>NC_083710.1:60600000-65600000 GCF_033118175.1 Dama dama | reverse complement strand
GGGCAACTGGTTGATATTGGGTTGAAGTTACAGCATGCTGACTTTGGGTTAGTGGAAGAAAGAGGAAGGAAGCTTTGATGGGCAATCTGGAAGTCTTGATAAAGAGCATCAGTTTTAGTTGGTTCACAGATTTCCAGCAGCAAATATTCAGGAGTGAACGACAAAGTTATTTTTGTTTGTTTTCACTTTTGCTTATTAAAGGGGTAGAAAATATTATTTTTTCAACTTCCAGTATTCAGGACAAATTAGAATTAAGAACTTGGTAATTTATCATTTATGAAAAAAATGGGCAGCTTATAAGTGAACACAAAACTGTCTATCCAATGGACAGTTGTAAAGAGCAAACAAAATAATATATATAAAAATTCCTCAAAATATAATTTGTGCTCACCAAATACTATATAAATAAAAATGTATATATTAGTTGTTGCTGTATTAGTCACTAAGTCATGTCCAACTTTTTTGCAACCCCATGGACCATAGCCCACTAAGCTTCTCTGTCCGTGGGATTTCCCAGGCAAGAATACTAGACTGGGTTGTCATTTCCTTCTCCAAGGAATCTTACTGACTCAGGGATTGAACTAGAGTCTCCTCTATTAAATTCTTTAATGATAAGCCAGCAAGGAAGCTTCAAATTTTATGTATGTATATAATATATCCTGTACCAAAATATGGTAAATATTGGTGTCAACTATTTTATAACAAATACTTTCAAATCAGGAATAACTAATAAGTACTGTAAAAAATGTTATCAGGGTCACTTACTATTTCACTATGCAAATAATCATTAAGCAATTGGTTTGTGGTTCTCTACCACATATGTGTCTAAATCTGTCTATAACATCTATATCAACGGTTATATAACTACCATTTTTGTTTTGTTTCATCACTTTTTATAGTTCATTTTGATTTTCTATTATGTATCTGAGATTCATTCAAGTTTATTTTGTAAGTTCTTTGATTCACTATCACTGATGATGAAAATTTAGGGTTTTTTTTTTTCTTTTATAAAATGCAAACACTTGTGCTTGGATTATTACTTTATTTTTGGTATAGATTAAAAAAAATAATTAAAGCAATATGAGTTAAACTGGTAATCATGTATGGATGTGAGAGTAGTCATGTATGGATGTGAGAGTTGGACTATAAAGAAAGCTGAGCACCTAAGAATTGATGCTTTTGAACTGTGGTATTGGAGAAGGCTCAATCTTGAGAGTCCTTTGGACTACAAGGAAATCCAACCAGTCAATCCTAAAGGAAATCAGTCCTGAATATTCATTGGAGGGATTGATGCTGAAACTGAAACTACAATACTTTGGCCTCCTGATGTGAAGAACTGAGTCACTGGAAAAGACCCTGATGCTGAGAAAGATTGAAGGCAGGAGAAGAAGGGGATGACAGAGGGTGAGATGGTTGGATGGCAGCACCAACTTTTAAGGACATGGGTTTGAGTAAGCTCCAGACGTTGGTAATGGACAGGGAAGTCTGGCATGCTGCAGTCCATGGGGTCACAAACAGTCAGACACGACTGAGAGGCTGAACTGAACTGAACTGAACTGAGTCAAACTGAGTCATAGGAAATGCACATTTTATTGAGATTTGTCAAATTATTCCTAATAATTTTAATTGTATAGCTTCCCTGTCAGATGTGGGTGCAATGCCTGGGTCAGGAAGATTCCCTGGAGAAGGGCATGGCAACCCACTCCAGTATTCTTGCCTGGAGAATCCCATGGACAGAGGAGCCTGGAGCTCTACAGTCCATGGGGTCACAGAGTCATATATTACCGAAACAAATTTGCTGCATGTGCAGTATTGGACTAAAGTTCCTATTACTCCAAATCCTTGCCAAGATTTGATATGCGAAGCTTTTTAAACTTTTCTGTTTCTGGTGGGACAAAATTATATCTTGTTCTAATTTTAATTGGATTTCATTGTTTCAAATGAAGTTAAGCCTCCATGAATATATTTATTTTCCATTTTTACTTTTATTCTGTTGATTGTTTATTTTAACTTTTGCCAATTTTTCTATTGAGTTGTTAATGTTTTGATACTGATTTGTAAAAGTTGTTTATACCTTCTGGTCACTAATAATTGTTGTTGTATGGGTGCAAATATCTTCTCAGTGAATAGTTTATTTTCTTCTTTTACGGTATCCTACGACTCGATGGACATGTGTTTGAGTAAACTCCAGGAGTTTGTGATGGACGGGGAGGCCATTCTGCGATTCATGGGGTCGCAAAAAGTCGGACATGACTGAGCGACTGAGTTGAACTGAGCTGAAGACTTTTTATGTTTTAACATAAAAATGTAATTTTTCAAAGATTGCTCCTGCTTTTTTATATTACTTAAGAAATACATAACTAATTTGTCTGGTGATGCAGACAAATTCTCCCACTTTTTCCTGAAAGATCTAGTTTTATTATTTTGATGTCACTATTTAATATGTAATAATTAAATCTTTGTATTTGGAGAAAATATTTTACTGCTTTTAAAATGTAGATAGCAAATTGTTCCAGCATCATTTCTTGAAATTATCATGGTTTTTCCAATCACCAGCAGTATATTAAGGGCCTGTTTATAATACCTCAAGTGTGTTACATTGGTTTATTTATCCATCTTTGTGTCAATACCATATTTCTTCATTACTGTACTTTGATAAATATATAGCTATCTGGTAAGACAAATTCTGTAAATTTGCACTTCTTTAAAATATTATTTTGTTCATTCTGTAGGTTTGTCCTGCTCACACTTTAGTCTTTTCTTCATCCTCTTTCTTCTTTGCTCACAAGACACCAGCCACCTTCCTACCCCTTAATCATGTTGACTACAGATAAAATATTGCATGTTTTGTTGTACTTCAGATGCACACTTCAAATGCTCATTTCCCTGCTGTAATGTTACTAAACCCTTCTTACTTTCAGGCCTCAGTTATCTTTCCTGATATCCCTGTCTAATATAAACACAAGGGTCTGACTCATTGGAAAAGGTTCTGATGCTGTAAAAGATTGAAGGCGAGAGGAGAAGGGGATGACAGAAGATGAGATAGTTGACTGACATCACCGACTTGGTGGACATGAGTTTGAGCGTTCTCTGTGTGTTGGTAATGGAGAGGGAAGCCTGGTGTGATGCAGTTAATGGGGTGGCAAAGAGTTGGACACAACTGAGCGACTGAACTGAACTAAACTGATTATAAACCTTCTCCTCCGTAATTTTCTACTACATCATTTGGTTTATTTCCTTCATCATTTATCACAATCTAAAAATTCCTCTTAACTTACTGATTACATTTTTCTACCTTATTAACATGTAAACTCCTTAGAGTTATTGAATTTTTCTGATCCATTTTATATTTTGCAAAACAGTAGTTAAAAGTAGAAATTTAGGTAATTGTGTATTTCTTGGAGACTGATTATGTCTTAAAAATAGAAGCAATAAAAAAATAGAAGCAGCATATATTTCAATATAGAAATATACATAGAGATATATAGAAATATATATTTCTGAGTAGAAATAACATATGCACTACAAATTGCTTCTGGACAGTCTTTTCAGGATTTTATTTGACTAAAATGATACATGAAATTATTTAAAGATAAAATTAAGAAGACACATTGGCTAAAATACCATTCCTATATTCTTATTTATAATCTTAAATACATAGGTGTTAATTAGTGGACTTTTGTGATATTTGCTATCTTAGACCACAAAATTAAGCAACAGATTTTCAATGTGGGAGGTACAGGACAATCTGACTTTTTAAAAAGTGCTGTTGAGTTTGCTTAAACCATCTGGAAGCAAATTGTTTATCCGGCACATAATTGTCTAAATATATTCATTTTAAAATTAAAATTCCAACACCTTGCTGGAAACTATACAGAAAATTACATTCAACACAATGTGGCTTCTCTCTATGCAAAACTAGGAAACTGATGGCAAAGTGTGGCTGATCGGCTGCGAAAAGTAGTGAGAGAAGGTCACTGCCAAACAGATAAGTTCATTTCTAGTTTACTATATAGAGATTATAAAATCATTAAAACATTAAACTTAACCACAGAATTAGTATAATTCAGTGTCTTCTCAAATGTTTTATATTCTATTATTTATGATTGATTTCAATGTAAATAATGTGGTTACCAGAAGACCCTTGCACTGTACCAGGCATCAACTGACCTATCATTTATGATCTTAAGATCATTATATAATGTAAATAATTATAATGTAAATGTAATGTAAATAATTCTAAGCTTAAAATGGCATCCCATTTCATAAATATGGAAAGTCTTCCTCATATCTAACCTAAATCTCACCTCCAGTAAGATCATTATAAAATTGAGTGGCTGAAAGTAAAGAAACTCTCAGTGACATATAGAAGCTAAAGTTCCTGAATCAATATGGACTCATTTGAAGGTATAACAACAGAGAAATAAAAAGTAAATGATAGGTCAGTTGATGCCTGGTACAGTGCAAGGGTCTTCTTGGTAACCATATTTTTCTCCTTTAATATTAGCTTCTAAAACTCATGATAAACAACCAAGTTCATGGTTTAATAGTAATACTACTTTTGACAGTAAAGTGTTCACATCTGATGCTGGGTAGGGTTATTCTGCATTTTGTCTCTATTTAATATTAATAGACCCAGATTTAGGCATTGATATGAAGTGATGATCTGCCAAATAAAATTTAGAACTGAAACTACCAGTTTTCCAAAGCTGGAATTGTTATTTTCTATGTTGTTGAAAGGTATTAAGAAATACCTTAATACTTTACCTAATGAGATCTCAGTATAGCTCTGTTAATTGCTATTAGACTGATAGATTAATCTACTAATTCTATAAAATAATGATGATGTCTAGATGATAATATGCTTGTTACATCAGGACTTCTAGATGTCAAGGAAAAAACATTTTTTCACTCTATATGAATACCTTCTGATGAAAAAAGTTGTTTCAGCTACTGAGGAGATATTTTTCCTTCTCTTTATTGCTAAATTGCCCCTCTGTATGTAAAGGAGAATGAATTTGTTGAGTCCTTTGAAGGTCAGTCTCTTGATGATACTTCAAAACCACCGGTTATCAGCAGCCTTGACTTTCTCCCTCTCCTTTCTGTCTGTAGAATAGATAAACCACCTTGGCCCTGGGTCCACATTGTACTGTACTCTCCAAACCAACTTAACAATAATAGCAACTCTTTAACACAATATGTGTCTCAAAACCCTCACATTTTATGGAATGTTTGTCAGGAGGCCTCTAAATTGCCCCCCATAAGTAATCTTTTATAAAAATTCTCCCCTTTGTGTAACTTGCTTCTAATTAGTAGAATATGGCAATATTGAAGGGCTGTTACTCCCATGTTATGTTACAAAAGATTTGACTTGCATCTTCCTAGCCAATCTGCTCTTAAAACCAATTTAAGAAGTAGTATTAACTGCATAGTTTGATTAATTACTTACAGAATGTGTATGTTCTAAAGAAATGTAAAATGTCTCAAATGATGTCCAGGTTTCTAGTTTGGATCACTGGATTGTTTTGGGTGCCATTACTAGAAATGTGGAATGTGGAAGCAGATCAAATTGGGGGGAAATTTTAATAATTATTATTTAATACTATTAAGTGTGATAAGGCTATAGACACACAAATGAAGTTATCCAGTAGGCTAATTGAAATTTTAGCTTGAGTTATCAAGTCTGGGCCCCAAAGCTAGGGATAAGTATTCATAAGTTAAAGAGCATGTTGAAATTATAACAATATGTGGTATTTCTATAGGAAAGTGAAAAGAATGAGAAGCAGAAGAATAAATATGCAAGCCTTGAAACTAAAGAACAGACTCACATATGGGAGAAGGCAATGGCAACCCATTCTAGTACTCTTGCCTGGAAAATTCCATGGATGGAGGAGCCTGGTAGGCTGAAGTCCATGGGGTCGCTAGGAGTCTGACATGACTGAGCGACTTCCCTTTCACTTTTCACTTTCATGTGTCGGAGAAGGAAATGGCAACCCACTCCAGTATTCTTGCCTGGAGAATCCCAAGGACGGGGAAGCCTGGTGGGCTGCTGTCTATGGGGTCGCACAGAGTCGGATATGACAGAAGCGACTTAGCAGCAGCAACAGCAGCACATATATACTTAAAATGCTGAGAAAAAAATTTTAATGAAGAAAAACTAAGTATCATGGAAGGCAAAAGGACAAGGCAGCATTGCTCAACTTGTGAAAAAAAGACATTTTCATGTGTCTTTCAAAAATTGTTTTCTAGTCCCTGAGTCTCAGAATGTTATATATCTGTCTGTATTGATATTTGAAATTTCTATTGATAAAAGTGTTACCTAAGTTTATTTGATATATTTCCTCCAATTTACCTGAGCATGAGACTTTCTTCACGATCTGGGTATTAACAGTAATACTGAGACCAACAATGGCCACAGGACTGGAAAAGGTCAGTTATCATTTCAATCCCAAAGAAAGGCAATCCTAAAGAATGTTCAAACTACCACACAATTACACTCTTCTCACACACTAGCAAAGTAATGCTCAAAATTCTCCAAGCCAGGCTTCAACAGTACATGAACCATGAACTTCCAGATGTTGAAGCTGGTTTTAGAAAAGGCAGAGGGACTGGAGATCAAATTGCCAACATCTGTTGGATAATTGAAAAAGCAAGAAAGTTCCAGAAAAACATCTACTTCTGCTTTATTGACTAAGCCAAAGCCTTTGTGTGAACCATAACAAACTGGGGAAAATTCTTAAAGAGATGGGAATACCAGACCGCCTGACCTACCTCTTGAGAAATCTGTATGCAAGTCAGGAAGCAGTACTTAAAACTGGACATGGAAAAATGGCCTGGTCCCAAATAGGAAAAGGAGTATGTCAAGGCTGTATATTGTCACCCTGCTTATTTAACTTATATGCAGAGTACATCATGAGAAACGCTGAGCTGGATAAAGCACAAACTGTAATCAAGACTGTCAGGAGAAATATCAATAACCTCAGATATGCAGATGACACCACCCTTATGGCAGAAAGCGAAGAACTAAAGAGTCTCATGATCAAAGTGAAAGAAGAGAATGAAAGTTGGCTTAAAACTCAACATTCAGAAAACTAAGATCATGGCATCCGGTCCCATCACTTCATGGCAAATAGATGGGGAAACAATGGAAACAGTGGCAGACTTCATTTTGGGGGGCTCCAAAATAACTGCAGATGGGTGACTGCAGCCATGAAATTAAAAGACGTCTGCTCCTTGGAAGAAAAGTTATGATCAACGTAGACAGCATATTAGGAGAAGACAATAGCAACCCACTCCAGTTCTCTTGCCTGGAAAATCTGATGGATGGAGGAGCCTGGTAGGCTGCAGTCCATCGGGTTGCTAGGAGTTCTACACGACTGAGCGACTTCACTTTCCTTTTCACTTTCATGCATTGGAGAAGGAAATGGCAACCCACTCCAGTGCTCTTGCTTAGAGAGTCCCAGGGATAGGGGAGCCTGGTGGGCTGCCATCTATGGGGTCATGCAGAGTCAGACACGACTGAAGTGACTTAGCAGCAGCAGACAGCATATTAAAAAGCAGAGACATTAACTTGCCAACAAAGGTGCATCTAGTCAAAGCTATGGTTTTTCCAGTAGTCATGTATGAAGTGAGAGTTGGACTATAAAGAAAGCTGAGCACTGAAGAATTGATGCTTTTGAACTGTGTGTTGAAGAAGACTCTTGAGAGTCCCTTGGACTGCAAGGAGATCCAACCAGTCCATCCTAAAGGAGGTCAGTCCTGGGTGTTCATTGGAAGGACTGATGCTGAAGCTGAAACTCCAATAGTCTGACCACCTCATGTGAAGAGTTGACTCATTGGAAAAGACCCTGATGCAGGAGGAGAAGGGGACGTCAGAGAATGAGATGGTTGGATGGCGTCACTGATTCAATGGACATGAATTTGAGTAAACTCCGGGAGTTGGTGATGGGCAGGGAGGCCTGGCGTGCTGCAGTCCATGGTTTTGCAAAGAGTCAGACATGACTGAGCAATTGAACTGAACTGAAACCAGAGTTTCTGATTTGAAAAGGAGTGTCAGTGACTGAACATTCAATCTGCTCAGTGGAGCAGAAATGCCTAATAATAAAATAATTAATTGTGTTTATTTAATTTGGCAACATGAAAGGTGTTGGCTTCTTCTATGAAGTTTTACTGAAATAGAAAAGAGAGAATTTATATTACCTAGAACCAAGGATTTAATTGGAAGTTAAATGGCATCAGAAGGAATGAAGTTCCAAGATCCAAAATTTAAAGAAAAGTCTAAGATATTATGGTAGAGGTAAATGAACAAATGAGCACATCATATAGGATTTTTATAAAATAGGAGATTTGAACTGCTTTTCAGTTGTGAATAATCACAAAAAATAAAAAATAGAAAGTCAAGAGAGAAGGATTCTGAAAGGTATAGAAAATATATCAGATAACAGATACAGGATTCCAGAAAATAATTTAAAGGATATTTTCAAGGTCACTGATGAGGGAATTGCATTGACAAAGAACCTCAGTCACAAAAACAGAAGGAAAAATAATAAGCACATATTTGCAATGTTGGACAAAGATTCACTTTTCTAATATATAAGACAAATTCAAAAACTTGGTGCAATTAATTGCATTTGTTAAACAAACCAAATAGGCACATGCTTCATGTTCAGTCACATACAGGAAGTGGTACGATAAGCAAAAATCACAGGAAAAAATGCTAACAATTTGAGAAAAACTAAAATTATTTTTAATTTTCAAATACAAGAACTCATAAAGCCATTTTTAGTCTAGTGACTAACTCTGAATCATAGTAGGAGCACTTAATAATCTCCTTGTAGCAATCTCCTTGAGATTATTGTAGGAATAATCTCAGTGTAGGAAAATCACCAGAAAACTGTGTATTGTCCTAATTACCTGTCAACATAGAGATGAGGCCATTAGGATAGGAATGAAACATAATTTTATTTCCAACCATATTTTTTCCTTCTGTTGACAAGTAAAGAGGCTTTTGACAATTATTTGATTTCAGTTGAAGCCCACTGTCACTGCTGACTCAAATTAACCAATGCTGTTTGACGTCAAAGTAGTATTACTCAAAGGTTAAATTTCCTCCAACTTTCGTATTGGTAATATATTTGTATCTGTATTACCTAAAAACATTTTTCTAGAACATTAAAAGTAATAAATCCTACAAGCAAAACTGCTGTTTCATATTGATTTAGTAGAAACATGATGATAATAAGTGCTTAACTCAGAGAAATTGACTTAAAGTGTTCAATGATTGGCTTCTGCTTCTGGGCAAGATTTATAAATGTAGACCACATGCAGTCTTCCACTGGAATCATATAAAAACATTGAAAAAATGAATGATTCTTTTTAAGATAGTGGGCATCAGGCAGTAAAGGAAAATGAATCTGTATAAACAGAAAATAAATCAGATAATAAGCTAAAACCATACCAGTGAAGTGCCAAGAGTTTCTGGGCAACAGCTAAGGTATAAGAAGCCCAAGGTGAGTCCTCCACGCTTCCTGAAGTAAAAGGGACATGTATGCAATAAACCCTAAAACATGCACTAACAACAACAACAAAAAAACAGAAAGAGTTACCCTGAAAAGTCAACAAAAGAAAGGGTAGAATCAGAAAATAGCAAATATTAAGGTGATACATTGAAAATTATAATAACTGTACATGATTAAAACACCTTAATTAAATACAGAGATCTTTAAAAGAAGAAAAAACAATTCTAACTATATGTTGCCTATAATAAAGACATGCTAAAAATATATAATGATTCCAATAAATTCAAAGTAAAAAATATTGTATGATATATTAACACTAGTCAAAAGAATGTCAAATAGAACACCTTCAAAAGCAAAAAATATTGCCAGGTATAAAAATGATCATACTCTAATAATAAAATCAACTAAATAAACAGATATAATAATCCTAAATAATACACGCCTGATAAGAGAGCTTAAAAATATATGATGTAAAAATGATGGAAGTTCAAGAAAAAGAAATCCAATTTTTTTCCAAATATTTCAGTCTTCTGTACCTTTTTACTAAAGCTTCTTTTAATTTGCCCTACAGTGATTTTGCATGTGTGTGTTTGATTTTAGCCTCATCCACTTCTGTGTACACACACATTTCATGTTAATAATTTTCTTGTATTTAACATAATGTTGAATTTTATTCACTTGCTTGACTTACTGTTATCTGTCTCCTCCAGTAGAATGAAAGCATTAAAGCATGGATATTTTGTTTCTTTTGGTCACTAGTATATATATGGACTAGTTTCTTTGGTCACTAGTCTATAAATTTCAATATATATTTACTGTATTCAGTGTTTTAGCCTTTAATCTATTAATACAAAAGTTACTTGAGTAATAAATTTAGCATTGAACCATGCTAGCACTCTTAGAACAAGCTCTACATAAGCATGTTTAAGTTTTATTTATTTATTTTAATTGGAGGGTAATTACTTTACAATATCGTGGTGGCTTTTGCCATACATTGACATGAATCAGCACGGGTGTACATGTGTCCCCCATCTCAAACCCCCTCCCCGGTCCCTCCCCGTCCCATCCCTCTGGGGTGTCCCAGTGCACTGGCTTTGCGTGCCCTGTTTATGCATTGAACTTGGACTGGTCATATATTTCGTATATGGTAGTATACCGGCTTCAATGCCATTCTCTCAAATCATCCGACCCTCACCTTCTCCCAGAGTCCAAAACTCTCTTCTTTATATCTGTGTCTCTTTTGCTTTCTCGCATATAGTAGGGTCATCATTACCATCTTTCTAAATTCCATATATATGCATTAATATACTGTAGCGGTGTTTTTCTTTCTGACTTACTTCACTTACTTCACCCTGTTTAAGCTTTTAATACATTGTTAGATTGTTATGATAAAATGTATTACTTTAAAAGTTTCAGTTCAGTTCAGTTCAGTTCAGTTCAGTTCAGTCGCTCATTTGTGTCTGACTCTTTGCGACCCCATGAATCGCAGAATGCCAGGCCTCCCTGTCCATCACCAACTCCCGGAGTCTACCCAAACCCATGCCCATCGAGTCGGTGATGCCATCCAGCCATCTCATCCTCTGTCGTCCCCTCCTTCTCCTGCCCTCAATCCCCCCCCAGCATCAGGGTCTTTTCCAGTGAGTCAGCTCTTCGCGTGAGGTGACCAAAGTATTGGAGTTTCAGCTTCAGCATCAGTCCTTCCAATGAACACCCAGGACTGATCTCCTTTAGGATGGACTGGTTGGATCTCCTTGCTAAAACAAGGGACTCTCAAGAATCTTCTCCAACACGATAGTTCAAAAGCATCAATTCTTCGGCGCTCAGCTTTCTTCACAGTCCAACTCTCACATCCATACATGACCACTGGATAAACCATAGCCTTGACCAGACAGAC
Organism: Dama dama; assembly: GCF_033118175.1. Taxonomy (NCBI): domain Eukaryota; kingdom Metazoa; phylum Chordata; class Mammalia; order Artiodactyla; family Cervidae; genus Dama; species Dama dama. The sequence goes on along the minus strand of NC_083710.1, from coordinate 65,588,588 downwards.
CTAGTTTAGAGGTATGCTGTGGCTCTTTTCTTTTCTTTTTTTCATTTATTTTTATTAGTTGGAGGCTAATTACTTTACAATATTGTAGTGGTTTTTGTGTGGCTCTTTTTTTTTTTTTTGTATTATGTATTTTTTTTCCTTTATTTTTATTAGTTGGAGGCTAATTACTTTACAATATTGTAAGAAATCTTGTGTGGCTCTTTTTTATTGTCTATTATCAAGTGTTATTTTTTCCTTCTATACACTTGTTAGAATTTGCTTCCCTGGTGATCCTTGAAGGTACATTAAAACACTGAATTCATATTTTCAGTAATTATTAATTTTGATTATTTTAGTAAGTTTTTTTTGATATTTTTACATTTTAAGGGATAACTGTCTATTCAATTGAAATTGTTAAAAGTATTGCTTCAGTTCCAAGCACTTCCATTCTTCTTACATCATATTGTTGTCTTTTGAGTTCCACTTTGATTTTAAGTTTGCTATTTTTATTATAGAATTTAGATTCAATAGTGGTTTAAGTTGTCATAACATTTTAAAAATTTTGTTTGCTTTTGCCTTGACTATTATCTTTTCTACTGCGTTCAATTCACAATTTTTCTTTATTTAGTTTTTAATTGAAGGATAATTGCTTTACAGAATTTTGTTTTCTGTCAAACATCAACAGGAATCAGCCACAAGTATACATATGTCCCCTCCTTCTTGAATCACCCTCCTATCTCCCTCCCCATCCCACCCCTTCTAGATTGTTACGGAGCCCCTGTCTGAGTTCCCTGAGTCAACGTCACATTCCCATTGGCTATCTATTTTACATACGGTGTCGTAAGTTCCCATGTTACTGTCTCCATACATCTCACCCTCTAGCTCCTCCCCTGCCCCCATGCCCTTTGTCTGTTCTCTATGTCTGTTTCTCCATTGTTGCCCTGCAAATTCACATTTTAAGGAAGTAATTAATTTGTAAGTTATTTTATAACACTGCACATATCTAAACTGCCTCGATCTTTTTATGGAATTTTTTTCCTAAATTTTTAATCTTAAATTGATAGTTATCTGAGTCAACCATTATTCACTGCAAGTTATTTTCACACAGTATGTGGGAAATGTTTGTTTGTTTGTTTGTTTGTTTTTTGTATATATCCTTTTTCCTGACAACTCTAGATTTTCCTCTGTGCTTTTTTTTTTTTTTTTGAAGGAGGGGATGAGGGATACAGTTTCACTATAATGTAATTGCACTTGTGTTTATTTTAGCTTATCATCTCCTGATTCATTTTGTGCTGTTTTGTGCTTCTTGAGTCATTTTTAAAAATATATTATTGTCATTATCATGCTAAATAGTAATTATTTTCCTCTTTATCCTTTCTACTCAAAATTATTTTAGATCTATTTTGAATATGTCTTAATGTTGCATTCATATTTTACAACTCTGCATCTTCATGAGGTCTCCCTTTTGACATACTTTCAAATTATATTTCAATTTATTAAATTTGTATTTAACTTTTTAAAATTTAATATTTGCTCTGTCTGTTAGTGTCTTAATTTGAAAAGTATATATATTGTCTAGATATGCCATTTGCTTTTAATTTCATATTTGACGATTATTTCATAAACTTTGATCTTTCACTTTTTACGTCTTTTATCATTGTAAACATGTTTATTTTGCTTTATTTTTCAAATACAATGGTCTACTATCTCAAGTAATTGAAATGTAATTAACGCTGTTCAAATACTTACTGAATATCACTCATGGTTAAGTATTTCCTCATGAATATTAAGTTGTTGTTATTATTGTTTTTGTTGTTTCTGAGCCCATCTTCAGTGGAGAGATTTCTTAGGTCTATATTCAGCATATGCTGAGTTGTAGGACAGTCCATAGCATTTTGTGTTTTCTCCTTGGAGACATGACCATGTTTTTTATGTTAATTTCTCAAGTTACATATCCTGCACCATATACAATTTCAAACTATATATATATAGATATAAAGGAGAGACTCAATATTCTGATATTTCAGAGGAAATATTTAGTCTTTTCCCAAAGTCCAAGCACAAACTGCTCTGCTTTTCATATCCTTGTTCTAGTAGCCAGAATAAATTTGGTTTTCCCCTGTATAATCCCTGAAAAGTCTCAGTTCCAACTTCAAGTCTCATAGTATCTATAGAACTTAGCTGTATCTCCAATCCCTTACCATAGGTCAATACCCAAGGCCCTCACCATTATCAGATTCAATGGTTCCACTTTAGGATCATACCAGCATTAGTTTACTTGCTAAAGACATTTTACTTCTCATATGTAAATTTCATTTAGTTTGTGAGTCCAGTTCCTTTCACCTTTATTGTAAGTGAAAGTGTTAGTTTCTCTGTCATATCTGACTCTTTGTGACCCCATGGACTATAACTCTCTATGCTCCTCTATCCATGGAATCTTCCATGCAAGAGTACTGGCGTACTCTTTAAATTTTTAAATTACCATTTAATTAGAAAAACTCGTGTATTCTTGTTTATCCATTTTGCTAAAAGTATTATAAATCTCTCAGCATTTCATTTTTACTCATGTAACTTGTATATGAAGACTGCTGTGTCATAGTTCTGAGGGTAGGCTTCTCCCTGTTTGTGCCTTTTAGGCACTGGGGCATCAGCGACTTGTCACTTCATATAGAATACTCAGTTCCCAGTTTACCTTTTGCATTTTCTTGTGTTTTCTAGCCTATCATATTTCTAGGAATGAGGACTCAGCATAATGCAGCATTGGGTTACAGACTATTAATATTTGTTGTTGCTTTTGTTGTTGTTCAGTCACTCGGTAGTGTCTGACGCTTTGTGACCCCATGGACTGCAGCATGCCAGGTTTCCCTGTCCTTCACCATCTCCTGGAGTTTGCTCAAACTCATGTCCATTGAGCTGCTGATGCCTTCCAACCATCTCATCCTCTATCATCCCTTTTTCTTCCTGCCTTCAATCTTTCCCAGCATCAGGGTATTTTCCAGTGAGTCAGTTCTTCACATTAGGCAGCCAAAGGATTGGAGCTTCAGCACCAGTCCTTCCAGTGAATATTCAGGGTTGGTCTCCTTTAGGATTGATTGGGTTGATCTCCTTGCAGTCCAAGGACTCTCAAGAGTCTTCCCTAGCACCACAGTTCAAAAGCATCAATTCTTTGGCACTCAGCCTTCTTTATGGTCCAACTCTCATATTCATATAGGACTACTGGAAAAACCATAGCCTTGACTATATGGAAATTTGTCAGCAAAATAATGTCTCTGCTTTTTAATATGCTAACTAGGCATGTCTTAACTTTTCTTCCAAGGAACAAGCGTTTTTAATTTCAGACAGGCTATTAATATATCAGTCTTAAAAGAGAGTTGAGAGTTAAAAATGAAGATTCCCATCACACCTGCCTCCACCAGGTGTGGTAATTTTCTCTTCCTCTTCCCCACATTGAAGAAGAGGCCTTGACTCCTTACTGGTGGCCTAAGTTATTCAAAAAATGAAGTGAGCCAGATACTATCAAAATGATTCTATGAACTAAGTTCTGAAGCAGGAGCTCCCCCTCAATGCAGAAGTGAACTCCTAACAGGCTCCAATAAGACTGCTTGGTCTGTGATTTTTCAATTTGTACAACTGCTTCTCATGAGGCCAAAGTTTGTTAATTATCCAATAATATTTTCAGAGAAATTTCACATTTTCCCTCCACTGTACGTCTGTTCTGTGCTTAGTCACTCAGTTGTGTCCATGGGACCCCATGGACTGTAGCCTGCCAGGCTCCTCTGTCCATGGGGATTCTCCAGGCAAGAATACTGGAGTGGGTTGCCATGTCCTTCTCAGAGGATCTTTCCAACCCAGGAATCGAACCCAGGTCTTTCACATTGCAGGCAGATTCTTCACCATCTGAGCCTCCAGGGAGGCCCAAGAATGCTGGAGTGGATAGCCTATCCCTTCAATGGGGGAACCTCCTGACCCTGGAATTGAACCAGGTTATACCACATTGCAGGCAGATTCTTTACCATCTGAAACTACCAGGGATGCCCCACTGGACATAATAGCTATCAATAAGGTATCTCATGTTTTACTATTCTATTTGATTTAGGTTATAATGCTTAAAGAGCTGCAGTCTGGAAAAAGTGAGAAACAGATCAATGTCTCAAGACATCCCATGTCCCATTTAATTTGTGGCATGTTGGACTAATTTTCAATTGATTCCAAGAGTGGATATATATTTAATAGCTAGTACCACTTGGAGTTGTCTTCTTTCTCATCCAATATATGAAAAATGTTTTGAACTTCATTAAGGTCGTGCTACTGACAGTGGCCCTGGGAAGCAGCCTGGCCAAGATTCAACTCTAGCTCCAGTTTCAAGGAAGGAAAAAATTGCCTTCTCAAATGTGATTTTTGTAGATAGTTACTAAACTGTAATTTTAAATGGTTGCAAGAGCTCAAACTGTGCTTCCTACTTCCATATTTGTATCATAAATTTAGTGTTTGCTTGATCTTCTCCACAACTTTCCAAATTTGTTTTGACTCCTGGGCAATTGATCCATTCTTTTTCTTTACTTAATGCACTGAAGATGACAAATTGATTTTATAGTGGTGTCTGAATATAGCAAAAGCCCTAGATATGTTGATTCCCAAGAAATCTCAAGGACACCATTATACACTAAAAGAACCTTGTTAATAAAAAGCTGTTACTATTTCTGTTTCCTCAGACTTTCTCCATGACTTTACCCTCTTATGTAACTTTCATCCAGAAAAAACTCCATGTTTCTTCCCTTGAAATGAGAGTCACTAACCTTGAAACTAATTTCCACCTTTGGGAAATAAAGGTGAATTTTTCTAAAGGTGCAATCCAGGTTAAAAGACTGAGGGTCCTGTATAAGATTCCACTTCTTTCACATGAAGTGCTTCCTTGTTCTTGAGGAAATGTTTTGTATAATACAAACCTTCCACCAAACTCTCTATTCTTCTGCCATCCCCATAACTTTTAGAGAGTTCAGTTCTGTCACTCAGTCGTGTCCAACTCTTTGCGACCCCGTGGACTGCAGCACGCCAGGCTTCCCTGTCCATCACCAACTCCTGGAGCTTACTCAAACTCATGTCCATCGATTTGGTGCTGCCCTCCAACCATGTCATCCTCTGTCATCCCCTTCTCCCCCTGCCTTCAATCTTTCCCAGCATCACGGACTTTTCCAAGGAGTCAGTTCTTCATATCAGGTGGTCAAAGTATTGGGAGTTTCAGCTTCAGCATCAATCCTTCCAATGAATGTTCAGGACTGATTGCCTTTAGGATTGACTGGTTTGATCTCCTTGCAGTCCGAGGAACTCTCAAGAGTTTTCTCCAACACCACAGTTCAAAAGCATCAATTCTTCAGTGCTCAGCTTTCTTTATAGTCCAACTATCACTCCATACATGACTACTGGAAAAACCATAGCTTTGACTAGACAGACCTTTGTCAGCAAAGTAATGTCTCTGCTTTTTAACATACTGTCTAGGTTGGTAATAACTTTTCTTCCAGAGAGCAAATGTCTTTTAATTTCATACTGCAGTCACCCATCTGCAGTGATTTTGGAGCCCAAGAAAATGAGGTCTGTCACTGTGTCCATTGTTTCCCCATCTGTTTGCCATGGAGTGATGGGATTGCATGCCATGATCTTAGTTTTTGAATGTTGAGTTTTAAGCCAGCTATTTCAGTCTCCTCTTTCACTTTCATTAAGAGCTCTGTAGTTCCTCTTTGCTTTCTGCCATAAGGGTGGTGTCATCTGCATATCTGAGGTTATTGATATTTCTCCCAGCAAACTTGATTCAAGCTTGTGCCTCATCCAGCCCAGCATTTCACATGATGTACTCTGCATGTAAATTAAATAAGCAGGGTGACAATATATAGCCTTGACGTACTCCTTTCCCAATTTGGAACCAGTCTGTTGGTCCATGTCCGGTTCTAACTGTTACTTCTTGACCTACATACACATTTCTCAGAAGGCAGGTAAGGTGGTCTGGCATTCCCACCTCTTGAAGAATTTTCCCCAGTTTGTTGTGATCTACACAGTCAAAGGCTTTGACACAATCAATAAAGCAGAAGTAGATTTTTTTCTGGAACTTTCTTTTTTTTTTCTATTATCCAACAGAGGTTGGCTGCCTTTTCTAAAACCAGCTTGAACATCTGGAAGTTCACGGTTCATGTACTGTTGAAGCCTGGCTTGGAGAATTTTTAATATTACTTTGCTCGCATGTGAGACGAGTGCAATTGTGCAGTAGTTTGAACATTCTTTGGCATTGCCCTTTTTTGGGATTGGAAGGAAAACTGACTTTTTCCAGTCCTGTGGCCACTGCTGATTTTTCCAAATTTGCTGGTATATTGAGGTATAGCACTTTCACAGCATCATCTTTTAGTATGAAATATCTCAACTGGAATTCCATCACCTCCACTAGCTTTGTTCATAGTGATGCTTCCTAAAGTCCACTTGACTTAAATGGGTTAAAAACTCATGAACCTTTTGAGCTCAGTCTAGGACTCTAGTGTTTACTTAATTGGGTAGCAGAGAAGTGACTCCTGTGTACTGCAAAAAAATGTCACCGAGATTGGGAGATTCCAAAAGTAATTCTTTTGAAATATAGCATACTATTATAGGAAGTATTTACTTGAAAATATCACATTTATACTCATTATATAGTGGAAGGGGCTTATTTATTCTACTTATTTACCAATGATGTCTTAGGTAGAACATCATTGTGTACTGCAGTGTGAAGATCATTTTGATCAGCTCAAAGATGCAAACACAAGATGGCCATTTGTCAGACGTCCATCAGTAACTCACACTCATTTTTTGAGTAGCACCCTGCCCTTGCCCCTCTCTGTTAATGAATATCTTGCTATGCCTATGTTATCTAATGACTATTAGGTCTTGTTGAGTCTTCTATTTAACTGAGTTTTTGTTGTTCAGTCACTAAGTCATGATATTTTGGTTCAGTCATACTTTTCAAAGAATTACTTACAAAAAAAAAAAAAAAAGAATTACTTACAGATTATTAGGAGGAGAGAGAAAAAGAGCGAGAGAAGGAGAGGGAAATGGAATTGTTTTTTTATCAGTGTTTGCATAATTTGAAATTTAGCTCATCTGGGGGCACTAATTATTCTTGAGTTAGTGCTGGACAGGATATTTTATATGCCAGTGACTCATCACTTAACTGGCAATTTTTTGTGTTCTAAAGAGCATGAATAAATACTGAGTTATGTCCCAGAGTTGTCACGATGATAATTCCTCCTTTCTCCCTTTAGTTTCATAACAGTGTCAATGATAGGGTACCTGACTTAACCTCACAATATTTTCTTTAGCATAGAAAGTTTAATGAGCTATTTGTGAGCCATATATAACCTCACAAATGCAAGCATACAAATAGATTTAGAGTCTATGAAGCTAATGTATTACCATGAAAGAGCTATGACCAACTCTATACTCAGGACTCCCACATATTATACAGCTATTAACACAACTAGGAATGAAATTCCTGAAAGACCAAGCCTGAGTCTTAGTAAACCATTTCTGCTTTGCTGTAGGGCACTCATTACCATGTCCATGTTCTGGAAACTCAAGGATGGCATTGTGGTAGGCTTATAGTAGTTACAGTTTTTCTGGAAATTTAGTGCCTTTCAGGAATTCACCAAAAAAAAAAAAAAAGACAAACTTCCTCTGAGCAGAGCAGTGAACCCCACAATTTTAATTATTCCATTATAGAACCTTGAAATTTTTGAGCAGAAAGTCAAACTTCCTGAACCACATTCATATATTCAACAGAAAATACATTCTTAATGCTGCTTTGAGGTTTTGATGTGAATTAGTTTATTCCATGGGAAGGCATACTTTCTAACTTCAAAGTGTGGAGCATAACTGAGTATAATTTGAAGCTTGTGCTTTTAGTTAGTGCAAAAAGGAGCATGCAAAAATACCATTCCCTAATATGTTTTATCTCCATGAATACCATGGACTTGATGCAAAACTGCTTTCTTTAATGTATTCCATTAATAAAAAATCATGTCATGTCAATGTAGCTCCTTTAAACGGTACCACTCTTTCTCTGAAAAGGTACCATGAGCATGAGTGCACACACAGAGAGTAATTGACCGTCCTGTTCTCCCTCAGCTACAGTTTTCCCCATACTCTTAATTTCATTTAAAATAATCCAGTCTAGGCAAGCAAAAAGCTGGGATGATCTATTCAAATTTTCTTTTGGATAAGGCACAGAGGTAAGTAGATTTTCCACTGTTTAATGTCTCCAAGCTCACTCTGAATATTTTTAAGCATTTTTATTGTTTAGATAAAGATAAATGCCTGGAAAATTTGTCATGGTTATAATAAAGAGATGTTGTCTTATTTGCATAGTACTTTTTATCTATTTCTTTTTTATTTTGACCTTTTATTTACAGTTTATGAAAGTTCAAGAAAATAATTTTGGAAAGTAAATAATACAGTATAATGCATCAGAATATGAGACTGCTGAGTTAGCTATACCATAGCTTGACAAGTCTCGTCTGTTTTTTGTGTTCCTTTCTATGATTACCACTGTGCAACCTAGATGGGAGGCTTCTTCCTAGGTTCCACCAGAGTTCTAGATCAGGAACCTGAGAAAGTAGAGTCCTCCAGAGATGGTTCTGAAATGTAAGCATCCATCATATGAACTCTTTGTCTCACTGGCCCTTTTAAAGCCTTTATTTTCACTGCCTTAAACAGAGAATTTAGAAATATAAGATTTCAGTTTTTATTTTACGTTACTTGTATGAAGTCATCATGAAAGGAACTACTATGTTCAATGATTTTCTTTAAAATTTAAAGTACACGAGGTTTCTAGATTTTTATAATCATTTCACTTTTCTTAGATGCCAATATTGTTTTTTTATCTATAGTTTATTTCACTGTACTAACCTAATATTAAATTAATCTATACATATTAGACAGTAATTTTTGGCAAACTAATTATGTCAATTGACTTGGACTTATATATGAATAAGAATAAAAAAATTTTTTTTTTAATTCAAGATGCACTTATTTGCTGGGGACAGTTTGAATAGTGAGTAAACTATAGTAACTCCACTCAAAAATCCTACAGTATAGCGAGAAAGGTAAACACATGAATGAATGAATGAATTTTTCACACAGGGTGAAAAATACAGAAGGAACGAAGACAAAGGAGTAAAAGGTTGTGTCAATATTTGTATCCAAGTAGCTGTAGACAGAATCATTTTTAGCTATCATACTTAAAACAGAGGCCATGATATTCAAAATAAAGTTGTAGAGTATGTTAAATCCTATGTCTGGAATCTACTAATACTATTTTAATATTCAATTTGGGGGACTGAGTAAAAAATTATTTGTATATAGAAACACATCCAATTACTAGTATTTGTTATCTCTGGGTGGGAGAATTAAGTATAATTTTTATTTTCTCAACATTTTCTTTTTTGAGGAAAAGCAAAAAAACACTTTTCTCAGAAAGATGTTGATCCATAGATCAATTGTCTTTTCTTGACAGACACATTTACTAGGAACAAATTTGTGCCCTCATAAACTATTAATAGCATATAAATAACCCATTGCTGTAATAGGTGCAAAGATTTTCATCACAGTGTTATATATAAAAATGTAACACAAAACACAAATTGGAATTGACTAAAAGCAGATTAAATAATAAAATAGATATATAAAATGAATATTGACCACTGATTAAATTTATTTTTAAATATTACTTAATGTCATAAAGGTGCTTCCCTGGTGGCTCAGTGGTAACATTTTTACTTACAAAAAATAAACAAGCAAATAATCCAAGTGATTTTCTTTTTGAAATGTTTGACTTATTGAAAAGTGATAGTTTTTCATTTTTTTTTATATCCCTCCCTGTTCTCCCCCCTTGTTCTTTTCTGCACAGTAATTTATTTGGTTCACAATTTCCCATACTGTGTTACAGGAAGTGAAGTCGCTCAGTCGTGTCCGACTCTTTGTGACCCCATGGACTGTAACCTACCAGGCTCCTCCATCGGTGGGATTCTCCAGGCAAGAGTACTGGAGTGGGTTGCCATTTCCTTCTCCAGGAGATCTTCCCAACCCAGGGATCGAACCCGGGTCTCCCACATTGTAGGCAGACGCTTTACCATCTGAGCCACCAGGGAAGTAGCTAGCAATAAGTGTGATAGAAACAAGCAGTAAGAGAGCTGAGCTAATCAGAAAATTTCAAGACACAATATCAGAATCTGATTTTAACAGCTGCTTTTAAGTCAGTTACAAGAGTCGATGTTCGGGAGTGTGTTTCTTTTCATAATATTTTCTCAAGCGTGATTCCCTAAATTATAAAATGCAGTTTCTGTCTTTGAAATGGGAAAGCTTTATGGACAAACACATTACCATAGTACTTTATTTTCCTTCACCATATTATTTCTTCCTAGATTTAAATAAATAAGAAAAAAACATTTTTTCTTGAGCATATTTGGCATTGTATTATTAAGAATGTAGGCACTAACTGTTCTCCTGATACTTGAGTCTAAATTAGTCATCTTGTTTTTGGTGAAACTGCAGTCCTTTTTTTAAATGAAATTTTTGCTTTTATTCAATGTTACAATTAGGTTCTTTCCTTTATATTGTTGCCCTGTTGAACTTGCTTCAAATATTCAATAAACAAACACTACCTGATTATTATTTGTTTTCATTAAATGACAGTTTTACATTCTAAAGCAAGAGACAAATATCTAAATCATATAATTGTCTTAACCATATAATTTTCTAGTAAAAAGTGTAGTTTTACAGATTTAGGAGCAACTTTTCAATAAAATGTTTGTGATGGTGGGCAACATTAAGCAAATTCATCTGTCTGTTCTTCATATTTTAGTTATTCTGATAAACTATTCCTAGTATATGCACTTCAACCAGTATCTCATCCATTTTCCAGACAAGTCATGTTGCTATCTACTGTGGTAGTTTTTTTCTTTTTTTCCTGCAAATCTCACATTTATCTTGAGAATTCTTATTTCATAATGCTTTAGAAATCTCAATACATATGTGATTTGGCTTCCAAGAGAAACCTCATATAATCATATTGCTTACCAGCAAGAGGAGATTCTAAAAAGATAGAGGAAAGATGTAGAATCTAGTCCTTTTCTTTAAATTACTTGACATCACTTTCAACCTGTTGTGATGGTACAGTCATAATGAAAAGCAAATCTTATGGAGGTGTTCTGCCCAGTTTATTAGAGTGTGATTTTTCTTTGGTTCCCCCCAACCTCTTTGATACCCACAATTTCCAATCTATGCAAAATAATTCTAGTTGATTGTTTAACAGCTCTATCAGCAACTATAATCTATGTAATTTAGATATCCTCCCCACACTAACACTGGGACTCCTTTCCTCTCAGGTCAGGCTATGGAAACTTAAATGTAACCTTGCTAACCCCAGCATTCAGTAGATGTTTACTCAGGACTTACAATGTACCAGGCTCTGTTCTTGGCATTGAGGATTCAGAGTCAATCAGAGAGACAAAAGTTTTTGCCTTCCAGGTGTTTATACAGTCTAAGTGAGAGAGCAAGCAAACATTTAAAAATATTTTAATAAGCACTAAAAGTTAAATATATAGTGTGATAAGCAGTTATTTACCCGAGCTAGAGAGAGATTCTGTGTTTAAAATGGTTATTCGAGAAGCTGTTATAAGGAGACCTTCCAGTTGAGATCTGAAGAATTTTAGGAGGCAGTCATGTAAATGGAGAATAATATTCTTATAATAATAGCAACAGAGCCATTTCAATATTTTTTTATTTAATATGTTATTTTCTGTGTTATAACTGATGAAGTTCAGAAAGCTTAAATGATTTCTGAAAACCATATAAGACATAAAAGGCATATTTGGAAAAATGAGCACAGATCTATCTGTTTTGAAAACTCAAACTCTTAATTGGTGTGGTGGGTCTCAATGCCAGACAGATGTTAGAAATACCCAGAAAGCTTATATAATACCAATGCTCTTACTCCATCCCTGACAATTGAATCAGAACCTCTCAAAGTAGGTCGTGGCCAATGATATATCATAAAAATGTCCTAAGTCATTATAATACATAATGCACAGACAAAATTGAGAAGCACTACTTAACTCATACCAATATTCTAGTATTACATTTAAAATTAATATGAATACATGCTGATCTTAAGTCACATGCATAATACAGCATTAAGAACTTCAGAATCAACATAAAGCTTACAACCATATTCATTCTTGAATATTCACTAAGCATAATCTATATCTGAGGTTCTCGTGAAGTATGGGAATAACTGTATAAATAAAACATAATCTTTGCCCTGATTATTTCCCCATTTTAATGGTAACTCTTGCTCATAAGAATGAATCAATGGATCCGTTTAAAATATTATATTTGACAATAATTTTGGATATTTGGATAAAACTTATGTTCTCTACCATCAAGCCCTTTTGGAAGTGCAGTCTATAGGTCAACTGCTTAAAATGAAAGAAAATGACGTTTGTTTCTAACCACCTGATAACATTGTCTTCCTCCTCAAAAGTCTGATGTAGTTTTTGTATTTTGTCCTATTATAAGACTACCATTGAAAATTGAGTAGTTCTAAGAAATGACTTTGAAGTGATAGGAACTCTCCCTTGCCTTAAGTGTATCAACCCCTGTACTGACTTAGCATTTTTATTAAGATCGGCCACAAAGCGCACAACCTGGGGGGGATATAGTTCCCTTAATCCTCCTGCTTTAAACCCCACAGATGCTGTTTTCCTGGCTACTTATATCTAGTTTCAAATATTATTGATTTTTTTCAACTTTTCCTTTTGGGTTTCAAAACATAACTTATTTTTCTGTGTTTGGAGTTTCCAATTTAACACATTCCTAGCATAGGTGACAAAGCAATGATTAGAAATACTCTCTGCCAGCAAAATTAATTTTCAAAGTGAACCAAAAATGAGTTAGAGTTGGATTATATAAATAATTATACAGTTAAAATCTCTTAATTAGCTATGAACTTAATACCACAAGTAGTGTCTTATTACTGACTTTACTTCCACGTAAGGATTCATGACACTGGGTTTCAATCCTTGGACGAAAATAGGCATTGGGAAGGAGATGGCCCAACAGTTTTCTGAAAAAGATCACACTTTAAAACTATATTTTGCATCCTGTGGGGTACACAGAGATGTGATTATGAAAAAAATTAAGTTTATGGTACATAAAATTTCAGAGTGCATACAACCACAAAAGAATGATTTAAACATTTGATAATTAATTAATCATGGTACAGTCTTAGATCAGATAATGTCTCCAGATCTTTGTTTTCCCTTCAGTGTGTAGGGCTTTCTAATTATTATCTTGAATGCTTCTTACAGGATGATTTTAATAGAAGGTATGTTGTCTAGTACATAAATCATTCAATTTTATTTTCATTTGGTTCATTTTGGTTGCAAATGAAAGAAACTAATCTCAAACTAGAAAAAAGATAACATGAATCAAATAAAAGTCTAAAAATCAAAACCATAGAAAAGACTTTCATAGAAAAGAATTCATTTAGATTTTAAGAGCAACAGAGATGGCCCTTTCTCAATGTGCTCATCTCTGAAATGGTCTGATGTTTTCTTGTATATTTGTTTTACCTTCCCTATTATGGCTTCGTTTTCATTTACTTAAAGCTTACTTTCATTTACTTAAAGCCTTTGTCCTTGTTAAAGAGTGAGATGGCTACATTTTACATCTTTAACCACAAGAGAGCAAATGCCTTCTAGCTCTTTCTCCCCAAAATTGACAAATTAACTTCTTTAATATAACTTAGGTCAGAAGCCAGCATGTAGAGAATTACGATGGCTGTCATATCTATAGACAACTCATACATCCAAGGTTCATCTGGCATAATCAGATCTAAGCCTCTTTCATCATATAATCACTAAGAGCACTTCTTACATTCTCAGATATGTTGGAGTTGAACAATAAAATATAAGGTCACTCTACATATCTACCATATGATTGGTAAAAGAGGGCTCTTGGAAAAGAATCCACTAGGATAGCTTAATGTCACAAGTAATTGCTACTCTGTTTGATGCTTTAAATTTTTCTTTTGAGTTTTTCTCTCAATTGGGGTGAATAACCTATATTTTACTTTGCAGATTCTTTCAATTAACACCCTTCACTATATTCCACTTTTCACATATTACATATGACTTCATAGAGCATGAAAAAGTCAAATATCAAGGACTAGCATAGCTTCTACTTTAATTAGTAAGTCCCATACACCACAGAACTTTATCTTTCTAACGGTATTGTCATCCCTTAACATAAGTTAGGGCAGGAAAGGAAATCATCTGATATAAATCCTGCTGCAGCTTATTGGGCTCAGGCCTAAAGAAAAAACAAATAAAGGATAAAAATTCTTACAAAAAATATTTGCAAAAGTGAGTATGGAATGAGGCAAAATGTTAACAGCAAATGTCATTTCAAAAGCATTACAATGGCAGACTTGCTTGGCAGTTCTTGGTATTTGGCTGGAATACTGGCTCAAACTCTTTATTCCCTAGCCGCTCTAACGTCTCCCCCATTTATAATTGCCAGCTCTTTTTCCTGCAAAAGATATAGTAGTTATAGCCCGAAGTGTCTCTGAGTGTCATCAATGCACAGCCAGGCAATGGATGAGCTCTTTAAAAGGGTCAGTAACGACAGTTTATTTAACAATTCTGATGGCTGAAAGTGAAGCAATAGAAGCCATACAAGGAAGGAGCTAGCAGATAGATCAAGTTTCTTGTCGGGATGAACTTACATTGCAGCCACTCAAGGCTAACTTCTAAAATGTCTAAAGAGCAATTGGATAACGAGGAGTAATTACAGATTAAAATTGCCAGTATCATTCTGCCTTCATGAACATGTCAGCAAGTGAAATACATAAAAGGCAGAAATACTGCACAGGCAGCAAACAGACAGCCTTTAACCCAAGTTGTAGCTGCTGGGAGAATTTTTCCAGTGGGATATATGGGTACTTTCCAAGTTCACAAACTAAAACCCTATGGCAGAGTCATATAATTATGTGTAGAAAGCGGGGCTTCAGGCAAGAGTTATTGGTTGCTTTCTGTTGTATCTGGGCCTTGCGATCTGCTGACTTGGACACAAGTGCTCTGAAAACTTTCTAGGACAAATAAAAGGTATCATTTGTGGTTGGCTGTAAAATGGTTGCATTATTTGGCATCCTCCTTTGCACTGTGACTTCACAGCTCCTCTCATCAAGAGGTAGAGTCGATTTTTGCTATGGTCTCTTTAGTTTCTTTTGCATTTATTTCTGCCCTGATTTTTAAGATTTCTTTCCTTCTGCTAACTCTGGGGTTCTTCATTTCTTCCTTCTCTAATTGCTTTAGGTGTAGAGTTAGGTTATTTATTTGGTTTTTTTCTTGGTTTTTTGAAAAAATAAACAAAATTGACAAACCATTAGCAAGACTCATTAAGAAACAAAGGGAGATGAACCAAATTAACAAAATTAGAAATGAAAATGGAGAGATCACAACAGACAACACTGAAATACAAAGGATCATAAGAGACTACTACCAGCAGCTCTATGCCAATAAAATGGACAACTTGGATGAAATGGACAAATTCTTAGAAAAGTATAACTTTCCAAAACTGAACCAGGAAGAAATAGAAGATCTTAACAGACCCAGCACAAGCAAGGAAATCGAAACTGTCATCAAAAATCTTCCAGCAAACAAAAGCCCAGGACCAGATGGCTTCACAGCTGAATTCTACCAAAAATTTAGAGAAGAGCTAACACCTATCTTACTCAAACTCTTCCAGAAAATTGCAGAAGAAGGTAAGCTTCCAAACTCATTCTATGAGGCCACCATCACCCTAATTCCAAAACCAGACAAAGATGCCACAAAAAAAGAAAACTACAGGCCAGTATCACTGATGAACATAGATGCAAAAATCCTTAACAAAATTCTAGCAAACAGAATCCAACAACATATTAAAAAAATCATACACCATGACCAAGTGGGCTTTATCCCAGGAATGCAAGGATTCTTTAATATCCGCAAATCAATCAATGTAATACACCACATTAACAAATTGAAAGATAAAAACCATATGATTATCTCAATAGATGCAGAGAAAGCCTTTGACAAAATTCAACACTCATTTATGATTAAAACTCTCCAAAAAGCAGGAATAGAAGGAACATACCTCAACATAATAAAAGCTATATATGACAAACCCACAGCAAGCATCACCCTCAATGGTGAAAAATTGAAGGCATTTCCCCTGAAATCAGGAACAAGACAAGGGTGCCCACTCTCACCACTACTATTCAACATAGTGTTGGAAGTTCTGGCCACAGCAATCAGAGCAGAAAAAGAAGTAAAAGGAATCCAGATAGGAAAAGAAGAAGTAAAACTCTCACTGTTTGCAGATGACATGATCCTCTACATAGAAAACCCTAAAGACTCTACCAGAAAATTACTAGAGCTAATCAATGAATATAGTAAAGTTGCAGGATATAAAATTAACACACAGAAATCCCTTGCATTCCTATATACTAACAATGAAAACACAGACAGAGAAATTAAGGAAACAATACCATTCACCATTGCAACAAAAAGAATAAAATACTTAGGAGTATATCTACCTAAAGAAACAAAGGACCTATACATAGAAAACTATAAAACACTGATGAAAGAAATCAAAGAGGACACAAACAGATGGAGAAACATACCGTGTTCATGGATTGGAAGAATTAATATTGTCAAAATGGCTATTCTACCCAAAGCAGTCTATAGATTCAATGCAATCCCTATCAAGCTACCAACGGTATTTTTCACAGAACTAGACCAAAGAATTTCACAATTTGTATGGAAATACAAAAAACCTCGAATAGCCAAAGTAATCTTGAGAAAGAAGAATGGAACTGGAGGAATCAACTTGCCTGACTTCAGACGCTACTACAAAGCCACAGTCATCAAGACAGTATGGTACTGGCACAAAGACAGAAATATAGATCAATGGAACAGTATAGAAAGCCCAGAGATAAATCCACGAACCTATGGACACCTTATCTTTGACAAAGGAGGCAAGGATATACAATGGAAAAAAGACAACCTCTTTAACAAGTGGTGCTGGGAAAACTGGTCAACCACTTGTAAAAGAATGAAACTAGAACACTTTCTAACACCATACACAAAAATAAACTCAAAATGGATTAAAGATCTAAATGTAAGACCAGAAACTATAAAACTCCTAGAGGAGAACATAGGCAAAAGCCTCTCCGACATAAATCACAGCAGGATCCTCTATTACCCACCTCCCAGAATATTGGAAATAAAAGCAAAAATAAACAAATGGGACCTAATGAAACTTAAAAGCTTTTGCACTACAAAGGAAACTATAAGTAAGGTGAAAAGACAGCCCTCAGATTGGGAGAAAATAATAGCAAAGGAAGAAACAGACAAAGGATTAATCTCAAAAATATACAAGCAACTCCTGCAGCTCAATTCCAGAAAAATAAATGACCCAATCAAAAAATGGGCCAAAGAACTAAACAGACATTTCTCCAAAGAAGACATACAGATGGCTAACAAACACATGAAAAGATGCTCAACATTACTCATTATTAGAGAAATGCAAATCAAAACCACAATGAGGTACCATTACACGCCAGTCAGGATGGCTGCTATCCAAAAGTCTACAAGCAATAAATGCTGGAGAGGGTGTGGAGAAAAGGGAACCCTCTTACACTGTTGGTGGGAATGCAAACTAGTACAGCCGCTATGGAAAACAGTGTGGAGATTTCTTAAAAAACTGGAAATAGAACTGCCATATGACCCAGCAATCCCACTTCTGGGCATACACACTGAGGAAACCAGATCTGAAAGAGACACGTGTACCCCAATGTTCATCGCAGCACTGTTTATAATAGCCAGGACATGGAAGCAACCTAGATGCCCATCAGCAGATGAATGGACAAGGAAGCTGTGGTATATATACACCATGGAATATTACTCAGCCATTAAAAAGAATTCATTTGAACCAGTCCTAATGAGATGGATGAAGCTGGAGCCCCTTATACAGAGTGAAGTAAGCCAGAAAGATAAAGAACATTACAGCATACTGACACATGTATATGGAATTTAGAAAGGTGATAACGATAACCCTATATACAGAACAGAAAAAGAGACACAGAAATACAGAACAGACTTTTGAACTTTGTGGGAGAATGTGAGGGTGGGATATTTCAAAAGAACAGCATGTATACTATCTATGGTGAAACAGATCACCAGCCCAGGTGGGATGCACGAGACAAGTGCTCCGGCCTGGTGCACTGGGAATACCCAGAGGAATCGGGTGGAGAGGGAGGTGGGAGGGGGGATCGGGATTGGGAATACATGTAAATCCATGGCTGATTCATATCAATGTATGACAAAACCCACTGGAAAAAAATAATAATAATAATAATAAAACCTTGCTTATTTTACCCATCAGGTAAAAAAAAAAAAAAAAAAAGAGGTAGAGTCGATTGCCAAACCCTTGAATATGTTTTGGCTGGTGGAACATTAAGACGGACGTGTAACATAGGCTGAGACTGGACACTGCTTATGTCCACACAACTTTCCCTCTTCCACTGAACTCAGAAACCTGAGGCTGCCATCGGTACTTCACTGGCAAATATGCTGAAAGATGTGAAGAGAGGTAGAGAAGAATCAGGATGACGACTTCTAACAACCAGACAAATGAGGCCATCCTAGCTGACACATCTAGAAATATCTAGAAAGACCAGATGTTGAGCTAAACAGTGATTATTGTTTCAAACCAATAGACCTACAGGTGTTTATTGAATAGTAAAAGCTAACTTTTAGATCATTTCTCATTAAATCATTAATAAACCACATGTATTTTTCATTATGATGTGGATTCAACATTTTCAACTCAACCTTTCTTTGCATATTTGAAATTTAATGAAAAAATTTTTTACCTTTAGATGATACATACATGTCTGTGTGTGTATTGATTGATTCATTATTAAAATTTAATCAGATATTATTTGCATAGCCTTTAGGGCACTATTTAGAAAAAAATTTTCTGTACCAGCAGAATTATTCACAGTACAAACTGTTTTCTGAGTCTCATAGCATGCAATCAATTATCCAGATTAGAAGCAGGACTTATAAAAATGGTTGCCTAGGTGAGCTTATTCCTGTTCTTATATTGTCAGGAAATAAGTAATCTTTTAGCGGCATATAGCACATAAGAATGTTATGTTAATGCTGATTAAGTTTTTCTATTATCTTTGTTCCTTTTCTTCTTCTTGGAAATTTAAATGCAAGATTCTTAAGGGAGTGGTATTAGAGATAGATCAGATAATAAGTTGCCATGCTTTACCATATGTTTCCTTTAAAAATGCAAATTTCAGTAAAATATTTAACTCCACGATAAATTTTTTAGGGGACGAATGGAGGAAAGTTGAGTTCTACCACTAATGATCTCAGGAACTTGACAACATCAAATATGATTTTCAAAGAGTTGAACTTTAAACTATAGGCATTTGGGATCAGAGTGATAATATATCAAGCCACTGTACACCTTAAGATATACAAACTCGAAGATTTGACTATAACCTAGTGTGAAGATATTATTATAATTTAAAAAAATCTCACTTGGAAAAGGAGCTGCTCTTCTGTTAAAAAAAAAAAATTGGGAAATGGAACTACACAGGGACATACCATGCTTGTCTCTTCAGACATTCAGAGGGGCGGGTGCTCCTTGGCCTAAGAACAAAGACTTTCATTCTAAGGGGAGATGTGTGGATAACGTGGAGATGGATGTGTGAGGCTGACTTGGCCAGATGTCAGAGAACGGCACACCATTCTTAACACTGCTAGTCTTCATATCATCTTGAAAGAGCTTCCATATCCAAGTCTTGAAAGACTTCCCATGGAGCGTGTACACACAAGAGATGTTACTGTCCAAATGGCATGAGTATAATAACTTGAGATGTTTCTTTCTCATTGTAGATAGATGGATAGATATTCTGACTTTGCACTTGCTGCCTGTGAACTTGATGGCTCTCACCCTCTGAGAGATAAGGGAATGTTGAGTTTGCAGATCATGTTGTGTCTCTGATCATACATGATTGCCATCTTGGGCTATAGTGACTCCCTACAGTAACCCCATGTGGAGACATGACTGGGCTTCTACATCCTACTCTAAGTAACATCCTCATAGTCTTCCTTTGCCCTTTCCCTTCAAACTGTTATAAAACTGGATTAAGATAATTCTGAACCTGAAATTTAAAAATATATATATATTTATTTATTTATTTTTGGCTGTGCTGGGTTATCGTTGCTGTCTGGGCTTTTCTCTAGTTGCAGCAAGAGGGAGCTCCTCTCTAGTCACAGCGCACGGGTTTCTCATTGCCGTGGCCTTTTTTGTTGTGGAGCATGGACTCCAGGGTACCCAGGCTTCTAGAGTTGCTGCACGTGGGTTCAGTAGTTGAGGCTCCTGGGCTTCACAGCACAGGCTCAACAGTTGTGGTACATGGGTTTTAGTTGCTTCAGGGCATATGGGATCTTCCCAGATCAGGGATTGAGCCCATGTCCCCTGCAATGACAGGCAGATTCTTCACTGAGCCACCAAGGAAGCCTCAAACTTGGAATTTTAAGAAAAAATTTGCTATTTATTACAGAAAATCTATAAATATCTACCTGGAGAGACAGACTGATTCAGAAGTAAGACGTAGGAGGTACTGCATTTTTCAAGGCCTCAACTGAAGACTAGTGGTTTATTAAGTATTGAAAAAGTAAATAAGGATTATCAAAAATTTTGTCATGAACGTCTCATTTAAAATTTACAAATTCATCCACATAGACACGTAAATCCTCTGGAACTCTTAGGAGAATGTCATGTTGGAAGTCAAGTACTGGCTCCAGGAGAGAGGAGGGTAGCTTATGCTGATGTTCTTGGTTTCCTCTGAAGAGTTGCTCTCACAACATGTTTACCAAGAGTTTGTATCTGATGCTGCAAGAGGTTGTACCTCCTGGGAGACATTCTCAGTATAAAAAATGTTAAATTTATCGGGGAGTTGCATCTTGGTTCCCCCGAGAAGCTGAAATACCAAAGCTAAACATCTACTTAAAATAAGAAATAGCTTTCAGGAAGCCTTCAGAGAGAGGTGATCTTTGGGGGCAAAACAATTTTATTGTTACGGTTTGATTTTTTTTCACCTTTGTTCTAATCTAAAACTGCAAGCTTCTATAAATGCAGCTGGAAATCCTACATCTTTAGTATAGTTTCACTTTATTCTGTTTAAGAATCAGAGCTTCTGTCACTTCTGTTAATTCCATTTTGAAATGACTGTAATCTAAATGAACTTAATTTTTACTTTCAAATTATAAAATTTTTCTGATTTGTTAGGTACTGAAGATATTAAAACTGCAGCGTATAAAACCAATAGGTACTGGTGTGAAGAAGTAAATAAGCACAGTTCCTTACTATGCATACAGGTTTATAACTCAGTAAATATTATGGGCTCTGCCATCTTGGACTATACTGACTCCCTACAGTAACAGCAAGCTTTTGAGACATGACTAGGCTTCTACATCCTACACTAAGTAATATCCTCATAGTCTGCCTTTGCCCTTTCCCTTCAAAATGTTGTAAAAATGAATTGATAATTCTGAACCTAAAATGTAAAAAAATATATATTTACTTTTGGCTGTGCTGGGTCATCATTGCTATGTGGGCTTTTCTCTAGTTGCAGCAAGAGGGAGCTACTCCCCTATTGGAGTGCACAGGTTTCTCATCACCGTGGCTTTTCTTGTTGTGGAATGTGGACTCTAGGGTACACGGGCTTCAGTAGTTGCCTCATGTGGGCTGAGTAGTTGAGGCTCCTGGGTTCTCCAGCACAGTGCTGTGTTTGATGGGCAGGCGATCTTGGCAGAGAGGGGCAGGGACTCACAAGGCATTAATGTAATTTGCAGAGTAAAGATCTTTGGCTCTCAAGTCGATTGGTGTCCAAATCCTGCATTTTACATTTGTTTCTTGTGTAACATTGAGCAATTTACTTAATCTCATAATATTCATTTTTCTTACTTGTAACCTGGGGATGATAATAATGCATACCATTATTCCCTGGTATCTCAGATGTTAAAGAATCTACCTGCAATGTGGGAGAGCTGGGTTCAATCCCTGGATCAGGAAGATTCCCTGAAGAAGGGAAGGGCCACCCACTGTGGTATTCTTGCTTGGAGAATTCCACGAACAGAGGCTGTAGTCCATGGGATCACAGAGACTTGAATATGACTGAATGACTAACAGTTTCACTTTCGCCCTCATGACATTGTTGTGGGAATAAAATGAGATAATTCCTGTAAAGCATTTAGCTTGGTAAATGGCACAAAGTAAATTAACCTCAAAAAAGACTTATTATTGCTGCAAAATAAAAAAAAAAAAAGAAAGAAGAAAGTGAGAATATATTGGAGACATAAGTGGAAGGAGTTTTCTGTACACCAAGCTGATGCATTTGTACTTTGTAATGAAGGCAAAAATGGTTCTGCATTACCTTGTTTTTTTTTTTAACTCTAACTTACTTCATATAGGATATTTATTCAAAACAAATAGAAAAATATTCTAGATGCAAAGTTCTACAAATTTTCTAGTCAATGTCGAGTGACTGTCCTTTAATCAGTTTGCAATAAATAAGTAATTTCAGAAACACAGACTCTGTTACTAAGAATAGGTAAGAGAATATATTCTCTTATCTGTATACCTTGAGCACCACTAATTGCATCACAGAAAAAAAATTTCTGAGATCCATTTTATTTCTAAAAATGAGGATTTATTCTAGCTCACACACATCAATAAATTAGCATCCGTGCTAAAGAATAGGATGGACACAACTTATTAGTCACATGGGATATTGAATTGCAGGAATCTCTTAGACTGAGCTATAAATCAGCAAAGACATATGAAATATGACAAAGATTGAAACAATAAACAGCTTTCAGAATTTGTAGGGTATGTCTAACGTGAATTGCAGAAGAATTCATTAGAGACTAGAGAAGAATCATAGAATAAACACAAAGAGTATGTGGATAATTTATTTAGGTATTTCAAAAAGGAGTTGTGTGTATTATCTCTGCATAAATAAGAATGATTGATACATTTATTGCTTCTTTCAGTTAAGTTCAGTCGCTCAGTCGTGTCCGACTCTTTGCGACCCCATGAATCGCAGTACACTAGGCCTCCCTGTCCGTCACCAACTCCCGGAGTTTACTCAAACTCATGTCCATCAAGTCGGTGATGCCACCCAGCCATCTCATCCTCTGTCGTCCCCTTCTCCTCCTGCCCCCAATCCCTCCCAGCATCAGGGTCTTTTCCAATGAGTCAACCCTTCACATGAGGTGGCCAAAGTATTGGAGTTTCAGCTTCAACATCAGTCTTTCCAAGGAACACCCAGGACTGATCTCCTTTAGGATGGAATGGTTGGATATCCTTGCAGTGCAAGGGGCTCTCAAGACTCTTCTCCAACACCACAGTCCAAAAGCATCAATTCTTCAGTGCTCAGTTTTCTTCACAGTCCAACTCTCACATCCATACATGATCACTGGAAAAACCACAGCCTTGACTAGACGGACCTTTGTTGGCAAAGTAATGTCTCTGCTTTTTAATATGCTATCAAGGTTGGTCATAACTTTCCTTCAAGGAGTAAGCGTCTTTTAATTTCATGGCTGCAATCACCACCTGCAGTGACGTTGGAGCCCAGAAAAGTAAAGTCAGCCACTGTCTCCACTGTTTCCCCGTCTATTTGCCATGAAGTGATGGGACCATATGCCATGATCTTAGTTTTCTGAATGTTGAGTTTTAAGCCAACTTTTTCACTTTCCTCTTTCACTTTCATCAAGAGGCCCTTTAGTTCTTCTTCACTCTCTGCCATAAGGGTGGTGTCATCTGCATATCTGTGGTTATTGATATTTCTCCCGGCAATCTTGATTCCAGCTTGTGCTTCCTCCAGCCCAGCACTTCTCATGATGTACTCTGCATATAAGTTAAATAAGCAGGGTGACAATATACAGCCTTGATGTACTCCTTTTCCTATTTGGAACCAGTCTGTGGTTCCATGTCCAGTTCTAACTGTTGCTTCCTGACCTGCATACAGGTTTCTCAAGAGGCAGGTCAGGTGGTTTGGTATTCGCATCTCTTGAAGAATTTTCCACAGTTTATTGTGATCCACACAGTCAAAGGCTTTGGCACAGCCAATAAAGCAGAAATAGATGTTTTTCTGGAGCTCTCTTCCTTTTCGCTGGTCCAGCGGATGTTGGCAATTTGATTTCTGGTTCCTCTGCCTTTTCTAAAACCAGCTTGAACATCTGGAAGTTCTCGGTTCACGTATTGCTGAAGCCTGGCTTGGAGAATTTTGAGCACTACTTTACTAGCGTGTGAGATGTGTGCAATTGTGCAATAGTTTGAGCATTGTTTGGCATTGCCTTTCTTTGAGACGTTACTTATATAGGACATTACTTGCATAGTTTAGTTAAAAATAGATTAAAATTGTCTAAAACTTATCTTTAAAAGTGTTATTTCAAATAAGAGAATATAAATTTAATTTGTGTGCCCAAATATTAGGTATGATTAATGTATAATTTGCAGTAAATGGCCAGAAAAAAATTGAAAATTCAATAAGGCATTAATGGACTACCAAGTATTATTTTTATGTTTTTCATTACTATTTTTCTTGCTTTCCAAATTATTTCCCATGAGCAGCAAAGCACTAAAAAAATGAATATCCATTGAGAATTTACTTTATTCTATGCAATATTAGAAGCACTTTATATACATATCACATATAATTCTCACAAAATTTCTATGAGATATTTATTAGCGTTCTTCATATGTAGATGAGAGTGCAGTTTTAAAAAGTCAAATGACTTTCATTATTTATAAATAATATCAAGTCTAGATTTGAACTCCATATACGTTACTTTTAAAAGTTACTATACTTTTATAAGCAGATAAAAGTTTTAAAGCAAGCAACACAAAATCTTTGTGGCAATACTATAGAGGATGATAAGGTAGAATCTAGGTTCTCTTTTAGGAAGATATTACAGTTTTCCAGGTGAGAGATGAAAGATTGAGCTAGACCAGTGGTAGCCAGTATGAAGCTAAATTTAACAGCTATTTAGGCGGTAGATAAATGGAACTGTTATCATTGTAGGTATTGCTTATTTACTGTTCAACAGGAATCCCCTGACATTTCCACAAATCACCAGAATAAGATAGAAATAGCCTCATGGAATGATACACAAGTAAAATTTGTAAACTTCAATGACTTTTTAATATCATAGGGTACAATAGAACAAGTATAGATTTTTGTTTTGTCTTTGTGTGTGACTGGGAGAGCAAACTCCATTTCAGTTTCTGTACTTATATAATTTGGATTGGTACTGGAAATTTTAAATTTTCTTTTGCTTGAGTGAATATATCAGATGCTTGCTTGAAAACCAAAGCTATTGGCAAGTAGCTGGTTAGTTTTTTTCTCTCTCTATTTCTTTCTTTCTCTCTATACCCACTCACATACATAGAACATATCCTATTCCCATGACATACATAGTGTATTATTAAAAAGATCTTTAAAATTTTCTTAAGGCAGGCTCTTTAGACCTTTTTCTAAGACAGCCCAAGTGTCAAACAAAATTGGTGTTATTAGAAAATCAAGGATACTTTATTTTAAACTTTTATTTAGAATATTCAATTAAAAATGTAATGTATTGATGTGGATTAGCTGTAAAAACACCTTAACTCTTGGCTTCAGACCTGTTGTTTTTTTGTTTGGTAAAATACACTGTTCTCTGGCAGATTCTATGCTTTGTAAGGGCAGATGCTTTATCACACTACATTATTCCCTCGCATTTAATAGAAAAATTAGCACATGGTTTGTGAGCATTCATTTTTTAAAAAGTATGTTAAATTAATGAACATTATGTTTTAAAGTTCATTGCAGTAATGAACATTGTATTTTTGGAGAATGGGAGAGTAGAGAGAAAAGTAAGAGGAAAGAAGGAAAATGTAAATAGAAGAGGAGAGAAGGAAGAAGAAAAAGGAAGAGAGAGGTAGGGGAGAAAGATTAATAGGGAGAGAAAGAATGTAAGGGAAAAAGTAGAAATGGTGGAAATAAGGAAGAAGAGTGGGGAGGGAGCAAGAAATTAACAAGAGACAGGAGGAGAAAGACAGAAAGAATGCCAGGATGGAATGGAGAATAAGGCTAAGAAACCAATGGTCAATTCAACAACCTTCTAGGTGACCAAGTATGTAATTCAGCTTTCCAAAAATGGAAATAAAATACCTCATTTTACAAATTTGTAAATGAAACAAAAGAAAAACACATGGAAATAAAATATCTTACCCAAACTGACTCAAAACTAGATATTGCCACAGTGATACTTCGGCCATGTTTTCTTTTTAATCTTCTTACCATTGGACTCTGAAAGAGAATCTCAGGAGACATGGACAATCTTCAGCTTGGAACACTATGTGATGGTTGAATCATTTTCTAAGAATCCTCTTTCATTAAGAAAATAATAGTTAGTGCCTACCCTGGGCCAACTTCTCTCTATGTTAGGAGAGTAAAAATGGAAATTTGCTATGGTAAGATTTTCATACTATGTGTGAAGTTACATAGTATCATTTAAATGTAAATCATGATAGAAGTTGATTCTCTTAATTCTAAAGAGTAGAATTTCTAAACCAGTAGAATACCAACCACTCCAGTAATCTTGCCTGGAAAATTCCCTGGATGGAGGAGCCTAGTAAGCTACAGTCCATGGGATCGCAAAGAGTCAGACACGACTGAGCAACTTCACTGGTTCACTAGAATGCCAAAACCAAAGAAGATAGGAAATTGAAAACATATCGCAAGATGAAAGACTAAAACATAACTATATCAATAATCACACAAATTTTTAATCTTCTAATTACTTCAATCAAATAAAAGTCTTGACTCAGCTATATGCTACCTACTAGAATTAGGTTTTAAATATAAATACAAGAAGTTTAAAAATAATTTAAGACCATGCTATTATAAGTTTAAAAAGAAGCTGAAGTGACTATATTAATTCTGTTAAGATTTCTAAGCAAAGGATATTATTGGGAACAACAGGGTCATTTCACAAAAACAAAGGAGTGAATTTATGAGTAGGATCCCCAATTATAATTTTTTATTTACTTACCTAATAACTGATATACAATATATATATATAGAAAAAATGGGAAAAAAAAGAAAAAAGGAAAGAGACAAATCTACCAATGCAGTCAGGAGATCCAGCAGTTATTAATTAATTAGTAGGCCAAGTAGACAGATAAGAATACAAAAGATTTTAACAACACTGTCGATCTACATTAACTAATTATAGAATATTCCACCTGATAACAACCAAATGTACATTCTTTGTAAAGCAGAAATGGAACATTTATCAAGAGATGAATATTCCAGGACAGAAACAAGTGTCAATAAATTTTAAAGGTTTTGAGCCCAAGTATGTTTTCTGGTTACAATAGAATCAAATTAGAAATCAATCAGAGCTGCGATGAACATTGGGGTACACGTGTTTCTTTCAGTTCTGGTTTCCTCGGTGTGTATGCCTGGGAGTGGGATTGCTGGGTCATATGGCAGTTCTATTTCCAGTTTTTTAAGGAAACTTCACACTGTTTTCCATAGTGGCTGTACTAGTTTGCATTCCCACCAACAGTGTAAGAGGGTGAAAAGACAGCCTTCAGAATGGGGGAAAATAATAGCAAATGAAGCAACAGACAAAGGATTAATCTCAAAAATAAACAAGCAACTCCTGAAGCTCAATTCCAGAAAAATAAATGACCCAATCAAAAAATGGGCCAAAGATCTAAACAGACATTTCTCCAAAGAAGACATACAGATGGCTAACAAACACATGAAAAGATGCTCAACATCACTCATGATCAGAGAAATGCAAATCAAAACCACAATGAGGTACCATTACACGCCAGTCAGGATGGCTGCTATCCAAAAGTCTACAAGCAATAAATGCTGGAGAGGGTGTGGAGAAAAGGGAACCCTCTTACACTGTTGGTGGGAATGCAAACTAGTACAGCCGCTATGGAAAACAGTGTGGAGATTTCTTAAAAAACTGGAAATAGAACTGCCATATGACCCAGCAATCCCACTTCTGGGCATACACACTGAGGAAACCAGATCTGAAAGAGACACGTGTACCCCAATGTTCATCGCAGCACTGTTTATAATAGCCAGGACATGGAAGCAACCTAGATGCCCATCCGCAGATGAATGGACAAGGAAGCTGTGGTACATATACACCATGGAATATTACTCAGCTGTTAAAAAGAATTCATTTGAACCAGTCCTAATGAGATGGATGAAGCTGGAGCCCATTATACAGAGTGAAGTAAGCCAAAAAGATAAACACCAATACAGTATACTAACACATATACATGGAATTTAGAAAGATGGTAATGATAACCCTATATGCAAAACAGAAAAAGAGACACAGAAATACAGAACAGACTTTTGGACTCTGTGGGAGAAGGAGAGGGTGGGATGATCTGAGAGAATAGCATTATAATAATAATATGTATATTAGTATAATATACATATAATATACATAAAATAATAATGACATGTACATTATCAAGTGTGAAACAGATCACCAGTCCAGGTTGGATGCATGAGACAAGTGCTCAGGGCTGGTGCACTGGGACGACCCAGAGGGATGGGATGGGGAGGGGGGTGGGAGGGGGGATCAGGATGGGGAACACATGTAAATTTATGGCTGATTCATGTCAGTGTATGGCAAAAACCACTACAATATTATAATTAGCCTCCAACTAATAAAAAAATAAAGGAAAAAAAATAAAGACATAGAGGAAATGTTTTAAGATTAAAAAAAAAAAAAGAAATCAATCAGAGAAAGAACTCTGGAGAAATCCTGATGTATTGGAAACTAAATAACACATGCATTGATAGCCAGATTAAAGAACCCACTAAAAGGGGAATTAAAAAGTATCATAAATGAATAAAAATGAAAACACAGTGTATAAGAATTAATCCAGTGCTGCAAAGCAATATTTAAGCAGAAATTTGTAACACTAAGTATTTACATTACAAAAGGAGAAAATTCTTGAATTGTGACCTCACCTTAAGACACTAGCTTAAAAAGGGCACATTATACACAAAGTAAGCAGAAGAGACAGAATAATAATGATTAAAGAAGAAATTAATAGATAGAAAACACAAAATGGGAATTTTGAAATATATTTAGTGTCCTGTAATCTCCAATTTGGGAGATTATTTTTTAAAATGAAAGTAGATTCAGCAGCCTCATTATTCAGTATGAGGACTTCCTCTTAATTCCCCAAATTTATAATGGCACCACATTTACCCACAACATTGGCACCTTAGGTATTTGAGTCTAAAAACAGTCTTGTTTAATTTCTCTAAAAACTAAATTTCAGGTATCCTGTTGGGCAATGGTGCATGTATAAATGTCTTTAAAAAGCTTAAAAACTATTTTTTTCACATTCTGCCTTTTAGGCACCTGCTATGGTAGCTGAGCAATCAATTCCAGAAAACTTATGAGTTCTTTAGGTTTAACCGCTTCTCTGTGCTTTTTGTTTTTTCGCTTTTTTCCTGTGGACTGGTAGGTTTTAAATTTCCTGATCCACAAATCACCTACCACTCTTCTGTTTGATTGTTTAACTTTTTTTTTCAGAAGTCTCCTAGTTTCATGAAATATGGACTATATAATTCATCTCTTTACACACATAATTATTTGGGTAGTTTTGTGGCGGTTTTGCCTTGTCCTGATAAGCCACTTTGTAGAATTTTCCCAATTTCACCTATGGCTTTAGTAAATATGTTGTGTGTGTGTGTGTGTGTGTGTGTGTGTGTGTGTGTGTGTGTGTGTGTGTGTGTGTGCGCGCGCGCGCGCACGCACTCAGTGGTGTCCAACTTTTTGCGACTCCATGGACTATAGTCTACCAGGCTTCTTTAGCCATCGAAATTTTCAGGCAAAAATACTGGAGCAAAATTACCATTTCTTACTCCAGGAGATCTTCTTGACTCAGGGACTGAACCCGTGTCTCTTGTGTCTCCTGCATTTGCTGGTGATCCTTTACCACTGTGCCATTAGTTTCATTTCATCCAAAGCTGTTCAACAATCTTTCCTTGTCTCTCTCAACATAACTGTTTATTTGTTGGTTTATTATTTATTTATTATTTGTTTGTTGAAGACTATGATAGCCAGTTGTTTTGTAGAATCCTAGTTTGGGTTTTCTAATGTTTCTTCATAATTAGATTCATGTTATTTAGCAAGAATACTACACAAGGGAAGCTGTGTCCTTTTGGGTGTATCACAGCCCATGGAGTGTATGCGTGCATGCTAAATCACTTTGTTGATGCCAATTTCATTGTTACTGCTATAAACATACAAACTTTGTTGTCTTGATTGAGGTACTGTCTGAACTTCTCCAAATTTCATTTACACCTTGACAAGGAAATAATGTTAACTATGCAATTATTCTGTGTCCATAAAAATTTCACCCACTGTGTGTTCTGTTCTTTTCTTTTCTTCTCTTTTGGTGAGTTATGTTTTATTTGGGGCAAAATGAGGGCTGCAGCCTGAGAACCAAGACCTCAGATAGCCCTGAGAGACTGATCTGAAGAGGCAGTGAGGGAAGGTCCATACATAAGATTCTGATGAAGGGGGAGTTCAATGCAATCAAAGCACTTAGTTTACAAAAGGTTTTCTGCTAGGTTTTCTGTTTTTCATGCAGATGTCATCATGAAGGGATTTAGTACTTTTCTAGATGTGAAGAGGTGCAAGTATTGGGATCATGAAATCAGTTCCTGAAAATATCTACCTACCTAAAGACCTGTCTGTCAGTTTCCCTGGAGCACAGAATGCCTCACTCTCCACCCTGAATTCCCCTCAGTGGGTGTTGAAGGTCAGCAGCTGCAGCAGCACAGAATTCAATCTTACACAGAGGCAGATTGCAGATACCCTTTTTGTTGTTCAGTCGCTGGCAAATGCTCTTGATAAGTGCCAATTTGTAGTTGAGAGAGCCACCCACTGGTTTTGCATTCATTGTAATTTGCCTCAGTTAATTATTAAAATTATTGTTGTGAATTCTTATTTTACTTATATTATCATTTCTTCAACACCTATTAATTGGCATTTGCTGTATGTGTGTATACATACATACATACATATTATATATGTAATATATGTAATATAATATGTATGTATGTCATTAGGAGATTAGAGAGTTTAGTATTACTCAGTGTATTATGATCCATTATTGTCATTATTCATACTGGCCAGTGAAATTCCTACCTACTTGTCTTCTATGTCTTTTGTTATGATCTTAGGATTATAGCAAGCATTATGTGCATTTCCTTATTCTTCAGGCACAAGAAGTTGTTTCAGGCTCACCTAAAACTCTGTCTTAACCATAGAATCAACCATGACTCCAAGAACTGGGTTCATTAGTTCAGTGAAGCATGTAGAAAACAAGATCAGAACTTTTTGTCCTTCAGTTCAGTTCAGTCACTCAGTCGTGTCTGACTCTTTGTGACCCCATGAGTTGCAGCACGCCAGGCCTCCCTGTCCATCACCAACTTCCGGAGTTTACTCAAACTCATGTCCATTGAGTCAGTGATGCCATCCAGCCATCTCATCCTCTGTCATCCCCTTCTCCTCCTGCCCCCAATCCCTCCTAGCATCAGGGTCTTTTCCAGTGAGTCAACTCTGTGCATGAGGTGGCCAAACTATTGGAGTTTCAGCTTCAGCATCAGGCCTTCCAATGAACACCCAGGACTAATCTCCTTTAGGATGGATTGGTTGGATCTCCTTGCAGTCCAAGGGACTCTCAAGAGTCTTCTCCAACACCACAGTTCAAAAGCATCAATTCTTCAGTGCTCAGCTTTCTTCACAGTCCAACTCTCACATCCATACATGACCACTGGAAAAACTATAGCCTTGACTAGACAGACCTTTGCTGGCAAAGTAATGCCTCTGCTTTTTAATATGCTGTCTAAGTTGGTCATAACTTTCCTTCAAGGAGTAAGCGTCTTTAATTTCATGGCTGCAATCACCATCTGCAGTGATTTTGGAGCCCAAAAAAGTAAAGTCAGCCACTGTTTCCACTGTTTCCCCATCTATTTCCCATGAAGTGATGGGACCTTATTACTACAGAAATAGCTAAAAATTTATGTTCATATATGTAGATGTATATGTGTACAAGAACATTAAAAGTGATGAGTTTCTACAGATACCCCTACATTTTTCATTCAGTAGTCTAAGGTTCTCTCTTGTCTTCCCCATCTGTCCTTCTGTCTTTCTCTTCTCACACTGCTTAGAAACCTGTCTTTTAACATCAAACATTTATTCATTTGCTAGTTCTATGATACTCACAAATTGCAGAATTGCTGGACCAATACAACTTACAAAAAACAAAACTTATATTTAGATTTCAAGATATATTTGTAGTTGTATTTATCTTTATCCTGACAGTGCACAAATATTTGTCCTATGTTCAAAACCTACTTCAGTTAGCATCTCTTTTTTCTTCTGTCCCATTATAGTATTCACTTGAATTATGGGTAAGTTCCTTTGATTCTGTTTGTTTTCAGAATATAAATTTTATGCCTGATAATTCTTGTTCAGTATAAAGCATTAGGATGATCATTACTTAACGTATACTTTTAAATGATACTTTTATATACAGGTGTATCTATTTCATTATTTCAAAATATATTTATATAAAGTTTAGAGTTTAGATAATATTAGCACATTCAAATTTTTAAAAAAACTAGCACATCTTTCTAAGATCAATTTTCATAGTTCTCTGAGATGAATTAAGCATACAGTGATGCCTGTATAATTTTTTGAATAGCTTTGAAAAAGACCCTGGGGGAAGCAACGGATAAGGATGACACAGGGCCAAGCTGGCGGCGCCAGGCGGGCGTATACAGACTTTATAGGTGCAGTGTACAGATGGACAGGGTCCTCCCCTTCTGAACTCTTTGACCTTCCTTGACATCTGCTTCAGACCCCTTCCCCACCAGGCTAGGCTCCACACTGGAGGACCCATGTCCCCTTTTTTGTCTTCTGTGAAGAAGGCAGGACCTATGGAATGAACAGACACTTTTGAGGACCTTCAAACAACCATACCCCCTCTTCATCCCCAGCCCAGAGTCTTGCCCTTCCTGCCCATCCCCTGCAGTCCCCACCTATTCTCTGGGCCTTTTCCAGTGCTTTGGCTGGGAATTTTGTACTCAGCTCTTAGTCTAAACAAATAAATCAGAGATTAAAACATTTTTAAAGTGATTTTTTTCATTAGAGTATTTGGATCCCCCTTATCTAGCTAGACTTTTTAAAATTTTATCTTGAAGATAGAGTCTTAATTTGATAATCTGTTGCTGTTTTATCTTAGCACAGGTTTCAGTAAAAAAAAAAAATAAGTTTTTGCATGTACTATATTGATTATTTTTTTGCAATATTCTGACACGTAAATTAAGATAAAGTGCTTCCTTATAGCTGAATAAGAACAGATGCACATAATGAATATAACAAAATAGAGAAGCAGATGGTATACCACATCTATAACATCTTAATTCATCCCTTTTTAGGTTATACAATTACCACAGCAAATGTACTATATTTAACTGATTTTCTTAGAATCTGCAGGTTCCCTAAAGAAACAAAAATGGCTTTTTAAAAGTGTTGCAAATGTATACATATACACAGTATTTTGTTGTTGTTGGGATGTATTAACTTTCCTAATTAAAAATTAAAAAAAAAAACACATATCCACATTATATTTTTCTAATTTCCACGAGGCAATGTAGTTGATCTGCTAATCAATGTAAGTGCTAAATAAAATAAGTTTCATGGGAAAATATTTTTCTATTGCACACCGAAGAGGATACACACACACAAACACCATATATATACACATATGTATATGTATACTTATCATCCCCAAAAAGAACATATGTAAATTCATTTGCTGCTTTTCTGTGATCTGCTTTTATGAACATGTTTTAAATCTATTCATTTTAGCATTTATTCTGTGTCCAGAGCACTTTGTTGCATACATTTGAAGAGCAAATTTCAATGAAAAAAAAGTTAAAGAATTAAAGCAATTATATAAAAGTTAAAGATGGCTGAAATCCTCTCAGGCTATTGAAGATCAAGAAGGATTTAATCTTGGATTATCCAGATTGATAAAATTGACTAAATAATTCCTTAATTCTCCATTTGATTGTTATTGTGTGATTACAGACTTAAATTAAATCAATGTTCATGACAAGTCTGGACAATTGGATTTACAAAATCCTCTTTTCTTCTGTACACATCTTGTCTGATACTTTTCAATTTCTCTAGCTCCCAATTATAAATAGATGGATAATTTTGTAATAGAGTCTAATAACAACATTCTTATACAATATAAACGATTTGCAACCTTGGCAACACCTAAATTAATTTCAACTTTTCATCTAGTTCATTGTCACATTAGTAGCTAACTTATAGTATCAGCATTTAAGTCATCAAGCAAAAGTTACTTTTACAAAATTAACCTTCTGGTGTTTAAATTTAAAGCATATAAGTATGTTAAGTAGTCTCATGATAATAGAATCTCACTGTGATCAATGCTGTAAAAATATGATCTTTGCAAATACTGTATATACCTTATTTTTATGTCTATGTATGTAATTTCAGAATTCTTCTTATTGTAAGTAGATGAATCTATATAAGTAATATATATGTAGATGAACACATGAGAAATATAAGTAGAACATATCAGTAGGTGAACATATTAGAAAATATCTTTCAGTACAATCCATTCCTGAAAATATTTTGGATTGGGTTCTTAATAAAAGAAAATAATAAAAGATAAAATAAACCAATAATAAATAGACAAAATAAAAATCAATTAAATAAATAATAAATACAGTAAAAGAAATATAAATAAAATAAAAATAAAATAAATTGAGGATGAGATACTTTTGTAGATTTATAGACATACAAAGAAATTCCAGTTATAAAATAATATATTTTTGAGGCAAGGCTACATCCAACAATATGAAATTTAATCTTGGAAAAATTTTTTATGTTGTTAGACTTATTGCTTGGGAAATATTTTGAGTGTTCTGATCATTTTAGTTAAAGTTTACCGCAAGAATGCAAAGTATGATAAGTGCGGAGGGAGGAGGCTGATGAGCCAGATTAAAAAGCAATCAAACCAATAATTAAATTATCTGCCTAGTATTATCTCTTTTAGTGTGAGTATTTCTTTAAATGTTCACTTCAGAATGTTAATAGCTTTCCTACTACAGTGACGCTTGCAATTACAGATAAGGTAGGCAAACATATTTGTACTTTAGTCGGGTCTTTAACCAGAAAATAATGTTGTGCTAATATCATTTTATTTAAGAATATAGGGTATCATTAATTTGGTCTTCCTTTTAAAGTATAAAGTGATTATTTAATCATGACAACTTAGCATATGAAACAATTATAGAGTCATCCAGCAAGCCAGTCTTTTTCATGTTTGTATAATGCTTTCCCAAATTAAAAATATAATAGGGCTTGGAACATAATTCAGATAATACAAGGCAAATCACACATACACAACTAAAGAAGCAATACTATTTGTGGGTAAAGAATTTTCACTTTAAAAAATTATAGGATATAATTATATTTATAGAAATAATGCCTCCTATGCCTTCTGCACTGAAAGCAGAGTTGGAGATTAAGCCACACAAAATGAATTTCTCTGAAATATGAAAAGACACATTTGAATACATGA
This sequence comes from Dama dama, assembly GCF_033118175.1. NCBI lineage: Eukaryota > Metazoa > Chordata > Mammalia > Artiodactyla > Cervidae > Dama > Dama dama. The sequence goes on along the minus strand of NC_083710.1, from coordinate 65,552,735 downwards.
TTTAATCATGCAAATTTAAATCAAATTATGTTTTGTTTTGTGAATTCTATAAATAGGGCCAGGGATTATGCTGGTACTCTGATATATATTATCTAATTAAATGGGGGAGTTGAGTCAACACAGAATGCAAATAAGCATAACAGTGGGAAAGAATATAATGATATGTATTTACTCATAAAATATTTATTCCACACACAACCCCCCCCCCCACCAGGTGCAAGGCATGGAGCTCCATACTATGTACATTATGGTTAAATTCAAAGATAATGAAAACGAAAGCCTGTAACTGGAAACAAATTGTGACAAAAATGAGGAACATGTGAGTGCTTTGGGAAAACAGAGAAGATGATTATAATTAAGAATCAAAAAGGGCGAAGTCAGAGGGAAAACAAGCAGAAAAACCTGTATTAAGTTGAGGGCATTTTTCTGCATCTTTGCAGATAGGACACACGGCATGTGTAAGTGAAGATAAAGGAGAAATGGGAATACACACCCCCAAAATAAAAAATAAGGAGTTTAGGCTACAGAGGTAAAAACACATAAAGTTTATAAAGGAAAGGAATGTATTTCACATTTTTCTATTATTATTTAGTAAAGTTTGTTTTTTAAAGTGTAGGACTTTCCAACAACTCAAAGCTATTAGTTGGGATTAAAATTTTCAAGGTGAGTAAAAGCTTTAATTAAATTTCTGTTTTGAATACATGCTACTTATTTCCACCAGGAATAACCCTTAACCCTTCTTCTGGTTAAACAATACACAAGCCAGGGCTTCAGGAGTGTGTGGCCTGTGCAGTAGGGCAGACTTTGAACAAGGGTCCCTGAAATTTCATTTTGCACTGGCCTCCCACAATTGTGCAGCTGTTCCAGACAGCACACTTAAACTTTGAGGGGAAACATGCATCTCCTCTCCGTTCAGTGGGTCCTGACTTACTTGGGACTGTTAGCAGAATCATATTCCCCTAGAAGTAGAGATTCGGCCTGATAATCAGGCTGTGAAAGTCAGACCTAAGTTGCCTTCTTTTTAAAAAACTAAAACAAAGAACTCTTTAGTGTTCTGAGATTTCTAAGTTTTCTTTTCTCCATTGAATGAGAAGCTACGGGGACGTTAGCTGGATCTGGAACGAGGTATTGGGGCCAGGATGAAAAAGCCCATGTGAGACGCAAGCCCACACAAAGAGAAGGGTAGACCTGAGCCTAGTCTACAGCCCCGGTTCCTGAAGCAGCATTTGCGATCTTAGAATGCACTGCATGTGAAGCCTGCCCCATGACTGAACATTTGAAATCGAGACAGTGAATTCCCCAGCTGGCTTCAGCCACATTTGAGTCATTTCATTAACTCTTGCAGTAGAAAATATCCATATAAAAATGTGCTCAACAGAAGCACGATAGAGAAGAAACTTCTTTTTTCTTAATTTTTTTTTGCAAAATCTCCTCTATAAATATTATTATGATTATGGTCACTCAGATTATTCCAGTGATAAAAATACAATGTATAAAAGGTTGAAGTAGTTTCTGTCATTTCAGTTTAAGACATTTTTTTTTTTTAATGTTTTCATCATCTGTGTGCTTTCTCCCTCACAAAATACATTTATTATGTCCCTGCCAGGTGGATGGTGATTTATTAAGAGACCATCTATAAGTGTGATACTCTACTAGTTTGGGTGCCCATTCAATGACTGTCTTTACTATATTAAATGTAACTGATTTCTTGATTACTGTCATGAAAAGGTAAAAGGAAAAAAAAAAAAGCGTTACTACAATGGAAGGATACAGCCATCACTTTTTTAGCATAAGATGTCTGTCGTTCTTGAAAGGAAGGTTTGTTTTTTTTTTTCTTTTTACTTCCATGTCGTGCTAATATTTATCTTACTCTATTTACTTTTTCACTGGTTTTATGAATACAGCTAGGCAAAAATGGCCTGTACAGAAATTTAACTAGGCTATGAACCTGAAAGCGGAAATTAGGTGATGTGCAATTCACATATTTTCAAATCTATTGCTATATGACTTTTTTCAAATCTTAAAGTGCCATTGATTATAAGATGCACCATTATTTATAGGAGCTTCCCTGGTAGCTCAGATGGTAAAGAATCCGTCTGCAATGCAGAAGACCCAGGTTTGATCCCTGAGTTGGGAGGATCCCCTGGAGGAGGAAATGGCAACAGACTCCAGTATTCTTGCCTGGGAAACTCCGTGGACAGAGAAGCCAGGTGGGCTGCAGTCCAGGGGGTCGCCACTAATCCGACACAATGGAGTTACTAACACATTATTTTGTATAACACTAGGAAATGAAAACAATGCTGCTGAGTAAAACTGAATCACTTATAAGTGAAGTTGCTCAGTCGTGTCTGACTCTTTGCAACCCCATTGGCTGTAGCCTACCATGCTCCTCCATCCATGGGATTTTCTAGGCAAGAGTACTGGAGTGGGTTGCCATTTCCTTCAGAGGATCTTCCCGAGCCAGGGATGGAACCTGGGTCTCCCGCATTGTAGGCATCCGCTTTACCATCTGAGCCACCAGAGAAATCACTTGTAAGACTCATTAAATAGGAAAACTATACACAGAGGAGCCAAGCAAATATCATTAAAATGGCACATTGTTATCCCCAATAGCAATATATAAAGGGCCAGTTTCTCTTTGTTTGACTCAGTACCACATGTTAGTCGACTGACTTTAATTTTTGCTCTATTTACATTGTTCTCCTTACTGATGGATTAGAGCATATTTTCATGTGTTTGTTATCACTTATGTTCCTACCCTATGTGTTGCTCATTATCTTTTGCATATTTTTATTGACATGTTTTTTCTTTTGTTTTTGGAATTTATTTTTCATTTATGCATGTTGTAATCATTGTTGTCCAGTTTTTAGCTGAACCATTCAACCTGTCCTGAGGAACCTAAGTTCTTTTTCTTAAGACTTTATTTTCTTAGAGATAGGCTTAAGTTTACAACAAAATCGAGAGGAAAATACAGAGATTTCTTATATACCCCATGCCCCCATATAGGCACAGCCTCTCCCATTAGCAACACCACTCACCACCCAATCACAATTTTTTTTTTTTTAACCGAGGATGATCTACATCGACAGGTAACCACCTCAACTCCATAATTTACCTTAGGGGGTTCACTCTTAGTATTACATTTAGATCTCTGTTCCATTTTGATTTAATTTTGTGGAGAGTGTAAAGGCTGTGTCTAGATTCATGTTTTAGCATGTTGATAACCAGTTGATCAGCATCATTTGTTGAAACTATTTTTGACTTGTTACATTGCTTTGGATCCTTTGTTGAAGATGTTGACATTATATATATATATACATAAGTATTTATTTTTATAAGGTAATATTAGTTTCATGTGTACAACATTACATTTCTACTTCTGTATACACTACAGCATGTTCACCTTCAAAAATGTATTTTCTATGTGTCACCATACAGCTGACCTCCTCTAACCATTTCTCTCCCTCCCTACCACTTACCTGCCTGGTACCCACTTCTCTGTTCTCTGTATCTATGTTTTGTTTTTGTTTGGCTTGTTCATTTGTTTGTTTCTCATAACCTGCATATGAATGAAATTGCAAGGTATTTGTCTTTCTCATCTGACTTATTTCACTTAGGATGATACTGTCAAGGTCCATCCATGATGTCACAAATAGCAAGATTTCACTTTTTTTATGGATGAGTAGAATTCCATTGTATATAATTATCACATCTTTATCCATTTATTCATTGATGAGTACATAGGTACATCAGCTTTTCACATCTTTTCTATGGTAAATAATGTTAAAATAAATATAGGGGTGCATAGTATTTTTTAATTAGTGATTTCATATTTTTGGACAGATACTTGGAAGTGAAAGTGCTGGATCATATGGTAGTTGTATTCTTAATTTTTTAAGAAGTTCCCATACTGTTTTTCAGTGTGGCTTTACCAATTCATATTTTTATGGCTTCAGGTCTTACGTTCAAGTCTTTAATCCATTTTGAGTTTAAAATATAGTGTAAGATGGTGGTCTAATTTCTTTTTTATTTTTTTGGCATATTTCTGTCCAGTTTTCTCAACACTGCTATTGAAGAGATTATTCTTTCTCCATTGTATGGTCTTTGCTCCTTTGTCATAAATTAATTGTTCATATAGGTGTGGGTTTATTTGGAGATTCTTAATTCTGTTCTATTGACCTATGGATCTGTTTATGTGCCAGTACCATGCTGTTTTGATTACTTCAGCTATGTAATACAGATCGATATCATGGAATGTGACATCTCCAGCTTTGTCCTTTTATCTCAGGATTATTTTGGATATTCAGAGACTTTTGTGGTTCTTCATGTATTATAAATTTTAGATTTTTTTCTATTTCTGCAAAAAATTTCTTTGAGATTTTGATAGGGATTTCATTCAATCTGTAGACTGCTTTAGATAATATGGATATTTTAACAATATTAACTCTTCCAATTCATAAATATGGGATAACTTAACATATATTTTTGTCATCTTCAATTTACTTCAACAGTGTCATAGTTTTCATAGTACAAGCTTTTCACCACCATGGTTATATTTATTCCTAGCTTATTTTATTCACTTTTTTGTGCTTATAAATGGGATTATTTTCTTAATTTCTCTTTCTGCTAATTTATTGTTAGCATATAAAATGCAACTGATTTTTTAAAAGTTTTCTTTATTTTTTTAATCATGAAAGTATGATAACAGATTTACAGGAGACGTGGAAAATACAGAACAAAGTTACATATAGTTCCACTATATATTACAACTATTTTGTAAGTAGTTAAATTAAGATTTTTTGTTGGGAGTTTCAATATCAAACTCTCAAAAATTAGTTGAATGAATAGACAAAAGTACAAGGATATAGTAGACCTAAAAAGCACTATGAACCAATTCAACATAACAAAGATTTATACAATTTATACTGATCATTAGGATACAAATTCTATTCAAGTTCCCATAGGCTATAAACCAGGAGACACTGGAACATATCCAAGGATATAAAACAAGGAAAATGCAACTGATTTTTTAAGTTGAATTTGTACCTTCAACTTAACTGTATCTGTTTATTATTTCTGATAGTGTTTGGGTTGAGACTTCGGTGGTGGTTTAGTTGCTAAGTTGTGTCTGACTCTTGTGGACCCTATGGACTGTAGCCCACCAGGTTCCTCAGTCCACGGGATTTTCCATGCAAGAATACTGGAGTGGGTTACCATTTCCTTCAGTCTTTAGGTTGCCTATATATAAATGTATATTGCCCACAGATGGTGGCAGTTTTACTTTTACCTTTCCAATTTGGCTAGTGTTTCAAGTCTTTGCTCTAGATTTTTGTTTTGTATTTACCATTACATATGTATAAAACATTTTTTAAATATAATAGTTTTTTTCTGTTGATAGCATCTTATCTTCATTTGACTATATGGGTTTTGGTTTTCTTTTTCTTCTTCCTCTTTGTGTTTTGGTGTTTCAAATTATCCTTTCTTATGTTATGAATTTGTTACAGAATTGAAGGAGCTATAGTTAATTTTACTGCTTCCCTGCTTTTAACCTTTATATTATAATAAAGTGTTTAAAAGTCTATCTGATATAAAGCTAGGAATTTTCTGATTCTGTTTGTCTACCTAGCATCTTACTCAAAGTTTTGTGTACTTTTACCTTTTTGTTTCTGGTAGAGGAGCTCCTTTGTACATTTCTTGTAAGTCAGGTCTAGTGTTAATGAACTCCCTCAGCCTTTGTTTGTTCGGCAAAGCCTGTGTTTCTCATTCATCTCTGAATGATAACTTTGCTAGAGTGTTCTTGGTTGACAGCTTATATCCGCCAATATTTTGAGAATGTCATTCTACTTACTCCTGGCCTATAGAGATACTGCTGAGAAATCTGCTGATAGCTTAGCTGGAGTTCCTTTGTAGGTTACCATCCTTTTTTTAATCTAGTTACCTTTAAGATTGTCTTTAACATTGACTTTTTGACGGTATTAATGCAATATGTCTTGAAGAAAAGCTTTTTATGTTGAGGTAATTTGCTGTTCTCTTAGCTTTATGAACTGGTAAATCCAGTTCTTCCTTCAGGTTTGGGAATTTGCAGTTATTACTATCTTTTTTTTAATAAACTGCTCCCTTCTGCTGGGATACCTATAATTCTACTTTTGCCCCTATTAAATGAGTTGAATAGTTCTCTTATAATTTCCTCATTTAAAAAAATTTAATTTTCTCTCTTCTACCTGTTTTATTTCTATTTCTATCTTCAAGCTCATGAATTCTCTCTTCCGTATAGTCTGCTGTATTCCCAGTGTTTTCTAATAATTTTTAAAATTTCACTCCTGTGGTAAATTATTATTTCTCTTAATTATTGTTATTCCTGAGCTTATTGAACTGCCTTTCTGAGTTTTCTTACAGCGTGTTGAGTTTCTTTATGACAGATATTTTGAATTCTGTTATCAGTTACACTTAAATAGTCTATAAGTTTGTTTTCTGGAGACTCATTATTTCCTTATGATTCAGTGTTGCTGTGGTTTTTCATGGTGTGTGATGAGTTGGTTCTCTGCCAGCACACGTGAAATAGCGCACATGTTTGCTTCTTTAGATAATTTTTTTTTAAATTATTTTCCCTTGATTTCTAAAGATTGAGCAGGTTAGAAATTAAAAGCCATTCTTTTGATTTCAAGTAGGTGGTGATATGGCACAAGTTTTTGGTTTCTATTATCTGAGCTACCTCTGGCTGAATTTGAGAATTGGTACTTTCCACCCTCCATCACCTCTATTGGAGGTGTAAACTTGTGCACTCATTGTTGCTTCTCATGCCTCTTGGATCATTGTTGACAAGCTACTGCTGCTGTTTTCATTGGTGTTGCTGCCTGAGGCACTAGGACACTGGGTACTTCCACTGTATCCAGAGTCTTTAGAGTCTCAGGATCACTTGCCATGGGGGGAGGAGAGGATGGGGGGAGGACAGGATGGGGGGAGGAGAGATTCAAATTAACTAGAACCATAGATGCTTCTGCCACGTCTGAGGTTATCAGGTTTATGTGCCCCTCCACTTTGTGTTTGGGGCCAGAGTCATGGAAGCCTTTATGACCGGATGTGGGGAGTCACTCTGCCCAGTTCACTCTGGTCATGAGAGAAGCCAGAGTTTTGTGTGCTGCCCCCATCCCGGCTGGATGCTACCCAATTCTCTGGTCCTGCAGGCTCAGATGCAGGGGCTGGAGGTCCAGGCTCACAGGCACCACCTCTGCTGTCCCCCTGACTCTGCCTCCTCTACATGTTCTGGTCCATCCACCTTTGAGGGACAGATGTGTGCAATTCTCCAGCATCCTGGTCTGTTGGGCAGAGGCATCTTGGTTGAGTTATTTGTGATTTACTGGCTGTAGATTGAAGAGGAAAGAAAAATTTCAATGCTGGCTCTAATCCTCCACAGGTAACTTTATTTATGGGGATCTATTTCTAGGTCCTCTGTTCTGTTCCATTTATCTATGTGTCTCTCCTTTTACCAATTCCACACTGTCTTGATTACTGCAGCTTCACAGTAAGTCTTCAATCAAATAGGGTTGGTTAGTCCTCCAATTTAGGTTTTGTCTTTCAGTGCTGGGTTGACTATTATAGGTCTTTTGCCTGTTCATGTGAACTTTAGAAACAGTGTGTTGGTATTCACAAAATAACCAGGAGTTTTGGTTGAGATTGCACTGAGAAAGAAGTTTTTCATATTAATGTAGTCAAATTTGTGTCTTAAATGATTTTACTTTTGTGTTCTATTTAAGAAACGCTACTCTATCTAAAGCCCATAATAATATTCTCTTAAATAGAAATAATTTTAACATTGTGTTTTTATCTAGGTAATCTATCTCATGTTAATTTGTTTTTATATGTGTGTAATGTAAGGTGAGAATTGCCTTTTAATTTCTTTTCCCCAGTGGAAAAATTTATCATCCAATCACTATTTGCTGACTAGATCATCACTCTCAGTGATGTGCCATTCTACTACATCATAAATCAATGTTTTATATATGCGTCTATCTACTGTTTTCTTTTCTATTCTATGCCATTTTCTGAATTATAAATTCCTATATCAAACTTTTATATATTATTTTGTAGCTTTACAGTTAGTGATAACATCTGTTGGCCAATTTCCTAATACTATCATTTTCAGAAACAGATTTTGGCTCTTCTTTGTTCTTGGTACTATAAGTTTCATGCTCCATGGAGAGTTGTTTTGGAATTTTTTGTTGTTGTTTGAAATTTTTTCCTTAGCAAATCAGTTTGGAGAGAATGGTTATCTTTTTAAGATATTGTGTTTTCTAATACATCAATATTATATTCACATTTCTTTAATGTTTTTAATGAATTTATATTTCTCTCCAAAAATAGCTTTTTCATTGTCTATAAAATTCATTCCTATATATCTTGAATGTTTTGTGTCTATTGTAAATTTTAAATATTTTCAAAACAATTTTATAAACATTTGTTTAGATAAGGTATTGCTGGTATGTAGAAATTCAGTGAATTTGTGCAGTGATCCTGTGTCCATTAATTGTGCTGAACTCTCCTATTAATTTTAATAATTTATAAATTATTTTCTGTTCTGTATGTGGACCAACTTATTTCAGAAGAAAAGGTTTCCAAGAATTACTGTCTTTAATATTTTATTTTTTAAGTCTTGATTGAATTTTGTTATTATAGTGTTTCTATGTTATGTTTTGATTTTTTGGCCATGAGGCATGAAGGACTCTTTGCGACCTCATGGACTGTAGCCCATCAGGCTCCTCTGTCCATGGAGTTCTCCAGGCTAGAGTACTTAAGTGTGTTGCCATTTCCTTCTCCAAGGGATCTTCCCAACCCAGGGATGGAACCTGGGTCTCCTGCATTGCAGGCAGTTTCTTTACCACCTGAGCCACCAGGGAAGCCCCTGCATTGGACGGCAGAGTCTTAACCACTAGACTGCTAGAGAAGTCCCTGAATTAAAACCAATCATAAACCCAGCTTCTAGTTCCTAACCCAAACAGCTAGTAGGAAAGTATATCTCAATCATTCATGTGGTCCATGTTCCTTTTTCCTACCTGCTCAAAGTCTGGGAAGTTTGTATGCTTTAAAGAAAAGAGAAGAATCCAAGTCATTTATTCATTGTCCCAGCCCACATGGATCCTTGAAATCTTCTGTTCAGGCTGCAAACAGTAATTGGGAAGCTGCCAAGCCTCAGAATTCTGGCACTAGATTCTATAGAGATATCCCACATAGCCTTTCCCTGTGAGTACTTGTTCCTTTCTCAACATACTTCAGAGAACCTTGTGAATGCTTCCAACATTCTTGGACCCCTTCCATATCTATTGAAATCCAAAATCTCTCTTCTTTGCTGTCCTCAGGTGCTATATTTTCTGTCCTGTACAGTATCGCCACCTCTACACATCATTCTAGCATAATCTTTTTAATGGATTTCGATTTTATGGGAGAATTTTAAAAGATGCTGATTTCAAATAACTTTTGGCTTTACTTTGTTTTTTATTGTCTGTTTGTTTTTCCTAGGGAGAAGGGTGTCATGGAGGAGAAGGGAACTGAGAGTAGATTTACTGCTTGTAAATCACATGGGTTTGTTAGAGCATAAATTTGTATCTTAAACTGTATGACCACACTTGTAATGGGGATTTGTTGGGGAGGGTCTGGGGGGTTGAGATATGAATCACGCATATCTCCCCATTGCCCAGATCTATGTTCAAATTACATGTATCTCTGCTGTATTCTTTCATTGCTGCTGTAACTACTTACCACAGACTTAGTGGTTTAAACTGTGTTATCTTATAAATCTAGACGTCCAAAGTTCAAAATCAGTCTGACTGAACTAAAGTCAAGGTGTTGGCAGGGCTGGTCCCTTTGGGATTCCTTGACTCTTGGCTCTTTCTCCACATTACACCAACCTTTTGCTTCTGTTGTCACATCTCTTACTACTCACTCTAATCTCCTGCCTCCCTCATTTAAGGATATGTGTAATTATACTAGGACACCCCAGGTGATCCAGGGTAATCACCCCATCTCAAAAGCTTTCATATAATTCTGTCTCCAAATTTCCTCTTGCCATGTAAATTAACTTTCACATGTCTGGGGCTTAGGGCACACATGTTTTGAGGAGATATTTATTTGGCTTGCCACAACTGACTATTGAATGTCATGACTTTCATGCTTCATAGAAATTTCAATTAGAAAAAATTTAATGTTTAATATTAATATTCTGATGAAATTTCCTTCTATATATCCCTGTGGGTGAAAACAACTTCTCAGCTAGTTGCTAATCATCATCCTATATTCTTTTCCCCACATCCAGTAATTTTCTAAGTCAGTTGTTATTTTCTTCAAAAAAAATCTGCTCAATTCATCCCTTGTTTTAATTATCATTGAGTTTTGTTTTTAATTTTTTTCTTATCTCTTACTCATTTATTATAATAACTTTTTGCAGGTTTCCTGTCTTCTAGACTCACCTTCCCCAATTGTTTAACACCACAATAATCAGAGTGATTTCTCTATGACATCATCTGATCATGCCACCTTTCTTCCCGAAGGAAAATGTTAAGATCTGAAGTGGAATTGTGCAATAGCTTCCTGTTGTGTATAGGTTAAAGGTTAAATGTCTGAAATTGATTGACATGGCTTTGTCTCGACGGCAGGCATAGATTGTGATAATACTTCCTAGAATGATGGTGTCATTAAACTTCAGACTTCCCCCTGGACTGAATATCCACAACACAGACAGCAAGTCTCCTTTTGTTTCCTATTGAATTTCCAGTGACTGACACAGTAGGTGACAAATGCACTCTCAATTGTTTCATAACGGATTGAAGGGCTTTTAAAATCTGGTCTTACTCATTTAAGCTTTTCCTTTTCCCTTTTCACACACACACATACACACACCATATTTTGCTGAATTGTTCTTTTGCATCAAATTTGACATTGTTTTTCTGGTGCCTTGCTTTCTTTTCCTCCTTTACTCAATGGGGGTTTCTAGTAATTTTAGTCTGAAGTGTCCATTTCCAATTAAAAATGAACATGCAAAAATGTGCGTCCATTGAAACAATTCTATGCCTTCTGAAGGCAACTTCCCATCTTGTTAAATTATATACAAATCCACAAATACTAAGCTAAATGTTTCTAGTTCACTCTTTATGTGTGTGTAATACTAAAGAATGCACAACCAAGGGGCTCAGTTTACTGATAATTGAGTGCAAGGCTTCAACACTTGTATTAGATTTCCTCTGTGTCCATAAAAGTTACTGCACACTTACTGACTTCAAATGACAAAAATTTCTTATCTCATAATTCTGTAAGTCAGGCTTTAAGGTTAGTATAATTGGTTCCTCTGCTCTTGATTTCATGAAGCCAGAATCAAGGGGTCAGCTGAGTATGGTCCTATGAAGAGAATCTGTTCATAAGTTCATTCAGGTTGTCAACCAGACTGTTGTTGATGTTGCAGTTATGGAACTGAGGTTTCCATTTCCAGCTGATGTTTGCTTCAAAAGGCTGCCTGCTTTTCTTGTGATACTTTCACATGGTCTGCTTACCAACTGCTGCTTCTCTTTCTGTATCATCTTTCCTGACATCTATACATACCACTTGAGCTAACTCGTCTGCCTTCTGTCCTGCTTTTCAAAGGCACCTGTGATTGCGAAAGGTCCCCCTAGATTATCGAAAATAATCTCCCTATTGTGTTGTCAGCTGACTAATAACCTTACTGTATTCATTTATGCCTGCTTTCCCAGGTGGCGCTAGTGGTAAAGAACCTGTCTGCTAATGCAGGAATCTCAAGATACATGTGTTCAATCCTGGGTCGAGAAGATCCCATGGTGGAAGTTATGGCAATCCACTCCAGTATTCTTGCCTGGAGAATCCCATTGACAGAGGAACCTGGCAGGCTATAGTCCATTGGGTCTCAAAGAATCAGACATGCAGTGACTTCCTTCTTCCTCTTCTTCATCAGCAAAGTTACCTCCCAACAGTACTACTACCCCAACCGTAGTGTTTGATTGAAAACCAAAGGTGAAGCAATCTTGTAGGGAGAGGAATAGTGTTAGAATTTGGCCTGCACAGTACTGAAGAGGGAGAAAGAAATTCTAACATGTGTTACAGAGGAGCATCAAGAAATCTTTGAGATGTTCAGGATATTGTCTGTAAAAGTGAAACCTGAACTACAGGCTCTAGAAAAAAATAATGACAGTTTTGTTAAATAATAGAGTCTTAAAATTTCCTTCTTTATTTCTTAATTATTAAGATAGTTTATTTTTTTCTCTCTCCATTGTCTCCTTTCAGGAATTAATAGTAAGCTGGTTTAAATTACAATTGCCCTCAGTGTTATCTTTGCAAACTCATAAAAATGGAAAAGCTGAAGACACAGCATTCTAGTCTGCTGCAGGCTTGAGCAAAACAGGAAACCAGGTGGGATCAGTATGTGTTGGGGGCCAGCAAGAGAAGAAGACAGCAGATTGTGTGCCTGAGGCTTTCAGGAACAGAGTGAAAGCTTAACTGGCAGCCCAACCATGAAAAAGTTATTCAGTATCAGAAGCAACATTTTGTTTTTAAGATTTGATTATCTCAGACCAAAAATTTAAAGTTTTTTTATTGGTTCTTTGATGTTTTTGATAGTCTGGTTTCTTGCCTCACAAGTTCAAATGATCAAAGGAAACATGTAGTCTGCTTGATTTTTATAAAGCTGAATGGATGTAGACAGCCCTGGTGACTTAAACGGTAAAGAATCTGCCCACAATGCAGGAGACCTAGGTTCAATCCCTGGGTTAGGAAGATCCCTTGGAGAAAGGAATGGTTTCCCACTCCAGGATTCCTTCCTGGAGAATTCCATGGACAAAGGAGCCTGGCAGGCTATAGTCCCTAGGGTCTCAAAGAATTAGACATGAGTGAATGACTAACAAGACTATACAAGTAGTACAAGACTATAGATATATATATAGATAGATAGATAGATTATGACATTATTTTTAAAATATATTCTGAAATTTGGTTTCCATATGAAAAGAATATAATTTTCTTTAGTATCTTTTTATAGTACTTTATGATTTCTAAGTTTTCCTATGTATAAAATAAATAAGCATTATTTTAAATTAATAATTAAATAGTTGCTAACAAGTTACTTTTTTTGCATTACTGGTAGCATCTATTATTTTCCCTCTTCCTACTTCCTTCCCACTTTATTCTTTGGTTCAGTGTAAAGTATATCTGGAGGCTCCAAAATTTACCACATACTGCAATATAAAAATGAATGAGGCAGTTCTAGACTTTGATAATATCAGTTTGTGATGGAAAGACAGGCCCAAAATATTTCAGTTCACTGTGTACAGAGAATGTGACAAATGAGGAAGTTTCTACAAGTCAGCATGAAAAGATAAGGAATGTACAGAATGTAAAGTAACCACCCAGTAGTTGGACTGGCTGGTGGAAAAGGTTTATTTTACAGATCTCCTCTTAAAGGGTGATTTAATCCATATATTTTTGAGGTTGAATTTTAACACATTCTATTTGGTGAGATTTATACTGATATCAGATACCTATTCGTGCAACAATAAAGTAGTTTTGCACTGGAGGAGGAAGGGACACTCCTTGATGTAAGTTACTTATCCAACTGGCCAAGAGCACCCAATTGTCCAAGGATACCTTTTCTTGGTACCTATTCTACTTTTCTTCTCATGATAATGGTAGCCAAGAAAAAAAAAGTTTATATTAGGTATACCACCCCTGATCTCTATTAACCTGATTCAGTACTCTTCCAAAGAGATGACATAAGCAAAAGCATTGTGATTTTTGTGCAAACCTGGATCCACACGAGAGCTAGTCTCTCCCTACCATGACACATCACATGCATACTCAAAAATCAAAATATTAGATTCATGCAAATGATTTTCATGGTCCCCCTTCCCACTTTCACTTATATTCCTTTCCAATAGAGAAATCCTAGGGCAGCCACCACTATTATGGAAGATTAAACAATCTTTTCAGTGCCTGTATGGAATGACCCTGAGTTTATTATCAGTGAAGATACCTCAGTTTATATTGGTACTGATATGCAAAGTGCTCAGTGGTTAGTGCCCACATACATTGCTTTACTTTTTTCTTACAGGGGGAAGGAGGAGGAGGGAGTAAAATACTACAAAGAAAACTGCATTTTTAGAGTATGCAGGGTCTATTCCCTGACCAGGGATCAAGCACAGGCCCCCTGCATTGGGAGCCTGGAATCTTAGCCAATAGACCACCAGGGAAGTCCCCTGTACTTTTACATGAATCATAAAACATGCTCCTAGTTATAGCTGTGGTGATAATTAAGGACAATGCAGTTTTGTTACTTCTCCCACCAGTTACCAGGAATGTGATAGTTTAGTAACTCCCATTAGACATAATATAACTATGTGTGTATGCCTGTAGGCATGTATTTGTTTCTACTTGTAGTAATTTCAGATTCTCTTTGTGTTTTCTAGTCATTTTCAAGGAATAATTTCCAAATACACATGACACTTTTTTTTCTGGAAACATTAATTCTGTGTAAAATTTCTCATGTAAATCACCTATTATAGGCTTTTGGGGCTTCAAAATCACTGTGGACATTGACAGCTGCATGAAAATAAAAGATGCTTGCTCTTTGGAAGAAAAGCTATGACAAACCTAGACAGTGTCGTAAAAAATAGAGACATCACTTTGCTGACAAACATCCGTATTGTCAAAGCTGTGGTTTTTCCAGTAGTCATGTGTGAATGTGAAAATTGGAGCATAAAGAAGGCTGAGCACCAAAGAATTGATGCTTTCAAACTGTGGTGTTGGAGAAGAATCTTGAGGGTCCCTAGGACTACAAGGAGAGCCAACCAGACAATCCTAAAGGAAATCAACCCTGATTATTCATTGGAAGGACTGATGCTGAAGCTGAAACTCCAGCACTTTGGTCACCTGATGCAGTGAACCAACTCATTGGAAAAAACCCTGATGCTGGAAAAGATTGAAGGCAGGAGAAGGGGCAACAGAGGATGAGATGCTTGGATGGCATCACTGACTCAGTGGACGTGAGTTTGAGCAAACTCTGGGAGATGGTAAAGATAAATGGTCAAGAACAGGGAAGCTATGGCTTGTTGCAGTCCATGGGGTTGCAAAGAGTCAGACACAACTGAGCGACTGAACAACAGCGAGAGTATAGCTAGCCATAAAAACCACACACAAAAAACTAGAGTTATCCGTTGTATGCATAAAGTGAAGATCATAGGAAATAATCTGGTAAATTTTTGCAAGGGAAATACAATAAATGAATACCCTCAGAAAATAATACTGACTATTTCACCTTCCCCTTCAATGCAGGGTGAAATTTATATAATCAGTTCTCATGAGTCTATGGATCATCTGGGTAGCTTTTCTAATTTTGACTGGACTCATTCATGTGTCTGCATTTGGCTGTGTATCAAGTAGGCAACACTGCTAAATTTGTCTAGGTTTTTGGTTTGTTTTGTTTTTTTTCATGTATTTGGGGCTCGGCTGGCTGTAAGCTGGTCTAGAATATCCTTAGCTGAGAAAATGGGCTCTTCTCCAAATGATCTCTGTTTTCCATTAGATTAGTTTCTTCTCACAAGGGAGGGAGGTACCCAAGTGAGAGAACAGAATCAGGCAAGGCACTTGAAAGTTGCAGACAATCACTTCAAATCCAGAGGAAATCACAGGACAGTCCAGATGCAGGCTGTGAAGAAATGGGCTTTGCCCCTTACAGAGAGACACTGCAAAGTCACTTTGCAAAAAGCATGAATATGGGCTTGAGTGAAAAACTGGGATCACTTTTGCAATCAAGACAATAATATATATGTATAAAGGGTAATGATAGTTGCTATGGAGAGAAAGAAGAAAAGACTTCAGAGGATAACAGAAGGCTAGTTAGTTACTTCGGTCGCTCAGTCGTGTCCGACTCTTTGCTATTTGTACAGAAATCCTGGGCTATGGTAATGTTCTGGGTTCCTGGGTGTCTCAGGTGGTAAAACCACCTGCCAATGCAGGAGAAGCAGGCAGGAGAGGCAGGTTTGATCCCTGGGTCAAGAAGATCCTCTGGAATAGGATCCCACTTCAGTATTATTGCATGGAAAATACCATGGACAGAGGAGCCAGACAGACTACAGTGCGTGGGGTCACAAAGAGTTGGACATGACTTAGCACAGAATAGCAGCAACTGAGCAGGCTTTTAATGGAGGGACAAAGGAAAACCACTGGAGGCTTTTGAACAAAAGAGGCATGTCCACACAGTATATGAGGGAAGAAATTAGCATAAATCTGGAGTTCAAAGGTAAGGTATGAGTTGAGAATACAAATATAATCTGCTAAAACTAAAATTCTCATTTATACCACATACATTTAATAAATTTCATTAAATTATATTTATATGAATTTAATATATTATGAAATAATATGAAATCCTGATTTCTGTAAACATGTGTGAGAAAGCTGTACCATTTGCAAATTTGATAAATATGCTTTCTATATCTGCTCCCAAGTTTAGCATGTAAGAAACAAGCCCAGTTATTTGCTTTTTGCATCACTATAAATCACTGGTTACTAGAAGAATAAGAATTTTTAATCTTGGTTGCTTTTTGCTACCAACAAAAATAAACTATGTTTACTTTTAGCATAGTTTTTTTAAATAAGCATAGTTTATGTAAATATTGCCTCTTTTGTTTTTCCCCTTTCGGCATGTCCATGAATCTCCTCCAGTCCTGGATCATTTTTCACCTATATGAATGTTAAAGACATCAACCAATGAAATGTTTTACTTTTATTAAAGTAATACATACACACAAATAATTAAATAAATACATGGAATTGGGGGAGAATCAGTGTAGAACCTAAAAGAAAAGCCATGGCTTACTTCCAACAGAAAGTGTATAAAGTTGTGATCTTTCTGTATTTCAAGGAAGCTAATACAATTGATGCAACTCAGAAATTCCAATTAACTTGACATCTGTTGAAAACAGAGCAGAACAGCATACAATCTGTTTCAAATATTTTTGCATAAAGTGGCTAACAGTTTAATAAAGCAAGAAATAAGGGGAGTAAGTCTAGTAATTTATTGACTATTAAGTAATGAGTAGTTGATAACTTGGAAGAAAAGGCAATTCAGATAATCAATCATAAACAAGCAGAGAATAGGAATTTAGAGTTTTAAGGAAAAAGCACAGAAAATAATAACTTCAGGAAGGTGTAGTATTCTGCTAGTAAAACTAAAAAAGATTTATTTAATGCATAATATTATGAGTTTCAAAAAATGAATCCTATGGCTATTAAAAACTGACAAAGCAAATTAAGATACTATAGGAATATATGTGTACACACACACACACACACACACTGCACATAAAGTGTATGTGAGATATGTTTAGCCATGAAATACAATGGCTTATTCTGATCACATTTAACATATTCCTTTGTTTTTTTAAGTTTTTGTGGGTTTTTTTTTGTCTTCCTTGTGAAAATGCAAGAAACTTTTACTTGAGAGGTATTTAAATGAGGCACTTATAAGTGAGGCTTCTTTGATGACGATATTCTGAATTTCTTCAGTGAAGATTCTGTCAGTCTCAAAATTTTCAGATGCTGTGCTGAAATGTAATAGGTGATCAAATTTTAAAGTCCTAAGTGATCCACATGACTCGCTGTTATTAATAAGTTATCTCCCTTCTAGATTTCAGTTACAAAGGGTGAATAATTCGAGACTAGAGATGACATAGTCACTATAGTTAAGAATACTATATTTTATATCTGAGTGATACATGAAACCACTGGAGGATTTTAATGGTAACATGATATATTCTGACATATTTTGTTGTCACTGTTATCTTTAACAGCTCACTTGAGGTATATCAATACCATAAAATGTACCCATTGAAGTGTTAGTGTACATACTGGTATATCTATATCAACACATTCTAATGTATATTTGGAATAAATATGGAATATTTACATCACCCCTAAATATTTCCTGCTGCCCATTTTCAATCAAATGTCTGCTCCTATCTCTTACCCAAGAAAATATGGATCTATTTTTTGATGTGTAGGCTTGCTGTGTTTAGAAATTTCATATATTTGTAGCATTTTTTTAGATTCCACATACAAGCAAAATCGTTTATATGTCTTTTTCTGACTTACTTCAGTCAGTGTGACAATCTCTAAGTCTACCATGATGTTACAAACTACATTATTTCATTCTTTTTTATGGCAGCATAATATTTCATTGTATATATGTACCACATCTTCTTTATTCATTCCTCTGTTGATGGACATTTAGGTTGTGTCCCTGTCCCAGCTAATATAAATAATGCCACAGTGAACATTGGGGGGCATATATTGTTTCAAATTATGATTTTCCCCAAATATATGCCCAGGAGTGGGATTGCTGGATCATATCCTAGCTATATTTTTAGTTTTTGTAGGAACATCCATGTTGTTGTTCAGTTGCTCAGTTGTGTCTGACTCTTTTTGACCCTATGGACTGCAGCATGCCAGGCTTCCCTGTCCTATACCATCTCCCGGAGTTTGCAACTCATGTCCATTGAGTCAGTGATGCCATCCAACCATCTCATCCTCTGTCACTCTCTTCTCCCACTGCCCTCAGCCTTCCCCAGCATCAGGGTCTTTTCCAATGAGTCGGTTCTTCACATCAGGTGGCCAAAGTATTAGAGTTTCAGCTTCAGCATCAGTCCTTCCAATGAATATTCAGTGTTGATATCCTTTAGGACTGACTGGTTTGATCTGCTTGCTGTCCAAGGGACTCTTAAGAGTCTTCAGCATCACAGTTTGAAAGCACCAATTCTTCAGTGCTCAGCCTTCTTTACTGTCCAACTTTCACATTTGTACAGTGCTATTCCTATTCACATTCCCATCAACAGTGTAGGAGGGTTCCCTTTTCTCTACACCCTCTCCAGCATTTATAGATAATAGATTTTTTTGTTGATGTCCATTCTCACTGGTGTGAGGTGATACCTCGTTGTTTCGATTGGCATTTCTCTGATAATTAGTGATGTTGAGCATGATTTCATGCACTTTTTTTTCCTATTTGTATGTCTTTCTTGGAGAAAAGTATACTTAGATCTTCCTCTCACTTTTGGATTGCTTATTTGATTTTGGTATTGAATTGTATGAGCTGGTTGTATATTTGTGGGTTAATGCTTTGTTGGTCACTTGATCTGCAAATATTTTCTCCCATTCTGAGGGTTGTTTTCTTGTTTCCTTTGCTGTACAAAAGCTTTCAAGTTCAATTAGGCCCCATTTTTTATTTTTGTTTTTATTTTTATTACTCTAGGAGGTAGATCAAAAAAGATCAAATGAACTCATTCAGAAAACAGAAATAGAGTCACAAATGTAGAAAACAAATTTATGGTCACTAGGGGGGAAAAGGGGGTTGGAATAAACTGGGAGATTGGGATTGACATATACAAACTATTATATATAAAATAAATAACTAATAAGAACCAGCACAGCACAGGAACTCTGCTCAATCCTTTGTAATGGCCTTAATATAGGAAGAGAATCTAAAATATAGCAGATGTGTGTGTGTGTGTGTGTGTGTGTGTGTGTGTATGAAACTGATTCACTTTGCTGTACATCAGAAATTAATGCAACATTGAAAATCAACTATACTCCCAATAAGTATTATCAAAAAAGAAATTTCATATAAACAGATCATACAATAATTGTCTTTTGTGTTAG
Organism: Dama dama; assembly: GCF_033118175.1. Lineage (NCBI taxonomy): Eukaryota > Metazoa > Chordata > Mammalia > Artiodactyla > Cervidae > Dama > Dama dama. The sequence goes on along the minus strand of NC_083710.1, from coordinate 65,533,034 downwards.
GATTCTCTCTCTTAGCGTGATGTTTTGAGGTTTATCCATTAATATTATGTTAATATTTCATTAACGTTAATGTGTTAACATTTCATTCCTTTTTTATTGCTGAGAAGTGTTCTAAATTTTTCATAGATATATAGCAAGAATCACACTGACTGAAAAATCTTAAGAGATCTATAAGACTTACTCTCTAATTTTACAAACAAGATATTTGATATTCAGGAAAGTTAAGTGTCCAGACAAAATACACAGAGCTAGTTGATGGCCAAGCCCTCTGACAATAGTAACGAACTCTCCGAACTTTAAAAAGAAAATGTCTCCATGACACTTTTTCTTTCGACTGTTTCTTGCCTTCTGTCCTTAATCTTATACCCATGAGTCACTTTTAATGTTTTCATTCTCTTTTCATGAATAGATTTCTCATTTATTGAAAATCAGTTTTTTGAAATTGAATTTCATCAACATTTATAATGAAGCCATATGCTTCTCCCTGCTTCTGTTTTATGTTTCATCCAGCTCTTATTTCTATCAGCCCAGAAAAGCATCTCTTTAAGAAGTCCAACTTATAAAACTATGATAGTTTTGATTATACATTTTGATGTGATTTACATTTGTATTTCTCATTTATTTTGTTGTTGTATCAATAATAACATATACATTTTAAACCCTAGTACTCTACTTATTCCATTTGTTGAGGAAAGATTTCTCTTCACCTTTTTAATTTGATTTGTGACCCTCCATCATCTAAACCTTCTACTTTATCTTTGTAATCTTCACTTTACAGACTAAATTTCTTTCTTCAAGGATATATCGTTTATGAAAATACCTACTGACATAAATAACTCTCGATGTACTAATAATACACAAATCTCAAAGTGGCAGTGAGTAGTTTGAAATGAGGTTGCTGACACATTTGATATATCTATACAGTTTTCTTATTTCATTAGAGCAAATAAATAAAGATTGATAGATTTCCTCTGTTAATAACAAATCTGACAGTACTTGGAGAAAACATCTGCATAACAATGGTACCAAAGTCAGATGTCAGTTTCTTTTTTTTTAGACATCAGTTTTTAATGTTTGAGTGCTGTCAGGTTGCGAGTTTCACCATCGCTTCTCCCCTCCTCCTGCCCCACATTTAAATAAGCAGAGAACAGAGTCTTTGTGCTCCTTCTCTCAACCCTGGCAGGAGCGTCACATCCATGATCCTCTGCCCACAATTGGAAACATTATGCCTAGCCCTACCCCTGCATCATAATAAAATCCCCAAGCCAGTCTCCTTTCCCAGCTCTCTCAAACCATTTTAGACCAACTTGGGAGGCCTACTCTATACTCCTCCAAAACACTTATTTTGCAAGTAAAAAAACATACCTCATTTTATTGCACTTGTTTTATTGCCCTTTGAAGATATTAAGTGTTTTACTGATTGAAAGTTTGTGCAACCCTGTCCCAAGCAAGTCTATGGGCAGCATTTTTCGAAAAACATTTGATCACTCTGTGTCTCTGTGTCACATTTTGAATTCTCACAATATCTCAATCTTCTTCATTATTATTATATTTGCTATGGTCATCTGTGATCAGGGACTTTTGATGTCACTATTGTAATTGTTTTACAATACAATAGGGTGCAAACTGCATCCATAAAAGATCTTGTGACATCCTAAATTATTATGAGAATGAATCAATGAATTAATGTATATAAAATGCTCAGGATAACACCTGGCTCCTAAAAATATTCAGTGTTAAACACCTAGTATTATTAGCATTTTTATTGATATTGTTGAAATAAGCATGGGGATAGGCATCAGACACTTATTGTCCCAGTCCTATTGTTCAGTTATATTTGAACTGTGAAGAATGTTTTCACACTTTCTGGACATGTATTTCCTTTCAATTCAATTTTTTAAAAGTTTTTCACTGCCAAAATGGACCTTAAATGCTAATTTTTAATTATATGTGAACTCTCCTCACACTTTTCTCCTTCATTTTTTTTCCTCTTCAATTAAAGTGCAGCAATTCCTTAGATGATGCAATTGTCTTTGACAATATTGATGAAAATCTCAGTTTTGAGGTAGCTAACAAATAAATTAAGGCAACAGTCGGTGCCAGCTACTGACCCTCATCAGAGTCCAGGGAAACAACTCAATGCTTTTATTTTTTAGGTTCTTTGTTTGTTTTTAGATTCTATGCATAACAATGAGATCATACTCTATTTACTTTTTTCATTTGATTTTTTCTGATTAATTTATTTCATCCATGTTGTAGCAAATGGTAGGGCTTTTTTTTTTTTTCTCTTGTTACAGCTAGATAATATTTCGTTATAAATCCTTGCTCTTAAAAGACTTATTGTCCAATAGATTAATATAGTCAGTGTAACTATTTTTTCTTGATTCTTAACTGGAGTTCTCATTTAGGAAGATTCAAATTGTACCATGTGGTATAAATCTAGGTATATCAAGTGTAATTTTTTATTCTCTCAGTTGTATTCCTTTCCTCAAAAGAGAAAATTCAGGAATAGATTGCATGGTTTCCTACTTTCTGATTCTCAACTGGAAGCTCAAAATCTCATACTGTAGAGGTTTTTCTACCAGGATGACACTCACAATCTGCCAGCTGAATAGTTAACTGTTTTATTTACAAGGCAACGGTTTCCATACTGTTTATCGTCAGTGGAGAGAATTATAAAAGGTAAAATTAGAATAGATTAAGATATTCTGTAGTGGTAGGTGAAATATTTAGCAAATTCATAAGTAAATTTATATAAATCAATACCTAATCACAGAGAATAAGCCGAGTATTTCATAGTGTTCAAAAGCCTAGGCTTATATAAAGACTTTAGGAACAATTATTTTCCATGTTTTATGGACTAAATATTTGTGTTCCCTGAAATTTTGTATGTTAAAGCTGTAACCCCCAGTGTGATGTTATTTGGAAGTGAGGATCTTGGAAGGAAGTACATTTAAATGAGGTCATGAAAGTGGAACCCTCATGATGGGATTAGTGTTCTTATAAGAAGAGGAAGTGCTCTCTCTTTTTCTCTGTTTCTGTTTCTCTCTCAGCCATGTAAGGACACAGCAAGAAGGTGCAGCCTATAAGCCAGTAAGAACTTCTTCAGTTCAGTTCAGTCGCTCAGTTGTGTCCAACTCTTTGCAACCCCATGAATCGCAGCACGCCACGCCTCCCTGTCCATCACCAACTCAAACTCATGCCCGTCGAGTCGGTGATGCCATCCGGCCATCTCATCCTCTGTCGTCCCCTTCTCCTCCTGCCCTCAATCTTTCCCAGCATCAGGGTCTTTTCCAATGAGTCAGCTCTTCGCATCAGGTGGCCAAAGTACTGGAGTTTCAGCTTCAGCATCAGTCCTTCCAATGAACACCTGTCAGGGGATGTTTAACAGTAAGAGAGTGTGCTGTTTCCTATCTCTCTTGGGCCCTCTGTTCCTTATCAGTCCCTGTTAGGGGCGAGAGGAGCAAGCAAGCCTCTCTCAGGATGGAGATCAAAGAGATGGAATGCTTGCATAGGATTTCCTTCATTAGCTTTTCCATTTGGTGAAAGGGGTTATTTATGACCCTCTTTTCTTATGGATCACCTTTTGGCCTTATGGTCTTTATTGCTCCTTGCTTCCTTGGTAACTTGTAAAGTCTGGTCTCTTGATCTTTATCTGAAGAATCTACCAGTATATATACTCTTACAGAATTCAATAAAGCACCTTTGCTTCATCAGAGTTTGGGTCCCCATGTCTTTCTTTCTCTCTCTATCTCTCTATTTCTGGCTGATTCTCTGGAGGGCAAGGCCGGCTCTGTAACCCAGGGAGTATTAGCCTCTTTCCTTCTTTGACTTTCTCATCATTGACTCCAGACCACCAGGTTCCGGTCCAATAAAGGACCCCAACAAACACCCAGGACTGATCTCCTTTAGGATGGACTGGTTGGATCTCCTTGCAGTCCAAGGGACTCTCAAGAGTCTTCTTCAACACCACAGTTCAAAAGCATCAATTTTTCAGCGGTCAGCTTTCTTTATAGTCCAGCTCTCACATCCATACATGACCACTGGAAATACCACTGCATTGACTAGATGGACCTTTGTTGACAAAGTAATGTCTCTGCTTTTTAATATGCTGTCTAGGTTGGTCATAACTTTCCATCCAAGGAGTAAGCGTCCAGAAGGAATAAATAAGGCAAAAAGTAACTAAATGCAATGTAGTTATAATATAATGTTATCACTGAAAGTAATATTTTTTTTAATGTCTCAACAAAGAGAAGTCAAAAAGAAAAGGAAAAGGAATGTACAATCTTACAAGATAAAAAGTTAAAACTGATATTGTGTGTTGTGGTGCTTTGTCATTGAGAAAGTCAATTTCTAGGTGAGTTGATAAGAAGTCTGGATTTCCCTAGGAGGAGAAAGGGGTCTGGGGCTCTCAAGGAGGAGCAAGGAGGAGATAGGGGTCTGGAATTCTCAAGGAGGAGGAAAGGACAATTTTTCCCCCCTCTACAATCCTTAGTCTTAGTCACATAAAACTTTTTCTTTAAGCCTCAAACTGATGATTACACAACAGACAACTCAATTTAAACTCTGTACTAGGGATTCTATAACAACAATGTTTCCTGCTTGAGGACAGTTTCTCCTTCCTGAAAACCTTATGACTAATCCTGATATTTTAGAATGTATATTATGGGAGTGGATATGGTTCAGTTCAGTTCAGTTCAGTCACTCAGTCATGTCTGACTCTTTGTGACCCCATGAACTGCAGCATGCCAGGCCTCCCTGTCCATCACCAACTCCTGGAGTTTACCCAAACTCATGTCCATTGAGTCAGTGATGCCATCCAACCATCTCATCCTCTATAGTCCCCTTCTCCTCCTGCCCTCAATCTTTCCCAGCATCGGGGTCTTTTCAAGTGAGTCAGTCCTTCTCATCAGGTGGCCAAAGTATTGGAGTTTCAGCTTCAACATCAGTCCTTCTAATGAACAAAACATCCTTTAGGATGGTAGGACCTTTCTACTGTTAAGTTCTAATCCTTTTATCCTAAAATGTAAATTGTGGGAGTGAGTCTGGTAAAATTTTTACAACCTTGAGACAGTCTTTTGATTAATTGTAATAACCAATTAAAAAAAGTATATAACTCCCTTGCTAACACCAGCAAGGGGGGCATTCTCTGTCCTCCTTCTGATGTCTATGTCAGAAGCTTTGTCTGCCCCTTTTCTTACTTTAATAAAACTCTGTTACACAAAAGCTCTTGAGTGATCAAGCCTGGTCCCTGGTCCCAAAGCTAAAGCTTCTTCAGTGATCACAAATCTGACATTGTTCACCATAAGCTATCATACTTAGTTATTCAAAAGGAAAATACACACATCAGATATTTCTATGCTACTATCTAAACTCAGGAATAACTAGAATATCTAATATTTTCTTGAATACCTAATTTTCAGGATTAACGAATATGTTTTAAAATTAATTATATATGTTGTTTCTTACATTAATTCTCTGATTACTGAGTATATGTTCATTATATCTATTTTTAAAAACATAAAAGAGGAAGGGTTATTATATTCTCTATATTTATTTAATTCTATATATTATTTAATAGATATTTTAACAAATTCAAATTATATTTAATATTTTAACTATATAAATCTGACAATGTCCAAAGTCAAGAAGTAGTGTCGTTTTAAAAATTCAGCCAATTGACATTAGAAAACTTGATATTTCATTGCCTTAACTTGAATTTAGTGATATTAAAAATAGGTTGAATATAAAACTTTAGAGTTTCCAGTACTTCTATTAGTTACCTAGTCTTGTTTGAGCCCATTCCCCCACACACACTGGGGATATTATTTGCACAGTTTCTAGTAAACTGTAAGAAATTTTCATATATTGAATGATATTTTTTGCCTTCACATAGCAATTTTTTCCAATTCATCTATGTGTCTTTTAAATTTTTCTTTATGGCATACCATTTATGATTTCTAGATGTTAATTTGTTGTGAGCAAATCTATTTTTCCTTTGGCGTCTTTTGTATGAAATGATACATATGAAGTATATATATATATATTTGTGTTCTTAATTTATTGTTTATTTCTCTTAATTTTTAACTAGTAGACAAACATTGTGATATTTTTGTGACATGCATGTAAGAAACAAGCTGGAGGCAACACAGGATGGGAGTCAATGGTGTTATCACTTAGGTAGACCCGTGGGATGTTATTTGAGGTCTTTGGCTGATTAGTTATAGTAAAATGAAAACAAACAAACAAACAAACAAACAAAAAAAAAACAGCTACTTCCCTCAGGCAATTGCAACTCTTGGCACACAAATGGTGCCACTCCAAAAGTGTGCAAAAATGACAAAAGACTATAGGGAGAAAAGGTATCTTCTCATATCTGACAAAAAGAGTGAAGTTCTCTGTCACCTATGACAGTTGGAGAGAAAGCAGTGTTTTTGTCACATTGTTAACGTTACAACTTGAAAACCCGCAACAATATGTATTCCAAAACGCTAATAGTGATAGAAGACTTGAAGAATACCAACTGGAGAAGCCAGCACTCAGCAGAGGGACATTAGAAGAGCAAAAGCAGCCACGAAGCAGGATATAAACTTGTTCTTACAAGCAAGGAAGAAAGCTCCTGAAAATTCCCAGTAGCCAAGAAAGTAGCAGATGAGGAAAGTATTTGTGGTTTGGGAAATTTTGGTCATGTAACTACGTGACAAAAAGGTCATAAAAGTTTATGTGAAATGTTACTGATCTTTATTGTGATTATGTTACATTTTGATGGTTATAATAGACTTGTACAGAGAAAGAAATGAGATTAGTACATGATTCCACTTGCTGATTTGCTTACACGTTCAAATTCAACATAAATGCAAAACATATAATTTTATTATTTCACATCTGCTTTCAGAAACTACATATTTTCACTGGCTATTACTAGTCCTGACAGTGAATTTCAAGACATATTTAGTTTTAAGAGAAAACAGAAAGAATAGGGAGAAAAATATTTTCAAAAGCAATGGAAAGAACGCATTAAGGAAAATGACAAGAATGATCAGGGACATGAAAAATAAAATAATATTTTGGTTAATATCTAAATCATTTTCATACAATATAAACCATTCTTTCTGATGCATAAGCTCTAATATTTATTCTTTCTCTTGACAATTATTTTGCTCTTTAAAACATTTCTTACCTTGAAAACATTAAATATAACGCTACAAAGCCAGAAATTGATGTCTCAGAAATGCTACTTTTGGAAGAATAAGGTTGATGTTCTTCAGTTTTCTAATCTCTTACATTTCCTTTTGGTTTAATCAATGGACTATAGATGAAACAAAAACTAAAATTGGTGTGTGCATGTGTGCCTGTGTCTGCTGCAGAAAATAATTCATACATATCACTCAGCATGTGCAATCCTATATATATTACCTCAAAAAAACTTTAATATGAAAGATGTTAGTCAAGATTCATGGTGAGCAATTTGTTCAGATTTTAAAAAATCTGAACACAGTGATGGAAAACACTGAGAATCAAAGGCTATGATAAGAATATAAAAGGGCTTGTGTGACAGATTCAAAATGAATAAAAATGTGATAGAAGCATGAACATTATCTTCCTGTTTCTTTAACTTGATACTGAGAAGACTAATGGCCATAGACAAGATAAAAAGAATCCTTGCTTTGTGGAATAGAATGAATGACTTTAGATTTAGAAATGATATTGACCCCTCATCTCAGACATTGAAGAAACTGTAGAAGTATGAGGGGAATGGAGTGGATGAGAAGAAAACTGATTATTCACTTAGAACTTCAGTTCGTCTGAAGTAATCACAAAGTAAGGGAAAAAAGTAGCTGCGACTTTTACTGATCATCAAAGCTACAGATAAAAACTCAGACCAATAAGAATAGAAAAAGACATGAAATGATATAAGAGAATTACTGCTTCTCAATTTGAGAATGAGTTCAGAGATTCAATTTTTAATTCAGAATCTATGTACCCTCTATTCTTTTAATATTAACATTTAAGAACATATTAAAAAGTTTAGATTCTAGATGGAAGGTAAACATTTTTTTTAAATAGCCAGACAGGTTTAAAAGGAAAAAAATAAATTTGTGTTGATATTGGATCACTTTATTATAATAGGATTATGCACCTAAAGTGGATTTCATATTTGCAAATTTACTGAGAACTTATAGAAACATTCTTAAAAATATTTATAGAGAAGTGGTTAAGAAATACATAGAAAATATTGAAGAAGCATTGTATCATGGTCTGTATATGTAAAGTCAGTGCTAACACCAATATTATTTTTAAATATATAATTATTATTTACATGAAAAATTTACTCATCTTTGAGAGCAGTTTCAAAGTCTTATATCTCTGAGAGTTTCCCCAATATTTCTTCTTTCTAGATAGACTTAAAATCTCCTTATCAAACACTGTTTACAATAACAGCATAATGGGCAGATTCTCCATTTATTAAATTAATCATGTCTGAAAGCCTACATGTGAATAAATACATATACAAATTAGTTTCAGATTATCATAAATTTTATTAAATAATACAGGTTACCCTGATTAAAAACATATATAAGCTACCACCCAAATCAATCTGCAGATTTAATACAATCTCTGTCAAATTCAGTTCAGTTTAGTTCAGTTCCGTTGCTCAGTCATGTCCGACTCTTTGCGACCCCATGAATCGCAGCACGCCAGGCCTCCCTGTCCATCACTAACTTCCGGAGTTCACCCAAACTCATGTCCATCAAGTCGGTGATGCCATCCAGACATCTCATCCTCTGTCGTCCCCTTCTCCTCCTGCCCCCAGCCCCCCCAGCACCCGGGTCTTTTCCAATGAGTCAACTCTTCGCATGATGTGGCCAAAGTATTGGAGTTTCAGCTTCAGCATCAGTCCTTCCAATGAACACCCAGGACTGACCTCCTTTAGGATGGACTGGTTGGATCTCCTTGCAATCTAAGGGATTCTCAAGAGTTTTCTCCAACACTGCAGTTCAAAAGCATGAACTCTTCAGCACTCAGCTTTCTTTATAGTCCAACTCTCACATCCATACATGACTACTGGAAAAACCATAGCCTTGACTAGATGGACCTTTGTTGGCAAAGTAATATCTCTGCTTTTTAATGTGCTATCTAGGTTGGTCATAACTTTCCTTCCAAAGAGTAAGTGTCTTTTAATTTCATGGCCTCATTCACCATCTGCAGTGATTTTGTAGCCCCGAAAAATTAAGTCTGACACTGTTTCCACTGTTTCCCCATCTATTTCCCGTGAAGTGATGGGAAATTACCCATGACAAATAATCTTAGAACAAATGTCCTAAAATTGTATGAAATGATAAAAAATCCAGAATTGCCAAGGCAATCCTGAGGAAAAAGAACAAAGCTGAAGGCAAAACCCTGTCAGACTTTAGACAATGCTACAAAACTATAGTAATCAAAACAACATGGTATTGGCACAAAAACAGATATATGGATCACTGAAAGAGAAGAGAGAGCCCAGAAATAAACCCACACACCCATGGCCAATTATTCCTCAACAAAAGAGGCAAGAATATATAAGGGAGAAAAAGCAGTCTCTTCAGCAAGTGGTATTGAGAAAGCTGGAGAGCTACATGTCAAAGAATGTAATTAGAACAGCCTCTAATACCATATACAGAAAAATAAGCTCAAAATGGAATAAAGACCTAACTGTAAGCCATTAAAAGTAGTTTTTGGACAATGACTATAGTGGGCTACCAAATTTTATATAGGAAGAGCCTAATTTTGTTAATTGGACTTCCCTGGTAGCTCAGTGGTAAAGAACCCCCATCTGCCAATGCAGGAGACACAGGTTTCATTCCTGGGTCAGAAAAATTCCCTGGAGAAGGACATGGCAGCCCACTCCAGTATTATTGCCTGGGAAATCCCATGTGCAGAGGAGCCTGAAAGGCTACAGTCCATGGGGTTGGAAAAAGAATCAGAAATGACTTAGTGATTAAGCAAAACAGCAAGTTTTGTTAATAAAAAGTATACACAAAAACAAAATAAATATATGAGCATGTTCTCTTGATGAAATTATCAGGTGAGAGGAGGTAGTAATTAAGTCCTGAATATGTGGTTCATGCATGCTCAGTCATGTCTGACACTTTGCCACCCCATAGACTGTGGCCCATCAGGCTCTTCTGTCCATGGAATTTTCCAAGCAAAATTACAGGATGAGTTGCCATTTCCTACTCCAGGGAATATTCCTGGTCCAGAGATCAAACCCACATCTCATGCATTGGCAGGCAGGTTCTTTACCACTAATGCCACCTGGGAAGCCCAGTCCATGGTAAGAAGATGTGGTAGGATTCAGCTAAGTGGTGCAGGGAAAGATCTCGGTGAAAATCATTTAAGTGACAGTTACAAGGAAGTTGGTGGTACTGCCTGCATGACATTTTTCTATCAGCAGTGAGTGATTGCAAGAGAAATTCCAACGGAAAGAGAGAACAGAACAAAAGGACTCAAAATAGGAAAGTCCAGAGTGTTTATGAAGCATAGTCGATATATATCATAGTTTAGCTGAAACATGGCAACCCACTCCAGTATTCTTGCCTGGGAAATCCCATGACAGAGAAGCCTGGTGGGCTATAGTTCATGGGATTCCAAAGAGCCAGACATGACTGAGCAACAGAATACTACAACTTAGGGGGACTATGATAGAGAACATTGGAAGGAAAGATTTGAGGACATATTGTATCCAGCCTTGAATACCAAAATGTATCAATTGTAATTAATTTGGTAAGCAACAGGGAACCAACGATGGTTATTGAGCAAGAGAGTAGCATGAATGTCATTGTCTGTGGCAGAATTTAGTTTTTTTTTTAATACTGAAAAATGTTTCAGTGTGGTACATTTTCTTTATCCATTCATCCATTGCCAGACATTCAGTTTGGTTCTAAATGTCTTGACTCTTGTCACAGATGGGGGTTCTTTACCGCTGAGCTACCAGGGAAACTAAACCTCTTGACTCTTGTGAATAATGCTGAAATGAACATGGGAGTGCAAATATGTCTTCAAGATGCTAATTTTCTCTCCTTTGGATAGGTACCCAGAAGTGGAATTGCTATGTCATATGATAGTTCTATTTTGATTTATACTCTACATTGCAAATGCTGCATATCATGTATTAAACATTTTCTGTAACATTATATATTATATACTTAGACATGTTTTATATACTATATATTGTGCTACTTAGTATATACAGCGTATTTTATGCTACATAAGCTATATATTATAAATTTCATAAGATATATATACTGCTACTGCTGCTAAGTCGCTTCAGTCGTGTCCGACTCTGTGCAACCCTGTAGATGGCAGCCCACCAGGCTCCACTGTCCCTGGGATTAGACCCTTGTATAAGTGCCTTAATTCATTTAATTCTTATAATTATTCTTGAGTTGAGGAAAAGTTTGTTTCCCAAATCCTATAGATGAAGATTGAAACTAGCTATGCAAATTATATTATTCTCATTTTCTATTCTAGAGAAAGCATAGAGTTAAAAATGTGAGAAAGGTTGTATCCAAAGGGGAACTATTACTTAATCACTTGTGAATTTCTCTTATATTAGTTGTGGCAAGAACTACTGGTAATATTCTAAGGACATGCAGGTGATCTTGGCACACCCTTTGGTTGGTGGTTTAATCGCTAAGTCATGTCCAACTGTTTGGGACCCCCATGGACTATAGCCCACCTCTGTCCACGGGATTCTCAAGGTAAGAATACTGGAGTAGGTTGCCATTTCCTTCTCCAGGGCATCTTCCAGACCCAGGGATTGAACCGAGGTCTCCTACATTGCAGGCAGACTCTTTACCAGCTGAACCACCAGCGAAGCCCCAGCATGCCCTTTAGTTCCCAGTTTTACTCAAGGTACCTTAATTTTCTGCCGCTTGGAGGCACTCTTGCACCATTGGATAGAACTTTCTGGCTTTGAACTTGGCTTCTCAGGAAACTCAGAGGTTAAGACTGAGGCTTAAACTGCAATCTGTAAAATCTGCACACCTTAATCAATGAAGTTGATGACCAGAACCAGTCTTTACTGTCAGGTCAAGTATTGGTGTCACTATTTCAACTGTGTTCTGAACACAGAAACTACCAAAAGATCCCATGTTCTTCAGGTTATAGGAAACTGCCCATCCTTCCCTTCCAGACAGATGGTAGGTGGCCTAGGATGTTCCAGGCTGTGGCGGGACGCGCCTTCAGACAGCAAAGCCTGGAGTGAGCTGCCTACGAGGATGAGGTTAAGTAGGTAGAAAGATGGAGCCAGTCAGAAGGTGCTGGATTTAAATACAGAAGGAATACATAATATAAGAGGTCAGAAAGTACTGATCTTCGGGGAGTTTGACTGGAGTGTGGGGAGTTACATCCAGTTAGCTTACTTGAAGGACTAAAGTTATAAGACTTTTCTGTAGGTCTTCCTGGCTGCTGATGGGCAGGTAGCAATTAAGGGAGCTAAAGTAGCAGAAACTGAATTAGAACTATGATTTAGAATTGGGAAAGTGATTCAAGTTTTAGTGTTATTTAAAATACTACCATGAAATTAAAAGACGCTTGCTCCTTGGAAGAAAAGCTATGACCATCCTAGACAGCATTTTAAAAAGCAGAGACATTACTTTGCCAACAAAGGTCTGTCTAGTCAAAGCTATAGTTTTTCTAGTAGTCATGTATGGATGTGAGAGTTGGACCATAAAGAAAACTAAGCGCTGAAGAATTGATGCTTTTTAACTCTGGTGTTGGAGAAGACTCTTGAGAGTCCCTTGGACTCAAGGAGATCCAATCAGTGAATCCTAAAGGAAATCAGTCCTGAATATTCACTGGAAGGACTGATGTTGAAGCTAAAACTCTTTGGCCACCTGATGCGAATAACTGATTCATTGGAAAAGACCTTGATGCTGGGAAAGATTGAGGGCAGGGGGAGAAGGGGACGACAGAGGAAGAGATGGTTGGATGGCATCACTGGCTCAATGGACATGAGTTTGAGCAAGCTCCAGGAGTTGGAGATGGACAGGGAGGCCTGGCTTGCTGCAGCAATGGGGCTGCAAGGAGTTGGACATGACTGAGCGACTGAACTGAACTGAACAATACTACCTGTGCAAGCCTACCAGGTGGCACTAGTGGAAAAGAACCCTCCTGCCAATTCAGGAGACGTCTGAAACACGAAGGAAACAACTTTTCCTCCTCCCCCTCCTCCTCCTCCTCTTTGATCTGTGGGATCAAAGCCAGGTTTGATCTCTGGCTTGGGAAGATCCCCTGGAGGAGTGCATGGCAACCTACTCCAGTATTCTTGCCTGGAGAATCCCATGGACAGAGGAGCCTGGCGGGCTACAGTCCACAGCTTCACAGAGAGTCAGACTGTACTGGAGCGACTGAGCACATATGCACAATACTACCAGTATGTATAATATATGCTAACTTATTAAGTATTTTATACTGAATCACTTTTAGAATCATATACATTCAAGATCAGTAATATACTATATGTACTGTAAGTTTTTAGTAAAAAGTGTTCTTGTTAAAATTAATATGAAATACCAAAACATCTGCAAAAACAACAGAATAAAAATGTGCTTCTGTTCTTACCTGCTTGTGTGACCTGAGAAGCCCTACTTGCCTCACTGAAAAACTATAGCATTCTAACTGTAAAATGCACTCAAGGACCTCTAACATCTCTGTAACTTTAAATTCTTTGGTTTCCAAAAACTAGGCACACCCACAAAATACATTTTTTAATTGAAGTGGGATTATATCTCCTTTAAATAACATACAAGAAAGAGTACTGCTCTTAAATGGTTGATATAGTGATTTCTCTTAATTGTTTTTCCTCCTGCTGCAAGAACATGGCTTAACAACTGTGATGTTTGATGAAAACTGAAGACATTTTTAAGTCAAAAATAAATAAATTGGAGTGCTTACTCAGAACTGCAACAGCTGTGTTTCAATGTTTACAGTCACAGATGTTAGATGTTTCCAGATGGCAGCAAGGTTGTCAGGCTTCAATTTCCTCAAGAAAGAGCTCCATAACGACGGGCAGTTAAAAAAACAGTTTCATCGTTTTTCTGTGATGCTAGTCATGGAATTCTGCAGTTTGCTGGAACTATATGTCCAATGTAGTTGTACACATTTAGTTCAAACATTTGAAACAGTGTTCACTTATTCTGATTCCACACCAAATACTAACACATATTTTCACAACAGGTGTTTTAATGTTTATTTATTTATTTTGGCAGCGCCGTGTCTTCGTTGCTGTGTGGGCTTTTTTCTCTAGTTGTGGCGGGCAGGGAGTACTCTCTAGTTGTGGTACATGGCCTTCTCATTGGGGTGGCTTCTCCTGTTGTGGAACAGCGCTCTAGGTACTGACCCAGTAGTTGCGGTTCCCAGGTTCTAGAGCACAGGCTCAGTAGTTGTGGCTCATGTGGGCTTTGTCGCTCTGCAGCAAATGGGATACTCCCGGATCAAAGACACAAGGATCAAACTTGTGTCTTCTGCATTGGCAGGCAGATTCTTTACCACTGAGCCACCAGGGAAGCCCCCACACAGTTTTTTTGATTAAGGTCACCATTTAAAAATATTACTGAATATTACCTAGCTAAGTTACGGTGATGGACTCAAAATATTAGCAAATAGATTGGTGAGAATTTTTTAAACTTCATGCTTTTGACTTACTTTTATCAATCTCTGATTAGACCATGTTTCATAAATACTAGTATTAAATATTGTTGTATTTTAACTCCGTACCCAGCACTATCCTAAATACTTTATAAATAATTCTATTTCATGTGCAAACCTCACAACAATTCTATGAACAAACTACTATTATCCTCATTTCATAGGTGAATAATTGAGGCTTAGAGAGGTTATATAACTTGCCAAACTTCATATCATCAAATGATACAGCCAAGTCAGATCCAAATATCCTGATTCCACAAAGCCCCAGTTCTTAACCGGTGTACCTTACGATGTGCGACTATGCCATCTTTGTGGAATCTTATCTCATAACCATCATGATTGTATGAGGTAGATAATATTTTTTTGCAACTGAAACAAGAGGGTGACGATTGAATTAAGGTCAACAGGGAGCACTTCAATGCTCTGGACCCTAAAGGTTCTAGAAGTCCTGCTCCAAGCACTCTAATGCTGCAATTAGGAGGAATTCAGAGGTCTCCATCGTTTCCTGATACCCCATGAACAAGTAAAACCCCTTCTTAACACAACAGCTGACCATGCATGCTTAGCCTCCCTTGATCCACCCCATAATATGCTTATAAACTATTGATTGAATATTACAGTAGAGTAAAAATATTTTAGACATAAAAATTCTCTAAAATTTACTACCAGGCATTTTTTTTTTAAATTTCCTCATTCTTTCAGCTTTCTTGAGGTATAATAGACAAATGAAATTGTAACATTTCAAGTTTACAGTGTGATGATTTGAAATGCACAAAGCCTGTGAAAGGACTATCTCTATCTAGTCAATTAACACATGCATCACCTTACATATGTACTTCTTTTTTTTAAGATTTCACATATAAGTGATACCATGCAGTATTTGTTTTTCTCTGTCTGGCATCATGCCCACTGGGTTAATCTATATTGTTGAAAATGGCAAGATTTCCTTCTTTTAAAGTTTGAAAATAATGTTCCATTGTATATATGTACTATAGCTTTTTAAATCTGTAGACAGACACTTAGGTTATTTCTACACCTTGACTAATGTACATAATGCTGCAGTGAGCATGGGAGTATAACTATCTCTTTGATTTTCTTCAGTTATACCCAGAACTGGGATTGCTGGATCATTTGACAATTCTATGCTTAATTTCTCTTGGAACCTCCATGTGAGGTAATATCTCATTGTGATTTATTTGCATTTCCAAAGAGTCAGACACAACTTAGCTACTAAACAACAACAGATGATTAATGATGCTAAATACCTTTGCATATATCTGTTGACCTTGTCAACATTTGACATTTTGAACAGGCTAGATTCTTAAAATAAGAGTTAAGGAAATATCAGATTTTTACATCATAAACTTTTATATATAATTTTGTTTGAAGTCCAAATACAGAACTTTTGTGAATAAATAATACACATCTTCGCTACACAGTAATATTTAGAATTTGAATTAATTTCCAAGTAGGAAAATAATTGTAACAAAGAGAACCAATATTAGGAATGGATATACTCTTTGAGTTATTTATTGCCTTTAGAGTATCAGTGAAAAGTGTTGAGGCTGCTAATAATAAAAAACAAATCAAAACAAAAATATTGCATAGGTTTGAATCACTTGGGCTTCATTGAATGTATAGACATATAAAAAATATGAACACAGTCTTGGTAGAATTTCCTAATAGTAATAGTTGTTCTTTGATCCTATAGGAAAATAATGAAAGATCAGGATGATATTTTTATGTCTTCATACTTCTAATGCTAATTTTTGCAAAGTTTGTGTCTGTTAACAGATGTGACCCAAGAACTTGGGTGGAAGAACCTTAAACTTGGACATGTTGTAAGACTCAGAGATCCAATATTGGGCAATAAGTGAAGTGACCATTTGAGTTTCATGGGAAAGCTTACATATCCAACATTAGGAGTTAATTTATTCTTATAGTATTGAATATATGCATTTTCAGTGACAATGGACAACGTTTTGAGAATATTTGAGCTCCTGAGGACACTAGTTATCTCTTAGACTAGGTGAATAGCAGCTCCTGTAATTGGGCCCTGTCTAACTTACACAGTTATATGTGGTACCTTTTTTAATGTAAGGCTATCAGGATAAAGTAAGGTCTTTGAGCATGCCCTAATCAATAATAAAAGAGTATGAAAAAAGGAATTCCCTTTTGTATTGAAGTACAAGAGAATGTACAGAAGACAGGATAAAAGGGAAGGCTAATTCAAGAAAGCATTAAGAACAGCACTCCTGAAAGGCACATTTCATTAAAAACAATTACTAAATCACATACAGTCTTTATTCTACCCACATTACAGAATGCAAAATGGAAAAGCTAAAAATCCAGTCAAAGAAGATAAGGTGACTGTATGAAAGCTCTGGTAACTTCTATTAATATAGAGCCAGATGTGTATGTCTTACGCAGATGTGAGCATATTGTATGTGTGCATCTGTGTGTGTTCATGTGGTTTTATTTTTTCCATTTCTTAAATTCTGTTAAAAAAGTACAAACCCACTTCCCTCAGTAAGAAGATAAACATGACCCAAACCAGGACATTTGATTCATTCTCCAAGATCTTACTAATGAAACTACAACTAGTGGGGAAGGTTTTATCTGACAGGCCATGGAGTTGCAAATATGAATCCAGAACTACCAACAAGTGTCCCTCATGTGAACAGTCCTCACCACCCTATAATATAGCTCAAATAATCCAGGAAGAAAATCAGGAAAGACTGATAAGAGAGAATCCTGAAGACATCCCTCTTCTGAAGGGCATTTGAGGTTTCATGTACTTTGGAGAGACTTCTAGAAGTAGCACCTTTCCAACTTTAATTAGGGATAAGATTAGAACAATGGCAAGCATAGATGTGTTCGTCTGTCAACCCATGGGAATATCTCCTTCATGATATTAATAGAAAATATAGCAGTGCCCATGGCTTTATCTGTTTACCTGGCTAACCTGAGGACTTTTTTGGAAAAGAAATTTTGTCATATATATTTTTATAATTTTTAATATTTCAGTGTTCATAGCATCACCATTTACAATAGCTAGGACATAGAAGCAGCCTAGATAGCCATTAGTAGATGAATGGATAAAGAAAATATGGTACATAAATACAGTCACTCAGCCATAAAAAAAAGAACAAATTTGAGTCAATTCTAGTGAGGTGGATGGACTTAGAGCCTGATATTTAGAGTGAAGTAAGTCAGAAAGAGAAAAACAGATATTGTACGTTAACACATTTATATGGAATCTAGAAAATGGTACTGATGAACCTGTTTGCAAGGAAGGAATGGGGACGCAGGTATAGAGGATGGACTAGTGGACACAGTGGGGGAGGAGCGAGTGAGACAAATGGAGAAAGTAGCATAGACATATATACACTGCTGCATTACCATGTGTAAAATAGATAGCTGGTGGGAAGTTCATATGTAACACGGGGAGCCCAGCCAGGTGCTCTGTGATGATCTAAAGGGGTAGGATGGGGGAGGAGAGATAGCTCAAGAGGGAGGCGATATATATATATGTATATACATACATATGTATATATATATATAATTATGACTGATTTGCGTTGTTGTATAGCAGAAACCATCACAACATTGTAAAGCAATTTTACTCCAATTCAAAAATAAATTAAAAAAAACTATTAAAAATATTTTGGGTTTCTGGCACATTCTGCTATATGCTCAAAAGTCATTTTTATTGCTTGGATAAACAAATGAGCATATTCTGTACATTTATGCACCAATGCCCATATCATATCTTAATTCGTTCAGCAGCCATCATTAAAAATGTGACCTAAAAAGGATGCATATTAATATTAAATCTGTCACTGCAGAATGAACCTATTCCAAATGATGTGAGAAAAATTCATATATCAAAGCTCTTCTAATTTTGTTAGTGTTTTTAACTGACAAAATATTGCATATGGGTGAATTACTTAACATTTCCAAGTATCTATTGGTATGCAAATATGTATACTCATAGACATCTCAGTTATTATTTTGAGAATTAAATATGAAACATGTAAAAGTTACTAACCTACCAACTGCCATATTGAAGGTACAAATAGATATCATTCTCCTTTCTCAATTGAAATGTTATTATGCAGCATCTCTCTCATCTCAGAGAAATAAAAATTGTGAAAGAACATAATGGAGTGATATGGGAGAACATTCCCACCAAAGTCTATCACACTAGATCAACTTTCAGTTCGGTTCAGTTCAGTTCAGTCGCTCAGTCATGTCCGACTCTTTGCGACCCCATGAATCGCAGCACGCCAGGCCTCCCTGTCCATCACCAACTCCCGGAGTTTACTCAAACTTTACTCATCCTTAAAATTTGGCTTAGGCATACTTTTATTTATGTCTTATATTGGTTTCAAAGGACCATAGGAAAATAAATGTATTACAGATATTTAGCATAGAAAACCATAAGTTTCCTCTGAAAACACTTGTTTGTTTATTAGCTGCTCTCTCTTCTTCCTTGCCAACAAAACCCTAATCTTCTTTAAGACCACTGAGTCCCTGGTCACAGGGATATATCCTGATTAAACTTGGCCAGTTATAGCAAACCCGCTCTGCTATGCCAGGTAAGCACTAGATACACATGTTTTCTATTTCCTTTATACCAGGGCTGGCCATGTGACCGAGTTTTGGCCAATACAGCATAGAAGGAAATCTTCAGGGAATAGGTAGTCTTTGGTTGGAAAACTTTTGCTTGCTAATAACAGATGTGTCATGAGAATAACTAGCTCCTACAGACCCACTTTGCTTCTCCTCTTTGACACAGTATATGGAGGTAATGGGGCTTCCCAGGTGGCACTAGTGGCAAAGAACCCACCTGCCAATGCAAGAGGTATTCTCTAGTTTGGGAAGATGCCCTGAAGTAGGGCATGGTAACCCACTCCAGTATTCTTGTGTGGAGAAGCGCATGGACAGAAGAGCCGGGAGGGCTAAGTCCATAGGGTCACAAAGAGTCAGACACAACTGAAGTGATTTAGCACAAATGGAGGTTAATACTGGGAGATAATTACAATGTTCATGTGATCCTGAAGTAACAGGACAAAAGGCCAAGTTTCTGAGGATTTCAGAATGTATTTAATATACTAAAGGGTGGCCGATATCTTGACTGCTTCCGGTAGCTGCTGTATCTAAACTAGTAACACTTATCTGCAAACATAATGTGAGTGAAGGGTAACAGAATATTCCATCCCCAGAATGGGCCCTTTGGTTACATTGATTCTTTTGATCTGGAGGTATTTGGAAAACAGCAAATGCAGGCAGGGATTTTTTGTCCAAAAGGAACTCAGTTGTCATAAACTCCCTCCACAGAAGTTTCATCAACAAGTGAAGGTTGAATCTTATTAAAGAAGAAGAGACAAGACATCCATACCTCACCCAGACACACTCTGTCACAATCTATCATGCCTCCCATCTGTTCGCTCTAAGAGCCCATGCACCTTTCCCCCAAATCATTTACTTTCTCCTAATAGGCTTCATCCCTCTTCCTCTTTCCCTATTAAGACTTATTTAAATTTGAATTCTAAGTCACCTGGAAAAGTTACTCATTTTTCCCTGAGTGTCTCCTGTGTATACATGAGGTATATATGTTAAGAAATTTCTAATTTTTTTCTGTTATCAACCTGACTTTTATTATAGGAGTCTCAGCTAAGCACTCGGAATGGTAGAAAGAAAATGATTTTTCCTCCCCTACATGTGACAACCTAAGTTTCTGTTCAGAAAAACTAATTAACAGAAACCTAGGTTTTTTACTTGTGGTAAAAGCCTTCCTACCTGATAAAAACATCCAAATAAAGGCAATACTGAAGTGGAAAAAGAACTGGGTCTGATGCCAGTGTTGTGATACTGTCCTGAAGAAACTTGACCTCTTTAAAATATAGGGTGTGTATGAACTAATTGGGGCAAGTTATATAAAATTAGTTTAGACATCCTGGATGCATCCGATGTCTGTTTTGTTTTTGCCTTTCTGTTTATTTCCATAGTAGCGACCTTGTGGATTGCTCATAAAAAATGAATTAGAGTTCGAGGAGGCTAGAAAGTCTTTATTAAAATTATGTTAAGATCATAGAAACATTACTCCTTATTTCCCTGTTCATATTTTTATTTTGTGAGCCATGCAAATTAATTCCTCATGGGTTGTTTTGGTGGCTGGTTGATACACCATAGCTTTCAAAGACCTGCCTGACTTTAAAATAATTTCCAACACCATTCTCTACATAGGCAGGACCTTCTGATTCTTATAAATGATATTTTTTCAGGATAAAAAGATCCATTCTTTCATACTAGTGGATAAATGACTTATAAATGTGCTCATCAGTCTTCATTTTTAGCGCTCTGTAATTTAAGTAAATGATTTAATGGAATCCAAACATTTGTCACAAGAAATAGGGAGGCTGTTGTTTTTAAATGAAGGTGGCCTGCCTGTTACCTTTCAAATAACTCTTAGGTGGCAGCTTACCCCAGAGAAAAGCTATGCCTGGAGCAGGTGTCTAACTATGTGATAAAGGAGATGTCACGGCAGGAAGATGAAAGATGAAGACCACTAAACATTTTGGATAATGATTCAAAAATCGGAAGAACAGATAATCCCAAAGCATGAATACTTCTGAAAATAGTTTTAAAAATGTATGAAACTGTTGCTTCTGTATAATTTCAACACCTTTTGAAGTAACACAATCAAAGGGGCACCGTTCTTCCAGATTAAACATATTTTATTGATTTTTATCTTCAATGGAGTGAATGCTATTGAGATTTCACTTGTACAAGTTTGAAATACCTGATTTAAAGTTATATTTTGGCACTGTGAATGTCTCCCAAGTGTACATTGATCAAGTTATGCTTTTTTTTCCCTTTTGATTTGTTCTGCTTTATCAAAGAAGCAGTCTGTTTATATGGGTACTACCAGAAATGTAGAATATTTTTTTGGCATGCACCCTCAATAGTGAAGGTTATGATGAATTTGAATACAGTGAATTAAACCAAAGAAAATAAACCAGAATCTGACTATAGTAACAAGTTGAGGGTTGGAGTAATATGAGGGAGAAATCAATAGCCATATGACTTCCTTTCTTTGAGACCTATATCCAGATTAAATTCCTAAGTTCCTCTAAAATGCTTTCCAATATATAAAATAAGAATAATATTATAAAAATTGAAATTTATCAGAATCATAAAAAGTGACAAAAAGGATATTTCTTTAATGTGTTATAATAACTTCTATTTTTTAATCCCTCTCAATAAGGCCCTTGTCTCGTTTGGTTGAAATTGCTTAACATTTCAAACACAACCTTCTACTTAATAGATTCATCTAAAACTGAGATATTTTTTATAGCTAATCACTTCATACTTAAGTTTTTTATCCTGTTTTTGCCTTCTAATATTCTGTTTTCTTTTCTTGATCTTCCCCACTTGCCTTCCTTCCTTCTACTTTTTAAATGTTGAGCCACAGATCTAGTGTTTAAATTTTGAGCCACAGATCAAGATAAAGAACTTTTGTCCTAGAAATATATTTTAAAAGGGAGACCCAGGACCAAAGGGAATGCAAAGGAACATCTGATTCCCAATTGTATTACTCCCAGTGGTTCTAGCTCTATCACTTCTCTTTCCCTGACACCCCAGAATATTTCCTAGACCTATTGAACATAATAAAAATGAGAAAAGAAAAAAAAAAGAATCCTAGTAAAATTGTCCTGTTGGTAGATAAATTAGTGATGTATTTGTTTAGTCTGGTGAATCAATGGCTTCACTGCGATACGGATGTTTGTTCTTATGGATGCACATCTTTCCTTCCACTTAACTCCCACATAAGCATGCTTGAATTTTGAAACAAATAAGTTTAGGAAGTGTGACATCCTTGTAGAATCAAAGGAACTGTAGTCATGAAAGAAAAATGCAGTGCTGTGTGAAGAACACAATCACTGAATCATCTTAAAGGCAAATCTTCATAAAGAAAATTAATGAGTGCTTATCTCTATCAACTTACACCTGTAAAAAAAATAATGTAAGTAAAGTTGTGAATATAATATTAAGTGAGTTATTTAAAGAACTAAATTATTAGATTGCTTATAAAATGTAACTAGATAACTTGGCCAGGAATGATTCTAGAAATGATGAAGCATTATTACTTCAAACTGTAGATACTACTATCAAAGACATCAGGGCTATGATGATGAGTAATGTGGAGAAGGATATAAAATTAATTAATCTAAAACTGCCTGTTGAACCTCAGGCAAATATTCAAAGAGCTGCCAAACAAACATATTTTTATAAATAACTATCACAAGTTATATCAAGACATAAAATTGGTAATATAATTTTGTAAAAAGAAATGTTAAAAAGCATATAAATTTAATTAGTCTGTGCAATAAATAATATTTTTTTAATTTTGTATTTTAAGCTTTAATTTTGAGGATCTTCAAGTTGATTTTTTCCCTTACTTTCTAGAACTTTATGTTAATAAAGTAACTTCACACATGTGCCTATAGGAACCCAGGCAAGACAGAATAGAATTTTAAAAAATTAATGTGAGCTATATTCCTCAGATATGCAGATGATATCACTCTAATGGCAGAAAGTGAAGAGAAACTAAAGAGCCTTTTGATGAGGGTGAAAGAGGAGAGTGGAAAAGCTGGCTTAAAACTCAAAATTCAGAAAACTAGGATCATGCCACTTCATGGTAAATAGATGGGGAAACAAGGGAAACTGACAGACTTTATTTTCTTGGGCTCCAAAATCACTGTGGATGGTCAACTGTAGCCCTGAAATTAAAAGACATGTGCTCCTTGGAAGGAAAGCTATGACAGAGATAAACAGCATACTAAAAAGCAGAGACATCTTTTTGCCAACAAAGGTCTATATAGTCAAAGCTATGGTTTTTCCAGTAGTCATGTACAGATGTGAGAGTGGGACCATAAAGAAAGTTGAGCACCAAAGAACTGATGCTTTCTAACTGTGGTAGTGGGGGAGAAGACTCTTGAGAGTCCCTTGGACTGCAAGGAGATCAAACCAGTCAATCCTAAAGGAAATCAGTCCTGAACATTCACTGGAAGGACTGATGCTGAAGCTGAAGCTCCAATATTTTGGCCACCTGATATGAAGAGTCGACTCATTGGAAAAGGCCCTGATGCTGGGAAAGATTGAGGGCAGGAGAAGGGGACAACAGAAGGTGAGATGGTTGGATGTCATCACCAGATCAATGGACATAAGTCTGAGCAAACTCCAGGAGATAGAGAAGGACAAGGGAAGCCTGGTGTGCTGCAGCCCATTGGGTCAGAAAGAGTCCAACACAACTCAGCAACTGAACAACAACAGCAACATCTTAGAAATGAAGACACAGATTCAAATGACCATGTGACTTGTCCAGTGTCATATAGTTAATAATTATCTGGAATGAAACTATCCTAATTGCTTTTTGTTCTATTATTACATAATGCTATGTCATCTTAGAGGAACATTAATATTATATGATAATTTTTTCATATTTGAAAATTTGTTCATATACTTCATACTTTCAGCCAATAAATAGTGACTGCCCACTTGTTCCAGGTCTTCCGAACTGAAATTCCTTCTCTTTACAGAAATTATAGTCTAGTATTTCAAATAAAGTGGCATTTGTTCTAAGAAATTCTACGAGTCAGTTCTAAACAGGAAACACTTTTAGAAACATAATCTAGAATCCACATTTGAATTTGAAGGGGTAGACATGTCTCAGAGTGGTAAATATATTTGAAATCATATCTCCTATTTCATGCTACAATATAGAGAAACCTAGTATTTGATATTTAGATTGTTCTATTTGCTGTTTTCATTTAGATAATGAATGCTTTCACAATTAGCTTTGTATATACATTATGAAATAGACACCTGTGAAATTTTTTCATTTCTATTTTCCTTATTTTTCCTTCTGATTTTTTTTTCCTGAATAGGTATATTATTATGTGTTTTACAACACATAGAACTCATTATTTTAGATTTCCCTTAGAATAAAATTTTAATGAATACTATTCCTTTATGATAATTTGAAATACAAATTACTCATATGTTAATATTATCTGACAAAGACCAAAAACAATTTTGCATCATATATGTTTCTTAGAATAAATTACATTTTGGGTAAATATATATTAATAAATACATGTATTTATGAAAAGTTTTACTCAAATTTGAAATTCAAAAACTGACATATTCTGTAGTTGCAAGTTAAAATAGGATCCACAAAATGTCTACTCTGCCAGGAAAAAATAATTGCCAACTGGCTGAATATAACTAGGTATTAAATTTTAAAAAAGCATACTATGCTCACCAGTGCAAGCTGACTGAATCTTTTCAGAGTAGATTCACTAGGCACACGGTCATTATAATGCTCTCCATTAAGTATCCAAAGGGCAATTTTCAGATATTGTCTCATATGTTTTAGTCTTTCTAACATAACAGACCCTTTGGAAGACAACTCTTTCTATCTACATGTGGAAAGTGCTGAATGTTTCCTTTAGTGAGATTTAAATTGCTTTTAGCAGGTCAGGTCATCTCATTTAATAGTTTCACATTACTTTATTCAGCTTGCAACTTTTGGAAATAGTTTTTAGAAATATTTCACTCCAATTCCCCTTTACAATGAAACTTAGTATTATGTTTGTATGGTTAAAGAAAAAAATCACTCTCTGGTATGTGTTTCTCTTTTTCAAATTCTTCACTGCCCCATACTCTTGATTTTAAATATTGAATCAAACTTTAAATTTTAAGTTTCAAATATGATTTATGGTATATGGGAGGAAAAATTAGTCTCCCTCTATCATTCTAAGTTCTTAGGTGAGATCCCTGTAATAAAAGATAGATTAACAAGAGGGAAAAATAACTCAGAGATTTGCTAACATATGTACCTCATGCATATGCAGGAGAAAATTAGTAACTCCCTGAAATGGCTTAGAAATCAAACTTATATCCTGTCATAATAGGGAAAGGGGAAAAATGAGGGCCTGTTAGGAGGGAGAAAATGATTTTTACAAAAAATGAATGGGCCCTTAGAAGAACAGATGAGACATATGATAGATTGTGAAAAAGTGTGTCTGGGTGTGGTGTGGGTGTATAGTCTCCTCTCCCGGGGGGAGATAAGTCAATCTTTCCTGCTTGATGAAACTCCTAGGGAGGGAATTCGTAACAGCTGAGTTCCTTTTGGAGTCTGTGTGTTTAGGCACGTAAAGGGAGTTCAGAGAAAACCCCGGCCTGCATTTGCAGTCTTCCAAGTACCTGTAGCTCAAAAT
Organism: Dama dama; assembly: GCF_033118175.1. Lineage (NCBI taxonomy): Eukaryota > Metazoa > Chordata > Mammalia > Artiodactyla > Cervidae > Dama > Dama dama. The sequence goes on along the minus strand of NC_083710.1, from coordinate 65,507,052 downwards.
AATCAATATACTGAAGCAGTATATTTGGGGGTAGCATGTCTTGAACTATATTTATAGAAGGGTATCATTTTGGAGTGGTATATTCTGCTACTTTTCAATTACCAAACACTTTGATGTTTTTCCTACATGTCGTAATATCCCACAGAGATGCTGAGGAACTCAATTATTGCTATTTAATTAGAAGCATATATTGAACAAGAATCAGGGCAAAATTGTCTTGAATTCACTTTGAAAGCTTGGTTTGTGACTTGCCTGCCACCATGCAGGAATTGCTTCCTGATTTCCCCCCTCTCCCATAGCAGGTTAGGGGCATTTGAGTTAAATGCCTACCACTTTAGGCTTTACAAATACAGTTAGGTTTCAGAGGGAATTCCTTCAGGAAGTAACTTACGCCTGCCTTAAAGGTGTACCTCTAGAGGCTCTTAGCCCAGACCTGCCTATATTAAACAAGAGTTTCTGAAATCTCTCACTTCAGGTATTGTTTGGACCTGGCCTCAGGCACTCTGTTTACTTCCCAGTTATTTTTATTGTCAGCTTGCCTCCTCTCTGCCAGTCACAAGCCTGTGGGATTTCTGCAATTAAGATCATTCTTTCTCTTATTAAGAAAATAAAGTGAATAGTGATATGACAATAATAAAATAGGGACTTCCCAGTGGCTCAGTGGTAAAGAATTCGCCTTCCATTGCAGATCTCTGCATCAGGAAAATCCCCTGGAGGGGGCATGACAACCTACACCATATTCTTGCCTGGAGAATCCCATGAACAGAGGAGCCTGGTGGGTTAGAGTTCCTGGTATCGCAAAGGGTGGGACTCCACTAAAGCAACTTAGCATACACACACAATAATAAAATATAATAATAAATCATCTTTCCTAATTTCATGTAAAGGGCATGTGACATTTTAAAGTTTTTCAAATTTGAACAATTCCTTTATATTCTTTTTAAAATGAACTTTTATAAAGATCTGGTTTGCAATAATACAAAGTTCGGTTGCTGGATCGCATCATAAGAGTGGGCTTCCCAGCTGGTGCTAGTGGTAGAGAATCAACCTGCCAATGCAGGAGACATAAGAGATGTGGGTTCAATCCCTGGATCAGGAAGATCCCCTGGAGGAGGGCATGACAACCCACTCCAGTATTCTTGCCTGGAGCATCCCATGGAAAGAGGAGCCTGGCGAGCTACAGTCCACAGGGTCGTAAAGAGTTGAACACAACTGAATTGACAGCACACACACATATGGTTAGTTTTGTAAGAAACCTCTGAAGGGTATCAGATTATGCCACACCAAAAGATGCCTCTTTGGCATTAGGATTATTTTGAGCAGATTATTTTGAGAAACTACAGACACAGGCTTTCCCTGATAGCTCAGTTAGTAAAGAATCTGCCTGCAATGCAGAAGACCTGGGTTCGATCACTGGGTTGGGAAGATGCCCTGCAGAAGGGAAAGGCTACCCACTCCAGTGGGTATAGCCCACGGACTGTATAGTCTATGGGGTCACAAAGAGTCAGATACGATCGAGTGACTTTCACTTCACTTCACAGACACAGGAGAAGCTCTGTAGACAGAGGAGGAGTTACCTTTCTGTAAGGGAATTTTACATTTGAATGGGGGCCTGTACTAGGGAGAGAGCTAATGCCAGAGATAACTTTTTCATGGGAGAGACTTACCTGCAAGGCAGGGTAACCTTTGTTTGGAAACATCTCTTCTTCTCCCATTCCCACAAATTGCCTTCCCCAGCTTAAAGCCCCACACCTCTGTCCTTTTCTTTAGCTCAGAATATAAGTCTCAATCACCTGGCCACCTTTTGAGTTTCATATCTTTGCTTAGCTTCTATATGTACATAGGCACACAACTGATTTTTTTTTTTTCCTTGTTAATCTGTCTTTTTCACAGAAGGGTCCTTAGCCAAAAACAAATAAACTATTTTTCCTCCCCTACACCACCGAATTATCTTTCAAAGAGGCTGTTCCAAATCCTATTCCCACCTTGAAAACCGTTTTAAGAATTCTACAACATACATCTGTAAAAAAAATACCTCATATGTCCTTTAAAAAGGAAAAGTAAGCTGCTATGATGTGGGAATATAGAAAATATAGTCAGGGGAGAAGATGACATTGACATAAAGTATGTGTGGAAATGGAATTATCTAGGAGTGAAAGAGTCTACAATGTGTGAAGGTCACCGGCTGGAAAAACAGCCAGCAAGAAACTAAGGAATCAGCCAGAGAAGCAGGAAGAAAAGGAGAAGAGTGTGCCAAATAAGTCCCAATAATAAGAAAGTTGTATTCAGTAAGAGTAGAGAGGAAAGAATTCACCCCTTCATAATTAAGAGACGGGAGGGTCCTACACTCAGTCAAAAACTAAAAAAACAAAATTGTTCTTAGTGTTACATTCTTTTGAACAAATATAGCCTCCTTTCATACCTAAAAACCTAACTCCATTTTTGTTCACCTTTTTTTTCACATATATATTATCAGCTTTCCTTTTAAAATAGCCTTTTGAAATTTTTTTTATGAGGGCAGGACCCTAGAGATTCTAATAAAAAAGCAATTTCTGTAAAGTGCTGGGGACAGATCTTGGTTGTAGTCATGTATAAAAGAAAACTGGTAAATCAGATGTGCCAAGAACCTAGGTGAGGTTTTCCCAGAAGCTAGCTTATTCCCTCTCCCCTATCAATATCTTCAGGCAGATATTGAGTAAATATCAAGTCATGTTTCAAACTATCTGAGTCTCTGATCATTTTGTCCTCATCAATGATTGATCTATCAGTTTTATTAAAAAAAAAAAAAAATCAAGAGTCCCAAATTCTGTATTCTAAGAAATATCTTATTTTTTCTTTAACTTTTTATTTTCAAGAGAGAGACAAAAGAAATGCAAAGATAATCTGGAGTTCTTTTCACAGAACTTCTCCTAATGCAAACATGTTATATTAACAACATATCAGACTTAGGTGAGGAGAGATTGTATTTGAAAAAACTATCTCTGAATATAAATCTATAAATTTCATAAGAGGCAAATGGAGAGGAGAAGACAATGTTATGAAGAACCAGGTACAGACACAAGAAATGAAAAAGTGTCAAATTTGTAGGGTAGAGGAGAAAAGGGTTTATGCTGAGGCCAGCCTGTCCCTAAGGAATGGTCCCTAATGAAAGGCTCTGTGCTAACTCAGTCTGAGAGTGGACTCAGTGCGTGGGTCCCAGAGAAGGAGAAAAATCTTAACTCAACTTTGGTTAATAAACATTTGCTCCAGTTGATAAGTGGGGACAAAAGAACTCAGGTAATAATTTATGGTGCAACAAATGAGAATTTGGAGGTACGGTGTCTGGCTTTGTCAGAGGTAAACAAGGGGAGCATTGGTGAACCTTATTCAGGTCTTGTGAGAAAGGGTGATTCTTGGCAGTAAGCAATTCTCCAGAACACAAATGGATGGGAGTGGGATTCCTTAACCATAGCTTTTTCCAGGATTGTTGGGTATTATGTCAATAACTTTGACAATACTTTGTCAAAGTGTCATAGTGTAAGGGGAAGTAAAAAAAAAAAAAAAAGTGTAAACCATTTAAAAATATATATTTTTATAAAATTCTCAACATGAGTTTTAAATTGACAACACAGCTAGGTACTTTATTAGGGTTGAACTACTATTTAATTCAAAGCAGAGTTGAGGGACTACCAAAATACCAAAATATCAATATATCATGGTAACATTTTTATTTTCCCATAAATATTGAGTCAAATTGTAAAATCAACCTTTTGTTAGACAACTGTAAGAAAAAAAAGTCAAAAATCTCTTTCCTTGTTGGCTATATAAATGGATTGCTTTTATCCTAAATGGAAAAATGTGTTTCTGAGCTTTCATTTCTAGTTTCTATTTATTTAATTTAGCACTCAGCATTCTATAAGAGAATAAAAAATATTATTTATTTTTATTGATTTATACTTACCATGGCATTTTTTGTTCCAGATGCTGAATAACACAAAATTTAATTAAAAGCAAACATTTAATATATTGCCACTGAATTCATCTCTACTCACTCTAGCTATCTTTCTTTGGGAGACTTAGCATGGAAATTTTTCTGAAGGGTTTTAAGTAAATGGGCCTGATTGATGTGAACTTGCAAGTGCCACTTAACTAAGGACAAATGGTACACTCACCATTTCACTGAAGCAAAGTCATCTTTCTGACTAAAACTCTATGTCCTTTGAAAGTAACTGGCAAAATATAAGGATATGATTGTCAATTATTAGGAAAGTTGATAGGACACAGAAGAAAAAGACTGACTATGTTACCTGTAAAATCTTGACCATACATCTGTTTGTTATGTTAAATGTAGCATTGTATGGATTAAGTTGAAGGTAAAATCAATTCAGTTCAGTCGCTCAATCATGTCTGACCCCATGGACTGCAGCAGGCCAGGCTTCCTGTCTATCACCACCTCCCAGAGCTTGCTCAAGCTCATATCCATGAAGTCGGTGATGCCATCTAACCATCTCATCCTCTGTCGTCCCCTTCTCCTCCTGCTTTCAATCTTTCCCAGTATCAGTCTTTTCAAATGAGTCAGTTCTTCGCATCAGGTGGACAAAGGCTTGGAGCTTCAGCTTCAGCATCAGTCCTTCCAATGAATATTCAGGACTGATTTCCTTTAGGTTTAACTGGTTTGATTTCCTTGCAGTCCAAGGGACACTCAAGAGTCTTCTCCAACACCACAGTTCAAAAGCATCAATTCTTCAGTGCTCAGTTTTCTTTATGGTCCAATTCTCACATCCATACATGACTACTGGAAAAGCCATACTTTTGACTAGATGGACGTTTGTCGGCAAAGTAATGTCTCTGCTTTTTAATATGCTATATAGTTTGGTCACAGCCTTTCTTCCAAGGAGCAAGTGTCCTTTAATTTCATGGCTGCAGTCACCATCTGCAGTGGTTTTGGAGCCCAAGAAAAGAAGTCTGTCACTGTTTCCATTGTTTCCCCATCTATTTGCCATGAAGTGATGGGGCCAGATGCCATGATCTTAGTTTTATGAATGCTGAGTTTTAAGCCAGCTTTTTCACTCTCTTCTTTCACTTTCTGCCATAAGGGTGGTGTCATCTGTGTGTCTGAGGTTATTGATATTTCTCCCAGCAAACTTACTTCTTGAATCTTGAAGGGTAGATAGTATATTTAACTTATGTTCTGTGTTTTCTCAAAAGCAAGTATGGCTAGAATAGCTGGGGCTTCTTTCTTCTATCTATGAGTAAGTTTGTGTTTTTATAACCACAGATTTATATTAATTTTTTATTAATAAAAAATATTTTCAGTTCTATGTTCTCTTCAGTTCCAGCGTATGCTTCTGATGGGATTTATGTCTCATTGATAGGATATTCAAATATGAAAATAACTGAAAAGAATAATGTGGAGATAGGAAGCACAGGAGAGAGAAAGGGTCTATTTTTATTTAGGCTATTAGAGACCCATGATTTAAAAATCATTGAAGGGACTCAGTGCCTCTGTTTGTGCTAAGAACAAGATAAGTCTCAGCTTTGTGGGACCTGAAATTTATGAGAATTTTTTTTAAGAAAAGTTATACAAAATTAGTTGTGAAAATAAACATTTATTTAGACAGGGAAAAGAAATCAAAGCCAGTTATAAATTTAATTAAGCTGAACATATCATACATGTCAAAATCCAGAAAAGTACAATATTATATTATTTAAAATTCTATAAATTAATAATTTTATATATAAATAAAATTTATAACATATTGACTTTTTTATAATTAACTACATGATCTATCTCTATAATACTTTTTCTATATAGTATCGGGCCGCATACTCCTTGTTCATGTATTCAGATTAAAAATATTATGGTATTTTCTTGAAAGATAGAAAAATAATTTAGTCATTTTCTAGTGTGATTTATCAAAATTTATTTTTGCTTTTACTTGATATTTTAGCAAATCATCTTTGGTTTCACAGTATGTAAATGGTAGAGCCATGTAACAGTGCTATTGATTTTATGGAAAACATTTCCCAAGTTTCTTTTGTATCATCTCCCTGGTCGAAAGAATGTCAAGTACAAAAGCCTTGGTTCAAGGGTTCACTTTGTATGGTCAAGTGAGAGAAAAGGAGTGGGTATTCCTAGCATGTCGAAGATGGTGGGATGTGTCACTGGAAGTGAGGTTAGAGATACAGGTGGTTACATGGGGCCTTGTAGGCTAACCATAAAGTCTTTGCTTTTACCTGAGTGATGTGAGAAGTCAGTGGAAGCTTGTGGTCCAGGGCCACTCAATTAATTTAATTTAACATTTTAACATTCTGGCTGTTGAGTTGAAAAGGACTATAAAAGGCATAAATGGAATAGGAAGACTAGTCTAAATGTAAGGACAAAAAGTCATTTCAGCAACAAAACCATAAATATTTGAACTAGTTATTTTGAGAACACAGTTAAGGAAGCATCTTAAACACAGCAACAAATAAAACCTTTTTACTAAAACCATAGCTAGTCGTTGCTTCTCTCCTTATCTAATAGAGGTAATCCCTATACTGTTGTTAACTCGATACCTTCACTATTTGACTTCCTATGGTGATAATGGAAAACACAATACTACTTCAATATCTTTGTAGAAATTTAGAGATGATTTATGAAAAATGTAATAGTTGGGTTTTTCTTACAGTAAAACAGAATACTCAGCTTGATAGAGTAAAATTAATATCTGATGTTGAAATAAATATAAAATTTTATTTACTAAAATCTGTGAATGTTAATTTTGGAAAGCAAAAATCTTTGTATTAATTGACACTTGCATTTATTCTATAATTTTTCACATTGCTGAAATTATTTGTCTGTTTCTGTCTCTAGACTGTCAGACCCTTAGGAACAGAGTCAAGTTCATTCCACTCCATTATTCTCAGCTTTTTCATAGTTATTGGAACATAGAAAATGTTTCATGACTATTTTAAATAAAGGAAGGAAGAATGCTTTAGACAATCATCCACTCAACCAGAAAGCAAACCCTTATCAGAAAAATGGAAGGGATGGATATGCCGTGAAGTAGGCTGGCATAACCTCTGAGCAAGCTGACAAACCTCCCTGATTTTTTTACCCTTTCATCTTACTGTCAGTACCTCTAGGGGGATGAGACCACAAAGGATGAAGGATAACATAAGAATCTTTCCCTACTTCTTATTATTCAAGGAGTTGACTTATTAGTCAGGAATATCTATTATATTCAAGAAGTTCATCATATAAGTCATTGATGTCAAAAAGATTTTAGTAAGCTGAATAATTCATTTAATAGTGGCCTCCAGAGATTGCACTAATAAAAAATCAGAAGGCAAAAAATAACAACAATTGAAGTTTCTTTCCCATACTGCTGAGAAGCTTTAGGGAATAATAATTTCCAGAGTTGGCTTTGTATATAGATTGACCTCTATTTGAATGCTGGCTTTAACCACTGACAAGCAGTTTGCTAATTGGTCTAAGTATTGTAGAAGAAACAAAAATCAATCACTCAGTCAACCTTTTTCTTAGATGTAATAGACTTCTTAGGCACTAGAACCTTTGTGGCATTAGGAAATATTCTGGGTGAATATCTTTGTATTCCCCCTTGAAAATCTTTAAAATGAAAAATTCTAAAGATGACTCATTCAGAAAACACACTATATGAAGCTTTCCTCCAGTGACCCTTATAATCATTTCTCCACTCAGCTATCATTTGCATGAATAATTGTATAGCAATTGAATAAGCAGTATTCCTTATCATCTCTGCACTTTCAGTTCTTCAAAAAGCCTTCCTATTCTTGTAGCAATATGTTCTAAATGTGTGCATATGAGTCAGACCAATGCATCATCACAAGGGCAGCTTTTATTAGGGTAGTTCTGATGATGCATTATTATAGGATACCTTCACAGTGGTGTCCCAGTAATGATTTATTACAATGCTACATCATAGTGTTGATAGAGAATAGAAACTGGCCAAAGAATGACTTGGTAATTTATAATGTTAAAACTATACATTACATATGGAGCTTTTCCCCACTTTTAGGAATGGAAATACTCATTTATGCCATTTTTAAAATAACACATTACCCATGTGGACCAGTGTGACTTAATATCTTACCTTTCCTGTATGTATATTATAAAATGATAAAAATAAATCATGACAAAAGAGTATATATAATTTGTCACCAAACTATGAAAAGTTGATACTGTAGAAGAAGGCAGCTCACTGTTTTTAAACTGATTATGCTTTATGACTGTGCATACTGAATTCTTTTATATTAAAGGGTCATTTGCATGGATATTACTATTTTCCAAAAGAAACCATTGTATTGTATTTAGAATTTTTTTATGAATTGGAGATTTATGCTTCCTATAGTTACTCAGAAAGTAATAAAGCATTTACTTATTGGAAAATGTGAATTTTTAATTTGTTCAGGTAAAAACAAGTCAAATGTGACTAATAGAAATGTTGTTTTAAGTCTAATGTTCTACCCAAGAAGTCAGGGTATTTTTTGCCAATGATAAGATTCTCATGATTACAGTCTTGATGTCTAGATCAAGGTCATCAGATAGTTTACTAAGTATACTCCCTAAACCAATTTTTCCTTTTTTAATAGAATTCTATCCTTGTGACTAAATTTAGGGTTGGTAAGATTTAAACAGAAATGATACAGACAATTCTTATGAGACCCACGACTTAAAACCAAACCACTTAGGTAAGTGTGAAGAGAATTAACATCTTTACAATACTGCCTTCCAACTCATGAAGATATATTTTCACATATAAATTTTCTTTAATGTCTTTCAAAAAAAGTAATTTTTTTCCAAAATTTCTTTCACTGTTAAAAACTATTTCTAAATATTTATGTTATTGCAAATATGTATCATTTTTGCTATATTTGCTGAATACAGTCATACCTTATTGTCTGCAGGGGATGGTTCCAAGACCCATAATGATTTGCAAATCTGGGGACACTCAAGTCCTTCCAGATCCATGATTCAATGCCCACAAATTCAACCAAATGTGGATTGTCTAGTACTTCATTATTTATTGAAAAACTATCTATGTATAAGTAGACCTGAGCAGTTCAAACCTATGTTTTTCAAGAGTCAACTGTCCTTCTGCCAATACTAAGAAAATGAAATGTTTATTTGTAATGTCACATGCCCAGCAAACTGGTCTTCCTTGGTGGCTCAGTGGTGAAGAACCCAGCTGCCAAGGCAGACTTGGGTTCAGTCCCTGGTCTGGGAAGATCCCCTGTAAAAGGCATGGAAATCCATTCCAGTATTCTTACCTGTAGAATCCCATGGACAGAGCTGAGCCACAGTCCATGGGGTTGCAAAGAGGTGGACATGGCTGGGTGCCTGAGCACACATACACAGGTATATATTAGCCCCTTTAAACCACCAAGCAAATACTATGAGTAACAATAAGATACATTTTAGTTACTGCTTTGCTATATGTTGCTATCTGGGGTACAATTTGTTGTTAAAGATACAATTTTTCAGGTTGATGTTTTAGTTCCAATTCTTTAGAAAGCAGAGCCTGAGGAAAAACTTACATGTTAAAACTCTGTGGGGCCTGCAGTCCCATGGAAGCAGGAATGAGAGGACAAAAGGGAAGCAGAAAAGCACAAAGGGAAGGTGTTTTCATTTTGTGTTTATATTTTTTTGTAACAAGCACAACTGATTGCTTTGTCTCGGATGACATTTTCACAGAGACTGAATGAGCTCACTGTAGCTTAGAATGCTTATCTAAATGGAAGAAGAAGAAGAAGAAGAAAAAAAAAAAATTAACCCATAGATCCCTGGAAACTCTCGTTTCCTAGTGGTGAACATCCAACCTATGAAATCACTCTTTTGTGCTTCTGGGCTGCCAGAGGGTCTATAGTTCTTGCCCAGTAACTGAGGAGGAACGAAGATCTTTCCATATCAGTTGGTGGCATGAAAGTTACCTTGATTTGTGATTAAAGTAGAGGCAGCAGCATTTACCTGGCCCTTTAGCCTCTGGAGCTGTGAACCCTGAGTAATACCACTTAGGTGAGATAGGAAAGCACATGCTCAAGGCCTGAGATGATGCATCTCCTGAGTGAATCATAGCTTCTCCTTGGGCATGTGTCCACTCACATCCCTTTTAGAAGTTATGAATGTTAAATAAGAATAAAAGACACTTATTTCCTTACTAAGAGGGTTGGTACAAGTGCAATCTTTCAACATCAGGGTCAGTTATAGTCTTTTGAAAGACTAAAAAGGATGAGCAAACCAAACTGCAGTCCTTGGTAAGGCAGGGGTTAATGGTACTCATCGCTTACATCTGCTGGTCTTTCAGTTTGGACAACCCAGACCTCCATCTGCCATACAGCTGTTGAGCCTTGGCATGGCATGGCATATGCACACAGTTGTGTCTGACTCTTTGTGACCCCATGAACTGTGTAGCCCGCCAGCCTCCTCTGTCCATGAAATTTTTCCAGACAAGAACACTGGAGTGGGTTGCCATTCCATTCTCCCCGGCATCTTCCCAACCCAGGGATCGATCCCACATCTCCTATGTCCCCTGCATTGGCAGGTGGATTCCTTACCACTGAGCCACCAGGGAAGCCATGCTTGCTGCCCCTGACCCTTCATCATAACTTCAAGGTATAAAAAGCATCTAAACATACCTGAGAACATTGTGTAAGTTCTGGAAATATCCCTCCCCGCTCCTCCTATTTATCAATAAACTTAATCACAGACAGTGTTCGAAGTTGTTTGCTCCAGTGTGTACCACAGTTCCTTTCTCTGGATGTTAGCCCTCTGGCTGAGACAATGCACAAAGGGCAGGTTGTATTTGCATCTTCCAGTTCAGTGAAAGTTTTATGTCTCCCCTTGAAAGGACACTTGCCCAAAGTGGAACCAGTTTCCCTTCACCATAGGGCCTAAACCTGAGCAGGACCCCTTGCACAAGTGGGACCCTGGGAATGATAGGGAGATAGGGAGTCAGTTGTGCTTTGGTTTCTAGAACCTAGCAGACTCCCAAATGCAAAAATGCTGGTCACTGCTCAGTGCTGGGGTACTGGGGTAATTTGTAACAACAGTGAATTCTGCAGTCATGTACTTGTCTCTACTCCTTCTTTGCTGCAGTGGATTCCTTTGCCCGATGCCATCTTGCATGCTAAGTTGTTTCACTAGCGTTGTACAAGTAGCATTGTAGATGAAGATCTACTGGGCAAGGAAGGCAAATCCATGTCTAGAATACGTATTTATTTTGTGGAAGAAAATTACCGACCCCAAAAAAAAAAAAAAAAAAGGAAAATTACTGACCCACCAAAGTGGGAGAATTCCCCTATGGTAAACTTGTCACAAGTTACTGTTTTAGGGCTTCCCAGGGACCTCAGTGGTAAATAACCTGCCTGCCAATGCAGGAGATGCAGGTTTGATCCCTGGTTGGGGAAGATCCCCTGGAGGAGGAAATGACAACTCACTCCAGTATTCTTGCCTGGAGGATTCCATGACAGAGGAGCCTGGCAGGATACAGTCTAGGTGGTCACAAAGAGTCAGACGTGACTGAGCAACTGAATACACACACACTGGCTGTTTTACGTGAGGAATGATAAATAGTGAGACCTCAGTTTTAGTTTCTGCTGCTGACAACTAGGTCTAGTTACCGAGGTTTAGTGGGAAAGCAGTGATGCTTTGGGTCTAAACTGAGCCTTGTCTCTGCCGTTATGGCCACTTTTCTTCATGAAGCTCCTGTGCTAGCCCCGCAGTTGTTAAAGAGAAAGGTGTGATTTCATAGAGTCAGCCTGCCCACTGGGTTGATGAGACTATCTTCGGCTGTGGATATTTTCTGGGAAGCATTAATATGAGGCACCAAGCCCCACATGCTTTTTTCTCATTCCCATAGATTCTATCCACATGAAATTTCCCCAGATGCCCTAGACATTCAATTTCTAGTCTTGTTCCCTTCAAATTCCTGAACCATAGCCCATCATTTTCCTGTGCATTGAAGTCAGTGTATATCCCCATATCAGGTTACATTTCCTTTATATATATATATAAACTGAATGGAAGCTATACTGCTTGCCTTTCTACCCACTGGGGAGATTACTCTTTACCACACTTCTTAAGGTTTGCCTCAGAAAATGGCTGTATTGTGGCAACTGGGTAGTTTCAGCTAACGCTAATGACTTACACCAATCTGTCCATAAGTCATACTCAATTTCTTTCTTCCTCCATGTTACCAAAAGAAGTCACTTGTACAGACACAGACTTGAGTGAGTTAAAGGTACCACTGTATCATAAATAGGGGTCAAGGCCGTTTCTTCATGCAGTTTACTTATGCTTTCAAGACCAGCTAAGGATGATACAATACTGACCTGACCAGACTTTTTGGCTCATGGTCTTATCTCAACAATAACTGGATCTATAGTCATTTGATATCCTAAAACACTATGAAGTTTATTTTTTAACATGAATCATAGTTTTCTGCTGCAGAAGGCATAGCATTATTCCAGAATCACTGGAGTCTACATATATCCCTTCTGGTCTCACTGTTTAGACACTAAGTTATGTCCAGTTCTTTTGTAACCACATGGACATGGACTAGAGCCTGCTAGGCTCTTCTGTCCATTGGATTCTCCAGGCAAGAATACTGGAGCGGGTTGCCATTTCCCTCCTCCAGCGGATCTTCCTGACCCCACAGATCAAACCCGAGTCTCCTGCATTGTAGGTGGATTCTTTACCATTGAGCCACCAGGAAGCCCTATCCCTTCTGTTTGTTGTTCAGTTGCTAAGTCCCTTTTGTTAGGACTTCCTAACATCTCTACAAAGCTTTTTAACCTACCAGAAGTACTTTAAACAAATGTTTATGTTGAGCAAGATAATAAAAGTGGGAAAATCACTTTTTCCTATCCAAGATATGCTGGAAATCCTGTTTTCCATCCTAGATTGCAGAACTATTTCCAAATAACATAATGCTCCCTTGAAAGTTCCTGGTGATCCTTAACAATCGTGCCTTCTTCTTATAGAGGAATAAAATAAAAACTCTACATTTACCCTTGTAAATATGGGTCCTAGCATGCTTCAGATCAGTTGAGTCCTAAAAACGTCAGCATTGTGGAAAGCCCTGAATCATGGTAGAATTTTTCTCCCACACTTTGACAGACGTGTCTTACTGGGAAATCTAATGTACCTGCTATTTTCTAATAACAAGGTTCAAGGAACATGATAACATTGTGATAAGTATGCTATTCAGAAGAATGTGAAGAAAATCAAGGAGGATGAGCAAAATTTGAGACTCACATGGGAGTAAAGATTCCGTGATAAATTACCAAGTAGTAACTAAGTTCAATGTGACTATTTTTATATTACCTCTCCAGGTGGCCTTGATCTTGTCTAAAGAAGTGGAGATTATTGAGGAAGACAAGGCTTTGTCATTCAAGTAGTTCTCAAACCTAGTTGTCCATTGGAACTATCAGTAAAATTTTTGATACCAGAGCTCTAATACACTATAGATTTTTACTTAACTGATCTGGAATGAAGCAAAGGTATTATTTTTAATATACAGACAAGATCTAAGAACCACTTTAATTAGACTTTTGGAGAAGAGAGACTAAGTATCAAGACAACGGATATAATTTATTAGTTATCTGTAAGCACCTCTGCTTACAGATTGAAAAGTAATACATTGTTTAACAATTATATCCAGTCATCCCCAACCCACTCTCTTCTAAGGAACAAGTAGTTGATGTAATTGTAAACTATTTATAAATGGGGTAGTAAGATTGGCCTTTAGGAAGTCAGGGATCTATAAACAGGAACTCCTGGTAAAACTATACTCCATCACTTCTATATGTTGTTGTAGTTAATCATGGGAAGGAGGCTGGAAGAACTAATGAATATTTATAAGTAATTTTATTTTTTACTGTTTGCTGTTTTCTCAAGACATAATGGCATTTGGAGTTTATTTTGATTTGTTTACTTAGTTTTCAGTATTCTAATATTATACAAATCAAGTTACAGTGAATAATTAAATTCAACAAATGCATACAGTGCATAATTAAATTCGGATAATTCCCATACTCAAGCTATGTTTTAAACACTGGAATAATGAAAGATCAAATGTTTCCTATTTCAAGATATTCACAGTCCAGTAAAAGCCAATTGTAGTTTGATGGAATAGTATTATCACTGCTATATACAAGAGAGTTTTCTTATATAATCCTGTATCACTTTAAGAACTATGTGTTACTGTCCCCAAATTGCAGAAAGGCAAACCAAGTTTCAGTGAGTTAAGGTGAACCAATAATTCCATCTATATTTCACATAAGAAATGAAGTCTAAACTCAGATTCTTTTGACTTCAAAGACCATTGTAATTTCACTGTGCTATACACCTTCAAGGATCACAGCCTAGTCGTGGTGAAGGGGCTTGCATAACTCAATGAATCTACGAACCATGTCTTGCAGGACCACCCAAAAAGTGATGGGTCATGTGAAGAATTCTGACAAAACGTGGTCCAATAGAGACGGAAATGGTGACCAATCCAGTATTCTTGCTGTGAGAACACAATGAACAGTATGAAAAAGCAAAAATGTATGACACCAGAAGATGAGCCAGGTTGATAGGTGTTCAGTATGCTGCTGGGGAAGAGCCGGGGGCAATTGCTGGAAGTTCCAGAAAGAATGAAGCAATTGGGTCAATGCAGAAATGACACTAAGTTGTGGAGTGTTTGCTGGTGAAAGTAAAGTCTGATGCTGTAAAGAAAAACATTGCATAGGAATCTGGAATGTTAGCTCCATGAGTCAAGATAAATTGGACATGGTCAAGCAGGAGAAGTCAAGATTGAACATCGACATCTTAGGAATGAATCACTGAACTGTGAGAACGCAATGAACAGTATGAAAAAGCAAAAATATATGACACCAGAAGATGAGCCCAGGTTGATAGATATTCAGTATGCTACTGGGGAAGAGCCGGGGGCAATTGCTGGAAGTTCCAGAAAGAATGAAGCAGTTGGGTGAAATGGATGAAAATGGGCAAATCACCATTATATCTACTACTGTGGACAAAAATTCCTTAGGAGAAATGGAGTAGCCCTCATAGTCAACAATGCAGTCCAACATGCAGTACTTGGGTGCAATCTCAAAAATGACAGAATGACCTCGGATTGTTTCCAAGACAAGCCATTTAACATCACAGTAATCCAAGCCTGTGCCCCAACAACTGATTGCAAAGAAACAAGTTGACAGGTTCTATGAAAATCTGCAACACCTGCTAGAACTAAAACCAAAAGAATAGAATCTGAAATCAGATTAGCAGCTGAAGATAGAGACGGTCTATATGGTCAGCAAAAAAAAAAAAAAAAAATAGACCTGGAGCTGACTGTGGCTCAGATCATGAGCTCCTTATTGAAAAATTCAGGCTTAAATTGAAGAAAGTAGGGAAAACCACTAGGTCATTCAGGTATGACCTAAATCAAATCCTTTGTGATTATACAGTAGAAGTGACAAATGGATTCAAAGGATTAGATCTGGTAGACAGAGTGCCTGAAGAATTATGGATATAAGCTTGTAACATTGTATGGGAGGTGGTGACCAAATCTATCCCCAAGAAAAATGAAATGCAAGAAGGCAGAGTGGTTGTCTGAGGAGACTTTACAAATAGCTGAGTAAAGAAGAGAAGTGAAAGACAAGAGAGAAAGGGAAAAATATTACCAACTGAATGCAGAGCTTCAGAAAATAGCAAGGAGAGATCAGAAGATTTTCTTAAATGAACAATGCAAAGAAATAGAGGAAAACAATAGAATGGGAAAGGTTAGAGATGTCTTCAAGAAAGTTGGAGTTATTAAGGGAAGAAATGTTTCCTATAAGAATGGGCACAATAAAGGATAGAAACAGTAAGGACCTAACAGAAGCAGAAGAGATTAAGAAGTGGCAAGAATACACAGAGGAACTCTACACAAAAGGTCTTAATGACCCTGATAACCATGATGGTGTGATCACTCACCTAGAGCCAGACATGCTGGAGTGTGAAGTCATGTAACCTTAGGAAACATTTCTATGAACAAAACTAGTGGAGGTGATGGGATTCCAGCTGAAATATTAAATATCCTAAAAGATGATGCTGTTAAACTACTGCACTCAATATATCAGCAAATGTGGAAAATTCAGCCATGGCCACAGGACTGGAAAAGGTCAGTTTTCATCCTAATCAAAAAGAAGGGCAATGCAAAAGAATGTTCAAACTACTGCACAATTGCACTCATTTCACATGCTGCTGAGGTAATGCTCAAAATCCTTCAAGTTAGCCTTCAGCAGTACGTGAACTGAGAAGTCTCAGATGTACAAACAGTTTAGAAAAGACAGAGGTACCAGAGATCAAATTGCCAACATTTGTTGGGTCATGAGAAAGCAAGAGTATTCCAGAAAATTATCTACTTCTGCTTCATTGACTACACTAAGGCTTTTGACTATGTGGATCACAACAAATTGTGGAAAATTCTTAGAGATAAGAATTCCAGACCAACTTACCTGTCTCCTGAGAAACCTGTATGTGGGTCAAGAAGCAACAACTGGAACCAGATGTAGAAAAACTGACTGGTTCCAAATTGGGAAAGGGGTACAAGACTGCATATTGTCCCCCTGTTTCTTTAAGCTATATACAAAGTATATCATACGAGATGCCAGGCTAGAGTATCATAAGCTGGAATCAAGATTGACAGGAGAAGTGTCTACAAGCCCAGTATGCAGATGATACCACTCTAATGGCAGAGAGCAAAGAGGGACTAAAGAACCTATTGATGAAAGTGAAAGAGGTGAGTGAAAAAGTTGGCTTAAAACTCAACATTCAAGAAACAAAGATCATAGCGTCTGGCCCCATCACTTCAAGGCAGACAGAAATAGAAAAATGGAGACAGTGACTGATTTTCTTTTCTTGGGCTCTCAAAATCACTGTGGACAGTGGCTGCAGTCATGAAATTAAAAGACCCTTGCTCCTTGGAAGGAAATCTATGACAAACATAGACAGCATACTAAAAAAGCAGACACATTTTGCTGATAAATTTGCGTATAGTCAAAGCTATGTTTTTTCCTCACATTTTTATGGATGTGAGAGTTGGAAGGCTGAGCACTGAAAAATTGATGCTTTCAAATTGTGGTGCTGGAAAAGATTCTTGAGAGTCCCTTGGACTGCAAGGAGATCAAACCAGTCAATCCTAAAGGAAATCAACCCTGAAGATTCATTGGAAGGACTGATGCTGAAACCAAAGCTCCAATACTTTGGCCACTTAATGGGAAGAGCCAACTCATTGGAAAAGACCCTGATGCTGGGAAAGAATGAAGGCAAAAGGAGAAGGGGGAAGCAGAGGATGAGATGGTTGGATGGCATTACCAACTCAATGGACATGAATTTGAGCAAATTCCAGGAATTAGTATAGAAGAGGGGAGCCTGGCGTGCTACTATCCATGGGGTCACAAAAAATCAGACCCAACTTAGCAACTCAACAACAGCACCAACACACTGCTTCTTGTTACAGGGCTTTAGGGGAAGTGTTTCTATTATTTACATCTATAAGGTCTACAATATAGTCAATAATAATAAAGGAATAATTTTTATTGCCTGAATGCATCTGAATCCTAGAAATATTCAGACGAAGCAATTTTTCTTTAGTTTTGGAATCATTCAAAATGTCCCCCAAATCCATGAAATCATCTGCAATTTTTTGAATTAAAATCTAGAACAAGTATGCTACAGACAATTATGAGTTTATATTGTAGATGCATTTCTCTAGGCCTTTTAAGTCATGAGAGCATTTACCTCTATCAATTCTTATGTTCAAAATTGCTCTTTTTAAAATTTAAATTTTTAATATTGAGTATAGTTCCCTGGGCTATACAGTAGATGGTAATCCCAAACTCCTAATTTATCCGTCCACTCCCTTTACCTTTTGATAACCGTAGTTTGTTTTCTATGTCTATGTTTACGTTTCTGTTTTGTATATGTTTTTTACTCTTTTTAGATTCCACATATAAGTTATATCCTATGAAATTTGTCTTTCTGTCTGGCCCATTCCATTCAGCATGATAACCTCTAGGTTCATCCATGTTGCCTAAATTAGCATTATCCCAGGTTTTAATAGCTGAGTAATATTCCATTGTATAAATATACCATATCATCTTTATCCATTCATCTGTCAATGGACACCTAGGTTTCTTCCATGTCTTGGCTCTATTATAAATAGAGATGTAACGAACATTGACATGCATGTATCATTTCAAATTATGGTTTTCTCCAGATATATGCCAGTAAAAAATTGCTCTTTAATGCTTTATCTCTGAAGCAGAATTCCATGGGCCTTTTTTTAGTTACCAAGTTAAAACATTCTCTTCTTCAGATTTCATTGTTGAAATATTAAGTTAAAGGACAAATTTTTTTTAGCCCCTCTCACATATAGATTTTTCTTACAAAAGTCCTTTGCTTTAATGAAAAGAAGTTAAAAGAATATGACCAATGTCCATTTCTCCCTTATCATTTCCCCAGAGTCCCTTTAATTTGCTGAGAATTCAGTGTTTCCCTATCCTTAGTGCTCATATATAGAACTGTAATGAGCTTTATCTATAGCTGGCCTTTAATTCAAATTTTCCTGCAGTGATCTGATTGGTCATTCTGTACTTTTCTGTGTGTGTGTGTGTGTGTGTGTGTGTGTGTGTGTTTAATTAAGGGATAAACCTCCTAAAGTGTTTGTTACTTCAAGTATACTAATGATAGAAAAGAGCCACATTGTAGTTTATTTAAACACACTAATTTTATTCTGCTTGCTCTCTATTTTTTTCCCCAATCTTGCTTAATTTTTATATGAGGTCTTGAAGAGTTTTTTAAAAAATATACTGAAGTGCTTGAAGATATGTGAAAGAAGATTATAAATTTACTAACTCTCTTTCTCTCAATTTAAGGACATAAAGTCTAAGGTACTACTTGTTTTGGCCAAGGAAATGTCTCCAGGGGTTCATAAAACTTGACTACACTAGATCTTGACAAAAAAAAAAATGTAAAGCACTTTGACATTCGTATGCCTATCTTGGAATGCCTTTTTAAAAAATTTTTCCACTATATATTTCATATTTTCTGAAAGTCCAGTAAAGGCATTTTCTCCTATACACTCACATTTGAGGAAAATTATTTTCAAAAATAAAAGCTTCTCAAATAGCAATAATGAGCTCATCATAAGAAGTTAAGATGGAACACATTTTAAAATTTATGCATTTCTGATTCTTCTAAAAATCTCATGTATATTTTGTATTTAACTATGTATTGGTGAAAAGAATTAACATTTCATATTCCATCTCATGTTTAAATTTTCATTTCATCTTTATATTGTGTCTGTAGAATCTGTTCTTCTCAAAGATATTTCAAAATATTAACCTTTCAATATGCATGTTTCCTACATTAACAAAATAGCATTAATGGTATTAGTATCACTAGACTAATGCAAAATAGCAAAATTACAGTTACATTTCTATGTTAAATCCATTACAGAGCTTCAGAATCTGATGTTGAAAATGTTCATACAGATAATGACTTTTGCTTAAAATAATAATTGTACAAATGATAGATCTATGTTAGAGAGATTTGCTAACCCTGGTTCAAACATGTGAGAATGCTGATCGTTTCTGTTTCAAACATGAAGATCTTTGTAATTTTGACTAATTTTACTGACAATTTTTGACTCCATTTTAAAATGATTTTAAAATGATTTATGTGCCTTATGCTAATGAGTTACTCTTCATTTCAGTCAATATCTTTTGCTGCTTTTAGAACATTGTTCTGTGTTTTAAGAAACTGTGTTCTGAACTTCTTTGACAAATAATTAGTAGTCAGTTTTAGAGATAGCAAAATAATTTGAATTTCATATAGATTTTTTTATATTTAATATTTCAGCTCACAATAGAATTCCTCAGTGTGCTGATACCTGCACACTTGATAATTTCTGGCAACTCTTTCTTAAAGACTTTATAAAGTAAAATGTTAAAGGTTTTCTTACATAAAGGCACATCCAGTAGTGGCAAATATACAGAATCTCCTTAGAGGACTTATCAGCATTGCTTCTTTATTAAAAAGAAATCTAATATAAGTTTTTGCATTGTTCAAAAGAGAATTTATCAACTATTATTATTATCAGACTGCTTAATCTAAAATGTTTTAACAAAAAAAATTGAATATTCTTTCAATTTAGTAATATACATTTGCAAAATGTTGAAATGAAGGGAAAAATATTATCTTCTCAATATATGCAGAGAAAAGTGTTTGGCAAAACTTAACATGCTTTCATAATAAAGGCTCTCAACAAATTGTATATAGAGGAAACATACCTGGACAAAATACAAGTCATATATGACAAGCCCATAACTAACATATTTGATGGTGAAAAGCTGAAAGTATTTCCTCTAAAAGTAAGAATAAGGAGAGTGCCCCCTTTGCCACTCCTATTTAGCAAAATACTGGAAGTTCTAGCTGGAGCAATTAGGTAAGAAAAATAAATAAAAGGCATCCAACTCAGAAACATACAAGTAAAATGGTCTCTGTCAATGGCTTGATCTTTAAAAAAAAAAAAATACCCTACAGAATCAGCCAAAGAATATTTGAAATAATAAACAAAATCAGTAAAGTTGTAGGATGCAAAATCAACGTACAAAATTCAGTATGCAAACAAACTACCCAATGAAAAATTAGGAAAAGAATCCTATTTACAATGGCATCAAAGACAATTGAAGACATAGAAATAAATTTAGCCAGGAGGTGAAATGTCTGCACACTGAAAACTATAAAACACTGATGAAATAAATCAGACACAAATAAATGGAAAAATATTCAATGTTGACAGATTGGGAGAATTAATATTGTTAAAATGTCTATACTACACAAAGTGATGTGCATATTCAATGCAATCCCGATCAAATTTCAAATAGTACTTTTTCACAGAAATAGGAAAAAAATCTAAAAATTCATTTGTAGCCACAGCAGTTCCTAAATGGACAAAACAATCCTGAAGAAGAAGAGCAAAGCTGGTGGCATAACACTTCTTAATATCAAGCAACACAAAAAGCTATAGTAATTAAACTGTATCATGATGACATGAAAAGACGCAAAGATCAATGGAATACAATAGACAACCCCAAATAAACCCATACTTACATGGCCAACTAATATTTGACAAAGGAGCCATGAATATACAATGGATAAAAGTTGCTTCAACAACTAATATTGGGAAAATTGGATAACCACATGAAAAAGGATGACATTAGACCCCTATCTTGTGCCACTCATAAAAATTAACTAAAAATGTAAAACATTATATTTAACATGTTTAAACATAAGAGCTGCAACAATCAATTCCAGGAAAAAGTAAGAAAATTCTCCTTGACATTGGTTTTGGTAATTAATTTGGGGATATGACCCCAAAAGCAGTAGCAACAAGAGCAGAAATAAACAAATCAGACTACGTCAAACTAAAATGCTTCAGAACAGCAAAGGAAACAATCAACAAATAAAGAGGCAACATAAAAAATGGGAGAAAATATTTGAAAATTATATATTAGATAAGAGGTTAGTACCCAACATATGTGTATAAAATAACCCATTATTTTTAGCATTAGATATAAGCAGAGTATAAATGTAATTATAAAATGAGGTTTATTTTGAATATCATTGCTGTATTCTAGAGTACAGATAAAGATATGTAAAAATTGATGAACAAGGTCTTAAGGAACATTGTGATTTTCAGTTCAGTTCAGTTCAGTTCAGTCACTCAGTCGTGTCTGAATCTTTGTGACCCCATGAATCGCAGCACGCCAGGCCTCCCCGTCCATCACCAACACCCAGACTCAAACTCATGTCCATCGAGTCAGTGATGCCATCCAGCCATCTCATCCTCTGTTATCCCCTTCTCCTCCTGCCCCCAATCCCTCCCAGCATCAGGGTCTTTTCCAATAAGTCAACTCTTCTCATGAGGTAGGCAAAGTACTGGAGTTTCAGCTTCAGCATCAGTCCTTCCAATGAACACCCAGGACTGATCTCCTTTAGTATGGACTGGTTGGATCTCCTTGCAGTCGAAGGGACTCTCAAGAGTCTTCTCCAACACCACAGTTCAAAAGCATCAATTTTTCGGTACTCAGCTTTCTTCACAGTCCAACTCTCATATCCATACATGACCACTGGAAAAACCATAGCCTTGACTAGACGGACCTTTGTTGGCAAAGTAATGTCTCTGCTTTTTAACATGCGGTCTAGGTTGGTCATAACTTTCCTTCCAAGGAGTAAGCGTCTTTTAATTTCATGGCTGCAATCACCATCTGCAGTATTTTTGGAGCCCCAAAAAATAACTTTTTCACTCTCCTCTTTCACTTTCATCAAGAGACTTTTTAGTTCATCTTCACTTTCTGCCATAAGGGTGGTGTCGTCTGTGTATCTGAGGTTATTGATATTTCTCCCAGCAATCTTGATTCAAGCTTGTGCTTCTTCCAGCCCAGTGTTTCTCATGATGTACTCTGCATATAAGTTAAATATGCAGGGTGACAATATACAGCCACTTGACATACTCCTTTTCCTATTTGGAACCAGTCTGTTGTTCCATGTCCAGTTCTAACTGTTGTTTCCTGACCTGCATACAGGTTTCTCAAGAGGCAGGTCAGGTGGTCTGGTATTCCCATCTCTTTCAGAATTTTCCACAGTTTATTGTGATCCACACAGTCAAAGTCTTTGGGTAGTTACTAAAGCAGAAATAGATGTTTTTCTGGAACTCTCTTGCTTTTTCAATGATCCAGTGGATGTTGGCAATTAGATCTCTGGTTCCTCTGCCTTTTCTAAAACCAGCTTGAACATCTGGAAGTTCACAGTTCACGTATTGCTGAAACCTGGCTTGGAGAATTTGGAGCATTACTTTACTAGCGTGTGAGATGAGTGCAGCTGTGCGGTAGTTTGAACATTTTAGGGTATACCAAATCTTATTATTATTAATAATATTTATTAAAGCATATTACTATTTTAGTAAAAATGTGGAAAGTTTTCTCTAAATCTGTTCTGGAAACCAATCTTTAGATTCTAAAATTAATTTAGATTTTAAATTCATAAAAGTATGAATTTCTATGAAGAGCTTTTAAAATAATTGACTCAGTAACAAAATTAATTTATTAAGTAGCTAAATGTGAAAAAATCATATAACAAAAGTTTCTCCATATTTTCTATTAACATCCTCACTTTTTATTTCCTTAAGGGGAAATGGAAAAATAAATATTTCATGAAGAAACAACTTGTAGATAAGATAAATAGGGCCCTAGAATAAACCTCTTCTGAATGTCACTTGCATGTGTTTATTCAACTGAATCGGACCCTTTTTAAGAACATAGATACTAAAGAAACAAAACCAAAAAATAAAATCAGTGACACATCTTTACAGATGTGAAATTCACAAATACAAGAAAAATAAATACCCAATGATTTTATTCTTACAAGCAGTTTGTTGAAAATAGTATCAAATACTTTCCACGGGTTTAATTCATATGAATATATACAGCAAGAAAATGCAGAGTGAAATATTAACCAATAACTTTTAGAAGAGAGTTATGAACTTGATATAGTGAAGATAGACAATATTAATTTAATTGCTCTTCTTCAGGCTGAAACCTTGAAAATTTGAAACTGGATTTGATGTGAATTCAAAATTACTCAAAATAACAGCAATTTTCCAATGCTAATAAGAGAAAGTGAAGAAGAACTAAAGAGTCTCCTGATGAAAGTGAAAGAGGAGACTGAAAAAGTTGGCTTAAAGCTCAACATTCAGAAAACTAAGATCATGGCATCTGATCCCATCACTTCATGGCAAATAGATGGGGAAACAGTAGAAACAGTGGCTGACTTTATTTTTCTGGGCTCGAAAGTCACTGCAGATGGTGATCGCAGCCATGAAATTAAAAGACGCTTACTCCTTGGAAGGAAAGTTATGACCAACCTGGACAGCATATTAAAAAGCAGAGACATTACTTTGTCAACAAATTTCTGTCTGGTCAAGGCTATGGTTTTTCCAGTAGTCATGTATAGATGTGAGAGTTGGACTATAAAGAAAGCTGATAGCAAAGAATTGATGCTTTTGAACTGTGGTGTTGGAGAAGACTCTTGAAAGTCCCTTGGACTGCAAGGAGATCCAGCCAGTCCTGGGTGTTCATTGGAAGGACTGATGTTGAAGCTTAAACTCCAATATTTTGGCCACCTGATGCAAAGAGCTGACTCATTTGAAAAGAGCCTGATGTTGGGAAAGATTGAAGGCAGAAGGAGAAGGGGATAACAGAGGATGAGATGGTTGGATGGCATCACCAACTCAATAGACATGAGTTTGGGTCAATTCCGGGAGTTGGTGATGGACAGGGTGGCCTGGTGTGCTGTGACTCATGGGGTTGCAAAGAGTTGGACACGACTGAGTGACTGAACTGAACTGAACTGAACTTTTAAAGTGGGTCTAAGCAGTTTAGATTTTATAGATTAGAGATATTTGGGAACACAAATTAAGTGATCTATACAAATCATTATCAGCATAGATGATGGTGAAAGTGAAGTCGCTCAGTCCTTTCCAACTCTTTGGGACCCCATGGCCTGTAGCCTACAAGGCTTCTCCATCCATAGGATTTTCCAGGCAAGAATACTAGAGTGGGTTGCCATTTACTTGTCCAGGAGATCTTCCCGACTCAGGGATTGAACCCGGGTCTCCCACTGTAGGCAGATGCTTTACCCTCTGAGCCACCAGGGAAGTCCATAGATGATGGTACTGAAAGTTAAAAGTTAACTTTTCTAAGATTTTATGCCAAAAATAAAACAATAAAGCAAACTTTGAAGTTGAAAAGGTACAAGATTTGAAAATTTTATTTCAAACACACACACATAGAAATAATCAGGAAATCACTGTGTCTCACAATGCGGTTCAAGCAACCCCAAGCTCCCTGAGACCTCCAAGACCATTTTCATAGAAACTTTGACAGTGTGTG
Source organism: Dama dama (assembly GCF_033118175.1). Classification (NCBI taxonomy): domain Eukaryota; kingdom Metazoa; phylum Chordata; class Mammalia; order Artiodactyla; family Cervidae; genus Dama; species Dama dama. The sequence continues at coordinate 65,482,065 of NC_083710.1, read as the reverse complement.
CTTTTTTCACTCTACAGATTCTTGCGAAGTTATAACACAATCAGAGTAGACAAAACTGCTTACAGGTTAATATCAATAAAGGCAGTTTTTTCCAAAGCGGATTGGAGTTTCTATTCTGCAGTGCCATAGACTTGCTGGGAAGAGGATGTGGAGACACTCTTTTCAGTTAAGATTGTTCCTAAGATCAAACTGGTTAATTCTAAAGGAAATCAATCCTAAATATTCTCTGGAAGGACTGATGATAAAGCTGACGCTCCGATACTTTGGCCACCTGATACAAAGAGCTGACTCATTGGAAAAGACCCTGATGCTGGGAAAGATTGTAGGCAAAAGGAGAAAATTCAGCAGAGGATGAGAGTGGTTAGATGGCATTACCGACTCAATAGATGTGAACTTGAGAGAACTCTGGGAGATAATGAAAGACAGGGAAGTCTGGTGCGCTGTAGGCCATAGAGTCGGACACAGCTTAGCGACTGAACAGACTGAACAAAAACAAGTTCCTAATGAAGCAGAGAAATTATTCATTTTCTTACATCTCACATCTGAAGTACTTTACAGAAGTACTCTGTGTGACAAAAAGAGAAGTTCTTGGAAAATTGCAATGGTTATTTTCAGGAAAAGCAATCTGTGATTGAGTTATAAGCTCAAATAGCTGCTTTTTTCACAGAATAACAGTTTTATTTAAAAGAACAAGTGACAGGCTATAAGCTATCAGATTCAGGTACTGGTCAGTTTCTTGAAAATGAACCCAATGAGCCATCCACTTTGAGAAAACTAACAGTTCTGCTGCCAATTATAAAATTCAATCTTTGAAGAATAATGTAATTTTATAAAGCTTATATCTGTCACTGTAACTTTGACAAATTTGCAATACTTAAGATCTTCTGATGAGATTGGCTATATGTTTATATTAAATAACTAAATGTGTCAACTTTTAGGGCATCTCCATAACTCAGTGAATCAATATATTTCACATGACCAACACATCAAGATACAAAGCATGTATGAGGAAGAGATCTTTTCCAAGTTCAAATTAGGTCAATAAATTTTAATGTGTACGTGCACTAGAGAAAGTTCAGCTATGTTTGAAGATTCCACATTACAGACAAACTTTGAACAACTGCCAGCTATCATGTTTTGGTGTAGTACCAAAAATATTAACAATTACCTGAAAAGTATTATAATTCTCCTCCCTTTTAAATCTAACTGCCTTGTATTTGTCAGATAAAACAAAAATATACCTATAGAAGTACATAGTAATGTGACGCTTCTCACTGATTTCTTTTTGAGTTTTAAAAAGTTATTTTAATCTAATAGTTTTTCTTAAAAATATATTTTATGCTGACAACCAATGGGTTTATTTTGTTATTTCTAAGTGAATGAAGTATTTACAAATTTCTGTTTCATTTTCATTACAGACAAAATAGATTAAAAATAATCAAATCAAAACTCATTATTTTCAAAACATTTTTAAGGCCCTTAATTGAGTATAAGATCAAATGTTTAAGAATTGCTTTGTATACATATATATGTATATATATACACACATACATTTAAATGAGATATATCCATCTGTCAATAGATAGATATCTTAAATATTTAAAGTGTTTTTGATTTTCTGATAGAATTCTGATGGAACTGAAACAGTTTTCAAACAATATATTTTCTGTAAAGCAAACCATTAAAAATAAAAATCTCAGACTAATCATCTTATAAGTTTAGATATCAAAGTCATAATAATTTAATCATCAGAAAAATGAGATTCCTACAGTATTAGCTCATGGTAGCCATGACAAAATATTTATTTAATCTGCATCTATCAATCCCCCCTTAGAAAATAAAATGTGTATCTAAATCTAAGTATACTGACAGTTCTAAATTTGATAAACTTTCTAAACATGAAAGTTCTAAATTTGATAAATAACATGTGCATGTACACATGCCATACACATACTAATGTACACACAAAATCATGTACATGTAATATTAAACTATCAATTTTAAATATTAAAGTATATTAATAGTAGTTTATTAATATTGAAATATAAATTTTAAAAATAAATCATTTTAAAACTATTTTATTGATAATCAGAATATAAGAAATAAAACCAGAAACTAATCAAAATGGTTCCTTAAGAATAGGAATGAATGGACGTGAGACTTTCAGATTTTTGTTTTTTTTATGTAATGCTACCTTGATTTTGGATCATCTAAATATTTATTTGAAAAATAAATATTAATGAGGAGCAAAAACAAATTCTAAAACTGTACACAAGAAAGATATACCTAATTCTGAAGCAAATTGATAATACAATCACATGGAGAATATGTTTGTCAAATAGTTTGAATACAGTAATCATCTAACCAGGATATTTTTATACCCCAAATAACTGCAGAGTAAGATTGAACTTTGCCAAGGAAATTTATTTCTAGAATAATTGCATAATAATTTTGAAATATTTATGCTTTAATAATATAAACAAATAAATACTTGAATTAAAGCTGAGATAAGGCTTTTTGAAAACTAAGTTTTTTTAATGATAAAAAAGAACTCACATAAAATAAAAGAAACTCAAGAAAGTTTTACAATGTTAAGTTTGAAATGGACATATCGGCTTGATATCAAGAGTCATGACAATCCTACTCAAAGAAAGATAAAAAGAAGCCCGCAGCAATCACTGATTCGTAACAGTTCTGAATTTCAGCCCAGTATATGTTTCCAGTTCCTTAATTTACACCATTTTGCTGCCTAGAAATGAATTGCCATAGCTTTTAACTCTACTGTCTGTGATCTTTCCCCCACCTACTACAAATCATCACTTACTAAGAATAGTTCTTCTTTTTCTTTTTCTTTTTGCAGCTATATTAATCTTCTTAGTCTTATCTGTAACAGATTTTAGGTTCAGAGGGCTATTTTCAATTTGAACAACCTTTGTAATTTTTTACTCCAATTTTAATTACTTCCTTTAAAAATATCAGTTAGTTTCCTGTTAATCAACTCAGACACATAAATCAACTCAATCAAAGCCCTTCTCTACCTTTTGATCCCTGAAAATCTATGATAGTATGACACCGTAAAGATTCTTAGAAGGTTTTTTAATATTAACAGAGTTAATGTTTCACTCTTACAATACTGAGAAAGTTTAAAGTAGCTGAGAGGGTCTATGACACTTTACCTTATATCGTTCCATCTTCTAAGCAGTTTTGCATTCCACCCTTGACATCTTTACCTTTAAGCTCTGTCTTTATGGTGTGGATTTGATATTTGCCCTACGCCATTACTTTCTTTGAGAAGTTCTTGCTCTCTGACCAAACTGCCTTAGACTATCTCGTTGTGCCAATAAATTCTGCTTAGAAACTGTACATTTCCTTACAAGTTTCACCTTCAGTCCTCATATTTTATCACAGGTAGAGAGAAAAATCCAGTAGATGATTTCAACAAACTGCTCACATTCAACAATCTCTCTAGTCAATTACATAACCTTTCTGTTTTCCAATAAAACATTCTGCTACTGTAAGCCCTGTCTTTCTCCAAATTCCAGTAACATATTGCTTACTGTCCTTCAAGTCCTCACCAACTGTCTTCTTAACACCCCTCCAACTTCTTCCTGCTATTTGATCCCAAAGTCAATTCCACGTGATTTATGTTATTGGTATGTTTACTTCCAGATACCAAACTTTGCTGTAATCATTTATTGCTGCAAAACAAGCTGCCCCAAAACTTAATGCTCAAAACAACTATTCTATTTCACTCACAGTTATTACATTCAGGAAATTCCAGCTAGGTGGTTCATTTTTGACCAGCATATTATTAGCATCACTTATTGAGCTAGAGTATTGTATTGGTTTCCTAAATAAAGTATAGATAATAAATTATCACAAACTTGGTAGCTTAAAATATCAGAAACTTATTATCTTACAGTTCTGGAGGCTGTAAGTCCAAAATCCAAATTCCAAAGTGTCCATTCAGGCCATGCATCCTCTGAAGGCATGAAGGAAGAAACCCTCATTGCCTCTTTCTAGCTACAAGAGATTCCCAGTGACCCATAACATTCCTTGGGTTACAGCTATATCATTTTAATTTCTGCCTCTGTCTTTATATGACATTCTTTTCTGTGTCCTCGCTTCTTCTTATAATGCCAGTCATTGGATTTCAGGCCCATCTTAATCCAAAATATTTTATTAATTTAATCTTCATGAATTATATCTTCAAAGGCTATCTCACAATGAACTATTATGACATCTAAATCATTACTTTCATATGGTTTAGCAACAATAAAATAAAAATAATATATAATTACATACATTTGATTTTTTAAATATATAATTAATTAATCTATATGTATATAACAAGAGAGAGAAAAGATTGGTAAAATCTGCTGAACCTGGTTAGGAAATATATGGTTATCCATTGTATTCAAAATTTAAATGCTATAATTTTGAAAATTTCATTGAAAGAATGTTGGAAAAGAAATAAAATTTAGAAGATAAATATATCACAGCTTTGTTGCATGGCAGAAGACCAAACTGCTGTTTTAATATGTTAAGTTACAAAGTCCCCTGGAGAAGAAAATGGCAACCCACTCCAGCATCCTTGTCTGGAAAATTCCATGGACAGAGGAGCCTAGTGGGCTACAGTCCATGGGGTCACAAACAATCAGACACAACTGAGCACATACACACAAACATTGATAAGAATTGTGGATGAACTGGTTGGTCACAGGAAGAAAATAAAATAAAGCTTCAGAATCTTTGATGAGGGCATACAAACTAACTCAATCATAAATTTCCCTAAAACTGCCTTTTATATCATTCATCTGGAAGGCCGTTGTATCAATAAAATTAAATTTATGTTTAAGCTAGCAACTTGAAAAATAACCATTCATTTATTGGATAGCCCCTTATTCTTCTGAGAAACAGGGACTGGTCTCTTTTTTCCTAAGATTTCCAAGAATAGAGAAGGTCAGTTAAATTTAGAAGTAGGATCAGCAACGCCTATACAAATTAAGGGCAGAAAAAAGTGAGCGATCTTCTCAGAGGAGACATGAGGGTACAGCTCAGCTTGGACAGTAATTCTGTGGATACTTGTTCTATAGAGCAAGATCTCTGGACTATAATTATCATCAGTACTTGACAGTGTATGTGAAATGTAACATGTTGGGGTTCCCTCTATCCCTACTGAATCAAGTTTACAGGAAGTGGGGTCCAGCTTTTTGTCTTAACAAGCTCTTCAGGTCATTCTTATGCTTGCTAATGCCAGAGAGCTAGTGTTTTTTTGTTTTTTGTTTCTGCATTCTGCTTCATTATTGTTGGACTGTCAGAAAATTTTTATTAAAAGTTATATGCAGTTATCAGTTTGTGATTTGTGGAATTAGGAGAGATTGTATTGAGGAGTATCGGAGAGAGCAGTGACCCCTGCGGGAGCTGATGGAGAAATAAAAGTATCAGTGACAGACAGAGAGTTGCTGTGACTGGGCTGTTGACTAACAAGAAAAATATCAAGTTTGTGGAAAATAAGAAAGCCTGCAAACAACCTGAAACACTTTCTTTTTTTTTTCCTGGACCTACACAAGGCCAAATTTTTGAAAACTCTCACAAATTGCTGGCATAAAAATTGTTGCTGGAATTATTTTTGACAAGTAGGCTCTCTCAGGCTCCTTGTATTTATATTTTGGCTATAGAAGGAAATGGGACCTTATTTCCAGTCACAGAGGGATGAGGCCTGGTATAGACAGCATCTGTCTATCTACGTCTATGTATCTGTGAATCTATCTATCTTCATCATTATCGTCACCATCAATACCTATCTGACGTCTGTTCTATAACTTTTAGGCTAGAATCATGTACTCTCTGTTCTCCTACTCTTAGTCTTATCCCACCTCAGTTTATCTTTCACATGACAGCCAAAGAAACCTTTCTAAAATCCATATCTTAGGTACCTCCCTCCAGTATCCTTGCCTGGAAAATCTCATGGAGAGAGGAGCCTGGTGGGCTGCAGTCCATGGGGCTGCAAAGAGTCGGGCTTGACTGAGCCAGTAACACTTACTTACTTACTTTGTCCTTTAGATAGATTGAAAAGTAACTTATATGTTAGGTATGATATTTTTGGTTCCAAATAATTTTTCAATATGATATTTTACTAATATCCTTGCTTTCATCATTAGTAGATTGTTTTCCAGGCTTACTACACTACTCAGATTTCTCAAATGAGTATATTCTCTCAGATTTTTAAGTCTTTTCACCAAGTTTGCATTCTCTGCATGCGTGCTAAGTCACTTCAGACGTGTCTCTTTTCAACGCTTTGGACTATAGCTCACCAGGTTCCTCTGTCTCCTGGGATTCTCCAGGCAAGAATACTGGAGTAGGTTGCCACACCGTCTTGCAGGAGATCTTCCCGACCAGGGATCAAACCAGTGTCTCCTGCGGCTCCTGCATTGCAGGCGGCTGCTTTACCACTGAGCCACCAGGGAAGCCCTTTCATTCTCTAATCCTCTCAGATAGGAAACTGATAATTTACTTTCAAGACCTTGGTCAGGCTTCATCTCCAAATAACTTTCTCACCCCCAAAGACTGGACTGAGTACCCCTTCACTTTGTCTTCCTTGAACTTATAATTAAATAAATACATCACACTATATTGTAATGGTCTGACCAAAGGTATTCCTCTCTGAATATCTCATTAATAAGCATCATCTTAAAAACAAGTATTGTATTTAATGCATTCTCAGGGTCCAGGTGCGTAAATCAACACCTGACTGAAAGAAGTTGCCTAATACATATTTTATGCATAAGTAAATGCAAAAATAATGGATGAATATTGTGTCTTCTAATTAGTTATTATCTTATGAGCACAAAGAATATGTCCTTAAGCAGGCCTGGCTTTCAGGCCAAACACTGGAACTTAAATCAAGGCAGTTTAACCAGCTCCATACTTGCTCAATTTACATGATGCTAATCTTATGCTCCAATAGTGCCAATGTATTCATGTCTCACTTGCCCATGTTCATGCTTGCTTCCTCAGGCCAAGAAGTGCTCCATTATTTCTCTGTAGCCCTCCTTATGAACTCAAGCTATTCTCCCTCAGAAAGACGAGTATGTTCTCCCCCATGTAGTAAAAGCCCTGCTAATATCTGAGAGGCTTTCCTAAGCTCCAGCCTCACAGTGTCTTTTTGGATTTCTGATTTTATAATGGCCCTGGGATTCCCATCACAGGATGACTCATCTGTCTATCTCTGGATTGATCCTCTGATTTCTTCAATCCCCTTCCTGCCTCAACTGCTACTCTCCTATTTATCAACACTGTGTCCTATGCGTGTATCTCATTGCCATGTGTCTGTCTCCGGTGCCTGCACCACTGTTGGGAATGAATGCTTTCCAGATAATGCTCCCACGACTATACCAAGCCACCCCAGTATAGCAGGAAACGACTTTACTACCTTTATATTCCTCCGTAACACTTAGAACTCAAAGCATGGCCACTTTTCAGTAGCACCTCAACATATATCTTATGAAGATTTTTAAATACGTATATAGTTTTGTATATAATATAATTGCACATAATATGTACAATGTTTCTTCATCTTCAAATTGCTATTTAATTTAAAATAATGAAAAACACCTCACCATGGGGAAAAAGCATGATACAATTGCCCCTTTGTATCCCTAAGTTCTGCATCCTTGAATTCAACCAAACATGGATCCAAAATATTTGGAACAGAAATTCCAGAATTTGAATCTGCCATGTGGCAGCAACTATCTACATAGCACTTACATTGTATTTACAACTATTTACATAGCATTTGCATTGTATAAGGTAGTATAAGAGAAAATTTAAAATATATGGGAGGATTACACAGGCTATATGGTAATATTTTTGTCATTTATTATTTTTTATAAAATAATTTTATCTAAGAAAATCGAGCATCCTTGGGTTTTGGTATCCTGGGGTGGGTTCTGGAACAAATCCCCCACGGGTACCTAGGGACAACTGTATTTTTAATAGAGTTTGACTTTAAAATCTGATTTGTTATTTAATAGTTATGTGACATAAGGTACTCACTTTATCATGCTGAGCTTCATCTGTGAATGAGCATAATAACGAGTATTTCTCAAGAGTAGCATTAAGATTGAACTTTAAATTCTGTGAAAAATAGAATCACTTTTCCAAGTTTATACAGATAAATATTGGTGGAGAAAAGACTAGAGCTGAGGGAATATCTGTCATCAGTACCTGTGCTAGGATTGGCTAACCATTAAAATCTAAGAGATTAAAATGAAGATAGAAAAAAAGAGGTAATGAACATGATGAAAAAGATAAGAAAAAAAAAAGGGCATTTCATCTCCTTTGAATAAAATTCAATCCACTAGAAAGTGTTACAAGAATAGTTCAATGTTATTATTTCTTCATTTTATGTATGCATAATATACATGAGTATACATAATTGCTGACTCAAACTATGTATCAAATTATATCACATCATTCCTAAATTCCTAAAAAGCAATTAGTAATCAGTAAATAAGCTTAGTATCTTATTGTAAAATTGCAACTCAATATGAAATTTCAGAAATTAACCAGCCAATCAAACACATTAAGTTTTGAAATGTTTTTCCTGGTCTCATCCACCTACAGTTTAGAATTTAAGTATCGAGACACATATATTACCATATAGAAAATTAGAGAGCCGGTGGAAGTTTGCTTTATGATTCAGGGAGCTCAAATCCAGTGCTCTGTGTCAGCCTAGAGAGGTGAGATGGCATGGGAGGTTTGAAGGTAGTTCAAGAGGGAGGGGACATATGTATATACCTATGGCTGATTGATGTTGATATATGGTAGAAATCAACAAAATATCATAAAGCAATCATCCTGCAATTAAAAATAAATAAATTTAAAAAAAAACATTGAGGGAAGAAATGTCAATGAATATAGTAAAGAAATGTTTGACTTAGTTTATTTAAAAGTAAATAGCAAAACCTCAGAAGTCATAAAAAATATGGTAACATAATTTATATTGAAATATGCAAAAAACATTTCCTCATGAGCAAAAAATACTTTGTAAATGTTTTAATGTAAAATAAAAATGACATTTGTGTTGCTTATGGTGCATTAGGATTTATAACCAAAAACTATCTTCAAAAAAGACAGCTACTTAAAAGTAATACTTATGTACAATCATTTGGATCACAAATAATAAAAGTAAATGTAACTTCAAACACAAATATAAAATGATGTTTACTGAAAGTTTATTTCCTTTACTTATTTTCTTAACTTAAGATATTGAAGTTATTTTTAACTTACTGTGAAGATTTAATCTTTGTTAAGCCATTTTAGCTGTCATAGCTGTGAGTTATTCAATTATATAGAGAAAATCCGTAGTTAATAAAAGTTTAATACAATTTAAGCTTCCCAAGACTATTAAATCTCCCACCCATAATGTATCAAAAGCACATGTCACTGTTAGATATTCAAAGGTGATCTGTAGGCCTTCTACCAAAATAACGAATGCAAATCTCTGTAGGCATAAAAGGTAATACAAAAATCAGGTAGAGCACATTATAAACCCAGATGTCCAAAGTTTATCTTCACAGAGCAGCTTCACTGCTACTAAAATAATACCCCCAAAATGAATTAAACATACATACTGTCTAGGCACTGGCTCCTAATAATGGACAGGAGCGAGCTTAAGAGATGAAATAGAAGGATGCTAAATGTGCACTCTTACCCTACTTAAATAATTGGTAAATAACATATACTGAAATTTCATGTTGTATTTAAAGACAAATGCATTGAATATGACATAACCAAAATTTAATAAATTATACTGAATGTTGTTGAGTAAAAATAAAATTTAACCTACTTGATGATGATTTTGTCATGATAAACACTTCTAAAAAAATACCTATTCATTCATCTTACAAGACATTTGCAAGAGGAGAGGATGTTGATAAAATGAGTAAATTAAATATTAGTCTTTGTAAAATTTGTATTTTAATCCTAGGAAAGATATATAAGAATTTCAAAATATAACCTATAGCACAGTCATAAAACGAATACAAAAACACTAACATTTTTTCAAATATGTAATTTGTAGGAATTGATAAGTTGCCTGAGAACACAATTGAGATGAATTATTTAAATTAAAGCTCTGGATTTTCATTATGCAGAAAGTCACTGGTAAAAACAATTGATCAAAAACAAAGGGGAATGCAACATGCCTTTTGATTAAATACGAAAAAAGAAGGAAAAGATTGGTATTTCTACTGCACCTTATCAGCAGTGCTAAAGAGGGTGAAGTTCATTTGTAATAGCAAATGTGTGTGTGCTCAGTTGCGTCTGAATTTTGGGGCCCCATGGGCTGTAGCCCACCAGGCTCCGCTGACCATGGAATTTTCCAGGCAAGGATACTGGAGCGGGATGCCATTTCCTACTCCAGGGGATCTTCCCGACCCAGGGATAGAACCCAGGTCTCTTAAGTTTGCTGCTTTGGAAAGTGGATTCTTTACCATTGGGGCCACCTGGGGAGCCCAATTGCAAATGTAAATCCCTTCTTTTTTTTTATTCTTGTTAAAAGGAAAAGTCTGAGACAGAAGTAGTAGGTGAAAGAGAGAAGGGAAGAGGGAAGGGAAGAAAACGGAGGAAGGAAAGGAGGGGGAGGATGGGAAAGAAGGAAGAGTTTGATTCAAACAATTTAAGAACCTCCATTTCAGAGGCTAGAACAAATTATTTCTCTTCTCAGGTTAACCTGTTGTATCATGCAATTTCTAAATTATTGTGAAATGATTGAGGCATTTAGAGGCAATTGTAAGGAATTTTAGTAGAGATCAATGATTTTAATTTCCTAATAATATTTTTTGAAAAGACAGGGACATAAAACAATACAAACATTATACATGCATTAGTTTTTGGGAACATGATCTTATCTTCTCAACAAATTAAATATAATTTAAGACTTCTTTTTCTGCATACTCCCCTAATTTTAACCTCATCATGTCAACAATGTCTTCTAGACGCTCTGCTTTATAGATTCTCAATGTACTCAACACATTATCTTAAAAATATGTATCTTTCCTCTTATTCTTCTCTCCATCTGAGCAGTCTTTGATCCTCTACAGACCTCCATAATGTACATATTAATTTGCTGAAAAAAATATATGTAGCAACTGCAATGTGTCAGGATGGTGCTAAATTCTAGTGACAGTATGTTGAAAAATATATTACCTAATTTCCACCCTCATAGAACTTATAGTTTGGTGGTTGAGATGGTCATTAATATAAAATACAGCTTAAAATAGGAAGCTTCTTTGTAAAAGGTAATATGGAGCATATATGCATATTATTATGCAGTAATAGATAATTTCACATCATCAAAGATGCTGAGAAAAAATCTTCTTCAGGTAATTAACATGTTAGTTAATACAGTATTAATTAACTCAAAAATACTATAAATGTTTAAAAGTAATATTATTTTATACCCCAAGAAAGAAATTGTCTCTAAATTAAACTTCAAAACTATTCTTTATTATTTAAATATTTTGTTTCATCCTTACTGAAAGAGTTGTTTATATATGTATTTGTATACACACACACACACACACACACACGCACAGTTTTTAGCATATAGCTATTGTGCATATATAAAAGAAGTCTTTAAAATTTTGACTTTTCTAAATGATTTCCTGCTTATTGCATCAACAGCATTTTTTTTCCCCCACACAGTGTAATATTTCTATCATCAAATGATACTTGACACAGTCCTTTTTGGCACAGTCCAAAAATTATTGGTAATGTAGCATTTCTTAAAATACTGCTCCATCTATTTTTTTCCAGAATGCTTTTCCAAGACACTGACCTCTATTCTATAAATTTGGATTCTGGTACTTCCTATATTCTAACCCTTTTCATCTTTTTTTCTTGAAAGATTTGCAGAAATCTAAACTTTAAGCCCCCTTTGCTTAAGGCACAGGAAGTTTTTGACAAATTGATATTCATGTTTTAATGATAGTCCAGAAAGATGTGTGACTAGTTCCTCATTACTTTAAAATGTCTTTCATCTCTTCTTTGGAATTTGACCAATTCTGCTGTCTTGAGTTTTTTTACTTAGTTTTTAATAGGACTTATTTCTGCATATATCTCAATAGCAAAATGTAACAAAGTTTCATCTGCTTGCAAGCAGCATCTTCCCTGGTTTCCATTAAGCACTTGGTTGCTTCTTTGAAAATGTTATTAAATTGCAGTGATTATTCTGACAATGAATATTTGCTTTACTAATAGCAAGTTGTTGCCCCCAGTCTGTTTTAGTGTCTTTCTGCATTCAAATGACTTAGTATTTCAATAGAATTTGTAATGTCATTTTATTTGAAAACGAATGAAACACAACAGATATATAACAACAGTGCACACAATTCAACTGAAATTTCAAAAATATGAAAAACAATAACCATGTTTATATACATGTACATGCATAGATGATACAATTATGTCCTGACTGACAATCAACAGCAATTGTGGCATAGATTTAAGATGCAGTTCACTGTCAGAGATGCTACAATGTGGGGGGAAGCAAAGGACATGAGAAGAGTGAAGAGGGATTCTGCTTCTCTTGAAGATATAGAAAGTTGTACCAAACCCTTGCTCCTACGGATCAGTGGCTCTTGTCCTCCTAGTGTGCATTTCTAGTCTTGACTTTGCCCCTAATATTAGGCACATGATGAGTATATCCATTTTCACCTGTGCTATTCTACATCACAGTGGAGGTTTTAGTCTGAACAATATACAAAAAAGAGAAAAAGAAGGTATCCAAATTACAAAGAATGAAATTAAAAAAAAAAAAAAACAATCTATTCACAGGTCATGATTCTATATGTAGAAAATGAAAAAGAATCCACAGGAACACTCTAGAGCAAATGAATGAATTTAAACAAAGTTACATGGTACCGCATAAACACACAAAAATGAGTTGTGTTTCTTTTCCCTAGCAGAGAAACTTTATTGACTGATGGGTTGATTGATTGTGAGGACTTTGCTCACACGATATGGAGACCAAAAAGTCCTACTCTTTGCTCTGTGGTAGCTGGGGACTCAATAAACCTCCTAGTGTAATTCAGCCTGGTCCAAAGGTCTGAGAACCAGGGGAGCCTAAGGTGTAAATTCCAATTTGAAGGCAGGAGAAGATGTGATAATATTTTGCAGTTCAACGTGAGACAGGCAAAAAGACACAGAGTTCTGCTAGCTCAGCTTTCTGTTCCACAATGGAATGGATGTTGCCCACCCACATTCAGTTCAGTTCAGCCTGATTCTTTGTAACCCAATGGACTGCAGCGCACCAGGCTTCCATATCCATCACCAACTCCCAGAGCTTGCTCAAACTCATGACCATCGAGTCAGTGATGCCATCCAACCATCTCATCTTCTGTCATCCCCTTCTCCTCCACCTTCAATCTTTCCCAGCATCTGGGTCTTTTCCAGTGAGTCAGTTCTTCATATCAGGTGGCCAAAGTATTGGAGTTTCAGCTTTAGCATCCATCCTTCCAATGAATATTCAGGACTGATTTCCTTTAGGATTGACTGGTTTGATCTCCTTGAAGTTCAAGGAACTCTCAAAAGATTTCTCCAACATCACAGTTCAAAAGCTTCAATTCTTCGGCGCTCAGTTTTCTTTATAGTCCAACTCTCACATGCATACATAATTACTGGAAAAGCCATAGTTTTGACTAGAGAAAACTTGGTAAGCAAAGGTCCATCCACATTGGGGAGGATTATCTTCTGAGTCCATCCATTCAAATGCTAATCTCACCCAGAAACAGACTCACAGAAACACCCAGAGCTAATGTTTAATCTGTTTGACATCATGGCCAGTGAAGTTGACATGTATAATCAACCATTACATGGACCATTGTTGAGATTTATCACTTTCTGGTATAAATTAAATGATCCTAGAAAGAAGAAGAAGGGGGGACACAAGGATATATGGTGCAAAGAACAAAACAGATTAAAAGTATCAGAACCTAAAGTCTGAATTACAACAATTGCCTATTGTGGTCATGGTCATAAATTGTGTTCACATTCAAGTACATTTATTCAACTATAAACAATAGATGCTAGGCTTATGCCGTTTGTTGATGCATAAATCAGTTTAAGAAATATTCTGATAGAAATTTAAATTATATGTATTTTAAATGTTAAATGAAAACAGATTTTAAAAATATACAAGACAAAAGTAGGACAAGAGGACAAAAGGACAAGTGAATTTTTAAAAGAGCCAAGCAGAAATCTAGAAGTGTGAACTTATATAAAAGCAAAGAGAATAACTAAACTCGGAAGAATAAAGCAGAATGAGATACAGAAAGAAAAAAGATTGAAAACTAAAATGAGTTAAGCAATGTAAGTGATATGCTAATATTACCAAACCAAACTTGGGTCTGCTCACCCTTAAGCAGTAAGCCAATCAATCTACTGGCACCAGGCTGTGGTGAAGGGAAGTGCAGGGTTTATTTCAGGGCACCAAGCAAGGAGTTCAGGACAGCTGGTACTCCAAAAGCCCGACCGCCCCATGGGTTTCAGCAAAGCAAATTAGGGATAAGGAGTCCCAGAGTTTGTGATCAGCTGGTGCACTAGTCTCTGATTGGTTGATGGCGAGGTAAGGATGTGGAGTCACAGGGATAACATTATCAGCAGTTACCCTAAGGGAAAATGTGACAGGTGTATAATTTAATTTCCATTTTAAGAAGCTTACTCAGACTTCTGGGTGGTGAATGGATTAGCACAAAGATCAGGTAGACTAGTTACTAGCTGTTTTACCTGGATCTGTTATATGGACCAAATCTAGGATGTCAGCAGTGAGGATAGATTTCACTAACTTGAGATTTATTTTGAATCAGGCTTTGAGAGGTAAAGTGTATGGCTGCAGTGCAGGAGACCCAGGTTTGATCCCTGGGTCGGGAAGATCCCCTGGAGGAGAAAATGGCAACCCTCTCCAGAACTCTTACCTGGAAAATCCCATGGATGGAGGAGCCTTGTGCAGGCTACAGTCCATGGGGTCCCAAAGAGTGGGACACGACTGAGCAACTTCACTTTCACTTTCACTTTGAGTGGAAAGTTAGGGAAATGGAGGAATCAGGGATGACTCTTAGATTTGTCTTGAACAAAAGGCTACATTAAGATACATTTATGAAAATGGGAAACAAAATGAGTAGGAGGTGAAAAAATTCTGTGAACAAATATTTGCATTTTGGACAGCTAGTGTTTGAGTTTAACTTATATACAAGTAGGGGTGTTAAAAGCAGCAGGAATTTGAGTTCAGGGTGCAGAGAAGATTCAGTTACATGGATTTAATTAGCACCATGTTGCAAAAGTCTGATTTTCAAGATAACATGATTCTTTAAATGAAAGTCGTTACCTCAACACCATGGAAATATTAAGCCATAATATTTCAAAAAGCAGGAATCTTACAAAGATGAATAACAAACTCACTGCATTTAAATAGAGCCAGACATTGAATCTTTATTTCCTTTTCTTTAAAATTATCATATTAATTTCTTATACTCTGAGTAGGTTTGCTGAAAAAAATTATATAAATCGAAGTATGCAAAATATTTTTGGAAATTATAAAGCCATATACTAATAAATAAATAATTATTTATTAAAATAAAGCAGCATAAGAAAACAATAATGATTTATAGAAACTTCTTATAGGTCTCTCTCCATAAACATGTTGAATTTTCCTAAGTAGAAGCTGGAAAATCCCATGCTCCTAACATTGTTCTTTGTAGCTTCAGCATCTAGTAGTCAGTTTTTCCAAAACCCTGGATTCTTAAATCTTTGACCTCCTTAACCTATCTATTCCTGCAGGGAACTTCAGCCAACAGATTATATACCCTCAAGTTTATCAACACCAATAACTGTATTTTTACTGGTACTTAGATTATAATCATCCTCTTCTGAATCCCAGCTATCTGCCACTGTTAATTCCTCTCCCCAAATTCCTTGACCCTATTTGGACAACCTATTAATTGACTTTCTACTCTTCGTGCCCTTGCTTCTGTCTTTATCCTCTTTGCTCACTAGATTCCAAAGTCCATTACTATATAACTGTTACCAGAAGTGGAGATTTGGCTGCTCGCCCCTCAAAAGTCAATAAAGAAGCAAGGTTGGTGGAAAGGAGAGTGAAAGTGAAAGTCACTCAGTCGTGTCTGACGCTTTGTGACCTCCCATGGACTAGATAGTCCATGGAATTCTCCAGGCCAGAATACTGGAGTGGGTAGCCTTTCCCTTCTCCAGAGGATCTTCCCAACCCAGGGATTAAACCCAGGTCTCCCACATTGCAGCTAAGCCACAAGGAAAGTGCAAAGGAAAGTTTACTTTATTTCAGATGCCAGCAACCAGAGGGTAGGGCGGACTCCTCTCTGAAGGCTGACCCCTCTCCCCTACTGACAACCCATGGGGAATAGCTTTTATAGGTGAAGGGAGGGAGTAACGTGCAGAAACAGTACAGTCAGCTCTGACAGTCATATTGAAATTGGTCACGGGGCAGTGTGATCAGCTTCTTCTTGATTGTTTCAAGTACAGCTAGTCTTCAAGTTCTAGGGTTGCTTTGTTTCCATTACTTTGAGGCAAAATCTCAAATTGTGCAACTTATGTCTTGGTTACAGTCTGGTCATCGTGTAGTTATCTTTTCCACATGATGGGAGTTTTGGTGTCTGTAAGAGAGCTCATAGAATATGGCTCAGAACACTATATTTAGCCCTCAGAAGGAACTAAAGGTCCTTGACTATGCTTAATGATTAAACCATTATTATTTTTTTATTCTTTCTATTCAGATTTTTTTAACTTTATTTATTTTATACTGGAGTATAGTTGATTAACAAGGTGTCAGTTTCAGTTGTACAACAGAGCGATTCAGTTGTACATGTATCTACTCTTTTTCAAATTCTTTTCCCAATTACATAATTATTGTTACATAATTACTGTTACATAATATTGAGCAGAGTCTTGTTGGACTCTTTTCCTTTGTTTCTGTATTTTCTTACATCTCCGTTTAAACTTACTCTTTGGCTAATTTTTTTTTTTTTTTTCCACAGATAAAGGAAGGCAAAGGACATAGTGACATAGTGAGGGTGGGGGTAGGATCATCGAGTCCTTATGTTTCATAATCAAAATCAGTCCAGTGCATACTCTAAGCTCAGTTAATCTTTGTCGTCTTGCATACCCTCACCGGCAGACATGACTGAGTCTGCTTTCTGACTGTTGTTGTTGTTCAGTCATTGAGGCATGTTCAGCTCTTTGTGACCCCATGGACTGCAGCACACCAGGCCTCTCTGTCTCTCACCATCTCCCGACGTTTGCCCAAGTTCAAGTCCATTGCATCAGTGATGCCATCCAGCCATATCATCCTCTGACGCCCTCTTCTCCTTCTGCCCTCAACCTTTCCCAGCATCAGGAGCTTTTCCAATGAGTCAGCTGTTTGCATCAGAGGACCAAAATACTGGAGTTTCAGTTTCAGCGTCAGTCCTTCAAATGAGTATTCAGGGTTGATTTCCCTTAAGATTGACTAGTTTGATCTTTCTGACTGCAAATAGCTTAAAATGGCTAGGAAATATTAACCATGTACACTCATCTTTTTCTCAAATGATGATCATATTCACTCTGCATTCTCTTATTCATCTATTTGAAATATTTATTAACTCCTTATGGCACCATAGAAGTCTCCCTTTATCACTCTCAGGGATAACCTTGCTTCTTATTATCACTGAGAAAATATAAATTGTCCTTTATCATCATCATGTCATCATTGTCATCACCATTTTTCTAAATCTACCAGGCTACTTAATTTTATCCATCTGTATCCATATATACTATTATATTCTATATAGCAGAGCAGGATGCAATGGCAATTTGCCTGAATTCAAATCCTGTGTGAGATTATATATATTTTTCACCTGTGCAATATTTAGTGAGGAGACAAAGATAGATGGTTTATATAGGAAACTCTTCATGAAACACTCAAAAATAGTCATACATTGATTAAAATGACCTTTATATTTTAACAAAGTATCTTTCTTCACTAAGTTCAGCTAGAGTAAGTCAGAACATACTGATACATATTGATAAACATAAAATAACTACAGTTAATATTCAGTTAAAGAAAGTGGAAGAATTGATGCTTTTGAAGTGTGGTGTTGGAGAAGACTCTTGAGAGTCCCTTGGACTGCAAAGAGATCAAACCAGTTAATCATAAAGGAAATCAGTCCTGAATATTCATTGGAAGGACTGAGGCTGAAACTGAAACTCCAATACTTTGGGCACCTGATGTGAAGAACTGACTCATTGGAAAAGACCCCAATGCTGGGAAGGACTGAAGGCAGGAAGAGAAGGGGACGATCGAGGATGAGGTGGTTGGATGGCATCACCAACTCCATGGACATGAGTTTGAGCAAGCTCCGAGAGTTTGTGGATGGACAGGGAGGCTTGGCATGCTGTAGTCCATGCGGTCACAAAGAGTCAGACGTGACTGAGCAACTGAACTGAACTAAATATTCATTTTAAATTTACTAAATAGGCACTTTCCTAAATGTTGTACATGCATTGTCTTATAAAATCCCCTAATGCATTATGAAGAAGTAATAAACTTTGCTGGTCATCTCATATTTGTTCAGAGCCTGTTAAATTCCCTGAATTGCAATTTATGTAGATCATGATGAACAGGATCATGAGATTCGGTTGATAGGTTTCTGAAAACTCACTCTAGCAGTTGCCAAAGGATTTGGTTTTATACCAGTTTAATTCTTCCCTAGCAAACAGAAGGGTTAACAGAATTAAATTAAAAGTGCAGTGCAGTAGACTGGTTTGTTTCCTGGAAGTATTATTGTCTGAATGCCCAATTAGGGAGTACACATATCAGTCTCCCTACTCAACTTCCAAGGAATCAAATTGAGATGAAAAGAAATTAGAACTTATAAAGCTTGCTGGCTCTGAGTCACCTAATCTAATCAGCTTTACAAGAATGGTAAATTATAACGACAACAAGTAGAGGATAAAGCTGAAACTAGCAAATTAATATATGATAAAGTGAACTTCCCAGGTGGCACTTGTAGTGAAGAACCCTCCTGCCTAGATATAAGAGGAGCAGGTTCTGTCTCTGGGTCAGGAAGATCCCCTGGAGGAGGAAATGGCAACCCATTCCAGTATTCTTGCCTGGAGAATCCCATGCACCCATATCTACAGAGGAACCTGTTGCACCACTATCCATAGGTTTGCAGATTCAAGCGTGACTGAAGCGACTTAGCATGCAGGCAAAGTGGTACCTCTCCTCTTAAAACAGAGACAGAATGACTTAGAAAAATCTTGAAAAATTATTTTCTGTGTTATACATTTATCTTAGCTCTTGGCAGCAGTAAAAACATTTCCTTGGAATGTTAATTGGATGTTTTCCCTTTTTCAGCAATACTGTGACCAAAATACCTATTGTTGGACAACTGCTATGCTAAAAGATAAGAGATAAGCATGCCTGACAAAGCGCTCTCTTCAAAGTAAACTGCAACAGACTTCCGCTAATTTGATTTTATAAACAAGTCTTACGGAACTCTGTGTTTAATGACCAATTCTTAAAATCTTTGCTCAACATATTTTCAGTGTAGTTTATTTTTTCAAGCAAATAATGGACAAGAATTTTTTAAAATTAGTATGATGATATTTATTAGGTAAGACATCATAGGATATATTGCTGACAGTTCACACTAATTGGATATGGTGAAATTTAAAAATGTTTTATTGTGAGTTTTCATCATTGTTTTTCTAAGGATCATGTTAGCTGCAGAAAAATAAGTGTGTATTACTAAAGATAGACAGGCTTGTCATGCAGCTAGAGAGCAGTGTCGTGGTTTTCTGCTGGTCATCACAGAGACTATAACTGAAGTTAGGACCCTGCTAGAAATTACTTGTAAATTATGATTCTCTTGCATCAGGATTAATATAAGCTAAGTTACTGTTGCCTAATATCCCAGTACTATTCAGTAGATTCTCTTGTTGTGTCTTAATCAAAATTCCCAAGACAGAGTTTTTTCTGTGATTATCAGGAGATTTTTTTATAACCATATTTTTCATAAGCCACAAGCTAATCTAATAGCTATGGGTCTAACCTATAAACAACAAAGAGTAAAGTTTCTATAAGGATGCAAGATGCAACAGAAATTGAACCTGAGAAGTATAGTACAAATAATTGGTCTTAAGAGTTCATATTGCTGTGTAGTATATTTTATGAACAAAACAGTCTTAAATTAATGATTCAAAGGGAAATTCATATCAGAGAAACTATAATTCATTGACTGAACACTACTGGAGATATTCTTACAACAAATACAGTAATATATATATATATATATATATTCAATTCAGTTCATTCACTCAGTCGTGTCCTACTGTTTGCGATCACATGGACCGCAGCACATCAGGCCTCCCTGTTCATCACCAGCTCCCGGAGTTCACCCAAACTCATGTCCATTGAGTTGGTGATGCCATCCAACCATCTCATCCTCTGTTTGTCCCCTTTTCCTCCTGCCTTCCATCTTTCCCAGCATCAGGGTCTTTTCAAATGAGTCAGCTCTTCGCATCAGGTGGCCAAAGTATTGGAGCCTCAGCTTCAACATCAGTCCTGCCAATGAACACCCAGGACTGATCTCCTTTAGGATGGACTGGTTGGATCTCCTTGCAGTCCAAGGGACTCTCAAGAGTCTTCTCCAACACCACAGTTCAAAAGCATCAATTCTTCGATGCTCAGCTTTCTTTATGATCCAGCTTTCACATCCATATATGACTACTGGAAAAACCATAGCCTTGACTAGACGGACCTATTAACATGTTAAAATTATTATAGGTATTATATTGTGTGATTCACCTAAAGAGTGAATCACTTACTTGCATTCTTGTTTTGCTATTAAATGAGATTGCCCTCCAAAACAATTAAAGATTTGCATCTATTTGAAAAAAGTTACCACCAAATTCAGAATGATGTTGAAATATGTAAATGTGACTGATATTTTACAAAAAATGAAAGCGACAATCATAATTTACAAGTAATTTCTAGTCCCTTAAATATGAAGGGAATTTGTACTTAACGCCACATCTTTTACCTATCTTGGTGTCTGAAAAATCTCACTCTTTATATCTTTGTGTTTTAAAAGATTATATCTTTTGCCTAAGAAATGGTTATGGTCAACGTCTAAGGTATGATTTTGTATTGAAAATATCTTGA
Organism: Dama dama; assembly: GCF_033118175.1. NCBI lineage: Eukaryota > Metazoa > Chordata > Mammalia > Artiodactyla > Cervidae > Dama > Dama dama. Next base: position 65,460,824 of record NC_083710.1, on the reverse strand, counting down.
CTCGCCCTGAATAGCTTGCCCTTCCTAAGATACCAATTTGCAGCTCTGGATTGTAGGCAAATATATATATTATATATATAACATATTTTTTTGATTACTAGCAACAAAACCCATTAGCTTCACTGAAAGGAAAGTCTGTCATTACTGTCTTTAATATAGACACACTTACATGAAATTTTGAATGGCCTGTGTAGAGATCAAAGCCTGCTGCTGTTGTTTAAACTAACTCAAACTGACTAGTATAAAACTTAAGATAAAAAAATAATACATAGAATTGAAAACCTTTACATATACTTCAATTTTAGGGTTGACTGGGCATAATTATAGTTATAAAATTGATCTGATTTTTCATATCTATTTATAATTGTCTTTTATTCTCTTCTATTTCTTTATACATTTTTCATTATGTGGATTTTTTTCTTACGTTTTAGTCTCAGGCTCTGTTGCACAGTGAATAGTGCATTAGACTTTTACTATTTAGTTCCTCTTTCCACAAAAATACTCAATTTGAATTAGCCATATTATAATGCGTATATTGATTTTTGAAATTGCATTTATTTAAGGGAGACAATCTCAAATATATCAAAACTCAGAAAAGTCTAAAAATGATTAATCAAGCAAATGAAGATATCATTCAACCCATTATTTTAAATATTTACATGGAATCTGAGCTGAATCATTTCAGGTATATTTTACACAATAACTGAAATAGTGTATTTTATTTAATTATTTTTAAACAGAAGTTTGTGAAATACTCTGTTGCACTAAAGGAATACTGCTATTATAAAAACACTTAGATTAATTTGCAACTTATGTATATGTAGAAAATGTGGAAAATAATGCATATTTAACTTTTATTATCAATATTCTAAAGTTTTAACAACTTGGGCAACATAGGCCATGTGTTAGTTGTATAGATAACCTTCAATAAATGTTACCAAATAAAAATGTATAGTGTTTATGTAGCTTGTACATAAACATGAGAATATCTGTTTTATTTATTCCTATACTGAATTAGGCAAACAGGATACAATACAATGTTTAAAATATTTAAGATTTTCTGGACATTTTGGAAAGAGTTATTTTACATTTATCTAGATAAAAGATTCTTCAGGCATGTTTTGGGGAACTCAGACGCTATGTAATATTAGCTGTTCCTTGAATGAAGCTTACTTTAGTTGAATAGCTGTGAGAAATTAATCTTCCCAATAGATTTTCCTTCTTGAGACACAGTCAAGGTTCACGGAGGCATGGACATAAAACAATCAAGTATAGCCACACTTCAGAGAAACTGCAGATTTGGTTCTAGACCACTGTGATGAAGTGAATATTGCAATAAAACAAGTCACATGAATTTTTTGGTTTCTCAGTGAATATAAAAAGCATTTTTCCCTATACTGTAGTCTATTAAGTGTACAATAGCATTATACTTTATAAAATGTACATAATTATAAAATACTTTCTTGCTAAAGAATGCTAACCATTATTTGAGCCTTCAAAGAGGCATAGTAGTAATAACAAAGACCACTGATCACAAATCACTGTAACAAATACAATAATAATGAAAAGCTTGCAATATTGTGAGAATTACCAATATGTGGCACAGAGACAGCGTGTGAGCAAATGCTATTGGAATCATAGCGCCATAGACCGGCTTGACCCCGGATTGTGACAGGCCTTCAATTTGTAAAAGGCACAATAGAGCAAAGCACAATAACACACGGTATAACTGCACATAATTCAACAACAATAAACAACCAAACACATGAACAGAAAGAGTTTAATCAAGTGTTATCCACATGTATTTGATCAAAGGATTGGTTTTTCTTTCTACATAAAATTTCATTTTGTAAAACACAATTTGGGGACCAGCAGAGCTTGAATATATTAAATTTTATGTTGTAGAAAATGAAAAACTAGCTTACATGTGTGTAACTGTATCATGCCACAATGGAAAAAAAGAATAAATACTGCAGAGCAGTTTTCTCAGAGCAAAATGAATACTGAGTTAGATTATTGAATATAAAGAAAATATTATTAAAGACAGGTGGCACCACTTTAGTTTGTATTTAGATTCTGCACAGTGTGCTAAATAAGTTATATTTGTTTCATTTTATGTTACCTTCATTTAACATAATTTCAGATTCAATGGAATCCTTAAGAGTACTCTTTTGATATAGTCTAAATACACTTTGCTATTCAGGTGGCTTAGTGGTAAAGAATCTGCCTGCCAATGCCTGCCAATGCAGGAGATGAGGGTTCGGTTCTGGGTCAGGAAGATCCCCTGGAGAACGAAATGACAACATACTCCCACATTCTTGCCTGTAAACTCCCAGGGGCAGAGGAGCCTGGCAGGCTACAGTCCTTTGGATCACAAAGACTCACACATGACTGAGCGACTGAGCACACAAACACAATATTTAGCATATTTTAATACAAAATGCAACATATTTATTCTATTACATTGGCACCTCATATATGGTATTTGAAAATATATTTACTTTAACACAGGCAAAATATGCTTTAATTCCTTTTATTTCAAAAACATGAATTAAATCATAAAGTACTTTTTCTTGTAGCTTATTCTTGGAAAGTGCAGAAATATTAAAAACTGTAGAATGCTCAAGAGAAATGGCTTAAGAGAAATAGCTCAACAGAAATAATTGCATGCATGGCATTGTAATGTTATGTAATGGCCGAGTGATAGTTTATCATCTCTGCCAGTTTCTATTGGTTAGAAGAAAGTCATAGATTCTATGCACACACAAAGGGTGGAGATTTCACCAGGAATTTTTAAAAGACTACCAAGTGGTCTCTCTCCATACCCTAGAGTTACGGGGTGGAAGATTTGGGAGAGACCAAATCCCCTGGCATTTTCTGCACTTTTGGATAAATCACAGCTCTTCAGACTCACTGAGAAACCCTAGGGAGCTGTAGAGATTAAATGTGTTATCTGCCTCCCTCCAGGATGCTAATGAAATGACCTAGATTTTCCAGATGTTCTAGATGTTCTAATTTTCATTTCTCTCTTTAAAGGACGAGAGTTCACATGAAACTGAGGAAGATAATTGAAAAGGATAATACAATAATGAAGAGCTCTTCCTATATCTCTCATTCAGCCTGGAAAGTAAACATTTCCAACTTCTCACGTAACAGTTCCTTGAATGTCAGTGAAATACTTGTCCCGCTGGTTGTCAACTACAGATCCTCAGCGTTCATTCCCATCACTTTAGTCTCCTCTCACCGTATTGCAAGGTACAGACACGCTGAAAGCTACACTTTCAGACTCTCTTTCCTGAAAAGCTTGAGATGTGATTTTGGTTGTCCCCAGTAAATGAGCCCCTGCCAGATCAAGAAGGCAGAGGGAGGCAGAATCTATTCACCCCGCAGCTGCAGTGGAGACTGATATTAGTTTGCACAACAGAAAGCCTCTATTCCAGGGTATAAGAACAAACTATGCGAGTGTAGGGCAGCTACGAAATAACAGTGGTTTCCTGCAGCATCCTAAATGCTCAGTGGTTGCTGCTGCGGTTTGTTGATTTCTGGGTTGCTGCAATAGCGTGAATTTGAAGCCTGTGGCAGTGCCCAGACTTCAAACCCAGAGCCTCCGACAGTTATAATGTGTTTGAAATGTCTGAAGTAGTTTTTGTTTCTTATGCAAACTAAAAGGGGGCTTCTCAGGTGGTGTGGTAAAGAACCCACCTGCCAGTGCAGGAGATATAAGAGATGCCGCTTCGATCCCTGGCTTGGGAAGATCCCCTGGAGGAGGGCATGGCAACCTACTCCAGTATTCTTGTCTGGAGAAGCCCATGGACATAGGAGCCTGGTGGGCTACGGTCCATAGCGTTGCAGAGTCTTATGTGACTAAAATGACTTGGCACACACACATGACGACAACTAAAAGGTGTTTCTTGCTATTCAGTTCTACAAGAATGAAGTCACCAGCCACTGCAGTCACTGACTTTAACTCACCTTGAAGGAGTTCACGATGGAGATCAGGAATAAGACAGTGCTCTGGGAAAATCAGGCAGAACAAGCCTGAAACAGATGTATTTTATGAATCCAGTTTCTTGCACCTTCTCAAACCTAGAAAAACTCTAAAATTATTAACAGAGACATCTGCTCCTCATGAGAAGCCTCAAACTTCTAAGATGTGTGCTTGAATGCATGTAAATCTTTTGCTAAAATCACATACATACTGACCTCCCACCATACCTCTTTAGAACAGCTTCTCAGGGCTATTTGAGAGGCTGTCTCCTTGGCTATAGCCCTCAGGAAGTTCCCAAAGAAAACTGAACTCACAGCTCTCACACTGTGGATTTTTTTCAGTCGACACCTAGATTAAAATGGTCATTAGCATCTTCAAAATGCAAGCCTAGCCTGAGTCTTCCATAAATTGTTGATCCTGCTTTGTGAGCTTCCTTGTTTATGATTGAAGATCACTCTAAGGTTTCTGGTCTTTTCCCTATTCAGTGGAACAAGTACTGAATTCTTCATGAACCTAACAGCTACACATTTAGCTGTTCTTGTTGCAATTGTTTGGTTGCTAAGTTGTGTCTGACTTTTACAACCCCATGGACTGTAGGATCCCATGACTCCTCTGTCCATGGGATTTCCCAGGCAAGAATACAGGAGTGGGTTGCCATTTCCTTCTGCAGGGGTCTTCCTGACCCAGGTATCAAAACCGTGTCTCCCACATTGGCAGGTGGATTCTTTACCACTGAGCCACCAGGAAAGCCCACGCATTTAGTAGTAAAACACATTATCTTTGAGTACACTTATGTTTGAAGATAGCATAATTTATCACTTTCACTGTATTTCATGCCTAGATTCGTACTGTGTGGATGGTTTCCACAAATAGCTGGCAAGAATTTCATAAATATGAGACTTAAGAAAAGTGACTATACTGTGTATTTTGTTAATATCTTAATGTTTTTAGTAACGAGCTCATTTTAAAAGGTGTCAGACTATGACCAAATAAGGTTGTAAGACCTCATCGTCTGCAATGAAGTGTTTAGGAAATAAAAGCCTACAACACAAAAAAGGTCTATTAAATTTATTTTAATAAGAGTAGTCAGAAGAGAGATGATTGTATAGCACTTTTAACTAAACACAGATATATTGCAGTACATTTAAATCTGCTGAAGAGAAACTACTTGTGCAAAGGAGATTCTGAGTCAAATGACAAGGGGAAGAAAGCTGTAAGCATAGCACCACTTATGTTATTAATCTGAATGACAGGGTAGAAGAAAAAACGATAACAATAGATGCTGACAGTGCATAGTGTGAGCCATGAATTAATTTGCTCTGACAATGACACCTTTGAAAGGACACTCCTTGGTCACAAGCCATAAGATTTTGCTCAGAATATAAAATGCAAACATAATAGAATCATCTCTTTAAAAGTAAAAGAGTCATGTTAGGTAATATTTATTTTTCTATTAGGTTTGATAGTATATATGCCACTGTTGATAAAGAAAATACAATTTTCAATTCTGCTTGTTCTTACTGTTTCAGATTAACAACATTTAGTTATACTGACCTTTAGAAAGATGATTTAACTCTAAGAAAATCATCTCTATAAAATAATGGCTGAAGCAATTTTTTTTTAAATAAATATTTCCATCTAAGAAATCAATACAGGATGAAGGAAGTTTCTATATTTTAAAAAGAATGTGTCTATGTAAATAAGCATAGTGAATTCAGACTATGTCTCAACCAAAATTAGAACAGTGTCATAAATTGGGAAGTCGGAAATTGGTTATTCCTATCTGTCGTATACCAAATTATCCTAAGAGGTTTAAAGTCACTCAGATCGCCTCTATTCTTTCATATCTGACAACAAAATTGAAACAAATGTTAATCTCACCCAGTTGTTTCAGCACAAGTTTGAATGGGAGGATTTATTAGCCTGATAATTTGCATATATTCTATAGCTTTCAGAGTTACAGTACATATGCTAATGGGTAAAAGCCTCCTTTAATAGTTCACCACTTTGCCTGGGAGTAATATTCTCCTAAGAAAAATATTTTTACTATCCAAAAACATTGTTAATATCATCAGTAAGGTAAGAATGAGGCAGATCAGGTCTCAAAAAAGCAAGGGATTTCATCAGCCTAAGACAGCCCAACCTAATGAAATACACTATTGATTTAAGGCCACCTACAATGACCTTAATCTTAATTGAGTTTCCTTTCTTTGGTCCTAGTGAGCAGAAAAAAGGGAGAAGAGAAAAAGTAATTGTATATACACTTGCAAAACACTAGGAAATTCTTTCGCATCAACATTTGTCACTGGTATTCCTCTTAAGAATCTGTGTTTGTTTGCAAAATACCCTGAAAAGTATTTGGACATATACATTTATCCTGTGTGAAACCCAGATGTTTCACGTCTAGGAAGAGTTGATGAGAAGAAGTGTGTGGTGGGTGGTGGGTATCTGTTCTAACCCTGGGTACAGTGAAGGAAGGTGAAGACCTGCAAGGTGAGGCCTGCAACGTGAAAGTGAAGTCGCTCAGTCGTGTCCGAGTCTTTGTGACCCCATGGACTCACCTACCAGGCTCCTCCTTCCATGGAATTTTTAGGCAAGAATACTGGAGTGGGTTGCCATTTCCTTCTCCAAACTGTAAGATCACTAACTATTTACACATTCATAGACATTATTAATATTCATGTGCCATTTCTTTAGATGAAAATTATAATGATCATAGAACAAAATATAGATGGTATCTTGTTTGAATTGTGTTTTTTTTTTTTAATTTGTTAACCCCCAAATAACTAGAATGAACAGAACTACAATTTAGTATATAAACACTTTTCTAGAAATAGCATATAAAATATCTGAGAAGTGAAGATTTGGAAGAGAGATTCCTAAAGAAAACTACATCTTAAAAGAAAAGTTAGATTTAGAGAAAAAAAAAATCACAGTTAATTCACACTTAGAAATCAGAACTAATGGGTTAAGCATCCTAGGTGGTTGATACTGAAATGTATAGTAAGTGCTATAGTCCAGAAATCTTCCAAAAAGAAATCTATCTCTCCTCCCACCCATTGCCAATTTGGTTCCAAACCAATAAGACTCTTAGGTTATTGTGAGATATGGAAGCAAAGTCAGTTCTCTAAGGACACACCGTCAATCCAGTTCTCAATATTTCCACTTGAAAAAAAGCCCTCAAACAGGAGCTCAAAATTCAGAAGTTGAGGGTATATGAACAAGAAGTAGTAGACACACAAATGAGAATTACTATTATGTCTGAACTCCAGGAAATGAAAATTTTATTATGCTGCCTACATTTCATACTCAAATTAGAGCTTAAGGCAATAGCATTTATGGGATAAAAAGTAGCTCATCAACAAAAGGGAAATTTCACAAGGAGGATTTAGCAACTGAAGAATCCTTTACTTTATTCACATAAACTCACACAGAGGCTAACCCCATATAATTTTTGACCAGGGCATATCTTTGTTTCTTGAGACATAGGTCTTCAAGAGTAATATTTTTATCTTAACTCTGTAAGATTACTTCTAATCACAAATTATTACTTCAATATGTAAAAAATAATGATAGAAAACAGTACAAGCAAAGAGGACTTTTTGGATTGATCCCATCTTTCACTATCTCATACTGGTTTATAATACTATTATTGGTTAGCTTAAGTTAAAAGAGCCGTTATATTTCCTACATTAAGAAACCAAAATGATCACATACAAACAATTGTTTGTAACTAGGAAACAGAATTTAAAATATTTTTCGATATCTTCACATACAGTTTTCAACACAGACTTTTTGTTAACTTGTGCCCAACATTATCCCATATGAATGCAACAGAGATTGGTATAAAATTCCTGCCTTATGATAAGCTTAGTTCAAAGTTCATTGAGTATTCTCTCATTTTAAAAATTTTGATGCATGAAAAAAGTATGAAGGTAGTGTTGTTTTGTAGTAATTTATAGCTGTAATTATACATGTTGGCATATGTATGTATAGTGATGTAGATTCAAAAGCAGATATATATATATATAAACATGGGAGTAGGTACAGACATATACATATATATAAAGAGTGGCGGAATAAGCCACTCTGAAATATGCTATGTTGGCATAATAATTATTTTAGAGGCAATTTATAAAAGCAATGCAAAAAAAGCCCTCTGACCTTCATTCTTTTTCTTAAAAGCAGGTCATGTGAGAGATGTCCTACCAGTAGAAGTAACACTATTATTATCAAGGGCAAGAAGTTGAAACATAATTCTATACCTATGGACCCACATTTTTTACTTAAATTTATTATAGGGATATTATTAAAATATATCATTTACAAGTATAAAGCTGTTCATTGCAGCATTGTGTGTATGTAATATTAAAAAGTCTTGAGGCAAACTAGTGTCTAAACACAGAACACCATTTACATAAATAATACTTAGCCTTAAAGAAGAATGAGAACAATGTAAATGTAGGGACAGGGGTATGTCCCTACAGCCTCAAGGTATATTTTTACATTAAAAAGAAGAACAGGGAAAGTAATACCTTACAGTTTCACTGATGTCACTGTTATAGGTACTTTCCATTATACAAAAATATAAATGTCCATAATACAGCTGAAAGAAATACCTATTTATAGTGAAATAAATATAATACCTGAACATTTGACTTAAAGAAGAAAAAACACAGAAAGATTATTTAGCTTACTTTTTCAAATTAATTTCTAGATAAATTTGGTTCCAGTGACAAGAGAATTTGTTTTAAGGAAAAAAATATATTCACCTTCCATTCCCACTCCAATGAAGTAACCAGTTAATCTCCTGGTGTTTTCTTCATGCTACATTTCTATAGATTCATACAAACATATAGGGATTTCATTCTTGTCCCTTCGTTTTGTTTTCTTCTTGTCATTGTTATTCTTCGCTTGGCACAGACTTAAATCTTGATATTCCAAGTAGAGATAGGACTCCCTAACTGATGATAGACTTGGGGTATTTAGTTCTTATTTCATAGAGTATAGTCCTAATCACAATAAAAATTTATGCATTTAGAAATTTTATGCATAAAATTTAAAAATTTATGCATACTTTACATTTATAATTTTACATACGTTTTACACAATGAGGATTCTACATGTCTCAAATGATAATACCAAAAGAAAATTGTTCTTGATTTGCACACATCTTAATAAGGCAAACTCCTTTGCCATCTGGTGGGAGCTATCAGAATAAAAAACCATAGCTAGTCTCAAAAAGACCATTCTCATAAAGACTGTGCTGCTTGTCAATATTCTTTCCACACTTTAAATTTGGAGAGCAGCACATTATTTTTGATTAATTGCATAATCCATTTGAAATAGTAAGAAGATATGGATAATTTAATCATTTTATCTACAATAAATGAAAGACTAGAAGGAGATAAGAGACAAAGTGCTGATACAAAATTACTGTAATACTTGTTTAAAATATGGTCCATGATGATTAAATCTGTGAATACATGAAGCATAAAGTAAAAGAATTATCAGGATAAGCAGTTTACCAATTTGCATCATAAAATTTTTTTAACATATGATGTCAAAAATTGTCATTAATTTCTGAATTGAGGCTCAAGAAGACTTTTTAATTTGTCAATATTCAGTAAAGCTGGAAATTTAATGTCTAACATGTGTTCTTAATGCAATGTTAAACCTAGAAAATTATATAAGTAGTAAAGCAGAATTTATTAATATCATTTCCACATTATTTCATTATCTTCTAAGTATTCTATTTTGCAAGGCCTTTCCATGCAGTGGACATTATATAATCTAAGAGGTATTATAGATCCTGGTTGTATAGTATGTGTGAGTGCCTGCCAAGTCACTTTAGTTGTGTCTGATTCTTTGCAACCCTATGGACTATAGGGTTGGCTCCTGTCCCGAGACTGCCAGCCTCCTGTGTCCTTGGGATTCTCCAGGCAAGAATACTGGAGGGGGTTGCCATGTCCTCCTCCAGGTCATCTTCCCAACCCAGGAATTGAACCCGCATCTCTTATGTCTCCTGTATTAGCAGGAGAGTAGTTTACCTCTATCACCATCTTGGGAAGCCCAGTTGTACAGTATACTCTGGAAAATATTGGCAAAGCTTAAAGCACATTGCTCCAATTTTTTTTTTAAAGGATACTTTTGAACATTTCAATATTTTAGTAATGGTTTTATTAGTTTGGAAAGCTTTTAGGTTAACAAGATGATTGTTACTTGTTAGTTGTCATAAAGCTAAAATTTGAGCTTAGACTATGGTTTCCTGGTAAAATAAAGAGTTAAATGGATATGTGTGTATTTGCAATCTGTGTATGTTGGTGTGTGTAATGCTATTTAATTTGACATCTTAGAACTTCATATTTGTTTCTATTTAAACAAATAGGAAAAGGAGAACGTCAAGGCTGTATATTGTCACCCTGTTTATTTAATTTATATGCAGAGTACATCATGAGAAACGCTGGGCTGGAAGAAAAACAGGCTGGAATCAAGATTGCCGGGAGAAATATCAATAACCTCAGATATGCAGATGACACAACCCTTATGGCAGAAAGTGAAGAACTGAAGAGCCTCTTGATGAAAGTGAAAGAGAAGAGTGAAAAAGTTGGCTTAAAGCTCAACATTCAGAAAACTACGATCATGGCATCTGGTCCCATCACTTCATGGCAAATAGATGGGGAAAGAGTGGAAACAGTGACTGACTTTATTTTTCTGGGCTCCAAAATCACTGCAGGTGGTGACTGCAGCCATGAAATTAAAAGATGCTTACTCCTTGGAAGGAAAGTTATGACCAACCTGGACAGCATATTAAAAAGCAGAGACATTACTTTGTCAACAAAGGTCTGTCTAGTCAAGGCTATGGTTTTTCCAGTGGTCATGTATGGATGTGAGAGTTGGACTATAAAGAAAGAACTGAGCACCGAAGAATTGAAGCTTTTCAACTGTGGTGTTTGGAGAAGACTCTTGAGAGTCCATTGGACTGCAAGGAGATCCAACCAGTTCATCCTAAAGGAGATCATTCCTGGGTGTTCATTGGTAGGACTGATGCTGAAGCTGAAACTCCAATACTTTGGCCACCTGATGTGAAGAGCTGACTCATTTGAAAAGACCCTGATGCTGGGAAAGATTGAGGGCATGAGGAGAAGGGGACAACAGAGGATGAGGTGGTTGAATGGCATCACCGACTCAATGGACATGGGTTTGGGTGGACTCCGGGAGTTTGTGATGGATAGGGATGCCTGGCGTGGTTCATGGGGTCGCAAAGAATTGGACATGACTGAGCGACTGAACTGAACTGAAACAATAATTGGGCTTCCCTGGTGGCTCAGATTGTAAAGAATCTGCCTGCAATGCAGGAGACCCAGGATGGATCCCTGGGTGGGGAAGATCCTCTGGAGAAGGGAATGACAACCCACTCAGTATGTGAATAGAGAGCTTCAAGATGTACAAGCTGGATTTAGAAAAGGCAGAGTAACCAGAGATCAAATTGCCAATATCTGTTATCATAGAAAATGCAAGAGAATTCTAGAAAAACATCTACCTCTACTACATTGACTATACTACGGACTTTGACTATACGGATAACAAACTTTGGAAAATTCTTAAAGAGATGGGAATACCAGACCACCTTACCTGCCTTCTGCAAAACCTGTATGCAGGTCAAGAAGCTACAGTTAGAACCAGACATGTTACAACAGACTGATTCTGAATTGGGAAAGGGGTATGTCAAGGCTGTATATTGTCACCCTGCTTATTTAACTTATATGCAGAGTACATCATGTGAAATGTCAGGCTGGATGAAGCACAAACTGGAATCAAGATTGCTGGGAGAAATATCAATAACCTCAGACATGCAGATGATACCACTCTTATGGCAGAAAGCGAAGAGGAACTAAAGAGACTCTTGATGAAGATGAAAGATGAAAGCAGAAAAACTAGCTTAAAACTCAACATTCAAAAAGCAAAGGTCATGACATCTGGTCTCATCACTTCATGCAAATAGATGGAGAAACAATGGAAACAGTGACAGACTTTCTTTTCTTGGGTTCCAAAATGCACAGCAGATGGTGACTGCAACCATGAAATTAAAAGACACTTGCTCCTTGGAAGAAAAGCTATGAACAACCTAGACAGCATATTAAAAAGCAGAGACATTACTTTGCCAACAAAGTTCCATCTAGTCAAAGCTATGGTTTTCCTAGTAGTCATGTGTAGATGGGACAGTTGAACCATAAAGAAAGCTGAGCACCAAAGAATTGATGCTTTTGAACTGTGGTGTTGGAGAAGACTCTTGAGTGTCCCTTGGACTGCAAGGTGATCAAACCAATCAATCCTAAAGGCAATCAATCCTGAATATTCATTGGAAGGACTGATGCTGAAGCTGAAGCTCCAATATTTTGGCCACCTGATGTGAAGAGCCAAGTCATTAGAGAAGACTCTGATGATGGGAAAGATTGAAGGTAGGAGAAGGGGATGACAAGAGGATGAGATGGTTGGATGGCATCACCGACTCCATGGACATGATCTGAGCAAGCTCTGGGAGGTGGTGGTGGACAGGGAAGCCTGGCCTGCTGCAGTCCATAGGGTAGCAAAGAGTCAGACATGGCTGAGAGACTGAACACAAAGAATAATTATATTAATATGTTTTCCTTTAAATATTTAAGAAAACTTAATAGAATTTTGTTTCTTTTTATAATGTTTAATAATGATTTTTGGTATAGGATTGGAGGATACAAACATATGATTTGATCAAATAAGATTCTTAATATACCAAATAAATAGTAAATGCTCCCCACCTTCTCTGTGTTAATTGATTAAAATTATTAAAAATTCTATCCCAATGATGCTTCTTCTTATATATAGAAACATCCAGTTTTTGAAAAATATTAAGCTTGTAAATGCCACTTTAAATATGTAATTATGTATACTGAACCCATATAAATCAAGTTCACTGTTCCTTTACCTGAATGTAACTTTCTATCCCTTTCATCACCTTAACTCTCTGAACAACAATGATTAAGGATTTATTTTGTAATATTCTCCACTTTAATGGAGTGCTTCAGAACTACTAATAAGCTTTCACTTTTGTAAACTTCACTAATTTCTAATATCTTATAATTTGAATTGTTTCAAGACCTTTATTTAGACATCTTTTGTTGATAGTTAACATCAATCAAAATGTTTCTTTGAAGCTCTTTTTAAGCACATACAAGCACATTAGAAATCCAATTACATCTAAATTGCTCATATTAATATGAGGTTGAAATTGAAAAGTATTGATGACATAAAATGCTTCCCTGGTTGTCCAGTGGTAAAGAATTAACCTTCCCATGCAGAAGACACAGGTTCAATCCCTGCAGGAAGATCCCCTGGAGAAAATGATATAAAATCATCTCTGTCAATCTACCATTTTATTAATGAATAACTTTATGCTCAGAGACAGTAAAATAAAAAGCTCATCAATTTCAAAACCAAAAATTGAATTCAGGCATATTTTATCTATTAAATAGAGTGAGTGCTTATAGACATTGTAACAGTATATGTTAGTTGAGCTTGGTTATAACCACTTAAATGTAATAAAATATTATGAAAAGGGTTAATATATACAATTAATGGAAATTTACATTACAGTCATCCAACTTTAAGATATTCAATTTATTCTACTTTGATAGAAATTTTAAAAAATGAATGATGTACTACCTGAAATCTACTTTAAATGAGTATGTTCCTCCCTTTATATGAACAAAATCTAGATATTTAAATGGTGGGAATTCATCTTGAAAGTAATATTCATATAGCATATTCATTGTCAATATATATTTTATTCTTTCAAATGCTAATAGGGAATACACTTGATGAATCTTGCAATAATGTGCCATTTTTGCCCACTCAATTTATAAATGATTAATTTTTCTTAGAGTAAATGTAAATTGAATTAAAATGTTAGGTGTTCTGTCATGTCCAGCTCTTTGAGAGCCCATGGATTGTCGTCCACCAGGCTCCTCTGTTCATGGAATTCTCCAAGTAAGAATGCTGGAGTGAGTATCTGTTCCCTTCTCCAAAGGATCTTCTCAAACCAGGGCTCAAACACAGGTCTCCTACATTGCAAGCAGATTCTTACCATCTGTGTCACCAGGGTTTAATGAGTCACTGGGAAAGGTACTTAAATTATTATGAAGGCATACACATTCTGTGGTGGCTCAAGGGTAAAGAATCTATGTGTCTGCATTGCAGGAGACACAGGTTAGATCCCTGGGTTGGGAAGATCCCCTGGAGGAGGGCATGGCAACCCATTCAGGTATTCTTGCCTGGAGAAAGCCCAGGGACAAAGGAGCCTGGCGGGCTACAGTCCATAGGGTCACAGAGAGTCGGATGTGACTGAAGCAACTTAGCTTCAAATTAATTTCAAGATCCATATAGGTGAAATGTCCAAGACGCTCGGTTTCTTAAGCTTCTCTCTTAAAACCATCTTTATCGCTAGACTTTCACAATGTCTTACTCCCACAGTCTTTAACTTCTCATTGTCAGTACTCCAATCCCTCCATCACTTCCTGTTGCAGACTTCTCACTCTCCATCCACCAGCTCCTCTTTTTAATACCTCAATTTTAACAATCCTTTGATTTCCACTGGCTTCTACAATCCACTGATCCTGCTATTTTCACTCTCCAACTTTTGATGAGTTCTCTTAGCTTAAATTCTATGGTATATCGCTGAACTCATTCTATTGCACATGCATCAACACTTTTGCTATCTTCCTACTTCCATCCAGGTTTTCACTGAATCTAAACCTACATCAGTGCTGCTGATTGTGACTGAAGACATTCTTGAAAATGCAGATTTGCCGTCTTAAATGAACCTATACTGCTGTCAAGCATTGATGCTGAAATCTTCCTGCTCAATCTCTCCTCATTGCTTACACAGTGATCTCATTTTTCACAAAAATTCTCATACTTCTTTCCTATCCACCCCCCTGCCCCACCCACAAATAGCAGCCTTAATTCTTTTTCCAATGAGGGTTTTATAGTGATGAGTTTTTGTGATTATTTGTGTGAAACAGGTTTTCCTCCCATGTAATGAGAATTGGAAGATATCTGTTGTGTTGTTGTTTAGTTTCTAAACCGTGTCCAACTCTTGCGACTGTAACTGGCCAGGCTCCTGTGTCCATGGGATTTTCCAGGAAAGAATACTGAAGCTGTTTGCCCTTTCCTCCTCTGGGGAATATTCCCAACCCAGGGTTTGAACCCATGTCTCCTGGTCTCTTGCACTGGCAGGAGGATTCTTTACCACTAATGCTACCTAGGAAGCCCTGGAGGATATCTATAGCCTCTTTATACTACTTATCAATATTCTCTTGGGTGTTTAGAAGTCATTGATTGACCTGTCAGTGGTCTGCTAGACCATCTTTACTATCACAGCTTGAAACTTAAAATTCTTCTATTGCTTATTTAATTTTTATTATTTTGATTGCTTTTGATCATTTCCAGTGCCCAATATTGTGCTCAATGTAGGTGAACAGTTAAGATACTATAGCAAATTAAAGAAATTTTTTTTAACATGAAGACTATTGGTCTCAGATATAATTCATTCTTAGTAGTTTTGAGAGAACTAAGATGTGAATATATATATGGGTCAATATGTGTTTATTGTGGGGGAAGGGTGGGTGCATAATGTATCTATCTACCTATCTATATCTATTGTCTATCATTATTTCTGTACAGTTTGTCTCTCTTGTCCTCTGTTATTGAAAGGATTTGAGGTACCTGTCAATGAAACGGAAGGGAAGACAGCAACAGAAAGTATTTTACCCTTCACACATTGCTCTTGAAATTCCCTGGAGGTTAGAACACCTGTTGGGATTGAATGCCAGTGGTTTGTGATGCTCTCCGGACCCACAGGGAATACAAATCAAACTAGTTCAAAGAATAGTTTCTCATTGCCATTTCCCAGGATTTTTATAGAGCATTGAGTGACCATTTAGTCTGATGTGAGATGGAAAATTAGCAGTTGCTTTCTAACCACATCTGGTGATAAGCAAGGCTGCAGTGTACTCCAGATGCCATTCGCTGCTACATTTTTCTGGGTGTCCATTTCGTCTGACATCTGTAACTACTCCAGTAGGGCATAGCAAACTCATAACAGAGCGAAAGGGAAAGTATTGCAGTCATGGTGAATAAAGAGAAGAAAAAGGTCTACTTTCAGTGGAATGAATGTTTAAAAAGTGAAATATACTTCCTCCCTCCCCCGCCCAGTCCACTCTCCATTTGGTTAAGTTTGTTTTCTTGTTCCCTTAACAATAAATCTGTGATTCCACATTCATTTTGATAGTCCATGAAGACCCTTTAAAATTATATTATTTAAAGTTAGCATAAGAGATACTAGATTTAACAGTTTAAGTGAATATTAACTAATTTCTAAAACAGCAATTTTCCTCTCTATTTTTTGCTTTACTTTTAACTCTTTCAGCAATTAAATTTCAATTCTATTTGCCATTTGAATGCAGATATACATTTTGCTAAAGGTTTTTTTGATTCCTTCTTAGATAATGACTTAAAAATCTCAATTCTGTAGAGTATGTTACTCTGTAAAATTCAATTCATATTTCTTGATGCTTTTTTTCCAAAGCATGGCATTTAATGTTTATAAGCTTTTTATGTTCTGTTTAAAAATACTTTAAACAACAGAATTAACAGGGTTAATGTTCTGTTCATCCTGATTGTTTTTTTTTTTTTTCAGAAGATATCCAGAGCACATTCACATTTGCAGTACTTCCCTGTCTATAATACTTGCTATATTACATTTGAGCAAGAAATATTTTTGGAAGAACACCACTTCTCATTAACATCTGCTCACATTTAACATAAATCCAAAATAATGGCATGGACGTTCACAATATTTTGAGTGCTCCACTAGAACTCAGCATGTTCCTCCAATTTGATATTTACCATATTGAACTTTTCATACTGTTCATGGGGTTCTCAAGCCAAGAATGCAGAAGTGGTTTGCCATTCCCTTCTCCAATGGACCACATTTTGTCCAAACTCTCCACCATGACCCATCCATCTTGGGTGGCCCCATATGGCATGGCTCATAGTTTCATTGACATAGACAAAGTTGTGGTCCATGTTATCAGTTTGATTAGTTTTCTGTGACTGTGGTTTTCAATCTGTCTTGGCTCCGACTGATAAGGATAAGAGGCTTATGGAAGCTTCCTGATGGGAGAGACTGACTGTGCGGGAAACTGGGAACCAGTCTGTTGTTCCATGTCCAGTTCTAACTGTTGGCTTCCTAACCTGCATACAGGTTTCTCAAGCAGTGTCTTAGGTTAGAGCTTTTCACAAGAAAGTTCTCTCTCTCTCTTTCCTCCTTTTTTTTTTTTCATCTCTGGCTAGCCCATGGTTTGGGTTGCTATCTCACCTTAGCTCCCTCAGATTGCCCTCAGGGCATTCAGGCCCGGTCCTTACCCTAAGCAACGCAACCGGTGCCTCCCCGTTCAGCCCCGGCTTGCTGCTGGCAGACGTTAGTGTATGGGCTACTTCTCCACTGGGAGATGCAGTTAGGTGTGTAATCTGTGGGTTTTATTTATTTATTTCTTCCTCCCGGTTATGTTGCCCTCTGAGATGCCAAAACTCCCCACAGATCTATGGTGAGAGGGTTTCCTGGAGTTTGGAAATGTCTCCTCTTTTACAACTCTGCCCAGGGACGGGTCTCCATCCCTAACTCTTTTGTCTCTCTTTTTATCTTTATCTTTTGTCCTACCTCCTTTTGAAGACAATGGGCTGCCTTTCGGGGTGCCTGGTGTCCTCCGCCAGCGTTCAGAAGTTGTTTTGTGGTGTTTGTTCAGCGTTCAAATAATCTTTCAATGAATTTGTGGGGTAGAAAGTGGTCTTCCTGTCTTATTCCTCTGCCATCTTAGGACCACCACCCCCCCGCCCCCCCAACAATTATATTTAGGGAAAATTATATGTACTGTTGAGCTTCCCCGGTGGCTTCACGGTAAAGAATTCGCCTGCAGTGCTGGAGACCTAGGTTCAATCCCTGCGTTGTGAGTTTCCCCTGGAGGAGGGCATGGCAACATATTCCAGTATTCTTGCCTGGAGGATCCCCATGGACAGAGGTGCCTGGAGGGCTACAGTCTATGGGGTCACAAAGAATCGGACGTGACTGAACGACTAAGTGTGTGCGCGCACACACACACACATGTATTGTTGACCTGAAATAAAAGAGACTGCCAGATCTTTCTTCAATCAAGGTAGGTTTACTCTGGATCAGCAGAGAATTGCAATTCAGAATCTTCAATCATGGGGAGCCATGTGCAAGTCCCCACTTGGCAAGGGAAGGAGAATTCTTTCATAGAGAGGAAAAGGGCATTGGGTGAAGGGATGTAGGAAAGAGAGTCCAAGGCTTTTTGGTGAAATCCTTACCAGGAGAGGAGTTGTTCTTCTTCCTGTTGGTCTCTGCTATTGTTAACAGCTGCCTATGAGAGCTCCCCTCTTCTGTTGTCCAAACTCTGTTTAAACTGTGTATTTTCTTTTTTTTTTTTTCATTTATTTTTATTTTATTTTATTTCATTTATTTTTATTAGTTGGAGGCTAATTGCTTTACAATATTGTAATGGTTTTTTGCCATTCATTGACAACTATGTATTTTCTTACAGTTGTCCTTTTTGACCAAAATTTCCCTCTGAAAGCATCACTGACCAAGAGTCATGATTTCCAGTTTCTGCACTTTTTGTCCTTTAGGTCAGGAAGACTTGCCTGGTGCACTGTCTGACATCAGAGGGAACGTGCCTGTTGGAAACATATTCAGGTCACCTTAGAGTAACAAGGAGTGGTAGACGGGGGCAGTTCTCGGCACTTTCTATCTCAAATCCATATCTTATCAAGATCACGGATGTTGGAGATCCTCTGAAGTGTTATGTTATCATCAAATGTTTGGTAACAAACTTCCAACAGGCCTGGTCCAGATATCTTGGAAAGTTATCTCATCAGATGTTTTCTGCTTCAGTTCCAGGAAATCTTTACTTACAGGCCCCAAGATGATGTGCAGATCTAGTTAGAGTTTGGTGCTTTCTTTATGTGTGTCATTTAACACGTGGAGTGTGTCCACTCAAGAATGCATCAGCAGTACTTGATGGGGACTTTTCCATGAGGTTGAAGAAAGTTCTGGAGAAGTATTTTCAGTAGATGAAACCTCCAGATTGCATGGTATGATGCTTAAGGTCTTCCTCTCCCAAGGGCATGCTGTGAAAAACTTGCTCTACCAAAACATGGTTATTTTTTAATAGAAGCAATCAAGCCTTTTCAGTATTGACCTCTGCCATATCTCTCCTTTTATCAGCTGTGGGTCAAAAGAAGCAAGAGCCAAGTCACTAGGCATTTTGTAACTATCTCAAAGGGTACACATTTGTGAGTGCCAAGAGGGGTGGATATGAGATTTGGAAGGACTAGTGGCAATGCTTTTGGCCAAGGTTTTTGGAAAGTAAGTGAAAGTGAAAGTCACTCAGTCATGTCCTATTCTTTGTGACCCCATGGACTATACAATACATGGAATTCTCCAGGCCAGAATACTGGAGTGGGTAGCCTTTCACTTCTCCGGGGGATCTTGCCAATGCAGGGAGACTTCACAGTTTTTCCAACTGAGTCTTAATAAAGTCATTGTTCATTTGACTAAACTAGAGGATTGAGGGTGGTTAGTGCAGTGAAAGAGTAATAAAACTGGCCAGAGCAGACTTGTTGAAGCACCCGGCCAGATAAATAGTTCCTTGACCACTCTGAAGTTCTCAAAAATTTCCCTAAGTAGGGATGATCTTTTCCAAAAGAACTTTATCCACAGATAAGACCATAGCTGGTCAGCATTAGAAGACTTCAGTCTAGCATGAAAGCTAACTGTTGCATTTCTACACTGAGTTTTTCTAAGTTATTATTGGGGAAATAACATTTTGGAATGACAGATGTTTGACAGCTCATGGTCCTTTTAAAGACAGCATTTCTTGCAGAAATATTAGCCAGGTGATTTCCCCTAGCTTCCAGATGGTCCAGTTTAGAATGCCCAGAATGGTAAAATAATGCAGCAGGTAAAAGTATTGCATTTAATAATTCCTTATACAAAGATACTTTAAATTTTGTTTCCACCGGAAGGAAGGAAGCTGCATTGCAACACTCCAAAATCATGAGCTATTCCAAAAGCATATTTACTGCCAGTGTAAATATTGATAGTTTTTTGTCCTTGGCTAAAGTACAAGCCCCTGTAAGAGAGCGTAACAACCTGCTAGACCAAAGTAAGCATAGATAAAGATGCTGCCTCAAAAAATAACATCAAAAGAAGTTATAATACCATACCCAGAATATTTGCCATTGTCATTTTGAAATAAGACCATCAGTAAGCAATGAGAGGTCAATGTTTTCCAATAGAATTTCCTGTAGACCATCAGGAGTCAGGAGGTGATTCATCAGTGTTAAGCAGTCATGAGATACTTTGTTGGTTACAAGAGTAGTCAGGTCAAGATTATAGCAATGTAAAGAGTAATGTGAGGAATGGTTAACAAAAGGTTAGGCAGCTGGCTGAGAGACATGTGATGAGAATTCAGAGTTTATACTGCAAGAGGTACAAAAATGGTTAAAGGAAATCCCACCATAATTTTCTCACTGAACTTAACCAAAAGGGCAGTAGCCATATGGCTTAAAGGCAGGGGTGGGAGAAATCTCCATCTTCAATGTTTTAGGGTAAGTGCTAGAAGGGTATTCCCTTCCTTTTCATATACATAAAGTAAAAAAAAAAAAAAAAAAAAAAATCTGATAGTTGAGATTCCCAAGGGCAGGTGGGTTCATCAAACTCTGTTTTAAGATCTTGAAGTCTATGTCATCAGCTTCTTGCCATAAAATTGAGTTCAGGATGTTACTATTGAGTGAAACATATAGCAGTTTGGCCATAGAGAAAGATTTGGAATCTAAGTTCAGCAACAACCAACTAAACCAAGAAAACTTTGCAGCTGTCACTCAGTTTTGAGTTTGGGGAAACTTAGTGTACCCTGAAATCTATCTGGATCTATGTGTATCCCTTGTTCTTATATTGGATGACCTAAATATCCAACCTGGGTTTGGCAAACTCCATTTTTTTTTTCCTTTGGCAAACCTATAGCCTTTTAAGACCAAAAGCTTTAGAAAGTGGATGCTGTCTCCCGTGATGAGACATGAGAAACAGAGAAAAGAAGCAAATCATCCACAGAGTACAGCAAAGTAGAAACTCTAGGAGCTTTATGTCCCAGATCCAACTTCAAGATTGGTAAGAAATAAGGACTCCAAGTATAACCTTGAGGCATTATCATCCAGGTGAATTATTTTTCTTCCAAAGTGAAGGTGAAAAGGTACAGACTAGCTTCATCAACTGGAATACTAACCAATGCAGTGCATAAATCAATTATTGTAAAGAATTTACTTCCAGTGGAAACAGATGTTAGCAATGTATGAGGGTTAGGGACAACAGGGTTTTAAGGGATAACATGTTGTTTATTGCTTGGTGGTCCTGGACAAACCTCTGTCCTCTACCCTCAGCCCTTACGTTTTTCTCACCAGTAAAATGGAAGTGTTACAGGGGCTAGTATTAATACAACGGATAATGAGGCCCTGAGCTTTCAATCTTCAATTATGGGTTTTATGCCTTGAAGGAATTTCTTCACTTATAAGGTATTGATTAATTCTGATAAAAAGTTTTGACAGATGTATATAAATTTTCATGAGATGCACTGTGGATTTTGCCAACATCACAGAGATTTTTCCTATAAGGGCGGTGCTAGCTGATTCAGCAGGGACAAATGATCTGCTTTGTATTTCCAGAATCTGTTCCAGTACCACCAGAGATTAAACAAATGAAAGATGACAAAGGGTCATTTAATGGGTTGACATTTAACAGGATGACAAATGGGTCATCTGATGGGTTATGCTGATTACTGTCATTTTCTAAAATCATTTCCCCCTTTTGGAGAAAGAAATTCTGGCATGATACTTCTGTAAAAAGTCTCATACTAATAAATGAATAGGAGCAGAAGAACTCAGGATAAAAGAGCATGTATCTCTCAAAGTACCTAAACAAAAAGGAGTAGATTTAGAGACAGGAACTCCTCGAGATTCATTAGAGATCCTCACTATTTAAACTGTTTCAGTGCTCTGAGGCAGGGATTGTTTTATAGTCATGGAGTTGGACACCAAAAATATGATTCCAATATCAGTCAGGACTGGAAGAGTTTCATCGCCAATCTAGAAAAATGTTTCCGCAAGCCGATTAAGACAGAGGATTGAAAAGCATACCTGTAGTTCCTCAGAGCCCCATCATTGAGAACTTGGAGGGCAGGTCATTGGAAACACTAGTCAGGGGGCTGAAGTCACTGAAGGCACTTCAATTTGTAACATTCTCGTTTTTCAATGTCCTGACTCTTCACGTTAGTAGTGGAAACTTGTAGGTTTCTATCAGGCGCCTTCCTTTGTTGGAGTTAAAGAGTAAGAATTTTGGCAGTCTTCCTTTTAGGTGACTCATCTAGTCTAATAGAAAGTTGACTTGCCAGGTCAACTAAATCTGGAGTGGCCATAGTTTCCCATTCTATCCTAAGCTTTTTTGCTAGAAGGGAATACCACTGTTCAGCCCATTAATAAACAGAATTAAAAGCTACTAGAGTGGAATCAATGTCCAAAGACCGGAATTTTCTTTAAAAGCATCTGAAGTCTATCATAATAATCATGGACTGGTTCATCAAACTTCTGGGTGTATGAAATGTTGCAAAATTGGATTTTGTTCCAATCAACAGGTTTTGGAAAAGCCCTAGGATTTGTTCAGTGAATCATCAGAGCCTGATCATATAAGTCTGAGCATTGGTCTGCTGGTCGTAATTCTAGAGACCTTTCAGGACTTTCCTAATTGGTAGTTTTCATCCAGTGCTGGCCCTGGCCTTCATATGAACTAGTTGATATAAGTCAGAGAAACTAGGTTGATAAATTTAAATGATAATATTAAATTCCTCAATGAATCTGTAAGGGTCTTTGGTTACTTTGCAAAAATCTTTTATTATGGCTTGCAGTTCAACTTTGGTCCAGGACATACAAGAAATTAAGGGTTTAGCCTCTAGATCCTCAGGAGGATTCATTTTAAAGGAACATATTCTGACAAGTTCAGAAAATAGGGGAGTGGGGAAAGATTCAGAGAAAAGGAGAAGTTTGGTAACAGAATTGGTATGGAGAAATTGAGAGAATAGTGGAGGTATAAGCAGCAGAGAAAGGAGGGAAAAAGATACTGCAAGAGGGCAGAGCTTGAGACAGAGAAGCAAAGGAAGAAGAATCTGGTTCTTTGGGAGCCAGTTTCTTTCTTTCTTTCTTTCTTTTTTTTTTTTAATAATTTGCTTGCCTCTGTTGGCTTCTGATAATGTTGGGAATTCTCAAAAAACAATTGAAAAAAGTATCTCACTCAGTTCTGAAAATTTCTGATTTATTGTAATCCAGTTCAGGTTAAAAGAAATGAAGTTTGAGGATTTTAAAAGTTCCCCACATAGAGCATTGATAATTCATATCATCTTTGGTCAGGTCAGTCCATTTGGTTAGAAATATGCATGAGGAAGGTTTTCTTTTAACTAATTAACTTATTTGTTTTGGCTGCTCTGGGTCTTCATTGCTGCACGTGGGCTTTCCCCATTGTGATGAGTGAGGTCACTCTCTGCGGTGCTGGCTTCTCATGGTGGCTTCTCTTGCTGAGGAGCACAGGCTCTAGACTCATGGGCTCAGAAGTTGCAGCTCCCAGGCTCTAGAGTGTGGGCTCTACAGACGTGGCACATGGACTTAGTTGCCTTGAGGCATGTGGGAGCTTCCTGGACCAGGGACTGACCACATGTCCCCTGCACTGGCAGGTGGATTCTAAACCACTAGACCATCAGGGAAGTCCAGACCTCAGATTTTAAACATAAAATTGCCAGAGTGGGGGCATGGGTGGGTCTCAAAATGCTGATATAACTGGAATTGCATTTCCTAGATGTTTTTCCTCTCTAAAGAACTATCTTCAAACAACTTACAGCACTAACAGCTCAATTAAAACAACTTACAAGCCAATCACAACAAGTCCTGTGAAGACAGCTTTGTCCTTCCTGGAGGAGTCAAGCCAAAGGCTTTTCTTTTATAGCTAATTTCCAGAGGGCAGCCCTTCCAAAGGAATAGGCTGAAGGCTGAAAACCCTGGCATTGTTCTAGAGAAACAGCCCCTGTTACACAAGGTAAGAGTTGAAGGCTAGCCAGCTTCAGTGAAACAGTCTGATCTCAAAATCAGACCAAAGTGCTAGATGAGTTTTCACACATAGAACAAGGCCTTAACCAGAAGGATCAAACCTTTGAATAAACCCTGAATAAAACCTGGAAAGCTTCAAACACAAGGAAGGCATGAAATTAGATCTGGAAGAAAGATGTGCTTTCAAACTCCAGGGTTGGAAGGAAAGGCAGGGAACACCAGTGGCTCAGTTGTGGGTACTGCACCTGTTTGCTCACCAGCCCTGGAGCCATTGCTAGTCTTCTCTGGGCCCTGCATGGGCCACCAGAATGTTGACCTGAAACAAATAGACTGCAAGATATTTCTCTAGAAAATTGAATTAATTTGAGATGAGGAGAGGATGCCAATTCTTGGTCTGCAGCCATGGCAAGTCACATGCAAGTCCCTGCATGGCAAGGAATGGAGAATTGTTAGAGGGGAAGGAAATCAGGAGGACTGGGATAAACAGAGTGCATGGGTTTTCACTGACTGTGTCCCTGCCAGGGAAGAGGAGGGGTCTTTCTTCTTCTTGGGTTCTGCTGTCATTGCAGAATGTGAGAGCTCCACTTCTGCTCTTTCAATTCTCTCTCCTTCTCCCTCTCTCTCTCTCTCTCTCTATATATATATATAGATAGATAGATAGATAGATAGATAGATAGAGGTAGATAGATACATATTTGTATGTATTGAAGTTAATAAAATTGTTAGCAATGAAAAAATATATATATGAAAAAGTGTTAGTTGCTCAGTCATGTATGAGTCTTTTCAACCCCGTGGATTGTAGCTTACCATGCTCCTCTTTTCATAGAATTCTCAAGGCAAGAATACTGAAGTGGGTAGCTATTCCTTTCTCCAGGGGATCTTCCTGACCCAGGGATCAAATATTTCCTATATACTAGTCAATTACATGCCTTCATCATATGCTTCAGTAAGACATGGGAACCTTTATACAAATTCCAGTAAAATCTCGATTTTTTTTGTGTTTGACTCCAGGACTACCTCAGTAGAGGCACTATTGGCATTGGCAGCATCTCTGGCCCTTGCATATTAAGTGACAATGGTACTTCGAAGGCATTATGACAGTCAAAATGGTCCCTCAGGACTTCCACTTCAACTCAGGATATATTAATTGAAATATACATGTGTAATGTTCTCATGCTATAAAACCTTACGGCTAATTTCATAGTTGACAGTGAAAGACTCTCTGCTTTTCCTCTAAGCACCAGAACAAGACAGTAACATTCTGTTTAACATTTTACTGAAAGGCATACAGACGAGAAAGGAAGAAAACAAAAAACTGTATTCACAGATTGTGTGATTGGTTATACAGAAAATTCTGAAGATTCTCCAGAAATCCCTACTACAACTAATAAGTGAGTTTAGCAAAATCCAAGAATATAAATTCAGTATACAAAATTAAGTTGCATTTCTATAAATTAGCCACAAACATTTGAAAAATGCAATAAGCATATATACATATGTATTTGGGCTTCCCAGGTGGCTCAGTGGTAAAGATTGCCTGCCCACACAAGAGCCATAAAAGACTCAGGTTCTATATATATACACATATATATATGTATGTACTGAGCATATATATTGTTATATATATGTTATATATATATATACATACATATATGCATATGTATTTTTAACTTATATATATATTTAATTTAAATACTGCCATATAAAAATGAAATAAAAATAAATCTATGCATAAGATATATATGCTAGAATCCAAAAAATCTTGATGAAAAAAAAAGAAACCATAAGAAATTTAAAGTGGTAGATCAAGTGCATTGATGAGAAGACACAATATTGTTAAGATGTCAGTTGATCTATAGATTCAATGCAGTCTCAAAATTTTAGCAGACCTTTTTTTAGAAATCAACAATCTGTTTATAAAACATGAATAAAAGAGGAAAATACCTAAAATCACCAATATAATCTGAAAATGAAGGGAAAAAGGGGGAGGATTTATACTATCTGATTTAAAAACTTTATTATAAATTTACATAACCATGACACTGTGATATTCACAAAAGGATGGAAATATACATCATTGAAAGAAATAACCAAGATAAATGCTCACCTATTTAGAGACAATTGATTTTTTGAAAATGACTAACAATTCAAAGGAAGAAACAGTTTATTTTTTCAACACATGGGACTGGATCAATTGCATATTCATATAGAAAAAATGACATCAAGCCATAACTTTCATCATATTAAAAATGTGAAATAGATCATAGAGATAAGTATAAGTGCGAAGCTATAAAACTATTGGAAAAGTAGAAGAAAATCTTTTTAATTTGTGGTTATGTCAAATTACATAATAGGACATAAACATGAAATATAAAAGGAAAAGTTATAACAAATTTTATCAAGCTTAAGATTCTTTTTCTTTAAAAAAAACACTGTTAATAAAATGAAAATATGTCATAGACTGACACAAAATATTTGCAGTACACATTTCTGTTTAAGAATTTGCATACAGAATTTATAAATAATTATCAATTCAAAGCTAAGGAATAAATAGTTTAAAATAGATAAGCAATTTGACCATTTAACAAAAAAGAAATATGAATATTAAACTGATACATGAAGCAAGATTCAAAATTATTTATATAAAGAAAGTGCAAAACAAAACTACAAAGAAATACTAATACTCACCAACACCTATTAAAAGAGCAAAAACTTTTAAAAGTTAAGATAGAACAGCTGAATATACCAAGTGCAAACAAGGATGTGGAGCAACTAGAACTCTGTCAAGACTGCTTGGGATGCAAAGTCACACAGCAAAACTGGGATGCAGTTTGAAGATTCCTCATAAAAGTTAAATTTACCATATAATTCAGAACTGCCAATTCCAGCTATTTATCCAAAGATGCAAAAATTTCAGTATCCATTAAGTCTTCATACATAGTCTGCCCATACCTTTATACACAGTCTCCCCATATTTAATCTCTAGTATCAGCCACTTAAAATACTGTGTTTCCTGTATACTTAAATATATGTATCTTAAATCACCAATATTAAAAAGAATACTAGAAAAAATAAAGAGATGAAATTGAAACTTATGCATTGGAACCTTTAGGATATGGTTTAATGAACCACAAAGTAAGGACATTTATGAAACAAAACTTCCAAGTAGTGTATTCATATAAATATGATTTGCAGATGACAGCTTCTTGAAGGAGAAAAGCTGAACCAATTGTTTGTGTAATTTCAACTTGAGGCACAGATGACCAATTTATTTTTATGTATATTGCAGAGCATGATGTTATGTTTTGTGATGATGGATTTTATTAGCTTTGTAAAGAAGACATTCTATATTATTTTCCTTATTTTAGAATATTTTGCTATGCCATTTCTTTGTGACAAAATAGACACTGGATTTAGTCTTTCTATGTGAACTTGGGAAAGTTAAGCAAGCTTATCAAGTGATTTATGGGCTGAATTTTGTCCCCAGAATTCATCTGTTGCCACATGTATAAGGCTTCTCCAGTGGTCCAGTGGTAAAGCATCTGCCTGCAATGCAGGAGCCACGGGAAGAGGTGGGTTCTATCCCTGGGTCAGAAAGATCCCCCTGGAGAAGGGCATGGCCACCCACTCCAGTACTCTTGCTTGGAGAATTCCATGGAAAGAGAAGCCTGGCAGGCTACAGTCCATGGGGTCACAAAGAGTTGGACATGATTGAAGTGATTTGCATGCACAATGCCCAGTAGTTCAGATTGTAACTATTTTGTAGAAAGGGTCTTTAAAGAGGGAGTTAAGTTAAAATGATGCTGTTAGGGTGGGCCCTAATCTAATTTTAATTGGTGTCATTATAAGAAGAGAAAATTAGGCAGAGACATTCACAGATGGAAAACTCAGGGAGAAGATAGCCATCTACAAACCAAGGAGAGAGCCCTCAAAGGAACCAAACCTGCTGAACCTTGATCTCAGACTTCTAGATAGTAAAGAATCTGCCTGCAGTGCAGGAGACCTGGGTTCAATCCCTGGGTCGGGAAAATCCCCTGGAGAAGGGAATGACAATTCACTCCAGTATTCTGACCCGGAAAATTCCACAGACAGAGGAGAGTGGGGGCTATACTCCATGGGATCCCCTAGAGTTGGCCACGACTGAGCAGCTAACACACAGTCTCCAGAACTGTGAGAGAATAAATTTCTGTTTTGTTTTCTTTTTTTTTTAAGCCTCCCCGTCTATAGCCTCCCAGGCTATAGTACTTTGATGTGGCAACAACTAGCAGGCTATTATATTAGTCTTTTCATCAATGAAATAGGGATGAAAATAATTTATCTCATATGGGATATAAGGTAAAATGATATTTTATTGCCTATCTTCATTTCTCTACCAATTAAAACAAATCTGTATTCTAGGCATGGATAAAACAAAGTTGAATTAAGTACATATTACATTTATGCTCCCCAAACATATTAGAAACTACTAACTACTATTACTAAAAGCTATGGATAAATAATATTGCATATAACAAAACATAGTTCTCCTTTAGAAGATCTGCTCTTGTATATTTTTATAATGACCATTTTTCTCCTCCCTTATCCTTTGAATAATAGTATGCAACCTTTTTCTCCCCCTTTTATCCTTTAAATAGGATTAGGAAGTTAACACAGTTTTTCTGTGGAAACTAATAGCTCAGGACACTTAATCATTAATTGTGTAGGTGTAGTAATAAAAGTTTCTTTGCTTTGTAAAAACAAAACAAAATAAAACAGAAACAGACCAAAAAAATCCACTACACAAATTTCCATAATTCTATGGAACTGAATATAATTCAAGCTTGAATTTCTGCAGTCTTACATAACTATTTCATATTAATAATACTTTAAATGTCAATATGGTAACAAAATTATATCACACAAAAGAGAAATATATATTCATATGCTCATTTATTCAGCACAAGTTTTTATATTCTTTTAGATTCAGTATTTTTTCTATTTGTTCATATTTTCACATAAATTTAGAGTGTTTATACACTCACTCCATCTTATTATTGCTATTCTTATTATTCAAAGCAGTTTTTTCACATGTCATTAAATAGTTACCTAATTAAAAAATATTCAATCAAGTGATTAAACTGTATTTTATTTAAGTATTTTACTATTGAATATTTATGCAAATTAATTGACAATACAATTAGTTAGGTTTTGACTTTTCAAAGTCCTTTTAATAAAACATTTTGGGAAGTTTTCTTATTAATTATGTAATGCTGCAACACGTGTTCTGTGAAGCAATTTGCTAAGTTAATACCTAGAACATTAATTCTTAATAGCTTTGGAGCTATAATTGATTTTAATTACACGTAATATTTTAGAGTAAACAGTATGCTATTGAGAGCTTAGAACAAGCACTGATGATTGATGGCATTAGCACTTTATTTTCTAGAGTACAGAGAGAGGATATTCCTTTAAATTTTCGGTCCACAAGATTTTTGTTTTCTAACTCACCGTGACACACACCATTACAAATTCAAATTTTCTATATGAGCACATTAACTTGCATCTCAAATTACTAGGGTGAAAATCACTGCATGGAAAATAAACTATTTTTTAAAAATTTGAAATATGTAACTAGTAGACATCTCATATATATACTAGGGAAAATTGTGGTGCTGGAAACTGCAATAAATATATACACTAAAGTGCCCTAGTTTTGGTTATCTCTGTGAAGGTAATTTCTGTTCTTTAAGAAAAGCTTCACTTAATTGTAAATTCAGTTTCATGCAAGTCACTGTGATTTTGATTCAGCGTTCAATCCCACCTGACAATTTGCGATTATAAATTAACTCTCAAGGCTTATCTACTGTACCCTGAGCTATTAACCACTAAGGTTCATAGACACAATTGCCTTCAGTATGATAGCTTGTTCACAATGTCTGACAAGCATTTGTATGCTAATATTAAATTCTGAATTACTGCTGAGATTCTGGTGATTTCTCTTTTTGTGTGTCTCCTGTAATGGTGTGTCAAATGGGAAATATAAAGAAATTTAAAACAACCCTTAATTCACTGGACAAGTCAAGAATTCATCTTTTCTATTAGACAGAGGGATTTATATCTTTTGCTGTTGCATACATTTAGTGGCATATCTGTGCCAGAGTTGAACCTTAAATCTGTTTTTAATTTTCCCCAGTATGAATGCTACTGTTAGTTTGAACAGTGGTCTGAGGATGCATACATATGACATACATCAAGTTATTGAGTCAAATTAAGTCATTTGCTGAACAAAATGTGTTTTTAGTTCAATGGTGCTGAATGGTCATGGGACTAATGAAACTATCACAGTGATTTCAGCAATGGTGAAGGCCACTCACCCGATATATATTCCAATTAGACAGGGATTTATATTTCAAATTAGGTGTCTAAAACCATGTTATTAGCAACTAGGTTGCACAAAGAACTATTAAAGTGAAAAGTGTTGAATTAACACAAAACTGTTACTGACATATTAGCAGCAATGCAATTGGAAATTCATACACAATGTATCTAAATATTTAAAAGCTATAAATCAAACCAAATCAAAAGTAAAATATATCATGTTGCCCTCCCACAATATATATATATATATCTTATAAGGAGAAAAGTTTAAAGCAAAGGACGTATGTAAGGCTTTTGGATGGGTGATGATAGTATGCAAAATGTCAAAGATGACTGAATTCAATGGTTGCAAACATCTGGATGTTCTGGTAATGGGCCAGGAATATTTGAATGAGAAATTTTTTTAAAAAGTGTAACTGATTTTTAAATTTTTTCCATACATTTAAAAGTTTTGTTTCAGAAAAATTAATTTGTTAGAATCAAGATTTTAACATAATTGGCATTTTAAAGGCAGTGGTAATTATTGGAAGACAATCTTACATGGTTCTCTTAATTTTCTGCACATTTTGTAAGCAGCAGCACAGACTGTCCTTTGTGTCAGTCTGTTTTCAAGAATATTTGTGTAGAGAACAGCCTTGGAAAATTGAGTTACTTACTAAATAGTGTTGCAAAGGGCAGGAGTGTTCAGGCTCATTGTTTATGGTTTCCTGTGCAAAGTTTAGGGATCGTTCCTTCTAATGCAACACACAGACGCCCTTTGGATCACCCTGTGGGAACTGGCGCTTGGGCAACCGCCATAGAAATGCTGATACTCAGACTACCAGCAGCGCTATGAGTAACAAAATGCTTTTGGTCTCTGACACAGGAATCTTCTAACAGAAGCTATGAGACTTTGGCCAGCTAACAAGCTAGTTCACCAGTAGGGTAAAATCTCTTGAACTTTCAGAAGCATGGGGCAATGATCTAAATAATTATTCATGCTGAGTAATTATTAATTATATTGCTGTAATCAACATTTTATGTAATATATAATTATTGGCAAGATCATCAAAAGTATTAAATGATAAAATGTATACTGTTACCTAATAACTATATTACCAAACATGTAAATTAAGATAAAGAAAAATTAAAATTAATTTTTTTATTAGTTCCATATTTGAGCAAATATTACCTTGCCCCAAATTTTAAAGTATCTTTAAAACTAAGTTAAAAGTTTAAACAGAAATCTAGCTAGCAACATTAAATCAAAATATTCTGAATCATTCTGTGCTGCACTCAGTAGTATGCCAGCAAATTTGGAAAACTCAGCAGTGGCTACAGGACTGGAAAAGGTCAGTTTTCATTCCAATCCCAAAGAAAGACAATGCCAAAGAATGCTCAGACTACCACACAATTGCACTCCTCTCACATGCTAGCAAAGTAATGCTCAAAATTCTCCAAGTCAGGCTTCAACAGTACGTGAATTGAGAACTTCCAGATGTTCAAGCTGGATTTAGAAAAGGCAGAGGAACCAGAGATCAAATTGCCAACATCAGCTGGATCATTGAAAAAGCAAGAGAGTTCCAAAAAAACATCTATTTCTGCTTTATTAACTACGCCAAAGCCTTTGACTGTGTGGATCACAGCAAACTGTGGAAAATTCTTCAAGAGATGGGAATACCAGACCACCTTCCCTGCCTCCTGAAAAATCTGTATGCAGGTCAACAAGCAACAGTTAGAACTGGACATAGACCAAAAGACTGGTTCCAAATAGAGAAAGGACCACGTCAAGGCGATATTGCCACCCTGCTTATTTAGCTTATATGCAGAGTACATCATGTAAAATACTAGGCTGGATGAAGCACATGCTGGAAGTAAGATTTCTGGGAGAATTATCAATAACCTCAGATATGCAGATAACACCATCCTTATGGCAGAAAGCAAAGAGGAACTAAAGAGTCTCTTGATAAAAGTGAAAGAAGAGACTGAAAAAGCTGGCTTAAAACTCAACATTCAAAAAACAAAGATCATTGCATCTGGTCCCATCACCTCATGGCAAATAGATGGGGAAACAATGGAAACTGTGGCAGAATTTATTTTCTTGGGCTCAAAAATCACTACAGATGGTGACTGCAACCGTGAAATTAAAAGACGCTTGCTCCTTAGAAGAAAAGCTGTGACCAACCTAGACAACTTATTAAAAAGCAGAGACATTACTTTGCCAACAAAGGTCCATCTAGTCAAAGCTATGTTTTTTCTAGTAGTCATGTATGGATGTGAGAGTGAGACCATAAAGAAAGCTGAGCACTGAAGAATTGATGTTTTTTAACTGTGGTATTGGAGAAGACTCTTGAGAGTCCCTTGGACTGCAAGGAGATCTAACCAGCCAAACTTAAAGGAAATTAGTCGTGAATATTCATTGGAAGGACTGATGCTGAAGCCGAACTCCAATACTTTGGCCACCTGATGCTGAGTACTGACTCATTTGAAAAGACCCTGATGCTGGGAAAGATTGAAGGCATGAGGGGGAGGGAATGGCAGAGAATGAGATGGTTGGATGGCATAACCGAGTCAATGGGCATGACTTTGAGCAAGCTCTGGGAGTTGGTGATGGACAGCGAAGCCTGGCGTGCTGCAGTCCATGGGGGCCTCAGATTCGGACACAACTGAGCAACTGAAATGAACTGAACTGATGTCTATCTAATTTCCAGTTTGAAACTATCAGATTTTATGCAGTTTATGTATGAAGTATACATGTATACAAATTTAGTCATATTATGTATTGATTACTAAAATGTTCCTTTCTACTGGATGGAAAGGGAAGAAGAGTAAACAGTATAAAGCACCTCTGAAATACTCATAATCACCAGAATTAACTGTTCAAGAATTTAAAGGTAAACACTGGAAGAAAAATGTAAATCTATGTCCCATTTCTCCAAAACCAGCAACAGTGACAAGATCTTTGCTTTTCTTCTGCCTAACCTGGGAAACCTGACACTTGTCCAAAGTTGCTAGATAGAAAAAATTTCAAGCCTCTCAAAGAACACTAAAAAGGATGCCAGTGCATTTGAGTTCTCATGGAATAAAGGACGTATATTTCACTTTATCATGTCTCCTTATGTACTTAATCTTGGAGAAAGGACTCATAAAGGAGAGGTGGAGAGAGGTGACCAATCTGTGTTAGGATCCTAGCTGTACTCAAAATCATTTCACAACAGCCCTGACAATATTTTTCTATCCTTTTCTCCTAACCTGCTTATTCACCAAACTGTTTGGTTTGATTATTAAATGTCTAAAGACCTGGCCCCCATGCCTCGATTGGGGACAACTCTAAAGGGCTATCTGAGCTCCAAACGTCCTATGAAATTGACTAAGACCTTCATTATAACTGCATTGCTGTCAGTGCGTCTGCTCATCAGTTCTCTCTCTCTTTTTTTTTTTTTTCCTACTTCCTCACGTTAGCTGATTCCTTGAGCACTCTCCAGTTAATTCCCTGCAGGCAAACATCCCTATCAGAACCTGTTCCCCAGAAAACCCTTCCTAAGAGATAGGTGCCTGACAAGGTCTAAGGAAACAGATTCTAAAATGGGATTTAGAAGCTGATATCCACCGGGAGCTGATAATAGTTATTCTGTCACTGGTGGTAGGTGTCACAAGGAATTTGGCTTATCTCATGGTACAATTGTTAAAGTTTTTTTTCAAGTGGTGAAGTTGCACAGAATACCAAGTAAGGAGAATGCACTGGTGAGTGATGGGTGGCTTTAGAGAGGTTCAACTGCATTAGGGGTTGCAAGGACAATAAACATTGGCGCACTGGAGAAAGTCAGCGCTGATACTGATGAATTAATTAAATGAGAGTTAATTGTGAAACCTAGAAGGCCTCTTTTACAGTATATAAAAAGACTTTTATTACTTGTAGCCAGAAGGCAGAAAGAGTTGATCATAAAACCCCACACTTAAAAGTAGAAGAGCTCCAGACAAGGTGAATTCTCATTTTTAGCTACTGTCCTACACAAACATAAGGCCTTGATTGGCAGAAGCAAGATCCTGAGACGGGATGGCATATTGGGTCATTCCACTTGAAAAGACTTGAAACCCCTTACATATGAACCCTCTGAATCTGTAGCAGTGGCCTGCTCCTTTCTATCAGAGACTTGATGAGGATGCACAACATGAAGCTTCATAAGGACCCCACTCCATCATTTATTCCTGATTTTCACAAGACCTGTAAGAAAAGTCCTATCACTACATAATCCAGCCAGTGGTCTATATTGTCTTGTGTTGTGTGTACTTAGTCGCTCAGTCTTGTCCAACCCTTTGTGACCCCATGGATTGCAGCATAACAGGCTCCTCTGTCCATGGGGATTCTCCAGGCAAGAATATTAGAGTGGGTTGCCATGCCCTCCTCCAGGGGATCTTCCCAACCTAGGGATCAAACCTAGGTCTGCCACATTGCAGGTGGATTCTTTACCATCTGAGCCACCAGGGAAGCCCCTGTGTTGTCTTACCCTGGTGCTGAGTTAGCTATTCTAAAGTCTGTTAAAATATAGTCCAAAGGGACTTGAACCCTCTGGACATTGAAAAGAATATCATAGAAATTAAATTGTATGAGCAGAAACTCAGAAAAGGAAAGATTGGAAGACTGAGGTCAAGTCCAGCTGTGGAAGCAGCATTTGGTGGACCTATAGAAGTGGACACAAAGTGTAAAAGACCTTTGCATCACATGTTAACACCCACTGAATGATATACATTATAAAAGGCAATACACACACACACACAATGGTAAAAGGAGAAGTCTACTATCATCTAGGTCCACTTGACTTTGAATTTGTGCTTTCTTTTCCCATAAGTATGGGAAATAGAAAGTCCGAGGCCCTGATTTTCAGAGAGGAAATGGTTCCACAAGAGAATACAGTAAGAATAAAGTTAAAATTTAAGCTATGGCTTCCACTTAGTTACTGTGGGCTAAGAGATCAGGAGACAGGAAAGAGTTCTAAGCCTGGTTATTGGTCATGCTGATAGGAAAATTGAAGAGTGTTATTAAGCAGGAGGCTGGACTTGTTCAACTTAGCATAATGTCCTAAGTTTCTTCTATGTTGTCTCATATGGCAGGATTTCTTTCTTTTTTAAAACTGAATAATATGCCATGTTGGCTTATACCATATGTATCCATTCATCCATTATTGGATATTTAGGTTGTTTCTACATCTTGACTATTGTGAATAATGCTGCGGTAAACACAGGAGTGTAAATATCTCTTTGAGACTCTGAACTTATTTTTTAAATAATTTTATTTATTGATTTTTGGCTGCACTGGGTCTTCGTTGCCATGTGCAGGATTGTTTTCTCTAGTTGCAGCGAGTTGGGGCTATTGTTTAGTTGTTGTGTGAGCGTTTCTCATTGCCGTGGCTTCTATTGTTGCAGAGCACAGGCTCTAGGCATTGGCGGGCTGATTCTTTACCGCTGAGCCACCAAGGAAGCCCTGAACTCATTTTTCTTTTTTTTTTTTGATACATACCCAGAAGTAATAGAATAGGTGGATTATATGGTATTTCTAGTTTTATTTTTTGAGGAACCTCCATACTGTGTTTCACAGCAGCTATATTACAACTGAGTGACTGAGCTGAACTGAACCAATGTTATTCTAAGTGAGTCAATCAGTCTCAATGGACAAATGTTGCATGATTCCAATATTTGAGATAAGTAACATAGTAAAATGGATAGAAGCAAATGGTGAGTAGAATGGTGGTTACTGGGGGTGGGGGAGAGGGAAATGGGAAGTTAATCTTCAACTGGCACAAAGTTTCAGTTATACAAGGTGATTATGTTCTACAGTTCTGCTGAACAACATTACGTGCCTAAAGGTAACACTAGTGTAGTGTACACACAAAATTTCATTAAATGGGTAGGTCTCCTCTTAAGTGTTCTTACCACAATAAAAAAATAAACAGTGAAATTTTTAAAAATGATAGCAGTTAATATCTTTGCCATTTAGGTGACTCACAGAGGAGCCCTTGATATTACTCTGTTCAGTTTTGATAAATAAATGTAGCACTTGCAGATGGAGAGGTCAGGGACCCAGATCTCTCAAGGCTGAGGATTCTGGGTCTCCCCACCAGGGCAGCCACCAGTGATGGAAATCTCAAAGAGCAGAACAAGAGAGTCAATGAGTATGAGTTGCAGCGTCTAGTTTGTTTTACTGACTGTCCTTCTGTAAGTCACCCCAAGAAAAGAGAGCCACATTTCTGAAGAAGCTCCTCTCAGCATTATGTCCATCAGGGACACGGCGTATGGCAATAGACAAGTGGATTGTGATGTGTGTCGCAGTGCTATTGAACTCCACTCTTGGAGACTAATGTCTTTTCTCCAGCTGCTGAGAGCTTTGGCAGCTGAGAGCTCAGTGGAGAAGATCTGGAAGAATTGCCTTTGGCTAAAGAGCGCCTCCTTATGCAAGTATACCCTGTTGCTCTGGGACAGAGCACATTTAAAACTGAATGCCTTGCCTGAAGGCAGGCTCAATCTGAATGGCCCTCCTAGCCCCCAAGCTCCCCAAGAGATTGACTGACTGGTGCCTCTGCTGTGATCCTGTTGACCTCCCTCTGAGCAATTCTAAATCTTTCATTCTCCAATTAACTTGTCTGCATGCAAACCTCCCTTCCAGAATCTGTTCCCCGGGAAGCCAACCTAAGACAACTAATTTTGTATAAGATTAGAATAGTTAGATGATTTGGTTCATTTTAATTATTTATTTCAGAAGTCTTATTACGTATACTCATCGTTGGTAGTTGAAGGCTCCTGTATCGTATTTTCCTCTGCAGGAAGCTTTTATGTGGAAGAGACATGAGAGACACGTTCCTTTATGTTTCAGGGCCGATGCTAATTCTATAGCATTTGTTCTGTATTTCTAGTTACGTAATTACTGGATAACTTGCCTTTGGGGATTTAGTATACTTTATCTCAATGTCTGTTCAGCTGCTCCGCTTAAACTCTAATTGTAATTCCAAAAGATAAATTAAGTTGGTTGCTTGTCAGTGGAGATTACAGTGTACGTTATTACTGTTCCCTGATGGGAAACAGATCGGACAAAATACCCTTGACTTTATGTTGATTTATAATCACTCTTCCAGGGGTTCATATTACAGTATACTATGAATAGAGGACAAGGGATTCTTGAAAAGTATTTATCAGTCTGGGACCCCAGTTGAAAGAAAAAGAAAATAATTCTGCATGTATAATAAGAAAAGGAATTTATCAAAAAAGCATGGAGTACCATATACACAAACACACATAAGTGTACATATGTGAAAGTGAAAGTGAAGTCACTCAGTCGTGTCCGACTCTGCGACCCCATGAACTGTAGCCTACCAGGTTCCTCCATCCATGGGATTTTCCAGGCAAGAGTACTGGAGTGGGTTGCCATTTCCTTCTCCAGGAGATCTTCTCGACCGAGGTATCGAATCTGGGTCTCCCACATTGTAGGCAGACGCTTTACCATCTGAGCCACCAGGGAAGCTATATGTGTATATATATATATATAGAGAGAGAGAGAGAGTAGTAATTTAGTCGCTAAGTCGTGTCCGACTCTTGCAACCCCATGTACTGTAGCCTGCCAGGCTCCTTTGTCCATGGGATTCTCCAGGCAAGAATACTGGAGTGGGTTGCCATTTCCTTCTCCAGGGGACCTTCCCAACCCAGGAATGTAACCCCGGTCTCCTGCATTGCAGGCAGATTCTTTACCATCTGAGCCAGCAGGGAAGCCCAAGTATATATATCTATATATATGTATATATTTAAGTATATATAAAACACAATAATTGAGAATATTAAATATTCTTAATTAATACCTCTAAAAAAGAAGTCCACAGTTTTTTTCAAAGTTCACACTGGAAATATTTTGGTCTTTATGGGCCATACAATCTATACGCTTTCTCAAATTTGCCTTTGTAGCATGGAAAAAATATACACAATATGTAGACACATTAACGTGGCTGTGTTACAACAAAACTTTATTTATAAAAATAGGCACCAAGTTGAATTTGTCCCAAGACCTAGTTTACCAACTCCTACCTAAAATAATTGTGCATTTATTCAACTTTCCATATATTCTCATTCCCTCCAACTCACCACATTTTAAAATAATCCTATCAAATATAGATTGTCACAAATCAATTATATACTCTTCAGTTACCATTATGTCTACCTTCTACCTGAGTTCTAAATAATATTTATATAACACCCCACTAGTCCTTTTGAGAAACTTTCTCCAAACATATTTTGGTTCCCTGAGTTTCTGCAAGATCACAAAGGTTCTTCTGTGACCTCCTATTTGAAGGTCTATTTGATTACACATAACTTCCCTGGTTTACATTTTCTTTTGTATTTACTCCATTTGTGGCACAATATGCTGCCTTCAAAATGCCTGATGCTAATCTGGTTCTTTTATTCCTTAAATGCTCTCTTGTCTTTTTGCCTGTATGGCCATATAAGCTATTTTTTGTTGTTGTTCCTTTTTTCTATAGCCCAGTAGTTTTGCTAGATTTGACTGGATGTTATCGTTTAGTATCCGTTTGCTCAGTAAACGATGTGCTTTTTTTAAAAGTTGGCATATATATGTGTGTGTACATATATTTTTTTCTTTTTTTATTATGGTTTTTAATAGTTTTCTTATACTGCTTTGATTTGTCTTCTTTGAGAATTGCTTTCATCTGCAGAATAGGTTTTTCTTTGCTTCTATATCTAAAATCTTCACTCAAAAATTTTTATATCTCTTTTAAAACTTTTGTTGAAACTTGAAAAAAAAGGTTTACTTTATGTCATATATTTTTATTCAGATACTGTATATGAAGTATTTGCTCAAATTAGAAAGTGTTAGTCACTCAGTCCTGTCCAACTCTTTGCGACCCCATGAACTGTAGCCTGCCAGGCTCCTCTGTCCATGGGATTTCCCAGACAAGAATACTAGAGTGGGTTGGCATTTCCTTCTCCAAGGGGTATTCCCCACACAGGAATCGAACCCACGTCTCGTGTGTTTGCAGGCAGATTCTTTACCATCACTGGGTTACTTAACCAACAGAAATTTACTGTCTTACAGTTCTGGAGACTGGAAGTCAGAAATGAAATGCTGGCAGGGTTGGTTTCTCATGAGGCCTCTCTCTTTGGTCCCAGAGATACTCTTCTTGTGTCCTCACCTGGCCTTTCTTCTGTGCAAGGGCAGACTGATGACCCTTCCTTTTCTTACAAGAGTACCAATCCTCCTGGATTAGGGTCTCACCCTTAAGACTTCATTTAACTTTAATTAACTATTTAAATCCATTATCTCTAAATATAGACATATGAGGTTAGGGCTTCAATATAATAAATCTTTAATTAACAACAACAGCTTCCCTGTGTGGCTCAGATGGTAAAAAATCTGCCTGCAATGTGGGAGATATGGGTTTGATTCCTGGGTTGGGAAGATACCCTGGAGGAGGGCGTGGCAACCCACTCCCGTATTTTTGCCTGGAGAATCCCTGTGGACTGTGGAGCCTTGCAGGCTATAGTCCATGAGGTCACAAAGAGTCGGACATGATTGAGTGACTAAGCACAACAACAAAAACCCTTGCCAGCAACCAAAATTCTTGGAACATTTGAATAAAAAATCCATTTCTAAGTGTTGTATGCATGGTAAATCAGGTGGGAAAAAAAAAAGTATGATTATTTAATTTGGAAATATTTAGTATTTTTTTTAATGCAGCTTTTTTTGTGAGTGTTGTTCAAAGCAAGACGTGTGGAATATCAATTGCTCAGTACCTGCTGTTACTTGTGATTAAGAGACAGACACTGTTCAAGGAAAATTGTTTTGTAATTACAACAAAAAGCAGGCAATCAACACAAGTATTGTCTTTTTACATTTTAAAGAGAGAGAGAACTAAATTAAGCCACAATCTTTATTTGAACATCACAACTCATTTAACCTAAAATTGTTTTCACAAAATATCTACCACCCATGGTGATGTCTCCTAGGGCTGTTAGCTATTCTTATACTTATAAGAATCTAACTTGACCTTTTAAAACTTTTCATCATCATTCTGAAAAATTGCCAGAAGAAGAATAAAGGGGATTTTAAAGCTTAACAACCTCTGGTTTAATGCTTTTCAATAATTGACATATTAATGCTTTTCAATAATTGACCTATTAGTAGATTTAATCTTGGTTTTGTTTTCCTAAATCACCTTTATTTCTATCTGCACACTTATATCTTTGAAAGAATGGTAGAAGTCACCCTGAGAAACAAAACAGGTTTCTGAAAATGAAAAAGAAATATCATCATGATCATTATCTATATGTGTTTTTAATATGCTAACAGGAACAAATTTGGGTGTTAAGGAACCAGGATATTTTTGTTTGTTTCTGTTTTTTGCTGTTTATATGGGCAAGTCCCAAAAGATAAAGGTAATATATTCTATCTATTGTAGAAAAGATAGACAACAATTGTGGAATTTAGCGACAATTAGAGTAAGAGGCTCTATGTTATATTTAGATAGATGTACCAATTAGTAGGTTTAATGTATGCACTCAATAACAGTTAACCATTGTTTTTGTTACTTTAAGCTCTGGGACTGTGCATATAAAGAGGCAGAGTTCTTTCCTTAAGGACAGGACAATGAGAAAAAGCACAGGGAGCATGGTGCACGTCATAATTAAAGAATATAAAGGAGGCTTTTATTGCATGGATTAGGAATCAAAGATTCTGAGAGTCAAGGAGATTCAAGACAAGCATTACAATAGTGGTGATGGTGGTGGTTTAGTCACTAAATCTGGCCCGACTCTTGCGACCCAATGGACTGTACCCTGCCAGGCTCCTCTGTTCATGGGATTCTCTAGGCAAGAATACTGGTGTGGGTTGCCATTTCCTTCTCCAGGGGATCTTCCTGACCAGGAATTGAACTCAGGTCTCTGGCATTGCAGGCGGATTCTTTACTGACTGAGCTATGACTATGAGGGTATTACTATAGAAACTCCACCTTAAAAGGATTAGCCTGATCTTACTAGAGTCAGTAATCAATCCTTAAATTTTCATTTTTTTTGGAGATTTTTAAAAAATCTGATTTTATATAATTAAAGATCAAAATACACATGTAGTAACTTTTAAATTAGCATTGCTTCCTTACTTAGTTGAATAATTGAGTACAAATCTGTTCCACATCTTTTAGTGTATTTTAAAACTTGGCATTTCATATCTGCTACACAATTTTCATAACGCTATAATCTGAAACCTGACCTACTCATGTCACACTCATACTCACTGCAGGGGAGGAAGAGTTTTCCTTGACACGTTGCTTATCTTGGTCACAGAATACTGTTTTATTTTTTCTCTTAAGTTAATGTGCCCATTTTTTCTTTCTTTGCTGTTTTTTAATGATTACTTTTTATTTTTTCTTGGTGCCATTTCCTTTAATACCTTATATGTAGTCTATATGTAGGCATTTTGTGCTTAGTTTTTTTATTCTTCATGTAAACATCAGAAATCTATACATAACATAGTCTTTGATGTATAAAATCCCTAGAGTCCAGTGTGGACTATTGTCAAGCATATTTCAGGGTTAGTAATGTTTTTACTTTATTATTAGATTTTTAGGTATATTCTGGATATAAAATATCCATATAATGTATTCCAAGTAGGTAAAAGACATATTTTAGAATATAGACTGTAAGAAACCCTGGACAAATTATGTTTTAGCTCATTGAAAATAAGTGAATAAGTTTGGTGAGACTACTTCTGCACATCATTGCATTAATTCCATTTATTTAGTTTCAGGTAGTAATTTACTGAGTTTGTATTTTATACCAGATAGTATGCTAAGGTACTTAAGTATGTATATAATCACATGGATTCAAGAAGGGTCTCAAGACCCTTGAAACATATTTGGAAAAAAAAAAAGATTATCTTGTCAATGCCATGCAACTAGGAAATGAAAGACCGGTATATAAAGTTTTGCTAACTATACACTTAATCATGTTTCCTTAAGAGGCACTCCACATGGACATTTTATTTTCTTGAAATGTGTATGTCATAAGTGATAACAAATAATTTAGATTTTAGGAAATTATTAACTAATGGCCATTCTTTTTTCATTATAGCTATATCTGGTTAAAAATGACTAAACTCATACATGCAATCTTTTAATACAAACCAGTACCTAGATAAAATTCAATTGGTGCTCCGTCAATGCAATTAGTGCTGGTTAAAATTTTTTTAAAAGCATTTTTAGTTAAAATGTAAGGTGAATAAATGAAACTAAATGTTATACATCACAGAAAAATAAGCTGACACATCAATGAAGAAAAAAATTACAACTGAGAATATTATAAACGTGTTTTATTATGTAGGAATTGCACAGGTTAGCATAACAAGGTGCATTGGAGCATGATACTAATTTTGATTCAGAATCATTAAGCTAGTTTTCCAGAAAAGTTAGTTGAAAAGTTTGGAGGGGCAGAATTGTGATAAATGTTTAACTTAAATGAAATGAGGATCAAAAACCCCTGAAGAGGAAAAATCTTCTTCTCCCACACAGTTTATCATTTAAAGAAACATTCTCCAGGAGATCTTTCCAACCCAGGGATCTAACCCAGGTCTCCTGCATTGCAGGCTGGTTCATCACCAGCTAAGCCACCAGGGAAGCCCAGTAGATCTGAATGCCTGGTTTACTGTTTTCTTTTTCTTATTGGTAGACTAATATACATTTTTTAAAACTAAGACAAAATTTATGACTAGTTCATATTATAATAAAAAGTAATCTTTCCAGCAACAAGCATGCTACACACATAATATGAATTTTTTTTTGGAAAAATGGTAAGAGTCGGGAATTAGAACATTTAGCAAAAGAATTTACTTGATTTTAGAGATGATTTTAAAAGACAATAATTTATGTTTCTATTAATATGTAATAAAAAATTTCAAAACAAAGCAACTTAGCAGATGGGCATTTTTATATAGATAAGTTTTGTATGATAGTATTTCAGCAATTCATGTGTAAATGATCCTCTTAAAATGTTTAAAATAATTGAAAACTTGAATATTTGGGATATAATAAGAATTCTCTATTCACATTTTTTCCCCTTAGAAAACCCTTTCTTTGAGCGGGAGAGTGGGACAGGACTACAAAAGTATTCTTCAGTCCAGCATGAATATCATGCATTTGAAATGAGTAGATCTAAATAAGGTCATGAGGTCTAAGGGAAATATAAAGATTTCCTGTGAATTTAAAACTGGATAAAAAACAATCACCAGGTAATTTTTCCTGTTAACACACATTCTCTGACATAGGAATACAAAATTTGATCTAAATGATTTTTTTAAGTAGACCTTATATTTTGGATCACTTTTAGGTTTACAAAAAAAATTGAGTATAAAGTACAAAATTTTCCATATATCTCTCTCTCCCCACCCGAGCCTGCCCTATTACCAATGTCCTGTACTAGAATGGAACATTTGTTACAACTGATGAACCTACATTGACAAATCATTATTACTTAAAGTCCCTAATATTAGAATTCACTTGTGGTGGTGTACATTTTATGAGTTTTGATAAAAGTATAAGTATCTACCATTATAGTGTCATACAGAATAGTTACACTGCCCTAAGAATCCTCTTTGCCCTATTTTTCCCTCCCTCTCCCCTTATCTCTGGCAACCAATGCTCTTTATGTTGTCTACATAGTCTCACTTTTTCCGGAATGTCATAGAGTTGGCATAATACATTATGTAGCTTTTCAGATAAATTTCTTTCACTGAGCAATATTCAAGATTCTTTCATGTCTTTTCGTGGCCTGATAGCTCATTTCTTTCTCCACTGAATAATGTCCCATAATCTGGATGTTCCACAGTGCATTTATCCATCCCCCTGCTGAAGAACATCTTGGTTATTTTCAAGTTTTGGCAGTTATGAACAAGAAATGCATCCATGTGCAGACATGTGTAGACATAAAAATCAAATTTTGTGGATTAAACCAAAGGGCATGATTTCTGGATCATGTGGTAAGAATCCAAATGTCTTCCAAAGTGGTTGTACTATTTTACGTCCTTTCACCAGCAATGCATGAGATTTCCTGTTGTGCTACATCCTTGTTGACATGCAATATTTTAAGAGT
This sequence comes from Dama dama, assembly GCF_033118175.1. Lineage (NCBI taxonomy): Eukaryota > Metazoa > Chordata > Mammalia > Artiodactyla > Cervidae > Dama > Dama dama. Next base: position 65,416,108 of record NC_083710.1, on the reverse strand, counting down.
TCTGGATTTTAGCCTTTCTGGGGATTCCCAGGTGGCTGAGTGGTAAAGAATCCACAATCTTCATTGTGTCTATTAACTTATGTTTTACAATTTCTGTTGTTAAATGTCCTTTATATAACTGCCTGTGGAAGTCTTAGAAGCTTTAATAGTCTCTAATGGGAGAAGGAGTAAAGTGGAGATCTCTCTCTAGAAGGGGGACTGAAATTATCAATAGGTTAAAGAATTTATGTGACTAGCTCTTGAATGACTTGAATGGATTATGTTAAACTAAGTAATCTGTTACACTGTATTTCTAAATATTAACTGATAAAATTTCCTGAAACACTTGCTATGAGCATGCCAAATATGCAGCATAAAGGCTGTTGCTCATCTGATGGCTCCCGCCCCAAACCCACAGGCAGGTATTTTAATTAATTAAAGTCTTTTCATCTTAACTAGGATGACAACTTTCTTCAGCATAGTGCTCTAGATGCCACCAGGGGTAAGAACAGCATGACAAAAATTACATTTGTCATTATTGCTCGGTCACTAAAATTCTCAATGCCTTTCTTAATTAATACTCTTCACTTGCGTTTTATAGATGTGTAAGAATAAAAAGGAGAAGCTATTCAGTTAAAAATTATTTTTTTCCACTTTATCAGAAAATTTAGCACTCATAGTATTGATTCATTCATGGGTAAAACATTGAGCCTTTACAAGTTCACAGGCACTTCTCTGGGTTCTGACAGTCAACAAACACACAAAACCTACTACTGTCATGGGGTTTACATTCAAACTGGGGAGAGTGTGAACTAGATAAATAAGTAAAGTGTTAATATAATCAGTTCAGTTCAGTCACTCAGTCATGTCTGACTCTTTCAACCCCATGGATTGCAGCATGCCAGGACTCCCTGTCCGTCACCAACTCCCAGAGCTTGTTCAAACTCATGTCCATCAAGTGAGTGATGCCATCCAACTATCTCATCCTCTGTCGACCCCTCTCCTCCTGCCTTCAATCTTTCCCAGCATCAGGGTCTTTTCCAATGAGTAAGTTCTTCACATCAGATGGACAAAGTATTAGAGCTTCAGCTTCAGCATCAGTCCTTCCAAAGAATATTCAGGACTGATTTCCTTTAGGATTGACTGGTTGGATCTCCTTGAAGTCCAAGGGACTTTCAAGAGTCTTCTCCAACATCACTGTTCAAGAGCATCAATTTTTCAGCACTCAGCTTTCTTTATGGTCCAACTCTCACATCCTTACATGACTACTGGAAAAACCATAGCTTTAACTAGATGGACCTTTGTTGGCAAAGTAATGACTCTGCTTTGTAATATGCTGTCTAGGTTGGTCATAGCTTTTCTTCCAAGGAGCAAGAATCTTTTAATTTCACGGTTGCAGTCACCATCTGCAGTGATTTTGGAGCCCAAGAAAATAAAGCCTGTCACTGTTCCCACTGTTTCCCCAACTATTTTCCATGAAGTGATGAGATATATTAAATATATATCAGTATTTATTAACATATTTTATAGTGAACATATTAAAGGGAAGTAAATTCTAAAATAAAAAGAAACATCAAGGGAAAATTGCAAATATGGCTGGGAGTGAATTCTTAGATAAAAGTGACCATAAAGAAAGCAACATAATAAATGACTTTGGAGAACACTTGAAAAATGGACATTAGTTTGAGGCAGAAGGAAAATCTGGTGCCAAACCCTGCTATTATTTGACATATTCAGAGCACAGTAATGAGGCCAATGTAATTGCAGGAGAGTAAGCAAGAAAGCGGTGTGGGATAATAGGATATAGCACTTTGCATTTCTTGCCTTGAATTATTTCAGCAGCCTTTCATCATGATAGGTATTAAAACACAATTATATACAGGTGAAGATAGAATCAAAAAGTTATATGGTTTATCTAATGTCTAATAGTTAATAAATCCCACTACTCCCTCTGAGATCCAAGTTTCTGAAACACAAATTTGCCACAAATTCTGTTATAGCACAGATGCCATTTTATAATTAAAGAAATAGCTGATGTTTAAAATGGAAACTGTCTTGCCACAGAGTATCCTTGGCACCTAATTCAAAACAGCATGCAAACCATGTCTTGCCAGTAAAATCACCATTCCAACAGCTTAAATCAAGCTGAGCATCTTATTTGTGGCTTTGTTGATCCATGCCAATGTTCTGCTTGCTATGTCTCTCAACAAACCTGAGTCAAATTTTTACTAGTACACAGCATATTCCTTAAAATACATTTTTTTAAATGGAATGAATGCTTGTCAAGTGGTAGATATTCTTCCTTTAAAGGGAATTTGAGACACAGTGAGTCACGATTACAAAATCAATCAAGAGAATTTACAGGTTAGGTATTGTCTTTAATTTTTGTCTTCTTAATACTCGAATACAAAACAGATGAGCTGAATCCCATGCACATTTAATTTGCAGATAAAATTTAACCATTTTTTCACTTGAAGTATTTAGAAATTTGTTTCAATTGAATTAGATTTGTAATAATATTGCTCTTCAACAGAATCAAAAATTTTGAATTTATACCTGTTTAAACAAAATAACTAGCTACTTTTCTCTATGAAAGGTTGAACTGTGGTGCTAGAGAAGATCCCTGAGAATCCCTTGGACAGCAAGGAGATCAAACCAGTCAATCTTAAGGGAAATCAACTCTAAATGCTCATTGAAAGGACTGATGCTGAAGCTGAAGTCCCAGTATTTTGATCATTTATTATAAACAGCTGACTCATTGGAAAAGTCCCTGATGCTGGGAAAGATGAGGGCAGAAGGAGAAGAGGGCATCAGAGGATGAGATGGCTGGATGGTATCACTGATGCAACGGACATGAACTTGGGCAAACTCTGGAAGATGGTGAGGGACAGAGAGGCCTGGCATGCTGCAGTCCATGGGGTCTCAAAGCGTCGGACACAACTATGCAACTGAACAACAATAACAGTGCTTGAATATGTAACAGATGAGCTTAATGCCATGCACATTCAATTTGCAGATAAAATTTAACCGTTTTTTTCACTTGAATTATTTAGAAATTGTCTCAACTGAATTAGATTTGTAATACTTATATTGCTCTTCAACAGAATCAATAATTTTGATTTTATACTTATTTAAACAAAATAACTAGGTGCTTTTCTCTGGGTTACTAAAGAGAATAATTAATTTTTACAAATTTTGGATCCATAGTCTTTGGGTAAAATTACTTTTAAAACTAGATTATTTTTACAGCAGAGATTAGTTTATGAAACTGACAAAACTGGCCTGCATGCAGTCAGTCTCTTACAAGTCATTCTGTGAAATGTTGAGAAATAATACTGAGACTAGCTTTATATGGTTTAATAAGACAATTTAGACATTTGATACAAATTTAGGAAAAATGTTAAATAATAAATAAAATAAGCTTTTCATAATTCCTTAGAACATTCAATGATATGTTACCACTGAATCCTTGTGTTTTAATCTACCTGGAAGTTTTTGTTTTTCCTTGTCTGACTTTCTTAAGTCATAGCTTAGAAATTACTTTTCAGTGACATTTTAAGAGACCATCCTAGGATTGGCTTAGTTGTCATTCCTTTCTATTCCTATAGGAATCTGTGTCCTAGAACCTGTCAGAGCAGTCACCTGATTGAAAATGGTTCATTTTTCTGACTCAACCACTAGAGTCTTGAAACTGGTTCATGATCACCAAGATAGTTGCAAAGTAAAAGAATGCTATATATAACATTTTTAAAAAACATTTTAATCCAGTAGCATGAATTAAAAAATATTATCTAGATGTGTTTAAAGTGATAGAAACAGTTATAAAAAGCCTTTTATAGATTTGACATTATAAAATGTCACTTGTAATGCAACATATTCCACTGTACTTTACATTCTACAAAATGCTGATGTAAAATGGGATGTTCAAAGCAAAACTACCCATGTTTCTTTGTTTTAAAATATAATGAAACACTAATATCTTTTAAATGATTTTTATTAATAAAATAATTTTAAATTATTTAAGAACACAGATCATAAGTATTCCCTCATACATCTTCCCAAATAGTAGAAATATATAAACATTTATTTTTATGTAATTATAATTAAATCATTTCCCTGATTTAATATCTATTCCTCCGAACACATTTTATATGTTAATTCATCTTCTTGTGAATATATTATTTCTAAAATTGCAAAAGCTAAAATAGTGCCATTGCATAATGTATGTTCCTAGGCCTATAACTCACCAAAAATTTAACCTAGAATTTACTATCACTATTAAATTTAGCAACACCTGGTCAGAAAGGCAAAGTGGCAGTCATAGAAGTGAGTCTGTGTAAATGTTGTGCCAACTGAGAAGCAGGCAAAGAATTCATCCCCATCCTTTTACAGATATCATTCTTAAAAACAGAAAGTGTGATATGCTGAACATTTCCTATCACATTTCCCATCATACTACAGATATTCAATTGGTATTTGTTAATAAGAATTCATTAAAATTAAATTCATTACTTTTCTTAATACTGAATCCCAATTAAATTGTTTCAGAATTCTGTTCTTAATTCTGTTCTTGAAGTGGGTCTCCTTGCAAGGAATTAAGAAAGACAGAAGCAGTGTGAGCACATTATAGCTAAGGCTTCCCAAGTGGCGCAAATGGTAAAGAACCTGCTACCTAGACAGGAGACATAAGAGATGAGGGTTCAATCCCTGGGATGGGAAGATCACCTGGAGGAGGTCATGGCAACCCACTCCGGTATTCTTGCTTGGAGAATCCTGGAACAGAAGAGCCTGGTGGGTTACAGTCCATAGGATCGCAAAGAGCCAGATACAACTGAGGTGACTTAGCAGACTTAGCATATACACACATTCAAGGAGGTATTAACTGAATCAATGTAATCTAACAAAAAGGAGCCTGTCACCTGACAGACTTGATTCCAACACGGCAAATCCTGCTGTTACTATTCAAGAGGGCCTGTATAGGAATGTAGTGGAAGCCTACAGAGGTAAATGGCCTATGGCAAGTTTGGGAATGAAAGGCGACCCTTATGCAGAAAAAAGTTTCATCATACCAACTCCATGCCAAATAACCTAAGATGATGCCCATCCTGTGCAGAACAGATTACAGAGTGAGAAGGTGCTAGACATGCCAGCAAAAGCAGTTAGTTTTAACAGTTACAGAAATCGGTAGAGATGGGGTTTATTATGTTAATATTGGCATGCTTGTTTTATATATCTGCCTATTTACTTTGGTATATCTGGCCCTGAATAATTTGTTCTTTATAGTCAATCAAGTCATGTTTTGAGACCACATAGTTATGAGACAGATCCCACAACGTGGCACATTCTCTAAACTGGAAAAGACCACCAAAATCCACTTAAGATACAATCTAGCTGTATTCTCCTAAATAGGAAGCAAATTGTTTCATTCTCCTGTATGAAATGTCAATCATTAATTTGAACTCTTCTTGGCTTTCTGTATCCAGCCTATTGTCCAGAAAGCCTATGGTTTAATCAGTTGAAGTCTCTTGCCTAGAACTCATTGTGGTACCCAGTTGGTATGACACAGGCTCAAAGGACAGTACACTACAAGAGAAATGAGATCTCTTCTGACAAATATCCTTCTTCTGCCTTAAACCCAGGCCAAATACATTTCCATATTGTACTTCCTCTATAGAGGAAAATATGAATACTCACAATATCATAGCATTCAAAAAATTAAAGACATGACTCTCTTATAAATACAAAATATAATTTAAAATATGCCAAATATTTTATTCAACCCATTAATAACAGGAAAAACTGATTCCAGTGCTATTTTTATAACTTGGTTTTTATAGACAGGAAAAATATTGTTAAACTAAGATTGGTCACTACATTAGAACACAGACTAGTAATGTCCTTTAGGGCAATAAAATCATAGATTATCCTACCATATATTTGGTTCTTTAAGAATATTCTACAAACTGACAGTTAAACTTCATAATATTTGACATCCTATGGAATAAAATAATTCTTAGGTTGGTCTATTAAATCACTATGATACTTAAAGAAAATGCCTTCATCTTCCTTGTTTATTTACACATTTTAAGAAAATAAATGCATTTTAATGTGGTAATTAAGATGCTTTATATTGCTGTCTGGAGATACTTTTAATACGGATAAGTCATTTCAGCCTTTTTATTTATTTTTTAGGAAACATCTTTATTGAGATATAATTCTCATATCATAAATTTTATTCTTTTTAAGATTACAATCCAATAGTACTTCATATACTTTCAAGGTTGTGCATTTATCACCACTCTCTAATTCTAGACCATTTTCATCATTTCTCCCCAAACAAGACTCACACCATTATCACTCACTCTTCACCTTCTGTTCCCCCTCTCCACCCCAGCTCGTGGCAAGCACTAAACCAGTTTCTGTCTCCATGGATTTGCCTATTCTGTACATTTCATGGGCTTCCCAAGTGGCACAGTGATAAAGAATTTGCCTGCCAATGCAGGAGACACAAGAGATGCAGGTTTGACTCCTGCATGAGAAGATTCCCCTGGAACAGGAAAGGGCAAACCACTCCAGAATTCTTGCTGGAAAGAATTCTCTTGGAAAATTTTCTTGGAAAATTCCACGGACAGAGGACCCTGGCAGGCTAAGTCCACAGGGTTGCAAAGAGTCAGATACAACTGAGCAACTGAGCACACACACAACTATATTTCATATAATGAAACTGCAATATGTGGACTTTTGTTCCTGGTTTCTTTCCCTTAGCATAGTTTTCTTTTCTTTTCTTTTTTAATTTTATAGGAGTATAGTTGATTTACAATGTTGTGTTAGTTTCAGATGTACAGAAAATTGAATCAGATCTACATATACCCACTCTTTTTTTCTTTTTAGATTCTTTTCCCATATTGGCTATTACAGAGTATTAGTAGCATTCCCTATACTATATAGCAAGTTCTTACTAGTTACCAGTTTTACATATAGTAGTGTGTATATATCAATCCCATTCTCCTAATTTATCCCCCCACCTTCTCTTTTGGTAACCATGTTTTTTTTTTTTCCTACATCTATGATTCTGCTTCTGTTTTGTAAATAAATTCATTTGCTCCCCTTTTTTATTAGATTCCACATATAAGCAATATCATATGATATTTGTTTTTCTGTGTCTGACTTATTTCACTCAGTATGACAATCTCTGGGTCCATCCATGCTAAAAAAATGGCATCATTTTGTTCTTTTTTTATTCAGCCATTTTAATTGTTGTAACAGTTCAACCCAGCTTAATTTCTTGGTTTTCAACATGTCATGTCCTATGCTTTCTTTCTCTATGTCTTTTATTTTCCTGATTTCACTGGAACTATTGAAATGCCTCTTTAAAAATGTCTCTAAACCCTTTCTTCAAGTTTCTTATGACTACAATATTGTGAACTTTTTCTTACTCTGTGACGATGCTATTTATTTTGACCTCCTAGTATAGTCACTTCTATTATAAGGTGACACATGCATTCCTAAATGGCACTGAATGCACTATGCAAAATTGTCCAATAAATTCACAGAATTCGTGGGAAAAGTGAGGTTGAGACCAAGCACTCAAAAACTTCCTCTGTGGCACAAACTCAATAAAGATAAGTGCTTCATAAAGATGGTAGCAGCTTGACAAATCTTAGATGATTAAGCACTAGATAAATAACTAGAAAATGACATGAAGTTTGCTTATGGACTGGGCATTGGACAGATGTGGTGGAAGGAAAGTTATATAAAACAGGATGTTTTCAATTGAGTCGTTCTTGTGTTTGAGGCATGTGTGTGTGTTTTGTGCATTTCTTTATTCCTACATGTCTTGATTCATGTAACAAAGCTGTAGATTTTTGCATTCACTTAGTGTTTCTCATGGACACGTGAAATTTGCATCATGCTCAAATTATTTCCTAATATGTTCATCATGTTGGAACAAGTCCATGTTCTTAAAAGAAACCTTATCACTGAATGGACAATATTTATTGTATCTTTGTATTCAGAAATGTAATTTTTAACTCCTATTATATTTTTTAGGCACATATTTCATTTCTCCTTCTTGTTGTTGTTGTTCAATCATGAAGTCATGTCCGACTCTTTGCGACCCCATAGACTAGCATGCCAGGCTCCTCTATCCTCCCCTATCTTCCTGAAAGTAAAAGTGAAAGTCACTCAGTCATGTCTGACTCTTTGCGACCCCATGGACTAGACAATGGAGTTCTCCAGACCAGAATACTGGCCTGGGTAGCCTTACCCTTTCTCCAGGGTGTCTTCCCAACCCAGGGATCGAACCCAGGTCTCCTGCATTGCAGGTGGATTCTTTACTAGCTGAGCCACAAGGGAAGCCCTATCTCCCAGAGTTTGTTCAAATTCATATTCATTGAGTCAATGATGCTAAATAACCATCTCATCTGAACTTATTAGTAATTACCCTCTGCTCCTGCCCAGTGGCATATTGGACACCATCTGACCTTGGAGGGGGTGGTGCTCATCTTCTGTGAGGTTCTCCAGGCAAGAATACTGGAGTGGGTTGTCATTTCCTCCTCCAGTGGACCATGTTTTGATAGAACTCTTCACTATGACCCACCTGTCTTGGGTGGCCCTGCAGGGCATGGCTGATAGCTTCAATAAGTTATGCAAGCCCCTTCTTCATGGCAAGGCTGTGATCCATGAAGGGATTCTCCTAGAATACAATACAACATATTCTCCTACATATTGTATTGTATTGTGTGTGTGCTCAGTTGTGTCTGACTCTGCAGCTCCAGGGACTGTAGCCCACAAGGCTTCTTTGTCCATAGAAATCTCCAGGTAAGAATACTGGAGTGAATTGCCATTTCCTACTTCAGGGAATCTTCCCAACCCAGGGACTGAACCAGTGTCTCTTCCATCTCTTGCTCTGGCAGGCAAATTCTTTACTCCTAGTGCTACCTGGGAAGCCCCATTATTTTGTGTTAATTTATGTATCATTCAAAATTACATTTCTCCTGGCTTTTAGACTTTGAGGTAACTTTGAGGTAACGATACACTTTCCTTCTATTGTAGTTGCTTACCCTTGAACTGTGAGCCATAAATCTGGGCTATAATAAAATTCTTAATCTGTAATTAATAATGCCTAGAAGGACTACTTAACAAATACAAGTAGATGAAAATGACAAATCATATATATATTAACCATGAAACTTTGCAGGATAAAAATACATAAAAAGGCACAGAGCATTTTAATAAAACTATTACGTAAATTCCCAAACTTCTTATTTTTTATATTTAGAACATTTAGTTAGTAATATCTTTTTGTATTCTGGTCTGCCAACCTTTTGCTCATTCTTATTCTAAGGATATTCTTCAGTGAAGCTTCTGCTGCCTTTATCCCAAACCATTCTCATTTGTGTCACTTCCTTAGGCTAAATGCTTGTTAAAAACTGGAGAAAATTCTTAATCTATGCATAAGATCAAGTCAGAGTTCACTTTCTCTACAAAGTCTTTGTTGATCATTTTCCTCAGGGAGTTTGTTTTCCTCCAGTGCAGTATTCTACTTCCTTACAAACTGAGACTACCATCACCCTCTATTTTCTTCTGAATTCAGCACTGCTTTGGGTTTTTTTTTTCCTGCTACCTCTGTATTTTGTTCTTATTACAATTACTTTGCATTTGAATGGGGTTATGCAGGGAATGTTATTATTTTTGTTGGACAGTGGCTTTTCTGATTTGGGTACCAACTGGGAACATATTTCTTTAGAAACATGAAACTAAATCCTTTTAACTTCCTCTTTAAAATTCTATTTTATCTGAATTTTATCTGAATAATGTGTTACAGTGCTTCTGCTCTAGGAATAGTAAAACCTCAAAAATATTTATTAGGAATTATGTTTGGAAATAAAATTCACTTTTGTGCAATAGTGTAGTAATATGTAAATGATTTCTAGCATTATTTTGTTTTTTTTTTCTGAATTCTTAGGAACTTTATTATTAATATGATTGAACTAATTGGTTTGAAAAAGAATACGAGAAAGCAAGAAGATTAATATTTTTTGAGGATATGTGGTATACAAGGCATGGGCTAGATGATTAACCATATCTAGTCAATTTTCCCCCAAATCTCTAAGGGGAGGAATTTTTATGTACTTTTTATAAAAATGTCATACTTTGTAAATAGTATCCTGATTCAGGACAGAATTCTCTCCAAACACAAGCCTATGGCAAAGATCAGGTAAATCTAGAGTAAGAGGAATGGAGCAAACCCACTCTGTTAGCTACTATCCCATGGCTGTGTGCTAGGTCGCTTTAGTCGTGTCTGACTCTTTGTGACTCCGTGGACTGTAGCCCACCAGTCTCCTCTGTTCATGGGATTTCCCAGGTGAGAATACTGGAGTGGGTTACCGGGCCCTCCTCCAGGGAATCTTCCCAACCCAGAGATCAAACCAATGTCTCATACATCTCCTGCATTGGCAGGTGGGCTCTCTACCCCTAGTGGGTTGCTAGTCAAAAATATATTCTTGTATACACATTACCTCGTTTCATGATTTGAAAGATTTCATAAAATTATATAACATAAATGCTTCGATGCAGCTCATAAATCTTAGTAACTGAAGCCTATGGATAATTTACAGAATATACAGCCTATCTTCTTAACTCAATAATGCTGGACTGTTTCATCAGTTGTGAGCACTCATCTTCACATTTTGGAACTGCAGTAGTCAACAAAAGCATCCACTTACCAAGATGCCTTAGGTTTGCAAGAGGTGTTCATTATTTACATTTCTAAGTGCTCAGCTTCTCTAAAAGTGCCTGACAAGCCCAATAAGGAGGCTACTCCATATGCAGAAGAGTGTGTGAGCATGGCTTTTGTTCTTTCAATTGCAAGAGGTAAATGAAAAAAAAAAAAAAAGACTCTTAAAAGCTTTGTTGAGGTGCAGGTTTTATTTGATAATCAGACAGCATCTTAGCTGAATAGAAAGAAAATATACAGCACTTTATATCTTTTATGTGGCCAGAATATTTTCATCTTCCTCATTCTGAAATGGCCAGTCAAGTTAATTAAGGAATTCATAAAGATGGAATGGCATTAGTGTTTTTTTATTTTATTTCTTTTAAATTCTGGTGTAACAAGTAATTCTACCATACAGAACACTTTTTATTTTAGTGGTGATCATTATTGGTATTTATGGATGTTCTAAAAGTTTATTCTTTTCATATTTGTTGGCTGGATTATAAGGGCATGTTTTTGTCAGTGATCACGATTTTATAGAGTACTGGGGACGAGGCCATATAATTTGGTTTATGGATTGCTAGCAGGGCACCACGTATTTATGGAAGCTCAATATACTATTGTGTTGATGAATATTATGATAATGGCTGATGTCTTTTTTATTATCTGTACAGCAATAATCATCTCTTATTGCTTTAATCTCTCAATGCAACCAGATGAATTTAACAAGAAACCATATGGAATATACATGCTTGCTCAATACGAATGTTCATTATATTTTGTAGAATATGATAAAAATATTTATAAATTACCCTCAGAGATTAAAAATAACAAAATCATACATTAATCTGATGGGACACCAAAAAATATTTGGTGAAAGCCTAAATTTTATGTTTTATGATATATTTATTAACAGAATGTCTGTCTCTCAGTTCAGTGAGAATCTGCTGTGACTAAACAGTAAGTGAAAGAAAATGAGTAGCGTGTAATCTGCTCTTTCAAATCAACCTAATTAGAAGTAAAATAGCCACAGAGTAATGCATATGAACATTGTAATTAAAAAGAATAGTGCAGATTATCCTATAAAAATTGCAAAGAGATTTGGGTAGAAATTCATTGTTGATGAAATGAGGATCCCTGGCTATATTTCAATTCCTTAGTCTACTAACAGCAGAACAATAAAAAATATGTTCTCTTGAGCATTTTAAAAATCTTTACGCAAATGTGCTCATGGAGTACTTAACAACAATTCCAAAAACATTGTTAACAAAATTATTAATAATTTGCTCTACTTGAGTAAGCATGCAGGATAATCTTTATCAATTAGAAAAACAGAAAAGAAAGTGCTATTTTTTTTCAAAACAACTAATGTCCTACCCGAGCTAATATCCACCATTTTATACGTGAATACCTAAAAATATTTTTTCCTCAACTTTTTGACTCTGCAGCACTGATCATCTTTTGTCAGCTAAGCTTTTTGGAAATACATTTTGAATACCCAGACACTAGTCTCTGAACCTATGTGGAACTAAATTATTTTAGAATATTTAAAAGGTAACTTAAAATCACAATATTGTATTTTTAATAGCTTAGTGAAGACTCTTTGAAATGAAATGGTGTTAAATGTATATTTAATTTTAGTTTAGGGATTAGCTTTAGGAAGTTTCTGGACTGAGTCCTGAAAAGGATTAATTAACTCCTCTTCCTGACACCCCACAGAGTGATTTCTTGCAATTCTAACTAAAGGGATACAATTTGGAAATGAACAAGGAGAAAGAAGAGAGCAGAAAGAACTCTACCCTGAACACCCCCAAGCTAAGGACCTCTAAAACCAAAAGTCTATTTTTGATAAACAGGAAAAACTAGGGAGGAATGACTGTATTTCAGCTGTAGGCCGAAAGCTCTTGTTAACTGCTATGGGGAGGATGTACAGACCTTTTACTGCTGCCTGCTGGGTCACTTCATTTGTTTCAGAATTCCCATTACTCAATCTGATTTTTTAAATGTATGGAAACATATCTATAGGAGATGTATTAAACATTATGATCCCATGGACCGTAACCCGCCAGCCTTCTCTACCCATGGGATTTTCCAGGCAAGAATACTGGAGTGGGTTGCCATGCCCTCCTCCAGGGAACCTTCTAGATGAAGGGAGCGAACCCATGTCTCCTACAGCTCCTCCAATGCAGGTGGATTCTTAACCGCTGAGCAACAAGGGAAGCCTCCCTATACCTAATGTTTTCTAGTAATTTTATTCTTCCAGTTCACCTTTCAACTGTTTTATTCTTTTCTCTGTCTTGATTTTATACCTTCATATTATTTATTGTGGATTCATATTATCTATTTAACTTAAACATATATTTAACATAGCAATAAGATTACTTTGATTCATATTGATATCTGATCATATATAAAGTAGGAGGCTATGTTATAAGAAAATAGCCCATATTCTGTGTGAGAGATGCTGAGACTGCTCCTGCTCAAGGCTTCTTTATAATCCATAAAGCAGCTTTCTGAAAATGAATAAGGTTGTCTTTCAGGATGAATGCAACCCTGTACTGGATAACTTGGTGAATAGACAGTATTTTGCGTATAGAAAAATGGTGCTGGGCACCCAGCCTTACAATGCAGAGCACAAGCTTGATTCTCCCTCTTTCATCTCTGGGTCAGGAACCCCTGTGTGATACACAAGCTGCATCAATTTGTATGACCGTCACGCTTGCAGAATTTGTATCAATTTGTTCCTCAAAGACCTCCCTCCTTGTCTGAGCGTAATCTAAAAGTAAAAGCTAGCAATTTTATGAAATTACTTAGCAAACTGTATTAGCTTATCAGATCAAAATTTCTACTCATATTCAAACTCTATATACACTTTCCTAGGATTTCCCTTTCCAATTGCGGGAGAACTCTATGCTTCTCTTGGTATCAGTACTGTGACTTGAGAGAACAATTTGGTCTCCTTATGTCCCATTTACTGAACATCCTCATGGGGTCTGTAGTAGCACTGTGGGACCTGGCATAAAAGCTCTTGGGAAAGACCTTAGCACAAAATGAAATAGAATGCAGATGTGTCAGGAAAGCCCAGTTGTAATCTATGTAAGCCATTAATTGCTGAACCTTCTGAGTGGGACTCCCAGGAAAGACATGGGGGTGACATAATGAAAACTGCAATCTCCTCTCTAATTTTGTAAATTTTCCTTTCTCCTCGTCACTTTCTTTTTCTAATGAAAAAGTTCAATACACTTCCAACAAAATCAATGAAAGAAATACATTTTCCCCAGACTTTGCTTCATTTTGTTCTACCAACCTCTTCCAAAATAGGACCTCTTTTAAGACAGATGTGTATCCTCTTATATGTTCTTAGGCTTGGAAGTTGGTAACTTTCTATAATCCTATCAACTTATCAGTTTCTCTCTTATAATGCATACCTTTCTGTAAACTTTTTTAGTGCTCTCAACACATTTCTTCCCTAATCTTCTAAGAACTTGCTATATCGTTCCTCCTTCTTCCATTGACATAGTTCAAAACCCCCTCTCCTATAGCTGCCTCTGTCAGAACGTAAATTTTAGTCTGATAACATCAATGAAGAACTTGGAAGGTAGATGTCTCTGGCAAAGTCTCTTCCACCTTTAACAACACAAACAACATCATCATCAATAACAAATATTTACTTTTATACTTCCTGTGAGTAATGCTCCACTTCCTTTGACCATGTCAATCTTGCTGAAAGAGAAATTAACCCTCCCAAGTCCAGTTCTTTTCTACTCTCAATAACACTTGAAAAATTTACCTAAGTCTCTAGTTTTTTTTATATCCAGAAGTTGCATTTCACTCCTTATTCAATTGCTTGGAATATTTATAACAAAATTCCACTTTTTTTTCAAATGCCCTTCTTTTCTGTTTTTTATGAGACCAAGTTCTCTCTGGGTTGTCTTTGTATAATGGGACTATAGAATCTCACTCTCCAACAGGCAATTTTTGCCTTTGTTCACCTATAAAGCATTTCTGCATTATGTTCTCTCTTAGGCTTTATTCTCTTTAAACTGTATTCTTTCCTTGCACTCTCCAGAAGGTGTCAATAATCATGAAACAAAGAAAACTGTATTTTCTCTATTTGCACAGTTCAAAAAGAGTGAGAATAAGCATATCTTATTATAGCATAGTAATTTTTATTTTAGTAGTTAATATTTGAAATGTTTAAGAAGGATCATTTAAAGTGGTTACTCACATCTGTGTGCCTTTAAGGCTATATAAAGGAATGATACTAATGATGAAGTCTTTATTAAAAATATTAAATTTCTCTCATTTTTAATGAGTTCTTGTCTTTCTTGCCAGTTCTATTGGCAGTGAGTAATTTTAATTCCCATATTAAATGTAGATTGTGTATTTCAAAAAGGAAATGCTTAGTGTCTCAAATATTGGCTATATGCCCTTAGGTACTCATTTATTTTCTGCTTCTGCAGGTTACTGAATAAGCTAATTACCTATAAAACACTGTGGCAAGAATTTATTTCTGCTAAAAGCTGATAATGTCTGAGTAGGAATAAGTGTTTATCTACAACATGTTTTTGAAGAATCAAAATGCTCTGTATGTGTCTTTTCAAAACATGTGAAAGGAAGTACTAAAAATCCCAGACAAAAGCTCCAAGTGGTAGTGTTTCTTCTGTTCACAAGTGGCCTCATCAAGTGAATTTCTTCTGTCCATAAGTGACCTTGCCCATGACAACTTGGATTACCAATCACTAAAGCCACATGTGAACTGCATTTGATGAAATAAAGAGCTTATTTATGAATATAAGAATGTAAAAATCAAACATTAACTTAATGGAACAGAATTCTTTTCTAGATAAGAAAGAATCATAAAATTTTACTTTTTCTTTACTTCAAGAAAAAGAGAAAATATTTTTTTAAAAAATGTTTAGACATTCTTCAAAACACTGACATTAGCAGAAATACATATGCTTGGAAAACAGTGACATGTTGGTCAATGGTTAAATAATATTTCTTTTGATATGTTTTTGCAGTTAAATCAATACTTGAAAGAAGCTTGACATTCATATTTATTAGAAGTGTATTTGAAGCCTGTGAGAGCCAGAAGGACTTAGTCACATACTGCCTTTGTGGATTCTATTTTCTTTTGAACTAAGAAGGAAAGAGAACATGTAGTCTGTTATGGTAACTTGTGCACAAAGACTCAAACAAGAAAAATGTGGGTGTCTGTGTGGGGAAAGGTTTAGAAAATCTGGCATGTTTTCTGTGAATATTAAGAACTTATAATATTGGAGTTTTGCATTCCCAAATACAAATTAAGGGACCTATGTATCACTACATATTATAAGATTGATTGGAACAAAGTTGAACAAAATAGGAAATTTTTAAAAAAGAATCAAGTAAATAAAAAATAATGCTGTTCTTTCTAAAGAAGGCATAACCTTATCCTCTCATTTCTAAGTGAAGAAAACAGGAACTCCAGTATAGTACCTACACAGTTGATACTATTACTTCATTAATTGATGTGAAGCTTTGTAGCATAGAAGGTCTTCCCTGGTGGCTCAGGCGGTAAAGAATCTGCCTGCAATGCAGGAGACATGGGTTCAATCCCTGGGTAGGGAAGATCCCTCGGAGAAGGGAATGGCAACCCACTCCAGTATTCTTGCCAGGAGAATCCCATGGACAAAGGATCCTGGTGGGCTACAGTCCACAGGGTTGCAGAGTCGGACATAACTGAGCAACTAACACTTACAGCATAAAACCAATGAGGTGTATATAACTGTCGAAACCTGTCTCCTCACCAACCTAATTTTTGATACTAAACGCCTGAATAGATGTAGCCTTGACAAAGTAGATGTCCATTTAGGCATGGAAAATGGTCATTTGTGGTGGTAATGAATGTACGGAAAGCAAAGGCCTAGATGGAGTATAAGGGCAGAATTATGAGTGTCTTTTCAGGGGATCCCCTGGAAAAGGGACCGGCTACCCAGTATTCTTGACTGGAGAATTCCATGGACAGAGGAGTCTGGTGGGCTACAGTTCATGGGGTCGCAAAGAGTTGAACACGACTGAGAGTGACTAACACACATATGTTCAGGGGAGGTACACCATGTTTCTCACAAAAATGAAGGGAAGCACAGAAGTCTATGTGGGGAAACACTTACAGATGCTGTCATCATCACACCAGCTTCCTTTAACAATGTTCAGTTCAAATTTTAAAGATGTAAAAGCCATTGCTGGTTTTCATGTGCTCAGCAGTATCAGCGAGGCAGGTACTAATATGGTTTGGTGCCAACAGTGTGTTATACTTGGTATGGACATTCCCACTACTGAAGAGGTTCTTTCAAGTCAAACCTACAGCTGAACACACCCACAACGATGCAGAACTTTTCATTAAATGAAGCTCTTTCTCTCACCAAAACAAACCAAAATACAGTGACATCAGTAAGAACACTGAGATCATTGGTCTCCTTTCCATGTCTTGTGAATTTGCTAAATTGACCATTTCTTACAGCTTCTCGGCCAGAGTGGCTACTAAGCACCTCTGTGAAGGGATTTACTTTATCATTCTATCATTATCCACTTTTATACAGTTCTTCCAGGTCCCCTCAATATCTGGATAAAAATATGCAAGTTTTTGTAGCATTTCACTGAAGAAAACACAATATTTGGGTTTCCTTATATGTTCCTAAATATAAGCTACCTGAAAATGAGTTCACGTACTAGAAGAAAAAAAATGAGACTCAGTTTTAATTTAAATTTGAGTTATTATCTATGGCTAGTAAGTAAGAATATTAAGAAATAAAGTTTTACGTTCAGATATTCATGAGCAAATGTGATGCACTTTTTTTTTTTCACAGAAATATACTACACCCCAAGCCTAGATATAGTGCCAGTATTTAATATAAATACATGAAGTATTAACAAAAGTGAATACAAAGATGTTTAATAATGGTTAAAGAGAACCCTTTTCACAATAATGTATGTGTGTTTTGGGGGTGGGAGATGAGAAAGAATATACTTTCTGGGGGTTGCATTGAACCATGCAACCTCATATGGTTCTCCAGTGCTAACTTTAACAGTTATTGTTTTTCTTTTTATCTTGGGGAATTATTTGACACATTGTCTCAAATAACTAATAACCTTCAGACACTTTTAATTTCCTTACATTCATTGGTATGTTAGAAAATATGAGAAGGCATATTTTTGTAATGTTATTTGTGACTTTTTGGGCTATTATGCATCCAACATACGTCATTAAGACATGACAAAGTTGAAAATTATTTCACACCAATTTAAAATCAGTTTTCTCCCAAATTCATTGATCATGCTTTTCCAAATCCCTTTAAATTTAATTAAATTTTCAAGACATACTTGCACCTTGAGGTAATTACATTCCTGAATACAGTGTAACACCCTCAAGCTTCAGTGTTTGCAAGAAGGCTTGGGTTTTAGAGGTTTTCCAAGGCATTTTTGCATTTTAAAAATATCCCATTGGCCAAATAAATGTGGTTATCCATTTTTCTAAGCTAAAAGTAGCTTCTACTCTGAAATTAAACTAGTAGAATTTAAATAAACCAATCTTTTATGATAACCAGCACACATTCTAATTTTCTCTGATTTCTTCTGCCCTAAAACAATTCACAATTAACATAGGCTTGGAATTTTGAGATAATGCTATTAATTAGTAATTCTTTAATCAAGTCCTTCATATAATTAACTTTTCTTGACAAAAATAATTACTGTAGAACATTGCCCAATCATTCTGGAGCCTTGCAAACATTAGATGTAACTACCACTCTAGCAAAGCCTGTATCACGTCACAATTATACAGGATAAAAATGGCCCTCAGCTAAAATTCTGTAGGCATTGCAAAATCATAGGAACTAAAGCTGTTCAAATGAATCCCTTTTTCTTTTACCTGTGAGGACTAACCATCTAGTACAGAAAGAAATTCCTCTTCCCACCCTGCAGCCTTTGTCTCTTGGTTTGCCAGCATACACTGTAGGTGTAGCTCAGTTTGAAGTAGTTAGGAGTCACTGGCTTATAGCTGATCATAGTGAACCAAAACTTATACATTCTCAATAGTGTCAGATTGCACAATGGAACATCGGCATGGTTATTCATTTCCACAAAACAGTTTTATAAGCTGGTTCTAGGTTTTCTTTTATCCTTGTTAGCTGGGGATGCCTTAAGCCCATAGCAACTTTATAATCTCTAAATAATTTTGCTTATTCAAATTTTACTAGAATTTTACTAGAATAAATTTTACTAGAATTACTGGGGACATCCCTGGTAGTCAAGTGGGTAAGAGTACACCATGCAATACAGGGGACATGAGTTCAATCTCTGGCCAGGGAACTAATACCCCATGTGCCAAGGGGCAACTAAGTCCCCTGCCGCAACTATTGAGCCCCAGCGTTCTAGAGCCCACAAGCCTCAACTAGTGAGCTCCTGTGCCACAACTCAAGAATCCCTGTGCAGCAATGAAAGATCCCCACGCCACAACTAAGGCCTGACACAGCAAAATAAATTAAAAAAAAAAAAATGAGATTTCCAGAAATTACAGAATATGTCCCCATTTGGGCTGTTTCTCCTTTCTTAGTACTACTTCTCCATTATGTCCATAGAGTCCTATTTCTATTTTTTCTTCTACTCCAATATATCCATCTCCTGTTAGAATAAAAACCAAAACAAATGAAACACCCCCACCCCCTCAAACTTGCAAACATCCTTAAGAACTCAGAAATTTCCAAGATTCCTCTTTGAGCATATAAATTATACAAGACTGACAAACTTCCACAAATTTTGTCCTGACAAATTCTACTGCCGGAAAGAACGAAATGGTAACTTTAGATCCTAGAGGTATATAGGACCAGAAAACTCAGAGTTGCAGTTTGCTGTTTTTTCCCAAAATAACTATGAGTCAAATACATTTATCACTACTAAGCTACTTTTTGAGGCCAAGTTCTTTAAGTATTCACAAACAAAAAAGAATGATTTGTACTTCTCTTGTTACATAATCTTAAACTTTTACCAAAAAAAAAAAAAAAAAAAGTCCCCATCCTTTCTACCAGAGTCACACTGGAAGGTGCTGTACTAATTGGTTCTCTCCATTTATAAATTCACCTTTGGATTACAAGTTGTTGGTCAGGAAACTTCAACAGGATTCACACCAAATTAGCGATGGTTGCAAATGCTACTAGAATGGGAAACCAAAAAGTTGTCTTCATTTATAGATGAGTGCTGTGTGCTCAGTCACTCAGTTGTGTCCTCCCACTATGACCCCATGGACTGTAGCCCACCAGGCTCCTCTGTCCATGGAATTCTCCAGGCAAAAATACTGGAGTGGGTTGCCATCTCTGCCTCCAGGGGATCTTCCCTACCCAGGGGCTGAACCCACATTTGTGTCTCTTGCATTGCAGGCAGATTCTTTACCCGATACTTTGCACTTGCTAAAAGCATTAAAAAAGAAAAAAAAAAAAGCTAATAACTAAAGTTCAGATTTTTTTACAAATGGATGGATTTTTCCATTTTCTTTCACTATGTCTAGATTACTTATTGTGTAGTGTTTTTATTTCTATACTGCTATATGACAGGCCTCAAAACTAACATACGTCCCCAAAAGTAGTTTCTCTGAAGAGTGAGGTATAACATTTTAGTTTACACAGGAATTGGGCAAAACTGAGTTTGAAAACAATAAAAAAAAAAAAAGTGAATACAGTTTTCTGAATGAAAGAAACTGAATTCAGCCATTTAGCTTGGATTCTGTCCAAGCTAAATATGGGATCACTATATGTGCGTGTGTGCTCAGTCATGTCCAAACTTTTTGGGACCTCATGGACTCCTCTGTCCATGGAATTCTCCAGGCAAGAATACTGGAGTGGGCTGCCATTTCCTACTCCAGTTAAAAATGTTTAGGAGGATAATTGTTAGTGTTTTTTAGTTAAATGGTTTTATTTTCTCCAAAAGCGTTATTATAATTTTTTTAAATCACATATGCATTATTTTTTGAGCCCTTGTGAGAGTTTTAAGTAAATACTCAAATTTCTTTTCTGAGATTAAACTTTCAACACAAAATATCTTCAGTAGACAAACAAGAAGCACAAGCATCATGGCTTAGTTTATTTAAAAAAAAAAAACGAACGTATTTTAAGGTAGATGTAAAAATAAGATAGGGCTTCCCTGATAACTCAGTTGGTAAAAAATCCACCTGCAATATGGGAGACCCCAGTTCGATTCCTGGGTCTGGAAGATCCGTTGGAGAAGGGATAGGCTACCCACTCCAGTATTCTTGGGCTTCCCTTGTGGATCAGCTGGTAAAGAATCTGCCTGCAATGCGGGAGACCTGGCTTCGATCCCTGGGTTGTGAGGATGTACTTCCACTATTTGATTGATACATTTTATCATCTATTATTTTATTATCAATGATGAATTGACTTTTCTCTGATAATTTTCTTGCATGTTTCTGTGACAATAAAAATATCCATGCTAATTATTAAAGATTACATAATCATAGTAAAAATTCAAAGAACTGGGACTCAAAATCAAAGGCACATATTCTGCTTGATAAAATATTTTATTAAATATTTAACATATTGTTTCGCATGCAGAAAAGAAAGTAAATGAAGCTCCGCCTGCATTTTAAGATGTTAATATATATACTGTACACAGATATTAAAGAACTAAATAATTGTTTTATATATAAATTTTATATGACATATAAACATATACATAATTTCTTGATATATATATGCATGTGTATTATATGTGTGTGGCTTCCTCATATATGTGGCTTCCCTCATACTCAGATGGTAAATAATATAAATGATATAAAGAAATTTATCAAGAAAGATGTGGAATACAAAACCCATAGAAAACAAGATAGTTACATGTGGGCAGAAGGCTAACACATGTCTTATCTTTTCTATAAGCACAATTGATCCAGTTAACTACTTAGATCTGCTCATCTGATAAGCTCATAAGGTGCTATATGATTAAGTACATAAGTAACACTGTTTTTATAAAAAGATACCTAATAAGGAAGTTGCACTTGCCTCACAGATACCTGAGAATAAGCTATAGCTTTGAGATTTTCTGAGCATAGTGATACTTGTAACAAGGTCCACCCCTCCAGGGAGCCCAGAACTGTTGTCAGGCATAGTGACTATTTTCAAAAATAAGACATCTCAGTCAGGGCTTTTCCTGAGACAAATATTATAGACATTTAGGTAGATATTGAAAATATCATATACTCATCATTTCAATTAAATAAAACAGTGCATTTCCTAGTTCCATTCATGAAAAACAAGTTGCAATGGAGAAAAATGCAAACATGCTTTCAACAAATATTTACTGAATCTCTGCAGCATGTGCTAGGGGAAATACACACACACACACAACACACACACATACACACATACATTAACATTTGAAATATGTAATTAAAACATAGAAAAGAAAGGCATTATTTTTTCCAAAGATAAGAACTTAAATTTAGTCAGGGATACTTACTGCGTTCTTATATACCAGAACATTACTATAATTATGCATACTGGTATATCATGAAGCTTATAACAACATTTATAGAAAATATTTTATAGCACGAGTAACTGTTTAGTTAAGAAATAGACAAATATTTTTAATCTAGATATACATAAACCTGATACCTTCATTTTGAGAAGAATAAATGGAAATATAGAAATGCATCAACAGTATTATTCCCCAGTTAGTGAGATTTAAAATAGTTTTTAATTTTTTGCTTGTATATTTCTCTTATTTACTGGAAAGTATGTGTATAATTGTTCAAAATAGACTTATTTCAGTTATACCACATGCCAGCGAATATTAGTTATATAGTATAGAGTTGAACAACATGACAAATTTTACATACAGTTGACAATAGTATGTATAACTGAGCAAGTAATTCTACGTTTTATTATTAATTGAGGTGTTTCACAAGAGGTGTTTGAGCATAGTTTTACGTGGTCTTGAGAAGTATGAGGTCAAGCTTAGTAGCTGTATCCAAAGGACAGTGAAAATTTATTCATTAATTCAGATAAAAACTTATAGAATAATTTGAGTCTGAGTTTGGAGTATTAAGATTTCACAAAATGTCTAGCTGTCTTAGAATTAATTCCTTTTAACTTTTTTGTGCTTTTTACAATTAATAAATACTTAAATAAAACCAAGATATAAATGAAAACAGTTTAAACCTTCAAAATTTCTCTGTACTACAATTCATGTTGTTATGGATTAGAAATATGGCATTTTTGAGTCATAATAATTTAACAGATATATTAACTATATATTAACTATATATTAAATTGATTAGGCTGTTACAAATTCATTGAAATTTATAATGGAGATTTAATATTATGATCCTCAATTTAGAGTTACTCATGTATTTAGTTCCGTTCAGTTCAGTTGCTCAGTGCTGTCCGACTCTTTGCGATGCTATGAACCACAGCACGCCAGGCCTCCCTGTCCATCACCAACTCCTGGATTACACCCAAACCCATGTCCATTGAGTCGGTGATGCCATCCAACCATCTCAGCCTCTGTCGTCCCCTTCTCCTCCTGCCCTCAATCTTTCTAAGCATCAGGGTCTTTTCCAATGAGTCAGCTCTTCGCATCAGGTGACCAAAGTATTGGAGTTTCAGCTTCAACATCAGTCCCATCAATGAACACCCAGGACTGATCTCCTTTAGGATGGACTGGTTGTATCGCCTTGCAGTCCAAGGGCCTCTCAAGAGTCTTCTCCAAAACAACAGTTCAAAAGCATCAATTCTTCTGCTATCAGCTTTCTTTATAGTCATACTCTCACATCCATACATG
Source organism: Dama dama (assembly GCF_033118175.1). NCBI lineage: Eukaryota > Metazoa > Chordata > Mammalia > Artiodactyla > Cervidae > Dama > Dama dama. Next base: position 65,392,584 of record NC_083710.1, on the reverse strand, counting down.
ACCACTGGAAAAACCATAGTGTTGACTAGATGGACCTTTGTTGACAAAGTAATGTCTCTGCTTTTTAATATGCTGTCTAGGTTGGTCATAACTTTCCTTCCAAGGAGTAAGCATCTTTTAATTTCATGGCTGCAATCACCATCTGCAGTGATTTTGGAGCCCAGAAAAATAAAACTCAGCCACTGTTTCTACTGTTTCCCCATCTATTTGCCATGAGGTGATGGGATCAGATGCCATGATCTTAGTTTTCTGAATGTTGAGCTTTAAGCCAACCTTTTCACTCTCCTCTTTCACTTTCATCAAGAGGCCCTTTAGTTCTTCTTCAGTCTCTGCCGTAAGGGTGGTGTCATCTGCATATCTGACGTTATTGATATTTCTCCCAGCAGTCTTGATTCCAGCTTGTGCTTCCTCCAGCCCAGCGTTTCTCATGTTGTACTCTGCATATAAGTTAAATAAGCAGGGTGACAATATACAACCTTGACGTACTCCTTTTCCTATTTGGAGCCAGTCTGTTGTTCCATGTCCAGTTCTAACTGTTGCTTCCTGACCTGCATACAGGTTTCTCAAGAGGCAGGTCAGGTGGTCTGGTATTCCCATCTCTTTCAGAATTTTCCAGTTTATTGTGAACCACACAGTCAAAGGCTGTGGCATAGTCAATAAAGCAGAAGTAGATGTTTTTTCTGGAACTCTCTTGCTTTTTCAATGAGCCATCGAATGTTGGCATGTATTTAGGCTTAATATATATTCCAGAGATTGTTAATTATAGAAAGCATGGTTAAATTTAATACATAGCTCATAGACTCTTAGTATCGCTCCCATATGACACTCACATGTTTTTAAAGTAATGATTATTTGAATAACCTATTTTACTCATTTTTGGAGACCAGAATTGCTACACAGTCTCTTTTTATTTTTAGTTCACATTTTTCTAAATCATATTTTATGTTTGTTTTTTGCTTGTTAAATTTATGAACATCTGGATAGATAAGTAGGATTTATTTCCTTTGTATCTGTCATAAAAAAGTAGTCAGTATTTATCTAAATCTAGATATACTTAGAGTCCATGCTTTAATTCTGATGAAAAATGCACAAAATAAAATAGCATACTGAAAACCTATAGCAATTTCACATATTTTTTAAATTAACATAAGATGGCAGCTCTCTATATAAACTAAGGTACAATCTATTTCAGTTGTGGAATAGAGCACACAATTAATTGTTAGTCAAAGATGAAGCCACAGCCTGTGGAACATCAGTACCAGGTGCAAGAAATGCTCTCTTGGTGTGAGGCCTCAGGGAACAAGAAGAGCTGACAAGCAGCAGGAGCATTAAACCCTGAGTAAAGTTAGGACCTAAAATAGCTGAACGTCACACACCGGGTATATTAAATGCCTATTTGTACAAAGAGGTGATAGGAAGAAGAAAGAAACCAGATAGATTTGAGTCTAGCCACAGGACTTCTTAATTATAATTTACAGGATGAAATTTTGAGTTACTAGTAGAAATCACAGTTCTGAATTGGGCTCTTAATGGGATAAGATGAAGGGAATCAATAAACAAACACAAGCAACTATAAACTAGACTCTATCTATAACATAATCCATAGGTTACATATATGAAAAGGTAAATTTTAAGATAAAATAGCCACTTCTATCAAGGATAATTATACTAAGAAAGACACAACAGTATTGATAAGGAGGACATAAATTCGTTCTTAAAGAAATTCAATAATTAGCTGCAACTCAAAATGAATTTTAAAAAGATGCTTTAGATTTTAACAGCTGTAAAGAAACAGTATAATAAAAAATAATAACATAGGCACATGAAATGAGAACATTTGAATATATACATACTCTAAAATAATTGGATGATGACAAAACTCAAATACGTTTATCAAATAGAAGCAAAACAAAAAAAAAAAATGAATACAATAAGATAACATCTAAATTGGACACAGTGGAGGAAAGAAACATTAAAACAATATCTATAAAAGACCAATAAATCTGCACAGACAACAAAAATTTAAAGTATGAAGTTAAGAGATATACAGTGAGTGACTTTAGCATATGCCAGACAACACTTCAAAGAAAATTTCAAGAGGATGGAAGAGAAGCGATATTTAAATAATGTCAGAAGTTCAGTTCTACATGTATCAGCAAGAAAGACAAAATCTTATTTCAGTTTATCTGAACCAAAAAGCAGTCACATTCTTGGCATTATTTCTATATTCAAGGACAAAATCATTCAAGAGTGAGAGTAAAATAGATATATTTCTGGATACGAAGTAGCCAAATTGAGGAAATTCCCATTTTGAACACTTATGGAAGAAATAATTACTAACAGAATTATGTCTGAGAAAAGCTGGAAGAAATAATTACTAATAGAATTATGTCCAAGAAAAGCAAATTATACTCAGATATAAGAACAGATGAAAGAAATAATGTTAAGCAGATGAATTGGTAAAATTAACTGAATTGACAAGAGTTAATAATTATAGCTGTAATGGTTTATTAGCTTATGCTATAAAACGAAATATCAAAGACTGGGTGGCCTAAACAACAGAAATTTTTTGTTCACAGTTTGAAGGCTTGAAGTCCAAGATCTAGATTCTGGTTTATCGAGATTTGGTGAGGGCTCTCTTCCTGGCTTGTAGACATTGTGTCTTCACGTGGCCTTTCCTCAGTGCCTGTATGCAGATAGACCAAGCCAGCTGTCTTCTTATGAGGAGACTAAAGCTATCATTTTGGGGCTTCCCAGGAGGTGCTAGTGGTAAAGATCTCTCCTGCCAAAGTAGCAGATGCAGGAGACATGGGTTCGATCCCTGGATCTGGAAGATCCCCTGGTGGAGGGAACGGCACTCCAGAGGAGACTGGCAGGCTTCTGGTAAACAAGGTCACAAAGAGTCAAACACGACTGAAGTGACTTAGCACACAAGGCAATCATTTTAGCCCCCCATTATTACAATCACATTAAACTTTAATTGGAGAAGGAAATGGCAACCCACTCCAGTATTCTTGCCTGGAAAATCCCATGGTCGGAGGAACCTGCCAGGCTATAGTCCATGGGGTTGTGAAGAGCTGGACACAACTGAGCCACTTCACTAACTTTAATTACTTCCTTAGATGCCTATCTCTGAAGATGCCACAGTTGGGGTTAGCGCCTCACCATCAGAGTTTGGAGGGAACATAAATGTTAAGTCTACAACAACTAGTATGTAAAGAAGGATTAAAATGAAAACATTAGCAATACAGAAATGAACAGTCAGAGGAGGCAATATAATTCAGTGGAGAGAGGGGTTTCAATAAGGTTCTTCTCTTAAAAATTGAGAGTGAATAAAAATTACTAAATAATTTAGACTGAGATAAACTAAAGATAGATAAATAGATAGGTAGTTAGATAAACATTTTGTCTCTCAGGAGCCACAGGGTTCCTGAGTTAAAAACCATCACCAGCTTAAAAAAAAAAGAGAGAGGGATGCAGAAATATCACAAAAAAAAATAGCAACTTTACTAACCCAGCAATAATGTCTATGGCAATTAAACAGTCTCTCTTTGATGTATCAAAAGTAGAAGAGAAATTCACAAATACAATTTTAACTACTCATAAAAGTATTGCATATCAAAATTTGTGGGATGAAAATAAACAGTATGTGAAGAGAAATATTTAGATTTAGGTACATTTATTAAAATAAATGTAAAATTATATCCCTGAGTTGCAAAAAAAGTAAATAGATGAAAAACACCTGCATATTAAACAATATTTTAAAACTTAAAGAAATTTAAAGAAAATAAAAAATGAAAAATAAGTGACATCATGGTTGGAAAGGATTTTTTAAGGCAAAGAAAACAAGAAAGATGACTAAAGACTGACAAATTTATTACATCAAAAGTAAACTTTGTGTAACTCAAAACTATGCAAGTATAAAAAACAGAAGACTAAAAAAAGTATAAATTGTCAGTGGCAAGAATAAATATATTTCAAAAAAAGCTCCAGGGAACAAAAACATTGAAGTACATGCAAATGCTATCAATAATAAATTTTCAGAGAAAGAACTATAAAAGGTCAATAAACATGAAAAATGATTACAATAATGGAAACACAACATAAAGCTCTGAGATATATTGAGGATATGGAGAAATGGGAACTCATGCACTCCCAGTAAACCAGCATGCCAAGCAATTTGCAAAGTATAAGAAACGTTTAAGTGTAACACTGTGGTAAAATATATCTATGATATTGCTGAGAAAAATTATGAGAATTCAGCCACTGATAAATGAATTTAACTGCAGTGATGAAAATTCTTATCTAAATAATATAAAAACCTGTCCAGCTAGTAAGAACTGAGGCCACCTAAATCTACAAAGCTCAACTTACAAGCTTGAAAATGGGAATCGCTTGTGTCAACATGAATTAATTTTTAGTTCCATGAAATTCTTGATCAGGAAGATAAAACCACAAATCAAAAAAAAAAAAAAAAATTCCACTTATCGCTTCAGGAAGTTTCAACAAACCCACTGATTTGGGAAAAAAGTTTGCCCATCTAGCTAACATTTCTTCTACTCAAACAGTTCTCTTAGACAACATTTTACACATAGACTCGCTCTAAGATTGTAATCCTCTTGTGTCCCTCAATCCTAAAATACTATGTCATAAACACTGAAAGTGTGAAAGTGTTAATTGCTGAGTCATGTCCAAATCTTTGTGACCTCATTGATTGTAGCCCACCAGGCTTCTCTGTCCATGGGGATTCTCCAGGCAAGAATACTGGAATGGGTAGCCATTCCCTTCTCCAAGGGATCTTCCTAACCCAGGGATCGAATCTAGGTTTCCCGCATTGCAGGCAGAGTCTTTACCATTTGAACCATCGAGGAAGCCCCTCTCTTAAATATTGCCCAACCCTAAATAATTCTTCACCTTGAAAGATCCACTTAATATGTCAGAATCTCTGAAGTTGAGGCTCTGAGGACATTAGTTGTTAAAGCTCATCTAAGTATTCTGAATGTGACTAGTTTAATGAATAGTTTAAAAACTATTGTGATTAAAATGAGTTCCTAGCTTCAATGAATGTATAATTTGGAGATAAACTAAAACTTGTAGGTTAAATGATGAGGAATTATAGACACCGGAGATGATGTGAACGCCATGGGAGGAATCATCTGACATATTTACTATCATATCTTTAAATTACTCTCAAATACCATTTACCTTTACCCGGCTGGTAGTCACGTACAGATGTGAGAGTTGGACTATAAAGAAGGCTAAGCACCGAAGAACTGCTTCTGAATTGTGGTGCTGAAGAAGATTCTTGAGATACCTTGGATAGCAAGGAGATCAAACCAGTCAATCCTAAAGGAAATCAACTCTGATATTCATTGGAGGGACTGATGCTATAGCTCCAATCCTTTGGTTCCCTGGCCTGAATAGCCGACTCATTGGAAAAGACCTTGATTTTGGCAAAGACTGAAGGCAAAACGAGGGGGCAGCAGAGGATGAGATGGTTAAATAGCATCACCAACTCAGTGGACAGGAATTTGAGAAAAATCTGGGAGATGTTGAAGGACAGGGAAGCCTGACATGCTACAGTCCATGGGATCGCAAAGAGTCAGACATGACTTAGTGACTGAACAATAGCAACAAGTGGTTCTTCATGTTTTCAGCTGACACCTCCAAAAGATACCCATGGTTATGCTCTATATATCCCCAGGGTTAGTAAGTAAGTGTAAGTACTCACATGTCTGACTCTTTGCAACTCCATGAACTGCAGGCTCCTCTGTCCATGGAATTCTCTAGGCAAGGACACTGGAGTGGGTTCCCATTGCATTCTCCAGGGGATCTTCCTGACCCAAGGCTCAAACCGGGTCTCCTACATTGCAGGCAGATTCTTTACCATCAACAATAGTACTGGCAGCAGTGGGATTTGAACCCACACCCTTGAAGAAACTGGAGCCTTAATCCAGCACCTTAGATCACTCAGCCACGCTATCCCCAGAGTAGTACTTGGTTTATGATTACATTTTTGTTCTTATCTCCTATCTTCTGAAACATGAGCTCTCTGAGGAAGTAATCTTGCCAAACTTTCATTCATACTATCTAGCATCATGCCTGGCACATTATATATGATTCACAATTGTTAAATCATTGGATATGAATGAAAAGCTTGCGTGCTTCCTCTATAATTTAGTGCTGATAATTTTTAATTGTTGATGTTTGTCTGCGTTGCAAAATTACATATGTTGAATTTATTTTCCCATCATGTTTTATTAAAAAAAGTAAATATGTGTTCCTTTCAGAAAATTACAGAGGATAAATGAAAGAGTTTTATAATGAAATATCACTTATGTACTGAAAATAAATCAGAAGAAGGTAAATGCAAATCAAAGATTTATATCTGGCAAAATGTTTTAAGTATGTTTAATGAAGAAACACATGACTTTTCTTGAATGACAATTAACCGTAATAAAAACAAGATGCATTTTAAAGTACTCTGTTTCCTACTTGCTAACTCGTAGCCGTGCTAATGAGGAAAGGAACTATATATCACAAGGTCTCATAGTAACTTTGATGTTTGCTTTTGCATTGCAAGTTATTTATAACAGTGGTAATTTTATATTTATTTGATGAGTGAACACGATTAGCATGTCCCTTCTTAAGTGGACATAAAGCTTTCTAATGACTTGCTATAGTATTTTTCTTATCCATTCTTGGTGCTTAGTAGCAGCTCAATAAATTTTGTGAAATATATTATCTGTGTAACTCAAGATATTTTATGCAAAAACTGTGAAATGTAACATGATCACAATATTAAACTAGCCCCTCTTCCTTTTCCTAGAAACAGACCAAGATTCAATCACATATTGATGAGAAAATATACGTCACAAAAGAACAAATCAGAGGCAAGAGAAGACATTACATTTTATGCAGTTTATATCCCATTGGATTTTCAAGATTAATTTTTTTAGACTGTTTTATGTAAGGATACAAACTTTGAAGTATAAAAACTTATTAGATTGGGCAGATAATATCTGAGACTTCAATTTATGTAAACATACTAATCCACATTGTTTCCACTGTGGTAGTTAGGCATCTCATGGCAGGTTTCATGTTTCTCTTGAAAAATCTGATTAGTAATCTCTAATTGTCAAATGCAAATAGTCATTGTCCAGATCTTTGTTACTTCATATGGTAGCTCCCTTATTAAAGCTTTCTTCTTCTCTCAAGTTTATTTAACAAGACTATTTCTTGCCTACTACTGACAGCTCTGATAACTCAGTCGCTTTGTAGGTTCATTCTTATACTCCCATGTCCAGTTAATATTCATATTCTCTGGGGTCTATATTTGGACTTATCATTTTCTTGCTCTCTAGGTTTCCCTTTACAATTGTGTGGCCTTGTTCATTTACATAACAACCTCTCTAAACTCAACCTCCAGTGCAGACCTATGTCTAATTGGGAGTCCCTGTCTTCCTCTTTCTGGGTGGTGATTTCCACCTTAAAATATTATATAAACAAAATGATGTTAATAATTTTAATAATACATAATAAAAATAAGCAGTGGGTTTTCTTTATTTTGTAAAGCAAAATTTTATTATTGACATTTTGCAATTTGTTCTGCATAGCTTTATTATTTTAGTTGTAAAATTATTTGCATACCTCCCATTAGGTCAGTTAATGAGTTTATATTTTCTAGAATTTAAGCATACATTTCTTACTAAAATTGTCTCAATTTACTGATGATAGTTTTCAAAGCTTTGCAAAAGCAGCTTGCTTCAAGTCATTAAAAAAGTGATTTTCTGTCCATGAACTAGTTAATCCTTTATCATTTCAGCAGATCTCTTAATGTTTCATTAGTTGTCTCACAATTCATTAAAAGCTATATTTATTGGTTCAACCACAAAATTAAGAAGTAACATTTCTACTAAAAATATTCCTTAGGGTTACAATTACCCTGAAATAGTAGAAGCTCCCATAGCCCAGGATTTCACATTATTAGTATTAAAAATTTCAGGTGACTGAAAAAATGGAAGTGGTCAATGGATTTTTAATGATGTATATATACATACATATATATATTTATATATATACACACACACACACATACATACATATATACACTCAGAATAGTGCTGGACCCTTTTTCTGAAGATAAAAAAGTTTAATTCAAATGCAACAGCACAATTTATAATATCTCCAGTTTCTTCACCAAAAAGGGGTAGGAGATCCAGTTCCACTGGAGAAGATAAAGGTACTGAGATTTTTTTTCAAACCAGAGAGATCCTTTTCTAGTTGTGTTCTCTCCATTCATTTGACTATTAAGTTTGAAAATACTAAAAATGGGGCAAAAAGCAGATGTAGTAGTTACTGGTGTAAAATTACTTAGGACTCATTCATACTGAGTTTCACAAGAGTGTAGTAAGCATCTTTATGTTATCCATAACAACTTAATAATAAGAAATGATCAGTGAAAGGATTCCTAGTGATGTATCAGATGACGATGTTGGAAATATTTGGGCACAGTTTTGGACAATTCCTAGTAATTTTAAGTTTTTATTGAGATATAATTGATTTACAATATTGCATTAGTTTCAGCAGGTGTACAACACAACAATAATATATAAATATTCCTTTTCAGATTCTTTTCCCTTGTAGATTGATGCAAAATACTGAGTATAATTCCCTATACAATAAGACTTTGTTGGTTATCTATTTTGCATATAGGTGTGTGTATTTATTAATCCCAACCTTCTAATTTATTAATTTATTTGTATCATTTTTTTTTAGATTCCACATATAAGTGATATCACATGATATTTGTCTTTATCTTGCTTACTTCGCTTAGTATGATAATCTCTCGGTAATTTATTATTTTTTGCCACTGCAAGTGGAATTATTTCATTTTCTTATGGCTGGGTGATATTTCATTGTGTGTATATACCACATCTTTATTCTTTGTCAGTGGAACTTTACATCAAGCCATATTGCTGACTCTGTCTTTGGTACATGACTTGCCCTGCATATCCACATTTTAAAAATTGTTTTTGGCATTGCCCTTTTATTGGCAAATCTTTCACAGGGTTATCCAGCTATGATCATTCTACATAGTGGGCTTCCCTGGTAGCTCAACTGATAAAGAATCAACCTGCAATGCAGGAGGCCCAGGTTTGATTCCTAGGTTGGGAAGATCCCCTGGAGAAGGGATAGGCTATGCACTCTAGTATTCATGGGCTTCCCTGATGGCTCAGAAAGTAAAGAATCTGCCAGCAATGCAATAGACCTATATTCAATCCAATCCTTGGGTTGGGAAGATCCCCTGGAGGAAGGCATGGGAACCCAATCCAGTATTTTTGTCTGGAGAATCCCCATGGACAGAGCAGCCTGGTGGGCTACAGTCCAAGGGGTTACAAAGAGTCCGGTACTGAACAAGTCCGATAGCACACAACACAGCATTCTACATAGTGACAAATGGAACTTTTTTTTGAAACTTGCTTGTTTGTGTAGAAAATAAATCTCCTTAGTTAAAGGAAGGACTTGTTTTATTCCATCAAATAATGGTAAGTTAAAAAATTCCTGAATCAAAAAATTTGCCTTTGAAAATAGTTTATAAATTAACTTTGTAAGAAGGATGGGTACATTCTTTTTGATGTTCCTAATCTATACAAATAACGTAGAGAAATATTTGATTTTTCTGAACTTAGAATAACTAATGCTAAATTTATAATTTTTATTATAGTGGCTTTAAGATGGCAAAAATATAATGCAAAATTAAAACTAAAAATTTACTTTTCACAAAGATAAATAAGTTAAGAAGATTTTTTAAATGTTTTTAAATTTTACAGAAGACCTTTGCAAATGGCTTTTTGTTACTTTGCGATGTTTATATTTCTGAAGTTGAAACTGAACACTTAATAGTTTATGTGGTATATATCAATAATATAGGACCAGTGCCTATATATTTAGGAATTGTTATTTGAAAATACCTTCTCAGAAATAGAAAAAAAAACAATTCTGAAATTCGCATGGAACCACAGAAGACCTCGAATAGTCAAAGCAGTCTTGAGAAAGAAAAACAGGTATCACATTTCTGAATTTCAAGTTACATTAAAAATCTATAGTATTCACAACAATATGGAACTGGTATAAAAACAGACACACAAAGCAATGGAACAGAATCAGGAGTATAAAATAACCCAAGCAAATACAGTCAATTAATTTCAACAAGGGCACTGAGAATACACAGTGGGAAAAAGAGAGTCTCTAATAAATGGTGATGAGAAAAACATCCACATGCAGAAGAATGAAATTGGACCAAAAATCTTATACGTATGCTCTTGCTATTGTGCTTCCCAGATAAACCTACAGTGTGGATTTGGTAAAAATTTTATGTTGGAAAAAAGTAGATTCTGTCCTTAGAATCAGTGTAATAAGACCAGAACTCATCCTCAAGTCTCTAGAAGCTCATATCCCAGCAATCTTCAAATCCTGTTCTGCTCACCTTTGAATTTTATCTCTATTGCATCTTCAATTTTCTATCTCTGCAATTTTATTAAAGTCACTATCACTTCTTGTTGAGGACAATGCACTCACTGGCTTCTTATCCAACTACCCTGCTTTCTTTCTCCAACCTCTTCATTTAGCAGCTATAGAAATCTTTTTTTTTTTAAAAATGAAATTATGATATTCCCAACTTAAAGTCAATGATTTTGCATTATACTTAGAATGCAACTGAAGCCTTTTCCCAGGACCTATATATCCTTACACAACCTAACCCACTTTCTGACTTCATCTTTTAGAACTCTTTAACTCATTCACTCTCATAATCACAACACCTTTTCTCAATTCCAGGAACAAACATGCCACATTCTCAAAGCTTTTATATTTATTATTCATTCTTTTCCCCCACCACCTGACATTACTGGCCCCTAGCATTCTGAAGGTCTCAGCTGAAATATCATCACGTGCTGGAGACCATCTTCTTGGTTGTTCTGTATCACATAATTACATATTCCCTATAAAACACTTAAATACTCTGTGTTTATTTGAGTCAGTTGTTTTTATGATTTTCTATTTCTAAACTAAAGTGTAATTTCACTATGGCAGGTATCCTATCTGTCTTGCTCACTGCTACCCAGAGCGTGGGTACTGAGTCTTGTTGTTCAGAGTCTAAGTCATGTCTGATTCTTTGCCATCCCATGGACTGCAGCATGCCAGGCTTCCTTGTCCCTCAGCTCTCCTGGAGTTTGCTCAATATCATGTCCATTGAATCAGTGATGCTAGCTAACCATCTCATTCTCTGCCTCACGCTTCTTCTTTTGCTTTCTATCTATCCCAGCATTAGGGTCTTTTCCAATGAGTTGGCTGTTTGCATCAGGTGGCCAAAGAATTGAAGCTTCAGCTTCAGCATCAGTCCTTCCAATGCATATTCAGGGTTGATTTCCTTTAGGATTGACTGATTTGATCTCCTTGCTGTCCCAGAGACTCTCAAGAGTTTTCTCTAGCATCACAGTTTGAAGGCATCAATTCTTCGGCACTCAGTCTTCTTTATGGTCCAACTCTCACATCTGTATTCACATAATGTTAGACAAGTAAGTAAAGAATGGAGGGATATTTAATATTTCCTCTGTACTTTATTCTTACTAGAAAGTATGTGTCTCTTTCACATATAACAGAAAGATGGACCATTAGGAAGGAAACAATTTTAAAATATTTTAAATCTGGGACAGAACTCCAGAGACAGAGAAACAGGATTAGCCAAAGATAAACAAGTGTCTCCTCTCCTCTTTGAGTGCAGTAAATCTATTGTATTGGCAAATATGACCTAGCATTGTTTGAAAAGGATCACATATTTCCTGCAATATCAAAAGTTTTAATCAAACTTGTTTAACTAGCGGATTTGTTAGGCAGATGCTAATAGGAATTAAATCACAAAGGCCCAATATATTTATGATCATTAATCAGCCTTAAGCATATTCTATTGTAAGGAAAAATCCTCTTAGAGTTTCTTGGCCTGGTTTGAGAATTAAACTGACATGAAACAGATTAACAGGACAAAAACATACACATTTATATAAGACTTCTTACATGACACAGAAGCCCTCGTAAGGAATGAAGTTCCCCTGACATGGTGGCTACTACATGCCTTTATATACCAGGTTGAACAAAGAGAAGCAACTGTGGAAAAGTAATTGAAATATATGGAAGGCTAAAGGGAATTTTAAAATATTTTAACAAAGTCTGTTTATATAAAATATTTCATTTTTGTTCCCTGAGGAAGACTGTTTATTTTCTCCTGGTATAGGAAAGGCATCTTTCACATGGAAGTTTTTATTTCCTATTTTAAGGAAGAAAAGGGGAGATCAGAATGAGCTTTTTGTATCTGCTGTTTTTTAAGTGCCTTTAACTCAAAATAATCCAAACTGTCATATCTGGGGTGATATATTCTGCCACACTTCACTATGATTTTTTTGCTTTTCCCTTTACTTAAAAATATAACTTCATAGTGCTTTGCATATTATAGTCTCTTCACAAATATTAGTTCCAGAAGTGAATTTATTAAATGCCATTAACACAAACCAGATTTCATTATTTCACTATGTAACACTTCTCAATAAGTGGAGATTGAATAATACCTAAAGTCCTCTCGTATTGGCTGTCTGATATATTTGAGCTGAATTTCCTCTTAAATACCTGATTCAAACTTATTACTCTGTGTATCTGTCCCAGGAAGTTACCTATTATCTTAACTACTTCCGTCCTCTGTGTCTCTTTGCAAGCTTTCTGCTTGTGATTCAAGATTCACTACTTGTGTAATCTGCTTTTTCTGAACTTCTTGTAACTATTCAGGTGAGTTAGGCACTCCTTCCCTGAAACTTTCAATTGTATTTTGAGTTTTGCTCTATTCCTACCACCCCAGGGCTTTCTTGTTTTTGTGTATTTCTCTTCTTTGCCATATGTTAGGCTCTCTTGAAACAGAGATCATTTTTTTGTTATCCTTGCATAATATTCAGGAAAGTATATGTTGTAGAATAGGTTTTGGAGTCTCAGAATATTAAATTGGCTTCAGTCGAAAACTAGCTCCAGTGCTAATTAATGGATACTCTAGCACAGTTAGGACGTTTAAGTGAAGAATGGAAAATTTCCCTAATGTTCAAAAATGCTTCATTGTTTTTCAATACAAATCCGCTATTGAAAACTCTGGCTGTTCCTGGGTTTCCTTTCTTATGATATTTAATATGTCCACAATCCCAAGAAGAATAATAGGCCACACACAGTTTTTTGATGGGACCTCTCAAATACCTGCAGTGTTGTGATCTCGAGTGTCACCCAGACCCTCACCATTAGCACAGAGCTAGTTGGAGAAGGAAATGGCAACCCACTCCAGTATTCTTCCTGGAGAATCCCATGGACAGAGAAGCCTGGTGGGCTATAGTCCATGGTTGTCGCAAAGAGTCGGACATGGCTGAGCGACTTCACTTACTTAAAAGATATCATGCTCTCCGTTTGCTCTAAGTCCTTCTAATGCACTGATTGGTTTTCATTTGGAGTCAGTAGTGTTTTTGTTAAAAATGCACTATGCATGGTAGTTCTGGCTTAATAATTTATTCAATATCTGTCTTATCTTTAGAAGTACTTAATTTTTAAATATGTCAATTTTAAATATGATATCTACATTACATTTTTGTTACAAATTTATAGTTTACAAATTTATAATTAAAATGACAAGCTATATCATATTGAATTATATTAAAAATTTTACCTAAACTTCAAGTTAATTATATATGCATTAAAATATAAAATATTAATGTTTATGTCTCAGAGTATTATGTATTACTTTTTTTCTAGAATATATGTTTATGACTTGAACAAAAGAGTAGAACAAAAAAAAAATTTCCTAACCTAAAGAAATATACTTATAGCCATTTATATATTATAATATTATTATATTATATCATAATATAATAATTTGAGAACTTTTTCTGTTGTTTCTGGATTTTCAACATTATTAGTATTATATTTTCTTCCAGATAATTATTTTTAAAGTATTATGGAGCATATTTAAAGTATGAAATATAAAACAAAAGCATAATTTCTGTTTAAATATAAATAATCTTAAGAGTAATATACTATATATATATCTCATTTTACCATTAGTTTTTCCATTAAAAGTGTTTATTTTAATTGAATTATGGACAAAAATATTACTTTTCAAAAATATATCTCTATGTTTTGCTTACTTAGGAATAATTTTCCCCTTCAAAGTGACATTTGGAATACTTCTGTTAACATAGAATACAAAAAATAAAACCAAAACCTAACAATATCTTTTTTATTTGTTATATTTTTCTATGTTTTTTTTATATTATATTTGCTATGTTATAATTTTCCTGTTTGGGACAATTTGTTGTTCTTTCTAAATTTTAATCTATTCCATCTCAAATGATTGTGATGACATGATGTTACCAGACTGATTCAGAATTATATGTTTATCATGCATGTACATTCTTACATGATTATAATTTCAAAGGAAATAATAAATAATATAGTGTTCAGTTCAGTTCAGTCTCTCAGTCATGTCTGACTCTTTGTGACCCCATGAACCGCTGCACGCCAGGCCTCCCTGTCCATCACCAACTCCCGGAGTCCACCCAAACCCATGTCCATTGAGTCGGTGATGCCATCCAACCATCTCATCCTCTGTCATCCCCTTCTCCTCCCGCCTTCAATCTTTCCCAACATCAGGGTCTTTTCAAATGAGTCAGCTCTTCACATCAGGTGGCCAAAGTATTGGAATTTCAGCTTCAACATCAGTCCTTCCAATGAACACCCAGGACTGATCTCTTTTAGGATGAACTGATTGGATCTCCTTGCCATCCAATGAACTCTCAAGATTCTGATCCAACACCACAGTTCAAAAGCATCAATTCTTCTGTGCTCAGCTTTCTTTATAATCCAACTCTCACATCCATACATGACCACTGGAAAAACCATAGCGTTGACTAGATGGACCTTTGTTGACAAAGTAATGTCTCTTCTTTTTAATATGCTGTCATGGTTGGTCATAACTTACCTTCCAAGGAATAAGCATCTTTTAATTTCATGGCTGCAATCACCATCTGCAGTGATTTTGGAGCCCAAAAATATAAAGTCAGCCACTGTTTCTACTGTTTCCCCATCTATTTGCCATGAAGTGATGGGACCGGATGCCATGATCTTAGTTTGCTGAATGTTAAGCTTTAAGCCAAATTTTTCACTCTCCTCTTTCACTTTCATCAAGAGGTTCTTTAGTTCTTCTTCACTTTCTGCCATAGAGGTGGTGTCATCTGCATATCTGAGGTTATTGATATTTCTCCTGGCAATCTTGATTCCAGCTTGTGCTTCTTCCAGCCCAGCGTTTCTCATGATGTACTCTGCATATAAGTTAAATAAGCAGGATGACAATATACAGCCTTAATGTACTCCTTTCCCTATTTGAAACCAGTCTGTTGGTCCATGTCCAGTTCTCTCTGTTGCTTCCTGACCTGCATACAAGTTTCTTAAGAGGCAAGTCAGGTAATCTGGTATTCCCATCTCTTAAAGAATTTTCCATAGTTTATTTTGAACCGCACAGTCAAAGGCTTTGGTATAGTCAATAAAGCAGTAATAGATGTTTTTTTGGAATTCTTTTGCTTTTTCAATGATCCAGCAGATGTTGTCAATTTTATCTCTGGTTCCTGTGCCTTTTCTAAAACCAGCTTGAATATCTGGAAGTTCACGGTTCACATATTGCTGAAGCCTGGCTTGGAGAATTTTGAGCATTACTTTACTAGCATGTGAGATGAGTGCAATCGTGCGGTAGTTTGAGCATTCTTTGGCATTGCCTTTCTTTGGGATTGGAATGAAAACTGACTTTTCCAGTCCTGTGGCCACTGCTGAGTTTTCCAAATTTGCTGACATATTGAGGGCAGCACTTTCACAGCATCATCTTTCAGGATTTGAAATAGCTCAACTACAATTCCATCACCTCCACTAGCTTAGTGATGCTTCCTAAGGTCCACTTGACTTCCCCTTCCAGGATGTCTGGCTCTAGCTGAGTGTGAGGTATCACACCATCATGAAAAAAGGTCATGAAGATCTTTTTTGTACAGGTCTTCTGTGTATTCTTGCCACCTCTTAAAATCTTCTGCTTCTGTTAGGTCCACACCATTTCTGTCCTTTATTGAGTCCATCTTTGCATGAAATGTTCCCTTGTTATCTCTAATTTTCTTGAAGAGATCTCTAGTCTTCCCCATTCTATTGTTTTCCTCT
The DNA here is from genome assembly GCF_033118175.1 of Dama dama. Classification (NCBI taxonomy): domain Eukaryota; kingdom Metazoa; phylum Chordata; class Mammalia; order Artiodactyla; family Cervidae; genus Dama; species Dama dama. The sequence goes on along the minus strand of NC_083710.1, from coordinate 65,376,306 downwards.
ATTTCTTTGCATTAATCACTGAGGAAGGCTTTCTTATCTCTCCTTGCTATTCTTTGGATCTCTGCATTCAAATGGGTATATCTTTCCTTTGTGTTACTCATTAGCTATAAAGTCTGGGCAACACTTTTCTCAGAACTCAAGCAATTTAGAAAACATAAGGTCCTCTCTTCTGTTTATCCATTACTGACTGATAGAACTCATTGTTTTGAAAAGCCAAATATTTTTGAATGAACATAAAGTTGTTTAGACAATTCAAAAGCCTGGTAGAACCAAAAACTTGTTAGTTTATTATAAGGTATGCTTTTAATATTTTTTTAAATAGGCACTTCTTGAATTGTTCTTTTGGTTACATTAAAAACAGCTATTTCAACATGACCAAATGAAGAAAAACCTTGCAAGTTTTTATGATGTAATCAGAAGTGAACATTAACTGATACTAAATTGGTTTAAAATGGATAATTAAAAGAATAAGAAAGTTAGGAATATGACATTTTACTTCTCTTCTTGAAGTTTGCTATCAGGTATACAAGTTAAAAAGTCATAGGTGTTAAACAAATTGAAAAATAGTATCATACTAGCGACTTTTATAACAGCTTAAAAATTTATTCAACTCAATTATTTAGAATAGATTTTTAATTTTTAATGGACAAAAGATAGCTTGGTCTATGGGGGGCTTTTCATTTAATAGGTGAAGAAACACACTCAAAGAGAGTTGGCATTAGTGGATGATATAATACAAGCAGTTAGCAGGAGTCCCAGAGCTTAGGTTTAGCTCCATAGATTGCCAAGTTAATTTATGATTGATAGATTCTCCTAGCTTCCTTTAAATATCATCTTCTTTGTGATATAAACTATATTGTATGCAAATTTCACATTTAGGGGCTAAGGAATGAAAAGGTATTGACTGAGTAAAAGTCATAGTAGTCACACTTCACAAAAAGGTAAGACTCATCTATATCAGGCACCTTTTTGGTAATTGAGATTAATGAATAGAAGTACTCAGCTACTTAAGCAAAGAAGTTTCACTAAAGTAAGACATCCCTTTCAGTAAAGAGCATTTAAGAGTATTCGTGAAATATTAGAAATGGTAAAGTTGATAGCAAAGTATGTGACAAAAGCTTAGTATTGATGGAACACAGAAGCAGTGACTGCTTCTTTCAAATATTAATAACTTTTTAAATTGCACATTAAAATCCCATCACATTAATTTATTATTTAAAACTCCAGTAAATTTAATATTATCTCTAAAGCAACTATTATAGAGACTTAATGGATTCCTTAATTAGGATATAGTATTAATGGTTATAGAACCCTAATTAAAATGGAGAGCTTGAAAAACAGCCAAAATGTGAAGAAATTATTCAAGCAGTGATTTTATTTTTAAAAAATGAATGGAAGCTCCATCCAAAATGTTAAAAGGAAATGTATAAATCATATACTTCATTTAATCATTGTAATTTTTTCATAAGGATTAATATATATTGTTTCCTTCTAGATATACATTTTATTTTACTTTAATATCTTGGAAGTAATCTAATTCATCTTGTTTTATACTTGGGTTGTATTAATTTTTCAGAGAAATGAAAGTGCATCTACCATTATACTGGCCACATTTGTTTGCACTTTTGAAATTTATTTCATAATTTATTTGAATATAGGTTTTCACTATAAATGTATCACTGAATTAAGAATTTATCTGGATAAATTTGTTTAGAAGTGTTTTTATCTTTAAAGGGTTGATGTGATGATTTTGAATTTAAGGAATAGAGTATAATGTTTGCCTTCAAGTAATATAATTTGATTTAAATAAAAATTATTTACAGTTATTTTTTTATTCATTACTATCCATGTTAATAATATACTCATTCATTTTAGGATTCTTTATTAGATAACAATTCTTTCCGTATCCTTGGATAGTGTAGGTGCTTTGTTCCAGTAACAGAAAACCATTTTCAAATAACAGAAGCAAAAAATGAAATAGAGCATAGGGATTCTGGAGTATTTTTTGGAGCAAGAAGCACCACCAAGATTCTTATCAGCTGGAAAAAGGCAGTTTTCAGGAACTTGAGCGACATGTTTCAGTTAATTCACTTGTTTAACTTTCATGGACTTATATCTCTGCCTTTTGTGTCTAATTCATTCTTCTTCTTGGAATTGAATTTTATTTCTTAAATGTTTTTTTTTCTCAAAACATGACAATTTTTCCACTGCAGAATTACCAAGTCCAAGATTCAAATAAATCAAAATTTGAAAAAGAATTGTTTTTCCCAGTTCTAAATTCTGGCAAAAAGAATGGGATTGTCCGGACCAGGATCAGTGTCCATTTCTGGTACAGTCAACAATTTTGGGGGGTTAGATCCTGTAATATTAATGGATGAGTTAATGTCTAGTCCTACTGAAGGCAAATATAAGAGCAGGAAAGTAATTACAAACTAGTAACTTTTCTTCTGACTTTATTTTTCTGGGTTCCAAAATCACTACAGATAGTGATTGCAGCCATGAAATTAAAAGACACTTACTCCTTGGAAGGAAAGTTATGACCAACCTAGACAGCATATTAAAAAGCAGAGTAACTGTTTCCTTGGCTAGCTCCCTGGGGATTAAGAGGGGGGGCAAGGTGGTCCCTTAAATGATTAAGAGTAGGGACAGGGTCATGGTCCTGCCCAAGGGGTGGCTTGGGTGGTCTGTCCATCCCCCTTGGTGGTGGCTGTGTACAGGATCATGTGCAACACCCTACTTTTGTTCCCAACACTTCAAAAATTGGATTTTTGATCTTTTTGTATCTTTTTCATAATTTATGCCAGCTACCCATATATGCAGTTATTTTTTAGTCCCTTGTATTTTCTTTGTATTCTGTTGCTTAATTTAAAAGAAGAAAACCAAGCACATATTTTAACACCCATAAAGATTCATTGTTAATAATTCTAATCCTTTTTATATGCATATGAAAATATAGATCTAGTAGGTAATAGACAGTTCATAGATAGTATTTTATAAGATTTGATCAAATATTAATTCAAAATAAAATGTTATTTTAAATTTTATTTCACTTTATCAAAAGGAAAAGAGACACAAATCAAAAGATATCTGTGAATTTCTATTAAATATTTCTTCAGAACAAGAGGTGATAGTTTCTAAAATCCATTTGAATTTATAAAATAATTATCAAGAAAAATGTTAAATGGTTGAAGTACTTCTGTTTTTTAGCACAATTCAGCAATATGTAGTGATTCTCTGCTATAAAAATTGCTAAAATATAATATTCTACTTGCCTCTCATTTCCCATTGCTATCTTATTAACATTACAATGTCAAGTTTTATGATTTATATATCAGTTGTACTACCAAGGGCTGTATAGCCATCTTATTTTAGTAAGATTTAGTACTTACCACTATTCCGTTAGTGTTTCTCCATTTCTAAGTTTGTCGTTTATACTCATGTAGTTTTGTGGGAACGTAATCTAATATCTTTTTTCTTCCAGAAAGCTTGAAGAAATCATGGATGCTTGTACTCTCAGAGTGCTTGCCGGTTTGTTTACACTACCTTAGAGAAAGCTTAATTGCAGCCAAGAATTGTTAAATCCCTTTATACGTTACCTAACGTATTGTCTGGAAGGCACTTTCAAGTACGCACTTTCATTAAGTACCATTTAAAAATTAGAAAAGAGCAGCGAAGATAAAGAGGCTGATCCTAGTAACCAAGCTAGTAACGGAGGCTCCAACTGAACCCTTGAATTCCCAGAGTTTGGATCCTCATCTATGGCTATTAAACTGATGCTACAAACTTCATAGCATATGACTTCCTCTTTATATTCCTGGTCCATATTATGAACCATGCCCGTACACTTGAGTTAATAAATTCACTTGGAAATGTTTTTGTGGTAATGATGTGAAATACTGTCTCTTGGAATGCCATTGTTCTCGTCAGCAGTTTCAGTTCTGCCTGAAGGTTTCTTTCTTGTGGCTTTGAGGATATTTTTCAGTTTTAATTATTCTCTTTGCTATTCCAGGAGCATGGATTGCTCATGAAGATGCTCTTTGTTCTTATCTTTTCTTCTCTCAGTTTTATACTTTTGTCCTTCTTGTTGCTTTTGAGTGACTTCCTCAAACCTGTCTGCTCTTACTTCATGGGTTTTATATCATGTTATTCTATTTCTGTTTTTTTCTAAAATAGCTTCTACGTGTACCTGTGTGTTGTCGCTTCAGTTATATCTATTTGTCACCCCATGGGCTGTAGCCCATGAGGCTCCTCTGTCCATGGGATTTTCCAGGCAAGAATACTGGAGTGGGTTGCCGTTTTCTTCTCCAGGGGATCTTTCTGACCCAGAATTAGAACCCACATCTCCTGCATTGGCAGATGGATTCTTTATCACTGAACCACTGGAAAGCAATCATATGTAAGTAGGAACATACTAATTACTTTTTTATTATTACTTATTCTTAAAATATAGTTTGAGGGAAGTTGACAAATAGTTAGCTAATTCTATTAATGTTTTGCTCTCTGAAGCAAATATCAACTTCTTCTTTAAAATAAAGACTATGAAAACTCAATATCTGAATATGTTTATATACATGTGTATGTCACTATAAAATATAAACAATCACAATATGATGTTAATATGTTCTCATAGACTGTTTACATGTACATTTATACATGACATGCAAAAATAGAGAGTAGTTATACTCTATACCTTTCCAGTGTATTAGACAGACAAGTCATTACATACATAGTTTTATTGTATAAAATATGTTTGTCTCATCATTATTCTTTAATATTTATTCAAAGATGCATTACAATACTATCAAAGAAGGAAATAGAACTCTCTCTGAACTTTTTGAAGGAAGAACTTTTGGAATAACAGTATCATTAAATACAGCCTCTGGGGAAAAAAGCAAAATATTAAACACAAGAAAAATGACAAGTACAGCTTAAACTTCTTTGTGATTATAAGCCCTGAATTAATGTACAGTGCCTCTGACAGAATCAGAACTTTCTTTTATATTTTGAAATGAAGTGCTGAGGTATGGAAAACTACTTTCTGATACAAACTGTATGATAACACAATAAACCCGGAATACCTAATATAATCTTACACCTATTCATCTGTACCATTGATTTACATTAAATGAATTAATTTAAAATATAGCTATCCTCTAGATTAAGCATACTATTTAAAACACAGTCATTTTGTAATAGTGTGTGTTTGTTCACAAAATCAGAAGCTTAGAAAATGCTGGGAATGGAAAAGAAAATTTTCTGGGGCAAGCAACTACCACAAAGACACATTCAAGCCACTAAGAATTTTAACACAATGGCAGCAATCATAGCTACTGTAACCTTTACTAAGTTCTTGCCATATACTAGCCATTACTGATTTTCTATTTGCAAGATCTATATACTATTTAAAACAAACTTTAAGAATTGGTACTCTCAGCCTTGAGTTTTCAAATATTGAATTTGTATTATTATTTATTAATATTATTTATATTTTGAAATATTTTTGTAGCTTTTGTAATAGAATAATGTAGGATGGAATAGTACAGAAATAAAAGCAGACAAATAATCATTGGATTTGTGCTCAAAATTATTTATGATAGATTCTGTGATTTAAAAGAAATTGGAGATCACAGGCAGTGGGAAATATCAAAATTATTAAGTAAGAAAATAATTTGTAGTTTAGGATTTTCTGATTTCAAGTTTATTTTCTGTATTGTCATTTTTGTTGAATATATTTCTTTTATAGAAAGAAAGAATCTGTCAGCCCCAAATATCTTCTAGCTTAATAGTAAGATATGGTTTCATCATTTTCATTTCTAATTAAATAATTTTAATAGTGTAAGCATTTCTACCTTCTTAAAATGACATTTTAAAAGCAATTTGTAGTGCTAAAGTCAATTTGTTTGATATTTTAGTGGTTTTTATAATTCAAACAGCTTATAAAACATGTGGTTCCAGATGGTAGACTGGATTGTAGGCTTGATCTGCAAGTTCAAGTAAAACAAGATATAATAATACCTAAAACAATTTAATCCAGCATAGCTAAAATGCAATGCATGCCAACATGCTGAAAACAAATGGATATGGGAGGATAACTCTTCTCTGAGGATATCTTAAACACTTATACAGTATTAATATATGTCATATATGTAATAAACTGTGTAATATTTGGGTGAAGAACAATAATCACTACCGAGGTTGTAAAGAACAAAAGGCTTTATTTGTATGTCTCAAGAATTGCAATTCAGGAGACACAGATTTGAGAAAAACTAAGAGTGTTTTGGGAGAGGTAAAAAAGTGAGGGACTTATAAAGACAAAAGCCACAGGGTCATTTAAGATGACTGGTGAGAATTGTGGTTGACTCTGTTGCAAGTATGGAAATATTTCTCCTTAAAGAATAGGTTGTCATGAGTTATTTTAGGATGAGGATTAGAGAAATATTTTGAGTTTCTGAAACATTGGACAGATAATGTGGATGCCTATGTAAAGACAATAACTGGTCAGACATTCAAATTCTAGCTGTGCTGCAATATATATAAGTCATACTTCCTGACTCCATTTCTGAGCGCTGTCTTAGCAATACTGACTCCATTTTGACTTTCCTTTTACATAGACCAAATGAAGGATGCTTTACCTATGTACACATTTAGCGACACCAATAAAACCTCTCTCTCTTCCTCTTTCTTTCTCTATCTCCTTCCTCCTCTCTTGATTTCCTCTCTTGGTAAATAATACCTAAACAGAATTTTTAATTCTTCATTCACCACTACCTATCTTGGGCCATGCCTGGGGTATGCATATTTCAGAGTGGATTCCATTGATAGAAAATGGAGCTCAAAGTTTATTGGGAATAGAATCAAGAAGTTGGTTAAAGTATAGATTCCTGGACCACACACAGAGGGCTTATGATTCTATAAACTTCTGGCAGGTTTTGGATTTTGAGAATTTAATAAGCCCCTCAGGTGGCTGTCTGATGCAGGTGGCCTTTAGACTACAGGACATCACATTCTGGGGTTAAAGCTTAAATTCTTCACCAGCCAGTTGAGGTAAAGACAGTATGTCTACAAGTTACCATTTCTGGACCCATTTCCAGCCTTTCCCTTATGTAACCTTTAGTTTATAGTTCACTCCCACACCATTTTCCCCTCACACCTGCCTCTGTCTTTTCTGTTCTCTCTATTAGGACATTCTTAACTTACCTATCTAGTAAACCCTACCCAGTCTTCAATATCAACTCAAGGGTCAACTCTTTTGTAAATATCAATGGTGATTCTCTTAACCATATTTTATATTGTTAGTATATCCTTCGAATCCCATCTTATTGTTCAAACATTGCTAATGTGTCTCCTTCTAGGCTGTTCTCTTTGTTCTCACAAAACACAAAGTGCTCAATAGATGCTCACTGTCAATCATGTTCAAAAGAAACACCTAAATTATCAAAAAACATATTATTAAAACAATGATTCAGTGTGCAAAAGTACATTGGGAACTATAGATTTTCAGATTCGCAAGTTACTTTCCCTAAAGCATTCTGTATGAAAAGTTTGTTTTCTTTTTTCTTTTGTTGTACCTAAAGTGGACAGCTTAGTCGGCAACACTGAGCCAGTCCAGAATTTGATCATATCTAAGATCACCCAAGAGTAATGTTCTGTCTTTTCTTATCATCACTATTAGCAGTGCACAACTTCTTATTACCCTTATCACTCATTGTTATGATAAACGAAGCACAAAACCCTTCAACCAAAGCTGCTGTCTTTAGAGGGTAATAGCTTCTTTATCTATTGGAAGCAAGACTCCTGACTTTTAGTTGAAGACTGGAATTTTATTCTAACCATTATCAAACTAGGCAAGTACAAAGGTGTTCTTTAATTGATTTTTTTCAGCTTCCAATTTTCTTAAGAAAAAATTAATTTTGTAGGAAAATTTCAACAATAAAAATATTTAATACTCTGGGAATTTCCTTACCTGTACAAATACCTGGAATTTTTCCCAAAGTTTTGAATCACTTTCTAGTTTTGCAACACATTTTGCCATCATTTCATTACTGTGGCATTTTAAGTGTTCTATGAACAGAATGTTAAATATGTTGATATTTAGAAATGTGAGTTGTCATTGATATCATAGAGTATTTTGTAACTTATTCACATCTTTTCCAACTTATAACACATTTTTTTGCCTGCAAAAATTTGTATCTATTCAAGTGATAATATGATTTTGCATTTCCTTAAAATAAAGGAAATTTTATGTTTCCAACTTAACACAGTTAATTGGACTGAACCCCACCTATCTTATTTTATGCATTTATACCTGACAGATATTTTTTGTAGCTTTGAAATATATTGACTTTGGCCTGAATTATGACACCTATTAAAAAGCCTCCAGATGGCTTCAAGCAAAGCAAAATACTCACCTTGAATAGCACATCCCAGGCATCAGTTCACATACTTCAGAAAGGAAAAGTGCCATGAATTTCATGTTTATAATTGTTAGTGTTTCAGAAGACAATGATGAAGAGACAGTGCTGAAATGGCTATTACATCTATTTATAGACTATGGCACATGAAGTCAATCTTACCTTCCTTGAGTTTGTTTTATCACCTAGGGGCTTGCCTAAATGAAAAACTATCAAAAACTCAAAGGATATAGCATGAAAAATCATGTAATTTCTGTTTTCTACATTTTACCTGTGAACTGTTTGATGGTTCTGTATAGAAAGGTTGACCTTTGACTCTTTGCAATTTGAATACTGCACCCAAATGGTGCACTACAAACAACTTTACCTCCGGGAAGAGGAAGGGAATAATATATTGTTAGTCTGAATCATATTTTGTCAGCTCCAGGAATGTCCTGGAAAGTCAGAAGTAAGGTTAAGCAAATTATTATTTGAGGATTAGAATCGCTAATGTTCAGTTGCTCTGTCGTGTTTGACGCTTTGGGACCCAATGGACTGCAGCATGCCAGGCTTCCATGTCTTTCACTATATCCTGGAGTATGCTCAAACTCATGTCCATTGAGTCACTGATGCCATCTTGTCCTCTGTCACCCCCTCTCCTCCTGCCTTCAATCTTTCCTAGCATCAGGGTCATTTCCAATGAATTGGCTCTTCGTATCAGGTGGCCAAACTATTGGAGCTTCAGCTTTAGCTTCAGTCCCTTCAATGGATATTCAGGATTGATTTCCTTTAGGATTGACTGGTTTGATCTCCTTGAAGTCCAAGGGAATCTCAAGAGTCCTCTCCAACACCACATTTCAAAAACATCAATTCTTCGGCACTCAGCTTTATTTACGGTCCAACTCTCCCATTAATACATGTCTACTGGAAAAGCCATAGCTTTGACTCTACAGACCTTTGTTGGCAAAGTAATGTCTCTGCTTTTTTATACATTGTCTAGGTTTGTCATCGCTTTTCTTCCTAGGAATAAGTGTCTTTTAGTTTCATGGTTGTGGTCATCATCTGCAGTGATTTTGGAGCTCCAAAAATAAGGTCTCTCACTGTTTCCATTGTTTCCCGTCCATTTGCCATGAAGTGATGGGACTGGATGTCATGACCTTCGTTTTCTGAATGTTGAGTTTTAAGGCAACTTTTACACTCTCCTCTTTCACTTTCATCCAGAGGCTCTTCAGTTCCTCTTCACTTTCTGTCATAAAGGTGGTAGCATCTGCATATCTGAGGTTATTGATATTTCTCCCACAATCTTGATTCCAGCTTGTGCTTCATCCAGCCCAGCATTTCTCATGATGTACTCTGCATATAAGTTAAATAAACAGGGTGACAATATACAGCCTTGACATACTCCTTTCCCAATTTTGAACCAATCCATTGCTCCATGTCTGGTTCTACCTGTTGCTTCTTTTTTTTTTTTTTTTGATAGTGGAGTGCAGTTTATTACACCGGGGGGCCCAAGGCAGAGTCTCCTCTTAGCCAAGGACCCCGACCAGCATTTGTGAAAATCTTTTATACCCCATGTGTCCAAACCCACTACCCCAATTCCCTTGAGACTTACATAAACAAAGGAAGGGTAAATACAACTACAATAACCCCATCATTCACATGTTATGTGTTCAAACAGTCAATAATCAATAAGCCCGCAGTTACATTCCAAATAGTTAGTAACTGATAAGCCTGTGCTTACATTCTGATGGATAGTGTCCGGAGGCAGGGGTGATTAGTGTCTGTTTTCTCTTCTTCAAGATTCCCCTGCCCAGAGGGGGGTCTTATCCTTCCATTGTCATTCCCACAGGCACTAAGCACAGAGTTCAGAGTCCACTGGAGAGGTGGCCGCTCACGATCAGCACAGCAGGCCTGAGATGGAGTCCAGGCCCTATGAATTCCTTCTTCATTCCCCCCTCTTGATGCTCTTAGTTTCCATAACGAGCATCATTTATTGAGATATATTGTACCTTAGCCCTCCTGCCACCCACATGAGAGAATGCTATCAACCTCTGGGTTACAAAATTCACAAGGCATTGTAGGAAGCAGGGCCCACAAAGCAGTATGATCAAGATTACTATAACAACAGTTCTTTAGACATGGCTTTCACTTGATTTTGCATATCCTCCAAGGCAGCAGATACATCTTTAGACAGGTCAGGGATGTACACACCATTCTCCAAAGTCCCTCCTTGGGCTGCTGTGAGTATGTCTAATGCCATCCTATTTTGAATTACTGCCTTCCTCATCTGAATCTGTTCTTCGTTCAAAGCTTGAATGGCTTTAGTACTGTCTAAGAGGGCCTGTTTAATGAAATTAGTTAAGCCTCTACCTTAACCATGATATCCGTTGTCCCTACAGAGGGTATAAAGAAGGCAGCAAGATAGTCATACCATTGGAACACAGATCGTGTCCATCTTGCATGCAGATAAGGCAGGTTTACTGGAGGCTGGTGTAGGCTAGGCTTAATTCTGCCATGGGCGAAAGCAAATCCTAATGTGCAACGCCGCACTCAGCCAACTGGTAACCATGGCCATAAGTTAAGCCCACAGAGCCACTGGGTCCCATTGGGGGCTACCCAGCGGATTCCAGGATTATATTTCCAGTCAGAACCGGGCCACTGAGCAGACTGATTGGGGTGATAGGTAACTTCCAAGATTTGTTTACTTTGTTCAGGGGACAAATAACAATTCTTTTGGGTCTAGGGGATGGTCTCCAAATCCAACTTTCTGTTCTTTTTGTTCCCAGCAAATAGTAGCAGGGGCAATCAACTGTCCTTTCTCAGGAGTCATCCAGAAATATTCATCCCAGACCTGGTAGTATTGCTCAAGGCACCGGGAGGCCTGTCCCCCTTTTGTAAGGGAGCCCTTTTCCTCTTTAATTCTCATATATGAGGTATAAGCCTTTGTTATCTCCGTAAGGCTGGTGTTCATGTTAAATGTAACCCTATGTCCCTGGCCCACTGATGGCTTCTTCTAACACCAGAGGGCAAAGAAAGTTTATGGTTGGTGAGAGAGAGGAAAGTTCCTTTCTGTTGTTAAAGTCCCCATAACGGAGTGACGATACCCACCAGGGGAGTCTGTCTATTACTGACAGGGGCATAGCCCCCCATACCCAAGTTCAGAATTGCATTGGTGAGGCCGAGCAGCAGGAGTCGTTTACCCAGCTCCATCCTGTAGAGGGCTCGTCTGGGACCTAGTTTTCTTCTTCCTCCTCAGAATGATCTTGGTTTCCCATGGGTCGGTGGGGTCCTTCTGGGTGGTCCACTCGGCGTCCTCCGGGTCAGCGTGGTATGTCTTCTTCGCTCTGGTGTGATGGATCAAGGGACAATACCTGCAACTTTAACTGAGCGCTCAGTTCCCCTGCTGCCGTCCACTACCTGCTGACGTGAAAGGTCCGGGCGTTGAGAAGCAGAATCCTTCCAGAGGGGCGAGGCGCCTTACCCCCTCTGGGAGATTCAAGCTACAAAGCCTCGGGGTGGCCTCAAATGAGACCTGTCTCCTCAAAGTGAGGAATTTCCTGGCCAATGCACCAAATGTTATAGCCACGCGTTACGGGAAACAAACTCACTCAGAAGGACAATGCAGATAGTGGAGTGCAGTTTATTACACCGGCGGGCCCAAGGCAGAGTCTCCTCTTAGCCAAGGACCCTACCTGTTGCTTCTTGACCTGCATAAAGGTTTCACAGAAAGCAGATATGGTGGTCTGGTATTCCCACCTCTTAAAGAATTTTCCAAAGTTTATTGTGATCCACACATCAAAGGCTTATGTAGTCAGTGAAGCAGAAGTAGATATTTTTTCTGGAATATTTTTAATAGAATTGCTAATAAAGAACCAAACCAGGGATTTCTGCAGCACAGCCAGCATGAATCCCTGCTCTACTTGTTTGTTTTCAGACCTTAGAACTGCAGGGCAAAATCCTTGTGAAAGTTGGTTTTTGTCAAGAACTGGCGGTATTGTTATCTGCAGCCAAAAGGGAAAGAAATCAAGGTCCTAGCAGACGGAGAAAAGGTATCTATGAAATTCTGTTTGAAAATAAGTTGATGATTATTCCCAAAAGGATGCAGTGCTCTCTCCATATTTCTAAGATAATATAGAGAACTCTGAAACAGCTGCAATATCAACCAGCATGCAGCTAAATCTAGAGCTTAAGTCTAAGCATTTGTAGTTTGGGCTATAGATAGCAGGACTTAAAAACAAGTTAGAGACATAACAAAACAAAGCAAAACACCAAGAATGAAGGTAAGTTAAACACTACCTAAAGTATTCCATTAGGAGCATGCAATTTAAAGAATTCATAAATAGAAAACAGTGGAAAATTTAAGTCTAATTTACAATGCCATATGTAACTTACCATATGTAAAATGGCTAGCCAATGGGAACTTTCTGTAGGACTCAGGAAAGTCAAACCTGGGCTCTGTAACAACCTAGAGAGGTGGAATGGGGAGGAAGGTGGAAGGGAGGTTCAAGAGGGAGGGGACATATATATATCCATGGCTGACTCACGTTGATGTTTGGCAGAAATCAACACATTTCTGTAAAGCAATTATCCTTCAACCAAAAAATAAAAATTAAAAAAAAAAATTTGAAAAAGATCTTACTATTATATCGTTAGGTTATATTACAAAATTCAACCATTGTTTTATCAGAATGTATATTGTAGATGAATTAAAATGTAATACTTACAGAACTACAGGGTGAAAAATTGTGCTTCCAGGTATTAATATGTGGATATAAGCAAAGCTACATCACTTAAAGAGCTGGTATTGAACACACTATGTCACACTTTCTTTGTCTATGAAAGAGAATTAATTTCCCTCAGATGTATGATTGCTTTTTGGAATAAAAGACTTTTAAATAAATATAAAACACTTGGCATAATGAATATCACATAGGAAACATAGCTGGTTGCTATTTATTATTCTTCTCACTAATTCTCTTTTATTGTTACAATAGTGATTTTAATAATTGATAGCACGAGCTAACAACAGAGCCTACCAAATAGCATTTGCATTTTCATTTGGAATGGTTTCAGATTAGTTTGAGGAAAGACATAGTATATGCAGAAAAATGATTTAACCTGAAAAAAAAATAAGCATGAAAGTGCCACCTGTTCACCTTGTCTCAGTCTAGAAATCACAGAAGCCTTATGTGAGTCCCATTCTACACATTCAGAACCAGGACTCATGCAAGTGCCCGGCCAGGTGCCCTTTCTTTTCCAGCTAGACTATTGCTTTTTTTTTTTTTGACCTCTATTCAATTCAGGTTCCTAGGTTTTATAACCATAAGCTTGATTCCTGGTATAAGAAATATGGCCTGAGCTCTACTTGCCAGAGTCATCTACCCCCCTTCTGTTCCCATAGAACACAAATCTAACCCCAGGCATTTAACACAGAGCCGAGGTTAGGTCAGCCCTACTCCATCATGACCCATGAAGTGAGTGAAGAACACTAACACATTATATCATTGATATACAAATTATAAGTTTACAAATCAGTTTTCTCTGGTATATAGAACATTAGATGATATAAGATAAAACACACAAATGTGTGTATACTTTTAATAAATATAAAACCAAGTGTCATGATTATATAAATAACAGGTAACATTTGGCAAAATTTGTCAAGTTAGAAGCTTTATGTTGTTGCTAATTTTCTGAAAGCCAAGACATTAAAAAAAGAAAAATTGGAAAGATATTTAGTTTTCATGCTATAGATTAAAATGTTTTAATGTTTCACTTGTGTTTTTGTGATTTGTTTTGTTTTTCTGTAGAGATGATTTTTTTCCCCATCATTGAATTCTTATAAAAAATATAGCACATGGGTCATTTTATAAAAGTCATAAAGTAACATAATAAACATTCTCCTCAATTTTCTTTCTGCAGTGCATGCATAAAATAGACATGCTTTATAATGAATTTCATCGATTCAAATGCATATTATACGGAATCGTAGCCGTGCCAACAGATTGCTACAGGAAGCTAGAGAGTATTAAACCAAAAATAGAGTTTTAGGGGATTTAACTTGATAGAAATATAATAGCTAAAATCATTTTAAAAATTGAAAAGTTATCCCTTGTGCCATCTCTTATGGCTTGTAGATAGCTTTTAAGTGGATTTAAGAATTGTAAGGATGCAATTTTAATTTTACCATATGCATTTGCATAGGCTAATTTTGTTTAGCATGTCACTCTGGTAATAGGATGAGAAAAATTAAAAAGAAAAATAGATATTTACTATAGTTCTGGCTCCTTATTCTCCTATCCCAAGCTACAGGCCCCCAAATTTTTATGTTCCAGTCATGCCACTTTTTGAATGGAAGTAGTTGTCAGTATATGATGTCTTGTTACTATCATTAAATTATTAATTGAGCATATGATTGCCATTTACATGGTCTCACCAGAAAATAAAATGGGTATGTGCAAACCAGGAATATTATGCATGTTGCTGATAATTCCATCTCTTATACAAAGATCTTACACATCTCTTACATTGTTTTCTTACTCTTACCAGCTACTAAGCTTCCTTAGTAGTTCCAAATTTAATTCAATTATATTTCTCTTGTTAAGTCACCCAGCCATGACCAACTCTATGGACCCCATGGACTGCAGCATGCCAGGCTTCCCCGTCCTTCACTATCTTCCTGAGGTTGCTCAAACTCATGTCCCTTGAGTCAGTAATGCCATTCAACTATTTCATCTTCTGTAGCTTCCTACTCCTTTGCCCTCAATCTTTCCCAACAGCAGGGTCTTTTCCAATGAGTC
Source organism: Dama dama (assembly GCF_033118175.1). NCBI lineage: Eukaryota > Metazoa > Chordata > Mammalia > Artiodactyla > Cervidae > Dama > Dama dama. The sequence continues at coordinate 65,361,116 of NC_083710.1, read as the reverse complement.
ATCTCTTCACATCAGGTGACAAAAGTATTGGAGCTTCAATTCAGCACCAGTCCCTCCAATGAATACTCAGGGTTGATTTCCTTTAGGTTTGACTGATCCCCTTGCAGTCCAAGGGACTCTCAAGAGTCTTCTCCAACGCCACAGTTCCAAAGCATCAGTTCTTCAGCACTCAGCCTTCCTTATGGTCCAAGTCTCACATCCATATTTGACTACTGGAGAAACCATAGTTTTGACTATGTATGTAAAAGGACCTTTGTAAGCAAAGTGACATCTCTGCTTTTTAATACTCTTGTCTAGGTTTGTCATTCTTTTGAGAAGCAAGCATCATTTAATCTCATGATTGCAGTCACTGTCTGTATTGATTTTGGAGCCCAAGAAAATAAAATTTGCCATTGTTTCTACATTTTCCCCATCAATTTACTGTGAAGTGATAGGACCAGATGCCATGATCTTTGTTTTTTGCATGTTGAGTTTTAAGCCAGCTTTTTGACTCTCTTCTTTCATCTTCATCAAGAGGGTCTTTGGATCCTCTTAATTTTCTGCCATTAAAGTGGTGTCATCTGCATATCTGAGGTCATTGATATTCTCATGGCAATCTTGATTCCAGCTCGTGCTTCATCCAGCCCAGCATTTTGCCTGATGTACTCTGCATATAAATTAAATAAGCAGGGTGACAATATACACTTTGACATACTCCTTTGCCAATTTTGAACCAGTCCCTTCTTCCATATCCAATTCTGTTACTTCTTGTCCTGCATACAGGTTTCTCAGGAGGAGGCAAGGTGTTCTGATATTCCCATCTCATTAAGAATATTCCACAGTTATATTATTTTCAAATATATAATTTGAATTGTCATTAAAGTATGGGAGAGACTTTCTTATAATAGATGTTATTTAATTGTTATGTTAAACAGAGATGTGTCTGAGGTATAAATATCCTTTACTCTAGACTGATAAATTTACGTATGCTTAAGAAATAAATGTTTAGGGACTTTCCTGGTGGCCCAGTGGTTGAGATTTCACACTTCCACTGCAGGGGGGTATGAGGTTCATTCCCTGGTTGGCAAACAAAGATCCTGCAAGCCAAGTGACACAGTGGAAAAAAAAAAATCAGGTTTCATGGTTACAATCTTCTATTGAAAGCTAAGGAAGTTTACATAACTTTGTTTTGGTAGATAGTCAACATATCTTCTTTGGAATGTAGACTATATATTTCTTTAAAAAATAATTTTATAAGAAGATCTGTATATCTGCTCAATAACTTAGACTGATTTGAAACATGCAATTAAACTTGACAAGAAAGAATAAATAATGCTAATATCAACTATGGTCTTAGCCATTCAAGACTTACTTACATTGTAATATCAGATTTTGAATAGAATTACCACCAATTGTGGTCTTCTTAGGTGGCACTAGTGGTAAAGAACCAGCTTCCTAATGAGGAGAAGTAAGAGACCAGGGTTTTATCCTTGGGTCAAGAAGATCCCCTGGAGGAGGGCATGGCAATCCACTACAGTGTTCTTGCCTGGAGAATCCCATGGACAGAGAAGCCTGGAAGGCTACAGTCAGTCCATGGGTCGCAGCAGAGTTGGACACAACTGAAGTCACTTAGCACATACCACGATTTGTACAGTTGGCTGAAAAAGTGTTTTCAAGTATATTTGACCTGCTGGCTGTAAATATTTTATATTGTTTATTAAAAAAAGAGTAGCATATAATAACATTTACCAATAACCACAATTAAGTTTTTTAGATAATTTATGACTATGATAATTAAATAATTATCAAATATATGTGCATACTTGTAAATTTATCCATTCTGTTTAATTTAACCAATTACATAAACACTGACAGCTTTTGCTAGAGGGGCCAGAAAGAGTGTAAATGAAAGGCAGTTGCTTGACCTTCAAAATTCTACTGGCAAGAAAATAGCTTGAGAAAACTACCCAGGTGTGAATATGTGCTATATTCTATAATATAGAAAGGATGACACAGAGAGCTAAACCAATAGCTCAGAGCACGGGAAAGAAACTCACAGAGTATTAATGCTAGAACTTAAGGCTGAATCAAGATTTGGCTGGAGTTTATCTGGCTGGATTTCAGAAATGTCTTGCACCAATGACTAATTTTTTACTATCCTTTACCTGATTTTTTAATTAAAAAAGGCCTATAGTATTTATTCTATTCTGTTCCACCATAGTATGTTAGGTAGGTTGAAGGAAGATAACCTGTCCTCTTGAATTTCATGAGTCATTGTGAGTTATATTATCCTAAGAGCTGTATCTAAAGGGTTACACTTACCAGCTTTATCTGAACTTGGACATGACGTAGATGATGAGATTTTGGACTTGCAGTTGATGCTGTTATGGGATGAGATCTTGGGATGTGGTAAATGTGTCCTGCATGTGGTATAGGAATGAAGAATCACTGGGATCCAGATTGCTCACTATACTGGACAATGCCATAGCGTGAATCTCAATTCCCTTTCTTCAAGCTTAAGCAGAATACTTCTTCAAGCCAACAGACCATGGAAAAGGTGAAGGATTTTGGCCAACTAATTAATTTTGGCCAATTAATATCCAAAACTGATCATTCTTGAATTTATCAAAAGGGAGATTATTATAGGTGAGCCTCAGTTAATCAGGAGAAAGCCTTTAAGTGAGGGACTGAACCATTTCCTAAGGTGAGAAAGTCTCTTTCTTGTGATTTAATGGAGCAAGTCAATCACCATGAGATCCACAGCTGCAACTATAGGTTTTTTTCTGCCACAACCTTCAACAGATTGGATACAGTTCTTTCCCCAAGTGATCCTCTGATGAGTATGCTGTCCAGCTAACATAACAAGAAACAACTAAGCAGAATGATCCACCTATACTTCACTGACACCAGACCCATAGGGCTTGTGAGATAATAAATGGCTGTTATTTTAAACCAGTAGGTTTGTGCTTATTTGCTATGCAGCAGCAGAAAACTAATGCTGTGAAGGTGCTTTTCCTTTCTTTTCTCTGAGCATTTCTATTTCATCATATAGTTCCATTTGATGCTGAAATTTCTTATCTATTTTTCCACATTTTTAACTTTTTCCACTGGAACTTTTAACATACTAAGTATTGATATTTTAAATTCCCTCTTTGATGATTTCAGTATATATATCATGTCTAATTTAGGTTCTGTTGGGGGTTTTTGTTTCTTAACATGTTTTATTGTTCTGTTTTTGTGATTGACAATTGCTGATGAATTACTAAACATTTTTGTCTATTGAAAGAGAACAGTAGAGATGAAGGTAAGTTTTATGCCTGAAGATGAGCATGCTACTTCTAGTATTAGGTTGTAATTGTGTTTTTTGGGAAGAGTTTGAGATAAGCTCATGAAAAATTAAGCTGGATTTGGGTTTTATTTTTGAGATGGTTGCTTATAGTGCACCACTGAATTCAAGCCCTCTAATTTATCCTTTTGATTGGTTGGATGCAGAGAGGCTAAAGAGTTTTCTTCAATGTTCCTTTTTTACCTTCAACTTTCTACCTTTCTTTTATGCCTGACCTCAAATAGGAACTCTCTCCATCTTTAACTTTTTGATTACAGATATACTGCTATTGTATATTAGTTCTTATAAACTTGGTAGTGCAATGGAGGAAACTTTCTCTGTTGACATGACCCAGCCTCTTTTTTAAAGGCAGAACCATGTTCCTGAGTCTGAAAAGTGAATTATTTTAGTAACCTTGCTTCTCCCTGCCTCTACCAACTTCTGTCCTCTATGTCTTGTGGGCATTATTCAATAGGGTGTTGTGTCTGCCCCACAAAGTAGGAGACTGCTAATGGTATTGATGCCAAAAACTCACCTCTATACACTGGTGCCAAATCAAATCTCAGAGACAGAGTTTTGGGTGAAGTAGAAAAGAATGGCTTTATTGCTTTGTCAGACAAAGGGGGACACAGTGAACTCCTGTCCTTGAAAACTGTGTGTCTCAACCATGGAGGATTTGGTGAGGAGTTGTTATAGCAATGATCGGAGGATAGGGTTGCTGAGAATAGAGTGTGTACAGGGTCTGCACTCCTTTATTTTGATCTCAGGTGATTTCTTGAAGTGCTTCTCTGGTTCCTTTAATTTGGCCTCAGGTGGTCTTCTCTGGAATGAAAAATGCTGATATTTTCCATTTGTTGGGGTTTTAGTTCTATTAGGTTGTTGTCATTCAGTCACTCAGTCACGTTCAACTCTTTGAGGCCCCATGGACTGCAGCACTCCAGCCTTCCCTGTTCTTCACCATCTCCCAGAGTTTGCTCAAACTCATGCCCATTGAGTCCGTGATGCCATCCAACCATCTTATCCTCTGTTGTCCCCTTCTCCTCCTACCTTCAATCTTCCCCAGCATCAGGGAACTTTTCTAATGAGTCGGCTCTTTGCATCAGGTGGCCAAAGTATGGGAGCTTCAGCTTCAGCATCAGTCATTTCAGTGAATATTCAGGGGTGATTCCCTTTAGGATTGACTGGTTTGATCTTGTTGCAGTTCAGGTGACAAGAGTTCTATTATAAAGAGCTTAAAGGTATTGTTATATCTGTCTGTTGAGATGGACCCTGCCACAGAGCTACAATATTGTTTCTTGGCTGTTCTCCCTTGTCTCTAGCAACTGTTTGAATCTGCCCTTTGGAACTCAGGGAAGGTCATGGAGGCTGTATTCTCCTGCCTACAAATGAGAAATGGGGGACACAGAAGGGCTTCCAAGGCCGGGAGCCCCACAGGATCCTGCTTGGTTTCCGTATGAGCCCAGGCTGTTCTTCCACTTCTCCTTAAGTAGGGGGATTTTTGTCTGGCTTTTTTTTTTTTCTCTTATCAAACTCAATAGGTCTTCACCTGTTCATTGGAGGTGTCAGAACATTTCCCCAGTATCCTTACTCTAATTGCATTTTATGGATTTCTCATAGTGGTGACTGCTATCCTCCACCACAGGTGGGATAAAAATTGCTAGAGGTATTTGGAAAGCAGTTTTCTTATAAAGTTATCCAAAAACTTTACATATATCCCAGTAATTCCAATCTTATATGTTTACTCAAGGGAAATTACAGCTTTTGTTCAGAGAAAACTCTGTGCTTGAATGTTTAGAGCAGTATGGTTCATAATCACTCCACATTTGGAATAGCTCAAATGTCCTTCAACTGGAAAATGGAAAAACAAACATAGTATATCTTTACAACAGAATGTTACTTAGAAATAGAAAAGAAACCTTGCTGATGCACAGAACTATATGGATGAATCTTGACTACATCATGTTAATTGAAAGCCAAAAATAAAATGTAACATATTGTGCACTCTTATTTATGTGACATTCTGTAAATGAAAAAAAAAAAAAAAAAAAAGGACTGAAAATAAATCATTGGTTGCAAGGCATTGGGAGTTGGGGAAAGAGCTGATAATAAAAGAGTGCACCAAAATTTGGAGGCTGATAAAAACAGTGTATATCTTGATTTTTGTTTGTTGCATGAATATGCATTTTTCAGTGTTCATTAGCTTTATCAGAAAATAGTGTTTTGCTATGACTAAGTTAAACCTCAATGAAACAGATTTTTTAGTTTGCAAATATTTTACTCAAGTACTTTGAAGTTAAAATAGCATGAAAATGAAAGTGGTAAATAAGATGGAGAATAACATAAACTAATTAACTGAAAAAATATACATGCAATCTAAAATTCACCTACAGCCATTTGGTTTCTTTGGAAATGCTAATTGAGTAGACAAATCTCTAGCAAGATTAAATTTAAAAGAAGACTTAGATGTTAATAAAGTCAACATACATAATTTATCTACAGCTTTAGTAAAAATTTATTTTCGTTGCTTTTTAGGCTTTTAATTTTTTTTATTTGTAGTAGAAATTTTTTAAATGAGATTACTATAAAAAATTGTATGTCAGTCCCCATGTAACATACAGAATGGGCAATTCCCTAACAGATATCCTTATTTTGAGTACAGAGAGAATCCAATAGAATATGGCAAAAATGATGGAATAGCATTTTCATGATAAGATTATGTTATATGCAAGGCTGAAGGGATTCTGTAGATACAAATACCTCATCAGTTGACTTTAAGTAGATAAAAAATGAGATTATCTTGTCTGAGTCTGACCTAATCAGGTGAGCCCTTTAAAAGTGTGTCCAGAGGTCAGAGACTACCAGTACAAATTCTGTTGTTGACTTTGAAAATATATTAAATTCTACAGCCACAAAGTCAGTTTTACCAACAACCTGATGAAGCTCAAAAGCAAATCTTTTTCTCTTGTTGAGTTTCCTGATGAAGATGCCGCCTCACATACATTTGCAGTATTGAGGACCTTGAACAGAGAAAGCAGCTAGGTGATGTCTGGGCTCTGATCTGCAGAAACTGGGAGATAATAAATGGTTTATTGTGGTAAGCCACTCTGTGTGAGACAATCTGCTATGCGGCATAGAAATCTGGTGTAGATTTTGGTAACAGACGATATCTATTTCTCCCAATATTCATTTCTAAGGAATACAATATATTTATAGTAACAAATTGAGTCAAGCCATATAAATCCTGCTAAAAAAATTTTTTTAGATAGAGATCTCATTATAATTCTACTAAATACCATTATTACTTCTTTTTTTTAAATTCTCTTCTCTCCTATAGAATGCTATCATGAGATAAACCCATGTTATAAACCCAAATTAGGTATTATACCTTTAATATAAAAGGTCAGGACACAGTCAATCATTAGAGTTTCCTAAATTTAACTTAGTGATTAAGGTAATTATAACAGCATTAAAAAAAAACTTATGAAATAGTAACATTAGACACAGACAACTTTATAGGTGATTTCAGATACAATTTTAAAAATTAGAGTTCCTGTTTATACAGTGTCCTATAAAACATAATGAAAGTAAAGAATGTACTTCAACTTATTTAGGAAGCAAGTTGTAATCGTGATATTTAAAACAGTGATTATAAGAAAAAAAAACTATTACTCATCCTGAATTATGTCTAGGTATCCAAACTTTAAGCAACCCCAAATAAAACACATATGCATTTTCCACTACATGGAACTGAGGAGCCCCAAATCCAAGTTTCCTTTGAGTATACCATTTATATACATGTTGTTCAAAACTCATCTGTTAATCTAATAACCAAATGCTTCCAAACACTGGAGAGAGGAAAGTTATTTTGGAAGCCGAATCTGACAGATTCAACACCCTCTATCAAGGAATACTTTTTCTCTGCCTGGTTCTTGCCTGTAGCCTTTGAATCACTAGTAAATTTAGTGTTGGTAAGATCTGTGTATTAGTTTTCTATTGTTGCCATACAAATTAAAAACAACACAGATTTTATCTGACAGTTCTATTGGTCACACGTTTGACATGGATCTCACTGGGCTGAAACCAAGCTGTTGGCAGTCTGTGTTCTGTTCTGAAGGTTCTAGAGGAGTACCAGTTTCTTTGCTCATTCCTGTTGCTGGTAGAATTTGATCCTTGCAAATACAGAGTTGAGATCCCATTTCCTTTTTGTTTTTCAGCTGTTTCAGTGACAACCCACATTGCCTGGCTACTGGCTCCTTTCTACACTTTTACAGCCAGTAATGGTGGGTGGGGACTTCCCAGTGGTGCTAGTGGTGCGAATGCAGGAGACATAAGAGATGCAGGTTCGATCCCCGAGTCCAGAAGATCCCCTGGAGAAGGAAATGGCAACCCACTCTAGTATCTTGTCTGGAGAAACCTATAGACAGAGGAGCCTGACGGGCTATAGTCCATGGGGTCGCAAAGAGTCAGACATGACTATAGCAACTTAGCAATGGTGAGTGAAGTCCTCCTCACACTTTTAATTTCTCATACCTGTTTTTCTATTGTCACATATCTCTGATTTATCTTTTTGCCTACTTCTTCCATTGCTAAGGGCCCATGTAATTACACTGATCCCATCAGTTAATCCAGAATAATCTCCCTTTTGTAAAATCCATAACCTAATTCTACTTGCAAAGTTATTTTCCCATGTAACATAACATGTTCATGGATTCCAAGGATTGGGACCTGGACGTCCTTAGAGGCCATTATTCTGCCTATCACAATCTAAATATAATCCAGTGGATGCTGCCTTAATAATTAATTCCATCACATACATACAGCAAGGATCTTATATGACAATATTTGGCCATGGCCTTCAAGATCCTTCAAGCCCTTCTACTACTTCCTTGACTTCATTTCAGGTATTTTTTCCTCACACTCTATTCCTCTAAAATAGCAAATGCATTTGTAATTCAGAGTCTTTACACTTGCTCTTCCCATTACCTCTAATGTTTTTTCCATCTTTGCACAAATAACATCCCCATATCTGTATCAGTCAGTTCAGTTCAGTCACTCAGCCGTGTTCGACTCTTTGCGACCCCATGGGCTGCAGCACGCCAGGCCTCCCTGTCCATCACCAACTCCCAGGGCTTACTTAAACTCATGTCTATTGAGTCGGTGATGCCATCCAACCATCTCATCCTCTGCCATCCCCTTCTCCTCCTGCCTTCAATCTTTCCCAGTATCAGGGTCTCTTGCAATGAGCCAGTTCTTCACATCAAGTGGCCAAAGTATCAGAGTTTCAGCTTCAGCATCAGTCCTTCCAACAAATATCCAGGACTGATTTCCTTTAGGATTGACTAATTGGATCACCCTGCAGTCCAAGGGACTCTCAAGAGTCTTCTCCAACACCACGGTTCAAAAGCATCAGTTCTTCGGCACTCAGCTCTCTTTATAGTCCAACTCTCACATCCATACATGACTGGAGAAACCATAGCTTTGACTGATGGACTTTTGTTGTATAATACCATCTCTGTATAATACTGGTCTAAATGTAAATGGGGTTTAAACCCATGATATCTAAATTATCCACTTTCCTCACTCAGTCTCTGTCATATTACCCCAATTTATGGTCTTCACAACATTTAATACTTTCTAAAATTAACTAGTAAAATTAGAATTAATCTAGAAAATACCATTATTTCAAGACATAAATAACCCCAACAACTACAATGCATAAATTCTTATTTGAATTACACAAAAAAGCTATTTGGTATTCTTCTTACAGGAGATTGAATAGAAGAGGGCTTCATGGAAAAACCAATCCCTGTGAGAAAACAAAATCCAATATAAAATATGTTATATGAGCAATCTGTAACAATAAATGCATAAAAAACTAGTAGTGCTATTTTATAATGGAGTTACGTTAGAAGAGACAGGCAACTAACCAGATGTCTGCTTTTAAAGATGTAGCTGAAACAGCAGGTCCATGTATATCTTACATAGTGTTACATATATGTACAGCAGTGAAGCTCTCACTGACACGCCTTTTATTTTTAACCACTCAATATTATCATTTAACTAAATGTAAAGTCTAACTTTATAGAATAAGCTTTCCAACTGGAAAAAAAAATTTCCTTCCAAATTTGCCTCTTACATGCTGAAGAAGCAGATACAGTGTGAGTAAAATGCTCTATTCCCCTCTGGCTAGGTGTGAATTTTCCTCAAGTCTGACTCCCAGGAGTTCTTTGCTCCTCACACTAGGCCATACTGAGCACTGAATATTTTGTTGAAATTTTCTATATATAGATACTGAATAATATCTCATCCTAGTTTCATAAAGGCAAAAAATAAATGCTAGCCAAAGAACATATTAACAGTTTTATGAATTGGTTGGGTTATTGACTATTTAATATGCTAGAAAATAAAATGTTATTTTAATAAATGTTCATAAGTGCATTGTTCATAAGGCATATTATCTCTTCTTTCAATATTATAAATGTACAATATTTACATTGAATAAGAAAAAAATGTTACTTTGTAACTTAAATTTCAATTCAAACTTCCATAAAATGATTCAGATTGTTTAATGAATATTTTAAGCTGTATCTTTTAACCTTTTCTAAAGACAACAGGAATGTACTAGCGAAAGATACCATTATCTACTATAATCTAAATATTTAAAACCAGGGTTCTAATGGCACTGTTGAATCCATACTCATATATTTAATCCCCAGAAGTGTAAGTAAGTGTTAGTCACTCAGTCATTCCCACCAGGCTCCTCTGTCCATGAGATTTTCCAAGCAAGGATACTGGAGTGGGTTGCCATTTCCTTCTCCAGGGGATCTTCCCAACCCAGGGATCGAACCCAGGTCTCCCGCACTGCAGGGAGATTCTTTACTGATTGAGCTACAAGAGAAGTCCGCAAAGAGTTAGCCAATTGTCAAATTTTGATTAAATGGAATTACATCATGATTTATTTTGGCTACTTTATTCTGATATGTTACCGAGGGTTTACACTTTCATTTAATTTTAATAAATGTTCTGAAAAATAATGTTGGAAATAGATTTTAATATTGAAATTCAACAAAATGTTGCCTCAAAATATGGATTTTAACATAAAAAGCTCTAGTGTTGAATGTCTGCAATTTGCTTAAAATAGAATGAAGCAAAATGTATAATCAAGAATAGGAAGGACAGATATATGGGAGAGATAGCATCTGACAACTAATTGTTGTTACAAATGTTATAAATCCATTAGATGTTCTCAGAGTTTAGAGAGCTGAAAAAATCCAAGCACTGAAAAGAGTTGATGGCCAAATTTTTAGGATATGGTAACTAAGGTTCCAAAACATTCTTTGTTCTTGTTCAGTGGCTCAGTCGTGTCCCACTCTTTGCGACCCCATGGACTGCAGCACGCCAGGCTTCCCTGTCCTTCACCATCACTCAGAGCTTGCTCAAACTCATGTCCATTGAGTCAGTGATGCCATCCAACTATCTCATCCTCTGTCGTCCCCTTCTCCTCTTGCCTTCAGTCTTTCCCAGCATCAGAGTCTTTTCTAAAGAGTCAGCTCTTCACATCAAGTGGCCAAAGTATTGGAGCTTTAGCTTCAGCATCAGTCCTTCCAATGAATATTCAGGATTGATTTTCTTTAGGATTGACTGGTTTGATCTGCTTGCATTCTTAATTGACATAATTTGATACCTTATATCTTAATTGACAAAATTTGATATCTAAAAATATAATAGAACAACAATTACTCAAATTACTACAATTACTAAAATCACTGCCACTATCACAATCCATTTTTGGTAGCCTGGGATGTTCAATTTGTGTCTCTGGCCTTTTACGTACCTTCATATTTCCTCGTCCTCTTCTTTGAGAAGCACGGAAACTCCTGGCTCCTTCCTCAATGTATTTGCCCTAGACAGCTGCCTCGTTTAATTGGCTGATCCACTCTGCCCTGTTTGTGTTACTGTCTTCCATGCCTTGCTTCTCAATCTGTGTATTTTAATTCTTTTCCAATTTTAATTAAAAATAGCATACCTGGGTATATATGCATAATATATTCCAGACATACAGAAATTGTTTTGGATAGCCACTTCTTTTTAAGTGTCTAAAGGAGTTCTAAATCCAAGCTTGAGGACAGATTGTCTGCTGCATGTCTTTCTTGCGAGCAGCACAAAATTTGTCAGTTGTGTTTTATTCTCTACATCAGTTTAGGTGTCAAGGATGATATATGTAGTAATTTGTAGAGTAGCAGACCAAACATTGATGAGTTGACAGGTGTTAGATATGTGCTATCTTTTTAAAGATGCTATATTGCATCTGATTAAATTCACATTTCTACTTTAGCAAGGTATCTGTACATACAGGAATAAAAGAAAGGGGGGGATGTAATGAGAATCTTGTCTGTGTACCCTGAGGGCATCATTGAAGAGATGGAGTGAGATTGGTTTTAAAAAATAATTCATAAAAATCTGAGCCTATAATCAGCTGTATTTTAGTTGCAAAGTTTAAAGCTAGGATATCTGCATCAAAACATATATATTATTTTTCATGCTTCCAATCAAAATCACTGGTATATTATTTACTGAAAAAAATTCTTTGTGAATATAGTAGGGTGTGGAAGGTACTCAAACAGGTTCAATTTATAATGGAATGATGCCCTTCCCTGATGCCTCCAGTTGGTACCCTCTTAGCACTAAACCCTAGCTCTCTTTCCACCTAATGGTATGAGGGTCAAACTACTTGTTACAGTAAATGAAACGCTTCCTTCCCCATTGCCCAAGTTTCAGGAACTTCTCGCTTATATTTGCACACAGCTTGTGCTAAGAACTCCTTCTCATCTTGTACTTCAGATTGAAATTGTAATCTGCTCACTAACACCTCCCAAACTGATACATGTAATCCTGCAGCTATTTAGTATGATGTGACATCCATTTACCAGGTAGTCAGACAGAACACAAATTTTGTCAGGGAACACAAGTAATATTGGGATTTTTAATTTAGTATGAAGAATGAATACGTTTTTAAAAAAATTGATGTAAATGGAAACTTTTTGAGTCTCACCTCATTCATTTAGTTACAGATTCATTGGTGACTGAATATCCTCAATATATTTCTTTTCTATTACAAGTTCTTGGTATTTATTACATTCTAAATATTTGTTTTATTTTAATATGGATTTACTTTTATGGATTTATAGGTTTTCTTGAAGTTTCATTTAAAAATTGGTAGTAAGTGAATAAAATATATCTTCTTTGGTATCTCACTAACTGTATGTAAGTATATACACATGTTTGTAGTTAGTTTTTTTAAAAAACAATGGCTTACCCTGTGTGTGTACACGCATGTGCTAAATAGCTTCAGTTGTATCTGGTTCTTTGCGACCCTATGGACTGTAGCCCACCAGCCTTCTCTGTCCATGGGATTCTCCAGGCACGAATACTGGAGTAGGTTGCCATGCCCTTCTCATGGCCTACTCTAACTTTAGATAAATCTCTCAAGTCCTCACGAGCTATATTGTCATAATTTAATCTGAGAGTCAACTTTTAACCCAGGTTTCAGACTCAACTTTTAACTCAGCAAATTTCAATAAAATTTGCTCAGAAAGCCCTATTTGGAAGAAAGATAATTTCTTTCTTTCTTTTTTTTTTTTTTTTTTTTGCTACAGTTTAACATTATGATCATTGTCCCATTTTATTAAATAAAATTCCTAAATGGTATTATTAATTCATGTATATTATCTCATTATGTTGTTTATGACACTTATCTATACCATTTCTTTGGACATTTAATCAGCTTTTAACTTGTTGCAATTTTAAGTACTCTACAAAAATTGCAAATGATATCCATTTTAGATGTTTTTCCCCAAAATGCATTTAAAGCAGTAGAATTATAGGATTTAAACTATTTCTTCAGATTAAACACATGTAAGTGGAATTGTTTTGTCAAAAAAAACACAAAACTTAGATTATAAAAGCATCCCCCAAAAAGTGATAGTAACTTATATGTATGAAAGGACAATGTTTGAACCTTAGAATATTAATATTGATTTAACAGATATTACACTTATTATTTTTTTCAATTTTATTTAATTTTAGTTTATTGAGCATTTTGAAACATAGACATTTCAAGTTATATACTGTTATTTATGCCTTTTTTCATTATATATACTTATTTGTACTTTAAAGTGTAATGAGTGAACAATCTGGATAAAAATGGCATGTAATTTTTCAATTTGTCTTATTTTTTAATAATAATGTATATGACTATTTGGCCTTCCCTGATGGTTCAGCTATAAATAATCCACCTGCTAATTCAGGAGATGCAGATTTGATCCCTGAGTTGGGAAGATCCCCTGAGAAAGAAATGACAACCCACTCCAGTATTTTTGCCTGGGAAATTCCATGGATAAAGGAGCCTGGGAGGCTACACACAGCCCATGGGATCACAAGAGTTGGACATGACTTAGCAAGTAAACAGCATATGACTATTTAATACCTGTGATAATATCAAAAATGACAAAAATACAAAATGGGAACCTAAGAGTAAAACTTTGTCTTTATACATAAATCCTTGACTACTTCAGTGACAATGAAGCAAAAGGATTTTCTTCTCATTGTTTTAAATGCAGTAAAAATCCAAACTGTATTGTATCCAGTAATTTCCATGCAGTAGTAATTTGTATTGAATTGTATGGAGTAATTTGAATGCAGTAATAACCCACAAAAGAATTTAAATGTAGTTAAGTAAATGCAGTAAACTAAAATAAAACTAAGAAAGAGTGACAGGAATATGACCAATCTCCAGAGAGGAGGATGAGAGACATAAAAGAAAAGAAAGGAGCTTGATATCAAGGTCTAGGGCTCAATCTGTATATCTAGAAAGGGCTTCAACTCTTACATGAGAGGAAAGGAAATGAATAGAGGCCACAAATGTGAAAGGAGAGTGAGGTAACCCTCAAGCCTCTAATCTATGGCTAGCACATGTGAAGAAAAGCCATGTTATGTATAGTTTGATTGGTGGGAGAGAGCCTGCTTGACTCAGAAAAGGAAGCCATTAATGTTCTAGCCCTTTAACAAGGTCAACAAGCCAGTAATTAACTTCAGAAAGCATAGCCAAAAATCATACAAGGAAACAGAAAATTGACAAATAGAAATCTGTGTCTTAGAAAGATACCATCTTCCCACACCTAACAGTGGGAGATATTTTTACCAGGTGTGTGTGTGTGTCCAATTCTTTGTGATCCGGGTTCCTCTCTCCATGTGATTCTCCAGGCAAGAATACTGGAGTGAGTTGTTATTTCCTCCTCCAGGGAATCTTCCCAGCCCAGGGACTGAACGCACATCTCCTGGGTCTCCTCTATTGCAGGCAGATTCTTTACCACTGTGCCACCTGGGAAGCCCATTTTACCAGGTGAGGTGATGTTAAAGTGAGGTTTTGGTTATCACAGCCTTATTAGTGTACAGCAAAGCAGACAAAACTCCAGGTATGCAAGAAAGGAAGAAGCAAAGGATGACTCAACCTTTTCTCTAATAAGACCCAGGGCTGATATTTGTTATCTATTATGTTTTAAAGTAATTGTTCAGGAAATATTTGATCACAAAGATATACCAGTAAAATTGAAATCAGTGAAAAGAGTCTTTTTATAGATGAGAATAAGAAGACAGAGATGAAGAATAAGAAGGGAAGAAAAATTTAGTCATAAAGACAACAAATTAGGGAAAAATAGGTAGGACTGGACTTTAGTGAATTAGTCAATATATGTGTATCTCAAGAGGATACTCAAAATAATTTGAGCGATTAAAGTGAATTCACATAAATGGATATATGCTTTCAAAAGCAATATTTTTCTTAAAAGATGGGTAAAAGTGGCAATAAAGATCAGATATCAGAATATAGAGAAAAATAACATTTTTTAAACTTGAAGTTACTTATTTCTTTATAATACTATCCCTAACAAATGTGTTACCTGTATGTTCTTAACTATAACTGAAATCTTCAGCATACCATGCCATTCATTATATTCTTTTTATGTATGTATGTGTGTATATAAAGAGGAAGAAGAACAGGAAGAGAGACAGTGGGCTTAATAACCTCTCTGATCATGGCTCAAATATCTTTTTCAGAAGTGCTCCTTTTCCTCACTCTCAGCGTGAGGTTTTTGCTCATATTAAGCTCTTCTATCTCAGATGCCAGCACGACTTGTACTGGGTGAAGGGAGATCTTTCTCACCAGTAGGGCGTTATGTTAGAGCGCCTCCCACTATGACTCATTGTGTCTCTGTGCTTTCACTCAAGCTCCTTTTCGTTCCATCTCCCTTTGGTCTTCCCTGGGGCTTCCTTGATAGCTCAGTTGGTAGAGAACCTGTCTGCAATGCAGGAGACCCCGGTTCGATTCCTGGGTTGGGAAGATCCGCTGGTGAAGGGATATGCTATTCACTCCAGTAATCTTGGGCTTCCCTTGTGGCTCAGCTGGTAAAGAATCCACCTGCAATACAAGAGAACTGGGTTCGATCCCTGGGTTGGGAAGATCCCCTGGAGAAGGGAAAGGCTACCCACTCCAGTATTCTGGCCTGGAGAATTCCAAGGACTGTATAGTCCATGGGGTCACAAAGAATCAGACATGACTGAGAAAATTTCATTTCACTTCACTTTGCTTCCCTTCCCTTTGTTCTTCTTGAGGTTCTGGATTGTTACCTGTTCTTTCTCCACCTCCAAGCCAGGCAAAATATTTCAATGGTTTTTCTGATGCCAGGGGTAGAGCTTGATAGAAAGCAATCTAGAGGGAATCCTTACCATTCATCAGTCATTTTAAAAAGCAGTATAATTTCTTTATAAGAACATTAGGATTTTGATACATATCCTCAAAGGAATATAATGAAAGCGATACAAACTTCGTCTGACATTTTATCCTTATTTGCAATCTTATCAGTTTTACTCCATATTTTTACTTTGTACTTGGTCTCTTCCTAAAACATTCAGAGGTTGTAGTTAAAACAGTAAAGAATATGCCTGCAATGTGGAGACCTGGGTTCAACCCCTGGGTTGGGAAGATCCCCTGAGAAGGGCATGGCAGCCCACTCAAATATTCCTGCCTGGAGAATTCCATGGACAGGGGATCCTGGTGGGCTATTGCCCATGGGGTTACAAAGAGTTGGACTAACACATACACACTGTGAGTGACTAATACACACACACACTGCAAAGGGTTAGAATAGGAAATTGACTTCTTAGAGCTGTTGGATTCTAGACTTCTGTATTAGTCTTACTTCATATTTGGTCCCACATTCTTGCTACTCTAGTTGGTCTTGATATTGGTCGACCTGCCCATTATGTGTGCACCATATACGTGAATGAGGAAAATGAGTGTCTCTTTCAAGCAAATGGTATTTCACCTCTCTCTGCCTTTACAGATAAAATTATTAATATTGTCAGCACTCTGTATTCAGCCTCTAGTTGTATTAAATTATTAGCTGTGTGATCTTGAACTTGTGATTTGATCCCTTATTTTGTCATGTATAGAATTTATACTTTCTAAAATTTACCAAAGAATAATAAGAGATAATAGCAATGACACCTAATAAAAAAATGAAAATCAGAATTATAATTTACTTTAATAATTTAACTTAAAATTCTGACACATGGTAAGTGCTCCAGAAACAATACTTACTATTGTGTTCACTGTTGTGTTCATTGGGATTTTGATACATATCCTCAAAGAAATATAATGAAAGTGAGATAAACTTGGTCTGACATTTTATCCCTGCTTATAGTATCAGTGTGTCCTCCTGTCTTTTAAGCTTAATTTTTTAGCCATTCTTTCTTTACACCAACATCCTAGCTTTCTACTTTGCTCAGTAAGCAGACACCTTGAAATAACACTCTGCATTCTATCTTTTTTTTTTTAAACTCTGGATATTCTTCATAAACAATTTCAAGATGGTTTAAACATATATAACTCTCTTGAAAGTTCACCTGTGACCTAGTAAGTTCTAAATCAAATTTTACAAAGTCTTTGAAGCATTTGATAAGGCATTTTATCTAACAGTGTCACCTCTGACTTAACCCTCAGGCCAGGTAAAAGTACCTGATGAGAGAGCAAGTCAAGAGGCCAACTTCCTCTCTGAGGTGGGTGATGGTTGAGCTCCCCAGCTTATGAAGTGAAATTTCATGAGATTTCACATGAAACACTATAAGATGTACTGCCTGTCTGAGGATGTGTTTACATAAAGATGAAAGTCTCCCACCTACCCTGAAAAACCAAACCAAAGCAAGCACAGAACAAAAAAAAAACAAAAACAATGCTGGATAGAGCAAAGAAAAGTATGTGAGCTGATCTGCTGGATTGTTGGCTGAATTTGTGCTGGTCTTTGTAACATCACAGGGTACGTGTCTGGAGTTGCAAACTGAATAATTTCTTCAATATTGCAGAGCACAGGATCTGCGTGAATGAAACTTCAAAAGCTACTATATGTGGATAAGTGAGGAAGGAAACAAAGATGGTGAAAGGGGAAGTCAAATCAAGATAATCTTATAAAACAGAAAAAAATAGAGAAAAAGGTAAACAAAAAATAAGTAAAAAGTAAATATAAAAAATTACATAAATCTTCTTGAGATGGATTTGTTCCAGGTGGGAATAAAGTGAATTTACAAAATGAGTACAAAATAATTGCATGTAGAACATTTAAGAAGGTAAAAGGGGAAGCAATGCCCCATTCCAAAATTATTTAAAAGAGAAACATAAAAAGTTTTTCTTCCTGACTGACTGCCCTACAGATTTCAAGCTCCAACATCACATAAGGTGACAACATCCTTAAAAAAACAGCTTTTCACTTCTTTCTAGTAGTTCTACTTTTCTGATTTAACATGAACTGATAGTGAATTTGGTATAAAAATTGTTTCCAGAAAACAACCTAGGTGGATAAATTCTGTGAATTGATTCTTAGTTATCTGGAGTTGTGTTTCTATCATTTAATGGCCACTCAATAGCAATATATTTATGCAGATAGTCACATAGTAATCAACTGGCAAAATGTTCATTTCATATCCCTGCAGTGTTGGGCTCTGGTGATGAAGTGGAAGTAAAAGTTGCTCAGTTGTGTCCGACTCTTTGCAACCCCATGGACTGTGTAGTCCATGGAATTCTCCAGGCCAGAATACTGGAGTGGGTAGCCCTTTCCCTTCTCCAGGGGATCTTCCCAATCCAGGGATTGAACTCAGGTCTCCCTCATTGCAGGCAGATTCTTTACCAGCTGAGCCACAAGAGAAGCCCAAGAATACTGGAGTGGGTAGCCTATCCTGTCACCAGTGGATCCTCCCAACCCAGGAACTGAACCAGGGTCTTCTGCATTGCAGGCAGATTCTTTACCGACTGAGCTATCAGGGAAGCCCTAGCTCTGGTGATGGAGAGTTGTTAACCCCAAGTCAGGGACACTTCCACACTCCTATTCCTTTCATAAAAAATTGAGACTACTACATATGTACTTTGGGTTTTCCATGTCAGTAAATTAATTGGCAAAGAAACAGGTCACTATATTGGTGATTGATTTTGATAACTGAAGCAGAATTGGGTTGTTACTCTGCAGAGGAGATGATGAGGAGTATGTCTGAAATGTTAGAAGTCTTCTAGGGCTGTTACTTAATACTCCCATATCCTGTGATTAAAGTCAAGGGGAAACCAATGACCCAAGCAGACAATGTGGTTCATGCCACAGGCAGTAAGACTTGGGTCCTCCCAGCTAACTGGGGTCCTTGAGACAACGATGTAGAGAATGGCTAGTGGGAGAAAGTAATTATTAAGAAAAACTCTAACTATGAGAAGAATTGCAGAAACAAAAACTGCAATAGTTGTCAGTAGTTCTTTCTTGTTTTGATATGAATACATTTGTGTGTGTGTATGTGTAACGGCTTTGTTATATTAACATACGTTAAGTAAAATCCCCAGTGTCAGTGTCAGATGGTGAAGCAAGGTTCAACAAAAGACCACAAGAGACATTGAAATAGAGATGTTTATTACTCACAGGTCCTGGAGGAAGTACTTAACATTACTTGAGAGGTCACATGTGGAGGTCAGGGCAGCATGCAGGCAAAGTGGGAGACAGGACCTAGGACAGTGCCTTTCTCACGGTCTGCAGGTAGAGTGCTTTGATGTTCCAGGGCTGAGGTCGGATTACTCAATTTAAGCCAAAAATTGTAGGGTTTTGGTAAAACTTCACAGGGCACACCAAGGGAAGACCTTGGGGGAAAGGAGACTATTTACCACAAGGGCTGTTCCTAAAGTCAGTTCAGGAATTTGTATTTGTTTGTGACTCTTCAGACTGTTTCCTAGGGTGTGCTTGAGCATGAGGGGCTAGGGTTAATGTAAAGTCAAACAGTTTGCTTGGTCAAAAAAAAGAAAAAGGAAAAAAAAAAAAAAAGGATGCTGAGATGGCAATACAGAGGAGGTGGAGCAGCTTAAACTCTGGACAGTGTGTATATATACGAGTTTGCCTCTTATCTTTCCCCTACTCACAACAATAAAGTATGCTAATAGTAGTTAACCTTGGAGAAGGCAACGGCAACCCACTCCAGTACTCTCGCCTGGAAAACCCCATGGACGGAGGAGCCTGGTAGGCTGCAGTCCATGGGGTCGCGAAGAGTCGGACACGACTGAGCGACTTCACTTTCACTTTTCACTTTCATGCATTGGAGAAGGAAATGGCAACCCACTCCAGTGTTCTTGCCTGGAGAATCCCAGGGACGGGGGAGCCTGGTGGGCTGCCGTCTATGGGGTCGCACAGAGTCGGACATGACTGAAGTGACTTAGCAGCAGCAGCAGCAGCAGTTAACGTTATATCTCAGTATTTTAAGTTATAAACTAACCCATCTGCCATGGCAGGAGACATAAGATATGCGGGTTCGATCCCTGGATTGGGAAGACCACTGGAGAAGGAAATAACAACCCACTCCAGTGCTCTTGCCTGGAGAATCCCGTGGAGAGAGGAGCTTAGCGGGCTATAGTCCATAGGGTCGCAGAGAGTCCGACAGGACTGAAGCGACTTAGCAGTAGCAGACAAGTTATAAATAGGATGCTGAGACTTAGGGAGAAAAAGAATGAACACCAGCTAAAGGTGGAAAAGAGCTTTAGTATCTTCTTTTGGGGAAAGAGTAAACTTGCTTGCAAGTAGGATAACTGCATCGGGTCTGGTGGAACATGACTGTATTATTGTTTTATTCAGAAGCTGACATGATTTTCGGAGTCCTGTTCAAATGCTGGGGTCATGAGTTGTGCTGTGGTGGCTTTATTGTATAGCCACATGGCTCTGCTAAATTATGTCTCCTCGGATTTCCTTCCTGCCATATTCTGGTTAGGGAAGGGCACAAGGATAGTTTGTGTGTGATCTGGAAGGTGAAAATGAAGCAGTGCCCATATTGCTTCCATAATCAGAAGGCTGGTGAAGATGCACCATGTGTTCTTTCAGCTCAGCCAAGTTGTTGCTTATCGGCTGGCTCACCTCCTTGGCACAGAGCAGTAGGTTGGCAGAATCTGTTCCACCTTGCCCACCTCTTGAGCTAGATGCATATTTAGGCCTATGCTGAAGTTTGCCAACTTTCCTGCAGGACACCAACATCATCAAATTTGGAGATGGTGAGAGACAAATACAGTTAGTTTCCAGTTTACTGGCAGCTTGCAGTTTGTTGCAATTTGTGCATGTCTTCCCCCACTTTCCATCCATATTCCCTTTTTGACTGGCTGCCCTTTGTACCTCAAGGTTCAGCATCAAATGAAAACACAAAAGACATACAGAGTCTTTTCACTCATCTGTCACACTCAAATTTCTGCAGCATTGCATATAAAGAGTGCTTCTCTGATAGAATTCTGACTGGTACACAGGCCTACCAGATATTAAACCTTAATCTGAAGCCTCTACATTTTAAATAATAATTTGCTGAAAGATGAGTAGTAGACATTGAAACAGAAGAGAAAGTTTATGTATGGAATCATTTCAGATGGAAATGTAACATGAGCTAAAAGCAGCATCTCAAATTAGTGGAGAAGTGGTGAACCAAAAATATATGGTGTTGAGATAACTGGATAGCTATTTCAGAAAGAAGATAAAATTGGATCCATACGTCATGGTGTATATGGGGCTAACTCCCAAATGGATCCAGAATCTACATTTTAAAAAGGGAATTATATAAATACTGAAAAAGGGAAAAATGAATGCACTAACTAGGTGACTCCTATCGTATACCAGATACAGGAAAAATCTTCCTAGCTTGACACTAAAAATTCCAGAATCTATGAAAGTCTGTATGCATAAATCCAGCTACTTATTATCAACCACTTTTTATCTGTGTGAATGTGGGAATTTAGCATTCACTGTGTGTAAAATATGATTAGTATAATTATAACAAATTCACATGTTATAAACATGAAATATATTATCATAGATCAAGTGCGTATGGTCATATATTACAGCCAGAGAAAGAATGGAAAAAGATGGTGCTGTTATTATGATTGTTGTTATCATTGGTGGTAGTAAGAGCAGAATTAGCATTAGTAGGGGTCCAAGTGTTGTTTAGTCTTTCTGTCCATGGGACTTCCCAGGCAAGATTACTGGAGTGGGTTGCCATTCCCTTCTCCAGGGGATCTTCCCAACCCAGGAAACGATCCTGCATCTCCTGCATTGGCAGGCAGATTCTTTACTACTGAGCTACAGGGAAGCCCAGGTATCCTATTACATCAGTGTAGGTTTAAGACAATTTTGTTCTAAGGAGAAACAAGGACTAAAACTATGGATATGTGTCTGATAAAAATATGACTTAAAAACACAATCGTGAAATGTATAAATATTTCTGGGTTGAAATACGACTGCTATCTGATTAGCCTGGATGGCCTGTCAAATAAAATTCAAAACATTTGAAAGAAACTGTGATAACATTTTGAAAGACACATTGAATATTTTTTATGATAAGCTGTTAATTAAAGTCAATTGAAGACACAAATTTTTTGGATCTTAATGGAAGACCCAACAGTTTTAAAACATTATTAAAATTCTCTAGTAATAACTGAGACACTAATTAAAACACAAGAGATATAAAAATCATTTTTGTATTAAATTCTAACTGTTGAAAAGAAACCAAGCATTATTTTTTTTCTCTTCTAATTTCAAAAGTTTCATACATCCATAACAAAATAAGCTAATATGCTTTGCTGCTTTTCTGTCTAGCCCAATGATATGCTTACAGATTTGAAATCATTGTACTTTCCTCAACAATCTTTAATGAAGATATATTGCTGCTAATCTCATATAAAGCTGTCTTCCATATCACAAAATTACATAAAAGCATAATACATGAAGCTCTGTAATTAAAGATGCTTATATAGCTGCAGTTTGTTTCTCCTAAATATTCTATTATTATAGGAAAAATAAACATATTTTACTTAATAAAATAATTTACAAATTAGGCAAAATGTAGTTAAAAGGAGTAAATAAATACAGGAAGATGGCACTTTGATTTAAGATTTAAGTGTGGGTAAACAAATATTCTGATGCATTGAAATGAAGCACAGGATACAGGATTGCATTTGTGGTCATCTTACATTTCATAAAGAGTTTTACTTGGATTTTTATGTTTCATAATTTTTTTTAAAAGGAAGGCATGTAATTTACTGGGATATGCACTATGTTTTAGTGCTTGTTCTTTGGGGACAGAGCTTCTATGAAATGGCAAGCATTTCTCTCAGGAGTGGTATAGTAAACCATGATAAACTATCATGCGACTATCTTATGCGAATTAAGGAAACAGCTTGGCTTTTTTCACTTAGAATACTACAGGCACTATTATTGTTGTTGTTGTCTAGCCGCCAGATTGTGCCTAACTCTTCTGCGGCCCCACGGACTGTAGCCCACCTGTGATGGACAATAAATCCCTTAGATTTGGAGTCATAGGACACAATTCAAGTGGCAGCTACTGTGTCTTTATTACTTTTGAATCTCTTGGATGATGACTGAAACCGAATCTGTTCATTTGAAAAAGTGACATATCATTATATACCTCATATATTTGGAATATAATTAAATCAGAGATATATGTCTAAAGCACAATGTAGATCATAAATTAACATCCAAATATTCCTTATTATTAATATGATGCTTCCTCAAAAATGTGTTTATTAGATCTTTCATTTCCTGGATCCTAGACAACCCTATGTAGAGCAGAAAATTTTTATTTCAATTCTCCATGAGGATATGGTTGAGATTTTTTTCATGTCCCATTATAATTTTAAACACTTAGACATTATCTAATCCAAGTGTTTCCACGACTAACTTACTGAAAACATATGACCTGTTATATTTTTGATATTTTTGAGCCAAATCTTAAAAATTTGGTTCTGTTTCAGGTATATCTTAGATTCATGTTTATTTGTAATTAGGGTAGAACTCCATCTAAGTGAGGGTTAAAAAATATCCTCTGAGCGTCATTCAAAGATGCCAGATTTGTTATATGTTCATTTAACTTTCACATTATTTTTTGAAGTAATCTGAAATTTCAAACCTTTCTCTTCCAAGTTTTCAAATATTACTTTGGGAAGAAATATATGAGTATTCACATTTATAATAATATTAACTCTCACAGTGGTATCTCTAGCACAATATGATAAATGGACAATTGTATCTCCATTTTTCATACAAAAAGATATGCAGAAGGTACACAAACACATTGTCCAACTTTGCATCACTAGTAAGTGGTGGAGTGGCCTTGCAAACGCAGGCATTCAGATTGAAGTGATTAAATCTCTATCGCTATACTTTGCCAATCTGTAAGGCAGATCTCACTCCTACTGCAATAAATGAAATATTTTGTCTTCCTGTATCATCATTTGCACACAGGTAAAGCAATCTCATTACCTTTTCACTGTGGTACCTCCTACGTATGGTAACTACTTCAGTTGTCACCTCTCAGATACAAGATTATTTACATTTAAGTAAATTAGAGTTTGCACTGGATAGTAAGTGCTTCCAGGTGACGCTAATGGTAAAGAACCCGCCTGCCCATGCAGGAGACTCAGGTGACCTGGGTTTGATTCCTGGTCGGGAAGATCCCCTGGAGGAGGTCATGGCAAATCACCCCAGTATTGCCTGGAGAATCCCATGGACAGAGGAGCCTGGCAGGCTACAGTCCGTTGGGTCACAAAGAGTAGAACATGACTGAAGTGACTCAGTAATAGAAGAGGAACCAAGAAAGATATACATTTTCCTTGACCCTTGAACAAGGACAAGTTTAGGGACGCTGAAAGCTGCATGGTAGAACATTCACGTACAGTCTTTCTTCAATATCCACAGAGGACTGGATCCAGGACTTGCCCTCAGATTTCAAAATCTGGGGATGTTTAAGTCCCAAGGTCAGCCCGCTGTATCTGTGGTTCAACATCTTTGGATTCAGCAAGTGGATCATCTAGTACTGTGTTTACTGGGAAAAAAAAGAAAAAAAAAAAACTGTGTCAGTCGACTCATGCAATTCAAATTCATGTTGTTCAAGGGTCAACTTATGTTGTTGTACAACTGAATAGCTAGATGGAAGGGAGAGTAGCTAATACATTTTACTACTTATTTTCACATTTTAAAGCATGTCTATTGTGTTGTCCCATATGATATTTCTATTTTTATATTTAACTGTACATTTTTATGAGTGACAAGAATGTTACATTTTAAAAAATGATACATTTACTGAATCTCTGAATATTTTTAAAGAATCCTTAGAACATTCTTATTTCAGTATTTTTTGAAATGCATGCTCATTCACTGCACATTTTAATTTATTTATTTTATATCCAATAATAAGCAGGAGCTTTATGATTTAAGATTTATATATAATTACCTAAAGTAAGAAACAGAAGGCATTGCTGATTTGTGTCTCCAGATTTTTTATGTTCAGATGAAAGACATTATATAATGCCTTGCTAAATATAGTTCACATCCAATGAGGTTATAATCACTTTTGGAAAATATTTTCTCCAGTGTTAAAACTATAAACAACTCAGAAAACTAAAACATCCTAGCCATCATTTCAGTTCATAAAACTTCAACTAAAAATACCAAGTCACCTCTTGCATTGATATAAATTAAAACAAATATAAATTAATTGCACATATTAATATAGTTTGTATATGTTCTTTTAACCTAAATTATTTTATATGTCTTGTCTATAATTCAAAAATTCTCTATTTTAGATTTACAGGTTTTCATTTTTTATAATCCATTCTAAAGGCAAGTGATCCTAAGTTACTTTTAATATTTTTATCATATCTAACATGTGGCTGGAGGATTATTTATTTTTGTTTGTTTATTTGAGGGCACAAACAATCTGTGTTATATCATCTTCTCTAAGTTAAAGATCTATAGATTTTAAAATAAAATTCATGCAATAAAATTAATGAAGCAATTATAATTTTAGGAAAATACAGAAAATGGTCAAATTGGTGAAATTATTTCCCTGGGTCATGTTAACATGAATTGTTGATCAGTTAATATGTGCGGAATTACAGATTTTGAGGGCAGTCTTTCAGACTTGTTCTGAACTCAGAAGGAATTCTTGTCTTTCTCACTGGCTTTATCTAATAAATTAGCTGGCTACATTTAGCTTGTCGCTCACATGGAACTACCAGCTTGTAATTGCTGGCTACCAAATCTCCCCTGTTTTTGAGAGTACCCTTAGGCTGGAACTTTCCTAAGTTCTGTCCCCAAAATTTGACTCACCTGGGGAGAGCTTCAGACCTCTCTATTGTGGTGGCCTGCCTCTCCCTCTGGGAAGCTCTCTGAGCTGCTACTCCAGAGCTGGGTGCAGGGGCTGGGGGCCCCTTCTCTCAGGTTGATGGCCTTGTTCTGTGAGCCAGGAGCTGGTCAGGAGCGCTGGTCTCTTTTCAGGTCTTGCTTCTCTGAGTGTGGAACCTCCCACCTCACAACCAAACTGAAATGAGGGTTATTGGGGTCCCAGTCTCAAGCCTGCTATGTCTGGTGTAGAAGTTCCATCCTGTGAGAGGGGACTGGATGCAAAAGGGAATCTCTCAACCTTGGGCTGCTCTTGCCTCTAATTTAGTCTCTGAAACATGGATTTGGGGAGGTAAGTCTTGCTGGTGCCCTGCCTCCCTTGGGGAGACACTACTGCCCTTGAGTGGAATCTGTAGGAAAAGATTCTTGGTCACCTACTTAGAAAGTAGCTTCTATTTCATTCATTGGGGAAGTGGAGTCATGGCTCAAATGTCACAGACTCACAATTTTACAGGATTGATTTAGTAAATCTTCTTCAATACGCACTTTATATTTATCATATGCCTTTAGGTCAATTTACAGTGATTTTAAATGGGTGGTTGGTTGGTGTTCATTTATTTATGTATTTTTCTAGTTTTTACCATTTATGTATCTTTTAGTTGGGTGAGGGTCCAGATATTTGCCCAAGGCACAATTCTAAAAGTCATCTGTCCCAAATATTTATTTGAAAACACCTAAGTAAGCTTCAGAACACAGAAAAAATAAAGGCTGGAAACTTGCTATAGGCAGGGTGAAGAGCATAAGCAAAGTTTGCAATGAGATTGTGAATACAGGACACATTTAAGGAACAGTGAGTCCAGGTTTGTAGAAACATTAGGTTCGTAGGGAAGTGTTAAAGGAAGAGATTGAGAAGACTTAGAATCACAGTTTCCACTGAGGAGAATAGAGGAATGCATGCCGGAAAAGACTTTGAGAATCCCTTGGACAGCAAGGAGATCAAACCAGTTAAATGTAAAAGAAATCAACCTTGAATATTCATTGAAAGGACTGATACTGAATATGAAGCTCCAAAAGTTTGTTTGCCTGATGTGAGGAACTGACTCATTAGAAAAGACTGATTCTGGGAAAGACTGAAGGCAGGAGGAGAAGGGGTTGACAGGCGATGAGATGGTTGGATGGCATCCCAACTCAATGGACGTGAGTTTGAGCGAAGTCTGGGAGATAGAGAGGAAAGGGAAACCTGGTATGCTGTGGTCCACGGGGTCACAAAGAGTCGGACATGACTTAGTGACTGAACGACAACAATGTTTATTTGGTAGAGAGTGTAATATTGTTGGTGACTAACAAATAGATGAACATTTGGGCTTTTTTAAAAAATATTTTTAATTGGAATATAATTGCCTTACAGTGTTAGTTTCTTCTGAACAACATGAATGAGCGTATGTATACATACACCCCGCTCTCCCACCCCACTCCCCAACCCCACACTTCTAGATCATCACAGAGCACCTGGCTGAGCTCTCTGTGCTCCGTGGCGGCTTCCCACTAGCTAGCTATTTTACATGTGGTAGTATGTATATGTCAACGCTACTCTCGCAGTTCATCCTACCCTCTTCCCTCCCTGCGTCCACAAGTCCATGTGCTACATTTGCATCTCTATTCCTGCCCTGCAAATACATTCATCAGTACCATTGATCAGGCAAGATAATAACAGCTGCCATAAAAGGTAGAAGGAATTAATGCTTTATTATAATTAAATATTAATATCAATATATAATGTGACTGTGAATTTTATGTATATATATGAATTTTATTTATGTGTATATGATTGTGAATTTTATGACTACACAATGGCTACCAGAGATCCCCTTCTTGAAAGCAAATTAAGAGCTTCAGTATCATTTAAAGTTTGAGAAGAAGAGGGTTATGAACATAAAACTCAGAAAACTCATCTTCATGATGAAAATTAAATTCCTTAGTGAATAATATTCTTTTTTTTTCCCTCATTCACATGTCTTGTTCATTACATGAGGGTGTGGTATGTGTATGAGTGGTGGGAGGTCGTGGGTAGAAGTACCACTCTGGGCGTCAACTTAATCCAGGTGTAGAAAACCCCATTTCCCCATTCATCAATCTGTCAACTCAGTGTCTCCCCGTTCTCATTAGGGAAGCCTCTGTTAAATTCAAGTCGGAGTGGTACCATAAAAGTAGATGTCGGCCTTAGAACATAGGCACAGAGACTGTGAACTGATATAGATGAGGAAATACAGAGAATATATGGCCAGTCTTCAGAAAATTATAATGGAATAAACTATTCCCATGAATGATATTTTTCATAGGAAAAAAACAGTAATAACTAGATACACCTAAATATATGTCGCACATACTTAAACTTTAACACTATGGTTGAGAGTGATGCAAATATTCTCAAAGATAATAGTTGCATCTGTTCACACCCTTTTGTCATGGCCCTCTTGTGTGAAGTGATGCCATCCCCACTGACAGAGATGTAACGACTTCATACTGAAGCACAAGAAAAAAGAACAAAAAAGGATGCCAGACTGTTGGCTGTGCTGTCACTGGTTTCTTTCCCTAACACAGTGGCTGACAGCCCAAATTGAAAACACGCTGTGTTTCCCTCAGCACCTGATGTTAGTAGATGCTTCATGTCAGAGGCACAGATCCTGAGATAGGTTAGGAGAGCACAGCAAAGGAAACAGAAGGGCACAGAAACATCTGAGGCCAAGACCGCGTATCTGTTGCTCTGTTGCCAGGAAAACTGAGTAAAGTGTTCAAGACCGCTCCTAGATCCTCTGTTACAGACCTCAGTCTAAGAATCTCTTCCTGTGACTTCTACATCAGGTAGGAGGAACACACTTCCAAGGCATGAGCGCATTTAGATGCTAAAGAAATGCTGAGGATTTACTTCTTTGTAAATTGATGACTCCCCACCTCCCCACCCCCGCAAAAAGTAGCCATCTTCTTAGAACATGAATGATTCTAGATGTATGAAGACAAGGAAGAGATATATGATCTTTTCATTGATGTTCACTTGGACTAGGAAGAATAGTAATTCATATATATTTATTACTTAAGAAACATTATAATTTTTAGAAAAATTTTGTGGTACATGGTTTCTTAGATTTTGATTAAAAGCATATAATAAAATCAAATCAGCCTCATTACACCTTTGTTCTGGGGAGATGAACAATCTTTGTAGGGAGGGCAACAGAAAAATCACTTCACTAACATACTTTATTGGGTATTTACTGTTGCAAGGTGGCATTGGTTTTTTGCTTTTCAAACAAAGCAATAGAAATGAAAATAAGATGGGTCAGAATTGGAGAGAAGGTAACAGAAGATAAAATAAAAAGTGCACCATCAGTTCCATGTTCTGAACTTAAGCCAGAAGAGGCAACTGTTCTGTTGGCAAGGGAAAATAAGAACTAACTTACTGAAGATCAGTGAGAGTTGTGGAATGGAAAATATTCTTCAGTACCCAAATTTGTCCATTCAGATTGCTTATGGTATTTCTGCTGATACTTTATATATATAGTGCATACATTTAGTAGATATATTTGTTGATATGTGTGTTCTTACTATGAAGATTCTTAAGGTCATGTTGACTTTTTAGTAGTGAAAATTCCCTTTTTCCCTATTTTAATACATTAAAAAGTAAACATACATAGTACATAACCCTTCCACTGTTCATATAGTTCAAATTCTCTAGGATCTATTTAATTTAAATTCACATACCATTTTATACACCCTCACATTCATTCAAATCCAAATTAACTTTAATGTATCTTTTCAATAGAATAATTTGTCTACTAACAGTTTAGAAAAGAAAATGACTCCTAAGGGAATTCACCTTAGCTATCAAGAGACACACAATTTAAAAAGTCAAATATTGACTGTAATTATTACAAACAATAAGTTAATACTCATAATAAAAATGATTATCTTTTGGAGTTACCTTTTCTAAAATGTCCAATCCAAAAATACAAAGAAAAATACAAAAATAACATAAGGAAAAAAGAAGAGTTTCAGTTAAAGTGATGTGGATGCTAAGTAGCTTCAGTTATGCCGAACCCTTGGCAATCCTATAGGCCTCCAGGCTCCTCTGTCCCTGGGATTCTCCGGGCAAGAATACTGGAATGGGGTGCCCTGCCCTCCTCCAGGGGATCTTCCCGACCATGGATCAAAGCCGGGTCTCTTATGTCTCTGGCACTGCCAGGCGTGTTCTTTACCACTAGCGCCACCTGGGAAGTCCTCAGATAAAGTAATACTATGGGATGAAACATATGGTTAAAATTAGACTGGTGAATTAGGAACTTTGAGGTCATTTACTTTTATAATTAACCTACCCTCATCGGATACAATAAAAATTCATGTTGTTAGACACTTACTCTCCATGAATCCTTTTGTTAACTTCCCTCAGGCTCCTAATCTTACTCTCCAGTAACTGTTCCAAACATTTATTGTGCCTGATAAGCCTTGAATCCGAGGCAAATTAAAATCTACAGGCCAAATTTGGCCAAACTGCTGTTTTTACATGACCCTGAAGCTAAGAATTGCTTTTTACATTTTAAAAGAGTTGAAACAGGGTAAAAAATATTGTCTGTGCTTGAAAATATGCTCCCTGAAGCTTTGATCATGACTGCTTTAATTCTGACATCTCTATCTGCTTTTTGCCTTTTAATACTGTTCATAGGGTTCTCAAGGCAGGAATACTGGTGTGGTTTGCTGTTCCCTCCAGGAAATACTGAGGACAGGAGTAGAAGGGGGAGAGAGAGGATGAGATGGTTGGATAATATCACCAACTCAATGGACATGAGTTTGAGCAAACTCTGGGAGATGTGAAGGATGGGGAGGCCTGGCATGCTGCAGTCCATGGGGTCGCCAAGTCGGGCACAACTTAGCGACTGAACAACTATCTTCTCAAGTTTTGCATCTATTGTTTTTCCTTTTTCATTTGATTTGAATCTCCCTGGTTCCTGGTATGACAGGTGATTTTTTTAAAATTGAATATTGGACGTTTTTATATTATAAGACGCTGGATCTTTTTTATTTAAACCTTTTGTTTTAGTTATATTTTTCCATCACCATTCCATCAGCAGAAGGTGACAGTGAGCCACCTCATCACTTCCAGGTGAAGGTAGAATTCTGGGGTCCTCACTTGGCCTGAGTATGTTGATGGCAATTCTGGTTTCCCACATTTTCTCAACTGACACCAGGACAGGCATTGCCTTGTTCAAGAGTGAAAGTCTTGACCCACCACTAGGCTTCCTATGACTCTACCCCAGATGGAAGGAGAGCTACAAAAAGACCTTATTATTGTCAGGTGTGAATATAAGTCCAGGCTACCCATGTGGTTTCTGATACCCTCAAATCTCCCCATTTCTCTCCAGCCCCAGCCCCTGGAAACCACCATTCAACTCTCTGTATCTATGAGTTCAGCTTTTTTTTTTTTTTTTAGATTCCATGATACTATGATTTCACAGATAGAAATAGATACTATGAAATAGATACTATTTCATAGATACTATGAATTCACATAGTATTTGTCTTTCTCTGACTGACATATTTCATTTAGTATGATGCCCCTGAGGTCTATCCTTACTCTCACAAATGGCAGGATTTCCTTTTTGCCTCATGACTAAATAATATTCCATTGGGCATATGTATATATGTGTGTGTGTATCTGTATACATATATATATTATATATATATAATATCTATATCACATCATCCTTGTGTGGGCACTGAAGTTGCTTCCATATCTTGCCTATTGTGAATAATGCTGCAATGAATATGGGAGTGTAGAAATTTCTTTGAGACCTGGATTTCATTTCTTTGGATATATACCCGGAACTGAGATTGCAAGGTCACATGCTTCTATTTTAATTTTTTGAGAGACTTTCACCTGTTTTCTGCAAATGGATGTGCCAGTTTACATGCCCATCAATAGTGCAAACAGATCCCCTTTCCTCCACATCCTCTCCAACACATATTGCTTGTCTTTTTGCTAGTAAATCCTAACATGTGTGAGGTGATATCCCATTGTGGTCCTTTTTTTAAAAAAAAAGAATAACTGGGAGTTTATTTTGCTTTTAAATTAATTTTTATTGGAATACAGTTGCTTTACAATGCTGTGTCAGTTTCCACTCTACTCACCATGGTTTTTATTTACGTTTTGCTGATGATTAGTAATATTGATCATCTTTTCATGTATCTGTTGGCCTTCAGGATGTCTTCTTCAAACAAATGTCTATTCAGTTATTTGCCTCACCATTTTTAAAAATTAAGTTGTTCTTTTTAGGATGGATCTGCTATTCTACATCCTTCATCTGCAGATCTATCAATTTCCCCTTCATTTTTGGAGTACATGTTGCTGAGTGGAAGATTCTGAATGAACAGATTTTATTCTTCGACCCTTAAAGAAGGTTTTTTCTATTAAACTGTACATGTTTGTTTGTTCATTTATTTGTTTTTATTGAAGGATAATTGCTTTACAATGTGTGTTAGTTTCCGCTGTACAGTGAAGTGAATCAGCTCTAAGTGTACATATATCCCCTCCATCTTGAGCCTGCTTCCAGCCCCTCACCTCAACCCCCCCAGGTCATCAGAAAGCAGCACGCTGAGCTCCCGGTGCTATATAGCAGCTTCCCACTAGCTATCTATTTCACAAATGGTAGCCGCGGTCCTAGTCTCCCAGTTTGCCCCACCCTCTTCTTCCCTCCCTTTGTTCCCATGTCCACCTCTACATCTGTGTCTCTATTCCTACCCTGGAAATAGGTTCATTTGTAATGTTTTTCTAGATCAGTTAGGCCATACACTTTTTATTAATCAATATTTTCAGAGAGTATTAAATTTTTATCCCTACCATCTCCCCCACTACACAAATATTTTCTTTCTTTCTCTCATCTTTCCTCTTACTCACCTTACCACATTCCATCACTCCCACTCCCTCCAATAAATAGTCACAAAGGTTTTATTTCCACTATTAGCTAGCTAGCTATTCCGCTAGCTACTATTTGCATATAGTAGCTAGTAGCTACTGGTCACAAGTGTCTACTGAGTGCTTGAAGTGTGGGTAGTCCAAACTGTGAAGTATCATAAACGTAAGATATACACTGAATTTCAAGGACTTAATTTAAAAATAGAATGTGAAATATAGCATTAATATTTTTAAAATACCAATTCAAATGCTCCAAGCCATTGCTTTTCAGATAGATGTAGCAGGCTTTTTCTTCCTCTCTCCTTTCCTTCTATTCTTTCCAACTTTAAAAAACTAAACTTGTAAAGCAGTTGTAAGAAATAATATAGAGAGCTCCTATAGGAGACCCTTGATAAAGATACCCTTTATCAAGATTCCCATAATGGTAACATCCTAATAAACTACAGTATAATATCCTAATGAGGACATTGACTTTGATTCAGTCTAAATACTGTACCATCATAATGATTTTTCCTTTTTATAACCACACTTACCTCTCCTCCCAGAGGCCTCCTACTTAATCCTGTCCACTACTAGTATGTTTTGTATTCGGGTAACTTGTCATTTCTAGAGCATTGTGTAAATGGAATGATATATTATGTAATATTTCTGAGATTGGCTTTTCTCACTCAGCCTAATTCTCTGGGATTTCTTCTAGGTTGTTGGAAGTATCACTGACTCATTTCTTTGATTATTAAGCAATACTCCATGCTATGTATATATCAGTTCATTTAATCATCTTCTCATTCCACTACATCTGATTTATTTTCAAGATTTGTTGTTACTGTAAAGCTGCTATAAACATTTTTGAGCAGGTTTTTGGGTGAACATAAGTCTTTAGTTCTCTGGGATAAATGTTCAGAAGCATAATCACTGTGCTCTATGGCAAGAGCATATTTGGTTTAAAAAACAAAGTCTATCTGTTTTTAGGAGGAATAATACCTCTTTACATTCCCAACAGCAAGCTGTAAGTTATCCACTTTCTCTACATCCTCAACAGCAATTAAAGTTGTCATGATTTTTTATTTTTGCCATACTGATAGGATACATTGCTATCTCTTTGTGGTTCTAATTTGCATTTTCCAAATTGTTAATGATATAGAACATCTTTTCCTGTGCTAATTTGCCATCTGTTTGTCCTCATCAGTAAAATGTTTGTCTTCTGCTCATTTTCAAGTTGAATTGTTTTTTCACTATTGAGTTTTGAGGATTCTTTATATATTTTAGATACAACTGTGTTGTTAGATATGTGTTTTGCAAACAGTTTGTCTCACTCTGTAGCTTGCCTTTTCATCTTCTTAACATCATCTTTTGAAGAAAAAAAATTTAAATTTTAATGCAGTCCAGCCTACCAGGTTTTCCTTTTGTGGATAGTGTATTTGGTATCAAATCTCTTTGCTTACCCTTAGACTTTATCCTATATTGTTTTGAAAACTTCTATAATTTTATGTTTTGTATTTAAGTCCATAATCCACCCTGAGTTAAGTTTTGAATAAGGTGGGAGACTTCCACTTAGGTGATGATTATTAATTAAATGATTGGTGATGATTGATTTTTGTCCCTAGGTTGTTTGGTGCAAATTTCTTCATTTTCCTATTGGATTGACCCTTTAATCATTATATTATGCCCCTCTTCGTGTGCTCAGTCGCTCAGTTATGTCTGACTCTTTGTGACCCCCATGGACTGTAGCCCACCAGGCTCCTTTGTCCATGGAGATTCTCCAGGCAAGAAGACTGGAGTGGGTTGCCATGCCCTCCTCCAGGGGATCTTCCCAATCCAGGGATCAAACCTGCATCTCCCACATTGCAGGCGAATTCTTTACCGTCTGAGCCACTAGGGAAGCCCATGTGTCCCTCTTTATCTCTGGTCATTTTATTTGTTCTGAAGGTTACTTATCTTAGAGAATATACCCACTTCCACTTTCCTTTAATTTTTTTGTGATATATCTTTTTCCATGCTTTCAAACCACCTATATCATTATAATTGAAGTGAATTTCTTGTGGACAGACTATATTCTCCTCTGCCAATTTCTGTTTTTTAATTGTTGTGTTAAACCATCTGTATTTAATGATATGTTAGAGCTTAAGTCTGTCACTTAACTTTTCTATCTTCTATTTTTTCCTTTACATATTTTTATCTGTTTTTATTTTTCATTTTACTATCTTCCTATAGGTTACATGAATATATGGGAATTCCACTTTTATTTAGCCATAATGTTTGTGGGTCTTCAAGGTATTGCATTATTTATACACATAATTTACCTACTGAGGCCATCATTTTACCACTGTGAGTAAAGTATAGAAAGTTTATTTCATTTTACATACCTTGACTCCCTGTGCCTCTCTTAGAATATAATTGTTCCAAATCTTTCCTATCCGGTATGTTTATAACAGCATCATACAATGTTGAAATTTTACTTCCACTGCCAAATATAATGTAAAGTGTCAAGAGAAAGAAATCCTTGTCTATTTATTCAAATTTTTAATTAGTTTGTATTTTCTTCCTTTCTAACTTTCCAATACACCTTGTATTTAAAAACAATCATTTCCTTTCTTTTTAGATGACTTCTTTCTTAAGCAATACTTTGACAAGTGTGGGTGGACATGGTTTGGGGGTGACTTGGAGAGTGAAAAACAAAGGATGAATGAAGCCCATCATTATATGTAAGTAACTCTTTAAATTCTCGTGTGAAAAGAAGAGCCCCAAATAGGACAACAGCTAGAATGAAGGACGGTGAGCTTTTAAGGCAGTTTTGTTTGTTTTTAAAATGGTAGAATGTCTGTCTATTGATAGAAATGAAACATTACAGAAGCTGGGGATAAAGTGTACAAAAGAAAATATTGGGACTTCACATCAAAATTGCATTTATATCCTAGAGCCCTCACACCACAAGTAGAGAGTAGCCCCTGCTCTTCACAGCTAGACACAGCCCATGTGCAATAATGAAGAGCCTATGCACCCTGTCAAAGACCCGGTACAGCCCACATATTGCTTTAAATAGTAAAGAAAATATTAACTGAAGGTTTTAAATACATGGCAAAGTAGGAGAAATCTAATTTTAAGCATTAAAAGTACATGTCTTCGGCAGGAGAGATCTTTTCCTTGCTTTGACAGGAAAGATCAGAGTAGGCAAAGAGTATGTGGTATCACTTATATATGGAACATAAAAATATGGTACCAGTGAGCTTATTTACAAAACAGACATAGGCTCACAGACATAGAAAACAAACTTACGCTTTTGAAAGGGTAAATGGAGATCAACTGGGAGTGTAAGATTAACAGGTGCACCTGTCATATATGAAACAGATAAACAACAAGGATATATAAGATGTATAAACAACAAGAATTTATTGTATAGCACAGGGAACTATATTCAACATCTTATGAAAAACTTTAATGGCAAATAATTCAAAATATAGATATACATATATATGCATAATTGAATCACTTGCTGTATCCCTAAAACTAACATAATATTATAAATCAACTATATCTCAAAAAAATAAAATAAGATAGGAGGGATGTTTGGGTATCTCATGATGGGAACATACACAGTTTTCCAACTGTCATACCTTTTTTTTTTTTTTCTCAACAAGCAATAAGACAATTTACTTCCTGAAAGGAAGGGCAAAGGAAAAAAATGTATTATAAGTTCTGATAGAAAGACGTGAAATGGGACAAACAGATAAATGGAGATGAAGTTATTACAGAAACACAGTAAGAGACTCAGATATGCTGAGGACCCATTTTCACTTAAAAACTTTTGGGGAAATTTATTAACTGTGATTTATTGATTTTGTAGTTAAAGATCTTTATATTTTTTAAACTTATTTTTATTATATGGTTTTCTTGTATATCCTGACTCTTTCTTGCTCAAGGAATTTCGGCTACATAGGGGAGATATGAAAATGTTAAATGGAATCCTTAATTAAATATTCAAGCGTGCTTGCATTTTTACATTTGGAACATATATAAGTAAGTAGAAAAATATATGGATGTGGATTGTTTTAAAATGTGCACTTGACTTGAGATAATTGCAGCATCTGGTTTATGGTTCACCAACAATATCAATAAGAAAATAAATACAATATGCTACTTTGAGCTATAAATCATATTTAATCATCCTCTAAGGGCTTATAAACCCTTGTGCGCATAATACCTCATTGTCATAAATTCTCCTTACTCAGGGAGGTAGTAATATGTGCTAATACTTTTGTAAAATTCTGGCTTCAATTTAAGTAAATTTGTTGTTTTAAGATCTTGCTTGACCACCTACAACATGTGTTCGTAAATCCCTGTATACAATTTTGTATTTTTCATGAGGCTTTCTATTCCAATAAGAACAGCTGGTGAAATTAAGGTTACCGTCCTAAATTTCAATTAGAAGCCATTGGTGTAAAGCTATTTTCAGGATCATTTGCTTGGCTCTGGAATAAACTCCTTTTAGTTGTTAGAAATGTACTCTCACTTTCTAATGTTTAGCTCAAGAATGGATATCAAGAAGGCTCTGAAAAGTCAGTAAAATGTCTATAGTAGATTTTTAAAATTAGTTTGGCCTGGGCATCAATAACTTTGGTGGCATTATTTGTTAAAATATAGATTTTTAATTTTTGCAATTATTTATTTATTCACTTTTGTTTGCAATGAGTTTTCCTTTCAAATTTCAAAGAAAGGATCTCATTGAAATTTATAAAGGATTCCAGAATTTAAAAACCCTAAGGTCATCTGTTCTAACTCCATCAATTTACAAATAAAATCACCAGGAAAAACACATAATATGTGCCAATTGGTAATATTGCAAAGTGATATAGACCCCCGTTCATCTTGGATATCTGCCTTTTCCAATAGAGTACTATTCCTTTTATTTTCTGATATGACTATACTGATTGATTGAACATTCTTATAGTAGAAGGGGCTGTAAGAAAACAGAGCAACTTTCCTATTTCGAAATTGAGTGCCATGTGTTGGAGTTTTGAGATTTCACCAGATTAACACCTTTGAAATTGAATGACTCATTGAAAGACTGGTTAGAAGTGAAAAGAGCAATTTATGATAATAAAAATATTTGGAAAATGTGACTGAGGTATAGTTATCTTCAGATTAAAATTATACCTTAATCACTGGTCAGTCCACTTTGGTGACCATAGTCTGTGAAAATTAGAGCATGGAATTGCAGAATGGTTTGCAGAAGACAGATCCTAAAGAGAATCAGAAGTGAAGTGAAGTGAAATCAATCAGTCGTGTACGACTCTTTGCAACCCCATGGACTGTAGCTTACCAGGATCCTCTGTCCCTGGGATTTTCCAGGCAAAAGTACTGGAGTGGGTTGCCATCAGAAGGGCTTGAATATTAACTCTCTATTATTCGTACCAAATTCATTCATCAGATAATTTATTTCTTCCCCACAGGAAGAGAGAGAAGAGGTATGGCAATGCCAGAGGTAATGCAATAATAGAAGCTCCTCTTTATGCAAAAGTAAGATGCAGAAAAGAGATAAAAATACAAGATAGTAGGAAAAAAAGTGTATTATCAATTGAACCCCTCTAAATCCTTAGTACAGTATTATACTAAGCATGATTGTGACTATGATATGAATATTTTGGCAGTATAGTGAAGCCAATATAGGAACTTGGAATTAAACACATCCCACCATCTTCTAAAAATACTGAAGATGGTAGAAAAAAATACACAAAGGCAAAATTAAGCCAGAAATATAAAATAAAGTAAGAGAAAATTCCAGTACCTTTAACATATATTACACAGGATTCATAGATATCAAAGAGATATTTGAGAAAAGGAAATAGAAATTATCAATTTGCCTGTTTAATGCTATCTTAAGGTCACAAGTCAAAAAAAAAAAAGAAAGTCAGTAGAGAAAAGTGAGAAAGACATACCATATCTTCCCTACTCAATCTCTCTACTCAAAGACTCAAGTTCTGTATCAGAAAATTAGACCTAGTCCCTCTCATGATATTCAAAGGAGACAAAGGAAGTAGGGATGTTTAGCTGTGATGTCCATCATTCATGAAAAATAGAGGTAGTCATGAAAAAGAAAGGTAAAACTCTTTCAGCAGAGGATGCTGCAAATTTTTGCTCATGTTCTCCATCAGTTCAAATTGCTTGATAACAATACAGTTAAAATCTGAGACACCATTATCTCCTTGTGTGCGAGGTAGTAAAGGCTTCTGAAAACTTGAAGTTTGCATGAAAGTTTTAGACATCAATCTGATACCCGGCTCAACTAGTACTGTTAAATTTAAAGCCATGCGGAGCACCAGGGCAGGGCAATCTATTCAGAAAAGCCATCGGAGAACTTTGAAGTGGACCATATTGACCATTGGAAGATGTTGGTTAAGGAAACAAATCAAACATGAGACATATGCTTGCTGAACACATTTCAAAGTAAAGGTAAGTGAAGGAAGGACAGGAAAAATAATACAGAAGAATAGCATACACCAAAAAAAAAAAAATGTATTGATCAACAAGGAAGAAAACTCCACAAATTGTTAGTTTCAGCCATAAAATGTGAGAACAATTGGTCCCTATGAAACAGGATTATATAGCCTTAAGAACAATGTTCAGTTAACAAAACAGAATAAAAGGCAGAAAGAGTACAGTTGGAAATGAAAATAAAAGAAAAATGGGGAAGGTTAACAAGTTTGCATGGGAGCAAAATTTGCACTGTGTATACTGATTCAGTGAAATGGACAAGAGATCTGAGTGTCCTCAAGAAAAGGCCAAAGAATAAAAGCTATGAGATGTGAGACATTAATAGAGATAACAGATAATAAAGAATCAGTAAATCTCACACTAGTTTTCTCGAAAAAGAGGAGAACAAGTAGAGCAGGAGCAGCTGTTAAATTAAAGAGAAAACTTCCGAGGGGAAGAAAAACCAGTGTGTGTATAAAGAAAGTGGCTGCCACATACATGGCAAAATATAATATTTTCTAAATTGAGCCTGTAAGGCTTTACGAAAAGGTATTAAAAGTTAAAAATATTTCTACTAAGTAATAAAAGGTTTACTCAGAGATTTACCTAAGTTTCTTTTATTGGAGTCTACACACACTTTCTACAGTGAAAAATTCCAGTGGAAAGTGTTCAAAAGTAAAATATTCTCTGCTCAGAACACAATGAAGATGTACAAATCACTAAGAAAGATTACATATGGTAAAAATATATGCTTTAAATAATTTTAACTATGTTAATGATATCACTATTATTATATTAAGATACATATTCAATTCATGGAAAACTTGTAAACAACTAAATATATAGTTCTTTATGAATACCATTGGAATACAAACATGGCACCCTTCAAAATACTTCTCAAATAGTATTCAAATTATTTAAATTAAATTAAAATCATAGTATAATTGTAGATAAAATAAGTGCATATATTTGTGAGTAATACTATTTTTCTGTCCAATTTTCAGTTACATTAAGCTCATTTATTTAACTTTTTTCTTTCTGCTTTTTCAAACAAGGCTGGCTTATAGGCATGTAACCAATTGAGTCATACAGGAGTCAATGCTCTGCCGTTGGCAACTTGCAATTCTTAATAAATTTGGAACAGAGCCCTTGTATTTTTATTGTGTACTGGGCCTTGTAAATTACCAGATCAGTTCTGGTGCCACTCAGAGTCTTCTCTACTGTTTACTTTACTTCCCCTCTCCCAATCTATCTTCCTTTTTTTTTTTTTTTTTTAATAATTACCATAATCATTTGGGTGAAGAATATTTCAAACAACTGGAAAACTGTAGTAAATAATAAAATGAATACTTAAATACTCTCACCCCTGCAAGTGTCAAATGAAAGGAACCATAAAGACCTTGCCAAAGTAGGTAGCAGGGTGTTAAAGTGCATTATATAAGAGATTCTGGGCTTCCCCGCTGGCTCAGTGATAAAGAATCCGCCTATACAGCAGGAGACACAGGTTCAGTCCCTGGGTCGGGAAGATCCTCTGGAAGATGGAATTGCAACCTACTCCAGTAATCTTGTCTAGAGAATCCCATGGACAGAGGAGCCTGGTGGGCTGCAGTCCATGGAGTCACACAGAGTTTCACATGACAGGTGAAATTAGGAGATACACACAGCTTTGAAGAAATCCTCACTCTAGAAGTGAAGCTGTCCCCTGTCCAGTCCAAGGAGGGTGTGAGGAGGTAAGTGGTTAGAGAGTTTGCCATTCCCTTCTCCAGGAGATCTTACCAACCCAGGGACTGAACTCCCATCTCATATCTCCTGCATTGGTAACTGGGTTCTTTACCACTAGCACCGCCTGGGAAGCCCTGAGGAATCCATAAATTTGCTCTATCCTTTG
Source organism: Dama dama (assembly GCF_033118175.1). NCBI lineage: Eukaryota > Metazoa > Chordata > Mammalia > Artiodactyla > Cervidae > Dama > Dama dama. The sequence goes on along the minus strand of NC_083710.1, from coordinate 65,319,753 downwards.
GCAAATATTTGACTGTCTCTGCAAATGTCTTCCTAATGTTGCATTTTTTGTAAGCATACAGTGATCAGATATTTTTTCTTATTTATATTTTTCTGTATCCCTAAGTCCTATTTTAAGGTGTGTTTTTATTTATTTATTTATTTATTTTCTTTCCTCAAGAGTTTAGAAGAGAAAGGACCCTTTGACATCTCAGCCTCTGACTTCAAGCTCTCATTCCCCCTCACATGGAACAAAATAGTAAAATAACAAAACAAAATAGTAGTAAATGAGTAAGTAAGTAAAATAATAAAACAAAATAGCACTCAGCATCCAGCAGCAAATGCCTAGTCCAGGTCTCAGGACACTGTCATTTAGTACACACGTGTGGCAAGGGGAAAAACGGAATACCCAAGTTGCAGGACAGAAGAGAGGAAGGAAGGGAATACGAAAACCAGGCCATTGATGGATTTCAAGTGTACTGCCTTTATTGTCTGAAAACCATATTTTTTTTTAAAAAGTCTCCTGGGGCAGACAATCAAAGGTCAAGGCTCTGCTTTCTAGCTTGGGCACATGACTGTGTTTTCAAGACTGGGGAGTCACTACCTCTCCTCCCTCCAAACTGCTGTGTGGCAATTATGATGTATGTTTCCATGTTCTCTCTTTATTTCTCCTGAGAAATTATATCTGACTTTATACCATCAGTCTATTTCTTGGAATTCTTCTTCCCACCTTTTTCTCTCTCCATCACTCTCTTCTATTTATCAGTTTCACTACTATGCTTCTGTTATAGGTCTTTAGGCTTCTCCTCTGATAGTTGAAGGTTCTAAATTTTTTACAGCGGTTATACATATAATAGGACTTCCCTTAATAGCTCACTCGGTAAAGAATCTGCCTGCAATGCAGGAGAACCGGTTCAATTCCTGGGCTGGGAAGATCCTCTGGAGAAGGAAATGATAACCCACTCCAGTATTCTCGCCTGGAGAATCCCACGGACAGAGGAGCCTGGCAGGCTACAGTCCATGGGGTCACAAAAGTCGGACACGACTTAATGACTAAACCGCCACCATGCATATAATAGTGATTGGTGATAAGTCAGTTCACTAAATCCTAAAGGATCAAAGTAAAATATCAAGATTCTAAGTCCAGTGATTTAACATCTGTTGAAGGGGATGCCGGTATGAACAGAGCTGAAGTAAGGCTGTTTTATTTATTTTATTATTTTATTATTGTTTGTGTTCTGTTTGTTTTTCTGAACTTGGTATTCAAGGTTAAAGTTTTCAACAAGAAGCAAAAAATACCTGACCTAATCTCCACTTCTCAGCCTGAACTATTAGATATATTGCTAGTTTTTAAATCACAGAAACCCATTACATACTTTCATCTTCAAAATAGGTTCCCTTTTTCTCCCTCAAAGGAAATTGAGTTTGCTAAGGTGATATTTGCACATGTCTGAAAAGATGGTTTATTGAAACTGGATAGTGTGTTTAATAGCAGGTATTTTATTACAAGTGTTCTGGTTAAAAAACTTTCTTTAACTCTGGGATTCTCATTTAGTGCTAGCTTTGTGGCTGACAATCCTGCTAAAGAAAAAAAAAAATATTCTGACATTTGTTAAAGACTATAACTCTGACTTTATTCAGGGAGGTTATTACCATGGGGATTCATAGTTGGGAAGCTGAATTCAATCTCTCTCCTCTGTGACCGCATTCATGTAGTAACCCCTACGAAGGGCAGCATGGCCACCTTTAGCCTCCAAACATTAGAAAATACTTCACAAATCAGTGATTCCCACGCTAGCTTTGTCATTACATACCAGTAGACAACCCAGGAAACTTTCAAACCTCCATTTAAAAATTTAAAAAAGGTCATATGATTTCAAGTACTAGAATTCAGAGTGCTGTGATTCTAAAAAAATGAGTCTGTTTTCCTCTATTCAGATGGGAAATATTCTAGAAAAGATTTTGGCCTTAGCATCAGAATCAATCATAACATTATTATTATTTTATTGTTCCTATATCTGGTAGTTCTTAAATGATTATAATGAGGATTTTCTTTATTGTCCTTCTTTTAGTAGACAGTATTTTCCTTGGGCTACAACTATTACTGCTAATATTAGCTAATAACAATAATTATTGCTACTAATACTAGCTAATACTATCTACATATGTTAGAACCATTGTAACTTCTTTCTTAGATATCATCTTAAGTCTTAATAATGTATCAGTGAAAGTATTATTATTCCCAATTTTAGATTAGAAATTGAGTTGGTTGGAGAGACCAAGTAATATTATTTTCAACATCAAAATGCCTTCCCAAGTAGCACAGTGGTAAAGAATCAGCCTGCCAATGCAGGAGACACAAGAGACCTGAGTTCGATCCCTGGGTTGGGAAGATCCCCTGGAATGGGATATGGCAACCCGTTCCAGTATTCTTGCCGGGAAAATCCCATGGCCAGAGGAATCTGACAGGCTACAGCCCCTGGGTCACAAAGAGTTAGACATGATTGGGCACCACACATGGTTCATGGTGCATGATCAAGCCCAGTCTTGAACCTACATTGTCTGAATTCAGAGCATTTTTTTGCTCAATAGTTTATTATATAGAGAAATACAAACCTTAGACTTCCAAAGTTGTATAGAAGTACCAATTGTAAGACACCTTATCTGTATACTTTCTTCTGATACAAACCTAACCTAGAAGTTTTTCATACCAAGGGAGGGACAGAGATTCTATTAGTAACTAAATGCCTCCTGTGTGGTAAACACACTCTAGTCACTTTAGTAAACATCATCTCAATTGTCTGTCTTTACAACAAAATTTGGAATCATTTATTATCATCTATTATTTTATATTGATGCTGAAGCTGAAACTCCAATACTTTGGCCACCTCATGGGAATAGTTGACTCATTGGAAAAGACCCTGATGCTGGGAGGGATTGAGGGCAGGAGGAGAAGGGGACGACAGAGGATGAGATGGCTGGATGGTATCACTGACTCGATGGGCATGAGTTTGAGAAAACTCCGGGAGCTGGTGATGGACAGGGAGGCCTGGCATGCTGTGATTCATGGGGTCGCAAAGAGTCAGACACGACTGAGCGACTGAACCAAACTGAACTGATTATTTTATATGAGAAAACCGAGGCACGAAAAGGTTAATTTTCAATTATCCTTTGAAAAGCCCGTGGTGCTCATCTAAAAAGGATGATGGATAGATAGCCTCTTATGTAGGAGAAAAACTCAGTAAGTAGATGAGAAGACCAAAGGGATTTAGTTAAGAAAAATTTGAAAACTTCACTGAAGTCTTCTATGTGAAAGTGAAAGTCACTCAGTCATGTCTGACTCTGCGACCCCAGGACTGAAGCCCATGAGAGTCCCTTGTCCATGGGAATTCCTAGGCAAGACTACTGGAGTGGGTTGAAATTTGCTTCTCCAGGGAATCTTCCCAACCCATGGATTAAACCTGGGTCTCCTGCCTCTTGCAAGCAGATTCTTTACCATCTGAGTCACCAGGGAAGAGAATTTTAGAACTAGAAACTCTGATTCTTCTTCACTCTATAATGGAGCATTGCAATTCATTCTGGTTCTTTGATGTTTCCTGTTTATGCATTTTTGTTGTATTTATACTTTTGTATTTATACTGATATTTAAAATCTCTGCCTTACAAAATACCTTATGCTCTGCACTGATCAGGACTTTTCTGGCTGCTCATGAGAGGCTTAAGTAATTTAAGTGAAATTATTTCTTTCCCACAGTAATGTCAGAGGTAGGTTCCTCCACTATGTATAACCTCCATTCCCAGAGTCATGTCAACATCTGAGGTGACTGCTTCACCTCCAGGTTCTCTTGTCTGTATTCCAAACAGCAAGAGGAAGTAGAAAGAGAAAGTCACACCCTTACCTTCAACGGTAACTCCTGAATATTGAATTCACCATTTTTATTTACATTCCATTTTCCAGTGTCACACTAACCCTTAATAGTGTCTGCAAAATGATGTAAACATTGTGTATTATCAACCAAGTTCCCAACTGATCGTTGGCTCTACTAATTCTTTAGAAAAACTTAAAACAGATTTTGACCTGTCCTATCTCTATCACAAAACCAAGCGGCTCAATGAATGCTAGTAAGTAAAATTGTTACTAGAGTTTTAGTTAATACTAATTTATACATTGCATTGTTCTAATCATACGGTTGTAACAGTCAGCCATTTGTTTTATACTATTAGCTATAAGATATTTTCTAGATGTGTGATTAATTATGCCCCAAGACCAAAAAACCCTTGCTGAAAGATTATCAGTTACTTCAATAAACTAGTGTTATATCTGGCAATTTTAACTTTTTTTCCCTGAATTTTATAACAACGGTGAGTCCTTATAAGTAGAAGAACGTTATTAGATTTTATATTTTGGAAATGTGTAAATAATTTGGAAGTTGTGTAAATATTTAATTTTTAGAGTGATTTCTCACCACCAACTTAATCTCCCAAAAGATTATTGTGTAGTAATTTCAACACCTTAAAAAGAAAACACAAATCAAGACAATTGCTCTCCAGATGGGCTAATAAAAAATAATGTAATGATTCATCACACTTTCCCACCACACATTCTGGCTTATCTGTAGTTATTCTTGACTTTACCATGCATTGTGAGTCAAAATGACTAATGCAAGCAGATGCAACAAATGGCAGCTTAATGCACAAACATGAGGAATTAGAGTTACAGTGCCTGATCTAACCATTTAACGTGAGGATTAACCTCAAAACAAAAGCAGCCTTGTTGCTATATATCAATGGATTTTTAAAGCGTATTATTTTCTTTTTCTGTGTAAGTTTTCATTAATTTATTAGAATAATAATTTATTTTTATCACATCATTTTCCAACATAAGTAAAACACATGAGATAATGGAACATAGAAACTTAACATCTTAGTCTTTTAAAAAAATATATTAGCTACATATGAGACAGACCTCTTTATCATAATAGTTGTATAAGATATTCTATATAAATATTAATAAAATACAAATAATTTCAATCCCCCCAAGTTATACCTGGTTGTCATTATTGAGACACTTCTTCTGGTTCCTGTGTGGTAGAGTTTCTGTGATAATTCTAAGATTTTCACATTTCAAACATCATCATTACTAATGATGAAATTTAAGAAACCTGCAGTTTAGCCCTGTTGCTGATCTACATTCCACTTTGGGAATAAGGCATAGATCCCACAAGCCTAGCGATTAGCAGCCTGCAGTGTACACAACACCTAGTCAACATGATCTATATGCTCCTCTGTTCTTGGCACATAGTTCTTTTTACAGCTGGTGTTTGAGCGTGCTGCAAAATCCTAGCCAAGAGAATGACTGCACATTGTATGAAATATTCAGCCAGTGCTTCAAAGAAGCCATTCCTCCTCTAAATTTTCTCCTTCTTTCTCTGAGTAGATGATTCTGAAAACAAGGTCATGGTGGTCGACAGAGCATATGATGGAAACAGCCTCAAGACTGACCCCCCGGGTTGGACAAGGCCTACCTGGTGTCCTGTAACAGGGTTATCAGTGGAGTGGAAATGTACTTTACCACACTAAGTGCTTATACTATGTAGGTCTCTTTGTTACTGTAGTCTGTTCTGCTTTAGCTAAAACATGACCAAACATCCTTTTTAAGGTTAAGCTTTTACTTCAGCTCTCTTTCTGACTACTCCAAATGCATTAGCTTTACTCTGAATGGACCAAAGTGTGTCTTTCTGAGATTAGAGATGACACAATTAAAACAAAGTAAAAATAAAGTTTTCCAGGGTAAAAATACACAGTGTAAAATATAGGATTAAGTAATAAGAATTTATCTTCCAAGTACTTGCATTAACACATGAACATAAAATGTTTATGGTTCTAAACTTTTCCTACACATTTAAGACATTAAGAAGCCTACTGAATTTTTTAAAAATATGTAAAAGTATGTCTCTTCCAACTATTTGCATTACCATATGGACATAAAATGTTTATGGTTTTAAACCTGCCTACAAATTTAAGACATTAAAAAGCCTAGTGAATTTTTAACAAAATATAAAATGTATATAGTACCATAGCAAGTGTTAAGAAGTTTTGACTTGCTAATTATTCAATTATCACTAAATTAAAATATTAATGTCTAACAAATCTTAAATAATATAACTCTACTTTTCAGTAGAGACCATCCATCATTAAAAGAAAATTCTTTGGATTTGTTTCCAAATACAAGATCCACAGAAATGAATTTTTATACATACAGAACAAGGGGCTCTTTGTTTGAAATTTACCCTTTCTTGTCTATGGATTGATGTTTCATAGAAAGTAGCTTCATCTATTATAATGATCCTTTCATATGTAGTGTTCTATTTGGACCTATCTTCTCCTAAAAATATTCAAAATATATTACTATCAACAATTAAAATTAAAAAATTGGGAACAGGTTATCCCATTAATATTTTTTCTTATAGGAATATATGGTGAGGCAAGGAAAGGTAAGGAAAGCCAAACATAAATTGAGAGTGATTTGTAATAATGCATTTGCTTTTTTCAGTCAAATGTTTCAAACTAGAAGATATAAATTAGTAACTCTACTTTATTTTTCATAATTTTTGCAAAGACATCTTAATCATTGTGATTGTTTGCATTTGCGTATTTAACTCACAAGTTAAATCTATAACATTGCAAATGCATGCATGCTCAGTTGTGTCCAACTCTTTGTGATCCTATGGACAGTAGCCGGCCAGGCTCCTCTATCCATGGAATTTTCCAGGCAAGAATAGTGGAGTGAGTTGCCATTTCCTATTCCAGGGGATCTTCCTGACCCAGGAATCAAACCTGCATTTCTTACATCTCCTGTATTGGCAAGCAGATTCTTCACCACTGCGCCACCTGGGAAGCCCAAACTACCTTTTATATATTGCCAATGAAAATTTTCCTTTTTTTATTAATACTCCTAATAATACGTGTGAAACCACTGGCATCTTTTGAGGCCCACTCGCCCCTTTTCCTCTCGTCTCATATTCAGACAAACCAGTAAGAGAGCCCAATATTCTCTCCTATGATGCTGGAAGTTCAGACCACACAAGCCAGGGCCAGGGGCAACCCTCCCTATCCTCAATAAAAGCCAAAGCTGGTGTTCTTCTTGGAACATTTTTACACCTTCTTGGGTGCTACCCAGCTCTCTCCAGAAAAATCTCATGACATGAGTCATACAAACTTTTCTTATCCTTGTGTACTGTATATACTGTTATCTTTGGAAAGGGCTCCATTGCACATTATGAGGTGGGAACAAAACAACGTGTTTTCATTTTACTTATAATACTGTGTCCGTACCTAGAATACTAATTCATCCATCAAAGTTAGATCATACTTTATCTGTCATAGAAAAAACTTATTTTATGGAAATATGCCAATACTAGCCCACCCTCTGCTAAGCAAGTATTTTGGCCCTGTATCTATCTGCTTTTATGAAGGGCTATAAAGTAGAAATACTAGTGTCAAATATATTGATCTGTTTCCAAGCCATTTTGCAATGAAAAATGTTTCTGTATAAATGAAATTTAAGATAAGTTAAAACTTACTGCTCTATCAAAAGAAAAACAAAAACTAATGAACAGAATAGCCTTCTACTCCTGTCATTCTTGCTAAAATGCTGAATTTTTGGTAAATAATCTTAAATTAATGCCTCATTATTAGGGTGACAGTATATTTCATTGTTTAAATAGGAAGGTTTTAATAGTGAAAGGGCACATTAACAGTTTGCCAAGATTATATGGATAAAGTAGGACTGTTTCTGACAAATTATAACACATTTTCTACTTATGTGTTGTAACAGGAAATAGAAAAAGGTCAGTTGATCTGCAGCTAAATCTAACAGTAAAATCTATAATTATAAAGCTTCTAGAAGAAAACAATAGGCAATTAAATATCTATAAATAGGAAATTTGATAAATGTAAGCTATATTTACATGATAGCATAACTTACTGCTCTCTAGAATAAAGAGACCTAAATGTATCACCAGAGATAATCTCAAAAACATAATATTGAGTAAAAACAAGCAAATGAACAGGTCAAACAATGACAGTTCATACTGTATGGTATCATAATCTCAGATTTTAAAAATATGTGAAGAATAAGAGTATATTCATTAACAAAAACCAAACCACACAGTGTTCTAATTTGCTATCAGCTGGAAAGATAATTCCCTAGATATAAAAAGTGTAAAAGATATGTGGAATAAAGTTTCATAACCTAGCATTTTCCCTGAGAGACTTCAGAACAGTTTGTAATTCTTTGAACACTCCAGGTTTATGCATTTGAAAATGTACACTTTATTAGTCCCCATCTAGATAGCATTCACTGTCTTGATCACCTGGTGAATGAGATGAAGCTCTAACATAAGCTCATCTGTTAATATTTTAAAAGTCTTTGCTGCGTGAATCCTCCATTTTCTCTGCTTCCATAGCTCCTACAATACTTGGTGCATTGTCATTACTCAGATCCCAACTAAAACCTGGAATCTTTGATAGAAGAATGATGCTATATTCATCATTATAAGCCAGCACAATCTGTAAAACATAGAAATCTACTGATAAATGCTGAAAAAAATAAATTACAGGTTTTTTAATGGAGTTAAGTCTGCTGTTGATCCAAATCAAAGATTTCATGTACAACTCAAACACTAGGTCCTAGTAAAATCAGGTAGTTACTATAAGAACAGGACCAAAATTGTACTTCAATATGCTGTGATTTGCTGTAAAATGCTCCTTAAGTAAACAATAAATTAGCTATCAAGGCTTATCTTATTCTGAACGTATAATTTTTTTTTCCATATAATATACCACATTAAACAAAGGGGCTTCCCAGGTGGCTTTGTGGTAAAGAACCTGCTTGCCAATGCAGAAGACTCAGGTTCTGTCCCTGGGTTGGGAAGATCCCCTGGAGAAAGACATGGCAACCTACTCCAGTATTCTGGCTTGGAGAATCCCATGGACAGAGGAGCCTGAAGGGCTGCAGTCCACCAGATTGTAAAAGAGTAGGACCCTACCTAGTGACTGGACAACAACATTAAACAATTTCTCTAGGTAAAACTAAGAAGATTCACAATGCTCAGATCAAGCACCAACAAGGGGGAGAAAAGTATCTCTTTCTAAATATGTACAACTTTACAGGTTCAGAAAACAGTCTTTTACTCATTCTGATAGTAACCCCATAATTAGAACTTAATCCAAATGCGTTATTTTCTTATATAGTTGAAGTGATTTCAAGTAATATTTCTTTTACTCACTAGTGTAAACAATGAGTTAAGACACAGTGAGTCCTTTCAAAGCCACATAACAGATAGATTTAAATGAGAGTAAGAACCAAGTTGAAAGACTTTAATTGGATTCAGTTTGCATTTTAAATATATAACATTGCTTCTATTTCTTTAATACAGTAAATGTATATGTACAAGATAGTAAATATATGTGTGTGCTAAAACTGAATAATAAAACTACTGATAAGGTATTTCTTGAGTAATTGCCATGTGACAGATGGTTTATGCATGTTCAGTGTTTTTCTGAAACTTTATGACAGATACAGATATAAATATGCAAATTAATCAACAGATATTGTCAGAGGCTCTTTTCTGAGTGCTAATTATTTTTTAAATTCACAGAAGCTAGTATTTTGATAAACCTAAACTTTGTATTTAGTATATAGTTTAATTCCTAATTCCCAGATTTTATTTATTGGACAAAAGAATAGGTGAGGGTTTATTAGCTCTCTGGTTGGAGTCAGGTATCTGGGGAAATCTCTGTCTTTCCATGGAATTCGAGGTTTTAGTACCACTTTTGCTTTTTTAGCCAGCATGACCTTTGAGCATAACGAGTACAGGACTGTTAGTGGAGATCAGCAGTGCCAGGCAATTAAGTTAGATACAGCCAACTAGCAGTCCAGAGAGCTTCCTAGTGTTTTCCTGTGTAAGTACAAGCCCTATTGCTGCCTCTCATGGTAGCCTTCTTCCAGTTCACTGTGCAGTAATCCTCCTTTCCTCTATAGGAGGGATAATTATAGCATCTGCTTTGCCTGTACATTTTACTTATACAAAAACTTATGTTGTTTCAGACTATTCAAATAAGAGAAAGTGAAGTCAGGAGTGTTATACTCCTGTTGATATGGTAAGTGCTATTCTCAGTGTAACTTTACAAGTTGGAAGAGGCAAGTCCACTTTCTAGGGTTGCTTTTATATGGGAACCCATTCCTGAGGGTTCTGTCCTCTTGATCTAATCACTTCCCAAAGGCCCCAACTCTTAATAGGCTAATTTTTCAACATAGGAATGTTAACAAACACTTAATCAATAGCAAATGAAAATCACAATTCCCCAACAGGTCACCAGAACCTTCTGGTGACCTGTTGGGGAATTGTGACTTTCATTTTTTCTTCTACCCTACTGGTTCCCAGACCCAGACTCAGGGCTTAAATTTGTGAGTGGCAGAGATTCAGATAAAGTTGATTTTTAAGACCTTTCAAATATCTTCAGCCAAGATCAGAAGCCTAGTAAAGCTAGATGGGCTCTTCAGTCTTGAAGTTGATATATCAGAGTCCTCTGAACAGATTGGACCTGATGAGGGGTCCCCTTTGCATTGATGGAGTGTGGTGGCTTCTCATGCTGAAATATACACAAGTCTTTAATAAGGGATGTGCCTCATAAGACAAACTTTTCTTCACCTCTCCTCCTCCTAGTAACTGGTTCAGTGATAAGGGTCAAATCTTTATGTGGTCTCTCTGAAATATAAAAAGAGATTATATGCTGAAAGAGCTGCAGAATCTCTCTATGCATCTACAGCATCTGAGAGAGCAGGAAGGGAGTGTGCCTGAGGATCAAGGAATAAGGAGTATAAATTTAGAAAAGAGAGGTTTTAACAATGGGGAAAGCACTTGTCTGTGATACAAGATTAAACAGTCTCAAAATAGTTTTGGGAGATAATTTAATAGACTGCTGAGATAGAAACTTGGAAAAAATTATGGCCCTTACTAAATGAAGTAGAAATGCTCGAATTTCCCAGTCAACAGGAGAAAAGGGATCGAAACACACAAAAAGAGGGTGTGCTCACATGGGCGGTCTACCGAATATCAGAAAACTCAACTACAGCTTTTCCTTGGAGGTCCAAGAGTATTTCCCATTTATCAAGGCAATAAGGAATGCACTCACGTGCAGGAAAGAGCTTTGTTAAGACATTAGGATATGATTGTTCTTTGTCCTCTGTGTTGATATTAGGAAATGCTATTATGGAGTTTGGGTTTCTGCAGACACAGAGACTTAGAAAATGAACTTATGATTGCCAAGTGGGAAGGATCAGGGAAAGGGTTAGTTTAGGAGGTTTGGGAACACATGTGCACAGTGCTATATTTCGAATGGATAATTAACAGAGCCCCACTGTATAGCACAGGGAACTCTGCTCAATGCTATGTGGCAGCCCGGAAAGGAGGGGAGTTTGGGGGAGAATGGAGATATATATATATATGTGTAAGACTGAGTCCCTTTGCTATCCACCTGAAACTATCACAACATTGTTAATCAACTATACTCCAATATAAAATATGAAGTTAAAGAAGGAATTTGGGTCTCTAAATCCAAGGGGATAATAGGATCCTGAAGTAAGGCTAAGTGATGAGACTCAACTCTCAGAAGCAAAGTGAGCAAAATTATAGCAATCAATGGCAAAGTCTAAGCAGCAGTGAGTCCCAACCCATAGAAATTTATGGAGATAGTTAATAGAATATGATCTTCTCAGAGATACGATAATGAGTAGTCACCGCAGGGTATTACTTAATTTATGCAACAAAAAATTCACAGAGGATAATTAGGATGCTGATTTTAAAGTCATAACTCCTTGATCGGTTAGGTCTTAGCTATTTCTCAAGTTCAAACTCATTTTCCAAAGATGGGAACACCATTCTGCTTGTTTGATTTCTGGCTAGAGGAGGTTAGGGTTTCCTGAAATTTTGCCAGGCATGCTTTCTGGTTTTCAATCTTTATTTTTTCCTTAAAGTGATGATTATCTTGAACTTGACATTCTCTCTTGTCTGTGGATCCACAGTACTCGCTAATAGTCACCAAAGTACGTTATCATGTTAACTACCATTCCTCTATTCTATTCAGTTTCAAAGATATCTCATCAGCCAGTAATCTTCCTTTCCCTGGGGAAAATGTAAACAATTGCACTACCAGAGCAATTGCACTACCAGGAACATCCACAAATACTCCAGTTACCATCAGTGATTAAAGATCTAGCCAATCAGCATGTGATGCCTACTCAGTTGCTGAGTCATGTCCGACTCTTTGCAACTCTTTGGACTGTAGCCTGCCAGGCTCCTCTGTCCGTGGGATTCTCTAGGCAAGAATACTTGAGTGGGTTGCATTTACCTCTCTGGGGGATCTTCCCAACCCATTGATCAAACCCATGTCTCTTATGTCTCCTGCATTGGCAAGTGGATTCTTTACCACTGTGCCACCTAGGAATATATTTCCAAAATCTTACTGAAAATTTGTTTCCTAAAATCACCCCAAATCTAGTACCAATTGTTTTAAAATCAATTTCCTGGAAATGATCTCTATTTTGGAGAATATCATGCAGAAGACTTATTGAAGAGTATTCTTAGAGGATATATCTAAAAAGAAGTTAGGAAGGCAGATGGGGTAGGAGGAGAAGCTGTAACATAGTGACTCCTGTGTAAAGCTGTGAAGCTTGGATGACCCTTCAGAGTTGAAGCAAACAGGAAAATGGCCAGCCTTTGTATCTGTCATTGGCCTCCAGCTGTCTCCAGGAGCTGAGAGAGAGGTCTGACAGTTCCTAGCCTGTCTGAAAAAGCATGAAAGTACAGCCTTCCATAGTGATATTTGTGACTTTACTTTGCTTCCACATTGATCTATAAATTTTAGTACATATCAAGTTATTATATTTGTAGCATCTTTTATATATTGTTGGTTTGTTGTCTGCTTTTTCTGTTAACCAGTTTAAAGATATATAAAAGTATTAAACTATGATTGTGGATTTATTATTTCCTAATTCTGTTAAATTTTGCTTTATATAATTTGGCTATGTTTTGAGTGCATACTTTCTCAGAACTGTTCAGGTTCTTGTTGAATTAAAGATTTTTAAGCATATTAATGTCACATGGCTGCGCTTATCCATAGCCAATGATTTGCTTTATTCTTTACCATGCAACTTATTCCAAATTGTTGAATATATATTATAAAACAGAAAAAAAAATAATACATACCTGGTCAACATTGATGAGACTCTGATACCAAGTCAATTATTTAAGGTGCTTTACATTATAGTTGACCTTGAAAGCCATCATCCACTTATAAAATATTAAATGAAAAGATGCAGTCTGACTTCCACAAGAGTGTGAAGAAATATACTCATTTAAACTTCTCACATTGTTTCAGTTGTCAAATATATACATAGAAGTAACTTGAATCTTTTCTATATTTCTGAATATTCATATGGTTTCACTACTTCAAATTGTTAAATATGCTAAACAATAAAAATCAGCTTTAGAAGTTAAACAAATGTAAATTCTTTGGTTTTTCTAAAACTGGATATTTCTAGAAACATTAATCTTAATTAAATGGAAATAATATACTAGATTTTTCAGAGGGACACGGAAAAGGAATGGAGTATGGGAAATCGTGAAAACACCCGTTTCTACTTTCTTTTCTATTTTACACAATAAGAAAGAGACATGGAAATGTTGAGTACACATCCTAAGGTTAGGAGTTTACTGACTGGCAAAAATAGGTCCAGGACCCGTATCATGTGATCTCAACCCACTATACAGTCAAGTAAAAACTGTATTTTCTTTCTATTTCTTTCACTCTTCAGCACTGAATTTGTTTCTCTATAGAGACATTTAGCACTGATATACTATTCAATAGTAATTATCCAGTATATTTTTTCCAATATATTTTTTAACATAGTTAAATAAGTCATCGAACATCAAATTACTGAAGCACATTATGTAATAATCATTGAGAGTACACTGACTTGGAAATGTTTACTATTTATATTAAATAATAGTTGAGAGCGATTTGAATTTGTTTTGTGGAATGTTTTTTGTGCTGCAGAGTGTACACAAAGGGAAATAAAGCTGGGAAGGCTTCACACTAATTTGAATAGGAAGCTGTAATTTTGGAAGTATAAATGTAAAATTTATATCTAGGTCAAGCAATTCAAACACTAAGTAGAATAGTAACAGGGTTGGGGAAGGGCAATATGCAGTCTGAATAGTGAAATTTCAGTGATGTAAAAGAAAACCAGAAAAAAAGATGGATTCTCTTTTGCTTTCGGCCAGCAGCAAAGCTTAGATTGCCACAGGTTCTAAAACAAAACAAAACAAAACAAAAACCCAGAAAAAGGAACAAAAATTTGCCTGAAGAATAAGTAAATAGAAAACAATTCTACCCCTTAATTTAGAAGCTATTTACACATTTTTATCTATGTTTTAGCAATGTATACATGCTGGTTTTAAGAAGTCAATTTTGTGTTCTGTCAGTGAGTAATCAGTGAAGGAAATACAGAATAGAAATATTTGTTCAGTGTTCCAAGTTAGAATGAAGGAGATAGAACTATGACTTTTATCACTGTTCATTTGAATTATCATCTTGTTAAAAAAAATCAGTACTATATTGCAAAGTTTGAATGTTTCCTCTATCTCTTGTTGGAGACACAGTCAAAAATATTTTCTCTACTCCCAATACCTTTTCTGATTAGATTTCCACACATAGAAACCCAATCATAACCAGAAGAGTGAAACCTCTTGCCCTAATTCAGTTAGAATTCTAAATAGCTGTTTCATAGAAATTGATGCCACATTAACTGGATTTAAATATCTCCATCTCAAATATCTTTTACATTTAACTCAATGGATATGTGATAAGTATTTACTTTTCTGTCCTTAAAAGAGTAATAGAAAGTGAAAATTGCTCAGTTGTGCCTGTCTATTTGTGATCCCATGGACTGTAGCCCACCAGGCTCCTCTGTTTATGGAGTTCTCCAGGCAGGAATACTGGAGAGCCATTTCCTTCTTGAGGGGATCTTCCCAACCCAGGGATCAGACCCGGGTCTCCTGCATTACAAGCATATTCTTGACCATCTGAGATACTAGGGAAGCCCAATAGAAGAACGTTATGGAATATTAAATGCTTAGCCCTGCCTAAGACCATATCAACTGCCCATAACATTTGAAGAACTTCTGAACTGTGGTGTGGCAGAGACCTGGGAGTATTCTGCTCACACGGAGGGGAGAAGCGGCTGTTTGTTTGGAGCAGAATTAGCGGAGAGGCCCAGTTGCCATGCCTTCAGGATTATTGCAGCGCTCCAGCCAAGGTCCTGTGATCCTCGGGCTGTTCAGTCAGCCAGTGGTTGGGAACAGCAGGGTTCTAGAGCCGAGCCCTTCCTGTCCAGCGCTGAGCTCCTCACATAGGCAGTCTGTTTGGATCTCTCCTTTTGCTGACCCAGGTTTCTCAGAGGTTCCCTACAGCGTGAAGCTTTCCTCTCCTTCTTCGTTCCCAGTTTCTCTTCAATGAAACCAGACCTGATACACATTCAGAACTCTCCCTGATGAATTCTGAAACAGGAGGGAAGTGGGGGGCAGAGCACAACCAAGGACCTGACAAAAACTGGTTAGAACCAACTCGATCTAAGATGGTGGAAGATCTGACTTCCAGTGGACCTTGATCCACATGATACCCTCATTGAAATACAGTAGCATGCTGAATGACACCCACCAGCTCCAGGATAGTTCCAAGGCTGACAGTCAAAGATCACAAAGTGGACAGTGGCCCAGTTCCTGGAAATCTTAACTGCTTTTCCCAAATAGTTGGAACAATTCTTCTGCCCATTTGTCTATGAAATTAGCCAGCCTGCAAAAACTAACCACTCCATATTTGGGAGCCTGTCGCTTTCTGAGATTGTTCACACATCTGGAGTATGCTTCTCTCTAAATAAATCCACTTCTTACTTATCACTTTCAGTTCAGTTCAGTCACTCAGTCGTGTCTGACTCTTTGCGACCCCATGGACTGCAGCACGCCAGGCTTCCCTGTCTGTCACCAGCTCCCGGAGATTGCTCTAACTCGTGTACATCAAGTAGGTGATGACATCCAACCATCTTATCCTCTGTCTCTTACTAAATTTATCTCTTATCTCTTTGTCTCTCACTAAGTAGTTTCTGTGATGAGACATCGAGAATCTCAAATTCACTGGAACAATTCTATCTCTTCGCCCTTTTATAATTTATAGGGAAAGTCACTCAGTCATGTCCAACTCTTTGCAAGCCCATGGACTGAAATGCTCCAGGCCAGAATACTGGAGAAGATTCCCTTCTCCAGGGGATCTTCCCAACCCAGGAATCGAACCCAGGTCTCCCACATTGCAGGTTGATTCTTTACCAGCTGAGCCACCAGGTAAGCCCAAGAATATTGGAGTGGGTTGCCCATCCCTTCTCCAGTGGATCTTCCTGACCCAGAAATCGAACCAGGGTCTCCTGCATTGCAGGCAGATTCTTTACCAGCTGAGCTACTAGAGAAGCCCATTTATACTTTATAGGAACATTCAAATAAACATTTTAATATTCTGATGCAGTCTTGGTACTTGTTTTCTGGAGAACCCAAACTAACACACATACATATATACACACATATTAAATATCAAAGAAAATTGGGGGAAAAAAACTGAAAAATTCACAATTAATTCAGACATAAGACAGAAAATCAACAAATAAATAACTCCTATATGAGGCTGTAAGTAAAGAACCCAAATCAGAGACAATCAGGGCTATGAACAGACTTTGCTAACAGCAATTGCAAGACCAATTAACTTTTAAAAAGGTTATTCCATGTGTCATTTCCTTATTTGCAAATTGTCTGGCTCATGGATTTAACTTGGACTAATACTGCAAGATTAGCTTGGTAAATAAATAGGATAATTGTCTTGGATGTTCTAGAGTGAATTTTCATGTCTGAGAGAGAACTAGGTAGAGCCTTACTTAAACTTACTGGGCTGCCATGATTGGGCAAAGAAACATCTCTTCCAAATTTATATCTCCATACATTACTAATAATACAAATCATGCCCAGCTTCATTTCCCTCTGAATTTCCAGTTATGTTAGACATTTTAAAACATAATTATTTTCTAAGAAAACCAATTTCTCCCCTAAAATGATAGTCAAGAATTTAAAATATTTCCAAAAACCTACAATACAAAAAGAGGAAGCTTAAAATGGGTAACTGGAGGAAAACAAACTTTATGATGAAGATAAGGCAAATTATTTGTGCTTATATGTTTAAGTACCCACGTGTGTATTAAATAATCATTTGATACAACTTTTTATTAGTATATTCAGAAAGGTGATATAAGGTACTTTATCTGTTAACCTGGGCAAGATTATTTTGGAGTAAAAAATGTAGAAACTAAGGTATACACTGTTACATGTAACAAAACCAAGACTTGAGTGAGCTCAAAAATAAAACTTTATCTTTCCTCGTCTCTTCAGATCTCTTTAGGATCTCTAAATAACTCTCAGATCAAGAAGTGGTTTCCAGGGTTGGGTGTGGGGGACACACATTCAACTTGCTCTTAGGAAAATATGGTGTAAAAGTAAAGCCAAGTGTGTAATTCTAAAACTCTTGGTTGAAGTCTCACACAATTTGATTTTACCTGTGTCTATGAACCACTCAAACAGACAAGCCTATGAAGATAGTTAGGATGTGGCATACATATTTCCATTAATTCATAAGATTTCTAAGAATCTCATAATGGAGTGAGTGAAAGTCACTTAGTCACATGTGACTCTTTCAACCACATGGACTGTAGCCTGTCAGGGTCCTCTCTCTGGGCAAGAGGACTGGAGTGGGTAGCTGTTTCCTTCTCCAGGGCATCTTCCCAACCCAGGGATCAAACCCAGGTCTCTCACATTACAGGCAGATTCTTTACCAGCTGAGCCACCAGGGAAGCTCCCTGTCATAATGGAATGAACTTCAACAGAAATTATAGAAAACTCAGTGTTTAAGAAAGCTGTAATTGTACATACACTGCTACTTGAACTAAAAGTTGGAAGACATTATACAAAGTAAACAGATACTTTGGAGCCCCAAGCTACAAAGGGTAGTAAGCAGACTGAGAAAAATCACTCTCTTGCAAATCTGGGTTACATTTTATGTTAAAAGAATTTTAATGCAAATGGTGGAACCCAAAGCCCATAGGACAGTTGAACACTAATTGACATATGGCAACATATGTCAGCTTGGATTTCAAAAGTGCCACTCCTGTTTTCTTGCCTGGAGAACCCCATGGGCAGGGACGCCTGGCAGGCTATAGTCCAGGGGGTCGCAAGAGTCAGACTCCACTTAGCTAAACCACCACCACTGACTCTTGAATGCTCTGTGCCTCTTCCCTTCTTCCCCTTTAAAATGAGAGTGTCTATGGCAGTTACTTTATAGTGATCCTACTATTGAATGTTGGGATGAGCAGGAGTAAATACTTTGACAGGACTTCTGACTAAAAGGAATGGTATTCAAGGAGTACTACCCCCAAAATGATATGCAAGAAGCCTCAATGGTCTCTGACTCTGAATTAGATGACAGGATCCTAAATCTCAAACCTGATACTAATGTAATCCATAAGACTTTTGAGGATCTTGGATTTTAAAACACACATGGGGAAAAACTAAATTACTTGTGGTCAGAAAGCTAACCGTGATTGTTTTTAAATACTTTAGTAGACCACTTGCTACCTCTTTCATCAATATGGAGGTCTAATTTGCCTTTCTTTGAATATGAACTGGTTTTAGCAATTCACTTTTAACCACTGGAAGGTGGCCATAGATTACATATCCAATTATCCTGCTGCTGCTGCTAAGTCACTTCAGTCATGTCTGACTCTGTGCAACCCCATAGATGACAGCTCACCAGGCTCCACAGTCCCTAGGATTCTCCAGGCAAGAATTCTGGAGTGAGTTGCCATTTCCTTCTCCAATGCATGCATGCATGCTAAGTCGCTTCAGTTGTGTTCGACTCTATGCAACCCCAAGGAGAGCAGCCCACCAGGCTCCTCCATCCAGGGGACTCTCCAGGCAAGAATACTGGAGTGGGTTGCCAATTACCCTAACTTACGCTTTCCTGGTAGCTCAGTCAGTAAAGAACCTGCCTGCAGTGCAGTTTAATCCCTGGGTTGGGAAGATCTCCTGGAGAAGGAAATGGCAAACCATTCCAGTATTCTTGCCTGAAAAATCCCATGGACAGAGGAGCTTGGTGGGCTACAGTCCATGGGACACAAGAGTCAGACACCACTTAGCTAATTTCACTACATTTCAACAGTTAAAACAGCATACATCATATTCTCCGAGGTTCACGGAACTAAGACAAGAAACGTGTATCTTGGCACAATTGCTTACAGTTAATTAATACAATGTGATTTGTGATGAAGGTGGAGATAGATCTGAATGCGGAAGCATAGAGACTAAAATGCGTGCTTCCTAATAGGCAAATAATAATTATTTGCTGACTCAATTAATGCACACATGCTTGGTAGAGACCTAAGGGCATTTGAGATGGTATAAGTTTATATGAATATGGAATGAGCTGGAAATGCCTGCATCATACAAAAATCAAGAGTTATCTGTATTTTAAACTTTATAATTCTTTAAAAAGTTTCATTTTATTATTTTTCCTTTTTAATGTGTTAATTAATAAATTATAGCACAGGAATTGAATCAGAATATGCTATTAGCTTACGTATCAATATTTGTTTGACTGATAAATTTTAACTTAAGCTAAAAGGGTGAATTTGTAAATCATGCGACTTAGCACTCATGGATGAACAATTTGGAGTCTAATACAGCAAAGTAAGAATAAGTAATCATTATTTAGCCAAGAGGCTAAATAAATAACAGAGAAGTGTCCTGATTCTGATCTTTATGCATATTCTTCCTCTCTGGACTTCCCTGGTGGCTCAGACGGTAAAGAATCTGCCTGCAATGCAGGAGATACAGAAGACCTGGGATGGGAAAATCCCCTAGAGAAGGGAATGACAACTCACTCCAGTATTCTCGCCTGGAGAGTCCCTTGGACAGAGGACCCCGGTGGGTTAGAGTCCATGGCACTGCCAAGAGGTGGACATGACCGAGTGACTAACACTTTCACTTTTCCTTTTGCCCCACTGAAGGATAACAGATGACAATCTAGAAGAACCAGTACCTTTGCAAGTTTCTCTGATTACCTCTCATAAATCTTCATATCGGCAGCTAGAGATACCAGAAGCATAAGGTTTTAAATAAAGTACCCTATTTCTCCACACAAAGAGAAAATATAATCTAATTGTTTAACTCCCAAGTTTCCAGTTCTGACAAAGATCCTATTTTAAACAAAACAAAGAGCTCTTTCTGTGTTGTTGATTATATAAAAATCAAATAAAATGAGCAAACCTGTATAAATACCCATTTTATGTGTTAATGTTCCTAAATGGGAACTGATTTCTCCAGTTTTGATTGTTCCCCATTATGCAGTGAAAGAAATACTCCAGAGAAATGAAAAGATTTCTAACACAAAGTACACGGTGTGAGTCCATTCGGCTGACCACAGGATACTGCTA
The DNA here is from genome assembly GCF_033118175.1 of Dama dama. NCBI lineage: Eukaryota > Metazoa > Chordata > Mammalia > Artiodactyla > Cervidae > Dama > Dama dama. The sequence goes on along the minus strand of NC_083710.1, from coordinate 65,299,132 downwards.
CATCTCTGCTGGATTAAAACTTCAAACCCATTAAGCAGAGCAGAAGCACTGTAACTTCCCAAGTCAAAAGTTCAGCAGGGAGTGTTTCAGGATGCTTCCTACCTCTAATTTTCTCTAATAACCCAGATACAGTTGTCATCTCTTAGGGCACAGTGGTCAATAACTGCCGTGATTCTCTGTCCATGGCCGGTCGGATAAGAACCTATTTTCTCCATTAATTGGTGAAGCAGCAGTGACTCTGAGGAGGGGTGGGAGGAAGAAGAAAGACTGCTTTAAAATATATTGTAATATGTTTTCATTCTGAAGTCAGGAAAGATTACATCAGGGAAGGTATGTATGGTGCTGTGTCGCCTTTGAACCCTTGGTATTCCCTGCTGATTATAGCTAGCTTTAAGGTGGGACAAAACAAATTAGTCACATTTTTGTGAGACTGACACTTTCGTCTCTTGCCATATGGGATAACTGAAGAACTAACTAGGGAATGCTTTCTAATTTTCTGGCAGTGATTTAGCAAGTAGTTTTCTAAATGCAATAATCTTTGAAGGCCATGTAATGATCACATTTTCTGAATCACCATAACAGACAAACTGCTTTAGAAAAACAATAGTTTTTATCTGTCTCTCCATAAACTACCCACAATTTTACTATCTCTATGATAACTTTTATGTATATGTATGTGTACTATCTAATCTAATATTAATAAAACAGTAATTATTAATTGCTGATCATGCTGCCACCTGTATCCTATTCCCAGAGTGGAAGTCAGGCAGTTTAAACACTGGCACTTTTTTGGGAAATAGTTTTATAGACAGACACATGCCTTTTAATAAATACTGATCCACAAACTGAAAATAATTCCTTTTTCTGATTCTCCAGTACTCTTGCCTGGAAAATCTCATGGATGGAGGAGCCTGGTAGACTGCAGTCCATGGGGTCTTGAAGAGTTGGACACGACTGAGCAAGTTCACTTTCACTTTTCACTTTCATGCATTGGAGAAGGAAATGGCAACCCACTTCAGTGTTCTTGCCTGGAGAATACCAGAGGGGTGGGGAGCCTGGTGGGCTGCCATCTATGGGGTCACACAGAGTTGGATATGACTGAGGTGACTTGGCAGCAGCATAGATATTTATGAAATAAATATTTGTATAGATATTTGTGAAATACAGAGCTTCCCTTGTGGCTCAGCTGGTAAAGAATCTGCCTGCAATGAGGGAGACCTGGGTTGCATCTCAGGGTTGGGAAGATCCCATGAAGAAGGGAACCGTGACCCAATCCAGTATTATTGCCTGGAGAATTCCATGAACTGTATAGTTCATGGGTCGCAAAGAGTTGGAAATGACTGAGTGACTCATTTTCACTTATGAAATAAAAGTATTCACTAGAGAAAATTAGGTCAAAGGAAGGATATATACATATAGTGTAGTGTTTGTCACTCAGCTGTGTCAGACTCTGCAATCCCGTGGACTGTAGCCTGCCAGGCTTCTCTGTCCATAGGATTCTCCAGGCAAGAATACTGGAGTGGATTGCCATTCCCTTCTCCAGAGGATCTTCCCAATCCAAGGATGGAACCTGGATCACCTGCATTGTAGGCAGATTCTTCACTGTTTGAGCTACAGGTAAGACATACATACATATATATATATATATATATATATATATATATTCTTAAATATATTAAAATATTTCATGTAATTCTCTTACTGCTTATGTAGACTAAAGTACAAACATATATGAAAAATACTATTTAAAGTAATTATATGCATTTTTTAAACTTATGGATAAAACACATTTTTAATATATTAAACATCCATTGACAATGTTTAAATACCTTACCCAGTCTTATAACACAATTTTAGATCTCAAAAATTACATCATCGCATTTCCAAATGGCCTAATTGTACATATTATATGTGTGTGTGTGTATATATATATATATATAAATATTCATTACATATACATAGTAGTATATATAAACCTATATATATGTATATATGTATATATACATGCTATTTCAATTTAGAACTTCAACTAATGCCCATTGATAATAGAGTTTTTAACAGAAGTCTTTAAATAGAAAATGGCTCTGTTGAATAAATTCCATTTATAGTTCCATTTAGAGGACTATTTCTACTATAATTCCCTATCAGGTTTTCTCTCAATGAATTGCAGTATCAATGTACTGAAAAGTAACATTCCAGTTTCAAATATAAAAGCCATAGAAATCCAGCAAAGCTTTAAATTATTTCCAAATCTAGTATAAATAACTTTTCAGGTTTTACTGTTTCTGAATCCTGATAAACTTGATTACCCTTACTTCTTCACTCACAAAAGAAAGCAACAATGCTCTACAGTAGTACCTTTATCAATATATTAACAATGTTTATATGTGATATTTAGAGAAAAAAATAATAATGAATTAGAAGTACTCAAAAATTACCAGTAAAATTCTCTAAAATATTAATAAAATTTCATGTTAAACATTTTCACCCCATGTATGCATTTTTTCTCACCAACTTAAAAGTTCACTAAAACTATAGTAAGAGATAGAAAAAATTAATGTACAAAGACAGACAGCATTAAGGAAAATATAATAATGAATTAGTGATAGTGACAATATTTTGAGGGTGGAAATAAGGTCCAAGTGTTTGTAAATCATAGCATAAATAAAAATGTCTGGATAAGAATATGGTTAAAGCCATTTAAAGAGCAAGCAGCAAGCATCCTCAGGACTGTATTCTATCATCCTCATCTTCAAAAGAAGGAGTATTTTTCTAACCTTTTTACAAATTGAACTGTAGGTAATTTAGAATGTTATGTTAGTTTCAGGTGGACAGCAAGTTGACTCAGTTATATACATATTCATTTTCAGATTCTTTTTCATTATAGGTTATTAAAATATATTGAATATAGTTCCTTGTGCTATATAGAAGGTCCTTGTTGTTCATCTATTTTGTATGTAGTAATGTGTAGATGTTAATCTCAAACTCCTAATTTATGCCTCCCTACCACCCTGCCCCTTTGATAACCATAAGTTTGCTTTTCTATGTCTGTGAGTCTATTTCTGTGTTGTAAATAAGTTCATTTACATCATTTTTTTTTTTAGATTTCACATAGAAGTTATGGCATATTATATTTGTCTTTCTCTCTTTGACTTACTTTAATTAATATGATAATGTCTAGGTCCATTCATATTGCTACTGATGGCATTCTCTCATTATTTTTACTGCTATGTAATATTTCATTATTTATATATACCACATCTTTTTTTATCCATTCCATATCATGGTTATTGTAAATAGTGCTGCTGTGAATACTGGGGTGCATGTATCTTTTTGAATTAGAATTTTCTCTGCCCAGGAGTGAGATATAAAAAGTAGAGTTACCATATGATCCAGAGAAGAGTATTTTTCCTGAGAAACTGACAGAAGAGCCTCCATCGTAGTTTATTAGCACACTGGCAAGTGAATGAATCTGCATATTCCTTCAGGACATCCCACATACCACTTGCTATTCCTCTTCAGTCTGGAATTCTGACAGCTAAATAAGTGTACACAAGTGCTTGTGCACACTTCTTCATGCAAAAACACACATCTAGGAATAGATTAGAGTCCTTCCCCTCCCCACAACCCGGGAGAATCTGAGTTACTCCTAAAAAAAGTCTTGTAACTACTGATGCTTAGGTGTTCCCTTAAAAATAAAGCTGCCCTCTGCTTAGTCACTTTGCTGAGATCAATTATTCTATAATTCCTGTTACTAAACAAAATTTCCCAGTACTTTAATAAGTTACTTTAAGTGTATACTGGCAGCAGAGGATCACCAAACTTTATAGTAAAGGCTAACACTTTAAAAACGTGATTAAAAGAAACAGACAAAACAGAAATCAGGTGGAAAAGTAGATGATTCAGGAAGCATACAAAAATAATCTTAAAATTTTATTAATATACAATATATGAAAGAATGTGTACTCATGAAATAAAAATAAAGACTTTCACCAAGGAGGATATATGGATAGTAAATAAGCATGTAAAAAGTTGTTCAGGAAGATAAAGATAACAAATAAGCATATGAAAAGATGATTCATGTCATATGTCTTTGAGGATATGTAAATTAAAGCAACAAGTTACAACTGCACATCTATTGGAATGGCCAAAACCAGAACATTGACAATACCAAATACAAAAATGTGAAGAAATTTGTGCTAGTTTTGCTGTTGTACCTCGAACTTCAAGTTACTGCTACAGTGCATGTTAAATACTTAGTTAAGAGGAAAAGGCATTAAATCTATACAAGATATTTTGGGGGTGCAAGGGAGAGAGACTACATTTACACAATTTTTATTATAGTATACTATTAGAATTGTTCTATTGTTAGTTATTGTTATTAATCTGTTACTGTGTCTAATTTATATATTAAGCTTTATTTTATTTATTTATTTTTCATGTATTTTTATTAGTTGGAGGCCAACCATTTCACAACATTGCAGTGGGTTTTGTCATACATTGGCATGAATCAGCCATGGAGTTACATGTATTCCCCATCCTGATCCCCCCTCCCACCTCCCTCTCCACCCGATTCCTCTGGGTCTTCCCAGTGCACCAGGCCCGGGCACTTGTCTCATGCATCCAGCCTGGGCTGGTGATCTGTTTCACTATAGATAACATACATGCTGTTCTCTCGAAACATCCCACCCTCGCCTTCTCCCAGAGAGTCCAAAAGTCTGTTCTGTACATCTGTGTCTCTTTTTCTGTTTCATTGCACGTGTTCTTATGGAGTGCATACAAAGCAATCAAATTGATGAGTCATAGGATGTGCTAATCTATAACTTTAGTGTGAATGGCCAAACTGTTTCCCAAAGTGTTTGAAGTAAGTTATCTGTCTAGTAGCAATGGATAAAATTCTCTTCTTGCTCCACATCCTCATCAACACTTTAAAAGCAAAAATTTATGTAGGATTTGGTGCTATCATCAGTTTCAGGCATCCACTGGGAGTCTTGGAACACACCCCCTGCAGATAATTGGGGGCGAGGGCACATGTCCTGTAGGTTCTATTTCCAGTTAGTCCCCAAACTATCAATTAAACTGATTGATCCCGATAATGCAGAAAAGATACATACGATTTCTGAGATTCAGATTTTTTTCCTCTCCACTGAAAGAATCAGTATTATTTTGAGTATAGTAAAACATTTAACAGTTTTCTAATAGCCTATTCTGAAAAAAAAGGATAAAGTATTTTTCTTTATAGAAGTAAACACCCTTTCATGGGCCACACAACAGGCTATTTTGGTACGGCTTTTGCTTTCTCAGCCCTTGCTGGTCAAGTAAGTGGAGCATGCTGTTTGCACTGGTCTATTCTCTCACAGGGAGGGTTAGTTTCCAGTTGATGTGTTTGATTGCTTTTCTGTATACAATTTAAACCCTGGAATTTTGTAGCTTTTAAACAGCAACCTAAGGTAGATTATGTCTTCCCCAGTAAGACTGCCAATTTCAGTCTTTTTGAGAGGATAAGAGATAGGGGTGAGAACCAAGGGAAATCATCAAAGGAATGTAAAGAGAGCCAGGGCACAGAGAGGAGAGTGAAAAAGAGAGATCACAGGGAAAATATTCTTGTTATGCATCGGCTCTTTCCAGAATCGGTGAGTATGTTTTCAACTTCAAATCCTATGTTGAATCAAATAGTGTCCCCAGCGCTCTGTTTCCTGCTGATGATATTCTTGTTCCACACTCCTGATCCTGCTGAGTGAGTTTTGCATTTTTATAAGGTCTGATTATAAAATGAGTGACCTTAAATCCATTGCTACCAAGGGATTCTAGCTAATGGGTTTAAGTCTGAATTATACTAGTAGTAAAATAAATACATCCACTCAACCATGTGTTTATACCTTTCTCCATTTCATTTTACATCTTATTGATAAGATTGAATTAAATTGTCAAGACTCACAGGAAATGATCTGGTGTTTAAGATTCTCTAGTTCTTAAAAACACTTCAAATTTCAGAAGCATAGTATTTTTCTGGCCAAGTAAAAATATGTTTAAAAGCATAAGGCATTTTAGAAAATGTGGGATTATTTTTCCCTAAAGTACTCAGAAGAAATAATGCTTTTCATTCTTGATGTGTCCTCTTAAATCTGCCCTTCTTTCTATGGAAGGTGACATATATCAAGGTGATGTTGTTGTTGCGAAGCTAACTGTACAATAATTCAGAGACTGAAGAAAATGCTATATTAAAATAGTAAAGCACTATTAAATAGGTGAAATTTAAAGTAAGTAATGAATAAAATTTAGATAGTTTTTGAATGATGGCCACATATGCCAGTTCCTCTCACAAATGGCTAATGATGACAACATTCTTTGTTTTCAGCAGTACATTTCTCAGAGATACTTATTTCAGTTTGAACTTGGAGAAACATGAAAGTCTTGCTAAATTGTATGTGTGCCTGCTAAGTCACTTTAATCATATCCGACTCTCTGCAACCCTTGGACTGTAGCCCACCAGCCTCCTCTGTCCATGGGATTTTCCAGGCAAGAATACTGGAGTGGGTTGCCATACCCTTCTCCAGGGGATCTTCCCAACCCAGGAACTGAAGCTGGGTCTCTTTTGTCTCCTGCATTGGCAGATGAGTTCTTTACCACCAGTGCCATCTAGGAAGGCCCTTGCTAGATTACCACCAAAAAAGTCTTTATGAAAAATAGAATATTCTAGTGTTTTCCTTTCCTCATGTAAGAACACCTTTCATTGTGCAAGAATGAAATGCTATGTACAGTAAACAACAACGGCTCTCCTCCCGCTCCCCATCTCCCCCCACCCCCCGTCCTTGGCTGTCACCTTACTACTTTCTGTTTCTCTTCTTTTGACAGCTCAGATATTTCATGAGTGGAATCAAACAAAATTTGGTTTTTTTGACTGTCTCATTTCACTTTGCATAATATCCTCAAGGTTCATCCGTGTTGAAGCATGTGATAAGATTTTCTTCTTTTTCAAGTTTGCATAATATTTCAGTGTATGTATATACCATATGTATCATGGTTTTGAAGCTTCAGAATATTTTGTTCCTACCTTGCTTTCCAAGCATATAATCAATCTTGACGGACTTGTTATGTTTATCTATGATTTGTGTTTCCATCCACTGTGAATCTTTAAAACGTGTCTGTGTGTGTTAGTCGCTCAGTCATTACTAACTCTTTCTGACTTCATGGACTGTAGCCTGCCAGGCTCCTCTGTCCATGGGATTTTCCAGGCAGGAATACTGGAGTGGGTTGCCATTCCCTTCTCCAGGGTATCTTCCTGAAACAGGGATCAAACCCAGATCCCCTGCATTGCAGGCAGACACTTTACTGTCTGAGCCTCCAGGGAAGCTTAAAATAGTTAAAATAAGCTTTTACCTAGGGATTTGATTTCTCTTTGAAGACTTACACCCATCAAAAGCATAAAATGAAGACTCTTTCCTGCCCTGAAAAGGGAGCTGTTTTATAGTCCTTCTAAACTGAGGATAGAGATTTTTGAGTTTCTCAGTTTTCTCAAGGGTCTCAGTTCCTAGACCCATGTGAAACTGTTATATATTGTAGTAGAGTGGTGTTGGGAGACATACTGTTAGTATATATATGTTGAGCTTGAGTTAAGCTTAATACTTTTTACTTTGACTGGCTGTTTCCTGATCCATGGTGGATCAGAACTCCACCACCCAGAATCCACTACCTGAGGAATTAAATCTTAACTGAAAACACTCTCGCATCAGGGAGCTAATTCTCTACAATGAACTACTATTGCTGCATAAAAAAAATAAGATTTTTTTTTTTCAAAAAACAATCTTTTAAAAGGTTAATTATGGTACTAAGAGGTGGTATCTTAGGAGGAGGAACTATCGTCTATGTAAACTTTTTTTTTTAATTATCTTTGAATGTGACATTATCTCATTCACGTTCTGCATATTTTTAACTTTCCAGCCTTGTCCCTTCTAACCATTAGGCATTTTTGAATGCACACTCTCTCCTTTATTGCACATTTCCAATTTTTGAAACTTCTTGATTTTTCTTTTCATTCATTTTTAGTTCCTAGTAATCCTTTCCTGAATTGAATATGTACTTGCTCCCTACAGAAGTGTGATGGCATCCAATATTTCCTCTAAACAGAACTCCATATTTTTTTTTAAATCAACTATCTAAGCAATATTTATGTGTGTGCCCTGACACTCTGTTTCTTTTATCTCTGTATTTTTCAACCCCACTAAGATCTCAAGTTTTAGTTATCTCTGAGGGGCTACTACTGGTGCTTTCCAAGTTTCTTTTGCAGGTACTCTGTGAAAAATATCATAGTCTTCCCCCATTGCACATTCACGTAATCTCATCTTCTCTTAGTTTTTGAAATACTGCAAACACAATACATATCCCTTTCTACCATCACCTTTCCTGCTCCATAAAGGAATGGGTCTTTCATCTGAATTAATATGCTAGTCACTCAGCCTGAGACTAGAAGCATGATCAAGTGGAGGTGTCCCTGGAAGAGCAAATTCAGGGCTTGTCACTAGTTCAAAAGCTGCATGTTTTCCTGTTCAGTTGAGCTTAAAGTGAGCTTGATCTTTTTCCAAATGTATTCCTTTATCCCCAATAAAACCAGCTCCCTCTTTGCTTCACTTTGGCTAACAAGCTTATAAATATATCTGTGAATTATCAACCTAACTGACTAAGACCATGACTGCCAACATTAAAAAGCGTTCCTTCCAGAGGGAAGATCCTCTAAGTATGTCATAGTTGCTTGTGGATGGAGGACCATTGAGAGACCGTGCACAATACATCTGAACTCATCTCTTTCCACATGGGAATTGAAATTGAGAACTATAGTTATACTTGCATCTGTATTGCCCTGCATCAACTTGCCTTACACATATCACTCTTTGTTTAAAAAGACTTCCTTTTTCTGCAAAATGCAACAGAATGCTAGCTATGTAGCTGATGTAAGCAAATTTAAATCAGGACTCTGAATTCTTCGGGATTTCCCTGGTGGTTCAGTAGTTCAGACTCTGTGCTTCCATGTAGGGGACACAGTTTTGATTCTATCCCTGGTTGGGGAAGTAAGATCCCACATGCCCCCTTGGGGTTCCCCCCCAAAAAAAGACTCTAAATTCTTGAATTAAATATTGCTATCCATCTAGCCACATAGCACTAAGGAAAATGGAGGCAAATGAATAATTCTGCCCAATGTAAAATGATATAAGTACAATTTAAAATAAAATATATTTCAAAATTTAGAGTATATTTAGGGTCCCAAAATTTCAAACTTAGAGGACTCAAATTTTAGAAACAAGAAACTTATTTTCTATTATTAATCATTGTTTATTCCTTTACTTTAAGCTTATGATATTAATTACATAGCCTAAAAATAGAGCTTAAATTTTCAGTGTTTATTTATCATTCCCTTAGTTTTCTTTTCCTGGTACCCAGAATATGTTAGTCATAGTCATGCAAAAAGGCATAATCTATGTGGAAATAAGTGAATGATCATCTTAAAAAGGTATTCACTAAGGCTGACTTATTGCAATTTAAGATGTTTACCATCCCTCCTTCGTTTTTGTTGTCTTTTTATTTTTCTATTGTGCTATCATAGACAACACAGATTCTAGATAGGCATGTGAAAGTGCTGGAAGCCCAGATATTAGTCGTTTATCCTTGGTAATCATCTTCATGTTCTTCATTCACTTCAGGCGACTATAGACTGTCTCATACTTGTTGTATCTTATTACTTGCCTGTACAGGTTGAAAAACCACTTAGCAGAAGTAGGTTTTCACTTGCTGAGAATGTTGGTTTAATTTACACTATATGGCATAGACTATTTTGTGGAAGATGCATCATTTAATTTTCCTGTAAGGAGTAAATTTGAGAAGCTTGGGGTTACGGGCACCAAATATGTAAATTATTCAAGTGATGTACGGATTGATTGCATCCTGGATGACTGCCCAGCTGCCTGCCCTGAGCCTAGCATTGCTACCCTGATACTATGCTCCCTGCTGATCTCCAGGTAAGACCACTCAATATCAATAGCTTGACAATTCAATAAATCCTTATTAGATTTTTTGAAATAAAATTCATATGTTATCACAAGACAAGAAAAATTTAAACATAAATTTTTTTTTTTCTGCTCTTTGGCTTCTCTCTCTCCCTCTTCTCTACATTGTACATCTGTATTATACATAAATCAAATCTTCCCCATGGGCAGAACTACCTGCTCAACCACAATGAGCAAATGTTAACAAGTACCAGTATGTTCCAAATTCAGTACTTTGGGAGCTATGTCTCTATTTGATGCAGTTGTGCTAGCTTAAAATATATATATATACACACACACACACATATATACATATATTACATGTACTTTAAATATTCCTTGAAAATAACAAAACAAAGCAAACAAACAGAAAAAAAAACCAACTTTGACTCCCTCTTCTAACGATATCTATGATGATCATTATTTAATAGATAGTGCACTGAATAACCTGTCAATAAATTTGTTAGGGGAACCACTGACTGAAACCTCCCACCCCAGCCAGGCCCTGTAGTAACCGCAAGCTACTATCAACCAGAAGAATTTGGGAAAAGTCAAAAGGAGAGAGGAGATGCCAGTTCATGTGTCCCACCAACCTTCCTGAATCCTTCTCACCAGAATTCATGCTGACTGAGTGATATGTGAACCACCAGGAAGGACCGTGAGTCAGAATGACTGGCCAGAGACAGCCTGGAAACTAACCCCATCACCATAAACCCCAGACTGAGAGCCACATGGCAGAGAAGTTCTCTTGGGTTCCCTTACCCTGTTTCTTTCCACCTGGGCACCCCTTCCCAATAAAGTCTTTTGCTTTTTCAGCAAGTGTGTCTCCCCAGACAATTCATTTTCTGAGTGTTAGACAAGAACCCACTCTGGGGCCCTAGAAGGGACCCCCCTTCCTGCAATAAGATAAAATATTTAAGCGTTTATTTTTCAACACACTAGTCATGGCTGTTACTCAGTTTTTAATTAACAGTGCTTGGTGATACAAACAGTCAAACAGTCAAAAGGACCAGCCCTACAAGTATATAACACCTTGGAGTCCTAATCTGTAGTGTCAGATATTTTCATCGCTCATGAAACCTAGTGGGGCCCTCCTGAGTATAAAAATCTTTCCAAGTCCCCATTTCCTGTTAGTAGGCCTTCCCTGGTTTCCAAAGGGCAGACTCAAACAGTTACTAATTAAAAAGTGAGAGTAGGCAGAAACAAAGGAAAGCTGTCAAGAAACAACAGTGCCCCAATAAAGCAGAGTCCTAGCTCCTCCTCAAGGGACGGACACAGCAATTATCTTTGAGGTCTTGCATAGGAACTAAGGTCCCCCACCTTGGTGGAGGATTGGTAACTTCAAGTTGAGCACAAAATTCCTGGAACACGACTCTGCCACTTCATCATCAACAGATCAGAATGAAAGGCATCCATCCTACAGGCCACACTCTAAATTTTACCTTTAAAATGCTTCCCTGAACACCACTGGGGAGTTTGGGTCCTTGAATATGGGCCACCTGCTCCCCTTGCTTGGCTGCAGTAAACCTTTCTTTGCTCCAAACGCTGACATTTTGGTTTGTTAGGATTTAGCATATGCCTCAGGCACAGAAACTTGTGTTTGACAACAATTCCTGTGTTTAAGTCACCTGAAATAATACCGTTGGAAATGTTTTGGAAATATTGCTCACATGGAAAGAATTATTGCTGAAATGGATAAAGCAAGGTTATTCAGGACAGGGCTTAGTTATAAGTGTGTTTGCTGTACCATTATGGTTATCCATGCACGCGCGCGCGCGTGTGTGTGTGTGTGTGTGTGCGTGCACGCGTGCATTGCATGAGAGATAAAGAGCTGATGCCTTAGGTTGGGTTCTCAAGCAGGTCTTTTTAATTAATTAATTTTTGGCTGTGCTGAATCTTCCATGCTACACGTGGATTTTCTCTAGTTGCAGATAGTGGGGGTTACACTCTAGCTGTGGAGCATGGGCTTCTCGTTGTGGCAATTTCTCTAGTTACAGAGTATGGTATCTAGAGCACATGGACTTCAGTAGTTGTGGTGCACCGGACTTAGTTGCCCTGAAGCATGTGGAATCTTCCAGAGCAAGGGTTCAAACCTGTGCCCCCTGCACTGGCAGGCAGATTCTTAGCCACTGGACCATGACCAAAGTCCCATAAGCAGGTCTTAAACAAGAATTTGCATCCAAGGGACTTCTTAGGGAAGTGCTTGAATTTAGACTGATAAGGAAGTGTAGGAGACAGGGCAGGGTGGGGGAAATAGCTGAATCAGTTTGTGATTTGGGAAAGTCCCAGCACATGTACCCCGTCCCCCGCCGCTGCATTTGCCAACACAGCAGTTCCATAGCTCAAGAGCAGCAATTAAAAGTTTAAAGGCTGGAGAGATGATATGTCAACTTCACTCTGTAGATGACAGTAGAGAAAACTATCTTCCTCACTTATAATAGCATTTGACTCTTCACTGTTCCTGCCACTTTTCTTACCTATGCAGCATATTTCATTACTCAAATGCAGATGAAAAAGACTTAAACACAAATTTATTTAAAAAAGATAAGAAATCTGCTTAAGTATCCATTCAAAGGTGACTTCAACCAGACTCTAGATTCTTTCTTCACAGATATAAAAGATGGAGACAGAAGGAGAGAGGAAAATTAAAAGAGTGTCATGTCCAGGCTTATGATATCATCATAATTTGTCTGGAACTTTTTTGGTCTCCATTACTATTAATTACAGATATGGAAATATTTTGTGTCATTTTTTTGTCTTTACTTTTTCATGTAACAATAGTCACTTAGTGTACACTGTGTACTGAAATTTTCTACTTATAAGAAATTCAGAGAATGTTTCAAATACAAACGTAAGTGGTCACATTATCCATAATAAAGCCAGTAACTATAATAACAAACATAGAACATCATCCCTGCTGATGCCATTTAGACATGGCTGCCATCACCAAGTTCCAGTTTTAAAGAAGTAGAATCAGGCCTTTTTCTTTCTTTTAAGAACACAGCCTAACATTTGCAAATATTACTTCCACTCACAGGCCATTTGCAAGGATTTAATCCAAGGATATGATCACATAATGGCTGCAAGCAAGACTGAGAAATGTAAGAAATGTAAGGTCAGTCACTGCAGAAATTAGAAGTTACTATTATTGCAATGAAGAAATGGGGATATCAGCAAACAAACAGCAATATGTCCAGTGAGCACTTTTCTTTTTCTGATGCATATGTTTGTTTTCTCTTTTTCTTAGTCCTATTGCTTGCTATTGTTTTATGTTTGTTTTGATTTATTAAATTATACTTGCTTTATGGTTCATTAGATTCAGGCTTTCAGTTAATTCTAGTTATAACCTTGCAATTACTTATTTGTACTTCATCTAGTTTACTATATCAAAATCAGAGTAATTTCATTTCTTAAAAGGACACAAAGTCTTCTTAGCTATAATTTTTCCTTCAGAATCCCTTTAGCCACCTCTCACAGCATCTCATATGATGTGCCTCATTTTCAGTTATTCTGGGATAATTTATAGTTTTAACTTTCCAAGACTGTTGTACATGATTGAAATTCCTTACATGTACATGAGGAAAAAATCTTAAGCATGTCATTTAGGATCATAGGCAACATGGACCCAATTTGTCGTATTACCTTCTTTACTTAATTTTCCTATTTTGTCTTTATTTACTTCACTATAAATTCTTAAAAAACCAGCATAGGAAATCCCTACACTTAACCATGAGCCGTTTTAACTCTTGATGCATCTTTTTTAGCTTCATAATATTTATTGGGTTTCTTGGTTTCGCTGAACCTTCACTCGTTTGCTAAGAAGTAACCAATACTGCCTAACTGAAGAGACTATTTGTGACAAAGAACACAGTGAAGCACCTAAATGAATGTTATTTAGGGAGTGTGGGGGGAAATTAAGTGATTTAACTGTTTGGAAAAGGACTTAGGTGCATGAAGAAATTTAATCATATTTTCCCAGGAAAATTCAGAATTTTGTCATGAAGGTTTATGCCAGATTTTCTCATGGTTCTTCATTTTGTTTTGTTTTTTTTTAAATATTTCTACATTTTGTTTTTATTTAAAATTTCTCAATTATTCATGTTCTCTTATTCATTATCTTTTTTGTAAATTTGTATACATTAATCATGGTGAAATTTTGTGTTTACAATGTTATATCTTCTCTCAGTGTCAGTGGAAAAGAAAATTGATAGTGCATATTTAAAATATTCATCATAATCCTAAGTCTTGAATTGTTGTAAACTACCTTTATTTTTGGGCTTCCCTGGTGGCTCAGTTGTAAAGAATCTGCATGCCTATGCAGAAGATGGAGGTTCGATTCTGGGTCAGGAAGATCTCCTGGAGAAGGAAATGACCTAGTCCAGTATTCTTACCTGGGAAATCACGTGGACCGAGGAGCCCGGTGGGCTACAGTCCAAGGAGTTGCAAAAGAATTGTTTGTAACTTAGCAACTAAACAACAACAACCTTTATATTTCCAATCCTCATTCCTTGGTTTATGACATTAAAATGAGAGCTATACTAGATCTCAACATTCGGTCTTTGTCTTTCTATACTACTCTGTTTCAGGTGCTTCAGAAGATGAGTTTTGTAGATCAAGAGAGTAATTAAGTAATTCACTCTTAACAGGACATAATAATACTTTATTAGGACCTACCTAAACTATCACCAATTTCTAACAGTCAATGAACATCCCCTGCTGGAAAATTTTTTTTTTTTTATATGAGTGCTTGTGGCTTAGAAAAGGGAGTAATGCTAAGATAAAGTGAGTCTTAGGTTTCAAACTATAAATGTAGTTTAGGACTTACAAACAGCTTCTTAAATATTACAGGCTAGATTTTACATTTACAAAAATAGGTTTAATTTTGTTTTCATTTGGTTTTGGAGACCGAGTTTTGATTTTTGCAAATTTTTTTTTTGGCCAAACTGAACAACTACTACACTTTGTGGGAATAAAATTCCAGCTCAAGGAGATACAGGAAACTAAGCTGAGATTGGATAGTGTTTAACTGTATGTGAAATATTGAAGAGTGCCTAGATTTTGCTAGTACTGCATTTTTATTTCTCTTACTTTGGCTTTTTTCTCCATAAAGTAAAACATTCTCCATTCAGCTATAATGTAATGTGTGTATCCCTAAAAATCACCAAGCTATGCAAAATTGCACAATTAAATAGCATCAGGGTCTATGGGAGAGAAGGCTCTGGGACACAAGTGAAAACTTCATCAGTGATGCATAAAAAGAAAAAGATATAAATTAATTCAAAAAGTGTAGCACAGTAATAGACATTACCTTGTTAAGGAATATATATATATATATATATATATATATGGCATATATATATATATATATATATATATATATATATATATATATATATATATGGCATCTCACCTTGAATATAAACTGAAGCTTGCTTGTAAAATTGAAAGCTTGTGTCTTGTGAGCTATGGTGAAGCGGTGGAAGAAGAGTTATCTGGAATTGGACAGAAAGTTGTAACAGCACATACACAAGGGTCTGATTCAAAAAGTATATGGTGAAGTGATGTACATCATAGATATTTAGAGCTTGCTTGTCTATTTTGTGCATTCCTATTCTTCTCAGATCAGCCAGGTGCAGTTTGTTGCATTAATATTTCCATGGATGAAATCATGCATTAAAAAACATTATTCTCAAATTATTTCTTAATATATTGTTGCCTTGGAACAAATTTACATTTTGGAAAGAATTACTGCAACAGAATTGCCTGTGTGTGTGTGTGTCTGTGTATTTTGCAGTAGGCACAGAATGAATAAAGGCATATCTGGGTCACTTTTCTTTTGACTGGTATTAGAAGATGAAAAAAGTCAATAAAAGGAAGATTTAGGGATAAGGATGTAAGGTAGAAATGACCCTGCTCACTAACCCTTATAGGCTTGACATTGGGGAACAATGAAAATAAATATGTATGGCTTAAATAGTCATAAATTTATTCATGTTAAAGGCATGAATTTATGAAGTATCAAACAAAGGCGTAACTAATATTTTGATGGGAGTTCCCTGCTATTGGAATTTTGAGTTTATTGGTCCTGAATCTAAAACAGTTGACAAAGATAGGTTAGCAAACCAGAAAAGTTCTTTTCTGTTTCTCATTTCTTCATGATAATCCTAAATAGTGCGCTGGTCCACAGCTGGAATGAAGTGTTTTAATGAAGTGATTCGTTAAAATTTGTATTCTACTTTTTTTAAACATCAATTTAGCTAGTAATTACTATCACATAAAGGGGTGAGAGTAAGTATAGTTTTTAGTTTTTAAGACAGGCTCTGTTTCTACTGCATTGGCAGGTTCTTAACACCTGAACCACCAGGAAAGCTCAAGAAATGCTTGTGTTTCTTACCAGAATCATTGACAATGTTGACAAGAACTTATAATTGTTTTTGTACTATTGGAAATGAACCAACTGATGAATTTGGAGCTGGAATAGTTCAGTTTTAGATGGCAGAAAGATATTTTGATGGGAAAAAGTCCACAATGAGGCCAACTGGGGAGAAAAAAAAATAAAACCTCCCAAACCAAGTTACAGTTATAAGTTACCAATTAAGAAATGAACTGACAAATGATTGCAGCCTGGAACATTAGAATGAATTGGATTATCAACTACTTTCAGCCATTTGGGGGAACATTTCCAGCTTGAGTGAAATTGGGATCATTTTATTACTGTTGTCATTTTCAAGTCTAACCCTAACCCTCTACAAAGTTATCATGTCTGAATTTGATTCTACTCATGCAAAAAGCAGATGTTGGCATATTTATTGGAAACATTCAGGTTAAGTTTCATAGTAATTGAGCACACATTGATGCAGTTTCCTGGGTTTGTTGTATATATTTGGTTTTCATTTTGAGTACCCACAAGTTACAGCTGTACTCTGCTCCATTGCCTCAGTCATGTCCGACTCTTTGTGACCCTGTGGACTGTAGCCCACCAGGCTCTTCTGTCCATGGGATTCCCCAGGCAAGAATACTGGAGTGGGTTGCCATGCCCTCCTCCAAGGGATCTTCCTGACCCAAGGATCAGATCTGCATCTCCTGTGTCTCCCACATTGCAGATAATTCTTTACCCACTGAGCCACTGGTACATTACAGTCTTCAACCTCTCTGAGAAATAAACTTTTATTTGCTGTAGCCTTCTGTGCTGTCTGCACCATCTCATTCTGATGGAATGTAAACATACATCCTGCAAATCTTTTAGGGCAAAGCTCAATGAATTACTGGCGTAAAATAAAAATTAGCCGAACTACTAGTTAATGAGGCTTTCCTGATAGCTCAGTTGGTAAAGAATCCTCCTGCAATGCAGGAAACTCCAGTGTGATTCCTGGGTCAGGAAGATCCCCTGGAGAAGGGATAGGCTTCCCTTGTGACTCAGCTGGTAAAGAATCTGCCTGCAATGTGGGAGACCTGAGTTAGATCTTTGAGTTGGAAAGATCCCCTGGAGAAGGGAAAGTCTACCCACTCCAGTATTCTGGCCTGGAAAATTCCATGGACTGTATAGTCCATGGGATCGCAAAGAATCGGACACAACTCAGTGACTTTCACTCACTAGTTAATGAGGCTTTTTCTTGTATACTTTCTTCCTTGTAAGTGAAAAAACGCAGAATTGTTATTGCTAAGTGTAGTCACCATGCTGTTATTATTATATTATTATTACAATAACCATGTTAAATATTAGAGCTGCAGAACTTATTTGTCTCATAACTGAAAGTTTGTATCTTTTGACTTGGGCTTTCCAATTGACTCAGCAGTAAAGAATCCACCTGCAATGCAAGAGACACAAGAGATGTGGGTTCAATCCCTGAGTCGGGAAGATCCCCTGGAGGAGGAAATGACAACCCACTCCAGTATTCTTGCTGGGAAAATCCCATCAACAAAGGAGCCTGGCGGGCTACAGTCCATGGAGTGGCAAAGAGTCGGACATGACTGAGCAACTGAACACACACATATGCTTTGACCTATTTCTCCCTATTTCCCCCACCCCATCAGTGCCTGGCAGCCACCCACCTTCTCTCTGTTTCTATGAGTATGTTTTTTTAAGTGTAACCCTATGGACTCTAGCCTGCCAGGCTCCTCTGTCCACAGGATTCTCCAGGCAAGAATGCTGGATTATGTCTATATATATATATATTTTTTTTCTTTATCCATTTATCCATTCAAAGTCACTTAGATTTTTTCCCTACCTTTACTACTGTGAACAATGCTGCAATGTACATAAGGATACTAGTGAATATCTCTTTGAAGTAGTGATTTTAATTTCCTTTTTGTATATACTCAAAAGTGGGATTGCTGGATCATAGTGTAGTTTCATTTTCCCTTTTTTTTTTGAAGGACCTCCGTATTGTTTTCCAGAATGGCTGTACCAATTTTCATTCCCACCAACAGAGTACATTCATTATTATTATACCTACCTTTTTGGATAATAGCCATCCTAACAGATATGAGGTAATATTATATTATGGTTTTGATTTATAATTTCCTGATGATAAGCAAATGTGCTCAGCATTTTCTTGTATTTGTTTGCCATTGTATGCCTTTATGGAAATATCTATTCAGGTCCTTTGTTCATGTTTTAATTTGATTATTTGTTTTTTGTTATTAAGTTGCATAAGTTCCTTATATGTTTTATGAATTCATGTTTTATCTTGTAGGATATGTTTTATTTGGTAGGATATGTTTTATATCCTATCAGATATCACAAATAAATAGAAAGATAGAAAGATATCATGCGTTTATGGATTGGAAGAATTAACATTCTTAAAATGCCCATACTATTCAAAGCAATCTACAGATTCAATGAAATTCCTATGATATTCCTATCAAAATTCCAATGGTATTTACTGAAATAGAAAAAAAGTTCTAAAATTTTCATGTAATCACAAAGATCCCAAATAGCCAAAGCAATCATAAGAAGGAAGAACAATATTATAGGCAGAACACTATATTTCAAATTGCACTACAAAGCTTCCAAAGTGGAAACAGTATGTCACTGACATAAAAAGAGACAGACACTGGTGGAACAGAGTGGAGAGCCCAGAAGTAAACCCATATATATATAAACAGTCAGCTGATATTTGACAGGGGAACTAAGAATACACAGTGCAGAAAGAATGGCATCTTCAATAAATGATGTTAGGATACTGGATGTTCACATGCAAAATAATGTTTTTGGACTTCTATTTTACATTAGTCACAAAAATTAATTCAAAAGACTAAAATGTAAGACTTGAGACCCCATCCCCCCCCAAATATCTCCTAGAAGAAAACACAGAGGAAAAGCCCTTTGATGTTGGTCTCAGCAATGAATTTTTTTAATATGACACAGAAAGCACTGGCATGAAAAGCAAAAATAAAGACCTACAACTACATCAATCTTAAAAGCTTGTGCATAGCAAAAGAGACAGTCAGCAGAATGAAAGGGAAACTTACAGAGCAGATGAAAATATTTGAACTCATGCATTTTTAGCAAAGATCTATGCTATTATCTCCCAGAAACATGAACTTATCTTTGCCTATTTTTTCACATTGAAATCTGTTGATTTAATCTACACCTATGGTAAAGGACAGCATGCTTTTTTTTTTTTTTTAATAAAAAAGCGATTTTCTTTGTCTCACAAAGTTGTGAGGATTTTTTAACTTATGTATAAGTTTTTCCTCTTTTGAGTATATCAGCTGATATATTAGTGCCTGAAAAATAAAACTATTTGTCTTCTTTCTAGGTAAATGCAATAGAATCACTGCTTTTCTCTGGTAGAGGACCAGTTTCAATTGTGTTTACTTTGTAAAGATTTTAACTTGAAGATAAAATTAACAACAAAGATGTATTTAGTTTCACAGAAAACATTTTAACAAAATGAGACAGAAGGCTATATATTCTCTGATAACCTTTGCAGTGTCTGAAAAATGTTTGAGGAGCAAAATCACACAAATGGAAATCTGGGCAATAGCTTGTATTTGAGATGATATATGACTTCCATGACTGTTGGCTTCTTTCTTCCTTGTGAATTTCTACCCAGGTCTGACTTTTTGATCATTTCAAGTATGCTTAAATATTGATCCTTTAGTGTACAATTTTAATTGAATTGAAATATTCATCTATTTCTAATTAGGAATTTTAAAAACATTCACACCCAAAAAAAACTATGTGGCTTTTTGCTATTTTATCAGAAAGGAATAACTGTCCTGATTAAATGGTGGGCAAGGGCAAGTGGGGAGACATAAAACAACCCTCCTAACAGTGTAAACAATTTCCTTTATTTATTTATTTATTTATTTATTTTTTAATTGAAGGAAAACATTTTCTTCTAGATTTAAATACTTACTGGGTACATTTTATAAAATTTTGAAGGTGTATTAAGCCAAATGCCTGGGGAAACTATACAATTGGTAATTTCTCTGATTGTATTTATACAGGGAAATAAACACAGACTGTGTAATGAATTCTCTGAAAGTCATGACACATCTCAGATGAAGACTCTATGGTACTATTGATATTTTTTTTTTCCAGAGTTAGCCTCTATTGAAACTTCAACAAGCTGTTCTACTAGTCTCTGTATAGAAATTGGCAGGGGGTACAGCTAGCAGTCGACAGCAGCTGAAGTCATTTCTTTGACAGAATCCATAAAGCCAAACACTGTAATAACTTCTCTGATGGAATTTTAGTGGTGAAACTCTTCGTCTTGTTACCATTGCTATTCACTTTCCAACTGGGTCTTCACCTAGCGGGGATGATAATGATGCTCTGTGGCTTCTGTTTCCATCTGTGACCCCTGATCAACTGGAGAGTGGCAAATTTTCCTCAAAATGAATTGATACTGGGAAAGTTATGCTGCCAGAGAAAGTCCTCTTCCTCTAAGGACCTCTCTGGCCTTCTACAGTAACAAGAGGCAAACTCAGCCTTTATCAGGTGATTTTTTTTTTTTTTTTTCTTCTCTCTCTAACCTTTAACACAGACAATTGGAAAGGATCATTTACAGCATCCATCTACAACTTCAGGCCAAGATGCTTGAGAGGAAAAGAACATAACAACAATCATTTAGGTTTTCTTCCTTTTCCCTATGATAGAGTTTAGCTTTGCATGTTTTTTTCTTCTAATTGATCTAATGGTAAATTTCAACAATGAATTGGGATGCTTTACATGGCAATTTTGAAATTGATACCTGGGAAGTCCTTGTATTTGTACTTTGAACTTAGAAGCATGGTTTCTCAAAATAATAGTTTAGGATACCCTCACTTGGATAAACCATTATCATAAGTATGAAATAAAATGGAAGACTATAGTATAAAATTATGTTTTCAAGGACAGTGCTCCTCAGTTTATGATTTCCTTCTGATATAGCAACAAAATCTATGCCTAATAAGTGAAGCTTTGTAAATTGGACCACACCAAGTCAATGATTTAAGAAAAAAAGTAAGTGGATTAAAAGAAAACATGTCTTTGAATTATGTGTATATATATATATGTATATTTTTTTAATCAAAATGTTTCTTCCTGGTCACTACAAGATTAGTTTTAACATCATTACATATGAAATTCACATTTTATTAGGGCATGTCCAATGAGAAAATTTTAAATCTGAAAATATTTTGCCTTTTTAAATCATAAAGCTTGGCTTGATCTAATTGGAAGTTATACATGCATATCCCCCCAAAACAGAACCCATCTCTGTATTATGAAATAGATAATGCAATCATGGCTTAAATATATTAGCATAAATCTAAGCTTTGTGTGTGTGATTAATAGGCTATTCAGGAGTTGAAAAGGGGTTCTAAAATGTGATAAATTTTATCAATATTATAACTGACCACAGGACTGGAAATTCTATATATGAAAGTTAAATGGTAAAAGGAATATTCACAGTTTGTCTTAGGAGTGCAGGAGCATTTATTATGATTTACATAATTTTAAGAGGAAAGCAAAGCTAAATTTTATGTTGTTTTAATAATTGAAAATCTATTAAATAATTTGAACAAAAGACTATAAGCTGATAGCAGGACTGAAATATCAGCATTTCCAATTTTAATAACTTTTTTATTTTAGTAAGTTGAGAGACCTATCACTTTTATGTTTAAATAAAGGCCATTTTTTTTAAAGTTCCTAATCTGAATCTGAACTTTTACTAGTGTGTTCTATTATAATATTACATTAAAATTATTACATTATCATAATTATTAAAATTAAATGCTTTGAAACAAAATCTCTCCCGAACATATCTTAAATCTAAAAAGAAAGTTCAACTGTGACTTAGAACAAGTATATAACTGCAAAAATGTGTATTATTTGTGAGATTGCAATAGCAGAGCAGAAATGAATTAAATTAATAAGTAAGAGTTTATTGTTCAAGCCTTGTCCCATCTTTTCACCCTACTTCAAGCCAATTCTCACTGAGTGATGATGAGAAAGAAAAATGAGGATACTTATAATAATATTGATTGGTCATTATAATAATGATGGAAACCTCTCCCCATTTCTATATCCGTTCTCTCATGACCACCTAACACATTCCTCATGTATCCTCGCAGAAAAGGATAATGTTAGGAAATCTTATCATTCTTCTTCTAAGTCTCTGAGAGCTGTATCCTCACCCTCTGGGCCTCCCCAAATCCCAAATATGTATTTATACTCTAACATGTGCTATGTGTGCTAAGTCACTTTAGTTCTATCCGACTCTTTGTGACCCTATGGACTGTAGCCCACCAGACTCCTCTGTCCCTGGGTTTCTCCAGGCAACAGTACTAGAGTGGGTTGCCATGCCCTCCTCCAGGGGATCTTCCCAACTCAGGGGATCAATCTGTGTCTCTTATGTCTCTTGCATTGGCAGGCAGGTTCTTTACCATTAGCGCCAGCTGGGAAGCATACTCTAACATATATTTAAATAATTACTTGCTAACATCACATCTCTCATAATTAAGAACCTATACCCTGAATTTTGTTGGATATTGAAAAAGCCCCATCTCTCTCTTCTTCAATATTTTGAGATTTAAATAATGGAAAAATCCTGAATTCATCTTCTGAATCTCTAGACATGGGCTACAATGTGTGTGAGTGTTAGTCACTCAGTCTTGTCTGACTCTTTGTGACCCCAGGCTCCTCTGTCCATGGAATTCTCCAGGCAAGAATACTGGAGGGGGTAGCCATTTCCTTCTCCGGTGGATCTTCCCAACCCAGGGATTGAACCCATGTCTCCTTGACTGCAGTCAGATTCTTCCATCTGAGCTACCAGGGAAGTTCCATAGACTACAATAACATTGTCCAACTTAATATGGATTGTCTTAGTAAAAATGAGTACATGTGATGGCTAAATAGCATTGAGAAGTTATTATTGTTAAACTTCAGTTATTTTGAGCATTAAATATGGAGAAAAACCCAGTGTATTGATGGCCTAAAGAATGGAAGGGTGCAGGGGAGGCACATAGTTTATTTTACTCTGACTGCTTTCCAGATTTTCTCTTTGTTTTTCACTTTGTCTGGCACATATGTGGGTCAAGGGTGAAAGAGATGGGATGGGTTTATAATTCTGCAGTTGCATTTTCTGATTCTTTTCTTTTTTTTTTCCGGGTAACATTCTATGATTTTCTGATGGCCCTCATCTTCAAATGGTCCTAATTCTGATGGCCTCAGGTCCCTTCATTTACCTCCTACTGAGAGAAAGTGTTTATGCTTTCTTTTTAGAATTTTGACTGGTTTATTATTACTTGTCTTTTAAAAAACCTTTTAAAGTTATTTTTAAATATGTCTCTTGTATGTTGTATGTAGGTGAATCTTGCTTTGAAAGCAAGTCTGTTTCTTTCCTTAGTTTTGAATTTCTGATCCATGTTGCTTTTTTTTTTTATTTCATGTAACTGAATACTTGTGTATATTTGGTTAATGTGAGAGAGCCTTTTCTAATTTATTTTTCTATG
This sequence comes from Dama dama, assembly GCF_033118175.1. Taxonomy (NCBI): domain Eukaryota; kingdom Metazoa; phylum Chordata; class Mammalia; order Artiodactyla; family Cervidae; genus Dama; species Dama dama. Next base: position 65,275,148 of record NC_083710.1, on the reverse strand, counting down.
TGTATGCTTTGGGGGATTTTGCAATCAGCTAATGTGTTTTTATTTCAGTGTTTTATATTTTTGATGCAATAGTTTGTGAATGCATGTTTTTTATGAAGGCCTTCTGAAAGTATGGAATAATTTTCATGGTTCTTATATCAAGGTATCACTCTTATGCCTGAAATTTGATACCTTTAATGGTTGGTATTTGGTAGAATGGAAGAAGGTGTTCCTTTTTTTTCTTTTTCTTGGGAAACATTAAGTTCCTTCTCTCCCCTCAGATTTACTTCACAGCTAATTTCCAAGTAGGTAGTTTCTCTCCTTTCTATCTAAGCATCTTCTCCCCAGAAGATTGATCTATTTTTTCTTCCATTTTGTTTTTTTCACAAACTAACTTGGTCTACATAAAATTTGAGCCAAGAGTTAAGGATTATAACTGGTGAAAATTGATTACTATTTTTTTATACTTATGGGATTTGAAGTTGGTAGTATTCTCTGCTTTCTGCTTACACTGATATGTGAGTTTTGTATGATGTGATTGGTACTTGTTGACTTGTATAGCTTTTAGATATTATGTTGAGAGATTCGTATTTACACATTTGCCATTACCTTGGTTGGGCTTCCCAGGTGGCTCAGTGGTAGAGAATTCTTTACAATGCAGAAGACTCAGGATTTAATCCCTGTGTCAGGAAGATCCCCTGAAGGGAAAACATGGCAACCCGCTCCAACATTCTTGCCTGGAAAATCCCATGGACAGCGAAGCCTGGCAGGCTATAGTCCATGTGGTTGCAAAGGGTCAGACATGACTTAGCGTGTATGCAAACAATGAAATATATTACCTTGATTACTTACAGTTTTGTTTAATTTCTTTTATGCATAGCACTTATGATGGACTTCTTTAATTATATAAAAATTTTGAAAAAATTTTGTAACCACACCATCTCTGAAATAAGTGCCATTAAAAAATGGTAACAATAGTCATCAAACTGGGTAAGCAACAGAAAGACCCATGGAGAGAGGCTGTTGATTAGTTGCTAAGTCATGTGTTCCATTCTTTTTGTGACCCCATGGACCTCTGTCCATGGGATTTTCCAGGCAAGAATACTGGAGTGGGTTGCGATTCCCTTCTCCAGGGGGTCTTCCTGACCCAGAGACTGAACTGGTGTCTCCTGCATTGTAGGTGGATTCTTTACCTCTGTGCCACCAGGGCAAAGTCTAGAGGTCAGTCAATCCACAAATACAACCTTTTCTTGTTTGTTTAAATCTCAACATTAGATGCTTTAATTAGTGTAATGTGTACTAAATATGCAGAGACATTTTATTTAAATATCTATCTTAAAATTTCTTAGTAAAATGAACACCTTTTGTTAGCTGAGACTATTTAACACTGTGGGCTTCCCTGGTAGCTCAGCTGGTAAAGAATCTGCTGGCAATGCAGGAGACTCCAGTTACATTCCTGGGTCGGGAAGATCCCCTGGAGAAAGGATAGGCTACCCACTCCAGTATTCTTGCCTGGAGAATCCCCATGGACAGAGGAGCCTTGCGGAGTACAGTCCGTGATGTTGCAAAGAGTAGGACACTACTGAGTGACTAACCACAGCACAGCACCGCGGCACGTTGAATGTTGTCACGTCAATCTGGTGTAGCATCCTGCGGAGAAGGCATCAGTCTTTAAAATGAGTTGTTGGCCTCATGCCTGCGTTTCACCTCTGATTTTCCAACTGACAAAGTGCCTGTCTTTAAGCATCAAAATGTAAATGGTATTTCTGCTTATCTCAGGGCTCTTCTGTGTTTTACAGCTGTTTCTGAGAAAGATGCTTAGGATTTAATCACTTACTTTAGAATGTGAGGAGTCAGGTGCTCAAAAGTTGTAATGCATTTAATTCAGAGCTTATTTCGGACTGTGTGTGAGCATATTTTAACTTATGTGCATTCATGAGACAATAATTTTATTCCTCTCTTCCACAGAATGCAATTGAACACATGGAAATTTTTTTTAATTCACCTTGCTTGAATTCATACTACTTTCCTAGTTCCACTGTAACCAAATGTTCAGGGTGGTTCTTAAATGCTAAATAAATAATTACTTCTCTTTTGGTATATGACAGACTAGAAAATAAATTTTATACAGAATATAATTTGAGCTTCCTTTACCATGCCTAATGTGTTAACTTTAACAATTGTTAAGAGACTTGAAATCAAAGGGGCATCAAAATATAATGTAAAAAATGTTCATTTATTACTTGATGAACAGCTCTATATATATTTGACATGTTTTCAAAATATAAATATTTTTCTGTTATATATTTATTTGGAAGAAATTTTTCGGAAATATTTCAATGTGAATTTTATTAAAATTGAAAATAAATGTTAATATAATAATTAAAATTGGAGATGTATGTAATGGAGCTCTTTTTCAGAAGTATTTATAAAGGAACAAATGTTGATATATTAGAAATCATAGTTCTAATAATATATTGATGAAGCTATGCATATTCCATTTATTTATTATCTCTACTGGGGGAAAATATACTTTGACCAGAGACAGGAAATATAATTTTGTCCCAGAAAGTATGAACATGGTCAAAGGATGATGGCGGTGTATCAGAAGAAGACAGAAGACTTTAAAACTGTGGAGGGGATTTGTACCAATTTGGGTATAATTTTAGCATCAATCTCAAGATATTGGTAGGCAATCATCAATTAATAACCAAAATTCCATAAATGTACTGTAATCTATTAAGTAAATGAAGAAGAAATGAAAGCTCTCCTTTATAGAATAATGTCAAATAATATATAAGAAAGAAATGACTGAGCTAAAAATTCATCAGTGAGTGCTAACACTTGTGGCAGAAAATTTTGATGATAGATTATCATAGTCTTAGATTATCCCACTACAAATTGCTTATTCACAACAAAGAGAAAAGTGGTAATTTTGCAACAGAGAAATACCAGAGACTCTGTCTTAAACTAGAGGTTAAAGTTACTGTTACTACTTTTTTGATGTTCTTTTTACTATTACTCATAATGTGTCCGTGCTTGCTCAGTTGCTTCGTCATGTCCAACCCTTTGCAGTGCCATGGACTGTAGCCCTCCAGGTTCCTTTGTCCATGGGATTTCCAGGCAAGAACACTGAAGTGGGTTTTCATGTTCTCCTCTAAGGGATCTTCCTGACACAAGAATGGAACTGGTAGCTCTTATGTCTTCTGAATTGGCAGATGGATTCTTTAGCACTGTGTCACCTGGGTTGTTATATCAAACTAACATCATTTGACATCTGATGTGATGCACTTAGAAAGATACAGTATTGCTTTTGTGGCATTTATTCCAAGAATTCATAACATGAATATAATCAATCCAATTTGACAGACATTAAAATATTGATCTATTTTTTCAATTATGTGAAGATCATAGAAGGACAAAACAAAACCAAACAAAAAGACCAGAGAACTGTTTCAGATTAAAGTAAACTAAGGAGACATGAAAGCTAAATGTTATATATGGCCTTTCATTGGATCCTGGAGCAGAAATAAATAGTTAAATTAAAGTCATTCTACAAACAATGTTCTTCAAACAATGTCACATTCATCAAACTGTGAATATTGACTCTGGATGAGAATATGTTATTACACCAAAGTGAAATTTATCCATTTTATTAATTATATTGTTAAGTGAGATCATGTCCAATGTGCTTAGAAATAAAGGGGCATTAAGAGTCCCTGGAGAAGGAAATGGAAACCCACTCCAGTATTCTTTCCTGGGAAATCTCATGGACAGAGGAGCCTGGTGGGCTAGAGTCCAGGGGATCCCAAAGAGTCAGACACAATTCAGCAACTAAACTGCAGCAGCATATCTTCTTTTCACTCTCAAATGATACAGAAACAATAACATATGTATGGACATATAAGGGCTTCCTGGTGGCTCATCAGTAAAGCAACTGCTTGTAATGCAGATGAGAGTTCAATCGCTGGGTCAGGAAGATGCACTGGAGGAGGGCACAGCAATCCACTCCTAATTCTTGCCTAGAGAATCCCGTAAACAGAGCATCCTGGTGGGCTACAGTCCACAGGGTCACAAAGAGTTGGACACAACTGGAGCAACTGAGCATCCATATAAATATACACACATAATACATAGATATCATCTCCAAGAGAGAGGGAGAGGATGGAAAAAACAAATGGGACAAAATGTAAACAAATGATAAATCTTAGTATACAGAAATTTTGGTACCACTCTTGCAATAGTCCTATGTTTTAACTTATATAAAAATAGTAGGTACACAAAGGATTTATAAGTTAAATAATATTAAAAAAATAAATTTTGTTAATGACAGTAGTACTTATAAAACCTTGAATACCTAAATATGATAATTTATATCCTGAAATATCTACAACTTCATTTTAAGTATATACACTATTATGTTTTGTGAATTATAAATTCAATCATTAAAATGAATAACTATTTTTCTCTATTGATCAGAAAATTCATGACAGGTATTTACTGTTAACTTGGAGAATGGGTACTTGGAGGGCTTCTGTGCGCTCAGTCGCTCAGTTTTTCCTCCTCTTTGCTGTCCCATGGGCTGCAGCCCACCAGGCTCCTCTGTCCACCGGATTGCCTAGGCAAGAACACTGCAGTGGGTTGTCATTTCCTACTCTAGGGGATCTTCCTGACCCAGAGATCAAATCCACATCTCTTGTGTCTCTTACATCTCCTGCATTGGTAAGCAGATTCTTTACCACTGGTGTCACCTGGGAAGCTTTACAGATACATTTAAAAGAAATAGTTGTCTCACTGAAATCATTTGCAAAATTTAAGGTTTGTGTGCATTTTTCTGTGCAAATATTTTTAACATTTATATTAGATAGTTAAAGTTTACATTAAGCAAAAGTGTGGGAACCATCTGTAGTTCAAATTTGCTTGGTCACTATGCAACGTTGTATTTGTTCTTACCTTTGTAGAAACACTTTACTCTGGCCATTACTCCCTGCACACTCTGTTAAGTTTAATAAGTCCACTGTGTGTATACCTACATGTGTGTTTCTGTTGGTTTTGTTCATCCCTAAGATGCGTCCTTCATCCCCATTTTCTTTTCTAAATCACTTTACACTTACTCTCATAATAAACAAGCATCATCAAAACTCAAAAGTTTTTACCACCAATTAACATTTCAACTAAATATTAACACTATTTTCAGGATTATGTAATGTAGATTATGAGTACTTGAGATCAATGCCAAGAATAATGGCCCTTACTATGTATCTTGGGTCAACTCTGTGCAAGTTGAATGTACATTTGCATTAAAACAAAAGATTAGGTTAGCACACCAGAAAACATTCTTCTACTTCATTATTCTTACTTTGATCAATTATTGTACTGTAAAATAAAATTTATATGTGTGTTCTTGTTTACAGTTAATGTAAAGCACTGTCTTTTATTGGTCATTTTAAAATTTAAAATAGCATACACAGTAGAAGACTCTCCACACAGAATCTTAAAAAAAACTATGAAATATTCATGGAAAGATAAGTTTAGTAGATATAAAATTGCTTTATGAAAATTATGACATCATGAAAATTGTTATATGGTTTTTCACATTTTTCAAAATGTAAAACAAAATTTAAAGCCCATAATAAAAATGCAGAAACATCTATTTGCTGATTATCTGTTTATGGACTGGTAGAATTTATGACCATTATATCTACTACTGTGGGCAAGAATCTCTTAGAAAAAATAGAGTAGCCATCATAGTCAACAAAAGAGTCCAAAATGCAGTACTTGAATGCAATCTCAAAAATGACAGAATGATGTCTGTTCATTTCCAAGGCAAACCATTCAGTATCAAGGTAATCCAAGTCTATGCCCTGACCAATAATGCTGAAAAAGCTAAAGTTGAACAGTTCTATGAAGATCTACAAGAAGTTCTAGAACTAACACCCAAAAAAGATGTCCTTTTCATTATAGGGGACTGGAATACAAAAGCAGGAAGTCAAGAAATACTTTGAGTAACAGGTAAATTTGGTCTTGGAGTACAGAATGAAGCAGGGCAAAGTTTTGCCAAGAGAACACACTGGTCATAGCAAACACGGTCTTCCAACAACACAAGAGAAAAGTCTACACATGGACATCACAAGAAGTTCAATACTGAAATCAGATTGATTATATTCTTTGCAACCAAAAATGGAGAAGCTCTATATAGTCAGCAAAAGTAAGACTGGGAGCTGACTGTGTCTCAGATCTTGAACTGCTTATTGCCAAATTCAGACTTAAATCGAAGAAAGTAGGAAAGCCACTAGACTATCCAGGTATGACCTAAATCAAATCCCTTATGATTAAACAGTAGAAGTGGCAAATATATTCGAGGGATTAGATCTGATAGACAGAGTGCCGGAAGAACTATGAATGGAGGTTCATGACAATGTATAGGAGGCACAGATAAAGATCATCCCCAAGAAAAATAAATGAAAAAGGCAAAATGGTTGTCTGAGGAGGTCTTACAAAGAGCTATGAAAAGAAGAGAAGCAAAACGGCAAAGGAGAAAGGGAAGATATACCCATTTTAATACAGAGTTCCAAAGAATAATAAGGAGAGATAAGAAAGCCTTCCTCAGTGATCAGTGATCAATGCAAAGAAATAGAGGAAAAAATAGAATGGGAATGACTAGAGATTTTTTAAAGAATATTAGACATATCAAGGGAACATTTCATGCAAAGATGGGCTCAGTAAAGGACAGATGTGCCTAACAGAAGGAGAAGATATTAAGAAAAAGTGGCAAAAATACACAGAAGAACTATACAAAAAAGATCTTCATGACCCAGATAATCACGATGGTGTAATCACTCACCAAGAGCCAGACATCCCAGAATGCAAAGTCAAGTGGGCCTTAGGAAGCATTACTATGAACAAAGCTAGTGGAAGTGATGGAATTCCAGTTGAGCTATTTCAAATCCTAAAAGATGATGCTGTGAAAGTGCTGCACTCAATATGCCAGCAAATTTGGAAAACTCAGCAGTGGCCACAGGACTGGAAAAGGTCAGTTTTCATTCCAATCCCAAAGAAAGACAATGCCAAAGAATGCTCAAACTACCACACAATTGCACTCATCTCACATGCTAGGAAAATAATGCTCAAAATTCTCCAAGCCAGGCTTCAACAGTATGTGAAACATGAACCACCAGATATTCATGCTGGATTTAGAAAAGCCAGAGGAACCAGAGATCAAATTGCCAACATCTATTGGATCATTGAAAAAGCAAGAGAGTTCCAGAAAAAAACAACGACTTCTGCTTTATTGACTATGCCAAAGACTTTGATGATGTGAATCACAACAAACTGGAAAATTCTGAAAGAGATGGGAATACCAGACCACCTGACCTGCCTCCTGAAAAATCTGTTTGCAGGTCAACAAGCAACAGTTAGAACTGGACATGGAACAACAGACTGGTTCCAAATAGGAAAAAGAGTACATCAAGGCTGTATATTGTCACCCTGCTTATTTAACTTATATGCAGAGTACATCATGAGAAATACTGGAGTGGATGAAGCACGAGCTGGAATCAAGGTTGCTGGGAGAAATATCAATAACCTCGGATATGCAGAAGATACCACCTTTATGGCAGAAATGAAGAAGAACTAAAGAGCCTCTTGATGAAAGTGAAAAAGGAGAGTGAAAAAGTTGGCTTAAAACTCAACATGCAGAAAATTAACAGCATGGGATCTGGTCCCATCACTTCATGGCAAATAGATGGGAAAACTGACAGACTTTATTTTTTGGGGCTCCAAAATCATTGCGGATGATGACTGCAGCCATGAAATTAAAGGACGTTTGCTCCTTGGAAGAAAAGTTATGACCAACCTAGACAGCTTATTAAAAAGCAGTGACATTACTTTGCCAACAGAGGTTGGTATAGTCAAAGCTATTGTTTATCCAGTAGTCATGTATGGATGTTGGAGTTGGACTATAAAGAAAGCTGAGCATGGAAGAATTGATGGTTTTGAACTGTGGTGTTGGAGAAGACTCTTGAGAGGCCGTTGGACAGCAAAGAGATCCAACCAGTCCATCCTAAAGGAAATCAGTCCTGAATATTCAGTAAAGGACTGAAACTTCACTTTGGCCACCTGATGCAGAGAACTGACTCATTTGATAAGACCTTGATGGTGGGAAAGATTAAACTTTGGAAAAAGGGACAACAGACAGATGGTTTGATGGCATCACCGACTCGATGGACTTGAGTTTGAGTAAACTCTGGGAGTTGGTGATGGACAGGGAGGCCTGGAGTCCTGCAGTGCATGCAGTCTCGAAGAGTCAGATACGATTGCGTGACTGAACTGAACTGAAGGAAAGTGGAGAATTTTATATATATATATATACATAAAATAATTGATATAGAATAAATACTTTTCAATATGTATTTTCAACTGACTTTCTAAGTAATCTTTCAATTTTACATCATATATAACATTAAGAAAATATTCTAAACCCACTGGTTAATCATAACAGTAACACAAAAAATAAACTATTTCAATCACTTGAACAATGAAAATTTGTTATTCATAAGAAAACACATTAGTTCCCCAGTTTATTCAGATCAATACATGAGATCAACAAAATTGGCTTATTTTTAGCTAAACATATTGATTATCAGTGTTTGTATCTTTGTATGTGTTACGTGAGTTTGAGTAAACTCCGGGAGTTGGTGATGGACAGGGAGGCCTGGCGTGCTGCGATTCAACGGGTAGCAAAGAGTTGGACATGACTGAGCAACTGAACTGAACTGAACTGAACTGAACTGAACTGATGGGTATAAACTTGATTCCCTTTTTCTCTCCTTGAAATTAAAATACTTCAAATAAACTTTTGTGTTAAAAATAGCTGGTCTTGGTATTCTTCTCCTTAATTTCCCCTAGAAATAAACCTCGATAAAGAAACTTATATATGGTTTCAATTCTGTTAACAAGTTAGTGTAATATATATTCTTGATAGCCTCAGTATTATTTCTGTTAAGTGAAATCATGAAAAAATGTGACTTAATTGATAATCAACCATCCTCTGTAACTGGGTGAACAGCACAGTTAATTGGAAAAATATGGAAATAATTTTGATATAACTATTCAAAATAATTTTGAATAACTATTATCACCAGTAAAAGCAGTACTAGTCTTACTATTTTGAAGGATTTGGATATAACTATATGATATAACTATATAGTTTTGATATAACTATTCAAAATAATTTTGAATAACTATTATCACCAGTAAAAGCAGTACTAGTCTTACTATTTTGAAGGATTTGGATAAATTTTCCCTCCTTGTACTTCATCACTTTCCCCTTTCTGTTCTCCTTTATTATTTCCTTCTTTTTCATTTCCATTCTTTCTGCTCTCTTTTTCCTTTTCTTTGAGCTCTCTATCCACTTTTTATTATTCACAGAAATTAGTTACTGCCATTATCCAGATTCAGAGCATATATGGTCTGATTAATAACTCAATCAATATTAGAAGATATCATACATACAAAATAAATAAATATTGCTTTAACCCTTGTATTATTTTGGTTTTGAATTATTGTTTCTATTACTGTTATTATTTGATTACAGCAGCTTGACCTTCAGCTTAGTACATGAGTATGCTAATTATGTAAATTGGAAATTTGACAAAGATGTAGAATAACTGCCAAATTAACTAGCAACTACTATATGGAAGATGTACATTCTCCATTATGAAATTGTTCCCATACTCTGTTACTTCCCCTGCCCACTTCATCAATGTGTCTGGTTACTATAGACATCTATGCTTTGTCCCTGACCTGCTTAGCGTGTTCAACAAATATTATTAAATAGTTGCCAAAAAGGATACACAGCTCATTTTTAATGCTAAATTAAAGAAATCTTAGCAAATTAGAGGGAAATGATGATTTAGCTGCTATTACTGTGGCTAATGATTCCTGCGTGGGAATATAATTACCATCAAACTTTTTGAATCAGATGCTATTATTATCTTCATTGCAACAATTTGTAAAGTGAGTCAGAGAGAAGCTGTGTGAATTGCCACGCCCACAGAGCCAGTGAGAGCCAGAGAGAGGATTGAAACCCCTGAGTCTGGCTTGAGAGCCTCTCGCTCAAGTTCTGCTGTTATTACATCCAAAGTACTAATTAGGGAAGTATAACCTCAGATTCTGTGCAATGTTATAATACTCTAATTTTAAATAAGTACTAAGTTGAATCTTATAAATTTTAAGGTATAAATACAAACGGAAGGGTCTTTATTGAATAATTTTTATTCTACACAATTTATATGCAAATTAAAGACAAAACATATATTATTGAATATGAGTAAGAGAATAACTAACTCAGTTAACTATTGAAATATTAGTGTGTTATATCATAGTAGATTATCCTAATTTATTTTAATAGATTCATAACAATTTTACATATAATCATATATAAAATGCAATAGGCATCTCGCTTTGGGAATGAATTCTATTAACCTTTTTTTCACAATTGTATTTGTACCTTCTAATATTTCTTTCGACAGCATCCCCTCCCTGACTATTTTTACCATGATTAAATAAGGGGAGTTAATTGTAATTTTAATCTGCTTTGACATAAAATCACATCCCAACCTGTGTTAAATTAACAAAGATACAGTAAATGGGGCCAAAATGTTTGTAAAGTTTGAGCAGTAAAAGCTTAATAGTCCAACATATATTGGAAATCTTAGTACTTTTGTATTTTTCAATATAAAGTAATCCTCAAGACAATAACAGGCTGGCCTCTGGTTTGTGCAATTCTTAAGAGAAAATTGTTTTTCTAAATATTGGTAGTGGAATAACTGAATTATCATAACAAAACAAGTTGCCTCATTTCTGAGTTATCTTTTTTTTTTAAGTAATCCTATCAACTGACGTTTATAGTAATTCCTATATCCTAGACATTACTAGATTTTTCACCATTTCCCATCGCACAGGTCATAAGTTAATCAATACATTTTATTCTGAATACCTCAACGAATTTCAGTCTTAATTAGCTCATTCGTAATTAGACAGAATTGAAGTATTAGCAAGTTCATAGAAGTCAGGGAGATAGATAATCATGGTATTTAACCTGGATAAAACTATAGAAAATTAAAGTAATAATACTGTTTAAATAAGGCCAAAGAAGAACAGTGGTCATTAGGAATTCAATATGGTCTTATCTATGATATACTACACCAATTATTGCACATACAGTGAAAGGATTTTCTTCCATAATGAAAGCCATATTTTAATTAATAAGCATTGTGTCATGAGTATATTTTAATATAGGAAGTCTGTTCCATACTAGTGCTTTAATGGATTGCTTCCTGAACTATTACCAAATAACAGTGGAGAAAGCTGTGAAATTCTTAACCAGTTCTGTATGTCCTGGCACGTCAATGTATTGGTACTCTTCTTTTCTTTCAGCAACTACTATCCAAATCAATTCAAAATATGAAATCCTCCCAAACATCCTTACATTATACATGTCACCAAGTGGTGTCTGACTATTTTGCAAGCCCATGGCCTGTAGCCCACCATGGTCCTCTGTCCATGGGATTTATCAGGCATGAATCCCGGAGTGGGTTGCCATTTCCTCCTCCAGGGAATCTTCCCACCCAGGGATGGCACATATGTCTCCTACATTGGCAGGTGGATTCTTTACCATTGAGCCACCTGAGAAGCCCTTCAGAGTCTTTACCCTGAATAAATCCGGTCAACTTTCTCTGCCTTCTGTCTTTGTTCCATGAGGTGTGATTGGGCCAGTGCTATTTTTCTAGAATAAGAAAATGGATAACAACCACCAATGCACTCATCTGCCTGAGTGTGTGTGTTGGGCTTCCCATCTTCCTGAGGCATTGATAAAAATAGTTGTTGATTCTCTTGCTTTTTTTTCTTCTGATGCTGGCTAGTTTTGACTTGGCCATTTTTTTAATTCAGACACAAGTTTGTGCATCAGTATCAGAAAGAGGGAGGATACAAATTAGCCAACAGGTTAGCAGAAAGCCCTGACATCTGCTTTGGATTCAGGTGAGCAAAGCAGTCTAGCTCTTTATATGGGGCTGCCTGACTCAATAGAGTTCTAGACTGGACAGAGAATCAGTGTCAAGTTTCAAGGTAAAAAATATTTAACTTTCCCCCTTTTGGGTCAGTTTCTTCCTTAGGGAAGAATTCTTGTTAAAGCTGTAAATCAGATGCTTCTAAATTCCATGGCTGAACACCACTCTCATAATTTGCTTTTGTTTCATTAAGATTTACATTAGATTAACTAGATTATAATACTTTGAATATCAATTAAATGAAAAATGTATGCATATAGTGGTGAATATAAGATTCTTTGTTTAGTACAAGAGTGATGTTAAATAATATCACAATAAAGAAAAGGACATGCCCTCTCCTCATACACAGTGGTAAGAATGTGGAAAACTCTGTTACAGTTTAAATGTTCTTAATATATTCTAGATAATTTAGAGATAAATCAAAGTAAATGAAATGTTACTTTATCCTTGAAAGATTATAGATGAAAATAACAATATACATAACGAAGTATAAACTTAATAGTAACCATTGTAAAAGGATTTGTTGAGCTGATATTATGTTAAAATTAAATCAACTATATTTATATAGCTCAAGGTCATAATTTTGATTTCCAAACATCTAAACTTTTGATAAATATAAACCACGCATCAAAAACATTTTTAAAAATTAGATGAGTGATAAAAGTATAACTAGCTTCTGAAAATCAGGAATTAAAATATAAAAATTTTAATGGAATATATTGCCAGGCATTAAGTTAATCACAATTAATATCTTTCTGATTTTTGATAGCATTTTCTAAATCGTATTATATGAGGATTATCAATCATTTTCAATTTGATGTCATTACTAAATTAGATGGATAAGAAACATCTAGTTATTATTTTTGTTGTTCAGTAGCTCAGCCGTGTCCAACTGTTTGCAACCCCATGGACTGCACCACACCGGGCTTCCCTGTCCTTCACCATCTCCCAGAGTTTGCTCAAACTCATGTTCATTGAGTCAGTGATGCCATCCAGCTATCTCATCCTGTGTCACCCCCTTCTCCTCTTGCCCTCAATATTTCCCAGCATCAGAGTCTTTTCCACTGAGTCAGCTCTTCACATCAGACGGCCAAAGTATTGGATTCAGCAACAAAAACATAACACACTTAAATAGCTATAAAAATAATATCTGAACTTTTATATGAGACCAAAAAGCACACAGATATCTAATAATACTCGTTTCTTAATAAAACAAAAAATTCAGTAAGGAAAAACCTTACTGTAAATTAGCAAATGACACATCAGTGCGCTGATAGTTTCAAAAATCTCTATTAGAGCACTAACTGAAACAATGAATAGAGCAACATTCACTTTTCTATCACTATGGACTGTTCCTTTTCATTCTGATAATGGTCTATATTCTGACATTAATTTCATATGTTAGCCTTCTGATATTTATATTTTGCATGTTATATCTTTGTCTATTTCACAGTTACCTGTGTCTTTATATTAAAGTACATCTGTTCTAGGCATATACATACAGACATAGCATACAGCTGGATTTCACTGTTTTATTTATTCTGATAATATCTATTAATTGAAGTGTAAAGCTGAGTAATATATTATGTAATTATTATGTATTTGGATTTAAGTATACTTTTAAACGTTTATTTATTTTTTGTCCCCTGTGGTTTTCATTGCCCTATACTATTTTTCCCTTCCAATCCCATACGATTATACGGTGGAAGTGAGAAATAAATTCAAGGGAACTGGACATGGAACAACAGATTGGTTCCAAATAGGAAAAGAAGTACATCAAGGCTGTCTACTGTCACCCTGCTTATTGAACTTATAGATAGAGTACAACATGAGAAATGCTGGGCTGGAGGAAGTAGAAGCTGGAATCAAAATTGCCAGGAGAAATATCAATAACCTCAGATATGCAGATGACACCATCCTTATGGCAGGAAGTGAAGAAGAACTAAAGAGCCTCTTGATGAAAGTGAAAGAGGAGAGTGGAAAAGTTGACTTAAAGCTCAACATTCAGAAAACTAAGATCATAGCATCTGGTCCTATCACTTCTTGGCAAATAGATGGGGGAACAGTGGAAACAGTGGCTGACTTTATTTTTTTGGGCTCCAAAATCACTGCAGATGGTGATTGCAGCTATGAAATGAAAAGACGCTTACTCCTTGGAAGGAAAGTTATGACCAAGCTAGACAGCATATTAAAAAGTAAAGACATTACTTTGTCAACAAAGGTCTGTCTGGTCAAGGCTATGGCTTTTTGCAGTAGTCAAGTATGGATGTGAGAGTTGGACTGTGAAGAAAGCTGAGCGTAGAAGAATTTGATGCTTTTGAACTGTGGTGTTGGAGAAGACTTTTGAGAGTCCCTTGGACTGCAAGGAGATCCAATCAGTCCATCCTAAAGGAAATCAGTCCTGGGTGTTCATTGGAAGGACTGAAGTTGGAGCTGAAACTCCAATATTTTGGCTACCTGATGCGAAGAGGTGACTCATTTGAAAAGATCCTGATGTTGGGAAAGATTGAAGGCAGGAAGAGACGGAGAAGGGAATGACAGAGGATGAGATGGTTAGATGGCATCATAGACTCAATGGACATGAGTTTGGGTAAATTCTGGGAGTTGGTGATGGACAGGGAGGCCTGGTGTGCTGCGTTTCATGGGGTCACAAAGAGTCGGACTCGACTGAGAGGCTGAAATGAACTGAACTGAATCTAATAGACAGAGTGCCTGAAGAGCTATGGATGGAAGTTCGTGACATTGTACAGGATGCAGGGATCAAGACCATCCCCCAAGAAAAAGATATCCAAAAAGGCAAAATGGTTGTCTGAGGAGTCCTTATAAATAGCTATGAAAAGAAGAGAAGTGAAAGCAAAGGAGAAAAGGAAAGACATACCCATTTGAATGCAGAATTCCAAAGAATAGCAAGGAGAGATAAGAAAGCCTTGCTCAGTGATCAATGCAAAGAAATAGAGGAAAACAATAGAATGGGAAAGACTAGAGATCTCTTCAAGAAAATTAGAGATACCAAAGGAAATTTTCATGCAATAATGGGCACAATAAAGGACAAAAATAATATGGACCTAACAGAAGCAGAAAATATTAAGAAGAGGTGGCAAGAATACACAGAACTATACAAAAAAGATCTTCATGATCCACATAATCACAATGGTGTGATCACTCACCTAGAGCCAGACATCCTGGAATGTGAAGTCAAGTGGGACTTAGGAAGCATCATTACGAACAAAGCTAGTGGATGTGATGGAATTCCAGTTGAGCTATTTCAAACCCTAAAAGATGATGCTGTGAAAATGCTGCACTCAATATGCCAGCAAATTTGGAAAGCTCAGCAGTGGCCACAGGACTGGAAAAGGTCAGTTTTCATTCCATCCTAAAGAAAGGCAATGACAAAAAATGTTCCAACTACCACACAATTGCACCCATCTCACATGCTAGTAAAGTAGTGCTCAAAATTCTCCAAGTCAGGCTTCAAAAGTATGTGAACCGTGAACTTCCAGGTGTGCATGCTAGATTTAGAAAAGGCAGAGGAACCATGGTGCCAGCATCCCCTTGGATCATCAAAAAAGTGAGAGCATCCCAGATTGTGGAAAATTCTGAAGGAGATTGTAATACCAGACAACCTGATTTGCCTCTTGAGAAATTTGTATGCAGGTCAGGAAGCAACAGTTAGAAATGGACATGGAAAAACAGACTGGTTCTAAATCAGGAAAAGAGTATGTCAAGGTGTGATTCTCACCCTGATCACTTAACTTATATGCAGAGTACATCATGAGAAACTCTGGCCTGGATGAAGCACAAGTTGGAATCAAGGTTGCCAGGAGAAATATCAATAACCTCAGATATGCCGATGACACCACCCTTATGTCAGGAAGCAAAGAAGAACTAAAGAGTATCTTGATAAAGATGAAAGAGGAGTGTGAAAAAGCTGGCTTAAAACTCAGTATTCAGAAAACTGAGATCATGGCATCTGGTCCCATCACTTCATGGCAAATAGATGGGGGAATAGTGGAAAAATTGAGAGATTTTTTTTGGGGGGCTCCAAAATCACTGCAGTTGGTGACTGCAGCCATGAAATTAAAAGATGCTTGCTCCTTGAAAGGAAAGTTATGACCAACCTAGACAGCTTATTAAAAAGTAGAGATATTACTTTCCCAACAAAGGTCTGTCTAGTTAAGGCTATGGTTTTTTCCGTGGTCATGTATGGATGTGAGAGTTGGACTAAAAGAAAGCTGAGCACCGAAGAATTGATGCTTTTGAACTGTGGTGTTCAAACTGTGGTGTTTTGAACTGTGGAGAGCACTCTTGACAGTCCCTTGGACAGCAAGGAGACCCAAATAGCCCATCCTAAAGGAAATCAGTGCTGAATATTCATTGGAAGGACTGACACTGAAGCTGAATCTCCAATACTTTGGCCACCTGATGCGAAGAGCTGACTCATTTGAAAAGACCCTCATGCTAGGAAAGATTGAAGGCAGGAGGAGAAGGTTATAACAGAGGATGAGATGGTTGGATGGCATCACTGACTCATTGGATATGAGCTTGAGTCAAATCATGGAGTTGGTGATCCACAGGGAGGCCTGGCGTGATGCAGTCCATGAGTTTGCAGAGTCAGACATGACTGAATGACTAGACTGAACTGATACTATTTTTCCATATCAATGTGAGTTATTTGAATAAAATTTTAGTTTCTTTTAATTTTTTATTAGCTTTTAAGCCTGGTGGGCCTCAAACAGGGTTGCAAAGAGTTGGACATGACTTAGCAACTAAACAACAACAACGAAGATAAAGCTATTTTCATTATTTTCAATGTTAGCTGTAGAGTTTGTATCATGCACTCAGCTTCTCAAATTCTAACTGAAGTAATGTTATACAATGTTTTAAAATTAGCACACTCATAAAAAAAAAAATCAGTCTATCACGTCCAACTTTTCATGACCCCATGAACAATAGCCTGCCAGGTTCCTCTTTCCATTATTATTTTTATTATTTGCATTTTTCTCCAGGCAAACATACTGGAGTGGGTAGCTATTCCCTTCTCCAGGGGATCTTCCCAACCCCAGGATCAAACCCAGGTCTCCCTCAAGCCAGGAGTATTTTTTACCATCTGTGTCACCAGGGAAGCCCACTCACACACATATATATTTGTCTCAACATGAGTTATTTAAAGTGGGAAAATAATGTTTTACTGTACTATATTGATATATTTCTATATAAAAATGAAAATTTTAGATATATAGCAAATAATAATGAGTAAATAGTTTGTAAATAAAAATACAACTAATTGGAGTTGATTTCCATGTCAAAATTATAATTTGAGGTAGCAGTAAGTTTTTTGAAAACAAGACCTTTATTTGGGACTATTTTATCTGAGTATATTTAAAATAATTTAAAGTTTTGTTATCCTTTATGAATAATTTGCTCCTTATCTTTTATTGTCCATTAATGATGAACCAGGCTTTTACAACACAATTGTAATGAAACTGAATATCAGAATTGCTTTCCTATTGAAAGTAACCCACTGATGAAATTATCTTGTATAGGCTATATTGCAATAAAAAAATCTAGTTAGTTTCAAGTATCTGAAGCTTAACATCAAATATGTACTAATCAAATTTTTAATTCAACAAAATAATTTTGGCTAGTAACTATGTCTCATTATCTTTACTGGGTGTTAATAATAAAATCCTAATAAAGAATTTCTTTCTGGACTATATAGTTTTCAATATAGTGGAAATAATCAGCAATCATAAAATAATCAATTTTTTTAATGAGAAAAGTTAGGCTACACACAGAATGGTATGTAAACTAGATGGAAGAAACATATATTTTATATTATGTTTAAAACTTGTCATAAGGAGATATGATAAGTTGAATAAATTATATCTACAAGTGCCATTATCATGCCCTGCATAATGTACTCTCAACAGATGGAGACATTTGCCAAAGTGTGTCTGTATTAATATGCAGTGAGACTCTAAAACTCAACTGGCTCATTATTTTTCTAGCAAATTATGTATGACCTAGTGCCTAAACAATAAGCAACAACATGTTCAGAAATTTAGGGGGTAAGGGAAGTTGGGGAGCTTCAGAACTAGCCTGCCAATGCAAGAGATTTGGCTTTAATCCCTGGATTGAGAAGATCCCCTGGAGAACGAAATGGCAATCCTCTCCAGTATTCTTGCCTGGGAAATCCCATGGACAGAGGAACTTGGCTGGTTATAGTTCATGAGGTCTCAAAAGAGTCAGACATGACTTAGCAACCAAACAACAAACATCATGTTCAGAGATTTTATATATATATATACATATGTATATATATATATATAAATGAGAATTTTTTTGTTGTGTAGATTATGCAAGAAAACTGGAGAAAAATAGATTCTTGATATAAATGAAAAAGTAACAAAATTCAGTTTGGTATTTATAATATATAAACTTAATACTCATTTTGAAAACTATTTTTATTCTGATTTATTTTGACAATAGGTTCAGTATGTGAACTAAAATAGTACTTATTAGCATGGCATTAATATTTACCAACATAGGTACAAATATATTTTTTCCCTTAGGGGTTATGTTTTCTCATGCTGAGATATCTAAATTCTGATTTTTCTTAGTGTTTAAGCTGTGAGATTGATCTTTTGTTGCTGCTCTTTGCTTGTCCTTGCTTCTTTTATTTTTTGGTTCATGTTTATTAAGAGATATTTTAGATCATCTGCTCAAGTATCTCTCATCTTCTTAATGAGAAAATTTAAGATAAATTATATTCTCGTAAGTGAAGTCAGATTTTAAAGTCCTTATAGTAAATGTACATGCATATTGACCCTCTTTCTTCTTAGTAATGATCATATAATACTTACAGAACCTTTGTGCAAAAACTCTACTTCTTTTCTGAAAGAAAAGTGATGGTTTCTAACAGTTATAACTTTTTCTTTGAGTTTATCTTTCATTTTTTAAATGAAATTATGCTATCCTCTTCTCAGAACTTCTTGATCTACCCACCCAGAAGAATGGGCAACAACTGACTTACACCTTCTTTAAGAGCTTAGAATGACTGATTTTAATTTTTTTTAATTTTCATTTTTATATGCTTAATGTATTCTTTTTATAGATTATTCAACACTTATTCTCTAAGTGATTTTACCTTCTACAGCAATGGATTTAACTTGTCTGAACCAATGCTCCCTTGCAAACATTGTGTAATTTTATTTAGTGAAGTGAAATCCGTGTATTGCAATGAAAAGGTGAAAAAATTGGGGGAAAAGAGATTCTTGTTCAGTTATACAAGTCCAGCACTTCGCTTCTATAAAATGCATACTATAATAACAACTTTGCTGGTGGCTCAGATGGTAAAGCATCTGCCTACAAGGCAAGAGTCTGGGTTCAGTCCCTGGGTGGGGGAGATCTCCTGGAGAAAGAAATGGCAACCCACTCTAGTACTCTTGCCTGGAAAATCCCATGGACGAGGAGCCTGGTAGGCAGTCCATGGGGTCACAAAGAGTCAGATATGACTGAGTGACTTCACTTTTAGGTATAAGATATCAGTTGTGCATTATCTGTCTCTCCCACTGCATTTTCTCATCATCTTGAAATCCAGATTTCTGTCCTAAATAAATAAATTTCAGTTCCAAGATCATGAAAGATAGTTTCATTGTTGCTTCTAGTTTTGTGCCTTATTCACCATCTATTTCTTTTGTCTGGTGAAAATCTACTGAAGTTTTAATCCTCTGTTCAGTGGCAACCTTCTTGTGATGTTTGATTTAAATTCAAAGCAGAATTTGTCCCTGCATTGTTTTTCTTATTCTGCTTGCTTCTTACACAGTGCAGTTCTGAATGGCCGTTAGATAGCATCCATTAATTTCTCTTTGTCCTTCCCACCTCTAGGAGTGGGAAAACTCATGTGAAACAGATGCACATAGAAAGAAGATAGCCTTTCAGACTGATCAAGCAGACTGGAGACACAGCTTTGGATATGCAGCTAGTGAAGCGGCTAATATATTTCTTTATCATGGCACATTTTCTCAAAGGGTCACTGACAAAGCTGGACACACAGAATGCCTTTGTCAGGAAGAGTTGCCATTGCACACTTGACACAAACAGTTAGCTAATATATTCTCCTTTTACCAGGCAGCTGGATCTAAAAGAGAGCGTGCCCTGAAAGGGCTGGTCCAAGCATACTCTTTCCCTTCTTCTAAAGCCAACTGGTTAAGTCAAAGTACAGGGATAAGTAGAAATTCAGAAAAAAAAAAAAAAAAATATATATATATATATATATATGTGTGTGTGTGTGTATGTGTGTGTGTGTCCTTGTATTTATTTAGGAAATAAAAGGAAGTAAATAATTTGGAATTCAGTCCTAATGTTCTGCATTAGTAATATGATCTCCTAGGATCATTTTAGAATTTAGAATTAAAGAGACTTTAGAATTAGAGAGAACTGTGATCAACCTCCGTCAAAATCTACAGCATGAAATATGGTAGTCTTGCAGCCACTAAGAGAGCCTAGTGCAGTCCAGAAGAACTGAGGAGGTCATGCAAGACAATTTCTATCTCTCCAACCATTTCTTGAGAAATAGAACTTACTTTGGCAGGCTTTGATTCTTGGAAGCCTATATTCAAGCTTTCATGTGCCTTTGCTGAAAGATATAGCTAGGCTCTCATGGTTTATGAATTTCCCTCACGGCTTGAGGTAAAGAATCTGCCTGCCAATGCAGAAGCCATAGGAGATACAGATTAGATCCCTGGTTGGGGAAGATCCCTTGAAGAAGGAAATGGCAACCCACTCCAATATTCTTGCCTTGTAAATCCCATGGGCAGAGGAGCCTGGCTTGCTGCAGTCCATGGGGTCGCAGAGAGTCAGATAAGACTTAACGACTAAACAACAAAATCTTGGTTTACATAAGAATTCAAAAGTACTTCTGCACTTCTGACTCTTGTTGAATTGGGTCTTTTACAGTTGGTCGGGAACTGTGGTCTGGGCACTGTGGAGTTCGTCTGGTTTACTCACCACATCACCAAAAGCTAGATAATACACACATACCACACAATTGACTCACACCACAGGAACTGAGGTCATCCTAGAACTTCCTAAGTATCATGGCTGTGAAATTATAGATGCTGGTGGTATGTGGTGTGCTTCAGTGCTTTGAAGACTCACTGACAGAGGGAGCGGTGAGGATGTGAGAGAGTAAGAGCAGCTTAATGATGAGAGTATCCTGTGTAGCATATTAGACATCTGAAGTTATTTCACCAAACTACTCTTTTGTGCTGAGGTCCATATTCAAAAGAGGATAACTATATGAGGTCCTGGTAAATAATTGTGTGCCGTAGAGAGAAGGGAAGCAAAGGACTCTATGCACATGGCACTGATGAAATGAGTGTTCTGTGTTCAGGTATTTCAATTCAGCAAATATAAAATCCCAATTAGTGTGTGTATATAGAAATTCCTTCGTGGCATAAATATTTGCAAATCATTACGGTTGTTAAAATTTCAGATACATATGAGCATGGTATAAAGGGTATTGTTAATTTTGAAGAATTTAATGATAGAAAATAGTTAAGCATTATTTTATTAGTGATGTGTTTGTGTGCTAAGTCACTCCAGTCATGATCAACTCTTTGTGATGCTATGGACCATAGCCTGCCAGGCTCCTTTGTCCAGGGGTTTCTCCAGGCAAGAATACTGGAGTGGGTTGTTATGCCCTCATCCAGGGGATCTCCATGACCCAGGGATTGAACCTGCATCTTATATGTCTTCTTTACCCCAAGTGCCACATATAATATTATCTTATATGTGCTTGTTTGGGAAATATATATTTCAAAAAAAGGAAAGCCATTTATTTTAATTCTTTGCAGAAATAGATGGGATTCTATTTGAATCCATTGAATCAATCTCATTGACTAGACTCTGCATAGAGATGGGTGTACCACAGTGAACAAAAAATACACAAGGTACTTCCCTGGCAGTCTAGGGGATAAGAATCCACCTGCCAATGCAGAGGACATGGGTTTGATCCGTGGTCCAGGAAGAGTCCACATGCCTTGAAGTAGTTAAGCCAGTGGCCACAACTACTAAGCCTGAGCTCTAGAGCCCAAAAGCCACAACTACTGAAGCTTGTAGGTCAAGAGCCTGGGCACCTCAACAAGAGAAATCACTGCAACGTGAAGGCCATGCACAGTAACAAAGAATAGCCCTTGCTTGCCACAACTAGAGAAAGCCCAGGCACAGCAACAAAGGCCTGGAACTGACAAAAAATCAATAAATAAAAATTAAAAAAGCAAAACAAACAAACAAACAAATAGTACAAAAGCACAAAGTGCAATGAACTGAATGTTTGTGTTCCTCCAAATACATATATTGAACCCTAATCCAAATGTCATGATATTCTAACATGGGATTTGGTGGTCGGGGGGTAGTGATTAGGTCATGAGGATGGACCCCTCATGAGTGGGATTATTGTCCTTATAAAATAGACTCCAGAGAGTCATAACACCCTTTCTGCCACATGAGGACACCTAAGATGCTCTCTATGAACAAGGACACTGGCCCTAATCAGCCAACACCTTGATCTTGTACCTCCCAGCCT
Source organism: Dama dama (assembly GCF_033118175.1). NCBI lineage: Eukaryota > Metazoa > Chordata > Mammalia > Artiodactyla > Cervidae > Dama > Dama dama. The sequence goes on along the minus strand of NC_083710.1, from coordinate 65,252,510 downwards.
CCAGAATTCGAGAAAAAGATATCTATTGTTTGTAAGTAATTCAGTCTCTGGCGTTCTGTTATTGCAGCTCAAACAAACTAATACATATAGTGAGTGAAAGCCCTGCCCCTATAGAATTTATAGCCAAGTGGGAAAAGGCAATATTTTAAAACTCTTTCCCTTTTTGAAAAGTGTCAAGTGCATGAAGTAAATGTAAAGTAAAATGACAGAAACTGAAAGAGACTACTTTCACGTGCAATTCAGAGAAGGCCACTCTGAAAATTTACTTTTTAGGTTGAGATATGAATGGAGGTCAGTCAGTCGATGCTAGAGAGAGCTGCTTTACTTCAGAAGACCTCTTCTAGAGGTATGAGGTACAGTTCAAGGATGCAGTTATGAAAGGGATGTAAGGCAGGTACCACTTACCTTAGTAGACTTCTTTCAATAGTTAATGGTCATAAAACTCCAATTATACTTAACTGAGCTATAAATTGCTCCAAAGATCTGTGGAGAGACAGGGCAAAGAATTAAGAGTAGGACAATCAGACAATATGTGGTCCAGAACAGGAATGTGTAAAATCAGAAACTTTGGAATGACCTTGAGTTTAGAATATGAATGTAGAAGACATTATCAGAATAAGTACTTGAGAGACATGTGCTTAAAGAGAGTTAAAAACTATGTGGCGTAGGCAAACTGATAGATTTTTTTTTTTTTAATCTTCTGGATATAGCACACATTGATTATTGCTGTGGATTCCATAGATGTTAGGTCAAAGCTTTTCAGTCCTTAGTTTTATACTTCAGGCAAATTTTTCCTTCAGAAAAGTGACCCCCCCGACAAAGAATAGTAGTGTGAGATGTGGGGACTTTTTAAATGTTATTGTAGAAATGATGAAATTGAGATTTCAGTCATAAAGATAATTGCAAGAGTAGTAGAAAATCTAATAAGTCTCCTGAGGTAAGAGAATGTTCCTAAAAATATTTGTCTTAGTACAAAATTTTTATGAAGTAAGCGTATTGATTGTGTATATAAACTTTGGCAGAGTTTTCCAATATAAATTTAAAGTTATAAGAAAAGCAAATATCGGCCTCCAACTAATAAAATAAATAAATAAATAAATAAATAATAAAGAAAAGCAAATATCTATTGCTGCTAAGTCACTCCAGTCGTGTCCGACTCTGTGCGACCCCACAGACGGCAGCCCACCAAGGTCCCCCGTCCCTGGGATTCTCCAGGCAAGAACACTGGAGTGGGTTGCCATTTCCTTCTCCAGTGCATGAAAGTGAAAAGTGAAAGGGAAGTCGCTCAGTCGTGTCCGACTGTTAGCGACCCCATGGACCGCAGCCCACCAGGCTCCTCCGTCCATGGGATTTTCCAGGCAAGAGTACTGGAGTGGGGTGTCATTGCCTTCTCTGAAATATCTATTAAGTAAACCCAAAAAGGAACTGAGTTGAAATGATTCTATTATTTTGGTAGCAAAATTGTTGAGAAACTCTCAGCAGCTATAATATAACATACTTTTTATGTTTTTGAGGTGTGCAGTGTTAGTGACTCAGTCGTGTCAGACTCTGCGAGCCCATGGATAGTAGCCTGCTAGTCTCCTCTGTCCATGGAATTCTCAAGGCAAGAATACTGGAGTGGGTAGCCATTCCCTTCTCCATGGAATTCTGACCCAGGGAACAAGCCCAAGTCTCCTGCATTGCAGGCAGATTCTTTACCATCTGAGCAACAAGGGAAAACTTTCTTTTTTTTTTTTTTTTATACTTTCTTATATAACTTAACAGTTGACAGACTGTATTACTGGTGATTCTCAAATTTATTGGAAAAGTTCTTGAGAAAATAACTTATCCTTTCCTTGATCTATTAGAAGCCATCAACTCAGAGAACAAATCTAATTCTGCTTACATAGAAAGTAAAAAGGGAACAGACCTTCAATGTCACAGGTTTTATTTGTGTGTTTTGTTTTGTTTTTCTAATAAAAGAGATATGAGGCACAAGGAAAGGGATACATTTTCTGAGGTTGGTTTCACTTCTTGTTACTGGTGGATGATGAAATCTGAGAACTTCAAGCAATTAAAATTATCAGGTGGAAGAAACATGATTTTATAGCACAGCATGGTTACAAAGACAGGAAATAAGGAACAGTAATAAAATCTTGGGTATCATCTTGGGGACAGAATTTTCCTCCTCTCATAAGTTTTAGAATGAGGGAAAAAACTTTGTGACCCAGGAATTGGCATAGAAGTCAGCACCTCAGTAGTTTCTGCTGTTTAAGAGTATTTACCTTCTCCAAATTCTTGTCTCCAGGCCTTAAGGAGTTGAGAAAAGGAACTAATCTGATCTTCATGGTCCTTTTGCAGGATGGGATTAATGAGAAATAGCTAGGACCTGCTGTATGTTAGAACGAATAGTACCAGTTAGGCTTGTTAGAAAATGTTCCTGTTCAGGAAGCAATTTCATATATACAATAAGAAAAGTGTACAAATATATTTACATATTGTATATTTATATGCGCTCACACAATCAGGGAGCCTATCTTCATTATTCACAATTCTGTAATAGCAAATCCTCTTACTCACTAAAAATGATTTGTGCCCCCAAACCAAGTGCTGTCTCTAATTGAATCTGTTCTTCCAGATGTGGGTTTTCTTCTAGAGCAAATGACAGTCTCTGGAAACTCCATCTGTCAAAAATAATTTTAAAAATTTCTTAGCAAATATCACCAGAAACTCTTCTTTCAGCTGACAGAGATAGCAATAGACCTTCAATACTTTATCTCAGAATTACAACACATCATAGGTTTTCTATCATAAACAATTTCTCAGGGACTTTGAGAATTTTTCAAGAGATCATGTTGGTCCATTACATTGAGGAAATTAAGTATCTCTGATTTGATGAATAGTAGGAGTTGCATACAATTTCAGTTCAGTTCAGTTCAGAGCTCAGTTGAGTCCGACTCTTTGCGACCCCGTGAATCGCAGCACGCCAGGCCTCCCTGTCCATTACAAACTCCCAGAGTTTACTTAAACTCATGCCCATTGAGTTGGTGATGCCATCCAGCCATCTCATCCTCTGTCATCCCCTTCTCCTCCTGCCCCCAATCCCTCCCAGCATGAGGGTTTCTCCAGTGAGTCAACTCTTTGCCCGAGGTGGCCAAAGTATTGGAGTTTCAGCTTCAGCATCAGTCCTTCCAAAGAACACCCAGGACTTATCTCCTTCAGGTTGAACTGGTTGGATCTCTTTGCAGTCCAAGGGACTCTCAAGAGTCTTCTCCAACACCACAGTTCAAAAGCATCAGTTTTTCAGCATTCAGCTTTCTTCCGAACATGGCTACTGGAAAAACCATAGCCTTGACCAGACGGACCTTTGTTGGCAAAGTAATGTCTCTGTTTTTTAATATGCTATCTAGGTTGGTCATAACTTTCCTTCCAAGGAGTAAACGTCTTTTAATTTCATGGCTGCAATTGCCATCTGCAGTGATTTTGGAGCCCCAGAAAATAAAGTCTGACACTGCTTCCACTGTTTCCCCAGTTTCCCATGAAGTGATGGGACCTGATGCCATGATCTTCGTTTTCTGAATGTTGAGCTTTAAGCCAACTTTTTCACTCTCCTCCTTCACTTTCATCAAGAGGCTCTTTAGTTCCTCTTCACTTTCTGCCATAAGGGTGGTGTCATCTGCATATCTGAGGTTATTGATATTTCTCCCAGGAATCTTAATTCCAGCTTGTGCTTCTTCCAGCCCAGCGTTTCTCATGATGTACTCTGCATATAAGTTAAATAAGCAGGGTGACAATATACAGCCTTGATGTAATCCTTTTCCTATTTGGAACCAGTCTGTTGTTAACTGTTGCTTCCTGACCTGCATACAGGTTTCTCAAGAGGCAGGTCAAGTGGTCTGCTATTCCCATCTCCTTCAGAATTTTCCACAGTTTATTGTGATCCACACAGTTAAAGGTTTTGGCGTAGCCATCTGTATGTCTTCTTTGGAGAAATGTCTGTTTAGTTCTTTGGCCCATTTTTTGATTGGGTCATTTATTTTTCTGGAATTGAGCTGCAGGAGTTGCTTGTATATTTTTGAGATTAATCCTTTGTCTGTTTCTTCATTTGCTATTATTTTCTCCCAATCTGAGGGCTGTCTTTTCACCTTACTTATAGTTTCCTTGGTAGTGCAAAAGCATGGAAGCAACCTAGATGCCCATCAGCAGATGAATGGATAAGGAAGCTGTGGTACATATACACCATGGACTATTACTCAGCCATTAAAAAGAATTCATTTGAACCAGTCCTAATGAGATGGATGAAGCTGGAGCCCATTATACAGAGTGAAGTAAGCCAGAAAGATAAAGAACATTACAGCATACTGACACATGTATATGGAATTTAGAAAGGTGATAACGATAACCCTATATGCAGAACAGAAAAAGAGACACAGAAATACAGAACAGACTTTTGAACTTTGTGGGAGAATGTGAGGGTGGGATATTTCAAAAGAACAGCATGTATACTATCTATGGTGAAACAGATCACCAGCCCAGGTGGGATGCACGAGACAAGTGCTCCAGCCTGGTGCACTGGGAGGACCCAGAGGAATCGGGTGGAGAGGGAGGTGGGAGCGGGGATCGGGATGGGGAATACGTGTAAATCCATGGCTGATTCATATCAATGTATGACAAAACCCACTGGAAAAAAAAAATAATAATAATAAAAAAAAATAATAAAATAAAACACAAAGCTGAATAAAAAAAAAAAGGTTTTGGCGTAGTCAATAAGGCAGAAATCGATGTTTTTCTGGAACACTCTTTTTCGATGATCCAGCGGATATTGGCAATTTGATCTCTGATTCCTCTGCCTTTTCTAAAACCAACTTGAACATCTGGAAGTTCTTGGTTCATGTATTGCTGAAGCTTGGCTTGGAGAATTTTGAGCATTACTTTACTAGCGTGTGAGATGAGTGCAATTGTGCGGTAGTTTGAGAATTCTTTGGGGTTGCCTTTCTTAGGGATTGGAATGAAAACGGACCTTTTCCAGTCCTGTGGCCACTGCTGAGTTTTCCAAATCTGCTGGCATATTGAGTACAGCACTTTCACAGCATCATCTTTCAGGATTTGAAATAGCTCAACTGGAATTCTATCACTTCCACTAGCTTTGTTCGTAGTGATGCTTCCTAGGGCCCACTTGACTTCACATTCCAGGATGTCTGTCTCTAGATGAGTGATCAGACCATTGTGATTATCTGGGTCATGAAGACCTTTTTTGTACAGTTCTACTGTGTATTCTTGCCAACTCTTAATATCTTCTGCTTCTGTTAGGTCCATACCATTTCTGTCCTTTATTGAACCCATCTTTGCATGAAATATTCCCTTGGTATCTCTAATTTTCTTGAAGAGATCTCTAGTCTTTCCCATTCTGTTGTTTTCCTCTGTTTCTTTGCATTGATCGCTGAGGAAGGCTTTCTTATCTCTCCTTGCTATTCTTTGGAACTCTGCATTCAAATGGGAATATTTCTCCTTTTCTCCTTTGCTTTTCACTTCTCTCCTTTTCACAGCTATTTGTAAGGCCCCCTCAGATGGCCATTTTGCCTTTTTGCATTTCTTTTCCATGGGGATGGTCTTGATCCCTGTCTCCTGTACAATGTAATGAACCTCCGTCCACAGTTCATCAGGCACTCTATCAGATCTAGTCTGTTATATCTATTTCTCACTTCCACTGTATAGTCATAGGGGATTTGATTTGGGTCATACCTGAATGATCTAGTGGTTTTCCATACTTTCTTCAATTTAAGTCTGAATTTGGCAATAAGGAGTTTATGATCTGAGCCACAGTCAGCTCCTGGTCTTATTTTTCCTGACTGTATAGAGCTTCTCCATCTTTGGCTGCAAAGAATATAATCAATCTGATTTCGGTGTTGACCATCTGTTGATGTCCACGTGTAGAGTCTTCTCTTGTGTTGTTGGAAGAGGGTGTTTGCGATGACCAGTGCGTTCTCTTGGCAAAACTCTATTAGCCTTTGCCCTGCTTCATTCCATACTCCAAGGCCAAATTTGCCTGTTACTCCAGGTGTTTCTTGACTTCCTACTTCTGCAAGCCAGGCTTCAGCAATACGTGAACCGTGAACTTCCAGATGTTCAATATGGTTTTAGACAAGGCAGAGGAACCAAAGATCAAATTGCCAAGGTCTGCTGGATTATCAAATAAGCAAGAGAATTCCAGAAAAACCTCTATTTCTGCTTTATTGACTATGCCAAACCCTTGAATGTGTGGATCAGAATAAACTGTGGAAAATTCTGAAAGAGATGGGAATACCAGACCACCTGACCTGCCTCTTGAGAAACCCATATTCAGGTTAGGAAGCAACAGTTAGAACTGGACATGGAACAACAGACTGGTTCCAAATAGGAAAAGGAGTGCGTCAAGGCTGTAAGTTGTCACCCTGCTTATTTAACTTATATGCAGAGTACATCAAGAGAAATGCTGGGCTAGGGGAAGCACAAGCTAGAATCAAGATTGCCGGGCCAGATATGCAGATGACACCACCCTTATGGCAGAAAGTGAAGAGGAACTAAAAAACCTCTTGATGAAAGTTGAAGGAGGCTCCAGTTTCATCCATCTCATTAGAATTGATTCGTGAAAAAGTTGGCTTAAAGCTCAACATTCAGAAAACTAAGATAATGGCATCTGGTCCCATCACTTCATGGGAAATAGATGGGGAGACAGTGGAAACAGTGTCAGACTTTATTTTCTGGGGCTCCAAAATCACTGCAGATGGCGATTGCAGCCATGAAATTAAAAGATGCTTACTCCTTGGAAGGAAAGTTATGACCAACCTAGATAGCGTATTAAAAAACAGAGACATTACTTTGCCAACAAAGGTCCATCTAGTGAAGGCTATGATTTTTCCATTGCTCATGTATGGATGTGAGAGTTGGACTGTGAAGAAAGCTGAGCGCCAAAAAATCGATGCTTTTGAACTGTGGTGATGAAGACTCTTGAGAATCCCTTGGACTGCAAGGAGATCCAACCAGTCCATCCTAAAGGGGATCAGTCCTAGGTGTTTATTGGAAGGACTAATGCTTAAACTGAAACTCAAATACTTTGGCCGCCTCATTCGAACAGTTGACTCATTGGAAAAGACCCTGATGTTTGGAGGAACTGGGGGCACGAGAAGAAGGGGACGACAGAGAATGAGATGGCGGGATGGCATCACCGACTCGATGAACTTGAGTCTGAGTAAACTCCTGGAGTTGGTGATGGACAGGGAGGCCTGGCATGCTGCGATTCATGGGGTTGCAAAGAGTCAGACACAACTGAGCAACTGAACTGAACTGAGGCTATGCTATAAAGTATAGTAAGGTAGGTAAAGTAGGTATATTCAATTCATTTTTTACTTCTGATATTTTCAACTTTTGACAAATTTCTTGAGATGTTACTCCATCATAAGTTAAGGAAGATCTATATAGCATACCTGAGATGACAGAGGGAAAAATAGTGTCTGAGGAGTGCCTAAGGGCCCGATGTGCTATAAAATAAGGTAGGGATGATTTACCTCTACTGAATATATCTGCAACATTAGCAGCAGTTGATCCAATAAAAATGTGAAAAAGTACCATCAGTCATTAATTTCATACGTTCTTATTAATACCTGTGTCATGTAGTTTTATTCATTCTAGCCATTAACTTTTACCAGAAATATAATGCCTGTATATTTTTTCAGTTCAATATAATAAAATGTAAATTATTAATATTGTTGATATATTATTGATAGATTGGGTATACAGCTGATAATATAATCCATGCATCCTGCATATCCTTTGTAATTAGCATTGAGTGGATATTTTCTAGACAAAGATAATTTAGTTTTTCATGAGATATAGAATATCCATTCTCCTGGAAAACAGAACCTTTTAAAGTATTTTACATACTTTCTAAGTTGTTTATTCAATATGTCATTCAAAACAAAAAACATTGCAAGCATGGAACAATTCACATAGATTATTTTCTCTTTATTTTCAAGCTTTTTATTTTGTATTGGGGTATCACACAATGTTGTGACAGTTTCAGGTAAAAGCTAAAGAGATTAATTCTTAACCCATATTTATACGTGTCCTACTAGAATAATTTATTTCTTAAAGAAGAAGAAGAAACATAAGACTATAAAAATACCAAAATGCAAATATAAGTGTTCACACACATATGCATTAAAAAAAAAAACAGCTGAAAAGTAGACCAAGTTATGCAAGTCATATATGCATGTCTTTATATAGCTTTTTGTACCTCTATATAATTATACAATTATGAATTTTGTACATGAGTATGTATTTATTAAAATTAAAAACTATGTTTTATAATGAAATGGAGTTTTAGTGGCCGTCAAAGTTCTATATAGTAATAGCTATGGTTTTTCCAATAGTCATGTCTCACATGGGATGTGAGAGTTGGGCCATAGACGAGGCTGAGCACCAAAGAATCAATGCTTTTGAATTGTGGCGTTGGAGAAGACTCTTAAGAGTTCCTTGGACAGCATGGAGATCAAACCAGTCCATCCTAAAGGAAATCAACCCTAAATACTCATTGGAAGGACTGATCCTGAAGCTGAAGCTCCAATATTTTTGCCACTTGATGCAAAGAGCAGACTCAATGGAAAAGACCTTGATGCTGGTCAAAAGGAGAAGCAAAGGATGAGATGGTGAGATAGCATCACTGACTCAAGGGACGTGAATTTGAGCAAACTCTAGGAGACAGTGGAGGACAGAAAATTGTGGCATGCTACAGTCAGTCTATGGGGTTACAAAAAGTCATACATGACTTAGCAACTGAACAACAACAACAAATCACTGCATACACATTAGCTGCTCAATTGATATTTTTTAAAATATGTTTAATGGTATTATATAAGAGAGAAATAATAGCAAACATAAGAAGGTCACAATATTTTTTATCATTTATTGTGTATTTTTTTTATTGGTTCAAATTCTACACTAATGTCATTCAACAGAGATTTCAGAGACAACATCATCACATACAAATCACTTACTGTGGACTGTAGGATGCCTACACTCCCTGCATACATAATAGTCATCCCCACTTTGCAAACCTAATCGTTTCATCAGCATGGACACTTTTAAAATTACCTGTTTACACTAGTGGCTATTGAGCTACAAAGGGCACATTCTGTTAAGGTGACCCTAAATCTTCATAGCCAAAGGAGGAAAATTCAGTGCAAAATGGCACAGATGGGGACTGATGAATGCTTGACCAGAGACCCTGTGAACATCTGCATCATGATGTTACTTATTAGACAGACTCCCAAGACATCAATAATAGTGCTAATAATAGCACTGACCTATATAGAACTCTGTCTTTTCCAGGTTGATATCACAACCTTTCATACAGGATGGCTAGATTCATATTGAACTAAAGTTGAAGAGCTATATCTTGAGAATTAATCTATGATTGTCTGTTCTATCTTCCTCTTGCTCTCTCACTACAGCCCCTTCCCTGGTATCTTGCAGTCTCAAGCTGCACTCCTCTGCCAGATCTAAGATGCAAGGAAAGAAACAGCCAACTGAACTTATAAGAGAGAAATATTTGTTTACTAGCTAAAATACATTTCTTCCGTGACACTAGATGCGAATTAGCCTGGGCAAAGAAGAGTTATTTGTCAAGTGAATCAGGCTGGACAGAAAAGATCCAGTGTGTCTGGAAGCTGTAGGGGAATTGGTAAGGGAACTGTTTTCTATCGATGGTCTCCATTTTGCCCAAGGCCAGGTTTCCAGCCGCCAGCTGTCTGGTAGATCCCTACAGGCAGCCTCCTTTGTAACAGGTCTTGCACTGTGGCAGCATCATACCCTCCCTCACAGCAAGTGATGCCATGGAAAACGTGGTGGGGCTGCTGTCCTAAGTGGAACTGCAAGAAATGTTCTCCAATTTTTTTTTTTTTTTTTGAAAAAAGAACACAGGCTTATGGAATGAAATAAAAATGAAAAAATAGTAAATACAGAAATCAATGAGTTAGGAAAGGAAAATATATGATAGTTGAGAACTAAATATCTGGGCCATTTGAAAAATAAAAATAAGAGAAAAATTCTGTCTAATTTAATCATAAAAAGACAATGAGTCCTAACACACAAATTTAGAAAATATCCAGAGGAAAATAACTACAGAACTGAATGCTTTTTTTAAGTATAAATTATTACTTTTACTAACTATTGCCATTAAGAACATGGGTTCAATATTATTATGTTCACTAAGAGCTTCACAGTCATTCAGTTGTGTCCAATTCTTTGAGACCCCATGAACTGAAGTCCGTCAGACTCCTCTATCCATAGAACTTTCCTGGCAAAAAAAAACTTTCCTGGAGTGAGATGTCGTTTCCTTCTCCAGGCAAGAAGACTGGAGTGGGTTGCCATGCCTTCCTCCGGGGATCTTCCCAACCCAGGGATCGAACCCAGATCTCCCACATTGCATGTGGATTCTTTACCATCTGAGCTACTAGGGAGGCCCATTAAACTAGAGTGGGTAGCCTATCTCTCCTCCAGGGGATCTTCCCAACCCAGAGTCTTCTGCATTTTAGGCAGAATTCTTTACCAGCTGGGCTACCAGGGAATCTCTTCAAAAAGCCTAGTGCAAGACAATAATTGTCTTTCTTAACTGCTTTTTTTCCATGTTATACACTCTTCTTTATTCTCTGTAGGTGGGTAGTAATTTTTTGGCTTGTGAAGTCTTTTTTGAGAAGCTATTATAATCCTAGAGTTTATAAAATATTCTTTAACATGTTTCTTTTACACAGGCTTTGCACTGAGATTTTGCTTACTAGCTACTTTGTGATGAAGAACATCTATTATAATTTAAAAATCTCTATAGTTTCTGAGCCAACTGTTTCTCTCATTTTTCCTCCAGTGCATGAGAAGCTATACTGCCAGACGAAATGGCTTGGGTTACTTGTAAAACAATCTAGAAATACCGACCTGGCTCAAGTGATGGAAAAGCACACCTTAAAGATAGATTCGAGGTTGTGCAAAGCTGACTTTAAAGAAGTGTCATTTTAAAGAATGAATGGCATCAGAATTTATGAAAATTAAGTAAAAACAAGCCTTCTATCAGTTTGGATTGCTAGTCCTTGACATTGCTAGCATTTGTTTGCAAGTGAATTCTAGCAGCCTTGTCATTTTCACAGTTTAATGTAAAATATACTTCCCAATGGTAAAGTAATTATAAAAATTTCCATGCACAATTATCCCTGAGAGCAAATTAGAAGTCATATCTGGTTGGGATACATCAATAATTGATGGCCTAAGAACTGCACTGAGCTATGTGATGGCTGGTTGCACTAAGACACTGCAAATTACTCCTGGAGAATAATAAGGATATGCTCAGGATAGAAATATTTACAATTGGCAATAGGGCAGTTTATATCACTGCAGAGGCAGCACACTAAATAATCATATACATAGTTGTATTTTCCCGATGTTCAATAGTACTATTGTCTATCGGGACTCTTTACAAAGTGTATACCTTTAATCATGTCATCCAAATTCGGTAAAGAGTCTTTTAAAAAGTTATTTTTTAAGAAGAGGTAAAACATTATTAAAACATTTACATGGTTCAAAATAAGTGCAACATAAAAAAGTAAAAAGTGAAAATTCTGTCTTCTATGTTTCTATTTATTTCATATCTACACCCTGAATCCTGGAGGGAAGAATTTTTTAATGTGAGGAATTTTCTTCCAATGTTTCTTCATACAAATACATTTTCTCCCTTCTTTCACTATCAGTGTGTTATGCACATGATTCCTTACCACATTTTTCCAACCTTAGCAATATATACTAGAACAATTTCTATATGAGTATCAAGATCTTTATCTTAAGTATTCCCAAAACAGTGTTGTGGCTCAGTTGGTAAAGAATCTGCCTGCAATGTGGAAGACCTGGGTTCAATCCCTAGGTTGGGAAGATCCCCTGGAGAAGGGAATGGCTACCCACTCCAGTATTCTTGCCTGGAGAATCCAGTGGCCCAAGGAGCTTGGTGGGCTACAGTACATGGGGTCACAAAGAGTCAGACACGATGGAGTGACTAATAACCAAGGATAAGAAAACGTGCAGTAGAATATTTTAAAAGATCCCTAAAGATAAACATTTTGATATTTTCAATTGTGTGAGTACATGAATATAAACATAGCATAATTTTCAGAAGAAAAATTGCAGAATGAAAGAGAAATTTTAATCACTGTGCTCTGTTCTCAGTCCTGTTTGACTTTTTGTAACCCCATGGACTGCAGCTCACCGGGCTCCTCTGCTCATGGGATTCTCCAGGCAAAAATATTGGAATAGATTGCCATGCCCTCCTCCAGGGAATCTTCTCAACCCAGGGATTGAACCCAGGTCTCTTGAATTGCAGGCTGTTTCTTTACCGTTTGAGCCACCAGGGAAGCCCAGTTTTAATCTTAGTAGATGGCAAATTTTCCCTATCAAGATTTATTACATTTTGCATTCCCAGAACTGTGTTTGAGAGTGTCTGTTTTTCCACAAGTTTATAAACAGAATATGTGCTCAACATTTGGATTCCTGATAATCACGAGAGAAATGAGTTTTTCCTTATGGTTTCAATTTTTATGTTTTAATGAAAGATTGAATATTTTTTCACATGTGTTATTAAAATTTATCTATTTTAATTTAAAAACTTTATTCATCTTCATTATGTGATTTTTACTAAAGGGATGTTTGCTCTGTTCTTGTCAATGTCTAAGTGCCATTTGTATTAGAAAAATCAATGTCTGTGATAAGAGTTTCAATCATTTTTCCTAGTTTGTTATTTATTGTTTGTGATTACTCTCTTTTTAAGGTCATACAGAAATGTATAATTTTATGTAATCAGATATATGAATAGTTATTTCTGGAATTTTAGTAATCATTAGAAATACTTGTCCAATTCCAATTTATATTCAAAATTCTCTAATTTTAGGGAAAAACTTGTTAAATGTATTGGGATACATTTGAATGTATTAAAAAATAAAGAGATAAAATTACATTTTTGTGTTTATTCTTTCCATTGAAAATTATGGGCAACTTTTCATTTTTTCAAATTTAATATTGTGTTACTCAGAAATACCCCAAAGTTGATCTCTGTTTAAATCTAGAACACTTCTTGTTAAGTTTATGTCCATATGTCTTAGTTCTTTGTTTTAATTAGACATGATATTTTCTTTCATCACATTTTCAGTATATAGGAGGGTTGATGATGTTTGTGTAATAATTTTGTACTCGGCTAACTTATTGAATTTATTTATGATAATTTTTTTACCTGATCTCTTGGATTAAACAAATAAAATAATATTTTAATTTGGAATATTGACAAATGTTTATGTATGCTTATATGCCTAGTGCGTTAAAAAAAATATCTACTTGCTATGATCTCCAGTTAAATATAGAGACATTGTGGTTAGTTTGGCTTTTGACTTTAATGGAAAGGAACACACATATCTTTACGCTTATATATATATGAAAAGTGTATGTATGTATTTGTATTGTGCAGTTATATACACAACAGTACATAATGTGTAATTTGTATGGCATATATGTGTATTTGTTTATACATATAGACAAATGTATATACACATATATGTATATATACTTGTGTGTATACATATACTTATATATATACACATAAGCACATATATACATATATATGCAAGTATACATATAAATAGGCTTTCCTCATGGCTCAAGTGGTAAAGAATTTGCCTGCATTGCGGGAGACCTGGGTTCAACACCTGGGTGGGGAAGATCCCCTGGAGAAGGAAATGGCAACCCAGTGTAGCATTCTTGCCTAAAAAACTTCCATGGTCAGAGGAGACTATTGGGCTATAATCCATGGGGTCACAAAGAGTCGGACACGACTGAGTGACTTACACTTTCACTTTTTAATACATATAAATACATATATGTACACACATATCTATCCACACACACACATACATATCTTGCAAAGGAAATATTTAGTAATTCTAATTTATCTTAATGTTTCATCTTTTAATTAGGAATTATTTTGATTTTTGCCGAAAGAGTATTGTCTATTAAAAAAATCATGTTTTGTCCTTAGATCATTAATATTATAAATTATTTTTAAATGTTTTCTCACATTTAAACAATCTAAAAATATGCAGCTAGCATCTATTCTGTTATGCTTGTTAGGGAACTTACACATACATTTATAAATAATGTCAGTATTGATCATTGTTCTCTCATTGCCAGTCTTTGTCAAGTATTGGCAGTTTAGCAAGACTACTATTTTTCCTTAAAGTCCCCATTCTTTTTCTTCTGTTGAGAAACAGACAACTCTCCTTACCACCACTGTTCCTTGTACCAACTGACATTTTAGGAAAAGGTCTGTGCCTCCAAGTTCTAGGCAACTTTGCAATAAACACTTCCTCTTTTATTTCTCTGGCATTGCATGTTCTTATGAAACTTCACTTTTTTATGAATATATAAAATAAAATTTGAATTATTCAAGACATACTATCAGAGCTTTCCAAATACCTAATATAACACTGAGATATATCTATTCTAATTATCTATTCTATCCAATGTTGTTTTAAAATGTTCAATTAAAATTTTTAAATTGAGGCAAATGTTTCTGTTGACAGTTATTCTTTAATTCTCCAAGGTTTTCAAATGCTTAGAGCACAGGAGAAAAAAATGAGAGGTTTATATTTAGCTTTCATGAACAGTCAAGAATACAAAACTTTCCAGACATTCAGCTTGATTTAAAAAACTAACAAAATTTCTGACATAAGGTTCCCAGCAAATCTGTCTCAGGGCATTCATTTGAAATACTGGTTGAGTCATTGTGGTGTAAAGTGGTACCCATAATATTTGCTTCCTCATAGTTGTTGTTATTTAATCTCTAAATTGAGTCCAACTCTTTTGTGACTCCATGGCTGTCATCTGCCAGACTCCTCTGTCCATGGTATTTCCCAGGCAAGAATACAGGAGAGGGTTGCTATTTCCTTCTCCAGGGGATCTTCCTAACCCAGGGATGGAACCCTCTTTTCCTGCAAGGCAAGCTGATTCTTTGCCCCTGAGCAACCAGGAAAGCCCTTCCTCAAGGTACCTGAAAGTAAGTACCTTGTTGTTTTTGTTACTTTGTTTCAGCATTATATTATGTAAAAAACACATATGCAAAAGTCATAGGGAATAATATAACCCCATTTATCCTCTCTCCAGGGCACCCCAGGTGGCGGTAGTAATAAAGAATCCACCTGCCAATGCAGGAGAAGCAAAAGGCTCTGGTTTAATCCCTGGGTCAGGAAGATTCCCTGGAGGAGGAAATGGCAACCCACTCCAGGGCTCTTGTCTGGAAAATCCCATGAATAGAGAAACCTGGCGGGCTGCAGTCCATGGGGTCACAAAGAGTCAGACATGACTTCCCGACTGAGCAAATTCTCTCTCTAGTTTAAAAAATTGCTAATAATGGCCAATCATCAATATCTTCAGCCACATTTCTCCATCACTTTTTAATTGAAGCAAACCCTAGATATGTCATTTAAACTATGAATAGTGTAGTTTGTTTCTCTAAACTTATGGACTATTAAAAATAGCCAGAATACTCTTATTACCTCTAAAATAATTAACAATATTTTATTAATATGTCTTAGCGAATCACCAGCAAACTCAACATCTAACTGCAGACATATGATCAAGTCAAACTGAGATCAGCTAAGGCCAGTCCAGAGAATAAAGCTGTCCAGCAGAAGCAAGATTCAAACAAACATTCATTAAAGATCTGAGAATTTTTGGTACATGACAATAAAAAATTGATATTCATTATTCGACATTACAGAATAATTTATTCATAATGTGTTTCAAGTTGATGGTTTCCTTTTCTTTCTTTTTTTTAACCTTTGACTCTAACCCATAGAGTCAAATTTGAAATTCACACATACATAGAAACGAGTTTAGTTTTTATCTTATTGTCTGCAGCTAATCAGCTATCTCTACATCAATAATTTAAATGTCTGCCTTTACCCACACTGGAGAAGAAAATGGCAACCCACTGCAGTATTCTTGCCTAAAGAATCCCATGGAAAGAGGAGCCTGGCTGGCTACAGTCCATGGGGTTGCAAGAGTCGGACATGACCTAGCAACTACACCACCAAACCACCACCACCACCAGCACAAATTTTAAATGCCAATGTTGTTGCTGCATAGACACACAAAATTGGGAAAGTTTCTAAAGCTTCTCTTCTGTTCCACTGATTGGTCACTCTGATCATGTGCCAATTGTAATTACAATGGCTTTTAAATATGTTTTAATATCTTGTAGGACATATTATCCTCACTTTCTTCTTTCAGTATTTTTCTGTTTGCTTCTTTTTGCTTATTTTTCCAAATAAGTTTTATGATCAAGTCATCTATGTC
The DNA here is from genome assembly GCF_033118175.1 of Dama dama. Lineage (NCBI taxonomy): Eukaryota > Metazoa > Chordata > Mammalia > Artiodactyla > Cervidae > Dama > Dama dama. The sequence continues at coordinate 65,236,118 of NC_083710.1, read as the reverse complement.
CAGAAAAACAACTGTTGGCATTTTAAATGGGTAGCTTTCAATTATAAATGACCTCAGGGAGAGCTAGCATCTCTCGAGCCCTTCTATTCAAGAAAATGAACTGTTTTTCTACTTGTTCAAGTCTCTTTTGTGTCAGTTAGATCTCAGAATAAAATTTTATGATTTTTCTTGTATAGATTTTGGATGTCTTGTTCTGTTTTTTTTTTTTCTTAAACGTGACTGTATCTTCACCCAAGAAGGATATTCTATAGGCACAAAATATACAACAAAAGGCTAAAGACTTTCCATACTTTTTTACTAAAATGAAAGAGGAAATAATATAAACCTAGGATAATGCAACTATTGAAAATGAAAAAGGGAAACCCACAAGCAATGCTCAGATTTTTAAAAAATAATCTTTTATTTAACCTGAGGACTTTTGGATATCCATAATGGAGTAAATGTTTTTGGGTATTAAATAGAATAAAAAACTTGTTGGAGATAAAGCTTGTATATATTTTTCTTGAGAGAATGAGCACTATATTATGAAACATAATATTTTCTTAAATTTTTCCAGACCCAACTGTGTTTATGCTCCTTAGTCTGTGCTCATATAGTGAAGAAGTTATTGTATAGGATGAATGGTTTTACCTTAATGGCTCAGAATATATATTCTGGTCTAGTAAGCCTAGATACAAACATTTTCTTTCCATACCAGATGGTATAGTCTCAGCCCCATGACAGTAATTATAGATGCATTTTCTACCATTATGGGTAAGCAAACAAGTATTAAACAGCTTCAACAATACATTTGTGACAAAAACGGAGCATTTCTGTGCTAATGTGTCAGCCATTACACAGAGCTCATTGCCGTTAACAATAAAATTTTGGATTGATAGAACTCCGTAACGGGACAACGCACATGGGAATTAGACTGCTCATCCATCATGTGTAATGTTAGAACAGAGCAATTCCACATTGAATTAGTTCTGAATAACACATTTCTAAAGACCTTTTTCATTCCCTGCATGTCATGTGCCTGTGCCTAACGGAGAGGGCAGCTGTATTTTCCATTATTCCCATTAACCACACATTTCATCTGAAAAATCAATGATCCGCTACCTAAAAGTACACAGTGATAGAATATACCGGAATGATCTTAGGAATGTATGAGAATTCACAAGGAAATCACTCACACTTAAGTTTAAACTTAAATAAAGAAACAATGGCTATATGTCCTTTCTTTGTAAATCATACATTGAAAATCATTAATTTAACCAATGTATTCAAAACATTTTGCTAGGTTTGGTGACTTGTACAATGATAAACATATATTCTTTCCTTATAGACCTTTCAGTCTAGTTTTGAAAAAGTGCATAGTTTATGTCAATGCAATAAATACAAATGGATATTTTTCAACTGTAAAATGTATTATTTTTCTTTCAGTGTTCTCAACTGGTCATCAACCATGTAACCTTTAAACTGTGGTCTTTAGAAAAAAATAGAAAGTGTTCTGAATTAGTTAACTGAAATTCATAAACATTAATAGGAAAACACAAGCACATAGAAACAAGAGAGAATGTGGATGAGGCAAAATATTGTTCATAAAAAATATCCATTACTAATTTCAAATATAGACAATTTGCAGTTGAGAATCTTTGATTAGTTTCTTTTGAGTGGTATAATTTTTTTACAATAAAATTATACAAAGAATTCTACTACCTTGTATGATATCTTTGTAGGTTAAAGATTTAAAATTCTATAAACTAGAATACCCCCTCAGAGAACACTCTCTCTCTCTCTCTCTCTCTCTCTCACACACACACATATTTTGTCAGTTTTCTCTTAAAATTATATTATTTGAAAACCAAGGACAATATGAGATAGGACTTGCCAATCTAAGTCAAATGTACAAAGCAAATACAAAATGCTACAAATGAGCATCCTTCTTATTTTGATGGAGCTTGTATTTTATGGTTGCATATGCAAGTACCTGGGTAGATGCAGTGGTGGAATTCCTCTTCTGTTTGGTACAGTTTTCCTAGTGAAATAGACATGTACATCATTAGTTAAATGAGATGGACTGGGAGATAGAATTAGACATTGAGAAGAATACAGAAAGTATGAAAGAGTACCCAGTGGAGAGAGACTGAAAAATGAGGAAATAATGTAAAATTTTTGGGTAGCTGTAAGGGCACCCTTTAGATTGCCAGGTTGACATTAGGGTACACTTTTATTTAAGCAATTATTAATTATGACCAAAAATAAGCATGAAAATTTAAAGTGTTAGTTGCTCAGACCTATGGACTGCAGCCTGCTAGGCTCCTCTGTCCATGGAATTCTCCAGTCAAGAATCTGGAGTGGGTTGTCATTTCCTTCTCCAAGGGATCGTCTCAACACGGATCAAACCCAGATTTCCTGCAATGCAGGCTAATTCTTTACAGTCTGAACCACCAGAGAAGCCCAATAAGCATGGTTATATATTATTCTTTAGCCAAGTTTTACTGCAGAGATTTGGGTATTATAAGGCAGAAGCTTGCAGTTAATTGGGTTTATTTTGTCAAAATAAACAAAGAATTGAAGGTATATGAAAGTGAAAGTGAAGTCGCTCAGTCGTGTCCGACTGATTGCGATCCTATGGACTGTAGCTCACCAAGCTCCTCCTTTCATGGGATTTTCTAGGCAAGGGTACTGGAATGGGTTGCCATTTCCTTCTCCAGAGGATCTTCCTGACCCAGGGACCGAACCCAGGTCTCCTGCATTATAGGCAGTTGCTTTACCATCTGAGCCACCTATATGAAAGGTAGTAGTAAAAATAATTGACCATTGAATTTCAAATTTTAAAAAGTAAAGTGATTGTGTGAAGCTAGATATAATGAATAGTTGATAGAATTGATCAACTTCGGGTATTCATCAAATTGAAGGAAGAAGAAAATCATTGGAGAGAGAAAGTTGGATCAAGTACACTCAAGACATAGAAGGCAATGGCTAATAAATAATATGCATGAAACTCTGATTACAGGCAATGTGCTGCCATTGTTAAAGATGAAGTTTTGGAATATGAGCATGGCATAGTTGGCAGTGGGAGAAAGGAAGGTAAGATCACAGGGAAGGACTGATTTAAGAAGTTGAGAGTCCAGACCATTAGAAGGACTGTCAACATAGAGATGGAAATCACCAAAATTTTGGTAAAAAGCAGATTGGAAATGTTAGAGTGAGTTAAAATCATCAATGAACAGAGAGAATGTTGGTACCATAATGCAAAGATGTGAAATTCAATGCTACGAGTGTTTATATAAGTTGGAAGAAGAATATTCTAAAAGTGACTTTCAGAAAGAGAGCACTTTCTGACCCAATGTTACTGGAGCTATGACAGAAAATCTATATTACCCTTCACCAGATTTGATTAAACTAAACTTACAAAAAACATCAGCACCTGCTGTAGGTTGAATTGTGCCCCCAAAATACTAGGGGGGGCAATATTAAACCACGGTACCCATGGAGGTGAACTTATTTGAAGATGGAGTCTTTGCAGATGTAATCATGTTAAGACAAGGACATTCAGTCAGTTCAGTTCAGTCGCTCAGTCATGTCCAACTCTTTGCGACCCCATGAATCACAGCACGCCAGGCCTCCCTGTCCATCACAAACTCCTGCAGTTTACTCAAACTCATATCCGTCGAGTCAGTGATGCCATCCAGCCATCTCATCCTCTGTCATCCCCTTCTCCTCCTGCCCCCAATCCCTCCCAGCATCAGGATCTTTTCCAATGAGTCAACTCTTCACATGAGGTGGCCAAAGTATTGGAGTTTCAGCTTCAGCATCAGTCCTTCCAATGAACACCCAGGACTGATCTCATTCAGGATGGACTGGTTGGATCTCCTTGTAGTCCAAGGGACTCTCAAGAGTCTTCTCCAACACCACAGTTCAAAAGCATCAATTTTTCAGTGCTCAGTTTTCTTCACAGTCCAACTCTCACATCCATACATGACCACTGGAAAAACCATGGCCTTGACCAGATGGACCTTTGTTGGCAAAGTAATGTCTCTGCTTATTAATATGTTATCTAGGTTGGTCACAAGGACATTAGAGTCATCTTAATCCAAGTAGACTGGTGCCCTTCTAAGAACAGGAGAATAAAACAGACATATACTCACACAGGGAGAAGCCCATGTGATGAGAGAGACAGAGATGAGACTGATGCCTTTACAAGTCAAGAAACACCACAATTCCTGTGGAGCACCAGAACTTAGAAGAGACAACAGGAACTTTTCCCCAGAGCAATCAGAGGAGCATGGCTTCACCCACCCCTTGTTTTCAGACTTCTTGTCTCCAGAATTCTGAGAGAATAAGTTGTTTTAAGCCCCTCAGTCAGTGACAATTGATTACAGAAGGCTTATAATGGGCTTCCCTAGTGGTTCAGATGGTAAAAAATCCACCTGCAATGTGGAAGACCTGGGTTTGATTGCTGGGTTGGGAAGATTCCCTGGAGGAGGGCAACCCACTCCAGTATTCTTGCCTGGAGAATCCCATGGACAGAGGAGCCTGGCGGGCTACAGTCCATGGGGTTGCACAGAGTTGGACACAACTGAGCGACTAAGCACAATTACACGCAGAGGAAACTAATAAAGTACCCAAGAGATTTCCAGGGGCAGTGATGTTCTCAGAGGAAAATCAGGTTTTTGTTAGAGCAAGAAGGTAAAACTAAGAGATAAAGTTGTGCTTCTGGTGATTATTAGACAAAATTCTAGAAGGCAGAGTTGGAGGGGCTTGGGGAGTAGATGTCTATTTCCTGGCATTATGGATATCAACTGCAATGCTTTAAAATATGTTTGAAAAGTGAAAAAAGTGAGTGTTAGTTGCTCTGTCCAACTCTTTGTGACTCCACGGACCACAACCGCGGGGCTTCCCTGGTGGCTGAGACGGTAAACAATCAGCCTGCATTGCAGGAGACCCAGGTTTGATACTTGGGTAGGGAAGATCCCCTGGAGAAGGAAATGGTAATCCACTCCAGTATCTTTGCCTGGGAAATCGCAATGGATAGAGGAGCCTGGTGGGCTACAGTCCATGGGGTCGCAAAGGGTCGGATAGGACTGAGCGACTAACACTTGGTCACTTGGGACTGAAGCTGGCCAGGATCCTCTGCCCATGGAATTCTCCTGACAAGAATACTGGAGTGGGTCGCCATTCCCTTCTCCAGTAGATCTTCCTGGCCCAAGGATTGAACCTGTGTCTCCTGCATTGCAGGCAGATTCTTTACTGTCTGAGCCACTGGGGAAGCCCAAAATATCTTTACTTGTTCAAAAATATACATATTATCTTGCCTAAAAAATGCAAAAGGCAGTTTAGAAATGAATGTAGTTATTATTTGAGTGTCGTAGTACTGTAAATAGAATCAGTCAGCCACTCTCAAATCTATTTAAGGTTAGAAGGATGTAATCACTTTTCTTTCAAAAGATTTATAAAACCGCAACATATTGATTTCTTTGTCAATAATTAGTCAATTTCAAGGAAATTCTCTCCACATGTGAAACAAATATAAACAAATAACAGAAATGGAAAGGGACTAACACAGCCTATTTTATTTTGCCACAGATAATTCATGATTCAGATTGCCGGGAGAAATATCAATAATCTCAGATATGCAGATGACACCATCCTTATGGCAGAAAGCAAAGAAGAACTAAAGAGCCTCTTGTGAAAGTGAAAGAGAAGAGTGAAAAATTTGGCCTAAAGCTCAACATTCAGAAAACTAAGGTTATGGCATCTGGTCCCATCACTTCATGGAAAATAGATGGGGAAACAGTGGAAACAGTGAGAGACTTTAGTTTTTGGCTCCAAAATCAGCACTGCAGATGGTGACTGCAGCCATGAAATTAAAAGACGCTTGCTCCTTGGAAGAAAAGTTATGACCAACCTAGACAGCATATTAAAAAGCAGAGACATTACTTTGCCAACAAAGGTCCGTCTAGTCAAAGCTATGGTAGTAGTCATGTATGGATGTGCTGCTGCTGCTGCTAAATCACTTCAGTCGTGTTGGACTCTGTGTGACCCCATAGATGGCAGCCCAAAAGTCTCCGCTGTCCCTGGGATTTTCCAGGCAAGAATACTGGAGTGGGTTGCCATTGCCTTCTCTGTATGGATGTGAGAGTTAATCTATAAAGAAAGCTGAGTGCCAAAAGAATTGATGCTTTTGAACTGTGGTGTTGGAGAAGACTCTTGAGAGTCCCTTGGACTGCAAGGAGATCCAACAAGTCCATCCTAAAGGAAATCAGTCCTGAATATTCATTGAAAGGACTAATGTTGAAGCTGAAACTCCAATACTTTGGCCACCTGATGCTAAGAACAGACTCATTGTAAAGACCCTGATACTGGGAATGATTGAAGGCAGGAGGAGAAGAGGATGACAGAGGATGAGGTGGTTGGATGGCATCACCGACTCGATGGATATGAGTTTCAGTAAACTCTGGGAACTGGTGATGGACAGGGAGGTCTGGCATGCTATAGTCCATGGGGTCTCAAAGAGTGGGACACAACTGAGTGACTGAACTGAATTCATGACATTCTTTTTGAGTAAATTTATTGACGAAAGCAAACAATATTTAATTTCATTATAATTCCCAAACATATGCCATGTGCCTGTTTGCCTAACTGAGAATACACATAAAAATCTGTCCATCTTCTCATGCTCATTATATGTTAAATTTATCTAAGGGAGATGATTCTGAATCTAATTTAAATAACTTGTACACAAAAGAAACATTTCTGTTCCAACAAAGGTTACATCCTCAAGGCAAGTTTTAAGAAAGAAGAGCTATGTCTCTAGAATTGAAATACTTCTTTGACACATGTTGGAAAAAATATTTTCGCTGTTTAAATGAAGAAAAGTTTCTGCTTTCCATATTTATAAAAATAAATCATGCAGTAGTTTCTTCTATCATATAAAGTTTTTATTCTTTGAAACAAGTTTTATAACTGCCATCACTGATATTTAATTGAAAAGTAATAGATATTGGAACTATAAGGCTATCTTCCTCTAGACATCAGTGTATTAATTTTCTAATTTCTCTTTCGCATTCAATTTAAATATGCAGGTATAAAATCAGATAAATACATATATACTCAGTTTGAAATGGAGCAGGACACTATGGTCCTTGCCTCCTATGTCCTGTTTGCCTTTTGTCTGTGGAAAAACGAAGCTAAAGAAAAGTTTAATCTGAGAAGTGAGAAATGCAGAAACAAAAGAAAACAGCTAAAGGAGATCAAATAATAATAGCTTAGTCATTGTGCATAGTCAATAATCTTTAATTCCTTCTCAAGGGCTATAGATAATATTCTGAGCCATATTATGTGAGGTGTCTTTAGAGATACTGAAACTCCCATCAGGAAGAAGAAGTTAACTACATGATGGCCAGGCTGTAGCCATGACATGCTGTTGTTTTGTCACTAAGACTCTTTTGTGATCCATGGACTGTAGCCCACAAGGTTCCTCTGTCCATGGGATTTCCCCAGGCAAGACTACTGGAATGGGTTGCCATGTTCTTCTCCAGGGGATCTTCTTGGGTTTCCTACATTGGCAGGTGGATTGTTTATCACTGAGCCACCTGGGAAGCCCCATGACATAAGCTGACCAAATTCTAAGAACTGGCCTCAAAGAAATGGAAACAAACCGATCCCAGAACTGAAGATTAATTGTACTTAAAACAATTAAAATAATTCTGATCAGATCACCAATGACCAATTTCAAGATGACTGTCAAAGCTGACTGTTTCAGCATGTAGACCCCTCCCCCCAGCCTATAAAAACTCTTGCCCCTTGATTGTTCCAGGTGGAAGACCTCCCCCACTACCCTGGTTGCCAGCATCCAAAATAAAGCCAACTTTCCTTTTCATCAACCTGGTCTCTTTATTTTGTTTTGAGCAGTGAGCAGCCAGAGTCCACTTTCGGTAACAAGTTAGTGAAGTGAAAGCTCTTACATAGACTATGGAAACAAAATATGGTGATCTTAGGGCACCTCTCTCTCTCCCCTTCTATAACAGACCCTAGGCCCATGTATCCATCTCAGTTTTATTCACGTACAGGAAGAGTTCCTAGTTCTAACACCTGCGATTCTCTCTTCGAAGACTTCGTCTACAGGGATGTGTTCAGACCAAGCACAGACCAGGTCAGAAATGCTCTTGTGTCGATTCTCCAGGGAACAACTCTCACCCAACAACAGACAATAGTGGGTGAATAAAGTCTCTTAACTCTCCTGCCCTTGGAGAGATAAAACCCTGAGCTGTGTTTCACACACCACCCCCAGAGGTCTGAGAAGGACAGAGCTCCAATTTCCCACAGTGGCAACCTGCTCATAACAGATATTGGCTTTCTTCTGTTTTTTGTCTCTCATACCCCAATCCTCTGTTGCTTGAGTAAACTAATTGACCTCATTCTTGGTTTCAGGCCTGTTTCTGGAGGATTCTAAACCATGGCAGACAGTAAAGAACACCAGCTCTGTTATTCTCATCTCTTCCTTTAACATCCTATATCCTCACTAGCTTCACTATATTCTTTCATCTTTAGAACTAAAAAAAAAAAATTGACCCAGTTTACTCTTCAGCTTATACCAAATTGCTTGACTTCTCTTTTAGAGCAAAACTCCTTGAAAATATTGCTTGAGTTCAATTTTTTTTTTTATTTCTCTTTTTCCTTCTTCTCTTAATTCCACTTCATTCAGGACTTTGCCAACACCACTACACTTAAGCCACTCTGCACAAGGACACACATGATCTAAATTCTGCTGAGTTTAAATGGGCAACTTTCTACTTTCAACTTAATGTTTGCTGTAATGAATGCAATACGTGTATGTGTGCATGCTCAGTCACTTCCGTCATGTCTGACTGTTTGCAACCCTATGGACTGTAGCCCACCAGGCTCTTCTGTCCATGGTGTTCTCTGGTCAAGAATATTGGAGTGGACTGCCGTGACTTCCTCCAAGGGATCTTCCCAACCCAGGGATTGAACTCAAGTCTCATATGTCCTACATTGGAAGGTGGGTTATTTACCACTAGCGCCTCCTGGGAAGCCCCTGGATTCAACACACTCTTATTTTTATGCTGAATAACAGCTAACCAAAGATACTATTTCCTAATCACTGAAAGCTACTCACACTAACTGGGAAGGAAAAAGGGTCTTGTAGCTGTGATTTTGTCAATGATGTCAACCTGAGGAGATTATCCTGAATTATCCAGTTCTTAAATTCAATCATAGATATTCCCATAAGCCAGGGAAAGAGGGATATTTAGTACATACTAAAGAAAAGTTGAAGTGAAGATGCAGGCAGAGATTGGAGTAGTGTGGACCCAAGATAAGGAATGGACTTCCCTATAGCTCAGATGGTAAAGAATCTGCCTGCAATGCAGGAGACCCAGGTTCAATCCCTGGGGCAGGAAGATCCTCTGGAGAAGGAAATGGCAATCCACACCAGTATTCTCACCTGGAGAATCCAATGGACAGGAAAGCCTGGTGGGCTACAGTCCATGGGGTCACAAAGAGTCGGACTCAGCTGAGTGACTAACACACAAGATAAGGAACCCAGGCAGAAGCTGGAAGAGATAAGGATTCACCCAGAGTTTCTGGAGGGATTGTGGCCCTGAGAAAACTGGTGTTGAACCTCTGATCTCTGCAAATATCAAAGAATATGTTTCTGTTGTTTTAAAACTTCATGTTTGTAGTAATGTGCTACAGCAGGCAAAGGAATCTAACACAATGCTTATCTTAAAAATCACTCCATAATAACTTCTCTGATTCTTCACCTGATAATATTGGACTGTGACAGATTTCAGCTCTTTTCTTACTGCTGACATTCTACTGGATGAGGAAGTGAACAAAGCCCTCAGTTCAGTTCAGTTCAGTCACTCAGTCATGTCCGACTCTTTGCAACCCCATGGACTGCAGCACACCAGGCTTCCCTGTCCATCACCAACTCCCGAAGCTTGATCAAACTCATGTCCATCGAGTCGGTGATGCCATCCAAGCATCTCATCCTCTGTAGTCCCCTTTTCCTCCTGCCTTCAATCTTTCCCAGCATCAGGGTCCTTTCCCATGAGTCAGTTCTCATTGGAAATAAAGCCCCAGAACAAAGCCTGTTGGAACAAAGCCCTGGAGATATATTATTGTGTGTGTGCCTGCCAAGTCACTTCATTCATATCCAACCCCTTGTGATCCATTGGATTCTAGCCCACCAGATTCCTCTGTCAGTGGGGTTCTCCAGGCAACAATACTGGTGTACGTTTCAGAGGGTCTTCTAGACCCAAGGATCAAAATGGAGCCTCTTGTGTCTCCTGCATTGCCAGGCGGGTTATTTACCACTAGCGCCACCTGGGGAGCCCCTTCCCCAGTCTCATTTGATAACAATTCCTTTCTTATACTTAAGTACAAAACTTTGGAGCTCTCTCACAAACAGGATCAATAGGTCAGCAAATCCTGTGGGCACAACTGTGAAAATATACCTAAGATCCAACCTCTGCTCCTCGCTAATTACCTTAGTCTGAGCTGATAGCAAGGCCTTTTCAGGTTGTCATCCTTCTACCCTAGACCCCTGGCAGTCTATTCTCAACAGAGTCTAGAGTGATACTTTAAAATTATGAATCAGCCAATGTCACTATTCTGCCTAAAATTCTGCAGTGATTTCTCATTTTACAGAGAGAAACAGCCACACTGTAATGCACAACAGAACCTACTTTTTGTGCATTTATTTTTGCTTGTATTTTTGGCTGTTCCGGATTTTCACTGCTGCATGTGGGCTTTCTCTAATTTTTCTCTAGTGATTGGGGACTACTCTCTCTAGTTGTGGTGCATGGGCTTCCCATTGCAACAGCGTCTGTTGTTGCGAAGCACAGGCTCTAGAAGCATGGAGTTTAGTAGTTGTGGCCACAGGCTTAACTGCCCCATGGCACATGGGATCTTCCTGGACCTGGGATCCAATCTGTGTCCCTTGGATTGGCAGGTGGATTCTTAACCACTGTGTCACCAGGGAAGTCCAGACAGATCCTACTTGATTGGCCTCTCACTGTCTAACTTCAGTTGCTACTTTCTTCTTGATACTCCATCCAGCCACTTTGGAGCCACTTCATTGTTCCCTGGACAATGTAAGAACAGAGCTTTCTGAGGGCCCTAGCTTTGTTCCCTTTGTCAAAAAGGCTTCTCTGGAGGTTCATCCAGCTGACACTCTGGCTTTCTCCAAATCTTTGCTTAAATTCACCTCATTAGTGAATCTACTCTTTCTATCCTATTCAAAATGAAATGTTTTTAATGTTTCTAAAGTGCTCAGTCCTTTAGTTGTGGCCGACTCTTTGAGACACCATGCACTGTAGCCCACCAGGTTCCTCTGTTCGTGGAATTTCCCAGGCAAGAATACTGGAGTGGGTTGCCATTTCCTTTTCCAATGCTTCTAATCTAGTCCTTCAACTCAGTGTTTCTGACTCAATTCATCTTCCTCAAATTTTCTAAAATATTTATTATTTTTAGCATACAACACTATTCATGATATTTCTTCTTTTTTATTGAAGTATAGTTGATTTACAATATTAGTTTCAGGTGTACATCATAGCAATTCAAAATTTTTACAGATTTTACTGCACTTATAGTTGTTATAAAATAGTGGCTATATTCCCTGTACAACATATCATTGTAGTTTACTTTATACATTTGTATATCTTAATTATTTATAAATCTTAATTCCTCACACCTTTCTTGCCCCTATCCTCAATAATCACAAGTTTGTTTTTTATATCTGTGAGTCTATTTTTTTATATTTCCTAATTTGTTTTATTATTTTATGATTTCTCATATAAATGATAACATACAGTGTTTGTCTGACATTTCACTAAGCATATTTAATCTTTATTTTCTCTCTATATAGCAGAATATACGTGAATCAATAACACACATGTAGTATTTTCTTTTTTGCTCACTATTTTACTGTTGTACCTTTCTCTCTAGCATAGCATCTTCCACAGAAGTGTATGACAAATATTTGACTGAATAAAGGTACTGACTGAGGTAATGAGTAAAGATCAGTTAGTAATATTTCTATTCCTATTTATCATGAGCAGAGAAACTTCAGTCTATTTCTAGAGTGTAAGAAACACTCATTTGTTCTGTTGTTCTCATTGTTAAAACTATAAAACTTAAAGACTTAAGAAACTGTCTGATGAACTTAAAGGCATCAGAAAAGTATACCTAAATAACATATAAATACAGAATTAAGTTATTAAACATTCATCAAGCCGAAGGCTTAATTAGCTGGATTTATGGTCTGAAACAGATCTCCGTGTCTTTGGTTCTCATTCATTTAATTAGAATTTTCATTCTTCTCATCTCTTCCCACCACCTTTATGTCATCAAGTCAGTTAAACAGAAGGTAGAATCTCAAAATAAGTTATCAGTTTGACTCATCTCTGGAGTATCTAATACCAATCCCTTGAATTTTAGGATCACCGTCATTAAGTACCAATGTAATGAATTGTGATGTTGCTGTTAATTGTCACAACAAACGGTGCATGGTACTGCTCAGATTCCTTTCCCTCTGTACCAGGAGATTAAAATCTTCAGTTGCCCACTTGCACATTCTTTGAAATGAGTATAGCAGCTTTCCTCTTAAATGTTCTCCTGGAAGAATCTTCTAATTTTTGAGCAACAAAAATGTGGAATAATTTTTTTTTGCTGGAAAATGTTAGGGTTACAATCCAACTGCCTAGGCAAACTTAACTGTGAAAAGAATTTGGACTTCACATTACTAATACATGACTGCATTACTCCAACATCACCAGAAAAATGACAACCTATTAATTATTGCATTTTTCTAGGTTAGCAAACATTTAGCAGGATTAAGAGGGACTAGAATTTTCTATAATCCTTAAGAACCACACTTTATTTTCCATGTCTTCAGTCTCAACCCTTATCTACACCCCTAAAAGAGAGGTGACAAGGAGAATAATTTCTTGATAATTTGTGAATAAACCAGCGGTCAACTTTTCCCTGAATTTGATTCATTCATGTTTTGATTTGAACAAAGTGCCTGTCCACATATCTGACTTCATCACTCACGTGACTGTGTTTGTATGCATATCTGCATTTTCATTCTAAATCATCACATCAAAACATAACAAAACCAAAACAACATAAGATGAACTCTCAAAAAGTTATTTGTTGAAGACAGATGGTTTTAGAGTTGCTTAAGGATTTCAAAGGGAAACTTGAAGTACCGTCCTTGACTTCTGGATTGAATTATTCAGGACAGAATAACGCTGTGAACAACACTGAGACTGAAGCACCCAAGCACTATAAATATTTCAGATTTCTCACAGGACATAACCAATGCGGGTGGGTGCTGAGAAAAAGAGCACTGTGAAATGTTACTCAGCGGAATTGCACTCTTTCTAAAGTGCTGCCGATTATTGCAGCAGAAAAAGACATAATGTCTGTTCACAATTCATGGTTCACAATTAGTCAATCGGTTAAGCCTAAACTCAAGAGGTTATGCCTATGCCTAACTTCCACATATGACCTATAGATTGGACTATTTGATTTGAGGTACTCTTTATGCCTCACTGGAATTAAGTGATATTTTAGAGTAAATTCTTTCCTTTCAAAATAGTTTGTGGTCAATGATGTATATTGACCTGAAAGCAGTGTAAATTTCTCAGAAGTAAATAACATTGGCAATAAATGCCTTATGATTCTTAAATATCAAGAATACAGTGATTCTGTATTCATAGGAAGTACATTTTTATCAATTCCTCAAATATTACTTAACTGAATGGGATCTTCAGTAGGTGTGCACATAGCTTCATACAATATATTATTCCAAGAATCTCAGAAATTTTAGAGGAATGATGGTTTAATAATAACTTATACCTTGTCTGTGAATTATATGAATATGTATACATGTATGTGAGTATATTTGTGTGTGTGAGTAATATTCTATCTTGCCATTGGAAGCCTGAAGGCTTAACTTCTGGACCACCCAGGAAGTCCCTTAGTGTTTGACTTTTAACAAATGTAATAAAATCATGTCTTTAGTACACTGAAGATGGTTGATTATGATTTTAAGGTAATAGATTGATGATGATAACAATATTGATAATAAGGAAAATGGAGGAGCAATAAGAAGAAGGAAGAGGAAGAAGAAAAGGAACAATTTTGATAGTATTAAGATTTCTGTCATATTATGAAGAGCTTAGAGAAAAAATAGGTTAGAGCCTAGAGAAGGAATAAAGCTTAGAGCTTAGAGAAGAAAGAGAGATCATCAACATAGAGAATAGTGAGCTGCTAGTACCAATCCAAAAGTAAATTTGTTCCATGACTTTCACAATTTTATCTATTGAACATCTTTTGTGTTAGGCTAATATATAAATGTTAGTTATGCATAGTTAACTTCTTTCATCAGTGGTTACATAAGAAAGCAGAATTTGTATCGGTGGGGCTTTCCTACATTTGGAATATGAGGGGGAAGACATTTTCTCCCAATCTGTGTCTAGATCCATGAATCTCTTCCTGATTCAACTTCTTTCATCAGATGAGCCACCTAATGAAAGGTCACCCTAGATGTACCATTAGGATCCCTGGTCCTCTTCATTAATAATCCATTAGGTCAATAGAAATTTATCACACAATATTCCCTGAGAATATTCTACTGAAAATGATACCAAATAAGATTGATATACCTTGCCAAATGAATAGATGTGCCATCTGCTTTCAGAAACCTGTCTTTTGATGCTTACATAAAAGAAAAAAGTAATCAAGCCTGGCAAGCCTTCCCTGGGCAAATAGGAGCATTGTACCTGATAGCTAATTATCTTGTCCATTTATTCACATCACACAATTCATTACACACCTAGTCTGTGCCAGGCACTGTGTCTAGTGCAAGGAATATAAAAGTCAAAATATCCTGCTTTCAGGAAAATTTTGTGTTTGAATTTTTTTTTTTTTTTTTTTGCCACTGTGTGGCATATGGATTTTTGTTCCCTGATCGTAGCTTGAAACTCTGTCCCTGGCATTAGAAGCCAGGAGTCTTAACCACTAGACTCCCAGGAAAAGTCTCTTAGTGTTTGACTTTTAACAAACATGATAAATATAAAATAATGTGTTTAGTATACTGAAGATATTTATTTAATATAGTGAGCCACAGGTAAAAGAAATCTCATGTCAGTGACAGAGTTAAAGCAAAAAAACTTCATGAAGACAATAGCTTTAGATTAAGACTTACAAACAGTAGAAAGAGAAGATTTATAAGAAAATGCAACAATATGTACTGAAGTGTGTGACATAAAAGAACCTGGCACATTCACAAAGGAAACAAATATTTATTATATATTGAAAATAAATTTTAGGGTTGAAAAGGTGATTGCAGGAGATTAAAGTCAAGATTCTGAAAGTTTTCTAAGATGCAAAAGCTCAGATTCTAGAAATTCTTCTTATAAGGAAGAGAAAGGATTTGACATTTCCTAGAAACGTTCCTTTAGTGACTGAATTCCTGATATTAACATCATATGAGACAAGATGAGGTACTGAGAGAAAAAGAGCGTAGTTGAAGAATTAAATGTTATTGAATATTCAGTAGCAGGGGCCTTCCAGGTGGTTTGGTAGTAAAGAATTTGCCTGCCAATTCAGGAGACACAGGAGACCCAGGTTGGATACCTGGGTTGGGAAGATCCCCTGGAGAAAATGGCAATCCACTCCAGTTTTCCTGCCTGGAGAATTCCATGAACAGAGAAGCCTGGTGGGCTACCGTCCATGAGGTTGCAAAGGGTCAGACACAACTTAGCAACCAAACAACAACTAAGTAGCTGATTATAGTGAGTCATTACATATAAAGGTGGGCAGTTAAGTAGTGACTTGCGAGATGAAGACTAAAATTAAGGTCTCAGTGTACACACGTTGTTGTTGTTCAGTCACTGAAGTAGTCAAATAAATTACCATGGATAAGAACAGTTAGGGAGAGTATATAGGTAGTATTTCTCTGTCTCTTTTTTAAAAAAAATTATTGAGACATAACTGATATATAATAAACTGCACTTATATAAATATAACTGTGTAGATCACAACAAACTGTGGAAAATTACTTGAGATGGGAATATAAGACCACCTTATCTGTCTCTGGAGAAATCTGTATGCAGGTCAAGAAGTGACAGTTTGAACCGGAAAGGAAACAACAGACTGGTACCAAATTAGGAAAGGAGTACATCAAGGCTGTATATTGTAACCCTGCTTATTTAATGTACATGCAGAGTACATTATGCGAAATGCCAGGCTGAATGAAGCAAAAGCTCAAATCAAGATTGCCGGGAGAAATATCAATAATCTCATATACACAGATGACACCACCCTTATGGTAGAAAACAAAGAACTAAACAGCCTCTTGATGAAAGTGAAAGAGGAGAGTGAAAAAGTTGGCTTAAAAATTAGAATTCAAAAAACTAAAATCATGGCATCTGATCCTATCATTTCATGGCAGATAGATGGGGAAATAATGGAAACAGTGAGAGACTTTATTTATTTATTTGTTTATTTTTGGCTCCAAAATCACTGCAGATGGTGACTGCAGCCATGAAATTAAAAGATGCTTGCTCCTTGGAAGAAAAGCTATGACCAAACTAAATAGCATGTTAAGAGCAGAGACATTACTTTGCCAACAAAGGTCCATCTGGTCAAAGCTATGGTTTTTCCAGTAGTCATGTATGGCTGGGAGAGTTGAGCTATAAAGAAACCTGAGGGCTGAATAATTGATGCTTTTGAACTGTGGTGTTGGAGAAGATTCTGAAGAGTTCTTTGGACTGCAAGGGGATCAAATCAGTCAATCCTAAAAAAAATCAGTCTTGAATATTTATTGAGAAAACTGATGCTGAAGCTGAAACTTTGGCCAGCTAGTGCAAGAACTGACTCATTAGAAAAGACCCTGATGCTGGGCAAGATTGAAGGAAGGAAGAGAAGGGGACCACAGAGGATGAGATGATTGGATGGCATCACTGACTCGATGGACATGAGTTTCAGTAGGCCCAGGAGTTGGTGATGGACAGGGAATCCTGGTGCACTGCAGTCCTTGGGGTCACAAAAAATTGGACACACCTGAGTGACTGAACTGAACTGAACCGAATAGTTACTTTGCTTGGAGTGAAGTAACAATTCCAGATTTTCCAAACTCTATGACTTAAGTCAAATTTCTGAACAACTCTGTGCTACAGTCCTATCACTACAAAATAAGGAATCTAGTTTTAACTAATTCACTGATTTTTTTTAATAAACTGATTTAATATATAGTTTAGTCACTCAGTCATGTCCGACTCTTTGTGACCCCATGGATTGCAGCACACCAGGCTTCCCTGTCCATCACCAACTCCCAGAGCTTACTCAAACTCATGTCCATCGAGTCAGTGATGCCATCCAACCATCTCATCTTCTGTTGTCCCCTTGTCCTCCCACTTTCAATCGTGTCCAGCATCAGGGTCTTTTCAAATGAGGCAGTTTTTCACATCAGGTGGCCAAAGTATTGGAGTTTCAACTTCAACATCAGTCCTTCCAAAGAACACCCAGAACTGATCTCCTTTAGGATGGACTGGTTGGATCTCCTTGCAGTCCAAGGGACTCTCAAGAGTCTTCAACACCACAGTTCAAAAGCATCAATTCTTCAGCACTCAGCTTTCTTTATAGACCAAATCATACATCCATATATGACTAATGGAAAAACTGTATTTTTGACTAGACAGATCTTTGCTGGCAAAGTAATGTCTCTGCTTTTTAATATGCTGTTTAGATTGGTCATAGCTTTTCTTTTAAGGAGCAAGCGTCTTTTAATTTCATGGCTGCAGTCACCACCTGCAGTTAATTTGGAGCCAAAATTAAAAGTCTCTCACTGTTACCATTGTTTCCCCATCTATTTGCCATGAAACAATGGGCCTGGATGTCATGATATTAGTTTTTTGAATGTTGAGTTTTAAGCCAACTTTTTCACTCTCCTTTATATTTTCATCAAGAGGCTCTTTAGTTATCCTTTGCTTTCTACCTTAAGGTTGGTGTCATCTGCATATCTGAGTTTCTTTATGTGCAGCAATCTTGATTCCAGCTTGTGCTTCATCCAGCCTGTCATTTCTCATGATGCATTTCTGCATATTAGTTGAATAAGAAGAGTGACAGTATACAGCCTTGACATACTCCTCTTCCTATTTGTAACTAGTCTGCTGTTTCAGGTCCAGTACCAACTGTTGCTTCTTGACCTGCATGCAGATTTCTCAGGAGGTAGGCCAGGTGGTCTGATATTGTCAAATCTTGGAGAATTTTCCACACTTTGTTGTGATCCACACAGTCAAAGTCTTTGGCGTAGTCAATAAAAGAGAAATAGATGCTTTTTCTGGAACTCTCTTTCTTTTTCCATGATCCAATGGATCCATTTCTTCTAAGGAGTTCTTGCCCACAATGGTAGATACAAGAGTCATTTGAGTTAAATTCACCCAGTCCAGTTCATTTTAGTTCGTTGATTCCTAAATTGTCAATGTTCACTCTTGTCATCTCCTGTTTGACCACTTCCAATTTGCCTTGATTCATGGACCTAATTCTTCATGAATTTGTGGGTCATCCTTGTGCAAGGGCCATGCTAATCTTCTCTGTATCATTCCAATTTTTGTATATGTGCTGCCGAGTCAGAACTCTCCACTATGACCTGCCTGTCTTGGGTGGCCCTACATGACATGGCTCATAGTTGCATTGAGTTAGACAAGTCTGTGGTCCGTGTGATTACATTGGATAGTTTTCTCTGACTGTGCTTTCTGTCTGTCTGCCCTCTGATGCCCTCTGTCAGTGCCTACTGTCTTAGTGCGATTTCTCTGACCTTGGACGTGGGGTATCTCCTCTCAGCCGCTCGCCTCTCCAGTGCCGCGCAGCCACCACTCACTTGATGTGAGAGTTGGACTATAAGGAAAGCTGAGCACCGAAGAATTGATGCTTTCGAACTGTAGTGTTGGAGAAGGCTTTTGAGAGTCCCTTGGACTGCAAGGAGATCCAACCAGTCCATTCTAAAAGAGATCAGCCCTGAGTGTTCATTGAAAGGACTCTTGTTGGAGCTGAAACTCCAATACTTTGGCCACGTGATGTGAAGAGCTGACTCATTTGAAAAGACCCTGATGCTGGGAAAGATTGAAGCCAGGAGGACAAGGGGGCAACAGAGGATGAGATGGTTGGATGGCATCACTGACTCAACAGACATGAGTTTGAGTAGACTCTGGGAGTTGGTGATGGACAGGGAGGCCTGGGGTGCTTCAGTCCATGGTTTTGCAAAGAGTCGGACATGACTGAGCGACTGAAATGAACTGAATGAACCTGACATTCCAGGTTCCTACGCTGTATTACTCTTTACAACATTGGTCTTTACTTCCATCACCAGTCACATCCACAACTGTGTGTTATTTTTGCTTTGGCTCTGTCTCTTCATTCTTTCCAAAATTAGTTCTCCGCTGATCTCCAGTAGCATATTGGGCACCTACTGATCTAGGGAGTTCATCTTTCAGTATCCTATCTTTTTGCTTTTTCATGCTGTTCATGTGGTTCTCAAGGCAAGAATACTGAAGTGGTTTGCCATTCCCTTCTCCAGTGGATCACATTTTGTCAGAAATCTCCACCTTGACCCATCTGTCTTGGGTGGCCCTACATGACATGGCTCATAGTTTCATTGAGTTACACAAGGCTGTGTTCCTTGTAATCAGTTTGGTTAGTTTTCTATGATTGTGGTTTTCATTCTGTCTGCCCTCTGATGGAGAAGGATAAGAGGCTTATGGAAGCTTCCTGATTGGAGAGACTGAGGAGGAAACTGGGTCTTGTTCTGATAGGTGGCGCTGTGTTCCCTTCCTGTTGTTTGAACTGAAGCCAAAATATAATAGAGGTAATGAAGATAATGGTGACCTCCTTCAAAAGGTCTCATGCATGCACTGCCGCACTCAGTGTCTCTGACACTGCAGCGGGCCACTGTTGACACACGCCACCCCTGGAGACTCCTGGACACTCAGAAGCAAGTCTGGGTCAGCCTTTTGTGGGGCCACTGCTCCTTTCTCCTGGGTCCTAGTGTGCACATGGTTCTGTTTGTGCCCTCCAAGAGTCTGTTTCCCCAATCCTGTGTAAGTCCTGGTTGCTCTATGGTGGGGTTAATGGTGACTTACTCCAAGAGGGCTTAAGCCATACCCAGGTCTGCTGCACCCAGAGCCTCTGTCCCTGCAGCAGGCTATTTCTGACCCATGCCTTCACAGGAGACACTCAAACACAGTTCTGGCCCAGTCTCTGTAGGGTCTCTGGGTCCTGGTGCACACAAGGATTGTTTGAGCCCTCTGAGTGTCTCTGGTGGGTGAGGGGTTTGATTCTAAATGTGATTTTGCCCCTCTTACTATCTTGCTGGGGCTTCTCCTTTGCCCATGGATGTGGCACACTTATAAACTGAAGTGCTAATACAGGATCTTTCCTAAAATAACATTTCAGCAGATAACCATGCCTACTATTGCTACAGACACAAATTACTTAGAAAGTAACTTATTTTTATTAATTATCTTCTGGACTCTTGAAGACAAGGGTAACAATATCAGGGGATGCATCAGTCTACTTTGGCTCCCATAATAAAATATCACATACTGAGTGGCTTAAGCAACAAATTTTTATTTTTCCAGAGGTTAGAATTCCAAGAGCAAGGTGCTGGCACAATTGAGTTCTCTTAAGGTCTTTCCCCATGGCTTGCAGATGGCTATCTTATCTTCCTGTGTGTCCTCTTGTGTGGATTTTTCTGGTGTCTTTCTTTTCCTATGAGGGCACCAGGGCTTCTGCAATGACTCAGTGGTAAAGAATCTGTCTGCTAATACAGGAGATGCAGAAATGTGGACACAACTGAGCAAGCACATAGCATATTGAATTGGGGACCCACCCTAAGACATCATTTAATCTTAATTTCTTCTTTGAAGGCCTTGTCTCCCAGTACAGTGTCACTTGGGGTTAGGGCTTCAGCATTTGTATTTTCTGAGAACAATTCAGTCTGTAACAGAGCAAATGGTTAATACAAAAATTTCTAAGACAATGTAAGTTTAAAATGAAAGCTTCCCTCTATGTGATAGACATGCTAAGACATTTAAAGTGAAAGTGTTAGTTGCTCAGTCATGTCAGACTCTTTGAGACCCCGTGGACTGTAGCCCACCAGCCACCTCTGCCTATGGAATTCTACAGGCAAGAATACTGGAGTGCATTGCATTCTCTTCTCCAGGGGATCTTTTCAACCCAGGGATGTAACTTGAGTCTCCTGTATTGCAGGCAGATTCTTTACCATCTGAGCCACCAGGAAAGCTCAAGACATTGAAGTTTATTGCAATTATATGTCTAGTAAGCCCTTATTAACTTAAAGTATGTTATAACAATATAAGGGTGTTCTTATAGTTACCCCCCCCCCACCAAGGATAAATTTTAGGGCAGATCAACAGAAGATAAATCTATCTTTTATGGACAGCTTTTTGCTATTTTTTACACCAATTTTGTATATTCTTGTAAAAATTCTTCTGTATCTGCAACTCCTCTGAATCCACAGTACTTCAATCTGGGGTTCCACATTCACAGACTGGATTACTCTTCACATGACCTCTTCTTTCTGTGTTTCTGTGTGTTCTCTCCTGTTATAAAGCCTCTGGGTTTAGGTTCCACCTTTATCTAGTATGACTTCATCTTAACTAACAAATTTGCAAAGACCCAATTTCCTAATGTTACATTCTGAAGTTCTGGGTAAATATGGATTTGGGAGGCATGCATTGTCCAACTCAATACATTCATGGTAACAATATTACTTTCTTTAAAATTAAACAGTATTATATAAAGTGTCCTCTAAAAACACCCAGTCTTTTTTTTTTCACAAAAATATTATAAAATTAAAAGCTTTGACTATTTCAATAAGACTTTTTCATTGAGGTTTTGTTGTGGTTGTTTACCATGTGACCACTGTTTAGTTATTCAAATTATTTTTCTCATTATGATATGTTTACATTCTCATAGGCATATTCAACTGGTCAGGAATAGAATTTGGAAAGTGACTGTCAATGGATTGATGCCAACACATTAAATTATTGACTTGAGTTGCTTTGTTTTCTACCCAAATAGTTCAATTTTCTCAGCAACTTCAGGTAATTTATCTCTGCTTATAGCCCCAGCCTTGGCTTTTAAAAGCATTTCTCACCAGTTCCACAGGAAATTAATAGACATGCTGTGAATAATATGTTCTTTAATTAAATATAGTCAGAGAAAGCTGAGTTCAAAAAGCAGGTTTCTTTTTTGTCAAACTTCAAACAGCTTTGAATTTGTTATATTATGTCATGATACTCCCAGAGTGATATCAGGGAAGCAGTGCTTTACAAGTTTATTTGAAAATAAGATCTTATTGGAGGAACTATCTCCTATCACTGAGCAAAACTTTGCTCCTATACCATCCCTCACGTAGAAGACAAGCAGGCCTTGACTGTGGAGTGTCTAGCTCCAAACTTGTGATCCAAGCTTATTAATTAGGGTCCTCTCTTATTGCTAAGTTGAAAGCGCCACTCTCTTCCCTGTGTATGGTAAGTGGATTTCTGTCTAAAATCCCATGTCCTAAAGTTTGGATTTCTTTTTTTTTTTTTTTGTCACTTTTTGGCTTGTGGCATGTGGGATCTTTGTTCCCTGACCACGGATCAAACCCACACCCCTTGCTTTGGAAGGTGGCATTTTAACAACTGAACAGTCAGGTAAGTCCCTAAAGATTAGATCTTGATAAATTGATAACACCAAGTCATTTAAAAGGGAAGTCTTTGCCTTTGCATTTGTCAATTTTTCTTTTTTAACTAGTATCACTTAGCTTGTCATGCAGTTTCTCAATCTATAATTGCAGACAGTGATGGTTAATTTTACTTGTCATCTTGGCTAGACTAAAGGATGGATGACCTGATAGCTGGTAAAAACATTATATATTGGTGTATCTGGGAGGATGTCTCTGGAAGAGATTAGCATTTGAATCAGTAGACAGAGGAGTAAAGGGATCTGCCTTCACCAAAGCATATGGAAATCATCTAATCTACTGAGGGCCTGAATAAAACAAAATGGCAGAAAAAGGGTAAATTTGCCCTCTGCAAAGAGCTGAGACATCCTTCTCCACCTGCCCTTGGACATCTGTGCTCCTGTCTCTCAGACCTTCAGACTTGGACTGAGACTTACACCACTGACCTCTAGATCTTGGACATTCAGACTTGGATTGTGATTTAGATCACTGACTCCCCTGATTCTGAGGACTTTGGGCTTGATCTGCAAATACCTCACTGGTTTTCCTGGGCTTTCTGCTTTCGGGCAGCACATCATGGGGCTTCATAGATGCCTTAACAGCACAAACCAATACTTCATAATAAATCTCTTTCTATATACCTGTATATATCCTTTTCACTGTTTCTCTGGAGAAGCTTGGCTAATACAGACCTTCCGAATACATACTATATTTCTTAATACTGTCATTTTGACCATCTTCTAAGGCAAGAAGAATAACAGGCGCTTCCTCAGCCCAATTGATCTCAAGGTTTATCACCATCTGGTAGATCTCCTCGTGGACTTTGTTACCATCTCATATTATTCCAACTTGGGTTTTAAAGTTCAAATATCTAACTCTTTTTCTTACTTTGAATCCTTCTAGAAACTTCACTGCCTCATTCATATTTCATTTTCTCTCCACCAATTCTATTAAATCTAGTTCCTTTTTTTCCCTACCATATCCCCCAACTATCAAAAATCCCTTGCTTTCTAAAATAAATGAATTAGAGATAAAAATAAAATCATAGACCATTTTATATTTCCCCCCAAGTCAATTTTTATTTCTTCAGTAAATATTAATTAATTACAATGTACCAGATACTCCCCTAGGAGCTGGAAATACAGTGTTAAAACAAAAGAGATTAATATCTCTGTGCTTACAAAGCTGACATTTTAGTATAGGACAGAGACAGTATAAGCATGATAAATGTAGTATACTGAGCAGTGGTATGTTCTAAAGAGAAAAAATTACCTCAGGAAAGGCAATATGAAATGTCCTGGAAGCAGCTTGAAATTTGAGGTAGAGTGGCCAGGAAACTCTTCAAAGAGAAGGTAACTTTGCATCAGGACTTACAGGAAGTAAAGGAGCCAATAGCACTTACCTAGATGAAAACTAGTAAAAATGAAAGAAACAATCACTGTGGGGAAGAACTTGCCTTATACATAATGCCTAGTAACTTTGCCATGACATTTTCATATAATCCATATAATCACAGAAGAAAGAAAATCCTGAAATAGTGAAGAGAAAATGTGGCTTACTTAAGAAGGGAATGTCATATTAGAAAGCAATTTTTAGAATCCTTCTTTCTGAATTATCACTATTAATTTTGGTTGTTTTGTTTGCTGTTTTGCTTTTGTTTTCTACTTCTTTTCTGTGTTTATTGAGCTGCACCTCACCTACAACAAAGACCTATGTTGCCCAGCTTTAAGACCAAAGAAAGAGTCTGGAATCAGCAACAGAGACTTCAGTGGTTTTGTGGATGGGAATCTTCCATGTCTGAAGCAAGGTCCTGGAGCACTACTGCACCGTGTGAGGCAGAAGGTGGGCAGGACAAGGTGGCAGTCTTCGCTCCCAGAGGGAAGGGGCAGTTCCAGTTATAGGGGAATTGACTTCAGGTGGGCTCATTAGTTACCAGGGAAACCTGTAGGGGGCAGACCCCTCACTGCCCCTTTGATAAGAACAATCACTAGCTGGGGCCTGGGACAAATATGTAGGAAGGTCAGTCATGTGAGGAGGGTGTAGATGAAGCAAGCCCTAGTTGGGCAGGGGATGTACAGGGAGCAGGAGAACAGTCATATTGAGTGGCCATACAATGTCATTATTGTTTTTTTCAATAGCCTTGAGAGTCTATATTTTCTCCTGGACTTAGGAACAGACTTTGAACACAGTATCCTTGGATGGGTGTCAACAGACTGACTGCATTTAGGATGAGTAGTGTTGTAGAAGACTCTTGAGAGTCCCTTGGAC
Organism: Dama dama; assembly: GCF_033118175.1. NCBI lineage: Eukaryota > Metazoa > Chordata > Mammalia > Artiodactyla > Cervidae > Dama > Dama dama. The sequence goes on along the minus strand of NC_083710.1, from coordinate 65,211,076 downwards.
TGCAAGGAGATCCAACCAGTCCATCCTAAAGGAGATCAGTCCTGGGTGTTCATTGGAAGGACTGATGCTGAAGCTGAAACTCCAATATTTTGTCCACCTCATGCGAAGGGTTGACTCATTGGAAAAGACCCTGATGCTGGGAGGGATTGGGGGCAGGAGGAGAAGGGGATGACAGAGGATGAGATGGCTGGATGGCATCACTAACTTGATGGACATGAGTTTGAGTAAACTGCAGGAGTTTGTGATGGACAGGGAGGCATGCTGCGATTCATGGGGTTGCAAAGAGTCAGACATGACTGAGCGACTGAACTGAACTGAACTGAACTGAACTGAGGGAGGAGCAGGCAGGTAGATATACTCACCTACTTTGATTCCATTGCCAAAAAGAAAAGGCTTTATTTTGGTTTCTATGCCCACCATAAAAAGCAACTCTGCCCTGAAATATTTTAAATAATTTTTAGGTTTTTTTTCCTCCTATTTTACCCTAAAGGTAATGACGTAAACCCCAGGTGTTTGCACATGTCTGGGAGTGGGGTGGAGAGAGGGAGGACTGATGAATGGTGCAGACTTTCCTACTCAAATTTATAAGTAATTTTTGCTTTGGGGCTCTCTGAAGAACTTCTCAGGAAGAATCACTCCTGTAACTTCTCCTTTGTATCTTCTGGGATGTAGCTACATCCTTTCAATTCTGTCCCTCTGGATCTTTATGTCCTCTGTCCTTTTTCTTAATATTTTTTCAACATCTTTGGACCATAGGTCACTCTCACTTAATCATTTCCAAGAAAACTAAAAGCTTCTCCTCCTTGCATTTCTGTTGTCATTTAGATGAACCTTCAGAGGAAGACTGTTCTGATCACCTCCAGTTCGCCCTGTTGGTGAAGGAGGTTTTTCCCATTCTAAATAGTACAAGGTGACCTAACATAGGACACATAAAACTAGAAAGATGTAGTTAGTAGCTATTTATTAGTCACATGTGCTCGCAGCCCAAGGATGGAGGGCCCCACAGGGCTCCTCCAGCTACACAGAAACTGGACTAAGGAGCAAGGTGAACCACAAGTGACTGTGGAAGAGGCTTTATAGTAACAGGAGGTGGGGTAGCTTCTGGCTCCCTTGGTAAAATGTGATTGACTTGTTTGAATAGTTTATTGCACTTCTAAGAAGGTTGAAGACCAGAAGGGGTGCAGACAGTCCAGCTGACTGGGGACTAACAGGGTGGAGAGAATTTCCTGGTGGACGGAGGCATAACTGTTGAGAAGAGAGGACTTCTGGTGAACGTTGGAGCCCTGTGAGGCTTAGAGGTCAAGACAGCATGTGGAATTCTGGGCCTCACAATGCAGCAATGCTGTTTATTACATTAGATAGAACCTTATCAATCTTTTCAGCCTGGGAAAATTCATAGATGGGTTTGTAGTATTTGATGATGCTGTAGTTTTCATTATATTGACTTTACTTGAAAGTGTGAAAGTAAAAGCGTTAGTCGGTCCGTCATGTCCAATTCCTTGTGACCCCAAGGACTGTAGTCCGCTGGGCTCCTCTGTCCATGGGATTTTTCAGGCAAGAATGCTGGAGTGGGTTGCCATTCCCTTCTCCAGGGGATCTTCCCAACCCAGTGATTGAATCCAGTTCTCCCATATTGTAGGTAGATTGTTTATCACCTGAGCCACCAGGGAAGCTCTTTACTTGTAGCTAAAGCCAGCCATTCTAATTTTTTTTTTCCTGCCCTGGATCTTAGTTGCTGCACACACTTTCGCTAGTTGCAGCGATCAGACTTCTCATTCACGGGCTTCAGTAGTGGTGGTGCACAGGCTTAGTTGCTCCTTGAGACCAGCATTGAAAGGCAGATTCTTAACCACTGGACCACCAGGGAAGTCCCAAGCCACACATTCTTTATGTTTGTTTGTATGTATAGATTTTTTTATGCAAAATTAGCTATTTGTGTTCTTTCGTGACAAGATACTTCTGTGTATGAATCTAAACTTCATCTTATCGACCCTCTGAATCATCTCTCTACTTCCAAATATTTTCTGAATATTTTTGTTTGCTAAGATGTTGTGTTTGCCACTCATCTTTTCAGTCTATCCATTCACCCGAGTAAGCATTCTCTTCCTGTTTCTGTTAACAACAAAGCTGACTAGTTTTAAATTCCTACCTTTACTCTTCACCAAGTTATACTCATTTTTCACTAAATATTTACAATTTCTTGTTTCACAGGCTTCTGGAACAAAAAGAGCATTTATAAAGTTAAAATGATCTGCCCCCTCCTTCCAGGTTGCATTGGTTGCTGAGGAGTCAGGCTCCTGGTGGGCTTCTCTTATGGCTCAGCTGGTAAAGAATCCGCCTGCAATGTGGGAGACCTGGGCTCGATCCCTGGGTTGGGAAGATCCCCTGGAGAAGGAAAAGGCTACCCGCTCTAGTATTCTGGCTTAGAGAATTCCATGGACTGTAGAGCCCATAGGGTCACAAAGAGTAAGACACAACTGAGCGACTTTCCCTTCACTTTGCTTCAGGCTCCTGGTAAAACAGGTGAGTTTTCCGGTTCTGATCACAGGTCTTCACCTGGCAGGGGGCTGGGGAGCAGCTGCCCTCCACACACAGGCTGGGTGCACAGCCACGGCCTTGCAGTCACGGAAGGGGCTGCTGTTCAAGGTTCAAGTGCTCCTGGCTGGTCACGCGCTTTGCATATTTGCATTTGTAAGGAGGCACGCTCATTTCTAGGTGTCCTTGTCTGAGGCTTCAGGCAGAGAGGTCTCTGCAGGCACCTATGATGAGGCGGCCTTGTGAAGGGAGAAGGGGGAAACCTTGAGCCAGGACACCAGACACCACACACGTCTCCTCACTGTCACTCAGTTCCCAGCAAATTTCCGCCCCCGGCCCTCCCCCTCCCCATCACACCAGAGACTTTTGGTTCAGCTCCTTCAAGAGTGAGATGACCCTCACGTGGGGCGGTGGCTGGTGCGCTGCTTCACAGCAGGAAATGGACCGGAGGGAGTCAGCGCTTTCTCCAGTTTCAGCCTCTTGCTTATGCCTTTGCAGTAAATGATTGAAGACTTAACTCATTCATTTTTGGCCGGTGGCGTCAATGGGTTTCTCTGACATCTGACAACTTAGTTTTCTTTCCGCCAGCCAGCTCAGCTGCGCTCCTGAAGGTCACCTGGATGGGGCCTTTATCATATCTTATGCACAATCATATATTTACCCCCATGTTGAACACCAGGAGATATGCTTGACTTTGTCCCAAATACTTACTACCTACCACCAAGAGATCAAGCCTTATCCACTCGGCTTCCTAAATACTGTGTATGTTAAATGCAAAAATAACCTAATTTGAGGCAAGTCTTCCTCTTTTATCACCTGGCTGCCTGAAAAGAGATACTAAATGTGGCCAGAATTATCTACAACCCATCTTATTCACTGCAACCATGGTAACAAAATTCAAAGTGTAAAACCTACCATCTATCTCCTACCCATTCAAATCCCTGCAACTGTATAGTCTTGGCTTACCATTTGACAGTTTTAGTCTTCTGGTCTCATAACTCACCAGTCTCTTCCATGTACTTTCTTTTCTGGAAGGACTAAACTTCTACGGCCATTGTGTGTGCATGCTAAGTCGCTTCAGTCTTGTCCAACTCTTCGTGGCCCCATGGACTATAGCCCTCCAGGCTCCTCTGTCCATGGGATTCTCCAGGCAAGAGTACTTGAGTGGGTTGCCATTCCCTTCTCCAGGGGATCTCCCCAACTCAGAGATTGAACCCAAGTCTCCTGCACTGCAGGTGGATTCTTTATACTGTGCCACCTGGGAAGCCCCAAAAGCAAACCATAGTAATCACCAGCAAGAGACCCTTGTTGTAAACTTGAACTTGCTGATAGGAGGACCAGCAAGATCACATGAGGGACCTACTGGGTGCAGGAAAGAGTAGAGAGATTGGGGTAAATATCTGCAGCTACACAAAGACAAAGGAGTTTAAGAACAGACTCTTCCTTAACCCTCAGGAGGAAGTGCCACAGCAACACCTTGAAACTTATGTCCAACTTCTGGCTTCCAGAACTGTGGGAGAATACTGCTGTTTTAAGCCACCAGCTTTGTGGTAATTTGCTACAATGGTGATGGGGAGATAACATAGATTTCTTGGCCAAATTCAGTCAACTGTATGCTTTTGTACAGCCAGCAAACTAAAACATGTTTGAAAAAAAATCAAAGGAAGAATAATAGTCTGTGACATTTAAAAATTGTATGAAATTCAAATCTGTATCTGTAAAATAAGTTTCTTTGGAACACATTTTGCTCACTGGCTTACACATTGTCTATGGCTACTTTTGTGTGTTGCAGGAAGGAGTATTTGAGTTGAGTTGTTGTCAAAGAGCACACGTGGTCTACAAAACTGAACATGTTATCTGACCCTTAACAGAAAAATTTTGTTGGTCCCTGTTCTGGATTTCTTCATAAGTATTACTTACTCTGTCTTCATTAAATTGCGAAGATTTTGAGGACCAGGACTTCATATATAGAACAGATTAAATATTTAAAAGCTCGATTAAAAATTAACTTTTTGCTGTCTCTTAACTATAAAACATTGCATACCAACTACTCAGGTACCAAATACATATGTATTACATAATAATAGTTTTCCTTAATTTCAAGGCCTTGTCATTTTCATTTTTCCTAAGTGATGGAGGGAAACAAAAGTGATGAAATTATTTGGTCTAAAATATTACATGATACAGTGTGGGTTCAAAATGTGACACAAAAGATGTATTTTGAGATTATTAAAAATGACTTTATATTAATGATGATAAAATATAAGTTAAAATAAATGTGAGGCTTTCCTGGTGGCTCATTGGTAAAGAGACTGCCTGCTAATGCAGGAGACCTGGGTTTAATCCCTGGGTCGGGAAGATCCCCTGGAGAAGGAAATGGCAATGAATTCCAGTATTCTTGGAAAATCAAATGGACAGAGAAGCCTGGCAGGCTACACTGCATGGGGTTGCAAAAGAGTAGGATATGACTTAATGACTAAACAACAACAAGATAAAAATGAAAGCTCTTTAAAAATACAACATCAGTAAGAAAAGTGGTATCATTTCAAAATATCTGTTAAAATTAAAACAAATTATGTTTAAAGAGCAAAATGTTCAATAAAATACTGATTCTATATTTAAACTGAGGATATGTGAGAGTTAAATATTCAGATTTTTAAATGTGAAGAGATACATACTAATTAAAGATAAAACAGCATAAAATATTAGCCAACATATAATATAGTGATTTTAAAATACCATTGTAAATTTCAAAGTTTACATTCTTCTCTTATACATGCTTTATTGCTAATTGACTTTTCATAAATGACAAACTTGTAATTGGTAATTACTGAAGCACACATTCTCAAAGGTCGTGAAACCCTAGAAAATGCTGAGTAAGAAAACTTTCTGATAAGATTCAGCTATTTCTGAAGTCAGCATAAAACCAAGCTTTGTACTTTATCAACTTATGAAGTTTAAAGGTTATGCAAACACAAAAATGGATATTCATTTTTATAAAAGGCTTCTGAAGAGGAAAAAATGTCAAATCCTGCTCCAGTGGAAGAAATGATAAGGAATTGAAAACTGTACATTAATATTGTCTTAGTAATTCCTAAGTTTAAAATTAGCATTCACCTCTTAAACTGAGAGAACTGTAAGAATAGTTTTGTTGTTTGTCCGCTCATAGTGTGAAGTGGGTGCTGCAAAATTCCATAGGGGAACCCTCAGTTCATTTTATAATGTATTAGCTCTTCTTTTACAAGAATACAAAATCTTCTTCTACTGGAGAAATGAATTACATTTTCAGTTGAAAAGAGGAGGGAATATTTTCTGTCCTCAGGACAATTTTCTAAGAACACTGGGGAGTCATCTTTGGATGGGTGCAACTAGTTGTTCATTTTACATGTAGCACTTCCCATTTTCTTTCTTATTTCTATCCTACCATATTTTATTAACTCACAGTTAATTTATACAACAATAATTTGTTTATGTCTAGGGCTCCAAAATCACTGTGGGTAGTGACTGCAGCCGTCAAATTAAAAGACACTTGCTCCTTGGAAGAAAAGCTATGACAGCATATTAAAAAGCAGAGACATCACTATGCCTACAAAATTCATATTGTCAAAGATATTGTTCTTCCAGTAGTCATGTATGGAAGTGAGAGTTGTACCAAAAAGAAGGCTGAGTGCCAAAATATTGATGCTTTTGAACTCTGATGCTGGAGAAGACTCTTGAGAGTTCCTTGGACAGCAAGGAAACTAAACCAGTCAATCTTAAAGGAAATCAACCCTGAATTTTCATTGGAAGGACTGGTTCTGAAGCTGAAGCTCCAATACTTTGGCCACCTGACGCACAGAGCCAACTCATGCAGAAGACCTTGATGCTGGGAAAGATTGAGGGCAGTAGGAGAAGAGGGCAACAGAGGATGAGATGGTTAGATGGCATCACTGATTCAATGGTGATGAGTTTGAGCAAGCTCCGGGAGTTGGTGATGGACAGGGAAGCCTGGCATGCTGTAGTCCATAGGGTTGCAAAGAGTCAGACATGACTGAGCAACTGAACAATAATAAAGTAGTTACAATGAAATGTAGTTTTTATAAAATTATAAATGTGTAGGTTTTAAAACTGTACAGAAATATGTAACACAATGGTTCAGTGTTGTTTGAGTGATATATTCCAGTTCAAATCCAAGGCAGAATAGTTGGAGCTATGTAATCAGAGACAAGATATAAAAAATATGATCTTTAGGCTCTTCATTAAAGTCTCAATCTATTTTACAAATGGAAGAAACTAGTATCTGCTTCATGGTGCTATTATGAGGAGTAAAAATTAAATAAGCACTTAGATCAGTGTCATTTAAATTCAAGATTTGATTTACATGGCAAATAACTGTCAACTACATGATTATATTTTGACCTTTGGGGAAGGATAGGAAAGTATCAATTTCTTTTTTTTTTTTTTTTTAACCTATTCTATTGTAGTCTACAGGAGATAATATCATCAGACTTAGATTAGACAAACTCATATGCACTATTTTGTATCTTTAGGAATAATCACTGGTTAAAACTAAATGCTAATACAGATGAGAATTTTTTCACTCTGTTTTCTTGGTTTCTCATGCAGACAAATCAATAAATCAATATGAAAATAAACAGTTTCATAAAATATATATATTTTTAAATTATTTCACGTACTTGTGCCCTTAGTTACAAACACTCAGGGACAAAGTTAAGAACAAGTTTGAAACTTTCACTCAAAAGTGGTAATGGAAAAAAAAAAAAAAAGTGGTAATGGAAAGACACTCAGAAGCTAATCCAGAGCTGCTGTGTTACATTGTTACATAGTGCCATATTAAAATGTGTGTGGCTATGTGATTGATTTTATATAGAAAATTTTATTTTTAATTATATATATATAAAACCAAACATATAACACATATTGTATAAGTGTGTGTGTGTATATGTATATTGCATAGCAGGTCAGATTATATATTGTTTAGTTCAGGATTCTGTAATACTATTATGAAACATTTTAAATGTTCTCAGTACAAAGTACATATGTTTAATCTAGCTACAGACACACTTGATTCAGAACTCCTGTGAGTTCCTTAAACATTGTATGATCTTGTGCAAATTATTGTCTCCTTGATCTTTGTTCCCTCATCTATAAAATAGAGGTTGTTTAAGCTTAATCTATATTATTTGTCCAAGTCATAACTGAGATAATGTGCAAAAGTGACTGACACAAGACAAGAACTCAAAACACGTTTTGTGTTTCGAGTACATGTTATGAAGAACTGATAAGAATTGTTCAAACAAGAAGCCTGTGGTGTAGATTAAGGAGAAAGCATCAAAGTTAAATATGAGTTAAAAAGGAAATGTGCTATAGAAACCAAAAAACACTTTGACACGTCAGCATGGCAATGATAAGGAAGAGTGGAATAAGAAGGCAAATTAATAGAGTAGTATGGTGGTGGAGGTGTTAGTTGCTCAGTTGTGGACCATTCTTCATGACCCCATAGACTGTAGCCTGCAAGGGTCCTCTGGCCATGGAATTCTCCAGGCAAAAATACTGGAGTGGGTAGCCATTCCCTTCTTCAGAGGATCTTCCTGACCCAGGGATCAAACCTGGGTCTCCTGCATTGCAGGCAGATTCTTTACCATCTGAGCCACCAGGGAAGCCTCCAATAAAGTAGCATAAAACAGTGTAATATGTAATAAGCTTTTTTTTTTTTTTTGGTTTCCCAGGTGGCACCAGTATAAAGAACCTGCCTGCCAAGGCAGGAGACATAAGAGACATGGGTTCCATCTCTTAGTTGGGAAGACTCCCTGGAGGAAGGCATGGCAGTCCACTCCAATATTCTTTTCTGGAGAATTCCATGGACACAGGAGCCTGGCAGGCTACAGTGAAGAGTGTAGCAAAGAGTCAGACACTACTGAAGCAATATAGCACTCAATGAGAAAATACATAGAGGCAAGCTAATCCACAGTTGCTTCACCATTGGTGTAGTTAACTCCAAAATGAGGGGAAAGGAATTGTTCTTTTCCTCATATTCTTGGAAAGGAACATGAGGTGGTTGGACCATTACACAAAGAATGGGGCTAATGAAGGGCTGCCTGTGAGTTAAGTATAAAAGAATTAGCCTGAACTTCTAGAGTACCGCAATTCTGTTGTTTCTAATGACTCTGATTTAATAATAAATACCTTCTATATCTCTTTTCTGCCATGTTCTATTTCTTCCCCTAATTCTATTCTTGCCATAATTCATGAGGGAGACACATTTTAGGAAAAACTGAGCTCACCTCATGCCTTATTGGAGTGCCTGGAAAATAAAGCACTTGTAAATGTGCTAATTTGGTGGTTAACTCTACTGTTACAATCACCCAAAGAGAGAAGAAAAAAGATTTCTCAGTGAAACATTAGCATCATTACCTCCATGACATAAAGATTATCTATAAATTAAATCTAATCTTTATTGTGGGGTAAAACTACTGAGGCTTAAAGAGGTTAAATAATATGCTTAAAGGACATACATTAAGTAATTGATGGGTTTGCATCACTGGTAAAATCTTTAGAATGTATTATTTTGTCTATATCATTATGCCCATTTGTGAAAGAAGTTAAATATTTCCCAAGGAAGAATTACTCAAATTTTGCTTAAAATTATGAAATTTCCTAACTTATCAATCATGGAACACAGATCCAGACTTAAAGAGAATTTGAAATATATATTTCCCCAACTCATATAAAATTTTAAAAAGCTAATTCTTAAAGCCAATTTTGGAACTACATGAGAAGAACCATTTGAAATACAATTCTGATTAAGTTCTCAAATAGTTCTCTTTTCTTAAACATATTTTGATAGAAGGATTGGCATTGTAAAATTCCTCTCTGTAGACATCTAACTGCTTAACATTTTGTGCTACAATTAACACTATTTTCCACTGAACTAGTACATACTGGCAAGCAATGAATATCATCAAGGAATTTTAATAATGAAGATATAATTTTAGCTATTAACACATATGTGAAATCTAGAAAAATAGTACAGATGAACCTATTTTCAGGGAGGAATAGAGATGCAGACATAGAGAACAAGCATGTGGACACGGGGCAGAAAGGGGAGAGTGGGATGAACCAGGACATTAAGTTTGACATAAATACACTGCCATGCATGAAATAGATAATTAGTGGGAAGCCACTCCATGCTCTGTGGTGACCTATATGAGTGGGACAGGAGGGGATGTATGTGTGTGTATAGCTGTCCCTTCATTATACAATAGAAACGCAACACTGTAAGGCAATTATTGTTGTTATTTAGTTGCTAAGTTGTGTCCAACTCTTTCATGACCCCATGGACTGTAGCCTGCCAGGCTTCTCTGTCCATGGGATTTTCTCCCCCAGGAGATCTGCCTAACCCAAGGATTGCAGCCACATCTCTTGCTTTGGCAGGCAGATTCTTTACCACTGAGCCACCAGGCAAACCCAAAACAATTGTATACCAATTTAAAAAATAGATAAATAAATAAAAATGTCCCAACTTTGATACCCAGTGATATGATAAATAATATAAAGCTGTAACAACTTCTTTTTTTTTTTTCTCAAAATATCTAGTGTATCATTTTAAGAAAGTCAAGTTGGAATACATTAAGGTGTATTCTGTAGAGGAACAGAATACACAATAACATTGTATATAGTTATCCTACTGATAACAATTGTCAACACCTACAACTAAAGACCACCAGGAACACAGCTGTCATTAAATAGATAGACCTAGCTTTTGTTTGAGCTTAAACAAATGTACTTACTGTTTTGCAGTCTTATTCTACCATAGTCCTAGACCCTGTCTGACCTTTTTCTTTTGTGAAATTGTATGTATAAAAGGAGAATCATATGACTCACCTGGCTATGGGTACTAGGTCAGCTCCTGATCCTCAAGAACCTTTCTTTGCCTTCTTTCTCTCTACAGAGAATACAAGATAATGATTAATTAAAAAGTCTATGAGAGTAGCTCTGGACAATGATAAAAATTTTAAATATTAATTTTTGATCATTAAGTCTTTTCAAAAAATCAATAATCCCTCTCTCATTCTTCAAGTAACTTGAAAATGCTTTTCAAGATCTATTCTTTAGCCAATTCCATGTCCTTGGTAAACAGGCTGGATAGCCATTCTCTGACTTCCAGGTAATATCAGGCAATGGCGGTGGGGGGAGACCAGTAAGAGGGGACAGTGAGGTCTCAGTGTTTAATTAGCTGTTTTTTGTTTTTTTTTTTTTAACCCTTGGATGTGTCTCAGGACCCAAAAGTACAGTGTTCTGCCCATAGTCCGAGTCCCCGGTCGGGAAAGAAAACTCCTCGAAACAATGCAACTCGCAATAGGGGAATTTATTACTGACTGGAGCCAGGGCCTCCCGCCCTCACCAAGTGTGTGAGGACGAAAGGCCCCGAGCCCCAATTCTCTCGGGTATTTATTAGGTCAAAATAAGCAGCAGGTAGTTGGCGCAATCGGATTGGTTACACAGTTGCAAGGTAATTTTTGTTGGCCCAACGTGGGGCTTTCAGCTTTCCCCTGATAGGTTCCCTTTTTTCTGGCTAGGCATATGTTGATTGGCTGGCTCCAGGAGGCCTGATAATTATGTTACCCCGGGAAACCAGGCCTACTCCTAATCTAGGCTGCCTGCCATGGCGTTAGCTGTGACAGCCTCACAACAGTTCCTGGATGGCCTTCCACATACTCCTTTTTGATGTCCCACCCTTGGCTTCTTTAGGCTTGGAATGTAACAACACCTATTTTTACGGACCTCAGGGTGTCACAGCATTCTTTGTGGTTTTCCTAGAACTTGCTTGTTTCTGTGCATTTACTTTGTTCCTTAAGCTCTTCTCAAATTATTTTAGGTTTGATAGCTGTTTTATGCTATAATGCAGGTTGATACACAAAATATTCTTTTATAATACAATTTTAAAAATCTCATTGATTTCAAAATTTTGGAGTCTGTTTTTCCACTAGGTTTTTGGGAACATTTTTAACAAACATTGTGGAAGATGCCTGTGCTTTGATATTTGGCACTCGTTTCTTATTTAAAATGCCTCTTTTTATATTATACGTTAGCATGAATGTAGTATGTGTTTTCACCTTTATCTAGAACAATTGTGGGAACTATGCTAAATGATTCACAAATAATCCATTCTAGTGTACCTATGTGCCATGATTTACCTACTTTACATCATAGGTTGCCAAATAAAGTTCTAATTTATCCCTTGTCTTTTGCACCTGCAGTTAACATTTGTCAAATACTTTTCATTTTTAACCAAAAATCATTGATATTTGCATTAAAACAAGCTCAGAGGACTTTATTACACCTGCCATTTTTACTTTCAATTTCTGAAGCTTTTTATTTTCTCTTTTGGCCACACTGCATGTGGGGTCTTGGTTCCAACAACCAGGGATGGAACTCCTGCCCTCTGCAGTGGAAGCACAGAGTCTTGATCACAAGACTGCCAGGGAAGTCCCTCAATTCTTAATACAGAATCACGTGTTAGTGGATTTGATGCATGGGCAATAAAAATACCGTCATGGTAATGCATCATTAAATCTGAAGCAGAGGAGCAAAAACTTGTCTTCCTTTTATTGACGTTCCCCAGAAGCATCATATATAACATCTCTCCACATGTTCAGGCTGCAGGGTGTGCGCTGATAAACGATGTGGACTCAAATGCAAGCCAGTCGGGAATGCTAACTATTCCCAGCAGCTGATGGGGGCCATAGAAGTCTGAGGCCGCTGCCTCTGCCAGGGATTTGTGTCAATGACTGAATTGGAGCTTTGAGAAGAAATGCACTGCCCGGTCTCCAGTCAGTGGGGTCATAGGGAAATCAGGGAAATTAAAGCTTATGTGCATGAGAAATTCATGCAAATAATGAAAGTAAAGTATCACTATGTAGAGCACATTGAGAATAGTCCAAAGATTTACAGTCGTGGTTTTGTCTGGTACACTGTAAATCTAAATACTTTTACATGTTTTATTATTTAATTGTACTCCTTTTATTGGGCAATAATCATTTTTGTCAGCAAAAGTTTCAGAAATGTAAATGAAAAGAAATGCTAATGGAACACTGAAGAGCAGGCTTTTCTATAGTTTAGATATTTTTCATGAGTGTGTAAATGGAAACAAAATATTTGAGAAAGTTCTCATTCACTCTAGGGGCTGTACGGATAATTCTTACAAGGTGAAAACCAAGTGGCACTAAAATTTATCATCATTTACCTAAAAAGCAAAATTTATTTTAAGAAAATATGTCCAAAGTTGAAGACGTAATATGTGGAGCTTCAAAAGGAGTGTTTCTTTTTCTCTGAAGCATGCCTTATCATCTAAACCTAGGAACTCTTCTTCTGTGATAGTATTGCAAATTTTCATAGCATTTTCCCCAAATGTATGCAAACTGAAGCAATAATTATTAATGTATTGCATTCACCAGAAGAACTACACAAGTAGTGAAATGATTTCAATTTTATATCAATCTTATCAGCAATATCAGAGTGTAAAAATTATAATAATGCTTTGAATTTTTATATGATTTATGAAATTAAAGTGAAGTTTTAAAAAACTTTAAAAGATGAAAACCTTCACTGTTATGAACATACTTTACATTTTAACAAACTGTAGGTGCATAAATTATTGGGCTTCCCAGATGATGCTAGTGTTACTGGGAAAGAGCCCACCTGCCAGTGCAGGAAACATAAGAGACCTGGGTTTGATCCCTGGGTCAGGATGATCCCCTGGAAGAGGGCATGGCAATCCACTCCAGTATTCTTGCCTGGAGAATTCCATAGACAGAGGAGCCTGCAGGCTACAGTCCATAGGGCTGCAAAGAGTCAGACATGACTGAAGCGACTTAGCATGCATGCACATAAATTATTTTACAGTGATGATGTGAATTCAGATTTTAATACAGCAAAGTGTTGTAGGTTAAAAAATTCCCAGCAACCTGAGTGTGTGCATGTTCAGCCAGCCAGGCTCCTCTGTCCATGGGATTCTCCAGGTAATAATACTGGAGTGGGTTGTCATACCCTTCTCCAAGGGACCTTCCGGCCCCAGGGCTCAAACCCACATCTTTTGCATCTCCTGAAGTGCAGGTGGATTCTTTACTGCAGAGCCACTAGGGAAGCCCTTCCCAACAACCTAGGTTCTTATTAAATTGACAAATCTATGGGGCAGAAATGTATTAGGAATTTCTTGTAAGGTCCTCCGAATCTATTACTAACCAGCGTTCTTGATCTCCTTAATCAATAGAACTTGATCAGAAACCAGACAAGAAATTCAGGCAATTCAGGGGCCCCAGGTGTACTGGGGTTGAAGGTCTCTTCTGAACCTTTTTCCTGCTGGGCATGGGCTGCACACTAGAGGTGAAGAAGTCTCTCACTGACTGTTCTAAGAATTTGTAGAGATCTGGGTCAGTTTTTGTTGGAATGGGCTGAATTCCTTGAGGCATCATGTGCCTTACTGCAAACTGTTGGAGGCTAAAAGACACAAACCTAACCAAAAGGTTAAGCAAACAAGGGCTAAAAAGGAGAAATACTATGGTCATTAAAGGGCCTAGAAATAGGAGGACTCAGATTAACTTTGGGCTTCCTTAACTGTTGACCAGACAATGGAGGCCATATCGCCCCTGCTAAAATAATGAAGCCACTCTACCTAGGCATTTATTTTCAATATAACATTTACATGTCCCATCACATTGATCCAAGTGTAGCAGGAAGTATTAGTTATCATACAAACTCTGTCTTATTTTGCCAATAGGTAATCAAGGGTCAGATGATTGTCAAGAACCACATTTGCCACGGAAACAAGAGAGGTTCCAACTTGTGTCAAGGCTTCAAGTAGGAGTCAACCCACTGCATCCTTTTACTTATCTGTTGATGCCTGTCTTTTTTTTTTTTTTCCGTGCCTATCTTTTGAATATGTATCTCAAATGTTCCACTGACTCACAGTTCTGTTTGTCAATTGTGACCTGTGGGGTTTCTGGAGGTAAAACATTTAACCTGGACAAATGTACCAAACTAGATGTCTGCTAGCAGTGTGGGTGGTTGCAATTACTTTATAGGGGTCTTTCCATTGTCAATAGTTGGTCTTGGGTTACCCTTCGCCCAGGTTTTAAGAAGAACTTGGTCCCCTGGTGTTATTTGTGAAAGAACTGCTCCTTCCTCTGTAGTTTTACTGGGAGCCAGCAGTGCCTTGTGGACATAATCCTGGACCTCCTTCTGAATTTGTCCTCAGTTCAGTTCAGTCACCCAGTTGTATCCAACTCTTTGCAACCCCATGGACTGCAGCACTCCAGGCCTCCCTGTCCATCACCACTGCCCGAAGCTTATTGAAAATCATGTCCATCAACTCAGTGATGGCATCCAACCTTCTCAACCTCTGTCATCCCCTTCTTCTGCCTTCAATCTTTCCTAGCATTAAGGTCTTTTCCAGTGAGTCAGTTCTTCACATCAGGTGGCCAAAGTAATAGAGTTTCAGCTTCAACATTAGTCCTTCCAATGAACACTCAGGACTGATCTCCTTTAGGATGGACTGGTTGGATCTCCTTGCAGTCCAAGGGACTTTCAAGAGTCTTTTCCAACACCACAGTTCAAAAGCATCAATTCTTCAGCACTCAGCTTTCTTTATAGTCCAACTCACATCCATACATGATTACTGGAAAAACCATAGCTTTGAATAGATGGATCATTGTTGGCAAAGTAATGTTTCTGCTCTCTAATATGCTGTCTAGGTTGGTCATAGCTTTTCTTGAAAGGAGCAAATATCTTTTAGTTTCATGATTGCAGTCCAGTGATTTTGGAGCCCCCCAAAATAAAGTCTCTCACTGTTTCCATTGTTTCCCCATCTATTTGCCATGAAGTGATGGGACCTGATGCCATGATCTTAGTTTCCAGAATGTTGAATTTTAAGCCAGTTTTTTTACTCTCCTCTTTCAGTTTCATCAAAAGGCTCTTTAATTCTTCTCTTTCTGCCGTAAGAGTGGTATCATCTGTGTATCTGAGGTTATTCATATTTATTCTTGTAATCTTGATTCCAGCTTGTGTTTTATCCAGCATGGCATTTCTCATGATGTACTCTGCATATAAGTTAAATAAGCAGGGTGACAATATACAGCCTTGACGTACTTCTTTTCCTATTTGGAACCAGTCTGTTGTTCCATGTCCAGTTCTAACAGTTGCTTCCTGACCTGCATACAAGTTTCTCAAGAGGTGGGTCAGGTGGTCTGCTATTCCCAACTCTTTCAGACTTTTCCACAGTTTATTGTGATCCACACAGTCAAAGGCTTTGGCATAGTCAATAAAGCAGAAATAGATGTTTTTCTGGAACTCTCTTGCTCTTTCAATGATCCAGCAGATGTAGGCAATTTGATCTCTTGTTCCTCTGCCTTTTCTAAAACCAGCTTGAACATCTGGAAGTTCATGGTTCATGTATTGCTGAAGCCTATCTTGGAGTATTTTGAGCATTACTTACTAGTGTGTGAGATGAGTGCAATTGTGTGGTACTTTAAGCATTCTTTGGCATTGTCTTTCTTTGGGATTGGAATGAAAACTCACCTTTTCCAGTCCTGTGGCCACTGCTGAGTTTTCCAAATTTGCTGGCATATTGAGTATAGCACTTTCACAGCATCATCTTTGAGGATTTGAAATAGCTCAACTAGAATTTCATCATCTCCACTAGCTTTGTTCATACTGATGCTTCCTAAGGCCTACTTGACTTCACATTCCAGGATGTCTATCTCTAGGTGAGTGATCACACCATCGTGATTACCTGGGTCGTGAGGATCTTTTTTGTACAATTCAACTGTGTATTCTTGCCACCTCTTCTTAATATCTTCTGCTTTTGTTAGGTCCCTACCATTTCTGTCCTTTATTGTACTTTTCTTACTGTTATTTTAATCCGCTTCCCTGAAAAAGCCTCCCATAATGGAAGGGAGCCATCCCTCCCATAATGGGTGGCATCGTGTGAACTCTTAGTGAGTTTCCATTGTTGGTGTTCTGGGATTAGACCCTTATCCTCTTTTTTATACCAGGCTGTGCTTCCCTTTTCATAGCCATATTTTCCAGCCTTTTCTTTTTCCTATGGGGAATGCTGGGGGGAGGGTAGAGAGTTCAGGAGGGCCAATCACTAGAGCCATAACATGCTCAGGCTCCTGCACTTGAGTGGCCTGTTTTGCACCATGATCAAGTTTGCTCTTCCGTTGGCTCAGAAAAGATCCATCCTTCTGATGGCCCCCACAGTGGATTCTTGCTACCAGGGTCAGAAGCTGCACTGCTTCTAAAAGACCCAGAATCAAATCTTTCTGTTTGCTGGGGAGTTCTAGTGGTTGACATTCCTCTTTCTTTTCAAATGGCAGAAGGAACATATAACGCATGGAATCCATATCTAGAATCAGCAAAAATATTTGATTTCTTATCCTTCCCTAATTGCGAAGTTCTCATTAGTGCATTTAGTTCAGCCTTCTGGGCTAATGTCTGGGGTGGCAGGGCCTTGGCTTCAGTGACTGCATCTAGACAAACTGGCATATCCTGCCTTTTGGGTTCCCATTTTACAAAACTGCTCACATTCTTAAACCATTAATTATGGTTTACTGATGTGAGCCTCAGAGATGCCTCTTAGTGGTTGGAGATGGTAATTCAGTAAATGCTGTTTTTCCCATCTACAGCCAAGGTTCATGCCCCTGGGGTTAATAAGTCAAATCCTAAATATTGAACGCATTGCTGTGATATTTGAGCCTTAGTTGGAAACACTTTTTATTATCTTTTTTTGCCAGAAAATTTAGGATCCTAACAGTATTTTGATCTGAATCCTATTTGGTCTCACTGTGTGGGCTTGCATGCTAAGTTGCTTCAGTTGTGTCCAACTCTGCAATCCTTTAGTCTCTTGGGAAATATTTTGATGTCTGACAGATGGGTCATTGGAGGCTACTAATAAATGCATTCTCTCTTTGAATTCTTTACCTCCTTGGACTTCACCCTGTCCTAAGAATACATTGGCAAGTGGCTTGTGTGCACGCTCAGTCATGCTGAACTCTTTGCATCCCCTCCCCACCCCGGACTGTAGCTCACCAGGCTCCCCTGTCCATGGGATTTTCCAGGCAAGAATATTGGAATGAGTTGCCATTTGCTCCTCCAGGGGATCTTCCCAACTCAGGGAGTGAACAGAATTCTCCTGAATCCCATGAAATGCAGTCAGATTCTTCACTGCTTGAGCCATTGGGGAAGAATGCATTAACTCCTAACTTATGTAGCAAATCTCTCCTGCTGAGGGGGACAGGTCATTCTCATATCAAAAAAGGAATGAGTAATAATAATGGACCCATTTCCATAGGCAAGGGGAGACCTAAGTTACCTTACCTTTGACTGTCCATCAACTCCTGTCAAGAGACAGTCATGGTTGGAGAGGAGGCCAGCTGGCCAGGTCAGAAGAGAGCAGGTGGCTCCAGTGTCTATAAGGAACTCAGTTTTCCTACCTGGCACATCGAGGGGAACCTGAAGCCCCACTGGAGTAATGAGGACAGATAGAGTGGGATCTGGAGCTGGGCAGGTGCTCGGGCCCCATCTGTTGGCATGCAGGAATCTCTCATCCAAGAGATCTGCAAGGAACTGGGACTGGTTAAGGTTACCCCTCAGGTGTCCTCCAGGAAGGTGCTTGGGACATTCTCCCTTCCCAGTGTCCCTTGTTCCGACAAACGGCCCACTGGGATCAGGACCAGGCTGCTTCTTGGTGGTCTGTCTAGTCTTCTCAGCCCTCCGGGGCCCCCTGGAGGTGATGGGTGAAGCAGAACAGGCAAAAGCTGTGTTTCTTTATTAGCCTCTTATCCCTGTTGACCTCCTCCATTAAGTCTCAGTTGTTAGAGTGTTTGAAGGCCTCCCCCACCAAGGTTTGGGGCCCAGGCTCATGCGTTTGTAATTTTCTCTGAATATCAGGAATACTCTGAGTGATAAAATGCATGGTCAAGAGTGTCTTCCCTTCTGTGGACTCAGGATATTGCTGTATTTCTTGAAAGACTCTGTCACCTGACTCAGAAAGACCGTTGGGTTTTTATTTTTTTCATGTGTAATCTCTCGGACCTTATCATAATGTACAGGCTTTTATTATCATACCATCATTTACATACAGCTTTTCATTCATTCTGTTGACAAGTAATGCGGTGTCTCAGCCTAGCCTGGCCAACATGATCTTCACAGTCCCAGTGTGGGTCATATGCTGGGGTTGCATCCCAAGCCACCTAATGAATTTGGTGGTGTGGACTGGTGGCCAGTTTTGCATCTGTGTGTTCCCTGGCCTTTCTCAGTATACACACCTTTTTATCCAGGGTACAACAGTGGACTAGAATAACTATATGCTCTCCTGCCAGATGAGAGAGAGTGCCAACCCCAGCCTTACAAATTCATCACTAAACTTGTCAGAGTCCTTTGAGAATCTGGAAAGCTCTCCTTACAGATTAACTCAGTTAGTTTAGGATGTCTCTTTAGGATGTTCCAGGCACCCTTTGAAGAACCCAAAGTTAACTGGAAGTCGAGAGAATTTCAGGTACAATTTGATATTTGGAAAGTCTGTTCAAAAACTTAAAAAAGCTTTAAAACATCTGGTCAGATAGGATCATAGTTTTCTGTGAAACGATACTTATTCCTTGAGCTAGGGTGGGGGGAAAAATCCAGACTAATATAGATCACTTAAAGGCACACGATCTGTTATTAAAAACAGCATTCCAGGACAGACTTTGTTCTCTTATGAGAGAAGGAAACCGAAACCAGTCTTGTATGCTGCGCTCAGGCTGTCAGTCACGTCTGACTCTCTGAGATCCATGAACTGCAGCCTGCCATGCTCCTATGTCCATGGACTTTTCCAGGCAAGAATACTAGAGTGGGTTGTCATTTCCTTCTCCAGGGGACCTTCCTGACCAGGGATCACATCTGTGAATTCTGGGTCTCTTGCATTGGCAGGCTGATTCTTTACCACTGCATCACCTGACAGCCCATTCTTGCACCGGCTGACTCAATAAAATCCAATTACCTAATTAAATTTAATTCACTCTTAGAAAATCCTGACCACATACAAAATTCTTTTGTCAATGTTCCCTTCCATAAACCTTCTGCAACTTTCTGTAGCCTTTTTCCTTTCAACAAAATATATTTCTATTCCTCATACTTTTTTTCCCTGAAAACAAGCATCAACTGTCTTTTGCATCAGCATTCCAAAAATTGGTAGAGAACATCTCAAGGCACACCAAATAGCTTTAGTTTCTCTCTCACAAGAAGAAAAAAGTAAGTAAATTTAGAACTGTTTAGCAATTACTGTTCCAATATTTTATCTTATTTGAAATGGTCTGAAAATTTGATTAATTCCTATCATTTGACTTTATTTTCAAATTTACCCAAATTTAGAGAGACTTCTCTAAATTTGAACTGTCTTGGATTGACAGTTCCAAAACATAATTGTTCCTATGTACTTGTGAGGGTTCTAAGTCGTGTCTGACACTTTAGTCGTGTCTGACTCTTTGAGACCCTATGGACAAAATTATAGTGTTTTAAAAAGTTCTATCCCAGTTACATTTACTTAAACATTTAATCACATCAGGTTATAGTCCTTGTTGAAAGATTTTTAAACAAAATAATGGACACTTATTTACTTCCAGTAACCTTAAGTATGGGCTTCCCGGTTGGCTCAAGTTGTAAAGAATCCACCTGAATGTAGGAGACACAGAAGACTTCAGTTTGGTCCCTGGGTTGGGAAGATCCCCTGGAGGAGGGCATGGCAACCCCTTCCAGTAAACTTGCTCATAAAAATCTCATGGAGAGAGGAGCCTCGTGGGTTATGGTCCACAGGATCACAAAGGTCAGAAACGACTGAAGTGGCTGAGCAGACACACACACACACACACACACACACACACACACACTCATACAACTTCCGGTACAATGAATGTTTTATACTTACTGTTGATGACTCTTAAAAAGGTCTGTATAAATTAAACCCATGAGTTTAAGTTAGACAAGTTAATTTCTACAGAACCAAAGATCTCATAGTTTCCCCGCTGAATTTAAAATGGCTTTACCCATTTTATTCCTCAGTGTGTGTGTGTGTGTGTGTGTGTGTGTGTGTGTGTGTGTGTGTGTGTGTGTGGTTGGGGGCGGGGCTAGTTTTTACAGACGAGTCAGGTAGTTCCTGAGAGCCTAGACAGTATAGTTACAATGCAAGAGCAGAGGAGAGAAAAATGTAGGCTTCTGTTTTTTTTTTCTTTTTGTTCTTTAAAATGCCAGTGAGTAACCCAAGACAGGAGTCTCAGGCAATGTGGGCTGTGTTTATATTTCAAGGCTTATGAGTTCCACCATGCCCACAGTGTCAGTGTTTCTGTGTACAAGCTCACTCTGCTCACCACACGAGAGGCCAATTAATTTGAGAGGTGAGGTGTTGAGGTAAGGAATAGAACTTTATTGACCAAGAAGATGGCAGACTAGTGTCTTAAGGTAACCATCTTGTCAGATGCCAGGTTCTTTTATGGATCAGATGCTGATAAGTGAGGAAACAAAATAAAAAGACCATATAATTCTTGCAAATATCTCCTAGAATGCCAAGCCTCAGGCAAGGGGATATGTTAATTTCTTCCTTCCTGCCATCTACAGATGGAAGATGGACAAGATTCCGAACAAAGGCACTTTAGTCTAACAGGCAGAGAGGCAGGAGTCACTAAGGCAGGCCATTATGTAGAATTATAATAACAAAAGCAACAGAAAGCAAGTCAAATAAACAGTTCCAACATGGAGTCAGAATTGACTTTTCCCTACAACATCAGCAGAGAATTGCAGGATTAGTTAGACAGACAAAATTACAACACAAACAAAGATACCAATCAGGAAATTTAAAGACAGACAAGAAGTTTTCAAGATAAAGGGGAGGGCGGGAGTGTATGGATAAGGACCAAGGGAGAGATAAAAAGAGGAACAGAAAAGACTAAAAAGAGAAAGAGACAGAAAGAGAGCAATTGCTGTTTCAACCCACCCCCTGCAGGTGTCTATTTAGGCACCAATTTGTGTGATTCTGAAATGGAGAACTGAGTTCTGTTTACTGAGCCCAAGAATGGATGTTGCAAACTTGAAAACACTCACACAAGCGAAGTTTATTTTAAAGGATGGAGATATAAAGCTCTCAGCATAGACGCTGGGAGGAGTGAAGAGTTCCCAAACACAGGAATAACAGCAGTTTTCATATGTTTATTAGAGTTGATATGCTTGTTTTTGGTTGGCACAGGGCCAGATATGTGTAATTTCTGACCAAATAATTTAATGGTTGCAATGTCCAGTTTGTCATTGTTATGGGTTTCTTGTATCACCCAGTTTCTCAGTTTTTCTAGACATTGTGACGCTATTCCTAGACCCTTTCTCAAGACCCCAGGACATTATTTAGGGGCTCAATGTCTGCTTAGGAGCTAATTGTCTACCCGGAGTTTTTCTCCTTGATAAACTGGACAGCAGTTAATGATTGTCTTGCCCTGGGTCTGAATGTTTTATGACCCTCCAGACGGGGGAGGCATTCCTCTGAATGCCTAGAAACTGAAGCAGTAAATATAGCTTTTAACAGAGCAAGATGCTTGTGTATAAGAATTAATTTGAAATTAAAAAAGGAACCAAGGCTCTGACTTCTACACTGACTGCCTAACAATTTCTACCTCACTTTCAGAAAGTGCCAGTGAAGGAGGGAGCAATTTGTCCACAGCCCACTGGGCTGATGAAGTCTGGAAATCAGCCAGCTTCATGTCTCCTGTGGGACTGCAACCCAGAGGTGGGGACTCTCACCCACGCATGCACAGTATGTAGAGAACTTCAGCCCATTCCCAGTGGAACTTCTGTTGGTGGCAGAAAAATAAAGGTGAGACTATCGGGATGATTGGACTTCCAGCCACTATATGACTTGAGGTCGGAACCGCTATCACCCTTATAAATCCCCTCTCAGGGAGAGCCCGCTGGGCCAAGGTCTGCATGGTGTGAGGCAAGCCTCTCCAATCTCCGCTCATCGCCCATGAAGGTGGGCCACTGCTGGCCAGTGGGAGCAGGTCTCACAAGCCGAGAGGAGTGATGCTGAAGCTGCTCAAGGTCCAGTTCCTTGGAAGGATAGAACAGAAGAGAGGACAGAGAGAGAAGAGGACACAGAAGTAGAGAGATTTCAGGATGGTGAAAGGGACAATGGGGGAAGGGAGAATGTGAGGGGAAACAGACAAGGGGGAGGGGGAGAGACTTGCCTGAATGAGGGGTCAGGAAGGCAGACTTACCAAATGTGATGATGTTCAAACAAGAGGTTCAAGTGGCCGCTTGTCACTCATGGGGAGGATGTGTTTCATGGTCCTGAAGGTGCCCAGATCCTCTCCTTGGAAGAAGACAAGTGTTCCACGTTGGGCGCCATGAAGTATGATATCGACCAGAGTTCTTGGTCTTCTCCAATCAATAGAAATTGACTAGAGACCAGAAAGAAATTCAGGTAAGGCTTTATTGGGAGCCCTGCTGCAGAGAGGGGAGTGAGAACAAACAATAGGGTCCCCTGCTTGCTTGCTCCCTAAGAGGGGGCAAGCTTGCTCCTCATATGGGGTGAGGGTAGAGGTGTGTACAGGGGGTGGGGCCCAAGGGGCGGTTTGGGTGGTTTGCCCACCCCTTATGTGGTGCTGTGTGCAGGGGCATGCCCTGCCTTTACTCCAAACTTCTTACTTTTCCTCCAGGCCCTTCAAAAATGGAAGTTGGGGTTTTTGGTCTCTTTGTATCTTTTGTACAGAATTTACCTTAACTGCAGCATGTTACTTTTAAACCCACATAGTTGTTTTTGTTTTTTTTTTTTTTTAATTTTGTTCCTCAAGGAGTGGTGTGTCCATGTGCAAGCTTTGCAGCACTGAAGCAAAGGGTCCCAGGTCTCAGCCTGTTTCAAATTCACATTTACATCCAAAACTCAGTTATTCTATTATACAATTAAACAACAGAAGCTGTAGCTCTCAAAAATAGTCATATAGTTTAAGTATCATACTTGAATATACATATATAATTTATGAATTATACATTATAAATCATATGTATATCTGTATATATTCACACTCACATACATGTGTAAACATGCATTTGTAGAAATTAAGGTGTGAAAGCTGTTGACAACAAAAACAGTAGGATGCAGCTGGCAGGAGACTAACTTGCAGCTGAAGAGAACTACAAAAGATGAATAAATATTTTAAAAGACACTGAAGCATTTATAAAACAACAAAGGCTGCCAGAACTTGTGGGTCAGAGTCCTGGAGGGAAGGGTAAGGCATTGAGGATACCTGAGCTTCCTGCTGCTTTATTCTTTGGAGTCTTTTGCTGGTTCTAGGCATAGGACACAGGGGCCAAGAGGGAGCAGCAACCTTGTATTTTGCAGTATCCTGGGCTAAGGAAGCAATCACTAAAATTTATGGCTTCCAAACAACTAAGCATGCAGGGCAATACCCTAGGAGAAAAGAAAACCACAGAGAAATGACTCAAACATTCTGAGTAGGGTATTGCTATAAGACATTTTTCAACTTTTATACTATTCAAGAACAGGTGATGACTCAGAAAAAGAAAGGATAAAGCAGCTGCCAAGAACATGAAAGCTAAGCAGAGAGTCAACAGTCTTATAGCTCAGGCTTCATGGATCATCCAAGAGAGAGACCTTTCCTAAGTATCCCAGGTTTTGAGGTAGGGAAATGAAAATGGGGAAGCCCTAGGTGTAAGCATAAAATAAAATATGTTCCAAAGTCACATGGACCAAGGACATCTTTCCTGTTCTCTATACAATACTGGAAAAAAAGAAAAAGAAATATTGTGTGCAAGAAAGAAATCATAATATCCAGATACTCTACAATTTTTCATACACAAGTTTTGAGAAGTAAATTAAAATGTAAAAGGCATGGAAATGAAGAGGACCAAATGAAAAAAAAAAAATCAGAAGAAATGAACAAAATAATCCATGCCTGCAATGATCATTGCAGGTATTGGGGTTATCAGACACAGAGCAGAAAATGACTATAATTTAGATACTCAAGAATACTGACACAAAGAATTTCAGCAAAGAAAACATAAATCAAACATTAATTTTAGAATTGAATAGTGAAACTAAGTATGCGAATTTAGTTGATTCCTTTAAAAATAGATGACAGTGGAAAAAAGCAAGTATATTGAAAGATCAAGATAAATTGTCTTGCTGAATATATGAAAATGGATTTAAAATACAAAGTTGTGTTCAAGAGACATATAGTTCTTGATGATAAGATTTAATCTGACTCCAGGAGTAGAGAAAGTTAAAGGTTTGGAGCCAATATTTTATTAAATAATAGACAATAATTTTCTAAAACTGATGACTGCTTGAAGTAAATCTGTTGCTTCAATGATAAAAAAATACAGTTAATTTCCAAATAAGAATAGTGAAAATAAAACAATTAAATTATGTAGAAAATGTTTAGAGAAAATATTTGCTAAATGAGAATACATCATACAGGGAACATCCTCCCAAAATGAATGTGAAAAAAAAAAAAAAAAGATATTGTTAGACAAACAAGTACAGAGAGAAGTAATCACCATTAGAACTACATTAAAGAAAAGTTTGGAAGTATAGATTTCATGGCAAATAGATGGGGGAAAAATGGAAACAATGACAGACTTTAGTTCCTTGGGCTCCAAAATCATGGTGGACAGTGACTGCAGCCATGAAATTACAAGACTATGACAAACTTAGACACTGTTTCAAAAAGCAGAGACATCACTTTGCTGACAAAGGTCCATACAGTCAAAGCTACAATTTTTTCCAGCAGTCATGTATGGATGTGAGAGTTGGACTATAAAGAAGGCTGAGTGCTGAAGAATTTTTTTTTTTTTTTCTTCTAGAATTTTTATTTATTTTTTTTTTTATCTTTTTTTTTTTATTATTATTATTTTTTTTTTTCCAGTGGGTTTTGTCATACATTGATATGAATCAGCCATGGATTTACATGTATTCCCAATCCCGATCCCCCCTCCCACCTCCCTCTCCACCCGATTCCTCTGGGTCTTCCCAGTGCACCAGGCCGGAGCACTTGTCTCGTGCATCCCACCTGGGCTGGTGATCTGTTTCACCATAGAGAGTATACATGCTGTTCTTTTGAAATATCCCACCCTCACATTCTCCCACAAAGTTCAAAAGTCTGTTCTGTATTTCTGTGTCTCTTTTTCTGTTCTGCATATAGGGTTATCGTTATCACCTTTCTAAATTCCATATACATGTGTCAGTATGCTGTAATGTTCTTTATCTTTCTGGCTTACTTCACTCTGTATAAGGGGCTCCAGCTTCATCCATCTCATTAGCACTGGTTCAAATGAATTCTTTTTAATGGCTGAGTAATATTCCATGGTGTATATAAAGAATTGATGCTTTCAAACTGTGGGGCTGGAAAAGACTCTTGAGAGTCCTATAGACAGCAAGGAGATCAAACCAGTCAATCCTAAAGGAAATCAACCCTGAATATTCATTGGAAGGACTGATGTTGAAGCTCAAATACTTTGACCACCTGATATGAAGAGCCAATTAATTGAAAAAGACCCTGATTATAGGAAAGATTGAAGGCAAAAGGAGAAGGGGATGACAGAGGATGAGATGGTTGGATGGCATCACCAACTCAATGGACATAAGTTTGAGCAAATTCTGGGAGATAATGAAGGATAGGGAAGTCTGATGTCCTGCAGTTCATTTGGTCACTGCAAAGAGTCCAAAGAGTCAGACATTACTGAGTGACTGAACCACAACAACATAAATTTCTTCAGATAGAAAAAATATGAATCCAGATAGAAACATGGTAAAGTGGTAAGGAAAAGGAAAAGAGATGATAAATACATGGAAATTTATAAAATAATATTGACTACTGAAAGAAATAATAGCAATATCTTATGAAGTTTACAATATATGTTGAAATAAAATACACATGAAAAAGAGTAATAAAAACAAGAGACATCAATGGTAAAAAATTATAAATTAATTTTTTTTGGAAAACACAAATATAGTAAGTTAATATAGGTTTTTAAAATCAAGAACATACATTGCAATATGTAGGTTAGTCCTTAAATACAAGTAAAAGAAATTTTAACAGACAAGTTAATGGAGAGGAGTAAAATAAACATATTTGATTATTTCATAAGTAGAGAAAATTCCTTTAGAAAGGAATGAAAAATATTAGGAAATATGAAATAAATATTAAGGTGGTATATTTGAACCAAAATTGCCATAATTTCATAAAATGTAAGTGAATTAAGGACTGCAATTGATGGCTAACAAACACATGAAAAGATGCTCAACATCACTCATCATCAGAGAAATGCAAATCAAAACCACAATGAGGTACCATTACACGCCAGTCAGGATGGCTGCTATCCAAAAGTCTACAAGCAATAAATGTTGGAGAGGGTGTGGAGAAAAGGGAACCCTCTTACTCTGTTGGTGGGAATGCAAACTAGTACAGCCACTATGGAGAACAGTGGGTAGATTTCTTAAAAAACTGGAAATAGAACTGCCATATGACCCAGCAATCCCACTTCTGGGCATACACACCGAGGAAACCAGATCTGAAAGAGACACATGCACCCCAATGTTCATCGCAGCACTGTTTATAATAGCCAGGACATGGAAGCAACCTAGATGCTCATCCGCAGACGAATGGATAAGGAAGCTGTGGTACATATACACCATGGAATATTACTCAGCCATTAAAAGGAATTCATTTGAATCAGTTCTAATGAGATGGATGAAACTGGAGCCCATTATACAGAGTGAAGTAAGCCAGAAAGATAAAGAACATTACAGCATACTAACACATATATATGGAATTTAGAAAGATGGTAATGATAACCCTATATGCAAGACAGAAAAAGAGACATAGATGTACAGAACAGACTTTTGGACTCTGTGGGAGAAGGCGAGGGTGGGATGTTTCGAGAGAACAGCATCAAAACATGTATATTATCTATAGTGAAACAGATCACCAGCCCAAGTTGGATGCATGAGACAAGTGCTCAGGCCTGGTGCACTGGGAAGACTCAGAGGGATTGGATGGAGAGGGAGGTGGGAGGGGGGATCGGGATGGGGAATACATGTAAATCCATGGCTGATTCATGTCAATGTATGACAAAACCTACTACAATATTGTAAAGTAATTAGCCTCCAACTAATAAAAATAAATGAAAAAAAAAAAAAGACTGCAATTGAAAACAAAGACTGTTACATTATCTAAGAAACAAAATAAAAATCTAATTCTATATTTATTTAACAGAAAGCTATATTAAATACAAAGAGAATGGTTGAAAGACAAAGACTGGAAACAAGAAGATCATGTGAATATTAACAAAAGAGAAGCTGGTGTAGCTATCTTATATCAGAGAATGTAGACTTCAAAGCAAGATGTATTTCTAGAGATAAAAGAGACAGATTTCATAATCATTAAGCAATTTTTAAAAAGGTATACCAACCTTAATGTTGCATGCACCCAGCAGAATAGTATAAAAATATTTAAAGCACAAATTGCAAAATAACTTGAAGAGACAGAAATCTCTCAAAGGCAATTGGTGTTTTTAATGCAACTATCTCATTAACTCAAAGAGCAAGCAAGCAAAAAGAAAACTACAAGTATATAGAATATTTAAATAATTATCTAACTGAAATTTATACAATGTTCAATTTTCTCCTCAAGTTCACATCAAAAAGTGAAAAGCAGTAGGCCATATATTATTTTTTATATTGTTTCATTTTTTAGATTCAACATATATGTGATAACATCAGTGTCCATCTTTCTCTAACTTTTTTCATTCAGCATAATGTCTTCCATGTCTATCCATGTTGCTACAAATGACAAAATTTCATTCTTGTTTATGGCTGAGTAGTATTCCATTGTACACACACACACATACACACACACACACACACACACACACACCACCTCATCTTTCTCCATTGATTTACTGATGGACATTTAGGTTGCTTCCATATCTTGGCTCTTGTAAATAATGTTCCTATGAACACTGGAGAGCATATATCTTTCTTAATTAGTGTTTTCACTTTCTTTGGATTTATACCCAAGAGTGGAATTGTTGACCACATGGTGTTTATATTTTTAGTTTTTTGAGGGACTTATGTTTTGTTTTCTACAGTGTATGTGTTAGTTGCTCAGTCACGTCTGATTCTATGACCCCCATGAACTAAAACCCGCCAGGCTCCTCCATCCATGGAATTCTCCAGGCAAGACTATTAGAGTGGTTGGCCATTTCCTTCTGCATTTATACAGTAGATATGCTAGTTTACATTTTAGCCAACAGTGTACTAGGGTTCTCTTTTCTTCACATCTTTCACAACAGTTATTATTTATTATCTTTTTGGAGACAGGCCTCCTGACAGTTGTGATGTGATATCTCATTGTGGTTTCTAGCTGCACTTCCTTGATGATTAGTAATGCTGAGCATCTTTTCTGTTATTTAAAAAAAATTTTAATTCACACAGAACTTGGTCCTTGATCAATATTATTAATCCAATTTAAAAATACTAAGAAGATAAATATTTTGGAAACTGAACAACCCAACTCTATAAAACTCACTAATTTTATAGAGAAAGACCCAACTCTATATAGTAAGTTTTATATAGTTTCCAATGAAAATTAGGAATACCTTGAACTAATATCAATAAAATGCAATATATTTAAACTTGCGGGATCACAGATGATACAGGGACACAGAAACATATACCTTTATTTTTATTCATTAAAATTAAATTCTAATAGTCAATGATCTAGGAATCTATCTGAAAAAGTTGAAAAAGTTAAAAGTAAAAAAGACAAAATATTCAGAAAGAGAGTAAAGATAACGACATACATGTATTTTCAAAAAGGAAACGGAAGCTCAAAAGAGAAAATCCATAGTATTAGTACTTATGAAAAATACTGATACATATTTCTCCACGTGTATTAATACTTGTTGCAAACAAGACAACAGACACAAAATGGAGTCACTTATGCTAAGTGTCACCAAAGGAGACTTCACTACTGGTTTGGCTCCTTCAAAAATGGAATCTTAAACCAGTCAGTTAGGAATTTCCTAATCAGTGATAGTTATGTAATCCGCCTGATAGACCCAAACCATCCTCCAAAGAAAAGTAACCTTGCAGTAACCAATCCTCTTTTTTAATATAAATACAATATAAATAAACTTTATTCCCTTTCCCCTTTGGCTATAAAAGTCTTTCATTTGGTACAGTTCCTAGGAGCACCTTTCTATCTTTTAGGTTGAATACTGATTGAATTGATTTTGGCTCAAACTCTTAAATTCTTTAATATGCTTCAGTTTTCCTTTTAACTGTCTGAACAAAATAATAGTGAGAAGGTATAAATTGCCAATGAAACTTATTTAAAAATGGGTGATACTGGGAGTTCCCTTCTGGTCCAGTGGTTGGAACTTCACCTTCCAATGCAGAGGGGTGCAGGTTCGATACCTTCTCAGGGAGCTGGGATACCACATGCTTCAAGGACCAAGAAAAAACAAACAAACATAAAACAGAACCAATAGTGTAACAAATTCAATAAAGACTTTGAGAAATGATCCACATTGAAAAAAGTGGATATTACTATTTCCTTTGGTTTACTTTCTAAGTCGTGTCTGACTCTTGCGACCCCATGGACAGAGGAGCCTGGTAGACACCTCTGTCCATGGGATTCTACACGTGAGAATACTGAAGTGGGTTGCCGTTTTCCTTCTCCAGGGTATCTTCCCAACCCAGAAATCGAACCTGGGTCTCTTGTATTGCAGGTAGATTCTTTACTGACTGAGCTACAATGGAAGCCCACTATATCACTTCAGTTCGGTTCAGTCGTACAGTCGTGTCTGACTATTTGTGACCCCATGAATCTCAGCACGCCAGGCCTCCCTGTCTATCACCAACTCCCGGAGTTTACTCAAACTCATGCCCATTGAGTCAGTGATGCCATCCAGCCATCTCATCCTCTGTCATCCCCTTCTCCTCCTGCTCCCAATCCCTCCCAGCATCAGGGTCTTTTCCAATGAGTCAACTCTTCGCATGAGGTAGCCAAAGTATTGGAGTTTCAGCTTCAGCATCAGTCCTTCCAATGAACACTCAGGACTGATCTCCTTTAGGATGGACTGGTTGGATCTCCTTGCAGTCCAAGGGACTCTCAAGAGTCTTCTCCAACACCGCAGTTCAAAAGCAAATTCTTCGGCGCTCAGCTTTCTTCACAGTCCAACTCTCATATCCATACATGACTACTGGAAAAACCATACCAGTTGACCAGACAGACCTTTGTTGCCAAAGTTATGTCTCTGCTTTTTAATATGCTACCTAGGCTGGTCATAACTTTCCTTCCAAGGACTAAGCATCTTTTAATTTCATGGTGGCAGTCACCATCTGCAGTGATTTTGGAGCCCATAAAAATAAAGTCTGACACTGTTTCCACTGTCTCCCCATCTATTTCCCATGAGGTGATGGGACCAGATGCCATGATCTTAGTTTTCTGAATGTTATACTTACTGTAATCTAAAAAATCTTAATAGGGAATTTTAAGTTAATTGATGTTTATAGTATAACATTTCAAATCAATTAAAAACATAAAAGCAAACAAACAAACCTTTTGGGAACATAAATATTACCAAACTGAGCATAAAATTATGAATAGTTCTAAGCTATTTGAAGCATTGAACCTATAAATCCTTCCCTCAAGTAAACCACCAATTTCAGAGGATATCACTGGTAAATTCTTCCAAGGACTTAAAGAGATAATAACATTTCAGAAGCAGAAGTCACATTTTGAACCTGCTAGAACACTGATATCAAATTATATCAAGGATTAAAAACTCCTATACAAGCTATTACAGGCAAATATCTCATCATCATAGATGCAAAGATTTCAAACAAAATGTTAATGAACTCTGGTATGAAAGAACATTAAGGTCATTAAATATCTATATTACCCTAATGAAAGAATAAAATACCTTACATTAAAACTGAGTTTATTCTAGGAATGCAAACATGATTTATCTTTTGAAAAATCAATCCATAATATTAAAAAAATGGAAAGAATGATAGGAAAAAAACCTGATGTGATTATTCTCTGAGTACTGAATATTTTTTTGAAAATCAAATGAACATACTTGGAGATTATAAAAACAAACTAAAAACATATAACAAGTTAGAAATGAAGCTTTCTTTCTCCTTGCCTTCCCTCCTCCGCTTTTATTGAGGTGTAATTGATGATAAAAATTATATATATTTAAGGTATACAACTTGATATTTTGGTGTACATTGTGAAATTATCATCATAAACAAGCTGATTAACAATCCATCACCTCACATAGATGTCATTTTCTTTTTTATTTTGCTCTTTTGAAAAAAAATTAAGCTCTACCCTCTGACAAATCTCAAGTATGTGGCTGCATGCTAGGTCGCTTCAGTCATGTCTGACTGTTTATGACTGTATGGGCCTTTTAGCCTGCCAGGCTTCTCTGTCCATGGGATTCTCCAGGCAAGAATACTGGGGTGGGTTGCCATGCCCTGCTCTAGGAAATCTTCACAACACAGGGATCGATCCGGAGTCTCTTGTGGCTCCTGCATTGGTAGGTGGGTTCTTTACCACTAGCGCCACCTTAGCAAATTCCAAGGATACCATAGAATATTGCTAACTGTAGTCACAGTGCAGAACACTGGATCTCTAGAATTTATTCACCTTGCATAACTTAAACTTTGTACCCCTGACAAGCATCTCTCCATATGCACCGTCTCTCTGTCACTTTTACATTCTATTACTTCTGAAACTCTACTTCCAGGTGCCCAGTTCCGTACCAATCAGGAATTACCTTCTGTTTCTAGCAACTGTAAAATTACAATGGCTTACGTATGACAGACTTTTACTTCCTTTGTAAAATTAATTCTTGCTAAAGGCCTCCAGGAATAGTGTTATGGCTTCATAGTTTCATCATTAACTTGGTGCACCATAGTACCTATTTTTCTGCTACAGCCATTTTTCTTGAGTTAATTCATCAGGCAAAAGAAAAGGCAGAAAGGCACAGCATCTCACTGTTAATGGAACTTTACAGAAGTCCCATAAAGATTTATACTTAAATCTCATTGGCCAGAATTAATTACCTGCATACAGTTGAAAGGGATATTGGCAATTAATTACATATTTCACTCTGAATTATATATAAAGCCAAACTAAAATATCCAGATTCTTTCTAAAGAAGGAGAGAAAACATACTGGTAGGTGATTAGAAATGATTGCCACAGTGTGTTACAGCATTTTAATGTAGTTTTTTTCAATTATTTTTTGCTATACAACAGAGTATAAATTAGAAACTTGCTTTTCCATTGCCTAATAATTATTAATGAGCCAGAATACTAAAGAACCTTTTACACTGGGACATATATGTCATAAACATGATCAGAACCCCTTGAGGGTAACAATGATCTATGAAAAATTCATTTTAAAAGCTCTCTTGCTTCCATTTAGTCATTTTCATTGTTATATATATATATATATATATATACATATATATATATGTATACATATAAAATTTGTATTTTTCCATTTAAAATTTTCCATCTATAAATATATACGTGGAGTTAAACTATATACATGGAGTTAATTCTAAAGTATAATGCTATTTAAAGGTAAATTCTTTGGTATGTGGGCTTCCCTTGCAGATCAGCTGGTAAAGAATCTGCCTGCTATGCGGGAGACCCGGGTTTGATCCCTGGGTTGGGAAGATCCCCTGGAAAAGGGAAAGGCTACCCACTCCAGTATTTTAGTCTAGAGAATTCCATGGACTGGATGGTCCATGGTGGTACAAAGAGTCAGACACGACTGAGCGACTTTCACTTCACTTCACTTCACTTCTCTGGTATGTCTTTAAATTTTCCACATGTTATTCCCAAGCATAATTCTCTAGGATAGCTTTAAAAAAGTTTTCTTTTTTTTTTCATTTGAACACAAAATTCCTTTTTGCACACATGCTTCACATGGACAATTTATCATTTAATATTTTCCATTCAATATTACAAAATGGGAGAATATTTTGAGACCAAACATGTGAGTATGAATGTCGAAGGGGCTGGCAAATTTACTTAGGGGAAAATAATGAAAGAGAAAAATGCAGCTTCCCAGGTGGCGCTATTGGTAAAGAACCCACCTGCCAACCCAGCAGAGTAAGAGATGAGGGCTCGATCTCTGGGTCAGGAAGATCCCCTGGAAGAGGGCATGGTGAACCACTCCAGTATTCTTTCCTGGAGAACCCCATGGACAGAGGAGCCTGGCAGGCTCTGGTGCATAGGGTCCCAAAGAGTTGGTCAGAACTGAAGCAACTTAGCACACAACACACGCAACACAGCTAGGGGACCCGCAGAAAACACCAAATCTGCACCTCCTGCTTTCCTTTGCCTACAATACAGAACTACTCCTAGATTGGAATTTTCTCCCATTTATGATATTTGCTTTAAAACTCAGGGTTTTTTTTTTTTTTTTTCTATAAAGGAAACAGAACACTATTTAATAAGTGGTTTTAATTGCAAAGAAACAGATTTCATATACTGGTTTCAAGAAGGAATATCACAAGGATAGAGGTACAGAACTCTAAGAAAATTATACAGCCCATGCCAAATAAAGTTAAATACATAGCAAAGGAAAACACAACTCTATGGCCCAAAACTACAAGAAACTTCACTGATGCTCGAGTTTAACACAGCTCAAGAATTTTCATTCTGCTTCCAAATAGAAAATGCCTTTTAACCATAATTCTGGGTTACAGGCATAAGACAAGACAGCATCAAACAGATTAGATTGGGTAATAAAACTTGCAATTGTTGAGACAAAGTCTGGCTGCATTTTAGATTATAACCACCTTGGTCACATTCCTTGTTTGTCTTGCACTTGTTTCAGTCGTGTCCGGCTCTGTGTGACCCTTTGGACTATAGCCTGTCAGGGTCCTCTGTCCATGGGATTTTTCAGGCATGCGGACTGCAGTGGGTTGCCATTTTCTCCTCCAAGGGATCTTCCTGACCCAGGGATTGAACCCACATCTCCTGTGTCTCCTGCATTGCAGATGGATTTTTTACCCACTGAGCCATTGAGCCAAGTTCCAGTCTGAGCCAAAATACCGCACAATCAGCAGCCCAATTAATCTCCTCTTAGGGGAAGTGCAAAACTGAATGTAGAATGCCATTTTGTTTATATAAACACATCATAATATTATATTATTACCAGTCACCCAGTGTTGTAAAAAATAATAGCAGATTATTGAAACAGAACACATGCCTTTTATTTATAAAGATTTCAGGGCCACTTATTTGGAACCTGTAGCCAGATATTTTGTTATATATGTCACCATGATTTTCTCTGCCGTATAGGAATTCATTGATTATAAATATTGCACTTTTCCCTAGGCTTGTAAATATGAATGTGTTCCTTTTCTTTTTAATTCAAATTTGACAGCACAAGTCCTATAAATTTGTTTCATTAATCAACTGGGAAATACACGAATAAATAGTAGAAAATGCTACTGAAAAATTTTCTTTAACTTTTATTTCACAATTCCTTGAGATTTTACAACTGAAACCAGAGAGCTGCAAAATCTATCGGTAGCATTTAGGAATAGATCAACTTATTTAGCAAAATCAACTTATTTAGCAAGCTATATTTAAACTTTAACCCTGAGGTAACCCAGATGGACATTATTACATGATTTCTAGCTTTGCTAAGCAAAAAGTAGATTTAGTTGACGGAAAATTGCTATCATACTTCCCTGTCAGCAAAATTTACAGTACTGGAGAAAGCAAAGTAAATTAATTGTTTTTACTCTATGGCATAGTTGTATTATAGTCAGCATTTTCTAATTGTGCTTCTTTGTTAGTGACATAATTTTGTAGTTTTAGTTAACGGTCATTCTGAAGAATACTTTCTGAGGACATTACAGAAGACTTCTTTGCTTTCAAGGAATCACTAACCAAACTTTTATAATAGACAGAATTAGCATATCTGGCAAGCATTTGTCCTATATCACTACTCAACAATCTTTAAGAGTAAAGTTCGATGTATTGTGAATATTTAAAATGATATACGTATCTTTGAAATGTGTATAGTTATTAACACAATAGTAAAATAATAGCAAATAATATCAACATTAATGATTTTATGATAATGGTTACAAATAATTGCTCATTGATTTTTTATCTTTTCATTGTAGTAATTATATATTACTATACAATTATAATATATATGGAATGTTATATTTATAATATGACATAACTAAGTTTAGCTAATAATTAATATTTTGTACAACATAATAGATAAATATTAATATATGAGAATCTGTTACTAAACCAATTTTTCATTTACAACAAATATGTATAATTTTATATATATATATATATATATGTATATACTTAAATTTTTGAAAACTCATTTCCCCAAAGACAGGTATTTAGTTATTTAGTTTGTTTCCAGATTTTGTATTTACAAACATTGCTGTGATATGTTTATGTACAATATGTGTATAATAAAACTATAGAACTGTGAATGAGCTTTCAAACAGTCACCCTCTTGGGGAAAGTGGAAGGGCATGAGAATACTCATCATTTCCCTTACTTCAGTTAGTAAAGTATATACATTTTATAAAAATAATGCATCTATCAAATGTGAAAAGATTTCAGCATTAACAATTTTATGTGGCAGGTCTATAGTACTAATATTATTTTCTCTTATATTTTAAATGTAGTGACTTTAAGCAAAAGAGATAAAAAAACATGTAAAGATTACTACACAAAATAAATGTTTCAAATTTAAAATTAGTTTAGAACTAATTTCCCCAACCAAATTTATTTATACAAATGTTGATTATACTTCTTTAACTTACGTCCCAGTATCCTATTATTAAACCTGTAACCAGGAACCGGGAATAGCACAATGCCTCTCTGTAAAATGATGTGTTAGTGGAATCCACATGTGGTGTGGAAGTCACTATGGAGGCTTTCTCTTAGCCAGGAAGTTGACAAGTAATGATCCATTTAGATCGAGTGTATCTTGGGATTCAGACCATTTACCTCCCGCGATAAGAGCTTTAGGAGACTTGGTTGAATATTGTAGGATAATGGAGTGTGGTTGTCGCTGCTGTAGTCACCATAAATATCCTCCATTCTACTTTAAAGTGGAGGAAGCAAAGAGTAGAGCCTAGCAATTGATAAAAATATTATTATATGATGTGTTTGTATATTTGTGTGCATTGCCATAAATCATCAAATGGTTCAAAATAAAGTAGTTATTTTCTGTTGGACTGCAAGAGTGAGTTCTTTTTTATCCAGCCAAATTTCATGAGCTTGGCCAGTGGGAGGAGTTAAGTGGGAAATAAGCTGAGCCTTTTTTGCTATGCATTCATTCACCACACCAAGAAAAGTAGACTACAAACTGTCCTTTAAAGACACATTCATAGGAAGGTAACACAGTCGCAACATGATTACTCCAGTTTAATTCACTCAGACTGCATTTTTTTTTCTATTGCAGTATTTAAGAAGAAACTATTAATCAGAAGAGTGGGGATGAACAGAGCGGTGGATATGTTGCTAATTCAAATTCTCTAGAACGATGTCCAGACTTGAGGAGTATGTCCCAGCTACCAGTCCATAGAATTAAGATATTGTAAATGTGTAAGCAGCTGATTAATTTTTTAAATTATTTTTGCCCCATGCAGCCTGGCAAAGTGGGCCTTGAATTTGCATTGATGAGAAGTGTTCTAGAATAATGGTGAAGTATAGGATAGAATTTATTTTCAACTATTATATTGAAGAAGGCAATGGACATCTTCTTGCAGATGGATGGGAACTCAAAACTGCTATTGATGAGTCAAAAAGTATCCACATGTCAGAAAGATATTATTATCCTTGTCCAATAAGCATATGCTTATGCTATATCTCCCCTCAATTCCTTTTACTAAGGGAAGATTTTGTTTTGATTTTATGGTTACTTTACTGCTTATTTCAAAGCTTAAAGACTCACCTCTTTCTTACACATAGGTGGATAGAGAGAGAGGGTTGGGGGAGGAAGGGGGAATTACATGTCTACATGATGACTCTGTACACTTTAGCTGCACAGGAGCCATACAAAACATCTTTTTACAAAGCACAGTTACTAAATTCTTCTATTAAACACATATATAATAAAAGCCAAGGATTTCCAATTATGCTATCAGTACTTATTTATTAGAAAAATACACAGAAATAAAATATAAAATTAATTAAAGAGAATTTTCATTAAACACTACCCTTATCAGAAATATGACTGCTTTTTATAGATTATCATATTTAATGTCATGAAGGTCATTTCCAAGGCAAGTTATTATTATTCATATTTCTGAATGAAGAAACCTAACTTCAAAAAGGGTTAGCAAACTGATCAGTGTAACAAACTTTTTAAAAAAAATTTTTAATAAAAGCTTATGTATTTATTTATTTTTGGCTGTGCTGGATCTTCATTGCTGCTCAGGCATTTCTCCAGTTGTGGTGCGCAGGCTTCTCATTGTGGTGGCCTCTCTTGTTGCAGAAGTGTGCGGGCCCTAGAGTGTGTGGGCTTTAGTAGCTGCAGCTCGTGTGTTCTAGAGCACAGGCTCAATGGTTGTGGTGCATGGGCTTAGCTGCTCCCTAGTCTGTGGGATGTTCCTAGATCAGGAACCAAACTTGTTTCTCCTGCATTGGCGGGTGGATTCTTTACCACTGAGCCATCAGCACTTCCCCATTGGCTCAGTGGTAAAGAATCTGTTTGCAATGCAGGAGATGCAGCTTCTATCCCTGGGTCGGGAAGATCCCCTGGAGAAGGAAATGGCAACCCACTCCAGTATTCTTGCCTGGAGATTCCATGAACTGAGGAGCCTGGCAGCTATAGTCCATAGAGCCTCAAAGAGTTGGACATGACTGAAGTGACTGAGCATACATGAGCCCCCAGGGATGCCCAGAGAAATTTTTTAAAGGTCAGAAACAGTATTTGACTCCAGATGGGAGAAAGGCTAAAAGGAAGAAAATCCCCCAAACTGAGGATCAGCAGGCGTCTTTAAGACAGTGATGTGTAGCAGTTAAGAATGTGATTTTTAAGTTTGGCCACATGACTTGAAATCCCAGGAAAACCACTTACCAACTACTAGCCTTGGGACATATAATCTCTATAAATCCACAGGCCAATATCTTCTCATCTGCAATTCCAAAATCCAAAGGTTATGAGAGCCAAAAGATTTTGTATGTTTTGTACAGTCTTATTTGGCAGATGGTGACTGCAGCTGTAAAATTAAAAGATGCTTGCTCCTTGGAAGAAAAACTATGACCAACCTAGACAGCATATTAAAAAGCAGAGACATTACTTTGCCAAAAAAGTTCCCTCTAGTCAAGGTTATGGTTTTTCCAGTAGTCATGTATGGATATAAGAGTTGGACTATTAAGAAAGCTGAGTGCTGAAGAATTAATGCTTTTGAACTGTGGTGTTGAAGAAGACTCTTGAGAGTCCCTTGGACAGCAAGGAGATCAAACCAGTCAATCCCAAAGGAAATAAGTAAGTCCTGAATATTCATTCAGGACTGATGCTGAAGCTGAAAGTCTAATACTTTGGCCACCTGATGTGAAGAACTGACTCATTGAAAAAGACACTGAAGCTGGGAAAGATTGAAGGCAGGAGGAGAAGGGGACGACAGAGGATGACATGATTGGATGGCATCACCAACTCGATAGACATGAGTTTGAGCAAGCTCTGGGAGTTGGTGATAGACAGGGAAGCCTGGTATGCTGCAGTCCATGGGTCTGCAAAGAGTTGGACATGACTGAGTAACTGAACTGAACTGTTTTGGTGGAGATTCACAGGTTGTGCTAGTAGTAAAGAACCTGCCTGCCAATGTAGGAGACATAAGAGACTTGGATTCCATCCCTGGGTTGGGAAGATCCCCTGGAGGAGGGCATGGCAACCCACTCCAATATTCTTGCCTGGAGAAGCCCTTGGAGTGAGCAGCCCGACAGGCTATATAGTTCATGGGGTCACACAGTGTTGGACATGACTGAAGTGACTTAGCACACATATGGTGGTAAAATTTAACCTATTTACCATGACGATACTTAGGATCTCTATTGACTCTACTTACTGGGCATGTCTGAAACATCTTACTTAAGATATTTTAATATTTTTATTATATTTGATTAGACATACTGCTATAAATAATTCAAGTTATGGCAAAATTACAGTAGATGGATTACATTGCTTCTCTGAAATATTTTGGATATATAAGTATATCTGGTTCAATACTTTGGCATAAAAGATTGAACGTTTCTTATTCCTATGGCAAAATTGGAGGAAAATAGTGTCTCTCATGCGGAATTTTCATGGCAGTGATAATAATCTACAATAGTTACTGAACTCAAGGTCTACCTCTTAATAACTGCTCAGTCCATGTTAGCTATCATTTATATGCCCACAAGGTAAAAATCACCACTGATTTGTGGAGAAACTAGTATGAGGTACCCCAAGTAAGTTGAAATTTCTAGCTGTACCAGTTCATTGCTCTCCTTCTACATTTTAAGCACATAACTGGCCTGTGTCTACAAAGAAAATCATCCACAGTAGAAAATGAGGCTCAGTTGAGATAGTATTTTTCTGAGCCTCAAGCTCCATAAAACAGGGAGATGATATTGGCATAATTCTGTTGCAAGGGAAGATTCAGTTCAGTTCAGTCACTCAGTCGTGTCTGATTCTTTGCGACCCCATGAACTGCAGCACGCCAAGCCTCCCTGTCCATCACCAACTCCCAGAGTCCACCCAAACTCACGTGCATTGAGTCGGTGATGCCATCCAACAATCTCATACTCTGTCGCCCCTTTCTCCTCCTGCCCTCAATCTTTCCCAGCATCAGGGTCTTTTCAAATGAGTCAGCTCTTCACATCAGGTGGCCAAAGTATTGGAGTTTCAGCTTCAGCAACAGTCCTTCCAATGAACACCCAGGACTGATCTCCTCTAGGATGGACTGGTTGGAACTCCTTGCAGTCCAAGGGACTCTCAAGATTCTTCTCCAACACCACAGTTCAAATGCATCAATTCTTCAGTGCTCAGCTTTCATTATAGTCCAACTCTCACATCCATACATGACCACTGGAAAAACCATAGCCTTCACTAGACGGACCTTTGTTGGCAAAGTAATATCTCTGCTTTTTAACATGTTGTCTAGGTTGGTCATAACTTTCCATCCAAGAAGTAAGCATCTTTTAATTTCATGGCTGCAATCACCATCTGCAGTGATTTGGGAGCCCAGAAAAATAAAGTCTGACAATGTTTCCACTGTTTCCCCATCTATTTGCCATGAAGTGATGGGGCCAGATGCCATGATCTTAGTTTTCTGAATGTTCAGCTTTAAGCCAACTTTTTCACTCTCCTCTTTCACTTTCATCAAGAGGCTCTGTAGTTCTCCACTTTCTGCCATAAAGGTGGTGTCATCTGTATATCTGAGGTTATTGATATTTCTCTTGGCAATCTTGATTCCAGCTTGTGCTTCATCCAGCCCAGCGTTTCTCATGATGTACTCTGCATATAAGTTAAATAAGCAGGGTGGCAATATACAGCCTTGACATATGCCTTTTCCTATTTGGAACCAGTCTGTTGGTCTATGTCCAGTTCTAACTGTTGCTTCCTGACTGCATACAGGTTTCTCAAGAGGTAGGTCAGGTGGTCTGATATTCCCATCTCTTTCAGAATTTTCCACAGTTTGTTGTGATCCACACAGTCAAAGGCTTTGGCATAGTCAATAAAGCAGAAATAGATGTTTTTCTGGAACTCTCTTGCTCTTTCAATGATCCAGCAGATGTTGGCAATTTGATCTCTGACTCCTCTGCCTTTTCTAAAACCAGCTTGAGCATCTGGAACATCACAGTTCACATATTGCTGAAACCAATTATTTAATACTCAGGTAACAGGTTTGTTTTGTGTGTGTGTTTGTGTGTGTGTGTGCGTGTGTGTGTAAAATTAACAGATTCAGTTCAGTTGCTCAGTCGTGTCTGACCCTTTGCGACCCCATAGGCTGCAGCACACCAGGCTTCCCTGTCCATAGCCAACTCCCGGAGTTTACTCAAACTCATGTCCTTCGAGTCAGTGATGCCATCCAACCAACTCATCCTTTGCCATCCCCTTCCCCTCCCGCCTTCAATCTTTCCTAGCATCAAGATCTTTTCCAGTGAGTCAGTAGTTTGCTTCAGGTGGCCAAATTATTGGAGTTTCAGCTTCAGCATCAGTCTTTCCAATGAATATTCAGGACTGACTTCCTTTAGGATTGACTGGTTGGATCTCCTTTGAAATAGACAAAGATTCCAGAATTATAAGACCTGTTATCCTTTTCTTTTTTTTTTTTTTTGAGAGGGGGTGCAAATATAAGTCATAAAGCATAAATCCTAAAACTCGAAGCACGCATGTCAGAATAGGAGAATCTATTTGATGGTGGAAAATCGGGACAAATACAAAATATATCAGAAGAAGTGATGCAAAGTTTTTGACTCTGAAACTATAAAAAAAAGATGAAGCACTGTATCTGTCTGACACAGGCAGCCTTAAAGAGGCCCTCTGCTGGTCCCTGGCTCATGTAATTCATTCCCTCATATAATTCACTTCCCTTGAATGTGGACTGCATTTATTAACCTCCTTCTAAGGAACAGAATATGGCAGATATCAGTTCCCAGATTGGACTATAAAAAGACAATGGCTTTCATCTTGGCTTCTGTCTCTCCTTTGCTTGCTCCAAAGTAACCGGCTGCCATGATATGAGCTGCACTGAGGAGATTCCCACATTGAGAGAAATTGAGTCCTTGAGAAATGGAGTGCCTCAGTCTAAGAACCCGAAGAACTGAATCCTGCTAGCGCTTCTCTCAGGCAAGCCCTGAGAGGAGATTGCACCCACCAACAGTTTGACTGCAACCTCATGAGAAATAATAAGCTATAGGCAAGATCACCACACAGCGAGACACTTGAAGTTCTGGCCCACAGAAGCTCAAAGCATACAAATGTTTGCTGTTGTCACTAAGTTTTTGAATATAAGTTTTAAAGCAATAAATGAAGAATAATAAACTATTTAAGTATGGAGATAATTCTAAATAGCTCCCATTACAGAACAGAATGTAATCTTTGTAAACATACATGAAGTTAAAATGGGTGGTGTAAGTGGAGATAACAACAAGAAATAACAAAGAGTAAAGTACATGTTGAAGGAAATATGCATTCTAATATTTTTTGTGAATGTTACAGTGGAGTAAGAATCCTATCCAGACTTTGTAAATTATGAAACACAAATATAAGAACATAATCTAAGTTGCTGGAGTGTACAAAACAGAAGAAAATCAAATAATATATGATAATGCACAAATAATTCATGATAAAACATGGATATCGTTAAGAATAATAATAAAGAGAAGAGAAAGCAGGAGAAATAGCTAATATATGTTGAACAATTGTTATATTTCTGCCCCTCAGTCATTTAATTCTTATAACTTTTCTACAAGATGAATACTACTATGGCCTTTATTTTATCGATAAGAAAACAATAAAAAATTCACTACACAGTAAAACCCCTGTGACATAGTTAAGTTTGTGCTCAGAAAAAAGAAAAATACCCTCAGATATTTACTATTAGTTAAGGGTAAAACTCATAATTCTTCAAGTTAATGTCAAAAATAACAGAAAAAGCATAAAAATGGAAGGAAATAAAATATTCGCCACTCTATGCTAAAAAACACAGTATCATGTTTCATTAGAGTCCTTCCCAACATAGGGCCTTTGCATCACTCTTTTCTCTGCCTGGAATCTTCTCCCCAAGAACCTGAGTTGTCATGGTATTTGAGTCACATGCTGTCACATGC
This sequence comes from Dama dama, assembly GCF_033118175.1. NCBI lineage: Eukaryota > Metazoa > Chordata > Mammalia > Artiodactyla > Cervidae > Dama > Dama dama. Next base: position 65,167,602 of record NC_083710.1, on the reverse strand, counting down.
CCTTATCCCCTCGTTGGCTCACATGTCATCTCCTTATAGAGCCTTCTTCTAACACCAAAACTAAAATGCTTTTCACGCAGCCTTTCTCTAATATTTTAGTAACTTGCTGCTGCTGCTAAGTCATGTCAGTCGTGTCCAACTCTGTGTGACCCCATAGACGGCAGCCCACCAGGCTCCCGCCCCTGGGATTCTCCAGGCAAGAATACTGGAATGGGCTGCCATTTCCTTCTCCAGTAGCTTAGGTATATTCAATTAGGGTAATCATACCCATTGTATATTGGTTGTTATTCCTTGTAAGTTGATTATTGTCCTCATTTTGTGGTCCATGCATGCTATCAATTAATCATTTTATTTACATCACCTCATTAGTTTTGTCTTTAATGCTATAGTCCATCTAATTTTTCAAAAGTCTTGAAAATAATCCCTAGGTCTAGCAATTACAACAATGTTGTTGCTGCTCAGTCACCCAGTAATGTCCGACTCTTTCAGAGCCAATAGACTGCAGCACACCAGGCCTGCCTGTCCCTCACCATCTTCCGAAGTTTGCCCAAGTTCATGTCCATTGCATCAGCCAACTCATCCTCTGATGCCCTCTTCTCCTCCTGCTCTCAATCTTCCTAGCATCAGGGACTTTTCCAATGAGCCAGCTGTTCACATCAGGTGACCAGAATACTGGAGCTTCAGCACCATTGGGAAGACCATAGCCTTGACTATATGGACCTTTGTTGGCAGAGGACTGCCTCTGCTTTTTAATACACTGTCTAAGTTTGTCATAACTTTCTTGCCAAAAAGCAAATGTGTTTTGATTTCATGGCTGCAGTTACCATCCACAGTGATTTTAGAGCCCAAGAAGAGGAAATCTGTTATTGCTTCCATATTTTCCCCTTTTATTTGCCATGAAGTAATGGGGTCAGCTACCATGATTATAACTATAGGTAGTATAATTCTATCTGTAAAAAATAATTTTATTATATTTTAAATTTTAATTATAAACAAAATGTACACTTAATGTTAAACTCATTGTTTAAAGAAGTTAGCTTATTCCTTACCACTACTACTGATTATTGTAAGAATTTAGTTTATGTGTAAAAATAGACATTTCATCTATTATTTCTTCATTGATGATAAAAATCCTGTTTTCAGAAAATCTGAACCATAAATACATCAAGTTCAGCACATACTCATTTAAGAAAAGTTTAGCAGGTTATAATTTAAGCAGTTGGAGAACAGGCAGTTCAGCAGCACTCAAAAAACTGTGGAGGAAAATGAGACTACTTAGATTTTTTATGCAAACATTGTTGTTTGTTAAATACAGTTCTTGTGAAAAAAAATCTTTCAGTGGTAAAATAATTATCCACATGGGAAGTATCATGACTGTTTGGGTTATCCATGAGAGTATTTTGAGTAAAACTCAGGGAATGGGGTGAAAATTGCTATATTCCATATTTTGAGTTTCTCTCTTTTTTCCTCTTATCCTTCAGATATACCCAGAATTGGTAAGATGGCAAGACTCACTTTGTTAAGTAGAAAAATGCAGACAGATAATATCTACAGAGGTAATAAAAAGGAAATGATAGGAACAACTAATAGTAATACTTCTAGAAATTCTGTAGTGGCCCTGGAGAAAAGTTGACCCTTTGACTAGAAAATAAGTCACATACTTATTGAAGTTACAGAAGAAAAGACAGAAAGTCATTCTGATAAATAATTCATATATTTATATAACTGAAATCCCAGGGCCTCAGAGTTATTATATATAAAATACCTATTCTTTTTATGTTTAACTTCTAATTAAAGAAAATCATTTATACTTAAAACTTTCTGTAACCCAAAGATTTTACTTAATAAATGAACAAATGAAAGGTTTTATTTTTAAAGTTTTAGCAAGAAAAGACTTTCCCATTCTCTATACTTACAGTTAATATGATTTTACTAAAAAATTTTGAAATAATGTAATTCCCCATGGTTACCACCCTGTGCCACTGTTATTTTTATAAAATTTAATGCTCATAAAGAAATGGAACTGACCATCCATCCCATTATTCATTCTTCCTTTCACATATTTCAAGAGTAAAATTCTTTAAAAAAACTTTGGGAAAAGGAATTACAAAGGATGAGATTTTCTGTGAAATTTCTTTCTTAAAACTGGGAGAAAAAAGACTACAAATACTTTATCATCATCAAAAATAAGAGAGCAACCATATTGAACAGAATCTTTGAGCTAAAAATTAATTTGAATAAAAACTAACAAAAGAGTAAATTAATTCAGACATATCTCTCTGCTCATGATAAATTGTGTAAAGGTACAGAAATGATGAGAATTATGAAAGAAAATCATTAATAATCCCCAATGTGAGGAATAGGTATTTCGTGACCAAGAAAACACCATCAAATTCTCTGGAGGGAGCTCCTTTCCTCCAATATATGGCAATGAAATGATCAGGTTCCAAAATATGAAATAAAGAAGTTTGAAAATGTAAGTGAAAATTGACTTTAGAATAATTGTAAAGTGGAAGGTATGTTTTGCTCTACTATGGGAAATATTCTATATATTTTTAAATAAGTAGAATGAGAAGTCCATTATGATTCCAATATTGCTTAAGGGATTCTGAAAAAAGAGAAAAATTTCATGTTTATCTTTCATATTAAGAAGGAAAGATATAGAATAAAATATAGGAATAGTGAAGGATAAAACATAAAATATTATAAACATAGTGACTTTCATGGGCAATAGTTAAACCAACATAATTATATTGAAATCAATCTCTAAAATTTCAAGTAGAAAACATAAATTTGTAATGTACACTTGTGAAATGTGTAAGTATGAAGTGAAGTGAAAGTGTCAGTTGCTCAGTCATGTCCAACTCTTTGTGACTCCATAGACCTGTGCTGGTGGGCTACAGTCCATGGAGCTGCAGTCAGATACTGACTGAGCATCTAACACTTTCACTTCACTTCATACTTACACATTTCAGGTCTTCCCAACCCAGGGATCAAACCCAGGTCTCCTGTGTCTCCTGCACTGCAGGTGCATTTTTTACCACTGAACCACCAGGGAAGCCCATATGGATCATATAATCCAAAAAACAGGGCATCCAATCATGCCACAAAGTAAATATATGACCTTTTAATTTTTACAAATTATACTGGATATAGACTATGAAGAATTTCATGTAATTTTCTACTTCAAATATTCTTTTCATTCAGTTGTTCCACACCAGTACATTGATTGTTGCATGCAAAATTGGATGTTCATGGGTCTCAGAAGTGAACCAAGCAAGGAAAAACAAGCAACCATACAAAAAACTGCTTTCCACAATCTCAGCTCTCAGAATCTAATATAGGAAGCAGACAATTAGGCTGAAAATATAGTAAGCTAGGGAGAGAGATTCTCAGTGGAGGTGTGAGGCAAAGAATTTAGGCAAAGAATCTAAAAGGACTCACTGGATGAGTGACATTCCATGTGTATTGAAGTACAAGAATCACTTGGGCAAGGTATTGGACAGAGGAAAGAAAAGTTACAATGTGAAAAAGATGTTAGAGAATCTGTTTTACTCAAGGAACAGCCAAGAAAGCAGTGTATCAGAAGTTAACAAGCAGGAAAAAAGTATGAGAGGAAAAAAAGGATCCTTAGGTCCTAGACCATCACAAGGACTTTGATTTTAACTCTGAGAAAGCCACTGCAAGATTTTGTGTAGAGCCTTGGCTGTCAAAATTTAGGTGCAACAGAATCTTTGTAAGGATTGCAAAAATACAGATTGATGAGTTTCTGCCACCAGAATTTCTGATTCAGTAGGTCAGGGGTGTAAGCCCAGAATCTGTTGATGGACCCAGTGACCACATTTTTAAAATCGCCAGGGTAGAGTATTGACAGGAAATGTTTTAATTCAATAAATCTGATGTGCACCCCAATGTTCATCGCAGCACTGTTTATAATAGCCAGGACATGGAAGCAACCTAGATGCCGATCAGCAGACGAATAGATAAGGAAGCTGTGGTACATATACACCATGGAATATTACTCAGCCATTAAAAAGAATTCATTTGAATCAGTTCTAATGAGATGGATGAAACTGGAGCCCATTATACAGAGTGAAGTAAGCCAGAAAGATAAAGACCAATAGAGTATACTAACGCATATATGTGGAATTTAGAAAGATGGTAACGATAACCCTGTATGCAAAACAGAAAAAGAGACACAGATGTACAGAACAGACTTTTGGACTCTGTGGGAGAAGGCGAGGGTGGGATGTTTTGAGAGAACAGCATCAAAACATGTATATCATCTAGGGTGAAATAGATCACCAGCCCAGGTTGGATGCATGAGACAAGTGCTCGGGCCTGGTGCACTGGGAAGACCCAGAGGGATGGGGTGGGGAGGGAGGCGGGAGGGGGGATCGGGATGGGGAACACATGTAAATTCATGGCTGATTCATGTCAATGTATGGCAAAAACCACTACAATATTGTAAAGTAATTAGCCTCCAACCAATAAAAATAAATGGAAAAAAAATAAATAAATCTGATGTACTTTTGGAGATAGACTGAAATGAGGCAAAAGTATAAGCAGTGGAAGCAGGATTTTCTTTCTGTAGGTTGTGGTTGAATTCATTTTCAGTTTCACATGGCACAGTTTGATTATATTGGAGTGTGTGTGTGTGTGTGTGTGTGTGTGTGTGTGTTTATGATGATCTTCAAAAGACCATAGTGGCCATTTATGGAAGAATGCTAATCATTGCAGTGGTTAAGTGTGCACATTTGGTGCATGACCCAAGAATGCAGGTTTGTGCTGAGGTCTTTGTCCTCTGTGCCATGAAGCTCAGAAGCTCCTCTGCAGTCTTGGGCCTGAGCACCTGAGCCATCTGCTCTAAGTCATCAGTCTGTCATTGGTTAAGGTGACATTCTTTAGATGTTTAAATTATAATGGTATGATTGCTTGCTTGCTTGGATCTGCGGCTGCTTTCTGGAAGAGAAAATCATTGACGTTAACTTTAGATGGGTGACGTATGATAGATCTTCAAATTGGGGATCCTTCTTGGCAGCTACCTCCAGAGCTAAGAAAAAGACATTAAAGATTTCAGTTCCTGCTGTCAGCATACCAGGCCAGTGAAACTTAAAACTAGTTTCCGAGGTCAGGGGAATGTCCACTTCTCGCTCTAGAGAGGCAGTCCCTGATGAAAGGGGTATTATTTTATGTACTACTTTTGTTCAAGGCTCAGCCCTGGCAGACCTCAAGAAGAGTCTGGCCTCTCCATCTATTGGAGCTACCTAAAGACCCCTGATTACCACAGTGGTCACAACTAAGTCACTCCTGTGCAAATACATCCTAGAAGGATCTAGATTATACCTTTCCATGCCATGTCTGCCATTTTATTATCCAGAAAAGAATTGCAGAAGGAAATCCCAACTTAGTAACTTGACTGAAAGCATTAAGGTACTCTCCAGATCTGAGGGAAAAAGAAGAAAAAGGAAGAGGCAGGAAGAGAAGGCAATTTTTGAGAAGTAGAATCAGCTTTTGACTCTTTTCAGTGAGAAGGTCTCAGAGCTTTATGTACAGAGTGACGCTTCTCTCCTAAATACCAGAAGCATTACATATATCCTATTAAGAATGCTAACTCCTGTCACAGGAAAATTCTAGAATGTAGCATTGAGCCCTTGAAGGATGATGTAGAAGGAGTTGAAAAGTGATTAATTTGCAAGCTATCAAATCAGTGGCACTCAGAAAAAGATAAAGTGTAAGAGAAGGAATAATTTCTTAATTTGAACAAGTTAAACTGTTTCCACTGAAGAAAGAAGAGGCCACTCTCAGGCAAATACAAAATGAAGAGTGGACATTATAGCATAATTAAATGAAAATCATATATAATTGTTCAATCATGTCTCCACATTAAAATATCTATAGAGCAAGGTGGAAGGTGAGTGTGTGCAGTTAGAACTGAAATTATAGACATATGTTAAAAGTATGCACTGCAGAAAGAAAAACCTTAAATACCTCAATCTCTTTTCATCCTGATTAAAGAAATATTGATTCAGTCTTCCTCTATAGTATTCTGACATGGTCAAAATTTTCAAGATATTTCCAGTGAATGTGATTCTAAATATTGAAACAGCATATTGAGATTTATTACCTTTGAGGATAGTAAATTATGCACTATGGAAAGACCAAAAAAAAAATTCATTGTTATAGACAAAGGAGTTTTTCTTTTGCCCTGTTGTCCTGAATTTGAATAGATTTAATCATGGCAGACATTACTTGGAGGTAGTAGTGGAAACAAACTTAAATGGGTAGAATTAGCCATTAGTTCCAGGTGGATTCTGGGCAATTGGGAGAGCTGAGGGAATTATGTTGCACTGGATCATAATAGAATCTAGCTTATGCCATTAGTGAAGCCCAGTAAGGCAGGCATTTTTCTGGACCAAGAAATGGGTGAAGTTTCCTTTTATAATAAGAATGACGTCTCTTTTCTATATTTTAATAGTTATTTTACACAAGCCCTTTGGCCATATTTCTATGCTGGAACAGATTCTGAAACTAAAAATCTCTTCAGTAACAGATTATGAAAGATAAAGAACATGGGAAACAACTGTTTTATTTTCTATCACTCTGTGCATGTAATTTAGCCAGTAAATCTAGCCTCAGGAATTTATATTAAGGTTTATGCTAAAAAAAGATATATTTTTCTTCTTTATTTTCAACAACTATAAAAACATACAATACCAATTTCATGGAGGTTATGGGTACAGTTGTCAAGTGCTTTGAAATTCTGAGATAAAATATTTGAGGATTATATTACTTAACATCTTTGATGATTAATTTCACATGTGAACTTGACTAGGCTATGATACACAGATATTTTGCTAAACCCCAGTCTAAGTGTCAGTACAAAGGTGTTTTGCAGTCGAGTTTAACATTTATGTCAATAGACTGAGTAAAGCACATCACCCTTCTTAACATGGGTGGGCCTCATCCAATCAGTTAAAGGCCTTACGGGAAAAAAGACTGAGATTTCCCAAAGGAGATGTGGTTCAGCCTGTGATCTGCCTTCAGGTTGGAACTGTAGCTGCAACTTTTCACCTTCTCCAGCCTGTCAGCCTACCCTGTAGATTTTGGACCTGCCAGCCTTTATAATCATATAAGCCAGATCCTTAAAAAAAAATCTTATATATAAATGCACTTTCTATTAATCCTTTTTCTCTGGAGAACCCTGACATACAGTATCTATGTTTTTAAAACAAATACTGTAGTGAGTCACTGTCGTGTCATTGGCTTTGAACCCCTTTTCTAAAAATTTCACCTTCAGGAAGGATTGAAGAGAGAGAAACACCACTCCCAGTGCACCTCATTGAAATGTTTATGGGATAATAGAGCAAATACATGATGGCTAAATGAGGAGCCTTTTAGAAATAGCTACTGACCTTAATAAAATAAAAAAGAAAGAAAAAAGACTCAGATAGCCATGAAATTTGGTGAATCAATGCCATAAAGCATCTTTAAACATAAAATTAGAATGCTTGCTAAAAACAAATAAAGGAAAACCCTGGAACCCTTTGTTTTTGGGATGAAGTTACCTTTGGACAACTTCAGAAGTGATGATGACTTAACTCTTCTCTAAGATTGAAGGCAGGAAGAGAAGGGGATGACAGAGGATGAGATGGTTGGATGGCATCACCAACTCGATGGACATGAGTCTGAGTAAGCTCTGGGAGTTGGTGATGGACAGGGAAGCCTGGCCAGCTGCAGTCCATGGGGTCGCAAAGAGTCAGACATGACTGAGTGACTGAACTGAACGGAACTGAAATGTTAGTTGCTCAGTTGTGTCTGGCTCTTTGTGACCCCATGGACTGTAGTCTGCCAGGCTTATTCGTCCATAAAATTCTCAGTGACAAGAATACCCAAGCCGGTTGTCATTCCCTTCTCCAGGGAATCTTCCCGATCCAGGGATCAAACTCAGGTTTTCCACATAGCAGGGAGATTCTTTACCATCTGAGCCACCTGGGAAACCAATCCTTCTCTAAACTCCCTCCAATGATTCCAATGAGGGCTACACTCCACCCCAACTGCCCTATGTTTATTTTTGCACTAAATTTAAACATCACTGGATTGGAAAACATGTTGAAGTTTGTGGCAGTATTTCAAAGACAAATACTTAGTCATAGCATAAAAAAAAATATCTGTTTACAAACTTTAAATTCATGTTTTTGGAGCAATATTTCATGGAAAGATAAAATGATGAATGATGAAAATAAAATCTGGATTGCCAGCTTAAATTAAGTAACTTAGAGCACACATTATCCCCTTTGGATAATAGTTTCAGCAATTTGGGAGATTTAAAGATCATGATTAAGGAATGTTTGTGAAATGTAATTTTAATAACTTAAGCTTCCCAGGTGGTGCTAGTGGTAAAGAACCCACTTGCCAATGCAGGAGATGTAAAAGAACAGGTTCCATCCCTAGGTCAGGAAGATCCCCTGGAGGAGGGCATGGCGGCCTGCTCTAGTATTCTTGCCTGGAGAACCCCAGGGACAGAGGAGGTTGGCGGCCTGCAGTACATAGGGCAACATAGAGTAGAACACAACTGAAGTGACTTATCACGCACACACACAACCCTGCAATATAAAATAGATAATAAAAAACGTCAACTGATGTTTACTTAAGAGTGTCACAAGTCCAACAAAGCACCAAATGTGGTAAACAAGATTGTTCATGTTACTTTTTATAGAAAATGCTAGGTATAGAAATTAGTCAACAAAGGCAAAATAAGAAACAACTAGATATTCTCCCCTAATATCTTACTCATTTTATGAAAGGGAGGAAATAAGAATTTATCTGATTTTGTTACTTCTTTCATTTACATCATAGCCATTACCCATTTAATATATCTTTTATCATAAAGGCCATTGCAAAGTTGCTATTTATCTCCGAATATAGTAAATATGAAAGTTGTAAGTAATCCATCTGTACATGTCTATTGGTACTTGAGGTTTGTAAAATAGAATCATTAAAACAACAGAACCATCAGAGTAAAACCAAAACAAGTGTTCATAAATGCACACAACGGTGGCCACACCTCATTCCTCTGGTTGCAGTACTTGGACAATCCCTAAGATTGTCTTGCATTTTGTGTATATTCTGAATGCGATGGATAGCCATGCTTAATCACTCAGTCCTATTCAACTCTTCTTGATCCGTGGACTGTAGCCTCCAGGCTCCTCTGTCCATGGGATTTCCCAGGCAAGAATACAGGAGTGGGTTGCCACTTCCTTCTCAAGAGTATCTTCCCGACCTGGGAAATGAACTCAGGTCTCCTACATTGCAGGCAGATTTTTTATTGTCTGAGCTACCAGGGAAGCCTGGGATAGATAGAGGTACGTCTAAAAATGACTTTGTGGTGACCAGAGTGTGTGTGCACATGTTAGTTCCTGTGTTGGTCATCTGATGACAAGTTTGCAAGCAAACAATGGCTTTATCTGCCTGGCACAACTTTTCCAGGCTTTGCCCTTCCTCCTTGCTTCTATTCCTATTCAGATACTTTCAATATTTTCCTGACATCTGTCATTGTTGGGAAGCTTTCCTAAGATGAAACAGAGTTCTCAACAAAAATTCTGAAGCAAGGATACAGAGAAAATTTGGTGTCTTGGCTTGTCAGATACAAAGCTTTGAGGAGGTCTTATCTTTATTTACTGATGTATGAACTAGAAAAACAAAGAGTTCCAGAACCCAGTCAGAAGAAAAATATATAAAAATAATTGAGTGAAAGTGAAGAGCAAAGCAGAAGCAGATGTACAAAGAGACACACTGGGATGAAGTTTTGAGGTACATTTTTATCAGTTTCATGATGTTTCCTAGCATCTTTTATTTTTATTGTCGCATTTTTCTTAAGTTATATATCACATTTAATTTCTGTCCTTGCAAATGGATGGCACAATTTCACACTCAGTTAGTGGGCCATAAATGGGAAGCTTTCAACAACATATGCACGCACATGGAAATGGTAAGGAACTTTTAAAAATACTTTCACCTATCATTTATGATGTTGGGAAATGGCTTGCCCATCCAATTATTTTTTTACTGCTATGTAGCAGCAGCAGCAGGGAAGGCAATGGCACCCCACTCCAGTACTCTTGCCTGGAAAATCCATGGACGGAGGAGCCTGGTGGGCTGCAGTCCATGGGGTCGCTAAGAGTTGGACACGACTGAGTGACTTCATTTTCACTTTTCACTTTCATGCACTGGAGACGGAAATGGCAATCTACTCCAGTGTTCTTGCCTGGAGAATCCCAGGGATGGGGGAGCCTGGTGGGCTGCCGTCTATGGGGTCGCACAGAGTCGGACATGACTGAAGTGACTTAGCAGCAGCAGCAGCAGCATAGCAAGATTAACATAAAATGTGCTGTTCACTCTTTTTGACTCTTGTTTCTTTTGCATTGATTCTGAATTATTTTTCAAGAAGGTAATGTACATCATTTGTTTTCTCTGCCATCTTTAAGTCACTAGGGTAAGGTTTTATGTCGCTTCCTTCCCTATCCCCCTCCAACACAGGCACGTATTCTCCACTTTCTCGATCTGTTTTTGGGCAAATCAGTACCTAGTGTGTTTAAAACACCTCGAGTGCTTTTTGCAGTGAGGCTAGTATCAAGGTCCTGAATTAATGTGATATTGTATTTTGACCACGTGTATTCAGTCACTCAGTCGTGTCCAACTCTTTGCAACCCCATGGACTTCTCTGTCCATGGGATTTTTCAGGCAAGAATACTGGAGTGGGTTGCCAAGCCCTCCTCCAGGGGATCTTCCCAACCCAGGGATCTTTGATTGGCTGGCATATCTTTACCACTGAGCTACCAGAGAAGCTCTAGATTTTGACCATTATATGTATTGTTGTTTTTATACTTTATTAGTTTGGAATAGAGAAGGGCTAAAATGTTTAAGCACAACTATTTTTTTTTTCAGCACAACTATTAATATCCAATATTGTTTGAGGGATATCATCAAATACTATCAACAAGGAAATATGACTGAGTTTAAATATATTTTTACATTTATTGAATTTGTGGTAAGAGTGTTAAATCATTCATGGGTATGATGTATACAGAATTAGAAAATGGGTGATGGGGGAGGAGGGGATAGCTACCTCAGTCTTAAAAAACATGTTTTTCTTGTTAACCTATGGAAAGTATAAAAGATATACTCTGTGTGGTTCTTTTGACTTTTGGAGTGTCTGAATTAATATTACAAAGTATTTGAAACTAATTTTACAGAAAAGTATTCGCAGGTGATCTCATGCCTACTTGTTCAGTCGCTCAGTTGTGTCTGACTCTGTGTGACCCTGTGTACCGTAACACTCCAAGCTTCCCTGTCCTTCACTATCTCCCTGAATTTGCTCAAACCCATGTCCACTGAGTCAGTGATGCCATCCAACCATCTCATCCTCTGTTGTCCCTTTCTCCTCCTGCCCTCAATCTTTCCCAGCATCAGGGTCTTTTCCAATGAGCCGGCTCTTTACATCAGGTGGCCAACGTATTGGAGTTTCAGCTTCAGCATCAGTCCTTCCAATGAATAGTCAGGACTGATTTCCTTTAGGATTAACTGGTTGGATCTCCTTGCAGTCCAAGGGACTCTCAAGAGTCTTCTCCAACACCACAGTACAAAAGCTTTCATTCTTTGGTGCTTAGGCTACTTTATGGTCCAACTCACATCCACACATGACTACTGGAAAAACCACAACCTTTGTTGTCAAAGTGATGTCTCTGCTTTTTAAAGCACTACCTACTTTTGTCACAGCTATTCATCCAAGGAGCAAGCGTCTTTTAAGTTTGTGACTGTGGTCACTGTCCACAGTGAATTTGGAGACCAAGAATGTGAAATCTGACACTGTTTACACATCTATTTGCCATCATGCTTACTGCTCTTCACAAAAATTAAAAATAACAATAGAAATGCAATTTTTTGTACACAGAAACATTTCCCCACATTTATATTTATTTAAGTAGTTTTAAAATAAAATTATAACTAATGAAAATTTTAAATGACTTATAATAGCACATTTTAAATGCATAAATTTTACTAAAAATTAAGTGAAGCAGAGATAAAGAGTTAAAACAGAAGGTTAGAATATTAATATACTAAAAGAGTTAAATGAATATTAAATAATTATTGTGGTTAAACATGTGAATTCTATATCCTAGTGCTTTGCTTGACTTCACATCTTTTATATTTCAATAGTGTGTGTCCTTGAGTAAATTACTAAATTCTCTGATGCAGCTTCTTTTAATATAACATAAATATAATAGTAACTGTCAAATAGAGATCTTATGAAAATAGACTGAGAAAATACAATTAAAGCAAGGTTCAATATATAATTATAATAAACATTTTTATGTAATATTATGCAACTTTTTATAATTACAAAAAACTTAGTTGAGGTCATCTTGTCATTCACCTACACTAAAGCTTCTTTAATGTCAATTTTTCAATATAAGATTTGGAAATTACAATTGTCTTGCTTTCCTGGCAACTTGCTGTTGTCATTTACTGAATTCTTGTCGTGTGATTGGCCAAACACCTCTGTCCTTTACATATTCAGTTGTAATTTTTTATTGAAAAGCTGTATGAAAGTAGAAATCCTTGCTACTGCTTTTCTAAGTGACAAACGCGATAAACACACAGATGAGGTATTTTGATGGCCTTTTTACATGCTGTTTCTTTCCACAAGGAGAAAAACAATGGGTTCAGACATAGAAGCTCCTGGGCTAATGAAAATTAGATTATTTTAGTAGCATTAGAAACATGAGTAACTGTCCATGAAACATCACAATACTGATACTGATAACATTGTTTCTGGAAAAATCAAAAAACATGCTGTGAACCTTTTGCTTTAACTTTTTTTAAATGCATATCTTCTGTCTTGTAATTTTCTGTCAGCTCATGGGCTCCAAAACGTAATGAAACAAGTTCTGTATGGAGTTAGTGGAGAGAAAAACAATAAGGCAACTTTGGTGAAATTTTCACAGACCTGCCTAAAGATATGGTTTTTGGAGATAATGTTTTCAATTCTTTTTCTCACCATTCCTTGTATCCCCCTAATGTTTATGTTCCAGCTGCCTCCTTGCCCATGTGGAAAACATTGGCTGGGAGAGGAACAGCACTGAGGAAAAATATTGATACATAAACCATGTGTTTATCTTTAGTTCACTAAAATTTACATTCACTACCAATGGAAAAAAAAAATAACGTTCTAAAAGACAGCTTTCAGATAATGGGACTCCATTTTGCCACATGGTAATGATGTAGTATCTCTATGTTCAGTTGACTAGGTACCACCAGAATAATGAGATAAAAATAGTGCTTTATGAAAAAATTGGTCTGTTCTTGCCATACATTAAAAAATAAAACAGCTAAGTTTAAGGCTAGATGGTCCACACACTTAATTCACAAGCATGGAAGATGTATATTAAGAAACCAGAGAGGAAATATAGGAGAGTGTGAGGGAGGAAAGTAGTAATGTAATACAGACAAGTACTTAAAGTGATTTGTGAATTATTTTATTCAGTGAGCATACGCCGTGGAATAAAAATGAGATGGGAGATGTTGGCATGGCTTTGTCTTAGTTCAACTCATTTCCCTGCGTCTGTCATAGTGTGATATTCTCACTTTCCTGAATGCAACTTCAGTATTTAAAGAAACTGAAGAAAATTTTGTATATGTCCCCTAAACCAAGTTACTCCACAGTGGGCTCAGGCAAGAAGCTGTGATCTATTCTGTTGCTGGCAAAAAAAAAGAAAAAGCAAGTAGGGAAGACTTATTGTTAGATGCCCCTGAATATACTTTATGACTTATTTAAAGGTATGCCAATGAGTAACTCTGCTAATAAGAAATGTCTGCCTTACCAGTAGACATTAGAACCTAATTACCATGTGGAGAACACACAGTTTCCCATCTGGTAGCATATAGCTTCTGAAAACTCATATGTTTACAAAGTTTGGCTACAGCTATTTAATAGTTTTGACACCTATAACTGATACATTGAACTGGTACAAGTATTTCAAAAATTTTAAAGAAATTCTTGTAAAGAAAATAATGAATGCAAGCTTTTGAACTGTGGTGTTGGAGGACTCTTGAGAGTCCCTTGGACTGCAAGGAGATCAAACTGGCCAATCCTAAAGGAATCAGTCCTGAATATTCTTTGGATGAACTGATGCTGAAGCTGAAACTGAAACTCCAATATTTTGGCCATCTGATGCAAAGAACTGACTCACTGGAAAAGACCCTGATGCTGGAAAAGATTGAAGGAAGAGAAGGGGACAACAGAGCATGAGATGGTTGGATGGCATCATTGACTCAATGGACATGAGTTTGAGCAAGATCTGGGAGTTGGTGATGGACAGGGAGGCTTGGCGTGCTGCAGTCCTTGGAGTCGCAAAGAGTTGGACATGATTGAGTGACTTCTTAAAGACATATCAAGTCTTCCCAAGTGGCTTTGTGGTAATGAATCTGCCTGCAATGCAGGAGACTTAAGTTAGATCCCTGGGTCGGAAAGATTCACTGGAGGAGCGCATGGCAATTCACTCCAATATTCTTGTCTGGAGAATCCTGTGGATAGGGGAGACAGGCAGGCTACAGTTCATAGGACCTGCAAAGTGTCATTAGGCAGTCAATGAATCAGAATGTTCCACCAAAATATTTTTTTGATATCTTCAATGAAAAATGTTCAAAATAGGATGTAAAAATTATTTTATGTTTAATTTAGAAATGATATAGAATTTTTGATGGGTTGACTATTCTATTTTTCAGTATAAAGGCACACTGCAAAAATTAATTCTTTACCCTTTCAGTGTCTTTTCCAGAGTGGATGCTAAGGTTCAGCTCACAGTTGGAGTCTCTGACAGTGTGCAGAGGCATGGGGAAGTAGAAAGGTTATTAGCTGCTCTTGGCAATACTTCATGAAGTTTCATTGCAGTGGAGGGAGACTGAAGAGTCAGCTCATCACCCTACTCCATGATACTACTCTAGACTAGAATTCCTGTATCATCTACTTCCACAGAAAGACAGCTCCCACTCAGCTGGCCAGCACCACCCAGTGGAAGAAGTCTACTGTTGCCTGCTTCTACCAAGAAAATGGATGGCTTGCCTGACTTTACCCAACCATAAATAAGATATGATTGTTATTTTAGTGGGTGAATTCAGAACAGGATTCGTATTACCAAAAGGGTTTCTATTTGTCAGGCCGCCATTTTCACATATTTAAGCTCAGAAGAAAAGGCTTTTCTTGAAGGTGTGTGTGTGTGGGTTTCAGGCTGCAGGCTTCTATAATGCTCTGTCTAGGCTATGTGGAAGGAAAAATACCCAGAGTGTTTACTATGTCATTCCTCAAGTCTCTAAGCCCCTAGGCAGTCTACCTTCTTCTTTCCAACTTTCAGAGTCTGCCTATGGTTGTTTATTATGTTATATCCAGGACATTTTATTCATAAGAGGGAGAATCTAGGAGGAATAGAGCTAATTTCTCTTGTTGGAAACAGATGTGTAAGGATTGAATATTAATAATGCATTTATTGAATGAAATCTTCAAACTATATGCAAATGACAAAATATTTATTTTGAATAAGGGGTTTTTGTTTTATTTTTTAAAAATACTGTCATGTTCCACATATTTTGCAAAACTAAAATAAAATCTCTCACATTCAAAGTTTGCAGTTTTGACACCTTTTCTAGCCGTGCCCAAATAGAAATATTACATGCGGGACTTTGAGAATATTAATTATGCCATTTTCTTCATTAATATTCTTGAGATCAACACCTGCTGTGTTCTATGATTACTTTTCTGGAATTTAATGTCATTTATGTGAACTGATAAGACATCTTTAAATTTTTGTGTTGTCATAAAGGTTTTGATATTTTATGGCATAGACTTTAACACTACGATGAAAATGTGAAGGGCTTTATTTAAATATTTTAAAGCTTTTCAAAGACTCATATAAATGACAAATAACAAGTTCATACTGTGTTTATATTAATTTTTATAATAGTCTCTAAGATTTTAAAGCTAACTCAATTTTGCTTCAATTTCCATACTTTTTCACATGAAAGTTCAACCAATTCATATATCTTCTATTTACATGCATACTACTTTACTTCTAACCAGGAAATGCTTAGCATATCTATGTTCTGAGAACTTATCCAATCATAATAATTGAAAAAATGATGTGGTCAATATATATATGATATATAGAATTATATGTATGCTTACTTATCTTTATGATTAAATCAGATAATTTTTTAAAGAAAAAACAAAACAAAAAACATGCAAAGATTGTGGGTATCAAAGTTATGGGCCTTTCCTTTAATATAATGAGGAGTATTTCATGGAAGGCATTACTTTGTTCATATTCAAAACAGTAACTCAAACCCACTGTCACACCATCCTTGTCAACATTTCCTCTTTTTGAAGTATGCATATATGTGAGTGCATACATGAACATCTCTATTTCATAAGGATATAGATGGATACAATGAAAACCTGAATACATTGATTAATGACTGTCTCCTATTGTTTCACCTGACAGTATTTAAGAACTGTTGTAAGAAGCTTTTAAATTGTGATTTCTAGAGGACTTTAAACAGCTTATGGCATGTGAGCCCACTCAATTGTCCCATCTTAACTTCAAGTACCTAAAAACAAAAGAGAGAAAACAACAAGGAATGAGAGACACACATTATATGTACATACATTATGCACATGTATGTACAGACATACATTATATTATATAGGGGAATAAAGAAAAAGACAGTTTCCTCTATTGGTCTATAATTGGACCCAAGGTAGTATGTTTTCAATTTGGGTCTTCTTCCTATCAAATAATGTAGCTGACAATAGGTGCAATAGTGGTGACTTTTGGGGGCCATGTCTTATCTTTTACAGAGTCTGCCTGTTTTCAGCAATTTAATCACATAAAAAGACTTTGTGTAGAGTACCAGAATATAACTAAACTCTGTGTGTGTGTGGTTCAATAGTCCAACTGTACTCTAAAAACTGTCCTCAACCTTTTTGGCACCAGGGACCAGCTTTGTGGTGAAGACAATTTTCCCATGGACCTGGAGGGGGGAAGGATGGTTTCAGGATTATTCAAGTGCATTATATTTATTGTGCACTTTATTTCTGCTTTTATTACATCAGACCCACTTCAGATAATCAGGCATTAGATCCTGAAGTTTGTGGACTCATGTTCTAATAGATCAACAATTATCCATAATGCTCCCCCAAGAAAGCAGGGTCTCAGTTCCACAGAACTGTCTCTTTAATAATGCTTACATTTGCAGTAAGGACTGACTTACCCTCCTATCCTACATAGAGGGCTCACAGTTCTCATTATTATTGACGTATCTGCCTCATCTTATTTGAGGTTATTAGTTTTTCTAATGCTAGTTATCAAATTATTCGCATGGACAAATCTTGTTGTCCAGTACTAATCTCATTTATTTTCTTAAAATGCCTGAATTTAAAATTAAAATTTCACAATATGTATTTCTGATTTATGTTTTTACATTTTCAAAGAGGAAATAATTGTTAAACAACATTTAGTGAAGAAAGCCCATACACGTGATAAACCTATTCACGTTTGTTGTTTCCTTAACTATTATCTTAAACATTAATAAATGTTATATAAGTAATTACATCCAGTTATATGCCACTTAAGCAATGAGTTAGGATTCAAAGCCAGTAGTCTTTAAAGTCCGATTTCACATCTCGTATCTGTCAAATAAAATCCCAATTAAGAGCATGGATATATTTCACAATTTTCAAAATGAGAGAATAAACACACCTTTAAAAAAGCAGTATATAAGCATCTCTTTCCCTTTCAGTCTCTTTCTCTACCACAAACATTACATATTTTCTGTAATTCTGATTGCCTACTTAAATTTAATCTGATCTCTGCCTTGTCATTAATTAAAGTTAATGTATTCGTATATACCAGTTGGTCTAAGTACCTAAGTATTAAATTACAAAATTGTTTTTTATCAACTATAAATTAATGAGTTATCCATTTCAATCATGTTAACTAAGGTTGTTGCTGGAATTAATTTTACTATTTAAGCATATTTTTATGTAACTAGATTTTCTTTTCCTCTCACACAAATAAATAAAACTTAATTTTCTCAATAACATATGACTGCAGCTAATGGGGAAGAGAAGGACTTCGTTTCAATTATATATTTTATCCTTGACTGAGAAATCAGTTCAGTTCAGTCGCTCAGTCATTTCCGACTCTTTGACACACCATGGACTGCAGCATGCCAGGCCTCCCTGTCCATCACCAACTCCCAGAGCCTACTCAAACTCATGTCCACTGAGTAGGTGATACCATTCAGCCATCTCATCCTCTGTTGTCACCTTCTCCTCTTGGGTCTTTTCAAATGAGTCAGTTCTTCACATCAGGTGGCCACAGTATTGGAGTTTCAGCTTCAGCATCAGTCCTTCCAATGAATATTCAGACTTATTTCCTTTAGGATGGACTGGTTGGATCTCCTTGCAGTCCAAGGAACTCTCAAGAGTCTTCTCCAACACCACAGTTCAAAAGCATCAATTCTTCAGTGCTCAGCTTGCTTTATGGTCCAACTCTCACATCCATAAATGACTACTGGAAAAACCATAGCTTTGACCTGACAGACCTTTGTTTGCAAAATAATATCTGTGCTTTTTAATACGCTGTCTAGGTTTTTCATAACTAATTTAATGGCAGCAGTAACCATCTGCAGTGATTTTGGAGCCCAGAAAAATAAAGTTTATCACTGTTTCCACTGTTTCCCCATCTATTTGCCATGAAGTGATGGGACCAGATGCCATGATCTTAGTTTCCTGAATGTTGAGTTTTAAGCCAACTTTTTCACTCTCTTCTTTCACTTTCATCAAGCGGCTTTTTAGCTGTTTTTCACTTTCTGCCATAAAGGCAGTGTCATTTGCATATCTGAGGCTATTGATATTTCTCCCAGCAATCTTGATTCCAGCTTGTGCTTCCTCCAGCCCAGCGTTTCTCATGATGTACTCTGCATATAAGTCAAATAAGCAGGGTGACAATATACAGTCTTGACATACTCGTTTCCCAATTTAGAACCAGTCTGTTATTCCATGTCCAGTTCTAACTGTTGCTTCCTGACCTGCATATAGATTTCTCAAGAGGCAGGTCAGGTGTTCCGATATTCCCATCTCTTTCAGAATTTTCCACAGATTTTTGTGATCCACACAGTCAAAGGCTTTGGCGTAGTCAATAAGGCAGAAATAGATACTTCTGTGGAACTCTCATGCTTTTTCGATGATCCAACAGATGTTGGCAATTTGATCTTTGGTTTCTCTGCTTTTTCTAAATCTAGCTTGAACATCATGATGTTCACAGTTCACATACTGTTGAAGCCTGGCTTGGAGAATTTTGAGCGTTACTTTGCTAGCATGTGAGATGAGTGCAATTGTGCGGTAGTCTGAGCGCCTACCATTTTGTTGGGGCTTCTCTGCCCTTGAATGTGGGGTATCTTCTCAAAGTTGCTCCAGTGCAGTGCAGCCGCAAAAATGAAAGTGAAAGTCGCTCAGTCCTTTTTGACTCATTGCGACACCATGGACTAGTTCTTTAGGCCAGATTACTGGTGTGGGTAATTTTTCCCTTCTCCAGCGGATCTTCCCAACCCAGGAATAGAACAGGGGTCTCCTGCATTGCCCATGGATTCTTTACTAACTGAGCTATCAGGAAAGCCCTGACTGAGAGATATCCCCATAATAATAATAGACATGGTAAAAAAGAAATAGATTTTTATAAATTGCATTGTGAAAACTCATGATTTAGAGACTAATTCAGTGCAGTATATTGTGCAACTTATTGTGAAATTTTATGAGTTATTATCAGTTCTTAGAGGCTTACCAAGTGTCCCTATTGTCATACTTCATGATTTACTGAGGCATGCAGAAGAGCTTATCACACAACTTGATAGTGAAATTCTGATTTACTGTGAAATAGTTGTTCCAATCTGTTTCTACAATGGGAAGAGTTTATCTAATGTTTCCTAATTATAGACAAGCTTCATCAGATGCTTCATTTTCAAAGTAGATAATATCTCTAAGAAAGCTCTGAATACTTCTTTTGCAAGAGGAAAATTTGTCCCCTGAAAATGATCGTTTATCCTAATTTCTGTAAACTTTCAAGTCCGTAAGTCAGTCCTAAGAAAATGAAAGGCTGCTACTACTTTGTTTGATACTGTATCATGATAACAGATCAATTGATGAAAGTTATTTCTCAAAAGACTAAAGCCCATTTTTTCAAAATACAATGAAGCTGTTATCTTTGAAAAAAATAAATTTCTAATTATTTTCATAAGACTTGGCTTATCTCTTATTTCCTACTTTCACTTGACATCAATCAAAACCTTAAGGGATAATTCTGGAGTAAGCAGAATTGTAAATTTGCAAACTGCTGCTAAAACTGTGCTATGCTTTGGTAACATGTATGTTTGTGTTGGGTCTTCTGTTTTTCTTTTGCATCAAATGCATGAGGAAATGCTGTAACATGAAATGATTTTCTGGTTTGTAAACTGTGTTTCTTTTTGCTGAAGTCTTTTTTTTTTTTTCTTTAGTTTTTACTTTATGCAAACTGAACAACTGTTAATTATATTTAATAGCAAACTTGTGATTTAACCCTTGAATGAACATACAATTTTAATGTCTACTTATCTGAAAACTAAACTAGGACAATTATGGCTTATTTTACTTAATCCATGCATATATATTGATGTAAAAGTCATTATAAAGGTAGAGATAGTATCAAATTATGGAAATGAATATATACTCAAATATGATGTCATTCATAATTTGTGGAATGCCTCCCAGGCACCATATAAGATGTAGAGGCATATTTTAAAACAAGGAGCCAATCTTTCATCACTGGGAGTAAAAAATAAATGAGAGAAATCTTTAGGGAAATTTTATAGTGAAGAATAAAAGAAGTAATTAAAAAGCAAACCAAAAATAATTAGGTCCAAAGAGTAGCATTAGTAACAAGTAATGAAATATCCTCCCCACAAAAAACAGTAAGCAGGTTAATTAAATAAGATACAGACCCTATTAATTAATAATGGTATATGTCTGATATGTGTATCTGATATGTGTTAGTCAGTTGCAACTCTGCAAACCCATGGGCTGTAACCTGCCAGGCTCCTCTGTCCATGGGATTCTCCAGGCAAGAATACTGGATTGGGTTGCCATTCCCTTCTCCAGGGAATCTTTCTGACCCAGGGAATCTTTCCGATTCAGGGGCTGAACCTGGGTCTCCTGCATTGCAGGAAAATTCTTTACTGTCTGACCACCAGGGAAGCTCCTTATACTGGTATATAATGTTATAGAAACTATAAAGTTGAATACATATATGAAAGCATATATAAAATAAAAATGAATATGTTAGAGGAAGAGGAAAGAAATTTAATTTTTAATAATTTGAAGTTATGACACCAGAATCTTACCCAGTAAAGCTGAAAACAGACTAAACTTTTTTAAAAAGTCTAAAATTTCTTGAAATACATTTTTGGATAGGGCAGCACTCAAGAAATGAGATGAATCAGGGATGAAATACTGACCAATAACACATCTGTGACCTCTTAGGCATCCCTGATGAGAGTGTACTTGAGTTTTTAACCCAATCATGACCACATAGTACATGCAGGAGTTATTTCTATTAGAATGCTTTCCAAATACACTTAAACAATGCATATATGTTTTATTAATTTGAGACATTATTTTATTACTTGACAGACTAATTAAGGGAAACTCCAGTCCTCCAAAATACACAGACACACACACACAAACACACATATTAGTCAAAACTTTCACACACACACACTCACACAGTTTCTCAACTAGAAGCATTTAAAACATGAATTATGGTGGTTGAAATTATCAACCTTCCTTAGTCAAATGTTTAAGCAAGGTTGTATGGACACTTATTTATTTTACTTCCTTTCCCTACAGTCTTAGACATGCTGAAAGGAGTTGATATGCAGAGTAGTCCCTGTAAACATTTTGTTGCATATGATTTCACTTCCATTTCATCCTTCTATCCTTCCTTGATTGCTTCAATCACTTAAATGACAGGCCAATACAGAATCAAAGAACTTCTTAGGAGAATTTTGAGCAAAGAGTACACATGCTACAAAGGCCAAACATTTTAAGCTTTTCTAAAATACAGTTGCGTAGAACTGGAGCCAGTGCAGGTCCCACTTAATGGGTCATTTTACAGCATCACTTACAACACAGGTTCTGTCAAAGAATGTCCCAACTTAATTTCCACATGTGATTCATCCTTTGTATATTGCGCACCAATGATATTCATCCTGTGCCAGTTATAGGAAAATAAGTTTCAGTATGGGTTAGCTTGTACAGTGTTTCTTTAATAAAGCTTTCAGAAATTGTTTCATAATTTCCAATTATTATGAATATAAAAGTAGGCTCTTAGTAGTGTGTTTATAATAAAAATAATGGCCTCAAGGGAATCATATACTCAATAGCACTCAAGTGGGTTATTGAAAAAAACAATGCCATTATTGCAATAGCAAACATAGCCAACTACACAAATACTTTCTAATCTCATTCGCAATATGCACACTGCTCTATATCATGGATTTTACAAGTGTATTATTTTCTCTCCCAGCAGAGAACCCATGTAAGGAGCTAAAACTTTAAAAGATTTTTTATGCCTGTGCTGATAGATTATGCATTATTAGATGTGTATTAGAGAAACATTTTTTCATGAAAAGAAATGAGTATTCTATTCATCAGAAACGTCCTTCTGCTTCTCAGACTATAGAAGATGCTTGGCTTCCAGTGTAGGTTTTTCAGCCAATTTGTTGGAGTCCTTCCAAGGACAGTCAAAATGAAATCAGAGGTTGCAGCATTTTAATATCTCTTTGAACCTAAGCATTGCTGAAGTACTCAGAAATCTGCAAGTTCACCAGCTCTCTTGTGGGCCTTTGTACAGTGTTGGTAGTTAATTAATTATTCCCCAGTAATCAACTTTGCAGTGTAATGGCAACTGTTTATTTTATTAACTTTATCAAATGTTGAATGAAATACCAACCTATAACAAGGGCTTAAATGAGGCTTAAACTTATATTCAATTTAGCAGAAATAGGTAGACACAAAGCATAAAATACCCATCTGAATACAGTTATGAGAAAATGGATGTTTAACCAAAATAACAGTCACAAGTACATTTAAAGATTCTTTAAAAAATTCTATATACTTTATATATTGCCTGGAAGTCAATAATAGAGTAGGTAACTCAATCTATCAAGACCAGAAACTCAGTTTTGCTATTGAAAGCCATGACTGTATGACATAATAAAATAATACATTTTGTAAAGAAATAAAAATGTGTTTACAGTTTTATAAAGGAATGTATTCCCTAATAAAACTGTGCTTTCTCTTTTAGATCTTACTAATCTAACTCAGCTGCAAAGAAATGTGCAGTCATGTGGTTTCTTCTGATATGAGAGTATCATACATATTGTCCACAATGAAATGGGTGAGGGATAGCAGTAGCTTCTGCCATAGAAGCTGAGTCAGGGGAAACAGATACATTCTTAAGCACTTACTATGTATCATGTTCTGACCTGAGTTTTTTTCATGCATGTGTCTTCCACTTCAGTAAAAATGGTAGTTTCTAATGGAATGCTTTCTCTGCTTTGTTCATCACTCTACTTTCATGATCTAGGCTCTTTCCTCGAATATAAGAATAACAGGTAAATAAGTAGGTAGATGATATATAGATAGACAGATATTTGGACTAATTATTTTGGTGACTGAATAATCTATGTTGTTGGGTCTTCACAACAGCCCTGAAAGGCAAATATTCTATTCAAATATCACAAATAAACAAATGTTTTCCTCTACACAATAAATGTCAATCCAAGTTATAAATTACCAATCCCAAACTTAGTAACGTATGTTCTTTCACTATGATGTACTTGTTTTATTGTTAATGTATTTACACACACAATACATAATTACATTCTAGTTTAATCAAATATTTACAGATATGACTATCATTTATTTGACAACCATACCAGTTCTAGTCTCTCTCATATTTATAATCCATATAATAACTCTATTTTTATTGTCATTTTACATGGGGGAAAGAGGGGGGACTTTCAGCCATGGAAAAGAAAATGTTCTGTAAATTGTCAAGGTCGCAAATCTAGGAAGTAGTAAACCTGGGATTTGAACTTGTGAAATCTGTTTGAGAGCTTATACTCACTATGGTCATTAAACTCTTCCACCTCTCTGTGAAATCGATTTTCAAGGTGTTGGTAGCCAGTTATTCAATGTTATCATACCAATGAATAAACTAACAAAAGAATTGTGACTAGAATACACACAAAAAAGAAGGCCCTACAAATAAATAAGTACACAAATAATTTTTGAAAGACTATTTAATAACATCTGTACTAGTCTTTTCTCTCACCTCAACATCACTTTACATAGAATATTTACACTATAGTCAGAAATATGAAAGGAAAAGCCATAGTGCAATATTAGAAAAAATCGATTGCTTTCTTTCACCTTGCAATGAAAAGGGTAAACACTGATAGTTTTTTTAAGCAGGATATCAAAATTATCTACCAAACTAAAAGTTGAGATGGTCAGAGAAATGTTGGTTATTGTCTCTCTTCCTATAAACAGAAAATCACTAATTCAAGCATAAGAAAAGTTACCACAAATCATCTTTAATAATAATGTCACATAGAAACATATTTTCATGAAGGAAAATGTACTTTCAAGTTCTCATTTTGGAAAAAGGAAAGAGAAAACATAATTCAAAATATGCAAAAATTGTTAATATTTTATGCTAAAGTGACATACCTAAGGCTATTTAAAAACTACATATGAGTAATATGAAAGAATTGTGGCATATCATTGCCTTTGTTACTCTTCTACCTCAGCACATTACCATTGACAAAGTACTTTATATATCATTGGATTCCCAATACTTAGAACAAGGATCATATACCTAAGACACAAAGTATTGAGTGAATGAATCCTTGTATAAAACATTGAATATATATCCTAGCCATATACTGTGACTTACTCTTCATCTATTTATTTCTATATCCTTAAGTTTTCAAAAATTTTCCTTTATTTTCACATATATTTCTGGGTATTGAGTGATATGAATTCTCAAAATATCTTTTCTAACTATGATATCCATTTTGTTCTCTCTCTGAGAGTCTGAAATTTCCCTAGAGGTAGAATTCTTGTGTAGCTTTTGATCTGAATTCTATAAATTTCATGAAACATTTTAAGGATGCAGAAAAATATAAAACTTTTCTGGTTTGTATAATTTTTGAAAATTTTAGATTGTACTTAAAAGGGCTCTTGAGATGTCTTCACTATAAATGAAGGCACACAAACTAACTCAATTTGAAAATAAATTGTTTTACTAATACTGTAAAGTCTTCAGTGCGCTGCCAAACCATTCTACTTGAAAATCTCTATGCTTATAAATCTGAGTAAAAAAAATTCAGATAACATGGGTTAAAGAATAAATGAATGGTAAACAAGCCTTGGAATCTGAAAACAGAGACCTTCATCAAGAAGTTGTACAGGTTTACAGCTTCTGGAGCCACTTGCTTACATTGTAGAAGGTAATCATCTCTTTTTCTCAAAGAGGATAGGAAGGCGTATTCTTTCTCTGTCTTCAGAGAGAAGAAACAGCTATGCAAGCTTCTTTATGTAAGAGCTGAGAAAAATAATTTTGGAGTTTTAAGTAGTACAGCCCCAGTCCTTCCCTCCCATAAGAACGAATAACATCTGCCCTAGCCATATTTTCCAGAGTAAGAATTGCAGCAAGAGGAATCAGCACTGAGTTATTCTCTAAATAAATAATCAGTCTGATCAGTTTGCCTCTGATCCTCAAATTTGTGTTTACACACACACACACGCACACACACACGCACAGTGTAGATGTCCTTAATATACATGCTTCATTTACATATGAGCATCTTAAATTAAAAGCCAAAGAATTCACTTTTACCAGATTGTGCTCTATCCACCAAGTATCAGGTCTGCCTCAATATATGCTCATATTCTCTTTCTTCCCCTGACAATTGAGATATGGGACCTTCAAGGACATTGCATCATCAATAAAATAACACATATCCATTCACTACAGTTAATTTTCTATGTTCCATATATTCTCAACCATATTAGGAGGATTTTTAAGTCATCTTTAACTCTATATTTTAAAATATATCAGAAACACATTGCTAGATTACTTGCTTTCGAACTCTCAATATAAAGTACAGGAAATGAAAACTAAACATATAGCTACACAATATGTATAAAATTTTACTATACACTGTGGTCAAAACAAACACATGGCAAGGTGCTTTCAAGGGTCAGGAGGCTGACTCTTAAATCTTCAAAGACGATCCTTCTTTGCAAGTGACAAGTTCTACTCGGTATGTGTAGAGACAAAATGCATCCAGGAGAAATAAAGAGAGGGAATACACCCTGTTGACAACTAAAACACTGGCATGTATATAACACACGTGCACATAACATATATACTACATGGACATGTAATGAATGTGCATAAGAGCACACACGCATATAAATATGTAAGCATGCATTGTATAGATAGCATGCATGCATACGTGCTAAGCTGCTTCAGTCACGTCTGACTCTGGGTGACCCTATGAACTGTGTCCGTGGGCTTCTCCAGGCAAGAATACTGGAGTGGGTTGCCATGCCCTTCTCCAGGGGATCGTTGCAGGAGACTAAGGATCAAACCTGAGTCTCTTATGTCTCTTGCACTAGCAGGTAGGTTGCTTTTTTTTATAACCACTAATGCCACCTGGAAAGTCCCCATGTGTGCATACATACATATATATGTGTGTATGCCAATATATATGCATATGCACATGGAATATTTTACTTGAACAAAAGCTCCATGAGACAACAGATCTGCCTTATTTTATTTGAATAGCCCCTGGTATTTTAGGAAGTCTTCATTAAACATTTAAGAATAAAGAATAAATGAAAACAAATAAAACTGCCTTAAGAAAGAACACAAGTTCATATCATTAGATGTCACAGTTGTATCTCTATTTATAGCATATACCATCAAGAAGTGAGTGAAATATTTTAATTAGAAAAATGCTATAATCAGATTTTTATTTTGGAAGAAAACTGAGTTAAAAGAAATAGCTATGTTAGAAGAGAGCAAATTAGAAACATAATAATTAGGAAACAGGATAAGTCAGTAATATTTTGGGTGCAAAGGAAAGAAGCTGGATTTGAAAAATCTTTGGAAATAACAGGTAAACTTAATAAAAGAATAATGTTAAATCACAGAATGCTTTGAACGAATGGGGAATGATCAAAGATATAGCTCTGTTATATGAAAAATTTGACATGTTCCTTAACCCTAAATAAAAATGTCTGGTCTTCCTCGTATTGTGGGGGAAGACTTCTCAAGAAGTTCTTTTGTGCTGTATAAAGAAAGACTACCTCAGCTACTTTTTTGGTTTTATGTTAAAAAAAAATCCCGGGGTAGGGGGTGATACCACTTGCTTGGCTTTGTTAAATGTCTATGTTATTAACAAATATGTACATCATCTTGATGTACCTCATCAAGCTCAGATTTTACATGATCAAGAATGAGAATATGTTATTCATTATTTTAATTCATAATTTATTCATTATTTTAATATTCATTAAAAATAATTTCCTCTCCAGAAAAAAAATGGATACTTGAAGACTATAAGTTATATTTGCTAAGTTTGTCAAAATATGAATAGCAATGATAATATCTAACAATGTATAAAGGCTATTGCATTTAAATATCTATTTGGGATGAAGGGGTAGAAATACAAGTTCTTTATAAGATGTAACCATGCAATTTGTGACATTGGACTGTGGGTGATCAGGGTCATAATATTAGAACATTTTGTTTATAGATAATGCTAGAAACAGACACCAATTCTGCTATGGCAGAATTCCTGTACAGACCATTCCTCCTGTTGACTATAATTAAACATTCTGAGCCAAATAATAATACAAAATAATAATAACTAGATGAGGACTCTAAGCAAGGGAATCAGTTTTGGAGAGGCGACGCACAAGGGGAAATAAAGGACAAATTAAGACATTCTGTGATTAAAGAAACCTGAAAAGTCTTTTATTTTGTTTTGTTTATTATCAGACACGCTCCAGAAATGCTATAAAGAAAATTCCTTTAGCTGCAGGGAAATTGCACCAGATGGAAATTCACATCCTCAGAAGGAAATGAAGTGGGAACAACAATAACAGTAAATATCTAGATAAAGGTAGCATATTACTTTTTCACATTTAAGCTGCTTAAAATATGTTTGACTGTTTAAAGCAAAAGTTACCCAAGTGTCTGGTGATCTTTTTAATACATGTAGATTGAAATATATCTAAAAGCAGTGGCCTAATATTCAGTCTTAAAAAGACAGTAAAACATGATGGATAATCCCAAAATAGGTAGAGAGAAAAACAGATATAAAGACAATTAACAGGAAAATTTATCAAAATCAGAAATTTTTTTCCCTTTCAAAAGAACTTTTTAAATCGACAAAGATCTAGAGCAATCAAGAAAAAAATAGAATGCAAATCACCAATATTAAGGATGAAAGTGGGGTTATCAACAGAGATTTTATATATATTAAATGAATTACAAGGAAATATAAAAACTTAGTGACAAAAAACCTCAAAAATTAGAAGAAATTTGTGAAACTCTTGATAAACATAACTACAAAAACTAAGACAAAAACCACACAAATTAGATATATTCACTAATTTAAATTTCTTACTCATAAACTTCCCAAAAAGTAAATTTCTGTCCCATATTATTTCATCACTGAGTTTTATCAAATATTCAAGGAAGATGTAGAACCAAACTTGCTACAATATTAACAGAAAATAGATCTGAAGTTATCTTTTCAACTCAAATATTATCTTAATACTAAAATCCTACAAACATATTCTCTTGGATTTTTTTCTGAAGAGTAAGCAGTAATTTTTTTCTTATTTTTGTGTGCATGTATGTATTTTTTTCTGACCCCTTTCTGTGGAATTACAATTTGCATACATATTCAACTTTTTTATATTGTTCAACTGTTTCCTGTTTGGGTTTTTTAGTCTTTTATTCCCTTTCCATTTCAGTCTAGATAGCTGCATTTTTAGTTTACTGATTTTTTTTTTTTTTTTTCCTGCAGTGTTCAAAGTGCTGTTTAGCATATCCAGGGAATTTTGAATTTCATTATTCTATTTCTCAGCTCCAGAAGTTCCTCTTTTTTTTTTTTTTTAATTTTTGTTCTTTGTATAGTGTCCATTACTCAACTCTGCATGATCAGTTTTTCCTTTAAATACTTGAGCATATTTACAAGTGCTCTAAAGTCTTATTCTATTTATATCATCTTCTCTGTGATATCTGGAACTATTTCAACTGATCTATTTACTTCTTAATTTGGGATCATATTTTTCTGCCTCTTGGCATTACTGGATGAGTCTTATGTTGTTGAGTTATGGATTTGGCTGTCTTCCTTTTAAATACTGTTTTCTTTTCCCTCATAGGCAATTCTTTATTTGCAAATAACCTGCTTTTCATCTTTGTTCGGTTAGTATGGATTAACCTTTATGAGTAATTTAGTCCCAAAATCTGATACTCTGGAATCACAGTTGAATATTCTGGGTGTTCAATGAGAGTTGTTACTTTGGTTGGTTAGAACTTAAATATGTCTCAGTTTAAAAGGTCCTTGGTAGTCCTTCTTTGCTTGGTCTTGTAGAGTTTCACCCACTGTTTAGTCAGGTTACACTACAGCCAAAGATTACAGGGGTTCCTGGGCAGATTGTTGGGAGATTTTTCTCTGTGTAACTCCCTTTTTGCAATACTTTGCTTCACTAATTCCAAATACTTCAGCGTCTTCATTTTTCATCTCTTACTCTATTAGAGACCAGTATGGGATAATTTTTCTTCCCTGATTTGGAGCCAGGAAAGTGACCCCAAACAGAAATGCATGGTAATGGTAATACTCAGCTGATTTTTTTTCCCCATTCTGTCAGAATAGCAATCATGTGGTATACATTGTCTAATGCCTGGACAGTAGCTTTATTTTGTAATTCAATTTTCTAATTGATTTTAGTGGAAGGGAAAGTTAAAAACTAAGGAATCCATCTTGACTATAAAAAGAACTCATTGTTTCTCTTTTGACTTTATTTCAGGATTACCATTCATCCAAGGTGTCGATGCCAGGTGGCACTAGTGGTAAAGAACACGTGTGTCAGTGCAAGAAATGTAAGAGATGTGGGTTTGATTCCTGGGTAGGGAAGATTCCCCTGGAGGAGGGCATGTCAACCCACTCCAGTATTCTTGCCTAGAGAATCCTAGAGACAGAGACCCTGGCAGGCCACAGTCCATAGGGTCAGACAGAATCAGACATGACTGACACTAATTAGCATGCATGCAGTTGCTCTTCTAAACATTTTCAAACTGTGAATAAACCATTCTAACCTGATAATAGTATCAGTTATATCCTTCCCCATTTGGCGTTACCCTTCTGTTGCTCAATTATGCCCCACTCTCATGCTCAGAAGTCTCATGTTCTCCTTTAATGTTTAAAATTAAATTTCAATTTTGTCCTCTGGTTTTTAAATCCCTATACTTATCTGGCTACAGTCTTGTCTCCATCCATAGACATTAGGTATTTCACACCTTGATCACTATGCCACAGTCATACTGGCCTCCATTCACCCCTGAAAAGGAATCAAGTAGGTCTCTTTATTAGGACTTTGCTACAAGCTGTTGTCAAACCTGAACCATTCTTCTCCCACATCCCCACAGTTCAGAATATTTTTTTTTACATGTTAATATTATACAAAAGGTTAAAATAATAAAAAAAAGCACAAGACTTAAGTACTACTCAATTAATTCATAAAGAGCACACATCTGTGCAACTGAAATTTACAGAGTATCACTAATTCCATGGAAACCACTTCCTGTCTTCTCTCCATCATTATCCCACAAAATAATTATTATTTTGATTTCTATCAAACACAGATCACTTTTCCTGTTTTTCAATCTCATATAAATACAATCATATGGCCTGCAAACGTTTTCTATCCACCTTCTTACACTGCCTGATTATTTTAGTAGAACATATTTCAGCTTAGTTGGTGTGTTCTTAAAAATTCTGTCTTATATATGATTAGTTCTCATTCTAATTGTTTAATCATTCTTTCTTTTTAGCCCTTTTCATTGTTGATCTGTCAGTCCATTGATCTACCTATTTATTAATACTGTATTCACAGATATCTCTTTCTTTGGGACAGATGCCTACTTATAACATAGTATCTACACAGTGCCTGAAACTAGTAATAATGGTTATTCAGTGAAGATTGGTGCAATGAATGATTAAATGGATGCATATAATACAAAATGAATTCTCAGCAAGTCAATAGTTAAATCAGTTGTATGTAATCCCCTGATTCAGTCACTTCTGCATTAAATTCCTTATAGTCTGTGACATTTGATGATGCCTAAATTTGTTTTCAGTTCTAATACTAATTTGTTAGCATGAATTTTGTATCTTATGGTACTTAGATAGAGCAGGAAAAAATAGGAAAAAATATTAGGTACAAGAATCAAAATTACAGCTTATCTATAGGTCTGCACATTTATCTTGACTATTTTTCTCACATCATCATTTTGTATTTGTCAGAAATGAATATAAGAGAGGTATGTAGCAACTCTGCCCCTGTAGGAAAAAAGTTAAAGAATTATAAAGTTTACATGTACACATTGACCTCTGACTGCCTGTGGATACTATGATTATCCACAGAAAAATGAAGGAAGCATGCTTGTTTAGTGGATTTCTATAAGCATTCATTATGGGGGAAAAATACTTGGTTTCCAAGTCTCTAGAAATAAATTTTAATGTATGTTAGAATAATGGTTTAAAATGCATGTATCCAGATCATGATATAAATATTAAAGAGATATTCAGGCAAAAGTAGAGTACATATAAAATTACTCATTGTAAAAACAGAATAACATGGGTCATCTTAAGTCACTCCATTCCATTAATAGACGTGAATCAAATTTTATGATGCATAAAAAGCTAAGAGAATAAAAAAGGTGTCTGTGTTCAGAGGAAGTTCTCAAGCTGAATTATACTTAAGCAGAAAACCATAAGCATTCACTAGTGATAACCCTTAACATTTTAACTAGAAGATATTGATATTGCAACTAAGAATATCAAGTAAGATAAGAATGTAATAGGATATAGCACTCAGAAATAAAAACAAGTAGAAGAAAGAAAAACTCCCAGCTCATAATAGAAAGAAAACTATCATTCAATTTTTGAAGAAATAGCTCTAGTAAAGATATTTTATAAGCTTATAAGATTTCACAATGACTACATTAAATAAATATGTTCATAAAGTAAAAAAAAAATAATGCAAAGCATTTAAACATTTTAAGCCAAAAAATTAAGAAGACAAATCCAGGCTCTTGAGTCTAATTTCATGTTGCCCTTTACAGCAGTTGGTACAACACACTTAAGTCAAAACCTAGCAGAATAATGAAACTTTACTTTTAAAAATGTGTTCTGTCTATTTATGAGATAACATGCTTTTTACTTTCTCTAGTGTTTTCTTAAACTTTGGATTTTAATCCCTCCAGTACTGAAACTTGGGTCTTCATCCAAGAATATAGACTTGCAGCTGTTGTTTATCCTGGACTATCCACTTTTATTTCTAACAGTCCATGCAGAGCTGTGCCACTGATGGGATTAAAAAGTTAGAATATTGTTACAGAGGAAGTTATACACTGTTTACAGAAAGAATAGAAATTTAAAACTCTTCAGAGTTTACAAGTGTTAACTTCTAGCTCCTGAGGTAATCCTGTTTCTATTATATATTCCTGGACTTCTAAGATGAGCAACATCTTACTCACTTTTGATGTTGGAAATAAAGTATTTCTTGCCTTTAGCAATAATAAAATCTTTAGAGAGAATGTTACATCCACAAACTCAAAGCAGCATTACACAATAAATTCTTTTAACCGTGATCTGGTGCCTGTAGCACTTGGAAAGACTTAGGAACTAATATATAAATTGTTCTAAATAAGAGACATGAAGAAACAGAAAGAAGGTTTGAGCTCTTGATTTAGCTTTTGGATAATATTTCTTCACTTAGAGAGACATAGGTTCAAAAATCAAGACTTTCACAGGTTTGTTATTAAACACTTTGTGGAAACCAAGCACAATTATTAGGAATGGCAACATCCATGACTGCAAAAGAGGACATCAAACCAGATAACAGTAATCAAAACAGCACGGTACTGGTGTTGCAACAAACACATAGATCAAAGGAGCAGAACAGAAAGCCCAAAAGTAAACCCGCACTCTTATGGTCAATTAATCTATGACAAAGGAGGCAAGAAAAAGCAATGGAGAAAAGAGAGTCCCTTCAATAAGTGGTGCTGGGAAAACAGGACAGCTACATGTAAAAGAATGAAATTAAAACATTATCTAACATCATGTACATCCTAAAGGAGATCAGTCCTGGGTGATCATTGGAAAGACTGATGTTGAAGCTGAAACTCCAATACTTTGGCCACCTGATGTGAAGAGCTGACTCATTTGAAAAGACCCTGATGCTGGGAAAGATTGAGGGCAAGAGAAGGGGATGACAGCAGATGTGATGGTTAGATAGCATCACTGACTTGATGGACATGAGTTTGGGTGGACTCCGGGAGTTGGTGATGAACAGGGAGGCCTGGCGTGCGGAGGTTCATGGGGTCACAAAGAGTCAGACACGACTGAGTGACTGAACTGAACTGAACATCATGTACAAAAATGAATTCAGAATAGATCAAAGACCTAAATATAAGGCCAGGTACTATAAAACTCCTAGAGGAAAATATAGGCAGAACACTCTGACATAAATTTCAGCAATATTTTTTTTTGTATCCATCTTCTAATGCAAAGGATACAAAAGCAAAAATAAACAAATGGGACCTAAATAAAGTTAAAAGCTTTTGCATAGCGAAGGAAACTAACTGAAAAAGTCAACCTACTAAATCGAAGAGGATATTTTCAAGTGATATGAATGGTAAAGTGATAATATCCAACACATATATAAATACTCATACAACTAAACATCAAAAATCAAAAGAAACAACCAACTTAAAAACTGGGCAGAAATTCTGAATAGACATTCTTTCAAAGCAGCAGTTCGCCAACAGGCACGTGAAAAGATGCTCAACATCACTAATCATCAAGGAATGCAAATCAAAACCACAATGAGATATCACCTCACACCTATCAGAATAGTTATCTTCAAAGAGAAAACAGAAAGCAAATGTTGGCAAGGATGTAGAGAAAAGGGAACCCTTCTACACTGTTGGGAATGTAAATCAGTACAGTCACTGTGGAAAACAGTATGGCGGTTTCTCAAAAAACTAAATATCGAACAATAGTATGACCCAGCAATTCCACTCCCAGATATTGAAAACACTAATTTTAAAAGATACATGCATTCCAATGTTCATAGCAGCATTATTTACAATTGCCAAGGCATGAAAGCAATCTAAGTGTCCATCAACAGATGGATAAAGAAGATGTGGTATATATATTTATGCAATAGTATGCTATTCAGTCATAAAAAAGAATGAAATTTTGCTCTTTGTAAGAATATGAATGGACTTGGAGGTAATTATGCTAAGTGAAATAAGTCAGACAGAGAATGACAAATACCATATGATATCATTTACATGTAGAAACTAAAACATACATCAGATGAATATAACAGAAAAGAAAAAGGCTCACAGATATGGAGAACAAACTAGAGCTTTCTGGAGGGGAGAGAGAGGGGACGGGAAAGACAGGGCTAAGGGAAAAGAGAGAAAAATGAATTATTATAGGATTATATAAAATCATGTATGTGAAACTTCTGAAAATTACAAAGCACTGTAAAATTACAGGATCTTTCACTGCATTAAAAAAAAAAGATAGCAAGTGAAATTTTATTGATAAAGAGATCCATTCCTAGCCAAACTAGAACTACCCTATCACCTAAAACACATGAGAAGACAAATATTTAAATAACTTCCCAAAATAACCTAACATTTTTCATTCCATGAACAGATCATAAGTGGACAAAATATTAATCATTTAAGTTTGGAACTGGGGAAAGTTTGGGAGGAGCAAAAAGGGACAGCTCCACTCCTATTCAAACTGTCCACTGTTCACAGGCACAGTCTCATTCTTTAACCCAAGTATATTTACCAATCACATTAGTGTCAACGTGTCCCACAAGATGAAAACATTTGAAAAATACTGTTTTGCCCCTTCTATGAATGGTCATCTGAAAAAAGAATCCACACAGCATCTAAATGAAGAGAAACCAAAATACATCTGAAAAAAATGAACAATTTATGTACAAAGGTAGAACCCATATTGCCACGACTTGGCTACCACAAATCAAGATTTAAATGTGCAGTCATGAAGACAAGATGATTTTGGTCCAAATACAGACACACAGGTCAATGGAATAAAACAAAGAATTTAGGAACAGAACCATGAACAGTTGGAAAGTCATGTCTAATCATTGTAGCACTGAATATCAGTGAGGGATATACTGATTAAACAAAAATTGTTCTACAATATTGTTTATTCAAAAGAACATGAAGGAAATTGAATAACTATTTCAAGCTTCGTAAAAATCAATTCTACATAGACCAAATACTTAAATATCAAAGGCAAAGCTACAAACTACAGAAAATAATATAGTAAATGAAATATTTTATTTTAGGATAGGAAAGAATTTCCTAAACAAGAAACAAAGAACATGCTAATCATAAAGAAAGACAATAATAATTTTATTATATTAAATTAATAATTATTGCTAATTATTTGCTAAGTTGTATCCAACTCTTTTGTGACCCTAAGGACTGTACCCACAAGAATGGCATTCTCTAAGCAAGAATACTAGAGTGGGTTGCCATTTCCTTCTCCAGGGGATCTTCCTGGCCCAAGGACTGAACCTGCATCTCCTGCACTGGTAGGCAGACTCTACCACTGATCCACCAGGGAAGCCCCCAAATTAATTATACATGGTTATAAAATATATAATATTTTTATGTTTATAAGAATAATAAGTGTTTATAAAAGCTTGAAAGATAGACTAGTATCAGACACAGAATTAGAATCCAAAATATACATACACATACACACACACAGAATAAATATATATACCGTACATATGGGCTTCTCTCGTGACTCAGACGGTACAGAATCTGCTAGCAGTGCAGGAGACTGGGGTTCAAACTGTGGGTCAGAAAGATTCTCTGGAAAGGGAATGGCTACCCACTCCAGTATTCCTGCCTGGAGAATCCCATTGATAGAGGAGACAGGTAGTTCATAGGGTCACAAAGTGTCAGACACAACTGAGTGACTAACATTTCACTTTTTAATGCAATATATATAGTGAATACAGATTACACATATAGTATACTTCTGTATATATATGTGTATTTGTCTGTATATATATATATATATGTGTGTGTGTGTGTGTGTATATATGTATGAGCTAAAACAAAAAGCAAAAATATTGAAAAAATGGTCAAAAACAGACAGCCATTTATGAAAGAGGAATAGAGTCCATAATTATATAAATAGATTATTAATTTCATATTAATCAGATATCATTCAAAGCCAATGGATTGGTAAAAAGATATAAAGATCTGAAAATAGGAGAACAGGATTAACACATAATCACTATTGATACTATCTACAAAATAATTAATGAGAATATACTGTATAGCACAGAAACTCTACTTAATGTTCTGTGGTTACCTGAATGGGAAGGAAATCCAAAAATGAGGGTGTACATATATATATATGGCTGCTTCACTTTGCTGTACAGTGGAAAGTAACACAACATCGTAAAGCAATTATACTCCAATAAAAATTAATTAAAAAAAAGATTTCTTTCATCAGTGTTTTATAGTTTTCTATGTATAGGTCCTTTGTTTCTTTAGGTAGATATACTCCTAAGTATTTTATTCTTTTTGTTGCAATGGTGAATGGTATTGTTTCCTTAATTTCTCTGTCTGTTTTTTCATTGTTAGTATATAGGAATGCAAGGGATTTCTGTGTGTTAATTTTATATCCTGCAACTTTACTATATTCATTGATTAGCTCTAGTAATTTTCTGGTAGAGTCTTTAGGGTTTTCTATGTAGAGGATCATGTCATCTGCAAACAGTGAGAGTTTTACTTCTTCTTTTCCTATCTGGATTCCTTTTACTTCTTTTTCTGCTCTGATTGCTGTGGCCAGAACTTCCAACACTATGTTGAATAGTAGTGGTGAGAGTGGGCACCCTTGTCTTGTTCCTGATTTCAGGGGAAATGCCTTCAATTTTTCACCATTGAGGGTGATGCTTGCTGTGGGTTTGTCATATATAGCTTTTATTATGTTGAGGTATGTTCCTTCTATTCCTGCTTTTTGGAGAGTTTTAATCATAAATGAGTGTTGAATTTTGTCAAAGGCTTTCTCTGCATCTATTGAGATAATCATATGGTTTTTATCTTTCAATTTGTTAATGTGGTGTATTACATTGATTGATTTGCGGATATTAAAGAATCCTTGCATTCCTGGGATAAAGCCCACTTGGTCATGGTGTATGATTTTTTTAATATGTTGTTGGATTCTGTTTGCTAGAATTTTGTTAAGGATTTTTGCATCTATGTTCATCAGTGATATTGGCCTGTAGTTTTCTTTTTTTGTGGCATCTTTGTCTGGTTTTGGAATTAGGGTGATGGTGGCCTCATAGAATGATTTTGGAAGCTTACCTTCTTCTGCAAAATACTTAGGAGTATATCTACCTAAAGAAACAAAGGACCTATACATAGAAAACTATAAAACACTGATGAAAGAAATCAAAGAGGACACAAACAGATGGACAAACATACCGTGTTCGTGGATTGGAAGAATCAATATTGTCAAAATGGCTATTCTACCCAAAGCAGTCTATAGATTCAATGCAATCCCTATCAAGCTACCAACGGTATTTTTCACAGAACTAGACCAAAGAATTTCACAATTTGTATGGAAATACAAAAAACCGCGAATAGCCAAAGTAATCTTGAGAAAGAAGAATGGAGCTGGAGGAATCAACCTGCCTGACTTCAGACTCTACTACAAAGCCACAGTCATCAAGACAGTATGGTACTGGCACAAAGACAGAAATATAGATCAATGGAACAGAATAGAAAGCCCAGAGATAAATCCACGAACCTATGGACACCTTATCTTTGACAAAGGAGGCAAGGATATACAATGGAAAAAAGACAACCTCTTTAACAAGTGGTGCTGGGAAAACTGGTCAACCACTTGTAAAAGAATGAAACTAGAACACTTTCTAACACCATACACAAAAATAAATTCAAAATGGATTAAAGATCTAAATGTAAGACCAGAAACTATAAAACTCCTAGAGGAGAACATAGGCAAAACACTCTCCGACATAAATCAAAGCAAGATCCTCTATGACCCACCTCCCAGAATATTGGAAATAAAAGCAAAACTAAACAAATGGGACCTAATGAAACTTAAAAGCTTTTGCACTACAAAGGAAACTATAAGTAAGGTGAAAAGACAGCCCTCAGATTGGGAGAAAATAATAACAAATGAAGAAACAGACAAAGGATTAATCTCAAAAATATACAAGCAACTCCTGCAGCTCAATTCCAGAAAAATAAATGACCCAATCAAAAAATGGGCCAAAGAACTAAACAGACATTTCTCCAAAGAAGACATACAGATGGCTAACAAACACATGAAAAGATGCTCAACCTCACTCATTATTAGAGAAATGCAAATCAAAACCACAATGAGGTACCATTACACGCCAGTCAGGATGGCTGCTATCCAAAAGTCTACAAGCAATAAATGCTGGAGAGGGTGTGGAGAAAAGGGAACCCTCTTACACTGTCGGTGGGAATGCAAACTAGTACAGCCGCTATGGAAAACAGTGTGGAGATTTCTTAAAAAACTGGACATAGAACTGCCATATGACCCAGCAATCCCACTTCTGGGCATACACACTGAGGAAACCAGATCTGAAAGAGACACGTGCACCCCAATGTTCATCGCAGCACTGTTTATAATAGCCAGGACATGGAAGCAACCTAGATGCCCATCAGCAGATGAATGGATAAGGAAGCTGTGGTACATATACACCATGGAATATTACTCAGCCATTAAAAAGAATTCATTTGAACCAGTCCTAATGAGATGGATGAAGCTGGAGCCCATTATACAGAGTGAAGTAAGCCAGAAAGATAAAGAACATTACAGCATACTGACACATGTATATGGAATTTAGAAAGGTGATAACGATAACCCTATATGCAGAACAGAAAAAGAGACACAGAAATACAGAACAGACTTTTGAACTTTGTGGGAGAATGTGAGGGTGGGATATTTCAAAAGAACAGCATGTATGCTATCTATGGTGAAACAGATCACCAGCCCAGGTGGGATGCACGAGACAAGTGCTCCAGCCTGGTGCACTGGGAAGACCCAGAGGAATCGGGTGGAGAGGGAGGTGGGAGGGGGGATCGGGATTGGGAATACATGTAAATCCATGGCTGATTCATATCAATGTATGACAAAACCCACTGGAAAAATAAATAAATAAATAAATAAAATTTTGATTAAAAAAAAAAAAAAGATAATGCCAAGTGTTGATGAGGATGAGGAGCAAGAAGAGAAGTTTACCCATTGCTACTAGACAGATATCTTACTTCAAACACTTTGGGAAACAGTTTGGCCATTCACACTAAAGTTATAGATTAGCAAATCCTATGACTCATCAATTTGATTGCTTTGTATGCACTCCATAAGAACACGTGCAATGAAACAGAAAAAGAGACACAGATGTACAGAACAGACTTTTGGACTCTCTGGGAGAAGGCGAGGGTGGGATGTTTTGAGAGAACAGCATGGAAACATGTATATTATCTAGGGTGAAACAGATCACCAGCCCAGGCTGGATGCATAAGGCAAGTGCTCAGGCCTGGTGCACTGGGAAGACCCAGAGGGATATGGGGAATACATGTAAATTCATGGCTGATTCATGTCAATGTATGACAAAAACCACTACAATATTGTAAAGTAATTAGCCTCCAACTAATAAAAATAAATGAAAAAAAAAAAGAACATGTGCAATGTACATAAAATGGCTCATATAAACACCCATCAGAAAAGCAAACAACTCAAATATCCATGAAGATCAGAACATGTCTATGAATATTTTCATGTGATTAATAAGCTTGTCTTGCTCTCAAAAATAATACTGAATGAAATGAAAAAAATAGAAAAATGCATTATTTCATTTATAGAATGTTTCTTTAAAATATGTTGTTTACAGAGTCATACATAGATGGTAAAGTTATAAAGAGAAGCAAAGGAATAATTTGCACATAAAATTTTTTTCCTCTGGTTGGAGAAGTGATGATAGTGAAAGGGAGAAATGATCAGAAGAATAAATAGCATTCTCAGGAGAAACAGATAATGTTCACAGCATTGTACTTTGGGACAAAAGTAAAGTCTCTCATGAGATATAGTCATTAGTCAATTTGCCAAAAAGACTCTAAATTTGAATGGTTTTGCTACTGAGACTAACATACACAAATAAATATATTAATCCTTTAAGGTGTCAGTTTTTCATAATTTACTACACTTTTCTATGCGGGATTATCTTTTAAAAACTGCTCTACAAAGGCTATTTAGGTTTTTATCTGTTTGCAGAAAACAATCTACTTCCAAGTGTGTCTGTTAACTTGAAAATTGGAGATGGAAGTTATGCTGAGATACATACCTGTATTTTATCAAGAAGGAGTGCTTTCTTAAACTCTAGGTGGGCAATTTTAATCATTTCATCTCTTGAAATTATTTCTCTGTTCATCTGGGGTGCAAGTGAGAGATGCACCTTTCTAAGAAAATACAAATACCATTCCCATATCATTTCAGGAATCCCCGGGTAAAATATTCTCTTATCAGAAGATGCTAAAACTTATAACTGAGCCAGGAACTTCCAGGTGGAAAATGAATAGCTCTCCAATTTTAAGTTGTACAATATTCACTAGATAAGTAAGTATCTTCCTAAACTGTAAGCCCCTGGAAAAGATTTGGTAAATATAGGATGATGCCATGAAATTGTCTTTACTATAATCATATAACTGATTCCAAAGCAGTAACACTGGTCTACAAACACGAAGAACATATGACAGATATATTAGACACAAGAAGCGAGTTAGTATCAAAGCTAAGGGTAAGCGCTTTCTCAGTCTTGGCTCTTTGTTTTGGCATCACTGTTTTCTGTTCTCTTACTGTATTTGGCTTGCCTGGGTTTGTTGTATGGATTAGGTCTGCTAAGAAATCTTCCCCCTGATCATTATCGGTACATCAGTCTAACAGTATGATGACACTTCTGACACTATGGGAGTTCAGATCTATACCTTAGGCTAGGATATAAAATACTTCTTGGTGGCTCAGACAGTAAAGAATCTGCCTGCCATGCAAGAGATCTGGGTTCAGTACCTGGGTTGGGAAGATCCCCGGGAGAAGGGAATGGCTATCCACTCTGGTATTCTTGCCTGGAGTATTCCATGAGCAGAGGAGCCTGGTGGGCTACAGTCCATGGGGTTGCAAAGAGTTGGACACAAAAGCTAGCACTTTTATTTTACTTTTCTTTTTTTAAAGAAAGGAATAAGAAGGAGAAAGGAAGTGTGGAATTAGTTGAGGCTGCAAGGTTTGAGTTCAGCTGCAATACTAAGAAACTTTGGAATTCTATGACTTTGCCAGTGTTAGATTCATTTTAACTATTCAGTGATTAAGCACAGTGGTTAAGCTGAACTCTCAGTGTTATAAAAAGTACCTCTGGGGTAACTCTAAATGGTAGATCTGCTGGGCTTTTCTTTCCATGAGATTCAGAGTTCCCATATATATAATTT
Organism: Dama dama; assembly: GCF_033118175.1. Lineage (NCBI taxonomy): Eukaryota > Metazoa > Chordata > Mammalia > Artiodactyla > Cervidae > Dama > Dama dama. The sequence continues at coordinate 65,125,534 of NC_083710.1, read as the reverse complement.
TCTTTGAAGAAAGCTTCTGTACATAAAATAGATATTAAATCCTATGTTTTGATGAAAAGTACATTGATCAAAGTGTGCTTTTTAAAGGTATCATTTTATATAAGCTATTTAATCTATACCAAAATCCTAACAAAATAAACTGAAAATGGTAAAGAAGCTTATAGAATATAATATGTCTATAATCGGTAGCACTGATGTTCACATCAAGGTTATTTGACCTCTATTTTTATGCTATATCTATTAACTACTGTGCTTTTTTGCCACACAAGTCATTGTGAAATACTTTTCATTAGAACTGAATTCAAATATGATAAAACTTTTACTAAAGTTCTATATTATCAGAAAATATGTAGCATTATGCCTGAAATATTTAGGGAAATGGTAACATATGGAGTTACCTATACTGAGGGAAGGGCTTCCCAGGTGGTGCTATTGGTACAGAACCCTCCTGCCAGTGCTTGAGATTTAAGAGGCATGGGTTCGATTCCTGGGTCAGGAAGATTCACTGGAGGAGGAAATGGCAACTCCACTCCAGTATTCTTGCCTGGAGAATGCCATGGACAGAGGAGTCTGGCGTGCTCTGGTTCACAGGGTCACAAAGAGGTGGACACGACTGAAGTGACTTAGCATACACGTATACCGAGAAAAAGAGTTGCCTTTCTTAAAATATCTATATGGTTGAAGTTAATCTTTCCTGAGTAGTATAAAGCATCAAGTCACAACATCAGTTTAATATTTTGTGCAAGTTGGGTTACACTGTAGTAGAAATGTCATTTTGTATATATGTCTAAGAAAATGATGCCTGAACATCATTGTGATTAGAAGTAAACAGGAAAGTTATAAAAAGGCATGTCTTGTGCCCACCAGTGATCTTCCCTCTTTCTAATTTTTTTCCTTTGCACCACCTGGCATGTGGGATCTTAGTTCCCTGACCAGGGCCCCAGACTGCACATCTTGCAGTGGAAGCACAGAGTCTTATCCATGGACCGCAAGAGACGTCCTGCCATCTTCCCCTTTTTATTTGCATAATTTGAGATGAGTTTCTACCATTTTAACAAGAACCACAGATGATTCTGAACTTAGTGGTGAGTGGAAACAGCATTAAGAAATATTGTTTAATAGTGGGAAAATATATTGACAGTTAATGTTTATAAAATCTTAGAGTATCTTAGTCTTTGATAATAAGGTATAAATATACATTAAATTTAAGTGCTGTTTATGTTGAATATGGAAGTTACTTACTCTTCTTCAAGATGTATATTTCTTTAAAGCTTTCAAAACTTTTAAGTTCCTCTAAGATTTTGAAACAGAAAAATCCTGAAACAGAAAAATCCAGAAAGTATATGTAAAACAGGCATTTGAAAGAACACATCAGTACTGTTAAATCTTCAGTGGTTAATATATCTTTCAAAGAAAAAATTCAAAGTATTAAATTGTCTCTCAGTGTTATAAAATTTGCTTCTACTATATATTCTTCATTGTGGACACTCATAATTAAAGTTTATAAGCACTTTTTAATCATTTCAAATTTACAGACAGGGAATATTATTAGCATAATTAAATAATGCCAATATAAATCATTATAATAAATAATAGCCACAACTATGACAAGCTAGATAGCATATTAAAAAGCAGAGACATTACTTTGCCAACAAAGGTCCATCTAGTCAAAGCTGTGGTTTTCCCAGTAGTTATGTATGGATGTGAGAGTTGGACTATAAAGAAACCTGAGCACCAAAGAATTGATGCTTTTGAACTGTGTTGTTGGAGAAGACTCTTGAGAGTCCCTTGGACTGCAAGCAGATCAAGTCAGTCAATCCTAAATGCAATCAATCCTGATTATTCATTTGAAGGACAGATGTTGAAGCTGAAGCTCCAATACTTTGGCCACCTGATGTGAAAAAGCCGACTATCTAGAAAAGACCCTGTTGCTGCAAAAGATTGAAGGCAGGAGGAGCAGGGGCTGACTGAGTATGAGATGGTTGGATGGCATCACCAACTCGATGGACATGGGTTTGAGCAAGCTCCAGGTGTTGGTGATGGACAGGGAGGCTTGGCATGCTGTGGTCCATGGGGTCGCAGAGTCGGACAGGACTGAGTGACTGAACTGAATAGAAATCCTCACAATAAATAATAACCATAATTAGGCAAATCTGAGACAAACTGCTAAAACATGAAGGTAAAGTGATTATCTCAAATTTTTCTAACAGAGGGAAGAAAAATCACACAATATATACAACAGAATAAAGAAAAGAATTAAACTGTCCTTTCTAAATGAAGTTGAAAAATTAATATAAACATATGTATAAAGTGCTATAAAAAATAAAGCAACCCATCTTGTGTTTTATATGCATTAAAAATATTCTTCAAAAAGGAAAGAAAAGTAAAGACAATACGAAATGGATTAAAACTGAGAGGATTCTTTCTCAACAGATTTACAGTACAAGAAATACTTCTGACTGAAAGGATTGAGTATAACATTGATGTTCAGATCTATAACAAGAAATAAGGAGAAATAAGGAGAATATCACAGAGAATAAATACTTTGGTAAGTACAAAAGAATAGGCATATTAAAATGCATATCCATTTAAAACTTCATTGATGCTTTAAATCAGGAATTATGGTATAATTTGAATTTTATAGTATATCTAGAAACAAAATATATGATAGAATAACTGCAAACAGTGTGAGGAAGAGATAATTATATTATTGAAACATTTAATGATTTTCATGAACTAGTGTTATTTAGAAGAAGCTATGATGAGTTAATAATGGATATTTTAATCTTTACAGCAATCAAAAAATAATCAGGAGGATAGCTAAAAATACAGTAGAGGGCACAAAATGAACTACTAAATATACCCACTTAACCCAAAAAATAAGCAAGAAAGAATGAATAAAGGAAAGAAGAAGAGAATAAAGAACCAGAAAACTCATTCTAATGAACTGCAAATATCAATATTTATGTTAAATATAAATAAACTAAGCATAATGATTACCAAGGAGACTTTCTCAGAATGAATTTAAAAAGCAAATATTAGCTGTAACAATTATTAGAAGCATATTTTGAACACAAAAATAAACAAGTTGAAAGTAAAAGGGTAAAAAGAAATGCACAATGTAAACATCAACTATAAGAAACTTCTGTGGTTTACATTTACATCAGTGAAAAATATACAATAAAAATTATTAGCAGATAGAGATTTCATAACAATAAAAGAACAGTCATAAGAAAGACTTTAACAAATTTGCATGTTCCCTTTCACATGATTGCAAATAATAGAATGAAAGGATAAATAGACAAGCCTATAATCAAATTTAAAGATTTAAAAGTTGCCCTTTCAGTAATTCCAAATACTTGTAAAGAAAAATCAATAGAATTGATGTCTAAACTGATTTGACCTGACTGACATTTTTCAAAAATGACAGAATGATCTCTGTTCATTTCCAAGGCAAACCATTCAATATCGTGGTAATCCAAGTCTATGCCCCAACCAATAATGCTGAAGAAGCTGAAGTTGAACGGTTCTATGAAGACCTACAAGACCTTCTAGAACTAACACCAAAAAAGATGTCCTTTTCATTATAGGGAACTGGAATGCAAAAGTAGGAAGTCAAGAAACACCTGGAGTAACAGGCAAATTTGGCCTTGGAGTACAGAATGAAGCAGGGCAAAGGCTAATAGAGTTTTGCCAAGAGAACGCACTGGTTATAGCAAACACCCTCTTCTAACAACACAAGAGAAGACTCTACACATGGACATCAACAGATGGTCAACGCTGAAATCAGATTGATTACATTCTTTGCAGCCAAAGATGGAGAAGCTCTATACAGTCAGCAAATACAAGACCAAGAGCTGACTGTGGCTCAGATCATGAACTCCTTATTGCCAAATTCAGACTTAAACTGAAGAAAGTAGGGGAAACCACTAGACCATTCACATGTGACCTAAATCAAATCCCTTGTGACTATACAGTGGAAGTGAGAAATAGATTTAAGGGACTAGATCTGATAGACAGAAAGCCTGATGAACTATGGATGGAGGTTCGTGACATTCTACAGGAGACAGGGATCAAGACATCCCCATGGAAAAGAAATGCAAAAAAGGGAAAATGGTCATCTGAGGAGGCCTTACAAATAGCTGTGAAAAGAAGAGAAGCAAAAAGCAAAGGAGAAAAGTAAAGATATTTCCATTCGAGTGTAGAGTTCTAAAGAATAGCCAGGAGAGATAAGAAAGCCTTCCTCAATGAACAATGCAAAGAAATAGAGGAAAACAACAGAATGGGAAAGACTAGAGATTTCCTCAAGAAAATTAGAGATACCAAAGGAATATTTCGGGCAAAGATGGGTTCGATAAAGGACTGAAATGGTATGGACCTAAGAGAAGCAGAAGATATTAAGAAGAGGTGGCAAGAATACACAGAAGAATGGTACAAAAAATATCTTCACAACCCAGATAATCACAATGGTGTGATCACTCATCTAGAGACAGACATCCTGGAATGTGAAGTCAAGTGGACCTTAGAAAGCATCACTACGAACAAAGCTAGTGGAGGTGATGGAATTCCAGTTGAGCTATTTCAAATCCTGAAGGATGATTCTATGAAAGTGCTGCACTCAATATGCCAGCAAATTTGGAAAACTCAGCAGTGGCCACAGGACTAGAAAAGGTCTGTTTTCATTCCAATCCCTAAGAAAGGCAATCCCAAAGAATGCTCAAACTACCGCACAATTGCACTCATCTCACATGCTAGGAAAATAATGCTCAAAATTCTCCAAGCCAGGCTTCAGCAATACGTGAACCAAGAACTTCCAGATGTTCAAGCTGGTTTTAGAAAAGTCAGAGGAACCAGAGATCAAATTGCCAATATCCGCTGGATCATCGAAAAAGCAAGAGTTCCAAAAAACATCTATTTCTGCTTTATTGACTACGCCAAAGCCTTTGACTGTGTGGATCACAATAAACTGTGGAAAATTCGGAAAGAGATGGGAATACCAGACCACCTGACCTGCCTCTTGTGAGAAACCTGTATGCAGGTCAGGAAGCAACAGTTAGAACTGGACATGGAACAACAAACTGGTTCCAAACATAGAATGGAGAACATCAAGTCTGTATATTGTCACCCTACTTATTTAACTTACATGCAGAGTACATCATGAGAAACACTGGGCTGGAAGAAGCACAAGCTGGAATCAAGATTGCCGAGGACATATCAATAACCTCAGATATGCAGATTACACCACCGTTATGGCAGAAAGTGAGGAGAAAGTAAAGAGCCTCTTGATGAAAGTGAAAGAGGAGAGTGAAAAAGTTGGCTTAAAGCTCAATATTCAGAGAACTAAGATCATGGCATCTGGTCCCATCACTTCATGGCAAATAGAGAAACAGTGGAAACAGTGGCAGACTTTATTTTTGGGTGGCTCCAAAATCACTGCACATGGTGACTGCAGCCATGAAATTAAAAGATGCTTACTCCTTGGAAGAAAAGTTTTGACCAACCTAGACAGCATATTGAAAAGCAGAGACATTACTTTGCCAACTAAAGTCTGTCTAGTTAAGACTATGTTTTTTTGTTTTTTTTTTTTCCAGTAATCATGTATGGATGTGAGAGTTGGACTGTAAAGAAAGCTGAGTGCCAAAGAATTGATGCTTTTGAACTGTGGCGTTAGAGAAGACTCTTGAGAGTCCCTTGGACTGCAAGGAGATCCAACCAATCCATCCTAAAGGAGATCAGTCCTGAATATTCATTGGAAGGACTGATGCTGAAGTTGAAACTCCAGTACTCTGGCCACCTGATGCGAAGAGTTGACTCATAGGAAAAGACCCTGATGCTGGGAAAGGTCAAAGGAGGGAGGAGACAGGGATGACAGAGGATGGGATGGTTGGATGGCATCACCAACTCGATGGGCATGAGTTTGAGTAAACTCTGGGAGCTGGTGATGAACAGGGAGGCCTGGAATGCTGCAGTCCATGGGGTCGCAAAGAGTCGGTCATGACGGAGGGACTGAATTGTACTTGGGCAACTCAGCACCATTTTCTACCTTCTGAGTTCTCTAGGATTTACATTTCTCAGAATCTCTGCCAGCAGGGTTCAATTTTATACTTGTAAATGATAGTTAATCACACATGATTGTAGGACACAAGAGAAGCAAATGTGAGCCCTAACTCTAGAAAGATATCTGCAAAGTATTCAGTTTGTTTCTTAAAGGCATTTGATTGTGTCAGGTACCTTTACCTCCTATTTTTGCAGCTTCTTGACCCCCTGAAAGAAAGAAGTGAACTTTCGAGCTAGAGGTGATTTTCTTGACCTTTTGCTCCTTCTGGTCTTTCAGTAGTTTTGCATATGCTGAACAACCTTAATTCCACCCCCTTCTGACTGAGGTAGAGAGAGTACTTCTTGTTTTTTGACTGAAGCCTAACAGAAACAAATCTAAAAATATATAGAAACAATTTCTGTCAAGATATACTTTTTATACAGAAATTAAAGTTACTTAGTTTGATGAGCTTTATCTATCATGTACATGGAATAACCACAATAAAAATAAAAAGGATATCTTTAACTTACTAAGAAAGTTTCATATCTCTCTGGTCAATTACACCCAATTTTGAATTCTGAAGTCATAGAATATGTAAATTGACACAGAAACTTTGAAAACAGTACAGAGGTTCTTAAAAAGAGTAAAAACAGTGCAAATATTTTGTTTTTGTTTTTAGCCAATAAGTTGTGTCTGACTCCTTTGTGACTGCCAGACTCTTCTGTCCATGGGATTTTCGAGGCAAGAATACAGAAGTGGATTGCAATTTCCTTCTCCAGGGGATCTTCCCAACCCAAGGATAGAACCCATGTCTCCTACTCTTCCTGCATTGGCAGGGAGATTCTTTACCATTGAGCCACCTGGGAAACTAGCAATTCCACTTCTGGGTATTTTTCCAGAGAAAACAAAAATATTAATTTGAGAAGACATATGAACTCCTACCCAGGGCTTCCCAGGTGGCTCAGTGGTAAAGAAACTGCCTGCCGATACACGAGATACAAAAGACATGGGTTCGATCCCTGTGTTGGGAAGATCTTCTGGAGAAGGGAATGGCAACCAACTCAAGTATTCTTGCCTGGAGAATTCCATGGACAGAGAAGCCTGGTGGGCTACAATCCATGGGATTGCAAATAATCAGACATTTTTGAATATGCATGCATGCACATGCACTCTTATGTTCGTTGAAACATTATTTACAATAGCAAAGATATAGATACAACTTAAGTGTCCATAGACGGATGAATAGAAGATGTGATATATGTATACAAAAGTTTATTACTCAGACATATAAATGAATGAAATCTTGTCATTTGTGACAACATAGATGAACCTAGGGAGTGTTATACTAAGTGAATGTCAGACAGTAAAAAGAAAAATATATATCATTTCACTTAGAATCTAAAAGGAAACAAAATGAACAAATAAAAACAGACTTAGAGATACAGAGAATAAGCAGGTGGTGTTAAAAGGGAGGGGAGCTGGGGGGTGAGAGAAATAATAGGCGAGGGAGATGAAGAGGTTTGATTTTCCATTTCCAAAATAAATGCTGCTGTGATGAAATGCACAGAATGGGAAAGATAGTGAAGAATATTGCTCTAACTGTATAGGGTCAACCAATAGCAAGAATTACCATGGTGATTATTTTGTAGTTTATAGAAATATGGAATCACTATGTTGTAAGTCAATTATGCTTTAAATAAATAAATAGGTTTTAAACAAATAAATAAAACTACAGGATGACTTCTGTTATTGAGCTTTTATAAATAAAATCAGTATATAAATATGCAACACCAGAGAAAGACAAAGTTCAATTGTTTGGGAAATATTTATATAGCAACACCTGTTTCTTGAATGTTTAAAAGAATACACTCAGGATTATGCCTTTTTTCTGAAAGAGATAACGCTATATGCTGCTGTAAAAATGTTTCACTAAATAAAATGTTGCTCTGTGACTGACCTATATTGTGGTTTGTTATCCTCATAAGTGATGAGAATTTTTCAGGCTTAAATATAGGGTAATGATTTGTATTGAGTGCAACAATATTACAAACCTGCGTAAGATTTAGAAGGATGCATTCAGCTTCTCTTCATCTGTATCAGCTCTCTTGTAGCTCAAACAGCACTTTAAAAATACTAGATAGTGTCTATCTTCTTTTCTGAGGCAAGAGGAAATTGGGCCATTGTAGTTTTTATTTTTTATTCCCCATGAAGCAGTTTCTAGCTCCTGATTGTCAGTGAGAAAGTACTGTATAGTTAGAATTAGTATCTTTTCTTTCCCTTATTTACAACATAAATAAGGAGTGAGCACTTGGAAATATCTTAGGACTTACAAATAGTTACATTTCAATGTTGATAAGAAGAAAAATCATGTTTATTGAAGACCTAATGTATTTCAAGTATTAGAGTTGGTAAGCATAAAATGCATGTGTGCTAAGTCACTTCAGTCATGTCAGACTCTTTGCAACCTTATGAACTGCAAGCTGCCGGGCTCCTTTGTCCATGGGATTCTCCAGGCAAGAATAATGGAATGGGCTGCCATGTCCTCCTCCACGGGATCATCCCAACCCAAGGATTGAACCTGTGTCTCTTAAGTCTCCTGTATTAGCAGGCAGGTTCTTTACCATTAGCATCACCTGGGAAGCCCAAGCATAAAATAGGTCACATGTAATATTATCTGTTTTTCTTTTGGGGGGACTATAATTGTGACATTGAAGCAATGACTTTTACTTGAATTTTTACCTAAGATTAAAACTTTGGCCCAAGTACTTATTTTAATTGTATAGAAAATTAATTTTAATGTTGCTTTCATCATTTAATTGATAAGCTTAGTTTATTAAAGTCATAATAATTTCATAAAAATATTTTACTAAGAATTAATCCTTCACCCTAGAAGGTATACACTTAATACATATTTGATACTTTACAAATTTTATTTTTATAACCTGATTTTTTGCTTTATTAGAAATGGAATGAGAACACTAGTCTTTTCCCTACTGTCTCAGTGAAAAAACTCTGTTCTAAATCCTACCGTAACTGAAAATCAGAAGTCCCCAGAGGGGCACACAGAAGGATTCTGACTTTTCAAAACCATTTTCAAGCAATAAGCCTAGAATAATATAAATTCCATTTCTTCCTGAGTGTGTTCTGATGGCTTTATTTTTTTTCCTATTTGTGAAACTATTATATTAAGAAATAAACTGAAAAGAAGTATTAAAATCATTACAAAAGTTACCTTAATATTCACCTCCCACCCTCCCATTTTTCCATTATTAACTAGAAGAGCTAATTCTTAAGCAACTTTCAGTTGTAAAAGCCTGATAAATAAATGGAAAAAGGAAGGAAGACCCAAGGTTGGTATAGCTCTTATTTTATCAGGGAAGGCTCAGGGAAATGATCCTTTGTAATACTTTACCCCAGCCTTCAGCAAGTACAACACAGAGAGGAATAATACATCGGCCCCATATTATTGTGCTGCAAAAATAAAGCTGAAAGAATATTTCTAAAATGTAACTGAAGGTTCTCAAACATCTCTGTATCCTCAAACTAGCATTAGATAGAATCAAGGTGACAGTATTAGCAAATTTAAAAAGATAACTCAGTTGAAAAACAATTAAATACAATCCTCAAATTACTTTTCAGTGAAGAAGTAGGTATGACATAGATTCTCCTCACTTTCCATGTGTTAATTTGTACCATAAATATATGTAAAAGCAGTTAAACTTTTTTTTCCGATTGTTTTTTCTTTCCAAAAATAAGTAACTTCCTTTGTCATTCTTTTCTGTGGTGATTTTCTGTCTTCTTCTTCTTATTAATTCTTTTTGCTTTCTAACACCGTTATTTGTCATTGCAACAAGGGGGAGGCCCTATTATCTGAGGTCTTTGCTTTTTTTTCAGGGGTCAGACTCTCTCTCCTTAGGTTTGCATCCTGAGGCTTTCTGCCAGCTTCTATATATACCTCTCCTGTCCTTCAAAACTGAACAAGTAACAACCAGGTTCTAGTGCTCAGACAGTAGAATTCCACATCATTTTAAAATGCTTGTTTGTACTTCATGTTGTGTGGGCGCTTGGTCGCTTCATATCATCTCTTGGATATCTACTCATCTTCTGGGTACAATCATTTTACTATCTTCTTAGAGAGGTGGTACCTCTTATAGAATTTGCTTTGCATCATTTATAGTCACTCAGGTTTGAAGCTCTGGCTTTATCATGACTGAATCTGTGAATTATTATTTACAGCCCTCAATAGTTAATAATGGTTGAGACTGTGTGTCTTCTGATTTTGAAGAAGAATGAGAGCTCCACTTGTTAGAAGAACAGATGTGTCTTGTTAGGCAGAAATACAGGTTGTGTGAGAGCTCAAATGTGGGCAGAGGGATCCCAGTGGAAACTGAGTAACCAAAGACTAAACTACTGGAGCTGAATTACCTTGTCAATTGTTAATTGATTGCCTCTCAGCTCTGAATGCACCCTTCAACAAATGCTCTGGTATAAATCACAGGGTTTCTTTATGTCTCCTTCAAAGTGAGCCCACCATTAAGTTTTCTCACTGGAGACCTCTGGAGGGCTATCACTTACATAAGATCTGTTCATCAGAGTTCAGGCAGAGCAGACCTGGGAATGACCTTTCTGTAGCTTTCTGAACACTCTGAAGTCTGCATCCTGGGCTAGGAATCAGGCACCCCATGTGGCCTACTCACTGCGAAGGCCTCTTGCCCTGACCAGTGCCTGGAGCTCCTCGTATGCCTCTGCACGGCCTGCAGGCAGTCTATGATGTGAAGAGTCACCCACCAAGCGGGGCTCCATCTGCAAGAACACACAGGTGGCACATTCTAAGGCCGCCAGTGCTCAGACTCCTGGTGCATATCTGTGCCACCTGTCATTTATTTCCTGCTCTCCACTTGTACCAAGGAGGGTGGCCTGTTCACAAAGCAGCAAGGATCAGCTCCAGCCTGGTCAACAAGAGGACCTCACAGTGAGCAAATTACATCTTCTCCAAATGGGACTTAACCCTTGCCTGTTTGTCCTTCCTTGGGTGTTATCCCATATTGTGCTTCTGTACACTCTGTATTATGCTTTTACCATAGATACTCCTTATTTCCATTAACCTCTGCCTTCATGTAAACTACTATGTGGTTTCGATCTTCTGATTAGATGCAGCATGCTATATAAGTCAAGTATAAAGTAATGCAGAACATGTGAAGCCTAAGAATTTTGAATATAAGGAAATGAGAACTAAGATTTTTGTTACTAATATTTTTGCTGTTGTTTCCTAAAATTTGTTTCCCTTTTACAAAGATAGCCTGAAATGTGTATCCTGACTCTTTGTAACCACATGGACTATAGGCCAGCAGACTCCTCTGTCCATGGAATTTTCCAGGCAAGAATACTGGAGCAAGTTTCCATTTCCTTCTTCAGGGGATCTTCCCAACCCAGGGATCGAACCCGCATCTCTTGCGTTTCCTGCATTGGCAGGCAAGTTCTTTCACAGCTGAGCCACTGGGTAAGCCCTAGAACTAATTGCAGTGGTGACCAAATTTTGTTCCACCCTGTATATCTTTGACAGGGAAGATCCAAAGGTGGTTTTCTCTTCATGAGTGGGTTTACTATGAAATTCATAAAGATTTTCTTGATCACCAGAGAACACATGTTTCATGTCATGGAATCAGAAAAAATTCCAGGCTCAGAACCCACACTGAGGACACAGCCTGTACAAATTGTCAGCTTGAATCTCTACTTGAACAGTCCTCCTTGTAATAAAACACCTCCATTCACTCACATGAGGAAAGATGAATGGAAGGAAAAAAAAAAAACTTTATCAAGGGAGACAAACGAATTTCCTTATTTTATACTTTATCCTTTCCTCTGGGAATATTTGTAAATTTTTAAACATATCTTGTACAAGGATAACTATACATTAATATCAGAACAGTCCATGATGCAAGCAAAGCTAAAATGTTTCTAAATTTGTAATATAGTCTTAAATATAGGACCATTAAAAAGCAGATTTCTAGATGATAATTATATGAAAGATACTTAAGCTAAAATAGTTAGAAATAAAGGAATAAAATGCAGTCACTATACTACCATCTTTTCTTTAAAGGAATACTACTTTAAATTTCAGTTAATGAGAAAGAGGATTTAACCAGAAATTGTATTCCCTCTTCTACACTTCTAAAAATTGGAAAGAAATGAAAATCCAACAGGTAGTAAAAAATGAATAAAACCAGAGAACTTTTAATATACTGCAGTAAAACATTAGTAGCAATATGGCATAATGGTATCATTTGATTTGATTTTATATCAGGCCTCTGAAACAGTAATACTGATAACAGTAATATTATCAAAATTAACAACATAAATTATTCAATATCATATTAATAATTTATTGCTATAAAATTATTAACTATATAAAACCCACACATCAAAAGTTTACCCAAAGACTTGGACGGTTGCTGTGGGATAGAATAGAGTTATAGCTATACGAAGTCTTGTAGATAATCACTTCTATGACTGATATCTATTGTCTATGACTATATCTGTATATATGAACATGATCTGAAAATGAGCACCATTTTTCCTTTGATAATCTAATTCTTCCTCCCACTTTCTCTCTAATCTCACTTTAAGAAAATTCTCCCCAAATGTGCCTTCTTCATGGGATTTATGTTACAGTCTTTTGCTAAGGCAGTTAAAGGGCACAGTCAATGGATAGGGAGTGATGTAGGTTTAGCAGTAATGCCTTCAGATTTTGGAACTTCAGTGACAGAAGCAAAGACCAGGCACTAGGGCGTTCCTTTGTTATAGTGACAGCTTCAGTGAGAGGACTAGTTGTTTGTTTGTGTGACCTTTGCTGTCGTTTCTGCTGCTTAATCCTCCACAATTTCTGTGGGAACTGCCACTTCCCTAAATCCAATCTTCCACCATCCTAATGATTCCAAGAGGCCCCAGTATTTTGCCACTAAATCTTCTTGCTTAAAATTATTTAAAGGTATCATATATTTTGTGGCCAGTTATTTAAGGAATGTTCTCTGCTCTTTTTGTCTGAGTATATCACATAAGTAGATCCATTCCTAAAGCCCTCACAAATGAAACATAGTCTAGAAGGTGGAATTAGATCATATTTCTAATAATGGTTCTCTCCATGATCATGCTTCTCTGTATTCCTCTTTTTTACCATCTGTTGGATTTTATCATTCTACATGTCCAGCTGAGACTTCTGGAGTGATTCTACTTAGCTTAAGGCATTAGTGTTTTTAAATGCAAGTTGATTTATTTATACATTTATAATATTTTATGATTTTAATATATAATCTAAAACATTCAGTAAGAAAAAAGAACATAGAAAGGACAACATGCAATAATATCTTAAGCTTCAAGTAACACTAACTCTTTTCTGTTCTTACATTTTTGGCTTTACAATTTTCTTTGTACTTTCTTAAAGTAGACTTCTTAATGTTTTATTACTTCATTAAGTGAGCCCCCTTAAACATACATCTAAATATTGTTTAATACAGATGACTGTCAACTTAATGATAGTTTAACTTCAAAGTTTTTAAAATTTATGATGGCGTGAAATAAATATGCATTCAGTAGAAATTGTACTTCAGAGTTTGCATTTTGATTTTTTCCTGGGCTAGCAACATGCAGGCGACTGTCTTTAGTAATACGGGGCAGTAATTCCCAATCAGCCATGTGATCACAAAGATAGACAACCAATACACTTAACGACCATTCTGTAACCAGACAACCTGTTTCACTTTTCACTTTCAATATGGTATTCAATAAACTACAGGAGATATAAAAAAAATTTTTTTTTAAAGTAGGCTTTGTGTTAGATGAATGTGCCCTAGCATAGGACCAAAAACAAACCATGTTCTGAACATTCAGGTAGGCTGACTAATTTGATTCCTGGTTTGCGGAGATTCCCTGGAGAAGTAAATGGCAACCCACTCCAGTATTCTTGCTTGGAAAATTCCAAAGACAGAGGAGCCTGGCGGGCTACAGCTCATGAGGTTGCAAAGAATCAGACATGACTGAGTGAGCACATATGCACGGACTAATTTATGATATTCAGTAAGTTAGTATATTAAACACTTTTTTGACTTTTGATATTTTAGTTTACTGGAATAGAAATACACAACAAGTGTATATATATATACACATATATATATATATACACACATACATGTGTAATATATATGATATTTTGGGCTTCCCTGGTGGCTCAACTGGTAAAGAATCCACCTGCAGTGCAGGGGACCCCAGTTCGATTCCTGGGTTGGGAAGATCCCCTGGAGAAGGGAAAGGGAAAGGCTACCCTTCCCCTTGCTAGAATTCTCTAGCATTCTGGCCTAGAGAATTCCATGGACTGTATAGACCATGGGGTAGCAAAGAGTCAGACACGACTGAGTGACTTTCACTTTCACTATATGATATTTATTGTTAGTAGAAGTCAAATAATTACATGATTTATATTTATACAGAATATTTAAAGCTATATAATGAAACCAATTGACTTATTTTTATGTGTGTAAAGGCAATACAAATGAGACATTAGGAGGAGCCTGGTGAGCTACAGTCCATGGGGTCACAAAGAATCTGACATGACAGGGCAAAGTGATTCTATTTTTGCACATCAGTTATATACTACTGTTTGTATTTGTTCAGCTTAAATTTTAGTTTGGCTTTGGAATATTATAACCTCATTCCCTTTAAAATGGATTAATATCTCCAAAATACAGTGAAAAAACATTAGTATAGACTAACATAGGATCTTACAGGGACATGTAAATTAGCAAGTATGACAAATATATCTTTCATACAAATGTCTGAGACAATGTTTGAGTTGGACTTCATGTCGCAGGAATCCATTCTTCTCTAATTTCCATAGTGGCCTCTGCTAGAAGATTTTGTCAAATTAATGTAATGAGGCTATCAGGGCTTTTATTTCATCATTATACAAACAGTGGCAAATCTAATTATATATATGTATATATATATATCATAATAAATTATATTTTCATGAATGCATTAGAGCTTTTCAATAAAAAGCAAAATAAGCTAAGAACAGAAAATTCAACAAAACCAAAAAGGCAGTCTTCAAAGATGACACCTTCATATATATAGAAAAGATAAGTACATGTAATGTTATTGCCAAGACATTTATAACTTCAAAGCCAACCTGTATTCTATAAAATGAGAGAAAGAACAATGTGTATTTGCCAACATTTCTTCCTCAAATGATACTTTTAGATATTTCATAACACAAATGACACAGTGTGAAGAGCAATTGCTGTCATTTGGGTATGGTGGTAGGTATTTCAGTTTACAGTTTAATAAATCCACTGATGTGCAGAATATGAATCATCTCTTTGCATGTGTGTATGTTGTATATAAGGGAAACTACAAAGCTTCTTTTTTATCATTGAAACCCATGCTAGAGAAAGAGATAATTTTAACTGTGTCGGGCATTATGTTGAGCTGTAGGTAAGCTCAAAAGAAATGCTTTAGAGCCAGTAGTGACAGAGAATCAGCTGTTTGGGGGGCAAGGTAAAATATTCCTACGCAAATAGAAGTTAGAATAGAATGCCTGTTCATACATTGTTTGATTATTCCAAGACAACGACTGGTGATCAGTTGCACGCCTCATCTGGATTCAGTGCAAAAGGGGTATTTAACATTTTTAATACAACCAAATCATGGCCAGGGCTTATATACACATAGCATACTGTGCCATTCAAACAAAACAAAGCAATAGGATTTAAGTTTCCATATTGAAACACTGTGTTAAGGGAAAAAGAGATCACATAAATCTTACAAGGAGTGAAGAGATTATATATTATTTGCTTAAACCAATTACTTTGAGTTCTAGTGGCTTCTTCCAAGTGGCTTGTTCTTACTAATTATTATCCAAGGAGACAAAATATCTGTTAAGCTTATAACAGCTTTCTCTGGAAAAAAAAACTGAACACACAATTGTGTTCCTTCAGATGGCAACGTGTCTATTTGGATACAAATTTGTATTTTTCAATACAGTCTCCTTTGAGGTATTGCTCTATACTCTCTGGGACTGTTTTCCTTCTGAACAGTTAAACTGTATGAAAAAAAAATTCAAACACTTGAACTCATACTTGAAAATGTAAAATTGTAAATTGTGTATGTATAGTTGCTAAGTTGTATCCAGCTCTTTGCAACTCCATGGACTGTAGCCCACCATGCTCCTATGTCCATAATATTGCTGAGGTAAAAATACTGGAGTGGGCTGCCATTGCCTGGAGAACCAGGGGATCTTCCCAACTCAGGGATCGAAGCTGCATCTCCTGCCTTGGCAGGCAGATTCTTTACTGCTGAGCCCCCAGGGAAGCCCAAAATCTCATATAGTAGTGACAAGGTCTAAGAAAGGTAGATGAGAAAGCTGACTTTGAATTTAACTTGTTACAAATTTCACAAAATTGGGAAATATTATTAAAATATCAGCTATCAGCTGATAATCATTTATCATAATAAATTCTAAAATACTATATTTTATAGTTTAAAAACTACTTTTTAAAGTAGTTTTAAAGTATTTTTTTCTAAAATTGTTGACCTCATATATGATGAATACCTTTTAAATGATCACTTACAATTTTAGTAACTAGTGATTAAGGTAACAGAAATTATCCAGTCAATGTTTTATAGTGGAGAAAATTAGTCCTTTATAGAAAAGTAACTTGAAAATGAAGTGACATTAATAAAGAAGCTAAAAATTACAGGAGAATGGTGTAAACTCTAGGTTAAGAAATATATGTAACAATGATGCTCATCTGTCGTAACCAACTCAGATTTTAATTTTTTTACTTACTTGATTTTATCCCTTGCCAAATCTTTGTCATCTAGAATTTTACACATTAAATATGCCAGATAACACAATGGTTATTACAATGACTAAATTGGTGACAGTCTAATCGTTTGTTTTTAAAATGTAAAGAAGCTGACATGCTTTTTTTTTTTTTTTCCCAGCAAGTAGTTAAAAAAATCTGAAATTCAGAAAGTGAAATGTTTCTTTAAGATTTTAATATATTTTAAAGTATTCTGCTTATAAAATGAACATTAGAATAGCACATGAGCTAAGGGTAAAGATTCTGGAGGAAAATTGTCTTGTTTTAAATTCTGAATCTATCATTCATTAGCATTACATTTGTGAAATTTCCTTAGCTAACCCATACTTTAATTACACTTCTATAAAATTAGAATTATATAGGAACAGTGTACTTAATCACAGAAACTGAAAATTTTTGCAAAGATAAAATGGTATAAATATGTTTCAAAAAAGTCACTCAAATGAAAAACCTAAAATAATATGTAAATAAATATATCCTATACTTTGGGATGGGAATACTAGACAACCTTCCCTGCCTCCTGAGAAATATGTATGCAGGTCAAGAAACAACAGTTAGAACTGACTTGGAACAATGGACTGGTTCCAAATTGGGAAAAGAGTACATCAAGGCTCTATATTGTCACCCTGCTTATTTAACTTATATGCAGAGTACATCATGCAAAACGATGGCCTGGATGAAGCACAAACTGGAATCGAGATTGCCAGGAGAAATGTTAATAACCTCAAATATGCAGATGGCACCACCCTCATGGTAGAAAGCAAAGAGGAACTAAAGAGTCTCTTGATGAGGGTGAAAGAGTAGAGTGAAGAACCTGGCTTAAAACTCAGCACCCAAAAAACTAAATTCATGGGATCCAGTACCATCATTTCATGGCAAATAGATGGGGAAACAATGGAAACAGTGACAGACTTTATTTTCTTGGGGTCCAAAATCACTGCAGATGGTGACTGCAGCCATGAAATTAAAAGATGCTTGCTCCTTGGAAGAAAAGTTATGACCAACCCCTCCCTCTCTAAGTCGTGTCCGACTCTGTGCGACCCCATAGACAGCAGCACACCAGGCTCCCGCGTCCCTGGGCTTCTCCAGGCAAGAACACTGGAGTGGGTTTCCATTTCCTCTGCGAATGCATGAAAGTGAAAAGTGAAAGTGAAGTTGCTCAGTCGTGTCCAACTCTTCGCGACCCCATGGACTGCAGCCTACCAGGCTCCTCCGTCCATGGGAGTTTCCAGGCGAGAGTACTGGAGTGGGGTGCCATTGCCTTCTCCAATGACCAACCTAGATAGTATATTAAAAAGCAGAGACATTACTTTGCTGACAGAGGTCTGTCTAGTCAAGACTATGGTTTTTCCAGTGGTTATGTATAGATGTGAGCATTGGACTATAAAGAAAGCTGAGAGCCAAAGAAATGATGCTTTTGAACTGTGGTGTTGGAGAAGGCTCTTGAGAGTCACTTGGACTGCAAGATTCAACCTGTCCATCCTAAAGGAGATCAGTCCTGGGTGTTCATTGGAAGGACTAATGCTGAAGCTGAAACTCCAATACTTTGGTCACTTGATGTGAAGAGCTGACTCATTAGAAAAGACCCTGATGCTGGGAAAGACTGAAGGCAGGAGGTGAAGAGGATGGCAGAGGATGAGATGGTTGGATGGCATCATAGACTCAATGGCCATGACTCTGAGCAAAGTCCAGGAGATGGTGAAGGACAGGGAAACCTGGCACTCTGCAGTTATGGGATCACAAAGAGTTGGACACAACTGAGTGACTGAACAACAACCTCATACTTTTGGATATACTATTGCCATACTACAAAGATATTAACATTCTCAAATTAATCTTCAAATTAACATTCTAGCTGGATAAAATCAAATTTCAGTATTTTTGTCAACATTTTCCTTAATATATGCACAGAAGAATAATGGCCTTGAGGTCAACTCACAGCAAAAATGGAAACTATAGCAGACACATGCTTCGTCACTCAGTCATGCCCAACTCTTTGCAAACCCATGGACTGCAGTCCACCAGGCTCCTGTGACCATGGGGATTCTCCAGGCAAGAATATTGGAGTGGGTTGCCATGGCCTCCTCCAGTAACACATAATACAAAGCCATACTATAAAAGAAAATCCTATAAAATAGGAACAAGAGAAATATGCACTCTTTCAGAAAAAAGAAAAAAAAGACAAAATACATAAGCATCTGAGGAGATGCTCAGTTTAACTTGTAGTTAGGGAAATACAGATTAAAACAATTATGGGTTCAATGAATCTCCAACAAAATGGCAAATATTATAAAGCTAGACAATGCCTCAAGGTGCTAGAGGATACAGAAACATGAACATATGCATCGAAGGTAAACGTAGGGACTGCTTACGTCAGAAAAAATACATTTCATTGCCTTAGAATCTTATTCCTTTTTGTATCTTCCTGAGAATTTTCATGTAAGGATATATATGAGGATGCTTATCACAATGTTAACTTTTGAGCCAAGGATTGGAGGTAATCTTGGATTTTTATCACTAGTAGAATGAATAATTGAAGCATTATAAGTGTATGCTCTAATTATGAGTACATTAAAAAATATCTGAGTATAAAGCTAAGAGTCAGAATGTCCTGACTTACCATTTCCACAGAAAAAATATTACTAAGAAGCTGAACAAATGCAATGATGTGGATGTGTGTATGTGTATGAGTGCACTCAGTCGCTCTCAGTCATGTCTGATTATTTGCGATCCCATGGACTGTAGCCCTCTGTCCATGGTATTTTCCTGGCAAGTCGGAAGTAGGTTGCCGTTTCCTTCTCCAGGAGATCTTCCCAACCCAGTGATTGAACCCTCATCTTCTGCATTGGCAGGTGGATTCTTCACCACCGAGCCAGCTGGTAAGCCTATGTATATATACAAGCCTAAATACACCTGCCAATGGCATTTAATATTCAAAAATGGAAAACTGATAAAAATTGTACTATGATGTAATAAGTTTATAATGGTAATTATTGACAAGGAAGACTAAAGAACACAAATTACAAACACATTTTTTTGGATAAAATCTTAATTCATCTGCATATACATATACGCATTGTCCCCTACAAAGTAGCACTGGCTAGCGACCTCTGCAAGGATTGAATTATAAACCGTTGCAGTTGTTGACGTTCAACGCCTGATGAAAGGAGTTAAGGGTAGAGATCAAGTCTGAGGCACTCTGTGCTACTGGACAAAATAGTGGGAAATTTCTTCAGATAGATATTTTCAGGAGATTTAAGGACCCGATACTTGTATCTCTTCATATCCAGGAAAGCACTAAAATTTTTCATGGTGACATCTGGTCCTCGAGACTAGTAGTAACCTTCTGCAAAAAATGTGTGCTTGATTAAATGTATTCCCCACTCACCAAAATCACACATGTACTGACCTTCACTCCACTTCCTGGGAGCAGTTTCTCAGAGATACCTGAAATGCTGTCTCTTGGGCTATAGTTCACTGAGATTTCAAATGATTAAATCACAATTTCTAATTTTTTGATTTTTTCCCTTAAAGTACATATATATTTCCACATTTTTTCCTGTTTTCATATACCTTTTTTCTTTTTCCCTTTAAAACTCAACAAAAATTAAACATGCATTCAGAAACACTTAAAAACTCATGATACTCTTCAAATTTGGTTTCACCAGATTTTACTTTTCACTGATTTTGAACCAAAAAGAAAGCAAAATTACCTTCTGAATCTGGAAAGAAAGGGACATTTTCAAAAACAAGCTGTCAAAGTTCTGGTTAAAACCTTGCCAATTGTTTGAGATAGAAGCTGAAAAATATTGTCTAATTTTCCAGTATCAAGGTAAGGTCATACAGAAAGATTATTTCCTAAGCATTCTAGATACAACTAGGTATCTCCCTGGTGGTAAATTAGAAAACGAGTACTATACTATAAAGTGTTTTGATTCAAGTCAGCTTACTAAGTTCTGTCTGGAAAATCTGGATATCTTGGGTATTTGGGCTACCCTGTCCTGCCCCCAGGCCCAGATATACTGACCTGTATATTCATTCATATTCACCTGTATATACCTTAGGAAAAACTAGGGAGTTGGATGCACATGATTTGTGGCTCAAAGACCTCAGAATTTTTATGTATAATGTCAGCTGTTAGTCTCTTCTTTCTAGTAGAGATTGCCATTTTTATAATTAAATTCATTGAGGTTTCATTGAGTCCTCACTTATATAATCTCTCTTAAAAACAGTTTGAAAGCACTCCCCAACTTCCACACACAAACTTGTTCATTCAACATGTTTCACTATTAGAGTCAAATTCACTATTTTGTAACATCTGCATCTTGATCATTATATACAACAAAAATAAAACACTAATGATAATTCTCCATTTAAAGAGGGCAGACCCTAGATAAATTTTACATTGAGTTCAAGCATTAGACAAAAAATAGATAACACAATGTAGAAAAGCTAGTAAATTATTATTATTATTTAGATCTTTACTTGGTTTTTGCTATTTTTAGAATAATTAGCTATGTAATCATAATTTGTCATTACATTAAGAACTTAAAAATTCAATTAGTATTCATAAAATGGGTATTGTGCATGTCGGTGTAGGACACTACATAGTAAGTTTACAGAGGTTAAAAAAAAAAAAATCTTTTCCTTGAAGATAATTTGGCTAGAACATCTCCTAAATCCTTTACTATTCTACAGTGCTAAAGTCTACAATGTAATTCTAACAGAGGATTAAGTATTACTTGTTTTCTTTTTATTGTACCTGCTGTGTGACCTTAGAAAATGATTTAAACCATTTGAATATTAGTTTCATTATCTGTAACTCAAAGTCATGGTGAGGATTATTCTGAAAATATATGCAAAGTACTGTGCATGTTATGCTTATTCAAGACAGCATTTTGATACTGCCATTTCAATTGGACACTTTAAATTTTATTTTGCATCTTAATATAGTGCATATATAATTTTTAAAATAATGCATTATGAAAACAGTGCATAAAGTTCAATGCCTTTATCTACTGAAGCCAGGACAATAATACTATGACATGAAAGTACTTTTAGTTTTTTAACTTATAATGATAACAGATTAAAGCCAAAATCATATCATCCTTGATAAAACTAGTGGGGAATAAAGTTTAGGAAGTAACAAGCAAGCAATCATCAAATAAACAACCAAAGAATCAGCAAATGTATAATTCATGTGTCCTGGCTATTTATTGTGTTTCGTACTTTGTTATTACTCTCTATGTGAATAAATGTGTATCCCAATAAATATTCTCTTCAATGTTTCTATGTAGTGACCTTCACAAAGGAAAAATAAACTCAAAGTGTTTTCAATCCATTAATGGGGTCATGAGAGTGAGCCATGGCACAAATACTTTATTATAAAAGCAAGTGAGTTATATTTATTAGAGTGAAACATTAAATTATTATAATGCTTTATAATGGAAAAGGTAATTTGAAGATATAATCACTGTTTCAAGCTATTAACAAATTTTCGTTATTATTCTTTATTCAATTTCCTACTCTAATTTGGTTTTCCAACTGCAGAAATGATTCTTAGACTTAAAAGCTTTCATTCCAAATCCAAATTCAAGGGCAAAAAGAATCACAATAGCAAACCAAAGTCAGTTTCTTTTTACTTACTTCTGCTATTCCTCAGTGTGAATAGGCAGGATAATGTGAACTATTTTTATTAAGAAGACCAGATAATGAATGATTTAGAAGAAAAAAAAAGAAAAAAGACTGTTCTCTTACTCATAAAAGCAGATCATAGAACTAATAATCTTGTCCTTAACTCTCATATACAGTAGGGGTATGCATTCATCTTGATATTTTCATTGTACAACAAAGGCTAAAATTAGTTTGTTTGTTTTTTTCTTATTGTCTATGTACTTTTTATTCTCCTTACATTTTCACATAGGATTATCATTCATTAAAGTTGAAGTATCATGCTTTCTCTCTGTGTGTGTTTGAAAAGAAAAGAAACAAAAACTGCTGCTACAATGCATGTAAAAATGAAAGCTAATATTATATGATACATTTATTAAATTTTTTGAAAGGATTGTAGACAGCAAACACCGTATTTTGAAAGATGATAAGCGAAAGTCTGAGTAAAGTTATATCACTTGCTTAAAGTCACATAGCAAAGTTATTATCTATAATTTAAGACCTCAATGCCTGATTCCAAAACAAGTGCTATGTCCATAGACCACCATGCCACAAAAGCATGAAAAATCAAACTAAAAATACATATTCTATACATTATGAGAAATATATTCCTACATGAAATATATTTTTAGAGATTTATTCATTTATTCAACAACCTACTTTAGACAGACTGTCATTGCTGCTGAAACAAAGGCATGAATAATATGGACAAGTTTTTCCTGTCATGGAGCTTCTACTGTGGTGAGAGAAAAACAGAATAAACAAATAATTAAACACTGTATATTTTAGATATTAATAGATCCCATGGGGGAAATGTAATTTTGTACAATGGAGAATTATAGAAGAAAGTTATTTTCAGGAGAATAGTCAATGGAGGACCCATCCATGTAGTGATATTTGGAAATTACACTCCAATACATTGGCCACATGATGCGAAGGACTGACTCATTTGAAAAGACCCTGATACTGGGAAAGATTGAAGGCAGGAGGAGAAGGGGACAACAGAGGATGAGATGGTTGGATGGTATCACCAACTCAATGGAGTAAACTCCAGGAGCTGGCGATGGACAGGGAGGCCTGGCGTGCTGCAGTCCATGGGGTTGTGAAGAGTCAGACATGACTGAGTGACTGAACTGAGCTGAACTAGACTTAAGTGGTAATATCTGAAAGAATCAAATATGCTTGCACTGAAAAAAGAGAGTCCTAAACAAAACTGAATAGCTGCTGCAAACATTTGGCTGTAGAGCCTAAAGAGTCTGCTGATATACGTGGTATCATAACATGAAGAATCAGAAATGGTTTTGTATTTTCAGTTTGGGCAACTGGACTGGAGCTAAAGATATGCAAAATACACAGAAAGGAAATGATTTGGGGAGGTCAAGTACTGTGGAGATTCAATAGCTTCGATGTGAATTTATTAAGTTTCAGATATCTATGCAAATTGACATTGAGTAGGTAGTTGAGTAAGGGGGAAAGGCACAGAAATATTTTTTAAGACAAGGAGACAAATTAAGATAGCTTGAAGAGAAGATTTAAAGTAAGAAGAAATAATTAAACCTGACTTCCTCCTACTATTTGGAAGAGAAAACTCTAGAGATTGAAAATGAAAGGATCATAAGGAAAGAGAGAATAGTATTATGTCTTGGAAGAGAAGACATGCCTCAAGAAAACAAATTAATCAACTGCTTCTACTTCTGCTAGAAAGCACACAATTTTGACTGTTAGTATGTATGCTGGAAGTACAGTCATCTTTGGTAATCTTGGTAAACCCGATAAAAGCACAATTGTTGGTGGAATTATGAAAATAAGAAGTTGAAGACTGAAATACAGCAAGGTCTTGCTGTGAATATTGTAAAATAGTAAAAATCATTGATATCAACGTGGGATAGAGGAAGATTTTTTTTTCTTTTTCAAATAGAAAATTCTAGACTCTGATTTCATATTGATAAAACTGATCCAGAAGAGACAGGAGAGAAATGATGCAGAAAAGAGGACAGAGACACAAATGAAATGTTCTGTAAGAAGAGGAATGTATTTAGATTATGAGAAAGTGAGCCTCCCGAAGAACAGTGCTACAGTATAAATGGAAAAACTAAACAAACCAGAGAGAACATGATTGAACACAGGTAGTGATTTTTTAGTACTGAGATGTGGATAATCCTATATAATTGACACAATTATTATATAATTTTTACATATATATGTATATATATCCAATTATATAATTGATCCAATGTTTTCAATTTGTTACATTCAGTTTGTCTTTCAGTAAATATATTTTGGGTTAAGCTGTGTGGAGAAGCAAGTGAAAAAGAAGATGTGTGTCATATAGCCTACATTCCAATGGGAGGAGGCATACAATAAAAATATATTTAATACTATATAAGCTTTGATAAATGTTATGATATAAAAAAATTAAGCTCAGTTGAGAGGACAGTGATGGAGTTTCTGTTTTATATGCAATGGTCAAAGAAAGCCTCTCAATGGGGATGGCATGCAAACACTGACTAATGAAATGAGAAAACGGGCTATATGTTATCTGGGGGACAGTGTTTAAAGAGAAAAAGTAGCAAGTCCAGGGATAATGAGGTGCCGTTAGTGGGTTTCAAGAACAGCAGAGAGGCTGTTATGGCTGCAGCAGAAGTAGAGTGGAAAAGAGTGGTAGGAAATGTGATCTGAGTGGTGGCAAGAAGTTCATTAAGGGCTTTATAGGCCATGCAAGAATATCGAGGTTTTCGTGAAGTTCAAATGGGAGAAGAAGGAAACTTTTAAGCAAAGTAGAGAAACGATCTTATGTATATTTTAGAATTATTTACAAGCCTCATGAATGAGACTGCTTTTTAAGAAGGGAAACTGTCAGAGCCAGGTGAATGGGTAAAGGGTCTAAAGCAGATAATTAATCAGAGAAAACAGCTGTAGGTGGAGGACATGTTGAAATCCAATGTCCTTGGAAAGCAATTTACAAATCGAGTCATCCAGAAACCTGGGTAAGCATGGGTGGATTTAAAGTTTGCAAGGTTTGAAGTTTGACTTTATGTCCCAGTTTCACCCTGTTTTTGTAATGTAATTACATCAATGTAATGCTTCTTTTCACTTTTAAAAGTATCTAAATTGGGAAAATTAAGTATATATGCATCCAATGTTAAGAGTGAAATAGGTCCTCTACTAATATATGCAAATGATTTTTACAGCTTAGCCAAAAAAAAAACCAGGTAGTAATGTAAACTCTTGTGTGTTTTTGTGTGTATGTGTGTGCATGTGTGTGAGTGAGTGTGTACCAAGTGTATCTTGAAAAACAGGATAGAGGTCTGTGCTAAATTTGGAGAATAACTTAAGAGTAATGGAACACAGTTATATGGTAATGTATGTTTGTAATTTTAAAATCCTTTAACTCAGCATACAATCATAATGAAATACAAACAAATATATAGTTCTTATATTTTATAGTTAACCTTATTAGAGAAATATTAGTTTAAAATCATGGTAGTACATTCCCTCCAAGGTTCAATACCAAGGTTCAATACCTTGGTTCAATTCTAAAAATATACATAAATGGCCTGATGACATGAATGAAAAGCTCACTTTTTATCATAGATACACACACACACACATCTGATAGTTTGTGTTTGTGTGTATTCTGAAATTTTATCTGGTGTCCTCATATGAAGTAAAAAACCTCATAGTTCTTTAATTATTAAGTTAGAAAGATTCCTGATAATTTGACTTGTTTCCTATAGTAATCACAGTTAATAGTAACTCCAACATTGAAATAAATCAACAAAGAGATTAAATGCTTCCTATCATTTAAATTAGTAAATTTATACATCAACACTGTGTATATGTGATTATGTTTAGAACTACTTTATGAAGGAAGAGTAAATATGAGGAGCTATTTAATAGAATTATATTTGGTAGACAAGTTTAAACTATTACTACATTCTTCAGCTGCATATTTTTTGGCATCTGCTAGTACATATATAATTAATTTTGTGATCATCGTGAAGTAGCTGGAGGGAAACAATCTGCAAACTCAACTCAGCAGCAATGTCTACCTTATAAATATCAAAGGCAGAAGTTAAACTCAAACGAAGAATAAATAAGCCTTCTCCATAATTGACTACATAATAAGGCTATATTTTAAGACAACATTTTTTAAAAATAGTTCCATTTTTTGTGTGTTTGCCTAAAGCTACAGTATATCAAAATGCTCAGAATCACAAGAGAGATTCTTATTCAAATGAGGAAAGGCAAGTGATACACAAAAGCAAAATACTTTTGGAAAAATATCTCTGTTTGAAAATAAATTCGGTATAAATATAATGAAGGTAAGAATAGGTCAGGAAAATATATTAAACATATTCATCATAATTATTATATGATGTTTGATATAAAGTCACCTCTTGTGTTAATATTAAATTAAATGACACATCCTGTTTGAATGTTGAAATTTAATTGCAAAAATAGAAAAAAAAATTCAGTAGCATACCCTTTTAAAATTTCTGTTAAAAAATTTTATTATTTTTATACATAAGTCACCAAAATAGAAAATGTATGTTCATAAAAGATAACTAGCAGGCTGATATTTATAGCACTTTTTTCCACAATGAAAAGCACAAAAGAGACTGTCTAAATTATGGAACCAAAGAAAAGCATCACTTGGCTCTGATGCTGTAATAACATTGATAATCAAATAAGGGGATTTTATTTCTGTCGTGACTGTATTCAGAAGAAGCAGAAATGAAATCTCCAGATCATCCAGTCAGATTCAGTTCCCAGCTCTGCAATTTCTTTCTATATGATATATCAGAAGCTACTCAACTTGTGATCCTGTCATTACAGTAAAAGAATACTATCCACTTGAGCATATGATTTGGGGAATTGTAGTTCAGCCTATTGTTTGAAAGATTTAAGGAACTTTCTCAGGTTTTTCTGATAATAGGTGTCTATTTCAAAGTGAAATAGAGTTCACAAGTGAGAAAATTATGTAGGGGATCAAACACTTCTGGTAGAATTTAAAACCTTCTTAAAATCTACTCCTCTATACAAGTGATAAGAACACAGGCAAATTGCCTAAATCAACCTTTTCATAATTCTGGAAACTTACCAAAACTTGCAATTATTACAGGATCATTTACACATGAAAAAAACAGCTGGATTTTATAATGAACAGTGAGCTTTGTAACTTCTTAACTTGTCAATATTCATCTTCCTCTTTCAACTCCACAGCACACATGAAAATCAACACAGTAGCTGTGAAATTGGCAGCCCAGAAGCCACTGGGGAAGTGGTATGCAGAGGTCGTCTAGAGCACTATCAAAAGCCACATTACTACAGTAATGTCAATATTTGATCTGTATGGCCGCTTTCTGGAAAAGTCTCTTTTATAGGGCTTATTATTTGGCTTGAAACACACCATACTCAGTAAGAAAAAAGCCTATCCCCTGGGTTGTGGTTGTTTGTCAAAGAAATTGGTGGCTATTGTTTAACATCACAATTGCCTAAATTTGTGATACCAGCTACAACAAATGAGGCTATCCAAACACTTCTGGGCTGCCAATTTCACAGCAGCCAAGATCTTGAGAGACATCTCTGTCCAACCATCAGTAATCTAAAGGAACAGAGACTTGTGATTTCACACAACAAGCAATGCATAGTTTAGAAATCTGGTACAAGAAAGTCTCTAAACAAAGAGTTACTACAATTAAAATTTTTTCTATGATGAGAACAGCTTTCCAGGCTTGTTATATTTTATTATTTAAAATATCCATATTTCAACTACAATTTAAGAGATATGTAAAAATAGTTTGTCCTATACACAGATGAGAAACAAAATAGTCAATAGAAAGTCTCTCTTTGAGGAGGCACAAAAGTTGCAATTATGACATAAAATGTAAATATTATAAGGATTTTCAAGGAACTAAAGGAAAGAAAAGAGAACTAAAAAAGGTAAATTATCTGAAGAAGTCAAGAAGTATGTGAGAATGATATCTCACTAGAGAGTAATAATAAAGTGAAAAAAGTAGTAAAAAGAACCAGATAAAAATTCCGGAGTTGAAAAACAAAGTACCTGAATGGAAACTTTACGCGTATAACATAACAGAAACTTGAGTAATCAGCAGAAATAATAAACATACTGAAAGATAGATCTATTGATATTAACCAGTTTAAGTACTAGAGAGAAAAAGAAAAAGAAGAAAATACTGACTTACCAACAGCATACCAATATATGTATAATGGGTTCCCAGAAAAAGAAGAGAGTGAGAAAGGAACTTACATCGTATTTGACATAATACTGAGCAAAAAAAAAAAAGTCTCAAATTTGATAGTAAGAATTAATCTATACATTCGTGAGTCTTGAAGGACTCCAAGTAGGATGAAGTTAAAGATGCATGTGTGCTAAGTCTCATCAGTCTTGTCTGACTATTTGTGACCCTACGCACTGTAGCCGGACAGGCTTCTCTGTCCTTGGGATTCTCCGGCAATAATACTGGGGTAGGTGGCCATGCCCTCCTCCAGGGGATCTTCCTGACCCAGGGATCAAACCTGTGTCTCTTATGTCTCCTGCATTGGCAGGTGGGTTCTTTACCACTTGTGCCATTTGGTAAGCCCCAAATTAAAGATATCCACACCTAAATTCATACTTGTCAAAAGTTAAAAACAAAGAGAAAGTCTTGAAAGCAATAAGAAAAAATGACATTACTTACAATCAATGCTCAATCAGATTCACAATTAACTTCTCATCAGAAACCATGGAATCTGGATGGCAGGGAGATGATCTACTCAAAGTACTAAAAAAAGTAATTTTATTTTATCAAATAAAAATTTTATATCTAGCAAGATGTCTTAACATTGAGAGATATAAAGTCATTACTGGAGAAACAAAGGCAGAAAAATTGCTCCTAACACACTGACCTGTAAGAAGTAGTAGGAATACTTTGAGCCCAATACTTTTCTTGAATGACACACAGAACTCAGGAAAATTAAAGTTATAGCTTTATTATAATGGAAGATTTAAAACAGAACAAGTCAAAGTGAGAAACACACTTGGTTTGAGGTCTGAGTGGGTCCTAAACATGAAGAGTCTCCTCACTGCTCCCCAGGTGTATTGCCCTTCCGGCACACTGACATGAAGCAATGTGCATGGAGTACTTCCAATTGGGGATGCTTTTCCGAGAATGTTGTCCAAAGCTTCCATAGGGGTTTCATATATAAGCATGAGTAATAGAATAATTGACCATATGACTGAAGTCAATCTCTAAATCCCATACCTTCCCCAAAGTTTGGCCCGCTATCATATGACTCTGAGCATCAATCTGACTGGTCTTTCAGGGGTGGCCAGATTCCATCTTGAGTCATCTTTTAAGCATAATTTTTCAGGACTCACCATGAATAACAAATACACTCCTACAACTTGAAAAATTCCAAAGATTTAAAAGATGTCACCCAGAAGCCAGGTACAAAGGCCAACTAAATTCTTCATTATAGAGGAGTTAACATGGCAATTCAATGGGAAATTGAATTTTTTTAAAGCTTTAAAATTATTATTTTTTTCAACAGATGGTATTGGAACAAATGTATGTGTTTATGTGTGTGCACAGTTACTTAATTGTGTCCAGTTCTTTGTGACCCCATGGACTGTAGCCTGCCAGGCTCTTATGTCCCTGGGATTTTTTAGGCAAGATTGCTAAAGTGGGTTGCTATTTCCTCCTCCAGGGGATCTTTCTAAACCAGGGATCAGACTCCTGTCTCCTGCATCTCCTGCATTGGCAGATGGATTCTTTACCACTGAGTCACCAGGGAAGCCTCAGACACATGGATATCTTCACTCAAGAGAATGAAGATCTACACCTTTCTCCCACCATACGCAAAAACTAATTGCAAATGGATCAGAGAACTACATGTAAGAACTAATGTTATAGAGACTTCAGAAGAAAACACAAAAGTAACTTTGGATTGGACAAGGGTTTCTTAGATAATACCTCAAAATCAAAAGTGACAAAAGAAAAAAAATAGGTTATCAGATTTTAGTAAATTTCACAATGTTTGCCACCAAGGACACCATAAATTAAGAGAACTATCAGACCGCAGAATGGCAGAAATATTTATAAATAATACATGTGTAAAGGGGCTTGTATTTAGAATTTATAAAAAACTCATGATTCAATAGCAGCAACTAAGACAAATAACCCAATTAAACAATAAGCAAAGGATCTGAATAGACTTTTCTCCAAAGAAAATGTGCAAATGGAAAATAGGCACATGCAAATATGTTTAATATAATTAGTCTTTGGAGAAATGCAAACCAAAATCATGATGAGATATCAGTTCATATCCACTAGAAAGAATATAAGGAAAACAAACAGGAAATGGTAAGTGTAAGTAAGAAGAGGGATGGGAAGTAAGTCTTCATGGGCACAAGAATTTAGGGGGAAGGATAATAAAATTTTTCTAAAATTAGATTGAGGTCTGTAGACTCTGCTAATGAAATAGAATATCATAGAATCCTATGATTTAATAAGATAACTTTAGTACAATAGTATCAAAGATTTTACTAAAAATCTATTTAATTTTACACAGTATACATATTCATTATTGTCAGGCAGGTTCTTTTCCACTATCACCACCTGGGAAGCCCACATATACATTATGGTGATTTAGTCACTAAAGTGAAGTAGCTCAGTTGTGTCTGAATTTTTGCAACCCCTTGGACTGTAGCATACCAGGCACCCCTATCCATGGGATTATTCCAGGCAAGGGTACTGGGGTGGGCTGCCATTTCCTTCTCCAGAGGATCTTCCCAACCTAGGGATCGAACCTGGGACTCCCACATTGCAGGCAGAAGCTTTACCATCTGAGCTACCAGGGAAGCCTACTCTTGTGACCCCATGGACAGGAGCCATTAAATTAGTGTTGAGTCCTGTATGTTACTTTAAATTGTAATTCACATGGACAAGCTTGCCCATAAGACCCTTGCAGATAAGAAGTTATCTAAATGCATAACCCTATTTTAAGGTGGAAGGTCCATCCTTCATGAAGATGTTGTTGCTTCACAACAAAGCAGGTGAATGGGGTGGGTGTTCAGTTTTAAAATGTCCTGGAACCGAGTGTTTTATTTTTTATTCATTTCCTTCGCTGACTTCTTGGATCTTATTCTCTGCTCTTTCTTTTCCCGTTGTGGTATGTATAGCTTTCTATCATTGCGTCTCACTTAATATTAAGATCTCTTCTTCAACAAACTCCACTTTCCACGTACTATTTGAGTTGCAAAGGTTTTTCTGCTTTGCTTTAACTTTCCATCAGAATTGAAAGCTTCCCAAAACTTTTAGAGTACAGAACATAATTGGTTTTGTTGAATTGACTTCACTGCTTTGTTAAATCTCAATACGATCCAAGAAGAACCTGAGGCTTTTATTCAGGAAACAATGTTCTGATTTTTTTTTCTCAGTCAAGTATTTTTGGATTATAAGATGGATGCATTTGTGAACTGGGGACAAGTTCATTTTTCAGAGCTGTATAATATTGACTGGGTTCCCCAGGTGGTTCAGTGGTAAAGAATCCACCTGCCAATGCAGGAGATGCAGGATATGCACATTTGATCCCTGGCTTAGTAAGATCCCTTGGAGGAGGAAATGGCAACCTGCCCCAGTATTCTTGCCTGGGAAATCCCATGAATATAGGAGCCTGGTGGGCTACAGTCCATGGGGTCACAAAGAGTTGGACATGTCTGCACAACTGAGAACATAATATTAACTTCCAAGTGTCCTATGGTTGAATTAGAAATGCTGGCTATTTACACTCCATTCAGGAATTTTTGTGTTTGTGACATGGATCCAAAAAAAAAAAAAAAACACATTCTTGAAAGAAAACATCAGAATCACACAAGTATAATGAATGAGGAACACTGAATTCAGCGGCCACATTAAAAATAAAATAGTAACAGTTGGAGTTCTTACTAGGACTTCACTATCTGACCACATTTAGCCTTTTAATTCTGGAATGTTGAGCATCAGTAGAAAAGTTTAAAGCAAAGTCATGTGAATAGAGAGAATTCTATGGTTTATGTGCACTGAACTCTTCTAATAAATTGAAGACAGCAATAGAATACCTTAGAATGAGACCATTGGCATTAACTAGTAAAAAACAGATTTACAAATGAAAATTAGTTATGCAGTATAGAGTCTTGTAAAGCAGGGCAAGTAATCTTGCAAACATTGAGTTCTGTACTTAACAGACAGAAGCCAGTTAGCAAATGGAGGGAGAGGATAATACAAAACATTGACCCAAGACCAAAAAGTGAGAAAAACTAGCCAATTCCTTTACAAACAGGCCAAGTGGGGAAGTTTTAACAATGAAAAAAAAAACTATATATTCTTTGTCCATGGATACTGTGTTTTTGCAAGCCTCCCCTTATTAGTGATATTGTAAGAGAAAACCCAAAATATATAATGAAATTAGAGGGTACATAGGGGAGGAACAATAACTTGTTCAGTTAGTCTATTTCTTGAAGGTAAGACTAAAATCTTCCCAGTTTACAACTAAATAAATAAAATGCATATGTTTGTTTCTCCAAATATTGCCTGGAGATAGACATGCTTGACCCTTTGGGGATTCTTTTGGACAGACAATAGTGTCATTTCTGGTTTTGTTTTCATGTACCAATGACTCAAGATCTTTTCAATAGTAGAACTATATTCAATGCCATGTTGCTTACTGATGCATTTTGTTTGTTATTTCTACTCTGTCTTCTTTTACTGCAAAAGTTATCTGTGCATACAAGTTACAGTCGTATTTTGCAGTTTAAGTTTTGTTTTTGCTTGTTTTGTTTTAGAGAAATAGAATTTAGTATCCGTTAATATTCAGATATTGCAATTTCTTTTTAAACTTTGATATAAAAAATGCCATCTCGTACATGACATGAGCTTGAAGTGTATTTATTTTCTACTTTGCAATAACCACATAGAAAGCATGTTTTGTCCAAAATAGAAGTTCTAAATGTTTTTGATTAACCTACACTTAGACAAACCTAGAGAGCATATTAAATAGCACAGACACCACTTTGAGACAAAGGTCCTTAGAGTCAAAGCCTTGGTTTTTCCAGTACTCAGGTACACATGAGAGAATTGGACCATAAAGAAGGCTGAGCATCAAAGAACTGATGCTTTCAAACTGGTCTGGAGAAGACATCTGAGTGTCCCTTGGGCAGCAAGGAGATCAAACCAGTCAATCCTAAAGAAAGTCATCCCTGAATATTCTTTGGAAAGACTGATGCTGAAGCTGAAGCTCCAGTACTTTGGCCACCTGATGCGAAGAGCCAATCATTGGAAAAGACAGATGCTGGGAAAAATTGAAGGCGAGAGGAGAAGGGGACGGCAGAGGATGAGATGGTTGGATGGCATCACTGATTCAATGGACATGAGTTTGAGCAAACTCCAGGAGATTGTGAGTGACAGGGAAGGCTGGCGTACTGTAGTCCATGAGGCTGCAAAGAGTTGGACACAACTGAGCGACTGAACAACAACAAAGCTAAGAACAGAAGTAAACAGAGGAAATGTAACGTGAATATCAGGGAGATTAATAGCCTACATATTGACTACTTGTTAACAGTTTATATGTGCATACATAAATATAATATCAACATGTCTCACTCTCTGAAACCCTGTTTTAACATGTGTTTCTGTATTTGAGAGAACCAATTATCTTTATATAGAAACTTATGTCAGCTTACCTTGTCTAGTGGAGTAAATAAAATATATTAAAATTTCTATTAAATAAACAAAATATGAGGAAAAGAAGACATAAAACTATTTTAACATCATCTCAAGATATTTACTATGTACTTGACCTCTAACAATGAATGATTTTCAAGAATTCAAGTGATGAATCAAAATGTTGATTGTTTTAAAAGGCCTCCGATATGGTACAAATATGTGAAAAGTAATGTAATAGGGAAGAACAAATCTGACTCCATATTATATGTATTTCTTTTACTTTAGCTTTTGTATCCTGTTGCTTGCGCGTACTGATATCAGCTCTCCACTTTTTGTAAAAGAATATTACCTACACCTTGAAATATACAGGATAGCCTGTTCTCAGGGCTCTGACCTTTAAGATTGTAGCACCTTTCCATTCATATGGAGATTAAAAAAGTTGCAGAACAGAGCCTAACATTTGTTTTGTTGGAAGTTTATAGGAACTTCATGACCTGACCTATGTGGACAGCTACAAGAACAAAGGATTTCTGCATCAAGAAGTTTGCAACAACTAGCCACTCCCCCTTCCCTTTTCAGTAGAAAAGAAACCTGAATTTTAACTGGGGTAAGGTGGTTCTCTGAGACACTAATCTGTCATTTTCTGGGTTGCTGGCTTTCCAGATAATGTCATTATTCCTTGCTCCAACAGCTTATCTCCTGATTTATTGGCCTGTTGTGCAGCAAGCAGAATGAGTTTAGACTCAGTAGCATTAGCAAATTATGACAATTTTATATAAGAAAGCAAACAATAATGTGCAACCTGTTAGTTTTGCTTTATATATGTTATTGTTCTCCTCAAGTATAGAACATGGTGGTTAGATGATATGTTCCACAATATGAATTGGCCAGGTTCAAATCAAGTTCCCATCACTCATCAGCCTTTGGCGTGTATCAATGACTATCTTACAGCACTGATTTGTTATCCAAACTTTGTGTATAATAATAATGAATAACTCACCAGTTTCTAAAAGGAGCAAGATACTGTTTTAAATAGTGTCTGATGCAAAGCAGTTTATGAATATTATTATTATTGTGATGACTATCATTATAAATTATATTTCTATTTTATATGAGAGTCAATGATGCTCCATTACTTTTTATTTCCTTAAAATTTAATAGCAATTTTGTTGTTATTGTTGGTTATTTAGTAAATATTTATTTACTGGCTGATTGTTTCCCTGAATATGGCATATTTACTGGATATTGTTTGAAATATATATTTTTTAAAATTTTACTCCAACAACACAAGTGACCACTTCCTGCCTGGCAAGGGAAGTCTGCTATAAGTGTGTAAAGGATTTACAAAGTGAGGGTGGAGGGGAAGGATTTGAAGGCATATCAAGAACTGCAAAATGCCTGAGTTTCTTACTGTATGGCCAACTCACGAGTTAGCTGACCAGTTTTATGGTTATTGGCAGAAGATGTATGGCTTCTGGTTCACGTGCAAAGAATAGATTATTACAACAGTAGCAGTAGCCAGAGTTTCATAAATTGTGCCCACTTCCTTTGTCCCAGTTCCCACAGAATGACTCAAAGAAGTCCACACGACACATGCACTTCTTTGGTTGTGTTACAGAAGATCTCCAAGTTTACATAACTTGAATCATTTTTAGTATAGAGTAAACATGGCAGATATTTGCTTCTAAGGAAGGCATTATCTTTATTATACGTCAAAGTAAACAAAACTGACATTTGTTCCAGAGTAAGGCATTGTCTCTGTTTTTCGACTGCTACCTATACAAAAATCATTGAAGAGAGAGTCTGAAGCAAGGGCCTTTTCTCACAATTGATCCTCCATGTTTGAAAAACAGAAGCAGTGTCTCTTGCAGATGGTAAATCATGGAGGAAGGCACACGGTTGGCAAGATTATATTGGTTATTATCAGCAGTCTCAGGGGACTTCTAGTGGGTGATCACTGGAATTAACACTCTAAGCTTTGCTTATTTCAGAAAGTTACCTCCAAGAATACAGTGAAATTGAACAGCGAATTCCCAATCAATGTTTCTTCTGATTAAGGTAAATATTCTACTGCTACCAATATATGAACGAAATTGAAAGTTAATCTCTCAGTCAAGACTGACTCCTTGCAACCACATGGGCTGTAGCCCACCAGGCTCCTCTGTCCATCTTCATGCGAGATACTAGGGTAGGTAATCATTCCTTCTCCAGGAAGGAATGATTCAGAGATTCAGAGATCAAACCCTCCTGATTCAGAGATCAAACCCAGGTCTCCCATACTGCAGGCAGATTCTTTACATTATAGCTACCAATATATAGAAAGGAGAAAGAAAATATAATATTACACTTATTTACCACATTATGAATGCCATAGCAGGTGTCTTATTGGAAATCAAGTTGGCAATTGAAAGCATGTTACTTAAAATAGATGTGCAGATAAAATTGTAAGTTTTAATTGAACTAGTTAAATGGATGAATCCTATTTTAGAATATGACAGAAAGTAAATTAGAGACTTCACAGAATCATAAAATGTAATGAGTTTTCAGAAGAAACAAATACACAATTGCATAATATTTGTAACTTTATGTTGACAGTTCCAGTGGTTTTCAGCCTGACTTTAAATTTACATATATCCAAGGACCATGATGTCTGTCTAGAACTGTTAAAGATCCTAAATTTTATTTTTCTTATCAACTAAACACTTAGGTTGTTATAGTTCTATGAGCGCTGGCGGAAGGCAGGTGATTCATGGGTGAAGGAAAAATTACAGTTTATTTCTCATAATACAGCAGTAGCCAGAATAGCTGCATGGTCTGGGATGTCTGCAGTTGTCTAAGCTGTATTCCACACAGGATGGCATAAAGAGAGCCAGATGGTATCACATGCATTGGTTTAAGTTACAGAAGATATTTTCCAGGTTTAGGAATCCCATATATTTTAATGGGTGACAAACTTAACCAACTTTTACAAAGTAACTGGTTCCAGATTGAGAAAGGAATGTGTCAAGGTTGTATATTGTCATCCTGCTTATTTAACTTATATGAAGAGTACATCATGAGAAATGCCAGGCTGGATGAAGCACAAACTGGAATCAAGATTGCTGGGAGAAATATCAATAACCTCAGATATGCAACTGATACCATCTTTATAGAAGAAAGCGAAGAGGAGCTAAAGAGCCTCTTGATGAAAGTGAAAGAGGAGAGTAAAAAGTTGGATTTCCCCTGGAGGAGATATTTTCTTTATTATATTGTTGTTCAGTCTCTCAGTCGTGTCTAACCATTTGTGACCCCATGGACTGTAGCACGCCAGGCTGCCCTGTCCTTCACCATCACCCAGAGCATGCTCAAACTCATAGCCATTGAGTCAGTGATGCCATCCAACCATCTCATCCTCTGTCCCCTACTTCTCCTCCTGCCTTCAATCTTTCCCAGCATCAGGGTTTTTTCTAATGAATCAGCTGTTCTTATCAGGTGGCCAAAGTATTGGAGCTTCAGCTTCAGCATCAGACCTTCCAATGAATATTCAGGAATGATTTCGTTTAGGACGGACTGGTTTGAGCTCTTTGCAGTCCAAGGGACTCTCAAGAGTCTTCTCCAACACCACAGTTCAAAAGCATCATTTTTTTAAGTGCTCAGCTTTCTTTCTGGTCCAGCTCTCACATCTACACATGACTACTGGAAAAAACATAGCTTTGATTACACAGACCTTTCTCAGCAATGTAATGTCTCTGCTTTTTAATATGCATCTAGGTTTGTTATAGCTTTTCTTCCAAGGAACAAGCATCTTTTAATTTCATGGCTGCAGTTACCATATGCAGTGATTTTTCAGCCCCCCCCCCCCAAATAAAGTCTGTCACTGTTTCTATTATTTCCCCATCTATTTGCCATGAATTGATGGGGCCAGTTGCCATGATGTTAGTTTTCTGAAAGTTGTGTTTTAAGCCAACTTTTTCACTCTCCTCTTTCAATTTCATCAAGAGGCTCTTTAGTTCCTCTTCACTTTCTGCCATAAGGGTGCTGGCATCTGCATATCTGACATTTTTTATATTTCTCCCAGCAATTTTGATTCCGACTTTTGCTTCATCAAGCCCAGCATTTCACATGATATACTCTGCATGTAAGTTAAATAAGCAGGGTGACAATAAACAACCTTGATATATCCCTTTCCCAATTTGGAATCAGTCCATTGTTCCATGTCTGGCTCTAACTATTGCTTCTTTATCTGTATACAGATTTCTCAGGAGGCAGGTCAGGTGGTCTGCTATTCCCATCTCTTTAAGAATTTCCCACAGTATGTTGTGATCCACACAGTCAAGGGCTTTGCTGTAGTCAGGAAAGCAGAAATAGATATTTTCCTGGAACTCTCGTGCTTTTTCTATGGGCCAACGGATGTTGGCAATTTGATCTCTGGTTCCTCTGCCTTTTCTAAATTCAACTTGAACATCTGGAATTTCTCAGCTTACTTAAAGTATAGCTTGGAGAATTTTGAGCATTACTTTGCTAGTCTGAGAAATGAGTGCAATTGTGTGGTAGTTTGAACATTCTTTGGCTTTGCCCTTCTTTGGAATTGGAATGAAAACTTACCTTTTCCAGGCCTGTTACCACTACTCAGTTTTCCAAGTTTGCTGGCATATTGAGTGCAGCACTTTCACAGCATCATCTTTTTAGGATTTGAAATAGCTCAGCTGGAATTCCATCGGCTCCACTAGCTTGGTTTGCAGTGGTAATTACTAACGACCCCTTGACTTCTCACTCCAGAATGTCTAGCTCTAGGTGAGTGATCACACCATCATGGTTGTCTGAGTCATTAGATCTCTTTTGTGTAGTTATTCTGTGTATTCTTACCACCTCTTCCTAATATCTTCTGCTTCCATTAGGTCCATACTGTTTCTGTCCTTTATTGTGCCCATCTTTGCATGAAATGTTCCCTTGGTATCTCTAATTTTCTTGAAGAGATCTCCAGTCTTTCCCATTCTATTGTCTTCTTCGATTTCTTTGCAATGATCACTTAGGAAGCTTTCTTATCTCTCCTTGGTATTTTTTTGGAACTCTGCATTCAGATGGGTATATCATTCACTTCCCCCTTTGTCTTTCACTTCTCTTCTTGTCTCAGCTATTTGTAAGGCCTCCTCAGACAATCATTTTGCTTTTTTTAAATTTCTTTTTCTTTTGGGTTGGTTTTGATTACTTCCTCCTATACAATGTTACATAGTTCTTCAGGCACTGTGTCTACCAGATGAATCCCTTGAATCTATTTGTCACTTCCACTGTATAATCATAAGAGATTTGATTTAGGTCATACCTG
The DNA here is from genome assembly GCF_033118175.1 of Dama dama. NCBI lineage: Eukaryota > Metazoa > Chordata > Mammalia > Artiodactyla > Cervidae > Dama > Dama dama. The sequence goes on along the minus strand of NC_083710.1, from coordinate 65,085,937 downwards.
AGTGGCCTGGTAGTTTTCCCTGCTTTCTTCAATTTAAGTCTGAATTTTGCAATAAGGAGCTCATGATCTGAGGCACAATCAGCTCCTCGTCTTGTTTTTGCTAACTGTAGAGAGCTTCTCCACTTTTGGCTCCAAAGAATATAATCAATCTGATTTTGGTCTTGACCATCTGGTGATGTCTATGTGTAGAGTCATCTCTGGTGTTGTGCAATTAAGGATATTGTTGCTATCACTGAAATTAACAATACATATTCCTAACGTTCCTCTGAGATAGTGCATCATTTTATCACATGTTAACTGAATTAGGACTGTGAATGTGTCTTCCTTACAAAACGGTGAGGACAGTTGTGCACATTTTTTTTTTTTCCTTCCTATCAAATTCTGTGATCGAACATTAACTCTGTAGAGTTGGAAATGTTGATTGGGAAGAAAGGTATGCAGGGGTCCAAACTAATAATAAACACAAACAAACATTGTAATAGCAGAAAGACAGCAAAAAGAGATTTTAAGTGAACTTGAATTTCAAAGTGAGATAGAATTATTTTTAGAGAAGTGACTTAAGGCAAGAGAAGAAACTCTGAGCTATCTCTCTCCAGTTTAGTGCTGACTAGTAATGGCCAGCATTGAGAGACCTCTTGACTGTGTCTCTGGGTGAAAAAGATTTTATTCCTACTGATCCACAAGTTCTCTTTATCTAAAAACTCCCTGTGGATAATCTGGAGGAAACAAGTGACACATTTTCTGAGGTAGACAAACACAGCTATCACTTAGCATGCAGTTTATAAGCTGATTTGCATTCTATTTATTTTTCACATGCCCAAAGAGAATTATGACCAACTAATTGGATAAGGCATAAAAGGTTAAATGACAAGCTTCTGCACTCTTTGTGGACATAAATTAAAATGACATATTACTTAGACAGCATCCTGTGTGTGATATTATGGCTATCTGCTCAGTTATAACACAGCTTTGAACACTCTTTTATGAAATGTGAATGTGAACGGAATTCATTTAAAGAAATGAGATTTGGAACCCAGTCATCCTTGAGTGAATTTGCATGCCCCTTTGGTGGTCTGAATGTTGCAGATTACTCACTTTTGGAAGGACACAAAAGACATTAAGGTAAATTCATGGCACATGAAGATAGAAGTGCATCTAAGGATAGAATATAGTAAACTGATAGTCTTATAGAACACACGTTTCTGGTACAGCATATTTCCCCAATGACATGGTTTCATTAACATTTAATGGTAGTGACATATACGGTGACTTGGGCTTGATCTGAACTAGTTAAAAGTGAGAATTTATTCTCCTTGGTGTGAAACCAGTTGCGTAAATAAAGGAACATCACTGTGTCATCCATAGTTGGGGTGGTGGGTAGATTGGCAGTGTTCAGTAATGACAACCAGGAGCCTGTGGATGTAAAAACTTGTCATATGTGTCTGTGCTTGCTTCGGCAGCACATATACTAAAACTTGTCATATGTGTCTGAAACATGATTATGTTTACAGACCACGAAGAATGTGGAAATGGCTGAGCAATGGCCTTTAGTTATATTCTTAGTCATTTGGAATTTGCAGTATGTGGGAAATTTTTATTTCTGTTAAGAAAATATTGGAAGTGAAACCATAATTGTAACTGATTTATAATATATCAAATATAAATGGACTCTATTGAACATATGATGCAACAAAGGGTTGCAAGCTTATTGATATAATTAAGTGAAAATGAGTACTATATAAGGATGATTTCCCAGGAATCAATTTTATAAATGTCAATTGCTGCTGCTGCTAAGTCACTTCAGTCGTGTCCGACTCTGCGCGACCCCATAGACGGCAGCCCACCAGGCTCCGCCATCCCTGGGAGTCTCCAGGCAAGAACACTGAAGTGGGTTGCCATTTCCTTCTCCAGGGCAGGAAAGTGGAAAGTGAGAGTGAAGTTGCTCAGTCGTGTCCAACTCTTCACGACCCCATGGACTGCAGCCTACCAGTCTCCTACGTCCATGGGATTTTCCAGGCAAGAGTACTGGAGTGGGTTGCTATTGCCTTCTCCGATAAATGTCAACAGACACAAGTAAAGGATTAAAGGATATACCTACCCAATTCACAACACAATAAAACAAAATATACTCATAGACAGAAGGAAAGTGTTTCAGTTTTCCCAAATCCCTTACTGGCCTAGATAGCTGACATATAATGATGCTTAAGAGACCATCAGAAGCACACATTTGCAAACTCAGTGCTCCCTTCGCTTACCACGTAAAAACTTCCTAGCATTTACCAACTCTTTCTGGAGTTCTGGTGATCTGGTGATATATCCAAAACAACACTAAGTGAATAAGGATTCAATTCCCAGCTCACCCCTAATTTTTACTGGAATCATTTGAGGGGGCTGAAGGCATCTGAGGGGGCTGAAGGCCTAGTCCTCAGGTACATTCCATAATTGAGTTTGGTTCACAGTTTACAAACATAAATATTTATTTTTTCAGTCTTAAAGCAAAGTATTGAATTTATTATGATGGTAATACATTAAGCTATTTTCCCTTTAAATCACTTCTTCAAAACCTAAAAGAGAAGAAAGTAAGATATTCTCTGAACTCTTGCTCTGATTTAACACCTCGCTTTTCAATTCTGTATCCAGAAAAATTCCAAATATCCTGTGTGATATACATTTAATAGTTTCCTCTGTCACATTTTACCCAACTTTCAACCTCACTTAGGCCCTTTTTTCTGGTCTCTAAGCCATTGGTATCAGAATCACATTATATGAAAATTTGTGTTTCTAAAACATTTAATGGTCATTTCTTAAATACATCTGCAAATCTTAGGATTCAGAATGTCTATCACATTGCCTGGCTTTATTTATGAATGCATTAAAAAATGAATGACTGAAATTGAATCAAATATAATATTTCCATCTTTAAAGTACCAGAGGACATTCACTAAATGTCCTCTCAGCTTCCCTATTACATTTTAAACTTATTTTCATAAAATAGATGCTTCCTGATGTTATTTACACTGTCATAGTCTGACTCAAATAAGTAATATTTCATAATATTTCCATAAAATATAACAAAGCTTAATTTTGATTTAAAGAACCCTCTTCGTATGGACACCATCCTATATTTTGGAACTTTCTAATTATCACCATTTAAATATGCTATGTATTATCACATTTCTAATTTTTTTATATTCATCATTTCCTAGGCGAGAGACATCTCCTTCCTAGCTCTTTGCTGTCTTAATCTTTTACCTATAATGCAAAAATTATTTCTTGCTTCTCATGTTGTTGCCTAACTCATTTTTATATTAATATTATTTAATTCATAAAAATCTTGAAGTACTCTTGTAGGGTACTTGTTTTGGTACTCTGCAGTGTTTAGGAGAAACAAAAATAAAGGGAGTGAAACAATCACACCTAGATCTTGCCAATTACCAGTTATCTGACCCTATGGAAGATATTACCTTTTCTGCTTCACTTTTCACATCTGGAAAAACATACAACAGCAGCTATTTTTGTGATAATTTACAAGGCTATCATGATTAAAAATGAGTAAAGTCAAGTTCCAAAGCCAGAATTTTTTGCCTATTTTCTTCCTGTCTAGTGCCTAGAATAGAGCATGACCTCTCAAAAACACTGAACAAACATCTGTTGAGTAAATGACTGTGCTGAGAAAAATATTAGCATATATCAGTAAATGTCAAGAAATACTATCTCTATAAGTTACTTAAAAAAAAAAAAAAGATTCAGTGCATTTGAGGTACACATAAGGGTGATGATACAACCAAGTAGTGCAAGAAAGGCATCTAGTGAAACACACACACACAGACAGAAGTGGTAAATGGGGGAGGCTTTAGAAGCTGAATGACTGCTCTTTTATGACAAGCTTTAGAGTCAAACAACATGCTTGATTCCAACCAGATTTCCTGTAATTGCTCCTTATACAGACTTCTGGGATCATCTCTCTTAGTCATTTCTGTTATTAAATTAGTGTTTCTTGAGTGACAGGGTAGATGATAAACTTAGAAAAAATTAAAATAAAAGAATCTTAGGCAGACTAGATAGATAAATAGTCTTAGGGAGAGAAAATTTTAACCCCAGTCATTTTGTTACCATCTGAAACAACTCCCTGGATCTAATTTAAGAACATTTCCAAGCTGGATTGATTCAAGTATATGATCTAACACCACAAAATATCACTTACATAAAAAAATTTAATGACCAAAGGGAAAATTTTTTGAAAGTACTGTATACTAAAAATAAAGGTTTTGATCATTTTAAAGGACATTGAAAATCTTCATGAGTTATTAAGAGGAGTGTGGTTCATTCTCGATGTCAGAAAATAATTTCCCAGAGTTACTATTGGATTTGTTTATTAAGTCAAGTCTGAAGAATCTGAAAAAACCATTATGGCATATACCATCTTGACTTTACTATATATTTTTAAAATTCCTTTTAAAAATACATTTAAAAAATATAATATAAAAAGATTTCATGAGAGAAATTTGAATACAAGAATGGTTCAGTTCAGTTCAGTTGCTCAGTCATGTCTGACTCTTTGTGACCCCATGGACTGCAGCACACTGGGCCTCCCAGTCCATCACCAACTCCCGGAGTTTACGCAAACTCATGCCCATTGAGGCGGTGATGCCATCCAGCCATCTCATCCTCTGTCGTCCCCTTCTCCTCCTGCCCCCAATTCCTCCCAGCATCAGGGTCTTTTCCAATGAGTCAGCTCTTCGCATGAGGTGGTCAAAGTATTGGAGTTTCAGCTTCAGCATCAATCCTTCCAATGAACACCTAGGACTGATCTCCTTCAGAATGGACTGGTTGGATCTCCTTGCAGTCCAAGGGACTCTCAAGAGTCTTCTCCAACACCACAGTTCAAAAGCATTTTAAGTAAAATTTTTAGTACATATATCATGCAGAATGTGTCTTAAATGAAATTCAGTTATCATTGAAAAAGTAAAGATTTCATACATATTTTACAAAGTTTTAAAAAAGACAATATTATTATTTTCCCTTTTTGTAGCTAATTTAATGCATTTATCTCCTAAATTTTAATATATTTCAACTAATTTTTATGCCTTTCACCTTTGTGAACTGTAAGGTTTACATTTATTTATCTTTTTGGCTATTAGTACTTTAGTTTTTTATGTGTATAAGTTGATTTTTGTTAATGATAGTACTAATATATCTTTCATGCAAGTATTAAAAGTTTTCACAAATCATTTTGTTTATTTTTCAAATTGTTATCCAGTTAAAAGTATGTTATTAAAAGTTATAAACAAATTTCTACACATAATTATAAGCTATATATTAACCTATATTCATTTCTGCTGTGTAGGGGCACCCAAGATGGATGGGTCATGGTGGAGAGTTCTTACAAAATGTGGTCCACTGGAGAAGGGAATGGCAAACCACTTCAGTATTCTTGCCTTGAGAACCCCATGAATAGTATGAAAAGGCAAAAAGATAGAACACTGAAGGATGAGCTTCCCAGGACAGTAGGTGCCCAATATGCTACTGAAGATCAGTGGAGAAACTCCAGAAAGAATGAAGAGACAGAGCCAAAAGCACAAACAACACCCAGCTGTGGATGTGACTGATGACGGAAGTAAAGTCCAATGCTGTAAAGAGCAATACTGCATAGGACCCTAGAATGTTAGGTCCATGAAGGAAGGCAAATTGAAAGTGGTCAAACAGGAGATGGCAAGAGTGAATATCAGCATTTTAAGAATCAGGGAACTAAAATGGATTGGAATGGGTGAATTTAACTCAGATGACCATTATATCTACTACTGTGCACAAGAATCCCTTAGAAGAAATGGAGTAGCTATCATAGTCAACAAAAGAGCCTGAAATGCAGTACTAGGATGAAATCTCAAAAATGACAGAATGATCTCTGTTCGTTTCCAAGGCAAAGCATTCAATATCACATTAATCAAAGTCTATGCCCCAACTAGTAATGCTGAAGAAGCTGAAGTTGAACGGTTCTATGAAGACCTACAAGATCTTCTAGAACTAACACCCAAAAGAGATGTCCTTTCCATTATAGAGGACTTGAATGCAAAAGTAGGAAGTCAAGAGATAACTGGAGTAACAAGAAAATCTGGCCTTGGAGTACAGAACGAAGGAGGTCAAAGGCTAACAGAGTTTTGCCAAGAGAATGCATTGGTCATAGCAAGCATCCTCTCCCAACAACACAAAAGAAAACTCTACACATGGACATCACCAGATGGTCAAAACTGAAATGAGATTGATTATATTCCTTGCAGCCAAAGATGGAGAAGCTCTATATAGTCAGCAAAAACAAAGCCAGGAGCTGACTAACGCTCAGATCATGGACTCCTTATAGCCAAATTCAGACTGAAATTGAAGAAAGTAGGGAAGACAACTAGATCATTCAGGTATGACCTAAATCAAATCCCTTACAGTTATGAAGTGGAAGTGACAAATAGATTCAAGGGATAAGATCTGATAGACAGAGTGCCTGAAGAACTATGGACAGAGGTTTGTGACATTGTACAGAAGGCAGAGATCAAGATCATCCCCAAGAAAAAGAAATGCAAAAGACTATTGGTTGTCCGAGGAGACCTTGCAGATAGCTGAGAAATAAAAGACACCAAAAGCAAATGAGAAAAGGAGATATATACCCATTTGAATGCAGAGTTCCAAAGAATAGCAAGGAGAGATAAGAAAGTCTTTCTCAGTGATCAGTGATCAATGCAAATAAATAGAGGAAAACAATAGAATGGGAAAGACTAGCGATCTCTTCTAGAAAATTACAAATACCAAGGGAATATTTCATGCAAAGATGGGCATAATAAAGGACAGAAATGGTATGGACCTAACAGAAGCAGAAGATATTAAGAAGAGATGGCAAGAATACACAGAAGAACTGTACAAAAAAGATCTTCACGACCCATATAACTACAATGGTGTGATCACTCACCTAGAGCTAGACATCCTGGAATGTGAAGCCAAGTGGGCCTTAGGAAGCATCACTGCAAACAAAGCTAGTGGAGGTGATAGAATTCCAGTTGAGCTTTTTCAAAGCCTAAAAGACGATGCTGTGAAAGTGCTATACTCAATATGCAAGCAAATATGGAAAACTCAGCAGTGGTCACAGGACTGGAAAAGGTCAGTTTTCATTCCAATCCCAAGAAAGGAAATGAAAAAGAATGTTCAAACACAATTGCACTTGTCTCACATGCTAGCACAGTAATGCTCAAAATTCTCCAAACCAGGCTTCAACGGTATGTGAACCATAAACTTCCAGATGTTCAAGCTGGATTTAGAAAAGGCAGAAGAAACAGAGATCAAATTACCAACATCCACTGGATCATCGAAAAAGCAAGAGAGTTCCAGAAAAACATCTATTTTTGTTTTATTTACTATGCCAAAGCCTTTGACTGAGTGGATCACAACAAACTGTGGAAAATTCATGAAGAGAGGAGAATAGCAGACCACCTGACCTGCCTCCTGAGAAATCTGTATGCAGGTCAAGAAGCGACAGTTAGACCTGGACATGGAACAAAAGACTGGTTCCAAATTGGGAAAGGAGTACACGAAGGCTGCATATTCTCACCCTGCTTATTTAATCTTTTTTTTTTTAATTTTTATTATTATTATTTTTTTTTTCCAGTGGGTTTTGTCATACATTGATATGAATCAGCCATGGATTTACATTTATTCCCAATCCCGATCCCCCCTCCCACCTCCCTCTCCACCCGATTCCTCTGGGTCTTCCCAGTGCACCAGGCTGGAGCACTTGTCTCGTGCATCCCACCTGGGCTGGTGATCTGTTTCACCATAGATAGTATACATGCTGTTCTTTTGAAATATCCCACCCTCACATTCTCCCACAAAGTTCAAAAGTCTGTTCTGTATTTCTGTGTCTCTTTTTCTGTTTTGCATATAGGGTTATCGTTATCACCTTTCTAAATTCCATATACATGTGTCAGTATGCTGTAATGTTCTTTATCTTTCTGGCTTACTTCACTCTGTATAATGGGCTCCAGCTTCATCCATCTCATTAGGACTGGTTCAAATGAATTCTTTTTCATGGCTGAGTAATATTCCATGGTGTATATGTACCACAGCTTCCTTATCCATTCATCTGCTGATGGGCATCTAGGTTGCTTCCATGTTCTGGCTATTATAAACAGTGCTGCGATGAACATTGGGGTACACGTGTCTCTTTCAGATCTGGTTTCCTCAGTGTGTATGCCCAGAAGTGGGATTGCTGGGTCATATGGCAGTTCTATTTCCAGTTTTTTAAGAAATCTCCACACTGTTTTCCATAGCGGCTGTACTAGTTTGCATTCCCACCAACAGTGTAAGAGGGTTCCCTTTTCTCCACACCCTCTCCAGCATTTATTGCTTGTAGACTTTTGGATAGCAGCCATCCTGACTGGCGTGTAATGGTACCTCATTGTGGTTTTGATTTGCATTTCTCTAATAATGAGTGAGGTTGAGCATCTTTTCATGTGTTTGTTAGCCATCTGTATGTCTTCTTTGGAGAAATGTCTGTTTAGTTCTTTGGCCCATTTTTTGATTGGGTCATTTATTTTTCTGGAATTGAGCTTCAGGAGTTGCTTGTATATTTTTGAGATTAATCCTTTGTTTCTTCATTTGCTATTATTTTCTCCCAATCTGAGGGCTGTCTTTTCACCTTACTTATAGTTTCCTTTGTAGTGCAAAAGCTTTTAAGTTTCATTAGGTCCCATTTGTTTAGTTTAGCTTTTATTTCCAATATTCTGGGAGGTGGGTCATAGAGGATCTTGCTGTGATTTATGTCGGAGAGTGTTTTGCCTATGTTCTCCTCTAGGAGTTTTATAGTTTCTGGTCTTACATTTAGATCTTTAATCCATTTTGAGTTTATTTTGGTGTATGGTGTTAGAAAGTGTTCTAGTTTCATTCTTTTACAAGTGGTTGACCAGTTTTCCCAGCACCACTTGTTAAAGAGGTTGTCTTTTTTCCATTGTATATCCTTGCCTCCTTTGTCAAAGATAAGGTGTCCATAGGTTCGTGGATTTATCTCTGGGCTTTCTATTCTGTTCCATTGATCTATATTTCTGTCTTTGTGCCAGTACCATACTGTCTTGATGACTGTGGCTTTGTAGTAGAGTCTGAAGTCAGGCAGGTTGATTCCTCCAGTTCCATTCTTCTTTCTCAAGATTACTTTGGCTATTCGAGGTTTTTTGTATTTCCATACAAATTGTGAAATTCTTTGGTCTAGTTCTGTGAAAAATACCGTTGGTAGCTTGATAGGGATTGCATTGAATCTATAGACTGCTTTGGGTAGAATAGCCATTTTGACAATATTAATTCTTCCAATCCATGAACACGGTATGTTTCTCCATCTGTTTGTGTCCTCTTTGATTTCTTTCATCAGTGTTTTATAGTTTTCTATGTATAGGTCCTTTGTTTCTTTAGGTAGATATACTCCTAAGTATTTTATTCTTTTTGTTGCAATGGTGAATGGTATTGTTTCCTTAATTTCTCTGTCTGTTTTTTCATTGTTAGTATATAGGAATGCAAGGGATTTCTGTGTGTTAATTTTATATCCTGCAACTTTACTATATTCATTGATTAGCTCTAGTAATTACTCATTCTATGAGGCCACCATCACCCTAATTCCAAAACCAGACAAAGATGCCACAAAAAAAGAAAACTACAGGCCAATATCACTGATGAACATAGATGCAAAAATCCTTAACAAAATTCTAGCAAACAGAATCCAACAACATATTAAAAAAATTATACACCATGACCAAGTGGGCTTTATCCCAGGAATGCAAGGATTCTTTAATATCCGCAAATCAATCAATGTAATACACCACATTAACAAATTGAAAGATAAAAACCATATGATTATCTCAATAGATGCAGAGAAAGCCTTTGACAAAATTCAACACTCATTTATGATTAAAACTCTCCAAAAAGCAGGAATAGAAGGAACATACCTCAACATAATAAAAGCTATATATGACAAACCCACAGCAAGCATCACCCTCAATGGTGAAAAATTGAAGGCATTTCCCGTGGAATCAGGAACAAGACAAGGGTGCCCACTCTCACCACTACTATTCAACATAGTGTTGGAAGTTCTGGCCACAGCAATCAGAGCAGAAAAAGAAGTAAAAGGAATCCAGATAGGAAAAGAAGAAGTAAAACTCTCACTGTTTGCAGATGACATGATCCTCTACATAGAAAACCCTAAAGACTCTACCAGAAAATTTCTAGAGCTAATCAATGAATATAGTAAAGTTGCAGGATATAAAATTATTTAATTTATATGCACATTACATTATGAGAAATGCTGGGCTGAATGAAGCACAAACTGGAATCCAGATTGTCAGGAGAATTATCAATAATCTCAGATATGCAGATGACACCATCCTTATGGCAGAAAGAGAAGAACTAAAGAGACTCTTGATGAAAGTGAAAAGGAGAGTGAAAATGTTGGCTTAAAGCTCAACATTCAGAAAACTAAGATCATGGCATCTGGTCCCATCACTTCATGGCAAATAGATCGGGAAACAATGGAAACAGTGACAGATTTTATTTTCTTGGGCTCCAAAATCACAGCAGATGGTGATTGCAGCCATGAAATTAAAAGAAACTTGCACCTTGGAAGAAAAGTTATGACCAACTTGGACAGCATATTAAAAGCAGAGACATTACTTTGCCAACAAAGGTCCATCTAGTCAAGGCTATGGTTTTTCCAGTAGTCATGTATGGATATGAGTGTCAGACCATGAAGAAAGCTGAATGCCAAAGAATTGATGTTTTTGAACTGTGGTGTTGGAGAAGACTCTTGAGAGTCCCTTGGACTGCAAGGAGATCCAACCAGTCAATCCTAAAGGAGATCAGTCCTGATTATTCATTGGAAGGATTGATGCTGAAGCTGAAAAAGTCCAATACTTTGGCCACCTGGTGTGATGAACTGACTCATTGGAAAAGACCCTGATGCTGGGAAAGGTTAAAGGCAGGAGGAGAAGGGGACGACAGAGGATGAGATGGTTGGATGGCATCCTCGACTCAATGGACATGAGTTTGGGTAAACTCTGGGTGTTGGTGATGGACAGGGAAGCCTGGCTTGTTGCAGCCAATGCAGTCGCCAAGAGTCAGACAGGACTGAGTTACTGAACTGAACTCAATTGATATTCATTTATAATCCATGAATTCTTTTTTTTTTTTATATCTATGCTTTTTTTCACTTTTGTATTTATTTATTCATGTTTAATTGAAGGATATTTGCTTTACAGAATTTTGTTGTTTTCTGCCAAATATTAACATGAATCAGCCATAGGTATACATGTGTTCCTTCCCTTTTGAGCCTCTCTCTCCATCCCACCCCTCTAGGTTATTACAGAGCCCCTGTTTGACTTCCCTAAGTCATATAGCAAATTCCATTGGTTCTCTATTTTACATATGGTAATCTAAGTTTTCATGTTATTCCCTCTCTACATCTCACCCTCTCCTTCCTTTCCCTCCCTGGTGTCTGTAAGTCTGTTATCTGTGCCTGTTTCTCCACTGCTGCCCTGAGAATAAATTAATCAGTACCATCTCTCTAGGTGCCATATACATGCATTAGAATGATGCATGAATTCTTGTTTCTGGAATTTTATTACCTGAAATATAATGTGGTGCATGTTATATGGGAAAAAGTACAATTTTATTACCTTTCTCTCAAGTATCATTTAGCCAACATCAGAAACTAATTTATATTATTTATTCCCAAATTTGTACTACAAAACTTTTCAGAGAATAAATTATAATAAAGTGTGTTAAAATAATTTATTTAATTTAGTAATTTATTTACACAAACCACAGCAACAGATTTTAAATGTTTTCACTTCATGGTGTGTTTTAATATGTGCTTGTCAAAAATTTTGGCTACTTGTTTAAATATCCTCACTAATCTTATTCATAATCATTGGATCAATTATGTAAAATTATATCTATTAATAAAATGACATTTAATATTTCTGAAGAATGCATTAGATGCATATTAATGATAAAATAATATTATTTATTATATTTTATATTTATAATTTTAGCAAATCATTATTTGTGTACTATATAACTTACATTTACAATGTCTAAATGTGAATTGGTTTGTTTCAATTCTAGTATGAATAGAACAATGTTTTTAAAATATTGGATTATCTTCATAACTATTATTAATATTTAAGTATTTACATTTTTTATATTTAGCTACTCCATGAAACACTCACTTATTTCACAGTTGTCAATATTCCATGGATCACATTCTTATAAAATCATAGAATACAAACTATTTATTTATTTATTTCCATTAGCTATAGGACATATTTTTATGTTGGATGTCCATAGAGTTCAGTACTTTTCCAGGTAATCCCAGATTAAACTTGTGACATATTTTCAATTTCATAACTTTTCTCATCTTACTTCTGTTTCACTGACTTCCTTTCATTTTCAAGCATTGTTAAGCTTCATCCCTCAAAATTAGTGAATCATTATATCTTTCCTTAGACAGTTCACAGACAGTCTTACTACATATGAACAATCTAGGAATAAGTGCATGCACAGACCTTTATAAGGAAAGCATAGGCTAGAGGGACATTTTTGATTGGGACAGATCATGTATGATTAGAATAGTTACCTAGCAGAGTTTTTTAAAAAAAAAGTTGGATTAAAGAAAATATGAGACTAGGTATGAAGATTGATATTGGTCCACACACATTTACCTATAGAGGACAATGGCAATGAAGAGACTGTCTCCAAACCATGCTTAAATATCAACTTTAAAATGTGTTGCACTTCCCTGGTGGGCCAGTGGTTATGAATCTGCCTGCCAATGCAGGGGACATGGGTTTGATCCCTGGTCTAGGAAGGTTCCACGTGCCATGGGGCAACTAGGACCATGCACCCCAACTTCTAAGCCTGCAGGCCTAGAGCCCATGGTCCTCAGCAGGAGAAGTCACTCCAATGAGAACACCACTACACCACTACACTTCACACCACTACAAGTGAGTGGTCCCTGCACACCACAACTAGAGAAAAGACCCCATGAGCAAAAAAGATCCAGGGCAATCAAAATTTAACAAATAAGTACATAAAAATGTGTTTACATCATATACAATTGCAAACCACACCAAACTGACACTCTTGTCTTCCATTTTCTGTTCTTTAAGAAAATGATTCTTTTACATGTAACCAAATCATGAATTATGTTTAATGTCTATTATCTGCCCCCCACCATCATCAGAGGATCTTTGCTTGGTTTTAGATTCCCCCCAAATGCAGCAATATTTCCAAATATCTAGAAAATTACCTCACACAAAATAAGCTCTCATTATTTTTTTTTATTTTGCTGAACACAATTTTGGGAAGTTGTTAATTAACCTGCCTAAGATGCATATGGATTCCAGTCCTCAAGAAGTAAAAAGCTGGTAAAGACAAAGCAGAAAACATGGACTGAGACACTAGAATCCATGATGGTGATTAAAAAAAGTTCTGGTGACCACATGATCTGCTCAGAAGAGTAGGAAGCCTGGTTATCTTGTCCAGGGACTGAGGAAGGCTGCTGTTTTATATTCTGCTGAATATGACAGTTGTTTAAAGAGGAACATATTTTCTTAAGAACACGACTGATATCTAGGGTGTGGCCTGTGGTTGAAATGAGTCCTTCAGTACCTCTAGGAAAGGGCTGGTAGCCTGGAGATTGCTGAGCTTTAATGAAGATAAATATGAGGGGTTGTATATCTGAAATGTATAATACTGTAAATCAACTATGTGTGCTCAGTCGCTTAGTCGTGTAAATTCTCTGCGACCCCATAGGCTGTAGCCCACCGGCCTCCTCTATCCGTTCAGTTTTACAGGCAAGAATATTGGAGTGAGTTGCCATTTCCTACTCCAGGGAACCTTCCTGACCCAGGGATTGTGGAACTTGCATCCCCTGTGTCTCCTGCATTGGTAGGCAGATTCTTTACCACTGAGCCACCTGGGAAGCCATTAAAAAAGATAAGAAAGATAGGCCTATAGAAAATTTCTTACTAGGAGAAATACTCAACCATGTTGAGTCATGCATGAAAAAGATGTGAGAAGGAAAAACAATATTCCAAACATAAATAAGAAATAACAATTTTACCATAGAATTCTCCCTTCAGCTATGATGATTTTGCTATGAATTCAATAGCACTATCTCACAAATATGTGCTGTGTTGGCAATTAAAACTTTCTACTAAAATAAATGCATATCTAAAAGAGAACTTTTGTCTGGTATCATTTCAATATGATTGCCATATGTTAATGAATAGCTTCTTATTAGATACCAAAGAAGAATAAAATTAATAGCAATAAGGAAGAAAAATGTGAATTATTTTTTCAGACAATATTCTCTGTTTTTCAGCATCTGTGTCCCTGAAAAATGATGCTTTGACACGGTCATTAAGCTGATAGATTTTAAAAAATAGGTAAATAGATGTTTAAACAGATATATATGCCAAATTGTTTTGTCTTGTTTAGTTGGCTTTGTCGTTTAAAATGTATCAGGTATAATTTCTTGTTTCTCTTTTTTTACATTTAAGTCAGATTTCACTGTGACAGTTCTCCCTAGGATAAAGTGTCTTTCTTTTGTTATCATCTCTACCCAGAAATCCGTTTATAAAACAAAAAACACACACTTAAGCTCTATGCTGAATACTCACCCTTCTTTCTGATGTACATGATTTAAAGAGTCAATAGCATTACATATCATTTCTTTAATCTCTAATCAAAGTTGGCTATGCATTTATAGAATTCTAGCTGTTTATTATTACTTTCAGGGAATTTAGTCTTGTTATTTTTATTATGCTCAAAAATCCTTGTCAAATTCTATATTCATTGCCCAATTCAGATCACCTATGGCCACAAATATATAAGACTCAAGGACTCTGGTTATCTCCTGTAGTTTCATACAAAATTGCTTTTGTTACTACAAAATAGAAACGAGAATATAAGCTCTGTCATTGCGGTAAGCTAAACACTGAAAGATAAGATTACAGTGCTTGAGGAGATTTTTGTCTTGTAACTAGTCACTGTCAAAATGAACTCTCACGGTATGTTGCCTCAAGAAAATAAAAATTCTATCTTAGAAAATAGATACTTCAGTATATGCAATGATAGGGAGGGCTGCCTTGGGAAAGATGGCAACCATGCAGACATTGAGTGTATAAAAGTTAATGGAATATGTTTTATCCCCACCGTGGGTCCTGGAAATTTTCTAGGGACATTCAATTCTAGGCACTGAAGTTCTGGACAAAGTTCTGAAGCCAGCTCACACATGTGGGGAGTTGGTCTCTTCCTCCTCCAGGGATCATGGAGGGAGAACTATGCCCAGACTATGTCTATTTCAGTAAACTAAGAATGTTACATCACCATCAAGCCATTAGTCACTGCAGCTGACCTGACAATGTGCCCTAAGGGAAATTTGGAATGGAAAAAACAAAACAAAACAAGATACTGGCCCTAGGTAGCTAAGATGTATATCAAAGGAATAATTTCAATGAGCCCAAACTCTTGTATCTCCCCATTCGCAGAAAAGCACTAAAGTTATTAATTTGTCTTTTGTGTGTGTGTGATTAGCAGTAATCTTTTGATATTCAACTACATCTTTTTTCAAAAAGTCCTGTACATCCTGGCTTCTCCCTTACCTCTTTGGGACAGTTCCTCAGAGTTTTCTGAGGGACTGTTTCCCAGGCTATAGTCCTCAGTAAGGTCCCCAAATAAAACATGACTCACAAATGTAAAATTGTGCAGTTTTTTTCAGTCATCATTGGCATGCATGCTTGAATCCTGCTGATGCTAAACTTCTACCTGTATAGAAGAAAAGTTATTTTTTTAAAGTTTTAAATAAAGCTATTTAGATGTATTTCAAATATGTTATTGAATACAATGTAGGAGGAGGGGCAAACACTACAAGTATGTCGGTGAAATGCAGTGAAATCAAGTGTGGTATGTCTCATAATTGCACAAATCAGATGAGAAACAATTATCAGTGGCTCAGTGGTAAAGAATCCACCTGCCAAGCAGGACATACAGGTTAGATCCCTGGGTCAGGGAGATCCTCGGGAAAAGGAAATGGCAACCCGTTCCAGTATTCTTGCCTGAGGAATCCCATGGACACAGTAACCTGATGGGTTACAGTGCATGGAGTCCCAAGAGTCTGACATGACTTAGTGACTAATCAACAACAAAACTTAAAGAAAAAAATGTAAGTTTCCTGAAGGCTTTATAAAGCACAAAGCCTTTCTTCCTCTTTGAAAGGGTTTGTCAATGGATGGGAATATTTATATCAGGAAAAATAAACTGGATTTGATGTTCTTTGTTGTCAGTAATTAGTACTTTACTACTAGGAAAGAAAGAATAGCTCTATCATTTCTTATACAAGTGTGCTATTGCTGCCAGAACAAATTACTACTAACTAACTTAGTTTTTAAAACAATAGAAACTTATCATCTTACAATTCTGTAGGTCAAAACTTGGATCTCTGTGAACTAAAATCAATATGTTAAAAGGGCTATGTTCCCTTATGGAGATTATTGGGTGGTATCTGTTTCCTAATCTTTTTTTGGCTTCTAGAAGTCATCTATATTCCTTGGACTGTTACAAGTTCATCCTCCATCCTCAAAGCTAGCAATATTGTATGTTTATAATTCTTATACTTAAGTCACATCTTTCTGCCATTGACTCCAGCATGGAATAATATTTGGCTTTTTTGGACTCTTGTTAAAGGGCTTCCCTGGTGGCTCAGATGGTAAAGAATCTGCCTGTGATGCAGGAGACCTGGGTTTGATCCCCGGGTTGGGAAAATCCCCTGGAGAAGGGAATGGTTATCCACGCCAGTATTCTTGACTGGAGAATTCCATGGAGAGAGGAGTCTGGAGAGCTACAGTCCATGAGGCCAAAAAGAGTCAGATGCAGCTGAATGACTAACACTTGTATAGGGCACATCTAGATAATTCACAACAATCTCTTCAACTCAAGGTCCATAACCTCAATTACATTTTACAAAATACCTTTTACCACACAAGGTATTTATAACATATTAACAGGCTCCAGGTTTAAGGTAGGGACATACTGGAGGGAGGAGGAGGCATCATTCTGCCAACCACATCTCAAAATAATATTATTTACAGAAAATTTAATGTGTCTTTAGTTGCTTCAGACATATCTAGAATATTAGTTTTCTTCCATGTCCACCACCTCCATTTTAATTAACAATATAAAATCTGAAATATATTTATATATGTGTGTGCTAAGTTGCTTCAGGCATGTGTGACTCTTTGCAACCCTACGAACTGTAACCCACTAGGCTCCTCTGTCCATGGGATTCTCCAGGCAAGAGTACTGGAATGGATGGTCATGCCCCTCTCCAGGGGATCTTCCTGACCCAGGGATCAAACCCACATCTCTTATAGCTCCTGCACTGGCAGGTGGGTTGTTTACTAGCAGCACCACATGGGAATCCCAAAGAAGAAGTATCTAAGGCTAAATACCAAAAAGGATGAGCCTCAGCAATAAAGATACTTTTGATGAATATTATCCTTAATCCTACAAAAGGTAGAGGTCTGAATTTTCCATGCAAGAGGGTAAGGAGAAATCCATTAAATTGCTTTAGTTAGCTAGTTTGATGGATTAGAATTCCAAAATCTACAGTCACAAAGCAAGTCCACTCTCTCTGTGATATAGGGTTATGTGTAAAATCAGAAGTGGCTTGGATGGACTGCCTGCAAGTTTCTCTCCCACTCTGATCCCTACATAAGGTCCCCCAATCAAACAATCCTCCTCTTCCACACCAGGTACAATTCCTGCTCATCCTTGAGTCTTCAACTCCCTGCAAACCTACTCAGTTCAGCTCAGTCGCTCAGTAATGTCCGACTCTTTGCGACCCCATGGACTGTAGCACACCAGGACTGTACCATGGACTGCCACCCTATGGAAGTATTCAAATAAGTCAATCACATCTTCCCTTGGGAATCAGAGGGCATTACCCTCTTGACACTACAAAGCCTGCCTCTCACAGCCCATGGTTGTACTCTGTTCTTGAATGCAACCCTGCATGACCTTGAATGATGTAATGTGCATACTTCTCCTGAGTAGCATGCATGATTAACAAATTGCTCCTGATTTCATCCATCCAGTGTTGTGTTACATATGTTGGCCATCTCTACAACACTAGGGTACCATCAGTAGCCATAGGTCTCCAGCAGTGCCACAACATTGCAGTTTGAATCTTTGACCCATTTAAAGGACTGCTATATAAATAAATCAGACACACCCCAGATATTCTCCTCTTGATTATTTTAAAATTAACTGTTTTGCCACCTTAATTATATCTATAAAAATCCTTCCCTTTTGCCACTTAAGTAAACTAACCACAGGTGTGATATCTTATGCTATTCACAGTCCCACTTATATTCAAGGAAGGAGAAAAAACTGAGAGTGTGTACCATTTGGGGGAATCATAGTGATTATCTTGGAATTCTTCCTTCTAGATCTTGTGACAGATTCTTGTCCATATGATTGACTATTTTCCTCACCATCAGCAGCAGTCTCTTTTGGGATAAAACTTATTTATGTTAAGGCTCTATCTTGTTTTATACAAAACCTCTAGAATACAAAAACAAAAAAAAACAACACAAACAAAAACATTAACAAAAAACGTCGATAAAGGAGACATAATATAGAAGTTGAGATGAACAGATAATGACTTCCAAATAACATTGTTAAATATGTTCAAAGAGCTACTGAGAAATAGTGGATGAATTACAAGAACAAATGGGGAATTTCAGAAAAGAAATGGAAAGTATGCATGAATGCATGCTAAGTCACTTCAGCTGTGTCTGACTCTGTGCAACCCTATGGGTAGCAGTCCACCAGGCTCCTCTGTCCACAGGATGCTCTAGGCAAGAACACTGGGGCAGGGTGCCGATTCCTCCTCCACAGAAAGTATAAAAAGGACAAAATAATCTACCATCAAAATAAGGTGTCTTTTGCCTGACAATGTGAATCTAATCCTTCTCTAAGTGCTCAGACTTGGGTTAGGAAGTTGCTCATTCTTCTCTACCTCTACCATCACTTACTTTCAAAGAGTTAAAGTATTTAAAAATAAGACTTGAGGCACACATTTTCAGTACCAAAGAGTTGCTGTCAAAAATAAACTTTAGATGTTCAAGGAACACATTCTTAAAACTACTTCCATCATCAAGAAGTCAATATTCTATTTTCCATCTCAAATTACTCCTTCTCCCACCATTCTGTTCACCAAGCTCACAATAAAATGTAAAATGGGTTCCATGCAGTAGCAAATATTCCATGGGCAAAAATATGTCACTACATTAAGAATGATACCTATTTCCCACATTTGGAGAAATTTTCTGAACATTTGTTACCACAGAAAAAGAAATCTCAATAAAATGAGTTGTCTCCCTTTAATTTTCTTAATAAAATTTAATTGCTATATGATCTTCCCCTTCATATGTCTCACCCAACACATACATGTGGGTATTCCTCATCTAATTGAATCTAGCCTATCATATTCTACTACAAATTTTCAACAAGCTTTTGAAAATTTTTCAAAGTGGAAGCTCCTAACTCAAAGACTCTCAAGTAACTTACTCTTCAATGCTGCCATGAGTCACATAATAATCAAACTATTGCATCACGGTATCATGATATCTACAAAATCAACACATCTACAAAATTTATAAAATGTGAGTAAAATTCAGAATTAAATGTAGCCCATTTCTTCAGTTGAACCCTAAATATAAATGTCTTATATATTACTATTCCCAAGTGAAATCGACAATTCAGAAACTCAGAACTCACCACATGGTCTATCAATATTGCATACTGAGAACTCTGTTGCTTAGTTTTATTAATAATATTCTCTAGGGAAAGAATATAGATAAAAAAATTAAAGATAAAAGAAAAATAGAAAGCATCCTTTGTTTCAGTTCTATGAGTTAATATTAGTTTTCAGAATCTACCATCTGTTATGCCATTTAGGGGAAAGTTCTATCCAAAGATTAATTTAGCTGTTATGTGATTGCTTCCAAATCAAAAAATACTTATAATTTTAAGAAAATCCAGAATACTCTAGGCTTATCCTGCTGTTGGTTTCCATGATATGCTTTCTCTGAGAAGCAATGAGGTGTCTGTCAAGATAATAAGAACCTATGAGTTAGGTATTTACCTATTTAGTTTCCCCACATTATATTCTGATAACAGAGCTAAAATATGAGATAAGATATAAGATGAGGATAATGTGGTTTGCATTTATTAAGCAACTTTCCTAAGACTATACAGGTAGTAAGTGGAGTTAGATCACACTATAGCTCTAGAGGCTACATTTCTAACCACTCATTGTATTGCCTCTCACCATAGCCTGTGATTGAGTGACATGAGAGAGTTTGACTCTATTTCACCTTTGGAGAGCTTATGAAAGGAAATGGCAAAGGTTTTTCCGTCTGGAAGGGAGTTCTGTATTTATAAAATGGTTCATTCCATTTGACAAATATTTCTTAATTGCCTACTGTGAGTCACACACTGTTCCACTAGGCTTTGGGAATACATCACTGAACCAAACAAACCATCACCGCCAACAGCAAAAACACCTTGTCCTTTTTTAGGCAATCATTTAGAAGAGAGATGGACAAATAAGTAATTAATATAATAAATTATCCAGTATGTTAGTGGATGAAGATTCCTATGAGGAAAAAATAAAATAATGAAAAAAGGATACAGAATTCTGAAGAAACTATTTATGCATGTGTTTGGTGGGGGTGGGAGGAAGGGGTCAGGCAGGTTTCATTGATAAGGTGATATGAGACCAAAATCTAATATGGCTCCATTTACTATCTTTTATTTTGAGGCGGGATGCACTTCATGCCATGGGGAATCTTAGTTTCCTAACCACGGATCAAAGCTCTGTCCCCTGCATTGGAAGCACTGAGTCTCAACCACTGGACCACCAGGGAAGTCCATCCATTTAATATTTTGACCCCTTGCTGGCTCAGAGCAAGAAGATATACCTTTTATTTTTAACAGCAACCATAACAAAACTTGTCACAGTTGGAAAATACCTAGAGGGGAAAAAAGAGAACTGAATGTTAGTTCATTATATTCTTCCCACCTATTCAACTACATTCTTACTGTGAAAAAAATAATATCTGAAATCAGCCAGAGAACTTCTCTATAGGCCATCTAGGAGTAAAAGGGTTAGTCATCACAGCTTGAGCCTGGTAACAAGTCAAAAGAATGTGAGAGTCCCCGTCTACTGTGTTAGAGTGCTTCCAGTACAGAGAACTAACAATTTATAGAAATAACATCAAGGAAGCAAGAGGTAAATGCTTTCCACAACACCTTCCAAAATAAATACATTTTCTCTTTATCATCCCT
Organism: Dama dama; assembly: GCF_033118175.1. Taxonomy (NCBI): domain Eukaryota; kingdom Metazoa; phylum Chordata; class Mammalia; order Artiodactyla; family Cervidae; genus Dama; species Dama dama. The sequence goes on along the minus strand of NC_083710.1, from coordinate 65,064,502 downwards.
TCAAGTTGAGTCACTGATGGTACCACCCCATGGATTATATAGATATAGATATAGATATATTTTAATATATCCTCCAGACTGAATATGTGCTTCTTGAACTTGAGCATTATTACCAAAGTAAAAAGAAAATAATACATGAGTATTTTTTAACTTTTGCATTTGAAAAATTTACTTACACCTGTATCCAGAGGCTAAGGTATATAAATCTCTATTAATACTAGCTGTTTAACACAATATATCATGTACTCTCTTCTGCATGTCAGGTACAGGCAAGTTTAGGTTATATATTAGAAAATGACTAAGATCCAGTATACTTTATTTGCTATACAGAAACTTAAAGCTTATTAGAGGAAAACAATAGAATGGGAAAGACTAGAGATCTCTTCAAGAAAATTAGAGATACCAAGGGAACATTTCATGCAAAGACGGGCTCAATAAAGAACAGAAATGGTATGGACCTAACAGAAGCAGAAGATATTAAGAAGAAGTGGCAAGAATACACAGAAAACTGTATCAAAAAGATCTTTACAACCCAGATAATTACAATGGTGTGATCACTCACATTCACCTAGAGCCAGACATCCTGGAATGTGAAGTCAAGTGGGTCTTAGGAAGCATCATTACGCACAAAGTTAGTGGATATGATGGAATTCCAGTTGAGCTATTTCAAATCCTGAAATATGATGCTGTGAAAGTGCTGCATTCAATATGCCGGCAAATCTGGAAAACTCAGCATTGGCCACAGGACTGGAAAAGGTCCGTTTTCATTCCAATCGCTAAGAAAGGCAATGCCAAAGAATGCTCAAACTACCGCACAATTGCACTCATCTCACACGCTAGAAAAGTAATGCTTCAAATTCTCCAAGCCAGGCTTCAGCATTACGTGAACCGTGAACGTCCAGATGTTCAGGCTGGTTTTAGAAAAGGCAGAGGAACCAGAGATCAAATTGCCAACGTCTGCTGGATCATTAAAAAAGCAAGAAATTTCCAGAAAAACATCTACTTCTGCTTTATTGACTATGCCAAAGCCTTTGACTGTGTGGATCACAATAAGCTATGGAAAATTCTGAAAGAAATGGGAATACAAGACCACCTGACCTGCCTCTTGAGAAACCAGTTAGAACTGGACATGGAACAACAGACTGGTTCCAAATAGGAAAAGGAGTACGTCAAGGCTGTATATTGTCACCCTGCTTATTTAACTTATATGCAGAGTATATCATGAGAAATGCTGGGCTGGATGAAGCACAAGCTGGAATCAAGATTGCCGGGAGAAATATCAATAACCTCATATATGCAGATGACACCACCCTTATGGCAGACAGTGAAGAGGAACTAAAAAGCCTCTTGATGAAAGTGAAAGAGGAGAGTGAAAAAGTTGGCTTAAAGCTCAACATTCAGAAAACTAAGATCATGGCATCTGGTCCCATCACTTTATGGCAAATAGATGGGGAGACAGTGGAAACAGTGTCAGACTTTATTTTGGGCGGCTCCAAAAGCACTTCAGATGGTGACTGCAGTCATAAATTTAAAAGAAGCTTACTCCTTGAAAGAAAAGTTATGACAACCTAGACAGCATATTAAAAACCAGAGACAATACTTTGTCAACAAAGCTCCGTCTAGTCGAGGCTATGGTTTTACCAGTGGTCATGTATGGATGTGAGAGCTGGACTGTAAAAAAACCTGAGTGCCAAATAATTGAAGCTTTTGAACTGTGGTGTTGGAGAAGACTCTTGAGAGTTCCTTGGACTGCAAGGAGATCGAAACAGTCCATCCTAAAGGAGATCTGTCCTGGGTGCTCATTGGAAGGACTGATGCTGAAAACAAAACTCCAATACTTTGGCCACCTGATGCGAAGAGCTGACGCATTTTTAAAGTCCCTGATGCTGGGAAAGGTTCAGGGCAGGAGGAGAAGGGGAGCGCAGGAGGAGAAGGGGATGACAGAGGATGAGATGGTTGGATGGCATCACCGACTCAGTGGACATGGGTTTGGGCAAACTTGGGAGTTGGTGATGGACAGGGTGGCCTAGCGTGCCTCAGTTCATGGGGTCCCAAAGAATCGGACACGACTGAATGACTGAACTGAATTGAAAAGCATAAGATAACACTGAAATCAATATCCTCAAGAATATTTTCACCTTTTCAATATTCAAGTGTGATTGCTATGCCTAATCATAAATAACAGGAACTATATTTGTTCCTAATCTGGGTTCCCTGGTGGCTCAGATAGTAAAGCATCTGCCTGTGATGCGGGAGACCCGGGTTCGATCCCTGGGTTGGGAAGATCTGGAGCAGGAAATGGCAATCCACTCCAGTACTCTTGCCAGGAGAATTCCATGGACGTAGGAGCCTGGTGGGCTACAGTCCATGGGGTTGCAAAGAGTTGGACACGACTGAGAGACTTCACTATCACTAGTCCGGGTTTAAACAATGGGAGACATCTGTTTCGTGAATTCATCTAATTAACTTTGAATGAGGGAACAAGAAACCTTTTTAGTAGTTGAAATTACCCTATTGCAAAACACAGATGATAAAATGATCTTGTTCCTCTAATAGTGAAGTTTCAGCGTGCCACTGGAGAAGTCGTGCTGAAGCTAGAGTGGTGTTCCAGATCTTCTGAAGCAACAAGGAGCTTCAGGAATTCCTAGCAAATTTTGGCTAACATGAATGCCAAGGGATTAGCAAGCACTGACCAGCTAGCTCTCTTGCTTCCCTTGTAGCTCAGTCAGTAAAGAATCTACCTGCAGTGCAGGAGACCCCGGTTCGATCCCTGGGTCGGGAAGATCCCCTGGAGAAGGAAATGGCAACCCACTCCAGTATCCTTGCCTGGAAAACATAGACAGTGGAGCCTGGTGGGCTGCAGTCCATGGGGTCACAAAGAGTCCAGCATGACTGAGCAACTAACACTTACTTACTTACCAGCTCCCTTACAGACTTTAATTGGATGCATGTATTTGAAAAACAACTGGGTAAAAGTGCTTACTTCCTGGACTATGGTAACTTCAAGAATATGTTACTTTTGTTCTTAAGAATAAAAATTCTAATAGAGAAAGCATGAACAGACTCTTCAGGTCAATACAATTATAAAGAGTAAATTTAAGTAATTATCCATTTTTATCTCATAAGTGTGTGCCTATGTGGGCACACATGTGCATGCCAACAAGAACCAATGTGTGTGTGAGAAGGCCAGGAGAGAAACCAATACAAACCAATTTGTTTACATCGGCTACCATCTTAGTGAACACTAGAATGTTGTAGAGAAACATTTTGTCCATGCTTTTTACTTAATGGTATGGAGTGAAAAATCATGTACCAAGGCCTCAATAGGCATACTCTATCTGATCACATCTTCTATGGATTTAGAAGTCTGTATATCATCAGCTCCACAACTAGACACCAAGCAGAATATCCTGCATTTCACTGACCAAAATTCACTGGATTCCTCGACATCAGGTTAGCCTGTACTTTCCTGAAAAAGAAAACTATGCGATCTTTCAAGTGTACACAGAATACATAATACATTTATATTTACATTACATTTAGATTTTTTATTTTTTGAGGAGCTAATTTGAAGAAATCTGCCACTGAATTATGGATTTATACCTTACTTTTGAATAAATTTAAAAGTGGACATTAGTAATATTTCAACTGATAATTTATTCCAACATTATTCCTTACACTTTAATTGTATAATTTTCCAATAACTTTGCTGGAATAAAGTGTTTTTTAATACCATAACTTATTTTACACTTTTGATGTTAAATAGTAAAATAAAATGAAATATTTGCTAAATGCATTATATTAATTTTATTCACACAATCAGAATGCAATTTCATGCTTCTAGATCATTTAAAATATGTTGTTTCCACAATAAAAGGTTATGTTAATTTTTCTTTAATTCCTTAAAAATAAATAAAATTATAAGAGAAATTGGTGTTTCTACATAACAGTTAATGAGAATAGAAATGAAACAACTTTTTGGTAGATTTGACAAACTGTAATAATATGTATGTGTGCAATTCTAAAAGTAATTTAGCTTTTAGGAATTTATCCTGCAAATAAACTTTCACAAAGTATAAGTTTTATATTTGCTTTTATGAATATGGCAAAAAATTATGTATCCACATGGTATTAGTTAGTAGTTATTTTATATACAAAAGAACACTAAGCTGACATTAAGAATAGTGATTAGATACATATATACAGATATATATATTGAACTGGGAATATTTCCAATATTTTTGAAAAGTAATTTTCAGAGCTTACTTTTTCCCTCACAACTCATATTCTTGGAAGCTGTCTTCTAGGCCTACTTCACATAAGACTAGTCAGAAGATAGTAATGTTGAAGAAAGTAGTTCATATTATCTTAGGGCTTGAATTAACCAGAAAATATTTATTTTATTATATTTTATTTTACCTGTGTGGTAGAAATGATTTTCTTTTTAACAACATATATTTAGGTGTGGCTCTGATTAACAGTTCATTGACAGTTTTGGTGAGTAACCAAGCACATTTTTTGTAAAGTTAATGAAATAAGACTTTGATGGAGTAACCTAGATCACATTTACCTTCTTCCTAAAGCAGAGTAAAAACTGTAAAAAAAAATCAAAACAATACTTTTTAGACAGTCATCTACCTTCATTTAACATATTTAGATTATTTTTCAATAAATTACATTTTGCAAAATGCTTTTGCTATTTGACAGCAAGTGATTTAATGATAAATGTCAATATTTTTCATATTTGTATTATTGTAAACTCCAGATAGTCTGTCATGTTCAAAGTTAACACTGTTTCCTATATACAACATAATATTGTGCATTCTGAAATATTACTGAAAATAATAATGTATTAGCATATTAATTGATAGATTGATCTTATTTCTTTTCTTTTTTTTTTTTTGATCATGGTAACCACTATTATACTTCTGGAAGAAATTAAAACTAATCTTGTGCTGTTTTTGTCTCAATGCTGGTGACAATCTGCTAACTGCTAAACATCCTATCCTGGGAAATATTTGCTGTATATTGACTGCAGTTTCTAAAAGGTTACATGGACCTGGTTAACCTAGTAATGAGCCTGGTATAAGTCAGTGATAGTTTCCATTTTCTCTCCAACAGTCTTAAAATCCCAGTATCTGTTGTTCATTTCATTATAGGAGTATCCAGAGGCCAACTCTTAAAATTTGATGAATCGCAAAATTTCATCACTCTCAGCCACAGTTAATATGTTGGATGGATAATAAGTTTTATTTCTAACTTAATAGTAGCACTGACATTTAAAAAATTGTTCTGAACTTTGCCTATTGCTTAAGATTTTTTTCAACTCAAACAGTATAGATTCATGTGCCATATTACATGTCATTTTTTTCCTTATTCTCAAACTCAACATCAACAATGAGCCTATGTAACACTGCATTTGTCATATACCATATAAAATAACTACGCAAGACTAGCACTTTCCTGGGGACTCAGTAAAGAATCTACCTGCAATATGGGAGTCCCAGGTTTGATCCTTGGGTCAGGAAGATCTGGAGAATGGAATGGCTACCCACTTCAGTATTCTTGCCTTGAGAATTCCATGGATAGTAGAGTTTAGCGAGCTACAGTGCATGGGGTCACAAAGAGTTGGACATGACTGAACAACTAACACTTTCACTTTCATGCAAGACTATTTTGAATTACTGTATTCTAGACTGTAGAATATAACTATTTTAATATCCCCTGAGTTGAGATAAATGACAAGCATGTGTCTCATGTATAAAAATCTAATCATATTCATTTTCTATATTGACATTATTTTATATAGTAAAATTCAATGTCAGCACTACCCTTGCTAGCTATGGAGAAATACAAAATACAAGCCTATAATTAACAATGAGTTTATTTTCTAGCATGCTAGGCAGAAATGTAGCCCCCCACAGGAAGATAAAAATAGAAAAGCAAATTAAAATGGATTTGAGCCAATACATTGCTAGATCAATATCCGGCACTCATAGGCTGCTTAGCAAAGGTTCTATAGCTATTCAGCAATCTTATTACTTCTACCAAACGACTAAATGCTACCCATGCATATTTACTAAGAAGGCAAAGAATACAGTCAGAAAGCACAAAGACTAACTCTTGAAAATGTTAATACTTGCGTAACAAGAAACAATCTTGGTATCAATCCAAATTATAATTAAACATTCCCCTAAATTACATTTTTTAATTAGTAGGACTTTCCAGGATTTTTTGGTATATCTTCAATGGCTATTTTTGCTATCTGAAAATTCATTGCTCTACTGCCTGATTATGCTGCAAACACAGATGGGAATGACAGCATCCTCAGCGATAAGGGTGGACTCTGATTAACCTATAAAAACGATGTCATCTTATCCCATTTGCACAGTGATTGGTTCACCTCTCAACTACATATCCCATCAATATCTTTAATGCACAGAATTCTCCTACCCACAGTAAAGGTTCTGGATTATGTGTGCAAAGAGTAACCTATCTCTCTAATGAATGTGTAGTGAGAGAAAACCTCTCTGCCTACTTATGGAAATTAGTGACATTGCTGAATGGCTGAATAAAGGCTTGCCTGTAGTCTCCCCTGCTTATTATTTTTGAGCAAATAACTTCCCTTTCTTCTTTTAGCCAGTTGGTTGAGCTGGTGACTTTAGAAGTGCAATTGAGGAATATATGTTCCATGTACTTGTTGAGTAATACTTATTACAAGAGTATCATTTTGGATATCTTTTTTTTTTATTATTATTATTATTTTTTATTATTTTTATTTTTTTTTCCAGTGGGTTTTGTCATACATTGATATGAATCAGCCATGGATTTACATGTATTCCCAATCCCGATCCCCCCTCCCACCTCCCTCTCCACCCGATTCCTCTGGGTCTTCCCAGTGCACCAGGCTGGAGCACTTGTCTCGTGCATCCCACCTGGGCTGGTGATCTGTTTCACCATAGATAGCATACATGCTGTTCTTTTGAAATATCCCACCCTCACATTCTCCCACAAAGTTCAAAAGTCTGTTCTGTATTTCTGTGTCTCTTTTTCTGTTCTGCATATAGGGTTATCGTTATCACCTTTCTAAATTCCATATACATGTGTCAGTATGCTGTAATGTTCTTTATCTTTCTGGCTTACTTCACTCTGTATAATGGGCTCCAGCTTCATCCATCTCATTAGGACTGGTTCAAATGAATTCTTTTTCATGGCTGAGTAATATTCCATGGTGTATATGTACCACAGCTTCCTTATCCATTCATCTGCTGATGGGCATCTAGGTTGCTTCCATGTCCTGGCTATTATAAACAGTGCTGCGATGAACATTGGGGTGCACGTGTCTCTTTCAGATCTGGTTTCCTCAGTGTGTATGCCCAGAAGTGGGATTGCTGGGTCATATGGCAGTTCTATTTCCAGTTTTTTAAGAAATCTCCACACTGTTTTCCATAGCGGCTGTACTAGTTTGCATTCCCACCAACAGTGTAAGAGGGTTCCCCTTTCTCCACACCCTCTCCAGCATTTATTGCTTGTAGACTTTTGGATAGCAGCCATCCTGACTGGTGTGTAATGGTACCTCATTGTGGTTTTGATTTGCATTTCTCTAATAATGAGTGAGGTTGAGCATCTTTTCATGTGTTTGTTAGCCATCTGTATGTCTTCTTTGGAGAAATGTCTGTTTAGTTCTTTGGCCCATTTTTTGATTGGGTCATTTATTTTTCTGGAATTGAGCTTCAGGAGTTGCTTGTATATTTTTGAGATTAATCCTTTGTCTGTTTCTTCATTTGCTATTATTTTCTCCCAATCTGAGGGCTGTCTTTTCACCTTACTTATAGTTTCCTTTGTAGTGCAAAAGCTTTTAAGTTTCATTAGGTCCCATTTGTTTAGTTTTGCTTGTATTTCCAATATTCTGGGAGGTGGGTCATAGAGGATCTTGCTTTGATTTATGTCGGAGAGTGTTTTGCCTATGTTCTCCTCTAGGAGTTTTATAGTTTCTGGTCTTACATTTAGATCTTTAATCCATTTTGAGTTTATTTTGGTGTATGGTGTTAGAAAGTGTTCTAGTTTCATTCTTTTACAAGTGGTTGACCAGTTTTCCCAGCACCACTTGTTAAAGAGGTTGTCTTTTTTCCATTGTATATCCTTGCCTCCTTTGTCAAAGATAAGGTGTCCATAGGTTTGTGGATTTATCTCTGGGCTTTCTATTCTGTTCCATTGATCTATATTTCTGTCTTTGTGCCAGTACCATACTGTCTTGATGACTGTGGCTTTGTAGTAGAGTCTGAAGTCAGGCAGGTTGATTCCTCCAGCTCCATTCTTCTTTCTCAAGATTACTTTGGCTATTCGAGGTTTTTATTTCATGCAAACGGAGACCAAAAGAAAGCAGGAGTCGCAATACTCATATCAGATAAAATAGACTTTCAAATAAAGGAAGTGAAAAGAGACAAAGAAGGACACTACATAATGATCAAAGGATCAATCAAAAAAGAAGATATAACAATTTTAAATATATATGCACCCAACATAGGAGCACCGCAATATGTACGGCAAACGCTAACGAGTATGAAAGAGGAAATTAATAGTAACACAATAATAGTGGGAGACTTTAATACCCCACTCACCACTATGGATAGATCAACTAAACAGAAAATTAACAAGGAAACACAAACCTTAAATGACACAATGGACCAGCTAGACCTAATTGATATCTATAGGACATTTCACCCCAAAACAATCAACTTCACCTTTTTCTCAAGTGCACACGGAACATTCTCCAGAATAGATCACATCCTGGGCCATAAATCTGGTCTTGGAAAATTCAAAAAAATTGAAATCATTCCAGTCATCTTTTCTGACCACAGTGCAGTAAGATTAGATCTCAATTACAGGGAAAAAATTGTTAAAACTTCAAACATATGGAGGCTAAATAACACGCTTCTGAATAACCAACAAATCATAGAAGAAATCAAAAAAGAAATCAAAATATGTATAGAAATGAATGAAAATGAAAACACAACAACCCAAAACCTATGGGACACTGTAAAAGCAGTGCTAAGGGGAAGGTTCATAGCATTACAGGCTTACATCAAGAAACAGGAAAAAAACCAATTAAATAACCTAACTCTACACCTAAAGCAATTAGAGAAGGAAGAAATGAAGAACCCCAGAGTTAGCAGAAGGAAAGAAATCATTTTGGATATCTAATGAACGTTTCGGAACTTCACACTCTTATTAAGGACTCAAATATTGAATATGATTACAGAAAAATTTGAAGAACTGCAATGTTTCAGACTGGATTGTCTCACTTATAGCAAACATTTGTTGTTGTGTTTTTAAAACTCTGAAGCATTTGGATGCTGCTCTTGGACCTCAGAGCTACATCATTCTGAGGTGCGTCTCCATGTGACACAGATGGAAATTTTCTTTTATAATCACTTGACTTGGGCAGATGTAACTCTGCAACACTCTCCCCAGTTAGACATAACTAGATACTCTACTCTGATTAAAGTCTGCATTCATTTTCATATTCATCTGTTGTTTTTGTTTGTCACAGTTTTAAAATATTGTAAGGTATTTAAACTATTGTAAGATCTTAAATTCTTTAACATTTTAGCCAGTCTTACTCTCTACTGCTCCATGTTTATGCTAATTTACATAAGTGGGATTGGGCATTAAACTTTAATAAAACAATGCCATGGCACAGTTTTCCCAAAAGATGTGACTGTGACATGTGATATGAGAAGTATTCATAGTGGTGTAGATTTTTCAGAATTTTACATAAATTTATTGATTTCCCTCATTTGAGCTTCACGTCATGAGTTCTGACATTATCTATAGGTGTGTCATAGTGGCAGCCAAGAAAAATGACTGGCAATTATTAGATTTTAATTTTTATATCTTTGAGCTAGTTATAAAAAGGAATGTTGTGAGAAGAATTACAATTAAGTTTCTGTTTGGATTTCAGAGACCAGATTAATGTTTCCAAGCTTAAGGAATGTAAGCTCAAGAAAGGGAATTACAGAGCAGACAAGTTATTTAGGCATCTGAAAAGGAGGCCAACCATCCAGGACAACTTGGGGGGTGGGTATGTGTGTGTGCACGTGTGCACACATGTGTGTGTGAGGGAGAGAGAGAAAGAGAGAGAGAGACTGAAAGTGAGCCAAAGATGAGACAGAGACAGACAGAAAGTGACAGAGACAGAGAAATAGAGACAGATAACCTAGAATAATACATTCTTTAGCCTAAGCTAAAAGTAAGAATAACAACCTATGTTATACAGGGATAACAAGGCAGAAGAAGCCCATATGTTTTCTTTGATACCAAAGGCAAGGAAGAGCATCTGATGGAGGTATGTAAGATCTAGCTGATGGCCTACAAATACATATGTGTATATATATATATATATTTTTTTTTTTTCAGAAGTGAAGAGTACATGTCAATCATCATATAGAGCAACTGATTTCAGCAATTTTCTTAGTCTCCGGGTCTTGTCACCTTTCCATGACAATATTCTTAGGTTGGTTCGCGGTAGTTTATACATACACAAAAAAGAAAGCTACAGAATACCCAGCCCTCAACTTGAACCAGGCTATGCAAAGGATGAAAATTTAAAGAAGAGAGAAAAAAGATAAAAAATTAGTATTCAAAAATCTGCCCAAAATTCCAGTAACTGTACTATAGTTTCTAAGGAGCACAGCAATGTCTTCCCATTAAACCATTTTGAAATGAGGTAAGGAAGATCTCTTTCTGCAATGCCAGTGATGTCTGAACACAAAGTCATGATAAAATGGATCATACTTTGTTGGTATCAAGTGCCTCAGACTCCATGCTGTCCCCTAAAAGGCACATAGATGTGGGGGAGGTGAAATTACATGGAATAAACTAATTGTTTAATACAGGTTTTGTTACAGGGTAAAGGAACTGCAGAAAAACCTTCAGCTGGTGAAAAGTGCAAGTTAAAATGCCTCACTTTAAAAATGTTTCAAGAATAGAACTAGCCTAAAGAAAAGAGGTCACTGGCTTCACCAAACATGGATCCTGATAGAGTTTCCAGGAAATTGCAAGGTTGACAGAAGTTTTTGGAAGATGTTAGAAAAATAGGCACTTGAGCAACTGCCATGCATAAGGACCTGGAAAGTCAATAAATACTGGTAGGATGAGACGAAAGAGCATAGTCATTAGGAGTAAGCACTCAGGGCTAGGCTTCCTGAGCTCAAGTCCCTACCAGCCATGTGACCCTGAACCAGTTATTTTTAACCTCCTTTCTCATCTTTCACTGAGATAACAATAATGACTACCTCTTACATTGTTTGCTAATGAATGGTGAGATACACATAGGAAGTGACAGGACTGCGCTTGGCACATGTAAGTGGGTAAATAGATTTATTATTAATATTTAAGATAATAGCAAACAAGATCAGATGTTTTGTTTTCACGTTGTGACATACTGATCATACATATCTGGGCAATTGATGTAAAATTTCTAATCTTTATTTTCCCAGTTTGTAACCTCTGGATAGTAGGATGACAGATGTCCTCAATGTCTGATACTCAAATTGCAATTTTAATATGTGACTTGAAAGTTGCATATAATCAGGACACCCTGAATGAAGTTTTCCTCCTGGAGTTCTCTATCTCTGTGTCAACACATTCTAAATGCACTTTTCCCCTCAGTATTAAGCGAAGCATGTTTAAAAATGTTTCTTAATAGTCATTATTGGCCAAGTAGTTAGTTGCATACAGGAATCCTATAAAACCACAAATATACATTTTAAAACACTATGGTCATATATTATCCTGAGAAACTATAGTGAAAGTTTTGATAATTTAAGTGTGAGAATGAAAGGTTTCTATTTCCCAAGGATACTCTGAAAATAATTTTGGTGAAGGTTGAACAGAAAAAAAAATCTAAAAAATATTAAACTCATTGAGTATCCAAGATAGCATCTTGCAGTAACACCTAAAAGGTGTATTAGGGGAAAATAATGGAAGGAGAAAATACACAGATATAGCAAAATATCTTTAGTCTGCCATGTATTGAAAATATTCCAAAAATAGAAGTTCAGTTCAATTCATTGCAGTTGCTTAGTCATGTCTGACTCTTTGCGACCCCATGAACCACAGCACGCCAGGCCTCCCTGTCCATCACCAACTCCCAGAGTCCACCCAAACCCATGTCCATTGAGTCGGTGATGCCATCCAACCATCCCATCCTCTGTCGTCCCCTTCTCCTCCTGCCCTCAATCTTTCCCAGCATCAGGGCCTTTTCAAATGAGTCAGCTCTTCATATCAGTTGGCCAAAGTATTGGAAGAGCCATAGGCAAATTAACTTTTGAACAATAAAGATCACATTAAAAAGGAATTCATTAGCTTAAGAAGGAGACAAGTTCATTTCCTATCTGGTTTAACTAAATTTAAAAATAAATTTTAATTTAAAAATTCATTTTAATTTCTGAATTAAAGATATTTTCAACAAAGTAAGAAACTAGATGCATAAATAAAGTAGCTTATTATAGTATGCTCTGGAGGAAGAAATGGCAACACACTCCAGTATTCTTGCCTGGAGAATCCCATGGACAGAGGGGCCTGGTGGTCTACAGTCCATGGGGTCGCAAGAGTAAGACAACGACTTAGTGACTAAACCACCACCACCACCACCACCAGCATATAGTATGCTCAAAACAGAATGTCAGTGATGGATATTCTCCTAGAATATTAGTATTTAACTCTACCTGAGGTATGTTACAACAGATTAAAAATATTGGTTATATTACAGGAACTAAAAATATTTAGAAAATTATGGAAGACTGGTTTTCATATTTTTATGATGAATATTCTCTACTAAATTATTAGAATGTAAAATTAAAAAGTATAATTTAATAAAGATATTAGGAAAGTTTCTGTTGTATACAAGGTATGTTAAGATATCTGATAATAGCTTATAATTCAATTTTATGTATATTAAGTGTATGAGTGTTTAGTTACAAGTATACACATGTAAAACACAATAAAAATTACCAATTGTTGATGATACCTCCATTTTTTCTCATCCCATTTTTATCATCTAGCAAAATGTAGCTTGCTCTAGCTCATTTATTAACAGATTTGACACTTAGCCAACAGTCTTCCTTTCCATCGCACATCCTGTCAGATCTTTGAGTACATTTTAACGTACAGATGCATGATTCTTTCAATTTTCTACAATTTCAATATTCCTTGGGTCCATTTCTAATAAATTGTTCTTCTGTTTATACAAGTCACCCATTCCCATGATTTCTTATCACCAACTGTTTGCTCCATGCCCAAAATAATTAATTCACACATCTTTTGCTTCCAGATTGTAGGAGATTAAAAAAACCTATTTTGCCTTTAATGTCATTGGCAAACACATGGGTCTCTAACCCAATCTAAGATCTTTAACCTTTAGTGCAATCAACAGTTCATTTCTCTCTCATATAATCATCTTCATTCTGTCAACTAGATTATTTTAAATATGCTTAAAGTATAGTGCCCTCTCTGTCTTTATTATAAAGAAAAAATTTTGTAAAATCATATTATATACTTGCCCACATCCCACTTACAGACTGTATATCCTAATATAATCTTGATTTCCATGATTCCACCAAAAAACTCTCAAGATCACCAGCGCACTCCTTTATGCTCTGTTCAATGAACATTAATAAAGAAGTCAGATATGTGAACAAAATTGAATACCCTCTTCATGGCTTTTAAAACACACCAACATCTAGGTTTACCTTTAAAAGTGGCAAGGTTCTCTGACCCGCTCTTACAGAATGAAATGATCATTAAATATTGAAGTTGCTCAGTGTTCAAACTATATGATATCCTTTGAGGTTTAATCACACAATGTTCACCTGGACCAATCTGCATCAACTGCATGGGTTTTAGAGGAAAAAGAATGGATGCAAAGAGGAAATTCATACCTGTGTGGGGCCACAAGTAACCCAGCCTCCCATATCTGACCGAGGAGTCTCCTGTCATCTGCCAGCACCTATGAAAATGTTACTGAATGTGGTATTGTAATTTATAGTATGAATTATATATTTGGGAATGGTGTTAGAGACTGCTCTTTTTAAAAACTTTTTAAACTTTATATTGGAGTACAGTTGATTGACAATGTTGTGTTAGTTTCAGGTATACAGCAAAGTGATTTAGTTATACATGCATCTATTTTTTTTCAAATTCTTTCCCCATTTAGGTTGTTACATAATATTGAGTAGAGATACCAGTGCTATAAAGTAGGTCACTATTCTTTTACATGCAGCTGTCCAGTATCCCCATAAGATCCAATAATCCCACCCCTGAGCACACATCCACAGAAAATCATAATTCAAAAGATAAATGTACGGGAATGTTCACTGCTGCACTCTTTACAATAGCCAAGATATGAAAGCAACCTAAGTGTCCACTGACAGAGCAATAGATAAAGAAGAGATAAAGATAAAGAGATTTAGATAAAGATAAAGAGATAAAGATAAAGAGATACAGGTACACATATATAATGGAATATTACTCAGTCTTAAAAGAATGAAATAATGCCATTGCATCAACATGGATAGACCTAGAGATTATCAAAGTGAAGTAAGTCAGAGAAAGACAACGATCATATGCTGTCACTATTTAAATGTTTGCATCCCCTTTGCTATTCACAGCTGAAGGTGAAATGAGTCAGCACATAGGTGTGCTTACTAGGTAGCCCCCACATAGGGACTTACCAGCTGGCGCTAGTGGTAAAGAATCTACCACTAGCACCATCTAGTAAGGATGACATAAGATACACTGGTTCGATTGCTGGGTTGGGAAAATCCTCTGGAGAAGGAAATGACAACCCACTCCAATATTCTTGCCTCGAAAATTCCACGGACAGAGGATCCTGGCAGGCTACAGTTCATGGGGTCACAAAGAGTCGGACATGACAGAGGGACTGAACTGAACTGAAGGATACAGGCTGGTTGCCATAGGAACAAATTGTGTGATTCGAAGGTTGGAACTTTCAGTCCCACCCCTTCACCTTCATGGAGGGGAGAGTGGCAGGAGGTTCATTTACCAATGGTTTATTATTTATTCATTCATGCCCACATAATGAATCCTCTCAGTTCAGTTCAGTTGCTCAGTCGTGTCTGACTTTTTGTGACTCCATGGACTGCAGCACACCAGGCTTCCCTGTCCATCACCAACTCCCAGAACTTGCTCAAACTCATGCCCATCACGTCAGTGAGGCCATCCAACCATCTCATCCTCTGTCATACCCTTCTCCTCTGCCTTCAGTCTTTCCCAGGATCAGGGTCTTTTCCAATGAGTCAGCTTTTCGCATCAGGTGGCCAAAGTATTGGAGTTTCAGCTTCAGCATTAGTCCTTCCAATGATTATTCAGGACTGATTTCCTTTAGGATGGACTGGTTGGATCTCCTTGCAATCCAGGAGACTCTCAAGAGTTTTCTCCAACACCACAGTTAAAAAGCATCAGTTCTTCAGCACTCAGCTTTCTTTATAGTCCAACTCTCACATCCATACATGACTACTGGAAAAACCATAGCTTTGACTAGACGGACCTTTGTTGGCAAAGTAATGTCTCTGCTTTTCAATATGCTGTCTAGGTTGGTCATAGCTTTTCTTCCAAGGAGCAAGTGTCTTTGAATTTCATGGTTGCAGTCACCTTCTGGCTCTACAAATCATGAAGCCTCTACAAAATCCAAAAGGAAAGATTTGGAGCGCTTCTAAGTTGGTACACATGTGCCAATGTGGAGAGAGTGGTGTCCCCAGAGAGATCACGGAAGCTCCCCTTCTTACATATATCTTGCCCTATGCATCTCTCATATGTTCCTGATTTATACCTTCTTAGAGCAACCAGTGATCTAGTCAGGAACCATTTTCCTGAAATTTGTGATTCTTTCTAGCAAATTTACTGACCCAGAGGTGGGGGTCATGGAACTTCTGATTTATAGCTGATTTATATCTGACCGATTGCTAACTGATCAGAAGCACAAGAGATGTATGGACTGGCCTGGGGACAGTGGGCCTGAGTCCTTAACCTGTGATGGTCAGAGAGTTGAACTGTCGGACACTCAGCTGCTGTCCCAGAAATTGTTTGAGTGATAAGAAGTTCATAACTGAAGTAGTGTTGCAGTTAAGTTTTGAGAGTTGAGAAGACACACAGGGAATGTTTTTTCACTCTATACATTCTTACACTGTATGGTTTGCAAGTAGGGTAAAATTTCAGACACCTTAGACTCACTGACAAGAATACAATTAATTATTGGTATGACTTCTTCAAATATAGGCCTGGAGAGTTTGACCAATCTATAACTGTTTTAACTAGTCTTCATATCTCTATAAAGAAATAATACATATATATACACACACATTAGAATAACAAATATTACTGGATTTTGAAGGTAGATGGAAGTGGCTACAGTAGGAACATGATTTTTTGTCATTAGAAATATTTCCAAGACCTTAACATCTTAATTAATAATAGGAAATAATTTTGAATACATATATGTATTCATATATATTTAACTTTCAAAGAATGTTTGTTTTAAATATTATCTTGGAACTAAGAATCACTGATTAAAAAGCAGAGTGTGTATGTGCTAGTCACTCAGTCGTGTCTAACTCTTTGCAACCCCATGGACCCTAGCCTGCTAGGCTCCTCTGTCCATGAGGATTCTCCAGGCAAGAATGCTGGTTTTGGTTGCCATGCCCTCTTCCTCTTCCAGGGGATCTTCCCAACCCAGGGATGGAACTCAGGTCTCTCACATGGCAGGCAGATTCTTTACCATCTGAGCCTCCAGGAGAGTAGACAATGTTATTTCCAAAAAAATGCACATAATTTTAATTAATAGTTGGAGGAAACATTTACCTTTTCTAACTTATCAATGCTCATTGAGCTGAGGATATATATCATAGACAATAAAGAAATTTATAATTTTGTACAATGAATAGTTACACTACATTTATAGAATAAGAAATATTTTAAAGTAATATTTCCTAGAAAGAATATAGGTTTAGATGAATCTGTGTTAGTCTGGCAAGTTTGGATCACTGATTCAGGTAGATCTGTGTTTATGTGTTTACCTCTTCATCTACACATATAGGCTGGGTGTTCCTTTATATTTTTATTTTTGTGCATTCTTTACCCTTGTCCTACTGTTATGCATGTTATATTGATAAAACAAAGCATGTTTGTTTAAACTTCCATTGATTTTTAAATCAACACTGATTTTGAACAGAGCTACCCACTCAAGCTTCAACTTAATTTACATTGATTTTTTTGACTTTGTGATGTACAGCAACCTGTATCTTTCTTATTATAGACCAAAAACACAAAATGTATTCAATATAATACTAAGATTTGCAATTTAATTACAAACAATTTTTGATTTCCCAAATTAATTCTTACCATTTATGCATAATTATATTTTAAACAATTTAAAAATATTTATAAGTATTTTTATTCAATTATAGGCACTGATCTTCATGAAAGGAGCCTGGCAGTCTGGCGTTTAAAAGGGATATTGGCCTAAATAGAAATCCTATGAAGTCATGGGTTTAACTTAAATCATTTTCAGGGATTATGTTCTTGGAAAGTTATTTTTTCTTAAAGGTCTAATTTGTAAATTCTAAATACAAAAATACTATTGAGATCAGTCCTGGGTGTTCATGGGTAGGACTGATGTTGAAGCTGAAACTCCAGTACTTTGGCCACCTGATAAGAAGAGCTGACTCATTCAAAAAGACCCTGATGCTGGGAAAGATTGAGGGCAGGAGGAGAAGGGGATGACAGAGGGTGAGATGGTTGGATGGCATCACTGACTCAATGGACATGGGTTTGGGTGGACTCTGGGAGTTGGTGATGGACAGGGAGGCCTGGAGTGCTGTGGTTCATGGGGTCACAAAGAGTCAGACACAACTAAGTGACTGAACTGAACTGAACTATTGAAAATGTACTCCATTACTTTCCACATATTTGAAAAACCCAGATCCAGTGATATACAGGAATTCTACGTTATTGCTTAAAATACCTTGTATTACCAATAAAAGTAGCTAGGAGCAAAGATCTGTTGCTAGTTAAAATGCTTTCTGAATTACTTTTATAACATTTTATTTTATCTAATTAATTATGTATGGTTTAAAATTTCTTCTATATATGAGAAATGTTTTTATGTGTGTTAGTCACTCAGTCGTGTCTGACTGTGCAACCCATGAACTGTAGTTGGCCAGGTTCCTCTGTCCATGGGATTCTCCAAGCAAGAATACTGGAGTGGATTGCCATTTCCTTCTCCAACAATTTTTTATAAACAGAATAATTAAAATAGTGTTTGTCTTCTTAGAGTTTGCAGTTCAGTGGTAGAGATTAACTTACAGTCATATTCTATTAACAAAACATAAATATTAAATTCTAAACATGGTAAGTGCTGAGAGGGGAGAAAACTTAAATAAGTATAAACTAACTAATTTGGTTTAGATACTAGATTTAAGTCTAGTCAGTCAAACTCCAGAATAACACACAGCACCTTGTGGTTCTCTTGTCTCCTACTTTGAGTGCATGATAAGTTACGTCAGTCATGTCTGACTCTTTGCAACCCTGTGGACTGTAGCATGCCAGGTTCCTCTGTCCATGGGCTTCTCCACACAAGAATACTGGAGTGGTTTGCTATGCCCTCCTTCAAGGGATCTTCCTGACCCAGGGTTTGAACCTGGGGCTCCTGCATTTCCTGCACTGGAGGAGGATTCTTTACCCAATAAGCCACCTAGGAAGCCCATCTGCTACTTTCAGTAGCTACTAATGAAGGGGAGGTTCATCTAGTCAAAGCTATGGCTTTTTCCAGTAGTCATGAATGGATGTGAGAGTTGGACTATAAAGAATGCTTTTGAACTGTGATGTTGGAGAAGACTCTTGAGAGTTCCTTGGACTGCAAGGAGATCAAATCTGTCCATCCTAAAGGAAATCAGTCCTGAATATTCATTGGAAGGACAGATGCTGAAGCTGAAACTTCAATACTTTGGCCATCTGGTGCTAAGAACTGACTCACTGGAAAAGACCCCAATGCTGGGAAAGATTGAAGGTAGGAGGAGAAGGGGATGACAGAGGATGAGATGGTTGGAAGGCATCACCGATTCAAAGGACATGAGTTTGAGCAAACTCTGAGAGTTGATGATGGACAGGGAGGCCTGGCGTGCTGCAGTCCATGGGGTGGCGAAGAGCCGGACACAACTGAGCAACTGAACTGAAGTGAATGAAGGAGAGTTGCATATTAACTCCAGACAGAGGAAATAGCACAAGACGTCGTTTAGAGAGGAGAGATTTTGCATGTACATGTTCATTATGTCTTTAAAGGTAAAGAATCACTTGGGAGAGATCAAAAGTGGATGATGGAAGCCAAATGAAGAATTATCATTGTAAATCAGGTAGGGTATGATCATAGTTGGAAAATGGGAAGTGGTGAACTGATAGATAGTGTGTGTGTGCATGTGTATGTGCATGTGTACTCATGTCTACACATGTAGGTAAATGTATTAAAATAACACCAAAAAAAAAAAAAAACCTGATTAATTAACCTAAAAGGTAACAGAAAAAAGTTAATTTCTAGGTTTGCCTAGCTGAATGTTTATTAGAGCTGGTAAGTGAAGTGGAGAAAGAAGATAAACTGGAAGATGGATGATTATAAATTTATCTTTATAAATTCTTGTTTTGGATTTTTTCTCTTTTTAATATACAAAGAGAACTATGAGTCCACAATCTCTTACTTCAGTATTTAAAATTCAAAGTTCCTTGAAAATCATATGATTTGTTCTCAAAAATATGTAGCAACTTGTTTGACAGTGGCCAGGTGGTGGTTTACTTGCTAAGTCATGTCTGACTCTTTAGACCCCATGGACTATAGCCTACCAGGCTCTTCTGTCCATGGGATTTTCCAGACAACAATAATGGAGTATTTTTGTCATTTCCTTCTCCAAGGGATCTTCCTGACCCGGGGGTCAAACCCGTGTCTCCTGCACTGCAGGCAGATTCTTTACTGACTGAGTAAAATTATCTAAACCAATATGAGAATATAAAATTTTCAATTATGCACACTTAATATAAATATTTTAAAATTCGGAGTGGCTCTATGTACTGGTTATAGTTTCTAAAATATCCAGTTTGTTAGCCTATCTAAAATCAGAATGTTACTTAAATTTTAGGCTCATAGAGCTCCAACGGTTTCAAATAAAGGGTTGAAATCTTTATTGTGTAACAGTTGTGTTCACAAGTCTAGAGCAAAGAGATGAAAACAAGGCTACAGAAAGAAACTTGTGATTTACTTACTGATTCACAGTCATGAGACAGTACACAGAATAGGAAGGAAACAAGACCTAGTGCCAAAAGGTAGAATCACAATATCTGAAGATAAGCTAATAAATAGGAAATAGAGGAATGCGCCCAGTGGTAACAGAAAAACCAGGAAAGTCTACTGTCACAGACCAGGAAGAGAATATACCAAGGAAAAAGGAATAGACCATTTTAAAATTGGGTATTAGGCTCTCTGCTATTGAATAGCAGGAGTTCCTTATAATTTTGAATGCTAATAACTTATATATGTGAATTTGAAACTATTTTGTCCCATTGTTTTGTTTACATGTTTTACTCTGTTGTTTCTTTGCCATACAGAATCATTTTAGTTTGACACAGTCCTATTCATCTATTTTAGCTTTTGTTGCCTGTGCTTAAGTGTCATACACAAGAAATCACTGCCAAGATCAATGTCATGAAGCTTTTCTCCTACATGTTCCTAAAGATATATGAAAAGACGCCCACTGTCATTTATCACTAGGGACTTGCAAAACAAAACTACAATGAGAAAGCAGTGCATACCTGTTAGGTTGGCAATTATCAACAAAGCAAAAGACAAGTGTTGGCGAGGATGCAGAGAAATTAGAAGCATTTTGCACTGTTGGTGAATACAAAAGGTGCAGTTGCTATAGAAAACAATATGGAGTCTCCTCAAGAAATTAAAACCAGAGTTACCTATGAAAGTGAAAGTCTCTCAGTCGTGTCCGACTCTTTGCCACCCCATGGACCATACAGTCCGTGGAATTCTCTATGCCAGAATACTGCAGTGGGTACCCTTTCCGTTCACCAGGGGATCTTCTCAACTCAGGGACTGAACCCATTGCAGCTGATTCTTTATCAGCTGAGCCACACTACCTATATTATAAATCAAAAATCTCTTCTGGGTATACACACAGAAGAATTAAGATCAGGATCTACCTATATTATCAACCAAAATTTCACTTCTGGGTATATATCCAGAAGAATTGAAATGAGGATCTTGAAGAGATATCAGACTCCCATGGCTATTGAAATGGTCTTTATCATAGCCAAGATATATACAGCCTAAATGTCTACAGACAAGTGAATAAAGAAAATATGATATATACATATGATAAAATATTGTTCTCCTAAAAGAAGAAAATCCTGCACTATGTGACAATATTGATGAACTCTGAGAACACTATGCTAAGTGAAATAAGCAAATCACAGAAAGACAAATACTGCGTTATTCTATTTATATGAGGTATCTAAAAGTAGTCACAGAAGCAGAGAATATAATGGTGGATGTCAGGAGGTGAGGGGAAGAGGTGATGGGGAGTTGCTAATCAACAGGTATGAAAATTTTAGTTATGCAAGATGGATAAGCTCTAGAGGTCTTCCGTGTAACATTGTGCCTATGGTTAACTACACTGCGTGTGCCGTGTACTTCCACATCTATTAAAAGAGTACATCTAATGTTAATTGTTCTCATCACGATAAAACAAAAGAAGAAAGAAAGTGCCAACACTGTTTAACCCTGCAGAGAAGTTAAGGAGCTGAGAGCTTTAGAATGTCCTTTTGGAATATATACCGAAGAAATTGTTGTAAATTTTGCAAGAGACAGTTCAGGGAAGGGTTGAGAAGTAATCCAGATTACAGGTGTGAATGGCAAGATAATGACCTAGTATTTTAATGTGAATTATATTCACAAAAAACTCTTAATGATTTCTTTGTTGTTGTTGTTCAGCCACCCAGTCGTGTCTGACTCCTTGAGACCCCATGGACTGCAGCACGCCAGGCCTCACTGTCCCTCACCATCTCCCAGAATTTGCCCAAGTTCATGTTGATTGCATCGGTGATGCCATCCAGCCATCTCATTCTCTGATGCCCTCTTCTCCTTCTGTCCCAATTATTTCTTGCAGCAATATAAATGCTATTTTGGAAATTATTTACACCATGGTGAAATAACTAAACCCATAGGAAGCAAGGTAGAGTGAAATAACAAAATTTTATCATGTTATAAAATTTAATAGTAGAAATAACATAATTAAAAAGACTTTATTATTTTTAGCAATATGACAGCAGCAAATAATTTAACTGAGAATGTATATTAACTGAGACATCTTTAACTATAATATTTTATTGAATATATGCTACAAAATTTTAAGGTAAAGCTAACCCTATATTAAGGATAAGAAAATTAAATCTCAAAACCAATCATTAGTTTTTCCACAGATGTAGGGCATGCACTTTTGAATGAAGATCTGTTTAAATCTAAAATGGACATTCTCTCACTAAATATACTGCCTTCCTTTTATGTCTCAAATATTTGCTGATATATATTAAGTAATTCCAAGTTATTATGCTGTCATTTTGCAATGCATGTCCTTTCTGTAATTTCCAACTAAAAGCATGATTTACATAATGCTCTAGGGATTTATACCACTGCTGACATGCAGGAGATATTGATACATCCAGGGTAATTTAGGAAATGGGAAGGATATAATGGATAATGTTAATATATCTGAGTTTTCAGTATCTGTCTTTAAAGGAAATAACCCAGTGACTTTCTAATAACAGTTATTACATATACCATTTCTGTAAAGAATGCAAGGCCAAGACACTAAAGAACTACATGTTTAAAAAATTACTGTTTGATTACCTATAAAGATAGCTTTTATTTCTTTTTTTTTTAAAGATAGTTTTCATTTCTTAATAGAGGAAGGCAAATGAGAAAAGTAAAGGCAATATCATTTTGCTTTGTTTTATATATGCTATACAATTGTAGATTTTAAAATTTAGAGTCAAGTTATATCTGTGGACAATGTTTTTATGATTAAAGGTATAGTCTATATCCTTTGCTGTCATTAAACATTTAAAATTCCATGCTTACTTAACAAAGACTTTTTGGTATCTTCCTGAAAGTCATTACTGGTCCAAAGTTTTTCTACACTTAACAAGCTAAGGTGCTGTCTTCAATCTTCTTTTAAAAGGTTTGTTTGAGGTAGCTGGAAATTCTGCTCCATGAAGGTAGGTGTTCTGAATTATTCAGACATCATAGGGTTTCTACTCTATTTTAATCTACGTAACTCCTGATCTCACCACTACAATTAGGTGTACATTCATATGGGAGTGGCTAAAGTGTCTCAAAATAAATGTTCTAGAAAATGAGAATTTTATTGCTGTAACACACCTATCTAAAATTTTAGGTAAAGCAAAGATAACTATGCTGTTCAGAAGCTTTATCAGGATTAGAAGGGCAAAGTGATCGTTCATAAAGAATTAGTTTATCATCCCTGAAACAGAGTGCATGGGACATAATAGGGAATGGTGACACCTGAAATTATATGGCAAAAGAATATGAATTAGAATATTAGCATGTTTGATTATGCAGCATTACTGAGACATTTCTGGGTAGGAGCTATTGTGTTTTTGTTTTATCTAAGTCCTCAATACCAATCCAAAACAATACTTATTTTACAACGCTGTCTTTATATATATATAAGGATTCTTGGATTTCAAAAGTTGGGAAATTAGTTTTTGCAATAACTTTTTTAAAAGTTGAGCATTTAAAATATATATACTGACATCTCAGTAGTTTCAGTGGAATTTGGGGACTACCCTTATCATTAATTTATGAAAATATTAATTAGAATTTATTACCTGGTTTGCATAAAAATATTCAGTCTTTTTAAAGTGACAAACCAAGATAGCATATTAAAAAGTAGAAATATAATTTTCCCACAAGGGTCAGAATAGTCAAAGCTATGATTTTTTCCAGTAATCTTGTACGGATGTGAGTTGGACCATAAAGAAGGCTAAGTGCCAAAGAACTGATGCTTTCAAACTGTGATGCTGTAGAAGATTCTTGAGTCCCTTGGACAACAAGGAGATCAAATCAGTTAATCCTAAAGGAAATCAATCCTGAATATTCACCAGAAGGACTGATGCTCCAATACTTTGGCCACCTGATGCAAAAAGCCAACTCATTGGAAAAGACCCTGATGCTGGGAAAGACTGAGAGCAGGAGGAAAAGGGGGAGACAGAGGATGAGATGGTGGGATGGCATCACTGATTCAATGGACATGAGTTTGAGCAAACTCTGGGAGACAGTGAAGGACAGGCAAGCCTGGTGTGCTACAGTCCACGGGGTCACAAAGAGTTGGACACAAATGAGTGACTAAACAACAACAATCATGATAAATACCACCATTATTAAAACAAGTACGTAAATGTTACTTGCAAATTTACAAGTCTGAAATTTTGTTATGAGCCAGTTTGGAAGAAGGGCAAAGACCTTTGGCCAGTGTCAGAATTTTTTGCAGGTAAATTTGTACCCAGGGCCCTCACAGTACAGACTCCACGTGTGAAGAAACTATGTGTGCCCTGAGTGTATTCTAGCCCCTTTTAAACTAATGGACATACATGGAATGTGATATGGGGGTGGGGTTCACTGTCTTTCTTGGAATGTTCCTGATAGCAAGTAAAGTTCACAAGATAAGGTGGCTCCCCTATTTTGAAAATTGAACATGGTGCAAATGGGTCATCCGGGTGCACCTTGTTCTGTGGAATAATGAAGAATTTGGGCGCTCACTGGTCTCTTCCATGCCATTGCTTAGAATTATCTCTCCGTTCTGTATAAATAACATAATTGTTCCATACCTCCTTCTTCATCTATTTTCATTCTATTAACCTCTCTGGGGCTTCTCTGGCTAGCCCACTATATAATGCAAGCTCAGCAGCTGTGACAGAAATATGGGGTTCTCTTATTCTCGGTGTGGTTTGATGAATTTCCTAATGATTAGATAGATTACAAGTGCAAACACACACTTACCTTCAAGTGTATTTATATACCCACAGTCTTACAGGAAACGTGATTTAATGCCAGATGGATGATGTATAATCTAGGTCAAGGCACTTACCCTGGTAGACTTGGTGTGACTAGTTCATAATTTCCTCATTTTTACAATTTGACTTTTGGCATTCCTTTTATAGATCAGCAATCTGAGCAAGTATGTACTCAAAATCAGTTCTTATAGTTAATCTTGGCATTTGCAGGCTAGCAAGTACTAGAAGGCACTATTTCTGTGTGTATGTGTGTTTTTTTAGAGACTGTAGTAATAATGTCTGGGGCTTCCCTGGGGCTCTAATGGTAAAGAATCTGCCTGCAAATCAGGAGACCTGGGTTTGATCCCTGGGTCAGAAAGACCCCCTGGAGAAGACAATAGGTACCCACTCCACTATTCTTGCCTGGAGAATCCCATGGACAGAGGAACCTGGTAGGCTACAGTCCATAGCATCACGCAGCGTCTGACCTGAGTGAAGCGACTTAGTATGCATGCATGCACCAGTATATCTAGAATAAGCCCAGGGTAAAATTAATAACCAAATGGATAAAATCATATCTATAAGTATTACTTTTGAAGGTGTTCTCTGGAGACTTGAATTGAAGTACAAGCTAACAGAACTAAGCTAATTCAAATTATCATATTAATTATTTTAAACAGTGCATTTTATAAACTTGAAAACATGCCTAAAAGATATAGTATAAAAAGTGTCATTTAATGAAATATATTTATGAAGAACAGAGGAGAAAAATTTTAACTGATGTTATTATACTTCTAAGCTTTGTGTTTTGAAAGACTTCAAATAATGCTGGTCAAGAAAGTTTCAAAAAAGAAGCATGATATCAAATGAGCAGAAGAAAGTGAATATGAACTTGGAAATGTGAACTAGAAATATCTAAATTCAATAATTTTTTCTATCACTTATACACCAGCACTAAGAAGCTTAGGTTAAATGACTTCAGGGGAATATAGGGTTTAAAATGTTTATAAAATTTAAAATAATAAAAACATGTAGAAATTTATTAGAACGTTTGTTTCACATCATGCTTTCATGCATTCATCAATCATGTGTATCAAAACTACTCCAATCTAGGCACTGTATTTGGAAAATAAAGTTGTAAAGCAAACATTTTGAAATGGTGATACTAACATATAAAGAAGAAAGAGAAAGAGAGATGGAAAGTTCAATGAATACATTATAACAGACAATATTCAGAATAACAAAAGAGGAATGGACAAAGTTTTAGTTTGGATGGTGTTTTAAAGGTAGAAAATATATAGAAAATCATTTGGATCAAGAGAAATCAGAAAAATTGAAAACATAATTTATATTGGACAGAGTCTGCCAAAACTTCCAAAAAGATGCATTCAATTAAATACATGGAATTAAGCCTACACAATCCAAAGCTATTCTGGCAAATACAAATAGTACAATTTGTTTTTTAAAATATGTAAGGATGTTTATAAATTTTAAGTTATGGTACATCACGGAAGAAGTTAATTACTCAAGAATGTATTTTATGAAAGAGAAAGAGTGATCAAGTTCTAAAATTTCCAGCAAAATAGACTTACTTTTCTCAATTTGAAACATTTTCTGGGATTTTTAAAAACAGTGACATGAAATTATATTCTTAAATGCCATGAGTTATAAACTCTAGGTGTAATAGAAGACATCTTGGCAACACTGATGGTCTAGAAGAAGTTGGAATCATGATTACATCTTATTAGTCACACTTAATAAACTCAAAATTCTCCAAGCCAGGCTCCAACAGTACATGAAACATGAACTTCCAGATATTCAAGATGGATTTAGAAAAGGCAGAGGAACCAGAGGTCAAATTGCCAACATCTGCTGAATCCTCAAAAAGCAAGAGAGTATCAGAAAAACATTTACTTTTGCTTTATTGACTATGCCAAAAACAAACTGTGGGAAATTCTTAGAGATGAGAATAGCAGACCACCTGACCTGTCTCCTGAGAAATATGCATGCAGGTCAGGAAGCACCAGTTAGAACTGGACATGGAATAACAAACTGGTTCCAAATAGGAAAAGGAGTACATCAAGGCTGTATATTCTCACCCTGCTTATCTCACTTATATGCAGAGTACATCATGAGAAATGCCGGGTTGGATGAAACACAAGCTGGAATCAAGATTGCGGAGAGAAATATCAATAACCTCAGATATGCAGATGACACCACCCTTATGGCAGAAAATGAAGAAGAACTAAAGAGCCTCTTGATGAAAGTGAAAGAGAAGAGTGAAGAAGTTGGCTTAAAATTCAACATTCAGAAAACCAAGATCATGGCATCTGGTCCCATCACTTCATGTCAAATAGATGGGGAAATGATGGAAACAGTGAGAGATTTTTTTTTTTGGGGGGGGGGGCTCCAAAATCACTGCAAGTGGTGACTGCAGCCATGAAATTAAAAAACACTTGCTCCTTGGAAGAAAAGCTATAACCAACCTAGACAGTATATTAAAAAGCAGAGACATTACTTTACCAACAAAAGTCCATCTAGTCAAACCTATGGTTTTTCCAGTGGTCATGTATGGGTGTGAGAATTGGACTATAAACAAAGCTGAGCAGTAAAGAATTGATGTTTTTGAATTGTGGTCTTGGGGAAGACTCTTGAAAGAGTCCCTTGGATTGCAAGGAGATCCAACCAGTCCATCCTAAAGGAAATCAGTCCTTAATATTCACTGAAAACACTTATGCTGAAGCTGAAACTCCAATACTTTGGCCACCTGATGCGAAGAATGAACTCATTTGAAAAAACCTTGATGCTGGGGAAGATTGAAGGCGGGAGGAGAAGGGGATGACAGAGGATGAGATGGTTGGATGGTATCACTGACACAATGGACATGAGTTTGAGTAGGCTCTGGGACTTGGTGATGGACAGGGAAGCCTGGTGTGCTGCAGTCCATGGGGGTAGCAAAGAGTCAGACACGACTGAGTGACCGAACTGACTGAATAAGCTTTCTGGTGCAACATTCCACAGCAGTGGGATGAAAAGGAAAAACAGTTTATTGGATGTATTTACAGAGGCCGACTAACTGACCATTGACCAAGATGGACTAAATCTTCCACTTGGCTTCACTAAACCTTCCTGACTGTATGCTCCTGACCTCCCCGTCCATAGAGCATTTGCTGTAGAAAATCTGCAGTTGAAATTCTTTCTCTGATCCTTTAAGACTCAAATCTTCTCCAAGCCTCTTTCCCATGGACTTGGGTGCCATGTCTTTGAAATGTAATCGGGAGGAAAAATAGCACCCCTAGCTCCCAGCTCTGTGAGAGGATAGATGTCTAACTTCTAACCAATCAGCAAAAGCAGGGGACTGGTCACTTTGATCAATCCCTGCAAGGTCCTAGGGTACAGCCTTCGCTAGCTACCCCAGAACTTGAGTTCAATCTTACTCCTATCAGAACGGTAATGTTTATCCATAACTTTATCAAGGTATGATTGACAAATAGAAATTGCATGTAGTTAAGTTGCACAGTGTGATTTCTTTGTTTATTCCTGTTTAATTCCATCAGGTGCACTTTTCTTTGACATCAAGTGTGCTGCAAAAATTAAAGGACACTGTAACTCAGAATGAGTAGTAAAATTTTTCACACTTCTGGTTCATTTTTTTTTTTTAATGTTTAGCTGTGTGATGTGTGTAGAATTAATCCTTCTGTACAGTGTGAATTGCTCTTTGGACTTGGCTTACTCTCAGATGATGACGTCATTGTCCATAACTCATCTGCTGTCTCTTCTGTTCTACTGGTCTGTGGTGCCACCAAACTAATTTCATGGATGTATTTAGATTTGTTGGGAAATGGTTTAATTGCTGATGTTTTATCATAAATTGCTATATCTGGGTGAACATGTCTGTTCTAATTTTTGTGAGTAGTTTTTCTGGATATACATATTCTTTTCATTGATCGTATAACTTTTAGATTCAAAATTTTAATTCTGGGAAAAATGAACATAATTATATATTGACCAAAGTCACATTAAATTTAGAACTAAACCTAAGATAATTTGACAGGTTAATGATTTTGAGTTTTCTTAACCATTTGTCTTTGCAATTGTTTAGGTTTTGTTTGCATGCACTACTTCTTTAAGAATGTTTGAAAATTTGTTTCATATATATTGTTACTATACATTACAGTATACTTTAGTCATAAGCATTTGATCTTTTTTATTGCTCAAACAAATGAGTCCTTTCATTTTATTCTGTAAGAAGTGTTTTGTATTGTATGTCAGAGAGTGATTGTTGTAACAGTTTTTGTAGGTTATGAATTCCAAAATCAGTATGGATTTCTTCTTTCCTTTTCAGTTTACTTTCTTGGATTTTCTATGTATCAGTAATTAAATTTTTTCCTTAATGAATATTTATTGAGTAGCTAATATGTGCTGCTTGCTTATAGTATACATCGGTAAACAAATTCATCAAAGATTCCTTTCTTCATGGACTGTATTTTCTAGTAATGCAATTTAGTATGTTAAAAATGTTATATAGTTTTGGATAAATACAAATATGTATTAACTGTGAAAATACATGTCTAGGGATGACAAATCAACAATAGTGGTTATTCTTGGGAAAGGAAAGAGGAAATGTGATAATGGAGAACTATATATACAAGTGTTTAACTGTATAATATTTTATTTCTTGAAATAAGGGTAATTGGATATTATTTTTTCTGTATACTCAAAGTGCAACCTCTTTGCCATTCTGTCCAAGTATGTGGAAAATAGGCACCAGAATGAAGAACTAGATTTTATACAAAAATACTTTAGAATAAGTGTCACTTTAGAGCAGGCCATTTACACCAATAGACGAGAGCTTTTATAACTAGTTCTCAATATTCTAGGTGAGCTTACATTTTCCCATAAAAAATTAAAAACATTTATGTGTATCATGAACTGCACTCTTCACTCTAATTTTAAATCAATGAAAAGCCTGCAGATAGATTTGACCTTCAAATGGAAATTTAATTCATATATATGAAATAAAATTTTTAATTCATATATACTAAATTAAATTTTATTCCCATCCTTATTAGTTGAGGGAAGACAATTGACTATACTGATTCACTGATGAATTGTCCAAATGCCACCTCATTATCTTTAAGCACTAAGGTAGATTCCTAAAGGATTGAGTTTTGGAAAAGTGTGCAGTAGTGACAAACATATAAAATCTGACCA
The DNA here is from genome assembly GCF_033118175.1 of Dama dama. Taxonomy (NCBI): domain Eukaryota; kingdom Metazoa; phylum Chordata; class Mammalia; order Artiodactyla; family Cervidae; genus Dama; species Dama dama. The sequence goes on along the minus strand of NC_083710.1, from coordinate 65,034,148 downwards.
GTTATTTTTCTCTTTGTTCAACAAATCCCAATTTAAGACTTAACACTGATAAAAATTATAAATTTCAGTAGTAATTGATAGTATTTGTGCATATGTATATAAAACTTTTCTAACATATTGATTTTTGCTTTCATTTCATTTCAAAGAGGTAAGAAAGATCATTTAATTATCTCCTAAGCAATGAATATAAAAATTATTGAATCAAAATAGTTACTTCTTTTAATGCATAAGATAAATATATTGAAAATGCAATTACTATTTATTCAGTTTTAAACTCAATGCAATTAATCACAATAAAGATTTATCAGAGTTATGTGGAGTATATTTTGTTTTGATATTACAATTCTATATTGTTTTATCAATTTTTGTATAGTTTAATTTAGATAAAATTTTTTAATGTGTTCAATTTATTTTTCAATCACACATATTAAATACATTTTATTGATTTAGTAAGAACAACTTGGTAGCCAGGCAAATATTTTCACTCCCTATTTCTGAAAAATTTCTACAAAGAAGCAAAAATTAATGTTGGTATTTCATCCTTCATACAGTGGTATATTTTTTGAAATAGAGCACTGTTGCCTCACCACAAATAGAAGAAAGAATATTATGATAACGAACACTCCCTCATGCAAAGTACAATTCCCATACAGAATTTAAGACAGAATCAGACATAAAGCAGCTATTTGATTAACAAGTCTGGATCCCAGAGTCCCATTTATTTACAACAGCCACATGCTGCAGTTAAGGTTGTTGATGCTCATATGCAAAGAGTATCCTCCATGCCATAAGGCCTGAACTTGACTGGACCACATGATAGCTATAAAGCCATTTTTATGAGTATAAAACTGGCACAGAACGTGTACGTAAAGGAGAGGAACTGGCCTCTTTAATGGCTCTCTTCTGTGCCCATATCATAATTTATGCTTCACAAATGTTAATTCTTTTATCAAAAGGAAAGGCAAGATGAAATAATACAAGAAAAGACTATTGACAGAACATTTCCTCTGCTGTGTGTGTGTTCCTTCCATGGTACACCTTCTTAAAACCTATCCTATGCATGTCATTGCAAATCCATTTCCCCCTACTTCTTAGGAGATAGAGCCAGTGATGGTGGAGCTTCCTACTTCTGCAGGACAGAATTCCTCTGCAACTTGTTCCTTCTAGTTTTTATACTTATTTTCCATCATGGTGGTTTGGTTAGAAATATGATGTGGCTTACCACCCTTGTGTTCTTTTAACTCTTCAGAGATGACACTCATCTTAACCTGCCCATCCCTCACCCCTGCCCTCAGGTGATTTTAATTTCTACTTTGTATCTTGCCTGGTAGGAATATGATTTCAGGAGCTTCTACCTGACTTTCCCCACTGCTATTGCTCTTACCCCACAGACCAAGACTGAATGTGAGGGTTACATCAACTGTCAAGTATTATGATCCCTTATGACTGGCACTTATAAGACCTGAGCAAAGACTCTATTACCAGGCTTCCGTATGTTCACACTCTAAGATGGTGGTATCAGGTTTCTCACTGCTATAGTGGGAGGTTACATATATACCAGGGAGAATGTTTAATGATCCATGCAGTAATGGCTTACAGCCGGAAACATTAGCATGATGGTAATGTGGATGGGATTGTAGAAGACGAAATTGACATTAGGTGAAAACTAAGGAAATCTGAAGAAAGTGTGGGCTTATCTAACAAGACATCAATATTAGTTGACAAGTTGTGACACATGGGCCAGAATAATTTTAGATATTAATAATACAGGAAATTGATTGTGGTTATATGGGAAATGGGGACTTCCCTGGTGGCTCAGCAGTAAAGAATTTGCCTGCAATGAAGGAGTTGCAAAAGACACAGGTACGATCCCTGGATCAGGAAGATTCCCTGGAGGAAAGCATGGCAACCCATTTCAATATTCTTGCCTGGAGAATCCCATGGACAGAGGAGCCTGGTGGGCTACAGTCCACAGGGTCGCAAAGAGTCGGACATGACTGAGTGACTTCACTTTATATGGTAAATATCTGTACTACATTTGTAGTATTTATATAAAGTGAAAGTGAAAGTCTCTCAGTTGTATCCGACTCTTTGCAATCCCATAGACTATACAGTCCATGGAATTTTCCAGACCAGAATACTGGATTTCCCTTCTCCAGGGGAATCATCCCAATCCATGGATCAAACCGATGCCTCCTGCATTGCATGTGGATTCACTACCAGCTGAGCCCAGTATTTATATCAGCTTATCGTTATTCTAAATTTTTTCAAGTTAAAAAAAAATATAGATAGCATCCTTTGAATGCCCATCTCTATCATACAGTTTAAAATTCAATTCCGTTAAATGTGAATAATAAAATCTATCTAATGAAGTTGTTGTGAGGCATCAATGACCAATGTACATAAAGACCCTGAGATATAGAGGAGGATCCCAGTAAAAAAAAAAATTGGATGGGTTTTCATTAATTATATTACTGAAATGTCACAAGAAGGTTTTTCAATAGTTGTCATACCATTTATTGACCACCATAGAGAAAACTGAAGTGCCAAAAGATTGGCTAAAATGTGATAGTCTCAGAGGTAATACAATGACACTGTACCATGTGCATTTATTTCAAACAGTAACAATATCTGGCAAGTTCAATATATTTAATTACTTTGCTTATTATCTCTTCTGTGACATAAAGGCTAATAATGTCCCTTTGCCTTTTGAGGCTTCCCTTGAGGACACTTAGGATGTATAGCTTAAAATAATGAGTAAGAACCTAGAAATTTATCACTGCTCAATATAGTTCTAGTGGACAATATAATACATACTTCTGATAATAACTCTGAAGAAGTAGATAACTTCATTCCTCTTCTTCACTGAGTAGAAAATACAGACTTTTCCTATAACTTTAATAGTGTCCCAAATGTCTGCATTTCTTCCATATGTGTAGCAAAAGTCCGTGTTTTAATGGACTAGTCAAACCAAACAGTGGAATTTATGTAAATTCATCACACATATATGAAGCCCAGTCAAAATTATTTCCCTTTCATATTTTGGGTGGAGATGATTTTAAAAATGACATTGCAAATGATGTTGAAAGCCTTCTCCACTCTGTATCTTTGCTCTCCTATGTAAAAGACCCTTCTTGATGACAGTGGATCTCAATTCCATCACAGATCTCTGACACTCTTCACTCTTGATTACTGATAAATCACTGCCTTCCTCATACAGATCATCTGCCCCTTCAGATTAGAGTGGCAGCATCAAGAGTAGCAAACCCTAATATTACGTGTATCTTTCTCTCATGGAATAGCCTTCCTTTTTACAGAGCAGGCTTGAACAGTATGTGAGCCAAGAACTTCCAGATGTTCAAGCTGGTTTTAGAAAAGGCAGAGGAACCAGACATCAAACTGCCAACATCTGTTGGATCATCAAAAAAACAAGAGAGTTCCAGAAAAACATGAATTTCTGCTTCATTGACTATGCCAAAGACTTTGACTTTGTGGATCACAACAAATTGTGGAAAATTCTGAAAGAGATGGGAATACGAGACCACTTGACCTGCTTCTTGAGAAATCTGTATGCCTATCAGGAAGCAACAGTTAGAACTGGATATGGAACAATAGACTGGTTCCAAATAGGAAAAGGAGTATGTCAAGGATGTATATTGTCACCCTGCTTATTTAACTTATATACAGAGTACATCATGAGAAACGCTGGGCTGGATGAAACACAAGCTGGAATCAAGATTGTCAGGTGGAGAGGGAGGTGGGAGGGGGGATTGGGATGGGGAATACATGTAACTCCATGGTTGATTCATGTCAATGTATGACAAAACCCACTGCAATGTTGTGAAGTAACTAGGCTCCAACTAATAAAAATAAATGAAAAAAAATTTAAAAATTTAAAAAAAGACAGATGCAGGATTGCAAGAAAATAATGTTATTAAAATTTGATTACCTGAAAAAAAAAAAAAAAAACATTGCCGGGAGAAATATTAATAACCTCAGATATGCAGATGACACCACCCTTATGGCAGAAAGTGAAGAACCTCTTGATGAAAGTGAAAGAGGAGAGTGAAAAAGTTGGCTTAAAGCTCAACATTCAGAAAACTAAGATCATGGCATCTGGTCCCATCACTTCATGGCAAATAGATGGGGAAACAGTGGAAACAGTAGCTGACTTTATTTTTTGGGACTCCAAAATCACTTCAGATGGTGACTGCAGCCATGAAATTAAAAGATGCTTACTCCTTGGAAGAAAAGTTGTTATGACCGACCTAGACAGCATATTGAATAGCAGAGACATTACTTTGCCAACAAAGGTCAGAATAGCCAAGGCTATGGTTTTCCCAGTGGTCATGTATGGATGTGAGAGTTGGACTATAAAGAAAGCTGAGCGCCGAAGAACTGATGCTTTTGAACTGTGGTGTTGGAGAAGACTTGAGAGTCCCTTGGACTGCAAGGAGATCCAACCAGTCCATCCTAAAGAAGATCAGTCCTCGGTGTTCATTGGAAGGACTGATGGTGAAGCTGAAGCTCCAATACTTGGGCCACCTGATGTGAAGAACTTACTCTTTTGAAAAGACCGTGATGCTGGGAAAGATTGAGGGCAGGAGGAGAAGGGGACGACAGAGAATGAGATGGTTGGATGGCATCACCAGATTCAATGGACAGGAAGCTGAGTAAACTCCGGGAGTTGGTGATGGACAGGGAGGCCTGGCGTACTGCAGTCAATGGGGTCGCAAAGACTCAAGACACGACTAAGTGAACTGAACTAAAATGAGTGTCACTACAGGGAAGAGAATTTGAAATTTCCAAAGCCAGTTTCAGACAATGCAGAAATCACTCCTGACTCAAAACTTTCCCAAATTTCCCCAGAGCTGTTTTTATGTACCACCGACTTGTCAGCACGTCTTCACTCCAGTTGTTGATAGATTTCCATTTCCTCTTACATAGGTTTCTCAGACCTCATAAACATCACCTGAAGTGAAGAGGCTGTATTTCCATTTGCTATGTTTTTTCACATTGCTTGTCGTTGTTGTTGCTAAGTCGTGTCCAGCTCTTTGCAACTCCACAGACTGCAGCATGCCAGGTTTCCCCGACCTTCGCTATCTCCAGAGTTTGCTCCAACTCGTGGCCATTGTGTTGCTGATGCCATCCAACCCTCTCATCCTCTGTCACCCCGTTCTCCTCTTGCCCTCCATCCTTCCCAGCATGAAGGTGCTTTCCAATGAATTGGCTTTTCGCATCAGATGACCAGAGTACTGCTTGTTAATTGCAGTTGAGAAATTTCTTGAGCTTTTCTTGAGGTTCGGGAACCTTGTCTACTGGGAATATTCTGAAAACCTCTAGGGGGCAGTGTTGCCTAACACCACAGAGCTTGAACCATACCTCAGTTGTGACCCAGTTAGCTTCCTTATAGAGTAACTGTCTTATGAATAGGCCACATTTAGTCAGTTCAAAAATGTTTAATGCCAAGGACTTCAAGCATTGAATAAGGATTCTCTGATTATAGCATATGTTACTCTTGTATCTAAATCTACATGATCATTAACTCAGAAGTAATACAAATTTCTATCAATCCTTATAATTTCTTAGTATCTAATACATAGTGCTACACTAAACTCATAACTGATTTGGTTTAGGGTATGATCTTAAATAACAATATATTACTATAATGTCTTGTTGTTTTAAATTGTTTACTTTTCTTATTTTTATATAATTATTTTATATTTTATTATATAAAACATTTTCAAAACATAAACATTCTGATTTCAAAACATTTTACAATACTTAATAAAGTCTCTGGTACAAAAGTATATAGTCTGGAAAAAAACAAGTACCTTAATGTCCTTAATCAAAAAATATTTCCTTTAGGTAAAGGGACAAGAATTAATAACCATCTAAAACAATAAAAAGGTCAATTTTATGCAAAACGTAAAATGAATTCATATAATGATGCTATTAATTCATTTATATGTGCATTCATTTTAGTTTTCTGCCTAATTTTTTTTAAGAAAGTTGCATGCTAGTACTTTCTGGGGAGCCAGGTTTTAAATATAATAAAAATAAATTAAAATATATAATTATATGCATGAGAAAAAAGCAAAGGACAAAATAAAATTAACTCTAGTCTCATGTCAGATAGCATTATACTTTTTTACTGTACAATGCCTGACTGAATTTATTTATTTTACTATTATCTCTTTTAGAGAGAGAGCTTCCCAGGTAGCACAATGGTAAAGAATCTGCCTGCCAAACAGGAGACACAGGTTCCATGCCTGGGTTGGAAAGACCCCCTGGAGAAGGAAATGACAACCCACTCCAGTATTCTTGCCTGGGAAACCCCCTTGACAGAGAAGCCTGGCGGGCTACAGTCCCTGGGGTCACAAAGAGTTGGACACAACTTAGTGACTAAACAGCAACATTTTAGAGAGAGACAAAATAAAACAAATCACTGATCCCATCATTCATTTCTAGGGCTGTTCCTGAAGATATTCTTCAATAAAATTACTTCAAGCAATCCTCTGTCTCAGAATTTACTTTTGAGGACACCTGACCTAAGACAGTGGGTACAGCTTGGAGCATCTAAGTGTGAATTAAATAAAGGAATGAAATAAGCACTAATGCAAGGTAGTTCCTGAACATTAAAAAGCAGCAAACAGGGCTTCCCTGGTGGTCCAGCTGTTAAGTATTTGCCTTGCCTTGGAGGATACATGGGTTTGATCCTTGGTCCAGAAAGATCCCACATGCCGTCAGACAGCTAAGCCTGTGCCCACAGCTACTGAGCCTGAGCTCTGGAGCCCATGAGCCACAATTACTGAGTCCATGGGCCACAACGACTGAAGCCTGTGAGCCATAGAGACTGTGCCCTGGAACCAGAGAAGCAACCGCAATGCGAAACCTGTGCGCTGCAACTAGAGAGTAGGCCCCACTCTCCACGGCTAGAGAAAGCCCTCCTGCAGCAACAAAGACCCAGTACAGCTAATAATAAATTAAATACGTTTTAAAAAATTGTGCACCATTCTAGGAACAAACAAGCACACTTAATTTCTATGTAGCTTCATTAATAAGTGGACTCTTTCAAATTTTATCATATTTTAGCTTGATAGTAACTAAAATACAGTAGATGCACTGTTTTTAGATACTAAAGTAGCATACTTTAATGCAGTTTGCATTTAGTTATATTTAAAATAAGATTAATGTACATAATGTAACACAAAATTATTAGAAATATACTCAAGGAAAGTAAATATGCATTCATTTGAATATTCCATATATTTCCAAGAATTCTCTAATACAGAAAAATTATCAATATTTTGGATAGTACTATTTCATAGTTATCAATCTGTCAGTTTATCAGAATTTAAGGCCTTTTTTTTCTTTTACTTGTTCAATCCTATGATAATGTTTAGGGAGTGCCATACATTAGGCCATAGAGATATTTCCATAGAAATAGTTTAGCAAGAAGTTCTACGATATGTTAAAACAATTACCTAACTAATAACAAAGGGAAAATCTATGCAGACACTATTTTTGATTTAAATGTTATGAGATCCTTGATGACACAGGGGTTTAATACTGCTCTACGAATTTTAGTAGATTATGTAGCAAAAGAGTTTGATTGGATGATGTCATCTAATGTCATTCAAAGCTTGGAAGCTAATCAGAAATATCTAAATAACTTTTCTAAAACCTCTCCTAAGTCTAATCAGAGAGATTCTTTTTTGCTTTCTGGAATTCAATTGCTATTGATGTATATTTTCTTCAAAAATCTCCACATTGATTCAAATGTTTAAACAGATTTGGCTACAATAAATTATAAACCCTGTGAAAACCTTGCTCCTGTGATACTGACAAAAGACGTAAGCAATAAAAATTTCCCACATTTTTAAGAAGCTTATATTTTGGTTCTTTGAGAGTTTTTGGCTCCTAATGGCAGAAAATCCTGTAACAGAGTCAAATCTTGTTGTCTGGTTTAGATTAAGCTACTTGACAGATGAAAATAAGTATATAATGACATAATTTTAAGAGGCAAATAATTTCGTAGGCATAAAGTTATTTTTATGCTGGAAAGTAAAAGTATATGCATGATTATCTCGAAATTCATTTAATTACTCTCATATTTCACAGTGTTGAAAACAGCCATCTGTTTATTTGATGAAGAAAGGAAGAGAATGTTTATTCTAGCAACTTATATACTATCATAATAAAAAGAGCAGAAAAGACTAAGTAAATATCTACAAATGAAATGATGCTGATTCAATGATGCAGGATAAATTGAAAATAAACTGCCCTGGAGAAGGGAATGGCAACCCACTCCAGTATTCTTGCCTGGAAAATACCATGGGACAGAGGAGCCTGGCAGGCTACAGTCCAGGAAGGGTTTCAAAGAGTCAGACAAAACTGAGTGACTAACACTTTCACTAAAGGGGGATAAAACTAAGAGGCTATAATTAAAAGAAAATATTAGGTGATACATATCTGTGTCAAACTTGACCAAAGAACTGATAGGATAAGGGATGCTGGCAATGGTTTGTAGAGTTACATACTCTCACAGAGCAGTCCATGCTGGGATGCATTCAGCTCGTCCTGATAGAATTCTCAGGCACCATTCCCTTAGGAACCAGAACTGTTGCTTGTCAATGACTCAGCCAAATCTCCTTCTGGATATTTCTTCAATCTCAAGTCAGTGACCAGCCGGTTCAAAGGTCAGTCCCTTATATCAGCATTCACAGAACTCTGGGTTGTAAGACAATTTTCCACAGTTCTCTTTCTCTCTCTCATTTCTGCACATCTCTTACAAACAAAGGCACAGACTGTAAGTGTGTGTACACAGTATATCTGCTTGGAAGCTAGAGGTAGGGCATATCTCTGGGAAAAGGGGAAGGTTTGCTTCACCTCTTGGAAGATAGTGTCTCCTTCAATAGCAATTACAGGCCTGTGTATTGCCGTTATAAAATATGTGAGTTCCTTAAGTTCAGAGTCTCTCTCCTGTGCATCAACTCACTGTGTGCACAGCCATTTATCTTCTCCCATCATATTGACCCTATGGGATTTGGTTGCAAGAGGAATTGACATAAATACACCGGGGATCATGGTGCTCAATGTGTGTAAGAAAGTCCTTCTTCTCTGGCCCAGGAATCAGGTGCCTTCCTATTAGCATCCCTAAAACTGTGGGAAGTAACTTGTTAGCTTGTAAGTAGAGCAAAATCTTAGACTTTTCACCCTTCCTGACATTCTTAGGACCCTCTGAGCTCCAGATCTCCTTGGGATGAGGTGAGGTCCCTGTTCTAAATCCAGAAAAACTTTTTCTTCTGCTCAATCTTGATTCCCTTGCAGTGATGTTCTTGTAAACACTCTTGATTAAATTCATTTCAAGCAACTTTCTGGCTCGGAGTCCGTTTCTGAGGAAACCTGACTTGAGACTATGAGGCGAGCAGAAGTAACGCAACTTAGATTAGGAGTAGGCCTTCCTACTTGGTAAGATTATCAGGTAACTTTCGCTTAACAATGACCACTGTTTGCCAATTAAGCACTTAACACTGACCGATGTTTGCCAATTAGGAAATTAGGAACGGGGCGGAAACCCCCAGGAAAGTCCCGCGGGTGCGAAAGTATTGACCAATGAAATTGCTTTGCAGACGTGTAACCAATCCGCTTCTCACCCTATAAATTTGTGTAACAGCTTGGGCTCAGGGCTCTCTGACCCGCACCACTGCGTTGGTTGCGGGCGGAGAGTCCTGGCTCGAGTCAGTAATAAACTTCCCTTCCTGTGAGTTGCATTGTCTTGGAGGCCTTCTCTCTTCCCGCTCGGGGATTCGGACATCGGGCATAACAGAGACAATGGGTGCCATGAGTTGCATAATGAAGCAGATTTGACAGTGGGATTTGGGGACTCAGTCCCTGCTACTGGTAGAATGCAAAGCAGGACCTCATCACTAAGAGCCTGTGGTGATCTCTAGTAATGACAGTGTTGAGTAATGACACTGTTGAAAGTTTTATTGTCATAAACTAAAATGGAATAATGCACTGATGAGCACTTAATCAATGCTCCAGGAAGAAAACTAAAAGTTACATATTAAAAAACAAAAGTGCTACAGGTATTTTATCTTACACAATTGCCTCTGAAAGCTGTTATGTTTATATCTGATATGGAGCTTAATGTCCACCGGGTGGGCACTTAGGAAGAAGACAGATGAGAGCGGAAACTCAGAAGGATACAGGAACACAACGCATGCCAGTTACTTCTCCCCCAACTCTTGGGGATGTGAATTTTCCATAGAGGGAGCTGGCATCCTTTGTCACAGAACATAACACACACCTGGTCTAGGAATCAGAGAACCCAAAAGTTCACATTAAGTTGGAGCACATAAAGGCATGAATGCTGTCCCATGCCAATAAGGTAAGCCATAGATAAGTGACACATGTGTTACTAAAACACCTTCATTGAACTTCTGAAAGTAAACAAAACAATAGCAACAAAGAAGATTGCATTTCATTTCTGCCCTTCAAATCTTACACACAAAAAAATGTCTCTTGTGACTGATTTTAACTAGAAACATACAAGAAGGAGAGGTCAGGAAAACAGTTGAGTCCTAAATTGACACAATTTAAAAGCCACAACATTTGACATATTCAAGGCATATGTATGGTTTAGTGTAGTATTGCTAAAAACAATGATATCTGATAGTTATTGCTGAGTGTTGTTGAGTATTAGTGTTCCAATGGGAAAGACAATATATGGCTGAAGATAATTACCAGATTAAAGCCAAATAGGAGAGGCAAGGGTTTCCTTGGACATTTTTAAAATAAATTTTCATCTCAGTTAGTTGGAGGGCAATGCAAACAAACTCAGTCTTAGACACAGGAATTAAGTACATGGATAGAAGACTGTAAGTAAAGGCTGAATTTTTAGTAGATCATAATGCTTGTTGAGAAACAATGGGACTCTGAGACTTGGGGTGGAACCCAAGATTTTCCTGTATTCTCTGGGCATGCAGAAATGCTCCCTGTCCCTAATTTGATGAACTTCTTCCTTGAATGCCAACATGCCCTCCTCAGGATCATTCCTAACCTCCTTATCCCCTGGTTGCCAAGTCAACAACTAAGGTCAAGTCACAATATGATATGGAAAGGGATATGCTGGTCCTACTGAGGCAGGAAAGAGGCTATATTTTGATGACTCTTTAGTATTTAGCCAACAGAAATCAGGAGAGTGTTGAGATCCCCAGGATCCAAGTAAATTGAATGAAATGGGGTATTATGTTGGAAAAATAGAACTTTTTGAAATGAGACTGTTGTCCCATATATATGAAGTAAAACCTGGAAAGGACTAATGTGCTTCTTTATTTGGCTCTTGGAAGCATGGAAAAGAATGGCTCTAAGTAAAATAGAAATTCTTGACCAGGCATTTGTGACTGGCATGGCAGATAGTAAAGGGGGAAACTACAGGTGTAGAGAAGTAGGCATGCTACACTGAAAATGCTATTAATACATCACCCTGAATATACCTGAACACAAAGTATTCAGGAAGAGGAATCCTCACTCTATTCAATGAAAAGGAATGCACTGGTGAGGAACACACATAAACATTTGTTGAGACCCTCAAAGATGGCTGCTACCTCTAGGCTGGGGTGGAGGGAAGAAGGTACTATTAGGTAAAGGGGGTATATTAGAACAGAGGTGGTGACAGAACCCCAGACTTATGGATGTCAGGGAATAAGGTTTAACAATTTGAAATAAAGTAACTTCAAAAACAAATAAGTAGCAAAGTCAGAGTGTCAACCTTTGAGAAGGCAGGAAGGTTGTTTCAAAAGCTTTTGAAGATGGCCATTAAAAAATTACATCTATATATGGATGTCAGAGTTGGACTGTGAAGAAAGCTGAGCACCGAATAATTGATGCTTTTGAACTGTGGTGTTGGAGAAGACTCTTGAGAGTCTCTTGGACTGCAAGGAAATCCAACCAGTCCATCCTAAAGATCAGTCCTGGGTGTTCATTGGAAGGACTGATGCTGAAGCTGAAACTCCAATACTTTGGCCACCTCACGCAAAGAGTTGACTCATTGGAAAAGACCCTGGTGCTGGGAGGGATTGGGGGCAGGAGGAGAAGGGGGCGACAGAGGATGAGATGGCTGGATGGCATCACTGACTCGACGGGCATGAGTTTGAGTAAACTCCGGGAGTTGGTGATGGACAGGGAGGCCTGGTGTGCTGAGATTCATGGGGTCGCAAAGAGTCAGACACGACTGAGCAACTGAACTGAACTGAACTGAACTGAAAGGGAAAAAAAAATAGTTAGTCACCAAAGGTATTTTTCAAGTTAAGCAGCCTACAGATATTAAGGAAAGATAGACAGGAGACCAAAATAGATATCCTAATGAAAATCCAAGACCCTCAAGCCTAATTCCTAGACCTTAGCCAGTTTTCACACCCAGAACTCACCGACTAGAGGAGAAATCAGATTCCCTTGAGGAAAGCCTCTGCAATAACCATGGTAATAATTTCCCAAGCCTTTCCCCTAAGGGAACTATAGACATTTATTCAGATAATGAAATACTGTGGTAAAGAGAATATTTACACACGTATAGAACTGCTGAAAACAGTGTCCTCCTCTTATATTTATACCCAAGAATCTGCAGTATCATTACATCATGCCCCCTACTCCATCTGATTGGGGAGAAATGGGGCATATGCAACAAGTGGAGTATTGAACCAGGTCCTTCTTATGGTGAATCCACTCTATAATGGATCTACCCTGTGGTCATTTCTCCATCTTCAATTGTGTAATTAGAGTTGATCATTAACAGAAGCTCAATACTTTACAAACCTCTGAAACAGTCATCCTCCAAACTCAGGTAAGATGCTTAATTGGAGACATTTATTTACATTTTGAATGATAAGGTCCCAGGGAGATTCATTTTATCTATGAGAACTAGTTTATAGCAGAAAATAAAAGGCTTCTATCTCTCAGGAGATGTGGGTAGGAGGCACAGGAGTCCTTCTCCTATTTAGCCACCCAGATTGATATTTGCTAGATTCCTTGCCTGCTGTACCATAATCTGGCTCTCACTGCATCACCCCAGAAGGTGAAAATTGAACATGAGGAATCACCATAATTTTTGGCCAGAAGTAAGTAGTAATCATCTATATTCTAGATACCAAATATTTGCTTTCAGAATAATGTAAATGTATGTAAATGTTAAATACAAAGACATATAGATATAAAGTATAGATAAGTAGATACATTATATGACATATATACAGTATACTATACCATATAAAATATGATAAAATCTAAAAATACATATGAAGTACAGATACATTATTGATAAAATAAATATGTTAAATAAAATACAGATAATATGAATGTAAACACTAAATATAACCTCTAGGTATATATAAAACTAATACATTTATTAAAAATAAAATTAACTTAATGTTAATAAATAGAGATACTAAAAACAACTCTACCTATAAATTTTTCTATATCTTATTTTTTAGGTGGTTATTTCAGTGTTGAAATTGATTTCTTTCATCATTTCTAGATATATTTTCAGTATTAATTTTCTAATACAGACTGTGTCCATTTTTTAGTTTCTTTCTCTAGGGAACTCCAATTAGACTTACATTATATATATTATGAATTACCTCTCCATGTATTTAGCCTCTGTTCTGTGTTTCCTATCTTTTTGAATATTTGTGTTATATTGTGTACAAATTTCTTCAAATGTATTTCCCAGTTGGTTCTCTTATCAGCAATCTTTAAATCTCAGTACTAAGTTTTTTGCAAAACTCATTCTGCTGGCTTTATTTATGGGAGCTTCTTTCCTTGTGTGTTTCATAATTTTTTATTTAGTTGTTAATTTTCATTGGAAATCTATTTGTGATACTCATTTGAATCTGCAACAATGTAAGGGCCTCCATAAAGAACTGATAGTTATATACAGTGATACACTAAGGCTTCTCTCAAGAACAAATACAATCTCATTTTTGTTTGATAATTTTGGACTACTGAGAGTTAAGTGAAGACTACTTATTACTTAAGTTTTTAAGGAATGAATAAAAACATTTCCCCTACTTTTTTTTAAATTGGTGTAAGGTATTTCCCCACTGGAGAATGGAATGGCAAACCACTTCAGTATTCTTGCCTTGAGCATCCCATGAATAGCATGAAAAGGCAAAAAGATATGACACTGAAAGATGAACTCCCTAGGTTGGTAGGTGCCCAATATGCTACCAGAGAAGAGTGGAGAAATAACTCCAGAAAGAATGAAGAGATGAAGCCAAAGTGAAAACAACGCCCAGTTATGATGTGACCGCAGGGAATTGGTGATGGACAGGGAAGCCTGGTGTGCTGCAGTCCAGGGGGGTCATGAAAAGTTGGACATGACTGAGTGACTGAACTGAACTGAAGTTATTTCCCATAAATCCCCAAGGGCACTGAGGAGTTATTTTACATTTACCCTTAATATATCAATAGTTTTATAGGGTGAATTCTCTTATTAAACTCGTACAAGGCTAGACCTGAAATCTTATTTTCTGAATTGTGAAACTTAAGAACAGGTGAAAACTGAAGCTCTGCTTTTTTTTTTTTTTTTTCAATGATTTGGTAGCTCAGACGGTAAAGCGTCTGCCTGCGATGAGGGAGACCCAGGTTCAGTCCCTGGGTTGGGAAGATCCCCTGGAGAAGGAAATGGCACCCCACTCCAGTACTCTTGCCTGGAAAAATCCCATGGATGGAGGAGCCTGGTAGACTACCGTCCATGGGACCGCAAAGAGTTGGACAGGACTGAGTGACTTCACTTTCACTTTCTAGCAATGCTGTTAAGATCAAAAGCTTCTTAAAGGCTGTTTAGTTTTCTCAGTTCCCAATTTCCATTAAAATTAGTCTAGATCAAACCTCCAGAGTTACTGTTTATGAGTGTTCACTGAGTTCCTCCTAGCATCCATCTTTACCACAGTATAAAGTATCTATAAAATTAGGAAAATTATTTTTGCTATCTATCAGCTCCAGACAGAGATTCCACCTCTATTTCAATCTGCTCTGATTCTTCACTGATTTTCTGCAGTTTTTTTTTTTTTTTTTCATTAAGGACCACGGGTCATTTAAAAACTCTTTTTGGGTTAAAAACATGTTTGAGACTTAAGAAGTAGTCCCTTATTAACTTCTCAACAAAATAACATTTAAAATTACACTACCAGTATTTGAATAGCCCATATTTACTAGGTATATTAATGAAGATACATTCAGTTCAGTTCAGTTCAGTCACTCAGTCGTGTCCAACTCTTTGCGACCCCATGAATCGCAGCACGCCAGGCCTCCCTGTCCATTACCAACTCCCGGAGTTTACTCAAACTCATGTCCATCGAGTCGGTGATGCCATCCAGCCATCTCATCCTCTGTCGCCCCCTTCTCCTCCTGCCCCCAATCCCTCCCAGCACCAGGGTCTTTTCCAATGAGTCAACTCTTTGCATGAGGTGGCCAAAGTATTGGAGTTTCAGCTTCAGCATCAGTGCTTCCAATGAACACCCAGGACTGATCTCCTTTAGGATGGACTGGTTGGATCTCCCTGCAGTCCAAGGGGCTCTCGAGAGTCTTCTCCAACACCACAGTTCAAAAGCATCAATTTTTTGGTGCTCAGCTTTCTTCACGGACCAACTCTCACATCCATACATGACCACTGGAAAAACCATAGCCTTGACTAGATGGACCCTTGTAGGGGAACACAAATCATACCCATTATTTGAATAGAGAACATTTTAACATAATTTAAGAAGTAATGAGAGATAAACTAACTGTATGGGTGCAGAGAAAGCTAAAGAAAACAATGGGCTGTAGCCTTCCAGGCGCCTCTGTTCACAGAATTCTCCAGACAAGAATATTGGAGTGGGTTGCCAATCCCTTTTCCAAAGGCTCTTCCCAACCCAGGGATCAAACTCAGGTCTCCTGCATTGCTGGTAGATTCTTCACCATCTGAGTCACCAGGGCCACCCCCCCCCCCCAAAAAAAAAAAAAAAAACGAAAAGACTGCTTATGTTATTCTGCTCAATAACACAGCTTATGCTAATTGGCAGCCACTAAGAGGAGATTCCCATCCTCTCTACCCCTAAAACTAGCCTAGATTTCAGTCAAGAGAGTGGAGCTGTGGCCCACGGAATGGCATAGCAGTTTGCTGAGGTGGGGTAAGCCAGGGCTAGCAGGAAGGAAATCTCCCCTTTGGATAACAGTGAATTCAGTAGGAAGCTGTTCATTGTGGTTCCAGCAAAGCTTCTAAGGAGCCACACATGGGGGTATAACAAACTCATCCATAAGCCCTCCTCCTGGGTGCTGAAGAAACTTGCTGGAGGTATTCACTGCTGGGTTGTCTGCAGACATGGACAAGGAACCCCCTCATGAGTAAGGATATGCTGCTGGCCATATCCTAGGAGCAAGAGTGAAAAACCTTCAAAGTCAGGAAAGAGGCTCCTCCTTTCAGAGATCCCTCTTATATTGACAACATCTAACACTTTACTAGCTACCAGGGGTGAAATGTGTATCAGATAGGGCTCTAAAGTCACAAACAATACCGAAGATTGAATTGGAATTCATAGGCAATTAACTGGTAATTGAGAAAGTCTCAGTCAGTCAGTTCAGTCGTGTCCGACTCTTCCGGACCCCAAGGACTGCAGTGTGCCCGGCTTCTCTGTCCATCACTAACTCCCCGAGTTTGATCAAACTCATGTCCATCGAGTTGGTGATGCCATCCAACCATCTCATCCTCTGTCATCCCCTTTTCCTTCTACCTTCAATCTTTCTCAGCAAGTTTACCTTTTGGCTAATCAGCTTCCACAAACATACTTACATACCCTTATATTCTATGTAGGTATTTAGAGCAGGAGTATTTTTATGTTTGCTTTCTACTTGGATGGACATATGTAAACTTTCTTTCTTTATTATACTCAGCCACTAAATCGTGTCACACTCTTTGCTGCCCCATGGACTGTGGCCCAGCAGGCTCCTCTGCCCATGGAATTTTCCAGGCAAGATACTAGAGTGGGTTGCCCCTTCCTACTCCAAGGGATCTTCTGACCCAGGGATTGAACCCGCGTCTCTTGAGTCTCCTGCATTGGTAGGCAGATTCTTTACCAGTAGCATTAGTGGGTAGCATTAGGGAAGCATTAAGGGGTCCTCCAAAAGCCAACTTGAGCCTTATGATTTGAGTGTATGCGACTCACTTGGGTAATGACCCCGGGAAACTCCTTTACAAATATGGAGAAGTAGGGCATAAAAAGGCAGGCACACAATAAAAGATACATTATTAAGTACATTACTACTATGGATAACTAAACTTAATACTTCTGGAAGGCTTTGGGAGTAAATGAAAAAATCATAAAAGAGAATTAGCTCGAACAAGGTCAGTGGGATTCAGTGATATATACAGTATCTCCCATCAGCCACTGGTTGACAAGTTCTGCCAGAGGGCTGAATTTTTTGGCACACCTGACCAGATTCAAAAGTGGACAAAGAAGGCTCTGCCCGTTATAGAACATCTTCATGCAAATAGATGTAGCTGCTGGCCTTTGGAAGTCAAGCTAGTGTGCATGCAATATCAAAGCATGCAAACTCTTTCATTATTAAAATTAGCATAACTGGTATGCCTGTCTAATTATAAATACATAGCCTCTACTGGTCATCAAATGTATAAGTCAATACAAGTCATATTTCTGTATTGTCTGATCTCATTTATTACTTCATTCAATCATAAATCAAGAATTTCAAGACCATACATCACACTGAATTTCTTCTATATTCCTGACACTGTAAGTTTCTGGTCATTGAACACTGAACAACACAGGTATGATCACAGTCCTCATGGAACAAAGACTATAGAGTACTTGCTTGAGCTGATATTATGTCAAAAACTAGGACCAGGGTTATAGCTTGATTTCAATTGAAATATTACACTTGAGAAATATTTATAAGATGTAAAATACCAAAAATTATCTTCATTAGACTCAAAAATAATTTTGCTATTTAAAAATAGATTTTAATGAAAATGCAGTACCACCTGTGAGTTCAACACTATGTATTATTGTTTATATTATGGAATAATTCCCTATTACAAGTGACATAATTTTAATTAGAAGTCTAAACTTTAACTCATGCTAGGGATTTTTACTCCTTTTTCTATGGGGGGCATGGATCTCTAGGTACTTTGTTAAGCTCATATCAATGCTAGACATTCCTATTATGAGTTAAAGCGTAGTCTATAAAGCCCAAAGAGCTCTAAATTGTAAAGTAAGCATCAGTTACTATAGCTCAGATAGAAGTCATCACTGAGAGTAAATAACTAGAAAAGCATACCAATAAATTGAAACTAAAAAAGAAAGAGGACAAAGGCCAGAATGTAAATGAAAATGAGTAGTGCTACTTACAAGATAACTCCCAGGAGCAATAACATTATGATATTATTATTGGGAGACAGAATACATAGGAATTATCCATGACAATTTAACTTAATAAACCAAACAGGAAAGAAACAAAGAAATCTAGATTAAAAACAAGAATATTAAAAGTTGACTATTAGAATAATGGCTGTGTAGACACTTTGATCAGCCAAGGTACACCTGAATCCGTCAACAATGGTGTTATGCTGCCGCTGCTGCTAAGTCGCGTCAGTCGTGTCCGACTCTGTGCGACCCCACAGACGGCAGCCCACTAGGCTCCGCCGTCCCTGGGATTCTCCAGGCAAGAACACTGGAGTGGGTTGCCATTTCCGTCTCCAGTGCATCAAAGTGAAAAGTGAAAGTGAAGTCACTCAGTTGTGTCCAACTCTTCACGACCCCATGGACCGCAGCCTACCATGCTCCTCCATCCATGGGATTTTCCAGGCAAGAGTACTGGAGTGGGGTGCCATTGCCTTCTCTGAATGGTGTTATAGTGGATGTCAATTAGATAAAATTGGTTAGTTCATTTATCCACTAAATAATATTTGAAAGTGTTAGTCACTCAGTCATACACTTACACTTTCAAATATCATTTAGTGGATAAATGACTGACTCTTTGCAATCCCATGGACTGTAGTCCGCTAGACTCCTCTGCCTGTAAAATTCTCCAGGCAAGAATACTGGAGTGGTGAGCCATTCTCTTCTCCAGGAGATCATCTTGACCCGGGGACTGAACCCAGGTCTCCTGCACTGCAAGCAGATTCTTTATGGTCTGAGCCACCAGGGAAGCCCAAATAATATTTACTGATCACTTATTATGGCAGGCACATTTTCAGATTCTTAGGAATTAGCAGTGAGTGGAGAAAAGAAGTCACTGGCCTCTTTCTCTAAAGATGTGGAAGACAAAAAGAAATTAGCAAATAATGCCTAATAAATGATTAGGTAGCCATAAATCCACTAGAAAATGTGTATTGATGGCAAGCTACTGTAAAGCAAAGAGGAACCCTCTGCATTCTCTGTGTTTGATTATTTTGTGAAGCCCTTAAACAAAAATTATCAAATCTCATAAAGATCTGGAAGAGTGTGTCCCCATGGAAGGAAGGGCTGATGCTAGACTTAGGTAGAACCATTCTGACATATTCCAGAGCAGCAGAAATGAAATTCCAGTTTGAACAGAGTGAGTGAGGAAAAGAATTAGGTTGGAGAAGCAATGAAAAATCAAGATACCAAATGACTCATGGGCCATAGCTGAAACTTCAGTTTTGGTATTGGAGGTGTTGAGATGTAATCTGACATGTTATAAAAGTATCACTTAGGGACACTGTAGATGATTGACTTTAGGAAAGTAGGCATAGAAGTAGAGAGATGAAGGACACAAGGAACGTTTCTTTGTATCCTGACAAAGCCGCCCCCACAGTGATCTAGAAGAAGATGCTGGTACCTTGGACTGTATATCCATGGTAGAAGTAAGGAATATTTACTTCCTCAATCTGATAGGAATTGCTAAAAATTTGCAATATATATAACAAAGAGAGGATTCAAGAATGACTTCCAAAAATTTTATAAAGCAGTTAAGTTGATTGAGCTGCCAATTAAAAAGAGGTACAGCATTAGAAAGAAGCATGCTTGGGGAGAAATGGTTTGCATGGGGAAGGATTTGCTTCTAAGCGCATGTTCTTGTTGGCAGGCTTCAGTTCTTCGTGGGATGTCAACTGAATGCTTCAGCTCCTTGCTGATTGTCAGCAGGTGGCTATCCTCAGTTTTTTGCCTTGTGGGCCTCTCCACATGGTTAAGTGCTTTATCAAAGGCAACAAGAGAGAAATACAATAGAGATTAATTTGCTAGCAAGATAGAAGTTTCAGTCTTATGCAACATAATCACAAAAGTGATATCCCATCATCTTTGTCGTATTTTATGTGTTAGAAGCAAATCATAGATACTGATCACATCCAAAGGGAGGGTACTAGACAAGGTTATGCATTCCAGGGAACAAGGATAATTGGGGGCAATCTTATAATCTTTTTGCTATATATATATATATAGCAAAGAGAGAGAGAGAGAGAGTTAATTCTGGGGCTTCCCAGGTGGCACTAGCAGTAAAGAACCTGTCTGCCAATGCAGGAGACATAAGAGGGTTCGATCCCTGGGCCTGGAAGATCCCCTAGAGGAGGGCATGGCAACCCATTCCAGTATTCTTGCTGGGAGAAACCCATGGACAGAGGAGCCTGGTGGACCACAGTCCACAGGGCCACAAAGAGTCTGACACGATTGAAGTGACTGTGCAAGGACACATGTACATATTAATTCTGATACGCCTATAAGATATACAAGCGATTCTACTGAGTAGTCAGACACACTACTGTAGAATTCAAGGGGTATTTCAAGGTTGGATATAGAAATTTCAGAGTCATAAGTAGATGGTATTTATACAAATATGACTGTAGGAGATGCCAAAATGATTGCAGATAGAAAGGGCAAAGGAGTGAACCAAGATCATTATAATATTAGAGACTTAGAAGAATTAGAGATTAAGTAAAAGACATTTTAAAACAGCATTTTGTGAGACAGGAGGAGAAACAGAAAGACTGTGTCTTGACTACTAAGCATAACAATTATTTATAAGAAAAAAAAAGAGTGTCAAATTCTGCTGAGAGAGCAAGCAATAGAAGAGCTAAGTATCTATTGGATGTGGACATTACTGGCAAGATGAGTACTGGTGGACATAAACACTTGCTTGCAATAGATACGAGATAGAAAGGCAGGCTGAAGCAGTAGAAACCCCAAGCACAAGCCCATTTTGAAGAATTTTCTCATAGAGAAGAACTCAGGAATATCCTTGGGAAGTGATCTGAACACCAAGATTGTGGGCTGCCAGACTCCTATGTCCATGGAATCCTCCAGGTGAGAATACTGGAGTGGGCAGCCATTTCCTTCTCCAGGGGATCTTCCCCACCCAGAGATTGAACCTGGGCCCCCTGCATTGTAGGCAGATTCTTTACCATCTGAGTCACCAGGGAAGCCCAAAGACTAAAATAGGCTTATTTTGATGTAAAAGGTATCACTGCAGGAGTGTGTAACTAAATTTTAATTAAAGCTTTCTCCTTTTTCTTGGGATTTTGGCTGACCCGTGCAGAAGTTGAAAACAATAGATAATAATACCTACATGTTCTAAAGAAAAGAGATAAACATTCTGAAATGTTAAAATTGTTCCATCAAGTTTCCATAATGTTCTCATAATATTCAGATGTGAACATGGCCACTCTAATTCTAACCTTTAATCTTCTTAAATAAATTATTAAAAAACAATTTTTGTTCCTGGTTGAGACCTGTTCCAACACTCATGTCTAGAAGATAAAAAGAACAGGGATAAAAATGATTATTTCCTCTCCAAACGTCCTCCTTATTTGTTCTGCTGCTTCTCTAAAGTTTTCCAGGACAATGAATGATTATGGGATAACTAAAGAAAACAGCGATAAAATATTTTTACTTCACTATATTCAATTCTACCTTAGCATTCAAAGAACCTCTACAATAACTGACTTATTCATTTAAAATTTCATACTGTTCAATGGCATACACTTTAAAACTCTCAGGATTTTACACTTTCCATATTTCCGACTCTTGGTATGCCCATACAGGACTATTTCCTGATTAATAGATGACTCTACAGAGAAATTCTCCCTATTACAAACATAGAATGACTGTGTTCTGACAGCCAGCTTGACCAAGTACGGTCTGTTTTAAGTTTTTTAATTTTTATTTTTTCAAGTCTATTTTGCTGATGAGAAAATTCACACATTCTAGCTCTACTAAGAAAGATGTGTAGTCCTCTTCCATTTGATCCTCTCTCCTTTTCCAGAAACCAGAGGCAGTTCAGGCCCACCTCCTGTTTTCACACTTCTCTGGGCAAGAGTCAGACACTAAATTCTCAGTCAAAGCCTGCAGAGAATTTGGAAGCATGTCAATGTTTACCAAGAAATGATACATGGCTGATTCATGTCAATGTATGACAAAAACCACTACAATATTGTAAAGTAATTAGCCTCCAACTAATAAAAATAAATGAAAAAAAAAAAAAAAAAAGAAATGATCCGCAGTCTTGTTAGAACGAAGTGCGGTCTATCAGCTGTTTCAGGCTCAGCACTCCCCGCCAGAGAGGAAGATGGCCGTTCTCATACCACCAGGGGGCGATATTGATTCCTCTGACAGGATTTTGGGAAAAAGCATTTTTCAACCTCTGCTTTCATAAATTACTTTAAAAAATCTTTTGCTCCGCGCCTCCTAACACAAATTTACAAATGTGTGACATCACACAACACACAGCAGAAAGTACTTTGATTTGTCCTGTCAGCCCTTTAAACAACCAGACAGAGCTTGAGCTTGCCAGAGAACAGTCAACTCCCTGGGAGAAACTTCAGCGTTTTTGCCACTGCATTATATAGATATTAACATTTTCTAGGTATACCATGTCAGAAAAAAAGCATAGAAATCCAATTGAAAACTTCTCTTCAGCCATAAAACCAAGGAAATTTGTATCCAAGCTCTATCAAGGAGAATAAAAGGGAGATTTGTCTGTGCATGGCTTCCCAGGCAGCTCAGTGATGAAGAATCACCTGCCAATGCAGGAGATGCAAGAAATGCGGGTTTAATTCCTGGGTTGAGAAATGGCAACCCACTGCAGTATTCTTGCCTGGAAAAGTCTATGGACAGAGGAGCCTGGCAAGTTAGAGTCCATGAGGTTGCAAAGAGTTGGACATGACTGAACAACTGAGCACACACGCACACATGTATGTGCATTTTGGAAAGCAGTTGAAGAGCAGAGAAGGTGTTTTCTAAGCTGAGCCCATTTAATAAGCTGGCTGTAGTGATGGGCACATCCATGTACAACGGGAGGATCTGTGATACTGAGTGGCTCCAAATGCAATAAGTAAAGCCATAAGTAGTTAGAAAGGAGCCCAGTAACAAACTGGCAAGATTTGTCTTAGGAAAACCAAGGTTTAATTTCCACAATAGAAAAGAAGGATAAAAATGCAGAGAGTTAGTCAGAGTATTGGTGGAAGATTAAGTTCTTCTGTAATTATATTTATATGCTCAGTAAAGTAGACAACCAGTTATGCTTAAGAAAAGGTCAGAGGGAGATGTTGTGGAAATATGAAGACAGAAAAATCAGGGGAAATCATGTTTTTGAAGATGGGAGAGGAATTGATTAGGAAAAGGTTGTAGAATTGTTTGCAGCTTAAAGATCCACCTGAAGTTAGTTGCACATTTAAGTAGAGTTAGATGGTTCGTGTGTGCGTGTATATCTTTTTCACCTTCATTCAGCTTTTTAATTGCAATCACAGAGCAAGTTTAATAGTTCTTTCACTGCATAACAGATCACCACATACTTAATGGCTTAAAAATGCAACTATGACCTTAAAATGAAACCACAGTTTCATTAGGTCAGAAGTAAGGGCACAGCATAAGTACATTCTTTGTTCAAAGACTATAATCCTGAAATTAGGATACTGGTTGGGCTGTTCTTATCTTGTCTTCCCAGCTCATTCTAGTTGGTTATAGTTGTTCAATTGATAAGTCATGTCTGACTGTCTGTGACCCCATGGACTACAGCAGGCCAAGCCTCTCCGTCCCTCACTATCTCCCAGAGTTTGCCCAAGTTCATGTCCACTGCGTTAACAATTCTAGTTGGTAGCATAATTCAGTTCCTTGTAGCTGTACGTATGAGTCCCATATTTGCTAGGTGTCAGCTGAGCACTGCTTTCCTCCCTAGAGACAACTCTCACGCCCTTGCCACATGTTGTCTTTCTCTCACACCGTGGTAGCTTGTACCTTTCAGGTCAGCAGGAGAGACTCTACTGCTGCTTCTTATCCCTTGAGGGCTTTCATGATTAGTTTGGGCCCACCCAAAACATTCACCTTTCTGATTAACTCAAAGTCACTGGATTAGAGATAGTAATTAAATCTGCAAAAATCCCTTTTGTCATATAACATAATATAACCATGGGAGTGATGTGCCATAATATTCACATATTCTCCTGTTCACAGGCAGGAAATTATACAAAAGTATAAGACATTTGGGGTCATTTCAATTCTGCCTACCACAAGAATAAAAAAAGTTAAGTTTAAAAGGGATATTTTTCTGGGTTTATTCTAATGAATTAAAAGTGTAATAAGATCTAAAAGAGAGGAGAAGAGGATCAATATAATTTTGTGCCATTAGACTTTCACTGGATAAGAAGAAAAACAAAAACACGAGATAATATTAGATGGTGGAAAAAACCGTTTTAATGGATTGATGTTCTTGGTGAAGTCGAGTTTTCAAAAGTGGTACTAGAGAAAACAAGCTCAAAAGTTTGGATTCATTGGGTTATAGAGTGTGTGCAGTGTTGAAAGAGTTTAGACACTGCACTAATCGGTAATAATGAATTTCTAGGTTGTACCCATGGGGATGAATACTAGAGGTCAAGATGAAAGTGAAAGTCAGTCAGTCGTGTCCGACGCTTTACAACCCCGTGGACTATACAGTCCGTGGAATTCTCCAGGCCAGAATACTGGAGTATTCTTCTCCAGGGGAACTTCCCACCCCAGGGATAGAACCCAGGTCTCCCACATTGCAGGTGGATTCTTTACCAGCTGAGCCACAAGGGAAGCCCAAGACTACTGGAGTGGGTAGCCTATCCTTTCTCCAGCAGATCTTCATGACCCAGGTATCGAACCAGGGTCTCCCGCATTTCAGGCTAATTCTTTACCAACTGAGCTATCAGGGAAGCCCTTAGAGGTCAAGATGGATGTCTGTCAATAAATGTAAATGACTAGAATGATACCAAGAGCAAAACTACCATGAAGTCAAGATGACACACAGACACCACAATGTGCCCCAAATAATATTTTCCTATCTCACTGCATTTTAGAAATAGACACCGCCAAAAAGAGCATTTGTATTGAATAATACATACTTGCAAATACACTTGCTTTTAATAAAACAGCCTTCTTTTATAATTTCCATACTTACCAGCTCTCTGCTATCACATTCTCTGATCCAAATTGAAGACAGTCCCCCTTTTAAATATGCATACTGTGATCAGTGTTTGTGTTAATCACAGATATATGCACTGATCTGGATTTTAGCAGGAGAGAATTCAGAGTCGTATCAAAGTTATTTAATCAGTAGTGTGGAATCTTCTTGGATCAGTCATCATCACATTTTTTCCAGTAGACTATGCTTTTAGCTATTCTTGTTGACTAAGTTCATATTCTACAATCAAACTTTACTTTGTAGACCTCTATACATGCCTTTCTTACTTTTACAGAAAATGTGAAACTATGTATTTCATTCCATGTCTGGCTCATGCCTCCTTCCTTACTGATGGTTCAACTTATGTTTTCATGCATCACTTTATTTCAGGTGCTAAGGTTAAAAAGAAATGTCATAAAATTCTTCCATCTCAGAGTCAAAGTAGTGATTTAAAAAATAAAAAAAAAAAAACTATCAATAAGTGCTTAGAATAAACAAAGCACTATGGAAGTACCTTCTAAGGTGCAATTAATTTTGGCTGAGTTAATGGTGGATGAGTAAAATTCAAGAACTTGGCTTTGAAAAGTAAATAAGTTAAAGAAAATAAACAGATATTACAGATACAAGGAACTGCATTAGCTAAAGGACATGTCAGAGAGTGTGTTGTATCCCTTGAGAATTAAATATGCATGTAAAGGATGAGATGACAGAGAAGTCTGTGATAAAAGGAGAGATTGGAATGATTAAGTCTTAGCCACTATGTCAAACAGGCTCAGTGTAACCTTGAAAGTAAACATTGATGTAAGATTTGTCCTGACTCTTCTACTTTAAAAGCATCACCTGGATGACCATCCCGTTATTCAAGTCAGTAAGAATCATTATAATGCTCTGTTTTGTCTTCTAATATTCTAATAGTCTCCCTTCACATCTTGGGAATGATGATTGATGATTTATGCTAATCCTTACCGGAATATCAACTGCTCTTTACACATATTGGGCCATTTAAACAACAATTTTACTGCAAAAATGGTATGAATGTGTGAGGGAATATGTGTGTGTGTGTGTGTGTGTGTGAGACTATGCTTGCCTGAAAATATGTATTATTTGTTTCCAGCTCCACATTCAAAACCACTTTAATGCAGAAGATACCATTATGTATTTTGACTATATGAACTACCAGAAATTATTGATTTTATTTTCAGAAAACAAGATTCTTCAAAAATATAAACAGCCTCTTAAAGAGAATCCTCTTGATGCTCACAAGTATCAAGGGGATATTATACGGGAAAAAGCTTTGTGTATGTTCTCTTCAAAATGTGCAAAGAGAGAGGAAGAGGAAAAAAATGCCATGTGTTATTGTTGGAAATATTAACTCAAGTTTTCCTTCCTCAATGTGTGAGATATTTTCATTTTAACTTTAGTAATTACTGTTAATTATAAAAGAAAATCTGTGTGCCTTAATTTTATGAAGCTTATTTATTGCCTATATTATCATTCCTCAATATTAATGATAAAGTAGAAATCATGCTGCATGCTTATTACACTTTGAATAGACTATTGAAAAAAACTGTTTCTCAAAGCCTGAGATTTCCAGAAGAAAGGTATCAGTATTACAGTACCTCATGAATAATTAAAATAATAATAATGATAAACAAGAAGGTGGTGAACAAATATAAATGATTTCAAACAAGTCTGTTGCCAGTGTGGATGGCAAACACTTTGAATGTCAATTGAAAAAAACTCAAACAGGTGAGTTGAAAGGAACTGGAGCCCATTATACAGAGTGAAGTAAGCCAGAAAGATAAAGAACATTACAGCATACTAACACATATATATGGAATTTAGAAAGATGGTAACGATAACCCTATATGCAAAACAGAAAAAGAGACACAGAAGTACAGAACAGACTTTTGAACTCTGTGGGAGAAGGTGAGGGTGGGATGTTTCGAAAGAACAGCATGTATATTATCTATGGTGAAACAGATCACCAGCCCAGGTGGGATGCATGAGACAAGTGCTTGGGCCTGGTGCACTGGGAAGACCCAGAGGAATCGGGTGGAGAGGGAGGTGGGAGGGGGGATCGGGATGGGGAATACGTGTAACTCTATGGCTGATTCATATCAATGTATGACAAAACCCACTGAAATGTTGTGAAGTAATTAGCCTCCAACTAATAAAAAAAATTTAAAATAAATAAATAAATAAATAAAATAAAAAATAAATGCTATTTCAACCTTCCACCGCAAATGAGGTATGACTCTGCGACCCAATGGACCACAGCACGCCAGGCTCCTCTGTCCTCCAAAATCTCCAGTGATTTGCTCACATTCATGTCTGTAGAGTTGGTGATGTTACCTAACCATCTCATCCTCTGTCATCCCCTTTTCCTCCTGCCTTCAATCTTCCCCAGCATCAGGGTCTTTTCCAATGAGTCAGTTCTTTGCATCAGGTGGCCAAAGTATTGAAATTTCAGCTTCAGTATCAGTCCTTCCAATGAATATTCCAGACTGATTTCCTTCAGGATTGACTGGTTTGATGTCCTTAAAGTTCACGGGACTCTCAAGAGTCTTCTCCAGCAACACAATTCAAAAGCTGAGTGCGTCAAGTAAAATTAATTTTCCTGATTATCTTAACACTTTTATAATTATTATATGTTAATATTTAATATATTAACATAATGGAAAAGGAAAAATGTACAATGGCATTTTTAAGGTAAAGATAGAAAACTCTAGATCTCAAAAATTTGTCTGATCAAATGATAATAATAAGTTTTAAAAAGAATATTTTGTTTCTACCATGTCTTCTATACCTTAGCATTACTTGGGTCTCTCAAAAATTATTATCAATTGTTGTATATCACTGGAGTAACTCACACCCTCAGTATAACATCTCTAACTTAAAGTTCTACACTCTCCTCCATTCTTCTCAGCATAATATTCTCTCGCCATAACAATGACAAAATAATGTATAATAATAAATGTCTGGCATAATGCCATTGATAGTAATCTTAGAAAAGAATGATGAGATTTAAGACTTTAGTTTAATGTGATATAATCACAAATATTAATTATAGTAAGAAATGTATCATAATATACCATATTGCCATCCAGAGCGATTATTATTGCCAACTTATATTTTAAATGCAAATGGATGTCAGATTAATCATGTTAGACAAGATCACGCAAAATAACTCAAAAGGGTTTTCATCATTTGGATACATTAATTGTTTGGCAAGAAAAAAGCAACTTGACATTCGCATTGATGCCATGGCTGAAAATATGTGAATCATAGATAGTGAACTGTGTGAAAACAAAGGGTGAATCAGAACAGTCAGACCAAGTTGGAATTTATTTCTGATTTTATTTAATACTGAAGAGAAGTTTTTAATCATGAAGTTCTCTGCTAAAAACATTCATGGAAACATAATCTCTGGGAATAAGGGGCCTCAATGTAGTTTTTCTGTCTAACCTCAGCTCCACTTATTTGACTCCTCTGAGCTGAAGTACTGTTGAGACTGTGGGTTACTAAGCACATGTGAGAAATCGAGATTGTGGGAGTCAGGATCAGAATTGCCACGGTGCTTCATCCACTGTAGGAGTTCCAAGAGAGACACTCAAAAATACTGGGTACTGAGTTTAGCTTGCCCAGCAGTGATGTGTGAGATAACTGCGGGAAAGATTAAAATCAGCCTCATACTGCTGGGTCAGGTTTCTATTGATCCAAGAGTTCAACAAAGACATAAATGCAGAAAAAGACACTTACAGAAACAGTAAACACTAGCAGTAACAGAGTTCTCTAGCAAGTGAGCCACAGAAATTTCTGAGTAAGATAGGGGATGCATGTGTACTCCGTCACTCAGTTTTGTTCGACTCTTGTGACCGCATGACCTGTAGCCCACCAGGCTCCTCTGTCCATGGAATTTTCCAGGCAAGAATACTGGAGTGGAAGAAGGAGTCCATTTCCTTCTCCAAGGGATCTTTCTGGCCCAGGGATCGAATCCACAACTCTCAGGGCTCCTGCATTGGCAGATGGATTCTTTACCACTGAGCCACTTGGTATGCCCAAGATAGGGAATAGGAGAAGGCAAAGCAGTATGCTTTAAAAAAAAAAAA
Source organism: Dama dama (assembly GCF_033118175.1). Taxonomy (NCBI): domain Eukaryota; kingdom Metazoa; phylum Chordata; class Mammalia; order Artiodactyla; family Cervidae; genus Dama; species Dama dama. The sequence goes on along the minus strand of NC_083710.1, from coordinate 65,004,599 downwards.
AAAAGTAACTCTATTACTAAAAATCTATTTCTCAGCTGTTGAAACAACTTATCAAATTCAACATTAGATGAAGATTAAATGAACCAGAACAAAAAAATCTTACAAACTAACATCACAAAGATAAAGTTTCCTAGAAAGGAAAAAAAAAAAAAAAAAAATCTATCAGGCATTAGACTTCTTACCTTCTTATTGAAAGGTTAGAAACAGTGATATGAAATGTAGAACTTAGGAAACACCATTTTTACTTATTCAATCATTAGATCATCCATCCAAAAATATCCATTGAACACCTACTATTGCCAAGAACTCTAGGCACTGCAACACACATAAACAAGCAAACAAATAAATATTCCTTGTTCTTATGAAATTTACATTCTGTTTGAGACCCAGAAATAAACCCCCAAATTGCACATATCACAGAGAAAAATAATATATCATATTTATTGTAAAAATTATAGCAGGAAAGGCTAGGAAAATCTGAAGGAAATTATTTTCAATAAAGGGATAGGGCCACTGTCTACAGCCATGAACTTTCCAAAATTTAATTTCCTATTGAACCAAAAGCCAAAAAACAATGCCCTTCTCCAGGAAGAGCAGTACAAAGACCACTCGGTTGGGAGTGTGGCTTGATTGTTCAAGGAACCTCGGAGAGGGCTGTAGGAATGCTGAGAGCAAGAGGGAAAGTAGTAGAGATGAGGCCAAAAGCTATGAACCATTAAACTATGGAAAGGATTTTGACTCTTACTCTGAGAAGTTTGGGGACCCATTGCAGGATTTTGAGCAGTCGCGTCAAATAATCTAACTAATATTTTAATAGAATCATTCTGGTGGCCTTTGACTGACTGAAGAGAAACAGAGGTGAAAGTAGAGAAACAGAAGGAGATTATCAAACTATGATGGTTACAAGCATATGTGTGTATATTCACACGCGTACTTCAGATGGTGGACTGAAGGGCGTTGAGAGGAGTAGTGAAAGTTTTCAGATTCATAAAACATTTAAGAAACACAGCTACTGAAATATGCTTACAGAAATAAATTAATAATTTAAAAAAATTTCTTGACAAAATGAAAAAAAAAAAAAAAGAGAGTCAGAGAGGGGTCAACTAGACCCTAGTCTTCTAATTTGAGCAATTAAGAGGACTGGGCTATTATTAAATGGAATGAGAAAAGTTAAATGAGAAGTAGCTTTTGGCCAGGTAAAGGTCAATATAATATAGACACATGATATTATATATAGTACCTAGAGTCTTATAAATTGGAAGAATACCTTTTTATAAGTGCCAACTAAATATTTATTTGCATTAATCACATGACTACCCACAAAGAAAATTTTCTCATATCTTTTGTTCTTGAATTAAAAAATAACAAATATAATAATTCTTTAATGTAAAATCTTTATTACCATGGCTTCTGTCTGTTCCTGCTAAATGGCTAGGGAAAAGTGTGTGGGATTAGGAATTGCTGGATGTTGTTTCCTGATTATTCTAATCCAAACAGCTCTATAGCCCCCAAATAGCTTAATTCCTAAAATGTATTTCTATGTGCTACAGTTCACAGTTCAATTATTTGGAGCATTCTTTTCAAGAGCCTTTCATCTATAAGAAAACATGAAGACTGTCGCTCAATGATTTTGGATTTCTCAAATTGAGAAAATACTCAACATTCATATATAGAATTAAGCAATCCTGACTAATGCACAAATAACAAGATAGATCTGTACAAGGAGGTATGCACACTGAAGATTAAAATAGCTTACTGCTTTGTGATTCCAAAGTTATAATTTGTAAAATTGTATAATTACTTTTGAATATAGTGCTCAAGATTATCTAGGTTTCTCTATTTGTTGAACTATCTGAATTATTTATATTGGTCTTCCTCAACGTACAATGAAGTTAAATTGTGATAAACCCATCATAAGTTAAAAGTATCTTAAGTCCAAATCCACTTATTTCACCTAACTTACAGATGGCATAACTTAGGTTAGTTTACCTGGCTGTGTTTTGTTGCTCAGGTAGTGTCCGACCCTTTGCGACCCCACGGACTGTAGCCCACCAGACTTCTCCAGGCAAGAATACTGGAATGAGTTGACAAGCCCTCCTCCAGGGGATCTTCCCAACCCAGGGATCAAGCCCACGTCTCCCGCATTGCAGGCAGATTCGTTACCATCTGAGTCACCAGGGAAGCCCTAGTTTACTTTAAATGTCTGAAAAATACTTAAATTAGCCTACAGTTGGGCAATATCATTTAATTCAAAGCCTATTTTATTGTCGAGTGTTGAATATCTTATGGAACTTATTGAATACTGTACTAAAAGTAAAAAAGAGGGTGGTTTTAAGTGTATCATTGTTTACCCTTGTGATCACGGGACTGACTTGAAACTGGCTCTCTGCTGCACAGAATCAAGAGAGAGTATCTATGACATATTAGCAGGTGAGGAAAAGATCCAAATTCAACATCTGATGTATGGTTTCTATTATGTACATATCACTTTTGCCTCATTGTGTAGTCCAAAAATCATTAAGTCAGGGATCATCTGTAATTCAAACGTATCTTTGAGAACTATTAGACTCATATGACAAGACAAACTGTCAAGGGGCATTAACTTTCCTGTATTAATCAAAGCTTCCTTTGATAAAAATGCTTACAACACACATAATTTTCAAGAAAGCTCTTATGCTTTTCACATAATTCATATCTAAAAGAATTTTGACTTAGTGCCTAGAAAGCAATTTAGCAAGCTATTTCATTTTTGAAGGAAATACTAAAACTCTCCCTTGGCATTATTCGTTGAGAAAGAAAAAAAAAAGTCTGAAAGAAATAGATGATGCCAAATTTATTTTGTTTTATTTTAGTGAGAAGTACTTTCCAAGACATTAAACTTTGAAAAGATAATTTACAGTGATCTTTATATGATAGAGGAAAATGCTCTCATTATTGTACACTTAATATACAGAACCAAGGGGGGAAATATCATGCTCTATTCCTTATTATAAAAGCGAAGGTTTTTATCCAAGTAAAGTTCATAAAAGCCAGAATGTAATGGTTAAAAGAATATTACATAAAAAAATGAATATTACATGCACTTGTCCCTTAAACAAATATTTTTTATTAGGCTTATTTTTTTCTAAGTATAGTTTAAACAGATCACTGTGCTGTGCTGGGCTTAGTTGCTCAGCCATGTCCAACCCTTTGCAACCCCACAGACTGTAACCTGTCAGGCTCCTCTGTCCATGGGATTTTCCAAGCAAGAATACTGAAGTGGTTTGCCATGCCCTCCCCCAGGGGATCTTCCCCACCCAGGAATAAAACCGGGGTCTCCTGCATTGCAAGCAGATACTTTACCAGCTGAGCTACCAGGAAAGCTCAAACAGATCACTACTTTCCTTAATATTCTAAGAGTATAAATTTCACCTTACAACAAACATTACTGCCTAAGAAAATTACTTTGATTTACTTTATAGGGTATATGAGATACTTTTCTTATATTTTCTAAGTAATTTTTTTTCATTTATTTCTTTTTTTTTTTTTAAGTGAAGGTATAGATTTTAAAATACAGTTTGCCCTGGTAATTGATATAGTACATGCATTGTTTCATTAAATAGGAAATACTACTATTTCCATTTACAGATAAATATATTCGAATTCAAAATGATGAGTTGACTGTCCTAGTTCATGGGTCAAGCAACAATTAAAAAAAAGAAAAAACAAGGAAGGTATAAAAGCTCATATTCATGGCACACACGAGGTTACCACATTTTGTATATAGGAATTTCACATACAATATTTCATTTCACCCTCTCAGTAAGTTTTTTGAATAATGACTTACTATATGCCTACAGAAAATGATAATGTTTATAAAAGTTATGATTACTCCAAGCTCATTAAAGGCAGATAGTCAAGTGATGTATTTGATGACAGAGAGAAAAGATGATAACCTAATGCAATTTAAAATAAAACTGTAACACATGCCACTACCACTAACTTTTCCTTAGCATCTATTATTAAGAAACACTGTGCTATGTACTTTACATTTTAATTGTACAGTAGTATTACCCAATTTCAAAGATAAGCAAACTGTGACACTGTTTGGTAAGTAATTTTCAAAATTCACACAAGTGCAAGACCCAGACTTTGACTGTAAGTAAGACTGATGCCATAAAACAGTCTACTGTCCAGCAACTGGACTATTAGAATTCATGTGATCAGTGACTGCTTTACTGTAGGCAAGTTGTAGTATCAGAATTATAGAACACAGAAACCAATTTAATTGCAATAGTGAGTTTTAGGAGGATACAATTAAAGGAAGAAAACTCACTTAGATTCATGTTTTAGTAGTCTAGTTAACATTATGCTGAGACATCTGGTTTGGGTAATGGGGTAGGTAGTATTTTCATTCATAAATTAAAAACTCAGCAGGAGGAAAAATTTCAGTGAAATGATAATTTAGAACAATCTGACTATGATGCCCTGATCTAGGGATCTTTTTTATGGAGATGCCTTTTGGCATTCTTCTTCATTGAGCCTCAGCAGATTTGGGAATAAACATTAAAAAAAAAATTATTACTGAGGATTATAGTGGTAAATACATCCACGGAGTGTATTTCACAATGTAAAAATATCTATTTATACATTTTCTCATGAGCTTTCCAGGTGGCACTAGTGGTAAAGAACCTGCTTGCCAATGAAAGAGACATAAAGAGATATGAGTTCTATCACTGGGTGGGGAAGATTCCCTGGAGGAGGGCATGGGAGCCCACTCCAATATTCTTTCCTGGAGAATCCCTTGGACAGAGGAGACTGGTGGGCTACAGTCCATAGGGTCACAAAGAGTTGGACATGACTGAAGTGACTTGGCACATATATTATTAAACATACAATATTACATGCAATCTGTAATAAAGAACTGTGGTTATTATTACTAACAGTGACAGAAAACATAATTTGAAATCCCTGGAATGTTAGGTCCATGAATCAAGGCAAATGCGAAGTGGTCAAACAGGAGATGGCAAGAGTGAAGGTCGACATTCTAGGAATTAGCAAACTAAATTGGACTGGAATGGGTGAATTTAACTCAGATGACCATTATATCTACTACTGTGGGCAGGAATCCCTTAGGAGAAATGGAGTAGCCATCATGGTCAACAAAAGAGTCCAAAATGCAGTACTTGGATGCAATCTCAAAAACGACAGAATGATCTTTGTTCATTTCCAAGGCAAACCATTCAATATCATGTTAATCCAAGTCTATGCCCCAAGCAGTAATGCTGAAGAAGCTGAAGTTGAATGGTTCTATGAAGATCTACAAGACATTTTAGAACTAACACCCCAAAAAGATGTCCTTTTCATTATAGGGGACAGGAATGCAAAAGTAGGAAGTCAAGAAACACCTGGAGTAACAGGAAAATTTGGCCTTGGAGTACGGAATGAAGCAGGGCAAAGGCTAGTAGAGCTTTGCCAAGAGAATGCACTAGTCATAGGAAACATCCTGTTCCAACAACACAAGAGAAGACTCTATACATGGACATCACTAGATGGTCAATACCGAAATCAGATTGATTATATTCTTTGCAGTCAAAGATGGAGAAGCTCTGTACAGTAAGCAAAAACAAGACTGGGAGCTGACTGTGGCTCAGATCATGAACTCCTTATTGCCAAATTCAGACTTAAACTGAAAAAAGTAGGGAAAACCACTAGACCATTCAGGTATGACCTAAATCAAATTCCTTATGACTATACAGTGGAAGTGAGAAATAGATTTAAGGGACTAGATTTGAGAGACAGAGAGCCTGATGAACTATGGACAGAGGTTTGTGGCATTCTACGGGAGACAGGGATCAAGGCCATTCCCATGGAAAAGAAACGCAAAAAGGCAAAATGGTTGTCTGAGGAGGCCTTAAGAAGAGCTGTGAAAAGAAGAGAAGCGGAAAGCAAAGGAGAAAAGGAAAGATATTCCCATTTGAATGTAGAGTTCCAAAGAATAGCAGGGAAATATAAGAAAGCCTTCCTCAGCGATCAATGCAAAGAAACAGAGGAAAACAACAGAATGGGAAAGACTAGAGATCTCTTCAAGAAAATTAGAGATATCAAGGGAACATTTCAGGCAACGATGGCTTCGATAAAGGACCGAAATGGTATGGACCTAACAGAAGCAGAAGATATTAAGAAGAGGTGGCAAGAATACACAGAAGAACGGTACAAAAAAATATCTTCACAACCCAGATAATCACAATGGTGTGATCACTCACCGAGAGCCAGACACCCTGGAATGTGAAGTCAAGTGGGCCTTAGAAAGCATCACTATGAACAAAGCTAGTGGATGTGATGGAATTCCAGTTGAGCTATTTCAAATCCTGAAAGATGATGCTGTGAAAGTGCTGCACTCAATATGCCAGCAAATTTGGAAAACTCAGCAGTGGCCACAGGGCTGGAAAAGGTCAGTTTTCATTCCAATCCCTAAGAAAGGCAATCCTAAAGAATGCTCAAACTACCGCACAATTGCACACATCTCACATGCTAGTAAAGTAATGCTCAAAATTCTCCAAGCCAGGCTTCAGCAATACGTGAACCATGAACTTCCAGATGTTCAAGCTGGTTTTAGAAAAGGCAGAGGAACCAGAGATCAAATTGCCAATATCCGCTAGATCATCGAAAAAACAAGAGAGTTCCAGAAAAACATCTATTTCTGCTTATTGACTACGCCAAAGCCTTCGACTGTGTGGATCACAATAAACTGTGGAAAATTCTGAAAGAAATGGGAATACGAGACCACCTGATCTGCCTCTTGAGAAACCTGTATGTAGGTCAGGAAGCAACAGTTACAACTGGACATGGAACAATAGACTGGTTCCAAATAGGAAAAGGAGTACATCAAGGCTGTATATTGTCACCCTGCTTTTTTAACTTATATGCAGAGTACATCATGAGAAACGCTGGGCTGGAAGAAGCACAAGCTGGAATCAAGATTGCTGGGAGAAATATCAATAACCTCAGATATGAAGATGACACCACCCTTATGGCAGAAAGTGAAGAGGAACTAAAAAGCCTCTTGATGAAAGTGAAAAAGGAGAGTGGAAAAGTTGGCTTCAAGCTTAACATTCAGAAAACTAACATCATGGCATCTGGTCCCATCACCTCATGGGAAATAGATGGGGAGACAGTGGAAACAGTGTCAGACTTTATTTTTCTGGGCTCCAAAATCACTGCAGGTGGTGACTGCAGCCATTAAATTAAAAGACGCTTACTCCTTGGAAGGGAAGTTATGACCAACCTAGATAGCATATTAAAAAGCAGAGATATTACTTTCCCAACAAAGGTCCGTCTGGTCAAGGCTATGGTTTTTCCAGCGGTCATGTATGGATGTGAGAGTTGGACTGTGAAGAAAGCTGAGTGCTGAAAAATTGATGCTTTTGAACTGTGGTGTTGGAGAAGACTCTTGAGAGTTCCTTGGACTGCAAGGAGATCCAACCAGTCCATCCTAAAGGAGATCAGTCCTGGGTGTTCATTGGAAGCACTGATGCTGAAGCTGAAACTCAATACTTTGGCCACCTCATGCGAAGAGTTGACTCATTGGAAAAGACCCTGATGCTGGGAGGGATTGGGGGCAGGAGGAGAAGGGGACGACAGAGGATGAGATGGCTGGATGGCATCACCAACTCGATGCGCATGAGTTTGAGTAAACTCTGGGAGTTGGTGATGGACAGGGAGGCCTGGTGTGCTGCGATTCATGGGGTCGCAAAGAGTCGGACACGACTGAACAACTGAACTGAACTGAACTGAAATAATAGTAGCCTTAAAAAGTAAAATGCTAAGGTCATCAATGATAATTCCTTTCTCTGTCAAGTTGCTTAGTTCAATTTATTTTAATAGATACTTATTCAACAGCTCTTGCAACTTATGTTACTGTCATTAAGCAATGGTATTCCAGGAAAATCTCTCTCTCAGATATTTCAGTAACCCAGAAGAACTGAACTTAAAACAATGTTTTACCATAGGCAAGGATATTATAATATCAGATTTGTAGAATATAAATGCCAATTTAATTGTAATGTAAATAATGGGTTTCAGCAGGATAAGATTACAGGGAGAAGATCTCCTTAGAAGGTTATTTTGAATGATCTTAACAGGGACACTGACATGTTTAGATTTACACTTTATAAGGTTCTGTGATGTAAAGTAAATGAAGTCAGGAGTGGTAAGTCTGGACTTGGAAAAAAGAATTAATGGATTATTAATACTGCAGCAATTAAGGTCACAAAAATGTATCAAAAGTAAAATCCAGTCTTAGTAAGTCCAGTTAATTTATTAAAATTCATAGGTATAAGAGAAAACTATATAACAGGATCACAACTAGTTCCTTGCTTGGGTACCTGAAGAGCAGTAAAGTATTCAGTGAAAGAGGAAATAAAAGTACAACCCACATTTAAAAGCACTTCTGTGCTTCAGATTCTGTAACCTGTTTAGGATTTGTTCCATGAAAATCAATCTGAGGAAGACAAAAGTGCTTCCCAATTCCTTTCTTTACTCTCTGAACCAATATTTCCCAACTGAAATTGATTAAATTCTCTTGATTACTCATCTAATTGTGTTCATTGAAAAACATATAAAGAACATCACCTTCATCAATGAAACATTAGAAATAGAAAGAATTTGTTTTCCTCACTTATGCATGAGATAATAATTATGAAATTAGGAAAGAACTATCAAATACTCTCAATGAAAATAAAATTATTTAAAGTGAGAGGAAGGTCAAAACAAAAGTTAACAAGTATCTATCTATATACAAAAATTTGAAATGTAAAACTTCAATAATCCTATAGTATTTTATTAGATATTCTAATAAATTTCAACATGACTACATAATATATTAACAAACATCTGTAAATACTCAACAAATATTTTTAGGTTATAAATGAAATCCTAATATCATGTTTTAAGATAGACTAGACAAGAAATATAAAATAAATTATAATAAAATCAACATTTTATATACTTATATTTAAAGTAATAAAATTCATTTATACCTAGTTGCCAAGCAAAAATATACCAGAAATTTCAAACTCAACTGCCAGCTATAAATATACATGTTCAAAGGATGATACTAAAAATAGGCTCAATGAATCTTTAATTCTCTTAATCACTTTAAGAATAAAAAAATGGTTAAAACAAATGTCGAGGAGAAAATTCTTTAAGGAAATGTATTTCTGTGCTATGAACTTCAATCCTTTCAGCCCCTCCATATTAAGGAAGAAAGACTTAACTTCATCTCAAGCTGAATGATGGATTATTCCATGGGACCAGCTGGGAAGCATTAAATGAGTTTTCTGCCAATGGGAAAACAGAATAATAGTGTCTGACTCTTAACCCAAGAAGCAAAAGAGGCCCTTTGAAACAAGATAAAAACTGCACTGCGAATAATCTGGACTAATGAATAGTTTCCATGGAAGTCTGGGTAAAGAGCTCCCTAGAGAGAGAACAGGCCTAGAAACGCATAAGTTCTTGTAATAAGTAGTTTTGCCAATGAGCAGGAAGACAGAGAAAAGTCAAAGGATGGTGAATTGGGAATTATCAGCGGACAAAAATGATTCTTACATTTGTCATGAGAGAATGAGTTAGAGAAGGCTAGCAGGAAAGCTCTAAAGAAACGAAGAAGATGTCCAACTTTATGGACTTCTCTGATAGCTCAGTTGGTAAAGAATCTGCCATCAATGCAGGAGACACTGGTTTGGGAAGATCACTTGGAGAAGGGATAAGCTTCCCACACCAGTATTCTTGGGTATCCCTTGTGGCTCAGCTGGTAAAGAAGCTGATTGCAGTGCAGAAGACATGGTTTTGATCCCTTAGTTGATTGGGCTAATAGTTTTGGTCAGATATTATAATTTCTGATTTTAAGACAGTCTGAAAAATATTTAAGGTAACCGTAGGATCAGCAGTGGCCAGAGCACTGGAAAAGGTCAGTTTTCATTCCAATCCCAAAGAAAGGCAATGCCAAAGAATGCTCAAACTACTGCACAATTGCACTCATCTCACACACTAGAAAAGTAATGCTCAAAATTCTTCAAGCCTGGCTTCAACAGTACGTGAACCGTAACTTCCAGGTGTTCAAACTGGATTTAGAAAAGGCAGAGGAACCAGAGATCAAATTGCCGACATCTGTCGGATCATTGAAAAAGCAAGAGAGTTCCAGAAAAGCATCTATTTCTGCTTTATTGGCTATGCCAAAGCCTTTGACTGTGCGGATCACAATAAACTGTGGAAAATTATGAAAGAGATCGGAATACCAGACTACCTGACCTGCCTGTTGAGAAACCTGTATGCAGGTCAGGAAGCAAAGGTTATAACTGGAAATGGAACAACAGACTGGTTCCAAACAGGAAAAGGAGTACGTCAATGCTGTATATTGTCACCCTGCTTATTTAACTTATATGCAGAGTACATCATGAAATGCTAGGCTGGATGAAGCACAAGCTGGAATCAAGTTTTTTGGGCGAAATATCAGTAACCTCAGATATGCATATGACACCACCCTTATAGCAGAAAGCAAAGAAGAACTAAAGAGCCTCTTGATTAAAGGGAAAGTGGAGAGTGAAAAAGTTGGCTTAAAACTCAACATTCAGAAAACTAAGATCATGGCATCTGGTCCCATCACTTCATGGCAAATAGATGGAGAAACAATGGAAGCAATGACAGACTTTATTTTTGGGGGGCTCCAAAACCACAGCAGATGGTGATTGCAGCCATGGAATTAAATGACGCTTACTCCTTGGAAGGAAAGTTATGACCAACCTAGGCAGCATATTTAAAAGCAGAGACATTACTTTGCCAACAAAGGTCTGTCTAGTCAAAGCTGTGGTTTCTCCAGTAGTCATGGATGGATGTGAGAGTTGGACCATAAAGAAAGCTGAGTGCCGAAGCACTAATGCTTTTGAACTGTGTTATTGGAGAAGACTCTTGAGAGCCCTTGGACTGCAAGGAGTCAAACCGGTCAATCCTAAAGGAAATCAGTCCTGAATATTCATTGGAAGGACTGATGCTGAAGCTGAAACTCCAATACTTTGGCCACCTGATGCAAAGAACTGACTAATTTGAAAAGATCCTGATGCTGGGAAAGATTGAAAGCAGAAGGAGAAGCGGTCAACAGAGGATGAGATGGTTGGATGGCATCACCGACTCAAGGGACATGGATGCCTGGCGTGCTGCAGTCCATTGGGTTGCAAAGAGTCAGATACGACTGAGCAACTGAACTGAACTGAACTGAACTGAGGATCTTCTAAGTTTCAAGACTGAGCTGAAGAGCCACAAACATTCCTTAGTATGCATATAGAAACAGAGTGCAGCTATAAGCACATTGACTTTTTCTAAAAGGACACAATGCTAAAAATTTGTATTTTATTGATTTCATTTTACATGGACGGGAAAACCAAGTGACTATAGATTATTTCAGTTTGTAGTATTTTTTTCAGTAGACTTTTGTAAGAAGTAAACAGCATGAAATAATTAAATAATCCATCTCTGTCTTTTCTAAAATGTCTCATTTTCATATGATATCTGAACAAGCTGCAGAATGAAATCTATGTCTAATTTAATATTTAGCTATAGACTGATGCATAAAGGACCACAAAAAGATAAACTGGCACAATATGTAACATGTTGTAGAAACTCAGTAGACAGTTGCTTAAAAGCACAAAAGGGACTACCAGTCTACTACAAGAAATGGTGTATTCAAATTAGTGTAAGCTATATTACGTATTTTTAAGATTTTGGACAATTATTGAATGTTCTCCTCTGCCAAAAATACTGCACTAAACTTTGGATTCATAACTCCAAAACCTCAAATTTATAAATTAAATCCAACTACTGATATCTACATTTTAAAAAATCACAGTTATTCTGGCAAGTTACTTAAAAAGCATTGAATGTTGGTTACTGATAGCATGCTGACCAAACCAAAATATCAGTGAAAAAATTTTAAATATTTAGATTAATAAATATGGAGAATAGTGAAGAACAGAGACTTGGTAAAAAAGCAGAAGTTCCAACTTGTTTATGCCTATACAATTTAGAATTCATTCCTTTTATTTTCAATGACATATTGCTATGATGTCCAGTACTATAATTTAGGTGAGAAAACAAAAACTGTAAAATATAAATGCTTGGGCAAATTTCTGTGTGGTAAGTAAACACCTAGTATGGGAAAAAGTATTTAATAACACTGTTGATGATTCTGAAAAAGTTGATCCAAATTCTCTATGATTCTTCTAAATACTTTTCAATTAGTTGCTTTATATTTCTATATGTTTCACTCATGTAACCCTTATCAACAAGCCTATGTTTGAATTTTCCTCTATTTATGGTGGAATTATTCTAAAGGAAATAGATTTCTACTAAATTTGTAAAGAATCAAAGTAAACTGTGCAAGGAAAAATATAGAACAAGTACATTGAAAAGATGTAATTTGTAGTAACTACAATGTCAGTTTTTTCCTTCTCTTGCCAACCTATTTTCTCCTCCCTCCTCCCCTACCCCTGCTTTCTCTCAATATTGTCCTTTTTACACTTTCTTACTAGGCATATTTTCCCTCTGTCTCTAAATGTGCATTTAGGAATGTCTGTGGCTGTTCACTCAGTCTTGACACTTAGAGGATCCTTAACTATTTTCCAGACTCTTCTAAGACAAAAAAATCATAATGTCTGGCTAAACTATTATGTTTAATGACTCTAAACTTGGACATCTTCTTGGTTTCCTTACAGCTTTTCTGCTAGGCTTCTCTAACTCAGTCTATCACAACAAATGTAACAACCATTTTTGTCTACTGATCGTTCTCAATTCACCATCCACTTATTTTTCTCTCAGTCTTCTTGCTCATTGGCAAAACTCATGACAAGAACTTACATGTTTCTAAGCCTCTCTCTCTCTAGGGAGAACTCTACCCAGACTTCCATGGAAACCATTCATTTATTCCTTCTCCTACACAATCTCTGGGAATCCAAATTAAACCCAATGCAGATTTTATCTTGCTTCCAAAGGCCTCTTTATCTTCTTAGTTTAAGATTCAGACACTGTATATCAGACACTGTAATTTTGTTTTTCATTTTTTTCACTTTTCCTCTCTATAAAAGTTAATCAGATGAACCATGAATTATGTCTTTTGTATATATGAAGCACAAAATATATCTGAAGTAATTTATTATTTTTTCAATATCAATGCCAAATTCTTTTCTTTGTATATTTCTAAGCAGTACATGAAATGCATTTCCTGGATAGGATGCTTAGAAATAATTTTTAAGTATTATTCAATAATGTATCCTACCATCATAGAGGACAGTTATCTTAAAAACAGATGAGTACAAAGAACTAATAAATTAGGCCTTAATCGTTATATTAGTCAGAGTTCATTCAGGGAAGGAATGACACTAACTATTATAGGAAAAGGGGTATATTAGAGGAATTAAATCTGACATAAATGTGGGAGCTCAGGAAGTGAAGTCAGTTCTTTTGAAGCACTGATATGAGCTTGTATGGAAATAGAACACAAGAACATCTATCTGCTACAACTGGGCTGTGTCTTCTCCAGTGGGCAGATCACTTTCCTAGAAGAAAATATGGGCAGAGGTATATATCTGTAATGTTTGGTGGGCTGTGGCCAAGGTGCTCATGTGTCACAACTGGGAAAGCAGTGACAAATATTTTCATAGATAATTGAAAAGACCTTCTTTAACTGGCAGAAATGATGAAAACATGTATGCCAAATCTTAATACATACTAAAGAGGAATTTTCCTGAAGAGCATTTATTTTAACAAATTTGTTTATCTGTTAAAATTAATGCTCTCTTTGGAGGTAAGTCATTTGCTAAAATAAATAACATCTATGTCCTTGAGAAATATATATTATTTAAATTTATGAGCTAAAATTCAATTTGGAAAATTATTCAATGATATCAATAGGAGCAAAGATCCATTCAGTAGAAATAAGGGAGACAAATAGTTTCTATATACATCCAAAATGTATGAAATTTAACTCAACAGTCTACAAAGTCTTAGGGAAAAAACCCAACCAATGAATCCTTTAAAAAAAAAAAAAATTCGTATAAGTGATTCATTTGATTATTTGCATATTATGCCTTCTCAGAATTCTATATTCTCATAAATAATCTTCAGGAATTGACAGAAGAATCAGATCAAATATATTTGGTTGCCCAAAAAGTTCATTTGGGTAGGAAAAAGCTGAAGTTTTTGGCCAACTCTATAGTAAAGATGCTCCTACATTTGACAAAGTTTCAATGTTACAGTGGTTTTCCAAGTTTTTTTTGAGCCCTATTTTAATCTGAAGTGTCTATATAATTTATAATCAAGAATAAAAGTAAAAGTGACATATACACATTGGGGTCAATTTCAGAAAAAAATGCTAAAATAATATTTAGTAGAAGTTTCCCTGCTTACACTGAAACACTAAGGAGAAAAGACATACCACTTTAAGCAATTATTTTTATTAGCGACAAAATTAGCTGATGTTTATTTACAGATTTACTCTTATTTTAGTTTTATCCCTATATTGTCTTTAAATTGTATTTCATTGCCTTTTAAAGAAATCATTGACTTCAGACTAAGATTTTTAAAAGTTCAATCATCTCTTCATAATTTTTTTTTCCCTCCATGCTACAAGATAGTTTTGTTTCTCACTTCAAGTGGGAACATTATTCTAATAAGACAAAGATTAGTATTATCAATCAAAAAAAAAAATCTTGTTAACATCCTAGAAAAGCATATTTGAAAAATCATTTTCTAAGGAATAATTTAGAAAAAATCAAATCACAATAATTGATTCAAACACAAATAATACTTTAATTACATTTCAAGTATCAAAATTTGTGTTTTGTTTCTATCCTTTTTGTCTATTGCCTCAAAACGTGATTGCTTTTCCCCTCTAGGATGCAAATTGACCTCAATTAATTGTATAAAATATTACTGTTTTTGGAAATGATGAAATAGTATACTATTTTAGTCACCAAATGAGAAACAATTTTGATTCAACATTACAAATTGTGCAGTTGAAATGAAATAAAACAAATAAATAAAATAAAATAAAAGACCCAATTTTGTGGGGGTTTTTTGGGAGGGGTTGCAAAAGAGTCAGACATGACAGAGCAACTAAACAACAATGAAAAGATACTACAATAAATATAAGATCCAATTAGGACTTCTCAAAAGGGAGAAATTTCTACTTCAAACTCATTCCATGGACACAACAAATATACACATGCACATGAATCAATTCACTCTGAAAAGAACCTGAGGACTAGTTGAACACATGACAGGATGAAAAAAAGACTCCATCGAGATGGACAGGAGGCAGGGAAAGCTCTTCCCCCAGTACTCACACCCTGTGTTGCAAGACGTAATAGAGAGGGATCTGACCAAAGACACTCCTCCCAGAAGACTGAGGGGTTGTCACCTCACAGTGGGCATCTCAACCCTCGGAATCTAGACTGGAGAGACAAGCCCCCAAATGCCTGCCTTACATCGCCAATAGGGCTGATGTCCTGGGGTCCCGAAGTGCTAAAGGAAACTGAGAGCCCCCTTCAAAGAGCTCGGGTGCAGTTGTTTTTCCCTGAGACCCAGCAAAATAACAGCAGTTTGAAAAGTGCTGAGACTATGTGTGAAGCGTGTGTGTGTGTGTGTGTATTCAGTTGCTTAGTTGTGTCCGACTCTTTTGGGACTTCAAGGACAGCAGACCACCTGGCTTCTCTGTCCGAGGACTTCTCCAGGCAAGAATACTGGAATGGGTTTCCATTTTCTCCTCCAGGAGATCTTCCCTACCCAGGGATCAACCCGGAGTCTCCTGCACTGACAGTGGATTCTTTACCACTGAGACGCCTGGGAAGCCCCATATGCGAAGACTGATTTGCAGATCTGAAAACACTGGCTCAAGGGGCACGAGGATGATGGAAATCTCCCCCCGCCCCCAGTGGCAGAGGCGCTGACAGGCACCATTGTCGCACTCCTCACCTAACCTTGCAAAGACAGTGGGTGAGCCTGGATCCGGGTGAGTAGTTGCAATGCTACCACACTGCATTGCCGAGGCCAGGGAGCAGCAGCAGCTGCAATATGCCCTCGCTGCCCAGCTGGCGGGGAGTGGGGGTGGGATAGAGTGGATAGTCATGGCATTCTCCGGCTCCCTAGCTGAAGTCTGTGTGGGGCTGGCTGTAACACTGCTCTGAAGCCCTGGTGGAGCTGGTGAGTGGGAGCTGTCACAGCAGGTCTTATCCTTCTCTCCACCTAAGGTCAGTTGATATTCCCCGGCTTCCTGGCTGGAGCTAGTTAGCCTGAGCTGTGGTGGGGTCCTCCAGCCCAGGTCAAGGCACGCCTAGGTTCCGCTGCAGAAGCCCATGGGCACAGGCAATAAGTCATGTTCCTAATGCTTTCCTGAAACCAGAAACAAGCTCTTCCTTTTTACTTTCCAGAGACCCAGCTAAAGCCAGTGGGTATACACGATCCCCACAGGTATGCACACTCCTTGACCACTTGGCCTTGGTGGGCAATAGGGCTTGAGTTCCTGAGTTCTAAAAGACCAAAACAATCAGAAAAGATAGTTCTTGACAGGCCACCACCCCCAGGGCGCTGCACACAGAGCAGACTGAAACACAGTCCTAGTTCTCCTGCGAAAAAAGGCCTATTTACTTTGAACAGAGTGTAACCCTGAGGGACAGGCTTCAGGTTGCTCACACACCTACAGGCAAAGGAGGCACTCCAAGAGACAACCTCTAAGCCTCACTATGGATCAGTGAAGCTCCCCTAAAGGAGCTTATACACACACACTAAGAGCTCCATTTTTTGCAACTGTCACCCGAGGGACACCTCTAGATCACTGGGTCTGGAAATAAGCAGGACTTCCCATGTGGCCCTAGTTGGAAGTTCATAGAACTTCCCTGCTAGTGTAGGAGACATAAGAGGCATGGGTTTGATCCCTGGGTCAGGAAGATCCCTTGGATAGGGCATGGCAAACCACTCCAGTATTCTTGCCTGGAGAATTCCATGAAAAGAGTAGCCTGAAAGGTGTACATTCCATGGGGTCACAAAGACTCAGACATGACTGAAGTGACTTAGTACACACATATGTATATTTCTGCATACTATAAAAGCTGCTGCCTAAAGGTCTGGCATCCTTTAGCTGTTGCCTAAAGGTGAGGCTGAAAAAAGGTGGTAAATGAGATTCTTCCTTGTAGAAAACAGAGCCCTCAGCACACCCTCAACTACAGGGGCATTTCAAATAAATCTAGTGGCCCCTTGTGCAACAGGACTGGAAACAGGCACATGAAAAGATGCTCAGCTTCACTAATCATCAGTTCAGTTCAGTCGCTCAGTTGTGTCTGACTCTTTACAACCTCATGGACTCCAGCACTCCAGGCCTCCGCGTCCATCACCAACTCCTAGGGTTTGCTCAAATTCATGCCCGTTGAGTCGGTGATGCCATCCAACCATCTCATCCTCTGTTGTCCCCTTCTCCTCCCACCTTCAGTCTTTCCCAACATCAGGGTCTTCTCAAATGAGTCAGCTCTTCACACCAGGTGGCCAAAGTATTGGAGTTTCAGCTTCAACATCAGTCCTTCCAGTGAACACCCAGGACTGATCTCCTTTAGGATGGGCTGGTTGGATCTCCTTGCAGTCCAAGGGACTCTCAAGAGTCTTCTCCAACACCACAGTTCAGAAGCATCAATTCTTCAGTGCTCAGCTTTCTTTATAGTCCAACTCTCACATCCATACATGACTACTGGAAAAACCATAGCCTTGACTAGATGGACCTCTTGATGAAAGTGAAAGAGGAGAGTGAAAAAGTTGGCTTAAAGCTCAACATTCTGAAAACTAAGATCATGGCATCTGGTCCCATCACTTCATGCCAAGTAGATGGGGAAACAGTGGAAACTGTGGCCGACTTTGTTTTTCTGGGCTCCAAAATCACTGCAGATGGTGATTGCAGCCAGGAAACTAAAAGACGCTTACTCCTTGGAAGGAAAGTTATGACCAAACTAGACAGCATATTAAAAAGTAGAGACATGACTTTTCCAACAAAGGTCCGTCTAGTCAAGGCTATGATTTTTCCAGTGGTCATGTATGGATGTGAGAGTTGGACTGTGAAGAAAGCTGAGTACTGAAAAATTGATGCTTCTTCACTTTCTGCCATAAGGGTGGTGTCATCTGCATATCTGAGATTATTGACCTTTCTCCCGGCAATCTTGATTCCAGCTTGTGCTTCCTCCATCCCAGCATTTCTCATGGTGTACTCTGCATGTAATTTAAATAAGCAGGGTGACAGTATACAGCCTTGACCTACTCCTTTTCCTATTTGGAACCAGTCTGTTGTTCCATGTCCAGTTCTAACTGTTGCTTCCTGACCTGCATACGAGTTTTTCAAGAGGCAGGTCAAGTGGCCTGGTATTCCCATCTCCTTCAGAATTTTCCAGTTTATTGTGATCCACACAGTCAAAGGCTTTGGCATAGCCAATAAAGCAGAAATAGATGTTTTTCTGGAACTCTCTTGCTTTTCCAATGATCCATCAGATGTTAGCAATTTGATTTCTGGCTCTTCTGCATTTTCTAAGCCCAGTTTGAACATCTGGAAGTTCACGGTTCACGTATTACTGAAGCCTAGTTTGGAGAATTTTGAGCATTACTTTCCTAGCGTGTGAGATGAGTGCAATTGTGCGGTAGTTTGAGCGTTCTTTGGGATTGCCTTTCTTTGGGATTGGAATGAAAACTGACCTTTTCCAGTCCTGTGGCCACTGCTGAGTTTTCCAAATTTGCTGGCATATTGAGTGTAGCGCTTTCATAGAATCATCTTTCAGGATTTGAAATAGCTCAACTGGAATTCCATCACCTCTACTAGCTTTGTTCGTAGTGACTAATCATCAGTTTAGTTCAGTTCAGTCACTCAGTCGTGTCTGACTCTTTGTGAACCCATGAATAGCAGCACGCCAGGCCTCCCTGTCCATCACCAACTCCCAGAGTTTACTCAAACTCATGCCCATCGAGTTGGTGATGCCATCCAGCCATCTTATCCTCTGTCATCCCCTTCTCCTCCTGCCCCGAATCCCTCCAAGCATCAGGGTCTTTTCCAATGAGTCAACTCTTCGCATGAGGTGGACAAAGTATTGGAATTTCAGCTTCAGCATCAGTCCTTCCAATGAACACCCAGGACTGATCTCCTTTAGGATGGACTGGTTGGATCTCCTTGTCCAAGGGACTCGTAAGAGTCTTTTCCAACACCACAGTTCAAAAGCATCAGTTTTTCAGCACTCAGCTTTCTTCACAGTCCAACTCTCACATCCATACATGACCACTGGAAAAACCATGGCCTTGACCAGACGGACCTTTGTTGGGAAAGTAATGTCTCTGCTTTTTAATATATTATCTAGGTTGGTCATAACTTCCCTTCCAAGGAGTAAGCATCTTTTAATTTCATGGCTGCAGTCACCACCTGCAGTGATTTTGGAGCCCCCAAAAATAAATTCTGACACTGTTTCCACTGTCTCCCCATCTATTTCCCATGAGGTGATGGTACCAGATGCCATGATCTTAGTTTTCTGAATGTTAAGCTTTAAGCCAACTTTTCCACTCTCTTCTTTCACTTTCATCAAGAGGCTTTTTATCATCAGCAAACTGCAAATAAATACCACGAGATATCACCTCACACCTGTCAAAATATCTGTTATCAGAGACTGGAAATAACATGTGCTGTGAAGAATGTGAATAAAGGGAGCCCTTGTACATTTTTCTGGGCTTCCCTGATAGCTCAGTTGGTAAAGAATCTGCCTGCAATGCAGGAGACCCTGGTTCCATTCCTGGGTTGGGAAGATCCACTGGAGAAGGAATAAGCTACTCACTCCACTGTTCTTGGGGTTTCCTTGTGGCTTAGCTGGTAAGGAATCTGCCTACAATGTGGGAGACCTGGGTTTGATCCCTGCATTGGGAAGATCCCCTGAAGGGAAAGGCTACCCACTCCAGTGTTTTTGCCTGGAGAATTCCATGGACCGTATAGTCCATGGGTCACAAAGAATCAGACACAGCTGAACTACTTTTAGTTGAAAATTTTTAGTGAATGTAAATTGGTATGGCCAATATGGAGAATGGTATGGAGGGTCCTCAAAACACTAAAAATAGAACTAAGATATGATTCAACAATTCCATGTCTGGGTTTTTATTCACATAAAGTGAAAACACCAATTGTGAAAGATATATGCTCATTGTGGTACTTTGTATTAGCCAAGATATGAAAGTGAAAGTGTTAGTTGCTTAGTTGTGTCCGATTTTTTGCAACCCCAGGAACTGTAGCCTGCCAGGGTCCTCTGTCCATGGAATTCTCCATGCAAGAATACTGGAGTGGATTGACATTCCCTCCTCCAGGGGATCTTCCCGACCCAGGGATGGAAACCGGCTCTCCTGCATTGCAGGCAGATTCTTTACTGCCTGAGCCACCAGAGAAGCCTTGACTAAGATATGGAAGTAACCTAAATGTCCATTGACAGATTAATGGATAAAGACTATCACACATACACATGAATATTACTTAGCTATAAAAAGAAAGACATCTTGCTGTTCATGACAACACAGATGGGTGTAGATGGTATTATGCTAAGAGAAATAAGTCAGAGAGAGAAAAACAAGTATTGTGATTTTACTGATAATATGGAATAAAAGTAAAATATGAACTGGCAAGGAAAACATAAAGAGAAAGAGAGTCACAGATACAGAAAACAAAATGATGGTTGCCAGAAGGCAGTGGTTTGAGGTGTTGAGGGAGATGGGTGAAGGGGTTAAGGGCTGAAAACTTACAGCTATAAATGAGAGAGACATAACGTAATTGCAATAACATTGTAATAACACAAAATTCTCAACAAAAATAGGGTATGCATCTAAAATATTATCATTGCTTATTTTTGGATTGTTAGCACATGGTACTTTTAATGCAATTCTTCCAAAATCATTTCATATCATATTTCCAAATAATTTCTCTAATAATTTCAAAAGAGTGTACTTAGTGTTAAGAAGACGTGCCGTGTTTAAAAACACAACCTTTGTGATCTTCATAAATGACAGTTTCTCCCATTCTGTCAGGTCAGCTTTAATACTGACATGAAATCTTATAAATTTAAAATCCAAAGTGCCACTCTGCTCTTGGTGGATGTAAAGAAATCCCTTAATGATGCAAAGATTCCAGGCTGAATGGGGATCCTCTTTTCAGTTTCCTTTGTTAGCACTGCATTTACTATCTCCTGCTGAATCTGTGGCATAATGCTCATATTTCTTTCAGGCTTTCATTTCAATATAAACCAAATGGGTGCAATTGGGCTTTGCAGCGACTAATGAACCTCGCAAATACATCAAGAAGACTATGAGTTCCCCAAACCTGTGCTGTGTTCTTATTTCTGAAGTATACCCAAGCATCAACACTTCCTTGTTCAGAAGAGCTAGTACAACATAAACAATCATGCTTCTAGGTATAGCATTCCACTGAGCACAAACTGAATATACAGCAAGTCATATTTATATTTACCTTTTAGATCTAATCAAATTTACACCAGGATAAATAATTTAGGTTGATATGTAAGAATACTATTTAAACTTTTTTAGCTTATATTTGTTTTGATTTGCACATAAAAAACCTTCACAAATATCTATATAGCTTTATGTACTCATGGTATACTTTTTTTTTGCACCAACAATAGTGCAAATTAAAAGGTACTGCTAGAAGTTAAAGTATTTTATTTAATTGTGCATTTGAATTAGAAAAGATTCATGTAAGCTCTGTGGATTGAAATCTAAAGAACAAAGGAAACATTTCACTAATCATTGCTGGGAAATACAGCCAAAGAGACCTCTGTTACTAACTCCCATTAGCAATATTGAAATTTACACATGAAATTAGCCATGCATTTATTCATTTGCTGAAAAATGAGAACAGAAGTCTATAGAGATAGCACTAGGTCCACAATAGGGACATTGAAAATTTATTCAAACTAATAAGTGAAAACAATGAGCCAAAGTAATGATCTTTATTCAAGCAAACTGGCTGACATGAGCTACACAGCAGATTTACTACATGTGAACCATTTGATTTCAAAATCTCAAACATTGTGGGAAAAAAAGGTACCTTATTTATTGATAGGTTAATATATTCTAATCACATCAGAAATAACATTAAACTTTAGCCAAAAGCAAGGTGGTATTTTTCAGGCTAGTTTTTCTAAGCAATTTTAATTGAGGGATTTAAAATTTCTATTAAATTCACTTTTTTAGTTGCCTACCAGGATATTGGAGCCTTAAATGAAACCCACAAAACTGAAAACTGCTCACATAGAGGTAGTTTCATAGAGGGGAGTATTCTAGAGAGAAATTTGTTATATTCGAAATGCCATCCTTAGGATTCCATTTTTATCATTTGGGAGAATATAACACTTGGGATGGCATATAATTTTGAATAAGCTGCTATTTCCAAAATTATAAGTTAACATGTATGAAACAATAAATATTAGGAAAAGACATAGGTTAAGTTTTCTAAAACTTTTTATTTCATAGTAAAACATTTTTGTTTTCTACCATAAAATTATAAAAATGTAGATG
The DNA here is from genome assembly GCF_033118175.1 of Dama dama. Taxonomy (NCBI): domain Eukaryota; kingdom Metazoa; phylum Chordata; class Mammalia; order Artiodactyla; family Cervidae; genus Dama; species Dama dama. The sequence continues at coordinate 64,981,988 of NC_083710.1, read as the reverse complement.
TTGTGAAGCATTTAATAATCATGTATAATTTCCCACTAGTATCTGGACTTCGCTGGTGGCTCAGAAGGTAAAGCATCTGCCTACAATGCAGGAGACCTGGGTTCGATCCCTGGGTGGGGAAGATCGCCTGGAGAAGGAAATGGCAACCCACTTCCGAACCCACTCCTGGACTCTTGCCTGGAAAATCCCATGAATGGAGGAGCCTGGTAGGCTACAGTCCATGGGGTCACAGAGTCATACACAACTGATTCCAAATCGTGAAAGGAGTACATCAAGGTGTATATTATCACCCTGCTTATTTAACTTATATGCAGAGTGCATCATGTAGAATCCCAGGCTGGATGAAGACAAGTTGGAACCTAGATTGCTGAGAGAAATACCAATAACTTCACATATGCAGATGACACTACCCTTATGGCAGAAAGCAAAGAAGAACTAAAGAGCCTCTTGATGAAAGTGAAAGAGGAGAGTGAAAAAGTTGTCTTAAAACTCAACATTCAGGGAACTAAGATCATGGCATCTGATCCCATCACTTCATGGCAAATAGACGGAGAAACAATGGAAACAGTGAGAGACTTTATTTTGGGGGGCTCCAAAATTACTGCAGATGGTGACAGCAGCCATGAAATTAAAAGACACTTGCTCCTTGGAAGAAAAGTTATGACCAACCTAGACAGCATATTTAAAAGCAGAGACATGACTTTGCCAGCAAAGGTCCACCTAGTCAAAGCCATGGTTTTTCCAGTAGTCATGTATGGATGTGAGTTGGACTATAAAGACAGCTGAGCACTGAAGAATTGATGCTTTTGAACTGTGGTGCTGGAGAAGACTCTTGGGAGCCCTTGGACTGCAAGGAGATCAAACCAGTCAATCCTAAAGGAAATCAGTCCTGAATATCCATTGGAAGGACTGCTGCTGGAGCTGAAACTCCAATACTTTGGCCACTTGATGTGAAGATTCTGGGAAAGATTGCAAGCAGGAGGAGAAGGGGATGACAGAGGATGAGACAGTTGAATGGCATCACCGACTCATTGGACACGAGTTTAAGTAAATTCTGGGAGTTGGTGATGGACAGGGAAGCCTGGTGTGCTGCAGTCCATGGGATCACAAAGAGTCAGACACGACTGCACAACTGAACTGAACTGAACTGATCTGGAGTAAAAACAGGGCTGAGCAGTGCCTTGCATGGCACAATCTATATGACCCGCAGACCCTGACATAATGCACTACACAGTCGGCTTGGCTACATGCTGTGGCCTTGGATCCTGAAATGAAATATGATAAACTCATACTTTGTGCCATAATGGATGATTAGAAAGTTTTATAAAATAACCTGCAATGATATAGAATGCTATTTCCAAATGAATGATATGGCAAGTGGCACTGTATTTCTTAAAATAATCTATGTAGCATATATATCTACAAGATAAAATAATATGATAAATAATAGATTTATTCTTTTTCCCACACTGTTCCTTTCTTTATGTAGATGTGAGTTGCTGACCTCTATCACTATCCCTCTCATGGAAGAACTACTTCTAACATTACTTACAGGACAAATCCATTGACAATTCTCTCAGTACTTTTCTGAGAAAAATTTATTTCTTCCTCACTTTGGCAGGATAATTTCATTGGTTATAGAATTGGGATCTGGTGTTTTGTTTTGTTTTTTCTTTCAACATGTTAAATTATTTCATTCCACTCTTCTTGCTTGCATGATCTGATGAGAAGTTCACTGTAATTCTTACCTCTGTTCTTCCATAGGGAAGGCTTTTGTTATTCGGTCTGTTTGTTTGTTTGTTTCTGACCACTTTCAAAGTTTTCTCTTTGCTTTTCCACCTTTATTTATCTATACCTCTTGGTGTTCTCTGAACTTCCTTGGTTCATCGCTCAGGTCTTCAATTAATTTTGGAAAGTTCTCAGCGAGTATTAGGTCAAATATTTCTTGTTCACCTTTTGTTCTTTGCTTCTGGTACTCCAGTTATGCATATGATACATTTTTAAATTTTTTTCCACAGTACACAGATGGTCAACTCTACTTTTATTTTTTTCTCTTTTAATTTCAGGTAGTAACATTTCTTTTTACATATCTTCAAACTCATGGATTCATTCCTCAGTTGTGTCAAGTTTCCTGATGTGCTCAGCAAAGGTATGATTGATTTATATCTCAGTGTTTTAATATTTCTGGCATTTATTTTTTTTTCTTAATGTTTCCATATCTATGTTTATACTATCATACTCTCTCTCTCCTTGACTGTTGTCTACCTTGTTCACCTGAGCCCTGAATATACTAACTAGAGTTATTTAAAATTTTCTATCTGGTAATCTCAAAACTGTGTCATATCTGAGTTCTGGTTTCTTAGGTTTGTTTAGTTTCTTCAATTAAAAAAATTCTTTTGGCTGTATTGTTAAAAGCTGAACATGGTGATTCAGGCAAGGGGAAGTGATAAAAAGGCCTTTGCGAGGTATGTTAATCTAAGAGTTGGGCTGCTTTTAATCTTTGGTGTAGTTGTAGTTACTAAAGGCTTCAACTTTCTCTGTGTCCTTGTGTTTTTCTTCTCCCTAAATACAGTATGTGTCTTGCCCCTCTGTCAGCTATAATCTGCTATAGTTACCCAGCAGCCATCCTGATGTGGTAAGGTAAGTTGTGGGGGAGGATTCCATCTATATCTTGCTTTTATTACTTAAGAGAATGATTTTTACTACCTCAAACTTGATTTTCCTAATATGTAGACTCATTTATTTAATTTTTCCTAAAACGGCATTTAAAAAAGCAAATAGTCACACGAATACCAAGAACCTAGCAATACAACAATATGGAAACATTGATGGGATTCAGTCAACTGGAAACTTCTTATTTATTATATCATTGTATATAATAATCATTATATGTAGTAGGAATTCTAGAATCAGGAAATCTTGGAGCCAAGATAGTAGAGACTTTAGTATTGAAGATACATTTCTAAATGTTTTTTTTCCTAATTCTTTTAAGAATGAAAAATGGAGTCTATGATAATGTAAAATAATTATTGTTTTATGTAGTTCTCTTTTTAGAAGTAAGCATACAAGCTATTAAAGTATTATTACATTGTCATTACAATAATTCACAACTAATAAAATACTTCTTCCTCTTGATTCCCTTGTCTCAGCTATAGTCACCAGTTGTTCTAATCTGACACCTGAGAATCAGACTTCACTGTGCTATTTTCTGTACCACTCAGTTCCCATTTCATAATCACCTCATCACCATTCTCAGCATCTTTTTAATCTATTTCTTTTACCATCCTCTGTCATCATCATATTCTTCAGCAATGTCATGTCAAAATAAATCTTAACCAACTGTCTGACTGGCCTTCTAGACTTCATTTTTCCTCTCATCGCACCATGCTTTACAAAAACATTTGAGTGGATTTAATTATCTAACTTTTCTATAAGCTTTCCTTGGGGAAATTCAGTATCTGCTTTACAATCACATTCATGTCCAAGACTTTTTAAAACTCATTTCTTATTCTTTAATCTTCACCCTCTTCCTCTACCACTCAATACTTCTTTTATATCTCCAAATGTGCCATGCAATCTGTCTTTCTCTGCATTTGTATATGTTGAATCTCCTTGCTAATTTTATGTATTGCTCACATGTCATTACCAGTATCTTTTATGTTCTGACTTTAATATATGTTTTTTTAGGTACATTCCTGTAGCAGTTCTCTTTCCTTCTGCCAAAGTACTTACCACATTTTTAAAAAGGAATTTCTTGTCTGTCTTTTGGGTACACTTAGACTCTCTAAACATCAAGTATTTTTTGATTAACTGTTCTTCTCTCATGAATAACCAGTATCTGACATATAATACATTTCAATACAAACTTATTTGTTATTGATTTAATGTTCAAAATATTTTTAGATGATCTAATGGTCTTTTAAATTGATACACTTTTGTCTTTTGTCATCTAAATAGAGCTAGTAGCTACTTTAAAAATATATTTACTCTGGATTAATACTAGAATGCCTATATTATGCAACATTATTGTGACTTATCCAAATATATCACCTTTAATTGCACAACTTGTTAACACATATGCATTTTATATTTACAATTTTAATATACACTTTGTTTTATTATCCAAATCATTTTCCTGTAAGAATCACCTCTGTTTCCAAGAAGAACAAAATAGTGCAATATTTTCAGTGCTTGGTAACCAGTCTAACAATAAGGAGTGTCACATACCATAAGCAGAAGAAACATTAAAAAATTAATTTTATGATTTTTTCATAAACAGTAGTTACTATCAATGGCAGACCCTATGGTGGAGACACGGGGGCAAAGGACAGTTTTTTTGGTTTTGTAGTGAGCTTTTTCACTTTGAGTTACTTTATAGTTTTTAAAGATCTCATTAAGAGTGACTATTGAACACTTTTCAGAACAAATTAGTGGCCAAAAAAAAGAGAATATTTAAATCTTCATCCCTTTTGGGAGTTAAAATTAAAATTGAATTTATATAAATGAGAATAGGAATTCCAGTCAAAGCCTGGACATGTCATTTGTTTTTATTACATGTTTAATGAACTTTACCAAAAAAAAAATATACTAAAATCAAACCTCTGGGTATATACTGGATATAGGCTAGCGCCTGCACGTGCTCTCTGTTCATTGTCACTTGCATTTTAGTAACTCCTTATGCAAATGAACAAACTTTTAACACCTCAATTTAAATGATGAGAAATACATTGAACTTTCAATATATCAACAAGGGTTTCCAATTAAGACAATTTCATAAAAGCAAATGGAATATTCACCAGAAAAGTAGCTCATTGCTTGTGCTCAAATAAACATTATGTCTCAGTAGATTTTAGCTAACACTTAACTTTTGGTTCTCTAGAACATCACTGTAGATAGAGTCCTGTCTCTTTCTCCTCATGCCCTAATGCACATGTGTTATACATCACTACTGAAGGCAATCATTTTGAAAGTTCACTTCCAAGAGGCTGGTTTAGAACTTCAGTTAAATATAAACATTACCCTTTCTCAGAAGTAACTGTTCAAAAAATATAAAGCTTTCTGTTCACTTTCCAATCTAAGTGTACTCCTTGCTATTGCTCCAAAAACTATATTTTCTGCCTGGAAGCTCTTTCTTAAAATATCCATATGACCATCCTGTCCACATCTTTCAAAATAGAATAACAGATCAGAATCACTCTTCCATATGAAATAACCCTCTAAAACTAGACATAGCATATGAAACAGTGGTTTTCAAACACAATATATTAGGAAATGATGGATAATAGTCCCCAAGAGAGAGTAAACAAATTGAGATAAACCTTCAACTGTCCTACTTTATTGTTTCAAGACAATATTCTAAGTGAAAGGAGAATCAAGAAGGGGAACTCTAAATATCTTGATTTTTTGAGACAGAGTTAAGAATCTAAATGGACAAGTGAAAGTGTTAGTCTCTCAGTTGTGTCTGACTCTTTGTGACCCCACAGACTGGAGCCTGCCAGTCTCCTCTATCCATGGAATTTTTCAGGCAAGAATACTGGAGGGGGCTGCCACTCCCTTCTCCAAGGGATCTTCCCAACCCCAGGATTGAACCCAGGTCTCCTGCTTTGCAGAAAATTTCTTTACCATCTGAGGTACCAGGGTTTAGGCATATTTAAAGAGCTGAACACAAGGGCAAGCCCAGAAATATTCATAGAGGTCCCCTAGAATATTCATCTGAGTATTGACTGGTACATGTATGTGAAGAAAATATCTAAGGGGAAAGAAGGAATGCTCTTTAGTGTTCACACAGGTCTGGAAATCATGCCTCACTACCACCAGGTAGGAAATCATACCTAATTCCCACCAGGTGGAAAACTTTGTAATTCATTGAGAATTGGTTAGATTACTCAGGAGGGTCTTGCCTTAATCTTAGATCAATTTAGATCTATCCTAAATGTTGTGCTCTTCTTACCTAATAGTCTTTAATGCCTAACCTGAAGAGATAAAACAGATTCAGGTAGTTTACACTCTAGAACAAAGTTATAGAATATTTATGAACTACAAATATATCTAGCACCAGGTGAAATTCACAAGGTCATACAAAACAAAGAAACAAAAATTGTCAATCTAGAAAACAATACCCAGTGAAATGTCATGCAAAAAAAGAAAAAAAAAAAAGGATGAGGTATCAGTATACACATATCATTAAGAACACTTAGTTTTAAACTGCCTATGCATTTGTTTTTAAAATCGGCTACTTGTACAGAGCATATGTTTGGGTCTTCCATTTTTATCCAGTTTGATAATATTCACCTTTTGGTTGAGCTATTTTAAAAGCTTATACTAATACAATTGTATTCATGGTTCTATTGAAAACTGATTTTTTTGTTGTATATTTCCCTTTTTTAACTCTGCATTCAGAAAACTAAGATCATGGCATCCAGGCCCATCACTTCATGGCAAATAGATCGGGAAACAAAAACAATGGAAACAGTGAGATACTTTATCTTTTTGGACTCCAAAATCACTGCAGAAGGTGACTGCAGCCATGAAATTTCTTGTCCCTTGGAAGAAAAGCTATGACCAACTTAGCATATTAAAAAGCAGAGACATTACTTTGCCGACAAAGGTCTGTCTAGTCAAAGCTATGGTTTTCCAGTAGTCATGTGTGGATGTGAGATTTGGACTATAAAGAAAGCCAAGCGCTGAAGAGTTGATGCTTTTGAACTGTGGTGTTGGAGAAGCGTCTTGAGAGTCCCTTTGACTTCAAGGTAATCCAATCAGCCCATCCTAAAGGAAATCAGTCCTGAATATTCACTGGAAGGACTGATGCTGAAGCTGAAATGCCAATACTTTGGCCACCTGATGCAAAGAACTGACTCGTTGGAAAAGGCCCTGATGCTGGGAAAGATTGAAGGCAGGAGGAGAAGGAGACGACAGAGGATGAGATGGTTGAATGGCATTACCAACCCGATGGAAATGAGTTTGAGTAAGCTCTGGGAGTCAGTGATGATGAGGGAAGCCTGGCGTGCTGCAGTCCATAGGGTCTTAAAGAGTTGGACATGACAGCGACTTAACTGAACCCCCCCCCCCCACTTTTTTTCCTTGCCTTCTTTCAGATGTATGAGTATATTTATGATTCTAAGCACTACTGACTTTTTAGTTACATCTCTATAATTATTTTTTTTTAGGTAAGATTCACAATGTACATGTTTTTCTGTTAAAACAGCTTATCTAATTTTTTCCTAAATATTACATGCATGCTATTTGAAAACTTTAAATGGAGAAAATTTATTTTTAAAAACCAAGTTTGCCATGCCTCAAGAGTGCTATGCACCCGTTACACCATTTTAAAATTTTCTATTTTTTAGTTACAGGGCTTCCCTCATGGCTCCGCGGTCAAGAATCCACCTGCCAATGCAGGAAATGCAGGTTTGATCCCTGGGTCAGGAAGATCCCCTGGAGAAGGAATTGGCAACCTGCTTCAATATTCTTGCCTGGGCCATCCCAGGGACAGAGGAGCCTGGCAGGTTACAGTCCATGGTGTTGCATAGAGTTGGACATGACTTAGCGACTAAACAACATTTTTAGTTATGCTGCAGATGACCTCATCATCTCTAAATGAATTTATACTGCTCTTTAGAAATAGATGCATTCATTGTTTTTCTTAATATGTTTATCATTCACTGACTTATTTTTGAGATAGATGGGGATTTACCTTATAACTTTCTCCAATTCTTTCCCTGTCCAACATGATGTTATGCCCCACTGTTTTTAGATTATTGACTGATAGGAACTGAAACGGTGAAAAGCAGTTACCAAAACCTGCATTTCTTATTCAACAAACCATAGCGTCTCCCTCTCGCTCTCCCTTTGTCTCTCTCAGGTTTCTTTTTTTTTCCTTTTATTCATTTTATAGTGAAGTGTAATTTATTTGTGGGAAAATTGATCTTTTTAAGTATGCAGTTCTGTGCGATTTTACAAATGCATATAGTCAAACTGCCACAAGCAGGATGTAAATCTGTTTAATACCCATTTTTAGCTTATGTAAAGTAGAATATTATACCACTGACATATATGATGAGAGCATTCTAAAAGTATACTTCCAATTCTTATATAAAACTTGAGATGTTGTTGTGATATATTTCATTATACATATATTATGAACTGCCTTATATATTAGTACTCCTTTTATTTTTAAAAATTGCATCATGATATAGTTGATTTACAATGTTTTGTTTCCTTTTATTTTAGAAACTCAATCATTTTTACAATGATTAAAAATTAGAATATATTTTTTATCTTTACCTATATTTTTCACTGTTTCTAAGGCTGTCCATTTCTTTGGGAAGATCCAAATGTTTTTCCGCCTGAAGAAATTTCTAACATTATAGCACAGGTTTGCTGGCAATACATTTTGATTTTTTTTCACATGTGAAAAGTTTTCTATTTAGCTTCTAAGTTCAAAAGATATCTTAATGCATAAAAAATTCTGACTTGATAAATTTTCCTTTTGATAAATTTACAACAGTTCGCTCTTTATTTTCTGGTATTATTTCTGCTGACTATTATAGTCAATAGTTCTTATCTTTATACTGTTTATGTGATGTGTCAGTTTTCCATAGGTGCCCTCAAAAATTGCTCTTCAATTTAGTTTCCATAAGTATGCACTTTTTGATTCCATAAGTATGTTAATTTTTGGGTGTGTTGTATGCATGTGTGTGGATACAGTATATCCTACTTGGAATTTTAAGTATGTATTTCTTATAATTATATATATAATTATATGTATATATAACATTACATATATATAATCATATGTATATATATAATTTGCTTGGAAAAATAATATCTGCTCTTACCTCTTCAATTATTCTACTGCATTCTTTTTTTCCTCTGGTGTGTACTATATATCTTTTTGGAATTTTAAATGTGTGCTTTTTACAATTATCTATATATGCACATATGATGCATATTATATACATAATTTATAATATATATATAGATTGTACATAATTCTTATATATGTATTGCATAAAATTTTTTTTTAAGTATCTTTGCTCTTGCATCTTCAACTATTCTTCTACTGCATTCTCCTTTTCTTCACTTTTAGGATTCTGATTATACATATACTAGAGAGTTTGATATTGTCCCGGAACACTTTTTGAAACCTCTTTCACTCTTTAACTTTGGGTAATTTTATTGGCCTAAATTCATGGTCACTACTTCTTTCCTCAACTGTATCACATCCAATGATGAGCTTGATAGCTTTTTCCTAGTATTTTCATTCATTTCTTTCTTCTAGTTCTCTTACTCAGTTAAAATTCTTTATCTGTTCATTTAAGTGGTCTATTTTTCTACTCTTTTGTTTAACAGATTCATCAGAATCATTTCCATGTCTATGTCTAACAGTTCTAAAATCTAAATAAACTCTAATTTTTGTTCTGCTGACCACTTTGTCTCATGACTATTGAGTTTTCTTGTATTTCTGTCTCATAAATTTTTACTTCATAACATAGATCTCATGTAGAACAGGAGAAGCCAGGTAATAGTGCTTTACAGGGAATAGACATCTGTCATCTCAATGTGAGAAATTGGGTTAATATTCAAGAATGAGCTAAATTTGGTTTTAAGTTGCTGTTATTGTTGCAAAGGTTGCTTTTAGAGTCTCAAATTCATCTGATGCTGCCATGTATTTTTAATGATTCTGGACTTTTCTCAATGCCTGAGCCCCATTCTAAGCTTTCTATAATCTCACTGAAGTCGTTGTCTTCTCTGTAGAATACCAGATAAGAACTATACAAGAAAGGGAAATTATAATTCAAACCAATACCTGAAAATAGGTGAAAAAATCCCTTAAGACAATATTGTCAAATTGAATACAACTATTAAAAATATAATATGTGTTAACAAATTGATTTTATCCTGTGCATACAAGGTTGGTTTACTACCAGTAAATCTATTATGGAATTACACTGTATTAAAAGATTAAACTGAAATACCATTTAATCTTTTCATTAAAAGCAGAAAGTGCATTCTATAAAGTGCAATGCTGATTAATCATAAAAGCTCTTAATAAACCAAGAGTAGCAGAAAACTTCTCTACACTGAATAATGGATACCTACTTCAAAATCTAGTGTAATTATCATATTTAATGTTGAAATGTCAGAAGCATTCTTTTTAAAATCAAGAGCACTAGAATATACCAACTCTCTCCCATTTAATTTTTTACTGAATAGTTTCTCCAGACAATGCAGTAAGACAGTAAAATGTAGTAAAAATCTAAGTATTGAAAAGAAAGAATAAAACATGTCATATTTCATTGATGATATAATTATCTTCATAGAACACCTCAAACAATCTGCTGCTGAGACAATTAATATTCTATTGTATTTTTTCTCCTATCACACAGAAAAATAAATTTAGGTAAAGACTAAAAGCTTAAATTAAAAAAAAATAAAGATTTAAAACATAAAGAAGGTCACACAGAATATATTTATCATTTTGGAATAGGGAGGGATTTTTAAACACTATTTGAAATTTATGCTTGATAAAAATGTATATAAATAATACTACAGTAAATATCATACTTCAGAATACTTGAAGCAAGTATGTTCAGTGAAGTGAGCCAAAAATAATACTGTAACAGATAACTGCTGGTAATTTAATAAAAAAATCTAAGTAAGGGAATTGCAGATATTTTGTTGGAAAAGAAACAAATGGACATAAATTTTAGTCTACTTCATAAATAATAGAAAAAGTACAAGTTTAAAACCACAATGGCATGCCATTTTAGGCTGCTACCTGTTATGTTATAAAATACTTATCTGAGTCTGACATTTCTTAATAATAAATTTTAGGGTATCTTTTTTTGGGGAAACATAAGTGAGTCTATTGTTTTGCATTATAACAGATGGCATATTGCTTTTATTTGTCCTTTTTCAGTTGATTTTACTTTGATCACTTGATTAAGGTAGTGTTTGCTAGGTTTGACTCTGAATTTACTACTTGACCCCGCTGTTATTAATAATGAATTTATGAGGATATATTTTAAGAGTATAAAAATGTTCTATATGTTAAACTTTCATCCATTTGTTTTATCACCCATTGAGGCTTTTTTAACAAAATAATTATTACAAAGATGACTTTTGAGTAATGACTTATCAACTCCTACATTCCTTTACAGGCATGTTTTAATTGTATTAAAGAGCTTTTTTCTTCTATCCTGTTTATTTATTTCTGCATTTATTTCTATCAGCATGGACTCAGATGATTTTATTCTATGGATTATGATCTTTTAATTGTCTATTTTAATTTAATGCCACTTTAATCTATTTTGCCACTTGACAGTTTCTCATCTTTTTTTCAACATAGTCTTACTTTCTAATACAATAAGATATTCTGGTCTCATGTTGTACTTTTCTTTCCAAACTTGAAATCAACATTTTTGAAAGAAATCTTGATCTTTTATGGGAGAATGGTACATAGAACTTAGGATCTGGGTCTAAAGTATGTTTTATTACTATTGGGTGGCATTGCTTCTGAGCACCTCAAAGAACAAAGCTAGGAAATAGACACATGCCTACGTACATACCTGGACTTCCTTGGTGGCTTAAATGGTGACGAATCTGCCTGCAATGCAAGAGACCCAGGTTTGATCCCTGGATGGTCCCCTGGAGAAGAGAATGGTTACCCACTCCAGTATTCTGGCCTGGACTATTCCATGGCCAGAGGAGCCTGGCGCCCTATAGTCCATGGGGTCGAAAAGGGTCAGACATGACTGAGCAACTAACACTTTCACTTCTTTTACTTGCATAACTACACACTCATCCACCTACCCTCTCAACACTTGCCTGTCTGTCTGCCTGCCTATCCATCTATCTATCTAGCTACCTACCTACCCGTCTATTCCTTGTACAAGCACAATGAGTTCATACCAATCCAATTCAAATCCAAAGTCACATGTGTCCCTCTAGTCTTCTTCCTTTTCATATCTGTAACTTTCTTATACAAAAGTAAAAAACCTGGCTCTGATTATTCTCAATATATTTACTTATTTGTTTTCTGTTTCAGTCTCCTTGTCTAAAATTTCCTACTTATTCCTCTGTTGGATGAAGATTTCCCTCTTGAGAAGTGCTTAAGGATAGTCTTCTTTGAGTCTTTTTATATTTAAAACTACTTTGTATTCCCTAGATAACAGTGGACAATTTCAAGAGGATGCCTAATCCTTTGTTTACATTTGCTTTCCTTAGGTGCCTTGAATATTCTGATCCATGTCTTTTCACTTTGCATGTTGTGTTTGAGAAGGCTGCTTATACTGATGTAATTCTCTTTTCTGTGTAAATTATTTAAACTTTTTTTGGAAGGTGGCGGATGGAGATGGAGGGCTGAAAACCTTGAGGGTTATTCATCATTAAAGTCACCCTATTTCTTGTTATTAAAATTGAATAGGTTTAATAGCAATCACCTCATCTCCTGTTGCAAGTAAATTATCCTACATACTTATAACCCTTATTAAGTCTTCCTTTATTTCCAGAAATTTTTTTTAGATTATGTGTGCATGCCCAACTGTCGTGTGACCCCGTGGACTGTAGCCCCTCCAGGTTCCTCTGTCCATGGGCTTCTCCAGGCAAGAATATGTACTGGATTGCCATTTCCTCCTCTAAAGGATCTTTCCAACCCAGGGATTGAACCCATGTCTCCTGTGTCTCCTGTATCGCAGGCAGATTCTTTACACTGTGTCACCACGGAAGCCTCAATAAGTATTCCTTTATTTATAGTTTTTTTTTTTAGATTATAGATGTAAATATTATTTTTCATTATTTAATTTTTATTATAAGAATTTCATTTATAATTGTTTTTCTTTTTGCCTTTCATTTGACACTGACTGTTTCCTCTTATACTTGTTTTTTTAGTCTTTGTTCAATACACACCCAACTTTCATCAGAATTTTTTCTTCACTAACCACCTTGTAATTTTCACTCAGACTTTGCTAACTTTGGTGTTTTTCTTCCTTTTCTTCTTGATTTCAATATTTTGTTTTCCTGCTTTTTTGTGAATTTTTAAAATCACTTTGAATTTAGGATTCATGGTGATTTTTAAATACTTCTTCAGGGATGTTTACTTCATTTTGCAGTACTTCATTTTGAAATATTTCCTTCTAATTAGTGTTATTGGGGGTGGAGGCTTCCTTGCCCTTTTTCTTTTTAGAGTGGAATAAGAGTCCTTGCTTTTTAGGACTAGAATAAGACTCAGCAAACAACAATCAACAGGCCAAATTACGTTTGGCACCAGTATGGTTAATCAAGTTACTGGAACAAAGTTACATTTATTGCTTATGTTTTTTCTATGGCTGATGTCACACTATAACGGCAGTATTGGGTAGATGTGACATAAATTATATGTGCCACTAAACTGAGCATATTTATTATTAAAATTGAATAGTCATTAACAGAAAAAATTTCCCAGCTTCTGGTATAGATGTAAATCCCTCCATTCAAGAGTTGTTACTTTGGGGTAACTTGGGATACCCTGGTAGCTCAGATGGTCAAGAATCTGCTTGCAATGCAGGAGATCCAGATTCAATCCCTGGGTTGGGAAGATCCCCTGGAGAAGGAAATGGTTATCCACTCCAGTATGCTTGCTTAGAGAATTCTATGAGCAAAGGGCCCTGGCAGGCTACCTCGCGGGGTCGCAGAGTCCAACAGGGCTGAGAAACTAACACTAAAGTATGACTACTTAAGATTCTTAGCTCAAGAGTGCCCTCTTCTGTTAGTGTAAGTGCGTGCAGCTTTTTAATGGATGCTTAGAAAGCTGCTATTGATATTATTTTTGTATACATTTTTGTTGATTTCTAACAGCAATTCTCTAAATCAATAGAATAGAATGCATTAATTTATAATTTACCAATAAATATATTGTATATTAACTCACACCCAAATGAGATTAATATACTAAGATATTCTTTCATGTCTCCATACCAACTCTGTATATTTTTATTTGTAGAGGTCGTAAACATCACACTAAAGCTTTTCCTATAATTTTCTTTCTTAGCTTCAGTTTTACAATAGATTTACCCAAAGCTCGCCACTAGATATCTCACCTATTATTTCTGCATTTATTAGTTGCCTGGATTTTGTCGCTAAGTTATGTTTTTCCTCTCCAATGTAAGCTCATGTGTATTAGATTCCTTGAATTCTTGTATAATCAAGATTTTTCTCTCTTGCTTTTACTGTTTTAAGACTATTCGGCTGAGAATAGCCCTCTCAGATAGACTATTTTTCTCTCCGTATATTATCCCATCTGGCTTTGAAAATTGCTATAAAGAGAATTCAGGATCCAGACTGAATTTCTCCTATTTTAAGTTAGCTTCTTTTCTTCATGCTTATCTATGGATTTTATTCTTTATCCTTGAAATTCAATGATTTAAGTCAGGTTAGGTTGTTTTTTTAAATAACTGTGCACTTTTACTCTCAATGTATTCATTTCTTACTTCATCTCATGAAAACATTACTTCATATATTGGACTCTTTGCCTCTCCATTATTAGAGCTCTCTAATATTAGAGCTCTCAGAAACCTTGACTCTCCAAATGTTTTATATTATGTCTGTTCCTCATATGCATGACATCATCTATTTAATAATTTTAATTTTTCTTCTCCTTTTTCTTCTGGACTCACAAGAATTTTCTTAGCTTTTTTCTCAATCTCAATGACTTATCTCCATGTTTATTTTGTTTGTAATTCATGTATTATGAATTAGCAGTTTAATCCTACTTCCTTGATCTTTAACTTTTTTAAACTCTTGTAAATTCCTTTTTGGGCTTCCCAGGTGGTGCTAGTGGTAAAGAATCTGCCTGCCAAATCAGGGGACATAAGAAAAATGGGGTTGGATCCCTGGTTCAGGAAGATCCCCTGGAGGAGGGCACTCCAGCATTCTTGCTTGGAGAATCCTACAGACAGAGGAGTCTGATAGGCTACATCCATAGGGTCGCAAAGAGTCTGGACACTACTGAAGCAACTTAGCCTGCACACAAATCCATTTTTGCCTCATTAGACTTCTTTTTTTACAATGATATCATCTTAGAATTTTATATTATAATGGAAAGCAAGAGATGAATTTAATATATTTCCCTAGCTATTCTTTCTCCGAAAATTGATTCTCCACCAATCCTTCATATGCTACATACTCTACTTTTATTACTCCCCCACCCCATATTATTGGGCTTCCCTCGTAGCTCAGTGGGTAAAGAATCCACCAGCAATGCAGGGGACCCCAGTTGGATTCCTGGGTGGGGAAGATCGCTGGAGAAGGGATAGGCTACCCAATCCAGCATTCCTGGGCTTCCCTTGTGGCTCAGCTGTAAAGAATCCGCCTGTAATGCAGGAGACCTGGGTTCGATCCCTGGGTTGGGAAGATGCCCTGGAGAAGGGAAAGGCTACCCACTCCAGTATTCTGGCCTGGAGAGTTCCATAGACTGTATAGTCCATGGAGTCCCGAAGGTTGGAAACGACTGAGCGGCTTTCACTTTCATATATTTTCATGCTTTTTTCCGTATTACGTTAGCATGGGCTACTTCACGTTTAACTCCATCCTCCTCTATGGAACTTTCTGTGACATCCCATCAGGCATGATACGGCAGATCTGAATTTTCTTGACTCTGTTATATGCCTTATATGTGTTACACATGTGTGTGGGTGTATTCAGAGAGGATTATTCAGAAATTTCCTGAAACTACCTAAAGATTAAGATTTAATTTGTAAGGAAAATTATTTATTCACTAAGCTTTTAAATTCAGGCTAAAATTTATAGTCAAACAAGCATTAAGAATTACATGTAAGGGTACTTTAAGTAACACAAAGTCCATTTATAAACTTCATTAATTAAACTTTGAATATTTTAAAGTACATTTATAGTGTTAATATGCTAAATTTCTTTTTTCATTTCTTCACTGTATTTCAATTAACATAGAAATAAAACAGTATTGAGTAGTCAAATAACATTTATAAATTCAACAAATTAAACACCTATTATAGTTTGTTATATTTCCATATTTTGTAGAAATTAGATTTTAGCTATTATCGTAAAGTCACTTTAATTGTGTATATTTAAAATCAAAGCGACAGTTCTTACACACTCTCCAAGTAAAATGATATTAAATAGTAAAAACATTTTTAGAATATCAAATATATGCCTTAATATAAATTTTAAAAATTTAGTCTCTTATATATATATATATATACAGGAATTAATTTTGCTTGCAGTGTTAAACTGCATATAGAATATGTAGTCATTATACTAATGGATTCTTGTTGATGATACACATTAACTTTGCCAAATTAACAATTTTAAGGTTTTCCAAATTTCCCTTAATGACAAAATCTTGCAGAATTATAATAGAATAGTACAACCAGGATATTATTAGTGAGAAAGTCAAGATAGGAATTAATTTTTTTAAAAGTTAAGAGAAATTCAGGATACAGACTATTTCCATCAACACAGGATCATTCATGTTGTACAGCTCTAGCTACACTTATTTCCCTTCCACACCTACCTCTTCCATAACTCCTAACAACTACTATTAAGAATTCGTTGTACATTTCTTTGACACTTTAAGAATATTATATAAATGGAATAATACAGTATACAACTGAACAATTTTGAAGAAAGCCTTTTTATCACTCAGCATAATTCTCTAGAGAGACACACAGATTTTCTTGTGTGCGTACAATGGTTAATTCCCTTTAATTGCTGACTAGTATTCCAAGATATGACCTACTATAACTTGCTTTACAGCTCTGCTTTTTCCAGTTTGGGGCTACTGTTAATAAAGCTACTATAAACATTCAATTAGAAGCTTTAATTTCCTTTTGATAGTGCCCAGAAGTGTACTTGTTGGGTGATATAATAGCTACATGTTTAGTTTTTAAGAAACACCTAGCCTGCTTTTCAGGACACACACATTTTAGATTCCAGCCAAACATGTATGTGATATAATCTTTCTGCATCATAACCTGCATTTGCTTATGTCTTTATTTATATTTTGAGCATGCTGATAAGTGCATACTGATAACTCATTGTGGTTTAGCTTACATTTTCCTAATATAATGTTTAATACACTTTTCTTGTGTTTACCATCTGTGTATCCTTTTTGGTAAAATGTTAAATAATACCTTTTGCCCATTTTCTATTTTTTACCGTCAAGTTTAGAGTTCTCTATATATTCTAGGTACTAGTCTTTGTTGGATGTGCCATCTGCAACTGTTTTCTTCCAGTCAGCAGTTGCTGAATCTGATGAGAAAGCCTTTTGCAAAACAAAAGACTTAAATTTTAATGAAGTCAGATTCATCAATTTTCCTTTTATGGGTCAAAGTTCTGTTGTAAAGTCTAAGAATCTTCCTTATTTCTAGCCTAGACTGTAAAATTTTTCTCTGAATATTTTCTTTTCTTTTTAATTATGCATTTTTATATAACTTTAAGACTCAAACTTTTGAGTTAGTTGTTTTATAAGAGTGGAAATTTAATTCAGGATTACTTTTTTTCCACACCCATGGATGTCCAATTGCTCCAGCACCATTTGTTAAAAAATATTATCTTTTCTGCATTCAAATTATTTTGCATATTTGTCAAAAACTGTTGGGCATAATTATCTGGGTTTACTTTGAGTACTCTATTCTGTTTCATTTATCTTTGTTTCCAGTTTATCTGTTTCCATTTATCTTTGTATCCTTGCTCAAAACAACCTGGACAAGGTCTTAATTATTTTCACTCTATATTGAGCCTCGAAATCGGGTCGATTGATTTCTCCTAACTTATATGTTTTTTTGCAAAATTGTTTTAGCTATTCCTGTTCTTTTGTTATTCCAAATGCATTTTAAAGTAACCATATTTGTATCTTAAAAAAAAACATTTCACTGGGTATTTTATAGGAATTGTGACATAAACATCTACGTATTTATATATCTATAAACATATCTTTCCTTGTAACTCAGTCGGTAAAGAGTCTTAATGTAGGAGACCCGGGTTCGATCCCTGAGTCGAGAAGATCCCCTAGAGAAGGAAATGGCAACCCACTCCAGCATTCTTGCCTCGAGAATCCCATGGACAGAGGAGCCTGGCAGGCTACAGTCCATGGGGTCACAAGAGTCTAACACGGCTTAGCGACTAAACCACCACCACCAAACCTAATATCTATATATATCAAAATGGAAAGAAATGATAGCTATACTATATTGAGAGTCTTCATTTCGTCCCTCTCTCCCAAGTCCACAATTTCCCTAACTATTAACACTTTGCATTAGTATGGTACCTTTGTTATAATTGATAAATATCAATACACTATTTTCAATGAAAATCTATAATTTGCATTAGCTATCATTCTTTGTGTTTCATGGATTTTGACTAAATGCATATCACGTGTCTTCCTTTACTGTATCAACTAGAGTAGTTTAGTCACTCTAAAATCCCTTGTGTCCCACATATTCATTGCTACCAATAATGAACAAATTCCTGATTCTTTACATCCATCTCAGCATTTTATATTATAAATGTTTAAGATCTTAGCCATGAAAATACATTGTTTGATTGTGCAAAACTTATTTTATTGCTGCTCTTTCAGAAAATATTGCATAGACGTGAACACCAAGTTTGCTCCTTAATGTTATTAACTTAATCATAGACCTATTCTGTTGTAGAACGTAAAAATGCACTATAGGATCAGAGCGACCCGATGGAATTCCAGAGCGAGTCCATGGAATTCTCCAGGCCAGAATACTGGAGTGGGTAGCCTTTCCCTTCTCCGGGGGATCTTCTTAACCCAGGGATCGAATCCAGGTCTCCTGCACTGCAGGCAGATTCTTTACCAGCTGAGACACAAGGGAAGCCCAAAATAACTGAGAAAGATGCTTTAACAAATCATTTTACTTTTACTAGTAAATCTATTGTTAGATTGTTTTTAGATGATTATTGAGAATATTTCAAAATGTTTAGATGCAAAAGAAGTATATTTTAAATTTTTCAGAGAAGCAAAGATTATCCTCCAGAGACTAGACATTAAAAGTAAAGAAGTTTCTATCATCACAATCAGAATAATATTACCTGACAATGAAAGATTAAGTGAGGAGTGTGCCAGTATGAATAGATAGGAGCTGAAGAAAATGAGAAAAACACAGGGTCACAACAGGAGACTCTAACTAAGGGAAACTCCAAATAGATTGGAAGCTCAACTTAGAAGGCTACATCTTTGGCCCATATGTTATCTTTATTAACCCTAAAACTTCACAGATCAAGATGAGATATAATGCTTCATAGATAAAGATTAGATAATGATGAATGAATGGTGTAATATTGTAAATTAACAGAGTCAGCAAGTAGGGCAAAAAAAAAAAAAAAAACAAAACTATTTAGAGAGAGGAGGGATCAAGTGTCCAAGTAATTTTGGAGTTGAAGTAATAAATAAGCAACAAATTGAATGACAATTCTGTGATCAGGTTTTCTGATAACATAACCTTCTAGATTTCCAAGTAGGAGATTCTGTTCTTGACATTCAGTTCAGTTCAGTCTCTCAGTCGTGTCTGACTCTTTGTGACCCCATGAATCACAGCACGCCAGGCCTCCCTGTCCATCACCGACTCCTGGAGTTTACTCAAACTCATGTCCATCGAGGCGGTGATGCCATCCAACCATCTCATCCTCTGTCGTCCCCTTCTCCTCCTGCCCCCAATCTCTCCCAGCATCAGGGTCTTTTCCAATGAGTCAACTCTTCATATCAGGTGGCCAAAGTATTGGAGTTTCAGCTTCAGCATCAGTCCATCCAGTGAACACCCAGGACGGATCTCCTTCAGGATGGACTGGTTGGATCTCCTTGCAGTCCAAGGGACTCTCAAGAGTCTTCTCCAACACCACAGTTCAAAAGCATCAATTCTTTGGCACTCAGCCTTCTTCACAGTCCAACTCTCACATCCATACATGACCACTAGAAAAACCAAAGCTTTGACTAGACAGACCTTTGTTGGCAAAATAATGTCTCTGTTTTTTTAATATGCTATCTAGGTTGATCATAACTTTCCTTCCAAGGAGTAAGAGTCTTTTAATTTCATGGTTGCAATCACCATCTGCAGTGATTTTGGAGCCCCCCAAAATAAAGTTTGGCACTGTTTCCACTGTTCCCCCATCTATTTCCCATGAAGTGATGGGACCAGATGCCATGATCTTAGTTTTCTGAATGTTGAGCTTTAAGCCAACTTTTCCTCTTTCCTTCACTTTCATCAAGAGGCTTTTTAGTTTCTCTTCACTTTCTGCCATAAGGGTTAGAAGATCCCAAAAGTTAAATCAGTAATGCTAACTAGTTTGAGAAACCCAAAAGCTGGGAATTTGGTGCACTGGAAATAAGAACAAAGTGCCATTAGTTTCACCAGTTTTATGTCATGTTTCTATTTTTAATGAATATGATAATATACATCTGCATGTGGAAATAAAATAAATGGCTTTTATTTTTTTGATAATAATAATCTTGATTTTGATAATAATAAAAATAAATTTTATTTATTGATTGTGAAGTCTAGGAAGGCACACATTTTTGTACTTGAACAATTCCAATTTGAAATTTTATTTTACCTCTATATGAATTTCTAATAATTTGAGAAGTAGTAAACCTGGAAATCACATAGGACCAGGACTAGCTTGATTAAAGCTTTATTTTATATTATTTATAAAAATCAAGATAGGGACTACTAACATTTTCCCTTCAGTTTACTTATCTAAATATGTGGAGATTATACAAGACAGCTGATTTTTTAAATGATTTCCATGGAATATCATATTCTTGCAAAAGTGCCTCAGGCTTTAGTGAAAGGTACTAGTCATAGACAGGAAGATTTGAGTCCAAATCCTTCTCCAAATGGAGATACTAAGTTTTAGTTTGCTTTATATATTAGCTTGACATAGAACAGTGCATCTGAAGAAAGGTTAGGCCATTAATAACAGTGTAAACTCTTGAACCTCACCGGGTAAGACAGGCTAGACTCTTATGTGGATTAGCATGCAAGGAGGACTGAAGTCCTGGAGAGTCCACTGGTAAAATGAGTATAACACACACAGAAAATGGACATAGAGCACATCCCCCAAGGTAATGGGACTGTGGCAGTGGAAAAATCTGTGTAGGTATGAGTGTCTCATATTACAATAAACTCTCCCAGCAGACATGTTTTTAATAAAGTTATCAATTTAAAGAGAGCCAGCTTTAGGATTTAATGCCCTTATGGCCTTAATGAGTTGAGGCTGTTTCTAATAGGAAAAGGAAATGCATTAGGAAAATCTGACTCTACATTTGTAATATGAAAACCCATGTCTGTAAATGCTAGCTCTGCAGTGGGAACTCATTAGTATAATGATTTGGCATAGATAATGTGCAATTTGAAAACACAAGGTCTTTGATCCCTAACCTTTCAAATCTCTCTTGGAACTTCTACAGCTTTTTGAGTCTATTAGTGTCTCATATTTTTTAACCCAGGTTGTTTTTTTTTTTTTTTTTTTATAATTTAGATTCAGATGGCACAGAAAACAGAAAATAGAAATTCAGAGAGTCATGTTGTATGTTAATCAAAAAACTCTGTTTAGGAAAAAATACTTTGCCATTAATAGAACTAAGTTTGAATCTTGAGTTCACTATAAATAGCCTTATGGATTTTGTCAGATCTCTTAAAATCATGAAGATTCATGTAGGAGTTGGAAAAACAACAAGGTCATCTTGTAGCTTTCTGTGGATATTGGTATAAATAATGTATATTGATCGTAATATCTCCCTCAGCTTGACTGAACTTTGGACATGCTTCTTCCTGACTCTTAACCAATGACTTCCCTCTTACTCTGTCTCTTGCGGAACTCAGATGGCTTTACCTTAGGGGTTTCTTCTCCCTTTTCTTAACATATTTACTTTTTAAAATGTTATTGAAAATTATTTCTCTACTTCTTTGTGATGTAAATGTTTTTTAAAAACCTCCTGATAGTTTTATAACTGAGAACTTGCTTTCTCAAGAACCCAGAGTAATCCATCTGAAAGATTATCAGCAACTTATTGAAAAGAGAGTGGAAGTATTACTCACTTAGTCACGTCCAGCTTTTTGTGACCCCATGGACTGTAGCCCACCAAGTTCTTCTGCCCGTGAAATTCTCCAGGCATGAATACTGGAGGGGGTTGCCATCTCCTATTTCAGGGGATCTTCCTGACCCAGGGATTGAACCCAGGTCTCCTGCATTGCAGGTAGATTCTTTACCTTCTGAGCCACCAGGGAAGCTCCAGCAAATTAGTACTGTTTGCCACCTATGGCAAAAAAAGTTTATTCAAATCCTTTGTTCATTTTTAATTGGGTTATTTGTTTTATCATTCAGTTTTAAGAATTCCCATATTCGGGATGCACAACCATTTTCATGATTTGAAAATATTTTACCCTATTCTGTAGTGTTTTATTCTTTTCTAAGCCCAGTTTAATAGAAGAATTTCCTTCCAACCTGCTCTTGCCAATGTGATTGATAACATTATGCATTGTTCAGTCAGTGGTCAGTGTTCAGTTTGCCGGGAAGTTTTGTCTGTTTTGTTTACTGATGAGTTCCAACTACTTAAAATTGTCTAATACAGAGTAGACGTTCAACAACAAAAAGTTGTTTTTTAATGAATACTTAGGTTCAACTGGTTTATTTGTATATATACAGTGGTACTTTATGGAGAAAAAAAAGGCAACCCACTTCAGTATTCTTGCCTGGAGAATCCAATGGATGGAGAGGCTGGTTGGCTACAGTCCAAGGGTTCACAAAGAGTCAGACACAACTGAGCGACTGAGCATGCAGTGGTAGTTTAAGTTCTTTTGGCCCCTTGTTATTCTGAGCACTATGTGAAAACTCTTCCATTTCAGAAGAGAAGGAAAGAGGGTACTTCGAAAAGATTTAAAAAGAGAAAGCCTGATCAGATTTCAAAAACAGTATCTAATAACATAATCAAAGTAACCATAATTATTTGTCATGGATGTGGAATAATACCTTAAGATCAATACTTGAGACTTGGAAGGAAATTAGAGAAGTATAAAGTGACTTTTTACCTTCAAAGTTACATTCCACATTCTTTTCAATTGCAGTCATATTCAGTACAAGGGCAATAATTCTCAGTCAGCTCAGTTAAGTTCAGTTTCTCAGACGTGTCCGACTCTTTGCGACTCCAAGGAATGCAGCATGCAGGTTTCCCTGTCTATCACCAACTCCCGGAGTGTACACAAACTCATGTCCATCGAGTCGGTGATGCCATCCAATGATCTCATCCTCTGTCATCTCCTTCTCCTCCTGCCTTCAATCTTTCTCTGTATCACAGTCTCTTGAAATGAGTCAATTCTTTGCAACAGGTGGCCAAAATATTGGAGTTTCACCCTCAGCATCAGTTCTTCCAATGGGTATTCAGGACTGATTTCCTTTAGGATGGACTGGTTGGATCTCCTTGCAGTCCAAGGAACTCTGAAGAGTCTTCTCCAACACCACAGTTCAAAAGCATCAAATTTTTCGGTGCTCAGCTTTGTTTACAGTCCAGCTCTCACATCCATACATGACCACTGGAAAAACCAAAGCCTTGGCAAGATGGACCTCTGTTGGCAAAGTAATGTCTCTGCTTTTTAAAATGCTGTCTAGGTCGGTCATAACTTTTCTTCCAAGGAGCAAGCATCTTTTAATTTCAACCCTGCAGTCAGCATCTGCAGTGATTATGGAGCCCAAAAATAACATCTGTCACTGTCTCCACTGTTTCCCCATCTATTTGTCATTAAGTGATGGGACCAGATGCCATGATCTTGGTCTCCTGAATGTTGAGTTTTAAGCCAAGTTTTTCACTCTCCTCTTTCACTTTCATCAAGAGGCTCTAGAGTACTTCTTCAGTTTCTTCTGTAAAGGTAAAGGTGGTGTCATCTGAACATATGAGGTTATTGATATTTCTCCAGGCAATCTTGATTCCAGCTTCTGCTTATTCCAGCCCAGCGTTTCTCATGATGTACTCTGCATATAAGTTAAATAAGCAGGGTGACAATATACAGCCTCGACATACTCCCTTTCCTAATTGGAACCAGTCTGTTGTTCCACATCCAGTTCTAAACTTTGCTTCCTGACCTGCATACAGATTTCTCAAGAGGCAGGTCAGGTGGTCTGGTATTCCCAACTCTTTCACAATGTTCCACAGCTTGTTGTGACCACACAGTGAAAGGCTTTAGCATAGTCAATAAAGCAGAAGTAGATGTTTTTCTGGAACTCTCTTGCTTTTTTGATGATCCAACAGATGTTGGCAATTTGATCTCTGGTTCCTCTGCCTTTTCTAAATCCAGCTTGAACATCTGGAAGTTCACAGTTCACATACTGTTGAAATCTGGCTTGGAGAATTTTTAGCATTACTCTGCTAGCGTGTGAGATGTGCAATTGTGCAGTAGTTTGAGCATTCTTTGGCATTGCCTTTCTTTGGGATTGGAATGAAAACTGACCTTTTCGAATCCTGTGGCCACTGCTGAGTTTTCCAAATTTGATGGCATATTGAGTGCAGCACTTTCACAGCATCATCTTTCAGGATTTGAAATAGCTCAACTGGAATTCCATCAACTCCACTAGCTTTGTTCTTAGTGATGCTTCTATTGTAATTTTTTTTTATTTCAAAATACAGTAACAAAGAAGTGCAATTAAGCAAATTTAATCTGCACAAATATTTATATTCATTTTTAAAAGTGTCAATAGAATATTCTTTTGTTTTACAAAGCCTGTGACAGTTAGACTCACCTGTGCTCCTACATTACCACCACAGCAAGTAACAACAAAACAAACAGTATGAAACCCAAAGCACTGTATCCCATTTATTTCACATGACCTTCAGAACAAATTAGAGGTTTGTTAAAGTAGACGTTATTATTGATGTTATAGCTTTAGAAAAACGGAAGAGTACATGTTATTTAAAGGTTTGTGATGAGTTCATGTGGTTAGAATATGCTAAAACTAAGACACAAAACATTTGCCAAACTACACACTGGCTTGCACTACTCATTAAGATGCAAACATTTTTTACAGTTTCATTTTCTCTTTTATATAGGAATCAACAACATAAGTCTTCCTTTATTTTCTAAAACATATTTTGCACAAAACTTGAGTGTTAAGATGGAAGGCAAGTCTAACTATTCTGTATTGATATCTACTTTGATGTTGATTTAAGAATTTTTAGTCCATTTAGTGTCTCTTTAGTTCCTGATTTTAGATTCTGAAAATAAACTGCATCTGTAAACTCTAATACACAGCATATTTTATGTTGGTCAGCTCCCATCCATCTCTCCTTCCATAGGAATAGCACAAGTGACTAGTAACTCCTGCAAGGTTTCCTCCATGAGTCTCCTAACTGCCTTCACTCTTTCCACTGTAAAACCTCACTAAATGAGAAAATGCAATTCTTAAAAAAAAAATAAATAAATAAGAAAGAAAAGAAAAAACAACTAAAAATAAACTGAAAAATTAAGGCAAGAATTAAATTTTCTTTCTATTTCTAATGATTAAAGATTTATGAGTTTATTACAATCAACATTGAGTCAATAACTTAAATAAGGATTTAGCTGTTTTTAAAACTATCTGAATTCAGAATCACTTTGTGAAAAAAGAAGTTATTTTAAACATCATCTTAGGGTTTTATATGATCTTGCAATGCCTTAAGTGGGCTTCTTTTGTGACTCAGTGCTAAAGAGTTTGTCTGCCAAGGCAGGGGGTGTGGGTTTTATCCCTGGGTCAGGAAGATCCCCTGGAGGAGGAAATGAAAACCCACTCCAGTATTCTTGCCTGGGAAATCTCATGGACAGAGGAGGAGCTTGGCAGGCTACAGTCCATGGGGTTGCAAAGAGTTGGACACAATTAGCAACTAAACAACAGCACTGCCTTAAGGAGCTCCAAGCAAACCTTCCTTGAATTTGCAGAAGGTGGAAAGAGAGAAGATTGAATCTGATCACTCCTCTTGTCATATAAAGAAATAGATTGCCTTTGACAAAATGGAGTAATTTATAGGATATTTAATATTCCTTAGGATTACTTTTAAAGAATATAACCTTAAAATTTCCATCTGTAAACTATGCAAGCTTCCTTGTCATATTGAATAAAATTAAAAAGAAAGAATGCTCTATTCCCAAAGTATAAGAGGTCAAGAAGTTTTGTAACACAAACATTATGTGCAAATGACATCCTGACTTATAGTGAGTTAGGAAAAGCAAAATATTAGAGACAGGCAGAAGTAAGAGGAAACAGGATCTTGTGATCAATAAGAGCACTTTAGATTTTTTCCCTGAATGCAGTAAGTCTATGAAAGTGCAGTAAGACCCTCATGTTTTGACAAGATCATCAAACTGAAGGAAAGAATGAACTAATTAACTTTTAAACAACAGTCCAATAATGCAATTTTAATTATTAGTAAGATTTAAAACCAATAATGTCTAAAACCTTGGTAATGTTTAAAACCAACCAGAGCTTCCCTGGTGGCTCAGACGGTAAAGCATCTGCCTACAATGTGGGAGACCCTGGTTCAATCCCTGGGTCGGGAAGATTTCCTGGAGAAGGAAATGGCAACCCACTCCATTTGTATGTACCCAGTAGGAAAATTATAATATATATCATTAAAATAACAACTATGTGGACTCTATTCAAGTATGTTTCAGACAGAAAGAGGTAGAATATATAAATATGAGATATGTAAACAAGAAATGCTTTCAAATATTTACAAACAGAATTAAAAAAGTAAATGTAACAATTCAGGAGATAATGTCTGTGATACTTCAGACTCTGAATGTGGTTAAGATCCAAAAAAAACAAAAAAACAACAAAAAAAACATATTTATTCTTCCAACTAATGACTCTTTCTTAGATGAAAGATATGAATAAATGTAACACAACAGTTTATATTTTCCAGAGACATTATTAGATTTTTATCTTTTGAGATATTTTTCACTTTCCACTTTCTGAAGGTGTGCCATAAACTGTACATCTTGAAGAGTCTAAGTAGCAATCATATGAATTCTGGCTTCATAGTGGGTTTCCCTACTTCTATTCTTGCTTTCTTGAAATCCATTCCTCATAGGAAATCAAAGAAAACTTATTTTTAAAATTTACACTGAGAGAGTTTGGGACCTGGGATTCACTAGAGCTGTGTCCCAATGCTGGCACGTGGACACACCTCTCCTTGAGCAATAAAATACAACGAAACTATAAAGGACTGCTGCTGCTTAGTCACTTCAGTCGTGTCCGACTCTGTGTGACCCCATAGACGGCAGCCCACCAGGCTCCCCTGTCCCTGGGACTCTCCAGGCAAGAACAATGGAGTGGGTTGCCATTTCCTTCTCCAATGTGTGAAAGTGAGAAGGGAAAGTGAAGTCACTCAGTCGTGTCTGGCTCTTAGTGACCCCGTGGACTGCAGCCTACCAGGCTCCTCCATCCATGGGATTTTCCAGGCAAGAGTACTGGAGTGGGGTGCCATTGCCTTCTCTGACTAAAAATAATTGAATGCATGCTGCAGTTAGGGCAAATTTTGGGCAAAAGATACAAAGAGACCCAAAAAACTCAACTACCACTTTTGAAGAGCCTGGAGCAAAAGTAAGGTGCATGTGCCCCACTGCCACCGTACCATTTAAGGGGTGGGCAAACCACCCAAGCCACTCCTTTGGCCATCCCCTGGACATAACCTTAACCTCAACCCATTTAAGGAACCAGCTCACCCCTCCATCCCTGCTCCTTGCTTCCCTTGCTTCCCAAGCAATAAAACTTCATTGAATTTCTTGTCTGGCCTGTAATCAATTTCCATTGATTAAAGAGGCCAACAAAACTGGTGCACTGTGAAGACCCAGATGGATCGGGTAGAGAGGGATGTGGGAGGGGGCATCGGGATGGGGAATACATGTAACTCCATGGCTGATTCATGTCAATGTATGACAAAACCCACTACAATATTGTAAAGTAATTAGCCTCCAACTAATAAAAATAAATGAAAAAAAATTAAAAAAAAAACTGGTTGGTAACAAAATCATATTAAATTCTGCTTAAAATGTTCCAAAAGTTTACCAATACACTAAAATTGAGACACTTCACCTGTTTGCAAAACCCCACATGATGTTGTTCCTGCCTAACTTACCAATCTATTGTTTTACTAGTTGTCTTTAATCACTTTACTCAAGATACATGGACTTTTTTTTTCTCCTCAGAAGGATCACTCTCTATTCTCATGACACTAACTGTTTTTCTTTGCCCGAATGCTCCTCTTAAACTCATTCAGGTCTCTGCTCAAAATGTCATATCCTGATATGGGCCTTATTTATCAGTTACCTATTGGAAGATGCTATATAATAAATCATCCAGTACTCAGAGGCTTAAAAACTATTGAGTTGGCCAAGGTTTTCCATAACATCTTGCAGAAAAATGTGAATGAATTTTTGGTCAACACTCTATTTATTAGTTCATGAATTTATAAATCACTTATTTACATGAGACTCAGCTGAGTGCCTCTTCATTGCTTGTTTGGGCTCAGTCACATATTTATATTGATAACCTAACTTTCATCTAGCTCTATCAGGATGACTGGGTCATGTGTCTTTCATCCTCCAGGCAGGTTAGTCTAATAGTACTTCCAGGGTGGGAGCTGAGGCTGAAATACAGAAGTGAAAGTTTTTGCATGTGTCACACATGCTAAGATCCCATTAACCAAAAAAAGTCAATAGCCAAAATCAGAATCAAACAGTGAAGGATTTCCATCATCCTAGTGAACTGCAATACAACATATCAAAACCCAGAGACCCAAGAAGAAATGAAGACTGGATCCCCCCAGTGAAATGAATTTATCATAGTCTGTCCTCTGGCCACAATTTTTCACATCCTATTTATATGCAAAACAAGCTTATTTCTTACCAAGACCCATAAGATTCCATTTAATCAGCTCAGCATGAAGTCTAAATGAATCTTATCTCAGTCTGGGGAAATATGAGCCCAAAAGACATCTCCCCTCAACAAATCCAAAGAATGCAATCGTGAAAGAGAGGCAGAATAAGCACAATGAACATTTGATTCTAAATAAATATGAACAAAGAGAGATAAAGAACTTGTCCATAGAAACTTTTAAATCCTGCTGTTAAGAGTTGTCTGAGTGTCTGTTCTGGGAGAGGGAAGTATCCCTTCTACAGGCATTGATTCTATTCCATGCGGGCATCCCAGGTGGCACTAGTGGTAAAGAACCCTGCTGCCAATGCAGGAGACTTAAGACATCTGGGTTCAATCCCTGGGTGGGGAAGATTCCCTGGAGTGGGGCATGGTAACCCACCCCAGTGTTCTTGCCTCAGAATTCCCATGGACAGAGGAGCCTGGCAGGCTACTGTCCATAGGGTCCCAAGAGTTGGACATGACTGAAGTGATTTAGCATGCACCCACTATTCCATAGCAGTGGCTCTTCAGTCCTTTTTCCTACATTTCTTTTGACTTTATCTCCCTAGATATTATTTGTTTTCTTCTATTCTCGATGGTCACATCTATAAAAGGCAATGGAAACTATTTCAGAATTTTCTGCTTGTTTCCTAGTAAAAATTTGCAATCTCAGAGATTTGCTTTATAATAATTTAAGCAGACTCAGACTGTTTTAGCTCAGACTGAGAAAACTTTTTCACTATTATTTTCCAAAAACTTTATGACCCACTGCTTATAGTCAGACTTGGACAGTTCCTTTTCTTTTCTGCCTCCTCCTCTGGATTTATTTTCTACTATGTTGAGGTGAGACTTCTATGTGTTATGAACTAAGGCTTCCTAGAAGTTCTTTTTAGAGAGCTGTAAGTGTCTCCGAGGCACTGCCTGAAATTTTTAAAAGGTCATGACAAAGGATTTCACAGGGCAAAGGTTGTGATTTCTATACACTGAGGCCTGTATTTTATTTAGCATCTTATACTGGCTCAGGGTATCATTTTTCTAAGCTATCAAGTTCTGGCCCCTCTTGAAAAATGCACCCCAATTTTTTTTTCTTTATGAGCACATCTCTTTCTTATACTATTTAGTTAAAAGAATCAGTTTCTAATAGTTGATCTGGAAAAAATTTGTCCAAATTCAAAAGTTTATTATGTAAATTTTTCATCTGTTAAGTTATAGAAGGATATATTTTTATGAAATAGTCCATCACTACATAGTATAGGTACTATTATCTGTATGTTTTCACAACCCCAAACTTTTGTTACCAAACATATGAGTTTTTTCCTCACATCAATCACTCAGCTCTCTAGACAACAACTGTGTGGCCTACAAGTTAATTCAACTCTGACACCAACCATCTGGAGTTTGTGCACACCCCATAGGTTAAGAGCTCAGTCTAATGGGTTAGCCCCCACTTCAGACAATACCTCAAGTCTGGACCACTCATACTTCTGACCGACTATAACACCTCGTTAACATTTGCCTACTTTATTTCCTTAGTGCCCATTGCAATTCTGCAATTCTGAACTTATCTGGCTTTGGTCCTTAGAGTTTTTCCACTGGAATTGGCACTTCAGATCCAAGTGTTTCCTTATTTTTGGCCTATCATGGGAGTTTTGGTCTGTAACAAGACCTTGTAGAATTACTGGAATCTAGATATGAGATCACAGTGAGCAGCAACTTAGATTCCCATGTGTGTCAAGCCCTGCCCTGTCTCAGATCAAATGCTGCATAGACTATAGGGACCAATGTGTGTGGTCAGAAAGAATGTCCCTCACAGGATAATTATAGGAAGAACAATAACAGTGATGCATTATATGAGGAATAGGCTGGTGCTTGTTTCAAGGACAGGATACAACTATCACTTAAAGGCCATTTAATCAGTCAGCAAGGATGCATCTCAAGGTTGTTTAGGTACCTACTCAGTGATGCAAGATCCCTTAATTTATCATTGTCAAAACATTTAGTGCAGATATTACAGAATACGTTGAAATACAAAAGGAATCGAGATAGTTGACATTCCTCTCAGAGACTGCCAAATGAACCACAAACAAACAAAAAGACCCATAAGACTTTAATTTTAGAAAGGTGGAAGAGTAATTTAAACTCAGTGAAAAGCAGCATGGTTAAACTGCTTAGAATAATGATGGAGTGAGGTGGGCTAAAGCCCTCTACAGTGATCAAGAGAGGTTTCTAGATAAAGTATTTGGAGGCAACAAGAAATCACAGTTTGGAAAAAAGGAATCATGGCAGTAGATACTTTATGTAGTGGGTATTATACATTGTCCTATCTAAATAATTCAAGGGAAAATAAAAAGAACAGATGGGAAAAAATTAAGTATCAGATCCTTGTTGATTAAGTTGATAAAAAGTTAAAAAATGTGAGAGTTGGGGATTTATTGACTATTCAGTATTAGGAATGTAGCCTAATTTATATGTGAAATTTAAAAAAATCAAGGATGCCCAGAGTATATGGAGAGAAAGAGGAAAATGAGTGAGAAGGCAAAAATCATAGTTTTTAATTGATTTATATTCATCACAAGTGTAATGTTGAATGAAAGAAGGTAGTCACTAAAATGTACAAAATATATAATTCCATTTATATAAAGTTAAGATATACAAGTACCACTATTGTGTTAGAAGTTATTGTGGATTTTTTTTATGCATGGTATTACTAAGGTAAAACAGTATAGGAGAGTTTTTTTTCTTGTTTGTTTTGGAAGTTTCTTATTGTTCCCCGTATTGACATTGTTGCTTCCCTGGGTGCGTTCGGTTTGTTAGAATTAACTTAGATGTTTGCTGCTGACTTTTGTACTTTTCCATAAGTATACAATGCTTCTGAAAAAATGTTAAAGACATGATCTCCCAGTAAGTTACTATTTCACGCTTACCATTGGCAAAAACAAAAAATGTGATATAGAAGGTATCACCATCATGCCCAGGTTAGGAGACTTCCAGCCTCATCCTCCAGCAAAGACCAATAATTAGACAGCTAGCCACAGACCAAAATAGCTCTGGGAGCCCACTTAAGAAACTTCAGCAACACAGGGGGACAAAACACCTGAGAACAAGCACATGTAAAAGGAAGGAAGCACCACCGCATCTTACCTGCATAGTCTCATCCCAGCAGTCCACACTGAACTGCACCAAGAAGGTATTTCCCAGCTCAGCAGAGTTCATCTCTCAGGACAGGGAGGGAAGGATGAGCAAATAGCTTCCATAAACTTTTGGGATAGTGAATGAAGGACCCACTTCAGTCTCACTCCATCCAGAAACCTACAACACTAAGACATAGACATGGCTATGAATGAGACAGAAAGCAAGGAGCACCATTAGCAGCTACATGGTGGGTGTGCTGGCCGTCCCTGGTGACATGTCCTGCACAGGACTCCAGCAGCTTTTCCCACCAAAGAAGCAAAGAACCAGTGCAGCTGCTGTGAACCCCAAACAGATTCCACTGCTGCGGTCTTATCCCCAGAAATCTTCCTGTTTATCTGAAGGCTCCTTCCTTCAGACAGGAGCTAACTGAGTCCCTCCCTGTTGCCTTCCTAATGTCCCTGTCCCCTTCCAGAGCTGAAACCCACACTGAAAACCAGCCCTGGCCTTGGTGACTTCATGAAGGTAAGATGCCAGCAGAGACTTCTGAAATTGACTCTCCTATTGTGTATACATCTGGGGGTAACCCCTCCACCTATAGAAGAGGAGAATAAAACTAGTTAGTGTTTTGAAAAGATAAACAAAATTGGAAAGTCTTTAGCTAGACTTACCAAGAAAACAACAGAGAGGAATACAGTATTATCCAAAGGAAATGAAATAACTATCTTGAAGAGTTATAAACAGGCCCATGTTCACTGCAGCAATATTCACCATAGCCAAGAAACAACCTAGGTGTCATCAGGAGGTGAATGGATAAAGAAAATGTGATACATAGACATAGATACAAAGGTATACACAGATGGACTATTATTCCGCCATAATAAAAGAGGAAAAAAAATCCTTCCATTTGCCACAATATGGATGGATCTTAGGGGTGTTATACCAAGTGAGATAGGTGCATGACAGTGCATGACAAATACTGTATGATCACTTACATCGGGAAACATCTTAAAAAAACTGCACTCATATTTATAAGCAAAGAATAGAATTGTTGCCAGGGGCCCTTAGATGGGCAAAAAGTGAAAATGTTGGTCAAAGGGTACTGTATTGCATTACATAACTGTTTTTGCTTTATCATAGTAACTACTAACAGCCTGACTTCTCACGGCCTATATTTTCAGTTTTCATTAACATATATTCGTCTTTTTTTTTAATAAATTGACATCTGTAAGAACAGAACAATCACTAAAGAAAAAAAAAGATTGATCTGCTCAAGAATACATTGATATATTTTTATTAAAACTTTAAAAAAACTTTTTATTTTGTATTGGGGTATAGCTGATAAGCAATTTTGTGATAGTTTCAGGTGAATAGTGAAGGGGCCTAGCCGTACATGTAGAGGAATCCATTCTTCCCCAAACTACCTTCTCATCCAAGTTGCCAAATTACATTGAGCAGTGTTCCATGTGGTATACAGTAGATCCTTGTTGGTTATCCATTTTAAATATGAGAAGGAAATGGCAACCCACTCCAATATTCTTGTCTGGAAAATCCCACGGAGGAGCCTGACAGGCTACAGTCCATGGGGTCGCAAAGAGTCGGACACGACTGAGCGACTTCACTTTCTTTCTTTCTTATAGTAGTGTGTACATGTCCATGTTAGGGAGTCTAGAGTGGACATGTACACACTGCTATATTTAACATATATTCTACTAATAAAAATAAGAAACATGTTGATTTTTTTAATTTAACATGTGGTATGCATAGAGCTAAATACTTGAGACTTGTAATTGAATTTGTTGTTATTGATGATCATCTGAAGAGAGCATCTTTCTTCTTACAATTGGAAGAATAAACAGAAGCTTTGTGAGTTCAGGCAAATTGCCTAGATTACACAGTTCATAATGAAAGTACAGAGATTTCAACTATGTTTAGTCTGAATCAAACACCCATGAACATTACAATTAAGTAGTTATTAAAACAAAGGGTACTTAGTAACCTTCTCTAATTTTGCTTCCTGGCCTGTAGAAATTACACTATTTTACCACTGAGGTCTGTGAGATGGGGAAAAATTAGCTAGGTCACTGTAGTTCCTGCTTCCATTTCTCATAGAAGACAAATACATTATTAAGTAAATAAATTGAAGAATTGGAAAATGTGATTAATTGTAGTTCCACATTCGTCTATGTATTTTTTAGTCTCGTTTATCTAGCTACCATCCTGTAGAACATAACATAAAAAACATTCCTAAGAGTTATCAAGATTACTTTCTAAACCAAACTTTTTTTTATAAATAGAGCTCATCATTTATATCTTTTAGAAAATACTTTCATGTTACTGGAATCCTTAAATGAATAAAATAAATTACTCAAGGAATAAAATGTTGCACAGCAAATATGGAGGTTTAGTAAAAATTTAATTAGCAAAAATGTTAAACGCTTTCCATAATAAATTCTAAGGCATAATGATCAAGTATCCTTCAAACTGCCTTTACAAATGATGTAGAGCTTTTACAGTTACATAAACTATATTATGGTGAAATTTGGTTACAATGTATATTAAAGAGTTATTATGTATAGGATTATATTACCCTGATGTGGTATTTTGCGTATCTATTGAAAGTTTATATAGAAAATCTTTTAAAGTTGAAAAGGATGTTTGTTGTAATTTCATTTTGTGATTTGAGATACCAGAGAGTGGAGAGCATGGTAGAATTATGTCTATCTCTTTCAATAAATAGTGCTTTTCTACTGCAGAGATGTTAGCAGTTATGTTATGTTATGTTAGCAGTTTTTAAACACAGAACTTAAAAATTTTCACATTTGTGTTCCTTTAGTATTTTCACAGAGCTTTAGAATTCTTTCTGCTGCCATTAGACCTTCAACGTACACATGCATTTGTATACATACATTCTAAGATCCTGGTATCTGTCTAAGTAGCTTTATTGTTTTTGATTATAATACTTACTGTTCTCTTGCCAGAAATATTTATTCCATATAGTGTTTTATAAGATTGCATACAGAAAGCCTAATATTCACAAACACTAAATAATACAAACCGATATTTTAAAACTGCAGACAGGAAATAACAAACTAATTGGGTATAAAAATTAGAACTATAACATCTCAGTTTTTCTTTTAGTATGAGTTAGAAAAAATTCTTAGAGATGACAAAGAATTGCTTAGAATTAGGAAAGGATGGTGGTATAGAGAGCTGAGCATAACAAGTGACTCAAGTCAACTATCAGAAAGAATAAAAATTTCTAAATAGGGATGCTATTTTTATCTTTTCTGGATGTAAATTCACCTCTGTTTTAAATGGGCCTAGACGAGAAAACCTATGGAATGCCATTTAACCTAAAATAACTTATCTTCTAAAAGTCAATTTTTTTGGCCACAAAAATTTGTGAGCACTTTTTAGCAGTGTGTCCCCCATGTACTGTCCAAGGAACCTTGTTACATACTGCATGCATCACAAATTCAATGTGCACTTCTTATTCAAGATTACCTATAAAAATCCTAAATAAGACTTGTCTTATTTGTGTTAATAGAAAAGTATAATAAATAATCAGAAACAGTAGTAATCCATAAATCATCTGTATGTGATTTTAGAATTTATTATGCAAATTGAAGTGTACAGCAGAATTAACATTCTAATACAGTTTGCTTAGGTTGGTATTTAAATTAGTTTACGTTTTCCTGTCATCCACAATTGAAGGTGAAAAGAGTCTGCATGCAGATGTATTTAAGT
This sequence comes from Dama dama, assembly GCF_033118175.1. NCBI lineage: Eukaryota > Metazoa > Chordata > Mammalia > Artiodactyla > Cervidae > Dama > Dama dama. The sequence goes on along the minus strand of NC_083710.1, from coordinate 64,946,189 downwards.
GGGGGAAAAAGTTGTTTGGAAATAAAGAGTGTGCTGTGAAAAATACAGAAAATAGAGCAATATTTTCTCTGAGAAATGTCCCATATCAATTATTGAATCAGTCATACAAAGTTTAAACTGAGGAATAAGACAGTTTCTTGTTTTAATGAAAATTCTTGTCAACTTTTATATCCTACACATATTTCTACTTCAACAGATACCCAAATGAAACAATCTTTTTATACTATTCTTTAAAATATATGTTCTATCCTAACTCATTTTCTAACATTTTAGGTTTGTATACACTCACCCTAGAATCCTGGGGCTTACTAGATCTGCAGAAAATAAGAACATGTCTAGTCTTCAAATAGAAGACAGTGAAAGTTAAAAGTTGAGTCACGCATTAATTAGAGACAAATAAATATCATATGATATCATTTATATGTGGAATCTAAAAAAAATGATAAAATGAACTTTTTTACAAAACAGAAACAGACTCACAGACTTTGAAAACAAACTTCTAGCTACCAAAGGGGAAAGGTTGGGAGAAGGGAAATATTAGGAGTTTGGGATTAATATATGCACACTACTATATATAAAACAGATAATTGCCAAGGGTCTACTGTATAACACAGGGAACTCTACATAATAAATAATCCCTTTCCTCAATAAGGGCTTTCCTGGTGGCTCAGATGGTAAAGTGTCTGTCTGCAATGCAGGAGACCTGGGTTCAGTACCTGGTTGGGAAGATCCCCTGGAGAAGGAAATGGCAACCCACTCCAGTACTCTTTCCTGGAAAATTCCATGGATGTGAGGAGCCTGTAGGCTCCAGTAAATGGGGTTGCAAGGAGTCAGACATGACTGAGCAACTTCACTTTCACTTTAATTGAATATAGATTTAAAAATACCACAAATATGCAAACTATTTGAAATAAAAATCCATAAACAAATATGAAGTATCACTGAAGATATAAACTAAAGATTAACATCAAGCAATATAAAAATTTACAAATTTAGAGACTGAAATTAATTTAAGATAATTTAGGCAATGATTGAAATCAAAACAATAAGCTTATTTATTTGGTCTCGCTTTTTTCCATGTCACTTATGTTGTCATGCAGACTTTGAGCCACAGTGGCTGACAAAGTTTTCCAAGTAATGACAAGAGACAGCCTGAAAAGAATCAAAGAAAGAACCGTAAAAGTTAAACAAAAAAGTGAGTATAGATAGCTGAAATCTAGGAACTGTAGAAACTCTAGATCTAAAGTAATCCATTTTATTTTTAAGCACAGCTTTTAACTCTGGAAGAAGAGATCATACAAACAAATACACAGTACCAGGAGAGTTTTATGAAGTAGATATTTAATATGAAAGGGGCATAACCTCAGATATGCAGATGACACCACACTTATGGCAGAAAGCAAAAAAGAACTAAAGAGTCTCTTGATGAAAGTGAAAGAGGAGAGTGAAAAAGTTGGCTTAAAACTCAGCATTCAGAAAACTAAGATCATGGCATCCGGTCACATCACTTCATGGCAAATGGGGAAACAGTGGAAACAGTGAGAGACTTTATTTTGGTGGGGCTCCAAAATCACTGCAGATGGTGACTGCAGCCATGAAATTAAAAAGAGCTTGCTTGCTCCTTGGAAGAAAAGTTATGACAACCCAGACAACATATTAAAAAGCAGAGGCATTACTTTGCTAACAATGGTCCATTTAGTCAAAGGTATAGTTTTTCCAGTGGTCATGTATGGATGTGAGAGTTGGACCATAAAGAAAGCTGAGCACCAAAGAATTGATGCATTTGAACCGTGATGTTGGAGAAGACTCTTGAGAGTCCCTTGAACTGCAAGGAGATCCAACCAGTCCATTCTAAACAAAATCAGTCCTGAATATTCATTGGAAGGACTAATGCTGAAGCTGGAACTCCAATACTTTGGCCACCCAGTGTGAAGAACTGACTCATTGGAAAAGACCCTGATGCTGGGAAAGATTGAAGGGGGGAGGAGAAGTCAATGACAGAGGATAAGATGGTTGGATGGCATAACCAAATCTATGGACATGAATTTGAGTTAAACTCCGGGAGTTGGTGATGGACAGGGAAGTCTGGCATGCTGCAGTCTATGGGGTCGCTAAGAGTCTGACATGACTGAGCAACTGAACTGAATTCCCAGGTGGCGCTAGTGGTAAAGAACCCACTGGCAATTCAGGAGATATCAAAAAACACAGTTTCCATCCCTGGGTCGGGAAGATCCCCTAGAGGATGAAACAGCAACCCACTCCAGTATTCTTGCCTGGAGAATCCCATTGACAGTCAAGCCTGGCGGGCTACAGTACATAGGGTCGCAGAGTCCGATAACAACTGAAGTGACTTAGCACACAGCAACATAAAAGGAGTGATTAAAAAGAAAATGGTGGTAGAGCTTCACAAAGAGCAACTATGCAGACGTCAGGCGGCAGACTCTAGTTTTCTGAATAATTAAAACAGAAGTCCTGATTTCTCTTCACAATGTGTCAGAAGTCATACATTTTTATTTAAGTTACAGAGTTATTACTTTCAATCCAAATAAAATATCACACTTATTAGACAAATGAGGCATGGGATAGTCCTGTTATGAAAGTGTGCACAAAGGTATGGAGATCCCCTGGAGGAAGAAATGGCAACCCACTCCAGTATTTTTGCCTAGAGAATCCCAAGGACAGAAGAGCCTGGCTGGGTTACGGTCCATGGGATCACAGAGTCTGATACGACTGAGCACACATGCACGCTCGCACACACATAGGCATGCACATAGATGTTCTCTAAAGTGCTTACAATGTGAACGCTTTGAATGTAATAAGTCATCATGTACTTTAAATAACAGGGCTATTTAAGTAAAATGTTTTAAATTATTTTACATGAACATTATCTATAAACTTAGAAAGATATGACGGACTTGACTGAGTATTATACTTTAACTATAATCTGCATCTTCATTGGTGAGGCAAAAGAGAAAAACTAATCCTATTAATTTCATCTGCCTGGATTAAAATAAAAAATCTGATATATTTGCCTTTTTTTTATTGTATTTACTCGCTATTGATTGTACCTAGAATACTTTAGTTGAAGCTTCTCCACTGCCATACTCTATGATGTGTGCATGTGTGCTAAGTCGTTCAGTCGTGTCTGACTCTTTGCAGCCCTATGGACACTAGCCCGCCAGGCTCCTGTGTCCATGGGATTTTCCAGGCAAGTATACCAAGTGGGTTGCCATGCAATCCCAGGGGATCTTCCTGACCCAGGGATCAACCTGCATGTCCTGCGACTCCTGCATTGCAGGTGGATTCTTTACCCCTGAGCCACCAGGGAAGCTCCTATAATGTGTAGGTGAGTGAATATTAATGATTCTTTAAAGAGAACATAAGGAGAAATGGAAAAAAATATATATATTCATAAAATACATAACAAAGCTCCAAATTAATCCTGAAAAACCAAATGGAACATTAATATGAGTGTGTTTTAGTGAGTAAATTATTTCTCAGTAAAGCCATTTAAAAATAGAAACAATCTAGTTCAAATGCAGTATCAACCTCTTCATGATTTATTTTGTCAGAAAGAAATTTCCAATTTAATGTAATGTGTGCTAAGTACTCAGTTGTGTTCAACTCTTTGTGACTTCATGGACTGTAGGATTTCCCAGAAAAGAATACTGGAGTGGGTTGCCATTTCCTCCTCAGGGTATCTTCCCAACCCAGGGACTGAACTCACATCTCCTGTGTCTTCTTTGTTGGCAGGTGGATCCTTTGCCATTGTGCAACTGGGGAAGCCCATTCAATGTAATACTTTTCCTTTACTAAGTAAATATGAAATTTACTTAACTTTTACACTTAATCTGTTCTGATTCAGTTTTAATATATATTTACAAGAATACTTGTTTTTACTGTTTTTCCTCTAAGGGTAAATAAAAAATAACATAATTCCAAAGAGAGAGAATTTGTCCTCCAAGCAAATTAATCTATTTATGTAATAAAATTAATAATACATTTTACTTTGAAATACACAAATGGATTTATTTCCCAATTTCCCTTTTCTTAAATTATAAATGTTGTCTTCCACGAATATGAATACTGTAGCTGAGTAGAAACCTCATCAGAAATCTGTAGAGATTTTTATGTTTTGTCATTTTCCATTTCTATCTAGTTGCAAGTTGACAAATGTAATGTAAGTGCTCCTGTATAGATCACTGGATTAACATAATTAGTATGTACATTGTCATCACTTGAATCCTAGCATGTTATATGAAGATCAGTAGATAGACTGCAAGTTGACGTAACTACTTTTACATTATTTAACCTTTTATGATGACTTTATTTGAACTCAAAATTGCCACATATTCAAGCACACACACCACTGTTTTTAAGCACAATAATACTGGCCAATATTCTGAGATCACTGATAACAGATTAATAAGATAAAAACATTATGCTTTGTTATGCTTTTTATTTAAGGTAGTTTGCTTCCTGTGGTAGGTATAATTCTAAAGTGGTTTCCATGATCTTTGCCCCTTTGGTCTACTGATATTATTATGCAAACTTTTATTGCAAAATAAATTTCACAGATGTAATTCAAGATAATATCCAATTGAGTTTAAGTCACAGAGATTATCTGTGTGGACCTAACTTAATCACACATGCTCTTTCAGAGCAGAGTTTTTTTAACTGGTACAGCAGAGAATGTCTGAGATATTCAGATAAAGAGAAGGACTTAAGATGATCAAGCTTCCATCTTGCTGAGATGGAGGAGGCCATAGGACAAGGACCTAAGAGTGGCCTCTAGACGCTGAGAGCCATCCTCAGCTGATAGGCAGGAAGAAAACAAGAATATAGCCCTGAACTCCAGGAAAATGAATTTCGCCAATAACAGGAAGGTGATTGGAAAAGGATCCTGAACTTCAGGTGAACATGCAACCTTGTTTTAACCTGAGCAGAAAACCCAAATACAACTTTCTGGACTTCAGGTCTATAGATTATGAGCTAATAAATGAATATTGTTTTAAGTCACTAAAATTACTGTGATTTGTTATACAGCAATATAAAATCAATAAACTTTCAAAACTATCTCTTTTATTTTTATCAAAACTTATTGATAGAGTAATTGATATTTTACCATGTTACTTTCCATATATTTTTATGACTTAATCTTGCAAATGTTTCTGATCTTCATGACCCAAGGATCTAAAGAGCTTTTCTTATGTCTCCTGCATTAGCAGGTAGAATCTTTGCCACTAGCACCACCTGGGAAGCAGTAACTAAATCAGTTCATTTCAGTGCAGTCGCTCAGTCATTCTGACTCTTTGCGACCCCATGTATCGCAGCACGCCAGGCCTCCCTGTCCATCACCAACTCCCGGAGTCTACCCAAACCCATGTCCGTCAAGTCGGTGATGCCATCCAACCATCTCATCCTCTGCTGTCCCCTTCTCCTCCTGCCCCTAATCCTTCCCAGAATTAGGGTCTTTTCCAGTGAGTCAACTCTTAGCCTGAGGTGGCCAAAGTATTGGCGTTTCAGCTTCAACATCAGTCCTTCCAATGAACACCCAGGACTGATCTCCTTTAGGATGGACTGGTTGGATCTCCTTGCAGTCCAAGGGACTCTCAAGAGTCTTCTCCAGCACCACAGTTCAGAAGCATCAATTTTTCAGAGCTCAGCTTTCTTCACCATCCAACTCTCACATCCATACGTGACTACTGGAAAAACCAAAGCCTTGACTAGATGGACCTTTGTTGGCAAAGTAATGCCTCTGCTTTTGAATATGCTGTCTAGGTTGGTCATAACCTTCCTTTCAAGGAGTAAGTGTCTTTTAATTTCATGGCTGCAATCACCATCTGCAGTGATTTTGAGCCCAAAAAAATAAAGTCTGACACTGTTAGTCACCTAGTATGAGTGAGAGGTTAGGTTAGTTAGTATGAGTGAGAGGTTAAGAATTTTTTTCTTATTATTCCCATATTAAAGAAATTTTGAAGTTCCCCGGGTAAAAAACTAGTTTCTCTGAAGGAGCTAGTTGCTTTTCTTCTGTGCAATAGACGAAAACAATCTAGGAAATCAGATCAAGCGGTTAGCACTATTGCTGTCACAAAAGGACAGAGTCCGGCCAAAGCCATGACAGCTTCTCACACTGATTCTCACTGTTGTGATCTGTTTTTATTTTTGGTAATTTATATTAATTTTCTTATTCAGTATCACACACACACGTACACAGGCACACGACACAGTTTGCCAGCTGTCTGAGTCCAGATGGGCTTACCAATTTCAACAGTGTATTTTGGAGGCATTAAGTATTTCCCCCAAACACAAAGGATATTTTATCAAGCATGCATTAAAAGGCCAGATATCCCTGGTGATGAGATCCCCTTTAGAGTGTTGGCATCTTTCATTGCTGTTAAAGAAAGATCAGAGCCTGCTTGAACCGATTTTCTTTTTTTTTTTTTTTTTTTAATTTTTTTATTATTATTATTATTTTTTTTTCCAGTGGGTTTTGTCATACATTGATATGAATCAGCCATGGATTTACACGTATTCCCCATCCCGATCCCCCCTCCCACCTCCCTCTCCACCCGATTCCTCTGGGTCTTCCCAGTGCACCAGGCCCGAGCACTTGTCTCGTGCATCCCACCTGGGCTGGTGATCTGTTTCACCATAGATAGTATACATGCTGTTCTTTTGAAATATCCCACCCTCACATTCTCCCACAGAGTTCAAAAGTCTGTTCTATATTTCTGTGTCTCTTTTTCTGTTCTGCATATAGGGTTATCGTTATCACCTTTCTAAATTCCATATACATGTGTCAGTATGCTGTAATGTTCTTTATCTTTCTGGCTTACTTCAATCTGTATAATGGGCTCCAGCTTCATCCATCTCATTAGGACTGGTTCAAATGAATTCTTTTTCATGGCTGAGTAATATTCCATGGTGTATATGTACCACAGCTTCCTTATCCATTCATCTGCTGATGGGCATCTAGGTTGCTTCCATGTCCTGGCTATTATAAACAGTGCTGCGATGAACATTGGGGAGCACGTGTCTCTTTCAGATCTGGTTTCCGATTTTCTTAATGTCAAATAAAAACATGAAAAATGGGTAGGAATTTTAGTTCATCCCCTACCAGAAGACTCAGGGTGTACTTGGGCATATTACTTCACCAGGCATACCTTACACCTGGATGAACAGATTTGTCTAAGCTAGCACATACAGTCTTTTTTTCCTTTTTTCCCTTCTTCTTTCCCCCCTCCCTCCCTCTCTTTCTCTTTCTTTCTTTGACTGTCTGTCTGCCACTCTCAAAAACACCCCTCCACAACCACAGGTATCACATCCTATCACCGTGGGGACACAGGATCACAGGTGTTGTTCATCCCCTTTCCCTTAGGCAAGTATGAATATATGCTTTCTATATAAAAACTGAGTGAACCACTGAAAGTCATTTCAGAAAACACTGACAATCCCCACCAAAGGTAATTTACACCAATAACTATAAGCATAAGTACTGTAACATCAAAAGGAAAAAGAAAGGCATCTTTGAATTCTAATGAGATTTACTTAATATTTTTTCCATGCATCAGTTTCAAAAAAAAGAAGAAAGAAAGAAAGGATCTATATTACACAATGCATTTTAAATAGACTCATGAGTAAAGCAGATAACATGTCTATCTTTAAGGCCTGTGGTATGTAGTACTTTGGAAAAGAACCTGATGCTGGGAAAGATTAAAGGCAAAAGGAGAAAGAGGCAGCAGAGGATGAGATGGTTAGATAGCATCGCTGACACAATGGACATGAATTTGAGGAGGCTCTGGGAGATAGTGGAGGACAGAGGAAGCTGGAGGGTGGCTGGGTTAAGAACCTCACAAGGGGATATAGTGAGGCCTGGATTTTTCATCAGCACTACTTGATATCTGAGGATTCTTTGATCAGACATCCATAAATGCCCTCTCCCACTTAGGAGTTGTTTCACTTGGTGGCTGGTAAAAATGATTAGTTTGCCCCCAAAAGGGAGTTTTAAAATATCTTCTCTCAGGATTGCAATAGCTGCAAGGTTTTGAAGGCAGGGAGAGGTTTCTTCCCAATAAGAGAGGTGGACAGTCAAGGACCACTAGAAATCAGTGGGAAAATATTTGTCCATCCCAGCACCAAAGTGCTCAGGTGAATCGTTTTGTAATTGTTTTCCCTGTAGCACCCAAAATGGTACAGGTTTGGAAGGAAAAGGCTGTGGAGAAGGAGATCAGGACAGAGTAGGTAGCCCCTGTGTCAACACCAAGAAATTCTCGGACCTACCTGCCACATCCAGTTATACCCTTGACTCCAGCCCTGTGATGGTTATCTGAGATAGGTGGGCTGGCTGGAGTGGGCCGCTTTAGTCCTGTTGAACCATCATGAGGGAAGGCTTGGCAATTGACCTTGAGGCTCTTGGGTCCCAAGGATAGAGTGTTGCCCAAAGTCCCAGTTGATGGTATTTGTAGCAAGCCATTTTAGGAGACTTGTCATGGTTTGGACACTCTTTGCCCCAATGCTCCACCTGTCTACAGATTAGGCATTTGCCTCCTTCAAGGACTCAGGGTTTACCATAGAGCTTCCCTGGTGGGTGGCCAGCATCTAGGCATGCCTTGTATCTTTCCTGTTCTCCCTCTTCTGGGCTTTGGCCTCCCTCTCCTGTTCTCTGTTATAAAAGGTATTGGTGGCTGTCTGGACCATCTCATCTAAAGAGGCAGCAAAGCCCTGCTGCTGTAGGTGCTCTAGCTTTATCCTGATGTCTGATGCACACTGGGACAGGAATCTGTCCTTTAAAATCACCTGTCCCTCATAAGAGTCTAAGTTGAGATTGGTAAACTTTTAGAGGGCCTCTTTTAGCCTTTCCAGAAAGGCGCTGAGGTTCTCATTGGGCTCCTAAGTTATTGCTGAGACCCAGGCATAGTCCCACAAGAAATAGGCTTCCTTCTATTTCCACGGTTGGACTTCCTTAGGGGTGAGTCTTTCTGAAACTTATCCTACCCAGTACTTTTGCAACCTGAGAGCTAGGCCTCCCCGGGTCAAGGTGAAGATCCCCAGGCAAGCTGAGGTGTGACAACCTCCTGGAGATTGAAACCCCGGGGCAGGTAGAGGCAGGATGGCCTCCTTAGAATTGGGTCTCTGGGCAGGTCGAGGTGTGATGACCTCCTGGTACCCCTGAATTGGCGTATCCATGAGCAGGTTGAGGCATAACAGCCTTTTGAGGACCAGATCTCTAGGCAGATCGAGGCAGGTCGACCTCATGGGACCCCTGGATTGGAGTTGGGCATGCCCAAGGTCTCCAGTGTTACCAGTGCTGAGTAGGATACAGTTCAGCTCAGTTGCTGAGTCATGTTCGACTCTTTGCCACTCCATAAACTGCAGCACACCAGGCCTCCCTGTCCATCACCACCCCCGGAGTCCACCCAAACCCATGTCCATTGAGTCGGTGATGCCATCCAACCATCACATCCTCTGTTGTCCCCTTCTCCTGCCTTCAATCTTTCCCAGCATCAGGGGGTCTTTTCCAATGAGTCAGCTCTTCACATCATGTGGTCAAAGTATTGGAGTTTCAGCTTCAACATCAGTCTTCCAATGTACACCCAGGGCTGATCTCCTTTAGGACGGACTCATTGGGCCTCCTTGAAGTTCAAGGGTCTCTGAAGAGTCTTCTCCAACAACACAGTTCAAAAGCATCAATTCTTGGGTGCTCAGCTTTCTTCACATGACCACTGGAAAAACCAAAGCCTTGACTAGATGGACCTTTGTTGACAAAGTAATGTCTCTGCTTTTTAATATGCTGTCTAGGTTGGTCATAACTTTCATTCCAAGGAGTAAGCATCTTTTAATTTCATGGCTGTAATCACCATCTGCAGTGATTTTGGAGCCCCCCAAAATAAATAAAGTCAGCCACTGTTTCCCCATCTATTTCCCATGAAGTGATGGGACCAGATGCCATGGTCTTAGTTTTCTGAATGTTGAGCTTTAAGTCAACATTTTCACTCTCCTCTTTCAGTTTCATCAAGAGGCTCTTTAGTTCTTCTTCAGTTTCTGCCATAAGCGTGGTGTCATCTGCATATCTGAGGTTACTGATATTTCTCCTGGTATGGTTAAGGGGCTGTAATTTTAACTCATTGCCAGTTTGTTCACTGCAGATGGAAATGATATCATGATGTAAAGCAATCCAAGCCTGAACCCTGAGACTAGGAACCTGGTGAAACAGTCATAAGCCTTATCCTCTTACTGCTGTAAAGGAATGTAAGTCACTGATTTCCTCCCCTAGCCCTCCATAAGAGCAGCTTAGGATGTTTCCAGTGGTAAACATTTCATTGTCATAGACCCACTTTAGGTAATAACAGAAGTAATGACAAAGGAGTGGGTTGTCTGGCCCTGTTAGGGGCATTAAGAGTATTTTAATAATAGGCTTGTTGGCTATGTTGCCTACAAGGAGGCAGGATCCTGGCTGTAGGAGTTAGTAATTGGCTTAAGAACAAATTGAAAGAGGCAACAGACCAGATGTTCCATAAAAGTGGAATGGAGATTTGATCCTGTGGTATGTTTGTAACTTTAGGAGAAGTGTCATAAGGGTTTGGGACCAAACCGCCTGCAGGGCTAACTCCTAAAATGCAAACATTATCCCTGGAAGCCCAGTTGCCTTTGAAGGGATGCCAACAGATAGACTTCTAGCAGGCACTGTGTGCCTGTCTTCCACCCTAGTGGGTTCACTGAGAGATGGTGATGTTGCATATGTTGTAGAAAACCTGGAACATGAAGGCTTGAATTTCTAGAGGGATTGGAAATTATACAGTATTTCCCTCCCAAGGGCCAGCTATTTTCTGGTTGTCCCTCCAGAAGATTGTAGAGGCAACCCTGTGGGCCTGGACTGGGCTCAGGAAAAGAGCATGAAGCAGGAGGGAAGGGGGAAGGGCACAACTTTAGAAAGAATGACAGAACACAAGGGCATACATAAACAGATTAAAATCAATTGGGTCCAAGATGACAAGTCAAATTCAAGTAAACCTTAATCCCCAATCTGTAAGTTAAATGACACACCCAGAGGTGGCAGGACAGTTCCAAGGCACTGTCAAAAGAGGAGTGGGTGGTTCCCCAAGGGTTGGGGTGATCCTCCCACTCATTAGCATATGAATTCACCTAGCCACACCACATTCCACAGCCTAAGAACTTGCCCTCTTCAATGGCCCACACCCTGCGGAGTGTGCTTCTCTCTGAATCCTAACAAATCCACCTCTTACCTATTGCTGTGATTCTAACTGAATTTTTGCAATCAGACATCAGAGCCTGAGCTTCATTAGGTCTGGAAGCCAGGCATCAGGAGTTTTGGCCAGGCTTAAGTCCTGGGATAGAGAATCTGAAGGATGGGAGGAAAAAGCAGTGGGAAATAATCCCCTTCATAACCTGCAGGAAAATCTGCTAAATACCTGAGCTGTGCTCACAGTTTTCATTGACCTGATCCTCAGCACAAAGAAGATTAAGGACAGAAGAACCCCCACCAGCTTGGGTACCAGCTACTAGGGCTTAGCAGATAGTGGAGCCTTTGGGACATACTGAGGAGTAGGCCCTGCCAGAGACCCTCAATTGCCCCCACTGCCACTCACCTGTTCTCGGGGGGTTCAAGGAAAAAAGAAAGAAATAGTAAAGGAATTAAGATTTTGCTAGGCATATGTCTTTCCAGCCATAGGAGTGAAGACCTCCTACATTCACCTGAGATCTTCTGGAATCTGAGACTGAGAGGCGTGCGCTTTCTGCTGAGTTTGTTTTTCACTGTCCCAGTTTCCAGCACACTGGGCTTCTTGTCACTTTCCCTGCGCTGGATTGTCTTTTCGGTCAGCTCCCACCACAGGAGCTTTTGCTGAATTGGGCTCCTGTTGTGCTTGGCCTCCACCTTGTGGGGCCGGGCCTAGGTTGTTTAAGCCCGGTTAAATCAGAGTCACAACGCAACAGATGTCAGGGGAGTGTGTAATTTCCTCGGTTCTGTCTCATCACAAAAAAAAATTTGAAGTGACAGACTAGCTTTACAGCTCTTGGATGGATCAGTGTTACAGCTCTGTGTTACAGCTCAGTTTTATTAGAAAATAAAGGAAAATATATCCTCAAGGAGTGAGGGCATGCCAACCTAAAAGATGCGAAGAGGAGGGAAAGAGAGCGTGAGAGAGGGAGAGAGACTCCCAACTCTTTGGCTCCTCTTTTTATGTTTTTTCTCCTCCCCTTGGGCCTGCTCTATGTAAATTGTGCTAGCCAGGGGTGCTGTTTGTTCTACCTGAAGTCCTCACTCAGGTCCTTGGATCTTCCTTTGTTCTATTTTCCCAGGCTTTTCCCTTCCTTGTCTTTTAGCCACCACCAATCTGGACTCCTTTTTCCTATTCTAACTACCTAACACAACCATCTCAACCTCTGTTGTCCCCCTTTTCTTCTGCCTTTAATCTTTCCCAGAATCAGGTCTTTTCAAATGAGTGAATTCTTCATATCAGGTGGCCAAAATATAGGCTTCAGCATCCGTCCTTCCAATGAATATTCAGGACTGATTTCGTTTAGGATGGCTGGTTGGATCTTCTTGTTTTCCAAGAGACTCTCAAGAGTCTTCTCCAACATCACAGTCCTAAAGCATCAATTTTTTGGTGCCCAGCTTTCTTTATGGTCCAACTCACGTCCACACATGACTACTGAAAAACAATAGCTTTGGCTAGATGGATTTTGTCAGCAAAGTAATGTTTCTACTTTTTAATATGCTGTCTAGGTTGGTCATAGCTTTTCTTCCAAGGAGCATGTGTCTTTGACTTTCATGGTTACAGTCACCATCTTCAGTGATTTTGGAGCTCAAGAAAATAAACTCTGTCATTGTTTCCACTGTTTCCCAATCAATTCCCACCATGAAGTGATGGGACCTAAGAGATGATGCTGTAAAAGTGCTGCACTCAATATGCCAGCAAATTTGGAAAACTCAGCAGCGGCCAAAGAACTGGAAAAGGTCAGTTTTCATTCCAATCTCAAAGAAAGGTAATGCCAAAGAATGCTCAAACTACTGCATAATGGCACTCATCTCACATGCTAGTAAAGTAATGCTCAAAATTCTCCAAGCCAGGCTTCAACAACACAGGAACCATGAACTTCCAGATGTTCAAGCTGGATTTAGAAAAGGGAGAGAAATCACAGATCAAATTGCCAACATCCACTGGATCATCAAAAAAGCAAGAGAGTGCCAGAGAAACATCTATTTCTGCTTTATTGACTATGCCAAAGCCTTTGATTGTGTGGACCACAACAAACTCTGGAAAATTCTGAAAGAGATAGGAATACCAGACCACCTGACCTGCCTCTTGAGAAATCTGTGTGCAGGTCAGGAGGCAAGAATGAGAACTGGACATGAAACAACAGATTGGTTCCAAATATGGAAAGGAATATGTGAAGGCTGTATACTGTCACCCTGCTTATATAAGTTATATGCAGTGTACAATATGAGAAATGCTGTGCTGGATGAAGCACAAGCTGGAATCAAGATTGCTGGGAGAAATATCAATAACCTGAGATATGCAGATGACATCATCCTTATGGCAGAAACTGAAGAGGAACTAAAGAGCCTCTTGATGAAAGTGGAAGAGGAGAGTGGAAAAGTTGGCTTAAAACTCAACATCAGAAAACTAAGATCATGGCATCTGGACCCATCACTTCATGGCAAATAGATGGGAAACAGTGGAAACAGTGACAGACTTTATTTTCTTGGGCTCCAAAATCACTGCAGATGGTGACTGCAGCCATGAAATTAAAAGACACTTGCTCCTTGGAAGAAAATTTATGCCTAACCTAGATAGCATATTTAAAAGTAGAGACATTACTTTGCCAACAAAGTTCTGTCTAGCCAAAGCTATGGTTTTTCCAGTAGTCATGTATGGGTATGAGAGTTGGACTATAAAGAAGGCTGAGCGCTGAAACATTGATGCTTTTGAACTGTGGTGTTGGAGAAGACTCTTGAGAGTCCCTTGGACTTCAAGGAAATCCAACCAGTCCATCCTAAAGGAAATCAGCCCTGGGTGTTCATTGGCAGGACTGATGCTAAAGCTGAAACTCCAATACTTGGGCCACCTGATGTGAAGAGCTGACTCATTTGAAAAGACCCTGATGCTGGGAAAGATTGAAGGCAGGAAGAGAAGGGGATGACAGAAGATGAGACGGTGGGATGGCATCACCGACTCAGTGGACATGAGTTTTAGTAAATTCAAAAGTTGACAGTAGACAGGGAGTTCTGGTCTGCTGCAATCCATGGGGTAGCAAAGAGTCAGACACGACTGAGCGAATGAACTGAACTGATGGGATCAGATGCCATGACCTTAGTTTTTGAATGTTGAGTTTTAAGACAACTTTTTCACTCTCCTCTTTCACTTTCAACAAGAGGCTCTTTAGTTCTTCTTCACTTTCTACCATAAAGCTGGTGTCATCTGTGTATCTGAGGTTATTGTTATTTTTCCCGACAATCTTGATTTCAGCTTGTGATTCATTCAGCTTGACATTTCCCATTATGTACTCTGCATAGAAGTTAAATATGCAGGGGACAGTATACACTGTTGACATACTAATTTCCCTGTTTGGAACCAGTCTGTGGTTCCATGCCTGGTTCTAACTGTTGCTTCTTTACCTGCATACAGATTTCTCAGTAGGCAGGTAAGGTAGTCTGGCATTCCCATCTCTTTAAGAATGTTCCACAGTTTGTTGTGATCCATATGGTCAAAGGCTTTGGCATAGTCAATAAAGCAGAAGTAGATGTTTTCCTGGAACTCTCTTGCTTTTTTGATGATCCAATAGATATTGGCAATTTGATCTCTGGTTCCAGTGCCTTTCTAAATCCAGCTTGAACATCTGGAAGTTCATGGTTCATGTACTGTTGAAGCCTGCTTTGGAGAATTTTGAGCACTATTTTGATAGCTTGTGAGATGAGGGCAATTGTGCAGTGGTTTGAACATTCTTTGACATTCCCTTTCTTTGGGATTGCAATGGCAACTGACCTTTTCCTGTCCCATGGCCACTGCTGACTTTTCCAAATTTGCTGGCATATTGAGGGCAGCACTTTGACAGTATCATCTTTTAGAATTTGCAATCTATCAATAGTAGCCAGATAATGATGGTGCATATTATCAAAAAGTATATCTGTTCAGTTCAGTTGCTTAGTCATGTCCAGCTCTTTGTGATCCCATGAACTTAAGCATGTCAAGCTTCCCTGTCCATCACCAACTGCAGTAGCTTACTCAAACTCATGTCCACCGAATCAGGTGATGCCATCCAACTATCTCATTCTCTGTTATCCCCTTCTCCTCCTGCCTCCAATCTCCTCCAACCTTCAATAAATATTTAATATGCAGTATTTTACATAAATGTAGAATATGATCTATTAATCTAACCAAACATATTATTTATTATTTTGTTCACTGGTAAAATACATTAATAATTTTAATAAAAGTAAATAGCAAAATTTATCTTTTACTGTCATTAGAAAGCATTTTATATACATTTAACCTAAAAATGCCTACAAGGGAAATGAATTCAGGAAAAAAATTTTTACATAAACTTAGTATGTCTTTATGGCACATCTCTTAAATTTACTTTGCACCAAACTATGCCAAAGGAATGGAGGGTCTTGTTTGTTTAGAGCAGAGTGCTTAGCTATTTATTAGGGTATGAATGCCAAATTCTATTTTTTGATATAATAGTGATATCAATGATTATATCAGTTTTTAATTTCTGCATAATAAATCACCACACATTTAGTAGCTTAAAATAACATATATTTATGACCTTACCATCTCTGGGCCCAGCATCTGGCATGACTAAACTAAACTGAGTTCAGGATTTCTCAAAGCTGTTTCTAGGACTGTGGTTTCATCTAGAATCCAGGATTCTCTTCAGGCTCACGTCTTTGTTGCTTAGAATTTTCTTGTAACCATAGAACTCATGGTGATATGATTTCTCAGCACCAGGAATTGAGTCAGTTGTCGAGTCTCCTTAAGTCCTCTTTCAAAGACATTATCTAATATGTTAGGCCCATCCAGAATAAACTCTACTGATTAAGCTGAAGTCAACAGATTAGAGATATTAATTTAATTTGCATAATCCTGCCTGCATAGCCCATTCCCTTTGTCATATGCTATAGCCATATTCCATTAGAAGGAATTTATAAGTCTCACTCACAATCCAG
The DNA here is from genome assembly GCF_033118175.1 of Dama dama. Lineage (NCBI taxonomy): Eukaryota > Metazoa > Chordata > Mammalia > Artiodactyla > Cervidae > Dama > Dama dama. Next base: position 64,929,994 of record NC_083710.1, on the reverse strand, counting down.
GGGAGGATATCATACAATGGCAAGGCCATTGAGGATCATCACTGACTACCACAATGATGAAGATAGCAATAAATTTGGTTTGTATTTTCTTTGCTGTCAGTGATTTTTAATTCACTTAACCATATAGTCAACTAAATTTTATAGAGCAATCATTAGGCATGCTTCTAATTGTTGGAGACACTGCAGTGAACACAATGGATCAACTTCCTGCACTCACAGCATTTACATTCTATTTGATAAGGTATGATAAATGCATAGATGCTTGACATGAAATCAGATAATAAAGGAAGCTATGAAGAAAACTAAAACAGTGTATGTGATTAGAGAGTTACAGGGGTTATGCTATTTCAGATAAGACAGACTGGAAATACCACTATGGAGAGCAGTATTTCAGCACTGACTTGAAAGAAATAAGAGTGCATGGGCATATAGCCAAACACATTCCTGGTAGAGGAGACAGCAAGAAAGGCTGCAAAGGCAGAAGTTTTGTTAGGAATAGTAGGGATGCCAGGGAAACTGGGCCAAAATGAGGAGAAAAATGTCGGAGATGATGCCAAGAATTTCTTCAGGGATATGATAATGAAAAACCAAAGGAGACCTGTTATTTATTTTACCCATTATAGAAATGCATGTATGTGTGTAGAGGGTGTTGAACCAGGGAGTAAAAGGGAGAGACATTTTATTTCTAGTCTTTGAATTGGAATCTTGTTGTTATGTAAGAATAAATTTTAAGGAGCAACAAAGAAACTATAAAACATTTTTGTATCAATTGCAATATTTGAAGCAAGGGATTAGGGTATTTTTTTGTCCCAAAGACAGTGAATAAAGACAATTATAATTTCTTGAAAATCATTCACAAAAGAATGATCTTAATAGTCTGGAGTTCTTAAAACGCTCAAACATTTCCTCTGGATTATGTTCCTCTGTCTTTCTGTATTTTTACATCCTAGAATATCATCAGCTTTGTACTATAATTGATCTCCATAAAGACACAATTCATTTTCCTTTATCTGTCATGGATCGATCTATAATCCATTCCTGGATGACTCACAACACAATTAGAAGTAGCATAAATTTAGATAAGAGAGAATATGTTAATCAGGATTCAAGATGATAAGTTTTCACCATCATATCCTTTATGAAGGAAGATGAGAATGGAACATAATTTTTATTTATAAAACTCTATGTATGATATTCACTAATAGAAAATGTCCTTTGTAGTGTATATTTTGTTACAATTATTTTTATTTCAGATAGGGTTTTAAGCTCTTATCTTCTTTAGAAAGTTTATAAATATTTGATAAGTTTTTCTGCAGAGAACTATTTTTAGTTTTAATATTGGTTTTGCTTGCCAGCCAGCTAGTAAATCCAGCTTTTCTCCTACAGTGAAACAATATAAATGACATGAAGCAAACAGTGGGATTTTGGCATAAGGACAGTTTATCTAGTTTTCAATAGACTTTAAACAAATATTGTTAATGCTAACTTAAGAATATAATAAGTAGTGTGAAAATAGTTCATATATAACTTTAGGATTCAATGGAACAGAAAGCAGTATGAGCTGGGTCTAAGGAAGCTCCCAGCCAGTGCCCTGTCAATGAACCTATAAAACCCAATAATATATGAACAAGAGAATATTCCTATATAGGATGTTTCTGAGGGAAATGTCAACAATGCAATTTAGAGACTGTCATAGCATAATTTGAACTCACGATAAATAAAACACTCATGCTACGTGCTAAGTTGCTTAAGTTGTGTCCGACTCTTTGGACTGTATGGACTGTAGCCCACCAGGATCCTCTGTCCATGGGATTCTCCAGGCAAGGATGCTGGAATGGGTTGCCATGCCCTCCTCCAAAAAATCTTCCCCACCCAGGGACTGAACCTGCATCTCTCTTCTCTCCTGTATTGGTAGGCAGGTTCTTTACCACTAGTGGCACCTGGAAAGCCCCTGGGATCACCTCTGTGTACCAATATGCCAACCACCCTACTGAGCCTTGGGCATTATGAGGAGATGTGCAGAAGCTTTTATTTCAAAATTGAAAGACAGGAACCCATAGGTACTCCAGGCCCTGTGTTAGAGCAATTCCCCTACATTTTAAACATCATGAGAAATGCTGGTCTGGAAGAAGCACAAGCTAGAATTAAGATTGCCGGGAGAAATATCAATAACCTCAGATATGCAGATGATACCAGCCTTACGCAGAAAGTGAAGAGGAACTGAAAAGCCTCTTGATGAAAGTGAAAGAGGAGAGTGAAAAAGTTGGCTTAAAGCTCAACATTCAGAAAACTAAGATCATGGCATCTGGTCCCATCACCTCATGGGAAATAGATGGGGAGACAGTGGAAACAGTGTCAGACTTCATTTTGTTGGGCTCCAAAATCACTGCAGATGGTGACTGCAGCCAAGAAATTAAAAGACGCTTACTTCTTGGAAGGAAAATTTTGACCAACCTAGACAGCATATTAAAAAGCAGAGACATTACTTTGCCAACAAAGCTCTGTCTGATCAAGGCTATGGTTTTTCCGTGGTCATATATGGATGTGAGAGTTGGACTGTGAAGAAAGCTGAGTGCAGAAAAATTGATGCTTTTGAACTTTGGTGTTGGAGAAGACTCTTGAGAGTCCCTTGGACTGCAAGGAGTTCCAACCAGCCCATCCTGAAGGAGATAAGTCCTGGGTGTTCATTGGAAGGACTGATGCTGAAGCTGAAACTCCAATACTTTGACCAACACATGCAAAGAGCTGACTTGGAAAAGACCCTGATGCTGGGAGGGATTGCTGGCAGGAGGAGAAGGGGACAACAGAGGATGAGATGGCTGGATGGCAGCACTGACTCGATGGGCATGAGTTTGAGTAAACTCCGGGAGTTTGTGATGGACAGGGAGGCCTGGTATGCTGCGATTCATGGGGTTGCAAACAGTCGGACACGACTGAGCCACTGAACTGAACTGAACTGAATTCCATGGAATTAAGCACTTTTGCCCTACACATGTAAGTTTGGATCTTCATATACAATGGTTGCTGTATTAGTTTGGTGAAGGAATATGTGAATTATGTAAAGTACAAAGTCATATGAAAAAATGTATGAGATACATTTAAGCCACAAATTTCTTCATTGAATCCACCTGACTTCTCCCAAATAGCACATATGACCATCTTAATTTCACATATTTTCTGAATACCTTGATGCTTATTACATTCATACACATACATATTAATACATGTATACACACATGCAACATATATATATATATTTATATGAAGTTTATAGTTTAAAAACATAGATAAGATTAACTGCTCAACTAATAATATTATATATTATTTTATATGTTAATATTTCACAACCCAGAAAAAGTAGTATTTGAATGAAAACCTATGCTAGCACCAGGAAAATTCAATTTTCTACAATTCAAACTGAAGCTTGGTAGAAATTGTCTTATTATTTAATTTTATTTAAATCATCTTATACATTGAAACTGTAAGAAATTTTATTTCATAATTCAGATTCTAAATTCATACTTAGCCTATATTTGTCTTATTTTATCAATTATGGCAATATCTGTCTTATAATCAATGTCTTTATGCCACATTCAATGTGAGTATTGGCATATTTAATTAAGATCTACCATTCAGCTATTTTTTCACTTGTCTCAATTTATCCTTTTCCTTCTTTTTTGCCTTCCCTTAGGCTAACTGACCATTTTTTTGGATTCTACTTCATTTCCTCCATTAAGTTATATGTATATATCTTGTTGTTGTTAATTATTTTAATGATGCCCTAAGGCTAGTAATATACATGCTTAATTATTCAGAGTTTGCCTTCAGAAAAATGTTAATACCACTTCACATGTAGTGTAAGAATATTACAACTATATATTTCTAATTCCTTCCTCCTATTCTTTGTGCTATTCTTATAATATTCTCTTAAATATTGCATAAACACACAATACAGTAATGCCATTTTAAATGAGAAAAAAAATAATGAATTTCATTGTACCATCATCTTTACACTTTCAGTGCTATTTATTTCATTTCAATTCATATGTGCAAATTTTGATATGGTATTCCTGCCTGAAGAAAATCCCTTTAGTATTTTTTACAGAATAGATATGTTGGTAATTAATTCTCACAGTTTTGCTTTTGTCTGAGAAAAATAATTATTTTTCATTCATTCCCATCAAAAAAGTTAGATAATAAATTCTTTTACATAGAATCTTAAATATTATTGAAGATAGACATAATACAGAGTATTTTTCTCTGTTGGATTTCAACAGTTGAGATTATAAAGGGTTATAACTTCCTGATAAATGACAAATTGCAATATTAAACTATATTTTTCTTTTAAAATTTTATATCAAGAGGATTCTCTATCTTATATCCCAGGTGGTTTTTCTGGCTCATAGGATATATGCAACTGCACAGCAAAGGAAACTATAAACAAGGTGAAAAGACAGCCTTCAGAATGGGAGAAAATAATAGCAAACAAAGCAACAGACAAAGAATTAATCTAAAAAATATACAAGCAGCTCCTGCAGCTCAATTCCAGAAAAGTAAACAACCCAATCAAAAAATGGGCCAAAGAACTAAACAGACATTTCTCCAAAGAAGACATACAGATGGCTAACAAACACATGAAAAGATGCTCAACATCACTCATTATTAGAGAAATGCAAATCAAAACCACAATGAGGTACCATCTCACGCTGGTCAGAATGGCTGCTATCCAAAAGTCTACAAGCAATAAATGCTGGAGAGGATGTGGAGAAAAGGGAACCCTCTTACACTGTTGGTGGGAATGCAAACTAGTACAGCCGCTATGGAGAACAGTGTGGAGATTCCTTAAAAAACTGGAAATAGAACTGCCATATGACCCAGCAATCCCACTCCTCGGCATGCACACTGAGGAAACCAGATCTGAAAGAGACACATGCACCCCAATGTTCATCACAGCACTGTTTATAATTGCCAGGACATGGAAGCAACCTAGATGCCCATCAGCAGACGAATGGATAAGAAAGCTGTGGTACATACACACCATGGAATATTACTCAGCCATTAAAAAGAGTATATTTGAATCAGTTCTAATGAGATGGATGAAACTGGAGCCCATTATACAGAGGGAAGTAAGCCAGAAAGAAAAACACCAATACAATATACTAACGCATATATATGGAATTTAGAAAGATGGTAACGATAACCCTATATGCAAAACAGAAAAAGAGACACAGATGTATAGAACAGACTTTTGGACTCTGTGGGAGAAGGCAAGGGTGGGATGATCTGGGAGAATAGCATTGAAACATTTATATTATCAATTGTGAAACAGATCACCAGCCCAGGTTGGATGCATGAGACAAGTGCTCAGGGCTGGTGCACTGGGATGACCCAGAGGGATGGGATGGGGAGGGAGGTGGGAGGAGGGGTTCACATGTAAATCCATGGCTGATTCATGTCAATATACGGCAAAAACCACTACAATATTGTAAAGTAATTAGCCTCCAACTCACATAAATAAATGAAATAAATAAATAAAAAGGATATATGCAACTTCAATTTTACTGGTTATTTCTGAACTGCTATCTAGAAAGGCTTATACTCACTTACCAATGTACTAATTCTATCTCATAGCTCCTGGCTTCCCTGTTCTTCATTGCTTAGCATCAGAAGTTAATTTGTAAATGATTGTTTCTATGAAACACACACACACACATATGTGTGTGTATACATAATAATTATACAATATTAAACACACACACATTTATATATACATATACATATATATATATATATATATATAAAACTAAAGATAGACATAAGCAAAATCCACATATATCTTATGTTTTAGCAAATCACTCCAGTACTCCAGCCTGGAAAATTTCTTGGATGGGGGAGCCTGGTAGACTACAGTCCATGGGGTTGCAAAGAGTCGGACACGATTGAGCGACTTCACTTCACATTATATATATATATGCTCATGTCTATCTTTAGTAATGTATAATATTTTATGTAAAATATTTTAATCATTATTTAACTTTTTTGGAATCCTTTCAATATATGTCTTTGCAAGAAAAAAAAGTCTAGATTTTATAGACTGTTGAGGAGTAAAATGCTGAAGTATGAGTTCCATTATTGTGCATAATATCCTACTATCCATTGCTTCTAAATTTCTGAAGCAAAAATCAAAGTAACAGTAGAACCTATAGAGTTTTTAAGAAAGCAATTTAAATTTTGTACTTTATTAGCATTCCTATTTTGAGGCAATTTATAATTTTCAGTTCAAAGTGAAGTTTCTAGTGGTAAAAGATATTGAAATTACACTATTATTAAATGTAATATAAGTATATGGTATAAGATAAGTGATTTTCCTAGTCATTGATAAAAGACTTACTTTTGATGAATATATTATTAGAGGGTAGAAAGGGTAAAATCACATAATTTATCTTTCTGATTTTCAGTTCTTTTAAAAACACAGAATTTAATATAACAATTTATCACTTATCAAGAATCTATAAGCCTTTGTAATCTTAACTTTTGAACCAGCTGAAATACCAACACAGAAAAATACTCTCTATATTTTCAGAATTAGGAATTCAGAAAGCATGAATAAAACATCCATTTTATGCACATTTCCATCCTCTTGAAACATTGTTTAGAATAAACATATTTGCAGTCAGTACAAAAAATAATTGGAAGCCATTACATAAAATACTCAGATGAGGTACAATATATAGTATTAAGAAAACAAAGGGTATTTGAACTTTTAAAACTAATCAATAGATAATTTTTCTTGATGAAAGTAAAAGAGAGTGAAAAAGCTGGCTTAAAACTCAACATTCAAAAAATGAAGATGATGGCATCCAGTCCTATCATTTCATGGCAAGTAAGTGGGGAAAATGTAGAAACAGTGTCAGATTTCATTTTCTTCGATTCCAAAATCAATGCAGATGGTGACTGTGGCCAAGAAATTAAAAGACACTTGCTCTTTGGAAGAAGAGCTATGACAACTTAGTGTATTGAAAAGCAGAGATATGACTTTGCTGACAAAGGTCCATATAGTCAAAACTATGGTTTTTCCGGTAGTCACGTATGGTTGTGAGAGTTGAACCTTAAAGAAGAGAGAGGGCAGAAGAACTGATGCTTTTGAACTGTGGTGCTAGAGAAGACTCCTAAGTGTCTCTTGGACTGCAAGGAGATCAAACCAATCCATTCTAAAGAAATCAGTCCTGAATATTCATTGGAAGGACTGGTGCTGAAGCTGAAACTCCAATACTTTGGCCACCTGATGCAAAGAACTGACTCCTTGGAAAAGACCCTGATGCTGAGAAAGATCGAAGTCAGGGGGAAAAGGGGATGAAAGAGGATGAGATGGGTTGGATGGCATCACCGACTCAATGGACATGAGTTTGAGCAAGCTCTGAGAGTTGGTGATGGACAGGGAAGCCTTGCATGCTGTAGTCCATGGGGTGGCAAAGAGTCAGACACAACTAAGTGACTGAACTGAACTGATTTAAATGATATTAGACAGAATGAAAATTAGAGCGATTTTGTTATTTGAGTTTACAGTGAGTTGTAAAGCAGTGGAGACAACTCACAACATTAGCAAACATACAATGCAGTGGTGGTTCAAGAAGTTTGCAAAGGATATGAGAGCCTGAAGATGAGGAGTGTAGTGCCCAGCCATTGGAAGCTGACAGTAGCAATTGAGAGCCATCATCAAAGCTTATCCTCTTACAACTACATGAGAAGTTGCTCAAGAACTCAACATTGACCATTCTATGGTGATTGGCATTTGAAGCAAATTGGAAAGGTGAAAAAGCTCAGTGAGTGGGTGCCTCATGAGCTGACCCAAAATCAAAAGGAGTTGTCATTTTGAAGTGTCATCTTTTCTTATTCTACACAGCAAAAATGAGCTGTTTCTCGATTGAATGTGACATGTGATGAAAAGTGGATTTTATATGACAACCAGTGATGACCAGCTCAGTGGTTGGACCAAAAAAAGCTTCAAATCTTCTCAAAGTCAAATTTGCACCAAAAAAGGTCATGGTCACTGTTTGGTGGTCTGCTGCCCACTTGACCCATTACAGCTTTCTGAATCCTGGTGAAACCATTACATCTGAGAAGTATGCTCAGCAAATTGATGGGATAGACTGAAAACTGCAATGCCTACTGCTCACATTGGTCAACAGAAAGGGCCCAATTCTCTACAATGCCCAACCACATGTAGCAGAGCCAAAGCTTCAAAAGTTGAATGAATTGGGCTATGAAGTTTTATCTGCCATATTCACCTGACCTCTCCTTAAATGACAACCACTTCTTCAAGCATCCCCACAATATTTTGCAGGGAAAATGCTTCCACAACTAGTAGGAGGCAGAAAATGCTTTTCAAGAGTTCGTCAAATCCCAAAGCATGGATTTCTGTGCTATAACAATAAACAATTTCATTTCTCTTTGGCAAATATGTGTTGATTGCAATGGTTCCTATTTTGATTAGTAAAGATGTGTTTGAGCCTAGTTATAATGATTTAAAATTCATGATTGAAACCATAATTATGTTTGTACCAACCTAACATAAAGCACACATCTCTTCTTACCCTTACTCCAGAAGGTTTCTTGCAAGGAAATAAAGCAATCAGGAAAATAAATCTTATTTTGTTATCCCTAGAGAACTGGCTCATATGTCAAGGAAAACCTGCAGATATTTAGGTTTTCACCTGTGGATATAAATATTTGATAAAGATAGAGAATTAAAAAAAAAAAAAAAAAGCTGACTCCTCTTTAGTCTTTAAAATTCTGCAGGAATTCCCAAACCCATGTAACTGTAACTTAAACAAATCTTGCATTAAGGTGTTTTAAAAAAATGAAAAAATAAAAACTCTTGTCCTAAAAGATCAGCGTTTTACATTTTGATACTGCTTGTGAAACTGAAAATAAACTGCCACTAAAGTGAATTTTAATTATTACTAATATGTTCACTTTGTAGCAAATAACTGCATATTAATATGGCTGAATAGTTTACATAGTTGGATGGTATGAATGTCTACACAGTTTATAATCAACGTGAAACAAAATGACTGAAATGGAGAACTACTTTCATCTCAATTTCATCTCTTCAGTGACCTGTGTCAAATGCTTAATATTTATACTTCTTGCAACTACTATATTATGCCCAAAATTATACTAAGGCATATTAGAGTAATAAGGTGACTATATTTTTCACTATTATAAATAATACTTGAACATTTTTAAAGTACTAATACTTCAATTATTTTAACATAGTTCTCTATAATTGCAAAAATTAATTGCTGGATTAAAGTTATCAGTATTTATAAAGTTCTTGATATTTTCATATTCTCTTTGAAATGAGTCCGTTATGTTTAATATTCATCATAATATATATACCCCATCAATTAGTTTGTAATGTGATATATGATTTATGTTGCTCAGTCGTGTCTGACCCTTTATGACCCCATGGACTGTAGCTCACTGGACTCCCTTCCTCAGGGGATCTTCACGACCCAGGGATCAAACTCAGGTCTTGTACATTGCAGGCAGAGCCATCAGGGAAATCCATTTTTAATATTCACCATAATATGTGTACCCCACCAATTAATTTAGATGGATAAAATATTTTAAACTAATAAATATTTTTAATTAAAATTCAACAGGTGGTTGGTTGCAGTGTACCTGTACAGTTTCTGAGGAGGCAGATTAAACTGAAGAGTTGAAGCAATATTTTTAGGCAAATCAAAGAAAAAATGAGAATGCACTCATCATTTGGTAAATGTTACATGCTATGTTATAATTAAGTAGGTTTATTATTTTATTGATCAGATTTGGTATAAGATTATTTGGCTTTCTACTTCAACTTGCCTGTAAAATATCTCCACTGAAGAGAGAGGAATCTTATCATTTTCCTTAATTTACCAAAATCTATGACCTGTTATTTTTTAATATCCAGAAAATGGTCCCCAAAACAGTTTCAAATGTTTTTAAATGCATGATTCCATTAAAAGTAAATAATAATCCTTAAAGTATACTTATGTGTCTATTATGTCTTTTATCATATTATTTAATATTCTTAATATAGATTATTTAAAACATATATTTATTAGTAGCAAATTACTACTTCTAAGGTGAGACACTAACGTTCTGTGAACATATTTGTTTGTAATATACAAGGCAAGCAAAAATGATGTCTTTTCTACCTTTTTGATAGAAGAGACTCAGTAATCAACAGGTGATTATAGAAAGAAATCCGTATACATTTATTAGCTTATATTTTCAATCAATTTTTAAAAATTGAATCCATACAAAATTTGTGCTTATCTCATTAGAAAAAATGTAGAGAAACTTTATTTCCAAAACAACTCTTTATTTAAAGAAAATGTTTGTTAAAAAATGTTGGTTCTAATGCTGCAAGAAAACAACGAAAAGAAAGCTCCTCTAAAAGTCAGAAAAATATATTCACCCTCATATAATTGTCATTTCTATACTACAGAAATATAGAAACAAAAGGTGAATACAGAAGTCACAGAAATAAATACCTCACAGTGAATAATTGTATGAATAATCTAAGAAGTACCTACATCCTATACACACAGAAAGAATATTTATAATAAATGAATCTTAGTTATAACTGTAGACATTTCCCCAAATTTAAAATGTAGCAAATAGCAGTTAACTCATTACATTTATTTGGTTACTTACTATTCACTACATTTAAATAAGTGATTTTATGGAATTCTATCATTTTATGTATTATTTTCTATTTTCTTCAAGTAAGATTTATATTTTATTATTGAAAACTATGACTGCACTTTTATGAAATATCTGACAAATAAATGCCTGAAGTTGATTGATATAACAGGTTTTTAAAACCATTTTTATTTGTGGTTCATATATCTTATTTTACTTATAAATAAAACATATAGACAACACAGAAATAGTTAATAAATTTGTTCATTTTTGTTATTTTTTCACTAATAATTGATAAGCTTTAAGCGTGGTTAGTTTTGTGGACATTTTTATAATTTCTTCTCTGAATCATTTGTTTACTTATCAACCAGCTTATTTATATTTTGCTTTTTATTCAAGATATTTAGTTTTCAAAACACATTATTTGAAAATAGTGGGGCTACAGATTTTTAAAGTTGCTTTTCTCTTACTTTCACTCATGATGTTCCAATTTAATATTTTGTATGTCTTATGCCAATAAAGAGCAATTTAACAGCATGCGAAGAGTTGACTCATTGGAAAAGACCCTGATGCTGGGAAGGATTGGGGGCAGGAAGAGAAGGGGACGACTGAGGATGAGATGGCTGAATGGCATCATCGACTTGATGGGCATGAGTTTGAGTAAACTCCGGGAGTTGGTGATGGACAGGGAGGCCTGGCGTGCTGTGATTCATGGGGTCTCAAAGAGTCAGACACGACTGAGTGACTGAACTGAACTGAACTGAAGTAGCTCTATGCATTCCACAGATTATACTGATTTTCAAAATTATTTTCTAAAAACTAGGCTAATATTTATGTATATAATTATCCCTTTAGTTCAGTTCATATTTATTTCTCTATCAGTACAATTATGTCTCATAATAAATTATACTTGACAAATTACATGTAAGTTACATATAACTTACTGACTTTTAACAGAGTAAAATTGCATTTGAGATATTTATCTTAGAAATGTGTTTATGAAATAGTTTGCTAACACTTTTAGCATACATAACTTAATATTTAAAGACTACTTCACATTCATGATTTATTTACAAGATCTGATTCTGAAGACTTTCAGTAACATGTTAGATTAATTTGAATTCCCTCAAAGTAAATCAAAAGCCTAGTAAATATTTCCATGTGTAAATTGACCCATAAAAATCTCTAAAATCCAAAATATTAATCATGCTCTAAAAAAAAGCAGAATGTACAAACAGAAAACCAAATTATAATTTATATTTACATAGACAAGATGATAGGGGTGGGATAAGTGTTAACATTTCATTTAAGATAAGTAAGTGAAACATTGCAAAATCACCCAATAACAAAGATACAGGGCTTTTATGAAAATCTAATTTTGTTTTAGTGTTTGTTTCTTTTTTTTTTTTTTTCATAGAACTGAGTGACACTGGGAAGAAAGAAGTATCATAGAGAAAATTTTGCATGCTATTTTCATATTTCCTTGCTTCATGGTAGCAATGTTGGAGGTTACCTACTTCACCCGCAAATATGCACTAATATTCCGTAAATGTTGCTAGCCAGGCAGTCATTTCTCAGAAACTTCCAGGAATGAGAATTACACTACACTAAACTTGTTACTCCAGTACTGTCTTCTTAAAGATTTTAAAACTTTGGTTGCCAAAGATTTATTATACTTATCTCACTGCCCACAATTTTCTATAGTATTCTCCCCAGTGTGAAGTCTTCATGTGTTTTCCTTTGCAAAACTAAGGTGATGATAAACTTTACAAAATCAATGTGAATATTAAGACTTCATGGATGTGAAGTTCTTAGAAGACTGAGCAATGGAAGGTGTAGCAGGGGCTGTGGTGACAAAATCTGATCTCTTTCTTGATGTTGGGTCTAGGTCTTCTCCCAGGGTTGGGTCTGTTGCAGGCAAATGGCTTAGAGATGCAGCTCTCACCGGAATTTGCCCCAGTCATAAGGATCAACCTCACTAAGGGCTCACTGAGGGCTTTCCTGGTGGCTCAGATGGAAAAGAATCTGCCTGCCATGTTGGAGAACCAGGTTCCATCCTTGGGTTGGGAAGATCCCATGGAGAAGGAATGGCTACCTGCTCCATTATTCTTGCCCGAGAATCCCAGGGACAGAGGGGTCTAGTGGGTTACAATCCATGGGGTTGCAAAGAGTGGGACATAGCTGAGCAACTTTCACTTCACAACCTCACTGAAAGTTGGGCTGAAAGCAGCTTCTGCTGATTGCAAGAAGTTATTTGTCAAATACTGAAGAATTTGCCACCCTGCAGCTAAACTTAGGGTAGCATTAAATCAGCCCCAAAATTATAGCTTTTTTGCTGTTTTTCGGTCTTGTGAAGATCTGATTTAACAGCACACCACAAGGCATAAACCTTACATAAGGAAGTGAAATACCATCTCATTCTGATACAACGCTGAACAGCCATCCTCAATCCATGATCTCTGACTGGATTAGCCAAGGACTCATATGCCACCAAGTTTCAGGTCAATTTCCCCCTCTTTGCAGCCTTGGTTGCTCACATCCTGAAGGGTTATCTTTTGAGGACATGCCCTGATATATTTTTTGCAAACAATTCTCTGTTGAGTGTATGTTTTCCAGAAAATCAATGTTTTGGCTACCAGAACCTAAAATGAGAATATGGAAAGGCAGCTCTCAATGGTTCTCCAGCCATGAAGACCTGCCTGTATGTGTGCTCAGACACTTCAGTCAGGTCCAACTCTTTGTGATCCTATGGGCTATAGCCCACCAGGCTCCTCTATCCATGGGATTCTTTGGGCAAGAATACTGGGCGGGGGTTGCCATTCCTTCCTCCAGGGATCTTCCCGACCCAGGGATCCAATTCGAGTCTCCTTCAGCTGCGTAGTGCAGGTGGATTCTTTACCACTGAGCCACAGGGGAAGCCTGTCATGAAGATGTCCTTGTTGGTAAGAAGTTTAATGGCCCTTACCATGCCGGAACCGGAACTCTTTCCACTTAAATTTTATTCTCACATATTCTACAAGTGTTCTTTCTAATATATCTGGAAAAATTCTCAGCCTTACATTCAGCTCAGTTCAGTAACTCAGTCGTCTCTGACTCTTTGCGATCTCATGGACTTCAGCACACCAGGCTTCCCTGTCCGTTGAGCTGGTGATGCAATCCAACTATCTCATCTTCTGTCATCCCCTTCTCTACCTGCCTTCCATCTTTCCCAGCATCAGGGTCTTTTCCAATGAGTCAGCTCTTGCCATCAGATGGCAAAAGTATTGGAGCTTCATCTTCAGCACCAGTCCTTCCAATGAATATTCAGGACTGATTTCCTTGAGGATTGACTGGTTGGATCTCCTTGCAGTCCAAGGGACTCTCAAGAGTCTTCTCCAAAGCAACAGTTCAAAAGCATCAATTCTTCAACTCTTAGCTTTCTTTATGGTCCAACTGTCACATGCATACATGACTACTGGAAAAATCATAGCTTTGACTTGACAGACCTTTGCTGGTAAAGTAATATTTCTGTTTTTTTAACGTGCTGTCTAGGTTGGTCATAACTTTTCTTCCAAGGAGCAAGCGTCTTTTAATTCCATGGCTGAAGTCACTATCTGCAGTGATTTTGGAGCCCAAGAAAATAAAATTTCTTACCAATTCCATTGTTTCCCAATCTATTTGCCATGAAGTGATGGGACTGGATGCCATGATCTTAGTTTTTTGAATGCTGAGTTTTAAGCCTACTTTTTCACTCTCCTCTTTCACTTTTATCAAGAGGCTCTTTAGTTCCTCTTGGCTTTCTTCCATAAGGATTGTGCCATCTGTATATCTGAGGTTATTGATATTTCTACCTGCAATCTTGATTCCAGCTTTTGCTTCATCCAATCTGGCATTTTGCATGATGTACACTGCATATAAGTTAAATAAGAAGGATGACAATATGCAGCCTTGATGTACTCCTTTCCCAGTTTGAAACCAGGCCCTTGTTCCATGTCCAGTTCTAACTGTTGCTTCTTGACCTGAAAACAGATTTCTAAGGTGGCAAGTAAGGTGGTCTAGTATTCCCATCTCTTTAAGAATTTTCTAGTTTGTTGTGATCCACAGCCTTACATAACATTGCAAATGACATTTTTAACCATTTTAATTCTCTTGCTCAATACTTTCATTTTAATTATAGTCGTCATATTTTTAAATTTCAAAGAGCTTCATTTTCATTAGATGTGCTTTTTTCTTAATGTTGTCAAATCTACTAGATATTATTTAAATGTTTTCTTCTAATTTCTGGATTATTACTACATCTACAGGGTTAAGTATTCGCTTTGGTTTCCCACTTATTCATTTGTGCAGCAAATGTTTATTTATCTAAGTAATGTTCTATATGCTTTAAATAGGAATGAATAAATAAATGTTAATTATTGCCCTTTTAAGGTGGAAATTTGAAGTTTTATCTTTGGATTTTCACTAATTTAATCTAAATAAAAGATTAAATTAATTCATAAAATTAGCTTGATGTGTTTATTCTAATGTGCTTTTCTCCGTAAGTGTCTTCCTTCTTGGGGAGGCCGAATGATGGCTCTCCATCACTTGGGTAGCATGTTAGTGGAAGGGGTTCACAGGTGCTGCCTAGGTTGAGGCTTTCTTCACAGACCTTTGTTTTCTTCTGTGAATTGCTTGGGCTCTATATTTGGCAAATACTGTTTACCAAACCCCATCTTCTTTCAATAGTTTCTCATTTACTAGTAATATGGCTTCAAGTCTAACAGCATTATTATTAATTTAGTCACACACATTGTAATTAATGACTGGGCTTCCCTGATGACTCAGTGGTAAAGAATTCACCAGCAATGCCAGAGACATGGGCTTGATCCCTGGGTTGGGAAGATCCCCTGGAGAAAAAAATGGCAGCCCACTACAGTATTCCTGCCTGGAAAATCCCATGGACAGAGGAGACTGGTGGGCTACAGTCCATGGGATAAAAAGAAACAGACACAGCTTAGCAACTAAACCACCACCATCATTGTAATCAATACTATACACAATATTACCTTTATGGTTGCTAAAGCCCTGACATTTATTAATATGTTTTTAGAAATTTGGAAGATGTGAGCATGATTTTTTTTTTTTGATGTGAGCATGATTTTTAGATGCATGAAAATAATTTTCAATAATGAAGCTTATATAGAAAACTGTTATATTTTATATCATCTAGGATACCTTTAATATATTGAGTAATGTTGCCTGGTGATAGTGAGATTATTGAAATGAGTATTTCAGAAACTTATGGACTATCAAACTATGTTAATAAAAATAAATGGAAAAAAAAACAAAACTATGTTACCTACAAATTTAGCATTTATTCAATTTACTACTAGTAGACCTGCACCTAGTAGATCTGCCCTACTAGGCACAAAAATGATGTTGACCTATTGAAAAAAGGGTTGTCATTTCAAAACAACTAGTGAAACAGTAGATTATTTAAATAGCGATAAGGTAGCAAATTTAGATTTTAGTTACCCAAAATTTGTTATTGTTGTTTAGTCACTAAGTTGTCTCGATTCTCTGTGATCCCATGGACTATAACTCACCAGGCTTCTCTATCCATGGGATTTCCCACGCAAGAAAACTGGAGAGGATTGCCATTTCCTTCTCCAGGAGGTCTTTCTGACCCAGAGACTGAACCTGCGTCTCCTGTTTGGCAGGTGGATTCTTTAGCACTGAGCCACCTGTGAAGCCCTACTCATAATTTAAAACTATTTAAACAACTATGTAACTATAGATACAAATATATACATACATCAAGTTAAAATTAAGAAACACAGTACATATATATTATTCATTAAGTATGATTCTCAAATCTACAAATAATATGTATATTCTCTGAAAATATTAGAACTGAAACAGATAATTATATATTTGGTAGAATCAATATACATGGGGGTTAGGGTGCCAACCCCTACATAGTTGTAAATCTACATATAAATTTTGACTCTTCCAAAACTTAAAACTAATAACCTACTGTTGACTGGAAGTTTTAGAGATACCATAAACTGTAAATTAACACTATTTTGTATGGTAAATGTACTACATACTGTATTCGTACAATAAGTAAGCTATAGGAAGTAAAATGCTATTAAAAGTCATAAGGAGAGAAAATGCATATATAGTAATGTACTGTATTTATCAATTTGCTGTTTTCATCATCTGTTTACAAGGTCAATTGTCTGTCAGAACCTACATCAATACTGTCTTAATAAAACACTGTCATGTTATATGTATATCTAACACTATATATAAAAAATGAAAAGATAGTGATAATGTGCATAAGAAATTCATGCTTATAGGTATAAATGTATTCACACATTGATAAGGAAGGAGCAGCAGTATGATTGGTTTATGGTAGCCTACCATAATCCATACGATTGCTTCACTGTAGCCTAGTCTATATATTAATGCACAAATCATTATACATTTTTATGGCATACAGTATTAAGTCATATTCATAATATAGTATTAGAAATATTGTTACATTAAATAAAGCACTTATCTGTGATGGCAGACTGATACAGTTTTTCCACTGTGAGAGAGACTGGCATACTGTATGTTAATGTAATTCTTTGAAAGCAAAATATGAAACAGTAAGAAAACTAACATGTTACTAATTTTATGTTATCACTCCCCTTATGTCTATGTAAGGATAGATTAATAGCCACATATATTCAGTGCATTCATGACAAACCTTTTATTACATTTTTTAGATATTTCAAAGATATGTGGTTCATCTGCAAGTTTTTTTTATAGTCTCAGTTCTCCACCATATTTTCCTGTGTACTTGTTTTTAAAAAATTATAACATAAATAGACCTGCACAATTCAAATCTGTGTTGTTCAGAGTCGACTGTGAATCTGAATAATAATTTTCATACCTTGTTGAATATATTACTAAATTCCAGGAAAAATACTAACTAAATTATATATACAATAATAGGAAAAATATATTGCTTTATAAAAATGTGTTTACTACTAATAGTACTACTAGTAAACAGTTGTCATATCCATCTCTACCCAAAATAGAAAACTATGCAGAAAATGTTCATATAGATCAAAAGAGTCAAATTCAGAGAACAACTTCTGCCAGGCATGTAAGGAATCCATCCCAATTTGCACAGTCAGACCAGTGATTCTAAGTCTCCAGAGTACTAATGGGGCACATTACAGCCTTAGTGTGGGACCTGGGTGTCCTACAACATGTATTGCAGCTTTCCAAATTGCCAAATTCTCATCCAAGTCCAGCAATGGATAGAAAAAGATTGGCTGAATTTCTGTTTGTGAATTTCTTCCAAAGAATATTTTTCAACTGAAACCAACATTTTTTCAAGGAAGAAAATAAGGGAATTCATAGATTCTATGTAAGGACTTGGGGGAAAAAATCATATTTGATTCAAGCCCAATGACATGACAATTACCACCTACCTAAGAAGTATTGCTCATGCAGTGGTTTGGCTCAATAATTTCAAAAAATCATTGATTAAACTAAACAAAGACCTGTACAGTTAAAACAATGTGACTAAGATGACCACTATTTATAGTAGTACATTACACCAAAGTAATAGAGTCCCCCAAATTATTTATGTTTGGTAAATAATGCCACATTGAATTAACTTTGTTAGCTGTATCAGCATATATTTAAAACTCATTTAGATCATATAGTAGAACATTGCTCATCTTAAAATTCCAGGTATATTTTATAAATAGTAGTATTCTATAAATTTAGCTTTAATTTGTTAGCATTTATTTATTCTGCCAGGTATTTTTTTTTAACATATAAATTTATGACCTAAGCAATTCACTCACATGTCAGAATTGCTGCACATATGGTGATATAGCTCAGGCCACAGTAGCAGGTCAGAGTGTGGTATCCATGGCAACATTTCTCATGACCCTGTGTTTTGCTTTATGATGGTGTTTTTAGATCTGTCGGTAAATCTCAAAACCATTGTGCCTAGGCTCTCATAGCTTTGGTATTTAAACATTTTTGATATAGCTATGCGGTTTTGCAGCATAATGAATTTTGGAAACAAAACTGCTGCCCAGGATTCATTCCAACAGGAAACAGTATCCATAGCTATGTTAAATGCATATGTGAAGTGGGCCTTCCCCAGTGGCTCAGTGGTAAAGAATCTACCTGCAGTGCAGGAGACCTGGGTTTGATCCCAGGGGTGGGAAGATCCTGTGGAGAAGGGAATGGCAACCCACTCTAGTATTCTTGCCTGGGCACAAAGAGTTGAACACAACTTAGCGACAACACAGGAACAATAGGTGAGGTATTTTTCAATCAAGTAGAACATCATCTAAAAGTGGTAGTGGTAGGAAAAGGCAAAATATATTGCTTTATAAAAATGTGCTGACTACTGCTACACTTACATGTGTGTGAATGTACCCTAGGTGTCAATTCCTTCCTCTCAGTCTCTCACCGTGAGGCATCAGTCTCTCACCTTGGGGTCTTTAAAAGAATCATGCAGCCTTACCAGGCAAGATTGCTATCTTCCATGCAGCTGCTTACCTAATTGTTGTTTCTTCAAAAATTGTGTTGAATTCCTCTTTAGTATGCCATATTTGTGTGTGTGTGTGCGCTAAGTCGCTTCAGTAATGTCCAAATCTTTGCAACTCAATGGACCACAGTCTGCCAGGCTCCTCTCTGTCCATGGGGTTCTCCAGGAAAGAATACTGGAGTGGGTTGCCTTTTCCTTCTCCAGGGGATTTTCAGGACCCAGGGATCAAACTCGTGTCTCTTATATCTCCTACATTAGCAGGTGGGTTCTTTACCATTAGTCCTACCTGGGAAGCCCTTGATTTATTCACACATAAATAGGGAGTACCTTGATTTATTTTTCTTAAGGAGGAAGGAATTGACACCTAGGGTACATTCTCACACATGTAAGAGTGCCAAGCTTAGGCACACAGTGCCCCCACTTCAGGTGCTGAGTGGGAAGGAGGTGCAAGCCCTGAGGAATTGTACATAGTATCATATTGAATGGGCTTCCCTTTTGGCTCAGATGGTAAAGAATGCACCTGCAATACTTACAGGAGACCTGGGCTTGATCCCTGGGTTGGGGAGATACCCTGGGGGAGAATACTCCCCTCTGGCCTTCGGAGGGGGAAGCTGAATTTGTGAGAGGCAATATGCAGGGCACATGTGACATACATTTTGGGACTGAATCAAGAATATGAGTAGCTATGTTTTCAAAAGTAGATAATGTCTGTTAATTATTAAAAGGAGACTGGCAAGTTAAAATGCCTACTTGATCTTTTCTTTTCCAAGTTGTTCATTCTCAGGTAAATAAATTCTTCTATTTATATTAAAGCAAATATTGCTAAATTAGCCATAATAATACAATTTATTTAATTATTATAATTCTTGTTTCTTTAATTTGATTATATTCAAAGTTTTTGAAACTTCTGATTCCAGGCTTATCTTTAAGTCAACTAGGACAAATTTTCAAAACACAGTAGCTTTTATGCCTGTTACATGAGTTTTTTTTTTTTTTTTTTAAGTGTTTTTCATCTTTCATATAACTTTTCCCTACCAAAATATGACTTTAGGAACATATGCATATGTTATTGGTTTCCATTTTTGAATAGCAATGATATATGATAAAATATGTCATAAAAACCCATTTGAAAAGTATAATTAAATGTTTCCTTGTATTTTAAAGAGACATAGAAATTTAACAAAAATTGCTCGAAAAGCATTCAATTACTCTCTCAGGATATGTGTGAAGTACCTCAAGAAGTATCTACATTTTAAAGTATGAAAGAGGCCTCTTGGAAACCTTTCTCAATAGTCTATCATTTCTTTGGTCTTTGCCAAGAAGATTGAATCCAGGCAGGCACACATATATCTGATATATGCAGAAATAAATATTAGAAAATTGTTCTTTCTGCCATTACTGAGCACAGTACTAAATGTGTTCACCATTATTGTCAAAAATATTGCAATTACTAGGCATATTCCAAAAGTACACTACTTTATTGAACAAGATTTACAAATTAAAAAATAAAAACTTTCTCAGTGAAAAGCAGAATATTGCTTAATGCCAAAAACTCTCTTGCATTATGATAGATGGTCATTGCTGCCTTTATTATGAACTTATAATTATAGTTAAAAATAATTAAGGAAAAACATTACCTTTTCAGACGCTTTTCTTCAGAGTGAAAAAAAAAAACACACAAGCAAATTCAAATAACGGAATGCTTGTAGTTGAATTGTTATAACAAAATTGGTCTTTAAAAATAAACTCACTAATAAAGTTTTAAAAGAAATTTTTATCTTTGGTGCCTGTTATGAGCTATCATAAAGTAACAGGGAAAAGTTTAACCCTCCTGTCTTAGACAATTAGAAAACCAGATAAAATATGTTAAACAATGGTGTTCAGACATAACACTGCAGCATGTGTTTGTGAACCCTGAAGGAAGCAGATCAAATGAAAAGAACCCAACAGTTGCTTTAGCTTAGTACCTATAGCTAAGTTTTAGCCAGTAGTAAGGAAAGGGGACACAGGATGGAGGCACATTTATGAGTTGGGGAAACACAAGTGAGAGTTCACAGAGGCTTTGAAAGTTAGAATGCATGAGCATGAGACCAGAGAAGTGAGAATGATGTAGAAAGGGGGCAGTGGGTTCCCTAGCTCTGTAGGAGAATATTGATCTTCACGTGTGTAAATGGAAAGCTGAACTCACAGAAACAGTAGAATGGTGATTACAAGGGTCTAGGGGATGGGGCGGAGAAGGCAATGGCACCCCACTCCAGTACTCTTGCCTGGAAAATCCTATGGATGGAGGAGGCTGGTAGGCTGCAGTCCATGGGGTCGCAAAGAGTCGGACATGACTGAGTGACTTCACTTTCACTTTTCACCTTCATGCATTGGAGAAGGAAATGGCAACCCACTCCACTGTTCTTGCCTGGAGGATCCCAGGGATGGCGGAGCCTGGTGGGCTGCTGCCTATGGGGTCGCACAGAGTCAGACACGACTGAAGTGACTTAGCAGCAGCAGCAGCAGGGGATGGGGGATATGGGGAGATTTTAGTCAAAGGGTACAAATTTTCAGATGAAAACAGTTCTAGATAGTTTAACATACAGCATGGTGATTACAGTTAATAAATACCATTTTATATTTGACGGCTGCTCAAAGAATAGATCTTAAATGCATGCATTCTCAGTTACTAAGTCATGTTTGACTCTTTGGAACCCCATGGACTGTTGCCTGCCAGGCTCCTCTGTCCATGGGATTCTTCAGGCAAGAGTATTGGAGTGGGTTGTCATTTCCTCCTCAGAGCAGATCTTCCCAACCCAGGGACTGAACCCATGGCTCCTTCATTGGCACAGATACTCTTTACCCTTGAGCCACCTGGGGAAGCCCAGATCTTAAATATTCTTGCCAGAAAAAGATAACTACGTGACATGATAGAGGTGCAGCTTCCCTGCTGGCTCCGTGGTAAAGATTCTGCCTACAATGTAGGAGGCACAGGAGCCGCAGTTTCAATCCCTGGGTCAGGAAGATCCCCTGGAAAAGAAAATGACAATCCACCCCAGTATTCTTTCCGGGAGAGTCCCATGGACAGAAGAGCCTGGTGGACTACAGTCTATCTGGCCACAAAGAGTCTAACATGACTGAAGTGACTTGGTATATATGTGACATGATAGAGGTGCTAACTAAAAATTTGGTGGTAATCATTTAACAGTATTTAAGTATGTCAAATCAAAGTTCTCTATGTCTTAAATATACAAAATATCACATGGTGAAAATCTCAGTAAAGTTAGAAAAACAAAATAAATTATTCAATATCAGGAAAAGAACCACTAGAAAGCAGTATCCTATCAGGGAACACTAGAAAGCAGCTTCTATTAGGGAAAGAACCACTAGGAAGAACCACTAGAAAGGACAAATGCCTCTGAAACTTAAAAGGGGTTGGAATTTATAAAAGTCTGCAAGTAGCCAGAGAGAGGAAGATCTCTTAATTACAGCATAGCATACTGGACAGAATTTCCAGAAAGAGATCATCTAAACGGTGGGGCTAAAATAGTCTAGGGCTTCCCTGCTGGCTCCCTGGTAAAGATTCCGCCTGCCAAGCAGGAGACATGGGTTCGATCTTTGGGCTGGGAAGATCCCCTGGAGGAGGAAATGGCAATCCACTCCAATACTCTTGTAGGAAAATCCCATGGACAGGAGAACCTGGTGGGCTACAGTCCATCGGGTCACAAAGAGTTGAACATGACTTAGCAACTAAAACCAACCACCCACAAAATAGTCTTAGCCTGAAGGTTATTCTGGACTTACCCTAATAAACTTAAAGCAAGCGTCAAAATGAATACACTCACTGAATGCCAAAATAAGCTGACCACCATTTAATGGAATATATCAAGAACTAGCAAACAGAAAAGTAAAATTTAGACTGTTCCATACACAATTAAAATTTATCGTGCAAGAGAAAATAAAACTCATAACCAGGAGAAGACATCAATCAACAGAAACAACCCAAGCAATTACAGAGATGATAAACCTAGCAGACAAGGATATTAAATAGCTATTACAAACAGACTCAATACACTCAAGACAATAGAGTGAACTTTAATAAGACAGGAAGAGGAAAAAAGGAAATGCAGAAAAAAATGCAAAAGCAACTTCTGTAGACAAGACAATTGTATCTAAGAAATACAATGAGTATGGAAATAGAATGTTAGAAACTACTGAAAAAAAGAACTGAGCCCTTTCAGACTGAACAGTGGAACTTTCTGAAATGAAGTAGAGAAAAAGGAGAGATAATGAGAAAATAATAAGAGATAAAGAGAAAAAAAGTGAACAAAGCATGCACGACTTATGGTGAAATAGCAAACAATTTAGAACATGCAAACTGAACTCCAAATAGGAGAAGAGATAAAGAGAGCATAAAAAATATATTGGAAGAAATAACCACTGAAACATTTAAAACTTTTGTAGAAAAGGCTGGATGCTAATGAAGGAAAATTCCTCAAGGGAGACAGGAAATACCCCTGGGAATTATAGGAGGCTCATGCTCTTCTGCATACAAGAACACTTCCAACAGGTAAGATGGGAGAGGATGCGAGAGTTGTCCTCATACTCTAGATGGTATAATAGGAAACACTGATAAATATAAGGTTTAGGTTTGGCAATAGGAAGGAATCTGGGCAAAGTGAAACTGCTGCACATGAAAAGATAAAAAACATCAAAGTGATCTTTAGAGACTGTGGGCAGGAAGACAGATTTTGAAACTGTGATTTAATGAGGTACATTGTGACAGAAGGTTCCCATGTTGCCTTCATGCAGAGTTTGATTCCACTCTCCATATAATAAATGGCCTTAGAATATTTGAACTCTACATATCTCCCTCCAGATGTATATGTTTTTGTTGTATCTATAAATTTTAAATATTATTTACATATAATATTTAACATTTTTTCTAGTCATTTTGATTATTGTTTTAAAATTTTAACATAGTCCATCACTTTCTATTAATACATTTTTGGCTATTCAAGCAAGTAACTTAAGTATTACCTAAAACATATAAACCTAAAACAAAATTTCTTAGAGTATATCAAGGTAAATAGAATTTTCTTCAACACAGAGACCGTGTTAAGAGTTATGCCTTTTTTTTTTCTTTGATTCACTGGAAATGTTACTTTTCAAATTTATTTTTATAAAAGGTATTGAGAATAGTGTGAAAAATGCTCTTATACATTTTATCAAAACTAAATGTTTAACTTTCCCCAATTGACTTTATTTTTCTCTATTTCTGTGTGTGTGTGTGTGTGCACGCATGCTCACGTGCGTGCATGTGTGTATAACTGGTTCATAATTGGGAAAGGAGTACAATAAGACTGTGTATTGTAACCCTTCTTATTTAATTTATATGCAGAGTACACCATGTGAAATGCTGGGCTTAATGAATCAGAAGGTAGAATCAAGATAATTGGGAGAAATATTAACAACCTCAGATACGTAGAGGATACCACTCTAATGGCAGAGAGTGAAGAGGAACTAAAGAGCCTCTTGATGAAGGTGAAACAGGAGAATGAAAATCATGGCTTGAAACTCAACATTATAAAAAATAAGATCATGGCATCTTGTCCCATTGCTTCACTACAAATAGCAGGGCAAAAAGTAGAAGCAGTGAAAGATTTATGTTCTTGGGCTACAAAATCACTGCAGATGGTGAATGCAGCCATGAAATTAGAAAATGCTTGCTCCTTGGACAAGCATATTAAAAAGCAGAGATATCACTGGCAGCGTATTAAAAAGCAGAGATATCACTTTGCCAACAAAGGTCCATATAGCTAAAGCTATAGTTTTTCCAGTAGTCATGTACAGATGTGAAATTTGGGTGCTGGAGAAGATTCTTGATCTTGAACTGCAAGATCAAACCAGTCAATCCTAGTGGAAATCAACCATGAATATTCATTGGAAGGACTACTGTTGAAGTTGAAGCTCCAATACTTTGGCCACCTGATGCAGAGAGCTGACTCATTGAAAAGACTCTGATGGTGGGAAAGATTGAAGACAAAAGGAGAAGGGGACAGTAGAGGGTTAGATGGTTAGATAGCATCACTGACTCAATGGATATGAATTTGAGCAAATTTCAGGAGTTAGTGGAGGACAGAGGAGCCAGGCATGCTGTGGTTCATGAGGTCAGAGAGTCAGACAGGACTTAGTAACTGAACAATCACAACATCAATAACAACAACAACAACAAAAGCCTCTGGGTCTCAGTTCACTTAACTCAGTTCACTTAACCTGTAAATTCTGTGCTGATGATTTCCTACTATTCTTTCAGCTCCTCAATTATTCTATCTGGTATATTTAATTATTTTCAGTTGGAGGGTTGGTTCAGATTATTTTGCTTACGTTACTGAAAATATAATTTTATATGAATAGTTTTTATTTTCCTTGGCATAATTAAGCCATTTACAAACAACTGTACAAGCAAGTAAATCTAAATAAAGCTGCAACGCAAATGACACTTAAAAGGATGGTGTATTATAGTATTGGCTGATAAGAATAATTATGTCAGGTTGACAACACTGGGACAAGTAAAATCAGAAATTGAAATAAAAAAACAAAATACCTGATAAAGATATAAAATGTTAAGACAATAGATTACCTTTCCATAGTTATCTGAATTACCTAAAAAAAAAAAAAATTCCTACTGTTCATCTTGTAATCACTTTACCCAGCAGATTTAATTATAGTGGGTTAACTTTCTTTTCCTCACAATGAAAACTCCTGTCCAAAATGCTACTAGAAAATTAGTCATAAAATTTCACCTGTTTCAAAAATTTAAGTTTATTCTCAATATGATCCTTGATTATATAATGATCATTAATCTTCTTAATAGTTACAGCTGTATTAATTTCTCTTAAGATCAAAAGTAAGAAAGAAAAAAACTTTCTGTCTCAAGAATCATTGTTCTAAGAACACAGGCCCCTCAATTATATGGAAATTGTAGATTGACTGTTTTCCTTTGCTATTAAAAAATATTTTCAAATATCACAAAGGTATTTAAATATGCATTACTTGCGTTTTCTCAAATGCCTCTTTGATCCTAGTATGTAAGATAATTACATATTTTTCATAACAAAGAAACTAATAATTCTCACTTAACATGGTCAGATTCTGAAATCTAATAGAACCAGCAGTTTTTTTCCTTTCAGACTGAGTCAAGATGTGACACCTGGTTAACTCCTGAAGACCTCAGTAAATTAGAAGCACTTTCTAGTATGAAAGGACAGTTTAGTTACATGCAGTTCATTAATGCCAGAAATGCAGTTACTTTCTCCAGAAAATATCAAATCTTACATTAATTTTGTGTAGTTTAAATGCTCCCTATGTGAATTAACTTCATTAACCTCACATCTAATTTTTCCATTGCAACAGATGCCATTTAATGGCTTTGTGCATGTAATTGGTGTAATCTAGAGCTAATTTGTTTTCTTTCTTATAATTTTTCAATGAGACCTTTGTTAATTGAATTCTAGTAACTTTTCCTTCTCATCACCCCTTTCCAGCAGGCTTCTATTTCTATAAAGACAATGGTGCTAAAGCTGATCACACACTCAGATCTAGAGTGAGGTGAAGCCAATTATTCCATGTTCCCTTTTGCCACATCTTTTGGTTTATGGTGGGCATGTGACATAAAACAAAGAACTACCCTGAATCTCAGGATTTGTTCTGCATGTGCTAGGAGAAAGATGCTCTCATTCTGTCAAATATGAAAAATGAGCTGTTAATGGAAATATTGGAATCACAAATTTTTACTTCTCCAAATTTCAATTGCATAAAACAAGTCAGCTATATTTTTATTAAGAAAATGCACATATATAAAAGTATGTAAAAATAAATGTATGGCACAATAAATGATAACCTATGGAAATACTCTCTAGGTTGAGAAACATAATGTGATCAGCACCCCAGTGTTCATTGATGTCCTCTGTCACTCTATATCCTTTACTTTCTACACACAGAAGCAAACACTATATTGGATTTTCACGTGCGTGTTTGGTTTTGCCTATTTCTGAGTTGTAAACACCTAAACTTATATATTTTGCATTCATTTGTGTTTAGCTTCTTTCTCCTAAAATTATGCTTTTAAGAGTTATCCATATTTAGCACTAACTTATTCTTTTTCGGTGCTGTAGAGTATTCCATTTGTGACTATAATAAGCTTATTTATCTATTCTATTGCTCATCTGATGATGGCCCATTATAAGCTTATGCCTCATATATATTATCTCCTCATGATTTTGTGTCTATATTTTCATTCTCTTAATTTTTATCATGAAAAACAGTGTTCATAGTTTCAAGTGAGTCTAATTTATCATTTTTTTAGTGGTTAGTTTTTTTGGGTCTTGCTTAAGTAATCTTTTTATATGCTGGAGTCATGAAGATATCTAAAAATCATCTCCAAAAAGGTTCATTGTTTCATTTTTTTTCTTATTTTGTTCTCATTCTTGCTAAAATTATTTTTTTCATATTGTGTATATAGTGTAGGAGTCATTGTTTTTGCTGTTTTTTCTTTTCTTTTTTTAATTTTTACCTATATGTACATTAAACTGATTTAGCAACATTCAGCAACATTTAGAAACTTTAGAAAAAGTTTCTTTTTCCTCTACTGTCCACTTTGTCAATCTCCAATGTCTTCATCGGCATGGGACCATCCGTGCTCAACTATATTCTATCCTGTGTATCTTTTGAGCCAATATAACACAACCTTATTTAACTTTAACAATCAGAACTTTACTATGCCTCAATATCCACTAGCATAAATTTCCAAATATTTTTCAAATACCTTTACTATTAATAAACTCATAAATTTCAACAAAATATTGCTGGATTTTTTTCACATTCAGTACTTTGTCAAACAATTACCAGAATC
Source organism: Dama dama (assembly GCF_033118175.1). Classification (NCBI taxonomy): domain Eukaryota; kingdom Metazoa; phylum Chordata; class Mammalia; order Artiodactyla; family Cervidae; genus Dama; species Dama dama. The sequence continues at coordinate 64,901,873 of NC_083710.1, read as the reverse complement.
ATCTACAATTTGCCGTGTAGGTAAAGCAGACTCTTGTATTCAACCTCAGCAGAAAGACATCTCTTTGTAAGCACTTGTCATTTATCATGAGTCTGTGACAGTCACCTTCTCTTCATCCAAAGCTTCCTAATAATAGCTGTAGTAACCCAGAGATTATAATAAATAAAAAAAATTATAATCCATTCACATTTGGTTGCTCAGAACTGATTTTCTATTGAGAAACTGACCTTGTATTCTCATAATGTGGCAGAGGTGGCAGATAAGTGTCAAAGTACAAAGTTAACACTTGTGAGAAACTGGCCAGGGAGGAAGATGTGACCAGCTCTAAAACAGGTGAAGAAATGCTTCTGTGTCCCCTAAAGACCAAAATACCCAAGAAAGATGCCTCCTTTCCATGGGCTTTCTTCTCCTTTCCAGTGGCTGGTGTAGTGACCAAGAAAATTCTGGAGCTACTGTCTGGCAGGAGGCCTCCTACCACCCAGGAGAACCTAAGCTGAACCAAATTCAGATAATGAAATATCATTCCATTCACTGACTCCCTAAGATGGATATTTTACTGACTAATGTCAGCCTTTCTGTTTCTTTTATTAACATAAGCATTTAAGACAATAGATATTATTTTTCCCTTTTACAAAAGCTACAATATGTAATATTTTCATTATTTTTTAATTTTAAATATTTCCTATTCCCATTTTGATTTTGTATTTGACTTGTGGGTTATGAAAATGGATAACCCATGCTGTGCACCATTTCCTGATATATTTTTGAAGATGCAATTTAATTGCATTACAGTGAGGGAGGATGTTTCATAAATTTTTAATTGTTGGTTTTAGAGTTTTGCATATGTTTAAATTTAATTCCATTCTTCACATTTGCTTTATAATTCCATTGCTTTCTAATTACACAGATATGATTAGTAAGAGATACAGCGAGATTTCTCATTGTGTCAATAGATTTGTCTGTGGTTTTGCATGTAAAGTAAGACTATACGTTAATTTTCTTCAAGTATACAATATATTATATATTATATGTTGCCTGTAGTCACCATGCTGTACTTTAGATCTTCAGAACATATTTACCTGGTAAGTGAAATTGTGTACCCTTTAACCAACATCCCCTATTCTCCCCAGCTATGAGCCCTGAAAACCACCACTCTACTCTATATTTCTCTATGCTTGATTTTTTATAGTTTTAATATATAAATCATATCATGTCATATTTGTCTTTCTGTGTCTGGCTTAATTCATTTAGCATAATGTCCTCCAAATTCATCCAAACTGTAGCAAATGCAAGATTTCCTTCTTATATAAAGAATGATTTCTTGGGATCTAATCTACAGTATGGTGAATACAGTCAATAATATTGTATTGAATACTTGAAATTTGCTAAGAGAGTAGAACATAAATGTTTTCACACACAAAAATACCTATGTGAGGTGACAGTTGGTTAATTATCTTGATTGTGTTCATTTCCCAATATACATATATTAAATCATCACATTGAACAACTTAAAAAATCAAAATACTATGATTTTGCTTACAGCTTTTTTTCATTATGAATTGAATAATAATTAATTTAGTAATTGTTCAGGCTAATTATTTTATATCTTTATGTCATTTTCATTGATGACTGATTTGATTTTTTCCAAAAACGATTTGTATTTTTCTTCTTTGGAGAACTCACCAGTGTGTGGTCACATTAAAAAAAAAAAAAAGAACATATTTGGGTTATATTTTTTGACCACATAAATCATAGGGATTTAGCACCAGACCGAGGTTTGTGCTGAAAATTTCTTATGAGAGATTTTTTTCCATTTCTTTTTTCATTTCACAGTCAGTGCCAGAGACAGAATTCTAGTGATCCCCTGATGGGTGGAGAAGTGGAGATGAGAGGTTTGCTTAAGGAGTTAATTCAAATTTATTAAGGATGCATTCTTTGGATTCTTAGAGTTTCAGGGTTTTCTGCTAGTTTTTCCACTGTGCCTGTGTCTTAAGCTTTGTTTTCCAGCCTGCAAGATTTGAGATATGGTGAAAAACTGCTCACAAGTTCGCTAAATTTGACAAATGCCTTCAAGGTGAATGTCAGCTTCACGGCTTATTTTATATCTCTGAGTTATAGCTCTCATTTAGATCTTGGCCTTGGTATTTCTTACTTTTTCGTCAGTTCACCGATGCATCTTAAAATGTCCTTGCTTAATATTTCCTTTTGCATTTATATTTGCTTTCAACAGCAATTTGAACCACAGTGCTAGAAATAGGAATACCATGATATTCTTATTTCTGATACATCACACAGAGTTTTGTGCATATTACATCGTATCTTTTATCCACAGCATCTGACTAATGACAAAAATGTAACCTTAATTTTACTGCATAATGACCATGTATATCAACAGCATGCTAGTCTCTGGAATTCAACACAATTGCCCTCATGGAAATATCAATCTGGGTTGGGGGGGGGGGGCAGCCACCTTCTGTGCAGGCAAATATAATAAAGGAAATATTGGTTCATATCAACTTAGTGGTTTAACTAATGCATTAGCCATTGTAAAAATTCTGACTTCTTTTAGGAAACATTTTAGTGTAACCTATGTAATTGTAAAGTACAATACTAAATGCACAAAAATAAGCATAGTAGAAATTCTGGTAAAGTAAACCTCAAATGTTTACATTGGTCTATGTGACCTTATGTTCTCTGTCCTGTCCCTCTTTAAACTGTATCCCCTGTAATGCTCTGCTGTCTTCCCCCCTACTCATCCTCCTGTAGATTGTGGCACCAGCTGTGTTTTTTCCCAGCACAAAGACTTTGCTCACACTGTCTCCACTACCTGGGATCTTTCCACCCAAGTCTTCACATTGGCTCATTGGTAGTAGTGGTTTAGTTACAAGTGTGTTCAATTCTTGTGACCCTGTGGATTATAGCCCACCAGACACCTCTGTCCATGGGATTTCCCAGGCAAGAATACTGAAGTGGGTTGCCATTTCCTTCTCTAGAGGATCTTCCCGACATAGGAATTGAACCCAGGTTTCCTGCACTGCAGGTGGATTTTTTACCAACTGAACCACCAGGGAAACCCTACCCTGGATCATTACACATTTTCTACTTAGCCATCATCTCCCCAGAGATGTTAAAGCAGGTATTTTTGTCTGTTATCATTTTTCATCTTAGACTAAGTAGCAATTAAGAGTGCCTGTAATTATATCATGTTTAAGAGTACCTGTAATTCTATCATGTGACCTGAAATTATATCATGTTTTCTCAGTGCTTAGTCATTGTGTGTTTCTCTCAAAGAAATGTTTTAAGTTTTATCACTCTAATACCATGCACTTGTGATGAGCACAAAGGTGCTCAATAAATACTTGTTGCAGTTACACGCTGAATACATTATACTCTGTTCACATAATGACCTTTTTCTTGACACTAACATGAGGGACACAGAAGTACATATAAAATTGAAATCTAGGGTAGGGATTTAGCTATGGGGAGATGGGAGGGAGGCTCAAGAGGGAGGGCATATATATGTACACATATAGCTGGTTCACTTCATTGTGCAGCAGAAACTAACATAGCATTGTAAAGCAATTATGTTACAATAAAAAAGGAAATGTCCATAAAAATAATGGCTATAAAAGAAATCCGTATCCTGAGTAAAGGGAAAAAGATTTAAATAAGTATTGTAAACACCCCAGATAACAGGGGATGATTTATACTTTCTACAGAAACATAAAACGTCATACTGCTGCTGCTGCTAAGTCGCTTCAGTCGTGTCCGACTCTTAGCAACCTCATGGACTGCAGCCTACCAGGCTCCTCCATCCATGGGATTTTCCAGGCAAGAGTACTGGAGTGGGGTGCCATTGTCTCCTCCGAAAGGTCATAGTAGGAGCTTTAAAAATCCTCCTTAGTTTGTAATAGGAATGTAGTATTACTAGGACTGACTGTAGGGAATTTCAAAGGGCCTCACATCAATTGCCATGTTTAAAGGGAAAAACTAAAGGACCTGATGGTCAAGGGACAGCAGACTTATGTATCTTGGAAGAGACACTGCTACTGCAGATAAAGAGGTAATACCGGCTCACACATTAGCTCCGTGCCAGTCAGAAGCTTCTCTATTTTCTCTTTCTGATTCTATTTTCTAAACAGTGAAGTTGAAACACTGAGATAGTCATGATGGACTGAAAAAGAAAAGATTGTAAAGAGAAAAGCATATTGCAATCTGTTAAATGCATTATACTTGTTATTCATGCTTATTTGCCTCATTATGAAGTGACTATCTCCCAAACTTGAGAGGCCCTTATCCTAGAGAGGACAGCATTTTAACCTAAGGGAGCTGGCATAAAATACAGGACTTTAAAGCAATCAGGATGAGAAAAGAAGGAAGGAAGGGAGGGAGAAAGAAAGAGAAAGGAAGAAAATGGATTGAGTTCCTTTATCACATGTATGAAACAACTTCAAATACCAAGGGTTGATTCTATGTGAAGCAAGGAGAAGGGAAAAAGATATGCCTTCCTTACTGGAGGGGGCATTAAATAGCATGTCTGAGGGAACACAATACTGTCATAACAATCAAAGCAAAGATTTTACAAGAATTAATGTTACGTTATCCACAAGGATATATCAAGATATGATTTGGTCAATTTCAAGTACTAAACTAGATAGTATATACTTATTTTCCCCTGTTCTTACCCCTCTTAAAACAACTAAATACCTTGGAAAGTATTAAATTGACAATGACAAAAGGATTCTGAAAGCTGGCAGACTGGCTGGGAACCCAGGACATTAGAAACTATAGCATGGTGAGATGTCTCAATTTTCTTTTTATTTCTGATATGTCTCTGAAACGGGCTGTAGAGAAGCTTGTGATACCAAACCACCAACAGGCATAGAAAAACAATAAAATAAGCAAACTAACAAGAACAAACTGTCATCTCTAGTTAGTGTTAGTCACTTGATCGGGTCCAAAACTTTGCAATCCCATGGTTGTAGCCTGCTAGGCTCCTCTGTCCATGGAATTTTCCAGGCAAGAATACTGGAAGAGGGTTGCCATTTCTTTCTCCAGGGGATCTTCCCAACCAAGGGATTGAACCCAGGTCTCCCACACTGCAGGCAGATTCTTTACTGTCCGAGTCACCAGGGTCCATATTTTAAGCAAATCAACAAGAACAGATGGTCTTTCCTGGTTAAGAGACCTAGAAAGCCTAGGTTCAACAGAGAACTTTAGAGAGTCCCAAGTCTGACTCATCACCTGGCTGCTACTGACGGACAGATCCACTGGGATTAGTGGTAGCAGCAGAGCCCAAATCCATTCCAGTCCTTCTCAAAATTAAGGGCATCCCGGGCAAACTGACCTGTCTGCAGCAGAGGTCACAAGGAAGTCCTGGCTATCCCAGGCCAAGCTTCAAAACCAAGACCCAAGGGGTGGGTCAATCCATCTGCAGTTCTGGCTACAAAGTCCTACTTGGCCATCCAAGACTGGATCAACAACTGGATACCAGCAGGCAGACCAATCTGCTGACAGCAGCAGCAGCAGCAAAGTCCTGTATCTTCTTGCCCTCTACACAGAGGCATAAGGACACCTAGACCCAGTGGCTTTACCCTCCTCCCTCCAAAAGTTGCCAAGTGATCACAGAATGCTCAGAGAACTTCCTTCCATCTTTGCAGATGGCACCAGTAAAATTGGGGCTTCCCTAGTGGCTCAGATGGTAAAGAATCTGCCTGCAATGAAGGAGACATAGGTTCAGTTCCTAGGTTGGAAAGATCCCCTGGAGAAGGGAATGACAACGCATTCCAGTATTCTTGCCTGGAGAATTCCACAGACAGAGGAGCCTGGTGTGCTACAGTCCATGGGTTTGCAAACAGTGGGACACAACTGAGCAACCAACACACCCAGTAGGATTGAGCAGGAGACCCTGGGGCACCAAAGAAATGAAGCAGAAAATAGCTACAAGGGGAGGAAACTAAACAATTATATTAACTATATTCCATAAAACTGGCCTGAATCTACATGCTGAACCTAAACAGGATAAGTGAAAGAAAGTGAACGTGAAGTCGCTCAGTCGCGTCCGACTCTTTGCAGCCCCACGGACTGTAACCTACCACGCTCCTCTGTCCATGGGATTTTCCAGGCAAGAGTACTGGAGTGGGTTGCCATTTCCTTCTCCAGAGATCTTCCCGACCCAGGGATTGAACCTGGGTTTCCAGCATTATAGGTAGATGTTTTACTGTCTGAGCCACTCCTGCCTAAAACAGATGATTCAGATAGGATCAAGATTCCCCTAACATAATAACCAAACTGTCCAAGATACAGTTGAAAACACTTGTCACATGAAGAGCCAGGAAAACTTCCATTTGAATGAGAAAGTTAAATTGACACTAATACCAAACAGAATATGATGTGAGTATTATTTGGTAAGGATTTAAAATTAACCACTGCACAAATTCTTCATCAATTAATGGCACATTTTCTTGAACCTAATGTAAAAACAAAATTTCATCAAACTGAAAGAATTTAGAAAACAGAAACAGAAGTGTTTCTACTTCCAGGTAAACGGAATGCTTGAACTTTTTTTCTTCTTCTAGGGCAGGCCAGCTAGGGCTCATGTAACCTGAAAAACAACACGGTATTTACATTCTAGGACTTTCTTTCTGCCTCCTACATCCCAGAATGGCTGCTGGAAGACCCAGCAATGTGGAAATGCTAAGAGTTGTAGGTAGCAAAATTCCCCCAAAATGTCTGTGCTCTATACCCAAGAAGTTAGGGAAGGGGCAGCCCAGAAGACAGAAAGGTTTCAGAAAACAACATTCAAGCATCACAGAATAAAACTGTAGCCTTGCCTCCATTCATGTCAGTGAAGTCTGAGCAGAGATTCTAAACATCCACTCTCACAATGAGGCCCCTGTGGCTAACCCACAGGAGCCAACTCAAAATAAAGCAAGCTGAGACAGAATTTCAACTCTCATAGTCTTATCACATGATATTCAAAATGTCAGGTTTTAATTAAAAATCATTCAACCTTCCAAAAACCAGGAAGATGTCAAACTGACTGAAAAAAGTCAATCAAGAAATGCCAACAAAATGGTGACAGAAATGTTAGAATTATGACATATTTTAAATCAGTCATCATAAACCTGCTTCAATGATCATGCTGAATGAGAAGATAAATACTTCCAGCAAAGAAACAGAAAATATAGAGAAGAAACCAGTGGAAATTTTAGCCTTGTAAAATATAATAACAAAAAAATTCTTTAAATCCTTAATGGATAGGCACAGAAGCAGAAGGGAAAGACTGAGTAATTAGTGAAATTAAACATAGACAAATAAAAATTAATCTGAACAACAAAGAGAAAATAGAATTTAAAATTGAATAGAACATAAGGAATGGCGAGACTTTAAAAATATTTAATACCATGTCACTGGTGTTGAAGAGAAGTAAGGATGGTTTAAGGCACTTAAAGCAACAGCAGGGTAACAACTCCTCAAATGTATCCAAAACTCCATAAACCTATAGTCCAAGAATTTCATGAAACCCCAATCAAATGAACCTACAGAAATACAAACCAAGGGAGACTATAGTCAAATTTTTGAAAACTAAAGACAAGGGGGATATTGGAAAGCAGTGAGAGAGAAGAAATAATTGTACCTACAGAGAAACAAAATAAAATGACAAAAGATTTCTCATGAGAAATATTTCTAGAGGTCAGAAGGAAGTGGCAGAATATTTTTCAAGTGCTGGGGAAAACAAAAATAAACAATAAGAAAACCCTGTAAACCCAGAATTCATACTGAGTGAAAATACCCTTCGGGAATCAAGAAAAAAATCAACATATTCACAGACGAAGGAAAACTAAGAAAATTTATTATCTGACTATTTTAAAATGATGGCTAAAGGAGGTTATCAATACAGAATGATTTGACTATCCCTCCAAATTAAATTACTGGCAAGGAAAAGAAAAAAGTGAACCAAAATACATTTACACATCTCAAACACAATCAATTAACCTATATTAAATGTAAACATGACATGCATACAAATATTTTTTACCCACAATACAGAAACGGTCCAGTCATGCTAAATCCAACTAATTATTGATACTTATAAAATAACAACTTCCAAATATTTTATTTTGATGTAATTACTTTATATATATAAACTATTTCAACATGCTGCCATAAATTATATTGCTCTCTGCTGATTTTACAAAGACTTTAATTCCACAAAAATCCTCAGATTTCCCAGGAGGGGTTATGCCTGACAATTTGTAATGATATAAACGCCATTTAACTTGACCTGAATCTTAAATTCAGAAACCAAAAGAAGCTAATCTAATGTTTCAAGAAAAGCAAGTGTCATGAAAGTGGATTAACTCTGATGACTAAAGTATTTCATTTATCAATGGCTGAGAGAATTGAAGAGTCAATAGGATGCAGGCAATTCAAAGCTCAGTCAACCTAAACCTGAGGGACCAATTTTAGGAATAGCTGTGTTACTCAGTGTTAGTGCTCATTCAGCCCTTGATCTCTGCTGAGGATGTGAAGTAGTTGCTGACCACTGTGATATGGTGGCTTATTATGTTTAGAACTACTCAATGACTTCCTGTTGAATTGGTTTTAGTAACTTCTTTCTTAGACCTTAATTATCAGAAATGAATTACTGGAAGATTAATATTTAAACCATGAGACTCAAATAAAAACCATTATATATGAAAGAGATTGGATTTACTTATGCTATCTACTTTTGCATTCCCTATTTGTCCTATCTATAGTGCATTTCAATCTCTTGCAGTAGCTTTTTCTTATTGCAGGGAAAATTTCCTAATTATTATTTTTTTCAATCTCTACAAATATGGACTGTTTTTATACTTCAGTGATAACCCTATAAATTCTACCTTTCAATATGATACGAGTCAGAGCCCAACAAAGATGGTAGAGTTGGAAGATTCAGAGATCCCATGGACACACCAGAACTCCAGCTGCATGAAGGACAACTCTCTTGGAGAATGACCTGAGACCTAATAGAGCAGAGTTTCTACAGTTAAGGATATATAGAAAAGGCCACATTGAGATGGACAGAAGCATAGACACAAGTAGTCAGAATCCACCACTCTGACAAGATGAACCCAAAGAGACCCATAACCAGACACATTATAATTAAAATGCTCAAAGTCAATGATAAACAGAAAATCTTAAAAGTAGCAATAGAAAAAACAACTAGTTATGAACAAGGGTACTATCATAATATTATCAGCTAATTTTCAGCAGAAAATTTACAGGCCAGAAAGGACTGGCATGATATATTCAAAGTGCTAAAACAAACAAACCAAAAAAAACTTATAGTCAAGAATATTCTACACAAAAAGGTTATAATTCAGAATGAAGGGCTAATAAATAGTTTCCCAGACAAGCAAGTCTAAAGGAGTTCATGACCACTATACTAATCTTACAGGAAATGTTAAAGAGACGTTTCTTTAATGAAAGAGAATATGTCATAACTAGAAACAAATGAACAACAACAAAAAAATCACAAAAGAATAAAATCTTTCTGGTAAAGAAAAACATATAGGAAAGGTAGTGGGTCACCACTCATAAAACTAGTATGAAAGTCGAAAGACAAAAGTAGCAAAATCATCTATATCTAAAATAATTAGATATGTGATACACAAAATAAAAAGATGTAATATATATGTCAATGACATAAAATGTGAGAAGAATAAACATGTAGTGATTTTAGAAGGCACTCTAACTTATTATATGACTTCACATATAGAATAAGAACTTAAAATATTTCACTGTGATTATTTTCCTCTTAATATTTGTACTAATGCTGTTATTTGTTTTAATTTTAAATAGAAAATTTCATTTAACAGGTTTTCAATTACAAGAAACATGTACATAAATATTTATGTAGTTTCCACTTCCAGCATGCTCCATTTCTTTGTGTGGATATACATTTCATTTAATACAACCTTCCCTCCATTTGAAGGATTTTGGTAAACCCTTCTTTTAATGTAGATCTCGGGTGATCAATTCTTTCAGCTTTTGTATACTGGAAAACATCCCATGGATCCACGCATGTGTGCTAAGTCACTTCAGTCATGTCCGATTCATTGCTACCCCCATGGACTGTAGCCCGCCAGGCTCCTCAGTCCATGGGATTATCCAGGAAAGACTACTGGAATGGGTTGCAATGCTCTCCTCCAGGGGATTTTCCCCACCCAGGGATCGAACCTGCATCTCTTACATCTCCTGCATTGGCAGTGGGTTCTGTACCACTAGCGCCACCCAGGGAAGCCAGAGGGATTGATGTAAATATATGTTTACTACTAAGCACTCACATAGGACTTCCCAGGTGGCTCAGTGGTAAAGAATCTGCTGGCCAAGCAGAATATGCAGGTTTGATTGCTCAGACGGGAAGATCCCCTGGAGAAGGGCATGGCAATCCACTCCAGTATTCTTGCCTGGGAAATTCCATGGACAGATGCACCTGGTGGGCGACAGTCTATAGGGTCACACAGAGTGACATGACTGAAGCAGCTGAAGCACTCACATGAATAGTTTCCTATAATTGAAGACATAAAGAAATATGAATGCCACAACCGATGACTGCATGTACTAATAGCTGAGGACTTGACTACCCCTTCTTGGCAGAGTCATGGTAATGTATGTGAGTCTATAAAAGAATGAAGTGTGAAAAGAGAAAACACCTGAATTACAGGAAATCTAATCACCTAAGAATTAAATTTGATTATAGAAATCAAGTTTCATTTATATATATATGTATACACACACACACACACGTATGAACACGACTGTTTGAATAAAACTGTCACAGAACAATTTATCTACATACTTCAATTATAGTTAATGTATTAGCAAATATGAGGCAAAATGAAATTAAGATGAGGAAATATAATGTTGTAAAGCATGTATAAATTAGAAGGCATGTATACTGCATAGAAATATTAAATTTGTAGAGATTTTCTTCCATGCAGAACAATTTTTAGCATATATTTTATGTTTTGATATGTGACATGATTCCTTTTAACAATTTCTGAGGGGCAGTTATATAATAAAGGGGAAACAGAAGTGAACAAGACTTTTTCATTACATATAATGTAGTATATGTAATTCCTGTTACATATACAAGAAATTACACAGATTAATAAAGGGTGTATACTGATTTGCACTGTGAAAAAAGAAGTAGACAGGAAAGATATGCAAGAAAAAATCAGTTAAATTGAGATCCCATGGATCACTGGGGAAGGAAGAACGGGTAACGACATATGTTTCTGTTAAAGGGAGCAGCTTAAGATATAGCTTTAACTGAGAGGGAGCAAGCCATATTTGAGGAATTAAATTTTCTTAGACTAAAAAAAAAAAAAAAAAAAAACTACAATTTTCAGAAATTTTGTATGTACAGCACAACACTACTATTTATTTGGAAAAATTAAAATATTAAATCAAATACACCTCTACCACACCAGTCTATTTGGTTGTTGTTGCTCAGTTGCCAAGTCATGTCCACCTCTTCCAGACCCCATGGGACTGCAATACACCAGGCTTTCCTGTCTCTCACTATCTTCCAGAGTTTGCCCAAGTTCATGCCCATTGCATTGATGATGCCATCCAGCCATCTCATCTTCTGTCGCCCACTTCTTCTGCCTTCAACATTTCCAGCACCAGGGTTTTTCCAATGATTCAGTTCTTTACATCAGTTCAGTTCAGTTGATCAGTCAACTCTTTGCAACCCCATGGACTGCAGCACACCAGGCCTCCCTGTACATCTCCAACTCCTGGAGTTTACCCAAACTCATATCCATTGTGTTGGTGATGCCATCCAACCATCACATCCTCTGTTGTCCCCTTTTCCTCCCGCCTTTGATCTTTCCCAGCATCAGGGTCTTTTCAAATGAGTCAGCTCTTCACATCAGGTGGCCAAAGTATTGGAGTTTCAGCTTCAACATCACTTCTTCCAATGAACACTCAGGACTGATCTCCTTTAGGATAGACTGGTTTGAACTCCTTGCAGTCCAAGAGACTCTCAGGAGTCTTCTCCAACACCACAAAAGCATCAATTCTTCTGTGCTCAGCTTTCTTTGTAGTCCAACTCTCACATCCATACATGACTACTGTCTAGCCTTGACTAGACAGACCTTTGTTGACAAAATAATGTCTCTGCTTTTTGATATGCTGTCTAGGTTGATCACAACTTTCCTTCCAAGGAGTAAGCATCTTTTAATTTCATGGCAGTCACCATCTGCAGTAATTATGGAGCCCAAAACATATAAAGTCTGCCACTGTTTCCACATCTACTTGCCATGAAGTGATGGGACCGGATGCCATGATCTTAGCTTTCTGAATGTTGAGCTTTAAGCCAACTTTTTCACTCTCCTCTTGCACTTTCATCAAGAGGCTCTTTAGTTCTTCTTCACTTTCTTCCATATGGGTGATGTCATCTGCATATCTGAGGTTATTGATATTTCTCCCAACAATCTTGATTCAAGCTTGTGCTTCATCCAGCCCAGCATTTCTCATTCTGTACTCTGCATATAAGTGAAATAAGCAGGGTGACAATACACAGCCTTGCCGTATCCATTTTCCTATTTGGAACCAGTCTGTTGTTCCATGTCCAGTTCTAACTGTTGCTTCCTGACCTGCATACAGATTTCTCAAGAGGCAGGTCAGGTGGTCTGGTATTCCCATCTCTTGAAGAATTTTCCAGAGTTTGTTGTGATCCACACAGTCAAAGTCTTTGACATAGTTAATAAAGCAGAAATAGATTTTTTTTTTTTGGAACTTTCTTGGTTTTTTGATGATCCAGCAGATGTTCGAATCAGGAGGCCAAAGTACTGGAGCTTCAGCTTCAGAATCAGTCCTTTCAATGAGTGTTCAGTGTTGATTTCCTTTAGGATTGACTGGTCTGATTGCCATGCTGTCAGAGGGACTCTCAAGAGTCTTCTCCAGCACCACAGTTCGAAACCATCAATTCTTCGGCACTCTGCCAAAGTCTATTGGTTGACTTTCAATACTGCTTCATATGCTCTAATCATGACATCTTACATACAACAAAAAATATTTTAGGTTTCTATAAATGCAATATTTCTTTGTATTGTATGGGACATTGGCTGCTGACTGCAAGCTATACTATTCTTGTTCTTTATACAGAAGGAAAAAAACAAAACCTTTCCTTCCTCAGTCACACCCACGACAGTATATATATCCTTAATGAAATAAACATAAGCTGTATATGTTGGTTTACAATTGGTGGCAAGTTATCCAGTTTTTGTTTAAATAATGTTTAAAAACACCAGCATAGATTGGGAAAGAGAACACAGAATGGAGTGGCTATGTAGCACATTGAGTTTGGAATATGGAATAAATTTTAGAAAATTGGTTTTTTTTTTTTTTTTGGCATATGGGCAATAAGCAACTATAGAGTGCTTTCATGGAAAGGAAGCCTACATGCATTCTGTTTAGTCAAAGTTATTTTAATATATTATTTTGAGACTTTTATCTTAAATATTTTGCTTTCAAGTTCCAGATGTGCTTTACACATTTATTACAAAAAAAAAAAAAAAAAAAGTCTACCTCAAAGGAGCATTTTCCAATGTCTTTTTTAGTTAGCTGATAATAAATTAGAAGGCTAAATAACTCTGCTTTAAAAAATGCTTTACATTTCTTATGTTGTTGAACCAGTTATTCTTTGACGTTTGCTGGAAAAAAATAGTGGAGTTGAAAAAAATCTCAGAACAAAGTATGTCCTGAGGGACTCTCTTTTTCACGCTCTAAGGAAATGCAGATGCATTCTTAGTCACACATACCAACACATATCACTATTGATTGATATGATATTAACAACAAGTACTATAGCAGCAAGAGGGCTTCCCGGGTGATACACTGGTAAAAAATCCACCTGCCACTGCAAATGGAGCAAGAGACACAAGCTCAATCCCTGGGTTGGGAAGATCTTCTGGAATAGGAAATGGCAAACTACTCTAGTATTCATGCCTGCAAAATTCTATATACAGAGGAGTCTGGTGGGCTGTAGTCCATAGGGTCACAAAGAGATGGACATGACTGAGCAACTCAACACGAATATTTATAGCAACTACAGAAATAATAATAATTACATAGTACTCCCTACATGTAAGACATGGTGATAAGTGCTATGTATATTTTTAATTTCTTCTCTTGGAAATGCTCCCAGGGTAGGATTATTAGTATCTCCACTCTGCAGCCAGAGAACTGGAGAAACATAGAGGTTAAGTAGTGACTTAATCAAGACCACAGAGGTTATAAGTGGTGAAGAAGGGATTCCAGGTCCATTAGTTTAGCTTCAGAATCTATTTTATTACCTGTCATACAAAGCACTTTTAATAGATTTTACACCCTATCATCAGGTGAACATTCGTATTTACTTTTTCTCCAAAAGAGAACAGAAATAATGTTGAGAGAAAGGAAAATCAAGAGATGATGTTGAATAAAATGAATGTGAGCAAAGAAAAAAGCTAATACTTCACAACCACAAATTACCAGGTAAGTACAGACGAACAAGTTACATAAGGTCTGAGCTTTTTTCCTTTATTTAATGATATAGAACAAAGAGACAGTTTGTATGTATAGAAGATAGAAAACTGTCTCTATGAAGATTGTCTTTTCAAATAAAAGAAAAAGGGCACATAACAAAATCCCCCTCTCCCATTTTTGATGTGGAAAACAAATGTATGTGGATTTTTTGTTTATGTTGTTGTTTCAATTTTTTGTGTCAGTGCAAGTTAGCGGACTGTCATGTAATGCAGTATGTGTTCCTTGCTGACCCAGGGTGATTGCTGGCCCATTATGTTGTGAATTTTACATAAACTCTGCTGATCATTCAACTTTGGCAGGTTGTGTTTCTCTAAGGGCTAACAGGTGTGGTATGTATTTCCAGTCAGAAAATAAAATTTGAGCTATATCTTGATACCAACCAAATACAGCATTCAATAATATTAGTCATTACCTTCACAGTCTACTCTGTTAATATCTAAATTTTGGCGTCAAATAGACTAGTTTAATGATGCTAACTCATTCCAGGAATGGTTTCTTACTTTCCTTCTATTAAAGGCCCATGTGGATTAAGAAAGCATTAAGGTGAAAAGTGAAAGTTTTAGTCATTCAGTCGTGTCTAACTCTTTGAGATCCCATGGATTGTAGCCCACCCGGATACTTGGTCCATGGAATTCTCCAGACAAGAATACTGGTGTGGGTTGCTATTTCATTCTCCAGTGGTTCTTCCCAACCCAGGGATGGAACGTGTGTCTCCTGCATTGCAGGCAGATTCTTTACTATCTGAGCCACAAGGAAAGTGCTACAGACTCGATAAAGATACCTTGCTTACTTGTCCAATATTATGGGATGTATGTCATATATCTAGAGAAGGATCACTTTTCTATGCTTATCATTAATTGGCTTAAAACGTTAAGGTTTCTTCTAGATATCTTCCTATATTCTCAGTGGTGAGTCAAAACAAATATCATTAAAAAATGTTTTTATTTCACCTTGCAAAAATTTAGCCTGCTCAGGAGAAGATTAGAGAAAACTCAAGAATAAAGATCAATTGCTTTCTCATTTGCCCATCATAACATTTAGAATTTAAGAACTACAGTGAAAAGTGTTAGTTGCTCCGTCCTGTCTGACTCTTTGTGACCCCATGATCTGTAGCCCACTAGGCCCCTCTGTCCACAGGATTCTTCAAGCAAGAATGCTGGAGTGGATTGCCACTTTTTTCTCCAGGGGATCATCCCAACCTAGGAATTGAACCTGGGTCTCCTGCATTGCAGGCAGATTCTTTTCCATCTGAACCCACTGGGGAAGCCTTCAAATACTGCTGCTGCTGCTGCTAAGTCACTTCAGTCATGTCCGACTCTATGCAACCCATAGACGGCAGCCCACCAGGCTCCCCCGTCCCTGGGATTCTCCAGGCAAGAACACTACTTCAAATACTACAGTAGTACTAATCTAAATGAAATTAACTTATATTATAAAAGGTATTAGATTTCCCTTATTAGTTGCATTCATTCCTTCATAATTAGATATATTCTGCTGGATCCTAGATCAACAGTCTGCCTTCATAAAGTCAACTTCTGGACCATAATTACCCTCCAGATTCTGATTCATTGCCCCGGAACCACCAGGCAGGTTTAAGTTCATGGTGACAACATTAATTTACAAAGGAAAGTCTGTACTTCGACTTGTCAGTGGTAAAGGGTTCTCAGTAAAGTCCTGCGTATGAGACATCTAAAGCTGCCCTTATGTTTCTTTTAGAGAACTCTATATCTGGCTTTTAGTTTATAGTGAGAGTCTACTGGAAACTACAAGAACAGAAACCATCTGTTTGTAATAAGGTCAAATGATTCAATTAGTTTATTATATAACCAGGAACTTTAAAATCAATAGGGAATCATACACATAATATTACATAAAAATTTTGTCAATTATTATCTTAAGTATCAGAACATACTATAAAGGCATTTACAACTCCATGGAGCCATTTTGTGAAATGTGTGTTAAAACTGTCACCTTTATAAAGTTATTTTAAATCCTCAAGTACAGTTTTTTAGAACTCAAATTTATTGAATGTTATTGCATTATCTTCTTACTTGAACAGGAATATGTGGCTGTCCATTTGGAAAAACATATACTGCTAAGCTACATTCATTCAATACAGTTTACCTGATTATATTTAAACCTTTCAATATGATTTTTATTTTATATATTACAGGCTTGATAACATGCACACCTCTCAAAGTAATCTTGGTTTATTTAAAATAATGGAGCACATTACACATAATCTAACTATATATATACATATATATACACATATACATATATATATAACTATATTTCCATACCCCATTACTACTGAGTAGTGTGTCAAAGTGGGCTTAAATGTGAATGAGTAAATATCTGTTGTTATTAATAATATTGAGGGAACTACAACAATGATTTGAATATAAAAGACAGTTTGATACTTAAATAATATGGAATTCGATGTTCATATTAGAACTCATTTAGAAAAGATACTATTGAAAGTGTCTTGAAGAAAACTGGTTTTTATATCAATTTTAACAATAAATAATTGATGTGCAGAGATGATGTGCATATGATTGCAATGGTAACTATAGTGATGAAATTTAAACTGAAACAGTATCTAAAAGAAATTCTTGTATTTTTGAAAGTAAGAAATATCTAGTAAAATGATTTGTGAGTACAGCAGAATCTGCACAAAAGCACAAATAGTTAATCTCTCAGTAAGTGACAAGAAATTTGGCAGGTAGAATATATATTCTACATATATATGTATATATATGTAGACATATATATGTGTGTCTGTGGGCTTTTCAGGTGGTGGTAGAGGTAAAGAACCAGCTGCCAATTCAGGAAACACAATAGGCAATGGGTTCAATCCCTGGTTAGGAAGATAACCTGGAGAAGGGCTCAGCAACCCACTACTATTCTTGCCTGGAGAATCCCATGGATAGAGGAGTTTTGCAGGCCACTGTCCATAACGTCACAAAGAGTTGGACACAACTGAAGCCACTTAGCACACACACACAAGTGTGTGTATGTGTGTGAATTATTCATTCATATATATTTTTAAGAGCAGATTATACTTATTTATATATACACACATGTTTTCTATAGGTCATATTTCATGTTCTAAGGGTGTTTTGTTATTTTTATTATTTATAACCTTTACTTTATACTGATGTATGCCTTTTAATGTATATAACTAATCGATTCAAACTCTTAATAGGTCTATAGAATATATTAATATTATAGAAAATTTGTTATTGCACAGGCATTTTACATCACACCAAATGAACTTTCTTAACTGACACTTTACAAAAAGCCATCACATTTGTTATAGACAAGGGTATAAAAGTACAGTCTGCACAGAAAATACATTAATTCCCTTAAGATGCCTGCAAGTATTCAGGGAGTATTCATTTTTCAACTCAATTTACTAACAGTCTAAATTTTAAAGTAAAAAGCGATCTTGGGAATTATATTTAAGGTGCCATTTATCATCCCACTCATTAGTGATACAAAGAATATATCAGATGATGTTTTAAAATTTATCCAATTAGTGTTAAGTGAAACGACAAATCTCAAAAGATTTCTAGCATTTCCCCAAATTCATAATATTCTTTTAAATTAATATCAGTAATGATAACATAACTTAATAAAAATGTATGTATATATTTTCATGATTGCACTTTGTGAAAACAATGATAAATTGGCACAGTTACTTCCTAATTTAAAAACTTTAAATAAATATTTTTATAAGAATATAACTCTAAGTCTTGTATAAGTTAAAATGTTAGATTTCCATGATAGTTCTTATTATTAAAATAAAGGCATAAAAGTTTTGACTCAAATTAACAAACTTATGATTTCCCACCTTTATATTCACTGTGACCAACACTAATATGCAAAACTTGGATCTTTAAAATATTGTCTTCATTTTCTACCAATTAGCAAATATAAATTAGTATATGTTAAGAATAGTATATAAATATGTATTGTAATGTAAATAAAAGTTATGATGATGAATAAATATATATTATTTGATAGCCTTATATTTATTTTGTATTTTTTCTTCTCATCTTCTAGTTATTTATTAAAACAGCTATACTTCCCTTTTTTCTTTTCTTTTTCTTTTTTCTTGAGCTGGCATTTTTATGAAATAAGTTATTTTAAAAGAGCAGTTCACTTACCAATATTAGAGATCTAATTTCCCTGGGAATTTTGCTTTTTCATCAATGCTTATTAAACTCCACAAGCAATCAAAGCAGGGCTTTTTAAAGTGTAAGAGTTAATTATCTACCTTATTAATTTCTTCTAGATGAAGACAAAGGAATAGCAATCAAATTTTTCAACATTTTGTCATATTCAACAGGCAAACTAGTGAATTTCAGGGTAAGGAGTTTATCAGATGGTGTTTATTACATACATAGCAGAACTGTATCACTTGAATAGTCAAAATATGACTTGAACCAGAGCCTCAGCCAATACATATACATAGATAGTCAGCACTTCAAGTTTTTCTGCTCATCTGGACTTCATTGTCATGGGTGCATTTCCATGCTATTCTATAAATATATTATGTGACAAAAAGAAATGAAAAGTAAAAAGAACTGCAGTTAAAAGGTTTTAGATTTCTAGAAACTAAGAAAAAGGTCATCTGGAAAAAGGGGTAGATAAAATCAAGCCAGAATCAATTTCCACTCCATTCATATTTCATTCTCATTCCTAAAGTTCAGGCACATGGCTCCTTATAATGTAGATAAGTCTGAATATCAAACCATATGACTCTTCAAATTTGCATATATTTATTCTTTTAAAAACATTTGCAAATATTTATTTTTCTCTGATCGTCATTTTTGGAGCTTGAATCACATCTCTCTATACTGCACATACTATATACTTTTATGATTTAATTTCCTCTGACTGTCTTATATAAACTGGGGCAGTGAAACAAAGATGTACCGATGTACATGCCATGTTAAGTCACTTCAGTCCTGTCCAACTCTGTGTGACCCACTGGGTTGTAGCCTACCAGGCTCCTCTGCCAGTGGGATTCTCCAGGAAAGAATACTGGAGTCGGTTACCATGCCCTCCTCTGGAAGATCTTCCTGACTCAGTGATCAAACCCACATCTCTTAAGTCTCCTGCCTTGGCAGGTGGGTTCTTTACCATTAGCTCCATCATTTCTAACCAAACTCTAAATTATTATTTTTTTTTATTTTTTTAACTTTTTTTTTCATTTATTTTTATTAGTTGGAGGCTAATTACTTCACAACATTGCAGTGGATTTTGTCATACATTGACATGAATCAGCCATGGAGTTACATGTATTCCCCATCCTGATCCCCCTCCCACCTCCCTCTCCACCCGATTCCTCTGGGTCTTCCCAGTGCACCAGGCCCGAGCACTTGTCTCATGCATCCCACCTGGGCTGGTGATCTGTTTCACTATAGATAACATACATGCTGTTCTCTCGAAAGATCCCACCCTCGCCTTCTCCCACAGAATCCAAAAGTCTGTTCTGTACATCTGTGTCTCTTTTTCTGTTTTGCATATAGGGTTATCATTACCATCTTTCTAAATTCCATATATATGTGTTAGTATGCTGTAATGTTCTTTATCTGGGAGAAATTGGGAGAAAATTGGGAGAAAATAATAGCAAATGATGCAACAGACAAAGGATTAACCTCAAAAATATACAAGCAACTCCTGAAGCTCAATTCCAGAAAAATAAATGACCCAATCAAAAAATGCGCCAAAGAACTAAACAGACATTTCTCCAAAGAAGACATACAGATGGCTAACAAACACATGAAAAGATGCTCAACATCACTCATTATCAGAGAAATGCAAATCAAAACCACAATGAGGTACCATTACACGCCAGTCAGGATGGCTGCTATCCAAAAGTCTACAAGCAATAAATGCTAGAGAGGGTGTGGAGAAAAGGGAACCCTCTTACACTGTTGGTGGGAATGCGAACTAGTACAGCCACTATGGAAAACAGTGTGGAGATTTCTTAAAAAACTGGAAATAGAACTGCCATATGACCCAGCAATCCCACTTCTGGGCATACACACTGAGGAAACCAGATCTGAAAGAGACACGTGCACCCCAATGTTCATCATAGCACTGTTTATAATAGCCAGGACATGGAAGCAACCTAGATGCCCATCAGCAGACGAATGGATGAGGAAGCTGTGGTACATATACACCATGGAATATTACTCAGACATTAAAAAGAATTCATTTGAATCAGTTCTAATAAGATGGATGAAACTGGAGCCTATTATACAGAGTGAAGTAAGCCAAACTCTAAATTAATGATGAGAAAGGTTATCTTATTTAGAGAAATATAGAGTTATGCAGATTTACTGTTACTTTATAAATAAAATTAAGCACAATTATTTAAGTGACCACATAATGACATTAAATTACATTTCTAGTATAGCAAATGTTAACATTTTTGAAATAGTCTGATGACACCTTATCTAAAATTGAAAAGTAATAACACAATTTTTCTCCTTCCATCTCATATACACAATATCCCATTTAAGTTTTTAGAAAGGATACTGATACATCAGAGTAAATTTTAGTTTATTCCAAACAGTTGACTAGCAATGATGCTACGAACAAGTTCCTGGTTACATTTTTACATTTGCAATTTTTAACAAGCATATTTGTATTAAAAGCAATGTGACATCATGAAAACAGGAGACTAGCAAACTTCTTACCTGAAAGCCTGTACTCTTGGGTATTATCATGTGAAGTTAGATGTATATATTATAGATGAATTCTATTTAAGTAGCAAGTGTGAACAAGTGACTATGACTGTGGCTCAGATCATGAACTCCTTATTGCCAAATACAGACTTAAATTGAAGAAAGTAGGGAAAACCACTAGACCATTCAGGTATTACAAAGTCAAAACCCTAACGATTATACACGAAGTGAGAAATAGATTTAAGGGACTAGATCTGATAAACAGAGTGCCTGATGAACTCTGGATGGAGGTTCATGAAAATGCACAGGAGACAGGGATTAAGACCATCCCCAAGAAAAAGAAATGCAAAAAAGCAAAATGGCGGTCTAAGGAGGCCTTATAAATAGCTGTGGAAACAAGAGAAACAAAAAGCAAAGGAGAAAAGGAAAGATATTCCCATTTGAATGCAGAGTTCCAAAGAATAGCAAAGTGAGATAAGAAAGAATTCCTCAGTGATCAATGCAAAGAAATAGAGAAAAGGGAAACAGAGAATACGGTAAGACTAGAGATCTCTTCAAGACAATTAGAGATACCGAGGGAACATTTCATGAAAAGATGGGACTAATAAAGGACAGAAATGGTATGGACCTAACAGAAGCAGAAGATATTAAGAAGAGGTGGCAAGAATACACAGAAGAACTGTACAAAAATATCTTCATGACCCAGATAATCATGATGGTATGATCACTCACCTAGAGCCAGTCTAGGAATGTGAAGTCAAGTGGGCCTTAGGAAGCATCACTACTGACAAAGCTAGTGGAGGTGATGGATCTCCAGTTGAGCTATTTCAAATCCTAAAAGATTATTCTGTGAAAGTGCTGCATTAAACATGCCAGCAAATTTGGAAAACTCAGCAGTGGCCACAGGACTGGAAAAGTTCAGTTTTCATTCCAATCCCAAAGAAAGGCAATGCCAAAGAATGCTCAAACTACTGCACAATTGCACACATCTCACACGCTAGTAAAGTGATGCTCAAAATTATCCAAGCCAGGCTTCAGCAATACATGAACCGTGAACTTCCAGATGTTCAAGCTGGTTTTAGAAAAGGCAGAGGAACCAGAGATCAAATTGCCAACATACATTGCATCATCAAAAAAGCAAGAGAGTTTAAAAAAAAAAAAAACAAACCATCTATTTCTGATTTATTGACTATGCCAAAGGCTTTGACTGTGTGGATCACAATTAACTGTGGAAAATTCTTCAAGAGATGGGAATACCAGGCCACCTGACCTGCCTCTTGAGAAACCTGCATGCAGGTCAGGAAGCAACAGTTAGAACTGGACATGGAAAAACAGACTGTTTCCAAATAGGAAAAGGAGTACATCAAGGCTATATATTGTCACCCTGCTTATTTAACTTATATTCAGAGTACATCATGAGAAATGCTGGACTGGAGGAAGCACAAGCTGGAATCAAGATTGCCAGGAGAAATATCAATAATGTCAAATATGCAGATGACACCACCCATATGGCAGAAAGTGAAGAAGAACTAAAGAGGCTCTTGATGACAGTGAAAGAGGAGAGTGAAATAAGTGGCTTAAGCTCAACTTGCAGAAAATATTTCAGACAGCATTTCAAAAAGCAGAGACATTATGTTGCCAACCAAGATCCATCTAGTCAAAGATATGGTTTTTCCAGTAGTTTTGTATGAATGTGAGAGTTGGATTATAAAGAATGCTGAGCACTGAAGAACTGATGCTTTTGAACTTTGGTGTTGGAGAAGACTCTTGAGAGTCTCTTGGACTGCAAGGAGATCCAACCAGTCCATCCTAAAGGAAAGCAGTCCTGACTATTCATTGTAAGGACTAACGTTGAAGCTGAAACTCCAATACTTTGGGCACTGGGTGCGAAGAGTAGACTCATTTGAAAAGACCCTGATGCTGGGAAAGATTGAGGGCAGGAGGAGAAGGGGACAACAGAGGATGAGATGGTTGGATGGCATCACTGACTCAATGGGCATGAGTTTGAGTAAGCTCAGGGAGTTGGTGATGGACAGGGATGCCAGGCATGCTACAGTCTGTGGCAAATAGTCAGATACGGCTGAGCAACTGAACGGAACTGAACTGTGAACAAGTAGCAAGTAGAATTTGTGAATGCAAAGTCTCAAGGAAGGGCATCCGTACTGAATTTTCCATGCAATCAGAATAAATTTCTTTACTTTCAAGATTAAGATCAACTTATGTTTAAGGATCTAGAAATAAGTTTTGACTTTAAAGAAGGAAGGAAGGCAAAGGAGATTAATTCAAAAACTGGTGGTGTTGGTGGTTTAGTCACTAAGTCATGTCCTACTCTTGCAACCCCATGAACTCTGTCCATAGGATTCTCCACAAGAATACTGGAATGGGTTGTCATTTTCTTTGCCAAGGGATCTTCCTGACCCAGGAATCAAACTCAGGTCTCTTGCATTGCAGGCAGACTCCTTACTCACTGATCTGCAATGGAAGATAACCTAAAAACTGAGAGATAATAAAAAAACCTAAGCATTGAATGACACAGATATACATAGAGAGAGAAACCAAGAGTCCATGGATTTGTCTTTCTCATTAAGTAAAAGTTCTAATATATGAAGGGGTTTATGAAGGATATACTGTGTAAGCCAATTTGAAATAGAAAATGTACTGATATTATAAAAAGTTACTTATATTAGCACTTTAAAGTTTATAAAATTATTCATAATATTCATGTGTTGATTTCCATATTTGAACATTTTTTAAAATCAAATAAATATTGAAGATAAAGAAACTATATACATTTTGTCACACCTATATGATATAACACATACATTTAGGATAAAAGTAATGATTGTAACACTCAGCTACACTGATTGATCTGAAACTAATAATACAACAAATTTTTCAAACTCTTTACATAAGCATTTCATCCTAAAATAGCTAGGAGATACATTAAAGAATCTGTAAAGGCCTTAGCTTTTAGCTAATAGCTATTATTAGCTAATAGCTAAAGTGAAAAATCTTATCATCAGGAGTGAAATAATGGTTATTTTATTTTAAAACCTAACATATGAAGAAAGTTAAGCACCGAAAAATTGATGCTTTTGAACTGTTGTGTTGGAGAAGACTCTTGAGAGTTCCTTGGTCGGCAAGGAGACCCAACCAATCCATCCTAAAGGAGATCTGTCCTGGGTGTTCATTGGAAGGACTGATATTGAAGCTGAAACTCCAATATTTTAGCCACCTCATGTGAAGAGTTGACTCAATGAAAAGACCCTGATGCTGGGAGGGATTGGGGGCAGGAGGAGAAGGGGACGACAGAGGATGAGATGGCTGGATGGCATCACCAACTTGATGGACATGAGTTTGAGTAAACCTCGGATGTTGGTGAT
Organism: Dama dama; assembly: GCF_033118175.1. Classification (NCBI taxonomy): domain Eukaryota; kingdom Metazoa; phylum Chordata; class Mammalia; order Artiodactyla; family Cervidae; genus Dama; species Dama dama. Next base: position 64,877,203 of record NC_083710.1, on the reverse strand, counting down.
GGATAGGAAGGCCTGGCGTGCTGCGATTCATGGTGTCGCAAAGAGTCGGACACGACTGAGCAAGTGAACTGAACTGAACTGAACTGAAAGTGCTCTAAGCAAAATTCTTGCTGGTTCTGTCCTCTTTAAGATTAATGGTTACTTGTGACTGGAAACAAGCATTGCTAATCAATGAAACAAAAAGTTAAAATACAAACACATGGAGGCTAAATAACACAATTCTGAAAAACCAACAAATCACAGAAAAAATCAAAAAAGAAATCAAATTATGCATAGAAATGAATGAAAATGAAAACACAACAACCCCAAACCTATGGAATTCAGTAAAAGCAGTGTTAAGGGGAAAGTTCATAGCGATACAAGCTTGCTTCAAGAAACAGGAGAAAAATCAAATAAATAACCTATCTCTACACCTAAAGCAACTAGAAAAAGAAGAAATGAAGAACCCCAGGGTTAGTAGAAGGAAAGAAATCATAAAAATTAGGGCAGAAATAAATGCAAAAGAAACAAAGGAGACCATAGCCAAAATCAATAAAGCTAAAAGCTGGTTTTTTGAGAAGATAAATAAAACATACAAACCATTAGGCAGTCTCATCAAGAAACAAAGGGAGAAAAATCAAATCAACAAAATTAGATATGAAAATGGAGAAATCACAACAGACAACATAGAAATACAAAGGATCATAAGAGACTACTATCAGCAACTATATGCCAATAGAATGGCCAACTTGGAAGAAATGGAAAAATTCTTAGAAAAGTACAACTTTCCAAAACTGAACCAGGGAGAAATAAAAGAAAATTAACAGACCCATCACAAGCACAGAAATCAAAACTGTACTCAGAAATCTTCCAACAAACAAAAGCCCAGGACCAGATGGCTTCACAGCTGAATTCTACCAAAAATTTAGAGAACAGGTAACATCTATCCTATGCAAACTCTTCCAGAAAATTGCAGAGGAAGGTAAATTCCAAACACATTCTATGAGGTTAATATCACCCTAATACCAAAACCAGACAAAGATGCCACAAAAAAAGAAAACTACAGGCCAATATCACTGATGAACATCGATGCAAAAATCCTTAACAAAATTCTAGCAAACGGAATCCAACAACATATTAAAAAGATCATACATCATGACCAAGTGGGCTTTATCTCAGGGATGCAAGGATTCTTCAAAATTTCAAATCAATCAATGCGATACACCACATTAACAAATTGAAAGATAAAAACCATATGATTATCTCAATAGATGCAGAGAAAACCTTTGACAAATTTCAACATCCATTTATGATAAAAACCCTCCAGAACACAGGCAGAGAAAGAACATATGTCAACATAATAAAAGCCATATATGATAAACCCACAGCAAACATTATCCTCAATGGTGAAAAATTGAAAGCATTTCCCCTAAAGTCAGGAATAAGACAAGGATGCCCACTATCACCACTACTATTCAACATAGTTTTGGAAGTTTTAGCCATAGCAACCAGAGAAGAAAAAGAAATAAAAGGAATCCATATAGGAAAGGAAGTAAAACTCTCACGGTCTGCAGATGACATGATCCTCTACATAGAAAACCCTAAAGACTCAACCAAAAAAAAAAACCAAAAAAAAAAAAAAAAAAAAGACTCAACCAGAAAATTATTAGAGCTAATCAATGAATATAGTCAAGTTGCAGGATATAAAATAAGCACACAGAAATCCCTTGCATTCCTATACACTAACAATAAGAAGTCAGAAAGAGAAATTAAGGAAATAATTTTATTCATCATTGCAATGAAAAGAAAAAAATACTTAGGAATAAGTCTACCTAAAGAAACAAAAGACCTATATATAGAAAACTATAAAACACTGATGAAAGAAATCAAAGATGACACAAATAGATGGAGAAATATACCATGTTCAGGGATTGGAAGGATCAATATAGTGAAAATTAGTATACTATTCAAAGCAATCTATAGAATCAATGCAATCCCTTTCAAGCTACCAACGGTATTTTTCAGAGAACTAGAACAAATAATTTCACAATTTGTATGGAATTACAAAAAATCTCAAATAGCCAAAGCAATCTTGAGAAAGACGAATGGAACTGGAGGAATCAACCTGCCTGACTTCAGGCTATACTACAAAGCAATAGTCACCAAGTCAGTACAGTACTGGCACAAAGACAGAAATATAGATCAATGGAACAAAACAGAAAGCCCAGAGATAAATCCACCCACCTAAGGACACCTTATATTTGACAAAGGAGGCAAGAACATACAATGGAGAAAAGACAATCTCTTTAACAAGTGGTGCTGGGAAAACTGGTCAACCACTTGTAAAAGAATGAAACTAGAACACTTTCTAACACCATACACAAAAATAAACTCAAAATGGTTTAAAGATCTAAATGTAGATCAGAAACTATAAAAGTCCTAGAGGAAAATATAGGCAAAACACTCTGACGTAAATCATAGCACGATCCTCTAGGATCCACCTCACAGAGTAATGGAAATAAAAGCAAAAATAAACTAAAGGGACCTAATTAAACTTAAAAGCTTTTGCACAACAAAGGAAACTGTAAGCAAGGTGAAAAGATAGCCTTCAGAATGGGAGAAAATAATAGCAAATGAAGCAATTGACAAAGAATTAATCTAAAAAATATACAAGAAACTCCTACAGCTCAATTCAAGAAAAATAAGGGACCCAATAAAAAAAATGGGCCAAAGTACTAAACAGAAATTTCTCCAAAGACATACAGATGGCTAAAAAACACATGAAAAGATGTTCAACATCACTCATGATCAGAGAAATGCAAATCAAAACCACAATGAGGTACCATGTCATGCCAGTCAGAATGGCTGCTATCAAAAAATCTACAAACAATAAATGCTGGAGAGGGTGTGGAGAAAAGGGAACCCTCTTACACTGTTGGCAGGAATGCAAACTAGTACAGCCACTATGGAGAACAGTGTGGAGATTCCTTAAAAAACTGGAAATAGAATCGCCATATGATCCAGCAATTCCACTGCTGGGTATACACACTGAAGAAACCAGAATTGAAAGAGACATGTGTACCCCAATGTTCATTGAAGCACTGTTTACAATAGCCAAGACATGGAAGCAACTAAGATGTCCACTGACAAATGAATGGATAAGAAATCTGTGGTACATATAAATGATGGAATACTACTCAACTATTAAACAGAATGCATTTGAATCAGTTCTAATGAGGTGGATGAAACTGGAGCCTATTATACAGAGTGAAGTAAGTCAGAAAGAAAAGACCAATACAGTATATTAATGCATATATATGGAATTTAGAAAGGTGGTAATGATGACCCTATAAGCGAGACAGCAAAAGAGATGCAGATGTAAAGAACAGACTTTTGGACTCTGTGGGAAGTGAGGGTGGGATGATTTGAGAGAATAGCATTGAAACATGTATATTACCATATGTGAAATAGATCACCAGTCCAGGTTCGACGCATGAGACAGGGTGCTCAGGGCTGGTGCACTGGGATGACCCTGAGGGATGGAATAAGGAGGGAGGTGGGAGGTCTTCCTCCCTCAGTCTTTTATTATCAAATCCATACATTATGAACAAAAATAAATACAACATTCATCTAAAAATATAACACCCAGTCTTGTAGCCTGCTTTACTATTACTATCATTTTATTTCCATAGCTAACTGCCTGGTTGCCACAATCAGATTAAAAAAAAAAAAAAATCTTGCAATGATTTTTCTTGCAGTGAAAATTTAGTCTCTAAACACCTAGGAAGTTCCTTGACTTTCAAGAAAAAAAAAAAGAAAAGAAAAAGTGCCTCTCTTTTTTAAATAAATTGTCACTATAAACACTATTTCAACCATGAAAAAATAGAGAAGTGTTTTAAGATAGTCAACAGGGATGATATTTTATATGCTAATTTCACTGAAATTTTTCTCCTATGAAATATACATAAACTTTTAAAACAATCACTTCCACATGAGTACAAGTGCTTGGTGATGAGAAAACAATGTATCAAAATTGCAGTAGGGAATGAATTCAAGTTTTACAAAGTTGTCCATATATTATCAGCATGTTAATGGCAAAAAGTATTTAAAAAGCCAAACCATCAGCTTCTGGAACAAAGAGAATGCTTATTAGTATTACTTTTAAAAGATCAAGTAATTATTTTCCATCCAGTAGAAATACATTTTCATTTTTAAAGATAATCAGTAATTCTCTGCATATTTCCAAAGTAACAAAGTGTAACATATTATTCTAAACTCAGATCACAAAGAAAAGAATAAAGAGTGTAAAGAAGAGTCGGAAAGGAGGAGGAGGAGAAATAGAAATGAAGAGGACATTTACAAAGTAAAAGTTGATAGCAGACGTTGATTATCAGAAGCATGAGTTTTTTAATCAGCATAGTTCTTTATATCATTATAAGCTTTGTACCTAAAACACATTTCATTTACTGTTTAAGCATTAACAGTGCATTTCCTACACTTATTAATAAGAACTCTGAAAAATTTACAGTATCCCATTATGTTATGACTTATGCAAGAACAAGTTAAGTTGCTCATTATAGAATGAAGACAATTTGTACACTGGAATTTTACTATACATATATATGTAGAACTATAACATTCTGACTAAGTAACTATGTAGGGAGCTATAGCTATTATTCTGCTACAGGGCTCTAGCAATTTTCAATTAAGAAGTGAAAACAAACAACTTTTAAGAATTTCTTTTAATTAATAGGTACATGGTGGCTTCTCTAGTGGCTCGGTGGTAAAGAATCCTCTCGCTAATACAGGAGACATGTTTGATCTGTGATCTGGGAAGATCTCACATGACATAGAGCAACTAAGCCTGTGCTACAACTCCTGAGACATGCTCTAGAGCCTGGGAGCTGCAATTGCTGAGCCCACACACCACAACTACTGAAGCCCATGGACTGCAACTAGAGAGCATCACACACTTGCCACAACTAGAGAAAAGCCTGCACAGCAATAAAGACTCAGTACAGTCAAAAAGAAATAAATCAATCAATAATGATTTTAAAAATAAATACATGGAGAAGAGTGTTTAGGTTTGACACAACACTGACATTCAGAAATTTTATCTCAAACCAGTCATATTATTTATGTTTCACCATGCTAGATCTGAGAGAGAGAGTGCCTGATGAACTATGGATGGAGGTTCGTGACATTGTACAGGAGACAGGAATCAAGACCATCCCCAAGAAAAAGAAAGGCAAAAAAGCAAAATGGCTGTATGAGGAGGCCTTGCAAATAGCTGTGAAAAGATGGGAAGTGAAAAGCAAAGGAGAAAAGGAATGATATACCCATTTGAATGCAGATTTCCAAAGAACAGCAAGGAGAGATAAGAAAGCCTTCCTCGGAGATCAATGCAAAGAAATAGAGGAAAAAAATAGAAAGGGAAAGACTAGAGATCTTTTCAAGAAAATTAGAGATATCAAGGGAACATTTCATTCAAAGATGGGCTCAATAAAGGGCAGAAATGATAGGGATCTAACAGAAGCAGAAGCTATTAAGAAGAAGTGGCAAGAATACACAGAAGAACTGTACAAAAAGATCTTCACGACCCAGATAATCATGACGGTGTGATCACTCACCTAGAGCCAGACATCCAGAATGTGAAGTCAAGTGGGCCTTAGGAAGCATCACTATGAACAAAACTAGTGGAGGTGATGGAATTCCAGTTGTGCTATTTCAAATCCCAAAAGATGATGGTGTAAAAGTGCTGCACTCAATATGCCAGCAAATATAGAAAACTCAGCAGTGGCCACAGGATTGGAAAAGGCCAGTTTTCATTCCAATCCCAAAAAAGGCAATGCCAAAGAATGCTCAAACTGCTGCACATTTGCAATCATCTCACATGCTAGTAAGGTAATGCTTCAAGTTCTCCAAGCAAGGTTTCAGCAATACGTGAACCGTGAACTTCCAGATGTTCAAGCTAGTTTTAGAAAAGGCAGAGAAACTAGAGATCAAATTGCCAACATCTGCAGGATCATTGAAAAAGCAAGAGTGTTCCAGAAAAATATCTATTTCTGCTTAATTGACTATGCCAAAGTCATTGACTCTGTGGATCACAGTAAACTGTGGAAAATTCTGGAAGAGATGGGCATACCAGACTAGCTGACATCCCTCTTGAGAAACCTGTATGCCGCTCAGGAAGCAACAGTTAGAACTGGACATGGAACAACAGACTGGTTCCAAATAGGAAAAGGAGTACGTCAAGCCTGTATATTGTCACTCTGCTTATTTAAATTATATGCAGAGTACATCATGAGAAACGCTGGGCTAGAGGAAGCACAAGCTGGAATGAAGATTGCCAGGAGAAATATCAATAACCTCAGATATGCAGATGACACCACCCATATGGCAGAAAGTAAAGAAGAACTAAAGAGCCTCTTGATGAAAGTGAAAGAAGAGAGTGAAAAAGTTGGCTTAAAGCTCAACTTTCAGAAAACTAAAATCATGGTATCTGGTCCTATCACTTCATGGGAAATAGATGGGGAAACAGTGGCTGACTTTATTTTTCTGGGCTCCAAAATCACTGCAGATGGTGATTGCTGCCATGAAATTAAAAGACACTCCTTGGAAGGAAAGTTATGACCAATCTAGACAGCATATTGAAAAGCAGAGACATTACTTTGCCAACAAAGGTCCATCTGTTTTTTCCAGTGGTCATGTACGGATGTGAGAGTTGGACTATAAAGAAAGCTGAGTGTTGAAGAACTTATTCTTTTGAACTGTGGTGTTGGAGAAGACTCTTGAGAGTCCCTTGGACTGCAAGGAGATACAACGAGTCCATCGTAAAGGAGATCAGCCCTGGGTGTTCATTGGAAGGGCTGATGTTGAATATGAAACTCCAATACTTTGGCCGCCTGATGTGAAGAGCAGACTCTTTTGAAAAGACCCTGATGTTGGGAAAGATTGAAGGCAGGAGGAGAAGGGGACGACAGAGGATGAGCTGGTTGGATGGCATCATCGACTCAATGGACATGGGTTTGAGTGGACTCTGGGAGTTGGTGATGGACAGGGAGGCCTGGCGTGTTGCGGTTCATGGGGTCGCAAAGAGTCAGACATGACTGAGCGACTGAACTGAACTGATGTGATTTCAACTGCTCTGGAAAGTAACAGAAGCACAAGAATGTTCAATAAAGAATAGACTTTAAGAAATATAGTAATAGAAGTTTGTAAAAAACACAGTAACTAAAACATTTAAACCTCACTGTACAGATCCAAAAGTATGCTGTAAAAAATACAGGAAAAAATCAGCAAACCCAAACAGACCAAACATATTATCCAATCTGAGTAAAAAGAGAAAATGGAGAAGAAAAATATAGTCTTGGGAGTGTACAAGATAATGTAAATTGCCTAACATTTTTACTGTCAGAGTTCTAGGAAGAAAGAAAAAGTGTGGAGCTTAGAGAGAATAGTTAAATAATGGTTAGCAACTTCACAAATTTTATAAAGTCATGAGCCAACATGACAAATAGGACAAACTCCATATAGGAAAATATCCAAAGAAATCCAGCTGCTGAAAGAAAAAAAATTAAAATAAGAAGAAGAAGAATAGAAAAGTAACAACAACAAAACAAAAAACAGAGAAAACTCCAAATATTTAGAAGTGAATTGGTCATGTATGTTGGAAATTATGTCAAGATGTTTGCTAGTAAGTTCAAGAATAGCAAGTCACTGAGTATACACTAGTAACCTAAGAAAAAAGGGGAGGAGGAAAGAGAAATGAAAGCAAAAGAGTATTCTAAGATAGCAAATTGCTTTGCATTTGCAATAACAATAAAAGATTTCTCACCCAATTCAATTTAAAGATATGCCAGAGAAATATACTGAGGTACAGGTGATTTTATTGTTGGAGTAGCATGTTTCCAAGATCTTTAGAGAATTCTTTTGTTCTTAAACATATATTGGTCTAATTCAATTTATGATATTTCTGAATATATATCTGTCTATACTTCAAGACCTGGGAATAGTGTTAGTTATTATTGCAATAAAAGCAATATCCATGTTGGGATAAAATTCTTGAGACGTAAATTCCTTTGACACAGATGGGGATCTGATGGAAGAGGACTTTATGTTATTTCCCTTTCAGTTATATATACCAAGTAGAGTAATAGAATCTGAGTTAAAATATGGGAAACTGTTCATCTTCAAATATCTTGCTGCTTAAGTTAATATTTCTGTTATAAGGTCAAATAGCTTGGTAAATCACTTTTTAAAATAAAATAATTTGTTTTCATTTTTGTAGGCTTTTTAGTTTCATATTTATTATTAAGAAGACCTTGATCATCCCTGGTTGAAAGGCTTATAAGTCATTGAATTAATTTCAAGAAGAAATAAAACTTCATGAAACACAATAGCTGATTTTAGACAATTCTCGTGTTGTCTATGATATTTCCTTATATTTTTCTATAAATGTCTCAAGAAAAGGAGTATATAGCACTTTCTCAGTGCTCAGTTATGATATATGTTATACTTTAATTTTTTTTGTTTCTTTACTCCTTATAGCTAAATTTCTTCAATGAAATCCTCAATGTTGAAGAGAAAACCAAGATTTAAAAGCTATCAGCTTCATTGATCTTATACAATTGCATTTATCATCATTGGAAGGTACAATAGTATGCTGAAGAATATTTCAAAATATTTATTTGCCTATTGTCTTCTAAAAGTAATTTGTTATACTCAATTTTGAGTGATTAGTGAATAGACTATAATTCATATTAACAGTAAAGTTGGTTTGAAATACTTATCAAATTGCAATTTTTGAATATATTTAATATGTTATTGATGCTAATGCATTAGAATTATTTATCATATGTGGATGCAAATATCAGCTATACATTATTTCTAAGTACACATTTCTTAACCATTTTCTAGAAAAGTTTCTAGTCAGATTTCAGAGACTGCACATTGCCACTTCAGAGATTACACACTTACATGAGGAAAGAGACAGTTTTACACTATCAATGCCTATAAAATAGCCTGTTATATTTACAGGCAATACTCCTGTTTAATGAAATACGGCAGGAGATACTGCCAATTTGTTAAAAAAAAATTTTATTTTTTTCCTTACAGTGACAACAGTTGGATTACCTACTAAATTTTCTCAATGACCTGATATTATTTATTTTGGAAAAGTGGAGAATACTCTCACTTTTCTTTAAGTAAAAATTTATACTTAGCTTTCACTTACTCAGTTTCATAACTTAGGTTAGGGTTAACAAAGAGGGGAAGAGAGAATGGATGGTATGTTGCACTATAGGGATATGGTAATCAGTAAAATAAACATATCCCATGACTTGTGCATGTGTGCTAAGTCACTTCAGTTGTGTTTGACTCTTTGTGACCCTATGAATTGTAGCCTGCTAGGCTCCTCTTTCCACGGGATTCTCCAGGCAAGAAGACTGGAGTGGGTTGCCATGCCTTCCTCCAGGGGGCCTTCCCCCAGGGGGCCTTCCCAAACCAGGAATCAAACCTACATTTCTTACGTTTCTTAAATTGGCAGATGGGTTCTTTCCCGGGTAGTTAAAATGGTAAAGAATTGCCATCTCCATGTGGGAGACCTGGGGTTGATCTCTAGGTCCAGATCCCCTGGAGAAGGGCATGGCAACCCACTCTAGTATTCTTGCTTGGAGAATTACATGGACAGAGGAGCCTGATGGGCTACAGTCCATGGGGTCACAAAGAGTTGGACATGACTGAGAGACTAACACACACATACACAGTGCCACCTGGGAACCCTCTCTCTTGTTGTATTCCACGTGATAAAGTATAGAATGAAATTCCCTGTCTGTAGTTTAACATAGTGCTTAAAAGACTAGGTTCTGGTGGGGAGGGATAAATTGGGAGACTGGGATTGATACACACTCACTAATATATATATAAAGTAGATAACTAATAAAAACCTACTGTTTTTTTTTTTTTTTGGCACAGGGAATACTACTCAATACTCTATAAAGACTTATATGGGAAAGAATCTCAAAAAGAATAGGCATATGTGTAACTGATTCACTCTACTCTTCAGGAGAAATTTTTATGCTTTGGGAACCATACTCTCATCCTTACTCTTGTTGTTCTGGATTAGGAAAATGGAAATCTCATGGCTTCAACCCAGTTCACTGTTAAGTGTTTCTGCTCCGTTTTTGGTTCACAGAGGCATTCTTCTTTATTACTAACTATGCCTATTGTTTTTCAGTTTTCAAAAAATCTATCCTTTACTCCTTTGTGTTTAAAAATATATAATTTTTTTAAAAACAGAGCTACCATATGACCTTGCAATCCCACTCTTGGGCATAAACCCAGAGAAAAACATGGTCCAAAAGCATTCATGCACCCCAGTATTCATTGTAGCATTGTTTACATACCAAGACATGGAAGCTGCCTAAAAATTCATCAACAGAGGAATGGATAAAGAACATGTGGTACATATATACAATGGAATATTACTCATCCATTAAAAATAATTAAATAATGTCATTTACAGCAACATTGATGGATGTAGAGATTGTCATGCTGAGTGAAGACAGAGAAGGAGAAATATTGTATGACATCCTTTATATGCAGAATCTAAAAGGAAATGATACAAATGAACTATTTACCAAACAGAAACAGACTCACAGATTTAGAGAATGAACTTATGGTTGCCAGGGGTGACGGATGGGGGTGGAAAGGATAGGGATTTGGGTACCAATGGACACACTGCTATATTTAAAATGAATAACCAACAAGCGTGTACTGCTTAGCATAGGGAACTCTGCTCAACATTATGTGGTGGCCTGGATGGGAAGGGAATTGGGGGAGAATGGATATATGCATATGCATGGCCAAATTCCTTTGTGGTCCGCCTGAAACTATGACAACATTGTTAATCAGCTATACTCCAAAATAAAATACAAAGGTTTTTTAAAAAACTATAGCACTTTATAATTCAGGAACATCACAATAGTATACTTTTAATTTAACTATTTTTTATATACCTTATATGTGTAAAACATTTTAAGTTGTGTGTGTTATCATTTCCATAATAATTTAATTTTTTTAATTAAATAGACACTTATGTTTGGATACATTCTTAAGATCAAAAACCAGGTAAGTTTTCAAGAATGAACTAGTACACTAACTTGATAGGTTAATCTATATTAGGTTTCAATAATTATTTTTCTATTTCTTATGTTTTCTATAGCTGGAAACCTTTGTGGAGAGCTATTGTGTTCCTTCCCTCTGTTCTGTCTGCTTAGGAGGGGCTCTTCTGGCACCAAGACTCAGTCATTCAGCCATGTCTGACTCTTGCGATCCCAGAGACTGTAGCCCTCAGGCTCCTCTGTCCATGGGATTTCTTAGGCAAGAATATTGGAGTGGGCTGCCATTTTCTTCTCCAGGGGATCTTCTGAACCAAGGATCAAATCCATGTCGAAGGCCTGGATATCTTTTATTATTTTCAACACAAGAAATATCCCTTCCTATCAAGCTGATCCCATCCCTTATTCTTTCAATATTAATCTTGGTCATGTGACATTTTAATTGGGTGTTATATGCTTCCCTCTTCTTCAACACCAGCAAGCTTCCAGAGAACAGCTGTTCTACCAGCCTGGGCCTGGGAGTTAAGAGCCGAAGGATTCTATTGCAGCCACATTCCATGAGCAAGGAATAGCAGGTCAGTGTAGCTCAAGTGAAGGGAACACAAGTGCAAGGAGAAGGAGGTGGTGTCAGGAGAGTAACAAAAACTGATTCCTGCAGAGCCTTGTAGATGATAAGAAGATGAAGAGCCCTGTAGATGATAAAAGGCATCATTTTTTTAACTTTGATTAAAATGGGAAGTCATTGTGAAGTCCTCAGGAGAGGAGTAACATAGTCTGAGTGCTATTTTAAAGGATTACTCACAGCACTGTTTTGTGGACTGATTCAAAGAGAAGACTGAAAGAACACAGCTGTCCAGGTGTTAGGTAGTTAGAATAGGAAAGAGGAGTCCAAAATGGAGAAAGACAAAGGGCAAAGGAAGGGGAAAGCCTATGAAGATGAAACAAAAGAAAATCCGAGACCCAAGTGAGAACCTCAGATGAAACAAACAGCCCTCCTGCCTAGTCCTAATTTACCTAGGGCAGGCTCGGGGGAGGAGACAAAGCATATAAAAAGAGGAGCCAAGATTGGGTCTCTCCTTTGTGGTCAGCCCTCCCTCATGCCTAAAGGGTGTACTTTCCTTTGCTTGCTGAATAAAATTCTGAGTGTAACCGAGGTGTAATACTGGTCTACCATTTCAAATCTTTGCTGTGGCAAGACAGAACCGAGGAAATTACACACTCCCCTGACACAGGCAAGACATGATGAGGCCTCAACAGGGCAGCAGCAGTAGAGAAATGAGATAGACTGATATTTTAGATTAATTTGAAGGTAAAGTTAATAGAATTTTTTGCTGAATTATATGTGAGTTACAAGGAAAAAGCAACTTGATTTCTACCTCCAACATAAATGCTTTTCTCATGTCACCAATGACCTCCATCCAGGTGACTAAATTACTTTCTTATTTTATATTTCCTTCTGTCAGCTTCCATCACTGGGGCCATCTCTTTTCTTGAAACACTTTCTCATGTTGGTTTCAGCTGACCCTCGAACCCCAAGTTTTATTTTCTCCCTAGATGTCCTTTGTCTCTTTCTCCAGCTCATTCTCCTTTTCTTCCCCATGAATGCCATCAGGTCTACATTTATACCCACTTATCACTTGACACTGAGTCTTTTCCCTAAGGAATATTATCCATAGACATGGCATTGAATATTATTTATTTACAGAGAATACTGATTTTATCTCTGCTACTCAGATTTCCACTCTATTCTTCAGGTTCACACAATAAAAATCAATTTGGTAAACCTTTCTCTCTACAGTGAAAGTGCCTTAAAATAAATATATCAAGAACAAAATTATGATCTTCCATTTCCCCCTATTTTATCAAATGGGAAACTTTCCAATTCAATGCAAACCCATTCATGCAAGTGAGCAAACCAGAGAATAAACAGCCAACCTGTTACCTTCTTTTTCCTTAGCACCTGCTATTCAATTTCAGTTTAATCAGGAAACCACAGCTTTAACTACTATTAAAGTGTTCTCAGAATCCAAATGAACTAACCTGAATGTGTTCTTAGAATCTAAAAGAGGTGTGGAGAATCCCTTATTAGAACACAATACATTTTGAATGATAGCCTAAAGGCCTTGTGCTGCTCTAGGTCATGAGTCCAAAGGAGTAATTTAGGGATGCTGAGAGCTAAGAACCTGGATCACTGTGGTACAGTTTCATCTTGGTGCATACACATATGCCAAACAGACTATACAGAGCAAAAACTCTGAGAGCTCCAGGGACTCACTGTAGCCAAAAATATAGCCTTAAGAATATGATTGAACAACGAACCAGAGTTCAAAAAGTGACAGCTTCCCCATGCCAGTGAGTGTTATTCACAAACAGATGTATATCTTCAAGGGTGGTTACTTGGCTGGAGAGTGAATACTGCATAAGGAGGGTGGACTGGTGTGTCCCAAAAATCCAATATTGTCTTGTTGCAATTGCTTGTTAGGATTTACCACCTTGGCTAGTAATGTCACCTCTGTACTGTACAAACATCACAGGTGCTTCCTGATATCTCCCACTATTGCCTCATGTCCACTCTCCCACAGGAAATAGCTTCCAGATAAAGACAGAATGTTTTAAGAACCAGCATAATTTATTTTTCTAGCTTTACATAAAAATGCATGGCTGAAAATAGATCCTCTTAGTATTTGCTGGAAAGAAGCAAATACAAATATTTTCTTAGCTTAGTGTCATGATTTTCGTATGATGATGTATGTAGCATAGGGCTGCATATAAGATGGAAAAGGGTTGAACTTTTTTGTGAACTGGGTAAATATATATCAGACCCACAAGTGATCACAGTTAAAGAAATCCGGAACAGTGTTATTCAAACTCTCTGTGGTAAAGTAACACGATTTTCTTTTTTGTTTTCCAAATTCACTACATACACATATATTATTAAAGAATATAAATGCAAATTATTAAAAAATAAAAGTAATATTCAGTAGACATAAGATTTGGTCAAATTATTATGAATGCCCTGGTGTATGTGTGTGCTCAGTTGCTTCAGTAATGTCTGACTCTTTGCGAGGCTATGGACTGTAACCTGCCAGGCTCCTCTGTCCATGGAAGTTTCCAGGCAAGAATACTGGAGTGGGTTGCCGTTTCTTACTCCAGGGGTTCTGCCCAACCCAGGGATTGAACTCATGTCTCTTGCATCTCCTGCATTGTCAGGCAGATTCTTTTCCACTGCATCACCCAGGCATATTATATTTAAAGAAAAATGTAAAATCAAAGTTTGTGTCATTTGATTCAAAAATAATTAGACTGACACAGTATTCAGAACAAGATGGAAATGTGGTGTGTATGTGTATATGTGTATGCACGTGAGTAGATATAATTACTGGAATTTAATTTTCAAACAATATTTTCTTAATTTTTCTGAGAATAAAGATAACTGAGAAGTGAAATTACAGGTTATTATGAATAAATGTTAGAAAATTAAATTGCAAGACATTCATCAAAGTGGTAATGGTATAATTTCTAACTGTACATATAACAAGGAGACTTGACTTAAAAGGGCATATTTCAGTATATCTCTTTAAAAAACACAGATGTGACTAGTAACAATAACAATAAGTTAAAACCAAAGTATTAACAAAAGCAAACAGTGAAAGTACTGGGTTGGCCAAAATGTTCAGTTTTTTCCATAAAGAAAATATTAGGGTCTTTGAAAAATGTGACACCAAAGACTAAGATTCATGAGAAAATGAATAGCGCAAACTCTAGGACAGTTATTATTTTATTTTACATAGCAAAGTAATTAAGAAAAGTCTCAAGAGAAATTTTAAAAAGTATTTTGAAATAAAAATTAAATTACAACTTATAAAATTTGTGGGATACAGTGCAGGCAGCATTCAAAGGGAAAGTTATAGTACTGAATACATAGATTAGAAAAAAAGACAAATCTAAAATCAATAATCCTAGTTTTTACCTGAGAAAATTAGAAAAAGAATAAAAATTTAAATCCAAGTAAGCTAAAGAAAAAAAGTAATAAAGATTGAAGTGTAATTCAATGAAAATTGAAAAGAAGAAAATGAATACATCCAAAAGCTAATATTTTAAAAGATCAATATAACTGATAAACTGCTGGGCAGGTTAACCAAGATAAGACAGATGATAGTAATCCCTAATATTAGAAATGAATGATGGAATATCACTACTTATCCCATGGACATTAAAAAGACAATAAATATAAAAAGCTCTATCCTAACAAATTTGATAACCTGGATGAAATATGCCAATTCCTTGAAAAACACATTCTCCCAAGTTCACACAAAGATAAACAGACTGTGTAAATAGGTCTACACGTACTAAAGAAACAATAATTAATAACCTTCGTAAACAGAAATTATTAGGCATAGCTAATTTCACTGGTAGATTCTATGAAAATTTGATGAAGATTAACTGTTTCTCTGGGCTTCCTAGGTGGTTCACTGGTAAGGAGTTCACCTGCCAATGCAGGAGACAGGGGTTCTATCCCTGAGTCAGGAAGATCCCCTGGAGAAGGAAATGGCAACCCATTCCAGGATTCTTGCCTGGGAAATCCCATGGGCATAGGAGCCTGGGGGACAGTCCATGGAGTCTCAAAGAGTCGGACATGACTTAGTGACTCAACAACAACAACAACTTCTCTACAATATTGTTCAGAACATACAAGCAGATGAGCACTTCTTAACTCATACTATGAGATCAGCAATATTCTAATATCAGAATCACAAGAAAGAAATATACAGAGCAGTATGGCTCATGAATGGAGAAGGCAATGGCAACCCACTCCAGTATTCTTGTCTGGAGAATCCCAGGGATGGCAGAACCTGGTGGGCTGCCGTCTATGGGGTCGCACAGAGTCAGACACGACTGAAGCGACTTAGTAGCAGCAGCAGCAGCAGCATGGCTCATGAATATACATATGACAATCCTCAACAAAATATTTTTAGGTCATATCCAACAACTTACAAAAGGAATTATACACCACAACCATGGGGTACTCAAGGTATGTAAGTTTACCCAACATTCCAAATCAATTAATGTAATTCTTCCCATCCACTGGCTAAAGAACAAAAGTCTTACGATCATGTCAATAGATGTGAGAAAACATTTTACAAAACCCAACATGCACTTATGATAAAATCTCTTGGCAAATTAGGAATTCAGGGGAATTCCACCAACCTGATAAACAACATCTACAAAAATCCTACAACTCATATTATACTTAATTGTGTGACATTAGAAGCTTTCCCTCTAAGAGAAGTAACAAGACAAAGACGTCCCTTTTCACGGCTCTAATGCAATGTCATACTGGAAGTCCTAGCCAATGCCATAGATTTTTTAAAAATAAACTAAAAGTATACAGATTGGAAAGGAAGAAATAAAATATCCTTTTGTATATGACATGATTGCCTTTATAGGAAATCTCAAAAAATCAACAACAAAAATTCTTAAAAGTAATGATTGTAACAAGACTGCAGGATGAAAGTTTAATATAGTGAAGCCAATTGCTTTCCTTAGTAGCAATGAACAACTGTAGTTTGATATTAAAAACACAAAAGCATTCAAGCAGCACTAAAAACCTCCCAAAACACATTGGTATAAATCTGGTAAAATAGCCACAACTGCTGTATGACAAAAACTATAAAATTCTGATAAGAGATATCAAAGAAGACCTGACTAAACGTAGAAATATTCCCTGTTTGTGGTTAATAAGAGTCAATACTGTCAAGTGGTCAGTTATTCCCAACTTGATCAATAGATTCAAAGTAATTCCCATAAATGTGCCAGCAAGTTACTATGTGGATATTGATAAAATAATCTAAAGTTTATATGGAAAGTCAAAAGACCCAGAATAGCACATAATAGTGAAAAACATGTCAGGATTGATACTACTGTATCTCAAGAATTACTATAAACTGTAGTAATCAAAACAGTGTTGCACTGGCAAAAAAAAAAAAAAAAAAAAACAGACAAAAAGAACAATGGAAAAAAAATGAAATGTCTAGAAAGAGACCCACACAAATACAGTGAACTAATATTTGACTAAGGACAAAAGCAACTGAATGGAGACTGGAACAGTCTTTTCAACAAGTTGTGTCAGAATTGAAAACACAAATGCAAAAAAATGAATATAATCATGCAACTTTAATAAATCACCAATGGGTGTTTATTGAATATTAAAAATGTATTTAGATGTTTACCTTACACCTTCATAAAATTAACTGAAAATGTATCATAGAGCCATATGTAAAATAAAAATCTTCAAAAGTTCTCTAAGATAACATAAGAGAATATCTAGGTGACTTTGGGTTTAGAGTTGAATTTTAGATACAAAATTGAAATTCATGAATGACAAGCTTGATAAGATAGAGCTCATTAAAACTAGAACATAATTAAAAAGTGATTTCAATTAGTGTCTTGCTAATAACAATAAATATCAGTTGATGAAAAACAAAACAAAACAAAAACTAAAACTTGCTATGAGAAATACTCTTAAGAGGGGAAAAAAGACAAACAATAGACTGGGAGAAATATTTGCAAACCACATACCTTACAAAGGACTTGTATTCTTTACAAGGGCATTGCTTTTTAAAATAAACAAAAAATCCTTAAAACTCAAAAATAAGTAAAACAAACCAAAACAAAAGATTGAACAGAAGTCTCATCAAAAAAGATGATGGGAAATAGGACACGAGGTGCTCAAATACTTGTGTCTTTAGGAAATGGCAAAACGTGAGAGCACTATACACCTATTAGACTGGCTAAAATCTAAATCAAACAATACCAAATGCTAAGGAGAATGTGGATCAACATTGATTTTGGGAATGCAAAATGGTACATAAAGCTACTTTGGTAGATAAATGTAGCAGTTTCTTACAAAGTTAAAGCTAAATATGATCATACAACAGGATTCAGCACTCATATTCAGATACTCATCCTAGGCTGTGACAGTGGCTCAGGTAAGAATCTGCCTGCAATGCAGAGGTTTAATCCCTGTGCTGGCAAGATCCCTGGAGAAGAGAATGGCAACCCACTCCAGTATTCTTGCCTGGAGAATCCCATAGACAGAAGAGCCTGGTGGGTTGCAGTCCATGGAGTCACAAAGAGGCAGACATGACAGCAAGACTAACACAACATACACTTACCCAAATGATTGAAAACATACCCACCCAAATATCTGCACAGGAATGATTATAGCAACTTTATTCATAATGGACAAAAACAGAAAGCAACCAAGATGTCCTTCAATGGTAAATGGTTAAATTTGGTACATCCACATAACAAAATATCATGAAACCATGAAATGAAATAAGCTATTGTCAGGTAAAGACATAAAGGAAATATAAATGAATAAATTCTAAGCTAAAGAAGCTAGTCTGAAAAGTGTACATATCATATGATTCTAATTATAGACAATCCAGAAAGGCAAAACTGTATGGATAGTGAAAACATCAGTGGTCACTATGGGTTCAGTGGGAGGGAGGGAGGTAAGAATGATTAGACAGAACACGGGGCAGTTTTAAGACAGTGGAAGTATTCTGATTCTGCAAAGATGAACACGTGATATCCAATAACCGACATCACACTAATAATGAAGGCTGTTAGTGAGAGGGCTATTTGTGGATGTGGAAGAAGGATGCTCGAGGAAGAGGAGCTTTAAGGAAACTCTCTGTTCTTTCTGCTCAAATTTTCTGTAAACTTGAAACTGCTTTTTAAAAAGTGGCTTATTAATAATAATAAAAAATCCTATCAAAACCCAGACAATCACAGGCTGACAATCTGAACCAGGATATTACAAATTAGTATGATATTCACCTATAGAGGTTGATTTAAATTTATGATATAAATGTTAAAATTGCTTAATATGTCTTTTCTTCAAGAAAATACCAGCTTCAGATATTCACATAATAAAAGCACATGTAAATGGCTAATTTAGATAGCAGAGGAAAAACATATTAATAGAAAACTATATTCCCTGCCCTTATTAAAAAAATCATCGAGGATTATGGTTTAATCTTTTGCCATCTTTTAGTTTCTCCAGGAGTCCACATGCCTAGGTCTAATTCACTCTGTAGTTGGATGTGGAAATTCTGAAATTCAGAGAGATGCAAATTCTGCCTGATTTTTCATCTTCCATGACAGAGAATAGCTTGAACAGTGTGATGAGGCAGTCTTCCTTCCATATGTTCTGTTTAAATCTTGCCAATTTCAATGCTGTAAAAGGTGCAAATAAACTACCTATTTTTCATTCTGCAGGATTCTGGAGTAAAGGGAAATCACTTTCACATTTGGTGATCAATAAAGAGGTGTAATAAAAAGTTTAATTTAAAATGAGTTTTAAATAAGATTGTTTGTAAAATAGTTGGAAAGGCAGCAGAGAAGTCATAACAGACACAAGCAGTTTGTTGAAGGCAAACCTAAAGGCGATAGTTGGAAAATGATGCTGTGGAAGTTTATAGAGATTGATCACTCTGCAGAATGATGAATTACTTAGATTGGGGAAAAGCTATATATAAGGAAACTGTTTAGAATTTCTCTTAAAAATGAGAAAGTCAAAGTAGGTAACATTGTTATCTTCTACATGCCTGCGTGCTCAGTCACTTCAGTCATTTTTTGCTCAATCACTTCAGTCGTGTCTGACTCTTTGCAACCCCATAGACTGTAGCTTCACACTCTCTGTCCAAGGGATTCTCCAGGCAAGAATACTGAAATGGGTTGCTATGCCATCCTCCAGGGGATCTTCCAGACCCAGGGATCAAACCTGGGTATACTGTATTGCGGGCAGATTCCTCTCTGCTGAGTCACCAGGGGGAAGCATTTATCTTCTACATAGTGAAGCAAAAATAAAGAGTTGGTATAGACAATAAGGCTTGGGTGGCAATTAAAATAATTGAGACATAATTTGAAGGGTCAGGAGTTTAGGTCTTAAAGATATAAATTCATATGCCTTTGTTTTTAAACAAATTTCATTTGAGAAGATTGCAGGGGGAAACTAGAAATGTCCAGCAGTTGGTGGATTCTAGGAATCAAAAGAAATCTCAGATTGTTAGTAGGATTTGGGAGATATACAAAGATATGTTATATTTGAATTAATGAGATCAAACCACCAGAGTTTGTACTGAATCAAACAACACCTAAATGCTGATAGACTGGGAATGAAAATGTAGATTTTTCTCTTTCTTGGTGAAATATAACACTGATAGCTTGATGTAGCATACCTGAAGCCCTAAACCAAATAGACTGAATTGCTCTGAAAAATTTAGTTAGGTTATGGGCTTATTAACAAATGTATGGCTTAGTTCTTTCTTGTTTTTATTTTTGAATCATAACTTGTTACTTGATATATTTTGATCCATCCTTTAGTATATAGGGTTTCATTGATGAGTGAGATATATAGATGAAGCACTAGCAACATTACAATCAGAATTACATTTGAAAATTAATTTATGTGTATCTCTGATTAAGCCTGTAATAACTGCTTTGTTATTATTATTCTTAAAATTTTCTATTAAAAACTGTATTTTTTTATAATTTGCTTAAAATATTTTGAAATCCTCTATAATGTCTGTTATTCCAAACTTGGCATAAAATATTATCTCTAAATAGTTGGTCAGTCTTTTCAGTATATTACCCCTATAAAATTTGAATATTCCAATTATTTTGTAAAATTATTTATTTATTTAAACAGAAGGAGACTGTACCATGAAGTATTTCCTTTAATTCTTTAGGTACTTAATTTTCAAAAGTGAAAAACTTGATCTCGTTCAAATCAATTAATGTACCAATTATTACACAGATCTAGGAGTCACAAGACTTTGTTTTCTTTGTACGCTTTGACTTCCACTTCAGTTCAGTTCAGTAGCTCAGTAATGTCCAACTCTTTGTGATTCCATGGACTGTAGCACACCAGACCTCCCGGTCCATCACCAACTCCCAGAGTTTACTCAAACTCATATTCATTGAGTGGGTGATGCCATCCAATCATCTCATCCTCTGTCGTCCCCTTCTCCTCCCACCTTCAATCTCTCCCAGTATCAGGGTCTTTTCAAATGAGTTAGTTCTTCACATCAGGTGGCCAAAGTATTGGAGTTTCAGTTTCAGCATCAGTCTTTCCAATGAATATTCAGGAGTGATTTCCTTTAGGATGGACTGGTTAGATCTCCTTGCAGTCCAAGGGACTCTCAAAGAGTCTTCTCCAACACCACAGTTCACTTGCAATTTGTACACCATAAAATACGTGATGAGTGTTGAACATCAGTTCAAATAAGGTAAATTCAGATTCCCCTTGCATAGTTATGATCACTCCGTTAGTAATTTGCCAACGTTTCCCCCATAAAATGCTATCTGGAGACTATCCAAAAATTTACATATATATAGTATATATGTAAATATATACATAAGTATATATAAAACTATGTATTGTATATCTGTGTAAGACAAGTTAACATTTCTATATCGAGAAAAACAATACTTTTACAACTCCAAGGTTTAACTTACACATTTGGTGATGAGATGTTTGTACAATGCAGTGTCAACTTATATTCTAAATTCCACTGAAAAGTTTTCTACATTTCATGATTTACCCTTAACAAAAACATCTTTGCTCAGATGTCATCTATTCAATGAAATTTGCTTGACTATTTAAAATGACCTCCCATACCCTCATATGATGGTCTATTTTTTTTGCATAGGTCTTATTATCTTCAATAATATAATTTATTTATCATAATTATTATTCAGTGCCAGAAAAGCAGATTTTTTTGGCCTAGTTTACTCAAGTCCAAGAGCCTAGAACAGTGACTAGCACATAACCAGCACAAGAAAATATTTTTGAATAAATGGATGAATGAATGGATGAATGGCTAAGCAAAAGTTGCTCACATCTTCTCAAATATTTTGATGTGTATATCAATTCCTAAAGAAAAACTGAATTTCAATTCACTTGAAAATGAAAATGTTAGGTGTTCAGGCGTGTCCAACTCCTTGGATTCTCAGTTGCTCTGTCCATAGAATTCTCCAGGCAGGACTACTGGAGTGGGCTGTCATTCCCTTCTCCAGGTGATCTTCCTGACCCAGGGATGGAACCCTGATCTCCAACACTGAAGGAAGATTCCTTACCATCTGAACTATCAGGGATCACTTAAAAGCATATATCTCTTCAAAGAGATAAACTAAGTCAATGCATTATTACCAATCTCATTATTGTGAGTATAATTATAGTTGGTAATACAATTTTGGCAAAATTAATTAATGTTTTTCAAAATGAATGAGCATCCAGATTAGTGGTAGATATCAATGGAGATGATCATTCCTGGTATGGTAGCCGCCATGTTTAGAAGAAGCAGAAATCAACCACTCAGCTGAAGGCCTGCAGTTCTGCCCTGTAACTGAAGTTTAGTCCACCCACTTGGCCTTGATTAATGAGGTTTGTGGTGGGGTCACAGTATTTTCTTTTATGATGTTTGGTTGGAAGAGAACACTTGCTATCTAAAACATTCTATCATGTTAGGTTACCCTTTTATTTTCCTTTGACGAGGCTGGGCGACTTTTGCCTGCATGCTTTGACATTTCCCAGATGCTGGTTCCTTCAATTTCAAATTGATCAAAGATAAGGCAGTAAGAAAACCCAGAAAACACACCACCAGTAGTTCCTTGCATCATGAGGGCCCTTGCCAGTAGTACACAGTAAGTCTGTTGCTCTCCAAGTTTCAGAGTTTTTTTCCGTGTTTATTTTATATATAATGTTCAAAGTCTCAGTTAAAAGGTGGAATAGAAAAATGTGAGTTTACCCTATATTCGTGAAAATTGGGCTAATTTAAATTTTATGGACTTTTTTCCTTAAAAAAATCTTTAGTTTCCATTTTTAAAAATGATATTCCAAATTATATGGGACAGCTCCACAACTGAAAACTTTATTTTATTTTTATACTGTCATGCTTATGCAAAATTTCACCTTCCAAAATCAGCAAATATAATTTTGGTATGATATAAATTCTCTTTTTTTTAACTGAGACCAGAGTACAAATAATACATAAAAGATGAATAAATCAAGCTACAATGTTGCTTTCTATCAAAATAAATACTTAAATATATAGAAATAAATTTTGCCAAAATGCATTTCTCAGTTTTATCTCTCTACCTTAGCTAATTTTAATATTTAAAGTAGCAGGAGGAGGAGGTGGAGGAGGAGGAAATTGCAACCCACTCCAGTATTCTTGCCTGAGAAATCCCATGGACAGAGGAGCCTGATGGGCTACAGTCCATGGTGTTACAAGGAGTCTGACATGACTTAGCTACTAAAACAACAGAGCCAGACATCCTGGAATGTGAAGTCAAGTGGGCCTTAGAAAGCATCACTACGAACAAAGCTAGTGGAGGTGATGGAATTCCAGTTGAGCTATTTCAAGTCCTGAAAGATGATGCTGTGAAAGTGCTGCACTCAATATGCCAGCAAATATGGAAAACTCAGCAGTGGCCACAGGACTGGAAAAGGTCAGTTTTCATTCCAATCCCAAAGAAAGGCAATCCCAAATAATGCTCAAACTACTGCACAATTGAACTCATCTCACATGCTAGTAAAGTAATGCTTAAAATTCTCCAAGTCAGGCTTTAGAAATATGTGAACAGTGAACTTCCAGATGTTCAAGATGGATCTAGAAAAGGCAAAGGAACCAGAGATCAAATTGCCAACATCTGCTGGATCATTGAAAAAGCAAGAGAGTTCCAGAAACACATCTATTTCTGCTTTATTGACTATGCCAAAGCCTTTGACTGTGTGGATCACAATAAACTGTGGAAAATTCAGAAAGATATGGGAATACCAGACCACCTGAACTGCCTTTTGAGAAACCTAAAGGCAGGTCAGGAAGCAACAATTAGAACTGGATATGGAAGAAAAGACTGGTTCCAAATAGGAAAAGAAGTACGTCAAGTCTGTATATTGTCACCCTGCTTATTTAACTTATATGCAGAGTACATCATGAGAAATGCTGGGCTGGAAGAAGCACAAGCTGGAATCAAGATTGCTGGGAGAAATATAAATAAGCTCAGATATGCAGATGACACCACACTTATGGCAGAAAGTGAAGAGGAACTAAAAAGCCTCTTGATGAAAGAGAAAGAGGAGAGTGAAAAAGTTGGCTTAAAGCTCAACATTCAGAAAACTAAGATCATGGCATCTGGTCCCATCATTTCATGGGAAATAGATGGGGAAACAGTGGAAACAGTGTCAGATTTTATTTTTGGGGGGCTCCAAGATCACTGCAGATGGTGACTGCAGCCATTAAATTAAAAGACGCTTACTCCTTGGAAGGAAAGTTATGACCAACCTAGATAGCATATTGAAAAGCAGAGACATTACTTTGCCAACAAAGGTCCATCTAGTCAAGGCTATGGTTTTTCCAGTAGTCATGTATGGATGTGAGAGTTGGACTGTGAAGAAAGCTGAGCACCAAAAAATTGATGCTTTTGAACTGTGGTGTTGGAGAAGACTCTTGAGAGTCCCTTGGACTGCAAGGAGATCCAACCAGTCCATCCTAAAGGACATCAGTCCTGGGTGTTCAGTGGAAGGACTGATGCTGAAGCTGAAACTCCAATACTTTGGCCACCTCATGTGGAGAGCTGACTCATTGGAAAAGACCCTGATGCTGGGAGGGATTGGGGGCAGGAGAAGAAGGGGACAACAGATGATGAGATGGCTGGATGGCATCACTGACTCAGTGGAGATTGGTTTGAGTGGACTCGGGGAGTTGGTGATGGACAGGGAGACCTGGCATGCTGCAATTCATGGGGTCGCAAAGAGTCGGATATGACTGAGCGACTGAACTGAAACTTAATCTCATGAATTTATTCTTAATCACTATGTAGTACCCAAATTTCCAATTCTTATAAACATCAAAGGTTTCCCCACTATGTTTGTTTGGGGATCTAAATAAAATCCACAAGTTGCTAAAAAAAAAAAAAAAAAGCTATAGTAGTAATTGTGGCAGATTTATTACTATTAAGGTAGTTTAAAATCTTTAAAACAATACATTTGTACAAGAAGCACAATAGACATTTAATATTTGATTATTTTATGAATGCTCACATATTTTCCTCTCTTAGAGCTATTATAATTGAAGTGAACACCATTAAACCTCTGTATGTCTTCTCCACCCTCCATCTCTGACTTTTTCCCTCTCCTCTAAAACTGGAGGTAGCACTCAGGCACCCCTAGTACTCATCACAGTTCAGTTCAGCCACTCAGTCGTGTCTGACTCTTTGCGACCCCGTGGACTGCAGCACGCCAGGCTTCCCTGTCCATCACCACCTCCTGGAGCTTACTCAAACTCATGTCCATTGAGTTGGTGGTGCCATCCAACCATCTCCTTCTCTGTCATCCACTTCTCCTCCCACCTTCAATCTTTCCCAGCATTAGGGTCTTTTCCAATGAGTTAGTTCTTCACATCAGGTGGCCAAATATTGGAGTTTCATACCTAGTACTCATATCATCCTATTTTTCTCCACCTTTTCCCATACCCTTTCCTCTTCATATTGAATCACACAAGCTTGGAAATATGCATTCACACAAACATATTCTCATTATCCACTATATTCATCCATAGCTCTCCTCTCCCTCTCTCTCTCTCATACACACACACAGAGGAAGGAGGATATTTGAAACAAAAAAGGAAAGTCAAAACATCAAGGAACAGGCTTCAGGGTGTAAATATAGAGGGTAGTAAGTTCACTGATACAACACAGCAATTATTTATGCCCAAGACTTTTTTTTTTAATTTATAATGTGAGAAAATAGAAGGCATTTATTCTATTATGTATAAATTGTGGACTCTGTAAATATTTATGAGGTTCTTTTTAATACATGTGCATACTAAGTCACTTCAGTCATGTCCAACTCCTTGTGACCGTATGGACTGTAGCCTGCCAGGCTCCTCTGTCCATGGGGATTCTCCAGGCAAGAATACTGGAGTAGGTTGCCATGACCTTCTCCAGGGTATCTTCCCAAACTAGGGTTGGAACCCATGTCTCCTGCGTCTCTTGAATTGGCAGGTGGGTTCTTTACCAATAGCGCCACCTGGTATTTATGGAAGTTCTCTTTAATACATGAAAGCAGTCCCAAATTTATTTATTTTATAAAAGCAGTAACAGCGAGAAAACATTCCTTCAACCTGAGTCCCAATCTCTGGCATTATACTCAAGATCCTTAAAAACAGTAGCTGCAAAATCCATCTGCACATCCTTAATGTTTCTTTTTTTTTTTCCCCCCTTAATGTTTCTTAATCTCTCCTCAACTTACTTCATTCTGATTTCTGTTCTCTGCTCCATCAAAACTGCTCTGGCAAGAGTCACCGATAATCTTATTGGTGAACTGCAGTGGATTATCTGAGTATCATCTTACCCCACCTAATTTTGCTTTCTGGTATGCTTGGCTAAGGGCTTCCCTGACGGCTCAGACAGTAAAGAATCTGCCTGCAATGTGGGAGACCTAGGTTCAATCCCTGGGTCAGGAAGATACCCTGGAGAAGGGAATGGACATCCACTCCAGTATTCTTGTCTGTAGAATCCCTTGGCCAGAGGAGCCTGATGGGCTCCAAGGGGTCGCAAAGAGTCAGACACGAGTAACCGACTAATACTTTCACATCCTTGGCCAATTCCTTATTCCTTATTTTAGTTACCTGCTGAGATGCTCAATGTGATTCTTTTTTGTCACTGACTATCTCCTCTTTCATTTCTACTATTTATGGCCTAAAAATTGGCTCTCCTGGAGCCCCTTTGCTTCTCAGATCATCCGCTGTCGATGTGTCATTTAATCTATAATGGAGTGTATTGCTGCTGCTGCTGCTACTAAGTCGCTTCAGACGTGTCCGACTCTGTGCGACCCCATAGACGGCAGCCCACCAGGCTCCCCCGTCCCTGGGATTCTCCAGGCAAGAACACTGGAGTGGGTTGCCATTTCCTTCTCCAATAATGGAGTGTATTAGTCTCTCTATAAAGGCATCTTCCAAATCTATATTTCAAAACTAGCTGGCTATTTTGAGCTAAGCACATCTATGTTTATGGAACCACACAGTCTGAAGGCACAACAATTCAACATTGAGTCCCTCTTCTCCCAAATCCGCCACGTCTCTTGAAGTTATGGCAGTTGTTGTAACTCTACCAACCTTCCAGTCTCTAAAGTCAGACACTGGCTTTCCCTCATACTGAAAGGAAGTCCAACTTACTTTATTTTCTCTTCTGCTGACTACATCCATCTCCTTTCCTTTGGCTGCATAGCACCAGACTCAGTACTGCTGACTTCAATGTTTGTGATAACATCAAATATCTTTTCTGCTTTGGACTCAAACTCTTTCAAATTGTTCTCCCTTTTTTTCCGTTAAAATACAATTATGTGTTCCTTTAAAAATTATTTGGGCAGAAAACTTGAATATAGAGTCATGTCCAATCTTCTCTGTGGCACAAAATTCATGTCATGATTTTACTTTTACCTACTTGTCTTGCTTGGCTTCTCACCATGTCAATTTTTTTTAATTATTCTAGTCATATACAATTACTCACAATTTTTCAATACTGTGTATTGTGTCTTAGCTCTGCTCAGCTACATCTTTTCTTGGCATACATGACCACCTCGTCTCATAGTTGTAAATTCCTCTTTGTTATGTTGCAGGTTTTATAATATGAATTGAAAGATCCAGGCATTGTACTTGTTTTATTCACCACCCTTAGTGCCAGCCCAGTGCCAAATTCATAAGAAATCATGGGATTAAAAAATACATGAATCAAATGTACTGTTTAAGCCCTAGCACTATAGGTTAGTCTGCCCCTGGGGAAATTATTTAAATTTCACTCTGACAGCTATACCTATACCTTCTTTGTTCCTATCTCCCTGTGTAGCTATGTATAGATGAATATTAAAAAGGATTTCTGGCATTTTCATTAACAGCTAACTTTAGGAAAGCTGACCTAAATCATCATAAATGTAAGTCGATTACTAGGACTGCACAGCATCTTATGTCATCCATGTATCAATATAACCATGTGAAACACATAACTGCAAACAGGGAGTAGATCAAATGTTTGTGGGGCTGATGGAAGCACAATTTCAAGCAATGAATTTACTTACTCCACAGTAGGAGTAAAAGAAGTCACAAATACTAAACAAAGAACATCTTGCTAGAATATGGATGACTATAGTTATTTTTCATCCATTAGGCTATTTAGTCATTTCTACACTCTTAAATCCTAATTGATAAATAGCACCATAGCTAGAGATACAGCAGCATTTAGAAGCCACATTTTAGGGAGAAAAGATCATAATTGCATATGTATAAACAAGTGAGTATCTAAAAATGAAACAGAATTAAAAGTAACCCTCTTTGGCAACCTGATGTAGAAGCACATTTTCCATATCAGGAATGTGGAATGTAGAAACAGCTGTATTTTTGGCTCTGTAGTTTTCTTCATCTTTATTTTCATCAGTCAAGGGATGAGGGACACATGTAACCTGTGGCTGATTCATGTCAATGTATGGCAAAAGCCACCACAATATTGTAAAGTAATTAGCCTCCAATTAAAATAAATAAATAATTTTTTTTAAGTAAAAAAGACGGATTGAAATAATTTAAGATAATTTACCCTGGTGGCTCAGACGGTAAAGCGTCTGCCTACAATGCGGGAGACCTAGGTTCAATCCCTGGGTCGGGAAGATCTCCTGGAGAAGGAAATAGCAACCCACTCCAGTATTCTTCCCTGGAAAACCCCATGGACGGAGGAGCCTGGTAGGTTATAGCCAGTCCATGGGGTCACAAAGAGTCGGACACGACTGAGCAATTTCACTTTCACTTTCACTTTTCATATAAGTTATAGTGTATATAACATAAAAACAAATAATTACCAAGACAAAGCTATGGTTTTTTCCAGTAGTCATATGGATGTGAGAGTTGGACCATAAAATGGTTGAGTGCTGAAAAACTGATGCTTTTGAACGATGGTGCTGGAGAAGACTTTTGAGAGTCCCTTGAAATGCAAGGAGATCAAACCAGTCAGTCTAAAGGAAATCAGTCCTGAATATTCATTAAAAGGACTGATGCTCTCCACCCGCTCCCACCGGGGGTGGGGATCGGGATGGGGAATACATGTAAATCCATGGCTGATTCATGTTGGTGTATGACAAAAAGCACTACAATATTGTAAAGTAATTAGCCTCCAACTACTAAAAATAAATTAAAAAAAAGAAAGAAAGAAAGAAGGAAAGGACTGATGTTGAAGCTGAAGTTTCAAATCTTTGGTTATCTGATGAGAAGAGCAGACTCATTGGAAAAGACCCTGATGCTTGGAAAGATTGAAGGCAGGAGGAGAAGGGGACGGCAGAGGATGAGCTAGTTGGATGGCATCACGGACTCAATGGACATGAGTTTGAGCAAACTCCAGGAGATAGTGAAGGACAGGGAAGCCTGGCGTGCTGCAGTTCATGGGGTCACAAAGGGTCACATAGGACTTAGCGACTGAACAACAACAACCAAAGCCCTTGATTTCTTCTACTGAGACATGAGCTGTTTTCTTTCTGAACATTTTTTCTTGCATTAAAAATGAGAGTGTTATAGGTTGTTAATTATGATTAACAGCTGAGAGTCCCCTGAGAGCAAGAGTCATGATGTCTATTTGTAACAAGGAAAACGTTTTTAGGATAAGTCTGTGTGCAGCTGTAAACAACAAGGTTGGATTCCTTTTTTTTCACTTTTACCAAAAGAAGAAATGTCATATGAGTGAATTATTTAAACATGTCAAAGGTTATACATTGTTAGGAGAAAACTGTCATTTATAGATGATGCAATCATTGTTTCACAAAGTACACAAATATGAATAATTAAAAAAATATAAAAATAAAATGCCATAGATATACAAAACCTAAACTATAGATGCAAAAGATTACATTTGTAACAAAAGCACAATATCATATTGTATAAAAGCCATATAATTAATATTTATAAGTCATCAAATAATATTCAATTGAATATGCAAATACAGTATGAAAAAAGAGACAGGTTTTAAGACAAGCAAAATGCTCAATTAATAAATAGGCAAATAAGCAGAATTATCAATGTAATGTTTATCATAATAGTACTTTCCAGTACTTTTGAGAAAATAAATTGAGCAACATTTTAGATGAGGTTTTTTATATTGAATGCAATATGAACATAGAGTTAGAATAAAAAAAATCCAAACTCATGGAAATTAAACCAGATAAAACATATGTT
This sequence comes from Dama dama, assembly GCF_033118175.1. NCBI lineage: Eukaryota > Metazoa > Chordata > Mammalia > Artiodactyla > Cervidae > Dama > Dama dama. The sequence goes on along the minus strand of NC_083710.1, from coordinate 64,846,821 downwards.
TTTATTTTCTGTTTTATTTGGTAGCTATATTTGCTTCGCCTACCATGTTATTTTCATTTTGAAGTGTCTTATTTTTGCTTTGACCTCTAGTAGTAATCTGAAGTTATCAAGGCAGGATTATGGACTCTGCGGCAGGAGGGGTTGATGGACTTCTAAAGTAGTGATTCTCTTTTGATTTTGTTGGACTCAATTTCTACTGTTTGCTCTGTTAATCCTCTTCACCACCACACTTCTAGAGAATGCTGATTCCAGGTTAACTCTTTCTTCTAGAAATGTGATGCCTTTCCAAGACTACCACCACTTGTCCTATGAAATTTGGAGCTGCTACATTTTGTTTGTCTAGTAACCAGTGCTTGTTTACCTTTTCTCAGACCTACTTTCAATATTTCCCCATGGGAAGCAAGTTCACTTTCTGCAGACTATCTTACCTGTGTTCTGCAATCACTAGTTTTCTACTATAAATTATTATAATATCTCTGCTCTTCCAAAGAAACTAGAAAACTCAAGTTATGCCTCACCGTGGGGGTGGGGGGGAAGGCAAATTCTTACAACCCAATACTTCAAAGAAAAACTAACCCCAAATAGATAATAAGTTGAATGTGTGTGTGCATGCTCAGTCACTAAGTTGTGTCCAACTCTGGGCGACCTCAGGGACTGTAGCCTGCTGGGTCCCTCTCTTCATGGGATTCTCCAGGCAAGAATACTGGAGTGAGTTGCCATTTCCTTCTGCAGGGGATCTTCCTGACTATGGATTGAATCCTTGTCTCCTGCATTGGCAAATGGATTCTTTACCCCTAAGCCACCAAGGAAGCCTAAAACAAGATAAATGAGCACAGGTAAATAAGCATTCCTGGTTGGAGGGTTAATAGCACAGCTTCTTTGGAAAACAGTCTTTGGTTTTCTTATAAAGTCTAACTAACATATATTTTGTGACCTACTGGTTTTATTTCTAGCTATTTACACAAGAAAAATGAGGTAATATTTGCACAAAGTCTTATACCTAAACATCTATACAGTCTTATCCATCATAGCCTAAAACTGAAATAAGTCAAATATCCATAAACAGAGTAATTAATTTTTAAGTTGTTATTCTCAATATGATTCAACAATAAAAGGGAACAGTTGGTGACTCAAATGTCAAGTGCTATTCCAAAGAAAATAAACAGAGTGCTAAGCACTTAGTATCTTGCTGCTGCTTTTGAGAATGGTCCTCTTTCCAGACAGAGGAGCAGTTTGCCTTTGCCTGGCAGGGACAGAGTCAAAACTTCAACATCTTATATAAGGGCTTTATCAACTCTTTAGCTCGCTGTCAATTCTACATAAGGAGTCTGGATTATCTACTGCATTAACAAAATCATTCTGATAGGACTTAGCTGGTGTTAGCAAATGTAAAAGATCCATTGGAACACTTGGAAAAAACGGGTGCCAAAGACTCAGAAACATTTCATATGATTATCAAGGAACATTTGAAAACTATTGGTTTGGTAGTATGAGCCATGTTAAGATGAATACCTTATGTACATATTCACAGAAAAGAGACATGCCTAGTAGCCTAACTTAACTGCTAACTTTTAGCAGTAGAACAGTAATTTATTTGGACTTACTACTTTGATTCATTTTCAATAAACTAAGTCTGGAGCAGGTCTAAGTTTCCGAGTTAGTCACTCCGCCCATGCGGAGTATGACCAGCAGATCCAACTGTGCGGAAGTGTTTGTGGCAAACGGTATCTTGAAGCAAAGCCATGTTCTCTTCTGCAGAGGGCTACCGACCTACTGCCCACAGCAAAAGCCTGGTGCTGGGCCCTTGCAGAGACTTGTCCACTCCATTAAGGCATCATGTCACTTGGATGTGCTCATCCTACCTGATGTTATCTGACACACCTAGCCATGAATCTGGGAATGTGCAGCCATATTCCACCATCAAGTGCAAATGGCTTGTATGAGAGGGACTTGAGCAGATGCAGGATTCACAGAAAATTCCCACTGACTGCTTGTTTACCACATATTTCACAGAAGCACAGTGTGAACATTTTCAGAGATTCTGGAGAATTGTAGCAGTTTCTGGGTGTGATTTTTGAGAAACCACTTCCATTTTAGTGAGTCACTCAGTACAACTCAGCAGGTAAAAGATTCACCTGCAATGCAGGAGACCTGGGTTCAATCCCTGGGTTGGGAAGATCCCCTGGAGATGGGAACACCTACCCACTCCAGTATTCTGGACTGGAGAATTCCATGGACAGAGGAGGCAGGCACACTACAGTCCATGGGGTCGTAAAGAGTCTGGACACTCTGAGCGACTTTCATTCAGTATCTACTTCTTTATCTTCCCAACTACAGCTCCCTGAACATTGGCAGCATTTTCTTTTTCTTTCTTTCTTTTTTTTTGTCCTCCTGAGCATTCTGATATTCTCCTATGAAAAATGTTTTTTCCTTCCCAGAATTATTTTATTCACTCTAGTTTTGTGACTGAATCCAGATTGCTGGAAACAGACCACTGCATCACCTGATAGAATCACTGTGAGATGATCCTTCAAGGATCTTATCTAGCATAAAGCATTCAGTGAAGCTGCAAAAATCACTCCTGGTTTCCTTTACTACCTAATTACACTCTTACACTGTTGTCTATGGAAAATTGTAAATGGCATCTTGAAATTAATGGACAGCATGGCATGACCTTGAAATATGGAAAAAAAAAGAAAGCTAGACTCAGCTTTTTTGTTTTGTTTTGTTGTTAGAAAATATATGTCCAACAACATTTTGGACATATTTTTACAGACTAGAAAGTGGATGGATAGCCATACTTATAGTTAGGAAAACTCAAGTTTGGATAAGTCTCTTCTCCCAATTATGTCAAAGATTTATTTATAAATACATTTATCATATGATTGGGCTTCCCAGGTGGCTCAGTGGTAAAGAATCTGTCTGCAGATTTGGGATACCTGAGTTCTATCCTTGGCTCAGAAAAATCTCATGGAGGGGGAAATGGCATGCTTACCAGTATACTTGCCTGGAAAATTCCATGGATAGAAGAGCCTGGTGGGCTACAGTCCAGCGGGTTGCAAAGAATAGGACATGACTGAGCACACACACTCATCATATGATTAAAATGCTAGTAACGTCAAGGAGTCTAACAAAAGATGCTACTTTTAATGAATGGCAAAGGTTAAGTTTATTTTAATTTTTTTTTCCTTTTCCTCTTATATTGCACAAGAGTTCTATTGGTTTTCTGAGTGACATTTCATTTTATAAAACCTACTTCCTTGTGAGTATTAATGTTTTTAATTTACTAAATTTTTCTTGTTAATTTGCAGTCTCTTCTCTTTAGTTTTTCACAAGTATGGTATTTCTAAACTTTAAATATTTACTTTAGTCCTGGGATTCTTTAACATTGGTAGGAGCTTTGTGGATACAAAGAGAACAAGGAGAATCTGACTAAGATCATAAACACAATACTCAGAATATTTTCTTCCAAGTGTTATGTAGGAGTTAAGCATGATGCTAACTAAAAGACAATGTTAACTAAAAGATGATCTAAAATATGGTGCTGCTAAAGTGCTGCACTCAATGTGCCAGCAAATTTGGAAAACTCCGCAGTGGCCAGAGGACTGGAAAAGGCCAGTTTTCATTCCAATCCCAAAGGACAATGCCAAACAATGTTCAAACTACTGCACAGTTGCACTCATCTCGCATGCTGGCAAAGTAATACTGAAACTTCTCCGAGCTAGGCTTCAATAGTACATGAACTGAGAACTTCCAGATGTTCAAGCTGGATTTCGAAAAGGCAGAGGAACCAGAGATCAAATTGCCAACATCAGCTGGATCATAGAAAAAGCAAGAGAATTCTAGAAAAAACACCTACTTCTGCTTCATTGACTATGCCAAAGCCTTTGACTGTGTGGATCACAACAAATTGGAAAATTCTTCAAGAGATGGGAATATCAGACCACCTTTTCTGCCTCCTAAGGAATCTGTATGCAGGTCAAGAAGCAACAGTTAGAACCAGACATAGAACAATGGACTGCATCCAAATTGAGAAAGGACTTCGTCAAGGCTGTATATGGTCACCCTGCTTAGTTAACTTATGCAGAGTGCAGCAAGCGAAATGCCGGGCTGGACAAAGCACAAGCTGGAATCAAGATTGCTGGGAGAATCATCAATAACCTCAGATATGCAGATGACACCACCCTTATGGCAGAAAGTGAAGAGGAACTAAAAAGCCTCTTGATGAAAGTGAAAGAGGAGAGTGAAAAAGCTGGCTTAAAAATCAGCTTTCATAAAACTAAGATCATAGCATTCAGCCCTATCACTTCGTGGCAAATAGATGGGGAAACAATGGAAACAGTGACAGACTTCCTTTTCTTGGGCTCCAAAATACTTCAGGTGGTGACTGCAGCCAAGAAATTAAAAGATGCCTGCTCCTTGGAAGAAAAGCTATGACAAATTTAGAGAGCATATTAAAAAGCAGAGACATTACTTTGCTGACTAAGGTCCATCTAGTCAAAACTTTGGTTTTTCCAGTAGTCATAAATGGATGTGAGAGTTGGCCCATAGAGAAAGATGAGCGCCAAAGAATTGATGCTTTTGAATTGTGATGTTGTAGAAGACTCTTGAGAGTCTCTTGGAGTGCAAGGAGATCAAACCAGTGAATCCTAAAAGAAGTCCTCAATATTCATTGGCAGGTCTGATGCAGAAGTTGAAGCTCCAATACTTTGGCCACGTGATGTGAAGAAGTGACTCATTGGAAAACACCCTGATGCTGGGAAAGATTAAAGGCAGGAAGAGAAGGGGACAACAGAGGATGAGATGGTTGGATGGCATCACTGACTTGATGGACATGAGTTTGAGTAAGCTGCAGGAGTTGGTGGTGAACAGGGAAGCCTGGCATGCTGCAGTCCATAGGGTTGCATAGAGTTGAATGTGACTGAGTGACTGAACTGACTGAGGCGTGAGCAGTAGGGGGTGGCCTAGCTGAAAAGTATTCAAGCTTACCTGTTACCCACCCAGACAGTCCCCAGTGTAGCTCAGGAGAGCTCATAGATACGCTACAAAATAACGACAGAGACTTTTCCAACTCCAGCCCATGTGCCTTGTCCCACAGCTATGTCCTTAAATGACCTGAGGCAGCCTAGAGCTCATTATGGGTTCATAGTCTATACATATAGACATGAAGTGATTATTACAGACTGAATTATGGGAAAGATAGGCAATAGAGCCTGTTGTTATGTAACTTGCACCTGTCAGTCCACGCTTGCCTAAATGAATATGTAAAAGCCTTGTCTCTAAACACCCCCCTCATCATTCCTGTGCCAGTACCTCCCTTGGCTTGACCCATCTCTCCCTAGAAAAGTTTTTTCTGGTTTTCCTTCAATAAACTTGTTTTTGCCACAGGTAAGACCTCAGATTCTTCTCTGGGTCCTTACCAAGAACTGAGGTCCACAAGGGAGGTCCTCTTGAACCTTCACTCTCCAAACCTGGTAACAAAAGCAAGTTTTTGCAAAATATTTCAGACATTTTTCAAACTTCATGAATTTTTTTTCAGGAAGTATTGATGTGTTTGGGCTCACTACATTATGAAACTCTATGATATACTTACTTGTATTAAAAAAAATTAGGTTTCAGCCTTAGTGTCTGTGATAAAAGATAACTAACTGCAATGAAACATGAAGTGCACAACTCTCTATATCTCAGTGCTTAATAATACATATCCAATATTTCAGTTCTGGAAATTAAGTACTTAAAGTCAACTCTGATTACCAGTAGAGAATATTCTATCCCTCTCTTTTGACTTGGAGCAATATACTTTATCTCAAAAGTCCTTAATGCCACTGATCAGCTCCAACTGAGTTGTTACTGGTATATCTTATTTAAATATATCTCTAAGATGAATCAGACTTCCCCATGAATTTCTCTCAAGGCTATTGCTAATTGTACTTAAGCTAATTTCTAAGTTGAGCAAGGTTTTAGAAAAGGTCAGCATGAATGGATCTTTGCATACATGTAGTGCAATTCTACTATACTTGGAGATGTAAGAAATATTAGCACTGAGCAGAAGTCTCTAAACAAATACTAAATCCACTTCGAATGCTTCTCACAAGTCACGTTGGGAGTCTCCATAGGGATTCAAGGAAATGCGTAAGCATTTTTACAATGATGAATTTTATAATCACATTAACAGTGAGAAGCTGTTAGTATCTTTATTTATCAGAATGAATAACTGTTGCACCTTTCTAACTGTTTGGAGCTGTAACAGATAACGGATCTTGCTGGAACATTTTCTCTCCTATAGCTCCAGCATGAGAATCTTGAAAATGTGGCTTCTCCACTGTCACCAGTAGCTTCTATCACAGTGGCAGTAGCAACAAAGGTGGAAAAAAATTCCTTTTTCTGAAATTGTTCCAACTTGTACAGGTAAAAAGGCTCTTTGAATCATCCTTACAAGACAGAGATGAAACATGTACTCAAATCTAAAAAACTTTTGGCTGCTCTAGGTTAACAGTAGCTCTGTTGGAAAATGTATAAACAGTGTTTAAGGTGTTTTATAGTAATTGATACCAAAATCATATAAACTATGATGGCTGATAAATTATCTCCCTGTATATTCCAATAAAAGATGGAGCTACTTCCTATAGTTATTTCATATCATAAAAAGTGGTACAGAAACAACATCCCTGTTGCTTGAAGACTTTGACCAAGTTGTTCTCATAAAAGGAATATAAAATAACTGTGTGAAAGTAACCTAGGACTACTGTGATTAATTTAGTACTAGGGAATACATAGCATTATATATGAGTCTACAAATGCATCTTGTGATAATATCCATGCTAACTAATTAAGAATGTTCTTTGAGGAATTTTATGTGCCTAAATGATTCTGTTACTTGCATGTGCAAGCAACTCTACAAACTGTCCTCCATTTCCATCATTTTCATTTTTAATTAAATTTTATTTTAGAAATTCATACAGTATAAACATATATCATTAAGCAAACTACATATACATATATATATCTTAATATTAGTAATAGTAGTAAATGTTAATTCAACTAACTGATGTTTCCTTGGCAGCAGGCATTGTGTTCAGCACTGAGAATACAGACATAAATAATACAAGCATACTTCCTGCCCTCATGGAGCTTTCATTAAAATGGAAAAGAGAAATTATACATCCTTAATACATGCATGTAAACTACTGCAGATTATGACAAATCCTATGAAGGAAATGACCAGAGAGAATAATGGAGAGTATTTTTTATATGGGTCAGAGAAGTGCTTTCTGAGGGACTGAGGTCTTTGTTAAGATCTGAAGAGTAGTGGACTGAAGGGTGGTGTCTCCCACAAAATTCATATGTTGAAACAAAGTCTCCAATGTGATGGTATCAGGAGGTAGGGAATTTGAAAGGTAATTAGGTGGTGAAGGTGGAACACTGAATAAGATTAGTGCCTTATTAAGGGGACCCCAGAGACGCCCTAATCCTTTTCGGCCATATGAAATCAGTCCACAAGAAAGACAGCAATTCTAAATGCATGTGTATCAAAGAAACAGAACTGAGAAATGTGTGAATGAAAAACCACAGAGAAAAAGAGAAACAGACTAAACCACAATTATGGTTGGAAATGTCAACTCATCTCTTTAACAACTGAGAGAACAACTACCAAGAACATCAGAAACATACAGGAAAAAAAAATCTGTAATATCAGCCAACATGATCTAATTGACATTTATAGAATATTCTAACTCAACATTAGCAAGATACACTTGTGAAAGCTAAAGTACCGTTCACCAAAATAGGCCAAATAATGAGCAATATCGAATTCCCTATAACTCAGATGGTAAAGAATCTGCCTGCAGTTCAGGAAACCTAGGTTCAATCTCTGGATTGGGAAGGTCCTTTGGAGAAGGGAATAGAAATCTACTCCAGTATTCTTGCCTGGAGAATCCCATGAACAGAGGACCCTGGCAGGCTATAGTCCGTGGGATCACAAAGAATCGGACACGGCTGAGTGACTACCTACACTTATGAGCCATAAATAAAATCTTCACAAATTTATAAAATTTGAAATCATACAGAATGTGTTCTCTAGCCACAATGGACTCAAACTAGAAATAAACAACAGAAACATAACAGGAAGATCTCCAAATACTTGGACATATAACGTCTTTAATCCAGGAAAAAAGAAATTTTTAAGAGGTTTTAAAACTGTACTGACTGAATGAAAATGACATATATACTTCAAAATTTGTGGGACATAGCTAATGCAGTGCTGAGACAAAAATTTATAACACTAATATATGCACAAGCAAAAGTCTCAAATTAATAACCTAAACTTCTACCTCAAAAAGAAAAACAAGGAAAATAAAAAGAAAATTTTAAAAAGCATTGCAGATTCAAGACTTTTGTCATACATGTTATCTTCAAATGTATTCCCCCAGTTTACCCAGGGCAGTTTTTTTTAAAGTATTTTTAATTTTCATAAACTCCATTTAACAATGAACATAAAATTGCCAAATCCTGGCAGTAATTCAATTTATCCAAAAAAAAAAAAAAAAAAGTCCTGGGATTTCACATTAGGTGGAATTTATAGGGGCTGAGAATGATCTAAGAAGAAGAATATAATTATTTCAGTGCTACCAGTACACATTGAAGAGATGAGGGGAAAAGAAGGAAAATGAAATCTGTCAAGTGTTCTTCTAATGATTAAGACTGAATTGAAAGGCCAGCTTATAAGTGAGCTTCTAGTGACATACATACTGACATCTAACAGGCTGTCATCTCAGCACATTGCCATCTAGAAACCTAAGACAGTTTGGGACTTGGGGAGGAAAATGGAAATACATAAATTTACCCTAGAAATTAATCAGATTCCTATGTAAAAAGGTCACAGATATACCACTTAATATCTTTAAACTGAGTGTTGTTTTTGCTTTCTATACCTTTATTGCACAAGAGGCTTCAAATTTCCCTAGCATTACTTTGCATTCAGGGTAGAGCTAACTTACAAAGATTTATCTCGTTCTGACTTCAACTTTGCTGTTGTTAGGTCGCTCAGTCACGTCCAACTCTTTGCAACCCCATGGACTGCAGCACACCAGGTCTCCCTGTCCCTCACCATCTCCCAGAGCTTGCTCAAACTCATGTGCATTGAGTCGGTGATGCCGTCCAACCATCTCATCCTCTGTCAACCCCTTCCCCTCCTGCCTTCCATCTTTCCCAGCATCAATGAAGACCTTTATCTTTAGGTTTTCTCTTTGTATGTCAGTGGGCGTTTCTCCCACACTTTGGTATCACTCAAGCTGCTTTCACCTGGTTGGCTGTTAGTTAATTCTCTAACTGAGCCTCAGTCTTGGGCTCATACTTTCCCCTGGAATTTGTGGTGTGACCTTTCAGGGCTCTTCAGGATCCTGCACTGTAATTCTGGGTTCAGATGGTGGTCTGCCCCTTCCTCTTGAAAAGAGGTTTTCTTTTTTTTTTCCTATGTCCCCTTCTCAGGTATGATGTGTTTGCACAAGTGTGAAAAATCTCATCCTCTTAGTGTCCAAAGTAATTAAGTATTTTAAACACTATTCTTTATCTCATATGTCCATTAACAGCTGACATTTTATTGTAGCACTCATTCTAAATTTAGTCCTAAAATTGTACTTTATTACCATATTAAGTTTTAAAAAACATATTTTTATACCTAGTTTATATTTTCAAGTTTTGTTGTAGTTAATGCTTTAGAGGATTTTTAGTTTTTTTTTTTAAACAATTGGCAGTAGTATAATAATCATGAGATTATTGTTAAAATAAAAATCTTATAATTGTTCTACATAATGACTACTAATGTTACATTCTTGGAAAACAATCTATTCTAAAAGTTAATGAATCTTACTTTTATGTGTGTGTTGGACAGAGTTCAATGAGATCTTTAAATAGAAAAAGATACAAAATTGAAGGGAAAATGCTTAACTTACATACAAATTGTATAAATAAATAATTGCCTAAGAGAAATATTCACAATGGAAAAAGCTGTAGTATATATTTGCATATATATAGACTTATTTTTTCTCATTTAAAAATTCCTTGGAAAAAATTGACTCTTTCTAGACTGAATAAAATCAGTTCATTATTAAGAATTTATACTTTAGAATGAACTGTTGCCATATTCAAAAACACAGATGAACCTAGAGATTATCACACTAAGTGAATTAAGTCAGAGAAAGACAAATACTATATGATACCACATGTAAATCAGGAATCTAAAGAAAACACAAATGAACTTATTTACAAGCAGAAACAGACTCACAGATATAGAAAACAACTTAAGGTTACCAAACGGGAAGGGGGTGTGAGGGTTAAATTAGATGTATGGGATTAATAGATATAAGTTAATACACATAAAATAAACAAGAAACAATACTTTACTGTCTAGTATAGGGAACTATATTCAGTATCTTGTAATAACCTATAATGGAAAGGAAACTGAAAAATTATATATATATATACACATATATATGAATAACTGAATCACTTTGCTATACACCTGAAACACAATGCTCTAAATATGCTATACTTCAATTTTAAAAAGAAATAAAAGGAGAAACAACATCTATCTGCAGCCTCAGAGTCTAACATAGCACATGGAAAGAACTCAATGAAAGTTGTGAAACTGAAAAAATAATTGCAGTTTTTCATAAAGGGTCACTTAAAAATTCTAAATGGAAATAAAGAAAAGCATTTTTCCTGGGGTTTGAATATATTTGTCATCATTATAATATTATAGTAAATAGAATTGCTAATGGATAATATCTCAATTCCCCACAACTGTGTTGGTGACAATTAACATTTTCAGGTCCAGAGTATATATAAGCACACACAGACACAAACACAGATATATATATATATATATATATATATATATATATATATATATATATGGAGAGAGATACACACAGATATATATATATATATATATATATATATATATATATATGGAGAGAGATACAGAGACAGAAGAAAATAATTTAATTAGCTGAGTAATTGAGCAATTAGCTTATTTTTAAGATCCCTTAAAGTTCTGGATCTATACTTTGGGATTTCAAGCTTCTGCTTTAAGCCAAGCACTACTTTCTTAAGGGGAAAATTAGGAAGAATTATTTTGAGGGTAATTATAATATCATTAATAACCATCAATATCACATGATGTAAGAATCATTATAGGGGACTGGAATGCAAAAGGAGGAAGTCAAGAAACACCTGGGGTAACTACCAAATTTGGCCTTGGAGTACAGAATGAATTTGCCAGAGAACGTGTCGGTCATAGTAAAACCCTCTTCCAACAACACAAGAGAAGACTACACACGGACATCACCAGACAGTCAATACAAAAATCAGATTGATGTTATTTTTTCAGCCAAAAATAGAGAAGCTCTATACAGTCAGCAAAAGCAAGACTGGGAGCTGACTGTGGCTCAGATCATGAACACATTATTGCCAAATTCAAACTTAAATTGAAGAAAGTACGGAAATCCACTAGACCATTCAGGTAATACCAAAATCAAATTCCTTAGGATTATACAGTGGAAGTGACAAATAAATTCAAGGGATTAGATCTGATAGAGTGCCTGAATAACTATGGACAGAGGTTCATGACAGTGTACAGGAGACAGGAATCAAGACCATCTCCAAGAAAAAGAAATTCAAAAAAGCAAAATGGCTGTCTGAGGAGGCCTTCCAAATAGCTATGAAAAGAAGAGAAGCAAAAAGCAAAGAAGAAAAGGAAAGATATACCCATTTGAATGCAGATTTCCAAAGAAGAGCAAGGAGAGATAAGAAAGCCTTCCTCAGTGATCAGTGCAAAGAAATAGAGGAAAAAATAGAATGGGAAAGACTAGAGATCTCTTCAAGAAAACTAGAGATACCAAGAGAGTATTTTATGCAAAGATGGGAACAATAAAGGAGAGAAATCATATGGATATAAAAGAAGAAGAAGATATTAAGAAGAGGTGGAAAGAATACACAGAACTATACACAAAAGATCTTCACAACCAGATAATCACAATGGTGTGATCATGCACCCAGAGCCAAACATCCTGGAATGCAAAGTCAAGTGGACCTTAGGAAGCATCACACAAACAAAGATAGTAGAGATGATGGAATTCCAGTTGTGCTATTTCAAATCCTAAAAGATGATGCTGTGAAAGTGCTCCACTCAATATGCCAGCAAATTTGGAAAACGCTGCAGTGGCCAGAGGTCTGGAAATGGTCAGTTTTCATTCCAATCCCAAAGAAAGGTAATGTCAAAAAATGTTCAAAGTACCGCACAATTGAACTCATCTCACACACTAGCAAAGTAATGCTCAAAGTTCTCCAAGCCAGGTTTCAATAGTACGGGAACTGTGAACTAGATCATGAAATTCAGATCATGATGGATCTAGAAAAGGCAGAGGAACCAGAGATCAAATTGCCAACATCCATTGGATAATCAAAAAAGCAAGAGAGTTTCAGAAAAAACATCCATTTCTGCTCTATTGACTGTGCCAGAGACTTTGACTGTGTGGATCACAAAAAACTGTGGAAAATTTTGAAAGGGATGGGACTACCAGGCCACCTGACTTGCCTCTTGAGAAACCTGTATGCAGGTCAGGAAGTAACAATTAGAACTGGACATGAAACAACAGAATGGTTCCAAATAGGAAAGGGAGTACGTCAAGGCTGTATATTGTCACCCTGCTTATTTAACTTATATGCAGAGTACATCATGAGAAACGCTGGGCTAGATGAAGCACAAGCTGGAATTAAGATTGCCTGGAGAAAAATCAGGAACCTCAGATATGCAGATAATGCACCCCTATGGCAGAAAGTGAAGAAGAACTAAAGAGCCTCTTGATGAAAGTGAAAGAGGAGAGTGAAAAAGTTGGCTTAAAACTAAACATTCAGAAAACTAAGATCATGGCATCCAGGCCCATCACTTCAATGGAAAATAGATAGGGAAATAGTGGAAACAGTGGCAGACTTAATTATTTTGTGCTCCAAAATCACATATGGTGACCACAGCCATGAAATTAAAAGATACCCACTCCTTGGAAAAAAATGTCATGACCAACCTAGTTCAGTTTGTTTCAGTCACTCAGTCGTATCCGACTTTTGTGACCCCATGAAGCGCAGCACACCAGGCCTCCCTGTCCATCACCAACTCCTGGAGTCCACCCAAACTCATGTCTATTGAGTCAGTGATGTCATTCAACCATCTCACCCTCTATCATCCCCTTCTCCTCCTGCCCTCAATCTTTCCCAGCATCAGGGTCTTTTCCAATGAGTCAGCTCTTTGCATCAGATGGCCAAAGTATTGGAGTTTCAGCTTCAACATTAGTCCTTGCAGTGAACACCCAGAACTGATCTCCCTTAGGATGGACTGGTTGAATATCCTTGCAGTCCAAGGGACTCTCAAGAGTCTTCTCCAACACCACAGTTCAAAAACATAAATTCTTCAGTGCTCAGCTTTCTTTATAGTGTAACTCTCACATCCATACATGACCACCGGAAAAACCATAGCCTTGACTAGATGGACCTTTGTTGACAAAGTATTGTTTCTGCTTTTTAATATGCTGTCTAGGTTGGTCATAACTTTCCTTCCAAGCAGTAAGCCTCTTTTAATTACATGACTGCAATCACCATCTGCAGTGATTTTACAATCCAAACCTAGACAGCATATCAAAAAAGCAGAGACATTACTTTGCCAACAAAGGTACATCTAGTCAAAGCTATGGTTTTTCCGTTAGTCATGTATGGATGTGAGAGTTGGACTATAAAGAAAGCTGAGGAAACTATGGTACATACACAATTGAATATTACTCAGCCATTAAAAAGAATTCTTTTGAATCAGTTCTAATGAGATGGATGAAACTGGAGCCCATTATACAGAGTGAAGGAAGCCAGAAAGATAAACCAATACAGTATACTAATGCATATATATGGAATTTATAAAGATGGTAATGATAACCCTATAAGCAAAACAGAAAAAGAGACACAGATGTACAGAATAGACTTTTGGACTCTGTGGGAGAAGGCGAGGGTGGGATGTTCTGAGAATAGCATTGAAACAAGTATACTATCAAGGGTGAAACAGATCACCAGCCCAGGTTGGATGCATGAGACAAGTGCTCAGGGCTGGTGCACTGGGAAGACCCAGAGGGATGGGATAGGGTATAAGGATGGGGAACACATGTAAATCCATGGCTGATTCATGTTAATGTATGGCAAAAACCACTACAATATTGTAAAGTAATTAGCCTCCAACTAATAAAAATAAAAGAAAAAATAAAAATAAATAAAAATTTAAAAAAAGAAAGAAAGCTGAGCACCGAATTGATGCTTTTTAACTGTGGTGTTGGAGAAGACTCTTGAGAGTTCCCTGGACTGCAAGGAGATCCAACAATCCATCCTAAAGGAAATCAGTCCTGTATATACTTTGGAAGTACTGATGCTGAAGCTTGAAACTTCAATACTTTGGCCACTTGATGTGAAGAACTGACTCATTGGAAAAGACCCTGATGCTTGGAAAGATTGAAGGTTGGAGGAGAAGGGGACGACAGAGGATGAGATGGTTGGATGGCATCACCAACTCAATGGACATGAGTTTGAGAAAACTCTAGGTGTTGGTGATGGACAGGGAAGCCTGGCATGCTGCAGTCCATGGAGTGCAAAGAGCTGGACATGACTAAGCAACTGAAGTGAATTGAACTGAAGAATCAAAAGTATAATACTCTTTATGGGGTCACTAATAGCTGCTTTTTGAAAAATGATGATTGTATTTATAAGAATACATTTATTTATTTATTTTTGCTTGGAAAACCCAAAATTGTCTTAGCATCCTTCATGGAAATGTGCTACAATAGACAACTATTAGAGGTCAATCTACGTGCCATGAAACCTTTCACTTTGGCTGACTTTGCAGATTCAATCTATAATGATCAGGATGAATTTTTTTACCTTCTTCATTTACTTTGTTTCTTTTTTAAAATTAATATTTCCCTATATCCTTTGTATGTACTGGTTGCATTAAAATGAATTGTGTAGGCTTCCTCTTGAATCACTGCTCCTTCTATAAATGCTACATGCTGTGTAAGTCCAGTATGTTTTCTGCACTTAAAATAGCTTCCAAAATTTGCATTCGATAAATAGGACTTGACATATTATACACCCAGACTGAATACTACCATGTATTTAAAAGATTCATAAAACATTTTAATACTATTGATTTTGGGGAATTATGTTCAATCTCATGAGCAAAATGCAATTCTTATATTACATTATAATCTATGTATATACATATGCATATATATAATATATATAATGTCAATGATTATACTGACATTTATTTTTATGTTGCTGTGATGTGTCTGTTTCTGTGTATCTGTAATGTCTTCTTTGCTTTCCTAAGGAGAACGTGAGGAGAACAATTTAATTGTAGTAATGTGAATGTACACTCTAGGTTTGTAGAGAAACTAATCTAGAAGAAAATTTGAACATATTACTTGTATTGTCTCAAGTAGCATATTCGTTCAGTTCAGTTCAGTTCACTCAGTCATGTCCGACTCTTTGCAACCCCATGGCCTCCCTGTGCATCACCAACCCTTGGGGTTTACTCAAACTCAGCTCCACTGAGTCGGTGATGTCATCCAACAATTTCATCTTCTGTCGTCTCCTTCTCCTCCCACCTTCAATCTTTCCCAGCCTCAGGGTCTTTTCAAATGAGTCAGTTCTTCACATCAGGTAGCCTAGGTATTGGTGTTTCAGCTTCAGCATCAGTCGTTCCAATAAATATTCAGGACTAATTTCTTTTAGGATGGACTGGTTGGATTTCCTTGCAGTTCAAGGGACTCTCTTTCAAGAGTTTTCTGCAATACCATGGTTCAAAAGCATCAATTTTTCGGCACTCAGCTTTCTTTATAGTCCAACTCTCACATCCATAGATGACTACTGGAAAAACCATAGCTTTGATTAGATTAGTACCTTTGTCGGCAAAGTAATGTCTCTGCTTTTTAATATGCTGTCTAGGCTGGTCATAACTTTTTCCACAGAGCAATTATCTTTTAATTTTATGGCTGCAGTCACCATCTGCAGTGATTTTGGAGCCCCCAAAAATTAAGTCCGCCACTGTTTCCACTGTTTCCCCATCTATTTGCCATGAAGTGATGGGACCAGATGCCATGTTCTTGGTTTTCTGAATGTTGAGCTTTAAGCCAACTTTTTCACTCTTCTCTTGCACTTTCATCAAGAGGGTCTTTAGTTCTTCTTCACTTTCTGCCGTAATGGTGATGTCTTCTGCATATGTGAGGTTATTGATATTTCTCCCGGCAATCTTGATTCCAGCTTGTGCTTCATCCAGGCCAGCATTTCTCATGATGTACTCTGCATATAAGTTAAATAAGCAGGGTGACAATATACAGCCTTGAAGTACTCCTTTCTTGATTTGGAACCAGTCTGTTGTTTCATGTCCAGTACTAACTGTTGCTTCCTGATCTGCATACAGGTTTCTCAAGAGGCAGGTCAGGTGGCCTGGTATTCCCATCTCTTGAAGAATTTTCTACAATTTGTTGTAATCCACATAGTCAAAGTCTTTGGCATAGTCAATAAAGCAGAAATAGATGTTTTTCTGGCACTCTCTTGCTTTTTTGATTATCCAGTGGATGTTGGAAATTTGATCTCTGGTTCCTCTGCCTTTTCTAGATCCATCTTGAATATCTGGAAGTTCACAGTTCCCATACTGTTGAAGCCTGGCTTGGAGAACTTTGAGCATTACTTTGCTAGTGTGTGAGATGAGTGCAATTGTGTGGTAGTTTGAACATTTTTTGGCATTGCCTTTCTTTGGGATTGGAAAGAAAACTGATCGTTTCTGGTCTGTGGTCACTGCTGAGTTTTCTTAATTTGCTGGCATATTGAGTGGAGCACTTTCACAACATCATCTTTTAGGATTTGAAATAGCTCAACTGGAATTCCATCACCTCCACTAGCTTTGTGTGATGCTTCCTAAAGCCCACTTGACTTTGCATTCCAAGATGTCTGGCTTGAGGTGAGTGATCTCACCATCGGGATTACCTGGGTTGTGAAATTAGGATGCATTTCAGATTCTTTATGGTGGCATTCAATTCTTCACATGATGTTCTCTTAAAAAACTCTCCCTTCTGCCTGAAGAAAAAAACTTTTGTTTGTCTCTACTTGACATGGTTTAAGGTAGGGTTTTCAACTTTGGCATTATTGGCCTTCTGTGTGGATAATGCTTTGCTGTGGGGACTGCCCTTTCCATTGTGGAATGTTTAGTAGCACTTCCGGGCACTATTCCCTCGATGTCAGCATCACCTCTCTCCCATTTATGACAACCAAAAACATCTCCTGACATTGCCAAATGTACTCCAGGGGTAGAATCATTCAGTTAAAAATCACTAGTGTAACTTGGTGTAAGTGAAAAGTGGATTTAAATCTCTTTTTGCTATGGGATGCATTTTCGGAAAATTGCTTGTCCGGTTTCAGTTAATAATACTTCATTATTTGCCGCAAGGGTTAAAGGACCATATGCAGTAGACATTGTATATCACTTGTCCATTGACTAAAAC
The DNA here is from genome assembly GCF_033118175.1 of Dama dama. NCBI lineage: Eukaryota > Metazoa > Chordata > Mammalia > Artiodactyla > Cervidae > Dama > Dama dama. Next base: position 64,829,230 of record NC_083710.1, on the reverse strand, counting down.
ACAGTACTACCCCCCAGTTCTTTCAACGGTTGGCTGCCATCCACTTTTATTAAGGGATTAATTCAGGAGCACTTATGTTTAGTAACAGTAGTCTTACTCCAGACCTTTTAACATTGTATGTTATACTCTTTCCAATTCACCTCTGCTCATCACATAACTCAGTTGTTCTTTTTCTGGGGTCCCATAGATCCCAATTCCTAATCAATCATATCATTTTCCGCCCTCACTAATGTGAACTGCTGCTTTACTTTCCTGTATATAGATCTACATGTATATAGATGATTTCCTTGATGATAGCAAAAATTCTTATTCAATTCTTATTTCTGCTTTGTGGCTCAGAGCTTGATTTCTAATACGTGAAAGTGTATATGAACAGAGGTATTATTCTCAGGATGTGTTTCACAAAACCCCACTGAGCAACCTCTGTGGGGGCTGGTATCCACCAGCACCTCGACATCACACTCTGCTGTTTTGTTTTGTAGTTACACTTTCAGAAAACAATAGGTTTCAAAGAAAAACAAACAAACAAAAAAAGAACAATGGCAATAGAAACAAGATCAAACATATATTTTTGTTTCCAAGTGTTTTGAAGATACACTTTTGTCACTTACACTCCATGATTATGTTTAGAAGCCTTGCTTTTTCTGAATCCTTTAATCCCAGCCATATTTTTTGAAATAATTCCATTGCTATTCACTGTTACACTCTGTTTGTTTATTGTTTTAAATTTGTATTGCTCAATGCTATCAAGAATGTTGTAATTTCTAAGTATTGAAAAGAATGTGGTGGAAAGTGTGGGGAAAGAAGACCTAAATCAGAAAAAGGCGAAAGGCACAGGGAGCATCTAGACAAACAAGCCAAAGATTAAAAAGAACTGAAAAAAGTTAAGTATCCATTTTTCTAGTACCATTTGTTGAAAATACTTTCTTTCTGCCACTGAATTCCAGTTCAGTCAGTCACTCAACTGTGCAACCCTATGGACTGCAGCAAACCAGGCTTCCTTGTCCACCACCAACTCCTGGAGCTTGCTGATACTCATGCCCATCAAGTCGGTGATGCCATCCAGCCATCTCATCCTCTGTGGTCTGCTCCTCCTCCTACCTTCAATCTTTACCAGCATCAGGGTCTTTTCCAATTAGTCAGTTCTTTGCATCAGGTGGCCAAAGTATTGGAGTTTCAGCTTCAGCATCAGTCTTCCAGTGAATATCGGGACTTATTTCCTTTAGGATTGACTGGTTTGATCTCCTTGCAGTCCAAGGGACTCTCAAGAGCCTTCTCCAACACCACAGTTCAAAAGTATCAATCCTTCAGTGCTCAACTTTCTTTATAGTCCAACTCTCACATCCATGCATGACTACGGAAAAACCATAGCTTTGACTAGATGGACCTTTTTTGGCAAAGAACTTCAGTTTTGTCTTTTTCTCTAACCCATTTCATGTAAGTGTGGATCTATTTCTCAGTTTTCCATTTTGTCTTATCCATATCTATCCTTATACCATTACCATACTGCCCTATTAATTGTTGCAGTATATGTCAAAATCAGTTAGTGTAAGTCCTCCAGATATGCATTTTATTTGTAAAATTGTTTTGACTACTCTGGGTCCTTTGTATTTCCATTAAAATTGTAAAAATGCTTGTCAATTCTAGGGGGAAAAGCCTCTTGTGATTATAATTCATATTATATTGAATTAATAAATTACAGTGCACCTTTGAACAACATGGGTTTGAACTGTGTAAACCCACTTATACACAGATCTTTTTTTTTTCAATAAACATGTACTACACGTCTAAGGTTGGCTGAGTCTGTAGATGTGGAACTATGGATACTGAAACATTTTACCCAGATTTTCGACTGTGTGGTGGGCTTGGAGCCCAAAGCTCCATAGTGTTCAAGAGTTAACTATAGGGGCTTCCCTGACGACTCAGTGTTAAAGAATCCACCTGCCAATGCAGGAGATGCCGGTTCGATCCCCGGGCTGGAAAGATCCCACATTCCATGGAACAGCTAAGCCCCTGTGCCACAACTATTGAGCGTGTGCTCTAGAGCCCAGGAGCCCCAATGACTGAGCCCATGTGCCACAACTACTGAAGCCTGTGCACCCTACAACTTGTGCTCCACAACAAGAGAGGTCACTGCAATGAGAAGCCGGTGCACCGCAACTGGAGAGTAGCCCTCTGTTTGCTGCAACTAGAGAAAAGCCCATGCAGTAATGAAGACCCAGGACAGCCAAAAATAAAATTAATTAACTTTAATAGAGATTCAACTATAACTCATGAAAGGTAATACCTTAAAATGATTGTCTTCCAACCCATGAGCACAGTATGTGTGAGTACATGCTATGTCACTTCAGTGGTGTCCCACTCTGCAACCCCATGGACTGTAGCCTGTCGGCTCTTCTGTCCATGGGATTCTCCAGGTAAGAACACTGACATGTGTTGTCACGCTGTCCTCTAGGGGATTTTCCCAACCCAGGGATCAAACCCACATCACTTATGTCTTGCATTGGCAGACGGGTTCTTTACCATTAGCTCCACCTGCTAAGCCCTGGGCTTCCATATACTGGAGTATATCTCCAACAAATGGAGTATATCTCTCCATTTATTTAAATATTGCTTAATTTTGGTTCAGTATCGAGATGGTAGAGTAGGAAGATTCTGAGTTCACTTCTCACAGACACACCAAAACTACAACTACACACCAAAACTGCAACAAGCAACAAGCAGGAGAGAAACCCCAACTAAGTCCTGGGCTTACACCCAGGAGAGCTGAGGGCTGTGGGAAACCAAGACTCTGCTCTTGAAGGGTTCCAGCACAAACTCACTCATGAGCCACCATGTAACCTGGCTTCCTAGGTGGCACAAGTAGTAAAGGATAGACCTTCCAGTGCAGGAGACACAGGAGACTTGGGTTCAATCCCCGGGTCAGGAAGATTCCATGGAGTAGGAAATGGTAGGAAACTGACTCCATTATGTTTCTTGCTGGGGAAATCCCATGGACAGAGCAGCCTGGCAGGCTATAGTCCATGGGGTCCCAAAGAGTCAGACACAACTGAACACACACACACACACACACACACAATTTTTTTTTTTTGTCCAAATATATGAATGGTTGTGTTCATACATACCAAGGTCTCCACAAGATAGGGAAGCAAAGTGGTGAGGTCTAATATGGACACTAGGCAGAAATACAGGCAATTAAGGATGAATCTTTGAATATAACAGCACTGGGCCCCTGTAAAGCAGGTCTAAAAGGATTTAATGTTTAGATTGATTTAGTGGGTCTATGCAAGAGGAAGCACATAATATTAATATATTCTTTCTTTTTTTTTTAAGAATTGACATCCTGAAGCAGTGTAAGGGATGTGCAGAAAGGGAGTGAAGCAATTGCATGAGATTGATTAAAAAAATAGAGATATTCTCAGTTAATCTAATATAACTAACTTCCATTTCTTTTACAGTAATACTCCTTCCAATTTTTCATCAACTCTAAAATGCAAATGTATTTGCCACCATTACCAAGTTGACTTGAGCATTTTATACCTGTTTTATGACTACACAGATATTTCAGGACCTTAGCTTTACTTAGCTTTCAGAACATAATTCTTCCCAGTCCTCTAGAGACAGCGCAGCCTGTAAGTGGACAATTTATTTCCTTCTCCTAAGGCAGCATATGCTTCTTCAGTGTTCTCTCACTTATTATATTTTCAGTGTAGTCTGGTTTCTTTGCTCCTTCATTCTATATTTTACCATAGCACCTTACAACGTAATCACTCAGAATGTAATGGAGAACATTTTTCTATCTGCCACTCAGCTTGGGTCCTTGAAATCATGGACTCTTCTTTCATTTTCATGTGTAGCAGAATGCAAGTTTCCACAGTCATCCATGCATACATACGCATACACACACAAAAGAACACGGATGAATACATGAGTCCAGGATAGCATAATTTTATATTTTAAGGTTATCAATATTTTTGGAAAACTCTGATGTGTAACTATTAAGAATGCACTCTCCCAAAAGAGAATTCACTCCAATGTTTACTTTTAAAATAAATATTTTAAAATTTGTATTAAATTACTAAGATTGTAGTGGAGTGGAATGTAATTAATCAAGCTCAAAACTTATTCATATGATGCATCTTCAAAAAGGTATGCTTCATTAGACCAAATGCCATATTGAATTCGCTTCTTTATTTTTTCACTGATGAAAAATTAAAAGCAATTGAGATATCAATTCAAGCTACAAAGAGAAATATCTTGAAACAAAGTGGTGAAAAACTACAATTGACCTCATTTAATTACTTCAATTATAACTTATAATTATAATTTAATTATTGTTTAATGATAGACAACTAATGTTTTCCATTTAAATGGAAAAAATTGCTGATTTTTTTCATGTTCTTGTTGATTGGAATTCATCAACTTTACAACTGTACAGCAACAAATTTTTTAAATTGTCTCAGCTTTGAAGCTTATTATTTGTCTGTAAATCAAGAGAACTTATGCTTTTATATAGCTACATATGTATGCTGTACTTAGTCACTCAGTCCTGTCTGACTTTTTGCTGTTTGACCCCATGGACTGTGGCCTGTCAGTCTCCTCTGTCCATGAGGATTCTCCATGCAAGAATACTGCAGCGGGTTGCCATGTCTTTCTCCAGACATAGCTACATATACTAGTTATATAAATAAAATACAAATTAAATGCACATATATACATATACATGCTATTTTATAACTATAACACATATAATTTGTGTATAACCTGTTAATTTAATAACCTATATACTTAAAAATGAGTAATTACATTTATTTAACATATTTCTGTGGGAGATAAAATATTAGATTGTTTTTTAATATCTTTAATAATGTAAGTTGTTGAAAATTTTAAAAAGACTTTTGGAGGGAGGAGCCAAGATGGCGGAGGAGTAGGACACGGAGATCACTTTCTCTCCTACAAATTCATCAAAAGAATAACTGAACGCAGAACAAACTTCACAAAACAACTTCTGATCGCTAGCTGAGGTCATCAGGTGCCCAGAAAAGCAGCCCATTGTCTTCGAAAGGAGGTAGTACAAAATATAAAGATAAAAAGTGAGACAAAAGAGCTAAGGACGGAGATCCGTCCCGGGAGCTCTTAGGCGGCATTGCTTGGGGTAGGGTCCGGGCCTGAGTGCCCTGAGGACAATCGGAGGGAGCTTCTGTGAGTTGCCAACTTGAACTGTGGGAGACCAAAAGAGAGAGAGAAAATTAACCGGCCCGAACACACTGCCGGCCGTTCGCAGAACAAAGGGACCGAAAAAGTCCAGAGAGGAGCTCGCAGGCTGCGGACCGGCCCAGCCCCGCCGGAGGCAGGAGGCAGGGGGGAGGGGAAGGTCGCGGCGAGACACAGGGCGCAGGCACCCGACCGGCGCGGGCGGGGACTGGGGCTGGGGACGCGGAGGGCAGAAGGCGCGCGCACCCGACTGGCGCCAGCGGAAACTGAGACTGGGTCCGCGGAGGGGAGGGGGCGCGCCACACCTGGGGAGAGTGCGCCCACCAAGCCCCTGGCTGCCTGGACCGCTCTGACGGGGAAGGCACAGAGAGCAGGCGCAGCTTTTCCTTCCGCGCTTTTGTGGAACACCCGAGCGCTGGAACCTCGCGCAGCGCGGGGCGCGCTCCATATACAACAGCCGGAAGCCTGAGCAGTGCAGACGGAGAGGGCAGCGTTGGCCCCTCCCCGCAGCGCCAGCCCCTCCCGGCAGCGCCAGCCCGTCCCCGCAGAGCGACGGAACTAGCTACCTGAATAAGAGTCCACCTCCGCCCGCCTGTATCAGGGCGGAAATGAGGCTCTGAAGAGACCGGCAGACAGAAGCCAAATAAACAAAGGGAACCGCTTCAGAAGGGACTGCTGCAACAGATTAAAATACCCGTAGAAAACACGAACTACACCGGAAGGGCCCTATAGATATTGAGAAGTGTAAGCTGGAATGAGGAGCTATCTGAAACTGAGCCGAACCCACACTGACCACAACAGCTCCAGAGAAATTCCTAGATATATTTTTACATTTTTTTTTTTCCTAAGTAAGGAAGAAAAAAAAAATTTTTTTTTCTTTTTTTATTTTTTCTCTTTTATTTTCCTTTAAAATTCCCTATTACTCCCCCATTACTCCTTAACTTTCATTTTCATAGATTTTTATGATTTTTTTAATTAGGGGAAAAAAAAATTTTTTTTTTCTCTTTCTTTTTTTCTTTTTCCTTCTTTTATTTTCTCTCCTTTTTCTCTTCTTTTTTCTATTTTTCTTTTTCTCTTATTTCTTTTAAAGTCCTCTAGTACTCCTCTACTACTCCTTAATTTTCATTTTCAATACACTATAACCTTACAAAAAAAAAAAGAAGAGAAGCCCTATTTTTAAACCGAAGATTATTCTCTCCCAATCTTGACTCTCTGTTTTCTACCTCAGAACACCTCTATTTCCTCCTTTCCCCTTCTCTTCCCAATCCAATTCTGTGAATCTTTGTAGGTGTCTGAGATACGGAGAACACTCTGGGAACAGACAGCTGCGTAGATCTGTCTCTCTCGAGTCCCCCTTTTTCTCCTCCTGCTCATCTCTATCTCCCTCCTCCCTTTTCTCCTCTTCATGTAACTCTGTGAACCTCTCTGGCTGTCCCTAATGGGGGAGAATCTTTTCGCCATTAACCTAGAAGTTTTATTATCAGTGCTGTATAGTTGGAGAAGTCCTGAGACTACAGGAAGAATAAAACTGAAATCCAGAGGCAGGAAACTTAAGCCCAAAACCTAAGAACACCAGAAAACTCCTGACTACATGGAACTTTAAGTAATAAGTGACTGTCCAAAAGCCTCCATACCTACACTGAAACCAAGCACCACCCAAGAGCCAATAAGTTTTAGAGCAAGACATACCACGCAAATTCTCCAGCAACGCAGGAACATAGCCCTGAACGTCAACATACAGGCTGCCCAAGGTCACACCTAACACATAGACCCATCTCAAAACTCATTACTGGGCACTCCATTGCTCTCCAAAGAGAAGAAATCAAGTTCCACGCACCAGAACACTGACGCAAGCTTCCCTAACCAGGAAACCTTGACAAGCCAATCGTCTAACCCCACCCACTGGGTAAATCCTCCACAATAAAAAGGAACCACAGACCTCCAGAATACAGAAAGCCCACTCCAGACACAGCAATCTAAACAAGATGAAAAGGCAAAGAAATACCCAACAGGTAAAGGAACATGAAAAATGCCCACCAAGTCAAACAAAAGAGGAGGAGATAGGGAATCTACCTGAAAAAGAATTTAGAATAATGATAATAAAAATGATCCAAAATCTTGAAAACAAAATGGAGTTACAGATAAATAGCCTGGAGACAAAGATTGAAAAGATACAAGAAATGTTTAATAAAGACCTAGAAGAAATAAAAAAGAGTCAATTAAAAATGAAAAATGCAATGAATGAGATCAAAAACACTTTGGAGGGAACCAAGAGTAGAATAACGGAGGCAGAAGATAGGATAAGTGAGGTAGAAGATAAAATGGTGGAAATAAATGAAGCAGAGAGGAAAAAAGAAAAAAGGATCAAAAGAAATGAGGACAACCTCAGGGACCTCTGGGACAATGTGAAACGCCCCAACATTCGAATCATAGGAGTTCCAGAAGAAGAAGACAAAAAGAAAGGCCATGAGAAAATACTCGAGGAGATAATAGCTGAAAACTTCCCTAAAATGGGGAAGGAAATAGCCACCCAAGTCCAAGAAACCCAGAGAGTCCCAAACAGGATAAACCCAAGGCGAAACACCCCAAGACACATATTAATCAAATTAACAAAGATCAAACACAAAGAACAAATCTTAAAAGCAGCAAGGGAGAAACAACAAATAACACACAAAGGGATTCCCATAAGGATAACAGCTGATCTATCAATAGAAACCCTCCAGGCCAGAAGGGAATGGCAGGACGTTCTGAAAGTAATGAAAGAGAATAACCTACAACCTAGATTACTGTATCCAGCAAGGATCTCATTCAGATATGAAGGAGAATTCAAAAACTTTACAGATAAGCAAAAGCTGAGAGAATTCAGCACCACCAAACCAGCTCTTCAACAAATGCTAAAGGATCTTCTCTAGACAGGAAATGCAGAAAGGTTGTACAAACGTGAACCCAAAACAACAAAATAAATGGCAACGGGACCACACCTATCAATAATTACCTTAAATGTAAATGGGTTGAATGCCCCAACCAAAAGACAAAGATTGGCTGAATGGATACAAAAACAAGACCCCTATATATGCTGTCTACAAGAGACCCACCTCAAAACAAGAGACACATACAGACTAAAAGTGAAGGGCTGGAAAAAAATATTTCATGCAAATGGAGACCAAAAGAAAGCAGGAGTCGCAATACTCATATCAGATAAAATAGACTTTCAAATAAAGGATGAGAAAAGAGACAAAGAAGGACACTATATAATGATCAAAGGATCAATCCAAGAAGAAGATATAAAAATTATAAATATATATGCACCCAACATAGGAGCACCGCAATATATACGGCAAACACTAACGAGTATGAAAGAGGAAATTAATAGTAACACAATAATAGTGGGAGACTTCAACACCCCACTCACAACTATGGATAGATCAACTAAACAGAAAATTAACAAGGAAACACAAACCTTAAATGACACAATGGACCAGCTAGACCTAATTGATATCTATAGGACATTTCACCCCAAAACAATCAACTTCACATTTTTCTCAAGTGCACACGGAACCTTCTCCAGAATAGATCACATACTGGGCCATAAATCTAGTCTTGGAAAATTCAAAAAAATTGAAATCATTCCAGTCATCTTTTCTGACCACAGTGCAGTAAGATTAGATCTCAATTACAGGGAAAAAATTGTTAAAAATTCAAGCACATGGAGGCTAAATAACACGCTTCTGAATAACCAACAAATCATAGAAGAAATCAAAAAAGAAATCAAAATATGTATAGAAACGAATGAAAATGAAAACACAACAACCCAAAACCTATGGGACACTGTAAAAGCAGTGCTAAGGGGAAGGTTCATAGCATTACAGGCTTACATTAAGAAACAAGAAAAAAGCCAAATAAATAACCTAACTCTACACCTAAAGCAATTAGAGAAGGAAGAAATGAAGAACCCCAGGGTTAGAGAAGGAAAGAAATCTTAAAACTTAGGGCAGAAATAAATGCAATAGAAACTAAAGAGACCATAGCAAAAATCAACAAAGCTAAAAGCTGGTTTTTTGAAAAAATAAACAAAATTGACAAACCATTAGCAAGACTCATTAAGAAACAAAGAGAGAAGAACCAAATTAGCAAAATTAGAAATGAAAATGGAGAGATCACAACAGACAACACTGAAATACAAAGGATCATAAGAGAATACTACCAGCAGCTCTATGCCAATAAAATGGACAACTTGGATGAAATGGACAAATTCTTAGAAAGGTATAACTTTCCAAAACTGAACCAGGAAGAAATAGAAGATCTTAACAGACCCATCACAGGCAAGGAAATCGAAACTGTAATCAGGAATCTTCCAGCAAACAAAAGCCCAGGACCAGATGGCTTCACAGCTGAATTCTACCAAAAATTTAGAGAAGAGCTAACACCTATCTTACTCAAACTCTTCCAGAAAATTGCAGAAGAAGGTAAACTTCCAAACTCACTCTATGAGGCCACCATCACCCTAATTCCAAAACCAGACAAAGATGCCACAAAAAAAGAAAACTACAGGCCAATATCACTGATGAACATAGATGCAAAAATCCTTAACAAAATTCTAGCAAACAGAATCCAACAACATATTAAAAAAATCATACACCACGACCAAGTGGGCTTTATCCCAGGAATGCAAGAATTCTTCAATATCCGCAAATCAATCAATGTAATACACCACATTAACAAATTGAAAGATAAAAACCATATGATTCTCTCAATAGATGCAGAGAAAGCCTTTGACAAAATTCAACACTCATTTATGATTAAAACTCTCCAAAAAGCAGGAATAGAAGGAACATACCTCAACATAATAAAAGCTATATATGACAAACCCACAGCAAGCATCACCCTCAATGGTGAAAAATTGAAAGCATTTCCCCTGAAATCAGGAACAAGACAAGGGTGCCCACTCTCACCACTACTATTCAACATAGTGTTGGAAGTTTTGGCCACAGCAATCAGAGCAGAAAAAGAAGTAAAAGGAATCCAGGTAGGAAAAGAAGAAGTGAAACTCTCACTGTTTGCAGATGACATGATCCTCTACATAGAAAACCCTAAAGACTCTACCAGAAAATTACTAGAGCTAATCAATGAATATAGTAAAGTTGCAGGATGTAAAATTAACACACAGAAATCCCTTGCATTCCTATATACTAACAATGAAAAAACAGACAGAGAAATTAAGGAAACAATACCATTCACCATTGCAACAAAAAGAATAAAATACTTAGGAGTATATCTACCTAAAGAAACAAAAGACCTATACATAGAAAACTATAAAACACTGATGAAAGAAATCAAAGAGGACACAAGCAGATGGAGAAACATACCGTGTTCATGGATTGGAAGAATCAATATTGTCAAAATGGCTATTCTACCCAAAGCAGTCTATAGATTCAATGCAATCCCTATCAAGCTACCAACAGTATTTTTCACAGAACTAGACCAAAGAATTTCACAATTTGTATGGAAATACAAAAAACCTCGAATAGCCAAAGTAATCTTGAGAAAGAAGAATGGAACTGGAGGAATCAACCTGCCTGACTTCAGACTCTCCTACAAAGCCACAGTCATCAAGACAGTATGGTACTGGCAGAAAGACAGAAATATAGATCAGTGGAACAGAATAGAAAGCCCAAAGATAAATCCACGAACCTATGGACACCTTATCTTTGACAAAGGAGGCAAGGATATACAATGGAAAAAAGACTACCTCTTTAACAAGTGGTGCTGGGAAAACTGGTCAACCACTTGTAAAAGAATGAAACTAGAACACTTTCTAACACCATACACAAAAATAAACTCAAAATGGATTAAAGATCTAAATGTAAGACCAGAAACTATAAAACTCCTAGAGGAGAACATAGGCAAAACACTCTCCGACATAAATCACAGCAAGATCCTCTATGACCCACCTCCCAGAATATTGGAAATAAAAGCTAAACTAAACAAATGGGACCTAATGAAACTTAGAAGCTTTTGCACTACAAAGGAAACTATAAGTAAGGTGAAAAGACAGCCCTCAGATTGGGAGAAAATAATAGCAAATGAAGAAACAGACAAAGGATTAATCTCAAAAATATACAAGCAACTCCTGCAGCTCAATTCCAGAAAAATAAATGACCCAATCAAAAAATGGGGCAAAGGACTAAACAGACATTTTCCAAAGAAGACATACAGATGGCTAACAAACACATGAAAAGATGCTCAACATCACTCATTATTAGAGAAATGCAAATCAAAACCACAATGAGGTACCATTACACGCCAGTCAGGATGGCTACTATCCAAAAGTCTACAAGCAATAAATGCTGGAGAGGGTGTGGAGAAAAGGGAACCCTCTTACACTGTTGGTGGGAATGCAAACTAGTACAGCCGCTATGGAAAACAGTGTGGAGATTCCTTAAAAAACTGGAAATAGAACTGCCATATGACCCAGCAATCCCACTTCTGGGCATACACACTGAGGAAACCAGATCTGAAAGAGACACGTGCACCCCAATGTTCATCGCAGCACTGTTTATAATAGCCAGGACATGGAAGCAACCTAGATGCCCATCAGCAGATGAATGGATAAGGAAGCCGTGGTACATATACACCATGGAATATTACCCAGCCATTAAAAAGAATTCATTTGAACCAGTCCTAATGAGATGGATGAAACTGGAGCCCATTATACAGAGCGAAGTAAGCCAGAAAGATAAAGAACATTACAGCATACTAACACATATATATGGAATTTAGAAAGATGGTAACGATAACCCTATATGCAAAACAGAAAAAGAGACACAGAAATACAGAACAGACTTTTGAACTCTGTGGGAGAAGGTGAGGGTGGGATGTTTCAAAAGAACAGCATGTATACTATCTATGGTGAAACAGATCACCAGCCCAGGTGGGATGCATGAGACAAGTGCTCGGACCTGGTGCACTGGGAAGACCCAGAGGAATCGGGTGGAGAGGGAGGTGGGAGGGGGGATCGGGATGGGGAATACGTGTAAATCTATGGCTCATTCATATCAATGTATGACAAAACCCACTGAAATGTTGTGAAGTAATTAGCCTCCAACTAATAAAAAAATTAAAAAAAAAACCAAAAACAAAAAAAAAGACTTTTAAAATATTATTTAATAATGGTTTAAGTGCAACTTAATCAGCATAAAGATACAACTAGGAAAAGCACAGCTATATTCATTTTTAGTTAGAGGACCCATTGAAAGCAAAGTGTGTTTTTTCTCCCTCCATTGTTTAGAACCATCCAGGATATCTAAGATGATAATCAGCCCTTTAATTAAATTTCAAAGTTTCCTGATGTACAGAAAGAGTTCTTTGAAGCCAGTTTGTTCATGTGAAAATATCCATGCTTTATCACAATTTTTTGTCATTTCATGCCTTGATTAGGATCTAAATACTGAGTTGAATAAATTATTTATATGAAAAATGTGTATGGCCTAACTTTTAAGAAAAAATATATAGATGCTTTCAGACCTATTTTTTTAATTGACTTAAATGTTCTACTAAAGACTTTGAGGTTATTAGCAAAACTGTCAATGCGTCTTAAACAGAGAAATATTTTCAACACTTTATTCAACTATTAGGTTTCTTTTGAAAATAGTACAGCTAGCTTGCCCAGAAAACACTAAAAAAAATATTTGTATGATTGTTTTATTTCACTGAATACTAAGATTTTTCTCCAACTGATTTCACACCTGGTTTAGACAGGGTGTCCTAACTATCATATTGGTGCTCATAAATGTTACATACGAATGGGTCAAGGAAAAAAAAAAAACGAATGGGTGAAGGAAATGTTATAACGAATGGGTCAAGGAAAAAAAAACAAAAAACTGTGCCATATGAAAGATCTTACTATCCGAACCTATAAAAAATGTGAATCTAATTTCATATAACTTGGCTTTCCATAATTGGTAAAAAGTGATGTGATTTGATTTTGCTTAATTTTTCCCAGCTTCCAGATAAGATACAGTAATTAGAAACCAAAGTAAAAACAACTACAACAACAAGACTTGCATCTCCCAAATGTGATGTCTGGTACTTTAGAAGATGATACTCTGTGATGAAAAATAAGGTAGGGAAAAGGATAGGAAGTATTGAAGTGTCACTAAGATGTTATTTGGAGTACAGAAACTATCACTGAGAAGCTGACACTGCAACAAAAATTGAAACTATAGGAGGGAGTGAACCAGGAAGAAATTGGGGGGGGCGGGGAAAGAAGAGTATTCTAGGCAAAGGGAAGGAAACAGTACAAATGCCCTGAGTGGGAAGTTTACTAGGAATTTATAATGAGAAATTGCAAGGAACAAAGAATGGCTAGAACTAAATAGTAGATAGATACAAGGAGCTGTGGGAAGCCAAATAGTATGACACTTTTTTTTTTTTTTTTTTAATTTATTTGGCTGCACCAGGTTTTAGTTGCAGCACTCCAGATCTTTGATATCTGTTGTGACATGCAGGACTTAGTTCCCAGACCAGGGATCAAACCTGGGCCCCCCTCCATTGGGAGTGTGAAGTCTTAGCCACTGGACCACATGAGACATCCCCGTGTAACTCTTACAGATCTTTACAAGAAAAATGAGATGGGAGGTGATGGTAGGATTTGACAAGAAGGAGTAACATAACCTGGATTAAAGTCTTACTATAAGAACACTCAGGATGCTCTGTTAAAAAGAGACAGAAATAAGACTATAGTAGAGACTGGGAGAGCAACAATAACAATTTATATTTAGCTGTTTTCCTTAAATTTAGATAGCATATTGGAAAGTATGATGACACTTGACCTTTAAGCTAATTTTATCTGTTAATTTTCATTTATTTATTAAAGTACATCAGACTTCCATTTATAATGGTTGTATGCAACATATTTCTTGCTTTCATAGTCCTAAAATATAAATTCACACAAACTATTAAAAGGGGGTGAGAACACATGGAATTGATTCAAAATTAGATAAAACTTCATCAAAGGATGGCAGAAGAAGCCTGTCAACTTTCAAACTACACTTAATAATGTCTGTACATATGGATGTACCAAAAAGAAATAACAAGAAGAAAATTACAAGATTGTGCCTCTAAACTTGATACCAGTGTATGTTAAAGGTGCAAAACCTTTTCAAATTTAGTAGCATTTCACAAAGTAATTGGTAAATGTTAATTTGCATTGGAACTGTAGAGCTGAAAAGGCCTTAAAACATAAAGGTCAAAGTATGATAGTTGGAGTAGGAAATGACAACCTATTCCAGTATTCTTGTCTGGAAAATCCCATGAACAGAGGAGTCTGGCAGGCTACAGTTCATGGGACTGCAAAGAGTTGGACACTACTAAGCACAAACATGCACACACAACATAATAATAATAATTTTAACTTAGAACAAGTTCAGTGAGTGTCACTATTTAACTAAAAACATAGGAGCAAGTAAATATTGGTTAATTGAATGGTTATCTAATATTAGAAGAAAGCTAATTCCTACCATTAACCTGGTGTCATGTAACAACTGATAAATGGATCTCTTCCCTAAAATCAAACATGACGTTATGGATGCTAATTGAGAATACAAAGTGAAAGTGAAAGTGAATTCGCTCAGTCGTGTCCGACACTTTGTGACCTCATGGACTGTAGCCTACCAGGCTCCTCCGTCCATGGGATTTTCCAGGCAAGAATACTGGAGTGGGGTGCCATTTTCTTCTCCAGAGGATCTTCCTGACCGAGGGATTGAACCCTGGTCTCCTACATTGTAGGCAGACAATTTATTGTCTGAGCCACTAGGGAAGTCAATTTAGAACACAGTGAAACCACAAAGGCTTACCAAGGCCTCTTTGGGACTTCCCTAGTGATCCAATGATTAAGACTCTGTGCTCTCAATAGAGGGGGCATGGGTTCAATCCCTGGTTGGGGGTCTAAGATTTTGACCACATGGCATGGTCAAAAAAAAAAAAAAGCCTCTGTAATTTGGAATTGATAATCAAACATTTTATTTAATTCTTAAAATCTCATCCTTAAATTGCATATGTGAAGGAAGTAAGACTCAAAATGATAAACAACTTATCATTTATCGAGGCTAAATGATTAATAGCAAATAGGATTTAGCATCTCAGTAAATATTAATAAACATTATGTGCATTCCAGTTCACTAGACTGTTGTTCCAGTATAGGGATGATTCAGGGTAAATTTAATTAAATAGTTGTTTGCAGTAAGCTGAATAAAATGCATAATTGATATAAAGACTAAGAAATCAATTTTTTTCAATTATGTAAGAATGAAGACATGGCTCAAAAGTTTATATTCATTTGAAGAAAAAAAACATACCTTTGTTTTGGATTAAGTCAATCATTGCACTATAGGAAACTCAAGTGTTTAATATGCACATTCAGCAAATACAAAAATTATTTTTGAAAACCTACATATGAAGTAATGTCAAAGACAGCATCTTTTTCAACATCAACTTTATTGAAAACTGCATCTTAATTCCTAAGCTGTTCAAGATAGTAGAGATTTTCTGGCTGAGCATTAATTATCATCTCATTTCTAATATTGCCATCCTTCTTTGGAAATATCATTTTCTGTGTTCCCTTATCTACTGAAAAAATTTAATTTACCTGATGAAGCATCTATTCATTTAAGATAAGTAAAATTATAGTTCATCACACAAACAAAAACAACAAAAGATAATTATTTGCATTGGTTTTTTTAAGAAAAATTCATTTGATTATAAACAGGTTCTTACTGAAAGAATAATATCAAACTTTCAGAACAAAAGTACAACCAGGAGAAAGGTCAGAACAACTTTCCTTATTAATACTTCATTATGCTGACTTTGGCCAAGGTCCCATAGACCTAGTTTAATGAAGGGATAATGATAGCTCATCCTTTCCCATTTTTTGCCCAGTCAACTCAGTATTGTTCAAAAACGTCTCTAGCTCTCTTTTGGAAATTCACATTGTAAAGAGTTCCTTTTTTATGCAGAGCACACAATTGACTGAGATTTTGTTACCTACATGACTTCAGCATGTTACATAACACCCTTAGTATGATAAGATTGATAACAGTACCTACCTAATAAAGTTGCTATAAATTTTAAACTAATTAAATCATGCAGAACATGTGTCTGGCACATTGTAGAGCTTGATAAATCTCATTTATTTGCTTTATTAATGTTAACAATGACAGTTCTTGGGATACTGGTTTAAATGATTTACAGGTTAATGTGTTAAAAATCAGAGTAGATAAGGAGGTGAATTAGAAATAGGTTCCTACCTGAAAGAAGTTTATATTCTAGGAGTAAATATTCTCATACAAATAACTTAGACACTGGGAAAAAAATCCAGTTATTTTGTAGTATATTTTGGTCCATTTAGTAAAATGTGTTAATATTTCAATTAGTTTATTCAGAGTCCTCTGAAAATACTGATTTAGCTTCCCTAAGACTATTCTGTGCGTCAGCTCTATTTAATGGTTTTAGTGTGGATGCATTAGATAAAAATAATAGCCTCAGTTGTCAAGGAAAATACCCCCTTTTTTTTTTTTTTTACATATTCATGTTTCTATTGTTACTTTTCTTACCTGTGCCCTTCATTCATGAGGCTCTTTGAAAATGTGGAACCCAATAAATGCCAAGCTAAATACAAATAAGGTTTTTAGTGAATTTCCAATAATATATAAAATACAATGAAATCATTAAAGACACAGGAATAAGAGTCAAGTGATAAATTATGGGTGATGGAAATAGATGAATGAGGTAGGAAGGATATGTTACAATTATGCAGAGTCAGTTAAAAATAGAAACAGATGTATAGATTACTGTGATTGGACAGAGTTGGTCTGCAAATGCTGAATGGGGCCAGGCTAGGCCAGAAATATCCAGACTTCCTGCTAAAAATGTTGATACTAGTTTCAAATTCAAACCTCAGAAGCTATCACCATTACCTATAGAAATCATATCCCTATGAAAAGGCCAGAGGAAATCTGGTATTAGTAAACATAAAAACAAAACATATACAAACACAGTAAATGAAGAATGACTTTTAAAAATTACTTTTCAGTCAAACAGCATTTCAATGTGTTTGTCAGAATGAAAAATCATAAAATGTTACCTTGGATCATGAAAAGAATTAATCTGATGGATAGGCTGGTTCAGTATTATCCATCTGGATGCAAAACACTCTGCCAATATCAACAGTTCTGATTTTAACATAGCTGTTATTGAGCTGTTCATTCTGACAGTAATTGGCCAACAGGCTCCATTGTTTTGAAAAATCACCTTTTGTCATGAAAGAAAGACCACATCATTGTGACTAAGAACTTGCTAATTCTTATGGAAATGGCATATACTTCAATTAAAAAATACCTATATATAGCTAGAAATGAAAAGTGTTTAAGGAATACTCTTGTTTTTTTCCATACATTGGTCTGTCAAATTATCAGTTTCCAAACCCCTTTTTGTTGTTTATATTGTATCCAATTCCTCTATTTATAAACATAATGCTCATAACCCATAAAGTTATGGATGTTCTGAGTTCTCTCTTCCCAAATCTTTCTGTTCACTCTTCTTTCCCTTTTCTCCTGTCCTCTTCTTCTTTTCATTTTCTCCTCTGTACTTTCTCTCCTTGTCTCTCTTCTCTCTCTTCCCCCCTCTTTCTGGAGCAAGAAATCATGTGTGGTATTTTTAGGTGATATTAAGAACTTTAAAAGTTATTTTTGCAATATGTAACACATTAGTATATTGCTGTGCTGTTGTTGTTTAGACAGTAAGTCATGTCCAACTCTTTTGTGACCCCAAGGACTGTAGCCCACCAGACTCCTCTGTCCATGGGATTTCCCAGGCAAGAATACTGGAGTGAGCTGCCATTTCCTTCACCAGAGGATCTTCCTGATCCAGGAATCAAACCTGCCTCCCCTGCACTGAGGTGGATTCTTTACCACTGAGGCTCCAAGGAAGCCCATTAGTTTATTAGCAGTGCTTACCGGGATTGATGTATTATTTCAAAGATAGTTCAAACCAGATGAGTAAAGATAGGACTATGAGAAATGCAAGAAGAGAGGAAAAAAGATAAATTTAAAGCCTTTGCAAGCAGTCCAGAAACAAAGGGCTGTATAAATGAGTTTGAAAATTCAATTTTTTAAGAAAAGTAATAATGTGAGGTTGTTGTAAGATGCTCCCAGAAAACAAAGGCAACTGACTTATATAACATTATGACTTCTAAGAAAGAAAATTTTGATTCCTGCCAAATGTCATCCAATGACTATATCATCTTCTATCTATTTGGCAATGATGTTGTTTCCACATTCTTCACCTGTTAATCTAATCTTCAAATGACACTTCAGTCATATTTAAAAGACACAAAACAAGAATGCCTTATCAAAAATAGTACCTCTTGGAACTTCCCTGGTTGCCTAGTGGTTAGGACTCCTGGTTTTTACTGCCCTGGCCTGATTCAATCCCTGGACAGGAAAAAGACTCTGCACGACACACAGTGTGGCCAGCAATAACAAAGTAGGACCTCTTTAAAAACTCCCAGGGTAGGTCTTCCCAGGTGGCTCAGTGGTAAAGAATCGGCCTGCCAATGCAGAAGACATGGGTTCAATCCCTGGTCCTGGAAGATTCCACATGCCATGGAGACACTAAGCCGGTGCATCACACTATTGAGCTTGTGTTCTAGAGCCCAGGAGCCACAACTGTTGAACTCACCTGCCACAAGTACTAAAGTCTGCACACCCTAGAGCCTGTGTTCTGCAACAAGAAAAGCCACCACAATGAGAAGCCTGCACACTGCAACTAGAGAGTACTCCTGCTTGCTGCAACTAGGGAAAAGCCTGAGGAGCAATGAACACCAAGCATAGCCAAAATTAAAATAAACAAATAACTGATTAAAAAGAAAATCTCCCAGTGTAACCTATTGCCATCAAGACACAAATTTGCCCTCCCAAATTTACTACCATACTGACATCAGTGATAATTATATCTTTTTCTTTCTTTTTTTTAGAGCTTGATGTTACGTCTGTTATGTACATGCCTAATCAGTATATCATTATACGTTCACTTTGACCAGTTTTTAAAATTTCATTCAGTTCAGTTCAGTTCAGTCAGTTGCTCAGTTGTATCCGACTCTTTGCAATCCCACAAACCACAGCACGCCAGGCCTCTCTGTCCATCACCAACTCCCAGAGTCCACCCAAACTAATGTCCATTGAGTTGGTGATGCCATCCAACCATCTCATCCTCTGTCGTCTCCTTCACCTCCTGCCCTCAATCTTTCCCAGCATCAGGGTCTTTTCAAGTGAGTCAACTCTTCGCATCAGATGGCCAAAGTATTGGAGTTTCAACTTCAACATCAGTCCTTCCAATGAACACCCAGGACTGATCTCCTTTAGGATGGACTGGTTGGATCTCCTTGCAGTCCAAGGGACTCTCAAGAGTCTTCTCCAACACCACAGTTCAAAAGCATCAATTCTTCGGTGCTCAGCTGTCTTTATAGTCCAACTCTCCCATCTATACATGACCACTGGAAAAACCATAGCCTTGACTAGATGGACCTTTGTTGACAAAGTAATGTCGGCTCAGAGGGTAAAGTGTCTGCTTGCAATGAGGGAGACCTAGGTTCGATCTCTGGGTTGGGAAGATCCCCTGGAGAAGGAAATGGTAACCCACTCCAGTACTCTTGCCTGGAAAATCCTATGGATAGAGAAGCCTGGTAGGCCAAAGTCTATGGGGTTGCAAAGAGTCAGACACGACTGAGTGACTTCACTAGGTTGGTCATAATTTTCCTTCCAAGGAGTAAGCGTCTTTTAATTTCATGGCTGCAATCACCATTTGCAGTGATTTCAGAGCCCAGAAAAATAAAGTCAGCCACTCTTTACCCATCTATTTGCCATGAAGTGATGGGACCGGATGCCATGATCTTAGTTTTCTGAATGTTGAGCTTTACGCCAACTTTTTCACTCTCCTCTTTCACTTTCATCAAGAGGCTCTTTAGTTCTTCTTCACTTTCGACCATAAGGGTGGTGTCATCTGCATATCTGAGGTTATGCATATCTGCATATCTGCTGCTCCTGGGCCACGCAGCCCTAAAATTTCATACATAGAATTATATTGTGTCTTGGATATTTAACTCTAGACTCTATTTCTAAGAATAATGCATCTGTGTGTATGGTTGTACTTCATCTATTTCCATTATTTTGTAATAATTCACTCCATGTTGCTACCACAATTCAGTTGCATACTTGTTGCTTAGCCTTTTATGAATAATGCTGCTCTAAACATTTTTTAATACATCTGGTGCATAATTTAAGATACATTACACAGAATAGAATTGCTAGGCTTAGCATCTTGAAATTTATTATAAGATGACAAACTGTTGGCCAAAATATTTATATCCTTAAGAATTTCATAGAGGAACAATCTCATGCATTGTACATGTGTTATGATGTGGTCATGTTAGATCTGATAATTTTTTGCAAATCTGGAAAAATAAAATTATAACTTGTCTTCCACTTTAATATCTGCCATTATTTAATAATAATTAAAATATGGATAAATATTGGAAAAATTCCTCTTCACAAAAAGCTACCATTTCATTTACAACCTGAGAACACATGTTGTTGTTCTGTTGCTAAGTCGTGTCTGAGTCTCTGTGCATACTGCTGTGCGTCAGGCTTTCCTTTCCTTCACTGTCTCCTGAAGTTTGCTTAAACTGATATCCATTGAGTAGGTGATGACATCCAACCATCTTATTCTCTGTCACCCCTTTCTCCTCCTGCCTTCAATCTTTCCAAGGATCAGAATTTCCTCTAATGAACTAGCTCTTCACATCAGTTGACCAAAGTATTGGAGCTTCAGCTTCAGCATCAATCTTTCCAGTGAATATTCAGAATTGATTTCCTTTAGGATTGACTGGTTTGATCTCCTTACTAGCGAAGAGACTCTCAAGAGTCTTCTCTAGCACCACAGTTCAAAAGCATTAATTGTTTGGCACTCAGCCTTCTCTATGGTCCCAATCTCACATCTATACATGACTACTGGAAAAATCATAGCTTTACCTAGACAGAACTTTGTTGGCAAAATGATGTCTCTGCTTTTTAATACGCTGTCTAGGTCTGTCATAGCTTTCCTTCCAAAGAGAAAGTGCCTTTTAATTTCATGGTTGCAGTCAGTCTGTAGTGATTTTGGAGCCCAAAAGTATAAAATTTGTCACTACTTCCAATGTTTCTACTTCTATTTGCCATTAAATAATGGGACTGGATGCATGATCTTAGTTTTTTGAATGTTAGATTTTAAATCAGCTTTTTCACTCTCCAGTTTCACTCTCATCAAGAGGTTATTTAGTTCCTCTCCTCTTTCTGCCATTAGAGTGCCACCATTTGCATATCTGAGGTTGGTGATAGTTCTCCTGGCAATTTTGATTCCAGTTGTGATTCATCCAGAGTACATATGAGAGCACTCATTTGTGTTGCATCAGCCTTCAAATACAAACACATTTACTGTATATTTTGCCAATATGATAGGATAAAAATTATATCTGATTTTTGCTTCACTATGCATTAACATGACATTAAAGGTAACAGCTTTTTTATGTTTAATGAACATTAATGTGTATTATATAAAGTGTAGCCACAACAAGTTTAGTGACCAACCATCATTTCACACAGATATAAAATAAAAAGAAAAAACATTTTTTCATTGTGATAAGAACTCTTAAGATTTACTATCTTAACAGCTTTCATATATAAAATAAAATTGGGTCTCCAGCATAGCAGGCAGATTCTTTATTGTCTGAGTCACCAGGGAAGCAAATTATTAGTTCTCTCTTTTATTTGAGGGAAACATAATAGTCTTATAAGAACTGAATACATGAAGGTTATGTTTCTTGGAAATTTTGCATTATGGCAAAATTCTTGTATCACTTTTCCATACCAGCTTCCCCAGTGGCTCAGTGGTAAAAAATCTGCCTGCAACATAGGGGACGCAGCAGATATGGATTCTATCCCTGGGTCCGGAAAATCCGGTGGAGAAGAAAATGACAACTCACTTCAGTATTCTTTCTAGGAAAACCCCATGGATAGAGGAGCCTGCTGGGCTATAGTCCATGGGGTCACAAAGAGTCAGGCATGACTGACTAAGCATGCAGGCTACTTACATCCACAACTATCTTTTCTTCACTGTGCTTTTCCTTCTTGTTATTATTTTTTGAAACATCATGATGCTTGCAATGTCCTTTTCTGATTTATCATTCATTTTAGGTTGGTACTAATCAGTGTTCTCCTGTGGAGTAGAATGTGGGCTGTGATAGCAGAAAGAAGTTAGCTGAGGAAGATAAGGTCTCTAGTCTGGGCTGTTTACTTCTTAGATCTCTTCACCTCACAATCCATGTTGAACAAGAAGACCTAACTGATCATCTACTGACAAGTTAGTTGCCCCAACCAGTCAATCATCTAACTGCAAAGGAAATGCAGCCATAGTTTTTCTATTTACCCCATTGCTTGCTGCTGCAGCGTATTGACTTGCTTCCAACAATGTGTTGTGTGTGTATGCTCAGTCCTTCAGTCCTGTTGGACTTTTTGCTACCCTATGGACTATAGCCTGCCAGGCTCCTCCTTTCCATGGGAATCTCCAAGCAAGAATACTGAAGTGGGTTGCAGTTTCTTCCTCCAGAGGAATCTTCCAGACCCAGGGATCCAACCCAAGTCTTCTGGGTCTCCTATATTATTAGCTGGATTCTTTACCACTGAGCCACCTGTGAAGCTGGAGAATTTGTTAATGAACTGTTTAATGATCCCAGGCTCCCCTACTAGGATCCTTAGAACAATGTCATTAATTGTGCCTTAAAAAATTAACTCTTCTGTAGCTTTGGTATTACACTTGCAGGTTTAATTATATTTGGCAGCTATCTGAAGTACTTTGCTGGGTGAGATACCTCCCAATCTGATATAACCATTTTTAATTTTAATTTTTTTTATTATTCTTACCTAAAAATAGAAAAGCATATGAGTAAAAATTATTTTACCAAATTCAATCAGAATGCTTCTGAATTACAATTTTTTAATAGATAATAGGAAATTTTTTCAGGTTTATCATATATTATCATATTGTACTTTTAATCCAGCAAAAAGTAAAATTATTTGATTTTTTTATTTTTTGCTTTTTTATTTGTTTTTGTTTTTCAATGTCTGACATTTACTTGTTGGAACAATTTGTCCTAAAGAATCCGAGAGAACCAGAAAGCACATTTTTTCTCCCCCAAGAAACTTTACTAATTGAATTTCTCACAGAATAATGGGAATCAAATTAGACAGTCCATGTCTAGTTGCCATAAAGGCAAAATAGGTGTGTACAAACATGGATCTGTATCTTGTGTGAGGCAATAAGGTTCACAGTATAATCACTAAGTTCCACTTGTGCTTGATTCTGAAATTTGAAAATTGAAAAAGAATGTTAGCACTTTGAAAGTAATCAAGTGATGCTAGGCTGAGTTGGAATAGTCTTCACTTATCCCAGATCTTTCTATACTATTCTTCTCCACTCTATATTATGCTTCAAGACGTTAAGGAATTATATAAACAGCCCCCCTTGCTCTCTGACTTTTAATTAAGATTCAGTCATAAAGCCAAAATTGGGCATTTACCAATGGAAGCTGGTAACATGTCTTTCCTCAGTAGTATATCCAATGTCATGCACAGCCCTCGACTTTCTCTTTATTCTGAGCCATGTGGTACCAGTGATTATATCCCTCTGACAGCAAATACAGAACAGGAGGCAGATTAACCTCTGCACCCTTCAGGTCTAGGGACAATAATAACTTTCCACTGGAAAACTTATCCTGGCCTACGCTTTGCTGCTTTAGCTTAAGTCATTGGCTTTCATGATGGCTCAGTGGTAAAGAATTTAGCAATGGATTCTGCCACCGCAGAGGATTCAGGTTCAATCCCTGGGTTGGGAAAATCCCCTAGAGAAGGAAATGGCAACCCACTCCAGTATTCTTGCTTGGAAAACCCCATGGACAGAGAAGCTTGGAGGGCTACAGTTCATGGGGTAGCAAAGAGTCAGACATGACTTAGTTACTGAACAAGAACAACATTGTATCACAACATCAAATAGTATTACACTATTATGTAATACCCTTTTCACTACATTCTCCTCCCTAATTCTGTTGGAGTATGCCACTTATTTCCTGCCAGGATCATGTCCCCACAAATTACCCTCAAAGTATATTTTGTTTATATCACATAAAGAGTGAGTTTTAGTGTTATTGTTGGTCTATAATCAATTATTTTCCTTCAAACATTAGTATTTGTTAGAAAATAATCAGATGGTTTCTTAATCATACTATATTGAATCAAAATATTATTTAAAGTTAGACTTTCTATTGTTTGATAAAATTGGCCACTTCAGAAGGCAAACAAATACATTATTTTTTATTCTACATAAAATTTATGCAGTCCTTGTAAAGCTATTATAATGTATATATAATATAATGGTATAAATAATAGATAATATATACAATATATGATTATGTTTTCATTATGGTAAAACGTGGTTCATGTAATCTAGCTTCAACTTACTGAAGCTTCATATACTATAATTTTAAAAGGGCTTATATTCCTGATTCATTGAAAGTCTATTCTCATCCTTATCAACCTGGGAATCTTAACACTTAATGCTCTTGAATAATTACAGAAACATAAAAGCATCCATCAGCATAACAAACTAAAACTTGTTTTTATTTTTATTTTTTCATTTATTTTTATTAGTTGGAGGCTAATTACTTTACAATATTGTAGTGGGTTTTGTCATACATTGACATGAATCAGCCATGGAGTTACATGTATTCCCCATCCCAATCCCCCCTCCCACCTCCCTCTCTACCCGATCCCTCTGGGTCTTCCCAGTGCACCAGGCCCGAGCACTTGTCTCATGCATCCAACCTGGGCTGGTGATCTGTTTCACCATAGATAATATACATGTTTTGATGCTGTTCTCTCGAAACATCCCACCCTCACCTTCTCCCACAGAGTTCAAAAGTCTGTTCTGTATTTCTGTGTCTCTTTTTCTGTTTTGCATATAGCGTTATCATTACCATCTTTCTAAATTCCATATATATGTGTTAGTATGCTGTAATGTTCTTTATCTTTCTGGCTTACTTCGCTCTGTATAATGGGCTCCAGTTTCATCCATCTCATTAGAACTGATTAAAATGAATTCTTTTTAACGGCTGAGTAATATTCCGTGGTGTATATGTACCACAGCTTCCTTATCCATTTGTCTGCTGATCGGCATCTAGGTTGCTTCCATGTCCTGGCTATTATAAACACTGCTGCGATGAACATTGTGGTGCACGTGTCTCTTTCAGATCTGGTTTCCTCGGTGTGTATTCCCAGAAGTGGTATTGCTGGGTCATATGGCAGTTCTATTTCCAGTTTTTTAAGAAATCTCCACACATAACAAACCAAAACTTTAAAATGACATTGTTGCCAAAAAAGGAACATTCATTTTTGAAGCACTTTTTGTTTTTCAACTATTCTTTGTTATAATTTGGATATGTATGAACTCTGAACATTCTCTTAAAGATATGAGGTATCTATCTCATATGCATCTATCCATAAATGTAGGTTTGAAGTTTGGGGTGGGGTTAGTAACCAACTAGTCACATTGTTTTGCTGGAGCATTTTTGAGGGGTTGGGAAGAAAAGTGTAATTAAATTCCTGGAGTTTCATAAATAATGTTTTTCATTCAAATATAATCATGATTTAGCTCTAAATTTGCATCTACTCTAAGATCACATCCACATTACTTAATAAAACCAACAAAATGTAGCATAAGGCAAAGTGCCTTTTATTTTCCTTTCTTGGAATTATTATGCAAGCTGAAAAAAGTAGCAGATGATGGACAGATTTTATATATACAATATATATTATATATGAACATAATCCTGGTGAAGCATTTATGATGTTTACTTAATTTAAAATGTGTCAGTGAGATTGGTTCTGTGTGCCAGGTAGTTCTTAATAGTCTTGAATAAGTTTTAAAAAATAGTTGGCTATAGAAGATGCATTTATAAGTCTAGTGTTTGTTAGTCTCTCAGTCATGTCTGACTCTTTGTGACCCCATGGACCATAGTCTGCCGGTCTCCCCTGTTCATGGGGTTCTCTAGGCAAGAATACTGGAGTATGTTGGCATGCCCTTCTCCAGGGGAATCTTCCCACCCAGGATCGAATCCGTTGAATCCTAAATGAACCAAAATAAATTAAAATTACTTTGTATTGATTTTTACTTGATTTGCAGACCACTGGATAAGTTGGAGACAAAGATGTTTCACAAACCTTAGGGTTGTATTTGCTAATCTACATGTTCTGGTATTCATCAGATTTTAATTAATGTAAAATGGTTTACATTAAATTTGCTGTTTCTGGTTTTAGTCTCTTTTACAATAAGTACTAATGAAATATCAGCATGAACTATAATAACACAGATGAATACTTTTAATAAATATTTTGTATAAAGTGGAAAATTAATTAAATTGGAGGGATTTCAAATGCCTGTACATAATATATTTATGTACTTTAAGATATACTGACTTAATAAAGCATGTAAAACAGATAAATAACATATGTAGTCCTGGAACAAGAATCAGAGTTTGTGAGTCAAATATTCAGCTAATAAATAGTTGTTTGTACTTTGAAAAAAAAAAAAAATAGTTGGCTGATTAAGACTAGATATTACCTATGAACATGTAAAGTTTATCTTCTACTAAATATAACCATCACATCTTATAAAAGGATAGAATTTCTGGGTGAAATCTAATGCATACCTGATCTGATGGGATTTTAAATTATTTTCTTTCCCACTGGATGTTTAATTATGGTATATATAAATGAGGCTTCTACTTAATAAATAATACTTAAAATATAATTTTAGAATTTTCTTTTTTAATTTTAAGCAAGATTTAATGTGATGTACTAGAATTTATTTATTTAGCAGATTTATATAACTTAATGCAAACACATTTTATAGTCTACATTATTTCAGCATATTTACATATGCTAAATTTTTCAAATACTAGAAAATTTAGAGTTAATGAGAATATATTTTATTCATTAAAGAAGAAGAAAGTTGAGTTATTAAGGAAATGCTCTCATATTTTGTAAACTGGGAAATCTGCATTTTAATTTTTTTCAGAATGTTTTAAAAAGATGTTGAATTTTTAAACTGAGCCTTTCAAGTTCTCAAAATTATAGAGCTCATGACATATCCTTTCAGGTCAAATTCAAAGAAGTTAATTCTATTTAGCCCTCTGGAAGAATACTACGCTAATTAGCAGTGTCCTAATTAAGGCTGCTGCTATGAAGGGCAAGATAATTAAGTTTTAGCAGCTGCTCTCTTTTTACTATAATCGAAGATATATCATTTAGACCTGCCCTGGTTGAGATGTGAAATAAAAAGGTGATAATGTTTCATACATTCTTTAAACTTTTACTTTGACTTTAGCTTTCTTGGATAACTAGATATGGAAAAAATGTGCATGATCAAAAACAATAAAAGAGCAAAACATGGGGTTTGCCATCTAGTGAATTCAGTAGCACTCAAGTTGAACAATTTTCAATTTTTTCCTGATTTAAAACATATAATTATTTATACATGTACTTGGTGAATCTGCAATATAAACATTAAGATTATATTTATAAACTAACTGATTTAAGATGAACAACTTTCATATCATTTCAGAAAACTTTAAGTTTCTCCCTCAGAAAGTGCTATTTGGTAAACTGTTTTTTATTAACATGTTAAAGTTTACCTCAAGTTGTATGCAATAAATCCCCAAGACTTGTAAATTATTTTCCTTTTTTTGCAATACCACCATTTGTTCCCATGCAAATCACTTGTTAACTTATATTTACCTCCAGTCCCTGCCAATAAATGTTCAAAGCTATGTGATTTTCATATGGTGGTTGTGGTTTAGTCACTAAGTCCTGTCTGCCAGGCTACTCTGTCCATGGGATTCTCCAGGCAAGAATACTGGAGTGAGTTGCCATTTCCTTCTCCAGTGGTTTTCTTATGGTTCCAGCACAATTCTTCCTGTTTATCATAAAATTTCCAAATGGATATTTCTGGGACAATGGAAACATTTTTTTGGTAAATCTGGAATTCTTCAAATGAAGATAACATTTATAAACAAAGAAACAAACACAAAAATTAATTCTGTGACAGCCTGGATAGGAAGAAAGGTTGGGGGAAATGGATGTATGAATATGTATGGCTGAGCCCTTTTGCTTTCACCTGAAATTGTCATAATATTGTTAATCAGCAATACTCAATCCACAATGCGTACATGTGTGCAAAGTCACTTCCATCATGTCTGACACTTTGCAACCCTATGGACTGTAGCCCACCAGGCTCCTCTGATTTTCCAAGTAAGAATACTGCAGTGGGTTGCCATGCCCTCCTCCAAGGGGATCTTCCCGACCCAGGGATGGAACCCACATCTCTTATGTCTCCTGCATTGGCAGGCAGGTTCTTTACCAGCAGCGTCACCTGGGAAGCCCTAATACACAGTACAAAGCTAAAAAAAAAAAAAAAAAAGCAAAGGAGAAACATTTTAAGCTAAACAGGCAGATCATAGTTTAGCTCTTCAAGGTTAGCTGAAATAATAATTTCTCTCTTCTTGGTAAATGAACATTGTTATTGCTTTGGGACAGATAAATCAGAATTTTTCCTTGAAAAGAATTTTAGATATGCTTTAGTATTCAAGAAGATCATTGCAGTACAAGTACCAGCTTGATATCTATGTATTTGTAAAAGTTAGATAAACCTAAGTAATATAAACCACGTTAAAGTAACATTAAAAGCTATATATATTCATAAAGTACCTGCCAAAATGAATTAGCCAGAAATACAGCAATCATAAATTACACATGTGTTCTATATTTCTTGAAATATGACATGTGAGCTGTCAGGACAGACATAAAAATTCTAGGAAAATATGATAAAACATATTTCTAAAAGCCTGAAAAGTTTTATGAACAAACTTTAATTGAAGATGAAAACACAGATTAGTAAAATAAGTAATAGAGTTGCTTTTACTTGAGAATATTTGGTTATGTTGGTAAAGCTGCGTGTGATAAAATTAAATTATTATAAATTATTTCAAACAAGTGGAATTATAAAGATCTACATTTTCAGAAAATATGAATGAAGTATAGATAAAAAGGGGAAGTAAAGGCTTAATGCAGCTTTAATCAATAGTTAACATGGAGGGGGAAAGGAGAAAAAGAAATTTAAAGAAAAAGAGCTAATAATTTTTACAAAAGATAAAATGCACTAAACATTAGGGGTGTAGGAAATCAAAGTTTAAACGCTACACCTAAACATTTTAAAATGGAATACAGTATAAAAAGAAAATATTAGCAGGAGTCAGGGTGAAAAAAAATGTAAGTATCACAAGAGCATATCAGATGTAACAAAGGAAGATTTATTTTTAATACAGTGAGAATAAAGCGCACTACTATTTTATAACAAGTTAATATTCTCTCGTCATGCAGATGACACCACCCTTATGGCAGAAAGTGAAGAAGAACGAAAGAGCCTTGTGATGAAAGTACAAGAGGAGAGTGAAAAAGTTGACTTAAAGCTCAACATTCAGAAAACTAAGATCATGGCATCCAGTCCCATCACTTCATGGCATGTAGATGGGGAAACAGTGGCTTACTTTATTTTTTTTTGGCTCCAAAATCACTGCAGATGGTGATTGCAGCCATGAAATTTAAAGACACTCCTTGGAAGGAAAGTAATGGCCAACCTAAACAGCATATTAAAAAGCAGAGACATTACTTTGCCAACAAAGGTCCGTCTAGTCAAGGCCATGGTTTTTCCAGTGGTCATGTATGGATGGGAGAGTTGGACTATAAAGAAAGCTGAGTGCCAAAGAATTGATGCTTTGAAACTGTGGTGTTGGAGAAGACTCTTGAGAGTCCCTTGGACTGCAAGGAGATCCAACCAGTCAATCCTAAAGGAAATCAGTCCTGGGTGTTCATTGGAAGGACTGATGTTGAAGC
Source organism: Dama dama (assembly GCF_033118175.1). Lineage (NCBI taxonomy): Eukaryota > Metazoa > Chordata > Mammalia > Artiodactyla > Cervidae > Dama > Dama dama. The sequence goes on along the minus strand of NC_083710.1, from coordinate 64,798,928 downwards.
TGAAACTCCAATACTTTGGACACCTGATGCGAAGAGCTGACTCATTTGAAAAGACCCTGATGCTGGGAAATATTGAGGGCAGGAGGAGAAGGGGACGACAGAGGATGAGATGGTTAGATGGCATCACCAACTCAATGGACATGGGTTTGGGTGGACTCTGGGATTTGGTGATGGACAGGGAGGCCTGGTGTGCTGCGATTCATGGGGTCACAAGGAGTTGGACAAGACTGAGTGAATGAACTGAACTGAACTGAATATTATCTGGTCTTCCTAAGTGATGGTAGGTATACAGATTGACATGACCTTGAGGAAAAAGTGCGTATACATTTTATTACATCAAACAAATTAGATGTAAAATCTGAAAGCCATTATAAGAATACCCAAATATATGGAAGATACCATGTTATTAGACTGGAATGTAAAAGTCTATTTTAGATTCCATTCAGTGCAGTTCAGTTCAGTCATTCAGTCCTGTCTGACTCTGTGACCCGATGGACAGCAGCACGCCAGGCTTCCCTGTCCATCACCAAGTCCCAGAGCTTGCTCAACCTCATACCCATAGAGTCGGTCATGCCATCCAATCATCTCTTCCTCTGTCATCCCCATTTGCTCCTGCCTTCAGTCTTTTCCTGCATCAGGGTCTTTTCAAATGAGTCGGTTCTTCACATCTTGTGGCCAAAGTATTGGAGTTTCAGCTTCAGCATCAATCCTTCCAGTGAACACCCAGGACTGATTTCCTTTAGGATGGACTGGTTGGATCTCCTTGCAGTCCAAGGGACTCTCAAGAGTCTTCTCCAACACCACAGTTCAAAAGCATCAATTCTTCGGCGCTCAGCTTTCTTTATAGTCCAACTCTCACAACCATACATGACCACTGGAAAAACCATAGCTTCTACTGGATGGACCTTTGTTGGCAAAGTATTGTCTCTGCTTTTTAATATGCTGTCTAGGTTGGTCATAACTTTCCTTTCAAGGAGTGTCTTTAAATTTCATGTCTGCAATCACCATCTGCAGTGATTTTGAAGCCTAGAAAAATAAAGTCAGCCACTGCTTCCACTGTTTCCCCATCTACCTGCCATGAAGTGATGGGACTGGATGCCATGATCTCAGTTTTCTGAATGTTGAGCTTTAAGCCAACTTTTTCACTCTCCTCTTGCACTTCCATCAAGAGGCTCTTTCGTTCTTCTTCACTTTCTGCCATAAGGGTGGGCATTCCTTTTCCTATTTGGAACCAGTCTGTTGTTCCACGTCCAGTTCGAACTGTTGCTTCCTGACCAGCATACAGGTTTCTCAAGAGGCAGGTCAGGCGGTCTGGTATGCCCATCTCTTTCAGAATTTTCAACAGTTTATTGTGATCCACACAGTCAAAGGCTTTGGCATAGTCAATAAAGCAAAAATAGAAGTTTTTCTGGAATTCTCTTGCTTTTCGGTGATCCAGCGGATGTTGGCAATTTGATCTCTGGTTCCCTGCCTTTTCTAAAACCAGCTTGAACATCTGGAAGTTCACAGTTCACATATTGCTGAAGCCTGACTTGGAGAATTTTAAGTATCACTTTACTAGCGTGTGAGATGCCCATGCAAAAACTTGTACACAGGTTATCATAGCTGCATAATTTATAATACCCCAAAGCTGAAGACAACCAAAATGTCCATTAACTGATGAATGATTTGACAAAGTTTAGTATATCTATCCAGTAGAATATCATTCATTCATAAAAATGAAGGAAGTACTCATATATACAGGCTTCCCTGGTGGCTCAGATGGTAAAGAATCTGCCTGCAGTGCAGGAGACCCTGGTTTGATCCCTGCATTGGGAAGATCCACTGGAGTAGGGAATGACTACCCATTCCAGTATTCTTGCCTGGAGGACTCCATGGACAGATGAGCTTGATGGTCTACCGTCCATGGGGTGGCAAAAGAGTCGGACATGACTGAGCAACTAACACTTTCACTGATCCATGCTGAGACATGGATGAATCTTCATAACATTATGCTAAGAAAATGGTCATTAAAATTAGATACTGTATAATCCCATTCAAATAAGATGTGCAGGATCAGAAAATCGATAAGAGACAGAAAGCAATCCTGGTGATTACCTAGGTCTGGGGCGGGGACTGTGGTTAAGAGGGGATAGCTAAAGAGTTCAGGATTTCTTTCTGAGGTGAGGAAAGCTTCTTAAATCAATTGTGGTAGTGGCTGCCCAGATCTCTAAGTATACTAAAAAACTTGTAGCTTGTAAATGAATTAATTGTACAACATGTGAACTATATTTGAACAAAGCAGTTACCAAAAAGTCATATCTATATTGTCCTTTACATTCCATTATTTTTTATTTATATACATATCTATGTTTTTTCAGGAATGTTCCTTTAAAAGTTTTGCAAAATAATTTTCTCCCGAATTCTGAGAGCAAGGCATAAAAATCACTTATTCTTTCAAATTTCCCACGATACAGAGAGGTTTTTTAGGTTAAATATCACACATAATGTTTAAACAAGATATTTGAAACTTCTTTTTGTAATAGGAAGTTCTTAATTAAACAGTGCATATGCTATTGGCAATAAAAATACATATATAAATTTTTTTTTTGTTTTTCTTACCATACAAAGAAAGACAACTATTGTTTTAAGTAAAGTAAATTCTAACCAGTACATTTTTAAAGTTTGATTAAAGTAAATCAAAGATATTTAAATTGTAGATATGTTCCCCAATGAAAACTATTTTTTGTAAATATCAAAATGTGCTATAAATCAATGTTGATTGATTTAAGGTTTCCAGGATTTGAATCAGTCAAATGTGGATTTGTACTGTGGTACTGCCAGGTACCAGCAACATGATTTTATCATTTAGATGTTCCATGTTCCAGTTTCCTCCGGGAAAATGAACTAACCATATCTCCTCATTACAGAAACATATTTAAGCTAATTCATGTTACATATTGAATCCTCAACTTTATTTCCCATTATTATTATTATAAGTATGCCTCAAAACATAGAGTATCATTGCCCCTAAATCTGTACATTTTGATTAATAAAAATAGCCTTCTTGAGTGATAATGCTACTTTTTGTAATTAAACAATTAAAAATAAATCATTAATATTATTTCCTATGCAGGTTTCTTCTCAAAAGACTTAATCTCAACTAAGATAGACTTAAACTGGGTAATTATTAATTTGAATAATAACATATGAAACAATGGTTGTTTAGAAATAAAATTTAAGAAAGATATTTTATATTTCCACTTGGTGCTTTAAATTATAAATGACTTTCACAATTTACGACAGTTACAAAACACTTGACATGTTTGGTTCCTTATTAAGTTTAATTGTGTTCTAGGACCAGTCAATATCAAGAGAGAATTGACAGTTAATGTACCACAGGACTGCTCTCTTCAGATATTCATTGGAAAAACACTTTGCTATGCATACACTGAAAGAAAACAATTATTCACATACCCTGCTTCATTATTTTTCTTCCTGGAGGCTAAAAGTTCTGTATTTGTGTCTGTTTTGGTGGTACAATCATTTATTTGTTATTAAAACACTTCATCCTCATTAGTATTTTCACCTTGAAGAAGAAAATGACTGCTCAAACCAGTAATTTTGCTTTAAAGTTGAACAGAGCTTTGATGGAGGGAGAGTTTCAAGTATTTCTTAAAATTAGATTTGGAATCATACATGAGTTTCATTTTTGCAATGTTTTTCTTTAGCCTCAGTGGAACAAATAAGCTTAGCTGGACAGATATTACGAGTCACAAGAAGTTAGTTCACTGATTTTAAGGATGATGCTCCCCAGGGTCTTATGCTGCATAACACCCTCTACACTGGCACAAGCTGTAGTCAAGTTTATAACTGAACTGAAACCTAAGAGAACAGGCAGGATTTTACAGTGTCAAACTCAGTATCAGGTTTCACTGGGGCTGGTTAGAACGAGAGACAAGCTAAAATCTCAAAGAAAAGTCTGTGTGTTTATAAAGCGGAGCACTAGGTAGATAGATGAGAAATAGATAGATGCTAATTAATAAGCTGTCTTATACATATTCACCTTCAAGAACATCACAAGCAGAGGAATTTAACTAAGGAAAGAAACCAATTATCTGACTGGAAATTTGTCTAAATGGGAATATCCAAGGGTGACAAGAATGACCACACTATTTGTGATATTATTACTATAGAGGATAAGTGACAATTAAAACTATTCAAGAACAAAATATGATTATCAGTTCTTCCATATGTGAATATCTTTAATCCCTGAGAGATAATAGAAGTAAATAATATTTAACAAAAAATAAAGAAGTCTACACAATATATATCACTATCCCCAGAGGAGTTTGTGATGGGATCCCCCTCCCCCACAGATACCAAAATCCACAGATATTCCAAATTCCCTTATATAAAATGGCATACTATTTGCATATAGCCTATGTACATTCTCCTATATACTTTAAAGCATCTGTAGATTACTTAAAACACTTAATACAATGGCAATATATAAAAATTGTAAATAATATTTTCAATATTATTGAATATATTGAAAATAATATTCAATGATAATATAAATAGTTGCTAGAGTGTGGCAAATTCAAGTTTCACATTTTGGAAGTTTCTGGATTTAAAAAAAAAAAAACAACTTTTTTATTTTTCATTGGAGGTTGCTTGAATCCAAGGATGCAACACTGTGCATACAGAGACTTAACTGTAGATACATTTACTAATTACAGAAAGGAACAAAATAACTGCTTTTGAGTAAGAGAAAGACATGGTACTAATTTTACTAAGGAAACAAAGGAGAGTGTGGGCATATTAAGTGATGCATACTTTATTGTTAATAAATCCAAAAATATAAATGCATAGTCAAAATCTTGCCGGACTTTGTGATAGAAACATACTAAAATTGGTACAAGTGTAAGTGTAAAGTTATTGGCCAAAGAATGGTTAAGAACTGACAAATGTACAGACAGCCCAATAGAGCTGAATTTACAATGGATAAGGGTAATTAACTAGAGTAACTCAGGATCCTCTTGCAAGTCCTTAGATGGAAAAGTTTTTAACATGTGAATATGTGAATAAGCTTTAACATGTGAACTGCCTCAATAGTTATACTACCTACAGACTGTTTTTCGTTAATTTTGGAATCTGGGGATGTGTGTGTTGGTGGAGGGGGGTGTGGTTTCTGTGTGTACTGAATTGGAAGATCATAGGAGATTTCAGTACTCTGTACCAAACTGGTAGAAAAGGTGGGAGTGATACACTGAATGACTAGAAATGTGACCAAAGTCAATAATATTTTCAAAGGAAAGACATGTTATCACGATTTAAATAGGTTCTGTATTCTTAAACATTGGCTTATATTCCCTTAGCTGCATTTTTCTAAATATCCCCAAGTAGCCAGACACGTATGTAATTATTTATGCTTGTATGCATTTTCATCAGCATCCCCTTCCTTTGATGGAGAAAATAACGGTTATCATTACTTACACCTGCCATCATAAATAAATTGTTAGAATCATTTTCTACCTGTAGAAATGTGCTCATTTGTTCTGGATAGGTGAATATAGTAAAATGCCATAAAATGTATCAGAACACATCAGAAAATTTTACTGATAAAATCAAATAGTTTTCAATTATTAACAAATCCATGTCATATAGGAAAAGTGAGTCATAAACCAATACAGTCAATAAATCAATACAGGTAAACTGAAAAGGATATAAACATTAAATTACAAATTCCTATTGTTTTCCAGTGACTGTACTGTCCTGCATCATTTTTGTTGCTGTTAACTAAGTCAGAGGAAAGGCTATTCCTCTAAAATCTTCCATGTAGAAATTATTCAAGTAAGTATTTTCCTCTCTGATATTACTTAGCATATAACAGGAAATATTAGTGACATTCAAACACTAAATTCATCTTCAATAGAAACATTAAAATCATTATATTTTTCTTATAAAGTCAACTTTGATTCAGTCACTTTAATGACAAATCTAAACCATGGCCACTCTGTTCTGGGAACAAAATTTAATCTGATTTTGGAAAAGAACTATCTTGTTATATGTAGAAAACAAATTAAATAAACCAAGATACCTACTTCCATTTTAGGAAGTGGAGCTCCATTAAAAACATAACAAATATAATTGAGAGAGCTGTTCTTTGTGATAGATACTTTTAATGTCCAAATCCCTATTAATGACAGCACTTGACTAGGATACCCTGCATAGAAGACAGTATGAAAGCTGAATAGTTTATTTTAGAAATCAATACCTACTAATGGCATTATTTGCCAATAATATGCAATGTCAGCTTAGATTAAAAACATAATATATTTCTTCTGGAGATTAAAAGAATTATGTGCTTCATGTTAAAGAGCTACATGTTAGTTTAAAAACATATACTAGTACCACCATTGTTATTATTTTCCACAGGCATGATTATTGATTATCGAAGATTACAAGAAAGCTTCCCAAACCTCAGGTTGGCAGCTCAGGAGTGTCTGGCCCCTAGGGCTCCTCTCAGGACATAACCTCCACTGCCCTCCCCAGGCACACACAGCCACTTGCTACTGTGATTTTATAATGTTCAAATTCCTGGTATCAGTACTGTAAATTAGCCTCAGAGTATCTAAGTAAACAAAAGGATTTCCTTTTTCTATTTTTGTGCATTATTTTTTTCTAGAAAAATACTTGGAAATCACAGGGAAAATGACATAAATAAAACATCCAAAGAAAAGAGAAAAAACAACACCATGGCTAGTCCCAAAAGAGGGACTAATTCCAATTTAAATAAATTTTGGGCAAGATTATGTACTTCTAATGAGAAACTATAACAGAATTCAGTCTCAAATGTATGACCTAAACAATAAATTACTCAATTGCAAAGAAGTGATATACAGTCACTATTTAAAGATATGTGATGACTTACCAAAGACAAGAAGCTAAGAACTCAGGAGTATTCTAAACTCTGAAACTAAGTATTAGTTGAACCTTGAAAATTTAAGGTAATCTACCTCATTAAATGGCTTCCCTTGTGGCTCAGCTGGTAAAGAAATCTGTCCGCAATGCAGGAGACCTGGGTTCAATCCTTAGGTTGGGAAGATCCCCTGGAGAAAGGAAAGGGAAATGGCAACCCACTCCAAATACCCTTGCCTGGAAAATCTCATGGACAGATGAGCCTGGTAGGATACAGTCCATGGGGTCACAAAGAGTCGGACACGACTGAGTGACCTCACTTTCACTTTCACCCACTCCAGTACTCTGGCCTGGAGAATTCCATGGAATGTATAATCCATAGGGTGGCAAAGAGTTGGACATGACTGACCAACTTTCACTTCCACACCTCATTAAAATTATCACAGTAATAGGGATTAAAAACATTCATATTTAGAATAATAACATCTTTTCTAAAATTGTATTATCTCTAGGGACAAAGAAAATTTGTGTGTACTCTAATGGGTATATGACTAGTTATCACCCCATTTGAAGATGTTGTATCCAAGGAATCTAAAACTAAACGTATACCAATAATATAGTTTAAGTGGTATTAGAAGGCAAAGTTCTTTGCATTTATAGTGATTTTAAAAATAGTCTGAGCAAGTGACTTATCATCATGAAGATGATCTACATAACAGATCATGGCATTTATTTATTTCTTGAGATAACCTATTTATATGTAAACTAAAGTTTACATATAAAATAAATATTAAGAAAATTGCTACTTCATAGATATTTAGAAAGTATTTCTTGTAAATAAATTAAATTTTTACATATTACTGGCACAAGTATCAGAAGCAGTCTTAAATATTGCCAAGATCATTGTACAAGAACATTGACAGAAATCAAACAAGCATATTTGCTCCTGTAGGAAACTTATGCAAAATGATTAGAAGACAAAATTGCATCAAAAATATATTATCCTACTAAACTTTTTTCTGAAGGAACAGAAATCTATGAAAGGTAAGTTCTTTGGGAAAATGGGAAAAAAACAAGTGGACTCAGGCAGTTCTACAACTGAATAATAAATGATCCTTAGTCAATTAAAATTAAATTTGCCCAACTCCTTCCACCTTCAGTTGGAGCTTTTATGTGTTTAAGGATTACTTAAGTCATTTTTTGAATTGCTAATGAGCAACACTTGTTTTAGCTTCTTCATAAGTCACTAAGTTACTATCAATAGAACTTTACCTGGAATGGACTGCAGATCTAATATATTGGTTTTAGATTTGTTCAGAATTGAGTTTAGAATTTTTCTTAAACAACTGAGCCAACAAAAGAGCTGAGCTATACAAAAAAAGATCTTCATGACCCAGATAACCAGGATGGTGTGATCACTCACCTAGAGCCAGACATCCTGGAATGCAAAGTCAAGTGGGCCTTAGGAAGCATCACCATGAACAAAGGTAGTGGAGGTAATGGAATTCCAGTTGAGCTATTTCAAATCCTAAAAGATAATTCTGTGAAAGTGCTGCACTCAGTATGTCGGAAAATTTGCAAAAATCAGCAGTGGTCATAGGACTCGTAAAGGTCAATTTTTCATCCCAATCCCAAAGAAAGGCAATGCCAAAGAATGTTCAAACTACCACATAGTTGCACTCGTCTCACATGCTGGCAAAGTAATGCTCAAAATTCTCCAAGCCAGGCTTCAACAGTATGGGAACCATGAACTTCCAGATGCTCAAGCTGGATTTAGAAAAGAAAAAGGAAAATTTGCAAAAGAGATCAAATTGCAAATATCTGTTGGATCATTGAAAAACCAAGAAAGTTCCAGAGAAAACAACTATTTCTGCTTTATTGACTATGCCAAAGCCTTTGACTGTGTGGATCACAGCAAAATGTGGAAAATTCTTAAAGAGATGGGAATACCAGACCATCTTGCCTGCCTCATGATAAAGTTGTATCGTTAGAACTGGACATGGAACAAGAGACTGCTTCCAACCTGGGAAAAGAGTACATCAAAGCTGTATATTGTCCCCTGCTTGTTTAACTTATATGGAGAGTACATCATGTGACGTACCAGGCTGGATGAAGCACAAGCTGGAATCAAGATTGCCAGGAGAAATATCAATAACCTCTGATACACAGAAGACACCACCCTTAAGGTAGAAAGTGAAGCGAACTAAAGATCCTCTTGAAAAAAGTGAAAGAGGAGAGCAAAGACGTTGACTTAAAACACAACATTTATAAAACTAAGATCATGGCATCCGGTCCCATCACTTCATGGCAAATAGATGGGGAAATAAGGGAAACAGTGAGAGACTTTATTTTGTGGGACTCCAAAATCACTGCAGATGATGTCCCCAGCCTAACGCTTACTCCTTGGAAGAAAAACTTTGACCAACCTAGACAGCATTTAAAAAATAGAGATATTACTTTGCCAACCAAGGTCCATCTAGGCAAAGCTATGGTTTTTCCAGTAGCCATGTGTGGACGTCAGAGTTGGACTATAAAGAAAGTTGAGCACTGAAGAATTGATGCATTTGAACTGTGGTGTTGGAGAAGACTCTTGAGAGTCCCTTGGACTGCAAGGAGATCCAATCAATCAATTCCAAAGGAAATCAGTGCTGAATATTCTCTGGAAGGACTGATGTTGAAGCTGAAATTCCCATACTTTGGCCACCTGATGCAAAGAAATGGCTCATTGGGAAAGACTCTGACGCTGGGAAAGATTGAAGGCAAGAGGAGGAGGGGACGAGAGTATGAGATGGTTGGATGGCATCACTGACTCCATGGGAATGAGTTTGAGCAAACTCTGGAAGTTGGTGATGGACAGGGAGGCCTGGCGTGCTACAGTCCATGGGGTTGCAGAGTCAGACAGACTGAGTGATTGAACTGAACTAAGCTGAGCTGAGCTAAAGATCTCTAAGTGCAATATCTCTGTTTGTTGCAGAAATATCACTTTATAAGCTACATCTACAATGATTAAAATGTAGATCTTCACACAATGGTAAAATAAAGTCCTTTATATTATCACTACTATTTCTAAAGTTACCTTTGTAACTATTTCAAATTGGGTTAAAAAAGAGAGTAGTGGTAACAACTGTACTGGAATAACCCATAAATCTGTAAACAAATGATTTCAACAACAATTATTATATGGTAAACTAAAATTTTACTATCATATAAATCGTGATATTTATTTATACATGTTTGCCAAAACATGTGAAAATATTTGAAGAAAAATCAAGCTCAATTTTTAGACAGTTTTAAATTCCATGACCTTTTTACATTAAAACGTTTTTTTGACATTTAACAATATGCAAAAGTAGGTTTCCCTCAGGTGACAAGAGGGGGCTTGCTTATAATGTACTTACACTAAATTTGCTGCTGTTGTTTAGTCGCTAAGTTGTGTCCAACTCTTTGTGACCCCATGGACTGTATAGCCCCCCAGGCTCCACTGTCCATGGGATTTTCACCGTAAGAATACTGGAGTGGGTTTGAACCTCAGTCTCTAGCATCTCCTACATTGCAGGCAGATTCTTTACCACTAAGCTATCTGGGAAGCATTTACCCTAAATATCTTGTGTAAAGAATTATTTAAGCTTAACTACTCTACATTCTTTGGCAAGGTATAACAGAGTACTTGTTGATCTTATGCAATAATTGAATACATCATGAAGCACAGAAGAGGAAAATACTCTTTGCTAGTAGTTATTTACTTTAGAGCTTCCTTAACTTTTCAGAGAGAAATCATGTGATGATTCTATTATCTGACAAATAGATGAAGTCCAAACACTCCGGTGTGTTAAATTAATTGTAATTCTCCTCAATAACTTTGCTACATGGCATTAAATTTTTCTTCAACTTCTCAGTAACTTAAAAATTTATCAATTTTAATATTTATTAAAGTACTTTATATTATCAAATACAAATAGAGAAATAAATCAATTATACATTGTTTTAAATTCAAAATATTTTCATACTTATGTCCCAGGAAGATGGCATACTCCAAATTCCATGGAGACAGAAACTCCTGCACACTTTGCAGTCTTACCCTATATATCTCCTCATCTGGCATCCTTTATAATAAACCAGTAATAGTGAGCAAAAAAAAGAAACAGTTTAAAATATTTTCTTGAAGAAATTAATAAAACAGAATTTCTTTAGCTTGATAAATAGCTAACTACAGGAATCAAAGCTAAATATTTGCATAATGCTAAAATTATATATATATGTATATATATATATACACATACACACACAAACACATAAGAAATCATTAAGAGTTAAACAAAAAGCTCCTTTATATGAGTAAAAAAGAAATTTAAAAAAGTTAAGTAACTTGTAGAATATATAAGATACAAAATACATTTTATAACTATATCAGTTCAGTTCAGTCACTCAGGCATGTCCAACTATTTGTGTCCCCAAGAACTGCAGCTTGCCAGGCTTCCCTGTCCATCACCAACTCCTGGAGCATGCTCAAACTCATATCCATCGAGTCGGTGATGCCATCCAACCATCTCATCCTCTGTTGTCCCTTTCTCCTCATGCCTTCAGTCTTTTCCTTGCATTAGGGTCTTTTCAAATGAGTCAGTTCTTCATATCAGGTGGTCAAAGTATTGGAGTTTCAGCTTCAGCATCAGTCCTTCCAATGAATATGCAGGACTGATTTCCTTCAGGACGGACTGGTTGGATCTCCTTGCAGTCCAAGGGACTCTCAAGAATCTTCTCCAACACCACAGTTCAAAAGCATCAATTCTTCGGCACCCAGCTTTCTTTATAGTCCAACTCTCACATCCATACAAGACTACTGGAAAAACCATAACTTTGCCTAGATGGACCTTGGTTGGCAAAGTAATGTCTCTGCTTTTTAAAATGCTGTCTAGGTTGGTCATAGCTTTTCTTCCAAGGAGCAAACATTAGGTTGCAGTCACAATCTGCAGTGATTTTGGAGCCCCCAAAAATAAAGACTGCCAGGAAAAATATCAATAACCTTAGATATACAGAGGAAAACACCTTATGGCAGAAAGCGAAGAGGAGCTAAAGAGTCTCTTGATGAAAGTGATTGAGGAGAGTGAAAACTCAACATTCAGAAAACTAAGATTATGGCATCCAATCTGATCACTTCATGGCAAATAGATGGGGAAACAGTGGAAACAGTGACAGACTTTATTTTCTTGGGGTCTATAATCACTGTAGATGGTGACTGCAGCCATGAAATTATAACTGTATATAGCTATACATTTAACACAAAAACTGCCTTGTTAGTGATTCAGAAATGTCTCATAAATACTAATAGAGTAACAAATATATTGATATATGGTTGATATCACATCAACATGATCAATATAATTTGAAAAGATTAATACCACATTGTTCTTTCATGTGAACTTAGTTAATGCTCATTTTGATATGAATTTTCTTTCCTAGTAAAAGTAAAATATGCATTCCCTAATCATCAACATTGTTGTCATCACAACACATTAAGGATTAACATTCTCCACATTTTAGCTCTTAAGACAGTTCTTGATTTATATGATAAATATTTTTATGGTAAATATTTGACATATGTAACAGGTGGTGCTAGTGGTAAAGAATCTGTCTGCCAGTGCAGAAGACCTTGGAGACATGGGTTTATTCCCTGGGTTGGGAAGATCCTAGACGAGAAAATGGCAACCCACTTCAGTGTTCTTGCCTGAAGAATCCCTTGGAACAGTGGAGCCTGACAGGCTTACAGTCCATGGGGTAACAAAGAGTTGGACAAGATTGAGCATCTGAGCAACACAACAGCATTGACTATCTGTCATAGTAAAAAGGAAACTTACACTCAAAGAACCTAAGTAATCTTCCCAAGATTTTACATTGAGTTAAAGGGTGAAGCCAGGCTTCAAACCCAGGTATTCTATCTATCAAATTTGGATCTCTATAGAAGTTGTTGTCTCTGTAACCCAAATATATTTCTGATGATCTATTTGATATTACCCCACAGATATCCAAAGAAAATACCAATTTTGGCATGAACCTTATAAAATCATAATCTCTTCTTACATCATTTAAAATCCTATACTTTTCCAAAGCTTTCCTTCTTAGGCAAGTACGCCATCAAATCCCCCACATACAATCCATTATAAGCTATTGTCAATGTCATTTAATAAATATTACTTTAGATGTCCTTTGTTTGCATATAAATCAACAATTTGCTCTTCTGAAATTTAGTTGTCCCTTGCCTGAACTAGCGCAAACACTTCTTAACTTGACTCCTACACCTCTCTGGTTTGCTCCAATACATACCTAGTAATTAAGAAAGAGAATCATATTATCAGACACAAGATCACAAAACTAGAAACGTTTTAAGTAACACATGAAATTTGGCTGTTTTCTGCATTTTTCTATGGTATTTGAAATATGGCTCAATTTTATAAAACTAATAAAAGCAAAATTGGGATGGGGAATACATGTAACTCCATGGCTGATTCATGTCAATGTATGACAAAACCCACAAAAAAAAAAAAAAAAAAGATGCTGGGTGAGAACCAGCACTTACTTCAAAAAAAAAAAAAAAAAATGATTAAAGAAAAACAGAAATGACTCCAAGATCAAGTATAAAAAATCAGAGTAATCTAAACCAGAACAATGAGAAATATTTAGAATTTCGCTAGTGAACTAAATGGATTCTATTTCTTAAAATTCTGTGATAACATAACCAATAAATGCTTGACGAGAGATAATGAAAATTCAGTCCTCCAGATAAGTCTAAAGTGGTTGATTTTAAGTGGATATTACTTATGATCATAAAAGTGTTAGTCACTCAGTCATACATGACAGTTTGTGACCCCATGAACTGTAACCCGCTAGGCTTCTCTGTCTATGGGATTTCCCAGGCAAAAATACTGGTGTGGGTTGCCCTTTCCTACTTCAGGGGATCTGCCAGACCCAGGGATTGAACCCAGGTCTCCTGCATGCAGGCAGATTCTTTACTGTTTGAACCACAAGGAGAGAGTTTAAAATCATAGGTCTATAGTAAATTTTTCCTACAAACATTTTAAATGTTTTTCAAAATATATTCATATAACATGTTTTGATATCTCTATTAATATAAAGTCTGATTATAAATCACCAATGTATGTCATCCTTCCAATTCTATTTTCTTTCACAATTTGCAGCATAGTAACAATGAAATAAATCAACGCCATGGCACAATATTTAAAAAGTGGTGTAAAATCGATGTGTAAAACATCATTATTGTATATCTCTCTTCCTAATTTTGGCAGAGTTGAGAAGTTTGATATACTGAATAATGGCCTCCAAAAAATACTCCCTAGTCTCTGGAACCTGTGAAGGGGGCCTTAGACAACATAAAAGGACAATACAGATGTAATGGAGGTAAAAATCTTGAGATGGAGAGAGTGACTGGATTATCTGGGTGGTCCCAAAATGCAATCACATGTATTCATTTGAAAGAAAGGCAGAGGATCATTTGACATAAAGGCAAGTTGTTGACAGAGGAAGAGACTGCAGTGATGTGGCCACAAGTAAAGAACTGACCACATGCTGGAATACAGCAAGTAAAGACTCTCCCCTAGAGACTCTAGAGGGAGTGTGGCCCTGCTCATATCTTGATCTCAGCCAGAGAAAATGATTTTGGACTACTGACTCAAGAACTGAAAGGGAATACATTTCTGTTGCTCTAAGTCACCATGTTTTTGGTAATTTGTTCCAGCAGCCTTAGGAAAGTAATACAGGAGATAAGCCAAAGTAAACTGTTGATATTTTATTAAATGATTTTTGTAACTTTTTTATCCATTCAGTAGTATCAAAATGACTTAAACTCACATCCTCATTTATTATTTATCTACTTTTCATCATATAATATCAATATATACATCTTTTCATTATATGATATCAATAGTACAGACTTCAATGCAAAATAAATATCAACATGTAAGTGTGTTATATGCTTCAATTGTTCTAAAAAATTACTATTGAAAGTTAATAATTAAAGCTATATTTTGCAAACTGCTATTGCAGTTAGAAAGTTCTGGCTAGAATATCCTAATAGGGATATTTAAATTAATTATTAATAATTTCTGCATTAATGATAGAGATGTCTTTACTTTGTTTTCAAAGTATTTTCAGGTTCTTTTGCTACCAATTACAGACGAGGCTGCTTCAGATCAACCCGTCTTGCTGATATCAACTGTAAAACCAGGAGGAAATATTTTCATCTACTTGAAAGCATCACAGAGCTAATAAGGTTAGGATTTATAAAAGGTTTAAAAACCTAAGGAAGAAGGGAAGCTAAAAAGGTGCTGTATTTCTGCTTGGGCGATTTGATGATCCCAATCAGGAGTTAAGGAGCAGAAAAGCTTTCTTTTTTTTTTTTTTTCCCTCAAAATGAAAAGTTCTGGGAATAAAAATATATTTCAAGGGTACTAACCTTCAAAACCTTAGTGAATGACCCAGGCATTCAGGATTAAGCCTCTTGAAGAATTTTAAGCAGACAATTTACAGACTTAAGCTCAGTGCCAGATCTTCTAATCCAGTATTTTGAATTGACTACAAATGATCCAATGATCCAATTTGGAAGCATACCTAGTCCTCTGCCAGCCAGAGAGATATGTAAACTATACTGGGAAAAAAAAAAGGCTTTCAAAATCATACATTATCTCCATAATTTTATATCCATGCCATTTGACATTATCTCAATAAACTAGAAAAAGAAGGAAACTTCTTCAAACTGAAAGTAGGCATTTAAAAATATCTTACAGCCAACATCATATTTAATAATGAAAGAAAGCTTTCCTAAATCAGAAAAATTTAATGAATGGCCATGACTATTAAACATTGTATGGAGTCTAACTAGTGTGATAAAACAAGAAAGAACAAAAAATACACCCCATGCAGGCTAAAAAGGAAGTCCAAAATCTATTTACAGATTACATAATAGTCAGCATGTGCATGTGTGCTAAGTCACATCAATCATCTGACTCTTTGCTTCTCTGTCCATGGGATTCCCCAGGCAGGAATACTGGAGCAGGCTGCAATGCCTTCTCCAAGAAGATCTTCTCCAGGAGATCTTCTTTATTGATGGGCCACTGGGAAACCCAATAGTCAACATAGAAAATTCTAAAGAATTATTAAAATTGCTTCCAGGAACTAAAAAGTGCATTTATTGAAGTAACAGAGCACAAGGTCAATGAGCAAAATCAGCTGTATTTTTATAAAATAATAAACAAGTAGAAACCACTTTTTAGAGCATAAAAACATGAAATATGAAATGTTGAGGATAAATCAAAGAAAATATTTGCAAGATTTGTAGGCCAAAAGCCCAAAAGCCACAAAGCATAGCATTGCTGAAAAAATTAAAGAGGATCTAAAATGGAGAAATATACGCATGGATTAGAATATTCAATATAGTTAGATGTCAACGGTCTCCATATGAATCTGCAGACTCAATACAATGCCAAGATCCAGCAGGCATTTTTGGAAACATTGATGAGTTTATTGAAAACTTTTTATGAGAAAATGAAGGACCTAAAATAGAGAAAACTATTGAAAGAATGACCAAATTTGGAATACTCCTCCTATTTAATTCAAATCTTACCATATAGTTAAAACAATCAAGAGACTTGCATTGTTATAATTAGAGACATATATAACAATGGGGAAAAAGGACAATACAGAAATATAATAGATCTATATGTATATGGCAATTAATTTTCAATGTAGCTGGCAAGATGAAATTCAGAGAAATATCATTTCAGTAAACAATGTTTAAGGCAGATTTTTCATAATAATCTCAAACTAGAAATAACTGTAATGACCATCAACTGACGAATTGGGAATAATTTGTGGTTAAGTCAAAACATGAGAATATTTCTCATCTATAAAAGAATGAAGTACTAATAAATGGAAGAACATGAATAAATACTACCATGTCCTTTACATTAACTGAAAACGTTTAGAGAATAAACAGCTTCGTAAAGTATAATTTCAAATACTGACATTCTGAAAAGGAAAAATTATAGGGAAAGAGGTCAAGGCTGAGGTGGTGGAGGGGACAAAAGGCCATTAGGGACCTTCCTTAGGCAGTGGTAACCCTCTAATTCTTGACTGTGGTGCTAATTCATTCTTGATAAATGACTGTAAATTTGTTGAAAGTCATCAAGTTCTAGGCATAAAAGTTTTCATGTTCTCATGTTAATTTATATCTGAATGAATCTCACTTATATAAAAGTAAGATATTGCTAAGAAAATAAAAAAACAAGCAAAACCCTATGAGAAAATACTACCAATACTTATCTACAAAAAGCTGTTATCTGGAATATCTAAAAAAGTTTCACTAATAAATAACAGGAAGGAAATTATACTTTAAAAGACCACATAGCAATTAAAAAGGGAGCAAGATGAATTGAAAAATTTAATATTTGAAGAAATTAAAATTTAAATAAGACTTTAAAATTTGAAGAATTTAATAATATTATAATAGAAGAAAATAAGATAGAAAATAAATAGAAAAAAATTTGCAAATCTGCCTCTTCTAATGATCAATGAAAATAACAATTCTAAGACAATACTAATGAAAAGTATGCTTTAAAAAACACAAAAGTTATCATGAAGAAATAATGATGAATAGTATACATGTATAATTTAAAAAGTAAAAAATTGCACACTACATGAATATTATGGATAGTAAACATATATGATTGTATTATTAAAATTAATGCCAGTAAATATTTTATCATGTTGATGAAATGCATAGATTTCTAGAAAAATTAACAGCAAAAATGGATATTTAAGAAATATTAAAACAAAATATCTCTTATTCATTTAAGTAAATAAAATTCTAAATATATTGAGAAATCTCCTAAGCCACCTAATTTTGCTGGGATTTCTACAATTTTTAAAATGTTATTAACTCTTCCAGGAATATGAAAGGAGAGCCCATTTCCAACAATGTTGTATGCATTCATCATAACATTGTTTCCTAACACTGTCAAGGACTTCATAAAAAATGAAAAATTATAGGATAATTATTCTCACTAATATAAATGAATACTTCTGAACAAAATATTATATCAAGTATGAGTATTCAAATAGAACTACAATAATGGTTGTTTAGCCTGTAATTGATTTCACCTTTGAAAAGTTAATCAGCATGATTGACCCAAATAAAAATGAAAAGTATAAGTTTATTTGATACATGTAAGAAAGCATTTGATAATATTTAACATCTATATATATTTAAAACTCATAGCAAACTAGAAATAGAAGGAAATGGTTTCTACAAAAAGAAATCACATCTAACACCGTACTACTTAATAGTGAAAAACTAGTCTTTTCTTCTGAAAATGGAATAAACCAAGAATGCCTTGGGATCCCTGATTATATTCCACATTGTACTAAATGTCCATGCCAGTTCTCTGAGGCAAGAAACACTGAAAAGATATAGATATGCTAATGGAATAAGTAAAACAGTAAATATTCTCAGGTGATATAATTATATAAACAAAAATGCACAATTGACCTAATAATATAAAAATGCAATGTGAATATTGTCATGGTTTCTGAAGAGACGAGATATTATCTTCTAAGCAAAGAAATCTGGTATGTAGTTTCAGACACAAGCTCAGGAAGTTATAGAGGGATTACATAGTGACCCCTAGAGAGATACAGAAATTATCTCCTCACAGGTATGTGTTTATATTTCAAAGAAGGATGAAACCCAGAGACATTCATTTACATTCTGAAGAGCTGTAAACCAGGGACTTTCCTTTCTCTTCTTGGAGAAGATTCCTTTACATTAGGAAAATAGGATTTCTTTCCCAGTCTTAGGAGGAGACTAAGCATATGTACAGATATTTCTATATAAATTCCCAGATTCATATTTTTTGATTCCCTGGTAGGTGGTATCAGAAACCTCTTTTTGCATGTGCTGTATTAAGCAACGAATTCTCATTGGATTTAACAAAAGGGGAAAATGTGAGCACATGAAATAATGAGATTATGAAAGTGAAAAGTGAAAGTGTTAGTCGCTTAGTCATGTCTGACTCTTTGTGACCCCAGGGTTTGCAGTCCTCCAGGACATCTGTCCATGGGATTTCCCAGGCAGGAGTAGTGGAGTGGGTAGGCATTCCCTTCTCCAGGGGATCCTCCTGACCCAGGGATTGAAACCACGTCTCCTTCATTGCAAGCAGATTCTTCATCTGAGCCACCAGGGAAGCTCCCAGTGAGATTATGGCAAGTAATAATAAGTCTGATTCCAGATCCAGAAACGTCATGTTTATCTTAAGGATAACACAAATAAAAATAGATATTAAGAACACATGGAACAGACATGTTAAACAATAATAAATGAATTTAGCAATTTTGTTGTATCCAATAAAATATTTAAAATGGGCTTCCCAGTGGCACAGTAGTAACAAATCTGCCTGCCAGTGCAGGAGACTCAGGTTTGATCCCTGGATCAGAAAGACCCCTGGAGGAGGAAATGCCAACCCAGTCTAGTATTCTTGCCTGGAAAATTCCATGGACAGAGGAGCCTGGCGGACTATAGAACATGGGATCGAAAAGAGTCGGACATGACTGAGCACACAACATAACATTTCTAACAATATTTCTGCATACCTATTAAAATGATTAAAATTTAAAAACAAAAAGTGAAAATAACAATTGCTTGTTTGGGTAGGAGCAATAGGAAATTTCATTCACTGTTGGTAAAAATGCAAAATGGTAGGAGCCACTTTGGAAGAAAATCTGGCAGTTTCTTTTCAAGTTAAACACAATTTTCCAACGTACATGTGCATACATGCTCAGCTGTGTCTGACTCTTTGCGACCCAATGGACTACAGTCCTCCAGGTTCTTCTGTCCATGGGATTCTCCAGGCCAGACTGCTGGAGTGGGCTGTCATGCCCCGCTCCAGGGGATCTTCCCAACCAAGGGAGAGAACCTGCATCTCCTGCATCGAGGGCAGATTCTTTACCACTGAGCCACCAGGGAACAGACTCATCTTTCACTTAGCAGTATGCATTTAAGATTCAAACATGTCTTTCATTATTCATAGCTCATTTCTTTTTGTCACTGAGTAATATTCCAGACTATGAATATGCCACCTATTGAGGATCATATTGGTTGCTTCAAGATTTTGGTGACTGTAAATAAAACATGCGCAGCTTTTGTGTGGGAATAAGTTTCCAAATGATTTGGATAAATATGGAGGAGTTTCCTCCAAATTTATCCAAATCATTTGAAAATGACGTGAATGAACTTACACAAAACAGAAAGAGACTCCCAGACCTAGAAAATAAACTTATGGTTGCTGATATGGGCTTCCCTGGTGGCTCAGAGGTTAAAGCATCTGCCTGCAACGCGGGAGACCCGGGTTCGATCCCTAGGTCGGGAAGATCCCCTGGAGAAGGAAATGGCAACCCACTCCAGTCTTCTTGCCTGGAAAATCCCATGGTTGGTGGAGTCTGGTGACCCACAGTCCACGGGGTCACAAAGAGTTGGACATGACTAAGCGATTTCACTTCACCGATAGGGAAAGGGAGGAGAGAGAGATAAACTAGACTTTTCAGATTAGCAGATACAAACAACTATATATAAAACAGATAAACAACAAGGCCCTACTGTATAGCACAGGGAACTATATTCAATATCTTTTATTAACTTATAATGGAAAAGAATCTGAAAAAGAACACATTTATATGTATAACTGAATCACTTTGCCGTACACCTGAAATTAACACAGCATTGTAAATCGACTATGCTTCAATTAAAAAAAAAAAAAATTAACAACACTAAGCATATTGAGAATTCAGACCAATGGAGACTTTTATAGACCAAATGTTAAAGGGTATGCCTCTTTACAAAATATCTCAGTATTACTTGCCAAGTTTGAACATACATGGTCTGTGACCCAGAATTCCATTTCCCTTATATACTTTCATCAAAATGTGTATGTACATCACTCACAAAAACTCACATCACTCACATCACTCATGTATGTACTATACATACTAGTAAGTTTGTATTAACATTGTTGTTATAGTAAATATCTAGAAAAAAAGTAAACAAAATAAATGTTCAATAGTAAAATGGCTAAACAAAGTTATGTTCATATAATTGTTTAAAGTACTGAGCACATTAAAAATAAACTAGAAACAGCCATATATACTTAATGAATGAATCCTATGAACATAATATTAAATGACAGAAGCCAGACATAGAGGACACATTCTATGTGCTTCCATTTACAAAGTTTGTTTATTTTTTTTAATAGAATCTTCTTGCATTTTTTTTTAATGTTTAGCTTTTTAAAATTTATTTAATTAATTTATTTATTTTAGTTTACACATTGTATTGATTTTGCCATACATTGACTCAAATCTGCCATGGGTGTACATGTGTTCCCCATCCTGAACTCCCCTCCTAACTCCCTCCTCATCCCAAGAGTCACAAATAAACCATGAAGTCAAAGGCTGGTAAATGGCTGCATTTAATCAATTAATGATCAATGCTTCATTATTCATAAAGCTGATATATTACTTCTTTTTACATTTTTCTGTATTTTGTTCCAAAATATTTATTTTTAATTTAAATTCTAGACTATTATTTTAAGAATACTCCAATCCAATATTTGCTGCATGAATAGTAATGATGTAGATGAGATAGAAGGAATCAATTCAGAGCTTTAAATAATAACTTGCATTTATGCATTATAACACTGACTGGTGAATATGGAAAACTGCAAAAGTACCACCTAGATGCAAGATTAGCCAAAATGATGACCAGAGTTGAAACTGATTTCTCCTAAACATCCCACTAAACAGTAAACAAACAATTCAAAGACCAGATTAGGATACAGGTTTCAAGCTGGTTTTAGAAAAGGCAGAGGAACCAGAGATCAAATTGCCAACATCTGCTGGATTATTGAAAAAGCAAGAGAGTTCCAGAAAAACATCTATTTCTGTTTATTGACTATGCCAAAGCCTCTGTGCGGATCATAATAAACTGTGGAAAATTCTGAAAGAGATGGGAATACCAGACCACCTGACCTGCTTCTTGAGAAATCTGTATGCAGGTCAGGAAGCAACAGTTAGAACTGGACATGGAACAACAGCCTGGTTCCAAATAGGAAAAGGAGTACATCAAAGCTGTATATTGTCACCCTGCTTATTTAACTTATATGCAGAGTACATCATGAGAAACTCTGGGCTGGAAGAAGCACAAGCTGGAATCAAGATTGCCGGGAGAAATATCAATCACCTCAGATATACAGATGACACCACCCATATGGCAGAAAGTGAAGAAGAACTAAAGAGGCTCTTGATGAAGGTGAAAGAGGAGAGTGAAAAAGTTGGCTTAAAGCTCAACATTCAGGAAACTAAGATCATGTCATCCAGTCCCATCACTTCATAGCAAATAGATCGGGAAACAGTGGAACAGTGTCAGACTTCATTTCTCTGGGCTCCAAAATCACTGCAGATGGTGATTGCACCCATGAAATTAAAAGATGCTTACTCCTTGGAAGGAAAGTTATGACCAACCTAGACAGCATATTAAAAGCAGAGACATTATTTTGCCAACAAAGGTCCATCTAGTCAAGGCTATGGTTTTTCCAGTGGTCATGTATGGATGTGAGAGTTGGACTATAAAGAGAGCTGAGTGCAGAAGAATTTATGCTTTTGAACTGTGGTGTTGGAGAAGACTCTTGAGAGTCCCTTGGACTGCAAGGAGACCCAACCAGTGAATCCTGAAGGAAATCAGTCCTGCATATTCATTGGAAGGACTGATGCTGAAGCTGAAATTCCAATACTTTGGCTACCTGATGCAAAGAGCTGACTCATTGGAAAAGACCCTGATGCTGGGAAATATTGAGGGCAGGAGGAGAAGGGGACGACAGAGGATGAGATGGTTGGATGGCATCACCAACTCAATGGACATGGGTTTGGGTGGACTCTGGGACTTGGTGATGGACAGGGAGGCCTGGCCTGCTGCGGTTCATGGGGTCACAAAGAATCAGACACGACTGAGTGACCAAACTGAAGTTAGCACAGCTTTCAAATACTCTATAACTCCTCAAGAAAAGAGGTATCATCTTTGTTGTTCAGCTCTGGTACATGTAAGGAGAAATCTGCAGAGAATTTCAGACAAACTGGCAAGATGTACTGTCTTCCATCAGGCCATCTTTTACTTGATCCTCGTCTACTGGTCTACTGATACATACCATCCAACTTCTGTATTCCTTTTTCTCCTTCCCCACCAAAACTGAAATGGGCCTAAATGGGGCCTACATATCTTTAAATATATATAAGTCAAACATATAATGTTGGCAGTGGTAAAGAAAAGTAATATCAGAGGTTATTCCACATTGTGAATTCATTGAGATGTTCACGACACAGAATCAAAAATACTCTGCTAATTATTATGTTGTCAGTGTAAAGATAAAGTGGAAATCATCTGTGAAGGTCAGTTCTCTGGTTTGCATAAATTGCAGATAGTTTCATTGAAATAACACAGGAAGAAAAAGGCCTTGGAAAATAGTCCAATTCAATTGTAGAATGTTGAGTTGGAGCTTCTAGAAAAACACTTAAATGGACGCTGACAAAGACTTACGTTTGCCTCATCATAAAATTACTTTCATTGTTGACATTTGTGTTACAGATATTTAAATTTTGCTTGGAAAATAGATAAAAGAACTATAATGGTTCTCTCAGACCATTCTTTGATCTACCTTAATATTTTATTTTCTCAAATAAAAGGACATGTCTTTCATTATATATTTTACTTTTTTTATATAAAAATTCCATAATTTATGTTTAATCTACTATGAAAGTGAAAGTGTTAGTTGCTCAGTCATGTCCAACTCTTTGCGACCACATGGACTGTGACCCTTCAGGCTCTTCTGCCCATGGGCTTCTCCAGGCAAGAATACTGGAGTGGCTTGCTATGCTCTCCTCCAGGGGAAGGGGAAAACTACTATATTGCTTAATTAATTTAAAATGAAATCTAAAAGATAGCATTCATACTGTTTTGATATTTTATAAAGTTCTAGTTCATCTAAAAATGTATTAACCTTTATACTAATGATGACACATCCAATCCAAAAAACACACTTATAGTTTTTTTTTTGGGGTAGTATCATCAAAGTGTAATAATGTAGCCTGCATAACTGCAGTTGTTTATATATATATATAAGATATATATAGACTTAAAACATCCTAGGTTGGACCAATACTAACCAGTACTTAAATATACCAGCTAAATCTTTTCTATTCAGCTCCACACACAGTGAGTTACAAAACAATTTAAATATTTATTGGCCATAATATTTTGTTAAGGAACTTCTTTTCTTTAGACATCTTGTCTTTATAAAAGGCATTTGACTAATGCTTATTATGTATTTTGCTCAACCCTAGTTGTCCTGATTAGAATGCTACACAGTATTTCCTGCCCCCCAAAATTTATAAGACATAAGAGTTACAAACAAGTAAAATGCTACAGACCACTTTATAGAAGCATGCTATAGGAGATGTATTCTTGGGAATATGAAGAAAAAGAGGAAGAACAGCCAACATAATGTGTGTGTTCGTATTTCAGAGGGTCTTGAAGAGAGAAATTTTGCTGGAAATAAAAGAATGAAAGAGTGTTATGGACAGAGAGTAACACATGTAGTCACCAGAAAGAAAGAGTGACACATTTGGAGAATAGCAAGAAAGTATCTATACATTTAACACAAAGTAATAGTGGTCTATAAAAGACTGGGAAGATAAGCATGGGTAAGTTTACAGAGGGATGATTATATATATCGTGCATTAAAATGTTTTGACTTTTTCCTGAGGGTGATAGAAGCTCTTAAATACTATTAGGGAGACAAGTAGAATGGAGATATGTGTGTTTTAGAACCATTTTTATGTCTTCACTAAGAAGTATATATATATTGTGAGATAAAAGAAAAACAGCAGTAAGAAGAGTTTGAAATGGTTGTGGGAATTCAAGTGAAAAATGGTAATGGTATGCAAATGAACAAATGGCAGGTGGTATGGGACAAGTGAATGCCTTTAACAAATAACTAAAGACAGAATCAATGAATTCAATAATTGATGAGCTGTGTATTTAATAGAGTTGTGAGTAGTGAGGCTTTTCCAACTTATATAACTGTGGGTGGAGTAGGCATTCTCTGAGATAGGAAACATAAGAAAATAAAAAAATTTGGTGGGGAGCATATAAGATCAGTTGGGTCTTATTAAGTTTGACTCTCACAGAAATGTCCAAATATATTTCTCTCGTAGGCAGCTTAAATTATGGCGTTAAGTTAGGAAAGTAATGGTGGCTCAGTTGGTAAAGAATTCTCCTGCAATGCAGGAAACCACTTGCAACACAGGAGACGCAACTTAGATCCCTGGGTCGGGAAGATCCCCTGGAGAAGAAAATGGCTACCCACTCCAGTATTCTTTTCTGGGAAATCCCATGGGCAGAGAAGCCTCAAGGGCTATAGTCCATGATGGCACAAGAGTCAGACACAACTGAGTGACTAAACCACCACAAAGATATGAGAAAAATCAACATATAGATAGTAACTGAAGAAATGCATACGTCCATCACCCAGGAATGATGTTCAGAGTGAGAAGGTTAAAAGTTAAAAACAAGAAGAAAAATGGGGAAGACTGAAAGCAAATTATAGCATGATCACAATAGAGCTAGAGAAAAAAATGAAAAATTTCCAGAAAGAAGGAATGGGCAATAATATCAACAACAAAATAAGAACAATTTAAATAAGAAACAAGATGAAAATTACACATTAGGTTGGAATTTTAAAGTTATTCAGTATTTATATCAATGCCAGTTTTAGCAAAATCATTCAGATGGAGACCAGATTGCAGTATATTGAAAAATAACTGAGAAGCAAGCAATCTGAAGGTAAGTTATATATTCTACTATATGAAACTTACTGAAAACGGGAGGAAATATATAATAGTAAGGAGAGTCACCATGAAGCCGAGGATATTTCTAAAGTGTAAGATAACTTGTGTTTAAATTCAAATATGAAAATAAAATAGAAATGACTTTAAGAAAAAGGGTAATTAATAGGGAAAGTTGTGTCAGGTTATTTTTACAGTGTGTTCCGTGAATCAGAACAACTGACATCATCTTGAAGTTTTTAGAAATACAAAACCAGAGATTTTACCCCAAATTCCTCTTCTTAGCCATAATCCCAGTAATTTGTATGAGTACTAAATTTTTATAAACATTTCTTTAAACTGTTCTTCAAAACGAGATTAAGTTCACCCATGGAGGGACTGGTCTTAAGTAGGAGAAAGAGCACTGAACTTCTATATTTATGAGAAAAAGAAACATAGGTATGAATGCCAATGTAAATCAAGGAGTTGAGGAGTTTTCTACTGGATCATTAAATCAGTTTAGCCATCTACTGAATGAAAAAAAGAAAAAGGTGTGGTAGGTTTGTAATCATCTAGAGTGGAGAGATTTTCTAATGCCTGATGGAGTCAGTGTTAGAAAAGAATAAATAAACATCAAGATTTTAAGACAGTTTTGTGGAATCAGCTAAAATCAAACATTGTAATTGTCCACTCCAGTTTCTTGCCTGGGAAATCCTATGTACAGAGAAGAATGGCAGGCTACTGTCCATGGGGGTCACAAAAGAGTTGGATATGACTCAACAACTAAACAACAACAACAAAATTGTGTGGTGGTACCACTCTATATGAGTTATTTTCTCTAACTGCATGGGAAAGGTCTCAGCATAGAACAAAAGTAAATAATTGCAATGATCCTGTACTGGAATTTTTTAAGAATACATATAACACTTAAGCATATTTGGGAAAAAAAAAAGTTGGATATCATAGAAAATAGTCTAACTAAGGAAAGAAATAAAGACAGAGAAAGGGATTGAATTGAGATTAATGACTGAAGTTAAGGGAGCAGAGAATGAAGAACAGTATTAGTAACAAAATTGGACGACTGGAGTAATCAGAAATGATAGTCTAAGGATGAAAAGTATGAGGAATTTGAAGCTACTGTTTTAGATTGAAGTATTTCGGAATAATGCCAAGGTACAGGTAATGATTTTGAGAGTTTCTGAGGTATACTTACACTGAGTACCCCTAGTGTTGAAAATATCAAGCAAAAGACAGATCAGGGTGTTGACAGGTTTATCCACTTGATTGCTGAAACCAAGGTAAGTGATAAGGTGTCTCTGAGTAGAAAGGAAGAGAGTGCCTCAAGAGCAAAATTCCACAATAATCAATGTAAAAGAGCAGGAAGTTAGCAGAAAGCTGCATTATGGCATTCACGGGCCCTGGGCATTGTTATCTTCATGATCTCCTTTCTCTATTAAAAATAAATAAATAAAAATCATATTTTACAGCTTCTTTGATTTAAAGACAAATAACAGAGATATTTTTTCAACTAAAACATTCATTTTTTTCCTCTGATTTACATGAAAATTCTGATAAAATTTTCTGTGGGCCTGTAAAATTACTATAGGCCCTAGGCACTGTGTCTACTGGAAAAGCTGGTGCTGAACATAATAGAAGGAATGCGAATCAATCAAAACCAGCCTCAACTTATTAAACCCAACCCCAACTTAAATTATGAGACAAGCTTGTTAAAACACTTATGATGACTTTATCTCCTATGTCAAAATGTTTAGTGGAAACAGAATATATACAAAGGACCTGAATCCAATAACTAGTGCTGAATTATACACTGTACATTATAAATACACACCATTACATGTAGATGAGTAGAACTTCCTGAATGGTATCATATCTTTTCCCTAAAAACAGCAGTAAACTGGAAAAAAAATGTCCAAAAAACAACCATTTTTGAAACCTAGAAATTGAACAAAACCTCACATCACACAACAAATTGGGTGGCATTTATCCAAGGAACACCACTAGAAGCTTACGGTTTCCTTACAGATCCTTACAGGATCCTACAGATCCTCTTGTCAGGATCTTTGAAGTCACTACTCTGTCCCAACAAGTGAAAAGCTGAACAGACTACAAATCAACAACTCTTCTTTAATCTTGAAGAGAGGGGGAATACAGAACAAAGCACCACCTCCATGAGGCAGAGACAGAGGAACACAAGGAATCGTGGTTTACCAGAGCAGACACTCGCCTGGGGAACCTGTGCTGGGTAGGGAAACTGGAATTGACCAATGGCTGGAAGCTCCTCATGGACAAGTCTGAGAGTTAAAAACTCCAGGGGACCTAGCCCCCTCCCCTCAAATATTGTGAAATTGACTTCAGGATCATGATCGAGGTCCCACAGAATATGGGAGAGAAATCTTCTCATATTTCAGGCATAGTGAGGGAAAAGAAATAGTACTAAAACCTGGCTAGAACAGTTGTATGCTGTGATACTTTAGCTAGGGTCTGCTGCTAGTCATCCACTGAGCATAATGGCAGAATAGTTACAGGAAGGCTTTGCAGGCCAAGAGTGCTTGCAGTTGTGCTGCTTGAGGGGTGGGCCAGATGGAGAGGACAGGAAAATCACCAGGCTCAGGGAACTGCCAGAAACAACGGCAACCTCAGGGCAATCAATCAGGGAAGGCCAACATCCCAGCTGTGATATCCATTAAGTCAAGCACTTTTAAGTGTAAAAGCCTACACTTAGACAAGACAAAAATATAACACGGAAATGTGGGTAATGAGACAGCCGCAGTGGGTCTCCAAAAGCTTTGAGATATCCCCAGTGCTCAGGAAGTCTGAGCGAAGTACAAGGCAGCACGCACGTGCCTAGGAGAGACGCGAGGGGGCCCCAACTACCTCTAATGGATGAAATAAAGCTTTGCAGGAGCAGAAAATACAAGCTGGGACAGCCTTCTAAACCACCTCAATTTAAATGTGTTCCCCAAACCACACACAGAGCCATCACACAGAATGGAGATCGTACGGGCTCAAGGTTCTTCATCCCAACCTCTGACCAATCTCCAGCCAGTCTCAAAGTTATGTTTCCCCACAATAGACCCTTAGGATGTCGGACTTAAAAATAAAAACAAAAGCAAACAAAAAGAGCAAGCATCATCATCACTGGCCTCACATTGCAGGATACAGATGCTATTAAATTAGTCCACACAAGTCACTGTACAGACAAACAGATCAACAAATAGCAGCAGCAATTCCCAGTGCCATCGTAATTCAGAATTATCTCAGCAGATTATCCAAAATGTCCTATTTTCACCACCAACAATAGTAAAGTATAAGATGGACAAAAAGAAACAGGAAAGACACTCATGCAGAGGGGACAACAAAAACCAGTAAAATTGCCTCGGAGGGCTCACATCTTGAATTTAGCAAGCAAAGACTTCAAAGAAACTATCATAAATACATTCAAAGTAGAAATTATGATATTAAAATTATAATAACAAAAATGAAAGATGATCACCAAAGGAGCTCAAAAGAAGATCTGAACTTGCAGAAGACATAATCTACTAATGTGAATATATATTAATAGGAATATCTAATGTGAAGAACAAAAACAAAGTAAAAGAATGATTAAAAAAATAAACAGAGCTTCAGAGATGTGTGGGAATAGTAGAAAGAAAAGAAAGGGGCAAAAAAAAAAATAATATCTTAAAAATCCCCCAATTTAATATTTTTAAAGAAGGAATGTCTGTCCTTATATGGCACACTTCCTCATCCTCTTGTTACCTCCAAAGGCACAACGAGAGTCAATTCCAGTGTGATCTAGGGAAATAAGCTCAAATTTCTGAACCAGCAGGAAAGCTTATGATGCAAATAGCTTGAGCATTTAGTTAGTTCATATCAGCAGAAACCTGGGATATATTTCCTGAAAGCATTCTCAGAATGCTAGTTACAGAATAATGTAATATAACATTAGAATAGTTTGAATTTATTTTGGGGGGTATACTTAATGATTTTGGATTTAAAAGATTAGCTGTGTATTGTTGGAGGTAACTCAAACAGTTTGAAAAACTAAAATCTGATACTAAATTGTATTGGTTTAGATTCAATTAGGTTAAGATTCTAAAAATATCCTAGTAAAAATAAAGAGGAAAAATTCTAAAGGTTTAGAGAACTAGGAGTGCTGGGATGTATTTCTCATGTGCTACTGGCAAAACCACCAGCCTGATATATCCTTCAGCAAGTCAAATATGTTCACTTCACTAAGGCTTAAAAGGCATGAGTGAGGGCTCTGACATCATCCTCATAAATTCCACTGTGGTTGGTGTGTAGACCATAAACAGTAATGAGAAATGGCACCACTGAGATGGGTGAAATGATTTCCATGAGTGTAGTTATAGTCGGAGCAACAGACAGCAACTATTAGCACTTAATAATCAGACAGTATAATCATAAATACCATAATACTCAGCAAGAATAAATTAGCTGTAAAAATATACTTTGTTTGACATAATCTTTGTAGTGGTCAATTAATGATGCATTATTAGCAGTAAAATACAAGGTTTATACACTAAAATATTACTTTATATTTGTTAGAGAAAAATATCTTCATGTTAAAAGAAGATTCATTTGTGTTGTCATGGTGGAAAGAAACAGTCTTAAAGAATTTCTGGATTTTAGTTTACTCAAAGTTCTGTAACCCCTTGATTGAGAGAGGCAACATTTCACTATGAAATGACTACAATACTGACAAATACAAATGTAAGTATGATTCCAAAGCTATTTCCAAAGGATCATGGGTCATTTATAAAGGTGGCATAATACCAGCAAATGAGAGTTATTTGAAATTTTTGAGGATATATATACATTAACCTTTAACATGCTGCCCTTGTGGCTCAGCTGGTAAGAACCCACCTGCAATGCAGGAGACCTCGGTTCGATTCCTGGGTCGGGAAGATCTCCTGGAGTAGGGGGCTACCCAC
This sequence comes from Dama dama, assembly GCF_033118175.1. Classification (NCBI taxonomy): domain Eukaryota; kingdom Metazoa; phylum Chordata; class Mammalia; order Artiodactyla; family Cervidae; genus Dama; species Dama dama. The sequence goes on along the minus strand of NC_083710.1, from coordinate 64,768,119 downwards.
TCTAGTATTCCGGCCTGGAGAATTCCATGGACAGAGGAGCCTGGCAGCTACAGTCCATGGGTTTTGCAAAAGGTCAGATGCAACTGAGCGACTTTTGCTGTCATTGTAAACCTTTAACATAATGCAATTTTCTGAGGACCAAAATAACACTCTGCCTATGGTTGTCAGAAGACAAAAGGACTTTTGACACAAAGACTTCTCACAGTGAGATTATTGGCTTGCAGACCCACCTGTACTTATTTTATCAGTTTTTAAACGTGCAATTGCAATAAGCATAATCTATTGGGTTGGCCATAAAGTTTGGGTTTTACTGTAAGGTGGCACATAAAAGCCCAAATGGACTTTTTGGCCAAACAAATATACCAGGCGCTTAAAATACAACCTCAAGTTTCAGCAGATACACCTCATATTTTCTTTTCCAAAATCATAGGCACAATAAGAATCCTACGTTGGCTTCTGACTAATGATTAGAGAGACACGTTTACCACATATCCTGGCCAAACTCTATTTATACCTATTGTCCAGATATAATTATTGCACCCTTTTCACTCAGAAAAAGTATACAGTTGTGTACAATTAAAATATTAATCTAAGCTATTACAGTACAGTATGAATAATGCTATAAGTTACTCTTATCAGGATAATTAACAGGGAATTGTAGAAGCCAGTGCCCCAAGATTTGGAAGATGTAAAGAGTACTGTAACATCTCATTGATTTGACTGTCTTTCTCATGTAAAAAGCAAATGAATCTTAACAAAAAATTGTGGATTATAAAAATTTTAATCAGATGGCAGACTCAGTTAAAAACACTCTCCAGGTATTTATCTCACCTGGAACAAATGCAACCCAGCACTTGGTTTGTAGCTATTGATCTGGCAAATGCCTATCCTCCTCTATACTCATTTCCATGCATCACCCTAGTTGTTTGCTGTCAACTGACTAGAATAACAGTACAATTTCAAAGTCTTGCCTCAGGACCATGCCAGCTCTCCTGTTCTTGTGTATAATTTCTCCAGTGCTATCTGATGTCTAATCTGTGGATTATGTCAGTTTATAGTAACGTAAGTAAAAGCTTACTTTCAATTTACATACTTATTGTGGGGCAGTAGCAAAGAATTTTCAAAATGGCACTGTACGATGGACCTTACTTTGAGTACCACTGATCAAGTTCACCAAGAAGTTAATTGTAACCCATGGAAAATCACAATGGTCAATTAAATTCACGATGTCATGATGACTGGACCTAATTAAAAAAAAAATAAACAAACTAGCAAGTCTATAAGATGCATGTGTCCTACCAGTGGTGTTCATCTTAGATAATGGGAGAGAAACTCATTAATAATAAGGGTCATAAATCTAAGACCTTGGTGAAATTTCTGTCTACAGATCTTGACTGTATAGTATAGACCTTCCAAAATAACAATTTGTTATATCTTGCATTATGAATCAGAAAGACAGGAACAATTTTTAAAGGGGCTTTTTCAGTTTTAGAGGTAATAAAAAATCATATACAAGTGTGTTTTCATGGATCATTAATGAGGTAGCCATAAAGTCGCCATTTTGAGTAGGGCTCAGAGCAAGGGAAGATTCTGCAGCAATTTCAGGCTGCTATGAAAGCTATTCTATTATTTTTCCCTCATGACAAAACAGATCCAAATATATTCTTTGTATCCTTGACAAGCAGAATATTCTATAGAGCCAATTTAGAGCCTTTATAAGAGAATCACTAAACCGCTTCAAGAATTTTGGAGAAAGACCATGTTCTTTTCCTTCTAGTTTTGAGAAACAAGTCTTGTGTTATTATTGGAATTTAATAGAAAATAAATGTTGATCATACACTCAAGTAAATTTCTGATTACAATTTGTACTCTGTCTGACCCAGCATGTTATAAAAATCATTTCTGCACAAGTGTAACCTAGAATCAATTAGAAATAGGTTATTACATGATCAGGCTTGAATAGCTCTTCATGATAAAAATAAATTCCAGATGCATACTGCTCAACTTCCAGTGCATGTGATCTTGTTATATTTCTCCTTTACTTCATTCCACAGCAGTGAATCCATGCACACTTTCTCAATACTAGCAGTTTTATGAAGAAAAAAATAGATACCTGAGTACAGGTGGTGTTGCTTACTATGCCGGCATTAATGGAAACATTTTGTGCAGCATTAACATTCTGATAGTCTTCCTGATGCTACCTGATATAGCTTAGTAATGCCTAAGCTCTCCTTAAGCAGAACTTTGAGTCTTGCATTTGATTGTTCCATTTTGACCAAAAATATTGTAAAATCTCAATGATGCAAGGGCGGTGTTCAAAACTTTGAAGTTGTTAGGATCTTAGGAAGATCACGATTGAAAGATGATTGACATCAATGAATATCCACTGCAGAGTCAACCTTTAATAATCTATAAAGACTATATAATAATCTATAAAGAACAAGACTATATGATCTATGTTTATCAGTCATTCTCTTTAACTTGCTTTGTGCACAATGTGCCCGTGTACACAGTGGCCATGACTAGCCACTTGGAGGCTAAGCATGAGTTCAGCAGTATAAAATATTTTCCTTGCTAAGGTTGATCTTATTGCAATTACTGATGAGTAAGCCTGCCAAACCTGAGATGATTTCTTGAGCCCCTGATATACAGGAAGTATCCTTCCTCTAAGAAGAGCAGCTAGTCACCTGAGAGCAAAATAATGACACCAGGCCCCTTTCTTGCGTAGGCAATCATTTGCCCTCCCTGTAATATCCCCTTTAATTCTGGGTATGGATTTGCCTTCTCACCTTAAATGATTCAACACTGTTATCTGTAGACTTGTAGAATGCCTTATGCAGAGTCATGGTACCCATGCTCTTGAAGAAATATATTTCACAACAAAACTTATGCAGCAATGTGCTCACGCCCATGGATTATACTGGTCTCCCTGCACAGTGCATTGATGGGCAACTGATCTAATATTATTAGTATGGCATAATATTCTCTGTAAGATTAAACAGCTGTTTACTGGGTGGGTGTTTCTCATATTTTGTGGTGCCAAAAAAAAAAAAAAAAGCTTGGATACAAGGATGAAGTGGTGGAATTGAGTGTAGCCTTCCTCACTGTTAGACTCTAATACTCCTTAAAAGCTTTTCTTCCCTTCTCTGCAACTCTGGGCTCCACTGGCTTGTTTAATCACTAAGTCGTGTCTGACTCTGCAATCCCATGCACTGCAGAGCGCCAGGTCTGCCTGTCCTTCACTATCTCCTGGAGTTTGCTCACTCAAGTCCACAGAGTTCACCAGTCTAGACGTCTTGATTCATTATGGTAAGACTCTTTCTATCAAGTGATACAAAAATAATGATACCGAATTAGAAGCTGCTGTAGCCATGAGGGTGTTTTGTTCTTCTCATTTCTATGAACTGATAGGCAAAGAAGGAGCTAACAGTTACTGCGGAAGTTACTAATTCCAATTATCAAAGACAGATTGCAAGACAGTTACACAATTGAGACAAAGAGAATATTTTTGACCTAGGGTTTCTTGTGAGGTTACTCTTAAATGTGAATGAACTCTTACAGGCAGCAGTAGGAAGGACCTCTGAGGATTTAGGCCCTTCAGGAATTAAAGTTTGTATCATCCTTTTATTTCACAAAGCACTGACCAGCTGAGGTGGTGGCTGAGATAAAAAATAATATAAAATGGGCAATAAATAAACCACTGAACCTAACTATAAAAAAGAAAATTATAGTAACTATACATCTTTTCTTCCCTGTTGGTTGTATTCCTAGTAATTAGTTTATATTAACTAATTTTTATGTTTCTATCTTTAATTAGTTTTTGTGGAAAACTCTATATTTGAGTCCTTAAACTGCAAAGATATTCACAAAGTTTTGTGACTAGACTAAAAGACAAAATGGCCCAAATATTCTTTCGGGATTAGTGCACTGAGATGGATACCAAGACACATCTTAGATGAAAGGATGAGAGTGACTTTGTGCATGTAAAGGATACGTAGATCTTAGTGAGGGAAAGCATGTTACTCTTTAACAGAAGATCAGTATGTTTAACAAGACATGTATGGATATGCTGAATAGGCCACATATTTAGCTCTTGTTCCTTTTGTTGTTTTTCAGTCACTCAGGTGTGCCCGACTCTTTGCAACCCCATGAACTGCAGCAAGCCAGGCTTCCCTGTCCATCACCATTTCCTGGAGCTTGCTCAAACTCACGTCCATCAAGTCAGTGATGCCATCCAACCATCTCATCCTCTGTCATCCCCTTCTCCTCCTGCCTTCAATCTTCCCCAACATCAGGGTCTCTTAACTGTGAAAAAGTCCCTTCAAATCTATTTGGGCATGTTCAAGCTAGGATTCTATAACCTGCCTTTCCTTTATTTCTTTGTCAGCAGCTTCCCATTTGATTCTGGCAGTAGGAGAAACTAGAGGAAACTCTGGAAGCAAAGTTTGAGGAGAAGGGACTTCGTGTCTCCTCTGCTTGCTATTCCTTTCAGTATTGCCCCCACAGCCACAGAGGTCAGTGGACCATCTCCAGTTTGTTCTGGTCTCTGGAATCAACACCAGTGCACTCTTCAAACGTATCCCTCCTTTAAGACTTGGACATCCAGGAGGCCCCTCTGAGCTTCTAGGATGCTTCTCATTTTCCCAGCCAAGGACATGGGAACAATTTCCTGCAGTTCCTAGCTTGGGGTTACCTCATTTCTTTGTTTGCTCTCTCAGCTCCTCCACACCTGTGTAAGCAATTCTTACAGGAAATCCTTTATGTTACTTTATGCAATTTCCATTTTACTGAGCTGACCCTGACTAATACACTTAAAATGCATCTTGCCGCCTTACTCAGGAATGAACATAATTACCTAAACTTAGTTGCATCTTGCAAAACTCAGGGACAAAGCACAGCGGTGTCCAGCTAAAAATGTGACCTAGCTCTGGCCACTACTTTCCTCTCATTTGACTTTTTCTTTCTTCTATTGGAGATAAATTCAGTTCCAAAGGTATTCTACGCTTTTTATTGTCTCCCAAAAGTTTTATAGTCTACAATTTGCAAATGTTTAATGTATTTGCCACCTACTGTATCATTTTTCTCAACTCCAATTTATATATACATATATAAATATATATTTATTCATTACCAAAATAAACTTCTTAAGATTGCTTTCAAAGCAAATGCTATTACAGAATTATTTCTTGGAATTCCAGAACTAAAATGCAAATTTAGCTGTAACAAATATTTTGCTCAGAAACTAAATATCATATAATATAATGTCCAATAGAATACATAAAATGTAAATATATTTTCATATATTCCAAGAAAATGAGAAATATTATTTCATCAATTACTTTTCTGTAGTCAGCTTAGTTTCCTCTGGTTTTTCTTTGTGTCACATCATCTTGTTAACACAGTTGAAACCACTGAGAAAGTACGAATTCAGCTGCCAGAGACAACTATGCTGCTGCTGCTGCTGCTGCTAAATCACTTCAGTCGGGTCCGACTCTGTGCGACCCCATAGACGGCAGCCCACCAGGCTCCGCTGTCCCTGGGATTCTCCAGGCAAGAACACTGGAGTGGGTTGCCATTTCCTTCTCCAGTGTATGAAAGTGAAAAGTGAAAGTGAAGTCGCTCAGTCGTGTCCGACTCTTAGCGACCCCATGGACTGCAGCCTACCAGGCTCCTCCATCCATGGGATTTTCCAGGCAAGAGTACTGGAGTGGGGTGCCATTGCCTTCTCCTAACTATGCTGCTAGTTAACAGCATAAAATACTAGTTCAGAATGATTTGCTAAACTCCAAAGTCTAAGGTAATAACTATTTTGTGATACTAACTCCCATTATGGATAATGCTTTCATGTGCTTTTTAAATCCTGTTCAAGAGATGACAAGACCTCTTAAGTTAGCAAACACATTTTTTGTCTTCTCCATACATTATACTTGTTACACTTGATGAATTTATATTTACTGAAAAATGCCATATACTTAATTATAAAAAAGGAAGATTTAAGACCTAATCATACCACTGTCATAATATAGTTGTGTTATTCTTTCACCCAACTCTCACTTGTAAGAGCTACATAGATTAATTCCCTGTTTCTTTATGATTCTATACTGACAGCAACAATAGCCATGTCCAAAATGAAAAAAATACAGATGGTACTTATTTAAAACAAAGTTAAATCTAACTAGAGATAGAAACATACTGAAATGTTGGTAAATGTTACTGGTGATGTTCCAAACTCAAGAGAAACAGCTGGATAATTTAATAATAGGTATTAGAAATATCAGACTTTTATTGTCTATAACAGATGGCCACCTTACACTCTGTAAAAATAAATCTCAAGAGAATTTAAAATATAAATGTTAAAAACATCAAAAGCCAGATCAAAGCTCTTAAAAATATATAGGAGAATATCTTTATGACCTTGAATGTGAAAAATGAAAGGAATTCTTAAACACAAAACAGAGAACAAGTGTGTGTGCATTTCTGTGTGATACATATATGGATACATACATACATACATATATATGTATATATAGGTCAGATAGCAAATATATATCTGATGTATAGGTCAGATAACAAATGCAAAGATCTGAGAAAATGCTGTCCGTATTTCACAAACACAGTGATTTGGGACCATACCCATTTTTAAATCCCCATTTCCTGTGGTTCAGGAGTCCAGGCAGGGCTCAGCTGGGTCCCTTACAGAGTCTCACCGGTCTGCAATCAATCCCAGCTGGGCTACAATTTCATCTGCAATTTCAGCTAGGGACAGGTTGCTGGCAGAAGTTATCTCCTTGTGGCTGTAGAATATGTCCATGGCCACTTGCTTCTTCAAAGTCAGCAATGAAGAGAACCTCTTCTGCTTCAGTGCCCCCACCTTCAGAGTCTCTGAAGATCAAAGGATTCAGCCCCAACAGAAATTATCTTCCATTTGATTAACTCAGAAGTTTAAGGACCTAATTACAATTACAAATCCCTTCACCCTGACATATGACCTTATATCATGGGAGGGATATGACACATAGAAAGTTTCAGATTGTGGTGACACTCAGGCAGAGGGAAATATAGCTGGCCTTGTTTTTGTGGATGCCATCCACAGTTGAATGCCGAACTGGTACATAGAGAGGGCCGACTGCACTATGCCATTTTATATAAGGAACTTGAGCATCCTCGAATTTGAGTACTGGAGTGGGCCCTGGAACCAATTCCCCCAAGACACTGAGGCATGGTTATACACAAAGTCTGGATATCAAGGGGCATGATCCTCTGGGCTCATCTCAGAAGTCTGCTTATCAGAGTTACTTAAAATATTTGCAATTACTTGGTGTCTAATTAAATTAGAATAGTGTATATACTACATTTCAGTAACATCATTTTATAGGCACGTAGGTAAGAAATATATATACACACATATATACCAGGAACTTGGATAAATATTGCAGCATTCTTTGCAGTAGTGAAAAACAAGGGATAAATACACAGTGCTATAATAATGGTTGAAATGCTGTATCCCAACTAAAGAGAATGATTTAAATCTAACTAGACACAGATAAAAGAAACAATTCATGGATTAAAAGCAAGCCACAAAACAATAAATAGAGCATATATTAAAAATTCCCTTGCATGGATTAAAATGGACTTGAAGGCTAAAGTATCAAATTCATGTTTAATGTTTACTTTTGAGAAAGATATACTAAATGAACTTGAGGGTGTGGCTTACAATGAAAATATTCTGGTCATGTTCTATGTGTTTCATATTTTAAAACATGAAACAAACAATCAAAATGAGGCATTATCTAATGGTTAATACATGGACTCTGAAATCAAACTAGGTTCAAATTCTAACCCAGACCTTAATTAGCTTTGTAAATTTAGGCAACTTAAAAAGGTTGTAAAATAGATAAACTAAATAGAACGTAATGATGGAGACTATAATAACAACATTGCATGATTGGAATAAACCTTTTACTTTTATTTTCATGAAATAATGATTGTCATTTTTTATCGGTGTGTATCAATATTTGATACAATAATTGAATTTATATTCTTTTAAGTTTAATAAAATTTTAAAGACATAAAATATAAGGTAATAAAAATTTCTTTATTCACATAACATCCTAAAATTTAACCTGAGAACAAAAATAATTTTCTAAATGTACTGTTAAATTATTAAACATCTTTACAAAAAACTTTGTACATCTTGTATAAATGTACTGGTCACCTCACTGACCTAATGATATACTTTTTGGTCTTGTTTTGCTAGTATTAATATTAAAAATATGTGACAATACATAACAATTCAAGAATTTTCCATTATTATTTGAATGTCCACTCATCTTGTATCTTGTATGAATAGGAATATACTACTGGTAGTGCTGAAAAAGGAAAAAAAAAAACCTAAAATACCTCATCATGGCATCTTTATTACTGCCTAAACAACCTGTGTTAAATGATCATGCCTAGAATCAAGGAAATATTTCTGAAATTTATTTTGGGATGAGTGAAAGACATCAAATTATTAATGACAACTGTTCTCTGTTTATTTTTAGAAATGTAAAATAGTTGGTGGGGTTAGCAGTGCTCACATTTTTCCTCTCCACTGAGCTGTATCTAGAAGATACTCCTTTCTATCAACGACAGTATTTATCACTGTGATTCGTAATTATTCTTCTGTAGTATATACTATGGGGACAGGGACTTCTATCTCAACAGGAGACATGTAAAAATGCAGTATCACTAAAACTTATTCAATCAAATGTAGCAAGGAGAAAAAAGAAATGTAGTGGTAACCTAATTAAGAGAGATTTAAGAGACAACTTAAAACAATGTAATGGACTTTATTTGAATTCCAAATCTAACAAAATGTAAAACAAACTGTGAATACTGACTAGACATATGATAATGTAATGGAATTATATTAATAGAATGATAATAATGTTTTAAGTTGGTATTTAATACAAAATATGTCTTTCCTTTGTGTCAGGGAAAGGAGTCCTGCTAAATGAAATAAAACAGACATTTGTGGAAGTTGAGATCTGGATGGACCCAAGTCAGATATTATTCCCTCTACTTTTTAATATCTTTAAAATTTTCCATAATGAAAAAAAAATAATGAATTAAATTTCTTTGTTGTCCAACCATCTTAAGCCAGAAATTTACCAACTAAGTTTCAGATTGCCCAAGGAAAAATATCTTCTAACATCTTTGTATTAAATACAACCCAAGACTCAAGTTACATTAAGTTTGAGATTTATCAGACGGAATTTTTTCTTTAAGATTTTGTAGTACTACTTAAGTTTAGATATGTTTAAAACTAACTCTAATAAAATATGGCAGAAAAAATAAATAAAGTATAAGAAAGTACTAAGAGTAATTCTGTCTGGACAGAAACAGAACAAAAACCAGAACGCTTCCTGGTAACCCTTGAGGGCTTTGCTATCAGATACCCTAAGTAATAGTCATTCCAAAGAAAGGGCCCACTCCTTTATTGTTTAAGCAAATTATATTGCAGTGTTTATAGATTGTATCAGAATTACTGTAAAGGGTTATGAGTGGATTTTCCAGAATGGCACTTTAAACACAACATGATTGATTCTCTGGTTCATTCTCCCAAACATTTTTATTGTTGATGGAGCTTCTCGGAATATACTAAATGTTACAGTTCAATTGTGACCAAAAAAAATGTATGTATTTATATGTTTACAATGTGCTTCATGTATTTCATACGAAAGCTTTATGAACCTGAGTAGAGTTATTGCAATGTACTTTTTCAAGTAATTACTAAATTCTGTAATAGTATTCTCCAAAAGGAGAAACAAGGATCTTCATTAAACCATAATTTTGCTCTGTAGCTACTTTTCTGATATCATACTTATGTCTTTCTTAATTGATTCTCTGTAAAAAAAAAATAAGTTGGGAAAATTGTTTTTCCTCGGTCCTTATAAAAATTACAGAGTATAAACCTTGAGCTTTTGCCTTACATGGACATATTTCTCAATAAGGAAAAGACACATGGAGCTTCCCTTTTTTCTTCTTCAGTAGTTTCTATAACGCAGTCTCCATTCGAAATTGAGGATGGTAAACTTTCTGCCATTAACTGCTTATGTAAGCTGTGCCTCTTCTTTAAATTAACTTACATAGATTTTCTGTTTATGCATTTGTTCTAATAATAACAGGTGATATTCTTAAGGCTATCCAGATTTAGTTGGTTAAAACATTATAAAGAGATCCACCTATGAATTTGTGTAGGTGATAATTTGATTCAGTTTTGATGAGATCACAGTTACGTGAAGGGCCCTGACAATATTTTTAAGGAAAATTATTTCATTCTTTCCTGACTCATAAAATAAGTAAACAACCTTTGTTTTAAATCTGGAAATATAATTTTTATCTCTCCCCCAATTTACCTTTGTGTCTAGTTATACCTTTGATAATTCAATAGTAGTTTTAAGGAAATACAATTGTGTTAGTAAAGAAAAAAACAAACTACTGAGCTTGGTTAAACAAATCATCAGCCTATTATGAAAATAATTTCATCTAACTGAATCAAATGACATAGTAAAAATGGGTACTCTGGTGGGCTCATGTCCATTTGACCTACATGTGAAGCACATTCTGCATCTCAGACAGTGACTTTTTCCTTAACAAACATTGCTTCATCTGCTGGGACTCTCACCTCAAATTTAATCAGATTCTTTTGAATTGTGATTCAACACTGCCTTTTTAACATTCTGACATCAACTGAAATGCTAACTATCACTGAAAGTCAAAACATTTAGCATATTACAAGAAGCTGATTTCTACGACTTTATTTAAAATTGAGTCTCCAGCATTTGTTCAAAATAAATCATGAAGTTTCTGACCCAGTGAAAGCGAATAGATAAGTGGTACATGACTTCCATGAACATTTTTCCCAGTGGTAGTCTGTTCTTTGCATTTGAAGTCATGCCAGTTTTTATTTCTCAATGGAGTTATCTTATGCTTAATTTTTTATGTAAAATGCAAAATATTAAATTAAATACAAATATATACTCAGCAAAATCAAATTCAGTTAACTCTTTAGATCTTACAACAAATAAGTATCATTCTTGAGAATATAAGGTCAAATGTGTTGTTTTGCCCTGAAAAGTTACACGATTACATCAAATATCCCTCAACTCCTCCTCAGAAGAATCAAAATGCATGTGAATAGCCACCCATCATAAAAAATGTTTCCAGTACTTTTGAGCATTCTGTTTCGGCAAAGCACTTAGATATCAGTTTTTTAAAAGTGTTATCTCCTTTGAGACTATAATTTTTGTAGCGTAAAGACCTGTCAATATGATGATGTTCATTTGTGCTAAAATAACAATAGATTTAAAAGTTCATGAACAAAAATATGCAAAGTAAAATATAGTAGAATTCTTAAAATACATAAGGAGTACACAGGCAGAATGATTGTATGAAATCATTTTGCAGGATGTATTTTCTTAATAAGAAAGAATATTTTGTGACTTAAACAGCCTTTTTTTAAACATTGCAAACAGCCTTTTTTTTTTTTTACTGAGTAGTGTTGAATGACAATGTAAGTTTTGATCGTTACTTGAGTTCTACTAGACGGGAGAATGATAAAATCAGTTCTGGGATGCAAGGTGCTGGACAGCTAGGCTGAGTAATCAGCCAGATCTGGCTTACTCACCACCTTTGAAGGTTCATGATATAAGTCCATGACCCAGAGTAATTATAGGTCATTTTTATCATAGACTTTCAAATTACTTGTAAAAGTTTTAATTAAGAATGACAAACTTTAAAATGCTACTTTAAATAAAACATCAAAAATGCAGCAAAAGCAATACTGTACTTTTGACTATGCTTTTTTTTTTTCCTTAACTGGGTTAAGCACAAGTTGTCTGAATCCTTTTATTGTTTAGAGTTACTTTTGCAAATATAAAGAAGAGCAAAACGTCTCAATGACTTGACATAACAGAACTTTATTTCTCTTGCACTAAATCTGAAGCAGCTATTTGGGAGGAGGTGGTTTAGAGTCATAAGGTTCTTCTATTTCAGGGCTTTACAGAAGAGAAATTACAGAACTGAATCCTAGAACCAGGCGAAGAGGTGTGCATGTCGCTTCCACCCCTGTTGCAGTACCCAATCTCATGGCCACACTTATCCTCAGGGAAGCTGGGGGCTATCATCCAACTTTGTAATTAGAAAGAAAAGCAAATGTACTTATTTATCATCCAGCATCCTCTACCACCCTACGGAAGCAGAACTTTCTCTTTTTTTTTTTATTTTTTATTTATTTATTTATTTTCATTTATTTTTATTAGTTGGAGGCTAATTACTTCACAACATTGCACCCAGAGGAATCGGGTGGAGAGGGAGGTAGCAGGGGGGATCGGGATGGGGAATACATGTAACTCCATGGCTGATTCATGTCAATGTAGAACTTTCTCTTTTTATGAAAAGGCTTATGTGGTAAAACCACTACAATATTGTAAACTAATTAGCCTCCTATTAAAATAAATTAATTAAAAAATAAAAGAAAAGAGTTGTAGGACATGGGCAGACTTAGGAAAACAATTATATTGAACAGAAGTTCCAATTCAAATATTCGTCTTCCCCTCGATAGAGATGAACTCTAACGCACACGTTAATTTTGGATTTGCATGCCTATGAAATCAAATGACAATAAAATATCATTAAAAACCTGACATTTTAACATTTTCAAGTGAATGATTCTAAATCAATAACATCTGCTCTTCGAGAATATATTTCCATCTTGTTTTCCCATCACATGTTAGAATCTCTAAGATAGGAATGTATAATGAAATTAGAGAGAAGAATATCTATAATAATCACATTATGAAAGATAAGATGATTTACCCTTTAGTATTTTTTATGTAAATTAAAGGTTACAACTGTGCTTACAGCAGCAGTTTTTTCTCCTCTTTCTCTCCAATCAAGGATGTATACTGCCTATAGCACCATCGCTTTCATAGAAGGAAACCTATATATTTGATCACTACTTATTGTAATTCCAGTTCAGGGCTACTGAGTTCTAGTTTAAACAACCATTTCATCCTGTTTGTTGTTGTTGTTTGGTCTCTAAGTCGTGTCTGGCTTTCATAACCCCATGGACCCCTCCATACTCCTCTGTCCATGGAATTCTCCAGGCAAGAGTACTGGAGTGGGTTGCCATTTCCTTCCAGGGGATCCTCCCAACCCAGGGATAGAACTCACATCACGGTTTGGCAGGCACATTCTTTACCACTGAACCACATGTCTTACATTTTAAAATGACACTAACAGAAAATATAACAAAATTGGAAAAGGTGACTATTTCCTGGATCAGTGTTAAGTAGGGCTATAAATCTTATCATAAGCCTCAGTTAAGAACAATGGAAAGCTAAGAAACTAATAACTGCAGACTACATATCACAAATTCAAGTTACTTTTTTAAGCAGTTTTTTTCCCTTTGATGGGGGTGGGGTAGTGCTAATATCCCATCAGATAGAGCGTATTTCTATTTTCAGCTAAGTACAATGCAGATTTTTCATATAGTTACTACAACAAATTTTAAGAATTCAGGTTGAGGTGTGAATATTTTGCTAAGTTAGGTAGGGCCTCTGAAGAGGGTTTTAATTTAATGCATCCTCTCATGGTATATTAGCCTATTTGTGAAGCAGTAATAGAGCAGAGCTTGGGATGAGTAATTAATAAGTTCCCACTAAAGTTGTATGTCATTATTGGCTCAGTAATTCAATTATTAATGTTTCAGGCAAATTTGGGAAAAGAAAACAGAAAGCAGTTGTAGGTATTTCAATCACAAAGAATGAGAACAGCAAGTCCACTGCAAAATTATTATAAAAATCTGTAGGGCACCAGGAGGCTACAGAAACAGACAGAATAAGGGAACCCAGAGATCACAAAAGCTAATGCTGCAGAGCTGGCATAAATTGAGTCAACACCTACTCTGCAGTAGAAGATGACGTTGCATTTAATTCTTCATCTTCCTAAATAGGCCAACTCCACCAAAGCCTAGAACCACTGAAATTGTGCTACTCTACCCTAGTCAATATAATTTTGAGGGGCTTGTGTAATTAGTAATTTATCAGGGAATTATGTAATGAGTAAATTACAAACCTAGATGAGCTCCTGAAAGCTTTCCTGACTGGAGGTGGTCAAAAAAATTCTTTTGTTTCGCCAAGCTTTAGTCAAACTGCTAACCCATCTCCTAGGCACAACTGTGCACTTCCCTGCAAAGTCTAGTTTCAGCAAGAACTTTGCTAAAACAGTTTATCCAGAACCCGCCCCCCCCCCCCCCCACCCAACCTTCCATACTCCAATCACCCCTTCTCTCTGATCAGGTTTCTCATCCACCACCCCTAGGTGATGTCTGATCCCTGACCCTAGCCTGTCTTCAGCAAGTATTTTGCAAAGTTGATTTAGCCAGAGTCCCTCTTACTCCTGATGTAGTAGTTTCCCATCCAGTGACCCCCTACTCATACCTCTGTTTATGAATTCTCACTCGCCCATGCTGTGGGCATTCAAGGTTGGCTCAATATCTCTCTCTCTCACTGTAAAATTCCATCACAGTAGTCCCTGTGTCTATAACAATGGTCATAAATAGTCAACCTTACCATTTTAACCAATGCCATGGCACAGTGGTCTGCACCCACACGGTCTCATCACTTGTGGATGCCCATGCTCCCAATGCAAAGAAGCTGATATTGCAATCACATGATCTCTACAATATTCTTAATGTTCATGCTGTGACTTTGCCTAAGGCTTATTCATTCTTCAACCTAATAGTCTTGGGTGAAGACTATCTCGTCTCATAAGTTTAATTTAGAACCTGAACACAAGATCAACACTGCCGGTTAACCAGAGAGTGTTGCAAATCATTAAACACTAACTAACTGAATATTTCCTGACTGACCCGAGACACGACCAGGCACTAAAAAAATCAAAGGCAAATTAAGAACAAATGACTTTTGCTTCAAATAATCACATGAAAGAAACTTTATACATTTAATATGCGGATTGGAAGGAGATATGGCAGGAAAAATGAACAGGAAGAGCATTATGAAAAGATAACTGGTGCAGACACGCTCAGAGAAGGCAATGGCACCCCACTCCAGTACTCTTGCCGGGGACAGAGAAGCCTGGTGGGCTGCAGTCCACGGGGTCACTAAGAGTCCGACACGACTGAGCGACTTCACTTTCACTTTTCACTTTCATTCATTGGAGAAGGAAATGGCAACCCACTCCAGTGTTCTTGCCTGGAGAATCCCAGGGATGGGGGAGCCTGGTGGGCTGCCGTCTATGGGGTCGCACAGAGTCGGACCCGACTGAAGCGACTTAGCAGCAGCAGCCGCAGCAGTAGCCACGCTAACAGCGGTGAACAAAACTCTTCGTGGCCCTTGCCTTCTTAGAGTATGAGGCAAATATGTCTGAATATAGGATAAATACGTGGTAAAACTTGCAGCTGCTGAAGCAACAACTACATCCAATTGGAATCTCCCAAATTACCTCATTTATCAAGCCAAGGAGTGCAAATTTTATTCATTAAAAACATTTTTAACTTTCGGTGTCACTTATCCAATTATCCATACTCTCATCTATCTAGAATCCCTAGTGACATTTTCTAAAATATTTTCCTGGATTATAAGTAGCAACACTAATTCATGAGTATTTAATCCGTAAGCTTTAGCATTCAGAATATAATAAACTGGCTTCTCAAAATCCATCACATTATAAATGATGTGATTTCTATATGGCAAAGACTATGCTAAGTATCGGGAAAATAAAAATAGAGGGAGAAGCTGTTCTTAAATTGTTGAGCCAGGAATTCAGATTAGAGGAAATGGAAACCACACCCCTACTACTCTCTGATTATTATATTTCTTTTACCCTCAAAATTTACAGTGATTCACCCCTTCATGGATGGTAGAATATTATGCTGCCCAAGCCTCAGCTTCGGGAATACTGAAAGCATTTAAAATATCAAATCCATCAAAATTAAGGCAGTTATAAGCTATAATGTAAATTGCACATTCCCCAACCAGGATACTAAAATAAATAATCTAAAAATAAATAAATAAATAAATAAAATAATCTTATTGTCACATATATGTGAAAAGTATTTGGGTACCTAAAATATAGAAAACTGTACATATCATAAAAAAAGCAAACTCTACATGTAAATAAAGAGAGTAATGTAAAATTTTACAAACATAAAAACAGTATAGAAAGTAATAGCTCAGATTTAATTTCTCTAGTTAAATATATGTGATTTTAACGTAAAAATTAATTTCAGAACACCTGCGCATGAAATTTTACAAATATAGTTAATATCAATTTAGTATGAAAATTATCAATCATAAATACTGAAGTATATTAACACATGAAAGTTTATAAAGCTTTACAGTGAACTTCAAAAACACAAAAGTAACTATGCCATTAGTATAAACTTTATGGAACAGCCTGAGATTTCATGTATAGCTCAACAATTTATATGAAAGTCTTATGCCACTGAGAGAAATAAATGCCTCATACTGTTTTAGAATTGTTTTTAAGCATTTTCTGAAACCATCTACTTGCTAAAAAAGAAATAAAAGTCAAATGCAAAAGATATCCATAATGTATTCATGTCCTTCAGCACTGAGTAGATAAATCATTCTTATTCAAATGAAATCCTTGACTTTTTTTTTCCCCTGCTCTTATGTTCAAGTGATATGCTAGGGGTATAGAATTCTCAGAGAACACTCTGTCTCTCCATTTTTTTCCCCCTTTCAGGATGAAGAATGTAACTAATGGGAAGAGTGCAACCTAAAATGAAACCTCAAAGGATAATTCATTGAAAAATGATGCAGGACATGGACTATTTGGCAGAGAATTTTCATAAGTCTTGTTATTTCTATCCACAAAGTCCTGTGAGAATTTTCTCCTTATCATAAAGAATGTTCACTGCACTAACTGTAAACTTAAGGAGAATTGAGACATTTTATAACTTCCCTAATATGGCAGAAATGTTATCTTCCTCTAAATAGGCTTAATGGTGATTGCCCAGGGACTAGTTTGAGGTATCTGAAAAAATTTTAACTAGAGCTGGTATCACCTGCAGTATTAGGCTAAAATGGAATTATTAAGATTAAAAGTGGTGGCAGATTAAATGGAAGTCAGGTTGTCCAAGGAGTCAAGTGTACCTTATCATAGTAATGCTAGTGCTACTATGTTTTAAGAAACAGTGTCCAGATTCCTAATAATGAGAGAAATAGGTGTTTCTGTGTGTTCCCATAAAACTATGATGAATTAGCTCCAGAAAAATAATAATCAGTAAAATAAAAATTAAAAGAGAATAAAATTAATCCTCACCTTTGCAGTATGTATTCCTTTTAAAATAACTAGTGTGGAAATTAATAAAGCTTTATTGGTGTATGGAAGACTGAATTTGCATTAAAAGCATAAACAGTGGGCCAAGCAACCACCATTCCTTTCAGTATAGAAACAGGTAATAAGAACTTTTTATCCCCTGGTCAGTGTCTGAGAAGGGCTTTCCAATTGGCACTACTGGTAAAGAACTTGCCTGCCAATGAAGGAGATGTAGGTTCAGTCTCTGGGTTGGAAAGATCCTCTGGAGGAGGAAATGGCAACCCACTCTAATATTCTCACCTGGAAAATCCCACGGGCAGAAGAGCCTGGCAGGCTAAAGTCCCTGTCTGAGAAAAATCATCTTTGTAATACAAACCAACTAAAGAGACCTTCCCCCCTTTCTTTGTGGAATAGTTGAAAGCCCTGGTGTAGAAGGAACACCAGATTGAAGATATGTTTAAAAAAAAAAGAAAGGTTGTAAGAACAGAGAAAGGATTTTAGGCATGATTAATTCAATCTTTGTCATGTTTTCATTTTATATTTGCATTAGAGTAAAAATTTTACTTTTTTATGAAAAGTATACTTTACTATTTTTGCAATACATCTTCAAGTTGCCAACACAGACTTACCTGAGATAGCCAATAAACTATATTGTTATAGAAGAATACTTCATGGGCTGCTTATTCATGCATGTCTTTTCCTAGCTTCTTCATAAATTCTAATTGTTGTTTAATTATTTCCTACCTGGGGTGCCATATTTGAGAATGATTCTCATGTAATCAGTTCTGACAAGGACACAATTAAGGAACACAAATTCACTTTATATGTGAAACCAATGCCCTACACAAAGTCCCCTGGAGAAAACTGGCTCAGTTTCTAGGGGCTTCTCTGGTGGCTCAGACAGTAAAAGAACCTGCCTGCAATGCAGGAGACCTGGGTTCTATACCTGGGTCGGGAAAAGAGACCTGTAGGCAGGACAAGAAGCAACAGTTAGAATTGGACATGGAACAATGGACATGGTTCAAAACTGGGAAAGGAGTACATCAAGGCTGTTTACTGTTACCCTGCTTATTTAACTTATATGCAGAGTACATCATGTGAAATGCCAGGCTGGATGAATCACAAGCTGGAATTAAGATTACTGGGAGAAATATCAACAACCTCACATATGCAGATGTTAACACTCTAATGGCAGAAAGCAAAAAGGAACTAAAGAGCCTCTTGATGAGGGTGAAAGAACAGAGTAAAAAAGATGGCTTAAGACTCAACATTCAAAAAACTAAGATCAGGAAATCCAATCCCATCACTTCATGGCAAATAGATGGGGAAAAAGTGAAAACATTGACAGATTTTTCTTTTTGGGGCTCCAAAATCACTGTGGATATTGACTGTAGCCATGAAATTATATAGAATTAAAATAATTAAACAACATGACCATTAGACTGAGGAAGTTTTAATGCCTTAGTAGTCTATGTAAGTAAACCAAAATATTAACCTATGACCCCTCAAGGGGAAGAAATAGAAACCCAAGGACAACCAATCACAAACAGACAATCATCAGTCTTTCCCAAATACTGCAACCACTTAAACTGTAGCCAATCAAACTCTTTCTGACTTTGCTTCTACTTCTCTGTAAAACTCTTGCCCCAATCTCCTTGTTTGTGGAGCCCTTCTACCCACTTCCAGTCTGATGCTGCTGGATTTGATTATTTATCAAATAAACTCTTACATTTTAAAAAATATATCTCAGTTTATCTTTTAACAGTCATGATATAATACTTTCCTAGCCATGAAATTAAAAGACGCTTACTCCTTGGAAGGAAAGTTATGACCAACCTAGATAGCATATTAAAAAGCAGAGACATTACTTTGTCAATAAAGGTCCATCTGGTCAAGGCTACGGTTTTTCCAGTGGTCATGTATGGATGTGAGAGTTGGACTGTGAAGAAAGCTGAGCGCTGAAAAATTGATGCTTTTGAACTGTGGTGTTGGAGAAGACTCTTGAGAGTCCCTTGGACTGCAAGGAGATCCAACCAGTCCATCCTAGGGGAGATCAGTCCTGGGTGTTCATTGGAAGGACTGATGCTGAAGCTGAAACTCCAATACTTTGGCCACCTCATGCGAAGAGTTGACTCGTTGGAAAAGACCCTGATGCTCGGAGGGATTGGGGGCAGGAGGAGAAGGGGATGACAGAGGATGAGATGGCTGGATGGCATCATCGACTCGATGGGCATGAGTTTGAGCAAACTCCGGGAGTTTGTGATGGACAGGGAGGCCTGGCATGCTGCAATTCATGGGGTTGCAAAGAGTCGGACATGACTGAGCAACTGAACTGAACTGAACTGATACTTATGAAAATAAATAGACCAAACCTAATGAGGACTGCCCTCTGTGATTATGAATAATCTCTGGAGATTATTTATTATCACACAAGCTTGGATTGTCAGAATAATTAACAGAACGTGGGAACAGGTTAAAGTGATTGTTTTTTTTTTCCCCCCTATAATGCTATACTGGGCTTATATCCTGAAATATTTTCTATGTACTGAGCTATCTTATAGTTCAGAAGAAGGAGAGTTTATTTTATTTATTTTTTTTTTAAGAAGGAGAGTTTAATAGGTAGATATTTATCTGTTTTAGACATCAATGATTTTTGTCCAGTAAGACAGAAAACTCCAAAGGTCATCATCACTTGTTGCTCTGTTGGTTGTTAATTAATCATTTCTGCATCTGTTTTCATATTCTTTTCCTAAAACTCCACTATTAAATAGTATCTAAATACCTAATTCCTTAAATGTACCTATAACTGGTTCTAACATCTTCCTTAATTAATCAGATCTATGATTCATGATAATCATAGATTAACATACATTATATAACAAATATTTAAGAATTGTCAACACAATTTTGGAAAAAATATGGTGAGAAGTTTGTACTTTTAAATATAAAAATACATTGTAGGTAGTATGGTTCTGAAATAAAAATAAGTGTCTCATAAGAATAGATTAAAATATCCTACACAAAGTAAGTGAAGATTTTTATTATCAATATAACTTTCCTATTATAATATTCTTTGAATAAATATGTAAATGATTTATCTATATCATATAGGAATAAACAAAAAATAAGTAAGTACTTAAAGGGGAAAGTAATTTATATAAACTATTAATGACAATTTTAAATATAGTCATTTAAAGTTCTACATAGTAAAAAAAAAATTAATCAAATTGGATAAAAATATTCAAGACGTATATGGGAGATAATTCTATTTTATGAGGCAAAATTAAATTCAAATGGCTAAAAATTAATAACATATAGAAAATAAAGCTGAGTGAAGGAAGGATATGAAATCATGTTTATGTATTTAAAAATCTGAATTTTAGGTTCTTATTTAGCTAAATAAATGTAAAATAAAACAAATATCCTGTAGAGTTTTCAAAAATATAGTTTCTTTTGAAATTGGAGGGTGGGTTAAATAGCCATATACCATGCATGACTGCCTCAACAACATCTTCTGAAAATGGAATGGAGCCTGTGGTTCATGCAGTGCAGTCTGTAAGTCCTACAGAAAATATTCATTTTATTTGACCCATAGTGTTATATTTAGAAATTTATTTCGAGGAATTAACCAGACATGCACATCAAAATTAACTATAAAAACACTTTGTAGGATTCTTATAATAAAAAAGAATCAATTTAAAAAGTTATTGATTAAACAAATTATGTTACTCCATTAAAATTTATCAGAATAATCTTGCAAAACACTTTACTACACAGGGAGAGACAAATATTGCATAAATTGAAGAAACAACAGGGATTATGAAATGGTATGTGAAGTATATATTTACATGTAAACATTTGCATACAGAATGTATTAGTATATTCTATATCATACCAACCATAAGCATGATTGGATAGTACTTTTCACTGATAAATAGGTAGATAGATAGTAGTTTTCATATATATACTTAAATCTATGTACATGCAAATATAAAAATACAAAGGCTGGGAACTCCCACTTTGAAAAACTGTGTTTTTCAAAACCATGTCAAGTCACTTCGGTCATGTCCAACTCTTAGTTACCCCATGGACTGGAGTTCTCCAGGCTCCTCTGTCCATGAATTTCTCCAGGCAAGAATACTGGAGTGGGTTGAAATGTCCTCTCTTGCAGTGCCTTCTTCCAGGGGATCTTCCTGACCCAGGGATTTAACCTGCATCTCTTAGGTCTCCTGCATTGGGAGGCAGGTTCTTCATCACTAGTGACACCTGGGAAGCCCCAGTCAGCAGGTGAATGGATTAAAAGAAACTGCAGCAAGCACATTCCTATAATGGATACTATTAAGCAATAAAAAGGAATGGATGTCCATGTATGCTACAACATGAATGAATCTCAAAATAATAATGCTGAGCAAAAGATGACAGACATGAAAGATTCTATATGAATTTCTTTACATGGGAAATCTAGACAATACAAATCATTTAATGCAATCATAAAGTAAATGAATGGTTGTCTGTAGGCAGTAATACAGGAGGATTTGTTGCAAAGGACCAAATGGAATTTTCTGTGAGTGGTGGAAATGCTCCATATTTCAATTATGGTCTCTACATTTGTCAAAATTCATTGGAAATATTTACACATAAAGTGATTATAATTTACTATATCTAAATAAAATGCATTAAACTATGAAGGTTCATTAAAATATCTTCCAATTAAACACCAAATGTATATTTAAGAACATATTTAATATTTATCAGATATTTTTATCTTTGCCATAAAAATAGCCACAAAGTTTTTATAGTTGTAACTCAGTAAGACTGAATGAACAGCACCTGTATAATCTTTCACGTATTTTATCTATAGATTTCTTTTATATAGACTGGAATCTAACCCAAAAGTTGGCACATGAATTAAGAGTCAACAGTAACTTCTCAGAGATAAATAATGCCTAAACCAGATCAAATCCTTCTAGTGGGTTAAAAAGTTGCTAAGATAATTTGTTGAGAAATTCTGAGAATAGATTTGGAAAAGAACAAGTCTGCACTCAGTAATATCATCTTTAACAAATGGAATTTTTTTCCCCAAATTTAAAACAAGTAAGAAAGCAGTATCATAGCATTTTAATGCACATGATGTAACTCATGTGCTCACATGAATCATCCTTATGTTACATCTTTGGAATCATCGTGGCAAGGCTATAAAAGAAGCCATACAGCTAACAGTGAAAGTATATCTCTTCCGAGTCCAAGCCACAGATTTACAATTATCCAATGACAAAGGGAAACAAAAGTAAACTCAAAGTAACAAGCCTATCGCATGCCATTTGCTTTAATGTAACAATGAATTATTCACAATACAAACTGAGGTTAATCTAACTTTAATATCCTAATTTGAATACACATATTTTCATTATGATATGATGACAAGGTATATTGTTAAGATTATCTGCTGCTGCTGCTAAGTCGCTTCAGTCGTGTCTGACTCTGTGTGATCCCAGAGAAGGCAGCCCACCAGGCTCCGCCGTCCCTGGGATTCTCCAGGCAAGAACACTGGAGTGGGTTGCCATTTCCTCTTCAATGCATGAAAGTGAAAAGTGAAAGTTGAAGTCGTTCAGTCATGTCCGACCCTTAGCAACCCCATGGCTGCAGCCTACCAGGCTCCTCGGTCCATGGGATTTTCCAGGCAAGAGTACTGGAGTGGGTATCCTCAATTTTTTCCTATACTTCTTGACCTACAGTGATCAATTCAATGTTAAATTTCCATCTTATGATTAGGACGATCATTTATTTTGTGCTTGGAAAAGAATGGTGGAAAACATTCATACCATGAGAAGAAAAATCTTATTATGTAGTTATTAAATTATATTAAAACTCAGCAAATATAACACAAAATTAGTAATTTCCAGCAAAATGATGAAAGTGAAGAACTTTAAAAGAGAACTATCAGAGTGTTAGCAGTTACTATATAGAAAATCATGTTTAGAAGGAAACTAACATCAAAGAAAAAGACTGGAATTTAGAAAGTGTCACTTTAAAAAATTAGGATTTTATATTTTAGTTTATTTAAATTAAAAAAAAATGAAATTAACTAAGGCTTATAATCCAAGAACTTTAGGGATATCATACTGCAGTGGACAGTGCAGTTGAAAGCTAACAGTCATTTCACCATATACTCTTAACAGTGTTAATATGGCAGCTAGTGTTTGCTTCAGGAATATGATTGAATTACGGTGAAAATAAGCAAAAATTAAAATTAGAAAGTTTCTGGGAGTCTTGGTACTAAGTTTTCCTAACTTTCAAGCCAGATCCATGAAAGTTTTTCCCTCTCTTCTCTTTAAAAGGGAAGCATGGAACCTCGTTTTTGTTGGCAGACATCTTATAACCAAGAGATTGAAGAATTTCAGCATTTATCCAACATTATGGAAAGCATATTGGGACTCAGAAACACCTGTGCTCTTTGATTATATCACTAAACTGTTGGATCAGGCTGAATACCTCTCCTTTTCTGGACTTTATGGTAAATGATTACAGACACCCTCACCTTTTTGGGCCACTTTGATTTCACTATTAGGTTATTAACAGAGGAGAGTGTTTTGACAAATGAAGAATTTGGGAACAGGAAAAAATTGATATCACAATGAACATATAAAGAAATAAGCTTGTCAAAACCAAATTTGTGCTGTACAAAGTTAAACAGGGAAGGGAGACCTTATTCAATGCTATTAGAATGCGGGATTGAGGCCAGAATTCAGTCTTAGCTCAACTCTGTTGAAATGAAGGGCTGGAGAGTTTAAGAGCTGAGGTGGGGAAATTATAGACCCTTGGTGTTTGCTAACTGGTTGTACTCAAAGGAAAAGGCCACTTTTTGTACCTTCATGAAAGGGGGCAGTTTAACAGCTTGGATCAAGTTGCCCTCTGAAGTTAAGCTCGTCCCTTCTCATACAGAATCTGGCAATTAGGGGTACTACCTCCCTCAATGATTACACTTCATAGAGATGGCTCCCAGTCCCTGAGAAAGACATTCCTGGGTTGGAAAACTGACAAAAAGCTTTTTTAAAAAAATGATCTCAAAGGGGCACAGGCAGAATTTACAGTTTCAGGTTTTCTAAGAACATACTCTAAAAAGAGAGAGGTCACCGACCTAGAGTCAGGAAGAAATCTGACTAAAGTTGAATCAAGCAATACAGACCGAATGTTTGCATTGCTCAAGTTTTCTTTTGCAAAACCTCATCTTGCGGTGTGATGATTTTAGGAAGTGGGACTTTGGGAGGTGATATGACAACAAGGGTAGTCTTCATGAAGGAAATGTGTGCCCGTATAAAGGGAGCTCACAGGAGACGCCCTTTACCCCTTTCTTCCAAGAGAGGTTACAACAAAAAGATGGCTGCTTCTAAACCAGGAGGAAGGTTCTCGTCAGAAATCAGAAGTTCCAGCACCTTGATCGAAGAATTCTCAGATTCTAGACCATGGGAAACAAATGTCTGTTGTTCATAAGTCACCCAGCCCATGGGAGTTTTTCTAATAGCGGCCTGAATTGACTAAGACAGAAGGGAACATTGAGGTCACCTTGGTCAGACTGAATGGTGGAGACAGCCAAGTAGACGCCTTGTCGTGTGCCAAGCAGAGGACTCATGCTGCTGGGAAACTACTGTTTAAACTCTGGCCTGGCTTTTGCTTCTTATTTAGTGATTGTGTAGCATTAGGCGGCTTGGTAATGATGAGCTAACTAAATATATAAACTCTTGTACTACATTATGTATTTCTTGGGGCATTTAATATATCACTAATGTAAGGGACACGAAGACAAAAAGTAGAGGAAGTATAGCTTTCCTTAGAAAGCCTATTTACTAGACTTCAATAAAAATGTGATCATCTAACATTCTATATAATGTAAAATGAGACAAGTTTTCTAACCCAGTAATGAAGGTACCAGCATATACAGGAAAGTGAGAAAAGAAAAAAAAAATATATCGACATAAAAAGCAAGTCTGATCACCTTGACTGCTTCAATGTTTGGCTTCTTTACAAAAAAATATTCAAACATATCCACTGTTTGTTTCATTTTTCTCAAATCATTTTACTTTTTTTTCGTACCCCACTTTTTTAATGCTCCTGAAAGACATTGTAGCAAGTGTCTACCCCAGTCAAGGGTATAATTTCAAAGACCCCAATTCAGAGACCTTTAACTCAGGATCAGCATGAAAACAGGAACTCTATGAAGCAAAATATTTTTCTTGAACATTTCTCTGAGTAGTTTTCATCTTAAAAAATTGATCTGAAGGATTGTTTCTGTAAATGTGGTTCACAGATTGGTATAGAGTCTTGAAATGTTTATTACCAGTTTGCTTGTAGACATTATTATGAGTTTGCCAGTATTCAGAAAATGTCATAACATTTTGACATTGCTTCGCAACACCCAATACAATTTTCAAATTTAATTTTTCTAGTAATTCAGTTTATATTATTTTATATCCCATGAGAGATTTTAAAAATGGCCCTTTCACATATATATCTAAAAGCATGATATAAAACAAGTTGGTCACAAATCTACTAAATATTTAAGGAAGCAGGCTCACACCAATAGAAAGTGATCTAAGAATGCTTAAGACCCAGAATGAGAAACCTGGGGAAATTCTAAATGAGGCCAGAGATCAAGAAAGAGCCATCCAGAAACCAGATCCTGGGAATACCAGATTGGATAACTTTGTTAATCCTGGTCCTCCAAAGGGCAGATGCCAAGACACGATCAAATACCTATGTGAAAAGGAACCAGGGATCAAAAGTGAAAAAGGCTGAGAGAGGTGTCAGTGCATGCATGCTAAGTTGTTTCAGTAGTATACAATTCTTTGCAACCCCAGGGACTATAGCCTGCCAGGCTTCTCTGTCCATGGGAATTCTCCAGGCAAGAATACTGGAGTGGGTTGTTATGCCCTCCTCCAGGGGATCTTCCCAACCCAGGGATCAAACCTGTATTTCTTTCATCTTATGCACTGGCAGGCACATTCTTTACCCCTGGCACCACCTGGGAAGCCCAAGCGGTGTCAGGTCATGATCCAAATCTGACCACAGGTGAAGGAGAAAGGAAGAGAAACCTGGGTAGAAGCAACATGGACTGCTTTGAAGTGTAAGGAAGGTGCAGCAAAGTCTCCATGGGGTCCTTGAGCCTTAACTAGACTGTCAAATTTCCCAGGAATGGACCTGCCTTAGGCTCAGATGGTAAATCATCTACCTGCAATGTGGAAGACCCAGGTTCAATCCCTGAGTCAGGAAGATCCCCTGAAGAAGGGAATGGCAACCCATTCCAATATTCTTGCCTGGAGAATCCCATGGACAAAGGAGTCTGGTGAGCTACAGCCATGGGGTCACAAAGAGTCAGACATGACTGACTGAATAAGCATGTAGCATCCCTCTGCACTCTGTCACTGGAGGTATATTTCAGAGACAGCAGCTGGGGTCTCTGGCCAATGATCAAAATGAGGCAGTTCTCAGAACCACCACTGATATTTCTATACTGCACAGATCTACTTCACATAAGTCCAAATAACAACTCCCATGGGCTTTTCTTTCTGAAGGAAAATTCCTAAGAAAGAGACTAGTGGGAGGAAGTGCAGCTCCCTCTACTGCAGTTTCTGGTGCTCATCTCCGAACTTCACCGTCCATCTTAAATGTCCCTCAGACTGAGCTATCAACCGGGTGTGTCTTGGTGGCTTACTCGGTAGTGTGTGAGATAAACCTCCATCCCAAAAGGTTCCTCACGCTCCTCTTAGTCCAGGGCCGCAGCGTAGATGCACCCAGTGTTACACGGTAAGGTACTGCCGCATTATGGCAAGGGACTGCCAGGAGGTATGCAAGAGGGTCTCCTGAGACCACAGGTATTCCGCAGACCTCAGGAATTGATGCTTTCAAACTGTGGTGCTGGAGAACACTCTTGAGAGTCCCTTGGACAGCAAGGAGATCAAACCTAAAGGAAAGCAATCCTGAATATTCTTTGGAAGGACTGATGCTGAGGCTGAAGCTCCAATACTTTGGTCATCTGATGTGAAGAGCCAACTCACCTGTGAAGAAGAACCTGAAGAAGAACTCACCTGTGATGTGAAGAACCACATCCCCTGCATTGGAAGGTGAATTCTCAACCACTGGACAACCAGGGGAGTCCCCTATATTTCCTTCTTCCTAAAGGGCACCAGTCATATTGGATTTAGGGCTCACTCTAATCTAGTATGACCTTATCATAACTGGCTGACATCTGTAATGACTATTTTCCAATAAGGTCATATTCATGCACATGAATTTTGAGGTGGGGCGGAGCATTATTCAACCAAGTTAAAAGACATATGTAAAACTTGCAAGCAATCAAGAATTACAATGCAAATCTAAGATTACCCAAATAGCCTTAATATTCTTAAGAAAACAAAACAGCTGAAACCTTGGTTAACAGAAAAAAAGGTACAGGAAAAGACCCTAATGCTGGGAAAGATTGAGGGCAGGAGGAGAAGTGGGCAACAGAGGATGAGATGGTTGGATGGCATCACCTATTCAATGGACATGAGTTTGAGTTTGAGCAAACTCTGGGAGATAGTGAAGGACAGGGAACCTGGTGTGCCGCTGTTCATGGGGTTGAAGGAGTCAGACATGACTTACTGACAGAACAACAGCTATTACTATGTAAAGCAGCTCCACCCAGGCTTGCTGGTCAGTGTCGAAGGGCACAGTCATGATGAGCACTCCTCTTGCTGCTTACTGACTGCCAGCTACAAGCGTCCAAAGGGTGCTGGTGGCAGAAGCACCTGAATCATGCTGAGCAAAGGAGAGGTCTTTGGATTTAGGGTGCTTCTTTCTGGAGGGAAGCAGAAATGATGAGAGAGGAGAGGGGAGGATAAGGCAAGAGTTCATGCGCATACACTGGATGCAGAGCAGCAGGCTTGTAGATTAAAATCAAGGGAAGGAAAGGGTAGAAATACTGAGCTAGGTTTTGGAGAATCTGTGGGAAACAGAACTATGTTGTATCTTACTGGAGTGATGGACTGGTAGTTGCGAGCTTCTCAGAGAAACCTCAACTTTAGAGTGACCTTCTATCCTGGAAATAATAATGGCAATAAAACAAGAAAAGCCTAGTAGGTAACCAGTTGGATCCTAAACATCCCAGTTTTGTTTCATTTTGTTTAAAGAACGTGGCTAAGGGTAGGACTTTTGAAGGCTAGGTGACCTGCAGGTATCAGCACCAGCTCTGTTCTCTGCTGGGCTTAAATGGCAGCCTCTTTGGGTTCCAAGGACCTAATCTGACATGAGTTTGCTCTGCAATCACAGCATCTTGGGAAGAAAAAAAACGTAAAGCCAGGACGATCAGGAAGGGAAAAATTACTATGGAAGACTAGTGATAACACATATTTTATTTATCATAAACTATTAAAAACAAAACTTCACTTGGCAAATCAAGCTGTTTATAACCTTGGGAAATTTAGCCATTTTTTGAAAACCAGTTTTCAAAAGAATTACATGCATTGCACACCTTGGCTTTGACCAGCTGATGTCCTTTTATATGTGCATGAATTAGTAGGAAGATGTAAATGAACATGGCATTCTCCACCTGCTTCCTTCAGAGAAAGAGAGAGAGATATATGAGGAGGAGAATAGATACTTGAAATATTTTAAGTTGTTCTATTATGTAAATGATTCTAAGAGCTTCTATGCTTCCCAAGGTAGGATACATATGTATATAATTATTTTATCACATTTGCATAATGAAATTAGAGGGAGGTGACAAGGGGTAATTGAGAGGCAAGGGAAAGTGGGTGATAGTATTTGCGATATCAAAGACTATGGGTATCAGTTCAATTGTACAGATAATGGTTTTAGCAGCTTTGAAGGAAAATAGTACCTAATTTATAGGCTATGTTTAAAAAACTTCAAACAATCCTATTCCTCATATCCAGAAGCTATTGAAGGATAGAAAATGCAACATTGTATCAGGAAGGACAAAAACATGGACATTTTCAAACTCTTCTTTGTATAAAGGCTGTATTTGCATCCTAAGTCTGTGGTAACAAAGTCATAAACTAGGTAATTTAAAGCAAGAGAAAATTTATTCCTCACTGTACAGGAGATTGGAAGTCTGAAATCAAGGTATCGTCAAGGCAATGCCTCCTGGAAGACTTTATTGTTGTGCAGTTGCTCAGCTATGTGCCACTCTTTGTGACCCCGTGGACTGCTGCATGCCAGGCTTCCCTGTCCTTCACTATCTCCCATTGCTCACTCAAACTCATGTCCGTTGTGTTGGCGATGCCATCCAACCATCTTATCCTCTGTCGCCCCCTTCTCCTCCTGCCCTCGATATTTCCCAACATCAGAATCTTTCCAGTGAGTTGTTTTTTCACATCAGGTGGCCAAAGTACTGGAGCTTCAGCTTCAGCAACAGTCTTCTAATGAATATTCAGGACTGATCTCCTTTAGGATTGACAGGTTTGATCCCCTTGTAGTCCAAGGGATTCTCAAGAGTCTTCTCTAGCACCACAGTTCAAAAGCATCAATTCTTCGGTGCTCACCCTTCCCTATGGTCCAGCTCTCACATCCATAAATGACTACTGGAAAGACTTTAGGAAAGAATCTTCTGTTGCTTCTTCCCAGCTTCTGATAGATGCTAGTAATCCTTAACTTTCCTTTGTTTGTAGCTGCATCATTTCAATTTCTTCCTCTGTGTTCATATGGCCACCTTCTCTGTGTGTCTGTCTCTGGATCAAAATTACTCTCTTTTTTATTTTGGCTCTGCTGGATCTTTACTGCGGTGAGGCCTTCTCTAGTTGCAGGGCACAGTCTTAGTTGCCTTATGGCATGCGGGAATCTTAGTTCCCTAACCAGGGACTGAACCACATCCCCTGCATTGGAAGGTGGATTCTCAACCACTGGACCACCAGGGGAGTCCCCTATATTTCCTTCTTCCTAAAGGGCACCAGTCATATTGGATTTAGGGCTTACTCTAATCTAGTATGACCTTATCATAACTGGCTGACATCTGTAATGACTATTTTCCAATAAGGTCATATTCATGCACATGAATTTTGAGGTGGGGCGGAGCATTATTCAACCAAGTTAAAAGACATATGTAAAACTTGCAAGCAATCAAGAATTACAATGCAAATCTAAGATTACCCAAATATCCTTAATATTCTTAAGAAAACAAAACAGCTGAAACCTTGGTTAACAGAAAAAAAGATACAGGAATGTTTAGAAATAATTTTTGCTCCAGTAATTTTTCCTTTTATTTTAACTGTTTTGAATATTATCTCGTTAACTTTACATTAGGATATATTGAGTTCATAAAAGCAGTTTTAGAATGTATGAGAATAATATTGGATAAATATTCACTGTGAAGTTATTTTGATAAATCATTTTCATCTAGTACTCTAGCTAGTAGGCAAAACAAAAAACTTAATGAAAATATCTTTGTTTTTAAGTGATAAAAACTACAAAGAGAATGATGACATTTTATCAAATAGGAAAGGGGTAGTTTTCTCTTCTCTCTATCAGCACGCTGAGAGCACCTTTTTCTGGCTTTTGCTTATTTCTCTGGCCTCATATGCTCCCTCTTTCCTTTGCTCCCTTGATCTTCTAGCTGGTTCTAGAATTTGCCAAACTCATCTCTATTCATTGTTACTTTCCTGAAAGCCAGGGCTTCCTGGATGGCTCAGTGGGTAAAGAATTCGCCTACAATGCAGGAAATACAGGAGACATAGGTTCGATCCCTGGGTTGGGAAGATCCTCTGGAGAAGGAAATGGCAACCCACTCCAGTATTCTTTCTGAGAAAATCCCATGGACAGAGGAGCCTGGCAGGCTACATTCCATGAGGTCACAGAGTCTGACATGACTGAGCACGATGTGAGATCACAGGACACACCTCCACTGACCACTCAGGTCTCTGCTCCTATGTCACTGCCTCAAGAGGACCTTTCTACACCATCCTCTACACCTATCACCCTCTCTCTCCTCTTATCTACCTGAGTTTACACTGTGAAATTTATTTGCTTGTGTTGTTACATATTAGAAACTATGTATCTGCTTGGTCTACCTCTCTTGCCAGCATATTAAGGGGATTTTTCCTTAATATATACAGATGAAAAAATTAGAGAACAAATTAAATGGAAGAATCCTTTAAAAATCATTACCACTTGATTTGAAAAATAAGCAAATTTTGATCAATTGCTAATGAAGCTTTCAATGTTTTAGAACAGAAAATCTCTCATAAGCAAATTAAGTAAATTAAAAAGAAATAGCTCCATGTTTTATTATGGCTTCTGAGGACTAAGATTTGAAAAACCATGCTTTTTCAAAGCATGGTTTTTTTTTTCATGCTTTTATCACTCTTTGAATTTACTTTTAATAAACTGATTTACAAGTGATAAAGTAAAGCAAAACAGTTCTTAAAATATTTTTAATGAAGTCATGTTGAAAGAAAACTACTTAGATACTAAATATTAATATCTCTTATCCCATTGTACAATATATACAGCAAGATGCTAACACTTCAATCTTAACATTCATTCATATTCATTGATAGAAGTCATTTGGAAAAACATTTTGAATTTCTTTACACATCACTGTAACAATCTCATAACCTCTTGGAGTTTGTACCTCATGTCTACATTTTTCATGAACTTCCTGGTTAGTTTTCATCACTGGTTCTGTATATTACCCCTCTTTTGTACTTCTAGTATTTTACTAGGCCTGTGAGACATAGTATAAAATTCTTATAGTGTTGATATTTCCCTCTTAGAGAACAAATTTTTCTTGTTTTTTTTTTTGGGGGGGGGGATAATAAACCCAAAGTGATTCTGAAATCAAAAGCAATACATTCTCAAAATGGGTTCTAAATTTAGAATTGAAATCAATGCTAACTTAATAATCTCTTCAAAGCTTTTTTGGGTCTCAAATTTATTTACATGGTGGAAACTACAGAGTATTAATGGATTCTTTATAATGTTCACATCTTAAATTATTTTTAACTGTAAACTCAGACATACAATGAAATCTTATTTAATAAAGCTATAATATCTACAAATTCATCCACACAGTTTCCTTTTCACTACTGTTATATTTAGGAAAAATGCCTCTTAATTTTTAAGGCTAGTCATGTGCTTTGAAATTCACTTTTTCCTGCCCCCTCTGAGACAACACTGTGGATAATCCCTTCTTTCCAAGTCTCCCAAACTTTTCTCTCTACTTTATTTTCCACCATCAGTGCTAAAACATGTTTTAAAATTCTTTAAAGTTTTTACCAAAGATTATCAGCATCTTTCCATTCAATCTCTTCTCCCAGTTCTATTTCTATATCAAAAAAAAAAAAAAACTTTTTCAAAAAGTTAGCAAGACTTCTATAAAAAACTGTGATACTAAACTCTGAAAAATGTCCTCAATTTGTATCTTATGTTACCTCCTAGTATTATCCTGAAAATATCTTCATCCTTAAAAGCCATATCCATCTTTATGCATAACCTCACCTCCCTAGAAACTGATTTTTCCCACCGATTATTTTTAGTCTGTCTCCTTAGCAGACCCTCATTCCTTTGGTCATTTCTAAAGGTCTGTATTCCTCTGGTTTGGACATACTCCCTTCTCTTTTTAGAACACATGCATGCAGGCTAAGATGCTTCAGTTGTGCCCAACTCTGTGCAACCCCATGGACTGTAGCCTGCCAGGCTCCTCTGTCCATGGGATTCTCCAGACATGCATACTGGAGTGGCTTGCCACACCCTCCTCTAGGGGATCTTTCCAACCCAGAGATCCAACCCACATCTCTTATGTCTTCTGCATTGGCAGGCAGGTTCTTTACCATGGAGTCATGGGGAGAAGCCCCTTTTTAGAATAACAGTCCTCTGAAATAATTGCTTCTCATTTCATGCTTTCAATCCTTGTCTACATACCACCAGTCTTCTGAAAGATAACAAAACAACTAAAATTATATCCCAAAGTGAACCTCCGATTATCCCTCCAAACTCTGCTCTCTTCTGAGTTTTCTCTGTGTATAAACCAACTCCCAAGCACCTGAAAGTCGGAGCAGCTGATGTTTCTACTTTGTGGATTTATTCTGCCTCAAACATATTTGTATTTTTCCAGATAACCTATCATTTGTTTACTTGATACTAATTATTTCCTTAGCTCCCACCTTAAACTATGGATTAAGCTATGTAGCTATATCATTCACAACATCACAGGTCAGGCTCCCTGGGACACAGGTTCTGAAACTGATATTTACAAACAGGAGATATATTTGGGAGAGCTCTTGGTATGTGAGGGTGCAAGACGAACACAATTGGGAGAAACAGAAAATCTCAACTACGAATAAGTTTCAAAGCACCTGGGACAGTATTTAAGAAAGGTCTGAATTGAGACAGGCCCTTCATCTCCCCTCCTGTACCGACTAAGGCAAACATATAATGAGATAACTCTGTGTGATAATTCCCTTTGACTGAGAAAATCCTCATGGAGACTCAACATTAAGCCATCAGTAGCCAAAGTCCCTGGGGTTTCAGTCTCAACTGAATGGGGTGGGCCTGGGCAGCACATTGCAACATCCACCCCCTTACCCAGGAAGATCTATTTACTTTGTATTAAAGTAAAGCATTGTGTGTCTGGCTCAGTCATGTTCAAGTCTTTGGGACCCCATGGTCTGTAGCCTGCCAGGCTCTTCTGTCCATGGAATTTTCCAGGCAAGAAATACCGCAGTGGGTTGCCATTTCCTACTCCATAGTATTAATGTATTCACCTAGGAATAGTTCCTTCAGGTTTGTTTGCTCTCTTTTCCTAAGGAAACCCATACAAGAAATGTTTGCAAGGTTTTCTAAAGCTGTTATCACAGCAACTGGCCTTAGAATAGCAACTCACACTTATTTCCTTTTTCTAATACCCATTCTAGACAGATGCCATCATTCTCAAGTATCACCTCTAACAGAGGCTCACCTGGTGGGATGATCTGAAGGATATGAGTCTCTAGTCATCAGGAATTTCTCAAGCTGATGCTACTGTACTTGGGCAATTGAGTCAAAATGGAGCAAGGGGATATCAAGAATCCCTGCAGTGTGTTACCTGGTGCCAAAATTTTCTTCTCTGCCCTAATGGTGTAACAGCTACCCTACCTTCTCCATACTAGAATATTATTCCTTTCCTTGTTTACTGGTCCCTTGCTTCTCTCCCCCAGTAGAGGTAGCACCTTTTTGCAAATCAGAATCTCTATATGCACAGAACACAGATTTGTGGGGAATAAAGCCCAAATTTCCAAAGTGAATCCCAGGGAATAAAGGCAAATAGGAACATTACTATATATTGACTTCTGGACCCATGCTTTGTCTATTGTGACAAAGTACCAAATGATATCCGTTATAATGGCCTTCGTGAACCCTGAAGTTATGTGGCCCAATGACCCAGGAGGTCCTGCAGGCTGGAACCTCTGAGCTGGCACTCATATTCTGTTCTACCACTATCATGTTGGTGTTTTCTGGTTACTGTTATATGACACCAAATCTCATCACCGTGTGCCCACTACATCATCTTTGCTGAAAAGTATGTCCTTTATTCTAAAACAAGTATCCTGTCTGGGTGAATCGAACATCCTATAACCTCACTTAACTTTGCTATATGAGGCTCTGAAGAAAAGGCAACTTGAAAACTCATCAAGACAAATCATCCTTCTATTGATCAACTTGCTACTAGTTAATTTCCTCAAGATACAGTGCAGTATTTGAATGATGGGCTCATGTATTCATTCTGCCAACTCTGACTAGAGGCTTGCTGACATCAACTGATTGTCTTTCAATCCACTTGGTTGTTGATGGTGAATGCATCTGTTGGGTGTTAATATGGGTAAAAGATGTTCACACTTATGTATACTTCTAAAGTCTCAGCATCATGCCTCTTCTGCAGATGACTTTTCCAATCTTCCAATTGTTTTGCTCACAACCACCTGATCAAACCATTGACTTCTCCCTACTTTCCCCCCACCCTGTATTAGCCACTTTGTTGTGTGTTTGAAAAGTGTCTCTAAGTTATAACTGTCCCCTGAATGCTATTTTTCTCTCACTTCTGTTTTGTCTTTTAGCGCCACACTAGAGTGGGGCTGAAGGATAGGTACAGTCAGTCTTTAGCTTGTATTCAGTCTACAAAGTCTGTGTTCTTTGGAAATAAGTACAAGATTTTCCCATGTATCCACTGAGATGTTCCCAATCTCCATTTTAAGGTCCTACACTTTTCAAATCAGGAACATTTGCAGAGGAGTCTGCTCTTTCTTTCGTGAAGATACTTTAATATTTACTTTTATACAGGTTGGTGGTTTAGTCACTAAGTCGTGTCCAACTCTTCCAATCCCATGGACTGAAGCCTGCCAGGCTCCTCTGTCCATGGGATTCTCCAGGCAAGAATACAGGTTGGCTTGTAAAAAATTATTTAAGTTTTTGTCTAAAAGTGACTTTTAAGTAGGCTTAAAGTGTATTTTAACTGAGTATAGAGTATATTTTAACTGAGTATAGACTTCTAGATTGGCAGTTATTAGCTTTTTGTATTTTATAGATACTGTCCTCTGACTTCCAATGTTTCTGTTAAAAAGTTGACTATTGGTGTTATTTTGGTTTCTTTTTTTTTATTTTTATTTTTATTTTTTTCCAATTTCCTATTTTGGTTTCTTTGAAGAGATAACTTTTTTTTTAACATCATCTCCAGCTTATTTAGGAAGAGGGCAACTCACTCCAGAATTCTTGAATCCCCATGGACAGAGGAGCCTCACGGGCTACACTCGGATATGACTAGGTGACTTAGAATGCACGTCCAATTTATTTAAGATTTACGTTTTTTATTAGGTAACCAACAGAGACCTACTTTATAGCACAGGGAACTCTACTCAGTATTATGTAACAACCCAAATGGGAAAATAATTTGAAAAATGTAGATATGTATATGCATAACTGAATTACTTTGCTATACCCCTGAAACTACCTCCATACTGTTAATCACATATAATCCAATATTTTTAAAAAACGTTTAAAGAGATCTACATTTTTTCTGTTACCAGCTTTTATATGATGAACCTAAGTATAATTTTTGTTGCATTTATCCTGGGTGGGATTCACAGGTCTTCTTCAATCATTAACTTGAGTATTTTAGAAAATATTCAGTTATTAACATCTTAATCATTTCTTCTACTATCACTTTCCTTTATATGGGATTTGAATTATACCTATACTAGACCTTTAACCACAACCCAGGTCGCACAGTAGTAAAGAACTCCCCTGC
Organism: Dama dama; assembly: GCF_033118175.1. Classification (NCBI taxonomy): domain Eukaryota; kingdom Metazoa; phylum Chordata; class Mammalia; order Artiodactyla; family Cervidae; genus Dama; species Dama dama. The sequence continues at coordinate 64,731,497 of NC_083710.1, read as the reverse complement.
CAATACAGAGGAGACAAGAGATGCAAGTTCCATCCTTGCATCAGGAAGATCCTCTGGGGTAGGAAATGGCAATGCACTCCAGTTTTCTTGCCTGGGAAATCCCATGGACAGAGGAGCCTGGTGGACTACAGTCCATGTGATCACAAAGAGCTGGACACGACTGAGCACACACACAAACACACACACGCATACATTATCTTATGCTCATCTTACTTTAAGAAAGGTTTCGGTTTTGCTTTTGTTAAGCAACTAGAACAAACATGAATCTAATAAGGTGTTGAGGTAATTAAGAGCCGGGCAATTTATGGTTACCCCTTTCTCCTAAGGTTTATTTTTAAGGTTCCTAACTGTGTCCCAACTGAAAGTATTGGCCTGCAGTTTCTCTCTCCATCCAATGTGTATACCAAAAATTCCATGCAGTCTCTCTTTGCCACCATATTTTTGAATCTGCACATAATAATTAAAGGGCTCCAAATCTTGGCTCTTTCAGTTTTTCTTCTCTCCTTTTTCAAACCCTATAATAATTCCTCACTGCTCTGGCAGGTTCCCAAAACATTTGAATACATTTTTAAAAATAGCTTGTCCAGATTTTCTAATGTAAGTGCTAGTCAAAAACAACCTAATCTGCCATTACAGGAAACAGATTGTTGGTACTATAGTGTAACATTTAAAGAATGGGCTTTGGCAGCTAGGATTTCTGAGACTGAGTCCTGGATCTCTCACACAGAAACAGCTATAACATTATGTTCAAGAGAATAAATGTTGAAGCCAAACTTCATAGGATTTAATTTTGAGTCTCTAAATTGAGTGACCTTGAACAAGTTTCTTAATGTATCTTTGCAATATGACTTCTTATAGAAAGTTGGAAAGGCATTAATTCCTACCTATATCATTGTTGTGAAGAGCAACATGTTTAAGCAATTTTAACAATGTCTGGCATAAATTTAGCACTCTATAATGTTTGATTTTTACTTGTGTTCTCTTGGCAAAATGAAGCTAGTATGACCTACTAATAAGGTTGCTTTAAGAAATGAAGGCTTTAATATAAAAAAATTATTTTCCTAGTGCTTAGTACACAATACATACTCATTTAGTATGTGAATAGTAAATGAAAGAAGAATATATGGTAAATGAATGAATTATGAAAAGGCTTTCCCTCTGTAGTTTCTTTTCATTCTCTTCTGTTTTAGTAGATTGCTTTATCAAGTTCAGCGTTAAATAAGGACTGACGGATGCACAGATATTTGTTTTTGAGATGATTGGATGTCATGAAAATCAAATTAGGACCACTCAATTGAATGATCTTTCTCTGCACACTGGAAGACATATCTCCATAACCACATGATTGATCATTCATGATTTAAACAGAAATTGTGTTTGCTATTCATGTCAAAGGTCAGAGAACAAGAGGCAATAATAATATTTTTAAAGAAATTATTTGAAAGAACTTTCAAGTTTTAATGCATTTAGTCATTTTATTATTTCTCTTAATAGTTGGAAATGCAATTTTTAAGTAAAAACTGTTAAAGTTTTAGTAGTCATGATTAGAGATTACTTGATAAAAGAATTTGATTAGACACTTTTTGGTCTGGTTTCACATGAATATAACTAAAGAATACTAAATAACATGGATAATATGAATAATAAACTGGTATGAACACAGAAGAAGGTCTTATATTTGACCCTATGTTTTCCAAGAATTTTATTAGTCCTCGCAGAAACACTTATCAAATGTGCAAGCAGTTACTCTCTGAAAAGATAATAATAGATTTCAGACACAAAGAATTTATAGGCTGAACATCTCCCTTAACTCTAAAAACAAATGATATGTAATAATGCAATTTCGACCTTTACATTTAGGGTCAGAAAAAAGTTATATTAAATTATAAATTTCTTCCAGTCATTAAAAATTAAAAAAAAGTAAAACAAGAACACAGAACTTTTAATTTCAGAATATTTAACACAGAATTTAGAAGACACGTATTGGAAAAGAAGTTAACTTATTACTAGAATTTTGTATTTGTTCTTAGATGTAACCAACAAGTAGAAGGCACACAATGGGAAAGTTTAAAATTCATAATATTTCAGATGTATAAAAAAGAGAACAGTCTAACAACCATTCATATGCCCCCCTACTTAGCTTATACAAATATATGCAGAGTTAAACATCCTTATGTGGCCCTAATCAATTTCATTCCCCTTTTTACATATCCTGTTCCTACAGAGCTCATCAATCTCTTAAATTTGGTGTTTTTCATTTCCATGCGTGCCTTTATATGCTTATTTCACATCTTTATATCCATAAATATGATCTAGTATTTTGCATACTTTTAACTTTTATGTAAATGTAATAATGTCTTTTCCATTATGCCACTTATTGTTGAGTTCCTCATACAGAGTTTAGAAGTCACCATTCTGTCCTAGCAACTTGAAAGCTGAACAGATTGACAAAATCAACAACTCTTCATGAATCCATATCAGAATGGGCTCACTAAAAGACTAAGACCTAATCACAAGACTATAAAATGCCTCCCATACTTCCAACCTCCAACTTAACTCCACGTTACTAAAGGTCTATTACATCAGTTGTTTTCATCTGGCATATATCATGTTCAGCTATTCAGAAAAAATTACAAGTATACCAAAAGGCAAAAATAAAAGAAATTAAAGACATCAGGAACAAGCAAGGCAGAGATGTAGGAATTATCAGATTGGGAATTTAAAACAGCTATGATTAATATGTTAAGGCTCTAATGAATCAAATAGAATGCAGAAAAAGATAGGCGATGTTTAAGTAGAGATGTGAAAACCTTAAGAAAGAACTCAAAAGAAAAGCTAGATATAAAAAACACTATACTAGAGATGAACAGTGCCTTTGATGGGCTTATTAGTAGACTGGACATGGCTGAGGAAATAATTTCTGAGTTAAGGATATCCCCATAAAAACTTCCAGAATGGAAAGGCAAAGAGAAGAAATATTGAAAAAAACCACACAAACATAGAGAATCCAAGGACGATGTGACAAATATGAGTAGTGGAAATGCCACAAGGAGACAGAAGGAAAGAGAAGAAATATTTGAAACAATAATAACTCAAAATTTCACCAAATTAATGTCAAAAACATTAAGGTTTTTATTTTAATCAATAAACTTACAAAATTTATCCATGTTGATGAATGTAGTTCTATATAACTTACTTTCATTGCTATATATTTCATTTTATAAATATACCATAAATTAGTAAATTTATTTTCCTGCTGATGGTGTTTGCTTCCAATTATTTGCTTCTGTAAATGTGACAATAAATATTCCTTCTTAATATCATTGTGTGTACATATAACATAGGGCAGTGCTTATGAACAAAACTTTCTGTGATGAGGAAATTTTCTATATCACTGTTGTCCAAAGTAGTGAGCTCTTAAAATTTGGCAAGTGTGGCAGAGTAATTGATTTTTTACTTTAAGTTAAATAAATATGAATTTAAATAGTCACATATGGCTAGTGATAATATTTGGAAGTTTACTAAGAAGTACTATGCTATAAAAGTAGAATAAGATAGAAGTACTATGCTGCTAGAATTGGTATCATTGCATCAGAGATATATTCATTTTCAACTTTACTATTTCATATTGCATAAAAAATATTCAAACAGTTCAAATTTTCTTCAGCACAGATAAGAAAATCTATTTTCATATCTTTATGAACTTCTGGTACTGTCGGTCAAAATATTGAGTTCACAATTGCTTATCTTTATTTTTTCCTTTTTAGAGGAGAGAAGATGCATTGTATTTTCTGATTACCAGTGAGATTTAAGCATTAACTTTTATGACTTTTAGCTATTCGGCTTTCTCTTCTGTGAATTATCAACTCATGTAATTTCTCCATTGATTTTTCTATTGGTTTATGTTTTTCTCACTGATTTCTGATTGTCCTTTATATATTGTTGAAATGAATCCTTTTTTGGTTATATTGCCAAGCTCTTCTCCACTTTTATTTCTGCTTGTGTTTCTTCTAATTATATATTTAAGACTCAGAAAATTAAAGTAGTTAAATTTATTAAAAATTTTTTATGGTTTTGCTTTTGAGATATTAATACATTTTCTTAATTCAAGCTCTATTTTTATTTAAAATTAAATAAATAAATAATAAGAGAAATCTAATTTTATTTTTATCTATGAGGAAAACATTAGTCTCAATACCATTTATTCCACTGTGTTCCCCTTGATTTTGCAAAGCTGTCTTTCTCACATATCACATTATCAAATACTGATTTACTCTGACCCTTTAGTGTAATTTCCTTTTCTTATACAAATATTAGATATTAATTTCACTATTTTTATAATTCAAGAAAAGTCCTCCCTCTTGTTCTTCTTAAAAACTGTCTTGATGGAGTATACCATGTAGGCACTCCTTTTTAAACCATTTTATATATCCTTGTATAAATATATATAGCTATATAGTTATATATATATAACTATATAGCTATATATATATAGCTATATATATTTATATACAGCTTGGGTGGACTTTGAGTTCCAAGCATCTCTGTGCCATGGGGCCCAGCTTTGCCCAGAAACAGGAAACCAGAAGCAACCACTAAACAAGAACTCACCAGTGCAGAATTATGAAAGACCAGATCCATTGTCTTAGAAAAGGACACCTCTGAGTTAGCTTTACTCCGCGTTCTTACGGAACCAGAACAAATTGATTCATCATGGCAGTCTGTCTGAAACCACAGCCTACCTGGCTCCCTCCTTGCCCCTCTCTTGGTTTCCTCATTCTCTTACTAGTGTCTACTTGGCACACTTTCTTTAAAAATCATTTGTACAAGCATAGTTATTTTAGAGGCTGCTTCTGAAGAACCAAGCTTCCCTGATGGCTCAGAGGGTAAAGACTCCACCTGCAATGTGGGGACCTGGGTTCGATCCCTGGATTTGGAAGAATCCCTGGAGAAGGGAACAGCTACCCACTCCAGTATTCTGGCCTGGAGAATTCCATGGACAGAGGAGACTGGAGGGTTATAGTCCATGGGGTCAAAAAGACTTGGACATGATCGAGTGACTCAGTTTCTGAAGAACCAAATTGAAAACAGTAGCAGTTAGCCCTTTGTTCTTTTAGGCACTAATACAAAGCTTGTCTAACTTCACTCTCACATACAACTATGCACAAGCACACACACAAATGTGAATTAGTTGGGATTTTTAATAGAAAAAGATCAAATTTGCAGATCATCACATTTCATATGGCATCTTTATGTTCATACATCTGCATCTCTCCCATTTTTTCAGTTCTACCATAATTATTCAACATAATTTTTTACATAAAAGTTATGCACATGTTTATTACATTTATTCCTAGACATCTTATATTTTTGTTTCTATTTCCAAAGACTTTTTGTTGCTAATTTAAAGGAATTGAATTTGTGGCAATCTAACATTTTCTGGTGGCTCAGTGCTAAAGAATTTGCCTGCCAATGCAGGAGAGGTGGGTTCCATCCCTGGGTTGGGAAGATCCCTGGGGAAGGAAATGGCAACCCACACTAGTATTCTTGCCTGGAGAATCTCATGGACAGAGGATCCTGGTGGGCTACAGTCCATGGGGCAGACACAACTTGGCAACTGAACAACAACAGATATTTATCAACATTGCTAAACTTCCTTACTCTATAATTCTCTTTTGTCTTTTTGGTTTTCTAAGTAGACCATCATATAATCTAAGAACGACAATTTCTTTTTCCCTTAAATTTATTTTATTTCTGTGACTTTTCTTATAACTATAGAATATTGATAGCACTGCTGCTGCTGCTGCTAAGTCGCTTCAGTCATGTCCAACTCTGTGCAACCCCATAGACGGCAGCCCACCAGGCTCCACTGTCCCTGGGATTCTCCAGGCAAGAACACTGGAGTGGGTTGCCATTTCCTTCTAAAATGCATGAAAGGGGTAGATCTGATAAGACCTTGTAAGTTTAAAAAAAAAAATTGATTGTAATCATTTATTCTATACATATTTCTGATATTTTCGAGTGCTATCAAGAAAGTACAGAAAAACTTCTCTGGCAGGGAAGTTTACTTATAATTCTGTTTTTGCATAATTCAAGTTACAATATTAAATAAAATAAATAATACCTTAGTCTATAATTCCTTAGTAGATTAAAAATATGTTTTCATGATATACATTTTTTATTCTTAATTCAGGTTTTTATAAAATTTCATTTCACCTAATATTGATATGGCTACATGAGGTTTTTCATGTATGTTTAGTATTTGCATAGAATATTTTTCAAGATCTGGGTCATCTCATATAAATAACCAACAGTCATTTAAAAACAATTTTAGTCTTTCAAGTTCAACCTTTTATTTGGTGAGTTTTACAGTTAGATTATCTAAATATTTGAAAGCATTTTCAAGCTTGTTATGTTTTCTGTTTATTTATACATTTTCCCTGAATTACCATCTAAGATGTTATGCATTTAATTTTTAACATTTTATTGATTACCCTTAAAACTTACAAGGCTACAGTTATTTGAAAGGCTAAAATTATCTGTATCTTTACACTATTTATAAATATTTTAAGGATTTTTGAAATTTTCCACTTCAATTTGTGTTTTAAATATTATGGATGTTCAATATTTTATTTCTATCATTTTATTCTAAATTAAAACTTAATATTAATGCTTATATAGTTGATGTATATTTATAATGTAAGTTTGTAGGTTTCATATTTTCTTCTGCATGTTATATTCAAAATTTGGTTTCAATTTCTTATTTTAACTAACACTGTTTAAAGGGACCATAGATGTAAATATATTAGTGATAAAAATCTATTGTTGTTTTTGTTCTGAAAGTATCATGATACTTAACAGTCATTCATGGTGAAAATATTCTTAATCATGGTATTTTTTTCCTCACAACATAGAGGATATTGCAATCTCTTTCTGATTTCATTTATAACTTGGAAACATCTTTATCAAGCTAATTGGATTTCTTTTTGCATAAAAAGATATTTATTTAGTTTTGATAGTTAAACAAATTACAGTTTAATTTTGTTCACTCTTAAAACAGCTCTGGTAATTCTTACAAAAAAAGAGGACAGGGTATGGAAAGTATAAAGTCACAATTGTTTTTACTCATTACAGATGACTTTATATAATTTCACCACTTATGAATTATCAGGACATCTATAAATTGTGAAAATTATTTTCCTATCTTATTTCCAAATATAATGTATTTTCTCTTTACTTTTGGAAACCTGTGAATATGCCAGATCACATATTTCTTATTTACTTAGCTATGCCAAGATGCTATAATAGGAGTTTAAAAAGTATTTCTAACACATCCCAACAAAGGCATAACTAAACTTAATACCAACATAAATGATGTTCTTGTTCCTTTTCAAAGGAGATCACCTTTTCAGAGGCAAAATTATATTTCTCCATATTGATATAGAGAAATATCAATAATGTCAAATGCATTTTTCTTTACATTCCCATGACTTTATTATTTGAAGTTTGTACATTTTGATCATGTTCACTTTTCATGTTCATTTTTCATGTTCATTTTGATCATGTTCACTTTTCATGTTCACTTTTCATGTTCATTTTTCTCAACTTTGCAACAACCCTCCCCTCTGGCAAACACCAATCTATTCTCTGAATCTGTGAGTTTGATTTTATTTTGTCATTTGTTTTATTTTTAAGATTTCAGATATCAGTGAAATCATACTCTTATTTGTCTTCCTCTGTCTGACTTATTTCACTTAACTTGATACCTTCAAGGTCCATCCATGTTGTCACAAATGGTAAGATTTCAATTTTAATGGCTGAGTAGTGTTCCATTGTGTATGTGTGCATGTATGTGTTTATATATATATATATATATATATATATATATATATATATATATGTATAGCTATACAACTTCTTTATCCATTCATCTCTTAGGTTGTTTGTAAATAATGATACAATGAATACTGAGGTGCTTATATCTTTTCAAATTAGCATTTTTGTTATTCAAATAAATACCCAGAAGTGGAATTGCTGATCATATGGTAGTTCCATTTTTAATTTTTGAGAAACCTTCATACCATTTTCCATAATGACTGCACCAATTTACATTCCCAAGAGCAGTACAGGAGTTTTTCCCTTTCCTTCACATCCTTGCCAAAACTAGTAATGTCTGGTCTTTTTGATAATGACCATTCTAATAGTGAAGCAGCATCTCATTGTGGTTTCAAATTTGCATTTTCCTGATGATTAGTGACGCTGAGCATCATTTCATGTATGTTAGCGACTTGTATGTCTTCTTTGGACACATCTATTCAGATCCTCTGCCTGTTTTTTAGTCAGATTTCTCTTCTCTTCCTTCCTTCTTTCTTTCCTACCTTTCTTCTTCTTCTTTTTATTTTCTTCTATTGGGCTGTATGAGTTAGTTATGTATTTTGGAATTAGCCTCTTATTTGATACATGATTTGCAAATAATTTCCCCTAGCCAGAAGCTTGGCTTTTATTTTGTTGATGGTTTCCTTTGCTCTTCTTGAGCTTTTTAGTTTGATATAGTTCTGTTTGTTTATTTTTGCTTTTGTTTTTGAAGTCATACCCAAAAATTCATGGCCAATATCTATATCAAAGAGCTTACCACCTGTATTTTCTTCTAGGAGTTCTATGGTTTCAGGTATTCCACTCAAGTCATTAACCTATTCTGAGTGAATTTTTCTGTACTGTGTAAGACAGTTGTCTAGTTTCAGTGTTTTGCATGACTGTACAGTGTAACCAACACCATTTATTGAAGATAATGTCCTTCCCCATTATAAATTCTTGCCTCCTTTATCATAAATTAATTGACCACATATGCCTAGGTTTATTTCTGGGCTCTCTATTCTGTTCCATTAATGTATGTGTCTGCTTTTATGTAAATACCACACTATTTGGATTACTACAGTTTTTTTTTTTCTAATTTTTAAAATTAATTAATTTATTTTAGTTGGAGGCTAACTACTTTACAATATTGCAGTGGTTTTTGCCAGACATTGACATGAATCAGCCATGGGTGTACATGTATCCCCCATCCTGAATCCCCTCCCACCTCCCTCCCCATCCCATCCCTCAGGGTTGTCCCAGTGCACTGGCTTTGAGTGCCCTGTTTCATGCATCAAACTTGGACTGGTGCTCTATTTCACATATGGTAATATACATGTTTCAATGCTATTCTCTCAAATCATCCCACCCTCGCCTTCTCCCACAGAGTACAAAAGTCTGTTCTTTATACCTGTGTCTCTTTTGCTGTCTCGCATATAGGGGGTCATCATTACCATCTTTCTAAATTTCATATATATGTGTTAATATACTGTATTTGTGCTTTTCTTTTTAATACAGTTCAAAATCTCTAGTTTTCGTCTCTCTGAAGATTGATTTGGTAGTTTCATGTTGTTGCTGTTGTTGTTTTTCTGCAAAATATCATTGGAATTTTGATAGGGATTCAGTGAATCTGTAGATTGCTTTGAGTAGTATGGTCATTTTAACTATTTTAATTCTCCAATCCATGAGCATGAACTATCTTTCCATTTATTTGTATCTTCTTCAATAGTCTTTCATCAATGTTGTTACAATTTTCGGTGTATAGATCTTTCAGTTCTTTGGTTAAATTTATTCCTGGGAATTTTATTCTTTTTAAAATGCAATCATATATTGGACTGTTTTCTTAATTTTTGTTTCTGATAGTTGATATCAGTGCATAGAAGTGCAACAGGTTTTTGTATATAAATATTGTATCATGCAACTTTTCTGAATTCATGTATCAATTCTAAAAGCTTTTTGGTGAAGCCTTCAGGGTATACTATATATAAAATCCTGTTATCTGCAGATAGTGGAAGTTTCACCAGGGGCTTTAGCAGGTTAGCTAGGGAGTGCTGTGATTACATGCTCCTGCTAGTGCTAGCAAAGCAGAGGGAGAACAGAAAACTGGCATCTGACAGTGCCTCTGTCCCCAGTGAGAATCCCAGTGGGCCATACCCCACCAGCAGACACTTCAAAGTTAGCAAATGAGTCTTTCCCCCATACAGTCTAAATGCTTTTCTGCTGCTTTTGTGTTGGGTCCCTGTGTTAGTCTGCAGTTTAAGCCCCTCAAGAGCAGAATTTCTGTTCCTTATAGTCTTTGGCTCTCCAGGATATGAGGCCTGTTAGTTTTCAAAGGCAGATGTTTGGGGAATTGTGTTTCCATTTCAGGCCTCAAATGTTCAAGTGTCTGAGGTGAGGCATGAACGCTTCACTCCTCAGGGAGAAGCTCTGTAACTGTGAGATCCCTTCCTATTGTGAGAGTGAGATCATGTCTCTGCCTTTCCTCATCGTGGTCCTTTTAGTTTCTATTGTGGAAAACTAATTTTCAGATCTACAGAGAGGAAAGTGTTCCCCATGTAGACCTAGATTTGGTGTGTCCACACATGGAGGTGATTCTGCGTAGTCTTTCATTTAATGGTGTAGCTCTCTTTACAGTAGTTGCATTTGTTGCTTCCTGGTATCTCAGACACATTACACCCCTGGAGTATTATTATTTTTAATTTTCTTCCCTTGATATGGGGTGTTCTAATGGAAGATAAAAGAAAAGGTCAGTTTTCATTCCAATCCCTAAGAAAGGCAATCCCAAAGAATGCTCATACTACTGCACAATTGCACTCATCTCACATGCTAGTAAAGTAATGCTCAAAATTCTCCAAGTCAGGCTTCAGCAATACATGAACCGTGAACTTCCAGATGTTCAAGCTGGTTTTAGAAAAGGCAAAGGAACCAGAGATCAAATTGCCAACTCTGCTGGATCATCGAAAAAGCAAGAGAGTTCCAGAAAAACATCTATTTCTGCTTTATTGACTAGGCAAAAGCCTTTGACTGAATGGATCAAGATAAACTGTGGAAAATTCTGAAAGAGATGGTAATACCAGACAACCTGACCCACCTCTTGAGAAACCTATATGCAGGTCAGGAAGCAACAGTTAGACGGACATGGAACAACAGACTGGTTCTAAATCAGAAAAGGAGTACATCAAGGCTGTATATTGTCACCCTGCTTATTTAACTTATATGCAGAGTACATCATGAGAAACTGGGCTGGAGGAAGCACAAGCTGGAATCAAGATTGCTGGGAGAAATATCAACAACCTCAGATATGCAGATGACACCACCCTTATGGCAGAAAGTGAAGAGGAACTAAAAAGCCTCTTGATGAAAGTGAAAGAGGAGAGTGAAAAAGTTGGCTTAAAGCTCAGCATTCAGAAAACTAAGATCATGGCATCTGGTCCTATCACTTCATGGCAAATAGATGGGGGAACAGTGGAAACAGTGTCAGACTTTATTTTTTTGGGCTCCAAAATCACTTGCAGATGGTGATTGCAGCCATGAAATTTAAAGACGCATACTCCTTGGAAGGAAAGTTATGACCAACCTAGATAGCATATTAAAAAGCAGAGACATTACTTTGCCAACAAAAGTCCAGCTAGTTAAGGCTATGGTTTTTCCAGTGGTCATGTATAGATGTGAGAGTTGGACTGTGATGAAAGCTGAGTGCCGAAAAATTGATGCTTTTGAACTGTGGTGTTGGAGAAGACTCTTGAGAGTCCTTTGGACTGCAATGAGATCCAACCAGTCCATCCTAAAGGAGATCAGTCCTGGGTGTTCATTGGAAGGACTGATGCTGAAACTGAAACTCCAATACTTTGGCCACCTCATGCAAAGACTTGACTCATTGGAAAAGACTCTGATGCTAGGAGGGATTGGGGGCAGGAGGAGAAGGGGATGACAGAGGATGAGATGGCTGGAAGGCATCACCAACTCGATGGACATGAGTTTGAGTAAACTCTGAGAGTTGGTGATGGACAGGGAGGCCTGGCATGCTGCGATTCATGGGGCCGCAAAGAGTTGGACACGACTCAGCGGCTGAACTGAACTGAACTGAATGGCAGAAAGTGAAGAGAAACTAAACTGCCTTTGGATAAGGGTGAAAGAGGAGACTGAAAAAGCTGACTTGAAACTCAACATTCAAAAAACTATGATCATGGCACATCACTTCATGACAAATAGATAGGGTAAAAGTAGAAGCGGTGATAGATTTTATTTTCTTGGGCTCCAAAATCACTGCAGATGGTGACTTCAGCCATGAAATTAAAAGACACTTGCTCCTTGGAAGGAAAACTATTGACAAATCTAGTCTGTACATTAAAAAGCAGAGACATCACTTTGCTGATGAAGATACACACAGTCAAACTGATGGTTTTTCCAGTAGTTATGTATGGATGTGAGAGTTGGATCATAAAGAAGGCTGAACACCAAAGAACTGACACTTTCAAACTGTGGTGCTGGAGAAGACTCCTGAGAGTACCTTGGACTGTAAGGAGATCAAAACAGTCAAATCTAAAGGAAATAAACTCTGAATATTCATTGGAAGGACTAATGCTAAATCTCCAGTATTTTAGCCACATGATTGAACAGCCAATTCACTGGGAAAGACTCTGATGCTGGGAAAGATTGAAGGCAAAAGGAGAAGGGGATGGAAGAGGATGTGATGGTTAGATAACATCACTGAGTGAATGGACATGAGTGTGAGCAAACCCCAGGAGATACTGGAAGACAGAGGAGCCTGGTGTGCTGCAGTCCATGGGGTTGCAAAGAGCTGGACACGACTTAGTGACTGAAGAGCAACACAGAAGGTGAAGGCAATATTAAAGGCAATCTCAAGTCTTTGTAAGAATAGCATTTTTGTTATTCACTTTATTTCTTTCCTCAAATAATTAGCCAGTTTCATCAGAATTCAGTCTTTTTTTCTTTGCAAGGTCATTTTCCCCATGGTCTATCATTTTAATCAAGTTGTAAGCCTCTGAAAACCTTAAGTATAAAAGGCATTACAGATTGTGCTCTCCACAGCACTTACTCACAAGCTAGATATTTATTCTAACTTACCTAATGCCTATTTATTTCAAATAAGGAAAGCTCCACTCTTTGCAACCCCATGGAATGTAGCCTATCAGGCTCCTCTGTCTATGGAATTTTCCAGGCAAGAAGACTGGAATGGGAACTCAGGTCTCTTGAGTCTCCTGCATTGTCAGGCAGATTCTTTACCACTGCACCACCTGTAAAGCCCAGAAGGAAAGCTCACTGCCTGCCCATTCTTCTTTCCTCTCTCTCTCCCTCCCTCCCTCCCTCCTTCCCTTCCTCCCTCCTTTTTTTCCTTCTCTCTCTTCCTCAATATCACTCACTCTCTTTCCTACCTCTCTCTCTCTCTTCCATTTAACTCCTGGGATGTTTTACATTCTTCTGAGTTCAGCTATGCTTCTAAGGAAATTTTAAAAATATATTTCATCAATATTTATTGTATAATTTTCAATATACCTAGTTTACCATGTTGTTAGAAACAAAGGAACTCAAGAGACATTTCTAGGTACTTGGTCTTTCAGAAGAACAGAAAAGAACTGAGGAAAATGTAAACACTTCACCCAGTTTGTCACAATTACGTACTTGAATTATCTGATTATTCAAATGTAAACAAAAAACTTATTTAGTTTCATAACATGAGGGAAAGGTGAAAAGCTACTGCGGATTTTTCTTAATGTTTAAGGTATTTCATCCATGACCTCTTTTCAACAATCTCCAGATAATTCGACTCTGAAATTTTCCTCTTCTATGCATTTGTTATAAAATAACAATACTCTTCTTACAAAGAGCCACCCTAATTAAAAAAAAAAAACAAAAACATAATTTATAAAGGAAGGCAATATTCCTTGTATTTGGAGTATCTCTGATTGTATGACACTACACAAAGCCCCAAATCAGAGTTATAACAAGTACAATGCAAGTTGAAATGGCTGAGGCTAATTTTTTGTAACGATGAAGTTTCTTCAAATTGTATTACTTTAAAAATTACATTTATTACCAACCATCAAGATAAAACTGACAACTATAATAAAGAGCTAATATAAGAGATGTACTGAGAACACCACTCCATATCTCTCTGTACACATAATTCAATTCTAAAAATTGAATTGTAACCTTACTCTAGCTTTTTCTAAAGCAGAAAACCATACATAAACCCTGATGCTATCCCTAAATCATTGTACATTTCTAAAGTGCTTTGAAGTTAACCAAGTACTTTTACTTCAATGATCTCATTTGATTTAATTCCCAGATTATCTTCGTGATGTAGACAAATGGAGATATTATTATCATTTCTACAAATGAGAGACCTGAACTTCAGAAATGTGGGTTAAGCCCTCAGAGTCTCTTATTTCTGTATTGAGGATGAGGAAAGAGGTCTTGTTGTCACTGTCTGCCTTCTACTACAAAACAGCAGACAGCTACACCTCAAGTGTCTGCACTTTCAGGCTTATTCTGCAGGGGTATAATGAAACGATCACAATACAGTAACTCTAAGAAGAGGAATGTGCGTTCTTTCAGTATAATTCTACAACCAATCAACAAAATAAACACACTGTTACACTACTGATTTGGGTTTGAGAAATCATGTTGTAAGCCAGAAAGTTTTCTGTTATGATCAGGGCTAAATATAATAACTAACACAATGGCAATTTTTGGAGTGCTATTACTTTTGCTATTGATATATTGCATTTTTAATATTTACCTAGAATAATTATAAGTGTCTACAAAGAGAAGAAATTAAAAATTACAATATGATGATCATAAAAAAAAATTCTAGTTCAAATATTACTAACACTTTGTCCCCTAATCTTTCTCTTATTTATGCATATTTGGCCATTCTGTTCCCAGTAAAGCACTGATAAAAGGTTTTCTATCACTAAAACTATTTCACATTGTGGGGTCCTAAGCAGATTATTAATAAGATAACTAAGATGGCATAATGGTTCCTATGTGTCATACATTACTGTGAACTAAGCCATAAGTTACAATCATTCAAAATTGTGTATTAGGTATTCATATCCCTAATGATAAATATTTTATAGAAAACAACATAAATTCTTTATCTCACAATGTTTGATAAGAATACATAATGAAACAAAGTCTGGAAACATATTATAATTATCTTTTCTCTTTACTCACATGCAAACAAATAATAAACTATATACCAATGTTGGTAATATATATACAAAATTTTATATAGGATTATTAATTAGAAAGACATACACATATGGGTACTATATATGTGTATGAGCACATAAATGACAAATACGTTAGACTACTATTAGTTGGATTTCATGATATATAATTGTAAAAGTGAAAAAATTGTATTGGGTATATAATTTGGTTAAACTCAAGATGTGAAAAAGAATGCAAATACCTACTGCATTATCTAGCCATTTCATTCCAAGGTAATAGCCAAGAGAAATGGAAAAGCATGCCCTGAAGAAAGGAATGGCAACCCAGTCCAGTATTCTTGCCTGGAGAATTCCCTGAACAGAGAGGCCTGTTGGGCAAGGTCCAGCCTGTGAAGTCACCTAGAGCTGGATATGATGGAGTGACTTTTACTTTCACTTTCACATACATATAAGGACTTGTACATGAATAATATTCCAGCTGTATTTATAGTGGCCCTATCCTGGAAATAACCAAGAGGTTGTCAAGTGGAGAATGAATAAACAAATTGTAGCATATCCACACAATGGAATGCTACTCACCAACAAAAATGAATGAATTATTAATATAGACAACAGCAAAGATGAATTTCAATATAATTATGCAAGTGGAAGAGCAAAATATTAATATAGAGAATAACAAAAATGAATTTCATAACAATTATGCCAAGAGGCAGGAAAAACATGTAAGTACTACATGATATCAATTATATGAACTCTGAAAAATGCAGCCTAATCTATAGTGACAGCAGATCAGTTGTTGCCAAAATCAATGCTAGAGATGAAGGAGGAGTGGAAACAGAGTGAATGGAGAGAAGTTTCCAAAGGGTCCTGAGGAAACTGCTGTGTTTGATGGATATACTCATTATGTAGAAGTGAGTGACGATTTCAATTTTTATACTTAGGTAAAAATGTATTGAAGTGGTATTCTAAGTATATGCAGTTTTATTATATGTCAGTAACATGTCAATAAAGTTGTTAAAAAAATTATAGAACCAAGCTCAAATACCACTCCCTTCCATTCACTTCTAAGATAGAATTATTCCAAGAGCGCTTATTCCACCTTTGTGCTCTAAAGGAAGCAAGCAACGTGCAAGAAATTGTGAAACCACCATGTTGTAGGGAAGCCCAACCTAGCCACATGGAGAGGCCATGTGGAGAGAGACAAAGAGATATCTGACCAGCCCTGAACTCTTCTAGACATTCCAATCACATTAAAGACATGTTAGTTGGGGCTTCCTTGGTGAGTCCAGCCAATAAGAATCCACTTGCCAGTTCAGGGAACATGGGTTCAATCCCTGGTCCAGGAAGATCCCACAGGTTCTAAGGTAACTAAGCCTGTGTGCCACAACTACTAAGCCTGTGTTCCACAATAAGAGAAGCGACCGCAATGAGAACCCTGTGGCTCTCAACTAGAGAGGAGTACCAACATGCAGCAACTAGAGAAAGCCCATGCCCAGCAACAAAGACCCAACACAGCCAAAAATAAATAAATATTAAAAAAAGAAAAGAAAAAGGCACATGAGTAGAAGCTATCCTGAAAATTTCAGCTCTCTGTGTCAGCAGGGTCAACCCATAGGGAATAAAGAATACCTGTCCTTAGTCATCACCATCCAATACAGCATAAGTGTTTGATATTAAGCTTTTGATTGCCAAGGCATCCACTTCAAAATATATCTAACTTAAATACATAAGTATCCAGCTATGTTTCATGGCTACTAGCAAAACAACCAGATAAGGAACTAGGCTCTTGCAGAAAGCCATGGGTAACCTGGATAATGCACCTCGAGTGATCCTGCTTCTTCCTTCCTAAGCCCTAATTCCCATTCTTATGCTTTAAATCAGTCAATAAAAAGTAAACCTACAAAACCCTAGATACTCCACCCTTGGGTCTTAATAAAGTTGCAGGTTCACATTCTCTCCGCCCTTAACCTCAGCTGTGTGGCCTTCAGACATTTCAAGTACCCATTCCAGAACAAGAAGAGTACTAAATCTTGTTCTTCACAATTCCTGATGCTTTTTGCTAAAGTGTGTTTTGCAATCATAAGATCAACAAGGGTCAGTCCAGTCACAGCACTGAATACAGTAAGAGAAATATCTCTGGGGACTCGATACAAGTACATTGACCTTGGCCCAGACAGCACCACTATCAACATGCTGGGATTGAAACAACACCCACATTTAAGAAACAAAAGATACCATAAATGATAATTGTAAAATAGATAGCTAATGAGAAGTTGCCATGTAACACAGGGAGCCATGCCTGGCACTCGGTGATGACATAGAGGGATGGGAAGGTGAGAGGAGATGGAGATTCAAGAGGGAAGTAATACATGCATAATTATGGCTAAATTGCATAGTTGTATGGCAGAAATCAACTCAATATTATAAAACAATTTTCCTCCAATTAAAGAATAAATAAAATTAATTTTAAAAGGAAAACAATGATAATTGTTGTTTTAAGCACCACTACCACCCTGTCCAAAAAAGAAAAAAAAATTGCTCTTCAGGTATGTTTTTAGTGTAATTAACTAAAATATGTGATGTTAATATAACAAATAAAAATTTATATTGATATTATAAAAACAGAATTACATTTTAAACATTTTTTAACTTCAGGTTAAAATGTATCTTAAAAACATTCTTTTATGAATTAAATATTTTAGGCATTTGCTTTTTTAATGTTCTGACATTATTACTGGAACTGTGCTATTTCTTATCTGAATTCTTTATGGCTGCAAATTCTTGATTTTATAAGGACATCATCAATTATGTAATTAGGAATAAAATTGGTTTGCAACTTCTATTAGTGCCATTACATAATGTTAAAGCAGGCTGTATTTAACTTCAGCTGGATTTTAAGATGAATAAAATTAGCAGTTTATAAGTAAAGTGGCGTCCAGTTGCCTAAAGAAAAGAAGAGACTGAACTGCTTAATGAAAACCAGCTTTCCCTGCAATTAGCAATCCTGAGCAAATGAAAAGATAGGGTCAGATATTTAAAATACATTTTAAAATCATTGACAACCGTGTTGATGGAAATCCACTAAAATCTGTGGAAGTCTAAGAAATCCTGCTGCTGCTGCTGCTAAGTCGCCTCAGTAGTGCCCGACTGTGAAATCCCATAGACGGCAGCCCACCAGGCTCTTCTGTCCCTGGGATTCTCCAGGCAAGAATACTGGAGTGCGTTGCCATTTCCTTATCCAATGCATGCATGCATGCTAAATTGCTTCAGTCATGTCCGACTCTATGCAACCCTAGGGACAACAGCCCACCAGGCCCCTCTGTCCACGGGATTCTCCAGGCAAGAATACTGGAGTGCGTTGCCATTTCTTTCTCCTCTAATAAATCCTAGGAGCAATTATTATTGTTATTTATTTGCATTAGAAATTCTATGTATATTTAAGTATTTTAAAGTCTATAGTGTAAATTGGTTAATTGTGAATAAATTTATTCAGAGTCTCTCACTACTGAGGCATCAATCAGGTCAAAGAAGATGACTGCATGCGTGCGTGCTAAGTGACTTCAGTCATGTCCAATCTTTGGAACCCTGTAAACTGTAGTCTGCCAGGCGCCTTTGTCCATGGAATTCTCCAAGCAAGAATCCTAGAGTGGGTTGCCATTTCCTTCTCCAGGAGATCTTCCCAACCCAGGGATCGAACTCATATCTTTTATGTCTCCTGCATTGCCAGGTGGGTTCTTTACCTCAAAGCCACGTGGGAAACACAAAAAGAAGATGGCTGGGTCAGTGTAATAATTGGATGTCTTGAGGCTGAAACAAAAGCTCCAACTTTCTCTTTTCTTAGGATCATTTAGTAAGAAAAGACTGTCTGAGCACAAACTAACTTGTGTTGGCAGTGAATTTCTGAATCCTGACAGGACAGGAAAGAACTTCTTCCTTTGGATCTACTCTCTTCTGGCAGGTCTGAAAAATCCAGTGTTAGACTGAGGAATACAGTTACCAAACATTACTAAATTCTAAATAGAAAGAAGCTGTTCAAGGGGGAAGTCTGTAACACTTATTTATTTGGAGCGCATTTGACAAGAGTCCTTCCTCTCATTATAGGCCAGTACAATCACCCTGTTCAGAGAGCCCTTTGAAAAAAACACTGTGGCTTCCGGGCTACTTCCTGCCCCACCCTGTAGATAAGGCTGACTAGTTTGGAATATATCTGAAGGGCTGGACCAACAGCTTCAGATAAAAGTGCCCCTAGTTTATAGGGCAGAGCTAGGAGGGAATGAACGGATTGTGAGGCCAGGAAAAGAAAACCAAGGTTGAGGGAAATTAGCCAGAAATGCTGTGCAGGAATGCTCCTCTTATGTGGACTTATTACTATTTTTTTAATGTTTTTATTTTTTTTATGTGGACTTATTAAAAGTTTGCCTAACTTAGGCTAACAGAATCTAAAATACATAGGTTATTAACATAGCAATTAGAAAAATGATAATGAATACATGTGAAAACGGTACTTTAGATCACAAATTCTGGGCAAACCAAGAAAGCAGCCAAAGATTGCTGCTCTTTAATTACTGTCTTCCCATCATCACTAATCACTGAAACAACAATATTAGGCAAATACTTTATCCTCTCAATTGGAAGATAATCCATTTTCAGTAGACAATTCATACTGTAACCTAGCAAGACCCTACGGGGCCTTCCCAGGAAGGACTTCTCCCACATCCTCTGCTTTAGGTCCTCTCAGAACTACTTAGATAACAGTTGTTGTTGGTCGCTAAGTCAGGCGCTAAGTCCTGTCTGACTCTGGGGTCCCAAGGACTGCAGCACGCCAGGCTTCCCCGTCATCTCCAGGAGTTTGCTCAAGCCCCTGTCTATTGAATCAGTGATGTCATCCAAGCAGCTCATCCCCTGTCAGTATTTGATGCCAATTTCCTGAGTTGTTTTGAAGATGTTACCCCTCCCCCCACAAATGGAGGAACTACTTGATGACCTTGAGCACATAGCCCCAGGCCTTTGAGATCTGTCATCATCAGCCAATCAGAGAACTGTATGTACCCTGTGTCACCACCACACCCCAGGCCCCCACCCCATCCCCCATCCCCTGCCATGGCCTCCATACCTGCCCTTCAAAAATGCTTTGCAGAAGCCCTTTGGGGAACTCAGGTTTTTCAGGGCCAGAGCCATCTCTCCTTGCCTAGCCCCAGAATAAATCTTTCCTTGCTCCGAAGTCTGACATTTCAGTTTGGCCTCACTGTGCTTCGGGCACACGGACTTGCATTAACAATAACGCCTTTTCAGAAGGCTTAGGAAATCTAGAATTTTATCTAAAAGATTCACATTAATTTTCTACTCATATTTTAGAGGAGGTCATGCTTTGGGGAAAGTATCCTAGTCCTAAAATGAGAGAACTACTATCTTTCATTTAATCCAGGTTAAAATCCACTAATTCTCAATGGAAACCATCATTACCTTTATTTTATCTACTTCCCAGAGTTATCCTCACTGTCTTCATGTTCACTGAAAACTTCCCTTCACTCCATGAGTTTTAATTAATTTTTCCTGACTTGTATTACTTTTTTCTAGTACAGAGTCTAAGTTTGTCAAAATATAAGAAAAAAGTTAAAGCTACTTAAATATTTTAGACCTGAACACACTTATTTAAATTATTGAGATTATTTATTAATTCAGTACAGAATTTGTATGAAATAATTATATAAACATGTCAGACAAGTGTAATTTCCTCAGTTCTGTCTTCTCACAACAAAAATTTGAAGTGACGGACATTAAAGCCCTTGGCGTGTCACAGCTCTTGGACAGTCTGTGTTATAGTTCTCGGACAGATCAGTTTTATTTAGAAAATGAAGAAAAATACATCCTCGACATATGGGGGCATGCTGACTCAAAAGACGCAAAGAGAAGAGAGAGAGAAAGAGAGAATGAGCACGCATGCGCGCAGGGGAGAGAGCGAGCCCCTCAGCCCGTTGACTCCTCTTTTTATATGTTTTTTTCCTCCCTCCTGGGCCTGCCCTATGTAAATTGGGCAGAGAGGAGTGCTGTTTGCTCTACCTGAGGTCCTCACTCCAGTCCCCCCACCTTTCTTTGACCATCCTTTGTTCTACTTTCGCGGGCTTGTCCCTTCCTTGTCTTTTAGCCACTGTCGACTCTGATTTCCTATTCTAACTACCTAACAAACACAATCACAATACAAGCAGCAATTTTTTTTTAAAGTTTATTTATAAGAATCCAAAACTCTTTGAGAAAGTATAAAGTATATTTTAGATCATTGAGCTTAAAATACACAATGCATTCTATAGCTGCAGGTGATCTAAATAACACTGAAGGCCTAGGTTTAATTTAATCATAAAACAGATTGAAAGATAAAAACAAAGTAAGAAAAATTAGAAATGCTTCAATAATTAAAAATTGAAGATTATTTTGTTAACAATAGCAAAGCTTTAAGGGGAGTCTTTAAGGAAAGAGTCAAGCATTACATTGAAACAAAATGATCATGGCCCTTCTAATAATATAGATAACTAAACATAGAGAGAAACAGAAACATACTGTAGATTGAGTTTATTTTGACTTGTTCTGAAATTTGACTCCCCTCCTCAAGTTTCAATATACTTTGTTACCCGTTTTTGCGTTGCAGTTTATACCATTAATGACTACTCACCTATGAGTCTAACAGAATATTAAAAGAAATACACTCCAAAGACTCCACTTTCATCAAATATCATTTCATTTAAAGGAATTTAACAGAGATTAGAAGACTTGTTTTCCCCAAACAGACTTTTAGGAAGGAGCTAATTTACATCTATTTACATTTGTTTTCTTAAAGCACATGCTTACCTTTCCAAGAGGAAATTTTAAGCAGTAATTTAAAAAGATATCTAGTTATTGACACTAAACTTTAAACCAGTTGGTACGCTTCATGTTTTCTCTTTTAATAGATGCTTTACATGCTCAACCCACTCCAGTATTCTTGCCTGGAAAATCCCATGGACTGAGGATCCTGGTAGGCTACAGTCCATGGGGTCGCAAAGAGTTGGACACTACTGAGCGACTTCACTTCACTTTACATGCTCAGTGGAAAGCAAATATATATTCTTAGTCCATGTGTGGCAACAACAAATAAGACAAATAGTTAACTGATTTTACTGAATGTTAATATTTTAATCACATTGATCTTCACTGGTGTGCTAGAAATGTTTAATTGCTAACACTCAAGAAATTAAGGGAAAAAAAGTTTTAATTTTCTCACATTTGCCAGTTTCTGAGGTATAAATACTCCCCAAATAGCCAACTGAAAGATACGACCTGACATCTCCAAATAAAAGGCTTGGAAAAGAGGAGCATAACTGACTATACTGAGGTGATCTGAGCTAACTTAATAATAGACTTTTGAAGAACAAAACTATAGCATATCTCACATGTTTGCTTCTACTATTGTAATTTTTTAGGGTTATTTATGTTTTCATGATATTTGCAATTATAAGCTTTTAAGAGACATTAAGAGATAAAGATGTATAAACTATCAAGATTAAACAACTGAGCTATTGAATCTAATATTATTATTTTTAAGTTGCTTTTCTTTGTACTTATTTCTCTGCATTTTATTCCCACAGTTTTCTGTTTTTTGGTGGCTGTTTATTTAATGTTTACAGAAATTAAAATGTATCATATTTTGATAATTTGAAAAGTATGTTCTTTTTTAAACATAATAATGAAAAAACAATGAAAAATGATCCTTATTCACTATTCTCATAATTTCCTCATTTTGACTCTATATTATTACAGATCTGTCATTTGAGAGGGAACAGAACAAAGCCTATTAACATAATTTCATCATAACTTAGGAGTAATAAAATATAAATGCAAAGTTTAGGCTACTAACACTCTTATTTTACTTTAATATAATTAAATATATGTTCTGTATATACATGAATTAAGATTAAATCACAAAATAACTTTTCAAAATTTCCCATCAGATGAAATTCACAAATATATATATTTGTACAGTTTAAGTCCTACACTTTTCTGGTCTGAAAATAGTTCATGAATTATGATTTCCTCCAACCTTAAACATTCTAACATTCAAAAATTCATAGGCTAGAACTCATGCTAGAATTTGTTTTATAACTATTCAAGCCTAGGTGATTTTGAACAGGCTCTGGACTTCCCCAGTGGCTCAGACGGCAAAAGCCTCTGTCTACAATGCGGGAAACCCGCGTCCAATCCCTGGGTCGGGAAGATCCCCTGGAGAAGGAAATGGCAACCCACTCCAGTACTCTTGCCTGGAAAATCCCATGGACGGAGGAGCCTGGTGGGCTACAGTCCATGGGGTCGCAAAGAATCGGACATGACTGAGTGACTTCACTTTCACTTTCACTTGCCCTGACCTCATCTCAACCTAAAAACCTTTACTCACTCTCTACTGTTGCTGGTTCTAGCTGGAGCAAATCCTATCAATTTCAAGACCTGCTCAATTGCCTTTACCTGGTTAACCCAGTTCGGTTTACTGGTACTACTGTCATTGGTAAACCATGTTCAGAACCAGCACATTTAAGGAGCTCTGAAAAATAAGATCTGATTAGCTAACATCAAATATCTGGGTATATACACTGAGACTTGATTTTTTTTTTTTTTTTTTTTTGCTCTTGGAAATCAAAATATGTGAAGTTGTACTGTAAAAAGAATCACTCCACTGACCCTGGGGAAGCTGTCAAACATGAAAGGAATTTCTTCTTTTCTACAAGAAAGGAAAGAGCACAAAAATGACAGGTGCCAAATATCTCTAAATAATAAAATGCATTTACAAATTTTTGGAGCTCTTTCTCCTTTCAAAGTTTGCCAGGCTATGTTATTTCATTTCATTGTTTGTCAGGTGGACATCCTTCAGCAATATGTCGGATGGTAAAGATATTGTCTGAACAATTATTGAGATTCAAGAAAGTCTGGCCAGAGTGAAAGTCTTCTTTGACAAATTAATGATTTAAGGCAGCATTTCTGAATACTAGGTTAAATTATGTCAGAAATAACTCCCCAAAGTTTTAAAAACAAAAATTGATCAAGACCAATTTAATATGTAAAACAGACAAATGCAAAAGTAATCATAATGATCATAAGAATAATAAGTTTAACTTAGAATATTAAAAAAAAGTTTTTTTTCACCTTTTTGCCTGATATATTATGTGTATCTTTTTAGAGTAGGCTATCATTCAATTAATTATTAACAAGTGTTTATATAAATAAAGATAATGAATAAAAGAGGAAAATACACCCAAAGATACTGAATAAAAGAGGAAATAGTGTTTTTATGTTCTTCCATCAAATGCAAATGTAAAAATATCAAAAACATATATTACTTAGGGTCACATACTTTACCAGTCTTCATTAATCTAACATGTATCGTGTTCTCAAAAATCACATATTAGAAAAGTTTACCCTTAACTATCAAATTGTTAACAGAAGATCGCAAACACTGTAAAGCAAAGTGAATCCATAATACAGTCTAGGATACTGTCATAGTCAGCTACAGCTGCTATAGCAAAATATCACAAATTGAGTGGATTATAAACAACAGAAACTCATTTTACACAATCCTGGAGGCTCAAAGTCTGAGATCAAGGTTTCAAGCACATCAGACTGCTGAGAACTCTCCTCAGATTATATACTACCTACTCTTGCTGAAAGTGAAAGAGGAGAGTGAAAAAGTTGGCTTAAAGCTCAACATTCAGAAAACTAAGATCATGGCATCTGGTCCCATCACTTCATGACAAATAGAGGGGGAGACAGTGGAAACAGTGTCAGACTTTACTTTTGGGGGCTCCAAAATCACTGCAGATGGCGATTGCAGCCATGAAATTAAAAGACACTTACTCCTTGGAAGGAAAGTTATGACCAACCTAGATAGCATATTAAAAAGCAGAGACATTACTTTGCCAATAAAGGTCCGTCTAGTCAAGGCTATGGTTTTTCCAGTGGTCATGTATGGATGTGAGAGTTGGACTGTGAAGAAAGCTGAGCACCGAAAAATTGACACTTTTGAACTGTGGTGTTGGAGAAGACTCTTGAGAGTCCCTTGGACTGCAAGGAGATCCAACCAGTCCATCCTAGGGGAGATCAGTCCTGGGTGTTCATTGGAAGGATTGATGTTGAAGCTGAAACTCCAATATTTTGGCCACCTCATGTGAAGAGCTGACTCATTGGAAAAGACCCTGATGCTGGGAGGGATTGGGGGCAGGAGGAGAAGGGGATGACAGAGGATGATATGGCTGGATGGCATCACCAACTCGATGGACATGAGTCTGAGTAAACTCCAGGAGTTGGTGATGGACAGGGAGGCCTGGCGTGCTGCGATTCATGGGGTTGCAAAGAGTCGGACACGACTGAGCAACTGAACTGAACTGAACTGAACTTATCCTTGTGTCCTCAAGGATGGCTGGGAACAAAAGGAAAAAGCAAGCTCTCTCCCAGTTCTCATAAGGGCATTAATTCCTTTTGTGAAAGCTCCACCCTCATGACCTCATCTAATCCTAATTCTCTCACAAAGGCCTCAACTCCTGATACTATCACATTTTAGTGGTAGGGTTCCAGGACACAAATACTGATATGGCTAGGTCTTTATTAAAAGGTTTGTTTCTCCTCTCTTTAGTAAACAACATGTATTATTTTCCTATTCAATATTTGCATTTTAGATTCATTATTATGTTTCTTAATTTGAAAATAGAGATAATTAAAATTAAAAGAGAAAATTCTAGATACTGCAGTTTATAAGTTCAACAAAATTGTGAAAATGGAAATGAGGAAATAATCTGGTACATATGGACAGACCTTATCTCTTAATACAGTAGTTACTTATGCATTTGATTGAAGGAATATGGGGAGGGCAAGAGACTTACGTTCCTAATACAGTTCCTTACTCTGTATGATAACTAGTAAACACAACATTTTTTCATTTAGCCAAATATTTTGCATCCTATTGAAATTTAAATATATTCAGAAAAATAATCAAACAATAGTCATGATCTTAAATATATTATTAACATCTATCATTCATTATTTCATACGTTCATCAAATATGCAAATGTGGATGGCTAGTTTGTAAAAAGGCATAGTAGAATTGAGAAATGATAATATATCAGTAAATATTTTGTAATTTTTTACAGCATGCTTTACCCATAGTGGTTATATAGCAAACATTCACATGAAAGAAGATCAGTATATTAAAAACTATGACCACTGGGACTTTATGGAAAGTCTCTCACATTTCCTGGGAATCCTCATGTACGATCTTGCTATAGAAAAATTACTGCATATAGAACTCAGATTTCTTGTAAACAGATTTGAAACGCTTCCAATTGCAACTGTTCACTTCAAGCCAGAAGTAACATGTGGCTATATTTTACATTGCAGAATTATATAAAAATTTTGGAATATCAATTCTCTTTTCTACAAATATTTGTAAATTTACTCAAGGATATCCACTGAACAGATTATCTGTGGATTTCAATTTCCTGTGACTGATGATCATTTTATCAGTTTTTTCCCCCAATGTTGCAATGTTAATTAAAAAGAATTATTATTTGAGATGCAGCATAGCTATTTTTTATTTCTAAGGGGCAGAAAATATCATTGCCAATGATTTCAAAAAGGATTGAAATGTGTGGGATGATACGGAATCTTCCCAGCTTGCTATTATATTCAAAAGCTGCGTATAAACATTATGTTAATGGAATGTAACTATAATCAATTAAAATGTTATTTTCAAAGCAATTTTCATTGTAGTCATTTAATATATACCCCTCATTCATAGCATGGGTAGAAATAGACTAGGGAAATAAAACTAAAATAGCAAAGTGATAAAATAATATATTGAGTATATATTAATGTTGAATAACATATTATATAATATAAATGTACAAAAATAAATCCCATGCATCATAGACTAAATTTTTCCAGTCACTCATTATATGAAGAAAATCATATAACAAATAAAAATGTGATTTTACTGAGCTCGACTGAAAATATTTTCTCTAGAATTGGCTTCTCCAAATTTTGTTGTGCATTATTTAATGTAATCTTATGTTTAGTAACCAAATTTTGTCTTTATCATTTAGACTATATATTACATTGTTTCATCATGATTCCCTATTAAAGACCAACACACTAATTCACTAGCTTCTGGAAAAGTCTTTCATTCATATTTGCATCTGTATCCATCATTACAAACTGCCTTTAACTACACCAAAAACTGTTTCACTCAAAGTTACCAGTGGGAAGTCTGTGGATATTATACATGGCTCAGTACAATATGCAAGTAATCAAAAACGCCAAGCTACAAATAGAAGGAAACTTTCCAACACGACAGAAAATATTTATAAAAACCTTGCAATTAATATCATACTCAATAGTGGAAGACTGAAAACTTTCTCCAAAAGAAAGTGAAGTCGCTCAATCGTATCTGACTCTTTGCGACCACATGGACTATAGCCTACCATGCTCCTCCGTCCGTGGGATTTTCCAGGCAAGAGTACAGGAGTGGGTTGCCATTTCCTTCTCCAGAGGATCTTCCTGACCCAGGGATCGAACCTGGGTCTCCAGCATTGTAGGCAGACGCTTTACCATCTGAGCCAACAGGGAAGTCCAAAAGAAGGAACAAGAAAGTAAGCTCACTTGTGCCACTGCTGTTTAACACTATAGTGGGAGTTTTAGCCAAAGCAATCAGACAAGAAAAAGAAATATGGATATTCACAATGGAAAATAAGTAAAACCATTTCTGGGGGTTCCCTTGCTGGCTCAGTGGTAAAGAATTCACCTCCCAGTGCAGGTGATAGAAGTTTGATCTCTATGTCAGGGAGATCCCCTGGAGAAGGAAATGGCAACCCACTTCAGTATTCATGCCTGGGAAATCCCATGGACAGAAAAGCCTGGTGTGCTACAGTCCATGGGACTGCAAAAGAATTGGACATGACGTAATGACTAAACAACAAACAACAAAATCATTTCTATCTGCAGATGACATGATTATGATATAAATTTATATCTGCAAATAATCCATGAAAAGACTATTAGAACCAATAAACAAGTTCAGAAAATTTTCAAGATACATTTAATATATAAAAATTAGTTTATTTATATATACAAGAACAAAACAATAACAATTTAAAGCTAACTATTTCCTTTGAGATAGCATCAGAAATAATATATTGCTTAGGAATAAACCAAGAAAATGTATGATCTACACACTGAACCTATAAAATATTGTTGAAAGATATTAATAAGATCTAAATTAATGGGAAAAGACTCCATGTTCATGAAATGGAAGACTGAATATTATTAAAGTGTCAGTACTCTTCAAAATGATAAATAAATATAATCTGTATCAAATTTCCAATTGTCTTTCTTTACAAAAGTGAACAGACTGCTCCAAAAATTTGTATGAAATTGCAAGGGACCCAGATATACTAATTATCTTGAAAAAGCAGAATAAAGTTGGTGGACTCACTCTTCTCAATTTCAAAATATATTACACAGCTATAGTAATCAAAATAGGATCATAGTGGCATAAAGACAGACATACAGATCAATAAAATAGAATGGAGAGTACAAAGTAAACCCATATCCCAATGGTGAATTGATTTTTAACAAAGGTGACATTCACTTGGGGGGAGAATAATCTTTTCAAAAAATGATGCTTGGATACCTAGAATTCCATATGCAAACTACTGAATACTGAATACAGATGCACCTGTATCTCCCACAAATAATTCAAAATAACTGAAAATTTATCAAAGGCCTAAATATAAGCACAAAACCCATAAAGTTCCGAGATGCAAATGTAGATTTAATCTTCATGACCAAACCATTTTCAACAGCTTCTTGAATACAATGCCAAATTTAAAGTAAGTAATAAAAAGAAATGTACTTTGAAAGACACTAGCCAGAACCTGAAAGACTTCTTTAAAATATATATTTTTTTAATAAAATGCCCTTAGAGAGTTGAAAGGAATTTAGGAAAAGTATTTACAATTTAACTAAATAATAAAGGTCCTGAGTCCATCCTAAAGGTGATAGGTCCTGGGTGTTCATTGGAAGGACTGATGTTGAAGCTAAAACTCCAATACTTTGGCCACCTGATGTGAAGAGCTGACTCACTGGAAAAGACCCTGGTGCTGGGAAATATTGAGGGCAGGAGGAGAAGGGGACGACAAAGGATGAGATGGTTTGATGGCATCAGCGACTCCATGGACATGGGTTCGGGTAGACTCTGGCAGTTGGTGATGGACAGGGAGGCCTGGCATGCTGCAGTTCATGGGGTCACAAAGAGTTGGACATAACTTGAGTGACTGAACTGAACTGAATTGAATTCTGAATACAAGTATATATACATAGAATATTTGCAAGTCAACAATAGAAAAGCATATGATACAATTAAGTGATTCATGTAAACATATTTCTCTAAAATATATGTAAATGACCAACAGGGATTTGAAAAGATGTTCTAATTCAGTAAACATAAGGAAACGCAAATCAAAACAATGAGACACCACTTCTCACCCACTAGCATAACAACAATAATAGTAATGAATAATAATGATGAAATTAAGTGTTGGTGAAGATGTGGAAAATTTCCTGGTGGGAATGTAAAATGTAGTGTAAAATTAGCAACTTTATAAAACAGTTTGGCAGTTCCTCAAAAGTTAAGCACAGAGTTATCATGTGACACAGAAATTCCAATTTTTCCTCATACAACCTATAAGAATTGAAATCATGTTCACCCAAACACTTGTGAATATTTAAAACAATATTAATATTTATAACATTATTCATAATAGTGATAAAAGTAGAAACAACTCAAATATCCATCAACTGGTGAATGGATAAACAAAAATGGAATATTATTCAGGTATAAAAAGGAATGAAGTACTGACACATGTTACTCTACAAATGAATCTTAAAAATAGTACTATGCTATGAGAAAGAAACCAGACACAAAGGCACAGACAGACACAGAATGACGGTTTCGTTTAGACGAAAGGTAAGAATGGGCACATTTTATATATAGAGAAAGTATATTAGTGGTTGGCAGGAGTGGGGGGAACAGACAATGGGCATTGACTGCTAATAGGTATGGTATGGAATTTCTCTGGAATTTTCTCTAGAAAATGTTCTGAGCTAGATAATAGTGATGATTTATGAATACACTGAAAACTAATGAATTGTACACTTTAAAATGGCTAAAATGGTGAACTTTAAATTATGTGAGGTTTAGCTCAGTGAAGAAAATCTCACTTCCATTAAAATTTCCTTACATTGTTATCATCAATTAAAAGCCCATCTTCAAACATTTCCTGCAAAGTAACTCTAATGCATGTATATTGTCCACCCTATAAAACAATATTCCAATCTGGCTTATGGCTACCTTTTGCTCACCTAATTGGTTCCACACTTCCCTAGTTGAC
Organism: Dama dama; assembly: GCF_033118175.1. Taxonomy (NCBI): domain Eukaryota; kingdom Metazoa; phylum Chordata; class Mammalia; order Artiodactyla; family Cervidae; genus Dama; species Dama dama. The sequence continues at coordinate 64,700,992 of NC_083710.1, read as the reverse complement.
ATTCAAAGTCCTTTAGCTACTGTCTATTTCACAATTTTCCAAGATTTTATCCACTACTCAGAAAGAAACTCAATCAAGTCATACTAATCTCTCCTTTAAGTGATTTAATCCCTGTATCCCTGTAGTATATCGTCATTATTTCTGAGAAACACTTCTTTCCTCTTATCTGCTTACAGAAATCTGAAATCTACAAGGATTCATTTCCTCCATATGCTTTCTTAAAAGCAATTAAGCTCATATTATCCTCTTATATTAGTCAAATTAAATAACCCATATTTTGTCTACTAATAGTTTTCTGTAGTAAGTTAAACAATGTAGTACATAGGAAATATGTGTGAAATAACTACTGTAGATGCCTGAGGTAGCTATAAAAAGAAATCTTGAAAAATAAAGAGAATGCATGTATACAGAAAGGTTACTAAACCCTGAAGTTGAACCTGCCATCATAACATTACATACCAGTGTTCCAAAGCCTAGAATTTTAGCTTTATTAGTTCCATGCAGCCATCAAGAGATAAATAAAAAACATGACTGATAAAGGACTTTGAATCAGAGATGCTCTTCAAACAGCCAGGGCCACAAAAATTACACTTTTTAATTGCAAACTAGTAGTAATAGGAGGATACGAAGGGGGAGGGGCAGGAAGAGAGGATTAGGAGAAGAAGGAATAGCATCTGCTCTGGAACCTCTGATGTCAGACTCAGCTCTGAGCAAAAAATAAAAACAAAATCAGTTTCCTCATTCCCTGAGAAAATCATTTAAAACTTGACCCCAAATATTTTTAAGGTCATATCCGTGCATGCACAATCTCTTCAGGTGTGTCGGACTCTTTGAGACCCCATGGACTGTAGCCCGGGAGGCTCCTCTGTCCATGGGATTCTCCAGGCAAGAATACTGGGGTGGGCTGCCATGCCCTCCTCCAGGGGGTCTTCCCCATCCAGGACTGAACCTGCATCTCCGGCTGCTCCTGCGTTGCAGGTGAATTCTTTATCGCTGAAGCACTGGGGAAGCCCTTAAGGTCCTATGTTCACAATAAAGAAAAATAAATAGACACAAAAAATGTGGAATAAAAGTATTATTTACTGACAGATGAACACAATAATAAGCAAAAGAGTCTACATATATTTGAGATATTAAATTTTTAAATTTTTTGTTATCAGAAAATATATATATGAAAAATTTAGTTCAGATATGTTAAACTGTAAGAAGAGAATAGACACAAAAACGAATTGCTCTGAAGTTTTACAAAAGTATGATTCCATCCATAATAATTACATTCTTGCATGTAACAACAATGCTACTTTATATGTTTAGGAAATGAGACTTGAAAAAAAAGAGTTTCTGTTTTATTGGGTTATAAAGAGTGATTAATACCTGAGTATGTCTAACAGAAGAAGAGAGGCAATAATTCAATGAAAAAAAAATCTGATTGATTTTCTCAAAGACAATCTGGATTCCAGGAAATTATTGAAAATAACTCTCAGAAAGCTTCTGATGTATAATCCATAATAATAACATTTAAAAACAGCTATATTAGATGATTACAGGAAAAAAAAAGAGGAAGACTAATTGGGGTGACAATACCAGGAAAATGTATGTACAATACTGGCATTATTGTATCAGCTACAAGGTGACACAGTTATTGCTAGATGATGATATAGTTATACCTTCTGTTCAGAGAGCTCCTGCCTAGAATATGTTAGAGAATTACAGGAAGCAAGAGAAATGCCAATCCAATTCAAGCCTAGGATAAAAAAACAAAACTGTTAAGTAGTGAAAAAAAAAAAATCTCTGGACCAGAAAGCAATGTGAGAGGAAGAGTAATAAATGTACTGCAATTCAATCCAACAAGCAAGGCAGAACGAATATGTGACTAGCTTAAAAGGAGATACAGATTTTTAAATCTCAGCTATGCCTAACTACAAAGAGTAGAGGAAAAATGGAACACAGTGTGTGTGTTCCACAACCACAGAAAAATGCACGGCAGAAAGGACTCTTTCTGTTCTTTGAAGCCCTGAATTACCAAAGGTTTTCTAAAGGATTGGGATAATCAAATCCATGGAAAAGCAAAGTATCAGGGAAAAGTGTCTGGCAGAAGCAGTGATTCTCACTAGGTCCTTGGGAGACCAGGTCCTGCAGGTATTGACAGCAGCTTCATTTCAAGAATGCACGAAGAGCAAGTCTCATGCTGCATCAAACGTAGATGCTCAAGGGAGGACTTCCCTCTTGGATATTTATTATATACCTAGGAAACTCCATTCCGAAAATCCATGGGAGCAGATGCTATTGTTGTTTAGTCTCTCAATCGTGTCTGACTCTTTTTGCGACCCGTGGACTGTAGCCCACCAGGCTCCTCTCTCCATGGGATTTCTCAGGCAAGAATACTGGAGTGAGTTGCCATTTCCTTTCCCAGGGGCTCTGCCCAGCCCAGGGATAGAATCTGTGTCTTCTGCATGGGTAGGCAGATTCTTTACCTCTGAGCCACCAGGGCAGTCCACAGATACTGTAGTACAGGATTAAAAATGAATTGGGTCTCTGAGAAAGGAGAAAAACAGAAGAGACAGGATTTGAGATATGTAATAAAAAGCACTCTATGAATGGAGGGTTGGTTGCTACAGATGCAATTTACTCTGCATAGTGGAGCGAGAAAAGAAAATGTCACCTGACAGAATTCACACTCAATTTAGCATTGAAGTGCCTGAAACAAAAGGCTCAGAGAGAAATGTAAACTTAGATGTTCTAAATACGCAAACTGGGGAATAAGAGCGGAGTTCATCACTGCACATTTCTGCAATTTTTAAGAAAACGTAAAAATATCAAATGGCAAGAACAGCAATGCACAGAAAAGTGAAGTCACTCAGTCATGTCTGACTCTTTGAGACCCCATGGACTGCAGCCCGCCAGGCTCCTCTGTCCATGGGGCTTCGCCAGAAAAGAATACTGGAGTGGGTTGCCATGCCCTCCTCCAGGGTATCTTCTCAACCCAGGGATTACTCAGGTCTCCCACATTACAGTCAGATTCTTTACTGTCTGAGCCATCAGAGGAAGCTATTTCCATCTCTTAGGAGTCCTCTATCTCCTGCTTTTGCCAGAGATTTCATTGAGTCTCCACTATCAACTCTTAAAAAGGTAGCATCTTTTTGTATTGTTCTATGCCCTGGTTCTGAAAACATAATTTTGTTCGAAAAATGGCTCTAATCATTCTTAAGTTTTCTCAGTATCACAGGTATGGGGCGATACTTTGAAAGTTTTGATTTAGAATTTAAGTTGTGAGGCTGTTGAGAGTCTTGGTATTAAAAAAACTTCACTTTTGAGGTTTTGAACAAACCGCCTCGTTTCTTTAGTGACAATTCAGGCTGCAGGAGGTGACTGAACAAAGCTCATTGAGGATTACATATTTTAACTTCCCTCAGGGCTCAGATGGTAAAGAATGCGCCTGTGATGTGGGAGACCTAGGTGTGATCCCTGGCTTGGGAATTCCCGTTGAGAACAAGCCCTGGAGAACGCTACAGACAGAGCGGGCTGGCGGACTACAGTCCATGGGGTTGCAAACAGTAGGATGGGACTGAGCGACTTAACACTGTCCCATGTTTCTACTTACTTTAATGGGGATAAACTGCTTAAACTTATATTACTCTGTGGGAATTTGATAATGGAGAATATTGCTAATATTCAAATTTGTATAAATCTGGTCTCTTGTGTGCATGCAAGAAAAACTAATATTGAAAAACAGAAGAAGGGATTGATAGAAGAACGCCAAGGATGCATCGAATCATAGGAGCTGAAGATAGAAAATAAGCAAGAATTAAGATAACTTCTGAGGGAGAAGAGGAATAAATCCAACAACCAGAAGATGCTGGTGGACATCACAGCTGGGAAAACCTTATTTCACATACTATTGTACTTGCCACCCAACAGAGTTACAGTTGCTTTTAATTAATTCTGATAATTTCTTTCTATGTGTCACCTACTCCAAATTCAACTTTATGTTCTCCAGAAACAGTGAATTTTCTCAGCGTAGATCTTCTGCCAGTACCCTGCCTGCTGGGAACTAGAGGGGATAGAGAACCATGAGCCTTCCCTTTTTGATTTGTGTTATAGACGGTTGGCCCTTTAATTACAGTAATATTAAACACTGGGGAGTTTTTAAAAAATATTTTTCCTAAAGTAGTTGTGGAATTTGATTTTTATCAGCCCTTTAAACACACACACACAAACAGACCAATAAGTATTTCATATATATTTTGTAAATTTAAATGTTATATATACACTTATAAAATAAGTATACTTCTATAAGTTTTATATATTTAAATAATATATATTACATGTAAAATATAAATTAGATATATATTATTCTCTGTTCCTTTTCCTGTTGAATACCCATATATACCATCCTTTCAAATCCCAGACTTAACATAAATCATTTTGCCAAATGTACTCCCAGGGAAGTAGATACTAAAATGGAGCAGAACTGCAAAAGCTTTAAAGGAAGCAACAATTTTAAAGAAAGCAGAAAGAACAGGGAAGGCCAGATGAAGGTATCAGACTATGAAAGCACCCCAAAAGGCCCTGCTAGTGCTGCTGGGTGCGGCAGAGCAAAAGCTGCCCATAAAAGGCGCGCTTCACAGGCCACAGAGGGCTAGGCCCTTGCCTATCTCCTTGTTCAGTCATTGGCCGGAGAATGCCTGGGGAAGAGCTGGACCTTGTTTGAAAACTGAGGCGAGCCCTGAAAACTCTCACAGCCGGAAGCTCAATTAACCGGCATCCTGGCAGACAGGCAGTGTGTCATTTTTCGCAAGGCATTCGAAGTCCCCATCTCTGTGCTCTCATTAGCTCCAAATCAGCATATCAATCCAGTGATTTTTCTGCAAAGTCTATCAAACTCCTATTCAACCCCAAAGAAAATCAACCGAACACTGTGTTAACTTCTCCCTTAGGTTCATAAGTGAGGATTTTTATATAATTCCTATTTCTCTTCTAATACCATCTCAGTCTCAAATTTTATAATGCAAGTCATGGTCTAAATTTGAGATTTAATTGCCATCAACAGACTCTAAAAGAGATTGAGAAAAGTAGAAATTTTGAAAAGGCAGAACTAGTACATATATGCACACACACATGGATACGCACATACACACACACACATACACACACATATATACACACACACAATATAAATTAAGAAAAAAATCATGTGGTATCTTCCCCCTGCCCCACCTGTTATTAATGTTGGCCTGGACCTGAATGGTTTTTGTGATTATTTCTAGTCACCAATTATTATTTTTTTTCTTTGTCTTCAGCATAGGATGTCAAGAATCTATAAAAATAAAAGCACATATATAAGCATAAAAGTTATTAACATATCTTGACCACTTACAAAATGTACAATATGACACACAATGATTAACATATTTACTAATGATAAAGCCTTGATAAGTGGTTCTAAAAAAGGAAAAAAAGACACAATCTCCTTTTCTTAGAGTAATTTAGATTATAAATTCAAATGGCTACAGATCATATTAGTAATGCTTACACTCAATATTGTAAAAAATACTAATTGAAATGAAAATAAATATGTTTTGGTTAGCTCTTTTTAAAAACTATAATTACAGTAAGATTGCCTGCTTGTTTTTAATAACTTACTAACAATTTTACAGAAGCTAAGTATATATAAAAATGTCATATGACTATCAATGGTATATTGTCACATTAAAACTAATAAGTTGCAGAGTGATTTCATTCCAGCAAAAAGATACTTTAAAATGCAAGTATTTGTACATATGTGTATATGAGTCGCATATGATATGCTCCTGATGAATTAATTGAATGTTGTGGAGTGACAGGGCTTGACTTCTGAGGCGCGGTTAGAAAGGCAACACTGCTTCCACCTTGCTGCCTCCTGTGGGATACTCTTTAGAAAGCAGCCACCACGTTGTGAGAAAACTGGCGACAGCGAGAGGCTCCTGCTTGTAGGTGGAGCTAATTCTCCAGTGGAGAGCCAGTGACGGCTGAGAGAAGCAGTCTTCATATCTTTCCAGTCTGCAGCCTTTGAGCCACCTCAAAGTGGAAGAGTTTATACATTGATCCCCCTGAACCCTTCACAATCTGCTTTATGTTGTCATTGTTTTAAATCCTTATGTTTGGAAGCATTTATGTATTTTGAGATATAGACAATTAGAAAACTTGAATATCTAATCAATTAAATGAACACTTTTGGAAGCAACTTTCCAATATTTTCCCATGTAATGGATACTGTGGACATAATTATTGCTTATTTGTATTTCTCTAATTACAAAACTGACCATTTCTTTCTACTTTTACTATTCATTTTCTCATCATAAAATGCATTGAATTTCCCTATTAGTCTTCTATTTTTCATTGTTTTCATGGTTTAGAGACTTTCCTTGCTTTGCTAGATATGATCCAGTATCACATTGAGTTCAATTCAGTTGGTATCATGTTCAGTTCAGTTCAGTTGCTCAGTTGTGTCCAACTTTTTGCAACCCCATGGACCACAGCACACCAGGCTTCACTGTCCATCACTAACTCCCAGAGCTTGCTCAACCTCATGTCCACTGAGTCGGCGATGCCATCCAACCATCTCATCTTCTGTCATCCCCTTCTACCTTCAATCTTTCCCAGCATCAGGGTCTTTTCCAAGGAGTCAGTTCTTTGCATCAAAGAACTGGTGGCCAAAGTACTGGAGTTTCAGCTCCACTATCAGTCCTTCCAGTGAATATTCAGGACTGATTTCCTTTAGGATTGAGAGGTTTGATATCCTGCAGTCCAAGGGACTCTTCGCATCTTCTCCAACACAGTTCAAAAGCATCAATTCTTTGGCTCTCAGCTTTCTTTATAGTCCAACTCTTACATTCATACACAACTACTGGAAAAACCATAGCTTGACTAGATGGACCTTTGTCAGTAAAGTAATGTCTCTGCTTTTTAATATGCTGTCTAGGTTGGTCATAGCTTTCCTTTCAAGGAGGAAGGGTCTTTTAATTTCATGGCTGCAGTCACCATTTGCAGTGATTTTGGAGCCCCCCAAAATGGGTGTCACATGTGAGTGTCACATTGGGCTGTTTCAATTATCTTACTCAGTTATCTAATGAATATTTCTGACAAGTGTGTCTTCATGAAAACTTTAGTTTTGATATTTTAAAAATATTTCTTTATCTGTTTACATTATGCTTTTGCTTCTGAGTACCTGTTGTAATTTGTTTTTGCCCATTCCAATTCACACATTTTTAGTCTACATTTTTTTTTTCTATTTCTTTTATCTTTCACATTTAGGTCTTCACTTTATGTAGATTTCACATTTATTTATGATGTGATTTTTCAACAAGGACATATATTACTTTATAAGGAATAATTATTTAACAAGTATGATTGTAAAAATCCAAACAAATCTATCTCCTATCTTCTGTTTTTTTCAATATATGTAGAAACACAGCATTCTTTTACATATTTGAAGGCAAGGAGGTCTAGCGGTATGGCTTGCAAGAAAATATTTATTTTATGTATTCACATATTTTAGACATAACTTAACCTAATTTATTTAAGCTAGGAAGACAATGTGGTTCCTTGAACTGATTTTCATATTTTTTTATCGTGTTGTACTTATTCAAGATGTCAACAAAAGATCTCAGAATGACTCACAAATTCAACACTTGCTTGATTACATGGAGCACAGTCTTGCAATGGTCCTGAACTTGATATTTTTTGCACTGTGATTGTAAGTAGTGTTCAATTTATATGAATTCCACACATATCTTCAAAATTATTTTTTTAAAAATTACTTTCTAGGCAATACAGTATTTGTTCAAAAAAAGCACTACTAAATCAAGGTCTGAGTATTTTCTACTTATTGCTAATGTTTTTCATCTATGAAGAAATTAATTTTTGGTTAGCAGTATTAGAGTAAGATGATGATGTTCACAAAGAGTATGGCTAAACTGTAATAAGAACACGTCTAGGATTTTCCAGACTAAAGGAAAGAAAAGGATCATCATCCACAACTGTATTTGTTTACAATTTATAGAACACTTCCCAGAACATTTTGTTTTGTCCTCACAACAACCCTGGGAGGAAGATATATTTATTATCGCTATTTTATACAACTAGCCAAAAAAACTTTTATAAAAATTATTTACAGTCACAGTGAGTTGACCACCAGGATTAAAACCTCAGTCAACAGATTCTATTATCATGTTGAGAAAGGTCAGGTAAAGGAAAAGTTAGCATTTATGGGAAATTTAAAAATGGTACTGATAGGAACAGAGAGTTACATTATTGAGCACTCTGGCAACCAGAGGGGTAGGATGAACTAAGAATTTGTCGTGATATGTCCAGGGAGGGAATATATGCAGTTTGATACAAAATTATACCATGAATCAGAAAACTCGGGTGTATGTTCTTTTTCACTGTGACCTTGACAGCACATTTCATTTCCCTTGGCAATAGTTTCCACATCTACAAGATTTACAGTCTGATCAATATGTTCCTCTAAATCAGTCAACACTTTATGACTTCATTATGGAATGGATATGATTAATAATAAAGCCAGTTTTTCCACAACTCAGGAATTATATCTGTTCCATGGTGACAGAATTCCACAACTCAGGAATTATATCTGTTCCATGGTGACAAGAGTAATCAGAAATACACAATAAAACTTCAGGAGTGAGGAAATCTCTCAAAGTATCTATCCCTTTCCGTAAATCTTGACATCCATGCATTAGATGTATATATCTTTTCAGGCATTAAAGATATCCACTAACAAAGAAGTATTTTCATCAAGTGATATTATATTATACTGTTATTATCCATAAGTAACTTTGGATCAATAAATCATGTTTGATCTTTAGGCATTGATTTAGTTAGTTCAAATAAGCTCCAGAAACTGATAAGGAACACACACTCAATGATGCTAAATGATACAGAATGTAGAATGTTTGTTGTCAATTATTTTCTATTTTCATGGCATGTGTGCATGTTTAGTCACTCAGTTATGTCCAACTCATAGCAACCCCATGGACTGGAGCCTACCAGGCTCCTCTGTCCATGGGATTGTTTAGGCAAGCATACTGGAATGGGTTGCCATTTCCTCCTCCAGGACAGCTTCCCAATCCAGGGATTAAATCTATGTCTCCTGCATTGGCAGGCCAGTTCTTTACCATTGAGCCACCGGAGAAGCCTCCATGGAGCCCACCTTAACACAATGAGATTAAAAATTCTTCAAACCTAAGAACCAGAAACTCTCTCTATCCTAATCATGATTCTAAAACATTTTATAGTCATTGGTGATATATTCACCCTTGACTCCACAAAAGTCTTCTTGCTATTGTTCAGTCACTCAGTCATGTCTAACTCTTTGTGATCCCAAGGATTGCAGCATGCCAGACTTCCCTGTCCATCACTATATCCCAGAGTTTGCTCAGCCTCATATCCATTGAGTCAGTGATGCCATCCAACCATCTCATCCTCTGCTTTTCCCTTTTCCTCTTCCCCTCAATCTTTCCCATCATTAGGGTCTTTTCCAAAGAGTCAGCTTATCGCATCAGGTGGTCAAAGTGTTGGAGCTTCAGCTACGAGATCAGTGCTTTCAGTGAATATTCAGGACTGATTTCCTATAGAATTGACCGGTTTGATCTCTTTGCAGTCCAAGGGACTCTTGGGAGTCTTCTCCAACACTACATTTTCAAAGCATCAATTCTTTGGCTCTCAGCCTTCTTTATGGTCTGAACTTCACATCCATACATGACTACTGGAAAAAAACATAGCTTTGACTAGATGGACTTCTGTTGCAAAAATAATATCTCTGCTTTTTAATATGCTGTCTAGGTTGGTCATAGTTTTTATTCCAAGGAGCAAGCATCTTTTAATTTCATGACTGCAGTCACCATGTGCAGTGATTCTGGAGCCCAAGTAAATAAAGCCTGTCACTGTTTGCCCATCTCTTCACCATGAAGTGATGGGAATGGCTGCCATGATCTTAGTTTTTTGAATGTTGAGTTTTAAGCCAGCTTTTTCACTCTCCTTTTTCACCTTCATCAAGAGGCTCTTTAGTTCCTCTTCGCTTTTTGTCATTATGATGGTGTCAACTGCATATCTGAGGTTATTGGTAATTCTCCCAGCAATCTTGAGCTTCTAGCTTGAGCTTCATCCAACCTGACATTTCACATGATGTACTCTGCACATAAGTTAATTAGGCAGGGTGACAATATACAGCCTTGATGTACTCCTTTCCCAATTTGGAACCAGTCCGTTGTTCCATGTCCAGTTCCAATTGTTGCTTCTTGACTTGTATACAGGTTTCTCAGGAGACAGGTATGGAGCTCCGGTATTTCCATCTCTAAGAATTTTCCACAGTGTGTTTTGATCCATAGAGTCAAAGGTTTTAGCATAGTCAATAAACCAGAAGTAGATGCTTTTCTGGAGTAATCTTGCTTTTCCTATGAACCAATGGATGTTGGCAATGTATCTCTAGTTCTTCTGCCTTTTTGAAATCCATCTGGTACATCTGGAAGTTCTTGTTTCACACACTGTTGAAGCCTAGATTGAAGGATTTTGAGCATTACTTTGCTAGTATGTGAAATGCATGCAACTGTGCAGTAGTTTGAATATTCTCTGGCACTGACCTTCTTTGGGACTGGAATGAAAATTGACCTTTTCCAGTCCTGTGGCCATTGTGAAGTTTCCAAATTGCCGGCATATTGAGTACAGCAGTTTAACAGCATCATCTTTTAGGCCTTGAAATAGCTCAGGTGGAATTCATCACCTCCATTATCTTTGATTGTAGTAGTAGTGATGCTTCCTAAGGCGTCTTGACTTCACACTCCAGGATGTCTGAGTCTAGGTGAGTAATCACACCATTGTGGTTATTTGGGTCATTAAGACATTGTACAGTTCTTCTGTGTATTCTTGCTACCTCTTCTTAATGTCTTCTGCTTCTATTAGATCCATACCATTTCTGTTGTTTATTATTCCCATTTTTGCATGAAATAGTCCCTCAGTATCTCTAATTTTCTTGAAGTCTTTCCTATTCTATTATTTTCCTCTATTTATTTGCATTGTTCACTTCAAAAGGGGCTTTCTTATCTCTCCTTGCTATTCTTTGGAACTCTGCATTCAGATGGGTATATCCTTCCTTTTCTTCTTTGCCTTTCTCTTCTCCTCTTCTTATAAGGCCCACCTCAGACAACCATTTTACCTTGTTGCATTTCTTTTTCTTGGGGGTGTTTTTGATCATCACCTCCTGTACAATGTTAGAACCTCTGTCCATAGTTCTTCAGGCACTCTATCAGATCTAATCCCTTGAATCTATTTGTCACTTCCACTGTATAAGCATGATGGATTTGATGAAGGTGACACATGAATGGCCTAGTGGTTTTCCCTACTTTCTTCAATTTAAGTCTTAATTTTTCAATAAGGAGCTCATAATCTGAGCCACAATCAGTTCCATGACTTTTTTTTTTTTTTTTGCTGACTGTAGAGAATTTCTCCAACTCTGGCTGCAAAGAATATAATCAATCTGATTTCGCTTTTGACCATCTTGCGATGTCCATGTGTAGAGTCATCTCTTGTGTTGTTGGAAGAGGGTGTTTGCTATGATCAGTGTGTTCTCTTGGCAAAACTCAAAAGCTGCATTTGTCCCGCTTTGTGTCCAATGCATTCCATGTGGGCTGTTGTCACTGTGATAGCAGATGATTCCTCCCTTCTATTTATTCAAGCAAAACCATTATTTTAAATCCTATTGTTATTTGTTCTTTTAGTAGATAAGTTTAGCCGCCCTTACTTTTAGTTATTTAGTTGTAGCATTACTGACTACTCCATCTAGGCCACGTGTGTTAGTTCCTTTCTCTGTTCATCTTGAGCATTTATGGGTCCAGATGTTCTTTCCTAGTCCTCCTTTTCTTCTGACTTCTGAACAATGATTGTAACCTCAGTTAAACCCAAAGTTTTCTCCAAAAATATATTTTAATACCCCTTGACCCTTCTGGAATGAAAGATATAATGTTTCCATTTCATACCCGTAAAGATGTAAAGCAAATTAATGGTTATCTCAGGATGGTGTAAAAGGAACTGGGCGGTATGGTGTGTCTTTTGCAGGTGATGGAAATATTCTTAAATTTAGATAGTTGTACTAATGCACACCATTATTAGTATATGAAAACCCACTGAATTACAGTAAATGGTTAAAATGGTGAATTTCCATTTCTGTTAATTTCACCTGAAAATTATCTAAAACATTTCATCCGAAACAATATGTAAATAAAACTGGACAATGAAATGTTCTCAGGCCTGAAGGATCTTGCAAACATGGCTCCTGAAGGTAGGCATAACAATACAAAGGTGTTGATAAAAGCTGAGGGGAAAAATGACCCATGCTATGAAAAGGTGTACTTTTGACAATGCTGTTGACTATGGTAACATGGAAAATAAAGTTTGTGTAATGAACTTGTCATAGTGACTAAATATTTTCAGAGATATTTAGATATCTTAGCATCTTCAACCTGCAACATGCTAATTGGCTTTTCCTAGTTGTCTAATATATGAGAAAATAGATGCAAAATAAGAAGAAATGTAAATGTTTTAGAAGAACTTAGAACTATTAAGGTTATTAAAGAGTCTTTCCAGTTAAAATATGCTTTTAAAACAGAAATGTCTTTAAGAAAAAGATGAAACTCAGGGTATTGCTAGTAAAAAAAATAGGAAAGTCTCAAGAGTTTGTAAATATCTCATGAATTTTGAGGGTGCTGTTTCATAGAATATTTCAGTAAAATATTCAGATATTTATAAAAAACATGCCTCTTCAATCTTCTTGTTAAACATGAAGTAAGTCTTCGAGGATTGATAAGGGTTTTTTCCATATAAAGCTGATTTTCAGCCTTATTTACAGATGAGTTGCTGCTGGAGAGTTACATGCATACAACTTCTGTCTAAATAGACAACAATTTGATACACAAAACAGTTTTCAAAGAAATGATATGTGCTAACATCAGAAAGGCAATTAAGTTTTAGAGATCTGTTCCATGACATTTTTCTACAGGTAATACTGTATTCTACATTCAAAAAATTGCTATAAAGGATAGACCTTCTGGTGTGTTCTTAATGTTAAAAACTTAATTCAAGTTTAAAAACAATAAAACGAGTTAATGGTCTCAGTTTTGAACTTAGACAGGCATTTATCAGGCTGAGAAAGCTATTCAACCTCCACCAGCATTCTCAAAAAAAAAAGAAGGAAGACTTCTGAGGGCACAGCCAAGAGCTGAGGAAGAGATCTAGAAATCCTGTGGGTATTGATGAAACATGGCTGGCTGCACACCTTAACGCCCTGAAACAGTGTCTCCCTAACCTGAAACCCTTTAAATGAAAGTATTTGTTGTAATTATCTTGCTCTCTTGTCAACATTATATGTTGGATACTCTTGAGCTCACAAGTCTTTGAGACCAAACAAATGCACCTGAGATGCTAAACACAATTAGCTCATCTTCTCTTGACCTTATTTTAGTGATGGAATCTTGAACCATTCAATATTGACATAATTGGAAAGAGGGAAGGAGGGAATGTATTTTTCATGTGTAAATGAATTATTATGGCAAGAGGGTGAACAAACATGTCTTGGAGACCTGGGTTCAATCCCTGGGTTGGAAAGATCCCCTGGAGAAGGAAATGGTAACCCACTCTTGTATTCCTGCCTGGAGAATTGCATGGACAGAGGAACCTGGAGGGCTACACATGCAGTCATGGAGAATTGGACACGACTTAGTGACTAACACACACATGTACATGAACTTTAAAAATATCTGTAATATTTAATTCTTAAAAGGTGACCTGAAGCAAATATTAAAGATTTGGTGATATATTTCTGCTGTGTAGACAAAAGTAGTATACAAATAGTTTCTCTAACTTGGAAATGTCATTATTAAATATTTGTGAAATTATAAATTTTGCCTATCTGCAACATTTGACATAAAAATCAACCTAATATATCTGATCTTGTGTCAAGAACTGACTTTAAGAAAAACATGGATCTGAAGTCTTTATAGTCAACTTAATAAGAATTTTACTTGACCTAACACTCACTGATGTTTTGTTCTCAAATATTTTGAGGGCATGCCTTTATTTATGTGATCTGTGCTCAAAAGTGTTTTGTCTGAATGAAACTGATTCCCTTTGGAGAATCCCAAAGGAAATATTTAAAAGCTCACAGATAATAATGGAAATGACCTTTGGTTACTAAGTAGTATATAACACCTTTGTGATTGTTATCATGTCCAAGAGATTGCCTTTGAAATTCAGACAGAGCACTGAATCTAGACACTATCGAAGTCCCGGTGCATTATTCCCAGTTGTGCTACATGCCAAAGGAGATCAATGGGCTCTGTGATCTGAATGACCTCTCTGTAGCTCCTGTGTATGGGCAAATTGTTGTGATATTTGGTATTCTTTATTCTCTGTTGGAGGCAGACATGCTCCAGGGTACACCTGAATAAAGTTTCAGTGCTCAATAATTACTTTGACTATTCCTTGGACTATTATTGATCAACATTATTTGTTTTATTTTCAAAAATCATATTTCCAAAAATCAGAAATACAGAAATTGTAACATACCTGGTTCCTTACAGCACAATTTTTACATCCCAATACTTAGCATAAAAACTGATAAAAACACAATTTTCTAAAAAAAAATACAATTTCCTTTTTATATTAACTCTTTAATAAATCTTTGAAAGGATTCTGCCCCAGCAGCTGGAAAATAGTAATTTGAGTATCCATGCATGGAGGTTTTTTAAGCTCTTAAGGTATGCCAAGTTGTGAAGCACTGTCCTTAAAAAGCTTATGGTCTATGAAGCATGCAATTAGATAATAGGTGTAATATTATGCAGTTAGAACACATACTTCTAGGTAATAGATGCATTGCTGTACAATGTAATAAGCACTTTGACAGAAATAAGTGAAGGGTCAATGCGCAGTCATGTAGACACTCGAAGTTTTGGGGACTAGTGTCTGGAATCATAGAGGAGAAAAAAGCAAATCCTCTTTAACTGGATATTTGAAGGACATATTTGTCTTATCGATTCTGAGTTAGGAGCTAGAGGAGGAGTGCTCTAGGATGACACAGCCTCATCAAAGGATAATAGAGGCAACAGAGCAAACAGGGAAATGGCTTACAGTTCAGCCGTAAATGAATTTTCATTGGATGTGTGGGTAGCATTGGAGGGAATGGAAGGGTAAAATAGGGACTAGATTATCATAGGGTAAGTTATTAAATTTTAGAAATGGAATCAACAGATCTTAGATATAGATTTTCCACCCATATATCTTTCTATTCATTACCATAGATAAATTATCCAAACATTTTGCTGAGGTCAGTTCCTTGATAGATGTGCCAGGTCCCAGCCTCTCTTGCCTACAAATAAAATTTTCCTCCCTCTTCTAAATAATCATTATTCTCTATGTGATAGGATAATATCCATAGTACATACACTGTTTTCACTTCCATCTTAAAAACAAAACCGAAAAACGTCTGTTTCCAGTTTCTACTTCAAATTCTTGCTCACTCTTGTTAATAAAAATAATAATCTTCAAACACTTTTTCAATTTATACTGTGTAACAATTGTTGTGTCACTGTTGTGTCCAACTGTTTTGTGACCTCATGGACTATAGCCCACCATGCTCCTCTGTCCATGGGATTTCCCAGGCAAGAATACTGGTGTGGGTTGCCACTTCCTCCTCCAGGGGATTTTCCTGACCCAGGGATCTAACCTGTGTCTCCTGCACTGCAGGTGAATTCTTTACCACTGAGC
Organism: Dama dama; assembly: GCF_033118175.1. Taxonomy (NCBI): domain Eukaryota; kingdom Metazoa; phylum Chordata; class Mammalia; order Artiodactyla; family Cervidae; genus Dama; species Dama dama. The sequence goes on along the minus strand of NC_083710.1, from coordinate 64,685,179 downwards.
CAGGAGGGAAGCCCACCCTAACAATTAACATTGTATCTAAACTCCAGACCTTTATTATGACATAAAAAAAGTTGGTGGTTCCTGAATCATGCCTTCTACAAACTCAGAGTCCAGACTTTGACATTCATCTCTGGAAGTGTATCTTCCCTGCCCTAGAATGCAATAGGTGGTAAGAAATATCTCACACCTGTTATAAATATTATTTCTGAAATCTTGGCCTGTGTACAACAATATTGTGTGGCATTATTTGTTCAAGAGTTGGCTTCAGTTATTTCAACATGCATTTTATTTTCTTTATCTATAGCCCAAAGGGCTCTTATTAAATCTAGATGTATAATGATTATTGGGTATCTACATTTAGGTGTACTACAGACCTAAAACTTAGTATCTCCAGTGTAAACCCATCATTTTCATTCATCCCTCTGATATGCTACTTTTACTGTGTTCTCTGTTCAAATGAATGATAAATGCTTCATCCATCCACACAGGGTGTCATCATTTATTCTATCCTAAATATCATTAATTAATTCATTGGTAATTCAAAATAGTTACTGTCAACTTGCTATTTTCTAAGCAATGCTTTAGATGGTGGGGCTTAGTAGTGAAATAAGAAAGAATACCTCTAGCCTTAATAAACTTGTAATTCAGGGTTGAGATGAACAATAAACATCTGGAAATGTCAGTGGAATCCAATTTACTTTCCCAGAGGCAGCTCTCTATTGCCACAAATAGAATAGCCTTTTATTGCTAGAATCTACAGAACACTTTTCTCTGGTATGCTGACCACCGTCCCACTATTTTCCACAAGTTTCATTGGGTCCAAGTGGAAGTTTTTAAAACCATCATGAACTTTTCTCATTTGGCTTGTAAGGAAAATAAAGCACTCCTTTCCTCCATGGTACATCTTCCTAATTTCCACTGATTCCTCTATCCCTACAAGTCTCTTTCAGAGCTGGAGGGATTGCTCTACTTTGGTCTCAAAAACAGGTTTGACATCTCTTGTTTATCATGTCCAGGTTCTTAAACATGTCACTTTGAAAAGTGACTGTAGTTGCCACCATTCCAAAACTGTTGTAACAGAGAAGGAATGTGTTAGAAAAAGATCATGGATGTATAGCTTCAGAAATGTGTATACAGCAATAGTTTTTAAAGGGTCCAAACACTGGGGAAGGCAGTATTTTAGTAACTATCATTCTTGTATTCTCCCTTGCTCATTGATACTGCTATTAAATCTTTAGTGCCTTGGAGATTTGGAACATGATGAATATTATTTGATGTGTAATGTACACATCACATTTGAATTTGTACCCTTTCAGAGAGTACAAGTCACTCCAACTTCCCCCTCCCCACCAAGACCTGAAATATTTTCCCTAATTCTCCACAACATTCCTATATTCTATTGGACATTCATGTGGGTGAAAAATATGTTTATTATTTTCTAAGCAACATTTAAATCTATGTAATTATTTTTGCAGAGCTTAGTAATTACAAAACACGCAATAAATTCAACTACTATGTCAAATGAAGAAATACAGAATTTTTCTTTGTTCAAAATTACACTAATATTTTTCCATTGTGTTAAGAAAAGGTGTTATTTTGGCAATGTTGCCTGTGGCTTGATATTTACCATATAGCATTTCTATCAACTTCATAGATTAATATACGTTTAAGTATATGATGACTTTGTTATGTCTTCTAAGCTAGTCAGGATACAAATGTAAGAAGTGAAATTCATACTATTTAGCTGAAAATTACTTTCCTTTTATTTTAATTTATGTCATACTTAAGAAACTGGAGAGACTGTTAAAATACATTTGATTGTGGGTTTTGTCCATCTGAAACTCCAATACTATGGCCACCTCATGCGAAGAGTTGACTCATTGGAAAAGACCCTGATGCTGGGAGGGATTGGGGGCAGGAGGAGAAGGGGATGACAGAGGATGAGATGACTGGATGGCATCACCGACTCGATGGACATGAGCTTGAGTAAACTCCGGGAGTTTGTGATGGACAGGGAGGCCTGGCGTGCTGCGATTCATGGGGTCGCAAAGAGTCAGACACGTCTGAGCGACTGAACTGAACTGAACGGAACTGAATGACTTCACAATGTAGACCATTTTTCCACGTGCACGCTGGCTAATTGTATATTTTGAGGAAATGTTTATTTCTTTTTCTATTTTTAAAAGGGTCATTTATCTTTATATTGTTCAGTTGATATTGAACAATATATTTTCATATATTTAATATATATTTATACAATGAATGTACATTAGTATTTTATATCATTAACATGTCAACACATTAGATTCATCAGATATATTATTTTAAAAAATTTTCTTCCATTTTACAGACTGTCTTTTCTCTTTTCACTTTTATTGTTTGTGCTGTTTGATGTACAAAAGTTTACTGTGACACGAAATATTTTTTACATATAAAATTAGGGCAATAACTTTTTCAAAACTATGCAATATGGCAATAATTTTATTGATTTTAAAATTATGTAAAACTAAAGTTTCTTTGAGAATTACAGCTATGTTTGACTTTATAGGCTAAGCAGATATTTGTCTAATTGTCCCCTTGGAAAAAAAACACATAATAAATTCTTTTATTTAACAAATTAATAATTTGAGTTTCATAAAATTGTGTACCTTTTTACATCAACTCTCATTAGATTACACAATAGCCATTTTTACTTACATTTAATTCAAATAAATATAGCTTTAAGGTAGAAAGAAAAAACATTCTTTTTTTTAATGGAGGATATGCTTAATTACGACATCATACATTTGTGATCACGAACATGGAAATTTATTCAGGGCAGGAATGGGGAGAGAAAGGGCAGAGTGGAGAACGAATGCCAAATATGGTCCTCTACATCTCAGAAAAAGCCATGCCAAGTCTTCACAATAAGCCACTGTGATAACATTTCCATAAGCTACCTTCATCTAATCTTTATACCATCACTCTCCATTTCTACTTTATACCTAAAAGTCATTAGGTCATGCATTGTATGGAATTATTATTTTTTTTAACTGACAATGTCATAAAAAGCCCCACCCACACCACTTTTTTTCCCCAGTTTTGAAGGCTCTGTGCAGTCTATTTTGAGATGGCAAAAAAGACTTTGAAGAGACATATATTACTCCTGATATAACTGTGCAACATAGCAGACTCTAGTGCTGTGGTTAAATTTATATTTAATTAATTAAAATATTCTCCTTCAGTCACACTAGCTGCACATCAAGCTCTCGCTAGCTGCATGTGGTTAGTGACTATCACAGTGGGCAGTCAGTTGTTAAGAGTCTCCATCACTGAAGAAAACTTTCTTGGCTAGCACTGTTCAAGGTTATGACAGTTTTAATAATGCATTATGTTAAGCAACTAAGTTATCAGTATTCTACATGATAAATAATTGAGAAATTACTAAGAAAATGAAATCTATAAACCTGTCGGGGGGGAAGAGATTTTCCTCTACCCTTCTACACTCTTCTGGCTTGTGTAAGAATTAAGCTGACATAAGACAGATATAAAGGAGAAAATTAAACAGCTTACTAACATGTATATATGGGAGAGACCCAGGAAAGCTGTGTAACTTGTCAAAATGGCCAAAACACTCATTTTAAGCACCACCCCAGCTAAAGAGAAAACAAGAAGTTGGGAATAGTGGTTTGGGGCTTCAAGTAGTAGGAAAACTGTTCATATGGAGAAGAAAAAGCAAATGTGTGATAAACAAATGTTTGCTGGGCCAGGCAGAGACCATGGGACACAGAGAACTTTAGAAAACAGATTTTGCCAGGTTCTACCTGATCTACACACCTCGTTCATATTGCTGTTATCTATCATGATACTTCCCTTCCTGGAATAGGTTCTCTATCTGCATTATTTTAGGCAGTTAAGAGGAAGGTCACATTTTATTTTCCTGGGTCTTTTGGGCCTTGATTGTTTTCAGCTCAAAATAACGTGCATGCCAAAATAATATTTTGAGGTGCAAATTTTGCTCCACTAAAAACCTTTATTACAGTATTTACTGGGAAACAGAATTGAAAATATTAGGAAAATATATCAGTTTAATTTTCAGACTCTCATGTATTGTCAGATATTCTATAGCCCAATATTTCTAAAAGCATTCAAATTTGAGAGTGCTTTTTATAGTTAATAAAATTGAACATAATCAAGGATGTTTGCAAAGTATTTGAATAGCTTAAAAGTTACACATACACATGCACACATACATTATACTTATACACATAGTTCTTCAAAATAGGTTAACTTGAATAAATCAATTACTAATTCTGTAAAATAGAAGGAACACTATAAATGAGTTTAGACATGGTTTTGTAAAATAATTCACAGTTTCTAAGATCGCTTGTCTGTCCCCAGCTGTTGCTTTTCAAAAGTATCAGGGTTCAAATACAAAGAGAAACATAACTAAAGAAAACAAAACATTAACACTTTTTTTTCTTTTATAGCACAAATCCCCCAAATCATTTTAAAAATAGAAGACCGCAAGTATATATTCTGGATCCAAATTTGTGAATACATAAGTAATTAATCATGAGAGAATTTGGTGAATTTGCATTAAATTGTTCAAGCCAGTAGGGTGCACACACTTTGCATTCTAAAAATATCCAAATGTAGTTTTCAATAATGGATAATATCCTGCATTGATCATTTAATCTTATATAAATATATAGGCTATATTTAGCTTTAAGAAATACATTTAACACAACACACACATATTCAATTATTTCCTGAGTATATCCTTTGTTCACTAGTTAGAAGATTTCCATTTTTTAGAATCAATCCTAGTAGGGAAAGTTTATTTTCCTGATGGCTTTTATTTTATCTCCTTATATTTAATAATTTATTTTTCTTAGATGAAGTCTTATAGAGAAATTAAATAGTCCTCTATCGACAGAGTGCTTGAGTTTTGTTACCTAACTGATCTCTGGTGTTGACTCTCCTGATCTGAATGAATAAGTGCATTCTCCATTCCCCCACTGGCTTATAACAAACATACCCACAGCTCCACTCATTGTACAATTTTAGGAGCTCCTAAATATCTCCAAAGAATGTCTTATATTCTGCCTTTAGGTAATATATTTTTCAACACCATTCCAAGGAGAAATAGTTTATGAACTCTCCTTCAACAAAACTAGTTTGCTAGGAGCAAGTATAGTTTGAAGAGTAGACTAGAGAGATTAGTCTAAAACATTGAGAATTGCCTTAGGAGAACATGTCAAAAGTGATCATAAAAGAAAGAGCCCTGAGTAATGAGAGAATAACTAGTAACAAAAGTATAGGGAAAGATAAGTAGGACAAGAGAAGATAAAAAGAAGACTGGGACTTTTCCAATGATTAGCCCCACTAATTTTTGACTTTACCTTGTAGAATCATATCTCCATTTTTCAATTTCATTTTTATTTCAAATATATAAAATTTAGTAAAATCAAAATTTTTGCTTAAAGACAATTTTAAAATACAAATCTGTCACTTGAGATGTTAAATACGATCAAATGAAAGGCTATATATATTTTTCCAGGTTTATACTTTCTTTATACATCCAATATCACCAGTCACTCATCACTGTATTTCCATCACTTTATGTGTCCTCCAGCATCTTATTTCAACAACAGCAATTAATTCTGTAATGTTTCAACAAATATTGCTTTTTCTACCATCAATTATTAACTATACCTTTTCTAGTTCTTTGTAGAGCAGACATAAAATATTTCTTCAAAGTGATTATTTCATAGCGATTTTTCTTTTATTATTATTTGGCAAACATTTATCAAATCCTTAGTTTGTGATATATACTGGTACATACAAAACTGATAATAATCACTAACTTCTAATATCTCCAGTAAATTATATTCAACTCAGAAGGAAATATTCTAAATGATTTTACCTTCACAATATGGTTTCTTAGCAAAGAATCTCATTGTTTATACAGTGATGACATCAATATTGCCATTTTCTGTTTTAAACTGTTGCATGGAACTCACTAACCAATGGCCACACAGCCAACGGAACTTCACAGATCATACTACACTCATCTTTACACTTCTTAAGATACTTTCAGGTGCACACAACATAAACCTAACTCAACTGAATTTTAAAAGTAAGACAATTATTTTCTCTAACACAGTAGTAAGTTTGAAGGTAGGTGTTACCAGAGCTCTTAACTATCAATGATGGCATTAAAGTCTTAGTTCCCTTCCATCTACTGGGTCACAAGCTTTGCTGCTGTCATGTTCTGAAGATGGTTGCTGTTGTTTCAGGTCAATGTTCATGGGAGGAGGGGGCGGCAGGGAGAGAACACCCCTCCAAATGGTTTGAGTCTCCTTGTCAGTGAGAAAAAGATTTTAGAAGTTTGCCAATTGTGTTCTTTTCAATTTATGGGTGAGAATTATGTTATAGTTCAATTCCGAAACTGATCCATGATGAGAGTAATGGGACCAGCACACATACCTTAGCCAAAAAGGATTTTATTTCATGGACTAAGTTCTACTTCCGTGGAGGACTGTGGCCACATGGAGTACAGTGGATTCTTAAGAACAAAACAAAACAAATAAGCAAATGAAAAAAAATATTAAAATCATTGGCTTGACTGAGGAGGGAACAAGGAATGATATACTTGGTGGTGAAGGCAGGCAACAGCAAGGTCTTGTTCCTTCTGATCTGTCCCATCCCTCCATCTGGCAGGTTTTACTGAACCATCTGTTTTTTTGTTGGAACATGCTAAGAGGGTCTATTCACCCTGCCTAAAATTACAGACAAATAAGATCTAAAATTCTGTCACCAATAAGACTATTTTCCTAGACAACAGTATTCTTAATCATTGAATCCCTTTTTCAAAAAATTATTTTTTGGTTCCAAAACATCTTCTCAAACCTCTCACAGATGTAGAGCAAAAAACCACATAGCCTTACTAATTATGCAAAGATTATAACCCAAATGACTATTTCTTAATCCACTTTAATTTTATAAAGTTAAAATTCTTATCCCTGCTTCATTGCTAAAGAAGTTGGGATTCAGGGAGCATAATAGTTTGCCTACCAACTTCATTCCTCTATCAAAATATTTCTCTTTTTTGGGAATAAGGCAAGGGCATATTTACAGGCAAATGTTCTTGCTCAACACCCAGAAGCTTCAGTTAGTGTGATACAACTCATGAAATCAGATATGAAACTTGAACTCAAATACTCTTATCAACTTCTATCCTCCTCCAGGACAACAATACATACAGAAATTATTGTAAGTGGAGGTTCATAGACTGATGATTTTCACCAAAATTACCCCATATTAATCAGGAAATTTCTGCAGTGAGTCTACTGTGAACAAGAAAAACAAAAGAGTGTTCCTTACTGCCCAGTTCTGAAAGGGTTGAGTCATAACCCACTGTAGTTGCCCACTGACAGAGCAATCTGGGAGGAACTGGGGATGAAAAACAGGACGAGACATGCTGTGCTTTGGATAAAGAGGCTCTTAGATAGTCAGACGGGCATCTCAGAGGAATTTCAATGACCTCAGACTCTTGCATCTTCCATACCAAGAAAAGAACTAAATCCATTGTGCTTAGTAGCTCAGTTGTGTCTGACTCTTTGCTATCACATGGACTGCAGCCCACCAGGCTCCTCTGTCCATGGGAATTCTACAAGCAAGACTACTGGAGTGGGGTGCCATGCTCTCCTCCAGGGGATCTTCCCACCCCGGGGATTGAACGCAGGTCTCCTGCATTGCAGGAAGATTCTTTACATCTGAACGACCAGCGAAGCCCAGTAAAATCACTAACTTGAGATATCTGTTTTTTGTAATTAGCTGTAATTTAAGATATTTGCAGCCATGAAATTAAAATGTGCTTACTCCTTGGAAGGAAAGTTATGACCAACTTAGACAGCATATTAAAAAAGCAGAGACATTACTTTGCCAACAAAGGCCGTCTAGTCAAGCTATGGTTTTTCCAGTGGTCATGTATGGATGTGAGAGTTGGACTGTGAAGAAAGTTGAGCGCCAAAGAATTGATGCTTTTGAACTGTGATGTTGGAGAAGACTCTTGAGAGTTCCTTGGACTGCAAGGAGATACAACCAGTCCATCCTAAAGATCAATCCTGGGTGTTCATTGGAAGGATTGATGCTGAAGCTGAAACTCCAATACTTTGGCCACCTCATGTGAAGAGTTGACTCATTGGAAAAGACCCTGGAGCTGGGAGGGATTGGGGGCAGGAGGAGAAGGGGACGACAGAGGATGAGATGGCTGATGACATCATCAACTCAATGAACACGAGTCTGGGTAAACTCTGAGAGTTGGTGATGGACAGGGAGGCCTGGCGTGCTGCAATTCATGGGGTTGCAGAGTCAGACACAACTGAGCGACTGAATTGAACTGAAGATATATCCTTGACGACATGTATTTTCAAGCTCCCCCCTACAAGTTCATATATAATCTGGTCTCTCCCCAGCCTCTTTGGAACAGCTACTCAAAGCTCCTTGAGTGACTGTCTTCCAGCTGTCATCCTCAGTAAGACCCTGAGTGAAACTAAAACTCACAACTCTTCTGTTGTGTGCTTTTCCTTGTCAGCAATACAGAAAGAGTAGGCGAGAGGCAGTCACAAGAGACCATCAGTCCCATCCTAAAAACCAAACCACACTTGATAAGCTACAAAGCATTGTTTTTTTCTCAGTCAGAGGGCTGACAGTAAACAAGAAGCCTTGCAGAACTAAGTGCCAAAAGTGAGGAGCCTCATAGGAGAGAACAAACATGATTTCTCTTTACTGATAAAGCAGTGAGAGAATCAACCAAGGTAACAAACCAGAAAACACATGGTTGAACATCTATTTTTTCAGGGTTGAATGTTTAATGGTTGTATGTACATATGACAAAACCCTGTGTTCTCCCTAGTGGTAACAACTAGGTAGTACTTTCCTAGGATCTTCACTTTCCCCAGTGATTGGGACAACTTGACAAAAGAAGGGAATCAAGATCTGACAGATATCTTCCTTGATGAAGGTGTGGTTTCTCCAAGTGTGAGGTAAACTTAGACTGAGTCAGAGAGAAGACCTTAGAGAAATCAGACATGAAATCTTATACCTAAGGAAGTAATGATAATTATTCATGTATATATTAATTTATGCATTTATTTTTTTCCACCTTATAACATGAATAATCAAGTCCAATTATGTACTTTATGCCAGCCATTGTGCTACATGTTTAAAAACATTATATTATAAAACTAACATTATTACTTCGAGAACTCAGTGTAAAAACTGAGACTTAAAGGATTTAAGTTTTGCTCAGAATCATGAGATAATAAGCAGTGGAATCACAGTTCAAAGCTATGACAGACCATAATATCTATGTTTTGCTCTGAGTAATTCAGAAATACTATATTCCCTACAATATTTTATATTTACATATATATGAACATATTAAAACAAAGTATTATATATTCTATGTATAATACAAATTATGTGCTAATGTATTAAAAATGAGTTCATATTTAAAATATTTTATATCACTAAAGTTCCTTAATTGGATTTATATTATACACTATAATAAATATTCACAGAAGTTTTCTTTTTTGGACATGTGATTAGTGTTTGTTTAGTATAAAATGTAGAATTGTAAACTTAAAATGAAATGCATCTTTTGTCCTCAGAGAAAGTATTTCCACTTCAAAATTTATTTTTATATCAGAAACAATTCAAATATTAGAACACATGTTGGCAACATAAAAGTGCTACCACAGTATTTCATTGATTCAGAAAATTCACCCCCCTGGGTTTTTATTTACTTGTTTTTTTCTGATAGTCACAGATTGCCATGCCATCGATAACAAATGATTTGAGGAACTGTTGGTTGTCTAATCAATTTGGCTCAGTAGGAATTAGAAATACAACTAAACATGTAAAAGCTAAAAATAATATTGATACAGCAAGGGTATGAAAAATCAGTTATTTTTACTTAAGCTATCACTCATTGCTTACATCTGTGCTGCATGTTAATCACAACCTCTTAATCACTCTACAATGTAAGCTGCAAATAATATGCATGCTAGTCAAGGTTAATCTTGGTTCATTAGAGAACTGAATTTAAAATGCCTTAAGGCAAAAATAAATGGAATAAAAGAACAAAAAAGAAAGACCTCTATTAAAAGGATGCAAGTAAAGGATGCAGTCGTATTTCATAGAACTCAAGGGCAGGCAGTACATTCAGACCTCCTGGGGGCTGAGACTCGAGATGTGGAAATCTACCAAGGATGAAAGCGTCCCACATCATCAGTCTCTTCTCTCCCTGCAGCCTCATGACCTCTCATCTCTACACTTTGTATGTCTTCTTCATTCTTCTCTCTGTAGACTGACTTTCTCTACTCTTCAGTACATGAACATAACTCTGCAATTTACATTATCTTGATTCCCAACACAAATGAAGACTTAGGAAATTACTGAATGTCAAATTTAAGTTCCTGAGACTACAATATAATCGAGCTAACAAAGATGTAACCCTTTACCATAGTTGATACATTTTAGATTTTATAGCCATTAGTTGGGAAAAATTAAGTATTCTCACAATTAGATCAATACACTAGACAAAGATACATCCAAATACTTTGAACATATATGTTTAAGACATTGATAGCCCACTCTTTGACTGTCAAACACATTAGAAATGATCAGTTCTTTACTTTGTGTGTGGAGTTACCACTTTTGTACTGAATACTCTAAGAAAAATAAAGAAACTTCTAAGGCACTCCCCAAAAGGAAAGAGACTTGAGTTTCAAAGTCAAATATCTGAGACATATAAAATATATACCCAAAACAATGGACTTGGACTATTTCTTGAAACTGTATTCTTCACTTCAGAGGGGACACAAATTTTCTTGTTTATAGGTGAAAACTAATAGGCTAGATAAATGACCTTGCCAAGCGTCCTTGGTACTGTCCCTTCTTTTATCCCCATGACTGAGCATCACAGAGAGTCAGGCTAGAGATATGAAAAGGGCCCAAGTCAAGCAGTGGATCTGATGCCTCCTTTTATGGAGGTAAAGATAGTTTGCCAGCTTTCTCACAATTCCCTCTGCAACAGAGAGGAAGAAGCCAAACCATGATGTTCGAAACACCAAAAACGAAATGAAAATCAAAAATGTTTTGTAAGAGTGGTCATCTTCAAATGAATGAGAATAATTGTTACCAGAATTTTCATTGGTAAGTATGTGCAAGAGGATTAAATGGCATAAATAGGATTCTATTTGAAGTATGATGCCTATGATCATATCTTGAAAACACACACACACACATATATACATATTAGATATACTAGATAATATCTATCTAGATAATATATACTAGATAATACATTCAGACTATAGAGAATATCTTAAGAAAGTCCAATTAACATCAGTTAGGTCAATTAGGTCACATTCATATTAGATTAGGTCAAATCCAATGACCTTAATGTATTAATATGGTATAAATAGAAAATAATAAACTATTCAAATAGACCTACTTGTGAACTGCTAAAAATTTTTACAATAAGTGTTTGATTTTGAATGATAAGAACAGAAAAAAATGGAAAAAGCAGAATGAAAAATAGAAGAGATGGAGACAAAAATATACATAGATAGGAGATTTAAAATAACTGGAGTAAACCTTTCCCTTAAAGTTTAAGTCACCTATCTCATTTAGACATGGGTAAAGATAGATTAAAATTAAAACCAAAAAGTTTTGTAGGAGAAAAAATAGAAAATGTACCTAATAAAATTTCAATAGAAAATGACTAGATACTAAAGAATGTGACCACAAATCAAATGGAAAGAGAAACCTAATAATTTAAAGTTCTATAAAACAAATTAAAAATATTGCCTAAGCTTTGGAAAGACACAAATCAGAACATAAACAAATTCTCATGTTTTGCAGCAAGACAGGAAGGAGGACATGAAATGAGAACTGACAGATATCAGAAAAGAATTGGAAAAAAATAAAGTTTTTTTACCGGAAGAATTAAATTCAAAGAAACCTAATCAGATATGTGTATCACAGAAGCCAAAATATTAAGACAGCAATAAAATTTGAAAGACAACATTTGGTAATTCCTCACGAAATAATTTTATCAGGAAATAATAAAGAATAAGTTTTCGAGTGAATACTTTATGGGGAACTTCAAAATGGGAACATAAGGCTGTCATCCCCTGAACCACAATTGAAATCTCAGATTCACTAAAAGTGGAAAAAAAATATTTTGTTTCCTGATGTGGAGCAATATGAATCTCAGAGGAGTATCTCTAAAGTGTTCATATCAAAACTGTAAATCAAATATCTAGAGCAAATTTCAAATTTTAGCAAATACAAAGAGAGAAACAAGTTAAATGACTTAATCAGAGAAGAAGAAGAAACACAATGTGGGATGTTCTGAAGGGCTAAATATCACAGGTTTCCACATTAAGAATAAAAAAAAAATAGACCTAGAATATCTAACAACTAAATGTGAAACATGAACTCTGTTAAAATCCTTACTAAAAAAAAAAATCAACTTTAAATAACAGTTCTGAGAAAATAAGGAAAATGTGATAACACAAGAGCATCATGGTTATATGGAGACAAATTATCTATGGCATGAAAAGACACATACTGAGTGTGTTTCTGTTTTGTGAATACGTTCATTTGTATAATTTTTTTTAAGTTTACCCATATAAACAACGTAGAGAATGAATTTATGTTTACCAGGGATGGAAGGGTGGGAGGAAGGTACAGGCTGGGAGTTTGGGATTGACATTTTCACACTGCTATATTTGAAACAGATAACCAACAAGGACCTACTGAATAGTACAGGTAACTCAGCTCAATGTTCTGTAAAAACCTATATAGGAAAAGAATTTGAAAAAGAATAGATACATATATATGTATAACTGAATCACTTTCCTATACACCTGAAACATAACAGTGTTAACCAACTATGCTCCAATTTAAAATAAAAATTAAAAAAGACATATATTGACATATATATGGGCCTAAGTTCTCTATATATGGGAATTTACTTAAAATTTATTGAAGAAAAAAAAAGGACAAGTAAAGTAAATGAAGCAAAATTAAATTAATTTTGAACCTCTAATAGAGGTTCATTTACTTTACTTGTCCTTTCTATTTTCTTTAATAATTTTTAAACAAATTCCCATGTATCAAGACCTTTGGCCCATATATACTTCAATATATATATGGGGTTTAATTCATTATTCTTCCTATTTCTCTATCTGATCATTTTAATAGAAAATGACAGACAAAGGAGATTAAAATATACCTTGTGGGTTATGACCTAAGTAGTTTACAAATAAAATATTACAGCTTTAGGTAGTTGTTTTAGGGGAATGAAAAAATGCATAAAGTTTTAATATCAGAAATCTGAAAAGACCAACAAAATAAAACAAACCAAAAAAGAATGGAAGCAAGAAATCTGCAAAGGTATAATGAGAAATTAAGCTATTTGCTGCAAACCAAAATTGTACTACCATTAATTAAAACTTGTTAGTTCTTTGAGGAGATAATATATATATATATATATATATATATATATATATATATATATATATATAACTTACATATGTGTTTGAGAGTTTGAGAAAAATATATAATAAACATGTATAAATGAATGTGTTAATTTATAATGGACATATTTTAAAGTTAGGCTACTAGCGAGGACACCTGAAATCCAATACATTTGTTATTTTACAGTATATGAATTATTTCCTATTCAGTTGTAATTTACAATAATGAGATCAAACAAAATAGGAGCAGAGCAGAAAATAAACCTAAAAGAAAATGGCAAGGCATTACAAGTTCAAATCCTAAAATCCACTGGATCCACATGACTTATTTAACTCATGACTTCATTTTGTAAAGTTAGGCTAACTAACATGGCTTTGAAATTAAACAAGTATCACACATATGAAATCCAAAAATATCACTTAACAAAGAGGTAGAAAATTTTTAAAAATACTATATTATACATCATACCTTAGTAAGAATATTTCAAAATTTCAAGGGTATTTTATGACATATAATTTCAGCTTAAAAACTGCAGATTGAGAATACGCTGGAATTTATATTCACACACAAGTTCATAGAAAGAAAGAAAAAGATGTACTAAAGTATAAGCTAAAAATAAAAAGCTAATATATTGCCTCAATGTAACTCAATTAAGAGAAATATCTGTGTTTAGAAACTCTTAGATGTATTTGGAAGACGGAAATCAAAGGTTTACCTTGGGGCCGACTCTCTCAGGGAGACCCATGTGCAGCATCTGTACTCTCAGCCTGGTTGGGGCTCACACGTGAAGCCATGAGCCAGGCTCCATCTGATGTTGCCACAGATAAATGTTCTGAAAAGGCCAAAGTGTTAATGAAAACCAAATTAAAATTCATAGACTGTCAGTTACATCCAGGGTTCTACTGAGTGGTAATAAGAGTTTCAAAAACAGTGAAAAAGAAGAGGAAATATTTAAAGGATTGATGGTTGCTTCAAAACTGAAAAAGATAAGTGTTCTTCTTTTAAAAGAAGCTAAGAAATCTGCATGCTCACTACTGCGATAGTGATTTTTAAATCGTGAAACACATTTTTTTTCCCTGTAATATGTACATAAGACTGTCTAAAATATTTGTCGAAGAAAAAAGAAGGGATTTTTGCTTTACCAGAAAACTAACAGTATGAAAAGATCTAAATTTTTATAAGATATACTATTATCACAACGATGTACAGATAGACCCAAGGCATAGCAAAGATAATTCAGAAACAACTTGATGATTATCTATTAATTAAACAATGGAAAGTAAATTTAGAGGATGAAAGACATTTTCAAAAATTAATTATGAAGTAATTGTTAAGTAATTAATAATTGTGAAAATACAGGCTATAAAAATATTGGTCAAAAAGTGACAGCTAGTTTAAACTGATTAAAAAACAACTACAGAATTGTTAAAAATATGGGGCAATTTTATAAATTTGGAATAGGTTTGTATTAGTTTTCTATTGCAGCTGTAACAAATTACCACACATTTTGTGGCTGAAAACAATGGCAATTTATTTTTGTTCTATTCTCGAGGTCAAAGTCCAAAACAGGTTTTATTAATCTGAAATAAAGGTGCCTGCAGGAAGATCCCCTAGAGAAGGAGATGTCTACCCACTCCAGTGCTCTTGCCTAGAGAATTCCATGGACAGAAGAGCCTGACAGGCTACAGTCCATGGGGTCGCAAAGAGTCAGACACGACTGAGCAACTGTGCAACAAAGATGCCTGCAGAGCGGTCCTCCCACCAGAAGCTTTAGGAAAGAATGCCTTTCCTTTGCTTTTCTAACTTCTTGTCTTCAAATCCAGAAGTGTAGCATCCTCAAATCTCTCTCTTAAATTTCATAACATCTTCTCTCTCAAAAAGAGCCTTGTGATTACATCAGACCCACCCATATAATCCAGGATAATAAACTTCACATCTCAAGATTCTTAACTAAATCACAACTATACGTGCTCAGTCCATCAGTTGTGTCTGACTCTGCAGCTTCAGGGGCTGTAGCCCTCCAGGCTCCTCTGTCTGGAGATTTTTCAGGCAAGAATACTGGAGTGGGTTGTCATTCCCTTCTCCAGGGAACCTTCCCTACCCAGGGATCCACCAGAGAAGCCCCTAAATCACATCCTATTTGCCATTTAAGGTAACATGTTATAGGAATTAGGGCATGGAAATCTTAGGACATCCTTCTTCAGCCTATCAAGGTACATTGTTTCTCAAAATAACATTCAGAAGTTCTTAAATATAAGTACTGATAAGTTTGATGACATTAATGTTTTAAATTCCTATGAAACAAATGATACCACAAAGTTACCTGGCAAGATATAGACTGGAAAAAGAAAATATCTGCTATATTTATAATGAACACTGTTACTTAACATATTAAAAAAAACAAAAAAAATTAAAAATTAAAAAAAGGTAATTGACTTGAATAATATGCAGTTGACTAATAAAAACCTGAAAAATAATTTCATGGATCAGAATGATGGAAATTTAAATCAATTAAATTATCGAAGGCAGGAAGAGAAGGGGATGACAGGATGAGATGGTTGGATGTCATCGACCACTTGATGGACATGAGTTTGAGCAGGCTTTGGAGTTGGTGATGGACAGGGAAACCTGGTGTGCTGGTGAGATGGTTGGATGGCATCACTGACTCGATGGACATGGGTTTGGGTGGACTCCAGGAGTTGGTGATGGACAGGGAGGCCTGGCGTGCTGCAGGTCATGAGGTCGCAAAGAGTCGGACACTGAACTGACTGAGTGACTGAACTGAACTGAAGGCCTTCAAAGACAAGATACTTGTTCCTTAATTCTCTCTGACTACATAATGTATAGTAAAGGGGATTCCAGGGTGGCTCCATAGTAAAGAACCCACCTGCCAATGCAGGAGATGCAGAAGACACAGGTTCAATCACTGGGTTGGGAAGATCCCCTGAAGGAGGAAATGAATATCCACTTCAATATTCTTGCCTGGAAAATCCATGGACAGAGGAGCCTGGTGGGCTAGAGTCCATGGAGTTGCAAAGGGTCAGACATGACTGAGCACAATGAATAATAAACTTTTACTTTTAGTAGACTGCTTTATAAATTTTGTTGGAATTTAACAAATATCTTGAATTTTCACATGAGCTTAAACTAAGGCTTGTATTTGTCTCAATATCTAATTAACATTTGTAAGAAAAATATTGTGAAATGAGAAAAAAAAAAATCTCAAGACACTTTTTGCTGAATTTTGAGTGCAAAATAGCAATTTCATTGAGAATATGCATTTTTGATGGATTAGATAATAGTATAATTTAAGTTTTTTAATATTCCTTCACTTGTGATACTTTCTCTTCCACAGACATTAACTGAACCTCCAACTCCAGCCAGATACTTAAAAGAAATTAAAGTTAAAAATGTGGATAGATAATCACCATCCTTCCCCACTGCTTAAATCATCAATTCAAAAGGCAGATTTCCTGAATGTATTTTTAAAACTCATACCTTTCCCCAGATACACCTATTTAGCTCTTGGATCTTCTTGTATTACACCTGCCTTTTATTCTGATTAAATTAATTTGTGGAATGCGTGACAATGTGACAGTGTAAACTGATTTAATATATGTGGTCAACATGTTTTCAGCAATAAGTTTAGTGAATATGGAGTTGGAAAGAACAGGAAAGCTAATTTTTATCAACATGCCTTCTTGAACCCTTGTGGCTCAACTGGTAAAGAATCCACCCATAATGTGAGAGATCTGGGTTCGATCCCTGGGTTGCAAAGATCCCCTGGAAAAGGGAATAGCTACTGACTCTAGTATTCTGGCCTGGAGAATTCCAAGGACTTTACAGTCCATGGGGTTGCAAAAAGTCGACTGAGCGACTTTCACTTCACTTCACTTCCTGAACCCGGATCAGTGAAAATTTATGGCAGTTGAGAACTCCACATATATATTGTAAAGTATTTCTCCTCAGAACGGCAGATGGATATTCACATACCATCAAGTTATGAGAGACCATGGTGGGGTAAAAGAGTGAAAACACAATCATTCTTAATTTAAGCATGGTGTATGTTGCAGAAAGCACTTCCCAGCTAGTGGTAAAGAACCCGCCTGCCAATGCAGGAGACCTAAGAGACACAGGTTCAATCCCCTGGAGGAGGGCATAGCTATGACTCCAGTATTCTTGCCTGGAGAATCCCATAGATGGAGGAGCCTGATGGTCTACAGTCAATGTGGTCGCAAAGAGTGACTTAACACATATATGTTGTAAAAAAATTCACGTTTTCCATCCGATTAGCTACCAATCCTAATCTAGGACAAATTTTGATGGCCCTTAGACACTGTTAATATGGTAAATTCATATATACATGAGTTTAAAAAAATCTTAATTGAATATGCTAATAGTTCATGTATACGCATGGAGGGCAATACAAATAAAAAGTACACACTGGTCAGCAGAAGATGTATCATGAAACTAAGGAAATACAGCCATTCAAGGCCTGACCCTGGCCTCTGACTTCCCTTCCATCACAATTCTCCTAGGATCTGGTGAAATGGAGAGACTTGAAGGACTTTTTGGCAATTTAGCTGAGAATTAGCTGAGTTGGAACAATGCAATTTTTACAGTAAATCTGAAAAATGTCTTCTTATGTCGATAAAACAAGTGAGGAAAAGTTAAAATCCCCTAACATATAAGAATAGGAAGTGTATCTTCTTTTATGAACAAACATGCACATATAGGAAGTGTTATCTCCTTTTACTAACATTAGATTTATGTACTTTTTTTTTTGCCACTTTATGATTATTGGTTTTATTTTTATATTTTTTTCCATTTATTTTTATTAGTTGGAGGCTAATTACTTTACAATATTGTAGTGGCTTTTGCCATACACTGACATGAATCAGCCATGGATTTACATGTTCCCCATCCTGAACCCCCCTCCCACCTCCCTCCCCATCCCATCCATAGATTTACTTTAAAAAATGTACTTAAAAAAATGAGAGAAATTTCAGAAAAATTTAATGAGATCACTTTAAAAATCTGATAAATATGACAAAATACTAGATTTCTTCATTGAGAAGCAAAGTCTAACATTTTTCAGACTTTAATAAAAGCAGAAATAATTAAGAAAAATTTAACATTTGAATTAAAATAATGAATAATCATTTTACCAGATAATTTTTGAGAACCAGTGATATGTGATGTACATTAAAACTGAAATTCATGCTGATTTATCATAAACTAATGACACTGAAAAATATATTAAAATTAAAATATCAAACAAAAGTAAGGCTATCAAAAATTAAGTGATTAATAATAAATATAATCAACTCAAATGTGTTTTGGACTTCTCACTGCTCAAGAATAGAGTAAATAATAAAAAACAGTACAGCTTAATGTGCATGTGATGTCTTCCAAACTTTGACACCAAAAATCCTATATGTTTGTAATATATTGTTAACAAACTTGTGAAGCTGAAAGCAGCGTGGCTTGTGTGCTGGAGCAGTGAGAAGCCAAAAGGAGATACCCCAAATCCAAGATAAGGAGCAGCAGCTGTGCTTTGCTGGAGCAGCTGTGAAGGGATACCCCATATTCAAGGTAAGAGAAACCCCAGTAAGACGGTAGGCGATAAGAGAGGGCATCAGAGGGCAGACAGACTGAAACCACAATCACAGAAAACTAACCAATCTACTCACATGGACCACAGCCTTGTCTAACTCAATGAAACTAAGCCAGGCCATGTAGGGCTGCCCAAGACGGATGGGTTGTGGTGGAGTTCTAACAAAATGTGGTCCACTGGAGAAGGGAATGGCAAACCACTTCAGTATTCTTGCCTTGAGACCCCATGAACAATATGAAAAGGCAAAAAGATAGGATACTGAAAGATGAACTCCCCAGGTCAGGAGGTGCCCAATATGCTACTGGAGATCAGTGGAGAAATAACTCCAGAAAGAATGAAGAGACACAGCCAAAGCAAAATCAGCACACAGTTGTGGATGTCACTGGTGATAGAAGAAAAGTCCAACGCTGTAAAGAGCAATATTGCATAGGAACCTGGAATGTTAGGGCCATGAATCAAGGCAAATTGGAAGTGGTCAAACAGGAGATGGCAAGAGTGAATGTCGACATTTTAGGAATCAGCAAACTAAAATGGACTGGAATGGGTGAATTTAACTCAGATGACCATTATATCTACTACTGTGGGCAAGAATCACTTAGAAGAAATGGAGTAGCCATCACAGTCAACAGAAGAGTGCGAAACACAGTACTTGGATGCAGTATCAAAAACGACAGAATGATCTCTGTTCGTTTTCAAGGCAAACCATTCAATATCACGGTAATCCAAACCTATGCCCCGACCAGTAACGTGTGAATGGTTCTATGAAAATCTACAAGACCATTTAGAATTAACACCCAAAAAAGATGTCCTTTTCATTATAGGGGACTGGAATGCAAAAGTTGGAAGTCAAAAAGCACCTGGGGTAACAGGCAAATTTGGCCTTAGAGTACAGAATGAAGTAGGGCAAAGGCTAATAGAGTTTTGTCAAGAGAATGCACTGGTCATAGCAAACACCCTCTTCCAACAACACAAGAGAAGACTCCACACATGGACATCACCAGATGTCCAAACTGAAATCAGATTGATTATATTCTTTTTTTTTTCATTTATTTTTATTAGTTGGAGGCTAATTACTTTACAATATTGTAGTGGGTTTTGTCATACATTGACATGAATCAGCCATGGATTTACATGTATTCCCCATCCCGATCCCCCCTTCCACCTCCCTCTCTACACGATCCCTCTGGGTCTTCCCAGCGCACCAGGCCCGAGCACTTGTCTCATACATCCAACCTGGGCTGGTGATTTGTTTCACCCTATATAATATACATGTTTCGATGCTGTTCTCTCAGAACATCCCACCCTCGCCTTCTCCCACAGAGTCCAGAAGTCTGTTCTGTACATCTGTGTCTCTTTTTCTGTTTTGCATATAGGGTTATCGTTACCATCTTTCTAAATTCCATATATATGTGTTAGTATAGTGTAATGGTCTTTATCTTTCTGGCTTACTTCACTCTGTATAATGGGCTCCAGCTTCATCCATCTCATTAGAACTGATTCAAATGAATTCTTTTTAATGGCTGAGTAATATTCCATGGTGTATATGTACCACAGCTTCCTTATCCATTCGTCTGCTGATGGGCAGCTAGGTTGCTTCCATGTCCTGGTTATTATAAACAGTGCTGCGATGAACACTGGGGTGCACGTGTCTCTTTCAGATCTAGTTTCCTCGGTGTGTATGCCCAGAAGTGGGATTGCTGGGTCATATGGCAGTTCTATTTCCAGTTTTTTAAGAAATCTCCACACTGTTCTCCATAGTGGCTGTACTAGTTTGCATTCCCAATTCTTTGCAGCCAAAGATGGAGAAGCTCTATACAGTCAGCAAAAACAAGACTGGGAGCTGATGTGGCTCAGATCATGAACTCTTTATTGCCAAATTCAGACTTAAACTGAAGAATGTAGGGAAAACCACTAGACCATTCAGGTATGACCTAAATCAAATCCCTTATGATTATATAGTGGAAGTGAGAAATAGATTTAAGGGACTAGATCTGATAGACAGAGTGCCCAACTACTGACAGAGGTTCATGACATTGTACAGGAGACAGGAATCAAGACCAGCCCCAAGAAAAAGAAATGCAAAAAAGCAAAATGACTGTCTGAGGAGGACTTACAAATAGCTGTGAAAAGAAGAGAAGAGAAAAACTATAACCCACCAGGCTCCTCTGTCCATGTAATTTCCTAGGCAAGAATACTGGAGTGGGTAGCTATTCCCTTCCCCAGGGGATCTTCCTGAACCATGATCAAACCTGGGTCTCCCCCATTGCATGCAGATTAAAAACAGTATCCTAAAATGCATAAGATTCTCTGAAACACAAACCTAATTGTAACTTCTTTCTATAGTATTTTCATAAGATTTCATTTACTAAGGAACCCTTATGTTCTTATCTGCATAACAGGGTGTGCTATACAGATACTGATATTATACAGATCTATTAAACACTGCCCTCAAAACTATCAATCTACTGCCAGTAATATATGTAAGCAAATAGTTAGTATAATATAGTAAAGTGTGATTTTATAGTATATGTATCAATGTAGTTCTTCTTAAAAACAAAAAAATATTGGAACTGACTTCTTAGAGAAGTCGTGTTTGACCTGAATTTTAGTGAATGAGAAGGAAATCACTGTATGTATGAGTTTTAGAGAATTTGCGATAGCCAAGTGCAGAATTACACACAACGGACTCTGGGAGATCATGGCATTCAGGGAAGCTTGTGAAATTTGATATCAGTGGTCTTCGTGCCTTTTTGGTTCCAAATAAACTCCTTAAATTTTGTAAAACCATATTCCACATCGGTCACTTTTCAGTTGATATCTAGAATTCATCATATCTTTTCAATGCAAACATTTTAAAATTAAATTACATCACTCATTTAAATATGTATGATTAAATCTAAATACCTTATATTAATAAAGTTGACAACATTATCTTCCACTTAAAAAAATAAAACATAAACCCTTTCACAGTAGGCATTATTCCATCACTCTTTTTACTCCTTTACCAAACACGTCTTTTCCATGTCTTCCATAGGCTGGAATCTTAAAGGAATGCAGTCCTTTATTAGTTACCATGTTAAAATGACATTCAATATAATTTTTATCTAAAGTAAAATTTAACTCAATTTTGTGTGGTGACAAGAACCTAAGTTTAAAAATGTTTAGTGGAATTGAGCTGTCATTATAATTACTAGTCCAGTTCAGTTCAATCGCTCAGTCATGCCCAACTCTTTACTACCCCATGGAACTATACCATGCCAGGCCTCCCTGTCCATCACCAACTCCTGGAGTTTACTCAAACTCAAGTTTATTGAGTCAGTGATGCCATCCAAAAATCCTCTGTCATCTCATTCTCTGTCATCCCCTTCTCTCACCTTCAATCTTTCCCAGCATCAGGGTCTTTTCAAATGAGTCAGCTCTTCACATCAAGTGGCCAAAATATTGGAGTTTCAGCTTCAACATCAGTCCTTCCAACGAACACCCAGGACTGATCTCCTTTAGGATGGACAGGTTGGATCTCCTTGCAGTTCAAGGGACTCTCAAGAGTCTTCTCCAAAACCATAGTTCAAAAGCATCAGTTCTTCGGCGCTCAGCATTTTTTACAATTCACCTCTCACATCCATGCATGACTACTGGAAAAACCATATCCTTGACTAGATGGACTTTTCTTGGCAAAGTAATGTCTCTGCTTTTTACTACGCTGTCTATGTTGGTCATAACTTTTCTTCCAAGGAGTAAGCATCTTTTAATTTCATGGCTGCCATCACTATATGCAGTGATTTTGGAGCCCCCCCCCCAAAAAAAATACAGTCTGCCAGATTTTCCCCATCTATTTGCCATTATGTGATGGGACCAGATTCCATGATCTTAGTTTTCTGAATGTTGAGCTTTAAGTCAACTTTTTCCCTCTCCTCTTTCACTTTCATCAAGAGGCTCTTTAGTTCTTCTTCACTTTCTGCCATAAGGGTGGTGTCATCTGCTTATCTGAGGTTATTGATATTTCTCCCAGCAATCTTGATTCCAGCTTGTGCTTCTTCCAGCCCAGCATTTCTCATGATGTACTCTGCATATAAGTTAGATAAGCAGGGTGACAATATACAGGCTTGATGTACTCTTTTTCTATTTGGAACCAGTCTTTTGTTCCATGTCCAGTTTTAAATGTTGCTTTCTGACCTGAATACAGATTTCTCACCAGGCAGGTCAGGTAGTCTGGTATTCCCATCTCTTTCAGAATTCTCCACAGTTTATTGTGATCCACACAGTCAAAGGCTTTGGCATAGTCAATGAAGCAGAAATAGATATTTTTCTGTAACTTTCTTGCTTTTTCAGTGATCCAGCAGATGTTGACATTTTGATCTCTGGTTCCTCTGCCTTTTCTAAAACCAGCTTGAATATCTGGAAGTTCACGGTTCATGTAATAATTATTAGTAGTACATGACAATTTAGAACAGTATTTTTATTTTACAGGCTTTGCTAAATATTTATTATAATAATCTTATGTTTCTACAAATAAAATCCTTGGTGTTATCAATAGAACTGTTTTTATCTTTTGTCACATGTACATGAATGACTACTACTTATTACTGAATATGAGTCTTCAGTATCAATTTTATTCCTGTATTTCTTTTCTTTTTTAGGTATGTGTTTAGACAATATGTTCACATAAATGGATTTAATGAAAGCTGCTTCATTATAGCAAGATTTCTCAGTTTTTGAACTTCCTAATAGCTATATGCCAAAAATTACATAGCTACCCATCTTCAAAATTATTTTTAATAATCTATCATTTGACAATTCTAATAGGTTTTTCTGCCATTGTGTTGAAACTAAATAATGGGAAAACTGAACAAGACGATTTTTTATTGAGTCATAAGTGTCATTCACTTTTGTCAACCTTAATACTTCTATTTATACTCGAGAGTACCTCAATTATAAGCCCTCTGGGGCAAGCCACCATAGGCAGGGTGACCATATAGTTTATCATCCAAACTGCAAATACATGTGGGCAATACTAATAAGCAAGCAAGATAAACAAGCATAATCCTGACACTGGCAAATAAAGATTTAACTGTCTGCTAATGACAAACAATAAGTATAAAAGACAGATGGGGGCATGTCATTCTCTGAATGAAAGTTACAGAAATGATTCTGTAGAGGGAGAAATGAGAAACTGTGGACTTGTTTTCTTAGGTAAATATATTTTTAAATAGATATATTTTGATAAACTTGCATATCTGAAAGTTGAGATCTTAAAACTTCCGTTCATATACATCTATTTTGAGGACCCGATCTAGTGTTTTAAGAATATAAGAAGGAGTAGAAAAACATGTGGATTCACTGCAAAGGACCTTTGCTATAATGCTGATCCATTCTGAACTTCTTTAAGTAATATAAAATTATGTTCTAGGGCAACTGAGACCCCTCACTGTATCTCTACATCATAAGCTAGGGTAGCATGTATTATTAAAGTGTCTGCAAGGATTGTACTGATCTCATACCTCAAATTAATGTAACAAGTTAATGCCTCAATCTTCTTTTCACTCACAGAGAAAAGTCTGCACACGCATCTTATACAGTCCTAAATGTATATGATACACGTCTCACATTTTTCTGTGCTCAGCACAAACTATCCACATGGCAAAGACAGAGTGAGGCAGGCGTACGAAAAACCCTAGAGAAATAAGTGTATTGGAGATGAATCTCCCTGTTGCAAATGCCTCCCCTATTTTTTTTCCTGGAAATTTTTTTCTTGTAAATATTGGTTGATTTTTAATCTTCTTATTCATTTAATAATTTGTCCCATCATTTGGTATTTCAAGGAGAACATGAAAAATTTCTTTGTTACCCACATGCATGCTAAGTCACTTAACTCATGTCCCAATTCTCTCTGACCCCATGGACTGACTGTGGCCCACCAGGCTTCTTGCCCATGGGATTTCCCAACAAGAATACTGGAGTGGATTGCCATTTCTTTCTCTGGGGGATCTTCCAGACCCAGGGATCAAACCCATGTCTCTTAAATCTCCTGCATTGATATGAGGGTTCCTTACCAATAGCACCATCTGGGAAGTGCTGTTACCCAAATGTCAAACCAGAGGAATTTAGGTACTTAGATTACTTAAATCCAAACATATAGTCTCTAGTATTGTGATTTATCTATAACATTCTTAACCAATGTATTCAGTAAATTTGTATCCAGATATCAGCAGAAACATTCAATTTAGCTTGCTGAGAGGTAAACAGAAGAAAGAAAAATAAGGAAGACAACTTTGGGAACTTTTAAAACATGCTGCTCAAAGTGAAAGTCCTGTTCTCCTCTTCCTCTCTTGCTAGGACTTCACTACATATATCTTCTGGATCACAATTTTGCTCCTTTTCCTAGAATATTCCCTAGTACTCTCCATGTGTAAGAAGACATGAACTTCCCCTTGACCTTGTATTTCTGATCTAGAGAGAGCTATGTGATGGAATCTCTTCTATTTAGACAGCCTTTCCATTCCCTGACTATTCATTCCTTTTCCATCTACTGTATGAATATATAGGCAGGGTACCAAGAATCTGCAAATTCAGTTTTCACTCCTCTCCTTTACTTGGTTTAAGTATGTTCACAGATAGTTTGGCCACGGTTTCTGCAAAAAACTCATTGTTAGCTGGTATGTTTTCTTGTTGATTTGATTTTTATATTTGTCTGATGGATATATATTTGCTTTTTAACAATTCATTTTCTGGAATTTTTTGTTTTTTATTTGTTGTTTTGACTGTAAAGTTTCTTAAAGTAATGGCTTTTTCTTGTTTTATATTCACTGGTGTAGAGGAGATAATAAATATTGAATGAATAACAGAAAAATATTCTTTATGAAATGGTTTCATTGAATACATAGAATCTGGAGATTTATACCTGATGCAATAACACAAGCTTAAGTGGTGGAGCTCACTTAAGCAACTGTTGCAAGGAAACAAATTTAGGTTTTATTTTTCTCAATTGTAAGTACCTTACCTGTTTCACTGATCTTTGGCCTTTTCTTGATTATCACTCATTTACTTTGATCTATTTTGCTTCCTTTTCTAAAATATAACAAGCTTTGTTCTATTTTTAAAATAAATGCACTTAAATCTGTCTGTTTCTCCCTATGTTCTGTTATATCTACATGCAACATCTCCACCATGTCACATTTTTATTATCATTTAGTTCAAAATGTACCTACTTCTTTGTGATTTTTCACAAACCTCTTAATAGAGGGATTATTTAGAAGTACATAGGAAGTATCCAAACAAATGAATTTTTATTGTAATCTTTTTAAAATAACTGATTTGTAATTTAATTTATCCCTAGTCAAATAACATACTAGAGACTGATATCTGTAATTAAATTTTGAAAAAAGTGTTTCATGTGTACACTTGGTATCACCTTTGTGTAACCTCAAGTCAGCAGCTGTAACTTCTTTTTGTTCCTATGCTTCCCTCTAGCATTACCCCCTTACTGCCTCCAAATTGCAGCTTTTAATTTTCTGTGTGCTAGGAAATCAAAATAAGCAAGTACTTAAAAACAAAACAAAACAAAACACAGTGTCTAAAATAAGCCTGTATAGGACCTGAGGGACTTTTCTACGAAGAAAGTGTTTGGCTTTTAGTTCACAATCCACGTCACATTTATATCTATTGAGGCTACTGAGAAATATATGTTTGTTGATTTTTCGGGTTCATGACTATTTTCTGATTAGCTGAGTTTATCAAATTTATAATGAATGCCCACTAAATGGCAGGCACTGGACCTGAACTGAATTTACAGATGTGAAAAGGACAGTATTCACTCTCAAGAATACTTAATTATTCACTCTTAGGGTTCAGTAGGGTAGAAACTCACAGGCATGTGCATGCACACAGACACACACAGACACACACAGAAAATGTTGATGCTGCTGCTGCTGCTAAGTCACTTCAGTCGTGTCCGACTCTGTGCGACCCCATAGACGGCAGCCCACCAGGCTCCTCTGTCCCTGGGATTCTCCAGGCAGGGATACTGGAGTGGGTTGCCATTTCCCTCTCCAATGCATGTATGCATGCTAAGTCGCTTCAGCCGTGTCCAACCCTGTGCGACCCTACGGACAGCAGCCCACCAGGCTCCTCCGTCCACAGGATTCTCTAGGCAAGAATACTGGGGTGGGTTGCCATTTCCTTCTCCAGAAAATGTCAATATAACCCAACAATTGCTATGTAAAAGGCTCATGTATGAGAGTCCAGGGTAGGCACCCAATCCATTCTGGAGTGTGTGTGGGGTTTGGGCTGGTGAGAGGAGACAAGAAAAGGCATTGTGGTAGAGAGGATGCTCCGAAGGCCTCCCACAACTCGTAGGCAGAGGGGAAAACAAACAGAGGAACAGCAGAGTAGGGAAGGGTACTACAGGGCACACACTGGACTGTACGGTGCTCAGCAGAAAAGTATCAGAGAAAGTGCTTGGACTGAGATTTGATCTGTGGCTAAAAGGTTTTGCATACACAGAAAAAAAAAATAAGAGAGTTACTAATCGATATTACGATATAATTTAAATCATTCTGTTAAAAAAAATTTTTTTTTTTTTTGGTCTGCCACTAAGCAAGTTCTGGGTACACCAAGTTTGTGGAGCTGTTCTGACCACAGTTTTCATCCATATGATCCTTAATAGGTTCAGAAAAATCAAATGAAATTGGAGGTTCATAGCTTTTTAGTTAAAATATGTATGAATTTTATATTTTACGGAGGAGTGAACTCAAATACTATTATGTATTTTTCATTCTCAGTAGATAACCCATCTCAAACAATGCAGTTTCTCCTCCAAGTTTGTGTTTAAGATCTCTGACTAATCACCAACATTTTTTCTTTCTTTTTTTGGTGTTTTGCTGGTAATCTAAGTGCCATCATGGCCTTATGTCTGAATGATAGGCTATATTCACATCATTGCACCTCAAACTTTGATGTGCTCAGAAATTGCCTTGTTAAGATACAGAATACCAGACTCCATTCTCAAACATTCTTATCCCATGGGCCTGGAGTAGAGTCAGATAACATAACTAACAAGTTCCCAAATGATGTTAACGCTATGGCCCATGGTCCACTTACAATAACACTGCTTCACACCATAATTTCAACAAAAAGCTGACATGCTTGTAAAAGCACATTAGTAGTAACTGTTGTATATGGCTGTTTCAAGTCCCTAAAAGCTTGTACCAGAGGTTCTCCTGGCTACATGTGGCTAGCTTAGTGTGTGGAAATAACTTGGTGTAGGATACTGAATCATAGGTAAAAAAAATCTAAGACCCACCCCTTCAGCGTTCCACTTTGAGCCCAACTCTTCCTTCCTTGCGTGTGTGTGTGTGTGTGTGTGTGTGTGTGTGTGTGTGTGTGTATGCGCTAAGTTGCTTCAGTCATGTCCAACCCTTTGCGATCCCATGGACCAATCTCCTCTGTCCAGGGGATTCTCCAGGCAAGAATACTGGAGTGGGTTCCATGCCCTCCTCCAGGGGATCTTCCTGACTGAAGGACAAAATCTGCGTCTCTTATGTCTCCTGCATTGGAGGTAGTTCTTTACCACTAGCACCACCTGGGAAACCCTTGAGTTGAGGTCAACACCAAATACAGTATAACTTTCAAAGACATATAAGTCCAAAACCAAAAGTAGTGAGGTCAATTTAAATCTTTACTGGAACCTTTCCAAAAAGCTGAGGTGAAAGTTTGTTTATAAAAAGGTTGTTTTATAGCTCAGTTTTTTTCATCTCTCTTTAAATCAATATAAACAATAACTGCATCAATAACCAACATTTTTTCTCCTACTTCTAGCTAATATCCCCCAATTCCCCAAACAAATCTGACCTCATGAGCCCTCGACTTTTCAACCCATGCCGTTTTTATTGACCTTAACTTATGATCTGTTCCTGTTTCTATCCTGTTTTTCCTTCCCTATTGTGTTTAATGAATCCCACACTCTAGACTGACTGAGTTTGAAGCCTGGCTCAGGAACTCAGGACATCTGTGAAGGTGAGAAAGCTTCTTAAAATCCCTGTGCCTCAGTTGCCTCATCTGTAAGTTGAGGATTCTGATAAAACCTACTCACAAGGTCATGTAGAATTAAGTCAGTTAATTCTTGTAAAAGTCTTAGAATAGAGTCTTGAACTCAGGAGGGGCTTTGTAATTATTCACTATTATCACAAGGTCTGTCTACCACATTCTGTGCATATGCGTTATGCATATTTGTGATTTTCTAAAAAGTAAGGACAAATCTATGCATTTCCTACTGACTTACTAGAAACTAAGAGGTGATTTCAGAGATAACAGAATTACCAACTTATCTAAATATAATGAGAATGAATGATTTAAAATAAATTATTATGAACACAAGATTATCTTTTTCTCAGTTATTAAGATAGCTTGCAAGGACCAGAACTCTGATCCTCACTGTTCATTCATTAACAGGTGAAGAATGTCAGATCATGCACATAACGCTTTCTTCTTCACCAAGAATCTCTCTTCTTTAAATAATCACCAATATGAAGATTCAACTATGATATCACAATGTAATAACATCCAGTTCTAACCTACACACAATTAAATCCTTGTACTCACTTTTCCTAACAAGATTTCTTCTCAGAATTGTCTGTGTGGCCTGTTGCCTGGATGCAGAGAGTCAATAAAGCTCACATTCCTTTATTCATAAACAGATTTTTTTACTTCAGAAGGGGACCTCCAACACTGGCAACAGTTAAGAATTATAGCCAATATGTCTATATCTAAGTCGATATCTTTTTGCATGAGAAAATTTTAAAAATTGCTTAAAGATAATTATAAAAAGTTTCATGAAAAGATTTAGTTTGCAGATAAGGTGTTCATAGCTGATATGCACTCAATGCTAAATGAAGAGGGACAGGCAGTGTCCTTTAAGAAGAAAATAATGCAATAATTTCAATTACACAGATCTGTAGGTCCTTTCCAAAGAAAGAAAGTGAAAGTGAAATATGCTCAATCCTGTCTGACTCTTAGGAATTCTCCAGGCTAGAATATTGGAGTGGGTAGCCTTTTCGTTCTCCAGGGGAACTTCCCAACCCACGGATCGAACCCAGGTCTCCTGCATTGCAGGTGGATTCTTTACCAGCTGAGCCACAAGGGAAGCCCAAGAATACTGGAGTGGGTAGCCTGTCCCTTTTCCAGCAGATCTTCCCAACCCAGGAATCCGACCGGGGTAATACACCCTAAAACAAAAACCTCAAAAAATCCAGAATGTGTTTTGAAGAGTGAGGCTCTATAACTCAAGCTTCTAATCAATACTGTAGATAGAGGGAAATAAGAATTCTCTCTATGGCTATGGTATTTGGTGACAAGACTCCTCTAGGGAGACTTTTTACTTCAAGCATATAAAACCATAGAAAGCAAAAACATATATTAAAAGTATTTGTGACCATCTCTGTTATTTTATTAGGAAGAATTTTATGCTGACTCAACTAAAATCCAAATCAGTTATTTAGTATTTCAGTATTTAACATTTTTTTCTGTGGGAAAATACTTCAGAAAAAACAATTTTGAGTTAAAAGAAGAAAAATTTGAACGATTTGAATTTAACCTTCTCTTCAGGTAGACAAAAGTCACTATTCTTAAGTTGAAAATATAAACACATATCAAACAAATGTCCTTTATATGATCATACTGTTATATTCAAATTGATACAAGTCTAACTTTTTGACAAATGTATGTGTCATAAGAAGATGGGTAATGAACTGTTTGTATAAATTGCAAGTAAATTTTTTCCAAGATAAATTTTACATATGCAATAAAAATATCTAAGTGGCTGTGTTTTATTTTGGAGAATTTACTATTTTATTAATTAGAAACATAATAATGTCCAAAAAGTTCAGTTTTATTTTTCCATCTGAATTTCACACATTAACGGATACCTCTGTAATTTTCAAAGATGAATTTATTAAATCAAAATAGATTTTTATGGCGTTAACCTTCCATTTTAAAACCTGTCACTTAATTAGAGTTGCTTTTTCTTTTCTCATAATGGTAAAAACATCTTATGATTACTGGTTTATATAAACTTCCCCCACTTACAAACGACAAAACAAAGAAAAAAGGTTTGCCTATACTGCAAAGTTATGTGTCCATTTTACAAATGAAAAGTGAAAAAACATTAAAGTACTGAAAGCTATATTGTATTCTGTAGATGATAGGGCAATATGCAATTTTCAGTAGCTGATGCCATATAGTACTGACTAACACTTACTATGTAAATGATGAAATCAATGATAAATATATGAAAATTAATAAGAAACCAGTTTTAGGCATACTATCAACAGCCCAGAAAATTATCTACATTTTTATTAAATATATTCATTTGTGTGACAACCTTAAGAAAATATACACTGTTATCTGTCTCAGTAACTCCATTACAAGAAAAAATTTAAATGTATTTTATGAATATAAAATGTGGATACTAATCAATACAAAAAGTTAATATGTGACAGTAATATTTTAATACTAAAAAGATGTAATCTAAAAAACAAGTGTGGAAATTATACTACATTTATTTTTAATACTATATTCATTTGAAAATATTTCATGGCATTATAGTACTATTTTAAAAATATTCAACAACACAGGGAATTTTTTCTGTACAAAAGACTAAGAAAATACATCATAAGACAAAACTGTATGTTGGGTATGTTATAGTTTGTGTATAGGTAGGGTCACAGCAGAAATTTTAAACAAAATCTTGAGAGCAAGACACATCCATAGTGTTAAATTTTTGGCAATGTGCTTTTTTAGCAATGTGCTTTTTTTTCTATGTAATTTCCATATGACTCAGTCATTTATATTTGACACAGCTAATTGCCTATTCAGTTAAAAATAAGTTGTGCTTCAGAATACAGAATTATTTTTACTAAGAAATTATTCTTATGGAATATTTCCTATAAATACTTTTATTAATGGGTCTTTTACTACTGACAAGCTATAGACCTTGAACTAACTAGAAGGAAAACAAAATGAAGTGAAACTAAGGAAAAGAAATAGTAGTCAAAATGAAAACGGATTATGTCTTCTGAAAATATTATATTATTGAAATCATTCTTAAGACAAATCAGATTATTGTTCACTTCCATGTGAAAAAACTTGTGAAAAAAAGAAAATGATGAAACCTGGTTACTATCAATGATTCTGTGCTACAAAAAGATGACATAGAAGACTGTGCTTTTGCTTTTTTTTAAGCATATTAGCAGATCATGTTAATATGCAGATGTTGGGATTTGCAAATGTTGGG
Organism: Dama dama; assembly: GCF_033118175.1. Taxonomy (NCBI): domain Eukaryota; kingdom Metazoa; phylum Chordata; class Mammalia; order Artiodactyla; family Cervidae; genus Dama; species Dama dama. The sequence continues at coordinate 64,652,738 of NC_083710.1, read as the reverse complement.
GAAATAAACAATGAACAGGCTCTGAAGGGTCAAATGAGAGCAAAAAGAATTGAAGAAGGCATGCAGAAGGAAATGTTATCACTTGTACTGAATGAAGAAATCTGTAGAATGAATAAAGAGATATGCATTTTGAAGCATCCTAAAGCCACAAGAGGGGCTGGTGGTGAGATCCATGTTAAACTGGGACTGGTGTATGAAAACATGGAGAGATTCTGGTTTCTCTACAGCTAAGCTGCCAGATGACTCTGTATCTTCATTTCTTGTTATGGAATCTCATGCCCTTACTTTCATTTAAGACAACGGAGCTGACACTGTAACTTGTTCTCAACTCAAAGGCATTCTGTGTGTGTGCATGCTAAGTTGCTTCAGTCATTTCCATCTCTTTGCGACCCTATGGACTGTAGCCTGTCAGGCTTCTCTGACCATTAGATTCTCCAGGCAAAAAACTGGAGTGGGTTGTCATTTCCTTCCCAACCCAGGGATCAAACCTGCATCTCTTATGTCTCCTGCATTGGCAGGCAGGTTCTTTACCAGTAGTGCAACCTGGGAAGCCCTATTCTAAAGTCAAAGGAATTCTAACTGATATATTATCTTTAAGTAACCTCAGATGACAATTGGGTTTTGCAGGAACATAGGGATATCTTCCCTGGTGGCTCAGATAGTAAAGAAGCCGCTTGCCCATGCAGGAGACATAGATTCGATCCCTGGGTTGGGAAGATCCCTTGGAGAAGGGAATGGCTATCCAGTCTAGTATTCTTGCCTGGAGAATTTCATGGACAGATGAGCCTGGCGGGCTACAGTGCATGGTGTTGCAAAGTTGAACACAACTGAGCAACGAACACTGTCACTTTTTCAGTGGCATCAAGATATGCAGTTGAACCAGAAACAAAATCAATTAAGAAAAAAAAAAAAATGCCATCATAGTCTGCATGTTTCTTTATCTCTTCTCCTGTCTCTTTCTTCATATGTTTAACATATAATATGTTACATCTGATTTGCAACACAAGACAAATTCTGGTAGAGATTCAGGTTTTCAATTTCAAATCCCCAAGAGATAAATTACTGACATTTTCTGAATCAATATTTACATCTTGCAAAGGGAAATTTTTCTTAATATATTATATGGAGGAAACAAAATAACTATTGACAATGTTAATATCAGTTTCTCAAATCTATATCTCCAAGTGATAAATTCAATTCAACTTTCGACAGGGGTAACTCTTGCTTATGTTTTTAGTGAAAACTTCTATGCTACTTAGATGCTTCCTTGGTGGGCAATTCAACTAATAAGACTTTTGGAATGAAAATAATATATTTCATGATCTTCCCTTGAATAAAGCTGGGCTTGATATAAAACATTTTTTAAACAAATCTAGGAAACCTAATTAGGAATTTTCTATCTAAAGAATAGTACAAATAAAGAGATGAGTAGTTAGTGTCTTATCTAGTTACCCAATACTGCATGTTAATTTACCATATGTGGAAGCTTAAGAATCATTTCATTGTGCTCTGGTACTGTGAAGCTTAAAATTCAAAAACAGAGCAGTGGTGACTTGCTCTATTCATTGATGTCTTGGGCCTCAGCAGAAAAACACGAAGTCTGATGGGACTTAACAGATATGGACTGGTAACATCTGGATATATCTTAACTCACATGTCTGGCAATTGATGACAGCAGGCAGTGGAAACACTAGCAGCTATCAGCTGAGATATGGCTTCTCCATTTGGTTTTTTGTTGTGTGTTGGTTTGGGCTTCTTTGCAAGATGGCCACAGCTGAGTTCCAAAAGGAAGTGTGCCCAAAAGGCAAAGAGTCTATGCTATGTTGATGACTGAGCCTCAGGAATTACAGTGTTACTTCTACCATACTGTTACCTTAGACATATAGTCCACAAGATCCACAGGACAGAATGCTTGAGAGGAATGTCAAGGTTACATGGTTAGAAAAGTATGTGGTATAGAAAATATTATTGTGCTCATCTATGGAAACAATGAAGACATGAGGAGTAGAGGGTAACAGAGGATGAGATGATTGGAAGGCATCACCAACTTAATGGACAAGAGTTTGAGCAAACTCTGGGAGATAGTGAAGGACAGGGAAGCCTGGTGTGCTGCAGTCCATGGGGTCGCAAAGAGCTGGACAGAACTTAGGGACTGACTGACAACAATGGGAAATACAATATGCCACAGGGCTTATATTCATTTTAACAATCTTTAATGGTATACATTTGAGTATTCTAAAAATCAAAGGGCACTATCAGAATATGCAAGCTGGGCACAACAGTCTGCCTATCTAACAAATCAACAATATGAGATTTGATGCCACACACATGGAATTCTGATTTAACACAAGGTAACTGTAATCTGTAGATACAATCACTGTCTGAAGAGCTGTTAATAAGTTTCAAGGGACAAGTATATAACTTTAAAAGGTTTGGACTTGATATACTTTTACCCTCAATTAAGAAGACATTACATAAAGCCATATATCACAACTAAAAGGGCAATGAAGTTTTTGAGAGAATATTGGTCTTGAATTACCCCTTTTCTCCACCCATTCTTCAGTAGTTCTTTGAGCAGCTAAGCATGTAACTGTGTTAATGATCTGTTTATGTCAAAGCTTCACATAATTGCTATGAAATTTTCCATTTGTTCTCCCCCCCTTAGGAGTAAAAAAGTTTTCTTAATACTGGCACTGCAACTTCTATTTACTTTTATAATAAACTAGATTGTTCTTGACATTTTACCTCTTTTCCTTGGATCTAGATGAAAAGTTTCTATTGTTTTGCATCCCTGCGTCTCTGTAGAGATACACTGTGGACTTAAAGGAGACTTAGAGGTTTTAAACAGTTGGAAGGCCAGCACTCAATATTTATCCTGAAGTTTCCATGGCTACTAATGCAGACAAAATTTGCTGAACAAGTTCAAGTTAGAGGTAGCCGGAAAAGCACAAGGGGTCTCATTAACGGTTTCGGCGATTAACCACAGGGAAAATTAGCAGTGAATGCGCTGTCTTGATTTCCTATTCTGTTGATCTCACTAACAATAAAGTGAGACTATTTAGGGGGGAAAATACATATAGTTGAATAGTGTGACTTGTATAATTGATGAGATGACAAAGAGAAAATTACTCTAATCTTACTCCATTATCACCTAAAATCATTAATGTAAACAACATCTGGTAATGTTCTTTACCTAAAATCAGAGGCCAGTAGGCCTCTGCTATTTGTTAAATATTTGTGTTACACTTTAAACTACATTAAAATATTAGCAGAAAAACACATAAGAATATTATGTGTGTGTGTGTGTGTATGAACCAAATATAGGCTTATTTATTAATAGGATAAAAGAGATTTATTTTATCCAAGCCAAGGGATTAACTTATCTTGGCTTTGTTTTTGTCATTAAACTTATATTTATTTACATTATAAATGTTACATTACCAGCAAGGTTAAAGTTTTTTTAAAGTTGATTGAGCTTCAAAAATATGGTTATATAAGTAAATTCTTTTTCAGTTTTATTCAAAAACTTTGCTGTGTACGTCACTAATGATTTTACTATAGAATTAGTTTATTCAGTTAGTACATACTCAGTTGCTAGGACAGAATATCCAAATACCTAGCACTTGAAAACATAAGAGAACACTTATGAAGAGGTTAGAGGTATTTGGATCTAGAGTGTAGGCACTATTTTGTTTGATTTATTGAGGAATTCATGGGTCCATGTCTTCCTATTTTTCCACTCTTTCTTAAACTATATATATTACTGATGTTCCTGTTCATGATTTAAAAGACTATAGTCACAGCTTTAAATATCACATCATTGCTTTTAGCAATATCATAAAATTGCTTTCCAATCAGCAAGTTTACTAACTGGGGAACAAAACATTCTCAGAAGTATTATTGTTACATTATAAGTGCCATGAACAGTCTAATGCAGCATCTAGCAAAAGGAAATATGAATACCATATTACTTTATATTAATCATGGTTTACTTATTCTCATTCACATAATAAAAAATGAGCAATATAGCCATGGGATGCATGCAGGCTCGGTATCTAAGTCATGTCCAACTCTCTGTGATCTCATGGACTGTAGCCTGAATATAGCCCACCAGGCTTCTTTGTTCATGGGATTTATCAGGCAAGAATACTGGAGTGGGCTGCCATTTCCTTCTCCAAGGGGATCTTCCTAACCCAGGGTTCGAACCCAAGTCTCCTCTGTCTCCTGCATTGGCAGATGGGTTCTTTAACCACTGTTCCACCAGATGTCAGCCTCTAAGTCACCTCAGGATTCCTAGCCCTTCTTAATTTACTCCTGAATTATTATATTTAATTGGGGAAAGAAATAAAGGCAAGAATTCCATTCCTCTACTTCCAAAGCCTGTTTACTCTGGGAAACCATCTTTTCTCTTCAAACATAATGCTGAGTCATTTTTATCCATACATAAACACTAAAGAATCACTGATCATATTTCAACTATATTCCTTATTCCAGATTCAGTATTAAGTAGGTAAATAGTTGCTCAAAAATCCAAATAACAAAAACACACACACACACACACACAAAAAAAATCCAAATAACATATGATAACCTGGGTAAAAAGTGAAACATCAGGAGGCTCCTGTTTGTTGGCTTAGATAAAGTAGTTTTATAAACTATTTTACCTAATCCTATAGCATCTATAGTTTTGATACACCAGTGTTTATGCAGAAAGCTCAGCATGGTCTATTAGCATCATCCTAAATAGTGTGAGTTCTCCAAGAGTGTGATAGCAGTATTAATTATGTCTACACTTTCTTTAAAAATAAAATAAATTCTTATAATTATTTTTCAGTTAATGTTTCTTGGTGCCCAAAAGTATACAGACATTTTTATGGTTACTATACAATTTGGATAGGTCAGTGCTTGCAAAGGAAGAATTTCAAATATAAACTTGTTATGTAACTCATTATCAATGCCTGGGGTAGACACCATTGCACCTGCAGGTTTTCTTTCCTCATTTATGAGCTAAATGAATTTGAACATTTACTTTCACCTTTCTGAGGTCATATTTTCTCTTCCATAAAATGCAGATTCTGCCTGCAAAATCACTAACCATTGAGATAGGTATCTTCAATCACCTTTCTGAGATTCTAGTCTTGGTGAAGGGAGAGGAAAGGGCAAGTGGGTCTTGATAGAAGCAGAGTGAAGAAGTATTTAAATAGTGTTACAAAACCATTTTCTGGAGTGGGAAAGGAACCATTAACCTTGACTTGGAGATAGGAAGAATTCTCTGAGGAGAAAATATTTAAGCAGAGGTATGGAGTTTGAGTAGCTTCATGCTATTAGAAAAAAAGGCTATTAAGACAATATAAGTAGAGTTCTGTCTATAAAATCCTACATTTTGAAAGTATATGTATTATGTAGGTTAACCAACTAGGAATTTCCTAGGATGGGGGATTTTAATGCTAAAACTGAGACAGTCACATTCAAACTGAAAAAATTGCTCACCACAATAATGAGTTATAAATTTTAAGAAAAAGAGATATCATGGTGTCATAGGACAGTCTCTAAATATGGCATTCAATTATTACCAACACTTGCTATTCATACCCTTGTGTAATCCTGGCTCTTGAGTATGGGCTAAACCTAGAAATTTGCATCTTACAAATCAGCTAAGTTCAGTTCAGTTGCTCAGCCTTGTTCGATTCTTTGAGACCCCATGGGCTGCATCACGCCACGCTTCCCTGTCCATCACTGACTCCCGGAGCACACTCAAACTCATGTCCACTGAGTCAGAGATGCCATCCAACCATTTCATCATCTGTTGTCCCCTTCTCCTCCTGCCTTCAACCTTGCCCAACATCAGGAACTTTACCAATGAATCAGTTCTTCGCTTCAGGTGGCCAGACTATTGGAGTTTCAGCTTTAGCATCAGTCCTTCCAATGAATATTCAGGACTGATTTCCTTGAGTATTGACAGGTTGGGTCTCCTTGTAGTCCAAGGGACTCTCAAGAGTCTTCTCCAACACCACAGTTCAAAAGCATGAATTCTTTGGCGCTTGGCTTAAACAGATCACCAGCCCAGGTGGGATACATGAGACAAGTGCTCGGGCCTGGTGCACTGGGAAGACCCAGAGGAATCGGGTGGAGAGGGAGGTGGGAGGGGGAATCGGGATGGGGAATACGTGTAAATCTATGGCTGATTCATATCAATGTATGACAAAACCCACTGAAATGTTGTGAAGTAATTAGCCTCCAACTAATAAAAAAAAAAAAAAAAAGAGTTCAACTCTCACATCCATACATGACTACTGGAAAAACCATAGCTTTGACTAGATGGACCTTTGTGGGCAAAGTAATGTCTCTGCTTTTTAATAGGTGTCTAGGTGGTCATAGCTTTTCTTCCAAGGAGTAAGCATCTCTTAATTTCATGGCTGCAGTCACCATCTGCAGTGATTTTGGAGCCCCCAAAAATAAAGTCTCTCACTATTTCCATTGTTTCTCCATCTATTTGCCATGCAGGGATGGGACTGGATGCCATGATCTTACTTTTTTGAATGTTGGGTTTTAAGCCAGCTCTTTCACTCTCCTCTTTTAACTTCATCAAGAGTTTCTTTAGTTCCTCTTCACTTTTTTCCATAAGGGTGGTGTCATCTGAGCATCTGATGTCATTGATATTTCTCCTGGCAATCTTGATTCCAGCTTGTGCTTCATCCAGTCCAGCATTTTGTATGATGTACTCTGTATATAAGTTAAATAAGCAGGGTGACAATATACAGCCTTGACGTACTACTTTCTCAATTTGAAACCAGTCTGTTGTTCCATGTCCGTTTCAAACTGTTGCTTCTTGACCTGTATACAGATTTCTCAGGAGGCAGGTAATATGGTCTGATATTCCCATCTCTTGAAGAATTTTTCACAGTTTGTTGTGATCTACACAGTCAAAGGCTTTGGCATAATCAATAAAGGAGCAGTAGATGTTTTTATGGAATTCTCTTGCTTTTTTTGATGATCCAACGGATGTTGGCAATTTGATCTCTGGTTCCTCTGCCTTTTATAAATCTAGCTGAACATCTCACCTGGAGGTTCATAGTTCATGTACTGTTGAAGCCTGGCTTGGAGAACTTTGAGCATTTCTTTGCTGGCATGTGAGAAGACTGTAATTATGCAGTAGTTTGAACATTCTTTGGCATTGCCCTTCTTTGTGATTGGAATGAAAACTGACCTCGTCCAGTCCTGTGGCCACTGCTGAATTTTCTAAATTTGCTGGCATATTGAGTACAGCACTTTCATAGCATCATCTTTTAGGATTTGAAATAGCTCAACTGGAATTCCATCACCTCCACTAGCTTTGTTCTTACAAATCTTACAAATAAAAAAATCTTAAAAATGATAAGATGTTACTTATGAAATTAGACTACAAAAAAAAAAATCCCCATGCTTTTTCTTACTTGCTTTCTTTTACTCTCCCTGTGAGGGAAGTCAGCCACCAGATGTGAGCTTACCTACTGAATGGCCAACAAAGAAAGTCCCCCAGTCAACAGTCATCAAGGGATTGAATTCTTACAACCTCCATGAGTAAGCTTGGAGTAGAACCTCCCGCAGTTGAGACCACAGCCTTGGACCACACCTTGCCTACAACCTGGTGGGAGAAGCTAAGCTGCAGTTGCCCAGCAAAGTCATATCTAGATTTCTGACTCATAGGATATGTGAAATAATAGATATGTTTAAAGTTTCTAATTGTTGTTGGGGTCTTTTTTTACAGAGTAAAAGATAACTAATACATACACTATGGTCAAAGTAATGGGATCAACTGGAGTACAGCGAATGATGAAATTATGAGTGGTGTAAGTGGAGTTTTAGGCAAGACTTTAAGTTGATTTAACATCCATATTTAAAGGGACCTACATCTCTACCTTTCTTTTAATGATGAATGCTTCTGGGATTACTATTCTCTTCTTTTTCTCTTGATTTTCTACTTCTACTTTTCTTATACTGTTCAATAAATTCTCTGAAACTAAAAATTTTATTTAAAAAATATTGTGTGACTCTCCTCTTCATGCATTCTAAAGTAAGTCACTATTATTATTCTTCTTACAGTACCTTCTTACAGTACTCTTCTTTACTTTGTAGGACTGTCAAACATATGGATAAATTCGATTGTATGTTCTCTTTTAAACTGCTTATCTCCACATGACTGCTTCTGGTTGGTTTCACAATGTGTATGGCAGCTAGACCTTGACTGTCACAGCATGCATGCATGCATATTATGTTCCTTTGGTCATGTCCAATTCTGTGCAACCCTATGGACCATAGCTCCTTGGTCCATGGGAATCTCAAGGCAAGAATACTGGAGAGGGTTGCCATGTCCTCCTACAGGGGGTTTTCCTGACCCAGAAATTGAACCCACATCTCTTATGTTTCCTGAATTGGCAGGAATGTTCTTTAACACTAGCACCACCTAAGAAAACCTTACAGTCATGGAGTGGGCAATTAGTACTTTTGTTAACATGAATGAATTGATTAATTAATCCTGAGACCCTCTAGAAAAGCTAAATGAAAGAATTCAAGCACTACCAGGATATTCCATATATCTTCTCATTCCCTAGGAAACACTAAAAAGATAAAATATAATGTATAGAAGATAGAAAGTATTGGTCATAACAAGGAAATATGTTTAGAAAAAGAAAGAATATACTCCTCCAGTTTATTTTCTGCTATGAAGAACACTTTGTCATAATCACAGTGCAACTTCATATTAAAAAATAAAAAAAAGGTACACAGCAAGAATAGATTTTAATCTAAAGAAAAAAGTACAAACTGAGATTTAACTATGGTAGAATGAAATGTACGCAGTATATATGAAAACAATAGCATGTTTATATCATATCTGTATAAAGAAATTCTAGTATAATTTCTATAAAAGTTATTTTCAAAACAAATCCTGAACACATACAAATTTGAAAACTTTCCTGCCCATCTACTGTCTTTTCATTCTTTATCTATTCATCAAGACACAGGCATTTATTTCTTTTTTGTACTATGATCTGAACTGATTTTCTGCAGATCCAAAAATGAGTATCCACCGACCATGTCCTCTAAGATACGATACACTAAAAAAGCAATTGTAAGTGTAATGGATCTATCCAAAGATGGGCACACACAGCTATTAGTTTCCCCATCAGTGCTCTTTTTGAATGTCCTCCAAAAAAGTTCACTATAACTTTTCATGCTTCAGCTCCTATAACATGTTGATATGGTCAATGGGATCTGGAAAATAGCATCACCAAGTTGTTGAGGTTGTCAGTCATTCTAATCTTTAGGTTAAACTAGAAACAGAAGGTAGAAGATGGAACAGGAGAATTCATAAATTGGTTTACTATAGGAGAAGTCAAATTGATCCCATGCATACCTAGGTGCTACATCCAGCCTGAAGTACTAGTGGATGATTGATATCCCTTCTAAATGTAAGTTGTTTGTTTGTTTGTTTGTTTGTTTTTAGTTAAGGGAGCGAGAAAGAAAAATTTGGATTAAGGTTACTTCAAATTGCATTCATCTAATTTGAGCACGCTAAAGGCAGACAAGTGTTTTGTGGGACTCAAAAGCTAAACAAACTCGACATGAGTTTAAGAAACGAATATATCAAAATAACAAAGATAAAACTTCACTTTTCCTTGTAATATTTACTTAGATTACTATAAGGGAAAACTTCTAATAAACTGTACATTTTAAAGATGGAAAATAGCACAAAACTTATGAAATGCAGGCAAAGATATGCTTATGAATTAACTCTGCCTCACACTACTATTATCTTTCTTAAATCTTTGGAACTCATTAGCTTTGTATTTTCTACAGAGGTAACTAAATGATAATTTAGTTTCCTCACCAGAAAGTTTGATCAATTGTTCCTTATTTTTCGATGGTTAATATATATTTTAACTTTTCAACTTATTTTGCAAATGTTCTATGTAAGTCTAGAGGTTTCAAGTTTGGAAAATTTATTTTCAAGCTTTGTGGCTTTTTATTTTTATAGATGAGCATTAATATTTGAGGACATTTCAAGTATTCTGCTGCAGTCCAAATGTTGGATAATCTTTGCACTGACATGTGTGTGAGCAAATTTAATTCTTAAACTTCACTAGCTGCACAATAATATGTCTCTTGATACTTTTTGATAAATATTATTAGCCTCTGTGGCAATTCTTCATTCCAAACTTGCAAAGGTAATCTTATTTTCTGTTAACATAAATATTTGATCATCTTGACTCCACGTGTTAAAAAAAATAGACCTTTACCTCTTGAAAGAATGTACATTAACAAAACTACAACATGGAATATATAGAATTTGACTTACAGAAAGTCCCTCAGTAGCTGAGGGAATAATGTCTAGTATTTTTTCATAAAGTACATACTTCAGTTCAGTTTAGTCCCTCAGTCATGTCCAACTCTTTGCAACCCCATGGACTGCAGCACGCCAGGCTTCCCAGTCCATCACTAACTCCTGGAGCCAACCCAAACTCATGTGATCAAGTAGGTGATGCCATCCAACCATCTCATCCTCTGTTGTCCCCTTCTCATCCCACCTTCAATCTTTCCCAGCATCAGGGCCTTTTCCAGTGAGTCAGTTCTTCACGTCAGGTGGCCAAAGTACTGGAGCTTCAACTTCAGCATCAATCCTTCCAATGAATATTCAGGACTGATTTCGTTTAGGATTGACAGATTGGATCTCCTTACAGTCCAAGGGACTCTGAAGAGTCTTCTCCAGCACCACAGTTCAAAAGCATCAATCCTTCCATGCTCACCTTTCTTTACAGTCCAACTCTCACATCCGTACTTGACTACTGGAAAAACCATAGCTTTGACTAGACAGACCTTTGTTCATAAAGTATTGTCTCTGCTTTTTAATATGCTGTCTAAGTTGTTCATAGCTTTTTTCCAAGGAGCATGCATCTTTTAATTTCATGGTTGCAGTCACCATCTGCAGTGATTTTGGAGCCCAAGAAAATAAAGTCTGCCACTAGTTCCCCATCTATTTGTCATGAGGTGATGGAACCGGATGCCACGGTCTTAGTTTTCTAAATGTTGAGGTTTAAGCCAACTTTTTCACTCTCCTCTTTCACTTTCATCAAGAGGCTCTTTAGTTCTTCTTCGCTTTCTCCCATAAGGGTGGTGGCATCTGTGTATCTGAGTTCATTGATATTTCTCCCGGCAATTTTGATTCCAACTTGTGCTTCATCCAGCCCAGCATTTTGCATGATGTAATCTGCATATAAGCTAAATTAGCAAGGTGACAATATACAGCTTTGATGTACTCCTTTTCCTATGTGGAACCAGTCTGTTGTTCCATGTCTGGTTCTAACTGTTGCTTCTTGACCTGTATACAGATTTCTCAGGTGGCAGATCAGGTAATCTGGAATTCCCATCTCTTAAAGAATTTTCCAGAGTTTGTTGTGATCTACACACTCAAAGGCTTTGGCATAGTCAATAAAGCAGAAATAGATGTTTCACTGGAATTCTCTTGCTTTTTCAATGATCCACTGGATGTTGGCATTTTGATCTTTGGTTCCTCTGCCTTTTCTAAATCCAGCTTGAACATCTGGAAGTTCACAGTTTACATACTGTTGAAGCCTGGCTTGTAGTATATACTACATAACACTAAATATAATATTTAGTTACATATTTATAAATATTTAAAGAAACAATATAATGTATAAAGGAAAATGCAGAAATGAGTATAAAGATTTAAAAAATTATGATCCAAAATATAAAACCTTTAATATAAAATGTAGCCCTTTTTATACAGCAAACTATTTCTATAAAATAGACCATATTGCTCAAGTTGGTTTGTTATGAAACTGTTACATTTCACTACTTAAAATATTATTTTTTATTTATGACTACATTTCTATTTTCACTCAGCTACGTGTATATCAGTGTTACCTAAAATACTGTTTACTGTTGAACAACATGGATTTGAGCTTCATAGGTCTCTTTAAACATAGATTTATTTTCAGTAAATATGTACCACAGTATTACATGATTTATGACTGGGGGAATTCATGGGTGCAGAAAAAAGGTAAGGAGGACAGACTGTAAAATTATCAGCAATTTTCAACCGTTGAGGAGCTGGATGCCCCAACCTCAATGTTGTTCAAAGGTCAACTGTATTGCCTAATGCTACACTATCCTAAATTAAAATCATTAAATCAGGTTTCAAAAACAGGTCCTCAATAACTACCAATTTTCCATTGTAAAGTTTACTAAAAACTTTGCGACTGTGGACATCTCACCAGATTCTCTGTAAATTCCAGTTGATTCTATTTGTCCTCCCTCTTCTTTTGTAAATTTTCTAGGTGCATTCTTTCATTTGATGTTCACATTAATTTTAGATGATATTTATTGAGTAGAAAGAGAGTCAAATCATTAATGCATTTTTGTGCTGCCCTTTGGACTACTCATGTATAAAGTAGAAAGATACAAACACCATATACATGTCTAAGTGTGTCTTTGAACTTTGAGGAAAGACTTTTTTTTTTTTCCCTCAAAAATGTATATTTAAAGCAAATTTCACCAAATAAAATGTACTTTTTGAATTGAACCCCACTACTGTATCTCTATAGGGGTCTAAGGTCTAAAGGAAACATGAGACAGGAGACCAAGTTTCCCCTTTACCTTCTACCATGCTTGCCTCTGTTCCTTCTACCTCTCCCTCCTGATGAATCAACACAAGGCTCTTAGAAACAGAGAGAAGTACTGTGATGGTTATCGGGATCACACTAACCACCAAGAGCAAGAAGCACCAGGCAGAGCAACCTTCAATCCGAACTTCCAGATAAAGACTGAAAACAGCTGCCTGAGCCCAAATGATGACACATACCCAACCTTCCTCCAGCCTATAAAAATCCAACATACTGTCATCAGGGCAAATCCTGATCTCCCATGCTCCCTGAGAAGCATCAGCTGAAAAAAACTTTTAACTGCAATCAAGTCTGTTAAACAGTCTTCTTTGCACAGAGGATTGTAATACCCTAACTAAAATACAACAGTTTCATAAGGAAGAACTGCTGATGGGCAATGCTTCTGATTCTATAACAAGTTCATCCCATGTACAAATTTATCTATAATTTTATTTTTTGGATGATCTTTTTTTTAAGTCAAGATAATTCCAAAAGCCAAACCTGTAGTTTTCATGTATGTCCCTTCCCTGAAGTCTCTGGAAATCTATGAAAGGAGTTAAGTCTGGACTTGTGCAGTTGGCAAGAGAGTGCGGGACTTTATGAACATTGATAAAGGCACTCTCCTCGAGTGTTGGTCAAGAATTGTTGCTTTTTTTCAGTCATAAGTCATCTCCAACTCTGTTGCAGCCTCACGGACTCTAGCCCACCAGGCTCCTCCCTCCATGGTATTTCCCACGCAAGAATATTGGAGTGGATTGCCATTTCCTTCCCAAAGGATCTTCCCGACCCAGTGATGAACCCATGTCTCCAGCACTGGCAGGTGGATTATTTACCATTGAGCCAGCAGGGAAACCCTGCTTCAGCACAGACAGACTTGAAGCATGCACAAGTGCAAAGGCAATTCCTGGTTCATTGAGCTTTACCTGATGTTAAGAATGGGGTAAGGGAGGGAAGCTCACAATGAGAGGTCCATTTAAAATTTCTCTATTATGTCATTAAAATTATATTTAGGCTCAAATTTAAGGCACTCAACATCAAATTTTTTTTTTTTTTCCAATTTGTTGAACACTGACCGAGTTCTCATTAAAATTTCCAGCCTGGTGTGAGTTCTTTGGACATGGGGGATGTTTCGAACAGGTTAAATCAGCTATGGATGAAGCAATACAAGAGCAAGGGTCGTAGATTCCAATAGCAAAACATACAATTTCAGAGAGAAAGTTCCACAAACTAAACGGGGTGACAGATAAAACGGTGGCCACCGGGCTCAGAAAATGTATAAACATTAACTGGAAATCAAAAGAAAAGCACTGTGAGAAGAAAATATGGGAAATAAAGGTCTTGCAGTAAGTCCAGGGAGGTGAAACACAACTAAAGTGATTGGGGCATTAAGCATTGCTAAATAAACTCTTAATATTTTGGTTATCTCAACTATACCATTTAAGGAAGAAAAGAAAAAAAAAAACAAACAGTTACCTTCAGTTTACTATGCTATACATGTTAATACCCTGCTGCTGCTGCTAAGTCACTTCAGTCGTGTCCGACTCTGTGCGACCCCATAGATGGCAGCCCACCAGGCTCCCCCATCCCTGGGATTCTCCAGGCAAGAACACTGGAGTGGGTTGCCATTTCCTTATACCCTACTTGTTTTTACTAAAAGCAAAATATGATTTAGTACATCTAAAATATATCAAGGGATAGGTTTGTAAAATATTTTTATAATTCTCCAAATACAGCAGTTCACTTTATAATGACTGCTTACTTTTTTGTGTTGCAATATAGTCATTATTTCTTGGCCAAAATATTAATCCCATGATAGTGACTGTTAGTACAGCTAATGTAAAGAAAACTGTCAAATATTAGAATGAAATAACTTTTATTAGTTACATTATTTCTATGAAGTAGAAAGAAATTATACTGACAGTAAACATCTTCTAGAAAGGAAAAGAGAAATAGCTAGAAAAACTTAGAAGCTTAGTATATATAGCACATGGAACTCTACTCGATGATCTAAATGGAAAGGAAATGTAAAAGTGAATAGGTTGACTGATTCATTTTGCTATACAATAAGAAATCAACACAACATTGTAGAGCAATTAAATGCCAATAAAATTAATTTGAAAGTAGCTTAAATATAGTTCTTTTAGAGCCACCTAATGTTCTTAATAAAAAAAAACTTGAAAAATATATTGCATATGCAAATGATACATAAAATAAAGTGTTGAATTATCAATAATATGTCAAAAATGAATTTTACTGATAATTCTGATGTCCCTTCCTGTCCTTCCTTTAATATAACTCTTTCTAGCTTTAGATATAACTTTAGCATTTCTTCATCTGCTAGCTATGGTCATGAGACTAAATTCTGTCCAGTGAGTTGTAAGGGGAATTGTAGGGTGGGACATCTGAAACAATCCTCAAAGGGACAAATTATGTTCTTATTTGCCACATTCTCTTTTCTACTGGCTGAAATGCTGGCATGATTGACATCCCATGATCCATGTACTGATAAGGGGAAATCGGAACAACAATGAATGCAGCAGTAGCTAGGTCCCACATAAAGGTGAAGAATCAAACCAATTATGAACTGATTTCTTCTGGACAAAGTACATGAATGAGAAACAAGCTTCTATTTTGCTGATACATCTACTACTTTTGTCACTTTCGTCACTTCTGTCACTCTCAGGTTTACTTAATCCTAATATACACATGCCAAAAACATTTTTTTTCCTAGCCACTGCATAGCATTTAGCTTAATCATGCATTTCTTTTTCAATGTTATAAATGTTTTTGATGGAGAAAATTAATCAACATTCAATTTAACTCCATTTTCATTAGACTTTCCTCTCCCAAGTTAATATAAGTACATATATATTTATAGTGTTTTTTAATAGTGTCATTTTTGAGGCTTTCAGTTCAGTTGCTCAGTAGTGTGCTCTTTGTGACCCCATGAGTCGCAGCATGCCAGGCCTCCCTGTCTATCACCAACTCCTGGATTTTACTCAAACCCATGTCCGTCAGTCGGTGATGCCACCCAGCCATCTCATCCTCTGTCATCCCCTTCTTCTCCTGCCTCCAATCCCTCCCAGCATCAGGGTCTTTTCCAATGAGTCAACTCTTCACATGAGGTGGCCAAAGTACTGGAGTTTGAGGCTTTAGTCAAACTGTATCTATCTATGTACCATAAAATAGAACATTATTCAAAGACCTTGACACTATTTGGTAGTGTCATTTCAATTAATGATTTGCTTGTTTATCACTAAAGATGGAGAAGGTTTACAGCAAACAAGAAGATATCATATGTTATTCAAAGTGATAATAATGCCATCCATCAAGTTACAACTTTTTGAGGTTTGTGAGAAGGTAATTAAATGCTGGTGAATTTAAAAAAAAATAATGATCAGTGTACCCATATTAAAGCTAAACATTCTGAAAACTAAGATCATGGCATCCAGTCCTATCGCTTCATGGCAAACAGATGGGGAAGCAGTGGCTGACTTTATTTTTCTGGACTCCAAAATCACTGCAGATGGTGACTGAAGCCATGAAATTAAAAGACGCTTACTCCTTGGAAGGAAAGTTATGACCAATCTAGACAGCATATTAAAAAGCAGAGACATTACTTTGCCAGCAAAGGTCTGTCTAGTCAAGGCTATGCTTTTTCCAGTGGTCATGTATGAATGTGAGAGTTGGACTATAAAGAAAGCTGAGCACCGAAGAATTGATGCCTTTGAACTGTGGTGTTGGAGAAGACTCTTGAGAGTCCCTTGGACTGCAAGGAGATCCAACCAGTTCATCCTAAAGGAGATCAGTCCTGGGTGTTCATTGGAAGGACTGATGCTGAAGCTGAAACTCCAATACTTTGGCCACCTGATGTGAAGAGCTGACCCATCTGAAAAGACCCTGATGCTGGGAAAGATTGAGGGCAGGAAGAGAAGGAGATGACAGAGGATGAGATGGTTGGATTGCATCACCGACTAGATGGACATGGGTTTGGGTGGACTCCGGGAGTTGGTGAGGGACAGGGAGGCCTGGCATGCTGCAGTTCATGCGGTCGCAAAGAGTCGGACACGACTGAGCCACTGAACTGAACTGAACTGTACCCATATTTGGAAGGGCATATACCTTTGGTGCGTATGTAAATGACTCAACCATCTAAAAGTATCACAAAGCCTGTGACCTTCATTAATACATTTTTTAAATGATTTTTGGCATATTCATCATTACGCATGGAATGAAATGAAGACTTGATTACAGTACTCAGTGTTTCTTAGGCAAATAGAGACCTCCTCAATTAAGGTAACAGTGATATGAAATCATGTTTGGAAGTTATTCAACATATGCATAGATAATTTATATTATGCCCTAACAGCCTTCAGAAATGTTCACTTTTAAATTCATGTTATTGGCTATATTTTCTGTGTTTAAACTTAAGAAATAAAAATATCTAATTGTTAAAGATATTTGAACATGATTTATTTTACAGTGTTCAAGATATTCAACTAACAAACCTCAAGGCTTATAATGTCTCCTGCAATTGAGTAGCACTTCATTTTTTAACTGACTATAATAGTTAATAACAATCTGAGCAATGATTATTAAATATTAAGAAGAATGGAAATTTGACAGATTTTAAGCAGTATAACCCCATGGCTAACAAGTTATGGAACTGTAATTTCCTCTTTCAGCTGCATCTTCATGAAAATAGCAAAGCAAACAATAAAAAGACAGTCGATGTAATTGGCACTAGTACCTTTATGAAAGCTTTATAAGAATTCCACTGTTTAATTTGTCTAAAAGCAGATAGTAAGTGATATGATAAATATGCTCAAATGGGAATTTATATTTAGAAAGCATTCAACATAATGGATTTCAACTGAGTTCTGTAATTCAGATAACAAAAATAGCAAAACAGAACTATATGTTTAAGGCCAAAGAATATGGGATGTTATTTATGTTTCGCTCCTTTAGTTTCCTACATTAGTATGTTGTATTAAACAGTAAGTTGTTGTTGCTGAAATTCAGTGAATTTCATTTTTAAACTAAGCTTGGATGTCCTCATTTTAGACAGCTTAGGTGATTAAAGAAACTAGACTCTTTCAATGCCGCTTCATGTTATGAAATAGAACTAACATATATGGATATGCTAATACTGCTGCTGCTGCTAAGTCCCTTCAGCCGTGTCCAACTCTGTGTGACCCCATAGACGGCAGCCCACCAGGCTCCACCGTCCCTGGGATTCTCCAGGCAAGAACACTGGAGTGGGTTGCCATTTCCTTCTCCAATGCATTAGGGTGAAAAGTGAAAGTGAAGTCGCTCAGTCGTGTCCAACTGGTAGTGACCCCATGGACTGCAGCCCACCAGGCTCCTCCGTCCATGGGATTTTCCAGGCAAGAATACTGGAGTGGGGTGCCATTGCCTTCTCCAATGGATATGCTAATAGATATAATTAATAATATCTGGTGTTATGTATAACACAGTAGTCATTTAATCAATTTGTAATTATAAATATATAAATAAATATTCAAATAAACAGGGCACTATGATCAAGGATGTGGATATCTTTGCTTAGTCATTCTTGTTTCAAATTTTGGTTATGCCTCAAGTAAAAATCACACAATAGGTTCCTGTGGAGATCAGAGTGGTTTATAAATATCATTTATCTAGATTGAAAGAGATATTTTGATACTAACAAAGATGATTTAACAGATTGGTATTTCTCACATAACAAAGATTAACCAAGAAAGTGGTACTATAGTGGAAAACTGAAAGAAATAACTGAAAGTACAGTAACGCAGCATTTGATTGTAGATGGTGGAGAAATGAAGCAAAACTGTGAGGTCATGACAATATATTCCTTTCCTGTTTGAAAATTCAATAATTTGAAAATTAAAATATATCTTAAGCAAAAAATTTTGGCAAAATACATTTTAAGCGATTTAAATGACTGAAATTATCACAGTTTATGTTCATGAATCTATCAATATTTACAATTAAAGAGTATAAATAATTCATTTTTCTCAACATCATGTCTATATCTTGACTGCTATTGAAAACCATCATCATTTTAATAAGATAATGACATTATTATTGCTCAATCAATGAGAGGATTTTTATCTATTTTTAAAAAGTTTTTCCTAGAAATTAAATGGAATTTGAAAATAAACAAGTATCTTCATGTTAAATATAAAAATATTTTAACCTGAATCGTAAAATAAACTAAAAACTTTCTTTTAGCTTATAGCTGATAATCAACACTATCACATAACAGTATAAAAATATGATTGAGTAAGCTTCCATTAACAAAATTTAAAGAAACCATAAGCTTTTATATTAGTCTGATATTTTGAAATCATAACCATTGTCTTCATTTATATTACATAAGATTTAGCACGTTAACACTGCTGGGACTTTGGTACATATTGTGTCTAGATTTTAATTGAGACATGGAGTCTGGCGTTGTGGAAAATGTATCACTGAATTATTCAGGTAGTTTATTTTTATCTCAGAAAATATACAGTTCAGTGAAAATTCAGTGATTTTTCATTTTTTATTAATAACTAATCTTGGATGTCCTCATTTTAGAAAATCTAGGTGATTAAAGAAGTGAAACTGTTTTTCTGGTTGTGAAATATGTATTTTCAGCAGTACGCTGAAAACAGTAAAGAATAACAACAATAAGTATAGTCAGAAAAAAAGAGCTGAGATAACCACATTAACGAACATTAAGGAAACAATGAAGAGAGAAAAACGTTTAAGATTCAATGGCATAGGCTAATGTAAATTAAAGACTATTGTAAAAGGAAAATTAGGAGACCAAAAAGATCTTTATAATTCTCTTTACTGATTTTTACATTATTTGTTGTTCAGTCGCTAAGTCATGTCCGACTCTTTATGAACCCATGAACTGCAGCACACCAGGCTTCTCTGTCCTTCACAGTCTCCCTGAGCTTGCTCAGGCTCATGTCCATTGAGTCCGTGATGCCATCCAACCGTCTCATCCTCTGTTGTCCCCTTCTCCTCCTGCCTTCAATCTTTCCCAGCATCAAGGTTATTTCCAGTGATCCAGCTCTTTGCGTCAGGTGGCTAAAGTATTAGAGCTTCAGCATCGGTCCTTCCAATGAGTACTCAGGGTTTATTTTCTTTAGGAATGACTGGTTTGATCTTCTTGCTGTCAAAGGGACTCTCCAGAGTCTTCTCCAACACCACAGTTCAAAAGCATCAGTTCTTTGGTGCTTAGCCTTCTTTATGGTGCAACTCTCACATACATACGTGACTACTGGAAAACTCATCAGTTCAGTTCAGTCAAAGGGACTTTTAAGAGTTTTCCCCAACACCACAGTTCAAAAGCATCAATTCTTTGGCGCTCAGCTTTCATTATAGTCAAACTGTCACATCCATGCATGACTACTGGAAAAACCATAGCTTTGACTAGATGGACCTTTGTCGGCAAAGTAATGTCTCTGCTTCTTAATATGCTGTCTAGGTTGGTCATAGCTTTTCTTCCAAGGAGCAGGCATTTTTTATTTTTGTGGCTGCAGTCACCATCTGCATTGATTTTGGAGCTCAAAAAAATGAAAACCGACAGTGTTTCAACATTTTCCCCATCTGCTTGTTGTGCAGTGATAGAACCAGATGCCATGATCTTTGTTTTTTGAATACTGAGTTTTAAGCCAGTTTTTTCACTCTCCTCTTTCCCTTAAATCAAGAGGTTCTTTAGATCCTCTTCACTTTCTGCCATTAAAACAGTATCATCTGCATATCTGAGGTTGTTGATACTTCTCCTGGCAATCTTGATTCCAGCTTGTGCTTCATCCAGCCTGGCATTTCACATAATGTACTCTGCATATAAGTTAAATAAGTAGAGTGACAATATACAGCCTTGGAGTACTCCTTTCCCAATTAGGAACCAGTCTGTTGTTCCATGTCCAGTTCTAACTGTTGCTTCTTGTTCTGCATACAGATTTTTCAGGCGATAGGTAACGTGGTCTGGTATTCCCATCTTATTAAGAATATGTAAATTCATGGCTGATTCATGTCAATGTATGACAAAAACCACTACAATATTGTAAAGTAATTAGCCTCCAACTAATAAAAATAAATGAAAATAAATAAATAAAAATATTCCACGGTTTGTTATGATCCACACAGTCAAAGGCTTTAGCATAGTCCATGAAGCAAAAGTACATGTTTTTTGGAATTCCCCTGCTTTTTCTATCATCCAGTGTATGTTGGCAATTTGATCTCTGCTTTCTCTGCCTTTTCTAAACCCAGCTTGCACATCTGAAAGCTCTTGGTTTACATTATTGAAAAAATATTAATCACAGAAAATGCATTAAATAACATGTAAAAATTTTAGAATAAACAGTTGAACATAGTTGCCAAAAAGTAGTAATGAATGCTAACATGATAACATATTTATTCATAATGCAGGTCTTTTATAACTGAGATAAGATCATATATGTCTTGATATTCTATATTTTTAACCAATAATTTTCATGCTATTAATTTTATATAATCATATTTCAATGCAGTTTCATTGCTAAGTAAATATATTTCACTTAACATCTTTACTAATGCTGTGAATATTTAGGAAACTTTTGCCCACATTTTTAGCATTATAGATATTAATGAAATAATGTCATTTGCAGCAACATGGTTGAACCTATAGATTATCACACTATGTGAAGCAAGTCAGACAAAGACAAGTAGCATATGATATCACTTATATGTGGAATCTAAATAATGATACAAATGAACTTATTTGTGAAACAGATTCACAGACTTAGAAAACAAATTCACGGTCACCAAAGGTAATAGTTGGAAGGAGGGACAAATAAGGAGATAGGGATTAGCAGATAGATAATACAATATATAAAATAATAGTTGACTTCTGATCAGCACTATAAAGGGGAGAAAACTAAAGAAACATGAAGATAAGAATTGGATAAATGTCATTACTTAGGGATTATATCATCTATCTAAAACTCACAATATATTCAAATACAAACTATGTGAATAAGATATTTTCACATGTTTGTCAAATTTAAAATCAGATGCAAAAACTGACAGTATTTTCAACACCAACAATAACTAGAAAACACTAAAATTAAGATGTCATTCACAAGAACCTGTGCTATAAGGTACATAGAATTAACATATTAATTACTTATAATATCTCTAAGGAGGAAGTTTTAAAACTCTGAAGTTATGCTATATGTTCTAAATTTACCCAGTTTATAGCATCTTCAAACGTGGAATGTCTTTTAATCAAAAAGGTAAGAAAATATCATGGCATAATTTAAGGCAGTCTTTTTTTTTCTTAATTTTCCATACAATAATGCTGTCTTCCAATAAATAGCATCTTATATTCAATGAACACTGCTAAAGGATATAGCTGATGATTTGCACAAGTGGACATATACTAAATTCTTTTGCAAGAGGTTATAATATTATAAAGTTATGTGTTGTTGTTGATGTTAAGTTTCTAAGTCGTGTCTGACTCTTTTGTGAGGCATAACCCACCAGGTTCCTCTGTCCTTTGGGATTTTCCAGACAAGAATACTGCAGTGGGTTGCGTCTTCCCTGCCCAAGTCTCCTGCATTGGAAGGCAGGTTCTTTACCATTGAGCCCCTAGGGAATCACATAAAGATGTCTATTCTCCATAAATTAAGCTACAGACTTAATGTAATCCTAATTCTAATCCAATGAAACTTTTCAAAAAGTCAAATTAAAATTACCTTCAGTTCAGTTCAGTCAGTCAGTCGTGTCAGACTCTTTGCGACCCCATGAACCACAGCATGTCACGCCTCCCTGTCCATCATCAACTCCCAGAGTTTACCCAAACTTATGTCTATTGAGTCGGTGATGCCCTCTAACCGTCTCCTCCTCTGTCGGCCCCTTCTCTTCCTGCCCTCAATCTTTCCCAGCATCAGGGTCTCTTCAGATGAGTCAGCTCTTCATATCAGGTGGCCAAAATATTGGAGTTTCAGCTTCAGCATCAGTCCTTCCAATGAACACCCAGGACTGATTTTCTTTAGGATGGACTGGTTGGATCTCCTTGCAGTCCAAGGGACTCTCAAGAATCTTCTCCAACACCACAGTTCAAAAGCGTTCAATTCTTTGGCGCTCAGCCTTCTTTATAGTCCAACTCTTACATCCATATGTGACTACTGGAAAAACCATGGCCTTGACTAGACGGACCTTTGTTGGCAAAGTATTGTCTCTGCTTTTTAATATGCTGTCTAGGTTGGTCATAACTTTCTTTCCAAGGAATAAGCGTCTTTTAATTTCATGGCTGCAGTCACCATCTGCAGTGATTTCGCAGACCAAGAAAATAAAGTCAGCCATTGTTTCCACTGTTTCCCCATCTATTTTTCATGAAATGATGGGACCCGATGCCATGATCTTAGTTTTCTGAATGTTGAGCTTTAAGCCAACTTTTTCACTCTCCTCTTTCACTTTCTGCCATAAGAGTGGTATCATCTTCATATCTGAGGTCATTGATATTTTTCCTGGCAATCTTGATTCCAGCTTGTGCTTCCTCCAGCCCAGAATTTCTCATGATGTATACTGCATATAAGTTAAATAAGCAGGGTGACCATATACAGCTTGCCGTATCCATTTTCCTATTTGGAACCAATCTGTTGTTCCATGTCTAGTTCTAACTGTTGCTTCCTGACCTGCATGCAGATTTCTCAAGAGGCAGGTCAGGTGGTCTGGTATTCCCATCTCTTTCAGAATTTTCCACAGTTTATTGTGATCCACACAGTCAAAGGCTTTGGCATAGTCAATAAAGCAGAAATAGATGTTTTTCTGGAACTCTCTTGCTTTTTTCAATGATCCAGCGAATGTTGGCAATTTGATCTCTGGTTCCTCTGCCTTTTCTAAAACCAGCTTGACTATCTGGAAGTTCATGATTCACGTATTGGTGAAGCCTGGCTTGGAGAATTTTGAGCGTTACTTTACTAGCATGTGAGATGAATGCAATTGTGTGGTAGTTTGAGCATTCTTTGGCCTTGCCTTTCTTTGGGATTGGAATGAAAACTGACCTTTTCCAGTCCTGTGGCCACTGCTGAATTTTCCACATTTGCTGACATACTGAGTACAGCACTTTCACAGTATCATCTTTTAGGATTTGAAATAACTCAACTGGAATTCCATCACCTCCACTAGCTTTGTCCATAGTGATGCTTTCTAAGGCCCACTTGACTTCACATTCCAGAATGTCTGGCTCTAGGTGAATGAGCACACCATCGTGATTATCTGGGTCGTGAAGATTTTTTTTGTATAGTTCTGTGTATTCTTGCCACCTCATCTTTTTTTTTTTTTTTTTTTTTTGCCACCTCATCTTAATATCTTCTGCTTCTGTTATGTCCCTACCATTTCTGTCCTTTATCGAGCCCATCTTTGCATGAAATACTCCTGTGGGATCTCTCATTTTCTTGAAGAGATCACTAGTCTTTCCTATTCTATTGTTTTCCTCTATTTCTTTCCATTGATCGCCGAGGAAGGCTTTCTTATCTCTCCTTGCTATTCTTTGGAACTCTGCCTTAAATTAATTAATTAAAATTCAAATAGAGAAATTAAGGACTACAAAACTAGTCACTCTCATTACTAGAAAATGAAATAAAAGTGAGGAAATTTTTCTACTAAATATTAAAATATGCAAACAATCTTCCCAACTTCATACACAGTATGTACTCCTCAGTATACAGAGAAATAAATGACCATGGATGCCAGAATCATGCAAAACAGTGTAATCAATCAGAAAAATCACTATTGCTCCAAGGGGGAATCTTTAAAAAACTCTTTTCTCAAAATGTTAAATTCTCCTACTGTTAGTTATAAATGTATAGGGAAATGAAGAAAATAGTGAAAGGAATGATCAGTGTGCTGTAACATAAAATATTATAGATCAAGAATCAAAGTCTTCTATTTATTTGCAAAATTTTTATCAAGGGTAGTTTGAATGCTTTCTGTCCTCTTTTCCCATTATATAAATTATGAGTGAGCATCTTTTCAATGCCTTGGAAATTGTTATACTCCTTTCCCTTGTACTGATAACTTCCAACATCCCAATCATTTGAAAGAAGTGATAGGATTACTCCCTGACCATTATATACACCTTTAATTATACAGTGTTAAGTGAATGAAATACTAGCAGTGAAGGTTGTACTTTATGCACTCACAGTTAATTTATCCTCACTACTAAGTTTTGACTTGCTTTATTTAACTAAACCATGGTAAATAAAATTCATGGAAATCAGAAAGAGGCAAGGCGAAGACTGCCTGCACTTCAAAGGGAAAATAATAAAACTGAATGTTATTGTCACAAGAACAGACAAACAACACTAGAGAGAAGACAGAACTACAAAATAGCCTCAAATAAAGCAAGTTGATGGAGGAGAAGCATTTCTTTAGTAGGTGAACTTATTCACCTGACTCTCTTCATGAAGAAGCATACTACCAGATATGTCCTATAACAAAAAGATGGAATCTAGAAAAATTAAATTTTAAATATTTAAGGTAAAACTGTATAGTTGACAGAAGAAAATACAAAGAATATCTTTCTGAATGTGGGTTGAGAGAAATAATATTTTAGATCCATTTTTTCTCATCTTTTTAATTTTATTAAAATACATTTGATTATATGAAATGTTAGCACAATTCTAAAAATCACATCCATATATAAGATATTTTCAGAGAATCTCACTCTAAAAGTGAATCCATTTTACTCCATCCCCATCACTCCTATCATTGCTACTTTTTTGTTCTACGTGAACATTAAAAGAACTTTAAAACATATTATAAACTGAGAGAGAATCTAAAATATATGTGACTGACCACATAAAGGATTTTTAGAAGTAAATAAGAAAAAGTCAGTAAACTAGTAAAAAAATGAGCATTTATCTGAAGTAAAATTTGAATATGCAATACTCAAATAAAAAGGGACTCAATCTTCATAATATTTAGCTTAATCACATCTTAGGATATGTACATACATTTAAAAATGTTTAAGTGAAGTACTGATTTTTGATGAGGCTGCCAGAAAGTGGAAGTGCACATACAATGATCTTTGTTGCTGTGTACATTTATATGAAACATCTTCCATTTCCCATTATCCACGAAAGCTGAAAATGTGCATTCCTTCATAAATAGAAATTCCATGTTTGTTAACAATGGTGAACACAAAATGAAGAATAATGGAAGCTGGAGCTAAGAAATGAGATAGATGATACTTTAAAGTTAAGAAAAATAATCTGCTTCATGAAGTGCTTAGTAAACACACTGCTAGTTATCCCATCTCCAATGTTGTAAGGCAGAATGATTGCCAAAGACACACACACCCGAAACCCTAGAACCCTTGAACACCCTTAATGTTACATGATAAAAAAACCTTTGTAGATAATGAGGTTAAAAATTTCAACATAGGGAAATTATCCTGGATTATCTCAATGAATGTGAAAAAAGTGAAAGTGTTAGCTGCTCAGCTGTGTCTGGACTTTGAGACCCCATGGACTGTAGCTCACCAGGTTCCTCTGTCCATGGAATACTCCAGGCAAGAATACTGGAGAGGGAAGATATTCCCTTCTTCAGGGTCTTCTCAACCTACGGATTAACCCTAGCTCTCCTGCATTGCAGGCAGATTCTTTTTTTTTTTTTAAGTTATTTTAATTGAAAGAGAATGCCTGTCCAAGGAAGAAGATGGAATGAAAGAATGTGGAAATTTTCATGGGACTATATCCAAGTACCTACAAAGTATTCTATAAAAGTCAATAAACTCTAGAATTTCCTATCGCTTTATATTTCATATTTTTGGTCTTGTGAAATCTCCCTTCTCTTTTTAAAACAAATTATTGGCCTTTCATTTGTTTCATTATCAGTTGTCTCAATTACATATAAGAATGGCTAATTTTCTTACATAATATAAATTCAAAACAGTGAAGCAATTACAATTTAACAAATATGTAGTTTTATCCTTTAAGGTATGGAAGGAAAAATAATTTTGAAGCTTATTTTTGCTCCTAGAATAAGAAATCATGAATTGATTTCTCTGGAATGGAAAAAAAGTGAAGGTTGAAATTGGAATCATATTATAAGAGAAGTATAATTAGATAAAGTTAATGTTCCAAGCAGGATCTATATGTTCTATTTCTAATTTCTAATCTTCACAGAGCTTCTAAATCTTTTCTGTCTCTTGGCATAGATTTAATCATCACTCTCCCTGAACGTGATTTAAAATGAATTTATTATGTGACTTATTTAACAGTTGAACAAGGGAAGCCTCCAAACCTAATCATAGTCTAAAACAAATGTATTATTAATATATAAATAAGAGTCACAGTATAGTATATATAATTAGAACTGTATTTATATATTTTTTTCCATGGGTCATCAGCATCTGAAGAAATGCACTTAAATATTATGATGCCCTTCTACTGAGTTTTCAATGTCTTTGCTGTGCTAAAAGTGGCTAAATATATAGAATAAATGATTTTTCTCTCCTAAAAAAAAAAAAAAAGAAGATTAAATTGTAGCATGGTCTTTAAATATTCACCTCTGGACCAGTTCCTAAACTCTCCCCTGGATGGTCAGAGGAAGAGGATATTGACATAGGCAAACAGATACTGTTGGTGTAATTAAAATCATGGTTTGACCAGTTTGTGATGAAGGCAGAAGTGGTTTGAGAGGAGAACAGGAAGATTAGAACATTTTACTCAAGAAAGATTGAAAGTTATTATTGTTTTTTCCTTTGTTTGTTCTTAAAATTGTGACTTATTGTTCTGCACTTGCATGAAGTTAAGAATTTTTTCATGTTTAGGAACAAAGTGTCCTTGTAAAAAATTATTAAGAATGGAGCAAGTTAATGAGGAAAGAGTGATATGCATTCTGTCATTTATTCAATAAACAGTAAAAACTTATCAATGTGTCAAGTACTGACCTTTTTTGGAATGGGTAGTCTCTAACTTTTTATATTGCCCCGTTTGAAACCTATGGATTGAGTCATCTGAAGTACATAAGGCCATATC
The DNA here is from genome assembly GCF_033118175.1 of Dama dama. Taxonomy (NCBI): domain Eukaryota; kingdom Metazoa; phylum Chordata; class Mammalia; order Artiodactyla; family Cervidae; genus Dama; species Dama dama. The sequence goes on along the minus strand of NC_083710.1, from coordinate 64,625,050 downwards.
TTCTCATAAGCAGTTTAGCAATACTTGGTTATAGGAAGTCAGCATCTAACCTAAAAGAAAATCTAGAATCAGTCCTGACTGAAGACTTGTGGACATATTCAGTGCTGGAGAAATGTTATTGTACCTTCCTGGAAAAAGACAGTTCAACTGACAGTCGTGCATATATGCCTTGGATAAAATCGTTTTGAATCTAAATGTCTTCATCTGCAAAATGGGGCACACTTTTTTTTTTTTAAGTTTCAGGGGGTGTACCATGAGAATTAATGAAAATCTTTAAATTGCCATTCTCATTTATGCTCCTGTAGCCTTTATGTACTTTCCTAACTAGTCATTTTCTTTGAGATTTACATATTATAGATCTTCATAATGCTATTAAAACAACCTATCAAAGTGTAAATGTAGTTATACTACACTCCTGCTAGATATCCCATAAGTGACTACCTCCTCATGGCTTGGACTCAATTTTTTTTTTTTTTTTAAACAGTATATTAAAAAAAAAAAAAAAAATCCATGAGATGGCCCTGGGTACTCGCAAACTTTTGTGTTTTGTTTATATGCATGCTAAATCACCTCAGTCATGTCTGACTCTGTGTGACCCCATGGACTGTAGCCCACCAGGCTCCTCAGTCCATGGGATTCTCCAGGCAAGAATACTGGAGTGGGATGCATGCCCTAAAATGCTAAATCCCTTGCTTTTCTAAGTAGACACTATTTCTGATGCTAGTGTCTTTCCACTTCTCTGACACTAGGTTATTTCTGACATTCTACTGAGAAGAATCACTTTTTTCATAAACAAATACATTCAGAGGAGAGTTGACCTTGAATCTAAAGTTAAAGATTCACAGTTCTACACTGAATCATTTTTTTATCACTAAGCTGAGTCTGACTCTTTTGCGACTCCATGGGCTGTAGCCTGCCAGGCTCATTTGTACATGGAATTTCCCAGGCAAAAATACTGGAGTGTGCTGCCATTCAATGAATGGCATTCATTCATCAGAAGATTCTCCAGTGGATCTTCCCGACCCAGAGATAGAATCTGCATCTCCTGCCTTGGCACTGAGCCCCTGGGGAGCCCCCCATATTGAATATAGCCCTTCAGAGAGCTTTAGCAATGTGTTCACTTGACTTTAAAAGCTTGTGTAAAATTTCAAAATTAAGATGGAGCCTGCTTTTACTTTGTCCAACGCCTTCCATCAGAGTTAGTCTAGAGTCTACAAGTATGAGTCTGGATCCAGGTAATATCTGTGGAATAAAGACATGGTCAAGGGGAGTAGGGAGTACATTTAACTTTATTATCACATGAGATATTCAAATGGTTACAGTCCTCTCTTAATCTTACTCATAGCTAAGATACTGTTAGAACCCTCAGTTTGGAAATAACTTCTAGGAGCCAGAATGGAATCGTTGAAGACCTATTTGTTCATGAACTTTTAAATTTATTCAATAATTACTTACTGAGAACCTTTCATGGGCAGGCAACTATGCTAAGAACTAGAAATACAAGGATGGACAAGAGAGACATAACTCCACACTGAGGTTCTAACTTCAATCTTTTCTAACAGTACCTGTGCTCATTCTGTTACACTATTATGAACTTGGCTTCTTATTCTCATTCTAGGGTTACTGTGTCAATGTTCCTGGCATCATGATGCAAGTCAGAGAATATATTCATTCTCTGAATGCTATTCATAGTGGAAACAACGGAAATATGTAGAGAAACATGCAAAGAAGAAGAGACCTATCCAAACTGTTATTACCATAGACTATATTTTAAATTATTTTTATAAAAAGAGGTGATCAAGCAATATTCATCTAAACAATATATAGGGAAAATATTATAGAGATGTCAGAAATTAAATTATGAAGGGCATAATCATATTTTTTCTGGCTTCTGTAGTATTTGTGGCAATTTTCAGTTTTTTACCTTCACAATTTATAATGATTTCTCCTCATTCTAAGTGAATATCAATACATTCATCTAATATTATTTATAACACATGCCATTTATATTATATAAGCTTCAAGGTTTGCAAAGCCTGAATCTACCAATGATTATAGCAATGTAGAAATTCATTGTTTATATAACTTTTAACACATAGTTCTCAACTACTGCTCTTTCAAAGTATATTTTGCATCTGCATTTTTGCTTCTGAGTAAGAAATTCTGGTCCAGAGACTGAAAGACATTTGTTTCCAAGGCCATTCAAGGGAACTGAAAGTGAAAGTCACTTAGTCATGTCTGATCTCTGTGACCCCATGGACTATATAGTCCATAGAATTCTCCAGAACAGAATACTAGAGTGGGTACCTGTTCCCTCCTCCAGGGGATCTTCCCAACCCAGGAATCAAAGCCAGGTCTCCCGCACTGCAGGCAGATTCTTTGCCAGCTGAGCTACTAGGGAAGTCTTGTGAACTGAGCCTCTTCCTACAACAATCCCAGGACTTCTTCATGTACAGAAATTTTCCCTATTCACACTGAGAAAAGAAGCAAGTGAGTTTGCTAAATCTTGCAGAGCTTTGCTATTTATTTTTTGAATACATTCTTACATAATGATGAAAATGTTTTTATACATTATTACCTTGACTCTCCCAACACATTTCTGACAGAGTGCATAAAGCATACTCTTCTAATAGTATGTTTTACGACTTGCCTAAGGTCATGGCTATGCTTAATTTCAACTAGAATCTTGGTGCATTTTTTAAAAAAAATGTGTACAGAATACTTTCATAAAATAATCATGTGCTCCTTGAGAAAGTAAAACAACGATGTATACCCAAAGAATTTTCCAGGGTTTGTGAGTATGCATTTAGAATTTATCCACAAAAACATTCATTTATTTTTATAATATTTATGACACTGTATCTTTGTATTTCTAAAGTAAGATTTTAATGTTTTTAACCACTGAGGGAGGGAGTAAGGATTAAGTCAGTGAACTGGAAAATCAGAACGCTCATCGTATAGTCAACGATATTTCCTAGATAAGCTTTTTATGAAAACTTGTTCTAGTAAAATCCAAAGTAAGATGATAACATGCCTGAAAAATATTACACATTCAATAGTTCAGAAAGATTGGAAAATTGCAGTAGTTTTTAATAGAATACTGAATGATAAAATAAGCTAAATTTAAAGTTAAATATATTAAATAGATTATACATCTTTAAATACGACTATTGTAACAAAGCGTCTTGTTAATCATGAAACACCAAAGAAATATTATTTGATGTAAAATGCAAATGACAGATGAGAAATAACCCAAGTGAATAATCACAATTAATTGAGAAACAAAGTGCAAATTACCCCAAGCCTGTTTTAGTATAAGAATTTAGTGATAATTATTAGCATATACCAAACTTTATCCCTCTGCATAGCATAGAATACTCTATGCTAAAATTAAATATCAATTATATTCTATGCTTTCTGGTGTTATATATAACCTCTATATGATATTATGAAAAATGATTATACCTCAGAATTGCAATTAAACCTTAATTTTTCAGGTCTTGTAGGATGCCCCATGATAGATGAAACAATTACAGTGTGTGCTTAGTTTCCATCACACCCTGAAAGCAGGAAAAATGGATTATGAATCCATGGAAAATACAAGCTATTATTTACAGTGTGCAGGTGTTTCTTTGACAGAAAACAAAAGTCTATCATAATTCATATTTATCAGTTCCCTCCTATCTCTTTAGTTCTAGATTTCTTCACCCTGAACTTACACTGGATCAGGATTTTTGTCTGCTATAGCACCGGAGATTTTCATCTCCTTAAAGTATGAGCCCATTGTGGCCTTGCCTCTATCAGGCTAGAGTTCCTCTGATACACTAGTTACAGGCACGAAGCATCAGAAGACACTCTAGACAACTTCCTTTGTGCATGACTTACTTTCAGCTTTCCAAGGACATTGGAATCAATAGCTAGCTAGTGGAGTAAATCTTCTATTTATCTTTGACCAACTGATTGGCTAGAAGAGCCACCACTGGCCAGATGGCGTCCCTCCTCTAGGAACCAGGCCTTTATGCTGGGCAAAGCCTGCCTGAGAAGGAACAAGAAACACACACTTCACAAGCAGGTAACTTTTGTAAAGGATACAAGAGAGCCAATATTATGTTCACTCCAGGTTTGGTTCTAAGCCCTCAAGATTTTGAAGGTGTGGGGTAGAAGCATATATTCTTGGGTATAAAAGTCTAATTGACAGGGCATCATGAGTGTTTGCCAAGTCTAATAAGCAAAATGTCATCAATACAATAAAGACTACTAAATTCAGATAACTTAGTTTACTGTAGTCCACATGCCTACTGAAACACAGGGAATGAATGGAAATGACATTTTATTCTTCTTACAGAGGGAATTGAAGAGACAACAATTGTCAGATCAGTAGCCCATAACATATTTTACATTGCTACCAGTAAAAATACCACATCCAGACAGCAACTGTGAGTAGGGTTATGATTTCTTGGTATAAGATGTAATTTATCTAGTGTGATTCACCACATTCCACGTGTTGTTGATTTATTACAAGGACACACCAGAGTGTCAAATGGGGAAATGGCAGACATCAACAGCCCAGAATCCTTTAAGTTTTACAAATAGCTTCTTCCTATTTTCTGCATTTTCAGTGGGATATGTGTGTGTGTGTGTGTACGTGTGTGCACGTGTGTGTGTGTGTGTGTGTGTTTGCATGTGCGTACCAGGTTCCTCTGTCCATGGGATGTCCCAGGCAAGAACACTGGAGTAGGTTACCATTTTGTACTCTAAGGATCAAACCCACATCCTTTGAGTCTCCCTGCATTGGCAGGAGCCTTCTTTACCAGCTGTGCCACCTCAGAAGCCTAGGGTATGATATTGCTTATAACTTCTGATTTACTTCTTGGCCGAACTGGGTACCATGTTTAGGGATTATAAAACTTTCTTTTGTCGTGCCGTGCTCTTTGTGGCCTCATGGACTGTAGACTGCCAGGCTCCTCTGTCCATGAGATTCTCCAGGCAAGAATACTTGAGTGGGTGGCCATTCCTTTCTCCAGGGGATCTTCCCGACCCAGGGATTGAACCTGCATCTCTTATGTTTCCTGCACTGGCAGATGGGTTCTTTATCACCAGCGCATGGCACTAAATGCACACACAGTATTTAGGGATTACCAATTAGCCCTTCCTACCAGGGTCTTAACTCCAGTCAGAAAACAGATATGGATGTTCCATTAGATATTATGCACATCTATCCCAATTATGTACTCTAGAACTAAAGAAATAACAATAGTGTGGGTGCATAAATCCACTGATCTCAGGTAAGGTGAACTTCTTTTAGGACTTCATAGGATGGATGCATGCATAGATGAATAGATATATAGATAGACAAATCTTCACCTTGCCAAAATAAACCCTCTCTTATGGGAGGACCATGCTATCATTTGATCCCCTGATATTATCAGATCCTATTTAAAAACCTTCACATGGTTTCATAATTTCTATTCCTTCAATGCATTGTTCCCTGGTAAATGCCTACACATTGCTTAAAAAATACTGGAGAAATATTTATTTCATATTATGGAGGAGATACTGCAGAAATCTTCCTCCAGAGAACAGAGCATCCTCTTTTGTCTGTGAACTGACTTAGAGCCAGGAACTGGTAAGAGCTGAGAACTTTCCATTGCAGTTTCTGACATCTTGTGCTTTTGCTTGCCACCTCTTGATATTTTCAAGAAAATAAACATATTTACAATAAAAAAAAAAAAAATACTGAAAGTACCATGAAGTTAAACTGGATTTGTCCACTCATATGTTCTGATTATCTATTTCTGTTCAACAAATTAGTCCAAACTTACTGGCTTAAAACAAATGCTTAATTTTGCTCACAATATTGTGGGTCAGAAATTCAGGAAAAGCTCAGCTGGCTGATCTGTGTCTGATCCATGTGCCATCTGGGCTTGAAAAATTGGCAGCCAAGATGGCTTTTACTCACATTTCTAGTAAATGCCGCTCACTGTCTTTTCTGTCTCTCTGTCTCTCTCTCCCCACACGGCATGTCATTTCCTGGCCTCTATCCCCAGTTTAAACTTCTCATATCAGATTTCTTACATGACAGCTAAGGCACCACCAACACCACCTCCCCTCACACACGTATTTCTACAGCAAATTTTTCAAGAAATAGGAGAGAAGAAGCTGCCAGTCTCTTAATTAAGACCTAGACCTGGAGATTTGCACAGTGACACATCTACCATATTCTGTTGCTCACGGAGAGAGGCCACCCATATACAAGGGGAGGAGGTTTAGATTCTCTCATTAGGAGGAGTGTCAGTCTGGGTCTGTCTTGAATCTATCACACAGTTTTGCCATGGGAAACCCACAGATTAAAGTACTTTGTTTGCCACTCCAACTCTCCTGTCCATTATAATAATTACAATTCTGCAGTGTCATAATATGGCCTCTGCAATTTTAAAGAATACAGATTTCCATGAATTGCAGGGACTTTAGCTAGATGAAAGCATCTTTTAAGGTCAATGTAAGCCTACATATTACATCAAACATTGGTTTGCTCAAAAATTTCAAGGTCCCATTGCCAGTGAAACTCTTAAAGGTTTAATGAATGGTGTGTCACACAGAAGTAGGAGGCTTTCTCCACCCTAACACAATAAATCCATTCTTACCATCTCATTATTGTTGTAGCCTTCTGTGTCCTTCTTCAGTACCCAACTGTGATAATCACAGCACATCACCTTGTCTTTAGTAAGGCCAGTATCATGTTCATAAGTTAACAACCATCCTAGAAGAGTGTTATGACTAGCTTCATTTTTCCCAGGTAAGAAAATTAAACACAATTCATGAAGATGTATCCTCATGTCAATACATTTCTCCCTATGAAGTCTTTCATTCTGATCACAAGTCCAATATCACTAAGTTCTATTCCCTCATGTGTTCCTCTGTTTTCCTTCTAGTCTTTATTAACTAGGAACTCCAATTATTCTACAAGTAAGGCCTTTCCTTACGGCAGGAATTATCTTGTCTTGGTGGTATGTGCTGAGAAGTGTCTCTAATTATTGGTCCAAGAGGCAATAAGTAAAAGCAGACAGAAGCAGACATGGGTCCTGACAAAGGCAAGCCTTATCTTACACTGCTTTCTTCCAACAAGTGGCAGGGGGTTAAAGTCCTTCACCCTGTCCAGGGGATTACTGAGAATTTGGAGGTCCCAGATTCTCACAGTCATGTAATAGAATGACCCAACCACAGACCTCTGACTTGTACTATTTTCCTTGGAGGCCTGAGGTCTTGGCATAAAATGTCTTTAAAAACTATGTGTTCATTATTTTTTGAGCCCTGCCACTCATAATTAAATCCATGACTCAGTTTTCTCCACAGTATTCTTATCATATATTCAAGAAATATGAATACCTTTAATTCAGCCATGGAAGCTCCTAGTTCGCTCCATATGACTTGAGTTGACAGATTTAAGGAACTTTGTTATCTAACACTTCAACTTCTGCATGTACCTTATCTTATCACAATCCTCCACTCAGGACAGCCTGGAAACGCATAAGCACTTTGTATGCCTGGTCTAATCACCACTTCACCACAATGCAATCCTTCTGTCATCAGATAAATAAGTGGTCCAGTTCCAGAAGGCTATGGTATGTAGGGTGGAGATGTTCTTATCACCATGGTTTTAGTCTGTTTTCTCTTCCAAGGGCTCAGTTTGAGTTCAGGTCTTTCTATTTGACCAGAATCTTGACTCCAGAGGGAAGGAGTGAGAGTACAGTAAAACAAGGACGGGGAAAAGGCCGAAACAAAGATAAAATTTTGATTGGCAGCCTCTGTGGGGGTCTAGTATTCTAACCCTCTAGAAACTTCTGAGGATTCCTGTGAGTGGATCTCGGCATAGTCCATGATAGAGGCAATGAAAATGCCTTAAGGTTCTGTTTCTACTCTGACTGGGTGAAGGCTTCTCCGGGGCACAGGCTCTGCTACACCTGCAGATGCACACGTATGAGTCACACAGACATCACGAGTGACGTCATCAGAGAAGCGCCAGTTCCAGGCAGAAGCCGGAGGAATGTGGCACCTGGTACGGTGAGATCTTTTCAGCGTGAAGTTTGATGCTTGTGTAGAACTCTTTTCTCTGTGATATGAATCAAACATGAGGTCAGTAGGATCTCAGATATTGCTCAAGAGTCCATCTGAGAAAGAGTCTAAGAGAGACACAATATGAAATGGAAAAAAAAAAGTCGACAGACCTTAAACATGAAGTAAATACAACATAATTTGGGGATGTCTTCAGATGCTTGGTGTAAAGGGAAGAAGGATTCAAATATTCTGGCTTTTGGAACTCTGAGTATGAGGAATCTGAACCAAATACAGGTTTGGGGTAAAAAACAAATTTCAATGGGTCAACCTAAAGTACCTGTCTAAAATTTTAAACTTCATCCAGGATTTTTACTTAGTGAATTACAAGAAGATAAAAGAGGGGTAAATTTTCCTTTTTTTTTTTTTTTTTGAAATTAAATGAGAGATGCATGTGAATATCAGAGTCTTCAAGGAACTTCATCAGACTTCACCAGAAGACCACTGATGGAAACAAACTGGAAAGACACAGGCAGCTTCCAGGCTGGTATCAGAAAACAGTCTGCCAGATTAAGAGGCATTGCCTTAGCTAATCCATAATGAGAACAAAGAGCATAATTATCTCCTCAATGTCAGCGCAAACTGGAAAGAAGCTCAAATAATGACAAAGTTAAAGTGCCCTGCCAAAAACTCTTCTAGATTTGGCTTTCTCCCAGTTCTCCATAGGCCATTTTTTGAAATGGTGAATTTAAGTCTCTGTTGGGTCTTAAAACATTTAGACAGGGAAACCTACACTGTTCTCTAAATCAAAGTTCCACTTCCAATTATAGACAAAAAAAAAAAAAAGAATTCTCCATAAACAGAAGCAGAGGAAGAAGTCACAGGCACTGAGCACAAAATATACTAGTACAAATGAGTTGAACAATGCTCTGTGGGCTTATAAATTTCTTTTCTTTAAGTAAAATCAATTCAAGAAACTAGGCCCAAGATAATTTTAAAGGAATGCACTTGTGTGTGCAAAGTTCCAAAATATTACACAACTAAGAAGTTAGTTGAGAGGTGATGGGGAAATGGGGAATTGAGATAAACTGCTTTAAACAAAAAATATATATACATGCACATATTTAATAAAGTATTTCATATAGTCCAAAACAATTTGGACTCAGAAACTACCTAGAAAATTGAAGTAGAAGCTTTTGAAATTCAATAGAATATATGAGAAAGGAGAGAGAGATGAAGTAAGAATAAAAGATGGAAGCAAGAAAGTCTAATTTATATAAATAAAATTTAAGAACAGAAAATTAAAAAAAGGAATGAGGAGTAACTTTTAAAATTATGAAAATAAATTGCTAATGAATTAGAGAAATGAGTTGGCAAATTAAGAAAGATCAAATTCTTAACTTATAGAAAGCGTAAAAATTATAAAGAAGAAAAGGCATAAAAACAATTACTACAAGCATCATTACAATTGAAATAAAATAAAATAATTTATGCTCATCTAGATTTCATCTATAATAGTAAATAACAAAATGAAACAAAAGGAAATTATACACAGTGACTACCAGAAGACATAGCAATAGCCAAACTAATTTCAATTTTTAATTCATCTAGATAAGCAGCAGTGGTGCTTTTGAACTGTGGTGTTGGAGAAGACTTTTGAGAGTCCCTTGGATTGCAAGGAGATCCAACCAGTCAATCCTAAAGGAAATCAGCTCTGAATATTCATTGGAAGGACTGGTGCTGAAGCTGAAGCTCCAAAATTTTGGCCACCTAATGGGAAGAACTGACTCATTGTGAAAGACCCTGATGCTGGGAAAGATTGAAGGCTGGAGAAGAAGAGGATGAAAGAGGATGAGATGGTTGGATGGCATCACCAACTTGATGGACATGAGTGAGCGAGTTCCAGGAGGTGGTGATGGATAGCGAAGCCTGGCGTGCTGCAGTCCATGGGGTCGCAAAGAGTCAGACATGACTGAGACACTGAACTGAACTGAAGCAGCAGTAGCACATTTTCACATAAGTAAAAACACAGGAAATATACAGCCCACAGCTTCATTAATCTGTCTCTCACATGCATACTCATGCATATACATAGCTCCGAAACATCACATCCCCTTATCAGAGGGAATGTAAAGACAGACTCAAAATCTTTTGATAATATTGATGAGTTTATATGCTAATTCTATAAATGAATGCATGGAAGTGCCCCAAATAAGATACTTTAAGCATTGCCTGCCTATCCTTACAATGAAATCAATTAATAAATGTAAAATTCAGTAACATTCAATGTGAAAAACAAAATGGTTTGTTAAATTAAAAAAAAAAAATCCAGCAAAGAGATATTTTATCTCTTCTAAGTGCCTATAGAGTTGAATGAAGTGCAGTCATTCCCGTGGAGCTTCAAAGAGGAAAGTTTTACATACCTTTCAAAAATGAGTTGTCAGTATAAATATTATGAGTGCAGCAAATTAAATGTAAGGAAATCAATCTAAATTCTCTAACTTTGGAGAAAAATTTTATTTCTCAAGAGAAGATTCTTGTTAGAAATAACTTGTGAGATGATTTTTAAAATTCAGATTATTTATTTATTTGCTATAAAAGGGAAAGGCATTTTTTTTTCCCTAATCTTGCTGAGATGCCTTTACTATTAGAAAACTCTGCAGTTTCAAGGCCAAATACTGAAATTCCTTTACCTAGCTCCAACAGTGGTTGGGGGGAGGGGAAGTCTGAGGTACTCTAAACATATAATATGGAGGAGAAAATAAAGGAATAATTTTAACAAGTGGATTATGAAACTTGCAATAGTTTGTCTCTGCTTCTGTTCTCTGTTGGTTATTAAGCAATGCTTTTTAAAATGCTCATCTTTCTAAGACCTTTTATCTAATATATATAAACAAAATTTTAAAATATTATTATCTGACACTTCAGAGTATATTCTTTAGTGTACTTTGTTAATTTTCAGATTGTGTTTCATCATGTGGCATTTTTAATGCTTAAATTTATGACACATTTTAGAAGAGTTACTGCTTTATATGATTCATTATTTCCAGTATCACTAATATACATTGTAAGGTTTCACCCCTTCCCTCCTACAAAGTTGAACTACCAAGGTGAGTACATACGGAATATCCATCTTGTGAAACACAGAATCTTCATTTTGGATGTAGTTTGAGAATTCATGAACATATTCGTATTGGTTTGAGAATGGCGGCAGCATTCCTTATTATTGAGGATACACCTTCCATTGCTTTGAAAGGTGAGCAAAGAAAGCTACATGACTCTATAGGTCTCTAGTTCTAATGGAAATCCTCGGTTATAAGAGGGTGAAAGACTAGAAAGAAAAGGGATCCCGTATTACTGACCTGTTCTAAAACATTTCTTAAGTATTTGATCTCTTGAATAGACTGCAGTACCATAAAAGGACAGTGTTATTTGCCCAGACTCGGTGCTTTGCCCAAGTTCAGGGCAGCACTGCCACATGGGTGCTTCTTCTTAGAGAAGGCTGGAGGGCAATACAAAATAGAAGTAAAAACAGCATACATATCAAGAGCCTGCCCAAACTTCAAGTCCACAAATGACATATATGTCATCTTACCTTCCTTCTTAAGTCTGAAAGTCACACTCATAAGCAAAGCAGCAATGTACTTTATAGAAACTGGGTTTTTGTATAGCCTATTCAGATGATTACATACACCAAACTCCTTCAACAGGATATCATAACTGACAAAGTACGATATTCCAGGGACTTCAGATGCGAAATAAAGGCAGGCTTATCACTTGCATTTTGGGAGACACTCAAAGAAACACAGAAAAGTGGAAAAGCTTTATAACAGAAAAAAAAAAAAAAAAGGAAGCTTCTGGTGTGCCTTTTTTGGAGGCTGTTAACATGAGGAAGCTGTGGGGTGTCTAGAAGCAAGACATCTATGTGATTCGTTAGTGGTGCACATTTAGCTTTCTATACTAGGTCTTAAACTGAACGTGGAGGCAAAAGTTAGGGAAGCTATCAGTTATTGATACTGAAAGTCGCTCAGTTGTGTCCGACTCCCAACCCAGCAACTGAATCCAGGTCTCCTTCATTGCAGGTGGGTTCTTTACCAGCTGAGCCACAAGGGAAGCCCAGATCCTGGTCATTTTGAGCTGACTGTTGTGGGGGTTATCATTTAGCTTCCTAAAATGGTCATTAAAGATAGTAGTTTACCTTCTTGTAATGATTATTGCAAATAGTAGGTTGACTTTCTGGACTGCTTACTTCAGACTGTGGATCAGAGTTCTATTATATATGGTCTGGTCATTGTAAATTCAGCTTCTCAATTTATTAGTCACTTTGCAAGGGATTTTCTGTGTAGTGGTTTATTCTGGTAAAAATTCTATAATAAAGGCACTGCTGCTGTTCTTATTCTAAACATGGAAAAATTGAAGCCTAAAAATGTTACAAAATTAAGTTCAAGGTCACTCAGGTAAGAAATGATGGCAATATGATTTTAATTCTTTAATGTATTATTAACCTGTATATCAGTGCTGATCAAATAGAACTTTCTATGATGACAGAAATACATAAAATCCCAGCTGTCTAATATGATAACCCCTGGACACATGTGTCTACTGAGCACTTGTGTGACTGAAGAACTCAATCTTTAAATATGCTTAATTTTAATTGCTTTAAATGCATACTCAAATACCCACAGTGGCCAATAGCGGCTCATGGCTTCTGTGTGAAAGAACAGAGCTCTATACAACACTATACAACTCTGATTGTCTGAAAATAGGGTTTCTGAGGTAAATGTGTTAGTCAATTCAGGCTATTTTAACAAAAATGTGTAGACCAGGTGGCTTAAAAGCAGAATTTTATTCTTCATGGAGACTGGGGAGTCTGGGACCAAGGTGTTAGAATAGTCAGTGTCCAGCGAGAGCCCTCTTCCTAGTTTTTAGCCAACTGGTCTGGCTGTGTCCTCACATGTCAGAAAGACCATTCCTCTCATGTTTCTTCTTACAAGGGCAATAATTCCATTTATGAGGGATCTACGCTCATCACCTAATTATCTCCCAAGCACCCCACCTCTCTTCACCTGGCTCAGGGTTCAATATATGAATTTTGAGGAACACAAACATTTAGCTCACTATTTGTATATCTAAGTTATTTAGAATGAAAAAAAAAAAAAGGGAACAGAGTGGAAGAAGATAGAATGAATTATAATTGCATTACATCATATGTATATGTGTTTATATTATATACTCTCTATATAAACATCTGTGTATGCTCTATTATTCTATATTCCATATATATGCTAGTATATAAGTTGCATACAAAAACAAAGTTACAGTATTTATAGCTAGAATAGAATTTAATAGAATAAACTAGCAGTGGTAGCAACAACAGTAAGAAGGAATGAAGCTGATTCATTGTAATGTTGAAAGATTAAAAATTCCAGTTGTTGAAGGATGAAGAGGTTACTAAATTGTCAAAATCTTTCTACATCTCAACTGTGCTATAGTTTCCAAAGGAACAGTTGCCAGTGGGTTTATATGGCATTTTTATTACCTTATTTCTATACTCTATTAGTTGATATTACTTGATATTCTCAGTTCCTAAAAATCAAATGAGCCAAATACATTATACCTAATGTGTGTAATTTTGCCTTGAAACTAAACACTAACTTCCTTTTTAATCCTATATGCTTTTTATGATACACCATACCTAAATGGTAAGACTTAACATTCTTTCTCCTTATGCAGGCATTTAGCATACAAGAATGGTAATCAGATACATAAAATAAAAATGTAAAGGCATAACTTCAGGAATAAGCATCTTAAATTTGTTATGTATGGATAGAAACTATATTATGTTAATGTTATACACTCCCATCAACCCTTACAAATTCTTAATGAAATATACGTTCTCCTGTTATTGACAAATGCTAAGTAGCAACTCACCCACTTTTTAAATAGTGATAGATATTTTCCACTTAAAGTTATAGTCAAAAGTATATTGTTTAAATGACAGCATTACTTATGCTTCCATAATATCTAATCATACTTTTGAATCCACTGCTATGGGAACAATTAACTTTGTTCATCGTGTTTGAAGCACTTCTAGAATCATATCTTTTTTTATAAATCAAAACAGAGAATACTTCAAATTCTTCTTTGTGCATTAACAGGTTGTGAGTTTAACTCCTCAGAATTTGTAACAATTTTGCATACATTTAGTTACAGAAAACAATGTTTTTAATTTTCTTCTACAACTCCAATTCAATCAAATTTGCTGAGTGATTACTGTTCTCAGGGAATGAAGATAACCGTAGTCTAAATCTTGAAGTTAATTTATAGGCTTGGGGAAAATAAACACCTAAGTTAAATTTTTCAATAAAATATTAGTATTATACTTAAGGATAATGGTAACTTTATGTACAGAATGCTATGAGAAGACAGACATGGAGCATTTTGGCAAACTCTGAAGTCTAAGGGAAGTTTCTTGAAGGAGGCACTATCATACAATAAAGTTAATGACAAGTCGACTATAGTATTACCACCAAATGAAATAAAATATCATCATTTTTATTCACTCTTTCTCATTCCTTCTTAATTATTCTGTGTAGAAACTGAAAGAAAATTAGGCTATCAGTGAAAGTTTTGAAGCATTAATATGCATTTGTTCCCATAATATGGTTTCAATGATGGCTAATAAATCCAGATTTACATTTCTGACAGTTTAGAAACAAAATGTAACTAAGCAAATTTAATATAAACCAAGACATGATGAATTACTTGTGGATGATTCTCATTTCAGCATTTCTAAATGTTATTTCCTTTTCAATTCATAAATAATAAATGTAAATTATTAATAAAGTGATTGCTGTTCCATGCTTTGTCACTCAGTCATGTCTGACACTTTGCAACCCATGGACTGTAGCCCACCAGGCCCCTCTGTCTGTGGGGATTCTCCAGGCAAGAATTCTGGGGTGGGTTGCCATGCCCTCCTCCAGGGGATCTTCCCAAGCTGGGGATCAAACCTAGGTCTCCTGCATTGCAGGCAGATTCTTTACCATCTTAGCCACCAGGAAAGCCTCAGTAAAGTGATCGCTTGGTGTCTGTTTTTCTGGATGGGCGATTCTGGGTCATCAAGTCAGGTTAGAATTACACTTTAAAAATATTAAGTGACCCAATACAGTAAGAGTCTATTAAGTAGAAAATAGGCTTAGAAGTTTAGTACTCATTCATTAATTGAGTCATTATTACAGCAAATATTTTCTGAGCACCTTCCACATACGACACTGGATGAGAACATAACTTCTCTAGAGATATAGATCTGGATAATGGTTTAACAACACAACACATTACAAAGTCAATATAACTACGGTTCAGAAAGACAATATATACTATATAGACTTAATATTATACAGAGGGGATTTTCATCTGTGTAAGTTCTAGTAATAAGCTTAGTGAATACTGGTACATATATGTTTTTTGGTCGCTAAGTAATGTCCAACTCTTTGCAAGTATGTGTGTGCATTTGCGTGTATATACATACATGTACCTTAATAATACTGGCATGTTAGCTATTTGAACCACATATTAGTTCTAAACTGCTCAAATAAATTTCTTTCAGATTTTTTCAATACTCCCTGTCAATTTAGCCTAAAGTAGTTTATTTTACCTTCTATTCTCTAAATACAACTACTTTTTCTTTGATCTGGGGAATATATCACTTCTTTCATTTCATGAAATCCACCTATAACTGAAGTCAAACCAGGCTTGTGAATATTAAGCAGGTGTCTTTTAACTCAGGTGTGAAGCTTGCTGAAGAAGCAAGATTTATTCCTGGCCTCTTGATTCGAGTCAAGCATGATCTGTTAAACACTCAACAAACTGCATGTTTTAGCAATAAAAACTCCAGAAGAATTTCAAGAGCTTATTTCTAATTTTGTTTTGACTCTCAACTCCCAGATTCATACCAATCCCGCTAACCCTTTCATTAATGCATTTACTAGTTTGTCTGAATTTTATTTCTGCTGGCCTTGGAGGACTGTGAGGCATCTAGTTGCCCCAGAATCTTCACTCTTCATGTGCTCTAAACCGGTGCACAGACTATAAAGGAAAAAGAAAACTTGCTATGACTAGCGAGTAAAAAGCCTTTATCCTCAATTTGTCTGTCTTTGTAAATGCCTGTTAACCAACTCTTTTCCAGAATTCACATTTATTTATAACTAGATTCCCAATTCACTGAACACTCCATTTTAGATATTAGCATTCTGATATTTGACAAGGCCATTGACTTATTTGTGAAACCACAGGCAATGTTGAAAAATTAGTGGCTTATTTTCGGCTCCATTCACATTTTACTCTCAAACTGGATCTCAGAACTATCTTAGAGAACTAAGTAAGAAAAGACAGGAACTTAACATCTGAGGAATGTAATCACTATGCTTGTACATGTCTCACTCCAAATAGGAGGTTTAGAATGGACATTTCCACTTTTATTTTTATTTAATTTTCTTTAAATCTAATGACCATCTTCTGATATACATTCATTTGGCTATAAGTCTCCTAGTCATGCCTTAGTGGGCACGTGGACTAATTATGAATATTGTTGTTGTTCAGCTGCCCAGTCGTGTTGGACTCTTTGCGACCCCTGTGGACTGCAGCACACCAGGCCTCCCTGTCCCTCACATCTCACAAAGTTTGCCCACGTTCACATTCATTGTATCAGTGATGCCATCCAGCCATCTAATCCTCTGGTGCCCTCTTCTCTTCCTGCTCTCAGTCTTTCCCAGTACTGGGGACTTAAAGAGTCAGTTGTTCGCAGCAGATGAGCAAAAACCTGGACTTTCAGCTTCAGCATCAGTCCCTCCAATGAGTATTCAGCGCTGGTCTCCCTTAAGATTTGTTTGATCTGCTTGCTGTCCAGGGGGTTCTCAGGAGTCTTCCCTAGCACCACAGTTCAAATAGTCACATCGGCTCTAATACTTTGGAATGTTACAGGCTGCCACATTCTCACACCAAAGAGAAAGAACCCTCATTACCAGGCACTATGTCTGAATTTTACAGTCAATGAGAATTTGCTGCTAGTAAATCCATTCAAAAACATTAACGTATACTCTAGGCAAGATGCTTTTAAAAGAGAAACTGATTCCAAACTAGTTCAAGATGTGATTGTGTCTATATATGATGGTAAGTAGATGTACATGGTGTATGTATATAAACAAAATAAATAATATCCATGGCATTAATGGTTATTATTTTTAACACTAACCAAAACTAGCCACTGAGCTGATAATTTAACAACAATTCTCTTTCTGAATCTGCACAAAACCATATTTCTGTGCTCATTTTATAGTTGCTTCCTCTGGTAAAACTTCCATAATCTGACTGGTTTCTGTGTCTAATTTAATCGGTTTGCATATCTCATTTAAAAACTACCAAGAGATAACTAATGGTCTGAATTAGGTTTATAAGACATTTTTTACTCATGTAGATTTTTAATCCTATGAAACTGGTGAAGAGTAAATTAAAAAAAAAAAAACACAACAGTTTCTTAAGCTTTGATTGATGATATAACTTTACATAATGAGATATCTTAGACCTATAATTTAATGGAAAACCTTAAATAAATGAGTCAAATATCTTTATGTAAATCATCTATTCCAAATGTTCTGAAATTTCAAAATCTCTTGTAAATCTTTAAATCTATTACTTACATATGGGGGCTTCCCTAGTAACTCAGACTGTAAAGCATCTGCATGCAATGTAGGAGACCCAGGTTCAATTACAGGTATACAATGGTAAATGTGATAACGATTTTGAACATCACTTTAAGATTGTGGTAGCTCAGATAGTAAAGAGTCTGCCTGCAATGTGGGAGACCTCAGTTCAATCCCTGGGTCAGGAAGATCCTCTGGAGAAGGGAATGGCAACCTACTCCAGTATGCTTGCCTGGGAAATCTTGCCTGGGACAGAGGAGCCTGGAAGGCTACAGTCCTTGGAGCTCACAAAGATCAGACACAACAGAGCTACTAACACTTTCACACTTTTAATACTGTTAGTTAGGTATCCAAGTTCAATTTCTCTTTTACTTTCCCTACAAACACTATTCTGTTCCTTTAAGTACATCTGTGTCTGTGCTTTATTCACTTGCCCTGTATGGCATTTAAATATAATAGAGACAAAGCTTACACCCTTGTCTATTCTGGCTATATTCAATTTAGCAGTGGTTAGCAATTCCATAGAAGAGTCTGTTATTACTCTGAAAACATTTCATGTAAAAACTCAAGAAATTCATCTCAGGCTGTTTATTTCAAAGAAAAACACCCTTTCCTGGGACTGGGATACGCATGTTCACTGTTATTCAATATTCTTTCGGCACATGCTATGACAGGTAAATTTCCATTCTGAAGTTGATGTTATGAAGCCTCTAAGCACTTAGCAGTGGTATTAGGAGCATTAGGCAAATGCAATAATCCCATTATCAATCCCCTTGCTTCCAGTTTACTCCCTACCAAAATCAATCATTTTAACTGGTGCTATATAATCTTCCAAAATATCACTTCCATCATGTCATAATATTGGCCAAAACACTACAGTTGTCAAGATTCATTGTCTCAAAGAGAAAGAATAATTTCCTTTCTACATTTTCCACAGTTCCCAAACTACCTTTTAATGTTACGTACTCAACATTCTAATACCAATGTTTCCCATACTAATTAAAGTGTTCTATTAAGACTTAAAGCCTCCACACTGCATTCCGCTGATTTCCTAACACTCACTGAAATAACACTTAAGATGTGCTTGTTATCAGTCATAATCCTCTTTACTTTCAGGTGTAAATTTCAGAATATACATATGATCCTATCTCCTCCCAAAATTTGAAGTTGATTAGGTCACAAATTCTCTAACCACTACTAACTTGCATGTTAAATGATGATATTATACACTATATTTGTCTTTAATTGTCCCACTTTCCCTTTATTCATGATATAGAATTTGTGTAATTTAGTGTATGTTTGCTAAACTATGTTAAATATGTGAATATACCCAAACTTCAGCCAATCTAGTACATACTAATTATGTTGTAATTATTGGTGATGTTACAATAGATCTAAAAATGAAAAGAAAACAAACAAGGAGCTAAAAGACAACTGCAAACTTCTTCAAAATAGTTCTTATAATGCACCCCTCTCCCTGTGCTTGTGGTCACACACTCAGTTGTGTCTGACTCTCTGAGACCTCAAAGACTGTAGTCCACCAGGCTCCTCTGTCCATGGGATTCTTTCAGCCATACTGGAGAGGGGTGCCGTTTCCTCCTCCAAGGGATCATTCTGATCCAGACATCAAACCCACATCTCTTATGTCTCCTGCATTGGCAGGTAGGTTCTTTACCACTGGCATCACCTGGGAAGCCCATCTCCCTCCTATATTTGTACAATATACATATATATGGCGTAATTTTGTAACAAACACAAAATTAAGACAGTTTATTAACTGTGCAGGTGAAAATATTGGCTATGATCAATACTAATTTGGATAAAACTGAAAATTTTTTTTTACAGTTTTTAGCCATTAATGCACACAGATTTTTGTGGCTTCCCTGGTGGCTCAGATGGTAAAGAAGCTACTTGCAATGTGGGATACCCAGGTTTGATCCCTGGGTCAGGAAGATCCCCCCAGAGAAGGGAAAGGCAACCCTCTCCAGCATTCTTGCCTAGGAAGTCCCATGGACAGACGATCCAGCAGGCTACAGTCCATGGGTTGCAAAGAGTCAGAGTGACTGAGAGACTAAAACACACACACGTACAGATTTTATGACATTCTTAGGTTTTATGAAAATAATGCATTAATTTAGGCGAGACTACTATCTTCCTTTCAAGTATGGCATAACACCAATGAGACATGCTTTTTCAAAGAGTGTACTCAAAGCTACAGCAAAGTCATGCTAGGTCACATACTTCATCCATCAAAACAGTGTCATAAACTCTTGATCTGAAATCTTAATGTTGTCAATCTACTACTTCCTTTGGTATGATCTAAATCTGTAATGAAGTAAGCCAATGGCTAAATAATAAAAATCTAAAGTTCTTATGTTTATAGGCAACTGAAGCGAGCCAGCTGCGACGGACCGCACAGAACCGTGGCCCTGAGGAGCTACCCCTCACCCAAGGCCAGGGGTAGTGACCAAGAGCGCCAGGCTGCAACAGCGCAGGAGCGGCGGCGGAGAAGAGCTACCCCAGGCCTGAGGTCAGGGGCCCCGCCCTAGAGGAGCTACCCCACCTCTAAGGAGCGGCTGCGGCACCGGTGCAGGAGGGCTGAGAGGAGCTACTCCACGTTCACGGTCAGGAGGGGCGGCCGTGAGAAGATACCCCTCGTCCAAGGTAAGGAGCAGCAGCTGCGCTTGCTGGGGCAGCCGTGAAGAGATAACCCCACGTCCAGGTAAAAGAAACCCAAGTAAGACGGTAGGTGTTGCGAGAGGGCGTCAGAGGGCAGACGCACTGAAACCATAATCACACACACACAAAAAAAAACATAATCACAGAAAACTAGCCAGTCTGATCACAGGACCACAGTCGTGTCTAACTCAATGAAACTAAGCCATGCTGTGTGGGGCCACCCAAGATGGTCGGGTCATGGTGGAGAGGTCTGACAGAATGTGGTCCACTGGAGAAGGGAATGGCAAACCACTTCAGCATTCTTGCCTTAAGAACCCTATGAACAGTATTAGAAGGCAAAATGAAGGATACTGAAACAGGAACTCCCTAGGTCGGTAGGTGCCCAATTTGCTACTGGAGATCAGTGGAGAAAGAACTCCAAAAAGAATGAAGGGATGGAGCCAAAGCAAAAACAATACCCTGTTGTGAATGGGACTGGTGATAGAAGCAATGTCTGATGCTGTAAAGGGCAATATTGCATAGGAACCTGGAATGTTGGGCCATGAATCAAGGCAAATTGGAAGTGGCCAAACAGGAGATGGCAAGAGTGAAGGTTGGCATTCTAGGAATCAGCGAACTAACATGGACTGGAATGGGTGAATTTAACTCAGATGACCATTGTATCTACTACTGTGGGCAGGAATCCCTTAGAAGAAATGGAGTAGTCATCATAGTCAACAAAAGAGTGTGAAATGCAGTACTTGGATGCAGTATCAAAAATGACAGAATGATCTCTGTTTGTTTCCAAGGCAAACCATTCAATATCACGGTAATCCAAGTCTAAGCCCCAACCAGTAATGCTGAAGAAGCTGAAGTAGAATGGTTCTACGAAGACCTACAAGACCTTTTAGAACCAATACACAAAAAAGATGTCCTTTTCATTATAGGGGACTGGAAAGCAAAAGTAGGAAGTCAAGAAACACCTGGAATAACAGGTAAATTTGGCCTTGGAGTACAGAATGAAGCAGGGCAAAGGCTAATAGAGTTTTGCTAGAGAACACACTGGTCATAGCAAACACCCTCTTCCAACAACACAAGAGAAGACTCTACGCATGCACATCACCAGATGGTCAATATCGAAATCAAACTGATTATATTCTTTGTAGCCAAAGATGGAGAAGCTCTATACAGTCAGCAAAAACAAGACCGGGAGCTGACTGTGGCTCAGATCATGAACTCCTTATTGCCAAATTCAGACTTAAACTGAAGAAAGTACGGATAACCACTAGACCATTCAGGTATGACCTAAATCATATCCCTTATGACTATACAGTGGAAGTGAGAAATAGATTTAAGGGACTAGATCTGATAGACAGACAGCCTGATGAACTATGGACGGAGGTTTGTGACATTGTACAGGAGACAGGGATCAAGACCATCCCATGGAAAAGAAATGCAAAAAGGCAAAATGGTTGTCTGAGGAGGCCTTACAAATAGCTGTGAAAAGAAGACAAGTGAAAAGCAAAGGAGAAAAGGAAAGATATTCCCATTTGAATGCAGAGTTGCAAAGATGAATTTCTCATCTCAGGAGAGATAAGAAAGCCTTACTCAGCGATCAATGCAAACAAATAGAGGAAAACAACAGAATCGGAAAGACTAGACATCTCTTCAAGAAAATTAGAGATACTAAAGGAACATTTCATGCAAAAATGGGCTCAATAAAGGACAGAAATATATGGAAATAACGGAAGCAGAAGATAGTAAGAAGAGGTGGCAAGAATACACGGAAGAACTGTACAAAAAAGATCTTCATGACCCAGATAATCACAATGGTGTGATCACTCACCTAGAGCCAGACATCCTGGAATGTGAAGTCAGGTGGGCCTTAGAAAGCATCACTATGAACAAAGCTAGTGGATGTGATGGAATCCCAGTTGAGCTATTTCAAATCCTGAAAGATGATGCTGTGAAAGTGCTGCACTCAATATGCCAGCAAATTAGGGAAACTCAGCAGTGGCCACAGGACTGGAAAAGGTCAGTTTTCATTCCAATCCCTAAGAAAGACAATCCCAAAGATGCTCAAACTACCGCACAATTGCACTTATCTCACACACTAGTAAGGTAATGCTCAACATTCTCCAAGCTAGGCTGCAGCAATACGTGAACCGAGAACTTCCAGATATTCAAGCTGGTTTTAGAAAAGGCAGAGGAACCAGAAATCAAATTGCCAATATATGCTGGATCATCAAGAAAGCAAGTGAGTTCCAGAAAAACATCTATTTCTGCTTTATTGACTATACCAAAGCCTCTGACTGTGTGGATCACGATAAACTGTGGAAAATTCTGAAGGAGATGGGAATACCAGACCACCTGACCTACCTCTTGAGAAACCTGTATGCAGGTCAGGAAGCAACAGTTAGAACTGGACATGGAACAACAGACTGGTTCCAAACAGGAAAAAGAGTAGGTCAAGCCTGTATATTTTCATCCTGCTTATTTAACTTATATGCAGAGTACATCATGCGAAACACTGGGCTGGAAGAAGCACAAGCTGGAATCAAGATTTCCGGGAGAAATATCAATAACCTCAGATATGCAGATGACACCACTCTTATGGCAGAAAGTGAAGAGGAACTAAAAAGCCTCTTGATGAAAGTGAAAGAGGAGAGTGAAAAAGTTGGCTTAAAGCTCAACATTCCGAAAACTAAGATCATGGCATCTGGTCCCATCACCTCATGGGAAATAGATGGGGAGACAGTGGAAACAGTGTCAGACTTTATTTTGGGGGGCTCCAAAGTCACTGAAGATGGTGACTGCAGCCATGAAATAAAAAAAGATGCTTACTCCTTGGAAGGAAAGTTATGACCAACCTAGATAGCATATTAAAAAGCAGAGACATTACTTTGCCAACAAAGTTCCATCTGGTCAAGGCTATGGCTTTTCCAGTGGTCATGTATGGATGTGAGAGTTGGACTGTGAAGAAAGCTGAGTGCTGAAGAATTGGTGCTGTTGAACTCTAGTGTTGGAGAAGACTCTTGAGACTCCCTTGGACTGCAGGGAGATCCAACGAGTCCATCCTGAAGGAGATAAGTCCTGGGTGTTCATTGGAAGGAATGATGCTGAAGCTGAAACTCCAATACCTTGGCCACCTCATGCAAAGAGCTGACTCGTTGGAAAAGACCCTGAGGCTGGGACGGATTGGGGGCAGGAAGAGAAGGGGATGACAGAGGATGCGATGCCTGGATGGCATCACCGACTTGATGGACATGAGTTTGAGTAAACTCCGGGAGTTTGTGATGGACAGGGAGGCCTGGAGTGCTGCGATTCATGGGGTCACAATGAGTCGGACATGACTGAGCGACTGAACTGAACTGAACTGAGAAGAAGGATATATGAACATACTCGTTTTTGGCAACTACCTAATCTTATCAGTTGGGAAGGGGATGCAAATTAAAATGAGCTGTTAACAATGGAAACCAGCATTTATTGCAGAGAAGGCAATGGCAACGCACTCCAGTACTCGTGCCTGGAAAATTCCATGGACGGAGGAGCCTGGTGGGCTATAGTCCATGGGGTCGCTGGGAGTCGGACACGAGTGAGCAACTTCGCTTTCACTTTTCACTTTCATGCATTGGAGAAGGAAATGGCAACCCACTCCAGTGTTCTTGCCTGGAGACTCCCAGGGACGGGGCAGCCTGGTGGGCTGCTGTCTATGGGGTCGCACAGAGTCGGACCCGACTGAAGTGACTTAGCAGCAGCAGCATTTATTGGTTACTGTACAATAAACAGAGTACTTTCTTCAGTTTAATCCACACAACAAAATGTCCGGTATATTGGCATTATAAATAGAATACTGAAACCTAGATAAGATCAGAAAATTGCTTTGATACCCACTATGTTTAACTATTATGTTATTATATCCTGTCAGAATTATGGGGTATCTTTATTATGGGCTTTTCTGGTGGCTCAGACGGTGAAGCGTCTGCCTGCAATGCAGGGGACCTGGATTTGATCCCTTTGTCATGAAGATCCCCTGGAGAAGGCAATGGCAACCCACTCCAGCACTCTTACCTGGAAAATGCCATGGACAGAGGAGCCTGGTAGGCTACAGTCCATGGGGTCACAAAGAGTTGGACACGACTGAGTAACTTCACTTTTGTTCAAAGACCAGAGGCAAATGGAGCATAATGCATTCTTGGGAAAAAAAAAAAGTTTTTCAGGATCAGTTGAATAAAATTTAGAGTGAGATATAACTCTAGTCTAGATCTTAGGTATCATGTAATTATATACTAAATTTAAAGATAATTTTAAGAAAGCAGTGAAAGTGATATGAAGTTAGTAGAGATTTTAAGACAAGGTTATATGGTTTGTAGGAAGGGATGAGGAAAGATCATTCTTACTGCAACATGAAAAATAAATGGCAGGAAGTTATAGTTCTAACATGAACAGGTCAAATTACTTGCACTAAACTTGAGTTGAGAAAAATTCCACCTAAATTTTGAAAGACACAGTCTAGAGGCTTCCATGGTGGCTCTGTGGTAAAGAATCCACCTGCCAATGCAGGAGACACGGGTTTGATCCCTGATCCTGGAAGATCCCATGTGCCATGGAGCAACTAAGCTCATGAGCCACAACTGTTGAGACTGTGCTCTACCGCCTGGGAGCTGCAACTACTGAAGCCCCTGGACCTTAGAGCCTGGGTTCCACAACCAAAGAAACCAAGTCAAAAAGAAGCCTGAGCACCACAACTAGGAGCAGCCCCGACTGGCCACAACTAGACAAATACTCCACGCAGCAGTGAAACCCCAGCACAGCCAAAAATAAAATAAATAAAATAATTTAAAAAGAGAGTCTAAAAATACTGAATAAATTGAAAAACAATTTGAAATTTCCATGCCAAATTACGGAGAAGTCCAAATTTACAAAGGTAAACCCAGTATTGAATCAACTAGGTTTCTCCTATTCAGATGGCATTTGTGGATACCCTCCACTTAGACTTTAGTGTCAGAACTTTCCAGGGTAAGGAGGAAAAAAAATCAAGGCTGAAAAAACACTCTATGAGACCCTCCCCTGCACTGTGGCACTAGCACAAATTTCTGCTCACCTTTAGATAGTGAAAGTCGCTCGGTCTTATCGGACTCTTTGCGACCCCATGGACAGTATAGTCCATGGAATTCTCCAGGCCAGAATATTGGAATAGGTAGCCTATCCCTTCTCCAGGGGATCTTCCTGACCCAGGAATGAAACCAGGGTCTCCTGTATTGCAGGCAGATTCTTTATCAGCTGAGCTACCAGGGAAGCCCCCGCAACTTTAGAATAACAGCAAAAAAGAAATAACCCCTCCTCACCCCTACCCACAATAAAACCGAGTTGGTGAGGATCAAGGTAAAACAATAATAGCAACAACAATGATAAAGTTGAGAGAGGGGAGGGATTTCTGATAAGCCACGGCAACAGACTGTGAACATACAAATTCCCACCTTATATACACATGGATGTATTGATCAGGGAACCTCAACTAAAAATCTATGTTTTACTGGTTTCAATCTAGTTATACACCAAAACAAACACAAAACATTTTAAAGTATTTGTTTTTTGTTAGAAAATGATCAGTACACAAAGAAACCAGTGAACAGAAGGCAAAGCCACTCTACAACAAGTAATTATGACAACAGATCTATATATACTTTGCATACATGCATTATCAAAGTATACAGTCCCCTTAAACAATCAATGTGAAAAAAGTGTAGCCAAACTTATTGTTTAAGAAATATCATGAGTCTTTACTTAGAAAGGCTGAAGAAGACTCAGAGATATATACTAGGCTTATTAATTAGAATATTTGATATGCAAAGCTATCATTTTTAATAGATTCAGTGCAATATCGAGTAAAATTTCAACATTTTTCGTGAAAATGCATGATCTAAAATTGATATGAAAATCCATGGAAAATTAGGACTCTCTTGAAGAAAAGTATGGAGAGAGGAATTACTCTATCAGATACAGAGGTTTACTACAAAGCAACGTGAATATTTTTTCTTTTGTTTGATCAAAGGCACAGATGAATAAATTTGTGAAAGTGAAAAGAGAGTCCCAAAACAAACCTATGCATATATGGTAATTTGATGTATAACAGGCTTGCCACTGTAAATCAGTGCGGGGAAACAGTCTTTTTAAATAAATGGAGCTTGGCAATACTCTAAAGACCTTGTAAGATAAGACAGAATACCTTTGTGACTTTGGATAGCATGTCAATAAATTTAACACTTAGGTAGGAAGAAAAACGTACAAAAAAACTTAAAGAAAACTTAAAAGCAGCTTCACAAAAAAAAAAAAAAAAAGCAGCTTCACAGGGCCAAAAGCAAAATAACAAAAAATGAATCCCACTGGTGGAACCAAAGGCAGGGGGTGGGGGGGGCGGTAATCAATTATCCAAGAAGTAAACACTGTAACATTTTTGTAAACTATCCTATGGAAACATCATCAAATATGATATTAAGACTAGTTTTATTGGTGCATTTTTTGGTTACAGATTTGAAGAACCAATACACTTTGACGCATTGCTGGAGGTTACAAAGTCAATTGTAACCTATTCTGGTGGGCTTACTGCTGTGTGTGAGATCTACTCAGGAAGAAAGTTTGGAAGTTGGGCTTTCTTTCTCAGTTACATTCCACTGAGATGATTATTGTTATCAGAGTGAGCAGGATGTCACAACAGTGCAGGCACATGTAGGATGCAATAAAGAACAGATAGCAGTGGGTTCCTCCCTACAGAATTAAGAACCAAGAGGGAGAAAAGCTAATGGAACAGGTGAAGACAATTTTCCTGAGAACCAGAATTTTCTGAAGAGAAAATTCCTGATCTGCGTGTCCAAGCTTCACCAGAGCAATTCAGCCTCCACCATGAACGATGCATCTCCACATTTTAAACCTACCATAGGCACTAAGGAAGGCTTTGACTTTGTTCCTTTCACCTTATATACTCTCCAAGCCAAGTACATGGCAATGCTAGGAAAAAGTATGTTCAAAATCTAAAATAACAAATATTTAAGCATTAAACTCCATTAAAGAGACATCATAATGAAAAACCTATACTATAAAAATCAGATATGATGCAACAAAGAAATTAAGAATACCTCAAAGAGATGATACATCACAGTAACATCATGAGACAAAGAACTAGTTTTAAAGAAGACTGAGTAAAGTATTAGGTAAAAATATAATGAGTTGAACTAATTCAATAGGTGGAGGAATAACAGAAGAAATACAATTTAAGAACATGTATTAAACTGGTAATTCAATAAATGATCTCTTACAAAAGCACATGAAAAACAAAGAAATAGGTGGCATACAATAAAATTACTAAATGTGTAGGATTACTGTTGAGTCCAGATGTATAAGGAATAAAATACTAATATGAGGAAATTAAAAAAAATTCTACAAACATAAAAACCTTTGAATGAAAGGGGAAAAAATCATAGTTTCAAACAGAATAGTTAAAATAAAATCCACATGTAGAATAATAATAAGATCATCAAAGATACAGTCATTTTCAAAAGTTGTTGAAGTTAATAAATTCTTATGGAATAAAAAAATCAGATTTTGATCAGTAGTCACAGTAGTGGCAAGGGAATAAGAAAAAAGTGAATAACCTTTTCCAAGTTTTTATAGAAAATAATTTTGTACTACTGATTCTACATCTAACTAATATATTACTAAAGCATGATAGTAAAATACATATATTATCCATGTATGTAAAGCTTAAAAAGCTTACCAAACCCATCTTTGGTAAAAAAAAACTCTTGGTAGAAATACCCAAAAAGAGAGAAACAAAATTCTTCAAAGGAAGGATAAAATTTTTAACTGGGGTGTAAAGATGAGTGAATATTTAATAGAGATTGGAAAGTTGGAAAACCTTTCCATACCAATCAAGTAATATCTAAAACAGAATCAAGCAAAACAATTTAAATGAAAAAAAACAAAACCTACACACAGAAAAAAAAAATGAATGAAAAAGAATATAAGAAGAAAGATTCACTAAATTTGGCTGTTTATGAATTAAAGTTACTTGAAAAATAAAAATCATGAGTTTCAAACTCTGGCAGACACACTTTAGGACGTTCACCATGATTTCTGCCTCTGGCGTTCAAATGAGGAACCAAAAAGACAGGCTACAAAAGGAAAATCAAATCACGGAAAAAGAAGGTAGTGATGGAGAAAATGATGAACAAAAAAACTATAATACATTCAGAAAAAATAAAGTAAAATTACAGAAGTAATAGTTTAAACTCTCCAATCAAAAGCTAACGTCTGTAAAACTGTTATAAGAAAACATAAAAGTAAATCTTTATGACCTTAGATTTGGCAGTGGATTCTTAGATATGACACCAAACACATGATCAAAAACAAAAGATTAAAAACCAATAAATTGGACTTCATCAAAATTAAAAATGTGCATAAAAGGGTATTATTTAAAAAGTGAAAATACCACTTAATTCATGGGAGAAAATACCCAAAATCATAAATGTGATAGGAGGCTAATATCCAGAACAACAATGCATTAAAATTCAATAACAAAAGCACAAAAAGTCCAATTTAAAAATGGACAAAACTTGAATAGATGTTTCTCCAGAAAGATAACAAAAATTTCCAATGAATACATAAAAACTACTCTCAACTTTAGTTATTAGGAAAATACAAACCCAAACCACAACAATACACCATTCACATTCATGAGGTTGACTATAATGTTTCCAAAAAGGAAAACAGTGTTGAGGATGTGGCTAAATCAGAAACCACTTGATCATGAGAATGTAAAGAGATTCATTTTGTGGAGCTTAATTAGGCAGTACCTCAAATAGTTAAACATCTAAAGAGCTTCTTGATGAACGTGAAAGAGGGGAGTGGAAAAGCTGGCTTAAAACTCAACATTCTAAAAACTAAGATCATGACATCCAGTCCCAACACTTCACGGCAAAAAATGGGGGAAAAATGAGAAGAGAGACAGATTTCACTTTTGGGGGCTCCAAAATCACTGTAGAAGTTCACTTCAGCCATGAAATTAAGACTCTCGCTCCTTGGAAAAAAAAGTTATGACAAAGCTAGAATATTCAGAGACATCACTTTGCTGACAAAGGTCTGTCAAGTCAAAGCTGAGGTTTTTGTAGTCATGTACAGATGTGAGAGTCACCCCATAAAGAAGGCTGAATGCCTAAGAATTGATGTTTTCAAACTGTGGTGCTGGAGAAGACTCTTGAGAGTCCCTTGGACAGCAAGGAGATCAAACCTTCAATGGTTCAGTCACATAAAGTAGTGATATACTAATACATGATGTACAACATGGATGAACCTGGAAATATAATGTTCAGTGAAAGAAGTCAGACACAATGGGTCTATTATAATTCCAGTTATTTGAACTATCAATAATAGGCAAAGGCATTAAGCTGATGCCTTAATGTACAATAATGTACAAAAGTACTAAATGAATAAAATACAAAAATCACAAGTATACATGTATCTAAAGACCTGATCTCAAAGTACATAAGGCAACAACCAGAAGAACTAGAAATAAAATTAGATAAATCAATAAATAAAATTAGATACTATTTATTAAATAGTAAGAGAATTTAAAGTATATCTCCCAGAATAAGAATAAAAAAAGACAGGGAGAGGGAGAGAGTGGGGAAGGGGGTGGAGGAAAGAAGAGAGAAGGCAAGAATGAAAGAAAAAACGGAGAGAGAAGGAAAGAAGGAAAGAAAGGTACAGAAAATTTGAAAAAACACAGTACTGAAATGTGATTATACACAAACATTTTAATCTCAATTTTAAGTGACTGTTTATGTTTTGATGGTATATGCTATGATTAAATATAAATTAGGTGGTGGTTTAGTTCCTAAGTTGTGTTCAACTCTTACGACCCCATGGACTGTAGCCCACCAGGCTCCTCTGTCCATGGGATTCTCCAGGCAAGAACACTGGAGTAGATGGTCATTTCCTTCTTGGGGATCTTGCTGACCCAGTGGTTGAACCTAGGTCTCCTGCACTGCAGGCAGATTCTCTACCAACCAAGCTACCAGGGATTTAGACAAATATAAATTTATTTAATCACAAATCAAAAATTTGCAAAATTAATTACTTCTAAGTTGACAGTTAAATTCTCAATGAATTTGACAGGATCAACATTATGCAGATGGTGTTATTTGACCACAATTGATTAATTTATAAATCAAAATTGAAAGCACAGCTAATACTAATTCATTACATTTGGAATCAAAATTATATTGTACAGAAATTTTAGGCAAAAAAAAAGTTAATACTCAAAAAAGAGCAATAATATGTATATTTTAATATAAAATTAATAATAAAAAATCCAATAATAAAAATATGGTCCATGGAACACAGTTTATGAAGTACTTAAAGTATATTTTCAATTACCTTTATCCAAAGAGGATAATGACTGATTTAATGGAATGCTTTTAGTTTAAGAATTTGCAATAAGGAAATTGAACACACTAATTGAAACTAATAAAAAAAGGAATAATAATGTTAAGCCCATTAAAATAACTGCCTTTCAGGGAAGTGATGGACTTCCCAGGTGGCTTAGTGGTAAAGAATCCTCCTGTCAATGCAGATGGCAGAAGAAATGTGGATTTGATCCCTGGGTGGTAAAGATTCCCTGGAGTAGGTAATGGCAACCCACTCCAGTATTCTTGCCTGGATAATCCCATAGACAGAGAACTCTGGTGGGCTACAGTCCATGGCCTCACAGTCAGACAGGACTGAGGGACTGAGCACACACATACAGAGGGAATAAGGCCACAGGGTAAAGATAAAACACAGGAGAGGGAGGAGCTTGCATGGACTGATATGTCAATGATTTCTGAAAAACAAGGAATGAAACTGAATGTTGTGATACAGTCAAATCTGAGTATAGAATGGGAAAGTCTTTATCAGCAAAACTAGCTGACAGAAACATAAGGTGTAGGAAAGAGAATATGATTCAAAATCACTAAAATTGAGAGTATTTTTGAATTACAAATACTGATTGTGATCCTATATATATATATATATATAAGAATATAAATATTTATTTAAAACAGTATCTTACATGTATAATTTATATACTACATGTTTTGATAGGCAGTATTCATGTTACATTTCAATGCTAAAAAGACTTTCTAATTTCCCTTTTGATTAATTATCCATCTATAGTTAGTTAACTTACTAATTTGTAATATAGTCTTTTTTTGGTAATACAGTATTAATCTTTGATATTCATAGTATAATTGCTTTATAGTCAAAATATGTTCCCTGCGTAATCCAATTTATTACAAATTTCTTGAAACTTAATTGGCAAAAAGTTTTGTCGATGGATTGAATTGTTTCAGGTGTCTTTGAGTGGGCATATACTGTCTCTTACTGTTGGGTAATCAGTATTATACATGCCCACTGAAGCTTGTTAATTGCATTATTAAATGTTTCTATATTCTTACTGATTTTCTGCTTGATTAATTAATGACTGGAAGGGTATGCTAAAAATCACATTTTATTATTGTGAATTTATTGATTTCTTCTTGTAGTTCTAATAATTTGAAAGGATTTTATTAGGCACACAATTAAAAATTATTATATCTTACAGTGAACTACATCTTAAATCTTACTATGTTTAGCCTCTTCAGATTTAGAAATAAAATATGCCCTAAAGTCGTGAATTCTTTTGTTATTCAGGAGAAATTTTGTTATATAACAGAACTCATTTTGATTAATATTTGTGTAGTATATGTTTTTTCATCTCTTTTGGGCTGACTTGTGTTCCCCACCGCCCCCCCCGCCCCGCCAAATTCACCCAAATTCAAATGTTACCATTCTAGTCCCCAGAACAGAATGTGACTCTATTTCAAAACAGGGTCTTTAAAGAGATAAATAAATCAAAATGACATCATTAGGTACGTCTTCATCCAATAAGACTGTTGTGTATTAGAGGAGGAAATTAAGTCAGGGACATGTACAGACAAAAGACGATGTGGAGACAAACAGGGAGGAGGTACCCATCTACAAAGCCAAAGAGAAAGATATGAGACAAATCATTTCCTGTTAGCTCTCATAAGGAACCAACCCTGTCAACAGCTTGATTTCAGACCTCTAACCTGTATAATTGTAAGAAAATAAATTTCTGTTGCTTAAGACACACAGTCTGTAGTAGTTTATTTTGGCAGACCTAGCCAACCAATGTACCATCCTTTTTCTTTCATCCTTTTACATGGGTGTTTCTTCTGAAAACTTCCTTTTTATTTTTAATCCAAAGTCTCAGTTCAGTTCAGTCACTCAGTATGTCCAACTCTCTGTGACCCAATGGAGTGCAGTATGCCAGGCTTGCCTGTCCACCAGCAACACCCGGAGCTTGCTCAGACTCGTGTCCATTGAGTTGGTGATACCATCCAACCATCTCATCCTCTTCTCCTCCTCCCATCAATCTTTCCCAGCATCAGGGTCTTTTCTAATGAATCAGTTCTTTGCATCAGGTGGCTAAAGTATTGGAGTTTCAGCTTCAACATCAGTCCTTCCAAAGAATATTCAGGACTGATTTCCTTTAGGACTGACTGGTTGGATCTCCTTGCAGTCCAAGAGTCTCCTCCAACACCACAGCTCAAAAGCATCAATTCTTCAGCACTCAGATTTCTCTGAAGGAAAAGGCATCCACTCCAGTACTCTTGCCTGGAAAATCCCGCGGATGGAGGAGGCTGCTAGGCTACAGGCCATGGGGTTTCGAAGAGTCGGACACCACTGAGCTACTTCATTTTCACTTTTCACTTTCATGCATTGGAGAAGGAAATGGCAACCCACTCCAGTGTTCTTGCCTGGAGAATCCCAGGGACGGCGGAGCCTGGTGGGCTGCCGTCTGTGTGGTCGCAGAGTCAGACATGACTGAAGTGACTTGCAGCAGCAGAAGCTTTCTTTATAGTCCAACTCTCACATCCATACATGACTACTAGAAAAACCATAGCTTTGACTTAGATGGATTTTGTCGGCCAAGTAATGTCTCTGCTTTATAATATGCTCTCTAGGTTGGTCATAGTTTTTCTTTCAAGGAGCAAGTGTCTTTTAATTTCACGGCTGCAGTCACCATCTGCAGTGATTTTGGAGCCCCCCAAAATAAAGTCTCTCACTGTTTCCCCATCTATTTGCCATGAAGTGATGGGACCAGATGCCATGATCTTAATTTTTTGAATGTTGAGTTTTAAGCCAGCTTTGACTCTCTTCTTTTGTATTCATCAAGAGGCACTTTAGTTTCTCTTTACTTTCTGCCATAAGGTGGTATAATCTGCATATCTGATAGTATTGATTTTCTCCCGGCAATCTTGATTCCAGCTTGTGCTTCATCCAGTCCATCATTTCTCATGATGAACTCAGGATATAAGTTAAATAAGCAGGGTGACAATATATAGCCTTGACGTACTCCTTTCCTGATTTGGAACCAGTTTGTTGTTCAAGGTCCAGTTCTAACTCTTGCTTCTTTTATTTATTTATTTATTTTTTAATTTTTTTTTTTTTCATTTATTTCCACCAGTTGGAGGCCAATCACTTTCCAATATTGTAGTGGGTTTTGTCATACATTGACACGAATCAGCCATGGAGTTACATGTATTCCCCATCCCGCAACACCACTTCTGGGCATACACACTGAGGAAACCAGATCTGAAAGAGACACATGCACCCCAATGTTTATCATAACTCTTGCTTCTTGACCTGCATACAGATTTCTCAGGAGGCAGGTAAGGTGGTCTGGTATTCCCATCTCTTGAAGAAATTTCCAGTTTGTTGTGATCTATGCAGTAAAAGATTTTGGTGTAGTCAATAAAGCAGAAGTAGATGTTTTTATGGAACTCTCTTGCTTTTTTTGATGATCCAGCGGATGTTGGCAATTTGATCTCTGGTTCCTCTGCCTTTTCTAAATCCAACTTGAACATCTAGAAGTTCATGGTTCACGTACTGTTGAATCCTGACTTGGAGAATTTTCAGCATTCCTGTGCTAGCTTGTGAGCTGAATGCAACTGTGAGATAGTTTGAGCATTCTTTGGCATTGTCCTTCTTTGGGATTGGAATGAAAACTGACCTTTTCCAGCCCTGTGGCCACTGCTGAGTTTTTACAAATTTGCTGACATATTGAGTGCAGTACTTTCACAGAATCATACTTTAGGATTTGAAATAGCTAAACTGGAACACAAAGTCTAGTTAATCTCATTTAATTATCTTGCAAATATGACATATTTTTTTTTTTTCTGCTACCCAAACCTCTTCTTTTTATTTATCCCATGTCTTCTGTACCCACTCCACACCGAACACAACTATTCTTCCTTTTAACATTTTTCATTTTCTTTTGCCATACCCACTGATTTAGAAGATATATAATCTGTTTTGTTTATGTTACTGTGTATCCTTGACACTTTAGCAAGCGTAGACAATATAAATTAATCTAAAATAAGTCAATGATTTACTTTTCTGAATCATTAAAGAATCTAAAAGGCATTAATTCTAGGCACATCTATTATAGTTTAAATGAAGTAGGCTATGTAGCTAATTTCAATCGTGCTTTTGAAAAACTCTATTAATTGTAATTTATTAATTTTGCTTTATCTCATCCATTTGAGTTCAGACTTTGTCCAGATCAAAAACCTATTCACCAATTTACTAACACACAATCTATTTTATCATCTCCACCTTCCTCCTAGGGATATTCTTCCTTTTTTTGTAATTGATTCACACTTTAGTGATGGTTTGGCAGTATATAACTTTCAACATTTCTCACAAAATATGTTTAGGTCATGCTCTAGAGAAAGAGTTTTGCTAGTATTAAACCTTAGGATACAAATTATTTTCTATCAATAATTTTAAGGCCTTATTCCTTTGTTTTCTCACTGTCCTAATTACGAGATTTTAAAAAGCCAATATAGTTTTTGCTTTCCCTAATCTCATAGATATTTCATTTAACTTTTAAAAATGAATGTTTTACTTGTTTTCTTACATAATATAATGTGTTATTGTTTCCTTGGAAATAATCTGTAACATTCATTTAACAACTGGATAATGATGATCACTTTCATCTCGGTAATCTAATTATGATTAGCACTTTCTATTTTCAAATATGTATATGACAAATATATTTTAATGATTTTTTATCATTTCTTCTCTGAATTTTAACTTAATTTTATATTTTTTCTGTTGTTTTAATTATGGCCAGCTGATATTATCTCAAAACTTTGTTTTAATATTGAAACAACTTCCAATTTAAGCTTTTTGCATTGAATTTCATAGGGTACTCTGACTCTTATTTTACCTCCTTTTAATACACTAGAATAGTTCTGTTTTAACTTTACTTGTAACAGGTTATTGACAGTTTCTTCTAATGAAACATACGTGTTATGATTTAACACACACATGAGTATATTCTCATCGTCCTGAACATATTTTAGACTCACCTCTTGTCTCACGTTTGTTGCAAAAGATATGACAGTAGTTATTATTCCAAGCTCTTCTTGGTTTATTACATGTTTAAGGCATTATAAAAGCATGACAACATTAAAGCTGAGTTTATTCACTCAATATATTTCTATTGACTGACTATGGTCCAAACACTATTAAAAGCACTGAGCTTATTTTGAAGAACAGTGCAAATATAGGCATTAACAGTGATACGGGGATACAGCTGCTGGGGTATCCAAAAAATCCCAAATGTTTAAAAAGTACAGATATAAATATGTTAAACCTTCTCCTTCATTAAGAAACCTATTTCTCTTTTGTTACTTTACTCCAGCAAACATTGATTTTCCTCCAATGAGAATGAAGTTAATAAACTAGTACAGAATCAATATGACAAGTTATTAGGTTGATGAAAATACCAAAACTATCTGCTTCAGTCTTGATACCTTATACTTTAAGATGTCTTTTGCAATATTTCTTATTTTATTCTATAAAATAATAAACATTTTAAGGATGCAGAAAGGTTATTATTTCTATCATTAAGCTTCTAGTCCTCCTTCAGGTTTTCTAAAAGATGAGACAGATGTTGGCAGTCTACATGGTTGAAGAGTAAATGTTTATGCACCATTTGCTGCCAAGGACACCAGAGATATCAGACCCATGCAAGCTTTCCAATCTGATACCCATGGAAAATTTAACACTAGAAGACAGAAAGAGAAGAAACTGCATTTTAAAATTACCAATAAGCTCCTTATTAAAAATCAATGGGTAATATTTACAGGTGTACAAAATATTTTATTTTACTGTTTGCTGATCAAAAATATTTTGTAAACGTACAAATGTGACATTACTGTTTTATCCAAACTGGAAGTAAGTAATGTCCAAGGCATAGGAACAGACATTTTTTTTTTAAACCAAGCATTTAGAACTAAATATAGTAGAGAAAAAAAAAAGACATAATAAATAAGCCAATATATTGACGCCTACATTTATTTATATGGATAAGCAATGATTGTAGATTTTCACTGCAGCATAATTTTGACAGAAAATTATATAAATAATCAACATTAACAAAAGATATATTTAAATTTAACTTAAATTACTAATCAATTGCGAAGAGTTGACTCATTGGAAAAGACCCTGATGCTGGGAGGGATTGGGGGCAGGAGGAGAAGGGGACGACAGAGGATGAGATGGCTGGATGGCATCACTGACTCAATGGACATAAGTCTGAGTAAACTCTGGGAGTTGGTGATGGACAGGGAGGCCTGGCGTGCTGCGATTCATGGGGTTGAAATGAGTCAGACATGACTAAGCGACTGAACTGAACTGAACTGAATTAATAACTAGATTATTTTAAAATCTGAAATCATATCGATAGTCCCATATAGCATGAATAACATCCAATTTGTGCAATAAAATTCAAATAACTATTTTGGAGACTTTAAAAAATTTTATGACTCAGAATAGCTGTTTCAATAACTATTTTGTTTTTTGATGTACTTCTTTGATATCATGTAGCCATTGAGCATCCCAGGTGGTGCTAGGGGTAAAGAATCTGCCTGCCAATGCAGGAAAAGCAAAAGATAAGGGTTTGACCACTGGGTCAAGAAGATTCCTGAGAAAATGGTATCCCACTCCAATATTATTTCCTGGAAAATTCCATGGGCAGAAGAGGCTGGCAGGCTACAGTCCATGGAGCCATAAATAATCGGACATAACTGAGCACACATATTCTTGTTTAATCTGAATTTAATTCTACTTTAAATTTATTTACATTGGATTATCAATGATTATCAAACTATGTAACCAGTTGTTCCTGTTATATTACTTATGCAACTTTCCATGAGAATCTATTGAACTGATGCAGTAACTGTATCTTACTGGCTCTTTCAAAGAAGAAAATATTTAGTGAAGTTACTGCTGAAAATATCAAGAAGACATTACTAATTGACAAAGTAATAACTATTCTTTGGTTTTAAAAATTTGTGTGTAATACCAGATTCTCTCCGTGCCCCACCCCTATTTTGTAGACATTGTTACCATTTTATACAGATAATCAGACATGTAGGTAGAGTGCTTGCATAAATATTTTACTAAAAATGACCATGCATGCTGTTTCCTGGGGTGAGGTCATGTTTGCTAGCTAGGCGAATTAGATTTTGAATTTTCTACAGGGCTGTCCCTTTAGAAGAAATAGATGAACACTGGGGAAGAATATGGAAAAAAGTTTCCTCTCCTTATGTTTTTAGAAGATACACACACACACACACACAAAGAAAACATTCTTTCCAACATGGTTATAATAACAGTATTTTATTACGTAACTGCAACTTCATTTACTTTGGTCATTCTTCCTGTCAAAATATAAATGATTGGTAAGGATAAAGCTTGGGTACAATGGGTATTGGCTACTATTATTTATTCTTTAATCTCATCTTTCTAGTTACATTAGCTAAAAGCAGTTTAGGAGCAGACTGCACAGTGAGGTAAATTGCACTGCATTCTATTATGTACATTGAGAGGGCCAAAGGCTTTCAAGCAGAGTTGGGAGGTGAAGCTGAAAGTGGGATCACATCAGAAACAAATCTCTCTGATCTAACTGTGTTAGTTTGGGTCAATCCCTCATTATCTGTTACTGGAAAACCATAAAGTCTGAGACATTTATCATTTTCCTATCTTATCTACTTTTTGGAACAAACTGATTATTTAATTTGGCCTGAAATGTTACAGATATTCTTAGAATCACTGAGTGATTACACCCTAAAATGGAGAAGAGATAAGCTTTTCACACAAGCATAATGTATTGACCTAGACTGGGAGAATAAAAGGAGGAAACCTCAAGTACTTGGAAAATGACATATTTTCAACATGGAAAATGCTTCAAGAGAAAGCAACATGAAACTAAACAGATGGAAAACTATAGTGCAGAATATAGAAAATGTCAAGTGTTTTAAACATCAAAATAAGTATATAATGTAAAAATAATTTGGGACATTGAATATGTAACGCTTAGAATGGAAACAGGAATGGAAATTACCTGGTGACCTGAATGTGATGTCTGGCATTTGTAGCATGTGACTGAACAGGAACTGTAGGGAAAACAGTGAGATTCTCTTCAACGTACAGTAGACAGAAGACAATAAGAATTATTATAAAACTATAAAAATATATTTTCTGTCTTGTATTTTAATCCTCTCAGGTTTATAACCAAGGTATTCAATAGTAAGACATTAAAGATATGCCTGTGAATTTACATGGGTCAGTAGGGAGAGAGTGAATGTCCTGTTAATATCATTTTCCATCTTGCTGAAGCAGAGCATCTGTGCGTGTGTGATTACCTCACTTTTGCATCTCTTAGATCTCCTAGACAGGAAGGGAAAATGCTGGAGGCAAGAGATGATGCATACAAAGTCATGCTGGCAACTGTCAAAGTCAGCAATCATATGAGCATGGAGTTTTAGAGAAGGTGTTTATTTGTTGGAGCTCAGTATAGTGTATCCCAGAGAGAATTATGAAGTGTGTATTTTTAAACATCTCCTATTCCCACAATGAAGAACATTGCTCCCTGGAGAAAACAGGTAAGTTCACTGTTACTTTACTCCAATTTTTTTAAAGGTAAATAAAACAATATATAATACAGTGGAGAATTCTAAAATAATAAATAATAGTCCATCATTGAATAAGTAAGCTAGGTTTTCAATTTATAAATTTAACTTTTATTTCTAATGTCAAAATTTAAAAGCATCAAGAAAGGAAATAGAAAACATAAATCTGTATAAAATTAAATATACATATTTACCCAATGTATATATATTCAACGTGTAATAAGTGTAAGGGAGTAAAGATGACACTGTAAGTAAGAAATACAGTATGGAATAATCATTAAAGAAATAAAAGTACTACTTTTATCTTGCAGAACTGAAGGAGGCAGCTATACCATATTGGTGTAAGTGTGGAGTCATTTATTAAACTCATAATTTCTCTGGTCATACTCATTTTAAAAACACTATAATACTGTTAAAAAAGATGACAGAAAGATATTTGTTATTTATGGTCAAGAAGTGCGGAAGTAGTGAATCCAGGCTTCTAATCTATTCATTACTGAGATGGATAAATCCCTTACTCTCATGGTCCTTCACTTTCTCCAGTTTGTATTCTCAAGGTCACCACATGGAATAGGAGATGAGTTGAAGATTCAGCCTTTATGTTTGCCTTTCAAACAGCAAGAAAGAATGAGGGAAAAGAGATATAGAACCCTTCCCTTTAAGAAAATATATCAGAATTATTTTTCATGTCATCAGTAAGAATTTAATCACATGGTCAAAACTGTTAATAAGGGTCTCTATTTTTCATGGCTGTGCATTTCAGAATCAAATTTTCATTACTGAGGAAGAAAGAGCACATTTTGAGGTAATAAAATGTCTTCTAAAATTCTGATAATAATATCTACCTAATACTATATTTTCCATGGTATTCATATGAGAGATCATATAAGAAATGACATCACAGTACATATATCACTTAATTAAACTTTCAATGGCACATGATGGTCCAATATGAATTGTATCTTTTTAAAAAAATCTACCATTTCTTTCAAGTCTTACTTTTATGCTTCATCAGTAACACGTGGATATGTGATATGCTCTCAGTCACGTCCGACTCTCTGTGACCCCATGGACTGTAGCCCGCTAGGCTCCTCTATCCATGGAAATCTCTAGGCAAGAGTACTGGAGTGGGTTGCCATTTTCTTCTCCAGGGGACCTTCCTGACCCAGGGAGAGAACCCAGGTCTCCTGCATTGCTGACAGATTCTTTACCAGCTGAGCCACCAGGGAATACATCATCAATATTAATCATGTTTTAAAATCAGCATTTTATTTTATGTCAAATTCAGAGAGAATTCATTTGTTTTTCAAATCCTTAGGCTCCTTTTTTGGTTACTTCCTGCTTCCTGGCTGAGTAATAATTATGTTGATACTGAGAATGTTCTGTTCCCTGCCCTGTATCCTTAGAAAGTTCACTTACTTAAAGCCAAGTGAAAGAAATGATTGGAGGTCTAGCAAAGTCACACACAAGTACACACCCACACACACATATGTACCCACACACACAGAGTTCTAAATCAAAGCACACTGTTCTAAAAAATTTAGAAAACTGGGCATAAATGCAAGATTTGAGAAGAAACTATGGAGAAGAATATGGGGCAGTTACAAAAGATTAGGGACCTAACAGATCACTGAAAAGGTTTAAGGATCTGATTGGCATCAAACTTATTCAAAATCTAAAAGTAAATATGCAAATGTCTTCAAAATTCTGAGGAAAAATAATCACCAATCTAAAAGTCTGTACTAAGGAAAACTATAAATCTGATAATGGTAAAATAAAGGCATGTTTCGGTATGTAACACCCAAAAAGTTTTGCCTTACATACATAAACACCTCATAACCACATGGAGGGATCTTCTACTATCAAAATTATGTTATAAATCAGTATAACTTTGAGTTAATAACATAATTGATCTTGGTTCATTAATTGTGACAAAATGCACTATACTGATGTGAGATCATAATAATGTGCTGGGTGTTTCACATACACCCAGGAAGAGCAGTGGACAGCATCTTCTTTCATCAAGCTGCCCATGGTAAAACTGAGGAGGAGAGACAGGAGTTTAAAAAAGACCTTTTCAGTATTCAAACAGAAGTCAAAATAGAAAGGGATTTCTGGTTTGAAATTTAAATTATTTCTCATACCCGCCTACTCAAGACTTTCAAATGAAAAAGGGCTTCAGAACAAAAGTTAAACTCAGCATGTAAATATAAGATCATTGGTAAAGAAAGACCTGAGAAATATTCAAAGTGTTGCCTCAGAGAAGTGTTCGATTAGACAAGAGACCTAAGAGTGATCCTGAAGACATGCCTCACGAATTTCATCAAATTTTAGGGCTTCAGAAAATCTTAAGAATGCTGTTCTTCAGCAGGCTTCAGGAAGACCACAGCAGAAAAGTTCTTACTTTGGGGAAAACAAAAACTAATATGCCTTTTGTTGAACAGAGCAGATAACCAATTGGTGGATAAGAAAGCCACAAAATATTTATGCTTATTTCAGCTTAGATGGAAAGGGGCAGAGACAATGCAAAGGACAGCATTAGGCTCACAAAGGTACTCAGCTGGCGATCTCTGCCCGGCTGGGTTTCAGAACTGTCTCAGGCAGTGTGCCTTGGTGCCTCCCATTTCACCCTTTTTGAATAGGAGTGGCTGTATTAATTATTCTATTTCTGTTTACCACTGGACATGAGCTGTGAGGGTCAGAACTTGTCTTTTTAGCTCTTGACTCTCGATATTAAAAACAAACAAACAAACAAAAAAAAAAAAACACACACACCTGAAAGCAGAGAGCTTCACAAACAGAACCACTTCTGATCACTTGATTCAGATAAGTAAATCCTGGACATCAAGCATGAGTGGGACCAGTGGATCAAACAGCAGCACACTATAGGCAACAGGGCAGTTCTGGCCCATATGTTTTTGTAAACAAAATATTATTAGAATATAGCCATACATGTATGCTGACACATTATCTGTGAGTCCTTCAAGCTATAATGGCAGAGGTGAGCAGTCTGAACAGAGCTCATATGTCTTACAGTGTTAAATACATTTATTGTTCTATAGATAATTCTTTGCCAATGGGTCTTACAAAATGGTAAGTGGATTTTTCATATGGAAGTAGAGCAACC
Source organism: Dama dama (assembly GCF_033118175.1). Taxonomy (NCBI): domain Eukaryota; kingdom Metazoa; phylum Chordata; class Mammalia; order Artiodactyla; family Cervidae; genus Dama; species Dama dama. The sequence continues at coordinate 64,582,430 of NC_083710.1, read as the reverse complement.
TCTGTGTAGCTACAGGTCTTCAAATTAGTAGCTCAGTTGTGTCTGACTCTTTGCAACCCCGTGGACTGTAGCCAGCCAGGGTCCTCTGTCCGTAGACTTCCCCAGGCAAGAATACGGGACTGGGTGTTCATTTCCTTCTCCAGATGCTCTTCCCAATCCAGGCATTGAAGCCAGGTCTCCTGCATTGCAGGTAGATTATCCTCTGAGCCACCAGGGAAGCCAGACGTCAGAGACTGATGGTTTTAAAACAGGCCCTCATATTCTGTTTCAATTCTCCCACAAATATTTCAGGATAATTTCTCTCCCCTCAAATACAGAGTTTAGTCTTATTTTCTCATTTCTAATGTGTGAACTGCAATAGAAGTAACAGTGTCCAAAGTAAGGTCCTAAAAATATTACAGCTTCTGCTTGGCTTACTCTGTCTTAGGACACACACTTTTGAAACCCAACCACATACTATGAGGTAGCCCAGATTAGTTACAGGAAGAGAAACGGATAAACCGACGTAGAGAGAAACCGAGAGCCCAGTCAAACAAAAAAAAAAAAACAGTAACTACCTCCAGACATCAGTGGAAAAAAAGATTTTGATGATTCCAGCCCTTGGCAGAGGAGGCATGGACACAGATGCATGTTCTTGGGACTAATGTTGACTATATATCTCAACATTCAAATCTGCCTACCTAACAAAATAGTAGTATGTCCTTGCCAAGACTAAATTAATGTTCCAACTTGGGAAAACACCCAGTAAGCTGGGGTTCCTTCTCCAGGATGTTGTATATAATCTAAGATACAGTGTTGTGTCTCCAATAGCTAAAATATACTAATGCAGGAAATAAAGTGAAAGTGAAAGTCACTCAGTCATGTCCAACACTTTGAGACCTCATGGACTCATAGTCCATGGGATTCTCCAGACCAGAGTACTGGAGTGGGTAGCCTTTTCCCTTCTCCAGGGAATCTTCCCAACCCAGGGATTGAACCCAGGTCTCCTGCATTGCAGGCTGATTCTTTACCAGCTGAGCCACAAGGGAATAAAGGGAGGAATTAATATTGGCCTCCTCTCATGCTCACGCCCTGTGATTCTCCTGTAGAATCTATGCTTCTGATCCCCACAACATTTTTACTCTGCCAATTTGAAATGATGTGTTTTGAATTAGGCATTTTGAGTACATGGCATTAGATGGAATCGTAAGGATTACAATAGACTTAAAGTTATGAGTAACACCTTGTCCTTTGGGCTTCTCATTGAAGAGGTTTAACAGGGGAAAGAAAAAAGAAGAAAAAACAACAACAAAAAAAACACACAAAAAACTAGGGTACTCTACTAAGCCCATATGGATTCTGATAACCACGAAGGGTTAAGGATAATTTTACACTATTGTAGCAAAGGAGAAGTAAGCTTGGAACCCAGGAAATTCATGGTGTTCCTCTAAGTTCTTCCAAGTCTGTGATAATCATGAATGACCAATATCAGTGATTACAAAGCACCATAAATAAAGTAATTCAGATCTCAGATACTTTATGAATAAAGGACCAAGTGACCTCATGAACCAAGAACCTGGATATGCCATATTCTTGGTGAAAAAATCAAAATGTTCATTTAAGAAGAAAGAGAACAAATACTGGTTACAGTCCCAAGATCAGCTGCAGTAATAGGAACTGCTATAGGTAATTAGGATTTTCTTTTTATTAGATCCTTGGAGAAGCTGCTATTGAGAATTATCTACAAGGGCTCTTTGAAAAATTTAGCTTAATGGTAGGCAAAAGTTGATTTCCGTGGTTCAGTGAGTAGACTATTCTCATGTAACAATTTAAAATCCTCTTGGTTCTTCCTCTTCCTCCAGCTTAGCCATCATATTATGTACAAAAAACGGTTAAGAAGCATTACAAATGTACAAAATTTTTGTTTTAAGTTTCTTCAGATAAGTTAATAGGAACACTAACATATTAGATGTTTTATATGTATGGGAAGAACTTTGTTAGACTTGAATTTTATTCTTTTAATCTATAAAATACTAAAGTGCACTGAGAAAAACAGGTGTTAAAATTCTATAGATTGTGAAAAGATTAAGAAATTAATAATTTACCAATTCTTTCAATTAACTATATTCTGAATCCTTCACCTAACTTCATCATAATAAGGTGAGCAGAAAGAAGGTCTCTAAGTCAGACTTAGAGATTCTGGAATAAGACAAAAGGCGGACCACACATGAGGTTATAGTCTAGGAAGATATATGATTTACTCAGATCCAATGCACAAGAGATCTCTCATACTTACTAGGATCTGATACATTATACAGAGAAAAATAATTTAAATATTTGTATTAGGAAACATATTATGGGTAGTTAGTATGAATATGGACACGGATAAAACATAAAGAACATTTTAACTTTAATGATTTTCTCACATGATTTTACATTTTTATGTTAACAAAAAATGTATCTTATTAAATTTATATAACCCACTAAGTATTTTTAATCAGAAAAAAACTCACAAATAACATTTGTATAGCATTCATTTATAAGTTTTAATCTCAGTCAGTCAGTTCAGTTGCTCAGTCGTGTCTGACTCTTTGCCACCCCATGGACTGCAGCACACCAGGCTTCCCTGTCCATCACCAACTCCTGGAGCTTGCTCAGACTTGGTGATGCCATCCAACCATCTCATCCTCTGTTGTCCACTTCTCCTCCAGCCTTCAATCTTTCCCAGCATCAAGGTCTTTTCCAATGAGTCAGTTCTTCGCATCAGGTGGCCTAAGTATTGGAGTTTCAGCATCAGTCCTTCTAATGAATATTCAGGACTGATTTCTTTTAGGATTGACTGGTTTGATCTCCTAACAGTCCAAGGGACTCTCAAGTGTCTTCTACAACACCACAGTTCAAGAGCATCAATTCTTCGGTGCTCAGCTTTCTTTAAAGTCCAACTGTCACATCCATAAATGACTACTGGAAAAACCATAGCTTTGACTAGATGGGTCTTTGTTTGCAATGTAATGTTCCTGCTTTTTAATATGCTATGTTGGTCATAGCTTTTCTTCCAAGGAGCAAGTGTCTTTTAATTTCATGGCTGCAGTCACCATCTGCAGTGATTTTGGAGCCCAAAATAAAAATATCTGTCACTGTTTCTATTGTTTCCCCATCTAATTGCCATGAAGTGATGGGGCTGAATGCCATGTTCTTAGTTTTTTGAATGTTTAGTTTTAAGCCAGTATTTTCACTCTCCTCTTTCACCTTCATCAAGAGGCTCTTCAGTTCCTCTTCACTTTCTGCCATAAGGGTGGTGTCATCTGTTTGTCTGAGATTATTGCTAGTTCTCCTAGCAATCTTGATCCCAGTTTCTGCTTCATCTAGCCTGGCATTTTGCATGATGTACTCTGCATATAAGCTAAATAAGCAGGGTGACAATATACAGCCTTGATATACTCCTTCCCCTATTTGGAACCAGTCTGTTAATTCATATTCAGTTCTAACTGTTGCTTCTTGACCTGCATACAGATTTCTCAGGAGGAAGGTAATAAGGTGTTCTGGTATTCCCAACTCTCGAAGAGTTTTGCATGGTTTGTTGTGATCTACAGAGTGAAAGGCTTTGGTGTAATCAATAAAGCAAGTAGGTACTAGTTAATGGAAAACTAAAAACTATTTTATGTTTTCAAACAGGAAAAGACAGACTGGTTTAGCATGAATGAACAGACATGAGTGTATGAAAACAACTGCATATATGGCAGAAAGAATCACTGTGTGGAGGTCCACATGCAAAATTTAGGTTAAATTTTTACATTTACTTTTCTAGGCTTTCCATTGTATTTATCACCGCTCTCACCACAAATATACTTAGATACAATATACTAGCATTGTAAGTATGCAAACTATTAAGTAGTGAAATATAAAGTTACCTCAACCTCAAAATCTATTAAATCAACAGTTAGAAATATTCTCACAACTGAGGTAAAAGGGAAGTGACATTTAGAATGACACAATTACTATGTTCTTCCTTTCCTATGATTTCACACATTGAAGCCAACTTCAGTCTTTTGTTGTCCCATCACACTTTTTCTTTTTAACTCTGACTTTATGCTACACATTCCTACCCTGTCTCCAGGAAGATTCTTCACATTAAGCCAGGCACATCTATTTGTTTTCCGAGCAAGTTTGTAAAGAGGTTTAAAAAAAAAAACCCTTGTAAAGTAATTAGCCTCCAAGTAATAAAAATAAATGGAAAAAAAAAAGCCAATTTTACTTATTTACAATATTTCCAAATGTGAGACATCAAGTTAAAAACAAAGGCCAAAAACCACATCTGACAGCACACAAATATTTTTTCCCTGATTTGAAATTACAATTTCTATCAAGGATGAGTTTGTTTCACCTAAGTTTTGAAATCCATCTTTCAGACAATTTTAGAAATGATCATTTACCTCTGTATCAGTCTTTATTTCACTCTCACCACAACTGCTACAAAACATTAATTTCTATTCTCTTCAAGTTTACTACTGGCTGATAACAAAGCACTGACTTTCCGCAGGATAATATTTGCCATATTAGCTAATCATTTTCCTTTGAATGTCCTTTTCATTTCCTCTTCCATATACAGTTAGCTTTTATCTTCTCTCTCTCAATAGATCAGTGAATGGATAACATGCTAGACTACAAAAGGATTCATTCTTAATTTATTTCACTGATAGAAAACTTTGGTTTGAAATGGTTTCTTGATATTGAACCCAACATACTGAACTACCAGTAAATAATTTTCATAATTTTCATGCTCTACTTAAACAGGGGGTGTGTCACAGGCTGGAAGAAAATTAGAGTAATGTCCTCGTGGGAAACTGGAGTATGTTCCTGATGAAGAGAGAGAAATCTTCACTGATTTGTCCCAGCCTATGGGATGCAGCGAGGAGTCTGGGAAACATATATATATTAGACTAAAACAAAATAAGAAATGGGGGGATGCATGTTGAAACAAAACAGTGCCACCTGTACTCTTGGAAACATCCTGGGGAAACAGCATGACTGAGCACTCATTATGTCTAAAACACAGAAGTAGTAGAGTTGAAAAGGTATAAATATCCTCATATGTGTGCAGCTATTTCCCACATATCTCAGGGACTAGAGCAAATGCATGTGGACAGGACTGGTAGTGGGGAGGATGTGAAGTTTGCAAGTGAAGTGAAGACTACTTAGAAAAGAATTTCCCACCAATGTCACTTAGATAACAAATAAGTACAAAGACTCACACCCCCACACTTTCCAAAAAGAAAAAAAAAAATAACAAAATGTGCAACTTGATTCTTATTAATGGGTCCACTGGTAATTATATCTCATCAAGGAGATGAGGAGAGATCCTGGATTCATTGAGACTAAATTTCTAAGAGGAGCCTCTAAGTAGAATTCAGATTAATGTATTAAAAAACAAAGTTACATTCCTTCCATATCCATGTTCATGAATATGATTTTAACTGCTATATGTACAAGTTTAGGGTTTTGAACTCTAAATGCTGTAATGACAATATTTATATATTTAAAAAATACTCTGATAAATGCATTTGAGTACTGCATAAGTATGGCATGATGTGTGAGGCATACAAAGCTAAGTGTTAAAGATACATTAACTTTTTTCTATTTTATACTTGCTTACTATACTAATACCAAAAATAATTTCAAGCTTACTCTTTTTTATCTTTAAAACAAAATATTTTAAACTATAAATTTAAAATTTTACTAATTTCCATTTATAGTTTTGTTTTTACCAAGCAAGCAGATCTAAGTAACTATGACTATGTATACTATGGAATGTGTTAAAAATAACTAACACCCACTGAATTCACTGATGTTTACAGAATATATAAATAAAATGTCAGTTGTAATAAACCTAAAAATTAAAGTGATATATTTGCATATTTTCTTTCACTATCTGTTCATGTGGGCTCCCCTTGTGGCCCAGCTGGTAAAGAATCTGCTTGCAATACAGGAGACCTGGGTTCCATCTCTGGGTTGGGAAGATCCCCTGGAGAAGGGAAAGGCTACCCACTCCAGTACTCTAGTCTGGAGAATTCCATGGACTGTATAGTCCATGGGGTTGCAAAGGGTTGGACACAACTGAGCAACTTTCATTTTTCATGTGGATTGGTGTAAGTTTCATATACACTTCATTATATATTATTTAGATTCTAGTCTAGGCTTTGTTGTTTTCAGCCACTAAGTCATGTCAGACTCTACGACTCTTCACGAACTGTATGTAGCCCGCCAGGCTTCCCTGTTCTTCATTATCTCCCAGAATTTGCTCAAACTTAGGTCTATTGAGTTGGTGTTGCTATCCAACCATCTTATCCTTTGTTGCCCCCTTCTCTTCCTGCCTTCAATCTTTCCCAGCATCGTGGTCTTTTCTAATGAGTTGCTCTTTGCATTAGGTGGCCAAAGTATTGGAGCTTCAGCTTCAACATCAATCCTTCCAATGAATATTCAGGGTTGATTTCCTTTAGGATTGACTGGTTTGATCTATGCTGGTATATTTTAATTAGGAAAAAAACAACTTATTACAATATATTTTTACCAAAATTATCCTTTAGAGATTTTGTCTGTGAACTAATTGTACGGTTCAGTGTTCCAGTTGGCTTTATCCTAGAATTGTGATGAGGAAATAGAGTTAATATCCTAAAATTGTCCCTAAACAAATACCTATACCTTATCAATGCCCATACCTACAGTCAACAAACATATATACTTGTAAGACATGGGTACTTTGAAAAGATGCATATTTTGATGTTATGATTTATTATATCTATATTCTAAGATGGAAACAAATGAACAATAAGTTAACTAAAATTTAAAAATTTACATAGTAATTTCCATTTCCTTATTGAATGGAATATTACCACTGCTAGCTTTTCAGCCTCCACCACTGAGTTTAAAGTCTTGAACTAAATATACTTTAACAGACTCATGCATAATTTGCATCCATAGATAATCTTAGACAACATTCTTGAAATATTCATTGAGGTTATTATCTAACAATTGTCATATTTCAATATGTCACTTTGTCCTAAAAATCAGTTGTTTTTGTTTGCTTTTAAAACCTGTACATCATTTTGCCTCATCTCCAAAATTTTAGTAACCCTAAGTATTAGGAAGAAATGTTATTACTTTTGTAAGTAGCTAAAACGACTGTAGTTTATAAGCCTTAGATTCCCTTTCAACCAAAATGTCTGATGTTATCTTGGGAAAGCAGTTGAGCATGGGTGTTAACAGTATCCTCTCCACACTCAAACTACCCAAAGACAAATCCAGATCATCCACCCTTGTGTTACTCAACACATTAGTGGTCTCCTCTTTAAGCTGTTCACACTAATAGTACCTACCTCCTAGCACTGTTGTAAAGATTAAATGGGTGATGTATGTCAAAATACTGCCTGGAACATAATAAATACAAATATGTCAGCTGCTGTTTCTTTTGTTGTGTTTGTGGTATGAAATGACATCACTGTCATATGTAGCAAATATGGGCTCAGCTTTTAGAAACTTGCCTCTTGTTTGAAATATGTCTGAAAGCTATACACACTGAATAAATATGACTAACTTATAGTTGTGTATATACATAATTGAGAAAGAAAATAAACCACACTCTCCACTTACCACTGTATGGGTGCTATTTATGCACAGTCGTCCCCCTAAGCTATGACGAATATGTTCCAAGACTCCCCTTTGGCTGCCTGAAATCATGGAGAGTACCGAACCCTATAAATATATGTATGTGTGTGTTTTCTATACTACATACTACATACTATACATACTACTTTCTATACTACATACTACATAAATTCAGTAACTTAGTTAATTCCTGTTTAAAAATTAGACAGTAAGGTATTAACAATAATTAATAATAAAATAGAACAATTGTAACAACATGTTTTAATGAAAGTTTTATGAACCATTGTTTCTACCTCATCAACTTCTTTAGCTCTGAAACATGGCAGCAGACTCTTCCTTTGTATATACAGCCTCTTAGGAAATTTATATACATTTATAGTCTAAACCTATTCCTGAATATGTGTAACCATCCCTTGTGTGGTTTAGTCACTAAGTTGTGTTCAACTCTTGCAAACCCATGGACCGTAGGCTGCTACGTTCCTTTGTCCATGGGATTCTCCAGGCAAGAGTACTGGAGTGGGTTGCCATTTCCTTCTCCAGGGGATCTTCCCAACTCAGGAATCAAACCCAGGTCTCCTGCATTGCAGGCAGATTCTTTACTGACTGAGCTATGAGGGAAGCCCATATGTGCATTAACCATCCTTTACGTGCAGCAAATGGCTTAGTGTCACTCCATTTAGGAGATCCTTTTCTGAATCCTTCATATTGGTTCCAGGCTTTCTGGTGCAACACATTGCTGTCAATGTTTAGAACATGTTTTCTACCCCCAAAGATTAAAGACTTTTCCATCTCAACTCAGTGCTTATCAAACACTGTGGCTCTAAGTTTGGCAGCTTGAGGTGCAGCAGCGAAACTAGCATGAATTTCTTTTCCCTTCTTCACAGTTCTAGGAGGAGAAGATTCATACTGCAGATCTTAGCAACTTCAGAGTACAATATTGTTTGTTTGTTTGTTTTCTTTCCTTAGAGCTCCCCTGGTGGCTCAGATGGTAAAGAATCTGCCTGCAATGCAGGAGACCCAGGTTCAATCCTCGGGTCAGGAAGATCCCTGGAAAAGGGAATGGCTACCCACTCCAGTATTCTTGCTTGAAGAAATCTGAGGACAGAGGAGCCTGGCTGGCTGCAGACCATGGGATCACAAAGAATTAGACATGACTGAGTGACTTTCATTTTCGCTTTATCTTTTAAATTTAAAGGAGGCAATCCAAGGCTTCTCTTTGGCATATCTGTATTGCCAGCCTCACTACTCTTATGCTTCGCAGCCATTATTAAATAGAAGAAATGTTATTTGAACACAAGCACTGTGATACCACAACACAAAACAGTACATCTGATAACCCAAGAATATAGGAGTGGGTTGCCTTTCCCTTCTCCAGAGGATCTTCCCGACCGAGGAATTCAACCAGGGTCTCCTGCATTGCAGGTGGATTCTTTACCAGCTGAGCAACCAGGGAAGCCCCTCTGAAAATCCAGGTAGCTACTAAGTGACTAAAGGTTGGGATCAGCTGAACAGAGATGATTCACATCCCAGGTGGCACCAAAAGGGACAGCGTGAGATTTCATCACTCTCCAAGAATGGCAGGGAATTTAAAGTTTCCGAATTACTTGTTTCATGAATTTTCCATTTACTGTTCACAGACCACAGTTGGCCATGGGTAACTGAATCTGTGGAAAGTAAAACCATGGATAAGAGGGTACTACCATGGATGATGTGTCTGATTTTCAGAAGAGTAAACTGTACTCTCAGGGTATAAATTAATCATGTTTAAGATTACTTAAAATTTTACAGTTTCAGTAAGGTTTGTAATTGTTGTGTGTATGTAGAGTTTATTTGTCTTATAGTATTCCTTTTACAGGCAAACATATTAGATACTTAAAAAGCTTTTTGTGCATTTATTCAAGTCAGTGTTTGTATATTGACAGACTTTCAAAACCTTGAATTAGTTAATGGTTAATTTGGATCATATTTGTTATTTCTTTAATTAAAAAAGTCTTTGAACCTCTTTTTCATATCTGTCCTTCTTGTTTTGAATGATAATTGTTTATCATTTTATACCCAGTTTCACCATTTCTCAATTATCCATCTAAAGGTGATATTTTAGTAAAGTTACTGGCTCCTTCATCCCATATAGAGTGAGGGAATCTACTGCACTTTCAGCATGTGGTCTGCACAACACAGAAAACAATACAAAAATCTGTCAGTAATATTCTGCAAAATTTATCTACAAGCATACGAGTAATACAAATTTTTTGGTTGCCAACAATGAAAAGGAAAGAACTAAGACTCATTGGTTTAAGTACATGATCTGTCAAAAGTGAATCATAGGCAATTAAACTTGACACTTAGGGAAATGTCTTAACATTTTTCAAAAAGCAGAATGAGTCCAATTTTTTTTTTAACTTAAAAGACAACAATTTGGATTCTAAAGTACTAACACAGCTTATAAATATGTATGGTATAAAAATGTATTTGACTTTTATACATTTTAAAATGTTGATAACACTCAAATACAAACTACATTTGTCATGAGTTACCACAAACCATACTCATATTTACTATAAGACACAGATAAAATACTGATAAATAAAGAATCTGTTTCTATATTGCACATGTCTGAGCATATAAAATACCCTTCTGTCAAATGGGTGGTGATAAGAAGGACAATATAAAAGCCACCTATCTTCTATTTGCTGCACCACTACTCAAAGGGACTAAGATCAGCCTTTTTTTTAAAGAAGTTATAGAATAATAAAAGACTAGAGTTGACTTAGATCCTGTCTTTTAATCTACTATAACCTTGGCATTTCACAACTGAATCCAATACCCCTAACTTAGTGCCTGTCAGAGATTAGGAAGGTGAAAAATGTTTGTTGAATGAGGTGGGTTGTTCTTCGCAGTAACACAAAAGTACTCACTGGAAGATAAAAACAATACAGGTCTTTGGAATGCTAATCATTTTCAGGAACGGTATATAAGACCACAATCAAATAGTCTCTGATAATAACTAATTTGTGTATGTGGTTACTAAGACTATATTTAAAAACACACATACATATACATGTACCTAATTCCAAGGGATGAAAATATTTTTAAAAGTTTTCTGATCAAGGTTTAACCTCAACCAATATGCAATATGTTTTACTATTTGAGCCAACTTCCAGATGTACTTAGTCACTGCTTTTGAAAGACAGCAGTGAGCAGATTTTTTTTTTTCTAGTGTTGCACATCATATATATATAATTAAAAAAATTTTTTGGAGTATACTTGATTTACATCAACTTACATCAGTGTAAGTTGACTTACATCATTAGTTTCTGCTGTAGAGCAGAGTGAATCAGTTATACACACACATACACCCACTCTTTCTTAGATTATTTTCCCAAATAGGTCAATTATAATTCTTTGCTTTTTTATTTCATCTCTGAAATATATCTTCTCCATCATTTCAACTATACCTCACCATAAGTACATATATACATATATATTCATCATATATGTTTCTCTATCTATAGCTAATATTTATATCCATAGGCAGAGTTATTAATGAGATTTTATAAAAAGGGAAATATTATATCTATATCTCCATACAGAATTTTTACTCTATGATCAAAGAGTTTAAGAACAAATAGTTTTTAACTTAAAATATATATATATATATATATATTTGCATTCTTCTTAAATTTATACTATTGTTTTTTAAAATTTACTTATTTTACTCTGTCAATTTATAATGTTTTATGGACTTAATCAGGAAATTATCTCTAAGATGCCTTTTAAAAGTGATGAATATTAAGGAACAGTCTCATTGATTTTTAAATACAGATGTATTGATTAAGCACCACAGTCATTTTTCACCCTTTTCTACTTACTTATATAGTAGATATGACAATCATAAAAAAGCAGTTATAGAATACAAATGCATAGAAAAACCAGAGAAGAACATCAGAAAAAAAGAAAAAGTATATGCTGGAGCTATAGTATAAAGAGACAGAAAAGGGGGAAGGGAGAAAGAGAAAGGGAGAGAGGGAGGAGGGAGGGAAGGAGAGAGGAGAGGAGGTAAGAGAGAAAAGGGGAGAGACGGAGGCAGGGGAGTTTTTCTTTTTTTTTATTTTTTTTCATTTATTTTTATTAGTTGGAGGCTAATTACTTTACAACATTGTAGTGGTTTTTGTCATACATTGACATGAATCAGCCATGGATTTACATGTATTCCCCATCCCGCTCCCCCCTCCCACCTCCCTCTCCACCGATTCCTCTGGGTCTTCCCAATGCACCAGGCCCGAGCACTTGTCTCATGCATCCAGCCTAGGCTGGTGATCTGTTTTTCTTAAATTCCATTTCTAACTAGCACAACTGCCTCCCTTCCATTATGAAGTTTTACCACTGATATGTGTTATGTGAAAGTTGCTCAGTTGTGTCCGACTCTTTGCAACCCCATGGACTATACATACAATCCATGGAATTCTCCAGGCCAGATGTAGTGGAGTGGGTAGCCTACCCCTTCTCCGGGGGATCTTCCTGACCCAGCAATCAAATGGAGGTCTCCTGCATTGCAGGCAGATTCTTTACCAACTGAGCTCTCAGGGAAGCCCAGTCCTTCACTTTTCTTACCACTTTTAAGTGTTGTAGAATATACAAAAATAAAGTTAAATATGATCACACAATACATAACTATCTAAATTTTACTACTGATTATATGAAATTAGATGTCCAACATATAAAATTAGAATTTGCATAATATTTCATGCCAGTAAATCATCTCAAAGAGGAAAATCTCATGTTCTTAGCATTTTCATATGAAAAAGTTATAATAACATATTTATCTCAATGACGTGAAAAAAATTAGATTGAATAACAAACTTCCAGTATTCAGGTATCTTTAGGGATAAATGAATATGGAGCATTTGATTTGCAACAAAGCTATATAACTTGGATATAAGGTTAAAATACTGATATGTAAAAGAAAGTAAATCAAATAAACTTGTTTCTCTTTTTTATGAATTATAAGTCACTGTATATTCACTTGCTCAAGACTTAACACTTAAAAATTTGAACTCTCATGTGATACTTAGTTTAAACTTAAAGTGTACTAATGATACTATGTTTATGTTTTTGAAGAGAATATTTTTACCTATATATATTAAATTTTCTATACATGCCATCAGACCAGAGGGAAGATGGGTAAGAATACAGATAAAGCAAGATCAGCCATGCATGGATAGTTTTTGAAGCTAGGTGATTCATACATGAGGTTTTATTACATGCTTTTCTAGCTACTTTTATATACATTTTACTTTTTATAATTAAAAGCTTAAAAAATTAAGCTGTTTAATTGTTTTTAATTCCAAGTTCTTTTGAAGCATATTGTATTAGAAGTAGATGGCAATCTAATCTTGACAATTTTTTTTTTTTAAACCTGGGGATTTGCATTACCAATTGCCTGGATCCATACCTGCCTAGCGGAATGGATCTTCCATTAAATTTCTCAATCAATTTTGATGTGACAGCTCTTCCATCAGAAAAAGAGGTAAACATTATTCTATAAACTGGTTTAAGGAACTGTAGGAAACAGGGATATAAACTTGTGCCTACACAAGAATCAAGCATATCTGGTCACGAAGGATGGAATGCAGGTCCATCCTGTAAGTGGTAAACTTTCAAGAGTAATTTGAATGCTACTGTATCAGTCAGCTTTGGCTGCCGTAACAAAATACCACAGACTTGGTGGCTTAAACCACAGATGCATACTTTTTCATAGTTCTGGAGTTTGGAAGTCTGAGTGCTGGGTTCTGAGGAGGATTCTCTTTCTGACTTGTCAACAGCAACCTTCTCCTTGTGCCCTTGGAGAGGGCAGACGAGGCTCTGTCCATCGCCACTCTAACCCCCCTTTCTTCCTTCTTAGGAAACTGACTAATCTCATCATGGGGGTTCAGCCCTCAGGATCTCATCTAACCCTAATCAGCTCTCAAAGTCTCCACATTCAGATATCAGTGAACTAGGACTTCAACATATGAATTTGAAGGGAATACGCTCAGTCCATAGAGCTATTCTCACTTTAAAAGGGAGTAGGAGTTTGAAAGTATCTTCTGCGAGGAATACAACATATTGTATATCTTAGGAGTGTTCTCAGGATCTGTTTTCTCAACTCAGATCAGAGCCAAAAGTTTGTTGGCATAAGTGTAAGAACTTCTACGGAATAATAACAGAGACCAAGGAAGACCAACATATCTTCTAAAAAGGCAAAGTAAAGATAGACAGTGATAAATTTTCTCTACTTCTGCTTAAAATTCAGTATGCATTTAGTCACTTCAGTCATGTCTGACTCTGTTGGACCCCATGGACTGTAGCCCGCCAGGCTCCTCTGGCCAGGGGATTCTCCAGGCAAGAATACTGGAGTGGGTTGCCATTTCCATTTCCAAAATTCAGTATATGTTGACTAAAATGAGAGCTCTGTTGCAGCTTGGACAGTTAGATATTCCACAGCTTGTAACCTTGGCAAGACATCTTTTCCATTGACTGCTCCAACATTAGAGGCAGAATCTGCTTAAAAACGCCAAGGGAACTAGAAATTGCAACTGGAAACTTGTTCATGAGATTCACAAGGGTGGATCTCTCTTCAAAGATGGAGGAAGACTGAGATCATACTAGACAGATACTCACAGCCACTAAATGAGCCTTTGGAGCAGGGCTACAATTCTTGAATTGCATAGCTGGAGGCATAGTACCAGGACTGTCAGTTACCCCTGTGAATGTGATCACACTAGTACAAATGCCTGCTTAGCTCTGGGAGAATTCTGTTACATGCAGAGTATGAAGTGCAGAAAAAAGAAAGAAATAGCAAATTAGCTATACTAATGCAAATAAAACATACACAAAACACTTTAAACATATTTTATATATTGAACACAGTACATGTCACTGGTGTATCCTCACAAAGAGCATCACATAAAATATTTAAAAATAAAGTTGTGATAGAATATTAATAGACAGAATATCCAGGTTATATGCCATCTCTTACGTGTTCAATCCCATCATCTCCTTCAGCCTCTCCTCAGGACAAGGACTGAGCTTGGTCATGGGCAACATAACACCTATTAAGGCAACAGCTACAACAAAGCTAGCACCCATGTTTAGTTCAGTTATAACCATGAAGTCTATGGTTTCCCCAGAAGTGGCCAGACAGAGCCAGGTAACACAGTGCAGACATGTAGGGGTATTGAGCCCTATACATTAATTTTGAACAATGAAAGACAGGTGAATTGAGAGAAGGGCAAGATTAACTTTGAACTTCCTTTTTTCTCACCCTGATAGACAATTCTGGGCTTCCTTGGTGGCTCAGATGGTAAAGAATCTGCCTGCAATGTGGGAGACCTGTGTTCGATCCCTGGGTTGGGAAGATCCCCTGGAGGAGATATGGCTACGCACTCCAGTATTATGTCTGGAGAATCTCCATGGACAGAGGAGCCTGGTGGGCTACAGTCCATGGCGCCACAGAGCCGGACATGACTGAGCGACTAAGCACAGCACAGCACAGTAGACAATTCCAGACACAGTTATTCCATATACTCTCTTCAGAGAAGATTTTTGCCTGTATTCCCTTGTGAATTTGTGCTCAGCATGGTTATCCACAAACTTCTAGTTCTTTTTCTCCTTCCCTAGAGCAGCCATCATACTAGTAATATAGCAATCCTCCCACCACTCCTCTACCCTCCACAAAAATCTACAAAAGATTTACTATATAAGCTAGACCTCTGGCTGAATTTTCAAAAAAATTTGGACTAAGACTATTGGTTACAACACTGGTCCTATAATTAAACCTCCAGAATGAGAATTCAGACTTGCATTCTCACTGATCTGACATCAATACAGATACAATATTTTTGTGGATAATTAGGGTGAGGAATAATCCTTGGCATGCACAGGTATCATACTTACTAGGGCTTTCAGAAGTGTTTAATTAGGAAGAACCTTGGATGGAAGGTGAAGAGTAGGAAGGTAACTGCTGAACTAGATTAGTATAGAGGTGATGATGATTATAAGAAATTTTATGTGAGATGTCTGCTTTGGCCAGACATGGGGACTTTGCATGCATACACACAAACGTGTAGGCTCAGGACTAACTGATCCTGACCTTAAGCATGCTGTGAAAAACCTCAGACGTTCTCAGGCCATATTAGAAGCCATTTTTAAATATTTCAGCTACAAGGAAGTGTTGCAAATCAAGTTCACTGAAAGGTTATAGGGTTGTAAATGCTACAACCAACAGCAAACATGCAGCCTTGATACATCTTGACCCTTAAAAGAAAACTGGGGCCCTGAGATTTATGGGGATAGGTGTGTAAATGAGAATTAAAATATACTGAAAATCTATGCTTTCCTGAACCCTGCTGGATAGAAGGAGCCCCTTTCTGTTTTGCTAAGAATGGCCTCATTCAATGATCTGGTCTCTAGCAAGTGCCTCCAAAGGTGATGCTGTTCTCCTCCATAGTTACCAATGGTGTACGCTAGCCCCAGATTTAGATTTTCTTTTTTTCTTTTTTACATGTGAACCATTTTTAAAGTCTTTATTGAATTTTATATAATACTGCTTCTGTTTTATGCTTTGATTTTTGGGCTGCGAGGGATGTAGAATCTTAGCTCCCCGTCCAGGGACTGAATCCACACACCCTGCAATGGAAGGCAAAGTCTTAACCACTGGACTTCCAGGAAAGTCCCGAGCCTCCAGATTTTAAAGGTTCAGATCTCCGTCAGATCAAGTGAGAATGTAGAAGCCCTGCTTACAAAAAGAAAATTGTCTACAAACCATGAAGTTTCAGGAGCCAGTTAATAAATAGTGGCAGACAAAAGGGGATCTGGAGAGTTTAGCCTGGAGTAACAGAATGTTAAATAAGAAGGCTGAGGTTCAAGGTGCTGTACAGTTAGGGGCATACGGCAGGAAACTGGATGGTACTCTAGGTATCCAGGAAGGATACGGATACTGACCAATGACTCTGGAAAGGTCCAGCAAGAAGTAGAAGATGCCTAAGGTCCTACATCAAAGCCAAACATTACAAGAGTGAGTTTTCTAGGGAACAGAGAATAAGACATACTTTGCACATGACTTTTGTTTTCTCTGGATTAAATTATCCACTCTGGCATTGCCTTTCACAACCATCAGTCTTATTGGAAGACTTCTGCAGCCAATCCTTCAACAAAATTTTTGGGAAGTTCATTAACTCAGTTACAATTATTTAATAATATATTTTATAACTTACTGATAATATCTATGCCTCAGCCAAGTAAATTGTTTGAGTCTTTAGATAAATGTGATAAATTAATAAAATTAGTTTAAGTCAGAACCTTGCTTGCTGACTTTCAACTTAGAGCATGTGATGCTATCATAATTATCACATTGTACCTAAGTTAAAAAAAAAAAAGTCTCTTCAGAAACTCTTTTTATCATTCACATTTGTGAACATATGACTTACTAGGTGTCTGCACAGACCAAAGGCTTAATATTTGGGGAGGGGCAGAAGACAGACCTCGTTACTTCCATTTGGAAGAACTCACAGTGCATACTGCCAAGGTGCACAATTCCCATTTAAATAACACAAAAATATTTCATGCTAGAGCTACACAGTGATCCCTGCGTCTTGGATATTAACGCTTGTAGCATGTCAAAAGAAGTGAAAGTGTTAGTTGTTGAGTCATGTCTGACTCTTTGCAACCCCATGGACTGTAGTCCATCAGGCTCCTCTCTCCATGGGATTCTCCAGGCAACTGGAGTGGGTAGCCATTCCCTTCTCCAGGGGATGTTCCCATCCCAAGAACCTGGGTCTCCTGCATTGCAGGCAGATTCTTAACCATCAGAGCCAACAGGGAAGCCCACCAAACATACAGTAAACAAGTGAGATGACTTTAGAGAGTGACCAGCTTGGTGAAAAAGAAAATTAAAAAGCCAATGGAAGACTAGTGAGTATGTGGAAAGAAGTTTGCTTTATCTAGAGAAAACATGCTGTGATCCAGTTCAGCTCATTTGAGAAGATCTAGCAATAGGGAGGTCTAGGGAAGAGCATTGTGAACATAACTAATTTCCAGTGTAAAATTTAGGATAAGTTTGGAAGGTTTGAAGGTCAAAAAAAAAAATCCAAAAAAATTAATGCTATTGAAGATTGAGAACCAGGTGACAGTATTGCCACATGAAGATAGAGAAGTAGGTAAGGCCTTACATGTCACAGAAGGGATCTGACTTTTATTTCAATGGTGTGAAAATTCATTGATGTATTTAAAGCATGTTACTGACACGATCTGATCCGTACTATAAAATGTTACCCTGCATGCAATGAGGAGAAGAAACTGTGAGGAGCGTAAGGAACGAGAGTGTTCAGGAAGACTGACTCATAGTTCTCAATCCTGAGCAACTGGCTATTAAAATCATTAAATGAGATGAAAATGGCTGAAGAGAGATAGAAAAGGCAAGAATTTGGTTCTCCTTTTAGAGCCTTGAAGTAATATAGCCCTGCTGACACTTTGATTTTAGCTCAGTGAGACATCAGACTTCTGATGTGAAATTTAATATAATACATTTGTTTTAAGTCACTATTTTTTATTGAGGTGTAACTGACATGGGCTTCCCTGGTGGCCCAGTCAGTCAAGAATCCACCAGCAAGGCAGAAGACCTGGGTTTGATCCCTGGGTTGGGAAGATCCCCTGGAGGAGGGTACGGCAACTCACACTAGTATTCTTGCCTGGAGAATCCTCATGGAGAGAGGAGCCTGGCGGACTGCAGTCCATGGGGTCGCAAACAGTCGGACACGACTGAGTAAGCATCCACCTCCCCCTGACTAAAGCATTATATTAGTTTCAGTTGTACAATATAATGATTTGATAGGTAAGTCACTAATTTTGAGTAGCTTGTTAGAGCAACAATAGAAAATTATTACAGTGGTGTTATCCAAAATAACAATGTCCCCATAAAACTTTGTATTTATTTTTAAAAAAAAAGCTTTATTTTTTCATAGCACTTGTAATCATCTGAGGCTATTTTTACTTATTAGTTTAATTTATTAATTGTCTTTTATCACCAGATTGCATGTGAAATATTGCAGGAATTCCTGTGTCTCTCCTTTTAAATTTTTTTTTTCAACTTTACTACAATAATCTTGAAGATCATTTAGTGCATAGGAGCTCCTAAATTAAAACTGTTTTAAATAACTTATAAATTAATAACTTGAATCAGGTTTTCACTCACCTAAGTAAAACTACTCTAGCTCTGGCATCACCAAGGTTGAAAGTTAATGAAGACATTCACATGTTTCTTGACTGGGCTGAAGTAAAAACTCATACAGAGAAACACATTTTTGTTACCAAAACACTGTTTCATCATCATCTTTCATTACACTGTATTCTTCTAGAATTCTCCCTTTTATTTATTAAATGTCTTTGAGTATAATATCCATAAGGCCACAATCTAGGCCTTCATTTGTTTCTGAAGTGTGAAGTGTTAAGTCACTCGGCAACGTCCAATGCTTCATGACTCCATGGACTGTGGCATGCCAGGCTCCTCTGTTCATGGAATTCTCTAGGCAAGAATACTAGAGTGAGTTGCCATGCCCTTCTCCAGGGATCTTCCTGACCCAGGGATCAAACCCAGGTCTCCTGCATTGCAGGCAGATTCTTTACCATTTGGGTCTACAGTATTCATTTTAGTTAACTGCATCAATTTCCAGTTTAACAATACCATCTACACGCTAACCACTAAACATACCTCTACAGCTGAGAGACCTGTTTTCTGATCTCCAGACCACTGTTCAAATGTTTCCTAAACATTCCTTTGGTCCCACAAATGCATGTCCATTGGGGACAGGAGAGTCTGGACATGATTCTATCTTGCTAGTCAGATGGAGAGAGTTCTTTTACATTATTTAGTCCAAAATTTATACACCAATGAAGTCCTGGAGTCAATGCAGGCATTTTACACTTGCACCATAGTAAGATAATTTTCACAGAAAAGGAAAACCTTGTGCTGTGCTAGAGTCAGGGCTTCCCAGGTAAGTCAATAGTAAAGACTCTGCCTGCCAATACAGGAGACTCGGGAGATGCCCATTTGATCCCTGGGTCAAAAAGATCCCCTGGAGAAGGGAATGGCAACCCACTCCAGTATTCTTGCCTGGTGAATCTCATGGACAGAAGAGCCTGGTGGGCTTCAGTCCATGGGGTCGCAAAAAGTCAGACACAACTGAGTAACTAACACACATGCATGAACACACGTGCTAAAGTCAACTGGGTTTAACACCAGTCTGATAAGGGAGTAAAAAAGTCATCCCTTTCTCCAAACACACTTTCCTCTCTAACATGCAAACTAGAGAACATTTTACCATTCTCAGCATATTCACTGTTAATGGAGATTAAGAGAAAGGAAAGAAGTTTCAGCTCAACTAATCTCTTCCATGTGAGGCATATACATTTACTGAAACTGCCAGTTGAGGTGATTTTTCTCCTTGGCTGTCAGATCTCTTCCTTGGGCTTTTCATCTCTGGGTTAAATGACCATCAGTTCTTTGGACGCAACCTGTCGCTAATGTCAGGTTATGCAGTGAACTACTAGCTCGGGCACCTTGCTGGTGGATATCTCGCAGTACTAGATCCATTTGGAGGAGGAATTAACAGCACTCTTTTATGTAAAGGAAGAAATGGTATGGAAAGAAAAACAACACTGAAATACAATAAAACAGCTTATAAATTAGAAAACAAATTAGATACTATAGCCTGTCTCCCACTTCTCAGTTTTGGATGAGATGACTGAAACTTAAATTGGTAAATTATTTTCTTTAGGAGACCTTGTTTGATAATAGAATTTCAACTAAATTTTCTTTTTTTCTTTTTTTTTAGTGAAATGATCCCTCAGAAATCTAGTATTTTGGAGCAGTGAGGAAAGAACTCACCTTTACACGAGTATGTGAATGCTGGGGTTGTAATAACAATCATAACGCTTATTAAGCACTGTGTGCCAGGCTTGGTTATATACACTCTCTCTGTTTGATCTTATTTAACTTGTGTAAAACAAACAAAAAAATAGATATATGTATATTACTCTTTCAGAGATGAGAAAAAAGGAGGCATATGGAGATGAAATAACTTTTTAAGGTTTGTACAGTAGTTAACGACTGAGATATGTCCTGGAGGTAGGGAAACATTCTCAAAAAGGGCAGGTCAAGTGGGCACTATGGTCATTGGGGCTGTTCTGTTGGTTACTGGAATTTCAAGAGGAGATGCAGAGACTTCACTTCAGTATCTTCACCTTTCAAAGTGAGTCATAAATACCTATAACCCAGCCATTTCCTCTGGGGATAATTAAGGGTTGTATCAATGCATACTTGCCTGTCTGAGAATGCAAGCAATACTTCTAGAGGGGAAATGACAGGTTCAGGAGAAGTATGAGTGTGTGTCTGTGTGTAGGTGTGTATGTTGGGGTGTGTATCTTGGACCTAGTAGGAATTACCCAGACTTTTCCTACCATCTTCTGTGAGGGAGCTTTTCTTTCTCCATATTAAGACATGTCTGGAAGTGAGGCCGTGTTTCCTCTTTACCCTCCATGACACAGCATGGCAGGTCACATAGAGCCTAATAAACAAAACAAACCTCCTTCTACTCCAAGGTGACTCAGGAGAGGGAGGCATTAAAAATATCTGTCTCCCCTCATTTTAAATCCTCTTAACTGAAGCTTGGCCAGTGAAAAGTAAAAATCTGAGACTGAAATTCTGAGCCTAGATGATAGCAACTGGGATATTATAACCAAGAGTAACCAGAAGACTGTAAAATCTGTTTATGTGACAGTGAAATGCTGTTTATCATGTTGTGATTCACAAAACAATAGTGAGTGTTAAGGAGATGAGGAGCTGAAGCAAGAACGTAATTAAATTATTGTTTCATTTTTAATATTTTGGTTAATGTAAAATATTAAAATGATTAAAAAAACCAATACAACAGGCATTAATGGTAAGAAAAAAATAGCTATGCCCATACTTCTGCATAATAAAGCTCTCCAGAGGTAATTAAGTACCCTGGTTTATCCTGTGCAATTCTGGTGGTTACTTTAATGCTTTTACATAGAATGCATGTGTTTGCAGGTTTGTAATGTACATGTATATTTATAAATATATGTGTGCATCTGTGTGTTTGTGTGTGTAATGTGACAGAACCTTTAATGTAAAGATATATATATATTTTAATGGGAGCCACAGTGTAGAAAACAAGCAACTTGAAAATATTAAAATACATTGTCAGTTATTTTCATTTTGGATCTCCTAGATTGAGTCCCTTTTTATACATATTTTACTATTTTATTATTTCTATATATTTTAAAATATTATACTAAATCTGTTTTTCAACAAAACCTATTATATCCTAATTTGGGAAATTATGCTTTACTATTTCTAAAGTCATCTCTTCTCACATTACTCTGTTGTCATATGTCAGGTATTTAGAATAGGAAAAAGGAGTCCAGAATGGCAGTGGCTAAAAGATAAGAAAGGAAAAAGCCTGCAAAAATAGAGCAAAGGAAGGTCCAAGGACAGAAGTGAGGACCTCAGGTAAAAAAAAACATCACTCCTGGCTAGCCCAATTTACAATAGGGCAGGCCCAGGGGGAGGAAAAAACTTATAAGAAGAGGAGATAAAGGGCCAGGGCTCTCTCTGCCTTGCACGCATGCATACCCTCTTTTTTTTCTCTCTCCTCTTCATGTCTTTTGGGTCGGCATGCCCCCACACCTCGAGGATGTATTTTCCTTTATTTTCTAAATAAGACTGATCTGTCCAAGAACTATAACATGGATTGCCTGAGAGCTGTGATGTGCCGAAGGCTTTAACGTCCGTAGCTTCAAATTTTTGTTGTGACAAGACAGAACCGAGGAAATTACACACCCCTAACACATACAATTATTTTCACTATGAATATAAGTTCAGTTCAGTTGCTCAGTCATGTCCAACTCTTTGCAACCCCGTGGACTGCAGCACGTCATGATTCCCTGTCCATCACCAACTCCCCGAGCTTGCTCAAACTTGTGTCCATCAAGTCGGTGATGCCATCCAACCATCTCATCCTCTGTTGCCCTCTTCTCCTCCTGCCTTCAATCTTCCATAGCAGCAGAGTCTTTTCCAATGAGTCAGTTATTCGCATCAGGTGGCCAAAATATTGGAGCTTTAGCTTCAGTATCAGTCCTTCCATTGAATATTCAGGATTGACTGGTTTGATCTCCTTGCAGTTCAAGGGACTCTTAAGAGTCTTCTCCAACACCACAGTTCAAAAGCATCAATCAATATGAATATAAGCTTTTTGTGAATTTTAATATTTGACATTTTTAATTAAAACAACTTCTCATTCATCAATACCTACTTTTTATTTTAAGCAATATTTTGCCTTTTTAATATTGACATTTTGCTTTTAATGTCTATATTTTTTTCAAATAGCTGATAAATGTTTTGTCTTTTCATGACCTTTGCCTTTGATAAGTACTTGCATCTAGTAAGCAGTAAACAAGGAGTCCTTTAACATTATTACGTTTCTTGCAATAATATGAAGAGCTTGGTTGCATCAAGATTTTTCTTTACAGTGAACATGAGATGAACTAACCTGTGTATTAGGGATTATCCAAAGTCAGAATAAGGAAGCCTATTCTTGAGTCAACTTCATCCATACTAACTGCCCATTATTTCCCTGGAGAGATTATATAATGCATCAGAAAAGAATCCTACTTTTTTTTTACCCCCTTGTGGCAGGCAAATTCCTAGCTGCCCTGAAATCTCTAAATAAAGTCAGGGGTGGGAAGTGTGAATGCATAATATACTGTTATGTAAATGACATTAAAGGCTTCAGTTAGAACTTCTGATTTCTGCCTCCACCTCTCACTCCTTCCCTCTGATATACCTGCTGTCTCCAAGTCCAGAGTCCCTTTAGTTTCAAAAGCAGCTTAGCTTCTTTTCTTCTCAGCATCTTCCTCCATGTGTGTATAGGCTGTGGCTTTCTCTGCTTTGCTTCATCAATAAATAGTCTACATTCACTTTTCAAATTCTAGAAGTTGATTAAAATTTCCCATACGTACACTGAGATGCTCCTGTAAATGCTATGAAATCATGCTTATTAATTACTAGTGTATTGATTTAATATGATTGGGAAATAAAAATGATATGATAGCATGAATTTAGACTTTCATTTTACTGTGAAATCCACTCTTAAGAACATATATTACTTTAAATTTCTATGATTATATTTCTATTTCTTATGGCTTTCAACCCTGGGCAGTAGAGGTCCAGAAAGATCATCTCTCCAAATCTCACAAAAAAAGAAAAATGGTAGTAACAGTAGTAGTTAGATGGGCTAACTTCAAAATTGTAACGATTTTGAACCCATTGAAGTAAAAAGGTCACCAACCAACCAGCTGGTATGGGATCTTTGAGAGATGATGTATAAACTGAAAGAAGAAAAGTAGAGACCAGTCATTTGGTGAAGAGGCAAAGCTAAGAGTGTAGTTAGAATAGTTGTAAACTGATGAAAGCTGAGTGTACTCACAGAAAAGACTGGGGGAAAAAAAATCTCAAGAGGCATTCACATGGTGGATATAGACCTGGGCCATTAGAAAACCACTGCGCAGGAAGGGCAAGAAACTCCACCAGGATCCTCTTCACTGTTCACTAATGAAGAAAAACCTTACTCTCTGGGAATGAAAGGAAAGAAACTAAGAACTGCAGTCCCCATGGCATTGGTGAATTTCACTGACAGAATAGATCAGGATTGAACAACAAACCAAAACTACTTCTCGGGAAGTAGCTGAATTATGCATGGAGCCCACGACTATATTAGACAAGGCGCAACAGGTCTCAAAGTAGCTATAACCTCAGACTAAGAGACATAATTCCAGGTTAATATTGAGAGTTAATTAGAACATCAGAGAATGCACTTCTAAGACCACACCCATACCATTATCGTATGGGCTTCCCTTGTATCTCAGTCGGTAAAGAATCTGCCTGCAGTTCAGGGAGACCTGGGTTCGATCCCTGGGTTGGGAAGATCCCCTGGAGAAGAAAATGGCAACCCACTCCCGTATCCTTGCCTGGAAAATCTCATGGACAGAGGACCCTGGTGTTCTGCAGTCCATGGGGTCGCAAAGAGTCAGGCACAAGTGAGTGACTAACATTAAGTACAGAAGTTTCAAATAATAAGTAAGTACAGAATACTGAGAAATAGGAAAAGAAAAAGAGCATGCAGAGACTCTGAGGTATGCCACAGGGGAAGACCTAGCACTCAGCATGGAGAGACATTGATCTAAAACACCAACCTCCATCTAAATACAAAGTACTTGTATAGGAATTGAAACCTGCAGTACAGTAATGATAACTATACCAATCACACTACAAAACCAGCCCAACTCAACTACATCAAAGGTTTAGTGAAGAAGTGTGCCAACTTGCAAGCATACATGTTATCTACCTCAGTCTCTTCTTTCCCACATGTGATATCAGCATTAAAGTACAATATATTGTATATGTGAAGGTAAGAATAAACAGACTTAGAATAGACAAAGCAACAATCTGAGCCAGACTCAGGTATGAGACATGACACATGTTAGAACTGTCTGACATGGAGTTTTAAATCACTGTAATAAAACTGTTAATTTGAATGCAATGTGGGAGGGAAGACTGGGCAGGAAGACAGACTCTTGACTCCACTCTTCCCTGGTATGCCATGATCCATGGAAAGACACGAAATTTGCCTCTGAATTAGCTCCCTTCTTGGATTTTCTTCCACCAAGAACTAACAACACAGCACCATCTGCCCATCCTGAGTCAAGGGCAGCCTCTTCCATCATGATTAGCCTAGGTTGCCTTGTCAGGAGGACTTCCCAGGTGGCACTAGTGGTAAAGATGCCTCTTGACGCAGAAGACCTAAGAGGTGCAGGTTTGATCTCTGGGTTGGGAATATGCCCTGGAGGAGTGCATGGCAACCCACTTCAGTATTGTTGCCTAGAGAAATCCGTGGACAGAAGAGCCTGAAGGGCTAAAGTCCATTGGGTTGCAAAGAGTCAGACACAACTGAGCATGCACCCACGCACAGCTTTTCAGGAAACGAACCCCATTCTCTCAAATGAGGCCTTGGCTTCTTTATTTTGTACCAAGTTCTGGAGAATGGTGTCGAGTTCTTGGTAGTCCTTATAGTTCCAGCACTAAGCTCCCATCTTCTCCCGACAGGAGTCACACCAACCCTTTGAAACCACAGAGCACAATCAACAGTGGCATAGTAAGAGGCAGCTGAGGGACCTGGGCTGAGCTGGCTCCGGAAAGCAGTTGGGGTGGATAAAGCTGTCTTTCCTTGTGTGCTGTCTCCACTTGTCTCAACTCCTTCCATATCTGACCCCACTCCCATCAAAAAGTAAAAATCATCAGAATGTTCTTTACTGTCAATTGCATTATGCTATAATAAACAATCTGCAGTTAAAACATGTTCAAATTAGAGAGATGAACAACATGTGAGATCAAATGAGTGATTTCAACAGAGGGATGAAAACTATAAGAATGAATAAAACAGAAATGGTAGGAAAAACACACATACACACACAGCAGCTGAGATGAAGAACATCGTTGATACACTCATCAAAAATTTGATGCAGGCAAGGAAAGAATCAGTGAACTTAAAGAGAGAAATAATAAATATTGAAACACAAAGAAATTTTTTTTTAAAAAATGAGAGAATTTAAGAGCTGTGGAATGTTATTAGTCACTCAGACATGTCCAACTCTTTGTAACCCCATGGACTGTACCCCACCAGACTCTTTGTGCATGGGATTTTCCAAGCAAGAATACTGGAGTGGGTAGCCATTCTCTTCTCCATGGGATCTTCCTAACCTAGGGATCAAACCAAAATCTCCTGCATTGCAGGCAGATTCTTTACCACTGAGCCACCAGGAATGATATTAAATACTCTAACAGTATAGTTGGGATCTTAGAGGAAAAAAGTAAAGGAAAACAAATAATTAAAAAAAAAATCACAGAGAATTTTCCAAGATTAAGGACAGACAATACAGCACATATCTAAGATGCTCAGAGGAACAAAGCAAGAACAAACAATTATCCTAAGTATATCCTATTCAAATGTCAAAAACCAAACATAAAGAAAATCTTAAAAGCAGCCAGAAAAAAATA
This sequence comes from Dama dama, assembly GCF_033118175.1. Classification (NCBI taxonomy): domain Eukaryota; kingdom Metazoa; phylum Chordata; class Mammalia; order Artiodactyla; family Cervidae; genus Dama; species Dama dama. Next base: position 64,555,618 of record NC_083710.1, on the reverse strand, counting down.
AATACAAACAGAGGAACAAATTAGCAAAAAATTATGCAAGTCAGAGAAAATAGAGGGACATTTTTAAATACTTAAAGAAAACAATTTAATGTTCTTACCTAGAAATCTATACTCAGAGAAAGTATCTTTTAAAGATGAAACAGCAATTAGCTTTCCTTGGAGAAGCAAAAACTCACAGAATTCACTGCCAACACACTTTCTCCACAAAAAACGTTAGAAATGTTCTTCAAGCAAAAATAATGTGATGTCAGACTGATATGTGAATCTACAAAAAAAAAAGAGTTCTGAAATGGAATAAACAATGGGCAGAAAATTACTTGTCTTAACTTTAAATATTATTAAATATAACTTTATATTTTTACAGAATAGATAAAAGGGCAATGACAAAATATTAATATCAAGAGAAAGAAACAAGGATTAGTAATAATCTACAGCAGATTTTTCACTAAATATGAAGCAGCAAATTATTAATTAAAAGTCAACTCTTTCTATATGTAGATGTATGTAATCAGAAGATGCATATAACCAGAATTGTAAATGCTCATTCCTTTCTGTGATTGGCTTATTTCACTTTGCATAATTTTCTCAAGGTCCATTAGCATTGTCACATAATACAGAATCTCTTCAATAAATTCTGGGTGATATTGCACTGCATATATATGTCATACTTTCCTAACTTTTATCTACTAATGGGCATTTAGGTTGTTTGCACATCTTGGCTATTGTGAATAATGCTGCAATGAACTTTAGAGTACAGATATTTCTTTGAGATCCTCATTCCAATTACATGAGTCACCTAAAAAGCAAATTCATAGAATCAAATAGTGGAATGGTGGCTGCCAAAGGCTGAGGTGAGGAGGAAATGATGGATAACTAATGATCAACTTTCTTGATAAACTTTCAGTTAATCAAGACAAATAAGCTCTAGAGATCTGCTGTATGCCACTGTACCTGAGTCATTAATAAAGTATTGTATACTTAAATTGGTGTTGAGAGGTTAGATCTTATATTAAGTGTTCTTAACATAATAAAACAAAGTGTAGAAAAGCATATATATCCAATACTTCATGCAATTATCAGATCTGATTAAAAATAATCCATCTAAAAATTTCACTTTAAATCTGAAATGAAAGATAAAAGATAGAAAAGATATACCATGCAAACACACACAAAAACTGCAAAACCAATATTAACATAAAAAACTGAAATTCATAACAATTAATATTATCAGAGATAAAGAGGAATATCACATAATAATAAGGAAAATTATATCTTTAAGAAGGCATGCAAACCTTAAATATGTATTCATCTGAAAATAGAGTATCAAAATTCATGAAGCAAAAGCTGTTAGAAATGGGAAGAGAAATGGTCAAATGTATAACTACACGTGGAAACTTTAACATCATCTTTTCAGTAATTAACATGATAGGCAGAAAATCTGCAATAACAGAGAAAACTTGCCCACCACTACCAAGTAGTCCTAATAGGCTGTTACAAAATATATCTTGCTCAAATAGCATAATATGCTTTCTCTTAAAGTGAACATATAATACAGAACATCCACTAAGAAAGATTATAGTCTTGGTCATTTAAAAAATCCCTCAGATTTAAAGTAAATCAAAGTGTGATTTGTTTGACACATAATATAACTGAGTGAGAAATTAATAATAAATATATATCTGGAAATGTATCTAAATATCCCCAAATTACCAGCATACTTCTAAACAACCATTAGTACAAAGAACAATTTCAAGGGACGTTTCAAAACAAGACATTAAAATTTGTTCTCAAGGTACATCAGTATTGTCATATTTTGCTAAAGGCTGCCAAACTCTTGTGTGTGGGGTGTGTGTGTGTGTGTGCAGGGTTTAATAATACAATACAAATAAAATTATTTGCCTTGCTGCTTACATTTTAAGAATCTTTTGATCTTTTATTTTATGGTTTAGCATTAGTAAATGGTTGATACTCAAGATAAAACACAAGTGCATAGGTGTGTACTCTGAGGACTAAATTATGACTGATAAAGGCCCTTTAATTTTTTTGCATGTATTGATATCTGTATGATAAATGCTTGATAGCATTAACTCATTACTTCTCTGGACCATATGTATAATCTCTTATGCTTCAATTACTAGAGTAAATGGCATATGTGATACATAATTGTATCGAAATTATTTATATGTAAATATAAAATTCTGTATTTGTGTATATATTCAGGCTTCCCAGATGGATCAGTGGGTAAAGAATCTGCCTGCAGTGCAAGAGACACAGGAAACACAGGTTTGACACCTGGGTGGGGAAGATCCCCTGGAGGAGGAAGTGACAACCCACTCCAGCATTCTTGCCTGAGAAATCTCCAAATTATAGAATTTTTTTATTTGTATATGTATTCTAGATAAACATAAACACTTGCCTCTCCTATACACTACAACAAAGAGTAGCCTCCGCTCGCAGCAACTAAAGAAAACCCAAACAGCAATGGAGACCCAACACAGCCAAAAACAGATACATAAAATTAAATATAAATTTTATTTATAAATTTGAAATAAAATTTGCCTCAAAAGATAAGTACAGAGAAATAGTATTCTTGAAGCATTTAGTATTTCATTCATTCATCCAACAAAATATTTCTTAACCACACAATTTCCAAGCAATTCTCTAAGCCTTGAAGATACATCAGTAAACAGAGCAGTACTTTTTTTTTGTACAAGTTTTTATTTTAAAGGGGGAGAGTAAAAATAAAAATAAAAAATAATATGATATATTTAAAAGTGATACTTATAAAAGTATGAAAAGGTTATAAGGATTGTTGCGGTGTGCTAGGTTGTTTTTGTAATTTTACTTAACCGTGGTTAGAAAATGCCTCGCTGAGAAAGGAACTTCTCAACAAGGACAAGAAAAGTCATGGAGCAAGCTGTGTGGACATTTGAAGGCAAGCATTGCGTGCAGCCAGAGGGACAGCAAGTTGTGGTTGAGCCAGGAGTGTGGGGACATTTTCTCGAAAAGTTGTTCCAAGAGAGAGGAAAGTAGGATACATGATATCACAGAATTAAGGCTTTGAGGGGAGAGAGCTGACAATATAAGGCCTTTAAGTTTTCTAGGCACTCAAAAAATCTGGAACATCTTCTTCAGCCGTAAAAATGTAAAGATCAAGAGGAAATATACAAATGCCCAAAATGGTCTTTCAAAGGGAATGTTACATAAACAGCCTTCATTTACATATTAATGTCCAGGAATGGTTACTGATAAATTATACTCAAAGGAGTAGAAAAAAAGCAGGTAGATCTGAATTAAGTTTGATAGCTAAAGCACAGATGTCTTTGTTGACAGGGCTACTACAATTAAAACAAGAAAAAAGGAGATTTTAAAATTTCCCTCTTTAAAAGTGTCATGTAAATTTTAAGTAAAACACAAGGATACATAGGTAGAGTTGTTTTAAATAAACTAAAGGATTCTAAAATTAATTTTATTAAAAATATTTCTTTTCAAGCTTTGAACTCCTCATGGTGAATTAATAATGGATAGAATATATTTTCTCCAGTATGGAATAAACTATGATCAGAATTTATTAAGGCATGGACTGTGACATGAAAACTCTGGAACAAGTATGAACTGGAAATTATTGAGGTTAGAAAAAACTGGGTTAAAACTGGATATCTCTTAAATATCATGCAAAGTTATAACGTTATGTCGTAAGTATCATGCAACAATTAGAACTGGACATGAAACAACAGACTGGTTCCAAATCGGGAAAGGAGTACATCAAGGCTGTATATTGTCATCCTCCTTATTTAACTTATATGCAGAGTACATCATGAGAAATGCCAGGCTGGATGAAATACAAGCTGGAATCAAGATTGCCAGGAGAAATATCAGTAACTTCAGATATGCAGGTGACACCACATTTATGGCAGAAAGCAAAAAGGAACTAAAGAGACTCTTGATGAAAGTGAAAGAGGAGAGTGAGGAAGCTGGCTTAAAACTCAACATTCAGGAAATGGAGCTCATGGCATCCGGTCCCATCACTTCATGGCAAATAGATGGGGACACAGTGGAAACAGTGAGGGATTTTATTTTGGGGGGCTCCAAAATCACTGTAGATGGTGACTGCAGCCATGAAATTAAAAGATGCCTGTTCCTTGGAAGAAAAGCTATGATCAACCTAGACAGCATACTAAAAAGCAGAGACATTACTTTGCCAACAAAGGTCTGTGTACTCAAAGTTCTGGTTTTTCCAGTAGTCATGTATGGATGTGAGAGTTGGACTATAAAGAAAGCTGAGCACCAAAGAATTGATACTTCTGAAATGTGGTGTTGAAGAAGATTCTTGAGAGTCCCTTGGACTGCAAGGATATCCGATATCCTACCAGTCAATCCTAAAGGAAATCAGTCCTGAATATTCATTGGAAGGACTGATGTTGAAGCTGAAACTCCAATACTTTGACCACCTGATGCAAAGAACTGACTCATTGGAAAAGACCCTGATGCTGGGCAAGATTGAAGGTGGGAGGAGAAGGGGAAGACAGAGGATGAGATGGTTGGATGGCATCACCGACTTGATGGACACAAGTTTGAGCAAGCTCGGGGAGTTGGTGATAGACAGGGAGACCTGGTGTGCTGCAGTCCATAGATTTGCAAGGAGTTGCACAGGACTGAGCAACAGAACTGAACTGATCATGCAAAGATGTTTAATGTTCATGGTAGAGTTGGTGGAAAATACACTAGTTCAATAAAAGCTCAGGGAGAAAAGAAGCATTTAGCAGCCAGAAGTGTGAGAATTCTCTCTCTGACTTGAAAATAGAGTGAGACTTCTAAAACGCAAATCGACTTTGTCTTTAAACATTTTCAAAATTTGCCCGTGCCCTTAAAATACAATTAAAATTGCTTAATATGGTTGTGTAAAAGTCCCATAGCCTGTTTATCTTGCCTATCTTATTTTTCCCCCATCCCCCTCACCCCTTCACATATTCTAAGCCACAGTGATATTGAAAACCTCTCAGCAGCAAAAGCATAAAGTGTCTTCTCTACTCTGTGGATCCTCAAACAAGCATTTTCCCTCTGTCTCAAACAATCTTGGTCTTTCTACTTCAGTTATCAGATTAAATGTAATCTTTCCTGACCATCTCTTGAGTGGTGTGGCTCGATAATATTTTTAGATATAATTTGGGAAGCTTTTTTTCTTCTTGTCTAACCACATTTTCTTCTTTCTCTTTCTCCATAATTCTTGGAATAGCAGGTCTCATGCTTTTCTGCCTCTAGGGAGTTGTCAGCCAGGGGGGAAAAAAATAAGTAGTACAAGTCAGCAGGACTCCTGAGCTTTTGTCTTCAAAATTTTAAAATCATGAAGGAAGGATGGGTTTCCAGTAAAAAGGACTATATGAAAAAGTAAGAGGGAAGAGAGTAGTAAGCCTTGCCAATAATTACATGAAAAAATTATACCAGGAAGTGAGAAGCACAGAAGCAGTGCTGGGTCCCTACCCTGCAGCACTGGAATGCTTCCCTTCCACTGCCCAAGTGAGATCAACACTGGAGGTGGCTGAGGTCCTGCAGTATCTTTGGGCTACAGAACATGCAGAACCTGTTAACAGTGCTCACTATAGATGTTTAAGACATGTTATTTGGGGGAATGACTGTACCAGAGTATAAAGCGAGAGCATGATCTTCTTAGAATTAATGAGACAACATTTACTAAGGGCCCAGAGGCACAGAAGGCTGGTAGAAAAACTTTAACTATAGAAAATAAAGTGACATTTCTTATACTCATGCATATGGAGACCCAGCAATATGGCTATAATAGTACAATGTGTCCTAGCAACCTATTATTATTATAAGAGAATTCACCATGTTTTATGTTGATTGTTAATTGTGTTTATTTTCCCCTAGAAAGGGGTCTATGTTGCTTTACATTTTATTCCCAAATGTCTACCACTAAATGGGAATTAAAGATGGTATGCTTAAAGAAATGGATACAAGACTATGAATTATAAGATTGGCCTCCTGGAATGATTTCCACTCAAATGACATTATTGTTACCAGAAATTTTTAAAAACCACCTGATTCAGTTTTACATCTTCTATCTAATATTCTCTCATTCTCCGCACCGCACCCCCTTCTTTTTAAATCTGCAGTCACATACTGTGATGGCAAAGGCTTTGCAAAACATTTCAAGTGGTACATACATACTATTTACTCTCATCTGTAGTAAAGGAAAATGTCTCTCTTATCAGATTTCAAGCCTGTTAGAAAATAAACAGGCATACGTGAAGATCAATTTAAGAAGACGACTTAAAGCTGTGGGTAAGTGGGCTTCATAAAATGCTAACTCCGCTGTGGGATTCTCATTTCTACCCTATAATACTTTCAACTGAGACATGGAGAGGTATCTGCATTGCTGGCAATCAGATAACTAAGAGAAAGTTATTGAACCAGGGACTTTTTGTTCATTATTCCCAAACAACCAGTCATATATATTTGACAACCGGCTCAGCTTATAGGCAGCAGGGGGAATCCATCCACATAGTGTGTGTGTAAGAATGACACTTTCAAGATAGGTGTTAGCAGCTTGGAAGAAAATCTCAGAGACAAAAGTGATGCACTATCTTAATTGTGGTAAGTCAATTCTCTTGATGTTCCAGAAGATTATATTTTATAGAGAAATATTAACACTGATAGCTTTGAGTGAAAAGAAATTTTGGACACACCTTCATCCATTTATTTAATCTATATTCTACTGCTGCTGCTATGTCACTTCAGTCATGTCCGACTCTGTGCGACCCCATCCTGTGCGTCCCTGGTGGGACGGCAGCCCACCAGGCTCCCCCATCCCAGGGATTCTCCAGGCAAGAACACTGGTGTGGGTTGCCATTTCCTTCTCCAATGCAAGAAAGTGAAAAGTGAAAGTGAAGTCGCTCAGTCATGCCCGACTCTTAGCGACCCCATGGACTGCAGCCTACCAGGCTCCTCCGTCCATGGGATTTTCCAGGCAAGAGTACTAGAGTTGGGTGCCATTGCCTTCTCCAGATTCTACTTCTATATGTGTAGAAAAGAATGACACATAATAGATATCTGGTCTAAATAAACTTGAACAAGTTTCTCCCATAAGCATAAAACAAAATGTGATGTGGTAAGAATTTTTTTCCATAATCGCATCTATAATATTTTCTATTAATTAGTGTCTCATAAAATAATGGAATACCTTTCAGCTAATGGCATCATGCATTAGAGGAAATATAGTTCATTAAAATAATCTTGTAATTAACTAGTCAATATCAAGTGAGATCAAGTGGGAGTAGTACTTATTTAGTATTTCAGAGATAACCAACTCCAGGCTCTTTTGACCAGCTGACTATGGATATTAATTTAATTCAGATCATTGGAATTAATAAGGCAATAAAGAAAATTCTATTTGAATCAAGATTCATAAGAAACATGCTGGACATTTAGCTGTTAATAACTTAATAGGTATTCATTTCCTTCTAAATAAATCCTGACTTCCAAAACTCAGTACTGTCATCCAGAAAGAGAAAGTGTCAGAATCCATTTTATTCTTATTGCCTTTTTGCTGTGAAAAAATAAGCTTTTATTAGACTAGGCAGGCTTGTAGCAGTAATCTTGGCTATTGTATCCAGATTCTGTTACAGATCTCTTTTTTATGATAAAAGATTTACATGGTCTCTTTTTTGACTAATCTGATTTCAGACTCTGGCTTCAACTTCCTTAATTTCTTGGTCCTCAGTGTGCACATCTTGACTTTAAGCTGTCTTCTGTGGCTCCCAGTTCTCCTTCTCTCAAATTTCAATTTTACTCTTGTGTGCATGTAACAGATTCTGCATTATCTACTACAGAACTTCCTTTTTTATTATGACTCAGCCCTAACCCTGGGTAAAATTTTTTTCACTGAGATTCTGGACCCACAGCTCTAGGAGACAATCCTCTGCTTCCTGGCAAATAGTACAGTTTCCAGGGCATGATCCACCAGTGCTTTGGCTTTAAAAATCGCCAGTCTCCTAGTAGCATGAACACCATCTCAACAAACTTCTCTAGTTTCTAGTCAGCTTAATTTTTACAAGTAGAATAAAGCTTTTAGAATCTGCTATAGGATATTCCTAGATGTATGACTGCATCTTTTAAGGCTACAGAACAACACAGTATCAATTCATATCAGTTCTTCAGTTTAATACAGGTTTGTTTAAAAAGACAAACAAATTGAACCTCTTTTAGTATAAGTACTTGACTTCAGTTCAGTTCAGTTCAGTTCAGTTCTGTTGCTCAGTCCTGTCCAACTCCTTGAGACTCTATGGACTGCAGCACACCAGGCCTCCCTGTCCATCACCAACTCCCGGAGCTTGCTCAAACTTGTGTCCATCAAGTCGGTGATGCCATCCAATCATCTCATCCTCTTCCGTCCCCTTTTCCTCCCACTTTCAATCCTTCCCAGCATCAGCGTCTTTTCCAATGAGTCAGTTGTTCACATCAGGTGGCCAAAGTATTGCAGTTTCAGTTTCGACATCAGTCCTTCCAATGAACACTCAGGACTGATCTCCCTTAGGATGGACTAGTTGGATCTCCTTGCAGTCCAAGGGACTCTCAAGAGTCTTCTCTAACACCACAGTTCAAAAGCATCAATTCTTCGGCTCTCAGCTTTCTTTATAGTACAACTCTCACATGACCACTGGAAAAACCATAGCTTTGACAAGATGGACCTTTGTTGGCAAAATAATGTCTCTCCTTTTTAATATGCTGTCTAGGTCGGTCATAACCTTCCTTCCACGGAGTAAACGTCTTTTAATTTCATGGCTTCCGTCACCATCTGCAGTAATTATGGAGCCCCCCAAAATAAAGTCAGCCACTGTTTCTCCATCTATTTGCCATGAAGTGATGGGACCGGATGCCATGATCTTAGTTTTCTGAATGTTGAGGTTTAAGCCAACTTTTTCACTCTCCTCTTTCACTTTCGTTAAGAGGCTCTTTAGTTCTTCTTTGCTTTCTACCATAAGGGTGGTGTCATCTGTATATCTGAGGTTACTGATATATCTCCCCACAATCTTGATTCTAGCTTCTGCTTCATCCAGCCCAGCGTTTCTCATGATGTACTCTGCATATAAGTGAAATAAGCAGGGTGACAATATACAACCTTGACATAGTCCTTTTCCTATTTGGAACCAGTCTGTTGTTCCATGTCTAGTTCTAACTGTTGCTTCCTGACCTACATACAGATTTCTCAGGAGGCAGGTCAGGTGGTCTGGTACTCCCATCTCTTTAAGAATTTTCGACAGTTTGTTGGGATCTGCACAGTCAAAGGCTTTGGCATAGCCAATAAAGCAGAAATAGATGTTTTTCTGGAACTCTCTTGCTTTTTCGATGATCCAGCAGATGTTGGCAATTTGATCTCTGGTTCCTCTGCCTTTTCTAAAACCAGCTTGAACATCTGGAAGTTCACGGTTCACGTATTGCTGAAGCCTGGCTTGAAGAATTTTGAGCATTACTTTCCTAGCATGTGAGATGAGTGCAATTGTGTGGTAGTTTGAGCATTGGAATGAAAACTGACCTTTTCCAGTCCGGTGGCCGCTGCTGAGTTTTCGAAATTTGCTGGCATTTTGAGTGTAGCACTTTCACAGCATCATCTTTTAGGATTTGAATAAAATCTTACTTGGAGTTCAAACATCCATCTTTCTCTCTGATCACAGTATTAGCAGCATTGTTCTTCTAGTCCTACTATGTATTTAAATCATATCCATGAAACACATTAAAACTAACACACACTATCCCTCTGTTTTACCTCTGGCTTCAACATTGCACACATTTCCTTTCTAACCCAAGCTATAATCTACCTGGGAATTATATTAAAAATGATATTCCACAGTCTTAACCTGGAATCGTAGCACCAGACTGACATCAGACAATTTCCGGAACTCTTATCTCATAGTTCAAAATTTGCCCACTGCTCTTTGGTGTGGCCACTTGTGTGTTATAACTAATTCCTATAGATGCACACACAGTTTCTGGGCTTTCTTTTACTCTCTTATAATACTCTGCCTCCTCTTGTATAACATCACTGTCTTAATTATCCTATTTTTATAATAAGGCTTGAAATATAGAATGGCTTGTTCATTTACAGTTTAAGGACCTTTTCTGGTTTTCCCCATAAAATGCAAAACCAGCTTGTTAAATTTCACTGGAAAAAAAAAAGGCTTGTTTGTATTATGAAGATAACTGCTTTTTATCTGTACATTAATTTGGGTACAAATTTCTCTGCCACATAGCTCTCCTTTATCTCTCTTTGCCTCCTTAAATCTTAATTCAGAAATATTTCATCTACTACCCATTCAAAATTCTTGCCCTATCTGAGGGACTGAGCAACAATATAGTGACTAGCCTACATGAAGCCATGGATGAAGAATGTCACCTTTCGGACAGACAGGGCCATGTGACATTGTTCCATGGAGCTAGAAGGCTTACCTATTAGCAGGCCCTTTTCTCAGCTGGGAGAACTACAACCCAGGTTCTACATTTGAAAAGTGAATACAGATCTGATCACATCCTCATATAGGATACTTTAAACTTCTTATTCTGCAAAAATCAAGTTCTGCTAGCTTTTACTACTTTCTAACCTGGAACCAGATCAGTCATGCTAAACCACAGTAACCTTGATTACACATCTATCATTTTTTAAAATTCATTTTCTCTCATTTTTAATGTTCTATTTAATATTTACTGTTATAAATGTGTAATAGAGGGAAGGATGCACAGTGATAACTTAATGGGGAATGGCTTTTTCTCAATCTTCTAAAGCTAAACTTTTCAAATTTGTTTTTAAATTTTTATTATTTTTAATTGTAGTAGAAATCATAAAATTTACTATCTTAACTGTTTTTCAGTGTATGGTTCAGTGTATGTGTGTGTGTGTGTGTGTATGTGTGTGTGTTAGTTACTCAGTCATGTCCAACTCTTTGTGACCCCATGGACTGTAGCCCACCAGGCTCCTCTGTCCATGGAGTTCTCCAGGCAAGAATACTAGAGTGGGTAACCATTCCCTTCATCAGGAGAGCTTCCTGACATAGGGGTTAAACCTGGGCCTCCTTCATTACAGGCCAATTCTTTACTGTCTGAGCCACCATATGGTTCAGTAGCATTAAGTTTATTTTCATTGTAAAGAGATCTCCAGGACAAAATGAAACTCTAAACCCATTAAGCAACAACTCTTCTTTTTCCCCTCCTGCCAGCTCATGGTGACCACATTTCTACTTCCTATTTCTATGTTTTGACTTCTTCAAATACCTCACTGAGGAGGAATCATGCAGTATTTGTTTTTTGTGACTAACTTATTTTACTTAGCATAACGGCCTCAATGTTCATCCACGTTGTAGCATGTCACAGAATTTGCTTAAGGGTACATAATATTTCCTCTTACATACACACACACATACCACGTTTTGTTCATCCATTTGTCTGTCAAGGGACCATTAGTCACAGCCAACAAATAGGTATATGATAACATATCTGGCCATTTCTACATACAAGAAAAGTGAACAACCAACTGCACTGCTCCACGTCCTAACCACTAGGATATCCCTTCATCACTGTCCTTCAGGGATGTCTCAGAAAGGGGTCACAGTGTGGCACTTTTGGCAGCCCCTGCGTATTGTTGAGAGTCACCTGTAAACCAGGTCTAAGTCTTCTCTGCCTCAGCTAACTGATCACAGGAAACTCCCCATTAAGTCACAGGTTCATGCTTAAAGAGGGAAGGCAGTGTAGCAACAACGGTGACCATGGACATTTGGGCCCATTCTTTATGCCCTTTACCTGTGACTTTAAGGCCTTCTCTGCCCCAATCACATACACACACACACATATATGTATGTATATATCTTCCATTGAATGAGGGAATGCTACTGTAGACAACCAAATATATGCCTTAGTGGGGCTGAGAACACCCAGAACATAATGGGCAGCTCAGGTCCCATGGCAACCTGGTGCCCCATGGTTAAACAATCAGTCTCTACTAAGGCCCAGTAGTAGGCTAAGCAATGTTTCTCCAAAGGTAAGTAGTTACAACAATCCAATTAAAAAAAAGGGCAGAGGATCTGAACAGATATTTTTCCAAAAAAACATATATAGGGTCAACAGGTACATAAAAAGTCTGCATCATTAATCACCAGGGTAATGCAAGTTAAAACCACAATGAGCTATCACCTCACACGTGTCACAGTGACTATTTATAAAAAGGAAAAAGTTGTCAGTGAGAATATCGACAAAAGTGTATCTTTGTGCACTATTGGTAGAAACATAAATTGGTACAGCAATTACTGAAAACAGTTTGCAAAAAATCAAAATTAGAACTACCACATGATCCAGCAATTCTACTTCTATTTATCTGAGGAAAATAAAAACAGTAATTGGAAAAGATATGCACTCCTGTATGCATTGCAGCATTATTTACAATAGTCAAGATACAGAAGCAACCTAAGTGTCCATCAATGGATGAATGGATAAAGAATACATGATATATACACAATGGAATGCCCTTTAGCCATAGAAAGGAATGAAATCTTGCCATTTGCAACCAGAAGGATGAGACTTGAGAGCATTATGCTAAGTAAAATAAGTCAGGCAAACACCACAAAGAGTCGGACAAGACTTAGACACTGAACACCACCAAATAACTTACCTGTGGATTTTAAACAAACATATAAAAATGACTAAAACAAATTCATAGATACAGAGAACAGATGAACAGATTGCTGGTCGCCAGAGGCAGGGTCTGGTGGGTGGATAAAATGTGTAAAGGAGGTCAAAAGTTATAAACTTCCAGTCATAAAATAAGTAAGTCATGGGGATATATTAAAATGCTACAGTCACTAAGATAGTAAATCACAAAGAACCTCACCACAAGAAAAAGAATGAAAACTATGTATGGTGAGGGATGTTAACTAGACTTGTGATAATTTCACAATGTACAAAAATATTGACTCATTATACACATGATACTAATATTATGTTATATGTCAATTACATCTCCATTTAAAATGAGCTGCAGTAACATTCCCAAATGAGAAATATGTTTCCTCCAAAATCCACACAGATACGCCAGATATTGTCTCTCTCCTGGTTGCAGGCGGAACGACATGCAATTACGTATTCTTCACCTTAGATTTATCGATATGCTCCTTATCACAGAATCCCTGGAAATTTCATTGGGATAAAAGGCTGTTGAATTTCTTTCAGATTTATTTTCCTTTGACACACAAATAGTTTACCAATAAGTCAGGAACATTTGTTACTTTTCACTATATTAAGTCTTTTATTTCCTTGCTTACCTTCTACCTGGCTCTTACAACCATATTGAAAATGGAGTATTGAAGTCTCCTAATGTTAATCATTGCTATTTACTTTTCTCTTCAATTCTATCATTTACTTTATATACTTAGGAGCTTTGATGTTGATGTTTGGTGCATAAATATTTATAATTGTTACATGTTCTTGGTGAGTTGATCCTTTTATCTTTACACGATGTCCTTTATTTGCTGGAACAATTTTTATTCTTAAAGTATGATTTAGTGTCCTACTAATACTCTGTTCCCTTTGAGTTATCATTTGTATAAAATACGTTTTTCAATTCTCTCACTTTAAGCCTGTATCATTTGTTCTAAGTGAGTTTCTTGTATATAGCACATATTCTGTTTTCTGTTTGTTTGTTTGTTATGTTTTGGATCCACTTATCTAAACAATGTATTTTGATTGGCAACTTAAATCAATTTACATTTAAAGTAATTACTGATATTAAAGGACTATTTCCATTTTACTCATTGTTTTTTGTACATCTTGTACATTTTTGTCCTTCCTCTCGGCTTTCCTGTATTTTCTTTTTAAAGTTTTTCTAGTAGGGACATTATTTGATTGCTTCTCATTTCCTTTTGTGCATGCTCTATAGATATTTTATTTTTGCCTATCACTGTAGTTATTTAAAAATAAAGCTTCCTATATAGCTCCACCTATCACTTTATGGTAGAGTATCACAAATTCCATCTTTACACATTATATACCATTTAACATAGGTTATTTTTCTGTTTTGCTCCTTTCAATTCTCTATGAAAATTAAAAGTGAATTTATTCACCAAATTTATATTAATACTGGCTACTACATTCATCCATGAATTTACTTTTATCATAGAACTTTATATTTTCATAGGGTTCCCTGTTGCTCTCTAGCACCTTTGCTTTCATCTTGAAGGACTTTATATTTCTTACAGAGTAGTTCTATAATGAACACCCTCAGCTTTTGTTTATTTTGGTGTTACTTTCTCCTTCATTTTTGAAGGACATTATACCATATACAATATTCTTGGTTGACAGGTTTTTTTTCCCCCAGTACTTTCAATATATCATACCATTCCTTTGTGCCCTGCAAGACTTTCACTAAGAAACCTGCTGAGAATCATATGGAAGCTCTCTTGTATGTGGTATGTCACCTTTTTATGGCTGCTTTCAATGCTGTCTCTTTGTCTTTGTCTTTTAAATTTTGATTCTAATATGTTTCAACATGAATCTCTCTGGATTTATCTAATTGGAGCTCTTTGGGCTTCTTGAATTTGTAAGTCCATTTCTTTCCTTAGATCTGAGAAGTTTTCAGTCAATATTTTTTTTCAAATTTCTCCTGCTAGAACTCTCATAAAGCATGTGTGCATACTAAGTCACTTCATTGATGCATGACTCTCTGTGACCCTGTGGGTTATAGCCCACCAGACTCCTCTGTCCATGGGATTCTCAAGGCAAGAACACTGGAGTGCATTGCCATGCCATCATCCAGGGGACCTTCCCCATCCAGAGACTGAACCCTTGACTCATGTCTCCTGTTTTGGCAGGCAGGTTCTTTACCACTAGCGCCACCTGGGAAGCCCCATAAGGCATATACCAGTCCATTTAACAATGTCCCATAAGCTCAGACAGTAAAGAACCTGTGTGCAATGCAGAAGACCTGGGTTCAATTCCTGGGTCAGGAAGATCCTCTGGAGAAGGGAATGGCAACCCACTCCAGTATTCTTACCTGGAGAATCCCACAAAAAGAGGATCCTGGTGGGCTACAGTTCACAGGACTGGGAAGAGTTAGAAATGACACAAGTTCTCTTCCCTCTTAATTTTTTTTCTTTTTTATTTCTCTGATTTAGTGATTATAAAAGACATAGTTTTCAAATTAACAGGTTCTCCTGCCTGATCAAATCTGCTGTTAAACCCACTGAGTGAATGTTTCCATTCATTGTCATTTTTCAGCTCGGGGAACTTCAGTTCGGTTCTTTTTTATAACTTCTACCACTTTGTTGACATTCTCATTTTGCTCAGGGAACATCTGCCTCCTTTTGTTTGGTTGTCTATTTGTGTTCTCTTTCAGCTCATTGAACATCTTTAAGATAGTTATTTTAAATTCTTTGTAAGGCAGCTCTTACATTTGCATTTCTTTAGAGCTGTATTCTGAAGTTTCATTTTGTTTCTCTTGATTGAGTTATGTTTCTGTTTCCTTCTATGCCTTGTGATGCTTTGCTGAGTGTGCATGCCTGCTTGCATGCTCAGTCATGTCCGACTCTTTGTGAAACCCTCCAGACGCCTCTGTCCATGGGATTTCTCAGGCAAGAATACAGGAGTGGGTTGCCATTTCCTCCTCCAGGAGATCTTTCTGACCCAGGGATCTCATCCTTGTCTCCTGCATCAGCAGGCAGATTTGTTACCACTTAGCCACCAAGGAAATCCATTCTGGTCATTAGGTTGTTGCTAATTTGATTCCTATGAGAGATAAAGAGGGTCTAAAGCTTCCCAGTCAACTATCTTAGTGGTGTCACGCTCTTGAACTAAACTTTTATATGCCTTGAAGTCTGTGTTGTCATGACTTAACATAATTCACATAACATAGACACAATCCCATTTTCACAGATCACTGTCCTGATGGGAATGGTTTAAATGGTTCTGCCTCACAAAACAGGAATATTATCCTTCTGTTTTAATTTAATCTTTGAGGTGTACTTGACATACATAGTAGAAAATAATACTACCAACAGTGTACATTCACCTTAAACATAAATCGAAACCAATATTTTGCAGCCTGGCCCTGGAAAATCATTCCACGGTTTTATTTCAATAAATACTATTATAATGATTAAAACACTGTCTCTCCTTGACAAATATGTTAAAAGTATAAATTTAAATTAAACTCTTCATGTTAAATAAACTAAACAAAGATTCAGTGAAAGTCAAAAAGTGATAATTGGTTTCTTTTCAAGAGCACGAACAGATTTAAACAAATGAAGCGGAAAATTCAAACACCAGAGATCCTTCAGCATTATCTATGTTAAATATCTGGGTGAAAATTCATTTAAAACAATGAACTAAATCATTTTGTTCAGCTTTACATTTTATTTGAAAAACATTTTAATTCATAAATTAAACATGGTTAAATTTTACATAGTACTATGTTCACAGCAATAATTTACAAATTATTTTTATCATGATAAAAGGCACATAAAATTCACCATTTGAAACATTTTAGAGTGCACAATTCAGTAATATTTATTATATTCACAACCATCACAGTATCTAGATCCAGAATTTTTCTTTACCCCAAATGAAAATTGATACCAATGAACCTGTTAGAGCCATTCTTCTCTCCTCCCAAATCCTAGAAATGACTACTTTGGTTTTTGTCTCTATGTATTTGCCTATTTTGGATATTGCATATAGATGAAATAATACAGAATGCAGTCTTCTGTCTGGCTTCTTCTACATAGTATAATGTTTTTAAGGATCATTCATGATGTTGCTTTTATCAGTATTTCATTTGTTATTTATGGATGAATATTATCCCATTGCATAGATATACCATTATTTTGTTTGTTGATTCTTCAGGCAATAGAGTTTTGCACTGTTTCTAAGTTCTGACTGTTGTGAATAGAATAAAGCTGCTATCAACATTTATGTGTAAGTTTTTGTTTGAATACCTTTCTTCTATTGTTATGGGTATTTATGTAGAAATGGAATAGCAGAGTAATATGGTATTTATATTTAACTTACTGAGAAACAGTTAAATCAATTTCCCTAGCAGCTGCACAACTTTATATTCCCATCAGCAATATATGAGAGTATTAATTTATCCACATTCTTGCCAACACTTATTTTAACCTTTTTGATTTTTGTTATACTTGGTATGAAAGTATTTTTTCACTGTGTTGATTTGCATTTCCATGAACATAAATGATATTTAGCATTTTTATTTGCTTGTTGGTCATTTGTATATCATCTTAAAAATATCCATTTGAGTCCATTGCCTACTAAAAAAATTAAACCACTTACTGAAGTACAATTAACATATTAGACAGCTCAACCACTTAAAGTATATAATACATTTCCCATATCACTAGTCATTAACAATGTTGAGCAACTTTTCACTTGCTTATTTAGCATTTGCACATCTTATTCAGAAAAGTGTCTATTCAGATCCAATGCCCATTTGAAAAGCTGAGTTGCCTTTTAACAACAGCTCTAACAAGTTTCAAATATTCCAGGTACATGCTCTTTATCACATATCAGAGTCTGCAAACATTTTATCCCATCCTATGGGTGTCTTTTCATTTCATTGATTATGTTTTTTGAAACAGAAAGCTTTTTTTTTTTTTTCTTTTTAGGGTCCCTTGTATTTTCATATGCATTTTAGAATCAGCTTAACAATTTCTATAAATAAGTCAACTGGGAATCAGATAGAGATTGGGTTGAACCCACAGATTAGTTTTGGGAAGATTCTAATCCATGAAAATGAGATGTCTTTTCATTAAAATCTTTGGTATTTTTCAACAATGTTTGAAAGTTTTCAAAGTATAAATTTGGAAGTTCGTTTGTTGGTCTTAAACATTTTTTGGTGCTTTATTATTCGTTTTTGAATGGAATTTTTCTCATTTATTTTTGGATGGTTTGTTGCAAGTTTATAGGGATGAAATTGATTTTGGGGTATGGATCTTACATCTGAAAACTTGAATTCATTTATTTTTTCTAATACTTTATGCATGCATGCTAAGTCGCTTCAGTCATGTCCAACTCTGTGCAACCCCAAGGACTAAAGCCCATGGGACTCCTCTCTCCATGGGATTTTCCAGGCAAGAATATTGGAGTGGGTCGCCATGCACTTCTCCAGGGGGATGTTCCCAACACAGGTATCAAACCCGCATCTCCTGTGTCTCCTCTTTGGCAGGCGGGTTCTTTATCACTAGTGCCGCCTGGCAAGCCAGATGCATATTTAAGATTTTCTAAATGATCATGTCATCTGCAAACAAATATATCTGTAATTTTTCTTTTGCAATATTAAAGCTTTTTATTTGTTTTTATTGCCTAATTGCTTTGACTTCAACTTCTATTAAAATGTTGAATAGAAGTGGTAAGAGTGAACATCATGTTTTTGTTCCATGTCTTATAAAAGAAAATCTTGTCTTTTGCCATTAAGCATGACAGTGACTGTGGATATTCCACTGAGGAAATGCCTTTTTATTCTTAGTTTGTTGAGTGTCTTTTTTCTTTTTCTTTTTGGCCATGGAATGCTGTTGGATTTTACTAAATGAATTTTCTGTGTCTGTTAATAATCATGCAAATCAAAATATATTCTATTTTTTTTTTCCCTTTGTTTTTTTTTTTTTCTTTTTTTCTTTTTTAATTTTTATTATTATTATTTTTTTTTTCCCAGTGGGTTTTGTCATACATTGATATGAATCAGCCATGGATTTACATGTATTCCCAATCCCGATCCCCCCTCCCACCTCCCTCTCCACCCGATTCCTCTGGGTCTTCCCAGTGCACCAGGCCCGAGCACTTGTCTCGTGCATCCCACCTGGGCTGGTGATCTGTTTCACCATAGATAGTATACATGCTGTTCTTTTCAAATATCCCACCCTCACATTCTCCCACAAAGTTCAAAAGTCTGTTCTGTGTTTCTGTGTCTCTTTTTCTGTTCTGCATATAGGGTTATCGTTATCACCTTTCTAAATTCCATATACATGTGTCAGTATGCTGTAATGTTCTTTATCTTTCTGGCTTACTTCACTCTGTATAATGGGCTCCAGCTTCATCCATCTCATTAGGACTGGTTCAAATGAATTCTTTTTAATGGCTGAGTAATATTCCATGGTGTATATGTACCACAGCTTCCTTATCCATTCATCTGCTGATGGGCATCTAGGTTGCTTCCATGTCCGGGCTATTATAAACAGTGCTGCGATGAACATTGGGGTGCACGTGTCTCTTTCAGATCTGGTTTCCTCAGTGTGTATGCCCAGAAGTGGGATTGCTGGGTCATATGGCAGTTCTATTTCCAGTTTTTTAAGAAATCTCCACACTGTTTTCCATAGCGGCTGTACTAGTTTGCATTCCCACCAACAGTGTAAGAGGGTTCCCTTTTCTCCACACCCTCTCCAGCATTTATTGCTTGTAGACTTTTGGATAGCAGCCATCCTGACTGGCGTGTTTGATGTGTTAGATTAATTCATTTTTAGATATTAAGATGAACATGCATCCTCAAGACAAATCACTTCATCATGAATATTCATTTTCTTCATTTCGTTCTCTGATTCTTAGACTGGCTAATTTCAATTAACCTATTGTATTATTTTGCGTACTGATTTTTTTTTCCTACCTACTCACATCTGATGATGAAATTCTATAGTAAATTTCTCATTTCATTAAATTTTACTTTTCAGATCCAGATTGTTTTTACTTTGTGCTTTATAATCTGTACATTTATTTCTTATTATCTGTTTGATGAGACGTCAATTTAGGGGAATCTATATTATAGTAAATTTGTTGCTATTGTATTAATCTTGAATCTCATTATGTATTATATTAAATATGCTGGTTCAAATACTGCCAGGTAGATATTTAATAAAGCCCATCATTTATGATTAATCCTAGAATATTAAGACCTATTAAACATTTCAAAATAGAACTTCATTTTTTTAAAGTATATAATATTTATTTCTGGTAAATAAAGGCCATATAAAATATCTTATGATTTTATTTATGAATTATATTTTTACAAATATTTTATGAATTATAAACCATGGCATATAAGCACAGCATATAAATTACATTATATATAAATTATTTATATATTATATTTATAAATAAATAAAAATATATTTTACTATAAAATTATATAAATTATATTATTTATAAATTATATTATATATTATAAAATTTATATAATATAATATAAATATGATGTATAATTATATATATTATTTATATAAATATAATTTATTAAATTATAAACCATAGCATATAAACACAGACATACATGGACACACATAGCCTTGTGGATCCTTTGATGCTATTTTTTCTCAGTCAAAAATAATTTCTAGAAATGCATTCAGTGCTTTAATAATTATCACAAATCTAAAGTGATAACGGAAAAGAATAAAAATATAAATGAATGTGATAATATTTTTGTGACCTTGTGTTTTCACTATGGAAGATGGGATATACAAATATAGAATGTCTAACAGCAAAGAATCCTGTGCATACAGAATAAAATTTGAAGTGCAAATATGAACACATACTTTCTATATATAGTTAAAGAGAGAGTCTTGAAGTAAAGTCACCCTGATAGCATAACCACAGGGAACATGCATGTTTGGGGTTATTATTTGATTATGCACTTCAGTAACTGGGCATCTTGAATAAGATACTGATTCAAGAGCTAGGGCAGGAAAGAACAAGTCTGAAGCATCTCATATTGTCATGTGAGAAAACAGGTTTCCCTCTTTAAAAATAAGAGTTAATATAATTACATGTGAAAAAGACCCAAGAAACAAATCTGAGATGATTTGAATATTACAATAATTAAGAACAATAATTAATTCTTAATGAATGAAATAGAAAGAAAAGGAAGGAAGGAGGGGTAAGAGGGAGGGAAGGGAGGGGCAGGAAGAGGGAGGGAAGGGAGGAGGGGAGGGGGTGAAGGGGGACAGCAAGTCGTACATAAATTTGTGATGGTGATAGTAGGAATTATTCTTACAGGACAATGGTGACAAACCAATTTACAGAAAAACTTGGGAAATCATTTTGCAAGAATCATAGTAAGACTGTTCGGCATAAATAATCAATGGATGCTAAATCAGGGAGAGAGTGGAGAGAAGATATAAAGAGCAGAATAGCTCTTGTTTTAAATAACTTTCCACAGACTGCTTGTCCCATCACAAGGAGAATATACGTTGGAAAAGCCAGAGAACATCTGGAAGAACTAGGATACGGTGAATTCTATTCCTTCAAAGTAACCTTCTTTTCCTGCTCCAATATCCTTATATATTTTCTTCATTTCTGAGGTTTAGTATATTACCAGAATAAATTTTGATTTGACTGATTTAACCAAATTTTCTTGAAAAATGGTGATACAAATAAATCAATAGATTCAAACTTTCAATCTTTACAATTTTGAATGGCTTTCTCTCTAATTTAGGGAACCATCTATCTATAGCTAATTTTATTGATTGTCCTTTTCTTTAACATTTATTCTTTTATTGCATTTATTTTTCTTTTTCCCTAACATTCTGATCATTTTTTAAAAGCTCCATTCATTTTCAGTTTTCCTTTGAGTAAATTCCATATATTCTTAGGAGTCATAAGCATTTATAATGTTCATACTTGTAATGCTTATAGTAATAGTTCTGCTTTTTCATTCTGCTTTTATTTCAGACCCACAGGAAAGGAAAAATCAGACTCCTCACATCACAGAACTTTGTTACTTCATAACCTGGCAACAATTTTCTCTTCATTTAATTTTAATCTTTTTCTTCAGATCTCCTTATTTCATCTTATATTTCAAACCACTCATTAAAATATAAAATATATCCTTAAATATATAGACTTATTTAATGTATCTTTTTAATTTTCATCAGTGATATCACGCTGTAATTTACTATTTTCTCCCATTTCACAAAATGCACTTTTTTAATTTTTCCCTTTAAAACACTTACCAATGGATTCATTTTCCCAGTAATGGACATTTAGGTTACAACTAAATATCTTCTACCTCAAACAACACTATTATATAAATCTTGTTGTTTGGTAATTTTTAAATTTGTAAAAACTTGCTTGAAATATAAATCAAGGGATATAATTTCAGCCTTAGAGTATATCCATATTAATTTAATTGAGTAATACCAGATGGTTTTCCATAATATATGTGCCAGTTTCAATGCTTACCAGCAGCTGGTAACAGTATCAATCTCCCAACATCATCGCCAATAAGTGTATTCTACCACAAAGTTTATAAATTAGTCTTTGAGGCACTATCTTACTTTAATTTGCATTTACCAACTCATTAGTGGTGACACAGGGAATCCTCATATATATAACATTTAGTCATTTCCCCCATCTATTCCTATTTATCACTTCTGCCCATTTCCATGATATTTTTCATATAACCTCTTGTGGCATGCCACCTGAAATTTTTCGTCCACTTTTCGATAGATGTATTTGTTTTTCCATATTAATGTATAGGACTTAAAACAATGAATTTTTAATGATTTGCAATGAGTTCATTTGATAAGAATTTTAATCATAGTGCAGTTTATTTTACAACAGCTTTGTTTCTCTTTCATAGGTAACATGGGGGCTTATTTGGTGGTTCCGTAAAAGGATCCTAGGCATCTTTAGTTTTTTGTGGTTCACTTAGTGACATTATGATGACAGTAACAATGACAAAGGATAAAACCATTTAAAGTCTAAGAAAACCTTCAAACTGTCTTACCCACTCATGGATAATCATGAATTAACTATACATATAATGGTGTTGCTATACAAAGTTCCATAGAAGACCATTATTTCACTCAGTAGTGCAAAGTTGCTTTCAAAGTGCTATGAATTACACACTACAGAGAGTTTCTAAAAGAACAAGATTAACTTAGGAACAACAAAGTTTTAAATCTTGGTTGGAATCCTGAAATCCCTGTAGCACACTAAAAATATAGTTTCATATTCACTGGTGTACAAATACATAAATCATAAAGGTTTATGCAAGCAAAATAATATACATGGAATAGATAGATTTTCCTATGTACAAGAAAAATTACTTTTTTGTGTTCAGACTTCATTGTCTCACTAAAATTTCTAACCTATTGGTGTATTAAAGCATTTTGAAATGATAAACTTTGATATACACTGAAATTATAAATGAAAAATTATTTGTGACCACAAAAATTTTATTGTACACTCTGTTGATATTATTCCTGTCATCTTCTTGAGCTTTTTCAGGGAGTTTAGGATAGCTGGCTTTCCCGGTGGCTCAGTGGTAAAGAATCTGCCTGCAATGCAGGAGACACAGCAGAAGTTACAAGTTTGATCCCTGGGGTGGGAAGATCCACTGAAGAAGGAAATGGCAATCCACTCCAGTACTCTTGCCTGGAAAATGCCATGGACAGAAGAGTCTGGTGGGCTAAAGTCCATATGGTCGCAAAGAGTCTGACATGTCCAATCAATCATAAAGGATATCAATGCTGAATATTCGTTGGAAGGACTGTTGATGAAGCTGAAGCTCTAACACTTCGGCCACCTGATGTCGAGAACTGACTCACTGGAAAAGACCTTGGTGCTGAGAAAGACAGGGCTGGAGGAGAAGGGGCGACAGAGGATAAGGTACTTGGATGGCATCATTGACTCAATGGACATGAGTTCAGGCAAAATCAGGGAGATAGAGAAGGGCAGGGAAGCCTGACGTGCTACGGTCAGTCAATGGTCACAAAGAGTTGGGTACAACTGAGCAATTGAACAACAACAATAACCCATTATTTGGACTCCAGAAATACTGATTATTCATATATACCTCTGTAACTCAGGTGATTTACCAACCCATGTCCCTTGCTGCTTGTCAATGAACTGACACTTTTAAACATTCTTGCCTTCATGTTTCTCTTAAACCTGTTTGAAATCATTTGTAATCTACTTGACACTGTCTTTTTTGTAGCATTTTAGGTATACTATGTACATTTTGATACAATTAGAATTTATTAACAGATTTTTTATGCTGATATCATTCAGCAAATTTAATTAAAAAATAACATATCTATTGACCATCAATTACATGATAAGAACTGAGCTAATTTGCTCAAGTTGCAAAGTCGAATAAGGCAGTCACTACTGATACGCTCACAGTATAGTAACCAAATTAGATAACTAAACAGTAACTGTGGATGAAGTATGTATTACAAGTGCCAAACCCAAGCAAGTATATATTTAGTTCAGTATGGATGGCTTAGACATAATTATGTGTTAGATATTTACAAGTTGTCATAATAAAAATATGTAAGAAGGCCTTCTACATATAGACAGAAACATGAAAGAGATAATCCAAAATTAAACTGACCCCAATAATAATTGACCAATCAACAGGATTATTTGATTCTAATATAATTAACAATTGCCAAAAGGATGTCAAGTTAAAACTTGGCCAAAAAAAAAAAAAAAAAAAGTTTCTACCTCAAGTCTTCTGGGAAATCTATGTCAATGTATCCAAACTAAAACAACACATCTGTGTCACTGAAAGAAAAAGTTAATATATTCATATTTTAAAAGATTTTGGTAACATTATGATAATGTGAACAGCAAACTGCTAATTGAATTTCCTAGAGAATATAAAATGATCCAAAGTGAAAGAAATTACATTGTGCTGTAAAATACAGAGATAAAATCTGTTTTCAAAAACAGAATTGCATAAGTAACAGGGTATCATGAAAATAAAAGTGGTGCCTAAGGCATAGACAATGTAATATATCAATATAAAACAGTGCTGTAGGTAATGAAATTTAGATACAGGACTCATGGTACACCATATCATTGGAGATAGGATTAGAGATGGCAACTCCACAAAGATGACACCTACAGTATTGAATTTACATTCAATATGATTCCATTTTCAGTTTTTTGCTTGTTTATTTTGTTGTAAATAACTGAAAAAAAAACATTCAGTTGTAATCTGACATCTCAGACTCCAGTGGTAAAAATGAATTAAGTGGTTCTTTTGTTCTGCTTTTAGTTGTAAAACAGTTTACAAGTTAAGGAAATATTTGTTCAATTATATTATTTTAACTATATATATATATGTATATATATATATATATAAACCTATATGAATGCACATATATGAAAACATATGTAAGGAGCAAAAGGTTAATTTAGTACTGATGCTATTACTTTTTAAAAAAAAATGTTGAATTCATCTATAGAAAATATGTGTAAACCTATTCTTGTACTACAGCATATAACTTAGTACATCTTGGAGAATGTACACTTTTTTTCACTCACACATATGAAATCTCAAAGTTAATTTTTAAATTAATAATTAAAAGACCTAAGTAAAATGATCAGAACTGGAGAGAACTCAAGTCAAGTCTGAACTGGCTGTTTACATAGGTATGACAGTGAAGAATAGCAACGAATGTATTAAAAATGAAAAGTGAAACCATCTATCTTCTATCATATAATAGCAATTTTGAAATAAAATACATAACAATTCCATCAGTTACAGCATCAAAGTTACATTGACTTGTGTTTGATGAAAGAAGGAAAATCTTTCTTTTTTTTTTTTTTAATCTGTTCATTTAACAAATGATATGGTAACGCTAGTGGTAAAGAACCTGCCTGCCAATGCAGGAGACATACGAAATGTGTGTTCCCATCCTTGGGTTGGGAAGATCCCCTGGAGGTGGAAATGGCAACCCACTCTATTATTCTTGCTGGAGAATCCCCATGGACAGAGGAGCCTGGCAGGCTACAGTGCATCAGATCACAAAGGGTCAGACATGACTGAAGAGACTGAGGACACATGCACACATGCTCCTTAGAGAATAATAATAATTAAAAGAAGAGTTTGCCTAGTAAAGTATGGTTGAGGAATAACTCCTCTCAGAGCAGAAAGAATAACTGAAGCAAAGGAAGAGAAGCAGGAAACCAAAAGGTATATTTGCTTAGAAGGTGTGTTCCCAGATGTAGACTTAGTAACTTTGCAGCAAAACCTATGACCAGCTCAATCATAAAAGTACACAGCAACAACAACAGATTCCTGTCCTCAACAGACCAATTCAAGAGATTGTTACCTGTTTCAATTACATATTGTTGTAAACAAGTTACAGATGATGATGGAAGAGCTGTGATTAAGGTCACAGTACGAAGTATTGTGAAAGCAAAATGCTCCACGCAAATAGTCATTTTGTTCTTGTTAATATGAAAAAAAAAACCACACAACAACATGCTTATACACTAACTTTCTGATTTAATCCAGTTACCAATAACTCCTGGAACCACTCTAATTAAGGAAGGTTGTAGGTCATGCCATGAGGAATCAAAATACCTAGTGAGACGTATGAGACACTGCATACAGATAAAGCGCCCATTTCTCCTGAGGCGTTCTCAAGAAGTGATAAATGTCATGGACAACTAATTCATATGTGACTCACTGGTGAACTTTTCAAAAACATGCAGCCTTTAAATTGAAAATTATTCTTGGACTGACCACTCCTGCAGAATATACTAATTAGATCTTAGGATCTTTACATTATGTTAAAACTTTACAGTATGAAATAAGAAAATTGATCATGAAATCAAATCACAATATTGGTTCACTGACATGATTATGATGATAAAAATTTTTATTAGTATGTTAATGAGCAGATGATTTTCTCTCCCCTTTTCCATCTGCTCGTGTGGCTACATCAGCAACCAACTCAGTAAATATATATTGTATGTAGTGAACTACGTAAACCAAGAGAAACTTGAGATGAAAGATATGCCTAGTTAAATCAAAGGAACATCCGTTAAGTCTTTCAACATACTTGGAATTGACACACAGTCTGCTCATAAGCTCGCCAGTCCAAGTTTAATGATTTATTCAGATTTGCTGGATGGATCTATCTTTTTTTGTAACAAAGAATTACAAACCTTATTCCATATTGAATCTATTTAGCTATAACTTTTGTGCTCTATTGCCTGTTCTTAGTCATGCTGACTCTGCATCTTTGTAAAAGACATTACGTATTGTCTCCAATATACCTTACAGCCCTTTGCATCTTGGCATCAGGGTTGTCAAGGAAAACATTCAGCAGTTAAGCACCGGGCAGGACAAATATTTTAATTACACAGAGAAGAGATGGAGCAAGATCAGGTTCAAAGGTATGCACAGGTCCTCCATGGCCAGGGGTATATATTTTGGTGATTTGCCTATGCATCGTACTCTTCTCATGCCCCAGTGGGAGGAACCCTATGCTTCCCAATGGAAGACAGAATTAACAGTGGGGTTGGTCAGGTGCCATATAACATACATGCTTTAAGCAAAGACAAAATAGTACTCAATGAGCATGAAACAAGACCAGATCTTCCTAGACAATGTGATACGCCTGGCCCAGGCTCTGTGGGTGTTTTATCTCTTGGTGAGGAAATATTCCAGGCCCAAGGCCCCTTCTTATAAAGCTGAATGGGAGTCAACGCCTGTACATGGGACAGGCAGTTGGATAGGAAGGTTAGGAGGGATCATTTTTTCCCCTTCATAGAAGTTATATTCTAGGATAATTATAACACTATAACTTTAAAAATAAGGTATAACATGGTAATGAAGCTGAAAGTTATATAAATCGTTACAGTGACATAAAATGAAGGGATCACAGGTGGTAAAACTGCAGAAGAGTACTCTTGCAGGTGATATTCAACTTAAGCATGAAAGGTGGAAGAGAGCAAACGGAGATGTGAGGAAAAGCCTGGAAACCCTATGAAGGACATTCTCTTCATCAGTTCTTAGTAATGTGAAAAGATACATTCCTAGAGGAAAATCAATAACTTCAGAGGCAGGATACAGTTGTCATTTTGATTCTGTATTTTCATTGTTGTTGTTCAGCCGATAAGTTCATGTCCAGCTCTTTGCAACTCCATGAACTGCATGGAGCACGTCAGTCTTCCTTGTCCTTCACTATCTCCCGGAGTTTGCTCAAACTCCGGTCCATTGCCTTGGTGATGCCATCCAACCATCTCATCTTCTGTCGCCCCCTTCTCCTGCTCTCAATCTTTACCAGCATCAGGTTTTTTCCATTGGGTAGGCTCTTCACATCAGGTGGCCAAAAGTATGGGGGTTTCAGCTTCAGCATCAGTCATTCCAATGAATATTCAAAATTGATTTCCTTTAGGATTGACTGGTTTGTACTCATTATAAAATCAAACATTTCCAGCTGAAAATGTTATGTTGTCTGTCAGATTTCCCTTCATTCAGATTCCAAAATGGCACTACCAGTGTCTCTTTTCAAATGCAAATAATGTCTCCATCTGAAGGTGAATATGAGGTCGAAGATTTTTTTAAAAAAAGAAGTTAATTAATGGTTTAAAAAAAAGCATAGTGCAAAGCAATTATACCTTAATCATCTTTCATGTCAACATAAAAATTAGACTGCTTTTCCAGTTCTTTCATTTTGCTAGAGACTCTCCTATATATATATCACACTGCTGTGTAACTACACTCATCAAGTTGTACGTCACATTACTGGTCTTTATTTTATCTTCTCACTGGCAGTTTGTACCTTTTCACCACCTCCAATCCATTCCTTCTTCCTATACATCTGTCTCCCCTTACTTTTGGTGATCACAAATCTGATCTCTCTTTTTTTTTTTCTATGAGTCAGTGTGTTTTAGGTTCCACATGATCATATAGTATTTGTCTTCCTCTGAGTTATTTCACTTAGGATAACACCTTTGAGGTTCATCCATATTATCTTGATTGGCAGAATTTTCTCATTTTTATGGCTGAATAATATTGTATATACATACACTGCAACTTCTTTTTCCTTGGGTGGTGTCTATGCCTTTGATATTGTAAATAATGCTACTATGAACATGGAAGTACAAATTTCTCTTCAATATAGTGTTTTCATTTTCTCTAGGATATACTCACAGAAATGGGATTGTTGGATCCTATGGCCATTCGAGTTTTAATTTTGGGGAGAACTTCCATAAAGTTTTCCATAATTGTCTGTACCAATTTACCATCCTCCCAACAGTGCACAATCTCTTCTCTGCATCCTCATGCATTATTGTTGTTTTTTTTTTTTTTCACGCTCGTACATTCTAAGCAGTATAAAGTAATCACTCACTGTGATTTTGATTTGCATTCCCCTAATGAAAATGCTGTGACGGCGCAGGAGTAGCAGAGAGGAGCCACCCCACGTCCAAGGTCAGGGGCGGTGACCAAGAGGAGCCACCATACGCCGGAGGCCAGGGGCGGTGGCCGAGAGGAGCTACACCACGGCCAGGGAGCGGCTGCTGCGTGGGCGCATGAGGGCCGAGAGGAGCTACTCCACGTTCAAGGTCAGGAGGGGCGGCCGTGAGGAGATACCCCTCGTCCAAGGTGAGGAGCAGCGGCTGCGCTTTGCTGGAGCAGCCATGAAGAGACACCCCACGGCCAAGGTAAGAGAAACCCAAGTAAGACTGTAGGTGTGGAGAGAGGGCATCCGAGGGCAGACAGACTAAAACCATAATCACAGAAAACTAGCCAATCTGATCACACGGACCACAGTCGTGTCTAACTCAATGAAGCTAAGCCACGCCTTGTGGGGCCACCCAAGACTGTCGGGTCATAGTGGAGAGGTCTGACAGGATGTGGCCCACTGGAGAAGGGAATGGCAAACCACTTCAGTATTCTTGCCCTGAGAACCCTATGAACAGTATGAAAAGGCAAAATGATAGGATATGAAAAGAGGAACTCCCCAGGTCGGTAGGTGCCCAATATGCCACTGGAGATCAGTGGAGAAAGAACTCCAGAAAGAAGGAAGGGATGGAGCTAAAGCAAACACAACACCCAGTTGTGGATGTGACTGGTGATAGAAGCAAGGTCTGATGCTGTAAAGAGCAATAATGCATAGGAGCCTGGAATGTTAGGTCCATGAATCAAGGGAAATTGGAAGTGGTCAAACAGGAGATGGCAAGAGTGAAGGTCGACATTCTAGGAATCAGCGAACTAAGATGGACTGGAATGGGTGAATTTAACTCAGATGACCATTATATCTACTACTGTGGGCAGGAATCCCTTAGAGGAAATGGAGTAGCCATCATAGTCAACAAGAGAGTCCGAAATGCCGTACTTGGATGCAATCTCAAAAACGACAGAATGATCTCTGTTCACTTCCAAGGCAAACCATTCAATATCACAGTAATCCAAGCCTGTGCCCCAGCCAGTAATGCTGAAGAAGCTGAAGTTGAACGGTTCTATGAAGACCTACAAGACATTTTAGAATTAACACATAAAAAAGACGTCCTTTTCATTATAGGGGACTGGAATTCAAAAGTAGGAAGTCAAGAAACACCTGGAGTAACAGACAATTTTGGCCTTGGAGTAAGGAATGAAGCAGGGCAAAGGCTAATAGAGTTTTGCCAAGAGAACACACTGATCATAGCAAACACACTCTTCCAACAACACAAGAGAAGACTCTACACATGGACATCAGCAGATGGTCAATACCGAAATCAGACTGATTATATTCTTTGCAGCCAAAGATGGAGAAGCTCTATACAGTCAGCAAAAATAAGACCGGGAGCTGACTGTGGCTCAGATCATGAACTCCTTATTGCCAAATTCAGACCTAAATTGAAGAAAGTAGGGAAAAACACTAGACCATTCAGGTATGATCTAAATCAAATCCCTTATGACTATACAGTGGAAGTGAGAAATAGATTTAAGGGACTAGATTTGATAGACAGAGTGCCTGATGAACCGTGGACGGAGGTTTGTGACATTGTACAGGAGACAGGGATCAAGACACCCCCATGGAAAAGAAATGCAAAAAGGCAAAGTGGTTGTCTGAGGAGGCCTTACAAATAGCTGTGAAAAGAAGAGAAGTGAAAAGCAAAGGAGAAAAGGAAATATATTTGCATTTGAATGCAGAGTTCCACAGAATAGCAAGGAGAGATAAGAAAGCCTTCCTCAGTTATCAATGCAAAGACATAGAGGAAAACAACAGAATGGGAAAGACTAGAGATCTTTTCAAGAAAATTAGAGATACCAAGGGAACATTTCATGCAAAGATGGGTTCAATAAAGGACAGAAATGGTATGGACCTAACAGAAGCAGAAGGTATTAAGAAAAGGTGGTAAGAATACACAGAAGGACTGTATAAAAAAGATTTTCATGACTGAGATAATCACGATGGTGTGATCACTCATCTAGAGCCAGACATCCTGGAAGGTGAAGTCAGGTGGGCCTTAGAAAGCATCACTGTGAACAAAGCTAGTGGAGGTGATGGAATTCCAGTTGAGCTATTTCAAATCCTGAAAGATGATGCTGTGAAAGTGCTACATTCAATATGCCAGCAAATTAGGGAAAATCAGCAGTGGCCACAGGACTGGAAAAGGTCACCTTTCATTCCAATCCCAAAGAAAGGCAATCCCAAAGAATGCTCAAACTACTGCCTAATTGCACTCATCTCACAAATTAGTAAAGTAATGCTCAAAATTCTCCAAGCCAGGCTTCAGCAATACGTGAACCGTGAACTTCCAGATGTTCAAGCTGGTTTTAGAAAAGGCAGAGGAACGAGAGATCAAATTGCCAATATCTGCTGGGTCATTGACAAAGCAAGAGATTTCCAGAAAAACACCTATTTCTGCTTTATTGACCATCCCAAAGCCTTTGACTGTGTGGATCACAATAAACTGTGGACAATTCTGAAAGAAATGGGAATACCAGACCACCTGACCCACCTCTTGAGAAACCTATATGCAGGTCAGGAAGCAACAGTTAAAACTGGACATGGAACAAAAGACTGGTTCCCAATAGGAAAAGGAGTACATCAAGGCTGTATATTGTCACCCTGCTTATTTAACTTATATGCAGAGTACATCATGAGAAACACTGGGCTGGAAGAAGCACTAGCTGGAATCACGATTGCTGGGAGAAATATCAATAACCTCAGATATGCAGATGACACCACCGTTATGGCAGAAAGTGAAGAGGAACTAAAAAGCCTCTTGATGAAAGAGGAGAGTGAAAAAGTTGGCTTAAAGCTTAACATTCAGAAAACTAAGATTATGGCATCTGGTCCAATCATTTCATGAAAAATAT
The DNA here is from genome assembly GCF_033118175.1 of Dama dama. Lineage (NCBI taxonomy): Eukaryota > Metazoa > Chordata > Mammalia > Artiodactyla > Cervidae > Dama > Dama dama. The sequence continues at coordinate 64,523,511 of NC_083710.1, read as the reverse complement.
ATGGGGAGACAGTGGAAACAGTGTCAAACTTTATTTTTTTGGGCTCCAAAATCACTGCAGATGGTGATTTCAACCATGAAATTAAAAGGTGCTTACTCCTTGGAAGGAAAGTTATGACCAACCTAGATAGCATATAAAAAAGGAGAGACATTACATTGCCAACAAAGGTCTGTCTAGTCAAGGCTATGGTTTTTCCAGTGGTCATGTATGGATGTGAGAAGTGCACTGTGAAGAAAGCTGAGTGCCGAAAAATTGATGCTTTTGAACTGTGTTGTTGGAGAAGACTCATGAGAGTCCCTTGGACTGCAAGAAGATCCAACCAGTCTATCCTAAAGGAGATCAGTCCTGGGTGTTCATCGGAAAGACTAATAATGAAGCTGAAACTCCAATACTTTGGCCACCTCATGTGAAGAGTTGACTCATTGGAAAAGACCCCGATGCTGGGAGGGACTGGGGGCAGAGGAGAAGGGGACGACAGTGGATGAGATGGCTGGACGGCATCACCGACTCGATGGACATGAGTTTGAATAAACTCCGGGAATTGGTGATGGACAGGGAGGCCTTGTGTGCTGTGATTCATGGTGTCGCAAAGAGTTGCACATGACTGAGCAACTGAATTGAACTGAATGATAATGCTTGGAGAAGTAAATGGCAACCTACTCCAGTGTTATTGCCTGGAAGTTCCCATGGACAGAGGTGCCTGGCAGGCTGCAGTCCATAAGGTTGCAAAGATTTGGACACAACTCAGCATGTATGCACGCAATGATAATAATGTTAAGCATCTTTTCATATACTTCTTGACCATTCACATATCTTCATTGGAAACTGTCTATCCAGGTCCTTTGCCAATTTTTATATTGTTTCTTGCTATTGAGTTGTATGAGCTCTTTATGTATTTTGAATATTAACCCCTTATCAGATATACTGCTTACAAATATTGTTACCAAACCACAGCTTGGCTTTTCGTTTGGTTGTTCCTTTCACTGTGCAGAAGCTTTTTAGTTTGTGTGGTCCCATTTATTCTTCTTTTATTTCCTTGCCTGTGCTTTATGTACCGTATCCAAAAATCATTGCCAAGACCCATGTCAAAGGGCTTTTTTCTATTTCTTCTTCTAGAAATTTTATGATTTCTGGTCTTACATTTCGGTCTTCATTTTGTGTTAATTTTTGTGAGTGATGTAAGACAGGGGTCTAGTTTCATTTCTTACTTGTGAATAGCCAGTTTTCCCAGGAGCATTTATTTAAGGGACTGTCTTTTCTCCATTGATTGTTTTTTGCTCTGTTGTCAAATATTAGTTCATCCTCTATGTGTGGCTTTAATTTCGAGCCTTTTGATACTGTTCCATTGTTCTACTTCTGTTTTAAAGCCAGTATGAGACTACTTCAATTACCATAGCTTCATAATATAGTTAGAAATTAAGAATCATGATGATCTTCATTATTATTCTATGATATTTCAACATACAAGTAAAATTACCATGTTTTTGTAAATGATCCCCCAGGTTCTTAGGTTATTCTTTATTCTCTTTTAAATTTTAAAATTCTCATTTAAAAGAATTCTTGAAATTAGGAGTCGATGTTCAAAAAGTGAGCAGGCATATAGTTTTGAATTAACTAATCAACATATAAAATTAAAGAGAAAAGGTAAAAATAAAAACACTGGAGAGAAGAAGGGGAACTTCATAAAACTTACATATTAAAATGGCAGTATTTTTCATTACAGTTTTACAGGACTTTCAAAACTTTATTCTTATTATGAAGAGCCTTACTCTGAAAAATATGCATATATCATGCATATAGATTTCTCCTACATTTTGAAAATCTGTATCTGACTACAGAGGTAATTCAACATCTAAATATACATTTCTTGTTTCTCATTATCTCTCTAAATGAAACTGTAAGACTTTATATTCCTCCCTTTCTCTTTCAAACATGGACCATCATGTGATTCAACAATTAGATGAAATCATTATTAGAAATCACCAAGAGATTGACCTCTAAAACGTGAACTTAACACATACATATTTAAGTAAAGCTGTTTGACTCTCAAACTGTTCCCCTGGGATTTAGTCATATCATCTGCATTTGGAATCTAATGATCTCTGAAACCATCACACATTTAAAATGTCCTACTGAAAATATTCTTGGTTTCCCATAAGTATCACACATTTAAGATATTATAGCACAGTAGTCTAAATAGAACCTCAAGCACTTCAACATCTAAAAACTGCCATCTAATCCTAACTTATACCAGTTTTAAATGATCACAAAAACATATTTGAGGAACTATTTATTAGCTTCTCCTGATCCTGTTAGTCAAGAACAATTTATCCTATTATTCATGGTAACTATGAAGCAAATCTATCTGCTGTTGTCTCACGAAAGTTTGTAGTCTCAGATGTTTCAGGTGATTCAGTAATTAATTAATAATTAATTGATCATTTAAACTAATTATATTAAAATTAATCAATAAATTTATTGACTTATTTAAGTTTAATTATTTGTGATTTATTTCATTTATAATTACTAATTAATATTATAAATATTGTATGCCCCCATATTTGCTTAGCTAAGCAACTTCCATATATATTCTGACCAGTCTATTTCAAAGTGAAGCAAAACCTTTATCAGCAAAATCCATGATGAATGACTGAACAACCATTTTACCATTTTTCTAAAATAATTTTGCAAAATTCAGAAAGATCAAGATACTTCAGAGAAAAAAACCCAGGATCTAATGTAGAACAAAATAATCCATGTAGCTCTTTGACTATAAAGAGTAGTATACTATGAGCATTGTCTAAAATGCTGTGGAAATCTAGTTTGTTTCTACAAATTAAGAAAATCACATTGCTAAAAAAAATATACAGCCTAAGAAAAGTCCATGTTAGGCTATAGTCAGATGTTAAGACTTTTGGACTTTATTCTTAATTTGCTTTTAGCAAAGGACTTCAGTAACAGTGAAACACTTCAAACTTCAATACAAGAGTGAACGCTTTAAACTTCAACAAGAATGAACAACAAGGCTGGAATACCAGCCCTCTTGGCTTCCCCATCTCCTCTTTCCAGGAGACACTTCCATGAACTTTTTCTTATGGCTTGCAGTGATCCAGTATTTAACTCCTGTCCCTTTCAATACCAACTGTATTCAGCTAAGACTCTTAAGTCTCACTTCAGTTATCGTAAATTAAATTATTTAAAGGAAACTTTATTTAGGTATAACCGTATTACCCTATGCAAAAAATCAGTTACCACATCACTACTGCTTTCTATCTTAAAGAATGTCCATTTACCACTATATCACAATTTGTTTCCAAAAGTGATATTTTACTTTCCTATTTCCTTTCTAAGAAACTTAAGAAAATTATTCTCTCTCTCTTTTTTTTTTTAATCAAAAGCTTCCTTTCTTCCCACTCAGTCTGACCCTCAATAAAAGAGTTTTCACCTACTGTGTTGTACTGAGACATCTTTAACTGCTTTGTTCTGTTCTCATCTTCCTCTTCAAGTTTGCTCTGTTGTTGACATCATCAGTCACAGCCTCCCGTTCCACCTCCCATTGCTCCATCATGTCCCTGTTCTTCTCTCTTCTCCTGTTGAACCTGAGTACCCCTTAGAGACAGAGAAGACAAAATAAAACAGGCTTAAGCAGCTACAGCTTTTACTGTAGTCAAGTATGACAAAACAACTCACATTGTACTTTTATAAAAACTTGTGTAAGCTCAAAATAACAAGCATAATGATATTTACAAAGAGATACAATTATTTCACTGGAATAACAGGACATCACCTTTCTGATCAGTATTATTTGGACTAAGCTAAGAAGCCTATACACCTGGGAATAGCACACTTTTTTCTTTCTTCACTTTACTTTTAATCGGAAAAGTAGCTCATATGTATTAATTAAGATTTAACCTCGTAAGCAAAAATACTATAAAAATTCAGTCACGGAGTTTTAAAAGCACCTAATAATAAAATATCTGACATACAAATATTAAATATATGTCAAGGGAAAACTAAGCAGTCTCCATTTCGGACATAAGCAGGAAAATTTTACTACAGTGGTTAATACTGAATATTTATCAGTAGGTAGTCTCTCTAAAGGGCTTCCCAGCTAGCACAATGTTAAAGAATCTGCCTGCCAATGCAAGAGACACAAGAGATGCCCCTGGGTTGGGAAGATCCCTTGGTGTAGGAAATAGCAACCCACTCAAGTATTCTTGCCTGGAAAAACCCAGGGATAGAGGAACCTGTGGGCTACAGCCCATGGGGCTGCAACTAAGCACACAGAAAGTCTCTCTAAAATTAAGAGTTTATTAATATGTTATATATGTATCACATTATAACTAATATAAATATGATTTATAATAAACATTACATTTCATTATAACTAAAATCAATTGACTCATAGTCATACACTGCAGTGAGGATCCATTTAAGTGTTACTTCTCAATATGTCTGGTGCTGAGTTATGAAATGTGCCCTTTACCTCATAAATACTGTTATGTGTTGAGCTGCATTTCATAAATTGATGTCCTAACCTCCAGTGCCTCATAAAGTAACTTTACTTGAAAACAGGATTGTTGCAATTATTATTAGTCAGGATGAGCCCACAGTGAAGAATGGTGGACACCTAATCAAAGAGTTTATAGTGTCCTTGTTCAAAGGCATAAATTTGCACACAGGTGCAGAGGTAGAACACCATGTGAAGACGAAGGCGGAGATCAGAGTAGTGCCCAGAAGCCATGAAACGCCAGACTGCTAGCAAACCACCTGAGAGAAAGGCCTGGAGGAGACTGTCCATCACAGCCCTAAGAAGGAGCCAATTCTACTGAGCCTGGATCTCTTAGTCTAGCCTCTAGAACGGTGACCTGAGGCAAGTCTATTGTTTAAGCTGAACAACAGGCTTATAAAGTTCTCCTCAGCTGACTAAGTTTAGGCAGGCTTCTTCCTGACCACAGGCCCCTGAGTTTCCTTATCTTAGCATATTTACTTTAGAAAACTTGCAATTATGGATTCCTTCTCTATGCCTTTGAGATATAAATCTTCCTCCCTCTTCTTGCCATTTTCACAAACCAGGAACATCTTTCTCAAGGACCTGGGAGCCACCCTTTTATAGTGTAAGCACCAAGAAAAAAGACAGGTTCCAACATCCCCAGTCTCTGTGGGGGATTAGGAGCCAAAATATAGAAAGCCAGATATAGACAAACACTGATAACCAAAATATGTCCATCAACCCACCCTCTACTCCATTCTAGTACCTTTCCACTAGCTCGCTCTGGGGTGGAAAACTCTCCTGCCTTTTGTTTCAACAGAACTGAGTGCAAACTCTCATCCTCATTGCAATAGTCTCTAGTAAAGTCTTACTTGCCTGTTTAACTCTGTCCTGTGGAAGTTTCATTGATGAAATCACCCAGTTTGTGCTACAGCAGCTCTAGCAAACATACACTAAAAACTGCTACTGAATGTTTGGTAAATTAATAAGCCAAAGAATATCAAATGCTAGACTTAGAAAGAGTAGGCTTGGAAAAAGCAGGAGTCTTATCTCTACTATTTTATAGCTAATTGTCTTTAACCGTGCTGCTGCTGCTAAGTCACTTCAGTCATGTCCGACTCTGTGCGACCCCATAGACGGCAGCCCACCAGGCTCCTCCGTCCCTGGGATTCTCCAGGCAAGAGTACTGGAGTGGGGTGCTATTGCCTTCTCCAGTCTTTAACCATAGTTTATACATATTTAAGAAACAGCTTTGGCAGCTATGAACAGTATAAAAAACTACAGTGTTATATGGAGACATAAATAAGATATATAAAGAATTTGGGGCAGAGTTCAACATCAACTTGTAATTAAAAAAAAAAAAAATATATATATATATATATATATATATATCTGTATGTATATAAAGGAGCCTGGTGGGCTGCAGTCCATGGGGTCGCAAAGAGTCAGACATGACTGAACAATTGAACTTATGCATGTGTGCGTGCTAAGTCACTTCAGTCATGTCCGACTCTTTGCGACTCCATGGACCCCACCAGTCTCCTTCATCTATGGAATTTTCCAGGCAAGAATACTGAAGTAGGGTGCCTTGCCGTCCTCCAAGGGATCTTCCTGACCCAGGGATTAAACCTGCATCTCCTGTGGCTCCTGCATTGTAGGTGGGTTCTTTAACATTTGTGCTACCTGGGAAGTCCATATATCTATGTATGTGTATATATTTACACACACACACACACACACACACACACACACATATGTACACATAACTTTATATATCCATACACGTATACAAGGTTGTATATTGTCACCCTGCTTATTTAACTTATATGCAGAGAATATCATGCAAAATGCCGGGATGGATGAAGCACAAGCTGGAATCAAGACTCCTGGGAGAAATATCAATAACCTCAGACATGCAGATGACACCACACTTATGGTAGAAAGTGAAGAGGAACTAAAGAGTCTCTTGATGAATGTGAAAGAGGAGAGTGAAAAAGCTAACTTAAAACTCAACATTCAAAAAACAAAGATTATGGTATCTGGTCCCATCACTTCATGGCAAATATATCGGGAAACAACGGAAACAGTGAGAGACTTTATTTTATTGGGCTCCAAAATCACTGTAGAGGGTGGATGAAGCTGTGAAATTATAAGCCACTTGCTCTTTCTAAGAAAAACTATGACAAACCTTGACAGCATATTAAAAAGCAGAGACATTACTTTTCTGACAAAGATCCACATAGTCAAAGCTGTGGTTTTTCCAGTAGTCATGTATGGATATGAGAGTTGAAAAACAAAGAAGGCTGACTGCCAAAGAACTGATGATTTTGAACTGTGGTGCTGGAGAAAACTCTTGAGAGTCCCTTGGAGTGTAAGAAGATCAAACCTCACAATCCTAAAGGAAATCCATCCTGAATATTCATTGGAAGGACTGATGCTGAAGTTGAAGCTCCAATACTTTGGCCACCTGATGAGAAGAGCTGACTCATTTGAAAAGACCTTGATGCTGGGAAAGACTGAAGGCAGGAAGAGAAGAGGTGACAGAGAATGAGATGGTTGGACTGCATCACCAACTCAGTGGACATGAGGTGGAGAAAACTCTGGGAGATGGTGAAGAACAGGGAAGCCTGGCATGCTGCAGTCTATGGGGTCGCAAAGAGCTGGACACAATCGAATGACTGAACTACAAAAACACATATATACCTCAGTCATTATTATTAAATATATATGTTCCAAGTTCTGTATAGATATGGCCATGATTAATATAACACAAATTATATGTAAAAGGATTACTCAATGATAAAACAATTTAAATTTTTCTCTAAAGGTACATATTAGTATATCCTTGAAATTTCACCTGCATAAAACTCCTCAGAGAATCCCTAACACAAACAGAATTAAATCACTGAATACAAATTCTTCCTCAGATACTTTCATAGCATCAAATCTCACTGCTGCACAGCATTCTGTGATGTTATGTAATTATTCATCATTTTATTTTATACAGCATATTTTTTAGGTCACCCTTCTTCCACTTCTGCTGCCCTCTTGCAGGGAAGCCCTTACCACTTTTTTTTACCTGTTATCAGTTCAGCTCAGGTCAATCACTCAGTCGTGTCCAACTCTTTGCAACTCCATTTACTGCAGCACGCCAGGGCTCCCTGTCCACAACCAACTCCTGGGGTTTACTGAGACTCATGTCCATTGAGTCAGTGATGCCATCCAACCATCCCATCCTCTGTCATCCCCTTTTCCTCCTACCCTCAATTTTTCCCAGCATCAGGGTCTTTTCAAATGAGTCAGTTCTCATCAGGTAGCCAAAGTATTGGAGTTTCAGCTTCAGCATCAGTCCTTCCAATGAATATTCAAGACTGATTTCCTTTAGGATTGACTGGTTTGATCTCCTTGCAGTACAAGGGACTCTCAAGAGTCTTCTCCAACACCATAGTTCAAAAGCATCAATTCTTCAGTGCTCAGCTTTCTTTATAGTCCAACTCTCACATCCATACATGACTACTAGAAAAAACCATAGTTTTGACTAGATGGACATTTGTTGACAAAGTAATGTCTCTGCTTTTCAATATGCTGTCTAGGTTAGTCATAACTTTTCTTCTACAGAGCAAGTGTCTTTTAATTTCATGGCTGCAGTCACCATCTGCAGTGGTTTGGGAGCTCAAGAAAATAAAGTCTGTCACTGTTTCCATTGTTTCCCCAACTATCTGCCCTGAAGTGATGGGACCAGATGCCATGATTTTAGTTTCCTGAATGTTGAGTTTTAAGCCAACTTTTTCACTTGCCTCTTTCACTTTCATCAAGAGACTCTTTAATTCTTCTTTGCTTTCTTCCATAACGGTGGTGTCATCTGCATGTCTGAGGTTATTGATATTTCTCCCGGCAATCTTGATTCCAGCTTGTGCTTCATCCAGCCCAGCATTTCACATGATGTACTCTGCAGATAAGTTAAATATGGAGGGTGACAATATACAGCCTTGACATATTTCTTTTCCCGATCTGGAACCAGTCTGTCGCTCCATGTTCAGTTCTAACTGTGGCTCCCTGACCTGCATACAGACTTCTCAAGAGGCAGGTCACATTGTCTGGTATTCCCATCTCTTTAAGAATTTTCCATAGTTTGTTGTGGTCCACACAGTCAAGGGCTTTGGCATAGTCAATACAGCAGAAGTAGATGTTTTTCTGGAACTCTTATTGTTTTTTTGATGATCCAGTGAATGTGGACAATTTGATCTCTGGTTCCTCTGCCTTTTCTAAATCCAGCTTGAACATCTGGAAGTTCATGGTTCACATACTGTTGAAGCCTGGGTTGGAGAATTTTGAGCATCCCTTTGCTAGCATGTGAGATGAGTGCAACTGTGCAGTAGTTTGAGCATTCCTTGGCATTGCCTTTGTTTGGGACTGGAATGAAAACTGACCTTTTCCAGTCCTATGGCCACTGCTGAATTTTCCAAATTTGCTGGTCTACTGAGTGCAGCACTTTCACAGCATCATCTTTTAGGATTTGAAATAGGTCAACTGGAATTCTAATTACCTCCCTTAGCTTTGTTCGTAGTGATGCTTCCTAAGGCCACTTGACTTCACACTCCAGGATGTCTGACTCTAGGCTGGTGATCACTCCATCCTTACCCGCTCTACTCCTGCTCTTTACTTCAAGAACCAACTCAGGCACCATGTCTTCTACCAAGTCCCCACTGACAGCGGATGTTGGAAGAACTGCCTCACTGCTGTGCCATGGGCTACTCTTGTACCTTCCTCTATTTTTCAGATCACTTTCTATATTATATTCAAACAATCATCTTACATGCCCATATTCCCTAAACAAACTGTTAAATCCTTGAGGACACCATCTAGTGCTGTAATTTTATAAATGCTCAATAAATGTCTTTGGAAACAAACAGAATGATCAGTTCCTGTTTTTCCTAAGACACATTGTGGGTGAATAAATGTTTCTATTCACTTACAATAATATCAATATTGTTATTAAAGTTATATCCAAATCAATATTACCTGCAGGATTTTGACACACATTCTTTGGAAAACTTATAATTTAAACATTGGTAACCTACTGTTTCTATAAGAAATGGTAATTTTTTCTCCCCCTACAACCTTATAACTTTGTGAGAAGACTCAATGCATTTCAGTTTATTCTCCAAAGTTCTGCTTTCCCATTTCTCCCAAGGACTGCTGAAACTTTCAAACTGGTTGCAGCTGCCACTACATATTTCAGTGGTGAAAATATATCATTCTGTTTGTGGAAGGAAGCAGACTGAGGAAAAAAAATAAAATTCTATATATCATGCCATTCAAATCTTAGACATTTGACATGCTGTCACATAGCCACAGTCTAATGTATCTGCTAATACCAGTTGTCAAAGGTATCTTAAATCCTGGTCACCCTTGGAGCCTCTCACCCTGGGCAGCAAGTGAAAGTGAAGTTGCTCAGTCCTGTCCGACTCTTATGACCCCATGGACTGTAGCCTACCAGGTTCCTCCATGGGATTTTCCAGGCAAGAATACTGGAGTGGGTTGCCATTTCCTTCTCCAGGAGATCTTCCCAACCCAGGGATTGAACCTGGGTCTCCCGCATTGTAGGCAGACACTTCACCATCTGAGCTACCAGGGAAGCTTCTATACAGCAAGAGCATGCTGTAAATCATTAATTAGCATCATACACTAATCAAATTATGGATGAGATTTTCTTCTGGAGCAATATTCTCAAGTAAATTGATGTTCCCAAACATATCCTCTGACTTTCTAACCAAGACACCACTCCCTTACAAGGGAATAACTGGAACCGCTTCTTAATGCTTGTTTTGCCTTCTCATTTCCACTCCAATAATCCATTCTCCACACAGCAGTCAGTGTGAAATTTTACCACACAAATCAGATTATGCTATTTTCTTTCTTAAAAACCCTCCAGCTGCAGGCCACTGCCTGGAAACAAAATTCAAACTTCTTCTTACAGCTAGATGACAGTACAGAGGGCCTCCCTGACTCATTCTGCCACCTCACCTTCTAGTTCTGCTCCTCACGCGCCAAATGATAGCCCATGAATCTCTTCCTGATGTTCATATACACCGAGGTTATTTTCTTTCTGTGGTTTTTACATCTGCTGTGGTCTCCTCCTTTTAGAAAAATCTGATACTAAATCTCCTCATGACTGTCTCCTTCTCATTATTCAAACTTTTAATCAAGGTGGGGGACTCTCAATCTATAGGGTGTCTGTGGTCACTTTTTATCCCTTTGACTATATTCCCAGTGAATTTTAGCAGCTGGACTTCAGAAATCAAGAATTCAACTGCAACACTCTCCTGCTGTCTATGAAAAAAAGAAAAAGAGAAAGCTTGTATTTTAGAGTTTACATTTCATCACTTTGTTGGGTATGGTGGGCATTCACAGTAAGAAGACAATTAAATGATGAATCTCACCAGCTCAGTAAAAGATAAGAAAAAAAAAAAAAGAGGAGCATTAACATATGTTTTTCATTAAAGGTGAATGATATCTTAAGTTGGCAGTCTTTAGCTACACACAATTACATGTATAAGTATGAATTAGAAACACACAGGGCAAAAAGCCAGCTCTAACGAGAGTTTTAAGGCCATTAACATTAGGTAGTAAAAACTCCTTCCTCTATTGATTATCATTTATATATTCTCTTACTACAGCTACATCCTTAAAACTAATTAACAAAAAATAAATATTAAGAGATAAGGTTGTATATATATATATGGTATATACTTTATGTGTTATATAATATATACAGTATGCATACACACATATATATACACACAAAGAGACACATATGCATGAACACATATATTACAATCTAACAAGCCAAAGAGGTGCATATTCATTACACTTTTCAATCACAACTACTAAAGTGGCATAGGATGACAATTCAGCAGAGAACAAGCAGTAGTCTTGCCTTCTAGATCTCTAACTCAGAATATGAGGATGAGGTGGCTGGATGACATCACTGATTCAATGGACATGAGTTTGAATAAACTCCGGGAGTTGGTGATGGACAGGGAGGCCTGGCGTGCCGAGATTCATGGGGTTGAAAGAGTCGGACACGACTGAGCAACTGAACTGAACTGAACTAAACTGAACTCAGAATATATATTAACTACATTTAGCTTAATGTCTATAATAAGCATACATTCAAAAGCATCTCTGACCAGATGATAATATAGTTGACATAAAGAATGTAGAGGAAGAGGCATACATTAACAAAAAAACTGATAATACTCTGAGATGTACAAACATAGACCAAGTGGCCCTGGATTCACTGGACCAGGAAAAATAGGTTGGTCTGTGATGTGAATATGATAGAGATAACTGAAGCCCTAGTATGCAATTAGATTAAATACATTTCCTTAAATGTATTTACTTTCCAACTGTGAAATGCAAAGATCCAGAGTTGAAAAACAAAGCTGCTTCAAAAGGACATATTTTCTGGTATAAAAATCAAAAGAATCTCTATAAGGCAAATACTTCTCGTTACTAATTAAAACTTCCTAAAAGTATTTCTAAAGTTTGTGTTTCTCATATATATATATATATACATATTTTTTGTATGTGTATGTATCTATGTGTGCATGAGTATTTGGTATATTTCAAATTATTCTAAATATTTTTCTTTTAATAGAATGATTTTAAAGTATAATGATTTTCAGGTGGCAGCTTTATTTTCTGTGTTATAATTATAATATTTATTGGAATATAAAACTTAATTTGATTAAAAATATTAGGTCATAACTTAATTATAACATATAGATTGTATTGAAGTGGAAACAAAGCATATATTTCTATTTATTTTCTTAAATTGGTAAATCAATATCCTGGGACATTTAATCCACTTTTTAAAATTTATAGTTATTCATTCCTAAGTGGATACATATTTTTATAGAGGAAATTATATTTAATATAGCTTGCTGAAAGTTTGACTTTGTTCATATTCTCTGCTTCATGTATGTACTTCTATCCATAAAGAGAATAAAACTAATGGTTTTATTATCATGCTAACGTAATTTAAGAATCTAGAAAACATCTTACATAAAGGTAAAAAAAGATATTGGAAAAATGACAGTTGTATAGTTGTAATAAGTTCTCCTTTCCCAGAAAACAACCTGGGATTTATTATACAAGGTCATGTCTGGATGAAAAGATTAAATATTGCAGCACCATTAAAGTCTACAATAACTGCTCTCTTCTACCTTTAGTTAAAGGCTCCATGATTGACACATTTTATTAGCTAGTTCTCTGCCTGTAGCTTTGTCATAGCAATTGCTAAATTAATTTACAGACTTCAGTCGACTTGTGTTTTTATAGCTGTCTCCCTGAATATCCTTCATGAGCAATACCAGAATTCCCCCCAGACAGAGCACTGCTGTTCAAACTGTAATTCTTCCCTTGTTAAATAGTTGTGTTCTTTTGATTGCAGCAAAGGTCTAAAGGGTAAGCTTCCTTTCACATGTGCTATTTTTGTCTACAACTGCTTCAGGAAGTTGCCAAATTCCAAAGAAAATGGGATGGAACATTTACCTTGTATTGTGACAGAAGCCATTGTAACTTATTGTGTTCTATAATATTTAGGTTACAATCTATTCACTGGCAAATTATTTAGACTCTAGGTAGGCCAATAGTGATTCAGACAAAATTGAAAATACCCTGGGGCTTATAAAGAAATGTTTATTAAAAAAAAAGAAATGTTTTTAGAAGAAATATGGTTTTTGAATAAATAATAATTTTAGAAGACTATTTATTAGAGAAGTCTGAAAAACTGGGAAGGTACAATATGATCCTTTTAGTTTCTTGTTAATATCATTTACTATGCAAAACCAATTTTCTCCTAAAATAATGAAGTTTCTTATATAATTTATTCTGCTTCAGATGAAACATGATTTCTTTGAGATCTATGACAGGAGTATTTTTCTGAACAGAGGAGGAGGTACATGAAGGAGAGAAAGTGGTTCAGATCTGATGTGAGAACTTTAATATCAAAATAGCTTCTTTTGATTGGGAAGGAAATCTCTCTCCAGTATGATCACCATGTGATTTTTACTGTTGATTCCAAGTAGACAAAATTGGACTTCAGTCCTTTATTTAGACACAAAACTACCACAGCAATTGCAACAAATCTGGTTTCATAAAAATATTTACATGATGCCTTTTCCTCCCATTCTAAGTTAGATCACATATTTCTTAGGCTCAAGTTTCTTAGGCTCTGGTGACAGATTTTGTATATAGTGCTGAAAATCAGATTTGTAGTTTGGTATAATTCCCTTATAGCTCAATCAGCCTGCAAATAATCTGCCTGCTATGCAGGAAACCGGGTTCAATTCCTGGGTTGGGAAGATCCCCTGGAGAAGGAAACAGCAAACCACTCCAGAATTCTTGCCTGGAGAATACCATGAACAGAGGAGCTTGGCAGGCTACAGTCCATGGGGTCACAAGAGTTGGACACGACTTAGTGACTAAACCATTACCACCTGCTGTTCAGATATTGTTAAAACATAAGTTTACTGAATATTGAAATAGTCATTTTCCATATTCTATTTTCTCAACAAAGTGAAGTGAAAGTGAAGTCCCTAAGTCGTGTCCGACTCTTTGCGACCCCATGGACTGTAGCCTACCAGGCTCTGCCCTCCATGGGATTCTCCAGGCAAGAATACTAGAGTGGGTTACCATTTCCTTCCCTATGTGTAATTCAGTCTTCAAAAATCCTAGGTATAAATAATAAATTAGCACTTACAGATATTATATCACATAAAAAGGTAATATACTGTTTAAGTAGCAAAATCAGAATTAATACCAAACTGGCTAACTCAAGACTTTACAATTACTCAAAATACCTTAAACTTTTTCTGCTAAGCATCTTCCATGTGTAAGATAAGAGTCACCCATATGGAGGCACAATATGAATTTCACCTCTATAATTGAGGTCTTACTAGTTTTTGCATGATTTCTTCTGCTATCAGTTAGGCCAGATAACCATGATTCAATCGATGAACTTCAGGCAATTAAATATTAATAGAAAATAAATCCATTTAAAGTTCATATTAAAAAATCATTATATAAGAAAATTCAACACAATACAGTAAAATATTATATCCACCATGATATGCAGCACCATTCTCAGAATTCCTACTTTGCTGTTATTTAGTCACCTCAGTCATGTCTGACTCTTTTGCAACCCCATGGACAGTAACCTACCAGGCTCCTCTGTCCATGGGATTTTCCAGGCAAGAATATTGGAGTGGGTTGTCAATTCTTTCTTCAGGGGATCTTCCTAATCCAGGAATTGAACCTGTGTCTCTTGCAAGGGCAGGCGGGTTCTTTACCACTGAGCCACCTGGGGAATTCCTACTTTAGTACTCCTAAGTAGAGAACCTTGGAGAAAAAGAAAACTATGTTAGAACTGCATGTATCCTCTATGTTTTATAGTAAGGGATATATAAAACTTAACTGTGCAAAGATTCTGTAATTTGAAATATAGGTAAAGGCATAAAAATAGAAACAACTATATTTTGAATTGTGATAAAAACCTCAAATGATGCCTAATTCCTACAGAAATTTAGAAGATAGAGGATTCCCTTCTATCTGAATTGATCTGAGATGGTACTAAAATTGAATCTTAAAAACAATACAAAAATTAGCAAAAATAAACAAGATTATGGAAATAGAAAGGCCTTATATTCTCAGTAAAATCCAAATTTCTGGATAATAGAATTCTGTATTAAAAGTATTTGCTAAAGTAGATGTAATGTTGACACAGATGCATAAAATGAGTTAGCTTAGAATACCAATCTAAGGATATGGGATGCTAGGTTTATTTTTAGCATTTGATAAAAATAGTTTTACTTTAGGGATATTCTTCTTAGAGATATATGCATTATGACTGGTGGAGGGGGGGACTCCTGATGACTGGAAGATATAATAGTCAGAATAATGTGAGCTTAAACCAATCAGGAGAGTCAGAGATGGAGATGTGATGAGAGAGCAAATGTCAAAGTAACAGTGAGTCACGAGCCAAGGAATGCAGGCAGCTTCTAGAAGCTGGAAAAGACAAGAAAACAGATGTTCCCCTAAAACATCTGCTAGGAAAGTGACCTGCTGAATCTTGGATTTTAGGAGTTGAGACCTCCAGGACTTTAAAGTATAAATTTGTATTGTTTAAACCACTAAGTTTGTGCTATTTTGTACAACGGTGATTGGAAATGATTAAAGACTCTATGAAAGCTGTGTGCAGGAGAACTCCAAAGGTTAAGGACACAACAGCCCAGAGTCTGAAGGACAAGAAAAGAGAGAAATGGCCAGAACCCAAAGGACTGAGTGGCATAGTGTCAGCCACCTTGTAAAAGAGTAGTGAAATTCTCTGGAGGGTCAAGCCATCTAAAGAACATCCAGGCTGGGAGCTGGGGGAATACATATATACTACTAATGTCCCTCTCCTGTATTTGGTCTTCCACAAGGGCTCCTCACGGGATGACTCAAACTGGCACCAAGAGGGTAAGGGAACCTGCTGACTGGCATGAACTCCTGGGACTGAATAACCTTCTAGAGAACAGACAATCGCCTGACCCATCTCTGCTGGCACTTTCACATAACCCTCGCTACATGGAGTTACTAGTAACTGTCTGCAAGTAAAGAATTCATCACTTGAAATTGCTCAAGTATGTATTACCCCAAACACATTTTCTGACCCTGTTCTTGAACATTTTTTCTTATCATTTTTTATTAGAAAAGCAGGGGGGAAGCTACTGAAAATAAGAAAATGAATTCTTAGAAACTGTCTAGAGTGCAGAAACTGAAATAATAGCAATAAAAACAATAGCAATAAAATATTATAAAGGAAGTCAATAACATTTATTGTGAATTTATATCTCCTAGGAATTGTGCTGGCTACTGTGTACAGCCTATAATTATGCCTCTAAATTAACCTGTGGTTTAGATACTGCCTCATCTTATAGGGTTTTCAAAAGAGATTCAAATATTTAAGCACATTGTCCCAAATCACAGAGAGCACATGAACAGCTGGAACACAAAGTCACTTTGCCTATCAGCAACATGGTTTCCATCTATGCACAGCAACTTCTCTCCTTTTTCAATTAAGTTTAAAATTAAGTATGGACACATATATCCATAGACTTCCCTGTAGTGTTTCATAGATGTAATTTAAAAAAGAGTTAACAAGTGAGAAGAGTTTTCAAATATCATAGGAGAGTGTTAAAGCAGATGCCTGTGAACTGTGCCTTAATTCTTAACAGAATACCCAGGAATAACAATGACCCCCAATGAAGCTGAGACAGTTTGCATCAAGGACATACCTTATGTTTTATACTTAACTGCCTGAGGTTTCCCTCCAACACATGTTTTCTGATTCTTTTAGTACTTGAATTACATCTCATTGCAGCTTGTTATCCTGAAGTCTGTTCAGAAAAGAAAAAACAAAACAAAACAAAAAAACCTGCTTCATGGTGCCTATCCTTTTAAACTATTGAATCAAGGTGGAATTATCTCCCTTGGAAAATAAGTCTGAGATCATTCAGATGTGAATGGCTATTTCCAAACCCCTGCTCCCTGTCCTATTGTTTCTGCTTTCCTATGAGAAAGATAACTTAACTCACTCTATCTCTATATGAGGTTCCTGATATATATGCAATGCAGAACAAGTCAAATATATAAGCAGGCTCATCCTAACTATTAGTGAAGGGCACAGCAAATTTCTGGATCTAACGAAGGCCGCTGTGTACTGCCTGTCCCCTGAACTCACAATTAATCACATTTGACAACTGCCTACAAAATGCAGATTACTTGGCAGATAGTACCTTATGTTTCACATATTCTCCTTCCTCTCCTTGAAGAGCATGTTTATTTTCTATTTCATGGACTTGGTATTTTATATATGCTCAATGAATCTATTATACAAAGTTGCTTTTAATATTTGATACTTAAGTTTCCATTTAATTGTCTGATATGTTAGCAATGTGTCAAGTGAGTTGAACTATAGTGAAGGCTGCAGGATTTCAAGGACACTTACTTTGCTTGCCAATGAACATAATGCATCTTTTTGAATGCTTATAGACACAGTTTTGAAGGACAAGACATTTGATATGTTCCTCTGTGATAATAAACACTATTTTACATTATTCTAGAAGGTAACTGATTCTTATGTGTAATTATAATCAAGTAAAATAATTTTCACTGTTAGAAAACTTATTTTTTAATATGATGTGCGGGCTTCTCAGGTGGCTAATGGAGGAGATGGAGAGAAGTGGGCTCAACCCATGGGTTAGAAAGTTCCCCTGGAAAAGGAAATGGCAACCCACTCCAGGATTCTTGCCTGGAAAATCCAAGGGACAGAGGAGTCTCAGGGGCTACAGTTCATGAGGTTACAAAGAGTCAGGCATGACTGAGCAACTGAGCAATATCTCAGTTCCGTCACTCAGCTGTGTCCTACTCTTTGAGGCCCCATGAACTGCAGCACGCCAGGCATCCCTGTCCATCACCAACTCCCGGAGCTTGCTCAAACTTGTGTCCATGAAGTCGGTTCATCCCCTTCTCCTCCCACTTTCAATCCTTCCCAGCATCAGGGTCTTTTCCAATGAGTCAGTTGTTCACATCAGGTGGCCAAAGTATTGGACTTTCAGTTTCAACATCAGTCCTTCCAATGAACATCCGGGACTGATCTGCCTTAGGATGGACTGGTTGGATCTCCTTGCAGTCTAAGGAACTCTCAAGAGTCTTCTCCAACACCACAGTTCAAAAGAATCAATTCTTTGGCGCTCAGCTTTCTTCATAGTCCAAATCTCACATCCAAACATGACCACTGGAAAAACCATAGCCTTGGCTAGACGGACCTTTGTTGGCAAAGCAATGCCTCTGCTTTTTAATATGCTGTCTAGGTTGGTCATAACTTTCCTTCCAAGGAGTAAGCATCTTTTCATTTCATGGCTGCAATCACCATCTGCAGTGATTATTCCTTTTCCTATTTGGAACCAGTCTGTTGTTCCATGTCCAGTTCTAACCATTGCTTTCTAACCTGCATACAGGTTTTTCAAGAGACAGGTCAGCTGGTCTGGTATTCCCATGACTTTCAGAATTTTCAACAGTTTATTGTGATCCACACAGTCAAAGGCTTTGGCATAGTCAATAAAGCAGAAATAGATGTTTTTCTGGAACTCCCTTGCTTTTTCAATGATGCAGCAGATATTGGCAATTTGATCTCTGGTTCCTCTGCCTTTTCTAAAACCAGCTTGAACATCTGGAAGTTCATGGTTCACGTATTGCTAAAGCCTGGCTTGGAGAATTTTGAGCGTTACTTTACTAACATGTGAGATGAGTGCAACTGTGAGGTAGTTTGAACATTCTTTGGCATTGCCTTTCTTTGGGATTGGAATGAAAGGTGACCTTTTCCAGTCCTGTGGCCACTGCTGATTTTCCCTAATTTGCTGGCATATTGAATGTAGCACTTTCACAGCATCATCTTTCAGGATTTGAAATAGCTCAACTGGAATTCCATCACCTCCACTAGCTTTGTTCACAGTGATGCTTTCTAAGGCCCACCTGACTTCACCTTCCAGGATGTCTGGCTCTAGATGAGTGATCACACCATCGTGATTATCTCAGTCATGAAAATCTTTTTTATACAGTCCTTCTGTGTATTCTTACCACCTTTTCTTAATACCTTCTGCTTCTGTTAGGTCCATACCATTTCTGTCCTTTATTGAACCCATCTTTGCATGAAATGTTCCCTTGGTATCTCTAATTTTCTTGAAAAGATCTCTAGTCTTTCCCATTCTATTGTTTTCCTCTATTTCTTTATATTGATCTCTGAGGAAGGCTTTCTCATCTCCCCTTGCTATTCTTTGGAACTCTGCATTCAAATGGGTATATCTTTCCTCTTCTCCTTTGTTTTTCACTTCTCTTCTTTTTACAGCCATTTGTAAGGCGTCCTCAGATGGTCATTTTGCTTTTTTGCATTTCTTTTTCTTGGGGATGGTCTTGATCCCTGTCTCCTGTACAATGTCATGAACCTCCATCCATAGTTCATCAGGCACTCTCTCTGTCAGATCTAGTCCCATAAATCTACTTCTCACTTCTACTGTATAATCATAAGGGTCATACCTGAATGGTCTAATTGTTTTCCCCACTTTTGTCAATTTAAGTCTGAATTTGGCAATAAGGAGTTCATGATCTGAGCCACAGTCAGCTCCCGGTCTTATTTTTGCTGACTGTATAGAGCTTCTCCATCTTTAGCTGCAAAGAGTATAATCAGTCTGATTTCGGTTTTGGGCATCTGGTGATGTCCATTTGTAGAGTCTTCTCTTGTGTTGTTGGAAGAAGTTGTTTGCTATGACCAGTGCGTTCTCTAGCAAAACTCTATTAGCCTTTGCCCTGCTTCATTCTGTACTCCATGGCCAAATTTGCCTGTTATTCCAGGTGTTTCTTGACTTCCTACTTTTGCATTCCTGTCCCCTATAATGAAAAGGACCTCTTTTTTGGGTGTTAGTTCTAAAAGGTCTTGTAGGTCTTCATAGAACCATTCAACTTCAGCTTCTTCAGCGTTACCAGTTGGGGAGTAGACTTGGATTACTGTGATATTGAGTGATTTGCTTTGGAAACAAACAGAGATCATTCTGTCATTTCTGAGATTGCCTCCAAGTACTGCATTTCAGACTCTCTTATTGACTATGATGGTTACTCCATTTCCTCTAAGGGATTCCTGCCCACAGTAGTAGATATAATGGTCATCTGAGTTAAATTCACCCATTCCAGTCCATTTTAGTTAGCTGATTCCTAGCATGTCGACATTCACTCTTGCCATTTCTTGTTTGACCACTTCCAATTTGCCTTGATTCATGGACCTAACATTCCAGGTTCCTATGCAATATTGCTCTTTACAGCATCGGACCTTGCTTCTATCACCAGTCATATCCACAACTGGTTGTTGTTTTTGCTTTGGCTCCATCCCTTCATTGCCCCTAGAGTTATTTCTCCACTGATCTCCAGTAGCACATTGGGCACCTCCTGATCTGGGGAGTTCATCTTTCAGTGTCCTATCTTTTTGCCTTTTCATACTGTTCATGGGGTTCTCAAAGCAGGAATACTAAAGTGGTTTGCCTGTCCCTTCTCCACTGGACCACATTCTGTCAGACCTCTCCACCATCACCCATCCATCTTGGGTGGCCCCACAGGGCGTGGCTTAATTTCATTGAGTTAGACAAGACTGTGGTCCTGTGATCAGATTGGCTAGTTTTCTATGATTATGGTTTCAGTGTGACTGCCCTCTGATGCCCTCTCTCAGCACCTACGGTCTGTCTTGGGTTTCTCTTACCTTGGACGTGGATTATCTCTTAATGGCTGCTCCAGAAAAGCAATACTATATGTAGCACTTAATTCCATGCTTTAATATTCCAAGTATTTTGTAAAAGTACTGAATATTTAAGTTGGACTAAAAATGTAGACACTAACCAAAAGTTGAAAGTAGATGTGCAGAAAATGGCATTTATTTGAAATAAACGTGGTATGAAATGAGTCATATGAATTTTTTATGTATGAAACAGTGAGAAAAAATTGATTTAATAAATTAATTAGCATTCAGATAGCAAGTAATGTTATGATGATAGTCAATGACTAAATATACTCTTTAAGATATATATATATAGATATATATATATATATATATTTTTTTTTTTTTAAGATATATATATTCTTTTACTGGTGTTCACTTGTTGAAGGTGCAAAAATGGTAAATACATGAATGTGGATAAATATTTACTTTGTTTAAAGTAAGACAAATTACTTTAAATATATTAAAACTGAAAAAGTTCATTTATAAATGAGAGTATCCCATTCAAGTGCAACATCATATTGAGTTGATTATTATTTCCATATTATGGAGCAAGAGGCAGTTGTAGGTATGCATGCATGGACTGAAATACGAGAGAAGCATTTTTAGCTATTATTTTTCTTCCATATCTTGTGAATAATAATAGAAATCTAACAATCTGAGTCTGATAATTACTTCATAAGTTTTTATTTTGAAGTATACTGAAGTATTCCAGATACTAGTGCTACTTTTAGCAATTATTAAATTTATTCAGTCATTCTATGGAAATGGTGATAAAAAAATGGAGCATATAATTTTAAAAACCTCAGT
Source organism: Dama dama (assembly GCF_033118175.1). NCBI lineage: Eukaryota > Metazoa > Chordata > Mammalia > Artiodactyla > Cervidae > Dama > Dama dama. Next base: position 64,501,840 of record NC_083710.1, on the reverse strand, counting down.
GTGAAGTATTACTTTAAATAGACCACTGCATAAACAGCAAAGTCAAGAACTATTCTGGGTCTATGGGCAAAAGTAGAAAACAGAACGCTGTAAATAGTGTACTGTTTGTAGCTGTAACCAATATGAAATACATTCAAGGGCCATATACATACACTTATATTTTAAAATCTTCTGTGAAGAATCTTTTGCCTCAAGTCATTAGGTAGAGAACTATATCAATATATTTTGCAAGGTGGAAGTAATTCTACCATAAGCACAACGGGATAAATACACTTTAAAACGCCTCAATAATATTGGGGTAGAAAGCTGTGTAAAATACAGGCTTATTTCAGTTGCAAGGAAAGACGTTTATCATGATACGCCATCCTGAAGCCTAGGTGACAAACTGTGGCATGGTATGAAAAGCTGTGTCCAATAAACTTTTATAATTTATATAAAAGATCAAGATACCAGTGCCCAGTAGTCCTCAAAAGTCCTGAGTTTTCCCTTTTTCCAATGCACCTTGGTGAAAGGCCATAGGTTTGAGGAAGGCTAGGAGACAGACTGGCTCAGATGGTAAAGAATCTGCCTGCAAAGCAGGAGACCCAGCTTCGATCCCTAGGTCAAGAAGATGCCCTGGAGAAGGAAATGTCAACCCACTCCAGTACTCGTGCTGAAGAATTCCATGGACAGAGGAACCTGGCGGGCTGCAGTCAGGTTACAGCCCATGAGATCACAAAGAGTCAGACACGACGGAGCAACTTTCACTCAGGAGAAAGATTAACAGTATAAATTTTGGGCAGAGTATCATCCTTCCTCAAAGGGACTTCTAGATCAGTCAACTGGCTCAAATCTGAGAATCGATGGAGGAATCTTGACTCTTCTTGTGATTTAGGATGAGACTTTTTTTTACTTGACCTAGAAATTTTCCTTACAAAGATCAAGTAAGGGTTTTAATAGGCTTCTTATCTAGTTCCCTTCTAGGAACACCATGATCAACTAGTTAATAAGTCTATGCAATAGGTCTGCTCTTTGCTTTGAATCTGTTGTCGCTAGAGTAACTAACTATGCCCTCCTTGTCTTCAGCAGATGAGTAGTGTCACTCTAGTTACCACTGTAAAGCCTGGACTATGGGAAACAGAGATGCCTGAGCTCTTCAAGGATGACAGGGAGCCCCTGGCAAATTTAATTCTCACAATATTGGAGGAAGGTTTATCTATGGGACTCTCTAAGTATGGGTAAATCTTAAATGACAAGTCCATTCTAACATTCCCACCTCCCTGAGCTTCTGAATCCCTCCCTCTACATCATAGCAAGGCAAGTCTGGTATTTCCAACTCACTAACATCTTCTGGTCCACATTTCAGCCAATCAGCCCAAGATGGAGCCATGTTACTTCCCTGAGCTGCAACAGTAACACAGAATTTCTGCTTTGTGAGTGCATCAATAAATCTGGCTTGACTCAGTTTTATATTCCTTTCATCATTACCCCACTTCCTTAAAAGTCATCTCCACACACGCTCCCTGGAATGTTTTCTGAATAAATTAGAAAGCTCAAGTAGTTATTTTACAGTGCAAAATACCTTCTGGGTCACAATCAGTGCCTCACCTTTAAGGGCTTGCTGGAACTTCAGTCTAGTTATAGGCCTAGAAGCAAAAAAGAGTGGTGAGGTGGGTGCTAAGGAGATCAGCACTGTCTTTTATGGCAATTGCCCCAAAGGGAAGGGCCATTATAGTTTCCTTAACTTCTAGTGGAAGTGAAAGCTGCTTGTAATGTCAAAAAAGACTTATCAGAATTAGGGCCTCAATGTTACCAACCTCATCAAAGTTTTGCCATACGTACACATTCTATCTATCAAGAACCCATTTCTTACAGTAGATCCTGAGAAGCTGGGAGTTCAACCTGCATTGCATATCAGTCAGCTGCAGGATGAGCATGATTTGCAGTTATCTCAGCCCTGCAGCTACAAGAAATAAGTCTCCTTCAGGGAATACACCAAAGCCTTCAGGATTTTTCACACAGCAGTCTGAGAAATTTGAATCCCTGAGCTCAACCTTTTCTTGTTTAGTGACATTAGAAGCAACCTGATAGTCTCATTACTTGTGTGTTTACCAAAATACTCCAAAGTATCACACAGTCACCCATCACTTCTAATAAGTGTTTGATTAAGAATATCCAACAGTTGCAGTTTGCCTATCTCTATTTCCACACCATACAGTATTATCGGTTCTCTCTTTTCTACTGGAAACAGTTATTAGTATTTTTAAATATGTCCAGATTAGAGGGTTAATTGTAGAAACTGTATTATTCAGGGGAAAGTCAGTCTTTTTCTTTTATTCAGGTCTTTAACTGATTGGAGTAAATGTTTATCTCATCCAAAAACACTCTCAGAGAAATATTCAGAATAATGTTTGATTAAATATCTGGGAACTCCATAGTTTAGTCAGGTTGACACATAAAATTAATGATCACAGATAATATGCATTAGAAATTCCTACTAAATAAAACAAATGTATTTTAGATATATGTATATAAGTATGTTAGATTTCCACTGCTGTGTAACAAACAAATCCAGTGACTGAGAACAACCCACATTAATTTCTCATAATTTCCTTGATCAAGAACCTATGCCTCTCTAAGGTGGATGCCCTGCACAGGATACTTCAAGGTTTCAATCAAGCTGTTGACTGGGCTGGGTTTTGAGAGGCTCTAGGGGAAAGTCAATTTCAAAGATCATTCTAGTTGTTAGCAATCTACAGTTTTAACACAAGCCCTATCAAAATATCTATGACATTTTTTCACATAACTAAAATAATCCACATATATTTGGAACTACAAATGACAGAGAATTGCAATATTGAGAAAAAGAACAGTTAGAAGTATAACCAATCCAGACTTCAGGCTATATTACAAAGCCATAGTAATCCAAACAAGGTGGTATTGGCACAAAAACATAAATCAATGGAACAGGATACTGAGCCCTGAAATAAAGTCATACACCTATGGCCAATTAATAATATGGCAAAGAAGTCAAGAATACACAACAGATGAAAGGCAGTCACTTCAGCAAGTAGTACAAAGAAAGGTGGACAGTCACATGTAAAATAATGAAAAGACATGAAATCATAAACTCCATAGGCAAAACATTCCTTAACATAAATGGTAGCAATATTTTCTTGGATCAGTCTTTCAAGGCAAAAAACTAAGTAATAAAATAAAAAATAACAAATGGGATCCCATCAAGCTCAAAAGTTTTTGCACAGTAAAGGAAACTATCAATAAAATAAAAAGACAACTTATAGAATGGGAGAAAATATTTACAAATAATGCAACAGAGAGGTGTTACTTTCCAAAATATATCAACATCTCACACAACTGAGATCAATACAAAAAATAATAAAATAATAATAAATGTGCAGAAGATTTGAACAGACATTTTTCTAAAGAAGATAGACAGATGGCTAACAGACACATGAAAAGATGTTCAACATCACTAATTATTAGAGAATAGCATCCATCCACTTCTACAAATATAGACTTCATGTTTACCATGACTTGTTTTCATATTTCCCCTATTTAATATAATGCTGCACTTTACTCATTTGCTTATTATTATCTGTCTCCTCCAGTAAAACAAAAGCACTAAGAACACAGATTTTGTTTATTATTGTTACTGCTTTTCCCCAGTCATGTCTGACTCTATAATCTCATGGACTGTACTCCACCAGGCTCCTCTGGCTATGGAATTCTCTAGGCAAGAATACTGAAGGAGGCAGCCATTCCCTTCTCTAGGAGATCTCCCCAACCCAGAGATTAAACCTGCGTCTCCTACGTTGTAGGAAGATTTTTTACCATCTGTGGCACCAGGAAAGCCCCTAAAGATTGGGAACAGCTCAGAAGACATATTCAATTAATATTTTCCATAGACAGTGTTTTAGCCTTTTTTCTATTATTATGGTAATGTACTTGATTAGCAAATTTAGTGTTAAACTATGCTAGCACTCTTAGAACAAGTCCTATATATGACTTAGTTTGTATTACACTATTAGATTTGTATGCTAATATATTATCTAAAAATATGGATCTGTTGATCTAAATAGAGATTTCTCCAAAGAAGACATACAGATAGCCAACAGGCACATGAAAAGATGCACAACATCACTAATTATTAAGAAATACAAATAAAAATCACAATGAGGAATCACCTCACACCAGTCAGAATGGCTATCATTAAAAAGTCTACAATTAATAAATGTTGAAGAGGGTGTGGAAAAAAGGGAACTTTCCTATACTGCTGGTAGGAATACAAACTGGTGCAGCCACTATGGAAAATAGTACAGAGGTTCCTAAAAAAAAACTAAAAATAGAGCTAACATATGATCCAGCAATCCCACTTCAGGATATATATCCGGATAAAATGAAAAGTGAAAGTAAAAGTGAAGTAGCTCTGTTGTGTCCAACTCTGTGACCCCATGGACTGTAGTCGGCCAGGCTCCTCCACCCATGGGATTTTCCAGGCAAGAGTATAGGAGTGGGTTGCCATTTCCTTCTCCAGGAGATCTTCCCAACCCAGGGATTGAACCCGGGTCTCCTGCACCGCAGGCAGACTCTTCATTGTCTGAGCCACCAGGGAAGCCCTATAAAATGAAAAGTCTAATTCAAAAGACATATGCACTTCAGTGTTCATAGCCTCAATATTTGTAAGATCCAAGACATGGAAATAACCCAAATGGCCATGAACTGACAACTGGTTTAAGAAGATATGGTACATATATAGAATGGAAAAGCTAAGCATCTCTGCCAAAAAAAACCCAAATAAATAAATAAATTACTGCCATTTGAAGCAACATGGATGGACCTTGAGACTACTGTGCTTAGTGAAATAAGTTAGAGAAAGATAAACACTCTATCACTTTTATATGAAATCTAAAAAAAAATACAAATAATTATATATACAAAACAGAAACTGACTCATAGACACAGAAAAGAAACTGGTGATTATCAAAGAGCAGAGGGAGTAGGGAAGGAACAAATAAGGATTATGAGATAAACAAACTACAATTGCACTCATCTCACACACTAGGAAAGAAATGCTTACAATTCTCCAAGCCAGGCTTCAGCAATACGTGAACCAAGAACTTCCAGATGTTCAAGCTGGTTTTAGAAAAGGCAGAGGAACCAGAAATCAAATTGCCAACATCCACTGGATCATCGAAAAAGCAAGAGAGTTCCAGAAAAACATCTACTTCTGCTTTTTTGACTATGCCAATGCCTTTGAGTGTGTGGATCACAATAAACTGTGGAAAATTCTGAAAGAGATGGGAATACCAGACCACCTGACCTGCCTCTTGAGAAGCCTGTATGCAGGTCAGGAAGCAACAGTTAGAACTGGACATGGAACAACAGACTGGTTCCAAATAGGAAAAGGAGTACGTCAAGGTTGTATATTGTCACCCTGCTTATTTAACTTATATGCAGAGTACATCATGAGAAACGCTGGGCTGAAGGAAGCACAGACTGGAATCAAGATTGCCAGGAGAAATATCAATAACCTCAGATATGCAGATGATACCACCCTTATGGCAGAAAGTGAAGAAGCACTAAAGAGCCTCTTGATGAAAGTGAAAGAGGAGAGTGAAAAAGTTGGCTTAAAGCTCAGCATTCAGAAAACTAAGACCATGGCATCTGGTCCCATCACTTCATGGCAAATAGATGGGGAAACAGTGGAAACAGTGAGACACTTTATTTTCTTGGGCTCAAAAATCAGTGCAGAAGGTGAAGGTGACTGTAGCCATTAAATTAAAAGACACTTGCTCCTTGGAAGAAAAGCTACGACCAACATAGACAGCATATTAAAAAGTAGAGACATTACTTTGCCAACAAAGGTCCGTCTAGTCAAGGCTATGGTTTTTCCAGTGGTCATGTATGGATGTGAGAGTTGGACTATAAAGAAAGCTGAGTGCCGAAGAATTGATGCTTTTGAACTGTGGTGTTGGAGAAGACTCTTGAGAGTCTCAGACTGCAAGGAGATCCAACCAGTCCATCCTAAAGGAGTTCAGTCCTGGGTGTTCATTGGAGGGACTGATGTTGAAGCTGAAACTCCAATATTTTGACCACCTGATGTGAAGAGCTGACTCATTTGAAAAGACCCTGATGCTGGGAAAGACTGAGGGCAGTAGGAAAAGGGGACAACAGAGGATGAGATTGTTGGATGGCATCACCGACTCAATGGACATGGGTTTGGGTAGACTCTGGGAGTTGGTGATGGACAGGGAGGCCTGGTGTGCCCTGGTTCATGGGGTCGCAAAGAGTTGGATACAAATGAGCAACTGAACTGAACAGAATACATAAAAAGGATAAGCAACAAGACTTATTGTATAGCATGGCAAATTATACCAATATCTTATAAAAATCTATAATGGAATATAATCCACAAAAAACTCAGTATCTCTGCTGTACACTTTAAACAAACACAAAAGTGTAAATCAGATATATACATCAATATGAATAAAAAGTAATTTGAAGTTTCTTTTTCTATATATGACTGGTTCATCACTACAGATTTAACTTTGATTCTTGATTTTTTTTTTTTACATCAGGGTTTTAATTTTTTTTAATTTTAACTACTATATAAATATAATCTACCTCCTAAAGGACTCATACATCATACAGCACTGCATCACAAAGTGAAGACATTTCTGAAAAAAAAAGAAAAAAGAAATGCTTCCTTACCAACATCCCAGAAAGCCAACCCATCCCATTCCACCATCGGATGGCCCCCCTTCTCTCCTCTCTCAAATTAACCACAATGCTGATTTACTGTACTGTAAATATGTTTTGCCTATTGGAATATTGTTAATATGAAGTCAGACCTCATCTGTCATTTCTGGCTTCTTCCTCTTAACATGTGTTCTGCAATTATAACATGCTGTAACCGTATTAAATTTATTATTCACACAAGAATACCCATTTTATGAATCATTTATTTACATATTTTACTCTATACTTGAAATTATATACCATTTGGTCTATTAAAGACCGTTTAACTACAAACATACTTGTACATATCCCTTGTTGCACACATGAACCCATTTCTGAGGGGTGAAAACATTTCCAAGACAAAAGTGGCAATTTTTTTTAACCATTTTTACCTTCCAGAATCAAAAAGTCACATACTCAACTTTAAAGATTTACATCCATGAGAATAAGGTGACTTTGGCTAGCTGTGTGGGACTGGGGAGCACAGTACAGGCAATGAGGCAGCCCATTTTGCCCAAGGTCTTAAAAGGCAATATTTCTTAGTAGATATTTTTACTTTTATTTCAAACCCCTGTAATAGACCTGAACCAAAAGACACAGCCATAATGTGAATCAGGTTTGTGCAAGGAGGGAAGTCAGACACAGGAAGGGACAGATGGAAAGCAACAATTATTCTACTGCTGTTGTTGTTCAGGTGCTAAGTCATGTCCAGCTCTTTGCTTCCGCATAGAGCGCAGCACACCAGGCTTCCCTGTTCTTCACTGTCTCCTGGAGCTTGCTCAAACTCATGTCCATTGAGACAGTGATGCCATCCAAACATCTCACCTTTTGTTGCCCCCTTCTTCTTCTCCCCTCAATCTTTCCCAGCATTAGGGTCTTTTCCAATGAGTCAGCTCTTTGCAACAGGTAGCCAAAGTATTGGAATTTTATGCAATTTAATAAAAGTATGTATGGTGAGCATTTTTTAATATTTCTCTAAAATCATACCATGAAACTATAGAAACAGATAAACATTCAGGAAATATTTAGGATTTGGATATATTAAGGAAAATATTTCATTTTAATTCAAAGATGGAAGGAGTTTGCTTAGTTTGGAGGCACATCACAACCCGCCTCCCAAATATACATCTAAATTATCACTGTTACTAACAATGAACATAATGCTTGGAAAGTAATCTTGAAAATCTTAAGATACATTTTCCTTTTCCCACAGAAGAAAATAGTATTTGATAGAGTTGCATTGATTTGTGTTTCAGAAATGAGTGCTATTTTAATTAAGTAATTATACATAATTGTAATTATACACATGCAATTGTAATTATACATAATTTGAATTATACTGTACATTATGTAATTATACATAATTTTAATTATACATTTGTCATAAAATCTAAGAAGTTGGAGATAAAATATCTACTAGGTCACCTAGTCAATTTTTAGAATTCTCCACAAGGGACTGTCTTTTCTTAAGGCTTATTCTTACCACCACATGAGTGCAATAAACAGACTGAATTTCTGTGCTCAGTGATTTCTCTTTATAGTCAACACATAGCTCACAGGTTTTGTTCATCTGATACTATGCCTCTCAAGGTGTGTTGTGAGTCATGTTGTGATGAGTTAATTATATACATAGAAAAATACAATGTAATTTACAGATGAGTAAAGTTTATGAATTAAAGCTACCTGAAGATTTTTTTTCCCTGAGCTTACTGGTATCTTTCGCGTTGACAACTGGAATGGAATCCTACAGAAATGTTGCTGAGGATTTGTGACTCTGAACACACCCTTGGGTTATTCGAGAGTTTACTTTAACTAGAGTAGGAGCTTGTTTTCCTCCAATCCTGAACTGACGACACAGCTATTTGAATATTATGGTGCAGATAAGGAGGTCAAAACTAATGCTACCCTCAGAATCACTAAAATGGTATATACCCTACACGGTGGGTTTTGACATCTAAATCATTTGGGCAGGCACTTTTAATTTGAAAATAAATTGAATATAAAATTAAAGCTTTCCACAAGCAGTATTAACTTACACAATCAGCACTTTCTTAGAAAATCACCTCAGGGCTGACTGACCTTAGCAAAATGTTTGCAGTATTCACACATGACTGAATCGTTATTTTGCACTATTGCTAAATTAGAAATAAACACAAGTTTCCTTTCAGTGGAAGACAAGGTAAGCAAATTTCTGCCTCTGTCTCTCTTTCTCTTCTCTTTCTCTCTCGGTCTTAACGTGCATGTATATGTGTGTGCATACCTGCGCATACACTCCCATGTGTATGTGTATATATATGTGTGTGTGTGTATAATAGTATACATAGTATATGCATGTACACACATGCATTATGAATGAGAAGCCATTTTTGTTTTCTATGGATCTGTTTTACAGATCAGCTAATCTGTCTGTCCATCCTAAGTCACAATCATCATCCAGCAGTGACTGAAGTAAACTGTAAACACATAATCTTTCCACTAGAAAGAACAACGAGGCGTCCTGCTGATAGTGTGTGCTGTGATAATTACTAAGACAACTCCTTCTTAATCAGGAAAGTCAAATTAAGTATCTTCTGTTATCAAAAGGCTTTAACTCCTACTGGACACATGCTACAACAGAATGTGTTCTATTTGGCAGTGTGGCAAAATGCAGCACACAGAAAGAGAATGAGCTTTGGATCCAGACAGACATCTCTAACATTGAATAAGTTATACAATCAATTTGATCCATTATTTCCTCATCCATTCATTATGGTTCGTGGTACTTTCCCTTCTCAAGCTTAGGTGAAAGTTTTCTCTAACCTTCCTACTTGAATATTTAGGACAACATCATTGCTCTGAAAATGTGGATTTCCTTCCAGGTGTCTAGTCACTACATTCCATCAAACTAGACCTACATGTTCTGTCTCTGGCTGAGCCGTGCTTCTGGTCACCTGCTTCAGCATGAGGACATGGACCCTGCTCAGAATACCTGCACATATATGTATCCTTAGCAGCCACAGCATCTGGGTGCAACTACCATGGTAGGTAACTATGTGCTAGATTCACATAGGAAAAGTTATGCCTAGGGTATGTTTATGTTTTAACAGAAAATTTGGTTCTAAGCCTAAACTGAGAGATCGCTGAGACTATAAGTAAGTTTTATGCAGGGAAGGAAAGTTATAGAAATACAATTCCTACATCACTGCAGACGTCGCCTCCTTTACTGAGATGATAGCACCTGTTTCACAGGATCTCTGAGGATGTTCAAATGAAGCACACAGAGCAATGCCTCACATATAGTAAACTCTGGGTGGTTTGAATAAGGAGAGAATTTTTATTTTAAATCCCAGATCAAGGTTTTCTTTCCGCAGAAAATGTAAGTAAAATTAATAAAATAGCATCTTTGAAAACAGGCACTAAGCAAGGTAATCTGATCTATTAATAACTTGCCTCTTTTTTGAGCCTCTGAAACCCTTTTGACTTTTCCAACCAGCATTGTTATGTGCATAGTTTATAAAATCAGTGTTATGAGATCAGGGTTGCCTTTTCCTATGTAATTTTATATATTAGCTAACATGTTTTCAATGTTACAACTCAATAATGTAAGTCTTGGAGCATATGCAGTGCTTGTAGTATATTAACTGCCTAACAAATATCAACTGTGGCTAAAGCTCAAGTAGTAGGGTGAGATATTGGAAATTAATTATGGTTACAGTGTATTGTTCTACACTGACTGAAATCTGAATCCAAGAAGAAGCTTTATCCTTCTCCTTTTATCTGAGTTTCTTAAAATTCAGTCCACAGTCTCTGCTTTCTCTATTAATGTGGATGACTTTCTTAATCACAATCATGGCTTCAAGATGTAAGTTCAATAAATCCGTCTCATTCACACTGCATTTCTACTAGTCTCTATAAGGATCACTAATGTGTTCATTAATCCATATAGTTTAGACCCATTTCCTAGGTTCTACCCCTCAAATTCCACTGCCTACTAGGTTATTTTCCCTTGAATGCTGCTGCTACTGCTGCTAAGTCGCTTCAGTCATGTCTGACTCTGTGCGACCCCATAGATGGCAGTCCACCAGACTCCCCCGTCCCTGGGAATCTCCAGGCAAGAACACTGGAGTGGGTTGCCATTTCCTTCTCCAATGCATGAAAGTGGAAAGTGAAAGTGAAGTCGCTCAGTCTTGTCCAATTCGTGGGGTGCCATTGCCTTCTCCATTTCCCTTGAATACTACATAGGAATCTTGAACTCATTTTGTCCAAAATACAAATCATCACTTTTTCCACCCGAACCTAATAGGTTTCCCATCTTCTCTAATAACACTGTCACTCATCCTGTTGCTCAAGGCAATTTCTTGGGAATCATTCTATATTTTTCTCTCGCCTTCTCAAACCTAATTCTCCTATGTCTGACTCTCTCAAGTTCAGCTGAGGCTTTCGAATGTCCATACTGTCTCTAGTGCAAATTATGATAATGACATGCTGCTGGTCTTCAGTGCTCCAATCTGTAACTGTCCTGTCAATTCCCCAAAATTTTGTCAGGGTCTTTTTATGAAACACAAATCTGATTCTGTCACTGTCCTACTTCATTTGCTTCTTACCACATTCCCTACAGGCTAAAAATTAATTTTCAGAAAAATCTAAAAGTGCTCCATGATTTAGTACATGTCTACATGCTTTGTCACATAACAGTAACAACAACAAAAAAGTGCTCCAGGCATTCTAAACTGTGTGAGTTATTCCAAATGAGACATTCTCATCACATCGTCTACTCTTTACTCAGGTTTTTCTTATAGCCTGTAATGATCTCTTTTTTTTTTTTTTTTTCCTTAATGCCTGTTTCTCTTTAAAAACTCTGATTGAGGGGCTCTGACCCTGTGAATCTTTCCTAAATGGAGGAGGCAGTGCTTTGCAGTTCTATTATATGGTCTCTCATAAGTAGAGAGCATAATCTAAAATGGAAAATAACACATACATAATTGTATATGAGACCTTCTCTGCATTTTTTCTGTGATAACTTTGAAATCAGAGATATAATCCTTGCTTGACACAATATTTGATGCCTGACAAAGAACACAGATTTGATAAATGTGGTCTATGTATTAGTAAAGTTTATATAACATGAAAATGATGTCCACAGAAAAGCTTTGCAAAGTCCAAGTGGGCATTACTTAACAAGGCCCGCCATGGATGATTTAATTCATTTGAGAATTTACCATATTTGACCTTGCTACTTACTATTTGATTAGTGCCCTGACACAGTGAGGTTTTGTGCTAACCTGGAAATTTCTGCTCAATAGAAAAGAAAACTCTGATAGTTATATGTCTGGTATGAAATTAACTAGCTTTGTTTTGAATACAGACACTCAGAAATGAACCTCAGCCAGTAACAGAATGATTCAAGTCACAGACTGGATGGATGCATTGGGCCAAAGTAACTATTCCAGTGCTATTACTTAATTCTTTGAATTTGCATGGTCAACCAGTCAAATCATATTTATTTCCTTGGTTCACAAGAAAATTTTTGGTTAAATGAACTATACAATATATCAATATCAAATTATAAAACAGCCCCCAGGGAATAAACCCCTCAGTTCTGGAAGGTCAGTTCATTCAATTGTACCTTTGGAAAACATCACAAATTAGTGAGATTTCTGCCAATGTGATGATAAATAAGAATAGATTCATTATAAAATTACAGCAATTCTATCTGTATTGTCTCCCTTCCAAGAATGTTTCATTTCCTATATAACACAAAGCCCAACTCTTCTTATAATTAGAAGGAAGTTCTTCAACATTTTTTTTCTGTAAATGGCCCTAGCAACAAAAATAATAAAGTTTGGGGGGAAATCTCTTCACAAGAAAATTTATAATGGTGAAAACTTATTGTATTAAAATAGGGTTTGTTTCATAATTTGTTGTATATGCTATCAAATATTGAATAGTTTTTAAATCTATGTAGCAAAAATAGAATTTATCTGATGGCAAAATTTCGGCTGCAAGGAGTAATTAAAGTAATATGCAGAGCATTCAGGCATAATAAAAATAAATACTCTTGTTTAGAGAATCAACAGTATATTTCTATCACTATCAGTCTGCCTACTCATACTATCATGCTTATTCTGACTAATATTTAATAATAATTCAATAAATGTTTTCCAGCAACACATCTCAAGAAAAATAGTGATGATGCTATTCCTGTTTTACAAAATTACAATTGAGACGTGGAATCATCATTTAAAAATTTAATGCTGTGTATAAACAAGCAATACATTGTGTCTTAAGGGAAATGTTAATTTGCTTTAAAATTTTAACAACCTCTATTAACTTTGTTTCCAATATACACAATTAAACAAAAGAAAATGTAAATAAATATAAATAAAAAATTTTATTGATAGATTTCTTATGTAGTTTACAATATTCTCAAAATTAATGCTGTGATTTTAGGTGCAGAACTTTCTCAGAGAATCTCTAGACTTATTATTGGAAGTCATAAGAAGGAAACCAATTCATAGCTATTATAGAATAACCAGGTGTAGACTGTAAGTGGATCAATGAGGTGTCATAGTCACCCAGATCAGATCCTGTCAAAAGGTCCTCACAAACTAGTAATGAAAGACAAGCTCTGTCAACAGTAGTCAAGAAGCTGTTATACACTTTTAACAGAGCAATTCTGAGATCACAATGTGCACAGAATCCTACATGAAATGGCTCAAATGACTTCACTGTCAGGAAGCGTTTAACAGGAGGCTTTTATGGATCTGTGCTGTTATGGATCTGTCAGGAAACCTTTGGCCCTTATTAATTCCTGAATATTCAGGAATTAAGAGGAGAGGCCCGCCTTTCCCGGGCTGAGCAATCCAGGCATCTGTTAGTTTCTCATTATGGTGATAAGTACCCTCTTCTCTCTTTAATAGGGATCGCCTTGTGTTTTGTAAGTCTGGAATTTTAATCTTTGCTGAGAATAACAACAGTATATATGCCCACGCCATGTTGATTAAAACACTTTGCTCCATCAGAGCTTTGGTCCCCGTGTCTTTCTTTCTCTCTCTCTCTCTCTCTGTTTGTGGCTGACTTCCTGGAGCGCGGAAGCCGGCTGCGTAACCCAGGGAATATTAGCCTCTTTCCTTCTTTCACTCTCTCATCGTCACTCCGGACCACCAGGTTCTGGTCCATTAACGGACCAACAAGTGGCGCCCAGAAACAGGGACTCTGGTGCACGTGGCAAGATTCTGACGGAGGGACCCCCAGGGCCTATTGAGGCCGGTAAGTACTAAGACATGGGACAATCGGCTAGAAAGCTCCCTCACTTTTCTACTTTACATCAGCATATTTAAAGTTCAGGGATTTTCGGTTTCATGCCAGAGAACAGAGGCTTGCCTTCAGAGAGTGGTTGAATGTAACCCTTGGTTCCCTAATGAAGGTAGTTTCGATAGATTTCTGGCCCCTATGGGCTCTCACTGAAGCTGTGATTCTGCCATTTCAAGGTAATTCTAGCCTTGTTGATATTCGGCAACAGGCAGAACACTTATTACATGAATATAATTTAGACAATGATACCTTACAAAAGGCCCAGTTAGAACAACAAAAGATATTTCAAGATTTTCCCACCAACCCTACCCTGGTTGCTCCAAGCGCTCCTCCCCTGCCTGAGGGCACATATCCCAAAGTCTCTCCCTCCTTAAAATCTAATGATTTTGACAACAACTCCCTTAAGACACCTTTTAACATTAAAACCGACAACACGTTTTTGAATAACAATAATCTACCCCCTTCAGAGGCTCTCTGAATTGCTGGCTTTGCAATCACAAGTCTTTGAAGCTGATGGTTTTTTCTGCCTTTCCAGTTTTAAGAAATGCTGATGCTCAAGGGCAGATAATACCCCAATATGAAGGTATTAACTTTTTTCACATGCAACAAATGAAAAAGGTTATAACTATGTATGGCCCACATTCACCTTTTACTAGACTGATTCTAAATGCTATGGTGTCTTCTATTGGAACCTTTATTCCCTATGATTGGCAAATTTTAATAAAAGCTCTCCTTAAACCAGGAGCGTATCTTCAATGGACAATGTGGTTTCAAGATATAGTCAGAGCTCATGCTAACAGAAATGCTCAAGCTGGTGCTCCCCAAAACCAAATTACTTTTGAAATGTTAACTGGCACCGGACAACTTGACGCTATAGAAGCTCAAATACAATGCCCTCCTTTGTTGCATTATCAATTAAAAACAGTGGCCCTTGAAGCTTGGGATGGAATTCCTTCTCAAGGGGAGCCTACAGGTAGCTACATTAAAATATTGCAGGGACTTAATGAAACGTATGCTGATTTCTTAGCTAGATAAGAAACTGCTATTTCCCATTGGAAATAGTAATTGGAGAAGAAGCTAAAAGGCAACTAGAGAAATTACTTGCTTGTGATCAAATCAGGAATGTCAAAGGGCTATAGCCCCAATTCGTGATACAGAGACTATTTTTGATTATTTGAAGGCTTGTCGCAAAATAGGATCAGAAACTCAAAAGATGCAAATGCTAGCTAAAACAATGGTTGCTGCCTTAAGAAAAGGAAAATGAAGGATGCTTTACATGTGGAAATAAGTACCATTTAAAAAGGGACTGCCCTAAGAAAGCTAAAAAACAAACAAACAAACAAACAAAAAAACCTGCCCTCACTGCCGTAGAGGAATGCATTGGGCCAAAGAGTGTAAATCTAAATTTGATATTGAAGGGAAACCGATTCCAGGAAACTCCAAGCAGGAGACCCTCCAGGTCCCATTCAACAAAAACCAGGGGCAAATTCCACCTTTTCCCTCAAACCCTCAACGTCTGGCAGTGCTGCCGTTGATATACCAGCCCTAAATGACTTTCTCCTTTACCCTCAAGCAGTCCTCTCTAGAATACCTACTGGACTTTTTGGGCCCCTGCCCCCACAAACCTTCGGTCTTTCACTTGACCAATCTAGTTGGACTTAACAGGCAGGAAGGCCAGCGGTCTCCAAATGGAGAAAATAGGCTGCAAGTATCAGACATTTTTATCTCTCTTAAGCGGCAGGAGGAAACAAACTAGTGATATTTCTTTCTTTTTTTTTTTTCCCTTCTCTATACAAATTTAAAAAGAGGTTTCTCTTAAAATTCTGTGCTGCCATAACGACACCTGGTTCCACCTGAACTTAACTTTTCTCAAACCTTGAACTAACCGATGGGTTTTTCTTATGGAAATGTTTGTCTTAAGCTATGTTAATGAACTATGTATTTACCCTAGATTCTTTCAAGTCAGTTCTGCCTAAGACTAAGAACTGACTTGACAAACCAGTATGTTTTACTCATGCAAATGTTCTCTAAAGCCATGTTAATGAAAATGTGTTTGCTTGGAAACCTGCCTTTCTTCAAGATTCATGTCAATTATTTTGTGGCCCAGGACAACTCACCTGGTGCCAAGGTTATCTCAAAATGCATGTTGTGGGTGAGGGGCCTGGTGTTATTCTCTTCAGTTTTGAAACATTTCCTTTCTCTAATTAAGCAGACTGCTGGTAGTTATATGACACCTGGCTAAAGACTAGCAGGGGGGCACTCTTTCTGCCCCCTTCTGATGCCTATGTCAGAAGCTTTCTCTATCTCCCTCATACTTTAATAGAACGTTATTCAATTTGAGAACACATTACAAACTTCTACCAATTTCCAATTAGCTTTTCTAAAATATTTTAGAGAAATTTCATTTCATTATCCTTCTGGTAAGCTGTGGAATTTTTTCAAAAACACTGAATTTATTATTTCTTGCATTTCTTTTATATAGATGAGACTAAAAATGCCAAAGCTTCTTTCTAGTCTCTTAAAAAAAAATAAAGTCTTTTATACTAAATTCCATTCTGCTCAACAAAATAAATTATATGCTCTTATTCAAGCTATTTGCCTACACTCATCCTTATCCCATTAATATAGTCTCTGATTCTAAATATTCAGTTTTTTTATTAAGAAATATAGAAGCCTCCACCATAAACTCCTAGTTCTATTAAAACAGACAATGGCCCTCCCTATATTTCTAGACACTTTAAACAATTTTTACCATCTTTTTCTAGTAGACATATTACAGGTATTCCTTATAATCCACAGACACAAGACATAGTCAAACAAACACATCACACACTAAAGTTACAAATAGAAAAAATTAAAGAAGGGGGAATACACAGGTACACTACTGTCTTCCTTATCTAAAACAGACTTTACTAGAGTCCAACATAAGATATTTTCTAAACCTATAACTATTGTTAATACAGCTTTATTTGTTTTAAATTCTTTAAACCTACTGTCACGCGAGTGTATGCTCCTCGGTTCTTTGTCTCATCACAACAAAGATTTGGAGTAACGGACATTAAAGCCCCTCGGCGGGTCACAGCTCTCGGAGGACAGACTGTGTTATAGCTCTTAAATAAATCACTGTTACAGCTCAGTGTTACAGCTCTATTTATTTAGATGATAGCAGGAAAATCCATCTTTGAGGTGTGAGGGCACTTCGATCCAAAGACGGGAAGAGAAGATAGCCCATCGTGTGGGAAAGAGAGAGAGAAGGAGAGAGGGGGAGAGGGGGAGAGGGGGAGAGGGGGAGAGGGGGAGAGGGGGAGAGGGGGAGAGGGGGGGAGGGGGGGAGGGGGGGAGAGAGAGAGAGAGAGAGAGAGAGAGAGAGAGAGAGAGAAGGGCTTTGGCTCCTCTTTTTGTATGTTTTTTGTTCCCCCTGGGCCTGTCCTATGCAAATTGGGCTTAGGCAGGAGCGTTGTTTGTTTTACCTGAGGTTCTCACTCAGGTCCTCAGACCTTCCTTTGTTCTATTTTCGCGGGCTTTCCCCTTCCAGGTCTTTTAGCCACCGCCATTTTGGACTCTTTTTCCCTATTCTAACTACCTAACACTACCACAGGGAAATATTGTAACAAGAGCAGAAAAACATTTCGAGGAATTGAAGGACACTTCTCTTATTCTGCCCATTTGGTACCAAGATGGGTTCAATAATCAATAGAAATCTGGGAAATTAATCTTAGAGGGAAAGGGATATGCTTGTATTTCCCCAGATGGATCCAACACACTTTTTCCTCAGAAAATTCGACCCAAGGGGGCCCCGATATTCAAAATGAAGATGAAACAACAAGAACCCCAAGAGGAAGAAAATTCCAATACAGGCCATGGCGGCTCTAAAGATCTCCAGAAAGCACCACCCTTGGCGGCATCAACCCTATGACCTCCCCTCTTGGGGACAGATAAAAACCCTTGCTAACAAGGCTGAAAATTTGGTCTCTCAACAGGGAATGCCTCGGAGTCCTGAATACATTTTCCTGCTAGCCTGTATTTCCCAAACTTAACTGGGCTTACTTACCCAACCCCCCTTTATTACAGGTCATAAAATAGACAGAGAAAAGACCGATCATATCAACCAATGACTCCACCCATATGCCCCCTCCCTGGAACCCTCACACCCTGGGGAGGAGGGAAAACTAATTAACATTTCTTTAGGCTATGAAGTCCTTCCACTGCCTGGGCCCAGGAAAACTATGCATAAACGTCAGGTGACAAACTTGGGTTTTCATCCTGCCTCCAAAAGAAGACTTTCAGACATTGCTGCCCTTTGTCTGTGAACCATGTTTATACTACTGAAACTTTAGGGAAAGAGTTAGGGAATGAACAAAAAACATATATTATGCTGCTTAAGTGGCTTAAAAGGTTACTAACACTATGTTGAAACATTACCATGAAAAAGGACTTCTTGGCTGGCTTGACAGTGGAATGACACCCTCCTCCTTCTCCTGGAATAATCCTCTGATAAACAAATTGGGCCTGAACTATGAGATATATAAAACATAAGAACGTGCTGCCAACACCAGAGAACTTGGGACTCGGACCAGACATTTCACAGGGACCAGTGGTCATAGGAACTATTTCTTTTGCTATAATCAGTCATATTTTATACAGGCCTGTGTCCCACTTACAATTTAATCTGTAACTTGTATTAATTGCCAATGTTGTGTTACTCCTGTTCAATTCAATTATAGTACCTACAACTGGGAACAAATCAAATTTCATTTTCATAATAATGCCTCTCTGAATGTACAATTACTGCAAAAGAAAATCTTTGAAACTTTTTATAAACGTCTGCCCTCTTCCACTAATTTGGAAACTTTAGCTGAACAAATTATCTGGGCTAGACCCACAAGGATGGTTTCAAAGTATTACCCATAGCATCAGATCTAGAACTGTAACTTTGGTGATTGTCTTGATAATTGTATTTGTTGTTTATCGTCGCCTTTCTATAAGGTTGGTTAACACTAACCAAACTAATTTGGTCAGGACCTTTTTTACAAATAAAATAAAATAGGGGGAATTGTCAGGAAGCATTTAACAGGAGCTTCTCGGGTGCTGTTATGGATCTGTCAGGAAACCTTTGGCCCTCTGGGCCTGAGCAATCCAGGCATTTCCTTTGTTAGTTTCTCATTATGGTGATAAGTACCCTCTTCTCTCTTCAATAGGGATCGCCTTGTGTTTTGTAAGTCTGGAATTTTAATCTTTATCTTTGCTGAGAATAACTACAGTATATATGCCCAAGCCATGTTGATTAAAACACCTTTGCTCCATCAGAGCTTTGGTCCCCGTGTCTTTCTTTCTTTCTCTTCCTCTCTTTCTGTTTATCTCTCTATTTCTGGCTGATTCCCTGAAGCGCGAAAGCCGGCTGCGTAACCCAGGGAATATTAGCCTCTTTCCTTCTTTCAGTTTCTCATCGTCGACTCCGGACCACCATTAAAGGACCAACAGTTCACTACTCAGGCAAGTCTACAACTAAATTATGAAATGTTTTACATATACATTGAATATTTAGGCTCCAGGTAGCTTTAAATATCATTGTTTCAATTAATAATTTTAATGAACCTCTTCTCCAAAAATTATAAGAATTACTTGTAATTCTTACAAAAATTATTTGTAAGAATTACAAACAGCATTTTGGAAAGAGTATCAGTGCATTCAGCTATTCTGTACTTAATTCCCTCATTCTTACTTTCCTTTTCCAACTTTGAGATTTCAATTTATCTGTATAAAATATACATTGATATAACTAATTTAAAACTTTAATAAAATGTACCCATTGTTGGCTGGCTAAAAGATAGACATTAGTATATTTTATAAATAAATTCTATAGTATCTCAAGTCTAAGACACCTAATAAGTAGTGATAGTTTTCATTAGTAAAATAAGGGTTGGTGAAATTAATTCAGAATACATTTGTTGAGAAGGAAAATCAAATAGAAAGGACATAATTTGGAAAACATTCAAAGCAGAATATATTACAAAGAAAATATAGTAAAACTTGGATTCATAATTAATAAAATTTAGAGAAACTAGAGCTAAACAGAATACAGCATTCAGATGGAAACAGAAGTAGATGATAAAATTAAAAAAAAAACTAAAGGTAAAGTATGAGTTTGAATTATCCAAAAGGCACATATTCACGTTATACTGCCACATGCTCCTACCCAAGATACAGTTCTGCCTGTAAGTACTCATCTGGAGGTGTGGACATATAATGGTCTCACAAAATTCATATTGTTCTCTTTGTTAAGAGAACTGACAGAATTTTCAAATTCTTTACAATTATATATTGCTTTATTTCTAGGATTAATGACATTATATATATATATAAATCATCTTTAAAGTTACCAGCGAAGACTTATATTGACAGTTCATAATTTCTAGAAATAAAGGCCTGTATTTAATGAGTGAAGGAAAAAAACAGCGATTGAGAGAAGAGAATGTATAAACTTTTCTTTCATGACTTTCAGGTGTTCAACTCATCTTTCTTTTAAGGGCTTCTACTCTAGATACTAGTTATACACATATATATTTAAATCTAACAGACTCTATTCAATCCACAAATAATTGTGTGGCTAAAGATAAGACAAACGAAGACATCTCTTTCCTATATACTATATAACTTCCAGTTAGCTAAAGTCATTTTCTACATCCAGATTCATCTCAAGTCTGTGAGAGTTGATGGGTAGGAGCAATATCAGGTGGAGCAGTAATGGTACATTGATACTGTCCTTCCTCCTCTCATCCCACCCATTAAGTGTAGCTATATTTATGATCACATATGTAGGTGCCTAGGGAAAAAAAATAAGTAGGGGAAAGAGTCCTTCTATAGCTTTATAATACTGACAAAACCTGGATAAGTAACCATTTTCTCTACATGGCTCTGAAACAAATTTAAGCATTTTTTCTTTTATTATCAATATTATCACATTGTGCGAAGGCACAGGAAATTGACTGCTATAGAAAGTCATGGTATTTATATCTTTATCTATCACAAAATCTAGATTTAGTGAACTTTTAAAACACAAGTACAGTAATTTTATCTTTCTTAACTGAAGAGTACAAATATATATCTACAAAAACTTCAGCTAAACTATACTTTGCAGTCAGAACCTGAGTTGTATTAATCATCTATTATATTAGTAACTACCTCACCTTAAGCAAGCCATTTAATCTTGCTGTATTTCAATTTTAAAATCTGAATTACAGGTATAAAATAATATCTCCTATATATTATGAGGCTGAAAAGACATTATGATTCTATAAAATATGATTACATAATAAAACTTTGCATTGAATTGTAAAGCAAAATGGTCATATATTAGCTAAAATTTATTCAGTGCATATTAATATGCAATACCAATCACCTCTATACCAAACTCTGTGAAACAACACTACTCAATTATTATTTAATTGTCATTTAATAAACAAAGAAAAGCAGCAAAAGCAGAAGATATTAAAAGAGGTGGCAAGAGCACACTGAAGAATGCTACAAAAAAGATCTTCATGACCCAGATAACCATGATGGTGTGATCACTCACCTAGAGCCAGACATCATGTAACGCTAAGACAAGTGGGCCTTAGGAGGCATCACTGCAAACAAAGCTGGTGGAAATCATGGAATTCCAGTGGAACTATTTCAAATCCTAAAAGATGATGCTGTGAAAGGGCTGCACTCAGTATGCCAGCAAATTTGGAAAACTCAGCAGTGGCCACGGTACTGGAAAACATCAGGTTTCATTCCAATCCCAAAGAAAGGCAATGCCAAAGAATGCTCAAACTACCGCACAATTGCACTCATCTCACACGCTAGGAAAGTAATGCTCAAAATTCTCCAAGACAGGCTTTAATAGTACATGAATCGTGAACTTCCAGATGTTCAAGCTGGATTTAGAAAAGGCAGAGGAACCAGAGATCAAATTGCCAACACACGTTAGATCATCGAAAAAGCAAGAGAGTTCCAGAAAAACATCTACTTCTGCTTTATTGACTATGCCAAAGCCTTTGACTGTGTGGATCACAACAAACTGTGGAAAACTCTGAAAGAGATGGGAATACCAGACCACCTGACCTGCCTCCTGAGAAATTGTATGGCAGGTCAGGAAGCAACAGTCAGAACTGGACATGGAATAACAGACTGGTTCCAAATAGGAAAAGGAGTACATCAAGGTTGTATATTGTCAGCCAGCTTATTTAACTTATATGCAGAATACATTATGAGAAATGCTGGCCTGAATGAAGCAAAAGCTGGAATCAAGATAGCCAGGAGAAATATCAATAACCTCAGATATGAAGATGACACCACCCTTATGGCAGAAAGCAAAGAAGAACTAAAGAGCCTGTTGATGAAAGTGAAAGAGGAGCCTGAAGAAGTTGGTTTAAAGCTCAACATTCAAAAAACTAAGATCATGGCATCTGGTCCCATCACTTCATGGCAAATAGATGGGGAAAGAGTGGAAACAGTGGCAGACTTTATTTTTGGGGGGCTCCAGAATCACTGCAGATGGTGACTGCAGCCATGAAATTAAAAGACACTTACTGCTTGGAAGAGAAGTTATGACCAACATAGACAGTATATTGAAAAGCAGAGACATTACTTTGCCAACAAAGGTCCATCTAGTCAAAGCTATGGTTTTTCCAGTAGTCTTGTGTGGATGTGAGAGTTGGACTATGAAGAAAGCTGAGTGCCAAAGAACTGATGCTTTTGAACTGTGGTGTTGGAGAAGACTCTTAAGAGTCCCTTGGACAGCAAGGAGATCTAAGCAGTCCATCCTAAAGAAATTCAGTCCTGAATATTCATTAGAAGGACTGATGCTGAAGCTGAAACTCCAATATTTTGGCCACCTGATGTGAAGAGCTGACTCATTTGAAAAGACCCTGATGCTGGGAAAGATAGAAGGCAGGAGAAGAAGGGGACAACAGAGGATGAGATGGTGGGATGACATCACTGACTCAATAGTTATGAGTTTGAGTAAACTCCAGGAGTTGGTGGTGGACAGGGAAGCCCGGCCTGCTGCAGTCCATGGGGCTGCAAAGAGTCAGACACCACTGAGCGACTGAAATGAAACTAAAAAAAATGTGAACAAATACCTCTGCATTGCACAGCTAACAAGTGACAGAGCATTTAATAAATTTTTATCCTATTTTTTTGCAAATATTCTATATGTACACATATAGGGAGAAGGCGTCAGAAACCCACTCCAGTACTCTTTCCTTGGAAATCCCATGGACAGAGGAGTCGGACACAACTGAGCATCTTCACTTTCACTTTTCACTTTCATGCATTGGAGAAGGAAATGACATCCCACTACAATTTTCTTACCTGAAGAATCCCAGGGACAGGGGAGCCTGGTGAGCTGCCATCTATGGGGTCGCACAGAGTTGGACACACCTAAAGCGACTTAGCAGCAGCAGCAGCATACACATTATATATATATATATATATATATATATATATATATATATCTCATGAAAACAGAAAATATACTGACAAAATTATCTTTAGGGAAATGTTATGCTGACTAGAAAAATAAATATATTTCTTTTGTTGATTATTTTCAATATTAATAATTGACAGAATTAGAAAACCAGTAACTACATAAAAGATTTGAACAACTCTATCAACCAACTTAACCGAGTAGACAATTACAGAACATTTCACACAAAAGTAAATGAATATGCATAGCTTTCAAGTGCGTACAACATACTTCTGAAGATTAGACATGGTTTGGTGCTATAGTACAAGTTTCAATATAATTAAATGATCCACGTCATACAGTGTGTTTCTCTGGTCACAATGGAAATAATAAAATTCAGTAACAGAAAGATAAATTTATATGGGAACTAAATAACATTTAAATAGCTCAGAGGTCACATAAAAATTAAACAAAGGAAATTATACATATTTTATACTTGCTAAAAGGAAAAATGCAACAATAATAATAAATAACTAACGTGGACATGTGTACAATTATAAAGACTTTAAAGTTCATCTCTCAGTAATTAAAAGTACAACTTGTCAAAGCATGAGAAAAGTAGAGTGGATGTGAGCAACACTACAGTTTTAGCCTAATTGATATATATGGGACACTATAAACAACAATGGTAGAATATTCTTATAAGGTACACATGTACACACACCAAGATAAACAACAAGCTGGGCCATAAAAAATGATTTGGAAGATGTGAAATATTTGCTATTATACATAGTGTAATACCTAGTAAAGAAGTAGTGCATGCTCAGTTGCTTAGTCATGTTCAACGGTTTGTGACCCCATGGGCTGTAGACCACCAGGCTCCTCTGTCTATGGGATTCTACAGACAAGAATGCTGGAGTGGGTTGCCACTTCCTTCCTAAAGGGATCTTTCCAACACAGGGATTGACGCTTCATCCCCTGCATCTCTTACATTGGCAGATGGGTTCTTTACCACATAGCCACCTGGGAAGCCCAATGCAGAAGTAGTAAATCAATAATAATAAGAATCCAGAAAAATTTCAAATATGTGGCAATTATTCCTCATACACTGAAATAATGCACAGGTCTAGTAAGCAATCACAAGGGAGTAATTTATCTATCAGTATGTCCACTCGTTATGAAAATGTCTTTTCTTCCTTTGTGGCAGAAAAATGTACAACTTTGGTATACTCTTTTACCTTATATGATCATCCCTGCTGGGCAGTACAAAATTGCCTCAGTCGTGTCCAACTCTCTGTGACCACATGGACTGTAGCCCACCAGGTTCCTCTGTCCATGGGATTCTCCAGGCTAAAATACTGGAGTGGGTTGATGTGCCCTCCTCCAGGGGATCTTCCCAACCCAGGGATCGAACCTTTGTCTCAAGTCTCCTGCATTGTCAGGTGGGTTCTCTACAACTAGCACCACCACGGAAGCCCATGTGATCATCCTTAATTATCTCTAATTCTAAATACCATTTATTTCTAATTCCAAAGATAACTTTAGAAAATATTTCAAACAAAATGATATTAAAATACAAGAGAACAATTTAGAGACATAGGTAAAGAAACATTTAGAGGAAAATTTATATCTTTAAATATTTATATTAAAAATAGTAACTTATTATCTTATAATTCTATATGATAGAGATCCTGGGTCAGAAAGATCTTCTGAAGAAGGAATAGGCTACCCACTCCACTAGAATCTACCTGTAATGCAGGAGACTTGGGTTCACTTCCCAGGTTGGGAAGATCCCCTGGAGAAGGAAAAGGTTACCCACTCCAGTATTCTGGCCTGGAGAATTTCATGGACTGTATAGTCCATGGGTTCACAAGAGTTAGACACGACTGAGCAAATTTCACTTTCACTTTTTTCAGAGATTCAGAGCCATAAGTTTCCACTATCAAAAAAAAAAAATTGGGAAAAATAGTTAATTATAAGGAAGTAAAAATAAAAATAAGGTTAAAAATTAATGGAACAGAAAATTAGAGTAAAAAAATTCAACAAGACCAAACTGGGTCTTTGAAAGTTTAACAGTATGTATATGTACTGAATATAAAGAAGGAAAGAAGGGGAGAGAGAGAAAACACAAGGTACAAATACCATAATGGCCAAATCTACAAATAACACAAATGTCCCTTAACAAATGAACAGGTAAATAAAACACAGTGTATTTACACTAAGATGGGACACTAGTCCATAGTAAAAGGAAAAGACTCTTGATATATGCAAGCACCAGGATAGTTCTCAAAGGTATCAGGTTCAGTGAAAAAGACTCAGTTTTAAAAGAATACATGCCCTGTGATTCCATTTGTGTAACATTACTGAAATAAGATAGTTATAAAGGAACACAAAATAGCAGATGGTGATGAGGAACATCAGAGAATATAAAGGAGTATATTGTGACAGATTTCTTTATGATGAAAGAATAATTCTGTATCTTGATTTGCTGATGGTTACACAAATTGATGCAGAACTTCACAGAACAATGCACACATTTATATATACACGTAAAAAATGATGAGCACCGAGTAAGGTATGTTGTCCAGTTAAATGTCATAGTTTTGATATCCTACTATAAGCCAGATAGGTCTCCCACATGTAGGAGAACCTGGGTAAAACCTTCATATGACTCTAGGTGATAAACAGGGATGACCATTGTTAAACCAAACAACATAAATAAATGTAAACATCATGTTCATGGAATGAAGCCCATCACAAAAAAAATGGTGAACTAATTATGTGACAGAAAGCAAATGAATAGGTTGAATGACCCAAAGGCAGAGACATGGACTGCAAAGCAACATGACAGAATTCTTGGGGTGATCAAAATATCCTGTATCTTGATCATGGTGGTAGTTTCACAGGTTTATACAACTCTCAAAACTCACCAAACTGTACATTTTACATGGATTCAGTTTATTATATGCAAATTATTCCTCAATAAAACACAAAAGGTAAAATAAAGGAGGAAGGAAAGGTGCCTTGGGAGTGTTTCAATTACCTGCCTGAGGGTCATAGTTCAAATGTTTTCTGTTAACTTTGTTTACATATTAAAAATTACAATACAATTTTAAATAAATAAAGAAATGCAAGACATTTAATCTCTGCATGAACATATTTCAAAGCTTTGTGGAAAACATGTCAAAGATCACTTACTTCAATTTATACTCAGCAAGCTTCATTTCCAGTTTTGTAAAATGCATGATTTATGTTTATGAATACTATAGTCAGGTCAAAGAAAACTATTAAGAGAAGCCAATTTTTTACTGGCTAATACAGTCAGAAATTAAAAAAACTTTACCACTTATGTAAGCATCACAGGTGAGAGGTGGGGAAATATAACCCAGTAAATAATCATGTGAAAGTATACTCATGCATTTGTGGCATGCTATTACCTTAAGTCTCTTTTACTATCTTTAAGTGTATCTTACTATAACTTGTGATTAATCTCTTAATAAAAATTTGGAACATTATATTTACAATTAGCTGATTTCAATAGATTATATCATTTTTTGTTTCTCATAGACTGGATTCCCCAGAAGTAGACTTGGAGATGAGGAATTTTATGAAAGTGGTTGACTAAAACGAAGCATCATCAGGAAAGAAGCAGAAAGGGTGAAGATAATGAGAAAGGAAAAACGGCAAATGAGTTTGTGATATTATGTCTCACTGAGCTCTTAAGGAGTGGAGGATATACTTCAGTAAAGTCCCAAACAGTTGTCCCATATGAATCAGCCATTAATAAATACCCTCCCTCCCTTGACTCAATTGTTCAGTTGCCCTTATTCGGGGCAACAATGGAACATAGCAAAAACCAACTTCATAAATTTTTAATCACTATTTTCTCATATATAACCAATGCTAGAGACTTTTTTTTCCTTCAAACCAGCAGATCTCCTTCAACATGAATCCCATCCAAATTACCTATAGGCAGCCTTAGCACACAGCAAGAAATGCTACAATATGGCAGTGGTAAACAGGGCTACTTCCTATGAATAGTAATCCCCATAATGTAACCTAGCAGAGAAGGATTCAGCTCCAGAAGCCCACCCTGACAGTGTAGCTAGAGGCACTTCTGGAACCAGCTGTTTCAGCTTAAGCTCCCTAGAAACAAAAGCTGAACTAAGGATTTAACTTGGCACTGCATAAATGTTCAGGAGTAGTGTAGGTATAGGACTATGAGAGAAAGACAGAGGAGCTACACAGCTTGTGAAAGCTCACTAGAAGTCCAAGTGCCTGAAGATGGTAAAAGTGTCAGAAGTAATCACAGACAGAGCATTACTGTCCTCTGTTATCAGGATATTTAAGTTCTTTGGAAATTTCTGGATTTTTCAAAACTCTAATACTTCAGTAAAATATAACAATATTTTTAGCAGCTCCAACTAATTAATGATTGATTTTAATACTTTGGGATAAATTTATTTTTGTAAGGCTAGAACAGAATAGCTTATGTACTCATAATCCATAAAACTTAAAATATTCTCATATTATTTTTTACTTGCTTTAATTGTTGCCCTTGTGTCAATGGTACAAGAGTTGTGCACTTTGAGTAACCCTAATAAATCACTCAAGCTATTATTTTCTCTCCAAAATGATGTTCAGTAGTACATACATTTCTTCCCTTTCAAGAGGTCCTATATGTGTATGCATAACCAAAATAATAATATTTTTGATGGATTAAAACTCAAGTTTTATTACACAGAGATATTTTTGCAATTAAAAACAATTACTAAGAGAAAGTGTAATTCAGCCTATATGGTTATATTGAAACACAACATGCTTACAAGTACAATAGAGGTTTATTTTTGTGTTTGTCACTGGGCTAACAGATGCGGTGGATTTTAAGCTGAAGTTGGAAATGTAGGACTATTGTTTTCCTCCCTAGGAGTTTCTTCAAGTAACTACTAAAAGTAAATTCTAAAGTAGCTTTAAAATATCAATTTTCTATGATGTATCTATTTATTACAATATAGTCTTTACTTTTGCCAAAAAGTTTTGTGATGTAAGTGTTGATAATACACAAGAAAACAGTGTTTTTCTAGTCACTCAGCATCCAGAGAAAATAAGTTAGTGTTCAATGAAAACATCTACTAGGATTGAATACAACATGCTTTTCGTACAGACAAAATACTTGTCAACAGTATTGTCAAAAGAAGAGGTACAGTGAATAAAATCAAAGAAGAGAAGGACTGTATTGGATTTATGTCATGAATAGATAATTGCATTTGAGGAAGCAATTTACTATATAGTGACCCCATTCCCCATCTTCTGTCAAACTCAATTCCCCTCACTCAGATGGCAGGACCTATTTCATAGATTCTGTCTACACAAGCAAAGTGAAATGCACACTTGAGCATTTATCCAGTGATTTTAGTTAATGTAGATAGATTCTTTATAAATTCTGTCTTTAAGAGAAACATTTGTTTTCTATTAATTATCTAAAATAGTCCCCGTTCTCTAAATTTTGACTCCCCAAACATTTTCTTAGAGACTGATTTGTTCACGGTAGTTTGATGTTCTACTCTACTCCACTCTTTGGAAAATATCTGAATGATTATACATATTACATTTATTTTCAGAACCCAATTACTTGGCATGCCTTATGAAATTTTTTTTCAGTTATCCACATTTTAACAATGTGCCAAAATAAGAATCATACAATTTGAAATGGCTAGATCACTTTTCCCATCATATGATTTGAGCAGTGGGAATCTGGAGTTAACTTCTAGAAGCACAATTTCTAGATGTCAGAAGAGCTGATTGTCTGCTGTCTTGGCAAACATCTGTGTTTGCTGCCTAACAGATCTTTAAGATTTATATTTTAATATGATTTCATATATGTCTGTTTACAATATAATTTGACTTTGACCTATAATATACCATTTAGATCTTTAATGCCTGACATCTGCAAATAGAAAAGGGAAGTATCTATGGAACATGTTTCTAACATTTCCAAACAAAATCTCAAAGATGAAAACTCAGTATCTCTACTATCATCGACTAAAAGAAAAACCAAAAATGGTAGGAATGTCAGGACGCCATATAGGCATCTGAAGGTATTATATTCGACTCAATATGTTACCAGCCACTGAAGGATTAGCAGTGTCATATAAATAACAAGAGCTTGTTCATACAGGGCATGAGGCTTAAGCAGGAAACAGAAGTTGATCAAAGAAAAAGAAAAGGTCACATAGAAATCTTGATCAAATCTCATCTAAACAGCAACTTATGCCAGCCAGAAAGTGTTAGATCATCTATAGAATCCTAGCTATGACTTTTCAATATATCAAAAAATCTGCTTATAGAAAAAATCATTTGGGAAATAAACATAACATAATAGTGTTTGGAATAATCTCTATGAATAGATAGATTGGAAAGAAAAGTCAGAGATATGACTGCATATGTTCACCTTGTTGAAAATTCCAAATCATGCTCCAAAATGATTTTTTGTTTTCTGGAGTACAATTGCTTTACAAAGTTGTGTTAGCTTCTGCTGTACAATAATCAATTGCATGTATACATCTTCGCTCCTACATGTTTCTTAAAATTCCTACCAGTTTCTATTATTACCAAACCATTAAATTTTTATTAAGATACATGATATAGTATACTATATCATATTATTAAGGAATAAATCAAATATAGAAAATGATACATGCAATATTTATGTGTGGTTTACAAGTAAGATGAAAATGCATATGCCTGTTAAATTAGGTTAAGAAATAGAACTATACCAAACCTATGTAATATCTGTGTGTACATTTAATTTCAGGCTCCTCATTTTTCATAAGACGTACCTCTTATCCTAAATTTTTGCATGTCTGATTATCTTTTTTTTTAAACCAAAGATACAGATATATATTTATACAAATAGAATCATACCATGTATATTTTTTCTGCAAATTGTCTTTAATGCAACATTATACTTGGAACATTAGCTTCGTGAAATTTAAAATTCAGTTCTTAGCTGTGGACTAATCCCTTTCATGATTAATTACAGCCCAATATATTCATACTAACCATACATGTATGCATTCTCCTGTTAATGAACATTTGCTTTGTTTTAGATTTTTGTGATTTGCAAAGCTGCTAGTGACAATATTATCCATGGCTTTGGAGAAAAATTAAAACAGAATTGATAATTAAAAACTAAATGTTTGAGAACCAAGTCACTTTACGTTGTATATATGACATGTCATATACACATAAGTTGGGATATATTTGGAAAAGAGAAGATAAAGGTAAATTATCAAGATGGAGTTATGAGAAACACTATGAGATTTTTCTCAAAGAAAGGGAGAGATGTCCACAACCACAAAACTGTATCATTAACAATTGAAGACAAGTTTCATTTTATGCAAGAAAAAAAACAATAGAACTCAAGAAGGATGATCAGACAATGGATACGTTTTATAGAAGATTTCTTACTTATTCTGGTCCATCAACTACATGTTATGGTTTACTGTCTAAGTCTGTGTCTATGAGGCAAGAATAGGTAGAGAGACAGAACTTCAAGATCTCTGAATGGTGTGTGTGTGAGCTAAGTTTCAGTCATGTCCGACTCTTCGTGATGCTATGAACCAAAGACCACCAGGCTCCTCTGTCCATGAGATTATCTGAACGGTAATCAAAAACAAATTAAAAAGTATACTGCTGTATCTTTAGGGTTTTCTATGTAGAGGATCATGTCATCTGCAAACAGTGAGAGTTTTACTTCTTCTTTTCCAATGTGGATTCCTTTTATTGATTCTTCTTCTCTGATTGCTGTGGCTAGGACTTCTAAAACAATGTTGAATAGTAGTAGTGAGAGTGGGCACCCTTGTCTTATTCCTGATTTTAGCAAAAAAGACATATCTCATTACAAAAGATATAAAGAACAGACTATTGAACTATGCAGGAGAAGGTGAGGGGGGGATGATTTGAGAGAATAGCATTGAAACATGTAAACTAATTACCATATATAAAATAGATGACCAGTGCAAGTTTCATGCATGAAGCAGGACACTCAAAGGTGATGCTCTGGGACAACCTAGAGGAATGGGGTGGGGATAGAGGTAGGAAGCAGTTTCAGGATTGGGGGGACACATGTGCACCCATGGCTGATTCATGTTGATGTATGGCAAAAACATTACTCCTTGGAAGGAAAGTTATGACCAAACCAGACAGCATATTAAAAAGCAGAGACACTACTTTGCCAACAAAGGTCCGTCTAATCAAGGCTATGGTTTTTCCAGTAGTCATGTATGGATGTGAGTGTTGGACTATAAAGAAAGCTGAACGCCGAAGAATTGATGCTTTTGAACTGTGGTGTTGGAGAAGACTCTTGAGAGTCCCTTGGACTGCAAGGAGATCCAACCAGTCCATCCTAAGGGAGATCAGTCCTGGGTGTTCATTGGAGGGACTGATGTTGAAGCTGAAACTCCAATACTTTGGCCACTTGACATGAAGAACTGACTCATTTGAAAAGACCCTGATGCTGGGAAAGATTGAAGGCAAAAGGAGAAGGGGACGACAGAGGATGAGATGGTTGGATGGCATCAGCGACTCAATGGACATGAGTTTGGTTAAACTCCAGGAGTTGGTGACAGACAGGGAGGCCTGGTGTGCTGCAGTCCATGGGGTCACAAAGACATGAATGAGCAACTGAACTGAACTGACCTGATGGCAAAAACCACCACAATATTGTAAGATAATTAGCCTCCAACTGAAATAAATATTAAAAAAATATATATACCGCTATTGTCATCAGTGCCTATGTATGCTCAGAATACTCTTTAACCTGATATCACTGTTGCATTTTGGAAAAACACAGAAAGAAGGAAACTAGACATGAACAAATATAAATTACACTGGGCCACTGTGAATCTGCCACAGAGGCAATTTCATGGTTTCAGGAGGCATTCTCTCTCACAGTGAAAGGAGCTTATCTTTGTTTACCAAAATAAACATAAAACCGCATACAAATACCTGATAATAGTCTTCAGTAGGTAGAATGTGCCCCATAGTGTAGAATTATATCTTAGTTAGTACCTGAAATATGATACTGTGAAAGTGCTGTGGTCAATTTGCCAACAAATTTGGAAAACTCAGCAGTGGCCACAGGACTGTAAAAGGTCAGTTTTCATTCCAATCCCAAAGAAAGGCAATGCCAAAGAATGTTCAAACTACTGCACAATAGGACTCATCTCACACGCAAGTAAAGTAATGCTCAAAATTCTCCAAGACAGGCTTCAGCAATACGTGAACCGCGAATTTCCAATCTTCAAGTTGGTTTTAGAAAACTCGGAGGAACCAGAGATCAAATTGCCAACATCTGTTAGAGCATCAAAAAAGCAAGTGCGTTCCACAAAAATTACTTATGCTTTGTTGACTATGCCAAAGCCTTTGACTGTGTGGATCACAATAAACTGTAGAAAATTCTGAAAGAGATGGGAATACCAGACTACATGACCTGCCTCCTGAGAAATCTGTATGCAGGTCAAGAAGCAAGAGTTAGAACTGGACATGGAACAACAGACTGGTTCCAAATAGGAAAAGGGGTACATCAGGGCTGTATATTGTCACCCTGCTTATTTAACTTATATGCAGAGGACATTATAAGAAATGCTGGGCTGGACGAAGCACAAGCTGGAATCAAGATTGCTGGGAGAAATATCAATAACCTCAGATATGCAGATGATACCACCCTTATGGCAGAAAGCAAAGGACTAAAGAGCCTCTTGATGAAAGTGAAAGAGGAAAGTGAAAAAGTTGGCTTAAAACTCAACATTCAGAAAACTAAGATCATGGCATCTGGTCCCACCACTTCATGGCAGATAGATGGGGAAAAAGTGGAAACAGTGACAGACTTTATTTTTTTGGGGGGGTGAGGAGGGGGCCTCCAAAATCACTGCAGATGGTGACAGCAGCCATGAAATTAAAAGACGCTTACTCCTTGGAAGAAAAGTTATGACTAACCTAGACAGCATATTGAAAAGCAGAGACATTACTTTGCCAACAAAAGTCCGTCTAGTCAAAGCTATGGTTTTTCCAGTAGTCATGTACGGATGTGAGAGCTGGACTGTAAAGAAAGTTGAGTGCCGAAGAACTGATTCTTTTCAACTGTGGTGTTGGAGAAGATTCTTGAGAGCCCCTTTGACAGCAAGGAGATACAACCAGTCTTTTCTAAGGGAGATATGTCCTGAGTGTTCACTGGAAGGACTGATGTTGAAGCTGAAACCCCAATATTTTGGCCACCTGATGAGAAGTACTGACTCATTTGAAAAGACCCTGATGTTGGGAAAGATTGAAGGCAAAAGGAGAAGGGGACGACAACAGAGGATGAGATGGTTGGATGGCATCAGCGACTCAATGGACATGAGTTTGAGTAAACTCTAGGAGCTGGTGATGGACAGGGAGCCCTGGCATGCTGCAGCCCATGGGGTCGCAAAGAGGCAGACAAGTCTGAGCAACTGGACTGAACTGAGTACCCGAAAATTAAAGTGCCCAACTCATTTAGCCAAAATCTTAGGAATAATCTGTTATTTTATATTTACTACTAATCCCCATATTCTGAGAAAGTTAAAAAAACATTAAACTTTAAGAAGAGATAAAGAAGTTTTTTCATAGTGAAACTTGTTCTAATCAGTCTATGATCTTTTCCTTCTAATTCATGCATATGTCCCAGCAGGATTTGATGAGAAAAAAACGCACTGAGTGTAAAAGCAAAAACTGTGTTTTGCATGCATATTTTAAAATTATCCCTATATCACCATGTTTTATATAGGTAAAATAAGAGTTGACTTCAAATTATTGTTAGAGTTTATTGAACAGTTTCTGTTATACATACATAAGGCTATTATTGTCTTTGAATCTGGGGAGTTAAGAGTCTGAAGTCTACAGGCATGCACTCAAGTAGGGAGATGGTTTAAAGTACAGAAAACAAGGATAAAAACAGAACCCACAAGTTTAAGCTGTAACTCATACAGGACAGAATGCAACCCGTATCAGCATCTCATTATCTTCCAACCTCCAACTTGAATGATGGTGGCACCCTTCTGAGAAGTCTGCACCTCTCGTCACAGATCTAAGTGTGCACCTGGTCAGCAGGCAGACAAACCAGAGGCGGCTCTGGAGGAAGTCAGATAAGCTGTAAGCTCTGCTGTTGCCCCTCACAACTGAGTGAGCCAGAAGGTAAGAAAATTCATGTGTGAACTGAAACAGTGCCTACTGCACTTATCATGTCAGTGAAAACATTATGAAAACATAATGTGCCTCCCAAATCTTTGTTATTTGTGGTCTGGGATGACTGGGAACAAAGCAGGTAAAGAAATTATGAGGAACATAGCTCTAATTTAGCTAGAATGATACAATACAGAGTCAGCAGATTGTTTGAGATTATTAACTATGAGGTGCTATCGTAACACACGCTGTATAAGAGAGACATGTTGACATGAGTGGTCAAATTTAGATGTCTGGATTCCATAATATATGAAAAGGGAATTCTTACATTTTAAAAGAAACTAACTCTTAAAAAGAAATATACGCACACCTGAATTATCATTAGAGAAAATATAGGAAACTTTGTTAGACTTCACTTTCAGAATGGTAATGTGAAGATTTGCACAGATCTGCCCTCAGGAAACAACAAAACCTGATGAAAATGAAGGAAAATCAATCATGTAAAATCTCTGGAAGTGTTTTAAGAGCATACCACCTAGGAAGAAACATTTACAAACAATGAGATTCTTCAGTACTTAAGCCATGACCCCCAGGCCCACTTCCCACTTCCATCTCAGCACAATGACAGACAATCCAATCTGGGTAAGTGTGGCCAAAGGAACAGAGCTCTCTTCCCCCTCAGCTCCAAGTCAAAAAATATGGTGTCTCACCAGAAGAGGCAGGTGGCAGCATTTCTCATGCCCCCAGCTCCAAGTTGTAGAGGATAAATACCTGGGGACTGCTGTTAAGAGACTGGAGACTTCCTGCCTCTGCTCCACCCACGTTAATAGGGCAGAAGGCTAACTCTGCCATGGCAGGTTGAGAATATCCAGACCCAGCTACTCGTAGAGTACAAGGTCCATGCTAAGAGATTAGCTGAGAAAACTAGAGGTTATTATCCTCACTCAATGCCCTGCTCATAAAGCCAGTGTCACCTCCAAGAAAAGCAGGTCACTGCCCCCACTCTTAGCTCCAGAGCAATGACTCAGAGATTTTCCAAGGAAGAGTGCCAATCTATTAAAGCAGAAAACTCTGAAATTTTCACCAAGTGACTATTTGAAACACTGGTGGGAAATGCAAACCTTCGAGCACTACTGAGAATGATGGTGTTTTTGATGATAAACAATTAAAAGTGATACCTAAGCCATAGGCTATCTATTATTTAGTTTACTAGAGAGAACCAAGAAAGAAGGAACTGAGAAGTGGTCTCCTAAAAGAGGGGAAAAAAAAAGAACACTCAAGACTTTCCTAAAATATCTACTGTTAAGGTGAGTGCAGAGAAAAAGAGAGCAAGCCAGGCAGTCAGGTAAGAAAAGGAAATTTATTAGAGGGAAAAGAGAGTGTGACTGGCTCTTAAGGAGAACCAGCATTCTCCCTTTCTGACAGAGTCCTTCTTATACCCCACCACTGAAAAGTTCTCTTAAGGGATGGTCATGTAGCTGGAGGTCTGGAATCCAGTGGTCTCACAGCTTCGAGAAGATAGGCACCAGTGAAATAACAGGATGCCATTTGGGCAATTTGGGCAGTCTCACAGGTCACTGTGATTTATTCTTTGTGTGCGAGGTCAACATAACGAACCATCTCACCAGTGAAACCCCATGAGGGTCCTATCATCTACCTGTGCAGAGGAAGCTGAAGTTTACTCAGATCAGATGGTCTTGTGTCCTGGGAATCTTTTGCGAATATAGCAATCAGCAGCTAATTAGAAGAGACTAAAAACTAGCTGTGATACCAACACAGAAAGATGGTTCAACAGAAAGATGAAGCAAAGAGACAAAGACAGTCCTGCTAAAACCACTGATATCTAAGAGTGACTGTAGAACTGCAAGGAAGCAGCCTCTGTGAGTGATACCAGAGACTTAATATTGAGGGGGAAAAGGACTCCATTAGAATAGTCCAGGCAAGGCACTAAACAAATAAACAAGCAAACAACATTAACAAAATGGACTGAAGAGATGGGTGAGAATCAGCATCCTTCATGGCTAGGTGTGTTACCAACACAGCAAACAAGGCAGGACTTGTGGAACTTCTTGTGACAGGGATCAATCAGTCAACTGATTTAACAGACAAGGACATCAAAGCAGTCATTATCAATCTGTTCAAAGAACTAAAGGAAAGCATGGGTACAGCTAAAGGAAAATATGATGATGATGCCTCATCAAATAAAGAAAATCAATTGAGAGGCAGAAATTATAAAAAACAAACAAATTAAAAAAACAACACACAAAAAAAACCCCAGCCAAATGGAGATTTCAGAGTTAAAAAGTAGAGTTGAAATAAGAATTCACTAGAGAGGCTCAGCAGATTTGATCTGGCAGATGAATGAATATAGAAGTCATCATATAAATTGAAGACCCCTAAAATTTCCAGATAATTAAGGAAATTAACCTTTCCATACTCTCAATGTGCCAAAAAGTACTTCTGATAAAAGTTAACCTGAGAAGTTTAAGAACTCGATTGCACAAAATTTAGACAAATCTTTGGCAAACAGAGGGCTTCCCTGGTCGTTCAGCTGGTCAAGAATCCGCCCACAATGTGGGAGAAGTGGGTTCTATCCCTGAGTTGGGAAGATCCCCTGGAGATCTTTTTGCCACATTTCTCAATTTCTCAAAGTTGTACCCTAAGGAAGTATATGGCTATAAAAAGTTGTGATGTGTATGTTCATCAGCTCTGCACATCTGTGTAAAACACTGGTGCCTGACAGTCAGTTGATATTATTCACATCCTAGTTTTCTCTATGCCATATGTTATTGTGATTAAAAATCACAATTAGCATGTGAATAAGACTCTACTAGGAACAACAGAACAATTGTTTATGCAAGATATGCAGGGTGTGTTCTGTTAAAGGAAAAGAGAATAGTTATTTGTGACAGAAATTGAGTGGGTGCTCTCAAAATGAGGAAGAAAAAAGAGTAGGACAAAGCCTGAACAGATACAGAAAGCTGTAGGAAATTCATGGAAAGGGAATTTTATTTGTCTTGGTCATAGCAAGCAAAAAATTTATTTATAAATGTTCTTAAAAATATCTTCAATTTTAAATACAGTATTACTGTAAAACTAAAATTTCATATTCTGTTAAATTGTCTCTCTTATTAGCCTCCTCTTAATAAGAGGTTCTAAAAGGGTTTTTTCTACTCTTGGCTAATCTTAGGAAGCAAAGATTCTGTTTCGACAAGAGTTAAGTGTGATCAGTCATAATTTCAGTTGCTTTGAAAAAATATTAATTTGAGATGGAGAAAAGCAAACTTACAGTTACCAAGGAGGAAAAAGGAGGGATAAACTGGGAGATCGGGATTGACACATACATGCTACTATATATAAATTAGATAACTAATAAAAACCTACATAATATGCAGATGATACCACTTTAATGGCAGAAAGTGAAGAACTAAAGAGCTTCCTGATGAAGGTGAAAGAGGAAAGTGAAAAAGCTGGCTTAAAACTCAACATTCAATAAACTAAGATCATGGCATTTGGTCCCCTTACTTCCTGGCAAATAGACGGGGAAAAAGTGGAAACAGCATCAGATTTCATATTGTTGGGCTCCAAAACCAATGTGGATGGTGACTGCAGTCACAAAATTAAAAACTTTTTTTCTTTCTTTTTTTCCATAGAAGAAAAGCTATGACAAACCAAGCCTGTGTATTAAAAAGCAGAGACAACACTTTCAGAAAAGGTCCAAATAGTCAAAGCTATGGTTTTCCCAGTAGTCATGTACAGATGTGAGAGTTGGACCATAAAGAAGGCTGAGTGACAAAGAATTGATGTTTTCAAACTGTGGTGCTGGAGAAGACTGTTGAGAGTCCCCTGGACAGCAAGTAGATCAAACCAGTCAGTCTTAAAGGGAATCAGCCTTGAATATTCGTTGGAAGGACTGGTGTTAAAGCTGAAGCTCCAATACTTTGGCCACCTGATGTAAAGAGCCAAAATACTGGGAAAAGACCTTGATGCTGGGAAAGATGGAGGGCAAGAGGAGAAGTGGGTTACAGAGGATGGGATGGTTGGATTGCATCACCAAGTCAATGGATATGAATTTGAGCAAACTCAGGGAGATAAGTGAAGGACAGGGAAGCCTGGCATACTGCAGTCCACGGGGTTGCAAAGAGTCAGACATGACTTAGTAACTGAACAACAGCAACAAAAACAAAAACTCAGTATTTTACTCAGTACTCTGTAATGATCTACATCAGACAAATATCTGAAAAAGAGTGTATATATGGATATGTGTAACTGATTTACTTTGCTATATACCTGAAACTAACACAGCAGTATAAATCAACTATACTCCAATACAAATTAATTTAAAAATAATTTCACTCAATATTTGAGAAAGATCTTAAAAGTAAAATATTAAATTTGAGACAACTTTGCTTTATTCAACTGAATCCAATATATTCTGAGGACTGATGCTGAAGCTGAAACTCCAATACTTTCACCACCTGATGTGAAGAACTGATTCATTTGAAAAGAACCTGATACTGGGAAAGATTGAAGGCAGGAGGAGAAGGGGATGACAGAGGATGAGATGGTTGGATGGCAACACTGGCTCAATGGACATGAGTTTGAGTAAACTCCATGAGTTGGTGATGGACAGGGAGGCCTGGCGTGCTGCAGTCCATGGGGTCAGAGAGACTCGGACACGGTTGAGCAACTGAACTGAACTGAACTGAACCAGTATATTCTAGCGGTTTCTTGTAGGGATTTACATCACTTACTTATGAGGTTTTCTTAATATACAGATGTTTAGCACCATTTCCAGACTTAGTGCATCTTTTTCCTTGAAAATCTTGATATATTTTCAGCATATGCTTGGTATAGTCAGGATACATTATTCCTCTTGATTATTATACATCATATTTTCCCCTGTAATGATATTATGTTTAATGATTTCCATAAATTACATCTCTGTTCTTTGAAAACAGATATTCATTAAGTTTACACATATTTTGTGCAAATCATTTTTATTGACTTTAGTTTCCTTTGTGTGTCACTGAAACAAGAAAAATTTCTTATCAATTACATTATATCTGTTATGAATTCTCATCAGATCTGTCACTTTTTAAAGTGATCATTAGTAAGCCAACCATAGTGATTTTAGATCTTTCTGTCACTTACAGTTGTTAATTTTATTTTGATACTTCCTTTAAAGTATTTCAAATGACCTAAAGCAGAGATTTTTGTCTTTCACAAAATTGGCTATCTCACATTCTGTTAGAAAATGACTATGCCAGTCAGGGACATTTGGGCATAGAACTTCTGATGGCATTTCATAAATAAGTTTATTAACCTGTAGATTAAACCAAGATTACCAGAATTCCAGTGGAAAAGCAGATGGTTCATAACACTGATAAATCAAGATCAAACAGAACAAGAATTAAATATGTAGTACTGAAAGGACTCATAAAGGATGGCTAGAAGTATTGTTTGGAATACTGCTGATGTTTTAACATTTGATTTTCTAAACATATGAATATACTTTTTCTTTTCTCTTAAGCTGTCTATAGTTTAAGTTCATGAAACATTGAGCAAATTATGCTTTTATAAACAGAAGTAAAATATTTATCTTTCTCTCTCTCTAAAACCTTCCAGAATTTGGAAACTTTACTGAGTATTCTTATCTTCATGGCAACATAATTATTTGTGTGTGTTCAATAAGTGTTTGTCTGAGTTTTTAAAAGGACAGAATTGGAAACATTTCTTAAAAAAATTTGTTTCAATATTTTCAATATCAGCTGTAATTCTACAAACTAAAATTTCCCAATTCAATCCTGAGTGATAAAATCTGAATGCCTAGATCCATATCAAAACTCCAGGTTGACTCATATTTGCTTTCCTATCCCTAAGGTCTAAACAGTTTAGATGTCAGTAAATCCAACAAATTCATACCCTTGACCAGTTCAGCTCCTCAGTCATGTCTGAATCTTTGCGACCCCATTGACTGCAGCACACCAGGCTTCACAGTCCACTACCAACTCCCAGAGCTTGCTCAAACTCATGTCCAGAGATTCAGTGATGCCACCCAACCATCTCATCCTCTGTCATCCCCTTTTCCTCCTGCATTCAATCTTTCCTAGCATCAGGGTATTTTCCAATGAGCCGTTCTTCACATCAGGTGCCCAAAGTGTTGGAGTTTCAGCTTTAACATCAGTCCTTCCTGTGAATATTCAGGACGGATTTCCTTTAGGATGGATTGGTTGGATCTCCCTGCAGTTCAAGGGACTCTCAAGAGTCTTCTCCAACGCCACAGTTTAAAATCATCAATTCTTCAGCGCTCGGCTTTCTTTATAGTCCAGCTCTCACATCCATACATGACTACTGGAAAAAACATAGGTTAGATAAGACTGACCTTTGTTGGCAAAGTAATGTCTCTGCTTTTTAATATGCTGCAAGGTTGGTCACAGCTTTAGTTGCAAGAAGCAAGCGTCTTTTAATTTCATGGCTACAGTCACCATCTGCAGTGATTTTGGAGTCCAAGAAAATGAAGTCTGCCACTGTTTCCACTTCTTCCCCATCTATTTGCCATGAAGTGATGGGACCAGATGCCATGATCTTAGTTTTTTTAATGTTGAGCTTTAAGCCAACTTCTTCAGTCTCCTCTTTCACTTTCATCAAGAGGCTCTTTATCTTTAGTTCTTCTTTGCTTTCTGCCATAAGGGTGGTGTCATCTTCATATCTGAGGTTATAGATATTTCTCCTGGCAAACTTGATTCCAGCTTGTGCCTCATCCTGGTATTTCACATGATTTAGTCTGCATGTAAGTTAAATAAGCAGGATGACAATATACAGCCTTGATGTAGTCCTTTTCCTATTTGGAACCACTCCATGATTCCATGTTTATTCTAACTGTTGTTTCCTGACCTGCATATAGATTTCTCAGGAGGCAGGTCAGGTAGTCTGGTAGTCCCATCACTTTAAGAATTTTCCACAGTTTGTTGTGATCTACACAATCAAAGGCTTTGGCATAGTTCATAAAGCAAAAGTAGTTGTTTTCCTGGAATTCTTGTGCTTTTTTGATGATCCAGCAGATGCTGGCAATTTGATCTCTGGTTGCTTGGCCTTTTCTAAATCCAGCTTGAACATCTGGAAGTTTACCGTTCACGTACTGTGGAAGTCTGGCTGGAGAATATTGAGCATTACTTTGCTAGTGTGAGATATATGTCAATTGTGCAGTAGTATGAGCATTCTTTGGCATTGCCTTTCTTTGGGATTGGAATGAAAACTGACCTTTTCCAGTCCTGAGGCCACTGCTGAGATTTTCAAATTGCTGGCATATTGAGTGCAACACTTTCACAGCATCATCTTTTAGGATTTGAAATAGCTCAACTGGAATTCCATCACCTCCACTAGCTTTGTTCGTGGTGATGCTTCCTAAGGCCCATTTGACTTTGCATTCTAGGATGTCTGGCTCGAGGTGAGTCATCACACCATCGTGGTTATCTGGGTCATGAAGATCTTTTCTGTATAGTTCTTCTGTATACTCTTGCTACCTCTTCTTAATATCTTCTGCTTCTGTTAGGTCCATAACCCTTCTGTCCTTTATTGTGCCCATCTTTGCATGAAAAGTTCCTTTGGTACCTCTAATTTTCTTGAAGAGATCTCTAGTCTTTCCCATTCTATTGTTTTCCTCTATTTCTTTCACTGATCACTGAGGAAGGCTTTCTTGTCTCTCCTTGCTATTTTTTGGAACTCTACATTCAAATGGATATATCTTTCATTTTCTCCTTTGCCTTTAGCTTCTCTTCTTTTCTCAGCTATTTGTAAGGGCTCCTCAGACCACTTCTTCTTTTTGCATTTCTTTTTCTTTGGGATGGTCTTGATATCTGCCTCCTGTATAATGTCATGAACCTCCGTCCATAGTTCTTCAGGCACTCTATCAGATCTAATCCCTTGAATCTATTTGTCATTGTATAATCGTAAGGGATTTGATTTGGGTCATAACTGAATGGTCCAGTCGTTTTCCCTACTTCCTTCAAGTTAAGACTGAATTTGGCAATAAGGAGTTCATGATCTGAGCCATAGTCAGCTTCCAGTCTCATTTTTGCTGACTGTATAGAGCTTCTCCATCTTAGGCTGTAAAGAATATAATCAATCTGTTTTCAGTATTGATCATCTGGTGATGTCCATGTGTAGAGTCTTCTCTTGTGTTGTTGGAAGAGGGTGTTTGCTATAACCAGTGCATTCTCCTGGCAAAACTGTTAGCCTTTGACCTGCTTCATTTTGTAATCCAAGGCTCAATTTGCTTGTTCCTCCAGGTATCTCTTGACTTCCTAATTTTGCATTCCAGTCTGCTATAATGAAAAGGACGTCTTTTTTGTGTCCTTATCAATACTGCAAAACATGCATGGGCTGGATTTCTCCCTGATTAACTCAAAGTCTGGACTAAGTTGTTGTGTTCAGTTGCTCAGTTGTTTCCAACTCTG
Source organism: Dama dama (assembly GCF_033118175.1). Classification (NCBI taxonomy): domain Eukaryota; kingdom Metazoa; phylum Chordata; class Mammalia; order Artiodactyla; family Cervidae; genus Dama; species Dama dama. The sequence continues at coordinate 64,458,700 of NC_083710.1, read as the reverse complement.
CAACTCCATGGACCTCAGCATGCAAGGCTTTCCCTTTCCCTCAATATCTCCTTGAATTTGCCCAAGTTCATGGCCATTGCACTGGCGATGCCATCCAACCACTTCATCTTCTGTCTCCCTCTTTTCTGCCTTCAACCTTTCCCGGCATCAAGTTGTTTTCCAATGAGTTGGCTGTTCACATCAGGTGGCCAAAGTATTGGAGCTTCAGCATCAGTCCTTCCAATGAGTATTCAGGGTTGATTTCCTTTTAGATTGACTGGTATGATCTCCCTGCTGTCCAACAAACTCTCAAGAGTCTTCTCCAGCACCACAGTTTGAAGGCACCAATTCTTCAGCACTCAGCCTTCTTTACGGTCCAACTCTCACAACTATACATGACTACTGGAAAGACCACAGCCTTGACTATATGGACCACTGTCAGCAAAGTGATGTCTTCACTTTTTAACACACTGTCTAGGTTTGTCACAGTTTTCCTGATATGAAGCCATCATCTTCTAATTTAATGGCTGCAGTCACCATCCACAATGATTTCAGAGCCCAAGAAAAGGAAATCTGTTGCCACTTCCAGCTTTTTTCCCTTCTATTGCCATGATCTTAGTTTTTTAAATTTAATTTTAAGCCAGTTTTTTCACTCTCCTCCTTCATCCTTATCAAGAGTTTCTTTAGTTCTTCTTCCTTTCTGACATTAGAGTGGTATCATCCTCATATCCTCATATCACCCATAACATCCCCAGAAAGGTGTTGGTTGATATAGACAGCAGGATGGTGGCCAAGGAAGCTGGAATCCACTATGACTGTGTAACAACTTACCTGCCAAATCAACTAGCCCTGAAAATGGATGGTGCTGGATGCTCATCAGACCCCCTGGACTACATATGTCTAGTGAAAATCTTGGGTCATGCCTGCCTCTATACAATAACCAATAATGTGGACATCATCAAGAGAAATGACACCTTATTTTAAAAAATGAGCAGTATGTCATAATATAAAGATTTTAATCCATTAACCTCTTGGAATCTGCTGGAATGAATGGTTCCAAGATTTGACTTCTGGCTCTTTTAATGTAAAGATAAATATTTCCCATTTTCCTTTCAGGTATCCCTCTCTTCAGAGGCCTGATCTCCAGAGCTCTAAACCAACTGATATTTCCTATCACAGCTCAGGAGAGTTCAGTTGACTTTCCAGTCTTTAAGAGACTGTTTCTTAGACCTACATTCTCCCTGCTCAGGAGATTTACAACTACTCCTGAGTTTTCCAGTGATGAATGATACTCAATTAACAAAAACAATAGCTATTTTGAACTTTGAGATGACATACCAATATTTATGAGATTCAGTGAAAGCAGTGCTTATAAGACAATTTACAATTGTAAATGAGTATTATTAAAATAGTTTGAATCAATAGTCTAACATTTTCCTTAAACCACAAATAAGAGCAAATCAAACACAAACAAGTAGAAGGAAAGAAATAATAAAGATGGGCGATATTACAGTATTGCTTTTTTCTGAGTTATAAGGTCCATGCTGTTGCAAATGGCAAAACTTTATCTTTTTTATGGGTGAACAGTATTCTACATGCACACACACACACACACACACACGCGCGCGCGCACACCTTTCTTTATCATCTGTTGATAGACTCTTAGGTTGCTTCCGTATCTTGGAAATTGTAAATAATGCTGCTATGAACACTGGGTTGTGTGTATCTCTTCAAGTAAATGTTTTTGTTTCTTTTGGATATATACCAAGGACTTAGATTGCTGAGTTATACGGCAGTTCCACTTTCAATATTTTGAAAATGTTACATGCTGTTTTTAACAGTGGCTGTGGCAATTTACAGTCCCACCAGCAGTGTACATGAGTTCTTTATTCCCCACAGCCTCCCTAACACATTATGTGTCCTTTTTGATGATAGTCACTGAGATAGGTGTGAAGTAATATGTCATCATGGCTTTGATTCACATTTCCTTGATAATTAGCAATGTTCAGCATCTTTTCATGAGCCTTTTGTCTATCTGGATATCCTCTTTAGAAAAAATGTCTATTCATATATTCTGCTTATTTTCTTAATCAATTTTTGGATGTTGAGTTGTAAGAGTTGTTCACATATTTGGATATTAAACCTTTATCGGTTATATAATTTGCAAACACTTTCTCTACTCTGTAGGCTGTCTTTTTCATTTTGTTGATGATTTCCTTTGCTGTGCAAAAGCTTTTAAATTTAATTAGGTCCCATTTGTTTATTTTTGCTTTTATTTCCTCTGTTTTGGAGACAGGTCCAAAAAACATTGCTACAATTTAGAGTATTCCGCCTACATCTTCCTCTAAGAGTTTTATGTCTTCTGGTATTACACTTAGTCCTTTAATGCATTTTGAGTTTACTTTTGTCTATAGCATTAGAGAATGTTCTAATTTTATTCTTCTACATATAGCTGTCCAGTTTTCCCAGCAGCACCTATTAAAGAGACAGTCTTTCCTCCACTGTATATTCTTGTCTCCAACTGGGAAAGGAAAGTTAAGTTATCAGTGTCTGCAGATGACATGATACTATACATCAGTGACCCCAATATCTTTGGCACCAGGCACCAGTTTTTTGCAAGATAATTTTTCCATAGACTGGGAAGGGGGCAGCAGGGCACCCCTGCTGTATGTCAAAAATGTAAAGATGCCACCAGAAAACCCCTAGAGCTCATCAATATATTCAATAAAGTTACAGGAAACAAAATTAATAATGTTGTACTTTTGTACACTACCAACTAACCCTCAGGAAGAAAAAAAAAAAAAGGAAACTCCCATTTACCACTGTAATAAAAGGAATAAACTACCTAGGGATAACCTTCCTAAGTAGGTAAAAGATCTGTACTCAGAAAACTACAAGACATTACTGAAAGAAACTGAAGACAACACAAAGAGATGCAGATATACTATGTTCTTAAGATTGGAAGGATATTGTTAAAATATTGATTAAAATTGATGTAATGCTCAAAGGAATCTACAGATTCAAGTCTATCCCTGTGAAAATACCAATGGCATTTTTCACAAAACTAGGACACATAATCAAAATTTGTATAGAAACACGAAAGACCTTCAATAGCCAAAATGATCTTGAGAAAGAAGCACAGAGCCAGAGGAATCACACGCTCTGGTGTTTGACTATACTACAAAGCTACAGAAATCAAAACAGTGTTGTGCTGACACAAAAAAAGACAAGTGAAGTAGCAGACAGAACAGAAATAATCCGACACACTTAAGGTCAATGAATCTATGAAAGGTAAAAAAACAAAAAACAACAACTTCTAAATTGTGATTTTCATCTCTTCAGTATCAGTACATTTAGGGAACTACTCCTGTTATCTGGAAGGATAGTATAACACAGAAGAGGCTTACTTATCCAGGAATTTGAACATTGAGCAAGCAAAGTATCTGAAGGGAAGCTGAGTTGAGTTAGCCAAAGAAACATGTTAAAGCAACCTCCACAAGCTCCAACTACTCTGACAGCCTTAAAGCTATCCTATGTTGTAGCTTTCATATAATCTAGCCTTCAAGACACCTTCTAATCTATAACCTGTCAAATTCCTTCCCAATAAATTATTTTTGATTATGTTAGATTTGGTTTTGAGTTATACAGTTATTGGAAAGGGAATAGGCTTTCTTGTTCTGTGCCTGGGTTTTAATGGATTGTATTTTTCATATGTCTTAGTTTGAATAGTATGTGCTGGTAGCTATCTACTAAATAATCTATAGCACTTAGAAATCCCCTTGCCTTAAAGTATAAGAATCCTTGATTTTCTGTGACTTTTACAAATTTGACATTGTAATTCTCACATAGCATTTAAAAGGTTGACTAGGAATTTTTAGTTGAAATGTAGAATGTAATATGTTATAATTGTGTAGTTTTAAAATAATATAGTCTTCTAGTCTTTGGCTTCAAGCAGAATACCTGACTTCCTGAATAGTTCATTAGTGTTAAGTGGGAGTTGCCTGTATTTTAGTTTCTGATGTTCTTTAATAAAGAAAGAGCAACCAAGAAGCCTGAAAAATGAACACTGGATGAGGAAATTGGCTGTATCTACCATAAACCCTGTATCAGATAATCTACAACTGCACCTTTCCTCCATTTCTTGTATGCTAAGAGATTATGTGGTTGGTTGGTTTCTGTCTAATTTGAAGAGGCTGTTTTCTTTGGCAGAATGCTGACAGCAGCATATTTCACAGATGACACTCAGATAGCAGTGAAAGAGTTTTAGTCAGACCAAGAACACAGAAGTTAGTGTATAAACAAATTTGTGATTGTTTCAGAATGAGCCCCAAAGTCATGTGGCTCAACTAGACTTACTTGAAATGAACAATGTTCTGTGTTCCAACATTTGGCTCAGCAAATTCCCACACCAAACTTAACTCTTCCACTATTGCCATCTTCCAATCCATTTGCACAGTGCATAGAATGCTTTCTAGATTATAATTCTGATTCTCTTACTTCCTGATCAATATCCTTTTAAAATCAACCACCTGCCCTCTGAATTATGTCCAAACCCTTTTTGATCTTTTATATAAACTTTCCTGTCATTTACCATCAATAATATTAAGTTTGCAACATCAGGAGGAAGAGAAAATAGGAAAATCTGAAACAAATATTAGGAAAAACATCCATAAACAGGTTCGTAAACTAAGACAGCATCGGTAATCAACAAAGCTTCAGGAGGTAAAAAGCATTAGTTGTGTGTGTGTCTGTGTGCTTGGTCATGTCTGACTTTGCGATCCCATGGACTGCATTAAAAGCAATGTAAAAAAGAAAGCCATAGGAGAAACCCAATAAACAAATAGGGGCCTATTTAAGAGAATTAATTTTATATAGACATATGATACTGCACATACATTTCATGATAAAATAAAAATACCAGTTTCCTTTGGAAGATTTGTATTCAGAGATAATATGTTTTGAAACACAGATCTTGAATAAAGTGTTACAGGACGTACACTGGTATTGAACTCATGTTGTTGAAAATATGAGAAATGAAGAAAATGTAACACAGAGCTAATGCATTTTTTCCTAAAAATTAGTAATTCAGTACATATACTAAATAGATCAAAGGTATAATAAACTAAATCATATAAGAATCTGAGGCTGAAATTTACAGTAAAAAGATTACTAAAAATTCAGATATTTGATCTTTGTATTGTCTCAGACACTGTCTAGCATTACAGTAGTATAGAAGGCAAAAAAAAAAAAAATCTTTTAAATATACTGCTTGATACCTGAAGCATAAAGTTGTTTAAAAAAATGAGTAAATTTGGAATTTGACAGAATTTTTTAAAAAGTAATCTCATCACTCACTGGACATATAATTTTAACAAATACTTTCACTTCTTTAATCATAATTTATAGATTATGAAAGTAATTATAATATTTAAAGTTCATTAAATATTATAGAAAAATATTTTCCCTATAAAATAGAAAAACATTTAGATTTTACCTTTGAATTGCATATAAATTATAAGTTAAAGTTTTTCTATTAAATTTAACAAGATACTTTTCATGGAATGTATTCATTTTATACCTTTCAAGAGATTCTGTATTATCAGTCAAAAATACACCTCTTCCCAGAAATTAATAGTTAGCAAATAAAAATCATGAGTAGCAACTGTAGTTTTAGAGAAGCCTGAAGAATTGAGTAGATATGCAGAATTCTTTCAGCTATGAAGAACAGTCTCCAGAAGAAATGAAGACTATACTCCAGAAAGAAAGTGGTCCTTTTAAATGTGTATTATTCAGAAATACAAGAATTACAATTTAGGATGACTTCTCTACATGCAACGTAGAAAATAGATGGTACCATGAAAAATTCTGAGGCAAGAGGCAAGTTTAGGGGATGTGGCAAAATTATGCAAAGAATGACATTGTTCAAAGGTAAAAACTGGAGACAGAGATAAAGGGTATGGATAACAGTCCCAGTGAGTGAATGAGAATGGAAAGTTGGGCAGAATAAAGAATTCTATGATGGTCCTAAAAGCACATTTTCAGGACGGCATCTGAAATTAGATCTACTGCCAGACAAACAGCAGGGGTCATACTGCTGGAAACGAGAGGTAACACCTATAAACGCTTCACAGCTTTGTTACTCGGGAGCGTGCTTCACAGAACAGCAGCACTGGCCTTTGCCTAGAGTTTTATGATGGTTTTAGGGCTGTTAAGTCCTACCCTAAAACTACTGAATGGGAATGAAAATTTTCACATGACAAGCTCACCTAGTAATAACTGTGAACTAAGGATAAAATTATGGATAGATCCTCTCCGAGTCTTTAATCATGTGAGGGATTCATATTTCCTGTCTGCAACTTTATAGTCTACAAATGTAGAGATCCTGGTTTCTGGAAATGGTTTTGAACCCTTATAGTATAGGACACAGTGTGTAGCCCATTAAAATTAAAGCTACCACTGGGATCTTGCAATGAGTAGACATGTAGGTAAAGAAGGAGTTACTTAAGAGAAATAGGTTTTATTATTAAAAAAGGGAGTTTCTCTCACAAAGTGTAATCAGTGCAAGTTATCTTTTTAATCTAGTGGCTATCATGAGGGTGTGCTTAAACGTGTAATTTCAGCAATGATGTCCTGACAAAATATTATAATCAAGGACTTTGATTCCCCAGGGATAAAGATTACCCACTGAGCAAGCACCCTGCAGTAGGTGTGTCAAGTGTAAGAAACCAGAATGAGCGGCAGAGAAAGGTGATGGATACAGACAATGGACTTGGGATCCACTGCATCCATCAACAGGGAAAGCCGAGTGACCCAATATACTTTCTTTTTCTTAAAAGTTACAAATACTCATTACTTTAGAGAACCAGGGATGGTACAATGTAAATGTTATATGGTATGTATGACTAGATCTGGGTCATACGGTGGTGGTTTAGTTGCTAAGTCATGTCCAACTCATTGTAACCCTGTGGACTGTAGCCGACCAGACTCCTCTATCCATGGGATTTCCCAGGCAAAATATTGGAGTGGGTAGACATTTCTTCTCCACGGGAGCTTCCTGACCTATGGATTGAACCCAGGTGTCCTGCAATGCAGACAGACTCTTAGCAGCTCTTGAGTCTGACACATCCCAATTCCCTCCACCTTTTCCATTTCCAAATATGCCAGCCCACATTACCACTTAATGTATCTTTGCCTGAAGATTTTCTCAACACAGTAATTCTTTCTGCCAAAAGTACTGGGGAATTACCATCAGAAGTTCCCTACAAAGCAAAAGAGGAATATACCTACTCTACTACAGTTCTGTATATATAATCGAATCATATATTCTATCCTGACACTAAGACACAGCCCATAGAACTTATCTCCAGGTGTTCACTGTAGTAGCTTATCTGATAATAAACTCTTTTGGGACCTTGTCCCCTCTTCTCATTTCTACACTCACCTACCACTGTTTCTGAGATGCTCAAACCTGTAAACTCATGCTCCATGCACAGTTGCTCAGTCGTGTCGAACTCTTTGTGACCCCATGAACTGTCTCCCACCAGGCTCCTCTGTCCATGGGATTCTCCAAGCAAAAATATTACCAGCTTCCAAATCATTGTCTGAATGAGTGCTATCAGTATATACTTACCTAGGATTCATGAACTTGGGAAAAAAGTGCTGACTGGGGACAAACAGATTCACAATAAGAAATAGCACAGTTTGAGGAAGAGAAGAAAATGCTACAATGGTTATAAGAAAAAACAGGAGAAAAATTGTGAGAATTTGCTATCAACAAGCTAAAAGACAAGACAATAAATGTCCACAGTGCCAACAATTTCAGAAATGTTCACTATTTTATTAACTAAATTTTGTCCATTCCTTTAAGCATATTGATAATATCTGTGGCATGTGGGGGCAGGGGTCAGATTCATTCTCATGTAAGAGGTTAACGGGAAGTAAACAGAGAGGTTAATTTTGGGGGTGACAGAGAAAGGCAATGGGAAAGAATAACATTTGATAAGGGGCTTGAAGAAAAGAGAAAACTTAAAGAGATGTAAATAGTGAAGCCAGAAAACTAATGATTGAAAAAAAAAAAACAGGGGGACACCAGGAGTATCAGGTCAAAGAATCATGAGTGAGGGTGAAGTGTGACAAAGTAAGAAATACAAAAGGATAAGAGTCTGGGGCAGAGAATGTAATGCTTGAAGTTAAACTAAAAAAGGAGAGGTTAGAAAACACTTTTTTTTTTCCCTGTAAAGATGTAACTTTCAAGTGGAAGCAATGTTTTCATGACCTGAAATCACAGAAATCTAAACTTAAACTCCCTTCAACGTGTAATAAAATAGACAAAATATAAGGTTCCCCTTCAAATACAAGACTTAGAGAAAAATACATAATGAGGAGATACATTTTTTTTTTACCTGAATTTCAGGTATTTACTATCAAAGCAGCCTATGGGGAATACGTGTAAATCTATGGCTGATTCTTATCAATGTATGACAAAACCCACTGAAATGTTGTGAAGTAATTAGCCTCCAACTAATAAAAAAAATAAATAAAAATTAAAAAAAATAGATTTATGATAAAAATAAAAATGTTCCACTTAATTAAAGCTTGACGAGTCATTGCCTGAGGGGAATTCCTGATTAATCGGTATTTGCCAAACTTTCTCTAAACAGGTCAGGCATAGAGGAAATCAGGTAATTTTTGTAGGATTTTGGTGATAAGTAATAGTATTTGACAATCTATAACTTAAGTTTACCATGTAACTGTTATTGTTTCATTTATTTTTTACTTTTTACTTATTGACTTTATTTTTAAATTATAAATTATGACCTGTGTACAAAAATGGATGATTCATCAATACTGATTTCAACGCATTATCATAAAGTGAACATGTGTCTAACCACCACTCAAGAAAGAATCAGCACATTTCCAGGAACCCAGAAACCACAATTTTTCACCTTATCATCAACATATACTCTCCATTCCCCAAAGTTATCTACTATCCTGACTTCTAACAATATAATTCAGAATTGCCTGATTTTGTACTTTAAGTAGAACCATATAGTATAGATATCTTTATATATGATGTCTTGTGCCAAACATTAAGTTTGTGAGACTAATCCATACTATTATATGTAGCTGTAGTGCATTACATTTAATTGAACCTCAATATTCTTACAGGGTGAAGATAATATAATTTATCAATCCATTCTACTTCTACTTCTGATGGCTGTTTGAACTTTATTGACTTTGTGTTGAAAACATCCTGATCCTTTGTGATTAGAACTGCACTTGTCATTATATGTAGATCTATATTCCATCTGGAATGAATTACAGGTAGCATTACTTTGAAATTCTCGCGCATGTCCCTTGGTACACATGGAATTGCCGGGTAACAGATTGTACATAAACCCAATGTTAGCAGACAACGTATCAGTATTTTAGAGCATCAGTTACACTCCATCCTACCTCCACCTTGGTCTTGACAGTCATTTTGTGGCCATTTTGGTTTTAGATATTTTATCCAATTTAGATATTCCCATTACCAGAAAATATTTCTTGGGTTTAATATCTTATATCAGGTAAAATTGAAAGGATTCCAGACTCAGTAATAAATGATATTTAGTCACCAAAGTTGAGCAAAGTTCAGTTCAGTTGCTCAGTCGTGTCCTACTCTTTGCGACCCCATCAATCGCAGCACACCAGGCCTCCCTGTCCATCACAAACTCCCAGAGTCCACTCAAACTCATGCCTATCAAGTTGGTGATGCCATCCAGCCATCTCATCCTCTGCTGTACCCTTCTCCTTCTGCCACCAATCCCTCCAAGCATCAGGGTCTTTTCCAGTGAATCAACTCTTCACATGATGTGGCCAAAGTATTGGAGTTTCAGCTTCAGTATCAGTCCTTCCAATTAACACCCAGGACTTATATCCTTTAGGATGGACTGATTGGATCTCCTTGCATTCCAAGGGACTCTCAAGAGTCTTCTCCAACACCACACTTCAAAAGCATCAATTTTTCAGTACTCAGCTTTCTTCACAGTCCAACTCTCACATCCATACATGACCACTGGAAAAACCATAGCCTTGACAAGACAGACCTTTGTTGGCAAAGTAATGTCTCTGCTTTTTAATATGCTATCTAGGTTGGTCATAACTTTCCTTCCAAGGAGTAAGCACCTTTTAATTTCATGGCTGCAGTCACCATCTGCAGTGATTTTGGAGCCCAAAAAAATAAAGTCTGACACTGTTTCCACTGTCTCCTCATCTATTTCCCATGAGGTGATGGGAACAGATGCCATGGTCTTTGTTTTCTGAATGTTAAGCTTTAAGCCAACTTTTTCACTCTCCTCTTTCACTTTCATCAACAGGCTCTTTAGTTCCTCTTCACTTTCTGCCATAAGGGTGGTGTCATCTGCATATCTGAGGTTATTGATATTTCTCCCGGCAATCTTAACTCCAGCTTGTGGTTCTTACAGCCCAGCGTTTCTATGATGTACTCTGCATATAAGTTAATTAAGCAGAGTGACAATATACAGCCTTGACATACTCCTTTTCCTATTTGGAACCAGTCTGTTGTTCCATGTCCAGTTCTAACTGTTACTTCCTGATCTGCATACAGGTTTCTCAAGAGGCAGGTCAGGTGGTCTGGTATTCCCATCTCCTTCAGAATTTTCCACAGTTTATTGTGATCCACACAATTGAAGGCTTTGGCGTAGTCAATAAAGCAGAAATAGATGTTTTTCTGGAACTCTCTTGCTGTTTCGATGATCCAGTGGATATTGGCAATTTGATCTCTGGTTGCTCTGCCTTTTCTAAAACCAGCTTGAAGAGCTGGAAGTTCATGGTTCACATATTTCTGAAGACTGGCTTGGAGAATTTTGAACATTACTTTACTAATTTGTGAGGTGAGTGCAATTGTGCGATAGTCTGAGCATTCTTTGGGATTGCCTTTCTTAAGGATTGGAATGAAAACTGACCTTTTCCAGTCCTGTGGCCACTGCTGCATTTTCCAAATCTGCTGGCATATTGAGTGCAGCACTTTCACAGCATCATCTTTCAGGATTTGAAATAGCTCAACTGGTATTCCATCACCTCCACTAGCTTTGTTCGTAGTGATGTTTCCTAAGGCCCACCTGACTTCACATTCCAGGATGTCTGGCTCTAGGTGAGTGATCACACCATCGTGATTATCTGAGCCATAAAGATCTTTTTTTGTACAGTTCTTCTGTGTATTCTGGCCACCTCTTCTTAATATCTTCTGCTTCTGTTAGGTCCATAGCATATCTGTCCTTTATTGAGCCCATCTTTGCATGAAATGTTCCCTTGGTATCTCTAATTTTCTTGAAAATATCTCTAGTCTTTCCCATTCTGTTGTTTTCCTCTATGTCTTTGCATTGATAACTGAGGAAGGCTTTCTTATCTCTCCTGGCTATTCTTTGGAACTCTGCATTCAAATGGGAATATCTTTCCTTTTCTCCTTTGCTTTTTGCCTCTCTTCTTTTCACAGCTATTTGTAAGGCCTCCTCAGACAACCATTTTGCCTTTTTGCATTTCTTTTCCATGGGGATGGTCTTGATCCCTGTCTCCTGTACAGTGTCACGAACCTCCGTCCATAGTTCATCAGGCTTTCTGTCTATCAGATCTAGTCCCTTAAATCTATTTCTTACTTCCACTGTATATTCATAAGGGATTTGATTTAGGTCATACTTGAATGATCTAGTGGTTATCCCTACTCTCTTCAGTTTAAGTCTGAATTTGGCAATAAGGAGTTCATGATCTGAGCCACAGTCAGCCGCAGGTCTTGTTTTTGCTGACTGTATAGAGCTTCTCCATCTTTGAAACTATTTTTTTCTCACTTAAGATAACACTAACATGATTTACTTGATGATGTTGATTGAAAATTATATTAAATAATGGAATGTTTAAGTTCTTTGCACATTACATACCATCAGTACATCTCAGATTCTTTACCTTTATTTCACAAAGATAGAAACAAGACCAGAGATTTAAGTTCTGCTGCTGCTAAACTGCTTCAGTCATACCCAACTCTTCACAACCCTGTGGACTGTAGCCCATCAGGTTCCTCTGTCCATGGAATTCTCCAGGCAAGAATACTGGAGTGGGTACCATTTCCTTCTCCAGGGGATCTTCCAGACCCAGGGATGGAATCTGAATCTTTTATGTCTCCTGCATTAGCAGGCAGGTTTTATTTTATTGTTTCTTGTTTTTTAACTGAAAGTGCCACCTGAGAAATCTGAGATATAAGTTGACTAAATCTATATTATCAAAAATGTTTAATAGATGGCCTAAAAATAGGACCCTAATTCACTTTCTGGTATCATCTAAAAACTGTTATTTCAACTTCATTGCATGCAATATGACCAATGAGAAAATCTCTCCTACTTACTCTGACTACTAAAGCATTGATATATTAAGTAAAATATCTAAGCATATTTAACTTCACATTAAACATCATTCTTAAGAGTTTCAAGTAAGGCACCTGAAAAACTAGAAATTCTTAAAAATATTTTTATTTTTGTATAATCTTTCCTATTTATTATGTTCATTAAATCTGATTATTTACAGTTAACTGCTTCAGTTTTACATCTCAGGCTTAAGATTTCATTCATCATCTCTGAGATATCTATTTTTTACTGCTTCATGTTGCTTTTATTAGACAACTCTATCTACATGTCTGAAATGTTTTTCCTTCTAGTAGGATCCCATTCATTCTTCTGTATATATTTATTTATGTATGTCTGACTTTATAACATGAAACAACAAAAGGACTTAAAACAAGGATATAATTCAATATCCAGTTTCTACAGAAAGTTTAGAGAAAGCATTTTTATCCTTTCTGTAACTGTCTACAGTATTTCCAAGCCTCTGTAAAAAATTAACCCAGGCACAGTAGGTTAGCCAAAGAGATGTTAACACAAGTTCAGATGAGCTGATTTAATCTGAACCCACAGGCGTTGTCAACAAGAGCAACTAACAGCTCATCTGGATTGTGATTGTAGAAGAGAATAGTTTTTCCACAAAAATATTCCATAAGAACATTTCAATCCCAGCACAGGTCCCTGTTTTTTCAGCACTGACATAAAAAGAGAGCAATTCCTTGTACAAAGAGAAAGATTTAATTTAGATATAGTGTCCATCATTCAAATAGACATTTAAAAAATATCCTTGCAGACTCTGATACACATTCCAAAAAAATCTGTTTTGCTGCAGTGTGTACAAAGTATATCTCATTAGCACTGTGCATCAAAGCTCAGTACCTTGACATCATTAAACATATACTGCAAATTTGGTATCCATGTTCTTATGATTCTTGTCTTGCAATAAAGGAAAGAAATATTCTGATGTTATTTTCTTATTGCAGTAGACCATGATTTTCTGTTTATCTCTGTTTCTTAATCCTACAGCTCCTAAGAGTTTCATGTGTTTTACAATAACCCTTGTTTAGGTGAACATTACCCTAGCATGTGTTTTATGCAGAGCACTTACAACTGTTTTATTCTACAGAACACTTGATTGAAACATCAAACAGAGTTTCTTCCTGGTTTCTTCAACATGATAATATAAAGGATTAAAACAACAAGTAAAAAGAAAAAAAAAAAAAAAGAGCTTGCTCTTAAGATGCTCAGGACATTTTTTTCCTCTGAAGGTCACAGGAATAATACAAATTTAAGATAACCTGTATGCATAATGAGAACAATTAACCAGACAATTTGCTATACTCTTACATCTGACCTTCCATGGATGAAGTTATCACCTACTAACACTTCTATTAGCTTTTGATTTTTTTAATAATGCAGATTTTAAAGTGACAATAAGTCACACATCATGGGCTAATGATAGTATTAAAATTCAAACCACTGCTCATAAAACAGCTTAAGTCTCTTTGCCCTTTATAAGCCACATTTCAGTAGGTGTATTGGCTGAAAGTAGAGAAATAAAATGGAGCTTCCAAGGCTGTTCTTGCCAGGTAAGCACGCTTCTTGAAAACTCACAGGCATCAACTCCTTCTGTGCAACGTGTACCTAGAGGGACACATGCACAAAGGCAGAGAGGTTCAGTCTTCACTGACTACTCTGACTGTATCTTTTTTTTTTTTTAATCAAGGTGTGATCCCTACATTTGAGCTTCATGTTTTGCATCCTCTTCAGAAAACATATTTGGTTCAGATATTTACTTAAAAGAAATCATACTAAAGTCCTAATGTCAAGTCACTTAAAATTACCCCAATGCTTCTTAGAGATAGTGAGTATATATGTACCTGTGAGTTCTCATGAAAAGAGTTAAGGGATATGTTTCATGTATATAACAATACACACCTTTCAAATGTTTTCATGAAACAGAACTTTCAAAATACATTGAAAAATCTTTCTAATTTATGTGTCTCTAAAGACTGTACTTTCCAGACAGTAGTCTCAGTTCAAACCTAATACTTCTAGCCTGAGAGACCCACACATTAGTTTCAGTTTTTATTCAGAGTTTAAGTTGTTACCCACATTTAAGATGATGTTTCTCTTTTCAAGGTCCAAGATCAAAGACAATACTCTAACAAGGTAGAAAACCACCATTTCCACAGTCATATTGCTCCAAACATTTCCCTTAAGGAGAATCACATCATATTAATAAAAATCTTGTCTCTACTTATGAAGCATACTTTGTTGACTATTTTCTCTTCCAAAATGTCACTACAAGTAAAAATTGTGTGCATGGTTATAACAATTTTATATATGTGTATCTTGTCAATGAATAAATACATGTCCATGTTCATAAATAATTTTTCCTCTGAGCTTTAATTCCATATATCTTCTTAAATTTATTTATTTAAAAGGGCACTTTAAATAATAGAAAAATTTATATTAATATATTAATATATATATAATTGGAAAGATGTATATCTTTTTGTTAGAAAGCAGATTCAGCATCATCAGCATAAATCCTACATGAATTACTTGACTCCTTTGTACCATATGACTAATATAGAGTAATTCGGGCAAATGCCAATTATACAAGGATCCCCTAGGAAGCTGTACAGTTTTCTATTCTGTTAACTGTGCAGTACTTCTTTATTTATTCAGGTGTTTTCACAGCAGTATCATAAGTTAGGTAGACTAGATACTCTTAACCTCAATTAACAGGTATAAAAACTTAAATCTTTGGAATATTCATATTCATTTTTTAAAAGTCTACATTTGTCAGGTTGTCCAGTTTCACATTATAGAAAAAAATCAAAATGGCTGGAATTTACATAAGAAAACAATTTGTTTCTCTGATATATACAATTCAGATGCTGACAGTAAGGTTTGATGTGGTGACAGATGATGTTTTCAGTTCCCAGACTCTTACTTGCTACCACTCTTCAGACACAAGCCATTATGGTCCATTGTAGCAGCTAGGGTTCTATTGGAGAAAGGAAATTATGTATCTATATTTACACTTATATCACTGTTCAGGGTTTAATTTCAGGGCATATCCAACTGCAAACAAGGCAGGAAAACACTGTTATTTTTATTGAATAATTAATGAAGATGAAACAGAAGAGGGGGATCAGATTGTATACTTAGCAACTAAAATGATATTCCACACAAATGGATTAGAACATACATATTTAGGCTTGGAATTTTCTCTTTCTGTTGTTAACGTTCCCTTAATCTTACAGTTATTTGTTTTCTCTGTAAGTTCAAACACTTATAGTTGATTTATATTAATACATATTTCCATATCCTAATAATTTAGGTAATTATAAAAAATATACTGTAGCAAAAGCAGGCAGCTAAAAGTAGGAACATTATTTCTATTATTTTTTACTTATATAGTAATATTAATATGTGTGTCTAAACATATATGATATTACATATAAGAGAAATATGAAAAGGAATAAATAATTATAAAACATTTCTTATAGTAGAAGTAAAATTATTTTAATAAGCATTCTTTAATAAAAATTAAATTTATTTATTTACAATAAGCATATACTTCAACTTGTCTTGCCTCTTAATGTTTAAAAATTAGCATCCAGAGAAGCAGCAAAAAAAAAAAAAACTTTAAGAACAAAAATATATAAACTCAATCATATCTAATAGCAAATATTTAATGTATCTTTGTATTCTCTTTATGTTTGGATTATTTATAAATGGTCCAAAAAAGATGTATCATGGTCAACCCAGTATCTGATGTGCTTTGTATCTGCTATGTATCAGACTTTAGTAACCAATGACAATAACATTAGCAGTCAATTTAAGTGCTGGTGGTGAAGATGGTTTTCACATACAGTATAAGGTTCCCTTGTTGTTTAGTCACTGTTGAGTCCAGTTCTTTGGTAATCCCACGGACTGTAGTCCACCAAGCTCCTCTGTTCACGGGATTTCCCAGGCAAGAATCCTGGAGTACATTGCCATTTCCTTCTCCAGGGGATCTTCTTGACCCACGGATTGAACCTGTGTCACCCGCAATGGCAGATGGATTCTTTACCTCTGAGACACCAGGGAAGCTCATAAGATTCCCTACTTTATATTTATATTCAATTATAAAGTATAAAAATATACATTTTCCCTAAGGAAATGTGTATGATTAATGTGTATGATTTTTTCTTGAAAGAGTATCTTTGGACTCCAATATCTTCTAAGAGCCAGTGAGAGTCCTGTGTGTGGGCAAATTTTATTTTTCACAGTTTGATGTTCCCCCCGAAGTTTTTTTTTTCTTCCCCAAATAGACTTTATTTTTCTAATCCAGTTATAAAAACAATATACTCCTATTTTCCTTAGAGACTTGATCTAAAACATATTCTCAGTTTCAGCACAGAGGGGGGAAAAAAAAAATCTAGGGTTGTACAGCTTTAACTTTTCACACTAAAAACTGTATAGGACAAAAATTTGAACTTTAAACTCATGAAAATCTCACCCTTGACAAGCATGCACTTTAAAAGAGATTTCATCTTCAATTAGAACAGAAAATAACTGTCTTAAGTTGTAAATTAAGAAAGCTTAAAATGTTACTGTAACTTAAAACAAATTTAACAAGGAGGGTAATAAATTAAGAGAAGCTTATTTTTTGCAAGGATCATTTTAGATAAAAATTTACCAGAAAGTCTTGGAAGATCCTATAGTTAATCTAACTGAGTCTACATAATTTGAAAGGTTAATCTTATTGCATAATTATCTGGTACAATGAGAACCAGAATGGATGTTTTATAAATACTGGGAAACCTAAAAGCAGTTCAAAATGGCAAGAATGCTCTTAAACTAATATAGACAGATTTCCACGTCTAGCTATAATAAAACACCTGTTAGTAGAACAATTCTCACTGAAAGAAAAAAAAAAAAAAAGCAGGATCAAATTTTTAAGAATAAACTTTTTTGTCACTAGAGAATTGCAAATTGGAACAACATTGTGATGCTTCTATGTTCCTAATACAATGACTAAATCCCAAACATCAAATGCAGGCAATGACATGGAGCAAAAGTAACTCATTTGCTGCTAGTGGAAATGCAAAGTGATACAGCTGCTGTGGAAGACAGTTGGCTCTATCTTATAAAACTCCTAACACTCTTACGGTGTAGTACCATTATCATACTCCTTGGTACCGATCCAAAGGAGTGGGAAACGGACATTGACACAAAACCTGCACACAAGTGCTCTTATAAGCTTAACTCATAATTGCCAAAACTTAGAAGTGACCAAGATGGTTTTCAGTACACGGATGGACTAAAAACTATGTGGTATATCCATATGATGGAATACTTCCCAATGATTAAAAGAAATGAACTCTCAACAGCCTCCCTTGCCCCAACACACACAAAGTTAAATGCATATTGCTAAGTGAAAGAAGCCAATCTGAAGAGGTAAAATATGAATGATCCCAACTATATAGCATTCTGAAAAAGATTAATCTATAAAAATAGTAAAATTGTTCGTGGTGGACAATATTGAAAGAAGGGATAGTGTGATGAATAAGTGGAGCATGGGAGGTTTTTTTTTAAGATACTGAAACTATTCTATATGATGCTATAAGGGTGAATACCTGTAACTATACATCTGTCAAAACCCATGGAATGTACAACACAAGGTGAGCCTAATTTAAACTATGGGACTTTAGTTAAAAAATGCATCCATGTTGGTTCATTAACTGTAAAAAAAATAATAATACACTAATGCAAAATATTACTTATAGGGACACTGGAGAGGAACAGGTTTATGATAACTCTTTGTACTTTCTGCTCAATTTTTCTGTAAACCTAACACTGCTTAAAATTTTCTATTAATTAAAAAACACAGAATAAAACTACTCTCAAAATAGTCAATATTATATTCACTGCAAGGAACTGCTAGGCACAACTGTCATTTGGAAGAATAAAGTAGAACTTAAAACACAAAAATATGGTTTATAAACTAATGCCTGACAAATGCTGCAAACAAATGTGCTTTATCTGTCATTATGTTTTAACAATTTCAAACCCGTGTTGTTTTATCCATTTCCTCACAGTTTCCTAAGCCTTATGTATTGCTTAGGGTTGTCCAGAGAAACTCAGATATAAATAGTAATAGATACATGAGGGGAAGGTTTTTTACAGCAATTGGCTCACTTGATTTTGGGGGCCAAGATCTCACAATGTGTTGCTGTCTGAAACATGGAGAACCAGGGAAGTCAGTGGTATAATTCGGTCTAAGACCAAAGGCCTGAGAACCAGGGAAGCACATGTGGTAAGTCTAAGTCCAAACCCAATTAGTGGTGGACTGATAGTGAAATTCTGGTCTAACTTCAAAGGCCTGAGAACCAGGGGAACCGGTGTTCAAGTGTAAGAGAAGAGGGCTGTCCCACTTAAAGCACAAAGAGCAAATCTGCCCTTCTGCCTTTTTGCTTTATTTAGGCACTCAGTGGATTGTTTCATGCTCACCTGCATTAGTGGGAGTGGATCTTCTTTACTCAGTCTCTCAGTTCAGATGTTAATCAATTCCAGAAACAGTGTGACAAGACACTCGGAAATAATGTTTTATTAACTATCTGGGCATCCCTTAGCTTAACCAAACTGAGACATAAAATTAACCATCTCATCTTGCAGTCCACACAATTAGCACATTTAAGTTTTCTGCCTGGCTCTTTTAGCATTTTGTTTGGGGTTCCAAAGGCAGAAACAAAAGGAATATGCTTGAAAACTGGATGTTCTCGGTTCAGTTCAGTCACTCAGTCGTGTCCAACTCTTTGCAACGCCAAAAACTGCAGCATGCCAGGCTTCCCTGTCCATCACCAACTCCTGAAGCTTACTCAAATATGTTCATTGAGAAGGTGATGCCATCCAACCATCTCATCCTCTGTTATCCCCTTCTCCTTGCCTTCAATCTTGCCCAGCATCAGGGACTTTTCTAATGAGCCGTTCAAAGTATTGGAGCGTCAGCTTCAGTATCAGTCTTCTAATGAATATTCAGGGCTGGTTTCCTTTAAAATTGACTGGTTTGATCTCCCTACAGTCCAAAGGACTCTCAACAGTCTTCTCCAGCACCATAATTCAAAAGCATCAGTTCTTCAGTGTTCAGCCTTCTTTATGGCCCAGTTCTCACATCCACACACAATTATTGGAAAAACCATAGCTTTGACTATATGGAACATGGTCAGCAAAGCGATACCTTTGCTTTTTAATATGCTGTCTAGGTTTATCATAGCTTTCTTTACCATACACTTATACATTAGAAAGTTCTTAAAGTGCAAAAATTGTACAAAATAAAAAATGTTAAAAAAATCTTATGTCAAACTATCTAAGCATCTTGATTGTGATTAGGCTATGACTCTCGGGATCTCACCAAAAGTCATGACAGAACATTATATCCATAATGGCTTCACCTCAGACATTCACAATTCTCATATGTGTTCTGGCAACAATGGCCATCTGGGAAATGTCTCTTCTTGACCTTTTTTCCATTTGTGGTTATTACTTTTATATGTTGCTTCTTGATTCACAAATACTTTATATATTTTGGCTAGTAGTCTCTTATTGCAAATGCTTCTTCCCAGTGTTTGGTTTGTGTCTCCTCTTTCATTTTATATATTTTTATATACAAATGTTGTATCTTGAATGTATTCAAATATATTAAAATTTTCCTAGATTATTGGCAAGTTTTACATCCTATTTAATAGATTAAAATCACTAAATTTTGTATCACCTTTTAAAATATATAATTTGACTTTTAATTTTTTTTTCCCAAACGTGGTTACTTTTGTGACTGCTGAACAATCAAAATCACATTTGAAGTGTTTTTTTTTTTTTTTTCCCCTTCAGGCGGATTAGCAATTCTTCTAAAACATTTAGTGAACATTCTATGGTTTTTTTCCAGTCACTTCCAAGGCCAGTTCTGTAAACTAAATGTGAATATTTATATCTCTATTTTGAGGTTATTTTGCTTTCTCATCAGTTTTTCCTATTATTGTACCAATGCAACACAATATTAATTAATATGGTAATAAGACTCAGTATGTTTTATGGCAAATATCTCACTTTATTCATATTATTCTTCTTAGTTGTCCTGACCCTTTGTTTCTCCTTACAATATTAGTATGGGTTCGTAAAGTCTCAAATCCATTTTTGGTTTTTGCTTGCATCCTTTTTAAAATATGTGTTTTTTTTTTCCTTTGAAATGCTCTCAGCTTTCTGTTGACACTCCTGATTTTTTTTTTATCCACAATAGAAGGTAAAAGAGATTTAAAAAAATACTTAAGTAGCTACCATGGAGTTTCATGACCATTTGTTTCATCAGAATAAACAGGAGTTTTGCAGCCTCATTAACTTACTCTCAAATACTTCTTTCTCTGACATTTGTATTTTGTTTTGCTTTTCAATTCACACATTCCATTTATGAAAAATAAAATTGCCCTATACTCTGAAAAAAGTATATTTTTAAACTAGTGTACAAATCATCATTAACATTAATTTAGTGAGTGTAAAAATTAACCCAATTCGATAGTTGTTGAGTTGTTAACCCATAATAATATAATTAATCTATGAAAACTATTTCTCATTTACCTACTGTGCTTATTCATTAAATTGGACTCCTAAGATTTTTTTAAGTTATGATTTCAGATTAACACTATAATTAAAATATATTCACTTATGATCATAATTTCATTTGCTTACCTTAGAGAATATAATTAAATAGTATTCCATACTGCTATAAAATCCATAAGCCTTATGCAACATTAATATGTTGGACAAGAAGGGATATGGGAAAGTCAGTTAACTGTACTAACTACTCTGGTCACTCCATCAGAATATATAATGTACACTTTTATATATATATATATATATATATATATATATAAGCTTAATATATGTGTCTGATTCATCATTTACATATAATGATAGAAATAGAGTGATATATTTTGTGACACTGATGAAAATTTAGGGAGTTAACAGATGTCCTAAGTGTTTTAGAAAATAACTTTAATGTTACTATTTACTCATTCAAAAATTGATTACAATAGCATCTCTTTCATAATTATACATGGCTTCAAACTTTTTAAAGTATAAACAGGCAGCTCTATGACTTAAAAAACTACAAATTCCATATTTTAGGATTTTTAAAATTTGCTTAGTTCAGTTCAGTTGCTCAGTCATGTCCAACTCTTTGTGACCCCATGAGCCGCAGCATGCCAGTTTACCCAGACACATGTCCATTGAGTCAGTGATACCATCTAACCATCTCATCTTCTGTCGTCCCCTTTTCCTCCTGCCCTCAGTCTTTCCCAAAATCAGGGTCTTTTCAAATGGGTCAGCTCTTCGCATTAGGTGGCCAAAATATTGGAGTTTCAGTTTAAACATTAGTCTTTCCAGTGAACACCCAGGACTGATCTCCTTTAGGATGGACTGGTTGGATCTCCTTGCAGTCCAAGGGACTCTCAAGAGTCTTCTCCAACACCACAGCTCAAAAGCATCAATTCTTCGGCACTCAGCTTTCTTTATAGTCCAACTCTCACAACCATACATGACTACTGGAAAAACCATAGCCTTGACTAGATGGACCTTTGTTGACAAAGTAATGTCTCTGCTTTTTAATAAGCTGTCTAGGTTGGTCATAACTTTCCTTCCAAAGAGTAAGAGTCTTTTAACTTCAT
Source organism: Dama dama (assembly GCF_033118175.1). Lineage (NCBI taxonomy): Eukaryota > Metazoa > Chordata > Mammalia > Artiodactyla > Cervidae > Dama > Dama dama. The sequence goes on along the minus strand of NC_083710.1, from coordinate 64,436,616 downwards.
GGCTGCAATCACCATCTGCAATGATTTTGGAGCCCCCAAAAATAAAGTCAGCTACTGTTTCCCCATCTATTTGCCATGAAGTGATAAGACTGGATGCCATGATCTTAGTTTTCTGAATGTTTGCTTAAGTGGCAATATTATTTCCTTTTAAAGTTGGAGTTATAGAAGAGTGGGAAGTAAAACAAATACCGTTAAACTGCAGATAAAGTTCATGCTTATCTCCTAGAATAGGAACAAGTGAAATTTTCACTAAGTTAACAGGAGTGTTTTTATTTGCAATTTTTTAGCAGTTGTTTTCTCCTTCAAATTAAATAAGCTTAAATTTGTTTCTATTTTATTTTTTGTGCCTAATAATTATTCACGTTTATCAAATTTTCCTGGCAAATACTGAGAATCTTTTTTGTCATAATGAAATCTGGTGAAACAAGAATAATGACACTCTTACAAATGCACACTTCTGTTGCTTTTCAACTTAACTGATGCTATTTTAGAGATTTATTATAATTAGAATTTTACTATATATAAATTTATTATATTTTTTCACTTATTCAGTGTTTGTAAAAGGGCATTTGTGACCTTAGCACCAGACATATTCTGATATATGATAATTTGACCAGAAAGTGACTTACATGGAAATATATGGATATTATGAAATCACTGCTGGAAATTTTATTGGCTCCCCCATTAGTATGAATATGAGATATATAACATCATTTATGGGCTTCCCTGGTGCCTCAGCTGGTAAAGAATCCACTTGCAATGCAGGAGACCCTGGTTCCATGCCTGGGTTGGGAAGATCTGCCAGAGAAGGGACAGGCTACCCATTCCAGTATTCTTGGGGTTTCCTAGTGGCTCAGCTGGTAAAGAATCTGCCTGCAATGCAGGAGACTTGGGTTCAGTCTCTGAGTTGGGAAGATCCCCTGGAGAAGGGAAAGGGCACCCACTCCATTATTCTGGCCTGGAGAATTCCACGGACTGTATAGTCCATTGGGTCACTAAGAGTCAGACACGACTGTGTGACTTTCACATTATCACATTAACATCAAGATTAGTAGGCCTATTAACATTAATGGAATTTATGCAAGCGAATCAAAAGGAGACTAGACTTCCTTAATTCTAAACATTATAACAATGTATTTAAAATGAAACAATTATTTCCAACAAATGTTTAATATTGAAACATGGGATCTTAAGGCCTCAGGTAATTTCCCCTCAATATATGTCACAGCATCACACATCTTTCTTATTCGCAATTCCTGACCTCTACCATATAAAACATTTTTCTTGCTGACAATAGAAGGTGCCAAGTGCTTTCTGTTTAGCACACCAATGCTATACAACACAAACTGGCTTAATGCTTACTCATTTTTAAAGGTCTAGTGCAAATGTTATTGCTTTCCTGAAGCTTTTCCAAAAGCCACCATTACCAGACAAATTTAGTTATTAGTGAACCCTGAGATGTTAAACATAGAATGTGATATTCACACCTGTACTTGAAGATAGAATAAATACACATTTAATGCATAACCTATGAAATTATATTGTGGATAAATTTCTATATTTACATGGTATAATATTTTTATCATAAGGGGTCTTGATTTGCAAAATGCCCATTGCTAACTGAAATGAAACTCCTTCAGCACGAGAAGCTTTTAGACATCTTTTAGCCGAGAAATAGACTCTTCAGTATAGAATATGAATAAAATTGATCAGAAAAAAATTAGAGATTAGACAATATAAGAATTATATAAAGTAAAGGCTATCCTGGCTAAACAGAGTACTATAGGTATAGTAAATAAGGAAAACATACAAACCACTGTAGTCTTTAAAAAACATATTTTCAAAATGTAACCTCTTATTACCAAGTGAGAAAATTGTCACTTAGTCATATGTTTCTCTATTACACAAGGAAAAAGCTGTCATAAAACCATGGAAACATTTCCATGTCAAAGGAAAATGAAGGACTATCTTACCAACTTTTTTTTCTTTTTTAGATTCAGCCATTTTCTTAAAAAAAGATAAAATTAGAAGTATTTAAATTCATCGTGAATAACATTATTCTCCTCTAGAAATGGCTACTTGATACACAATTTACTCTGACTTATTTTTAATTACATTATACTGATTTTTTTCTATTGTTAAATGTGTATTCTTAAGTAAGCTATGTAATTTACCTAAAAGATTTTTTATTAAAAAAATCTCTAAAAACTTTCCATTTCTTCACAAATTATCATATAATGTTCAGGTTTTTTGCAATTATTCAACATATTAATTTAAATGAGCTTTCTTATATTGCCTATGCATTCCCAAAATTTCTAGGTTGCCCTTCCAAAGTAATGTCTTTTTGGCAGCCCCTCTCAGGAAAGGTTTGATTAATTTATGAGTGGGCACAATGCCATGTAAACAGATGGGGAGAGTGTAAACAGAGTATATCTGTCAATACAGTCACTGTGCTGGTATTATCCATGATTCCATTCTAACTCACCATATTAATATACAGATTAAACCATACACATATAATACATAAACTAATGATGAACAGGGACTTTTAGAAGCTGCTGCAATTTCTCTTAGTCTAGTAAGATAATGTTCTATGCACTAAAACAGCATAAAAAACTAGAAAAGTATAAAAATCTGCACTCTACCAATCCATCTGGAGAGTAGTGAGGACTGCTGAAAGGCAGTCTAAATCCCCATGCATTGTTTTATTTCTTCTTTAATCAAGTATTAACATGTCTCCTTACATTTAGGCAGTGTGACATATATTTTAATATGCTATTTCAGTCCAGTTCAGTTCAGTTGCTCAATTGAGTCTAACTCTTTGCAACCCCATGGACTGCAGCATGTTATTTACTAGGGACAAAATTCAATCCAGCAAAAATAATTCCTAGTTTTTAAAAGATAAGGAACAGTCACCCACTAGCTATCTATTTTACATATAGTGCTGTATATATGTGAATACCACTTTCTCAGTGTATCCCACCTTCTCCTTCCCCTCTGTGTGCACAAGTCCGCTGTCTCTGAGGGAAGATGCTATATAACTCAGGGAGCTCAGCTTGGTGCTCTGTGACAACCTAGGGGGTAGGATGGGGGCTGGTAGGAAGGCGCAAAAGGGAAGGGCTATAGGTATACTTACAGCTGATGTACATTGTTGTACAAGAGAAAACAAAACTGTAAAGCAATTGTCCTCCAATTAGAAATTTTAAAAAAAAAATCTGTACCTACAGGAGATGGTGGATACCCACTGAACTTGTTGTAACAATCACTCATGATGTATGTAACACAGATCATTGTGCTGTACACCCAAAACTTATATAGTGCTGTAAGTCAATTATATCTCAATAAAACTAGAAGGAAAAAAGATAAGGAACATAGGCACATAGACTACTCTCTTTTCTTTCCTGGTCATTGCAGTTATTAATTATGAAAGAATTTCTCTTAGCTGTATGTAATACTGACAACAGCTACTGGATAATTTTGATTTTTTTACCCTAAGTGTCATTATGTAAGTGTAGATAAACTATCTTTGGGTGATTCTGGTATTGTAGGATATGATTCATCATAACTGAGATTTTGATTTCATCACAAATTGAGCAAGATGGACCCTGTAGAAGCAAGATCAAGTACCTTGCTACTTTAGTGTGTTCAGTCATGTCTGATTCTTTGTGACCCCATGGACTGTAGACGGCCAGGCTCCCTTGTTCATGGGATTTTCCAGGCAAGAATATTGGAGTGGGTTGCCATTTCCTACTCCAGGAGATCTTCCTGACCCAGGGATCGAACCTGCCATATCCTGCGTCTCATGCATTGGCAGGTGTATTCCTTACCACGGAGCCACCTGGGAAGCCCCAAATATTTAGGCGAATGCTTTGTGGGTAACCTCCTCTTGACACCCAGAAAGACTAGTGTGAGACAACGCTACCTTTTCCCTTCCCAGGTAGTGAAAGTGAGCCCACGTCTGGGAAGCAAATTTTAATGATCAAACTTTTTCTGGCAAAGTTCTGTAGCCAGTTCACTCCAAGACTATATTTGAATCCCTTAAAATTAAAAAAAAAAAAAAAAAAACTAGTAACAATAAAAAACAATATTCAATCAATGCCTGTCCTTTTTTAATTCCAATGCATAAAATGGGCACAAAAACATTAAACAATACAGTTAATAAAATACCAGGTTGGCTGAAAAGATTGTTTAGTTTTATATAAAAGCAAAAGACACATTTTCCATATTCACTAAGAACTTTACTGAAAGTATCTACTAACCGAACAAACTCTTTTTGGTCAACCCAATGCAAGGAGACAGAGTGAAAACTAACCCCCTACCATGTAGTGAATGATGAGTGAGTTAGAATATAAATATTCAGAAAGGAAGGTCATTGGAATACGAGGTGAGACATTTGACGTGCACCTAAACACTGAAACGTTTATCTATTTTCAGACTAACTACAAAGGGATCTATAGTGCCCTACCGCAATTCAGTATTTAACAAGAGGCACAAGTTTGGATAGGAAAAAAAAAATTATATAAAAAAACAAGCCATTTAGCAATGTGCAGGTGGGACAAAACTCTGGTATGTATACCCTTGACACTAGCTGTGTGAGGTGGAAAGTGAAAGTTGGTTGCCAGGAGCTGGTACAAGTACCACTCACTTATTCCTCTCCTCTCCTTCGTTCCCTGTGTCTCCTTCTCTGCTCCTCTTTGGAACAGCAATATCTAACTCAGGTTCAATTTTCTCCCCAACCCAATGTCGTCAAGTAACTACAAAATCTAGATCCCCAAAGGGTAAAAATTTCCAAATCTCTATTTTTTCTAGACAAAAAGGTGCTAGTTATTTATCCAGAGTGGAATGGGAAATGGTGCCTTAAATCCCAATTATCCTTCTTTACTCTTTTTAGTAAAAAGTCATAAGATGTGTGATAGGTATAAGCTGATTTCAGTTATAAACTATGTATAAATGATGTTTCAAGTAAGGATGTATCAGGTGGCATTAATGTGAAATCTCTAGGAAAAAAACAGGTTTAATAGAATACCTCACTGTCTTATAACAAAAAAAAGTTTTAACAGAAAATCTAAGGATAGAATCTGTTTCTGTAATCGCCATCTTATAGATGATGGCTAGTTTTTGCTGAAAACCTTTAGAGCAAGGCTGTGAGAAGTGCCACTACAGAAACTATCACTTCACCTTAAATCATATTGTAAAGCAAACATTTAGTTTATACCATAAATGCTAATCAGATTTTTATGACATTGCAAATCGCAGCAAACACCACAACTAAGTTGCTGAGTAATTAAGAAGATAATGCTGTGATTAGTCTACTTTTGTTTGGGCAAAATGTTTTAAGTAATTTGGCTAATCACAGTTTTGGTGCCTCAGCAAAGGTAACATCAGTTAATGAACCCGGCTAAAAGGAGTCTGTGCATAATAAATAAAACTACTTACTAATTGAAGGATTATTTCATGGAGAAGAGAGAAATGTTTTATCATCTTTCTAGTAACATAAATTACATTTATAGTTTAAATGACAGCCATAGTGTTCACAGTGTCCGCAAGTGTATTGTTACCTGATGGATCTCAACCTGCCATAAATCAGCTCGTATGTCAGAAAGCCTAGAGTAAGAGTTTATACTTAAATTATGTTTTATAACTATAATTATATAAAACATATTTTTCTGTAGTGCTTTATTTAAAAGCTATTTTTCTAGTCATTTAGAGTGATAATAAAATAGATCTCCCATATTCCTTACACTATTTACTTCAGAGAATTCCTGGGTCGGGAAGATCCACTGGAGAAGGGATAGGCTACCCACTCCAGTATTCTTGGGCTTCCCTTGTGGCTCAGCTGGAAAGACTACCCACTCCAGTATTCTGGCCTGGCCCATGGGTTTGCAGAGTCGGACACAACTGAGCGACTCTTCACTTTCACTTTCAGAGAAGTCAACTGTTTCATGAAGATGGTATTTCTTCATGCAGAGATCCCTTAGGTGTGCTCAAACTTACTTGACTTTATAATATGATTGTGGATAATGCATTTTTATTTTTATTACTTGAGAAACTATGACATTATTCAGATCTGAAATGGGTGTCTATTTTTTCTATCTTAGTAACAAAGATTGTATGGCCACATATCTATATCTGTATGTGGTGGTTTAGTTGCTAAGTCATGTCCAACTCTTGCGACCCCATGGACTGTACTGTAACCTGCCAGGCTCCTCTGTCCATGGGATTCTCGAGGCAAGAATAATGGAATGGGTTGCCATTTCCTTCTCCAGGGGATCTTCCTGACCCAGAAATCAAACCCAGTCTCCTGCATTGCAGCAGATTCTTTACCAACTGAGCTACAAGGGAAGCCCATCTATATCTATGTAAATATCTACAAATGTATATTTCTGTGTATACATGTGTTTACACATACATATTAGAATATATGTGTGTATATCTATCTGTGTCTAAATCATATCAACAGGAATATCTACATCTATATGTATCTATAAATATGTCTATAATATTATATATTACATATGATATAGTTTTAGAGGGTGTATGTGTTTTTAGACACTAAGTCCAATTCTTTGTACCCTGATACTCAAAATATTATCATTACATAAGCATTCAATCTTAATTGATGCTTCACTTTTTGCATTGATATACTAGACTGCTGCTGCTGCTGCTGCTAAATCGCATCAGTCGTGTCCGACTCTGTGCAACCCCACAGACGGCAGCCAACCAGGCCCCTCCGTCCCTGGGATTCTCCAGGCAAGAACTACCATAAATATACACAACTCATTTGGATTAACTTTGTCACTTACTTCCAATAAGTCATTGTAGAACTTGTTATCAACGCCTATGTGTCTAATTCAAAACTAATTCCATCTTGTCCCTTAAATCAATCCTTCCAGAACATTCTTCAATTTTATTTTGACATGCTATTTTTGACTCTGCTAGTTATACTTACTATATCATTATCCCCTTTCTTCATTTCTTTCCTAATTTAGATTCATTTCTATGCTGTTTTTGTGAAAGTATGCTTTAAAGTACATTAAATCTCCCCATGCCTATCTTCATGATACATGTATGAGCAGGCTGGTTTGAGGTAACAAATGTTTAATACTAATACCAGAGCACTCTGTCATTTGGCCCATGGTCTGTTGTAGTAAAGAAAGTTTTATTGAACACAGATACATTTATTAAGCATTTTCTGTTTGACAATGGTAGGTAATCCTTTTTAAAAAAAAAAAAAAGGCCAGATAGTAAACAATTTAGGCTTTTCAGACTATTAGGGCTCTGTCACAACTTTTCAACTGGGCGAATACAGAAAATATATATCAAAAAATATCAAATTCTCTACAAGTCACTTTTTTCCAGGCCAAGTTATTGCCATTTACTTGAAATAATATAGTAATCTTATCTGATTATATCTATCAAAAACTATTATTTCGAATTCTACTGTGCACAATGGAGGCAGAGCAATAAAATGAGCTTATAAAGATGATTATTTCTTTGAAAAGAAATATAGTTATTTCCCCTACCATGATATCCCTTTCCCAAATAAGGGAAATAAGAGTCCTCATTTCAACAGCATGTTGAAAACCACATAACTGCTGTTATAATGGGAAAAAAAGTGTTTAAGCCCTGAATTATCAAGCTACCTCTTGCCTTAAAACCCACCACTTGGAGGTCCTCTATGTTCATTCCCACACCTTTGTCCTTTCTATTTCTTCCTTCAGTTGCACCCTTCTTCCACTTTACTGCTGAGTGTCTCTTCTTTGCGGATACAAAATCTGTTCAGTTACCAAAACTCACTCATCTAGAGCCAGACATCCTGGAATGCAGAATGATGAGGGCTTAGGAGGCATCACTACAAACAAAGCTAGTGGAGGTGATGGAATTCCAGCTGAGCTATTTCAAATCCTAAAAGATGATGCTGTGAAAGTGCTTGCACTCAATATGCCAGCAAATTTGGAAAACTCAGCAGTGGTCACAGGACTGGAAAAGGTCAGTTTTCATTCTAATTCCAAAGAAAGGCAATGCCAAAGAATGTTTAAACTACCACACAATTGTAATCATCTCACATGCTAGCAAAATAATGCCCCAAATTCTCCAAGCCAGGCTTCAACAGAATGTGAACCAAGAACTTCCAGAATGTTAAAGCTGGATTTACAAAAGGTAGAGGAACCAAAGATCAAATTGCTAACATCTGTTGGTTCATAGAAAAAGCAAGAGAATTACAGAAAATCATCTTATGCTTTATTGACTATACCAAAGCCTTTGAGTGTGTGGATCACAACAAACTGTGGAAAATTCTTTAAGAGATGGGAATACCAGACCACCTGACCTGCCTCTTGAGAAATCTGATGCAGGTCAAGAAGCAACAGTTAGAACTGGACATGGAACAATGGACTGGTTCCAAATAGAGAAAGGATTATGTCAAGGTTGTATAATGTCACCCTGCTTGTTTAATTTATATGCAGAGTACATCATGTGAAATGCCAGGCTGGATTAAGCACAAGCTGGTAACAAGATTGCCAGGAGAAAATCAATAACTTCAGATATGCAGATGACACCACCCTTATGGTAGAAAACAAAGAGGAAATAAAGAACCTCCTGATTTAGGTGAAAGAGAGGAGTGAAAAAGCTGGCTGAAAACTCAGCATTCAGAAAACAAAGATCATAGCATCTGGTTCCATCACTTCATGGCAAATAATGGGGAAACAATGGAAATAGTGAGAGATTTATTTTCTTGGGCTCTAAAATCACTGCAGATGGTAACTGCAGCCATGAAATTTAAAAGACGCTTACTCCTTGGAAGAAAAGGTATGACCAACCTAGACAGCATATTAAAAAGCAGAGACATTACTTTGCCAACAAAGGTCCATCTAGTTAAAGCTATGGTTTTTCCAGTAGTCATGTATGGATGTGAGAGTTGGACTTAAAGAAAGGTGAGTGCTAAAAATTGATGATTTGGAACTGTGGTGTTGGAAAAGACTCTTAAGAGTCCCTAGGACTGCAAGGAGGTCCGACCAATCAATCCTAAAGGAAATCAGTCCTTAATATCCATTGGAAGGACTGATGCTGAAGCTGACGCTCCAATACTTTGGCCATCTGATGTGAAGAACTGACTCATTGGAAAGTACCCTGATACTGGGAAAGATAGAAGGCAGGAGAAGAAGGGGATGACAGAAGATGAGATGGTTGGATGTCATCACGGACTCAATGGACATAAGTTTGAGGAAGCTCTGGGAGTTGGTGACAGACTGGGAAACCTGGCGTGTTGGAGTCCATGGGGTCTCAAAGAGTTGGACATTACTGAGAGACTGAACTGAACCAGAACTCAGCTCCAATAATACTTTATCAAGGAAAATTGAGATAATTAGGTTTTTTTTCCCATTAGTACCTTTTGCTTTTCTTCTATAGCACTTCTTAGATTTGCTTTTGTTCTTAATGTGTTCATTAGTCACAAGTCAATTAATGTCTAATTCACTAGACTGTGAACTCAACGAAAATAAGACCTTTATCTAATTTTGCTCTTCATTTTATCATCAGTGCCCAGTACATGCTTGCAACTCAGTAAGAAATGAAGCATTTACTCACCAAATTATCCCACAAATAAGGTGATGAATAAAATAAAAACAATTCTAATGTTGAGAGAACTGTGACATCATCATGTCCAAACTTAACAAATTTCAACCTTCAACTCTTGTCTCCCACCAGATATCCTAGTGCATTTCACATGATAACAAAGTACACTGTTGTAAAAACAATGCATTCCATGGTTGAGCTGCTCAAATTTACTGAAACAATCTTTGTTTTGTTAAATCTTTATCTTTCTAAACTACCATTCAACTATTTTGTGACTTTGTATGAACAAAGCAGAATCTACTCTACATATGTTTTTATACGTGAAGGTTAAATAATACATTCTATATGTAATTCTCTTTTCTATGATAAATAAGATAAACAGCTTTTTTCCTAAATAAGGTGTCTCAGTCTGAGCTGCTATTACAAAATAACAAAGTGGGTAGTTTTTAAACAAGAGAAATTTATTTCTGACAATTCTACAGGCTGGGATTTCCAAGATCAAGACACTGCCTAGCAATGACCTGCTTCCTCATTCACAGATAAGCACCTTCTGTGTCCTCCCATGGCACAAAGGGTGAGGGAGTTCTCCATTGTCTTCTCTGTAAGTGCACTAATCCTATTATTAAGAGCTTTGCCCCTATGACCCATCCAATTACCAAAAGTGCCACTTCATAGTATTACCACATCCTGCCGAGCTTAGTGACTCAATCATTTGTGACTCTTCACAACCCCATGGACTACATCCCACCAGACTCCTCTGTTTAGGGAATTCTCTAGGTAAGAATATGGGAGTGTGTTGCCATGCCCTCCTCCAGGGGATCTACCCATCCCAGGGATTGAAACCAGGTCTCCCACATTGTATGCTGATTCTTTACTGTCTGAGCCACCAGGGAAGCCTAAGAATACTGGAGTGGGGAGCCATTTCCTTCTTCAGGGGGTCTTCCCAACCCAGGAACTGAAGTGGCGTCTCCTGTGTTGCAGGAGTATTCTTTACCAGTTGAGCTACCACGGAAGCCCATCATCATATTAGGGATTAGCTTTCAAAATGAATTTGGGGAGGACACAAACATTCACTCTAAAACATGAGTCCTGTATTTCTAATAATATTTACATTGGGCAAAAATTTTAAGGTAAAATCCAAATGTTTAAAATTTTATTTTAGATGATTGTAAAGTTATCTAAGAGATAATATAGAGCGATCACATGTACACTATCTATATACAGTTCCCCCCTTGGCAACATTTTAAGAAACAATAAAACCACAATGAGGATATTAACATTGATTAAAAACCAGTGTTCATATTTTGATATCCTATTTTCCTTTCATTCATCTATAATGTGTATGTATTTAATTCTACACATTCTTATTAAATCTGTAGGTTCCTGTATCCACTACCACTATCAAGTTGGAGAACAGCTCAACCTGACAACTATCCTTGCGTTCTTGACAGACACACTCATGTCCTAAGGGTCTCCTCAAACATTCTCCACTAAACCCTGACCCTATTATCTGTTCTCCATTTCTAAATTTTTTGTCATTTCAAAAGTGTTATATAAATGACATCACACAGTATGTTAATTTTTGAACAGCTTTTTAATACTCATAATTCCATGAAGTCAGGCTGCAAAAATCAACAGTTCATTCATTTCTATTGGTGTGTATATACTATAGCTTGTTTAGACATTTGACTCCTTGAATCTGGGCTATTCTCATTAAGAACTTTAATGAATAACACTGCTATGAACACTCATATGAGTTTTTGTGTGAATCAATGTTTACAGTGTTCTGGGATAAATATAAAAAACTATAATTGTTGGATTGTATAATTACAAAGGATTAATATTTCTTAAAAAAACACCTCCCTAAGCTTTCATCAACTGTCATTCTTATGGCAGGTTTTTTACTGAATGGCAGAAATACTGGGGTTTGGGATTATTAGCATCTTTTGGTAACTCTTAAGTGCAAATCAAAAACTGACTTGATATGCTAACTTGAATAACAAAAAGGTCAACTCACAGAATGCATATCTTTTATCATCAATGAAGTTTTACAAATAGTTCAAAGGACACAAAGTATCACAAACCACAGGTCAACCAACTTGAGATGAGCATTTTAACCTCTCAGAGTCTTTCTTTCCACATTAGGGCAGACTCTTATTTAAATTCATACATGTTCCTAAGAGATGTATCAGGGCATAACCTACACAAAAGTGGCATTATTTTAGTCATAGAATATCTTCATTTACACTCTGATAATTACAAGTCATCACTGACATTTCTAGCAGCCTTACAAATTCATAATGTCAAGGTTTTTTATAAAACATTTAGACAAACAAGATATATTCTGTTGAAAATATTTAATAGGTAAAATTGTTCCATTATGCTTCCACTAGCCAAAAACATCAGGAGGTCAGATTGGCTTGTTTGTAAGAAGTCTAACTACTTTGGGGGGTTCCCAGGTGGCACAGTGGTAATGAATCTGCCTGCAGGAGCAGGAGCCGCAGGAGATGCGGGCTCGATTTCTCAGTCAGGAAGATCCCCTGGAGGAGAAAATGGCAACCCACTCCAGTATTTTTGGCTGGAGAATCCCATGGACAGAGGAGTCTGGCAGGCCACGGTCCATGACCGACTAAGCATGCATGCACCTGCTAACCATATCACTGCTTTATACTTCTGAACATTACCTAGTTCAGGCCAGCAACTAACTACTCCTTCATTCTTTAGATTACGCTAAAATTATTTTAATGATATATTTGGATGAGTTGGAATTATACACACACATAAACATACACACACACATGTATGTGCTTTTTGTGTCTAAAGAAAAATAAAAAAAATTACCTCATGTCCATAGTATCTTCATCTACTGGTAATTTTCTTCTAGCAGAATTTACCCAGACTTTTTCAGACAGAAAAACACTGATAATTCTCACCATAAATATGTTTCAACCTTTCCTCCTCTCTCTAAAACTCACTTGTAATCCTAACATATATATATAAATGCCACCCTTTCTTGTATTGATTTTTCGCCTGTGGTCATGTTTTGAGATGCCAGTGGTGGGAATTTTATATCATAAACTACTGGAACTTTTCTTAGGAACCTTATTTTACAGGGTATTTTTAAGTTAGTATTTAATATGTACTTCACAAAATATGAGTAATTCAGTGAGGGGGGCAAAAAAAAAAAAAGGTAATGTTTAAACATATGGCATAAGTGTGAAAAAACAAATGCAGTCAATGGTTCTCATATTGAATATCCAGAAACCAAATCAAATGACAAAAACAATTTTAGAAAGGAAATAGTCATGGTAACACATATCAAACTGAATCCCAAATTAAATTGAATGTATATTCCTTGATATGAAAGTAATATAGCATGAATGGTATCCAAATGGAGACACAGTATCTTAGTATTAAAAGAGCAGTTTTTAGAAGATTGGTTCACTCAACTTCAAGAATTATGTAACTATTTTTCTATTTCATTGACTTCAATCCAAAATCATTCATTTAACTAAATTCATTAAAAGAAGTAAAGATTCATCTAACTAAAGTTATATGTAAAAGCAAATTTTGAGAGAATCAGCAAAGTAAAAGAGAAGAAACAACAAAAAGACAACAGAGAGAAGTAGCAGTCATTCATACAAAAATCATATTATCTATAAAAGATTTAACATAATTTTCTCATTAACATGGACATATTTTCTTAATCTTTTTGTATGTTATTTTTATTATATATTTTCTCTATGTACAATAAAAATAAAACTGTCTAACATTCTACTTCTGAATTATTTCATATTACAGAAATATAATCCATGTCTTGAAAACAGAAAAGGATATACACTGCTCAAATTTTTTTTATCATGTATCTCGTAAGACAGAAGGTCATAATCTCTAGCTGTGAAAGGATAAACCACATTAAACTCTTGAATTTGGTTTCTTTGTGAGCATAAGGAACAAACAGAAGAACTCTCTTATTCTCAATCTTCAAGACCACCTAGAAAGACAACTTCTTCACAATTCCCATTATGAAATGTCAGAGGGTCTATAGAAACTAGAAACCCCAAGAGATACACATGTTAGGTAGTTAGAATAGAAAACAGGAGTCCAAAATGGCGGTGGCTAAAAGACAGGGAAGGGAAAAGCCCGCGAAAACAGAACAAAGGAAGGCCAAAGGAAAGTCCGAGGACCTGAATGAGGACTTCAGGTAGAACAGCAGCCCTGACCAAGCGCTGGGATGCTCTTCTCTATGCGTCTTTGGGTCGACATGCCCTCACGCCTCGAAGATGGATTTTCCTGCTATTATCTTCTAAATAAAATAGAACTGTAACACTGATTTGTCTAAGAGCTACAACACAGTCCGTTCGAGACCTGAAGCTATAACATGGTCTATCCAAGACCGGAGACCTGTGACACATCGAGGGCTTTAATGTCCGTCACTCCAAATCTTTGTTGTGAGGAGACAAAAACCGAGGAGCATACACTTACCTCACAAACAGAAAGTGACTGTGTGAGTAGACTATCTTTCATATGTTAATACCTACCACACCTGATTTGTATGTTTCTGTGACTCCCTGTAGTATTCTTGTAGCCAGTAGTATGCAAATATCACAATATTCCATAAGGAGCTATCATTCTGAGATTATGTCACACTACCCTGCCCCTCTCTCACCTCTTAGCCACACTGATCAACTTAATACTCTTACAGCTCCCTTTTATTCTTCCTGCTCCACATTTCATTTACAACTCTAAAACCTAGGAAATACTACTTTTAAATGCTTTATTAACATCTGAATCATAATTCAAACTCATTCACGCAAATATAGTTTTCTAAGCTTAAAGCAATCTCTCTTTCATCTCTTTAAAGAATCAGACTTTTGTATTTTGTTTTGAAAAGAAAGAAAAAAGGAAAGTGAAGTCGCTCAGTCATATCCAACTCTTTGTGACCCCATGGACTGTAGCCCTACCAGGCTCCACCAACCATGGGGTTTTCCAGGCAAGAATACTGGAGTGGGTTGCCATTTCCTTCTCCAGGAGATCTTCCCGACCCAGGGACTGAACCCGGATCTCCTGCACTGTAGGCAGACGCTTTACGTCTGAGCCACATCGAAAGTAAAGAGTAAAAATTTCCTAAAGCACTATTATAAAATGTTAAGTGGTCAGTATTAAAGGCGTTTTAAATTTTTATTTTAATCGGAGGAAAATTACAATATTGTGATGGCTTCTGCTAAAAGTCAGTGTAAATCAGCCATAGGCATACAACCGCCCCATCCCCCTCAAACCTTCTCCCACCTTCTTCCCCATGCCACCCCTCCAGGCTGTCACAGGGCACTGGCTTTGGGTTCCCTGTGTCACGCAGCAAATTCCCACTGGCTATCTACTGGATATATGGTAATGTATGTGCTTCAATGCTACTCCCTCAAATCACCCCACTTCTCTCTCCACCACTGTGTCCAGAATTCTGTTCTCTCTGTCTGCATCTCCACTGCTGCCCTGTAGATAGGTTCATCAGTTCCATCCTTCTAGATTCCATATATATGTGTTAATATATAATATTTGTCTTTCTCTTTCTGACTCACTTCACTTTGTACAATAGGCTTTAGGTTCATCCACCTCATTAGAACTGACTCAAATATATTCCTTTTTATTGGTAAGTAATAATCCATTGCGTTTAAGTGCCACAATTTCGTTATCATCTGTCAATGGATATCTAGGTTGCTTCCATGTCCTAGCTACTGTAAATATTTTGCTCAATCCTGTAATCCTGAATCCTGATGGAAAGCAGAAAAAATAAATTCAAATTGCAAAAAAAAAAAAAAAAAAAAAATTACAAAGTAAACCTTTGTTTTTGTTTGTTTTAGGGACTGAAAGATCTCTTTCCAGACAACTTAACTTAGGTTTCTTGGCTTAAACATTCTACTGTAGATACTTGTATTTTTAATACTACTTATTTGCTTCTGCAAGAATAAGTGATGTTTTCTGATTATTTTGGTATGACCACCTCTAATTCACAGAGTATATCTTCTGCTTTTAGATATTATTTGTGTGTGAGGTATTCTTTTCAAATACCTGAGTTTTTTTTTTTAATCTAGCTATAAACTAATCTCTGCCAAAAGACAATTTATCATATAAACCCTTTAATGTTGCAAGATTATAATCTATGCACACAGGCTCATTTTGCTCATGTATAGCAGCCTTGTTGACCTGAATTGTTTGAATTTGCAAACTAGGGAGCTGATGATTCTACAGCCTCTAGGTTATTTGAAAATTCCAGCTGTGCTAGCTGTACAGCTTGCCAATAAATCCTTCTGTCACCTAGGGCTTTTCTGGAAATCTGGGCTGCCATGGATTTTGAGGTGCACTCATAAGTGGTAAGTATACTTGATAAAAAGAGCATCAGGTAGTTTATTCTTAATTTTTCTGTATTATTCTTACAGGTTCAGTGGCAGAGACAATAACCTGTATTCTCAGAATGGATATGATTTTACTTTTAGAAAGCTCCGTATCTGCTTTATTATAGACTATTATATAACATTTTTTGTGCTAATAATTTATTAGTAGTAAATATAAAACTGTAAAACCTCTCCTGCCAAAGAAGTAGATGGCAGTCTAGACCTTTGTGATGAGGAGAGAGCCCGTAACTCACTACAACATGAACTAGGCAGTGATGACACGATGCAGGGATTTTTAAAGGGATGCTCTTAGAAGACACCATCATAAAAAAAAAAAAAAAAAAAAGAAGACACCATCATGTCAGACTGATCTATGAAAACAGATATGACTTCCTCGGTTCAAGAAAACAAAACACTAATATTTGCATTGCATGTGAATTACAGTTTGTCAACAAATTGAAATGTATTCATTTTTAGATGTAAAGAAAAGGGCGTGAACAAAGAACGAAAGGATTTGAAAATTTTGACATTTCTCTAAGAATGTTTATGAAGGAGGAGCCTTCAATTATGAGGACTTATTCATATATAAACTATACTTTACTGATATTCCAATATACGTGTATGTCTTCTTGACTCTATATAAAAGAAGCTTACCTTGCTTATTGTATGGGAACAATACACAGCATTTATAACATGCATAATGACCTAATACAGTGACTGGCACATAATAGGTATTTAATATACATTTGTTGTTGCATTAATAAGGCTTGACATCATAAAGGAACTTTTGTTATTCAGGGAGTAATTTAAAGCAACAGTTCAAGCATACTGGGAAAATTTTTGTAATCTTCTGCCTGTACTAATATAAAAATATAAAAATAAGATTTTGTCAGAATTGCCAATGAATGATTCATTCTGTAGGTATTTAATGGGCACATTCCATGTGTCACAAAATGTGATGAAGGCTGGGAATGTTCTAGTGAATAAAAAAAAAAAAAAAAAAAAAACCTCATGGTGCTAACATTCAGATGATTCTTTCAATCTTAAATGTCAAGTATTTTTTTTTAATAAAGAATTGTTTAAACTACTTTCCTTCTAGAAATTTCATCTAATTTCAGTGTTAGAAATTGTAAAACTTCACTCCGTCTTAGATATCACAATAGGAAGCTCCTAAACGACAACCCCTCTCCTTTGTTAGCATTACTGGCTTGGATACTGACTACTCTAAGTAACGTCATTCAGACAAGTGTGTCTATATTTACACTATATTTACATCTATGCATACATGGGTATATCTGCAGCAAAACATGGAAAATATATTTTATAAAAATGTCTTTGATTTAATATTAAGGCTACATACTCTATTATTAATCTCCACTTACATAACATGATTAATCTTTCAAAACTGTATATTTCTTTAAATGAAATTCCAGTACTCTGCTGATCACATTAGTTTGTCATTTTGTAGACTATTTTCAGAATCTAAAAGTCAAACTGACACATTTTCTACATTTGATATAGGCAAGATATTTAGAGAAGAGAAATACGGCTTATAGTTTTGAGATATCAGCAATTGCAGTGTGTCAACATTATGACTCCTTAAAATATAGGTATTTCCTGCATGTAGTAAAATCAAAGTTATCTTTAAAATAAGTTTAAAATCATGTTGGAGAAATCTGGGAAAGGAGTTTTTTTCTGCCTAATGCCTACTTTCATCCTATTTTAGAGATTGAAAAAAAAAAAAAAAAACATAAACCACAGGCATTTTTCAAAAATCCCTGTGTTACTTTCTTGGAATTATACAGTTACTGACTTATAAAATATTACTGCCTGTCACCTTTTTCCTATGAAATTTTAAGTATCTCCTACATTCTAGTTCTCAAAGATCAAATAAACTGATTGATGTTGCCTTTCTTTGAAAATCCAGATTATATGAATGTCTAAACACAGCCAAGTTTTTTGTCTGTTTTAATATTCATAGGTTATTCTTGGGAATATATAATGTTTGAGAGTCTTCTTTGTTCCTCATTTGTATTGTGGGTAGGAGACGTGTCTTATCTGTTGTTATTATTGATTATCTGTTCATGTAGTAGTAACTCAATTTTATGGACTTACTTTTTTTGTATTAAAAAATGAAGTATTTGGGGGATAAATGAATATTCTAATAACCATTACATTCATGAATGTCTGTGTGTATTTGCATAGGATTCACCCTTTCTAACATGCACCAGTACGCAGGTTTTCTGTTGGTATTCACAAGCTCTATTACAAGAATCAAAAAAGAGAAGTGAACACAAGGGCATTTATGACCAATTATACACTGCTACTCTATCACTGGAGAAATGAGTCATTTTCAAAATGCCTTATAGTTTGTGTTTGTAACTACAGGAGAATATGAATAAAGATAAACAAATGTAGGTTCAAACAGATCAGTGATATTAAAAAGCCGAATCTCTTCTAATCAAAATTCTAACCTTAAATACACTGACTTTGAGAGACATGATCAGGAATTAATTACTACTAGCATCACTGCCCTGGAATGGTACTGGATTACTCAAATCTGTGCAACATTACAAGGGTCTCAAGATTTCAGTAAAATATTTTGGAGCAAATTCCTATTAACAGTTAACATTTAGAGAACGCAGTGCAAAATGTAAATGTGCACAGTGGTTTGAAACATTGTCTAGAAGGTAAATAAAATTTTATAAAAATACCATATGATTATCTCAATAGATGCAGAGAAAGCCTTTGACAAAATTCAACACTCATTTATGATTAAAACTCTCCAAAAAGCAGGAATAGAAGGAACATACCTCAACATAATAAAAGCTATATATGACAAACCCACAGCAAGCATCACCCTCAATGGTGAAAAATTGAAGGCATTTCCCCTGAAATCAGGAACAAGACAAGGGTGCCCACTCTCACCACTACTATTCAACATAGTGTTGGAAGTGCTGGCCACAGCAATCAGAGCAGAAAAAGAAGTAAAAGGAATCCAGATAGGAAAAGAAGAAGTAAAACTCTCACTGTTTGCAGATGACATGATCCTCTACATAGAAAACCCTAAAGACTCTACCAGAAAATTACTAGAGCTAATCAATGAATATAGTAAAGTTGCAGGATATAAAATTAACACACAGAAATCCCTTGCATTCCTATATACTAACAATGAAAAAACAGAAAGAGAAATTAAGGAAACAATACCATTCACCATTGCAACAAAAAGAATAAAATACTTAGGAGTATATCTACCTAAAGAAACAAAGGACCTATACATAGAAAACTATAAAACACTGATGAAAGAAATCAAAGAGGACACAAGCAGATGGAGAAACATACCGTGTTCATGGATTGGAAGAATCAATATTGTCAAAATGGCTATTCTACCCAAAGCAGTCTATAGATTCAATGCAATCCCTATCAAGCTACCAACGGTATTTTTCACAGAACTAGACCAAAGAATTTCACAATTTGTATGGAAATACAAAAAACCTCGAATAGCCAAAGTAATCTTGAGAAAGAAGAATGGAACTGGAGGAATCAACCTGCCTGACTTCAGACTCTACTACAAAGCCACAGTCATCAAGACAGTATGGTACTGGCACAAAGACAGAAATATAGATCAATGGAACAGAATAGAAAGCCCAGAGATAAATCCACGAACCTATGGACACCTTATCTTTGACAAAGGAGGCAAGGATATACAATGGAAAAAAGACAACCTCTTTAACAAGTGGTGCTGGGAAAACTGGTCAACCACTTGTAAAAGAATGAAACTAGAACACTTTCTAACACCATACACAAAAATAAACTCAAAATGGATTAAAGATCTAAATGTAAGACCAGAAACTATAAAACTCCTAGAGGAGAACATAGGCAAAACACTCTCCGACATAAATCACAGCAAGATCCTCTATGACCCACCTCCCAGAATATTGGAAATAAAAGCAAAACTAAACAAATGGGACCTAATGAAACTTAAAAGCTTTTGCACTACAAAGGAAACTATAAGTAAGGTGAAAAGACAGCCCTCAGATTGGGAGAAAATAATAGCAAATGAAGAAACAGACAAAGGATTAAGCTCAAAAATATACAAGCAACTCCTGCAGCTCAATTCCAGAAAAATAAATGACCCAATCAAAAAATGGGCCAAAGAACTAAACAGACATTTCTCCAAAGAAGACATACAGATGGCTAACAAACACATGAAAAGATGCTCAACCTCACTCATTATTAGAGAAATGCAAATCAAAACCACAATGAGGTACCATTACACGCCAGTCAGGATGGCTGCTATCCAAAAGTCTACAAGCAATAAATGCTGGAGAGGGTGTGGAGAAAAGGGAACCCTCTTACACTGTTGGTGGGAATGCAAACTAGTACAGCCGCTATGGAAAACAGTGTGGAGATTTCTTAAAAAACTGGAAATAGAACTGCCATATGACCCAGCAATCCCACTTCTGGGCATACACACTGAGGAAACCAGATCTGAAAGAGACACGTGCACCCCAATGTTCATCGCAGCACTGTTTATAATAGCCAGGACATGGAAGCAACCTAGATGCCCATCAGCAGATGAATGGATAAGGAAGCTGTGGTACATATACACCATGGAATATTACTCAGCCATTAAAAAGAATTCATTTGAACCAGTCCTAATGAGATAGATGAAGCTGGAGCCCATTATACAGAGTGAAGTAAGCCAGAAAGATAAAGAACATTACAGCATACTGACACATGTATATGGAATTTAGAAAGGTGATAACGATAACCCTATATGCAGAACAGAAAAAGAGACACAGAAATAAAGAACAGACTTTTGAACTTTGTGGGAGAATGTGAGGGTGGGATATTTCAAAAGAACAGCATGTATACTATCTATGGTGAAACACATCACCAGCCCAGGTGGGATGCACGAGACAAGTGCTCGGGCCTGGTGCACTGGGAAGACCCAGAGGAATCGGGTGGAGAGGGAGGTGGGAGGGGGGATCGGGATTGGGAATACATGTAAATCCATGGCTGATTCATATCAATGTATGACAAAACCCACTGGGAAAAAAAAAATAATAATAATAAAAATTAAAAAAGAAAAAAAGAAAAAAAAAAAAAAAGATCCGCCATAAAGTTAGGAAGGTATTTATGTAATTACTTGAAATAAAATTTTTAATCTTGAAAAAAAAAAATTTGTTATGTCTTAAAATAAATAGAAGGTCAATGCTTTCAAAGCATTGGATTTGGTCTCTCAAGCCATTGTTGTTCAGCCACTCAGTCATGTCTGATTGTTTGTGACCCCTGGCCCGCAGCTCACCAGGCTTCACTATCTCTCGGAGCTTGCTCAAACTGATGCCCAGTGAGTCAGTGGTACCATCCAAACATCTCATCCTCTGTCGTCCCTTTTTCCTCCCACCCTCAATCTTTCCCAACATCAGGGTCTTTTCTAGTAAGTCAGTTCTTCGCATCAAGTGGCCAAAGTATTGGAGCTTCAGCTTAAGCATCAGTCCTTCCAATGAATATTCAGGGTTGGTTTCCTTTAGGATTGACTGGTTTGATCTCCTTACTATCCAAGGGACTCTCAAGAGTCTTCTCCAACACCACAGCTTGAAAGCATCAATTCTTTCGCACTCAGCCTTCTTTATGGTCCAACTCTCCCAAGCCATTATCAAAGGACACTTACCCAGCTGTGGGGCATCTTTGTAATGGCCTGTGTGTAGACTATCCTGCCCTATCCATACAGACCAAAATAATCCTTTTCATGTTAAAATGTCAGCATGCTGAACATTAACCCAGTGTCTCTCCCTAGTCTTTCTCAATATTCCTCTCTCTTCCTCTCTTTGTGCGGTGCTCTGTTGTGCTAGGCTGCTTCAGTCATGTCTGACTCTGCAACTCTGCCAGGCTCTTCTCGACATAGATTTTCTCACCATCCTATGGATAACAGAAGTTCCCTCTCTTTTATCTAACTCAGAACTTTCTCTTTAGTTAGTTCTTTAATTTTAGTTTGTTCCATCAAAAAAGGAACTTTACTTCAATTTTTAATATTTTAATATAGCAAGGTAAATAGAGTAAAAAAATGTAAACGACTCAATCGTTTCTTAAGATACTTGCCTTCTGAGAGTTATTTACATTGTTAACCCAAAAGAACAAGTATTGCCTGATTCAGAGTGGAGAGATTAAACTGGACCTATGTAGGTTTTTTATTTCTCTGCTTATGGTCAAACTGAGGCAGATTTTGCCATCGTAAAGCTATAACTTTGTTCTATTTCCTTTCAGTCTAATGTAATTTACCTCCAGAAGACATTTAATATTTTTCTTCTATTCTTACCTTCATGGATTGAAGCTGGTTTACTCCAGAGGAATAAACTGGAAATGCCACATGAGGATGTTATACATATGATTTCAATATATAATAAAGTTTTCTTCATTACATTGGGATGATACATATTGGGCTGGCCAAAAAGGTTGTTCAGGTTTTTTCCATAAGACGTTAGAGAAAAATAAAAAATAATCTTTTTGGCCAACCTCATTACACTGCTTGTAACCGTATTACTTTTAATACCTTTTGGTTATTACATAATATATTACGATTCAGAAGGCCAAGCCATACCCCAGGCATTAGAAATCCTAATATCCAGGCACATGTATCTTTAATAAAATACATAGTGCTTATCACATAACTGAAATTTTAGAATCACCAATTTAAATATAGTTTATTGTTGTCTTTTTATTTCATTCCATTAGGACAATGCAATCATTTTTCTGAATTACAACTAGCTAATACAAGACAATTTTGAAGCACTCTATAGTATTTGGCATTTGTTTTACTCAGTTTATAAAGTACATCTCCCTGGTGCACCAGATTATATTTAAGTTAAAACAGCTGCCACTGAGTTGATGTTTCCACTCATTTCTTAATTACATCTCTGAGTTATTCTAAAAATATATCAGGTCAGACATTAATGAAGAAAAATATGATGACTTGCTGTAATTAGATATACTTCTTAACAAAGAGCTTTTAAATTACACTTCACAAAAATATTCAAAGAAAGATAGTATTTTAAATAATGAAGCGGGGTACACTGATTCCTAGGGAGAGTGCTGGTCTTAATGATAGAATTATACATAAACTGGCTAATAAAATTTGAAAACCAGTCTAATCTATATAAGCATCATATGCGTTAAATTTCAGGGAAGCTTAATTTTATGACAGGTAGAGCGCTTGAGAATGCTAACTGGAGAAATAATTTAATGTTCTTGAAACCACTTCACATTCAAATATTTGTCAGCCCATGAGAAGCATCACTTGATAGAATAATATAACTAATTAAAATGAAACAAACAGAGACAATTTTTATAAAACCAGAGTGACAGTTATACAAATTTGAGATGAACTGTTCTGTGTAACTCTAAGTAATTTTATAAATCTTCCTATTTTCTTGCAGTTGCTGTTTTCACTAAAGCATGATAAATTCTGCCTATTATATTTGTACTATCCAGGCCAATAGAGTTTTAATGAATAATACCACAGAACTGTAACTAGATAATACATTCATTATTTATGAGGTATGTTTTAATAATAATAAAGGCAGGGGGAAGAGGTGTATAATCAAAGTGGTTAAAGTATTGGGAACACAAAGTGAAAACAACTGAACATAGTCCAAAGCGAGATTAGCTATTATGTGTAATTAAAGATATATGACTTCACTGGGCTTCTGCCTCCAATGCGGGAGACCCAGGTTCGATCCCTGGGTTGGGAAGATCCCCTGGAGAAGGAAATGGTAACCCACTCCAGTATTCTTTCCTGGAGAATCCCATGGATGGAGGAGCCTGGTAGGCTACAGTCCATGGGGTTGCAAAGAGTCGGACATGTCTGAGCGACTTCACTTTCACTTTTCACTTTCTCTTATCTTTCATGGCTTCATTAAGCATCCCAAATTTCTATGTGGTGTATTTCTTCTGAGTTGAAGGCAAGAAAAAAAAAATGAATCTTGGATCACTGAAGAAAATATCTCTTCTGAAACTCTCTCTTAAGTAATGGAATACTTTATATATTTTACTTCTTAAATATCCTTTCCATTCTCAAAATAAGGTGATGGTTCTTCTAAATAAGAGCTTCTTCAACAAAAATTCTGTTCAGTTCAGTTCAGTCGCTCAGTTGTGTCCAACTCTTTGCAACCCCATGGAGTGCAGCACACCAGGCTCCCTGTCCATCACCAACTCCCGGAGTTTACTCAAATTCCTGTCCTTTGAGTCGGTGATGCTATCCAGCCATCTCATCCTCTGTCATAACCTTCTCCAGCCTTCAACCCTTCCAAGCATCAGGGTCTTTTCAAATGAGTTAGTACTTCTCATCAGGTAGCCCAACTATTGGTGTTTCAGCTTCAGCATCAGTCCTTCCAATGAATATTCAGAACTGATTTCCTTTATCTTGGACAGGCTGGATCTTCTTGCTGTTCAAGGGACTCTCAAGAGTCTTCTCCAACATCACAGTTCAAAAGCATCAGTTCTTTGGCACTCAGCTTTCTTTATAATCCAACTCTCACATCCATTCATGATTACTGGAAAAACAATAGCCTTGACGAGATGGACCTTTGTTGACAAAGTAATGTCTCTGCTTCTTAATAAGCTGTCTAGGTCTGTCATAGCTATTCTTACAAGGAGCAAGTATCTTTTAATTTCATCGCTGCTATCAACATCTGCAGTGCTTTTGGAGCCCCCCAAAATAAAGTCTCTCATATTTTCCACTGTTTCCCAATCTATGTGCCATGAAGTGATGGGACCAAATACCATGATCTTAGTTTTCTGAATGTTGCATTTTAAGCCAACTTTTCCCTCTCCTCTTTCACTTTCATCAAGAGGCTCTTTAGTTCTTTACTTCCTGCGATAACGGTGGTGTCATCTGCATATCTGAGGTTATTGATATTTCTCCTGGCAATCTTGATTCCAGCTTTGACGTACTCCTGTTCCTATTTGGAACCAGTCTGTTGTTCCATGTCCAGTTCTAACTCTTGCTTCCTGACCTGCATACAGACTTCTCAGGAGGCAGGTCAGGTGCCCTGGTAAGAATTTTTCAGTTTGTTGTGATCCACACAGTCAAAGGTTTTGGCATAGTCAATAAAGCAGAAATAGATGTTTTTCTGGAACTCTCTTGCTTTTTTGATGATCCAATGGAGGTTGGCAATGTGATCTCTGGTTCCTCTGCCTTTTCTAAATCTAGCTTGAACATCTGGAAGTTCTCGGTTCACATACTGTTGAAGCCTGATTTGGAGAATTTTGAGCATTATTTGCTAGCCTGTGAGATGAGTATAATTGTGCAGTAGTTTGAATATTCTTTGGCATTGCCTTTCTTTGGGATTGGGATACAAACTGACCTTTTCCAGTCCTGGCCACTGCTGAGTTTTCCAAATTTGCTGGCATACTGAGTGCAGCACTTTCACAGCATCATCTTTTAGGATGTGAAATAGCTCAACTGGAATTCCATCACCTCCACTAGCTTTGTTCATAGTGATGCTTCCTAAGGCCCACTTGACTTCACATTCCAGGATGTCTGGCTCTAGGTGAGTGATCACACCATCATGATTATCTGGGTATGAAGATCTTTTTTGTACAGTTCTTCTGTGTATTCTCACCACCTCTTCTTAGTATCTTCTGCTTCTGTTAGGTCCACACCATTTCTGTCCTTTATTGTGTCTAGTTTTGTGTAAAAGTTCCCTTAGTATCTCTAATGTTCTTGAAGAGATCTCTAGTCTTTCCCATTCTATTCTTTTCCTCTATTTCTTTGTATTGATCATTGAGGAAGTCTTTATTTCTACTTGCTGTTCTTTGGAACTCAATTCAAATGAGTCTATCTTTCCTTTACTCCTTTGGCTTTTGTATCATCACTGAAATAGTTTGAGAAATATATTATGTGTGCTTTTCTTTATCCTTTACTAAATTTAGAGGATTTATCCAAGATTTTCATTTTTCCCTTAGATTTATAGGTATTTATAGGTAACACAGATCATATTCCCAATTAAAAATTCATATTAACTCTATAATCTTGCTATTTTTCTATTTTATTATAAAATGCAAGAAAATTGTCAAGCTATCACCCATTGCTGCTGCTGCTAAGTCACTTCAGGCGTGTCCGACTCTGTGTGATCCCATAGATGGCAGCCCACCAGGCTCCTCTGTCCCTGGGATTCTCTAGGCAAGAACATTGTAGTGGGTTGCCATTTCCTTCACCAACGCATGAAAGTAAAAAGTGAAAGTGAACTTGCTCAGTCATGTCCAACTCTTAGCGACCCCATGGACTGCAGCCTACCAGGCTCCTCCATCCATGGGATTCTCCAGGCAAGAGTACTGGAGTGGGGTGCCATTGCCTTCTCTGTTACTTTTGACTTTCTAGGGTGTTTTTTGTGTTAAATTTTTTAAAAATTGAAAATTTTACAAACATGGGTCCTGGTCACTTATAAAGTATTCTTTCTTAAGTAATATCCAGAAACAGGTACTTCGATCAAATGTATAAATATTATACCCTGTCCAACTGACTTCAGAAAATGATTAACAAATTATAATGAAGTGATTTTGTCTGGTGTTATTTCCAGCATATATTTTATTAGAGTCAATTTAAAATATATATTTTAACCACTGTACTTATAACACAAACTGAGCAGCAATGCCAAAATCCTCAAAAAACACTAGCAAAATTTAACAGTAAATTAAAGAAATATAATACCTTCCCTGGTAGCTCAGATGGTAAAGAACCTGCCTGCAATTCAGAAGACCCAAGTCTGATCGCTGGGTTAGGAAGATCCCCCAGAGAAGGGAATGGGAGAAAATTCCCTGTAGAAGTATTCTTGCCTGAGAATTCCCATGGACAGTGCAGCCTGGCAGGCTACAGTACATGGGGTTGCAAATATTCAGACATGACTGAGTTACTAACATTTTTACATTCATATGCCATGACCAAGTAGGAATTTATCCCTGAGATGCAAAAATGGTTCAACATATACAAATCAAAAAGGTGATACACTTTATAAACAGAACTAAGGATAAAAATCAAATAATCAATCTCAACATGCAGAAACACATGGAAATAATTAAGCACTCTTTCTTGATAAAACACTCACCAAACCAGGTATAAAGGGAACTCACTTCAATTTAATTAAGGTCACAGATAACATCATACTGAACTATTGAAAAACAAAAGGCTATTCCTCTAAGATTAGGAATACGATAACTATGCCCACACTCTTGTCACTTCTATTCATCATAGTAATGGAAATACTTGCTAAAGCAATTAGGTAAGGAAAAAAAAAAGAAAAGGCAAATTACAAAAACATAAATTAGGCAAATTGGAGAGGAAGAAGTAAAATTATTTCTGTTTTCAGAGAACATGATCCTATGTATGCTGCTGCTGCTGCTAAGTCCTTTCAGTCATGTCCAAGTCTGTGAGACCCAAAGACAGCAGCCCACCAGGCTCCTCCATCCCTGGGGCCCTCCAGGCAAGAATACTGGAGTGGGTTGCCATTTCATTCTCCAATGCATGAAAGTGAGGAGTGAAAGTGAAGTCGCTCAGCCATGCCAACTCTTAGCGACCCCATGGACTGTAGCCTACCAGACTCCTCAGTCCATGGAATTTTCCAGGCAAGAGTACTGGAGTGGGTTGCCATTGCCTTCTCCAGATTCTATGTATAGAAACCCCTAAAGACTCCACACAGACACACACATACATACACACATACACAATACTATTAAAACAAACAAATTCAGTAAAGTTACAGGATACAACATCAGTATACAAAAATCAGTTTATTTCTATAAACAAACATCTGAAAAGAAAAATTAAGAAAACCCCATTTACAATAATATAAAAAAGAATAAAAAAATATGTAGGAATAAGCTTAATGAAAGAGGCAAAAATTCATACACAGAAAATCACCAAACATTGATGCATAAAATTATAAAATACACTCAAAGACATCTCATGTTTACAGATTGGAAACACTAATATTAATGCAACATCTGTATTACCCAAAGCAGCCATCAGAGTTATGCAATCCCCATGAAGATCCTAACAGCTTTAACTTTCTAAACTAAAATAGAGGGGGAGGAGCCAAGATGGCGGAGGAGTAGGACGGGAAGACCACTTTCTCTCCTACAAATTCATCAAAAGAATAACTGAACGCAGAGCAAACTTCGCAAAACAACTTCTGATCGCTAGCTGAGGTCATCAGGCGCCCAGAAAAGCAGCCCATTGTCTTCGAAAGGAGGTAGGACAAAATATAAAAGATAAAAAGTGAGACAAAAGAGCTAAGGACGGAGATCCGTCCCGGGAGCTCTTAGGCGGCATTGCTTGGGGTAGGGTCCGGGCCTGAGTGCCCTGAGGACAATCGGAGGGAGCTTCTGTGAGTTGCCAACTTGAACTGTGGGAGACCAAAGGAGAGAGAGTAAATTAACCGCCCGAACACACTGCCGGCCGTTCGCAGAACAAAGAGACCGAGAGGGTCCAGAGAGGAGCTCGCAGGCTGCGGACCGGCCCAGCTCCGCCGGAGGCAGGAGGCAGGGGGGAGGGGAAGGTCGCG
Organism: Dama dama; assembly: GCF_033118175.1. Classification (NCBI taxonomy): domain Eukaryota; kingdom Metazoa; phylum Chordata; class Mammalia; order Artiodactyla; family Cervidae; genus Dama; species Dama dama. Next base: position 64,408,091 of record NC_083710.1, on the reverse strand, counting down.
GCGAGACACAGGGCGCAGGCACCCGACCGGCGCGGGCGGGGACTGGGGCTGGGGACGCGGAGGGCAGAAGGCGCACGCACCCGACTGGCGCCAGCGGAAACTGAGACTGGGTCCGCGGAAGGGAGTGGGCGCGCCACACCTGGGGGGGGGGGGGTGCGCCCACCAAGCCCCTGGCTGCCTGGACCGCTCTGACGGGGAAGGCACTGAGAGCAGGCTCAGCTTTTCCCTCCGCGCTTTTGTGGAACACCCGAGGGCTGGAACCTCGCGCAGCGCGGGGCGCGCTCCATATAGAACAGCCGGGAGCCTGAGGAGCGCAGAGGAGAGAGCAGCGTCAGCCCCTCCTGGCAGCCCCAGTCCATCCCCGCGGCGCACGTCACCACAGCGACAGCCCCTCCCGGCAGCGCAAGCCCCTCCCCGCGGAGCGACGGAACTAGCTACCTGAATAAGAGTCCACTTCCGCCCGCCTGTGTCAGGGCGGAAATGAGGCTCTGAAGAGACCGGCAAACAGAAGCCAAATAAACAAAGGGAACCGCTTCAGAAGGGACTGGTGCAACAGATTAAAATCCCTCTAGGAAACATTGACTACACCGGAGGAGCCTGTAGATATCGAGAAGCGTAAGCTGGAACGAGGAGCTATCTGAAACTGAGCCGAACCCACACTGACCGCAACAGCTCCAGAGAAACTCCTAGATATAATTTTACTTTTTTCTCTTTTTTTAATTTTTTTTTCTTTTTTTCTTTTTTCTTTTTTATTTTTTCTCTTTTATTTTCCTTTAAAATCCCCTATTACTCCCCCATTACTCCTTAACTTTCATTTCCATAGACTTTTACGATTTTTTAATTAGGGGGAAAAAAAAAAATTTTTTTTTCCTTTTTTTTTTTCTTTTTTTTCTTTTTTTTTTCTTTTTCTTTTTTTTCTTTCCTTTTTCTTTTCTATTTTCTATTTTTCTTTTTCTCTTATTTCTTTTAAAGTCCTCTAGTACTCCTCTACTACTCCTTAATTTTCATTTTCAATACACTATAACCTTACAAAAAAAAAAAAAAAAAACAAAAGAGAAGCCCTATTTTTAAACCGAAGATTATTCTCTCCCAATCTTGACTCTCTGTTTTCTACCTCAGAACACCTCTATTTCCCCCTTTCCCTTTCTCTTCCCAATCCAATTCTGTGAATCTTTGTGGGTGTCTGGGCTATGGAGAACACTCTGGGAACAGACAGCTGTGTAGATCTGTCTCTCTCCTCTTGAGTCCCCCTTTTTCTCCTCCTGCTCATCTCTATCTCCCTCCTCCCTCTCCTCTTCTTCATGTGACTCTGTGAACCTCTCTGGGTGTCCCTAACCGGGGAGAATCTTTTAGCCATTAAACTAGAAGTTTTCTTATCAGGGCTGTATAGTTGGAGAAATCCTGAGACTACAGGAAGAATAAAACTGAAATCCAGAGGCAGGAGACTTAAGCCCAAAACCTGAGAACACCAGAAAACTCCTGACTACAAGGAACTTTAAGTAATAAGTGACTGTCCAAAAGCCTCCATACCTACACTGAAACCAACCACCACACAAGAGCCAATAAGTTTTAGAGCAAGACATACCACGCAAATTCTCCAGCAACGCAGGAACATAGCCCTGAACATCAACATACAGGCTGCCCAAGGTCACACCTAACACATAGACCCATCTCAAAACTCATTACTGGGCACTCCATTGCTCTCCAAAGAGAAGAAATCAAGTTCCACGCACCAGAACACTGACGCAAGCTTCCCTAACCAGGAAATCTCGACAAGCCAATCGTCTAACCCCACCCACTGGGTTAATCCTCCACAACAAAAAGGAACCACAGACCTCCAGAATACAGAAAGCCCACTCCAGATACAGCAATCTAAACAAGATGAAAAGGCAAAGAAATACCCAACAGGTAAAGGAACATGAAAAATGCCCACCAAGTCAAACAAAAGAGGAGGAGATAGGGAATCTACCTGAAAAAGAATTTAGAATAATGATAATAAAAATGATCCAAAATCTTGAAAACAAAATGGAATTACAGATAAATAGCCTGGAAACAAAGATTGAAAAGATTCAAGAACTGTTTAATAAAGACCTAGAAGAAATAAAAAAGAGTCAATTACAAATGAATAATGCAATGAATGAGATCAAAAACACTTTGGAGGGAACCAAGAGTAGAATAACGGAGGCAGAAGATAGGATAAGTGAGGTAGAAGATAAAATGGTGGAAATAAATGAAGCAGAGAGGAAAAAAGAAAAAAGGATCAAAAGAAATGAGAACAACCTCAGGGACCTCTGGGACACTGTGAAACGCCCCAACATTCGAATCATAGGAGTTCCAGAAGAAGAAGACAAAAAGAAAGGCCATGAGAAAATACTCGAGGAGATAATAGCTGAAAACTTCCCTAAAATGGGGAAGGAAATAGCCACCCAAATCCAAGAAACCCAGAGAGTCCCAAACAGGATAAACCCAAGGCGAAACACCCCAAGACACATATTAATCAAATTAACAAAGATCAAACACAAAGAACAAATATTAAAAGCAGCAAGGGAAAAACAACAAATAACACACAAAGGGATTCCCATAAGGATAACAGCTGATCTATCAATAGAAACCCTCCAGGCCAGAAGGGAATGGCAGGACGTACTGAAAGTAATGAAAGAGAATAACCTACAACCTAGATTACTGTATCCAGCAAGGATCTCATTCAGATATGAAGGAGAATTCAAAAGCTTTACAGATAAGCAAAAGCTGAGAGAATTCAGCACCACCAAACCAGCTCTTCAACAAATGCTAAAGGATCTTCTCTAGACAGGAAATGCAGAAAGGTTGTATAAACGTGAACCCAAAACAACAAAGTAAATGGCAACGGGACCACACCTATCAATAATTACCCTAAATGTAAATGGGTTGAATGCCCCAACCAAAAGACAAAGATTGGCTGAATGGATACAAAAACAAGACCCCTATATATGCTGTCTACAAGAGACCCACCTCAAAACAAGAGACACATACAGACTAAAAGTGAAGGGCTGGAAAAAAATATTTCATGCAAACGGAGACCAAAAGAAAGCAGGAGTCGCAATACTCATATCAGATAAAATAGACTTTCAAATAAAGGAAGTGAAAAGAGACAAAGAAGGACACTACATAATGATCAAAGGATCAATCAAAAAAGAAGATATAACAATTATAAATATATATGCACCCAACATAGGAGCACCGCAATATGTACGGCAAACGCTAACGAGTATGAAAGAGGAAATTAATAGTAACACAATAATAGTGGGAGACTTTAACACCCCACTCACAACTATGGATAGATCAACTAAACAGAAAATTAACAAGGAAACACAAACCTTAAATGACACAATGGACCAGCTAGACCTAATTGATATCTATAGGACATTTCACCCCAAAACAATCAACTTCACCTTTTTCTCAAGTGCACACGGAACATTCTCCAGAATAGATCACATCCTGGGCCATAAATCTGGTCTTGGAAAATTCAAAAAAATTGAAATCATTCCAGTCATCGTTTCTGACCACAGTGCAGTAAGATTAGATCTCAAATACAGGGAAAAAATTGTTAAAACTTCAAACATATGGAGGCTAAATAACACGCTTCTGAATAACCAACAAATCATAGAAGAAATCAAAAAAGAAATCAAAATATGTATAGAAATGAATGAAAATGAAAACACAACAACCCAAAACCTATGGGACACTGTAAAAGCAGTGCTAAGGGGAAGGTTCATAGCATTACAGGCTTACATCAAGAAACAGGAAAAAAACCAATTAAATAACCTAACTCTACACCTAAAGCAATTAGAGAAGGAAGAAATGAAGAACCCCAGAGTTAGCAGAAGGAAAGAAATCTTAAAAATCAGGGCAGAAATAAATGCAAAAGAAACTAAAGAGACCATAGCAAAAATCAACAAAGCTAAAAGCTGGTTTTTTGAAAAAATAAACAAAATTGACAAACCATTAGCAAGACTCATTAAGAAACAAAGAGAGAAAAACCAAATTAACAAAATTAGAAATGAAAATGGAGAGATCACAGCAGACAACACTGAAATACAAAGGATCATAAGAGACTACTACCAGCAGCTCTATGCCAATAAAATGGACAACTTGGATGAAATGGACAAATTCTTAGAAAAGTATAACTTTCCAAAACTGAACCAGCAAGAAATAGAAGATCTTAACAGACCCATCACAAGCAAGGAAATCGAAACTGTCATCAAAAATCTTCCAGCAAACAAAAGCCCAGGACCAGATGGCTTCACAGCTGAATTCTACCAAAAATTTAGAGAAGAGCTAACACCTATCTTACTCAAACTCTTCCAGAAAATTGCAGAAGAAGGTAAGCTTCCAAACTCATTCTATGAGGCCACCATCACCCTAATTCCAAAACCAGACAAAGATGCCACAAAAAAAGAAAACTACAGGCCAATATCACTGATGAACATAGATGCAAAAATCCTTAACAAAATTCTAGCAAACAGAATCCAACAACATATTAAAAAAATCATACACCACGACCAAGTGGGCTTTATCCCAGGAATGCAAGGATTCTTTAATATCCGCAAATCAATCAATGTAATACACCACATTAACAAATTGAAAGATAAAAACCATATGATTATCTCAATAGATGCAGAAAAAGCCTTTGACAAAATTCAACACTCATTTATGATTAAAACTCTCCAAAAAGCAGGAATAGAAGGAACATACCTCAACATAATAAAAGCTATATATGACAAACCCACAGCAAGCATCACCCTCAATGGTGAAAAATTGAAGGCATTTCCCCTGAAATCAGGAACAAGACAAGGGTGCCCACTCTCACCACTACTATTCAACATAGTGTTGGAAGTGCTGGCCACAGCAATCAGAGCAGAAAAAGAAGTAAAAGGAATCCAGATAGGAAAAGAAGAAGTAAAACTCTCACTGTTTGCAGATGACATGATCCTCTACATAGAAAACCCTAAAGACTCTACCAGAAAATTACTAGAGCTAATCAATGAATATAGTAAAGTTGCAGGATATAAAATTAACACACAGAAATCCCTTGCATTCCTATATACTAACAATGAAAAAACAGAAAGAGAAATTAAGGAAACAATACCATTCACCATTGCAACAAAAAGAATAAAATACTTAGGAGTATATCTACCTAAAGAAACAAAGGACCTATACATAGAAAACTATAAAACACTGATGAAAGAAATCAAAGAGGACACAAGCAGATGGAGAAACATACCGTGTTCATGGATTGGAAGAATCAATATTGTCAAAATGGCTATTCTACCCAAAGCAGTCTATAGATTCAATGCAATCCCTATCAAGCTACCAACGGTATTTTTCACAGAACTAGACCAAAGAATTTCACAATTTGTATGGAAATACAAAAAACCTCGAATAGCCAAAGTAATCTTGAGAAAGAAGAATGGAACTGGAGGAATCAACCTGCCTGACTTCAGACTCTACTACAAAGCCACAGTCATCAAGACAGTATGGTACTGGCACAAAGACAGAAATATAGATCAATGGAACAGAATAGAAAGCCCAGAGATAAATCCACGAACCTATGGACACCTTATCTTTGACAAAGGAGGCAAGGATACACAATGGAAAAAAGACAACCTCTTTAACAAGTGGTGCTGGGAAAACTGGTCAACCACTTGTAAAAGAATGAAACTAGAACACTTTCTGACACCATACACAAAAATAAACTCAAAATGGATTAAAGATCTAAATGTAAGACCAGAAACTATAAAACTCCTAGAGGAGAACATAGGCAAAACACTCTCCGACATAAATCACAGCAAGATCCTCTATGACCCACCTCCCAGAATATTGGAAATAAAAGCAAAACTAAACAAATGGGACCTAATGAAACTTAAAAGCTTTTGCACTACAAAGGAAACTATAAGTAAGGTGAAAAGACAGCCCTCAGATTGGGAGAAAATAATAGCAAATGAAGAAACAGACAAAGGATTAATCTCAAAAATGTACAAGCAACTCCTGCAGCTCAATTCCAGAAAAATAAATGACCCAATCAAAAAATGGGCCAAAGAACTAAACAGACATTTCTCCAAAGAAGACATACAGATGGCTAACAAACACATGAAAAGATGCTCAACCTCACTCATTATTAGAGAAATGCAAATCAAAACCACAATGAGGTACCATTACACGCCAGTCAGGATGGCTGCTATCCAAAAGTCTACAAGCAATAAATGCTGGAGAGGGTGTGGAGAAAAGGGAACCCTCTTACACTGTTGGTGGGAATGCAAACTAGTACAGCCGCTATGGAAAACAGTGTGGAGATTTCTTAAAAAACTGGAAATAGAACTGCCATATGACCCAGCAATCCCACTTCTGGGCATACACACTGAGGAAACCAGATCTGAAAGAGACACGTGCACCCCAATGTTCATCGCAGCACTGTTTATAATAGCCAGGACATGGAAGCAACCTAGATGCCCATCAGCAGATGAATGGATAAGGAAGCTGTGGTACATATACACCATGGAATATTACTCAGCCATGAAAAAGAATTCATTTGAACCAGTCCTAATGAGATGGATGAAGCTGGAGCCCCTTATACAGAGTGAAGTAAGCCAGAAAGATAAAGAACATTACAGCATACTGACACATGTATATGGAATTTAGAAAGGTGATAACGATAACCCTATATGCAGAACAGAAAAAGAGACACAGAAATACAGAACAGACTTTTGAACTTTGTGGGAGAATGTGAGGGTGGGATATTTGAAAAGAACAGCATGTATACTATCTATGGTGAAACAGATCACCAGCCCAGGTGGGATGCACGAGACAAGTGCTCCGGCCTGGTGCACTGGGAAGACCCAGAGGAATCGGGTGGAGAGGGAGGTGGGAGGGGGGATCGGGATTGGGAATACATGTAAATCCATGGCTGATTCATATCAATGTATGACAAAACCCACTGGGGCAAAAAAAATAATAATAAAAAAAAAAACAAAAACAAAAAAAAAAAACAAAAAAAACAAAAAAATAAACTAAAATAGAAAAAACAATCCTAAAATTTCTGTAAAGTCACACAATCCTGAAAAAGAAAAAGACAAATCTGGAGGTACTACACTTCCTGATTTCAAAATATAATACAAAACAACAGTTATTAAAATATAAAATACAGTATAGAACTGGCATAAAGACAGACATATAAACCAATGGAATAGTATAGAGAGCCCAGATACAAACATACAAATACACAGTCAACTGATCTTAACAATGGTTTCATGAACACAAGAAGAAAAGATCATTTCTTTAACAAATGTAGTTGGGAAAACTGTATCCACATGTAATAAGTTGGACTATACACCAAAGTTCAATCAAAGTAGATTAAACGTAAGACCAGCAACTATACAACTTCTAAAAGAAAAAGAAAAGAAAAAAAAAAACAGGGAAAAAGCTTCTTGACGTTTATTTTGACAATGATTTCTTGGATATGACCATAAGTAACAGTAGCCAAAATAGGCAAATGGGACCACATTACACTAAAAATCTATTGTGTATAGTAAATGAGATGTAACACAGAATGAAGAGCAATGCATGAATTGGAGAAAATATTTACAAAAAATATATCTGATAAAGGGTTAATTTCTAAAATATATAGGGAATATACAATAGCCAAACCCCACAAATAATCCAATTTAAAAATGGACTAAGGACCTGAATAGACATTTTTCCAAAGAGGACATAAAAAGAACAACAGCTGCATGAAAAGCTGCCCAACATCACTAATCAATGCATAAATGCAGATGAAAATCAGCGTCATCAGCTCACATCTGTTAGAATGGCTATAATATAAATGATAATAGAAGTGTTGATGAGAATGTAAAGAAAAGGGAACCCTCATACATTGTTGGTGGGAATGCAAGCTCGTACATCCATCACGGAAAACCTTAGGGAGATTCCCCCAAAAATTAAAATAGAAATACCATATAATCCAACAATATCTCTTCTGGTTACATACCTTAAGGAAAGAAAATCACATCTCGAAGATGTATCTGCAGAAGTGCATGCAAGCATGTTCAGTGCAGTATAATTCAAAAGAGCCAAGTAATTGAAATTAACAAAGTACCCACTGATTGATGAATGCATAAAGAAAATGTGATATATACATAAAATGGAATATTACTCAGCGTTAAAACAGTAAGAAATCCATCCATTTGAAAAGCATAGATGGATCTGCAGAACATTATGCTAAGTGACATAAGGTAAAGGTGAAGGTGACGGTTGCTCAGTCTTGTCCAACTCCTTGTGATCCTATGGACAGTAGCCTGCCAGGTTCCTCTGTCCATAGATTCTTCAGGCAAGAATACTGCAGTGGGTTGCCATTCCATTCTCCAGGGGATCTTCCTGACCCAGGGATCGAACCCTGGTCTCCTGCACTGCAACAGATTCTTTAATATCTGAGCCACCAGGGAGGCCCCTACGTGAAATAAGCCAGTCACAAATACTATGACTCCATGTATCCATTTCTAAACTTCCAAAGCTCTTTCAACACTCATTTGTATAACTGAGTAGTTCTTACGTCATCATTTATCTTCCTGTATTTTCCCACTAAAGAACAATTTGCAACATTCAGTTCAGTTCAGTTTAGTCGCTTAGTCGTGTCTGACTCTTTGTGACCCCATGGACTGCAGCACGCCAGGCCTCCCTGTCCATCACCAACTCCTGGAGTTTACTCAGACTCATGTCCATCGAGTCAGTGATGCCATCCAACCATCTCATCCTCTGTCATCCCCTTCTCCTCCTGCCCTCAATCTTTCCCAGCATCAGGATCTTTTCAGATGAGGCAGCTCTCCGCATGAGGTGGCCAAAGTACTGGAGTTTCAGCTTCAACATCAGTCCTAACAATGAACACCCAGGACTGATCTCCTTTAGGATGGACTGGTTGGATCTCCTTGCAGTCCACGGGACTCTCAAGTCTTCTCCAACACCACAGTTCAAAAGCATCAATTCTTCGGCGCTCAGCTTTCTTTATAGTCCAACTCTCACATCCATACATGACCACTGGGAAAACCACACCCTTGACTAGACGAACATTTGTTGACAAAGTAATGTCTCTGCTTTTTAATATGCTATCTAGGTTGGTCATAACTTTTCTTCCAAGGAGTAAGCATCTTTTAATTTCATGGCTGCAATCACCATCTGCAGTGATTTTGGAGCCCAGAAAAATAAAGTCAGCCACTGTTTCCCCATCTATTTGACATGAAGTGATGGGACCAGATGCCATGATCTTAGTTTTCTGAATGTTGAGCTTTAAGCCAACTTTTTCACTCTCCTCTTTCACTTTCATCAAGACGCTCTTTAGTTCTTCTTTGCTTTCTGCCATAAGGGTAGTGTCACCTGCATATCTGAGGTTATTGATATTTCTCCCAGCAATCATGATTCCAGCTTGTGCTTCATCCAGCCCAGTGTTTCTCATGATGTACTCTGCATATAAGTTAAATAAGCAGGGTGACATACAGCCTTGACGTACGCCTTTTCCTATTTGGAACTAGTCTGTTGTTCCATGTCCAGTTCTAACTGTTGCTTCCTGACCTGCATATAGGTTTCTCACAAGAGGCACGTCAGGTGGTCTGGTATCCCCATCTCTTTCAGAATTTTCCACAGTTTATTGATATCGACAAAGTCAAAGGCTTTGGCATAGTCAATAAAGCAGAAATAGATGTTTTTCTGGAACTCTCTTGCTTTTTTGATGATCCAGCAGATGTTGGCAATTTGACCTCTGGATGCTCTGCCTTTTCTAAAACCAGCTTGAACATCTGGAAGTTCACATTAATATGTGACAATTTACTGAAAATTTTGCAATTATCATATAAATATTATAGTTTTGTACAAATTGCTAATCAAACTGATCGTTCTTAAATGTTGCTCACAGTCTGCATTGTTAGTAACATGTATATACCATTGGTATCAAGTGATATATACATATATCATTTTTATTTTATATTAAAAAGTGATATATTATAAATGTATCATTTATATTTTATATTACTTTATTTTCCTAATAAAAATACATGGTTTAAAAAAATGTTTTTACCTCATCATTAACACTGGCAAACATTCATTCCAGAAGAAATGCTACTGATAGTTGCTATTGAAATTCAAAATCTGAATTTAGTAATTCAAATGTATAGTGATTATTATGGAATTTTTTATTCATCATATCTATATGAGAGATACTGAAGCAAAATCATATGGAAATTAATGAGGCCAAATTAATAGAAGCAAAAATGCTTATGTGTTTTCTTTCATTCAATATACAAGTGATATATTTCCTAGTTACTTTCTTTTTTATTTATTTATTTATTTATTTATTTTTTCAGTGGGTTTTGTCATACATTGACATGAATCAGCAATAGATTTACATGTATTCCCCATCCCGATCCCCCCTCCCACCCCTAGTTACTTTCAAAGACTGATATGGGTTTTGTGTGTTTTTTTTTTTTCTTTTTGATCCCATTATCTCTCTAGGCCATAAAATGTTTGACTTATTCATATTAACTGTGATATTGTTTGTATTTTTTCTTGCCCAATATTTCACTCTGAAGATATATCTCTCCATTTAGTTGTTCAAAAATATTATTGAAAAAAATTTTAATATAGCAATTTTAAAGTTGTAAATATGTTAAAAACAGATAAATATTTCTACTTTCTTAGAAATATCTATTCTTTTCCATTGCCTAATGGTATCGGCACCAAATCCAAATAATGTGAGCTTAATGGTATCCCTTGTGTCTGTGATTGTGGGTTTATACAGTTAAAGAAAAAATCATCCATTAAAAAAAAAAATCTTCCATGTCACAACAATAAAAGGAACTGAAGATATCTCTGTGATTCATAATACATTGAGTTACTGCATATTGAGTTATTGCTAAGCATCAACGTGGGTGAAGAGAACTTACAGGTCTCAGCACATTCTTTCTTCATTTTATTTTATTATGAAAATGATAAGTTGGCTATTATATAAAAAAACACTTTGACCACTGAGAATTACAGAACACATGCTCAGTTTCTGCTTTGGAGACGGTGGTGTCATAAGCCCATGATATACTCTACATCTCAGAATACATGCTTTCTTTACTCCCTAAACCACAAAATTTCTGATAGGAATTCATCCCTACCAAGGAACTAAATGAATGAACTGTAAGGATAATGTCTTCTGAAAACATGAAGTGAAGGTTATTCCTTTTTGTCATTGCAAAGTGCAATTTCCTTTTGCCTAGCCCCAAAAAAATAATTTGGTAAAGAAAACTTTCCATTTTTGCCTCCTTATCAAGGTTTCCTGTCCCCTTTTTTTTTTCTCCAGGCTATGTAAACTCCACATACAGGGCCTTTGGCAAATCCACTGGAGCTATCAGTCTCACCTTGCAAAATGTACCTATCTCAAGGGATTTCATTCCATATCACTGTCCGCTAGTGATAATCTTCTGGAACATTCCACCTCTCTCCTGAAGCTTTCAAGAAAAAATAGAGCACTCTCACTCACTGCATGATACACTCAGTGCTCTCCAAACAGAGACAGATATATTCTATATTCAAAACACAGTCTTCTGAGGGAAAATTTTCTAATGTTCCCCATATGAAAACTGGTTGGAAGACATAAAATTGGACTTGGGGAAGGTGTTTCATCTGGTTATTTGTTGAAACTCCACAGGAGAACTTTGTATCTGTGGTTTTGTGTTCTCCAGGTCAATACTGATAAATTGGGGCTTTGCATAATTAACTATTCAGTAACTCCAAAATTGTATTTAGTTGAAGTACAGAAACAATTTTACCAGCTCTTTATGCTTTAACTGTGCAGACAGAAAAAAAACAGCAACTAAGTTTTAAAATCTGCAAAAGCTAAAATAGCTTTTCTGAGATTACACATCTCACTTTAAAGGTATATTTCTCTGATATCTTTAGTCTCTGCTACAGAATTCAGTAAATAAAGATGTTGATCATTATCCATCTGACTATGTTTAGCCTTGTTTATTTTAACATGCTAATGTATTTCATTAAAGCTGCACCTGTTACCATCTCTGAATTTAAGGGTCTCATGTTTCTAGTACACTCTCCTATTTTTAGAACTATATCTGGTACATCAAGTCTGTCAAACATTTTCAATACCATAATGACAAAACTATATTTCAATAAATAGTCAAAAATTCCTTCAAGCAACTCTGCTATTATTATTGTTGCTGCCCCTCATGCTGTTTGTGAAAACTTCCAATAAAGTACTGGGACAGTTAGGTTTCTTTATGAGATAATGTGTGATGTAGAAGCTAAAACATTCATATAATAATACCACATTTCTCAAAAAAATTTAACAGGAGTATTATCTCCCTCAATCCTTCTCTTTCTTACTCTGTTACAATATATTCTCCACTATGACCAGCAAAGAATCCTGCACACATATGCTTGGAAATAACATTTGTAGAATTAAAAGGATGCAAATGAAAATCAATATAAAATTTAGATTCGCTTATTGGCCCAAAGACTTTTACTCCACAAGTGAGGTTCTAGAGTGGAAACATATAACACTTTTCTACTCTCTTCAGATACTCAGTCTGCTCTTTTCTTTTGATAACTCTGCATATATTTTCCTTCAAGCTTTTTGTTCCTTCCTGACTACCTACTATTTTTTGAAATATTCAGCTTTTGAAATGTCTAAAAAATACAAATGCACTTCACCACTTAATGGCTTATAACACTAAAGTAAAATATAAAAGAACTACAGTGTTAAAATTATTGCAATCATAAGGCTCTCTCCTTAGATTGACTATTACTGTTTATAATGTGTGAATGCTGACCTCATTCATGAAATCTAAAGAAAAGCTCAACAGGGTATATATATTCATTCATCAAATGCATATCTATTGAACAATTGTTCTGAGTCAAGCATGGTACACTGGGCTTCAGTAAAGTAGAAAAAGTCTGATCATCAGGGAATACTTCTAATAATTCTATGATGAAGATTATCAACAATCCTATTGTTTCTACCTGGAACTTCCTTGCAACAAATAAAAACTATATACTTGAGCTATTCAGAGCTAGATACACAATTTCAACCCAAGTTCTTCACAAAAATCAATATATGATATCGCATTACCTCTTCAAAGAGTTTGCTAACACATTTATTCATTCAGTACATATGAATCCATATTTCCATAGCAATATTTTAGGACTGGAAAATAGCACAGGACAAAGCACTCTAAATTCTCATTGTTTAGCCTATAAAAATGAAAACACAGACAAAAAACCATCACAGATTCTGAAAACTACTGAAATATTTAAATCTTAAATGTAATACCCATAACCTTTTCCAACTCCTAGAGATTATGAAGATGTCATTATTTCCCTCTTTAGTTAAAATACAGTATGGTCAAAATATTCCACAACAATAGAAATTAAATAGAGTAACAAAATATATGCCTTAGTTTATGTGAATAGACCCTATTCTCCATCTGAGCCAACATGTCAATTTTAATCAGATTTGACCAATTCTGGAACATATATCAGTCTCTTAGCAGCCTTGCTACCTTCCTTCTATCTAAGAATGTTTACTGCAAGCCCATAAATTATTCCTCAAATTATTCTTTTAACATTCCGATTATCTTTACACTGAAACAAAAATGAAATAAGGAAGCTTCATTGGGTTTTACTAGCTGATTCTCTTCTTTGAGTAAATTCCAAATTCCACTCATGTGCTTTTGGGCCTAATCAGACTTAAGTCATATATAACATGCCATTACAAATTATTTCCAAGAGATTACTTTGAATATAGTAATAAAAAATATGGATACTCTTTAGGTAGAAAGAGTCCCAGGTTACCATTACTACTAATTATGGGAACAGAAATATAAACAAACCCATTCAAGCAACACCATTTACAGCAGAATTTAGAGAATGACTGCACATGAATTAGAATATTTTATGCAACTCTAATGTAAAACTGATTCAACAATTTTCAGATACTGTCAAACATATATATATAATTGAGTGGATGTGTTAGATGAGCTAATTTAACAAGGATAGATAAGGTCACTGTAAATATATAACTGTAAAAGAAAACTCATTACTATCTTGAACAAAACTCTTTCATTTATTGTATAACTGCTGAGCATTTAATATATGACAGGCACTAGGCATGATATATAATAGTAAATACAACTTTGATCTGTCATCTTAGAATTCTGATCTGTTTGAAAGGAAAAAAAGGAAATAAGTAAACTATGCTATTAGATTAGTAAATATTCATCATTCCATGGGAAAACTTTGAGGAGCCCCTTACATAGATTTTGTTTTCTCATGGTTATGAGTGGTTCTGTTTCCAGGGATAACCATCAGTTTCCTAAACTGTTAGGCACCCGCTAGAAAATTAAAACAAGAGTTCAAGATCCAGACACTGGGTTTGTGACAAGGGCTAAGGTGGATAAATTTGGAGGAGGTAAAACTTGCATTCACTTTCTCAGTGAATACTCAGTTTAAAACTCAGAAATGCAGTATCAAAAACAAGAGTATACATAATCCACATGCACATTAAGCATGTTTTTAGTCAGCAGTGAAATAAAAGCAACCTCAGTGGAAATACGATATACATTTGAAAATTCACAGAATATTAAATATTTTCCAAGATTTATCTAAATATTATTAAACCTAATTTCATTGGGATATATAAAAATTCATGACATTCCTTAGCATTTGAAACTTTATATATGTATTAATATATAACTAAAATGTGTCAAATGCAATTTCTTTTCCTGAAGTCAACATTTCTCAAATTTCCTTCTAATTTCCTCATCTTCTGCCCTGCCTATAACAACAACAAAGTAAAACTCTCACGGCAGGAGAAGGTCACTGAAAAGTGTGGGTGTTCAGTCCCTCAGTCATGTCTGACTCTTTGTAGCCCAACTCCTCTGCCCATGGAATTTTCCAGGCAAGATTATTGGAGCAGGTAGCCATTGCCATTGCCTACACCAGGGGATCTTCCTAACCCAGGAATCAAACTCATGTCTCCTGCGTCTCCTGCATTGGCAGGTGGATTCTGAAAGTATAGGGAAATCTATTTAAATTTCTCCAGTTTTGTTAGGCTCATGACAGCAAGATTTTAGATATGATGAAATATGTTTCTACTTACCTGGGAGTGAGGGGAGAACTGGTTAGATAATCCTGAGGTCATGAAATTGTTTGACCTGAAATGACCTGAGGTCATGGTCTTGTTTATGTGTGAAATTCATGGGCTGAAAGACACTTTAAAATAAGCACACTGTGCTATCTCAAGTATCTAACTGGCAGACTAAGTGATCTGTGATAAAATGCAAGCTAGTGAGGTTGTAACAGCCTGCGGCTTGACTTCAGGGGAGCATAAAGAACAACTACAGGAGTTTCTCTCTTGAATAGAGAAAGGGAAAAAAAAAAAAAACTCAAGAGAAGGCATGCTAGTTGGTAATTGGAATCCCTTATGACCTGTGAACAAGGGAATGAATAAGAGCCCTATAATTTGAACAAACCAAATGGAGACTGGGATTCTTGCTAACAGTGGCAAACCCAGGAAACACTGCGCTCTTTCTTTCTGGAAATGTTAAAGGCAAAGCTGAAGAATGACTTTCCAAAAACGTTGTAAATAGAATCTCAGTTCTGTGCTGGAAGAGTAGTTGGATGAAAAGGACTGCAGGTCAGTGGTGTCATACTTCAAGGAGGAGTCTTCTTTTCCCCCCCAGAGGGCTATCATTTCTGCTTCTCTTGTAAGTTATCAGCAGCCCCCTCCTACCTGACACATGCACATAATACATAATGACTGCACCCCATGAAGATGGTTCAGTGCCCCTTTTTCCATTTTTGAGTGCCTGGACTTCAGTGCACTTTGTCTTCAAATACACAGTAGCAGTGGTTTTCTTCAGCAAAAATGCTCTCAAGACTACAGAAGCCGACATCCTCCTCATGCACACAGAGCAGGAATTTTTGTCACCTCCTCTTTTTCCCAGGCTTCCCTGAATAGCTCAGTTAAAGAAATACAGAAATAAAGAAAAACTATTGATAATTTCATGAAAGTGTGGATTATTTATCATCTATGTGTATAAATAATTTGTGAGCTATTTTACATTTATTTTTCAATTATGTTAAAATAGAGTTTAAAAACAAAGTAGAAATATCAGACAGTAAAGTCCACAATTTTTATCATCCTCAGAGATATCTGAGAAGATGTATTTGATACACTGCAGAATCCTACTCAGTAAATCACAGAAGATAGAGGAAACCAAATAAATAAATAAATAAATAAAAAGGAAAGAAGAAAGAAAAGATCACATTGCTGATGAAACTTTTTTTTTTTCCCTGTATTAAGGCTGATTCATTACCTTGTTCATCAAATAAAATCTGTAGTTAAAGCTTGATGAAAAACACTAGACAATCTTTCAGGATAACATTTTTATAGAGAATATCATGAAAGAGTTCGATAAATCAACATAAAAATGAAATCCACTGAAAATATATGAGCATCAGTTATTTTAACATCAGTTTTCTCTGAGCACAAGCCAGTCAGTTGCTGATTAAGAAGTTCCCATTCTCCCATTACCTCTCTCCCTGCATGTATGTTCCCAAGTTGATGTGACAACTCTTTCTCCAGCTAGTTGAACAGATGCATTCACTATGCAGCAGATCTTGTGTTAAGTGGCTCAAACTAGATCTCATTTCTTTTTTCCTTTTAATTGAAATGATTACAGACTTACAAAAAGGTCTAATATTATACATGGAGTCCCAGGAGTCTTCCCGAAGCGCCCCCCCCCCAGTAGTCTTTTGAAACACCTTCCCCCCAAATGGATGGTATCTTATGTAACTAACTAACACATCAAAACCTGGGAACTGACATTGGTGAAATACTGTTAATCATATGCATCTGTATATCTATGTGTACTCTTAGGCAATTTTACTATATGTACACATTTGTGCGACCATGATCTCCATTAAGATGGAATAGAACTCTTCCATCACTACTAAGGAACTCTCTCTCATGATACCCTTTACATTTACAATTTGCTCTGTCCTTAACTACTAGTAATCATTAGTCAGTTCTACTTCTCCACAGTTTTGTTATTTTGGGAATATTGTGCAAATGACATCATACAGTATATAATATTTAGAGACTTTTATTCTCTAAGCATAACGCCCTGATGTCCATCAGCATTGTAGTATGCATCCACATTTTGTCTTTATTATTTAGTACTTTTCCACTGTGTGAATGTATCAGTATGTTCAACTGTTCACCCACTGAAGATGTTTGGGTTGTTTTCAGTTTTAGGCTGTTACAAATAAGGCTGCTATTAACATTTGTGTACAGGTTTTTGTCATTCTAGATCTCATTTTAAGTTCTCAAAGAGCCTGTGAAAATGAAGATATAATTATGTAACTAGAAAGAATCAGAGTTTATATCACAGTCCAGGTTGGATTATCTCAAAACCAAGCTTGCCAACCACACAGTGATATGCCACTATTTTCACATTGATAAATTTCGTGTTTCAGGATGCTCAATAATAACTAACTGGCACCCCACTCCAGTCCTCTTGCCTGGAAAATCCCATGGACGGAGGAGCCTGGTAGGCTGCAGTCCATGGGGTCGCAAACAGTCAGACACCACTGAGTGACTTCACTTTCACTTTTCACTTTCATGCATTGGAGAAGGAAATGGCAACCCACTCCAGTGTTCTTGCCTGGAGAATCCCAGAGATGGTGGGCTGCCGTCTATGGGGTCGCACAGAGTTGGACACAATTGAAGTGACTTAGCAGCAGCAGGGTCTTATAAGGGCTTCTCTGGAGGCCCAACAGTAAACAATCTGCCTGCAGTGCAGGAGTTATGGATTCCATTCCCAGGTCAGGAAGATCCCTTGGAGGAGAAAAGGGCAACTCTCTCAAGTATCCCTGCCTGGGAAATGCCATGGACAGGGGACTCTGGTGGGCTACAGTCCACGGGGTCGCAAGAGATGCAGATGACTTAGCAATTAAACCACCACCAGGTTTAAGTTTAAGAGAATGCCTTTAAGTACTCAGTATTTAACAATTATTATCTATGGAATGTTTGCTTTCTTCCAATGAGCACTACAAAATATCTTCTGCTTCACGGTGAACATGAGAGTTTCTTTAACAAGAATGAACAGTCTGGTGCCTGTATGTTCTGCTCCTGCTCAGATAGGCACGTACCAGGTTTAACTAACAGAAATTTAAAAAATGAATTTAATATCCTTTTTCTTGATTGGTAGTACTCTCCCCTCTATGAAGAATGAACAAAAACATGTTTTTCCTGTTTATTCAGTTCTGTTGAATTTTTGTGGAATATTAAATATTCCTAAACCTCATAAGAACTCTGGGCAATGTATGTTTGATAACTTTATACCAATATTATAAAAAGTTATAGAGGTTAAAAGGTTATGCTAACCAAAGAGAGTGAGTAAGAAGAATAATGGCCCGCCAATATGTCCATGTCCAGAACCTATAAATATGCTGTGTGAAAAAAAGAATTGAGGCTGCTAATAGTACTAAGTTTGCTAATAAATTGACCTTAGATAGGGAGATGATCCCAGATTATTCAGATAGGCTGATGTAATCAAGACAGCCTTTACAAATAAGGGGGCAAAAGGGCAATCAGTATCAGAGAAAAAGATGTGATGATCCAATGAGGGAGAAGGTGATATGAGAAAGCCCCCATCCAATGTTGCTGACTTTGAAGATGGAATAATAGAGTCAAGACCCAAAGAATACAGGTGGCCTCTAGATGCTAGAAATGGCTAATAACCTGATTCTCCTTAGAGCATCTCAAAGGAAGACACTCATTTTACCTACTGAATGCAGTCAGGAACTTGGATTTTGTCCAGTGAGACCAATTTCAGATTTCTGAACTTCAGAAATGTGATAATAAATGGTTGTTTTTCAAGCTAAGTTTGTGATCATTTATTACCAGTAATAGAAAACTAAAATACAAGATAGTCAGGCAAATAAACAGATGACAGACAGGTAACTGATAAGTAAATGGTTGATTTTATGCGTCAACTTGACTAAACTGGGATGTCCAAATGTTTGGTCACACAACAGCCAATGTGTTGCTGTATGTTTTAGATGTGACTGAGATCTACCTTAGTAGCTCTGAATAAAGCAGACTGCCCTCCATAGTGTGAGCTGACCTCACCAGTCACTTGAAGGCCATAAAAGAAATTTTTAAAAAAATGGAGGTATCTTGAAAATAGATATTGTGTCTTCAGACTGCATTTGGACTCATGACAACAATATCAACTCATCTCCTAATCTCCAACTTCCCTTTCTGTCCTGTAGATTTCAGATTTCCAGGTCGACATTCACGTGAACTAATTTCTTAAAAATCTGTGTATACACATGTATATATGCACATATATGTATGTATATGTATGTATACAGAGATGCATCCTACTGTACTGATTCTGTGTCTCTGGAGAACCCTAATGCAGATGAGACAGGAAGAGCAGGCAGGAAGGAGAGACAGAGAGAAAGAAATTAAGACAATTGTAGTTTACACTTGAATGAGAAAGTCTAGGTTTTTCTTCAGTAAGGAAACTCTAAGCAATAGTTCCCTAGTTCTTCACATAGATAGATGACCTCCTCTTACCCTCATAAATCTAATTTGAGGAAATAACACAAAAGTAGTTTTACTGACATAACTGTAAGGACATTCCATGGGGTGCAAGAGGTAGAAGGAGGTGGCAAACTTTAGCCTACTCCTACCAAGTTGGTAAAGATTGAAGGTGGGAGGAGAAGGGGACGACAGAGGATAAGATCGTTGGATGGCATCACTGACCCAATAGACATGAGTTTGAGTAAACTCCAGGAGTTGGTGATGGACAGGGAGGCCTGCCATGCAGCAGTCCATGGGTTTGCAAAGAGTTGGACACAACTGAGCAACTGAACTGAACCAAGTTGTATCTTTGAAATGTCAAATTAGTTCACCATGATAAATTATGTACATTATCAGCTTTTTTCTTTCTCTTCTTGTTCTGAAATAACTTTAGACTTGCAGGAAGTTGCCAAAATAGTAGTCTTTCATGCATCCTTCTGTTTTGGCAACTTCCTGTAGGTCTAGAATTGTTTCAAAACAACAATTAAAAAAAAAACAAATAGAGTTCCATGTACCCTTTGGACTTCCCAGGTGGTGCCATGGTAAATAATCTACCTGCTAACATAGGAGGCACAAGAGATGCGGGTTTCAATCTCTTGGTCAGGAAGATTCCCGGGAGTAGGAAACGACAACCCACTCCAGTATATTCACCTGGAAAATTCCATGGACAGAGAAGCCTGGAAGACTACAGTCCATGGGAGTGCAAAAACTAGGCCATGGCCAAGCACAAGCACACATACAAACGTATATCCCAATGACTGTCCTTTTGAACCCAATGGAACAAAACCACAATTTTCAAGTAGTATTAGATGTGAACACAGAGGAAAACAAGGTCTGGGGCACAGGGTATCGCAAGAAGTGTCAAATGACGACTCTGTGTGGAACAGATGCACAATAAGCAGTGCTTCCTGCCCTCAGTCCACACACAAGCACAAAAGCTTTGAGAGGAGCTTCCCCCCGCCCATAAATCTTACACTGATTCTCATATCCTTGTGGACCTCAGCTTAACCATATGTATCATCTTAGATATTCTATTAATTCCCTGTTTGTTTATTCTTTCTTATACCTTAGTCATCTCATTTGTTCCAATGTCTCTAACTTTCTGTGACAGAATTATGTTGAATGTTCATCAAGCATTTCAATATTCTCTTCCTGGACACTTTCCTGTGGGTCCACATGACTGAGTTCTGAACAACAGAATGTGAGCAAAAATGGCCTGCATCACATTTAAAATTGTCACTATCACAAAACAAAACAAGAAAATGTCTGGACTCCTGAGCTCCTAGGGATACTGTGGGTGAGAAATAACCCTTTTTTAATGTTGAACACTGAGATAATTGAATTGTTAGACAAGCTAGCATTAAACACTGTAAGATTTAAAAACACAACTTCTAAATTAACTTTTCTTCTTTGGATGGCTACGTCCCTCATTTCTTTCTTTGAAATTTCTAATGACCTAGACCCTGTTCTAATCTATGTTTGGTATCTTAACTCAAGTGAATATAATTTCCATAAAACCAACACAACTTCTGAGAATAACAGCTATTTATCCTACTTGGGAGAAGGTGAACTTTTCTTATAGCTCCCCCAAGCACTGCATCAAATAATAAAGAAAGCTATTCCCATTTTCCTCTCTTTCCAACAGTGAGGACTGTCATATTGACAAGTCATACAAACCCAAGAAAAGAACACTGGTCTTACTGTTGAATTGCCAGGATGACAGAGAGAACTAAATTATAAAAAGTGGCATGAACTAACTCACAGAAGGAGATTTTCAGATAAACTTTAAAATCATAATGCCATTCTTTCCTTGATTCTTGAAAGATTTCATTAAAGTAAGCTTAGTGGGTGTGATTTAGGATAGATGGAAATAACACGTATTATGGACAATTATATCAAATATACTTAATTTCAATACCTTTGGTCAGAAGCTTAACTGCAATCAAATTGTTCCCACTATGGATGGCAGAGTTTCCAAGATTTTCAACATGAACATGAATGGACTATCTCAATGAATGACTGCAGATGGAACATTCATTGGAGTTTTGTCTGAATAAGAGACTAGAATTCTTCCCTTTACTCACAACAGGTGTTCAAGGAAAAAGTTATATTTTATTAAGTTTATACATTTTATTAAGAATTACCCAACTGCAGGATATCGTCAAACTGTAGTTGTTCAGATTTGTAGATTGTATCGTATTTTATTGCTTATCTTTAAGCCATTTAAAAATAAATTTATGGCAAGTTAATTGCATAGTTCACAATATATAATGCTTTTAATTTTTGCTATTCAGCCAATTTGAATTAGATGCTTAGTGAATTCAACTAAGCTTTCTTAGTTGATAAGAGACCAATTTTAGATGGAAGTATTAAAAATCTTTAACATCTGGCATCTATGCCATTTCAGTGACTTCAGTCTACTGTCTAAGTGTGGTAGGTAGAATGGTCACCCAAAATAGTTTACATCCTAATCCCTGGAACTTTTGAAACTGTTATGTTTCATAGCAATAGGGACCTCAAAAATTATATTAACTTTAAGGATATCTTAAATTAAGGAGATTATGGATTGCCCAGGAGGGTCCAACCTAATAAGATCTTAAAAACAGACTACTTCCTCTGGCAGGAGCCAGAGAGATGCAGTGCAGAAGAGGAAATCAGGAAATTTCAAGAGTGAGGGAAGTCTGACATAACACTGCAGGTTCTGAGATGTAAGTGTATTACATGCATGTATCAAACAAGTCCTCTAGGAGACAAGAGTGCCTCCTAATTGATACCCAGATGGGAACCAAGTATCTCAGTCTTACCACAAGGAATCAAATTCTGCAAACATCCTAAAATAAACCTTGGAAGTGCACTCTTCCCCAGAGCCTAGAGCAAGATACCCAGCCTTGCTGATGGTCCTGTGAAGCTGGAGCAGAGGAGCCAACTCTGCTACACTGCCTGGACTTCTGACCTATGGACACACAGGCAATAAAAAAAAGCTTCAAAAAACCCTCTAAATTTATGTAAATTATATGCATTGAATATTCTTACTTATCTAGGACAGCCATCCTGTTTTACCTACTTCATGTATGTTTGAGCACCAGTTTTAAAATATATCTTTTCATGTTTTCAAAATTAAAATGGAAAGTGTAGTGAATCAAACATTAATCTTTATGGAGAGTAAACTACATACATTTAGGGTTATTTCTGGAAGTAGCATCTTTTATGAACATAACAAAGCAAGATACTTTACATTTAGTGGTAATTATGTGAGAGAGATGAAATATGGATGGGTCAGAAAATAACAGGTCTTAGACTATAGTAAATAGAGTACAAAATATCACATATATAAAAAATTCTAAAAAAAATTATGAATAATATTTTGCAGTAATATTTGATTACACGTAACTTAAAGCCAGGAGGTATTATTATATGTAATTGATAATATTTATAATTCTGCAATCAAAATGGAGTTCACAAAGAACAAATAATTTAGAAAATTAATTAAGGATAATTGTATTACTCTACTAAAGATAATAAAAACACATTTTATACATAATACTTTCTAATAAATAAAAGTACAGTTTTGGTCTCTAAAATGAAATTATAAGCTATCATTAAAATATATATTTAAAAATACCAATAAGTTCATATAGTTTTGCTTCTGGCTATCAGTGTAATGGGATTCCCAGGTGGCAGTGGTAAAGACTCTGCCTGCCAGTGCAGGAGACCTAAGAGTTCCAGGTTCAATCCCTGGGTTGGGAAGATCCCCTGGATAAGGGAATGACAACCCACTCCAGCATTCTTGCCTGGGAAATCCCACGGGGAGAGGACCCTGGTGGACTACAGTCCATGGGGTCACAAAGAGTCAGACATGAGTGAGTGAGTGATCATGATCTGCACAGGAGAATAATACTCTTCATGGAGGTTGTCTTCCTGTTCCCAAAGAGAACATTTCACTCACAATGAGCCTTTATTTGGTTACAGTCACAGTTTAATGGTCAAAATAAAGTGATCATGTTTTGGAAAACATTTTCCAACAGAAATATCTATCAGTTAATTTCAGTGAAGTAAACATCTGTCTTAGGAAAATTAGAATGACAACATGTTTTTGGTCATATCCCCATGATGAGTTGTGACCAGACATTATTTTAGGATGAGTGCCAAATTTAAAAAGCCTAGTGATTTAAAACAGGGGTAGAACTTAAGTGACAATTCAGTATGCTCAGAAAACAAAAGTTTGCTTAAAAATACTGGACTAAACAAGAACCAAAGAAGATACATGGATAAGCGTATGAAGATATGCTCAACAATGTTCATCATTAGGGAAATCCAAATTAAAACACTTACTAAAACAGTTCTAATTCCAGTGGAGCCAATACCAGATGCTGGTGAAGGTGCAGAGCAACAGAACTCTTATTAGTTACTGATGGGGTGCAAAAATGCAGCACTTTCTAAGAAATCATTTTAAAAACACTTAATACACAATCCAGCAATCATATTCTCACTGTTTTGCCCAACTGTTGTGAAAACTTAAGTCAACACAAAATATGAATATTTATAGCAGCTTTAGTCACAATAGCTACAAAGTGGGAGCAATCAATATAGACTTCAGAAAGTAAATGGCTAAAGAAATGGTAATACAGCCACACACTGGAATACTAGTCAATGATGAAAAATGAAAGAGCTATGGATAATTTCTAAAGCCACTGTCCTAAGTGAAAGGAGTTAGATCGAATAAACTATATAATAAGAAGCCTTGTTTATATGATATCTTAGAAAAGTGAGATTACAGATGTAGGCAACAAATCCATATTTGTCAAGGGTATGGAATGTGGGAACATTGTACCAGGGGAACATTAGGGGATTAATTTTAGGGTGGGGGAACTGCTCAAGGTGATATTATGATGATAGATATGTACTACTACCCAATTTTCATAGAACATAGAACTATACAGAAAAGAGTAGACCTTACTTTATTCAAACTAGGGTTAACCTAGAAGTCAGAGGTCAAGGCTATGGTTTTTCCAGTGGTCATGTATGGATGTGAGAGTTAGACTGTGAAGAAAGCTGAGCGCCGAAAAATTGATACTTTTGAACTGTGGTGTTGGAGAAGACTCTTGAGAGTCCCTTGGACTGCAAGGAGATCCAACCAGTCCATCCTAAAGGAGATCAATCCTGAGTGTTCATGGGAAGGACTGATGCTGAAGCTGAAACTCCAATACTTTGGCCACCTCATGCAAAGAGTTGACTCGTTGGAAAAGACCCTGATGCTGGGAGGGATTGGGGGCAGGAGGAGAAGGGGATGACAGAGGATGAGATGGCTGGATGACATCACCGACTCAATGGATATGAGTTTGAGTAAACTCTGGGAGTTGGTGATGGACAGGGAGGCCTGGTGTGCTGCGATTCATGGGGTTGCAAAGAGTCGGACATGACTGAGCGACTGAACTGAAGTGAACTGAGAAGTCAGAGGATCCCATGATGGAAGGCAGAAGGTGCTAAAAGTACAGAACTGTATTACAATATGACCTGATCTATTTAAAGAATGTTACATAACTAGCCACATTTCCCAGTATAGAAACTCAGTAATAAATTACTTTTTATCAAGAATCTGAAATCTGTTTAAACTACAAAAATAGCTATTCAAAAGGAATATTGTTTTATCTTGTCTATTTTTCCACTTATAACTTTTAAGTCCAAATCATGTCTATATAATATTAGAGCTCTCAGAAGTACTTTTTTATGCTTTCTAGAGCTGTAATACCGATGACTTCACACATTTGAAGATATGAGCCAAATGTTCAAAGTATTCCTTAATGAGTTTCACCAGTTGCTACTTGCAGGATGTTTGAAGTTAGCATCTCAAATGACTCTCTTCAAACCAGCTTTAAAGATGATACAATGCAAACTCTACTCTGAACCCTTATTTTATGTTTTGATATGCATATCTCTGTTTAAAAGGAATAAGAAGAAAGATGACCCTAGGTATCCAAGAGAAAATAAATTAGAATTTCAAAAAGCTTTAGATTATAATTACATTTTACCATAATGTGACAGTTTTAGCCAGGAAATTAATAAACAGTTGTATAACTTTAGCAGAGTAGCTCTACCATAGGGATGTATTAATAGATAAGGCCACTCTATCACCCATTTCCTAATCTTGCTCCAATCTAAAATTCAGATCTTGGACTTGGGGCAATTTAGGCAACTGATGTCATTTACCTTCAGTCAGGAACCCAAAAGGAATACAGACATCTATGGTTTAGTTTAAATGCATTAGTTTAAAAGGTACACATATCAAAACCTTCACAACTGTATGTATATGTATGACAGATTCACTTTGCTGAACAACTAAAACTAACACAACATTCTGAATCAACTATACCTCAATAAATCTAAAATAAGCATGCAAACATGAAAACCTTCACAACTGTCACTGGTTTGGTGCCTCGAAAGTTCTATTTCATTGTATAAGAATGAAAGTATAATCTAGACAGAAGTAATAAAACATCCAAATGCCTGTGACATTTAAAACCATAGCTTCTGGAATCTTCCTACACATAGTAAAAGAGTCACTTGTGAAGTAGTATTGCCTGCTCAACAGATAGTGCTCTGAGGATAGAATGAACAAACTTATGGTACCATGATACTACTCCATTTAACCATTTCAAAGGCAAATTTATAATTTCAAGAATTATTTTAAATTTCTTACCAGGAAAGAAAGAATATACACATTTTATTAATAATTATACTTTAAGTTTCTTAATCATATCATTATATGAACTCTAGTTTTTGAACTACTGAGTAGATCTGGAAATTAGAAACGTTCTGTTTGTAAAATACATTATTTTCCAGGAGCACCATTTTTATATTTACTGATAGTATTATTTCTTCTACCTACAATATGCACACAATCTGAGTGTTTTTCCAAAGTGAAATATACCAATGATATCAACAGCTGATCATTGGAAAAATCTCTGATGCTGGGAAACATCTGAGGGCAAAAGGTGAAGAGGATGTCGGGGGGTGAGATGGCTGGATGGCATCACCGATACAATGGACATGAACTTGGGCAGACTTGGGGAGATGGTGAGGGACAGGGAGTCCTGGTATGCTGTAGTCCATGGGGTCACAAAGAGTCGGCCATGACTGGGCAACTGAACAATAACATCAACACTTTAGTAAACTATTTTGGAGTAGAGACCTCTGCATCTGAATATATTAGGCTGAATGTATTGGATGTATGGTGTCATTTGAACTTAGTTCTTGCTATTTTGATGTATTTGAAAATGCATTATGCAATAGGCAAATCTTATTTACTGTAAACTTAAACTTTTCAAGTTTAAATTACAAACTTAATTAATTTAATAGATAGGAGTAGATGTTTTGAAAAGTTCCTGAGTTATGGTAGCTTTATTTTTTTTTTAAGAAACTGGTCTACTTCATCTAGGTTATCAAATTAACAGGTAGGGTGTTGTTCTTAGTAACATCTTACTGTTGTTTCAATGTCTTTGGAGAGGGTTCCCTTTTAGTTTCTGATACCAGTATTTCATGTATTCTTTTTCAATTGTATTTATTTCTTCAAAATAATAGCTTTAATTTATACATATGTATTTTACTGTATTTACACTCTGTTCTCTTTTTATTTTCACAATGATCTTATATTCTTTCTTCTGGCTTATTTTTACCTTTTTACTTGTTTGCTAAGGCAGAAGCTTAGACCATCAATTTAAGACTTCTTTTCTAATATAGCTTTTAACACTATTGTGCTTCCTTCAAGTAATGCTATAAATTCATCCCATAATTTTTGTTATGCTGTTATTCTCATTTTAATTCACTTTAAAATATGTTCTACTTTAAGACTTTTTTTCAATATATCATTTACTCAGAAGGACAACATTTAATGCCCAGATATTTGTGGATTTTCCATATACATAGTGTTGCTGACTCCTGATTTATTCCTATTAGGATCAAGGAACATATTGGTATAATTTCAACTCTTAAATTTGTTAAGATTTGGTTTTAACCCAAGATATGGTCTATTCTGCATTGTTCCATATGCACTTATGAACAAATGAAATTACAGAGTGAAATCCAAGCACAGCAATAATTGCATTAAATGTAGTGAAATGTGAAAGTGAAAGGCGCTCAGTCATGTCCGACGCTGCGATCCCATGGACTATACAGTCCATGAAATTCTCCAAGTCAGAATACTGGAGAGGGTAGCCATTCCCTTCTCCAGGGGATCTTACCAACCCAGGGATCAAACCCAGGTCTCCCACACTGCAGGTGGATTCTTTCCCAGCTGAGCAACAAGGGAAGCACACGAATACTTGAGTGGGTAGTCTACCCCTTCTCCAGACTATCTTCCTGACCCAGGAATCGAATCAGGGTCTCCTGCATTGCAGGCCAATTCTTTATCAACTGAACTATGAGGGAAGCCCTTGCATTGTCAGGGTGGGGATTACGCAAGGTATGATCTTTTCTGTGCTGTTCCTCATGCACTTGAAAAGAACATGTATTTTGCTGTTTTGAGGTTATGTATTCTATGAAAACCGATTGGGTAACCTTTGTTTATAGAGTCAGTCCTGATTTCTCATTGTTATTTTTCTCTCTACTTGCTCTATTAATTAAACAAGACAGGGGTGTTGAAGTCTGCAAGAGTGAATATATTTATGCATTTATTCAATCCTGCCAGTGTTTTGTTTAATGAAGATTGAAGCTCTTCTCTTAGGTACATAAACATTTAGGACTGTTATATCTTCTTAATGAATTAACCCTGTTGTCACTATTTTATGTACCTCTTTATCCCAGGAATTCTCTCTATTACAGTTACATTCAAGTTTTCCTTAGATTACTCATTTCATTTCTAGTCTTTTGCTCTAACTATTTATGGTTATATTCAATGTGGGGTCTTGTAAACAATGCATAATCTCCACCCTGACAATGTCCATTGTCCATCTGTGTGCTTATTTAGGTCTCTACATTTAATGCAATTATTGCGGTGTCTGGATTTCACTCTGTAATTTCATTTGTTTTCTGAGTGTCACCTCTTTGTTCATTCTTCTATTTCATTGTTCTTGCCTCTTTTGAATTTTTCAATTGAAGTAACGTTGATTTACAATAATGTTAGTTTTAGGTGTACAGAACAGTGATTCAGTTATTTTTCTCAGATTATATTCCAGTAGATTACTATATGATACTGAATAGAATTCCCTATGCTATAGGGTAAGTCCTTGTTGTTTATCTATTTCATGTGTATTAGCTTGGATCTGTTAATCTCACACTCCTAATTTGTCCCTCCCTGCCTCGCTCTCCTCTTTGGTAACCATAAGCTTGTTTTCCATGTCTGTGAGTCTGTTTCATACATGGATTCATTTTTAGTATTTTTCAGGTTCCACATGTAAGTGATACCTTATGTGTAAATCAATGAAATTAGAACATTCCCTCACGCCATATACAAAAATCAATTCAAAATAGTGTGGAGACCTAAATATAAGACAAGACACCAGAAAACTCCTAGAAGTGAAAATAGGGAAGACATTCTGACCCAAGTCGTAGCAGTACTTTTTGTTTAGATTAATCTTCCCAGGAATAAGAAACATAGCATCAAAAATAAACAAACAGAACAGAATCAAATGTGAAAGCTTCGGTACAACAAAGGAAACCATGAGCAAAACAAAAAGAACCAATGAAATGGGAGAAAATATTTCCAAATGACATGGCTGAGAAGGAATTAATATCCAAAATATACAAGCAGCTCATACATATACATATGCACACAATGGGTTATTAGCCATGAAAATGAGTATTACCATTTGCAACAACATGGATGGACATAGAAAGTATTATGCTTATTGAAGGAAGTCGGAAAGGCAAATACTAACGGATTTTAAAATAAAATCTCATTTAATGTACTCACTGGCTTTTCAATTATATTTTTTTGAATCATGTTTTAAAGTATTGCTACAGTACAGGGATTACAATACATATGTCAAACTACTCAATTTAGAGCAAATATTCTACAATTTCAAGTGAAATATAGAAACTTTATACACCATAGTTCTTTACCCTATCTTAATTTATAGTTGTCATATGAACATTCTTATATCCTGAACATCTTTCTGATAAGGTTTTAAAATTTGCTTTCAGCAATTAGATTTTTTAAAAGAAAATACAGGCTACTAGGTTGAGACATTTACCATCACTGTTGCTGTCTTTTACCTCTGAAGTTCCAAGATTTCCATAGCATTATTTCCCTTCTGCCAGAAGAACTTCATTTAGCATTTCTATTAGAGTAACTTTCCTGCTGATAAATTCACCTAACTGTTTTTCTACTCCTTTGCTTTTCATTTCTTTAAATTTTAAAATGTCTTTTCTATCACAATTCTTTCCATAATTGTAGTTTTGCTGGATGGGATGCTGAGGTTGGCAATCATTTATTTTCAGTATTTAAAAAATCTTTTCACACTGTATTCTGACCTTTACTTCTCTGGTGAGAAATATGAAGCAATTTGTATCAGCGTTCCTTATAAAGTTCTGAGTTCCTGATTTTTGCTGTTCAGTCACTAAGTCATGTCCGACTCATTGTGACCCCATGGACCACGGCACACCAAGCTTCCCTGTCCTTCACTACCTCCCCGAGTTTGCTCAAACTCATGTCCATTGAGTTGGTGATGCCATCCAACCACCTAATCCTCTTCTCCTAATTCTCTAACTCCCTTCTCCTGATTTGCTTTTGAGTATGCTTAGTTTTTTACCTTTGGTTTTTATCCGTTTTGTTACAACATTATCTGAGTGTGGCAGTCTTTGAATTTATTGTGTTTTCCCTTCCCAATATTCTTCAATCTGCAAATTAACTTTTTCCTAAAGTTTAGAAAGTATTCAGCCATAATTACTTCAGTTTTTTTTTTTAATTCACCAACATTTCCCCTGTATTTTTCAGATTCCAACTTGAATGTTAAAGACCTGTTGCTATTACCCTATGTGTCCCTGAGTTTTGTCTTTTTCTTTTCTCTGTCTCTCAGATAGATTAATGAGTGTTATTTTTCAAATTTACTGTTTTTTTTTAAATGTCATTTTCATTCATCAGTTGAGACTATCCAGGGAAGTTTTATATTAGCTAATGTACTTTTCAGCTCTTGACAAAGTCTTCTGTCTTTCTATTCATTTCATATGTATTTGCCTATATTTAAGAACATTACAACAGTAGCTTCTTTAAAGTCTCTGATAATATCAAAACTTCCTATGCTTATTAACTTTCCCCTTGAGGGTTATGGTCTTCTGAGTCCCATGTTTTCAGGGAAATTTGGACTATATTGTTGGCATTTTCTATATTTGTTTATGGAACTCTGAGACATGTTATATCTTTTGGAGAATGATGATTTTTTTTTTTTTTAATTTAAAATAGGAAGTCAACTTATCTACTTCATACAGAAAGCTTTTCTGTAGGTTTCTGATGTCTGTGGAGTTTCTGGTATCAGCTCATTTCTAAAGATGCAACAGTACTATTGGGCGAACCCACCTTGTGTACTACCCAGGGCCCAAGGTGGACCCTGAACAGTGCCCCATACTATAGTTTAGTTATTAAAGGCATGGCTTTTAAGCCATACCATCATTCGGTCAGTTTCAAAGGCACACCACTCAGGATTTTATACACAGACTTCAGAGCTTTCTCTCTCCAGCTCTACTCTCCATGGTTTTCCTCAAACTCTCTGGTTGACAGGGAGCCCATTTTCTGAGACTCTGAAGTTTGAAATCCCACATGCGAGTATACATTTCATACTAGTGCCACTGCCCTGAAGCAAAGCATCAAGAGTAAAAAGAAAAAGGAAAAAGAGGATTTTCTTCACATCTAAGTATCATAAAGTCTGTCTTCTCTTGTTCCTTTAGTCAGAAGTTATTCTCAAAAATTTAGATATCAGCATGGATACCACTCCCACTGCTGCCATAGGTCTAGTCTTTTTATGAGTGGGACTGGAACAGTAAAAAAAAAAAAAAAAAAAAGAAGAAGAAGAGGTTTTCCCAAAATTTCTGTCCAATGGGGAAGAGGGCTTGTTCTCTTGCTTGTTTTTGGACAGAAAATGAAGGTTTTCTCTTGGAGTATTGGCTGTACACACCTGCTTCAAGGTTCTGGAATACTGACTTACACAGATACTAGAAGATAACTCAAAAAAAAAAAAAAAAGAAAGAAAGAAAAGAACTTCATGATCATAGTCGACATTCTGTCATTTTCTATTTTCCTGCCCAATAACTCCACAATCTTTTAATTTACATAATCCTCAGACAGCTGCATTTAAAATTAGTGGTTTTTAGAATCAGACTGGGGGCTATGACAGAATGTGCTTATTCTAGCTTAGGAAACAATTGATAGTTCAGTACATTATTACTTTAGTTATTGCTCTTAATAACACTATTGATCTTTTGATGTGTTAACCTGTCTATGCTACAGTCTCCAGTTATTTAAATACTAATCCAGGTGTGCCAGTGAAGATAATTTACAGATGTATTTAAGGTCCATATTCAAGTTAAATTTAAGTAAGGGGAATGACTCTGGACAGTTGTAACTGGCTTAAATAAATTAATTAAAAGTCTTAGGATCAATAAATAAATTTACATATGTTTAGTCACTGTGATTTTTGAGGTAGCTAGTTACAGGATTGTAAGTTCAATTATTTTGACTAATAAAACTGATTTCTCTGGGATCCAATTGTATTTCTTTTCAATCTTATATTTTCATTTTTCTCTAACTACCAGTTACTCCTTATGAATATTTTAATAGGATTGAGGATCCTCGTACTTAACATAAGCTAACAGCAATCCTGATTAACCTCTTCTAAAATCCTTCCTCTCGATGAAATAGATATTTGCAGCTGTTGATTCTTCTCTCCTTTTCCACCATGTTCGTGGCTCTTTAGTAATCTACAGTCTGTCTTCTTACCAGTCCAGTAAATGTGCTCTTAAGAAACACCAACTCTTTAGTGTTTAAAAAAAACTTTCTTGCCAATCAGTGACATTTAGCATTGCTGACCACTCCAAATGTCTCTAAATCTCAATTGCTTTGCATATTGACCTAGTTTCTTTTGTTTTTGTTGTTGTTATTTCTATTTCCATCCCCAAATTTTCAATCTTTTCTTCTCCCATCAATTTCCCATGCTGCTTCATTTAAGCCTGTCATATACTCACTGTCTTTTTAATCTTCACACTAAGGAATTCAATTGACTTTCATATTTTTAAAAATTTATAACTTCAACCCAAATCTCTCAAATCACAGCAATAATTGCTGCATATGTCCACTTGTTGGAGTAAGAAATGACAATTCACTCCAGTACTCTTGCCTGGAGAATCCTATGGACGGAGGAGCCTGGCAGGCTACAGTCCACGGGGTCCCAAAGAGTCAGACACGACTGAAGCAATTTAACACACACATATACAAGTCTACTTGTATTAATAAGTTTACAGGAGTTTATCTCAATGTGTCTATAATTAGACTTATCTTTTCTCTCAAACATGCTTATATAAACCCTATGTACTTACTCCAGTTTAATAAAATGCAGCAACAACCATCCACTTGCCAATGCTTAGCATCTATGGCATCATCTTTAAATTTCTGTCTGATCCACTTTTCATCACAAAATCACAGAAATAAAGCTTGTATCAATCTAGTTCTCTCTTATCAGATAATTATTACCTTTGCTCAGCACTTTTGCAATAACACCATAACCACTTTCCCAGCCTCTAATTATTTCCCTGCATTCCTGTAGGAAGCATTATTTTTTCCCCAAGACTTCTATTTGAAAATGGACATATAATTAAAACCCTTTGGTAGTTAGCCATCCTACTTCAGATAATGTTGAAACAACAAAATTCTCCAAATGACTATGCAATTCTGGTTTTAGCTCTTCTCTCATTTCTATTCCTTTCTTTGTCTATGGCCCAGCCATACAATCTTTTACATTTAAAAGCTTTCCCAGTTTTCTCTAAACTCTATAGTTTTGTGCATAATGTACTTTCCCCTATATATTATTATGCAAAGCACTGACTACTGGATTAACAGGCTCTTCCTTTATATTCCAAGTCCAAAGTTAAAAGACTTTATTTTTCTAATATATTTGACTTTGTCTAAGATACTAATATACATCACAAAAGACTAAAACCTGTGTTTTGGGGAAACAATCTTTTGACAGCAATGCAACAAAAATTACCAACAGAGTGAAGGCTCTGCAAGAAGGGTGAACAGAAAGGTAATATATTGGGTTGGCCAAGACGTTCCTTCAGGTTTTTCTATAACATATTATGGAGACATTTTGGCCAATGTTATACAAATGATGAAAGACCTCTCACCAACTTTAAAAAGTTTGCTTTAGACTACCAACAGTCCTTAAGTGAACTGATCAGATTTACACTATTCTGTTACGAGACCAATGAAACACTAAACTATTTATGAAGTCAAATTTGCAGAGGAATGTTGAATACCTATGTTTCCAAATTCATAAAGCAGCTGAAAGTCCATCTACTTGAACAGAGAATATATGAGAAAATATTAAAACCTAGTATTTGTTTTCAGAAATGTTATACCTGATATTTCAGTTTCTTAAAAAATTATGCTACTCTAATGAGGTACTGCTATTGTTATTCAATTTTAAAGATGAAATTATAGGCTCCAGATATTAAGTTACTTCCTTAAGGGCATAATATCAATAATAAATACATACAGGATGCAAATTCAGCCTCAATGAGCTGTTACATGTAACTACAACATTATATAAAGAACAATATTTAACAGGAAAGAAATCATTACCTAAGAAAAACAAAAGCACAACTCTACAATGTAAAGAAACAGTACATGTTTCTTAAATGTTTTTTACATGCTTATTTGCCTTTGAATCAAATCTACAAGAATTAGATCTTTTTAAAAATGACACAAAAGTGACACAAAGTAAGGCATTTTAACTGATCTGCATTTATGTGTGATTATAATGGATTGTGTCTCTTGTGAACATTCCATTGTTAGAAGATTTCTTGTGTAATTATAAGATGAAAAACAGATTACTGATATTACCCTCTGTGATGGGACTCCTTGCTGTTGCAAATGGAAGGAGATTTTTTTGAGTTAATTGAAAACACAGCTTGATGTCCCCCTGCAGTTTAAATACAGAAACTCAATGCATAGAAAAATATTAATAAATAAACTGTGCTAAAGTAACATTTGAATTGACAAATTATTTGATAAAGAGAATTCTGAATTATAGTTATTTTATGATATTCAAGTATCTCCAAATATACAATGTGTACAATACATTACTAAAAACAAAGATTTATTTTTAAATGAATGTTCATCATTTTCAGCAAACATTCAAATTAGCAACAGCACACAGTATCTACAGTTACTGGGGAAAAATATCTAGTAAGAGTTAATGTCTAAATAAGCATTTGTATAAATGTTTTCAATATAATATGTCACTTTTATAGAAACAAATTATCTTTCTAGGAAGGTAATTTCATTACTGCCATTCTGCAAGTGACAAAACTGAGACATGGTAAAATTACTAACCATGCCTATAATGTAATAACTACTTGGTGATAAAGTCAGGTACCGTCTCTGGGACTATGCAATTTAATGATCTCCCTCTCTAAATTCACCCAATGTTTTAGAAGCAGGCATTGTCTAATGTGTTAGGAATGGAGTCATGAACTGTAGCTAAAAAAATTGTATATGGTAGACTGAGACTCACTGGAAAAGACCCTGATGCTGGGAAAGATTGAAGGCAGGAGAAGAAGGGGACAAAAGAGGATGAGATGGTTGGATGGCATCACTGACTTGATGGACATGAGTCTGAGTATGCTCTGGGAGTTGGTGATGGACAGGGAAGCTTGGCGCAAGGGAGCCCATGGGGTTGCAAGGAGTTGGACACGACCAAGTGACTGAACTGAACTGAGAATGAAACAGGAAATAAATAATTACAGAAGTAACTGTACAATATGATTTATATGAATAAACTAATTAGGATAAGTAAAAAGAATTGTTGGGGGAGAGGACATTGATATTTCCCACAGAGTGGTCAAGAAGGCCTCTTCAAGTAGCAAACTCTTTAGAGAAGTCAAACTGGAATAAAATTAATGAATGAACCACAAGATACCATTAGAGTATTTATATACTAGGGCTTCCCAGACGACTCAGGGGTAAAGAATCACCTGCCAATGCAGGATACACACGAGATATCTCCCATGGGATAGATCCCTGGGTCAGGAAGATCCTCTAGAGGAGGAAATGAGAACCAACTTCAGCAACCTTGCCTGGAAAATTCCATGGACAGAGGAACCTGGTGAGCTACAGTCCATGGAGTCGAAAAGAGTCAGACATGACTGAGCAACTGAGCACACACATTTATATCCTACATACTTCCTTACACGTATATTCTACATACACTTTATATATGCTTTATATATGTGTGCTAAGTTGCTTCAGTAATGTCTGACTCCTTGCAATCCTATGGACTGTAGCCCACAAAAATCCTCTGTCCATGGGATTCTCCAAGCAAGAATACTGGAGCAGGACACTGTGCCCTTCTCCAGGGGACCTTCTTGGCCCTGGGATAGAATCTGCATCTCTCACATCTCCTGCATTCGCAGACGGGTTCTTTACCACTAACTCCACCTGGGAATCCCACACTCTATATATACACAGACTTTTGTGTACATATAAACACATGAAAACCTATATATACATATGTATAAATATATAAACACATGAAAACCTATATATACATATGTATAAATATATATACATATGTATAAATATATATACATATATATATTGCCACCCTGTATATTGTCACCCTGATTATTTAACTCATATGCAGAATACATCATGAGAAACACTGGGCTGGATAAAGCACAAGCTAGAATCAAAATTGCTGGGAGAAATATCAACAACCTCAGATATGCAGATGATACCACCCTTATGGCAGAAAGCAAAGGAGAACTAAAGAGCCTCTTGATGAAAGTGAAAGAAGAGAGTGAAAAAGTTGGCTTAAAGCTCAACATTCAGAAAACTAAGATCATAGCATCCGGTCCCATCACTTCATGGAAAACAGATGGGGAAACACTGGAAACAGTGGCTGACTTAATATTTTTGGGCTCCAAAACCACTGTAGATGGTGATTGCAGCCATGAAATTAAAAGACACTTACTCTTTGGAAGGAAAGTTATGACCAACCTAGATAGCATATTAAAAAGCATAGACATTGTCAATAAACGTCTGTCTGGTCAAGGCTATGGTTTTTCCAGTGGTCATACACAGATGTGAGAGTTGGACTATAAAAGAAAGTTGAGCATCGAAGAATTGATACTTTTGAACTGTGGTGTTGGAGAAGAATCTTGAGAGCCCCCTGGACTGCAAGGATATCCAACTAGTCCATCCTAAAGGAAATCAGTCCTGAATATTCTTTGGAAGGACTGATGTTGAAGCAGAAATTCTAATACTTTGGCCACCTAATGCAAAGAACTGACTCATTGGGAAAGACTCTGATGCTGGGAAAGATAGAAGGCGGGAGGAGAAGGGGACGACAGAGGATGAGATGGTTGGATGGCATCACCAACTCAATGCACATGAGTTTGAGTAAACTCCATGAGTTGGTGATGGACAGGTAGGCCTGGCATGCTGCAGTCCATGGGGTCGCAAAAAGTTGGACACGATTGAGTGACTGGACTGAACTGACTTATATACATATAATTTTTTTCTAGATTTAAAAATTTCTCAACCAAATTTAAAATTTATTCAGGGAATAAACTTCTAAGCATTTCATAATGAAGATAAATTTATAATTATTCCAGCCCTCATTCTCTACCCCTCATCCTGTATGTAATCAAGCCCACAGTAGACATGCTGGAAATAAATTGTTTTACTGACTATATTTTTGATAAGTATAAAACATGAGTACCTATTAGGACATACTGTATAAGTGTGTGATACCTAGTAATGCCATATACATCATATAAGTATATATGTATATACACATACATTATACGTATGTGTGTATAGTATACATTAGTGCTCATGGTGACTCAGAGGGTAAAGCCTCTGCCCGCAATGAGGGAGACCTGGGTTTGATCCCTGGGTCTGGAAGATCCCCTGGAGAAGGAAATGGCAACCCACTCTGGTACTCTTGCCTGGAAAATCCTATGGACGTAGAAGCCTGGTAGGCTACAGTCCATGGGGTCGCAAAGAGTTGGACACAACTGAGCAACTTCACTTTCACTTTCACTATCATGGTATGCCTAAATGGTATGAATATATATGAATTCCATTCCTGTTCCAAAGATCAATTCAAAAACCTCAGGCATCCTTGTCAGAGAAATTCAGTTCACTTCAGTTCAGTCGTTCAGTCATGTCCGACTCTTTGCAACCCCATGAATCGCAGCATGCCAGGCCTCCCTGTCCATCACCGTCTCCCAGAGTTTGCCCAAACCCATGTCCATTGAGTCGGTGATGCCATCCAACCATCTCATCCTCTGTCATCCCCTTCTCCTCCTGCCCCCAATCCCTCCCAGCATCAGGGTCTTTTCCAATGAGTCAGCTCTTCGCATGAGGTGGTCAAACTATTGGAGTTTCAGCTTCAGCATCAGTCCTTCCAATGAACACCCAGGACTG
Organism: Dama dama; assembly: GCF_033118175.1. Lineage (NCBI taxonomy): Eukaryota > Metazoa > Chordata > Mammalia > Artiodactyla > Cervidae > Dama > Dama dama. The sequence goes on along the minus strand of NC_083710.1, from coordinate 64,369,776 downwards.
ATCTCCTTTAGGATGGATTGGTTGGATCTCCTTGCTCTCCAAGGGGACTCTCAAGAGTCTTCTCCAACGCCACAGTTCAAAAGCATCAATTCTTCAGCGCTCAGCTTTCTTCACAGTCCAACTCTTACATCCATACATGACCACTGGAAAAACAGAATACCAACCTCTTATTCCCCAATTCCTGACTATTCAGTTAAACTATTATTTCCTGATCACAAGTATAACATTTGACCATCTCTCGATTCAGACAATGAAGACAAACAAACATACTGCTGACTTTGCAAGCATCTTATAGCATCTATAATATCTTATAACATCTTATAACATGTCATGCTGTCACAGCCCATACCTAGTTGGAATAAGAGAACTGTATACAATCTAGACTTTTAAAACATTTTAACAAATATTCAAAGTATTTCCTGTGAAAAAATAAATGTAAACTGGGGGCAAAATGGTAGGCAGCTAGGAGTAAATACAGTAGAAGTGTAAGAAACATACTATAAACTCACTTATGCCTGGGTAATTGCTCTTGCTAAGTCAGGAGAATGAATACTATTTTCAAAGGAAAGATACACTGTTGCTATAACAAAGGCTAAAATTGGACAATTTACTATTTATAATGGCACCTCAGGCTACATGGGTACTATATGTCCCAAGGGCAGGTATTAAGTTTCTAAAGCATGGGTGCAAGCTATGAAAAGTATCTCACATAGCTAAGGAACCCAAATCTCTAGGGATGGCCTCTGTGTATCTTCTATTAGGACTTTCAAACAAATTTAATAGGACATACCCATTTATTAAAGTACAGTTGAATCTGCTGGGTTACAAACACCAAGTGAGAAGAAAATCTTACATTCCACCCTGCAAATGTTGCAGAATCTTTTCTGGTGCAGGGTCACTACTCAAATCCTGCAGCTTTTGAAACTACCTGAATGCAATGTATTCTGCTTCTAAAATCTAAGGGGCCCAAACAAGCTTGCTGTTTAAGTTTTAGCCTGTATATATAATAGTAACGTGTGTTCCAAGTTGAAGAGGATACTATGACAGTTTAGATCACTGGATCCCTGAAAATTTCACTGAAGTACAAGGACCTTGAATTTCCCTGGTTTATTTCTCATCTATTTAGCAGATATCTGTCATAACTTTGTTCTTTTCTCATTCTCAAGTCTAAGCAGCATACAATTACCAACTGTATTACATTCTATGTTATGCTGAGGAAATTAAGATCTTTGCACTCTTCTACTACATTGCATGTAGCAGTCCTTAAAACAGCAAAAAGAACAAATGCCACATCAGGGGCTTAACATTACATTCCAAGCCTTGCTCCAGGAAGGGTATCACAGTTGAAACTGCAGTGCAATTTAAACAAGGACCAAATAAAATTTCACTAAAGTCTATAGCCATTCTTGGAGACTGGTAAAACTTCTGAATAGACTAGATGAGGAGCTTCCCCACTGGTTCAGATGGTAAAAAAATCAGCCCACAATGCAGGAGACCCGGGTTCAATCCTCGGGTCAGGAAGATCACCTGAAGAAGGGAATGACCACCCACTTCCAATATTCGTGCCTGGAGAATCCCATGGACAGAAGAGTCATGGCAGGCTGTACCCATGGGCCGTACATGGTGTCACAACGAGTCGGACCACAGGGTGACTAAAACTTTCACTTTCTTTTCTCTCATAATATAAGTAAGAATGCGACAGAAATCACTGACCTCCTTTTTCTTTTTTTCTCCCCCTAGTGGCATTAACTGACCGAGTTTCTCCCAGCTATGCAGTATTATTTTTTTTTTTTTTAATTTCCCAGGCTGGCTAAAAAAGGAGGCTAGCAAACGGCTTCCACATCGTACTACCTATCTTAGAGCCCTCAGCCTGTTACCGTAGAACTACTATGGGAAATCTGCTGGTTGGCAAGAAGTTTATTCTAATCACACATACAGGAACTAGAGAATTAAGACAGACCGGCTCCTTGGACCCAATGAAGTCATGTACAAGATCTGTGCCAAACTTATTAATAATTACTGGAGGTCCAGAACTAAACTTTTTCTGGTGAAGCAGGGTCATATTGCTTGCCCAAGGAATAATATTAATGCAACACCAATATCTACTAAAACATGAAAGCTTTATTTCCTCATATTTTTCATTTTATAAGCTCTGCAATTCAATTATCTATAACTATCCCAGCCACTACTGGTTGTCACTCCAGCAGTCATGAGCAGCAGTCGCATGTCTTACCAAAGCCTGGGCTTTCCTGGGTGCTTCATCTTCAACAGCCAGGGATGGCAATTTAATTAACCCAGATGCCAGGGCACACCATATCCTAAGTATATTTCTTTTCCATTGCAAAGAAATTCAGTTTCTGGAAACCTCAGAATTTCATTCAGAAAGGTATATTTCCTGAAAATGCTTTGGTATCTGTTATTGTTTCACCTGTGGTCCAGTCAGAACAAAGAAAACACATTGTGTGCTGAACTGGGCCCATAAAGGTGAGGCAACCGTGTACTTGTCTTCCTAAGTCCATATCCAGTGATACACAAGTGCACTTTGAAATCTGCTGTGTTGGAAGTAATCACACCTAAGAAATGAACAAATTATGCAAATCATGGATCCCCTTACCTCATGCCGACCAGCAGTTAAACGTTTATCATACCACTGTATTTATGCACTTATGCATGCTTAATTCAGGAAATCGATTAAACACATCTTGGATAGTTAAGTGCAAAATGCTGTCCTTGCTTTTATTTAGAAATCAATAATTATAGGAATAAGTTCCAACCTCTAACGGAAGAGATGTTATTATGACAACCTAGGGGCTTAAAAAAGCAGTACAATGAGGTGCGTTCTTTGAACAAAGTTGCACTCCTCCTAGATCTCTATGCTGTTCAGACCAAGGAGAGGAACATGTCTCAGAGGGGCACACACCGCTACCTGAGAGATAATCTCTTATGGCTTCAGGGCAGAATTTGTCTGCCAGGGGATTAGAAGAGTGATGTGGCTGTCACTCTGACAAAAGGACCTGACTTATTCTTCTTAGTTATCTCTGTGAGCCCAGCGATGGTGGTGTTGGGAATGCCAATGGAAGTTGATAGCAACTGACCACTGAAGAAATACCAAAAGCGACTTTGATATATAAAACAATCTTATTCTCTTTTCTTATCAGCTGATATTTCCCTAATGTCTGGTGGTGGTGGTGGTTTGGTCACTAAGTCGCGTCTGACTCTTATGATCCCATGGACTATAGCCTGCCAGCTGTCCATGGGATTTCCCAGGTCAGAATAGTGGAGCAGGTTGCCATTTTCTTCTCTAGGGGATCTTCTTGACTCAGGGATCAAATTCAGATCTCCTGCATTGAAGGTGGATTATTTATCGACTGAGCCACCAGGGAAGTCCTAAAAAAAAGCCAGCTGATCAGAGAAACTGGGAAATATCATGTGCAAACTAAAAGCCTGGGAAAACAAATTTTCATATAAAAGACAGACCTGGAGTTAGTAGTAAGTAACCAGGACTTATAACTTATCCATCTTGTAAAAGTGTTTAAAATTTTATACTGAGAGCAATTGAACAGGCACGAAATGCTTGACAGGGAAGAGCTCATCAAATATAACTTCAGAAAAATCACTTGGCATTAGTAATCAGGGTACATTGGAAGCAAGATGGAAATAATGGTAAAGGAAACATTTAAAAGACTGTTGCAGTAACAGGTGATAATTTTTGAGAGCCTCAATTACAGCCGTGGCAGTGCGCTGGAGGAAAAGCGTAGTTGGAACAGCAACTCAGGACATCAAACTCCATTTGTCTTCCTACTATTTAGATAACAAAGGAAAGACTAGCTTTAACCTCTGAAACTACTTTCCTATGGAATTTTTTTAAATACGCCAAACATATATTAGAAAGAAGCTATTGAATACAGAGTATATTTCATTACTTCTAATTTTAAATCATTAAGACATTCATTGCTTCTATTTAAAGACACAATGTTCAACTGCAAACATTATTCACTGTCGTTCAAAGGATATTTTAACTATCAAATGAATTTGAAAATAAAAAAATATAATTCCAAGTTAGAGATGCCATTATTTCACCACAATAGTTTGGCTGAAAATAAAATAATTAATTCAATTATACAGTAATAAAGCAGGTTGAATAATTACTTTCATATCTTCATAGTAATTTATGCCCTAATAAATATATTCAGATCTAAAGTATTCTTCCATTATGTTTATATTCAAGCATAGCAATGTGTAACACACTGAAAATTATTTAAGGTCTTGATCTTGATTATTCAGACAGTAGTACTCTGGAGTCATCATATATACTAATTTGCATCATATATAGAATTAACAGCATTAATATAATCTAAGGGTAAATATATGTTGCTGGAAAAACATTTACTGATGTGTTCACGTACAAGCCATTCACAAGCCCATGTGCCACTGGGGCCTCAGAGAGCCAGGATTCGGCAGCAAACCGACAGTGCTACTGAAAATTACCGAAACTGCAAAGTTTGGTCCCAACAGAAGCAGCCAAATGGCCAAATGAAAACTGTCTAAAATGTTAGTCTGGATACTACTCAGGTAATCGTTGGCCTCCAGAGGTGCTACTAATAAGTAGAAAATGGAGACAAGGCATCCTCAACAGCAGATCAATTTTCAAAATTAGGAGATCAGCCAAGGCAGAAGCCCCGTGCTATTAAAAGGTTCAGTTTTGGGAGGGGCAGCTCATGAAGTGCTACTCTGGGGCATGACATGAGAATTGAAGAATTCTCTATTCTTCAATCTGATTTCATCAAATTAAACCATCTGATTAATGGTTCTCATTAGCAACAAAGGATATCCAGGAGACTAGCTCTGGTTTCTTGATCTAATGTGAGTCACCTTAGCTCTCTGCACTTCTGGATGAATTCTTGTTGAAGGAGCGAGGAGTCTGTTGACATATTTACAGCACCCAATTTGACTGCCTTAGAAACAGACTTGTACCAATAGATGGCACAAAAAGACACTTCCTTTGGGATAAAGGAAAGGCAGAAACAGGTGAAACAGAGCTTATCTAACAATGACTAAAATTATCAAGAAATACTTAAGGCGTCACAACTCTGGGAGTATATTTAACCCCACAATTTACTAGAGAAAGAAAAAATAACTTATTAGCACCATAAAATAATCATCAATTTCGGCAGAGTTGACAATGATGTGGAGAAGGGAGGATTAACAGGTAAAAAGAAAGACTGGGCGCTTCTGCACACTTTGCCAAAACAGTAAACGAAGTGTTAAATTGCAAAAACCCCAGGAAATAAGAAACTTCAAGATACAAGACCTAAAGGCAAACTGCGCCGTGCTTCTGCTTAGTTGCTCAGTCCTGTCCACTCTTTGTGACCCCATGAACTAGAGCCCACCAGGCTGCCCTGTCCATGGGGATTTCTCCAGGCCAGAACACTGGAGTGGGCTGCCGTGCCCTCCTCCAGGGGATCTTCCCACCTCAGGGATTGAATCCAGGTCTCCCACTTTGCAGGCAGATTCTTTACCATCTGAGCCACTTGGGAAGCCCAAAAGCCAACTACTTAAGCATAATTTCCCTATGGACTATATATTCTAATACAACAAAAGAAAATGTGACACATACAGTCTTTGATAAGAAGCCATGTTAATTTTGAAAACATAAAATAGCTGGGATATGTGCTTTAAAAGGATATAAACTCTGAACATATTTATTAGTATAATTCAATAAAAGTGAATCTCTGTATTTATTTCAGGATGTTGTTGAATTCAGATGAACATCCAAAAGCAATGACAAAGCAATTTAATCCTTTACAACAGTCTTTTGAAAAATGCCAAAGGTGCTGCAGTAACACCTGGGGAAAACTTCATAAAGTACTTGTCACCCAATTATCTTTCGAAAGCCTCAAGCACTGATATTGCATGTCTCCCTCCCTTCCTGCCTTCCTCCCTCCCTTCCTCAGCCAGTGCAATATGTCTCAGATTTCCTCAAATTCAGCCCAATTCTGTGTTTTTTGAAAGGGTACTTCCACTTGCTTTTTGACTATAATCTGTCCTCTCCTAAGATACTTTGAATTCACAAATACAAAAGAGACAATTCAGATTGAGTTACTTTTAATTCCCTCAATACTTACAATGATTTGAACAAAAAGGGCTAGTAACCGCATACTCTTTATTGTGTCTTTATAAGAAGAAGATGTGTCTTCTCCAGACAAATTACTCACGATCCATCTCATACTTTATACACACGACTGCACTGGGAGCCACATGAGTTCAGTTCAGTCGCTCAGTCGTGTCTGACTCTGCGACCCCATGGACTGCAGCACGCCAGGCCTCTCTGTCCATCACCAACTCCCGGAGCTTACCCAAACTCATGTCCATTGAGTAGGTGATGCCATCCAACCATCTCATCCTCTGTCATCCCCTTCTCCACCTGCCTTCAATCTTTCCCAACATCAGAGTCTTTTCAAATGAGTCAGTTCTTTACATCAGGTGGCTGAAGTACTGGAGTTTCAGCTTCAACATCAGTCCTTCCAATGAACATTCAGGACTGATCTCTTTTAGGATGAACTGGTTGGATCTCCTCAGAGTCCAAGGGACTCTCAAGGGTCTTCAACACCACAGTTCATATTAGCCTCCCATAAATATCTACATTTGATGTAGAAACTATGTCTTAAAAATAATTTATCTGAATGTAGCCGTTTTATCTTTCCATCCCACTGCCGCAGATCTTACCTACTCTGTCTGAAAGAAACTGATGGCTCAGCAGTAAAGAATTTGCCCGCAAAAAAGCAGGAAACCTGGGTTCCATCCCTGGGTCAGGAAGATCTCCTGAAGAGGGAAATGGCTTTACCCTTTCCAGTATTCTTGCATGGGAAATCCCATGTATAGAGGGGCCTCACGGGCTACAGTCAGGGGTTGCAAGAGTTAAATACCACTTAGCAACTAAATTATCACCACCATCAGAACTTGATAACTCTTCATATCTGATAATCCTACTTTGCTTCTTGACCTACATTTCTATCAAGTCTATTTGGTAAAGCATTTGAGCATGTATGTATGAGCATGCATGTATAGTATATGTGTGATCCTTAACCAATTAAAACAAATCTAAATAAATAAAACAATTAAATGGATACTGATTTTTTGCAGTTTGAAAGAGAATTTGCTACAGATTTTATAGCAGTTCTGAAAGAAAATATTCTGACATTTGCCAGCTGTGAGAATTGTATTTCAGATATATAACATTGGTCCCATTTTAGTCCAAAATCATATTACAGCTGCTGAGTAAAGAATGCATTTAGATTTCTTCAATTTTTTTCCAAGGGAGAAGGTTATAAAGACTGAATGAATTAGTAATGCAGGCATTAAAATAGTTTTAGCATGCAGTTCATATTTCAAATATAGAAACAAATTAGTTTCAAATCTTATATTCCATATATTCAGTGATCACACTGTCCCTATAAAGGGTAAATACATTCTGAATTCTAAGGCACGGTTCCCTATGAAGTAAGCAGTGATCTCAACTTGATGAAACCAATAAAAAGATGCGGAACTGGCTGTATTAAATTAAAAAATAGAATAGCTTTTAAAAATAGAATATAACTGATCAGAGTGCATGCCTACTGTAAGGATAAGTATAGTCCTTGATATTTTCCTTTGGATATGTAAATAAATATTTTTATACAACGCATTTCTGAGTTGTTTTCTAAGTTATAAGTAGATATAAAAAATACACTGATCTTAATTGTACATTTCACTGAGTTTTTGACTAATTTATACATCTAGGAAATCAACACCTCAGTCAAAACATGAAGCAGTGTCGTCAGCCTAGAACCTTCCCTAATGCCCTTTTCAACTATCTGCCTCTACCATAAAGGCAAGCACTATTTCAAATTCAGTTGATTTGTTTTGCAAATTCTACAACTTCGTATAAGTAGGGTGATACAGGATATGTTCTCTTTTTTCCTTCTGTGTATGTTGCATTGGCTTTGCTATTTTAAAATTCTAAGGATGACAGTTAGAATGTTTAGATTTAGATGTTACTTTTTCATAATATGAACTTTATAATTTCATATTATGAACTTTTCTCATAGTACTGCTTTAGCCACAATACATAACATTCTTGTATACTATGTCTTCATTTGTGTTCAGTTCAAAATATTTTCTGATTTGCCTTGCTATATATATCTTTAAAAGTATATATCCCTACTGCTTGAAATTTTTAATCTATTTCTTACAGTTATGGAGAGAGGAATATTAAGCCTCAGATTACATTTATGCCTATATAGTTTTTTCCTTTTTAATCTGTCAGTTATGTTTCTACTGTTAGGAAGAATGTATGGTCAGAATTATTATATTTTGTGGTGGATATGTGAAGCTCTATTAGGGACATATACATAATTTAATTATGAGGCTGTCTATGTCTGATCATGTTCTTTGTCTTGAAGCCAAGTCTGTCTCGTAGTAATATACCATGTTAGGTTTCTTTTGACTCTCATTATATGTTTTTTCTAGCATTTTAACTGCAATCTATCAACATTTGTAACTTCATATTTATAGTTTCTCTCTCATAAACAGCATATAGTTGTGTCTTTACTTATTGATGCTGATAATCTCTAACTTTCTAGTTGGAGTTATTAGCACATCTACAACTGTGCAGTCATTAGTAATGGCTGTGATTGACCTTAAGTCAATCACATTTTTCTTTTTTCTATTTGCTTCCTCACTTCTCTTTATCTTTGATACTCTTGACATATTTGGAACTGAGTAATTTCTCTAACTCTATTCTCATCGGAAGTGCTGTCTATAAATGTGTTATTCTTTGGAGACTGTGCTAGGTTGTAATGATGATTTTTAAAGTATTACAATTTATACTAAATTAATATTAAACTTTGTTTTATGAAGGCAAGGATTCCATCTGCTGCTAGAGATATGCGCTGCTACATCTCTAGCATCTACAACACTGGTACAATGTAGGAACCCAACAGATGTTGAATGAAACAATGTTAGCTATTATTGCCTATTCTGATTTTACTTAAGGATTTAGGACTGACAGCGCAAGCCTAGAGGACTGGAGTAGAAGATTAAGTATTTATTTACACAAAGGATACAGGATTTCCTGGAAAGAAATTACTCTTCAAATACACAGCCCCTGAGAGAAACCTGCTAGGGATTCCCAGGAAAAACCACAGGACAGCAGTGAATCTGCCTGCATCTTGACCTTGGATTTCCCAGATTCTAGAACGGTTCCAGTGCTCTTTACTCCTTCCTGAAGATTTGGGTTTTTATCTGGTATGAAAAGGTTTCCTTTGGCATGTACTATAATTGAGGTCTGCAGGTGATGGAGTCTCTTAGTATCTTTTCTGGTAATATTTTTATTTCACCCTCATTCTTGAAAGGTCATTTACTAGATTTATATATATATATATATATATATATATATATATATTAATATACTATATATATATAGTAAATAGGTACAGAGCTCTTGAAGGCTATTTTTACTGGACTTAAAATTCTATAGAGAATTGCTTTCATCACTATAAAAATTTTCCACTGTCTTCTGACCTCCACAGTTTTTGAGTGAGCAGTCAATACAATTCTTGGTGTTATATATGTTGTGCCTCCCCCACCCCACCCACATACTGGTTATATTCAAGATTCTCTCTTGATCTTTGGTTTCCAGCCCTCTGTTTGAATGTGATGAGCCTAGGGAATTTTCTTTCAATTTATCCTGCTTGGTTTCTGGTGTATCTTTTGAATTTTAAAATTTATTTTATGATATTTGGAAACTTAATATCTATTTCTGGCTTTTTAGAAATACTGTACTTTATTCTACCTATTTTCTCTATTTTTCTTCTAGGTCTTTAATTGTATGTATGTTAGAACCTATAATACTGTCCCACAGGTCTACAAGATAGTTTTCGGGTTTTTTAAAACATTTTTATTTCCATTCCTCAGATTCACTTAGTTCAGTTCAGTCACAAAGTTGTGTACAACTCTTTGTGACCCCATGGACTGCAGCACACCAGGCTTCACGGTCCTTCCCCAACTCCTGGAGCCTGATCAAACTCATGTCCGTAAAGTTGGTGATGCCATCCAACCATCTCATCCTCTATCACTGCTTCTCCTCCTGCTTTCAATCCTCCCTAGCATCAGGGTCTTTTCCAATGAGTTGGCTCTTCGCATTAGGTGGCCTAAGTATTGGAGTTTCAGCATCAGTCATTCCAATGAATATTCAGGACTGATTTTGTTTTGGATTGACTGGTTTGATTCTCATTGTAGCCAAAGGTACTCTAAAGAGTCTTCTCGAACACTACAGTTCAAAAGCATCAATTCATCAGTGTTCAGCTTTCTTTATGGCCCATCTCTCACATCCATACATGACTACGGGAAAAACCAGAGCTTTGACTATGTGGACCTTTGTTGGTAAAGTAATGTCTCTGTTTTTTAACATGCTGTCTAGGTTGGTCATGACTTTTCTTCTAAGGAGCAAGCATCTTTTAACTTCATAGCTGCAGTCCACCATCTGCAGTGATTTTGGAGCTCAAGAAAATAAAGGCTGTCACTGTTTCCACTGTTTCCCCCATCTATTTGCCATGAAGCGATGGGACCAGATGCCATGATCTTAGCTTTCTGAATATTGAGCTTTAAGCCAATTTTTTCACTCTCCTCTTTCACTTTCATCAAGAGGCATTTTAGTTCCTCTTCACTTTCTGCAATAAGGGTGGTATCATCTGCATATCTGAGGTTATTGATATTTCTCCCGGCAATCTTGATTCCAGCTTATGCTTCATCTAGCCCAGCGTTTCTTATGATGTACTCAGGATATAAGTTAAATAAGGAGGGTGACAATATACAGCCATGAAGTACTCTTTCCCAACTGGGATCCAATCCATGTTTCCTGTCTGGTTCTAACTGTTGCTTCTTGACCAGCATACAGGTTTCTCAGGAGGCAGGTAAGGTGGTCTGGCATTCCCATCTCTGGAAGAGTTTTCCACAGTTTGTTGTGATCCACACAATCAAAGCCTTTAGCACAGTCAATGAAGCAGGTGTGTGTGTGTGTGTGTGTGTGTGTGTGTGTGTGTGTGTGTGTGTGTGTGTGTTTTCCTGAATTCTACTGTTTTATTTATGACCCAATTTGATCTCTGGTTCTGCCTTTTCTAAATCCAGCTTGAACATCTGGAAGTTCTTGGTTCACGTATTATTGAAGTATAGCTTGGAGAATTTTGAGCATTACTTTGCTAGCATGTGAAATGAGTGCAATAGTACAGTACTTCAAACATTCTTTGGCATTCCCTTTCTTTGGGATTGTAATGAAAACTGACCTTTTTCCGTTTTGTGGCCACTGCTGAGTTTTCCAAATTTGCTGGCATATTGAGTGCAGCAGTTTCATACCATCATCTTCTAGGACTGGAAATAGCTCTCCTAAAATTCCATCACCTTCACTAGCTTTGTTTCTAGTGATGCTTCCTAAGGCCCATTTGACTTCATACTCCAGAATACCTGGCTCTAGGTGAGTGATCACACCATTGTGGTTATCTGGGTCACTAATATATATATATATATATATATATATATATATATATTTGTATAGTTCATCTGTGTATTCTTCAGATAAGATAAATTCTATTCATCTACTATCCAAGTCAATAACTAGTTTCTCTTTTTTTCTCCATTCTGCTGTTAAATCCACCCAGTAAATTTTTTATTCTCCTGAGCTCAGTTATTTTATACTTTATTTTTTAATCCCTTAATTTGAAAAAAAAAAAAAAAAGTCTGTGTCATGTCACTTAGTCATGTCCAACTCTTTCTGATCCCATGGACTGTAGCCTGCAAGGCTCTTCTCTCCATGGAATTCTCCAGACAAGAATACTAGAGTGGGTTCCCATTTCCTCCTCCAGGGGATCTTTCTGACCCAGGGATAGAACCCAGGTCTCCTGCACTGCACACAGTTTATTAACAACCTGAGCCGTCAGGTAAGCCCAATCTACCCTGTGAAAAGTTTTTTCTTCTGAGCTATCTCAGATATTTTATACTATTATTTTTATATATTAAATTAACAACAGTAACATTGTGATATGAATAATATATTTTAGTAAATATGACAATGGAATGGAGGATGGAAAGTGGAGGAGAGCATAGCATTATTATATTCAGTTCAGTTCAGTTCAGTTCAGTCGCTCAGTCGTGTCTGACTCTCTGCAACCCCATGAATCGCAGCACGCCAGGCCTTCCTGTATATCACCAACTCCTGGAGTTTACTCAAACTCATGTCCATCGAGTCGATGATGCCATCCAGCCATCTCATCTTCTGTCGTCCCCTTCTCCTCCTGCCCCCAATCCCTCCCAGCATCAGGGTCTTTTCCAATGAGTCAACTCTTTGCATGAGGTGGCCAAAGTATTGGAGTTTCAGCTTCAGCATCAGTCCTCCAATGAACACCCAGGACTGATCTCCTTTAGGATGAACTGGTTGGATCTCCTTGAAGTCCAAGGGACTCTCAAGAGTCTTCTCCAACACCATAGTTCAAAAGCATCAATTTTTCGGCGCTCAGCCTTCCTCACAGTCCAACTCTCACATCCATACATGACCACTGGAAAAACCATAGCCTTGACCAGATGGACCTTTATTGGCAAAGTGATGTCTATGCTTTTTAATATGCTATCTAGGTTGGTCATAACTTTCCTTCCAAGGAGTAAGCGTCTTTTAATTTCATAGCTGCAATCACCATCTGCAGTTATTTTGGAGCCCCCAAAAATACAGCCTGACACTATTTCCACTGTTTCCCAATCTATTTGCTATGAAGTGATGAGACCAGATTCCATGATCTTAGTTTTCTAAATGTTGAGCTTAAAGCCAACTTTTTCACTTTCCTCTTTCACTTTCATCAAGAGGCTTCTTAGTTCCTTTCACTTTCTGCAATAAGGGTGGTGTCATCTGCATATCTGAGGTTATTGATATTTCTCCCAGCAATCTTGATTCCAACTTGTGCTTCTTCCAGCCCAGCGTTTCTCATTATGTATTCTGCATATAAGTTAAATAAGCAGGGTGACAATATACAGCCTTGACATACTTATTTTCCTATTTGGAACCAGTCTGTTGTTCCATGTCCAGTTCTAACTGTTGCTTTCTGACCTGCATATAGGTTTCTCAAGAGGCAGGTCAGGTGGCCTGGTATTCCCATCTCCTTCAGGATTTTCCACAGTTTATTGTGATCCACACAGTCGAAGGCTTTCACATAGTCAATACAGTAGAAATAGATGTTTTTCTGGAACTCTCTTGCTTTTTCGATGATCCAGTGGATGTCAGCATGTCTGGTTCCTCTGCCTTTTCTAAAACCAGCTTGAACATCTGGAAGTTCATGGTTCACATATTGTTGAAGCCTGGCCTGGAGAATTTGAGCATTTCTTTACTAGAGTGTGAGATGAGTGCAATTGTGCGGTAGTTTGAGCATTATCAGAAATAGTTTATTGAATCTCAACAGACTGTTTTATTAAGGTGCTAAGTCACTTCAGTCATGTCCAATTATTTTCCAGCCAGGCACCTCTGTCTATGGGATTTCCCAGACAAGAATACCAGAATGGGTAGCCAATTTTTTTCTCCAGGGGATCTGGCTGACCCAGAGTTCAAACCTGTGTCTCTTTTGTCTCCTGCACTGGCAAGCGGGTTCTTTACCACTAGAGCCAACAGGGAAGCCTTCATTTAGGTAATCCACGACATTTATCTTTATTTCTAACACTAGTTTTATATTGACTCCTTAAAACAGCCACATGCTACGCGAAGTTCTTCTCCACATTGTAATCACTATACTATACCTACTCATGAAATAATTTGCTAAGAGTCAAAATAAAAATCAGTTATCCTTAATCAGTTTACTAATATAATACATGCTTCAGGGTGCCAACAACATGTTTTGTATTAAATTACTACTAAACACAAAGCAAGTCAGTCCACTCAATTGTGCACAATTCTTCGTGACCCCATGGACTGCAGCACGCCAGGCTTCCCCACACGAAGCAAGAGATACCAAAATAATTCACAATATCAAATTCATCAACTAGTATACAATAATTTACAAACAGTTATAATTTCATAAACACATTTTGGTGAAATTTAGAGATAGGTAAAAGAAGAATAGCATGAATTTCAAAACTGTTTATGTATATTCAAGTGTATTTACCTTAGAACCTATTAAAAATGTTGTCTTACTAAAACCACCACCAGCATCTGAGGCATAGTTGTTTTTTTTTCCCCCAAAAAAGAGCTGATTACCTCTATAGTCATACAAGAGATTTCTCAATGACAGGTGTTATTAAGATCATAATAATTCAAGGAAAGAGTAAAATCTTGACTTTGATTGTTTCAGTCAGGGTCATTATCAAGAACTACAGAACTTACATATATCTTATCTTAGTACTATAGTTTCTTGGATTTTTCTAGGGATGTAAATGTATTGTTTTGACTTAGAAAATATTTTAATAAGTTCAGGAACCTCAATCCAATGGTTACATACTTAGTTTTGTCTCACCTGCTTACATGTGTTTGCATTTGCTATTCATTGATTTAAAAAAGTAATCTAAAAACACGCGTTTAGAAAATATACCACAGATCTCAAGTTTCTTGATACTAGCTAATAACCTGTCTTTATATTCTGTAAACAGGAATGCGCATGAACTTTTCTGTGTGAACTTAAGTTCTGTCTTATCCTCCAATTTAAACTGATCTATTATCTTATTGTTCACACTACTGTGCCGACATGTCTAAAGGCCACTGATGAAATTATATTACATACCAAATCTTTGACCAAAGCTATAGTTTAAAATAGATGGTGTCTTATAATTCATCTTTAAAATAAATTACCCATAGATTCTGAGGTTGGGGAGATGAAGAGACATTAAAAAAGAATCAATACACGGAAATCAACATGGGATAAAGGAAGAGAAGTCAAGAAGGAATTAACTTGCATAAGACACTGAGAAGAATTTAAAATAAATTATTTTTAAAAATTAAAGACTAAGTAATTGGCATTTGAAACATATTAGAATGATCAGAAGTATAATAGAGAATATGACTTAAAAAAGAGTACTGTGTTTATTACAATATATTAAGAAATTTCTAACAGCTGTCAGCTAGTAGCTGGCTTGTTGCTGCCAGCCAGGCTTGCTGTTACTGTGCAGAACATAAACAATTTCAGAGAACTCGAACATCAGATGTAGTTACCCTGATACTATAACAGCATGAGATAAAAATATAGAACCACTCTCTAATCATATCTGAGCACAGACAAAAAGAAAACAGAAAAAACCCACCTAAACATAAAAATGACCAAACAATCTACTTAAAACTGCTGTTATTTCACTGTTGACAACATTACACTTATTCTGTTTCTCTTTCCTCCTAGGTAAATTGCAGAATCACCCTCAATTTATGACAGCACTCACTACTTCTCTGCATCATGTAAAATCACCTACTTTTCCTAAATCACCTAAAAACAAGCCTGAATTTTAAAAGATGTTCATCCAGCATCCTCTTACTGAGACTCCCCAAGGCTCCCACTGGTCTGTTGTCCTTCCAGCTTCATGCAGAATAATAAATCTAACTTATTTTACTATAAGTATGCTCATAGTGGTGTTTAACTGGTAAACATAAATAATATAGAAGTATTAAAAGGAATAGTAATTCTATGTTATGTCACATTTAGATTTGAAATGATACAATATATAAAACTTCAGCTGAGCTATTTCAAATCCTAAAAGATGATGCTGTGAAAGTGCTGCACTCGGTATGCCTGCAAATTTGGAGAACTCAGCAGTGTCCACAGGACTGGGAAAGGTCACTTTTCATTTCAATCCCAAAGAAGGGCAATGTCAAAAAATGTTCAAACTACCACAAAATTGCACTCATTTCGCATGCTAGCAAGGTAATGATCAAAATCCTCTAAGCAGGGCTTCAATAGTATGTGAACCATACTTCCAGATGTACAAGCTGAATTTAGAAAAGGCAGAGGAACCAGAGATCAAACTGACAACATCCGCTGGATCACAAAAAAGCGTGAAAATTACAGGAAAACATCTACTTCTGCTTCATTGACTATGCTAAAGCTTTTGACTATGTGACTTACAACAAACTATGGAAAATTCTTCAAGAGATAGGACTACCAGACCATCTTACCAGAGAAACCTGTATGCAGGTCAGGAAGCAACAGTTAGAACCACACATGGAACAACAAACTGGTTCCAAATTGGGAAAGGAGTATGTCAAGGCTGTATATTGTCACCCTCCTTATTTAACTTATATGCAGTGTAGACCATGCAAAATGCCAGGGTGCATAAAGCACAAGCTGGAATCAAAGACTGCCAGGCGAAATATCAATAACCTCAAGATATGCAGATAACACCACCTTTATGGCAGAAAGCGAAGAGAAACTAAAGAGCCCCTTGATGAAAGGGAAAGAAGAGAGTGAAAAAGTTGACTTAAAACTCTACTTTATAAAAATGAAGATCATTACATTTGGTCTCATCATTTCATGGCAAATACTTGGGGAAACAATGAGAGACTATTTTCCTGGGCTCCAAAATCACTGCAGATGGTGACTGCAGCCATGAAATTAAGATGCTTGCTCCTTGAAAGAATAGCTATGAGAGATCTAGAGAGCATATCAAAAAGCAGAGCCATTTCTTTGCTGACAAAGTTTCATCTAGTCAAAGCTATAGTTTTTCCAGTAGTCATGTAGGGATGTGAGAGTTGAACCATAAAGAAAGCTGAGCACCAAAGAACTGATGCTTTCCCACTGTAGTGTGGGAGAAGACTCTTGAGACTCCCTTGGACAGCAAGGAGATTAAACCAGTCAATCCTAAGTATACACTGGAAGGACTAATGATGAAGCTAAAGCTTCAATACTTCAGCCATCTGATGCAAAGAGCTGACACAATGGATAACACCCTGATGCTGGGAAAGACTGAAGCCAATATGAGAAGGGGACAACAGATAACAAGATGGTTGGATGGCATCAGCAACTCTATGAACATGAGTTTAAACAAGCTCTGGGAGATGGTGAAGAACGGGAAAGCTGGTGTGCTGCAGTCCATGGCATTGCAGAGTCGGACACAAATAAACAACTGAATAACAACAATATAAAAGTAGAAAATACTGGGCACACCTGCTAGGAAATAAGAAATGGATTTAGATATCGTATTTTGTTGCCAACAGAATCACAATCATATAATACATATGGAGCCACAAAAGAATAGCCAAATGATTTTGAGAAACAGAACAAAACTGAAGCCTTCACATTTCCTGATTTCTATGTGTTTCAATACTACAATAATTAAAAGAGTATGGTACTGGCATAAGAAAACATATAGACCAAAAGAATGGAGAACCAAAAAATAAACCCATACTCATGGCAAATAAAAATTTGCCAGAGTGTGAAGAATACCAAAATGGAAAAGAACAGTGTCTTCAATAAATGGTGTTGGGAAAACTGGATATTCACACGCAAAAACACAAAATGGATTAAAGACTTAAACATAAGGCCTGAAACAATAAAACTCCTAGAAGAAAACAAATGGAGAAAAGCCTCTCGATAATGGTGGTGTCAATGCTTTCTTTTCTGAATGATAACGGAAAAAATAACAGAATCAAAAACAACCCACAGAATGAAAGAAGATATTTGTAAATCTAATAAGTATTTAATACACAAAATACTTGAAGAACTCCTACAATTCAATAGCAAAACCAGCAAATAACTAGTTAAAAAATGGGCAAATAACTCAAATATTTCTCCAAACATGACATACAAAATGGCTGGTGGCTATATGAAAAGATGCTCAACATCATTAATTAGGGAACTGCAAATCAAAATTACAACAGAGATGTGACCTTATACCCATTAGAACGGCCATCATTAAAAAAGAAAATAGATGTTGATGAGCTTAAGGAGAAATTGAATCCCTTGCACAGAGTTGGTAGGAATCTAAAATGTTACAATGTTGTGCAAAACAGTATTGAGATTCCGCAAAAAGAAAACAAACAAAAACAACAACAACAACAAAAAGTACTGATATGTAGTCCAACTATCCTGTTCTGGCCAAATATCCAAAAGGATAGAAAACAGAATCTCAAGCAGATATCTCATGTTCACTGAAGCACTACTCGCAACAGCCAAGATATGAAAACAATCCAAGTGTCCAATGACAGATGGATGAATAAAGAAAATGTGGTACATGCACAAAATCAGAATTTTATTCAAGCTTAAAAATGAGGAAATCTTGGCATTTATGACAATACAGATGAACTTGGAGCACATTGCTAAGTGAAATAGCCAGACATAGAAGGACAAACATGGCATGACTGCACCCATATCGATGTCTAAAAATAGTAAAACTCATAAAAGCAAAGAATACAATAGTGGTTGCTTCAGGGTAAAGGTTGGAGGGTATAACCATCACTGTTTTAAATGAAATAATTACTTCAGTTCACTTTTTACAACACAGTGATATTTTATGCTGCCATAAGAAAATATTTTTTTAAAATGTTGCCTATTAAATTGGCCTACAATAATTTTCAATTCTTTAAACAGAAGTGACTATAATATTCCTGTTATTAAAGGGAAAAGGGAGGAAATCTATTTCAGTGTTTAACTTTTCTAAAATTTAATAATGGTGCAAGTTAGAGTGCTATTTCTGACTGATTGGAAATAGGATTATCCATCATTTGTCAATGCAACTGAAGTGTCGTATCTGAGAAAAATCTTTTTACCTTGTCCTAAAGATGTTTTGGAAACATACGGGGAAATCTTGTGCTAGTACTTGAATGCTCAGAATACTTCTCATCCCTTTCAGTTTCTAAATTTCTTTGGTGTACTTATTTAATAAGTAACTATAGTTTTAAGGCATAGAAATTATGTAACTATGTTGTTTTGTGTATATGTTCATACTTTTGTGTTAATACATAAAGCTATTTTACTTTAATAATTAAATTCCTATCATTATAAGCCCCAGAAAATACGAAGATTTTTTTTTTTTTTTAGCAAATCAGTAACAATGTTTTGATATACTTTAATTGAATTTTGAAGTCAATATTCTGTGCACTGGTAAATTAATGGACATGAAAACTTTTCAAGAGGTTCCTTGTTTATAGAAGGATAGTTACATGTTTATTACTATAGTTTATTTTACAAATGATTTTTAATATATTTCCCAACTTTGTTGTCCAAATAGGTATGGTGAATTAGTGTAGTAAATTGATGTATTTTCATAATTAGTATTACTGTAGAGATTATGGATTCAAAGTGTGTATATTTAGTTCTCATCTCATATTTCAGAGTAATAACACGGCAATTTTAAAGATTAGAAAATACACAATTATCTGTTCCTGAAATTACCACATCTCCTGTTATAGACACTGCTATCTCATCACTATTTGCTAAGATGAAAGCATTTTAGTATAAGTGGAGTTCTATTGAAAGCGTTATTGTTTTCAGTAGTGAAGGAATTTTTAAAGCTATATCGGTCATCTTATTTTTTTCCTAATTAGTTTCACTCTAAAACTTTGTCATTCTTGTTTCTTGGAATTAATATGATAGAATGGAATGAAAATGTGGAGCGTAAGAACCTTAGTTTTTTATTATCATTCCAAATGATTATATATATATATATATATATATAATAATTGAAAAGCAATATGATGTGAGCGATCATCTTTTAAACGGTACTAATAAGTCTTCGGGCTTCCCTGATGGCTCAGCAGGTAAAGGATCTGCCTGCAGTGCAGGAAACGTGGGTTCAAAAAGAGGTGGACACAACTGAAGTGACTGAGCGCACACACGCAGTAACGTCTTCAGTGTTAGTTTCTTTTGATCCTTAAGAGAGGACACTCTGTGATGGAACATCAACAACACAGAAAAACAGGTGATTCCGGCTTGTGTCTGCTCACAGAAAAACTGATATAAAGATCCATCCACACAAGAAAATACCTTCATAATATTTCTGGATTCCAGGTGAGAGACAACAGTACCCACCCAGAGCACAGAAACAAGAAAAGGTATATTGAAGAGCCTGGGCAGTAGAGTCTCACTCTACCTGAGACACTTCTCTCAACCAATGCAGCAGGGGTCTAAGAAAGAACTTTCCTATCATGGAGCTCTCTGGGAGAAAAAGAGGGAAAGGAAAATCCAATCCTCTCATGGACCCAGACTCTAGTCCCATCCCAGAGGTCACCAGGATCAGGCTAGCTCTCACAAATCCAGGCTGCAGTCTTGTCCCAGCCAGGTAAACCTATGTAGACCCAGACTTCAGGCCTATTTGAAAACTAGGATGGCACCTGTGGATCAATGTTCCAGGCCCACTAGAGAACAAGGCCAGCTCCCAGAGATCCACACACCTTATCTGTCCTGTGTCAGGCCTGCCACTACAGATCCAGGAGTTTAGGACTGCTCCGTCTCAGCTCAGCTACAGTGGACCCTGGCTGAAGGCACATTCCTTCAGGATCTGGCTCTAGAAATTTCTCGCCAGACTTGAGAGCCACACCAGCTCAGGTAGACCCCGGTTCTTTGCCAGCTCCTGCAAATGCAGGCTTCAGTCCCACAGTCATGGACCAAGTGACCAGGGCTGACCACCGATGGGCCACAACATCAAGATTACTCACAGTCCCTACCTCACAGAATCTCTCGCTGGACTGATTAGTGAAGCAATTCTCTTGCCAAGGCCAGTCCGCAAAGATGGAAGAAGTGACTATTATTTCAAAAGTACACACACTACCAAAATGCTATACGGATCATGAAAGCTTGAAAAACACAATACAACCAAAGGAAGAAAAAGCATGAGTAGATGACTCTAAAGAAGGAGAGATCTATGGCCTGACAAAGAATTCAAAATAGTCAGCTTAAGAAAGTAACTATTTTAAATTAGCAGAGAAATAAATAAAATGTGAAGCCCAAAACCTTCTCCAGGGGATCTTCCCAACCCAGGAATCGAACCCATGTCTCCCACATTGCAGGTAGATTCTTTACCAGCTGAGCCACCAGGAATTTCTCAAAAAAGAGACAGAAACTACAAAAAGGAATGAAACAAATTCTAACAAATGTTGAAGGAAAGGACTCAAATTGTATTGGAAATACAAAAGCTGAACAAAGCCACTTAAATAAAGAGCTTCAGCATAAGAATCAATCAGCCAGGGGAAAGGATGAGTGAGCTCAAAGACAGATCATTTGAAATCACCCCATCAGAAGAAGAACAACAACACAAGTGAAGGCATGAAAAAAGGGCATGGGACTGATGGCAACATAAGAGTCAAAGCAATAAACACATTCTGAGTTCCAGAGGAGAAGAGAATGAGAAAGGGATGGAAGACATAAATAATGACAAAACGTCCTAAATCTGGGGAGAAAAATGAACATCAAAAATTCTGTGAAACACAAAGAAATCCAAGTAAACTGAATGTAAAGAAGTCTTCACAAAACTGTTTTTTAATCACTTATCAAAAGTTGAGATGAAGAGGGAACTGACTGTAGTTAGAGACAAAAGACCATTACATACAAAGAATCTTCTGTAAGACTATAAGTGGATTTTTCAGTAGAAATTTTGCAGGCTATGAGAGAGTGATATAATATAGTCAAAGTGCTAAAAAATAACTGCCAACCAAGAATATCATAGTCAGAAAATCTGTCCTTCAGAAATGGACGAGATAGAAGACTTTTTCGAAAAACAACAGAAAAGGGAATATATCACCGCTTGAGACAAGAAACTAAAATGAGTTCTTCCAGGGAAAACAAAGGATGTTAACAGCATGACAGTAAAAAAAAATAAAATAAAATAAAATAATAATGGGTAAATGAAAATATCCAAAATACTCTAATACTAGTATGGTGGTGTATAAATCACCACTAGCTATAAAAGTTAAAATATATTAATATAAATTATAGCTGCTATAACTTATTAATGGATACAAACTATAAAAAGACACAACTTATAACAAAATGATCAGAGGAAATAAAATCGTGGGGTTTCTGTACATGGTCAAAGTGAAATTGTATTAGCTTAAAACAGGCTGTTGTAAGAATAAGATGTTATATATAAAACTCATGGTACTCATTAAACAAAAAGATAAAGAGGAATCACAGCACAGCACTCCAAAAACCCATCAAATTATAAACACAGAGCCCTCGAGAGGGTGGGAGAAAAAGAAACTACAGAATAGTCAGAAACAGTGAACAACACGGTGATGCTGCATCCTTCAGTTCAGTTCAGTCGCTCAGTCGTCTCCGACTCTGTGACCCCATGAATCACAGCTCGCCAGGACTCCCTGCCCATCACCAACCCCCGGAGTGTGCTCAAACTCATGTCCATCGAGTCGGTGATGCCATCCAGTCATCTCATCCTCTGTCGTCCCCTTCTCCTCCTGCCCCCAATCCCTTGCATCCTTATCTATTATTAATTACTTTAAAAGCAACTGGATTACATTCTACAACTGGTGTTTGAATGGATTCAACTATATACTCCCCAGGAGAGTGTCAGTTTAGCTTTAAGAAAATATACAACCAGGAGGTATTAAGGACATATGCCACCTGGAAGTAAAGTGATGGAAAAAGATATTCTAATTAAACAGTAACCAAAAGAATAGGAGTGGCTATACTTTTATCAGACAAAACAGATGTTCTTTCAAAAACTGTCACAAAAAAGAAGGTCATGAAATAATAATAAAGGGGACAAATCAAGAGGAGTTTTATAAAAGGTACCTATATATATATAGGAAGGAAATGGCAACCCACTCCCGTATTCTTGCCTAGAGAATCCCGTGGACAGAGGAGCCTGGTGGGCTGCTGTCCATAGGGTCACACAGAGTTGGACATGACTGAGGTGACTTAGCACCAGCAGCAGCATATATATAAACATCCAACAGCACAGCACCCAGATATAGAAAGTAAATAGCAACAAGAGCAAAGGAAGAAGTGAGTGAGTGAGTGAGTGAAGTCACTCAGTTGTGTCCGAGCAACAAGAGTAAAGGAAGAAATAGATAGAAACAAAATAATAGTATGAAACCACAATAGACCACTTTAAGAAACGGAGATACTGTTCAGACAGAAAAAAAACAAAAACAAAAACAGTACATTTTAACAGCATTATATACCAATGGACCTAAAAGATTTATATAGAACATTCCATCCAACAGCAGTTGAACACACATGTTTAAGAGTATTTAAAATATTCTCTAGGATAGATCATTTTGGGGAGCAACAAAGTAAGTTTTGGTAAATTTAAGGTAAGTGAATCACATCCAGTATCTTTTATGAGCACAACAGAGTGAAACTAGAAACCAATAAGAAAAAATGAAAAACTCACATATGTAGAAATTAAACAACATATTCCTGCATGATCAATGAATTAAAGAAGAAATAAAAAGGGAAATAAAAAAATCCCTTGAGACAAATGAAAAGTAACATATCAAAATTTGAGATGGAGCTAATGCAAGCCAAGCCACTTCAGTCGTGTCTGATTCTTTGTGACCCTATGGACTGTATCTCACCAGGCTGCTCTGTCTATGGGATTCTCCAGGCAAGAATACTAGAGTGGGTTGCCATGCCCTCCTCCATGGGATCTTCCTGATCCAGGGACCAAACCCATATGTCTTGTGTCTCCTGCAATAGCAGGCAGGTTCTTTACCACTAGTGCCTAACACAATCTGAAAAAGGTAGTTTACAGTAATATAATGGCTATGTTTTAAAAACAAGTCTCAGAATGGAAAAGTAATTATATGATGTGGTGGAGGTGCTAGCTAACTCTAAGATGGCAATCACTATGCAATATAAGTGTATTAAATCAAAACACTGTACACCTAAAACTCATATGATATATGTCAATTATAGCTTTAAAAATGTTTGTTAAGAGTGCTACCCACTTGGTCATCATGTGGACAAGGTATTTTCAGGGAATGTGTGTTATAGCCAATCTGTAATCAGTGTAGAGAATTGTTTTAAGTCAAATGTAATAAAGATCCTTGCAAAACTGAAAAACAAAACAATTAAATGCTAAATTCACCATCTAGAAGAAATGGAGACATTCTTAGGAACAATAAATATGATATATAACATTAATACAATGAAAGATGAAAAATCTCAATCATCTGAATATATGCAGAAATGCATTTAACAAAATTTGACATCTATACATGACAAAAAACCCTCAATATGGGCAGGAGGGGTAAGAAGGAGGAATAGGTAGATTTGAGTGAGTTTCAGGGCTTTGAAAATTTTCGGGATGAGATAATGATGTACACCTGATATACATATGACCAATCTCATAAAATCTGTAACACAGATTGAACCCTAATATAAACTATGAACTTTGGGTGAAGGTGATGTTTCAATGTAGAGTCATCAATTTTAACACAAGCTTTACTCAAGTGTGTGATGCTGATAATGGGGGGGATCTATGTATGTGTGAGGACAGGGGATTTATATGAAATCTCTGGACCTTCCTCTCAACTTTGCTTAAACCTAACATTGCTCTCAGAGAAAGCAATGGCAACCCACTCCAGTACTCTTGCCTGGAAAATCCCATGGACAGGGAGCCTGATAGGCTGCAGTCCATGGGGTCGCTAAGAGTCGGACACAACTGAGCGGCTTCACTTTCACTTTTCACTTTCATGCATTGAAGAAGGAAATGGCAACCTACTCCAGTGTTCTTGCCTGGAGAATCCAGGGACAGAGGAGCCTTGTGGGCTGCCGTCCATGGTGCTGCACAGAGTCAGACACGACTGAAGTGACTTAGCAGGAGAAGCAATGTTGCTCTAAAAAGTAAAGTCTTCTATAAAAGCTTCCGGCTGTAAAGTCAGTCATAAGTATGTAATGTAAAAATAGCAAAGATAGTCAATGACATTGTAACAACTTCATTTGGTGACAGATAATCACTGGTTTTATCCGTTTGAAAATTTCATAATATAAAATATCAAATATGACCCAGCAATCCCACTTCTGGGCATACACACTGAGGAAACCAGATCTGAAAGAGACACGTGCACCCCAATGTTCATTGCAGCACTGTTTATAATAGCCAGGACATGGAAGCAACCTAGATGCCCATCAGCAGATGAATGGATAAGGAAGCTGTGGTACATATACACCATGGAATATTACTCAGCCATTAAAAAGAATTCATTTGAACCAGTCCTAATGAGATGGATGAAGCTGGAGCCCCTTATACAGAGTGAAGTAAGCCAGAAAGATAAAGAACATTACAGCATACTGACACATGTATATGGAATTTAGAAAGGTGATAACGATAACCCTATATGCAGAACAGAAAAAGAGACACAGAAATACAGAACAGACTTTTGAACTTTGTGGGAGAATGTGAGGGTGGGATATTTCAAAAGAACAGCATGTATACTATCTATGGTGAAACAGATCACCAGCCCAGGTGGGATGCACGAGACAAGTGCTCCGGCCTGGTGCACTGGGAAGACCCAGAGGAATCGGGTGGAGAGGGAGGTGGGAGGGGGGATCGGGATTGGGAATACATGTAAATCCATGGCTGATTCATATCAATGTATGACAAAACCCACTGGAAAAAAAAAATAATAATAATAAAAATTAAAAAAAAAAATATCAAATCATTATGTTACATACTTGAAAACCAATGCAATGAAAACAACTTTCAACATATAAAACATTGAAGTGCAAAGAATGAGATCAAAAACACTTTGGAGGGAACCAAGAGTAGAATAACGGAGGCAGAAGATAGGATAAGTGAGGTAGAAGATAAAATGGTGGAAATAAATGAAGCAAAGAGGAAAAAAGAAAAAAGGATCAAAAGAAATGAGGACAACCTCAGGGACCTCTGGGACAATGTGAAACGCCCCAACATTCGAATCATAGGAGTTCCAGAAGAAGAAAACAAAAAGAAAGGCCATGAGAAAATACTCGAGGAGATAATAGCTGAAAACTTCCCTAAAATGGGGAAGGAAATAGCCACCCAAGTCCAAGAAACCCAGAGAGTCCCAAACAGGATAAACCCAAGGCGAAACACCCCAAGACACATATTAATCAAATTAACAAAGATCAAACACAAAGAACAAATATTAAAAGCAGCAAGGGAAAAACAACAAATAACACACAAAGGGATTCCCATAAGGATAACAGCTGATCTAAAAGAGACAAAGAAGGACACTACATAATGATCAAAGGATCATTCCAAGAAGAATATATAACAACTATAAATATATATGCACCCAACATAGGAGCACCGCAATACGTACGGCAAACACTAACAAGTATGAAAGAGGAAATTAATAGTAACACAATAATAGTGGGAGACTTTAATACCCCACTCACAACTATGGATAGATCAACTAAACAGAAAATTAACAAGGAAACACAAACCTTAAATGACACAACGGACCAGCTAGACCTAATTGATATCTATAGGACATTTCACCCCAAAACAATCAACTTCACCTTTTTCTCAAGTGCACACGGAACATTCTCCAGAATAGATCACATCCTGGGCCATAAATCTGGTCTTGGAAAATTCAAAAAAATTGAAATCATTCCAGTCATCTTTTCTGACCACAGTGCAGTAAGATTAGATCTCAATTACAGGAAAAAAATTGTTAAAACTTCAAACATATGGAGGCTAAATAACACGCTTCTGAATAACCAACAAATCATAGAAAAAATCAAAAAATAAATCAAAATATGTATAGAAATGAATGAAAATGAAAACACAACAACCCAAAACCTATGGGACACTGTAAAAGCAGTGCTAAGGGGAAGGTTCATAGCATTACAGGCTTACATCAAGAAACAAGAAAAAAACCAAATAAATAACCTAACTCTACACCTAAAGCAATTAGAGAAGGAAGAAATGAAGAACCCCAGGGTTAGCAGAAGGAAAGAAATCTTAAAAATCAGGGGAGAAATAAATGCAAAAGAAACTAAAGAGACCATAGCAAAAATCAACAAAGCTAAAAGCTGGTTTTTTGAAAAAATAAACAAAATTGACAAACCATTAGCAAGACTCATTAAGAAACAAAGAGAGAAAAACCAAATTAACAAAATTAGAAATGAAAATGGAGAGATCACAACAGACAACACTGAAATACAAAGGATCATAAGAGACTACTACCAGCAGCTCTATGCCAATAAAATGGACAACTTGGATGAAATGGACAAATTCTTAGAAAAGTATAACTTTCCAAAACTGAACCAGGAAGAAATAGAAGATCTTAACAGACCCATCACAAGTAAGGAAATCGAAACTGTAATCAAAAATCTTCCAGCAAACAAAACCCAGGACCAGATGGCTTCACAGCTGAATTCTACCAAAAGTTTAGAGAAGAGCTAACACCTATCTTACTCAAACTCTTCCAGAAAATTCCAGATGAAGGTAAGCTTCCGAACTCATTCCATGAGGCCACCATCACCCTAATTCCAAAACCAGACAAAGATGCCACAAAAAAAGAAAACTACAGGCCAATATCACTGATGAACATAGATGCAAAAATCCTTAACAAAATTCTAGCAAACAGAATCCAACAACATATTAAAAAAATCATACACCATGACCAAGTGGGCTTTATCCCAGGAATGCAAGGATTCTTTAATATCCGCAAATCAATCAATGTAATACACCACATTAACAAATTGAAAGATAAAAACCATATGATTATCTCAATAGATGCAGAGAAAGCCTTGGACAAAATTCAACACCCATTTATGATTAAAACTCTCCAGAAAGCAGGAATAGAAGGTACATATCTCAACATAATAAAAGCTATATATGACAAACCCACAGCAAGCATCACCCTCAATGGTGAAAAATTGAAAGCATTTCCCCTGAAATCAGGAACAAGACAAGGGTGCCCACTCTCACCACTACTATTCAACATAGTGTTGGAAGTTTTGGCCACAGCAATCAGAGCAGAAAAAGAAATAAAAGGAATCCAGATAGGAAAAGAAGAAGTGAAACTCTCACTGTTTGCAGATGACATGATCCTCTACATAGAAAACCCTAAAGACTCTACCAGAAAATTACTAGAGCTAATCAATGAATATAGTAAAGTTGCAGGATGTAAAATTAACACACAGAAATCCCTTGCATTCCTATATACTAACAATGAAAAAACAGAAAGAGAAATTAAGGAAACAATACCATTCACCATTGCAACAAAAAGAATAAAATACTTAGGAGTATATCTACCTAAAGAAACAAAAGACCTAT
Organism: Dama dama; assembly: GCF_033118175.1. Taxonomy (NCBI): domain Eukaryota; kingdom Metazoa; phylum Chordata; class Mammalia; order Artiodactyla; family Cervidae; genus Dama; species Dama dama. The sequence continues at coordinate 64,341,564 of NC_083710.1, read as the reverse complement.
ACATAGAAAACTATAAAACACTGATGAAAGAAATCAAAGAGGACACAAGCAGATGGAGAAACATACCGTGTTCATGGATTGGAAGAATCAATATTGTCAAAATGGCTATTCTACCCAAAGCAGTCTATAGATTCAATGCAATCCCTATCAAGCTACCAACGGTATTTTTCACAGAACTAGACCAAAGAATTTCACAATTTGTATGGAAATACAAAAAACCTCGAATAGCCAAAGTAATCTTGAGAAAGAAGAATGGAACTGGAGGAATCAACCTGCCTGACTTCAGACTCTACTACAAAGCCACAGTCATCAAGACAGTATGGTACTGGCACAAAGACAGAAATATAGATCAATGGAACAGAATAGAAAGCCCAGAGATAAATCCACGAACCTATGGACACCTTATCTTTGACAAAGGAGGCAAGGATATACAATGGAAAAAAGACAACCTCTTTAACAAGTGGTGCTGGGAAAACTGGTCAACCACTTGTAAAAGAATGAAACTAGAACACTTTCTAACACCATACACAAAAATAAACTCAAAATGGATTAAAGATCTAAATGTAAGACCAGAAACTATAAAACTCCTAGAGGAGAAGATAGGCAAAACACTCTCCGACATAAATCACAGCAAGATCCTCTATGATCCACCTCCCAGAATATTGGAAATAAAAGCAAAACTAAACAAATGGGACCTAATGAAACTTAAAAGCTTTTGCACTACAAAGGAAAGTATAAACAAGGTGAAAAGACAGCCCTCAGATTGGAAGAAAATAATAGCAAATGAAGAAACAGACAAAGGATTAATCTCAAAAATATACAAGCAACTCCTGCAGCTCAATTCCAGAAAAATAAATGACCCAATCAAAAAATGGGCCAAAGAACTAAACAGACATTTCTCCAAAGAAGACATACAGATGGCTAACAAACACATGAAAAGATGCTCAACATCACTCATTATTAGAGAAATGCAAATCAAAACCACAATGAGGTACCATTACACGCCAGTCAGGATGGCTGCTATCCAAAAGTCTACAAGCAATAAATGCTGGAGAGGGTGTGGAGAAAAGGGAACCCTCTTACACTGTTGGTGGGAATGCAAACTAGTACAGCCGCTATGGAAAATAGTGTGGAGATTTCTTAAAAAACTGGAAATAGAACTGCCATATGACCCAGCAATCCCACTTCTGGGCATACACACTGAGGAAACCAGATCTGAAAGAGACACGTGCACCCCAATGTTCATCACAGCACTGTTGATAATAGCCAGGACATGGAAGTAACCTAGATGCCCATCAGCAGATGAATGGATAAGGAAGCTGTGGTACATATACACCATGGAATATTACTCAGCCATTAAAAACAATTCATTTGAATCAGTCCTAATGAGATGGATGAAACTGGAGCCCATTATACAGAGTGAAGTAAGCCAGAAAGATAAAGAACATTACAGCATACTAACACATATATATGGAATTTAGAAAGATGGTAATGATAACCCTATATGCAATACAGAAAAAGAGACACAGAAATACAGAACAGACTTTTGAACTCTGTGGGAGAATGTGAGGGTGGGATATTTCAAAAGAACAGCATGTATACTATCTATGGTGAAACAGATCACCAGCCCAGGTGGGATGCATGAGACAAGTGCTCGGGCCTGGTGCACTGGGAAGACCCAGAGGAATCGGGTGGAGAGGGAGGTGGGAGGGGGGATCAGGATGGGAAATACGTGTAAATCTATGGCTGATTCATATCAATGTATGACAAAACCCACTGAAATGTTGTGAAGTAATTAGCCTCCAACTAATAAAAAAAAAAAAAAAATATTGACGCAATACATCTCAACATAATAAAGGCCATATATGAAAATCCTTCAGCTAACATCATACTCAACAGTAAAAACGTAAAAGCTTTACCTGTGAGGTAAGGGATAAATCAAGATTGTCCAATCTCACCACTTGTATGGAACAAAGTTCTGAAGTCCTAGCCTGAGCAATTAAATACGAAAAAGGCATCTGGAATAAAAAAGAAGTAAAGTAGACTCTGTTTGCAGATGACATCTATAGAAAACCCTCAGTTCAGTTCAGTTCAGTCGCTCAGTCGTGTCTCTTTGCGACCCCATGAAACGCAGCATGCCAGGCCTCCCTGTCCGTCACAGACTCCTGGAGTTTACTCAAACTCATGCCCATCGAGTCAGTGATGCTATCCAACCATCTCATCCTCTGTCGTACCCTTCTCCTCCTGCCCCCAATCCCTCCCAGCATCACAGTCTTCTCCAACAAGTGAACTTTTCGCATGAGGTGGCCAAAGTACTGGAGCTTCAGCTTCAGCATCAGTCCTTCCAATGAACACCCAGGACTGATCTCCTTTAGGATGGACTGGTTGGATCTCCTTGCAGTCCAAGGGACTCTCAAGAGTCTTCTCCAACACCACACTTCAAAAGCATCAATTCTTCTGTGCTCAGCTTTCTTCACAGTCCAACTCTCACATCCATACATGACCACTGGAAAAACCATAGCCTTGACCAGACAGACCTTTGTTAGCAAAGTAATGTCTCTGCTTTTTAATATGCTATCTAGGTTGGTCATAAGTTTCCTTCAAGGAGTATGCCTATTTTAATTTCTTGGCTGCAGTCACCATCTGCAGTGAATTTGGAGCCCAAAAAAATAAAGTCTGACACTCTTTCCACTATCTCCCCATCTATTTCCCATGAGGTGATGGGACCAGATGCCATGATCTTAATTTTCTGAATGTTGAGCGTTAAGCCAACATTTTCACTCTCCTCTTTCACTTTCATCAAGAGGCTTTTTAGTTCCTCTTCACTTTCTGCCATAAAGGTGATGTCATCTGCATATCTGAGATTATTGATATTTCTCCAGGCAATCTTAATTCCAGCTTGTGCTTCCTCCAGCCCAGTGTTTCTCATGATGTACTCTGCATATAAGTGAAATAAGCAGGGTGACAATATACAGCCTTGACATACTCCTTTTCCTATTTGGAACCAGTCTGTTGTTCCATGTCCAGTTCCAACTGTTGATTCCTGACCTGCACACAGGTTTCTCAAGAGGCAGGTCAGGAGGTCTGGTATTCCCATCTCCTTCAGAATTTTCCACAGTTTATTGTGATCCACACAGTCGAAGGCTTTGGTGTAGTTAATAAAGCAGAAATAGATGTATTTCTGGAAATCTCTTGCTTTTTTGATGAACCAGCGGATATTGCCAATTTGATCTCTGGTTCCTCTGCCTTTTCTAAAACCAGCTTGAACATCTGGAAGTTCTCGGTTCACGTATTGCTGAAGCCTGGCTTGGAGAATTTTGAGCATTACCTTACTAGCGTGTGAGATGAGTGCAATTGTGCAGTAGTTTCAGCATTCTTTGGGATTGCCTTTCTTAGGGACTGGAATGAAAACTGACCTTTTCCATTCCTGTGGCCACTGCTGAGTTTTCCAAATTTGCTGGTATATTGAGTGCAGCACTTTCACAGAATCATCTTTCAGGATTTGAAATTGCTCAAGTGGGATTCCATCACCTCCACTAGCTTTGTTCGTAGTGATGCTTTCTAAGGCCCACTTGACTTCACATTTCAGGATGTCTGGCTCTAGGTGAGTGATCACACCATTGTGATTATCCTGGTCATGAAGATCATTTTTGTATAGTTCTTCTGTGTATTCTTGCTACCTCTTCTTAATATCTTCTGCTTCTGTTAGGTCCATACCATTTCTGTCCTTTATTGAGCCCATTTTTGCATGAAATGTTCCCTTGTTTACTCTAATTTTCTTGAAGAGATCTCTAGTCTTTCCGATTCTATTGTTTTCCTCTATCTCTTTGCATTGATCGCTGAGGAAGGCTTTCTTATCTCTCCTGGCTATTCTTTGGAACTCTTCAAATGTGAATATCTTTCCTTTTTCCTTTGCTTTTTGCTTCTCTTCATTTCACAGCTATTTGTAAGGCCTCCTCAGACAACCATTTTGCCTTTTTGCATTTCTTTTCCATGGGGATTGTCTTGATCCCTGTCTCCTGTACAATGTCATGAACCTCCATCCATAGTTCATCAGGCTGTCTATCAGATCTAGTCCCTTAAATCTATTTCTCACTTCCACTGTATAGTCATAAGGGATTTGATTTAGGCCATACCTGAATGGTCTAGTGGTTATCCCTACTTTCTTCAGTTTAAGTCTGAATTTGGCAATAAGGAGTTCATAATCTGAGCCACAGTCAGCTCCCAGTCATGTTTTTGCTGACTGTATAGAGCTTCTCCATCTTTGGCTGCAAAGAATATAATCAATCTGATTTCAGTGTTGACCATCTGGTGATGTCCATGTGTAGAGTCCTCTCTTGTTTTGTTGGAAGAGGGTGTTTGCTATGACCAGTGCATTCTCTTGGCAAAACTCTATTAGCCTTTGCCCTGCTTCATTTCGTACTCCAAGGCCAAATTTGCCTGTTACTCCAGGTGTTTCTTGACTTCCTACTTAGCAAACCCTAAGACTCCACACACACACACAAAAAAATTGGTACTAATAAAAGACTCATTAAAACTACAGGTTATAAAAATCAACACATAAAAATCAGCTGCTTTTCTATTAACTAATAATAAACTATCAAAGAAAACAATCCTATTTGCAATAGCATTAAAAATATTCAGAATAAAGTTAACCATGATGATGAAGTATCTATATACAGAAAAAAAAAAAAATGATGAAAGGGGGAGGAACAAGATGGTGGAGGGGTAGGTGGACATGGAGTACATCTCTCTCCATGGATACATCAGGATTACACCTTCAGACACAGAAGTGCTTGCAGACCACCAGTTGAGAGCAGACAGGAGTACCTGACCACTAGAAAAGAATATATAAAAACATGCAAAACTTGGTGGGATGAAGGAACTAGGGGAAAAACAGTAGTGTTAGTAGGGCTGGACATGCCGTTGGGGTGGGGCAGGGGGGGTCTGAAGCAGGGGTCTGATTCCCACATCAGGGCAATTGTCTGGGTAAGAGGAAAAATTGATGAAAGAAATTGAAAATGACATGAACGGGAAGAAATCTCATGTTCACCAATTAGAAAAATTATTATTTAAATGCCTATACTACTCAAAGCAATATGCTGGTACAGTGCAATCCCTATCAAATTTCCAGTGATATTTTCTCACAGAAGTAGAAACTATTTTGAAGTGAGTTGGCAGAAGAGGAGGTAATAAGATGGCTGAATTTTACATATATCATAGAGTTATTTTAAATAGATATGCTGACAGATTGGTTATGAGCTGCAAGAAAAGGTGGTTAAAACACATGATAACATGACTTTAGGTCAGATGGAGAATTTTAAATTCTCTATCAGATATTCCAATAGAGACAGTGAATATCAGTTTATTTTGTAAATCTGCAGATCAATAGAAAGGTCTAGTCTAGAGGTGCTATTTTAGGCTTCAGGAGTCTACCTATGGTGTTTGAATCATAGTACAAATGAAATCACAAAGCAAGTATGTGCAGAGAAAAGGTAAACAGTGAAACTAATCTCTTAAAGTTTAGAGATCAGAGAGATGAGATGTAAACCAGCAAAGTGAACAAAAAGAACAGCTTAGTGAATCAGAAGGAAAACTGAATCAGCCATTTTCCTTCTCATCTTTGTTTTCCTTTATTTGTATAAATAAGAAGCCTATGTAATTGAATAGCAGTATTATATTTTATAAACAAAATTTTTAATGCATAAGAGTGCTTTAAAAACTCAGATATTAGATATTTATCTTGTTTTATACTACATGTTTGTGCCAACTGTTTTGTTATTTCACAATCCTCTTTTCTGTGACACCACAGGTACTGATCTGCATTTAGCAAAGCTGGGATGACCGCTTCAGGGACTTCAGTTCAAGACTCTTGTCTCATCTGGAAAATATGTCTAGGTTGGCAGAAACAAATCTTCATGTAGATATTCAGGAGATCTCAGCTACAATGGCATAGAGAAGGTTGAAAATGACAGGACACGGTTTGTCATTGGAAGTGGTTCTGAAAGAGTGAAGTTAATAAAATAGAGGGCAGACACTCAATCAGGCAGCTGTCTCAGATCACCTAGAAAATGGTCTTGACAGACAAAGCTATATTACAGTTGCCAGATGTTTGACACCTAAATATTAAAGTGGAAGTCACCAATGACTTTCTTGACTCACAGGAATTCTATACAAGATGATAGTGCAAACTTTCAGGAGTGGAATCATAGGGGCTTAAAGTTGGGAGTAACTTGAGAACTGACAGTGATTAGTTTAACCCAATATATCATTTTTTTTTCATGATATACCTGTCTAATGGTTCAGTGCTGATAAAACAGACCCAGACCTGGAGATCTCACTATCTTGCCAAGCATATTACAATAGTTGGAGACAGCTTTATATCAATGATATTTTGAGATATTTCTTAGCTATTTTGGCAGATAGGATATATTAGCAAATCTTTTTTCTTCCACAATGGCTAATCATATAAAGAAAACCAATGATTAATACACCTATAGGAAAAAAAGAAGAAAGAAACCATAATCTAAAGAAATTAATTTTTAACCTGGCAACCAAATAAAAGTAGACTATTACCATGAAGAGAGCTAGGAGGTAGTGATACAAAGTCTCAGAAGCTTGCCCTCTAGGCAAATGTGGGCTCTGAGAGAGCCTTAAATGATTACCACCCCGTGGTATTCAGTAAAGTTCCTTGAGTATGGGCTGTACTTACTGGATTATTTCTAAAAATAAAACATGCTAGAGGTTCTCAGGTATCTTAATAGTAGGTTATAAATAGGCTTTGGCTTTCATCCTGGGTACTACATGTGTGTGTGTCTTTTTCATAGAGTAAGAAAGATGCCATGTTATGAACAGCTTTGTGGAGGCCTGAATGACACAGGGAGGAACTGAGGCTGTCAGCCCAACAGAGCACGAACTGAAAACCACCCGCAACTACGTGAGTGAGCTTAGAAGTGAAACTTTAGCCTAAGTCTTTATGTTTTTTTTAAGGTACACATGCATGCTCAGTCACTAAGTCATGCCCAGGACCCCATGGACTGTAGCCCCTCCGGCTCTTCTGTCCATGCGACCTCCCAGGCACAAGAATACCGGAGTGAGTTGCCATTTCCTTCTCCAGAGGATCTTCCCATTCCAGAGATCAAACTGGGGTCTCCTGCATTGCAGGTGGATTCTTTACCACTGAGCCACCAGGGAAGCCCTGGGTGAATGAGTTTAAAAGTGAAACTCTGGCCTAAGTCTTTAAATGACTACTATTTGGCTGATTTACTTTGACTATTACCTGATGAGAAACACAGAGGAAAAACCACTCAGTTAAGTTGCACGTGGATTCCTGACCCATAGAAAACTGAGATAAAAATATTTGCTGCTATAAATTGCTAAGTTGGAAGATAATTTGTTACAAAGAAATAGGTAACTGGTACACCTGCAGATCTGGAAAGTTGTGCTCACTCCTGAGACAGGCAAATATGCAGAGAAGCACCAGGTAGACAAGAGAAAGACCCATGTACCAGATATGTGGCGGGGAAGGGGCTGCACAGATCATATATGGAAACAGAAGCTATAAATTATCCTGTATGAAAATGAAATATATTTTTCATCTTCAATAAGGCAAGTATAAAGAATATCAAAAGATAAAAAACCAAATATTTCAAAAGATCACATACAAAATTATTGATATCTCCTTTTATCACACATTCCAGTCTGAATCAATATTTTTGGAAGAACAGAAAGAAACTTTTCACCAATTTAACTGTGGACAGGTATGGGAACTGACAATCTCTCAGTTACTGTGAAAAAAAAAGTCAAGATTTTATCCATCCCTATCAGAGACAAGCCACCTAACCACACAGTGTACCTAATTTTCCATCATTTCTAAACATAGGAAGACCTTATTAAAAAAGCTAAAAAAAGAAACAGAGATGGACAGTCTAATAGACAACTTTCCTTTGAACACAACCTTATTAAAGAATTACACTCAAAGGAAGCACAAGGCACAGAAAGTTTCTCAGCAAATTTCGGCCAAATGTTTAATGTCAGATACTTCAACTGCATTATTAATTACTCCAGAGCAGTAGAAGTTAAAGCAAACGCCCCACTTTTTATAAAGCAAGCATAACATCGATGTCAAAACACGATAAACACAGTATAAATGAAAAACATACCAAAATCACTTAATATCTAATACAGAAATAATAAACGTCAAAAAGCTATATACAACACATTAAGAAAATAGTACACTATGGGTATGATTTGCTCCAAAAATTTATGATTATTTCAATTTTAAAAATCTATTAAAATCTTACAACACATGAATAAATATGGAGATAAAAGTCATACACTTATTTCCACAGATGCTGAAAAGGTTTGAAAACATTCAGCATTCATTTCTAATATATGCACACTGGAAAACAGAAATTTACAAATATTTTCTTAAAATTATTACACATGGGCACTTGCACATAAAGCTGATTTTTAGACCTGAAATCATCATCTCATTAAATGAAGAAACAGTAGAAGACTAGAAGATCTTCTAGATCAGAAACAAGGTAAAGATCGGCCATCTATACTATCTCTCAACATTGCACAGAAGACACTGGGCAATGCAATAAAAAGAAGCTAATCTGAATCACATGAAATGGAGAATGTCAAATTTTATCTACTTCCGAATGATCAGACTGGTAACCTGAAAATTCCAAGGGAATCAATGATAAAACTAATAGAAACATTGAAAAAAATAAGTTTAATAGAATATAAATGTAACAAAAAACACCTCATATATCTAATAAATATATTGAGAAGGATTAATGTAAAAATAATGTGTACAATGGTAGTAAACAAATAATCTGGATTTACCAAGAAACTGTGTAAAACCTGTATGTGTCAGTTATCAGTTTAGTCGCTCAGTCATGTCCAACTCTGCAACTCCATGGACTGCAGCACGTTACACTTCCCTGTCCATCACCAGCTCCTGGAGTTTGCTCAACCTTATGTCCATTGAGCTGGTGAGGTCATTCACCTATCTCACCCTCTGTCATCCCCTTCTCCTCCCACCTTCAGTCTTTCCCAGCATCAGGGTATTTTCCAATGAGTCAGTTCTTTGCATCAGGGGGCCAAAGTATTGGGAGTTTCAGCTTCAGCATCAGTCCTTCCAATGAATATTCAGGACTCATTTCCTTTAGGATGGACTGGTTTGATCTCTTTGCAGTCCAAGGGACTCTCAAGAGTCTTCTCCAGCACCACAGTTCAAAAGCATCAGTTCTTTGATGCTCAGCTTTCTTTATGGTCCAACTCTCACATCCATACAAGACTACTGGAAAAACCATAGCTTTTACTAGATGGACCTTTGTTGGCAAAGTAATGTCCCTGCTTTATAATATGCTGTTTTGGCCATAGCTTTTCTTCCAAGGAGCAAGCGTCTTTTAAATTTCATGGCTGCAGTCACCTTCTGCACTGATTTTTGAGCCCAAGAAAATTGTCTCACTGCTTCCACTGTTTCTCCATCTATTTGCCATGAAGTGATGGGACTGGATGCCATGATCTTAGTTTTCTGAATATTGAGCTTTAAGCCAACTTTTTCACTCTCCTCTTTCACTTTCATCAAGAGATTCTTTAGTTCTTCTTCACTTTTTGCCATAAGAATAGTATCGTCTGCGTATCTGAGGTTATTGATATTTCCCCCAGCAATCTTGATTCCAGCTTGTGCTTCTTCCAGCCCAGCATTTCTCATGATATACTCTGCATATAAGTTAAATAAGCAGGGTGACAATATATAGCCTTGATGTTCTCCTTTTCCTATTTGGAACCAGTCTGCTGGTTCCAGTTCTAACTGTTTTGCCTCCTGACCTGCATACAGATTTCTCAAGAGGCCAGTCAGGTGGTCTGGTATTCCCATCTCTTCAAATATTTTCCACAGTTTGTTGTGATCCACACAGTCAAAGGCTTTGGCATAGTCAATAAAGCAGAAATAGATGTATTTCTGGAACTCTCTTGCTTCTTCGACAATCCATCAGATGTTGGTAATTTGATCTCTGGTTTCTCTGCCTTTTCGAAAACTAGTTTGAACGTCTAGAAATTCACGGTCCATGTACTGTTGACATTTGAACATTAAAATATTCTTTAAAAAGCTCTATAACATTATGATCCTGGTTTTAGAAAAATGGGGTAGGGGAGCAGAAATAAATTTAAGTGCATGTGTAAATTTAGTATATGATAAAGATAATATCTCAATCCACTAGGCAAATACAAATTCTTAAATAACTAGGTTTTAAAAAGAGATGAATTCATATTCTTGTTGATAGAAGAAGGAATTCCAATTTGATAAGAGAGATAACTATAAAAACATAAAACCATGGGGAAAAAAAATTAGGCTTAGTTCACTCTGGGAATGGCTTTTCAACTTATGATTCAAAATGCAAGACAACAAATTCTGAAATCTGAGTACATACTTTTTTCAACAACAGCAAAACAAAGTCAATACAGAAATAATAAAGTAGGAGATACATCCACTTTTGGTCACCATAATGACTCCACTTTACCTTAAGATATAGCCTTTATCTGTTAAGGTTTACTTATTTGAGTTTCTGACAAGCAATGAGGGATTTCTAAACGATAGCTTCAGGAGTGTTTTGGATGATCTCATTAGGTTAACAAAGTTCACTTCTCTGAAAGCTGACTTGATTTTAAAGTCAAGAATGGAAGATTAATTTTTCAAAAATTTTTAATGCATCAGTTGACATGTTTTTCGTAATTATGTATATAATAGAATGTACTGAATTTTAAACTCTAAAATATTAAAATGGTGGTTTTAGCCTCAAGGTAATGTTGTCTCAAAAATAAGTGTAGAATTACGTTTTCCTATTTTTTGGAAGAAAATTTAAATAATTGTCGATATTTATTGTTTAATCAATTAACAGAATTTGTCCGTGAAACTACCTGAATTGGAGTTTATTATGAAAGTTTTAATGAGTTCATTTCACCTAGATAGTTTAATAAGTTTATTTGAGTTATTTTTTCTTGAGTTTGATATTTTGTACTATAGCAAGGGACTTCCCTGTAGATCAGACAGTAAAGAATCCGCCTGCAATGCAGGAGACCCTAGTTCAATCCCTGGGTACAGAAATCCTCTGGAGAAGGGAATGGCAATTCACTCCAGTATTCTTGGCTGGAAAATCCAAAGGACAGAGGAGCCTCACAGGCCCCAGTCCATAGGGTCACAAAGGGTCGGATGCTACTGAGTGACTATCATTATACTAAAGGAACCCCAAATTTATGAATATAGGTGCTTATATAAAAACTACTATTAAGTTTCTCTCCTATCCCCCTGAGAAAAAGAAACCTTATATCCCTAATGTAATAAAATTCTTTAGAATATAAAAGATTGGGGCTTCCCTGGTGGCTCAGATGGTAAAGAATCTGCCTGCAAAGCACGAGATCCAGGTTTGATACCTGGATCTGGAAGATGCCCCTGGAGAAGGGAATGGCTACCCACTCCAGTATTCTTGCCTGGAGAATTCCATGGACAGAGGAGACTGGTGGGCTACGGTACATGGGGTCGCAAAGAGTCCAACAAGACTGAAAGCCTAACACTGTATACATCTTTATTCTAGGTTGTATCCCCCTTTGAAATTAAAGATACAGATACGGAAATACCTATTCAATCGGCATTACTTATCTTTCAAGAACTTTTCTTTAACCCACGTTCCAGTTTTATTTGATCAGAAACTTTAACTATGTAGAAACAAACAAACAAAAAAATATATTCTCTATGTTCCCACAGATTTCACATATTCAGTCTTCAAAATTCCTTTTGTCTGCATAATATCCATTCTCAGGTTCTTGAAATCCAAAGACAAGAATGTCAGATATGTTGTCATTTATTTTGCTGCAAGAACCCTTCAGTCTCCATTCATTCCTTTTCTATACTTTTGCCTATTTTCCAAACCGGGTATTTTCTATCATCTTATCTCATGCTTATGTAGTAATCTCTAATTTTCTATTAAGCCCATCAACAGAAATTTTTATCTTAGTTGTTGTATTTTTCATTTCTAAAATTTCCATTTGGCAGTATATTATATATTCTATTTTCCTCCTGAGAATTTCTATCTCTGCATTATTCTAGGAGTGTTTTGCTTTACCTCTTTGCATATTATAATTCATCTTAATATTCTTTTATAATTTCAACATCTTGTTCATTTTGGTTTAGCATCTGTTGATTATCTTTCCCTAGAGAATGTGTTAGACTTTGTTTCTGTCTGTTTTGCACTGTCAGATCATAAATTGGACATTTTCAATTATTATCAGAACATGGATCTTATTTAAATCCTGGAGAGAAGAGAATGGCTTTATTTTTTGTTTTTAATTTTATTGTCTTGTTTTATCAGAAAATCAATCCTTTAAAATTTTACACTGCATGTTCCAACCCACTTTCTGTGCACTTTGGTTCTAGTGTCAGTTCAACTGAATGACCTTTCGGTGCTATTTCAACCTGTCCTGCATGTGCTCCATCCAGGAGCCAGTCTAAATGTCAGTTCATTCCTCAAATAGTTGGATATGGTGGTTAAAAAATTAGGTTCTAAAATGTGCAAATTAGGAGTGAACCCATGCATTTACACAGGTTTTTATGCCATCCCATTCTCAACAATCCCTTCCTCTGTTCTCTCCTCACTGCTTTCCTAACAGCAGCTCTTCACAGTTCTCTATAGAAAGCTGAAGTTTAATATCCCTATGTGCTGCACATTCCCCATGACTATTTGTCTTTAGGAATAAATGACAAGAAAATAAATAAATAGCAATAGGAAATAGCCCTATCCTCTTTGTGGTTCAATGCCTTTGGAAAGATAAAAAAAAGATTTCTTCCTCTTATCATTTTAGATGCTAGAAACATATACTGTTTCACTCTTCCTGCCACTGGATTTCAAGTTCAAAAATGGATCTTGAAGGCATAAGATTGAGACTTAAAAAAAAAAAAAAAAGCTAAGGGATTTTGCCCACTTTTAAAGTTTCATAGCAGTCTTCTTTTATACTTCTTGAACCAGAAAAACAAAAAAAAAGTATTTCATTTGAAGACCTCTGTCTGTGCTCAGTGTGAAGCTTACGGATCTTTATTGCCGTTGTGTCTAGGCTAGAAGACATGGGAAAGGAAAAATAAGGCTCCTGTAATTCACCAGGGGTCATTCATTGTTTGAGTTTCTGCTTTCTTCCCAACCTGCCTACTGCAATTTAGTTCTCAGAGTTCCCAGATAGCTGCTGCATGTATTTCTTCAGGATTTTTGGTTGTGTTCAGTCAGAGAGCAAGGTCAAGTATGGTTACCTCATTATAACCAGCACTTGAAATCTGCTTTATTTTCCTCAAATATACTCAATTTATATTCATTATGTGATTTTTAAGAAAAACAGTAGATATTAATATATTCTAGCTCAAATTCCCTTTTTTTAACCTTTTTGATTCTCACTAAGAATAAACGGAGTGCAAGGAAGTAACACAGATATCAGTTTCATATTTCCAAGTTCCCTTCCTCTGAACATCATGGCAACTATGTTAGTAAAACAAAAATCCCAAAGATAATATCTGTATCAAAATTAGCTAAAAATGTACTCCAACCACCCTCACAATTGTAAATTTGGCCAAATTATAAATAGCAGAAGAGCTGGATGTTATCATCCATGTACAGGAGGAAAATTCAGAAAGACAAAGTGACTTCTGATGCTCTGATGAGGTAGAAACCCCCAAAATTGCCACGAGGTACTAACTAGGAAGTTCTGTACTTTCATCTGACAATAGCCACCAAATCTGGTTTTCTAATTACTGTTTCTTCCTCAAAGCAACCAACACTACCAGAAATTATGTTGGACTCCTTTTCGAGAGCAGCACACATATCAAATGAGTCTACCAGACCTCTTAATACTAGAAAAAGCTGCTGCCACTATGCGCGCTTTTGTCAGCAGGACTCAGGCAGCAATTCAACTCCTAATGACCAAAGGGTAATTGACGACAACAGCCACAAAAAACTGCAACACATCACATGTGTTAAAATCAATGAATTCAATAATGATGCAGAGAGACAACAACACATTGATCAATTTTTAAGTAATCTATTCAATATAGTATCAAATTCTGAAAACTAACCATCTTATAGGGGAAAATTAAGTATTTAACTTGCATTTTTTCACAAGGTAACTAAATTATACACAATGAAGGAAACTTTTTATAAAGGAACACCAAATATTAAAGAAGAGAATTAGAATATCATAAATTAGACACTGCGAATAAACTGATTCAGGCGATTAATATTAGAAACTAGAAACATCAAGAAAATGGAGACAGAGGCTAGCACTTTCTTCATGAGAATACCCAGCTTTACCTGTGAAATATTCTTGCAGCTATATTTAAAGCAAATTCTTAGAATTACTAACAATTTAAATAAAGAGGATAAAATTACAGTAACATAAATGCAATCAGCAAAATGTAGACTGTGAAAAACTCTACAAGGAAAAAGGACTCGTTTCTTCAACAAATAAACTACAAAGACAATGAGGAAAGATAAAGATTGAATCCTCAATCTTTTAAAAAATAACTTAGACTTATTAACAGATTATAACATATGAGACATCAACTATATTTTTGATTGCAACTTAACCAGTTAAAATGTATTATAAAATATAAGCATAGTAAGTCATATGATATTTGGGATCAACCTGAAAGCCATCCAGCAATACATAAGGTAAGGATGTGGTGGTGGCTATACAGATGAAATAAAGTTGAACATGAATTAAAGGTTGTTGAAATTAGTGATGGGTACATGGGCACTGATAATATTATTGATTTCTCTTTATATATATGTACTTTTCTGTGAACAGTTTTTAAAAAGAAAATTCAACATGTGAGGGTAATTGCTGATGCAATTAACCAGAATTAAACCCAAAGTAATGTGGACTCAGATATGTCTATGACTGAAAATTCTCTTTACAAGTTTTTTTTAATCTAGTATGATATTAACTCTTATCATTCATTTCTATATTACAAAAAACATAACCTAATCTAAGATTACTGATTCTCAGTAAATTTTAGGTGTAAGGACCTTTAATGATTGTCAAGGTTTTCTTGACAATAAAGAAAGATTATAATCATACACTAGTATGCTAAAAAGAGAAAATGAGAGACCTCAAAAAATCCTATATATTCAAAGAGCTGATTTACATTTATTATGTGTGAATGCAAACTTCATTTAAATACAGCATCACTTTATAATAGCATTTTAAGTTCACAGTTTTAATCAGAATCATTCGGTCTCTTCATCATTCGGTTATGAGTAAATATAATCATAACTGAATAAGAATAAACATACCTATTTCTTAAATGCACATCTTAATTAGTTGCTGTCTCTTTCCAGGTTTCTCTCATTTTAAAAGGCAATAGTCCATAAAAGAATCCATATGTAAACTCTCCCTCTGTCACTCATAGAACAACTTATTACTCAGTTTCACCATACTTTAAACAATGGCTTTGTTGGCAAAAACTGCAGGACTCTACTGAGCAGAGCTCTGGAAGCAAAAACAAGCATACATTCCATAGCAGTTTAAGTTTTCTCTATTTGATTGCATTTACACAGAAATACATTTTACTCATTGACATGGTTAAATAAAATACCTAGTTTCAATGATCAATGTGTCTAATGCTAAAGCAAACTGAAAAGCTCAAATTCCTTATTTCCTGACTACACGCAACACAGTTCACTGAAGACTATTTGTTGAAGGCCTGTATCTGATATCTTTCCCTTATTACTTATATCTATTCATATGGATTTTGCATTTGTCTCTATGCTGATTTTAAAACACAATGGCTCTCTCATTAAGAAGTACAAAAGCACTTGAGTTTTCTATATCTGAAAATATGACGTATTATTAATTAGCAGCCCATTCAACAACTTTAAGGTCCTGAAAACCTTATGTTCTCAGAATTTTGTGATTGGCCAACTTTAGTTGTGACTAACAAGAATTCTATTTTTTGTTTTATTTTGCTTTGTGTCTAAAGTCAGGAATCAAATATCTGCCTAAATTAATCCAAGCTGACTTGAAATATTGTTGCTAATTTCATCTACTCATGTCATCTCATAGTACATCACTTTTGCCTCTTGTTAATATTTAACTTATTTGTCTCTTCATCCCTATCCTGAAGTGGTACCCAGATTTCATTCTGTGATTTTTCCCCTTTTCAAATTATAGACTCTAGAGAATTCTCAAAGTACTTAACATGTAATGTAAAACTTTTCTAAAATATAGGGACTGCATTCTTTTTTATATGAGAAACCTAAAGTGATATTAGTCATGTCCAACTCTTTGCAACCCCAAGGATTGCAGTCCGCAGGCTTCTCTGTTTATGGAATTCTCTGGGCAAGAATACTGGAGTGAGTAGTCATTTCCTTCTCGAGGGGTTCTTTCCAACCCATGGATGGAACACGTGTCTGCTGCTGCTTGGCAGGCAGATTCTATAATGCCTGAGCCACCAGGCAAGTCCCAAAGTGAAAGTGAAGTCACTCAGTCATGTCCAACTCTTTGCTACCCCATGGACTGTAGGCCACCAGGCTCCTCCATCTATGGAATTTTCAGGGCAAGAGTACTGGAGTGGGTAACCATTTCCTTCTCCAGGGGATCTTCCAGACCCAGGGAACCAAGCCAGGTTTCCCGCATTGCAGCCAGATGATTTACCATCTAAGCCACCCAGGAAGCCAAGGTGATATTAAATGCACTTTTAGAATTATTTTCAATCCCAGGAGACAGATAATTTCTCTATTCCATCATGTATATATGCCACAATTTTATAAGACTATTTAGATTCTACAGGGTAGTAGACAAATAGCTATGTGACTACAATGTCCATGTTTGACAGCAAATCCCTCTAAGTAAATCTAACAATCCTATGTGTTGATCTCATTAGGATCACCATATTCCTAACTCAGTTGTCCACCTGTTTTTCAATGATTTTTTTTTTTTTCAATGATTTTAACTTAAGTTAATCTTGTTCTTCTTTTCCTATGGAAAGGTCACTGACATTTTACTTTCATTTAACCTCAATTTTCCTGTTTTTAAAATGAACCTAGTGAGTAGTCACAATAACTGTTTTATTTTCCTATTTGTTTGCTTCAGTTTAGAAAGTAATATACTTGAAATATTGAACATTAAATTTTATCTTTCCCATTGAACTCTTATTTTAATTCAAATTTTAATCATAAATTGAAAAATTAGAGTAAGTGGGATCAGAAGACAATAGATTCTACAGTAGATTCAAGTAACTATACATAATCTTATCTAGCAGTGATTTATAATTACTAAAAGTCAACCTTTACATTTCAGAATCACAAGTATTAGATTCTAAAATTATCTTCTACAGTTATTCAACGGAATCAATGCCATATGTTGTTTTAACATAAATGGTATAGGGTGACTACTATCCAAGTATTCAGCAACTTCAAATTTTTGCAAGCTGATTAACAAGCCAGTGGCAAATCAAATGCAATATTTTCTTCCCTCTGAAATACTATTAAAAACAAAACTAAAAAATCCAAGAAACACTCCCCTAAAGCAGGGTATCTTTGCGGCTCCCATTATTAAGATATAGGCCCATAAATCATTCTATTTACTATGAGTATTAGTCTTACTAAGGTACTAAGACTAATAAATATTGTGACAGTTAAGGAAAAAACTGAACGATCAGGCAGCATCACAATGCTTAATGACATTGTTTAGATTCATGCTGCTGATGTACCGCTCGGTTTTCCTCTCCACAGATTTCTTGAATACCTGCCACTTACCAGCCACTAAAATATATGTTGAGTGTGAAAGTATGTCTAAAATACAATTTTTTGGTTTTAGGAATCTCAGAAACCAACGAAGAAAACAATAACACACAGATAATACTAAGAAACTTAACAGCTGTAATTAGCTTCAAACAAAAGTGTATTGAAGGACAAGGACCTTTTTTTTTAACCAAAAATTTTATCTTTGGAAAATAAATGTTACAAAATATATAAAGAGAAAATTAAGTTGTAAAAGTGTTGCACAATAAGCTTTCAATAAGGAAATCTGGAAATAAATGGAGAGAGATTTATAAACATACTTGCTATAATGGTATCTGTGTGTCTGCACTAAATATGTATTCCTGCTTGAAATACTTCTTTCAGTGGAGGCATCTGTGTTTTTTAAAATGCATTTGCATTTATTTTGTATTTAACAAAATTGGAACTCATGAAAAATTTATAGAGGCTGAAATGTGTGATAAAGAAGGAAGTCATGCAGGTTACAGTTTCTGCAGCAAGGTTTAAAAAACTGTAAGCCCAAATTTCTAAGATACTAGTCACAGCGTTAGTGAAACACACACACACACACACACACACACAGAGTGACAGACAATCAGGAAATTGGTTTTATTTGGTCATCATGTAAACAGAAAGAACACAGAACTCTTGTTCTATGACTTAATGGTTCAGTTTCATTTATGAAAGTGATGCTACGCAAGGCAAAAATAAAGAAAAAAAGAAATGCTGAATTATTAGGAAAAGCTTGGCAGACATGACATTCAAGGTATCAACTGAAGATTCAAACAATGATTTTGTAGGAAGGAATAAGTGTAAAGCAATGGAGCTTAGAAGAGATAGTCTAAAGGCATCATTTGAGAGTGTGTGTATACGTAAGTGTGTTTTTATGTTCTGTGTACAGTATTTCAATCATGCTTACATAGTATGTTCCCAGAAAGAAAGTGGGGAGACTAAAAACAGGGATTCATTTGTGTGAGGGACACTATGTTGCAATGAAAGAGGTCAGAAAAGATTGACACTAGATGGGAAGACATATCCAGAAATGCTGGAAGAAGAGATGACAAAGTTTGATAGAAGATGCATCAAAAAGACCAAAAGGTATAAAATCTTTAAGCCAAGAAAGTGATTTTTATGAGCATAATGGTAAATTAAAGGCAGGTATGTGATACTGAAATGACCAGTACAGTATCAGAAGGATGTTAACACCTGCATCTCTACAGAAAGTTAGTGCAGTTCAGAAAGAACTAGTTTTAGGGAGATAAGTGTGCACATACTTACAAGCCTCCCCCACCTCAAGAGTGCTGTGTAGCATCAGAGGGATATTGACCCCAAATATATATCTGGAAATCTGATATACAAAGAACTAGAAGAATTCTCAATGGTATGTCTTTCACAGCTGTGATTCAATGATTTTCACAATGTTATGAAGCTCTTAATTTTTCACATTAGCACCCTCAAGCAAAAAGCATGCCACTGGACAACTGCTTGCTCATGAGGCATGGCTTCTTCCAAACAAAGCATGGTGCTTTTAAAGGATCAAGACAGAAGAGAGCAATTGGTCCAAACTAAAACTGGTTCACAGAAAACATGGCCTCTAGCCAGTATCTTCACCAAACAGTGAGAATAAATTACATGAGCAGGAAATTCATCTAAAAGACTTGCTAGGGCTCTGGCTGCCTGCCAATTTGCTCTGACTGTTAGATAATTGAACTGGCTCTCAAAGTTTACATCACCCATACTTTCTCTTCAGGATTTTGGAGAATGATGCTAATGGAAACCAATTGGAGAGTGTTTTAGAAAAATATATGACTTCCTAGCAAAAACTAGGCTCAGTTTGATCTTTTTTCTTTCTTTCCCTCAATGGAAAGAAAATTATCTTGCCTATAAAATATAAGAATATAATTCTTATAAGAATTCTTATAAGAATATAACAATAAGAACTTAAGAAGTAAAACTTTCTCTAAAATATGAGAGATCACCAATATATATATGAGCTACTGGCCGTCTATCTTAGCCACAGAAATCAGAGAAGAAAAAAAAAAAAAGATATCCAAATTGAAAAAGAAGTAAAACTGGCACTCTTAACAGATGACATGATATTATACATAGAAAATCTTAAAGATGCTACCAGAAAATTCATAGAGCTCATCAACGAGTCCAGTAAAGTTTCAGGATACAAAATAAATACAGAGAATTCTGTTGCATTCCTATACACTAACAATAAAAGATATCAATCATATTTTAAGATGCATGAAATCTGAGGTGAAAATATTGAAAGATAAAATATAATTCATTATCAGAACAAAATAAGAGAGTAAAATCATTTGTGGAGCTTAAAAGTGAAACAATGACAAAATTCACATTAGAAAAAGTATAGGACCAACACTTAAAAACTATAATCAGTGGTGTTGAAGATCTTGTAAATATATACCTCCAGAAAAGACATAAAAACCATTACTAGAATAGATACAGGGGCCAGAACATGTGGATCTCAAATACAAATAATCAGCCATGTCTGACTCTTTGAGACACCATGGAATGCAGTATGCCATGTTTCCCTGTCCATCACCAACTCCCAGAGCTTGCTCAAACTCAAGTCCATCGAGTCAGTGATGCCATCCAACCATCTCATCCTCTGTCATACCCTTCTCCTCCTGCCTTCAATCTTTCCCAGCATTAGGGTCTTCTCCAATGAGAAGGTTCTTCGCATCAGGTGGCCAAAGTATTGGAGTTTCAGCTTCAACAGTCCTTCCAATGAATATTCAGGACTGATTTCCTTTAGGATGGACTGATTGGATCTCCATGCAGTCCAAGGGACTCTCAAGAGTCTTCTCCAACACCACAGTTCAAAAGCATCAATTCTTCAGTGCTCAGCTTCTTTATAGTCCAACTCTCACATCCATACATGACTACTGGAAAAACCATAGCTTTGACTAGACAGACCTTTGTTGGCAAAGTAATGTCTCTGCTTTTTAATATGTGGTCTAGGTTGGTCATAGGTTTTCTTCCAAGGAGCAAGCATCTTTTCATTTCATGGCTGCAGTCACCATCTGCAGTGAATTTGCAGCCCAAGAAAATAAAGTCTGTCACTGTTTCCACAGTTTCCCCATCTCTTTGCCATGAAATTATGGGACCAAATGCCATGATCTTAGTTTTCTGAATGTTGAGTTTTAAGCATACTTTTCCTCTCCTCTTTCACTTTCATCAAGAGGCTCTTTAGCTCTTCTTCCCTTTCTGCCATAAGGGTGGTGTCATCTGTGTATCTGAGGTTATCAATATTTCTCCCAGCAATCTTGATTCCAGCTTGTGCTTCATCCACTTGAACTAGTGAAGTAAACTTTGTGTCTTTGGTAACTAGCTAGTAAATTGAAATACCTACATTCTAAATAATTATTGAAAGAAAACCCATAACTTAACATTTATAAATTCATCTATAGTCAGCAATTGTAGGCTTCCCAGGTTGTGCTACTGATAATGAAACTGCCTGCTGATGCAGGAGATGTAAGAGACGTAGGTTTGATCCCTGAGTTGGGAAGATCCCCTGGAGGAGAGAGTGGCAGCCCACGCCAGCATTCTTGCCGGGAGAATCTCATGGATAGAGGAACATGGTGGGCTACAGTCCCTAGGGTCACACGGAGTCAGACATGACGGAAGCAACTTACCACGTATGCCTGCAGCAACGGTACTCCAAAAAGCAAGAAGAGCTTTAGATAATAAAGAATGGTTTGTGCTCTCTTCATGTTATGTACAGAGGAACAAAGAGTTATTAACACTTAACTAATGAAGTATAATCTTCATTTATTTCTTCAAACACTATAGGCAACAAACCTTTTCACGTCTCTGGGCAAGGATAAGGCACGCTGTAGCTGAGGGAAGATTAAAAGGAAAAAAAGTACTTCATAAAACTGTCCTGGGCCTAAGCCTATAAGAGATCTCCTACCCTAAGTGAGGAGTAGGAACATGGAGAAAGGTCCAGCTGGGACAACCAGCAGGCAAGCAAGCATCAACTAGTAAGACACAGCAGTGTGCCTTTGGGGAGAGGCAGTAGGATGGCATGAGACCCTTTCTGAGGGGCAGACATACAGGGAAGATCTAAAGCTGAAAGTATGCTCATTTTGTAACTAATTTTATCAATAGACTAGATAAAGATGTGTCCAGCGATTTAGGAGAACTGTGTGAATATGATATTCAGATTGCCCTGAAAAGTAAACCCAGGGTCTGTAAATCATAGCAACTTTGAGAGAAAAACAGATACTACATACTTTATATTTCATCTTTTTTTTTTCTTGCTTGGCAAGTTAAACATCAACATGACTGAGTTGGATTTTTATAAGAGAGTTTCCATTGGCTTTAAAACCATTGAGGTGAGCTTTCACTATACAACACTAGTTTCAGATGTAATTTAGCTTAATTTTATTCTTATTTCCATTTTGCTGTGGGTTGTCCCACTATATCTAAGTGTTTCTGGTAACTGAATGGAAACCTAGAATTGACGAGTTTTGCAAGTGATACTGAGATGACATTAACAAAAATAAAAATCAATTAAAAACATTTGATTTTGCTGTATGCATTTAGCTCACAAAAGATCTCCTGTTGACTTCATTGAAGGCTTTTCACAAAGCTGACTTCACACAATTGCTCTTTTACTCAGAATGAAGTTATGCTTCCAATCTGATCCCAATATGCCACAGCTTCTACTGCCCCACTATCCTCTAATGTTTCTTTCAAAGCTAATAAAGTTTTCAAAGCTTTGATTTCTTTTCTGAAGGTGGCTTCTTCAATGTTGGTCTATATGAATTCTTCATGATTACAAAAATGTCATTAAAAAGTCATCCTTTGAAACTGGCAGATGTCTTTTTCTTTTACCTCCCAAACACAAAATAGAATAGCTACATACTTAAGTTCAATGTGAACATAAAATTGCATTAAACTATTTCTGTATGCTTTGCTACATATCAAAATTTACCTTTGGGAAGAAAATTTTATCCAATGTGCTTTCCATTTTCTATTCTTATATCTGCCAGTCATAATCTGAGAATAATTATTATAAGTCATTATGCAAAAGCTATCCATCATGAAATCTGATCTTTAATTCCAAAGCAGTTTCTGCATCTTAACCAACGAGGATACTTTTTCTAGAGATGTTCTGATTCAGTAAGCCTGGTAATTTGGAATAAGAACTTCGAAAATTGTGGCCCTCCAGAAAAGCAATGAAAGACCTGAGAAAAGTTTTCAGCATCCATTTTTCATAATTGAAAATTAATCAGAAGTTTGCAGAAATCAATGTATTCAATAAAAATAGGGTTGAATCTTGGGAAAATGCTGAGTTTTGTCACAATTTCACCTACTATAGTTCTGTTCTTCATTCTCTAGCTCTGTGGCAGCCTTGAAGAGTAACAACTTGCTTTCCTAGCACTGCAGAGGGAAGACAGGAACTTGCTCTCACAGATATATTGACAAAGAGAGTCCTTTTTGACCTGCCAGATGGTCTCCTGGAAGAATCCACTCAAAAGACATTTTTTCTTCACGTTTATCATTTTTATACCCGATAGAAATTGCCCAATGTTGAAAGCTTCTCCACAAAGAGCACTTAACACATATACTGTGACATCTCAGATTTCTGATGTGAAGGTAAAAGTTGGGGCAAAAGAAAGAGTAATCAAAACAAGAAGCTAAGCACTGAGATGCCCATAAAAGGGCTTTGAAACTAACACATTCCTAGAAATCACTATGGACAAACGCATGCTTTGGGCTAGACACATGTTCACAAAAGACCTGGAAAGGTCTTAAGCTTACATCTCTGACTTTCAGTTTGTGTGAAATGAGGAAGTAAAGACAACAGCAGAGAGTTAAAGTGGCAAGCTGATTATTAAAAGCATGCCTTCAACTCAGTCCCACAACTGAGACAGGGATATTTACTGTTCTTGGTGTCAAGGAAACATCTGTTCAATCATTAACTGATCATGAAACTAACCAAGCATAGTTGTTAGTGGCCACATATATCAAAGATACAGATTTTACTAAATTAGTTAAGAGAAATAACCTACCAAACAAACTACAACAGTTACAACAAAAAACAGCAACCCTGGAGAGCCCTGGGGAAAGGAGGATATCTAAGTTAGAGTTTACACTTACTGGACATTATTTGAAATGTCCAGTTGTCACTCAATATATAAATCATGAAAATAAATGAGGAAGTATAACCCACAAATAAGAGAAAAATGTACTGAATACAAAATGTCCAGGAGGAAGCCCAAAAGATAGACTTATATCAAAGACTAAACCACATTTTAAAAGTATTCAAAATACTACGGAATTGGCTTATTTAAAAATGTTTAAAGAGCTTAAGGATATCATCTCTATAAAAAATAAAAGTATGATGCAAAAGTTATCCAAACAAATCACAGATTTGAAAATTATGATAAATGAAAAAACTTCACTAATGAGGCTCAGCAACAGATGTGAACAACTAAAGAAAGAATCAGTGAGCCTGAAGACAGGTCAATGGACATTATCCAGTTTGAGAAACAAATAGGAAAAAGAAAATATTATCAAAGCTAATATGGGATTTACAATGCAAGATTTCAAAAAGCTGCAGTAATCAAGACATTATGGTACTGGTTTGATTCTACTCCAATATTAGAACAAAATTTTAGCTCAGAAAATCAACATATTTAGAAATCAATTAATTAGAGATAAACTTAAATATAAAAATAATCCAAGGAAGAAGATTCATTCAATGAAGACCTTACCACTCACCAATCAGAACTCATTTATAATTATTAGTATCAATGAAAGATGTGATAAAGGCTGAAAAATCTGTATCACAGGAAAATCCATCAAAGGATACAATTCTACCCCAAGGTTACCTTTCCTAGGCTATAACATCCAAATATTTCAAGGAATTTATAGTATAAAAACTTATCCATGTTATTAACAGATAAACCAATTATCAATACACTGGCATTATTTTACACATACATGGTAAGCATCACAAAAAATGTTCAAAATATCTAAACTTTACATCAAAATGATAAATTGCTCTACTAAAGTTCATAGAATTCCTCCCTCCTCTGAACTTAGGAAACTGAAGTTTTTAAATCTTTCACAGCTGTTCTGTTCTTAACAGCATTAACATTCTCAGAGATTAGTAATAAGCTGAATATAAGGCTCCTAGGTAGTCAGTGGTATAAAAGTAGATGCTACTAATACAACTGAATTTATGAGAAGGACACTACAGCAGGTGATGTGAAAAAATACATATGCATTACACAGAGATCAGACAACAATTTGTAATGGTGGATAATTCTTATATGCTCATATTTCTGCATAGCAAGCATTTCAGCATTTTGAAAGGTAATTGCATTTGTCATATTATTCACTATGCAGTGAAGCGTGCATGTAAACATCTGTTCTAAAAATTGAAAGCTTTGGTTATTAAGACATTTTAATGAATTTTTATCTTCCAGAACAAAAATTTCAAACTGAATCCTATAAACAACTTGTCAGAAAGCAGGTTTTGACATGGATTTCCCAACATATAGGAATGTTTTATTAATGCACTGCCCCTATGTTAAAAAATGTATATTTATAATATTATGACCTTACTCAGCTTTGTGTTCTTTAATTAATCCAGTTTTAATTTACTCAGCTGATCTTTATCTTCAGTATTACAACTTTGCTAATACTGACAACTAAAGTAATTTTATGGTAAAATTCAATTTTTTTCTCACACAATAGTTTCTATGTCATGGCAGTCTCTAAAAAGAAATAGCTAAATGCCCTTGAATATCTGTCTTGTTTTGTATTTAAAATTTAAATATACAAGTAAGCTGGAAAATATATATTATGCAAATTCCAAAGATCCTGCAGAATAGTAGCCTGAAACTTGATATTTTCATTTTTTCATAATGGCAAAACTACAATTCTCAGATAAATTCATAATACAATAAGTTCCCTCACTTTCTTGGTAAGTTTTAAATGATTTCAAAATTGAATAGCTTTAAGAATTACAACTTTGAAAATATCAGTGGCAGAGTAACAGGATCCTTCAGTTCAGTTCAGTTCAGTTCAGTCGCTCAGTCGTGTCTGACTCTTTGCAACCCAATGAATCACAGCACGTCAGGCCTCCCTGTCCGTCACCAACTCCCGGAGTTTACTCAAAATTCATGTCCATCGAGTCGGTGATGCCATCTGGCTATCTCATCCTCCATCTTCCCCTTCTCCTCCTGCCCCCAATCCCTCCCAGCATCAAGATCTTTTCCAATGAGTCAACTCTTCACATGTTGTGGCCAAAGGATTGGAGTTTCAGCTTCAGCATCAGGCCTTCCAATGAACACCCAGGACTGATCTGCTTTAGGATGGACTGACTGAATCTCCATGCAGTCCAAGGGACTCTCAAGAGTCTTCTCCAACACCACAGTTCAAAAGCATCAATTTTTCGGCGCTCAACTTTCTTCACAGTCCAACTCTCACATCCATACATGACCACTGGAAAAACCACAGCCTTGACTAGATGGACCTTTGTTGGCAAAGTAATGTCTCTGCTTTTTAATATGCTATCTAGGTTGGTCATAACTTTCCTTCCAAGGAGTAAGCGTCTTTTAATTTCATGGCTGCAATCACCATCTGCGTGATTATGGAGTCCAAAAACCTAGTCTGACACTGTTTCCATTGTTTCCCCATTTATTTCCCATGAAGTGATGGGACCAGATTCTATGATCTTAGTTTCATGAATGTTGAGCTATAAGCCAATTTTTTCACTCTCCTCTTTCACTTTCATCAACAGGCTTTTTAGTTCCTCTTCACTTTCTGCCATAATGGTGGTGTCATCTG
Source organism: Dama dama (assembly GCF_033118175.1). NCBI lineage: Eukaryota > Metazoa > Chordata > Mammalia > Artiodactyla > Cervidae > Dama > Dama dama. Next base: position 64,314,919 of record NC_083710.1, on the reverse strand, counting down.
CATATCTGAGATTATTGATATTTCTCCTGGCAATCTCGATTCCAGATTGTGCTTCATCTAGCCCAGCATTTCTCATGATGTACCCTGCATATAAGTTAAATAAGTAGGGTGACAATATACAGCCTTGACGTTCTCCTTTTCCTATTTGAATGCAGAGTTCCAAAGAATAGCCAGGAGAGATAAGAAAGCCTTCCTCAGCAATCAATGCAACGAAATAGAGGAAAGCAACAGAATGGGAAAGACTAGAGATCTCTTCAAGAAAATTAGAGATACCAAGGGAACATTTACGCAAAGATGGGTTCAATAAAGGACAGAAATGGTATGGACCTAACAGAAGCAGAAGATATATTAAGAGGAGGTGGCAAGAATACACAGAAGAACTGTACAAAAAATATCTTCACGACCCAGATAATCATGATGGTGTGAGCACTCACCTAGAGCCAGACATCCTGGAATGTGAAGTCAAGCGGGCCTTAGAAAGCATCACTACAAACAAAGCTGGTGGAGATGATGGAATTCCAGTTGAGCTATTTCAAATCCTAAAGGATGATGCTGTGAAAGTGCTGCATGCAATAGGCCAGCAAATTTGGAAAACTCAGCATTGGCCACAGGACTGGAAAAGGTCAGTTTTCATTCCAATCCCAAAGAAAGGCAATGCCAAAGAATGCTCAAACTACCACACAATTGTACTCATCTCACATGCTAGTAAAGTAATGCTCAAAATTCTCCACGCCAGACTTCAGCAATACATGAACCGTGAACTTCCAGATGTTCAAGCTGGTTTTAGAAAAGGCAGAGGAACCAGAGATCAAATTGCCAACATTCGCTGGATCATCAAAAAAGCAAGAGAGTTCCAGAAAAATGTATATTTCCGCTTTATTGACTATGCCCAAGCCTTTGACTGTGTAGATCACAATAAACTGTGGAAAATTCTGAAAGAGATGGGCATACCAGACCACCTGACCCGCCTCCTGAGAAACCTGTATGCAGGTCAGGAAGCAACAGTTAGAACTGGACATGGAACAACAGGATCCTTATATTTGTCAAAAGTTCATCTCCTAAACCTCGTAGAAAGTCACCTACAAAAATTAGTTTTAATACAGCTTGGTTGCAAAAACACCAATGTTATGAATGGAATAAGTCAATACTTAGGAATATGTGAATCACATCCTTTCAATTTTTCAATCCATATTTTTTTTCGACTCTCAAAATGTTATGTTGAGTTCCAAAGGCACAATAAAATTACATTTACTGTTTGAATAACTTCTGAATAAAGGTCTTTCTTCTGTCAAGTTCAAACCTCCCATTACCAGGCACAGAGCAAAATAAGACTTCGTGAATTCCCAAGTGCCAATGGGAAGTTTACCACGATAAAAACAATAAATAAATAAAAAGTCCTGAGAGCCAGCCTCATAACAACTTATTACCATTCTGCCTTGAGGAAAATTTTAGAAAGAAATCACTGGTACTGTTTATGTCCATGTTCTTCTTACCTTATGGAAAAAGTAAGCAGAAGTAACAGCTTCAAGTATGAGCCCTCTCTAAAAATCTCACACGCAAAGAGAATTCTAGAATTTGACCTACTGCTCCCTGCAACATGCAAGGAGACTTTGCTTTTTTATTTCTCACTCAGATTTTATTTTCCCAATGATCCTACTACTACAATTATAATGTTAATCATTTTCCTGCTTCATACATAATTTTTACCACCATCAGTCCTAACAGAGCAGATTCCAGTACATTCTCACGTACTTGGAAACTATTTTTTTTTGAGTTGTTCCACAGACTGTTTAAAAAGCTTCTTTACTTTCAACTTAGCATCAACTTGATAATCCAAGGAAAACCAATGTATTTGCTCTTTTAAACTGACTATGAATATTGGTTTTAACATCCTCAGCTCTCATTGCAACTATTCTTTCCACAAAGCTCACAGTCTTATTTTTATGGACACATTTCTTCAGTTGCTGCAATAATATAATTCAGTTATACTTCACTAGCAGTAAATGGTTTTTATTATTTGCCTATTCAGAAAATCTATACAGATTTGGTATAATCAGGTTACCAGATTATAGATTCATTTTTTTTAATGTAAAGAAGTTCTTCCATAATGAGATATTTCACTTTAAATGTCCTAATTTTTCTTTTTCTTCTTGTGAGCTGGGAATACTGTGTTGGATCTTTATTTTGATAATGTAAATGCACATTTTATTTTTTTCATGACTACTATAGTGTCATTGCAAAATGTAGTGAATTGTGTGGTCTCTGATTGAACAGAGTAACTGTCATTCAACTGTACTTTGAAAGTAAAACATTCAAAGTCCACTGTTTTCTTGTTATCACATGATAAGTATGTATGAATAATAAAGAAAAACCAGAGCAGAGTGATAAATATGACACTCAAAATGCTGTGCGGTTATAACTGCTCCACTGCAATTTGTAGTGTGCTAGCAAGGAAATCTGACAATGGAGTGTCTGTTATAACCATTAAACTCTGCTGCTGAAATAGGAAAGCAGTCACAGATTAACATCAGTGAATGAACATGGTTGGGTTCCAATTAAATTTTATTTATGGACAAAATTTGAGTTCCATATACTTTTCGTAGCACATTAAATATTATTGCTTTAATTTTTAAACCACTACTAATATTAAACTATTAGCTCACTACTATACAAAACCAGGTACTGTGCCACATTTGCCTGGCAGAAAACTGCCAATCCTTATCATTAAGTAACAGTAATACTGTTTTGCTTACAAAGGGGTGAAGAATGAGAGAGAGAAGACTTCTTGATCAGTAAAGCTCTTAAAATTACACATTGAAACTCTTAAGAAAAGACCTCAAGAAATAGAGGCTAAGGTACAAATTTCAGAAATTTTACTCCTAAAATATTCTATATAAATGACATGTAGTTGTATAGATATTCCAATTTTATTATGAGATAGGGTGCTCAGGGCTGGTGCACTGGGATGACCCAGAGGGATGGGGTGTGGAGGGAGGTGGGAGGGGGGTTCAGGATGGGGAACACATGTACACACATGGTGTATTCATGTCAATGTATGGCAAAACCACTACAATATTGTAAAGTAATTAGCCTCTGATTAAAATAAATTATATTAAAAATTTTAAAAAGACATGGCTATGGCTGATTCATATCAATGTATGGCAAAAACCACTACAATATTGTAAAGTAATTAGCCTCCAACTAATATAAATAAATAAAAAATCTAAAAAAAAGAAATTTAAAAAGACATATTGATATATAATGTTGTACAGGTTTAAGGAGGGAGGGCTCCCCTCACAGCTCAGTTGGTAAGGAATCTGTCTGCAATGTAGGAGACCCAGGTTCGATCCGTGGGTTGGGAAGATCGCCTGGAGAAGAAATGGCAACCCACTCAAGTACTCTTGCCTGGAGAATCCCATGGACAGAGAAGCCTGGCGGGCTACTGTTCATGGGGTCGCAAGAGTTGAAAATGACTTAGTGACTAAACCACCACCATCACAGGTTTAAGGTGTACACCATGATGATTTGATACATGTATCTACTGTGAAATGATCATCACAATGGTCACACACCCTTCAACTCATATTACAATTTTTTAAAAAAATGTGCTAAGAACATGTAGGATCTACTCTTTAGGTAGTTTTAAAGTATATAATACAGTATCATTAACCATGACCATCATGCTACATGTTAGCATGTAGCTAACTCATCCTATAACTTAAAGTTTTACCAAAACTTTACTCATCCTATAACTTAAAATTTGTACCCTTTGACCAATATCTATTTCCTTCAACCCTTAGGTCCTGGTAACCACCACTATATTGTATTTTTCCAGGAGGTTTTTTTTCTAGTTTTAACATCTAAGAAATATCATACACTATATGCCTTTCTGACTTATTTCACCCTCCGGGTCCACCCATGCAAATGGCAGGGTTTCATTCTTTTATGGCTGAATGACAGATATCCCATCATGTGTGTGATAGTATAAATTTTCTTTGAACATTCACCTGTCAGTGGACACTCAGACTGTTCCCACATAGTTGGATATAGTGGATAATGTCACACTGAACCTGAAGGTGCAGATATTTCCTCAAAAAAGTGATTTCATCCCTTTAGAATATATATCCAGAAGCGAAATTGCTGGACCATATGCTAGTTTATTTCTAATGTTTTGAAGAACCTCCATACTACAGTCCACAGTGGCCACACCAATTTGCCCTCTCAGCAAGAGTGTAGCAGAGTTCCCTTTTCTCCACATCTTCACCTTCACTTGCTATATCTCATATTTTATATATATATATATGTATAATATATATATATATGTATTATAATATCCATTCTAATGGACATGAGGTGACATTTCATGTACCTGTTTTCCATTTACATGCCTGATTTGGAAAAATGCCCATTCAGACTGTTGGCCTATTTTTTAATTAATTTTTCTTTGATATTGAGCTACATGAGTTGCTTATATATTTTTAGATATTAACACCTGTGAAATATGGTGTGCAAACATTTTCTTCCATTCTATAGGCTGTCTTTTCATTTTACTGTTTCCTTTGACATTCAGAAGCTTTTTAATTGATGTACAGTAGCATAAAAGAAAAAATACCTAGGAATAAATTTATTCAAGGAGGTGAAAGATCTGTACACTGAAAGCTACCAGACACAGATGAAGGAAACTACAGAAGATACAAATAATTGGAAACATATCCCATGTTCACAGATCAGAAGGTTATTGTTAAAAATGTCCATACGATCCAAAGCCATTAATAGATTCAATGGAAATCCCAATGGAATTTTTATAGGAATAGAAACACTATCCTAAAATTTATATGGAACCACAGAAGACCCAGATAGTCAAAGTAATGCTAGAGACAATTTTTAACGTTATTTGTTGTGTGAGAACATTTAAAACATATTCTTTAGGTAACTGGCAAATACACAAAACTTGATTTCAAGCTATAAGGCACATAGTAAAGCAGTATAGTACCCACATAAAAAGACACAGACCAATGGAACAGAATAGAAAGCCCAGAAATTAACCCACCACATATACAACTAGTTAATACTTGACAAGGGAGACAAGAATATACAATAGGGCAAAGATAGTCTTTTCAAAATGGCAGGCATCAACCATAAAAAGATACAATAAGAGTGAAACAGAAGGAGCTAATCAATATTAATTAGTGAATAAAAACACTTCCCAAAATCCAACCACAAAGGTGAGAACACTAATAAGACAATATTTCAACATTAATTAATTTTAATTAATTAAATAAGAAATGAGAGATATGACAGGATACTGAAAGTCAGAAATTCAAAACTTAGAATAGAAATATACAAAGTTGTGAAATCAGAGTAGACAGCACTCACAAAAAAAAAATTAATAAGGGAACAATTATCTCTAGGAAGAAAACAACATCAAAATATACCAAGGGGATCATCTTTAGTGAGGTACACAGAAATATTTTAGTGTTAGAAATCTCAATTGCAGTGATGATTATAGGAGTACATACAATTGTCAAAGCTTATTCAAGTACATACTTAGTTGAGTGCATTTTATTACTGCCAAAACTGACTAAATCATTAAATAAAATACCTTTAACAACCTGGTCAAGAGAAAATTTAGAATCCAGCAATGATGTGAAGGTCAAAAGGAAAAAAACAGATAGTCTTTTAAATAAATGGCTCTGGGAAAACAGAATATTAATATGCAAAAGAATGAAATTTAACTCCTATCCTAAACCATTCAAAATTAAATCAGAATGGATTAAAGGCTAAATGTTAAGTCCCAAACCATAAAATTCATAGAAGAAAACTGAAAAAACTCCATGACATAATAATCTTGGCAACAACTTTTCAGACAGGACAACAAAAACATAAGAAACAAAAGCAAAAATCAAAAATGAGAATTTAAACTACAAGGTTTAGAAAAAAATTTCCACATAATTTGTTATTATATCTGATTTCCAAATGATCAATATAAGACAGAGGGTGCCTATACTACTATTCTATTTTTGCAGTTTGGAAAATTTAAAAATCTTAACTGCTCCATGAATATATCACTGATAACTAGGAGATTATATAAAAAAGATATTAAGCTACCTATAGTGCTTTTTTTTTAGGTGTTGGTATATATATTTGTGGAAAAATATATATATTACATATTTATCTGTACATATATGTAAATCTCAGTGCTAAAATATGTATTAATATAAATATGGAGCATATTATTGATTATAAATGAATATATTTTACATATTATATAATACATACATTTTAGCACTGAGATTCACCTATCACTACATAAAAAAGCAAACAAATTCTGCTAAGAGTTCCTTTAACAAAGGTAACCAACCATAAAGAAGGCATTATGAGTAGTTTTGCCCTTCTACTCCACCATGGAGATGTAATAGATGTATAGAAAGATGACACACAACAACTTTTTTATTAACTTTAATCAAATTACTTTCTGTTTTTGCTGACCCACTATTCTTTCCATTTCTCAAATTAATATACACCTTCACTTTATTCTTGCTCTTCCTTAAAATTATTCTTTTCCCACAATATACAAGTTCCCTGACCTAAGAAGTTCTGATATGTGCTCTGCTGCTGCTGCTAAGTCACTTCAGTCGTGTCTGGCTCTGTGTGACCCCGCAGACGGCAGCCCACCAGGCCCCCCTGTCCCTGGGATTCTCCAGGCAAGAACACTGGAGTGGGTTGCCATTTCCTTCTCCAATGCATGAAAGTGAAAAGTGAAAGTGAAGTCGCTCAGTGGTGTCCGACTCTTCTCGATCCCATGGACTGCAGCCCACCAGGCTCCTCCGTCCATGGGATTTTCCATGGAGTGGGGTGCCATTGCCTTCTCTGGATATGTGCTCTAATAAAGCTTTAATCTCATAGCTGATGTCATCTCAGCATGACAGTTCTCAAAGCCATTATCTTCTCAGCTATGATTGAGAAAAGGTATTAAGGTATTTTTTAGGGTCTTGACTAAAAGGCAAAATAGAGGGAAAAAGTACAAGTATCCATTATTCATTTCAAATGTATTTTCTAACCTAACCTTGAATACATATTTAGCAATTGATATTACATCTTAGTATGTACCGCCACCCGAATATATCAAAGACTCCACCCACTAAAAGTCTTAAGTTGCATACAGTTTGGTTGTGGAAGGCTGAAATACTGCTTCAAAACTTTCTGTAACTTTGTCAAATTATAAATTGAATACAAACCACCTAATGTTAACATCCCTTGTGAGAATGTTGGTGACAAGGATCTTTCCGGACTTGCAGAATCACTCCTTCAGCTCTTTTCCCAGACTTCCTATGCAATGGCGTTATTTTAATAGCCTAACCCAGGGGAAAGAGAGTCTTTCTAGACTGACTCTAAACCAGGGGCATTCAAGGTAGAGAGGGAGGTGGGAGGGGGGATCGGGATGGGGAGTACATGTAAATCCATGGCTGATTCATGTCAATGTATGACAAGACCCACTACAATATTGTGAAGTAATTAGCCTCCAACTAATAAAAATAAATGAAAAAAAAAAAAAAACAACATGGAAGAAGGTATATAGTAATTGCTCAGTGTGTATAACATTCCTTTTGTGAATGTTTGACTTGCCCATTGAATTTGGAGATATTAGTGGTGGGCTGTTGTTTGTTTTGCTTTTTCTGGATTCTAAGTATATGAAAGATGACTCTTCAACAATCAGTCAAAAGGGCAAGAAGACTGGATTTGTGAGGATTTCACCATTTCACGGAGACTGATTTTTCTTCTGACACTGACCCAGCTGGCATAAGCAGCTGTCATAGGAAGTAAAAAGGGGTGTGTTGATAAGGTTTGGCCTATTTTCATGTAGGTAATTGTTTAGATCAAAGGATAAATTGTCTTTTTAACAACCAGCTGCTATTTCCTTGCCAGCCCATTTTTGACATATTTTATACCTCTACACTGATTGCAAATGTTTAAACCACAATATTTTTTCCTGCCTATAGTACTATTTTCAAAACGTAAAAGGCTTTATTTTAACAATAGCCAGACTCAAATATAAATGAGATATCTTTCATACACAACCTCTTTCCAACTTTTTCATTCAAGTCATCACCTCTACTTTCAGGATGTACAATCAAATGTCAAATTGTCCCAGGAGAAATATGTGTATGTTTGTGAGTGTGTTTTGTAGGGAGATCAAAGACACTTTATATTTTGAAGATACACACATGCTGTCTGAGAACACAGAAACCGATACCATAAAATATGGACAATAAAGTTACTATAAACTAAGATAAAAGAAAGAAGAGGAGGAGGGAACCTGGCCACTTTCTTCCTCAGTTAACTTGCACTCATGCCACATTTCCTCAACACAAGGCCCAAAACTGTCTATCTACAATTTTCCTTAGCATATATTTTTATGTGTATTAAAATAGGGAACTGATTGGCTGACTATATGCCCTTATTTTAGAACTAGAAGAATATGAGTTCTTGTTTGAAATTTTAAGGGAACTGCAAAGACAAACTTAATTATCTTCAAATATATGAGCCAAGTAGTATGCTAGGCAATTGTTAAACAATTTATATTTCTTCTTTCATGATAAATCTTAGTGTCACAATTACTGTATACTAGGAAACCAGGTTAGAGACATTAACAGTTTTGCCAAGATCATCGAGTTTTACAACTGAAAAGCCAGAATTAACCTTTGTTTGGTCTATCCTTAAAATTCCTAATACGATGAAAACCAGAAACAAAGCATTCTTGCAGAAGAGCTCTATATATGATCAGCTTATCCATGGTAGAAAAACTAAATTTTGTTGGGTTCAGTGCAGTTGACTTGGAATACATTTTGAGCTTGTCTCTGGGTTCTGAAATCAAGTTTTTAGTCTCACATTTACTGTTTTAAACCAACTGATCTTGAAAATGCTATTTACTTTTCAAATAAAATCAGAAGCTCAGTGAAATTAAACACAACTGGTTATACTGGAAGTTAAAATTCAACAGGATTTGATTTTCAGTACAATACTCTTTACTCTTTCAGTTGCTTAAACAGAATGAGTATAATACTGTTTTGTAATATCTGCTATCTTTTCCTCTTGGAAGTGAAACACTTGAGAGGAAAAAACCCATTTTAAAAAAAGTATTTATTTTGCTCTTGTGGGTCTCAGTTGCAGCATGTGGAATCTAGTTCTCTGACAAGAGAATGAACCTGGGCCTGTGTATTGGGAGTATTGAGTCTTAGCCAGTGGACCACCAGGGAAGTAAAAAAAACTCACTTTATAATGACTATGGAAAGTCAACTTCTTGGACTAAAAGTCAGGAGATAGACATTGGATGAAAGGTATCATTAGCAGAAGAGAACTGAATATATGGGTAGGTGCCATAACATAAAAGGATGCTAAGGTCTAAACTAAGGTGACAGTCAGTCAGTATGACAAGGGTGAAATTAACCAAGTGATAACAAGAATGTATAGTAAATAAGATTGATAGGACTTAGTTTCACATTAAGCTCAGTAGATAAAAGAAACTGGGAATAAAAATCATTTCCTAAGAATCTAGTTTGTAGAAACAAAAGTTGCTTATAGATCCAAAACAATTTTATCAATAAAATGGTAAATGACAGAAGTCAAAATATACAAGTGACATGTAGGTACATTAAAAAAATAATGCCTTAATATTTTAGAAAAAGCATCAAAATCCTGTAGAGATATTTTCTTTAATGCACCCATCAGCAAAATTTCTAACATAGGAATTAAAATGTAAGTGTTTAGCATGTGCTTAATTTTTATGTCAGCTATTGCATAAAGGACTGTATGAACTTTATTTCTATTTTAACTTTGCTCATGCTATTTACATTAGCTTTGCCTGATGGAGAGATCTTAGAGGGCAATATTCTTGGAGTATTTTTCTTTTAATGCCAAAGCATCTTGGTTAGGGTCATACTTATTTTAGAGTATTAAACACATTTGAGTAAACCACAGGCCTGGGCTTCCCAGGTGGCACTAGGAATGAACCTGCCTGCCAATGCAGGAGACAGAAGAGAAGCGGGTTCAATTCCTGGATTGGGAAGATCCCCTGGAAGAGGGCATGGCAACCCACTCCAGTATTCTTGTCTAGAGAATTCCAAGGTCAGAGGAGTATGGCAGGCTAGAGTCCACAGTGTTTCAAAGAGTCAGACATGACTGAAGTAACTTGGCATGCACATACACAAACCACTTATCCCACAACAGATTCAACAAAAGCTTTATATTCAGATTGCCATATTTAAAGATAAATAATAGTTTTAAAATATCATATCACACGCCTGCTAAACATTTTTAAGTTGCCTTTCATTTCTCTCCAGATAAATATAAACACTTTAGCTGGCATATATCCATCACATTGAACAATAATTACCACAAGATGTAAGTTTATTCTTAAAGCTTTTGCACAAGTATCTTTCTATACCATTAACTGAAATGTTCCCTTCCTTTAGAATCTGGTTAAGATACTACCTCCCTGAGTAATGCCTCTTACAAGTCTGCACACAGACACCCCAGTCTGAATTGGTGTCTGTCTTACGTGCATCGTTTCCTACCATAACCAAACACCATAATCACCATTGTCTATTATCATAAGAGGACAATAAGTTTCTGTGTTTATTATATGCCATAATTCCTGCCATGCAAAATTCCATAAACATTAATCTATTTCATACAAATTTAAAAATCTTAAGATTCTATGATGAGCAATTCTGTAGCTTTTGAGTCTTCCCATACACTTCCACAGAACAGAGCACCTGGGGTAACAGGTAAAAAAACTTAAAAACAACATATAAAACAAACTTAAAGGATAAGATTTCCACTTACAGCCAAGACGCTAATAGACGAGGAAGAAATCCAAACATACACAAAACCTGCATGGTAGCAGCAACAGTAAGAGAAGAAACAGAAAACACAAAGAAACTTCCACAGGCCCTGAGAGCTGTAAAACATCCTGTCAACTGGAAAACAAGGGGCCAGTCTGAATTCCGCAGAAGAATGGGAGTGTGCTGCGTGTGTGAGCTCCAATTAAGTTACAGCTACAAAGGAACCTTTAAATGATCTGGCAGTACAGGGGTTATCTGAGATATACAAACTCGTGGAAACAGCCAATGAAATCTTCTCTCTTAGACAAAGCTTGAGTCTGAGGACAAACTTCTGGATGGAAATTCACATAAAGAAGGCCTAAAATGGGAGTGGACAGCTGACCCACTCTTTGGTCTTCCAAAGTCAATAAAACTTAGAGAAAGCCTGCCTTTAGAGATATAAATGTTTTATTCACTTTTAATATCTGTGTAATTTTAGCAATGCAAAAAGAAATAAACAGTTTCAAACAACAACAACAAAAAAAGAAGGCCTAAAAAAATGAGAGAATTGGAAAGAAGTTTTAACTAAAAGAAAGTGAAGACAGCAGGCAGATTTCAGTAATTATAAGGTAAATTTGGAGTCACCCTAATGTATGTTCTTTCTGATTACAAGGGGAAAAAATAACTTTTCTTAAACATAAGAATAGTAAAAAAAAAAAAAAAGATCTGAATCTTAAAGTTACTGTCTGAAAAATAAATAGGATAATGTCCCACTGAAAATAAAGTGTAAGAGATATTCCCACAAAGCCAAAGAGAATGATAAACTAATTTTCCCTTTGCTGTAATTAAATTCATTGTGTATTTAATCCAGGGGCGTGTTTTGTAAGGATGTGTGGGAACTCTAACCCTCTCGATACTCCTCTTCTGCTTTTCCTTTCCAGTTTTATAGATACGACTTACATATAGCACTGTATAAGTTTACAGTGTACAGTCTCCAACTTGTAGACTTAGCCTGTAAGATCTTGGGACTTGTCAACCTTCAAAAATGAGCCAATTCCTTATACTAAATCTCCATATGTATTTATATTCATAAATGCATGTTTGTATATACATGGACTATATACATCTATATATCCACACAGGCCCCCACCTATTGGTTCTTTTTCTCTTGAGAAGTCTAATACATATAGCATAACCTTTAACAACTTGAAGCTAGTAACATTTCATTCTGAGTGAGTCTTCATAAATGTAGATATGTAAAATTTGGCCACTCTGCTGATATATTCAAATGATTCTTTACACATTTTAAAATATTTGTTTTTTCCCAGACAAAGAACCTTTACAAAGTATATGAAGTAGACTGTGTTAGAGGAGACAAAAAGGCAACATATGCAGGCGGTGTGAATTTGGGGCCAATTACAGAAGATAATTTTCACTGCCAGAGACCAGTTGATCAAAGGTCTATAATTAGATGAGAATAAAACAGAGAGATTATTATATGCAAATTTAATGCTAAAGCATTTACATAAAAATTATCATTATTATCATCATTCTCATGTCTCAAATACTCTGGATACTTAACACAACATAGAATTACATGTGGTCGTTCAGCATAACGCTCGTGCCCCAAAGTAGACCCAGCTGTCTGCCACCAATTCAGAATGGAAGAGGACTTATAAACACTGGAAGCAACACACAACCAAACAGAAAGTCAACTGTAAACCACTCATCAGCTCTGTTCTCAGAGTTTTGCTCTTCCTCTTTTTTAAAATGTTTTTGTTCTTTTTTTCTTAAATAATGCATTTGTTTATTTCAGATTTATTGCTCTTTTTTAAATTTTTATTTCCCTACAAACCCTTGTGTCAAGGGCTGACTTTCAATAGATCACAGTGAGGGAGCTGCTCTGCTATGCATGAAACCCCGACCCAAAAGCAGGCCGTCTACGAATGGTTCAGCACCACGTTCCCCAGTACCGTGCGGTGCGTGACGGGCGAGCCGGCGGCCGCCTTTCCAGCCACACCCTGGGCTCTTCCTCTTTGATTAGAAAATTAAGTCTTAAATTGTCGAAACTTAGAAAGGCTAACAAGAGGTGACCAGGGAACTTTTCGTGTATAACAAGCTGTAAGTGCTAGAAACAGATTATCCCTTTCCAAACAGACTGAGATAATTTTCTGTTCAGCTGATTATTGAGACTGGATTTACTATTTGAGGATCTGAGGGAGGCCCTCTCTCTCAGGTTCAGTAGTGATCCAATAGTTACACTTAGCTATTGCAACTGCTATCAGCATCATTTAACTCACAAACCTTCTCATTTCCGACATGAAGTTCCTATACATGAAAGTTGATGTCTATTCTCAACATGAGCATGTAATTAGTACTATGTGTATATCTATCCTAATTTGGAATGTTATTGACAATACCCATCTCCTATCCAGTTTGTTCACCATAAAATTAATCACTCTTAAAGGCCCAAATGATATTGCCATCTCTAAGGAATTTCCAAAACAACTACACTTCATGGTATCTCTCATCTCCAATTTCTGATACTACCAATCTTCAGTTCAGTCACTCAGTCGTGTCTGACTCTTTGTGACCCCATGGACTGCAGCACGCCAGGCCTCCCTGTCCATCACCAACTCCTGTGGCTTGTTAAAACTCATGTCCATCGAGTCGGCAATGCCATTCAACCATCTCATCTTCTTGTCGTCCCCTTCTCCTCCTGCCTTCAATCTTTCCCAGCATCAGGGTCTTTTTCAATGAGTCAGTTCTTTACAATCTTAGTGACATTTAAAAAAATAAGACTGTAATTAGAGATATAATAGAGGTGAAAATGATAGAGCTCTGGGTGTGTTTAGGAGCAACAAAAAGACTGAAGGACAACACAGATTGAGAGGACCTGACACCTGCTTTTAGAACGGAGGAGATGAAAAGGAAGTAAAAAATTACACTAGATCACAATGTTCTTGAGTACTGTATAGGATTATGATAAAGTGAGCTAAAATACTAAACCTAAGTGTAAGGCAATGAGGGCCAAGACTTTATTAACTATTCTTTTTCTAGCATAACATTGTTCAATTAGCTGTTCAATACAGTCTGTGTTTACCAAAAGCATTTTCTGTATAAAGAAGCCATATTTCTTCTGTACTAGTATATCACCTATAAAACTCAGAGCTGGAGTCAATAAGACTATCCTGATTCATAACTCTCCTCCAGTTCAACTAAGTTAAGCATACAAAAAAAAAAGGATTAAAAGCACCAAACAAGAATCACACTGAATAACTGTACTAGAGCCCTAAAACCAACCCAGTGGAAAACTATTTATTGATAAAAGCAAATGAGCTATCAAGCTATGCAAAATCAGGGATGGTTCTTAAATGCACATTCCTAAGTGAAATAAACCATCTTGGAAATATTACATAATGTTATTCCATTTATCTGGCTTTCTGGAAAATGCAAAATTATAGCAGCAGCAATGAGAAAAAGTGGTTTCCAGAGGTTTAGGAAAGGTCTAATATGTGAGACACAAGGAAATTTTTAGGATAGTGAAAACAATTCCATATGCTACCATGATGGAAACATGACACTACTGCTTAAGTCAAAACTCAGAACTTCGCAGCATACAGAGTAATTGTTAATGCATGCAAATTTTAAAGGATATACAGGAAATCAGGGGAAGTGACGGTGAAATTCAAACTGTAAGAATCTAAGGGTACAAGTGATGAAACAGGCTCCTTGAAGAGGATGGGGGAAAGACGCTGATCTAAGTAACTTCAGAAATGTACGGAGCCTATGAGGCTTACAGCAAAAGATATTGTACATAAACACACTTAATTGATAAAGTGGTTCATACAGAGATATAGGTTAACAATTCTAATATTCTTATACATGTACCAGGAATTGAACAGCTGAGTGAATCACAGAGGGCTTCATTTATTACTTTTGCAGTGGGAGGTTAATTAAAAGCAAAGAAAGAATGATCTATGAGGTGATGGATTAAAGTGGAATACATCAGGATGAATAGTGTTTAAAGTAATATTATGGGCTGAGCTGCATCTCTCTGAAATTCTCCCACTGAAGCTGTAATCCCCAGTACCTCAGAATGGGATGGCACTTCACATAACCAGGATATGATCACCTCGTTAAAGGTCCTATGTTAAAATGAGGCAAAAACATGCAAATTATCTCTGAGTTTCTTGATTACTTCTAAAAATTTTAATATATTTGGTTAAGTTATATTCTAAGATAAATTTTACCCATTTTTAGCTTTTAAAATATGACTATTAGTAATTGTTTAAATGTATCTGACTTTTATTTCTACCGGTACTGCTTTAAAACTTTAGAAGTATTCAGAAAATATTGAATGTTTTTAACACACTAGAGAGCTTGTTTCACACTGACCAGAGAATTTGCTGTGAACACCTCATTCTAAGGAGATGCTTAGAATCAACATGCTATTTGACAGATTAAAGACTCAGAAGTACTCTACTAAAGGCACTCATTTGTATATCAATTCTATCATCTTATCTATTGTTCCATCACAGCTGTCAAAAATGGCGCAGTCTATACAATATTTACTTATTATTATGAAGTCTGGGCTCAGCTAACTGGTTGTTCTGGTTCACTGTTTACAGTGTTTCATTGGTCTGCAGTTCTCCAGAGGCTCTAACAGGATCAAAGAACCCGAAAAGGCTTCCATCAGATATCCAGCATTGAGGTGCCAGTTGAGGCCCAGACAAGTCTCTCTCCCGGCGGTTTCTCCAGCAGGATGTTGCTCGACCTCTTCACCATGGTGCCTCAGGATTCCAAGAGAGTAAGTGGATGCTACCAGGCGTTAATTTTAAGGTTGAAGCCCATATCTGAGAGTTTCACTTCTGCCCCATTCTACTGGTCTCAAGCAGGATCTTCCCAGATACAAGGGTAGGGAACAGATTTAAGATATACGGGAATAATTTGACTTTCAATTTTTATAAATTATGTGGCACACCATTAAATATGTGATTTTCAAAATTTCACCTAAAGACCCTGCCATGTTTAAAAGATAATCATAATACTAATGTAATCACATCTTTTAATTTTTCTGGAACAATGGATAATTGTCAAAATCATTTATTGGATTTAAATAAAATTGTATATTTTCACCAACGATATGATTAACATTAAAAATCTTAAAACTGGCAATTAGCAGAATAGCTTCAAATGGTTCAAAAGTTCAACTTAAGTTTTACTGCTACCTATTGTGAAAGCAACTTTTCTATTTTATAATGCTGAAATCTCTTATTAAATATGCAATAAATTATTTGCTTTTATCAAAATTCCCTATTTTCACAAAAAAATTAACTTTCAGTATCTTTGAAAACATAAGTGGGTCAGATATTACACAAAAAGGGAAAGACAGCAGTGAAGCATTCCATACTATGAAAGAAAAAAAATACAGACTTTCATTGAATACAGAATGTCTTGGCTCTGGGGAAATCCCAACATTAATAAGTCAGGGAAATGAGGGACAAAGAAGTCAAGAGTAGCTAGTGATATTGGGATAAAACCAAAGAAGTTCAAGATACTGAAAGTCGAAGGAAGAAAGTGCTTCAAGAAGGAATGAATGAATGAATGAGCAGGGTACTCCCTCAAATACCAATGATCGAGTCTAAGGAGACCTGAAAGTGACCACAGGATTTATGAATTCAGTGAGTACTGTTGACCAGAATAAAAGCAATCTGTAGAACGGGTGGACAGAACCCTGATTAGCGAGGGTTCAGAGAAAAATGAAGCTATGAATTGGAGTTGCAGTAATGTTCAATATGTTTTATTGAATGAGTATGCTTGAGAAAAAAAAGATAAATTGACTTAGAATGTTTTTTATTGTACTCAGACTATGATGATGGTAAAAGCAGAGGAAAAGGACAAAAAAAATAGAATCTCAGTTTTAGACATATTGAATGAAAGTAACATAGGTATCAGGAAGCTGAAAATATATATTACACACTTAAAATAATATCAATCAGGCATCAGCAAATGGCCCCCCACATGGTCAAACCAGGTTGGTGTTTGGTAAATAAAGGTTTATTGCAACTCAGCCACATTCAGTTATCTGTGTACTCGCTGTGGCTTCCTTCGCACAGCAGCAGAGTTGATGGTATGACAGACCATGTGTCCAAACAACTTAAATATTTACTATCTGGTTCTTTGCAGAAAAGTTTAGTCAAATTAAACACTGTCATGAAGATAATTGCAAAATGAGACTGCTAATGTAGTTAATAATTTAACAAAAATGCTATTAATCACTAAAAACTGCAATACACATGATAAAATTGATTAATTTTTTTTTCCAGTGGTCAAATAGTTCAGTTCATACCTAGGAATCCTGGAGATTTTCATTTTAGCTTAAAATTCCAAAACTATCTGAAAACAGTATCAATATTTTAAATAAAAGGTTACATTTGATAATGAATGATAAGAGTATATCAATGAATGATTAGTATAGTTGTGAAACATTCATGAATTGAAAATTTTAAAGTCTTTAAGTAACTTTGGAAATCTGATTGTATTACTAATGAAAACTTCTAATGTCCTTAAGAGACCCACTAAACCAGAATAATTATTAATAGATGCAAATGATATCTCAAATTTTCTTTAGCAAGCAGATGTTAGTTGGTTCAACTGCAACACAGAACATCATAGTTAAGTCTTTATGTCAGCAACAATCATGAAGTATAGGGCATCTTTAAAATGCAAAACTATGTGAGATATCTAGTGATAGATAATGTTTACACATTAATAGGAAAATATATTTTTGTTGAAATATTTTTATCATCTCTATAAAAGTTTGAAACCCTTTACAAATATTAGGACATACACTTTTGGTATTTTACTGTTAATGACTCAAATTAAAAGTGTTAAAATCAACAAGTGAATACCCAGCTATATCATGATTATTTTCCACCAGTAAGCTGTCAAAGATTATTTATGTAAGCAATTATCCAAATACATAGGACAATAATTTCCTTGTTCAACTTTTTAACATACGTATATTTCTCTTACTTGTTGATCAAATAGTATGTATTTTATTTAGGCTAGTGCCTTAATTAGAATGACATTCCTAAAATTGGAAGGAACGGTACAATTTAAAAAGAAAACAAGGATTAAACAAGACAAAAGATTAATTTTGAAGCAGGAATTTATTGCACTTAAACCTACTGAGATAAGACACATCTAATCAGTACCCTCACAACAGAGGCAGAATGAATAAAAGCTCCCAAGGTCTTTGGTAAATTAGCTAAATCACGTTAGCATTTTACAAAATCTTTGCCTGAAAAACATTTGGCATGAGTCATACGGTCTATCAACTTTGAAGGGTTAACTTTCTGTGATAAGAATGTGAGTAATATAGACAAAGTACTGTAAAGCTATGTATTTGTTAGGTGATGGTCCGTTTAAATTTCATAAAAGTCCTTCAGAAGAAAAGATAAAGCTTCACTCTAGTATTAAAGTTACACTGAGCCACAATCCTTAGAAACTGCCCCCCAAAAGAGTTGCTAAAATATTCAGACACACCCTATTAGCTAGATAAATTCATGATGCTCTGTGAAAATTTAGCGATTAGTCCTGAGGAATTCCTCAGTACACTGCAAAATTTTATTCTAAGTTTTATACCACAGAACGTTCCTTGACTCCTCATGGATCTTCAATCTAAAATTTAGTCCACAGGCTAATATTGCATTGGATACTGTTATGTATATTTAGTGTAGTCTTTTCTACATATTTAACTGGAACAAACTTTTCCTAATTATTATATTTTAGACTAGGAAAAAAATGGTCATTTTTTTTTTTTTTTTTTTTTGGTTTATCCAGCAAACCAAAGCATTGCTCTTGAGTTTTCATTTTAAAGTTACACAATGATGTAACAACACACAGTAAAGTCGGATATTTTAAATATATTTTACATTTACTTTCTGAATAGTCATCTGTGCTATCTCCTTTCTAATTTGTGCTCTATGAGCTTTAAATGTCCCATTAAAATGAATACTCAGTTGAAAGTTCCCCAGCATTTTAATTTATAGTGTGTATTTCTTGTGCATACCTCAGACAAAAATAAGTGTGACAAACACAGGCTTCCCGAGGGAAGCATTTCCTCTCTCAGGTTTAAGCAAAATTTCTGTTCCCAAACTTCTGTTCCCAATTAAGTTTGCTGCTGCATTCGATGCTTAAAAACTTCATTTCACCCAACCTTAAAAATATTCTTGACAGAGGATATTTCTAGTTCTACATTGTCATTGTTTATATACTCAACATCCTTTGGTTCAGTATATTAACTTGAGTCATCTCAAGATTAACTATTAACTCTTCTCCTACTGCTATCTAGAATAATCCTAGCACTAGGCTTTGAAAAGGCTGATTCATGTCAATGTATGACAAAACCCACTACAATATTGTAAAGTAATTAGCCTCCAATTAATAAAAATAAATGAAGAAAAAAAAAAAGAAAAGAAAAGTGCTAGCTATTTTCCATCTGCTGATAGAGGAAGTATCTGCACAAGAGACCAAAACATTTCCTCCTAACCTATATCTAATACAAAGGCACCCAGCACTCTGAATAAAAAGTACCCTGAATGGTATTTCTTAAAAAGGAGTATCATGAGATAACGAGAGTTTATAAACTATTGCAATTAGTTTGTTTGCATCCTGTCAGTCCTGGCTTTGTCTGCTGGAGCCAATCAGGAAGCCCCACTCTTGGTAACCAAGGAGGAGTCTCCTTTGCATCATTCCTCCTTATCATAAAGGTTAACACAAATTCACAGATGGAGAGCCCTAAAGTGAAAGTGAAAGTTGCTCAGTCATGTCCAACTCTGTGCGACTCCATGGACTATTACAGTACATGGAATTCTCCAGGCCAGAATACTGGAGTGGGGAGCCTCTCCCTTCTCCAGGGGACCCTCCCAACCCAGGGATCTAACCCAGGTCTCCCACGTTGCAGGCAGATTCTCTACCAGCTGAGCCACAAGGAAGGGCCAATTTCATGGGTCAAAAATCCCAGAGGTCCTACACTGCTCTTGTGTGTCATCCTACAGGTTATTTCCTTCATTCCAAGCCAACAGTGTCTCCCCTGACATGGCTGAATGGATCCATGTGTCAAAAGCCTACTGTCTTCAGGATATCATCAAGCTACACCCTTGCCTGTCTTTCCAATGCATGCTTTCTCTCTTTTGTGGTATGGATAGGCTGAGAATTTTCCAAATCTTCAAGTTCTGTTTCTTCTTTGTTTAACAATTCCATTTTTATTCTTTCCTCATTATTTTACTGTAAGCGGTAATGAGAAACCATTTCACCATCAGTTACACTTTGCATCAAATAGGAGAAAACAATTTAGCCAAGTTCTCTTCCACTTTACAATAAAGATCATTTCCAGTTACATTTCTCATTCTTGTCTGAGACCTTAACAGAGGCATCTCTGACATTCCTGTTTCTAGCATCCATCTCTTCAAGGAAATTTAAGATTTTTCTGTTGTGTACTGTAAAATTCTTCTAGCCTCTACTCATTACAAAATGCAAAACCAGCATTTAGATATTTGTTAGAATAGTTTGCTAATCCTGGGTTCCCCAACCTCTGGGATCTAGTGCCTTATGATCTTAGGTGGTAGAAATAAAGTGCACAATAAATGTAAAGTGCTTGAATCATCCTGAAACCAACCCCCTCCACCCCCCACTGCCCAAGTCAGTGGAAAGAGCATCTTCCATGAAACTAGTCCCTGGGGCCAAAAAGGTTTGGGACCACTTCCATAATCTCTAATACCAAAATCTGTATTAATTTGCTAGGGCTCAAGTAACAAAGCATGACAAACTTGGTGGCTAAGACAACAGAAACTTATTGTCTCACAGTTCCAGGGACTTAAATTTCAAAACTCACAGCATCAGCACTGCCATGTCACCTGTGAAAGCATCAGTTCTAGTCCTCCCTCCTAGTTTCTGGTAGTTCCTTAGCTTGTGGCATTATAACTCCAATCTTCATCTGATATTCTCCCCATGTGTGTTCATTCCAAAGGTCCCCTTTATAAGGACACCAGTCACAGTGGATTAGGTCCCCACTCAACTTGAGCATGACCCCTTCTTAATGGTATCTGTAATGACTCTATTTCTAAATAAGATCACATTACTAGGTAGTGGGAATTAGGACTTCCAAAACATGACTTTATTTATTTATTTAATTCAACCCACAACACGATAGGTCTTAGATAAGTAACACTTAACCTGATAAACTACTACATAATTATTAGAGTTCCTATGCATGTTTTCATGATGTCTCTCAGACTTTCTTTTCTTATAGCATAGAAATGGGAAAATGAGAGCTGGAGAAGACAATACTTGAAAACATTATTGCTTGCAATATTAGTAAAGGAGAATTAAAAGCAGCTTTTATGCTTGAAGATTTTGATTTGGTACTATTGATTTCTTGGAAACCACAGGTTAGTTTCACAAAATGTGTCAAACATAAGATGCTCGTGTTAAATTAAATTACAACTCCATTCAGGTTACTGGCATTACTTCTCCAGATTGCACTTTCAATGCATAAATTGGTGAATAAAAACTTTAAACATATTACAAAATAAAGAAAAAAGAGAAAACAGTACTCTGTAAGATTTCCATTACACTAACATAGCAAATAGATCAATTTATTTTGTGGGCAGATAGAGAAAACTTTACTGACTGAGATTGGCAACAAATCTCTTATAATTCTCCCCTATCAATTTTCATATATATATATACACACATGAATAAATATAATTTGCCTACTAAAATCACAGAGATAAACTGTATTCTCTTAATGCTATTTGATCCACTGCAAATAACATAATCAGATAATCTCTTATCCATATGAGAGGATTTGCACTGGTTTGAATGCAATGCTTTTATGGGTACAAGGAAGAGAAAAAATAAGCTTTTCTTAAGAGTTTCCATTTTCCACATTAATTTAATAAAACAATGATAAACTGTGCCCCAGATAGGTGATTTTGCTTATTTATAATACATTAACTATTTCCTTTCAACCTAATCTGAGGCTGTTCATCTTGTTTATCAGAACTGTACTTCAGAAAATATGAAGACTATAAATAGCCATGTATCTATTCACTTTAGAAACAGTACTTTTTATAATTTAAGCATGTGAAACCTGAAAAAATGTTATCTTTGTCTTGATAATAAGAAAAATACAGATTACAAAATTTGAAAGTTTTAAAGTTATAAAACTCAGGAAAAATATAAGAAATGCACCTTCTAAATCACTGGAAAATATACAGAAAAAAAGATGGAAATGAAATTTAAATATTAAAAGTGGCTTTCAGGGGTAGTATAAGTTATTCTTGTATTTTTCTCTAATTTCATATTTAGTCTGATAAACACTGCTATTCTGTAACATGACAAATTCCACAAAAATATTTTTAAATTGTTATACAAGAGATCCATGAAGACTGATCTAGGAAAGTTTGTTTTAGAGAAATATTGTAATGATTAGTCTGTTGTGAGAATGAAATACTATTTTCTTAGGAAAAAAAAAACAACATAATAGGAATTAAAGGGAAAATTTTAAATAATCTATTATAAGCTAAAAAGCAGATCAGAAAAGGAAAATTATGGTTTTCTTGGTTCTGATTAATGTATTATGTTCTTTTTGTCAATTCTCACTGAATTTATAAGTTAACCTGCATGACATTATAATTTGGTAATCTGAGAAACTTAATGTTGAAAATCTATACAGTAAAGTAAAAAAATAACTGAACTTTCAAAAAGGCAGCAAGGAAAGGATATTTGGACCAACCACGTATTGTAAAAGATGATGCTATGTGAACACTACAGTTTTGGATTAGATAGAAATAATCACTATTATTTCTAAAATATTCCTAAAATATCTCTTTCTAGTGAAATAGAAAGTTTATAACATAATATATAAACAGAAACTTAGAATGATAAGAAATGTAAATTAGATGACTGGAACAAATGGTCTCACTACATGGTCAAAAATGAAGATCCTGAGTTTTCCCACATAATACAAGTAAGCCTGATATTTATAGACTTAAATACAAAAAGGACATATAGTAGCCTAAGAGGCAAAGCTAAAAAGCATCTTTGCATCAGAGTGAAATTCTTTTAAAACCCCTAAAGTGTATAAAAGATGAGGGGTTTTTGTTAGATTTGACTACCTCAAAATTAAGGATTATATTAAAAGATGATATAGGTCAGGTAATACAGAATACATTTGCTACGTCTTGAAATGAAGAACTGGTATTTAGGGTATACAAAAATCTATAAACCAAGAAAAATATTTAGAAAAGGTGAAAAAAATTTACAGAAAAGTATCACATTACCTAATATGTATTTAAAGAGATCCTAAAAGCACAATTACATCACTATTCTAAATCCAAAGTTATGATAAAATAAAATTATGTATGATTCCATTAATTGAAGAGAATTTCATAATAAACCCCTATACCCTTGTGGCAAGACAAAACCTTCAGTTATTGTGGAAATCAATCAGTCTCCTTAAGTAAAGTTAACTGACATAAAGATGCCCAAGTAAATGGTGATATTTTTCTTGGCTTTCTGTTGTTGTCATTGTTCAGTCGCTAACTCATGTCCTGCTCCTTGTGACCCTATGGACGGAAGCACACTAGGCCTCCTTGTCCTTCACTATCTCCCAAAGTTTGCTCAAACTCCTGTCCATTGTGTTGATGATGCCATCCAACCATCTTATTCTCTGTCAACCCTTTCTCCTCCATCTCCTCCATATTCAATCTTTCCCCGCATCAGAATCTTTTCCCATGAGTCAGCTATTCCCACCAGGTGGCCAAAGTATCGTAGCTTCAGCTTCAGCAACATTCCTTCCAATGAATATGCACGGTTGATTTCCATTAGGAAATGTAAATTAGATGACTGAAAAAAATGGTCTCACTACATGGCCAAAAATGAAGATCAAATGACTGGTTTGATCTCTTCCAGTTCATGGGACTCTCAAAAGTCTTCTCCAGAGCCATGGTTCCAAAGCATCAAAAGAAAGCAGTAAACAAACCTAGAAAAAACTCAGTGTGGAGCAGTGAGATGAAAGGGTGGTCCCTCAAAATCAGAGAATGTTTTCCCCTAAGGCCAGCCAATTTTCAGAAGGGTTGTTTTTTGGCTCATGGTAAGTGAATGAGCTCAAGTTCAGGATTCTAGAAGAAGGAGGGAATATTAACCAAACTTGACTGACAAGCATTCTATTCCTATTAATCAGTGAGGACAAGCAGTTTAGCTAAATAGTTATCAGACAGAGAATACAAATTGAAGGTCATTCCATAAACATACAGGAGGGCATCCATGAATCTTATCTAAGTCATACAGAGAAGATGATTCTTTGCAGTGAGCCACTTCTAGAAACACAAAGGATGGATCTGACCTCAAATGCAAAGGCAACAAAAGCAAAATAAATAAATAAACACCAAATAAAAAAGTTTCTGCACTGAAAAGAAAATCATATAATGGCAACCAACTGAATCAGAGAAAATGTTTGCAAATGATATCTAATAATGGGTTAATATCCAAAATACGTGAAGGACTAATATAATAAATCACACACAAAAATCCAAGCCATCTGATTAAAAATGGGCAGAGGTCTGTTGCAGGAACTAGAACCTTCACAGCAGTGAAAGAACTTTGGTGTAATTACTCTCCAGTTTGTGGATCACCCACCTGGCAGCTCTGTGGTAGGGCTAATGGAGACCTCCTCCAAGAGGGCTTATGCCACACACTGGGCCTCCCAGGACAGCTGCTGCCAGTGCCCTGTCTCCGTGGCAGACCACTGCTGCCCCATGCTTCCATGGGAGACCCTCAAACACTCATAGTCAGGTCTGGTTCAGTTTCTTGTGGGGGTCACTGCTCCTTTCCCTGGGTCCTGGTGCACATAAGGTTTTGTTTGTGCCTTCCCAGAGTCTGTGGCAGGTATGAGGCTTAATTTTAACTGATTGTGTCTCTCCTACCATCTCGTTGCAGCTTCTCCTTTTTTCCATGGACATGGGTAAATCTTTTTTTGGTGGGTCCCAACATTCTCTTGTTGATGGCTGTTCAGCAGCTAGTTGCGATTTTGGTATTCTCACAAGAGAAGATGAGTGACTATACTTCTACTCTGCCATCTTGGTACTGATATTTTGAGGATCTGAATACATATGCCCGAAGATATACAGATGGCCAACAGACACATGAAAGATTCTCTGCATCACTAATCAGGGAAGCACAAGTCAAAAATCACAACAAGATATGTCACACTTCTCTGAATGGCTATTATTAAAAAGCAAGGGATAAAAAATGTTGGTGAGAATGTAGAGAAAAGGGAACACCCTTGGGCACTGTTAGGAGGAATGTAAGTTGGTGAAGTCACTAGGAATAACAGCACAGAGGTTCTTCAAAGAGCCAAAAGTATAACTATTATATGATTCACTAATTCCACTTGTAGATATACTTAATCAAAGGAAATGAAAACAGTAACTCAAAAAGATTTCTGAACCCCCATGTTCACTGCAGCTTTACAATAGCCAAGATATGGAAACAAACCTAAATGTCTATGAGTGAATAGAGAAAACGTAGCATATATACAATGGAAAATTATGTTCATAAAAAAGACTGAAAATCTGCCATTTGTGAAAACACAGATGGACCCTGAAGGCACTATGCTAAGAAAAATAAGTCAGACATAATCAATCAATAAATAACATTATCTTACTTATATGTGGAATCCAAAACATAAACAAAAACCAAGTTTACAGATGACACATTGTTGGTTGCCAGAGGGTGTGGTGAGGGGTGGAAGGTGGGAAAGTGGGTGAGGAAGGTAAATAGACATAGACTTTATTTCCAGGTATGAAATAAAGGCATGGGGGTATAATGTACAGCATGGTAACTATAACTAATAATATATTGCATATTTGCAAGTTGTTATGAGCAAATTTTAAAAGCGCTCATCATAGAAAGAAATTTTTTGTAACTATAGTGATGGATGTATCTGGACTTACTGTGGTGATCATTTCACAATATATAGCAATATTAAATCAATGTTTTATACCTGAAACTGATGATATGTCATTATGTCTCAAAAAAACTATTAGAGGGTCAGAAGATTAGCTACAGATTTATTTATTCCTTGAAACACTAAAATATGACAAATTTAAGAGGGCTTTCTTTTGTTTTAAATAAGGTAGAATAATACAATTAGGAAAATACAGATAAAAACCCTCTGGAAACTCATTCTGTTTATGCTGAGTATCTGTTTTCTATTTTTCCAAACAATGGCCTTGAATCAATTCTAATCTCTGTGAAAGACAACATGCACAAATAACTGCTGATGCTTACTAGCTGTCCTTGAAAACACAGGGAAGAGTTAATGTTTCAATAAATATCTTGACTTTGGAGTTCATGAAACTTCCAGGATAACTACTCATCACAATATATTTTCATGAATAGAAGATATATTTTGTATAAAAATGTGTAATTCTAGAGCTATTGTAGTTTGCTTTTCATTAAATCCAATAATGGCTAGCCCAAATATGGAATGGGGAAATATGAAGTCTAAAAGTTCTGGCTATGAATCAGAAGGAACCAAAATTTTAAAGTGCAATAAAAAATTAATCACGCATTAGCTATGTTCAAGGTTATTTTAGTTGCCCCCATGATTTAATACATGTAAACACAGGGCTCCCATTTTCTACAATGAAAGTTAGTCATGAACATACATGACTGTAGCAGATCATATATAATATAAAGTGAAATGTATATAACATCAATAATATTTGGTAGTATTTTACAGTAATGGTTTATATGATGGCAGAATAATATCCCACAGGAGTTCTGGTACAAATATGGTACACAATTGCTAGGTCGCTTCAGTCATGTTGGACTCTTTGCAACCCTACGGACTATAACCTGCCAAGTTCCTCTGTCCATGAGATTCTTCAAGCAAGAATACTTGAGTGCATAGCCATGCCATCCTCCAAAGGATCTTACCAAACCAGGGATCGAAACCAAGCCTCTTATGTCTCCTGAATTGGCAGGAGGGTTCATGACACTAGCGCCAGCTGGGAAGCCCACAATCATTAGGGGCTCCATTTAAATGGTGCTTTATACATTTAAGTTTTTAGGGATGCAATTTCCAAATATGAAGCACTGATGACTGCAATAGTTGAAGCATCACTGGGCTGTAGGAAAGTGTTAAGAAAGGGAGGACATTAACATCAGAAGGACCTTTTTCCAAAACCTCTCTGACCCTCATAAGGTGAACTCAATTATCTTTTCTCTGATTATTATATCCATCTGTAAAGTGGGAACATCACCTATTGTTCAGAATTTCAAAAATGTTGAAAGTTTTTATTTTTAAAATTTGCATAGGAATTAGCATAGAGACTAGAGCAGAAATACGATGCATATTAACTCATTCTCTACCAGTCTGACAAGTTCCACATGAAAGCAGCAGCGTATTGGATAATGAAGAGTGATGCAGTATTCCTGAAGATAAGTTACAGGTTAAGTGGCTGTCAGTGGTAGGATCAAGCTATTTTTGCAGACTTAAGAAACCAGGAAAAGATGTTTTACTGAGGTAATGAACAGCACTGTATTTTTGTCTTATTGTTCATTTTTGCTGACTTGTTTTAGATTTATACAACAAGAAACTATAGAAACATGGCAGCAGTAAACATTTCCAATTATATGTATATACATATTAAAATATGTATATTAATTGATATAACATTTATAAAGAGTATATTCAGACAGCCCAAGTCAAAATTTAGTGGAATTTATACCATGAACCAACTGGAGTGATTTCAAAATTG
Organism: Dama dama; assembly: GCF_033118175.1. Classification (NCBI taxonomy): domain Eukaryota; kingdom Metazoa; phylum Chordata; class Mammalia; order Artiodactyla; family Cervidae; genus Dama; species Dama dama. Next base: position 64,287,258 of record NC_083710.1, on the reverse strand, counting down.
ATTTTAGGACTGTAAAATAAACCTAGCTAATTGTACTTATAACTAGTATTATCACAAGCACTGTTGAAACTCCAAAGATAACGCATTGCTTTTGAATATACTGAAAGCACGCCCCCACACACTCCAAAACATGGCATATGTGGTATCTTCTGTGACACTTGGCACTCAAAACACTTGAAGTTATCACTTTGTGATAATTCTGAATTAGATAACAATATGTTACTAAAAAAAACATGCTATACATATGTATCCGGACAACATCCACAAGTCTAACTTAACATCTATTAGTTTACCAGGTTACACAGATGCTAGATTAATCTCTTTGGAATATTAACTATGTTTTACAGAACTCAGGCACTGTGATCTTTACATACAGATATATCTTACTCAGTTTCACAACAATCCTGAGATTATGAACCCACTATTTCCTCAATTTCTCTAATTGAAACTAGTGATATTAAGTTACTTACCCAAGATTACTCAGCTGGTAATTGGAATGAGCCAGGATTCTTGATAGCTTCACTTAGAGCCAGTGTGTACCACAGTTTATTAGAACCAAGGGGCTTAAGAAAAGGTGAATTAGAGATGGATGGTTGAAAATCAAGAAGAGATAACTTAGGGTAGGTAATTTTCAATGATGAGTTAACCTGTTTCTGGATGGTGACAACAAAAGTTTAATCAATGAGGAACTGCATGTCTGGCTGAAATGATCTATACATTACTAATTTCTTTGTTTCATTTGCATTTTTTCCAGCATATACTAGGACTAGTCACAGAATTGCAGAGAACTGAGTATGAAGAATATATAGTACAATTTCCACAAAATCAGCACTTAAGTGCTGCTGACCATCAAGGTGCCCCTGTGGAATACTCACCAACTGTCCTAATTATTATATAAAAACTCTTTTAGTGATGCTGTTACATCTCACTCCACCTAAAATGTACACTATTTTTTCCCACTTAAAGTGACAGTTAAAATGGTGCTGAAAACTTATTGAAAACATCCTCAGTAGGGTTAAAAATAAATAAATAACCTGAAACAGTGCTCCAAAAGGTTAACAGAAATTGGTGACTAACAAATCTTCTGAGTTTCTTTTACAGACCAGCAGACAAAGGAACAGCCTGTTAGAAAACCCTCTGCTTATAGCCTGTCTTAGCTGAGCAAGTTCATGTTTATTATTTTGTAAATTGAATGTCCTCCATACTTCACAGGTAGTATAGATAATATTTGAGGTATGGTAACTATGGTAATGGCAGAGCGGGGCTTAAGTTCTTTTTCAGGAAGCTTGAAGTCTGCTCTTGTCCAATTTGCGCTGGACAGGAGTAGTTGGGACCACAGAACTAGGCTTGCACAAGTGTCAAGTGAGTGACCTTCTGACACTGGAGGGCCAAAAACTCCACGCTCACAGTGAAGTGCCGCCATTTCTCAACATGCATCCCGAGAAGCAGCATGTATCTCAGATACACCTGCACAGAACATGGATTACCTCACCTTTTCCCTACCTCCAGTCTTCTGTCTCCTCACCTATGACCACCTTATACTCTTCACCCACAAAAATCCTAAGCTTCCCACTCTTGCAGGGTGGAATCAGAGATTTGTTCCCCCATCATCTCCTCACTTGGCTGCCTTTGTGAATAAACTCTCTTTGCTGCAACACTCAGAGTCCCAGCAATTGGCTTTACTGCGTGTCTGGCAAATGAACTTGGTTTGGTAACACTATGGCCTCGTCCACGAAGGAGATTTTCAAACATGATGTGCTCGGCTGCCTCAGCCGTGCCCAAGCCTTCGTAACCCCGTGAGCTGTAGCCCGCCAGGCTCCTCCGTCCACGGGATTCCTCAGGCAAGAATACTGGAGTGAGTTGCCATTTCCTCCTCCAGGGGATCTTCCCGACCCAGGGATCAAATATGTTGTCTCCTGTGTCTCCTACACCGGGTTAGGATTTTTTTACCACTGAGCCACCTGGGAAGCCCAGGACTCCCACATACCCCTGAAACCTCCCATTTCTAGAATGAGAACTCGTGTTGTTATATCCAAATCTCTGGAACTCATGACAGTTACCTTACCCACCTTTGAATAAAGTTTAGTTCATCAGCAGCCTTCGTATGATATGCTGCACAAAATTTACCTATTTCATGGATAAGCATATATATTTAAAAATTCCTGGCATATCTCTGGTTTTTCTTAAAACCAAAAAAAAAAAAAAAAAAACCTGCTATTTATTCTACAATTGGTTTCCAATTTTCACTCTGAAGACAGAAAATGCAAATTAGGCTAAAAGTTTATATTAAAAAATACCAAAAAAATAATAAAAAGTACCTACTTTTGAATAAGTATTTACTTTTGGCTTTCATTAAAGAGATCTGAACATTTAATGATTGAAGATATTTTAAAGACACTAGAGTCTATTGTAAAAGTATCTCTTAGTAATTTGGTATCAAACACTAAAATTCAATCATTTTAATTAAAGACCTCTGAGACAAAGTAGTAGAAATCACCCAAGCTAAGAAAAAAAAATTACAAGTGGGTATAGTCTGAGACTTCTGGAACATCAAGCATATTGATATTCATATTACAGATATCTCCTGAGAAATCTGTATGCAGGTCAAGAAGCAACAATTAGAACCAGACACAACAGACTGGTTTCAAATCGGGAAAGGAGTACGTCAAAGCTGTATATTGTCACTCTGCTTGTTTAACTTACATGCAGAGTACATCATGAGAAAATTTGGGTAGGATCTAGCACAAGCTGGAATTAAGATTGCTGGGAGAAATATCAATAACCTCAGAGATGCAGATGACACCACCCTTATGGCAGAAATGAAGAGGAACGAAAGAGCCTCTAGATGAAAGTGAAAGGAGAATAAAAAACTGGCTTAAAACTCAACATTCAAAACACTAAGATTATGGCATCAGCTCCCATCACTTCATGGCAAATTGATGAAAAAACAATGGAAACAGTGACAGACTTTATTTTCTTGGGCTCCAAAATCACTTCAGGTGGTGACTGCAGCCACGAAATTAAAAGACGCTTGCTTCTTGGAAGAAAAGCTATGACCAAACTAGACAGCATATCAAAAAGCAGAGACATTACTTTGTCAACAAAGTCCGCTTTTCAAAACAGTGATTTTTCCTATAGTCACATATGGATGTGAGAGTTGGACCATAAAGAATACTGAGCACTGAAGAACTGATGCTTTAAACTGTGGTGTTGGAGAAGGCTCTTGAGAGTCCCTTGGACTGCATGGAGATCAAGCCAGTCAATCCTAAAGTGAATCAGTCCTGAATATTCATTGGAAGGACTGATGCTGCAGCTGAAACTCCAATACTTTAGCCACCTGATATGAAAATTGACACCTTGGAAAAAGACTCTGATGCTGGGAAAGATTGAAGGGAGGAGAAGAAGGGGACGACAGAAGATGAGATGGTTGGATGGTATCACTGACTCAATGGACATGAGTTTTAACAAGCTCTGGGAGTTGGTAATGGACAGGGAAGCCTGGCATGCTGCAGTCCATGGGGTCCACAAAGTGTCCGACAAGACTGAGCAACTGAGCTGAAGTGAACTGATAGGTATCTTAGAAGGAGACAAAACAAAGAGCAGAAAAAATTATTTGAAGAAATAATAGCTGAAAAATTTCCTAACCTGGAAAAGAAAACACATCCAGGTCCAAAAAGCTGAGTCCCAAACAAGACCACCTAAATAGGTCCAAACAAAGACCACCTAAATAGGTCCAAACAAAGACACATAGTTATTAAATCGGCAACACTGAGAATTTTAAGAGCAGCAAGAGAAAAACAACTAGTTACATTCAAGAGAACTCCCATGAGACTCTCAGCTAACTTTGCAGAAGAAATTCTGCAGGCCAGAAGGAAGTGGCATGATACATTTAACACAATAACAAACATATAGCCAAGAATACTTTACCTAGTAAGGTTATCATTCATACTTGAAGGAACTCTTAAGAGCCAAAGGTAGAGCCCTCTGACACTTTACTAGAAATCTTTATTAACAATTTTTAATTAGGAGTACCTGCCAGCTACAAGTACATTTAATTATTTTCTAACTATTATTCCTTCATCTTTCTGTAAAAATGTAATAAGAGATTTTGGCAAATCTCTGTGGAAATGTAGATAACAACACTGCTGTTTTGGTAGATATATTTCATTTCCTATTCTGAATAGCCTCAGCACTTGAAAGGGATATTGCATAATATTTTATAATGAAAAGTTTTTGACTGAGCAATGTCTTTCTTCCCTATTTTGCCCAAGAATCTACATCCTCTGTTTAGGCAACTGCTCCTTCCTCACTCCAACTTTGGCTCTAGATGAGACTTGTAATTATTTCACTTCATCTTCATGGGCAGAAGGATGGTTTCCAAAAATAAACCAAACCAATCCTTGCTAATCAGAATTCATTATAAGAATCTCTCCAACTGACTTGGAACTATGAGGCTTAAGTCTCTCTGAAATGTTATGCAGAGAGATGATAAAAAAGAACAAATCAACTACTACAGATTCATGTTGCTCTTATCGTTGTATCCTTGGTTACAGACTGTACTATTTTTTTGAAAGATGGCAACTAGTCAATCAAATGTGTGTAGGCAATTACTTAACACGGAAAAGTTGAAATAAGTTTCTAACTTTAATTTTCTATAGGTAGTTAGAAACTGGTTCTATTTTCCATAATGTTTTTTTCTGAAGGCAAAAATACTCGAAATTGACCAAAACTCACAGATAATGTATTTTAAAGAATTTAGTCATCAGATGATAGCTACTTAGAAATAGATTCAAAATATTAGTGATTATATAATTGGCACTGAGGACACAGCAAAGAATAAGATGAACATATGTAGTTCTGGACTCTATAGGTCTTAGTTTAGTGGATAAGATCGAAAGCTATGTAAATAAAGTAAGAACTAATTACAGATTAAAATAGATCCACTGGGAAAAAAAAGATAGAGTACAGTGACAGTAAGTACAACTTGGAGGCACTTTAGATCCTGGAGAAGTTTTCTATTATAAAGGACACTAAATTTGTAATTTTAAGAATGTAAAGAAGGTTAAGGTTTCTTGAAAGAGAAAAGCTGAGAAGTACTGGAGATAGAAAAGACATTGGTTTCAGAAACAAAAGAAGCCTGAGAAGAGAGATTCAAGATAAGGTTGCAGGAATTAGTGAGAGAGAACACAAAAGGACGCCTAGACCATAAGTTTGTTTGCTTTTTTTTCCTAAACAAAATGGTAAAACATACTATGATAAGGTTTTTCTTTTTAAAGGTATTCTGTGGCTATTTGATGAAGATCATCATGTGTAAGAGCAAGACGAGAAATGGAAAATTCACTTAAGTTGCTATTTCAGCACCTAAAATATCATCGTTGAGACTCAAACTGTAGTAGACCTGCACACAAGATTAAGATAGATATGAAAGGTGCATATTTGAAGGAATAGAGCTTGATGACATCTGAGATGAAGATGCTAAGAGAAAATGAGCTATCAATAACAATTATCAAATTTCTGGTGAAAGTGGTCAAATCACGGTGCTGTAAACTATAATGGGGACACAATAAAGAAACACTGATGGTGAGGGGAAGACAGATAGAATTCATTAGGTAAGTAACTGTCTTGAGTTGCTAATGAATGAGCCAGGAAAGAGGAGGCAAGTAGCCAATTAAATGAGTACACAAACTGGAGAAAATGTCTAGGCTGAAATCCCTGTATTGGAAAAGAAGTGAGTATAGAAACTTTCAAACAAATAAAATGTATAGACATTGCTGCTGCTGCTAAGTCGTTTCAGTTTTGTTTGACTCTGTGCGACCCCACAGACAGCAGCCCACCAGGTTCCTCCATCCCTGGGATTCTCCAGGCAAGTATACTGGAGTGGGTTGCCATTTCCTTCTCCAGCATAGACATTAGAATATGCAAAAAAAGGTTCAGTTCAGTCGCTCAGTCGTGTCTGACTTTTTGCGACCCCATGGACTGCAGCACACCAGGCTTCCCTGTCCATCACCAACTCCCAGAGTTTATCCAAACTCACGTCCATTGAGTCAGTGATGCCATCCAACCATCTCATCCTCTGTCGTCCCCTTCTCCTCCCACCTTTGCCATCAGGTGGCCACATTATTGGTTTCAGCTTCAGCATCAGTCCTTCCAATGAATATTCAGGAGTGATTTCCTTTAAGATGGACTGGCTTGATTTCCTTGCAGTCCAAGGGTCTCTCAAGAGTCGTCTCCAACACCACACACAGTTCAAAAGCATCAATTATTCAGCACTCAGCCTTCTTTATGGTCCAACTCTCTGTCACATCCATACAAGACCACTGGAAAAACCATAGCTTTGACTAGACAGGCCTTTGTTGGCAAATGTCTCTGCTTTTTAATATGTTCTCTAGGCTGGTCATAGCTTTTCTTCCAAGGAGCAAGCATCTTTTAATTTCATGGCTGCAGTCACCATTTGCAGTGATTTTGGAGCCCAAAAGAATAAAGTCTCTCATTGCTTCCCCATCTATTTGCCATGAAGTGATGGGACCAGATACCATGAGAAAAAGGTTACTCTGATCTATTATTCAAGGAAGTATTTGAGAAATTAAAACAGGGGCATATGTTTAAGGTAACTGACACGTAACAAATAGTTAATGCATAAACTATTGGACAAAATACTACCATTTCACAGGTGACAGCACAGGAATGAGTAAAATAGAAAAGCTGATAAAGTTTCTTATTCTTGTTTTCAGAAAGGATGTGACTATTTAACTTTTTTGATTGAAATAAAATACATTTACTCATAATTATTGGTTTTTATTGATAGTATATTATAAATATTATGCAAATATACAGATTCTATTAATATCTGTAAGTCACCTACCAGTTTAAGCATGTTGTTACCTCTTTGGATTATTTTCTCCTTTTCTAAGCTCATTGATGTATTTGTAAAGATCTTTAAAACTATTACTTAAGGTATTCTTCAATATGGATATCAAGATGTTTGTTTTCATAATATACATAGGTGCTTTATTTGGGTACAAAACTGTATTTACTATTATAAATATTTTACCACAACTGGGCTAAAAGTGTTTGCATTGAGTCAATTTTATTAACTATTTTGAGAATACATTATACTTTTCTGAATTTATGCATATTATAATCATTCAATTAATTCTGTGAGCTCATTTACTTAGTAAGCCCTCACTCTATCAATTTCACGAAGGGGTGCACGAAGTCTCTCACTAATATTGTGAATTTATATTAGTAAATCCATAAAATAATTTAAAAATATCTGAAGCAAAACTGACAGATTATATGTGTATCTATAGATATATTATATGCATTTAATCAATCAGTTAAGTTAGCTGAAGTGAGTTAAAAACTAAATCTTATTTAAAAAAACTAATACATACAGTTCCATAAGTTAAATAAAAGCTGGAAAACTAATCTAATCATTCCATGAGCAAGCATAACCTATCATTACTGGGTTATGATAGTAATTTTTCTAAAGACAGTTTTATGTGAAGTGATAGTTCACAAATGATAATATGTGTAATCATGAGCGTCAAAAGTGCAAAAAGTTTACTTTAGTTCTTAGAAATACACTGTGTAAAATGACTTATTAAAACTCCCTTCAAATCTCTATAAACCTTTAAAACATTCTTAGAACCACCATACCATTATTAGGCCTGAAAGACGCATCTTTATATTCTATGACCTTATGGAAGGAACCTAAACCAGTGAGTGTAATAAACATGAATATCCCAACTGGAAATGTTCCATACAGGTCTTCAGCAATCATGTATTGAATTTAACAGATAGTAAGTGTTCTGAACCTGAGTGATTATTACATCAGGAGCTAGGGGATCAAGTTACAGTAAAGGATATCATGCCAACAAAGAATAAGGCAGAATACCCTATAACGATGGAAAAGATGGTCTTTCTCCTGGTTTGTCACTTCCTTGTTTACTTACTTCTAGAATATATCAAAATATTTCCAAAATAATCATCACTTTTGTCATCACAGTTATTTAAGAGTTTAATTTTCTCTTGCAATGAAACTGTGACTAATGTAATAATACCCAATGTACAGATTGCATCAGTATACAACTTATAATACACATTCAGCAAATATTACTCAAGTACTTATGCTTAGAATTTGTATACTTATTTAATATATATTGTATAATAAACTATGATGGTTGTGCAGTATCTGGTAGCAGCAATAGAGGCAGGGAGAAGTAATCGGACTCTGGATAAAGTAGGAAGGCAACATCTTCAAAACATAATTCATGACACTTTACACATTGGTATCAAAGGTTATTATAAATAACTATGCATGACATCTTTGATATATATGCAGACTACATCATGCAAAGTATTGGGCTGGGTGAATCACAACCTGGAATCAAGACTGCCAAGAGAAATATTAACAACCTCAGATATGCAGATGATACCACTCTAATGGCAGAAAGGAACTAAAGAGGAACTAAAGAGTCTCTTGATGAGGGTGAAAGAGGAGAGTGAAAAAGCTGGCCTGAAACTCAACATCACCAAAATGAAGATCATGGCATCTGATCCCATCACTTCATGACTAATAGAGGAGCTGGGAAAGTGAATGCAGTGACAGATTTCATTCTCTTGGGCTTCAAAATCACTGCAGATAATGACTGCAGCCATGAACCACTACAATATTATAATTAGCCTCCAATTAAAATAAATTAATTAAAAAATGAAAGTTAAAAAAATAAGGCACTTGCTCCTTGGAAGGAAAGTTATGACACACCTAGACAGCATATTAAAAAGCAGAGACACCACTTTGTTGGCAAAAGGTCCATATAGTAAAAGTCACAGTTTTTCCAGTACGCATGTATGGATGTGAGAGTTGGACCATAAAGCAGGCTGAGCACTTCTGAGAGTCCATTGGGCTGCACGGAGATCAAACCAGTCAATCCTAAAGTAAATCAGCCCTGAATATTCATTGGAAGGACTGATGTCAGAGCTGAAGCGTCAATACTTGGGTCACCTGATGCAAAGAACCGACTCATTGGAAAAGACCCTGGTGAAGGGGTGGCAATGGATGAGATGGTTAGATAGCATCACCAACTCAATGGACATGAATCTGAGCAAATTCTGGGAGACAGTGGAGGATAAAGGAGCCTCTCATGAGGTCACAAAGAGCTGGACATGACTTAATGACTGAAGAACAAATCAAAGGTGTAAAGAACTAAGGAAAAGCAGGTGGAAGGTATCAACTTAGACAGGAGGGAGTGAAAGTGGAGCCAGTTTTGGGTAAAATAAAAGTTCAATTTCATATGCTATAACCTTGATACTCAGTGGAAATTTAAGTAGAAATGTTTAGCAAATATTTAGCTGTGTGAATTCAGATAAAAGGTTTGACTGGAGATAAATTTTGTAGTTGTTGGCTTATAAATAGTACATGGAACTGGATAAGATCACCAAGGCATAAGTGTAGATAGAGAAAATCACAGGGCCAATATTAAACCCCAGAGCACAACTCTGAGGAAAAATGATGAAACAGGAATGAAATCTGAGTAGACACGATCAATAAAAGAAGAAATTAAGAGACAATGGTGTTCTAAAAGCAAAATGAAAGTCAAGGAATAATTACCACCATCAAATGCTATTTCTAACTCAAATGATACAGAAATAGAAATGTCACTGCTGACCTCCCATAGTGGTCAATTAATTGCCTTTGTCTGCACTGTGCATGTATCATATGCATGGGAGTGATTATGGGGAGTTGTGTGTTTGTGGCAGTGGGTAGAAAAATTGAGGGGCATGAACTTCAGATTTAATCAAAGAGAATAAATCCCATTTTAATAAAATACTGAGAAACAAATTTTAATAAAAGATCCAGAAGTGTACAAAACAGTTATTTCTTTAAATGCCCAGAAAATATTTCAGTTTGTTTTAAATTAACACAGCTGCTTGTAAAAGCTTCACTCAAATTGTAATTCTACCACATACAAAAAACCTAAACAAAATACATGAAAAGGTTGTTTACCGATACCGGACAAAAGGTGTTACAAAACTGTGATAACTAAAGTAAAAAGGTAAATCTTACAATCATCTCAGATTAATGAAAGAGACTCCAAGCCTCAGCAAAGGCTGTGTAGAACCATGATCCAACATGCTTGCAGAGTTGAAGGGACAGATATTAGAGTTTAGAAAGGCTAAGGTGGCTATAGGTCTCATAGCAGAATATCAAAGTTAAGGGAGCTACACAGAGAAAAGCATTTCTAAGACTGCATAGAATACCTTCCTCTTGAGTCTCTGGCAGAGTACTGATCTGTATGTGTATAGGGCAAAACTTGAAAACTAAAGAAGAAAAAACAACAACAACAACGACAAACATTCCACTAAAAAGTCATGAAGTCAACCCAGGCCTATTTACATTCTCACTAGCCACAATTTAGAGACTGCTTAATACACAGGGCACCAGAGAGAATCCACAGCATGACTGTGTTTCAGTAGTGGTGCTCTTCCAGCATGAGAGAATGGGCAGGTCTATACCTACCTTTATCAGAATGACAAGCAAGCTGATTTTAAATAACTTACTATAAATAACTTAGTAATAATAAACTAGTGTTCTGTCATATTAATAATTATATACTGATAATAAGATAATATTAAAATATCTAAATTATTGCTACATTGGAAGATATTATAGTAGATTATGTACTGCAGAAGATAACATCAGTGAACTTGAAGACAGAACATAAACTATCCAAAATGAAGTACACAGAGATCTTTAAAAAAAAAATCAGAGCCTCAGGAACCTGGGGGACAAAACCTAGTAATCTCAGACATATAATCAGAATTATAATCCTGGGCAGAAGTACAGGGGTGAAGAGGAAATATATTGAAGAATCTTGTGCGTACATGCTGTCACTTCAGTCTCTTTGTGACTTCACTCTTTGTGACCCTATGGACTATAGCCCACCAGGTTTCTCTGTCCATGGGATTCTCCAGGCAAGAACACCAGAGTGGATTGCCACACCCTTCTCTAGGGGATCTTTCCCGACTCAAGGATTGAACTCCCATTTCTAAATCTCCCTCACTGACAGGTGGGTTCTTTACCACTAGCGCCACCTGGGAAGCCCACTGTCTTCAGTGGCTGTCTCAGAACTGTCTAAATTTGATGAAAACTGAGCTTACAGATCAAAGAAGTTTAGTGAATCTCAAGCATAACAAAGAAAATCATACCAACGCACATCATAACAAAACTGCTGAGTAAAATAAAGAGAAAATTGTGATACTCAGAAAAAATAGAAAGGAACAATGACAACAGTAATAGCCAACTTGGTTGGTAACCATTTCAAGACAGAAAAATCTAGATTTGAAAATATTAAAGAAAAATACTCAAGTCTGTACACTGAAAGTATATAAAATAAAGGCAAGACAAAACTTCTCGCAGAATGAGAAAATTTACTGGCAAGAGATATTCCAGAGTAAAATGAAATGATACTATCAAGGAAATAGTATCTACACAAAAGAATGAAGAGTTCTAGGCAGTTAATGGGTAAGTAAAAATTTTCCCATTTTTATTCCCTCTAGAACAGTTGGTTAAAACAGTTATGGTCAACATTTTGTGAGGGATATAATACATGCAGAAGTAAAATACATTGAATAGTATGCACAATGGGAGGGAAGAAACAGAAATATGCTAATGTAAAAGTCTTACACTCCAAAAGAACTGCTACAAAAATTAACGATATGTTAATATGTATTTTAAAAAAATGGTTCCTCAGTCTCAGCACTAATGACATTGGAGTTAGATAATTCTTTGTAGGGAGCTTCCCTGTGTGGCTCAATGTTGAAGAAACTGCCTGTCAATGCAGGTGAGCAGGTTCAATCCCTGAGTAGGGAAGATCCCCTGGAGAAGGAAATGGAAACCCACTCCAATATTCTTGCCTGAGAAATTTCATGGACAGAGTCCATGGGGTTGCAGAGTCAGACATGATTTAGTGACTAAATAATTCTTTGCTGTGGGAGACTCTTGTGTATTGTAGAATGTTTAGTGGTTAGAAACCAGCTATTTTTCTAAAATTCCATCAGTGCACACACACACATCTCCAAATATAACAAAAGAAAGTATCTCCAGACATTGACAGATATACCATGGTGCAAAATCATACCAGGTTTAGAAACAATGTCTTAGAATATAAAAGACACACAGTTAATAAATGAATAATAAAGATAAAACAGAATACCCAGAAGTTTTATTTCAAAAGAAAACAAGTTTTTAAAAAAATCAGATGGGACAAAATTGAAAAGGTGGTGGGTTTAAATCTGAAAGTACTAGTAAATTAAACACTCCAAGTAAAGATAAAAATGTGAAATAGGATGAAAAAGATTCGAGTATACACCTTTTTTTTTTTTTAATAAGAACCCACTTTCATTATGAATAAGATACAGATGGGTTACAAAACAAGAGGATGAATGTCCATACCATGCAAACACTATCAAAAGTAATGCAAGAAAGTACCCAAACTTCTGGAGAAAAAACACTGTCAGAATAGAGGAAGATTTCATAATAAGGGACAACAACAATGAACATATATATATACATACATACATATATATATATAATGAGTTTAAAAACACATAAAGAAAGTAGGAGAAAAAAATGAAGTAAATGGAAAAAAATAGATTTAAAAATTCAATTAACCCAGTTATGTCTTCTTTAGAGGACCAACATAGTAAAGGAAAAAAAAAAAAAAAATTCCTAGCAAGGCTAAAGGGCAGGGTCACAGGTGAGACACAGAGAAGATAACTAAGTCACAAAATACCAATATTAAGAATGAAAAGCTGGAAATCCTACTGACTACTACTATGGACATTAAAAGAATAACAAAGGGAATAATATGGAGTACTCTATTTCATTGTGTTTGACAGTTTAGAAGAAAAGGGTTCTTCAGAAGAACTACTAGTGCTTACCTGAGACAAAATCTATATTCTGCATCTGAAAAATTAGAAACTGCCTTATAATAAAAGAATGAAAGCCCAGTTGACTTCATTAGTAAAATTTAACAAAGATTTAAGGAAGAAATTATGCCAATTCTTCAAAAACTCTTGGAGGAGGACACTTTCCATATAATTTTTTTGAGTCCAGCACATGCTGATTACGAAAACAAAAGACACAACTACTGGCCCATATTCATTATCAATTTGATACAACAAATCTTAATTTTAGGTAAAATCCAACAATATATAAAAATAAATCAAGGTGGATTTACACCAGAAAGGAACTCTGATTTAGCTGTGTAAAGCAATCAATATAAACAACATTATTGACAAGATCATGATCGTCTCAATATTTGGAGAAAAATACTGATAACTTCAACACTCATTCATTATTTAAAAGAACATAAAAACTAGTCAACTTGCCATAGGAGGGAATTTAATCTCAAAAGGACATACACAAAACCTGTATAATATTATACTCACTGTTGAAAATTTAAACGCTTTTATCTGCTTTCACTCTGAGATCAAGGAAAAGATGCCCACTCTCAACACCTATTCAATATATATGCATGTCCTGGACAGCAGAGCAACAAGAATGAAACCTGTAATAATGGGGTTTGTTTTTTTTTTTAAGTAAAAAAGTCTTTAATCACAAATCACAGAAAAAATTACTATGCTGCTGAGTTTAGAAGGGCAATGTGGCACAAGGGGGCTACGTGAAATGTGCACATTTCTCACATGCTCATGCCATCCAATGGCACTGAACACCTAGAAAGCAAACTAAAACCTAAACATTACAGATACTACAGAAGGATAAATATATGCAAAAATATATTTAAAATATACTTAAAATAAATAGATAAATAAGTAAATAAAAATATAAAAATACTTAAAAATCAGAAAACATTCTGAGACAAATGAAAGATCTAAATAAAGACTACATGTTTCTAAACTGAATAAATATAAAATCTGTTTTGAAAATTAAGTGAGCTAGTATAGTCAACCAATTTCAAACATAAATCAAGGTTTATGGCTTTTACCTAATATAGCAAAGCTCCAAATCTGCTTATCAAAACAGTGTGATAATGGCATAAACAAAGAAATCTAGATCAGAAGACCAGAAAAGCAGTCAAGAAATAGACTCATATATATAACCATATATTTTAGAGAGGCACTAAGGTAAGGAACACAAAGGATTTTTTGTAGATTTTTTGTTTTTTTGTTTTTTAAACAGTTAACTGTGGAACAGTATAATATCAATTTGAGCGAAAACATTAACATTTAATTTATACTTCATTTACAAGTTAATGTGAATTTGATCATAGACATTTGTCATTTTTTCTAACATCAATTTACTAAAATTTTACTTATATAATGGATATAAACTCATCTAAATTTTAAATATTTTTGTCCTGCCATCTAGATATTGATTTTTATGATTTCACTTCCAAAAACATTAAACTTTTACATAATAAGTTTACCTATTTCTTTTTTTCATGCATCTAATGCACTAGCTTTGTAAAAAACTCACTTCCAACCTTGTTATGTAAGTATTCTCCTATATAGTTTTTCCTAGATTTCTGTTTTTCACTTTTGCCATCTAACTCTAAGAAATCTGAACTGTTACGTTCTGTTATTTAAGTTGTTAAATCTCTTTCTTTTCAAATGGATGTTCAGTAGGTTGCAGTGTTTATAAACTATTATGTCCTTTCACCATTGAACTGAACGATAGGTATTATATTCTCATATTTATTGGAACCAATTTCTGTGGTTGACACACTTTTCCTATTTGCTCTTGTCAAGTTACCTTGGAAACTTTCTTCTTTTGCTTGCTCAAAAGAGCTCAGGTCTAGCTTAAAAGCACCTTGAACAAAGGCAACCTCTTGTGGCTAAAAAGCCCAGCAGTCCATTAGTTAGAAGCAGTACCAGTCACTAAGTTGACAGCCCCTCTGCCATGAAGCCTAACAGAGATGAGTGCCAAGCAGAGGCAGGAGGCAGACACTACCCTGGGGCTTCTTAGGACTCAGTAAGGCTAGCTGGTCTTGCAAGAAAATTCCCAGTCTGATGCTCCCCCTTCTCCCCTACACCCAGGGAACGGGGAATATCCCTGCTCCAGATCCTATGCTTAAATTTATCTGCATCTACACACTCCCCCCACCACCACAGGATTCTTCCAGCCAGCTTGAAATCATTGCTAATCAATGCCTCCACCAGAAAGCTACGAGTGGATGTAGCCACTAGTCTGTGTAACTAGACCTGTGCAACACTCCTCATGTTCTCAAAAGGCCTGTCCCTAATGAGGTTTCAGCAGTCCGTAAGAATGGGAAGGAGACAGCAAGACTTGTTCAATTTCAGTATTTCAGAATCTTACACAGATTATTTTAAATGCAATCCAAAATTACGGACATTGTGCCTCTTCATTAACACCAAAAACACACCCAAAGTACAATTTTAAGCTACAAAAACTTAAATATAGTTTTCCATTTTTATGTCACTGACTACTGTGTTTTAACCTCTGTATTCTATGTAAAAATATGAGTCCTTGAACTCCATTTACATTCTGCACTAAGCTATTTATTGGAAGTGGGAGGAAACAAGATGGATTAGAACTCTCCATCTGACAAAATAAACAGATGTCTAAATTAAGCATCATTGTATGATATTTATCAAAATTTCCATTTATATAACTGGCTAAGCTGTATGTATTTATTCTATGTAGGCTATAGAGGTGCTTGTGAAATGACAAAAACATTACACTCAATGAAAATGTTTCTATTACTATGGAGTATGGGATAAAAATAAGAAATAAGCTGTCATCCCTAACACTGTAATACAGAGAAATAGTAAATAGGTTGGTAATGTGGTTTGAAGGATAAGTTATTCAAAAGGTAGTGTAAAAGGAATAAAAATATACTGGAGTTTAAGGATGTCATTTCCCTACTCATTTTGGTAGCACAGCATTATGATCAGGTATATATCTAGGGAAAATTTGAGCCAAAGAATGGTTCATCAGCTAGATAATATAGCCCTGAATAAGATACATAACTGATACTAATCTTTTTTTTCCATATTAAGAAACTTCAGTTTTCATTGCCTTTGGTTTCAGCATATTTTAATATATTTTTCCTGAATGATAAACTGCTAAAGAATAAAATGTAAGAATCTGATAATTCAAAAATTATTTGAAAAGCTACTGTTAACCAGTTTTGTTTTTGTTTTTTTAATGACGAAGTGGGAAAATATATCAATGGAGCCTGAGAATCACAACTATGAAAAGCCACAAGACAGCCAAAAAGTAGATCATAAGACTAGACATAATTCTCTTTAGAGCCAACTTAGCTGATTCACAAAAGTGCTTTAAACACTATATTGCTTATTTTTTAACAATAATCTCTAGAATTTCAAATTCTATCTTCTGTTTTTTGGCATTTCTACCATCCTGGTAAGTCAAAAAACCTTATTAGATGGACATACCAAATCACCTCTTTTTAAAAAATAAAAGTACATTAAGAGAAATGAAGATGCATACTTTTGAAATCTAATTTTAAATTTAATGTAATTTTACAAATAGGAGTAACTACAAAACAAAGACGACTAAAAAGTAATAATTAACCCTAGTGAGGCTATCTCAGGAAAGATCACACTTGAAGAGTCTTAAGACCTCAGTGACATAAACTACATGGTCCCATCAAAGAAATAGATCTAAGGATATGTAAACTTCTCTCAACTCTAAGGGAGCCATTCTACTTATGGCAATTTTTAGTATTTTTTGATGTGTGTGTGGGGGGGGGGTACTATTTATTAAGCATTGGTTAATTTTTTCTGTTATACTCCTTTTTTCCTGTTTCAAAGTCATATTCAGGACATAACATTGCATTAAATCACCCCGTCTTAGGCTCCCATGAGCTATGATGTTTCTCAGAACGTTTCCCTTTTTTTGATGACTTTAACAATTTTAAATATTCAGTTCAGTTGCTCAGTTGTGTCCAACTCTTTGAGACCCCATGAACCGCAGCACGCAGGCCTCCCTGTCCATCACCAACTCCCGGAGTCCACCCAAACCCATGTCCATTGAGTCCATGATGCCATCCAACCATCTCATCCTCCATCATCCCCTTCTCCTCCCGCCCTCAGTCTTCCCCAGCATCAGGGTTTTTTTCAAATGACTCAGTTCTTCGCATCAGGTGGCCAAAGTATTGGAGTTTCAGCTTCAAAATCAGTCCTACCAATGAACACCCAGGACTGATCTCCTATAGGATGGACTGGTTGGATCTCCTTGCAGTCCAAGGGACTCTCAAGAGTCTTCTCCAACACCACAGTTCAAAAGCATCAGTTCTTTGGCATTCAGCTTTCTTTATAGTCCAACTCTCACATCCATACATGACCACTGGAAAAACCATAGCCTTGACTAGATGGACCTTTGTTGACAAAGTAATGTCTCTGTTTTTTAATTTGCTGTCTAGGTTGGTCATAACTTTTCTTCCAAGGAGTAAGCATCTTTTAATTTCATGGCTACAATCACCATCTGCAGTGATTTTGGAGCCCAGAAAAATATAGTCAGCCACTCTTCTGCTGTTTCCCCATCTTCTTCCATGAAGTGATGGGTCCGGATACCATGATCTTAGTTTTCTGAATGTTGAGCTTTAAGCCAACTTTTTCACCCTCCTCTTTCACTTTCATCAAGAGGCTCTTTTGTTCTTCTTTACTTTCTGCCATAAGGGTGAAAATTTTTTAAGGATTATAGATGAGATATTCTGCAGAATATACCTCAATCTGAGTTTGTGATTTTTTTTCATAACAATAGGATATACTGTAAAATAACAACATAATATATTGCAAAATATTCATGGTGTATATTAAGCTGACAGCAAGAAGGCAATTACGGGGTTTTGGAGGATGACCCCAGAAGTTAAGAACCATCATCATTACATAAGATTAACTGTTAATAACACTTACCACTGAGGTTAGCCATGACCATCTGGCTGGGAGAGTGTCGCCAGGTTTTTGCACCATAATGTCTCCACCTTCCTTTCTTTACTACAATTCCTGAGTGCAAGTCACTAATCACAGGCCACTCTTTTGGGATGAAGTTAGGTTCCTATTCGTTAAGGGGGAGTATCTATATAAACTCTGCGAAATTATTTTATACAGGAAATTTTTCACTTCTCCCCTATTTCCTATGTTCAGTTGTTTATATCAATATGAACTCATTAAGTCTTCATTATCTTCTTCAAGTCATGATCTAATAGTACATTTTCTCTCTCATTTTTTCCAGTTTTAGCCGCCAGGAAGCTCTTTCAGTTGTTTCCTATTTCCACTTGACATACCTCCATCATTGTTTGATGGAGTTGTATCTGGCATTTTACTTTCTGGGACAACAAGCTGCTTAAAGTTCATCTCTTATATTCCACATAATCGATGATACCAGTATCATCTAGTATCATCCATTTCTCCAAGGACTGTATTAGAAACCAAGGTCCAGATGCAGATTGTGTACACTGCCACTGGGACATTTTTTCTGCTAAGTCTTTCTATGAACAGAACTAGAAAATTAATTCTTTAACTATATATACATACATTATATACTGGAGTGGGTTGCCATGCCCTCCTCCATATGCACAAACTAAAATACAAAATGGAGACCAGCCATGAAAACTTCCTGAGCAGGAAATACCATTTAAGCCATATAAGTAAAACTTAATTCACCCTATTCTGCAAAACAAGGAAAAGTGAACTTGAGCCACTTATTGCAAGTGCCTCTGAAAATCATAAATGATTACCCCAAATTGACATGAGGCAACCACTTTTAACCAATCACTGATCACTAGGTAAACTAATCCTGTAATCAATCATTATACAGAATATAGAGTCTCTGCATTTTTACTATATAAGCTATCTTAGAATATACCTCTGAGCCTCATTCTACTGTTGGTTTGAGAACTCCCAGTCTGCCAACTGTCATTATATGCATATATGCACATGTAATAGATTCTCACTAAAATCTACCTTGATCTATGGTTTTAAATATTCTATTTCTCGATTTGACAGTGTTTATATTAACCCATATACAGAAACATAATTGTTTATCCATATCCATCTGTATCTAGTCTGTGTTAGACATGAGTTCATATGGATGTGTCTTCCTCTAAGCCAGTGATATTGGATTTATTCTAGCCTTCTCCCCTTTCTTATCTGTAACTTCCCCCTTCAATAATGAGAAACCTGGTTCCTATCACCTTTCTATTCTTTTAATTACGCATTCAATCAATACCAGTATACAAGCATAGCACTTTCAGAATTATTAACCTGTATGGAGTGAGCCTTAGTCAAAGTTCCCAGAGAGTACCTTGTTACTTCTTAGGAAGTGACAGCTCTCATTAGGATTTCAGTCAATCTGGTAATGTTTTGTTTCTATGTTCCACTCAAGGATGTCCCTCTATCTTGAGGTTTATATTGCAGTTTATACTTAAATACATATTTGATAGGCAAACTATCAGCTTAATAGGCAATGATATTTTACAGTATATCCTATTATTAAAGGGTTAAGTACACTACTTTTCCTTATTTTATATCATTAGTATTATTAGCTATTAATAGTAGATAGTATGACTGGAAAATGAGAAATTTAATTTTCTTAATTAACAGGTGGCAGCATACTGTGCTTTTTAAAAGGAATTTGAGAGTTTGAAAGACACTGGCAGCATGTTTGAAGTGAATTGTACCATCATTGATAACATTACAAAAATTGTTAAAGGGCTACTACCACAATTCTATTTGCTTCTATTGTTAAACATAAGAAACTCAAAATCTGGGGAAGCTCCCTGGCAGTCCGGTGGTTAGGACTTGGTGCTTTCACCGCAGTCACAGGCAATCCTTTAAGAAACTGTGAATAAAGGTATTTTGCCCTTTCACATACATAGATACAACTCATTAAATGTATGTATGCAAGACAATAACAGGTATAAGAGTACCTGACAGCACCATTTATTACATAGTTCACCTTAAACTCAGCTGGTAACTGGGATGACTATCTGGTGTTAATTGAATTCTTCAACGGAAAAAAAGAACTTAATTTGTTAATGGCAGAAAGTAGTTTTACAACTGGGAGCAAAGCACCCACAGAAGTTAAGCTCCTACCCACCCCTCTTCCAGATTCTCTCACAGAAGCTAGGAGATGAGTCACAGCTGGACTTGGATGTTACATTCCAAAGAGTATTTCCAGGTCCTCTAGAAAAACCAGCAAAACGTCCTAATAGGTTTAGCTGGCAAGGAGCTTATTTAGCTTTTAAAGAGATTTAAATACAGTTCAAGGAAATGAAGAACTTAATAATACCAGGTTTGTAAATTAAATACTCTAAGGAAAGAAACAGAGGGAAGAAGTCTCCCCTATTTTCAACAGAGAGAACAAAGCCTCATTATCTTCATCCATATTTGCCCTTACTCCTACTGAAGAGAAGGAAATGGTAACCCACTCCACTATTCTTGCCGGGGAAATCCCAAGGACAGAAGAGCCTGGAAGGCTGCAGTCCATGGGGTCACAAAGAGTCAGACATGACTGAGCAACTAAACGACAACTACTAAAGAACAATGAGTTTTTTAAGAACTATTTCAAGGAAAAGCCTGGTACAACTGAGACCCAAGTCTAACTAGAAGCTTTTTTCATGGTATATCATTTTCACTCCAAGGACCAACTAAAAAACTACTATTAAATTTACAATAACCCTATATGCAAAACAGAAAAAGAGACACAGATGTACAGAACAGACTTTTGGACTCTGAGGGAGAAGGCGAGAGTGGGACGTTTAGAGAGAACAGCATCGAAACATGAATATTATCAAGGGTGAAACAGATCATCAGCCCAGGTTGGATGTATGAGACAAGTGCTCAGGGCTGGCGCGCTGGGAAGACCCAGAGGGATCGGATGGTGAGGGAGGTGGGAAGGGGGATCGGGATGGGGAACACATGCAAACCCATGACTGATTCATGTCAATGTATGGCAAAAACCACTACAATATTGTAAAGTAATTAGCCTCCAACTAATAAAAATAAATGGAAATGAAAAAATTTACTTGGGCAAAATATCCCCTTGAAAGTAAACTGAGTTGGTCACTTGAAAGGAAATAACTGAGTACCTGTTGCCAATGATATAATTCAAGCTTTTAGTCAAAACTTGTATTTCCTATCACATGCCTGCTGTAACATTTAAAGGCTTATAAAGGCTGATACCAGTGATAATAAATATTTATTGATTGATTGATAAATATTCTTTGATGTTGTATAATAAAACATGTTGACACTGAAAAGAACTGCTTAACTCTGTGAACTCATACTTTCCAAATGACCAATATATGATGCTATAAAATTATGGGCAAAAAGACCCATTCACAAAGCAAGATAATCCAATGGATTTTAAAATAATTCAAACAGATTCTTTATGCGATTAAAATTTCACATTGCATCTAAATGTTAAGAAACTACCCTTTCCAGTATAATTCAACAATCACTTTGGCCACCTGATGTGAAGAGCTGACTCACTGGAAAAGACCCTGATTCTGGGAGATTCAGGGCAGGAGGAGAAGGGGGCAAGTGAGGATGAGATAGTTGGATGGCATCACTGACTCAATGAGTCTGAGCAAAATCTGGGAGATGGTTAAGGACAGGAAGCCTGGTGTGCTGCAGTCCATGGGGTTGCAAAGGGTTGGACACAACTGAGTGACTGAACAACAATAACAATAATCACACATACTCCTCCCTCTTTCAAATATGTGTTGTTTGAGACTGAATCTTCTTTACACTTTGAGACAGGAGGAACTTACAGTTACCAGGGGGGGAAGGACGGGAGCTCAGGGATAGATTGGGAATTCGGGACTGGCATGAACACTGTTATACTTAAAACATATAACCAACAAAGACCTACTGTAAAAAAATAAATAATTGTTTTTGAAGTTTAAAAATACAGCATGTTACAAGAGTCTACGGCAAAAGCAAACATGAAAACCCAGCTGTGCTCCCTTATGCCTGGTGTTAGAGACTCTTGCAAAACAAACTATTTGTTATTTTAGAAGATAGTTATATTCTAAAAAAAATGTTAATATGCAATTGACAATGTTTTTAAACTAATTTAAAATAACTAGTAATATTTACCATTTTTAGTTTCTAAATAATACAGATAGACATAACTGAAATAGCAACTTCAGAATTTCCAAAGATTCTTAAGAGGGAAAAGGATTCTATAGGTCAAAAACCATGAGAACCATACATTTAGAGAAATAAGAGAAGAAAAGCAGCTGAGAAATCAAATATACATATAGCTGTTTGGCAAACATGTCTTACAAATGTTAACAGCTACTGATCTGTAGAGCTGATTGCTATAAAATAAACAATATAGCAGGTTTTAGATACATAAGCAGCCAAAAAGCAACAATAAACCTGACTTTTTTCAGAATGGAGAGAATAGCATGGAAACATATATACTAACATATGTAAAATAGCCAGCGAAATTTGCTGCATGTCTCAGGTAACCCAAACCAGGGCTCTGTGACAACCTAGAAGGGTGGGATGGGGTAGGAGATGGAAGGGACTCTCATGAAGGAGGAGACATATGTATACCTATGACTGATCCCTGCTGATGTATGGCAAAAACCAACACAATATTGCAATTATCCTTAAATTAAAAATAAAAAAGAGAAAAAAAGCCACTCTGATGGTTAAAGACTTAAAATGGCTCTTAGGCCTCCGATCATCCTTAGACAGTCAATGAAATACAGTCCCCAGGGAAGGCGAATTTTCCTTTGCCCACTTCCAATATTGTCAGGAAGACAGTGGCTAGGGAACAATTTCGCAGAGACTAGATCCTGAGCCTAGAGAGAAAAATGAACGAATACTTATTACCTATCCATTGGAGGCATCTTTATTTAGGCCTCAAAACAATTCTCTCAACAAAATATTTCTGCCCCTCTGTAAAAATAACCTAAGACACAGGAAATTAAAGTAACTTGCCTAAAATCACAGGGGTAATAAGTTGTGCAGGTAGCATTTAAGTCAATGTTATATCAGATAACCATCTTTACTTATTAAAATATACTTACTTGTTCATTCATTTATTCAGCACATTTTGAATAGTTATTCTGTAAACAACACAGTGTATGAAACTAATTAGAAAAAAGCAATAATAATTTTGGATTTTGCCTTCAAGTAGTTTATAGGCTCATTGGGAGGTAAGACATGCACCTGAGTATTTATAATAGAGAAAATATGAAGTAATTGATGGGTTTGTACAAAATGATAACCTTCAATGAAGGATTATCAGAAAAGACTGGTGGAAAAGTCATCCTAGCAAAATGCTCTAGTGTTAACATATGCCTCCATTTCATTCTTTTTCCTCCGAAGTCCAGTTAGACTCTGGATATGTTAACCACGTTTAAAAAAAAAAAAATTCTATTTGCTAGAACGAGAAGAACATTTGGACATAAAAGTGGTGAAAGAATACATCAATGAGCAGCAATGACTTCTAGTTAAAGTCATTTTAAAAAGGTATGTATACTGCCATGTGTGCAAGGAATTGATTTTTAAATACTCTGATCTGAAAAACTGCAATTATAAGTTTAATATATGTGCTGCTGAAGCGAGCACTGCAATTATAGGTTTAAAGCAAAAATTTAGGATTATAGTGAGGCATGGTGTATGAGGCAAAAGAGGTCATGAGGATAATTACAATATTTTCAATTTAGAAACATGGGTCCTGTGCTCAGAGATTGACATTCTGTAGGTAATGTAAACATTCAAGATAATATCCTATAGTGAGAAAAAAAAAATAGAGCAGAGTAAGGGAAATAAGAATGATGGGGGTGTTTCTTTGAGGTGATATTTGAGCAGAGACCTGAATAAAACAAGTGTTTATGTATATAGTCTCTAAGTTGTGTCTGACTCTTCTGCAACCCTTTGGACTGCAGCCTGCCAGGCTCCTCTGTCTATAGGATTCACCAGGCAAGAATACTGGAGTGGGTAGCCATTTCTTTCTCCAAGGGATCTTCCCAGCCCAGGGACGGAATCTACATCTTCTGCATTGCAGGCAGATTGTTTACTACTAAGCCACCAGGGAAGCCCAAATAAAGGAAGTAACAATATCAGGGAAAATATCCCCAGGCAATGGGACCCGCAAGTGCTAAATCCAAGAGGTGCACGACATTGCAAGGTAATGGCCACTTTTTCGCTGCTGCAATTCTTTCAGGATCTTTCACCTTAAAGTTGTCTTGCTGATTTTTTTTTTTTTTTTACTAGATTATTGCCTATTTCTACAATAGGTTCCCAGAAACTACTCTTTATTAATGCCCTAAACTGTGCAGGGAATTTTCACCTGTGCTACTGTCAAGACACACAATGGTCATTACAACATTGTAATCACCATTTCACCAATGAGAAAAATTAGGTGATTTGCCCAAGCCAATAACTGTGAGATTTGGATTTGAATTCAGTGGTCTACCTCTAAGCCCTCTCCCTCTCTTGAATGAAATGCCCAGTGAAGTTTAAGTTGATTTTTTTTGGAATACTCAGGCCTCAGAAAGTATTCTAGACACTATAATGAGACCAATTTTATGGATATTGGGAAAATGACTATCAAAGACTGCTGGGCACAGAGAAGAGACTAGGAATTTCATAGCATACAACTCGTTCACTTTCCGTGAATCACAAGCACTTTGTGGAACACTGATAAGGGCTACATCACGGTCCTCATCAAACACTTCCAGGAAACAGGCATCCAGCATTCCAGGGCTTGACACATGTACATTTTGAAGCATGTAAAACATTTCAGCTGGAGAACAGAACTCATTGTTCGCAGGAGTGACAATTCTAGACACTATTTTTCTTTTCCGTATAAATCAAAAAGCAATAGGTTGTCAATAATTTTAATACTCTATGTAAAATTCTATACTTCCCAAATATAACTGTTCATACATGAGAATATCCCATCTATGGATAAGGAGCAGTTTACCAATTTATTGGGGGCTGGCCACCTCCTTCCAATATCTAGTGCTCATGTACACCACAGAACACAGGCCTTTGAGCATAGTGAGACCTGAAACTGCTTTTCTTTGAAAATAAGTATGTGGTCTAACTTGAGGAAAAAACATTAAAGAATCTTCTATCTGCAAGACCCAGGTCTGGGCCATCCACTGATTTGTATTCCAAAGTTTCATAGCAGTTAAAGCAAACTGGATATGTGTAGTTTCTTCAGATTTACAGATGTTTATCCAATTTAGTAGATGAGTACATTTAAGAAGTAAAATATTCACAATGATTATGATAAAAATATTAAATATACTTTATATAAAGGGCTCATTTCAATAAATGACATTATACACAGAAAGCCCTAAAAGACCTCGCCAAAAAATGGTTAGAATAAACAAACTCAGTAAAGCTGCAAGATAAAGAGACAATACATAAAAACCCTAAAATCTGAACAGAACCAGAAAAGACCCCAAATAGCCAAAGCAATCTTAAAGCCAGATGTATCACACTTTCTGATTTCAATCAAGACTACAAAAGCTATGATAATCAAAACAGTATTGACTAGCATAAAAGCAGACACACAGAGCAATGAAGCAGAGAGCCCAGAAGTAAATTCACACTTATATGGTCAACCAATCCACAGCAAAGATGACCAAAATACATGATACAGAAAAGACAACCACTACGGTAATTGGTTAACTGGATGGCTACGTGCAGAAGACTCAAACCGGACCACTAATCTCATACCAAGTACAAAAAGAAACTCAAAATGTGGTCAAGAATTAAATGTAATACCTAAAACCACAGAATTTTTAGAAAACATAGGCGGAACACTGACCCCAGTCTTAGTAATATGTTTTCAATCTATCTCTTCCAACAAGGGAAACAAAAGCAAAAAATAAATGAGACTGCTAACTAAAAAGCTTTTGTGCAGTGAAGGAAACCATCAGTAAAACAAAAAGTGAGCCTACTGAATGGGAAGTAATATTTGCAAATAATACAGCCAGGAAGTAGTTAATATCCCAAATACACAAAGAACTAGTACAACACATGAAAAAACAAGGTGATTGTAAAAATGGGCAGAGGAATTGAGTAGATGTTTTTCCAAAGATACACAGGTGGTCAACAGAAACACAAGAAGAGGATCTACATCACTCATCAGGAAAAGGCAGATCAAAGCCACAATGAGATAGTTCTTTTATCTTGGCTGTAGTTTCAGGGGATGTTTAAATTGCATTTGTAGTTTATTTTCCACATATTCTGTTTCTTAAAAATAACACTTTACCTTTGATATAGAAACATTTCAAAATTTGTAGGATTTTCAGCTTTTGATATGCTGAAATTTCATAGGTAATAGGAATATTTGCTTAATAAAGAGATAAGAGGTTAAAGTAATTGCTTTTCTTCATAATATACTCAAATGTGAAGTTTACAACACACTAAACTCAAGTCTTAGAATCTAGACTTTCATTTCAACAACTGTGTGTTTCATTTACCTTTGGCTTACAGAATGATTAAGTTTTAAATTCTCTGATCCTCCCCCAGAGAAAAAATACTTTATGCATGCATGAAGTGTCTACTGTCAATTACTATTTTAACCAAATCATCAGAAACTATAGGAGTCTTCTGTGAGTACATCGATGGTGGCCTATATATAAAACAACATTTTTTGGTGAATTTGGACAAACAGCCTTTGCCAGAGCGAAATGGACTAATGTCTCCACTGAGGCATAGAATTTTGAGAGAGTCACAGTTATCTTATTGAAGTTTAACTGTACACAGACAATTAAGGAAGAATCTGTGCAGATGTGCTGTTTCTTCAGATTTTTTCTTTCTCATAGCTTTTCAAATCAGTCAGAAAATTGTCTCTCTGGTTCTGGCAGTAAGTGCTGCATGTTACCCAGTAAGAAAATTGCTCACTGAAGGTTTTAGTTCTTGTTATTTTTTTTCCCAAAACTCAAAATCAAAGTTCATTATAAGATGCTGTCAATTCAATGGTATGAAAACCTGTGTTAACAAACAGAAAAGGGCAGTCTATTGGGGAATATAGTAGAAGGCTCCGAAATGAAGTTTAAGTGGAACAAAACCTCTTGAGTAAGCATTAATATCCTGCACTATTCAACGCATGCCTTTCACTACTTTAAGTGCAGTTCAGATTGAGTTTTGCAAAGAATCATTCAAAATCAGTCAACATAAGAGACCTACTCAGGAAAAAGAGGGGGTCATTATAAAATTTTCTGAGTCTTTAAAGTGAAATTCTTAAAATATTAAAATTACAAGTAGCTATTTACTTTGTCTTCCTTTGATTGGTAGATTAAAACAGAACATCAGGAGTTCAGTATTATTTGAAAGATATATTATACACAGAGGTAGGCATGGTAGATTCACTGCAAAAATATACCCTCCATGTATCCATGTCTTTTCTCTAAAATGTAGCTCCTCCCATCAAGAGGTAGAACCTCTTTCCCCACTCCTTGAATCTGGATGATCTTACAACTTTGGCCAAAAGAGAAAAAAAAAACAAAGATGCTGTAAAAAACAAATGAAGACCATCTAAATGAGAACAAGCAAAAGATATTTAATCAGAGTTTGCTATAGCAAGGGAGTCAGCCACTGATGCTTGCAATCAACAAGAACAGTGGAAAAGCTTTCAGTTCAGTTCATTTCAGTCGCTCAGTCGTATCTAACTCTTTGTGACCCCATGAACCGCAGCACACCAGGCCTCCCTGTCCATCACCAATGCCTGGAGTTTACCCAAACTATGTCCATTGAGTCGGTGATGCCATCGAACCATCTTATCCTCTATCGTCCCCTTCTCCTCCTGCCCTCAATCTTTCCCAGCATCAGGGTCTTTCAAATCAATCAGCTCTTCACACCAGGTGGCCAAAGTATTGGAGTTTCAGCTTCAACATCAGTCTTTCCAATAAACACCCGGGACTGACCTCCTTTAAGATGGACTGGCTGCATCTCCTTGCAGCCCCAAGGGACTCTCAAGAGTCTTCTCCAACACCACAGCTCAAAAGCATCAATTCTTCTGCACTCAGCTTTCTTTACAGTCCAACTCTCACACCCACACATGATCACCTCCTTCTAAGTTGATCATTCACTGATTTCCCTGAATTTCCTACATGCAGATTAAGCTTCTTGTAATGGGAAGACCCAACATCAGCTTTAATCACAAGAGGTATACTGACATGACTCGAGTTATTTCTTGCTGCCTTGGCTTTCTTTTCCCATAATCTGAGGGTAGCTAATATATTACCAAAAAATATCATTTTCCCCCAAGTTAGCCAGAGTAATTTTCTGGCTTTTGGAACAAGGAATCCTAGGTAGTAAGGCAGCTGGATGTCCTCACTAAGGAACTGGTGAAAAAAATCAAACCTTAGCTAAGGAGCTAATCTTTCTTTATTTAGGCTAACATTTCTTCTCATAGCCTTACTAATCTTCTATGATCATGATAATCTTGATCTATTCTGGGCTACATTCCAAATACTTTTGTGAAGGCTTAGACTAAGAACTTGCAGTTAATATTTTCTTGGTGGTTTAGTTGCTAAGTTGTGTCTGACTCTTGCGACCCCAAGGACTGTAGCCTGCCAGGCTACTTTGTCCATGGGATTGTCTAGGCAAAAGTATTGGTGTGGGTTCGCACTTCCTCCTCCAGGAGATTTTCCCAACCCAGGGATCGAACCTGAATCTTCTGCATTGAAGGCACACTTTTCACCAACTGAGTCACTAAGGGAGACCATATAAAGACCACTGCAACTGCTGCGTCCATACTAAGTTATAGATAAGGATTTATTCTTCCTTTACAGCTACAGTCCATAAAAACTGGACACCCACATTCAAGACACCCAGAAATGCCCCACAGTGAACTTGGCTCTTCTTTGCTTAGGTAGTTGATTGTGCTTAGATAATAAGTAACTTCCCTTCTGCAACCTGAGCTCATAATATCATATTCCTCTGTGCCACTATTAAACATCTTTTTTTTAAAATTCACAGTTATCTATGCTTCATCATGAACTTTTTGAAAGGACCATTTTCACTTTAAATAATAGGAAAACAAGAAAAGTGTGGGTACAAATGTTTGAGTGTGTAGGTATGTACTTCTGTAGTTTAACTTTTATATTAACTGTTGTTATGGATTCTCAGAGAGGTTATGAATGCAAATCATGAACCAATAAAGTATTCACAGGCTGGTAAACCAGATATCTGGTTCAAATTTTAGCTAAAGAATTTGGATCAGTCATTTAATTTCTAAGTCATGTTTTCCATCTATGTTTTAGAGATTGGAATGGAGGATAACTAAAAGTACTGTTTTGAAGTTAACCACAAGTAAGAGTTTAAACTACTGAATATAGAGTATTCAATAGAATTTTAGATATTTTAGTTATTTAATAAAGCTAATGAACACAGTTGTGCTTCACCTTTAATGAATCATTTAAGAATATATAACATGAAATGTAACTAACACAGTAAGAAACAAAAGAAAAAATAAGAATTTTATAAGATTATGTTTTAAGTCTTGGTTTTAAAGATTTAGGAGGCAAAAACCAAAATTTTAAGAACCATCTTCCATATACATTGATTATTATATTTATGGATTAAGACAGCATTTTTAAAAGGAACATCAGATAGAAAAAAAGTGACTTAGAAAACGATTTTCCAAGTCTGACTGACACATAGTCAAGGGAATTTGAGAAACACTAAAAATGCTTCTCAAGTGCCCAGTTAGCACAGAGAAAATCTGTAAAGCACTTCTGAAGTACTCCAATTTGTAGAAGACGGCTTAACATTCTCACTGAGTGAACATTCAGGTGAGTGGTGCTAATCTGTTAGATGATGCAAAAAATTAGATACACCTATCTGAGTGCAAATGAGATGACCTGAAAATTCTAAGTCCACACCGATTTACATTATTAATGAATGAAAAGACTAGTTTCCTTAAACATTAAGGAAGTTCAGAAGAATCCATTTCCAGCAGTGGATAAGTTACTATATATATATATATGTATATATATATATATATATATACACATACATATTTAAATATGTTATTTTACTATATGCTGTCCTATAAGCTTCCCTAAAAGAGACATGTGTTAATCTCCCTTGATTGAATTATGCTTTGAGAGGCATCCAGTTTAGAAATACAGTAATACCTTTCACCATACATATTCTTGTTCTTAGTATCCTGAAATCTTCAATTAATCTGTTGATATCTAGTGTTCTTTTCTTCTGATAACAAACAGTGCCTCCACTTGATAATCTGTTACAGGTGTTATTATAGTAATGAACAGAAGGTATATTAAAACACTGTAGATTGATTTTAAATTTAGCATACACAGAATGGTAGACAAATATTATAGAATCTAATAAAATCCTTCTAAATCAAACACACCCCAAATCATTCAACCTTTTAGAGAGAAATTCACAGGAAAAAAATGAGAAGCAAAATTCTTATACAAATTATACTACATCTAGGTATATCAAGCAGTTTTCAGTTTACTGCCATTTCAATCCAAATCCCTGCCTTTGAAATGAGATAACTATTTTGGAAAATATTCTCCCTGTAATTTAACTGGGCTTTCTTTTTTTTGTTTGTTTGTTTGTTTTTAACTGGGCTTTCTTGGTGGCTCAGATGGTAAAGAATCCACCTGTAAAGTAGGAAACATAGGTTCAATTCCTGGGTCAGGAAGATCCCCTGGAAAAGGGAATGGCAATCCACTTGCATATTCTTGCCTGCAGAGTTCCATGGGCAGAGAAGCCTGGCAGCTATAGTTTTAATATTTGAATTTCTGAATTCATGCCTGGCTACTTACATTTCCAGGACAGTTATGATTATGCATATTATAAATATCACTTTTTAATACGCTTTTCATTATCTTACTAATAAAATCCTGTCTTAGATATGTTATCTTTCTGGGAAAACAGCAAGTTATAATGAATGCTAAGGAAAATTTTGTAGTCTTTGCAAGACTTTCTTCAATCACTTTGACCATATGACATCACTAGTTTCCCAAAAGTGTTAAGAATCACTTTTGCTGATTTCTTTTTTCCCCCTAAAATTCATTCTATCAGAAAAGTCAAAGCATAAATGCTCTCACTGTAGCATCTGAAAGAGTGCTAACAAGAATAAGGAAAATGTAATGTTTCATATTAAAGACATTTTTTAAAAAGGAACAGAAACAAAGGAATTAACTAACTTAAAGTGGAATTCAGTCATGCTCTGAAATATTGGAAGTGATGAACTAAAACAGTGACAAATTCAACTACTAGAATTTAGAAGCCATGTTAATACTATTAAATACTTAATCAAATGAAAAAAACTGACTTAAAAGCCTTCTCCAAAGGTAGGTTGCTATTCAATGACTCTTAAGAAACTGTATACACAGATATATATTACTAACAAAAGTATTTCTATATAGTATTTAACAGTAAAGGCAAACATTAGATGCTGGATATACATGTCTATATATTTTAAAGCATATATAAGATTGTTTATATAAAATGTCAGGTACACTTGTAAAATGGGATAAATGACAACACTACAGCCAGAAGATTGCTGAGCTCTAATTTACAGAAATAACTCTAATTTCTTTGACAAGTTAGAGACCAAGTACCATGATTTTGATACAAGAGGAGCAGCATAAGGGGAACATACAGCAAGGCTAAAATAAAGATTTTGAAAAAAAAATAAAGATTTTGAATGAAGAAATTTCAGAAGACAAGTTTAAGATTTTCTCCATAAGTGAAATAGTTGAATTAAACGGACTTATTACAGACCTTCAAATGCAAATATTTTATCTCTTAACTCAGCTGCAGAAACTCTACAGGAAGGTATTTATAGTACTATACAACAAAAACAACAACAGAAAATTGAGCTACAAGTGGAAAAGAGTTATATGTTATTGATATTTTTACCAAAGAGTATCAAATAACCACAAAAGTAATGTTCCAGTCGAATTATTTTAATTTAAAAAGTTATACTCTATACGTAATTGTACAGGTTTTTCTTGGTAGATACATAAAGTTATGTACACTTTTACAATTACTGATTTCATTAGGTTGTAGCTAATTTTAGAAGAATCTAGCCTCCCCACCACATGACTTAAGCCATGTAAAAGTAAAAATCATGTATGCAATAACACTGGCTTTTCTGTGATACACATTAAGGACAAAAATGACTCCCAGAAATGAAAAGCCCAATAGACTACAACACTGGTATAATGGCAAGTCTGCTATGGATTCCCAATTTCTACAAACCAATGTGTTAATATATATCTGTAATTCAAACCAATGAATTCAACACAAGACAACTACTTAGTTTTTATCTACATGCCACATAAACTAGCATAAGCTAAGAATTATTGCCTGACTTGGTGCTTTTACTGATGAAAAATCAGTGTTTTATGTACTTTGAGGGGTTTTTAATTCCAGTATATACAGGTGATCAATGTCAAGGACTAAAATAGCAATCTGGCAAATATTCATAAGGAGAGCTTCCAGAGTGCAGATTTAAAATCTCAAAGGAAAAGGACTATTTTGGCAAAAATTTGTCTTATCAGTATGACCAAATGATCAACTGACACTATGATTTAAAAAGTGAGACCAAGATAATTTTGTGAAAAATTGAGTTTTAGAACCATTTCATGTCTCAAACCTGGTTGGCATCACTTCAAAAAACTTTGTTTTCATGTTCAATATGAAAAGTATTATATTCACACAGATAGTTGAAAGTATATACATATTCACAAATATTCACCTTTAAAAATCAGGTCAAAGACCAGAAGCATAATACTTAGCTTCAAGGATAATAGGATGCATTCTGTTATTTTTCTGATTTAACATAGTGATACAGAGAAAGAATATCAAAGCATTAAAAATAATTATACAAAAAGATACTAGGGTGAAAAGGCAAATTATCTGTGAATAATATTTTACATACATAGAACATAAAGGAATCTGTGGTTTAAGACAGGCAATAGTGTATTTGTAAAATTACAAGCAGCAATATCTTTTCTAATGCAAAAGAACTGTAATAAATAGTCAATTTAATGCCAATAGAAATTAGGTAATAAAAATTTTGTTGAAAAATATTCAAAATCTATTTAAAGAACTGATGAAAACATTTTGAAGGAGAAATATACAAGAATGACAAACTACTAGAGACTTCTAGTATCCCTTGGTTAAATCTAAAAATAAACTGGGAAATCAAAGCATTGTCTATCAACTACTACTTCTATAAAGTCTCTGGTTTGAGTGTATTGATGCTTAAGTGAGAATTTTTTTCTGGTTATTTAATAAACAGACACAATGAATAGTCTACTCTGAGCTA
Source organism: Dama dama (assembly GCF_033118175.1). Taxonomy (NCBI): domain Eukaryota; kingdom Metazoa; phylum Chordata; class Mammalia; order Artiodactyla; family Cervidae; genus Dama; species Dama dama. The sequence goes on along the minus strand of NC_083710.1, from coordinate 64,253,942 downwards.
TATGTACTATCCTTTTACATGTTCAAATATATATTCTATTAGACTCTTCAAAATAACTGTTAATAAACACAAGAGAATACATACATCAAGAGCCTTAAATGTCCGTAGTTTAAGTACTAGTTCCAGAAGTATAGGTTCACAATTTATAACAAGTATCTAAAAGTTGATGATGAAAATTGACAATAATTTCAATACTAATAAAAATACAAGCATGTGCTCTATTTAAGTACTAGGTAGTTTTAAACATTTTAAGATATTTGATGTTCAGTACCTACCAGGGAACAAAAGCCAGGTATACATGGATATACACGTGTCATCAAGCAACATGGGTCATCTACTTCTTTCTCCCTCCCATTCAACCATTTCCCAGGAACACATACAAACATTGATACATACATAAAAACAATTTCATAGTAAAATTATGTGGTGGTTATTGTGCTTGAAGCATTAAAATTCTAAACTGTTTACTTATAAAATGCATTAATAACATAAAGTTCACATTACATAATGTCCCTAACACTCAGTCTAGAAAATTTCTTAAAAATTAACTAGAATAAAAGATAGTGTCAAACATTACTTCTACGTAGATCACATCTAGGCACTGATCCTTAAAACACTGAAGGCTGAGTGCAATTCAGTACCTTCAAACCATTTACTAATTAGTGCATTAGATCAAGTATTTAAATATTTTAAAAAATAAAAAATAAGTTACCAGATGGTGATCCACTTTAGGAGAAAAGAACCCTTAAGATATTAACTAGCTAGAATTAAGATTCACAAGTTGTCACTTTGTGTCCAAACTTAAACACCATAATATCTCTAGATCAGCAGTACTCAACCCCACATTTTGGAGCCTCCTGGGGGCCCCATCAGTTCATGACAAATAGATGGTAAAACGATGAAAACAGTGAGATTTTATTTTCTTGGGCTTCAAAATCACTGCAGATTGTGACTGTAGTCATGAAATTAAAAGACCCTTGCCCCTTGGAAGAAAAGCTATGACAAACCTAGATAGCATATTTAAAAGCAGAGACATTACATTGCCAACAAGGTCCATCTAGTCAAACCTATGGTTTCTGAAGTAGTCATGTATGGATGTGCAAGTTGGACCATAAAGAAATCTGAGTACCAAAGAATTGATGCTTTTGAACTGTGGTGTTGGAGAAGACTCTTGCGAGTCCTTTGTACTACAAGGAGATCAAACCAATCAATCCTAAAGGAAATCAGTCCTGAATATTCATTGGAAGAACTGATGCTGAAGCTGAAGCTCCGATAGAGACCTTGGCCATCTGATGAGAAGAGCTGACTCATTTGAAAAGACCCTGATGCTGGGAAAGATTGAAGGCAGGAGGAAAAGGGGACCACAGAGGATGAGTTGGTTGGATGGCATCACTGACTCAATGGACATGAGTTCAAGCAAACTCTGGGAGTTGGCGATGGACAGGGAAGCTTAGCATGCTGCAGTCCATGGGGTCACAAGGAGATGGATGTGACTGAGTGACCAAACTCAGGGACTAGGTTCTAACACTACCATGTGAGATCTCTGGATCTGATGCCAAGGAACGTGATTCCAATGTGATCTACGCTAGAACCACATCTGAGTTTTAACCCCCACTCTCTACCTCCTGTGAAAGTCCCCTACCTTCCCTGAGGGATCAGTGTAAAGCTTTCATCTGTTGAGAGAACATTGTGACAATACTCCTTTTGATTTGGAATGGTTTATCTGCATTTGGTGGACCGTAAAACACTGACACACTTCCGTTTGATCTATGGCCACCAGGATTGTAGACTCAAGTTGCCTCAAGGGGAAAAAAAAAAGTGAACAACAAAAAATACCACATAGGGCTTGGAAGGCAGAGCTGGCAGCTTCCTTAAAACTCAGCGTCCACTGTCACCACCCCAGACCACACAGGATCTCCCTCATCATAGCTGATTCTTGCTGAAGCCTCCTCCACTCCTCTCTATACTACATACTGCTTTCTCTAGTGACTCAGTTGCTATTGCCATATTTATTTTGATTGGCCAAGTCGATTCTGTGCTAGGTCAGTCCCACTAGCCTACCGGTAGGCTACTCTTGGCTCAGGTGCTCAGCGCCAGCTCCTCAGCTAGGGCAGTGGAAGCACTCACAAGTCACCTAGTCACCACCTGGATGAGCAGGGGAGGTTCCCTCAGAAGACAATCCAGAAGGATGCAGACAGCAACATGACTGACAGATCTAGTAAAAACAGGGGAGGTAGTACAAGGCCTTTAGGATATCACTGGACATCCAGTCCTAAACTTTAGCAATTCTTACAGTAAACATGACCAACTTTTAACTAGTAAAACTAGCTTTCCCAGAATGTGTTCCATGAACTCATCATGTTTATGAGAATGTTGCTTCCAGGATCATGAATATAACTAAGCAGTTAGTTCTGCCTTCCCATGAAAGGCACAGGTTATTTTTTTGTGAAGTAATCATGATATTTAATTATGTGCAAAACAGAGGTTTCAAGTCAATAGTACATAAATGCTCTGCCAGCTCTTTCACAAGAGTTTCAGCAGCTAATTTCTGAAAGACTTCCCCATTGTCAAATTATGAACAATCCTTCACCTCGTTGTTAAGAATTGTATTCTCTTATCTATAGTATGAAGAAGTTGCACAAGTCCTTCTAACTTTTTATAACAAGTTATTTCTTCCTTCATTAGGAGTGCAGATTATATTGTAAATGCAAACCCTCAACATTCCATTTAAAGACCAGTCACTGTAAGTTAGCAGATCATTGCGAAAGATTATGACATATTAGCATACTGATACATCACTTAAGTTTTCACACCTCATTAAAGTTTAAAAAAGATCAAGCATAGTTTTGATTTCAAATAGTTCATCTTTACAATAATAAAGAAGTAAAAATCTACTGCAATTGTAATATTTGGTAAATTGTACAAGTGCATTTACTAAATGCATTTTGACAATGCAGTAGTTCCAAAATAACTGTTGATGTGGTTAAAAAGTTGTTAAAGACTTTGGCCTTTAATGACCAATTTACAATAGTTATAGGACACAGAGGAACATTTGATAAAGGGGCTTTCAATCAGTAAAATCCACACCGTAGTAAACTCAAGGACAACCAATGGCTTTCATAAACTACAAATAAATAAATAAATAAATGAAGAGGAGAGTAAAGATCTATAGATCCTGAGAAAGACTCAAGGAGCAAATTTACCAATTGGAATTTATGGACTATATTTGAATCTTCATTAAAAAAAAAAAACAAAAAAAACGACCATTTGAGATTAGAATTTGAACACTGCATATTTGATGATATAAAAAAGTAATCCAATTTTTTTATTAATGTTGAAACATTTTCTTGTTTCCCCAAAAGACAAGCTCTATTATCCAGTATTAGCTTACCTAAGAGCTCTCAAATTGCACTATGAACTTCAGTCAAGTGATCCGACAGAAGTTGCCTAATACTTTAATATTTGCTAAGGCATCAAACAGGAGTTCTCTCACTAAGTTAGTTCTATCTGGTTGCTTCTGTAAATGTCTGCTCGTGTCCAACTCTGGTAGAAGAAGTGTTCCAAGAAGTCAACTGCTACAGAAAGGTACTCACCTTCCCTACTGAACAGTTATTTAAAAAAAAAAACAAAAGCAAAGAAAAAATAAAACACAGTATCTAATCTACTAGCTTTTCATGTCTGCAACCAACTAAAATATCTACACACTTATCTGTGTAAAGCTTTTTAATGTGTAACTGAGTTAAGTATCAATGATAAGTTCAGTTTAATTTTTTTTAAGCTATAAACAAAAGCTATTCAATTTCTGAAAAAGACATCAAAATCAAAATCTCCTCTTTAAAATTCAGAATGGAGAATCAAACTAATTTACTTGCTCAGGTCACAACCATAGCTACAGTCCAGATTCAAGTCATAGATCATCATTTTTGCAACAAAATGTTGCTTATTTCAAAGCTGTCTGTAAGATCTATCATCTCATTTTGGCTACAAAAGAATAGAAGGAAACAAGTTCCAAGATAATTATATATTAAACACAATTTCTAGTAAAACGCCATCTGGCTGGCTTCAGAAGAAAATGCTAGGTTTCAAGAAATAAATGGTTAACTTCCTAAACTGTCACTTTATCTGGTGAATACAAATCCACTGTCATAGAACAGTAAGTCTGCCATGATCCAGAGGTGTTATCTTGGCTAGGTCACTGCATGTCTCTGGCCATCAGCTTTAGCAAATGCGTGAGATGTGGTTAGATGATTTTTAAGGTAACTTACAGCACAAATTTTGATTCTGTATAGTAATATTTAGGTAATTATAAAATTTGTTACATTTCATTCTAAAAACATGATTTAAGTTATTATGGAATAATCTTCCAATTATAGTCTGATAATGTTGATTAGGTCAACCCTCATCTTCTATAGACTGCAGTAATGCAGGAGACTGACTTTCCCCAATAGTCTTTCCATGAAGTTGCTGGGATGATGTTTTGAAGAAAATTTCATGCTTAAAATCTTTCTGCGGCCTCAACACTTGTAGGATCAAGTCCAAACCCCCTTAGTATGTTGCATGGAGTACATTGCATTCTGGTTCCCACCTTTACCGTCTTTACCATCTCTCTTTACCTTGCTTCTTTTATATAGTCTTTAATATCAACTATTTGTAAACTGTAAATGTAACTTAAAGCAAGGACTGTTAACTCCTTGTTAAATACATGAATAAAAACGAGCCACAGGATATAACTAGAAAAGTTAACAGAAGATAACTGTATTTATAAAATATTTCCCATGAATTCAGATTTTGGCCTAATTTGCTGTTTCAGTTCAGTTGCTCAGTCGTGTCTGACTCTCTGTGACCCCATGGACTGCAGCACATCAGGCTTCCCTGTCCCTCACCAACTCTGGAAGCCTACTCAAAATCATGTCCATTGCATCGGTGATGCCATCCAACCATCTCATCCTCTGTCGTCCTCTTCTCCTCCCGCCTTCAATCTTTCCCAGCATCACAGTCTTTTCCAATGAGTCGGTTCTTCGCATTAGGTGGCCAAAGTACTGGAGTTTCAGCTTCAGCATCAGTTCTTCCAATGAATATTCAGGACCGATTTCCTTTAGGATGGACTGGTTTGATCTCCTTGCAGCCCATGGGATTCTCAAGTCTTCGACACCACACTTCAAGGCAACAATTCTTTGGCACTCAGTTTTCTTTATAGTCTAACTCTTATATCCATACATGACTACTGGAAAAACTATAGTTTTGACTAGATAGACCTCTGTTGGTAAGGTAATGTCTCTGCTTTTTAACATGCTGTCTAGATTGGTCATAGATTTTCTTCCAAGGAGCAAGCGTCTGTTAATTTCATGGCTACAGTCACCATCTGCAGTGATTTTGGAGCCCCCCAAAAAATAAAGTCTGTCACTGTTTCCATTGTTTCCCCATCGATTTGCCATGAAGTGATGGGGCCGGATGACTGGATCTTAGTTTTCTGAATGTTGAGTTTTAATCCAGCTTTTTCACTCTCCTTTTTTACTTTCATCAAGAGGCTCTTTAGTTCGTCTTCACTTTCTGCCATAAGGGTGGTATCATCTGCATATCTGAGGTTATTGATATTTCTCCTGGCAATCTTGATTCCAGCTTGTGCTTCATCAAGTCTGGCATTTGGCATGATGTACTCTGCATATAAGTTAAATAAACAGGGTGACAATAGACAGCCTGGCCTAATTTACTGTTTAGAAAATAACAAAAGTCAGCCAGTGTTTCATAAAAGGTAGGAAAGAATCTTGCCAATATCTTCCAAAATAATCTTATATACTAACCTGGAAGGAGAACATATTTGTTCTCTTATTCTAATTGTCTTGCTATGATATTCTTATGAATCTACTATCTTCAAATGCAGATAGTTTGCCTTTTCAAAAGATTTAATATAAATTTACTTTAAAAATACACTACCTGCTACAAAGCAAATGACATTCTATGCACCAGGATACAGCAGGGAACAAGTCTAGGGAAAGGGCAGAGAGAGCAGAGGCAAGTGGGCATGTGCTCCGCGAGAACAGGAGTGGGGTCAGCTAGGCCTGGGTGGCACAAGTAAGTGAGAGAAGATGCGTGAGATTACAGGGAGTGGAGCTGGGGTTTGTGGTTAGTGTTGGGAGAGTTCAGGTAGGACTTAAAGCAGGTATCAGTTATATTCACTCCTTTCAAAAATTCTCATATTCACAGCAACCCTAGGAGGTAAGTATCTTCTCTATTTGAGAAAAATAAAACAGCCTCAGGTTAAACAAAAGTTACAAATTTTATAAGAGGTGGTAGTGAGACTGGTTCTCACAGGATGCATCAGGGTTCCCCAATCCCCAGTCAGGACCCGGTTAAGCAAGCAAAGCTTCATCTGTATTTTCTGCTGCTGGTATCACACACATCTGCCCTGGTCTGTGGAAAAACTGTCTTCCAGGAAACCAGTTTCTGGTGCCAAAAAGGTTGGGGACCACTGGTCTATATAACCAGCTATGTCTATGTATTTTAGACATGTATTTAAAAATATTTTCAGGAATGGACAAATATTAATATTTTAAGCATCCTATTACATAGGCTTCAGGGCTTTCCTGGTGACTCAGTGGTAAAGAATCTGCCTGCCAACGTAGGAGATGCAGGTTCAGTCCCTGGGTTGAGAAGATCCCCTGGAGAAGGAAACGGCAACCCACTACAGTATCCTTGCCTGGATAATCCCATGGACAGAGGAGCCTGGTGAGCTACAATCCATGGGGTTGCAAAAGAGTCGGATATGACTGAGCAAGTAAAACAACAAATTATACTGGCTTTTAAGTACTTTTTAAACTGAAAATAAATCATTTCATTTCTTAATAGGAACTTAAGACCTATTGCAAAGATAAGGTGGGCCCAGAAATGAAGATTTTAGTCAAATAAAAAAATAAAACAAGGTACCAATGTTTTCCTATCACATTCTCCACTGTATAAATCAATATTTAGTAAAACTCTAAGAGATCTGGACAATAAAGAAGGCAGAGCACTGAGGAATTGATGTTTTTGAACTGTGGTGCTGGAGAAAACTCTTGAGAGTCCCTTGGAAAGCAAGGAGATCAAACCAGTCAATGTTAAAGGAAATCAACCCTGAATACTCTTTGGAAGGACTGATGCTGAAGCTTCAATACTTTGGCTACCTGACACGAACAGGTGACTCACTGAAAAAGACCCTGATGCTGGAAAAGATTGAAGGCAGAAGGAGAATAGGGTGACAGAGAATGAGATGGTTGAATGACAATGCTGATTCACTGGACATGAACTTGGGCAAACTCCAGGAGATGGTGAGGGACAGAGAAGTCTGGGAGGCCACAGTCCACAGGGTTGTGAAGAGTCAGACACAACTTGGGAGACTAAACAACAACAAAAAACCATAAAGGAGAACCAAGATGGACTTCATGGTTTTTAGTAAGTCAATGCAACTGAGTCAGTCATGAACAGTCTTGCTCTTGATGTTACACTTTTTAGCAAGCCTCTGAAGTCAGTGCTGCTAATTTTTAGGCTGCCATTTGTGTCAAGCATATCCCTTATTTTTTTTTTGGGGGGGGGCATATTTTGGCATAAAATTTGAGGAACTATTATTGGCCTTAAATATTCTTAAAAGGAAAACAATATGCACCAATAAAATAGTAAGGAATTAAGGGGAATTAAAACTACTAGAGAAACTGCTAAGAATTGCCTCCTTATCTTTTCAGATAAAATAAATGTGTAAAATGAAAGCATAAGTTCCTGAAGGATATTAAAACTCCATTTAACGTACTAGTCATAAGTTTTAAGTGAATCATTAGGAATTCATATTTTGTGTTGTAATAAATATAAGGAGTGCAGTGAACCACTACACCTTGTTCACTCATAGCATAACTGTTAAATGCTGCTGCTACTGCTAAGTCACTTTCCTCGTGTCTGCCTCTGTGCGACCCCATGCCTGGGATTCTCCAGGCTAGAACACTGGAGTGGGTTGCCATTTCCTTCTCCAATGCATAAAAGTGAAAAGTGAAAGTGAAGTCGCTCAGTCATGTCTGACTCTTCGCGACCCCATGGACTGCAGCCCACCAGGCTCCTCCATCCATGGGATTTTCCAGGCAAGAGTACTGGAGTGGGGTGCCATTGCCTTCTCCGAATTGTTACATACTTACCAGCAATTTTAAAAACATATCATGAAAAGTTTCTAATATACATACAAATAAAGCCATTACTGTATTTGTATATTCCCAATAGCAAAAAAGGGTGATTTGCAGCTTACTCATTAATATGTTCTTAGTTTAAAACAATCAGCAAGATTGTTTTTAATTTTCAAAACACTTAGAGGCTTCATAAGCAAGTATTAACAAGGAAAGTAAATGTTGCCAGTCTTTCAGATAGTGTGCAAGCAGTTTCAAGAACTGAATTATGGAGAATTAACTAGATAAATCAAGCTGGAACTAGATTTACCATGGGTAATAAGATTTACTCTCTACTGGAAAGAGCCAGAAGCAGGCTTTCGATGGAATCTCAAAATAAGCCCAAGTCCCGCCTGTTGTCTAGAACCCAGGAGCAGCAGTACTACCTTCATCCACAATGTCCAAATAAAATGAGTGCTAGAAACACTTAACTTTCTAAAATACTAGAGATTACAAAGGACATTTAGATGAATGCCATGAAAGAGAAATCTGCTCAGTCGTGTCCGACTCCTTGTGACCCCATGGTCTACACAGTCCATGTAATTCTCCAGGCCAGAATACTGTAGTGGGTAGCCTTTTCTTCTCTGGGGGATCTTCCCAACCCAGGGATCGAACCCAGGTCTCCCACATTGCAGGTAGATTCTTCACCAACTGAGCTATGAGGGAAGCCAAATGAATGCCATATCTACTCTTTTTTTTTTTTTTCAAAAGCTTTTTTTATTATTAATATTTGAGTAGTTCAATGTGGTAAGTCTCTTCCTTCTCTTTTCATCCTAATTAACTCCTGTGAAACAGTAACTAAATCTTACCTTAAGGAAATCAAAGACAAGTTCAGCCAACTTGCCTTCATGTATTGTTCTGGTCAGGCTCTCCTAACAACAAAAATAACTAAAGATTGGGTGGCTGAGATAAAAGAAATGTGTTCTAGTTCTGGAGGCTACAAGTGCTGGATCCAGGTTCTGACCAGTTTGGTTCTTGGCGAAAACTCTCTTCTTTGCTTAAAGAAGTCTGCCTTCTCAATTTGCCTCCACATGGCCTTTCTATTTCCAGGGGTTGGGGGAGAGTGCATTCATGTTGGTGAGCAGAGAGCTTTCCAGTGTCTCTTTCCCTAAGAACACTAATTCAGTGAATCAAGGTTCTACCCCATGACCTTATTAAACTGTAGTTATTTTTTTGGAGATCCCATCTCTGAATACATCTACATAGGGATTAGGACTTCAACACATGAATTTTGTAGGGTCACCAACATTCAGTCCGTAACACCTCAGTTACACTGCCAGTAAATTTATACCTTTTCAAACCACTTAAACATTAAAAATCAGTTACCAAATAATTTTAGTGTTAATATTTCATTAGAGACTGAGATTAAGTGAGATAGCTTTAAGAGAGCCACAGACCTTGAAAGTGAAAGTGAAGTCGCTCAGTCGTGTCAGACTCTTCACGACCCCATGAACTGCAGCCTACCAGGCTCCTCTGTCCATGGGATTTTCCAGGCAAGAGTACTGGAGTGGGGTGCCATTGCCTCCTCCAGGGGATCTTCCCGACCCAGGGATCAAACCCAGGTCTCCCGCATTGTAGACAGACACTTTACCGTCTGAGCCACCAGGGAAATCCGCCACAGACATTAGATGAGAGGGAAAAAAAAAGACAACTTGCAGATCTTTAGCCAAATTACCGTAATACATTTATCAGTCATTTTTCCTAAAATGAAGTAGGGTATAATAAATTTCTATGATAAATGCTACACATAGTACAGAAATTTAAGAGGTAATACAGGAAAGTAATTCAGTCAAGAGTCAAACTTGCACAAATCAGACTGTATTTTAAATCCCAAACAGACTTCTGGACTAGGGATTCAAGATAAAACATAAATCCAAATAGTTGGGCTGTAAGTAGGTTAGCCTACAAATTCTAAAATGTAGGGCTGAGTCATTTATTAATTTGAGATCAATAAGACAACTGAAGAGGATAAAAGTTGTGAAGATACAGGAAATATAAGCCTCACTGACATTGAAAAGGATAATCTTCCTAGGGTAATTAAAAGGTAAAGAGTGAGTATGCCCATATTAGCCTGCTGCTTGAACATGGGAAATCGAAGATTTTCTGCAGATTGAATAAGACCATATAAAAGACTGAACAGGTTAGAAGAGGATAATATGCACCTGTGAACCACACACTGTTTCCTGATTCTTCCAGGCATGATACAGCACAGCATCTCTAGCATTATCACCTTCCCCTCAAGCATTAATCACCCACAGACACAAACTACATCAGGTTCAGACAAGTAATTTAACACAATACAGGCACTGGTCTTGACAAGTAAACATCCCAAAACCTACATCAGGTGGACCTGTTTTTAATGCTGACTTTGCAAAATATTCACTGCATGCCAAATGAAAACTACATATTTTTCATCTAAGTTAAAATCAGAGTTGAAATGAATATTGGTATAGCAGATCATTAGCCCAGTAGGATGGGCTATTTTTATTTTTAAACAGGATTCAAGAGACTAGAGAAGAATACAGTGAACATTTTGTCAAGTCTAACAACCAGAATTTAAGCTTCAGCTTGTCAAGTCTCATCTGCCTATGATATGTGTGCTTAGTTGCTCAATCTTTGCAACCACGTAGGGTAGCCCACCAACCTCCTCTCCAGGCAAGAATACCAGAGTGGGTTGCCATGCCCTCCTCCAAGGGATCTTCCCAATCCAGGGATTGTAGCTAGGTCTCCTACATTGCAGGCAGATTCTTATCAACTGAGCTGTAAGGAAAGCCCTGAATATGACTTGGACAAGTCTTTAAAGTTCACCATCATCATATATCTTGATGCTTCCTTCTTCATATCTGGTCACAGATTTTCTAAAAGCACCATGATGAAAGAAATCAAGGAGTCTAGCGACCCATTTAAATAACTCTGAATAAGAGATTTAATCTTTGTAGGCTGGATTCTTCAATTACCGATTCAAGGGTTGAACACTATTTAAGGTCCGTTTTGGATACGTGTAATCCTAGGAGTTTAGAGATCAAAAATTTACCATCCTCCATGTATATATGAACACTGAATGCCAAACAGACCAGGACAGACCTGTAACTATGAAATCAAGCACAGGAACAAATCTGACCCTGTCAGATACAAGCTTTTAGAAGGCTGAACAAGAAGGCTCAGAAGTTGTTTTAAACTAGCATGCTCACATGCTCTTAGGCACTAAGCAAATCCAAGGTAGTTAACATTTTCAAACAATCTCCTATTTGCTTGAAAAAATAGCTGTCGGGGAGGGATTTACTCTTCTTATGTATTTGAGATCAACCAAAAAAGTTTAGGCCTTCCCTTGTGGCTCAGATTATAAAGAATCTGTCTGCAATTCAGGACACCCAGGTTCCATCCCTGGGTCAGGAAGATCCTCTGGAGAAAGGAATGGGGCTATCCACTCTGGTATTCCTGCCTGGAGAATTCTGTGGACAGAGAGGCCTGGAGGGCTACAGTCCTTGGGTTGCAAAGAGTCAGACACCACTGAGCAACTAACACTTTCATAACACCTTCACTTTCTCACAAAGAAAGTTGAACATTGTTTCAGAAGTTTAATCCTTTTATTAAAAAGTGAAAACATTTGTGATACTAATGAGAATCATCTTTGCTAAGAATGCAGGCTAAATAATTATAATTCCTTAAAAAAATCCAGTCATAAAGCAGACACATCAAGCTATAATAAATTATATTTACTCAAAAGTTACAAGGGGATAATCAGCATCAACCATGATCCACACAGTCAGCACTGATTATGGTCCTGCTGTGAAAACTACTTAAGGGCAAAAAAAAATCCATACCATATCAATTTGTGAGATTATATTAAAATCCTTAAATGTAGAACAATACACACATTATAAAAATGGACCCCAATGTATGGCAAACATACAGAGTAACTAAACAAACTCTAGCTGAAAATGTAACCATTTGATTTTCATTCTCAGACTTCAGACTAAACTACAACAAAATCACACAGCCCACGTTCTCCCACAACACTAAGTGTGAGCCATGCATTATTTCTTTAAAACGGACTTACAGTTTTTAGAAGCTCAAATTGCCTCAGAGTGCCCTAGTTTATTCAATACGTGTTACAGGTCATCGCCATTGACTTAGAGCATTTTTAAGGAAAGTGTTAACCCACTGATTCTCAGTACATGACTGAACACCCCCATGGGAAAAAGAGCAACATGTGGAGACATTTTTGGTTGTCACACTGTGTGTCTGGAGGAGCGTGAGAAGGCAGCTATGTCACCTGCACCTAGTGCAAAGAGAGAAGAGAAGGGACGCTTTTAAACATCTTACAATGCAGGGAACAGCCCCCTCCACAAAGACAACGCCAAGAGTGCTAAAGCTAAGAAAAGTTAGGTTGACTTAAATTACCAAATTACGTTCAGGTATGGAAATCTGTGCTAATAGAGCAGACACAGTAGTAACTGCTAAAACGCACAGAAGAAGAGCATGGATTTTGGAGCTCCAGGAGCCTGGGACTCAAACTGCGGACTCACCATTTTCTAATAATGCAACCTTGGACAAACTGCCCAACTGCTCTGTTTCAATACACAACTAATTCTACTTCTCTCAGTTATTCTGAGGAGCAAATGTGATGGTATATGCAAAGTGGCCAGAAAAGTGACCAGAAATCAATGGAGGTAGAAGTAAAAAACATGAGAACGTGCCAGCATAGAGAAATGTAAAGAAACATGACAACTAAATGTAATGCTGTATAATGGATGGGATCCTGGAACAGAAAATGGACATTAGGTAAAATCTAAGGAAATCTAAATAAGTTATGGACTTTAAGTTAATAATCATATTTCAATATTGTTCATTACATATCATACACATCATACTAATGTAAGACATTAGTAAAAATCTGGGTGTGAGATATAAAGAAACAGAATGTACTAACTTCGTGACTTTTATAAGTCTAAATCTAGTCTAACATTAATTTATAAAGAGGTATTTCTATGCTTCTTCCTTCCTCGGAACTCATCTGCATAGTCCTAAAACATTTAGGATATAAGAGTTCTAAAAAATTTTTCCAAAAGAGTTTTAACATTACACCAGGCTTCCCTGGTGGCTCAGACATTAAAGCATCTGCCTACAATGCTGGAGACCTGGGTTCAATCCCTGGGTTGGGAAGATCCCGTAGAGGAGGAAATGGCAACCCACTCCAGTATTCATGCCTGGAAAATCCCATGGACCAAGGAGCCTGGTGGGCTACAGTCCATGGGGTCACAAAGAGTCAGACACGACTGAGTGACTTCATTCTTTCAACATTACAGAACTGTCAAGACAAAAGAACTACACTGATTGGATAGTAAGCAGAAACTCACGAAAACAAAAGTAAAAAGTGATATGGGTGTTAAAACTGGGTTTCCTGAGTGGAAAAACCGTCTTATCACTGATCCTAATTACAGCACATTTATTGAAGACTGTTTCGCTAATTCAAAGTTTACTTTTCCTTCTAGGTGGTATTAGATTTCATGCTGAAGACTGAGTAAAGGCTGAAAACAGGTAAAGGCTGCAGATGGTTAAAATAAGTAAAGTAAATCTCTACTAACAAAAACAATTAAGTGCTAATAAACCAAAGTACTGGCCCCTGTTTAAATCAAACAGCTTAATGAGAGCATATGGGGTTACTTTGAGCTCTCCAAAAAAGTGATTCCAGGCTACAGAAGAATTCAGTTACAATGCAAAAGAATAACAAAACAACATAACATTTTTTGGTTGTATCTGTCCACATTTAAAAAAAGTATCAAGCGTCTTTGAAACACCGGCTGAAGGTTAATGAAGACCTTTTTTTTAAACTTAAAAAAAAATTGAGGTATAATTGTTCTACAATGTTGTACTACAAAGCGAATTAACTATACATATACATATACCCCCTCCCTCTTGACAGTCCCTCCTACCCCTCTCCCATCCCACCCCCAGGTCACCACACAACACTTGAGTTCCCTGCACTGTACAGGGCTTTTTTTGTTTTTTTACATAAACCATGTCCCTACTTTTTACAGCCCCTTTAGGGGTACAGAAGAATTACAAACAAGAGAATTAAAAGTGCAAAGCCCCTTGACACAGCACACAGAAAAGGAGCAGTAAGAGTTTTGACTTGAATCATGTCTGCCTAAAATAAGGTGAAGTCCTAACCTAGGTGACTGTGAATGTGATGTTATCTGTAAATACGATCTTTGCAGAAGTAATCAATTAAGTCATTACACTCATCCCTAACCCACGGGTACTGATGTTCTTATAAGAGAAAAGACAGACAGGGAGAAGGCAACAAAATGACAGAGGCAAAGACTGCCATGACATCTTCAAGGGAACCAACACCAAGGACTGCTGAAAACAACCAGAAGGCGAGAAGAAGGAAAGATTCTCCCCTAGAGCCTTCAGGGGAGCTGAGGCCTGCTGACTCCTCCATTGCGGGTTCCTAGCTGCCAACACTGGGAGACAACAAATCTGTTGTGTTAAGACTCCAAGTTTATGGCACCTTATTATAGCAGCCCTGGGAAACTAACACAGTAAGGAACCCAGAAACATTGGCTTTCATTACTGTGTCACTAGGACTGTGACAAGCAGGCAAATATAGAAGCGGGCTAACAAATACCAGCAGGTAGCAAGTCCAACTGTAGCAAGCAGAACAAGTGAGAAATTACAGTGAGCCCTCCCTGCCCACTCTACCTGGTGTGAAGGGGAGAGTCGTTTTTCCTTTGGGTTCAAATCCACTAATTCCCACTTCTACTCCTCCCTTGCAGAGCCATCAATTTGACTTCTGAACAAATACTCCCTTACGAAAAGCATCTAGGATCCTGTTCACAAATGCCCATAACCCAGATTTAGTACTTCTGCTGTTAAAGAGAAAACAGGTGCCATGTTCGCCATTAAGTGAAGTCTGGCAATTTTCTTCACTCAGTAAACCTGAAGATTTCTCAACTGTTTGCAATTATCCTTTGAAGAAGCTGAAAATTCTTAAATATTGAATTAAACTTACTTCGCAATGCAAAACAAGGTAAAATTCAGAATTCTGCCATCAAGTACTGATATGAATCTTTCAAATGTGAGAAGAGAAATGCCAGTATTAAGATCTTTCTTAGATCAGTCCAGATGAAAAGTGGTTTCCTTTCCATTTATTATTGGCATTTTGAAGATTTAGTAACTCAAATGCAAGACTGGATGCATCTACCTGACCTAAGCCACTACCATAGTTGCCTTGAAAAAGACAGTTTTACTGATAGGTATTTTGCAAATTAAAGCCTCCTGTCAGATGGAGAACCCAGTTCCGAGATTACCCCAAACTGTAGCTTCAGAAAGAGGAAGAGTCATAATTAACCTAAAAGAAAAAAAGAGTCAACTGTTATCTGGACATCCTAACAGTCACATGAATCACACCCATTTACTGAGTTATAGATATGCCAGAACTAAGATTTTTAAAACAGTTCATCTGACTCAATTCACTAATTTGCACATTTGAAGAAACCAAACTCCTGCCTGGGAAAACGTCCCCAAAGATAATATTTAGTTGGTTGATGAAATCTACCAACTTCTCTCCGACTATCCTGTTAGTATTAAAAGTCAAAAGCTTCTACAGTACATTGAAATATCGCTTATCAGAGGAAATGCAAGTAACATTTAATGCCAAGTTACTGGGAAGAGAACTTCGGTCTCTCCCGGGAAGAGTGTGGGAAGAAAAACCTGACATCAGAATCTTATCAGCCCGGAGAGCAAGGTGGGTAAGAACGACGATGAGTCTTTAGTCATGCTGGGGAGGAAGCCAAGGTTAAAGGCTGAGACGGGGGGTAAAGAGCTCTATAAATTTCAGAAATCCACGTACTTGGCACAAGAAATGATGCACAAACTTATTCTCGTGCCCAGCACACTGCTCACAGAGGCACCATGAAGATCAGTTAAAGTAACATAAGCTGTGCTGAGAGCAACCCACCAGCCAGAAAGGAACTCCATCCGCCTACACTGTGTGAACACCGACCAAGTGGCCTCTGCTGTGCCGGATTCCAGAAGTCTCAGAACCGGCTGTTCACTGCGCCATCACTGCGGGCACGCCCCGCACTCCGCTGCCCGCCTGTCCCGCGCAGGAGCCCCTTCCCACTTCCCCATCCCCACCAAGTCTCCGAGGGCTACCTACCCGCAGGCCTCTGCACTGGGTCACGGGGTCCTGGGAAAAACCGAGAGGTTCAGAGAGGCCCCAGCTCCTGCAGAGCGGTCAGGGCTGCTGCGGCCCAACGCCAGCTTCTCAACACTGCCAGGCTAGTGCTCCATCTTTGCCGTCAATTAACCGGATCCCCGGGTGGGGCTCGGACAAGGCCCCGCCCCCGCCGGCAGTTCAAACGTGGAGGCCGGGACAGGCGCAAGTGGAGCCGGGGCTGAGTGGCACGTGGGGCCCACACAGGCACACGTGGGGCTGGGGCGCATGCGTGGCTGGGGCGCACGTGAGGTTAGGGCGCACGAGGGGCTGGCGGCACCTGGAGGCCCCAGCAAGCGCAAGTGAGACACGTGGGGCCATTGTCTGGCACGCAGCCAGGCATCCAGGTGCCAGCGTCTCCGCAGGCATCCCACCCAGCGGGCCTTCGTCCCCTGGATGGCCGTCACCATCCGCCCAAAGGGGTAAAAGTGCGGTCAGCTCACACGGCCTGGGTTGAAACTTTCCTTGCTAATCGGGACCGGTTAAATGATTTAACCCTTCAGTGCTTCTTTCGACCTCTGAGATGCGAAGGTAATACTTTAACGAAGTTTTTTTTGTTTTATGAGAATTACAACAACTAATCACTATTTAGTCACTGGGTCTGGAGCATGAGTGCTTAAATGATGTCATGGTAATAAACGCACCTAGTTTTTGTTTGTTTGTTTGTTTTTTCACACATTCCTCCCTGTAAAGAGCGAACAAATCAGTGTCTGGCCCAGGAGAACAATGTTAAAAGTCTGAGGGCTGGCTGCTAAGGAAATCTGTGTGGTCTCCTAAGAGAAATTGGGGCGGGGGTGTGGATTTGGAGGGCGGGGAAAGTGAAGGCAGGGAATCCAGGCTAGATCCACTGCAGGGCAAGGAGACCAATAATGAGTTTGAAAAGACCAGTAATCCAGTTGCCAGAAACTTTCTGACTTTTAAGCTTGAAAATTTTGCGGTCATTTTTTTTGCCTATGTATTATCACGTCTTTTCTTAATAAGGAGAATGTTTATGTGACTTGTTTATAAATTACCATGGGGTCTAAGTGGGGGCTGACTGGAAAGAGTTCCTAGGTGTGGTTGTTTCAGAGAATACAACTTAAGAGACTGTGCCCCTGGGAGTCATGGTTTAGTGCCTGGGACGTTGTGGGAGAGGGAACAGAAATACCTGCTGTCATGCTTAAAGATTTGTCAGTCTTTTATTTTAAGGTACTCATTCCTTCTGCTGGTAGTCATATGGTTCCTTTGTAGTGACACGGTTGACTGTAGTTTCCAGAGATAGGATACAGCTCAGGACCAGTTTCAGTCACCCATTAGACCAGTTGGCTGTAGTCTGTCCCTTGGTGTTTAACTGAATGAATATATCAGCCTATCTTCAAGTACTTTGGAGACAAAAAGCTCGTGTCCTTTCTGAAAACAAATCTTGACAAACACTAATGTTGTGTTTTGAAAAGGCAGGTGTTTTATTCCATTCAGGCTGCTATAACAAAACCCCACACCGAGTGGCTTATAAAGGACAAATTTATTTCTCATATTCCTGGAGGCTGGAAGTCTGAGATGCCTGGTTAGCTGAAGGCCGTTTTCCAGGTTGCAGACTTCTGCTTGCAACTTCACATGGTGAAAAGGGCTAGAAAGGTATGTGGCAGGCCCCGTATGAGAGCACTAATTCCATTCATGAGTACAGAGCCCAAAGGCCACAATTCCTAATACCATCACATCAGACCAGATTTCAACATACAAATTTGGGGGGACACAAACCTTCAGACCACAGTAGCAGTCAGTGACCTGAGTGGTCATTTTGCTAGCTTATATAACTGTTCAAAGACTTTTCCACTAGTTTCTGCTGTATTTGCTCTCCTCATATGGAATGTTCTATTTTCTCTCTTTTACCACTCTCCATTCTAAGCAACTTGAAGATGTTATCCAAATCTCACTTTTTTTTTAATCACTGGACAGATATTTCATATATTCAGTTAAAGTAACATAACCTCTGTTACTTTATGGTAACTGTAAGGTTACCTTCATATACTCTTTCTCTGACCTCCAACAGCAGTTATCAGGTACATTATTGTTTCGCTATATATCATATAGATATATTTTACCTTTTTTTAAATTAATTTTGTTGGAGCATGGTTGCTTTAGAATGTTGAATTAGTTCCTACCTTACAACAAAATGAATCAGCCATACATACATTTCTAATTAATAGACTTGAATTTTTAGAGCAATTTTAGTTTTATAGGAAGACTGAGTAGAAAACAGTTATGTATACTTCCTCTTCCCCTCACAGATTATGTTATATCCACCCCATTGTTAATATCTTACATTTATGTATTATATTTGTTATAGTTGATGTACTAATATTGATACATTATTATTAACTAAAGCCCATAGTTTGTATTAAGTATTCACACTTACTGTTGCGTAGATCCATGAGTCTTGGCAAATGCATAAAGTCATATGTCCACCATTACAATATAGAATAGTTTCACTAACCTAAAAATCCCTCAGATACCCAGTATTTATCCCTTCCTTTCTCCATCCGAGCCCTAGCAACCATTGACTTAAACAGAATGTCATACATTTGAATAATAGTATGTAGGATTTTCAGATTGACTTCTTTTGCTTAACACTATGCATTTGAGATTTCTCCCTGTCTTCTCAACACTGAATAACATTCCATTGCATATATGGATCACAGTTTATCTGTTTACCTACTGAAAGATATCTTGGCTGCCTTGAAGTTATGACAGTTAGGAATACTGCTGCTATAAACATTTGGTTCAGCTTTTTGTATGCATGTAAATTTTCAGCTGCTTTAGGTAAAAATACAATTGCTGGACTACATGCTAAGGTTCTGTTTAACTTTCTAAGAAACTACAAGACTGTCCTGCAAAATGAATACTGTCTTGCATTTTCACCAGCAAAAATAAGAGTTCCCACTGTTCCATGTGTTCACCAGCATTTTATCAGTTTTGTATTTTAGATATTCTATTAATAACAGGTGTGTAGTGGTGTCTCATTACTGTTTTAATTTGCTGTTCTTTAATGATTTTAAAGGTTTAATATATTTTCACTTGCTTCATCATCATCCGTATATCTTCTTCGGCAAGATGCTTGCTTTGGTATTTTTCTTAATTTATTGAGTTGTTTATATTCTTCCTGCTAGGTTTTGGGTCCTTCATGTAGTTCACCAGTCCTTTTATCAGATGTGTTTTTTCAGATATTTTCTCCCAGTGTGTGACTTGGCTTTTCATTCTCTTCAAAGTGTCTTTCACAGAGCAAAAGTTTTTTATTTCAATGAGGTTCAAGTTTTTTTTTGTTTTTTCATAGTACTTCTGATGTTGTATCTAAATCTAAGGGCATTTTTGTTTTTTCCTGTAGCTTCTAGGAGTTTGTTTCTTTTTTTGTGTTTTGCGTTTATGTCTATAATCTACTTTTTTGGCATAAGGTGTAATGCCTGTGTTTACATTTATGGTTTTGCATGTATACATATATGCAGCATCATCTATTGAAAACCCTATCCTTTCTTCCTTGAATTGCATTTGCTTCCTGGTCAAAGATTGGTTGGAAATATTTCCGCAGGTCTATTTATAGGCTCCGTTTTCCTGTTCCATCTATCTGTCCATTCTTTTGCCAATACGACAGTATCTTGATTAATGTAGCTTTCTAGTGTGTCTTGAATTCCTGTGAGGTAGCCTTAACCAGACAAAGCAGAGCTTTGGAAACTGTGACGAGGAGTTAAAATTTTATAATAAATGTGAAAGAAAGCCATGAAAGGGATTTAAGTGGAAAATGACATGATCTAATTTATTTACTTATGTGCTTATGTGTCATTTTTTAATTACTTTGGATACTGTTAGGAGAATGGATAGAGGAAATCAAGAATAGAATCAGGGAAACTGGTTAGGAGGTTTTGAAACAAGTAAGAACTCCTGGAAGAGTCAGATGTCAGATTAGCTAGACATAAATATCTCCTTTAAACATTCCTCATGATTCAATAAGCATGGAATCTGAGCTGAAAATAGAAATGGTGCAGAAAAAGATCTGTTCATAAATTCAGGAATCCAAAGGTAAAATCTGACAGGCAGTGGTAGTAGAATATTAAGCAGGAGATGCCAGGCTCAGATCATCTCTAATAGCCCATTGCTTAACTGAACTTGTACTCCGTTCCTTAGTGCATTTTACAAGGTCCTTAAGTGTAAAGAAATGATCCAAGGTGAGTTAAGAAAGATGTTCGTCAATTAAATGGTCATTTTGTCAGATATATACTTAAAGTTATTACTTCCCTTTAAATCAGATATCTGATTAGTTTCTTACTTGAGTGTTTGATAGGTTCAATAGCAATATTTAAGGAGGTGGAGTTTCAAATGATATCCTAATGATAGCCTACATTAAAAGCTAAAATCCTCTCTGGTTAGGACAGATTCCTTACCATTCACAATCTGCCTGTCCTGTACCATTCCTCTACAGTGTTTTTAACCAACATAATATTAGCAGGAATAAAATCATAAACAAGTCTGTGGAGACTGAAAAAAATCTGATAAATTAATTTTTACAGAAAGATCAATAGACAGTAGATGGGTGCCAAAGGATGTGGGCTTGGAAACTATACTGCTTATGTTTGAATGTCAGCTCCACCTACCAACTGGTGACCAGAAACAAGTCAATAAGTTCTTATGTTGATACCTCAGTCTCTTCATGTGTAAAATGGAGATAAAACTGATTCCTTCTAAATGTTGTTTTGAGAATTGAGGACTACCTAGAATTCTCAGTCTTTTCGTGCCTAGGAAGAACAGGAAGCTGATTCGGGGTAAGCTGTAGAAGCCTGTTCCACAGCAAGTGATGCTGAGGTAGATAGATTTAATAACAATATTAAAGGCAAGAGTGAGCAAGATACTGCAAGATTCTTCCTTGAGAGAATATGGTTGCAACATTTGGTATGCATGATGTAATCTCTATCCCGCTAAGTAATGACTTGGTAGAACTTGAGATAGTACAGATGTCTGAAGTTCCTGGAATCCAAGCACTAGAATTCCAGCCCATCTTGGTAGTATGTGTCCCATTCCTACACATCTATTATTCAAAATCTCCAAGCTCTTCAGTTCAGTTCAGTCGGTCAGTCGTTTCTGGCTCTTTGCGAACCCATGAACCGCAGCACACCAGGCCTCCCTGTCCATCACCAACTCCCGGAGTCCACCCAAACTCATGTCCATTGAGTCTGCAATGGCATCCAACCATCTCATCCTCTGTCATCCCCTTCTCCTCCTGCCCTCAGTCTTCCCCAGAATCAGGGTCTTTTCAAATCAGTCAGTGCTTCGCATCAGGTGGCCAAAGTACTGGAGTAGCAGCTTCAACATCAGTCCTTCCAATGAACACCCAGGACTGATCTCCTTTAGGATGGACTGATTGGATCTCCTGCAGTCCAAGGGACTCTCAAGAGTCTTCTTCAACACCACAGTTCAAAAGCATCAATTCTTCTGTGCTCAGCTTTCTCTACAGTCCAACTCTCACATCCATACATGACTAGTGGAAAAACTTGACTAGATGGACTTTGTTGGCAAAGTAATGTCTATGATTTTTAATATGCTGTCTAGGATGGTCATAAGTTTCCTTCCAAGGAGTAAGCATCTTTTAATTTCATGGCTGCAGTCACCATCTGCAGTGATTTTGGAGCCCAAAAAAATACAGTCAGCCACTGTTTCCACTGTTTCCCCATCTATTTGCCATGAAGTGATGGGACCAGATGCCATGATCTTAGTGTTCTGAATGTTAAGCTTTAAGCCAACTTTTTCACTCTCCTCTTTCACTTCCATCAAGAGGCTCTTTAGTTCTTCACTTTCTGCTATGAGGGTGGTGTCATCTGCATATCTGAGGTTTTTGATATTTCTCCTGGCAATCTTGATTCCAGCTTTTGTTTCTTCCAGCCCAGCATTTCTCATGATGTACTCTACGTGTAAGTTAAATAATCAGGGTGACAATATGCAGCCTTGACGTACTCCTTTTCCTATTTGGAACTAGTCTGTTCCATATCCAGTTGTCACTGTTGCTTCCTGCCCTGTATATAGGTTTCTCAAGAGGCAGGTCAGGTGGTCTGGTATTTCCATTTCTTTCAGACTTTTCCACAGTTTATTGTGATCCACATGGTCAAAGGCTTTGACATAGTCAATGTAGCAGAAATAGATATTTTTCTTGAACTCTCTTGCTTTTTCAGTGACCCAAGGGGTGTTGCAATTTGATCTCTGGTTCCTCTGCCTTTTCTAAAACCAGCTTGAACATCTGGAAGTTCACAGTTCATGTATTGCCAGAGCCTGGCTTGGAGAATTGTGAGCATTACTTTGCTAGCGTGTGAGATGAGTGTAATTGTGCAGTAGTTTGAGCATTCTTTGGAATTGCCTTTCTTAGGGACTGAAATGAAAACTGACCTTTTCCATTCCTGTGGCCACTGCTGAGTTTTCCACATTTGCTGACATATTGAGTGCAGGACTTTCACAGCATCATCTTTTAGGATTTGAAATAGCTCATCTGGAATTCCATTACCTCCACTAGCTTTGTTCATAGTGATGTTTCCTAAGGCCCACTTGATTTCACATTCCAGGATGTCTGGCTCTAGGTGAGTGATTATACCATCATGACTATCTGGGTTGTGAAGATTTTTTTTGGTACAGTTCTTCTGTGTATTTCTGCCACCTATTCTTAATATCTTCTCCTTCTGTCAGATCCATACCATTTCTGTCCTTTATTGAACCCATCTTTGCATGAAATGTTCCCTTGGTATCTCTAATTTTCTTGAAGACATCTCTAGTCTTTCCCATTCTATTGTTTTCCTCTATTTCTTTGCATTGATCACTGAGGAAGGATTTCTTATCTCTCCTTGCTATTCTTTGGAACTCTGCATTCAAATTGATATATCTTTCCTTTTCTCCTTTGCTTTTCACTTCTCTTCTTCGCACAGCTATTTATGAAGCCTCCTCAGACAGCCATTTTGCTTTTTTGCATTTCTTTTTCTTGGGGATGGTCTTTATTCCTGTCTCCTATGCAATGTCAATAACCTCCTTCCATAGTTCATCAGGCAGTCTGTCTATCAGTTCTAGTCCTT
The DNA here is from genome assembly GCF_033118175.1 of Dama dama. NCBI lineage: Eukaryota > Metazoa > Chordata > Mammalia > Artiodactyla > Cervidae > Dama > Dama dama. The sequence continues at coordinate 64,230,462 of NC_083710.1, read as the reverse complement.
TAAATCTATTTCTCACTTCCACTGTATAATCATAAGGTTTTTGATTTAGGTCATACCTGAATGGTCTAGTGGTTTTCCCCACTGTCTTCAATTTAAGTCCAACTTTGGCAATAAAGATTCATGATCTGAGTCACAGTCAGCTCCCAGTCTTGTTTTTGCTGACTGTATAGAGCTTCTCCATCTTTGGCTGCAAAGAATATAATCAATCTGATTTCATTGTTGGCCATCTGGTGATGTCCATGTGTAGAATCTTCTCTTGTGTTGTTGGAAGAGGGTGTCTGCTATGACCAGTGCATTCTCTTGGCAAAGCTCTATTAGCCTTTGCCCTGCTTCATTCTGTACTCCAAAGCCAAATTTGCCTGTTACTCCAGGTGTTTCTTGACTTCCTACTTTTGCATTCCAGTCCCCTGTAATGAAAAAGACATCTTTTTGGGGTGTTACTTCTAAAAGGTCTTGTAGGTCTTCATAGAACTGTTCAACTTCAGTTTCTTCAGCGTTACTGGTCGGGGCATAGACTTGGATTACCATATTATTGAATGGTTTGCCTTGGAAATGAACAGACATCATTCTGTCATTTTTGAGATTGCATCCAAGTACTGCATTTTAGACTCTTTTGTTGACTATGATGGCTACTCCATTTCTTCTAAGGGATTCCTGCCCACAGGAGTAGATATAATGGTCATCTGAGTTAAATTCCCCCATTCCAGTCCATCTTAGTTCGCTGATTCCTAGAATGTCAATGTTCATTCTTGCAGGCCCTTTAACCAGAATTGAAAAGAAGATACATCAAGAGGAAAACTCAGAGAAGGGGATCCATACCATATGAAGTTCAAAAGGCTTTCATTATTAGGTTTAATATGAACAGGAACTGACATGTCAGCCACTAAATGACCTGATGGCATTGGGTCTCAAGATTTTTCGAAAAGCAGCTACTCATACACAGGAAGTATGAGAAGAGCCTACACTTCCTAGAGAAGTTTGTGGATGTAATAGTAAGTATCACTTTGGTCTCCTAGAATCTTTAGGTCTGACCAAGGTAGCTGAAATACAAGCCCTCTTGTGGTGTTAACCTTGTTTGTCTAGAACTAAATAGCAGCATTTGGTCTCAACTTAGTCCAGGTATTACCACCCTTATAGAGAAGCCTGGAGACAGCAAAAGCAGTCCTTGAATCTCACTTGCCTACAGCCCCAAGCTCATGTATATATAGCTTAGTACTGGGAGATGAGGGCATTTTTACCTGTACTCTTTCCTAGAGACTCAGGATGGGAAGAAGTTGTTAAGGCAAAGTCCGTAAGATAGTCCTTTTCTATTAATTAGAGAGAAATTACATAGAATGTAAAAGAGTCCTGGTATTTGTAGATTTGCCCATATACCTTCCTATCATATGCAGTTGTGTTATTGTGCAATTGTGTTGTTACCACAGTAACACACTAGGAACTATTGCACAATGGTACTGCGCCCATGCCTTAGAGTCTTTTCCCTTTGTATTTAATACCTGTGTTAGTTTTATAGGCCTGTCACCAGTAATAGCATAAACTGGGTGGCTTAAACAACGAGAATTTATTCTCTTCAGTTCTGGAGGCAGGTTGGGTCTCCCCTGAGCCCTCTCCCCGGCTTGCTTCTCATTCTGTCCTCACGTGGTCTCTCCTCGCCTCTGTGTGTGCCTGCCCCTGGTCTCTCCTTTCCTTATTAAGACAGCTGTCATAATGGATCAGGGCCCCACCATTATGAGCCCATTTAACCTTAATTTTCTTTCTAAGGTTCTATCTCCAAATATAGTCATATTCTAAAGTATTAGGGCTTCAGTTATACTGGGGTGACAATGTCCAGTTCATTACAGTATGTAAAGAATATGTCCGCTTGATATGCTTAACATGGCTTTGTGCTGGCCAAGGACACAATGCTATCAACCACCTGTGTAACATGGAGTGAATTCTCATCTCCAAGAAATACTCCTGCTGCAGTGGTAGAATAAGACTAATTCTCTGGTCACCTCAAACTTTAACCAAAAGTGATGGCAGCAGAAAGTCTAAACTGTTTGAAACACACAAGCTGGGTGATTCTGAGAGGTCTCACCCAGCTTAATAACTTAAGCAAGTACTGGGTACACTTTGTAAATGTTAATTGCACACCTTAACCCTCTCTTGGCCCTCGCCTCTTCATATGACTCTCCTTGATTATATCTCTGGCTTTATTCTGGAAATATTAAAGCCCGTTTCTGGCCAACTGGAATAAAGATCCATAGGAACCGAATGTTAGTTATAAATATTTGGAATAGTGAAATTAAATGACAGCAAGAGTGTTTTTCATATTTTACTGCTTGCCCTGGAAGTTCTAAGAAAGAGACATTTTTTACCGTGTAATAACAATAACAGCATTTATTGAGCGCTTACTTCATGAAAGGACATTTTCAAGATCTTTACATGTCTTATCCTATCTTTACGGTAGCACTGTGCTTTCAGTTATATTATTATCCTCATTTTGTGATGAAAAAGTTGTGTAGCAGAAATATTTTAACAGTTTCTCAAATGTAAAGGGCTAGCTAGAGGTACAGTTTTAAGTAAAATTCAGTCAGATTGGTGAAGTCATCACTTCCTGTTTGTGCCTTTTTTCCTGCTTATCAAGGAAGACTTATTATTCTGTTTTAAAGTGCTAATCACATTAATTAGATTAACAGAGAAGCAATGAAAAGAACTTTCCCTAAACACGTCAGAATATTTAATAGTGTGTCTTCAAAAGACTGAAATTTCAGAATACAAATGCATATTTATGAAAGAAAAAAATTTAACATTTGCCATTCTGAATGCCTGGGGTGAAATAAGCTTTGAAAACTGGGGGAAACGTCAAAGATCTTAAACCAAAGAAATACTGAGAAAATATTTCTGAAAAGTATCAAGAGCATTAGTATATTTGTATTTCCCTCAGACCCCTTTTATCCTGTAGTTATTACTTTAAACCACCTTCGTCCCCATCACACTTGTAATGTCAATTGATACAGCTTCCCCAGCTATCAAAATTCCAGCAAAACTGATTTCACCAGGCTGTTATTTTTTTTTTTTTTTTTTCTTTCTAGAGGCTGGAATAGCAGCAGTAGTAGCACAGCCTGATTTCTATTAAATGTGTGGTCAGAGGTCATTTTGAATAAGTCTTGTATTTCTGATAAAAAAAAAAATAATAAAAGACAAACCAGATGAAATGTACAAATCAACATGGTGAAAGTGTACACATACACACACACGCAAACACACATGCCCTCGTTTTTCAAAGTCACATCCCGAGTTACTTTATTTTTTGTACTTGTGTTGAATTCATGACCATTAACATTGTGTTTGAAGAGAGACGACAATGTAAGGCACCAGCATTCTATAAAAATCATCAGAGACTGGAACCTGTTCCAATTGACATGCATGCTATTCCTACAACAGTGAAAATCTTTTTTAGATATTTTTAAAATTAAAAACATTAACAAACTCATCCTACTGAATGCTGGGTAGTATTTTTTGTTTGTTTTTTTCATGTAGAAGAGAAACTGAACCACAATTGCTAGAATAGAAAAAGTAAGTCAAATACTTGACTTGGACCCCAAAGAGAACCCTTAGAAACCGTCAGCAGATACAACAGCTAGTGTGTTACCTCAGAACCAGAGAAGATTTCAAGGTCTTCGAAGTGCGTGTCCTTTAGAGCTGTTTCCTGTTGTTTTGATTTTGATTGTGAAATTCTACCCACTGATCCAGGGAAAAGACCTGAGTAACCTGGCATGTCGGTACAAATAGAACTGGCATAATGATGCTGGGACTGGTTTCTTTTAAATGTTTTTTAGAAACCCTAAATAAAATTATTTTTCACTACCTGTTAATATATTGCAGATGTGCTCACATTCTGTATAGTCTATTGCATGATAATCTCCTCAAGTGTATCATGAGGTGACTGACTCATGCGATTCCTGAGGCCTTTCTTGCTCCAATATCCATCTTCCAATCTTCTTAGAATTCAAGAGCATCACTCCTTGTGTGACTCATTTGTGTAAATAATGATATTTTGAGCAGAGCAAGGGTAAACAACACACTGGATACAAATCATGCAGTAATGTTATAACTACAAATTCATGTTTAGGTGAGGTTTTCTTCTTATCCATGGGTTTTGATATATCTTTTCTTTTTTTTTTTTTTCATGTCTGGCCTCTCCTTCCTTCCTGAGCCTTCCTCTTATACTAAAAAAGCTACCCCCTTTTCTTTTGGGTAAAGTGTATATTGCAACATCTACTATCTGAGCATAGTATGGATGGATCTAATCTAGTCAGTAATTTACTTATTTGTTGTCAATTTACTTATTTTTTTAATTTACTTATTTCATCTTTACTCACTTTCTGCTACTCTGAATGTTCTCTCATTAAGTATTTTTTGAAAAACTGTCTCTGGGTTTGTACTTACTATCAAGCCCTGAAACCTTATCCTATTTGCAAGCTATCACACAGCCAAAATATTTATTATCTGACCCTTGACAGAAAAAATTTGCTGATTCTTCTTCTAGATCTCATAATTGGATCTCAATAGAGACCAAGTCTCCTTTAATTCTCAAAGTTAAATTTGAGATAAAATTAGGTTTTTAAGCTCCCGAGTAGCTTTTATTGGGGGGGGGGGCAGCACTCTTATTATTATTTAGTATCAGGGAAACAGTGGCTGGCTTTATTTTTCTGGGCTCCAAAATCACTGCAGATGGTGACTGCAGCCATGAAATTAAAAGACGCTTACTCCTTGTAAGAAAAGTTATGACCAACCTAGACAGCATATTAAAAAGCAGAGACATTACTTTGCCAGCAAAGGTCTGTTTAGTCAAGGCTATGGTGTTTCCAGTGGTCATGTATGGATGTGAGAGTTGGACTGTGAAGAAAGCTGAGTGCTGAAAAATTGATGCTTTTGAACTGTGGTGTTGAAGAAGACTCTTGAGAGTCCTTTGGACTGCAAGGAGTTACAACCAGTCCATCCTAAAGGAGATGAGTCCTGGGTGTTCATTGGAAGGACTGATGTTGAAGCTGAAACTCCCAATACTTTGGTCACCTCATGCAAAGAGCTGACTCATTTGAAAAGACCCTGATTCTGGGAAAGATTGAGGGCAGGAGGAGAAGGGGACGACAGAGGATGAGATGGTTGGATGGCATCACTGACTCTATGGACATGGGTTTGGGTGGACTCCACGAGTTGGTGATGGACAGGGAGGCCTGACTTGCTGTGGTTCATGGGGTCACAAAGAGTCAGACACGACTGAGCGACTGAACTAAATTGATGGCTAGGATGTGGCGGTGTGTTTTTTTGTTTTCTGTTTTGGTTTGAGTTTTGGATTTTTGTGCTGCTCACTGATCTCCTCATTTTCTTTTCCTGTCTTCCCCACCTCCCACCCCCCGCCTCCTTTTATTCAGTCCTTCTCTCTTTAAATACTTTGGTTTCAAGGAGTATATGTTCTGATTACTCTGCCTGATTACCCTCTCTTTGGTACTGTGGCGCCTTCGGTGGGCTATTATTTGGGGGGGGGGGGTGGCTCCTGGAAACTTGGATCTGTTGAAGAGAGTCCCTGCAACTACAAAGACAATGGAGTTGGCTCTAGCTCCTTCCATTTAAGGGCAGGCGGTTAGCTATTTTCACAGGCCCCAGAGAAAACTTCACTGCTCTCCAAAATCCGTGTATTCTCTTAGTGTCGAAGCAGGAAAGACTAAACTCATAAACTCAGCAGCCATTTGTATTTTTTTTTAATTGGGTGATTTGTTTTCCAACACATCTAATGCCTTTATAAAGTTATTCTTCACCAGTTTTATCCATGCCTCAGCTGCATTGAACTGCCCAAAGATTGTTAGAGTTTTTTGTGTAATAAAAAGGAAGTCCCATAGGATTGGAATCAGAAGAGAATGGAACCAATTTCAGCCATCATGTTCTAGAATTCTCACATATATCTCAAAAGCCTTTAAGCATATTATTTTAATTTACTTTGCTTAACATTATTTAGGAAAAAAAATCAGAGCTTAACAAACATAGAGAAGCTGTGGCTACAAGATCCATTATTTTCTCTAGATACTAATAAATAAGAAAAATAACCCAAATCCCTTGAAAACTCATGCTTCCGGTGAAGCGAGACCATTTAGTTTCCCACATAACCTTCTACCAGAACCCATTTTTAGAGATTATTTTTTTACTTTCTTTATTTTTCCTATGATAGAGGAGCTCATTTAAATGTCACACCAATTAATATATCATCATGTATCATTCATTTCATCTTCTGTAAGAAAAATGTGAGTAATTGCACTTTGATGTAAAGAAGGTAATATGCCAAAAATGGAAATAATCTATTTCACTGGTCTTAATTCTTAACTAAGAGAATAAGTTTAGCAAGCTCTAGTACTAAGAGCAGAATAGAATTTGTTGCCAACTTATTTTATTTCCAACCTTTTTTTTTTTTTAACCCTGAGAAGGTAAAATATGAATGGAGCATCTTCTACCCTAAAGACAGTAGTACATTGGAAGAAAATGTCCGTTTTCTTACCAGTCTCTTGCACTCTCATGCCATGCGCAATAAATGTTTCACTTTCTAGTAGCAGACTTTTAAGCCCTAATAGTTGTATCACAGTGCTGTCTTTATGTGAATTATATCCATATTAGGACCAAATACCTACAGATGGAGAGTGAGAAAAAAATCCCACGTAATAGATTTGTCATTTTTCCACTCTAGTTCAAAGCTATATGATTTTCTCTGTCACCGTCAATTATATTTCAAACATTTTCAAATATGTTCTCTTTTAGCTCCTATGCAGCCGAACAACAGAAATAAGAATGTGATTTTTAAAGACAGCTAAGTTATCAAAGCAGAAATGCTTTTTTAATTAAATCACTATTCCATACCATGGTGAATTTGAAATTCTTAGTAGTTTTGAGAGGAACATTTAGCAATACCCAGGGAATGTAAAACAGTGGTATCAGTGAGACTTTTGCTCTAAAACACACTTATACCTCAGCCTTATTAACTGAGAGGGGTCAGCCCAGAGTCTGACTACATAGAGAGAAAGGGTGTAGGTCTCTATAGTAGGTAAGCACCTCCAGTGGCTGTTCTCCTTCACATTTATCAAAAAGTATCCATCGTTTTCTCAAACATACTTCTTGGAAGGAACTGGATAAAGCTTTCAGACTCATAGAGGTAGTAACTGTGTACCTCAGGGACTTTTCTGTAAAGTTTATGTCCAAAGCATCAAATCTTGGAAGGTGATCCTGCATGAGAGGATTTGACAGAATGTACAGAAGGAATAGAAAGGACTCTTCAACCTTTAATGAATAGAAAACACCTTTCTCAATGCAGAAAGAATCAAGCCATGGGAATGATTTTTATCTGTAATGCATGTCACATATTGTTCCCAAAATGATTTTAGCTATCTTACAAGGATGCATGAAATGAAAAGGTAAGAGTGTCATTTCAGAAGAAAAAAAAAAAAGGATGTAGGAACAGAGTGGAATTGAAAAAAAGGGGGAAAATGTCATAATAACCCACAAGTTTACCACAGATAAACCACCAAAATAGATCTGACTTACAAATTAAAAAGCTTCTAAGTTGTAAAATTTACAACATCCATGAGATAGAAACAAAACAATTGCTAAGGAGAACTGCGCTATACCTCGTACTAAAGTCAGACACTACTTTCTTCTGGGGGTCCTCATGAAAAGGGTGTTGAGATGCAAATGAATCAGATGTCCCCAGAATGTCACACTCTGCTCTTAAGAGCTGAGAATTTCTTTGTTATAGAAACTTAAACCTTTTGAGATAAAGTGCTGTTATGCAATTCATCACTTTTTCTAAAAAAAATTCCTCAGGGTTATCTTCATAGGAAAATGTCTTTATCTGTGTTTAAATATGTGGCGTATAGTTGAAATAAAAGAGATACTGCTAAACCTACTTTTTTTTTTTTTTGACAAAATAATATAATAGTTTTAATAGGTATAGTTTTTTTTTTTTTTTAATTATTATTATTTTTTTTTCCAGTGGGTTTTGTCATACATTGACATGAATCAGCCATGGATTTACACGTATTCCCCATCCCGATCCCCCCTCCCACCTCCCTCTCCACCCGATTCCTCTGGGTCTTCCCAGTGCACCAGGCCGGAGCACTTGTCTCATGCTTTAAAAAAAAAAGAATCATATTTTAATAACATTGGATGCTACTAAATTCCATAATCAGATTTTTCCTCTTAGGAATTCACCTTTGAGTTCAGTCAAGTCTGTAAGTTTACTTTCGTATTATCTGCCCAGTTCCTCCCAGTCCACATAGCCATGACTGCTGCCTTCATTCAGATTCCCATCATCTTTAACGTTGATCATTCCTGCAACGGCTTCTGACATCCTACTTTTGCTGTGTCTTGTTTTGACTTGAGTCAATCTTCTTTTCATATTCAGGTTGATTTTTCTAAATTGAAAATATGTTTATGATCATCCTCTGTTCAATATCTTTCAGTTGTCCCTATAATGATTTACCTGACACTGTATGATGCAGCCTCTTATTTCTTTACCTGAGCATTTGGAGCATTAATTCCAACACTCAGATACTTTACTTTGTCATCCTCAACAACATGTACTTTCCAAATTTTGGCATTCTTTGTTTACACATATTCTCTTTGCACATTCTATTGTCACAATTTAAAAAAAATTTTTTTTTTTAAACTTCATTTAAGTGTGATTATCACCTTCTCTGGAATCACTTTTCTGGTGCCAGCCATATGGATTGGCTCATGATCATGGATGCTTTTTATCTCAGTTCTAACCCTTACCACTCGTAAAGCTCCATCACTCTTCTGTCTCCCAGGAGTCTGTGTGCCTTTTAAGGCATTTTTAGCTCTAATTCAATGTCTAATAGATTCACTTATACTTACTAATAATAGAAATAATTTTGATATATAATTCTTCCTATGAGATAGCATATTATAAGGCTAACACATTTATACACACTTAAATCTCATAATAACTATGGGAGGTAAATATTAATCTCTATAGATAATAAAATAAGAAATGTAGAGGTTAATTTCTCAATCACTATCTAACTAGTATACCTAGTATAGAAGCCAAAAAGGAAAGGCTAAACAATTTCATTAATTAAAATTTCTAAATTTCTACATAAAAAAATGCCATGCTCAAGCTCAAGAATGAGCTAACATCTGAGAATATTTTTTAATTATTTTAACAGAAAAAGGGTAGGTACTTTAATTAACAAAGTACTTTTGCAAATCTGCACAAGCAAGATGAAATCCAACAGTAAGAAAAAAAAAAAAAGCTTAAAAATGGCTAAGGCAGATAATAATGATAAAATACATAAAATTATATTGATTATAGCTAGTTTTTGTTTAGTAATGCAGCTCTTTGCATGGTAGTGCCACACTGTAAAAATTACCATATAAGCTGAAATCATACAGAGAAATAATCTTCCATGGGAAATATTACAGTTCTATGACCTTTAAATTTAATTTTTGTGAAAACACTTAAAACTCTCTTACTATAAGTTGTATATTTATAGGAAAGTAGAATTAGTAAAATTAACATTTATTTAGTAGACTGTGATATAAAACATTGAAAAGTTGAGAATCAATATTTTAGTTCTTTATGAAAAACTTAGCAGGAGCAGCTTTACTTCACATTGTTTAATATATAACCCAGAGTAAGCATCTTTTCTGTGCCTTGGCAAATTGTTATTTTCCTTTCTAAGTTGGGATCAGTTTCCAACATTGCATACTTTTTGCTTTCAATGTTCTGAAATGTCACTGAGAATTTCTTTAATGTGGTGGTTTTTGCCAGCCCTACTTCCTCTGGGATATCTTCATCCTTTTCTTTTTTTTTTTTTTTTTTAACAAACATTTTACTCATATATATTAATAACTATTTCCTGAAACTTCATTTACATTACAATTCTAATTTCAGTGTGTTTATTCCTTTTCATTTATTTGCTGGTTTCCTCTTTGTTGTCCAGTTTCCTCTTTCAATTATCAATTTTTTTTCCATTTATTTTTATTAGTTGGCGGCAATTATCCATTTTTATAATAGCACATGGTTTCTCTCAGCCAGTAGAAGAGACCCAACTAGATGTTTTGCTTCCTGTGTGTGAACTGAATAACAGATGTGCAGGGACCAGTCACCACAGGCTTTGAAAGAAGCAGTGTGGATGGTCACTGATCATGATGTACGTCTGTTGTTTCTATAGTGATTTGTGTACTGAAGAGTAAGTGGTAAAGATTGTACTTAATGCAAATACATTAATACTTAATGCAAATACTTAAGTATTATTGTACTTAAGCAAATACTTAATACAGCATGGAAACTGAAATATGAACTGTGTTTTGGGGTTTTGATGTTATTTGCATATCAGAACCATGCAAAATCAGAACTCTCATACTTGATATATGCCACACCTCCAGCTTCTCTATACTAAATTCTCACAATAATTATAAACAAGCAGTGTTGTGTTTCTATTTTTTTTTTTTTAACATTCCAAAAATATATTTTTATTTTTTACTAAACATGCCAAAAATATTTTTTAATATATATATATATATCCATTATAAATACTAGGGTTTGGATATATTAATATGATTTTGCATATGTGGGCAAATCAGTATGGTTATGAATATCATCATTCTAAATATTTAATAAACAGTAATTGATATGATACAAAGATATCTACAGAGAATTTTAAAACCAGGGAAAATGTTAATTGAATCAGCACGTAAAATACTTTTTTGATATAGATATTTAGTTAGATTTACAATTATGCTCAATGTTTTAAGGAAGTATTATATAATAATTCATATAACAATTTAAAATTTTATTTGTTGTTGTTATTCCTTCTCTAAGTTGTGTCCAACTCTGCAACCCCACAGACTGCAGAACTCTAGGCATACACTGTAGCAATTAAATCTTTTATAAAGTAACATGTTATTTTCATTTATTAACTCATGATTTTCCTGCAATTTTTGGTGCATGCTTTGTGATTACCTCTTTATATGACAGTTTTGAAATATCAGCTATTTACGTGTAATATGTTTTTGTACAGTTTTTAAAATATTACTTAATCTTCTGCCTTTTTTCTTGTTTGAAAATTGTTGTAATTTTATCTCTTCTTATTTTGTCTTTCTTTTTTGGATAAAAATTGCTGTTACTCTCAGAGTTGTCTTTTCCTTTGTGGTATAATAAGAATTTTAAACGTCTTGATGAATCATCAGTGTTTTTACTTTGTTTACCATAGTAACATCCTCTGGGATTACTTCTTCCGATTATATTTAAATTTCAGTATGGTCAACAATTCTTTTCCAGTGGTATGCTGGAGATAGAGCCACTTGTATATTCATCTCTTCCCTTCACATACAATGACTTTGGTAGCTTGAAACTGGCTGTATGGGAGTTTTTACATTATGGAAATAGGCATGTGTTACAAATCAAGGCTGTTTTTCCACCAGAGAGATAGTTGTCAAACCTTTACCAGCACACCACTGCCTTATATTGTATACTAGGATTAATTTCAGAATTAAAAAAATTTGAAATGTTAAGGGGCTAGAAAACATAAATGTTTAACCAAGCTGATATATGAAAGTAATAGAAGGAAACTGAGAGAAGATTATAAAAAACTAGGATGTTTTAAAAAACCAACACAAACTGTAATTCATTTGAAAAACACCATCAATCTATCTGGTTTCCAACTCACCTCACAACACTTATGATGAATATAGTCTTTCTTTTATGAAAATGTTGTAAGGTAAGTTTGAAACCAGACAGATCAACAGTGTTTCTCAAATGAATTAGAGCCTGTGTTGATGCTTTTAAAATCCTTGTTTAATCTAGTTGATTCAGTTTTTTGTTAATTTATGAAAATATGCCCTTGAGAAAATGTAAATTAAGTGTATTAACATTTTCTCAAGGGCATATTTTAGGGAAAAAAACCTTTATTCTGGACACTATAAAGGAATTTCATAAAACACAAATATAAAATTGTGGAAATAAGAAAATAGTAGTGTTGTGTTTCTAATTCGACAGATGAGGAAACTGCAGCACAAAGCTGTAAAGTAATTCATTCAAGGCCCTAATTATATGTTAAGCAGGATTCAAATCCATGATCGGTTTAGGAAACTGTGCTCTTAGTCACAACCCCTATTATCTCTAGTATTCTAAATAAATGAATATACTGGGCACATGAGGTTTCCTGTCGTCTGTGATTTTTTTTATTAGAGTAGTATTATTAAATTCTTTGTAAAGAGTTGAATTAGTTCCAGAACCTCAGTACTTCATAATGTTAAATGCAAATGACTAAATGCAGAAGATGTTCTCTAAAACAGATAAAATATATTGTTGTTCTTCAGTAGCTAAGCCATGTCCGAATCTTTGTGACCCCATGAACTGCAATTGTCCTCCACTATCTCTCAGAGTTTGCTCAAAATCATATCCATTGAGTCAGTGATGCTATCTAACCATCTCATCCTCTGCCGCGCCCTTGTTTTGTCTTCATCTTTCCTAGAATCAGGGTCTTTTCCAGTGAGTCTGCTCTTCACATTAGGTGACCAGAGCATTGGAATTTCAGCTTCAGCATCAATCCTTCCAATGAATACTCAGGGTTAATTTCCTTTAGGATTGACTCATTTAATCTTCTTGCAGTCCAGGGACTCTCAAGGGTCTTCTCCAGCAACACAGTTCAAAAACATCAGTTCTCTGGTGCTCAGCCTTCTTTATGGTCCAACTCTCTTATCTGTACATGACTGCTGGAAAAACTTTGCTGCAAGGAGCAAGCATCTTTAAATTTCATGGCTGCCATCACCATCCCCAGTAATTTGGGAACCTAAGAAATTAAATCTGTCACTATTTCCACTTTTCCCCCATCTATTTGTAATGAAGTGATGGGACCAGATACCATGATCTTAATTTTTTTTGTTGTTGGGTTTCAAGCCAGCTTTTTAGCTCTCCTCTTTCACCCTCATCAAGAGGTTCTTTAGTTCCTCTTTACTCTGTGCCTATAGCGTGTAGCAACTGCATATCTGAAGATAAAATATACCAAATATGTACCCTAGGAGGATTTTGAAGATTAGTCATGCAACTTGGATTTTAATTTAATTTCATGTCACTCATTCTAACTTGGTGTGAAATTCTTCTACATATATATAAACAAAGGTGTCTTGTCTTTGTTCTAACCTTTGTTTGGTTTGCTTATTTTGTGAGTTTGCAAGAGGCTCTGATGATAACAAAGAGATGAAGGATCCCTTTGAAGTTCTGACAAAACTATGAGCACGCTTCTCAGAGAAATACATATACACTCAACATTTTGTGTATAATTTAGATGGATGGGTTGACTCTGCAAAGTCTGTCCACAGATTTATGAATTCAGAACACATATTTAACTTCTTAACAAAGCAAAACTCATTTCTTTCTCCTGTGGCCATTTAGTGAATATAAGCTGATGAAAGTCACCAACATGTTGTGATGCTGTCATCTCAACAGAAGGTTTCTACATCTGCCCCAATGGAGAGAAGAGCCTGAGTGGTCAGGACCTCGCCCTAAATCTTCCTTTGTACATGAGAACATCTATTCTGTGCCTATAGTTTGAAAGCCAGCATTTAAATGTTCTTATATTCTTTTTTGTCTACTTCTTTCATTTAACATCATGTCCTATGCTTTATTGTCTATTTCCACTCTACCAATGAGTGTATTAATCACTAGTCATGTATTCATCTAATATTTATTGATGCAAAATGTGCAACTCATAGATTCTTGATAACAGTGAACCATTCCTAAGAAAACTCTATTCTCAAGAGCCTTGCAAATTGATAGGGGCATAGAGACAATAAACAAGTAAAACTAAATAATTTAGTATGACATCAGTATGTTCAAATATAAGTTAAAAGGTGGTATATAATACAATGGGCTTCCCTGGTGGCTCAGTGATAAAGAATCCACCTGCCAATGTGGGAGACATGGGTTCCATCCTTCCGTCAGGAAGATCCACTGGAAAAGGAAATGGCAATCTACTCCAATGATCTTGCCTGGAGAATTCCATGAATAGAGTAGCTTGGTGGCTAAAGTCCATGGGGTTGCAAAGAGTCAGACAGGACTGAGTGACTAAACAACAACATATTATACAGTAGCTATTTAGGAGAAGAACCTGTTTAGCATTTGCAGGGATGGAGAAGTCTCTAAAGAGTCAATATTTGAGTTGAGACCCTATCTTCAGGGATATAGGGTAGAAATATACCAGTCAGAGAGAACAGCAAATAAAATAGTCCCTGAGGTAAAGTGAGGCTGTTTGTAGGGAAAATCTGAATGCACATGTTGGAAGGAATTAAAAATAATAGTGAAAGGTAATTTTAAACCTACAGCCATCCTGAGAGATTCTAGAATAAAAACTGATAAAAAGGCTGAATAGCTAAGCTTAGTAAGTGCTTTGTGAGATGAAGTTAGAGAGCTGTACAGGACATTTGAAACAATCAAAAGGAAGTGATTGATCTAATAATATGTATATGTGTGTGTCCTAAGTCAGTCAGTCATGTCCAACTGTTTGCGAGCCTGTGGTCTATAGCCTGCAAGGCTCCTCTGTCCATGGGATTTTCCAGGCAAGAATACTGGAGTGGGTTGCCATTTTCTTCTCCAGTGGACCTGCCCAAATACGTATATGCTATATCTTATAAACATCAACTCAGTTCAGTCGCTCAGTTGTATCCAACTCTTTGCGACCCCATGGTGAAGAGGAACTAAAAAGCCCTTGATGAAAGTGAAAGATGAGAGTGAAAAAGTTGGCTTAAAGCTTAATATTCAGAAAACTAAGATCATGGCATCTGGTCCCATCACCTCATGGGAAATAGATGGGGAGACAGTGGAAACAGTGTCAGACTTTATTTTTGGGGGGCTCCAAAATCACTGCAGATGGTGACTGCAGCCATGAAATTAAAAGACGCTTACTCCTTGGAAGGAAAGTTATGACCAACCTAGATAGCATATTAAAAAGCAGAGACATTACTTTGCCAACAAAGGTCTGTCTGGTCAAGGCTATGGTTTTTCCAGTGGTCATGTATGGATGTGAGAGTTGGACTATAAAGAAAACTGAGCACCGAAAAATTGAAGCTTTTGAACTGTGGTGTTGAAGAAGACTCTTGAGAGTCCCTTGGACTGCAAGAAGATCCAACCAGTTCATCCTAAAGGAGATCAGTCTTGGGTGTTCATTGGAAGGACTAATGCTGAAGCTGAAACTCCAGTACTTTGACCACCTCATGCAAAGAATTGACTCATTGGAAAAGACCTGATGCTGGGAGGGGTTGGGGGCAGGAGGAGAAGGGGATGACAGAGGATGAGATGACTGGATGGCATCACTGACTCGATGGGTGTGGGTTTGAGTAGACTCCAGGAGTTAGTGATGGACAGGGAGGCCTGGCTTATAAACATCACTCTGACTCTTTCTGGAGATTTTTGAAGGACATTAGGGGAAGGAGTAGTGCTATCACTAGAAGACTATTTTTGTAGTTCAGATAACGAAAGATGGGGCCAACACTTGTTATGTGGTGAAGTGAAGGCAGTGATGAAAGAGGGGTGTGGATAGCTCAGAGATTGATTTTGGAATGGCCAATCTGCTTTGCATTTGGAGAAAGAAAAAGCTTAGTTTAAGTTGTTGACAAGTTGTATTGGTATAAAATATTTGTAGATCACAATCACTGAAATAACATCTTTTAACTTTTTATAATTTATGCTTTCAGGTAAACTCTCTCTGTGTGACAATATAAACTAGTATAATTTGGGTCCCTACAAAATTTGCTGAAATATATTCTTTCTAGGATTTTAAAAATTATTTCATAGCATGCATTTTTTTTCATGTAATCTGTGATGCTCTCAAATGTTAAATATTATAGTGTTCTATTTGGAAATAATTTCTGCCTCTGTGTTTTCAGAAAGTGTTCTTACTTTTGAAAGCAAAATACTTTTCTAAATATCAACTAAGTCATACATTATGATTCCTCTTGTACCTTCTTGAATTTTTTATATCTCATTTTTTAGCCTTTATTTCTTCTTACCCAAAAGTCCTTTATATTTTAGTTGTGCATATTCAGATATAGTGATTTTTAAGACACTTTAAATATCCAAAAACATTTCCTCTTTTTCATTTTGGCAAACCATAAACACACTATTAATAAGTTTTCCCCAAAACATGTCAATGCAAACATGCAGACTTATCTTCTGTAAAGTGAATTAGTGTTTCAGGCCAGAAATATTTGCCTAATAATTCAGTTCAATAAATCTGACCAGAGAATCTATCTGACAGGCACTGTGCCTGTGGGAGCCTCCCTATGCAGTCACTGCCAGCCTTTAAAATTGAATTTGCATCATTAATGAAAGGAATGACCCTTACTTTATTGCTTAATAGCATGTTGAAAGTCGACAGGTAGATCCACCCCATAGGATTTTTTTTTTTTTAATGGCATTTGTCGTGCTCCCACCAGTGCCTGTGAGTTTCAGTGATTTCTCTTGACTCATACCAGTTGCTAAGTAACGTGGAAAAGTACAGCTGCAGCTTCACTTCCTTCAAACTGCTGCTCCTAAATATGAATAAAACCATAGACATTCTATTTTTGTGTTCAGAACTCACTGCTTTCAAAGCTTCTATGTCAGATTCTCTGAAGCATAATGGAGAAGGCAGTAAAATTACAGGCCAAATAAGACTTCTGAAAAATATTTGCTTCCTTTTTTTTTTAATCTCCAGATGAGATGGAATTACTTCTCTTTTACCTCTGAGCTCTCATTAGAGTCAGAAAGTGAACAAATTGAACTAAAAACCAAGAAGACTCATTGCTTGACCTTGGGGAAATTATTAATTTCTCAAGTAATCTGTAATGCATGAAGTGGTTAAATTCAATGATTGTTCTCCCTCTTCCAGCTGGATGAGTCGACGAAACAGTTGTGCATAATATCACTACGCCACCACATGGTATTATTTCTACATAAATTTTATAAATTGTTTTATTATTATTTGCATTATATCTCTATTTGGCTTACACAGAATAGCTAATTAAAGATACTGAAAATAGAATTCTACTTCTCCACCCTTTATAGTTCTTTGCGCTCTCTGTGGATGAGTAAACCTAATCACATAAAAAATAATATGAAGTAACAATCCTTGACAAAGTTCTAGGTCGTTTTCCTTCTCAAAATTCACATTTAAAGTCTGGACCTACATTTAGTTCACATCGTGGTGAATGAAGCCAACTTCTGTGTTGCCTTGCCTTCTCTCTCTCTCTCAATTCCAAGTGACTAATTGCTTTAGTAAGATCTCTCTTGGTGGGAAGAGTTCCTATACAGCATGTTGAGTTTTTCAAATATAATATGTATTTTTGTCCATTATAATTGTGAGTGCCTATCTGCTTTCCTCCCGAGGCTGTGACATCCTATAGGGAGAATGTTTTGTGTATTTCATCTCTACACTTCCAGGGCCCAGCACAGTTCCGGTTGTATTACAGTTATTATATATTTTCTTTTAACTAGCAGAAGTAAAAGTGTTTTAGGAAGCCTCATATGTTCTTAGGCTAGTGGGGTGTAGTTACTAAATTACTTCTTTTCAGAACAACATTTCATGGGAGGTATATATCCAGATTTTGTACATTCAGAGAAAAATCTTAAGAAATAGCGATTTATGCATTGCTGTAGAGCATATCTTTACTCAAATTTTTTGATTTAAGTGTAAATCGGAAACAAGTAATAACAGTCATTTAAAACTTAATCTGTATAGCATGTGTATGGCACCTGGAGAGGAGGGGCTGATTGAGAGAGGAGTGATTGTTTATCTCAAAAGGATTTTTTAAGGTAGTGGTATTTATAAAATGAATTTTAGGACAGAATTTTCGTTACAAGAATACTTTGTTAATTTAGAGCTGAATGTGATGTTTAATAGCACTCTCTTTCCCACGTAGTAGTATATTACATATGTATATTCTAAGTGTATTATATGTCTGTGTATGTGTAAATTAACCTTTAAAAATCCTCTGTAAATCCTAGAAAATAACTAGTATTTATGGATTTTAATAATATGTATTTTTAAAATAATACAAGAAATAAGCTCTCACTTATTTCTGCCTTTTATTCATTAAATATAATCTTTGAATGTAGGAAGAAATAAAATAAATATATTATAAGAAAAAATAGATAATCACCTCTTTCTCAGTATACCAAGTAGGTTCAGTTGCCCAAAATGTAAAACAAAATGGGAAGACCTAAATAAAGTCTTTCTTATATTCTTGCTTATTCAAATACACTGTTATTTTGCATAGTAAAATACAAAATGTTTTTTAACACGCTTAGCAATGTAATGGCTGTAATGTAATGTATTCAGTATCAATTTAATTAAATGAAACTGCCCTCTAAATATATTTACTCTCTGTTTTATTATCTCCCAAAAGTGATTGGTTGTTTTTAAATGCATTAATAATGGATTTTAAGTGTTTACATACACTTGTGACAATATTATTTTTCTCTTTTCATAATTTAACTTAAGGGCATTCACTAATTATTTTTAAGTTTAAGCATAATACCATGGGACATTTTGTGTAAAATATATTGTAGAGTTGATTCCAACCATGATTTTAAGGTTTAATTGTGGAGGGATTTTTGTTGAATACTATGGAGGCCAAGTTATTAATTATTCATTGGAAGGGAGAAAAAAAGAAAGAAAAGGAAAGTAAGAAACAGATAAGAGGAAAGGGAGAAATAGCAGACTTTTTTTTTTATTTTTAGGACTCAAATGTATATGAAGCAAACTAAATGTGTCATCTTGGCCATGTCCTTTAACCTGACATCATTTAAGCTAAGTCTCTTGCTTACTTCAGGAAGAAGAGAGATTGCTGCCAGGTTTACATCCAAAAATGTACATCAATGTGCTTTTCACACGCATCCCAGCTGCTTTTTCAGTAGGACTGCAAGGAGCACTTCTGTACACTAGCGCTGGCCTGATCTGGGCTTGTTCCTGTGTCTCAATAAGCTGGCAAGATGAGAGATGGCTGAGAGACTATGCTGAGAGATGGCTGCTTAGGATGGTAGTAAATGGCAGTCCAAATCCAGCGGCGGGGGCTTTACCCCCACACCACCAAATAACTCAGTTCTGACACCTCTGCCTGCATACTCAGTCGCTTCAGTCATGTCTGACTCTTTGTGACCCTATGAACTATACCTACAAGGCACCTCTGTCCATGGGGATTCTCCAGGCTCTTGCTGGAGTGGGTTGCCATGCCCTCCTTCAGGGGATCTTCCTCACCTACAGATTGAACCCAAGTCTCCTTCATCTCCTGCATTGGCAGGCAGATTCTTTACCACTAGCACTACCTGGGAGGCTCCAATTCTGACACTATCCATCTGGAAATAGCATCTGATCCCACAGGTTAAGGGCCCAGTCCTATAAGACTGCTGCCTTCCACCCCTACCACTTCAGACTCCTCTAGTAATTCCAAGTTATCTCCCATGCTTCTGACTGATCAGTTGTAGAACAGAGATTCCAAAAACCCCTATCTTGGTTTCAGTTAATTTGCTGCAGCAGCTCAGAGAACTCAGAACCATTTTTGCATACTGCTGCTGCTGCTGCTAAGTCGCTTCAGTCGTGTTGACTCTATGCGACCCCATAGATGGCAGCCCACCAGGCTCCCCCATCCCTGGGATTCTCCAGGCAAGAACACGGGAGTGGGGTTCCATTGCCTTCTCTTTTGCATACTAGAGTGCCAGTTTATCATAGAAGGATGTAACTCAGGCACATCCAGTTGGAAGAGATGCACAGAGTAAGGCATGGGGAGAGGGTGCAGAGCACCCATGCCCTTTCCAGGTGTGCCACTCTCCTGACATTTCTATATATCCACCAACCTGAAAACTCTCTAAACCTAGGCCTTTTGTTTGGTTTTGTTTTTAACGGAGGCTTCATTATGCAGGTATGATTGATCAAATCATTGACCTTTGGCAGTTGATTCAACCTCCCACCATTTCCCCTCCCCAGAGGTCAGTGGGTAGGACTGAAAGCTCTGACCCTATATCACATGGTTGGCTCTCCAGGCAGCCACCCCCTATTCTTAGGTGCTTCCCAGAAGTCACTTTATTTATAACAAAAGACACTTGTATGGTTCTCACCACTTAGGAAATCACAAGGGTTGTAGAAGCTCTGTGTCAGAAATGGGACAAATACCAAATATATATTTCTTATTATAAATCACAGTTTCACATTGGGTCCTTCAGTTCTGCCTCACTTGGTCCCTGTTCTTTAAGAAAACTAGTCTAGTCATATTTTCATGATAAATGCAGAAGAGCATGCAGAAGAAGTAAAAGTGAGCAAGGACTTTTTCATCATTCTGCTTGTGTCTTTTCTACTATCTGATTTCCCACACCAAGTCGTATGGTCAATACCAGAGCCACAATGGGAGTTGGGGAGTGGACTGCAAGTTTATAAGAAATAAGTGTATGGCTGCAGATGTATTAAATGACCCATCCGTGAACTCTACCACACCTCCTCAGAATGTGGAGTGAAGGATGCTCCCACTGAAAAAGGAATCTTAATACAATTTGAAGGTTTGACATATGTTCCAGAGCAAGAGATTGTGTGCTTACAGAGCAGAAAGCCAAACTTTGAGTGCAGGTGTTTGCAGCAAAGTTGAAGTTTATTTGTAGGTGCCAAGCAAGGAGAAAAGACAGCTCATGTTCAGAAGACCTGAACTCCCTCTTGGCAAGGGCTTTAAAAGGCAGTGTTGGGGAGGGTTTATAGGGTGCCTGATCACTTGTGGGCCTTCTTCTGATTGGTTGGTGGTGAAATAACAGGGTGATGTTTCAGGAATCTCAGTCATCAACCTTCTGGTTCCAACCAGTCAAGGTCTAGTGCTTGTGGTCAGTGTCTAGTCACCATGCTCCACTGGATGGGAGCTCTTAATGTCTACAGCACAACTCAGAGATATACACCGGATTGTTATCTATATCACTTTAGGAAAAACTAATGGTTGAGTCTAATCAATAGCTGCTTCAGTCTGCTGTTTGGCACTTGGAGCCAAGGCCTAGAAGACTAAAGGCTTTTTTCTATCAAGAACCAGAACACACAGAGGGATTTTTGTACCCAGAAAGACCCCTCAGGGTCCTACTTGGTTTTAATCCCCCATTTTCTTTGATAGATATCAGTTCTGAGGGAACAAGAAAAAGACAAGAAAGGGCATAAAGTTTTGAATAGAGAGATTAATCATAAATAAGGTGAGAGAACTTAGGAGTACTTGGTTTCACATATTTACAAATACTGAAATAGACACCTCCTTTTCAGTTCATTGGCTTATTTTCTTTCCTAAACCATGCCATCCATATATTTGATATGAGACCTGTAAACATTATGAACTCAATTTTTATTTTTATCAACCACCCAAAAAATTAAAAACTGAGTTTGTCATTCAGAAAACTTGTCTCACAACTATAAGATAAGAAGAATTCCTTAAAGCTAAAACTGTGCATACTAAGTCGCTTCAGTTGGGTCCAACTCTTTGCAACCCCATGGACTATAACCCACCAGTGTCCTCTGTCCATGGGATTCTGCAGGCAAGAATATTAGAGTGGGTCTCCATGCACTCCTCCAGGGACTCTTCCCCGACCCAGGGATTTGAACTTGCATCTCTTAAGTGTCTGGCATTGGCAGGCGGGTTCTTTACCACTAGTACCGACTGGGAACTAGAGTGTTATTATTTGTTATATTTGTTATTATTTGTTATATTTCAACCTTTATCTTGACCTGGGAAGTTAAAGCTCAGGAAATGGAAATCACAGGAGAAGTTCAGATCTCTCAACACCAATGATGGTATCAATCATCTCCACTAAGAGACTTGCCCCAACTCTAGCATGGCCTCTACCAGTCTATAGAAATGTCCACAGGATAACCAAACTTTCCTTTAGTTCCACCTAGGAAAGTTCGAGACTGCTAAAACTATTTGCTGTTTATTCTAGACAGAACCTGATGGACCCATTCTTCCTTTTTCTTAGAGTATTTACTTTAGAAAACTTGCAATTGTAACTCCATTCCTGATGCCTTTGAGAGGTGTATGTGTCTTTTACAACAACCTGGGACTCTTTCTCAAGGGCTTCCCAGGTGGCAGAAGTGGTAAGGAATCCTCCTGCCAATGCAGGAGACATGAGAGACGCGGGTTCGATCCCTGGGTCAGGAAGATCCCCTGGAGAAGGAAGTGGCAACCCAATTCAGTATTCTTGCCTGAAGAAGCCCCATGGACAGAGGAGCCTGGCGGGCTACATTCCATAGGGTTGCAAAGAGTCAGACAGGACTGAAGCAACTTCTCATAGCAAAGCATTCATAGGGACTCTTTCAAGGACGTGGGAGCCATTCCTTTGAAATGTAATCATCTAAAAGAATAAGACCCCTTTTTTTCTGATCTCTGTAGGACCTCTGCTCAGTTGTGTCCAACTGTGTCTGTCTGCTAAGCCATCTTGTAGGGTCTTCACTTCTATCAACACTGGTTCTCAGACACAGACAGCCTGCAACCGAACTTGAGACGGTATTTTCAGTTAAGTGCTTTTATGCTTAGTCACTCAGTTG
Organism: Dama dama; assembly: GCF_033118175.1. Taxonomy (NCBI): domain Eukaryota; kingdom Metazoa; phylum Chordata; class Mammalia; order Artiodactyla; family Cervidae; genus Dama; species Dama dama. The sequence continues at coordinate 64,207,879 of NC_083710.1, read as the reverse complement.
TGTGCAACTTTTTGCGACCCATCGGACTGTAAGCCAGACGTCATGGTCCGTGAAATTTTTCAGGCAAGAATACTGGAGTGGATTGCCGTTTCCTTCACTGAGATATCTTCCCAAACCAGGCATTGGACCTGAGCATTGTGTGTCTCCTGAATTGCGGGCAGATTCTTTACCCACTGAACCATCAAGGAGTACCACTTCTAATTTTTTTTTTTTTTTCTGTTTCACCTTCCCCATGTAACTTTTCCTAAGTCCTAACTTTATACAATATGAGCTACAATGAGGCATCTTACTGTTTGTATGTTCAAGAATATTCTTTCGTTATCTATTCATGAACCAAAGCTCTAAGATAAAATAATGTATGTAGATACTAGAGACTAGCAGTGTCTTCAGTTCTCACTTCCTGATATTCAAGATCATGGTTTTTGTTTACTTCAGAAATGATTGTCCTTGTTTTCTTTCGGTCTCTTTTAATCATTTTAACATTTTGACTTCTGTAGCGTTTTTGGTGCTTTATAGCAAGAATCCTTCAGTATGTCTAGTTCACGGAAAATCCAGAAATAGATTTCTTTTTTGAATTCACTTTGTAGAGTGTTTGTGCGGTCTATTCTATCAGCCTTTTCTATGTGGAAGCTGAAATCCTTTAATTCTTATAATTCTTAGTTTTATGCTACTTCCTTGACACTTTCTTCTTTTTGTTTTACTGTGTTTTCTTTCAGGAACTCCTGCTATTGAGATGTTGGATGTCTGGGATGATTTTCTAATTTATTTAAACCAGCTCTTCTAATTTTTACTTCTCTTTATTTCACCAACTCTGTGTTCTAGTAACTTTATTTTTTTTTAAATTTCTATCATAATTTTCAAGAGCTCTATCTTACTATTTGCATATTTCCTGTTTATAGTATTCCATTCAAGATTCATAGATCCTTTTTTTTTCTTTTCTGGAGATATTAAATTTTTTAATTTTTGCTTGAAAATTAGTCTAAATTTCTACCAAATTCCTTTCTGAGAGTTGTTTCTGTTTTTGAATCTGTGTTTCTATTAAAGAAAATTTTTGTAAGCCATTTTTGCTTTTGCTTGCCTGTCCCTATTTAAGAGTAGGGCACTAAAGAGCTAATGTTTCTAGTTGAATTACACTTATTAGAGTCGTGTCCAGGTTTGTGTGTGCATATTTGTGTGATCATATCGTTGGAAAACTAAATATGTGCGTTATTTGAGATCTCAGTTAATGTTTTTCCCACTGAAAGATTAGAATTTCCTTCTGGGAGTATCAGGTTCATCACTAAGGTTCATCCACTTGCCAGCAGAATCTCTAGGTCTTTTTTTTTTTTTTCCTCAACCAATCAGTTTCCACAGAATAATGTGTTATAACCTTCTTCCTGGAAATCATAAACCATACTGCTAGAAATCTGGGAATCAACTGTAAGAACACTTCTCAATCATAGAAACCTAGTTTATGCTGCAGTTAAAAATGGTCCCAAGATTTGAGTGACTTATACAGATTTTATCTTGATCTCATGTATTTGTTTTTTTTTTTTTTTTTTAAGGATCAACTCCATTTCTTCTCCATTACCACCTTCACTCCAGGACCCATGGATCAGTCTTTATACAGCAGTGATTTAAAATCTACTAATAAAAAGTAAGACATCTCATTTTCCTTTACATTTCTTAGACCCAATTAAGTAACATGAGTAAACTGTTGTTGATAGCTGCAAAAGAATTATTCCCTAGTGAGAGGCAGTGTATTTATGTCAACAATAATACAATCTCATGAAAAGGACTGGTGGTCTTACTTTGAAGATTTTCAGCATTCTACTTTTACTCTTTTTCTTCTTGTTTTCCATAAGCATCCAGTGATTCTTATTTACCGTCTGCAGAGAGCTAATCATTTTCCTGCCTGGTTTGTGTTGGGACAGTTCCTCAGCTGCTCAGTGTATGGATCACGACTCATGTCCATATGCTCTGTGAAGTTCCCAGGCTCACCTTCATGATCAGTTCAAGTATCTGGAACTTTTATTTCTGAATTTAAATGTAACAAACAATGACAATGAGGAATTCAAATATATGCCAGTGAACTGGTCAGATCATGTTTCTTATGGAATATCATTTATATGTACATATATTATTAAATTTTATTTAATTCTGTATTTATTAGACATTGAAAATGGCAAAATAAATGTAATGAAACATAATCATATCTAGAAAATTGAGAATACAGGAATAAAGAGAAAATAAAATTCATGAACATAACCAGTTAGGTTATTCTATTATACTTGCATCAGAAGTGTTTTAAGTTGTAGAAATAGAAATGACATGTCAAAAGCTGAGATAAAGATGGTTTATAGCAATAAAAGCTAAATGAAAATGTGATGATCATGTTGAAAATCTTAAACTGTTTAGATTGAAATCAAGGTGAAAAAATGGATTTCCAACTTTTATGCAAGGAGAAAAGAAGCAGAGAGGGCAAGGAATGTCCATGAACAGGCCTATCTGTCACTTTGGGGAAAGAACAGGCAGAGCTTTGTTTCTGAAGAAGCTGAGTATAACATATATGGGCTACTTCCCTGGCATCCCCTAGGAAAGAATCCTTACATTCTTAATAATTTCAGCAAACTTAGAATCTAATAAAATAAACTATAAATCTCAGCATTACCACTAACTAGACACATGACATTGAAAACTTTGCTTAACTTTGCTAAGGTTTAATTTTTATCATCAGAAAACAAGGATGACTTGTTTTTCTTAGGCTATATATGAAGATTATATGGTATTGGTTCTGTATCTTTTATATTTTCCATTATTGGCTCTTGGCACATTGTTGGAACCTAATAAATGGAAGTTTTTATGATAATATCTGGGCATAATAAATAAATTATATTTAAATATTTTAAAATTTGAAACAATATAATGAAAAATGTTTAACCATTCAGTATAAAAAAATAAAATCATGTTTACTGAGGATAGAGAAGAAAGAAGAAAGACTGAGATAGCAAACCCGCACATCTTATTCTTCATTTCTTCCCACTTCTATTTGGAAATTTAGAATAAAAGGCAGAGACTTGCCCTTTGCTAAAGTTTCTGAGACAAAGGCATAACTGGTGAAACCAGAGTGTGATGGTGGTAGCATGTCTTAGCTTAAACTGCCTAAGCAAACAGCAGAGACTGCACGGCTTAAACAACAGATGATTATTTTCTCACAGTTTTGGAGGTTGGTATTCTGAGATAGAGTGCCCACATGGAGAGTTTCTGACATGAGCTCTCTTCCTCTTTTGCACCTGGCCACCCTCTCACTGTGTCCTCACCTGACAGAGAGAGAGGGAGATGGAGAAAGAGAGAAAGGGGGAGAGAATTATCTGATGTCTCTTCTTATAAAAGCATTAATCCTATCAGACCAGGGCTCTGCCTTCCTGACTAATTACCTCCCAAAGGCTTTATGTCCAGGTATTTTCACATTGTGTGTTGGGACTTCAGCATATGAATTTAGCAAGGGGCGCAAATATTTGGGTCATAGCACCATCTGAAAAGTCTGCCATCTTATCTGATGATAATGTGTTTCAATAACTAAAGAAATTCTCAAGTTGGAAAAAGTTTAGTTTCTGTGTGTTTGTACAAACTACGTATTTTTTAAATGTAGGCTTTGATGCAATAACATATCATTTTTTTAGGAATTATTAATAATTATTGTTACAAATGTTTCCTCAAGAGCTTTGTAAATAAGAAATAGAAGCCTGTAATTAAACCAATTTTCCTTCAACAATGTGAAATTTAAATTTTATGTTCCACTTTGTGCTTAAAAATGTAGGTGCTTGTCTGTATAAACTTTGGATTTTTTTTTCTGATCATACATTCACATATATGTGAAAATGAAATTTCTCAGTCATATCTGGCTCTTTGCAGTCCCATGGACTGTAGCCCTCCAGGCTCCTCTGTCCATGGAGGTTCTCCAGGCAAGAATACTGGAGTGGGTAGCCATTCTCTTCTCCAGCGGATCTTCCTGACCAGGGGATTAAACCCAGGTCTCCTGCAAGGCAGGTGAATTCTTTACACTCTGAGCCACTAGGGAAGCCCCTGTAGTGTGGAAACCAACATGAAAATGGAAATAAGGGAATACATGGAAATAAGGAAATTCCAAAATATTCAAAAATTGTTCCCAATTAACAAAACTTGAAGATGGATGGTGAAGTTTTGTCTCATTTATTGAGAGCACCAAATTTTTTTTTTTTTTGGATCTTTATATGTGATACTGTGTGAAACCACTTTATGTAATCAATAAAGAAGTCCATTGTGCCTATGATTAATTAATACATAATATGAATTCTAAATTAGTCTAAAATGAAAACACTTCTTAATTTATTTCAATAACTATATCTAAATTTGGTATCAATTTTAATAAGCTTACCTTTTAATCCAACGTTGTTTATAACCATAATTTAACATTTTTTTTATCAAGCAGGTGTATGGAAATTACTTTTCTGTATTTATTCAGATGTATGGGGGCTTCTATTGTAGCTCTACCGGTAAAGAATCTGCCTGCAGTACAGGAGACTCGGATTCGATCCCTGGGTTGGGAAGATCCCCTGGAGAAGGGAATGGTAACCTACTCCAGTATCCTTGCCTGGAAAATCTCATGGACAGAGGAGCCTGGTGGGCTGTGGTCCATGGGATTGCAAAGAGTCAGGCATGACTGAGCGACTAACACACATTTAACATTCTAAATCTTTAAAAAAAATAATTTTATTTACTTATTTTTTGCTGTGCTGGGTCTTCACTGCTGCCTGGGCTCTTCTCCAGTTGTGGTGAGCAGGGCCTGCTCTCTAGTTGCACTGCAGGGGCCTCTAGTTGCAGTGACTTCCCTAGGTGCAGAGCACAGGCTCTAGTGCACGGCCTTCAGAACACGGGCTGCAGAACGTGGGCTCAGCCGCTGTGGCTCCCAGGGTCTAGAGCACAGGCTCAGAGCTGCGGCACATTGGCCCAGTTTCCCTGCAGTTATATTCTACATGGGATTATATGTTCACTTATATACTTTGGGTGTTAAAAGTATGTTTTTAATCTAAAATACTTTGAACTAAATTGACTGACTCCTACATAGCAGGTTATATCCTTGATTAAACATTCTTGAAGGATGCTTACACTAATTTTCAAAGTTAATAATGAATAAGTACACACAGACAATTCTCCAGTGTAGCTCTATGTTCCTGTTCTGAAATTAGTGTTTTCTTTGTTTTTAGATAAATTTAAAATGGTGTTAATACTTGCCCTTGCCCAAAGCGCGAGTGAAGCTCTTAGCTGCAGATCTGACGTTTGTTTCCTGATTACCTTGTGCTTGCCGTGGTTAGTCGCTCAGTTGAGTCCCGCTCTCCGCGGCCCCGTGGGCTGCAGCCCCCAGGCTCCTCTGTCCATGGGATTCTCTCCAGGCGAGAATCCTGCCGTGGGCTGCCGTGCCCTCCTCCAGGGGATCTTCCCAACGCAGGGCTCAAACCAAGGGGGCCTGCGTTGCAGGAGGATTCTCTACCACTGAGCCACCGGAGAAGCCCCATAGATTATTTTATATATGGACAAATTAGAAGGTGCATTTTTCAGATTAAAAAATAATCTCAAATGTATGATCTTCATAAAGTTTTTGAAATTCATTTCTCATCCTTTTCTTTCTCCTCTTCTACTTCCTTCTCCTGCTCTTCCACTTCTTCCTCTCTCTGTCTATAATCACACGCATACAATTTCTAGATACTTTTCAGACACATTATATCATAACCTAACAAAAGAAAAGTGTCTTTTGACACCAGATATGTGCTCGAGTTCGAGTAAACCAGTTAATTCTATCACCTAGGGAGAATCAGTTTCTCATACATAAATTACATTTTGAATAAATGTAAGATAATCATTATTCATTTGACATTTAAAATTATGTAAGATCATGCTAACTGAGCCACTTAGCAATCGTAAAATCTTAGCAATAAAGCTTGAATAACCAAAGCTGTGAAATTAAGATAAAAGAATTAATTAGACTGTTGTCTTGCCTTAGGTGTTTTGGAACATGTCCTGAATAAAAATAAAATTGAAAACTTCTAATCCAGCAATTGTATATGTCAGCAATGGATATTGTCCTCAGTTTCTCTCTTATTTATCATACTTGGTGTTTCTCCAACGAAGAAAGTAGGTATTATATGTTGTAAAAAGCATTCTAGTATTAGGAGATATGGTCTGTCCTAAGTAGACAGATATGATCCATCCCTTTTTTAATCATTTGAAGATTAAAGAAATGGGATAAAGTAGCCTCTCATAATACTTTAGGAGAATTAAGTGTCTAAATCATATGAAATTATCTAGATTAAAATTATAATAATTCTAAATTAATTGACCGATTTGGCAGATATTTCCTATTAACCTGATAAAAGTTCAGCTGTAGATTTTTACCCCAAACCTGTTACTTGTGCTACATCCTTAACTCAGTAAATGACTCTGACTCTAAAATGCATTTGTTTGTTCAGGCCAAAATTCACAGTCTTCATTAAATTTCGTTTCTCTTTCCTGTTCCTTATTTCATTCATGGAAAAATATGTTTGGCCTAAAACACAAAAGAATTTCCTATACCCACCAATTTCACCATGGTTCCTAGTTTCACCTTCACCAGTTTCTTGATGGATGTGATGATAGTCTCCATTAGTTTCCCTGCCCAACTTCAGTTTAATTTTCATAAAGTAACCCATGTCATCCTTTTGAAATATTAGTTATAACATGTAAACTCCAAATTCAAAATCCTCCAGTGACTTCTCATCACATTTAGAATAAGATTAAAATTTTAATGAAATTATACAGAAATCTGTATAATCTGGCCTTCAGTTAATTCTCCACTGTCATCTCTTACCCTTTCCTAAATGCATTGCATTGACATGTCAAATACACCCCTGTTTTAAAACCTCTGCACTTCCTTTTCATATCTCCAATCATGTATTCCTGTGGCTGGTTCTCTGACTTCATTTGCTTCTCGGCTATATGCTGTCTTCTCAGTAAGAATTTCCTGGCTCCATTACCTAAATTAGCATCCCTTTGCTAGTAATACCGATCTTATTTCTCTGATGTTTTCCTTAATGCTGTTTATCACCACATAAACTTATGATGTATGCAGATGTTTATATCGTCTATCTCTACAGTAATGTGAGCTTCATGAAGAAGGAGACTTCTTTTGTTACAGCTGTCTGTCTCTGACCTAGAAGGAATCTGTTACATGGTAAGGCCTCATTAGATACTTGCTTAGCTTATGTAATTCTGGTGATAACAACGTAGCAAGCTTTATTACTGCAGGTTTTGTTAGGGGAAAAAACCCAAAGAGACTGCTCCTTCTAGGTTACAGTTCAATGGGAAATTCAGATTTCTGCTCTGTCAGATCAAAACTATCATCAGTGTTTACTGATGTATTAGCAAATGAATCTCTACAAATTATACTATTTATATTTTAATTATGTTGGGCAGATGCACATCAAAGGAGAGCTTTCTAATGATATTTGGAAAGAAGGTTTTAGTAAAAGAACTGTAAGGATCTGTTTACATTATCCTGTTATTATGTGATAATAAACTCAAGTTTAAAAGTGATTATATTTTAATAGATTTTGATTGACATGATAGCTTTTTGAAAAATAGAGTATCTTTTCTATAAAATTAATTAAATCTGATTTCTGACTTTTTTCTTTATATATATAAAGGAAAACTATAGCAGAGATACAAAATATTAGATTTCTTAGAAATGACAAAATCATTAATGGTCAGAATACATTAAAAATAGGAGACTTAACTATCTATGTCGAAAGAGTTCCCTCCCTCCTTTTTCTCATTTGCCTTAGAAAACTTGAAATTGTAAGTTGTTCTCACTTTGAAATATATGTGGGTGTAGGTGTGTACTTTTGAAAACTAGATAGACCTGTTAATGAAAAATAATTAGTTGATTTAAGAAAAAATGGAAAATTTTATTCAAGCCAAATTGAGGATTATAACCTGGGAACAGCCTCATAGAAAGCTCTGGGAACTGTTCCTCTGATTAGAGGTCAAAGCACAGTTATATAGGCTTTTGAGAAAGAGGGCTGACCATTATATAACAAAATTTGCAAAGTCCAGATCTGTAAGTACAAAGTAGTGGGTCATCATAACACCTTACAGGATAAAGAAGGAATGTTATCTTTTTAAATAATTTATTGATTTTTAATTACAGATCTTCGTTGACTTATGATGAAATTGCATTCCAATAAACACATCATAAGTTGAAAATAGCATGTCAAAAATGTGTTTAACACCCCTTACTTACTGAACATTGTGGCTTAGCCTCACCTACTTTACACATGCCCAGGACATTTATATTAGTCTACAGTTAGGCACAATCATCTAGTACAAAGTCTATTTTATAATAAAGTTTGAATGTATCAAAAATAGCTGTTATTTTTCTTGCTTTATTTTTTATTATTTTATTTTTTATCAGAGTATAGTTGAGTCTACAGCCATACCACCCTGAACACACCTGATCTCATCTGAAGTATAGTTGATTTACAATACTGTGTTAGTTTCAGGTATCCAGCAGAGTGATTCAGTTTTATATATAAATTATATATATATGGTATATGTATTAATATATATATTAATATTTATCCCTTTTCAGATTCTTTTCACCTATAGGTTATTAGAAAATATTGAGTATAATTCCCTGTGCTGTACAGTAGATGCTTGATGGTTATTTATTTTATATAAAGTAGTGTGTATATGTTAGTCCCAACCTCAAAATGTCTCCATCACAACACCACACTTTCCTGTTGGGTAATCATATCTTTTAAGGAATTGTCTTGTTGGTGCTAAGAGAATGTTGCTCTTCATGGCTGAGCAGTTATTTCTGCCAGTGGAAAGATCTGGTCCAGGCATAATACAGGTACAATGCACAGTAGAGGGGAGTGAGGACACTAAAGGCAGATACATTTTTTATGTTTAAATTTTTGTCTTGCCATAAAATATGAATTTTATTTTGCAGCCTTTTACTAACTTTAGGATTCAAACTTGTTTTTTTTTTTTTTCTTAATAATACGAGAACCACTTCACTGAAATGTAAAAATCGGGGGAGATATCACCCCATTTTACACTTCTGTTTTTGTTGGCTGGCTCCATGCTCCAAGTTACAAAAATACCTCCTGTCTTCAAGATCTGAGAAATGTGCTTTTCCTCTGGATGAAGCTGCTTAGCTAATACAGATGGTCGCCCCAAACAGGTGAAGTTGGAATGTACTATGTGTGAGCAGTTGTGGTGTCCATATATCTGACGAGGACAAGTTATTATCTTGAGAAGATGTGTGTAATGGGATGTATCTGCTAGAATCTACAAAGAGTGAGCTTGCTTTCTGTCTTTCCTATCTCTTGGTGAATTGTCTATGATGCTCATCACATTCTGATTTTAATACTTTGTGGAGCCTCAGGAGGACAACCCCAAAATATGTCATAATGGCCCATTTGATTACTTTGAATTGAAATTACTTGAGAAGCAGTCCATGTAAGACACACCCTGACCCTACTCTGCCCCTCCCTTCCAGGGAGGGAAGGTGCCCTCCCTGCATCTGGAGGTAGAAGGACACCTTTATTGCCAGAAAATAAGGAATTCAGGACCTGGAAACCTATATTAACAAACCTGGCTGCTTCTTTCACTTACTATCTCAAGCCCAACCTCTATTTAGATTCCTTGCTAATTAAGCACTCAAGCCTAAATTTTTTCACCCTGTCAGTTGCTTCCAAGTTTATTGTTTCTTTGTCTAAAAGTTTAAAACCTTCCTGCTTTGGTCACTGCTTAGGTCTCATTTTTATGATACCTTTGTGCACAGAAATTAGACATTTTTTTTTCTTTTCTTCTGTTAATCTGTCTTGCATAAATTTTGTTTTCAGTCTATCCACAAGAACCCAAAATCAGTAGAGGGGGAAATTTCCCCTCCCAACAGTTTGTTCAATAATAAAAGTTTGTCTTTCTTTACTACCTATGTGGAAAGAATTTCTGGGTTGGACATAATTTTTGTCCTTAATTATATTTCAAAAATAAATTCAATCTCTTAATTATGTCATTCTATTTGTTAATATATAATAAGGCTAGGTAGTGAAAACTGATAATATTTGGCTCCCATAATAGACCATCATTTGGCCTGCCTTCCTGGGAAGAGGAATGAAATCCAGATTAACTGAAGTAACTAAATGGATCTCCTATTATCAAATTAATCACACAGGTTAATAATCTCTGTTCAAAGTAAACTTGAGAGCCAGTTTACTAGATAATTGTACTGATCTGAGACTGAGTGAACCTGATCTTTTGCAAACTTATAGAAGCTGCTTCTTTCAATTTCTTTCATGATTTGGCCAGTCACTTTATTTTTTTTTAATGTAAATGATGAAAATTCAGAAAGGTGAAAAAATAAATATTTATTTAGAACAGGGATAATGAAGGATTGGGGCTTCCCTTGTAGCTCAGTCAGTAAAGAATCTGCCTGCAGTTCGGGAAACCTGGGTTTGATCCCTGGGTCGGGAAGATCCTCTGGAGAAGGAAATGGTAACCCACTCCATTATTCTTGCCTGGAAAATCTCATGGACAGAAAAGCCTGGTGGGCACCAGTCCATGGAGTGGCAGAATCAGGCACGACTGGGCGGCTAACACTTACTTACCTAATGAAGGATGTTGTAGATTAGAAGGTAAAATCAATTTGGATATGATAAGGAGACACATTCCATTTAGATTAGAACCTTTCCCTTTAATGCCTAAAGACATTAGATGGCTTTAAGTCACCATAAATTTACATAATAGCATTCCTATGGTTTCCTTTTTTCTAGATGCTCCAAATAATTGTTTAAGAAATCTTGTTATTTAATATCATCCTTTGATGTGATCTTCCTTAGGGATGTGTAACATTTGGTAATTTGTGATCTTCAAATCACAAAGACAGATGTATTGGTAAAGTGTTAATCTCCAGATATCAAAGGAAAAGACAAGTACCTTGACTTGATGTCAGTCTAAATCTTTCTTGATGTCCCTGTGGTTATATGGGTTTCTATGGCAATGGAAGTATTTGTAGGAGTGAAGACATAAAATATGTGATTTGGGATCACAAAATCTTTGTAAAATGTCTTCCTTAAATTTATTCTTTTTTCTTCTTTCTCCATTTGGCTTGTAGAAGGAAGAAAAGTGCATAGCTCAACTCTAATTGTGTTGTTGACAACATAGAGCCAATAAAATCCACCTCAGCTTCATTAATAAAAAGTAAAGTTCAGTGCTTTTGATTTGCTAGCCCTATTTAATATAATCATAGAGCAGAATGGCTGGGACAGGAATTCAAGATTCTACATGAGTGTAGTACTGCATAATATATTGGAAAAAAAAATGAATTTGGGGAAATTTAGATCCTCCATTTACTTTTACCCATTTGGTGAACTTGAAATCATTGGTAACTACACTAAGGTTCAGTGTCTCATCAGCAAAATGGAGGATAATATCTTGCTTTTTATATATTTGTAAGAATCAAACATTAGGTACCATGCATATCACTCAGGAGATGCCTACTTGTGTGAGTGTGTGTGCTCAGTCGCTCAGTCGTGTTCTACTCTTTGCAACCCCAGAGACTGTAGCCCACCAGGCTCCTCTATCCATGGAATCTTCCAAACAAGAATGCTGGAGTCAGTTGACATTTCCTCCTCCAGGGGATATTCCTGACCCAGGAATCAAACACGTCTCTTGTGTCTCATGAATTGGCAGGCGGATTCTTTACCACTGTGCCATTTGTGAAGACCAATGGATGCCTAATAAATTCAATTAATATGTTAGCTATCTAAAATTTATGTTATCTCAAGACTCACAGTGGAAAATAAATTATCAATTGAGAAAACCTATTGACTAATACCAAACTAATGGTTCTAAGGGGTTAGCGATATTCATTAAATATAATCAGTGAATTGAATTTTTTTTTTGTTAAGCTACGCATCTGTTATCTGTTATCTGTTTTACAATACTTCTTTATGACCCCATAGACTATAGCCTGCCAGGTTCCTCTGTTCATGGGATTCTCCAGGCAAGAATACTGGAGTGGATGCCATGCCCTCCTCCGTGGCATCTTCGCAACCCTGCATTGGCAGCTGGGTTCTTTACCACTGGCACCATTGGGGAGCACTGTAAGCACTCAGTAATCTCTTAGTTTTGATTGTTTGATTGTCTGATATTCATCATGGAAAGTGATTACTGTGAGCAGTATTTACATTTACATAAGTAGAGAAATATATAAAATTCTGCATAAAACATTTCTTCTATTAACATTTAGTTTTTATCATTTTTCAAGTACCTTATAAATAAATGTTAAAAGAATTTTATTAGATTTCCTGAAAAATACATAAAAACATATATAATGCACATAACCAAAAACAATTTGCAATCTTCAAATATTTTAAAACTCACTCACCTAGAACCAGACATCCTGGAATGTGAAGACAAGTGGGCCTTAGAAAGCATCACTACGAACAAAACGAGTGGGGGTGATGGAATTCCAGTTGAGCTATTTCAAATCCTGAAAGATGATGCTGTCAAAGTGCTACACTCAACATGCCAGCAAACTTGGAAAACTCAGCAGTGGCCACAGGACTGGAAAAGGTCAGTTTTCATTCCAATCCCAAAGAAAGGCAATGCCAAAGAATGCTCAAACTACTGCACAATTGCACTAGTCTCAAACTCTAGCAAAGTAAGTCTCAAAATTCTCCAAGCCAGGCTTTAGCAATACATGAACCGTGAACTTCCAGGTGTGCAAGCTGGATTTAGCCAGAGATCAAATTGCCAATATCCAATGGATCACTGAAAGCAAGAGAGTTCCAGAAAAACATCTATTTCTGCTTTATTGACTATCCCAAATCCTTTGACTGTGTGGATCACAATAAACTGTGGAAAAGTCTGAATGAGATGGAACTACCAGACCACCTGACCTGCCTCTTGAGAAACCTATATGCAGGGCAGGAAGCAACAGTTAGAACTGGACATGGACCAACAGACTGGTTCCAAATAGGAAAAGGAATACATCAAGGCTGTATATTGTCACCCTGCTTATTTAACTTATATGCAGAGTACATCATGAGAAACGCTGGGCTGGACGAAACACAAGCTGTAATCAAGATTGCTGGGAGAAATATCAAAAACCTCAGCTATGCAGATGACACCACCCTTATGGCAGAAAGTGAAGAAGAACTAAAGAGCCTCTTGGTGAAAGTGAAAGAAGAGAGTAGAAAAAGTTGGCTTAAAGCTCAACATTCAGAAAACTAAGATCATGGCATCCGGTCCCATCACTTCATGGCAAATAGATGGGGAAACAGTGGAAACAGTGGCTGACTTTATATTTTGGAGCTCCAAAATCACTACAGATGGTGACTGCAGCCATGATATTAAAAGACGCTTGCTCATTGGAAGGAAAGTTATGACCAACCTAGATAGCGTATTAAAAAGCAGAGACATTACTCTGCCAATAAAGGTCCGTCTAGTCAATGTTATGATTCGTCCCATAGTCATGTATGGATGTGAGATTTGGACTGTAAAGAATGCTGAGCACTGAAGAATTGATGCTTCTGAACTGTGGTGTTGAAGACTCATGAGAGTCCCTTGGACTGCCAGGAGATTCAACCAGTCCATCCTAAATGAGGTAAGTCCTGGGTGTTCGTTGGAAGGACTGATGTTGAAGCTGAAACTCCAGTACTTTGGCCACCTGACCCGAAGAGCTGACTCATTTGAAAAGACCCTGATGCTGGGAAAGATTGAGGGCAGGAGGAGAAGGGGGCAACAGAGAATGAGATGGTTGCTTGGCATCACCGACTCAATGGACAAGAGTTTGGGTAAACTCTGGGAGTTGGTGATGGACAGGGAGGCCTGGTGTGCTGCATTTCATGGGGTCACAAAGAGTTAGACACAACTGAGCCATTGAACTGAACTTTAGGAGTACTTGAAAAATTATTCTTTCCATTCCTTAAGGCAGAGAGAGTACTACCCTTTCCCTCTTTCCAAGTGTGTTTCCTTGGAAACATGATAAAGCTGAGTCCCAAGTCTTTGGCTCTTGAAATATCGAAACATCTTGCAAACATTAAGCCCAGTGTATCACTGTCCTGGGGCTTCTTTAAGTACCACAGACTGAGTGGCTTAAAAGAAATTTATTTTCTCACATTTCTGGAAGCTAGACATTGAAAATCAAACTCTCAGTAGGTCCATGCTCTCTTTGAAGGCTCTATGGAAGATTTCTTTTTTGCTGCTTCTTAACTCCTAGTGATGACCAGCGGTCTTTGGCTTTCCTTAGCTTGTAACTGCATCACTTCAATTTATATGTCTGTTTTCCTGGCCATATTTTTTTCTCTGAGTGTTTGTATTCATGTGACCATGTTATAAGGACATCAGCCATCAGATTTTGGTCCTTCTCAAATCGAATATGACTTCATCTGACCTAATTAAGTTACCAAACCAAAGTTGGGCCCATGCTTTAGTAAACCAGACTTGCTCATGTGCTTTAGTAAAAGCCAATCTACTGACATAGGGTTGTGGTGAATCGAAGTACAATAATGTTTATTGTAAACTCCAAATAAGGAGACCAGACAGCTCATGCTCAAGAAAACCCAGACTCTGATGGATATCAGCAAAGCATTTGTAAATGCAAGGTGAGGGGTAGGGGATGTCCGTGATCATCTTGTGGTTTACTTCTTCCATTTGGTGTGGGTTTCAGTATCTGTAAAACAACTCAGTAATGTTCATCAGATACTCTTATTTGTGTACTTTCAAGGTGGAACCAATGATGCTCTGACTGTCATATGGCATATTTACTGGTCAAATTGTTACCATTTCTCCAGGCCACACTGTTTTTTTGTTGTTACTAAATGTTCAAATTCTTTGAATAATTAATTGTTGAACCAAGGTTTTGTGACTCAGAGGAGGCCTAGAGATCACCTTTTGTACAAGTGGAAGGTAGAGTACGTGGTAGTGAGGAGAGTCTATTCCATGAAGGTCTGTAGTATTCTGCTTGGTTGCAATCACATCTGTAAAGCTTTTATTTCCAGATAAGGTCACATTCTGAGATTCAGTATGGATGTGAATTTTGGAGAGAGATTATTTAACCCAATACAGTTTGCTCTCTGTCTCCCAAAATTCACATTTGTCCTACATGGAAAATGCACTTATTGCCTTCAAAAATTCCATAATTCTTAACCCATTATAGTATTAACTCTAAATACAAATTTCATATAAATATCATCAACTTAAAAGTTTCAAATCTTTACAAGGACATAAATGTTTTAGTACTTGATAATAAACATGTGAAACATTAGTAAACTATGTATATATATACACACATAAATTTATATTTTATTTATGACTAAATAAAATACATATTGGCTATTTTCATTTCCATGAAAACTTAGAATTACCTTGTCAATTTACACAAACACATGTATGCACACTGCTGTTGGTATTTTAGTGAGATTTCCTTGAATTTCTAGAGCAATTTCAATTCATTAATTTATAAAAATTAAGCAAAATAATATGAAAAACACTAACATCTTAAGTAACAATCTTTTTAGTACATATATAAATTTTATATTACTGACATCATTTCTCTTAACAGTCAATAAAATTGGCATTCTTAGCCCTTCTGCTGACTGATCTTCTCCAATCCTTACATTTTCAATAATTACACCATCATTTCTATATCATTAGCTGTTAAACATATTATTTTTAAAACTTGATTCTCAGTATACATTGTCTTTTTGAAATATTTAGATTTCTTTACATTCTAAACCTAGGCTTGTATAACCTGGCCTTTTTTCTAGTGTTCAGGTTTTATTCTAATTCTCATATTTGTTGAACTCAATGTTTCATTTTTTTTTTAGAAAACAAACTGACATGTACTGTATACTCTTATTTCTATGTGTAGGAAGACATAAGATGCTTTTTACCTTGAAGAAAAATAGTTGGATAGAAGATTTGAATATACTTTTGTTGTATAGATATATGAAACATTCATAGAATAACAATTGCTGTTATTCCTCTATGTGTATTTTTGTATATTTCTAAAACTAGAATATAATTCTTTTTCAGAAGATTGATGGTAGTCAATTATAATTTCTATCTGTTTATCTACATTTGACTTTTTAAAAATATTCTCTATATAGCTATTATATTAATACTGTGTGAATCCTTTCTCAAAAGTTTCAGTATATGTGCAGAAAATGTGAAGAATTAAAGTTTTATTTTTCCAGACATTTAAATAAATATAAATGTTTTCATGAGTGACCTAAATTTCAAGGAATTGTTCATTCATAAATAATTTAATATCATCTGAGAAACAGTTGTAATTCAGTGAGCCTGATCTTACTATCAGTTCATTGCTTACCAAGGCAATCTAAACTGACATTTTACAGTAATACTTAATAATACACCTGACTTGAAGAAACAGTTTTATTGCATGCTAGCAGAAAAAATGTATGCCCTCACCAATAAAAAGAAATTATTCTGAACCTACTAAACCAATATGATGTGAGATTCAATTAATTATTCTGATTCTTATTGGGTGGCACATCTAATGTGGTAATATATGATGCATCATTTTAAAATTTTATATAATTGGGTAAATATTATATAATTTAAATTATATTTTATCATATATATTATATATTTTATATGCATATGTATATGTGTGTATATATATATATTTCTAGTTTAAATAAACTAAATACAACTTTTTAAAAAAGACTCTTCAGATGGCATCATCAGGACTGAGGTGAACTTGTAGTGAATGGAGGTATGCTAAGAATTGCTAAGTGTCTTATAAGCAGCAAATAGCCCAGATAGAACTTGACACATTGATGATCAAGTATCATGAAAATGTAGCAGCACATAGAAGTGGAGTAGTGGCCTTAGAGTAATGGAAATGGGACTTAATTAACTTAAAAACTTTTGCGTAGCAAAGGAAATAAACAGGATTAGAAGACAACCCTTTGAATGAGAGAAAATAATTGCAAATTAAACAACCAAAAAAGGATTCATCTCCATAATATATAAGCAGCTCATACAACTCAACCTCAGGAAAACATACAACACAATCAAAAAATGGGCAGAAGACCCAAACAAATATTTCTCAAGACATACAAGATGGCCAACAAGCACATGAAAATATGCTCAACATCACTCATTATTAGAGAAATGTAAATCAAAACTACAACGAGGTTATCACCCCACACCAGTCAGAATGGCCATCATCAAAAAATCTATAAACAATAAATGGTGGAGAGACTGTGGAAAAAAGGGAATCCTCTTGCACTATTGGTGGGAATGTAAATTGATACAGCCCCTATGGAAAACACTATGGCAATTCCTTAAAAAACTAGGAAAGAACTATGAACAATCCCACTACTGGGCATATGCCCTGAGAAAACCATAATTGAAAAAGACGTATGTATCCCAATATTCGCTGCAGCACTCTTTACAATTGCTATTGCATGAAAGCAACTTAGATGTCAACTGATGGATGAATGGATAAAGAAGTTCTGGTACATATATAAAATGGAATGTTAGTCAGTCATAAAAAGAACACATTTGAGTCTGTCCTAATGAAGTGGGTGAATCTAGAGCCTGTTATGCAGAGTACAATAAGTCAGAAAGAAAACCAAATATTGTATATTAGCACATATATATGTAATTTAGAAAGATGTTTTACTTATGAACCTAAATGGAGGGCATAGTGGAGAAGGTCACATAGAGAACAGACTTGTGGATACAGTGGAGGAAGGAGTTCAGTTCAGTTCAGTTGCTCATTCATGTCTGACTTTTTGTGATGCCCATGGACTGCAGCACACCAGGACTCCCTATCCATCACCAAATCCTGGAGTTTAAGCAAACTCATGTCCATTGAGTTGGTAATGCAATCCAACCATCTCATCCTCTGTCGTCCCCTTCTCCTCCTGCCTTAAATCTTTCCCAGCACCAGGGTCTTTTCCATTGAATCATTTCCTCACATCAGGTGGCCAAAGTATTGGAGTTTTAGCTTCAACATCAGTCCTTCCAATGAATATTCAGCACTGACTTCCTTTAGGATGGGCTGGTTGGATCTCCTGGCAGTCCCAGGGACTCTCAAGAGTCTTCTCCAACACCACAGTTCAAAAGCATCAATTCCTCAGTGCTCAGCTTTTTATAGTCCCAACTCTCACATCCATACATGACTACTTGATAAACCATAGCCTTGACTAGACAGACCATTGTTGGCAAAGTAATGTCTGTGTTTTTTACTATGCTGTCTAGGTTGGTCATAACTTTCCTTCCAAGGAGTACGTGTCTTTTAATATCATGGCTGCAGTCACCATCTGCAGTGATTTTGGAGCCCCTCCCCCCAAAGATACAGTCTGTCACTGTTTCCACTGTTTCCCCATCTATTTGCCATGAAGTGATGGGACCGGATGCCATGATCTCAGTTTTCTGAGTGTTGAGCTTTAAGTCAACTTTTTCACTCTCCTCTTTCATTTTCATCAAGAGGCTCTTTAGCTCTTCTTCACTTTCTGCCATAAGGGTGGTGTCATCTGCATAGCTGAGGTTATTATTTCTCCCAGCAATCTTGATTCCAGCTTGTGCTTCATCCAGCCCAGCATTTCTTATGGTGTACTCTGCATATAAGTTAAATAAGCAGGGTGACAATATAGAGCCTTGACATACTCCTTTTCCTATTTGGAACCAGTCTGTTGTTCCATGTCCAGTTCTAGCTGTTGCTTCCTGACCTGCATACAGGTTCCTCAAGAGGCCAGTCAGGTGGTCTGGTATTCCCATCTCATTCAGAATTTTCCACAGTTTATTGTGATCCACAAAGTCAAAGGCTTTGGCATAATCAATAAAGTAGAAACAGATGCTTTTCTGGAACTCTCTTGCTTTTTCAATGATCCAATGAATGTTGGCAATTTTATCTCTGGTTCTTCTGCCTTTTACAAAGCCAGCTTGAACATCTCGAAATTCACATATTGTTGAAGCCTGGCTTGGAGAATTTTGAGCATTACTTTGCTAGTGTGTGAGATGAGTGCAATTGTGTGGTAGCTTGAGCATTCTTTGGCATTGCCTTTCTTTGGGATTGGAGTGAAAACTGACCTTTTCCAGTCCTGTGGCCACTGCTGAGTTTTCCAAATTTGCTGGCATATTGAGTGCAGCATTTTCACAGCATCATCTTTTAGGATTTGAAATAGCTCAACTGGAATTCCATCACTTCCACTCACTGTGTTCGTAGTGATGCTTCCTAAGGCCCATTCGGCTTCACATTCCAGGATGAGATACCAAGGGAACATTTCATGCAAAGATGGGCTCAATAAAGGACAGAAATGGCATGGACCTAACAGAAGCAGAAGATATTAAGAAGAGGTGGAAGAATACACAGAAGAACTGTACAAAAAAGATTTTCACAACTCAGCTAATCTTGATGGTGTGAACACTCACCTAGAGCCAGATATCCTGGAATATGAAGTCATGTGGAGGCAGGCGATGGTGGGACGAATTGAGAGCATAGCATCAGAACATATACATTACTATGTAAAGTAGATAGCTAGTGGAAATTTGATGTATGACATAGGGATCTCAACTTAGGTGCTCTATGACAGCCTAGAGGGGTGGAGTGAGATGGGAGGGGTGTTAAAGAGAGAGGTCACATACCTATTAATACACCTATGGCTGATTCATGTTGCTGTGTGGCAAAGACCAATACAATACTGTAAAGCAATTATCCTCCAATTAAAAAAATGAAAGAAAAAGAGTAGTGGCATCTGCAAAGATTTGTCCAGCACAGGTTACAGGGGGACCTACATCTCTACTCAAAAAATATTACTTCTCATGCAATTAAAATGAATCCACCATCTGTCTAACAACCACTTACATGAAACTTCCTCTTCTCTCATACCTCTGCTGGTTTGCCTGCTGACCAGGTGAGGCTGTTGACCAGTGTACATGGAGCCAACAGCTAATGTGTGCATAGCCACGTACAGCCCTGAGTTAATTACTAGAGAGAGAAGCCGTTTAGTGGATAGCTTGGTCTAAACCTACCTAGGAACAATCCTTATGTACAGAGCACACTTGCCCTCATATTCATTAACATGCAGTTGTTTACAGTTTTGAAGTAGATAAAGTCTGAAAATATTGCATGTATATGTCCATACACACCCTTACCCAGATCATGTTCCCCAGCAGGGTAGATGGCTGCTTACCTGGAAAAGGCTCAAATCTTCTCCCTGTGTCCTACACACGCGCACACACACACACACACACACACACACACACACACTCACACACACACACACACACAGTATATGTAAGTAAATGCATTCCCATGTATACTTTAAAAGCTACTTTTCTTATGAAATTGTAAAGTGCATAAGAAAGCTAATATTGGAGATACATTAACAATTCTTAGATGATAGATAATAAATATAGTTTCAAATATGTTCAAATCAATAAGAATGGAGTAAAATTATATCAACAAGGAACCAAATTAGGAATACAGTCAAGTTAAACATTTTATTGAACCATTAAATTTTAATTTCAGTTTATAGATAGTACAATCATTGTTCCAAATATTAGAATACACAAATTTGTATGTTGAAAAGACTTGATCTCACCCGTTTTCCTCTCTAACTTATTCTCTACCCGTTTTGGTCCTTCCTGTGTAACCGATTTTGTTACACCTTGTGTATCATTCTAGTATTTCATTACAAAATATGATTTTGTGCCCTTATTCACTCCTTCCACAATTACAGCATGTGCTTATTTGCTAAGTCATGTCCGACTCTTCGCAACCCCATGGACTGTAGCACACGGGGCTCAGACTTTGTCCGTGGGATTTCCTAAGCAAGAATACTGGAGTGGGTTGCCATTTCTTTATCCAATAAATATAGCATACCATTACATTACTTTTCCACTTTGTATTCTTCACTTCAACATATAGGCAATATATTATTTAATGGTATTTGTTCTCTTTTTGTATTTTATTGTTTCTTATATGCCTAATACTTGTTTGTATTGGCATGCCATAGTATTATGTACTAAGTCTAAACAGTTGGTATTTGTTTTCAGTTATTGCCATTACAAGCAGTATTAACATAACTAGCTTTGTAGATCCATCATTTCCCATGTCTGCCTAAATACCTAGAGGGAAATCCCCCCAAAGTGTTTATGGCAGGCAGGTCTAAGCGTGGATGAGTTAGTCATGTTGATAGATAGAGCTAGATTATCCCTAAGATTGTTTCTAAGAGTTTGTGAATTTGCCCTTCCATCTGTGATGAACTAAGTGGATTCTGCTCTGGCTTTTCTAACTGAATGTCTACAAACTCTTGGATTTTTGTAAATCTTACAGCTTATAAATGATACCTCACTGCACTTAACTGCATTTTACTAATATAAATGAAGTTAGAAATGTCATAATTTTAAGTAATAGTTATTTCTTAGGTAATTATTTAAGTGTATCTAGCTCAACTGTATATTAAGTAAATTCAGCTTATTCATGATATATGTTCTTTAATAATCTGCTAGATTTTGTTTACTAATATTGTTTTTTAGAATTATTTTACTGCCATAGTAAGCTAGCTCTCTAGAATTCTTCTGTACTACACTTTGGAAGTTGTGGTATCTGTCTCAAATTGACCCAAATAAAAAATATTTTTTTTAAATCTTTTTTTTTTCTTTTTCTCTTCCTTGCTAACAATTTACATAACACTGGAATTTCTGATTTTGAAGGCTTGGTAGATTTGCCTGTAAATTTTTTTGTGTATTTCTGGCAGTTAGAGTATTTTGTAATCAGTTTTGTTAGTTCCACAGTTATGTATTTACAATTACTGAGTTTACTGTAAGCTAAAATTTTAATATTTTAAATGGTTCATGAGTATTTGAAAGGATATTTTGTTTTCTGATATGAGGGTTCCAAGTCTAACATTTGTCCTTAAAATATGCCTTATTTATTATGCTGCTAAACTTTTTTCCTCTCTCTTGTATTGACAGAGATGAATTTATGTCCCCCATGGTTACATAATTTCATCTATTTATTTTTGTTTTGTGCTCTGGAGAAATCTGAGAAATATGCAGCTTGTGTCAAGATGTATGTTATTTGTTGAGATATGTGATTTGTTGAGATATTTGTTGAGATATGTGATACACAAGGGAATATCACTCAGCCATTAAAAAGAATTCTTTTGAATCAGTTCTAATGAGATGGATGAAACTGAAGCCCATTATACAGAGTGAAGTAAGCCAGAAAGATAAAAGCCAATACAGTATACTAACGCATATATATGGAATTTAAAAAGATGGTAACGATAACCCAATATGCACAACAGAAAAAGAGACACAGATGTACAGAACAGAATTTTAGACTCTGTGGGAGAAGGTGAGGGTGGGATGTTCTGAGAGAACAGCATTGAAACAAGTATACTATCAAGGGTGAAACAGATCACCAGCCCAGGTTGGATGCATGAGACAAGTGCTCAGGGCTGGTGCACTGGGAAGACCCAGAGGGATGGAATGGGGAGGGAGGTGGGAGGGCGCATCGGGATGGGGAACACATGTAAATCCATGGCTGATTCATGTCAATGTATGGCAAAAACCACTACAATACTGTAAAGTAATTAGCCTACAACTAATAAAAACAAATGGAAAATTAAATAAATAAATAAAATAAAATCTTATATTTCCTTTCAAAATGTGGTATATCACATTGGTTGATTTGTAAACAGTGAACCATCTCTTGCATGAATCCCACTTGATCATGGTATTTGATACTTTTTTATATTGTTGAATTTGGTTTGTTTATATTTGTTCAGTTTGCTTCTATGTCATTAGTATTTTGGCCTGTAATTTTCTTTTTGTTGTGTCTTTGTCTGGTTTTGGTATCAGAGTAATGATTTCCTCATAGAATAGATTTGGCAGTGTTATATCTTCATCAATTTTTTTTGGAATAGTTTGAGAAAAATAGATATTAGCTCTTATAAGTTCAGTAGAATTACTCTGTGACTTTTTGTATCTCTGGTATTGGATTTAATTTCTCCTCTTTATTTATTTTATTTGTTTCCTCTCTTTTCTTCTTGGTATGCATAAAGGTTTGTTAATCTTGTTTATCTTTTCAAAAAAACAGTTATTTTTTTCATTGATCTTTTCTACTGTTCTTTGACCTCTATTTTATTTATTTTTTCTTTGATCATTAATATAATCCTTCCTTCTGCTGACTTTGGGCATTGTTTGTTATTTTTCTGATTCCTTTATGATGTGGTAGATCAGGTTGCTTATTGAGATTTTTCTTATTTCTTGAGGAAGGCCTGAGAGCTTGCCTCTTAAGAACTGCTTTTGCTGCATCCCATAGATTTTGAAGTGCTATATTTCCAATTTTATTTGTCTCAGGGTATTTTATGATTTCTTTTCTGATTTTTTTAATTGTCCCATTTGTTTGGGGGTAGCATGTTGTTTAGATTCCATGTGTTTGTGCTTTTCCCATTTTTCTTCCTGCAGTTGATTTCTGGTTTCTTATTTCTGTTGTCAGAAAAAAAAAAAAAAAGCTTGATATATTTTCTTTTATCCTCTTAAATCTTTTTTTTTAATTCCAAGACCTTATAAATTTTATTTTTTAATTAATTTATTTATTTTAATTGGAGGCTATTACAATATTGTAGTGGTGTTTGCCACATACTGACATGAATCAGCCATGGGTATACGTGTGTTCCCCATCCTGGACCTCCCTCCCCATTCCATCCCTCTGGACTGGCAATCTGTTTCACATATGATAATATACATGCTTCAATGCTATTCTCCCATATCATCCCACCCTCGCCTTCTCCCACAGAGTCCAAAAGTCTGTTCTTTACATCTGTGTCTCATTTGCTGCCTCGCATATAGGGTCATCATTACCATCTTTCTAAATTCCATATGTATGTGTTAATATACTGTATTGGTGTTTTTCTTTCTGACTTACTTCACTCTGTATAATAGGCTCCAGTTTCATCCACCTCATTAGAACTGATTCAAATGCATTCTTTATAATTGCTGAGTAATATTCCATTATGTATATGTACCACAACTCTCTTATCCATTCATCTGCTGATGGACATCTGAGTTGCTTCCATGGCGTAGCTATTGTAAACAGTGCTGCAGTAATCACTGGGGTATACATGTGTCTTTCAATTCTGGTTTCCTTGGTGTGTATGCCCAGCAGTGGGATTGCTGGGTCATATGGCAGTTCTATTTCCAGTTTTTTAAGGAATCTCCACACTGTTCTCCATAGCGGCTGTATTAGTTTGCATTCCCACCAACAGTATAAGAGGGTTCCCTTTTCTCCACACCTTCTCCAGCACTTACTGTCTGTAGACTTTTTTGATAGCAGCCATTCTGACCAGCGTGACATGGTGCCTCATTGTGATTTTAATTTGCATTTCTCTGATAATGAGTGATGTTGAGCATCTTTTCATGTGTTTGCTAGCCATCTGTATGTCTTCTTTGGAGAAATGTCTGTACAGTTCTTTTGATTGGGTCATTTATTTTTCTGGTATTGAGCTGCATGAAAGTGAAAGTGAAGTCACTCAGTCATGTCTGACTCTTTGCGACCCAATGGACTGTAGCCTACCAGGCTCCTCCGTCCATGGGATTTTCCAGGCAAGAGTACTGGAGTGGGTTGCCTTTTCCTTCTCAGTTGCTTGTATATTTTGAGATGTGTTTTGTGGCCTAGTCTGTGATCTGTCCTGGAGAACATTCCATATGAGCTTGAAAAGAATGTGTATTCTGAACATCTAAGTTATTTGTTTTAGTTTCTCCTCTTAAAAATATTATTTATAAATATGTGGCCCTTAATACTTCTAAAAAGTGTATCTACATGCACAGAAGATTTATAGTTTTTGCCCAATTTTAGGAGCTTTACAGAACCTATGTAAACCTGTTGAGAACTGTTTTCCAGATTCAGAATCCATGTTATTAACATTAATTTAAAACAATGTCATTTCTAATAACAGTGCTATTTATACTCCAAGTCAAATGTAGCACCCTATGATACTTTAACCCTAGAGAGTTTCTTCTAGTTTAGCAGTCATCCTTTATAAATACTATTTAGGGAAAATTAATAAGTAATATTTTCTACTATACTATTCAAAATATGCTTTCACAAGGACGTTTTATTTCACACATATTTTTGAATAAGGAAAATTTTTTTCTGATTTTTTTGCTTGTTTTTCCTCTAACAAAAAAGGAAAGGAAATGATGGCTTTATGTAACTGCACTAACAAGGATATCAGTAGAGGCTTAACTAAAATTTGGTCTTCTGACTCTGTCCTAAATTCTATTCACTCTACCAGTGGATCTTGGTGCTTTTCTTTTGACCAGCACCTGACTGTATGATTTTATATAACCACAGTATAGAGAGAAAAGCAAACAGAAGAGAAGTTTTATAAAGTAAAGGTACATGTTTTCAGAAGTGTCCTGTATTTTAACATGTTGCCTTTTGTGTATATATGTATAATAGCTTATTTTAATAACAAAATAAAATGTTGCCAACTTTAAACTTGAGCCTCAGTTTATTTTCTAATTTACAAAACTCTGAATTCTAAGGATTATCTTCTATTCTACAGATATCTAAGATTCATTCAGTTAACATAAACCTAACTGAGCTATTACTAAGTTTGCTTTTCTCTCTCCTCTTCACTAAAATAATATGTAAGCATTTGACTTAGCCTTACTATGCTTGTGATGTATACTTTCATGCATAATATTTATCTAATAAGTCAAGAAATCCTATCAAAATCTGGAACATATTTAAATTGATGATCTCATTAATTTTCAGTCATCTTAAATTTTAAGTAATAAGGAACAATGATAGTTAAAATAATTATTGCTAATGAATACCATCTCAGATATTAATTTAATTCCGTGTTGCTCACTTAAAGGAGTTTTTAACCAAAAATACCCTACTATTTATAGATAATACTTCATTCATATAATCTGCAGAGAGTCAGATATTCTTATAGCCTTATTAGCTTATTAGCTAGTGTCAGTAAAATTAAATCACATTTTGATTTTTTTTTTATTATTTTCAATCATCTATTCAGAAAACATTCTCAATTAAGTACATAAAAATGTAGATTCTGCTTTGGAGAGCTACTTAAAAAGGTGGTCAATAATTTTAGGATATTTTTCAAAACCTGATTTTTGAGGATTATTTTCAGAACTCCTGTTTATGTTAGAAAGGTGGCGCTGGTGGTAAAGAATCTGCCTGTCAATATAGAAGTAGTAAGAGATGCAAGTTTTATTCCTGGGTTGCAAGATCCCCTGGGGGAGGAAATGGCACCTCACTGTATTATTTTTGCTGAGAGAATCCCATGAACAGAGGAACCTGGTGGTCTACAGTTCATGGGGTTTCAAAGAGTCAAACATGTCTGAACGTCTGAGCAGCATTGTTTTATTATACCTTTAAAAATAAAAGTAAAAAAAAAAATAATAATAAAAAAATAAAAGTATTTGCTATACTTTTATTAATAAATTTTGAATGTTGGTCACATGATTAAAAATATATATGACCAAAATGTATATGCAATATGTAACTTCTTTTTCCTGGTACAGTTTCATTGGTCTGTTTTCCTGTTTATGTTTCAGCAACTTATCAACTATAGTAATCAAGATTGCTATATAGTAACATTCACTTACTTGTTCAATAAAAACACTGAAATTTTTTTGTTATTTTTAAAAAATATCTTCAATCTAGTTAAATGCTGTAATCAGAATGGGCTAATATGTCTTTCTTAAAAAGTGCAATTCTGTTTTACTCTGAACTAAAGAAAACTTTTTATTTTTTTCCTTATAGGAGAACTTAAACATATTCTTTTAATTTCAACAATATGAAGCTAATTTTGATATGAGAATTGATGAGCAAAATGCAAGTTAGAACTTATGTAATTTTGAATGTATAAGGTTAAAAGCTCCCTACCAAACAAGGCAAAGCTTTCACTGAAAGCTTTTATTATTTCTAAATTAAATTTCAATAAAACTAGTTCTCATTGCTCTAGTAAAGGTAGCTTAAATACCAGTTTCAATCAATAAGTATAGTTGCTACTTCTGCATTTTATAGGACATAATATATGCTTGAATAGCTAGATTGTGATTATGCCACAAGAACCTTCCATATGTACTTTCCTTTTGGGACTAAATACATAAGCCAATATTCATTGTTACTTTATTACTCTAAGCAAAGTAATTTGGACTTGGAAAGGCCATATCATGAGGCAAAGCAAGCTTTTAAGAGAGCTGCATGGTAGCTTTGTTCTTCAGCAGTAGCAGTGACTATCCAGCTTATAATGTTTGAAGTTGGCACATATAGAACATGGACAATTAGTAATAAGTGATAATTTTGCCTCTTTCTCCCTGGCAAAGCCATAAGAAGTTAGTCCAGCTCTCTGCTTACTCTAGAAATGATGGCAGGTATAAAACACAAATTTAATATCTAGTTTCATTTTAAATTCATGACTTAGATGGTTTTTAGTGCTGCCTGATATTTCTACTACATGCATGTAGTATTTAATAATTAACATTAAATAAAAATAATAGGGACATATGAATTAGTCTGTTCTCTCATTATCCCAAAATTCTGTTTCACATCTTCCCTCTTTTCAAACCCCCCCATCCCTTCAGTATCCTGCTCACTCTCAGCTGAAGAGTTTATTCATTGTTACACTAAAGTAGAAGTTCTCAGATGATAACTACATTCCATCAGTGAGAAAAGTAAATTGGCATTCTGGATTTTTTTTTTCTGAGGAGAAGGAATATATAATATGCAGCACAATATACTGGGCCCCATCATGCCCAATTTACCATAGTGGAGAATGTAGAGACAAATCTCTCACTCCCGTACGTGTACACCCAGACACACACACACACACACACACACACACACACACACACTCACTCTTCCCAATCAGAAAAGAAGTGAAACACGCCCCGGGCACACTGGCTCAGAACAGTTATCAAAGCTTACTCCTGAGCACTCCCTGACACTACTTATCCTGGCAGTAAAATGAGGCCTCCACTTTCTGGTTCTCCTTCGTCCCTGTGTCTCTCCATAATTCAAGTGTTTCTTCATCATGTCTGTGACTCATTCTGAGGTGAGCATGAGGAAAAAGAGGTTCCGCAGAACACAGACTAGTATAGCTGGGGTTGGGTGGTATGTAGGATTTTTCAAAGAGCTGTATAGTCCCATGTGTGAGTATATGTATGGCTACCCAGGTTTCCGTTGTTAATGTAGTTAATGCTTTCAAATCCCTGTGAAGTTGCCTATTTCTTTACTTCTGTGAAGTTCCTTGGATGACTCATTATAACCAAGAAATTGGCTGGTTGTAATTTTCAAGCACTAGAAGATTCTTGTGTTTTACCTACTGTGTTCCATTTGTCTTCCCAAGCCTGAAATTGGTAGTTACCATACAACCAAAGAAAAGTATAATTAAGAAGATGACATTTTTAATATGGTCATCATCAGTGCACTAATGTCAGTATATGTCAGGGATTATCAGTGGAAGATGTTTTTAAAAAGTCTGGTGGAAAAGGGGGGGGGGCATTCAGGACAGAGGGGACATATACCTATGGCTGATTCATACTAATATATGGCAAAAAGCTTCACAATATTGGAAAGTAATTGGAGAATTCCAATTAAAATAACTAAATAAATTTTTAAAGAGTAATATGTAAGAATAAAGCTAACAATATTAATATAACAAAAAATAAAGCAAAGCAAGTCTGGTAGATACAGCAGTGACACTCCTGCTAAGATTACCTGCCTGCAGTAACTGCTTTAAGGATTTCCATTTGGGCTGCAGAGCAGCGACAGTTGGCTTTTCCCTTGTGCAGGGCTCTGAATCATGGCCCTCTCGGTGATGTCTGCACGGGCAGAGAGCACCCCCACTGTCGTAATGGCATTTCCTTTGATTCTTGCTTACAGCTGTGATAACTTTGTCCTTAATTCATATTTTTCTTCATGAACTTTGCTAAAAACAGCAAGAAGGAGTCATCGCATGGAATATCCTAAACATCCCCTACCATTTTCTTTAGTTTTACCGTCTCAGTAAGTGTGTAGTCTATTCTCAAAAATACATCAAGTAATGGTTTGACCAGATGTTTATTTATTTTTCCTTTTTTTTTTTTTAATTGGAGGATAATTGCTTTACAATACTGTGTTGGCTTCTGCCATACAACATGAATCAGTTACAAGTATACATGTATCCCCTCCCTCTTGAGCCTCCCTCCCACCCCCCGCCATATCCTATCCTACCCCACTAGGTTGTCACGGAGAAACAAGGTGAGCTCCCTGTGGCACACAGCATATCCCATTTACTATCTGTTTTGCATATGGTAATGTGTATGTTTCTGTACTATTCT
Source organism: Dama dama (assembly GCF_033118175.1). Taxonomy (NCBI): domain Eukaryota; kingdom Metazoa; phylum Chordata; class Mammalia; order Artiodactyla; family Cervidae; genus Dama; species Dama dama. The sequence continues at coordinate 64,178,467 of NC_083710.1, read as the reverse complement.
CTCAATCCATCCCATCCTCTCCTTCCCCACTGTGTCCACAAGTCTGTTCTCTATGTCTGTGTCTCCACTGCGGCCCTGCAAATAGGTCCATCAGTAACATCTTACTAGATTCCATAGGCATGCCTTAATATATAACGTTTGGCTTTCTCTCTCTCACCTACTGCACTCTGTTTAATAGGCTCTAGGTTCATCTACCTCATTAGGTCAAATGTGTATTAGTATTATTTTAATACCAACTCTATTTTGAACCATATGAAACTCATGCAATATCTTCTCATCTTTGTTCAACCACATTTTAGGTTGTATTACTACCAACACTTCCAAATTATATCTATTTTAAGACACATATTTAGTAAATATTTTTAAAAGGTATAAGCAAGTTAAAGGCTTATTTTTCCTTTAGGTAAAATATATATGGAGTAAGACAGCACATATCTTCTTGTGGTGGCTTTATTATACTTATTAGAGACTAGTAATGAGTGTCTTTGTAGTAGGAAATGGCAACCCACTCCAGGACGCTTACCTGGAAAATTCCAAGGACAGGGAAGTCTAGCGGGCTACCTTCCATGGGATCTCAAAGAGCTGGACACAACTGAGCATGCATGCAATGAGCGTCTTCCATTTTCAGTACATCAGAGATACAGGCAGACCTCCTTTTACAGTACTTCACTTTATTGCACTTCACAGATGCTACATTTTTTTTTACAAATTGAAGGTTTGTGGCAACTCTGACTCTGCAAAGTCTAGTAGAGCCTTTTTTCCAAAGCGTGTCCTCATTTCCTATCTCTGTGTGACATTTTGGTTATTCTTGCAGTATTTCAAAATTTTTCATCATTAGTATATTTGTTACAGTGATCTGTGATCAGTGACATTTGACACCACTATTTTAATTGTTTTGGGGTGCCACAAACTGATCCTAAGATGGTGAATTTAGTAAATATTATGTGTGTTCTGACAGTTCCACTGAATGGCTGGTCCCCAGTCTCTTTCCCTCTCCTAGGACCTCCCTATGTCCTGAGAAACAGTTAGACCAATTACTAACCCTCTAATGACCTGTAACTGTTCAAGTGAAGGGAACATATTAAATCAAAAGTTAGAAATGATTAAGCTCAGCTAAGAAGGCATGTCAGAAGCCAAGACAGGACAAAAATTGACTTGCACCAAACAGCCAAACTGTGAATGAAAAGGCAAAGTTCTTGAAGGAAATTAAAGGTGCTATTCCAGTGAACACATGAATTGTTGGAAATTATAGAGCCTTGTAACTGATTCAGACTTTTAGTGGTTGGATAGAAGATCAAACCGTCCACAACATTCCCTTAAGCCAAAGCCTAATCCAGAACAAAGTAACTCTCCCCAGTTCTGTAAAGGCTGGGAGAGGGGAGAAAGCTGTAGAAGAAGAGTTTGAATGAGCTAGCAGAGGTTGGCTCATGAGAAGTGAGGGAAAATGCTATCTCCATATCACAGAAGTACAGATTTACAATGAAGACAAAGCAGCCTGGCACTGGAAGAAGATGCCATCTAGAACTTTCATAGCTAAAGAGGAGGAATCAATGATAGCTTCAAAATTTGAAAAGACCGGCTTACTCTCCTGTTAAGGACTAGTGCAGCTGTGACTTGTAAGTTGAAGCCAAAGCTTACTTACCATTCCCAAAATCCCAGGGTCTTGAAGAGTTATGCTAAGTGTACTCTGTCTATGGACTGTAAATGGAGCAATGAAGCCTGGATAACAAATAGCACATCTGTTTAGAACATGGCTTACTGAATATTTTAAGGCCCCACTGTTGATACCCATTAACGCCACTGTTGATAACCATTAACACCACTGTCGATATCCATTGCTCAGAAAAATATTCCTTTCAAAACATTACTGCTCATCAACAATGCACCTGGTCACCCAAGAGTCTGATTGAAATGTATAAGATTAATATTGTTTTCATGCCTGCTAACACAACATCTGTTCTGCAACCCATGAATCAAGGAGTAATTTCAAATTTCAAGTCATCTTATCTAAGAAATACATCTCCTAAGGCTATAACTGCCACAGATAGTGATTTCTCTGGTGGATCTGAGAAAAAGTAAATTGAAAATCTTCTGGAAAGGATTCAACATTCTAGATGCCATGAAGAACATTCGTGATTCATGGGAAGAGGTCAAAATATCAACCGTTTAACAGGAGTTCAGAAGAAGTTGATTCCAGCTTTCATGGATTATTTTGTGGAGCCCAAGATTTCAGTGGAGGAAGTAATTGCAGATGTGGTGAAAATTGGGAAAACTAGAAGTGGAGCCTAAAAATGTGACTGAAATGCTCCAGTCTCATGGTAAAACTTGCACGAATGAGGAGTTTCTTCTTATAAATGAGCAAAGAAAGCAGTTTCTTGAGATGGAATCTACCCAGGTGAAGATGCTGTGAAGATCATTGAAATGACAACGAGCAATTTAAAATATTGCTTGAACTTAGTTAACAAAGCACCAATGAGTTTGAACAGAATTTCCAATGTTGAAGGTTCTACTGTGGCTAAAATGCTATCAAACAGCAGCATTGCATATTGCAGAGAAATTGTTCATAAAAGAAATTAATCAATCAGTGTGGCAAAAGTCATTATTGTCTTATTTTAATAAATTGTATCAGTATCATCCACTATGCTCAGTCAGCACTCATCAATATCAAGAGAGTACCCTCCACCAACAAAGAGATACAACTCAGTGAAGGCTCAGTTGATGGTTAGCATTATTTTAGCTAAAAATAAAAAATAAAATAATTTTTTCCATTAAGGTATACACTTTGTTTTTTAGACATAATGCTATTATTGTACATTTGAATAGTATTGTACACTAGTACACTACAGAATAGTATAACTTTTGTATGGACTGGGGAAAATTTTTGTGTGACTCACTTTATTGTGATGTATGCTTTATTGTGGTGGTCTGGGACCAAAGCCACATTATCTCCAAGGTATGCCTATAGGAGATTCCTGATGGAGTTTCTTCCTCATTGTAGAGAAGAAGACAGAAAAGGGGTCAGGGAGAAATTGCTTATTTCATTGATCACAGAGAGTGAATCATACTTATTCTCACTGGCCGAAGCTATTACAAGGGTGGCTATGGCATTTCAACTGGAAATATTGTACAACTTCTTTAATACAAGGGTTATTCAATAATAAGGGGAGGTTGGGTATAGAAGAGACTGAATACTTCCATCATCACATCTGCACGTGTACTGCACATTTCACTTCATCTCCACTACTTTGGATGAAAATTAAGGATCTTTATAAAAATTGAAAAGTATGTTAGAAGTGTATCTGATGCACAATCTTCCCATTGTCTATTATATACTCATTCACAGTTGGTTCTTAGGACATCACTTGTGTGACTTGCCCTCTTTTGGATCATCAAGATTTGCCTCTCTACTTAATTATTTACGTCAGCCTATAAACCTATAACCCTTATGAAAGAATGTGTGTTTTAAAACTTTCGTTATATAACCATCCTCCGCCATCTAATGCCAATATCTCTCTTAGGCCAAGCTGTCCAGTGAGGTGGGTGTTACCTTTTGAATTACATAAATAAAATACAATGAGGGGGAGGAGCCAAGATAGCGGAGGAGTAGGACGGGGAGACCACTTTCTCTCCTACAAATTCATCAAAAGAATAACTGAACGCAGAGCAAACTTCGCAAAACAACTTCTGATCGCTAGCTGAGGTCATCAGGCGCCCAGAAAAGCAGCCCATTGTCTTCGAAAGGAGGGCTGTATAGTTGGAGAAGTCCTGAGACTACAGGAAGAATGAAACTGAAATCCGGAGGCAGGAGACTTAAGCCCAAAACCTGAGAACACCAGAAAACTCCTGACTACAAGGAACTTTAAGTAATAAGTGACTGTCCAAAAGCCTCCATACCTACACTGAAACCAACCACCACACAAGAGCCAATAAGTTTTAGAGCAAGACATACCACGCAAATTCTCCAGCAACGCAGGAACATAGCCCTGAAGGTCAATATACAGGCTGCCCAAGGTCACACCTAACACATAGACCCATCTCAAAACTCATTACTGGGCACTCCATTGCTCTCCAAAGAGAAGAAATCAAGTTCCACGCACCAGAACACTGACGCAAGCTTCCCTAACCAGGAAATCTCGACAAGCCAATCGTCTAACCCCACCCACTGGGTTAATCCTCCACAACAAAAAGGAACCACAGACCTCCAGAATACAGAAAGCCCACTCCAGATACAGCAATCTAAACAAGATGAAAAGGCAAAGAAATACCCAACAGGTAAAGGAACATGAAAAATGCCCACCAAGTCAAACAAAAGAGGAGGAGATAGGGAATCTACCTGAAAAAGAATTTAGAATAATGATAATAAAAATGATCCAAAATCTTGAAAACAAAATGGAGTTACAGATAAATAGCCTGGAAACAAAGAATGAAAAGATTCAAGAACTGTTTAATAAAGACCTAGAAGAAATAAAAAAGAGTCAATTACAAATGAATAATGCAATGAATGAGATCAAAAACACTTTGGAGGGAACCAAGAGTAGAATAACGGAGGCAGAAGATAGGATAAGTGAGGTAGAAGATAAAAGGGTGGAAATAAATCAAGCAGAGAGGAAAAAAGAAAAAAGGATCAAAAGAAATGAGGACAACCTCAGGGACCTCTGGGACACTGTGAAACGCCCCAACATTCGAATCATAGGAGTTCCAGAAGAAGAAGACAAAAAGAAAGGCCATGAGAAAATACTCGAGGAGATAATAGCTGAAAACTTCCCTAAAATGGGGAAGGAAATAGCCACCCAAGTCCAAGAAACCCAGAGAGTCCCAAACAGGATAAACCCAAGGCGAAACACCCCAAGACACATATTAATCAAATTAACAAAGATCAAACACAAAGAACAAATATTAAAAGCAGCAAGGGAAAAACAACAAATAACACACAAAGGGATTCCCATAAGGATAACAGCTGATCTATCAATAGAAACCCTCCAGGCCAGAAGGGAATGGCAGGACGTTCTGAAAGTAATGAAAGAGAATAACCTACAACCTAGATTACTGTATCCAGCAAGGATCTCATTCAGATATGAAGGAGAATTCAAAAGCTTTACAGATAAGCAAAAGCTGAGAGAATTCAGCACCACCAAACCAGCTCTTCAACAAATGCTAAAGGATCTTCTCTAGACAGGAAATGCAGAAAGGTTGTATAAACGTGAACCCAAAACAACAAAGTAAATGGCAACGGGACCACACCTATCAATAATTACCCTAAATGTAAATGGGTTGAATGCCCCAACCAAAAGACAAAGATTGGCTGAATGGATACAAAAACAAGACCCCTATATATGCTGTCTACAAGAGACCCACCTCAAAACAAGAGACACATACAGACTAAAAGTGAAGGGCTGGAAAAAAATATTTCATGCAAACGGAGACCAAAAGAAAGCAGGAGTTGCAATACTCATATCAGATAAAATAGACTTTCAAATAAAGGAAGTGAAAAGAGACAAAGAAGGACACTACATAATGATCAAAGGATCAATCAAAAAAGAAGATATAACAATTATAAATATATATGCACCCAACATAGGAGCACCGCAATATGTACAGCAAACACTAACGAGTATGAAAGAGGAAATTAATAGTAACACAATAATAGTGGGAGACTTTAATACCCCACTCACAACTATGGATAGATCAACTAAACAGAAAATGAACAAGGAAACACAAACCTTAAATGACACAATGGACCAGCTAGACCTAATTGATATCTATAGGACATTTCACCCCAAAACAATCAACTTCACCTTTTTCTCAAGTGCACACGGAACATTCTCCAGAATAGATCACATCCTGGGCCATAAATCTGGTCTTGGAAAATTCAAAAAAAATGAAATCATTCCAGTCATCTTTTCTGACCACAGTGCAGTAAGATTAGATCTCAATTACAGGGAAAAAATTGTTAAAACTTCAAACATATGGAGGCTAAATAACACGCTTCTGAATAACCAACAAATCATAGAAGAAATCAAAAAAGAAATCAAAATATGTATAGAAATGAATGAAAATGAAAACACAACAACCCAAAACCTATGGGACACTGTAAAAGCAGTGCTAAGGGGAAGGTTCATAGCATTACAGGCTTACATCAAGAAACAAGAAAAAAACCAATTAATTAACCTAACTCTACACCTAAAGCAATTAGAGAAGGAAGAAATGAAGAACCCCAGAGTTAGCAGAAGGAAAGAAATCTTAAAAATCAGGGCAGAAATAAATGCAAAAAAACTAAAGAGACCATAGCAAAAATCAACAAAGCTAAAAGCTGGTTTTTTGAAAAAATAAACAAAATTGACAAACCATTAGCAAGACTCATTAAGAAACAAAGAGAGAAGAAACAAATTAACAAAATTAGAAATGAAAATGGAGAGATCACAACAGACAACACTGAAATACAAAGGATCATAAGAGACTACTACCAGCAGCTCTATGCCAATAAAATGGACAACTTGGATGAAATGGACAAATTCTTAGAAAAGTATAACTTTCCAAAACTGAACCAGGAAGAAATAGAAGATCTTAACAGACCCAGCACAAGCAAGGAAATCGAAACTGTCATCAAAAATCTTCCAGCAAACAAAAGCCCAGGACCAGATGGCTTCACAGCTGAATTCTACCAAAAATTTAGAGAAGAGCTAACACCTATCTTACTCAAATTCTTCCAGAAAATTGCAGAAGAAGGTAAGCTTCCAAACTCATTCCATGAGGCCACCATCACCCTAATTCCAAAACCAGACAAAGATGCCACAAAAAAAGAAAACTACAGGCCAATATCACTGATGAACATAGATGCAAAAATCCTTAACAAAATTCTAGCAAACAGAATCCAACAACATATTAAAAAAATCATACACCATGACCAAGTGGGCTTTATCCCAGGAATGCAAGGATTCTTTAATATCCGCAAATCAATCAATGTAATACACCGCATTAACAAATTGAAAGATAAAAACCATATGATTATCTCAATAGATGCAGAGAAAGCCTTTGACAAAATTCAACACTCATTTATGATTAAAACTCTCCAAAAAGCAGGAATAGAAGGAACATACCTCAACATAATAAAAGCTATATATGACAAACCCACAGCAAGCATCACCCTCAATGGTGAAAAATTGAAGGCATTTCCCCTGAAATCAGGAACAAGACAAGGGTGCCCACTCTCACCACTACTATTCAACATAGTGTTGGAAGTTCTGGCCACAGCAATCAGAGCAGAAAAAGAAGTAAAAGGAATCCAGATAGGAAAAGAAGAAGTAAAACTCTCACTGTTTGCAGATGACATGATCCTCTACATAGAAAACCCTAAAGACTCTACCAGAAAATTACTAGAGCTAATCAATGAATATAGTAAAGTTGCAGGATATAAAATTAACACACAGAAATCCCTTGCATTCCTATATACTAACAATGAAAAAACAGACAGAGAAATTAAGGAAGGAAACAATACCATTCACCATTGCAACAAAAAGAATAAAATACTTAGGAGTATATCTACCTAAAGAAACAAAGGACCTATACATAGAAAACTATAAAACACTGATGAAAGAAATCAAAGAGGACACAAACAGATGGAGAAACATACCGTGTTCATGGATTGGAAGAATTAGTATTGTCAAAATGGCTATTCTACCCAAAGCAATCTATAGATTCAATGCAATCCCTATCAAGCTACCAACGGTATTTTTCACAGAACTAGACCAAAGAATTTCACAATTTGTACGGAAATACAAAAAACCTCGAATAGCCAAAGTAATCTTGAGAAAGAAGAATGGAACTGGAGGAATCAACCTGCCTGACTTCAGACTCTACTACAAAGCCACAGTCATCAAGACAGTATGGTACTGGCACAAAGACAGAAATATAGATCAATGGAACAGAATAGAAAGCCCAGAGATAAATCCACGAACCTATGGACACCTTATCTTTGACAAAGGAGGCAAGGATATACAATGGACAAAAGACAACCTCTTTAAAAAGTGGTGCTGGGAAAACTGGTCAACCACTTGTAAAAGAATGAAACTAGAACACTTTCTAACACCATACACAAAAATAAACTCAAAATGGATTAAAGATCTAAATGTAAGACCAGAAACTATAAAACTCCTAGAGGAGAACATAGGCAAAACACTCTCCGACATAAATCACAGCAAGATCCTCTATGATCCACCTCCCAGAATATTGGAAATAAAAGCAAAACTAAACAAATGGGACCTAATGAAACTTAAAAGCTTTTGCACTACAAAGGAAAGTATAAACAAGGTGAAAAGACAGCCCTCAGATTGGAAGAAAATAATATCAAATGAAGAAACAGACAAAGGATTAATCTCAAAAATATACAAGCAACTCCTGCAGCTCAATTCCAGAAAAATAAATGACCCAATCAAAAAATGGGCCAAAGAACTAAACAGACATTTCTCCAAAGAAGACATACAGATGGCTAACAAACACATGAAAAGATGCTCAACATCACTCATTATTAGAGAAATGCAAATCAAAACCACAATGAGGTACCATTACACGCCAGTCAGGATGGCTGCTATCCAAAAGTCTACAAGCAATAAATGCTGGAGAGGGTGTGGAGAAAAGGGAACCCTCTTACACTGTTGGTGGGAATGCAAACTAGTACAGCCGCTATGGAAAACAGTGTGGAGATTTCTTAAAAAACTGGAAATAGAACTGCCATATGACCCAGCAATCCCACTTCTGGGCATACACACTGAGGAAACCAGATCTGAAAGAGACACGTGCACCCCAATGTTCATCGCAGCACTGTTTATAATAGCCAGGACATGGAAGCAACCTAGATGCCCATCAGCAGATGAATGGATAAGGAAGCTGTGGTACATATACACCATGGAATATTACTCAGCCATTAAAAAGAATTCATTTGAACCAGTCCTAATGAGATGGATGAAGCTGGAGCCCCTTATACAGAGTGAAGTAAGCCACAAAGATAAAGAACATTACAGCATACTGACACATGTATATGGAATTTAGAAAGGTGATAACAATAACCCTATCACACAGAAATACAGAACAGACTTTTGAACTTTGTGGGAGAATGTGAGGGTGGGATATTTCAAAAGAACAGCATGTATACTATCTATGGTGAAACAGATCGCCAGCCCAGGTGGGATGCACGAGACAAGTGCTCCGGCCTGGTGCACTGGGAAGACCCAGAGGAATCGGGTGGAGAGGGAGGTGGGAGGGGGGATCGGGATTGGGAATACATGTAAATCCATGGCTGATTCATATCAATGTATGACAAAACCCACTGGAAAAAAGAAATAAAAATAATTTAAAAAAAATACAATGAGAATTCAATTTCTCAGTTGCATTGGACACATTCATTCAAGTGTTCAATAACCGCATATGGCTAGTGACTAACATACTGGGCTGTACTGATTATATACTACCATCTTTGTACAATATATATTGGATAGCCCTGTATAATGAAAATATACAAACTTCTTAGCATCAGAAGATAATAAAACAGTAACTATCAAAACTTGAGAGATGCAACAAGTTTTTATTTGAAGAAAAATGTATAGCTTTAAGTGCATACTTTAGAAAAGCACTTCAGCTCTAATGAGCTTAGAAAAACACAAAAACTCTAGTGATTATAAGGAAAATAAATGAATCGAATGGAACACAGGCACATGAAAAGGATTAACAAAGCCAAAAGTTGGTTCTTTGAAATTAGTAATAAAATCCATCAAGCACTATTAAGGCTTATCCAGGAAAAACAAGTGTCTCCTACAAAATAAATGTTAAGAATAAAAATAGGAATCCTAAATATATGGAGGAGAGAGCGAATGTTGCTGAAGTGAAGGTCTACATGAAGTTGGCTCTGTCTCGGTAGTGAGTGATGTCAAAAAAGCAAAATGACACTCTGTAAGAAGTCTTTAAGAAAGTGAATAATGCTTTGAAATGCATTAGTCAGTCAGTTCAGTCGCTCTGTCGTGTCTGACTCTTTGCGACCCCATGAATCACAGCATGCCAGGCCTCCCTGTCCATCACCAACTCCCGGAGTCTACTCAAACCCATGCCCATCGAGTCGGTGATGCCATCCAGCCATCTCATCCTCTGTCGTCCCCTTCTCCTCCTGCCCCAAATCCCTCCCAGCATCAGGGTCTTTTCCAATGAGTCAACTCTTCGCATGAGGTGGCCAAAGTACTGGAGTTTCAGCTTCAGCATCAGTCCTTCCAATGAGCACCAAGGACTGATCTCCTTTAAGATGGACTGGTTGGATCTCCTTGCAGTCCAAAGGACTCTCAAGAGTCTTCTCCAACACCACAGTTCAAAAGCATCAATTCTTCACTGCTCAGCCTTCCTCACAGTCCAACTCTCACATCCATACATGACCACTGGAAAAACCATAGCCTTGACCAGACGGACCTTTGTTGGCAAAGTAATGTCTCTGCTTTTTAATATGCTGTCTAGATTGGTCATAACTTGCCTTCCAAGGAGTAAGTGTCTTTTAATTTCATGGCTGCAGTCACCATCTGCAGTGATTTTGGAGCCCCAAAAAATAAAGTCTGACAAAGGGAAACAAAAATAATTGTTATCAGTTTGAGAAAATCACCTGTGATCTTTGACACCAGAAGAATGGACTTTTTTATAAGACAAGTTCAGACTTAGCAGGCAGAAGTCCAGCAGAACATGCCCAAACCAAGGGAAGAATATTTGTTTAACCATTACTTCCACCAAAGATTTTTTTGGAATCTGCTCTGCATTCAGGTCACAGTTCCTGTGTCACCACTTTGGCAATGAACAGTTCTCTGCTCTGCGTTAATGGTGCTTGTGCAGGGGTCAGCGCCTGACTCTTCAAGCACTCTGCCAGTTCTCAGGAGGTGTTCAGTGTCAAAGTTCTGGATGGAAGTATCCAGGGAATCCCTGCCAAGAGCTCAAGCCACTGTTGCCAGCAAGGGGCTAAGGAGAGAGATCTAACCTCCTTGCCTCCCACTGAGACTCATAAAAAAGAGTTTCTCCCCAAGTAGGACATATGTGTGGCAGTTGAAAGGTAGTCCAACACACAATGGTACATCTTATTATTGTAACTATTTTTCAAATTAGAGTATAAACTTTCATATAGCAGAACCTAAGTATATTTCACTGATCTCAGTAAATACATGTTGACCCATAGTTTTAAGTTTGACAGATTTGTTTTTCAGATTTATTGCTTTTTATGTGGTAGATAGAGTTTCACAAGGTAACAAATTATGTGAACTTCATTTTGGTAACAGACTTAAGTACAGTCGTTAAAATGGTGATTAAATAATTGTGAGAGGAAACTAGAATAACTTGTCAAGCTAGATAGACCATCTCTATTGAAATAAATACCCTGTAGAGTGGAGACTCAAACTGAGAGCGTTGTGGCCTTGCTTTAAGGTTCTGTTAAATGCGGCCTTAGATGTGGAGGACATCTGAACTGTAATTGTTTATATTCCATGGCCTGGATGCGTGTCACTTCATCTTTTGATTAGACCTTTCAACTGACTGTTGCTAACTATTAGTGAAATCAGGGTCATGTGTATGCACGCTTATGGATTTTAACATTTTAGAGCTTATTCCATAGTGTAAGGTAATGTCTTTGAGGGCAGTCATCACATGTTCTTATCACAGGAAAATGCAATTTTAAAAATTGAATTCTATGTAGCACTTAATTTTCTTATGAATCAGTGTCTACTTTTTGACATTTAAATGCATTCTACAAATACACATTGAGTCCCCATAAGGTGCTAGGTACACTTCTGTGGCTGGTGATAATGGCAGTGAATGAATCTGTCCTAAACCCCTGTCCTGATAGAGCAGATGCCAGAGTTTGCAGTATATCTGAGAGGTGTTTGCATATCCAATGAGATGTCAATATGCTTCTGAAACAATCTCTTGATAAAATAAGAAAGTGTTGTTGTTCAGTTGCTCAGCTGTGTCCAACTCTTTGCGACCCCAAGGACTGCAGCATACCAGGCTTCCCCATCTGTCTTCATCCCCAGAGCTTGCTTAAAGTCATATCCATTGAGTCAGTGATGCCATCCAACCATCTCATCCTCTGTCATCCCCTTAAATCCAATTAAAAAAAAGTGGAAAATTTTTCTTAGCTATCCTTCATGAGTTTGTTCAGATTTTGTATTAGTTTATCTTATTTATACTAAAATGCATTTATAATTGCATCTCATTTATAATGTGTATTATAAGTGCATCTTATTTATAAATCTCTATTATATTCATATTTTGGAAAAACTGTAGGTGTTCACCACCTTGCAGACAAGTCAATTTGTATTCCAGTTCCAGTGAAAGTGATAAACATCTCTCTCCAAAAAGATCTAATTTCTTATAAGGGACTTGGTAGATGTATTATATGTAATTTATTCATTAATTTAAATAAAGATAAGTAAGTATAAGAAAAACTAAAAATAATTTAATTATACAATTCATACTGGATCCTGCTCTCAAAAAATAGAGTAACTTTTGTGTCTATATGGAAAAAAATTTTAGCACTTTGTATTGCTTTAAAAAAGTCTAATGCAAGCTTATTTTTATATAGACTGCATAGTTTACCTTAAACATTTGAAGATTCGGATATGTATGTCTGCTAAACCTATAAACCTGTCTTAAAAGTGAAGCTAATCTTGTGAAGAGAAATTTAGAAAACTAAAGTATACCTGGAATTCTCAATATAATATGCATTGAATTTGGGGAAATTTATTCTGAGATATATGACATTGACCCTAAAATTTAAAAATCTAGTTCCCATTAATTTTCCAACATATATTAAAGAAAGAGAAATTATTAGTTCAAGTGAATAAGATTTTTAATATTCCCCAGTAGTGGAGTACAGTGAGTAAAACATTTTATTATTAGAAGAAATTGCTTCCCATAAGTGATATTATTAAACATCAGTGGAAGAAAGCAAAGATAAATTAGCAGCCTCTGTAACAAACCAGCAGTCACTGAAATCTTGGGAGGAGAATTGCTACTTTAAGACTTTGTATGGGTGCTTCCAGATGGGGAAAATTCTATGATGGAATACAGTGATTTTAAGTTTACTATTTTGTAGGGTCAAGGAACAGGAGAGTCATAAGAGTAATATCCTAAGTGGGAAACAATATACAATATATTAATTTTACAGGCCATTTTCATGATAGAATTAAAAGGTAAATGTAGCATATATACAGAGAAAAAAGCCATAAATATATATATATGTTAACTAATTAAAAAAAAGAGAGCACTAACATTTACAGACATCCTCAGGGCATGTTATTTGTTTGCTTTTTCCTTGTGTCATATTAAATTATCTATATCACCAAGTATGTACTGTATAAATTTGAACAATCACTTTCACTACATTATGTTTATTATATATTATATCATGGGCTTCCCAGATGGCGCAATGGGAAAGAATCCACCTGACAATGCAGGAGGTGCAAGAGACATGGGTTCAGTCCCTGTGTCGTGAAGATCCCCTGGAGTAGGAAATGGCAACCCACCCCAGCATTCTTGCCTGGAAAATTCCATGGACAGAGAGAAACCTGGCAGGCTTCAGTGCATGGGGTTACAAAGAATCAGACACGACTGAGTGAATGAGCACATAGTGTATTAGTCTTCTTTGGTATCTCGGTGGTAAAGAATCAGCCTGCCAATGCAGGAAACATGGTTTGATCGGTGGATCAGGCAGATCCCCTGAAGAACGGAATGGCTACTCCAGTATTCTTTTCTCTTTTTAAAAAAAAAAAATTGTTTATTTTAATTGGAGGCTAATTACTTTACAATATTGTGATGGTTTTTGCCATACATCAACATGAAACAGCCACAGGTGCACATGTGTCCCCGCATCCTGAAATTGCCTTCCTCCTCACCCCATCCCTGTAGGTTGTCCCAGAGCACTGGCTTTGAGTACTCTGCTTCAGGCATCAAACTTGCACTAGTCATCTAGTTCACATATGGTAATATACATGTTTCAATGCTATTTCCTCAAATCATTCCACCCTCGCCTTCTCCCATGGAGTCCAAAAGTCTGTTCTTTACCTCTGTGTCTCTTTTGCTGCCTTGCATATAGGATCGTCATTACCGTCTTTCTAATTCTATATATGTCAATATGCTGTATTGATGTTTCTCCTTCTGAATTACTTCACTTGTATAATAGGCTTCAGTTTCATCCACCTCATTAGAACTGACTCAAATGTGTTTTTTTTTTATAGCTGAGTAACATTCCATTGCGTATATGTACCACAACTTCCTTATCCGTCCGTCTGCTGATGGACATCTAGGTTGCTTCCTTGTCCTAATTATTGTAAACAGTGCTGCGATGAGCATTGGAGTACATGTGTCTCTTTCAATTCTGGTTTCTTCAGTGTGTTTGACCAGCAGTGAGATTGCTGAAACTGGACATAGAACTGCCATATGACTCAGCAGTCCTGCTGCTGGGCGTACACACGGAGGAAACCAGAAATGAAAGAGACACATGTTCCCCCAACATTCCATGCGGCACTATTCACTCCAGTATTCTTGCCTGGAGAATTCCATGGACAAAGGAGCCTGGCACGTTACAGTCTGTGGGGTCACAAAGGAGTCGGACGTGACTTAGTGACTAAACAATGATACTTATTATATTATACTATTCTATACTATGCTATACTATATGATACTATACTATACTGTACTATTCTATTCTATACTATACGATACGATACAATATGATAAGATATGATACTATACTATACTATATTATACTATACGATGCTATACTATACTATACTATCCTATCCTATCACACTGCCTTCTTTCCTCAACCTGTGCCTGCATGTGTATGCAGCGCTCTGTTATGTCCGACTGTAGCCTGCCAGCCTCCCTCTGTCCATGGAATTCCCCAGGCGAGAATACTGGAGTGGGTTGCCATGTCCTCCTACAGAAGATCTTCCTGACCTAGGGATCAAACCCTTGTCCCCTGCATTGGCAGGCAGCTTCTTTACCATTTGATCCACCAGGGAAGCCCCTGTGCCTGCATAGTAAAAAGTATTTTTGAAGGATTTTTCAGTTTTGTCTGCTTTCAGCAACTGACTTTGAATCTCTCCTTTTCAAGTGATAAGTGTTAATCTAAAATTTATTAAAATCCTTCAGAGATTCTACAACCACTTCTTGTACACAGTGATAACATTTAGTGTTATTTGATATTGTTTGAAACTGTCAGCATTGACATATCACTGAATTATTCCTTTTTACTGTTCCTTCAGATATAAAAATATTTTATATCAGTATTACCTTTATTTCTATACCCTCTACTTGATATATATTTACAGTATTAGACATTATAATGCCTCATTTGTTTCTATTTACTTTTACCTTTTGCAAGTTTTTTTTTCTTCTGTTATTCTTGCTTCTTGATATTTCATTTACTTCCCTTCAAATAATGTCTGCCTTCTTATATAGAAAGTTGGTTGCTCTATTTTCCAGTCATTGATTTTGTAACATATTACCCTTATTCAGCACTCTTATGTGTGTGTTAGTTGCTCAGTTGTGTCCAACTCTTTGCGAACCTACGGACTGCATTTCTTTCATGTGTCTGTTAGACATACTACCTCTTGTAAAGGTCTGTAAAGCTGCTTATATAAAGGTCTACAACAGAAATCAATTTGAGAAAAAAAAAAACAACATATAAGAGGAGGCTTTTAAATATATATGTAAAACAGAAAAAGGTATAACAGTAATGTTTATTAATTTTTGAATCTAAAACTAAAAGCTCGTCAATAATGATTTTTTTTTAACTTTGGAGCTAATAATGCCTAATGTAAGTGATTTACAGTGATACATATCCTTTATAATGTGATCATTTTCATTATGTTAAAATGTGCAGTGCGTTAAGACTTAAGAATCTGAGGCATGTCTCAGTTCCTCCCACTATCCAAATATTTGAAGTCACCTAATCCCCAAGTATTCTGCTTTTTCAGTGACATGAGCGGCAAGATAGCCTGGACAATGTCTTGGCACCCTTCAGAGGCAATGAAGCAGTGATGTCTATCAATGCAAATGCAACTTGTATCTGCTTATGGAATCCTTTTGTTACTTGGATTTAAATTTGGGTGTCTCCTTTATGCTAGAAACCAATAAAATAATGAACTGCCAACTCTGAAGATTCGGAAAGCTAATCAATCTCCTTCCTGACAAGTATAAAACTTCTCTGTATAATGTATTTTGTGCTTCACATTCATGGTTTGCTTTTCAGTCAGTTATAGAGCTTTCTACTAAGAAACTTTCTCTCTCAAATCCCCATGAAATACAGATTCTGTATAAGTCTTTGAGATACCAAGGACTTCTCTGATGGAAGAGCAACTGTTTTAATATATTGTAGGACTGGTTAAATAATTAAATCACCATCTGAAAAATACTTTTTACTGGTACTGCTGAAGAAGGTTCTTTATAAAAAGAAACATTACCCAGCATCCTACATTATAATTGCTCATATTCCAATGAAGAGAATGCTCAAATATTTAAGCAAAGTTGAAAAACCATGTAAGACTCTATGTAAAAGACAACATGTGGCTATCTCAAGGCCAATTAGTATATAGTCCTGTGAAGATGGATGACCATTTCAGGAAGAGGATATAGCATAAGGATTGTACAAAAGACTCAAAAGAGCATAACACCAGAAGACATATAAATAGCTTTGCATGTCAAGGGCATGGGGATAAGAGATTTAAGAGGAGATGGAGGAGACGAATCATTAATGACATTTTGTGTCTTGTAAAGGTATTGGATTTTATCCTGGGGATTTGAGATGGGGAAGTGACCCTATCAGGGATATGTTTGAAAAAGATTATTATGTCAGCAGCATGAAGGATGGATCCGACAGGGATCTGAAGCACGGAGACCCTTTAATAGACACGAAAGATGCAAAGAGCAGGAAAGACAGTGCACATTAGTGAGCCTTCAAAAATGTTTATCGAGTTGAAATGAATTGAAGAAGTTTGTTGAAACTTTTCTTTCTCACGTCTTATTTTTAGAAAATGTCAATAGCTGCTATTCATTGGGTTGCTTCAAAGTTCTTCCACCGAACCCCAGTGAGGGTGAGATAGTTGAAGTCTGGGTGAGTGACCCGTCTCATCACAGATGCTTCAAAAATGTCATCAAACACTCCTCTACAGATGTTCCCATTGTTCAAAACCATCTTTATAGGTACTGAGTCTTATGCTGCAGTCTGATGCACAAAATAGCATCCTGCCTTTTGCAATGGAATTCATTAGGTACCCTAATTATTACCTTTACACTTGGGCAAACAGCGTGTCAGTGATTGTGTCCTCTCTGATTATTATAACCACACTGCTTGGCTATTAACTAGTTTTACAGCTGTGGTTTATTCTTTTTTTTTAATCTCTGGGTCATTTTCAGAAAATTTTGCCAATAAAATAAATCTTTTAGCCATTCCTTGTCAATGATCGTGAAAGCTAAGCTGTACCAAAGAGCAAGCTGCATGTGGATGATTGAAAGCTGACTGTGGCATTTTTATTTTTGGCACATTTCCACATTTTTATAAATATGTCATCATAATCCTGTCATATAGACAAAAAGAAATATAACTTTTACATTTTACAAATGAATGGGCTAAGATCCGAAAGACTGACTTGTAAGAAGCTGGTGTGAAAGTGCTTAGTTCAAAAGGAAACAGAATAGCCCACACCCACATATTAATATTTCAATCACTAGAATATTTATGTTGGTTATGACATTTTATTAGTTTAGATTTAGCAATGGAAAATTATTTTCAGTAGTAATAACACACACACATTTTTTCCTTTTTATACATACACATTTCCAAGCTCATCGCCTAGAAACAATGGCCAACCCAGTAGCAATGTGCACCTTGGCAAACAGACTGTGCTTTCTCATTGAAATGAATCAAAAATCTTCCAAGAAATGTCTAAGTCAGGATATAGTGCAAAGAAATGTAAAAATTTCGTTAAACATCCCCCAAATCAAAGAATCTATCAAAAGCTAGGAGCATATCAAAATGATTCATGGTTCAATTTAAAGAGTCTTCTATTAATGGGATGACACAGTTTGATCAGTGAAGCAAGTGGAACCAAATAAATAAAATGATTGAAATTAATAATAAAATATAAGTTAATTAATTGATAATGTTACCTAATGAGAAATTCAGTCACATTTGGTGGATTCTAGGAAACCAGAATGTTCTGAAAGCTGAGAAATAAAGGGAAACATTCAAGCAATCATTCAAACATTTTTGAACAAACTAAAAGTAGCTAATTGAAGTTAATTTTTACAGTGAGCATTCCAGTTAATAAAGGGTAGAGTATGTGGGAATTGGAATATCATCATATTGCAATAGCTAATGAAGTTATTGACATAGAAAATTATTATCAATGACTGCCCAGTTATTAGGAAAGAGGCTCAAGAGGATTAAGATAACTACACTTGAACTGACTGATTAATATTAACAGAAAAAGAGAAAGAAAGAAGACTGCATGCAAAATTTCTGTGACAGGACATACTGAATACTACCTATGACACTTATAGTCCAAAATACAAAATCTGAGTTGGATCAAACCAAAAATATCAGTTTGTTTGAAACACAGGAAATGAAAGATTAAATGATACCAAGGGATGCAAAATTCGGAATATGAGACATGTACAGGAAAATTACCTAGTTTTTTCAGAAAAAAAAATTTTTTATTGCATGAAAAATAAAAGAAGACAGTGTAATATACAGAAGGCCTGTATATTAAAATAGTATTCAGAAACATGTCAATATAATGCATTATGTGGACTTGTTTGGGTACTCATATAAACCAACCAACTTAAAAAAGGAAAGAAAGAAAGAATAGGGCAATGTGAATACTGACTAGAGGAATATGGTGTTAAGACATTATTATTAATGTGATGATGTGATGAATGACATTATATTTTTTAATCTAATAATTTAGAAATATGTATTGAATTATTTGTAGATGAATTAAATAATTTTTGGACACTTGCTTCCATATACTCCAAGGAGGTAAAGATAGAACCATAGTGCTAATGAATTAACTTTTGAAGCTGGCTGCTTGGTAGATTAGAGCTACTATACTATTTTTTTAACTACTTCATAAGCTTTAAAATTTCCAGAGTACAATTTTTAAAAATCTTTAAATTTGCTTTAAATGCAACTTAATCCTTTGTGAAGGAACATTTCACTCAGAGTTGTGTTGTGGTATTTAGTCACTCAGTCACGTCTGACTCTTGCGACCCCATGGATTGTAGATAGCCAGGCTTCTCTGTCCAGGGGACTTCCCCAGCAAAAATACTGAGGTGGCTTGCCATTTCCTCTCCAGGGATCTTCCCGACTCAGGGATAGAACCTGCGTCTCTTGCATTGCAAGTGGATTCTTTACCACTGGGCCACCAGGGAAGCCCTCACTAAAAGTTAATGTAAAGCAATTGTTTATTTCTTTACTGATAAGAGAGACGAGGATTAGCAAGAGAAAGTATATCATCTTGCAGAAGTGAAGTGAAGTGAAGGTTGCCTAGTCGTGTCCGACTCTTTGCGACCCCATAGACTAAACAGTTCATGGAATTCTCCAGGCCAGAATACTGGAGTGGGTAGCTGTTCCCTTCTCCAGGGCATCTTCCCATCCCAGGGATCAAACCCAGGTCTCTCGCATTTCAGGTGGATTCTTTACCAGCTGAGCCACCAGGGAAGCCCCTCGTCTTGCAGAAGGGAACGTTAAATGACATGGGTTTGGAGTGGCTGACAAAAACGTGTGACTCTAATGTTGTCTGAAAACTCTAGGTAACAACACTGGTGTAGGGGCTAATGAATGAAATGAAATAGATTGGGATTAAATGGTAGCTTATTTTTAATACTGATTAATAGGAACTTTGCTCTGAGTTGTGATGGAAGAATGCTGAAGCCCACCAAAATTTAGGTGGCAGAATTAGTGAGGGAGCAGATTGAATAGCTAGAAATATGGTAGTTACCTGTCAGAGTCGCTTAGTAACCTCAGTCAAAATCAAAGCAGATTATCTCAGTGGAAGAGAAAAATAAGATTAGGTAATTGTCCCACAACTGGATGTTTCAAGCGTGAATTACATAATAAAATATACATTTAAAATCCAAACTCCCAACATTATTAAGCAGTATAGCCTTATTTGGCTTCTCTGAAGATACTTTTTTCCTCTGTCTATGAGAACAAAATTCATACATCATAGCAGAGTTGTGTGTGTGTGCTAGTCACTCAGTCATGTACGACTCTTTCCAACCCCATGGACTGTAGCCCACCAGGTTCCTCTATCCATGAAATTCTCTAGGCAAGAATACTGGAGTGGGTTTCCATGCCCTTCTCCAGGGGCTCTTCCCAACCCAGAGATCAAATCCAGTCTCCCGCATTGCAGGCATATGCTTTGCCATTTGGGCTACCAAAGTGACGATTTTATGTATACTGTATTTTAGGTACTCACTAATTTTTCTCAATAGAGAGTAATTACTTGGGAACAAAATAATAAAGAATTAATTATCTGTTTGTGGTGGGGAAAGCAAGAGCAAGGGAAATAAGGGAATATACACAGAAGCCCATTTTTGAGACATGAGATAACTTGAAGAGAAGGGGTACTGAGTTACAGGATAAAATTGGGGCACAGTTATCACTTTTGGTTTATGGCAATAAAGAAACAATGTTGGAATCCAGGAACCCATAGTGGATAACAAATCTTAGGTCTGGGCATTTGGACAAGATGCAAAGTCATAAGAGTTTCTTGGATAAAATTTTGGTTCCCTACAGTCAGAATGTACTCAGAAACATGAACACAATTAAGCCTAAAGCTAGAAAGATTCTTTTGACCAAGATGGCTGGAGCTGATGAGAGAAAACTGAAGAATTGGAGACAAGCCACACACAGATGTTGCAGTCTTCTAACGTTGCCTCCAGCCAGTCTTGTTGCTTACTAAATTCATCAACATTTATCCTGTAAAGAGTGCTGGTTTCTCCTACTGTCTTGAAAGAACCGTATCTAATGTTGGCTGCCAAATTGAAGACTTACTTACGTCGGTACTCCAGCTGAAGTTTATCATAATTAATTTCAACAGCATTATCTGGAATCACAGAATGGTGGCATATTAGAAACAGAAATATCCGCAGACATAATGCAATAAAATATTTGCATTATATGAAAAAAAAAAGGATCTTTATTTTACTTACTTGTAGTTGGTTAACAGCTTATGTAGAATCTTTCACTCAAATCTAATGTCTTAATGTGTATCTTATATTAAATCATAAAATAATTAATACATGGGAGGAGTGCCTGTAAGACATATGTGTGGTTTTGACAATACTTTTTATTCAGAAAATAAAAGGTTTTCTGTAGAAGACACACAGATGGCCCACAGGCACATGGAAATATGCTTGACATCACTAATCATCAAGGAAATGCAGATTGCAACCACCATGAGATATCACCTCATACCTGTCAGAATAGCTGTCCTCAAAAAGACAAGAAATAACCAGGTTGGTAAAGATGGGGAGAAGATAGAACCTAGCACAGTCTTAGTGGGAATGTAAATTGGTGTAGCCACTATGAAAAACAGTATGGAAGTCCCTCAGAAAACCTAAAGTTAGAGCTACCATATCATTAAGCAGTCATACTTCTGGGTACATATTCAAAGAAAACAAAAGTATGAATTTGAAAAGATGCAAGCACCCCAGTGTTGATGGCAGTATTATTTAAAATAAGAAATATTTCCGGAGGCGGGAGGGGGGATCGGGATGGGGAACACATGTAAATCCATGACTGATTCATGTCAATGTATGGCAAAAACCACTACAATATTGTAAAGTAATTAGCCTCCAACTAATAAAAATAAATGAAAAAAAAATAGGAAATATATGGAAACAACCTCCGTGCCCAACAACAGATGATGGGCAAAGAAGATGTGCTATGTATACAGTGGATATTACTCAGTCACTAAAAAGAGTGAAATTTTGCCATTTGCAATAATATGGTTGAAACTGGAAGGTATTAGCAGACAGAGAAAGACAAATTCTGTATGTTTTACTTACATGTGGGATCTAAAAAATAAATGAACAACCATAACAAAGATGGAAGCACACTCACAGAGAGAACAAACTAGTGATAACCATTGGGGGAAGGGGGAAGGAAAGGGACAAGATAGGTGAAGGGAACTAAGATGTACACACTACTAGGTGTTAAATAAAGAAGCAATGAGAATATTATGTACAAAACAGAATATAGCCAATATTAATAGTAACTTTATATAGAGTATAATCTGTAAAAATACCAAATTACTGTGTTGTACACCTGAAATAAATATGATATTGTTACTCAACCACAATAAAAATGAAACAAAAGCTAAAGTATTGGTAAAATTGGCTAAATTAAGGTTATCTGTTCAACTCTAAAATTAGCAGAAATTTGACATTTACATCACATTAGCAAGGGAGATGAAACTCAAAAATTAAATTGAATCAGAGCCCCCAGCAACTCCATTTTCCCTTCCTTGCTTTTGTATGACTTTCACTTCTATAACAATTTCATTAAAGAATGAAACACTGGTAGAGATTTCCTTATTTAGGATTCACTGAATATAGAATTCCACATAATGATTAGATATTATTTTATCAAAATTATTAGTAATATAACACAAGATAGAAAATGTGAAAACTTCAACTTATGAATGAAATAGAAAAAAAATTTAGATGTTGGGAGTTTAGAACTTTCACTATTTTTTCCCTTAGAAGAAAGGTCTCTTTGAACATAGGTAATCAGTGTTGCAGAGATTGTAATTCTGTGCATTTTGCAGCAAAGGAGGTTGGGATATGGAGCTCTTTGCCTATACTTTGAAGAAGAATTTGTACTCTAGTCGTTTTCTTCATAAAGGAAGTGTAATTAAAAATACTGACCCATCATGAGGCATGGCAGCTAATAAAGCCTATGCAAGGAAATTGACTGAACAATCTCTAAAATTTTAATACTTTCACTTGGAAGTTAGCAATCTGAGAATGCAGGTGACATGCAAGTACATTGGGTATTCAGGATTGTGGCTTTCTTATATGCCAGTGGCAATTTCTGGAATTCATTGCTGACTGAAGTGGTGCCAGTCTGTGACCTGGGCAATATCTGTGAGGTCAGGTTGGGATAAAATCTTTCCATGTCTTAGGTAGAATTCCCTGAGAAACAAATTATGATACAAGATAATCCAGTCAAAGATTACTACTGAGTGTTTTCAAGTACCATAGTTTTATTTTTTTTTATTTTTATTTTTTTTAATTTTTATTATTATTATTTTTTTTTCCAGTGGGTTTTGTCATACATTGATATGAATCAGCCATGGATTTACATGTATTCCCAATCCCGATCCGAAGTACCATAGTTTTAAAAGAGTGAAGGATACAGAAAAGTGGAGAGAAAGAGAACCGCCACGAAGGTGAATCAGAGCCCTCAGCCAATTCCACAGGACACTCCACAGCCAAAATAGCAATTTAGAGTTTTTCCGAATGAGGGTGATGAAGGGATGGGGCAGGTTTTATATCCTTAAAAATCAGTCATTGGAGTTAGGTTAGTCCTAAGGTGGGGTACAATCTTAGGTGAGGCTACCCTTGGCGTAGGGTGATGCCTTGAGATAGACTCATCTTTGAGCCTTCAGCATCCAACAGTGCTGGCCTCTTGGCCAGAGGAGGGGTTATCTGAGCCACGCACCACGGTACCATCTACACCTGTGTGGTTTGGATATCTTTCCTGGCTGTGTAAACTCCAAACCCAGCTTTCTGGTCCTCCTGGAGGTTGTGAGCATTAACAAGCTTAATTACAAACCTTTTACTTTAGTAAATACAATAGGTATGCTTTCTGCAAGTAATTCTGACTGATAAAACATTTATTTCTTTAATTATTCTAAACTCTTACATGAGGCATTTCCCCAGTGTTGACTTGATTGAAAATTAAAATGTCTCATCATACATGCAGAAGTCTTATCAAGATTTTCCAAATGTTGCTGGTAAGAATAACAAAAATCAGCCTGTACCTGTCAGTTTCTCTCTGTCTCTCTTTATATCAGAGTTTGTAAGTGAAGACTAGGTGCCACGGAGATGATGAGAGCTTGGTCAAAGCACGCCACCCCCGTCAGTTCTACTCAGTCTACAACAAGCTCCATCTTTGACCAGCACTAAGAGGAGGTAAGAGACCTAGGGTGGGTCTGTGCTAATCATGTTTCACAAAAAGGAAAGTGGATGAGATATTCTATGGGAGAAGCTGGGGTGAAATGATGATACTTGTTTTTTGTTTTGCTGTTTGTCCATAGGAGGCAAACATAAATTGGGTAGAACTAAGCCAGGATAACTGCTTCTATAGATGAAACTTGCAGAAGAAAAAAAAAATTATATATATATATAAAAAACACAGAAAGAGAGAGATACATTCTAGTTATTCTAGTTGCTCTCCAAGATTAAAAAAATAAAATTAACCAAGTGAACTTTTTTAGCTAAAAGTTACTCCATTTTGCTCATTATCTTCCTCAAACCAGTGGCTTGTACTTCTGAAGTATGATTATTTAGATGGCAGAAGCATCTCTTGACCAGATCAACACCAGTGTGTGGCAGCCAAGGGAAAAGAAAATAAAGATAGAATGGTGTCAGAATAAAAGTGACATGTAGAAGAGTATTCTGGAGAACCTGAGAAGAATTTCAGTAGTCACTGTAGAGGAAGCATGGGCAGGAAGCTATGGGGTTCAAGAAAGCCTCTAGAGCGTAGACAGAACTCCCAGTTTTAAATTGACGTGGGCTGCTGATAGAACTATTAAGCCTATGAAGGAAATCTATGCAGCCCCTGCTGTTAATCCATCTGCAGAAAGTTTCATATGCCAGTTTTCTTAATTAGGGTGGGCAGAGAGGGGTGTCCTGTTGAGATTAAGTCCACTGCACAGTAAAGGAGGAAACTGTTTCTACTTACTGGGCTTCTACCAAGAAATGTGTTAATTACCAAGATAGGAGAACGTTTTCTGTATGTGATAAGTGAAGTTCTTAACAAATGAAAAGATTGGAGGTGATCTTTCCAATTTTTATTCAACAAGGAAGTTTGCAACCTACTGAGAATGCTGATTGAACTAACTGTTCTAAGTATATTTATTTGATCTCTAACCCCGATTTACTTAGAATCCCATTCTGCTAATGTGTGCAGTGGACTTTTTTATTTCAGCCTAGAAGGGGCATTTATATTTCTTTCAACTAAATAAAGATATATTTTATAATTTTGTTATTTAAGAAGTGTGAATGTTATTTATGCTTATGCTATATAGCACAGCACATACATTGAAGAACATTTTGAAATATACAAGGATTTACACTACCATCTCTAGAAATGTTCAATACCATGGGATCAGATACAAATCTTAATTGCAATCTTTTCTTTTCATTATTTCCTGTTTTCTTCACAGATATTGGTTCCTTGTAGTTTTATAATCTCTTCCAGTCTGAAAAATAAGGCAATATGAAGGTGTTTATAAAGTTCCTACATTTCTCTAGCATTCGGTTGGGATTTTAATTACTTTTAATCTTTTACGTTATTTTGTTCTGTTACTAAATTTCTCCATTGGCTTTTGTAATTACATTTGTCTATCTTTGTGATTTAAGTAAATATGCAAAGTTTTTCTTTTTTGTTGGTATCTTAAACTTTCCCTTTGACTACCCTCAATGATCTAGTTAATATATGTGATTTTTCTTTAAAATGCCATTTATAAGTTAGCTGACAGAAAGACTATATTTATAATCTGACCTTCATTACTAATATGTTCACTTCATGTTTTCATTAACACTTGAAAATAAATATTTACTTTAAGTCAAATTTATTCTATTCTTAGAAGACATATTTTAATAAATATAAAACTATCATAATGATTTATATTCATTATTAAATATATATATAAATATATACTGTGTAAATATATAATAATATATACACTATTGATACACCATTAATTTATATTTATTGATCAACTGATAAAGATATACATAGACAGATACAGATGTATATACATATATGTTACAAGTTTTTCTTTCCTGTAAGACTTTGTATTGGCATCTACACAGTCTCATAGTTATGCTCATTATCCAGAGCACTAGGATGCCAGTGTGGTTTGTAAAGCACATAATCAGTTTACCTCTCTGTTCTGGAAATGTAAGTTTGATACTCTTTTTTGTCATACTTGGTGAGCAGAATGGGCTATAATTTATCTAGAGTTAAGCAAACCTATATATTTACCTGTTCCTCATATCAAAATCATCAAATTTCAGTTTGTATTTTTCTATTAAAAGTACCCTCTTTTCATGATTTTTTCTCCCATATTGTCTACTGTGCTAAAAAATATCCTTAGTATACCTGTTTACTTCTTTCTGACTCACATACATGCCTTCTCATAAGCTCTTCTCTATAAAAGCAAAACTCCTTTCCACAAATATGGTATGTACATGCTTGTTTAAAGAGATATCATTCCATTTTCAAAAGGTAAGTGTTTCTACATGCTTTTATTCACTTATAACAAGCTGGTCTGTTTTAATCTTTATGTAATATAACACATTAAATGTGATATCGTGAATAATGAACCTCCAATGCATTTTGTGTTGAGGAAGAGTAAATGATGTGGGTATGACACAATGCTTAAAAACTCTGTGAATCAAAAATCATGAGAAAGATATGCAAAGCTGTATTAAACAAGATAAAATAGTTACGTATATATTTGATGTTGTATGTATGAGATCTAAATGCAATAAAAGAAAATGTGAAAAACACTGAATTGAGCACTTTACTTTGGAAACAGCTGAAAGGTGAATTACAGATTGACAAGGAGAAACTGTGGGAGAAAGAGGTATTTTATCCAATTATCATGCATTTTTAAATTAAATATATATGTATTTGTTCATCACTTATATGTATAAACACTAAGCTAATGTCCTATTTGGATGTAGGAAAACAGTACTGTTATCAGTTGTTATATTCATGCTAAGTATCAGATGTGATCTTTAGAGCTAGAATTTCCAAAGATGAAAACATACGACCCCTAAGATTAATTTACTTATATTCTCATGAGAGAAAAGCAATATATAAATAAATATTTATATATATAGTGATGCAAAGATAACTGTAAAATGTTGTAAGAACATAAGTGAAAAAAAAATTCTTCCTAGAAAAGGTGAAATGAATGAGTGTACACGTGAAAGCTGTTATCATTTGAGCTGTATCTAGAAAAATGGAATGATTTCCTAAGGAGAGCTAACCAAGTGGTAATTAAAGTTGTTTCAGATAGAGAAGTCAATGTGAATATTGACACAGAGCTTTACAAATACATGGGGATTTTGGAAAAGATAGTCTAGTCCAGTGTTTCCTCAATCTTCTTTTTATTAACACTCCTCTCCCCAGAAGGAGATTTTTAAGAACTTTTTTCTTAATAACCTCCCCACCCCATGAAATTAAACAGTAAGAATGACAATTTGGATGCATACATTTAAGCTTCAGCGACTCACAACAAATGTGATGGCTAAGAATATTTTGTCTACTCAGAGCGATTTTATACCCTTGGGGGGAAATATCACCCCTTTGGGAATGTATGATTTAATCTATTAAGATTTTAAGCAAGTGGAGTTTTTGAAAAGGACTCAAGTGATGCTGAGGAGTTTGGAGAAGTAAGAAGTTTCCAGATATCATGGAAACTGATGAGTGAGTCTAAGGGTTCTGGAACTCCACGGTAAAAGTGGTAGAAAGTTGTGGCATACTCAGGAGACAGAGTAATTTATTTGAAAACAGTAGGTGACAGAAGGACTTCCCAGGTGGCGCTAGTGGAAAGGAAACTGCCTGCCAGTGCAGGAGACAGAAGAGACGCAGATTTCATCCCTGGGTCAGAAGATGCGGTGAGAAGGAAATGGCAGCCCACTCCAGTATTCTTGCCTGGGGAATCCCATGGACAGAAGAGCCTGGCAGGCTACAGTCTATGGGGTGGCAAAGAGTCAGGCACAACTGAGCGATTTAACACAACCCAGGTAACAGAGGAGCACAATAGGGAGAAAATGCAGAGAAGTATTTTTATCATGTTGTAGTAGAGCCGAAATATCAGAGAAAGGTTAATTTTTAAGCATAGAAGCATGCTTTATAATGATTCTTCTTAACATTACATTCTAAATCTATGGCACTGGTTAACCCACATACAGTGTACATATTTATGTGAAATAGGATACTCATATGGGTTGCCACTTGGTGAAACCCTCCTGGATTCTTCCTCCTTCCCAATCTAAAATAATACACTGGCTGTTTAGGAAACTCAGTTAAATCTTCAGGAACCAAAAATTACGCTTTTCTCAAATTATTTATTTATGAATACTTTCTGGCTTAGTCCATTGTCTTTATTCAGATCATAATCATGTAATTTAATTGTCTTTTTATCCCACAATGATGAGAATTATTTCCATGTCAGTCATTGTACAGTAATAAAATATTTCAGATGAAGATTTAACAAATGATAATAAGCAACATTTATTTTTTATCAACACAGTAGCAATTATTTCCTCATTCTCATTTCTATAATGGCATTAGGTTAGATTTTGATTTCCAGGCACATTTCCAGACATTGTCAATCCCACATATTAATGAACACTCATTCCACACTCTTTAGCATATTCTGAAATAACAATCTACTAAAGGTAATGACCAGATTGTATGTGTTTTATTCTCACTAGTCAATTTTAGATTTTAGAATTTCTGAAAGTATAGTAGATGTGCTTAGATCCACCCAGGGCAAGATCATACCTGGAGCTAGTTCATACCCAGTGCTGGAGGCGTGGGCTGTACAAATAAGCAATGCCGGTGTCTGCTCCAATCTCATATTGTTTAGGGTGCGATGATGGTGAATATATATTGTTACAGTCAGGAGACAGAGGCTGTCTCTAATCAGGTTTGTTTTTTTTCTCCCTTAGTATAAAAAAGCTGCGGATGAATGTTGGTAAGGGATGTAGAGAACAGCAGAGAGAAACCAGTGGATGTCTTTTGTCTTTATTATCAGATCTCATTATATTCTAATAGTGGGGAGCAATTAGTCACAGAGAAAAGTAAATGAGGATCATAACGACACTTAAAAAGAGTGTCAAGAGTGATGAAAATCATCCAGATAGAAGACTTGTGTGTGAGAGAGTGAGAGAGAGAGCCCGCCCCTTGGAACAAATTGCATTATTACAGATATGTATATAAATATACATATGTTATGGCTGATTATAAACCCCTAATGCCAAAGGAAACTAGCATCTATGTTTTATTTCATTTGTATGTTTTCTGTTTTGTAATGGAAGCTTTATTTCTTACATAATTTTACAAAAATATTTAGTGTTCATAGCAAATTCCTAGTGAGAACTGTCAGTTTGATTTAAATTGGAGCTAATGGGAGTTTTGTATTTGTTATATAAGATAGCAATCGTTATTACAGCAGGTTTCTGTCAAGTATTTATTTTCTAAATTCTGATCATTACTGTTTTACCTAGTGGGCATATATTAATCAGTGCAATCAATTTAACGTTTTGAAAAGAAATCTCAAACTTACATATCTTAATTTCAAGTTAGTTACTACTGACTTGAAGATATCAGAGTAAAAGCACATGTTATCTACTTCACTGAATTAATTACAACAGATATAAGAACATTTAGTTGTATTCTTGTTCCCTTTGGTCCTACTCTTCAGTCTCATTTGCCTCTGATGCTTTCTGTGTTATTCTTGTCTGCCTTCCTGTTGCATTTATTTATTCTTCCTTTGTAGTATACTCTTGTCAGTGTCCACCAGTTGGCTTCTTTGCTTTTCTTTCTCATCACTATGCTATGTCTTTCTTGTTATGCATTTTTGTCTTGTGTTTTCTTCCACTTCTACATCACTTTCGTTGAACACTCTTCTCTCTTCTGCCTCCTATCTTCTTTCTTTTCTCTAGTAAAATTGGAAGACCATAGGTCAAGAGCAATGATTTTTAGAATTTTCACTTCCTGCACTTACACATACACACTGATAAATATTGAGTAACATTTGTTTTTTCTTGTGACAGTGCTTTATTCTTAATTTGGAGTAGGATTATTTAAAATATATCTCAAATCAACACTTATGAAAGGTAGGAAAAATAATACAAAGAATTATACCTGTTCCTTTCCTCAAATTTTATATTTTATAAAATTATAAAACATAGGTTTCTATCCACTCTATATCTTACCCTTATAGTTTGATTATGTTTAAGCTGCAAAGTTTAATCATGAGAAATTTGTGTCTCCCCAGTTCAAGTGTCCAGCTATTCTCTGAAATGTAATTCACTGAAACAAGTTAGAAACTTGGGTTTCAATCAGTTTTTCTATCTAGAACATCAACCTCAATACTAGCATTTGTGATAATAAATATACACATTCTTAATTTGTACTTGTTGAGTACTATTATCCATGGGATTCTCCAGGCAAGAATACTGGAGTGGGTTGCCATTTTCCTACTCCAGGAGATCTTCCCAACCCAGGGATCGAACTTGCATCTCCTGGGTCTTCTGCATTTGCAGGAGACCTGGGTTTGATCCCTGGGTTGGGAAGATCTCTTGGAGAAGGGAATGGAAACTCTCTCCAATATTCATGCCTGGAAAATTCCGTGAAAAGAGGAGCCTGGCAAAAGAGTCAGATACCACTGAGTCACCAAGACTTTCACTTTTCTTTCACCTGGGATGCCCTTTAATGAAAATATATACACATTGTGAATTTGTTCTTGCTGAGTATCACTACCATCAGTCCTGGAGTTTTGCTCTGTATTTTATACCGATTACTAAGGATTACTACAGTTTGGGATTTATGTGCCAAATGGGATGTCTCCCAAAGAAAATTATACAGAAAGAAAGAGCAAATTTTTAGGCCAAAGGTAAAGCAAGCTTAGCAAATGTGATGCTTAGTCTTACAGTCCAAAATACTGACCTATCTCCTGTTGTAAAATATAGACCTTTGAACTCATATATTCAGTTTTACCTGAAAGAAGTAGATAATGGATTGCTGGATCTACGTAACTGTCTTCAACCCTTGTCCACTTAGTCAATTGAAAAATAACACATAAAACAAGGAAATACGGATAAGAGTAGGCAAATGGCTACACTTCCTCTGGGTGACAAAACTATACTTTTCCCATCTGTAGGTGTCTACTGCCTATCAGCTCCCCTCCCCACATCTTCCTTAATGTGCAGTATAAAGTACAACAGTAGGCCTCATTATGGACTTTGTCAGAGGGAAAAAAATCTTCCTCTACATTTCTAGGTTCTTCTAGCTGGCTTAAGAGTTAAATTAATATGATGACAGATTAACCAGAGAAAATTAAACTAAAAGTTTAACAACATTTATATGTGGGAGGGACCCAGGAAAACTGAGTAACTCACCAAAATAATTGATACCCTTGTGTTAAATAACGCTTCTTGATAAAGACAAAAGAGGATGTCGGGGTAATGGTTTAGGACTTCAGAGGGGAAGAAGGCAATTCACAGGGAGCTGCAGAAGCAATTGTTTGGCAAACAAGCATTTACTGGGCCATAAGGAGACAGCAAGACACAGAGTAGACTCTGCTCTTTAGGCTTTGCAGAGTCCCCCACGGCCCCCACCCCACCCCACCTTCAACAAATATAAATCTTATAACTTGCAGATGTCTCAGTTAATAGCTATTTTCAAGGACAGCCCCTTTATCTAAATTCTTAGGCAACTAAGGGGAAGTTAAAGAAAGACCAGGAAATCAAAGCAGTCAATCCTAAATGAAATCAACCCTGAATATTCTTTGGAAGAATTGATGTTGAAGCTGAAGTGCCAATATTTTGGCAACCTGATACTAAGAGCTGACTTATGGAAAAGACACTGACACTGGGAAAGATTGAGGGAAGGAGGAAAAGGGGACAGAGGATGCTTGGATGGCATCACCAACTCAATGGACATACGTTTGAGCAAACTCTAAGAGATAGTGAAGGACAGTGAAGCCTGGCATGCTGCAGTCCATACAAAGAGTTGGACATGACTTAGTGACTGAACAACAACAAACAATAAGAAAGACCTCCGTAAGTCTTGTATTTCTTAAGAAGAACCAGCCTAAAGTAATCCTCCCACCAAAGAGGACATTTTGGGGTAGCAGATTATGCTGTGATCCCTCACAACTTCCTTATGATCCTGATAAAAGAAGTCACTCATAAAGGATATTTTCTATTTAAGACATTGATTTCTCAGGAGAAGCCCTTTTGCTTGATTTTTATTTGATTGAATTATATATAATATAAATATGTATTATGCCAAATATTTGTATTTATGTGTTTTCATATACAAAAGTAATTAGTAGATATACTGTACACACGTTTAATTTCTGCTGACTTTACAGATCCTGTTTCTAATCTTCTTGGCCATTTTTGATAGAAGTAAATTTAAGAAGTAAATTTAAAAATTTTAAACCACATATGGTAAAACAAGATTTTCGTTCTACCTCAGCATCTTTCTGTGTTTCTGTTTGATCTGGGCAGGAGTAAAGAACAGACTCCATGAGCATGGTTCAGTCAAGTTCTGTTGTCAGTGTGCTCAACATTATAAGGAGGATGGGGTGTATGTGTGTGTGTATGTGTGTGTGTGTGTGTGTGTGTGTGTGTGTTTTAAAGAATCTGGAAGTTGCAGTAACACAGTGGGACTAGTAAAAAAACTACTGCCAGTCTTCTGAGGTGAAGCCAAAATGATGATGCTCTCCAAAATGAAGCAGAATAGTAGCTGTATACGAGCCTGAAAAGCGACCAAGATCTCAAGAGCATGGGGTTTAGGACTCTGGGAGATAAAGACTAAAGTAGAGAAGATAGAGGGAGGTGATGGAAAAACAGACTCTGACATAGCCCGCAAAGTCAGGCAGACAGCACCGAGTGGACTTCCTACTGTATCTAAACATGAGACCCTTTGTTCCTTGTCTTTCTTTCAGTCTGGTATGAGTCTAGAAAGAGAGCACACCACTTCTGTATCTCCCAGACCATTGCTAAAAGGGGTGCGGGGAAGGTGGGAAGCTAGGCTCTGAAATTTGGGATGACTTGCTACAAGTCAACTTGCTGACTAAGGCTGGAACATCAGAGAAGAAGTAAGGAGAATGCCTCAGGGAACAGAGGAAGGCTTCAATCCCTATGGGAAACATATAGCAGCAAGACTACATTGGGTTGGCCAAAAAATTCATTCAGACTCGTTGCTTTTTTTTTTTTCCTGGTTGCTCATCAGTAAAGAATGTTCCTAGAATGCGTGAAATGTGGGTTCGAACCCTGGATCAGAAGATCCCCAGGAAAAGGAAATGGCTACCCACTCCAGTATTCTTGCCTGGGAAATCCCTTGGACACAGGAACCTGGTCGGGGGCTGTCCATGGGTTTGAAAGAGTCAGACATGACTTAG
Organism: Dama dama; assembly: GCF_033118175.1. Taxonomy (NCBI): domain Eukaryota; kingdom Metazoa; phylum Chordata; class Mammalia; order Artiodactyla; family Cervidae; genus Dama; species Dama dama. Next base: position 64,144,997 of record NC_083710.1, on the reverse strand, counting down.
CAACTAAACCATCACCAATATTACCAATAAACCATACTAAGTGGCAGTTGAAGGAAGTCCAGTTGCAGATGTCAGGAGTCCAGAGGAAGGAGGTCTAGGCCCCAAAGAACAAAAATAAAATTTGCACTGAAGGGGCTGAAAGAATATAAAAAGAGATAAGCAGGATTTGACAGGTAGATGAGAAGAACCAAGAGGCCATCATGGGTTATCAGAATGGCGAAAGTCTGGCAGTAAGGGGGTCATTTTTGCAGAAGCACATGGACTTCATTCATTGGACTTCACACCACATGTGCCACAATCTTTATAGAGTCTGTCATCACTGCCTTTGTATGAAAGTCAGATAGGGCACTTCCTTGATCCTCAGGTTCAGTCCTTTTAATGGGAGCTTCAGTTATTGCTGTTCTTCAGTTGCTCAGTCATGTCCGACTCTTTGCAACCCCATGGATTGCAGCACGCCAGGCTTCCCTGTCCTTCACAGTCTCCCAGAGCTTGTTCAAACTCATGTCCATTGAGTCAGTGATGCCATCCAACCATCTCGTCATCCCCTTCTCTTCCTGCACTCTATCTTTCCCATTATCAGGGTATTTTCCAGTGAGTCAGCTCTTCATATCAGGTGGCCAAATTACTGAAGCTTCAGCAACAATCCTTCCAATGAATATTCAGGATTGATTTCCTTTAGGATTGACTGGTTTGATCTTGCAGTCCAAGGGACTCTCAAGAATCTTTGCCAACACCACAGTTCAAAAGCATCAATTCTTCAGCTTCAGTTATGATGACAGACATAATTTTATGCCAAGACACATCAGATGTCAAAGAATTTTACACAAGTTTCTGGAACATTATGACACATACCTATAGAGACGTAAGGTTCAGTTCAGTTCAGTCACATAGTCGTGTCCGACTCTTTGCAACCCCATGAATCGCAGCATACCAGGCCTCCCTGTCCATCACCAACTCACGGATCCTACCCAAACTCATGTACGTTGAGTCGGTGATGCCATCCAACCATCTCATCCTCTGTCGTCCCCTTCTCCTCCTGCCCTCAGTCTTTCGCAACATCAGGGTCTTTTCAAATGAGTCAGTTCTTCACATCAGGTGGCCAACGTATTGGAGTTTCAGCTTCAACATCAGTCCTTCCAATGAACACCCAGGACTGATTTCCTTTAGCATGGACTGGTTGGATCTCCTTGCAGTCCATGGCACTCTCAAGAGTCTTCTCCAAGGAAAGTTTATGTTACTTCTTACTTGACAATGCTTCCCATGTAGGTTAATGTATCAAGTAAGTCTAATTAGTTTAACAAATCTTTTAGAATGTTTCAGGGGCCCTCTGGAAAAATCCTAGTTTCTTCCAAGTTAAAAACAAAAATACTTTATATTTAGAATTTTATTTTGGGGAAATTGTCAAAGATATCAAAAGGTTTGGACATGACTAAATGGGATCACAACTCCATGTGAAATGATATTTGTCTATTTAGCATATGAAAGAAAATTAAGTTCCTGTTTTACACAACTACACTTTTGATAGTAAAGCTTAATTTTAATAATCTTTATGATAACAATTCAGTTTTAGCTAGCTTGATTGTACAAGGTAAAATCGTTTTTCTTTTCAACCTTTTGTATACTTTGAGTTTGTCCTTTAGCACCTGAAGTTCTAAGTTAGATAAAATTACTCTAATTTTCCTTAACAAAATGCATCTTCACTCCTCATACCTTGTCTTAGACAAAAACACATTCTGCTTTTCTTGCATACAAAAATGTTTCCTTTCATGATTTTAGTAGCTTTAGTTACATTAGAATCCTTAACTCTTAGGAACTGTAATTTCTTTAGAAGCTAAACAATCATAAACTGTCTCTTACATTAATGTTCTTTAGGTTGACAAGTTTATAATCACTTATAACTTCTAGAAACATGTTTTCTCATGGAAAATTTCTTAGCATGACATTGAACATCTTACTTTCTATATAATAAGAAACCAAAAGTAGATAAACCTACATTCATTGATGTCTCAGTACTTTTATTCTTATTTTGGAATACTATAGCTATTCTGTGAATTTCCATTGTTTAACTTGACTGAGCAAAACACTAAGGTTTCAAGGTACCAAAAATAATTGGAAAGATATTTTTAAGTGTGTAAACCATAAAATATAATTGTTACTAAAAAAGTTTATAAATTCTTAAAACAGCTACATCTATTTAAGTTATTTGCTCCCAACAATTAGGTTTAGATTACCTAAGAAAGCTTCTTCATATCCAGTTACTTTTTATGCTGACAAATTGTAGGAAACTAAGCAGAATATAAGTATTGCACTTAATGCTGATAACTCTAAAAATGGGGTTTCCCTGGTAGCTCAGCTGATAAAGATTCCACCTACAATGCAGGGGAGACCTCATTTCGATCTCTGGGTTGTGAAGATCCTCTGGAGGAGGGCATGACAACCCACTCCAGTATTCTTGCCTGGAAAATCCCCATGGACAGTGGAGCATGGTGGGCCAGAGTCCCTGGTGTCTCAAAGAGTTAGACATGACTGAGCGACTAAGCACACACACTCTAAACACACGTCTGTTTTAATTAAACCAGAAAGCAAACTACCTTTTATTTATTAAAGATTTATTTATTTATTAAAGATCCCATGATCTTGAAAGAATCATTTGGATTAGCTTCTCTGTTTCTGATGAGATTAAGAATAGCCAGTCTTCAGAGGTGCTTGACCCTCAGCCCTCTTTAATTAAGAGAGCTCAATTTACAGATTAAGTTTAGGTAATACCATCTGAAAGTAAAAAAATATAACACATCCTCAACATATATGTGTGTTGTACAGACAAGACACAGAAACCTTATAATTACTAATATATGTGGAGAAGATTTGTAAGATTTCTTAATTAGCCAGATTTCCAAATAGCCTCTCCCTCCCTTTTCTCCTGATGAAAAGCATTTGCATTTCAAGCAGTGGATTTTTGTTCTAGAAAAGATGGGTGTGGAACACCTACCTCACTAAGGGATCCATGATTTCTCCAAGATGGAATTTTGAGGGATGGTACATATGCTCAGGACAGCTCTGTTTGTAAGGTCTTAATATCTACAAGTATTTTGAGAAAATAGAGGAGGTTTTTGGATTGGTAAAAAGGACCAACTCACGCATCTACCCATTTGTTAAGTGTTTCTTTCCCTCTGGGTATATTTATTTTAGGAGAGAAGATCTGAGAAAATTCCTGCCGGGCTTTGGATATCAGTTAGGATAGGAGTTCAGTCAGACTGGTGGCCTCTATTTTATTTTCCACCTTTTTAACCCACTCATCTCAAGAGGTAATTCATTTACATAAACTTGAATATTCTCCTCGGGTTTAAGAAATTCTTTAACTATGACCCATATGTTGGCCTTTGACTTAGGAGTGAAAGATATCTGAAGAGTGTTGCCTGTAGCCTTGGGTGGTCTAATTTTAAAATGAATACTATAGAAGGGAGCAGTAGAAGTTACCTCAGTCTTGTAGGTCAGTCTTATAGTCTTCTGTTTTAGGCACATTCTTATCTCTTTAATTTTTTATTACTCTTTTGTAATAAATTTTTCAATGAAGCTATTTTGAAATCTCAGAATCTTTGAAGGTTTCTGCATAATCCTTTTATGTGCTCTTTCTTTCTTTCTTTCTTTTAAATCTGTTTGGAATATTCCCAATAATGGCCATTGTAATTCAAGACTGTTGATAAAACTTTGCAATTTTGCTCAATATCTGCAGCTTCCAGGACCAAGGTTCTTAAACATAACATAAGCAGGTGCGCCAGAAAGTGACATACTCAACTCTTTAGACATAAAGATTCTCTTCTTTTAGATAGGACTTTGGATTTCTCAGGGGCACACTTAGCAATTTCTGGGTACTTCTGAAATTCTCATTAGCAACTAGCCTTTATTTAATATCAGTCTGAAGCTTCCCACTGGGCCCTGTCCAGCTCAAATTGGACTCAGTCTTATCCAGGACCCAGTCCAGTTCTTAAATCAGGCCCAGTCCAGATTTGACTGGGAGAAACAGTTGAACCATTGAACCAATAATCCTCAAAGAATGAGACTGTGGTCCAATTCCACACAAATAAAGAGCTGCAGTTGCCACTGACGGTTCCCACCACAGAAGGCAAAGGAAGACTCCAGACCAATGGAGAATCACAGACTAAACTATCGGCAGGTCCCAACAGGGGATCCAGGGACAGAGCTTAGGGCTGTGAACTCAAAAATGTTCCCAGGGTTCCACACCTGTATTCCTTGTTATCTCCTGATGCCATTTAAAGTTCACTTCAGATCCTACTGTTGCCACCAATTTGTCAAAAAACAGATTTCAACTGGGTAAATTTGAACATTTAATTTGCTTTATTCATGAATTTATTCTAATTTTGCAATTCATGAATTAGACAGGCTTCCATATAGTAACCAGAAGGGCACTCAGAGGGGTTGCACAGAATGAAAGGTTTTAATAGGAAGAAGGAAACAGGCATGGGAACTATTAGCAAAAAAACCAGAGAGATTATTTTTAGGACAGGATATCTTCCCCTGAGGCATGGAGATAGATTACCTCACTGTGGCTAACTAGACAATTTTGGACGGGTTAGCTAGAACTGCATTTCTGGTGAAGGTTGGAATTACAGTCAGGTTAGGTATTACATCTAAGTTTGGCATTGTCAGGTTGGTTTAGTTCTCTCCCTCAGTTCCTGTCTCATGCTAACAAAGATTTGGAGTGATGGACTGACTGCAGCTTAAGCAGGCAGGATTTCACAGCTCCTGTCTCATCACACCAATAATTCAAGGCAAGGGGCTGTTTACAGTCACAGCTCAGACAGATGTTTTATTAAACAGATAGGAGATAGTACACTCCCGAGACATGGGAACAGGCCAACCCCAGAAGAGTGGCCATGATTCCTCTTGGCTTCCCATTTTATACTTCCTGTCTCCTCCTCTTGGTTCTGCCCTGTGCAAAATAGGGCTTGTACCTGCTGTCAATAAAGAAAGGGAATGCGAATGGGTATATGTTCAGGCCAACTGACAGTTACAAGTTACCTAGCAACAGACTCTAGTGTGCATGTCTTTCCCATAATTCAGTCTGTTATAATCCTATATATGTATGTATAGAGTATTTACAAACCCTTAATGGACTCCTAGCAGCCTAAGGTTACTTGAGGACACAGCTTTGCATCAAGTGTTTATGTGCAGAAACTGGAGGAGCCCCTGTGGTTAGTTTTGTAGCATATTTGTGAGCTCTCCTGGGCCCATGTCTGGGGTGGGATTTAGAAATCAGTTTACATCCTTTTTGCTAGGCCACCCCTTGCTCTTGCCTAACTTCCTAACAGTATCATGAACTTTAACACAAGTGATGCCATTTGGGACCTGTGGTTTTTCTCTTTAAGAAAATTAAGAAAGTAATGTCTAAAACTATCATCCTAGTGCCATCCTTAGACTTTTCATTACAAATATGCATCATTTTACAGAATGATGTATTTCTGAAAAGCCATGTGTATTTTTACATTCAGAGAAATTGTATCACACATTAAATTTATTTAGGAGAGGTGTTACTGTAATTCCAAAGTGAAATATTTTGCAAGGTGAACAATTTTATTTTTAAGTAAATATTTATAAGCTATCATTTCTAAAAGTTAATTTTCATGTGCTAAAACTACTTAAAGAGAAACAGACTACTTCAAGTCCTCAACAAGACAGAATAGCCAAACTCCTCAGTATTCTTCCTGCTGAGTACTGCTAAAATTATGAAGGAAAAAAAAGATACACTTAAGACTGTGCTGAAGAGAAGAAGGCAGACCAGCTAGACTTTATAACTGAGGAATGACAAGGCAGTGAGTTCACAGGGTTTTCTTTTTGCCGTCTTTATCCTGGATTGTGTCCTGAGGAAGCCCACAGCCTAAAAACATAAAGATCAGACCAAAAAATAAAAGCCCCAAGAAAAACCCTTTTTTCTCCAACCAGACAACCAGGAAAGGGGAAGCCAGGCAGAACAGAAAGCTGTTGGATATGATTTCCCTACTCCAACCTTGGGAAAGACCTGTGTCCACCTATACACACCTTCACAAAGGCTGTTTGTGAAGCAGAGACTTCCATCTTCCCCTCCCCACAGGGGTAGTGTAAGAATACACTGAGGGAAAGCCAGAGCTTTCACCAGCACTCAGCAGTGCAACCCGGCCCTCCATTGCTCCACCCTCACCCCTCCCAGCAGGGGCACAAGAGGTGTCTGGACCCCTACCACCCAGCACTAATGAGCGCCCCTCTGCTTCCCTCTGAGATGATGATTTAAGAGGCTGCCTGGGAAGACAGGGCGTTTACCCCCTTCAGTTGAGGAAGGGTACATGGTGCCTGGTGTGCTATTTTTACAGTGCCCTTTCAATATGTAATTACTTAAAAACAGAAAAAGTTAAGAAAAGGAGAGACCCATTTGTCAAATTTTGAAATTGTTGCTCAAAGTTGATTTCCAACAAAATACTCTGTATTTTCCTTTCAAATGTGAAATGAATGTTGACGCATAGAAAATATATTCACATTTGCAAGGTTCCTAATTCTGTTAGCTGCCTCACCACATACATTAACTCTTCCTTTTTAAGATACTGTGTTAAATGTATGATCCTGAAGGTCTAAACCAATCACATGCACAAAAATAGGATAATCAAGAAATAAGAGATAATATGTTTTGGAAGATGGAAAGTGGATGCAAAAGTGGAACTGATAATTTAGGCAAAAGGAAGCCTCAGCTTTGACTTTCTTCTGTTAGTTGTAACATGTGAGAAGGAACCCATTCTGTGTGTCAGACACTCGAAACACCCCAGGTTCTGAATGCTAGTTCATAAAAATACATGCTCTCCAGTATTCATAGCAGCATTATTTACAACTGCCAAGATATGGAAGCAACCTAAGTGTCCATCAGTAGATGAAAGGATAAAGAAGATGATGGTACAGAATACTAATCGACCATAAAAAAATAATGAAATTTTGCCATTTGCCACAACATGAATGAACTTAGAGGGCATTATGCTAAGTGAAGTAAGTCAGACAGAGAAAGACAAATGCTGTATGATATCACTTATATGTGGAATCCAGAAATATAACAAATTAATGAATATAGCAAAAAAGAAGTAGACTCACATGTATAGAGAGCAAACTACCCTCTACCAGAGGTAGAGGGAGCAACGGTAGAGAGGTATGGATGGAGAGATATAAACTATTATATATAACTCTTTGCGACCGCATGGACTGTATTGTAGCCTACCAGGCTCCTCTGTCCATGGAATTTTCCAAGCAAGAGTACTGGAGTGGGTTGCCATTTCCTTCTCCAGGGGATCTTCCTGACCCAGGGATCGAACCAGGGTCTCCCACATTGCAGGCAGACACTTTACCATCTAAGCCAGAGCAAGTCACTATATAAAATAAGCTACAAGTACATATTGCACAGCATGGGAAATATAGCCAGTATCTTATAATAACTGTAAATGGAGTAGAATATTTAAAATGGTGAATCATTATATAATTGTAGCTTATATAACATTACTGTATATCAACTGTACTTCAAATAAAAAAATAATTCTGAGATAGATACTTGGGAAAAAGAGTTTAGGAAGTTTGAAAGTATTCTTGAAAATGTGGAAATAGTTTAGAATAATAATAAATATATACAATGAGAAAAATATGGAAAAATTCTAAGTAAGGTTTTAAGAATAGAACAAAAATGAAATGGTAAATTTGGAGGGGAAACTTTGCTTCAAAATATTGAATACTATTCTATTTCTTTTTATTCATAAATATGTATTGAGAACAAAACAAACAAAATATCTGCACTCAGAATGCTTATTTTAAGATGAGGGGAAAGGAGGTAATAAAAATTATGCATAATATAATTTACAATTAAGTTAATTGTAATAAATGGGGTCCACTTTTCCTTTTATTTCTATGAGTATTTACTTCATATTTGTCTATGGGCTGTTGCTGCTGCTGCTAAGTCCTTTCAGTCGTGTCCGACTCTGTGCGACCCCATAGACGGCAGCCCACCAGGCTCCCCCGTCCCTGGGATTCTCCAGGCAAGAACACTGGAGTGGGTTGCCATTTCCTTCTCCAATGGTCTGTTATTAGATACATGCAATTTAGAATTATTATGCTCTCTTATAGAGAAGGAAATGGCACCCCACTCCAGTACTCTTGCCTGGAGAATTCCATGGATGGAGGAGGCTGGTAGGCTACAGTCTATGGGGTCGCAGAGAGTCGGACACGACTGAGTGACTTCATTTTCTTTCTTTCTGTAGTTCCTTTTGGAGAAGGAAATGGCAACCCACTCCAGTGTTCTTGCCTGGAGAATCCCATGGGCGGAGGGGCCTGGTGGGCTACAGTCTATGGGGTTGCAAAGAGTCGGACACGACTAAGCAACTAACACACATGCCCTCTTAATGAATTTATCCCTTTTTTATTTTGCAATGTCTCTCTTTATCCCCAGAAATATGCTTCAGTCTGTTACTTCAGATTACTTTTGCTTTGTCTTGCCATGATTTTTTTTCCCCCAGCCTTTTGCTTAGCATATCCAGAACAACCCTGTCCTTTTTGGCACTAGTCCACCCCAGCACTAAGAGACGACTCTCCCAGAACTCTTCTCAGTGCCTTATAAAGTGCAAGGTCTCTTCACTCTAGCTAATGGACACGCAAAACTATTCCCAGCCATGTGAAAGCGCTAGGAATTGCTGGTCTTTGGTGCCTCATGGTGTGTCTTTCCCTTGTCTTGGGGAGTCTCTGCTCACACAGATGCAGAGCAGTTTTCTGTGTGCAACTCTGTGTGCAGACAGAACTTAACGGGCAGGACACCCCTGGATACACCCCGGGACTCGCCGAGAGCCATTACTTTCCCTAGGTAACTTCCCCGTGTCAGGTACTCTGCCCAACGATTCTAGTCACCTTTGCCTTCCTGAAACTTGTACCCTCGTTTCCACAATTCAGCAAGGCAACAGAGTTCTTCCCAGGTTCACCCACCTCTTCTGCACCCTGTAGGCAGTGAACTGGAATGTCATATAATGTACAAGACACATCTGAGAATAACTGAGAACTAGAAAAGAAGAGAATGTTAGGGCCATATACAAGCTATTACGCTCATATAGTGAGCAGTCAGGGAATGAGATTGACACAGGGAGCACTGAAACTGGTTTAAACATGAAAAGTGAAAGTGAATGTCGCTCAGTTCAGTTCACTTCAGTCGTGTCCAACTCCTTGCGACCCCATGAATCGCAGCACGCCAGGCCTCCCTGTCCATCACCAACTCCCGGAGTTTACTCAAACTCATGCCCATCGAGTCGGTGATGCCATCCAGCCATCTCATCCTCTGTTGTCCCCTTCTCCTCCTGCCCCCAATCCCTCCCAGCATCAGGGTCTTTTCCAATGAGTCAACTCTTCTCATGAGGTGGCCAAAGTACTGGAGTTTCAGCTTCAGCATAGTCCTTCCAATGAACACCCAGGACTGATCTCCTTTAGGAGGGACTGGTTGGATCTCCTTGCAGTCCAAGGGACTCTGAAGAGTCTTCTCCAACACCACAGTTCAAAAGCATCAATTCTTCAGCACTCAGCTTTCTTCACAGTCCAACTCTCACATCCATACATGACCACTGGAAAAACCATAGCCTTGACCAGAGGGACCTTAGTTGGCAAAGTAATGTCTCTGCTTTTTAATATGCTATCTAGGTTGATCATAACTTTCCTTCCAAGGAATTAGCATTTTTTAATTTCATGGCTGCAGTCACCATCTGCAGTGATTTTGGAGCCCAAAAAACTAAAGTCTGACACTGTTTCCACTGTCTCCCCATCTATTTCCCGTGAGGTGATGGAACCAGATGCCATGATCTTAGTTTTCTGAATGTTAAGCTTTAAGCCAACTTTTTTACTCTCCACTTTCACTTTCATCAAGAGGGTTTTTAGTTCCTCTTCACTTTCTGCCATGAGGGTGGTGTCATCTGCATATCTGAGGTTATTGATATTTCTCCCAGCAATCTTGATTCCAGCTTGTGCTTCTTCCAGCCCAGCGTTTCTCATGATGTACCCTGCATATAAGTTAAATAAGCAGGGTGACAATATACAGCCTTGACGTACTCCTTTTCCTATTTGGAACCAGTCTGTTGTTCCATGTCCAGTTCTAACTGTTGCTTCCTGACCTGCATATAGGTTTCTCAAGAGGGTTAGTTGATTACCAAAATTAAAGAAAATGAAATTGAGTCTTAAATCTACAGAATATAAATGTAAAAACAAAAATAGGAAAACAAAAACCCAACCTTGTTTATAAGGGCATTTCCATTTTCAAACTGGGAATGGATAGTAAAAACTTGAGCAGGAAACATTTGATTTATGATTTTGAGCAAGTTAAATAAAAGTCTTCTTCTTCTGTTTGAATACATGTCTCACAGTCTCACAAGTCAGAGATAACATCTTCTAAGAAAAAGAATTTTCCCTGACAGAAAAGCCTGTGTCTACTTTTATTTTACAATAAATAAGGATATTCATCTCTCCATACAAAACTGAAAATATGTGATTTTAAAAAAATATCCAAAGGTGTAATTTATTTTCCTCAATGCTTGACACCTCATAACTGGATGAAGAATGAGTTTAATGACAAGGAGAATATTAATAATTATAAGCCAATAACTATTGGTCCAGTCTCTAGAAATGGAAGATAATGAGCAAACAGAATGAGTGGTACATAACACTTTACTGACAAAATTGGTACCTGTATTATTTTACATTCAAAGTACTTAACAATTCTATGAAACAGTTGCTGCTCAATTAGAAGTCAATTACATGTTAAATGAACTAAATGCCATTTCATTTGCACAGAGGAATCTTTAATAATGATTAATGGAAATTTAATCAAATATGAGTTGAGACTGCAGTGTGTTCAGCAATAGAATATGAATGAGTTATTGCTGCTAACTAGATCCATTATCTAGATCATGATGCTGATGAGGTCAGCTATGAGGGTGTGATCCTTACACAGCACATCAAACAAAAAGAATATTATGTAAAGTAACAGATGGCATCTCATAATCGGCTCTTCACCTTGCAAATATATCCCTTTGGCCACAATAGAACAAAGTGATGTGGAATAAGGAAAATTACTCACACTGGTTCAAAAATATGTCAGTCAGTAGTTTTGATTTATAATGCAAAAAACAACAATTGAAAGGATTTATTAGTAATAACTACTTGATGATTGGCACATTAAGACTTACATGCAAGAATTATTTACTTCCATAAGAGAGAGAGGGAGATCTTTGGTCCTCTTTTTTCGCTACCCATATCCAGCATCCATCTATCATCCCCAAATTTGGGTAATTGTATAACATTCTCATATTAGGAAATAATAAATAGTTTATTATTTTATAATAGATATAATGAATAGTTTATATTTCATTTCAAATGAAAATAAATATTAATTTGTTTAGTTAAAATATGAGATTTTTTATTTACATATAAACCCCAAGCTCAACTTGACTAGCAAATGTATGCTACTTATTTGCATCTGGTACAGTATTATATTCTTTGGCATGTTTTATTCACATTCTATTAGTTTTGTTTTTTAGTTTATGTTATTAAAGATAATTATGCGAGTCATTTTCAAATACTCAAGAAGAACTGAAATGTTTATAAATGCATTATTATCTGCTTTCTTCTAAATTAGTTTTGTTTTGCTCTTGAAGAAGCAAAACTCTTTCCTTCATCTTTAATTCTAATACCAACCCTCAAATTTATCTGTGTGACTTTACTGAATTCCTAGCATCCTAGCATTGTTAGGGGAGCAGAAATGCATAGTTTATTTTGCTCATTACCTGGTGTTTTATGAATACCCTTTGCTTCAGTAAAAATATTCTAGCTCTATGAGAATTTGCCCATTAGGTTATAATTCCTACAGAGTAGAGTCAAATAAATAAATTGTTTTTGATTAGTATATGATTATAAAATGGAGCGAAGCTAACATCTATTTTTTATTTATAAGCATATTGAGTATGCTGTGCAAGTGATTGAGGCAGGTATTCAAGATAATGCTTATACAGTATCACAATGCCCCTTTGGTAATTCTGACACTATGGGGGGAAAAAAGATCACTGTTAAATTTTGTTTGGTATTATACAAATCTCAACATAGTGGCATGCTTCATGTAGTGAGTGTATAAATCTGAATCCTACTTTTATGGTCAAAATGCAGGTCCTGAGTTATTAAGGTCTCATTTGAAGACACCCACTGAGAAAACTGCCTGTTATTCAATTTAACTATCTCAAAGGGATAAGAGAGACCTAGTTGTTGGAACTCAAACCTATGTATCAAAGAATATGAGCAACACATGGTGGATTTCAAGCTGAAAAGAAATGGTATTATTAATATAATACCTATGTGAACTATTCTTTCATTAGCAGTTCCAGTTTGCAAAACACTCTTCTTGTGGTAGGTATTCTTTTTAGCTTTGTATCATACAACTGAGCCTACCAGTATTTCAGACTTGGAAACACTGGTGTGTTTCCAAAAAGTCGTAATCCAGCTGTGTGATAATATCTGTTACCTTTTTAACATTTGGCTTTGAATGTGTATTCAGAGGATCTAGGAGATCATGTAAATAGATCTTAAGATATCATATGTGCTATAAATTTTCTGAAAAAAATATTTAATTAGGAAAAATACACTACTGGAGAGGAGGGCATGGTAACCCACTGTAGTATTCTTGTCTGGAGAATCCCATGGACAGAGGAGCCTGTAGGGCTATGGTCCATGGGGTCACAAAAAATACATCACTGAAGTGACTTAGCATGTAGGCACGCACACTCTTGGAAAAAGAAAATTATGAACTATTAGGATTATTTTTAGAAGATAGTAAATTTCTTATTTAAAACATATTCAGTTTAGTTTCTATAGCATTAGCTCAATTTTATGCAAATAAAATATATAAAAGAAGTACACAATATGTAAGGCTTATGAGCTTTCCTCAGTTATAAACCATTTGATTTAAATATCATAAATGTTTGTTTCCCTTTCTCAGCCTCCCACATCTTTTCAGTAAGCACAGATATTTAGATAAATGTAAAATTGTCATGTGTTTACTGTTCTTTTCCCTCACACTCCACATGTATTTCAGTGCAGAAATTAAATTGTTTTCTGTCTTGTCTCTCCTTTTACCCTTCCACCCTGGCATCAACCCGTTCCCTAGAACCACAGAGATAAGAAAAAGCTGCATGTGTCTGTCTATCCTGCCGCAGGTCCTCCACTAAATAAGGACTGCACATGTGCTATCCCATAACTGTGCCTGGCACATTTCTGTTAACACCACTTTAAAAATGTTCATTATCTGAGCATTATTTATAGCTAGTTTCTAGTCCCCAACTCACTTCATAGATCTAAACTCATCTCATGACAAGTTTTCCTTCTCTTTGTGTCCTTTCCCTCTCTACCATCTTATTTCACTTTTTTCTCTGTTCATTCCATGTGTAAGCATAGACAGACAGACAGAAATAAACAAGTCAAAAGCCAAAAATCAGTGTTTCAATAATGACCAAAAGTCAAGGTAAATGTGAACACTTAGAAAATAAAAATAGAGTCCCATTTATTTTCACTTAAATTAAATGTACTAATATTCAGTTAAACTTTTGAATTGCATTAAATGCCAATATAGATTATTTATCCAATTTGATATTTACATTCAAATATGTCCCAAATTTTGGGGCTCCAAAATCACTGCAGATGGTGATTGCAGCCATGAAATTAAAAGACACTTACTCTATGGGAGAAAAGTTATGACCAACCTAGACAGTATGTTAGAAAGCTGAGATGTTACTTTGCCAACAAAGGTCTGTCTAGTCAAGGCTATGGTTTTTCCAATAGTCATGTATGGATGTGAGAGTTGGACTGTGAAGAAAGCTGAGCACTGAAGAATTGATGCTTCTGAACTGTGGTGTTGGAGAAGACTCTTGAGAGTCCCTTGGACTGCAAGGAGATCCAACCGGTCCATCCTAAGGGAAATCAGTCCTGAATCTTCCTTGGAAGGACTGATGTTGAAGCTGAAACTCCAATACGTTGGCCACCTGATGAGAAGAGCTGACTCATTTGAAAAGACCCTGATGCTGGGAAAGGTTGAAGGCAGGAGGAAAAGGAGATGATGACAGAGGATGAGATGGTAGGATGGCATCACTGACTAATGGACATGAGTTTGAGGAACTCCGGGAGTTGGTGATGGACAGGGAGGCCTAGCGTGCTGCATTCCATGGGGTCATAAAGAGTCGGACATGACAGAGTGACTGAACTGAACTGAACTGATGTCCCAAATTTCAGTGGTTTTCCACTTTCACAGGAATGAGGAGGTGTAGAGAAACTGTCTGTGTCAGGGGAATCATTGCCAGGTGCAGCCCTGATGGATACTGCTGGTTGTCAGCATGAAATCACACCAGACCAAACCAACCTGCTGCGGGTTGAGCTCTTAGCTGCCGAGTGGAGTAATTTTTCTCCTTCTCAGAACTTACTTGTGGAGTTCTGTTAATACTGCTTTTCTGAATTCTCTTGATATTTCAGAAATAGTTCAGGAAGTAAAATTTCTGTCTGATCTTTCTTAATTTCTGTTCATATTGTTCCATATAAGTGATAGCTAGAAGAATTTCCACATAATTTACATATGAAGAAAGACTCCAGAGTCTTTACGTGCATCCAACTTATCCAATGAGTTCATGCTTTTGTACAAATGAAAAAATTTTGATGGGTAAATGTATAGGACAAATCGAGTGAGGAAAATGATGGGCTCATATTTCTAATAAAACAGCTATCCTATTTTTTGCATAGCTTCATATCAATATAGTTCTAAGAAATAGCAGCCATATTTTAAATGGCTCTTATATTTAGAAGAGCTATTTAATTATCTTTTAATAATTATTTAGGAATATGGACTATGGAAGCATTTTGTGAGAGATTTGACTCTTGAATATATCAGTTTTATGAATTTGACCTTGGGCAAATTAAAATCATGTTTTCTGAAATATAAAATTATTCTTATGAGAACCTAATGTGTATTAAGCATTTTTATTACAATCCAGGATTTATTAAGCATCAACATTGGATATTCTGTTGGAATCTTTTATATTATTATGGAATTAAATATATTTTTTAATAGCTTTGTTGTTGTTGAACAGTGGCTAAGTTGTGTCCAACTCTTTGCAACTCCATGGACTGCAGCACACCAGGCTCCCCTGTCCTTCACTGTCTCTGGGAATTTGCTCACATTCATGTCCATTGAGTCAGTGATCCTATCTAACCATCTTATCCTCTGCCACACCCTTCTCCTTTTGCATTCAGTCTATCCCAGCATCAGAATCTTTTCCAGTGAGTTAGCTCTTCATATCAAGTGGCCAAAGTATTTGAACATCAGCGACAGTTCCTCCAACCCAACCCCAGGGACTGTAGCTTTCCAGGCTCCTCTGTCCATGGGATTCCCAGGCAAGAAATGCTAGAATGTATTGCCATTCCCTTCTCCAGGGCATCTTCCTGAACCAAGGAATTGAACCCATGTCTCTGTGTCTCCTGAATTGGCAGGCAGATTTTTTTACCACTGTGCCACCTGGGAAGTCCAGTAGATATTACATATTAATATATTTTTTGTGGGCATGCAAGGAGAATATAGTCAAGCAGTCATTTCAAAAAATTTCAGTCCTTAGTTTTGCTTTCAAACCTACTTGATAGTTTTACTGAAAATAAAATCATGTTGAAAAAGATTTTACCTTCCACAGTTTAAAGGCATTTCTCAATTGTTTTTCTAATGTCAAGTAAATATTTGTAACAAGCAGCCTTGATTGTCAACATAATTTTATTATAGTTAGGCTTTTTCCCACCTTTTAGGATATTTTGAATTTCTTCTTTGTTTTCATTGGGCTAAACTTTCACTTGTCACATAAAAGTAGGATACTGCCTTTAAAAGCTATAAACATTCCTTGAAACATTCAAGCTAACTTCTGTTTCACTTGCTACCCTATCTTTGAATTGCCAAGACTGGATATTCTTAGTGTACCTAAGAAAGAATGGTTGTGGTTCTTTATACTGCTTTTTGTTCTGTTTTTCTTGCTGTGGTTTATATATTATATATTCTCATCTACTTTATCTTCCCCTAATGTCTGTCCTCCACATGGCTCTTCTCTTTCCTCTTTTTCTTTGAGCTGGTATGTGTATGTGTGTGCATAAAATTTGCTTTAGCATTGCTTCACTGGGAGAAGAGGTAATTCATTTTCGGTCATCCCTCATAAATACAAGAAAATGTTTTTGACCTTTCTAATATGAAATGACTTTAGAACTAAAATTTATTGTAAAGGGAAAATCTATTCCTTGGAAACCAAGTAAGATTATTTTTTCTTAAATCTTCAATCAGTGTAAAAAATAATTATGATTATTTTCCAAGTTGATTAAATCAAGGTCAGTTTTCATTCCAGTCCCAAAGAAAGGCAATGCCAAAGAATGCTCAAACTACCGCACAATTGCACTCATCTCACACACTAGGAAAGTAATGCTCAAAATTCTAAGCCAGGCTTCAGCAGTACATGAACTGTGAACTTCCAGATGTTCAAGCTGGTTTTAGAAAAGACAGAGGAACCAGAGATCAAATTGCCAATATCCACTGGATCATCGAAAAAGCAAGAGAGTTCCAGAAAAAAGAAAAAAAAAAAAAAAACACATCTATTTCTGCTTTATTGACTATGCCAAAGCCTTTGTGTGGATTACAATAAACTGTGGAAAATTCTAAAAGAGATGGGAATACCAGACCACCTGACCTGCCTCTTGAGAAACCTGTATGCAGGTCAGGAAGCAATAGTTAGAACTGGACATGGACCAACAGACTGGTTCTAAATAGGAAAAAGGAATACGTCAAGGCTGTATATTGTCACCCTGCTTATTTAACTTACAGCAGAGTACATCATGAGAAATGCTGGGCTGGAGGAAGCACAAGCTGGAATCAAGATTGCCAGGAGAAATATCAATGACCTCAGATATGGAGATGACACCTCCCTCATGGCAGAAAGTGAAGAAGAACTAAAGAGCCTCTTGATGAAAGTGAAAGAGGAGAGTGAAAAAGTTGGCTTAAAGCTTAACATTCAGAAAACTAAGATCATGGCATCTGGTCCCATCACTTCATGGGATATAGCTGGGGAAACAGTGGAAATAGGGCTGACTTTATTTTTCTGGGCTCCAAAATCACTGCAGATGGTGATTGCAGCCATGAAATGAAAATACACTTACTCCTTGGGTGGAAAGTTATGGCCAACCTAAAAAGCATATTAAAAAGCAGAGACATTACTTTGCCAACAAACATCGGTCTAGTCAAGGCTATGGTTTTTCCAGTAGTCATGTATGGATGTGAGAGTTTGACTCTAAAGAAAGTTGAGCGCTGAAAAATTGATGCTTTTGAACTGTAGTGTTGGAGAAGACTCTTGAGAGTCCCTTGGACTGCTAGGAGATCCAACCAGTCCATCCTAAAGGAGATCAGTCCTGGTTGTTAATTGGTAGGACTGTTGTTGAAGCTGAAACTCCAATACTTTGGTCACCTGATGAGAAGAGCTGACTCATTTGAAAAGACCCTGATGCTGGGAAAATTTGAGGGCAGGAGGAGAAGGGGATGACAGAGGATGAGATGGTTGGATGGCATCACCAACTGAATGGACATGGGTTTGGGTAGACTCCGGGAGTTGATGATGGACAGGGAGGCCTGGTGTCCTGCGGTTCATGGGGTCGCAAAGAGTCGGAGACAAGTGAGCGACTGAACTGAAATCCTCTACTTAATGAGCCAGTAATAGGACTCATTATCTATAACGCATTTATTTTTAACCCTCTGTAGAAAGAAATCTAGAATTTATGTTCTTACAGTTTTATGCTAAACCACCATCTAGTGATAATGCGGGGAGTTCTGTAAAAAATGGCAGTGTGTATATGGGTGTGTAATATGTTTGTGTGTTTATTATCCTACAGTCATGTATTGAATATCTTTTGTGTGCTGACTCCTGTTATATTTACTAAGCATACAGAAACTCCCTACTTTCATAAAACTTAAACTGTAGACAAAATCATGAACTAGGCCCTTATTTCCATAATGGTAACCAAGGCACTGATCTGACACCTACTTAAGAGAAGCACTTAGTGCGACTTGTCATGATGTTAACAGCTTTGGGATACATAGATAATAGGAAGAAATTACTTAGAATTTCTCAGTGACTTGGGAATATTGTCTTTCCATTCTTTCTTCACTGAGGATCTATGAACAATACAAAACCCAAACATAACTCGAAAAAACACCATGGAACATTAGGAAAAAGTAGTCTGGAATTTCTCAGTTGTAAACCCTCTTCCTGCTACTCTTAAGATTTATTTTCTGTCCATACACAAACCTACATTTTATACTGTTCAATATAAGAATTAGACACGTGCACCCCAATGTTCATCGCAGCACTGTTTATAATAGCCAGGACATGGAAGCAACCTAGATGCCTGTCAGCAGACGAATGGATAAGGAAGCTGTGGTACATATACACCATGGAATATTACTCAGCCATTAAAAAGAATTCATTTGAATCAGTTCTAATGAGATGGATGAAACTGGAGCCTATTATACACAGTGAAGTAAGCCAGAAAGATAAAGAACATTACAGCATACTAACACATATATATGGAATTTAGAAAGATGGTAATGATAACCCTATATGCAAAACAGAAAAAGAGACACAGATGTACAGAATAGACTTTTGGACTCTGTGGGAGAAGGCGAGGGTGGGATGTTACGAGAGAACAGCATCAAAACATGTATATTATCTATGGTGAAACAGATCACCAGCCCAGGTTGGATGCATGAGACAAGTGCTCGGGCCTGGTGCACTGGTAAGACCCAGAGGGATGGGGTAGAAAGGGAGGTGGGAGGGGGGATCGGGATGGGGAATACATGTAACTCCATGGCTGATTCATGTCAATGTATGACAAAACCCACTACAATATTGTAAAGTAATTAGCCTCCAACTAATAAAAATAAATGAAAAAAAAAAAAAAGAATTAGTTATATAGATCCTAACAGTGGAAACAAAAGTAACTCAAACAGAGGTAGAAGTTTTTATTCAGTTGATGCACATTAGGAAAAATCTGAAGATCAGGTAACTCCCTAAGGCAAAATAGAATTAGAGATTTAAAAGTAAGGAGAGATGAACATTGGGGTGCACGTGTCTCTTTCAGATCTGGTTTCCTCAGTGTGTATGCCCAGAAGTGGGATTGCTGGGTCATATGGCAGTTCTATTTCCAGTTTTTTAAGAAATCTCCACACTGTTTTCCATAGCGGCTGTACTAGTTTGCATTCCCACCAACAATGTAAGAGGGTTCCCTTTTCTCCACACCCTCTCCAGCATTTATTGCTTGTAGACTTTTGGATAGCAGCCATCCTGACTGGCGTGTAATGGTACCTCATTGTGGTTTTGATCTGCATTTCTCTGATAATGAGTGATGTTGAGCATCTTTTCATGTGTTTGTTAGCCATCTGTAAGTCTTCTTTGGAGAAATGTCTGTTTAGTTCTTTGGCCCATTTTTTGATTGGGTCATTTATTTTTCTGGAATTGAGCTGCAGGAGTTGCTTGTATATTTTTGAGATTAATCCTTTGTCTGTGTCTTCATTTGCTATTATTTTCTCCCAATCTGAGGGCTGTCTTTTCACCTTACTTATAGTTTCCTTTGTAGTGCAAAAGCTTTTAAGTTTCATTAGGTCCCATTTGTTTAGTTTTGCTTTTATTTCCAATATTCTGGGAGGTGGGTCATAGAGGATCTTGCTGTGATTTATGTCGGAGAGTGTTTTGCCTATGTTCTCCTCTAGGAGTTTTATAGTTTCTGGTCTTACATTTAGATCTTTAATCCATTTTGAGTTTATTTTTGTGTATGGTGTTAGAAAGTGTTCTAGTTTCATTCTTTTACAAGTGGTTGACCAGTGCACTGTTTATAATAGCCAGGACATGGAAGCAACCTAGATGCCCATCAGCAGATGAATGGATAAGGAAGCTGTGGTACATATACACCATGGAATATTACTCAGCCATTAAAAACAATTCATTTGAACCAGTCCTAATGAGATAGATGAAGCTGGAATCCCTTATACAGAGTGAAGTAAGCCAGAAAGATAAAGAACATTACAGCATACTAACACATATATATGGAATTTAGAAAGATGGTAACGATAACCCTATATGCGAAACAGAAAAAGAGACACAGAAATACAGAACAGACTTTTTAACTCTGTGGGAGAAGGTGAGGGTGGGATATTTCAAAAGAACAGCATGTATACTATCTATGGTGAAACAGATCACCAGCCCAGGTGGGATGCATGAGACAAGTGCTCCAGCCTGGTGCACTGGGAAGACCCAGAGGGGTCGGGTGGAGAGGGAGGTGGGAGCGGGGATCGGGATGGGGAATACGTGTAAATCCATGGCTGATTCATATCAATGTATGACAAAACCCACTGAAATGTTGTGAAGTGATTGGCCTCCAACTAATAAAAAAAAAAAAAAAAAAAATTTGAAACACAGCAAATAAAATGGTAATTAAATAATTAAAAAAAAAAAAGTAAGGAGAGAATAGGGGTACAGATCCTTATTGTCCTATTCAAGTCACTATTTTTTTTAATCTGAAGCTGCTGCAAAATTTGTGGTTGGGATGACTGAAGAGTGTTCCGTTTTTTATGCCTCTTGCTGGGGATCCTTGGTTCAGCTCCATTTTAAAAACTGTCAGAGCAGTTCTTTACAGAGCTGCTTTTGCCAGATTCCTAGTGACCAGGTGCTGCCCACACTCAAAATTATACAGGGTTGTATACTGAAGGTAGAGGGGCCAGACCTGTGGGACCATTGTAGAAAGTGCCCTATGATAGGTAAACGGATGGATGGATGGATAGATCGATAGTAGTAAGGGAGAAAGGTTACTTCATATGGATCAATATAAATTTCAAATTTTATATCAGTCTAAAAGTGCCTTCGTTTTCTACTGTCTTAAAAAGATAAGAATTGTGAGCGTGATAGTTAAACTGCACTGCTTTATTTTGCAAAATGTAAAAGGAAAAGTATCAACAGCTCAAATGTTTATTGAATACAGTTAATTTGAGACTAATTTATCTGTGAATCTGCTCTATCTGGCAGTCACCTTGAAAACTGCTGTAAACATGTAAATGGAAATATTTGAATGTGACTTAATTTAGAAAGTTTTCAAAAATATGCATGTTGTTCTGAGTATATCCTCCTCACTGGTTACATGAGAATTGAAGGGTTAATTTTCCCATGTGACTTGGTGGAAAAAATATGCGAAGGAAGAATTTTAATTTTGATAAGAATTTTAATTTTGATAAGAATTTTAATTTTAAAAGGTGATTCTTGTAAAATAACTGTTTGCTAGAAGTTTGTCCGTCCATATTTAAAATGTGCCATACTCTCCTTCTTGAAAAGAATGATGTACAGTATCCAAAATTTCTTTCTTATAGTTATTAAGTAATAAGCTATTTTAACTGAAGGACCAGCAAATACTTGTAAGATACCTTTGGACTGTATGAGAATCAAGCCACAGGTGTGTGTCACTAAACACCCTTTTTTTTCTTTAACATGTTAATCTGTAGAAGCCCTGTCTGTAAATAGTTAGAATCTGAGTATTGAATTTTTAATCTCCTTGCAGCAGAGCAAATAGTGTCAATGCATTTTGTGCTAGAATACTTTGGAAAAATATTCATCCTTGTCAGGGCTAATTTCTAATTTTGTACTCTTGAGATACTGGAGCTTGGCTATAATGAATTTACTGGAAGATTTTCCCTGTTTTGTTTGTTTATAATAAGGGACCCTGCAGCTATTGTTTTCTTAAAATTATCATCAAGCAAACATATTTATGATGCAGAAACACGTTTATTATATATAGACATAACATTAAGAAAAAATATAAGAATGCTAATCCCAATGGAAGAAAATCCTGTCATTTGTTAAGATTATGCTGATAGAAAACATAACAGTGTCAAAATTTTATTTCCTCTTAGGAAAGGGTCAAGGACAGTTAATCCTCTAATTTTTATTTTCTCTGTGTTCATTCATAACACCAATAGATCAAAGTGTGTCCAAGAATTATGTACTTAGAGTCAACACAAAATTGACATTTTAGGAATCAGATTCTACAGAAATTATATATGACTTAAATATTTACTCATGGAGGTTTTGTATGTATTTGGCTTTATATTTTTATAGGCTATGCAAGGTGCAGAAATTTAAATTATCCATGTTTTAATGCTGAGTTAGACAGTCTATGTCCCTGAAGTATAATTAACCAGAATTCTCACCACATACATCATGTCTTCTAGAGATTTTCTCTCTTCTTTGTATAAGTGCTATGAAGAAATCTGAAAAAGTTAATTACATATTTTAGATTGACACTATTGCCAAATTTTTTAATTCAGTTTGAAAATTTTAAATACCAGTAAACTATCTTTTTCTTATAATTTGAGTACTGTAACTTAGCAAACTTATCTCCTTACCTAAGATTTCTTTCCCAGTGATTGGTAGCACCATAAATCTAATTGCCAAGAAGTCAGAAATCAGGCATAGTCATTCATTTATCTATCATTATCAATCACCAAATTCGATTGATTCCATCTTTAAATATGCTCAACTCTTCTACTTCTCCCAACCTTATTTTTGTTATATATATAAGAACAGGCAATTGTTAAGTCCCATTTGGGTGATAGTTCTCAGTCATTTCCCTGAAAGCGGCATAGGTTAGTTTTCCAAAACATAAGTTGTCATCAGCCCCCCTCAACTGGCTTCACATTAAATTTAGGAAAAATGTCCAAATGCTTCAACAAAGCCTATACACTATTTATTATATAATCCTAGCTAACCAGATTTTCCATTTTCTCAGTGTTTCCTTACCAGAAATACAGCACTGATCTTTGATTATACTTTTCATCTCACTTTTACTTTCAAACGTGTTCTCTGTGGTTTAAATACTTGTCTCCTTCCTCTTGCCCCATTTTGCCTATCCAACAACTACTCATAAGCTATTTGTGCTGTGTGTTTAGTCATTCAGTCATGTCCGACTTTGTGACCCCATGGACTGTATCCTGCCAGGCTCCTCTGTTCATGGGGATTCTCCAGGCAAGAATACTGGAGTGGGTTGCCATTTCCTTCTCCAGGGTTTCTTCCCAATCTAGGGATTGAACCCACGTTTCCCACATTATAGGTGGATTCTTTACCATCTGAGCCACCTGGGAGGCCCGTTTTTAGAATTTTTAATTTTTTTAGAATTTTCAGATCCCTAGGTCAATGAACTGCCTTTTTTGACCCTCCCATGGGCCCTTGTCACTCATCCATATCCACTGTCCAGATGTCCGTCACACCTGTCATTCTCACGGGCACACTGCAGCGACTAACTCAGTGCCAGACATAAGAGAAATGTTTGACAAGTGTTTTTTGAATGAACAAATGAATGACAGCTGAACTGAAGTAGAATCAATATACAATTATTAATATATCTAAATTTTACAGTATATTCACTTGCTGTTTTTTGAAGGTAAAGTAAGTGGATATCAATGGGAAAAGTATATGTGTAAGTATATGTGTGTGTGTGTGTGTGTATATATATAATATATATATATATAGTGTTAGGCAATCTCCTTTGATTAACCCTATTTCCTTTTAACAAAATGAACAAGTGGAAGATTTTGAGGAAAATAAAGGTGAAAATTCTAGACACTCAGTGGAAAGGGCATAAATGCATATTCTTTTACTAATAAATAAAAGAGAAAATTATGAAATTTAAATATAGAAGGAATTTAGCTTTCAGAATGATTGATTTAGTAAACAATATAGTCAACTAGCATAGCAGCATAGCGGAAACAGAGAAACTTCCTCTTTGAAGTTGCTCTTCTGGTAGATAGTCACTAGGATTATTCAGTTTATACTGTTGGAACTAGAATTTGAAAGAGACATTTTATAATTTATAAACATTGAAATTGACAGATTTTAGAGTCATTGCCAAAAAAGTCAGGTTGGGTTTGTACTTTTTTACCTAGTCTACTTTGGCATAATTTTAAATTATAATTCTTAGAAAAGAGTTATTAGGTAAAATAATGTTAGTGAAAACTTCCAATATACTGTATTCATTGTTTTATGAAACCCAGTGTAGCAAAACAAAAGCCTTCACATTCATGTTATTATTGAGGAAAGACAAAAAATGAGGTATACTTTTTGTACAATATTGTATGTTACAAGTGTACAGTATAGTGATTCACAACTGTAAAGGTTATATTAGATTTATAGTTTTTATAAAATATTGGCTATATGCTCTGTGTTGTGCAATATATCCTTGTAGTTTATTTTATACCTAACATTTTGTATCTCTTACTCCCCTATTCCTATGTTGCCCCTGCCCCCTCCCCTCTCCCCACTGGCAACTACTGCTGGTTTAATATACAGAAAAAATAATGAATATAACAAAAAAAGAGGCCGGCTCATAAATAAAGAGAACAAAAGCATACTTTTTCAGTGTGAAAAATAGAGTATAACAAAGGAATGAGTCTGAAAAGTAAGTAAAATGATAAAACAGGAAAAAATTGCCTTTTGCATTTTCAGAGTGATTATTATAGTTTATCATAGAGAGGTACACCCATGTTATTTTTTTAAAAATCTACCCCAATGGTATTTTAGTGATATATAATGTATTACTTTAAGTTGTTAAAAGCACATTCTATATAACTTTAATTTTTAAAAACTTTTTTTCAGATTTCTCTCTTTAATTATACACAACTCTCTACAATTGTATAATGGAGTATAGTTGAGTAACAATGTTGCCTTAGTTTCAGGTGTAGAGCAATGTGATTCAGTTATACATATACATTATTTATTCTTTTTCAAGTTCTTTTCCCGTTTTGGTTGTGGCAAAATATTGAGCAGACTTCTGTGTGCTACACGGTAGATGCCTATTGGCTAGACTTGTTTCCTTCCTTTTTCACTCTGTTGCTCCTTATGTTTCCAGGACAACCCATTGAATGTCTTGTGAAGATGTGCCCAACATTTATTCTTATCTGCTTAGCATCCCATAATCTGATATCTGTGCTCTTTTCAATATGACAGCTAACTTATCTGAAAACCTAATTGCTAATGATGTGTAAAAGCAGTGTTCATTATTCATATGCTCATAAAAGGGTAAAGCTATGTTTCTAAAAGTAATTTTTCATATAAAAATATTAAAGCAATAGTAGTATAAAATAAAAACTACATTATCTTCACCCAAAATGACTGTATGAAGCTGTTTTTTATTTTCAGTTTCTCTTCACTTGACCGTATCATAATACATTTTTAAGTAATTGAATTAGTGGTGTGGAATATGTTCATCTGTTAATTCATTTAGCAAGCATTTATTATTTACATTGAGTTTGAAGTTGGTGGGTTGGTGCTTTGCAAAGGTAGCGTCAGACTTCAAGGAACTTATTGTATATTTAGAGATATAAAAATGAGTAGAATAATACCATATGCTGTGCTTAGTCACTCAGTCATGTCCAACTCTTTGAGACCCCATGTACTGTAGCCTGCCAGGCTCCTATTTCTGTGGAGATTCTCCAGGCAAGAATACTGGAGTGGGTTGCCATGCCCTCCTCCAGGGGATCTTCCCAACTCAGGGATCTAACCCAGGTCTCCCACATTGCAGGCTGAATCTTTATGGTCTGAGCCACCAAAGAAGCCCAAGTGAAGTGAAGTGAAGTCTCATTTGATTCTGCCTCTCTCACTTCAATACAAATGGATCAGCTTCTGATAAGAGTCATAAACCTTGCATGCAGAGGTAGACTCTGCATCAGAATGACACAGTCTTTTATTTACATGCAATCTTTTTAGTAGACTGTTTCCATGTGATTTGGAGAGGGATCCACTAACCAACAGTGGGAGTTTTTGAGGTGTATACTTGATTACAATTGGTCTCATCAGACAACAAGCCCTTACCATGAACACTAGTCAGTGTCTTAATAGTTGTTTCTTAAATGAATTTTTCTATCCCAGGGAAATCTCCCTAGCAGGGCCAAATAACAGTCTGACAAGTACCAGAGCCCACTGCAAAAACTCTGAGATATTTTCTGAGCTCCAAAGGGACTGTGATTAGCCTGATATACATAGAAGCTGGGCCATAAAGTTTTCCAAGTGATGCAGTTTTTCTTTAACAAGTATTGCATGACCATTTCATCTTAAATGAACTATCCAGAGTTCTAATGATTCACCTGGTTTTGCACATAGTGGTTACAAATTTCACCTTGTCATGCTTAGTATAGGTGCATATCTCTGTAACTTTTATCTGAAAGAGCTCTGAAACTTCTACCCACCTAGGAGGACCTAAAAGCTGACTGTCACAATTGTGACAAAATTCACTTGCCTGGATGCCTTGGTTAGCACCAAGCCAGGATAAAATTTGGGCAGCTGCCTTTGAATCTATCTTCCGGTACTTGGCCTGTGACTACCCTACGAATTCCTCCTCATTAACAGGCAACTATGTAAAGGACTAGTTATTGCCTGAATATCCATATAACATGGGCAATGTTTTCTGTATTCATTCCCATGGACTTCCCTTGGGTTCTAGTAATTGGCTCACCAGGTTTCATCTTTCATCTCCCAGAAAATTCTGTTTCTATCAATATCCTATTCATATTGCCAAAAACTGTCAAGAATTGTGGAGGTTCTAAATTCTTACCCTATATGCAAGGTAAAAATTAGCCCCTTACATTTCGTGGATGCTGTCAGAAGACATGGCCCTCCTAGGACAAAGACAAAAGAATCAATCACTTCAGTAGTAGTAGTCAGAGTATCAGACTCTTATTGCATCTCTTCTATAAACCCCTATTTCTAAAGAGTGATACAAAGAAAGACAGGTGACATCTGCACACACAATGGATTAAATTATAGGCAAGGAACATTTTTCTTAGGAAACCCAAATATTTTATAATGGAGGGAGCCTTTATAATGGGTGGTAATGGGCAGTTATGCTCTGCAGGGAGATTCTTTGTCTTCCAAATCTGTGTTCTATACAAACATCCTTGAAAACATAGTATAGAACATAGGCAATAAGTGTCTCTGCTCATAAGATGTGCAGAAATGGAGGACGTTCTTAGAGAAGTGTCTTCCAATGTGCAAAAGTAGAGAAAAGGGACGTAAATGAACAAAGAGCAAGATTTCCGTTGTGTAAAACAACTGAATTGACTTTATCTGGGACCATACTTCATGTATGAATGAGAGTTCCTCAAGACCCATGGCAAAATTTTTGTAATAAAGCTAAATTAGAACATAACCCAGACAGAAAAATGCTCCTGCTTGGGGGACATAAGACTATGCACTGAAACTGTGAGATACTTTTGCACAATTGTATTGGAGAGAAGTCTGGCATTAGATGTGATAGAGTAACTGAGACTGGATCACTTTTTGGACATTAGAACACGGACAAACCTAAAGGCCCTTCCAAAACTGCCAGTGTACGAAGACGTTCTGAGCAGAGCACAGTCTCACCAAATAAGGAAACAGAGATGAATGTTCAAAATTACAAAGAGCCTGTAACACAAACTAGTTTACATTTAATCTTCATCACTTCATATAATTGCCATTTTTTTCATATTTTTAAGATTTCATTATTTATGTGTGTGTGTGCTCAGTCATGTCCAATTCTTTGCGACCCCATAGACTTAGCCCGCCAGGCTCCTCTGTCCATGGAATTTTCCAGGCAGAAATAATGGAGTGGGTGCGATTTCCTTCTCCAGGAAGGGTATCTTCCAGACCCAGGGATTGAACTTGTGTCTCTTGCATCTCTTGCACTGGAAGGTGAATTCTTTACCACTAGTACACCACTGTATATTATTTTTATATTTACTATAGGTCTCTTTCAAAACATGATAAAAAGAATACCATACCAGAGTTAAAAATTTATGATTGCTGGATCATTAATTCTTGGGTAAGACTCAAGATATAGGTGCTTATTCCAAAGAAATTGTTTCAGAGTAGAGTATTCAACAGTAACCTGAGTCTTTTTTTTTCTAACCAAGTTGTACTATTTAAATCATGAGGTTTATGTCTTTGGTGTAAATGTTAGGTTTTGAAATTCAGTACCTTTTCTAAAACTAGTGTATTAATTATATGTTCTGTCATAGAACCTAACAATGAATGGCCCTATTATAATAACATAAAATGATTTCTCTGTGCAATTGGAAACATATATAGCTTAACAATATTTCTTCAAAATTTGTAAGGCAAATTCTTACAAGTCCATTTTTTTAAACATTTGACTAATTTATATTTTTGAAATAATGACTCTCTGCCTTTTTTTATATAGTCCTTTTTATGACCTCTAATGAACATCAATATTTGGGTATACTTCTAACCTTCTTGTTCTTGGGACATGTCTTCATTTTTTGAGGACTTTTTTTTTTTACTACTTTAGTGTTTGTACTTTTTAAAAGTTTATGTGTATATGTGTGTGGGTACATATATGCATGTCTCCATGTTTCATAACTAAGTACATACTTATAGTATAAAATACCCCTATATATGAAAATAATTTAAATTTGCAACTTGAGTAATTATCATTTTTAAAATTTTGTGTTAGTACATATTTTATTCTGTATTCTATACTACTTTTTTCTTTTGGACTCATGGATTTTTATAAATTCAGATTAATGCAAATTACCATAATGACTTTAATATTTCATCTTCTCTTTAAATATTGCAACATGGCCAGAGAGAGCCCCTTTAAATGACTTCAGTACCTCTGAAAACCTTGAAAGTATCCTAAATGTTCACACAGAGTTCACACCAAGCCTATTTCTTTTTCTTGCTTAAAGCAGTGAAATCAAAGTTCCTTCAAAGAACCCTAGTTAATTTAGTAGGGACTAGGGGCTTCTCTGATGGCCTAGACGTCTGGTAAAGAATCCGCCTGCAATGCAGGAGACCTGGGTTCAATCCCTGGGTTGGGAAGGTCCCCTGGAGGAGGGCATGGCAACCCACTCCAGTAGTCTTGCCTGGAGAATCCTATGGAGAGAGGAGCCTGGTGGGCGACAGTCCACATTGTCACAAAGAGTCAGACACGATTGAGTGAATGAGCACGACCCAGCCCAGTGACAGAAGTTAAAAATAACATCTGAATTACTTCTTAGGGATATTATGAGAAATTTCCCTAAAGTGCAGTTACTCTGTTAAAGTACTTTTAGAAATGATGGAGTTTAAAAAAATATTTCTTTCTGTAAGTGACATATATAACTAAGTGTTATCATTTACCTTTCTTACAGTGTGAGGCTTTCTAGACACCAAATATCTTCTCATGCCTTGATAGTATGCCCTCAGTTTCCTTTAAACTTCAGGTGGTTAAACTCTTAATGCACTGCATTTCTGTGGCAATTAGAAATTTATATTTATGTCAGTTTGGCTTCATAGATGAATGGTATTAGCAATAGCAGCAAAGGTAAAGGTTTTATAAGTCTGAGCTACATCTTTATATTCTTTCCAGACTCTCAGTTCTGACTAAAGTTTCAATGTGGAGCAGCCAAGCCCAGTATATCACAGAATAAATCAGCCTTTCTAAGCTTACTTGCTACAGTTCCTCAGGCATACATTTAAAGGAACATGAGTTAACACTTTCCCGGCCCCAGCTTCCAAAGCTAGAATTCCTGAAATCATTCTTTCTACCCCATTAACTTTATTCCCCACATTCAATTTGTTGTCAGGTTCTCTTACTTATACTTCCTGGATGTCATTAGAATCCACCCTCTTCAAGGTCATTACTGTCACTGCCTCTGATCAGTGACATTTCTCCTCTCATTTATTGCATTACCTTCCTAACTGTTCTCCATCCCTTCAGCTTTGACCCTCCCCTGCAATTCCGATCCAGACTGCTGTCAGTAATTTATAAAAAAATGAACATATGCTGCAGCTTTATTTTGTAAAATGATTCCACGATTTTCTACTATATTCACAATAAAACTCAAATGCTCAAGCATAACATAGGAAGCTCTTCATTCTCCTAATCATCTCTTCAGCATTTCATGACATCTACAGTGCTTGCTGAACTGAAGGCACTTGTTCAGAACTATCATTTCTGTTTTTCTGAATCACAGACCTCTCCTGTAAATGTTCTGCTAAACTAACTTTTCTTCCCCAGGCACAATATATAGATAAGAGTCCAAACAGGAAAATTAGAATAGGCACAGAATAATGTATGTATATATTTATACAAAATTAAAAGTTTGACAATAATAAAAGAGTTATACTTTTAAATTATTTTCATATAAAGGAGCATTTTGCCCTATAAATATACACTTGGTTGTGAAACATATAGTCATGTGCATATATATACATGCACACACATGAATATATATATTCTATATAGTCAGACTATATATATAATTGAAGAAGGAAATGGCAACCCACTCCAGTATTCCTGCCTGGAGGATCCCATGGACATAGGATCCTGGCAGGCCACAGTCCCTAGGATCGCAAAGAGTCAGTGACTAACAAATACACATATATATTATATATATATATATAGTCTGACCATTTTAGTTTTTGTACTTTTCAGTCTATTAGAGTCTATGCACACATGTACACAGACTCTTATTGTCTGACTATATAGTGTGTGTGTGTGTGTGTGTGTGTGTGTGTGTGTGTGTGTATATGTATATATAAACACATAGATATACACCTTTTTCTTAAAAGGAACCTACCTACTGCTTCTGTGGTAGGCAGAATAATGCTTGCTCACTCACCTCCAAAGATGCCCATGCCCTGATCTCCAGACTTATGCTATGTAATGTAGTAGAAGGATTTATACATGGGATTAAGATTAAGAACATTGAGGGAGAAGATGTTGTCCTTAGCCTTATGATGCTGCATTACCTGGGTGGGCTCAGCCTAATCAAATGAGTCCCTGAAAGAGGAGGACAGAAGAGTGAGTCAGCAATATGTGATGTGAGAAGAACTTGGACCCACTATTGCTGGTTTTACAGGGAAAGGGAGGAGGCTTGAAGCCAAGAAGTCTGGCAGTCACCCACTCCAGTATTCTTGCCTGGAAAATCCCATGGACAGAGGAGCCCTTTTGGTTCTCTTTCTTTCTCAGCTATTTGTAAGCCCTCATCAGACAACCATGTTGCCTTTTTGCATTTCTTTTTCTTGGGGATAGTTTTCATCACTGCCTCCTATACAATGTTACGGACTTCCTTCTACAGTTCTTTAAGTACTCTGTCTATAAAATCTAATCCCTTGAATTTTTTCTCAGTTCCACTGTATAATCATAGGGATTTGATTTATGTATTCTATTATTATTAAAAATTATTAAGTTTTTCTTTGCATAATAAATTAACATTAAGTTGATTGTGGTATATCTTACAATGGACTAACAGAGCAGAAGATATTAGGAACAGTTGGCAAGAATACACAGAAGAACTATACAAAATAAATCATAATGACCCTGATGACCACAATGGTGTGATCACTACCTAGAGCCAGACATCCTGGAATGAGAAGTCAAGTATGCCTTAGGAAGCATTGCTATGAACAAAGCTAGTGGAACTGATGGAATTCCAGTTGAACTATTTCAAATCCTGAAAGATGATGCTGTGAAAGTGCTGCACTCAGTATGCCAGCAAATTTGGAAAATGCAGTAGTGGCCACAGGACTTAAAAAGGTCAGTTTTCATTCCTATCCCAAAGAAAGGCAATGCCAAAGAATGCTCAAACTACTGCAGACATGCACTCATCTCACATGCCAGTAAAGTAATGCTCAAAATTCTCCAAGCCAGGCTCCAATAGTATGTGAACCGTGAATTTCCATGTCTTCAAGCTGGATTTAGAAAAGGCAGACGGACCAGAAATCAAATTGCCAACATCCATTAGATCATTGAAAAAGCAAGAGAGTTCTATTTCTGCTTTATTGACTATGCCAAAGCCTTCGACTGTGTGGATCCCACAAACTGTGGAAAATCCTTAAAGAGATGGGAATTCCAGACTACCTTACCTGCCTCCTGATAAATCTGTATGCAGGTAAAGAAGCAACAATTAGAACCAGACATGGAACAATGGATTGGTTCCAAATATGGAAAGGAGTACGTCAAGGCTGTATATTGTCACCCTGCTTATTTAACTTACATGCAAAGTACATCATGTGAAATGCTGGGCTGGATGAAGCACAAGCTGGAATCAAGATTGCCAGGAGAAATATCAATAACCTCAGATATGCAGATGATACCACCCTTATGGCAGAAAACAAAGAGGAACTAAAGAACCTCTTGATGAAAGTGAAGGAGGAGAGTGAAGAAGTTGGCTTAAACCTCAACATTCAGAAAACTAAGGTCATGGCATCTGGTCCCATCACTTCATGGCAAATAGATGGGGAAACAGTGGAAACAGTGAGAGACTTTATTTTTTGGAGTTCCAAAATCACTGCAGATGGTGACTTTGGCCATGAAATTAAAAGTTGCTTGCCCCTTGGAAGAAAAGCTATGACCAACCTAAACAGCATATTAAAAGGCAGAGACATTTCTTTGCTGACAAAGGTCCTACTAGTCAAAGCTATGGTTTTTCCAGTAGTCATATGGATGTGAGAGTTGGACCGTAAATAAACTGAGTCCCGATGAATTGATGCTTTTGAATTGTCGCATTGGAGAAGACTCTTGAAAGAGAGTTCCTTGGACTACAAGGAGATCAAACCAGATCAAACAAGGAGATCAGTCCTGGGTGTTCATTGGAAGGACTGCTGCTGAAGCTGAAACTCCAATACTTTGGCCACCTGATGCGAAGAGCTGACTCATTGGAAAAGACTCTGATTCTGGGAAAGATTGAAGGCAGGAGGAGAAGGGGATGACAGAGGATGAGATGGTTGGATGGCATCACTGACTCAGTGGACATGAGTTTGAGCAAACTCTGGAAATTGGTGATAGGGAAGCCTGATGTGCTGCAGTTCATGGGGTCGCAAAAAGTAGGATTACGACTGAGTGACTGAATTGAACTGAGCTGACATCTTAGAAACTGCCCTGATTTGATTTTTTTTTTAAGTTTTTTATTTATGGCCATGCTGGGTCTTCATTGCTGCAAGGGTGTTTTCTCTAGTTGTGGCAAGCCTTGGGCCTTCTAATCACGATATAAGGGCTTCTCACTGTGGTGGCCTCTCCCTTTGTGGAGCACAGGCTCTAGGCATATGAGCTTCAGGCATCGAGCTTCCAAGGCTCTAGAACACAGGCTCAGTAGTTTTGGCACACAGGCCCAGCCTCTCTGAGGCATATGGGATCCTCCTGGACCAGGGATTGAACTCATGTCCAGTGCATTGGCAGGAGGATTCTTTACCACTGAGCCACCAGGGAAGCCCCTGATTTGATATTTACTCATAATATGAGTGCTTTTAAGTGTAAAATTGATCTTAGAAGAGAGGAGAAAACCACTGCACAAACAATAAAACTTGTTTCAATCTTGTCATCATGAAGAAATATTGTTAGAAATTCACAATGTTCCATTCTAAGTTGTACATCTGTTCTCTAATTTCCCCATCTCAGTATTCTTTAAAATCAGGTTGGAGATATTATTTTTGCATCTAACAAAATCATGTTCACTTTAGCAAGTGATTCTAATAAAATGAATTTTAAGGATTTTAATATTTTATTTTCATCTTGAACGATAACATTAATACTTCTTTCCCAACAGTTAGTCAGTGGTGGCACTTTTGATAAAATGGTATTTAGGAAAATAAACTTTAGCTGCAAGCAACTGTGGAAGAGGGTAGAAGCAAGTTCTCTGGACTGTATCCTCTCCTGAAAAATGATGGACTGAGTGAGGAGTTTTTCAGCTCTGCACCCAGGATTTCCAAAGGGGCTTTGATGAGCCAATTTAGGATTTTCAGGCTGACAATGCAGTAATACAGACTATTGGATCCTCTATCATCACGTCAAGTAGAATTGTCTCCATTGGTTTTTTTTTCTGTATCAGGTACTATGATTCTGGGTAATAGTAACTTTCATGTTTCTAAGTTCAAATTTAGGAATTAGAGTATGTCAGTGACTTAGTCCAGATCTAAAACTCTGCATTTCCAAGTAAAGGAAGACATATTGAAACGGAAGTAGTCACTAATTAAAAAAAAAAAGAAGAAGAAGTCTTTTGTTCACATTGGTGAATCTTAAAATTCCTCTACCAGAAATTAATTTCTTTTTATACAATCAGTGGCAAGTGTGTGGGAAAGATTATATTAAGAGATAGGATGCACAGGGAGAAAGAGGAAATTCTACACCAAATATGACAGCTTTGAGAATAAGCATAATTATATGAAATGAATAAGAAAGTACCAGAAAAATAAGGCTTAAAAATATGCCCTCTAGGCTTATGAGCTTGTTAATGGAATATCAGAAATAACATTTTGTATAAAATCTATTTTAAAATATGAGAAAAAAGCCCCAACAAACCTCAAAGAGTAGACTTGGAGAAAATGGGCTCTGACCACATGGGATCAAGGTGAACCTATTTGCTGGGCTTCCTGGATGGCTTCTCGGGAGAGAATCCGCCCACAATGCAGGATAAGCAGGTTAGATCCCTAGATCAGGAAGATACCCTGGAGAAGAACATGGCAACCCACTGCAGTATTCGTGCCTGAGAAATCCCATGGACAGAGGAGCCCGGCGTGCTGCAGTCCATGGGGTCACACGAGTCAGACACAACTTAGTGACTAAACCGCCAACACCACCACCACTTTTGTTTATTACTGGCCTGGAACTTTTCCCTAGTGCAGGAAAGTAAGAATTTTTCTTTTTTTTTTTTTAAAAGAGACCTGAAGAGAGAGAAAAAGTCAAATTTTCATTATTCACACACATGATTGTCTATATAAACAATCCAAGATAATGTCTAAGGGAGGTTCAAGAGGGAGAGGATATGTGTATACATATAGCTGATTCACTTTGTTATGCAGAAGCTGCTGCTGCTAAGTCACTTCAGTCGTGTCCCACTCTGTGTGACCCCATAGACGGCAGCCCACCAGGCTCCCCCGTCCCTGGGATTCTCCAGGCAAGAACACTGGAGTGGGTTGCCATTTCCTTCTCCAATGCATGAAAGTGAAAAGTGAAAGTGAAGTCGTTCAGTCGTGTCCGACTCTTTGAGACCCCATGGACTGCAGCCTACCAGGCTTCTCCATCCATGGGATTTTCCAGGCAAGAGTACTGGAGTGGGGTGCCATTGCCTTCTCCTATTTTGCAGAAGAAGCTAACACAATGTTGTGAAGAAGCTATATTTCAATTAAAAATTAGAATTTATAAGTGGTTTTAACAAGGTCAGGCTTCCCTTGTAGCTTAGCTGGTAAAGAATCCGCCTGCAGTGCAGGAGACCTGGGTTCGATCCCTGAGTTTGGGAGATCCCCTGGAGAAGGGAAAGGCTACCCACTCCAGTATTCTGGCCTGGAGAATTCCAGGGACCATACAGTCCATGGGGTCTCAAAGAGTCAGACAGGACCAAGTGACTTTCACTTAACAAGGTCACTGCACATACCAGTATCAAACATCAATTGAGTTTTTTTTTAATATAACAGTACAGTAAATAAGAAATATTATTTTGAAAGAGATAAATTTATGTTACCATAAATAATCAACCACATACAGTAAATCTAGCAAAGGTTATGTAAGATTAAAACAGTATTAAATACTAGTGAGTAAAAAGTATAAAAGCCCTTAAATAGAGCGATAAATCTTTTTTGTTATTTGTGATTTAAAATATTCAATAATGTAAAGATATACATTTTCTCCAGATTATTTTATGCATTCAAAGCTGTCTCAGTGAAAATATTAGGGGAGAGAGAAAGAGTGAGAGAGAGAGAGTCTGTGTGTATGTATGAATTGACAAGCTGATTCTTTTATGTGAATTTTAAGTTGCTTTGAAGAAAAATATTTGAATGATACTCTACTTGGCTACGAGACTGACTTACTATAAATCCACAGGAATTAAGACAGTGTGAAACTGGCTCAAGAAGAGACAAAGAAATAACTATGTTTATGATTTGGGTGCACCTAAAGATTTCCTAAAATGATTACCAAAAAAATTAACCTTAAAGGGAAACTTTTGATTAGTTACAAGTAAGTATAATTGTAAACTATTCATCAAAAACATTAAAACAATGAAAAAGCAAACCAGGGAATAGAGAAAATGGTTGCAATATATATACTAAACAAAGGGCTCTCATGTGGAATGTAATGGAAACATCAATAAATCTAAAAGAAAAATTTAATAGGAAAACAAATTAGAGACTTGAATAGATGTTTCAAATAAATAAGATATCCAAATACTAATAAACAAAACAAAGAGGTTCAGTTTTGTTATTTATTATGAAAAAGCAAATAAAGTTGCATGAAATTATTATAATAATTTTATTTTTATCATTATAACCAGTAGTTCCATAAAGCTTTCTATGTACCAGGCACAGCTGTAGTGTGTTGAATATATGCACTTCATAATGTTTACAACTATATTATTTCCATTTACATAGGAAGAAATCGAGGTACAAAGTAGCCAGGTAATCTATGGAAGATTGCAGAGCTGGTGAGTGCAGGAGTCAGAATTCAGTTTGATTACAGGTGGTTTTCTCTTCATGCTCATACCATTATGATATGAGTTGGTTTATTATTTCAGCTAGGAATTATATTGTGAATACGGTCTGATTTTTTTCTTCAAATTCATTAAAATACATTATTAAATTCTTCAGAATTAAAAATGGGAGAAAAAACGTTTACATGCCATATCTTAATTACTGTTCTAAACTGCTCCTGCCTCATTACAGTAGGCTGGCTTGATTTGTCATGACTGGTGTATTTTCTTGTCACAAAATTGGGAAAACCAAATCTCCTTGGAAAAGTTGTAAGCATTTTGAGATGAGCGGCGCTGTCATTCCTGTTGACAGATGTGTGCTTAGCTATATCTGATGCTTTGTAGCCCGCCAGGATCCTCAGTCCATGAAAATTTCCCGGAAAGACTACTGGGGTGGATTGCCACTACCTACTCCAGCGGATCTTCCCGACTCAGAGATCGAACCCTTATTTCTTGCGTCTCCTGCATTGGCAGGCAGATTCTTTACTACTGCACCACCTGAGAAACTCTGACAGATGTGTGCTCAGAGCCTAATGCAGTGACCACACGTAGGTCACTCAGTGGTAAATAATCTGACTGCCAGTGCAGGAGATGCAGGTTTGATTCCTGGGTCGGGTAGATCCTCTGGGGGGGCGCGGAAATGGCCACCCATCTCCACTATTCTAGCCTGGGAAATTCTATAGACATAGGAGCCTGGTGGGCTACAGTCCATGGGGTCACAATGGAGTCAGACTTGACTTAGCGACTACACAACAGCAAAACTTACATAATTAACAGATGTATCTGCTTCTGTTGAATTGGCCTTCTGTTGTGCATACCCAGTATGCCTCTTATTTAGATTTTGAAATTGTTATAATACAGTCTAACCCACCAGACAGTGAACTACACTTTGACAGTATAAGTTGTGCCTTAGACAGAAGAACATGTTTTACTAGGTTTGATCATTCTATTCAACTACTGAAAATGAATCCCCTTCATACTCTTTTTTTGCCTATTCACTCTACTTCCTTGTCATAGGACAGGTTTATACTTCTCTGAAAACAACTTCAAAATAATGTTTATTATATAGTTTCTTGGGGACATTTTTCCTTTCTATCCTTCTATTACTCAGTTTTGTTTGTTTTGCATTGCCTTTTGTAATAGATTTTCTCTTGGATTTTGGAGTTTCTTGTCTATAAATAAACTCTCCTTCAACTAATATTTACTCAAATACCTTTATCTTGGTAAATTACATTTGTTTAGAAAGTTCTTTTCTCTTTTCTCCCCCAGATGAACCCTTTATTAAACTTATCCAATAATATATTTTCTATTTACTTTTTTTTTTTTTTTACATTTAAAGTCGCTCAGTCATGTCCGACTCTTTGTGACCCCATGGAATATACAGTCCATGGACTTCTCCAGGCCAGAATACTGGAGTGGGTAGCCTTTCCCTTCTCCAGGGGATCTTCCCAATCCAGGGATCGAGCCCAGGTCTCCTGCATTATGGGCAGATCTTTACCAGCTGAGCCATAAGGGAAGCCCAAGCACTAGAGTGGGTAGCCTATCCCTTCTCCAGGGGATCTTCCCAACCCCGGAGTCAAACCGAGGTATCCTGCATTACAGGGTGATTCTTTACCAACTGAGCTATCAGGGAAACCAAAACCCTGACACTTGTGGCCTGCTATCAGGGAAGCCTTTTCTATTTAAGGACTCACTAATAAAAAGTGCTTCCAGCTTTCCATTGATTCATTTCATACTGTTTACGGGGTTCTCAAGGCAAGAATACTGAAGTGGTTTGCCATTCTCTTCTCCAGTACACCACATTTTGTCAGAACTCTCCACCATGAACCGTTCATCTTGTGTGGCCCTACACAGCATGGCTCATAGTTTCATTGAGTTAGACAAGACTGTGGTCCATGTGATTAGATTGGTTAGTTTTCTATGATTGTGGTTTTCAGTCTGTCTTACCTCTGATGGAGAAGGATAAGAGGCTTATGGAAACTTCCTGATGGGACAGACTGACTGAGGGGGAAACTGGGTCTTGTTCTGATGGTCAGGGCCATGCTCAGTAAATCTTTGCTCGCTGCTAGAGTGGTGAGTGGTGGCCACATGGGGCTGGAGTCACGACTCCCCAGGTCGGTAGGTGCCCAATATGCTACTGGATATCAGTGCAGAAATAATTCCAGAAAAAATGAAGAGACTGAGCCAAAGCAAAAACAACACCCAGTTGTGGATGTGACTGGTGATATAAGCAAGATCTGATGCTATAAAGAGCAATATTTCATAGGAACCTGGAACATTAGGTCCATAAAGCAAGGCAAATTGGAAGTGGTCAAACATGAGATGGCAAGAGTGAACATCGACATTTTAGGAATCAGCGAACTAAAATGGACTAGAATGGGTGAATTTAACTCAGATGACCATTATATCTACTACTTTGGGCAGGAATCCCTTAGGAGAAATGGAGTAGCCATCATAATAAAAAAAAAAAAAAAGAGTCTAAAAAGCAGTACTTGGATGCAATCTCAAAAACGACAGATTTTGTAATCTCAAAATCTGTTCATTTCCAAGCAAAGCATTCAATATCATGGTAATCCAAGTCTATGCCCCGACCAGTAATGCTGAAGAAGGTGAAGTTGAAAAGTTCTATGAAGACCTACAAGACCTTCTAGAACTAACACCCAAAAAAGAATTTCCTCTCACTATAGGGGACTGGAATGCAAAAGTAGGAAGTCAGAAAACACCTGAAGTAACAGGCAAATTTGGTCTTGAAGTACAGAATGAAGCAGGGCAAAGGCTAATAGAGTTTTGCCAAAGAACATGTTGGTCATAGCAAACACCCTCTTCCAACAACACAAGAGAAGACTCTACATGTGGACTTCACCAGATGGTCAACACTGAAGTCAAATTGA
This sequence comes from Dama dama, assembly GCF_033118175.1. Classification (NCBI taxonomy): domain Eukaryota; kingdom Metazoa; phylum Chordata; class Mammalia; order Artiodactyla; family Cervidae; genus Dama; species Dama dama. The sequence continues at coordinate 64,105,478 of NC_083710.1, read as the reverse complement.
TTATATTCTTTGCAGCCAAAGATGGAGAAACTCGATAGTCAGCAAAAACAAGACTGGAACTGACTTTGGCTCAGATCGTAAACTCCTTATTGCCAAAATCAGTCATAACTTGAAGAAAGTAGGGAAAACCACTAGATCATTTAGGTATGACCTAAAAAAATCCTTACGATTATACAATGAAAGTGAGAAATAGATTTAAGGGCCTAGACCTGATAGACAGAGTGCCTGATGAACTATGGATGGAAGTTCATGACATTGTACAGGAGACAGGGATCAAGACCATCCCCAAGAAAAAGAAATGCAAAAGAGCAAAATGGCTGAGGAGGCCTCACAAATAGCTGTGAAAAGAAGAGAAGCCAAAACAAGGGAGAAAAGGAAAGATATACCCATTTGAACACAGAGTTCCAAAGAATACAAGGAGAGAAGAAAGCCTTCTGCAGTGATCTGTGTAAAGAAATAGAGGGAAAAAATAGAATGGGAAAGACTAGAGATCTCTTCAAGAAAATTAGATCTACCAAGGGAGTATTTTTTTTTCCTTTGCCCTTTGCAAAGATGGGCACAAAAAGGACAGAAATGGTATGGCCCTAATAGAAGCAGAAGATATTAAGAAGAGGTGGCAAGAATACACAGAAGAACTGTACAAAAAAAGATCTTCACGACCCAGATGTTAATGATGGTGTGATCACTCACACTCACCTAGAGCCAGATATCCTGGAATGTGAAGTCAAGTGGGCCTTAGGAAGCATCACTATGAACAAATCTAATGGAAGTGATGGAACACCAGTTGAGCTATTTCAAATCCAAAAAGATGATGTTGTGGAAGTGCTGCATTCAATATGCCAGCAAATTTGGAAAACTCAGCAGTGGCCACAGGACTGGAAAAGGTCAATTTTCATTCCAATCCCAAGGAAAGGCAATACCAAAGAATGTTCAAACTACTGCGTATGTGCACTCATCTCACAGGCTAGTAAAGTAATTCTCAAAATTCTCCAAGCCAGGCTTCAACAATACATGAACCGTGAACTTCCAGATGTTCAAGCTGGTTTTAGAAAAGGTAGAGGAACCAGAGATCAAATTGCCAACATCTGTTGGATCATTGAAAAACCAACAGAGTTCCAGAAAAATATGTTTCTGATTTATTGACTATGCCAAAGCCTTTGACTGTGTGAAAGTGAAGTTGCTATGTCGTCCGACTCTTTGCAACCACATGAACTGTAGCCTACCAGGATCTTCCATCCATGGGATTTTCCAGGTAACAGTACTAGAGTGGGTTGCTATTTCCTTCTCCAGGGGATCTTCCTGACCCAGGGATCGAACCTGGGTCTCCTGCCTTGTAGGCAGATGCTTTACCATCTGAACTGTGTTGATCACAATAAAATGTAGAAAATTCTGAAAGAGATGGAAATCCCGACCACCTGACCTGCCTCTTGAAAAATCTGTATGCAGGTCAGGAAGCAACAGTTAGAACTGAACATGGAACAACAGACTGTTTCTAAATAGGGAAAGGAGTACATTAAGACTGTATATTGTCACCCTGCTTATTTAACTTATATGCAGAGTACATCATGAGAAACGTTGGGCTGGAGGAAGCACAAGCTGGAATCAAGATTGCCAGAGAAATATCAATAATCTCAGATATGCAGATGACACCACCCTCATGGCAGAAAGTGAAGAAGAGCTAAAGACCCTCTTGATGAAGGCGAAAGAGGAGAGTGAAAATGTTGGCAAAAAGCCCAACACTCAGAAAACTAAGATCATGGCATCTGGTTCCATCACTTCATGGCAGATAGATTGGGAAACAGTGGAAACAGTGAGAGTTTATTTTCTTGGGCTGCATACTTTGCCAACAAAGGTCCGTTTAATTAAGGCTATGGTTTTTCCAATAGTCATGTATGGATATGAGAGTTGGGCTATAAAGAAAGCTGAGCATTGAAGAACTGATGATTTTGAACTGTGGTGTTGAAGACTCTTGAGAGTCCCTTGGACTGCAAGGAGATCCACCCAGTCCATCATAAAGGAGATCAGTCCTGGGTGTTCACTGGAAGAACTGATGCTGAAACTCCAATACTTTGGCCACCTGATGCGAATAGCTGACTGATTTGAAAAGACCCTGATGCTGGTAAAGATTTAAGGCAGGAGGAGAAGGGGACGACAGAGGATGAGATGGTTGGATGGCATCACAGACTCAATGGATATGAGTTTGGATAGACTCTGGCAGTTGGTGATGGACAGGGAGGCCTGGTGTGCTGCAGTCCATGTGGTCTCAAAGAGTTGGACAAGACTGAGTGACTGAACTGTACTGAATGATTCATACTTGGAACTCCTGTGTAGATATTATTTAAGTATTCCAACTTTAAGCAAAAAGATGAACTTATTTTGAACTTTAAAAAAGCATTTATTGGGGTTATTAATTTTTCTCTATATCTGAATAGAAGTGATCAATTACTATTAGTTTTTTTTATAGGAATATTTAGACAAATGTACAGAAAATACTAGAAGTTACTTCTAAAATAATTTATATTCTCAGGTGTGTGAATGCCTCTGATATTTATAAACAGTCAATCGGTGTCTGTTTATCTAGTAAACCATTCTATTAACACTACACATTCCTTCTGATACTAGAAGACAAATGTTGCATAAATATATGTTTTGTTTCCTTGTTTATTCAGTAGCTGAAAAGTTTGATTTGTACATGGTTAGGTTCGGCTACATTTATTGCATTTGAGATAAATGTAAGTTCTGGTTATTAAAAAATAGGGCATAGAAAACTTTAAAAAATCCACTATAATAATGAATCATTAATTTTTAAATCTATCAATAGAGATACCACATAAAAGAAATTTATTAAATACCAAAATGTTTTCATTTGGGAGCAGTGTTAATGATTTATAAAAAATTGAGTTCAAATATTATTTTTGCATAAATTAGGTGGTCACAAAGAGCTGGACACTACTTAGTGACTGGACAACAGCAACCTATTACATATAATGCTGTGTTTTACCTTAAATGTACCATTCAGTATAGAGCTAGTAAAGCAGAAACAGGTACAGTGTAGCAACAACTGATTTAATGACATAAGCTGGCTAAAATTACTTAAGAATATATACATCAGAGAGGGCTACATAATATTTAGACTCTTACAAACAAATGTTTAAAGGGTAAAGTATAATATTAGATGTCAAAATAAATAACATATCAAGAAGCCTAGGAAATAACCCACAATTTATTATAGCATGGCTTCCCTGATGGATCAGCCATAAAGAATCTGCCGGCAGTGCAGAAGACAAAGGTGATGCAGGTTTGATCCCTGGGTCAGGAAGATTTCCTGGAGGCAGAAATGGCAACTACTCCAGTATTCTTGCCTGAAAAATCCCATGGACAGAGGAACCTGATGGGCTATAGTCTGAAGGGTCGAAAAGAGTTGGACACGACTGAGCAACTGAGCACATTATTATAATACGTGTTTGTTTTTTTTTTTTTTTTGCAAAGAAGATAATAAATAGTGGCACTGATGACATGAGAATCAAAGGAAAAGAACTTAAAATTGGAGAAGACAATTAGTGGTTGTCAAATTAGGAAATGAAGCAGCGATGGGGGAGAGTATGGACGGGACAAAATAAATAAGCAGAACAAGGACATGAAAAAGCGACTTGTGAAATCATAAGATATAATATTTAAAGTATGAACTAAATATTGAAACTAGCCTTCATGAATTTAGATTTTTTTTTAGATTTAAAACGAAAAATCCTTAATATGACCCCTAACTTCCTGTGTGTTGTGCTTAGTCACTCAGACATGTCTGACTCATTTCGACCACATGGACTGTAGCCTGCCAGGCTCCTTTGTCCATGGGGATTCTCTAGGCAAGAATGCTGGAGTGGGTTGCCATGCCCTCCTCCAGGGGATGTTCTTAACCCAGGGATCAAACCCATGTCTCCCCCAGTGCAGGCAGTTTCTGTACTCTTTGAGCCACCAGGGAAGCCCCTAAAGTTCTAAAAAGTCCAAATCTTCTTTTCTGTTTTTACCCTATATTCTGCATGCTCACCTTGAAAACCTTCATCCTGAACTCTCATTCCCTTGACTCCAAATTCTGCTCTACATGCTCACACTGTTATTTTTAATCTTCAGTTCAGTTCAGTCGCTCAGTCCTGTCCAACTCTGCGACCCCATGGACTGCAGCACAACAGGCCTCCCTGTCCATCACCAACTCCTGGAGTTTACTCAAAATCAGGTGCATTGAGTCAGTGATGCCATCCAACCTTCTCATCCTCTGTCATCCCCTTCTCCTCCCACCTTCAATCTTTCCCAGCATCAGGGTCTTTTCAAATCAGTCATCTCTTCGCATCAGGTAGCCAAAGTATTGGAGTTCCGCTTCAACATCAGTCCTTCCAATGAATATTCAGGACTGATTTCCTTTAGGATGGACTGGTTGGATCTCCTTGCTGTCCAAGGGACTCTCAAGAGTCTTCTCCAACACCACAGTTCAAAAGAATCAATTCTTCTGTGCTCAGCTTCCTTTAGAGTCCAACTCTCACATCCATACATGACTACTGGAAAAATCATAGCTTTGACAAGACCGACCTTTGTTGGCAATGCCTCTGCTTTTTAATATGCTGTCTAGGTTGGTCATAACTTTCCTTCCAAGGAGTAAGCATCTTTTAATTTCATGGCTGCAATCACCACCTGCAGTGATTGTGGAGCCCAAGAAAATAAAGGCTCTCACTGTTTCCCCATCTATTTGCCATGAAGTGATGGGACCAGATGCCATAATCTTAGTTTTCTGAATGTTGAGCTTTAAGCCAACTTTTTCACTCTACTCTTTCATTTTCATCAAGAGGTTCTTTAGTTCTTCTTCACTTTCTGCCATGAGGGAGGTGTCATCTGCATATCTGAGGTTATTGATATTTCCTCCAGCAATCTTGATTTCAGCTTGTGCTTTCTCCAGCCCAGCGTTTCTCAAGATATAATTTGCATATAAGTTAAATAAGCAGGGTGACAATATACAACCTTGACGTACACCCTTCCCTATTTAGAACCAGTCTGTTTTTCCATGTCCAGTTCTAACTGTATCCTTTCCTGCATACAGGTTTCTCAAGAGGCAGGTCAGGTGGTCTGGCATTCCCAGCTCTTTAAGAATTTTCCACAGTTTGTTGTGATCTACACAGTCAAAGGCTTTGACATAGTCAATAAAGCAGAAATAGATATTTTTCTGGAATTCTTTTGTCTTTTCAATGACGCAAGGGATGTTGGCATTTTGATCTCTCTTTCCTCTGCCATTTCTAAATCCAACTTGAACATCTGGAAGTTCACGGTTCATGTATTGTTGAAGCCTGGCTTGGAGAATTTTGAGAATTAGTTTACTAGCCTGTGAGATGAGTGCAATTTTGTGGTAGTTTGAACATTCTTTGGCATTCCCATTATTTGGGATTGGAATGAAAACTGACCTTTTCCAGTCCTATGGCCACTGTTGAGTTTTCCAAATTTGCTGGCATATTGAATGCAGCACTTTCACAGTATCATTTTTTAGGATTTGAAATAGCTCAACTGGAATTCTATCACTCCCAATAGCTTTGTTCATAGTGATGCTTCCTAAAGCCCACTTGACTTCACATTCCAGGATGTCTGGCTATAGGTGAGTGATCACACCATCATTATCATCTGGGTCGTGAAGATCTTTTTTGTACAGTTCTTTTGTGTATTCTTGCCACCTCTTCTTAATATCTTCTGCCTCTGTTAGGTCCATGCCATTTCTGTCGTTTATTCAGCCCATCTTTGCATGAAATGTTTCCTTGTATCTCTAATTTTCTTGAAGAGATCTCTAGTCTTCCCCATTCTATTGTTTTCCTCTATTTTTTTTGCACTGATCACTGAGGAAGGCTTCAGTATATCTTCAGTATAACCAAATTGTTAATGTCTGAGATGTTCCAGTCATTAACAAGGATCTACATATTAAGATGTAATGGGTTTTCATCACCTCTCATTCACATGACATCTAAGTTGCTCACATTCAAGAGCACAGGGAATTTTAACTGTGTTAGAAATATCTAGTCTCTCATTGATGACTCTCTCACTGAGAAGACTATCCAGATATTAATATTCAAATAATAAAGACCCAGTGGGCCCAGGCATTGAAAACTGGTGTTTATTAAATGAAGCTTGCATGAACACTTATGTTGTCCATTCATACTTAGACCACCATATTGGGTATTGTTTAGTCACTAAGCTGTATCAGACTCTTTTGTGACCCCCATGGGCTGTAGCCCACCAGGCTCCTCTGTCCAGGCAAGAATACTGGAATAGGTTGTCATTTCCTCCTCCAGGGGGTCTTCCTGACCAAATACATGTCCCCTGCATTGACAGGCAGATTCGTTACCACTGATCCACCTAGGAAACTGACCATATTGAATCCATGATGATAAAATGTGGTTTTCTATAGCATTTAAAGGGCAATGTCATATCTGATATTGTCAGAGACCCTGTTGACTTTGTAGAGACAGAGATTTTTTCTGTCCTCTCTTCTAGATTCTTTGGTTTAATAATAAAATTGACTTAAAGCAGAAGGACAGAATTTAATATTGTATTTTCAGAATTTGCATAAACATATGAGACTCAAAGAAGTGACAAAAGCAAGCAGCTTTTATACCTTTTAGGAAAAGGCACAATAAATCTGTGAGTAATTAAAACAACAAAGAAATTTGGAATCAGGGTAGGAAGTTTAGAAAGAGTACAAAGTTTATTCAGCCTTCTTAACCCTAAATTCCCTATTCCTGGTGATAACGATGTCTTCTAACTCCTGATACAGTGAGTATACCTTTTTCATTTGAGGCTTATCTCCTGTTTTCAGAGGGACAGAGAGAGCGAGTTTCTTTGCACTGACTGTTTCTTAAGAAACTTTAAAATAATCAGTATGCCAAATGACATGTTTTGGGGTGTTCCATAGACTACTCCCTTTCACCTTCATATGATATCTTATTATCCTAGATTATTCCATTGTCTTGACCATGTGCATGCTTGTTTAGATAATCAGCCTACCTGCTATACCACATCATCATCTCTTAAGCTGTGGCATTCCCGGTGCTCACCTGTGGCCATGTGTGCTTAATTGCCTCAGTTGTGTCTGATTCTTTGTGACCCCATGGACTGTAACCCACATTACTCTTCTGTCCATAAGATTTCTCAGGCAAGAATACTGGAGTGGGTTGCCATTTCCTTCTTGAGTGGCCATGTATACTGTTCATTAACTAAATACCCAGAGATTTCTTTAAATCACCAAATGCTTCATTCACTATGATTCATTTGAAACATTTTTATCATAATTGCTTCATTAAACAAGATTCTACAATTGTGACTTTTTTCATTTGTTTCCTAGAAATGTTTACTGACTCATTGCAAATTAATGTGTGTGAAAATGATTCATCATTGACTTGAAGGCAATCCTTTTCAGAAAGACATTGGCTTCCTCTATTTGTTGTTACTTATTTGACAAAGATATTATCATCAGATTATTTATCACCATATATCTAGTGGGTACTGTTACCCCCTAGTGATTAATAAGAATGTGAACTTCACTACACCTGAGCTCAAGCACTGGTTTTGTGGTGTATTTTTTTTTATGGCCTTTGGATTATTTTATAGTCTTTTCAGACCTCACCTTTCCTTATGAGGTCTTTTGAGGTCAGTTAAATATAAATGTGAGCAATGTTTAGGTTTATAGTGAATATTAAACAACATGTTGTTTTTAGTTGCAAAGTCATGTCCAACCTTGAAATCTCAAGAATGAAAATCACTATTCCTAACTTATGTTGGATCATTGAAAAAGCAAGAGATTTCCAGGAAAAAAAATCTACTTTTGCTTTATTGACATCGCCAAAGCCTTTGACTGTGTGGAGCACAACAAACTGGAAAATTTTTAAGAGATAGGAAGACCACTGCCTGACCTGCCTCTTGAGAAATCTGTAAGCAGGTCAAGAAACAACAGTTAGAACTAGACATGGAACAACAGACTGGTTCCAAGTCAGGAAAGGAATACATCAAGGTTGTATATTGTCATCCTGCTTAATTAATTTATATGCAGAGTACACTGTGAGAAATGTTGAACTGGATGAAGCACAAGCTGGAATCAAGATTGCCGGGAGAAATATCAATAACCTCAGATATGCAGATGACACCACTTATAGCAGAAAGTGAAGAAGAGCTAAAGAGCCTCTTGATGAAAATGAAAGAGGAGAGTGAAAAAGTTGGCTTAAAACATAACATTCAGAAAACTAAGATCCTGGCATCCAGTCCCATCACTTCATGGCAAATAGACGGGAAACATTGGAAACAGTGAGAAACTTTATTTTCTTGGGCTCCAAAATCACTGCAGATGGTGATTGCAGCCATGAAATTAAAAGACACCTATTCCTTGGAAGGAAAGTTATGACCAACCTAGATAGCATATTAAAAAGCAGAGACATTAATTTGCCAACAAAGATTCATCTAGTCAAGCTATGTTTTTTCCAGTAGTCATGTATGGATGTGTGAGCTTGACTGTAAAGGAGTTGAGCACAGAAGCATTGATGCTTTTGAACTGTGGTGTTGGAGAACACTCTTGAGAGTCCCTTGGACAGCAAGAAGATCCAACCAGTCCATCCTAAAGGAAATCAGTCCTGAATATTCATTGGAAGGACTGATGTTGAAGCTGAAACTCCAATAGTTTGGCCACCTGATATGAAGAACTGACTGATTTGAAAATACCCTGATGCTGGGAACGATTGAAGGCAGGAGGAGAAGGGGGCAGCAGAGGATGAGATGGTTGGATGGCATCACTACTCAATCGGCAAAAGTTTGAGCAAGCTCTGGGAGTTGGTGTTGGACAGGGAAGCGTGGCGTGCTGCAGTCCAAGGGGTCTCAAAGAGACAGACACGAATGAGCGACTGAACTGAACTGAACTGAATTCATGTATCTAGGGAGCAGAGACCAGACAAAAACCTATATGTGTGTGGACAGATAGATAGATGGATGTGAGGCTCCATCGCATGAAGTACTCAGACGTTGAAGTTGTGTGTCATTCAAAAACTTTAATGGGAAAGATTGATTCTTACTGGATCCTTACATTATTCTAGTCGTAAGAAGAGTTCAATTTAATTTGGATGAAAAATAAAATTTATTGTTTTTTATTATGTTATTTACTATTTATTTAGAACCACATTCCCATAGTAATAGGAAGCATTGAATCTATTTTCAGACATTGAATGACAGTATACTCAGATCTACAGAACTGTGGTTGTGTTCCCTTTAAAATTCTAAAATATATCCTTTATATAAATGTAAATTCATGTTTCACTATATTTTTTTCTCATCTGTTTCTGGCCCAATATAAATAATGCATGAGGACACATTGTTCTTATGGAATAAAAACAAGAGACGATTCTTAGAAATTACCCATTGAGGGACAGTTTTTCCAGTGCTTATGACAAAGACATGGCTAATGTTACTTGTTCTTGGTTACAATGATTCCTTTTAAAATAAAGGCCCCTGACAACATTATTTATGTTGTCATTGTTGCTGCTTAAAAGGATACTCACATATCATTTGTATGTTTTATAAAATGACAATGTTTTCTTGATCATGTTTGAAATATTTAACTATTTCTTACACAGAATCACTTATCACAAAGGCAAGTTTTATGTGCAGATATGCGTGTTTGTTTGTGTGTGGTGTACATATGAAAAGAAAACCTGAAGTTTTCAATTTATATCTATGTATGTGTACATGTTTTCATGAGTATAATGTTTAAATACATATGCATAGTAATTTTGAAAATGAATCAAAAATAGTTGTTTAAAATTATCTCATTCTAAGAAATATTGTTTTATTTCTCAGTAGAAATGTAACTTATGAGTGTAAATTTGATTCTTCCAAATTATTCAAAGCATTAAGAGATAAATATGACACTCAGATTTACCCTTTCTAGATGATAATTTACAATGGTCCCCACAGACAACATCAAAAATGGAGTGAAGAATCTATAAACATATTAATGCTTCATTTTTCAAGCATATAATATATATTGACTGCAGAGTGTGAAAGTATTTATATATAATGTGAAATTAAATGTATAATTTTCACAAAGAAGAGTCTCAGATACTGAAATACCAGGTACAATACTTCATTCACTCATATTAGTTAAATCTTCAGGAGGAATAAAAGACATTTTGGTACAAGAAATATTACAATTCTACATTCTGAAAATTGACAATGCAATAAAATGTAGAGATGAAAAACTGAATATTTGAGGGAAATAGAATAAAAGACAATATAAAATGAAATACTTCATATTTTATTTTACATTACACATGTTTTTTGGCTATTAGCAGTGGTGGTATAGATATGGCTGTGGCAGTAGGGGAGATGAGTACAATAATAAAAAAGAAATTAGAGAACCCCTGAAGAGACCAAGAATCTGTAAAACCTCGGTGACATTCAGAACCTTATGAGACCTAAGCATCTTTGAAATTTCAAGAATGAAAATCACTATGCCTAACTTATGTATCTAGAGAACAAAGGTAAGGCAAAAGACTATATATGTATCTGAGACTCTATCACATGAAGCATTGGGAGGTTGAAGTTATGTCTTGTTCTAAAACCTTAATAATGTATGATGGTGATGGTTTATTTCACATATTATACATAAGTGTTTTATCATTACAGTATGATAAAACTATCTGTTTTCAAGAAAACATCCTCAAATAGAAATTTAAACCAACTCTAGAAGAAAGATCAGGGAATGATTAAGGTTAATACAGTAATTAATATACTAGTTAATTTATAGAACTGTTTGTTATCCTATGTCTACACTTTCAGTATAGCTTTTCTTTGGCATTTTGAATTGAATTTAATCAAAAAGCTAAATATTACTTTTATAAAACAGTTCAACAACAGACAAATCCTAGAAAAATTTATGGGCGTTTAAAAATATTAAAGTCATAATTTTGAATCATTCATTAAGGAGGAACTTATGTCTATTTCTCTCAGTTTAAAGAACAATTTTTTTTTATTGAGAACAAAAATGGTCTATTTTGATAGAGTTTTCAAAGTTCCAAATAATTTGTAAAATCCTTCAGATGAGTTAGAGTTAAAGGTTGAATCCCTCTGGATCTGATTGTAACAGAATAGTGGGTATCAGACTAACTTCTCCTCCAGTTAAATCTGTATGAAATAGTAAAAGCAAGTGTACCAAGTGTTGGACTGCAATCAGCCAGAATGAAGAGCTTCCTTGAGAGAAGGAAAAATTATGAATTGTGACCCACACTTATATAGCTGTTTTCCTAGGGCATTTTCAAAACTGCACCAGAGTAAAACAATACTGTTTGAGTCTATAATCAGTGAAAATAACTTTAAAAATGAAAGTAAAATAAAGATGTTTTCAATCTCCCAAAGAAAAACTTAAAACAATTTGAAGCTATAGATATTTCCTACAAGAAATATAGCCATATGATGAAACCCAAGCAACTTTAAGAAGTAAAAACAGAAACAGTATATATCTGGGAAGCAGAAATTGATATGAAAAGATTACATTAATAATAAATATTATGGGACTTATACATAGGGACTTATCTGCCTCATGAGAAACCTGTATGCAGGTCAAGAAACAGTGATTAGAGCCAGAAATGAGCCAGAAATGAAACAATAGACTGGTTTGAAATTGGTAAAGGAGTACATTAAGCCTGTATATTGTCACCCTGCTTGCTTATCTTATATGCAGAGTACATCATGTGAAATGTCAGGCTGGGTGAATCACAAGCTGGAATAAAGACTTCCAGGAGAAATATCAACAACTTCAGAAATGCAAATGGTACCACTCCAATGGCAGAAAACAAAGAGGAACTAAAGAGTCTTGATGATGATGAAAAGAGATAGTGAAAAAATTGGCTTCAAATTCAACATCCAAAAAACTAAGGTTCTGGTGTCCAGTCCCATTACTTCATGGTAAATAGATGGGCAAAAAAATGGAAACAGTGACACACTTTATTTTCTTGGGCTCCAAAATCACTACAGATGATGACTGCAGCCGTGAAATTAAAAGACACTTGACCTTTGGAAGAAAAGCTATGGCAGAACTACCTAGCATATTCAAAAACAGAGACATCATTTTGGCAACAAAGACTGGTATAGTCAAACATGTAGTTTTTCCCTCATCATGTATGGATGTGAGAGTTGGACCATAAAGAAGACTGAGCACCAAAGAACTAGTGTTTTCAGACTGTGGTGTTGGAGAAGACAGTTGAGAGTCCCTTGGGTAGCAAGGAGATCCAACCAGTCAATCCTAAAGGAAATCAACCCTAAATATTCATTGGAAGGACTGATGCTGAAGCCGAAACTCCACTACTTTGGCCACCTGATGTGAAGAGCTGACCCACTGAAAAAGACCCTGATGCTGGGAAAGATTGAAGGCAGGAGGAAAAGGGGGTGACAGGGGATGAGATGGTTGGATGGCATCACCGACTCAATGGACATGAGATTGAGCAAATTCTGGGAGATGGTGAAGGACAAGCAAGCCTGGCATGCCACAGTCCATGGGGTCCAAAGGAGTCAGACATCAATTTGCGACTGAACAACAACAAAATAACATATGTAAAATAAAGTATTGTGTAACAATAGTAAAAATGAAATGAGACTAGTGAATAAAGTTAAACTAGGAAGTTTCTTGCCTTTGGGTAAAGTGATAAATTACTCATTTAGAGCAGATCACAAGATATTACTGATCCATATTGAAAGTAACAGTATAACTACTAAAAGAATAATAAAGGACAGAGCATCTAAAAATCTAACAGGGAAGAAAAAGTTACAACTAAATAGCAAAAATGTAATACTGGATAAATACTGAATAATTTGAAAGAAAGAAAGGGATAAATATAAGTACAAAAGATAAATTAGGAAACCAATAGCAAAATGACAGATTAAAGCATATTATGTTAGTGCTTTTACTAAAATAAGTGTTCTGTTAAGTAAAAAACAAAGCCAGGCTTTGGTAAGGAGAAATTTCACTGGAAAAGACTGTTAAAATTGAGTGAATAACAATTGCCAGTAAGAAAACGCTCAAAGAAAAGTTCAGAAATGTCTTAGGGAAGGGGTGGATGAGAAAAGTTTTCATAAACAAAGACATGGGGAAGGTGGCTGGTTAAAGACAGGGGACTAAAAATTGTTAGAGGGAACTGAAACTCAACAAACTGTCAAATGTTCTGATAACAGGAAAGTTGAAGCAGCAAATGCTCTATTGTGATTAAGCAGAAAGAAGAATGGAAGTGGGAAATTCTGGGCAAAATTATAACCTGGGGAGTTCTTATGGAGTTCTAGATCTAGATGTCCTAGTCAATCCAGACTACAGATATGTCAAAAACAAAGTCTGATCAGGCATGTCAGCTCTAAACAATAAAATAAAGAACAATGTCTGCAATTCTTTATGTAGAGCCTATTATACAGAGTGAAGTAAGTTAGAAAGAGAAATATAAATATCGTATCAGTTCAGTTCAGTCACTCAGTCATGTCTGACTCTTTGTGACCCCATGAACCACAGCACGCCAGGCCTCCCTGTCCATCACCAACTGCCAGAGTCCACCCAAACCCATGTCCATTGAGTCAGTGATGCCATCCAACCATCTCATTCTCTGTCATCCCCTTCTCATCCTGCCCTCAATCTTTTCCAGCATCAGGGTCTTTTCAAATCAGTCAGCTCTTCGGAACATGTGGCCAAAGTATTGGAGTTTCAGCTTCAACTTCAGTCCTTCCAATGAACACCCAGGACTGATCTCCTTTAGGATTGACTGGTTGGATCTTCTTGCTGTCCAAGGGACTCTCAAGAGTCTTCTCCAACAACACAGTTCAAAAGCATCAATTCTTCAGCACTCAGCTTTCTTTATAGCCCAACTCTCACATCCATACATGACTACTAGAAAAAACCATAGCCTTGACTAGATGGACCTTTGTTGATGAAATAATGTCTCTGCTTTTTAATATACTGTCTAGGTTGGTCATAACTTTTCTTCCAAGGAGTAAGCATCTTTTAATTTCATGGCTGCAATCACCATCCGCAGTGATTTTGGAGCCCCCCAAAAATAAAGTCTCTCACTGTTTCCACTGTTTCCCCATCTATTTGCCATGAAGTGATGGGACTAGATGCCATGATCTTAGTTTTCTGAATGCTGAGCTTTAAGCCAACTTTTTCACTCTCCTCTTTCACTTTCATCAAGAGGCTCTTTAGTTCTTCTTCACTTTCTGCCATGAGGGAGGTGTTATCTGTGTATCTGAGGTTATTGATATTTCTCCCAGCAATCTTGATTCCATCTTGTGCTTCTTCCAGCCCAGCATTTCTCATGATGTGCCCTGCATATAAGTTAAATAAGCAGGGTGACAATATACAGCCTTGATGTACTCCTTTTCCTTTTTAGAACCAGTCTGTTGGTCCATGTCCAGTTCTAACTGTTGCTTCCTGACCTGCATACAGATTTCTCAAGAGACAGATCAGGGGGTCTGGTATTCCCATTTCCTTCAGAATTTTCCACAGTTTATTGTGATCCACACAGTCAAAGGCTTTGGCTAGTCAATAAAGCAGAAATAGATGTTTTTCTGAAACTCTTGCTTTTTCGAGAATCCAGCGAATGTTGGCAGTTTGATTTCTCATTCCTCTGCCTTTTCTAAAACCAGCTTGAATATCTGGAAGTTCACAGTTCATGTATTGCTGAAGCCTGATGTGGAGAATTTTGAGCATTACTTTACTAGCGTGGGAGATGAGTGCAATTGTGAGGTAGTTTGAACATTCTTTGGCATTGCCTTTCTTTGGGATTGGAATGAAAGCTGACCTTTTCCAGGCCTATGGCCACTGCTGAGTTTTCCAAATTTGCTGACATATTTAATGCAGCACTTTCACAGTATCCTCTTTTAGGATTTGAAATAGCTCGACTGGAATTCCATCACCTCCACTGGCTTTGTTCGTGGTGATGCTTCCTAAAGCCCACTTGACTTCACATCCCAGGATGTCTGGCTCTAGGTGAGTGATCACACCATCATGTTTATCTGTGTCGTGTAGATCTTTTTTGTACAGTTCTTCTGTGTGTTCCTACCACCTCTTCCTGATATCTTCTGCTTCTGTTAGGTCCATACCATTTCTGTCCTTTATTGAGCCCATCTTTTCATGAAATGTTCCCTTGGTATCTCTGATTTTCTTGAAGAGATCTGTAGTCTTTCCCATTCTGTTGTTCATATACTGACATATATATGAAATCTAGAAAGGTGGTACTGAAAAATTTATTTTCAGGGTAGCAATGGAGAAACAGACACTGAGAACACATCTATGGACATGGAAAGAGGGGTGGAGGGAGAGGGTAGATATATGGAGAGAGTAAGATGGAAACTTACAAAACCATATGTAAAAGAGATAATCAGTGGGAATTTGCTATATGACTCAGAAAACTCAAACAGGGGCTCTGTGACAACCTAGAAGGGTGGGATGGAGAGGGAGATGGGAGCGAGGTTTAGGAGAGAGGGGGCATGGGTGTACCTATGGCTGATTCTTGTTGATGTATGACAAAAAAACACAAATTCTGTAAAGCAATTATCCTTCTATTAAAAAAATAAAGTGGCAAAAAAAATTCCAAAACAATATATATGTGATTAAGAGGACAAAATTACAATAAGGAAACAGAAACTTTCTATGTAAAAGAGTGTGAAATAAAATATTGTGCCCACACTAAAAGAATAAAAATTGGATATGTATATTTATATATAATTTAAATTGGAAAGCAAGAAATGTTACAGGTGACAAAGAGTAATAGTTTGCATTGACAGAGAAAATTATAATCATTTTAAAAGGGTATACAATTAATTTTATTATATATCTGTATCTCATACAGAGAAAAATCCAAAATTATATATCTTCTTCAAAGATATTAGCATAATTTATCAAGCTATATCAGCAATGGTATAGAAGATTTGAATAGCAAAATATTAACTCAGCACATACAACAATTGCAATAATTCTTATATTTAAATTTCACATAGACCAATGTTTAAAATTGATAACATTATGGATTCATAACCGTTCAATACATCTCAAAGAGTTGAAATAATATAGAGAATGTTCTTTCAACACATTAAAACTCAATAATGTTAAAGCAATTAGAAATTGGCTAGAAATTAAGCAATGCCTCACTAAATAGCCCATAGGTTAAAGAAAAGTAATTAAAGAAGCTTTAAAAAACCTCTTGACTTGAATGATAATGAAAATGCAATATCTCAGAACTTCAAAACTGTGATAGGTACTATACAGAGGGAAATTTATAGCTTTAAATGCATTTATAAAAAGGGAACAAACAATATAAATCAATGATCTACACTGAAGGTTTCAGTTCTGACATTTAAAGGAATTGAAAATCACTACTCGTACTCTCACAAAAAAATTAGGGAACTGAAAACCAGTGACTTACCTTGGGCAAGCCAGAGAACTGAGCTTGAGAGACAAGTTCAAAGAAGAAATCATCAACCGGAACACAGGAGAGACAGTAAATGTACAGTCACAACTGAGACTGGCTTACTTCAAGCAGAAAGCTTTGAAAACTAAACTGGTAAGAAAATGTAAGTGGTAGTTAGATAAATTGTTTAGTCTGAGTGTTGGACCAGCTTATGAGTGAAAAATTATCTGTTGGTCACAGTCTCAAGGAAGGGGATACTTTTATAGGTTTTACATCAAGAACACATTATTTTAGCATGACAAAATGCAAAATAAGAATCTCTCATGACCCTAGCAAGGGGAGAGAAAGTATGCTAAGAACATTCTCCAAGAAAGACCTGCTTTGCAAGGCATAAGAGCCATATCCAACCCAGTGGAATGGCATCATTTGAAAATCAAGTCAAGTATACCACTGTAACAACAGCCAAAAAAAGAAAAATCATATTATCATTTCAATTGGTAAAGAGAAAAGAAAGAAAACCCTAGAAAGGCAAAATAACTGGGAAGGAAACTCAGACTATCAACATTATAGATAAAAAATAAAACAGTTCCTCATCTATAGAGACAGAATAGTTTGAGCATATTACAATAACTTATACAACTAAGTTTTAGAAATTTATTTTATTTTACATTTCAGAAAGTAGAGTAAAATAAATTCTAAAAGATAAATAGAAATAAATATTTTCACAAAGATCACTCCAAGTCCAGTTGGATTCACAAATAAATTTTTTCCAAATATTTAATGAAGAAATACTAGTAATCTTATTCAGACTTTTCCTGTATATAGAATAAAAATTACAGTCCACTTTCTCTCATAAACACATTGGAAATTTAAACAAAACCAGCAGGAATTATCCAGAGATATGCAAAAAATATTAATATATTGTAAAAAAAAATACTTTATTCAAAGAGTAGAAGTTTGTCATAACATTTGAAATTTAATCAGTATTTTCCACATTAAAGAAGAAAACAATATAATTATATTAGATAAAAAAGATGCATTTGATAAAATTCAAGACACATCAATATTTATATCACAAAAATAGTGAACTTCTTTACCCTGATATGCATGCGGGCTGTTGCTTCAGTTGTGTCCCACTGTTTGAGAGCCTCTAGATTGTAGCCCTCAGGGCTCCACTATTCTTGAGATCCTCCAGGGAGAATACTGAAGTGGGTTGCCATGCCCTCCTCCAGGGGATCTTCCCAATCCAGTGATGGAATCTGGGTCTTCTGAATTACAGGCCGATTCTTTATTATCTGAGCCACCAAAAATACCTACATATCAGTATTTAATATTTTACTCATGAGTAGGAGAAAAATGGTTATTTATTATCACCACATCTAGTCAGTCGTTAACTGTGTTTTATTCAATACAGTAAAGTAAGGCAAAGAAATAATAGCTGTTAAAATTGAAAAAAAAAAATTGTTTTTTTACTTTCTTACATCATGGTAATGTTATAGAAAATCAATCCCTGCCCCCAGGGAGGAAAAAAAAAAGAACAAAGCATAAATACTACAAACAGTAAGAAGTAATGGTTGAATTTAGCTGGATACAAGGTAAATAAATTTATATTTGTCAACTACATTTCTTTACAAGCTAGCAATAAAAAATGGGCATAAAATTTAAATAGATAACTCCATTTTTTATAACACCCAAACTGGTAAATACCTAGGAATGAGTTTGATAAATATATTGTAAAAGTACACTATTTCTACACTCAAAACTATGCTTTCATCTAAACAAAATATATTTAAATAAATGGAGTTATTTTAAGCTTATGAACTGTTAAGACTAGTACTAACAAAATTCTATTTCTCACCACATTTCATTAAAGATTCTGTGAAACTCCAATCAAATTTAAGCTGGAATTTTTCTTTTTGTAGAAATTGAAAATATGATTCTAGCATGTAGTTTGAAGTGCAAATGACCTAAAAGAGCAAAGGAAATTTTGAAGCAGAATAAAACTGGAGGACATATATTACCATTACCACAACTTTCTATAAATATATAGTAATTCAAACAATGTGATATTGTCTCAAAGACAAATGGTCCAATGAGACAGCATACAGAGTCCAATTAGAGACCCACACATTAATTTTTAACTGATTTTTGACAAAATGCTTCACTTTTATGTTTGACAGAGGCACCACTAATTTTGACAATGACAAATTTCCTGGAGGAAAAAAAAAGTGATTTCCCTTTAATTGGATATTCATGAAGGAAAATAAAATTGCAATCCATTTCCACATTCAAATAATCAGAAATTAATTTTAGCTGATGCACATACTTAAATGTAAAGTGATTAAACTTCTAGAATATAAGAATGTCTTAATTAACTTGGTCCATGCATAGATTTATTAAAGAGTACATAGTAAGAAGTAACTAAAACAAAGTGTTGAAACACTGTGCTTCATATTAAAAACTCATTTTCAAAAGACCTAATCTGTAATGGCATTGATGATAACTATCACATCCACAGAAACATTCTTATAAATCAAGAAAAAATAGACTATAAATAATTGAGTATATAATTCACGGGAAGATAATAGGAATAAACAACTTAGGGAAATATTTCATCACCATTATTCATCATAGAACACAAATTAATATCACAGTTAACAATCACAATATACTCCGTCAGAATGTCTAATAAAACTGAAAATACCAAGAGTTATTGAGGACATAGAGTAACAAAGGAGCTACTGTATTTCTGGTGAGAATAAAAATTTGTAAAGTCATTATGAACAAAATATTTTGTTAATACTTAATTGAAACAAAATTGGCCATACTCATTCATACAATTAGAATCAACAGTTATATTTTTCATATGTGCCCAATTGAAATGAACCAAAATAGATGGATAAAAGTTTTACTCATAGTAGTCCCACTTGTAATAGAGCAAATGTTCAATAATAGGTAGACTGAGTAAATCTTTGATCTTAGAATTCTATACAGAAATGAAAATGATAAAATTACTGGTGTATACATATGGAGTGAAACTCACAGATATCTTGTTGGTGAGTGAAGTGAGATAAGAGGTTCCATTATGAGGTTCCATTTACATTAAGTCAAGAAAGACAAGTACATATACATATGTATATTCTTTTTCAGATTATTCTCCATTGTACATTTTACAAGATATTGGGTTCCCTATGCTGCGCAGCAGGTCCTTATTGTTCATCTGTTTTGTATGTAGTAACAAAGGGCTAAGGGAGGGGGATAAATTAGGAGTTTAAGATTAACACAGAAAATACTGCTTTTGACAACTAGAAATTGCCTCATTCTTCAGTTCACAAAGTAAATTATATAGAGCTGTATTTTATAAAACACAGATTAATGTACTACCATGAGCTACATTCATTCTTAGTTTCCTTTTTTACACCAGTGTAATATTCTGTTAAAATCATGAAATATTTTAGGCAAACATGCTATTTACTTTTAAAAGGAAATTAACATCATCTTCCACTGTTATCCTATCCATTAGTATCTTGCTCAGAGCATGGTAATAAAAAAAATTCTAATAAAGTAGAAGATTTCAGGTTTATAAGAATTCTGTCATGGTGTAAGATACAATTATACATCAAATCAATGAATATCACCTGTATCAGACTTGAACACCTTGAATAATAAAAATACACTTATATATCACTATATCATTATACTTCAAATTATCTTAATATATAGAAATTAAAAAGCATGAAAATAAAATTTGTTAACACATAATAGTAGAATGAATTTGATTTTAGTTTTTGGAGACTCTTGGAAAATGAAAATTATGTAGAGCGTGCCAGTTGTCTTTCAGGCACTATATCCTAGAAATGTATGTATTATTTAACCTAATCCTTTCCAAACATAAGTAAATTTAATTAAGAAAAACTAACACTCATAGATAAAGGCATCCTCACACCTTCTATGTATTATGACAAGTGGAAAAATTGTATCCCATAGTCATTATACACAAGCTCCAGACCTATTACAACATTAATTGTTATTGTTCAGTCCTCACAGTGATGCCTGACTCTTTGCAACTGCATGGACTGCCGCACACCAGGCTTCCCTGTCCTTCACCATCTCCTGGAGTTTGCCCAAACTCATATCCACTGAGTCAGTGATGCCATCCAACCATCTCATCCTCTGTCATCCCCTTCTCCTCCTGCCTTCAATCTTTGCCAGAATCAGGGTCTTTTCCAATGAGTCGGCCAAAGTGTTGGAGCTTCAGCTTCAGCATCAGTCCTTCCAATGAATATTCAGGACTGATCTCCTTTAGGATGGACTGGTTGGATCTCCTTGCAGTCCAAGGGACTCTCAAGAGTCTTCTCCAACACCACAGTTCCAAAGCATCAATTCCTCAGCACTCAGCCTTCTTTATGATCCAACTCTCACATTCATACATGACTACTGGAAAAACCATAGTTTTAAAAATATGGACCTTTGTCTCAAAGTAATTTATCTGCTATTGAATACACTGTCTAGGTTGGTTATAGCTTTTCTTCCAAGGAGCAAGTGTCTTTTAATTTCATGGCTGCAGTCATCATCCATTTTGGAGCCCAAGAAAATAAAGTCTGTCACTGTTTCCATTGTTTCCTCTCTATTTGCCATAAAGTAATGGGACTGGATGCCACAATGTTAATAGCATGATTATTAGTTTTCTACTAGAAATTCTCCCATAATAACATATTTAGGAGAAATTAGATTACAAATTCTTGGCTTATTTTATTTAAAGAAATATTTTCTTCTTCTGTTAAGTCTATGTGATTTGGAGCAAGCCAAAATATTCGAGAATAAATCATGTTTAATTTTCTTGATTATACCTCATCAGAAAATATGTAAATTTAAACTGGAAGGTAGTTGGAAATTTTATTAACATTGTAGTCAAGAACAGGGAACATTCTTGGTCTCTAATATTTGATAGTGAATAGTAAACACCATTTTATTTCAGGGTTTTCAAATAAGGAACAAGGGAAAATGTCCAGAGTTGTCATTTCGTTGGCATTCTTCCTTAGTGGTTTCCTTATGGCTCTCTCCTAGACATCGTCTTTGCCTTTAAAACTCCAGATTGGTTCATAATCTTCCAATTTGCCATATCTTTCAAAGATGCTCTACCTTGCTTCAGAAACATTTTTTTTTTTTTTTTGGCCAAATATAGTGGTCTTATTTCTCTTTGTGAATGACGTTGTAGACAAGGGCATCTGACAAAGTTGTGGCAATTCAGAGGTTCAGAACAGTTCAAAGAAAGCAACCTATGAAAGATTTTTTGTTCCTGAAGGAGATAAAAGACAGGGATATTCTTTTATCTGCTTCTTTATCGTGTCCTTTGCATGTGACACTTCGAAATGGGACTGGATCTTAGAACTGCTTGTAGAGAATAAACACACTGAGGAGGGCAGAAGTGAGAACTGTATTCTTATTCAGCCATGGAATTAGCCATACCTGGAATTGCCCTACTTCCAGACTTGTTGTTTTCTACACTTTTCTGTAACTTGCAGCCATAAACATCATAAATTTGACTTTTCATTTCGTATGTTGTAAAGGTCTACAAAACTAATCCTGTGCCAATTATAGAATAGATTCTAAGAATTTTATTTTATTTTAATTAATTTTATTGGAGTATAGTTGCTTTACAATGTTATTAGTTTCTACTGTACAACAAAGTGAATCCACTATATATATGCATATAGCCCCTCTTTTTTGGATTTCCTTTCCATTTAGGTCAGCACGGAACAATGAGTAGAGTTTCCTGTGCTATAAAGTAGATTCTCATTAGTTATCTACTTCATGCATAGTATCAATAGTGTATCCAATAGTCAATCCCAATCTCCCAATTCCTCCCTCCCTTGCTTTCCCCTCCATTCTGCTTCAAAATAAGATCATCTGTACCATTTTCCTAGATGCCACATATATGCATTGATATTCGATATCTGTTTTTCTCTTTCTGACTTGAGCCTGTTGAAGTAGAATGCTGTAAATACAGTTGAGATTTTGTTGCCATTTTCTTTGACTGGGAGGAGAGCCAAAAGGGCTCTGTGCACAAAACAACTTTGTGTGAATTCTCTCCAAGGGGAGGGAGAATAGGGTTTCTGTCCTCAACAACATTAAAGATGATTTGTCTCAACACAGTGTTGGAGGTACTAAGATCAACCTATGAATATTGGTATTTTATGACCATAGAGAAATATAGTTGTAAATTTTCAAAAAATTACGTGAAGAAATTTAAATTAGCTATTAAAAGAAACAAAAGTGTAATTTTTAAAAATTTACCTTATGAAATTATACTTGATATGGGCTCTGTGGATATAGGTTAATGCTGAAGATGGCAAAGTATGCAGTCTGTACATGACTTCAACTACAGAAATCTGAATTGACAATGAACTACTCTCTTTTAATGTCATCATGTTGAAGATACTGTGGAGGCTTAGGGGACAGAAAAAGAAATTACAAAAAGAAAAGCCAAGTGACACTGGCAGAAGTTTTGTAGAGTATTTAGAAGTCACATATAACTCTGTGATTCCATATTGCATGTAAATGAGCAGAAGAATATTCTTACTGGCTAAACTAGAAATATGGAAATGGGTGTGTGTGTGTGTATATATATTTATACACACACTATCATTCTGTGGATCCTAGGTTTATAACTTTCAGAAAAACTTGATGCTATTAATTCCTTTCGAGAACCCTGAAAATGTAACTGCACTGAACCTAGATTCACACATGGCAGCAATGAGTTGCAGCTGCCTAAAGACTGTCCCCTCTGGATAGGATATATACTTCCTCTTTTGTTTTCCACAGTCCTTTCTACTCCTTATTGCTGCTGAAGATATTAGATTCAATGCTTGGGGGGCTTCCCTGGTGGCTTAGATGGTAAAGTATCAGCCTGCAATTCAGGAAACTGGGGTTCAGTCCATGAGTTGGGAAGATCCCCTGGAGAATGAAATATGGCAGCCCCCTTCAGTATTCTTGCCTGGAGAATTCCATGGACAGAAGAACCTGGTAGTCTACAGTTCATGGAGTCACAAAAAAGCCAGACGTGACTGAGTGACTAACCCTTTCACTTCCAGCAAAGTGAATATTAAGTAGAGTTCCCTGTTGCTGTATGCCAAAACAAATACAACATTTTAAATCAATTATACTTCAATAATAAATAAATTAATTAATAGAATCAATGACTACCTACTATTTACTTTCATATCCCAACTGGCTTAACTTACTAGGGTTGACAGTCTGATGTGTTTCCAACCTTGGCCTTGGTTTCTACGAAGTAACACTTTTGGTGAACTCACAACAGAAACTGATTTTGTGTTTGGTTTTTGGCACTTTATTTCTCTGAGTCTTGCTTGCCTCACCCTAGTTCTGTCCAGGATCCCAGGAAAAATTCCAGTTATCTACCTTTCTGATTTATATAGGGTATCCAGACCAGTAGTTTGCACCACACTGACTTGATAGTTTTAAAAAAAATTATGCTTTTCTTTAGCACTGTTTTTCAATGCAAACTAAGGGTCTTCATGTTTGAAACAGGATATAAAATCTTTAAGTGCTGAGAAAGAAAAAGAAGTTAGTCAAAGTGAGTTACTTGTTAATATGAGTAAAATAGCTTTTAAGGCCAATTATATAGCTTTCTCCAGCATCCCCATCATCATTGTTTTCCTTTATACTGCTAACTTTCATTGATTTATGATTTTCCTTTCAATTTGCAGCACATTTAGATTCATTTAGAAATTATTTCATTGATGAAAGCCTTTATGGAAAAGATCTGTCCTATAAGTAAAATATTTTTAGTAGTTATTTACCTATACCTTCAATTATGTTTAATTATTTTGCTGTAAGTTAGAAGTGTGAAGAAATTCTATAATTAAATATATGCTACTTATATAACTATATGAATTTAATTATTCAATGTACATTTATTGAACTTCTTTGTGATTCTTGGAATTACTGAAGAGAAGTGGAATGTAGCAGCAGAAATAATTTATAATATAATATGGTATGATATAAGGGCTTCCCAGGTGGCTCAATGGTAAAAAAAATCTGTTTGCCAATGCAGGAGATGCAGGAGATGTGGGTTTGTTCCCTTGGTCAGGAAGATCTCCTGGAGAAGGAAATGCCGACCCACTCCAGAATTCTTGCTGGGAAACCCCATGGACAGAGGAGCCTGGTGAACTACAGTTCATAAGGTTGCTAAGAAGTGGACGTGACTTAGTGACTGAGCATACACACACATGTTGTGATACAGTATGTTGCCTTTACTCTTGAGGCATTCCTTAAATGTTAAATAACTTGCATGAAATTTATCTTTATTATTATTAATGGCTAGATAAAGTAATTACAAAATTATATTCACATGTGTAAAAACTAAAGAAACCAAATCATAATCTAAATTCAAACAAAATACATAAATAAATAATTCCCTCTTTCCCACACATATCTTTATTCAAAGAAAATGTGGCTGTAATTTCTGAGGATTGATGTTTTATTCTTTTCCCCAATAAATATTCTCATTTCTTGTATGCAGCATTTCTACACTTAAAGGTACACTTTCAGTCTCTCTGTCCCTCTCCTCCTCCTTCTCTCCTTTTCTTTCTGCTTCTTCATTTCTTTTCATGTTTGTCTCCCTGTCCTTTCCTCCTCCTCCTCTTCTTGTTTCAGCTGAATATCAAGTGAGGAACAATCAATCAGCATGGCAAGCAGAGGGTTATTGACTATCCAAAGAGAGGAAAGAAAGAATGGTATGTATTTGGGGACTTAAAAGAATATTTACATAAAATTGGAATTAATGATAAGGTCTCAAATAATTCAGTCTTTTTCTGCTTTGAAGGGTTATAGAAAAATTATTCCATCATTATTTACAAAAATTAGAGGCTCTGAAAAATGATGAACTTCATTATACAAAATTGTGGGTGTTTGTGTGCATTTAATGTTAACTCATCTCCAATTCTTGGAGATAAAATTGGCAGTGTGGCAGAGAAATGTAAAAATTATTCAAGAGCATATTTGCATGAACCATAAGGAAATATGTAGTTGCTCATATGGAGCTGGCTTCAAAATAGATCATTGTGAAATAGCATTCATAGCATGTTATAGTCTGGCCTGAAAACCAGACCACAGAAAAGAAAGAGGGAATACCTGTGCTGCCACTTACCTGCTTACCTGAAGTTACCAGACAACGTGCCCACATTATCACAGACTTCTGAGCGCTAGAGCTGCTAGAGCTTGTTTATTATTTTTTGTTTGCATGCTTGTTTTAGGACATAAAGGGAGAAATAAACAATAGATTTATGATAGAAGCAACTTTACCTTTTATAAACAAAAGGTACATTAATGATGAGAGCTAATGAGTAAAAAGAGTAATATAAAACGGGACAAAGATGACAGTGGAGGGCACCTGTACACCTCAGGGTACAAATAAGAGAAGGACAAATAGCAAGGTAGTAGAAAAATTACATTTCAGCCATGGCAGTTTATAGTTGACCTAATGACAAGGTCGAGTATTATGCGCTGAGTGTAAAATTAATGTCAAGTCGAAATGGGCTTTTCATCTGGATGGCACTTGCTAATGCAAAGCATTTTAAAAAGAAGCCATCAGCAACACTTGGGGAAAGCTAATTTTGAAAGGAGAAGTAATTCATGTCATTTATTTTAAGAGGGAAAATAAACCCTTGAGAGCAGTGCTTTCATTTTCACGTTTAATTTTGAAGAAAAAAAAGTCAGATACAGAGAAAAGTCAGATGGATATCAATAATTATTTCTGTTCACCTGGAACCAGGATAGTAATTTAATTTGTATTATGGAAAATTGAAATTTTTTCTTTTTGCTGGTAAAAGATCTTTGGTACAATGTCCAAACTTAACCACAGTACTGTTTAGGATCTTAAAAAGGAAATGGTAAACAGTGTAACTTAGATTCATAATACTTGAGTATTAGACAAGAGGCAGCTCTCCAGCTTTATAGTTTCTAGTTCCCTGGGGACTAAAAGGAGTCATGTGAATAGGTTTTATTGATGAAATTTGGGTGGAAATGATAAGTGACACTTCTGTGTCGAGGCACTTAAAACAGGAGTTATACTTTTCTAACGTCTCTTTACCAATCTGCCACTGAATGAAGAGGGTCCAGTTGCAATAAGACATAGAAAGAGTTATGCCCTCTCAAGTTTACTCACTGACACAACCATCCTTATTCAATTCAAGTGAGAACAAGAATAAATTCTATAGGGTAAAGCTACTGAACTTTTGGAGTTTTGTTTCTCATGCCTAGCTAATGTAACCAAGCCCTCTTTGAGGAGGTCACCATTAACCCCACCATACAACCAGCAAGCAGATGACCCAAAAACTGCAGAACAATTATACCAAAGAAATTCTCACACTGTTAAAGTTCTAGGACCCACAAAAGATTTTCCAACCTGGAGATCTGGCAAAGGGCCTGAGAACCCCCAGGGAACTTGATTTTGGAAGCCAGTAGGATTTGATTACAGAACTTACATAGGACTGGGGTACAGACTCTTGAAGAGGACAAACAAAACCTTGTGCACACCACACCCAGGAGGAAGGAGTTGAGACTGACCACAAGAGACTGGCCTGACTTGCCTGTGAGTGTCCAGGAGTCTCTGGTGGAGGCGTGGGTCAGCGGTGGCTTGCTGCAGGGGCAGAGGGACTGAGTGCGGCAGGTATGCATCGGGCATTTTGAAGGAGGTCGCCATTATCTTCATTACCTCCACAACAGTTTGGTTTCAGATCAAACAACAGGGATGGAACAGAGCCCCGCTTATCAAAAGAAAATTGGAATAAAGATTTACTATGCATGGGCTCACCCATCAGAACAAGACCCAGTTTCCCCCTCAATCACTCTCTCCCAACAGGAAGCTTCCATAAGCCTCTTATCCTTCTCCATCAGAGGGCAGACAGAATGAAAACCACAATCATAGGAAGGTAATCAAACTGATCACATGGATCACAGCCTTGTCTAACTCAGTGAAACTATGAACCATGCCGTCTAGGGTCACTCAAGATGGACTGATCATGGTGGAGGGTTCTAACAAAACATGTTCCATTGGAAAAGAGAATGATAAACTACTTCAGTATTCTTGCCTTGAGAACTACATGAACAGTATGAAAAGGCAAAAAGAAAGGACACTGAAAGATGAACTCCCCAGGTCGGTAGATGCCCAATATACTACTGGAGATCAGTGGAGAAATAACTACAGAAAGAATGATGAGACTGAGCCAAAGTGAAAACAACGACCAGTTGCGGATGTGACTGGTGATGGAAGTAAAATCTGATGCTGTCAAGAAAAATATTGCATAGGACCATGGAATGTTAGTGCCATGAATCAAGGTAAATTAGAACTGGTCAAACAGGACATGGTAAGAGTGAACATCAAATTTTAGGAATCAGTGAACAAGACAGACATCCTGGAATGTGAAGTCGGGCCTCAGAAAGCATCACTATGAACAAAGCTAGTGGAGGTGATGGAATTCCAGTTGAGCTATTTCAAATCCTGAAAGATGATGCTGTGAAAATGCTGCACTCAATGTGTCAGCAAATTTGGAAAACTCAGCAGTGGCCACAGGACTGGAAAAGGTCAGTTTTTATCCCAATCCCAAAGAAAGGCAATGCTAAAGAATGCTCAAACTACTGCACAATTGAACTCATCTCACACACTAGTAGGGTAATGCTTGAAATTCTCCAAGCCAGACTTCAGCAATACGTGAACTGTGAACTTCCAAATGTTCAAGATGGTTTTAGAAGAGGCAGAGGAACCAGAGATAAAATTGCCAACATCCACTGGGTCATCGAAAAAGCGAGAGTTCCAGAAAAACATCTATTTCTGCTTTATTGACTATACCAAAGCCTTTGACTGTGTGGATCACAATAAACTGTGGAAAATTCTGAAAGAGATGGGCACACCAGACCATCTGACCTGCCTCTTGAGAAACCTATATGCAGGTCAGGAAGCAACAGTTATAATTGGACATGGAACAAAAGACTGTTTCCAAATAGGAAAAGGAGTATGTCAAGGCTGTATATTGTCACCCTGCTTATTTAACTTATATGTAGGGCACATCATGAGAAACGCTGGGCTGGAGGAAGCACAAGCTGGAATCAAGATTTCCGGGAGAAATATCAATAACCTCACATATGCAAATGACACCACCCTTATGGCAGAAAGTGAAGAGGAACTAAAAAGCCTGTTGATGAAAGTGAAAGAGGAGAGTGAAAAAGTTGGCTTAAAGCTCAGCATTCAGAAAGCCAAGATCATGGCATCTGGTCCCATCACTTCATGGGAAATAGATGGGGAAATAGTAGAAACAGTGTCAGACTTTATTTTTGGGGGCTCCAAAATCACTGCAGATGGTGATTGCAGCCATGAAATTAAAAGATGCTTACTCCTTGGAAGGAAAGTTATGACCACCCTAGATAGCATATTAAAAAGTGGAGACATTACTTTTCTAACAAAGGTCCATCTAGTTAAGGCTATGGTTTTTCCAGTAGTCATATATGGATGTGAGAGTTGGACTGTGAAGAAAGCTGAGTGCTGAAAAATTGATGCTTTTGAACTGTGTTGTTGGAGAAGACTCTTGAGAGTCCCTTGGACTGCAAGGAGATCCAACCAGTCCATCCTAAAGGAGATCAGTCCTGGGTGTTCATTGGAAGGACTGATGAAGGACTGATGCTGAAGCTGAAACGCCAATACTTTGGCCACCTCATGTGAAGAGTTGACTCATTGGAAAAGACCCTGATGCTGGGAGGGATTGGGGGCAGGAGGAGAAGGGGACTACAGAGGGTGAGATGGCTGGATGGCATCACTGACTCGATGGACGTGAGTTTGAGTAAATTCTGGGAGTTGGTGATAGACAGGGAGGCCTGGCATGCTGCAATTCATGGGGTTGCAAAGAGGCAAACATGACTAAGCAACTGAACAGAACTGAAATGAACTGAACAAAAATGGAATGCAATGGGCAAAGTTAATTCAGATGACCATTATATCCACTACTGTGGGCAAGAATCTCTTAAAAAAATGGAATAGCCCTCATACTCAACATGAGTCTGAAATGCAGTACTTCGGTACAATCTCAAAAACAATATAATGATCTCTGTTTCCAAAGCAAACCATTCAGTATCACACTAATCCAAGTCTATGGCCCAACCAGGAATGCTGAAGAAGCTGAAGTTGAACGGTTCTATGATGACCTACAAAACCTGCTAGAAGTAACACCAAAAAAAGACGTCATTTTCATCATAGGGGACTGGAATGCAAAAGTAGGAAGTCAAGAGATACCTGGAGTAACAGGCAAGTTTAGCCTAGAAGTACAAAATGAAGCAGGGCAAAGGCTAACAGAGTTTTGCCTAGAGAATGCACTGGTCATAGCAAACACTGTCTTCCAACAGCACAAGAGAAGCCTCTACACATGGACATCAGCAGATGGTCAATACCGAAATCAGATTGTTTATATTCTTTGCAGCCAAAGATAAAGAAGCTCTATATAGTCAACAAAAACAAGACTGGGAGCTGACAGTGGGTCAGGTAATAAACTTCTTATTGCCAAATTCAGACTTAAGTTGAAGAAAGTAGGGAAAACCACTAGACCATTCAGATATGACCTAAATTAAATCCCTTATGATTATACAGTGGAAGTGACAAATAGATTTAAGGGATTAGATCTGATAGACAGAATGCCTGAAGAACTATGGACAGAGGTTTGTGACACTGTACAGGAGGCAGTGATCAAGACCATCCCTGAGAAAAAGAAATGCAAAAGGGCAGAATAGTTGTCTAAGGAGGTCTTACAAATAGCTGGGAAAAGAAGAGAAGCTAAAGGCAAAGAAGAAAAGGTAAGATATACCCATTTGAATGCAGAGTTCCAAAGAATAGAAAGGGGAAATAAGAAAGCCTTACTCAGTGATCAGTGCAAAGAAATAGAGGAAAAAATTAGAATGGGAAAGACTAGAGATCTCTTCAAGAAAATCAGAGATACTGAGGGAAAATTTCATGAAAAGATGGGCATGATAAGGACAGAAACACAATGGACCTAATAGAAGCTGAAGATATCGAGAAGATGTGGCAAGAATACACAGAAGAACTATACTAAAAAAAGATCTTCATGACCCAGATAACCGTGATGGTGTGATCACTCACCTAGAGCCAGACATCCTGGAAGCAAAGGCAAGTGGGCCTTAGGAAGCATCACTACAGACAAAGCTAGTGGAGGTGATGGAATTCCAGTTGAGCTATTTCAAATCCTAAAAGATGATGCTGTGAAAGTGCTACACTCAATATGCCAGCAAACTTGGAAAATTCAACAGTGGCCACAGGACTAGAAATGATCAGTTTCATTAAATCCCAAAGACAGGCAATGCCAAAGGATATTAAAACTACCTCACAATTGCACTCATCTCACAGGTTAGCAAAGTAATGCTCAAAATTCTCCAAGTCAGGCTCCAACAGTGTGTGAACTGTGAATTTCCAGATCTTCAAGCTGGATTTAGAAAAGCCAGAGGAATCAGAGATCAAATTGCCAACATCTATGGGATAATCAAAAAGTAAGAGTGTCAGAGAATGTTTGACGGGAGGATTCCTATGTGTTGTCTCTCATGAGACCTTTGTCCCTCTTCAAGCGGAACAGCACGCTGCTCCCAGGGACTGAGGTCATTGTGTGAGGCAGGCTTGGGTCTCCTTTAGTAAACATTCTCTTTAGGACAAAACTGCTTAGTCTCGTTCCCCTTTCTTGAGATATGGGTTGTCTCCTGACCTCTGATTCCTCTGGCTCGAATACCAATCCAGAGAAGCAATCAAGTCAAATTGTATATTAACAGTTTTTTTCAGCTAACACTGAGAACTTGATCATAAGGGTTACTTATGCAGAGCAAGATATCAGTGTCAGGAAAGGAGTTTGTGTCCTAAAGATCTAGAACAAAAAAAGAGTAAAGCCAGGTTACAGAACTAAAAGACAGAAAGTAACAGACACACACATGCAAAAATTTTAGATGCAAGAGACCAACTACAGGTCATTTATTAACTGAGCCCCTAGCCATACTTCTTATGGTTTTCCCTTCTATCCATCCTTGATTTGCTGGTTAACACACATCTTTTCTAGCCAGTCTGCCTTCTTTAACGGCCGTGCTTGTCACAAATGCCCCCCAAATTATGCACATTGTGCAGCACAAAGTGGGTACCAAGGCACATGAGTATTACACACAAAAAACTATTTTATAGATTTTTATCTCCAAGCTGTTATTGCTGTTATTGTTGTAATATGGACTAACACATTTTTTGCCAGCTTCTCATAGAGAAATACTGAATTCTGGTTGTTCACATTTCTATAAAATGATTGCACTCCTAGATTAAAAAAAAAAACAGAAGAAAAACTCTCTAGAGAAATATATTGAGATATATCACATGTTATATTAGGAACCATCATGCTTAGAACATTTAAAATAATTTTTTTTGAAAATCATTCATTGAAATAAAATATGTAGCATATTATCTATATGGTTTACAGTAGATAGCATATTAATTGCTGAATATTATAGGAGCATTATTACATTACTAACTGTTGTGTAGTAGAATACAATTTAATGCCAGAAATGTTTTTAAGGCTGTTTACTAAATCTCTGCTATCTGTATGTACAAACTAATGAGACAATTTTATAAGAAATGAGTCAGGAGATTGATTGTTTTAATATATTATTGATAAGGTAATATTTTTTTAAATACTAAAGTCTCCAAAGAAGAAATGTGAATTGAAGACACAACACTGGTTATAAATGGAGAGTATGGTGGCTATTGTTTTTGTATGGAGTATTTCTGAAGACCCTGGGAATATGTTTTTCAAATAACATCACCTAGTCACTTTCTTTTTTCCCCTGCAGATTCTTAGTAAACTTTTCCAGTGAAAAGGAGAGCTGTAATTGATTAACCTTCCTAGGGAATGATTGTTCTGCCTTATGCAAGAGCATGGTGTATTTTCAGATTTGAGGAACTTTCCTTTGCATGGGTAACTTCTGAGAAATGGGCTGTATAGTGATGGAAGAATGTTCTATAGATTGGATGGAATAATGGGAATAGAGAGAAGCTAATTCTGTTTGCATATTTGGTGATTTAGCTAAGAAAACACATTAAGAGAAAGATAAATACTGTATTATAACATATATATGGAATCTAGAAAAATTTTACTGAAGAATTTATTTACAGGGTAACAGTGGAGAAGCAGACATAGAGAATAGAGTAATGGACATGGGGAGAGGGGAGGAGAAGGTGAGAAGTGTGGAAAGAATAACATGGAAACTTACATTACCATATGTAAAATAGATAGCCAAGGGGAATTTGCTGTCTGGCTCAGGAAACTCAAACAGGGGCTCTGTATCAACCTAGAGGGGTGGGATGGGGAGGGAGACGGGAGGGAGGGGCAAAAGGGAGGGGATACATGTATACCTGTGGCTGATTCATTTTGAGATTTGACAGAAAACAGCACAATTCTTTAAAGCAATTGTCCTTCAATAAAAAAATAATTTAAAAAGGTTCAGATGAATTGGCTCTTTTCCTATAATTATTAATTTTAAATTTGTCTTCTTTACTGTGGTTCATAAATGAAGCGATTTTGTATTCAAATCTCTAACTTAGTGAATGGAGAGATTTTTCCAAGTTACTTGGGATAAATGTTTATTAAGTGATGAAATCTGAATTTTCTTCAGAAATAAAATGTGGCAGATTTTCTTTACATACTGTATCATTTAGTCTTTATAGCCCTATAAGCCTTGGAAGACATATTTGAATGCTTTGAGAAGGACATAGGAGTGAGAGGCAATGTACATTCGTGAGAAAGAAAAGATAGCAGGTAAATGAGGAGGCTGACCAGGCAGAAGTAATTGGGATGTAGGGCAGATGCTGATGGTAGCAGCAGATGGAGTGCATTGCACATGAAAAAGAATTTGCCTTTGATAAACACAATCACTTGTTCTTTTTCAATCAGGAGCAAATAATAAGTCAGGATGGAGTAAGTAGAGTTTCAGGCTTGAGACTGAAAGTTGTGAAAGTTTCTTGCTGAGTATCTGTTATCTTCATGACCTGTGAGACTAGGAGAAAAAGAGGGCTAAAAAAACAAGTTTTAAGTAGAGAAAGTCTGTCCAAGTTATTTTAAAAAAGCAAGAAAAGAAATAACCAAAGAAATGTGGAAATGTGGTAAAATTCCCCTTACTTGTTGATCATTCAGCTGAGGTTGCTGATTTATATGTTATTTATTATACTACTTACATACTAATAGTCTCCCTAAGTCAGAGGATAAGGAAGATTGGAAATAACTGTGGATAGCCTTTATGGGTACTTCGGAAAAGAAAGGCAGAAGACAGTAAAAGGCATTTGTAATGACATAAATTTGTTAAATTTATTTACATTTTTATACATTTATTAAATCTGTGTGATTTTATTCAATAGGTTTTAATGGTGAAGTAAGAGAATTATGTAAAAGCTAAAGATGTTAGCCTCAACTATGAGACATGTGAGATGAAAAGATCAAGTGTATAAATGTGCTTCACTGGTGGCTCATATGGTAGAGAATCCACCTGCAATGCAGGGGACCAGGATTCTATCCCTGGGTCGGGAAGATCTCCTGGAGAAGGAAATGGCAGCCCACTCCTGTATTCTTGCCTGAGAAGTCCCATGGACAGAGGAGCCTGGCAGAGTCAGACACGACTAAGTGACTAACACTTTCACTTTCTAAAGGTATTAGACTGAACTCGGAGATGTTTGAGATGAGAAGATCAAGTGTTAAATATACTATATTGATCACAAACACACACACACAAATAGCAAACAATAAAACATAAGTGTATGGCATTTTTAAATGTGTATTCTGACCTCCTCAAATAAACAATATACCTGTATACAGAAATACAATTCTTATTGACATGTTTTGTTTAAAAATGCAAAATAAACCCCAGGTTCTGTTAAAAGTATCCTTCAAAGGTTCCTATAATCCAATTTAATCACAAGAACTAAGCAAATTATATTCTTTCTCTAAAACCACCTTCTGGAATGGTGAACAAGTAAGTGTTTTATGTAGAATGTTTGGGGGGATTTTTGAGCAAAGTTTATGTTTTCAGTCATGTTTTATCATACTTTGATCAATATTGAATGGGGTATGAATTAATCAGACAAGATCAGGTTAGGTTATGGTAACAAAGAAGCCCAAACACTTGGTGGCTTAAAGTTAAAAATAAAAAGAAAAGTTTCCTTTGTTTTTTTGTCTTTTTTTTTTCTTCCTTAATTTCTCATGCAAGTCATCTATTTAAAAGAGTCACTTACCATCTCTGATGTGTGTCATTGTTATCCTCACAAAGTAGCTGCAAAATATGTCTAAAATATTGCTTCAGGAGGAAAAAATAACATCACAAAACATCCTCTGAATTTTAAATAGTACCTCTAGAAATGAGACAAATCATCTCTGTATGAGGAGAAATGTAATTTCAAGAGGATGGGAAACTGTAAACAAAGGATAACTGAAAAGAAAAAGAGTGTGCACGTTCTTGAAGAAGTCTAATGAGTATTAAACACCTTGTAAAATAAAAGACATTGATGCTTATTGCATAAATGTCAAAACTCTGAGTAAACATTAATTTTTATATGTGTCTTCCTCATTAGAAAAAATAATTTGCTCTCCCAATTTCTCATATCAATGGAACGTCAAAGTTGAATTTGGAATTCAGAGCTGCCATTTAGCAGTGGGTTGAGGGAAAAAAAATTTATCTTCTCAAAGTTAAAAATGGAGAGAGATTCCTTGTAGAGTTAAAGGAATGCAAATGGGACTATAAATTTGATGCTAGCTCTATTGAAAATAAATTCCACATTTATGTGCTTCTGTAATTAGTTCCAATCAGCCTGCTATAAATATGTAACGATTTTACCCATCTATCACTTGCATCTCCAGTTTAAAGCTCTTCAGTTGAAAAGACAAACACACATCCTGAGCAGGTTTTACTTCAGTGTAGATTTGACTAACACTGAAATAAAAGCTAGAGACAACTCCCTATTTTCTTGAATTTTAAAGTCTTTATTTTTCTCCTTACTAAATATAGTAATCATTGTTCTCTAAACTCAGAAAACTAAGAAAGAGTAGTGTCAATTAAATTTGAAAATAAAAAGATTTTGGTTGTCATGGAGTCTTGAGAGATAGGGATAAGTAAGTAAGTAAGTGTTAGTCACTTAGTCATGCCCGACTCTTTGCGATCCCATGGGCTGCAGCCCACCAGGCTCCTCTGTCCATGAGATTTTCCAAGCAAGGATACTGGAGTGGGTTGCCATTTCCTTCTCCAGGGGATCTTCCCAACCCAGGGATCGATCCCAGGTCTCCCGCATTGCTGGCGGATTCTTTACCAGCTGAGCCACAAGGGAAGCCGAGAGGTAGGGATAAATCCTCTTAATTAGTCATCTGAAGATTTACCAAATGGCAATGAGAGTGAAATAGGAAGAGAAAGTTTGGTTATATTGAATACCTAGTGGAAAGTGTTGTGTTTCCCCTAATGCTTTGCCTTTCTTTTACAGCCTAGCTCTACCATTTAAGTCAACAGTTTTCAACATTTTTGTAACCGTAAGACATATGAGAAGTCTAACGCACCCCCAGCAGCAGCAGTGTTGAACTTCTGCAGTGATCCTCTTAGAAGTTTAGAGCTGGGATCCGTCACGTCACAGAAGAGATTCTTTGCATTTCAAAATTTCCCCAGGAAAGTGGTATTTAAAAGCATGCAGGTGAAAATTCTCCCCCTCAGGGAATTCTGATAATACCCAGCTTTAATTCACTTATTTTGGTTGAGAGTAAATGAAAACTCCAGTATCCTTGCTTGGGAAATTCCATGAACAGAGGAGACTGGCGGTCTACAGTCCCTGGGATCGCAGAGTCAGACACGGCTGAGCAACTGAGAAGAGAAATGAAACCATCCCAACACTAACCTTCCTATGTAAGTAGAAAGTCAAGAATGGAGATTTCAGTAATTCACATTCTTGGAAGTTGTCAGAATGTTATGTTAAATAGTTTACTAATAGTTTTAATCTGTGTCATAAGCAAAAACTTTGTAAGTAAATAATCCCCAACAATAGCAACCAAAACCAACTAGGAACGGGAAGTAATTATTCCAGTATGCTTGGACTAGGCAAGCAAAAATGTAATCTCTGCACAAATGGATATATGTGCAGGTTGTGAACTTGTTTCAGTTTAGGTAAAGGGATTTTGACCTTAAAACCAGTTTAAATTTAGTGTAATTTTGTGTGCGAGGACCTCATTTTTGAGGTTGCTAGAGACATCTAAATATACTATATTATTTAGAATATTTCTTAATATTACAATATAAAATAAATTAGTTTCCTCTAAGATGTTCACTACCCATTCATTCTTTCATTTAGGCTATTTATTTAGTACCTGCCATGATCAATCTTTGGTAATTTTTTAAAAATGAGATTTTACCACTTGACAGTTTACAACCTGGTGGCAGAAAATAAATAACCATTCAAGTAATTAAAAATTACAAAATACAGATGATTGTTATAAAACTAAAACTATAAATTGCTACTTTTAACATTTTATCTTTGTCTTTAATTTTTGTCAGCTTGATTACTATGTGCCTTGGTGTGTTTCTCCTTGGGTTTATCCTGCCTGGGACTGTGTGTGCTTTCAGACTTGATTGACCATTTCCTTTCCCACATTAGGGAAATTTTCAGCTATTATCTCTTAAAGTATATCCTCAGGTCCTTTCTTTCTGTCTTCTTCTGGGACCCTTATAATGCAAATATTGGTGTATTTAATGTTGTCCCAGAGGTCTCTTAGATTGTCTTCATTTTATAAATTACTGCTTTAAAAGCATGTAAAGCACACCTCACTAGTTTGGAAGATGAGGGGAGGTTTACTACAAAAATGAATTTTTGCTGTAATATAGAGAATTTTTTGAAACAAAGTTAAGGAGATTAAGTTCAATGTTAGGGGCAGCAAACTTCTGCAGAGAGAATTTCTAAGGGAAGGAAAATATACATGAAAGTCCTTAATGCAGATGAAGGACATGTAATATGAGGAATCTGCACCAGGCCTGTGCAAGATCTGAGCTTGAAACAGGCTTGAGGAAGAAGAATGAGAAGTAAAAGTAGGATGTTTTACAAGGACTAGAAATACTGTACTCACAGATGAAGCTGAAGTGTGTGTTTTGGACATATGAATACTGAGAAGTAAAACAAGTTTTATAAATTTGATGATATTAAATTTGCATTAAAAAACAACTTTGCAGTGTAAACCAATCGGATGTGTGAGAGTAAGCTTTGTCATTTTTAAAATACAACTTTTCCATCACCATGCAATAATCAGTATGACACCATTATAGAGAACACTCATTTTTAAATAAAAATTACTTCAAAATAACACCCTTATAGAATAGTAATATATATATATATATGTATGTATATTTAAATCACTGAGGAGGTCTTCCATCTGAACATATACATATACTATATATCAGAAATGAGAAGATTAGTAAATTGAAATCATTGCTATTTTGATTTAAAGTGAATAACTTAAAAGTGAAAATTAGCCAAAACTTGCACAGAAAGAGACATTACAAAGTTTTTAATTTTTATTTTTACTTGAAATGGTATTTTGGAGTATTTTTTTATTTACTGAGGGAGTACCTCAGTACTGAGGTAAATTTATGAGGTAAATCTCATGAGATGGTTGACAAAAACCACTACATATTAATATGTTGCATAATATTAGAATATATTATTTGCAATAAAGATTTACCTATTTATACAAAAACAAGTGTTTTATATTCAAACAGTCAAATTTAGTTGGTTAAATAATTATAAATTTTACCAAGGGGTACAAATCTATAGATGCTATCTTTTTATTGGTTTGGGCTTCCCAGGTGCCTCAGTGATTAAAGCATCTGCCTGCAATGCAGGAGACACAGGTTCACTCTCTGGGTCAGGAAGATCTCCTAGAGAAGGAAATGGCAACCCACTCCGGTATTCTCGCCTAGGAGATCCCATGGACAGAGGAGCCTGGTGGGTTCTTGAGGTCACGAAGAATCGAACTCAACTTAGGAACTGAGCACAGGCATGTGTTATTTGTTTACTATTAATACAGAGATCAAGATGTAAAAACAATCTAATTCCACTCTAATTTGGCAATGGTCACATTAGTTCAAACAACATAAGGCCATGTAATTTTAAATTATTTTTAAAGTATTAATAAAATGTAAGGTGTGAAAGTCCTGTGCAAATTTACTCTCATTTTAAAGAAAAGTTAATTATGATAAGTAAATGATAATGTTCAAAATCACATTTTCACTTTTTGACTAGTGTAAAAAGAAATAATGAAGACTCAGGAACTGTCTTCAAAAACCTCTGTTCACATATTCTGGAAAACCAAGAATGACTTCTAGGTGAGAGCATAATTGTCCATTTTAAGATTTCTTATAAAATGAGCCTTCTCACACTTGGCAGTCTCTAGTAATACATTAAGTCATGACAGGTATTAATTAACAATGGGTGCCCTTCTCTTGACATCATGAGCCTCAAAAATACTTTATCGCTTGCTAGATTAGAGACTGTGAGAAATGAGTAAAACCAAGAATAGGAATTAATTAAAGATTTCATTAACCTCAGAGACAATATATGATTTGTTTTCAAGCTGAATTTCACGACAGCCATGACATAGTCCAGCTCAAATCAGGTGACTTAATCTAGTGTCCATTAAGTGAAGGACCTAGTATTAACATCCATAAAGCAAATAAACAGAAATATAAACATTACAGCCCCTGATGTCATATGACTACATACAAAAGGCACTTAAAATTTTATGTTAATAACCATGATTAGAGATTCTTTTTGATTACTTCTATCACCACTATCTAAGGCATTCAAGTAAGTGTATATTGTATTGTTAAAATTTCTAAACCAACTTACAATCATTCACAACTAATATTCAGTTCCTTTTTTTTAATAATATAGCACATAAAGTTAACATAAAAAATATGGGACAGTGAAATGGAGGTACAATTCTTTAGTTCTGTCATCGTGATATAACATTTACACTGTAGTCTCATAGCTTTCTTTTCATCATGAATGTTACCATATAAGTGTAGGAATTGACTTTGTTTTTCTATCAGTCAAAATATCATAATGAAAGCAGTTTCATTGATAATGTTTAACTGAACTAAATAATTTAACCATGAAATATTGTAGAAGGAAAATGTATTTGAAATTGTGATCTTCTCTTCATTTTGTTTTGTCATTTTGACTATCATCTAATGTAAAGTTCTCCAGTTGGAGGCTCAGTGATTTAATATACCTTCTTCATCTTGGATTGTTCCTCTGAAATCAGCAGCAAAATTATTTTCTATTTAAAAGTGTCCTTTAAAAAACATGTAAAAATCATCACCCTAAGGGCCTGTATCATTTTTGGCCAAAGAAATCCTTAGAACAATAAAAACGAAAGTGTACTCCAATTGCACACACAGCAGTTAAGGGCATATCTTTACAAACTCAACTGACGTACACCTGTTCTCAAATAAGCCCCAGAAAGTGCTTATGATCCTGAAGGCTTGATTTTTGTAGAGGAAAAGGACGTTTTATAAGGAGTGCATCTCTATTTTGCAACAAAGAAGATTATGTCATGTTTTACTGACAACTTTCCTCTCTGTGAAAATGAGATAGTTTATGTTTATTAAAATTGTAGCCTCAAAAACTAATATATATATAATATGTATATTATATTACATCCAAGCTAATCTATTGCTTGAAAAGATGCTATCATTTGAAAAACTCTAGTAATCAGAAAATAACTGCAGTCTCTTTGCTCAGAAACCTAAACAGCAGAACTATGCATGTTCTGTGTGAGTGACATAGGCTATAGACACTTTTGATAGTCAGGTTTTAAATGAAAATTTCACTGGAAGTCAGCAGTGATTTCTCATCTCATCTATGCTGCTGCTTAGTTGAACAGATCACTGAACTGACCAATTTTCCTAAGTTCATCATAATTATTTGTGTAATTCTCATTTACACTAAAATCTCTAAGGTTCTTCATAGTCTAACATTCCATTACTTTAACATTAATATTCCCAAAAGTAGAACAACTCCAAATCTTTTACTCAGAGATACATAAGGTGCTTTGTATGGATTTATTGAATAGTAATTTTACACAGTAAACTATTTGAGAATCTACCTGTGCAAGACTATGGCCATATGCATCAAAATAAAGAACATTTTATAAAATAACCTTTGTAAAAGAGCTTAAATGAACTTCAAAATTTAATTGAACCTTAAAATATAATATGAGATGCAAATAGAGATCTTTTTACTCCAAATTTAATTGATTTGGGAATTTATGCTGTCTTATTTGACTTTTGTAAATTTGTAAATATAAAAAGTTCAACATTAGTACTAAAAATTTAGTCTTCTTATATGTCAAACAGCATTCATCATTGGTATAACACTTTACATTTTCAATGTTTTTTTC
This sequence comes from Dama dama, assembly GCF_033118175.1. Lineage (NCBI taxonomy): Eukaryota > Metazoa > Chordata > Mammalia > Artiodactyla > Cervidae > Dama > Dama dama. The sequence continues at coordinate 64,064,509 of NC_083710.1, read as the reverse complement.
AGATACATTATTTACCTTCTTATTTTCTTAGGGTAGAGAGCTACAGAATATTGAAACCATCCACTTGGGTATCAGTGGGAACCAGAAGTCTAACATACAAGTTGAGGAGTTAATAAGGTATGAAAAGATAACATATAAATAGAGATAAACAAAGAAAAGGTGAAGGAGAAAGATTTTTGAAAAGGAGAAGGAGGAAGCAAGAGGAAGAAACATGTGGGAAGTGATAGATTAATACTGACCAATAATTTCGAGCTTGTAATATGGCATCTTCCCACAGGTGCCTTGAAACAGGAAAAACTCTGTTGAAGGATTCAGCATCAGTGATTATTGAAATGTAGCATAAAATTTTTAAAATATCCATGCTCAAACTCAATTCCCAGCTCATTCTGTATTATGTAAGTTCACATTATGACATTGAAAATAAACTCATGTAAGTGAACTGTTTTGATGTACGTTATTCATTCAACAATATTTCAAGTACCAATTGTACGTTGCACTCTATGCTACGTGAGTAAAGTGCTCTTAAGTACTATCTTCAATGGAGTGGTTTTTAAATTTTAACTTGCATAACAATCACCAAGGATCTTGCTAAACTGTCAATGCTTGAGCCATGGAAAAAAGAACCTGATACATTCCTTGTAGAATGCACTCCAAGCATTGGCATTTTTGACTATGAACCCAGGTGACTATAGCTCTGCTATATGAAAACCATTGGTTTAGAGTCAGAGACTGATGCTAAATAAATAAATATTTAATAATATGTAATAGTATCAGTTTGTTTTGTGCAAGCTTAGTACAGGATAGTGTCTGAGGAAAATAACTGGGAAAGTGTAATCCAGTCTGTGATGAAGATTAAATAACACTTTGAATCGTGGAAGATGTGTAACACTTAGCCATATGAAAGTGTTAGGGGGCGGAAAAGACTCTCAGGAAGAGGAAACAACAGATATGAAGATCTCATTGATTAGAAGAATTTTAACACCTTTGTGTGTCAGAGGAAGTATTAGTATGATTAAAACCCAGAAGGGGATGGTTGAGGACAGAACAACAAGAGGTCTTTATCTTGAGCCCCTCATGTATTCCTGGTCTCATGAAGAAATATTCCAACCACCCAGGATGCAAAAATTTAAAAGATGATGCCTGGCATACATGGGCCCATCAGCTGAAGTCTCTCCTGGCAGTTCCCTGCCTCTGCTTCACCAACGTTCAATTATTTTCAATACAATCACTGTGGTTGGATAGAATATCAAACTGGAGTTACAGGCAAATATAAGGGAGATGTTGTGGGTAACGTTAAGGACTTTTAACTGCTTTCTGAGAATTAGTTGGAATCTACTGATGGATTTTAAGCAAGTGAATGCCAAGATTAGCAATATATCAGTATCAAACCATCTGTGGATACAGGTGAGAAGAAACAGAGGCAGAACTATTCCTGCTTTTCCTTCAGAGCAGGACAAAGAAAATGTGCAGAGGTCTAATACACTGTGAATGTTGAATATTAATTCTCAGAGCATGAAAATCAAATTTAGAGTTCTCATCTGGTCACACAATATTGAAATAGTGTCTAGACTTGCTGATTGGCATCTGAGTGCCTGTTTCTCATTAAAGTATAATACTCTAGCTAAACATGAGAGTAGTTGAGTCTTCAAATGAGATTTTCTATTCAGAGCCAGTATAATTTAGTTCTGCTCTCACTGAAGTCTATTATCACTTTGTCAAATTATACTACTGTATAACATAAAATCTAGTTAGAGAGACTTGAAATCTAGATTTGGCAGCGTTTAACACATTTTTATCTTGCTCAAAAAAATATCTTTTACCACCATAAGCTCAAGCTTTCACCCTATCACATCTAGGCAGGCAGTTGAATACACAATTACTTCATAGTTCAGGTCATAAACTTTGCACCATAATGCAATGAGGTAATATGTCTTATGATTTTTCTCTGAGTTCCTTTTTTCTAAATGGTGTTCTCATTTCTGTTTTAATATTAAAATGTTTTTAGTCCTTCCATAAAAATGTGTAATGTGACTGTTTGCTTATATTCTGTGCCCAGTGAATAATGAAGTCTCCTCAATATTAAAGTGTTCTCATAATTAGTAGTGTCTGCTGTATCCATTTAATGCTGGGTGTGCTTCAGTTTCTTTTGATGCTTCTGGTAATTTACTCAAACAAACTGCATACTGTAAATGAAGTCAGTCATTATACGCTTAACACTATAAACTAATGAATATACATTTAGAAGCCTTTTTTTAATCTCCAGTGGCTTACATTATATTTTATTCATTGAAAATTATAGATGTTTAAATTACTACTGAATTGATTAACTTAATTTGATAACACAGTTCATCAATGGGATGTGACGTTAAAGCAATTTCTTCCTTGTTTTTGGTTTTTGTCTATCCTTTTTAAATGTCTTCATTGTTAACCTGACTTCCAGAAAATTAATTCTTTACACATTTTATTTGATCTCTCAGCATAACAGAAACACAAACATCTAGCCATAAATTGCACTTGCAGTTAGAGCTCAATGATAAATAGGTTCCTGTTCTTTGCTACTTCCAGTGATGAAATGCTATTAGCTCTGAACTCTTACTTTACTACTCCAGGCTCGATGAATAACATTAATTGTTTTATAACCCTACCAACTCATTCTGCCTGATTCATGTTATAAAACAGTTATGCTCCATTTAGAAGCATTCTCAGAAGGCTTCATTTTTTCCCCTAAAACAAAGAGTTTGACTTTATTAATCTCCATTTTTTTTCTCACAATGCAGCAGAAACTTTGAATTATATACTAAATATTCACAGTTCTCATGGTCTCTGAATTAGCTGAGAAAGGAAACATTTAAACTATATTTAAATTCAGATTTACCCCAAAAGTGTTGCAAAGAAAATATTCAGCTATTTTTGATACATACTTCTGTTACTTGAATTTCATTAAGTTAAAATATTTTAGCAAATATTAAACAAAAATGATATTTGATATCCAAACCTCAAAAGACAAAAGCAGCACAAATGGATACCTAAACATCAAGTGCTACTCAGTTCAATATTCATAAATATGATGAAATAATATCACTTGTGTGCCCAATTTTCATTAGAAAAAGTGGAAAAGATTGAATTTAATTCTTGGCAAAGACTCTGAATACCCCCAAATTATTTAACTTTGTGATCCAGAAGGGCCGACAGAGCAAGAAATGGAATGAAATTAGCAATTAAACATCTTTAATAAATCTGTAAAGCTCTGTATAGGGAATTTCCTAAGGAATATTGTTGTCTTACTATGGAAATATAGATAATTAAACCTACGTATAATATGTTTTAGTTTAGAATGCATTCTGCTAATTAAATGAATTAGGTATTAATTTGTATTAATCATTAAAACTAAGTGGCAAATTTTTTGGATTCATTTCATTTTCACTTCCCTATGTAGAATTAAAAAAATAAAGATTAACAATATTTGCATTTCTGTTTTGAGCACATTTTAAATGTTTAAAAGCCTAATGAAAAATAAGCCACCTAGTGAAAAATAGGCCTATATCAAACAATCAAAGTTAAAATGTTCAGCAGAGGGACAAACTCTCAAAAAGGATCATGTTTACAAGATAAAACTGGTGAGGCAGGCATCTTGTTTTATTACTTAGAATACACAATAGAAAAATTTCAGCTTTTTTTGTTCTTACATTAAAAAAACACTGAAAATAGGGGACCGTTTATATAATGATTGTCCACATGAGTCACTATGAAACATGCATCACTGAAAGTTTTCTAGTTATGAGGAATCAGTCTGCACATGACCCCAATAATTGGGAAATACTATAAATGTTTGAGTAGCTCATCTCTTTATTCAGTTGTAAGTACAGCAACTGCCATAAGTCAGCTGCATGTTGACAATGTAGACCCGCTAAAAGCAACTCATATTTTCTTAAAGTGTGTGTAAAAATTTTCTTCGATTTATCATGTTAATTAAAGAAAACTGTTATCTACCAGGGTTTTTCAGAAAAACAGTACCAATGGGATAGATAAATTTACTGATAGAAAAAAATGTTAATTTATATATTGTATTATATATAAACATGTCAATATATGTGATCTATCTTAATCTCATATATGTGTATACATATATAAAGTAATTGGTTCACATAATTGGAAATTGAAAAGTATGAAATCCATAAGGCAAGCTGATGAGAGGATTTACTCAAACATAAATGCACTATCAGTCATATAAACAACACAGGTCTCAGTGGTGGTTATATTCATCTTTGGTGGTATACATCTTATCTCTCTTTCTGGCAAAATTCTATCTTATTTTGTATTTCATGGACTTAATTATAAAATCAACCACTGCATATACTTTATATAAAAAGTAGGAATATATGCATGGGAAATTTAAATAATATGCATAAAAGTATGAATGACCCAGTAAGGAAGGAAGATATGCGTGCCATTACTAGAGTCCTCACTTACTAAACCAATCATAACACCAGAAAATAAACACTTTCTTTCCTCTTTTTATCCTCAGATAAATTCAACTTAGCAACAATATTTTTCTTTTGCAAAAACTCGAAGCTTCATTCCTGACAACTCTGTCTTTGATGGACTGATCAGAACCAGCCCATTAACTTTGATTGATTGACTTAAAAAATAGTGAGATATGTCTCAACACATATCCTGAGTTCCAGATGTGTTCTTTCATGCCCACGTGGTATGAACCAACCTATCACATCTTCCTAGAGTCCAGCATTCCAGCCAGAATAGCAGCACTATTCATTGCCTCTTTGTGCAGTAAACTAAGATAACTTACTAACATGGAAACATGCATTACTGTATGTAAAATGGACGGCCAGTGGGAATTGCCCTATGATTCAAGGAGCTCAGACCCGGGCTTGGTAACAACCTAGAGGGCGGGATGGGGAGGGACGCGGGAGGGATGCTCAGGTGGGAGGGGACATGGGCACACCTATGGCTGATTCACGCTGATGTTTGGTAGACACCAACACAGTACTGTGAAGCAATTATCCTTCCATTAAAAATAAATAAATAAATAATTATATAAAGCAAAGATATAATATAATGATAGGTCATTGGAAGTGCCTGCTTCCAATTTGATAAAAACATTATAGTGACTCTCGGAGGAAAAATAAGAGTTTTTACACCTGCACACAAAGACTTTCAAACAAGTAGTCTAATGCCCTTTGTGGAAGATGGAGAGATTCAGGAATGTGTTTGTAACTGTGAGAGGATCACTTGTGCCTCCATGCTTTGATTACTGTATCGTGTAGTCAGGCAACAGGAAAAGAGCATCATACTATACTCTTGATTTAAATTGTGTGCTATAGGCCAGCAGCCCAAATTCACAAGGATTTTGCTTTCAGTATATATCATACCCAAGATGGTAACAGGCAGTTGATTCTCTGGTGGCTCATTTGATAAAGAATCTGCCTGCAGTGTATGAAATCTGGGTTCTATCCCTGGGTCGGGAAGATCCCCTGGAGAAGGGAATGACGACCTCCTCCAGTGTTCTTACCTGGAGAATTCCATGGACAAAGGAGCCCAGCAGGCTACAGTCCAAGGGGTCAAAAAGAGTTGGACGTGACTGAGTGACTAAGCACACACAAAAAAAGATTCACTTTAAGTGGACAGGCATTTCTGAGTGAATAGGTAGGTATCTGATACGACTTTTGCCTTATTCAACTTGAGGTTAATCAGATCCTTGGCCAAAAGCAATTTTTGTGGGATTCCACATGCAAATACAAAAAAAAAAAAAAAAAAGGGAGTGCTCCATAGGCCAACTGTAAGACTCCATAGGACAATAAGAACCAGCTGAGTAAGGTGGTTGGGTGATACTGACTTTATTTTATGTAAAGTGAATCAGGCCCATAAAAGAAGTTGTGAAAGACAGAAAGAAGACAGTAAATGTAATACAGCCAAAAACAAATTTGGACCAGGATAAAGACTTGGACAGCAAACAGGACATAGGACATATACTAACAAACATTTACATGGCTGTTTATGCACATATGTGCATACATACTGAAATTTGGAACAGATTTTCATGAGAATCAAACTAGAGGAAGAATTTGCAAGGAAAATCAAGTTTGGCTTGATAAAATATTTTATTATTGCAATAAACATGTATAATTTACTTTCGATCCCTTGAAAATGTAGCAATTTGTCTTTATGTATTTCACTTATTAAATGGTATTCAATTAAATTTTTTTCTGTAATTAGATTCTGCCTCAGTTTATGTTAGCAAATGCAGATGGTTATGTCAAATTTATTTACATTTTCCTGAACATTCTAAGTTCAGTAACTGAGCAGTGATTTTGTCCAGTGATATCAAGAAATGCCTCCAGCTATTTGTTATTTTTTGAAGTTCAGAACAAATGTCAACCAAGAGATATCATAGCACTTGACAATAGAGTTCTCAGGATATATCAAATCAAATTTTATCTTTAATATTCTACAGTATAGACCATTTTTTCTCTAAGGAAATTGTTATATAAAATTTTTCATAATTTTACTTTTCAAAAAAGAAAACACAAATACTTTATCTCACATAATTAATTATTAAAGAAAATTTTATCTTAAAATAGATCACCTTATATTAAAATTTTAAGGAACTGCTGTTTTTATCTATGTGAAACCGTTTGCCTATTAAAAGTGTCCTTTCAAACCAATGTTAATGGGTATTATATAATTTATGATTGTAATTTTGGGGCAATTTTTGATGATAATGATAATCTGTGTCATTTGTGGCATAGATCAGTAAGTGTATTGGACTCTATTCTTTTGTCTTTTAAAAAGTTGCTGAACCATTATATTTAAAATCATAATATTCATCTTCATTTAAAGCAAGATCATTTTGAATAATCCTTTAGGATGATTCAAAACTAGTGGAGTTATATACCTTTTGGAGGAAACACTGGCATAAATAACTATCAAGAAATTTGGCTAATAAACATTCAGAGTATGACTTGCTGTATTGAAATAGACCTTGCTATTTTATTTCTGGCAACAACAGAATGGACTATATGGAGCATTCATTAATGATAATTATTTTCTTTTTGAAATGAATGATGAAGGAATCTAAACATTCTTTATTTTTAGAAAAAATATCTAAACTGTAGACAAATGTGTGTATATATATATTATTTTATTGTGAATTTATTTCATAAAGTACAGTTTTAAACTCTGTGGTTTCCATCTTTGCATTTTACAAGCATTTGTGGAGGAGGTTTCATGTCGAACTACTTCAAAGGCTTGTGTTTAGTTGAATTGAGTTTGTAGTAGAGTTATCTTCTTAAAACTTGAGACATGAAAGAACTAAACCTTTGCGAACAGCATTTCTTGAAAGAAGCCTTTCCCAGTGAATATGCTGCCTGAGGGCATTTCTTGATCAAAAATGTGAAGATCTAGCACTCATTCATCATTCATTCATTCATTCATTCATTTTCTTCCTAGCTTCATCCCAAGATCTGAACACACAGGGCTAAACCAGGCAAACAAGGTCCTTTTGATCATTTCTATTTGGGAAGCAACAGATGAGAAGCAAGTAAATGATAATTTAAGAATATAAACTCAGAGAGCGATCAGTACTATGTGCTGTGCTGTGCTAAGTCATTTCAATAGCGTCTGACTCTGTGACCCCATGGACAAAGACCCCATGCAATCCAACAGGCTCCTCTCTCCATGGGATTCTCCAGGCAAGAATACTGGAGTGGACTGCATGCACATCTCCAGGGAATTCTCCTGACCAAGGAATCAACCAGCATCTCTTTCATCTCTTGCACTGGCGGGCAGGTTCTTTACCACTAGTGCCAGCTTGAAAGCCCGATAACTACTATAACAAGAAGCAAAAGCTGGTGGACATATAATCAAAGCAAGCTTCCTTCTTTTGTGAATGTACTTATTACCCCAAAGTCTTCCCTGGTGGCTCAGTGGTAAAGAATTCACCAGTCAATGCAGGCTTGATTCCTGGATTGAGAAGACTTCCTGGAAAGAGAAGTGGCAAACCACTCTAGTATTCTTAATTGGGAAATGCCATGGACAGAGGAGCCTGGTGGGCTATAGTCCATGAGGTTGCAAAAGAGTTGGACATGATAACCCACCAACTAGTACCCTAAAATGTTTGTGCTAAGGTTACTAAACTTACTTTACTAGTTAATAAACCACAACACATTTTTATTGAAGTTGAATTAAAGGGAAAGAAACAGAACAGTCCCAGAGAAAATACATAAAAGCACCTGTTATCTAGTTTAATTCTGTATCTACAGACAAAGTCCAATCAGTAGTGCTCCAAATCCTCCTCTCTCCTCAATGTGCTCTTCCCCTCCAATAATGCCTAACAGGAATAGAGAATCAGCAGCAGTCTGAAACAGACAAATTTACCCAAATTTTTTGTCAGTTAAAAAAAAAAATCAAAATTAGAAAACTTTTTCTTGTTTATATGAACATAACCAGCCATGGCAGCAACTCTGCATCCCACCATGATCCTCCCTCCCCTTTCTTTCGTTGCAGTTTTCATGGTCTGTGTTCCTATATGCCTTTCTCTGTTCCCAGAGTATATATTCTCAACGTCTGAGCATCTGTTCTTGAGGATGGATATTCCGGGTGACAGGATTGTGGTGAGCTGTTATGGTCCATGACATGACTTCATTGCTCTTGGGTTTTTCCTAGACTTTTTCTGAGAAAATTAAGTGTCTTTTCAAGACTCAGAACATAGAGGAGATAGCTTGCCTGCCCAAGGCTCCCACTGTTATAGTGGTTCCTTTCTATTAATTTCTACCCACAAGAAATCTGTTCCTGACTCTCCTTTCTCCTTTTCAAAGATAATTACATCAAAAGTAGGTGGTAGCTTATTTACTCAAAAAGCATAGAGAATAAGTTGTGATGTTCTTTTATTATTCAAAGAATCATATGTACAGCAGATGACACCACCCTTATGGCAGAAAGTGAAGAGGAACTAAAAAGCCTCTTGATGAAAGTGAAAGAGGAGAGTGAAAAAGTTGGCTTAAAGCTTAACATTCAGAAAACTAAGATCATGGCATCTGGTCCCATCACCTCATGGGAAATAGATGGGGAGACAGTGGAAACAGTGTCAGACTTTATTTTGGGGGGCTCCAAAGTCACTGAAGATGGTGACTGCAGCCATGAAATAAAAAAGATGCTTACTCCTTGGAAGGAAAGTTATGACCATCCTAGATAGCATATTAAAAAGCAGAGACATTACTTTGCCAACAAAGGTCCATCTGGTCAAGGCTATGGCTTTTCCAGTGGTCATGAATGGATGTGAGAGTTGGACTGTGAAGAAAGCTGAGCACTGAAGAATTGATGCTTTTGTTGGAGAAGACTCTTGAGAGTCCCTTGGACTGCAAGAAGATCCGACCAGTCCATCCTAAAGGAGATCAGTTATGGGTGTTCATTGGAAGGACTATGCTGAAGCTGAAACTCCAATACTTTGGCCACCTCATGCGAAGAGTTGACTCATTGGAAAAGACCCTGATGCTGGGAGGGATTGGGGGCAGGAGAAGAAGGGGCCGACAGAGGATGAGATGGCTGGATGGCATCACCGACTCGATGGACGTGAGTTTGAGTAAATTCCGGGAGTTGGTGATAGACAGGGAGGACTGGCGTGCTGTGATTCATGTGGTCGCAGAGAGTCGGACATTGACTGAGCGACTGAACTGAACTGAACTGAACTGAAGTAGTGAGAAATACTTCTGAGTTTACAAGTATTCCTAAGCAAACTGAAATATGACCCTAATAATACCAATATGTTCTGGAAAGTATCCCTAAGGAGTCTGACACTAGTTTTCCTTTTCTTCATTTTGGTAATATGTGCTAATTATAAAGAGAATTTTAGGAATTAATAGGCATTAATTAATAAAAATATCTCCATAATTAGCTACTTCTTGATCAGATGCCACCACCTTGGCCTCTGTATAACATGAGAAAGAATTAAGATCATTTCAGGTTCTTGACAAGATGAATGCATCTGTATCTCCATACCCAGACTAATCCCTCTGTTTGTTCTTTAATCTTCCTCAACCACACACTTCCATCATGGTACAGTGACCCCAGCAATAACTGCAGCCAGGGTGGCCATTTCCTTCTCTTATCACCACTTCTTTTCTTTCCTGACCATTTTCTACTGTAACCTAATTCCAGCAGTTCTTCAAATATTCAGGACCTATATCCTACTTATCCAACTGTTGTTAACTATTTATCTTTTCTTTTCCTACTTTCTTCCTTGCGTGAGCGCTAAGTTACTTCAGTCGTGTGACTTCAGTCACGACCCTATGGACTGGTAACCCACCAAGTTCCTCTTTCCATGGGATCCTCCAGACAAGAATACTGGAGTGGGTGGCCATGCCCTCCTCCAGGGGAATCTTCTCGACCCAGGGATCAAACCCACGTCTCTTATGTCTCCTGCATTGGCAAGCAAGTTCTTTACCACTAGCACCTCCTGGGAAGCCCACTTTACTCCTTACCAGAATGCATATTTCATTATTATTAGTATTTTTAAGAGTTCTTTTGTTGTGGACCATTTTTAAAAGTGTTTATTGAATTTGTTACACTATTGCTTCTGTTTCATGTTTTGTTTTTTTTAAGCTACGAGGCATGTGGGGTCTTAGTTCCCCAACAAAGGATCAAACCTGCACCCCTTGTATTGGAAGACAAAGTCTTAAACACTGAACCACCAAAAAAGTCTCCCATTATTATGATTTTCTTATGAATACCTTTTTCCTTCCCCTCTCTTCCTCCACCGTACTTGCTGGAATCATCACCAACCTTATTTAATCCCAATTTACTCTTCATTCCATGTGCGCTAGCTAGACTCCCTTTCCACCTACTGATCTATTATTCTCTTATTTCCTCTTGATCCATCCCATAAATTTAGCTTCTAGGGACTACTTTGACTGAGCTTCCTGCCCTTCTGGTTTCCTGTAGGGATCAACAGATGGAATGGAATAGGAGATCGGAGGATGGGGAGACATATTTCAAGGTACTGTCAGTCTTCTGGCTTGCTTTCTGTAAGGCCACAGATTTGCAGGAGCTGCCAGTCCTCTAGCAAAGCCATTGCCCCTACAGAGTGGCCTTTTCACATCTTTCAGCTTTGAGTGCTCTCCAAGATTTTAGTTCAGCTCTAAGCAATGGTCTCTAAATCAAGATACAGTCCCTGAATCTTTGCTCTTTCTGTTTTTCCTCCTCTGGTGATTGCATCCATTTTCAAGACTTTAAATTCCAACTTAATAATCATGAGTGTTAACTTTTTATCTTCAGTACAGACTTCTCTTTTGTATTCCAGAATAACCATCTTAACCCCTGCAGTGGGAGGTCTGACAACATCTCAACCTGAATAAAGCTAATGTGAACTCATTCAGAGATCTCAAACCTGCTTCATCTTCAGGTTTTCCCTTCAGGTTTTGGTTAATGGCAGCTTCATTGATCCAGTTGTTTAAGGCACCTTAACCCCTTAATCTCTCATCTCCTCTCACTGTCTCTCTCACTCACTATTTTCAGCATCAATCTTCACCTTGGTGATTCCATTTCTTGCTGCCTTTAAACATGCCACATGTGTTTCTACCACAGGGCCTTTGAATTTGTTACACCATCTGCCTGGAGAACTATTTTCTAGATATTTTCTGGTTCACTTCCTCTCTTCAAGTTTGTGCTTAAATATATCACTTATTCAGGGAGGTCTTTTTCACAGCCCTGTGTAAAGAAAAAAATATCTCACCATCACAGACCCCACCCTATGTCTCTGACCTTCCTGAATTTTTCCATAACTCATACCACTGTTTGAATCACTACTTGACATGATTTATTCGTGTTTTGTCTACTTCTAAGGGTTACTCAATCATTTTTACATTATGTGTGAATATAGTGAGCATTTAGAAGGTGTCTAATAAATATAGATTGAGGGAGCAGTCTCTTCTCTGTGGGATATCATTACATGACCTTTTATCATGATTTCAGGAGGCAATATATTAAATTTGAATGTTTTCAGATGCTTGACTTTCAAAATAAATTGTCTAAGAAAAATATGTAAATGAAAAGACCAATGTCATGAGGACCGAACTTATTTTTTTATTATAACACATTTTTATGAGAAATTCATATGTTAAATGCTCTTCCTGTAAGTGTTTTGTTATTCTGACACTAAATGAATAGGCTCCCAGAGAAACTCTATATGACCAGTTTTTCTTTTTAAAACCATAGTCATACAAGTCTCAGTGTTTTATCTAATGTTAAGTATATATTATATCATAGTTCTTTTTTCCTTTTCAGACAAGAGTAAGAAAAATGAAGTAAATATATTAGAAGCACAGTTTCTGCTCTATTAATAGGATTTTAGATGCAAAATTTTAAGCCAGTGTAGAACCATACAATCTCTGCAACCTTGATAATAAAGTGTATTTTATTGTAAATATCTTGTATATCACTAACAAAAATCAAAATGAGCAAGGCTAAGAATGAACTGAACTGCAGTTTATTTATTTGAACTCTCTACAACATACCTGTTTTGTTATTGTCACTGATAGAATCCCTCTTACTGTAGTTTGTTTTCCTTTTATATCATAATGATGACAATAAACTCAGAACCAGATCATTAAGGGGTTCTACAAAATGGCTAGTATAAACCAGGGCATAAGGTAATTAGACCTTTATGACATTCCCTGGCAATACTTACCTGTTAATATGAAGGACAATGCAAAAGTATAGAGACTAAACAGTATTTTACTTACAACATATGTGGATTTTAAAATCAGGCTAGGATACTGTTTAAAGCTTTCTTTTAAAAAAATATTTTCTTATGTGTAAGTATCTTGATAGAGACAGGTAGGTAATTTGTACCAATTTCTCATTCAATTTACTATGCCTATTACATGGTTGATTAAAAATAGAGGAAGGGGGTGTAAGTTGCTTTGCATAAAGAGAAAAATAGAAAATGGCATTTGTATGTACTTCCTTGATAAGTTAATTTTATGCTTTGTTATTCCATTGTACTGAAATATAGAATATGAGTACGTTTAAGTCTCTGTAATCTACTATGCTAGGAATGCATGAATTTATCCTATTATAGATATCCTTGGATTTACTTCAAAATAGTATTTTATAAAGAATGCATTTTATGAAGAATAGCTATGTCTATAATCCTCTGAATTTTTCAAGTGTGAATGAAATATATTATTTTATGTTTACAGGTGATTTAGGGTAGTTGAGACATTTAGCAATAACAAGATTCATTTTACATATATTTTATGCATAAGAAGAGTCAGTATGCCATCCTAAAATGGCAGGGGATCTTTAGTAACAGAACAGTCTTCATTGTATATAGACTTTCTACTCATCCTTTTATCAGGTTATATACTTGTGTGCTTTGCCAGAACATTGGATAGGGACTAACTTTCATAAATAAAATATATGCATGAATATAATTTGTGATTCAGAGGCTTCACCAGATAATTTTCAGACATATGCTTTAAATTATTTAAAGTATTCTCTTTCTGTATATGCACTACTCCATTTCCCTCCTAAAATTCTTACATATAAAACAATTTATAGAAACTTAACTTTGGATATGCAGGTCAATAAGCAACAGTTCGAACTAGACATGGAACAATGGACTGTTTCAAAATTGGGAAAGGCTGTATATTGTCACCCTGCTTATTTAACTTATATGCAGAGTACATCATGAGAAATGCCAGGATGGATGAAGCACAAGCTGGAATCAAGATTGCCAGGAGAAATATCAATAACCTCAGATATGCAGATGACACCACTCTTATGACAGAAAGTGAAGAAGAACTAAAGATCCTCTTGATGACGGTGAAAGAGGAGAGTGAAAAAACTGGCTTATTCAAGATTTAGAAAACTAAGCTTGTGGCATCCAGTCCCATCACTTCCTGCCAAATAGGTGGGGAAACAATGGAAACAACGACAGACTTTTATTTTCCTTAGCTCCAAATCACTGCAGATGGTGAGTCTGCATTTCACAGCCATGAAATTAAAAGAAATTTGCTCCTTGGAAGAAAACCTATGACAAACCTGTGTGCATTAGTCACTCAGTTATGTCCAATTCTTTTTGACCCCAGAAACTATAGCCTGCCAGGTTCCTCTGTCCATGGAATTCTCCAGTCAAGAATACTGAAGTGGGTTGCAATTCCCTTCACCAGGGGATCTTCCTGACTCAGGGACTGAACCCAGGTCTCCTGCATTGCAGGCCGATTCTTTACCATCTGAGCCACCAGGGAAGCTTATGACAAACCCAGACAGTATGTGAAAAACTAGAGACATTACTTTGCTGAAAGATCCATCTAATCAAAGCTATGTGGGAGTTGGACCACTAAGGCTGAGCACTGAAGATTTGATGCTTTTGAACTGTGGTGTTGAATAAGACTCTTGAAAGTCCCTTGGACTGAAAGGAGATCAAACCAGTCAATCCTGAAGGAAATCAACTCTGAATATTCATTGGAAGGACTGATGCTAAAGCTGAAGCTCCAATACTTTGGCCACCTGATGTAAAGAGCCAACTCACTGGAAAAGACCTTGATCCTGGCACAGATTGAGGGCAGGAGAAGAAGGGGACGACAGAGGATGAGATGGTTGGATGGCATCGCCGATTCAATGGACTTGAGTTTGAGCAAGCTCTGAGAGATGGTGAAGGACAGGGTGTGCTGTCCTGGTGTGCTGCAGTCCGTGGGGTCACAAAGGGTCGGGCACAGCTGAGCCATTGATCAATAACAACTCTCAATAATGTAAAAGAGTAGGGTAACTTTTGTTATTTGACATCTGTCATAACATTTAAAATATTAAAAATTCAAAAAATAAATCATCATTAGGTAATCATAAAAAAATTTTTTTTGAAAACAATATATCCACATTTCTGAGAGATTAAACACAGAAATGAAAACTTATTTCATATTTAAACAAATAAGAAAATTTATGTGCACTTCATTCTATTTTTTATGTTTTTATTGTAACTAACAAACACAAAACTGGCAGTTATTCCCCCAAGCGACAAAACATAAAGACACTTATAAGATGAACCATTTATTAATAAGAATAATGGTGTTTTGCCAAGTTTATTTCTAGCCTTATACTGTTATATTATTTTCCACTTAAATTCTCTTAGGAAAATACAAGCAGTAAATTTGGCTCAATTGGCAGTCAGGAATTATAATTTTAATAGGATAAGCAAATAGTTGTTTATTAATAGAAATAAGGTAAATATTTTTGCCAAGTATAAACTAAATAATATATGTAAATGCTTAGACTATCACTTGACTCAGCACTCGTTGTGTAACATATATTTTAAAATACTATTTCAAACTAATTCATCCACATCCTAAATAATTATTTTTTAATTTCTTATTTCAATGTGCATAAACATATAAACTAGTCATAAAATATTATTTCAGACTAATTCATCAGGGGGCATTCTGTGTGTACATGCTCAGTCATATCTGACTCTTTGCAACCCTAGTGCCTCTAGCACTCAAGGCTCCTCTCTCCATGGAATTTTCCAGGTAAGAATACTGGAGTGGGTAGCGATTTCCTTCTCCAGGATATCTTCCCAACCCAGGGATTGAACCTGAATCTTGTGCATTGGCAGGCAGATTCTTTACCACTGAACAACCTTAGAATGTCTCTCCTAATTATTTAGAAGGAGAGACATCCTAAATTTTTTTTTTAATTTTCTTAATTCAATGTTGGTGAACATCTAAAATATTCATTCATATATATGTTTATTTTTTTTGATATATTGTAACATGTGATATAATATGATATAATAATTCTGAAACCTGACACTATTTCTCTCTCTTAATCAACCAAATATTCTTTTAATATCTCTCAACTTTGCAACATTTGACCCTAACAATATAATTTAGACTATAACTAGTTATCTCACAAGGTTCATTTACTTTTGGAATTGAAAGCCAGTTGGCCTGAAAATGCAATACTTGAAAGAGTTAATTTGTCTTCCTGCACTTGGTTACTTCTTACTGGGAATGTGACTGGGACTCAACACTGGAAAACAGAGCCAAATAAATGTTAACCAACCTATGGGCTTCACAGGTGGCTCAGTGCTAAAGAATCTACCTGCCAAAACAGGTTCAATCCCTGGGTGGGGAAGAAACCTTGGAGGGGGAAATGGCAACCCACTCCAGCGTTCTTGCCTGGAGAATCCTAGGGACAGAGGAGCCTGGTGGGCTGCCGTCTATGGGGTCGCGCAGAGTCGGACGTGACTGAAGCAGCAGCAGCAGGGGAAAATCCCGTAGACAGAGCAGACTGCAGGCCATGCATGCGCAGAGTCGGACTTGACTGCATGACTGGGCACAGCACACAGTCAATCTATCTAATGATGAATCAGAAATGACAAGAAATGTTGGCTTCTATTCATCTTGGAAATTGAATTGTAAAATTTATTTCAGAGCCAAAGCACAGTATGTCACAAGAGCCCTAGCAGCTAAGATTCTGAGGAAAGGCTGTTACACTGAGAAAGCTCAAATGGGTTATCACCCTATCAGTGCTGGGAAAATCACAGTATTCACTTTCCTAGTGTTATAAATATCTAGCAGAATAAAGTTGGCAAATACTTTTCAGTGTCAGGCTTAAGATATTTGAGTACAAGAGATTTAGTTTTCTATTCTTTTTATTTTTGTTTATGACAGCAGGTAGTTTGTTTTCAACTGCAAAATTTATCAAAAATATTAAAATTGAAGTAGATAATACAAGCGGAGTTCAAGGAGTTAAAGAGTTGGTCGGTGTGTATTTCAAATTTTGAAATGATAATTTGAAATTTGAAATAATATAGTATTTGAAATAATAAATATATTAAATTGAAAATAATTAGTTTATTAACATTGTCTAATATTCAGAAAGCCTTTTATATATTACCAAACATCTCTCATATAATATTTATAAATGTGTTTCAAGAAGGCAAACTTCTCTGATGCTCAGGTCAAATTTTAGACACACTCTGCTGCTGCTAAGTCGCTCCAGTCGGGTCCGACTCTGTGCGACCCCATAGACGGCAGCCCACCAGGCTCCTCCATCCCTGGGACTCTCCAGGCAAGAACACTGGAGTGGGTTGCCATTTCCTTCTTCAATGTATGAAAGTGACACACTCTAGATGTTCTTAAACAGATATATATATCCCCAAATTATGAAAAGCCTCAGTGTATAAAAATTAAAATTATCTCATATAAATTAAATACTTATAAGCAGAGTTTACTTATTTTCCTGCATTGTATAATAATAAAATCAACATTTATCAGATTCAGTTATTCAGCAAAGTAAAAAAGATATTAATGTCAAAATAAAAAATTCGAGTTCATAAACTGATATTATCTATTATAAAACAATAAATGGGAAAGCACACATGACAAATGAATGCTTCTTAAATCCCCAGTTTCATTGTGGTACATTCAATAGTGCCAACAGGAAAAAGAACAGCCAGAAACACTTGAGAGAGGATAAAAATCAGAACAAATACAGACATTTTAAAATTTGATATTTTCACTTCTTAAAATACAATCAAGGAAAAATTAATACTGAAAGCTCTCAGAAAAGGCTTTAACTCCATGAATATTAAACAATTGTTTGAAAGCACTTAAATACTTGAGTGAACTGAATGTAAGTAGTGGGAGGAAATACCTTTCAATCATGCAAGATAGAATAAAAAAAATGATGATGCTCATCAATGATATGTGATCAAGAATTCACTGATTGACACAGTGACAAAATCTCCTACTCAATCAAATGTAAATGGGCACTTCCTAACAGTAATACTACAACTGAGCCTTCTAATCAGAGCTGACAGAAAAAGCATTCGTATCATCTTGCCCTACACAGTCATTCTGCAGATGAAGAGACTAAAACAGTTAAGTGCATTCCAAAAAAAAAACCCTAAAAACAAAACAAACAAAAAATTGTGATTAAGCAGTTAACCAATGAAAAGGAAAGAAAATATAGCTTGATCCTCTGTCTTTGATTACAAGGTAAATACACTGTCTAATGTAAGTGACATCTGGCCTGGTCTCAAAGGTAAAAATGTGGGCTATTTTAGGGAAGATCAGTTGGACAAGGTGATGTAAAGTGACCCTGCAGCTTCAGCATTAGCCAGGCAAGGCGAGGGGAGCACATGTTCCCACAAGTTAACCATCCTGGGTGTAAGAGATTAACACAAAGCTTGAGGAATTCGAAGAAGGTTAGTTTAATAGCTTTGCTTCTTTGTCTCCTTTCTTTTTTCTTAGCTTTTGCAAACTCAAGACTGGGATAGAAAAGGAGGTGAGGGGATGGGAAAAGGAGGGTGATGCCTGAATCCTTCTCATGCTTATTCTCAGTTGCTCATTGCAGCCCCATGAACTGTAGCCCACCAGGCTCCTCTGCCCATGGAATTTTCCAGGCAAGTATACTGGAGGTGGGTAGCCATTCCCTTCTCCAAGGGATATTCCTGACCCAGGGATTGAACCTGAGTCTTCTGCATTGCAGGCAGATTCTTCACCACTGCGTTACTTGGGAAGTCCTAAATAATACAAACATTTTCTCCAGGGGCCTCGGTCTGGCAGATGATGAAATCCTGATTCAGTCTTTGTGTATTTGTGGTTTCCCAGGCCTCTTTCTTCTGAAGACCCTCACAGATATCACATTCCTGTTTAGCAATTACCTCTGGACACATGACCCCAGAGCCCCTCTCCTTAATTAGCCAATCATTAGCATTTTTCACGAGAGAGAGAAGGACCTAATCCTGAGTACATTTAAGGCGTAGACCATATTTTCCATAAGTTTATCTAGGCCTTCTCCCTTGGAGAAAGATGAGTGGGAACACTGTCCTACTCACTCCAACAAGAGGGAAAATGCACCAAATGATTTCTCAGTATAACTTCTGTGTCCTGTAGAATGGACTTCCCAGGTGGCTCAGTGGTTAAAAAAAAAAAAAAAAAATCCACCTGCCAAAGCAGGAGATTCAAGAGATAAGGGTTCAATCCCTGGGTGGGAAAGATCCCCTGGAGGAGGCAACTCACTCCAGTATTCTTGCCTGGAAAGTTCCATGGACAGAGGAGCCTGGTGGGTTAAAGTCCATGGGGTTGTGAAGAGTCTGATACAACTGAATCAACTTAGAACACAGCACACATAAATATACATCCCTTTTTTCGATACACCAAATTTTCTCTTCAATCTTTTGTTCTAATCGGTTATTTGAGCCAAACAGTACCGTGATATAGAGATCATAATATTTTTAATTGTCAGGTTAATAGGGAATTTTTTAGCACCAGAGATAACAAAAGTAATAATTAATATTAATTCATTACTACAGACCAGGCACTGATCCAAGTGTTTTTCTGACAATCTCACAAGAACCATTTGAGATGGACATAATCTTCATTATACAGATTGAAATCTAGGGCATAATACATCATGTTGCATAAGATCTTTGAGTTGCAAATAGAAGATACTAGATTTGAATTAGACCTTCTGCTTTCAGTACTCAAGCGAATAGCCTGGATGTTAACTTTAAGGGATTATTTATATTGCTTTATGATCCCAAAAATCTACATATATTTTCACTGTCTTAAGCTTAACATGAATACAAGAAGAATTTAAGAAGTGTTTATGGTTAGCTTTGCAGATTTTTTAAAATATATCGACTGATATGTTAAAACAAAATAACACTGCAAGATGAAATTGTTACAGTCCTTATAAAACTGTCTACTTAGTTGGTTTAGAGAGGCTTGGACAGAGCAGATGACCAATAGTTAAAGCTTGTAGGCATTCTAATATATCATTTGAATAATATTATATCATTCATATTTTATATCTTCTGTAATTTTAAGAGAATAATAACAATGAATATTGTCTTCCTTAAATGATGATAATTTAGGGAATTAGCAAAAGAAATAAGAAAGATTTATATAAAAGCAATGCACTGGCATTCTTCATTACTTATGGTTATTTAGCTAGAATATTCAAGTTCAATATTCAGTATTTTGTGAACATTTTTACAACGGATATGAATATTTCAATGTTAATATTTTAATTTTTTTCATGATTCTAAACACTAAATCTTACCTGTTGGTGCTGACATTTTAGAAAAGCATCTGTAGGTGCATAATTTACAGCTAGAGGGCTAATTATACACAGCACACGCATGGTACTGTAAGTCTGGCATGGACTTAGTTTGGGAATATGAAGGCTGCATCTGGCAAATGGTACAGTAAATGCCAAGATAATTGTGGGGAAGTAAGTCATGACAAGTCATACTTTCTATAGTTCTTGTTTCTCTGGTGCCTTTATCTAATATGATAAAAAGTTGCATTCAACTTCTGTTCCCTGTTCTGATTAGTGGCATGTTTGGAAAAGCTACTGACACAGGATGGTAGGAAAAGTGCTACTCTGTATGAAGTATGCAATCATTTTTGTACAAGTGTGAACATTTAACTATCCTGACCATGGGTTTTGAGGGTATGAATACTGAAGACATTTTTGTAATATATGTGTTTCTTAACAGCATCTCTCTCCTGACAGAGTGAACAGTTTTCCTTCACTGACTGAGGGCAATTAGTTTGTGAAGAATGTAGATAACTTCTCACACAAACCAAGAAGGACTGAGAGGAGGTAAACAGCAGCTGGTGAAAGAAAATGAAACAGCTAGGAGGAAAAATGCACAATGCATATGAGGATGACAACCTTCCTCATCTTTTAACAAATATTTAAAAGGGTTGCTCTCTGCATTTTGTCATAGTGTTTGTCTAATGGGAATTTAAATATTTAATAAGTCCTAAGTATTTTGCTTTGGTTTAGAAGGCAGTTTGTATAAAGTATCACAATTAATCCTAATAATTATTCTAGATAACCCTATGTTTTATAAGCAAAGATGTTTAAGTCTCTGGGTAAATGCCCACAAAGTATGTTGCATATTTTATATACTGAGTTGAGAGTTTGCTTCAGTGCCCTGTTCTCACTTTGAAACACTCAATGGACTAAACTGTAAGTGGATGTGAATCACAGTGGCAAGTCCTGAATATCATAACCTTTCAAAAATCTCTCTTTCATTTGTGACAAAATCAGAATTAATGAGCATGAAAATAAAATGCCTGAGGCTGAAATCTCACAAAAGGCTACACAGAACTTCACTGTGTGATTTTCTAGACTCTCCTTATTCTTTGGTCCAACACTTATAGCAGGGCTGATCTTTAGTGGGTCAGTAAGTATTTGTGTATGTAAAGGACACAGGTGAAGTCATACCTTAGCTACTCTCTTTGTTCAAGAACTCAGGTAGTCCTTGTTTTAACAATTGATATACTCTGCTTTGGCAGAGAATGTAGCATCTTTCCAAAGCATAAAAACAAAGTTACTGAAAACACATTATAGTGGTGCATAACCTTTGAGTGCATATCCATGGGAAAATACAAATAGTTCTGGACTATTAAGATTTCAAAATGATTTGTGAAACTGATTATTCCAAGTCTAATTGTTGTCTTCATTTAGATATTCACCTATTTTTATTTATTCATTTACAGTAAACTTCAACTTTATTTTTAAGATGTCCTCTTTATTTGGGTTTGCAAGAAACCAGAGTATGTGAATCAGTTTTAGGAGAACAGTTTTTCTGCTACTCAAGGAATCAAGTCATATTAATACTGATTATAATTTTACTACCCAGTAATAGATGAGCAATGATTTTAAAAGAACATTTGTAAAAATATTTAAGATTTCTTGCTCATATTAATTCATAAGATGCCTGACCTCTAAGTCCATAATGGAAGTTCATTTGGACTTTCCATTTAGTTCTCCTTCTTCACAGAAAAATAATTATAACACTTGTTTTCTCCTAAAGATTCCCAAATATACACTATACTGATTAAACGTGAATCTGTATCCCTCATAAAATAACATATATACCAAAAAAAAAAAAAAGAAATGAAGTTTTTCTGATTTTTATGGCTATCTATATTCATTTTGGTTTGAAATTAAAGTGTAATTGACACATTAATTTCAGGTGTACAACATAATGATTCAATATTTGTCTATACTGCAAAATGATCACTGCAGTAAGTCTACTTAACATCCATCAACATACATAGAAAGAGAATTTTTTTCTTATAATGAGAACTTTTAAGATCTACTCTTAGCAGCTCTCAAATACACAATGCAGTATTATCAACTATAGTTGCAATGGTGTACTGTATTTTGCTATTCACTTAATGCTTTAAGTAGTTTATAGGTTTTCTTCTGAAGTTTAGAAGAATTTCCTGTATTTAATTGTATTTCCTGGACACTCTCTTGCCCCCAATTTCTACATCTGTAATTAAGTTAAACAGATAAATGTAGTACACAGCACTGCTTTCAGAATGAGTATGTATATTCATTTCTAGACTTCTTTCCAGTATATTTAATTCCTTTACATGTCACCAATGAACTGACACCTTCAGGTAGAAATGACATCTTAAAATGAGCAAGTAATTAAACACACAAACCCACACTTACACACATCCTCACACATACAGAGACACAGGTTAATAGGCAAATTGATAGGTAAATGGATCTAGACTTTTGAGATCACGGTTTGATAAAATGTATATTCTCCAGTATGTTAATCATTGTTTCATGAATACAATTTTTACTTATTTATTAGTTTTTTGTATATTTATGTTTCTGGATGTAGCCTAATACATTTGTTTTGATTTTATAAATGTTGAACTTTTTTGCCTAAAAGCAACATCTAGTTTTATGTCTTGCAGATCAAAAACAAGAATATTTCTGTCTTTGTTATGTATTCTTAAAATATGGTATGTTTGATCCATCTGTTTTCCAAAACACATTGATATATTTTCTGACAAATATAGCCAGATCTACTTTTCTGCAGACACATGGTAGACACTTTGAATTTATCTTAAGCCCTTGATAATGAGTAAGCCTTTAACAATGAGTAAATCATCTTAATGTTTTCTCAACTAGATGATCAACAAATGTACTTCAATGTTATTTTATTTTTTAAAACTTTGCTGATGAAGTTGAACATTCTACAGCACCTTGAAGTAGTCATGCATTGTCTCACATAAAATAAAATGTTTTATTTAACTTACAGCATTTTTAAGAAAACTCATAAATTCAATTATGCTACAGAAAGAAATTCAGTGAGATGATTGTTCACAATATTTATATTTATTTTATAAGAATCCATATCAAACACATGTTCCTTCAGCTCCCAGTATTTTCTAATCCTGTATATAGAAAGTTATTCTAAGCAACAGAATAATTGCAATATGCAGTTACCAAGCATTTCAAAATAATTTGCAGTAACTTCTAATGCTCTTGTAATGAAAATTGTCAGAGATAGAGATTTAATTTACAAAGTGATAATTATAAGTGAAAATAATTACTCGCAATATATTTTTGCATTTGTATTTTATTAATATTTAAGTACTAATATTTCTATCTCCTTTTCGTTTTCTGAATTATTTCTGAGAAAACCTTTGCCTCTTCAAGGTTTCTTAGGACAGCAGTTCTGCACATTTTCAGTGGTCAATGAGAAATGCTTAGATTGCTCTATTTGTATTATGCAATGAAACACTTCAATCACTTTCAGAAAAAAATGTGCTTATAATTGAGAATAAATATGTAATGTCTCAGTATTTATATGTATGATTTAAAAAGCTTTCTCTGAAAATAAATAGTAACTCTGTAACCTTTAATATTTATAGACTTTAAACATGGATTTTAAAATATTTTCTTGAGTAATGTCTTCACTTCAGATTTTGAAAGTTCCTGGAAGGAAAATGGCAAACATTAATTAATAATCTTGTTTTACAATTTATTGTGGAATCCAATCCAATGATATATGGCTATAATCATTTTAATCTTCTTATAAGAAAACATTAAATACTGTCAAATGACGGTAACATTGATGATGGACATTGTGTGTAATTCACATTTTTGTAGTATTTATTGTTCAAAGAATATCTATACCTATCATATTATGCTTTTTAAGATAAATCATGGACTTATGTGTGTGTGCATTTAAATAAAACTTGTAATTAAGGGAAGGTTGCTTTCACTACACTCACACAGTGTGTGATCTTTGTAAACAGCTACTTTTAAAGGTCAATCAAGAAATGTGTATGGTATCATGGTGTTAATCAGTAATCTACTTTTGACACTAAACACTGACTACTAGTTCTGTAAAATAAATTTATGGGAACATGTATACCATTAATAATTTTAGCACTTAAAATAATAATTAGTTGTTATAACTCTTGCTGATCAAATGGTAATCACAACATGTAAGTCACCAAATTCTGATTTTTTAAACCAAATAAATCTAATATACCCATAGCAGCAGCCTCTGTTCATAAAACGTCAACAGTATGTATCTTCTCACATGAACTTGTCTCTCCTCTCTCAAGAGCTAGAGTAGTATACTTCACTCACGTGAGTCTGACCAATAAAATACTGCAGAAATGATGCTGGACCAGTAGGAAGCATAATTAAATGGCCTAGTACTTTACATTTTCTAGGAACCCTATATGAAGTATACTTATCCTAAGACAAACATTCCATTAAAAAAGAAAAAGAAACAAGCTCAGGTCTCATGCATCTTGTAGAAAATCAGAGGAAATACAGAGAGGAAGAGAGCAAGAGCACTAAGATGCATAGATAAGGAAACCATCCAGGAAATGGATCCCAACACCTTCAGACACTACGTCTCCTGCCACACGGATCAGACATGACCTGCTAACTGAACCCTTCCACAAAAATCATGAGCAAATTAAAGTGTTTTTTTGAACCAGTAAATTTTCACAGTAAGTTATGTAAGTAGTGGTTATGTGAAACACCCATGTTCACATGGAAGAATTATAAAACAAACAAACAAACAAACAAAAAATACCAAGGAAAATATAAGTGTTTCAAATCTATTAATAATATAGAATAGTTGATCTGCAATTAAAATTAGACTGTGTAATGTACTTCAATTATTTCTTGACAATTTAATGTTGTTTTCTTTCAGGAACTGTCCCCTTACCCTCATCAGATGGTGTCAGCATTATTATTTTCCTTAATTCCTTTTGGTAGATAAATAACCTGGGGTAGCCAATAGGTAGCAGGCACACCTGGATTGTGATTAGATTAAAAGTTATACAACACTAGATGATTAAGAATCCTTTTTATATCATTATTACTGACTCTACAAAGAAAGGAATCTCTCTTTTTGAAATGGATATGACTGAGAACCAGCTGATCCTTGGGCTAACATGTGGAAAAGACTTGCTTAAGAATTATTGTTTTAAAAGTATGTAAAATGGATCAAAGTGAACAAGAAAGAGAGATGATTGATAACACCTTTTGAACTCTAGGACCTAGTCATACCTTAAGCAAGAGTGTTCTCTTTGATTTCATAGATATACAAGCCGCAAAATGTTATTTTTTTCTTGGACTAGTTACAGTTGGTTTTCTGTTACTGAGAATCGAAGTCCTGACAACTGAACTATATAGAATATTGTGTGATCTGTGGAAGTGGCAAGAACTCATAGTAGAGATCCTGCCTACTGTGAATTTATTAGCAAGACAAAAATTTAAATTGGAAATTGTATTAGCATTCATTTAATTTTTTTTTTTTTTTACCATTTTTATGTGTAAAATTTTGTGCTGGCCATATATAGTTATACATACAGCCCCTATATTATGCATGTTGTCAAGGGCTTGACTGTTTGGAATTTTTATATTATTCGGTAAAATTAAAGCTACAGGTTTTAAGAGTATGAGGATTTTGGGTAAAGACAGAGCCATACATTACCAATAGCTCCCATGGGAAAATGTGATGTTATATATTGGGGAATAAATTAGAAAATGTATACTTTTCCTCTCTGTCCTCATATGTCTAGTTATTTATTTTCCTGCCACTAGCTGACCTTATAGGGAACAAGTCTAAAGAAACTAACATGTCCCCACAACACTGGAGCTGTTTGAGTGTACTAAGCAGTATTACAAGAAGAATAAAAAATGCCCCAAATATCTGTTTAATTTTAAATGGTTGTTCAGCATGAAGGGGGGGATTTTTATAGATGAGAGTATCAAATCTCTATCAGTAGAATGTGTTTTCTTCTTTCATCACCAGATCCAACAGAAGGATGATGATTCCCTGGTGGCTTAGAGAGTAAATGCATCTGCCTGAAATGCAGGAGACCTGGGTTTGATCCCTAGGTCAGTAAGAACCCTTGAAGAAGAGAATGACTACCCACTCCAGTATTCTTG
The DNA here is from genome assembly GCF_033118175.1 of Dama dama. Classification (NCBI taxonomy): domain Eukaryota; kingdom Metazoa; phylum Chordata; class Mammalia; order Artiodactyla; family Cervidae; genus Dama; species Dama dama. The sequence continues at coordinate 64,038,241 of NC_083710.1, read as the reverse complement.
CCTGGAGAATTCCGTGAACTGAGGAGCCTGGCAGGCTACTGTCCATGGGGTCGCAAAGAGTAGGAGACAACTGAGTGACTAACACTTTCACTTTTCGTACATGTGAAAATTACTTCTCTGTACCTTATAGGAGTCTGCAGTGACCACTAAGTTCTTGAGATATAGATGTATGTTTTCAAATGATTTATATCTACATTTGGAAAGTAAACAAACAAGCAAACAATCATACCCAAAAGCAACTTATCCCCATAATTTCTTATCCTTAAGTTTAAGAAATTACTATATATTAATATCTCCAGGTATTCAGGTATTCAGTGCTGTTATTCTAAATTCAAACTTCATTCACTTGATTTTCTTCCTTCTTATTTTTACTTACATCTAATTAGTTACAAATTGTATTGATTCTACTTCAGTAGTAGTTCTAATTTTCCTCATTTCAGTTGCACTTAACTCTTTTATGTCATAACATATCAAGTCCCTCCTCCCACATAGTACAGATTTTTCTGCAAAGCAAGATTTTTGAATACTTTTCCTATTTCAGAAAATACATTAGTACATTAAAACTACATAATGTAGAGAGAGAACAGTTATATAAAATTACATATAATATTATTTATAATATATAATTACATATATGTTATTTATGTGGACTTGGTCGTGTCTGACTCTTTGTGACCCCCTAGACTGTCATAAGAGACCCCTGCCAGGCTTCTATGTCCATGGAATTTTCCAGGCAAGAATGGTGGTGGTTTAGTCACTAAGTCATGTTCGACTTTTTTGTGACTCAATAGACTGAAGCTTGCCAGGCTCCTCTGTCCAAGGAATTCTCTAGACAAGAATACTGAAGGAGTTACCATTTCCTACTCAAGGGAATCTTCCCAATACATGGATCAAACCTCCATTTCTTGCTTCTCCTTCATTTGCAGGTGGATTCTTTACCACTGGGCGACCTGAGAAGCCCATATGTTAGTATATAACATAAAACATAAAAACTCATAGGATATACACAGATGTCTAGACAAGTCCTATTTTTCCTCTAGTAAGTTCTTTCAGTAATTTCATATGTGATTTTATATGCCTGAGAAAAGAGACATGCCTAATCATTTTATATATAAATTTAAATATGTCAACCCAATATTAGGTAGCAATCATCAATAGGCAATTTAATCTTTTCTTTAAATAGATGCATACCTTATTCATACAAATTTTGTATTTTATTTAAAAATATAAATGTAAAATAGCAAAGAAAAATATTTCCCTTGAATAAATTAATAATCTTACTCAAATATTTATCAATTTTTGAAAAAAATATGTATTCCTTATTGTTTTCTCTTAAATCTGTAGGAGAAAAAAATTGTAGAAGTAAATACGCATCCAGGTGCCTCCCAATTGATTTTATTTAAGTAGAATGAAAAGTTCTAAATTCATTATATAGTGTTAAATAAAATCATTATAAATTCCATATCTTTAGTATCTGATACTTTCAAGTGTATAAGTAATGTTTATAAAACAAGATGTATTTAAATTATAAAATTACTTATTTTAAATTTATGCTTAAAATTAAACAAAAATTATATTGTTAGAAGCACATTGTTTAGAGTTATAGAATCTTAGTAGCAAATGCCTCAACTGTTGTTAAATTTTAACAAAATATATACAAAAGTGCTGTGTATTATAAAACACTCCTTTTTACTATGTTGATTATGGATTTTATTTTACATATACCTAACATCCATGTTTGATTATAAAACTAATATTCTGTGTATGTTGTCATGCTGTCATTTTGAAACTTATGTTTTAAACTTGTTTCTTGTATAAATGAGGCCAGCATTTATCCCTTTGTTAAATAAGTAATAAGTTCTGTTTATCTCCAAGAGAGGTATGCTTTGAAAAGGATTTAGTTTAAGTAATAAAGTAGAAGATTATGTCTTTTATATATGAGCACCAGGTCTTGAAGCCATATATAAGATGAAATTATTAATATCCTTTAATAGACCAGTTGGTAAAAAATCCACCTGCAATACAGGAGACCCCGGTTCGATTCCTGGGTCAGGAAGATCCACTGGAGAAGGGATAGGCTACCCACTCTAGTATTCTTGGGCTTCCCTTGTGGCTCAGCTGGTAAAGAATCAGTCTGCATGTGGGAGACCTGGGTTGGGAATATCCCCTGGGGAAGGGAAAGACTACTCATTCCAGTATTCTGGCCTGGAGAATTCCAGGGACTGTACAGTCCATGGGGTCACAAAGAGTCGGACACGACTGAGCGACTTACACTTTCACTTTGTCAAAAGACGTGTTCTGTTTTACATCGTTTTAGAAAGACCTCAGGGTTTCCCAGGTGGCTCAGTGGGTAAAGAATCTCAATCAGGAAGATCCCTTGGAGGAGGGCCAGGCAACCCACTCCAGTATTCTTGCCTGGAGAGTCCCATGGACAAAGGAACCTAGTGGGCTACAGTCCACAGGGTCGCCAAGAGTGGGACGCAACTGAGAATGCACACAGAGAGACCTCAAATGTGTGAGTTTTATATTCCACTTTTTGCATATATCTTTAATTATGTTTAATGCTAGTATATATTTACTTTCAATTATTTTGTCCCTTTGATGTGGAGCAATGTCAATTTTTTAGATCTAGTTACTAAATATGTATTTAGTACATAGATAAGTTTAATACACAACTGTTACTGGAATTTAGTACATAGATAAGTTTAATACACAACTGTTACTGGAATTTCAAAATTCATTGACTACTTAGCAGTAGAAACTAAAAACAAGTTTCTTCCATTGTTTTATCTTTAGCTTAAAGTATTATCTATTGCTGCCATAATTACTAAAATTCTTTGAACTGAATCTGTTTTCTCCTTCCTCTTCTCTTATCTCTATCCCCAAAGCTATTTGATTAAAATTTCAAGTCTCTTAGCAAAACTTCTTTTAGGATAATACCCACATGCTTATAGGAGTTCCTATGGGGTTTTGTTCAATTAAAAATATCATATGAGATACAGCAAATTCAGAGGTAATACTCAGACAATTTACTCCTTATTATCAGAACAAATTGTTACAAATATGGCACATTTGTTCTTGGAACAAACCAAAATCTAATATAGATAATTTTGTTAAAACAAAGTTATATAAAATATGGTAGACATTTATAAACAAATACATATAACATTTAAAAATCGGTTTTTCAGATTCCTTTTAAACTGTTTATGTGTCAGGGGACTGAGCTAGCGTTGTGCTGCATAAATAGGGAAACAATGAATAAGAACTGAAAGCTCTCCTGGGAAATGATTATTAATAGACTATCTTAGATAGTGTCTCATTAAACTAATGACCTTGAAATAAAGTAGAGATTTGAGAAGTTAAAATGTATTTTGCATGGGGAAATATATAAAATTGAAATAATTAACTGAGGTTTTGAATTCAATGTGCAAAGGATTTTTCTTTAAATTTGAGGTGGAAATATATGCCTGTAAAGAATTATAAAGTCTACTCTTCACTTACCCTGAGGACTCTCCTCAAACAATTTTATTGTGGTCTTTTCTCTAATTGAGACTTAGTTTGACTTTATTCTAATAAATTAGCGTGTGTTGTGCATCATTTTAAATGCTCCAGTGAACACACACATTTTCCAATTTCAAATGAATTCAACTGGTGTATTGCCATGAATATACCTTGATGCTATGGTTCAATATTTTACAGACAGGCTTAAAAACTCCTCATTAAAAAGAAAGTTTTAGGAAAGAGAATAAAAAAAAATTTTCCACATCATTGTGGATTAATGCATCTTTTATAATATTAACTCTGTACTTCTAACTTCAGAGTGTTATATGCCAAAATGTGTGAAAGAAATTGTAAGGGCATTTTAAAGAATAGACCACATTATCTGATGTTTAGGTAACTTTAGAAATAGTAGTCACTCTAGATTGATAACTCAGGTGATTTTCAGAAAGAAGAGACTTCAAGCAGTTTGATAAACTAGAGGGACTGAAATGGTGTCAAGATACAAGAAATTTAACATGAATTTGAAAAATTGAAAATTGTCTTTGCATTTTGGATATTAAGCAAGAGTTTGGAAGCCACATCTACTTCAATAATTACTTATCTTTATCATTATCCAGCTACTTTTGATATCAAGTATGTATGTATTTCCATTTGCTTGTAGGTATTTACAAGATAGAGCTCAATCATTAGACGTCCATAAACTTTTGCACATAAAAGAAAGCATAGAAAAGAAAAATATGAATACATTAACCTTTTATCTATACCCCAAGAGCCCTCCAAATTACCCCCACATTCATGTCAAAAATAGTTAACATATCATGACCTGAACTCTGTTCACTTCACCTAGTGACAGTTGTATTTGTAATTTCCATAGTATTTCTCACTCTATAGAGCTGTACATTCATTTCTACCTGAAATTTTCTTTCCCACCTCCACCCTTTTCCATGATGTGGTTAAAGACTACGGGTCCATTATGATCCATTTTCAAAATTTTTGTTGTGCTCTCAAGACAACTGTACCTGTCCAGACTATTATTTTTACTATCATCACATTGTCCTTATAGTAACATAGCATCTTCTGAGCAGCAAACACAATGCTTACTTTATAAAAGTGAGCATATTCTGTGTGTCTTATTAGGAGTCCAATACACACCATTTGTTTGTTCAACAAACAAAGGGAGAAATTAGTTTGAACTGGTATTTGTAGTGAGACTTTAACAGTGTTGTATAGGTCGGGTAAATATATGAATAAACTTTACATATTCAGTGAGGACAAGAAAAATGTTACAGAGGGACAGAATCAAGAAAAGCTTTCAAATTCAAAATGATTACAATCTTCTTGGGATTGTAGAAGTGGGAATACTCTGTGGACTGTTGAGAGGTGCAGATCTGATGTCCATCAGTGATTTCAACTAGGATGTTTGGGATATACCACTAGATCCCCAGGCCCAACAGTACACCAAAAGACATAGTTGTATCTCAAAAAGGCTGCAAAGCTAAATATTTTTAAAATAAACCACAAATAAAATTAAATAAAAACTAAAGAATGCTATTGAAAACTGTAGAAAGCCACAAGAGACTTACCAGCATGATGGAATCCCCCCATCCTGGTGATGGTACCCAGTACGGATTCTGGTTTGGATCCTCAAACTACTCATGCCAGGCCTCCAAACCAGTGGAAATTTCCTGTATGATGCAGGGAACCCAAATCTGATGCTGTGTGACAACCTACAGGAATGGGGAGGGAGGTGAGAGGGAGGTTTAAGAACAAGAGGACATATGTATACTTATCACTGATTCATTATGATGCACGGCAGGAACCATCACAACACTGTAATTATCCCCCAATTAAAAATTATTGAAAACTCAAATATGATTGTGTTTATATGGGTTATCACTCCCTAGTTTTATGAGTTTAAAAATAAGAATAGAGGAATATTTTAAATATTTATGTATTTTAAACTCACTACCATGTTAATATAAATATTTTTATAAAATATATATTTTTATCAAATGTGACTTTATTTTTGAAAACAAAAGAATTGTGAGATTGTTTTGCATGTTTGGAATTTATGACTAAGCAGCTTTATAGAAGACAGCTAAACTCTCTTATTTCCTTTTGCATCAATTCTGTTGCCAAATAATATTTTTGGTGACATCTACAAAGAAACTTCTGTTTCTCACAGACATGTAGTTGGGACAGGACCTCAGGGATTCTCAGATCAGACACTGATAACTATTGGATTAAGGAAAATATGGAAGCCAACTAGTTATGAGACTGTTATAACACCAGAACTGTTAGGTGAAAGACAGTGTAAATCATTTCATTCAACTGCTTAACATACAAATCAAATTTCTTAACTAACCCAGTACCAGCCTCTAAATAAAGACATTTGTAACTCTAATGTGCACCCTGAAACATAACTGAATATTCATTAAACAAGTTTGGTGCCACTACGATGATTTGAATCGATACCACTAAAAGAAACTAGGAAGGCAGTTTTGTTGAATATACCTTATGCAGTTAGACTTTCATAACAAGGTGGAGAGGACATATTAGAGATTAGAGGAACTTTTACTTTATCCTAATTAGAACACCCATATGTCTCCTGGGAGTGCATACTCAGATGCCACCTAACACTGTCACAGTGACACAGAATATAAATTGCAGAGTCGGACATGACTGAGTGACTAACACACACTGCTTATGTCTTGCCTTAACTATTTCAACAGTGTCCACACTATTATTTTTATTACCACACTGAACAGCCTCAACTCATTCACTCACCATTTTATCTTCCTTAAAGTAGAGATGCATTTTGTCATTCTACTGTTGAAATCCCTTAATATAGCCATAGACTGAACATTCAGCTCCATAAGTGTTAAAATTTGAGAATAGTCATTTCTTCCCCTGCATTGTTCTTCTAAAATCCTTTATTCAAACAAAACTGAAATGAAAAAAAAAAAAAGATGAAAATCTGTTAAAGCAATTAAGGGGTTAAGTTTTAGTCGCTCAGATGTGTCTGACTATTTGCAACCCCATGGACTGTAGCCCACCAGGCTCCACCATCCATAGAATTCTCCAGGCAAGAATACAGGAGTGGGTTGCCATTCCATCCTCCAGGAGATCTTTCTGACCCAGGGATTCACCCCGGGTCTCCAGCATTGCAGGTAGATTCTTTACTGTCTCAGCCACCAGTGAAGCCCAATAAGGGGTAAGATAGGTAGCAAACAGACAGTTACAGTTTGTATCAGAGCAAAGAGATGGGTGGTATGGATCAGCTGCCATGCAGGTGACTTAGGAGTTTAAAGGAAATTTCCTCTTGACAATTGGTGTGGGGCAGGGGAAGGTGAGGGAGTCAGACAGTTTGTTTCCATAAAGATGAAGATGTATTTATGGCAGCTGCTTGAGCTACTGCCAAAAGAACAAAAGTTAACTTGGCTGGAAAATTTCAGAATAACCAATAAATCAAACTGGATTCAAACTAATGTATTTCAAGCTGGAGGCTGTGCTCCATATGTGACTCATTCAGCTTTATAGGAGGTTGAACCCACTCTTTCATCCTTTACTTGGCTTCATTTTGCCATCACATAACAGTATGGTCAAGGAAATTAGAGGTGGATACTGTCACCAGAATAGAAAATAGAAATGGCCTTCAGAATGTGGCCACATGGGTCTACAGTTCCTAATCATATATTGCAAAATCAAAAAGATCTTCAATGGGTAGAAAAAAGAATGAACCTACATAAAATCTTTTGACAAAACTAACATAAGTTCATTTATGTTCATTATTTACCTGATTTAGTATGATCAGACATGACCGAGTGACTAATAAGCACAGCACAGCACACTATAAATATATGTATATTTTTGTCTTACTGCAGGAAAAAATTAAGGAAAGTGGTATTATAACTAAGGATGGTATACAATATAGAGCACATATAAGATACCGCCTTCCTAAAATATGAACACATTTTCAAGTCTAAATTTTATGTGGTGGCTATAAAGATGTGGATAATACATGGTGGCTTAGTGGCCCTGTATATCTAGGATCCTTATGACAGAAAAAAAAAGTGTTAGTCACTCTGTCGTATCCAGCTCTTTGCGGCCCCATGGGCTGTAGCCTGCCAGGTTCCTTCATCCGTGGGATTTTCCAGGCAAGAATAAGAATACTGGAATGGGTTGCCATTTCCAGCTCTAATGACAGAAAAGAACCCCATGACTATTTAAACTTCACCAAGCAAAGAGATCATTCTTTTAGCCTCCCTCTTCCTAGTAATGAGTTGTTTCTTCAGGCATAAACCTGGGGACGTGTTAAATAGGAAGGATGATCTCTTAAAATCACATGTTCCCATCTTCAAATCCGAATGGAAGAACAATATATACATACACACACACACACACACACACACACACACACACACACATTTGTGAGGCATTGTTATTATTGTTGTTTAGTCACTAATTCACATCTGACTCTATTCATGGGATTTCCTAGGCAAGAAAGGAGTGGATTGCCATTTCCTCCTCCAGGGGATCTTCCTGACTCAGGGATGGAATTCATCTCTCTCACATTGGCAGGCAGATTCTTTACCACTGAGCCACCTATGAAGCCCTCTGTGAGACATATGTTTACTGTAAATGATTACACTAACAAATATTAAAATCTATCCATCCTCCTTATTATCGAGAAAAAATAGAGTTATATTTTAGCTTTTATATCCTGGTAAGACATGCTTTTACAGTTGATGATATTTGTTTTTTCTTTAAAATTTCTGAGGGCTAAATACATAATGCATATAATGAGTTAGAAATGATCGTTATTCATTTACAGCCTCTCCAGTTAGAGTGAAATACTGTCGTTTTTAGGTCATTGTATAATGGTGTTTCTGGCATACGTGGATTGAATAGAGTAACGCTCAGTGCCAAGGTTAATGTATCAACTTCAGGTAGTTGCTTTGTTGAATTTTGTTAAATATTCTCCAGCTTCTCTAACCCTCTGAGACTGACTAAAATGAAAAGGAATTTAATTAGAGTGTGCTGGGAATGTAATATGATACATTAAGTTTTTATTAAGAAAACTGGTATTGAACCACAATGTTATTGGTTCTGAAATTATCCTTCTAGATAAACAAAGTACACATACGTGTAGGTAAGCAGATTGAATGTAAAGGAAACATCAAATGGTATTAATTCAATGGCTGTTTACATCATAAAGTGATTTTGAAGGAAGGGAGCTTTTTCATGCCATATAAATTTCAGAAATAAAACTCCTGTTTCATTTTGGAGCCACTATTCAAGAGCCGTTATGCCATGTCCGTTTAAGTCATTGGAATTCAGCACTCCTGTGATTAATTTCAAAGGCACATTGGTCCAGGATTATTATTAGGTTAGTCTGTTAATGCAGAATCTGTCAAGAAGGCCTTGAAGTGGAAATCACGCAGATGCATACAAAGTTCTAGCTTAAAGTCCCTTTAACACAAGGATTAGACTTTTTTTAGTTTCGTTTGGTGAAGGGAGCACAAATTAAGACAATTAATTCAATCGACCTATGTTTTTAGCAGTCTGTAATACATTTCTGAAAATAAAAGTACAGATACTCCTCACAAAAATAAATAAATAAAAATAACCTCAGTTTAATAAAACTCTGTGCATTCAAAGGAATTAATATCATTAAACAAGTTTTATATTATATGAATAATATTATACCAAATGATAATGGTAAATCTCTTAAATAGCAAAGGTGCTTTCTAGAGTTTTAAAATAAGACTTTGAAATAGGTTAGTATTCCTTTTCCTCTGCTTTGTCGGGCTCACAAGCATTGTTTACCTTATTTTGGTATTAAATAGTCATGTGTCTCTTAAATAGCAGTTGAAATTTAAATACATCTCCAATTCAGATAATCCACTACCACACTATTTCATCTGATTTATTTAGTCTAATATTATCCATTATTTAAATCACTTGAGTAATTATTTAACCTTACTTTTAGTTTAGTTATATATAAATACAATGTCATAAAATAATCATAATCAACAACTATAAATTGTCATCACTTTGACTATCTCAATCATCCATTATTGAAAGTTATTAGAAACCTGAATATGTTATGTAGGTTTTTAAATTCCTATTATGGTTAATTTAGAGTTTCCCTGATAGCTCAGTTGGTAAAGAATCTGCCTGCAATGCAGGAGACCCCGGTTCGATTCCTGTTCGGGAAGATCACATGGAGAAAGGACAGGCTACTCACTCCACTATTTTGGGGGTTCCCTTGTATGCCTCAGCTGGTAAAGAACTCACCTGCAATGTGGGAGACCTGGGTTCGATCCCCGGGTTGGGAAGATCCCCTGGAGAAGGGAAAGACTACTCATTCCAGTATTCTGGCCTGGAGAATTCCAGGGACTATACAGTCCATGGGGTCACAAAAAGTCAGTCATGACTGAGTGACTTTCACTTTCACATGGTTCATTTAAAAGAGGAAATTCCATCTTTTTAACTAGAACTCCATAAAACACACTGTCACTTCATTTGCTTTTCTTATAATGAGTAAGTTTATTTTCAGGAGAATACTAGTCCATATTAAAGATTCTTTCAAAGTGATAAATATATTTTGTTGGAATATCTGGATATTAAATCATAATTAACATAAATTTGTGCCATCTTAAAATCTGATAACCTCAAGAATTGTAGGCCCTATGGTGAATAGGCTAGTTTCAGCCCTTACGTTTAAAGACAACTTGTAATCATTGGAAGGACTGATGCTGAAGCTGAAACTTCAATACTTTGGCCACCTGATACAAAGAACTGACTCATTTGAAAAGACCCTGATGCTGGGAAAGAGTGAAGGCAGGAGGAGAAGGGGACAACAGAGGATGAGATGGTTGGATGGCATCACCGACTCAATGGACATGAGTTTGAGCAAGCTTTGGGAGTTTGTGATGGACAGGGAATCCTGGCTTGCTGCAGTCCATGGGGTTGCAAAGAGTCAGACATGACTGAAAGACTGAACTAAACTGAACTGAACTGAATCTTTTAGTGTATTTTTCAATGTATTGAATAAAAAATTAAACATAATTACCTACGTGAAATAAAATTATTTTTCTTACTCTTACATACATAGTATTTTTAAGTTTTATTTGTAAACCTCCTTTGTGATATTGATGCAGTTATACATTAGGGTTGACAAGTATATTACTTTTAACAATATATAAATATAATTAAATAATAATTAGCACATTTTGGCTATATATTTCATCAGCATCTCAGAATTTTGCCAATTTTTAATGGTAACAAACAGTAGCGTATTTCTAAATAAGGTGAAAATATTCAGTAAATATTTGTTGAATGCCTGACTGTGTGTATGTTCAGTCACATCACACTCTTTGTGACCCCATGAACTGTAGCCCAGCTCTCCCCTGTCCGTGGGATTTTCCAGACAAGAATATTGGAGTGGGTTGCCATTTCCTCCTACAGAGGATCTTCCTGACCCAGGAATCGAACCCGTGTTTCCTGTGTTTCCTGCATTAGCAGGCAGATTCTTTACCACTGAGCCACCTGGGAATCTACTGGTGAGTAGATGATCATTAATTAAAATTAGAAAAGATTTTTTTAGTGAGAGGTACCTATGTCTTTTTGTCATTGTTTAAAATATGTTATGTGGCGTTTATCTTGTTCTTTTGTTCAGAGAATTGTTGCTTTCTATACATTAGATAAAATAGCAATCTCTCCCAGTTTTGTTGGAGTGGTGTCAGTAGGAGATAAACCTTACCATTCAACCCTTCCCAAGCTCTTGGTTGTGTCTCAAACCTTTATTATGCTTTGAAATTTTAAGGACTAAAGGCAAGACAACATACAAAATTATTTCTTAAGGTTTCCTTTTCTTCTTATGAAGATCTACCATTTTTGAGGAAGGCATTGTCTTTTTGTAATGTTTGACGATAACTGATTAGAAGTCATGCCAGCAAATTGTATTATCATGTCATTGTCCTTTCTGGCTTTCTTGGAGTCATTTTCAATAATTCATTGAATATCTTCATTATTATATTGCTTTACTGGCTTGTTTTCATCTTAGTACTTTCTGCCAAAGAATGATACCAACAAAACACAGGATTCAATTTAGTTTATTTATGAATACAACTGTTATTGTTGAAGATCCACTTTTATCAAAAACAAGTAGAGATGTGTACATGTGCTTATGTCTATATATTAAGGACTACATTTGTTATTGACATAATTCAGATTGAAATGAATAATGAGGTAATTAGCAAGAAGTTTAAGTAATACCTGAAGCACTTACTAGCACACTGAATTTTGCATTATTCAAAATGTGTGGATATAGGACTTCCCTGGTGACAAGGATTTGATCCCTAGTCTGGGAAGATTCTACCTGTAGCAGAACAACTAAGCCCATGTACCACAACTACTGAGCCCACACTCTGGAGCCCCCAAGCAGTGACTGCTGAGCCTGTGTGCTCAAACCACTGAGGCCTGCACGCCTAGAGCCTGTCCTCCACAGTGAGAGAAGCCGCCCATGTTAGTGAGAGGCCCACACACCTCAACAGTGAGCAGCCCCGCTTGCTGCAACCAGAGAAAGCCCACATGCAGCAATGAAGACCAGCGCAACCAAAACTGAATCAATAAATACATAACAATTTTAAAATGCATGGAGGTAGATACCCTGATTACTTATCCTACTTAAAACCCATGAAATGCTGTTTAAATGTATGTATTTTAAATGCAGAACTTGGCTAACAAAATTGTGAAGAAAAGAAACAGTGTTTCAGTTCAGTTCAGTTCAGTCCTTCAGTCCTGTCAGACTCTTTGTTGGAGAAGACTCTTGAGAGTCCCTTGGACTGCAAGGAGATCCAACCAGTCCATCCTAAAGGAAATCAGTCCTGGGTGTTCACTGGAAGGACTGATGCTGAAGCTGAAACTCCAGTACTTTGGCCACCTCATGTGAAGAGTTGACTCATTGGAAAAGACCCTGATGCTGGGAGGGATTGGGGGCAGGAGGAGAAGGGGACGACAGAGGATGAGATGGTTGGATGGCATCACTGACTTGATGGACATGGGTTTGAGTAAACTCCGTGAGTTGGTGATGGATAGGGAGGCCTGGCGTGCTGTGAGTGAGGTTAATTAGAGCTAAACAAGCAGCAAAGTTGCTTTTTATCTGCCAGCCAAGAAGAGAGTCCTTACCATGAACTGAGTCTTCGGACACTTCCATCTTGGAATTTCTAGACTCCAGATAATTGAGAAATGCATGTCTTTTGTTGAAGCCACTCAGTCTATGGTACTTTCTTATGGGAGCCCAAACTGACTAATAAATCAGCCAACATCCTATTATTGCCTAAAAATGAATTTTTAATCAAAATAACATGTATTAATAATATAAATTGTGGATCCAGAGAAAACTATTTAAGGTAATAGAAATATACATAATGTAGCTAGTTCTTTGCGACTTTACATTTTTCATTAGTCATAACATTAGCAGCTGTGTTTCTCTTTACTAGAAGATCCTAGAAATAAATGCAGGTGTTCTGGGAGACAAATGCAAATGATATCAACTTCCTCATTTTTTAATCCACTGAGTGTTTAATTATGGAATGCTGTCTTTAGATTTTATTTATGTTAATTGTAATGCTTTACAAAATGAATGAAGAGTAAGAGTTAAAACTTCAGAATAGTTCATGAATTATTCTTATCATCTATCTTGTCACTGTTGACAAATGCTCCATATGTTCACAAATTTTCATGCTTTGCTTGATTTTTAATGTGCTTTGAATATCAATACTTGAATAAAATCATATCTAAAAAGAAGTTAGTAAGCTTTATTTAATTTTAAATATTATTTTTCATATTATCTGTTAGAAAATTCCAGTTTATACTTTTAGCTATATTTGCTTAACTATGTACTAAGCCTACTAAAATGTGGACAAAGTAAGGCTAAACTCCATATTTTGTACTATTTTGTGTTTTTAGCAACAATGGAAAAGCAGCATTTCAGAAGATGTTATGAGGTAGTACACAAAAGTTTTATAAATAAGATTTATATGTAAACTATTCTGTATTCCTCCCTCTGACAGTCTCCAAGTGGTTCTGATTTGAATGTCCTGAGTACTTTTCATACTTTGATAGAGAATGAGTTTAGGCAAGTTACTTACTCAGTTTTGTCCAACTCTTTGTGACCCCATCCCCTGGACTGTAGCCCATGGACTGCAAGAAGATCCAACCAGTCCATCCTAAAGGAAATCAGTCCTGAATGTTCATTGGAAGGGCTGATGCTGAAGCTGAAACTCCAAAACTTTGGCCACTTGATGCAAAGAACTGACTCATTTGAAAAGACTCTGGTGCTGGGAATGATGGAAGGCAGGAGGGAAAGGGGATGACAGAGGATGAGATGGCTGGATGACATCAACGACTCAATAGACATGAGTTTGAGTGAACTCCCGGAGTAGGTGATGGGCAGGGAAGCCTGGCGTGCTGCAGTTCATGGGGTTGCATAGAGTCATACATGACTGAGCAACTGAACTGAACTAGACTGTAGCCCACCAGGCTCCTCTGACCATGGAATTCTCCAGGCAAGAATACTGGAGTGGGTAGCCATTTCCTTCTCCAGGGGATCTTCCAGACCCAGGGACTGGGCCCAGGTCTCCTACCTTGTAGCCAGATTCTTTACTGTCTGACCCACCAGGGAAGCCCTGCTTAGTCTCACTGTGCCTTAGTTCTCTTATCTAAAATTGGGATGTTAAGGGTGCCTGACTCATTTTTGCTATGAGGATTATAGGTATTGTAAACTTCAAAACAGAGTGCCAAATGTTGAAGTGCTATATAAGCATTAACTATCATTTTCTTAATAAATATTAGCAATATTATTGTTTGTCTGTTATTGATGGAAATCTGGCTACATGCTAAGATGCTTCCACAAATATCCATAAACACTAGGTATGTATAATAAATTCAGACCGAATGACTGCAAGTCAGTAAGACCTAGAAGAACATGGACCATGTTTGAGCATCATCTCACATCTCATGCTCCCTTTCACACCAAGAACAAGAAGGCCTTATGATTGTCATTGTGATTCAATCTTCTGATTGCAATAAGATTCACCTCTTCTGGGGGCTGATTTATAGAAACACCCCCAAATTCTTTTGCCATTCAAGTCACCTATTCTCCTTCCCTTTAACCCTCCCATGTTCTCTTTTATTCTATAGTTTTTGTACATTAAGAAGTAAATTTGTAAGCTCTCTACTGGTATGGACTAACATGGCACATGAATAAGTTCTGATTTGTACTGAACCTTTTTTCAAAGCTACTACTTATTTTTGTCAGATGAAGTACTAGGTTTTTACAGTACTTATTTCTGATTCGCACAAAGCTTTTATAAGTGTGTGGAGAAGCACACTTGGAAAGCAAATGACTTATCCAATTTTAGGCAGCTAACAAATGACAAATGCTCATTTCAACTTTGAGTTATGGAACTGAAAAGCATACGCTATTTGAAAAAATTTGACAGAATATGGATAATGCACGAGAAGTAAAAATGCACATCTCACAGTTTAACAGCTGAAGAAAATCTCATTGTTATTGTGAAGTTTCTAATGGGGAAACTAAAATAATAGAACACGGGTCCAAAGATTACAGTCATCTATGGATAAGAGTTTGGAGCTTGTGCACTTAAAAAAGAAGAATTAAAGTTTCATTTTACCTAACCTCTAACAGAAATATATTGTTTCTTTCAAAGATAGGCAATAAACAAAAGTAGCATTATATTTGTCAGCAATAATAGTCAAAAATATATTAATATCAAGTTTTGTAGATATCTCAAATCATTATTTCCACTCATCACTACTTCAAAATTATCGTTATTAAATGTATTGCTATATCTTATTTTATCACATTAACTTGTATACCTACAATTCTACTTTTTTTTTAACTTGATAAGTCAATTTTATATGATGTGTTTCTTTTGCAAAGTTATAGCTTTTATTTGGGCTTCTCTGGTGGTTCAGTCAATAAAGAGTCTGCCTGCAATACAGAAGACCCAGGCTTGATCCCTGGGTTGTGAAGATACCCGAAGAAGGAAATGGCAACTCACTCCAGGATTCTTGCCACGGAGATCTCATGAACAGACGAGCCTGGTGGGCTACAGTCCATGGGGTCACTAGAGTCAGACACGATTTAGTAACTAAAACCATTTACCTAGCTTTTATTAATGTATTCAAGAATTATTCTGAAAAGTGGCTCAAAGTTCTCACCAGACAGTCCAAAGAGCTCATGTACAGAGATTTTTAAGAATTTTTACTAGGGTACAGGGTACCTGAAAACATGTAATTTTAACAAATACATCCAAAACATGGGATGATTTATTAAACAACTGCAAGTTTAAGACTTTCTTTTATTTCACAGGTTGCAAAGAGTAACACAAAAATATAATTACACTATTTGTAATCTAAAGTTTCTGACATCTTATGACTGAGCTTAAAATAATGATATGGGGCTAACACTGTATTACAGTGGGCCTACAGATCCCAAGGTACCAACTGAAAGCATGTATTAGATTTTTTTTTTTTGAGACTATATTCATTAACTACTTACCATCATGGTTTTTAGGTCAGAAGAGAAATGGACTTTGGAAAATATCCAGTCATTTTGAGTCATCATGACTTTTATGCATTGGATCGTTAGGAAAACCAGATGTAAAATAAAAACAATAAGTAAGTATGCATAAAATGAAAAACAGTGACTGCATTAAAATTGGAACAGAGTCGAATGAGCAATATTCCTTTATGAAACAAAATAAAAGTTTGTTATACATATGAAATGTTTCTTGCTAACTTGAAAAATTATTTTGTTGAGTAGTCTAGGGCTCCAAGATGGAAGATACCACTTGTTAAAGGAAAACTTGGGTAACGACCAGAAGTTTGGTTGTCATCCTATTCAATCTCGAGAACCTCACTGTCTATGAAACTGCTTGTCATGAATCAGGGGCATTTCAGAATTAGATAATAGAGAGGTTCAGTGAACTGTAATGTGCATTAAGAAATAGAGAATTTCTGTGCTACCTTCAGGGAAAATGTCCTTTGGTTCCACTGAGATATGCTGTCACTGACTGTATTAAACATAAAATGTAATATTGATTTTTAAATGCACTTTTAAATGTATTCTACGCATACTGCTTTGATGAGAGATCTTCTTTTGTACTTACAATAAAACCTTGGTATTTCTACATGATGACTCCACTTACTGATTTTAGATTAATTCTTTACCAAGCCACAATGATTTAATGATTTAGCTAAATACATGAAATTAATCAACTCACAACTTGTAATTGTTAAGATGAGTGCTCTTTAAGGCAAATTTTGCTACGTAGTCTTAATTTCACTTAAACACTAGGACTAAACATATGTTTATTTTAAAAAATCACATTTGAGGAGATAAACCATGTGTGAATTGACAAATGAAATCTGTCCAAATTAAATGAGCCCCTGTGATCACTTGCTTGCTGTGACTTTTGCTGAGTAACAGTGGTAGTGGTTTAGTCACTCAGTCGTGTCGAACTCTTGCAACCCGACAGATTGTAGCCTGCCAGGCTCCTCTGCCCATGGGATTTTCCAGGCAAGAATACTGAAGTGGGTTGTTCATTTCCTTCTCCAAGGGATGGTAGCATTATTTTAAAATATTATTTTAAGAGAAAAATTTGTCTAGTTTTACAATGTTCTTTGTTTAATTATTTTGACTCTTTTTAAACATATGTTAAGTACCAAGGTGACACACTCCTGGAGAGTTAGAATTTATGTCAAAAGTTCCTCATATTTCATTAGGAAGATAATAATATATTAGCCATTAGAAAATACCCACATTATCAACAGTGAAGAACTGGTTGGTGAAATCACGAAGTGAAGTGAAGTGAAGTGAAGTCACTCAGTCGTGTCCGACTCTTTGTGACCCCATGGACTGTAGCCTACCAGGCTCCTTCCATGGGATTTTCCAGGCAAGGGTACTGGAGTGGGTTGCCATTTCCTTCTCCAGGAGATCTTCCCCACCCAGGGATCGAAGCCCGGTCTCCTGCATTGTAGGCAGACGCTTTACCGTACAGAATGGCTAGTAGGCTATTAAAATACTTAAAATATTTTTTAATATGTAAGATAATGAAGGAAGGATGGAAGGAAAGGAGGAAGAAGAGTAGGAGAGGAGGAAAAAGAATGCTTACTGGCATGCAAAAAAAAAAAAAAAGTCAAAATTGAGTGATACTGAAAGGGGAGACCTTCGAAGCACACCTCATCAGCCTTGGAAAGCTGATAAAGTGGAGTCAAATTCAGTTCCCTCCCCAACCTATGTGAAAGGTTATTGGCTAATAGAAATGAACTACCAGAAAAATAAAAATTAAAAGACACAAAAATATAGTTTATTTTTTATCAGCAGACACAAACTTGTATTTCATGGATACAGTCATAACTAATATAACAAAAGGAAAAATAAAAATCTTACAAACCTATGTACCTTATGTATACCAGAAATTAGCTAAATTTAAAATTCTGGCATTCTGAAATTATAACTAAACAAAGTGAAATAGAACCCTTTTTGTGGGTGTTTGTGTGTGTTAGTTGCTCAATCATGTCCAACTCTTTGCAACCCCATGGACTGTAGCCCACCAGGCTCCTCTGTCCACAGGATGTTCCAGGCAAGAATACTGGAGTGGGTTGCCATTCCCTTCTCTAGGGGGTATTCCCAACTCAGGGATTGAACCCAGGCTCCTCATTGCAGGCAGATTCTTTACCATCTGAATCACCAGGGAAGTCCAGCACCCTTTATATTAAATATCTATTTGGAAGTTTCAGTAGCTCAGTTGTGTCTGATTCTTTGCTGCCCCATAGGCTGGGGCTCCTCTGTCCATGGAATTTTCCAGGCAAGAATACTGAACTGGAGAGCCATTCTATTTACATCATTTGAATTAACAGTGTCCCAATTTTTAATGATTTCAATATGACAAATGAGCTTGCTTCTTTATTTTAAACTTATCTAATTGAAAATGGATTGATGGTGGTGCTACACAAAGGGAATGTTTAAATTGCTTCTTTGCATTTGAGAAGTGGCTTTAACAAAGTATAATTCAAAAGGCAAAAAGCCACACATATTTAAAGTATGTAATTTGGTACATTTTGACATACTTACACACCCGTGAAATGTCATCATGATCAAGATAATCAACAGATGGAACACCCGAGAAAGTGTCCTCATCTTTGATATAATCTCTCCCCACAGCACCTCCTCTCTGGTCTCCTAGAAACTACTCATCTGTCACAGCAGGTTATCTTACAGTTTCTACAATTTTGAGTAAATGGGGCTGTGTGTTGTGGGATCTCTGTCTGGACACTCTTACACAGGATAATTATTTGGGGATTTATTTATGTTGTTGCACGTATTAAATGTTCAGTCATTTTTTATTGCTTAATAGAATCACATTTAATTGTTATACCAAAACTTGATTAGCCACTTACCTTTTTTCCAGATTATGGTTAATACAAATACAGCTCTTATGTATGATTGTCCTTGTAAAGACCTAGGGTTTGTTTTCTCTTGGGTCTAGGGGTAGAATGTTTGGCTCAGAAGATAAGTGTTTCTTAGCCTTATAAGAAAATCCTAAACTCTTTACAAGAATGGTAGTGCCACTTTGTATGCCCTCCAGCAGTGGGTGAGCTTTCCACTTTCTTCATAGGTGAGAACTGGGACTATTTCAGGCTCTGTGTCAACTCCAAGTATTGTATTACCTATGAAAACAGATGGCTGTTTCCCCAGGCAAGAGCAGTTTTTTCACCAACATGAATTAAGCAGTGCTCAGCTAAAACCTTGAGGAGGACTCTTTTTTGAGCATTTCTCTTATGTTGGCCACACTGTTCTGCAAATGAGCTGCCTTGTCGTCTACAAAGACTTAAATCCATCATTTTCACCTCAGGAACGAGTCAAATTCAACCTGGGCTCTGAATTCAACATGACAGTTAGGAAATTCTCTCAATGTTGTAAACTGAGACAGTCTTAGGACTTAGCTCATTTGTTTCTCATCTCTTATGAAGATGAAGATCACTGCTCTTCATTTTCTGATATCTAGTATCTTTATTCCTTTGTTAGATATATTTTATCTGTTTTAGCAAGGAGAATCAATCTGGTCCAAGTGACTTCATTTTGACTAGAACTTAGTGTTCTCTAGGAGAGTTTAATACTTCAGTTCAGTTCAGTTCAGTCACTCAGTCATGTCCAACTCTTTGCGACCCCATGAATTGCAGCATGCCAGGCCTCCCTGTCCATCACCAACTTCCGGGGTTTGCTCAAACTCATGTCCATCGAGTCGGTGATGCCAACCAGCCATCTCACCCTCTGCCGTTCCCTTCTTCTCCTTCCCCCAATACCTCCCAGCATCAGGGTCTTTTCCAATGAGTCAACTCTTCACATGAGGTGGCCAAAGTACTGGAGCTTCAGCTTCAGCATCAGTCCTTCCAATGAATATTCAGGACTGATCTCCTTTAGGATGGATTGGTTGGATCTCCTTGCAGTCCAAGGGACTCTTGAGCCTTCTCCAACACCACAGTTCAAAAGCATCAATTCTTTGGCACTCAGCTTTCTTCACAGTCCAACTCTCACATCCATACATGACCACTGGAAAAACCATAGCCTTGACTAGATGGACTTTTGTTGGCAAAGTAATGTCTCAGCTTTTTAATATGCTATATAGGTTGGTCATAACTTTCCTTCCAAGGAGTAAGCGTCTTTTAATTTCATGACTGCAGTCACCATCTGCAGTGATTTTGGAGCCCCCCAAAATAAAGTCTGACACTGTTTCCACTGTCTCCCCATCTATTTCCCATGAAGTGAATGGACCAGAGGCCATGATGTTAGTTTTCTGAATGTTGAGCTTTAAGCCAACTTTTTCACTATCCTCTTTCACTTTCATCAAGAGGCATTTTAGTTCCTCTTCACTTTCTGCCATAAGGGTGGTGTCATCTGCATATCTGAGGTTATTGATATTTCTCCTGGCAATCTTAATTCCAGCTTGTGCTTCTTCCAGCCCAGTGTTTCTCATGATGTACTCTGCATATAAGTTAAATAAGCAGGGTAACAATATACAGCCTTGACGTACTCCTGTTGCTATTTGGAACCAGTCTGTTGTTCCATGTCCAGTTCTAACTGTTGCTTCCTGACCTGCATATAGGTTTCTCAAGAGGCAGGTCAGGTGGTCTGGTATTCCCATCTCTTTCAGAATTTTCCAAGTTTACTGTGATCCACACTTAGAAGTATATTAAGAAATATATTTAGAAATATAGAAATTGTCAAGTACAATCTTCTAGAGAAAATATGATGGAAATTGAAGGAGACGGTCTTTAAAATTTAAGAATCTTAATTTATAATTATACATACCATATATGAAAATAAGTAAGTTAAGTTATGGGGCTTCCCTGCTGACTAAGTGGCAAGGAATCTGCCTGCCATTTCAGGAGACATTTCAGTCTTCCTGGGTCAGGAGGATTCCTTGGAGAAGGGCATGGCTATCTACTCTAGTGTTCTTGCCTGGAGAAGCCCATGGATAGAGAAGCCTGGCCGGCTACATTTCACCGGGTCACAAAGAGTCGGACGTGACTTAGCAGCTAAAAGACAAGTTTAGTTATGTTTTTTAAATTAATCTTAAATGCTTCATCAAGGTCCTCTTTCAACATTATTCTGTAAATCTAAGTTAAAATTATATGTACCTGATTCACTTATTATTTAAATGGATTTTGGGTCCATGAATTTTCTGTATAAATATGTTTTATTTGATGTAAATTGCAAAATGCTTTCATATGGTATTTGATGATAATGTATGTACATGATTAACTATTTCATTGTTAAAACACTTAAATTAAGAAATGTGTCATAACTTGCTATAGAAAATGTGGCCTTCCTTTTTTTAGGAACCTCCATACTGTTCAGTTTTAAGGACACATGAACTAGCTCAAGGGATGTCACTGGCCAACTCTTGGGTAAGTAAAGCTTAAAAATAATTAATACTGTCAATAGATTATAGTCCGTGGAACAATACAGTCATCCATAAATCCATATTTAAGTAAATAAAATGAATTAAGTGAAAGTTTGATGAAGGTTAGAAAATATATAAAGATTCAAATTTTTTCAATTACTTACAAATTTAAAAAAGAAAATATATAACTTTACAGTGGAGATGCCTGGCAGATACAAGCTTAATCAAGTGCTCAACATTAACATCAACAGTTTTGGGGAAAAAAAATCATGTCCTATTTTATAGGATGAAGCAAGGAGAACACAAAATCAGTGATGATACTCCTGCCAGAAACATAATCCTGAACCTCATCATAAGGGAATACTCAAATTAGACAAAATTCAAGATAGTCACATTCAGCTTGATAGGCATTCACCAAAATAAGTGTTCTATAATCCTTAAAAGGGTCAAGGAAGTCGAGAAAAGACTCTGGACTTGCTCAAGACTGAATGAGATTAAAGAGACATGAACAAGTAAATACAACCCAAGATAACATAGTTAACATACTGTATCATTTTTCTCTAGATAACCTTGGAACAATTTGTGAACTATGAATGGAGTAAAAGAATTAGATGTTAGCAATGTGTCAATAATGGTATTCTGATTTTGATGACCGTGTTGTAATTATGCATTGGTCAAAAATGTCATTCAGGATTTTCCATTCATTAAAAGCAAGAAGAGTTGACCATGTTCTTTATACTTTAATTTTTGTAAAGTTATCTACTATAATAAGGGAGAATGTACCTCCACACCAATCTAATTAGAGTAAAATAACAAAGTCCTCCAAAATACTTAATATGAATAGTAGTTATGCTTTAATTTTCATCTCTCTGATTTAAATGTTTAACTCAATAATTTTATTGCCCAAGACTTGAGCTCAAGTACAAGTTTATCACTGTAGCCACACTAGGCTGCCAAACCTAACTTAAAGAAAATGTAAAGACACTTCAGGCTCTTTGCTATTTCAGTAAAGGTTCTGTAATACATACAGAAGAATGGAAATGTTCAAGATCACACTGAACTGTGTCCTTAAGCTCATTGCATTGGATAATTCATGAATGTCTCTAATACATGGTGAGGACAGAAATACAGTAATGGGAATTAATACAACTTGTGGAATTATGAAATAGGCTCAGACTGAATTTGGGAAATATAGTATCTATAAATTATAACTTTTATTATTTTCAATATTTTTATTTTATTTTTACAAATATTTACCATTCTGATCTAGGAATTTTCATATAGAGACGATAACAGATGAACTAGCCATATTGGTAGTTCAGATAAGGATTCAAGATGAAAGTCCATCAAAAAAATCCTGAGGGTAATAATCCTAAATTGAAGGTCCATTCTGAGATACACTCCTTTGTACCTATTAGAAATATCTTACAGACACATAGGACCACTGAGCTACAACTGGAAGCTCTTTAAGTAAACACAAACCCAAGAACATTGTCTTTGAATCCTGGGAAAATAGGGAATATATTGTAGAATTCCTTTTAAAGTAAACTTAATTCATCCATTTGAAAATAGAACATTATAGTTTTTCTTATATAAGACTGTTATAGTGGATGCAGAAAAGATGTGAAAAACCACCTAAATGGTTTTGAACCCATACTACTAAAAATGGATGACAAAATAATTTAATTGTTCAAAGTAGCAATTGTGGATCAGTAATTATTAATAGCGGGCTTCGCTAGTAGCTCAGCTGGTAAAGAATCCACCTGTATTGCAGGAGACCCTGGTTCCATCCCTGGGTCAGGAAGATGCACTGGAGAAGGGATAGGCTACCCACTTCAGTATTCTTGAGCTTCCCTGGGGGCTTCTGTGGTGGTTCAGACAGTAAAGAATCTGCCTGCAATGCAGGAGACTCGGGTTCAATCCCTGGGTCAGGAAGATCCCCTGGAGAAGGGAATGGCAACCCACTCCAGTATTATTGCCTGGAGAATTCCATGGACAGAGTCTGACAATCTACAGTCCACAGGGTCACAAAGAGTCAGACACGACTGAGTGACTAATGCTTTCACTTTCAATTATTAATAGCATGAATGTCTATGTAATAATTTAAATAATTTTATATGGTATGTATGTATAATATATTAGTGATCTTATTGTTATAATAATAAAAGGTTAAAGATTATTAGTCGTCATTTGACCTAATGTTTTAGGGCTGCTAAATGAACAAAGTGAAATTAAGAACAATATACTGCCCGTAATTTTATTATTTGGTAAGGAG
The DNA here is from genome assembly GCF_033118175.1 of Dama dama. Lineage (NCBI taxonomy): Eukaryota > Metazoa > Chordata > Mammalia > Artiodactyla > Cervidae > Dama > Dama dama. Next base: position 64,014,460 of record NC_083710.1, on the reverse strand, counting down.
AGAAACGGAGGAAGAAACGGCAACCCTCTCCAGTATTCTTGCCTGGAGAATCCTATGGACAGAGGAGCCTGGTGGGCTACAGTCCATGGCATCACAAGAGTCAGACACGACTGAAGTGACTGAGCACCAAGGAGAGAAAGATTTCTGGAACTCAAGGTATTTTGGAAACCAAGATGTACATTCAGGAATAATTAAAGCACAGTTGAGGTGTTTTGTTTTTCATAAGTTCTCTTCTCTTCCTACCCACAATTTGTGACATCAATACCATATACATCTGGCATCTTGCTCACATTCTATGTTCTCAGAACATTGTGGAGAAACCCTGGATTCCAGGGACCTGGGAATTCTGCATCTGCAAATTCAGTTTACTTATTGGATTATGACATTAACCTGTGATTTCATTTTTATATTTTCTAGCTTTTTGATGTCATATTGTGACATATAAATTGAAAGAAAAAACTAAATCATAGTGTTGTCATGAAAGTCAATAATAAAACTAATTTTAAATGGAAACACTTATTTGATGGCAAATCATTAATAATCAAGTTAAAGTAATTTTAAAGTGTTAATTTTTTTCAGTGGACATGACTTTGAGCAAATTCCTGGAAATAGTGAAAGACAGGGAAGTCTGGCATGCTGTAGTCCATGGGATAACAAAGAGGCAGACACAACTGAGCGACTGAACAACAAAAACAAATTTTTTCATCTGATCGCTTTCCTTGTTCTTTGAGGAGACTGATTTTCTTAAGCTCACATTGTATAGTATAAGCTATAGTATTGTATAGTCACTGTTAATAACATCAATTTTCAAAGCATTACTGCTCTGTTGGCATTACCCATGAGCATTATATTCCATGTAACATCAACAAACAAGATAGGAGTATGTACATGTTCTCTCTTCTTCTAAGAAGAGGTAGAATACATGTAAATCTATTGCTGATTCATGTCAATGTATGACAAAACCCACTGAAAAAATAAATAAATAAATAAATTTTTAAAAAAAGAAAAAAAAAAAAAAAAAAGAAGAGGTATAATTTCTTGGAGGGGAATTCCTTAAAGAGGAAATCTTTATATATAGAATGTCATCCTTGGTTTAATCAATTATCAGAATTCTGCATTAAATTTATTTTTTTTGCAGATATTTTCTGGCTGAGCTTTATAGCTTTTAAATAATTCATTATATCTAAAAATTAAATGATAAATCAAAATGATTAATTTACCAACATTTTAAAAATCATTTTAAAAACACAGTAATTTGGGGGAGGGAACTCATTTACTTACTCTGTTATTTTCAGTGTGACTTTTTTGGTGGAAAATCAGAATTTCCTTAAATGCTACTAACTGTAAATTAAATTGAGCTCCTAGAATAAATATCTTGTCACTGTAAAAAATGGGTGAGCCCAGTGATACATTATAGTGTATCAAAATTAAGTACATTTCTATGTTTCTTTCCTGTGTCTTTTAACTACTCTAAAGTCTTCAACTGGTTAAAATTTAAGAAATATGTTTCAATCTTTAGTTTTAAGAAAACTGTATTTCCCCAACCAAGCATTAAGGAAAGCATAAAGTATTAAGACTCATATTGTTTTCTGCACTTTTCAGGTGACAATGAAACAAGAACTTTAAGTAGGAAGGTGAATATTTAGTTTGCCTCTATTAATTTTTTAATTGAAGAAGCCTGTAAAGATGTAGAGGACTTTGAAAAATTCACTCAAATGTGGTAATATTCCAATATCTATGTAAACTCCAACTGTATCATTTTATCATTTGTGGGACTGAAAGCAAATAGAAATGAATATATTTCATGTTACAAATGATGTAGAACATTTTGTGTAGAACCATATCATGTAGTTGTCTATTATATAATCTGATCTGAAGGATATTCTAGTTGTTTAGTCACTAAATTGTATCCAACTCTTTGCAATCCTATGGACTGGCGCACGCCAGGCTTCCCTGTTTCTCACCATCTCCTGGAGCTTGCTCAAACTCATGTCCATTGAGTCAGTGACGCCATCCAACCATCTCGTCCTTTATCATCCCCTTCTCCTCCCACCTTCAGTCTTTCTAACATCAGGGTCTTTTTCAATGAGTGGGCTGTTTGCATCAAGTGGCCAAAGCATTAGAGCTTCAGCTTCAGCATCAGACCTTTCAGTGAATATTCAAGGTTGGTTTCCTTTAGGATTGACTGGTTTGATCTCCTTGCTCTCCAAGGAACTCTCACCATATTGTCAATACACCTTGCTCTTCTCCTAATTAAGAAATAGCCATAACACCATTTCATACTGTTTAACAAATATGACATGCCTTTTCACAAGTCTCTTAAGATGCACCTGGAATACCTCTCTTACTCATAAAAGTCAGTTCATGTCACCTACATTTTGAGGTTGTTATAACATCCTTGATTAAAAGAATCACTCCCTACTCTGCCCCAGCTATGATCACTCACCCCTGTTACACTATCTATACATTTATAAATCATTTTCTCAACTTTATGTAAGTTCACTGAAGTGAAAAACTGCTTAATTTATCCTCCCATAATCAGTATCAGGTAGAGGACACATAAAACTAATTATGTAATTTTAATAGACACTAGGAAGGCAATTTTTTTCTACTCTCTTTACTGATTTAGGAAACAATTTGTAAAATAATGTGTGTATGTACATGAATATATGTGTATGTGTCTATATATGTGTGTATATATCTATATGTATACATATATAGTTTAGCAATAAAAATAATAAACTGTTAATACATGTTACACCATGGGTGATCTGAAAACACTATGATATGTGAAAAAAAATCTGCCAAAAAAGACCACACATTGTATGTATTATATATTTCCATTAAGATAAATACAGCCACAGAAGTAGTTTAATATTTAGATGATAAGATTTGAGTTTAGCTAGAATGAAGGAACAGACGATAGGGAAGCGATAGCTAAAAGGAAAGGAGTTTCTTTCTGAGGTGAAAAATGTTCTGGTATTGACTGTGGTGATGGTTGAACATATCTTTGGATACCCTAAAAAACATCAAATGTACACTTTAAATGGGTGAACTTTACAGTATACAAATTAGATCTCATAAAGCTATAAAATTCATGGATGAACATGTAAGTGGGAAGCAAGGAATTATAGGTGAATTTTTGTTTCATATATTTTAAAAGTCAATTAATATACATGACAAGATTTTTCCTTACTAACATTTTGATATATTCTGTGATAATAAAATGACGAAGTGAAGTGAAGTGAAATGAAGTCCCTCAGTCATGTCCGACTCTTTGCGACCCCATGGACTGTAGCCCACCAGGCTCCTCCGTCCATGGGATTTTCCAGGCAAGAATACTGGAGTGGGTTGCCATTTCGCTTAGCCAAATATATTTTTATTTACATTTTTACTATGGAAGCTTGATGAGATTTTTTAGTTGCAGAATGATTTTTCATATTATTTAAGGATTCTATAATGAAAGAATATGGTTGTATAATTTATCTTTTTTCAGTATCTTTTCCACTAAAAGTCATTTGTATTTCTTGTGATCCAGCATTTCATTGTGAAATTGAGGCAATCTCTAGCTTTATTTGAACTTTCCAAAGAAAAAAACATTGAAAAAAATCAGAATTAAATGGCATAAAAATGGGAAAAATACCTAACTTATCCTTAGATTTACTGTTTATATATTAGCTATAAAGAAAGCTAAACAGTTTTATTTGGTAATGATCAAGCAGTAGTAGTGTAAAAAATTGAGAAAAACACAAATTTGCATTTAGATTTGTACTAAATTTCCATTTATATATTTCAGACTTTTTTTTTTTTTTTTTTTTGCAGAAGATTCCCTGAACTACAAATTTTGCATACAGGAAGTTTTTCACTGGATTATATCTGAAACTAAGGTAAGGAAGGGGTAAAAGGAACTGAAGTTGAGTAAGAATTTAAGCTGGCATAATGGTGGTCACAGCCCATCCTGTGGGCAATTCTGGAGCTGAGATGGACCTTTAAAGATGTCCTTCATTAAAATAAAGGGCCTGGGATTTCTTTTTCTTAAATATATTTTATTGAAGTACAGTTGATACACATTGTTGGGTTAATTTCTGCTATACAGCAAAATGATTCAATTATATATATATATGTATATATATATATATATATATTTCATATTACTATTTTAATGTTATTATTACTTTGTCTTCCTTATTATTACATTTCTTCATTGATTTTGTAATTGGGTTTGCCCATACATTTTTAAGACACATTTATATATATTTTTGCCCTGAATTCCTTGAGCACCCTCTCCAATATTCAACTTTGCAGTTGCCTCTGCCACAATGCCCATATAGTGCCTGTAGAGAAACAGTTCTTTAGGATGTCAGTGCCACCCCATGATGATGAGAAAATTAAGGTGCAGTCTTGACAACTGACGTCTGGCATTTGGCCTAGTTCCCTTCAGCTATGTTGTCATGTTCCCATGCTGAAAATCAATATTTTTCACAGAATATCAACATCAGATATGGGTTATCTGTGATCATGATGGAAGGTGACAAAAGTTATACCACTATATATAAAAAAGCATGGAAACCAATACACAGTGCAACCACATAGATGACCAAACATCCCTCCTCACCAGCTAACTTGAGTGGCTACTGCTTCTCTTCCAAAGGCAACTCATCTTAGCTTCATTCCTCTAACATCCCATGTAGAAATCAGTATGACCCCAGTCACTGACTACACCCACTCTAAAACACTCCCATTTTCTGTGAAGTCTCCTTCCATTCACTGTATTGCAGCACTGTTTACAATAGCCAGTACATGGAAGCAACCTAGATGCCCATCAGCAGACGAATGGATAAGAAAGCTGTGGTACATATACACAATGGAATATTACTCAGCCATTAAAAAGAATTCATTTGAATCAGTTCTAATGAGATGGATGAAACTGGAATCCATTATACAGAGTGAAGTAAGCCAGAAAGATAAAGACCAATACAGTATACTAACGCATATATATGGAATTTAGAAAAATGGTAACGATAACCCTATATGCAAAACAGAAAAAGAGACACAGATGTACAGAACAGAATTTTGGACTCTGTGGGAGAAGGCGAGGGTGGGATGTTCTGAGAAAACAGCATTGAAACATGTATATTACCAAGGGTGAAACAGATCACCAGCCCAGGTTGGATGCATGAGACAAGTGCTCGGGGCTGGTGCACTGGGAAGACCCAGAAGGATGGGATGGAAAGGGAGGCGGGAGGGGGGATCGGGATGGGGAACACATGTAAATCCATGGCTGATTCATGTCAATGTATGGCAAAAACCACTACAATATTGTAAAGTAATTAGCCTCCAATTAATAAAAATAAATGGAAAAAAAAGTGAAAGTGTTAGTCTCTCAGTCATGTCCAACTCATTGTGAACCCATGGGCTATAGTTCACCAGGCTTCTCTGTCCATGGGATTCTCCAGGCAAGAATACTGGAAAGGGTTGCCATTTCCTCCTCCAGGGGATCTTTCCAACCCAGGGATGGAACCTGGGTCTCCTGCATTGCAGGAAGATTTTTTACAGTCTAAGCCACCAGGGAAATCCCTTTCAATTCACTGAGGGCTGTCCAAATCTTATAACAAGTGCCTGTTCATCACCTTGGTTCCTTTGTCACGTTGAGTTTTAAACACAGCTCTGTTTGACTACAAGTGTATGATCTTTGGGCTTCCCCAGTGGCTCAGATGTAAAGAATCCACCTGCAATGTAGGAGATAGAAGCAGGAGACACTGGTTTGATCCCTGGGTTGAGAAGATCCCCAGAAAGAGGGCATGGCAACCCAATCCAGTATTCTTGCTTGGAGATTTCCATGGACAGAGGAGCCTGGCAAGCTACAGTCCATATGGTGGCTCGGAGTCGGGAATGACTGAAGTGACTTAGCATGCACATAGCACATGTAACCTTTGCCTTTTTTTTTTTTTGCAATGACAGTGATGTTGAATATCTTGGCTCAATTCATATTTTCTAGGTTCTGTCTGTGTTGTCTTTCTCTAAGTCCATCTCCATAGCTTCCAGGGGAATTCAATCCAAGTACTTTTCCCATTATCTTTTCATAAATTGAAGAAATGTATCCATGCTGTATGGCTTTCCACAATATATCTGGATCAGTCTCCCATCTTAAAAGAAACATTTTAAACTACTTTATTAAATAATTTTGAATCAGGAGCCCAGCAGGTCTACCACTTCAGCCTGCTCTCCGTTTTTGTTTTTTTTTTTATGTTTATTTCCTGCAGAGATGTTTATCTTGTCTGAAATCCTCTTTAAAACATGCTGCCTTTCTCTTTACCTGTAGTGTTGTGTGTTTTGGGGAGGGCAGAAGTTAACCATAACAGAGCCAACTTGACCAACGAAATAGCACTCATATGTTGGTATTATGTACCTCAATTGTAGACAGAATAAATTGAACATTGCTTATAAAATCAAAGTCTCTTAACAACCAGCACAAATCTATTTCTTTTTTCTATTGCCAAGACAACTCACTTTCATGAATATGATATATCTTTTCTATTTATATTTTTCTACTTTTCTATGGAACATGTGGAAACATGTACAATTTATTATTCTTGATCTGTGCTTTAAAATTTATGCAAATAGCACCATTGTATTTGTATCATAAAAAAATACTGTTGAGTGTATTTTCACTCAATAGTCTGGTTTTAAATCTGTCTATGCTGGTACCCATATTTGAGGTATTTCCTTTTGACTGCTGCATCATAACAGTATATTTAAATATCACTCTTTAATTGAAGGACATTATCACTGGAAAATAAATATACCATTTTCATTATAGCCACCAGAGAAGCACACGCGCACACACACACACACATACACACACACATACATATATGCATATGGATATCTTAGAGAAAGCACATGTGCTAAAGCCACTTGGAGATGTTCAAAGCATCCTGTAGGGCATGTTTTTTTCTTTCGAGAATTAGGCTAGATTTTAACTATACTTGAATTCCCCACTTTGATAAGATATCTGAAATGTCTCTATGTAGTCTATTCTCTGTTTTTCATGAGATAATTTGAAATTTGTGCAAAGTTGGGTCACTTAAGTCTTCTCTTTCCTATCCTGCTGATTTTAATAGCTTTTCTGCATTTGAAGGGTTAATACTTAAATGAATAAGTTGATGTGTCCAATAATCTGGAGCAATGACTATATAACAGCATTTTAAATTCTACAGAAAATTTCTTTTTATCTTCCTAAGGTTTAGGAAAATCCTTAATTATAGTTCTTAACTTGACTTTAGATCTGGAATTTAAATGTGACTTCTATTTATCTACCCCCTACCTTGTGGTCTAGTAGTTTTACATTGTGATTATTCCTTTCCTGAGAAAGCCTAAATGAAGTGTAGCTAATTTAGAAGGTCAGAGAAAAGAGCAGAAGGAATAAAAAGACTGTAAGTATTGTGCAGACATGTCTGATTAGAAAGAATGGTGCAGGAAGGGCCAGTTTCAGAAGGATACAGCCCTTGAGGGATCTGGTCTTGGATTTAGAATTTTATTTCTGAGTCTCTACATGCTAATTAAAGAAGCTGACCATTTAATATTTAATATTTTGTCTCATTTTATTCATTCAATTTCCTCTAAAATACATTAATTTTTAGTTCTTGCCATGTTAAAAAAAATCCTGTAGTGGCCATTGTTATTTGAAGACAGAATTTTGTTTTTTATAAAAATAGGTGCAACTTTGAAAAAAAAAAATAGGTGCAACTTTGTATAGGAAGTATTCCAGAAGGAGACTGAAACTTTGACATGGACATTTCCTAACAAGAAAGAGAAGCCACGATGGCCAGTTAGCAGTGGTTTAGTATCTTGAGTTTCCCTGCAAAGCAGAGGCTAGGAAAGGCCATAAAAATAACAACCTGACCATTATTGACCCCAAAGCATGGTCTCAACACAGTGCCAGAAAGTGATTTCATGAAGGTTCTGTAGAAGACCCAAAATCTCTGTTGGCAGTTCTTCTCTTCTCATAAGAATCTAATAATTATAACCATTAGTTTTCAGAATTAGATTTCATTTCCAAGCCTTTTTACATTGTTAGATACTATAGTCGATTTTAAAGAGCATATACTTGGATTTTAAAAACTCAATCTGAAGGTCTCTGGTTTTAAATTGCAAAGTTTAGCCTCTTTATCTGAACATTCATTACTCAAACATTTAGATTTATTTTATCTTTTTGGTTCTATTTAGTTTCTATTTTCTTTGATTATTTTTTTCTGAATTTTCATAAGATTTATCTAGTGTTTAAATTTCTATATGACACCAACTATGTGCAATGTACACATTTTAATTTTACTCTTTCAATGACTTGTTTAGTTGCTAAGTTGTGTCTGACTATTTTGTGATCCTAACCCACCAGGCTGCTCTGTCCATGGGATTTCTCAGGCAAAATACTGGAGTGGGTTGCCATTGCCTACTCCAGGGGATCTTCCCAACCCAAGGATCAAACCTGCATTTCCTTCACAGGCATTCTTTACCACTGAGCCATCAGATGTCTTATTACTTTATTATTAGCACACATATTATTTTAGATATTTAGATATCTTAATTAAGAACTTTTACTTCCTGCTGATTTAAACCTCCTAAGTTTCCATATTTTTAAATTTATTGGGATAGTTTGTCATTTTAATACAATACTTACTATTTCACAATTATGACTTAGATTTATATAGCTATTTGATTAATTTCTGTTATCACTTTGGGTAATTGTACCTTTAGTCCATGTAACAGTAACACTTTTATCATAGTATATGCTTTAAGAATAGTGGGTCTGTGAGAAGTAAAAATTCTTAGTAGTATATGACTAGCATACTAAGTCACATCAGTCATGTCCAACTCTTTGTGATCCTTTGGACTATGGCCCACCAGTATCCTCTATCCATGGAATTCTCCAGACAAGAATACTGGAGTGGGTTGCCATGCCCTCCTCCATGGGATCTTCCTTACCCGGTGATTGAACCCTCATCTCTTTATGTCTCCTGGATTGGTAGGTGGTTCTTTACCATTGGTGCCGCCTGGGAAGCCCAGTATATGTCTAAAGTGCTTTTATTTCACTCTCAGTAATGAAGGAAAATAAAACTTGTTATAGGATTCCAGACTGAACTTTTCTGTTCAGTATCTGAAAGACATACTCAAGTCTCTTTTACTCAGATTAGAAATCTGAGTCAATCTCTTTGCCATTCCATCATAGCTAATATCATTTTCACCCTAATTGCTTTGTCCTTCCCCTCTTATTTTCAGGTTTTAATCTTCTTTTTATTTAATGTATTAACATACGTGCTTAAAATGTATCTTTCTCAGTATATATCCATTTTTCAAATATGAGGATTAATATCTTTCTTTAATTTCAAATAATTTTCTATCACTTAATCTCTATTCTCTATTAACAATTTTGAGAATGCTAATAATTAAAGTTTTCTGGGTAAGCTCTTTTTCTCTTAAATTTTGCACCTAGTTTATATTTTCTATTCTTCTAACTCTCTTGATTCATTTGAAGCATTTCTTCACTTCTCTCATGTAGTTTGCTGATTCTGATACTAGTTGTGCATAGTTTTAAAGACTTCCTGTTTTTCCCAATGACTATATTTTATTAAAACAATTTATTTTTTTCCAAATGTGTCTGTTTTTATCTGGTGGGTATTATCACCTCCCCTCTGATTAAAATACAGATAATTTAAAAATACTTTTACATTTTTTAAAGAACTTTTTAAAATGCACTGTTACCCTAATTTAATCAGCATAAATTTGCCCTTTTGTTGGATCTATTGAAATCATATCAGTTTTGTATCAATCATGGGCTTGAGCTTCCTCTTGAAATACAAAATATTTTTGTGAACTCATCTTTGAATATGCTTTCAAATGAGTGAGTGAGTGAAGTTGCTTAGTAATGTCCGACTCTTTGTGACCCTATGGACCGTAGCCTACCAGACTCCTCTGTCCATGGGATTTTCCAGGCAAGAGTACTGGAGTGGGTTGCCATTTCCTTCTCCTGGTGAATACACTTTTAGATCCTCGAAAATTGTGTATTATATTTCTTTGTTTATCATGGAATTGCTGAGAAAAATCATGGAATTAAATGCAGTTTATCAGCTGTTTGAGGTTTATAGTCATTACAGAGATATATCTAGCATAAGAATCTCTTGCCTGTGTTTTACCAAATTAGCAATGACTGGAAAACATGAGAACATTTGGCATTCTCTCTTTTAGGGATGATGAAGAAAATTTATTTCTGAGTTGATAGTCTTCAGTTGGTTGAGTTGTCTACATTAATATCCTCAAAGAGTTGGACCCTACTTCCAGGCTCAGTGAACACAGTAACTTAGTAAGGGTCACATGGTTACCAACCCAGTTTGAGAACGTCAGTAAATATAAATGCATGCATCTATCCCTAATGACAGAGTTTAGGCTTGTAAAAATGAACTCTGATCATAAAGACCTCTTGATATCAGAGACTATTCATCTTTGTACACCCCCATAGTATGTGCAGTGCCTTTCACATTATAAACATTGAGTTTTACATATTGTCTTCTCCATAGCATTTATTCTCTTTCCATCTCTCTCTGCAACCACTCATTACGTATAGCAATTTGAAATCACATTAGGAAAAAGAAAAAACACAGATCCAGTCAGCATTGTTAGGATTGTCAAGCCCACAGTAAGATGCCCACTACTTTGTCAGTTTAATTTAGTTCTTTTACCTTAAATCCCAATAGTACCACCTTTAAGCTCTTTTCTTCGTCCTTTATTTAAAAATCATTATCCAGGTCTGAGTAACCTTCATAAAATCTGCTGGGACCACTCCTGAGGAACTATTGTTCTAAAAAGTAGGTTAGTCTTTATCTATAAGGGTTTCTTCCCTTTTTCATATAAAGAACTTGATAAGTGAAATCAAAATTATAAGAACACATAAAATATGAGTTGATCATAGAAACAATAATGAAAATTGCTTGTGACATTTTCCCTATAGAAAATTATTCTGTTCAAGATACATCTTTCTCATACTGCCCCAAAGATTTAGTTACTGACAGAGCAAACCAGCCAATTCAGTTCAGTCGCTCAATTGTGTCTCTTTGAGACACCACGGACTGCAGCATGCAAGGCTTCCCTGACCATCACCAACTCCCAGAGCTTATGCAAACTCATTCCATCAAGTCAGTGATGCCATCCAATCATCTCATCCTCTGCTGTTCCCTTCTCTAAGTGTAAAGTTATCTCATGGTTCATTGCTCCTTATGTCAGTATTAGAGAAAAAACTTGAGCTTACAATGATTCAGAAAGTATCAGATGACCAAAGTTTCATTTATTAACTGATTTTTGTGGTAAATGTGTTTTGTACACAAACAAGAAGAGGCAAAAAATCAAATATTACCCCATTCTTAAAATTATGTTTTCTTATGAGAGTAGACTATTAGTGAATGTAAACAGTAAGCTATGCAAATTCAACAGTAAATATTCATTAACTGATAAGTATCAAGTGTAGTATATCTTGTATACATAGTTTTACGTTTCATTATTTTTAATGGTGAGTCTCACTCTCTTATATAAAAGTGTACAGTAACTCATAAACCTCCCAGCACTACGAAGCATGGCTTTTGTCAGTTTCTTCTGCATGGGTTAATTTTTCCATTCAATGTAGGAATGAGTTGACTCAGCTAGGATTCTAAAAATTGTGTTTGCTGGCAAAGAAAGAAGGAAATTGGCAGACATTCCTAATCCAGTTATTGTTTGACTTAAACACTCTCGCTGCCAACTACAAGGGAAAGTGGAGGAAAAGGAGCAGAAATAGGCTTAAAATTTATTTGTTGATTTGGTGGAAAAGCACAATATAGTCTCACTACCTTAGTTGCTTTTCATGTTTTCTTTCATTCTTTTTAGTCTTGAGGATTTGGAAATGATGTCTTGGTACAAAGTTACAATTTAAATCATGTAGCCATTTGCTGTTTTCCTTTAAGAGAAACAAATTCCCCATGGAAATAGAAGGGAAACAGCAGTTCCTGCAGCATCTCATTTATTTAATCAGTGAGAGGAAGCAAGTGTTTGGCACTTCCAGAAAACCCAGAGATACTTTCTTGCTTGTAGGGATGATCAAAGAATCAGCCAGTTAGAGCATTTTCTAATAAACATTCCTTTGCAAGAAATCTTTGCTAGGGAGGGTGGGGCAACAAGGACGTACATGCTTAGAATTCTGAGAATTTTAATACTAGATTTTAACCTAAAAATTATCCACAGTACAGAATACAAAGAACCCAAACATCACAGCCTGGTTCTTATTTCTATCTATTCTTAAAGTGCAATGGTTCAACCTCCCACTGACTCTATGTGGTAATTGCAAACAAGGTGCTTAAAAAGTGCTTTTCCCTTAATTTTTATGTAGGTGGAAACCATATGACCTATTCACCATGAGAGTAAGCAACCTCTCTTTTGCAAAAGATCCAGATGTTCTGAGTGCTTAAAGAACAAAACAAACACCTTTAATGCTTGTCTTAATATGTCATTCTAATGAGGCTTCCCTAACTTATATTTTTAGATATTTAAAAAATGTGGACCATTTTTGAAGTCTTTATTGAATTTGTTACAATATTGCTTCTGTTGTTTATGTTCTGGTTTTGGGGCCCCAAATTGTGGGATCTTAGATCCCTGACCAGGGATGGTACCGATATCCACTGCATTGGAAGGCAAAGTCTTAAACCCCTTGACTGGCAGAGAAGTCTCTTCTTAACTTACTAATGCAAACATAGATAAGTTCTCCCCATTTCTAGAATTAGAGTTTTTCTGTGGTTGGTAGAATGCCCCTTAGAACTTCATGCTTAGCTGCTCAGTCGTGTCCAACTCTTTAGTACTGTGGTCGTGCGTGAGTGCCTGCATGCTAAGTCACTTCAGTTGTGTCCGACTCTTTGTGACCCTACGGACGGTAGGCCGCCAGGCTCCTCTGTCTATGGGATTCTCCAGGCAAGAATACTGCAGTGGGTTGCCATGCTCTCCCCAAGGGGATCTGCTCGTCCCCTGCATCTCTTATACCTCCTGCATTGGCAGCAGGTTCTCTACCACCAGTGCCACTTGGGAAGCCTCTACTATGGTCAGAAGCTCTCAATCATAAATTAAACTATCAGTATATTTCTTACTGTGTTTCTTGAAAGGCTTGCTTTAGAATCAGTCTGCTTGATAAAAATGCAAATATAATCCCATACCAATTGAATCTCTATTCTGAGATGTGGGACTAGGAATCTGAGTTTTTAAAGTTCCCCAACTGAATCTTTTATATACTAAAATTTGGAAAGTATTTTCCAGATCCACATCTTACATATACCTCCTTTACCTGTCTAATCATCATATATCTATAAATTACCAGCCAAGTATGCTAAATAATTTACTATTATTAAAGTAAAATTTAAAATAACACTAAGCACCTTCATTTAAGAACTTTTACTTGGGAGTAAATTTTAGTTTCCATTTTCACATCTTCTCTAAGACTTTAGGTAAGTTACTTCACCCCTTTAAGTTATCAATCCATGGGTGTTATAAACGTTATCTAGATAATCCATGCAGAGCACTTGGCATCAGCCAAAGTAATGTCAGGTAATGATAAGACAATGCTATTTACTGAGAGCAGAATACATACATGCTGGCTCCTAAGTGTTTTGCATCTATCAACTTATTTGAATCTACAGCAAAGTGGTGAGACAGATGATTTAATATCTGTAATTTATAGATGAGAAAACTGAGGCAAATGTGAGATAATTTACTTATTCAAAATTACAGAGTTTATAACTAGAAAATCCCAAAACTAGGATTCCAGAACAAGGAATTTATTTGAGAAATGCAGAGAAGCCTAGCAGGGGAGTGTGTCAGTGATAACAAGGAAGCAAAGATAGTCAAGAAAGGGCTCAAAATTAGCTGACACTGTGGGTAGTTCAACTTTATAATACAATGGGGAAAATCTGGAGACAGTGTAAGTGCCACACCTGGAAGTTATCACAGCTGGGTCAAGAAAACTGGGGGAATTTTAGAGCAAATACTGGGTCATTAATTGATGGATATTCCTGTGCTTTTAATTCCTGCACTTATCATATTTGAACAGTCTTGGCTTTCATTGATGAGAAAAGAAAACAAAAACCAGTAAAACTTCAGGTACAGAAATGCAGATTCTGGAAGTAAGATCCAAGCAGGAATATGGGCTAGACATAAAGAGATTTTACTGCGGCAGTGCCCACCTAGAATGGACACTTTCTTTCTAGAAAAGTCCTAGAACGGACTTTTCTTTCTTAACAGCTTAAGATGATATCTATTATACCCTATCGCTTACCTGTATTTTAATCCTGACACAAATGCAGCCTTAACAGTTTTAACATATTTCATATGCCCTAATTGTTTTTGCTCTTGCCAGCCATTCTTGTCTTTTAAAGGGCAAATAAGTTGATTGAGTTATTGTAGTATTTATTACTAGATGCAGAGTGGATCAACATGCAAAATAAATTGAATCTAATCTCAAAAAGCATGTATTCTAAAAGAAATCTCAGACAAATTCATAGATATGGTGTGCACACCTAATTGCAATAAATGAAAGAATTTTGTATAGAGTTAGTCAACACAGTGTTCTTTAGTTGTAGTTTTAGGTTAGAATTCAATGCATTCAGTCTGTGTATAATTATGAATGCCTTCTAAGCCATGTTTGTCCTAAGCACTGGGAATTAAGTCATAAAATTCATATTACTAGAGACAGACAGGTTCATACACAAAAATTAAAGGTAATTTCATTGAGGGTTAAGTAACATGCAATGTACAAAGACAGACTAACTAAATGGAGAGTCATTATGTACAAATGGTCACTTTAGTTTTGGTGACTGAGAAAATGGAACTACTCAAAGACAAGAGGAATGATGAGATATAGGGAAATTGGGGGCTGAGGAAAATGATCATGGTAAAAAAACAGAGTAATGAAGACCTAAATTTAAGTCAGAAAAGAACAGACTGATAAAGTTGCTAAATTTTTACTGATAAAAATTACTAAAAGCCTCCATGTATCAAGTAACTACTGTGTGTTAAGACATTTACATATATTATTAGCTAATTTCTCTGTACTTTTGCACAGTGATATTATCTGTGCTTTATGAACTGGGATATTGAGAGGTAAAATAAAAATGATAAAATGCCATTGAACTAATATTTCCCACAATGGTGGCAAAATCTGAACACAAGTCTGTCTAACTTGAAATATCTTTACTTATTCAGTGGTTCTTAACCCTGAATGAACAGAGGAATCACTTGGGGGTAGCCTGTTCAGAATTAACTGGTTTGTGTTAGTTGTAGGCATATGTGTTATCTCCCAGGTGTTCTAATATGAAGCAGGGACGTGGTCCATTATCCTGCATCTTGCTTCAAATAGAAAAATGAATAGGGATTGAGCTGTCTCTGGTAGGCATGCTGTATGTGTCATCTCCTTTAGTTCTCAAGTCAATTCTACAGAGTACTATTAAGTTCATTTTTAAAAGGGGGAAGATAATTAGATTCAGAAAATTTGAACATAGTGGTAGGAAGTGGGAAGCCTGATTTCTGACTGTCTACTTATATAAACATCATATTCACAAGCCTATTGATATTCATCATTGTTAATGACCATTATAAATATTCTAAAATTCATAGAAGGACTCCATGGACCCCACAAAGCACAGATATGGCCTTACTAGGCCCAATCAATATGACCAGGGCATCCTACTTATTATGAGAGAATTGAAGGATACATTCCCTGGTGGCTCAGCCAGTAAAGAATCTGCCTGCAATGTTGGAGACCTGGGTTCGATCTCTGGGTTGGGAAGATCCCCTGGAGAAGAGATAGGCAACCTACTCCAGTACTCTTGCCTGGAGAATTCAGTTAGACACCACTGAGCAGCTTTCACTTTCACTTTCAAAGGATACATAATGTATTATCATGACATAATTTAATTCATAGATTTTAATTCATCAAGAGAAGGGGTTTGCTACCTTTTATATTACCCAAAAGGTTTTGTTTCATACTTTACTCATAGTAAAGACTACCTACTGAAGTTTTCCTCTGCTTCTCCTCCTATAGTCTGGAAGAGGCTTCCACCTGGGGTAATGTTGACCTGAGTGTTTTGCATGACTCTCCCATGGAGAAAGACTGGGTAAAGCTGGGTGGAAAGGAAACACTTTCTATTTCAAAAACTTAGAGTGCTTTAGGCAGTGTCAGAATGTACGATTCGGGATTTTTAGAGATACAGGACACCAAGAGAAACTATAAATGCTTGGGTTTTCTAGAGCTTTTCCATCAAAGTCAATAGCCAATTCCAGGATCAGCCAGGTTTTTCTGTAAAGGATTAACTAATAAATATTTTCAACTTTGTGACTCTTAGGTCTCTGCACTACTTTTTCAAATCTGCTGCCATTGTAGTGATAAAGCAGTCATAGATAATATGTGGATGAATGAGCATGACTGTGTCCCAGCAAAATCTATTTACAAAAACAAGCAGCATGCCAGATTTGCCTTCTGATCTTGTGCAAAGAAAATCTAGTTTACCAACTCCTGATCTAGTTGGATGAAAAAGGGCTTTAGGACCCTCTGAAAGTTGGGTGTCAGGTTAGCTGGTAAACACTTAGAGTTAGAGTTGAAACCTTAAAGGATGAACTGGAAATAGTCTGACTCTCACAAGATCTGAAAACCACATTAAAATTAATAAAGTTCTGAATGATATGGCTAACTTTTCAATAATGTTGCTGAAGTATTATACCATAGCCTCCTGCACAAAGTATATAGAGATCTTCTGCATAGGAATATATAAATATCCAAAGTTTTAAATCCTATATGTATTTCCCATACATGATATCTGAAAATCAATGAAAAATATACAGGCACATTGGAGAAATATTTACTTGATCAAAAACAGGAAAGTGTATCTGTACAAAGTTGCTAGAAGCAGACTATACAACAGCTACACTTAAAATGTTCAAGAAAGAAAAAGACAAGTTTGAAGATTTTAGTAGATAACTAGAAAATGTAAAGGAGGCTAAAAAGGCAATTATGTAATTGAAAAACAAAATTTTATAACTCTGTTTAAGAGTAGATTTGATCTAGCTGCCTATAGAAGAAATAGAACAGATACAGATCAGGAAAAAAATGTATAGAATACTGCCCAAAGATCAAAAAGATTAAGAATATAATGATGACTGATTCATGTTGGCGTATAGCAGAAACCAACACAATATTGTAAAGCAATTATCCTTTAATTAAAAATAAATAATTAAAAAAAAATCACAGATCTCCACACACACAAAAAAAAAAGAATATAAAATAAGGGTTAGGACACAGAGTCTAATGAGAAAAGATGTATTGTAGGCATAACTGGAATCTCAGAAAAGGAAAAGAAAGAAAATGGAGTAGAGGTGTAAAAATATATTTGACAAAACAATGGCTAAGGATTTCCTAAAGATGAAAGACACAAACAGATTTAAGAATCTCAGCAAAATTTCAACAGCAAAAATCTGAAAAAAGCAATACCCAGACACATTAATTACAAACTGCCAAAACCAAACACAAAAGGGCATCTTAAAAGTAGCCAGAGTTGGTGGGGGTGGGGTGGGGATGGCATTTTACTTTCAGAGACAACATATAAGACGGGCAGCTGACAT
Source organism: Dama dama (assembly GCF_033118175.1). Classification (NCBI taxonomy): domain Eukaryota; kingdom Metazoa; phylum Chordata; class Mammalia; order Artiodactyla; family Cervidae; genus Dama; species Dama dama. Next base: position 63,996,781 of record NC_083710.1, on the reverse strand, counting down.
CTCAAAAGAAATACTGAATACCAATGAGTTGTATTTTCAAGTGCTGAAAGAACCCATTTGCTTAAAATTCTATACATAAGGAAATAACCACTGAAAAACAGATAAAAATATTATAAGCAAATGCAAGTTATCAATTGTTTGTTACCCAGATCTGCACACACACACACAAGTTAGTAATACTAAAGGGTGATCTTCAGGAAGAAGACAAAGAACTCCATTGTGAAAGTTCACTAATGCAGAAACTGTTTCAGAATATATCTTGTTTTCCAAGTATTTATGAAACTTTTACAACAGTTGACCAAATACTTAAAATAAGTCTAAACATATTTCAAAAAACTTAAATAATTCATTATTTTTCATTTGATATGAAATTAAGCTGGAATTAAACTTTAAAAAAATCAGAAATTCTCCAAAAGTCTGGATATTAAGAACTGCAGTCCTAAATAACTCTTGGATAGGAGAAATAATAATCAAAATTAGAAAACATTGAAATGATTAATGACAAAAATACTGCACATTGAAATTTACAATATGCAGCTAAACTGTGGTTAGTGAGAAAGCATAACTTTTTTGTTTTTGCTTATATATTTTAAAAATTATTTTGAAGTAAATTTGATTTACTACAGATGGTAATTTCTGTTTTAGCTTCAGGTGTATAGCATAGTGATTCAGTATTTTTGGAGATTGCATTCCTTTTCAGTTTATTACAAGGGCTTCCCAGGTGATTCAGTGGTAAAGAATCTGCCCCCAATGCAGGAGATGCAGGTTCAATCTCTGGAATAGGAAATGACAACCCACTCCAGTATTCTTGCCTGGGAAATCCCATGGACAGAGGAGCCAGGCAGGCTACATTCCATGGGGCCTCAAAGGGTCAGACACAACTTAGTGACAGCATTCACTCATACACAAGATAATGGGTAAAATTCCCTGTGCTATACAATAAATCCTTGATGCCTATTTCTTTGATTATATAATACTTCATACCTGTTAATACTGTATCTGTAATTTGCCCCTCCCCCATTCCTTCTCCCCTTTGCTAATCACAAATTTGTTTTTTTTATTTCTGTGAGTCTGTTTCTACTTTGCATATGCATTCATTTGTGTTACTTTTTGGATATCACATATAGTGATGTCATATAGTATTTGTCTTTCTCTGCGACTTAAACTCACCAAGCATATTTTTAGGTCCATCTACATTTCTGCAAATGGCAGTATTTCATTCTCTTTATGGTTGAGTAACATTCCAATTACATTCACATCTTTATTCATTCATCTGTTTATGGACACTTAGGTTGTTTGCATATCTTGGCTCTTGTAAATAGTGCTACAATGAACACTGGGATGCTTATATCTTTTTGCATTAGTGTTTTATTTTTTTTTGGATAAAATTACTGGATCATATGTTAGTTCTTTTTTTAGTTCTTAAAGGTACTGTTTTTCATAGTGGCTGCACCAATTTTCATTCCAATAAACAATGTACAAGGGTTCCTTTTATCTCCACATCCTCTCAAACATTTGTTGTTTGTAGACATTTTAATGATGGCCACTGTGACAGATGTAAAGTGAGAGCTTATCATGCTTTTGATTTGCATTTCTCTAATAATTAGCAGTGTTAAACTTAGAAATCATAACTTTTAAGTCAGTTATTAAACAAGAAAGGTAAAAATCAATAGTCTCAGAAAGAATATCAGACAAAATATGGAATTATATAAATTTTAAAAAAAGAAGAAATTTTGAAATAGAAGCAAAGAGTAAAAGAAAATAAAGTCAAAATTTGGTTCAATTAGGTTAATGCAGTTGATAACCCCTGGATTGAAAATTAAAAAACAAACAACACACACAGAGAAGCCACTAGTATCATGAAAGAAGGAAGAACATTACTATAAAACTCATAGATATTAAAAAGATGATGAGGTTATGACTTTAAAAATTATGTCAGTAAATTAGATTGTGTGTTTTACGTATATAATTACTAAATTTGAATCAGGAAAGAATAGAAAATCAAGATGGTCTATAAATGCTAAAGAAATAAAGCACATTTAAAATTTCCTGCAAAGAAAATTCCAAGCTCAGACCCAAACCCACGGACAAATTCTTCCAAATATTAAAGGAAAAAATAACACCTATTTTAGAGGAAACCTTTCAGGAAAGAAGAAACATTTTGCAATATATTTTATACATGCTAAGTTGCTTCAGTCATGTCCAAGTATTTGTGACCCCATGGACTATAGCCCACCAGGCTCCTCTATCCATGGGATTTTCCCAGGCAAGAATACTGGAGTGGGTTGCCATTTCCTTTCAGGGGATCTTTCTCACCCAGAAATATATTTTATAAGGCCAGCATAAATTTTTAACCAAAATCTGGCAAGGACATTATGGGAAAGAAAAATCAAAGTTTAATGTTCCTCATGAACATAGATACAGAATTATAAGTTCATGCAACAAATTCAGTGAACCTGAATTCACTGAACTGAGCCTTCCCATAAAACAAGAACCTACCTCACAAAGAACTTCCACTTATTCCGCTACTGTAATATTATTCTAACATTTGAAAAAACATCACCATACTATACTATATTATCTGAATAAAGAAAAATCATTTGCTTTGTTCAATAGATGTAGAAATAGCAATTGACAAAATTCAATATATGTTTATTAAAAAAAGATACTTATTATAAAAATTCCTAGCAATCTTAGTAGAATAACAGTAGTGGTGAATTTCCTGATCTGAAGACATATTTTGAAAAACTGTACCTGACATGATACTTAGTCATGACATGTACTAGATGCTAAATAGCTTTGTTTTTCCTTCCCCTTAACACTTATATAATGGCTTAAAAAATAATAAAATCTGATGCTTACCAAGTGCTTATTATAAATGAATCTCAGTATATTTCACATGCATTATTTAATCATTCCAGCTTTCTTAGGAGGTAGAGTTTCTGAAGTTTAAGCAACAGATAGAGTATAATTGTGCCATTAAACTAATGAAAGATTAAAAATATTTACACTCTCTTTTCTCTGTTTGTAGAATATTTCAACACCTAACCATCTAAGTAATAACATTCTAGATTAGCCAAAATAAAAAGCAAAAAAAAATAAAAGGCAATAATGTACCCTATCTTTTACTGATTGTAAGCAATTTGGAGCTGTTCATATTTCACATTTTGCCAACAGAGTGGTCACTACTAGAAAAATATTTAGTTTTACTCTTTGGTCAAAATTTATGGAAATGCTTATTTTCTTGATGAATAGTAAACATTCCAAGAAAATCACAGAGCCATTTTCAGCTAAACCATTCAGCTCTGAAGGTTTGGCCAGACAAATCTTCCCAAGGGTTTGCTACAGCTCTTATCTTTATTTGCTTTGACTCTAAATTAATCTCTGTCATTCTATAGTTTGCTTGATTCACTGTCATTATGAAGCATTGAAATAAGGCAAATGTTTGCTTTAGGGACATTATTGCTTCAATCTGAAAGAAATTGATTCCTAACAATTCTACTTCACAGCATAAAAATATTCCAATCACATCGGTTCAAATGTAAGAGCTTTAAAACGTGGTCATTTCTGCCTCCTTGTCTTAAATAAGGGCTTGTGAGTAGCATTTTAGCCCCATGTCTTTTGTATTCCTTCAGGTCCTAAGATGATTTGGGTAGGTTTATTTAATTTTTTTTTATTTTAAATCTTTATTTGAAATAAAATTTGCTTACTTATTTCAAAATATGTATGTTTCTTAGGTTTTATTATTATTCTATATTTCCAAAACAAATATAGGCTTCTGTCCATTTTGTTTGTTTGTTGTATTAATACTCTTTTTGTTGCAATATAAAAATTACCAAAGAAAATAACATTATATTTATAAGATGGTGAAATTACATATCTAAATTCCTAACACAATGCTTTGTGATGCTTACAAAAAGCAAACTAATCAGTCAATTTTGAGGTTAATTCTGTTTATTCAGCAAAATATCTATTCAACACATCCCTCTATTTTGACTTTGATGCCAGTATGTAAAAATAGAAGTACAGACCACCTAAATATCATTTTTTAAATGTATTTTCAAGTGATGCATCCTTTTTTACTACTTTTCCACATTTTGCTTTGCCCATCTCAACTGCAGTGTTATTTTCCATTCCTTCTATTCAGCAGGTAGTAGAAGCAGGAAGAAATGAAGCTTGAGTTAGTAATTTGAGACTTTTACTGCATCTTCCATTAGCAACAATTCACTGAACAAATTGGACACTTTGGTAGACTACTTAAAGTAAATAAATAAAAGTTTCTTTGGCTTGCTTGTGAGATCTATACTTTTCCAGCATTTATGATACATTACATTAACTAATCTTCCTCATCGCATATATTTTAATTTATAAAGATTATTCTAGGATCTCTGGATATCCAATTCCTCTTAAGCATGGAATTCTCGCAGATAATTTAACAGAGAAGATAATTGAAATTTATGATTTATGAGGGCAGATAACTCCATGAATATTTTGTGTGGGTGGCAGTAAAATGTAAAATTTTGTTGTAGTGGAATGAAAATTACATTGTACAACTTACCTGCATGCTAAGTCACTCTAGTCCTGTCCGAATCTGTGTGACCCCATGGACTGCAACCCACCAGGCTCCCCTGTCCATGGCATTCTCCAGGAAAGAATACTGAAGTGGGTCGCCATGCCCTCCTCCACAGAATCTTCCCCACCCTGGGATCAAACCCGCATCTCTTCATCTCCTGCATTGGCAGACAGATTCTTTAACACTAGTGCCAGCTGGAAAGTCTGTTGATCATCCTAGATGCAGGTAAATTGTGGTGCTGCCCCAATGTTATTTCAAGTGATTTCCTTTTGGCTGTTTCAGCAGCCAGCCCCAAAGAGAAGATTGGTGCTCAGGACCCCCACCTGTAACTGCTTTGTGGACATTTATAGCCTTTAATGTAAAGTACATTACTGACCCATCACACCCGTTCCTCTTGAAAGGATGCCATGGGTGCCTTCCTTGCTTTATGTCAGTATCCACAGATAACTTTTGGTATCTTTCGGTGCAATTCTTAGTATATCTGTGTCATTTTATTCCAACAACTTCAGTAGCCATACACTTCAGAGGACTAACTTTGGGATATTAGACTCTCTTTATCTGGGCAGCAGTGATTAGGAATTTATGCCCATACCACCATCTGGGTCTTACTGGGAAAAGTTGGCCAAGATTTACTGTTAGGGGAGTATGAAGGCCAGTTAGCTTGCCTTAAAGATGGGCAAACGCTGACATATAATGTTTATTCCAGAGCTTCACTAAAGGGTCATGGCCTGAAATTGCTCATTTGTTTGGCTTCTTTCTCTTCTTCATTGAGTTCTCTTACTACTTATCAGATTCCCTGGGACCATTTCTATAATAAGCCACTTGCACATGAATCCTGGTCTCGTGACTTATTGCTAGAGAACTTGATTTCAGACAGTTAGTAAAGATGGTTAGTAGTAAACCCAACAGATTAAGTGAATTTTGCAAAATCAAGACGTCACTGTATGGTAGATTGGGAAAGAAAGTGAAGTCGCTCAGTTGTGTCCGACTCTTTGCGACCCCACTGACTGTATCCTCCATCCAGGTTCCTCCATCCATGGGGTTTTCCAGGCAATAATACTGGAGTGGGTTGCCATTTCCTTCTCCAGGAGATCTTCCCGACCCAGGGATTGAACCCAGATCTCCCGCATTGTAGGCCATCTGAGCCACCAGGAACTTGAATTCAAATACAGCATATTTTTAAGCACACAAACTGCTACATGCTTATAGAATATACATTCATATGATTACATTTGGAATAGAACTTCTTATTATCAAAGTTTCCACAGAATAAATGCTTTAATTCACATTAGAGGAAAGGCTAGGGATGATGTTTGGAGGTGGGGACCCTTTGATGGAGCATATAGTCTAGTAAGTAGGGGTGACAGATAAGCAAAATTAAACATAATAAATCAGTATGATTTGAAGTTATAAGTGCTATTAGGAGAAAAATAAGAAAATCCAAAAAAGCTAAGAGAAATTAAGATCACAGGGTGCTGTTGTATTTGTTGTTACTTAGTCACTCAGTTGTCTGATTCCTTGTGTCCTCATGGATTGTAGCCCACCAGGCTCCTCTGTCCATGAAATTTTCCAGGCAAGAATACCAGAGTGGGTTACCATTCCCTTCTCCAGGGAACCTTACTGACCTAGGGGATCAAACCTTTGTCTCCTACTTGGGAGGCAGCTTCTTTACCACTGAGCCACCTGGGAAGCTGGCTTCAATAAATAGAGATATAAATTTCATCCTTGAGGAGTGAAATTTGAGCAGATACTTGAAGGAGGGGAGAGTGTTTTGAAATACCTGGGGAAAGAGCATCTCAGGAAGACGGAACAGCCAGTGCAAAGTCTACTGCCTGGTGTCATGTAAGAGTAGCAAGGGGTGTGACTGCAGGAGAGGAAGTTGTGGGGAAAGAGAAAGTCATCCCAGAGTATGTAGGATCTCTTCATCCATCAATAGAAAAGATTTTCGCTTATTCTTACACATACGCATGTTCATTTTTCTACTACATCATGCTAAGGCTGAAAGTTGTAAGGACTTGTGAGATAGAAAGCAGTTAAGACATAGTTGAAAGTATAGAAATGATTGCTTCTTAGGAAAGTGACCAACACTTGCCTGAAAGTAAATTTGTGATCTTTGTTAGCTATGACTTAACTCTGCTGTATGTACTCAGCAGAGTTGACTTGTTGAGTAAATATGGATCCTGAGAAACCACAAACTATACAGCATTTGATTAGCACAGAGCTCCACAACCTGTTCTGATAGGACAAGATAAGGCTTTGAAATAATAGGTTTGAATTAACCTATTATACTTTCTCTTTGTGAAACACTTACTGTGGCTTTTTCTGCTTAAAGTTCTACTCCTCCTGTTGGTCGAGGAGAGGGTCTTCAGAGGAGCTGCTCTTTTCATGTACACTACAGCTGTAAACCCACAGTGCATTGAACTAATTGTGTCTGAATTACTTCCATGATTAATCTGAAGGACCTCACCAGTAAAGCCAAAGTCCTCTCTTTTGGATCACATTTTCCCTGCCTCTCCTGGTAGAAATTTTGCTTGATGCAAACAATGTCTTGGAATCTTTTCTTCTTCTTTTTCTTCTTTCATAGTAGAAAGAACTTTGGCCTCTATTAGGAGACAGGAATAATTCACAACTTCAAGTGAAGGAATAGCATGATCTGATCCATGGTTCACAAACATTCTTGCTGCTGTGTATTAGTAGGCATTACAGAATCAAGGATAGAAACAGAGAGATCTGTTGGGTTACTGAAGGAAGCAAAGTGTAGTGGGTACTGTTGGTGGTGTTCTGACCCACCATGCCCCGAGATTGTTGGCCGCTGATGACTATCACGAGTTTCCTCTGCCGGAATTGCTTCTAGGTGTATGGAACTGCTTGTCCTGGGAGCAACTAATATCTGTTGAGTGTTCAGTGGTGTGTGGGGGAGGGGAATCCCCCAAGAGCAGTTCCAGCTCCAGAGTTCTCTGTGAAATCAGCTGAGACCCCCTTTGCCATGGCAGGTCACATCTTCCTTTGCCCAGTTCTGCTTCCCAAGTATTCACTCCCCCACAGCCGTTGCTCAGGCACGGGAACATTCCTTCCACAACCTCCCGAGTGGAATCTCCATCTCTCAGTGTGGTTCCAGTGTTTACTGCCTATAATGATTTGCAAAGAGAATGCATACTGTGGAGAAAGACATGCAGTCTCAGTAAAGAGCAACTGATTTGCCATCATCTGAGATGGAATGAATGGTGAGTAGAGCAAGTTTGAGTGAATGGCTGAGGTTAAATTTTGGACATACTGTGTCTGAGATATCAATTAAATGCTCAAGTAGAAGGACCACGTAGGCAGTGGGTTCTGTAAAAATGGGTCCAAAAAAGATTAGGATAGAGAATTAAATTTGGCAGCAATTAGCATATTTATGGTTTTAAAGTTATTATTTTTTGCATGGAAGAGAACATACTCTGTATAATCTTACATCAAAGAAGGATAAAGTCTGTAATGACTTTTGGATTTTATTGAAGACTTCATGGAAAATTGTTTGAAAATTTTGGTGTGTAGTTAAAAATTTTGTGCTGTCTGTTGAATGTGGAATTCTGCAGTTGGTGTTGCTGTTTAGTCGCTAAATCTTTTGCAACCCCATTGGACTTTAGCCCACCAGGCTTCTCTGTCCATGGGATCTCCCAGGCAAGAATACTGGTGTGGGTTGCTATGTCCCTCTCCAGGGGATCTTCCTGACCCAGGGATCGAAAGTGCGTCTTCTGCATCTCCTGCATTGGCAGGCAGATTCTTTACCACTGAGCCACCAGGGTTAATAGTATTATGTGTTATGTGTGTATATGTACATGTAAATACGTGCATACATCCATGTATATATCTTGCACATATATGCATATGTTTAACCAATACAATTATTATGTATAACATATATGTGCATTATTTGTACTTAATAATGTTATTTTATCTTTAGTAACATAGCCTCTTTTACTTCAGCTTGATCTGTATGTTTCTGAGACAGGTTTGTTAAGTGCCTTTATGGATCTTCCCTGTTACATAGCTCTCAGTTATAGGTTTATATATTTTGCAAATGCATTGTTAAAGCCATATATTTTATGATGATTAAATATTTCTGCTCTATGATTTCTTTTACTGAAATTGTTTTGCCAAAAGTAGTATACCGCTGGCCTTTAATTGACATTTGTCTGTTTTTTTTCTTACATCTTGATGATTTTTTTCTTACACTTATAGTTTGAAACTTTTGTGCCTCTTTGTTAAGTATATCTCCTGAAAACAATATATGGCTGAAATCTGTTTGTTTTTAATTTAATTTTAAAACATATGAATTTTAATAGTTTAGTTTGAATAGCTTCCATATATTTGATTAGTGCTAAAATTTAGGATTGATTTCACCTGTCTCTCTTATTTTACATTTATAGTATTTCTTTTATCTCAATTTTCAATATTAACATTTTTGAGAAGTGTTAGATCTAACTTGTTTTCATTCTTATGGCAGTTATCTTAAGATGCATACTCATGTTTATCTATCCTTCTTAATTAAGAGACACAGAAATACAGAACAGACTTTTGAACTCTGTGGGAGAAGGTGAGGGTGGGATATTTCAAAAGAACAGCATGTATACTATCTATGGTGAAACAGATCACCAGCCCAGGTGGGATGCATGAGACAAGTGCTCGGGCCTGGTGCACTGGGAAGACCCAGAGGAATCGGGTGGAGAGGGAGGTGGGAGGGGGGATCGGGATGGGGAATACGTGTAACTCTATGGCTGATTCATATCAATGTATGACAAAACCCACTGAAATGTTGTGAAGTAATTAGCCTCCAACTAATAAAAAAAAAAGAAAAAAAGAAAAAAAATCCTTCTTAATTAAAAAAAATATAATACCTAATAATACCTAATGAAACTCACATTATGTCATGCTTACATATCGCTTTGAATTGCTTCCTGCTTTGGTCACCTGTCATTAGCCTGGTGTTGTCTAGGGCTTCAGTTCTGACACGTTCCCCTCCTCTGCCTCCTCCCCTTCTGCTTCCTCTTCCTCTACCTTGTTCTTTAGTAGAATTTCAGTAGGCAGTAATAAACTTTACCTTCATTTCTGTTCTAACACTCCTGTATTTGTTATTTTCTCATGAGTACCTCTTTCAAGAGTGTTTGACTGTGGATTCATACGTGATCAACCCTTTGGGATCCTGGTTATCTGAGAATATCTATATTACATTCACATTTTTGAATGATGATTTGGTTGGATATAAAATTCTAGGTTCAAAGTTCTTTTTCTTCAAATCTGTTAACCTCCTCCTTGCACTGAATGTTGAAATATGATATTAATCTAATTCTTATTTCTTTATAAGTAATAAGCTCTTAAAATTTGCTTTTGCTTTCTGCATACTTTTAGAAGTTTTTCTTCAGTATTGATATTTTTGCATTTCACTAACAGACTTAAGTGTGAATTTTTTTCTTCTCTCTTCTGTTTGCCATAGAATTTACATGTTTAATTTTAGATTTTTTTTTTTCATTTTTCTTTAATGATGGGAAATATTTCCATATTTCTTTGAATACGTTGTGTTTTCCACTTATTTTTTTTCACTTTCTCTGATTATTTTACTTTCTCTAAATTATTCTGAAATTGGTCGCTCTATATCTACCTGCCATGGCTGTTAATATTTGTATCTTTTCTGATTGCATTTTCTCAATCTAAATTTTCATCCCAGCAATTGTTTTTCAGCTATCATTTTCTTGCTTATTTTATTGAGAACTTCATTTCATATGCTATAATATTCAGTAATTAAAATTTATTTTTATAATGTACAGTTTTATTTCATAATAATTATTTTGTTATCTAACTATATACATTTTAAATGCTTGACAATTTGTTCTAAGAATTCTCCTCAGTTGGTAAAAAGTGATGAGTTTTTCATCTTTATTTAGAATATTATTTCCCAGTTGGCTGACTATTTATAAGCATAAGTTTTGCTGAAAGTATGTACTCTTCTGTTTGGTCATCTTTGCTGACAAGGGGCTAAAAGCCAGCTCTGTGGCCAGAACCTCTGGGAGGAGAGCCAGGAAACCACAGAAGCCTCACGCACCACTCAATTTCATGGTACACAGCCAGGCAACTCTCAGGGTTCTTCCCACCTAGATCTTAGTGAAAAGCAGCACTGCAGGAAACATTGTGTCCTCAGCTTTGAAGATTATGAGGAGAAGAACTTGAAGAACAAGTTCTCAAGGGCAACTCACCTGGTTCATACACAAATTTTCAGAGATTCCTTAACCCAATGGAATTTATGCTGTATTGGGTTCTCCCTTCCTCTTTATTAGAACCCGAGCTCTTGCAGAAAATTTCCATGTGAAGTGCTAAAATGGGAGAAAGGAGTAAGGTAAGTAAAAGTATTCCTTTCAATTTATCTTCTTACTGACATCTTCATGTTTGTCTCTATCGATATAGGGTTTCCCTTGTAGCTCAGTCTGTAAAAGAATCTGCCTGCAATGCAGGAGACTGGGGTTTGATTCCTGGGTCTGGAAGATCCCCTGGAGAAGGAAATGGCAGCCTACTCTAGTGTTCTTGCCTGGAGAATCCCATGGACAGAGGAACCTGGTGGGCTACAGTTCACAGGGTCATAAGAGTTGGACACGATTAAGGGACTAAACCACCACCACCATCTATATCACCAGTTCAAGACAGCACTGAGTCTACCCAAGTGTTCCTAAAAGCATTTTGTTTGTTTGTTTACTATTTCTGAAATACATGTCACCCTCTTCTAAATTTTCTCTGGAATTGACTCTATGGAAAGCTAACATGATACTAGTGTGCTATCAGGATAGGAATCAGCAACACTTTATTATTATTGCATTCCTTATTTTTTTCCCCCATCCTTTAGTATCCTTGGGATTCCCTGGTAGCTGAGCTGGTAAAGAACCCACCTGTAATGCGGGAGACCTACGTTCAATCCCTGGGTTGGAAAGACCAGTATTCTGGCCTGGAGAATTCCATGGACCATATAGTCCATGGGGTTGCAAAGAGTCTGACATGACTGAGTGATTTTCACTTCACTTTAGTATTCTCTCTTCCTTATTATAACTCCAACTTTCTCCCATGAACTTTTATACATAACATTGCCTTTGCATTTCTAATTCTTAAAATGTCAAATTTGTTTACAAAGTAGAGATTAGTAACAGAATTTAAAGTTCTGAATAATGAAAATGTTGTGATAATAATAAGCATCTTTTTTATTCAATTACCCAAATAATATTATGTCTTTATAATGTACTTAGTATTGTGAATAAGATATTTAAAAACTATGAAGCACTCCTTGCCCTTAAGAAATGTATGCTATAATTAATAAGATAAAAAGTATTGTATAAGTGAATGAGAATGCAATATAATATATAATGGTATAAACAGTAATGTCCTTCCTCAAAAATATTTCAATTCGTCTATACACATGCCTGTTATTTTCAGCAGGATAAGAGCTCCCACATACAAGTAGTGTGTCTGAATATTTTTCTAATATAAATTCCCAGGATTGCTAAATAAGTGTTAAACAAATGAGTAAACCTTCAGAATTTTAATCAGTGGGGCTGCAGTAGTGAAAGGAGATCATGAACATGTCAATTTCTGAGGTTGGTGTTTAACTCATAAGTTTGCCCAAGTTTACTCAGGCAAGGGCATAACAAAGGTTAATACATAATTAATATTTAACATGTGGATACATGACAGTAGAGAGAGGATAATGACAAGCGGAGGGAAGAGCAATTTTGATGCTGTCATGGGAAGTAATGCTTAATAATGAAGATCATGTCATGCAATAGACTTGGGGAGGTTTCTAGTGTTATTCTGTGATATGTATTTCTCAAATGCCAAGCTGTATCAATTCCAAAGATATTCTTAACAATTCAGTCTTCACAATCATAGGCCCATCAGCTTCATGTTTCAGATGAAAAACCAAAGCGACAGATTCAAAATTACACAGTATATTTGAATTTCATGTATCAGATGAAGAAACTGTGAATCAGAGAGAACCAGGATCTTAAGAGCCACAAGAAAATTTTATATAGTAATGAAAGTTGTGATTCCATGAATTATCTCATTTCTCTGCTGATAGTAACTTGGGAAACTTTGGACTAACTATTATAGAATATAAGGTTTAATTTCTTGTTGGAAACAATAGAAGCATAATGAAAACAATCACTAAAAAGTATTAGTGAAATACTGACATTTAAGGGAATAAGAGTACTTACTACTATATCCAGTCCCCTCTAAGCATATTCTCTGCACTGTCAAACAACAGATTCAGTAATACATTACTATCCCATTCTTACAGATAAAGTCAAGAGTCCGAGGAGATTGTATAAGTTGGTTGAAGCCACATATTTAGTAGGTAGTGAAAAGTGCAATCCTATCTTAACATGAATATTTTTCCACCAAAAATAAAAAAGGTAACCCATTTTAACACTTTGATAAATGCCATGGTGTGTGAGTTTCTCTAAAGAAATACTCTGAAGGACTTTGAGGCTTAATTTAGGAGATTAATGGGACAGATGAGTCACTTGGAACTAAAACTATGCTGAACCTAATCTAGTCTTTCTTTCACGATTCAGAAAGCATTTTAGGATCTTCGTTATCAACAGAAATTATCATTATACTTGTGATTTTAAGATGCAAGATGATAAGAATATTTAACAAAATGACATAACATGGGGCAATTCAATTCTTGAATAGCAAATTTTATTAGATTATATATTACATGCAATCTCAAAATATCCTTATAAAAATTCTTATTTTTAAAAAGGATAAAAGTTAAGAGTCTGGCTCAAAGTGGCATGAAAAAGAATCATAAGTAAAACCCAGTAAAAGTAGTAAAATTGATTATTTTACAGTAATAAACACTAGTAAAACTGTTTAATTCATTAGTTACCAAAATATAATGGCTAGAGTAGATTGTCCTCAAGGTTGATTATCTAATTCAAACACACGAATTTTCAGTTTTGGAAGGGATCTTTTATAGGTGGGTTACTTTAAATTTTACATATGAGAAGGTATTTAAAACATAATTGTTACAATATTCAAGTTTACCAAGAAATCTCAGTCAGAATTCCACTAAGAATTCTGAGTACTAGTTAGTATTGCATAACTCTCAGTATGCATGTATAAATACAGATGTTTCAAATTTCTGCAAATTTTTAGAGGAGCATCTTGAAATCATTGCATTATGGGAATTATCTGACAATTATTTTGGCTTCAATTGCTAACATTCTTTAAAATGTCTGGTAATATTTCCCCAACATCATCTTCTCATTGCTCTGAGATTTTAACACTTAGTGTATGGAGCGTATATCTACATCAAAAGAAGCTAGACTCCATGGTTTTCTCATAGTCATGCTGTTTAAATATTATCACATCTTCTTTGTGCTTCCCTGATAGCTCAAACAGTAAAGAATCTGCCTGCAGTGTGGGAGACCTGGGTTCTATCCCTGAGTTAGGAAGATCCCCTGGAGGAGGGCATGGCAAACCTTTCCAGTATTCTTACCTGGAGAATCCCCATGGACAGTGGAACCTGGTGGGCTAGAATCAGTGAGGTTGCAAAGAGTCAGACACAACTGAATGACTAGGCACAGCATGTATCTTCTTACTAACATAGATATACTAATGATCTTGCAGAAAAATTCCACACTACTCCCCTTTATTTTTGTTGAACTATTTGTGAATTAGAGCTACTTAAATTATAAACAAAAGTCATAAAGTTACATTATTTTTTTGTGAATAAAGCATACTAGCAATAAAAATCTTGCATTGACTTTCCCTTTTCTAGCAATATTTTGGGCCAGAAAATATGAGAACCCATGAAATAGCCGTCCAAAAAATGTTGTATAAACTATATCAAACAAACTTAGGCAATATAACTGACCTCTCAATTGCATACAGGGTTTCAAAAGAGAAACAAATGAAAAGGAAACTAAAACCAGACTGGTCGTGGCCTGGGACAGTTCAGTTCTCGACAGTAAGGCAGAAAGAAAGATATTGTAATTGGGAGTTGGAGTTTAAATGTCACTTTGGCTCATTAGAAAAGGCTTTCCACCCAAACAAAGCAGGGCAGACTGTAAAACTGCAAGACTAGTGGCTCAAGAAAGCTTGGCACAATCTTAGTGAAAGAGTATACTAGAAAAAAAAATCTAGATAGCAACAAAAAGAATGGAAATGAATCTTATAAATCTTCTGGATTCTGGATTAAATTTTTAAAAAATGATTATAGTTTAAGATCTATTATCAAAGAAATACTCTAACACTGTAAGTTGAAATTCAAGCTTTCATTCAGGATCCCAGAACTCATAAAATAACACACAAAGCTCACAAGATAATGCCATTCAGAATAGGATTCAAGAAATTTACATCTAAAAGTTTTGCAAAGAAAAAAAGTTTTGCAGCATTGCTATAAATAATAATTCAGATATTAAGGAAACACTAAAGTGATTGGATTTAACAGGTTTATGGATAAGAAGTTTCTGCAATTATAAAAATGTCAATTGTCTCCAAATTAAATTATAAATATTATGCAAAGAATTGCAATCAAAATAGTTTCATAGTGGACTTTGAATATCTGATTTTCAAATATAGGTGAAAGACAAAAAATTAAATATTAAAAAAGGTTTTGAAAAAAATAACAAGGTAAGAGGATTTTTTCTGTGATATATTTTTTCTAATATCAAATCAAAGGAATTAAGGCAGTGCCAGGGTAGTGTAGCCCATGGAGATAAATGTATTAATAAAATAGGATAGAAAGTACAGAAGTTGATCCATATTTCTGTGGAAATTTGAAATAGAGCAGAGACGTTGCTGCAAATTATTGATGAAACTAATGATTTCTCAATACAATATAATGAGAAGTCACCTGGTTATGAAAAGGAGGCAAGGGATAGATCCCTAAAATATATTAAACATAAGTTTTTTTTCTGTGCATTAAAAAACCAATGTAAAAGAAAATATATGCAATTATTTATGGTGCACTGATATAAGAAATATTTCTTAGGGAAGACAACAAAGTTTAAAAAATGAAATATTGCTACAGTTCATATTAATATTATATTTTCTGTAAAATTCAATCATATCACACACAAATTGCATTGCAAAACATAGACTGGAAAAAGATATTTGCAGCACCTAAAACTGAGAAAGATTACTAACCAGAATATATAAATAGGTTTTAAAACTAACAATTACCCAAATAACAAACTTTAATTGGTGAAAGATGAAATTTAGAGAAGAGGGAATATGAATGGCCAGTAAGAATCGGAAAAAGTGCTCAAGCTAAATAGAAATGGGGAAATTTAGATCAAATGAGGGATATTTTCAAACATGTCAGATTGGTAAAATTTTAAAACTCGGTCAGTACCGATTACTGGTGGACTAAAGAGAGTTCTCATAATTCCGTTGCTAGGAGTGAAGCTAGCAGCGCCAGTATGAACAGCAGTTTTTCAATGCTGTGCCATTTGCAGAAGGACATTTTCACATTTATGAGAATCAAAGGTAGAGAGCCACGGCGGCTGCTCTATTTCCCTTCTGTTAGATGAGAGGAGATCCAGTTCAATTGGAACTGGTCATTCTGCACAGAAACAGCAAGCTCTCTGGGTAATGCCAGCCTTCCTGGCAGGTGTGGGTCTTCCTCCAGGTGATGACCTTGGTGCTCTGCATGCTTACTCTGTAGTGTAGTTCCTGTGCCTGGAGATGGCTTGAAATATCCTTGCTACTCAGTTAAAACAGCCATTTCCTAACTCCATTAGGCTAATCTAATGACCTTATTGATGAGGCAAAGACCTGAATCTTGTTAGGGTTTTGCTGAAGCTGAAGCTCCAGTACTTTGGTCACCTGGTGCAAAGAGCCGAATCATTAGAAAAGACCCTGATGCTGCAAAAGATTGAAGGGAGGAGGAGAAGGGGATGACAGAGGATGAGATGATCGGATGACATCACTGACTCAATGGACATGATTTTGAGCAAACTCCAGGATATAGTAAAGGACAGGGGGGTCTGGCGTGCTGCAGTCCATGTGATCGCAAAGAATTGAACAAGACTGAGTGACTTAACTACAACATCTCCTTACCACTGGCCCACTTGTTTCTCACCAGGGCATCTAGAAAACAGCATTTCCAGCTCGCCAAATATAATTAATATGATAGTATTGATATAACAGAACAGCATAGAGTTTTCTGGGCTGTTCAGGTAATTAAGACTTTTTTGCACTCTATCGTGGTAGAAAACAGTAGAGTTAACCTAGCTTTCAGGCAAGAAAATTAAGTGCTCATGCTTTGATGGGGAATAAAAAGAATGCAGTCATCATATTAAAAGCCACATACTGGGGGCCAGAGGCTGTTTCAGTCTCTTCCAGAAAATGTACTGCAGTCTGCACAACATATACGATTGAGGTTATCGCTAGGTTAAGCTGAGAGTAATCTAAAGTCATCTGCCACTGTGCATCTAATGTTTGCATAACTCTACTATTCCACCTAGAGCGTTACTGTGCTTCTAATTAACTTGGCCAGAGTGGCAGTTTTAGTGCTTTCCACTTCCACTTGGTCTTTCCTGTCATGATAATTTGTATTCCATAGGGTAAGAAACACATACTATAAGATATCTCTGATCTGATATGTGTGCATGCATCCTCAGCCGCTTAAGTCATGTCCAACTCTTTGCAACACTATGTGGCCTGCCTGGCTCCTATGTCCATTGGATTCTCCAGGCAAGAATGCTAGAGTAGGTTGTCATGCCCTCCTCTAGGGTATCTTCCCAGTCCAGGGATCAAACCCAGTTCTCCCACATAGAAGGCAGATTCTTTGCTATCTGAGCCACCATGGAATCCCAAGAAAACTGGGATGGGTAGCCTATTTCTTCTCCAGGGGATCTTCCAACCCAGGAATCGAACCAGAGTCTCCTGCATTGAAGGCAGATTCTTTACTACCTGAGCTACCCAGAAAGCCCCTGTTACGTGTATTCATCCTCAATTTGTAGTTAAGAAAAGGTGCAATGACCCCAGAATGAGATCAGACTCATTTTCCACCATGAGATGAGTATGGGGAGGACATCTTTTACGATCCCACTCTAACATAGGATATGATGACATTTGGGACCCCCTACTCTAAGGCCAGATAAGACTCTCTAACCAACATTTTCCTAAATATCTATGAGTTACATTTCCTCTGGTGCATATTTACATTAGTAATGCCATAGGTTTTAGACAAGGCATTTAGAAAGCTAGATTTAAAAAAGGCAAAGGAACCAGAAATCACATTGCCAACATCCACTGGATCATCGAAAAATCAACAGAGTTCCAGAAAAGCATCTACTTCTACTTTATTGACTACACCAAAGCTTTGACTGTGTGGATCGCCACAAACTATGGAAAATTCTTCAAGAGAAGGGAATACCAGACCACCTTACCTGCCTCCTGAGCAATCTGTATGCAGGTCAAGAAGCAACAGTTAGAAACGGACATGGAACAACAGACTGGTTCCAAATTGGGGAAAGAGTTTGTCAAGGATGTTAATTGTCACCCTGCTTATTTAACTTATATTCACAGTACATCATGCAAAATGCCAGACTGGATGTAGCAAAAGCTGGAATCAAGACTTCTGGGAGAAATATCAGTAACCTCAGATAAGCAGATGACTCCACTCTTATGGTAGAAAGCAAAAAGGAACTAAAGATCCTCTTGAGGAAAGTGAAAGAGGAGAGTGAAAAAGCTGGCTTAAAGCTCAATATTCAAAAAAAAGATCATGTTATCTGGTCCCATTCACTTCATGACAAATAGATGGGGAAACAATGGAAACAGTGACAGACTTTATTTTCTTGGGCTCCAAAATCACTGCAGGTGATGACTGCAGAAATGAAATTAAAAGACGCTTGCTCCTTGGAAGAAAAGCTATGACCAACCTAGACAGCATATTAAAAAGCAGAGCCATTACTTTGCCTATAAATGTCCATTTAATGAAAGCTATTATTTTTTTTCAGAGTCAAGTGGGGGTGTGAGAGTTGAACTATAAAGAAAGCTGAGCACTGAAGAATTGATGCTTTTGAAGTGTGGTGTTGGAGAAGACTCTTGAGAGTTCCTTGGACTGCAAGGAGATCAAATCAGTCAATCCTAAAGGAAATCAGTCCTGAATATTCATTTAAAGGACTGATGCTGAACCTGAAATTGCAATACTTTGGCCACTTGATTTGAAGAACTGACTCATCAGAAAAGACCCTGATGCTGGGAAAGATTGAAGGCAGGAGGAGAAGGGGATGATAGAGAATGAGATGGTTAGATGGCATCACCAACTCAATGGACATGAGTCTGAGTAAGCTGCGGAAGTTGGTGATGGATAGGGAAGCCTGGCATGCTGCAGTTCATGGGGTCTTAAAGAGTCGGACATGACTGAGCGACTGACCTCAATGCCATAGGTCCCGTTGAGAAGGCTTGGGAGAACAGCTTCTGTAAAAATGTATGTTGGCATTGCAGGGCCCTGTCTCAGGATCTAGTTTCCTTTTAGTTGATGGTCTTATATCTAGGAATTATCCTAGGTCTAGAAACTGGGGAAAAAATCATGAGCTCCTTTTGTGGCTGCCAACATCATCCTTAACTTTAACAACTCATCCGTCTATCTAGCCTCTGCATCAATAAGTCAAGCGTTATCTTCATTAGCTGCCTACTTTGCCCCTAGAAACACCGTAGTCTTTTAGTCACTGCTGTAGGTCCCTTTAGGTCAGGTCGGTGGCTGCCACTTCAGTTATGCTGCACCCACTGGAAAGTGAAAGTGTTAGTCACTCAGTTGTGTCTGACTCTTGACAACCCCATCATCTGTAGTCCGCCAGGCTCCTCTGTCCACAGAATTTTCCAGTCAAGAATACTGTAGTGGGTAGCCATTCCCTTCTCCAGGGGATCTTCCCAACCCAGGGATTGAACCCAGGTGTCCTGCATCACAGGGCAATTTTTTACCATCTGAACCATCAGTGAAGCCATCACCCATTGGAATTAGACCCAACTTGTCTCTGATAAAGTGAGGCAGTACGACTGGCCTTCTTTGCATTGACACTAGTAAGCACTTTTTCATAAATTTATCTCCCATCATCCAATCTGAGATTGGATTCAGTGGTGGACAGCTACCACTGAACTTTTCACAATTCCAGTGTTCCCCTTACCTGCATATTCCCCACTGCTTTAGTGAGGAGTGTTTTGGGGGCCTCTAGGGAAAGACATAAGTAAAGGGGTTCTCTGGTTTTACATAATAGATCTGTTTAATCATGTCTATATCTCTTAGTCTCCTTACCACTTCCTAAAGACCCTACTAAGGATGTTCCAACGTGTCTATCCCATTCACTGTAAGCCATTGTCATCTCCAAGATTCAAAGCCCCAGTCCTAGCAACCTTGCTAGAGAATTCAATTGTGAATCATGAGTCCTTCCATAAATATTCACTCTCCCCTAACCCACATCTCAAGGTAGTTTTTGGACTAAATTTGTTCATATAGGAAGCAAAGTATTGGGTTGGCCAGAATGTCCATTCGGGTTTTTCTATAACATCTTACGGAAAATCAGTAGATAACAAGGAATGCTGAAGATGAAACCATGGATTTTCAAGTAATCAATTACTTAATAGTTTATTCTCTACTAGTGTTGCAGTACCTTTAAAGCTCATTAATTCTGATAATAATTATGAACTCTACACTGGTAGATACAAGATTTTAAATTTTCCTATAAATAAGCAAAATGACTGTTCACGCATGTGTAAAATCTTGACACCCCTACAAACATTTTATTTTGTTCTTTTGATTTAAATTTGTGCTGTTCTGTGCTTGGTCGCTCAATCCTGTCTGACTCTTTGCTACCCCATGGCCTGTAGCCCACAAGGTTCCTCTTTCCATGGGGATTCTCCAGGTAAGAATACGAGAGTTGGTTACCATGCCCTCCTCCAGGGGATCTTCCAACCCAGGAATAGAACACAGGTCTCCCACATTACCAGAAAAGCCTTGATTTAAGCTTAGAAGAAGTAATATTTCTTCTTACTTATTATACCATATATTTTAGGTTATAGGTACACAACAGTATACAAAATAATTATATTTTAGTGAGACAATTAAGGAGAAAATACTTTATAAATGCCTATTATGTAAAAATTTTGCTATTAAATAGTAGAATTGTAAAGCATTCACACAAGGAATGTGTAGTCTATATTCATGAATGATCTCCAGGAGCTAAAGCTGTAAGAAAACAGCAAAGAATATAAATCAAATATTTTAAATCTCATGAATTTTAATATACAATAATAGTTTCACCTTTTGCCAATATTAGCAATATAAAATGAATTATACCAGTAATGAATCACAGTTGTTACTCAGGTTTTTTTAGAAATTTTAAAGGATTTTTCTCATATTTCATCTATTCCAAAAGCTATAGAATTTGAGTATAGAAATCATACATACATATTAATAATATATTTACTTCATGTTCAGTATCTACTATATTTTAAAATAGTTAAATTTTTTGTTCTCATTTTAAACACTATGACCTGTGTTATATGTTTACATTTTTATATATATTATATGCAGTTTTCCTTGACAGCTATATTTTAACTCAATGATAAGTCTTTTTTTGAAGCATAATTGATTTACAACATTTTAATTCAATGTTGTAAATCTTGTGTAACACAATGTATAACACAACACTGTGTTAATTTCTGCTGTACATCAAAGTGAGATAGTTATATATATGTATGTATATATATATGCATATTCTTTTTCATATTCTTCATTATGATTTATTAAAAAATATTGAATAGAATTCCCTTGGCTATACAACAAGACCTTGTTGCTTATCCATTCTATATATAATAGTTTGCATGTGCTAACCCCAACCTCCCACTCCATCTCTCCCCCAACCGCTTCTTGGCCATTCCTTATGTCTGTGAAGTCTGTTTCTGTTTCATAGGTAGGTTCATTTGTAGATTCCCCATGTAAGTGACATGGTATTTACCTTTCTCTTTCTGGTTTTTCTGAGATATTTCACTTAGTAGGGTACTCTCTAGTTCCATTCATGTTACTGTAAATGACATTATTTTTTATGGCTGAGTAGTATTTCATTGCGGAGAAGGCAATGACACCCCATTCCAGTACTCTTGCCTGGAAAATCCCATGGACGGAGGAGCCTGGTGGGCTGCAGTCCATGCGGTCGCTAAGAGTCGGACAGGACTGAGCGACTTCACTTTCACTTTTCACTTTCATGCATTGGAGAAGGAAATGGCAACCCACTCCAGTGTTCTTGCCTGGAGAATCCCAGGGACAGGGGGGCCTGGTGGGCTGCCGTCTACGGGGTCGCACAGAGTCGGACACGACTGAAGTGACTTAGCAGCAGCAGCAGCAGCAGCATTTCATTGTGTGTGTGTCTGTGTGTGTACACAGATGTATACCACATCCTCATCCATTCATCTATCAGTGGATATTTAGGTTGTTTCTGTGTCTTGGCTATTGTGAATAGTGTTGCTGTGAACATCGGGGTGCATGTATCTTTTGGAATTATAGTTTGTCTAGATACATACCCAGGAGTGGGACTTTGGATCATGTGGTAATTCTATCTTTAGTTTTTTGGTAACCTCCATACTGTTTTATATTCCCATCACCAATGTAGGAGAGTTCCCTTTTCTCCACACCCTCTCTATCATTTGTTATTTATAGACATTTTTAATGATGGCTATTCTGACCGGTGTGAGGTGGTAGCTCATTGTAGTTTTGATTGCATTTCTCTAATAAATAGCGATGTTGAATATTTTTCATATGCTATTGGCCAAATGATAGGTTTTACAATAGTCTGTGTTAGAATCTAGGATGCAGCTAGAACTTTCAGTTCTTTCAGTATTAAATATATGCATTTTGAATTTTACGTGTTGATGGTACCTGAAATTAAATGGGTATCATCTTGTGTGTGTGTGCATCTATGTGTGCATATTTAGAGAAGATCTGACCCAACTGTGTTTTTCTTGTACAAGTTAAAATATTTCACTTAGCATTTTAAACATCTATTTTATAAGGTCATACAAATATGATTCATAGTAGTGACTGAGTTCTCAGAGAAATACATTTATTATGTTCTTATACTTTGCTAATGCAGGAAATATATCACTAATTTATGAAAATATTCCCAAAAAATAACTGGTGAGAAAAAGTTTTTGTATATGAAGAGATGTTTATCATCCAGATCGATACTTATTAAATTCTGGCTAGTCAAAGAATTTATAAAATACAATGCTTAATTCAATAGACAAATCATATAGACTTAAAAAAAAAAAAATGTTGTGATCTACTCTTATAGTTCATGTCACCAGTAAGCATAGAGAAAACATTTCAAAATTAAGACATGTGGATAATAATAAATATTTAATTTACCATTAGTTAAATCTATTCTGAAAAAAAAGAGAAACACTTGTTTATTCATAATGAATTATGAAAGAAAAGTTGTATGCATTATAACCGATTTAGCCATATTTTCCGTATGGTGAATATTCTTCAAGTACAGAGATTAGCATTTCAGTGCCCTCATCACACCATTAGTCTTATTTCTGCCTTGTAAAGATCTCATTCTGTAGGGATTTGACTAATGAAGTTTCTGTGCTGAAACAATAATGGCTTCCTCTGAGCAGAGACTGCCAATTCAACCATATTGTGCTGAAATGTAGAGAACTGTGCCAAATTGTGTGTGTCTACTTTAGAAACAAGCTGTTCATTAAAAAGAAAAAGGGAAAAAGGTAAGCAGCAAAATACATTTAAATAGTAACTATGAGGTACTGGCAGACATTAAAGGTTTGATTTCTTTTCCCACAGTATCCAAATAGTCAATGGAACAGTTTATTTGCGGGTGATTAGCAAGATTAATAAGCAAACTTCAGTATCAACTTTATTATCTGATCTACAGGTGGGAAAATGAACATTTTTAAATGGCATATTGCAGTTTAGAGTAGTGCCTTAATGTTCAAACTCATTCAATTATCGCAAAATAAAATATTTATTCCAGTGCGACCTTATGCCAGGCACCATGCTAGGCATTATATACCTCTTTTACTCATTTTTTTAAAATGTGTTTTAATAGTTTACAGGGAATTTTTCCAAATTAAAATGAATAAACTATGAGTCAAATTTCTTTAGTGTCCATATATATTAAAATATTGAGAAGTCATTGAGTCATTTTATTTTTTGCTTCACCACTTGCTTTCTTGTTTTGCTACTATTTTGTATATCTGTTAAATTACTTATAAATTGGATTTTAACCTTTTACATCAAATTTTTACTGACAATCTAACTAATGATGAGTTTAGGTATCATTTCTTATTCATCTGACTCTCCTCTACTTCTAATGTAGTTGCTAACAAGTCCTATGATTTACATCTGTGTTTATTGCACTAAAAATTAAATCAATTAATTGAAAAATAGAAATTAGGAAGGTGGGGAGAATTCAGAACCAAACATTCATATTCAGAGTGCTACTAAATTTCTACTAGTTATATACACATACACATTCAGTTTATATTAAATCATTTTGAATTTATAGAAAGCTGTGAATCATAGTATATTTTTCTTCATCTTTTAAATATTCTTTTATTGTAGCCTTTAAAAATCATTTAATAAATTAATAAGTTTATAAAACCATTCTATTTTCTCTATCATTGTAGATGAAAGAGAAATTATGTTCTCAATGTCTATAATGGCCAGTCAGTTTGGACAAAGAAATCATACCACCCCTAAATTTTGTTTATTAAGGCAATGTAAAACCAAGGCTTATATTATTTATATTGCAATATGTAATTCTTATGTCTACTGTCATAGACATTGATTAATAGTAATAATTATTGCTGTTAATAATAATTTACTCTTTAATTTACATAATATAAAAATAAAAGTATTTCTGAGCCTCATGTCATCACTAATATATTTGATTTAGTTTCCTTTTGAAGCTATATTTTCTTCCTTCTTCTTATTTTCATCCTTGGAATTTTTATATAAATAAGGTGGCACTAAAGAACCCGCCTGCCAATGCAGGAGACATGAGACGTGGGTTCAATCCCTGGGTCGGGAAGATTCTCTGGAGGAGGGTAGGACAACCCACTCAAGTATTCTTGCCTGGAAAGTCCCATGGAGAGCAGAGTCTGGCAGGCTATAATAGTCCATGGGGTCGCACTGAGTCGGACATGACTGAAGCTACTTAGTTCACATGCATGAAATTTTAACCTTCATGTTCAACTGACAATAATTTACAGTAGTCTAATATTTTTATTAGCTACTTAGATATTCCAGATGATTCAGAAGTGATGGAAGTGTGTAAACAAGCCAACAATCATGTTTTATGATAACATTATATTTCCTTCCAATTTGTTGTTTAGTCTCTCAGTTGTATCCAGCTTTAAATTGTGTTGTATGTATTGATAAGGAAAGGTTCAAATGATCTTCTATGACATACATTAATAGGAAAAATAAAAATCTCTCTTATGTTTTAGTTGCACTTTAACTATAAGCTAAATAATGGGTCCTTTTCTTGTACTTTGTGAAGACTTCTATCGATGCACCTTACCTCCATTTGTTTTATGTAAGAGTTCTGATAACTCTGTTTCAAACAATTTTCCACACTGTTCTTCACTATTTAAGTCACTTACATGTTCAGTGATTTGTGTATTATATTTTTGTATATGTGCTTTGTGTAATATTTCATATTAATGCTACCAGTCGTTGACCTCAGATATTCTTATGTAGTTGTGTTGACTAGAATGTTTTCTCTCTGAAAGAAGGAAATGGTCCTGTTTTCTTCATTTTTTCTGTTTCAAGGGACCAAAACCAACCATTTTTTGTTTTCCTTTTGCTTTTAGTGTTTTCCACTTTTACTAATTTTAGGCAATTGACTTTCTAGGACTAGGACATTAACTATCAATACATAGTAATATTCTCTTTGGTTTCCTTGTGTGTAGGTGGAAAGTTTCTTCTAGACCTAATGCAGAGAATTTCAGATCGGAACAATGTTAGTCATCTGAAGAGGGAGGATAGATAACTAAAACCTGTAAATCTCATCAGGAAGCATTATTTCACACGTTATTTGCCATTTCTGAATTTCTTACTTTGGTTAAACCAGCAACCACAGCAACATATCATATGAGGAGGTCATGCTCTACTTCCTATTAGTATAGGGCCTTGAGAAAGTTTTCTCATCTCTCCTTATATTACTTTCATCATAGCATTGTGGTGAAAGTAGGGTCCATGTATATGCAAAGTGCGTAGAATCTGCAGAGACAAAGTGCTTTGTCATTAACTGTCATTATAATTACCATCATTAGCAGCACCATCAGGATGAAGTAAGTATTTTCCTGTGTCCAATCTTCTATTTCGTTTACCTTTATTGGCTAGTTTGAGATCACAGACCTCTCTGGTTCACTGCTAAGGTTAAGCTCTTATTTTTAAAATTTTATTGGAGTATAATTGATTTACAGTGTTGCATTAGTTTCAGATTAGCCACAGGTTGTTGCTAAGCATAGTTGCTGCAAGACCCCAGGGACGGTCCAATGCTTTTGCCAAATACTGATTTCAGAAACTACTCTTAGTTAATTCAAATAAAATATTTCCCCTAGTCTCACTGCCTACCGCACCTATTGATCTTATCCCTCCAAATTAATTAATGTTAACACTATTCCTCATGGTTACTTACTAACAATGCTGTATTTTTTTTTTTTCCTGAGAAGCAATGTGCCAAAGGTTTAGTAGATGCAGAATGTAGGAAAAATTCCTCAGTCACCAACACATAGGCAAATGGCACTTTCCTTAACTTCAGCACAATTTAAGGATTTTCAGGATTTTTCTGTTCATATTACACATTTTGTCAATGGATATGCAGAAGGTGGCAATCAGCAGAGAAATCAGATACTGCATTCTTCAAATGATCTCTTGGCCCAGAAGTGTGAACAAATGAAATTATATATCATTTTACATTTCTGAAACAGAGAATCTGAAATAGCCTGTCATATTCTTTTCCAATGGCAAAATGTATTTTCTGGATCATAATTTTACTTATCCATCCATTTGGCAAATATTTACCCGTGGATGAAAAAGGTGAACAGACATGTTCTCTCTTCTAGAAGAGAAGTATAGTATAATCAGAGAGGGAAGGAAAGTGACATAAGCCAATATCTATAGGAAGGATAATCACAGATTAAAATAAAGACTGTGGAGAAAATAAAAATAGCTGCTGTAATAGATAGGAAAGTGGGATTTAATGAAGGTGACTGTGATCAGGAGCTCACCCTGGATTTTAGGAGTGAGAAGTTGACTATTGTATGGAATTTAGGGGCACAGAGTTGGTTTAAGAAGTAGAGAAAATCAATTCATTTAGGGTGGTGTAGACCAAAACATGGGTTCAAATCTGACAGAATTTTAGAAACTACCTGAAAGAATGTTAAGCAGGCATGTTTAAAGGTCTGGTTTGATTTCTGAGCAGATCTCTCTTGCTAATAGCTACTATGCATAGAAAGTGTATTATTGTACTGAGATGAGTGTCTGAGGAGGGTCAGAAGTCCTTAAACCACTTACTTGTTTACTAATGGAGTGAACGCTAGATGAGTAACAGGTTTAAAACCAGTTTTCATTGTGTAACTAATGCATTTTCCTTGACAACATGCAAGAACTCAGCTTCCTCTCAGTGCATCAGGCAAACATGCCCCACATAAACAGCAATTTCAATAATTGTCTTTGTCAGAAGTTGATTAATATTGTTTCTATTTATTACCTTCTTTTCTCTGTTTTCTTTCTTTCCTAATTTGTTTCCTCTTTAGTTCCTTTTAATATGCAGGCATAATTTTGGAAAGACAAGCAAGCAGAACCTCATTTTCCCTTTTAACAAAATCCATCAATTATACTTATGATTATACTAGAAATCGATAGATTCAAAGGAAGAACAGTCATTGGTGCACATCAAATGTTCTTTGTTCTTTTAGATACTATTAAGGTTTTTCAATTTTAAGTAAAAATATCATTAAATTCTTTATAAAGTCGTTTATAAAAGCACACTAATTATGCAAAGAAAATCAGTATAACCTGATGTCGCACCTGAGTTTCCGGAATCTTTTGATTTCTAATGTTTTGGAAAACACAAATTATTAAAATAAAGACAATTCCTGTTGCTGTAATTCTCATGTTTATACCATACAAAACTGCTCTCCTTTTTCTTCTCTCTTTTTGCTGAAAAGATAATGGATAAAGGGCCTTTTCCATTTTGAAAGAGAAGCCTGAAATTCTGGAATATATTATAAATAGTAACTGGTAAATTAAATAAATCTGTGCTTAGATGTTTATTTCTGAAAATAAAATATGCATCATAGAGCAATTTTGGTGCCCTTACTTGAGCTGATTTTCTTTCTTTTTTTTAAGGAATCACATCTACAGTTTCAAGTTATACTCTTGCACTCTTGCATTCTCCAGAGTGATTTTTTTTGGAACTGTGAATCTGATGACATTCCTTCCTTGTTCTAATCTTGCAGTAACTCACCATTGCAGTGAAAATAAATTGCAAACCCTATAGCAGGGGCATTTCTACCAATCAGTCTTATTCACGGCCACCCTTCTCAACTAACAGTGGCCAAGAAATGGTTTGCTTCATGCCTTTTCTTTGAACACTTTCGACTCTTATCCAGGTTCTTTGTTAACTGAATTCTTTCACCAACACACTACAAGTCCCAGAAGTCTATATTGACAACTCCCAGCATCCCAACTCCTCTAAAAAATGGGCCAGCTCTCAAGAGCACCCGAGTGCCAGTCTCTGGTATTAGACTCAGCTCTTGTCTGCTGCCCCACTAACTGACATTTCCTTATCTCAATGACGTCTTCATGTCTATCTGTGTCATTTCTTCGAGAGGCTTACTCTAGTCACCCAAGATAAACCTGGCTGTACCCTCTGTGTCCAACCTATCCCAGTGCCTTGTTTGATTTTCTTCACTGCACTTATCAATAGATGAATTTATATTTTTTCTATTTACTTGCAGATATACTTAATTTTGGCATACAACAATGAGAACAGAGGCTCTGTTTTCCTGGAGCATCACAGCATTTGGGTCGGGGCTCAGGAAGAAGCATGCACTTAATAAATATTTGCAGAAAAGTGAATGAAGGAGAGAAAGAATAATGAGGTCTATAATCCAACGTAAATTAGGACTGTGCAATATTTTTTAAAATGTACATGTGGATTGGAGGTGTAATGAGAAAATCAAGCCTGCAGTCTGATTTTGCACAGCCTTTAGAGCTACAACAGGTTTTTGTGTGTGTATGAGTTTTGTTTTGTTTTTTACAGTTTAAAGGATTGTACAGTAAACAAGGAAGAATATATAACAGACAGTGTGAAGACTGTAGACACACCATAGACAGTTTACTCTTTGGTCCTTTATAGAATAAGTCAGCCAATGCTTTTGAGATTTAAGTCCTCACTGATGACGGGTATTACCCGAATAAATTTTGATAAGCTTCTGCTTCAGTTTCTTCCCATGAAAAATTAGGGAATTGGATCAATAAACTTACTTTTCCTGAAAGGTGAATGGACAAAGTGGAGTTAACCGCACCTACTTTCCTTAGTCTCCTGGGGGAGTAGGGAACAGAAAAGAGAAAGTTTAAGAGTGAGTAGACAGGAGAATTTATAAAGAGCATTGCATACAGCGAGGCCTCTCTCCAGGGAAACCAAAGCAGTGTCATCACTATTTTGACAGTCAGTAGAAGATACAGTACATCAAAAGCAAATTAAAATGCAAATCTCTCTTCCTAAATCTTTAACTTATACATCCCAGTTATCAACATATAAATAAGATACATATGAGAAAAGACAATGATCAATTAGAACAACATTTTCATGTGGATGAAAACCATGGATCTCTTGCCAGTCTGTCTGGCTTCAAATCCTGGCTCCACCAATTACTAGATGTATGTGTGTCTCTGAGCAAACTTACTCTCTCTGTACCTCCATTCAAAAAAATCTGTAAATTAGGTCCTACCAAATAAAATTGTCAGGAGGGTTACATATGTTAATATTTGTAGCAGGTTTAGACAACAGGGCCTGGCACATAATATGTGCTAACAATATTTTGGTTAAATAAAACAGAATTTCATTGCAGATTTACTTTATTGTTTATCATCTCCCTTGGGCAATAAAACTGTAGGGCAAATAATACAGTGCTACAATCATATTTTCTCATATTTCTGTAACATGCATGCTTAATGATGATTGCATAAAAGTTAACTTATACTAAATTCCACAGTTAGTTCATTGTATGAGATTATGTACTTGTTTCCAAGTTATTCTATCATTGTTAGAAAGGAAAGCTCTGCCTTTCATTCCCATAAATTTCAAAATGAAACTTACTTTCATTTTCAAAATTAGCATATTTAAATAAAAGAGCACAAAAAGGGGCTTATTGGTCACAAATGTTCTTAATCGTTTAAGTCACAAGAAGCACAAGGAAGAGCAAATCTGTACTATAATTTCAAGGGAGAACATTTCTAATGTGACAAATAATATGCTTCAAATGCTGTTTCATTTTCTTTGTTGTTACTGCTGTTGTCTTTCCTTCAGTGTATGGCAAAACCCACTACAATATTGTAATTAGCCTCCAACTAATAAAAATAAATGGAAAAAAAATAAAATAAAAAAGTAATGAAATAGTGGAATGAGGAATTGACCCAACAAGAGAATAATTTGCATACAATCATTTCCTGTAAGACCTTTGTGTATTAAATATTGTCACCATGGTCTGATGATGTCACTTTTTCTCTCTACAAGCTGATTTCCAGTTTTATTTGCAGATCTGTATGTCCAACTCCTTCCCTGACATTTCAAACAACATCTTCAAAGCCAAACTCTTGATTTTCTTCCTAAACTTTTCATTTTCTCCCAATCTTCCCCATACTACTCAATAGCAAGTATAGTCTTCCAGTTTTGCAAAACAAAGACTTTGGGAGCCATGAGCTATCATGGAGAAGGAGCAGAGCCCAGTGATCAACAGCTGAACCAGACTGCCAACCTGGATCCGAATCCAGCATCTACCCATACAAGTTTCAGACATGGGCAAGTTACAGATTTTCTCAGCACCTTCATTCTCATCTATAAATGAGAAAAATAACAACATCTACTAGGAAATGCTTTTTAATAAAGTCAAATGACACAAATAAAACACTTCAAACAGGACAGGTTCATCATTGGTGATCAATGAATTATTAGCTAATATTTACACCATCCTGATTAATTTCTTTCACTCATACCCCATGTCATATACATCAGCAAATTCTGTCGGAATTACCTTTAAGATACAGCAGAACATAATTTCTCATAACCATCCCTGCCATCCCATAGGCAAGCAAGAGCCTTTCATCCAGCCTTCTTGTTTCCACCCTTTATCATAATCCTTAGTGAATCGGTTGGTTTCCTCTTCCTAAAACTTTCCAGTTCAGTTCAGTTCAGTCACTCAGTCATGTCCGACTCTTGGCAATCCCATAAACCACAGCACGCCAGGCCTCCCTGTCCATCACCATCTCTCGGAGGTTACCCAAACTCATGTCCAATGAGTCGGTGATGCCATCCAACCATCTCATCCTCTGTCATCCCCTTCTCCTCCTGCCCTCAATCTTTCCCAGCATCAGGGTCTTTTCAAATGAGTCAGTTCTTCGCATCAGGTGACCAAAGTATTTGAGTTTCAGCTTCAACATCAGTCCTTCCAATGAACACACAAGACTGATCTCCTTTAGGATGGACTGGTTGGATCTCCTTGCAGTCCAAGGGACTCTCAAGAGTCTTCTCCAACACCACAGTTCAAAAGCATCAATTCTTCGGTGCTCAGCTTCCTTTATAGTCCAACTCTCACATCCATACATGACTACTGGAAAAACCATAGCCTTGACTAGACTGATGTTTGTTGGAGAAATAATGTCTCTGCTTTTTCATATGCTGTCTAGATTGGACATAAATTTCCTTCCAAGGAGCAAGCGTCTTTTAATTTCATGGCTGCAGTCACCATCTGCAGTGATTTTGGAGCCCCAAAAAATAAAGTTAGCCAGTGTTTCCACATCTATTTGCCATGAAGTGACGAGACCAGATGCCATGATCTTAGTTTTCTGAATGTTGAGCTTTAAGCCAATTTTTTCATTCTCCTCTTTCAGTTTCATCAAGAGGCTCTTTAGTTCTTCACTTTCTACAATAAGGGTGGTGTCATCTACTTATCTGAGGTTATTGATATTTCTCCCAGAAATCTTGATTCCAGCTTGTGCTACATCCAGTCTAGTGTTTCTCATGATGTACTCTGCATATAAGTTAAATAAGCAGGGTGAATATACACAGCCTTGACCTACTCCTTTCCCGATTTGGAACCAGAGTGTTGTTCCATGCCCAGTTCTAACTGTTGCTTCCTGACCTGCATACAGGTTTCTCAAGAGACAGGTAAGATGGTCTGGTATTCCCATCTCTTTCAGAATTTTCTGCAGTTTATTGTGATCCACACAGTCAAAGGCTTTGGCATAGTCAATAAAGCAGAAATAGATGTTTTTCTGGAACTCTCTTGCTTTTTTGATTCATTTTGAGTGAAATCTAAAGTCATTATAATGCTAAATAGAAGCTGCAGAACCTATGTTCCAGCTGTCTCTCTGATCACAGATTCTACTGCTCACCCCTACTGTTCACTGAACATCAGCTATGTAGGCCTTCTCATTCTTTAAGTTCTCCTGGCACACTGGGGCCCCAGGGCCTTTGCCCTTGACCTTTCCTTCACCTTTAATTACAGACTCATTCATTCCCTGTATCCTTAAGGTGCTTATTCAAAGATCTCTTCTCCATGAGGTCTTCCTGACTCTCTTCAAAAATTATATTCCACATACAAACACACATACACCCACTCTATCAAACCTATTTGCTTTATTCATCTCCATGACACTCATTACTATCCGACACACTATATATTTTACTTGCTTAATTGGTATTGTACGTGTCCTCCATTAATACATAAGCACTGTGGAAGCAGTGGTTTTATTGTGTCCATTGTTCTTGTTTTTTCCTACTTTATTTTGCCAGTCATAAATTAGTTAATAAATATATAACAAAGAAACAAATAAATTATTCAAAGACAACTTATTAATTTATTCAACACATCTACTAGCCTTTTACTAGGCTTGTAGAGTTTAAAATATTGGAATGACTTTCATACAGCTCACTATGTATTGGTGAGATAGAATAATTGAAAATTATACATTTCCTTAAGTGTTGTAATAGATTTTAGTTGTTGATGCTATAGTGAAAGTGAAAGGGAAAGTCGTTCAGTCGTGTCCGACTCCTTGCAACCCCATGGACCATACAGTCCATGGAATTCTCCAGGCTAGAATACTGCAGTGGGTAGCTGTTCCCTTCTCCAGGGGATCTTTCCAACCCAGGGATCAAACCCAGGTTTCCCACACTGCAGGCAGATTCTTTACCAGCTGAGCCACCAAAGAAGCCCATAGCAGAAGCCCAGCGATATTATACTAGTTGTACTTGAATACATGGAAATGAACCAAATAATACTTTGCACACATACATATTTGCACCTACTTATATATGTGGATCTTTAAGAAATGAGTGTATGCTTACATGGTAGCAAATAGTCTTTGAATTTGAAGGTTCTTCATCCTCTCTTTATTGCTTTGTTTTTTCTTTTATCCATTTTATACTCTGTTCCAAACAGACCTCTGAGACCAGTTAAGTAAACACCTATTTCTGTTGTGTGGAGCCATGGGATGATGAAAAATCAAAGACTTTTTTCTCTTGGAGGTTACAGGTAGTAAAAGATAAGTCTGTTTCATTTTTATGCATTGTTCTATGTGAATAGATAAATTTATGAGTGATTAGAAATTGCTATACAAAGATTAAAGCACATTGTTAGAAACTAATTGTTACCCAGGGGTTTCAGGTACAAAAATCTAAAATGCTCAAAGATTACAGCCTTCAGATTCATTGGGGTGACACAAGTAGCATCTGTTTCCTTGCTGCAAAATAAGATTTCAAGCTTGTTAAGGAACTGGAGTTCTCATGATTCTCAGGAGAAGTGTGAGCTGTTCATCAGGGAATGTGGAAACCTCTGAATAGAAAACACAATCATGACAGGGCAAAAGAGGAAAAAAAATCAAGTCAGAAACTAAAAGCTAATTGAAACTGCTAAAAATGAAAATATAATGTCAGAAAATTCACATTCCAAAACTAAGAAGACTTTATATTGATGTGGCCACACCCCTTAGCACAACAGAGAGCCATTTATTCAACAGGGAAAAAGCACCAAGCTCAAAGACAAGATTATAAAGCACATTCCTTAATTATGCATTGATTAAACATCACGTCATTTATGGAGTGACCTAGGTAGTAACTTTTAATGCATGGAAATTTAGGTAGCTATAGTTACCAGTTGTAAGGTTTAAAAATCCAGGGATCTTGACATGTCTGGTTATCACCTTATACATATGGCTTTATAATACCATTGGTCTAAGCAAACACACTATAAAAATCTTTAACATGAAAATACTTTAACCATTATTTAAAGTAATGCTCCCCTCCTCTTCTTTGCTCTCTGTCATATATATATATATACATACACATATATATGAAATGTCTATTTTGTGCTTTATATGTATTTATAATGTATACATGTACATATATACACATATATAGTGATACATATGATATGATAGTAAATATGTATATATATACACACATATATAATGAATTATATGTGATTAATATATATATATTCTCTATCATATGTATATATATCATGTGTATATATGCTATATCTGGGTTATTTCTGGAGTAGAAATTCCCATAGCCAAAATACGAAGACCATGATACTTGATAGTCAAGTAAATACTCACGGGAAGAGAAAAAGTAGAATTTCAACTTTTATTTCCACCTCAGCTAGGGGATGGAAGCTGATATTAACCAAGCGCTTCCTGAATGGCAAGTCTGCAGCTTGTGTCTGCATTTTCCATCATTCACCAATGTCCAGTCAAGAAAGTAAAAACAAACACACTTAGCAGTCATTTGAAGAGACTACTTAAAGCATAAGAAGATGATCAAACTAATATTGGAAAACTCATCAGCCATTATGAGTTAATATTATTAAAATAACTTTAAGAAGCAAATATCACCTCTGAGACTGGGAGAAGAAAGAGAAGAGGCTTGGGTGTATCAGAGTCTACCAGCCAAGAGACAGGATCCTGTGGATCTGTGGCTAATACCTCTGAAGGCATGGCATTGTCCAGATGCTGCTGAGAATGCCCAGAAATCTGGAAATTAGAATTAATGAAAAGGTGAAGAGATACTGCCAAGGGGATGCTGACAGGTTTAACAGGCAAACAGGAGGGGCAAATCTCTTCTTTCTTCCAGTCTTTCAGTCTCTGCTATTGTACCCTATTTGCAAAATGTCACAAGGACCCAGGTGATAAATGAGACTTGTGGTTTGCATACTCCTGGCCTCAGCAACACAGTGCAGAATATTGAAGGCTGAATTTGGAGTGTGAGGCAACAGCTTAATAAGTGGCACATTGATTAAGTATGCAATTTTAGCTTGCAGGTGTTTGAGGACTCAATTGTGTTATTTCTCCAATAATGGTTACCAGCAGTGTTCTATCAATACCCCCCCATTTCCCACTATATATTAATAGCTAACTTCCTTAATGGGTACTTAAGTTTAATTCTGTATCTTTTAAATACTTATAGTTATTGAAAAAGATACTTTTAGATCTTAGAGCTTCACCTCTTGTGCTTCATATTTTCAGTTTCACATTTTATTCAAAGTTTTTCTCTCTCATATCCAATCCCCCACCATGCAAGCTGAGAGCTAGAGGAGCCTAGCATTTAAGGGTTGGAGAGGGCAATGGCAACCCACTCCAGTACTCTTGTCTGGAAAATCCCATGGACGCAGGAGCCTGGTTGGCTGAAGTCCATGGGTCGTGAAGAGTCGGACATGACTGAGAAACTTCACTTTCACTTTTCACTTTCCTGCATTGGAGAAGGAAATGGCAACCCACTCCAGAGTTCTTGCTTGGAGAATCCCAGGGACGGTGGAGCCTGGTGGGCTGCTGTCTATGGGGTCACACAGGGTCAGACAGGACCGAAGTGACTTAGCAGCAGCAGCATTTAAGGGTAAACAAAATATCTGCTCTTTCACCTGCCACCATGTCTTCCTATGCTTGCCATTCAGGTTGGGAAGGGAAAACACATGTCCTCTCCTCTGTGGCTTTCTAGTAAATTTGATGCCTGTTCTTTGGTTACTCATAATTACCCTCCCATTCATTTTCCTTTTATCCTGTCGGGACTGATAGTGGTATAAGAAGGCCCTACAGGTAAAGACTGAATTCTAAATAGTCTGACCAGGTAATGCTGGCCCATATGTTGTTCATATAGAGTTCTGGCTGCCTCCATAAGAAGTGCCATGCTTGTTCAGGCAAATCCCCTTCTGTTTTATATTTCCCTATTTTATCTTTCACAAACATATAGATGCTCTTCTTTGTGGCCTACATCCTGGAACCCAATGGACAAGAAGTGAAGTGAAAGTCAGTCAGTCATGTCTGACTTTGCAACCCCATGGACTACAGTCCATGGAATTCTCCAGGCCAGAATACTGGAGTGGGTAGTTATTCCCTTCTCCAGGGGATCTTCATAGGGATCGAACCCTGGTCTCCCACATTGCAGGTGGATTCTTTACCACCTGAGCCAACTGGGAAGCCCAGTGCATCAATTATATGTGACTCACTGGAGTTGGGTTTTGGTGGTGGTTGACCTTTATCTTCACATCCCCCCACTATTACACTTGCCGAGTCTTCCCATAGTCATGTCCATTTCTGGCAACTTTGAGGAAACTAGTATACTCTGAATAAACGGACATTGAATCTGGAAATGAACATTAGACTCTGTGCAGGCAGTCACTGCCTTCATGAGGTATTCTCTTGATGTTTCTCTCCCTTGGAAGGAAAGCTGAAAGGATGACTTCTTCTTATGAACTGTGTCTAGCCCAAAGCCTGTCCCTGACCCCTTTCCATTTTTACATTTAGAATCATAGGGGCAGTGAAAAAGGTGCTGGTAAGGCTGTTTCTATTGAAGTTGCTTAAGATTATCTTTGGGATTTTTAGCTAGCTCTAAGAGCTAGCATCTCCCTAAGCTTACAACACTGGGCCCATTTTTTTTTTTAAATTGATTGTAGGTCTCTCATCCACTTCCAAGAAGCACCCTCATCGCAACTCTGTACACATGAGTTCATTTAGTTATCACAGCAGTGCTTGAAGTACTATTAGTATTCCTACCCCTTAACAATGAGAAATTGACATCCTTTCAACTGGGAAATGATAGAGCTAGATTTAAAACAAATTCAAGTCTAATGAAACCCAAGCTGTTTTCACTTTATCTTGGTATATCTGGCTCCATCTTCAGAAATCTATGTGGCTTCCCTGGTGGCTCAGATGGTAAAGAATTCACCTGCATTGCAGGAGACCTGGATTCAATCCAGAAAGATCCCTTGGAGAAGGGAATGGCAGCCCACTCCAGTATTCTTGCCTGGAGAATCCCACGGACAGAGGAGCCTAACGGCCACAGTCCATAAGATCGCTAAGCATTGGATGCAGCTGAGCAATTTTCACTTTCAGAACATCTTAGAGGCCCATATTTGAACAGGTTAGAAAGGGATCTAAATGAGATTATTCCTACAGAGTAGAGTTCTTCTCCAAGGATTAACAGAAATTGTAAGGAAAGGGAAGTGCCAATAGCATCTGAATACAATAAGCAAGTTCTAGCATGGACTTCACCTTTGACTTTCTTTCTTTTTTTTTTTTTAAGATCTGTGTACTTGAACTGGGTAGTTAATCTATTTGTGCTCAAGTTTTTCACTTGTAATTAGGGAAAACAAGAGTTTCTACTTCATAGGACTATTGAATAAATCAGTTGTATATAAAGTGCTTAGAATGTGAATGGGTACAGACTAAAATCAGCCCTCAAATAATGTTATTATTATCATCATCATCATTCCATTTTTGTACAGAGAAAATGCACTATCTGAGCATACAGACAGAGGCTAGATAATTCAAATACTTTGGCCCCATCTCCAAAATATCCCACAGTCTGTGAGCTGGGAAAGTGTCATCTTTCTATATGGATGAAATGGTGGAAGCACAGAAGCTTATTCTATCTCTACCACTTTCAATCATTTTGGGATCTGTGTGTATTTCCTTTTGTTCAGTTTAAAACTGTGAGTCAATTTTAGGGACATAGCTTTGGTCCCTTTTGTTACCTTGTTTGGTATAAACGCAGGTTACTGTGTTCTTGTTTCACAGCTACTAGCCACACAATTTTAGCCCTTGCTTTCAAAGAAATTTTTGCAAGACTGCCAGTTGGAATAAGTAATTAACGCTTCGGCTCAGCTCTGAAAGGAGAAAACAACTGTGGCATACAAACTCCTGCCAAAGTCAGTTCTCTCACCCAGAAAATGCCTGAAATACTCATCAGGGTACTTTCAATTTCACTAAAAGGGAAAAGAAAAAAAGGCAAAATGATCAAAATTGAAGTTCACCAGCTTATCCCTATCAACTGTTGGACAAAACTAAGGTGGAAGAAAATGAGTGAACTGAAGTTCTCAATAGAGAGAGATCTCATTAACATAGAACTGTGTGAAGTATACCAGGCCGCAAAAGGATATAGGCAATACAATAAAATTCATTTCAAAAATGAAAAAAACCCAAAGCCACACGATGTGTTGTTTTGTGATAAATATGTAACAAAATCTGAAAACACCTATTGAACTCATGTATACCAAATTCTAGATGATAATTCCCTTTTGTCCAGGAAGAGCAGAGGAGGACAGACAAGATGAATTGGGAGAGTACACAGGGAACTTGGACTTAAACTTTCTTATCTGGGTAATGAGTTTATGGTTCTTCTATTATTTCTATAATATGGATATTATATGATCTATTTCAAACTAAATAAAAATCAGGATCACTCTCATTCAAAACACCTCAAAAAAAGAAAAAATAATAACTCCAAAGGAAAGGATGTTGCAATTAGTCACCCTATGAATGAATAAATTTTAGTGCCATTCTAAAGAACACTAGAGATTTTTTTGTTAACACATAGCCTATCTGTGTGAACAACTGGTAATGTTTCTGCTCCACTTCTGTTTTCATTGCCGTCACTGTCTTCCCTAGAACCCGCATAGAGTGGTGATTAGAGCCAATTTTTGTCTATGGATCTGATTTGAGATGGAAAGTACAGGGGACAGCAGTGTTCTAACTGTGCTGTTGAGAGCCGCCTTTTCTTTTCTGTACAGGACTTTGCTGTTCTAAAATATCATTCCTATATTAGTTAGAGTCCTCCAGAAAAACAGAAACAACTGGATATATGCATCTATGTGTTTTGACATCTATTGCTAATACCTAGCTGGAGAGAGAGAGAGAGTCAGCATAAGAAATTGGTTCATGTAGCTATGGAGGCTGAGAAGCCCCACATCTGTATTTAACCCTCTGTAGACCAAGGAAGAAGGCCTGAGAACCAGGAAGGACAATGGTATAAGTTCTAGTACAAAAGCCTGAGTTTTCAGTTCAAGTCCAGTGACAGGAAATGATCAACACTTCAATATATCAGTAAGGCAGCATGACTTTCCTCTCTCAGGAGGATCAGCCTTTTTGTTCGATACCGGTGTTCAGCTGATTGGATGAAGGTCAACTGTTAGACAGGGCGATCTGCTTTACTCAGTCTACTGACTCAGATACTAATCGCATCCAAAAACACTCTCACAGACACATCCAGATACTGACCAGGTATCTGGGCACTCCATAACGTGGTCAGTGGCTGCAACGGCAAGGAATCTGCCTGCACTGTGGGAGACCATGGTTCAATCCCTGGGACAGGAAGATCCCCTGGAAAAGGGAATGGCAACCCACTCCAGT
Source organism: Dama dama (assembly GCF_033118175.1). Lineage (NCBI taxonomy): Eukaryota > Metazoa > Chordata > Mammalia > Artiodactyla > Cervidae > Dama > Dama dama. The sequence goes on along the minus strand of NC_083710.1, from coordinate 63,957,242 downwards.
ATTCTTGTCTGAAGAATTCCATGGACAGAGGAGCCTGGCAGGCTTATAGCCCGTGGGGTCACAAAGAGTTGTGAATAACACTAACTCAGTCAAGTTGACATAAAATTAACTGTGACATGAAATTAACTACTTCATCTATGGACAGATTTTTGGGTCTCCCTGTTCCCTTCTCCTTGAAGATCAGTATTTGTACAGAAAAGTCAAACACAATTGCAATTTCTTTTCTATTGGCATTTCAAATGTGTCCTTCAACCCATCCTAAATATCTTCTTTTATCTGCGTCATTGAAATCTTATCACTGCTAATATCATGCTCTCAAAGTCCTTGATTCTAGATAAAATATTTTCAGCAAGTAAATAGTTATTGTTAGTGTGCACTGCTACTGGCTAAACTCTTGTAAGAGTTTGGTGAACAGAAATTTTTAATTTTGATAATCTGAAATGAAATAATTGCCTACTTAAGTCACAAATATATTCTGTGTTTTCTTCTAGGATATTTATAGTTTTGGCTTTTAACTTCAATGTTTATTGGGTGTCGTCTTGAATTTGAGATGATGTAGTTTGAGTTACTTTTTGTATTTTGTGAGTTAAAGGTCAAGGTTTGATTGTTTTCTTTTTCATATGGCTATTTGGTGATTTAACCACCGTTTGTTGCAGGGAGTTTCTTTCCCCATTAGATTGTTGTAACATCCTTGAAAACAATTGTTTGATCATGATATAAGTAGATGGTGACCTACTTTTGAAATGTCTACTCTCTTTGATTAAGTTATTTGTCTTTTTGCTAAACCACACTGTCTCATTTCGTATAGCTTAACAGTAAAAATCTGAAGTCAGAAAAAGAGTTTTCCTATTTTATTCTTCTTTGAAAAGCTTGTTTTGGTTATTCTAGAACTTTTTCATTTTCATTTATTTTAAGAATCAGTTTCTTAACATAGGAAACTGGATTCACCAAAATAAAAATCAGTACTTTTTGGTGAATCAGTATTGACACAAAAGAAAAAAAAAAAAAAAAGGCCTACTGAAATTTTGAAATAGCATTAAATCCTTATGTCACCTCTGGAATATTTAACATGTTTAAAACGCTAAAAGTTTTAAGTTTTTAAATTTGTGAATGTTGTATATCTCTCATTTATTTAGGACTTAAAAATGTTCACCTAACTATAGTTTTTAATGTAAAGATCTTGAGCAACTTTCAGAAAATAAAATCCCACATATCCTATATCTTTGGATAATTTTTAGGTGCTGTTCTTTAAATTTCATTTTCCAAATATTCATTGATAACATATAGTAATTGTTTTACGTGGTGTTCTGCCACATCATTAAATGTATTTGTCAGATATAGTATGTCTTATTTCCCTCTAGCAATTTCAGGATTTTCTGCCTATTTAAGTTGTCATCTGTGAATGATGAAATTTTATATATTTTTCCTTAAATCATTTTATCTTCTTTTCCTAGTGCTTAGTAAATTTAAAAATATGGGTGACTCAAATATAACACTTTTCTCTTTTCAGTAGCTCTCCCTGTTCAATCTTATCCATTTTTATGGTTTCAACTTCAATTTATAGCTCTAGTTCAAATCCTTACTTTGAACTTTATAAACATATTTCTGACTAGTTATCTCCAATCACCATTTGTACATTTTATAGCCATTTCTAATTCATCATCCCAACTGAATTTACTTTCATCTTCCCAAGAACTAGATGTGTTTATTTCCCTGTATTTAGGTCAATGTCATGACCAGTAAGTCCAAAATGAATTCTTGATGTCAATTTTAATTTCATAGTTTACTAACACACTTACTTTTTCCAAAGACACACTGTCACTCAGACACAAACTATGTAGCAAATGCTTTTTAACTTACTGCTTGATAATCTTCTGTTCCCTTCATGTTGTGCTCAATGCTACTCATGTAATTCACACACTTATTTGTCTCCTCACTAGCTTCCACATTAGAAAATTATGAATTAGGACTTTAAAATACAAATCTAAACATGTCATTTGATTTCCAAAAAAAATTCAATGAACTCCATTTATTGTGTAGAATAAAATTCACATTCTTATCTCTGCATAGTATGTATTTATGCAGAGGTAACAAAAGTTAGGAAACAAATTTAAACATTTCTGTTTTAATGACTTCTTTTTGCTCCTCCAGATACCCATCTTCCACCCCACTGTATGCACTAGAAGAGTCAGTTATGTCAATGGACCCCATGATTCTTTGGTTTCTGGTTGGATTTGGCTAATGGGTAGATGAGTAGCACTGTTAAGAGGTAAGAAGAAGAATGAAGGGTAAGTTTGGGTTATGGATTCCCAAGATTTATCCCTTGGCCTGACTGTGTGCCTCACTTGAAGGTTCCCGTCATGTTTACCCATTTCTTGTGTTCAACTTTTAACAGTGACTTTATTAAATGTGTTCCAAATTATTAGAGTAAACTATGTGCTTGCTGTAATGATTTTGACACATATATAAAGGTAAAAGAAGCATTTGAAGGTGATTTTTTGAAACATAAAATACTAATTCATCCTTGTATAAAGATATGGAAAAGTAATACAGTTTAGATATTGTTCAGGATTTGTGGTACTTCACAACCTAAAATCTATGGTGTTACCATTTTCATCTCATCTCACTTTCTCCCTTCTACCTTGAAAGTCAACCAAATCAAAGTAGTCATACTTTTATAACAATATAGTCATACTTTTGCATGTACAATATGTTACCTATAAGGCTTCCTCCATCCCATTCCTTTTCCTAGCAGTCTGCATAAAGTTTACATAAATAACACCATAGCCTATTGATACTGACCATATTTATCTTTCCCTTTACATCATAGCAGGTTTAACTTTTCTTCTTTATTTATTTTTTTCTATAATTTAGCCATTCAAGTTAATTTTTTAAACTAGATGAGACTTTGCATTTGGGGAAAAGATAGCAAACTTTGTTTTGACTTTTGTATAACCTGTAAATAACATAACTCCTGACATATTACAGTCATTAAATGAAGATTGGTTGACTACTCCATAGAGATTAATAAGTAAATATGAACATGGATGCATGTGTAGACAGATTAGGTATACTTTGTGGGTCCTGAATTATTAAGTGTGCTATTGATGTGGAGCAGTGTGACAAGTAAATTAATTGTATCTGCTGAGTTTAGTAGAGACAGCATTAGTGAAACAGAGACAGCAAACTTCAGTTCAGTTCAGTTCAGTCACTCAGTCGTGTCCAATTCTTTGCGACCCCATGAACTGCAGCACGCCAGGCCTCCCTGTCCATCACCAACTCCCAGAGTCTACCCAAACTCATGTTCATTGAGTTGGTGATGCCATCCAACCATCTCATCCTCTGTCGTCCCCTTCTCCTCCTGCCCTCAGTCTTTCCCAGCATCAGGGTCTTTTCAAATGAGTCAGCTCTTCACATTAGGTGGCCAAAGTATTGGAGTTTCAGCTTCAACATCAGTCCTTCCAATGAACACCCAGGACTGATCTGCTTTAGGATGGACTGACTGAATCTCCATGCAGTCCAAGGGACTCTCAAGAGTCTTCTCCAACACCACAGTTCAAAAGCATCAATTCTTTGTCCCTCAACTTTCTTTATAGTCCAACTCTCACATCCATACATGATCACTGGAAAAACCATAGCCTTGACTAGACGGACCTTTGTTGGCAAAGTAATATCTCTGCTTTTTAATATGCTGTCTAGGTTGGTCATAACTTTCCTTCCAAGGAGTAAGCATCCTTTAATTTCATGGTTGCAATCACCATTTGCAGTGATTTTGGAGCCCCCCAAAATAAAGTCAGCCACTGTTTCCACTGTTTCCCCATCTATTTGCCATGAAGTGATGGGACCAGATGCCATGATCTTAGTTTTCTGAATGTCAAACTAGAAAAGCACAAAACTTCTGAACTGACATTAAAATAGGCAAGAACTTTAAAGAATATCTAAATGCATGGCATTATGGTGTTGATTAATCATAAGATAGTGCATAGGATAGTCCATAAAAGCACCAATGCCCAAGAATGATATAAGGATTCAAAATGATACAAGTGGCAAGGATAAATAGTGGTATCAGATTTCTGACTGATGGTCTTCATTGAAGCTCCCCTGTCACTCCAGTACCTAGGACAGATGCCAGCTTATTTCATTTCATTTAGTATCCCTAAATTACTTAACATCTGAAGTTTAGTCAAATGCTCTTGTGCTTTGAACTGTTAGCTAACACTTTAAGCTGTAGCTTACATGTCTCTTGAGTTCCATCACTGTCTATTTTTCCAACGAAGATAACAGAATAATGTAGAGCAATTAAAGAAAAATAATTGTGTATATGAGATTATACTGAGATAATATTCAGGGAGAAAAGTTTTGTACTCTTAGTACAAAATCCTATTATTTAAATCCTATATTAATTCTTTGTTCTGGTTTGTTTTTGCTGCTATTGAAAGCCTATGTATTTCAGGTGAAGTAACTTCAATTACCAAAACTATATTTGAATAAATATGCTGCTTTTTATCCCTGACCTATATAAATTTAAATGATTAGAAAAATATATGAATATCAACCAAAATTGCAAAATGATATACAAACTCCTTGAAAGATAGAGATAAATTCCTTCACAAACTACTTTGGCTAGCATAATTATCAGTCATATTATCATCAGAGATACATAGATTCATGACTTTAAGGGTTGTTCATGTCAATGTATGGCAAAAACCACTGCAATATTGTAAAGTAACTATCCTCCAACTAATAAAAATAAATGGAAAAAAGGGGGGTTGATAATGATTATAGATCACATCTGCTTTATGGTACAAATTATTCTTCACTAATATCTAAGAAGACCAGGCACCTGGACTTAATTTGGTCATTTCTAGTGACAGAGAAATTATTGCCACATTTTAACCCAGCCAGTTAAAAGTTCTTCCTTGTGCTTATAGCAACATTTGCTTTCCCTTAAATTATACCCACTTATTTCAATTGGTTATACAATAAATCTAATTCTTCAGACACGTACTAAACCTTCAAGTATGTCAAGAAGTTTATCTCTTCCAAGGTTTCCCAATGAAAGAACCTCAATTCACACAAACATGTATGGTTTTGCAGTAAAAAAGGAGAGAAAAGTAAAGAGAGCTCTAAAGAATATGGAAACACAGATGGGATGAAATAACATGCAATCACTAGCTCTCGGACTGGCCTGCAGCACTCAGAAGGAAAATGAACAAATTTCCCCCGGTCCGACTCCCACTTAGAGATATACTGGCAGAGCTTGCTGGAAATCCAACCTCTCGTGTCAGATAAAGCATTTCATGGAAGGTGTCTCACTGATAGAGCTGTACTACCAAAGCACCAAACAGAGGGGTCAGGGGAATCAGCTAGTCTCTGAATTCTGCAAACCACCCTGCACTTCAGAACCTGAATGCTGGAGTGGCCACTGCCCTCACTCAGGAACCGCTGCACTTGAAAGGGAGCAGGCTCTGGAGAAACTGCCTGTTCTTCAGTTATCAGACGCTGGGGAAGCCGTGCAATCTGCAAGTGTTAAGCTTTAGAAAGGGCACCCACTTTGCAGGAGCTTCGTGCTGGAGAAGCTGTGTTTGTTCTAGGAGTCTGCTCTTGAACTCCTGTGCACTTCAGGAGCCTGGAGAAGGAAAAGCCAAATGTGGTGCAGGAAAATCCAAGGGGCTGGAAAAGGAAAATGGAGTGCAGGAGCCCAGCACCAGAGACGTATGTTTGCTCAAGGAGTCTGCAGCCAGGAAAGACAGTTCTGCCATGTTGCTCCGGCATCCTTTTCTGGAAAAGTTTAATATCCTGCTCCATGGTAGAAGGGAAATATTTAAAGGACTTGGCCCCACTTTTTGCAGAATATGCAGCCAGATTTGGATTTGGGGCTGAGAAGTGATAAGTTCATAATGTGAAATAAAATGGAGTCACTATGTCAAGGGGTTTTAACACAGAGCTAGGAGGCCATTAAGATGGTGGACCTTACGTAGTTTCTCTTCCGGTGGAAGCATGAACTTTAGAACTAAGCCAAATCACAGATTATTTCAGATATTCCAAGGACTCTGCAAGAACACCTGCCACTTGTCACAATAATGAACTTTTACCTCCCTCTAGTGATAACCCCTGGTGGTTCAGTGGTAAAGAACCCACCTGCCAATGTAGGAGAGGTAAGTTCTATCCCTGGGTTGGGAAGATCCCCTGGAAAAGGAAATGGCAACCCACTCCAGTATTCTTGCCTGAGAAATCCCATGGACACAGGGGCTTGATGGGCTACAGTCCATGGGGCCGCAAAAGAATTGGACACAATTTAGTGTCTAAACAACAAATGATAACCATAGTACTCAATCCTGTTAGCCGAGTTTAGCTTCTCTCTCCAACTCCAATTAAAATTCTTTGCAGTGCAAACTTTCTTCTTTGTCTCTAAAAGCCTCTGATTTTACTCCTGAGCTGGGACACTGTTTGGGCTGCTACCAGAATCCATTTGCCCCAAGTTGCAGTTTCTTGATTCAAAATAAACACTTTTTTTGCTTGTTTCTTCCCTCCTAAGTTTATTTAGAACAATAATGAACACTAATAGGCATATAATTTTATAATCCATTCAGTTGTTTACTAGTCAACATTCGGCCTTAGGTTAGTTTTTCTATACCCTTAACACTACTTTGAACAGACTGAAATGAGTATTTATTACATACATTTAACCACAAATGTATACAAAAGTTCTAACTATATGCAAATTAAAAAAATATGAAAATCAGAATTGAGAAAACACATGAGAAGTTATATGCTTTATGGTACATGTAAGTGCATATTTGCACATGTAAGTGTACAGGTATAACAATATATACAAGTGCTAAGTGCTAAGTCATTCAGTCGTGTCCGACTCTGTGCGACCCCATAGACAGCAGCCCCCCAGGCTCCCCCATCCCTGGGATTCTCCAGGCAAGAACACTGGAGTGGGTTGCCATTTCCTTCTCCAATACATACAAGTAAATTGTATTTAAATTATGAGCTGTTTTATTTGAATAATTTAAGCTTCAAACAATTGTTTTAAATCTTAATATGCACATTAATTTCCACAACTATAACTAGTACATTTATTACAAAAATATAATTTTATTCATGATTATACTTCCAAAGCCTGAGTCATCATTTTCCTCAGATTTTGTAAAACACAAACAATGAGTGAGTGAGTGAATGAATGGATGTGTAAATATTGACTAATCAATGAGAGAATCTTCTTCTTGGGAAAAAACCATTACAGAGAAACATTTTTCCCTCTTCTTTGTATCTTTGTCTTTCAATTCTGCTATCTGGTTCTCTGTCTTTCTCTCTCGTTGCATGTCTATTTGTGTGTCTCCATGAATGTGTGTGTTTCTAATATATGCATATTTAAACATGTGTATACATACATACGGCTTCCCTGGTGACTCAGTTGGTAAAGAAGCCGCCTGCAATGCAGGAGACTAACTGTAACGCAGGAGACTTGAGCTCCATCCCTGGGTCAGGAAGATCCCCTAGAGAAGAGAATGGCTACCCACTCCAGTATTCCTGCCTGGGAAATCCCATGGACAAAGGAGCCTGGTGGGCTATAGTCTGTGGGGTTACAAAAGAGTTGGGCATGACTTAGTGACTAAACACAAACACACAAAACATATATACATACACATATATAATGAGTGAAAAATGTAAGGAAAAGTAAATGACTACTTTTATTTTTACATAAATATATCAAGTGTATTAGTTGCAAAATATAATTTTATTGTTTTATATTTGTGTATTTTAGAATACATCTACATTTTAAGTGTCAGTCTAAGAAAAATATTTTCTTAGTTTAGATTTCCTATTTAAAGCATTATTCTCCAGGAGCAAGAAAATGCATTTGTATATGACGTATCAAAATGATCTTTTTTATACATTTTTAAATTGAGCTTCTGCCCTGCCACTGGAGAGATTTTTTTAAACAGACGCACATTAGGTGCTTGATGGATATAGCTCATCATGAAGTTTTTATTTTTGTTTATTTATTGAGGCCACACTGAGTAGCATGTGAAATACTAGTTCCCCAACTAGGGATCAAACCCATACCCCCTGCAGTGGAAGTGGGGTGTCTTAACCACTGGACCACCAGGGAAGTCCCTGCCATCAGAGATTTTGATACAACTTCATGTCTTCACCTTTGAAGATGACTATTATAATTAGCAACTGTTTTAGTCTGTTCAGGTATACCAAATACCATAGCCTGGGTGGCTTATAAACAGCAAAAACGTATTTCTCACAGTTGTGGAGGCTGTGTAGCCCCTCGTCAGGGTGCTGGCAGATTGCTTGTCTGGTTAGGGCACTCTTCCTGGTTCATAGGCAGCTCTCCTCTCTGTGACCTCATGTGGTGGAAGAGGAGAACTCTGGTCTCTTCAGCTCCCTATAAAGGCACTAATTCCATTCCTCAGGACTCCACCCTCATGACCTAAATACCTCCCAACGGCCTTGCATGCAGACACCCTCACTTGGAAGATCTGGTTTCACAATATGATTCTGGGGAGCTGGGTGACACCAACAGGCAGGTCCAGAGCAGCGCCTTTGGCTAAATTACTGACTGTGGAGTGTCTTATCCCTCAGTTGTGCTTCACAGGCACAAACACACAGGTGTAGACGTATAGTTAAATGTATAAACATAGTCACCCCTTAAAAATGAAAAAAATTAAAACACCTATCTTTTAATTCTAATCAACTGTGTTGATGAATTTGCAAGTTGTACTATCTACTTTTGTAATTAAAAACCAGAGCACAAATGTTAAATTTTACTATTGTATATAAGGAAAACATGGTTACTAGCAGCTACAGTCAGTATGTTTGTCTGATAACAAAACTTATATTTATACAGATTTTGCTAAGAATAAAACAGGTTATCCAGAATTATGCAGTATTATCCAGAATAGTACAATGGTTTCTGGAATGATACATAATACCTAAGATATGTATGTGTATTTTATTGTATCCTTTTTAACTTTTAGTCACCATCCTGAAGTGATTGTTATAGAAAGATTTTGTATTACTATGCAAGATATTGAAAAATGTCATTCCAGGAATGAATCCAAACTAATAAAGCTCGTTTTCCTTGTAGTTATATTTCTAATATCTCAAAATGTGTCAGCTTTTGCCTCACTTTGAGCTCCAATCTTAGATATGATCCTTCCTCAAATTAATTTTAACAGGCACCTTACTCTTTCCCTGTAAAAACATGACCAAATCATAATCATTTTGAGGGATATATTGGGTTCTTCTTTCAGTCAGTTTTATATAAACTATACGTTCTCCCTTTGAATAGAACCAGGATAAATCAAATGCTTGATTTGGGATGTTGTAGGAAGTCAAAGTTCTGTTCAGACTTACCTGTATTTGTTCTGAATCTGACTGCTTGCTTCACTTAAAGATCATTGTATAAATATATACCTAAATAAACATTCAACAGTATAACCTGCTTAAGATTTGAGGTTATCAGATGGTAAAAAGTAAGGAATTGCAATAAGGTCATAACCATAAAGGGGCTTCCCAGGTGGCTCAATAGTGAAAAATCTGCCTGCCAATACAGATCCCTTGGAGGAGAAGATCCCCTGGAGAAGGAAAAGACAACCCACTCCAGTATTCTTGCCTGGGAAATCCCATGGATAGAGAAGTGTAGCAGGCTACAATCCATGGAGTCACAAGGAGTTAAACATGACTGAAAGACTCTGAACACACACCCACACACAATAACCATAAAACATCTTGTTTTTCCTTTAGAAATACAAGTCAGAGTTTATGCTTGCTTGATATGTATCCTGAAGTAGGTGGACTTTGATTGATATATCCAGTTACTTGCAAGTTGGTTTAATTCTTATAAGTACTACTATTCTAGCCCGTTCATGTGAACATGTAAACGTGTTCTAGAAATCACTACAGCTTTGCTGTTCCTAACAGCAATACAGAGAAAGTTAAAAATATGAAAAATGTAAAAAATCTGAGCTTTTCTCCATGATCCTACTATACAGAAACACACACTAATGCTCTTTACATGCATAATGTATGCATTTTGGAAATATTAATTTTCAAAATGTCACTGTAAGGTATATTTTTCTACATTGTTATCATGCTTCCTCTATGTCATTAAATAATTTTTGAAATATATTTGCTTGATAGTCATTTATATTACCATTATAACATTCATTCAAATATTTCTCTACTTTTTGACATTTACATTAGTTCTACTTTCCTGTTATTATGCATAATTCTGGGAAGAACACCTTCATCAGCCATTAAAATTGGAATATAATTCTAATAATTCCTTTATGATAAAATTAGAGAATTTTAATGATGTGGAGGGAAAAAAAGCTAACATTTCATCATTTTTTAAGCTAAAATTCCAGTTGGCTTTCCAGAAAGATTGCAATAATATGCACTTCTATACATAGTGTTTGAGGAAATTTTCTGCACCCTCAAAACATTATGTAATTTAGATCACTACTATGCTTTCTTCTGTATACAAATTTCTACCGTCTCTAGTGTATTCATTCTATGTGTTTTTGATTGCATAGCTAAAAACAGAACATGAGATTACACAGGAGGATTTTTATAAAGCTTTGGTCTGACAACCTAAACTTGTATTTGCAGCTCACTTTGACTATTCTGACAATGTACCTGCCTGAAAGAATTAACAATCGTTCATACTAAATTACTTAGCTGTGATAACACTGGGAGCTATAGCGTAGCATACAAAATGTTAATATTTTTATTTTATTTTTTTCCTTTCTTTTTTTAAATTTATTTTTATTAGTTGGAGGCTAATTACTTTACAATATTGTAGTGGTTTTTGCCATACACTGACATGAATCAGCCATGGATTTACATGTGTTCCCCATCCTGAACCCCCCCCACCTCCCTCCCCATCCCATCCCTCTGGGTCGTCCCAGTGCACCAGCCCCGAGCGCTTGTCTCATGCATCCAACCTGGACTGGCGATCTGTTTCACACTTGATAATGTACATGTTTCGATGCTGTTCTCTCAGATCATCCCACCCTCGCCTTCTCCCATAGGGTCCAAGAGTCTGTTCAACATTTCACCATTATCCCATGTTCATTTTGTGATATCTCTGTATGGTCAATTCTGAGAGTAAATCTATTACTAGACTGATGTCACTCACTTTTTGTATTGTTGAGGCAGAGTCATAATGATTTCCAGCAAACACAGGTAAGTCTTTGGGTTTGGTTCATGTTAAACTTGTCTAACCTCTTACTTACAGTTGGTTGAACTCCTGCTCTCCTGCGTCTCGCAGCCCTCCTGCCGAACATAGCATCTGACAGATAGCCCAGTAGGACAATGTCTACATAACTCTAGCACAATTAAATTTTTATGTACTGATGCAGTTAGGTAGCATGAGTGTGATGAATCTGCTCTACTCCTGTGCAAAGAAACACTGCAATACACGGTGTATGAGAAGAGGCAGCTGGTTCAGATAAATGAACTTTGCAAGGAAACTTCCCAGCGAGAGAAAGATCTCCCCAACTGGCTCATCAAACCACACTTAAGGCTCCATGTCTGTCAACACTCTTTGAAAATAACATTTGAAAGGAAGTCGTTTTACAGGAAGAGCGCCTATGACTACATTTTCATACATCAATCAGTTGGCTACTGGAGAGACAAAATCCCCTGACTTATTGTTCACCTTGCCTCTCTTCCTCTCCCTGTATTTCGTGTTGAGAGGGGCAGAACAGAGATGCAGGAGTGCAGCCAAAATCTAAATCTGCACACAGAAGGGGACTTTGGAGGTTGCTTAAAGCAAAGACATTTGGGGATTTGGGGCACATGTCCTGACTGATGACTAATCACTGACTGTTGAAGAAAAATCTGTCAGTGCTAGTTGGATCTGTTTTGGAAGCCAATAGTGTCAGAAAATCTAATACAGACATTGAGACCTTGAAAAAAAAACAATATCAACCCTCCATTCAAGCAATTAATTTCAAAAAAGTTTTTAAAAAGAAGAAAAATAACCTTCACAATTAAAATCTACTTTGTTAGTATTAAGAAAAAAGTCTATCTACCTGAAAACACAAAGAACTCAAATGTCCCCTGAGTTGTCTAGAATAATCCCCAGAAGAGGTAACAGATAAAATAATGTTGAGGGTGAGGACTACAGATCAAAAGAACTTGAGTTGATGGAGCATTTTTAGTGGGATTTCTTAGCCACATGCAAAAATCTGAGGAGTGAAATCATGCTTATGGAATTGCAGTTTAAAGGCTGGAATACAAAATACTTATATGGGAATATTATGAGTCTGAGAGTGTGATCTTGGAATTTGGTGATGGGCACATTTTATACTAAATAATATCTGTAGCATCTATAGAATGAGGTAAATCAAGAAAATATTCTGTGGGAGTAGAAGTTTATAAGCCCCAAATACTTGTATGCCACTTTGAGCAAAATTTCAGTTGAGATCATAGGCAACAAATCATAATAGGAAAATGTGAAAGAGAAAGACTGTCAATTTCAATTATTTTGAGACTGCATAATATTGGCCTTGTTATATTGTTATATTGATTATTTTAGTTGTATTTATTTATGTACTTATTATTTGTCTAATTTATTTATATATCTTCCTAGTATTTAAGGAATGTTTGCAAACCAGATACCACAGGAAACGAATGAAAGAGAGAGAAGATGGGGTGCTAATCAGATGGGTGAAGAGTTTTAAAGTTGTGTTTGTCCACAGTTGCAGAGTTTGTTCACTCTTATTACACAGTTTCTTATTTTTATTTTCTCCACGAACCGGGAGCGATGGTCTCTGTGTGTCTCCGTCAGAACTCCAAGTTTATCTGGAAGTAAAGATATTCTACCCAGAGCATCAGCACTTTTTTTAATTCTTCTTAAATTCAATCCAGAGGTCATTAGACTGAAGTGGCTCTAATGCCCTGTCAGTCAACATAAGCAACCAAAATCTAAGCTTGTAAATGCCTTCAGGTTACAAAATCAAAACTCTCATCACAGCCAATCACAAACAGTCAGCCAGTCTGTAGCCAATCAAACTATTCCCTTTCATTGCTTCCTCGTGTTCTCTATCAAAGTCTTTCCTTTGACTCCTGTGAGCGGAATGCTCCTAACCACTTTCATTTTAGTGCTGCCCAATTTCAATTGACTTTTGCTCGAATAAACGTAAAATTATTAATATACCTCAGTTTATGTTTTAACATGGGGCTTCCCTGGTGGCTCAGTCAGTAAAGAATGCCTGCAACGTAGGAAACTGCCTGCAATGCAGGAGACCTGGATTTGATCCCAGGTCGCAAAGATCCTCTAGAGAAGGAAATGGCAACCCACTCCGCTGTTGTTGCCTGGGAAATCCCATAAACAGAGGAGCCTGGCAGGCTATGGTCCGTGGGGTCACAAAGAGTCAGACATGGCTGAGCAACTAATACATACATGTTTTAATATTGAAACATAGCTTTTCAATTCTGAGTTGACTATATGTCCACTTTCTAACTTACACATCATTGCCCCCTCATCAGCTTAATTTTCAAATTATATCCGGCTTCTTTACTTGCATTGTCCACAGACAGAAACTTTCTGGTTTTTCAAGAGCACTAACTACACAGTACAAACTTGGATTGACCTCATATCAGGACCACTTAAAAATTCTGACCTCATATTTAGTCTAGCTGTGCCCTATTAATGACATTCCCAGAGAACATTTGTCTTAGGACTTTTATTATCTGAGGTAGTGAAAATTTTTATTTCTAAAGGGCAGATAAGCTGCCCATAATTATTCAACTGTGCATTATGCTTTACACAACTGTGGATGGCTGTAGAAACGTGGCTTTTTATCTCTACAGGAAAATATCTCCAGTGGTCCTTTTTTGATTGTTTTTTTTATGGGGGGTTGCCTTTGTTCATTTTTGCTTTAGTTGTTATAAAATTTTGATTGTGAGTTTAGCTGCTCATCAAAATACAGCTAGAACTTGGAAAAAGTTAGGCATTGTATAAAGAGAATTAAGTAAGCTTACTGATGGCATGCCTGGGAGATTTTTCATGTATCCATGAAATGGCTAAATCTTTAAATGTTCCACCTAGTATCCAAATCCACCTTCCTCTAAAGAGGTATATGTTGAGCTTCAATCATGGTGTTTTAAGAAAAATTATAAAATGATGCCATTATATCTTTCACATATCACAAATGGGAGTTGGTGGTTGAGTAGGGAAATGAGTTTCTGAAACCCTTTAGAACCTAACCTAAATCCTAGACATGAATCTTAAGTTCTCTGAATCTCAAAATTGTTATTCATAAAATGAATATTGTATTTCTGAACCATGGTTTTTGTAAGAATATGCTGATGTCTGAAAAATTTTCATAACTAATTAAGAATTTATAATCTTGTGAATATAAAAAATATGATGGTGAAGATATAAGGCTAAGTAGAGCATTTATTTGACTATATATATCACTAATCCATGCTTGAGAATTACATCAAAAGAGACTTATCATCCATGTGGTTAATTTCTCCTCTCCAGCAGTCTTGAATTGCTGGAGAATTGAATTTAGTGCTGTTTATGGTGTAGTCTATTCAGTTATGGTGCAGAATATTCATTGGAAGGGCTGATGCTGAAGCTGAAACTCCAATACTTTGGCCACATGATGTTAAGAACTGACTCATCGGAAAAGACCCTGATTCTGAAAAAGATTGAAGGTGGGAGGAGAAGGGGACAATGGAAGATGAGATGGTTAGATGGCATTACTGACTCAATGGACATGAGTTTGGGTAAGCTCCAGAAGTTGGTGATGGACAGGGGAGTCTGGCGTGCTGTAGTCCATGGTGTTGCAAAGAGTCGGACATGACTGAGAGATTGAACTGAAATGAACTGATGGTGCAGTTTAAACAGCATATAAAAATACTTGCTAATTACTATTCTCTAGTAACAGCTTTATTTAAAAGAATATTGAAATGAGCCTTCTGAAGAGAAAGGGATTAAAGGGAGTAATTTTGGAATGTGGACATTGGGAAAAGAATGCAGGCTTTGAATACAACTGACCGGGGGTGGAATCTCTAGTTATCCACTTCATGGTTCGTTTTCTTAGAACCAGCTACTTAAAACTTTTTTTTCCTAAAATTCAGTTTCCTCATCTTCTGTGAAATGATTTTTAAAGGAGCAATTTTAGTATCTCATGGAGATGGTATGAACATATTATAGAAAAATAAACCTCACATTTATCTCTTCATTTTGAGTCCCTGCCTTGTCCCAGTCTGGGTCAGGAGATCCCCTGGAGTAGGAAATGGCAAACCACTCCAGTATTCTTGCTTGAAAAATTCCATAGACAGAGGAGCATGGTGGGCTACAGTCCATGGGGTCACAAAGAATCAGACACGACTGAGCAACTAAGCATGCACACATCCCAGTTAAAGCAACCTTAATTCTCAAACAATACTGATACAAAGCTCAGGATATTGATTCCATGTCTCTCTGGTGTTGTCATGCATTTATAACAAACATATGTTAGCCAAAATGCTCTTTATTTAATGCAAGAAACAGCCAGAAATTAAACTGTAATGTGAATAATGCTGCAACTTTCAGAATATTTTCCTAAGTAGGAGCTACATAGTTTAATCAGGTTCATGATAATCTGGGTGTCATTATTATCCAGATTCAGCCAAGAAAACACATGAGTTCAAGAATATCCAAAAGCAATACATCTGAACTTGCACTGAATTTGCTTATATAGCTCTTCGAAATCCAAGCTGAGTAGTAGGAGGTGAGATATTTTTCATGTCTGTCTTCTAGAGAAGTCTTATTTTTCCTTCGCAAATTGTAAAGAAGAATCTGGTCGAATCCCCACTTTGGGAGATTCTGTCAGAATTTCAGGTCTACTTTCAGCATTTTGATTGAAGAGGACTATTGGAGTGTTTGGCTAAAAGTAACTACCTAGGTAAACAGAAGAGAACAAAGGTAATTTTTTAAAACAAATATCTGGTCACTCAAGACTATTTTGCCATGTAGTAAATGCCAATCCTTTTTAAATGGATTAGGTGAAGAAGGAGATGGATTTCAAATGTTTTCCTGAATTTTTAAGCAGAGATTTACTTTAATTTTGTTTGCATACTAAGTTCCTATAATACGAATGTTCCTCTACTAACTAAAATGCTTGTAGTAGTATTACCGTCACACTGCATCTTTTAATGAGAATCCAACTGTGTAGTGAGAATAGAATTTTAAAAAAAGAAAAATGGAAATATTTCCTACATTGATAATAGGAGCCCATAGAATCAAATGGGTTTAATTCACAGGCTTGTTCTTAAATGCCTTAACCACTCTGCCAGGGTTTGACTTTTTGTGTTCACTTTTCCTAGGCACCTTGCAGGGACAAGTATGTGCTGTCGTTCTCCAAATAGATTTCATGTCGTCAATTAGGTTTCTACTTAAATTACTGCCCCATTCCAGTCCTGCATTCTGAGATGATTATAGGCCACTTTGACAGGGGATTTAGGAATTCCAAAACTTTTTAGTAATACATTTAGAGACAATTTGAGTTACTCCCAACAGATGGCTAATTACATCTATTGTGTGGTGATTTAGCTCTCAAACGCAATCTTATTACCCGGTTCTGGTTTGGAGAGAGGACAGCTCACTGTTTCCATGATGTTACACTAAATTTGGAAGAATCATTAGACTCCCTCATTAGGAAGATGGAAGAACTTACTTTGATAGAGTTTTAGTGGGTAAATCACTTATGAAAAGATTTTAACAAACTCTAATTCTGGGACTAAATATGCAAATCAACTTGCATATGTTTGCATGGACCAGGAGGGGTACCTTTTAGTTCTTTAGAATAAGGTTAAAGAAATAATATACCCAATATTTTATTTGTCAAGGTAAAATAGATACATACAATAACAAAGTTAGGGAGGATGTGATAATATTTTAGAAGGAAATACCGTGTAGCCAAGAAGAGGGAGAAAAGCAGGGAGAGAAAGAAATCGTGAGGGGGAGGAGGTGGAGGAGAGAGAAGGAGAAAAGAAAAGGAAGAATGGAGTGATAGAGAAGCATCAATTATATCTAAAAATTATCTTATTTTTAATGACATCTGAAGGAAATACGGAGAAACTGTTATCACTCTAATTCCAGAAGTTCATAAAAGTCTAAAAAAATTTTTTATCTTTCCATATGTTTTGCTTTTTTTCCCCCAAACTGGAGGATTGTTGATGCTCTTCTAATAAAAAGGAATAATTTATAAATCTACTCAATCTGCCTCACAATTCACTTTCCATACTGGTTAAACTTTAGTCCTTCCTAGCATTAAGAGGACAATCTGAAGTTCAGTTTGGGAAACTACACTCAAAATACTTATTTACTATTTGCAAAAAAAAAGTCTTAATGACCGAGATAACCATGATGGTGTGGTCACTCACCTAGAATCAAACATCCTAGAGTGTGAAGTGAAATGGACCTTAGGAAGCATTACTTTGAACAAAGCTAGTAGAGGTGATGGAATTCCAGCTGAGCTATTTAAGTACTAAAAGATGATGCTGTTAAAATGCAGTACTTAGTATGTCAGCAAATTTGGAAAACTCAGCAGTGGCCACAGGACTTGAAAAGGTCACTTTTCATTCCTATCCCAAAGAAGGAGAACGCCAAAGAATGCTCAAGCTACTGCATGATTGTACTCATTTCACATGCTAGCAAAGTCATGATCAAAATCCTTCAAGCTAGACTTCAACTGTACATGAACTGAGGACTTCCAGATGTACCAGGTGGGTTTAGAAAATGCCGAAGGATCAGAGATCAAATTGCCAACATTCACGGGATCATAGAGGAAACAAGGAAATTCCAGAAAAACATCTACTTATGCTTCATTGATTATGCTAAAGCCTCTGACTGAGAATCACAACAAATTGTAGGAAATTCTTAAAGAGATGGGAATACCAGACCATGTTACCTGCCTCATGAGAAATTTGTATGCGAGTCAAGAAGCAGCACTTGGAAACTGTCATAGATCAACTGACTGGGTCCAAATTGGGAAAGGAGTACGTCAAGGCTGTATATCGTCACCCTGCTTATTTAACTTATATGCAGAATACATCATGTGAAAAGCCAGACTGGATGAGGCACAAGCTGGAATCAAGATAGCTGTGAGAAATATCAATAACCTCAGATACGCAGATAGGCACTGCCCTTATGGTAGAAAGTCAAGAAGAACTAAAGAACCTGTTGATGAAAATGAAAGAGGAGAGTGAAAAAGTTGGCTTAAAATTCAACATTCTGGTCCCATCACTTCATGGCAAATAGATGTGGAAAAAAATGAAAACAGTGATAGACTTTATTCTCTTGGACTCCAAAATCACTGTGAACATTGACTGCAGCCATGAGATTAAAAGATACCTGTTCCTTGAAAGAAAAGTTATGACAAACCTAGACAGTGTATTAAAAAGAAGAGACAAGGTGAATTTCCAGCAAAGGTCCCTTTTGTCAAAGCTATATTTTTTCAGTAGGCATGTACAGATGTGACAGTTGGACCATAGAGAAGGCTGAGTGCCGAAGATTTAATGCTTTCAAACTGTGGTGTTGGTGAAGACTCTTTTTTTTTTTTTTGGAAGCAATTTTCTTTCTTTTTTTTTTTTTTTTTTTATTAGTTGGAGGCCAATCACTTCACAACATTTCAGTGGGTTTTGTCATACATTGATATGAATCAGCCATGGATTTACACGTATTCCCCATCCTGATCCCCGCTCCCACCTCCCTCTCCACCCGACCCCTCTGGGTCTTCCCAGTGCACCAGGCTGGAGCACTTGTCTCATGCATCTTTTCATGTGTTTGTTAGCCATCTGTATGTCTTCTTTGGAGAAATGTCTGTTTAGTTCTTTGGCCCATTTTTTGATTGGGTCATTAGACCCTTGGACAGCAAGGAGATTAAACCAGTCAATCTTAAAGGAAATCAGTCCTGAATATTCATTGGAAGGACTGATGCAGAAGTTGAAGCTCTAGTACTTTGGCCAGCTGATGAGAAGAGCCAACTCATTGGAAAATATGCTATTGCTGGGAAAGATTGAGTGCAGGAGGAGATGGGGGGGTGACAGAGGATGAGATGGTTAGGTAGCATCTAACCATGCTAACCAATGGACATGAGTTTGAGCAGACTCAGGGAGATATTCAACAATGTAGATCACATTTATGATATCATGTCTATACCAGTGCTTTATTATGCAGCTAACAATCATGAAGACACTCTATGTATTGTTGTATTTATTTTTTACATGAGGAAACTAAAATTCAAAGGAGAGGTGATTTCCTAAAGCCATATAACTTGTAGGTAGAAAAAAAAAAAGGTTTAAATTAAGACCTGTCTACCTCCAGAACTTACAGTCTTTCAACTGTTTGGCTAATATTTCAATGTGAAAGCTTTTGAGAAGATGTAATGTGTAAATGAACACAAGCTAATATATTGCTGAAAATAGGAGCATTTACCTTGTAAAATTACCTTGTAATATCACTCACCCAGAGCCAGACATCCTGGAATGTGAAGTCAAGTGGGCCTTAGGAAGCATTACTATGAACAAAGCTAGTGGAGATGATGGAATTCCAGTTGAGCTATTTCAAATCCTAAAAGATGATGCTGTGAAAGTGCTGTATTCAATATGCCAGCAAATTTGGAAAACTCAGCAGTGGTCAAGGGACTAGAAAAGGTCACTTTTCATTCGGATCCCAAAGAAAGGAAATGCCAAAGAATGCTCAAACTACTACACAATTGCAGTCATCTCACATGCTAGTAAAATAATGCTCAAAATTCTCCAAGCCAGGCTTGAGCAATGCATGAACCATGAACTTCCAGATGTTCAAGCTGCTTTTAGAAAAGGCAGAGGAAACAAAGATCAAATTGCCAACATCTGTTGGATCACCAAAAAAGCAAGAGAATTCCGGAAAGACATCTACTTCTGCTTTATTGACTATGCCAAAGCCTTTGACTGTGTGGATCACAAAAAACTGTGGAAAATTCTGAAAGAGGTGGGAATACCAGACCATCTTACCTGCCTCCTGAGAAATCTGTATGCAGGTCAGGAAGCAACAGTTAGAACTGGACATGGAACAACACTCTGGTTGCAAATTGGGAAAGGAGTAGGTCAATGCTGTGTATATTCACCCTGCTTATTTAACTTATATGCAGAGTACATCATGAGAAACACTGGACTGGATGTAGCACAAGCTGGAATCAAGATTTCTGGGAGAAATATCAATAACCTCAGATAAGTAGATGACACAACCCTTATTGCAGAAAGTGAAGAACTAAAGAGCCTCTTGATGAAACTGAAAGAGGAGAATGAAAAAGTTGGCTTAAAGCTCAACATTCAGAAAACTAAGATCATAGCATCTGGTCTCATCACTTCATGGCAAATAGATGGGGAAACACTGGCTGACTTTATTTTCTTGGGCTCCAAAATCACTGCAGATGGTGACTGCAGCCATGAAATTAAAAGATGCTTGCTCCTTGGAAGGAAATTTATGTCCAACTTAGCATATTAAAAAGCAGAGTCATTACTTTGCCAACAAACATCGGTCTAGTCAAGGCTATGGTTTTTCCAGTAGTCATGTACGGATGTGAGAGTCGGACTATAAAGAAAGCTGAGCACCGAAGAATTGATGCTTTTGAACTGTGGTGTTGTAGAAGACTCTTGAGAGTCCCCAGGACTGCAAGGAAATCCAACCAGTCCATCCCAAAGGAGATCAGTCCTGGGTGTTCATTGGAAGGGCTGATATTGAAGCTGAAACTCCAATACTTTGGCCACCTATTGCAAAGAGCTGACTCATTTGAAAAGACCCCGATGCTGGGAAAGGCTGAGGGCAGGAGCCGAAGGGGACGATGGAGGATGAGATGGTTGAATGGCATCACCAACATAATGGACATGAGTGGTTAAACTCCAGAAGTTGGTGATGGACAGGGAGGCCTGGCGTGCTGTGGTCCATGGGGTCACAAAGTGTTGGACAAGACTGAGTGACTGAACTGAACTGAACCTTGTAATATTGTTTATTTATTGTATATCCCTCAAAGCGTTATATGATTTTTGTCAGACATTTTAAATATTTTCTCATCTTCACTCTTACATTGTATATTTTAAAATGTGTTTAAATTCATTCCTCCCTACTCACAATACACTTTAATTCATTAGAAACAAATTTTTTTATTTTATTTTTGTAACAATTTGAGTTAACCACCCACAATATATCATCAATTTATTTTTTCAGAGTTATTTTGAAATTATCCCCCAAACTCAAAGTCATGAATCCTGTGACTTTACTGATGTGTGCATGCATGCTAAATCTCTTCAGTCGTGTCTAACTCTTTGCAATCCTATGAACTATAGCCTACCAGGTTCCTCTGTCCATGGGATTCTCCAGGAAAGAATATTTGAATGGGTTGTCACACCCTCTTCCTTGGTATCTTCCCATCCCAGGGATTGCACTTGTGACTCTTACTTTACAGGTGGATTCTTTACCTCTGAGCCACTGGGGAAGCCTCACCTTAGTTCTATGTGAATTGAAATCTTATGTCAATATAACATATATTCTGAAGCAATATTATTGGTTTTAAAAGTTATAAATTCAACTATTCTTTCTGAGATCCTATAAGGATCAGTTAGGTAGATTCTTTTTTCAAAGTGAAATGATACTTTTCTCCCAATATGCAACCTGTACATATCCATGCACCAAACTATCACAGGGCTAATAACATACAGACTAAACCACTTTTCAAGTGAATCTTGTTGAGAACTCATGGGAAACAATACCTCAATAATCACAGTCCATTTTCTTTTGCTATAAAAGATCATGATGTTACTGTGTGTAAAGAGATGACTTCTCTCAGGGCATTAGTTATTCCTTGGGAGAAAGTTAGACATTGTAGAAACTGTGTTAAGTATCTGAGATCAACAGGGAATACTTCAAAGCAACTTTTTCCTGCAAATAACCTACTTTGGTTTCCTATAACAAGTTGAGTTTGTGAAGGGTGATGGCAGGGATGAAAATAATCTGGGAGATTTTCAGATATTAAAACTAAATTTTGAGCACAGGGACATTGCATAATCTATATTTCTTCCAAAAAAAGCTTTACTTATTTTTATCTCCAAAATATAAAGCAAAAATGAAATGGGTCTTTATTGTTCATCTTCAAGTGTGTCAGAAAAAAGTCTACATATTGAGTAGACTTCGGAGAAGTAACATTAAAAACAGTTTGTTGCTAACACATATATGATATTCAGAAATTTTTCATTTAAAAGTGGCAAAAAACCAATGCTGTTACACCAAGAAAAAAAAGAAAAATAAAAATTTATTAGCTCCTATACATGATAGTCTGAGGTTAGTTTGACTTCAAAGGAAATTCTTTCTAGGGAGACAAACAGCATCATTTAAGACTCCATATTCCACCTTTGGGTAAGGATCCCTACTTGAGATAGTAATAAGGGGAACCAGCAATCTAGGATTACAAACTCTCTGCTTTAGAAACACTATCCTAAAAGGATTGCATTTTCCAAAAACCTCAGCCCCCCAAAAAAGAATCAAGAATTTATCTGACAAGTCCATCTCAAGATCACAGGTCACATTCCACCCCATAAACAGACTACAATGGTAAGATACAGTGGTAAGATGCAGAGAACACTGCCTGGCTAAACATGATGGCAGAACCATTATGAATGTGATTATGAGTGAGTGCTCAGTCATGTCCAGCTCTTTGCAACTTCATGGACTGTAGCCCACCAGACTCCTCTGCCCATGGAATTTCCAGGCGAGAATACTGGAGTGGGGTGCCATTTACAACTCCAATGAATGTGATTAATGCCCTTATAAAACAGACCTTAGAAATTTCCCTACTTCCCTTCCCCAATGTAAGGCTATAGAGAGGAGATGGCCTCTATGAACCAGAAAGTGAACTGAGTGAAATAAGTATCTATTTCCAAATCACCTAGTCTATGGTATGCTGTGTTTTCTGTCACTTTTAAATGAATATTTTCTGAATACCATATATGTATTAGTAACAATTACTAATTCCAAGTCTATACAGTATGAAATATATAATGTATATTCTTTTTGACACACTTTAATGTACACACAACCCAAATGGACAAAGACTCAAGTTATTTGAATATTGAGTTATAAACACAGACTACAAATTATGAGTGCTTGCTTTTGCCATAAATATGATTTTTAAAGAAATCTCATTTTACCATTTTCATAAAGTATTATCATAATTTATAGAGTGAATATGTGAATATATGCTATATATTTTAACTATTAAATATATAGTAAACATATTTAATTTATATTAAAATATATTTAATTTATAGTATAATATTATTATGACTATTCTTTATTATAGCTATTCTAGATGAAACAGAAACACTGAAAGTTTAAATAATTTGCTCTCTTAACCAATATTCATATTGTTCATAACAAAATATGTCTTAATGTGTTTAATTATGATGTTGGGAAGCTATGTTAAAGAAACTCATACTGAAGTTTTTTCACGTATTAAGCAGTCTGTTGGGCTTCCCTGATGTCTTAGCAGTAAAGAATCCGCCTGCAATGCAAAAGACCTGGGTTTATTCCCTGGGTCGGGTGATTCCCTGGAGGAAGGCATGGCAAACACACTCCAGTACTCTTGCCTAGAGAATCCCATGGACGGAGGAGCCTGGTGGGCTGCAGTCCATGGGGTTGCACAGAGTCAGCCACGACAGAAGCGAGAAAGCAACAGCGGCAGCAGCAAGTAGGCTATTACTAAGATATACAGAAGATGCATAAGGAGATATATATATAACAGATATATAAGAAGAATATACATATATATTGATAAGAAACTTAAAAAGAAATAAGGAATTATGGCTCGTGACCTAGACATAGGTTGTGTACATCACCACTTTTTAGAAATTTTTGACATTCAGTGAAACCTGTGAATAAGGGATCCACTACCCATCAGAGAGACCTGCCACACTTTCAAAAGCTGCACTTTGAAGTAATATATTTTAACTTCGCATATTATATTTAATTAAATATAACCAGGGGAATTCCTTAACTTTTTACTGATTGACTTTCAATTTAGAGAATGTCAAAGAAAATAATGCAAAAAATACTTACAAATTTATGCAAATAAGGTACTCAAAATGTCACATTAGAAGTAAAAAAGCTGAATATCAGTAGTAACTTTAGGGGTGTCAGTGGCTAAGAAACATCTGAGCTCCATTTTAAAGGAAATGTCAATGGGAATACCTTCAGCAAATATGAGAAAGTATTCTCACTGTAATATCTGAGTAGACTTATGGGAGTCTTAAGATGAAAAGAGAGATAGATGGGAAAAAAAATTAGAGGGTACTAATGCATAAGTGATTTTCCATCCTTCTACCCATCCTTAGACCCTACTTGGCTCATCTATTCTGAGTTCTGAGTTTCAGAATTCAGCTCAGTCATTGCTTCTTTAGGAAAGTCTTGTTCTTTTAACTCCTTTGTGGTTCAAATTTCTTACACTGTAATTGGAAAATTCACTTCTTTTTTTCTCTTACAATTGTACACACAGTTTTGTAAGTATTTAATTAATGTTTGTCTCATTTACTAAATAGTAAATTTCAGTCAGACCAAAACTGCATTTTTATGTTGTTATTTTAATAGCATTTTTGCCCCCAGACAATGACTGGCACAGAGAACATATGCAATAGATGACTAGTAAATGAATGACAAGACCCACTTTTCTCAAGTAGAGATGTATTTGTGAGTGATTTCTCTTTTCTATGCCAAAACAACACAAAATTTTCTGTCAGTTGGGTAGGGAGCCAGCATTGATTAGAGTGAGGAGTGGAGAGAAAAGAGAAAAAAGAGATAAAAAGAATTCAGACCAAGGATCTTTTTATCGCACATTAGGAATTCTATGCTTCGTTTTTCTATTTTCCTTCTATTTTTCCTCTCAAATGTGTATAGACAGCTAGGGAATGAACGGCCTTTTTCATCTCTGAATTATCCAACGATTCTAAACAGAGAAGGGTCTTGAACATTTTCAAAATCTCTAGGAGCATTTGGAAAAAGTCAGTTGACATAAGAATTAGCCACTGAACATATGTTGCATTTGTAGGTAGTTATAGAATTAGGTTTTCGACTGAAATTACGTTTTTCAAACTTCCTATAAGACTGTTAAAGCCATTTTGGTTTGCATATTTTAAATTATAAAATCTGCAAAAAAGTTTTACTTTCTTAGTTTGCTGTGCTTAGAAATAGTTGAAATATTTCAAAAGAGCAAAATATCTATGTTCAACACATATATATGTATGTGTTGTATGTAAGTATGTATATCACATATACAAATACACACAGACATGATTTTCATGTTATGATTAGCCTTAACAGATTTCAATTCTGAATTGTTAAGAATCTATTTGATAATAATAATCTATATAATCTTTTGGTAAGTCAAAAGATTGATTTGCATAGTATACACTGAAATAGAGAAAGAGTAAATAATGAAAATTATATATTAACTCAACCATTAATTTATGCTGATATATACAAATGATGTTAAAACTTTCACATCTGGGTCACTCTTGTGAAAATGCATAAAAGAGGAAACGAAGCATATAGATGCATGCCAGAAGAAAATGCTTTTCCAACAGAAAAGAGGTTTGCTTGTTAAGAAACAATTAAAAAAAAATAGGATCAGCAGTTACCACCTCATACAAATAAGGTATGATATTTATAGCTGGATATTCAGCCTTTAGATTCCATAAAAGTTTTAAAGATGCATTGAAAATATGAGGGATCATCTTCAACATGAACTCTATCCATCAGTAATTTACAGTCCATTTTACTCTTATTCGTGTTTAAATATCCCTGTGGAAAGTTTAAATATATTCAGTGTTTCTCATTATACTAGAAGTATGAAGTTTTAAGGATTTTTTTTCCCCCATGACTATCTATTTGTGTATATGAGAGGCTATAAGATTCTTTCCTTAGAAGTTGTAGGTGGGTTTCTAGAACTAACATTTATCAATAAGAATCACTGTAACATACAATAAGTGATGAGCATTCATTATGACCTGACAGTTTTAACATGGCAGTTTTTAAAATAAGATTTATTTAGTGATGTAATATTTTTCTCCAAAAGCTTGCTTTCATTCTGTTAACATGAAAATATCAAACACTTACATGACAAGGACCGATCAGAATAACTACAAATGCAAAATATTGTTATGGAGTGAAGCTCTCTTTTTGGAATATTCATTTTTTATCAATATTAATACAAATAAATCTTTAAGTTGTGTAGTATGTTATGACTTCCAACTTTTTTCTTTCTGTGTTCAACCTCAGATCAGTTACAAAACAGAGGGCAGTGCACAGCGGACCATGCAAAGATTAAAGTGGGGGAGTTGCTTTGGCAACTGTCACATTTGATTAGTCCTGTTTAGTTTTCTGTCCTGTGGTTACAGTCATCGCTCCATATCCCAGAGATTTGATTCCAAGACCCCTTAGGATACCAAAATCTACAGATGCTCAAGTCTTTTATGTAAAACGATAACATAAGCATCCTGTGTATTCAGTTGCTCAGTCATGTCCAACTCTTTGCAACTCCATGGACTATATAGCCCGCCAGGCTCTTCTGTCCATGGAATTCTCCAGGCAAGAGTATTGGAGTAGGTCATCGTTTCCTACTCTAGGGGATCTCCCCCACCCAGGGATGGAACCTGTGTCTCTTGTGTCTCCAGCACTGGCAGGCGGATTCTTGAAATCATCTCTAGATTACTTATAATACGTAATATTAATAGAAAGCAAATGCTTTGTAAGTAGTTGTTGGAGGATAGCAAATTCAAGTTTTGCCTTTTGGAATTTTCTGGAATTTTTAAAAAGTATTTTCAATCCTCGGTTGAAGCTATGGGTGCAGAATCTGTGAATTTGGAGGGTTTACTCTACTTCATTTGAAAAATGTGAGTGATCTTTTTTGTGTGTGTGTGACTACAAAGCCTTCACTAACTCTGGAATTGTTTAAGTCTCCCAGGAGCAGAAACAATGCTGTCAGAGGATAAATAAATATTGAATAAACTGGTAAAGAGTAGAACCTGGAATACACCCAAGTCATCTGACTGATTTTCTAGTAAATATTTTGACAGTAAAAAATTACCAGGACATTTGTAATGACAACAGAAAGATGAGAGTACATTTATGTTTTTTATTTCCTTGAGTTTCTTTGATATAAATAATGAATATTATCATTCCCTAAATTAAATGCAAATCCTACTGAGTCTAATTTTTTACTTCTATCTGCCAGAGAAAATAGGCAAAATAACAATGTCTAACATTTGTATGACACAGCTAATAGTTTATCAAATACTTTATCAAACCATATGCTGGTATATACAAGAAGATTTCAATGAGATAAATATATATATATATATATATATATATATATATATATATAAAACTCACAAACTCAGTTTCAGACAAGAGATTCTTAATTACAAAATTAAGTGGTAATTATAAAATTTTAGTGGTAGAAGCATACTTACCAACAAAGAATCTTTCCTGAAGAAAGCATTTTAACTAGAGGGGGCCTTAATTCTAGGAAACATGATTGAAAAATAGACCCATACCTAGATGTATCACAGTGAATTTTTGGACTTCCAAAATTAAAGAGATAATCCTACAAAGGAAAAACAAAGGAAATTAAAATACACTTACAGGGCAAAGTATAATCAAGTTGCATCTACACACTGAATAATATTTCTGTGAAGTTGAACTAAATGATATAATATTTTCATATATAGTGAAATGCTTCTTTCCTATATATTGAAAATGTAAAATTCTCAAGTAAAGTGGGGCAAAGTATACAACTTGTTAAACTTTTTGACATTTCATACCGATCTTTGTTTGGTAGAATATTCATTATAACTTTCCATGTGTTTCTTTTCTTTTTTTTTTTTTTTTTAATTTATTTATTTATTTATTTTTTTCAGTGGGTTTTGTCATACATTGATATGAATCAGCCATAGATTTACACGTATTCCCCATCCCGATCCCCCCTCCCACCTCCCTCTCCACCCGATTCCCCCGGGTCCTCCCAGTGCACCAGGCCCGAGCACTTGTCTCATGCATCCCACCTGGGCTGGTGATCTGTTTCACCATAGATAATATACATGCTGTTCTTTTGAAATATCCCACCCTCACATTCTCCCACAGAGTTCAAAAGTCTGTTCTGTATTTCTGTGTCTCTTTTTCTGTTTTGCATATAGGGTTGTCGTTACCATCTTTCTAAATTCCATATATATGTGTTAGTATGCTGTAATGTTCTTTATCTTTCTGGCTTATAAAATGAAAATTTAAATAACTAAACACATCAAAAAGTTTTTAAAAAGAGATATGGAATAAGGCAGTCATTATCCTAAAATTAAAAGAAAGAAGTTTTAGGCATAGAAGTAAAATTACTGCACACTAAAGAATTTCCTTTAAAAGTAATAAAACTCATTTGAAGACTTTTTTTTCCTTAGAAGAGAATCTAAAAAACTATAACAAATTATCTAATAATCAATATTAGCATAAAGTTATTAATTTTATTTTAAACATGTGGTGATGTATAAATAGAAGCAAAAGAGTGGTAACATAAAATATGTAGGTGTCAAAAATATTACTTACTTTATAATCTTCAAATTTGAGTTGTAATATTTTAAAGCATGAAAAAAAAACTCTTTAGAATAAAACTAACCTGTACAATTAATAAATATTGATGAAAGTAAGAGTTAATAAATGCATAAACTAAATTTTCATATATGATAAGTGAAGATCAAAACAAATCTAATGAAATTGAAGCCAGAAAAAAATAAAAACGAGATGTACTGGAGTCCAAAATATAATATAGATTTACTTAAGTACACAAAGTAAGCTAGCAATTTCTAATACAACTTTCTTGGTGTAGAGAATAAGGAGAAGTAATAGCATATGAATGGGAAAGACTAGAGATCTCTTCAAGAAAATTAGAGTTACCAAGGGAGAATTTCATGCAAAGATGGGCACAATAAAAGACAGAAACAGTATGGACCTAACAGAAGCAGAAGATATTAAGAAGAGGTGACAAGTTTACACAGAAGACCTTTTCTTGGAAGAAAAGCTATAACCAACATAGACAGCGTATTAAAAAGCAGAGATATTACTTTGCCAACAAAAGTCCATCCAGTCAAAGCTTTGGTTTTTCCAGTAGTAATATATGAATGTGAGAGGTGGAACATAAAGAAAGCTGAGCACCGAAATATTGATGCTTTTGAACTGTGGTGTTGGAGAAGACTCTTGAGAGTCCCTTGGATTGCAAGGAGATCCAACCAGTCCATCCTAAAGGAGATCAGTCCTGGGTGTTCATTTGAAGGACTGATATTGAAGCTGAAACTCCAATACTTTGGCCACCTGATGCGAAGAGCTGACTCATTTGAAAAGATCCTAGCAAGCTCCAGGAATTCGTGATGGACAGGGAAGCCTATAGTCCATAAGGTGCTACAGTCCATGAGGTGCTATAGTCCATGAGGTCGCAAAGAGTAGGAAACAACTGAGCGACTGAACTGAACTGAATAGCATATGAATAAAAACTATAAAACAAAAAGTATATATTTAAAAATGAAAAGACAAGCCTATAAATAGAAAGCAATAACTAAAACAATTTTGGATAATTAACAGCTGGAAAAAAATACACAAAATCATGAAGAGGATTATTTACCCAGATATGGAGAACATTGAACAGTTTTGTGAATAGAGTGTGTTGACTTATGAAAAAACATTGAAAATTCAGGTTAAAAAAATTTCTAACTATATCTAGTGAAAGTCTATATTGCCATGTAAAGTTCCAGTGCCCAAGCATCAATTCTGTTGAAATCTTAGGTCAACACAGGTTCAGTGCTTTGCGTAGAATCAGCTAAGACATCTTCCATCTGTCCCTTTCTGCTTCTTCATTCCCCTCAAGTAGTGATCCTAAACTCACTTCCTAGTAAACTTTGTCCCAGTCTGGGCGGGGGGAAGCAACATATACATTTTGTATTCATTAGTTGCTAGTTTGGTAATACAGAAAATTACTTAGCATCATTAGTGGCAAAGATGTGCTATTACTTCTCCCTATTCTCCAGTCCAAGAATGTTGTATTCTTAGAAATGCTAGTTTCCTTTGTGTGAATATTTTAGTAAATCCATATTATATTTTGGACTCTAGTCCATCTAGTTCTGAACCAAATCTTTATTGTGGGAATGAATATTCATGGGGAATTCTAAAAAGATATACAGCCCTTTCCATCTGTTATCAATTCTTAATTTTATTTTTGTTCTAAACCAGAGCAACAGAGAACAGAGCTGCTTATTTAAGCCTTTTTGCAGGTGTGCACTTACTAAACTCTGTTTGGCATTATGCCATCAGTCTATTTTGAGAGATTTCTATAAGGCAAGGATCGCTGAATCTTGCCGAAGTCTTTATTTTAAAAATGCTGTGGAGTATATTCTTCTCTATGTTTTGAAGTGCCGTGTATATGAAAAATCCTTTAGAAGAAAACTGTGCTGTCAAGAAGTCCCTGTGTGTTATTAAGTAGACATTGAAATTTTTATTATAAGTAATAATTCCTATCTTATTGTGTCTTCTAGGAATCTGATAACCATATGTTCTACTCCAAAAAATAGTGCTTGTTTTCATGAATTTCAATTTGTGCTTTGACACTATAACTATCACTGTATGTTTCCCTGCCCTGACTTTTCTATTCCCTTATTTCCTCTTTCCTTTTTTTTTTAATCTCATTATATTATATGCTTCACTCTAAGGTACAGCAAATTTGGGGGGATGTCAAAATAACAATGAACTAAACTTAAATCAATTAGCATTATACTTTGACCAGCAACCAACTAGAGAAAAACATTATAACTCCCCAGGCAATTAGATGACATATTTGTAGTTTTATTTCCTCTTGTACTAAATAGTCTGAACTAATCTATTTAATCTCTAAAATATTTTCTGCTCTGAAATATTTTGATCTAAGTTTGTTCCTTTCCTATATTTTCTTTATAATATATGTAGAAGTTTCTACCAAACTAGAGTTGTTAAAAAATCTGTATATATTCTATTGCTTATAATTATACTTTGTATTGGTATTTTTCTTTATAACACAGATGCAGGTATTTTAAAACTTCAACTCTATGGCCTTCAGGGAACAGTATGAAAACTCCTAAGCCAGAAGTATATTTAGGCAGGACGCCTAGATGAACTTGGGAGATTAAGAAAGACTTCTGTAAAAAGTGATATGTGTAAAGAATATTGATGACTTAAAGAATAATATAGAAGGACCCAGAGAGAAAGCAATAAGAGGAGTTCTTCCCTGACCACAGTGCCTTCATATTCTAAGAACAAGAGATAAAAAGTGGGGAGAAAACATGGGGCCGCATGAGGATATGGTAAACCATGACTAGGAATGTGGACTATATCCTTGGGGCATTAAAGAGGTACCCATTGATTTTAGTCAAAGTGTGACTTGAATTGAAGAACACTTTAGAAAGATTCCTTTGGCTACTCAGAGGGGCTGTCTTGCAAGAGTGCAAGAGGAAAAGAGAAATTCTTTAGTTGGCAGCTTCAATTATCCTGGGCTTCCCTGATAGCTCAGCTGGTAAAAACTCCACTTGCACTGTGGGAGACCTGGGTTCAATCCCTGGTTTGGGAAGATCCCTGGAGAAGGGAAAGGCTACCCATTCCAGTATTTTAGCCTGGAGAATTCCATGACTGTGTAGTCCATGGGGGTCACAAAGAGTCAGACATGACTGAGCGACTTACACTATCAATTATCTAAGTCAAATGTAATTACAAATCATTAATAAAATGTCATTGTCAAAGATATCATGCTCTGTTTATCCTTCTTGCTTTTTAAATACTGTTCATTGGACTCTTGCGGCAAGAATACTGGAGTGGCTTGCTAAAACTCAACATGAACAAAACTAAGATCACAGCATCCAGTCCCTTGTCTTCGTGGCAAATAGAAGGGGGAAAAGTGGAAACAGTGATAGATTTTATTTTCTCAGTCTCCAAAATCACTGCAGATGGTGACTGCAGCCATGAAATTAAGACACTTGCTGCCTGGAAGAAAAGCTATGACAAACTTAGACAGCATATTAAAAAGCAAAGACATCACTTTGCTGACAAATATCCATCTAGTCAAAGCTATGGTTTTTCTAGTAGTCATGTATGGATGTGAGAATTGGACCATAAAGAAGATTGAGCTCCCGAAGAATTGGTGCTTTCGAACTCTGGCGTTGGAGAAGACTCTTCATAGTCCCTTGGACAGCAAGGAGATCAAACCAGTCAATCCTAAAGGAAATCAACCCTGAATATTCATTGGAAGGACTGATGCTGAAGCTGAAGCTCCAATACTTTGGCCACCTGATGCAAAGAGCAACTCATTGGGAAAAACCCTGATGCTGGAAAGACTGAAGGCAAAAGGAGAAGGGGGTGACAGGATGAGGTGGTTAGAGAACATCACAAACTCAATGGACATGAGTTTGAGCAAACCCTTGGAGATAGTGAAGGAGTCACTGGTGCTTCAGTCCTTGTGGTTGCAAAGAGTCAGACATGAACTAGCGACTGAACAACAACAATAATTTATCCTTCACATAGTAATGACCTAGAAGTATCAAGCCTTGAATGACCTCTGGCTTTATTTATCTTAATATTTCACAGAGCTCTTTGAATTGCAAGTAATCTTCCATAATCAGTATGTCAATAATTTGGTGGTAATGGTTTAAAGCACATATAAATGTCACATATGTAAGCAAACAAGCATTGTTTTCTACCTCGATTAGAATTTTTAAATGTTTCCCATAAAGCAGTTTTTAAAATTTGATAATAATAAAGGAATATCATGAAATATAGAGTACAGGATCGATTATTTTTAAATTTATTAAAATGGCAGAAGTGTTCATTTAATGGCAGTGTGGGTTCAAAGATTTTAAAAGTGTGGAAGATGAGAGAAGCATTTGCTGCCTTTGAAAAGCAAATGTTTGTATAATCTCAAAGTTTAGAACAAATATTACCTATGGAGCCAAAATGACATCTGCTAACTAAATCTGCAAAATGCTAGGAAAACTATGCCAAACACATTTCTTTACAAGAAAATTGAACACTGACTAGAATTTCCAGTAATGTTTTGTTTAATAAAATCACAGTGTCATAAATTATCATTCATGAACTCTGTATTTTGTATTTTCCCACTTGGACTTTTACAGGAGATGTTTTAATTACCTGAATGCCTTCGGTGAATTTTTGTTGTATTAAAACAATTGTTTTGCATTAAAATAAAAAATAGATTTCATAGTAAATGCCATTGAATGACTCTGTTAAATGGAATATGTGGAATTTATTCATATTAAATTTAAATTATATAATTTATTCATATTAAGTTAAGTCAGTAAGAACCTAGAAAAAAATTAAAATAAAAAATCTTACCTTTGTCTTTTTATATCATTTTGTTCACACACAAACAAAATCTTCCAGTATAAGGATATTCCTGATGAAAATGCTAAAATAAGGCCATAAGCTTTCTGAAATACTGTTTTCATTTTAAGAAAAAAATTAGTTGGATATAGTTTTATTTCTAGGAAGGGAAGCATTAGCAGAATATTTTAGCATTCTCTGTCTTGTCCACATAAGGAACAAAACAATTTGCATCAACAGCAGCAGATTATTCAACCCATACAAGTCTATTGTCCCTAGAAACTGGTTAAGTTCCAGTTCTATAAATAATTATTAGGGTTCATGTGAATACAGAGTTTTAGAAAATGGTCATCTGAGATTATCTTTGTAGTAAAGATTATTCCTCACCAAAAAGATCCACTATAGATGAAATATTCTCTGCCCTGCTTGTGAAACTTGACCATGTACTCCTACAAAAAATGAAAATAGAAGAGAATGCTAATTTTGTCCTCTGCCATATTATATGCCTTTGGAATCTAGTCAAAATAATAAGAGTGCCCTCATCCTATGTGATTGAATAGAATGAGCTACTGTGCATTTGTGAGACTGCAGCTTCCATTCGATGTTTTTAAAATAATACGAGAGGAAATATTAGTGATCCTATGATATAATCAATAAGGCTGCCCCTATGCCCCAGCGGGTAAAGAGCCTGCGATGTAGGAAATGCAGGAGACATGAGTTCAATCCCTGGTTGGGGAAGATCCCCAGGAGAAGGAAATGGCAACCTACTCCACTATTCTTGCCTGAAGAATCCCATGGACAGAGGAGTCTGGCAGGCTACAGTTGGTAGGGTTGCAAAGAGACTCTTTTGTATATGTATATATATATATATATATATATATATATATATATATATAAAGTCTTTATATATATAAAATATAGATTATTTTGTATATATAAAAATGTAAGCAAAACTCAAACATACAGGTTTACTTGTATATGCATATGAATGTATATGTGTAATTTCAGATATTTTTGGTTTTAACATTATCAATAAGCTTATAATTTATGTGGTTTTCTACCAATCAGACAGTGAGCTTCCCAAAGAGAGAGTTGGTGTCATATTTACTTTTATTTATGTTCACCAGACTTCATCTTTCACATAATAGGTGCTCAACAGTTAGTTTTTGTAAAATTGCATGTTTACAAAATAGGAATATTTATTTTGAAAATGTTTGGGGGCACAGTTTTCCTCACATCTCACAGAGGTTGGATAATAACTGAAACAAATTGCTACTCATTCAAATAAGATTAGAGACATCTCCTACGATTTCTTTCCATCTCCTTTGTCACATTCATCTTTCCTTGGCTGAGACATGCTTACTGAATCATGCACTGAATCCTTGAGATTCTTTTCACAATTAGAAAAACAGTTTTCAACACAGTAACAGCTCTTGTACATGTTTTGCTTAATAATCACTGTCCTGTTGTATCATGTTTGTATGTTTCCTTTCCAGAAATAGGGATTTCTTTGCGGTGTTTTCCTGATTTTCACCCTCCACCAAGTAGTTACTCTATTCTTGGATAAATATTAACTACTCCTCAACTTACTGAATAGGTGCATATGTGAATGAAACCTTGAAGATAAGAATAAGCTATTTAAAATTTACAAAACTACAATGCATTTGTGAGTTTCTGCTTCCCTTTAATAATATGTTTTTGTTTAGAAATATTGTGGAGATATTTTATGATGAAGATTCTCAGTAAGGAGTTACAGAGAGAATACCAGGCAATGTCTTTCTTGTCACTATAACTTCCAGGCAGTAAAGTCTGTTGTCCAGGCAAATTCAGAGAGGGACGCAGGACTTTCAGGGATATCCTGGCTGGGTGTCCAACCTATATTTACAAGTTTGGTAGGGTACTCAGCTGAATCCCATAGCACTGAATAGAAAAGTTTTGTAAAAGTTTATTGCAATAGGACTTGAATTTTTATTTGTAAAATTATTCATTATAAATATCAAATGGAAAATATACCCTTAATCATTTTAATTAAGAAATACCACAACTTGAAGTTTGTTTTCATCATGTTGTCAAAATTTAAAACCTAATTTTCTGTAATAATTCATAATTACTTCATCTTTTCACTCCATCTGGAGGGTAATCAATACATAAGCTTATGAACCAGCTGCTGCCCCAGTCATGGGGCAGCTGCCAAGAGTGACCTGGGCTCTTGTCCAACAACAGAATCCCCAGAAAACCCTCTAGCTACAAGGAAATTGGTACAAGCGCAAATGCTGTTTCCTTTTTTATCCAGAATTTTCATTTATTGGGACTATGGATCATTGGAACTCTTGTCTCACTTTTCACACCTTTGACTTTATAACCTAACAACTACTTATTAAGTTCCTATTTTATATGACAATAATATGTGCAATTACTTAGGGAATATATATACGATGCTTTGTGAAAGACTTTTTTTTACCTTTCAAAGGCATGCCTAAGAAAATCAAAACTTTATTATGAATACAAAATAGAAAGGAAATAAAACTGCATGACAATGGAAAGTTTAGTTATAAATGACATGTGGAATTATAAGGGTCCTAAATTAAATCTTGAGATAATAAGTAAATAGTAAGATAAATTAACTGAATAAAGATTACATTTTACCTACTTTTATAAGTAACAGTGCACAAAATAAACTATAGATTCTATGGCCATGCTCTCTATTGCTATGCCCTCCAGGGATCGAACCTGCGTCTCTTGAGACTCCTGTGTTGGCAGGCTGGTTCTTTACCGTTAGCACCACCTGGGAAGCCTGTAGACTATACTGTATTGGTTACAAAAATGGCGAGCAGAGACTTGATATTTTTCAGTTAAAAGGTAAAAACCTACCAATTTTTTGCACTTATACCATCAAGTACTTTACATGCCTCATTTCAGCTACTCATTTTTAATATCCATGTAAACAGGTTTTTAGCATTTCCCTTTTATAAAGCAAGAGATTGATTTATATCAAATTAGGTAACTCACTAGTTCTACAGCCTGTTCGTCTCATGTTTTTTCAACTAAATCCACTAAATTCCTTTTTTTTTTTTCTTTAATAACACTGGCATCATTACTCTTTTTAATCCCTTAATGCCATATTTTCAGTGCCAACATTCCAAATAAAATTGCTTGGAATAAAACAAAACCCACACAGCTAGTACCATCTTTTAGGAATACTTTGGAAAAGACAGGTTGTAAAAACTAATCACTTCCAAAGGTAGGCATTTGAGCAGTGGCTATTCTTTTTCCCATTTGAGCAGTGGGAAAAAGAGTTTATTTTAATCAGTTGCTTGTTTTTTAAAGTATTTCCAGGATTTTGACTTATTGTTTATATTCTGGGTCCAAGTCTGTTGCTCCTATTTCCCTTGAGAAATCTGCTTCCCGGTGATAGAACAGTACTGAAGAATATGTTGGAATGATTCAGAAGAGTTACCACCTTCCAAAACTGCTTTTCCTTAAGAACATGATGAAATGTATTTCATTTTATCTGTTATTTTCAATTCCAGTTCCAGTGGATACTTCACCAAAACCAGGCATTTCAAGGGAATATTTATTTTAATTTTCAAAATTTGCCATATGTTCTATGAGCTAGAATTCTACAATCAGAATAATTTAGCATGGTTTTCTTTATTCTTGATCCTTCAAAATCCTTCCTTGTAAAGCAGATATATAGTATTATTAAATATTTTAGTTGAAACTTTTTTTGATCGAATTATATTAAGTACTGTTGCTTAAAATTCTAAAATGCACTCATGGACTATTCCTTAATTTGCTAGTTATAATAATTTAGATTTTTAAAAATTTATACTCCTTTTAAAATTACTATTTACTAAGATTATATTTAGTTGCATGACTCATAACAGTCTCTAATGTTTATTCAAATATAATACTGTATTTGGTCCTTATTAAACACATTCTTCCTAATTAAAACACTAATTAAAACACATTCTTCCTAATTTTATGATAATACCATATTCATTTATCTTTCTACCCCTCTCATTCTTTCTTCTCCAAAATTTCCTCTGGATTTGTGTACCTCCCCTCATGCATTAGTCTTTAGATTTATTGTCCAATCCACCATGAAAAAAGCATTGCCTTGGCAAATGCTTCATGTTTCTCTCTAGACCCATTCTTATCTCTAAGTTAACTTACATTTCTAAATGTTTGCTGTGTTTCTAAACTGGATGTTATTCTGAAAGCTCAGATTCAGAATGCTCTGAATTCAAACTCAGCCTTTTCTCATTGTCTCCCTGAGTACATATTTCATGTCAATACCTTATTTTCATGAACAACACTATTATTATAGGTTGAATAATGTGCCTCAATAGGATATGTTGAAATCCTAACCCTAAAGAATATGACTTTATTTGGAAATAGTTATTGCAGAGTTGGGCTGTTAATCTAATGACTAGTGTCCTTAAGAGAGGAGAGGAACATCGGGAACCCTGCGTGAAAAAAGTACACAGGGAGAAGACAGCCCTGTGACAGCTGGGACAGAGGTTTGAGTGATGGGTCTATTAGCCAAAGAATGCCAAGATGGCCAACAAATACTGGAAAGTAGGCAAGGTAAGAAAAGATTTTCTCCTACATGTTTCAGAGGAAATGTGGTCCTGCCAACACCTGAATTCGGGACTTTTAGTCTCCAGAGTTGTGACAGAACACATTGCTCTTATGTAACCTCCCAGTGTGTGGCACTTGGTTATAACTGTAGGAAACCTTCACAGCTACATCCGTTTACTTGACGTTCATCCTGACCCCTCACAACCCTCCCAAAAAACCCCAATCCTTTCAATTCTCTTTTGACAATAATGTCTACAGCCTTCCCCTTAGACATCCTTTACCTGTCTTACTCACGGCTTTTATCGTGTCTTAAAAGACTATGTTATATTGATCGTACTAGTAGTCCTAATTATTAACTAGACTCTATACCCTATTAAATAACTTTATACCTTCTATCATGATTTTGGGCTCCACCATGAGGCATGTTTAAGGTCAATAAAATGCTGGGGACTGTAATTCAAGCAGCCTTAAATAGGCTTGAATCTGAGGACTTTGATTTTGAACCTCTTTCCCCACCATGACAATGTGCCCAGTTAGCCTACGACAGTAGGGATCCCCAAACTCTGGGCTCTAATGCCCAAAGATGTGAGGTGAAGCTAACGAAATAATCACAGAAACAAAGTACACAATAAGTGTAATGTGCTTGAATCATCCCGAAACCGTCTCCCTCCCAGTCTGTGGAAAAAACTTCCCCCAAACCAGTCCCTGTTGCCAAAAGGGTTTGCTGTGCTAACAGACATGTGTCTTAGTCACACCCCCAACCCCTATTAGACCAATTCAATACACATGAATGACACCAGAAAAACCACCCAGCTGAATCAGCCTAAATTTTCCCCTTACATTTTCCTGGGCTAAGTAAATGCTTATAGCTCTAAGGCACTAAGTTTTATGGTTTGTGTACACACACACATACACAGAGCACTATTGATATGTCAATAGATAGCTTCCCTGGTAGCTCAGCTGGTAAAGAATCTGCCTGCAATGAAGGAGACCCTGGTCCAATCCCCTGGAGAAGGGATAGGCCACCCACTCCAGTGTTCTTGGGCTAACCTGTCATACAGTAACGAATCCTCCTACAATGCAGGAGAGCTGGCTTCGATCCCTGGGTTGTGAAGATCCCCTGGAGGAGGGCATGGCAACCCACTCCAGTATTCCGATCTGGAGAATTCCCGTGGACAGAGTGCCTAGCAGGCTACAGTCCTTGGGGTCACAAACTCGGACACAACTGAGCAGCTAAGCACAGATAGCTAATACCAGTATCTACCCCTCACTCTTAAGGGAACCGTAGCCTAGACTTTTCTTTACCTTCTAACTTTATTTATTTATTGCATAATTCATTTGCCATATCTTCTAACAACCTTGGTGGTTACTAGGAGTCTGAATTATGGGCATGTGTATGATTAATAACACAGAATCTTTATAATAATAAAATCAAGTGAAATGGGATTTTCCTAGTAGGTGCATCAAGAACCCGTTATTGTATGAAATCCCAGAGAAAAAACTCAAGCACAAGAAAAATTTATTGTTCATGAATTATGGATTAGAAAAATGTAAACTTGTATTGTTTTAGAGATCTCTTCTTAAACATAGTGATGCATTTAGGACAGTGATTTATCAACAAAATTATTATGTCATAAATAAGCCAAGAATATTATAAAAATGTATCCTTTTCTGGGAATCAAATTATAAAACCTAACATCAAGCAGTAGTGCCAGGAAATACATTTATATTCCTTATTGTGCAAATAACTTTGTATTTATAAGACTAGACAAACTAAATTATTTATGAAAGTGTCAATTTTTGTATGCAGAAATACCAATTTGGATTACAAATTCATGAGTATATGATATCTTATTGCAGAGTAAGCAGACACTCTAAGGATTAAGAAATCTCAAAGTATATTTTGCATTTATATATACTTTCATAGACAGAAGCCATTAAAGTTATATGCTATTAGTTATTATTATTGCCTTCTCAATTTGACAAATTACACATACAATAAACATTTAAAGGAAAAATTCCATTTTTATTACTATACATTAAATTAATGAAAGCTATTTATATAGTTTAGCTTAAAATCAAATGTATTATATATAATTTTCAATTAAATTTTGAATCTTTAGCATTGGCACATAAGATCTTTATTACATTTAATTAAATTTCTGTTCTTAGAAATGTATTCTTTCTATTTGAAACAGGTAGTAATCAGTTTTATTTTAATTTCATATTAATAAGGTGTATTTTTGAAATATGTTAGCCTTAGAAACTATGTTACAATTTTTCATATTTTGGTTAAGCAAAAGGTAAGACATGTATTTCATTTTTCTAGTCGAGTTAGACTACCAGTTATTCTGGCTCTATACAATTATACATTTATTAATTCATTATTTAAACAAATATTTATTCAACATATACCATTATTTTATATGTATTTTATTTATATATGTAGACACATATTTTATTATATATGCTATATATATATATAATTACAACAATATGATTCACTCAACTTAAAATAGCTAATTTTGAGTATATAACTAGAGTTATTTGCAACTAAATTTTCTATATTTAGTTTACAATGTCAACTTAACTACATAAAACTCTGTTCAGATACACCCTAATAACATTAGAAAAAAGTACCAAAAACTGTTTATTTTGTTTTGGTTGATGTTTACACTTAATGAAGACTGTGAACATTCTCCTCTTAAAAAGTAGCCTATAGAAGATGAAAGAGAAAGAAAAAAAATAGATAAGGCACACATCATAATAGTTACTTTGAGTTTTTATTCAATTATATTATTTTAACTTAGTCCTTAATTGATACAACATATTTAATTTTTGTTTAGTTATCAAAACAACAGGAAGCCCTGATATGCATAAAATATATGTTATGAAATCCACTGAAAATTTATGTTCTATATGTACACTATGCAAAACTAATAGCATAACTCCACAGATGGATATTTTTGTGTGAAAACCTGGAAGTCTGTTACTCTATTTTTATTTATATATATATATATATATACGCAATACAGTGCAAGTTCTGTTAAAAACATAGATATTTTAGCACCTTCAAAAACGTAGATATTTTAGCACCTTCAACATATATCAATTATTACTACAGATGTTGAATGCAGCCATGAAATTAAAAGATGCTTGCTCTTTGGAAGAAAAGCTATGACCAACCTAGACAGCATATTAAAAAGCAGAGACGTTACTTTGCCAACAAAGGTCCGTCTAGTCAAGTCTATGGTTTTTCCAGTAGTCATGTATGGATGTGAGAGTTGGACTATAAAGAAAGCTGAGTGCCAAAGAAATGAGGCTTTTGAACTGTGGTGTTGGAGAAGACTCTTGAGAGTCCCTTGACTTCAAGGAGATCCAATCAGTCAATTCTAAAGAAAATCAGTCCTGAATATTCATTGGAAGGACTGATGCTGAAGCTGAAGCTCCAATACTTTGGCCATCTGATGTGAAGAACTGACTCATTTGATAAGACCCTGATGCTGGGAAAGATTGAAGGGAGGAGGAGAAGGGGATGACAGAGGATTAGATGGT
Source organism: Dama dama (assembly GCF_033118175.1). Taxonomy (NCBI): domain Eukaryota; kingdom Metazoa; phylum Chordata; class Mammalia; order Artiodactyla; family Cervidae; genus Dama; species Dama dama. Next base: position 63,915,649 of record NC_083710.1, on the reverse strand, counting down.
TGGATGGCATCATGGACTCTCAAGACATGAGTTTGAGTAAGCCGCAGGAGTTGGTGATGAACAGGGATGCCTGTTGTGCTGCAGTCCATGGAGTTGCAAAGAATTGGACAGGACTGAGTCACTGAACTGAACTGAACTCAACAAATACCAATTGTATTAAGTCATTTAAAATGTATTCTATTATTACTTTAAAATGTAATACTTTTTAAATGAATATTATTATTACTTTACCTATGAGGATATATTGTTACAATCCTTATATTAATCCTAAAATAAAACAGTGTTAGGTTGTTATATACTTTTTTCTGACATTTGAACCTTAGCAAGCCTGAATGCTCAGTCACTCAGCCATGTCTGACTCTTTGCAACCCTATGGACTGTTGCTCCTCTGTCCATGGTTCCAGAAAGAATACTGGAATGGGTTGCCGTTTCCTCTTTCAGGGTATCTTCCTGACCCAGAAATTGAACCTCTGTATCTTGCATCTCCTGCATTGGCAGGAAGATTCTTTACCATTGAGTCACCTGGGAAGCCAGTAGTTATTTATATTTCAGACCTTCTAAATAGAAAATAGTCAGATCAAGCCAAACAAAATTCAGACTCACCCACTTGTATTAAGATGACCCTAATAATCAATCTTCTAATTTTCATTGTGTAAAAAGTATTCTATATTTGTCTGAATATTAATAATTATAATATTTAATTTCTTAAGAAGTGTTATTAATAATAGCCATCAAAGACTGTTTATGTCCTCAGTATGCTTGAAATGCAAATCAGTTTGTGTACTGAAATTGGTCAAAGAAGCAGCATATCTCTCCTCATTAAGTTGTACACATTGAGAAAAATTTTCTAAATCTGCTTTATCTGACACATAATAGGTCATTTTATGAATTTACAGTCAATAATTAATATTCCTAATTTAATAAATATATTTAGATATTATATATGTACTGGTGTCTACAGTATATCCTAGAAATTTTGTCATATTCATGAAAAACATTAACAGATTCCAAATATTACAGAGCACAATGTTGAGAAATGTGTGTTATTTGTAATGAATATACCACAGTTTTACATAAGTGATGATGATACTAACAAACTATGCACTTTAAATGATTTTTTCAGAATTGGGCATGAGTTTTTGCTGATCATCCATATTTTATCAGCCCATTTCTCTCTCTCATTAAAGGTTACATTAGTAGTAACTTCTGGAATGGAGCAAAGCCCATGGTCTGTGCAATGTTATAAGTCACAACCGAGGTTTCTTTAACTACAGAATTTTATTATTCAAACTAACAAACTGAGGACTGTGTTATCAGGTGAGATGTTAAGAATAGCAGAAGAGGAAAACAGATATCCTGGGATATGGAGATTGATTAGAGGATAAAAAAATTTTGCAGTGGAATAAGTCTTAAAGATCATCTGTTTAATCAGGTTATTGTAGCAGATTAGGAAACACATTCTTCCCTTCCAAGAAAATATGTAACCTGTTCAACTGAATACATCCCTTAGAGATTAAAGACAGAGGCAAGGGGAAACTAGAACTCAAATTGTCTTAATGATTATTTTATTTCTCGTCCTAAGTCAATTTGCTTCCAGAGAACATAGAATTTTTAAAAAGGTGATTAATTCTATAATAGATTTGTTTAAGCCACTCAAATTTCCTATCTTTACCCTCATTTCTTAGCAATTATGGAAGAACTGAAGGGAAGCAATGTCTTAGAAGGGAAGGAATTCTTGATTATGGACCTGAAATGGCAAAATGGAGGATCAGGACAATGAACCAGGGAAATATTGTCACTCTTTTGTGCCAAATGTGCTTACGCACATTACATTACATAATTCTCTCTCCTTCACATAAGGTAAGTGAATTTTCTAACTTTCAGAGTTAAGAAAATAGCAGCTTTCCCAAGGTCATAATTCTTTAAAAAAAAAAAAAAAAAAAAAAAACCTATAGATTCAGGAGTATAGTAAATCAGCAGTTGCTGTTTTTGGAGTGTCTCAAAACACATATTTGCCCATGCTACATGTATGCTAAGTCTCTGCAGTCAGGTTCAATTCTTTGTGACCCCATGGACTATAGCCCACCAGGCTCCTCTTCATGGGAATTCTCCAGGCAAGAATACTGGAGTGGGTTTCCATGCCCTCCTCATATTTGCACATATTATATCTAAAATTCATGTCAGGTTCAAAAGAGAAGTTCAGTAGCTTGCCTAAGGTGTCAGGGAAAATAAGCAAGCAATCTTGAATTTAAAGCTGGAAGAGCCCAACTTCTTTGATGTACTTTTTTCTAGACCACACCTGAGATTCACTGTTACTTGACGCTTTGCTGCTCCCAACATAAATGTCTTTGTTTGAATGGTGTCAGAGTTATGCTTACCTTGAGAATTGTTATATGAGTAATTCAGAAATCACATGTAAAACTGGGTTTTGAAAAAATAACTAATACGGTTTTCCTGGTTTTACATAAATTTAAAAGAAAAGAGATTCCAGTGACATTCCTGTATGTGTTGTAGGACCCACTGTACTGATGCTCCCAGAATAAAATTAGGCTTTTAAGAATTATGTCCATGAGAGTTTTAAATATTTAAAAAAAAATTAAACTATGTTTAAAAATATTAAGTGCACATGCTGTTTTTGTAGACTTTTGGTATTATAAAAACCAATGTGGCACAGTCTTCTAGGACTTAACTGTGGAAGACATTTTCAAAAGTTCCCTCTTTTCTAAGAATACTCACAATCACCTAGCAGACACTAAATTCTGCCTTTTGGTTGTCTTCAAAACATAAATTTCATTCTATGAATAAATCTTTAAATTCACTTCAAAATCAGTTTTAATCTCTACTGCTATCTGGAGTTAGATGTCTTTAATGCAATAAATGTTCTATCTATTTTAATCCAAATTATGAAATTAATTATACTGTTGTTTTGTTGCATTTCACACCATTCTCATTTAAATCTCACATTATTCACCACGGCATCAGTTTCCTTACAATTTCTTTGTAAGTAGAGAATTTCATTAATGGTTGAGGGTATTTACTTCCTGTATATTATCTTCAAATATCATCATTTTTTATTAAACCTACATTATAACTGATATGCTGACATCTTCATGTATTTATATGAAAGACAACCCATTGTTTATAGGAAAACAGTAATGTGCTAAAACAATAGGCAAAATACGATTATATGTAGTGTCTCATGAATAATAAAAACCCATATTGCTGCTAATCCTTTTTCTATGGAAAAACTTTTTAAAAAGCTAAGTGAAATGTGACTCATCAAAAGAGCGCTATTTGTAATGTGTATCTGTGGCGTTGAATTAGGCTACAACTCCACTTCCAGGTACAAACTGTATTACTAATGTTTGTTTGCTTTTATGTTTGTATTTTTAAGATTATTTTGAATAGAATATTAAGGCTGCCCTTGTGATTTATGCTTTTTTTTTCTTCTTACATACCTACAGAATTAAGTGCTCCTTAAAGGCTATATTTCAGATTCCAGAAGTAAATTAAATGCGTTTAAAGTAATTTATCTTTAATGTGGTTAATAATCATACTTATCATAACTAACATTTTTAGATGCTCATTTTGTAAGATAAACTACTTCAAAGTCATTATTACAGGACACATTTTTCATTATGATTTCCCTAGAAGTCATCTTCCCATTTGCTTTGAAGATTTTCTTGTCACAAATTTTGACCTGTGTGGTCTTCCTGTGGTCCTCATGAGGGAAAGTAAGGCATATGATCTTATGCATTCAGAAGCAGGGACTAAAAGGTAACCCCAAATTTACTGACCTACAGGAAGCTGACCGCAAGATCAGAGAACTTCCTTAAGAATGATTTGTGGACTCATAGCTGTAAATGTTAAAGCTGGATGGAGAAGCTTCAGGATATTTTGCCCACTTTAATTTGCTCCATATCAATATTTTACTCCTTGGATCTCAAGCCAGGCTCTCTAGTCCTTGATTTATCAGAAAAATAATCTAGATGAAAGAGCTATTTTTTTTTTTTTTGGTTTTTACTGTATACTGGAGTTTCTTTGTATACTTACAATGCTACTAACCCAACAAGAACTTAGTTCAGGCGACCAAATGCTTGTTAACTTCACTGTAATTCTGTTCACTTGATCCAAGCCGTATGAGATACATTTGGAATATTGTCAAGGATTTGGTACCTGGGATGATTAGAGACCAACTACAACCTTATCTCCTATGAGAATTACTGCAGGGTTCTCTGGGTGTTCAGTGAGATCAGAGCAGACAGCCAGCCTTCAAGGGCCCCAGCAAGGCTGACAATCCAGCTCAGAGCCGTCTACACTCTTTTTGGTGTGGAGTCAGTCATCTCTGTATTCCCTAATTTTTCAGCTAAAACTTTCCTAGGTATCATGGTTAAATATCAACTTTAACCTAAAACTGGACCAGACTTATGAATGTAGATAGTTTACAACTTGTTTAAAGTAGATATTTGGTTAATATCAAGTACATAAATGAACTAAGAAATAAATTTGGGGATTGAGGAGTTGCCATCTCACTGTCCTTCACCAGTGGGGAAGAATTTCTTACGTAAATTCATGGACTATGGACAGTGTTCTCAATTATACCTTTATTTATTTACATAGAACTTTATTAAATAAATCAGCAAATGTAGCATCTATTTGTCACTCTGTCAAAAAATTATACTAGAAAACAAAATAAAAATATATTGTCTAAAATGTACATTATTCTATTCATGTCATATGTTAGATTACTTAGCATACTATGCATTATTATTTATCCAATGCAATTTTTAATAGTTTTAATAGTGCTTTCATAATGTACTTAAAAAAAAAAAGAGGTTACAGACTATATTTCTAGTGTATTTTTCTCTACCCAAAGCAATTGCTTTTTTGATGACTTGTTTTCTTAGCATAATAACTAGAGCTAAAGGGCAATGCTATCATTGTGCTTTGTCATTTGCATCTGAATATTTGAAATCTAATTTTAAACCAAATTGGATAAGTCTTGGAACTATTAACTTTGACTAACACCAAGTCGTGACTTACACTGCATGATGCATTCCCAAATAACTACAAAGATAGTGTGAACCTTCACTGAAAGGGCAAACTCAGAAAGGGGTACATTCATGAGATTCTCATCACAATACGATTATTTCATTGTGTTCCAACCAAATGCCTCGTTTTTCAAGATTTTTGACAGAAGTTTAAATTTCTTCTGATAAAATACCGTAAGGGCGCTAAATAATTCTAATTGGATTCCGACCTCTTAAAACAGAGAACTTGCACACAATGGAGGATTTTCTATGCATGCATACTCAGTCACTCAGTTGTGTCTGACTCTTTTGAGACCCCATGGACTGTAGTTTACCGGGCTCCTCCGTCTATGGGATTCCCCTGGCAAGAATACCGGAGTGGGTTGCCATTTCCTTCTCCAGGGAATCTTCTTGACCCAGGGACTGACCCTGTATCTCCTGCATTGGCAGGCAGATTCTTTAACACTTAGCAACCTGGGAAGCCCAGCTTTTCTATACATGTATGCAATAACTTTGCATTCTGCATTTTCCATCTTGATTTTAAAAATAACACTAATATAGCTTTTGCTAAGTCACTATTATTACCATTGTACAATGTCATTGGCAGATATGAGACAAACAGCCCCACCAAGCTTCCTTAATAGTGTGAAAAAGGTAGGAAAAACAGAAAGTGATCTTTATCTTTTCTATCTTCTATATCAGAAATTAACAATAAAGATAGGTACTTATTCAAAAAGCTTTGAAATTTTATGTTAAAATGTGAAATATTATGCATTTTTAGAAATAGTTGGCATCACCTATATTTTTAATTTAGTAATGCACATATTTGCAAGGATGTCTCCTGATCAGATAGGGCAGAAATTTCCAAAGGATTTTCCCAGGTTTTGGCTAATATTTTTTTGAGTAGCAAACATGAGTGCCTGGAGCCCTGTTGAGGATATCTGTTCATTACCAAGTACAACACCTTCCACTTGACCACAGGCTCAAAATAATCACAGAAGTCATTGCCTTGCAATTTTCTGGAACTAATATTTGGTCAAGGATATCTAGGCCTCAGGCAGCAACAAAGATCATCGTATCTTGTAATCCTGTGTATGAAAGAAATGTGCAGAATTCTGTTTACAACCAAGCCTAAAACTCCCACTTCATCTGCCACCTCATGTCTTCAGGCTGATGTACTTAAACCAAAGTTACCTAGTAATAGTCCATCTAATTGGCAGTCCAGAAAACAACTTTTGAAAATTTTATATCTCTGGTTTCTGTGGGGGAACTAGAAAATACTGAAGTTTCATCCTCTGATTATCCCTTTAAATCTGTTTGCTTGCCCTTTTCGTGATTGAATTGTGCTCTTTTCCCTTGCCCTGTTCTCATCACTACAGCTCTCATCGTCTCCTCAAAGAGACAAAGAGAGGCCCAGCCTCTGTCATGGGGTCAGGAACCCCTGAGTCCACAGCTATTCAGATGAATGTTGAAGGAATTATCATACACTCTTTGCAGTGATGTTGGTGACAGAAGAAACTCATGACACAGATTTTGACCATTATCATTTTGCTGCCTAAAGAGGAATACAGGGAGCCATACTGTCATTGGAGGGCAGGCCAGAGATTAATAGCATGAATATCTTGTGCAGATAAATAAAGATAATAGATAGTTAAGGTAATTGTTTCAATAATTATGTTTTACGCATATTACATATATGAAAATGGTGACATTTATGCATGCAAGCAAAATGTAACTTTGTGTTTTAATGATGCTGGTAGTGATTAAGAATCAGAGAGACAAATTTATTTGAATAGTATGTTAAACACTATGCCATGGAATGTACAGATTCTTCTCGTTTCATCTTCACAACAATCTTTTAAAGTTTTAGTGTTCATTTTAATGAACTGAAGCAAACAAACAAACAAACAAAAAGATTGTTACTTGCCCAAAGCTGAGTACTGGAGTTGAGACTGGAACCATAAATCTTTGACGTCATTAAGGAAGTTTCCTTTCCGAGTCTTGCTCAGTTCAGTTCAGTCGCTCAGTTGTGTCAGACTCTTTATGACCGCAGCACACCAGGCCTCACTGTCCATCACCAACTCCCGGAGCCTACCCAAACACATGTCCATTGAGTCGGTGATGCCATTCAACCATCTCATCCTCTGTCATCCCCTTCTCCTCTTGCCCTCAATCTTTCCCAGCATCAGGGTCTTTTCAAATGAGTCAGGTCTTCACATTAGGTGGCCAAAGTATTGGAGTTCCAGCTTCAACATCAGTCCTTCCAATGAACACCCAGTACTGATCTCCTTCAGGATGGCCTGGTTGGATCTCCTTGCAGTCCAAGGGACTCTCAAGAGTCTTCTCCAACACTACAGTTCAAAAGCATCAATTCTTTGGCGCTCAGCTCTCTTCACAGTCCAACTCTCACATCCATACATGACCACTGGAAAAATCATAGCCTTGATTAGACAGACCTTTGCTGACAAAGTAATGTCTCTGCTTTTTAATATGCTGTCTAGGTTGGTCATAACTTTCCTTACAAGGAGTAAGCGTCTTTTCATTTCATGGCTAAAATCACCTTCTGCAGTGATTTTAGAGCCCAAAAAAATAAAGTCAGCCACTGTTTCCACTGTTTCCCCATCTATTTGCCATGAAGTGATGGACCAGATGCCATAATCTTGGTTTTCTGAATGTTGAGCTTTAAGCCAACTTTTTCACTCTCTTCTTTCACTTTCATCAAGAGGCTCTTTAGTTCTTCTTCACTTTCTGCCGTAAGGGTGGTGTCATCTGCATATCTGAGATTATTGATATTTCTCCCAGCAATCATGATTCCAGCTTGTGCTTCATCCAGCCCAGTGTTTCTCATGATGCAGTCTGCATATAAGTTAAATAAGCAGGGTGACAATATACAGCCTTGATGTACTCCTTTTCCTCTTTGGAACCAATCTGTCGTTCCACATCCAGTTCTCACTGTTGCTTCCTGACCTGCATACAGGTTTCTCAAGAGCAGGTTAGGTGCTCTGGTACTCCCATCTCTTTCAGAATTTTCCACAGTTTATTGTGACCCACACAGTCAAAGGCATTGGCATAGTCAATAAAGCAGAAATAAGATGTTTTTTCTGGAGCTCTCTTGCTTTCTCAATGATCCAGTGGATGTTGGCAATTTGATCTCTGGTTCCTCTGCCTTTTCTAAATCCAGCTTGAACACCTGGAAGTTCACTGTTCACGTATTGCTGAAGCCTGGCTTGGGGAATTTTTGAGAATTACTTTACTGGCGTGTGAGTTGAGTGCAATTGGGCAGTAGTTTGAGCATTCTTTGGCATTGCCTTTCTTTGGGATTGGAATGAAAACTGACCTTTTCCAGTCCTGTGGTCACTGCTGAGTTTTCCAAATTTGCTGGCATGTTGAGTAGAGTACTTTCACAGCATCATCTTTCAGGATTTGAAATAGCTCAACTGGAATTCCATCACCTCCACTAGCTTTGTTCATAGTGATGCTTCCTAAGACCCACTTGACTTCACATTCCAGGATGTCTGGCTCTCAGTGAGTGATCACACCATCGTAATTAACTGGGTTGTGAAGATCTTTTTGTACAGTTCTTCTGTGTATTCTTGCCACCTTTTCTTAATATCTTCTGCTTCTGTTAGGTCCCTACCATTTCTGTCTTTTACTGAGCCCATCTTTGCATGAAATGTTCCCTTGTTATCTCTAATTTTCTTGAATAAATCTCGACTTTCCCATTCTATTGTTTTCCTCTATTTCTTTGCACTGATCGCTGAGGAAGACTTTCTTATCTCTCCTTGCTCTTCTTTGGAACTCTGCATTCAAATGTGTTTAACTTTCCTTTTCTCCTTTGCTTTTTGTGCTTCCCTTGCTCAGATAACACAAATTCACTCAAGGATCTAGTTGGCCTGTCAGAAACTCACCGACTCACTCAACGAGCACCAACTAAAACAGTAGCTGCTGAGAACTAACTGAACTATCAAAATAAGATTAATATTTACTTTCAAGTAGTTTTCAAAACAACTAGCTAAGAAACAAGTGATAAGACTAATCAACAGAATGCAGAAACCATTTTCCATCCACGTTTACATAACACAGTGGAGCTGTTTATTCCCATTTGTCTCTTGCTTCCATAGAAAGAAGTGATTATATGCTCCACTTCCCAGGAGAGAAAAGTGTGGGAGAAATACATCTGACTAATACATTTAAGAAAAGAAGTGAGTGTGGTTGACTCATTGCCTCCAGGTTTCCTTTTGTGCCCAGCTGCTTTGCACATGGACTTCTCTGCTATGTCCATGGAGAAGCTTGCAGGGTATGGGACACCTGCTTGGGAGGCATGCAGGTATCTAAAGACACTCGGGACTTTGTGACTAAGTCCCTCTAATTCCAGGGTGAAGAATAAGCAAGTGCATTTGCCAAATAGGCCAAAGTTCTGTTCTCTACTCACTGATTCCAATAATTAACCTAGTATTTCACCTTTCATTTTTTCTGTCCTGTATCTCATCTCAAATCTGACAAAAGTAGATAGATGTTTTTTCAGTAGATGTTTCTTTATTGGCTCATGGAAAGCCCTGCATCCCATAGTCTTGAGAATATGTAAGAACTGGTATTTGAGGACCAAATATGATGGATGCTTCTGCTGTAGTACTAATAAAAGGCCTTAGAGAGTAAAAGTTATGTGGCATTTGAATTCAGCCTTTCACAGTGGCTTAGCCATAGGGGATTTGTTGTTTTTCAGTGGTTCAGTGTTGTTTTTAATGGGCTTTCAATTTATTAAGTGTGGCCTGTTCAGACCTTAATAAGCAGGAATAGAATTCTCTGTAGCTGACACCAATCTGACCTAAGATATAAGATAGTCTCTCGTGACTAAACATGACCCCACCTACACTGCCACGGATTTTATCAAGCAGATAAAAGTTTATTGACCAATAAGAGACACTGAGACCTACTTCATGCTCATTTAAAACAAGAGTTTATATCATTGAAGTGTGTTCAATGATGCACACATTCATTTACCTGCTTTTTTTTTGCTTCACAACCATTACCTCAGATTAGAATTCGTCATTGCAAAGGCAGCTATATTTCTGATGAGAGGTCCTGAGAGTGTCCAGTGTGTGAACTGGTACTGCCAGATCATATACCTCATAGTTAGTCTTCATATAGTTTTAAACTGTATTAAGGGTTGAGAGCACCAACTTTCAGTGACACACACATTCTGTTGAATCGGAACCCCATACTGGACCTCAAACAGAACCTGTATTGAGTTGTTTCTGGAACCTCTGATTAAAGTTTTAGATTTCATAAATCCAGAGTGGTTCCATCCACATAAGCTAAGTTTATCTTATTCAAAATATGGTAGAAAAAGAGGCCATTAATTTGTAAAGTATATGCCATTAGCTTAGATTGAAGGTAAAAAAAAAAAAAGTCAATAAAAATCATTGCAAGTACAAAAACTTAAGGCAGCAATTTAAAAAGCCTGAGATGAAACATTCTGTTTGTAGGAATCTCGTTTCTCAGGAAACCCAGGAGCGACTGGATTGATTTAAACATATGCTTTGGACTTGGTATCAGGAGTAATGAAGAATGAAAATATAATAAATATAGGTTAATTAAGCCTGAGGAGGAGAGAATTTCCATATGGAAATCTTTTCATTTTTAAAAGAAGCTATATATACATTTGATAAGAGAAAAATGAGATCTTGGAGGTGAAGGCAGATGGATAAGAAAGCAGAGAAGACATACCTGGGTATAGTTACTTTTAAGGAAGGAATTTCAGACTCTTTTGTTGACCGTGATGGCTACTCCATTTCTTCTTAGGGATTCCTGCGCACAGTAGGAGATATAATGGTCATCTGAGTTAAATTCACCCATTCCAGGCCATTTTAGTTCGCTGATTCCTAGAATGTCGACATTCACTCTTGCCATCCCCTGTTTGACCACTTCCAGTTTGCTTTGATTCATGGACCTAACATTCCAGGTTCCTGTGCAATATTGCTCTTTACAGCATCAGACCTTGCTTCTATCACCAGTCACATCCACAACTGGGTGTTGTTTTTGCTTTGACTCCATCCCTTCATTCTTTCTGAAGTTATTTCTCCACTGATCTCCAGTAGCATACAGGGCACCTACTGACCTGGTGAATTCCTCTTTCAGTGTCCTATCAATTTGCCTTTTCACACTGTTCATGGGGTTCTCAAAGCAAGAATACTGAAGAGGTTTGCCATTCCCTTCTCTAGTGGACCACCTTCTGTCAGACCTCTCCACCATGACCCCTCCATCTTGGGAGGCCCCACACAGCATGGCCTAGTTTCATTGGTTTAGACAAGGCTGTGGTCTGTGTGATCAGACTGGCTAGTTTTCTGTGACTGTGGTTTCAGTCTGTCTGCCCTCTGATGCCCTCTCTCAGTGCCTGCCGTCTTACTTGGGTTTCTCTTACCTTGGGCCTGGGTGTCTCTTCATGGCTGCTCCAGCAAAGCGCAGCCGCTGCTCCTTACCTTGGACGAGGGGTAGCTCCTCTCTGCTGCTCGCTGCTCCTGGCCGCCCAACTACCACCAGCCGCTCCTGGGCCACAGCCGGCACTCGCTGCTCAGCCACTGTGCCCTCTCTCGGCGCCTACCGTCTTACTTGGGTTTCTCTTATCTTGGATGTGGGGTATCTCCACTCTGCCGCTCACTGCTCCTGCCCTGCGCAGCCACCGCTATCTGCTACTGTGGGCAGGAATCCCTTAGAAGAAATAGAGTAGCCATCATAGTCAACAAAAGAGTCTGAAATGCAGTACTTGGATGCAACCTCAAAAACGACAGAATGATCTCTGTTCATTTCCAAGGCAAACTATTCAATATCATGGTAATCCAAGTCTATGCCCTGACCAGTAAGGCTGAAGAAGGTGAAGTTGAACGGTTCTATCAAGACCTACAAGACGTTTTAGAACTAACACCCAAAAAAGATGTCCTTTTCACTATAGGGTACTGGAATGCAAAAGTAGGAAGTCAAGAAACACTCGGAGTAACAGGCAAATTTGGACTTGGAGTACAAAATGAAGCAGGGCAAAGGCTAATAGAGTTTTGCCAAGAAAATGCAGAAAATGGTCATAGCAAACACCCTCTTCCAACAAAACGAGAAGACTATATACATGAACATCACCAGATGGCCAACACTGAAATCAGATTGATTATATTCTTTGCAGCCAAAGATGGAGAAGCTCTATACAGTCAGTAAAAACAAGACTGGGAGCTGACTGTGGCTCAGATCATGAACTCCTTATTGCCAAATTCAGACTTAAATTGAAGAAAGTGGGTAAAATCACTAAACCATTTTGGTATGACCTAAATCAAGTCCCTTATGATTATACAGTGGAAGTGAGAAATAGATTTAAGGGACTAGATCTGATAGACAGAGTGCCTGATGAACTATGGATGGAGGTTCATGACATTGTACAGGAGACAGGGATCAAGACCATTCCCAGGAAAATGAAATGCAAAATGGCTGTCTGAGGAGGCCTTACAAATAGCTGTGAAAAGAAGAGAAGCAAAAAGCAACGGAGAAAAGGAAAGATATTCCCATTTGAATGCAGAGTTCCAAAGAATAGCAAGGAGAGATAAGAAAGCCTTCCTCAGTGATCAATGCAAAGAAATAGAGGGAAAAATAGGATGGGAAAGACTAGAGATCTCTTCAAGAAAATTAGAGATACCAAGGGAACATTTCATGCAAAGATGGGCTCAATAAAGGACAGAAATGGTAGGGACCTAACAGAAGCAGAAGATATTAAGAGGAAGTGGCAAGAATACACAGAACTGTACAAAAAGATCTTCATGACCCAGATAATCACGATGGTGTGATCACTGACCGAGAGCCAGACATCCTGGAGTGTAAAGTCAAGTGGGCCTTAGGAAGCATCACTATGAACAAAGCTAGTGGAGGTGATGGAGCTCCAGATGAGCTATTTCAAATGCTAAAAGATGATGCTGTGAAAGTGCTGTACTCAATATGCCAGCAAATATGGAAAACTCAGCAGTGGCCACAGGACTGGAAAAGGTCAGTTTTCATTCCAATCCCAAAGAAAGGCAATGCCAAAGAATGCTCAAACTACTGCCCAATTGCACTCATCTCACATGCTAGTAAAGTAATGCTCAAAAATTCCCCAAGCCAGGCTTTAGCAATACGTGAACAGTGAACTTCCAGGTGTTCAAGCTGGATTTAGAAAAGGCAGAGGAACCAGAGATCAAATTGCCAACATCCATTGGATCATCGAGAAAGCAAGACAGCTCCAGAAAAAAACATCTATTTCTGCTTTATTGACTATGCCAATGCCTTTGACTATGTGGATCACATTAAACTGTGGAAAATTCTGAAAGAGATGGGAATACCAGGGCACCTAACCTGCTCTTGAGAAACCTGTATGCAGGTCAGGAAGCAACAGTGAGAACTGGGTGTGGAACAACAGACTGGTTCCGAATAAGAAAAGGAGTACATCAAGCCTGTATATTGTCACCCTACTTTTTTAACTTATATGCAGAATATATCATGAGAAACACTGGGCTGGATGAAGCACAAGCTGGAATCACGATTGCTGGGAGAAATATCAATAATCTCAGATATGCAGATGACAGCACCCTTATGGCAGAAAATGAAGAAGAACTAATGAACCTCTTGATGAAAGTGAAAGAGGAGAGTGAAAAAGTTGGCTTAAAGCTCAACATTCAGAAAACCAAGATCATGGCATCTGGTCCATTCACTTCATAGCAAATAGATGGGGCAATAGTGGAAACAGTGGCTGACTATTTTTGGGGGCTCCAAAATCACTTCAGATGGTGATTTTAGTCATGTAATGAAAAGACGCTTACTCCTTTTAAGGAAAGTTATGACCAACCTAGACAGCATATTAAAAAGCAGAGACATTACTTTGTCAGCAAAGGTCTGTCTAGTCAAGGCTATGGTTTTTCCAGTGGTCATATATGGATGTGAGAGTTGGACTCTAAAAAAGCTGAGAGCCGAAAAATTAGTGCTTTTGAACTGTGGTGTTGTAGAAGACTCTTGAGAGTCCCTTGGACTGCAAGGAGATCCAACCAGTCCATCCTGAAGGAGATCAGTCCTGGGTGTTCATTGGAAGGACTGATGTTGAAGCTGAAACTCCAATACTTTGGCCACCTAATGTGAAGACCTGACTCATTTGAAAAGACCCTGATGCTGGGAAAGATTGAGGGCAAGAGGAGAAGGGGATGACAGAGGATGAGATGGTTGGATGGCACCACTGACTCAATGGACATGTGTTTGGGTAAGCACCAGGAGTTGGTGATGGATAGGGAGGCCTGGCGTGCTGCTGTTCATGGGGTCGCAAAGAGCTGGACGTGACTGAGCGACTGAACTGGACTGAACTGAACTGAACTGAAGGAAGGAGTTAAGGAATTAAGGAATTAACCAAACCCTGTTTGGTTTTACTAGATTAGAAAAAGTGGCTGGTACACCCCCAAATAAATAATTAACAGCAGAAAAGAGGCAAGATCTCATTGATTAGGAACCTGCTCACAGAAGGAGTCCAAAAGGTGTTGAGAGATATCCTCTTAAATATTCAATTAAATAAGGAATTCATAAAACATGATGAACTACCTCACATCTTTCAGAATGACTATTACCAAAAAGACCCCTGGCAAGGATATGGGGAAAAGAGAAACCTTTACACTGTTGGTGAGGATATAAATTGGTGCAGTTGCCATGGAAAACAATATGGAGCTTTCTCAAAAAACTAAAAATAAAACTATCATATGATTCAGAAATTCCACTCCTGGGTATATATATTAAAAAAATGTAAACACTAATTAAAACAACCACTTGCACCCCAATATTCTTAAAATTGCCAAGTTGTGGAAGCAACCTAAGTGACAACAGAAGAATTGATAAAGATGAGGTATTTCATATATATGTATATATATATATACATGGCACCCACTCCAGTACTCTTGCCTGGAAAATCCCGTGGATGGAGGAGCCTGGTAGGCTGCAGTCCATGGGGTTGCTAAGAGTTGGACACGACCAAGCGACTTCACTTTTCACTTCACTTTCACTACTTAGAATGGAATTTTAGCATTTATGACAGCATGGATGGACTTAAGGGTTATCTTGCTAAGGAAATTAATCCAGACAGAGAAAGACAAATACTGCATGATATGTGAACTCAGAAAATAAAACAAACCAGAAAATATAGCAAAAAGGGTGCAGACTCACAGAGACAGAGGACAAATTAGTGGTTACCAGTGGGGAAGGGAAAGAAGGGAGGGACAACATCTGGGAGTAAGAGGTACAAATTATTAGCTATAAAATAAGCTACAAGGATATATTGCCCAACACAGGGAATATAGAATACTTATAATGACTATAAATGGAGTATAACTTTAAAAAAAATTGTGAACCACTAAGTTGTACACCTGGAACTTAAATAACATTGTACATCATTTATACCTCAATATTAAAAGTTTAAAAATAGAAATATAAAAAATAATACGAATCACAATTAGAAGATAAGGCCTAAGTAGTAAGAGAAATACTTAGAAATAGTAAGTGATTGGAGAAGACGTGGGCAACTATGAGAGGGGAAAACTAGTAGTATTAGTAAGTAAGTAAATAAGTAAGTAAAGTCGCTCATTCGTGTCCAGCTCTTTGCGACCCCATAGACCGTAGTCCACCAGGCTCCTCCCATGGGATTTTCCAGGTAAGAATGAATACTGGAGTGGGTTGCCATTTCCTTCGCCAGAGGATCTTCCCCACCCAGGGATCGAACTCGGGTCTCCCGCATTGTAGGCAGACGCTTTACCGTCTGAGCCACCAGGGAAGTCTAGTAATATTAGTGAATATAATCAAATACTTACTGAGTTTCAAGGTGACCCAGGTAACATAGGTAAGGAAACATTACTTGTGCTCTGAAGAAAGAGACTCAAAAGAGAGAAGACTCCTGGAAAGAGAGCCAGACTGGGTAATAATAATAATATTCATTCATCCTTAGTCTGATGGGAAAATGTCTCCTTGGGGAAATAGACAAGGGATGTGATGATATATAATATTTCTTTGAATATTCTATGATGTCTAACAGACCTAGAATCTGCTCATTTGCTCTATCTTACCAAGAAAACTGAAAGTGAAGTCGCTCAGTCATGTCTGACTCTTTGCGACCCCATGGACTGCAGCCTACCGAGCTCCTCAGTCCATTGACTTCTCCAGGTACGAGTATTGGAGTGGGTTGCCATTTCCTTCTCCAATCTTACCAAACGGCCTCACAAAGCAAAACTAATGAATTTAATAGGTAATGCAGAAGTCTAACACCACCAGAGAAAGAGTGAAGTAAGACTTTTTATCCAGCAAAAATGGCTCACTCTGTATGTGGTACAGAAAAACAGAAGCAAACTCAGGTTAAACTGCTAACAACTCAGGGAAGCCAGCCCTCCTTGAGGTACAGGGTGAAAGGGACAGAAAAAGTAAATAGAGGCATAGCTTCCACCAGAGAAAGAGAAGGTAGAAATAAATGCTACACGAGGCCGGAAATATTCAAGAGATGAAGGAGGAAAGATGTCCAGAACCTTGAGTTGTTAGGTAGAGATACTGGTCACAAGGCTTTTTTCCTTTTTCTGTACTAAGCCAAATAACACAGGAAAGAAAGAGATCTCGAGATCTGGGAACTGGGCCACCATCAGTGCAAATTTCCACACATTGCTAAAAGGCACATATGCCTCAAATGCCACGTTCTGAGTGAGGAGACAGCAGGAGTAAGTGGATGACAGTTCTGGCGCCAGTTTCCAAAGAGACATCCACTGTGCGGCCTTCAGAGTGGGTTCTCTGCCCAAGTATCTCAGAAAGTGACTCTAGCTCACAGGGTCAAAGAATTTTCATTTTTAGAATTCATTTTATTATTTACTTTAGCAAGCGATATGGATTTTGTATCTTTTCAAGTTTTATATGCATATTTGGGTAAGTACCTGTATGCTAAGTCACTTCAGTTGTGTCCGACTCTGTACAACCCCATGGACTGTAGTCTGCCAGACTCCTCTCTCCATGGGATTCTTCAGGCAAGAATATTGGAGAGGGTTGCCATGCCCTCCTCCAGGGGATCTTCCCAACTATAAGGATCAAACCCACTTCTCTTCTGTCTCCTGTATTGGCAGGAGGGTTCTCTACCGCTAGGACCACCAGGGAAGCCCTCATATTCGGGTAAGGGTATTCAATTTTGGGGTTGTAATACTTTTTGAACTCCATATGGGGGAGAGCTTAAATTCAGAGACAGAAAATGTGTGACTGACTACTATTAGGCTATTCCACTAGCTCTCATTTACTCTCATCTATATTTCATCCACTACAATTTAATTCTATCTCATAATCTCTAGTGAGATACATTGAAGATCATGGTCATGGCTAATTTGTGGTGCAAAATCGATTGGGAGGAAATATTCAGCTTAGGGTTTAAGCAAAGCCTTTGAGGTACTTTAATTAATGACTTGTTCTAAACCAGTGCTTCTCCAGCTCTAATGTACATAAGAATTACCTAGGGATCCTCTTAAACTATAGGATAAGTAGTTCAGGGCTGGTCTGAAATTCTGCATTTCTAACAACTTCTGCATTTCTAACAAGCCCCCAGGTGATGCTGAAGCTTCAGGTCAGAAATAGCAAGCTTCTAACTCATTCCAAAACCTCTGGGGCACAAACTAGCTTCCTTCCGGTGTGTCCAGGAGGAGTAACATGGAAGCTGAGTTGGCACCAGGCAAGTAGTGTGGTGAAGGTGGGAACGGTGGTAGTCTGATCCGTCACCCCTGCCTTGTACAAAAGTGAGCAGCTACAATCAGGACTGATCATAGAATTGTTTAGCCTAACAAGAAAAAAAATCTGAGGAATTGATGGGGGAATATTTACTTCCCATTCCTCATATTTCCATGAGAGGAGCAAATTCCTTCTTCAGAAGTCCAGCAATAAAGGTATGAGAAGAAGACATCCGGCCCCCTCGTGCTCCCTCCCTTGCCTTTCTCCAAGGGCAGAGGAAACAGGCATTTGTTTAAACAGCAGAGAACACTTGAAGTTTTCTGGTGGGGCCACCTAGCCTGCAAGATGCCTTCTTTCTCCACTCCTTCAGAGGATAAGCTCCACTGGTCAGGAAGGTCATCTTTGTTCAACTCTGCCAATATCAGGAAGGTCAGTTTGCTTAACCCTGAGGGGAAGCATTTGAGAGCCTAGCAGCCATATTCTTAAAGCCGCATTGACCTAACAGCGTTATCAGTGATTAAGATATCATTTTCTCTCTGGTTCCTCTGTCTTATTTCTCAATAAGTCCAAATTCAGGAGGAAGGGAAGATAGACAAGTTCCTTGGGGGCTGCTTGAAAGACCAATGGTAATTAATTATTTATGAAATGCTTCCTGATTTGTGCTTTTCTATTGTAGGACCCGCCTCTCTCCTGACTTTTTACCTGCTGCTGGGCTGAGTTATAAGACCAGACTTAAGGAGGAAGAAATAAAAGAATAGGTTGCTCACTTCTGATCTCAAAGGTTATCAGACTAAAGGGGAGGATGGGGTAATATGATGAGTTCTTCCTATGTAGTTGTCACTTTGATCATTAGAACTTAATCTTAGCAAAATGCAAGGTTTAAATGCAGCCACTTGTGCTTATGAAATCCCACCACGCAGAGCAGGTGTCCTATTGCCCTTGAGCCAGCACAAGGAAAATTATGGAATCACTGAAGAGCCTTGGCTTTCACATCAGTGCCCTGTCCATCAAGGTTTTTGAGGAATTACCCAGATTAAGAATAAGAACATTTGGAAGAAGCAATTAGTTAAGATTAGAAGCAATTAGTTAAGTAAAGAGAATTCTTTACCCTACCCCCACCCTATATGCAGTGAGAAATAACTAATCAATTCAAAATATAAAAAGAAGGTACTGAACACGAGGGAAAGGTTAGAGGCTTAGGATTGGAGAAAAGAAGGCTATGACTGTGAGGACTTTAAATGAAAGGCAATGGATGGAACTACAGATCCTAGCCATTGATGTTGGCATATCCCACAAATGCCAAACAAGACCTGCTCTGAATCAGTGGTTATTTGTCCAGTATTCATACCAGACCATTTCCTCACAGAAAACAACATAGAGCACATGTGCAAACTAGAGAGGCTCAATCAGGACAAGGACACAGTGAGACCCCAAATATACACATTCGCCACTGGGGGAAGAGAAAGAAGAATGCAATCTAAAACTAATTAACATGAAAAGAACAATTTAAACCAGCACTGGTGCAGAGTTGAATTATGAATATACTATTTCAAGAGGGAAAATACTGTGATATTGTTGTCTGAAATATCTTTTTCTTCACCAGTGATATGAGATTCTTCAGAAATATCAGATAGGCTGTGAAATAAATAAAAAGTGTACTTTATTGACTAATAACAACTACACTGAGAACAAAGGTGGCATAATACACAGAGGATAAACCAAGATGATTGAATATCAAACTAAAGGTATTAGCAAAATGAGCAACAAGTAAATGGAAAATTTCTGGAAATTTGACAAATAGGCAATTATGAAAGATAAGAATTACTAAAAGCTAAAGGGCTTCCTTGGTGGCTCAGACAGTAAAGAATCTGCCTCTAACCCTAACTCTAACCCCATTTCACAAATGTTCACACATGTGTTCACACATGTGCAATGCAGGAGACAAGGGTTTGATCCCTGGGTGGGGAAGATCTCCTGGAGGAGGGCATGGCAACCCACTCCAGTATTTTTGCCTAGAGAATTCCATGGACAGAGGAACCTGGCAGGCTACAGTCCATAGAGTCACAAAGAGTAGGATACAACTCAGCTACCAGACACACAAATTGCTGTAAAATTCAGTATGTGAATAATATAGGAAAAGTTAAAAGGGAATCCAGAGAGGAGAAGAAAATTATCAATAATGTAAGGAAAATGAACAGGTCTCTGAATATTTATCAGCAATATTGTGTTTTACAAGGCATGGAAATCAGGCCTTCCAAATTCTGAAGGAAAGCATTTTCTAACTAGAATTGAAAACTGTAATGGAACAATAATATTTAAGTCAGAACAAAGCCATTACAAAATTCCAAAAGCTTAGTAATTTATTTCTGACTCATCCTTTCTTAGAAAATTTGTTGAGTATATGCTTTGGAAATAGTAAGGAAAAGTCAAGAAAAGATCTTAAGATACAGTCAGTAGTGATTTCAAACTTATGTGTTAGTTACTCAGTCAGTGTCTGACTTGTTGGAACCCCATGGACAGTTGCTGGCCAGGCTACTTTGTTCATGGGAATTCCCAGGCAAGAACACTGGAGTGGGTTGCTATTTCCTTCTCCAGGGGCTCTTCCTGACCCAGGAATTGAACCCAGGTCTCCCATATTGCAGGCAGACTCTTTACTGTCTGAGCCACCAAGGAAGCCCTGATTTCAAACTTGGAAATCAGTAAAAGAAAATACTTTTTTTCTACTATTGAAGCAGGAGGACCAAGTTTTCTGGGAGGGAGGTCATGGGTATGGAGCAAATGGTGTGCATCAGAATTGACAGTATCATTGGAAATTTGAAAATAAAACCTGACTATGTAATAAAAACATAGGTTAAAAGGAAATAGGTAACTAATTATTAACATAGTTATATTAATATTTAGGTTTTCCTGATAGCTCAGACAGTAAAAAAATCTGCCTGCAATGCAGGAGACCCAGGTTTGGTCCCTGGGTGGGGAAGATACCCTGGAGAAGAAAATGGCTACCCAAATCCAGTATGCTTGCCTGGAGAATTCCATGGACAGAGGAGCCTGGCAGATAATATCTAAATAATGGATGATATAATTAATACATTATTGCTAATAAAATGTATAAAACTGAGGGCTAAAGTATAAAGCAAGTTAAAATATTGCATTCTTTTAAAATTTAACTAATTTATTTTAATTGGAGGCTAATTACTTTACAATAGTGTAGTGGGTTTTGCCATACATTGACATGAATCAGCCATATGTGTACATGTATCCCCCATCCTGAAGCCCCATCCTACCTCTCTTCCCATCCCATTCCTCAGGATCATCCCAGTGCACTGGCCCTGAATGCCATTTCTCATGCATAGAACCTGAACTGGCGATCTATTTTACCTATGGTAATATACATGTTTCAATGCTATTCTCTCAAATCATCCCACTCTCACCTTCTCCCACAGAGTCCAAAAGTCTGTTTTTACATCTGTGTCTCTTTTGCTGTCTTGCATATAGGGTCATCATTACCATCTTTTTAAATTCCATATATATGTGTTAATATACTCTATCAGTGTTTTTCTGTCTGACTTACTTCACTCTGTATAATAGGCTCCAGTTTCATCCACCTCATTAGAACTGATTCAAATGCATTCTTTTTAATAGCTGAGTAATATTCCATTGTGTATATGTACCAGAAAATATTGCATTATTTTGAGAAATTAATGGCTTCTATGTTTAGTCAATCAGGGAGAATCCAAGATAGGATTCAACCTGCAATGATGTTAGTTGGGTAGGTGAGTGTGTCGAGAAATGAGAAGCTGGAAGATTGGAAGAGCCTTGGGAGGGAGGACATGCAAGCTTGAGTTTGCCTGAAGAAGAGAGGGAAGGAAGAAGAGAGGCAGCATCTTCGGATGCTAAACAGTCTAAAGAAGGTACAGCGAGGTTTTCAGGGCCTTCCTGTGCCAACTGCAGCCTGGAGTAGAGTCCCACTTGGCCCAGAACTGTGCCTGCATAAGGACCCTTCCAAGCTGGCATTGGTTAGGACCAACCCCTGGAAACCTGACCTCAGCACACTTACTAAGCCAGAGCCGGTTTCAGAGGACAGCTGTTGGGGGTCCCTGGCTGCTGGGGTCCCTGATTACTATGCTCCCTGTGTTGAATGTTTACAAGACTTGTTCTCATGGCTACCTTGCTGTAAGAAAAATGACTTGAGCCTAGAAATATTCCATTTTGACAAGTGATCATGATGTTTTTAGTCCAAGAAGAATCATACCACGTAGCTCTGAAGTGGAAAATATGGCATAATCAATACTCTCCAACTGTTTTCAAATATAAGATCAATCTTCACACAAATTACAAAAATTAATGTGTTACAGAACAGCTGTTGTCTTATAGATGTAAGCACATTATAAATAACAGTAGAAAGGCAGAAGAGGGCAAGAGGGGGAAATGAAAGAATACGACAGTCACAGTCTCATCCAATAAAAGGAGAAGTCAGGAGATAATGTATATGCTTAAGATAAGAAATGTGACTTAAATGCTTGATTTACTTTAATATTTTAT
The DNA here is from genome assembly GCF_033118175.1 of Dama dama. Taxonomy (NCBI): domain Eukaryota; kingdom Metazoa; phylum Chordata; class Mammalia; order Artiodactyla; family Cervidae; genus Dama; species Dama dama. The sequence goes on along the minus strand of NC_083710.1, from coordinate 63,893,354 downwards.
CCAGCTGAAAAATTAAACTGCATGATGTGACGCTGGTAGGAAAGAAATGAGTTGGTGTGTTGGGGGGGGTTCTGGAGTGGTATAAATTAGCAAAATCTTTATCAATCAGAGAGACAAATGGGAATGTTAGCCTAGTATCTAGTATTATAGATGTATCTCCCAGAACTAACTCTGAAAGTTAGGAGGATTTGGAGAAATCTTCCTAAGAAAGTTTAGGAGAATTTTGTACTTAATTATATATCTTTCTCTACATTAGAAACACCGACCTATGTGAATCTGGTTTTTTAAAATTAAGGAAAAACTAGGTCATAATTTCAATATCCAGATATTTATGATTTTCATATCTTAAATAACTTCATAACTGAGCTTATAAATTACATATTGTCTTGCAAACTATTTTTACTTAGTGAAAGTGAAAGTCACTTAGTTGTGCCTGGCTCTTTGTGACCCCATGGACTATACAGTCCATGGAAATCTCCAGGCCAGAATAGTGGAGTGGGTAGCCGTTTCCTTCTCCAGGGGATCTTCCCAACCCAGGGATCAATCCCAGGTCTCCTGCATTGCAGGCAGGTTCTTTACCAGCTGAGCCACAAATTTTTTCTTAGTAACAATCACAATTATTCCCCCATATCCTTATATATTCTTTAAAATTATGATTTTGACTATATTTATGTGACATATCATAATTTGCCATTACATTTCCTGTGTATATAAATACTAACATTTAAGTGGTCTCCATTTCCATTTTTAATATTAGAAAAAAAAAGTATTATAATGAAATTCTGTTGTGTGTGAATTTTTAACATATTTTAAAAGTTCTCTGTGACAAATTCCAGTAAATGATATTAATGTATCAAAATTATAGATATTTTAATTTTAAGATAAATATATAAGATAGCCATTCATAATACATTTCCTTCAAAAGTATTTGTCATGTGTTTCCTCTATTTTCAATAACAGCATACGAAAGTGCCTGCTTCCTACTTATTGCTAACACTTATTTTCTTTTGATCTTTTCCAGTGGGAAGTCTTTTTTTTTTTTTTTTTGCATCCTTTTCTGTTTGATTACAAGTGAAGTTCAATATGTGTCACAGGCTTATTGGTTGTCTTATGTCTAGAGTATTGTCAGGTTATATTTCTTTGTTTTTCCATTGAAATGCCCCTTTTCTGTATTTTAACATGCAGGCATTTTATATTTGTGTGTGGCCAAATCTATCAAGTTTTTCATTTGTATTTCTTTCTTGTCTTTTGTGCCAGTTCATCTGCAAAGCTGAGTCTACTTGCCTCACAGCCCTGTGTCCTCATCCAAAGCACATCCTCACCCAGGAAGCTGTGTTGAGGGCGTGAGGCAGCAGGGACACCTGAGCACTGTCTGCCCCCCGCACAGTGTAAGTGAGGGCTAGCAGAACTCCGGGCCTGCCCCTGTGCCCGCATCCTCCATCACTGAGTCCTGTCCGATACCTTGTGACCCAATGGACTGTAGCCCGCCAGGCTCCTCTGTCCACAGGATTCTCCAGGCAAGAATACTGGAGCAGGTTGCCATTTCCTTCTCCAGGGAATTCTCCCCACCCAGGGATCCAACCGCCTCTTCTGCGAGTCATGCATTGGCTGGCGGGTTCTTTACCACTAGTGCCACTTGGGAAACTTCCCACCTCCCTTCTACCCCCACGAGATCCACCCAAACCAGCTTCTCTGGACACTCACAGTGACACTTCTTAGGAAATGGGCTCAGGAATGTCAATCCCAAGGTGGTATTGCTCTAAAGACACTGCATCAAGGTTTCATAAGTAGTTCCTATAAATGTTTGCTCTGTACCTCCTATTTCCCCCTTACACATCTTCTGCTTTCCCTAAGTATGCCCATCCTGTTGTGGATATTATGCTGTCTGGTAAACACATTCCTTTCCCTTTTGCATGGAGGTGATTTGAGAACCTTTTTGCCAAATGTGGATTTTGAACTTTCAAAGGAATGAAACAGGCTACAAAAATAAGACAATTAAATCAAAACAAACAAACAAAAACTTTAAAGAAAAAAGTTCAATGAGAATGTCTCAGAGTGATAAATAAGTACCTGTGAATGGAGGGAAAAAGATTTATATTGAAAACTATAGATTCAGAAAAATGGCTGTCTTGAACTGTGTCTTGTTAAGAACTTAGAAACAACTATATTTAATCGTTCCGATGCGAATGGAGATGTGGTGGTTCATGTCTTGCAAATTTAAGAGCTTATTCAAGCCTAATGGGCTTAATTTTATTTATTTTATTTTTTTGGAGAGGGAAAGAGAGAAGACTGATAAGATTCACAGCAAATATAAATCCTCCCTCCACTGCCTTCTTTTGTTTTACTTTGGGAAAGGGAGATCTCCCTCTCAACAACCCTGTATGACTACGAAAAAAAAAACAGGACTGTGCCTTTTTTTTTCATCATTAGAAAATCTTTATCAAGCACCAAATATTTATTCACTGGGGAGCCCGATATTTCAGAAGAGTATCACATCTTCTCTGATGTGTAGGAAGAGTTGCTATTATACATGTCTCTGCCCTATGGTTTAGGTGCTACTGAGAGAAATAGATATTTGTTTCAACTACAGAGATGATTGTCTAGAATATGAGAATGTCTACAGTGGTCACTGTCTCTAATGGTCAATTGTGGGAAAATACTTAAGAGTGGGGACTGCAGAGTTCTACATGCACATCTGGATTGCATGCTCACTTAGTTCATTACCATGAAAGTGGAGGCTTGGATATTGATTGATATGAGAATTAACGCAGCAAGATGGCTTGGGGGACAAAGCAGAAGCATTATTCTTAGAGAGAAAGTTTCTCTGGCCTGACTTAAGGGAAGATGTTGGTGCAAGCTAACGGGAATGGCCCATCTAGTTATTTCTTATTGCTGCTTTGTCTGAGACCTAGGACAAGTCACAGAATGTCTCTGAACATTGTATTCTTCATCTTCAAATGAGAAATTCGACTGCCTGATCCTAATAGACCAAACATCTTGTAGTTTGATGTTAGGATCAGAAGCAATGTATGTGGTTGTTTGCACCTCATGGAAGATCAATATAATAGCATTTTGTTTCTAATGTGATCATCATTATTATTCTACTTTTAATTTGTAGACAGGCTTGAATATATCATAAATGCTATTAAAAACTCTTTTCACTTTCCATATGGTAAATATAAAAGTACCCCCATTTTCAGAGTCATTTTTAGTTGTGTCTTTTTTTCCTCTTTCTTTTTTCTTTTTAAAGCAGAAAATGATGCTACACTGATTCATTATAATTCTCTGTGAAACATTATTTGAAATTGCTTTTTCAAGGAAGATCCAATCTGTACATCTTTTTTTTTCTGTTATTACATTTAAACAAGAGATATACCTATCTTAAAACAATCATATTTCTAGAAGTTTGATCCCAGGTAAATTTTCTAGAAAACTGATTTTAAGTAAAAGCACACTGTTTTAAAAATCAAGAGATGAACTATTACCCAGAGTGGCCAGAATACCAACTGAAGTTTAACCCCTCTGGCCAGATTTCTCCTTCTAGTATATGATGCTTTCTGTAAAATCCCTTTAGGAAAAAAAAAAAATGACAGCCTTGAAAAAATTCTCTGTCTTTCATGTTTTATCTTTAATGCCATCAGCCATCTTTCTGGGGGTTTGCCCTCCCTCTTTGATGAAGTGTATATAAAATAGTTCTGGTTTGAGTACCACTGCTTTTCGTTTGGCAACCCTGGCTGAACTTGGCTACCCTGTGGCAGACCACAGGGGTGCCAGGTAAATATCTCTAGAGCTATGATCAAAAGCTTCATGCAATCCAGGATGACCAGCGAGGCTCAGCTGGCTTGATCTTACCTTGCTGTGTTCAAGCCAAGAGGAAGGTGTCATGAGGAATTGAGACCAACCGAACAGCCTCTTTGTAGTTTCTTTAAACTCTCACCCACTCACTTGCCCATCTTAGTTCCTGGCCCCTCCTCTCAGTTGGTCTGATGAAATGTGAATCACCTTTCTGTCTAATGTCAAAAAAGCAATGCTAAGATTAATAAGTAAGGACAGTTTACTATGTGTCCAAAACTCTTCCAAATGCTTTACATGTGTAACTCATATAATCCTCAAAATAGCCTTAAAAATGCAAGTATTGGTGCTGTCCCTATGTTACAGGTGAGGAAATTAAAAAGCAGAAAAATTGATGTTTTTAATGTCAAATAACTATTTAAGAGACTATAGGAACAATAGATATAAAAATGATATATACTTATGAGAGATGCTTAGGTCTGTGAGATTTATACAGATGGCATGATAATTTCTGTGCATTTTAATCCCCAAAGTGGCTGCTGAAAACCTCAGTAAATCAAACTGCATGTTCATTTTTGGCGGCAAAGAACAACATCCTAGAGAAATCAAATATATATTTCTCCACAGTACTGTGGACCTGAAATTCTGATGGATATACAGACCAATTGGAATCATGTTAGTACAGGTTCTCCTCCAGTAGGTCTGTGATAATTCCTGAGATTCTGCATTTCTGACAAGCTCAAATGCTGCTGGTCTGCAGACTACACTTTGAGTAGCAGTTCCTTGTGTGTTGTTGAGTTCTGTTTAAATGAATGCTTGATTCTGTATTTCAATAAAACTCCTGTGTTGCAATATGAAAAGAAAGTTAGTTTAGTTATTACCTACGTGGCTCTGCTTTGACTAAGTGTGTTATGTTCAGTTGCTCAGCTATGTTCAATTTTTTGCAGCTCCTCGAACTATAGGCTGCCAGGCTCCTCTGTCCGTGGAATTCTCAAGACAAGAATATCAGAGTGGGTTTCCATTCCCTTCTCCAGGGAATCATCTCAACCCAGAGACATAACCCAGGTCACAGTATTGTAGGCAGATTTTTTACCATGAGCCACCAGTAGTCTAGATTAAATTATGAGATTAAAATGGCACCACGAAAACATGATTGCCACTCTAAGTGCTAGTGAGGTTCCCAATGAAGATCTGAAAATCTGAAAATTGTACCATGGGCAATAATCTTAGCATTATGCATTTTCTGCTATATAAACATGCATGAAAAAAATCTCAACTATACTCCACAAAATTTTGTGCACCCATTTATTAAGCAAACACCATTACTGCCTATCTATCTTAAATGGTAATTAAAATGCTTGTATATGATGTTACAAAATAACTGTTTTTCATGTAACCTTCTCAAATCCTAGTCTAGTTCCACTATATAAATCCTATTAGAGTCATACTAGAACAAAAGTTGTTTTCATGTGTGCCTGAAATTGCCCACCCTCAAATTCACCTTTATAGCAATTTTATGGATATTTTAATTCAAATGTTGCTTTTCCTCTGAGCCGTCCAGATTGCCCATATCAGGTATTGGGGTTTATATGGTCTTAAGCATGGAGCTGAGGAAATAGTAGGGAGAAAACTGACATCAATTGTGCCATTGTATTCATAATTAGCCACTGTGTGAAGTGGATCACTGTCTCGTGGAGCTAGGGAAATTAGCTTCACACAATGACCCTTTCCTGCACCTGTATTGTCAGTGTCTTGGGCTCAGTTGGAGAGCTGAGGGCACTCTTCACTTGGAGCACTGTCAGAAACCAGTCACACCTGCAGCTTCACAAGTGATGAGCATTGAAATAGAAATCACTGGTGTCACAATTAACCTTGATGAGCCATAATCATTGAATACTCCATTTGAGTATATACAAATATGCAGTAAATTCCACTGAGCTATTATCTAAGCTACAAACTGAGCTACAGAAATTTAAGAACAAAGACTAAATTAGATACCACTTAAAACTGTACCTGGGCTACAAAAGGAAACATCAAATGAATAGTTGGTGCAGTTGATTTTTCTCTTTTTTTTTTTTCTTCAGGTTAAGACTGCTTGCACTAGTCAAAGAGTAGTGAACAATTTATAGTTTGTAACAGTAGTTAGAAAACTGTGCCATGTGATAGAATCTCCTACGAGAAATCTTTAAAACATGCTGGTAAACCCTTTCCCCGCTGAATTCAGTTGATCTACAGTGGAGCTGAGAATTTGCATTTATCAGTGTTTCCCATCTCATGCTAATAATTCTGGACCTAGACCATACTTACAGAATTACTGCCTTTATGTGTTCTATGAAAGTATACTCTTATGATTGGTTAACCTAACGTTTTTAGTTGGCCAACTGAACTTTTTTTTTTGCAGTTTTGAAAATGTTTATTTCTTTCTATTGCTTCAGTTATAAATTTCTATGTAAAAATTTGTGACCATGTTACTCCAGATAATTTTGGTGTGTCATATTCTTCTGCAATAAAAATTTTAGACTTATCTGCATTGTTTAAAATTCCAAAGGACGTTAAAATTTAACCTCTTTTCCTTTCTACTGAATGTATAGGCTTTAGAAATTTATGATTTACTGATTATGTAAGTCATTGTTCAAATAAATGGTACACTATAAGGCAGATTACAAATTAAAAAAAAATAAAAAAGGAGATGCCAGGTTGCTTATGAGCAACCCCTGTGGAGAATGGTTCAGATAGCCTTCACTCAGAGCTGCCTAGATGAAAACAGGACCATGATTCTCAATAAGAGATCTCTGGTTATGAGTACATCTGACATCCCAAGGCCTTACTGGAGGCCACACTATCTACTTGTATTCTCTGCCTATAATATTGGATTGGCCAAAAAGTTCCTTTGGACTTTTTGGTAAGATGTCACAGCAAAACCCAATGGACATTTTTGCCAACCCTGTGTATTTCCCCTCAGAAGAGTCTGTGGGAAGAGTGCAACTCTATTGCCATCGTATTTCAGCACACAAAAAAAGGAATCTGACAGATTGAAAACAGGCTGAATGAAACAACAATTCTAGTTATACATGAGTACTGGCTAGATCATGCTTTCATGTTTAGCCTGGAATGACTTTCTGCAAATTATCAGGTGGTGAACTTATCTCAGGAGAAGATAAAATTGCAAGACTCCAACATATAATGACATAAATCAAGACTTCTGGATGGAGTTTCTGGTCCTAGAGAGTTTGAAACATCTCGATATCCATATATATTCCATTAAATAATTGAAAGCCTAAAGAACAAAATAAATACTTGGCTCAGTCTCAAGAAATAGATGTGTTTACATATTCTAAAACTGAAAGAAAAAGCATAGTAGTTGTAAATCGTATAAATTGTATCACAGAGCCCTAGGATCTGGACTCATAATTTAGCCTCTGTAGATTTTGAGCAGGTTCTATTTTATTTACAACTAAATTTTGGCAGAGTTGAAGAATAAAGATGGCCATTACTCGGAGCACAGTCAAACAGACTTAGAATGCATAGTATAACATATTCTTTTGGTTCTATCTCCTTTCTTAATCCCCAAATTACCTTATAATTTCTGTGGAATACTTAATGTTATAAAATTGATATGCAGAATTAGATAGTGGTATCAATCAATTTGATAACTTTTAATTCCCTTTGATTATTCCCAAATTTGGGGGAAGGCATTAAACAAAGTTGACTTCTAAAAAAATGAGAAAGAGGAAGCCTTGAGGCTAATTTTGGCTGTGCAAATTTAAAAGTATGAATAAAATATGTGGAAGAAGTCTGGAAGGAAATTTATCTTTGATTCAACATAGTAGCTCGAAGCACTTCCTTTAGAGAGATCTGTGGTTGTTGTTTAATGGGTATAGAGTTTCAGATTTGCAGGATGAAAAGATCCTGGATGTCTCTTTCACAACAATGTGAAAATACTTAATCTACTGAACTGTACACTTAAAAGTGGTTGTTGTTCAGTTGCTAAGCCATGTCTGACTCTTCACAACCCCTGGAATGCAGCACACCAGGTTTCTCTGTCCCTCACCATCTCCTAGAATTTGCCCAAGTTCATGTTCAATGAATCCATGATGCCATCCAACCGTCTCATCCTCTGTTGTCCCCTTCTCCTCTTGCTCTCAGTCTTTTCCAGCATCAGGATCTTTTCCTATGAATTGATGGTTCACTTCAGATGGCCAAAGTATTGGAGGCTCAGCTTCAGCATCAGTCCTTCCAAGGAGTATTCAGGGCTGATTTCCTTTTAGATTGACTGGTTTGATCTTGCAGTCCAAGGGACTGTCAGGAGTCTTCTCCAGCACCATCAATTCTTTGGTGCTCTGTCTTCTTTTGCGCTTCCCTTGAGGCTCAGCTGGTAAAGAAACCACCTGCAATGCAGGAGTCCTGGGTTCTATCCCTGGGTTGGGAAGATCCCCTGGAGAAGGGAAAGGCTACCCACTCCAGTATTCTGGTCTGGAGAATTCCACAGACTGTATAGTCCACGGGGTCGCAAATAGTCGGACACAACTGAGCAACTTTCACTTTCACTTCCTTCTTTTTTGTCCAGCTCTCATATCCATACATGACCACTGCAAAGACCATAACCTTGACTATACAGACCTTTGTTGGAAAAGTGATGTCTTTGCTTTATAGCACACTGTCTAGGTTTGTCATAGCTTTCCTCCCAAGAAGCAACTGCCTTCTAATATCACGGCTGCAGTCACCACCTGCAGTGATTTTAAAGCACAAGAAGAGGAAAGCTGTCACGGCTGCCACTTTTCCCCTTCTATTTGCCACGAAGTGATGGGAACGGATGCCATGGTCTTAGTGTTTTTAATATTGAGTTTCAAGCTGGCTTTTTCACTCTCCTCCTTCACCCTCATCGAGAGGCTCTTTAGCTCCTCTCGCTTTCTGCCGTTAGAGAGTTAGCATCTGCGTATCTGATTCATTGACATTTTTCCCAGCAATCTTGATTCCAGCTTGTAAAAATGATTAAGATGGTAAGTTTTATGTTGTATGATTTCAACCATAGAAAAAAGAAACTGGAATCTAAGGAGTAATATGCTAACTTCTTGATATTTCTGATATTCCTTTTCTTATATTTTAATTAATTTTATTTTCCAAATAATAGCAAAGCTGACATTAATATTCAAGCTGTGGAAGAAGGTATAATTTTACCTCTATCCAAAATTTACAGATTCCGTCCCCCCAAATACTATAACTATTATTATACATTTTTTCACTCAGTAGTATATCTTGTAAGTCATATATTCATTCAGGCATAGTGTATCTTATAGGTCATATATTCATTCAGGCAACAAAAAATTGTTGAGTTTTGAATACCTGCTGTGTAGAAGGCATGCTTCATCTGTATGAACATCACAGACATGAATAAAACAGACAGTCCCTACCTACAATAGGCTTTCAAAACAAATGGAGTTCTTTTTCAAGAAGTGTTAGTTGTTCAGTAATGTTCAACTCTTTGCAACCCCATGGGCTGTAGCCCACCAGGCTCTTCTGTTCATGGAATTCTCCAGGCAAGAATACTAAGGTAGTTGCCATTCCCTTCTCTAGGGGATCTTCCTGATCCAGGGATTGAACCCAGGTCTCCTGTATTGCAGGCACATTCTTTAGAGTCTGAGCCATCAAGGAAGCACAAGAAGTAACTTTTAAAAGCACTTTTAAATGGTGCCCAGTACATCATTGAATATATTTATTCATCTTTATTTAACCTGTCCCTACTGCTGAATACTACAGAGAATCCCATTTTTTCGTTATTACAAATGATATGGCAGTAAATTCTTTCAAAAATATTTAAACACATGTAAGAATCTATTTCCATAATAAATGTATAAACATATAATTGGGTACAAAGAAGTTTTTCACCTTTGCATTTTAAATTTTGGAAGCCTTTATATTTATTATCTTATACAGAATTCCTGATCCCAGCATACTCACTCATTGGACATAAACATATAATAGACTCTCATCTTCACAGTTCACACTAATAAGACCTCACACTTGTCTATGACTGATTCAGTTGGTATCTGCATGTGATGAAGTATACTTCAGCAGTAAGGAGTCTATAACCTTGCTAGTCATAGTGTGGCTTTTGGACAGGCAGTATCCACATCACTTGGGAGCTTGTTAGAGATAGACTCCTGAGCCTCAACTTAGACATATTGAATCATAATTTGTATTTTAACAAGATCCCTGGTTGATCCAAATGCACATTAAATCCCAAGAAGCACTAATTTAGGATACCCAGGCCTAGGTTTTTACTTGTTACCCTGCATAAATACGTAAAGGCTGTGTGAACATGGACGTGTCAATACAGTCCCTTGGTATATGTGGGGCATCGGTTTCAGGATTGTTGTGAGTACCAAAATCCAAGGGATGGTCAAGTCCCTTATAAAAAATGGTGTGGTACAGCCATTACTCAGCGGATGTGGAACTCATGGATACTGAGGGCCAACTGCACACGTAATCAAGTTTTTAGATCTATTTGCATAATATGGAGAATAATATAATTCACTTCATTGGCTTGTTAGGTTATTTCAATGAGCTAATGAGTTATATTAGTTATATTTATAATATTTATATTAGCCAACTCTTTGGAAAAGACCCTGATACTGGGAAAGATTGAAGGCAGGAGGAAAAGGGGATGACAGAAGATGAGATGGTTGGATGACATCATCGATTAATGGATATGTTTGAGCAAGCTCCAGGAGATAATAAAGGACAAGGAGGCCTGGCATGCTGCAGTCCATGGAGTTGCAAAGAGCTGGACATGACAGAGTGACTGAACAACATTTTCAAAGTATGAAGTTGAGCACTTGGCATGTAATAATTGTCCAGTAAACATTGACTCTCACTAATTGTTTTAAGTGTCCTATCTGAAATATTATTATTATCTGATAACTTCCTGTTATGATCATTAACTGTTAAAAATAATTAAAGTTTAAATTAATGAAGGTGATTGCAGCCATGAAATTAAAAGACGCTTACTCCTTGAAAGGAAAGTTATGACCAACCTAGACAGCATATTAAAAAGCAGAGACATTATTTTGCCAACAAGGGTCCATCTAGTCAAGGATATGGTTTTTCCAGTGGTCATATATGGATGTGAGAGTTGGACTATAAAGAAGGCTAAGTGCCAAAGAATTGATGTTTTTGAATTGTGGTATTGGAGAAGATTCTTGAGAGTCCCTTGGACTGCAAAGAGATTCAACCAGTCCATCCTACAGATCAGTCCTGGGTGTTCACTGGAAGGACTGATGTTGAAGCTGAAACTCCAATACTTTGGCCACCTGATGTGAAGAGCTGATTCATTTGAAAAGACCCTGATGCTGGGAAAGATTGAGGGCAGGAGGAGAAAGGGACGACGGAAGATGAGATGGTTGGATGCATCACTGACTCAATGGACACAGGTTTTGGTAGACTCTGGGAGTTGGTGATGGACAGGGAGGCCTGGCGTGCTGCAACTCATGGGGTCGCAAAAAGTCAGACACAACTGAGCTACTGAACTGAACTGAACCATACTTTTTCATTATGACAAGTGGTTTTGTGCACTGATCTTAAAAAGTCTTTCCCTTTCCAATATTATATATAAATGAATTAAAAATTCATGAGGAAAATATGTGTGATATCCAATTTTCTTTTCTATTCTCCCTTCTCCCTTTATTTAATACCTTGATTCTAGAATCTCAGGGCTTTTGTAAATGGATTATCAGGACCATTTAGATTATTCTACTATGTTTCTGAAATAAATAATTTGAAAAATAGTAAGTGATATATATATATATATATTAGTTTTTTAATTCTCCCACCAGAGAGTCAGAAATACATCTGCAGTTAGGAAAAGTATCTTGAGTTTTCACATGGACACCCACTCACAGAAATGAAACTATGACTTACTTCAGTGGGTTCAATTCCTTCAGACACTTTAAGAAAAGTATGTTAGAGTTCTGTCTGCATCACATTCTGCTTAAAACGTTGACAGTCACAAGACAATACTAATCCTACCCTAACCATGAGAAAAAGCCAGATAATCTATAAAATCATGATCCAAATGCTGACAAGTCCCTTAGAGGAGAGTCTGGACACACAGACACGTTTTGCCTTTGGAAGTATGTGGATGGCAGCCAGCATCATTATCAGTCAACAGGGAAATGTAAATTAAAACACAAACCATAATGAAATACCCTTAACTATTGAATGGGATGGCTAAATAAAAATGACCAACAATATGAGGTTCTGAGAAGTATGTAGTGCAAGTTGATTTATCACACATTGCGGGTAGAAGCACAAAATGGCACAGTCGTTTGAAAAGCACCTTCTTGTAACATTAAACATACAACTACTATAATTGTGTTAGTCGCTCAGTTGTGTCTGACACTTTGTGACCCCATGAACTGTAGCCTACCAGGTTCCTCTGTTCACAGAATTCTCCAGGCACGAATGACTGAAGTGGATAGCCAGTCCCTTCTCCAGGGGGTTTTCCCAACTCAAGGATTGAACCCAGGTCTCCTGCATCGCAGGTGGATTCTTTACTGTCTGAGCCACCAGGGAAGCCCAGCAACTACTATATAACCTAGCAGTGCCAAGAGAAGCGAAAATGCTTGTCCATGCAAAGACTTACTTGATGATATTAATAGCAGCTATACCATAATTGTCAAAATCTGAAGAAAACTCAAATGTGCACATCCTTGTGAATGAATTAAGAAATGCAGTACACTCACAAAATGAAACATCACTGTTCACAAAAGGAATAAATGAATGATTGATAATGCAACAACATGGATGAATTACAATAGCATAATGTTAGTGAAATAACACTTAAAATGTATATCCTATGACTCCTTTTATATGTCATTCTCCTGAAGGCAAACTTGTAGTGACAGAAACACAAATTGAGTGGTTAGTTGTCAGGTGTTTTGGGCAGGAAGAAGCACTGAGTGAAAAGAGATGGGAGGAAATTGTTCCCTATATTGTCAATACTGGTGGTCACACAATTCTTCAATTTGTTCTCTTAAAGACGGCGATTTTTATTTATGTAAATAGTATCTCAGTAAACCTGACTTTTAATTAAACATTCAGTCTATAAACCTTTGATTGTATCAAAAATGCCTGGGGATCTAGGGTTGTCAGGCACTGAGATTTCTGGGCCCCAAGAGACCTATTGAATAAGATTCTTAAGTGTGATTCCTGAAAGCCTCACCTTTTATAATTACCCTCCAAGCCCGTGCTCCGACATAAGTATTTGTTTCATAGTTCTAAGCTCAGAGTTGCCTGCTGAGCTTGTTAAAGAAAATCAATTCATCACATCTCACTGGGACCAGCTGTAGTCACCCTTTTCTTAAGAAGTACAGAACACTGTTATCTAATATGCTTCTTTTATCAGCTTTTTGGGAACAGATTCATCAATTTTGATGCACCAAGTAATCCTACAGAACTTTATATCTGTTTGGCACGAACAATGGGACTGAATTTGGACCCAACTACTTTTAGGGCTGTAGAAAAGTTCACTCTATCAAGAGCTTCATAAAGATCCGCACCGAGGCTTCATGGAGAAGTAAATAGAGCAGTTTATTCTGTTAGGGGTCTCAGATGAATTGAGCACACCACACCTGTGCTCAGCAGTCTGCTGGTGACTTATCTGTTTGCAGGTGCAAAGCAAAGTGATAACTTTGATGTTAAGCTTATTTGTGTTCCATACAGACTATGTCTATGCTTTATTTCTTTTTAGGTAATTCCCTTTCACAGTCTTTATATGATTTCTATACTAAAAATTAGGAAGTGTTGTTTAGAATATAGTGGAGTAGGAGTCAAGTTATTTTTGTGAACTTTAATGTCTACACTATAGTTCATGCAGCTGAGTACTGCAGTTTAAAATATCTTGTCTAAAGGCATTGACTGGCATAGTAGAGACAAAGATGAAAGGAAGCTGTGCTTTCAAAATGAATGTACATCCAGTGCCAGAGTGGAAATCACAGTCTACAGACAACTACCATTCCATCCCGTAACCTCAAAATCTTTCATTCAAATAGAAAATACCAGATGCCTAAGTTGGAATGAGACTTTATTTTTTCAATAGGCATAATTTCGTTAGGAAAATGGAATTGGTAGTTCTTTTTCTTTTTTTCCCCCCAGCACAAGTCAACATCCCAACTCCCATGTTGTAGGCAGACGCTTTACCATCTGAGTCATCAGGGAAGTCCTCCATAGAAGCAACAACATTAAATACTTAGGATTTTAAATCATAGCCTGATCTCATTTATTGTGGAACCTAAAAAAGTAGAACTCATAGAAACGGAGGATAACAGTGGTTGTCAGGGAGGTAGGAGGTAGGGCTGGGAGGTAGGCAAAATAGGGAGATGTAGGTTAAGGGTACCAAGTTTCAGTTATATAGGATGAATAAGTTCTGGAGATCTAAAGTACAGCATGGTGACTCTCATTAATTAATACTGCAGCATATACTTGAAATTTCCCTGAGAAAGTAGTCCTTAAATGTTATCACTACAAAAAAACAAAGAAGATGACCATGTCAGGTTATGGCTATATCAATCAACTTGGTAGTAGTAATCTTTTCACAAAGTATATGTATATCAAAACATTGTGCACCTTTAATATATAAATATATATGTATAATTTTTATTTGTCAGTTATAACTCAAAGCTGGAAAAGATAAAGTTATAAACATTTACATTCCATGGAATATTGTCTAATATAAACTGTAAATTTCATTTGAAATACTATTCAGTTAAACATTACACAATTTTAGTAGTCATAATAATACCTGAAGAAAATTGAGGCATCCTTATAAATTTTTTATTGAAACTTTAACCTGATTTATTTTTACATCCATGACTTATTTGGCAAATTTTATATAAGGTAACTGAACAAAGAACTGCAAAACAACAAATATGTCAAGTTAATCTCGAGTAATTTTCCATTGTACAGCAATTGCATTTTGACCAAAACAGATGGGCATCCTGTTACATTTCAGCAAATGTCAGCCTTACTTGACAAGAGGACATTCCGCTTGATAAGAAGCCCACATTTCTTCATGTTCTAGCCTCCTCTGTCTTTCACCTTTGTGCCTTGGGCCTCACGTAAGGTATAGAATTTAAGCCCCTGTGCTTATGCTCTCTGCTTCACAACTCATGATTGCTGACAGTTGTGTGAACACCTAACTTAAAATAGCATCATCTTAATCACTTGCAGATAGATAAATAGCACAGGCACAGACATGAATCTTCCAATACAATGTCATGCTTGAAGAAGTAGCATTTAGAGTTGCCCTAGCAACCAAGCTAGTTTATTTTCCTCCTTTCAGGTACCAGCTATTTATCTGCTAAAGTGGAAGTTTCCTATTTTTCAGGTGGCCTCCTCCTTTCAGTTCACATACTTTTTCTTATATGCACATAATCACTCACTACTCTAGAGTCTAACATCAGACTCTGTCCAAAGAATAAATCATAGTAAGTATAATAATATTCTCACTTTTTATTATTTTTTGCCATTGTTATATTGTTACCAAAAATACATGTTGCTTTATTGAATGGATTTTACCAAGAGTTTACAAGCTTGTATGGCTACTTTACAAATCTAATAGTTGACAAAGAAAAGCAAGTCCTGAAATCTGCAAGTAAACATGAGAAAAAAAAGTTTTTTTGTTTGTTTGTTTGAAAAGTAATTGAATTCTGTTAAGCAGTTTATTCTGGGTTAAGTGGTTATTTGCCTAATTACATGGATTACCACACTAATTTTTGCCCTGCTGTCGTCTAAAACATTCGTAACAATAATAATACATTATGGAAATAGATATATATAAGCAGAATAGCTTTAGTCTTGGGATTATATTATAACCTGTCATCACACAGCATTCTTTTAAGGTGCAAGACTTACAATATGTGTTGTCAGAGGTAAATTATATCAGAGACTCAACATTGTTAGGCACCACTGTTTCTACATCAGATGACAAAACACATGAAATGTTCCTTGTCGATGCTGTATTTCTGTTTACATTGTTCCAACTTCATTGCTGAAAGATCCTGTTTCCATTTTCTTCTTGGGGAACAAATAACTATAAAGTAAAATTTAAGTCTTAGAAGTGTTATAAATAATAAAATAATTTCAGTGATCTGTAGTTAAATATAGTCATGCTAAATATTCTATGACATTGTAGTCTTTTATGTTTATTGAGCTTTCAGCTTACAATCTCTCATTCTCCTTACTTTCCCAAAATATAACACCCAGAATAATCTCTCTAAACTTCTATTAGGATAATTTTACTTCCATTTTTTTCTGAGTTCAACAAATACTAGCAGTAAGAATGATATTAGACATCAAACAGGGCATAGAAAGTAGCATGCACATTGTCTCCCAGTATGCTATTTATTAACCAAACATTTAGATATCTACTCCACATCATTGATGTCCTTAAATTGCATTGACAAGGGCACCTCTCTAAAATTCTAAAATGTCTTCTTCAAGGTCTATAGTGAGAGATCACCTTGGAGCTGAAATTATCTTAAAAGTGGCTTACTGACTCATGCAGAAAATATTTTCTATCAAAGATTTAAATCATGTTTGAGGGTAAAATTATCTCCTGGGTCAGATTTTTTTAATAGCTTATTCATATGCTGCCTGCTGCAAAGCTTTACAGATATGAGTTTATAGGGAGGGATGAAATATACTAGGTCCTAAAATATCAATAGATGCTGTACTGCCACTGACTACACAATAACTCACAAAGAATGATTTAGTCAGTGGTGAAAATGAATACCTTTTATCAATAATGTTTCATATTTCAGAAGTCCTGGGTATTCACAATTGTTTTAGATTCACTTGGGAACTATCCCGGTGGCTCAGTGACAAAGAATCTACCTGCCAAGCAGGAGACGAGGTTTCAATCCCTGAGTCAGGAAGATCCCCTGGAGAAGGAAATGGCAACCCACTCCA
This sequence comes from Dama dama, assembly GCF_033118175.1. Taxonomy (NCBI): domain Eukaryota; kingdom Metazoa; phylum Chordata; class Mammalia; order Artiodactyla; family Cervidae; genus Dama; species Dama dama. The sequence continues at coordinate 63,876,596 of NC_083710.1, read as the reverse complement.
ATATTCTTGCCTGGGAAATCCCATGGACACAGGAGCCTGAGGGGCACATTCTATGGGATCGCAAAGAGTTGGAGATGACTTCATGTCTAAACAGCAACAGGGAACTGTATATGACAATCCTGGAGGAGAAAGACAGTGTTCTCATTCCTGTAGGATCAAGATTTAATATGTTAATGGAAATTGAAATTTAGAGTACAAACAATTTCAGTATGCATTTATATAAAACTTAAACTATGTAAAATGCTTTCAAAACCATGATTTATTGTATTTTCATAATAAAATCCTCTTTGAAAATTCTGAATTTACTCATAAGGAAGTCATGTCCATGATAGATTATGTAATTTTCCCTTGATTTACAGAGCTAAAAAGTGGAACAACCAATTTAGGCCCTAGTCATTCTTACTTGAAAACCAAAGGCTTATTATTTTATTTTTCTATTTAAAGTGATTTTGGTAACATGATTCTCTGAGTGGGAAGACTTCTAGGCAACCCTATTGAAATTAAATTTTATATAAAACCCTCCCCACCCAGAATAGTTCTGCTTTCATTCATTTGTATATTCAGTTTTTATGTAAAGCTTTATCTTAATAAAGATTTAGTAGCTTAAAAAGTTTGAAAAGTACATTATGCATATATAAAAAAACAATTTTGAGGAATATTATGGAAAATTCATTTTTATATTCTGATATTATAAGAAAACACAAGCTAAAGTTATCCTTTAAAATTTATTTTTTAATATTTCCTGAATAATATGAGCACAGTTGCGTTTGATTTAAGGAATAACTTAACATACTGGCAAAGTACTTTGCATGTGGCTGGATTTCTCAGAGTAAGAACAACTCAAGTCTGAGGTTTTAGTTGTGTAGTAGTCAGGAGACTATTCACCTGATTTTCACTATTGCCTTTAATTATTGTCCTCCTTATTATTTTCTAAAAAGTAGCAAATGAGGAAGCCTTACAACAGCTGAGAAAATGAGAGGTTAAAGGCAAAGGAGAAAAGGAAAGATATACCCATTAGAATGCAGAGTTCCAAAGAATAGCAAGGAGAGATGAGAAAGACTTCCTCAGTGATATATGTAAAGAAATAGAAGAAAACAATAGGATGGGAAAGACTAGAGATCTCTTCAAGAAAATTAGAGATACCAAGGGAACATTTCATGCAAAATTGGGCACAATAAAGGACAGAAAAGGTATATACCTAACAGAAGCAAAAGATATTAAGAAGAGGTGACAGGAATACACAGAACACACCAAAAAGATCTTCATGACTCAGATAACCACTATGCTGTGATTCACTCACCTAGAGTCAGACATCCTGAAAAGTAAAATCAGGTGGGCCTTAAGATGCTCAAGAACCATCACTACGAACAAAGCTAGTGGAGATGATGGAATTCCAGTTGAGTTATTTCAAATCCTGAAAGATGATGCTGTGAAAGTGCTGCACTTAATATTTCAGTTAATTTGGAAAACTTAGCAGTGGCCACAAGACTGAAAAAGGTCAATTTTCATTCCAGTCCCAAAGAAAGGCAAGGAGAATGAATGTTCAAACTACCACACAATTGCATTCATCTTACACGTTAGCAAAGAAATGCAAAAATTCGCCAAGCCAGGCTTCAACAGTACGTGAACCATGAACTTCCAGATGTTCATGTTGGATTTAGAAAAGGCAGAGGAACAAGAGATCAAATTGCTAACATCCACTGGATCATCGAAAAAGCAAGAGAGTTCCAGAAAAGTATCTACTTCTGCTTTATTGACTACACCAAAGCCTTTGACTGTATAGATCACAACAAACTGGAAAATTCTTCAAGAGATGGAAATAACAGAACACCTCCCCTGCCTCCTGAGAAATCTGTATGCAGGTCAAGAAGCAACAGTTAGAACCAGACATGGAACAATAGACTGGTTCCAAATTAGGAAAACAATAATTCAAGACTATATAATGTCACCCTGTTTATTTAACTTATATGCAGAGTACATCATCTAAAATGTTGGGCTGGATGAAGCACAAACTGGAATCAAGATTGCTGAGAGAAATATCAATATCAATAACCTCTGATACACAGATGACCCTGCCCTTGTGGCAGAAAACAAAGAGAAACTAAAGAACCTCTTGATGAAAGTGAAAGAGAAGAGTGAAAAAGTTGGCTTAAATAAAACTCAACATTAAAAAACTAGGATCATGCCATCTCATCCCACCACTTCATAGCAAATAGATGGGGATACAGTGAGAGACTTTATTTTCTTGGGCTCCAAATTCACTGCAGATGGTGACTGCAGCCAGGAAATTAAAAGACACTTGCTCCTTGGAAGAAAAGCTTTGACCAACCTAGATAGCATATTAAAAAGCAGAGACATTACTTTGCCGACAAAGGTCCATCTAGTCAAAGCTATGGTTCTTCCAGTATTTATGTATGAATGTGAGAGTTGGACTATAAAGTTGAGCACCAAAGAATTGATGCTTTTGAACTGTGGTGTTGGAGAAGACTCTTGAGAGTGCCCTGGACAGCGAGGAGATCAAAGCAGTCAATCCTTAAGGGAAGCAGTCCTGAATATTCATTGAAAGGGCTGATTTTGAAGCTGAAACTCCAGTATTTTGGCCACTTGATGTGAAGAACTATTCATTGGAAAAGACCCTGATGCTGGGAAAGATTTAAGGAAGGCGGAGAAGGGGACGACAGAGGATTAGGTAGTTGGATGGCATAACGACTTGATGGACATGAGTTTGAGCAAGCTCTGAGAGTTGATGATGGACAGGGAAGCCTGGCCTGCTGCCGTCCATGGGGTCACAAAGAGTCGGACACAACTGATCTACTAAACTGAACTGACTAAGCAAGTGCCCCGTGGTTCTATAAAAATGAAGAAATGTTGCACCCTTTCATTTGAAAAGAAATAGACCAGTATGAACTTATTCATTTTCCCTCAAAACATCGTTTCTGTATCTGTCTAGTACAAAGCCTGTGAGTGAGCCCTCTTCACCTCCCATTACTCAAATCATGGTTTCTAAATCTCATTTCCGAAAAAGAAACTGGGGCTTTGTCGAAGTGGTTATAAAACCACAAGAGTTATGTCCACAGGACAAGAATCAGTTGGAAGAAGCCCCCACTTTCCTAAGACGTTATAATTTAAACAAAAAAAGATTAACAATTGTCATTAATTTAAACACTTCAAATGTACTTTATATACTCATGTAAAAATCTATGAGCACATAAAATGATTTGAAACAGTCAACCCATCCATCATATTAGAGGCTCTCTGTGGTGTGAACTAGTTACTCTAAGCATTTTTAAATAAATGAAAAAAAAAATCAGTTATCTGGTTTTCTTTAATTGTATTTGAAACAACTATTTAATTTATGGTAATAAATTTCTGTAGCCATTTGGAGTTAGAAATTAACCACTTTGCAATACCTAATGAAATATTTGATTCATGTAAAAATAACCTATGTCCTAAAATCACTAGTTGAATGCCTTATAAATGCAATGCAATGAGCTAGGTTCTGGGGGGTAGGGAGGAATAATTGATACATAGATATTCTCTTATATACTTATAAATGAGGTAAAATTATAATTTTAATTATAAGTAGCACCAGCCTCACAGAATAAAATTTAAATACATGATCTCAAGAGTCAGTGTGTGGACTTGAATTGTTTAAAAACTCTGGTTTCCTAACATTTAACATTAGATTAACAATAATACCTATCTCATAGGATTGTTTTGAGCACTAAATTAGTGAGCGTTTGTGGAGCACTGAGAATAGTGTTTAGCACATTGTGAATGTTACGTGGCTCATAAATTTAAAAATAGTGGGAGATAAAGAACAATATTTGGTTAAAAATCAGCTGGATATACTTCTCAGGAAGCACATGTGACAATTCATAGAGGAGGTTGCAGTTGAGCTTGGCTTTATATGTTGGGAAAATGTAAGCAAACAGAGAATGAAAGAAGAGAATGCCATTGGAGAATGTGAAAGAATGGATAGAGACCTCGAAATCCAAGAGTTTCCAAAAGGAACAATAAATCTTTACTTGAGCTAGAATGATCAATTTTGAAAAAGAATGAGAAAGAAGAGACTAAATAGGTAGGCTGCAAAAGAGGTCATAGAGTTGTTGACAGCATTTATTCTCCTGACAGCAGGGAAAGATATGACACTAATTTGGTAGCCCAACCTAGGATAAGAGCATGAAGTCTGTAGCAGGAAGCCCAGATTAGTGGCACTGCGAGAAACTGGAAGAAAGGGTCAAAACACAGGTATACATAAATGAAAATAGAAGTAGGTATAACAAGTACTGCAAACATGAAACAACAGAATTTTATAGAAGATAAGATAGTGGGAGAATTCAAAGATGATTCTTTTGTTTTTAAGCTCCGAGTGGTAATATTTATTGTCAAAGGCGCTGTAGATGTATGGTTAATACTTCAGATTTAGCTACATAGTGGCATTTTCCTATTTTTTTCAATTTTAGTTTTCTTTAAATCTTAATAACATCATATTTGTCATTGTAACACACTTACTCCACCTTGGGAGAAAAAGCACCACATATACCACACACCACCACACACCACCGCTGGTATCACATTCACCGTTTTCTGAAAGAACATTAAAACGGTGGAAAAAAGCAGTGAGCTTCGTGAATCAGCAACAAAATAATGTTTTTAATAATAAAAATTAAAATGTTGACTTCTCTCCCTCTTCACTATTGCATCCATCATTCATTTACCATTCTAAGCAATTCGAACCTAAAACTCTTACATGGCACAGAACAGTGAAGGCATGTGTTAGCAGGACTGAAATGGGGAGTCACAGAGAATGAAAGTGGGTAGCTGGCCAGAATTGAGTGCTAGAACCTGAGCAGAGTGAGGAAGCAAAGGTGTTTTTAAGATTAGAGAAGCAGTTTAAAGGGGCTCTCCTAATTGGCCAAATAAATAATATTGATTGATTTTATTTTTAATAAAGAATAGTTGATATTGGAGTTGGAAATGGCAACCCACTCCAGTATTCTTGCTGGGAAAATTCCATGGAGAGAGGAGCCTGGCAGGCTACAGTCCATGGGGTGGCAAAGAGTCAGACACGACTTAGCGACTGAACAATAATAAAATAGTTGATATATTATATAAATTGATTTTAACTGGTGAAATAAATAGGAAATCATGAACCCATGTTGATAAAAATAAATTGAATAAATTAAAAGTTTCTTTAGGAACTTGATTATTTGCATTGTTTCAATGTACCTGTCTACAAAATACTTGTTTATTGCAAAAAAGAGTGACTCTCCAATGGAAAACCTTGGTGAGACCCCCCATTAATCAATTGGTCGAAGTGGTCATTATCAGCATTGGGAAAAATAGAAATTACATGCCACCTCACAAGATGCGAAGAGAATTTATCATAACCTCTGAAATATTTCTGACAATGATGCATAGCTTGTGGAGATAATTGTGAGAAAGCATTAGACAAACTCAGATTGAGGAATGCTCTCCAAGATGATATTTCTTAAGCTCCAAAAGTTTTAAGATCATGAAAGTCAAGGAAGCACTGAGAACTATCCTAGTTTGAAGGAAACTGGAGAGTCATGTCAAGTAAATGCCATGGGTGGTTCTGAACTTGATCAGTTTGCTAAACACACCCTACTCATTTCACTGGCCTTTCCTCTTAATCATAGAGTCTAATTGGTAAGTGCCTACATACTTGTCCCCAGCCCCAGGGAGTGATTCTTCTAATCTTTAGATCAGAACTCTCTAGTCATTGTCCACTCTGTCATGTCCCACTCTTTGCAACCCCGTGAACTGCAGCATGCCAGGCTTCCCTGTCCTTCACTGTCTCCCAGAGTTTGCTCAAACTCATGTCCATTGATTCAGTGATACCATCCATCCATCTCATGCTCTGTCACCTCCTCCTCCTCCTGCCTTCAGTCTTTCCCAGAGTCAAGGTCTTTTCTAGTGAGTTGGCTCATCACATCAGGTGGCCAAAGTATTGGAGCTTCAGCTTTAGTATCAGGGTTGATTTATTTTAGGATTGTTGGGTTTGATCTTCTTCCCGTCCAAGGGGACTCTCGAGTCTTCAACCCCACAGTTTGAAAGCATCAATTATTCGGCACTCAGACTTCTTTATGTTCCAACTCTCACATCCATACATGACTACTGAAAAAGCCATAGCTTTGACTATATGGACCTTTGTTGGCAAAGCGATGTTTCTGCTTTTTAATACGCTGTCTAGGTTGATCATAGCTTTTCTTCCAAGGAGCAATTGTCTTTTAATTTCAAGGCTGCAATCACCATCTGCAGTGAATTTGCAGCCCACAAAAATAAAATCTGAAACTGTTTCTATCTCTATTATGAGAAAGTGTTGGTCTCTCAGTCCTGTCTGATTCTTTCCAACACCATGGACTGTCGGCCTCCTCTGTCCACATAATCTCCGTTATGATAGTTTATCAAAGGGGCCCCTCTGCTGGTTTCCCCGGGTAACCAATGAGTCAACTTAACTCAATTATTCCCTCTACAACTTTAACCACCCCTATCCTTAGGGAAGACTAGTCGTGTGCCGCCTATCTGCTATACACAGTGGGGTGTTGCTCCATTACCTGGCTCAAGACATGAAAGATCCCTCTATCTATTAAACCATCGCTCTCTCTCTCTGTTGCTGACTCTGATCTTTCTTTGGATTTGAGGCTGCGCAGGCACAGGGCATGCAGGCCTGCAGGGTGCCGCCCAGTGCAAATATAGAGCTCTACTTTTGCTTTCCCATCATTATCACCCATGTTTGTTCTTAATGATCATAGCAGAAAATGAATACTCTTGTTCCGTACATCAATTAAACATGTTATGATAAATTCCAAAACAATTCATTCCATTTTTGGATCTATTTATTCTACTAATAACCTCATGCAGACCATTGAAAAACAAGAGAAAGTAAATAGCATGGAGTATATATTCCAAATAACTTTTTATTTTGCAATTGACTAACTTGACAGTTATTAATTATCTTTGTAAGCATGTTACAGCTCTTTGTTACAGATAAAAAAAATTATTCACATAATTTAGCAGATTCAAAGTGGAATATGGTGCTTCCCTTGATGCTAAAAAATTTAATGATCGAATAGGAGAATGGGAGAAGAAAGGTATTTTATTCTTAAAATATCATATTAAACGCTCTCAAAAGACCTTTCAAAAAAAGGCAATTAAAAATGAATTGACCTAATTTTGTAACCCATCTAAAGCTACATCTCTTTTCTTTATTGCTATGTACTAAGGCTGATCTTACCTTCATGCTCTTACTTTGAACGGGTTCTCCATTTTTTTTTTCCTGAAATCTTTGAAAGCTTATAGCATTTATACTATAGAACAGAAATAAACATTTGATTACAGTTTCTGTTCCTTCTTTTTGAAACCCAGAAAATGCTGTTCTTTCTTAATAAAAAATGCTACTCAAGGTATTAAAATCATTGTAAATATATACACATTCTTCACAAATATTTGCCAAATATGTTGGCATTTAATTCCTGCATCAATCACAACTTATCTTCATGGATTACTGAGTATGTATGTGACTTAGTAATGTTATTTTAGTACTGTTGATAAGTTTTACAAACTACCACTTAAAATATACACAAAGAAGGAAGATATATTCAATAGAACTTCTATTTATTAAGCAAATGTTTGATTTGCCAGTTTTTAGGAAAGAGGATATGTTCCCCAAAATCTCAGCATATAATGAAAATGACTTGATGTGCTGTTGAATATTTATAAAAAGCAAGAGCAAACATTTTTTAATGAACTGAACATTCAGTTGCTCAGTCGTGTCCAACTCTTTGCGACCTCATGGACTGCAGCATGCCAGGCTTCCCTGTCCATCATCAGCTCCTGAGGCTTGCTCAAACTCAAGTACATCGAGTCGGTGACGCCATCCAACCATCTCATCCTCTGTCGAAACCTTCTCCTCCTGCAGAGGAGACCTTTCCCAGCGTCAGGGTCTTTTCCAGTGTCAGTTCTTCACATCAGGTGGCCAAAGTACTAGAATTTCAGCATCAGCATCAGGCCTTCCAATGAATATTCAGGACTGCTTTCCTTAAGGATTGACTGCTTTGATCTCCTTGCTGTTCAAGGGACTCTCAAAAGTCTTCTCCAACACCACAGTTCAAAAGCATCAATTCTTCAGTGCTCAGCTTTCTTTATAGTCCAACTCTCACATCCATACATGACTACTGGAAAAACCATAGCTTTGACTAGACGATCCTTTGCTGCCAAAGTAATGTTTCTGCTTTTTAATATGCTATCTAGGTTGGTCATAGCTTTCTTCCAAGCAGCAAGTGTCTTTTAATTTCCTGGCTGTGGTCACCATCTGCAGTGATTTTGGAACCCCCAAAATAAAATATTTCACTGTTTCCATAGTTTCCACATCTATTTGCCATGAAGTGGTTCAACCGGATGCCATGATCTTAGTTTTCTGAATGTTGAGGTTTAAGCTAACATTTTCACTCTATTCTTTCACTTTCATCAAGAGGCTCTTTAGTTCATCTTTCTTTCTGCCATAAGGGTGGTGTCTTCTGCATATATGAGGTTATTGATATTTCTCCCGGCAATCTTGATTCCAGCTTGTGCTATATCCAGTCCAGTGTTTCTCATGATGTACTCTGCATATAAGTTAAATAAGCAGGGTGACAATAGACAGCCTTGACGTACTCCTTTCCCAATTTGGAACCAGTCTGTTGTTCCGTGTCCAATTCTTGACATGCATATAGATTTCAGAGGAGGCAGGTCAGTTGGTCTGGTATTCCCATCTCTTTCAGAATTTTCCAGTTTGTTGTGATCTACACAGTCAAAGGCTTTGGCATAGTCAATAAAGTGGAAATAGATGTTTTTCTGGAACTCTCTTGCTTTTTCGATGATCCAATGGATGTTGGCAAGTTAATCTCTTGTTCCTCTGCCTTTTCTAAATCCAGCTTGACATACATTGACATGAATCAGCCATGGATTTACGTGTATTCCCCATTTCGATCCCCTCTCCCACCTCCCCCTCCACCCGATCCCTCTGGTCTTCCCAGTGCACCAGCCCCGAGCACTTGTCTCATACATCCAGCCTGGGCTGGTGATTTGTTTCACCCTAGATAATATACATGTTTCAATGCTGTTCTCTCGAAACATCCCACCCTCGCCTTCTCCCACAGAGTCCAAAACTCTGTTTTGTACATCTGTGTCTCTTTTTCTGTTTTGCATATAGGGTTTTCGTTACCATCTTTTTAAATTCCATATATATGCATTAGTATGCTGTATTGGTCTTTATCTTTCTGGCTTACTTCACACTGTATGATGGGCTCCAGTTTCATCCATCTCATTAGAACTGATTCAAATGAATTCTTTTTAATGGCTGAGTAATATTCCATGGTGTATATATATACCACAGCTTCCTTATCCATTCGTCTGCTGATGGGCATCTAGGTTGCTTCCATGTCCTGGCTATTATAAACAGTGCTGCGATGAACATTGGGGTGCACGTGTCTCTTTCAGATCTGGTTTCCTCGGTGTGTATGCCCTGAAGTGGGATTGCTGGGTCATATGGTGGTTCTATCTCCAGTTTTTTAAGAAATCTCCACACTGTTCTCCATAGCGGCTGTACTAGTCTGCATTCCCACCAACAGTGTAAGAGGGTTCCCTTTTCTCCACACCCTCTCCAGCATTTATTGCTTGTAGACTTTTGGATAGCAGCCATCCTGACTGGCGTGTAATGGTACCTCATTGTGGTTTTGATCTGCATTTCTCTGATGATGAGTGATGTTGAGCATCTTTTCATGTGTTTGTTAGCCATCTGTAAGTCTTCTTTGGAGAAATGTCTGTTTAGTTCTTTGACTCATTTTTTGGTTGGGTCATTTATACAATATTGTAAAGTAATTAACCTCCAACTAATAAAAATAAATGGAAAAAAATTAAAAAAAATAAAAAGGCATATATAATAAAAAAATAAATAAATAAATCCAGCTTGAACATCTGGAAGTTCACAGTTCATGTACTGTTGAAGCCTGGCTTGGAGAATTTTCAGCATTACTTTGCTAGCATGTGAGATGAGTGCAATTGTGCAATAGTTTGAACACTCTTTTGCATTGCCTTTCTTTGGGATTGGAATGAAAACTGACCTTTTCCAGTCCTATGGCCAACTGTTGAGTTTACCAGATTTGCTGAAACATCGAGTGCAGCACTTTAACTGCATCATCTTTCAGGATTTGAAATAACTCAACTGGAATTCCATTACCTCCACTAGCTTTGTTCATAGTGATGCTTCCTGAGGTCCACTTAACTTCGCATTCCAGAATGTCTGGCTCTAGGTGAGTGATCACACCATCATAGTTATTTGGGTCATGAAGATCTTTTTGGTATAGTTCTTCTGGGTATTCTTGCCCCTTCTTCTTAATATCTTCTGCTTCTGTTAGGCCCATACCATTTCTGTCCTTTATTGTGCCCATCTTTGCACACAAAAGAAATATGCTTTCCTTTGCAAAGGAAAGAAATATTCCTTTGTTATCTCTAATTTTCTTGAAGAGACCTCTAGTCATTTCCATTCTATTGTTTTCCTCTATTTCTTCACATTAATCACTGAGGAAGTATTTCTTATCTCTCCTTGCTATTCTTTGGAACTGTACTAGCAAGCCTCATATTCATATGCATATTAGATTGATATATACTTCTGTGATTCAAGGTTCCAAGCCTAATGTACTAAGCTGGTCAAGGCTCAAATGTATGCTCCATTTGTCTGATAGTCATTTATGCTTCCAGAAAAATAAAATGCCTGATTAATAATGTTATTTTAGAAGGATTAATCTTGAAATGTTCAAAATTATATTGTAAACCACATATGACTTGAATTATAATATTAAATTGACTCAAGTCTACTAAAATAATACTTGGTGAAAATGTTAGTGATTGGTGGATAGATTCTACTCACCAAATCGTCCTGCAATGCAAGCGATACAGGAGACTCAGTTTCGACCCCTGGGTCAGGAATATCCCTTGGCGGAGGAAATGACAACTCACTCCAGCGTTCTTGTCTGGAAAATTCCATGGACAGAAGAACCTGGTGGACTACAGTCCATGGGGTCGTGAAGGGTTGGACATGACTGAGTGAGAACATAGCACACAGCTAATTATACAACTATATTCTCCTCAGTATTTCAGAGTAAGTCCAACTGCTTGTGTTATAGTGGCAATATTAGTACAAAGCTGATCAAAAATGGATAAAACATTTATACTGTGCTTTATGATTTACAGTTTATTTTCAAAACCAGTCATATTCTTGTTAGCTATGATTACCATTCCCATTTTTTAGGTATGTAAACTGAGGCTCAGAGAGAGAAATGCTTGCTGAAATTCGAAAGATTTTTAAGGAAGGAAGCTAAGGTCTCACCTCTGAAATGAAAATAAAATTTACCAAGCTAATTTGTATGTCTGGAGATGGTATAAAAGTGATGATTGCTAAAGATGATAGTCTTAGCTGGCTTGTATTAGAAAGATGAAAAGAACACTTTTTTTTAAACTTTTGTTTTACAGTAATGGTGATATACTTATATACTGAAAACAAACAATATTCAGTGCAATTTATGTTTTTCATCTCTATTAGGCACTACACAAATTTTTATAAGGTAGCTATTATACCCTTATATTGCAGGTGAGATAACTGAAGCCTAGAGAGTTTAATAATTTGTGCATATTTATGTTACGCCCACTTTTCAGCTCTGAGATCACAGAATGGTCAGGTATAAAGTCTATGCTTAAATTTGGATATATCTATTAAAGTCAGGATGAAACCTATACAGTGCACTGAAGAGCCTGGGAAATGTTTTAGTCCTTGTACTTTGTCCGAATTTTTGTTTAATTTAGTGATAATAAAGACTATTATCTGAAATGTCTAAAAAATACAAGAGCCAAGTTAGAGGGGAAAAGTGAATGCAAGAATCTTGAAACATAAAAAGAAAATAAAAGGAAGGAAAATAAAAGAGGAAGGTTTATAGAAAAAGTGTTGAATATTGTTGTTGTTCAGTTGCTCAGTCATGTCTGACTCTTTGTGACCCGAAGACTTCTGGTTTCCCTGTCATTCACCATCTCCTGGAGCTTGCTCAAACTCATGTCCCTTAAGTCAGTGATGCCATCCAACCATCTGGTCCTCTGTCTTCCCCTTCTCCTCCTGCCTTTAATCTTTCCCAGCATCAGAGTCTTTTCTAATGAGTCACCTCTTCTCATCAGGTGGCCAAAGTTTAGGAGCTTCACCTTCAGCATCAGTCCTTCCAATGAATATTCAGGACTGATTTCCTTTAGGATGGACTGGTTTGATCTGCTTGCAGCCCAAGGGACTCAAGAGTCTTCTCCAGCACCGCAGTTGAAAAGCATCAATTATTCAATGCTTAGTCTTCTTTATTGTCCAACTCTCACATCCATACATGACTACTGGAAAACCATAGCTTTAAGTAGATGGACTTTAGTTGGCAAAGTAATGTCTCTGCCTTTTAATATGCTGTCTAGGGGTGCCATAGCTTTACACAAAATTTTAAGGAGCATCATAAACTGAGAGGAAGGAGCTTGATGACTACAGCATCATCCATCACAGAAAAGCTGCCTTCCTCTGAAAATCATTATAAAGGAGAAAGAGTTGGAGTGCTGGCTCACACCCCAGGGCCCTTGGAGTCTCTGATTTCTTTTACTTGACTCTTTTATATCTTTAATTCCTGTCCTGAAAGATACAATTTTCTACTACTTGGGAGATAAAGCCAATGTGATAGAAACACCAAAAAACCACTAGAAACACAGGAAGAGAGGCTTAACCTATATCTAGGATTAACACTTATTTTATACTCCACATTTTGTAATCTGCAGTATGTGAGTTGGTGTGTTGAAGGGGGTGAGGAAAAGCAAAATATCCCCAGTATAAAACTTGGAGAGTGATAATGACACATGGAAATAATCCTGAGGGATCAAAGCTAATCAGAAAGTAATTTGTTCAATAAACACAGACACACACACATACAGCAACCCCCAACATCTCTAGTCCCCTTCCCCAGCTTCCATGCACAAAACACAACAAAGCAAAATGCTTTTGACATTATTTTTATTGTTTGTTAGTTGCTAAGTCATGTCCCACACTTTGCAACCCCATGGCCTGCCAGGCTCCTCTGTCCATGGGATTCTCCAGGTAAGAAGACTGGAGTGGGTTGCCATTTCCTTCTCAAGGAGATCTTACCAACCCACGGATTGAGCCCATGCCTACTATATTGTAGGTGAATTCCTTACTACTGAGCCATCGGGGAAGCCCCTGTTGCATATTAAATCATCAGTTCAAATTCTTGGCATACAAGTACATACAACAGAGAATACAAAAAGAAAAAAAAAACAAGAGCAACTTTTGTTCATAATAGTGTTAGTCCCTCAGTCATGTCTGACTCTGTGATCCTACGGACTGTAGCCTGCCAGGTTCCTCTGTCCATGGGATTCTCCAGGCAAGAATGCTGGAGTGGATTGCCATTCTATTCTCCAGGGGATCTCCCTGATCCAGGGATCAAATCCGGGGCTCTTGTGTTGCAGGCAGATTCTTTACCATTTGAGCTACAGTGCTAATTTACTGACTTTTTGCTAATTAGAAATTCCAAATCCAAAGATCATGACATTATTTTTCACTTATCTCCACAAAAGAAGGAATGAAATACAAACTTTGATGATGTTACAGGTTGACTAGTGTCCTTACACAAGTCATGTGTTGAAGTTAAACTCACCATGTCTCAGAAAATGACCTTATTTGGAATTAGTGAAAGTGTTAGTCTCAGTCGTGTTCAACCTTTGCGACCCCATGGAAGAGGCTCCTCTGTCCAAGCTATTCTCTAGGCAAGGTTACTGGGGTGGGTTGCCAGTCCCTTCTCCAGGGGATCTTCCTGATCCAGAGATCAAACCTGGGTCTCCTGCATTGCAGGCGATACATTACCATCTGAGCCATCAGGGAAGCCGGGCCATTGCAAATGTAGTGGGCCAAGTTAACACGGGGTCATTAGGTTGGCCCTAGTCCAAAATAACGGATATCCTTATAAAAGGGGAAAATTTGTCCATAGGCCCCTGTGGGAGACACCATTTGAATATGAAGACAGCCTCTACAAGTCAAGGAGAGAGACCTTAAACAGATCCTTCTCCACAGCCCTCAGCAGAAACCCACCTTGTCAACACCTTGACTTCAGACTTAGAAAACGGAAAATATACATTTCTATTGTTTAAGTACTCATTTTGAGACACTTCCTTAGGGCAAACTAATACATGTGACACTATGTAAATAGGAACTGAAAATCCAAAAAACCCTAATGTCAGTCTAGTTTCGTGAGAAGTACACTGAACTGATCCTTAGGAAACTGATCCCAGTTAGAATTAGTCATCAGTAATTTGCTGTAGACATTTTGAAATCAAATACCTTGAAATAACTAACCTTTAGTGAAAATATCAAATTCTTTACTCCACTTGCAAACGTTTCAGAAAGGATGTTACCATAGATGTAAAGGTTTAAAAAGTGTGTCCTCCGTCATGTCCAGCTCTTTGTGACCCCAGGGACTGTAATCCACCAGGTTCCTGTGTCCATGGAATTTTCCAGGCAAGAGTACTGGAGTAGGTGTCCATTTCGTACTCCAATCACAGATGTATAGTGTTATATAAATATTATAAATGAAATTTATCTTATTAAATATTATCAAAACTTTTCCATAAGAACAATCATTGAAATGGAAAAAGATGCCATTGGAAAACATATTTCGGGGAGAAAGAAATTTTAAAATTTCTTCCCTTCCTTTGCCTAACCAAATAATCTGATATCAATTTAGAAGGTAATGCCGTTTAGCTATTAGATTTTAGAATGCAAAATATAATAATTTAAATGGCAATTTTAGTTAAAATCAGTTTTTCACAATTTTTTTTATTAGTGCTCAGTTGTTCAAGATGCTGATTAGGAAAAGCACCTCATTATTCAAAATATTAGGGGTACAATTGAAAATACAGCTTTCAAATGCTTTCTTTATGTAAAAGATTTTACCTTCTTATGCAATTTATTTGCTTAGATATTCTCTCCTTAACTAAACTTAAGCCCCTGAAGAGATAAATGCCCAGGACAGTGTCTGTTCACATTCAAGAGTCAATGACTCATAAAGGAGAAACAGGAAGGCCTGAAGAATTGGAGAGAGAGGAAAAGGAAGAAGACTGTGGAGGAAAAGCCATGTAATTTTTAATGAACTATTTATTCATACATGATTAATTTTTCCCCTGTATTATTCAGGATTATAACTCAGTTATCAGTGATTTTCACGGTGACCTACTATATAATTCAAAACACAGTGTGATGCATTTCTTTGTGGAAACATGGAAGATGCTATAACAGCAATCAGTTGACTTCTGTAAAGCTACATCCACTCTGTGAAACCATAAACCATTTATGAAAGGGAGAGAAAATAAAGGAAGAGATGAGAGTGAAAGACAGGTGTAAAATATCTTTAGCACCTATACAAAGAATATTTTATTATTCTGCTTCAATTCAAGATAAACCTCTGTGTTACTGTATGATTCCTTCTAGTGGAATTCCTCCACTTTTGTGTACATGGCTTAGAACATGAGAGACCATGGAACAAGTTTTATAATGTACTCCTTCAAGAAAAACACAACCAATAATGTCTATTCACTATCAGCTGAGATGAAATTTCTAATTAAGCAGTTTATAATCATCATGTTTCAAAAATATTGATGCAAAATTAAAAGCTTGTTGTTGAAATTTTTAAATATATTTTCAAAAATCACATTTCTGAATCAATGTTAAAATTTTGGCGTTAATTACCTAATACATCTTTATTCTGCATCTCAAATATAATTTACTGATAAGAAAATACAAGACTTTTATGCTTAAAATGGACTTCCCAGGTAACTCAATGGTAAAGAATCTACCTACCAATGCAGGAGACACAGGAGATGGAGGTTTGATCTCTGGGTCAGAATGATCCCTGGAGTAGGAAATGGTAACCATTCCAGGAATCTTGCATGGAAAATTCCAGGAACAGAGGAACTTGCAGGCTGCAGACCACTGGATTCGCAAAGAGTTGGACACAACTGAATATGCATGCATGCTTAGCATATTGATAGTGAAGGAAGTTTTACTTTTTACTGTCTGTTTAAAATATTGCTTCTGACAAGGTCCAAAATAATGGGTAGGATTAAGGTACAGAAGTACTCTGTGCTTCTCTGAAACAGTAGTAGTTATTTTTCAATCCTGATTTAATACTGATATTGTTAATTTCTAACTACAGGATACTGGCCACAAAGTTTAATGCACTTCTCTATTTTGAACAAATAACAGTACTTATTCCACAGAGTTGTTTAAGTAGTAAATGAGACAGTATCTGTAAGATTCTTAGCATAATGTTGCAGGTGTCAAAAAGGAATTAACTATTAAAATTCCCTAGAGCTATGTCCATATGAGCCTACCACCGAAGGAAAAATGCATATGTTATGCTTCTCCCTATTTTTGTTATTAAACATAGAACTATTAAGTTCCACTTTGACCAGATGTTTGAAGTACAAGAATAGCAAAAATAAATCAGGAAGGTCTTCTCACACTGGCGGAGAAGTTAGCAAGCAACAATTTCTTTTTACCCTACTTGACCATGTGGTAGCAAACTGACTCTCATTTTCTAATTAATCCTTGATGCTTCTCCATAGAAGAAGCGTAGATAAATGAACTCAATATTTAGCTCTTAAGATGTCCTGTCATAGAAATTCGAGTCAGTTGGTAGAAAAGGAGTGGGTCTGTGACTTTTAATGCCAAGGTGAGAAAATCAAAAGTTTGTCACTTTTTCTCACTGTGTCAAAGAAACAGGTTTTCTATACCCGGTCAGGCACGGTAAGAAGACTAATCCTATACAGTGCTGCTGAGATGCAGAGCTAGGCAGAAATTGCAAGAACCACAATGGTGTCCATAAGTATTAAATATCATCCAAGCTAATTTTGTTATTTCTAAGTCCACAAGTATTCTCCAAGATCGTCTGGATAACTTTCAGTGCTTTCCCCCAGCCCAGCTGCTGACTGGCAAATACAACTGGTGAGCCTCAGAAGTTCTTAGCCTTCGATATAGGCTGAAGATCCACACAAGAATCACCAAACCCTCCCCACCAGCTCAGTGTAACCTACCCAGCCTGAGAACTTTCTTTCGTGTCCTTGTGGTCTTCTTTACCCAAAGAACACGGCACCCCTTTCCTCACAGGAAATGTTGCTCCAGCACTGGATCTCAGAGTGTAGTGATTAGAAGCAACTCCTTGTGTTTGTAAAAGCCCCAGGGCTCCATACATAATTTATTCAAAGTCTTCACAGAGCTGAGACATCAAAATAAGCAAGGTTTGCTAATCTATAAGATTTGTTCCAGGTTACTGTCAGCAAGGCTACTTTTTCAACTGGTCACCTTTCCTATTAAAAAAAGAAGTCTTATGCAGTTATTCTGTTCCATAATTAATCAGATGATTATAGTACAAAGAGATGTGCTGTGATTGAAGTAGGTATGGGTTACTATGGGAGCACCTACAAGGGTGACAAATCTGAATGACTATAGTAGGCTGCAGAGGGGGGAAAAGAAAGAGAACAGAAAAAAGGAAAGCTCTCTTCTAAAGCTGGATTGAGTGATCAATCTTGAAGTAACTGTGATCAGTGGCATAGCAGCTTTCAACCATGAGAATCTGAAAATCATTCATCTTGGCAAGGGAAAAAGGTCAGTGGCTTTAAATGTAGATTTGAGTTCAAATTTGGTCTTTACCATACTATATATAAAATGTAGGTCATTTCTCATCTTCTCTGGATTTTTGTTTCTTTATCTAAAGTTTGGCATAATCACAGGTTTTCATTATGAAGATTATATTTATCTTTACTGAAAAACAATGGAGGTCCTGACACAGGCTTCCCTAAGGGGTCTCACAAGTATGCTGGGAAATTCTAAGACTGCATAGAGAGATAGGATAAGGGGTGGCTATCACATTGACCCTTGGCTTTCCAGGTTTGATCGCTGCCTCTATCAGATACAGAATTGACCTCTGACAACTTAGTCTCTCAGCTATAAAATGGGAATGTTGGTTGTTTCTGGGTTATGTGGCTGGCTGTGGATTGAATGAGTTAATACCTATGAACGTTCAGAAAGGACTTGGGGTGTTTAAACATTCATTTTTAGGATATGTACCTCTGTTATTACTCCTTTTCAGAAACAAAGAGGTCCTGCATTTCAGCTACTCCTGCCTCCTCTTTACCTGATTAGTTACAGAACTAATCACAACGCTGTTTTCTGTATATCGCTCACTACCTATTTGCTTTATCTTTTTCATTGGCACTGAAGCAGGCTGGAATCTCTCTAACCTTAAATGATTAAAAAAACTTTTCTCCTTCAAAATAAATTTCCTGTCTATCTATCATCTTGTTTTATCTTCAGAACCTAGCTTCTTTAAGAAATTTCTTTATCCTTCTCTCATTCTTTACTGCATTCCATCCTGCCTAATGATTTCTCTACTCAGAGCTCTTTCTTTTGTGATGGCTGATCTTCAAGTCAGTAAGTCCAGATAATATTTTCTAGTTTTCACTTTGCTCAGTACTTCAGAAGCATTTCACACTACTTCTAAATTAACATTAAAGTTCAACTTCTAAATAAAATAAGTGCTACCTTATTATAAAATAATGTTAGTAATATAATAATAAATGAGGAGGGCATGGCAACCCACTTAATAGTCTCTCCTGCTGAATCCTCTGGACAGAGGAGCCTGGTGGGCTGTAGTCTGTCGGGTCACAAAGAGTCAGACATGACTGAGAGGATTTAGCATGCACACATGCAATAATAATAAATAACAGAATATTGCCTCGGTTCATTTGATATCCCACTCTTCTGACATTATTCTTTCCAACTCTCCCTTCTCAGTCACTCGGATGGTCTATTTTCTTCTATCCCATCTTTAATTGTTGAATTTCTCTATGCTGTGTCCTAGGTCATATATCCTTTCTCACTCAGAGGCCTTCCTTCAGTTAAGTGTTCAAACCATATCCATGGCTTCAGTAGTTAGGTACATACTAAATATGTTAATGTCTATCTACATCTCAGCTCTTTCTTTTGAATTCTAGCTCCAAATATACACTTGCCTTTTTGTATGTCTTCATATTCAATAGTAAACTTACAGAGCCCTTCTCTACTGGCTCCCATCTCTATGAACCATAACAACATCCATCCAGTTGCGCAAGTTGGAAACCTGAGAATTCTTCAAGACATTCTCCTCTCTTTCATCCCTCATCTCAGAGAATCCTGATGCTCTATTGATTTTACCTCCTAAATGGCTCTCAGACTTTGTACCTCTCAGCATCTTCTCTGCCAGGTTCCTAATCCAAGCTATTATCATCTGTTCCCTGAATTAAGGCAGCGCCCTTCTAAGTGGTCCTATTTCCTTTTTGTCCTGCAAATCCTTTCTCCACAGTATAGGAAAATCAATCACGTACTAATGCAAATTCAAATGCGTCTTGTTTGTAACTTTTCAGTGACTTTCCCACTTTCAATATGTACAAAAACCATTTACTCTCTAGCTTTATTTTCTAACAATTTTGTTTTTCCCCTCTCTGGCCATCCTTCATTTCTGCTAGTGAGCAATACTGCTCCTTGATTCAGACCATCACACACATTGTTCCTTCTGCTCAAACCATTCTTTCTCTTTTCTGTTACCCAAACACTCATTGTTTTGATCTCAATGAAAAGATAAAACTTTTTTTTTCCATGGAAATACTAAAGATCATTATCTAGGCTAAGTCAAAGCCTTCATTTATAGCACATTGCACTTGTCCTTCACAACACTTAACATATTATTTTCAATAGCTGGTTCTCCCACTATACATTTTGATGACAGCAAAATGAAGTCTGTTTTACTCATCATTAAATTCCTAGATTTCTAAAGGGCTGTGAATCCCAAATTCTAGCAACATTTATGAAAGTAATTATTTTCTCATAGTTTTAGAAGCTATCAGTCTGGACTCAACACAATCTTTAATTTCATATTAAAGAAAAAAAAATCAACAACAAAGACAGAAACCAATTAAACTGCTTAACTTTTAATTCTTATTCTATACAATCCATGGAATTCTCCAGGCCAGAATACTGGAGTGGGTAGCCTTTCCCTTCTCCAGAGGATCTTCCCAACCTAGGTATCAGGTTGGGATCCCTAGGATTAACCTGGATTGACCTTCCGAATCCAGGTCTCCTGCATTGCAGGCAGATTCTTTACCAGCTGAGCCACAAGAGCAGCCCAAGAATACTAGAATGGGTAGCTTATCCCTTCTCCAGCAGATCTTCCCAATGCAGGAATTGAACCGAGGTCCTCTGCATTGCAGGTGAATTCTTTACCAACTGAGCTATCAGAGAAGCCCAATTCTTATTATAAAATACCTAAAATACTTTTAGAAATTCAAATCACTGTCATTGATTTTAATTTTTCCTGAATTTGAGAAAGTTCAGTTGACTGAGTATTCTTAGGACTTGAGTTTTTATTACTCTATGACATTAAGGGTCATTGTACCTGCAGTAAGCCAGAGACTAGTATATGTGAAAAAATTTTAGAAAAATATACTAATAAATGAAAGGAAAAGATCTAATTATTTTTATATGTTTGTAAACTTTCCTAGTGGGAGAAGGAAATGGCAACCCACTCCAGTATTCTTGCCTGGAGAATCTGGTCGTCAGGGGAGCCTGGTGGGCTGCCGTCTATGGGGTCGCACAGAGTCAGACGACTGAAGCGACTTAGCAGCAGCAGCAGCAGTGTTAAATTTAAAACCCCTTAGTGAGTATTCTTAAGCCCTCCAGTGGTGAAATTTCTAATTATACTTTAATTTTATTTCTTTGGAAAACAAAGGTCCAGATCTCTCAAATAGTTTGGGGACAGCTACAGATAGAACGAGGAAGGGAGATCCCAGTAAGTTCCAGAATCTTCTAGGTTCAGTTTTGGGTGTCTAGCACCATCCTGTCTCTGGGTGCAGGTAAAGAGATGACAGATTAAGGATACCAAATTGGTGTGGACAAGTGAAAACAAGATCTGAATCACCTTGTTAAGGCGATAATCCTACAGTGACCCCTTATAACAAATCAAAACTAAATAAACCCCAATAGGCCAGAAAGAAGAGAGCAGAAAAATATAGGTTGGTGTAGGAATATGAGATAGGAAAGGAGAGAAGAAAAGAATGAAGGGAGGGAGGGAGGGAGGGAGAAAGGCACCAACTCTATGTTCTATAAAATTGCTAGTTCATATTATATTTTTATTATTCTCTCAGGAAAAAAGTGAAAGTGTTAGTCACTCAGTCGTGTCCAACCCTTTGTGACCCCATGGATTGTAGCCCACCAGGTTCTTCTGTCCATGGAATTCTCCAGGCAAGAATACTGGATTGATTGCCATTTCCTTCTCCAGGGAATCTTCCCAACCTAGGAATTGAAACCGGGTCCCCTGTGTTGCAGGCAAACTATTTTACTGACTGAGCTACCAGGGAAGGACTAGGCTGTATCCTATTTTATTTGGCCTTTTATAAAATACGTTTCCTTTATTTCCTGAATATGCATTAATTATTTGATTGAGCCAACTTTCATTGTATTTCTTTTCTATATATCTTGAGTAAATAGTATATCATGCATAATATATAAACTGATAATCATTATCTCAGTAGATTCAACAAATCTATAAGGGATGCTTCAGTCACAGAAGGGGATTTCAGGACTACAAAAAAGGACTTCTTTTGTGATGATGTGCCTGTGTGGATATTGTTTGTAGCCACATACAACTCAGGGAAAAAAACTGTCTTTGGCATTTGGATTTGAGACAAACATGTAAATTCTCTAAGCTTATTTTCTAATTTATGCTCCTTCATCCAGGAAAGTTAGATCAGGTTCCACATCATGCCACACCCACTTAGACATTAGATTCATGCTCTTATGTGTATTAGAAATTTTGACTCTATATGAGTTTTTTCCGGGCTTCCCAGGTAGCACTAGTGGTAAAGAACCTGCCTGCCAATGCAGGAGGCACAAGGGACATGGGTTCAATCCCTGGGTGGGGAAGATCCCCTGGAGGAGGGCATGGCAACCCACTCCAGTATTCTTGCCTGGGAAATCCCATGGACAGAGGAGCCTGGCAGCCACACTCCATAGGGCTGCACAGAGTCAGGCAACACTGAAGTGACTACACATGCACATACATGAGTTTATCCAAGTACAACTAAGATAAGTTAATTTTGGCATGGGGTAAAAATTCATTTATTATGTATGTACCTTCACTGTTACCAAGATGAAACATGGACTTCCCTAAAAGGATTTGTACTTTAATTAAAAAAAACTAAAAACTCAGTTTTCCTTCCTGGTGGGGGGTGGGGGAAGAAATTGAGACTATCTGTGACTTGCAAATATGTAAAAAAACAAGGGTGTGTGTGTATGGGGGGAGGATTTCCAAAAACTCATAAAGTAAATAGCATGATTTCTTCTAGATCTCATGTCAGCATAAAAGTCAAGTGGTATAACTGAATATGTTTCTTCCCCCTTTAAAGTAATTTTATTTTATAATTTCCCAGCTGATTTCGGGTTACTACAATATGTAAGGCATATATAGAAATGAAAATATAATCATAATTCCTTCAAGTTTTCTACTTTAAAGGTGGACTGGTCATTTTAGTACATAATTTTAGAGAAATGTCTTTTATAGGAAAGTCCACACGCTAGAATCTCTGCAGTGACCTTAATAGATTGATATTTGGTGAGGAAAGCCTCTGCTCATTCTGGAGAAATTACTGCTATTATAATGCAAATAAAATGATGGTCCCATTTATTGGTGCATGCATGCTAAGTCACTTCAATCATGTCTGACTCTTTGTAACCTTATGAACTGTAACCCACCAAACTTCTCTGTCCATGGAATACTCCAGGCAAGAATACTGGAGTGAGTTGCCATGCCCTCTTCTGGAGGATTATCTGAATGCAGGGATGGAACCATATCTCTTATGTCTCCTGTACTGGCAGGCAGATTCTTTATCACTAGTCCCACCTGGGAAGCCCCAGGCAGCCTTCTACTGTAACTAAAAAGCTGCTCTACAATATTCTCTCACTCCCACACTGGTATTGTGTTGTTTAGTTGCTAAATCATGTCCAAATCTCTGCAACCCATGGACTGTAGCCTGCCAGGCTCCTCTGTCCATGGATTTCTCCAGGCAAGAACACTGGAGTGGATTGCCATTTCCTCCTCTAGGCGATCTTCCCCACCCAGGGATCAAATTCACATCTCCTGCATTGGCAGGTGGGTTCTTTACCACTGAGCCACGTGGGAAGCCCTACATTGGCCTTCGCAGGTCCCATATCTTTTGCATTTTGTATTTTGTTGTTATTTTCAAGTTACATCTTTTATCTACCCGTATACTCAACCCATCTTGGACCTGAAACTGTTGATCAATTCACCAAATCAGAATAGCAATTTGTTCCTAGATTCATAGTAACGTTTACAATCAGCAGGGAAGATTTTCCTTTACTTTGAAAGTCCATGGATAGAGCTGGCGGGCTACAGTCCATGGGGTCACAAGGTTCAGACAGGACTTAGCGACTAAACCACCACCACCATAAACTTCTTGGGCTTCCCTTGTGGCTCAGCTGGTTAAGAATCCACCTGCAATGTGGGAGACCTGGGTTCAATCCCTGGGTTGGGAAGATCCCCTGGAGAAGGGCATGGCTGCCCACTCTGGTATTTTGGCCTGGAGAATTCCATGGTCTGTATAGTCTGTGGGATTGCAAAGAGTCAGACATGACTGAGTGATTTTCACTTTCACTTTCAAAGTCTTATAGGACACTTAACAGCCTCCTGACACAATTTCCAAGGCCTACTGAATCTGAGGGATCCATGATTTTCTCCCTGAAGTTGTAATGGCATTAACTCCTGCAATCCTTATGTTCTCATAGAATTTACAACCCCTTCTGCATATTTTATCATCTATCTATCTATCCATTTGTTTATCTTTCTGTCTATCTCCTATCAAAACTGGCTAGGTCTTCCTACATTAGATGAAATAAACTGTATTTATAATGGGATGCAAATATTCTCATGTGATCCTAGCCCCCTGATCAGACCACAGCCTCTCTAACAGTTTTATATAGATATGTCCACTAGGCAACAGTTATTACAGATTGGTCCTTCTAAAAATATATCCAGCTTGTGCCCATTAATGGACTTAGTAAGAAGATTAGCTCTGAATTCTTGCTGTCACTATCACCACCACCAAATCAAAGTCTAGGTTTGTGGTACTCCCCTGAAACAAGCAAGGCATCTTTCACCAGGTCATTTTCCCTTGGCAAAGCCCTCTGTAGACCTATACCCCATGTGTCTTTTCTCCTCGCACTTAATTATGATCATCGTACTATTGGCGGTTATTATTGCATGAAGGTTAAAGTTTCATCAGATGTTAATGAGGCCAAGCAAAAGTGCAGCTATTGTCTCTTTCATTAATTTCCTTATTAACTGCTGCTTTTCTCTCCATGGCTGATTGTTACTGAAAGGACACGAATTTAATATACTGCACATCTCAAGTCCAGGTTTATTTTCCCACTGAGGAAGAGGTGCTTCATCAAGTCAGACCAGCAATTGTTTTCCTTAAATGCCTTCAACATATGGATAGTTATTTTCTAATCTCCCTATGATTTCTGGCTAAAAAGTATTAACCAGAGATCATGGAAACTCTCAATTAACAAATGGCTCTCTATTCTTGAAAGTGTTCATATAAGTGGACAAGCTTTCTGATGGAACTCTTTGTGTTCTCTGCCTAATTTCAGTGTGATTTAACACTGTACTAACATTTTTCCTTCAATGGTATGGAGTGGAACCTATTTTTAATTCAAGGGAATAAAGGACATTGGCTAGGATCCACATTTGTGGGTATTTTCATTATTAAATTAAAGGCTAATAGTCTTGCTAACTGTTTAGGCTCACTGTACTCATTCATAAGCCTCTCGGCATTATTAGATTTTAATTTTGCAACACTACCTCAATACAGAGTCTCAAATGAAATGAATATATATTTACCTTATTTCCTTTAAACTGCAATTAACCTACTTGTATTTACCACTTATTTGAAAGTTACTTGTATTGGTTAGCTTTGCTCTGGTTTAAAAAGAAAAAAATTCCAGACCTTTGCTGGCTTCCGTTGTGTCTCACATTGAGCCTTCCAACAACATGCTGTTTCTCACCCATGTTTTGCTTCATTTCTAGTTTATTCTGGAAGAGCAGCTTCTGTTTGGAATATGTCACTCTCGTGGCAAGGAAAAATGGTCTAGGAACTTTGATTTGTAAGTGGCATCACTCATGTACACTCATAATCCTATTGTTCAGATCCATTCACATGGCCAAAAACAATGTGAATTTGTTGAGAAACTGTACTCCCCCTATAGGAAAGACTCTTGGGCAAGTCAAAGAGCAATGGAAGAGGATATAGCATTCTTTACAGGGAGGTGAGAAATGAATAATTCAGGATAATGGTAAATCTACAGCAATAACCAATACTGTTTTCAATTTGTATGGGACCTACATTTGTTCTGTTTGTTGGAATACCCAAATATATGTTTTAGTGCTCATCCCAAATGCTATAATAAACACAGACACAAGTCATTGGTTCTCCTGGAAATTTTGGCCAAGGAAAATCTTAGCCTATTGGCAAAATATTTAATAACACTTATTTTAATTATTTCTCCAGTAACAAGAAAATTAACTCAGTTGATGACAGATTTGTCTACCTTACATGTAAAGTGGTTCCTACAAATTGGGTATTCTCATTCCCTCTGGCCATAAATCCCAAGACCATGGAAACTAATAAAAACCCTAATACAAATAATGAAATTCCATGGACAATCACTGACTATCACCCGAAATACAAGCTTATCACAGTAACTATCAGAAAGAGCATACCTGTGCTAGTTTAATGAATCTATCTACCTTTCAGGTATGTGGAGATAATCTATCCTTTTATCTGGTTTTGCTTTTATTTTCTAAACACACGTATGTATTTTAAGCAAGTCAGAGTTCTTTTTTCACTAATTTGCTTTTTGAAATAGGGAAGCACCTTTCAATCCTGTCTGTGTTCACTGTGGTAGTGCTTTAATTTTTTCTCTTAGAGGCTATCATGAAACTGAAATTTCATCTAAAATTTTAGAATCTCTGATTGGTTCTCAATCAGTCCTATTCTACTCAACGTTGGAGACCATTTTCATAGTAAGATCACCTGGCAACTTTCATGGCTTCATGATACTGATAGTCTCAGTTATTTACACTCCTAACAGTGTTCTGACTTTGAATGGATACGTCTAATAGCTTTGGAGTCTTCAAGGTCTATATCCTACTGTCAACCTCATTCACCTTTAGTTTTGTATGTTACGTCCTCTTTCTCTTAAGTCTATCTAGCTGACCTATTCTTAGTACAAAAATTGGACATATAATCACGATTCCTTCCTCTATGCTTGTGTGGGTGTGTGCACGCTCAGATGCTCGGTCTGACTCTTTGCAACCCTATGGACTGTAGTCCACCAGGCTTCTCTGTCCATGGAATTTTCCAGGCAATAATACTGCAGCGGGTTTCCATTTTCTGCTCCAGGGGATCTTCCTGACCCAGGGATCGAACCCATCTCTTGTGTCTCTTGCTTTGGCAGGTGGATTTTTTAACACTGCTCCACCTGAGAAGCTTTTCACAAATGGGTCTTCCTAACATCCTTCTCCTGTCAGCATCAACGGGGCAGTAAGAGCTATATCATAGTGATTTGACTGACAAAAATACATGCTATTTACATAAACCATGTGCATTGATACCCATTGAGAGGAATAATTTGATAGAAAATGCAAACTCTGTTGTTACAGGGACCACACATCCAATTTACCCAGGTCAGTGCTGGTTTATGTTTATTGTTTTACGAGTGTACCAGTCTGGAAAACAAAGTATGGGGTTACCCTGTTTATTGTGGATATAGTATCTAATACAAAGTTGAACTTAACCTTGACTTCTCTTGTGTGCATATCTTCTTAGTACTTCCCTTTAAAGGTAAATTCACACACTTTCCAAGCATTAAATGTGCCAGTCTTATTTCCCATCACCTTCACACACAATCTGTGTCATTCTGCAATACACTGAAGAGAACCTGGAAAATGTTTACTGTTGGCTTAAATTTTCCAAATCAGCACAAACATATTATGTAGTTGCTTCACCCATTTGGGAGAGGTTCCTCACTTGTTTCCATTATTGATTTATTTTTCAATGTCCAGAAATTGCTGTAACCATCTGGCTGAGTCAGTTCAGTCTCTTGAATCTTCCCCGAACTTAATATCAAGCTTCCAGGTTACAATGAAATGAATGTCTTCTTCCAGTCCCATATGTAAAGAACTAGACCATCTTTTGTTGCTGTTTTTCCCTTGGGGTATCTCTCAGTTTTCTTGGTGGTGGTTTAGTTGCTAAGTCATATCCGGCTCTTTTGTGATCCTCTGGACTGTAGCCTGCCAGGCTCCTCTCTTCCTGGGATTCTCCAGGCAAGAATACTGGAATGGGTTGTCATTTCCTCCTCCAGGGGATCTTCCTGACCCAAGAATGGAACCCACATCTCCTGCATTGCGGATGGAATCTTTACCCTTGATCCACCAAGGTTTTTCCTTATATAAAAAATTTACTGATTAATAAGGTTCATAGCAACGACTGTAATCTGGGTTTCTAAGATCTACTGTTATAATTGGCACTTACTTAAGAAGCAAGGCTCAGCCTAGTTGTGTTCACTTGGCAAAGGAGACAGACCTCGGAAAGGTTTCCGGGAAGCCAGATGAATTCTTAGAGGCTATTCCAACCGCGGTTCTTGTTTTGAGTCAGGAGTCCATCTAACAACAAGGAAAAGAGTAACCAAAGTTGAACGGGCAATATAGGTCCAGCTTCCTAGACCCCAAACCCAAAGCCAAAACCCCAGTACCTTCTAAGACTTGTGTGCAAGAGCCTAAATAAACTTCCCAAACCTTATAGATGTATTTACTGCCTCAGGATATTGTGTGACCATTGCACAGACCTCATCTGATTTATATGGAAGGAATGGATCAAAGTAAACTCTACTGCTTAGTCACTTAGTTGTGTCTGACTCTTTGTGACCCCATGGACTGTAGCCTGTCAGGTTCCTCTGTCCATGGGGATTCTTCAGGCAAGAATACTGCAGTGGGCTGGGCTGCCACGCCCGCCTCCAGGGGATCTTCCCAACCCAGGGATTGAACCCAGATTTCCCGCATTTCAGGTGGATTCTTTACCATCTGAGCCACTAGGGAAGTAGGCTCTATCTGCTTTTTATGAGGAAAAAAAAAAAAACCCAACTTAAAACAACTGATTAAAGTCTGGTTCCATTTGAATGACCAATGTTCTCCCAACCCCCCAAACTCCCACCATGCCCCTGGCTCTGTTTTGTAGTTCCATGACCTTGGTAACATCCTTGATGGTCAAGGTATGCCATGGATTGGTTTAATTGCATCAGTATGCAAGATTTAATAAACAGTTAACTATCCACGACATATTATTCAAAAAGAAAACTACCTTAAATATGTTCACAGCTTTGATGTATGCCAGATATTACCCAGTATACCATACTACCAAACTAATGAGCTATCGGAGTGTATGTAGTCACTGGATCTGTAGCAGTTTTGCTTTAATTTTAGCTATTTTAATTCCTGTTATACTAATATTAAAAGTTTAATGATACAAAGCACAAGAGAATATGAGACCTATAGTTTTATTTTATAGTCCCATTTATTTACGGAATTTATTTAAAAAGCAACAACAACAGAAAATTAGAGCCAAACTAGTTAGTCCCATAACTAAAACAATGTGGAATCCAAACTACAGTATTTTAATGAAGTAACAGGGAAAAGGAAGATGTTATTCTGTTTACCTAAATCGAAAGGGTAAAGATAAACATTTTGTTGGCAATGGAAAAAGGATACTTTGATTCAAAAGCAATTTATTTTGTCAATTTCAAGGCAGTAATTGGATTATCCTCTTGGGAATGTTCTTCACTCTTATTAGCTAATTCCTATTTTTCTTTCGGTCTTATTTAGGAAATTGCCCACTCAGAGATTCCCTCTTCACATTAGGTCATGCTAGTAGGAAGATTTGTAGAATAGGTAAAAAGGACTTGATCTTTACCTATTCTCCTAGTTGGTAGTATCATTTTTAGGATAATTCACCCTTTTATTCCTTTATTCCTGAAAGGTGGTTTATAGATATTTCTTCACCAGACTGATTGAAATCATCAGTTGACTTGAGAAATTTATCTCAAAGAATAACATACCTATTTTTTTTGTTATTTCTTTCATCTCAGTAACTTGACTAAAAAAAGTAAAATAAAAAACAAACAAAAAAAACAGTCCTCAGTTTGGTAGATTTACTTTTAATATATTTCTTTTCAAATAATGCATACAACATTCAAAAAACTAAGATCATGTCATCCAGTCCAATCACTTCAGAGCAAATAGAAAGAGAAAAAGTGGGAGTAGTGGCAGATTTTATTTTCTTGAGTTCCAAAATCACTACCGACGGTGGCAACTGCAGCCATGAAATTAAACGCTGCTTGCTCTTTAGAGGGAAAGCTATGACAAACCTAGACAACATATTAAAAAGCAAAGACATCACTTGTCTGACAAAGTTCTGTGTAGTCAAAATTATAGTTTTTCCAGTAGTCATGTACGGATGTGAGAGCTAGACCATAAAGAAGGCTGATAGCCAAAGTATTGATGCTTTTGAACTGTGGTGTTGAGAAAGACTCTTGAGAGTCCCTTGGACTGCAAGGAGATCAAACCAGTCAATCCTAAAGGAAATCAATCCTGAATATTCAATGGAAGGACTGATGTTGAAGCTGAAACTCCAATACTTTGGCCACCGATACGAAGAGCCAACTCATTGGAAAAGACCCCCATGCTGAGAAAGATTGAAGGCAAAAGGAGAATAGGGTGACAAAGGATGAAATGGTTAGATAGCATCACCGACTCAATGGATGTGAATCTGAGCTAACTCTAAGAGATAATAGAGGACAGGGAAGCCTGGTAGGCTAAAGTCCATGGGGTTGCAGAGAGTCTGACACAACTTAGTGACTAAACAACAACAAATACTTCATTTATAGAAATCCAATGAACAGATTTTTGTATGTAAGGTATTAATGGAGTCAACAGTCAGTCAGTTCAGTTGCTTAGTAGTGTCCGACTCTTCGCAACCCCATGGACCACAGCATGCTGGGCCTCCCTGTCCATTACCAACTCCCGGAGTTTACTCAAACTCATCTCCATGAGTCAGTGATGACTTCCAACCATCTCATCCTCTATTGTCCCCTTCTCCTCCTGCCTTTAATCTTTCCCGGCATCAGGGTCTTTTCAAATGAGTCAGTTCTTCGCATCAGGTGGCCAAAGTATTGGAGTTTCAGCTTCAACATCAGTCCTTCCGATGAACACTCAGGACTGATCTTTAGGGTGGACTGGTTGGATCTCCTTGCAGTCCAAGGGACTCTCAGGAGTCTTCTCTAACACCACAGTTCAAAAGCATCAATTCTTCAGTGCTCAGCTTTCTTTATAGTCCAAATCTCGCATCCATACATGACTACTGGGAAAACCTCAGCCTTGACGAGATGAACCTTTGTTGGCAAAGTAATGTCTCCACTTTTTAATATGCTGTCTAGGTTGGTCATAACTTCCCTTCCAAGGAGTAAGCATCTTTTAAATTTCATGGCTGAAGTCACCATCTGCAGTGATTTTAGAGCCTCCCAAAATAAAGTCAGTCACTGTTTCCCCATCTATTTGCCATGAAGTGATGGACCAGATGCCATGATCTTGGTTTTCTGAATGTTGAGCTTTAAGCCAACTTTTTCACTCTCCTCTTTCACTTTCATCAAGAGGCTCTTTAGTTCTTCTTCACTTTCTGCCATAATGGTGGTCTCATCTGCATATCTGAGGTTATTGATATTTCTCCCGGCAATCTTGATTCCAGTTTGTGCTTCATCCAGTCCAGCGTTTCTCAAGATGTACTCTGCATATAAGTTAAACAAGCAGAGTGACAATATACAGCCTTGATGTACTCCTTTTCCTATTTGGAACCAGTCTGTTGTTCCATGTCCAGTTCTAACTGTTGCTTCCTGACATGCATACAGGTTTCTCAAGAGGCAGGTCAGGGATTCTGGTATTCCCATCTCTTTCAGAATTTTCCACAGTTTATTGTGATCCACACAGTCAAAGGCATTGGCATAGTAAAAAAAAAGCTACCTAGTATCTGAAGACATTGACATTTCAGATTTCAGATACATAGTATCTGAAGACATTTTTAAAGATTTAAGTAAATCTTTGTGCTAGCTGCTTCTAATGAAATCAATACAGTTTAGTCCAGTATATATCTGTGTCATTAGTCCACAACTCAAAGTAATATTTCATTTACAACTTTATCAGTCACTATAGTCAAGTCTGTCAAGGTTTGAAGAATTACAGGAAGGATTTAATACTTAGGAAATGTATATATTGTGTTTATTCTCCCTCTGCTCAAGTGTTGCCTTTGGATTTCCATATCATCAGGGATTTAATTCATTTTGATTCAAACACCCAGTTTCACCAGCAGAAAATTTTGGTGTTCTTCAAATTTTATAGCTTCTGACTTCTCTCACTCTCTTTCTCTCTCTCTTTTAAATTTCCATATGACTCCTTAATTCTTTTAGATCTACCTAGGGAATTTAATCACTTCCCCAACCCACCCAGCACCCACAACACCGCAGCCTAGAGCATAATCCTAGCCATCACCAAATTCAGTCACCAGGTATGTCATTATATATGTAGTTTTATTGAATATTTTTTCAGGATCATTAGAAGGTGAGTGTTCAGGAGAGCTCAGACAAATTGGAGGTTGAGAATGTGATGATTTACATTATATTGCTCACACTAAGGGCCCCTCCACTAGTGGTAAAGAACCTGCCTGCAATGCAGGAGACATAAGAGACTTCCTTCTCTGGGTCAGGAAGATCCCTGGGAGGAGGGCAGGGCAACCCACTCCAGTATTCTTACTTGGAGAATCCCATGGGCAGAGGAGCCTGGTTGGCCACAGTCCACAGCATCGCAAAGAGTTGGACGTGACTGAAGCGATTTGGCACACTGACCCTAGAGAACACTACTTACTCTTCTGGAATCTCTTTCTTGACCTCTCAACATTTCTATAATGTTCAAGCTCCAGGAAGATGGTTCTTTCTGATTAGTATAACCCCTGTTTTCTTCTTTATTTCTTCAGTGTTTTAAGCTATTATCTCTTGGAGGATTTTCCCAATACGTCAATTTGTCATTCTCACTCTTAACTCTTAATTTATCACCAATTTTAATGTGCTTGTACAGGTACTATTTTAAAAACAGAATCTTGATTTATATGTTTTATTGATTTTATTTTCTCTTTGTTAACTGGAATTATGTTTAAAGCATTTCCTAAGGTCATTAATTATATTCTAAAATATTTCAATGATTAAAATATATAATTTGAATGCTCCATAGTTTATTAATTATTGTCCTGCAATTGAACATATTACTGGATCCCATTTTTTTATGCAATTAAAAATAACACTGATATGAGCAAGTTTGAACATAAATCTTTTAGTGAATTTTTGACTATTTCCTTATAATTGATATCTAAAAGAGGACTGCTAGTTCAAAGCTATAAAATATATTATTGCTTTTTTAATAATTATAAAAGTCAATCACTTTCATATATATTGTAATGTATTATTTTAACTATAGCTATCACTATAGTCCAGTGTAAAAAGAATATTATACAATGTGCAATAACTAGCAACTTATATTTTATAAATTCTATCTTGGAAAAATTGCCTATATGTGTATAGATAGGCAAACATCTACAAATAGGATGTACATATATCATATATTTATATATAAATGTATATCTGTATGTATCAATACTTTTCAATTTATGTGAGTAATATGCATTTCATTTTTAAAACTGCTGTATGCATTTCAATTTATGGAGATAAAAATTAATCAATTTTGTATTGATGAAAATTTAATATATTTCATTATATTATTACAAATCTTGCTGCAGTTAATACACTTCTACATATAACCCTTTGTACCTTGCTCTTTATAGCATTTCCTAGAACTTAATTTGCTGGTCAGAGCATATTCACATTTTAAAATTTAATGAATTTGAACAAATAGCTTTTCAAAATTGCTCAATTTCTTTCTATTCAGCAGTCTAGTTGCATAGATATTCAAGTTTTATTTTTCTACAAGTCATATCATTTATTTTACTAATATTGATACAACAGATGAATTGATGGATAAGAACTTGGTAGAAGACTATGTGTATATCTTAGAATATTCTACTAACGTATGCAATATTTCTTAAGTTTAGACACTGTTTAATTTCATCTTAAATAAAAACACATATTCAATAGACAAGTTTATAATACACACATGCATATGTTCATTTATTAGTCTGTTAGGGTATAGTTACATTGTAAAATTTAGGATCACACCTTGCCACAGATCATTTTATGTAGCCTAGAAATTGCCTGTCTTTTGAAAATTATAAGAAATTGCCATAAAAAAAAATTGTCTAGGGACTTCTCTGGTTTTCTGGTGGTTAAGACTTTGCACTCCCAATGGAGGGGGCACTGGTTCAATCCCTGATCAGGGAACTAATATCTCACATGTCATATGGCATGGCAAAGAAAAAAAAAAATCTAGCTTTAGAGCCTTTGCAGACATTTTTATTTTACTTTTTGTATTTCTTCCCTAGACCATTCTTATTTGCTTGCTTTTTTGGATATCAGTAGCTGAAAAACTCATTACTTTTATGGTTTATATAAACAAAGCTCATGAATTTCTATTTCCATGTAGTTTACTCAGTTTATCTAGTCTGGTAGCTTGCTTATTATTTGAGCATGATAGAAGTTAGCATCTTTTTCATTAATATGTTGCAGTTAAGAATTTCAATGTATGAGAAATATTTAACAGATGCTAACTCCCTGAAGGTGTGTATTAGACTCAGACTCAGGTGGATTTAAGATAATAATATTAGACCTGAGAGAAATCTCTCATGCTATTGTCTCATACATATTG
Organism: Dama dama; assembly: GCF_033118175.1. Lineage (NCBI taxonomy): Eukaryota > Metazoa > Chordata > Mammalia > Artiodactyla > Cervidae > Dama > Dama dama. The sequence continues at coordinate 63,842,430 of NC_083710.1, read as the reverse complement.
TTGGATTAAAATTTGTATGGTCAATGCAAGCAATGTCTCCTACTTATTTATTGTGTTCCAATAGAAAAATGCTGAACTACCAACTTTATATTTTGAGAAAATTCACCCACTGTCTAGTAAAGTGTGTATATTGAAATCATTACTATTTTCCGTATCAGTTCCCTTTTCTTTGAGAATGAGGATGGGAATTGTGTGGGTAGAGAGAATGTGTATATTTTGCAGATGAAGATGCCTCTAAATAGTTTAGAAAGTTATAGGAGAAAAGTGTTCACACTTTAATAAACTACAGTTAAGTTGTACTTACAGTTAGTGTCACATTGTCTGTGAGTTCTAAGACAAAAGGTAACACAGAGACATATTGGTTACCTTACCTAAAATATCATTATTTTACATCCATGTGTATGGGGCTTTCCTGATAGCTTAGCGGGTAAAGTGGGTAAAGAATCTTTGTCTGCAATGCAGAAGACACAGAAGATGTGGGTTTCATCCCTCAGTTGGGAAGATCCCCTGGAGAAAGAAATGGCAACCCACCCCAGTATTCTTGCCTGAAAAATCCCATGGACAGAGGAGCCTGGTGGGCTACAGTCTAAAGGATGGCAAACAAGTCAGACACAATTGAGCAAGCAAACATGCCTATCACTGTATGCACACATTTCTTCACTGGAGTATCAATAACAGGATTTTCAATTACATTATTTTAATGTAGTTTGATACAAGTCAGTAATAATGATAATGTTTCAACATCATTACTGTGCTGAGACACACCATTAATATTTGGTGATTATTTTCTATTGAATATTTATTTCTTCTATATATTTATAAATGTTAATGTTTCTGCTTCCAGCAATTATGTTTTTTTCATAGAAACATACAGTGACAGTTAAAAAATTCATTAAATAAAATTGTTTGTCACAATAAAAGTTTCCTGGAAACATCATACCTATTATATCCATTATAAGGTATCATAGTAGAGGCTCAGTTTGGGTCTCTATTGCTGGCAATTCCTTTATTCAGCAACACCAGTAGATAGTCCTTGGTTTGATGGGGTCCATGCTATTTGTCCCTTACCTCTGCCCCTGCAATACTAATCATTATAATTCCAGTGCCTAAGCACTAGATTGGTGGCCTGAGACAGAGCCCTACTGAAATCTACCCACTGGACAACCTGTTGTCTACTCGCTCATGCTTCCAGTCCTTAGGTCCATCTACATAGTTCTTTCCTGGGTCTCCTTGTCATCAGTATTTCAATCTCACTCTTCCCAGTTCCCTGATGAATAAACTGAGCCAATCTCTGTTGCCATGGGTATGTATATTCTTACTCAGGTCTTTTCAAAGTAGCCTGTGCCCACTGGGAGAATTTCCTTCACTATTCTCTTCTGTCTTTGAGCAAGGATCACTTTTGAGAAGAACGTTAGTGCCAAAACAACCCATTTTTAGCTTCTAGTCTCACACCATGCTGGCCCATCCAGGAAACAAGTTCAAATTCTTGGACCCTTCATCAGCTCCTCAAAGGGTATAGATATCAGCTGCGAGAGAAGGTTTGGTGCAAAACTGGTAGATGACTTGGGGTGCTGGGCAGCTGACTTGTGCAGCCTGTGCTTCCCGAGTCCTCCGGAGCCCACTTCCATTGTACGCTGAACTGCTCGTGAGCTCACCCATCATTGTGTGGATGTGATAGTATCTACTTCATAATGGAACATTTGGTGACAACATGTGATCATTTGCTGTCCCATAGTCAGATGCACTTTTCTACTAGGGTCCAGGAGCATGCCAAGAACTGATTTTAAAATGTTGGATAGGAACTGCCTTGGTGGTCCAGTACTTAGGACTCTGCGTTTCCACTGAGTGGGGCACGGGTTTGATCCCTGGAAGGAGAACTAAGATCCCACATGCTTCATGCTGGAGCCAAAAAAAAAAAAAAAAATACACACACACACACACACACACACACACACAGGAAAACTTAATTAAAAAACATGTCGTATAGTTTTCTGCCACAGTTGGCATTGCCTTTCTCCAGAGTCCTAGTGTCTGTCTGCACTTTGACTATTGTATTAAAACTTGTCAGTCTTAGCAAATACCTAGCAAATCTGTATGGCCTTTTTCTACCAGAGAAACCTCAAGTACCCTGAGATCTGTAGAGTTATAAGACCGAAATGGCAGGGCTTTTTATAACACACTCTAGAATGGATGCAAACCTTTTTCTTGCCCGGTTTTATTCAAACCTAGCACACTTACACACCAGTAAATGGGGTTGTGGCAGTATTCCACAGCATGGAATACACTGATATCAAAACCTAAAGATGCCTTCCAAGCTTTATGTTTTTTCTTAATTGTAGGAGGCACAGGCTGCAATGACTTAACCTGTACTTTGGAGTAGAATGTCCTAGTATGCCCCAGTTAACTTTACTGTAAGAACTTTACCAACACGGCAAGCTCAAAAACCTTTGCAGGTTCACCTTGCATTCTCTAGAGTATAGTATGTTACCAAGTCATTCACAATGCTTGCCATTTCTGGCTCATCAATCACAATTAACATGCTGTCATCAATAGAGTGGACCAATATGATGTTGATAGTGTGGTAAATTTCTGAAATAGAAAATGTAGGAAGAAATGACTGAACATGTGGTTCATATGGTACATTTTGAGTTTCAGATGCTAGTGAGAATCAGAACTGAAGAAGTCAAGACATTCTTCCAAGACTTATGGCAAGGAATCAGTTTCTATCAGAATAGTTGTAAACATAGTTCAGTAAAGGTATCAAAGAAAAAGAGTTGTGTAATAGAAAATGCCCAAATTTGAGGAATAAAAAGAAAAAAAAAACTTCACTTTTTGAAAGCTATTTTTTAAAAAAAAAAACTCTCATTTTCTTTTAAACTTGGCAGAATCCTCCCTTGCACATTAAATATAAATCAAAGAACTGAACTATTAGATAATGTTGCAGTTTGACCAACTTTCAGAAAGAAAAGCATATCAAAGTTGTCTAGAAGATTCATTTATTAGCTAAACTCACCAAGACAACTATCATAAAAAATCTGTCATGAGCTAAAAAGTATTTAGAAGAATGGCTTTAACCTTTACAGAACAGGTCATTTTATTTTATTTTATTTTTGAGAAACAAAAGGAAGTATAACTACTAGATAAAAAGAAAAGTGATTTTTCTAAATGAGATGTAATTTCCAAAACATCTTTTGAGATGATAGGAATAGCAATCTTCAATTATGATTGGGATTTGCACAGAAATACTGGTACACCAATTTAATTGAAAGCAGATGTTCTACTTTTAGTGCTTTTCTAAAATCAGGGAAGATGACAATAGCAACTTAGTAACACAAATAATAGGAAATATAATATCTTACTAATGTTCATTTTATTCAGATTCAGACCTTGCCAAGGAAAGATCTTCTTTTGTTTAAACTAGGCTTAATTACTAAAATAGTTTGCTAATTCTGCTTTTCTTGATGTGCTTCTAGTAGGTTAAATTCTTGCAAAACGATGCTACTCTTTTTCCATGTTTTCTTCCTTCCCCACCAACAGAGATGCTTTTACGCTTTGTTCGAAATATCCCAATGGATCTATGACAAATATTTTAGGCATATATCTCACTCATTAGATTATCATTAATTCCAGAATTGTTAAATAATTGAGTATCAATTTTCTAGTTTCAAGTTTATATCTTGTTTTTCTTTATTTCTTCTCAGGTTGAATTAGCTTCCAGTTAGAGGTCATAAGAATTCATTTGAGTGACTTTTCTAAACAGCTTTATCATTTACTTCTAAAAGAAACACAATGCTTAAACAAAGTCCATCTGAATATGCAGAAAGATCTGTTTAGTGTAATCAGAATCTGTTTATTTTTGTTCTCTTTGTTTTTCTCCTCTTGTCCTTGGGATCTATCTTCCTATGTCTTCACTTTTCATTTGCAACAAATGATGAAACAATAAATTAATGAAAGCAACTCTAATAAAAACTTTTTTTATATAATAACTCAATTGAAGCAATGAGATGTCTTGACTCTATCCTTGTATTTAAAGACATACAAAAAAAAAAAGGCTAGTGAGCTGGGTACATTTTCATCCATCATACAAAAAAACCAGGCAACACAAAACCTTTAGTGTATTTGCCAAGTAATATAAAAAGCTATAAAAAGTTATGTTTTAAGTTTATAAAAGAGTAAATAAGAAAAATTGGAATAAATAAGTTGGAGTTCTAACTACAGATAACATCATGTCAGGAATTTTAATGGCTTGATAATAAAAGAGTTGAGGGCATTTTGATATTTAATTGTCAAAGAGCATTAAGAGATTTATGAGAGATTTTTACTCACACAGAACTTGAGATATAATAAACAATCAATGCTTTTGATGATGGTCATATGTAGGGGTGACTAATTTATCATCAATCAGCAAAGTTTTGAAAATTGAACAGGTTTTAAAAATATAATACAACTATATCTATGTCAAGTAAATTTATATTTATTAACTTTTAAAAAGCTATTAGCCAAACTATCTTTTCTTTATACATGTCTAAATTTTGTCTTACTAATAAGCAGCCTAACAGGCTATATTTCCTAAGGTAACATTTGGTGATATTTCTATGAAAAGGTTCACATAAGGAGAGAATTGTCCTAGTCTTATAGATAGTTATATCTATAAGATTACCATATTATACGTATAATATTAGCATATATCTATATAGTTATATATAGTTATTAATATATAGCTGTATAACTATACATATAGTTGTATATCCTGGATGAGGGCATGGCAACCCACTCCAGTATTCTTACCTGTAGAATTCCATAGACAGAGGAAACTGATAGGCTACAGTCCATAGGGTCACAGAGTCAGACACGACTGAAAACAACTTAGCATGCATGCATGCAGAGTTATATATAGTTATATGTACACGATTATATAACTATACTTATAGATATAACTAAGTATTAAACTGAAACACTGGAAAATGCCACTGAAGAAGCTAATGTCTTCAAAGTGGAGTTCTACCAAGCCCATTTTGGCTTACTTTAATGCAACTGTTAATATGACAACAATTAAAAATGAAAACATAAAGGATAATTTCCAAATTATATGGTCCAAACTATTCCAACACATGTAAAATGGAGATCTTTCTGACCAAACTTGGATTTGTATGCTCCTAGAAGTCAGATAAAAAATGAAATATTTACATTACATCAGGATACATACAGAATAAATTTTATGCTCTCTAACATGTAAAGTTTTATTATAAATCAATGAGGTAATATTGTATCTGAAAAATGACTAATCAAGATAAGTAGGCCAAAAGTACATTAAGAAATAATATTGAAAGCTTTAGCAGGCACAGTGGTGCTTTTTTTTTCTCTTAGGTGAACACCTAAGTCATTTTTCCTTTATGATTCCTTTAAAGAACTTTTAAAAATATTTTCCTATACAAAATTTGAGAAATGGAAAATGGATTAAAAATGTATATTGCTAGAACAGAGCACCTCAACCTTTATCTTTTGCTCATGGGAAAAATTGAATTTCAATAAAATAATTTTATAAATGGTAAAATATGATCAATATTCAATACAGAAGATATATTGAAATCACACTACCTCATTTGGATTATTTCAACAAACTCAATAATCTATCTTCTTTAATTATATGTGATTACAATTTATTTTAACAGCTACTTCTCTGTTTTTCCCTCCCATTTGTACTCTCAAAGCCAAAAAAGTCACTTTGGAAAGCAAGTCATCAAGGACAGCTAATAACCATAATTATCAATGGCAAGAAAGTCATCCTAGCTATATAGCCAGCATGTATGGTAAACTCATCTTTATTCTCAACATAAGAGTGATAGCATCTGTGTTTCCCGCAGCTGTGTGCATGTATTTCCAAGGTGGCTCAGTGGTAAAGAATCTGCCTGCCGAGGCAGGAGACATGGGTTCGATCCCTGGGTTGGGAGAATACCCTGGAGAAGATAATGGCAACCCACTCCAGTATTCTTGCCTGGGAAACTCCACGGACAGAACAAGCCTGAGGGTCTCCGGTGTGTATGTCACAAAAGAGTCAGACACAGAGTCAGACACAACTTGGAGACTAAACAACAACTATTGATTATAATTAGTGTGAGTTTTTATGTGTTAGCTTATTTCCACATCATTTAATTATTATCAAATGCCTAGAGTTTCGAAAATTAAATTCTAAGTAGAATATTTCTCCTGTTACACAATTTGGAAAAAAAAAATATTTCCCTGGTACCATTTGATGTAAAAACAGCAATTCAATGAATATTTATCCATATATTTAAAAATCCTTATGAGGATAACCTGCAGTAAATACTTCTATTGTTGTTTGGAACTAAACACATTGTGTTCTAAAAGGAAGATATGTTGTGGTAGAAAAACGATGAAACACAAAATTAAGACTCAAAATTAGTACAATTCTACTAGTCATAAAAAATACTGATAATATTCAGTGTGAGTCATTTTTATAGATCAATTTATCATTATTTATTATGATATGTCTTTATGTAAAAACACATGTAAAGTAAGTTAATAAAATATTCTATGTAAGGAGAATGAATCTGCAATATCACTTTTAAATTCTCATTATTCTGAAATACCATGATTTGTTTAAAAGAGTGCCTCAAATTTGTTAAAGATATTTGTAATTCTTTGTTACAATAAATAATATTAAGATAAGAAAGCTTTAGATTTAAGCCTTTGTCCATATTTTATTTATATTTTCACAATATGTTCTTGAAATTGTACATACGAAAGTGCAAACTTCTTTTTTTTTTGCCTATACTGGTATTTATGTCACTGTGCCTGTATATGAACTTGGGCCTTTACCTGAACTGTTCTCAGCGTCGTGTGTATGTGTGTGTGTGTGTGTGTGTATACACATATTGTAGTATAATAGAAAAAGAAATGTCTCCACTCTATTTTATTTTTTTGAAAACTTACATTTGAAAATTTGAAATTGTTTTATATATTCTTCCTTAGGAATAGGCTATCTATATAATTTACATACTTTGTTATTAAGATGTTCCTTTTTTCACTAATTTGCGGAAATTCTTCATGTATCACAGAAGCACACATTATACAATTTATATGATTAGTGCATGTTGTAATCAAGTATTTCTCCAGCTGCCTCTAAATTTAATTTACCATTTCTCAGATATGGAATATTTTAAATTTATATGTAGTTTATTTTCTTCATGTTGTTTGGTTTTGGAGTCATGTTCAGAAAAATTAGAAAAATATGTATATTTCTGTTATTTTACAATTTTGCATTTAAAGTTTAGGCCATTCACCAATTGAAACTTATTTTGCTCTATTTATTTAACCTGTTTTACTCAAGTTTAGAGCCATTCCTGGAATTTTTGAGTCTATAAGCTCTGCTAATTTCTGTAAATATAATTGTATTCATTTTTCTATATATCATTTTGTGTATCTTATACTTTAGAAAGTTCACTGTACATTAAGGCTTACCAGATGGTGCTAGTGGTAAAGAACCTGTCTATCAATACAGGAGACACAAGAGATGCAGGTTTGATCCCTGGATCAGAAAGATACCCTGAAGTAGGAAATGGCAACCTGCTCAGGTATTTTTGCTTGGAGAATCCCATGGACAGAGAAGCCTGGACGGCTACAGTCCATGGGGTTGCAAAGAGTCAGACACAACTGACCACACACAATTACAATATTTCTTCAAAAAAGTTTAAGCCTGGCAGTCCAGTGGTTAAGAATCTGCGTTTCCACTGCAGGGGCCACAGCCTCCATCCCTGGTTGGGGAACTAAGACAATTGTGTGGTGATGTAAAAAATAAAGAAAATAAAATGGAGAAATAGCATTATCAAAAAACAAAGCTTTAAGCCATTGACAAGTATATCGAACCTTTTTCATATTTTTACATAATATCCAAATTACTTGAACTTTACATAATACAGGATACAAAAAAAAAATAGAGAAAGAAAAGGTGAAATTATATCCCATGCATTTCTTTGAGATAAACTTAGTCAAAGGCTGCAAATAGGCAGATACTTATTTCTGTAAAGAAAGTGAATAGGACTCTGGCACTAGGACTTGAGGTTGCCTTAATACGTAAATCTATGAGGTATCAGTGTTCATCTCCTGTAGTTAGTCATAATGCTAATCTGGCAACGACTAAATACACTGGAATAATAGCTTTTCAGACCATTATGTAAAGATCCACTTTTGTAGCATGAAGCACCTGACCGTTAAAATAAATACAAGATTCTAATCTTTTAAAACCATTTATATTATCTCATAAAACTTGATTTTAAATATTTTTAAGCATGTATTTATGTTAGAGTCAATATGAAGCTAAATGTATTGTTCCAATTATTGTAAATATAATATGAAACTAATTTATACTTTAACCTGATTTTCTGTGGAAACATTGTTTAAAAAAAAAAAAAAATCCCTCAGGCTCATTTCATTTCTGGATGTCTTTTCTCTGTAACTTAACAACATCTGTCAGTGGAGATTCCCCAGGGAAGACAAGCTGCTCCCCAATCCTGAGTCATTCACCTACACAACATTACGGTGCAGGTAGGCACCGTCCTCCAAATTCGGATTAAGGTTCATTGGCTCTTATAGACTATTCCCCTGCCCCTCCTTCCTCCAAAGAGAGTTTATCAGTCAAATTTGTACTGACTTGCCTTAGATGATGGCTTGGCTATCTAGATGGCGCCTTTCTCCTAGAATCCATATCCCTCCACCAGGAGCCTGAGGATCCCTCGTTCTGTTTCAGTTATTCCACGTGCAGAGCTATTGGAACCAGGATACATAGTTAGAAACAAGCATACATAGTCAGCACTTAAGACTATCCTCATTCTCAAGGACTCTTGTCTTGATGAATGATGCTCCAGCTGTCAGGTCAAGAGCTTGAGCCTAAGAGATAAACGATTGACCCCGTGTTGAATGGATTTCCCCTGGACCTCACAAAATTACAGAAGGAAGAAGGAAGCAATCCTGCACTACCTTTCCTGCGTTCAGGGGCACGCATTTGAAATTTCTTTTTATCGGTACAGAAGCCGCCTTCCACCATCATCTCTCTTCTGGGATTAAAACTCATCTCAATGTCATGGCTCTCCCTGTCCTCTCTTAAGATAAACTTGAAATACTTTATTACATAACCCTCATATCACCACTAAGCAGCCTGCTGAATTCACTTTCACATCTCCTAGGTCTGTTTCCTTTCCCTCCTGCTCTCATCTTTTTCTCGAAATTTGGGAGGCAATATGTTGTAATTACTGAGAGTCCTAGATTTTCCAGAGTACTGAAAGAGAGGCCTACGCATCAGGGAACACACACAACAATGCAATTTAGTTGGTGCGTGCATGCCTGCTAAGTCCCCTCAGTCCTGTCCTAATCTGCTATCTTATGGACTGTGGCCTGCCAGGCTCCTCTGTTCATGGGATTCTCCAGGCAAGACTACAGGAGTGGGTTGCCATGCCCTCCTCCAGCGGATCTCCCAACCCAGGGATCCAACCTTTCTCTTTTAGGTCTCCTGTGTTGGCAGGCAGGTTCTTTACCACTAGCTCTGTTTAGTTGCTCTTTTCTGTCTGTAAGGATTAAGCCTTGACCCACTGTTGTAAAACATTATTTGGAGAAGCATCTAAAGCAGACTATCAGCCACTTTCTTCTACAGTGCTAATGCTGGTTCTCCACAATGATTCTCACAGTTACTGATGTGAGTATCGTAATGTAAACTGAGGGGTCTGGCTCCTGCTTAAAAACCTGTGTGATTTTTCAGGCCCACGCACCCAGTTACAAAGGCTTTTCCTGTCAGGCCTCACAAAGAAAGGCTGCTGTCCCCACACCAGGCTCAGTGCATGGCTGAGGGCACTTTGCCAGTCATGCTGGTGGTGTATTTGCCTTTCAGGCCCCTGTGCCTTCATTCCTGGGTCTCTCTAAGACCTTGGGCAAAAGTTCTCTAAACACGTCCCACTGAGGCCTCCTTATGGGAGGAGGAGGGGCGTACTTGAAGCCGGTTTTCCCCACTCTGACTCAGTTCTTTTCCACTCCTAGCCTTTCCTCCTGACCTCCCCACTGCCCCTGCCCCATGGTCCAGAAACCTGCTGAAGCCTTTTGTTTGGAGCTCCCTCAACAGTGGGATGATCCACTGACCCTCAACCTACATACCATTCCATGGAGTAAAATGGAACTAGAAAAATTAGCACTCCCTTTGATTTCAGATTCTTGTTTATACTTTGCCAGTAGTGATTAAAGATTATCTTTCATTTTTGACTTGTTGCTTTAATTGGCTACTCCAACACCTGGTAGCGCTCTTCTTTCTCACAGATGAGCTGAGCTCCTGATGTGAACATCCATCTTTTTAGGATGAAATAGTAACATTTTAAAATAGGGGAGCAAGAGAAACAATTGACCTTGATGCCAAAAACATTTAGTTCACAAGGACTCAGCATTATGTATCACTAATCCCCATAGATTCTCAATATACACTTTAGCCTATACCAGAGGTTATAGTATGAAGTGGGAGTGTTCTTATATGACTGAAACCTACCATTTTTCCTTTTCCTTTCCTCTCTTATTTGTATCCTATTTCTTCTTTCCTTGACAAGAAGAAATAAATCATAGGCAATTCCTCTGGCAATTGACCTTATGGCAAAAACCATTTAGCTTATATAGAATCAGGTGATATATGTCATGGAAGCTGAGGGAAGAGTCATGTTATTGCAGAATTAATATAAAAATACTTCTCCAGTAGATTGTGAACAATTCAAAGGGCAAACCACACTTGTCTAATTACAGACTGTGGCTAGTATTGATAGTTTAGTTAAATGCTTCAGAATGTTCTTGACATAAATAGGAATATCATATAGTTTTTTAAAGCATATTTATTTCCATGTCTTATCAAATATTGATTTCTCTCATATAGGAATTCAATAAACTATAAAATTACAATTATGGTATAATGGCTATATTTATGGAAATTATTCACAGGATAAATTTTAATCACATGAAAATTATTTTCATAGTCTCATATTACCTGTAAAATTAATGACATTTAAATGTAGATTTATATCACTTTGATAATTTAATCCAATAAAAATGACAAAATCATGAGAAAGTGAATTCCTAGTTTTGAAATGATTTTTGTTCTACTACTCTGTGTGTATATATATTTATGTTTGTATTTTGATCATGACAACCATTCTAAGAATATTATTTCCAAGTCTACTTTATAATAATTCATAAATTGTCACTTGTGATGATGGATGGCAGCAAAGTTAAATATGAAGTGGTTACAGAGAAAAACAATCAATTCTAAATTCTGGTTGGTCTGCTCCTGTGATTTTGTTTGAAATCTTTTACTTAACTACTTTTAATGACTTAGAAAAGATAGTTTTTTAAAAATCAAACATAGTTTATGATAAAATTTTTAAACATTAAGAAAGACAAAAGATATTATAAACTGAAAAAACAATTATTAGAAGAGACGAATGGGAAAAGAATATTTGAAGAAAAAAAGTATATTAGTATATATAATTTTGCTTCTAATTAGAGCAGATAATATATTATTTATATTTTGGTATTTTAAGTTATACTCTTCTTCAGGAACTATAAGCCATAACAAATGAATGTATTACATTCATATATATAAAACTGAGATCTTTGTTCTTTTATAAAATCATAGAAGAAATTTCTCTGCCCTGAATTTTCCTCTTTCTCTCTTTCCTTTTCTCATATGAGTTAGACTATTGTTTTTCAAGAGACTCTTACTTCTTTCTGTTAGTTTCAAAGTTTCAATTTTAGAAGAAAAGAAGAAGGGTTTTAAATTATTTAGACCTGAGTCAATTTCAGGGAGTAAGTAAAGTCTTCATAGAAAGAATAGACTCCATACAGAGAACACAAAAATGAAAACAGGTGGTAAAAGAGAAAATTGGGGGAAAGCAGCTGAGTGCAGAAGAGAACACGGTTCAGGTTGATGCAAACCCACCAGGTTATTCTAGGAGAAATTGATGTTATTCTAGAAGGTAATCGAGAAGACAAAGTCATCTGTTCATCTAATCAGACAAGTGACAGGTGTGGGAAGAGACAGACAAGTCATGACAGAATATATAAATACTTCATGTAAATTCTAGAGACTCAAAAACCTGGTTAAGAGGAAAAAAAGCACATTGTAGCTATTAAAAATTGGAAAAAAAATGAAGTTTTAAAGAAAAAACATCACAAATGTTGTCTAATAGAGTAGGTAGTAAATTATAAGACTTGTTTATTTCAGAGTGCTGCAAATTGAACATTCTAGATGAAATCTAAAGGTTTGGAAACCATCATACAGTGGTTCTCTAACGGATGAAGGACACTTTAATGTTTTCTTTTATAATTCACTGATGGTTTAGAGACACAAATACTTTCTAGCAAGATTTTGAATTATTTCGATACACAGGATCAAGATATAGTCACATTTCTGTCTTTATGACTGTGTGAAAACATACTAAGTGATGTACAGGTTATTAAAATCCCTTTAGAGTATAAAGCAATTAAAACTGAACATTTAATTTTAAAATCATGAATATTTAACTCACTAAAAATATCTGACTTTTTTTTTTTTACATTTTTAGGCAACTTTAGTGTCTTGAATAAAGTATGCTTATTTAAACAAGTTCAGCTTTTAAGAGTTTTGAAAATATACCAAACTTTCCTTGATATGGATATTTGACATAGGAATTATGCAAATTCTCAAAATTTATATTTCTAATATTTAAAAAAATATTAGTAAGGAATACAGGGTTGATTTGAAGAAAATGATGATACATGAATGGTGATCCTCTGTACGTGTATACCCCATGCACTTTATCCTTGATTCATGGTCAGATAACATTTTCAGTATGCTAAGTATATACATTTTATGATTAATTCAAGTAGAAGCAGATTAGGCTAGCTTTGGAAGAAACTATCTCTTAATTATAGTAAGTGTTTATACTAAAAAGTATTATAGACTAAAGCATGATGTTAAAGTCTTGAGTTTTATCTCTAGCATAGTTAACTTACCACTGTTCAATAGCATAGACAGAATAATTAAACTCAATTAATATAAGCTTCCAACTTATGCTCTTAACCACAAAGAGAATGTTAATTGATGACACAAGAAAGAACAGTATAAATTTATACACAGTTGGGGATTTTGGGCAAAATCCTTATTGACAGTTCATTGATTCTATTGCCTTCATCAATGTAAAATTACATTTTAAGCTGCAGAAAGGCACATCTTAACATAAGCATTTGTGTAGGCAGGATGATAAAAATATAAAATAAAATTTGATATCAGTATAATGAAGTATATAAAAGCTGAACATTTGGGGCAGGCAGATGTGAGTTTCAGCATTGACTTTGCCAATTAATTTCTTTGTGAACTTGAAAAGTTATTTACTGTCTCCAAGATGTTTAATGGTAAGTGAGGATAATAATAGCTCCTTTTGTTATTGGGTTGCTTGCTTATTTAATACTCACAACTGTACAGTGAATTTAAATGCTTAGTATAGTTTCTGGCACTTGGAAAACACTCAGTAATTATTAACCAAATTAGTATTTATGTTCAGAAATGATTAAAATGTTTTAAAATTTACTTGTGTGCACTTTGATAAAAACACAATGTCATTCAACATAAAAACAAGAAACACAGATATCAATACAATAATTATTATAAGTTGTGTTGATAGATTAATAGATTCAATAGGCTCATGCTCATTTTAAGATCCCCACTAGATTGGAATCCTTTTTGCCTTTTCATGCTGTTCATGGGGTTCTCAAGGCAAGAATACTGAACTGGTTTGTAATTTCCTTCTCCAGTAGACCACGTTTTGTCAGAATTCTCCACCATGACCCGTCCATCTTGGGTGGTCCTACATGGCATGGCTTATAGTTTCATTCAGTTAGACAAGGCTGTGATCCATGTGATCAGTTTGGTTAGCTTTCTGTGATTGTGGTTTTAATTCTGTCTGCCCTCTGATGGAGAAGGATAAGAGGCTTGTCTCTTCCTGATGTAAGAGACTCACTGTGGAGAAAAGATCTCCTTCTGATGGGTGGGGCCATGCCTAGTAAATCTTTAATCCAATTTTCTGTTGATGGACCTGGCTGTGTTCCCTCCCTCTTGTTTGGCCTGAGGTCAAACTGTCAGCCCATGCCTCCACCAGAGACTCCTGGACAATCATAGGCAAGTCTGACTCAGACTTCCTTGTGGACTTCCCTGGGGAAGTTCTGTAATCAAGTCCCACTAGTCTGTTTGCACCTTGGAAGAAACTAACCAACCTAGACAGCATGTTAAAAAGCAGAGACATTACTTTGCCAACAAAGGGCCGTCTAGTCAAAGCTATGGTTTTTTTCCAGTAGTCATGTATGGATGTGAGAGCTGAACTATAAAGAAAGCTGAGTGCCGAAGAATTGATGCCTTTGAACTGTGGTGTTGGAGAAGACTCTTGAGAGTCCCTTGGACTACAAGGAGATCCAATCAGTCCATCCTAAAGGAAATCAGTCCTGAAAATTCATTGGAAGGACTAATGCTGAAGCTGAAACTCCAATACTTTGGCCACCTGACACAAAGAACTGACTCACTGGAAAAACCCCTGATGCTAGGAAAGATTGAAGGCAGGAGGAAAAGGGGGACGACAGAGGATGTGATGGTTGGATGGCATCACCAACTCAATGGACATGAGTTTGAGCAGGCTCCAGGAGTTGGTGATGGACAGGGAAGCCTGGTGTGCTACAGTCCATGGGGTTGCAAAGAGTGGGACATGACTGAGTGACTGAACTGAACTGAGATTGAAATCTTAGGACTAGAAGCTATGCATTTAGTTGTATATTAATTCCCAAATGAAGCAGAGTGTTCAATATATTATAGGTTAAATATACATGCTTGTTGAATGAATGTGTTTTAATCATTCTTAGATTTCTAACTTTTGGAAAATATAGACAATTATATCTTATTTATAAATGTGTGCTCAGTCATGTCCAACTATTTGTGGCCCCATGGACTGTAGCCTGCCAGGCTCCTCAGCCCATGGAATTTTCCAGGCAAGAATACTGGAGTGGGGTGCCATTTCCTACTCCAGGGGAGCTTCCCAAATCAGGGATCAAACCTGAGTCTCTTGCATTTCCTGAATTGGGAGGTGGATTCTTTACCACTAGTGCCACCTCAGAAGCCCACACTTATAAATTTCAAATATTTAAGTCACTAGTTTTCCTCCTAGAAGAGTAAACAAATTCTTCACTCTGATGTTTCTGAGTTTTTAGAAATTGCCTAAATATATTTTGTCATGTTATAAATATACTTTAAAAATAAAAATTCAAAAATGCACTACTGCTAAATGTGATTTTATGGTGTACTGTAACTTATGACAATTCTGCGGTCCATGGGGTAGCAAAGAGTTGGACACAACTGGGTCCACACAACTGAAGTTCTAAATTGTTGCTATTAGCCAACAATATTAGCCAATTTCTGACAATTGTTTGGAGAAGGTGTTGAATGGATGATAAAATTACTAGCAAAACTTTTACCTAATAAGAATCACCCTTCTTGGTTTTGGAGATCATATTTTTTAATACAATCCCACAGGGAAATTGAAGATGATTGAGAGGCTTGCCAGGAAGCTCCTTTGGCACCACCTTTTCTAATTTTCTTCCCTTTTTTCACTCTTTCAGTTTGAGTTAATTGCCTACATTTTTAGGAGAATTGATGAAGTATTTTGTCATGTAATTTTTTCAAGAAACAGCTCTTTGTACTAATCTTTTGAATTTGTCATACATATACATCTCAAAATCAGTTAAGATGCAATGTAGAAATAGAACTACAAATCACAGAAAATTAAATAAGAAGTTAATGGGGTATTAACTATAAGTAGAAAAATACATCTTCGTCATCATAAACACTTGGGCCTCTACTTTTCTGGCCTAATCTGTACCTGTATATGCAATAATTGCTATTTGCAGATTTGATAACTTTGGTTTAGTTTTAGTGGATCTCTTTGGTACCTTTAACCAGTCTACACTTTTTAAAAAAATAATTATTTAATGTTACTTTTGGTTGCACTGTGTCTTCATTGCTTTGTGTGGGCTTTCTCTAGGTGCAGCGAGCAGAGGCTACTCTTTGTTGCGGTGCACGAGCTTCTCATCGTGGAGGCTTCTCTTATTGTGGAGTACAGGCTCTTGGTGCAAAAGGCTCAGCAGTTGCAGGAGCTAAGTTCAGTCATTGCGGTGTGCAGACTCGAGGGTGCACAGACTTCAGCAGTTGTAGCACAGGGCTCATTAGCTGTGGCTTGTGGGTTTAATTGCTCCAAGCATATAGAATTTTCCTGAACCAGGGACTGAACCTGTGTTCCCTGCAATGGCAGGCGGATTCTTATCCACTGTACCACCAGGGAAGGCCCAGTCTACTCTTGATTTTTAAAAGTTCTTGATTCCTTTACATTTATCAATGCATTTTATATGCCAGACACTGCTTAATGTTTCTCAAGCTGGTTTTATTAATAACTCAGTTACAGCAAAGAGTTTTAAGTTTATAATGTTTCTGACAATTTATGTATTGCCTGGTAGCAGAGTAATCCTCTCTGTTTATTTACTTTTTTGACCATTTGATTTGATGTTTCACTATTTAGTAATTTTTTTCAAATCTGAAAATCCCAGTGTACATCTCTTCTTATAGATGCTGTGTAAGGGGTCTCCTCACCAACTCTATGTAAATCTGGCTACTCCATCTTCCTAGCAAGCTATATTTCCTTCTTTATTGTAAGTTTTCCACTTAGAAAACAATATAAATGGCTTCCCTGGTGGCTCAGAGGGTAAAGCATCTGCCTGTAATGCAGGAGACCTGGGTTCAATCCCCGGGTCAGGAAGATCCCCCGGAGAAGGAAATGGCAACCTACTCCAGTATTCTTGTCTGGAAAATTCCAGGGATGGAGGAGCCTGCTAGGTTACAGTCCATGGGATCAACAAAGAGCTGCACATGACTGACCAACTTCATTCCTTAAAATTTGTACTCCTTTATAAAATGATTTATTCTTAGTGAAATAGCTTTTAGAAACATTGCAAAACAAGAATTTTGAATTACAAGAATATTATCACAGACACCGAATGTATACATGAAAATTTATTTTCCCAAAGAATTCTATTATATTAAAAATAATTTATTCTTATAAACCCATGTTGAATTTCTAACAATTTTAATGTTTCTACTCAATAATTTTACATATTGCTTAAGTTTTCCCAGAAAATTTTAAATATTTATTCTGTAGTTACCAGAGACCTTTTTTGATCTTTTCTAATGAATACATATAGTTAAATATCTCAATTAAATCTTCAGTGTACTGGATAACCAAATCAATGAGTAGTTTCATATAAGTTACTTACTTCCAAACTCTGGGATTGGTACTTACAGCAGCAGAATTAGTCTTTGACAATAGTGTCAATTAAATATAAAACATGTCAGCTGATTCATACATTTTCATTTAGTTCTCAACCTTTTGTCTACTACAAATTATAACAAAATAATTAGACTTCAAGTTAACTTCCAAAGATTATCCAATATTTAGTATAAAAAAATGACTGGAAACTATTCCCAAGAAGTTTTCATTTCCTATAGCAGCCATAAACAAGATGTTTATTCTCTTATCAAAATAAGTTCTGCATATAAAAAATCTGAAAGGAGTATTTATGGGCGAAAATCAAGCTGATGGTAGGGCCAATGTTAGGAGGGAGGCAGAGGTTGGAGTGTTCTGGTGTACCAAGGAATGTGGTCAATCTCTGGGAAGTGGAAGAGGCAAGAAACGGATTCTCCTAGAATCTCCATTAGGAATTCATCTGCAAGGTTCTAGTTCCAGGGATGTAGAGGTCTTTGGTGTGGTAGGAGGGAACCTCACTCAATTTATTATAGTCAATGTTACTTAAACTATAGGGCATGTGAGATATCACTGTCATAAAATATAGGTGCCTGGATTTCTATAAAAATATCTTACAATTATAATTAATATTGTACTTCTTTATTTATAGTGTGCATCATGTCACAAGATAATGTAAGATACAATAGGGTTTTTCCAGAACAAAAGTGAGATTCTGTGATATTTACTATAGTTTCAGAGTTATTCCTGATCTATTTAAATCTAAATATTTCTTATTTATGCATAGTTCACTAATTTCACGTTAATTAGAAAAGTCAGCTTATTAATTAGGTGTTATATGCTATAGCAGAATCATTATGGAGTTTATAGCCAAAAAATTTAGTTTGCATTATAACCTTGATTATCTGGTTGTTTAACTTTCCTATGTATCAGTTTCCTCTTTTGCAAAATAAAGGTAATAGATAATTTTACAGGTATTTTTGTAAGGATAAAATGAAATAATTTTGCAAAGCATCTGGTTTTGGCATATCAGAAATGCTCAATGCCTGTTAGGTCACTTACCTGTAGTATATGAAAGACTGTATAATGAATTTGCTTAATTTTGCTTATTATTATGATACTCTTACTCCACTCTGTCATCTGCAAGTAAAACTAGATTAAAGTATCTTGTCATATAATGTATGTCAGTTTTCAATAGCTTCAATCAACATTCTGCACTGATACATAGAAAATACTCTAAATATATATACTACAAAAATAAATAACTATATTATTTGCATTATTAAATTTCAGAATATCATATCGGAAGAATGAAGTGGAATTTATATTAAACAGCCACCCATAGAAATTGACAGGTGAGTACAGATATATACATGAAATTTTAATCACGTGTGACCCAGGTCTTCCAAAACCATTTACCCATAGAGGTCAGACAGCTCATAAGAGATTCTGTCCTTTCAGTACTCATGATGGTGACATCTATTTCTTCCATTAAAACCTTAAAATTTGAACTGTTTTAACAATGTATTTCTAGAGAAACTAAAAATAAGGATCACTGAAGGGAATTTTAAAGAAATGAATTAAAACAATTTGATCAATGGAGTACTCAATGATAAGATACTTATACAATTATCTGATTTTTCAGTGTGGAAATAAAGAGGCCAAAAGAGTATCACTGATGTCTCCAAGATTTAAAAAGAAAGAAAGAAAAAGAAATATTAAGGTCATAGAAAGCACAGAATTCTTACAAAATTCCCGAACTACTAATAATTACTATTAAGTAAAGGTGTAGCTCAGAAGACAGCTACACAAAATTCCTTTTGTGTTCTTCTATCCTTTTCCTACCATCAGTAGATTCAGTTCAGTTCAGTTCAGTTCAGTTGCTCAGTTGTGTCTGACTCTTTGCGACCCCATGAACCGCAGCACGCCAGGCCTCCCTGTCCATCACCAACTCCTGGAGTTTACTCAAACTCATGCCCATCGAGTCGGTGATGCCATCCTGCCATCACATCCTCTGTTGTCCCCTTCTTCTCCTGCCCCCAATCCCTCCCAGCATCAGGGTCTTTTCCAATGAGTCAACTCTTCTCATGAGGTGGCCAAAGTGTTGGAGTTTCAGCTTCAGCATCAGTCCTTCCAATGAACACCCAGGACTGATCTCCTTCAGGATGGACTGGTTGGATCTCTTTGCAGTCCAAGGGACTCTCAAGAGTCTTCTCCAACACCACAGTTCAAAAGCATCAATTCTTTGGCACTCAGCTTTCTTCACAGTCCAACTCTCACATCCATACATGACCACTGGAAAAACCATAGCCTTGACTAGACAGACCTTTGTTGACAAAGTGATGTCTCTGATTTTTAATATGCTATCTAGGTAGATTTGTTTTCCCATATTATCAACCAAAAAGAAAAAAAAGGTTTGCTTTTTTCTATCATAGAATTGTTAGACAATATTTCTAGGCTCTCAAATTGTCATTTTCCCTGTAGCCTGCCAGGCTCCTCTGTCCATGGGATTCTCCAGGCAAGAATACTGAAGGGGCTTCCCATTTTTTCCTCCAGGGGGTCTTTCTGACCCAGGGATAGAACCCACATATCTTATGTCCCCTGCATTGGCAGGCAGGTTCTTTACCACTAGAGCAACCTGGGAAGGCTGTTTTCCCCAATTTCTAATAAACTGCTTAATGCATTGTATAAACAAACTAATGTTCTTTGAAGAGAGGGATATAGGCATGAATGCATAAGCAATCCTTAAAACATGACATCTCGATTTTATAACAACTAAAATAAATACTTGCTATTAAGTGAATGCTGTAGCTTGAAATCATTAAAAAAATAAGGATCTTGCAGATATGCTCATGCTATTGTGAATATTATTATTATTAACATGTTGATAATATCAATGCCATAGTTCTATGTTTTTAGAAGACTAATGATACACTAACATGAATTTTTGGAAGTATTTCAAGTATAAAGGAGGTAGTCTAAGGAAGAATGGCATTTTTTGAAGTTTTTATAGGATTTGATAAATGAAGGAAATTGGATTCTTGACCTAAAATCCAATAATATTGTTATTTGATTTTATTATTCCAATCAAATTTACAGTGAAGGCAATGGCATGATTTTTCTATTTTTCAGTGCTTACTTCATTTTGGAATCAGATTTCAAGTATAATGATAAGTTGTAAGTTCTATACAGTCCTTGACCCAAATATAAAAGAATATACTTTTTATCAGCTAACAAAGATATAGAAGGAATGATATTCTTAGATATAATCATGTACAATTTCATGGTCACAAATTAAAACTAATGTGAGCATACTATAAAATATCTGAAATTAGGTAGATAATTATTTCAGTCCTCAGTATAAACAAAGCAACACAAAATATCTTCTATTTCAATAAATGAGAAAAAATGTAATCTGAACTGAGGCATTGGGCTTAGTTTATGAGAAAAATACTTGGTATATATCCAACATAATTATAGCTTTAGATAAGTACTGAATTATATCACATGAACAAACTACTGTCTCGCTCATAGTGTTTTTTTATTTTGTGATTTCAGTCCTACTGTGTGCATTATCATGGGGAATAGGCTCACACACAGGCTCAGACCCAAATAGGTGGTGAGTGCCCGAGTGCAGTGTGTCCTTTGTTCCAGGTTCTCTCAAGGCTGAGTCAGGATTTATTTTTTTCCTATAATCATAATTGCATTCTCTTACAGGTAATACATCTATGGCTGCTGCTGACCAACTGCTGCTGAGAATGATTTTTGTTTCCTAATAAGGAGGTTGTCATACCTCTTTTAAAATGGTATTCTTGCTTGGCATTTAGCCCAGAAAAGAATACTTTATTTTCCTAGATATTCCTGACATGATGTCCAAAGTCAGATGACCCTTTTCAAAGCTTCCCTGACCCCAAATATATATCCATTTTCTTGCCTTTACCCAGATTCCTCACTCACAGACACTGAGCTGGCTCTTAAATGCTCTTTCGTCTGAACCTCTGCCCTTCCTAAGAAATTCCAGCCTTGCCAATGTTTCCTCCATTATCCTCCTTTCTAACCTCTTTCACCCCAGCTCATCTCAAAAATGACATAATCCTCAACATTCCACTTTAATCAGGCACATATTTAATATTAAGCCTAACATGCTAAGGTATAGGGGGTATAAAGATGAGCAAAACATAGTCTTTTCCCAAGGGAAGCTCGAGGTATAGTAGTGCAAAAGTGACAGACAAGCATTATTGATACATAATAACTTATGAGATCATTGTAAGAAATAGGTATCAGGTTTAATGGTGCACATGAAATGGACCCTGTCTTAGTTATAGAGCTTAAAGAGTGGTGAGTTATAAGGAAGGACTTTCTGCCTAAAGTATGAACTGGAAGATGACAGAGATGGTATTCTGGGGAAAGGAGCAGTATTACCAAATACAGAGAGATAATAGACAAATATCATATATTAATGGTGTGTGAGTGTATATGGGTGAATGAGACAAGGTCTTAGTAGTGAACATCTTATTTATTATCTTAAATACATTAGCCTTCTTCCTATAGGAAGAGTACATCAGAGAATTTTTAATCATGGGAATAGCTTGAGTAGATTTAAAATTTTTAAAGATTACTCTGATAAAAATGTGGATGAAAGAATGGAAGTAAATAATATATACTATACTACATTTAGTGTATGTAATACATGCATTATACTATATTGGGCTTCTCAGTTAGCACTAGTGGTAAAGAACCCAGCTGTCAATTCAGGAGGCATAAGAGACATGGGTTTGATCCCTGGGTTGGGAAGATGCCCTAGAGGAGGGCATGACAACCCACTCCAGTATTCTTGCCTAGAGAATTCCGTGGACAGAGGAGCCTGGTGGGCTACAGTCCATGGGGTCCCAAAGAGTCAGACATGCCTGAAGCAACTTAGCACGCACACATATACTATGTTATACATGTTTATATCAAAACGTCAAAAAAACAACTGAAGTTGGACCTTATCTTATGCCATATACAAAAAATAGCTCAAAATAGATAACAGACTTAAAAGTAAGAGCTAAAACTATAAAATTCTTAGAACAGAACCTAGGAGGAAATCTTCATGACATTCAAGGTAGTGATTATTTCTTGGCTATGGCACTGAAAGCACAGGCAACCAACGAAAAAAATAGGTAAATCGAACTATATCGAAGTTTAAAATTTTGGTGCCTCACAGGACACTATCAACAGGGTTAAAAGAAAACTCATGGAACGTGAGAAAATATTTGCAAAGCATATATCTAGTAAGAGAGTAGTATCTAGAATACATAACGAATGTATACAACTCAACAATAAAAAAAAAGATTGACTAAGAATATTAATAGTCATTTCTGCAAAGAAAATATAAATATAAGCAATGAGCATATCAAAACATGTTCAACAGCAGTAATCACAAGTCAAAATTACAATGATATACCATTTCATACCCATTAAGACTGCTGCTACAAAGAAAAAAACAACAACATAGACACAGAGAGAGAAAAAAAAAGAAAAAAGATTTCTACTACTACCAAAAGCAAAAAGCGAGAAAAAATGTTGCTGAGAATGTAGAGAAATTAGAACTCTTGTGCATCGTTGGTGGGAATGTAAAATAGTATAGCTGATATGTAAAACAGTATGGCATTTTCTTAAAAAATTACAACTAGAATTAGCTTATATTCCAGCAATTCCATCTCTAAGTCCCCAAAATAATTGAAAGCAGGGACTGAAGCATATATGTGTGCACAGATGTTCATAGAAGCACATTATTTGTGTTGGCCAAAAGGTGAAAGCAAACCAAGTGACCACTGATAGATAAATGGATAAAAAATGTGGTCTAACTATATCTATGACTGTCTATAATGGAATGTTTGCTGTGGCTGTTGTTTAGTCCCTCAGTTGTGTCTGACTCTGTACGGCCCCAAATGAACTGTAGTTCCGTTGTCCATGGGATTCTCCAAGCAAGCATAGTGGGATGGGTTGCCAGGCCCTCCTCCAGGGGATCTTCCTGACCCAGGGGTTGAACCCCCGTTTCATGCATTGGCAGCCTAAGCTTTTACTGCTGAGCTACCAGGGAAGCCCATAATGGAATGTTATTTATCCTTAAATAGGGGGAAATCCTGAAACATATTACAGCCTGGATGAACTTTGAAGACTTTATGCTAAGTGAAGCAAACCACTCACAAAAGGTCAAAATAGCATTTGATTCCCCTTTGATGAAGTACTTATAGTAGTCAGAGATAGAAAGTAGAACAGTGGTTTTCAGGGGCTGTGAGAAAGGGGGACTAGAGAGTTAAAGTTTAACTATAGTTACAGTTTAGCTTTACTATAGTTATAGTTCAACTATAGTTTAATGCATAGAGAGTTTACATATGGGAAGATAAAAGGTATTCTAGAGGTGAATGGTGGTGACGGTTTCATAACAAGGTGACTGTACTTAATTTCACCGAAATATACACTTAAAAGAGGTTAAATGGTAAATTTTATGTTATATATCCCTTCAGTCATATCCAACCCTTTTCAACCCTATGGACTGTAACCCTCCAGGCTCCTCAGTCCATGGGATTCTCCAGGCAAGAATACTGAAGTGGGTTGCCATGCCCTCCTCCAGGGGCTTTTCCCAACTCGGGGATCAAACAGGGCCTCCAATGTCCTGCATTGCAGGTGAATTCTTTACCCACTGAAACATCTGGGAAGCTCCCAGGTTATGTATATTTTACCACAAATTCAAAAAAAATTTGATGGCTTAAATTTGAACAGTATTATCCAGACAAAAGAGAATGACTTGAAAACTATTCAATAGACAAAATGGCAGCATGTGAGGAAAGAGACGGGTAAACGCAATGATCAGTACCCTAAAGTGCTGACTACTCTAAGTACTTTACCTGACTCCTTGTACATTTCCAGCAGTAATGGTCTAACATACTAGAGCTGGTACGGACGGTTCTCTTTCATATGGCTGGAGCTGCAAATACCATGAACCAGAATGACAGAGATGGGGTAAGGGGGGCTCTCCAAAGCATCTCATGTTTTTAATAAGTTTCCTAGATGACTCAAAACTTTAGAACTAGAGACAAAAGAAAGATTAGGAAAATAAATAGAGACATCTGGGGAACACCAGTAATAAGAGGAGAAAGACACATGATCTTCAATATGAAGATAGAAGAAATCATCACAGATGCAATATAGATCAGAGAGTGGGAAACTAACCTCACATGATCATGAAATATGGAAGCAATTAACTGAGTCAAACGCAGCAAGTAAGCCCACTAGATAAACACCATCTTTTCTGTGTTAAAAAATATATATATAATGACACAGCAAAATGTAGTTATAGAATCATATATGCAGTCAACATGGGTTGCTAATAGCTAAGAAGCGAATGGCAGATTATGGTTTAAAAATAAAATTTAGTTAGAAGAGAGAGAAGAGACACAATAGCTACAGGAATCATTGTGCAGTGTAGTGTGACTTGCTCAGTCGTGTCTGACAGCTTGTGACCTGATGGACTGTAGCCTGCCAGACTCCTCTGTCCATGGAATTCTCCAGGCAAGAATATTGGAGTGGTTTGCTATGCCCTCCTCCAGGGGATCTTCCCAACCCAGGGATCAAACCCCCTTCTCTTGCATGGCAGGCAGATTCTTTACCGTCTGAGCTACCAAAGATTAAAAAATTCATGTAAATGTGATGTGAGCACATTTATAGACTGAAAGTAGAAATCCAGTAGAAAGGATAAAAAGACACACAGAAAAAAAAGGAGAAGAGAGATGATGAAGCATTCGGATGACAGCTGAGGAACAAGGCAGGCTTGATGACCATGAGTTGGAGGTGTCTGGTTAAACAAACGTCTCTCCTGGCTTTCCAGATCTTGTTCAGTCTATGTACCAACTCACAGATTTCTTCAGTTAAAAGTAAAAACCTTTCACCTCCTAATTATTTTCTTTCCCAAGAAACTATGATAACACTTACACTGTGCTTCAAATTTTAGCTAGAGGTTTTAAAAATTCAATAATGAAACATTTCTAATCATCCCATAGTTTGCTGTCTTTCCTGCCTCTGTTTGAGGCTCAGGAGCCTGGGAAAATTTATATTCCATTTTTAATTTTGCTTCCTCTCTCAGAATGAGTGCCTAAGGGCACATCCATACATGCACTTAGAAAGGAAATTTGCATATGTGGATCTACTCCAAGTGAAGAGTTAAAATGGGGCCAGCTGGCCAGAGCACAGCTATTATACCAATACCTCCTACAAGAAATCATAAGGTCTTTGCTGAGATAGCCTCATTTTTGGGTGCTGAATCCTGATTGTACTCTCATTTTATTTGTACCACACGAGTTGCACAAGAGACTAAGGAATGCTTCAGGGGTAATAGAAATGGGAAAGAGTACCCTGCAAGAAAAATCTCACCTCCAGCACCAGTAACAAATTATGCTGCTGTATGTCTACTTCCTTTTCAGGAAAAGGGACAGTTGAAGTAAGAACTCATCTACTTTGACTATAAAATATGCTCTAGGAAATTAGTTTTTGAAAATTTGATGCAGGAAGTCTATTATATTACTAAAAAGCATGGATTATGTTACCTAAACCATTCTGTGGAATGAAATCATTAAATTCCCAAGTCCCCAAAGAACACTGGAAGAATCTTTCTAACTCAAGTTTGTGTGTTAACATGTTTGATACCCTTAGAGAAATTCAGAAACAATTTCTCCCATGTGAAAAATGAGAATCCTGTTCTTGTTAATACAACTGGTAGACTGGAAGATTCAAGTAATTAAGTTTATCACTGTGAATAGGAAAACGAAATATACACTTTTTATAAGGACATATACATGCATACACAAAAACAAGAGGTTTATCAAAGTGGCCCTTATACTGAACATGTTTCGTGTATTTTCCATTCCTTGGAAAAGACTTATTTTCATTCTGTTTTTCTCCATTTTAGGAAAGCACATGTAAGATCAGTTATGTGTCTTTACCAGTGGTTAAAACTACAAGCATATTCAAGCCGTATTTTTAAAATCCACTGTTCCAATAAGCAATCCACAATAATGAAATATTTCAGTTCATAGTTCATTATGTAAATGCTAAAAAAAAACACATAAAATTATTTACCACTGTTCACTATCTATCTTTGGTAGAGTTAGACACACCCAGAAAGATTCAAACCCAGTTTTAAAAACTAATCAGCTAACAGAAGTAATGAGAGGAATATTATTGACATCAAAATTTGTAATCATAAAAATGTTTAAAAAATATCCCCTTATGTCAAAATTGTTGTCCATGTTCACTTATATTTGACTAGTGTTTCTCCTTCACTCTTTATATCTGTCAATTAAAAAATATTTCCTGATTACCTTCTCTTTCTTGTCATTTTCATTTGAGTGCTAGAGATAAGAGAGACAAAAAAAAACGCTCTATGTTCTTTGAGTGTAAGTTCTGGTAAATGCATTCTGTTGCCCAAAGCTGACAATTCTTTCTATATACTGTCTCTGTTAAATGTTTCCCCATTTCCTTTTCCACTGTCTCTTTTTTTCTCTTTCACACTTGGGTTACTGAAATGCCTACCCAAGCAGTGTTCCTTTCTCCGGCGTGTCTCCTTTTAGAGCCAATCTGCCTTCTTCTCCAATGGTTATATCTCTAAAAGAAAATTTTACTTTTGTCAGAACCCTGCTGAAAAACTTTGAATTGTTCAGGATTGTTGGATTATTGGAAATTCCCTCAATATTGCTTTCAGGCTCGTCATTTTTAAAAAATAATTTGATTTTCCAGAATATTCTGCACTAAGATTAAACTGAACTAACACAGATTAAACAGAACTGCTTCCCGTTCTTGGGTCTGCCCTGGGGATTTATGGCCTCCATGTCTTGGCCACTCCTGCACATCAAGGTTTCCCACTGTCTCCTCTCAAAATCTGAACTCATTTTGGAAGTACTGGAAGATACTACACGTTTCATGATGCTTTTCCCAAACCCCAATGTAATGTATTTTCCCCCATTTGTATTCTCACAGACTCCATTTCCATTTTTATAAGAGATTTCACAGTTATATTTTTGTATATCTATTTTCTACATATTTTTAGCTTTCAGTATTCATAAGATAAGAACAGTAATTTAGAGGCAGAGGGGTTCACCCTTTAGCCTGATATCACAATTTATTTTCAGTGTTCATAATGACTGCTGGGTATTAACACAGAACATGAAGATTTCAAGTACAAATCTACAAAAAATTTGGAACCCAGATGATTCTGGGTTAAAAAACAAAAACAAAAACCTAGAAATGTCTTCTGGTTTCCCCTTCCTATAAAGGGACATATTATATTAATCCATGAAAAATAAGTAAGCTATATCATATTGCATTCATTATATGTTGACTAAGCCTATGCAGTATATTTTATTACTGCTGTACTATAATCTTTTTTCTCATTGCTGACTTTCCAAAAGTGAGTTTCAATGAAAGCGTTAAGGCTTTATTACTATAGGTAAATTTCCTATTAAAAGAATCTTATTTTTCAGGGACCAACAATCCTGCAATTTAGATGTAGAAATTAACTTTATGACACATTTTCTTTTATCTCATAAAAAGAAATTGTCCAAATCCAAAGGAAATAAGGCTTTGAGTATAGATGAATGTTAATAAATATAAAAATTCAAGTTACTGCAATATCACTTTATGTTACTCTACTGATTTTCATTGCCAACAAGTGCATTAATGTGTAGTATTTTCAGGGAGAGTTAAAAGAGTGAACATTTTTTTGGCAGATGGTAGTAAAGTGTTCTAATTATATCTACAAGAATATTGTAGTCTGTATTTGCTATAAACATACACAAGTTTGGATACAAACTATCACAAAAGATAAATCATTTAGCACAGTTCCTGGTACCTCATAATTCTCAAAAATCATGTTAAGGATTTGGTCAAAATTGTAGTATTGAATATCTTATATATGAAATTCATCACTCTCTAGATTACCAAACAAACACATGGAAGACAATTCTCAAATTCTTTCAAATGTGTTAAATGCATTTAGAACTGCTCATCTTCTGTTATGAAATAAAATTCTCATGATTACTTGAATTTTTACCATTATAAATTCAGTTATAGATTTGAGTTGAATTAACACAAACTTATGAAACTGAAATCTGAAGTTTGAACTTTTTCTCGGGTTTAGAAGAAATTGACAATTTTCTAATATCTCAATTCATTGAATTGAATAGTATAATCATATTTGATCAACCAAATACTTTTTGGTAAATTTTGTTTTAAAAAATGTATCTGCTACATGTAAGTAGCCTGAGTCAAACACATATCTGAAATTACAAACAAAACATTCCAAAGAACTAGAATAACTTTAGTCTGAATAGTTTATCTACAGTAGTAAATGTTAGTAAATCAGTTTTTATTAAATCTGATACATCAATTATAATCTTACCTGGTTGCAAACTGTTTCTAGAACTGGAAATAACTAATTATTTGCATCCACTTAATGGAAAAAGGAAAAAGAAAGAGAGGAATGAGCACTTTTACATAGCGTCTTCCAGAAACTAATTTCTTTCACATAGAACATTAGTTGATTCCCAGATAGTACTTAAATTAGTATGAGGTTTGGGGTCACAATTTCTATGATTATTTCTGTTTCCAGTAATCACATTTGAGTAGCCAGACACGCCACATTCCAAAGCAATTGAATTCCTTGTGTGCAAAATAAAGAAAATTAAAATGTGCACAAGAACCATGATTCTTATGCAATGTATTCAAATAAATAAATACAAACTGTTTTCTTTAATGGCTTCAGTAGTATATCCAATCAAGGTAGTGAAATTTTTAGCAAAGATGAATTCAAGTATTGGATGGGAAGAAAATTCAGAAATATAGACATTTAGTATGGTTTCAATACAGTGCGCGGATATAAATATGATTAACAAAATCATTAAAAATAAAAATAATTTAAAGTGACCAATCTTCAATATTTGATTTATATTTTAAAAGTAAAATTTTGACCAAATTTCCAAATTAACATGATAATAAAAAGTTACAAATTTATATCCTGGTATATTGAAATCATCCCGTCTCTATATGTTTCTCTTTCCAGATAGCTAGTGTATTGAAAGTGATGACTAGTTCTATTGATATTTCAGCATTTTTAATAAGCAATGCCTCTAGAAAGTCTCCCTGAGAGTCCATGAATGAGTATTAACCTAATAAGACAAGACCTACTCATTAATTTGCTTATTAAAAGAAAAAAGAATAAGAAATCTGGTCATTATATCAAAGGTGAATCAAAACTGATCAGTTTCTAACAAGGAGTCTGTTCAATTGTCAAGAAGTCACAAATGTAATGTCCCTGGATACTTTACCAGCCTCAGTTTCCAGCTGAATTTGAAGACCTGTGTACATTTAACAATAAGAGAAAATGTTAAACATTAAACATAACGTAGCTTAGAGTTGCATGATCTTGCTGCTGCTTCTGAAAGTTGTCAGAATGACAGTCACCTTGTCACACATATGTTATCTTGCTTTACAGGGTTTACTGCTGTTTGGCGGCTGTGTTCTCATTCTCAGAAGGCATTTCACTCTCTGCCACTTTTCCTCATTGCCTTGTGGTCTTCACACAGTGATTTTTCGCAAACGCAGCTATTCTTTCTTGTCAGCAAAGTCTGTCTGCTGCTGTCATTGCACAGTCATAAATATTCTGCTTCAAATCAGGCTGAAAAACATCCATACAAAAATTCTCTGACTCATTCACATGATGGAAATAATATAATTTCATGGTGTAATTAAATAATTAGTTAGAAAACCATTCACAAGCCAGCTCAGTCATCAAGGCAAGTTGCTTTATTCATGACTTGGCTGTCATTAGATAGTAAAGAGTCCAAGTGAAGTTAATGTTCCCTAACTGGAACTGTCCAAGGCCATCATGGTTTCTTCAGAACTGATGAGGTAGAGGCTTGCTTTAATGAATGCTTAATAATCTAGCCTTCATTTTAAATGAAATCAGTATTTTAAAAAGCCATTTTCAGAGACACAGTATTCTTCAGATTTAAATGTATTAGTCTGAACAGAAAATAAAATTCACACATATTGCTTGTAGTGTGCTTTTTTAAGATATCTATTGCAAGTGTCCAAATCACTCTGTTGAACTCTACATATAACTGCATAAAGCGCTGTGGCCAGGCTCTTTTACAACGACAGAGTATCTTCAAGGATGTGCATTGTTATATATATATCACTTACTTTACCTGGCCACCAATGAATTTTTTCAAAAACCTTAGCATTTAAAATATTAAAAGTATTATCAATTTTAATTCTACATATTCTTATACATTTTTGTCAGTAATAAACAAACTTTTATTAAATAAAAATTTGTGAATTGGTTAAGAAATACACAAGATGAATTTATAAATGGGTTGCTTTAAAATATTATCATCTACAGTCCCCTTTTGATTTTTTCTGATATAAATCAAACTATAAAATCATACTTTTATAATTGTCAACAAAATGATCTAATCAATAATGCTCATGGAGTATTTATTACACAGTGTGGATATTACAGAGAACCATATGTGACAATCTTAAAAATAATTCAAAGACCTAAGTTACCAGGCACTTATTTCCAATCAAAGGACAGATTATTAACCTTTGACTTCTCCAAATGTAAAGGCACCAGGATCTTCACCAGTTCTAAGAAAGGAATTATGCCTTTCAAGGCCTGCAGAAGGAATGCAAGTAGGTAAGACTCAGTGATACTGAAGCAAGGAGATGGATGTCCTGGAGGTCACCACTCAGCTCAGAGACGAGAGTTAGACCACAGCTCCAAGTAGCAGAGAATGAAATGAGACTCCTGAAGACAACACATCATAGGCCAACTTATATTTTCCCCAACCTTTTCTTTGTACTAATGCTTTCCCATGCCACTACTCATAGTTCTTCTAATCTGGATTTCTTTCCTTCCAAATCCACCAAATTATAGAGTAGAGCAACGAGCACATGGTGTCTCCCCTACCCAAAACAAATGCACAGTCCCTTCATCTGTCTCTCTATCTTCTTAGCCATCTATTGTCGTTAGTGTTAAGAAAACAGAAGCAGGGTTAAACATTTACCTTTTTCCTTCACCTGGCTCTTTTTGTATATAATCATAGATGGGGAGTAGTGAAAACAAACAACACACACACAAACTCACACATACTAATGCATGGACTACAGACACATACACAAACAGACAAATGAAAGCCTATGTGTCAGAAGGAAAGACCAAGGAAATATCACAGAAATAGGGCCAGGGCTTTGCACTTATAGTGGGAACAATTGTTGGGAAGTGTGAGTGGAGAAATGGAGCCAGCCTTGGAAAGCTCTGGGCATGAACTGTCCTGGGGCTGCTGAAAACAGCAGTAGGAAGAGCTCCCATCTCTGACTCTTTCTCTTTACTCTTTTTTTTTTTTTTTCTTTTAAGTCCATTTTACCATCAGCGGCTCCACCATGCACCAACCCAGGGAGTTTGTGATTGTGTAAGAGGTAAAAGAAGAATCCTAGACAGCATTCTCCAGAAGGGAGAGTGAGGAGAGCAGGAAATTTCAAATGCAGGAGCAGGAAAATGATTGGGGCAAGAAACATTGAACACTGATGACTTTTCTTAGGTGGCTGTTCTAAAGTAAGATCTGTGTGTGTGTGTGTGTGTGTGTGTGTGTGTGTGTGCACGCGCACATGCACACACTCAGTTGTGTCCAACTTTTTGCGACCCCATAGACTGCAGCCCACCAGGCTCCTCTGACCACGGAATTTTCCAGGCAAGAAATAACTGGAGTGGGTTGCCATTTCCTTCTCCAGGGGATATTCTGGACCCAGAGATCAAACCCAGATCTGCACTGCAGGCAGTTTTATGCATTGCAAGTGTATTCTTTACCATTCTTTTCAGGAAAATAATATAAAAGGTATCATGTATCAGTGAAAGAAGGCTTCCTGGTGGCTTAGTTGGTAAGAATGGGAAGAATTGATGTTTTTGAACTGGGGGTGTTGGAGAAGACTCTTGAGAGTCCCTTGGACTGCAAGGAGAACCAATCAGTCCATCCTAAAGGAAATCAGTTCTGAATATTCATTGGAAGGACTGATGCTGAAGCTGAAACTCCAATACTTTGGTCACCTGATGCAAAGAACTGACTAACTGGAAAAGCCCCTGATGCTGGGAAAGACTGAAGGCAGAAAGGGGCTATAGAGGATGAGATGGTTGGATGGCATCACCAGCTCAATGGACATGAGTTTGTGTAAACTCCAGGAGTTGGTGATGGACAGGGAATCCTGGTGTGCTACAATCCTGGGGTCACAGAGTCAGACACGACTGAGCGACTGAACTGAACTGAATTATTTTTTAAGCTTTAAGAGCACTCAAAGCAACAAAATTAAATGAAGAATAAAAGTTCTCAAAGTTCCCAGTTTAGTTTTACACACACACACAAATAAAAAGAGCACAATTTTTTAAAATGAACTCATGGTTCCAAAAAGTGACTTTTCCATTTTTTAACTTAGCAAAGACTTTCAGAATGTTATGTAAATCTTATGATAAAAATGAACTCTACATTAAGCAACATATCAAGGAAAAGGAAAACTAAAATAGTACATAGCAAGCAGGGCACTGGAAGGCAAAACAAGGAAAAAATACCTATATTTTATACACTGAATCATTATCCACAATAGTATAATTGGCATAAAGTAAAACAAATGATCTGGAATTCTACAATGAGGAATATTTTTGATACTTCAGTAATTCAAATGTGTTTTAGATTAGTAGAGAAAATGAGAAATATGCAAATAAATAACCATTTCAAGAAAGACTGCCAATAATAATCCCTGCTGTGACATACTACATGTATATTATATGAAACAAAGCAAAGAAAACAGAAAAGGGAGACTAATACACAGTAAGAGTTCAACATTTCACGTGGCTTTGCTCTTTTGTTTCACCTCAATTCCATGACACGTTGTTTGCCATTTAGTGCAAAAAGGATAAAAATGAAAAGGTCTTTAAAATATCTCTGTTTAAGGCATATGTGCACTGACTATACTTACTCACTCAAAATTTTCTTAAATTTTTTCTGGACAAAAACTATCTTTCGAAATATTGCTATTTTTAACAATGAAATTTGAAGATGAGTGGCTATTGCTAACATCTAGTTTACCATACCTGGAATCGGATAACAAACATGTATGCAATTAACAAGACCTATAAGTTAGGCTAACTACACATTACTAAGCCCCACTCTGTCCCAAGAACTGACCAATGGAGATTGTATCCCACAAACCCTCTTGGTGTCACTTCCTGCCGGCGATTGATGGCACACAGGGATTGCTAAGACCGTGCTGTCCCTTCCTTCAAATCTTCAGCAGGTTTTTGTGTATGAAGTTTATAATATAAATGTTCATGACGGCTTGCTAAATATAAAAAAAGAAACAAAAACTCATGAAACAAGCAATCCCTCCTATAAACCTTGCCTGACACAAACATGCATATGCATCTCATAACCTTAAAGAATGTTAAAAAAACACATCATTTGCTTCTTCAGTTCTCCTATGTTTGCAGATACAAAAGATAAGCTTATGACACCAGTTTAAAATTACTTAGGTTAGGGATGCTAATGATCTTGAGATGTTGAAAATATAGGGAGTATTTTATTTTAAAGTACTTTTATTTTACAGTACTTTATTTTATAATTATTTTATCACACTAATTAGATTACCTCATAGGAAAGATATTTAATATACCAGGTTTGGGTTTTCTTTTTAAAAAATCCAAATTGTAAGACTAAAAGAATTTTTGTCGTCTGGACTACACTTAAAAAGGATAAGCACAAGAATCATATTACTATTGTTGTAACTTAAGAAGCTATTTAGATTAGAATTAGAACAAAATTTTTAAAGGAAAGAAGTACTTGTTTATTTGAACATAGATTTGATGAAACTGCATTATTTGTGGAGGTAGAAATAAAATATCTCACTGTAGTAGTAAATAAATTATAACTGAATAGCATAATACCAAACTATAATTTCACCCAAGCTTGTAGTTTATTAAGTAAATATACCTAATCACTATATCAGCCAGTTAATGCAAAGAAAAAAAAACTATTACATTTTCTTTGATAATTTTTAAAACTAACATCAGAATAAATTCAGTTGGATCAATGGAAAAACTAGACTTCCCTGGTGGCTCAGTGGTAAAGAATTCACCTGCCAAGCAAGAGATGTGGGTTCAGTTCCTGGGTCTGGAAGATCCCTTAGAGAAAGAAATGGCAATATACTTCAGTTTTCTTGCCTGGGAAGTCCCATGGACAAAGGAGCCTGGTAGGCTACAGTCCATGGGGTCCCAAAAGAGTCGGACATGATTTAACGACTAAACAACAACATGGAAAAACTAGTAACCATTGTAAATGAATATTAAAGCATCATATTAAAAAAAAGAGACATTACTTTGCCGAACAAGGTCTGTATAGTCATAGTTACCGTTTTCTCAGTAGTTATGTATGACTGTGAGAGCTGGCCCATAAAGCAAGCTGAGCACCAAAGAATTGATGCTTTTGAACTGTGGTTTGGAGAAGACTCTTGAGAGTCCCTTGGACTGCAAGGAGATCCAACCAGTCCACCCGAAAGGAGATCAGTCCTGGGTGTTCATTGGAAGGACTGATGCTGAATCGTCAATATTTTGGCCACCTGATGTGAAGAGCTGACTCATTTGAAAATACCTTGATGCTAGGAAAGATTGAAGGCAGGAAGGGGAGGGGACGACAGAGGATGCGGTGGTTGAATGGCATCACTGACTTGATGGACATGAGTTTGAGCAAGCTCCAGGAGTTGGTGATGGACAGGGAAGCCTGGCGTGCTGCAGTCCATGAGGTCGCAAAGAGTGGGACACGACTGAGCAACTGAACTGAATTGATTGTAAATGCACTCCATCATTTCAGTTTATATCCTATGTGAAAATTGTGGCAAATGCAGTTTATAACAAAGTGTTTTTAAAAGGCATTGACATATAATAGTAAGAAATAGATTTGATGATTCAAATATCTTTTCTTGATTAAATTTCATCTGTAACACACACTCAACTTTTCTGTTGTTGTTGTTTTTCTTACCCAGTTTGAAAAATATAAACCACAAAATGCAGCTGAGTTACTCTTTTAGGTGGCTACATCTATATGATTGGCAAGCTTGGCCCCCATAGGATGATTGGGCTAATTGCTCCTGTCTTTGGTGCTGGGATTCATTTTTTGTCCCACATCTCCTACTATTATAATTGTCACAGAGCCTACGTTTCTGTAGATAGAGGTATGTTCAAAAGCCTTGAAATCCTCTTTGAATTAAGGCATGATCATTATATCACTCTCATAAAACATAATGCCATGAACAAACTAACACTTCAGAAAAAATAAATTGCAGGCAACACAATTGTAATTTTCTTGTTGAACTGCAGGTTAAAAGGAAAGCCAAAAGCAGAACGAGTCTGAAAGAGCGGTATAATTTATCTACTTCACACTTCTCCCAGGTTAAGTTTAAGCAGATTGAGTGAATTCCTAATGTTATGAACAATTAGAACAATGAAAAATTTTTTAAAACTCTTAGGTAATATAAATCAACTGTTCGAAGAATAATTAATGACATGACATTTCACTGAATTGAACATTGTCAACATGCAAAAAATAATCACTTTAAAATACCTTTGATTTTCCTATATAGACAAATACCATATCCTTGCCCTCTATTTGATATAGTTATCAACTCTAGCTGGCTCATTGTAGTACAAAAAATTTTGACAACAAAATGTTCTTTTATATACTGTGCATGAAATAGAGTAACCATGACACAGGGATATATAATTTAAAGATCCATGAAGCACATTCAACTTAATAAAAACCATAATAAGATATCAGGAAACATAATCTAATAATAATGTAAAAGCACACATATGGCTTGTGTGAATAAGTATATAGGAACTTTTGCATCAAGATTCTATACCCATTGGGAAATTAAAAAATTAAAGAGGAACATATGAGACCTCAAATTCCAAATTCTAGTTAATAGAGGTGCTCAGTCTTTCAGTCACATCAGACTCTTTGCTAAAACTGCGGTACTGCCCAATTATAAGAATACATGTACATATATATATAAATTATTATATAATTATTAATAAACACTGTTCCATTGTGATATTTACAGGTTTGTCATAACTGTGGTGCAGAGTATGCACCACATACTCTGATATCTTATTTGCAATTTTGAAATAATGTTTTTAAGGAGGTTATCTTTAGCATGTATGTCTGACATTGTAATTAATTAAAATAAATGAATACAAAGTATGTGAAAAGACATACTACTAATTGAAGCACCATGCAAAATACCTGGAGATCAGAGTTAGGTTATTGCTTAATTTACCACATAAATATATTTTTTCCAATTATTTTTGAAAATGCTTTTCTTCAGTATTTGGCACTGTAAACACTTTGCGTTTAGTATTATTCATTGCACATTTATATACTAAGTTTTAATGTAATTTTATTCTTAAAATATTTGCAAATAGAAATTTACAATATAAAATTTGAATAAAAATCTACATTGTTGAACTTTAATACATATATTCAATTTCTGTCAGTAAGTGTGATTTGTATTTTTCAAGTTATTTACAAAATGTGCATAATATACGACATATCATGATATAGTATTTTATAAATATGAAGACCTTAAATTTTCTTACTTAGTTGTCTAGATGTTACTTTTTATCCAGTTCAACAAACAAAAATGTACTTCAAACTATTAAACTGCATTTATATCATACCTATGAATACCAGTATTCAATAGGTAAACAGAAATCTGCACCTCAGTATGTGTGTAGAATCAGTTCATATTTACAGAGATTCAAATTATTGAATATCTTTCATTTTTCTCTTCTAAAGTATGTAATGTGTTCTAGCATATGATAAAATGACTTTAATATCCAAGGCATATAATAGGTTTTAATGAAACTCATTTCAAAAACAACTGATCTTAATTAATTTAGTAACATTATTTGAAACAAATAAACAAATGGAGTGAAGTGCAATTCTAAAGCCATTTCATTTCAAACCTTTCGTTTAATCATGAATTAGGTCAGCCTATTATTTTTATTTTATTTTAAATAACAATTATAATTTTATCTTTAAATCAAATAGCATCTAAAATTAAACAATTGTAATGAATATTAACAACAGGAAATTGATTTGATAGTAAGAAAAAAAAAGAGAAAATAGCAGGAGGAAAAGATCTCCCCCATCCCCTGCCAAAATCTAACTTTCATTTTGATTATATTAGATATTTTTAAAAGGTGCTTTCTTATGTGTTATTCCTCAAATTATCCCACATTAGGTTGGTATTCTTAAAATGAAGTGCATTTTTCCTATTTACCATCAGATTGTCATTGAAATGTTTTGATAGTCTCTATGTCTTTTGACTCAAACATTTACTTACTATAGTTGTTGGCTATGAAAATGTATCTTTTACAAACAAAAGCACAATATCAACATATCTTGATGTATTAATATTATACATTTAACATGTAATTGGTTCTTAATTAGGAAAGAAAATTGTGTTTGTAAAAGAAAAAATTGCTTAGTATTTAAAATCCACAAAGTTATGTAATTATATTCCAATATTCTTTAGTGAGTAAAAGTAGTGACTGAACATAATTTTGAAATATATGAATACTACATTTAATGATGAAGAATTAAACATGTGGCCATAGAATCAAACAGCTTCACATTCTCAAGGCATGATCGCTCCAAAATGTTCTAAGAGACCATGAGAAGTAGATACTTCATCATCCAAATGTTCATCAAGGTTAAAATGAAGTTTATTTGGAAAGAAAGAATTTATATTTTGAATCAAAACAGCTTAAAGACTTATGAAATTGTGCTGTTTGGGGTCAGAAGTACAATTCTAAAGCCATTTCATTTCAAATCTTTCGTTGTCTATCTCTAAGTTTAACAAAATATGTAAAGTATATATTAATAATGATCTATTTTTATTATACTTCAAGTGTGAAGATAGGTCAATTTTTAAGAATAGACATTTCCTAAATGATAACTGATGTATAAAAGAGCTTAGAAAAATGTCTATATATGTTGAAAAAATACTGTATCCTATTGTCACGGTGCCTCATGACTAAATGCAATGATATTTAAAATATTAAAAATCTGCCACTGAAATATACATGCAGTCAGCTCCAGAGAAAAGCATGTCACTGTGTCAGAAACTGCTCTGAGGAATGTATTATTCCTTCTGGATTACTTTTTCCCTGGAGGAAACATTCTTATTAAAAGGATGAACTGATTTTCTCACACCCAGGGGAAAGCACAGAGTGCCCAGAAAAGCTGTCTAAATAGATAAACACCTCACCAGGCTTAAAACACCAGAAGCATATCTGGGAAACGCCTGAAAATTTCATCAGTATCTCGATTAAGGCAGACTCTGAACAGTAACGTAAGAGCAAAACAGCAATCACTACTTTCCTTAATTATTTAATAAAAATTAACCAAGTATACCAGCAAAGCAAAACTAGTAATTAAAAATTGGTGTTTTTATGTCTTAGTGTTCATTTTCATTTTTCTGTAACCAGCTGAAACTTTTCTAGGAAAGTGAACTAAAAGTGGAGCCATTTGGAAAGTTATTTCCCATGTTTATTATAAATATATTTAAAATTCAATAGTAATATCCCCAGTGGCACAATGGTAAAGAATCTGCCTGCAGGGCAAGAGATGCGGATTCAGTCTCTGGGTCAAGAAGATCCCCTGGAGAAGGAAATGGCAATCCACTTCAGTATTCTTGCCTGGGAAATCCCATGGACAGAGGAGCCTGGAGGACTGTAGTCTATGGGGTCACAAAAGAGTCAGACACGATTTGGCAACTAAGCAATAACAAAGTAACATTCCAAGTGGTTCCCTGTTATAAATTTGCATGCCAAGGTACTAAATGTTCACATAATATCTTAATTGGCATTTAGCCATCCTTGAAGTTTTAGGCTAGGCACATGGTACTGTGACAGGCAACTGTAGGATCTTCATAGTTTTCACATAATTCACCTTAGTCTGTAGACATCTATAAATATGTGAATTCATTTGGGGAGTGCCTACTAATTCCATGGTATTTTCCTAGGATCTGGTAATAGTTATAGTCACTATCGTAAATATCTCTTTTTCCTACTCTACCTTTTTATAGATGAATTTCAGCAAGTTAATTAGAGAGAAAAATAATGGATTAATTATGGATTAATAAATTATTTGTTGCACTGAATATAATATTTGTATAGAACAATATAAATATCGCAAGAGGATATTAGTATGGTCTTTTTATTAGGTACAAATGTCAGCTTGCTATATTTCCAATAATCTTTCAGAACATTTTTTTAATGTGCTTGAGTTTCCGTTCTCTTCTTATTAGAGAAGGCAATGGTTTATAATTATGTTTATTGTTGATTTGTCATTGTTACCACTTTAATGCTAACCATTAGAGCTGTTTATGACAATCTATAATGATTGCTTTAAGTATCTGAAGAGGAACACACATTGTCACTGAAAGTAGTAAATAGTTACTGTAATGATATTTGAAAATATTGAGAAAGTAATTTTATTAAGGGATTAACAACTAAGTGTATACCAGAACAGATAAAAGGAATTCAATATTATCTATACTATTAATCATTATGTTGGAGAGAACCTGCTGTATGTAAATGCTATATTAAAATGATGAATGATATGTCATGTATTTATTCTACCTTTTGTAGTTAACTCTGCAAAAAACTTAAGTGTAGAAGCTTAAATATTATATATATTACAGATAGTTGACATTTATTATGGAATCTTATCTAATAAAAAAGTGTTCTCAAGAATGTTTGAATTAAAAGCAAAATAATGGAAATATCTCACACATAATTTCAAAATGTGTTAAATGTAAACAAAATAAGCAAATATAATAAAATTATAAACAACATTCAATTTTTTGAGAGATAAATACTGATCATATATTTTTGAAATACACTGAAAGTTCAATATTATTTGAGTAAGTTCATGTAAGTCTATGAGTAAGAATATGTAATAAAGTCAATAAGACTACATTAAGTTCTTCCTTTTCAGAGAAGTTGTACCTTTAAATTTACTGTAAAGTATCTACAAGTGACTATTGAGTTTATAATCTGTTACGGAGAAATTGAAAAATACTTTCCAAACTAATATATACATACATACATACATATAAAGAGGGAGAGAAAACAGTTTACATACATGCAGCAGAAAAAGAAGAAATCTAAGTTTTCTGAGCTCTTCATAAACCAAGTGCATTGTATTACTTTTCACAAATTGAAAATGGGCAGAGAGTCAAAGAAAGTTACAAAACGACATACTATCTGTAATGGGAAATGGAACATAAATTTAGAATTTTAGTATATCCTCTGCTTCCTTGCCAGTGACTACCATTTGGTATAAAATAGCAGCAAATAATATGCACTTATCATTTTGTTATTTCAGGCACAGCTTGTTAGCTTTCAATAAAGGAAAATGCTAAGTTTACATGATTGATAAACCAAATCAAAAGTAAAAATAAAAATACACTGACAGTGTATTTGTATAGTAAACCTAATTCACATTTTGTTAGAAAAATAATTTAAAAAGATGAAATCCAAATTTTCTTTACAAAATATGTCAGTTTAGTCTTAAAAAGTGAACATAAATCTTGAAAGAAAACAAACATTTGGAGAGCTTGGGAATCTTGTTACATTATCTTTTACTTCCTCTAGACATATATACCAATTCACAGAAAACTTATCAATAGCACAGTCAAGTAATACCAAAACTATCTTTCCTCTACTCATTATTTTGCTCTGCTGCTGCATTGAAAACATAGCCTTGAAAATTCTTTCTCCCTCTTTTTTTGGTCCTAAATCTGTTGTATCAGATTTTCCAAGTTGTATTTTCCTTCCTGGAAGTGATTCTCATAATATTTGATGTTGACATATTTTTATTGAATTGACCTTTTACAGTATTTTCAAGTACATGAGCAGCTAGTTATTTGGGGAAAATCTTTTGTTTTGAGCTGCAATTATAATGTTCCCTCTGTAAGAACATACTTTTAAAGTTACTATTGCTCTCCTTAGAAAGTCCAGGGATAGTTTACAAAAATAGCTCTTGGAAACTCCAAGTCACTGTAAATCTTTAACATATTTACATTTTTAATAGAGCATTCATGTACAGTAAACTGGTTCCATCTGGTTGTAAATTTATTCATTCTTATTTTTTCTTTATTTAATCTAGATTTCTTTATAATATAAGCCTACATAGAATCTGCTACTTCATATGTTATATATAAAGAATTAACAACTCAGAGCTCCTAGAGAACAAAGCCTAAAAAATCTTTGATACATAAATTTTAACACTGAAGAAACAAAGGTAATTTAAACATAGCTGAAAGGTGAAATGCTTTTGCGGTCCAGCAGATAATATTAAATTATATGAAGCTGCTAAGCAAAGGTAATATAGAGGGTGCTTTCTAGCCTAAATGCATTCAAATTCAAATTTATTTTTTCTAAATGGAAATAAAGTTGCTTTGATCAAATAAAACAGATTTTTCAGGCTTTCACCTGTATGCTTTAGTGTTACTAAGTACACAATAGTGGCATTTTGGTAACATTCAAAGATGTGTCACTTTTACATATAGATGCTGTGTATTTAAGATTATTAATGAGCAACACTTCCATAATGACAATTTAAATCCATGACTTCACACTCACATTGTTATGTTTACACAGCACTTAGATTGTTTATTTGGAATGATTTGGGATAATTATTAATTTGACTTCAAAATTCATGTTAAGTTAACAAATAGGAGAAATATATCAACTTCTTTTCAACTTTTCTTTTGGGGAAGAATGAAATGATTTGAGTTGCAAGAATTAAACATAATAATAGAGACTGTAGTACCTTTGAAAATGGGCAGAGAATTTTTAAATAAAGGTGTAGGTCAAAGCCATATGGGACAATAAGATCACATCCTATGCAAAACAAAAGATAAAAATTTTCAATGAGATAAACACTTAAATAAAGACAGGGTTCATTGTAGAAAGTCAAAATTCTTCAAGGCATATGAAACAAGAAATTTAATAAAATATATACTTTTACATAAACACACAATAATGGTTTACTGTATGTACAATTTTGTTAGCTTTGGAGAAGATATCCCAATACTCAGTATTTATCTTTTACATTTTTTTTCTTTTAAAAGTTTCTAATGAGATACTAAATTTTCACCTAAGACTTAGGGCTTTTAAATCTTAACTGGGTAAAAAAAATCATTGTTCTGATTAAATGAGTTTAAATGGCAGTATGGTGAGTGATTTTAAATATTCTCTGACATACATGAGTAATTTTTGAATCAAAATATTCACATTTGGAGCCACTTATGTAAATATACTATTCACTAGCTGTAAAAATTTGGGGATAATTATAAAATTCAGGATACAGTTTGAATGAAACCAAATTTAATTTATAATTTAACAAGTGTTAGTTCATAAATGTGTGGCTCAGACAGTAGAGCCTGCCTGCAACACAGGAGACCTGGGTTCAATCCCCTGGTTGGGAAGATCCCCTGGAGAAGAGAATGGCAACCCACTCCAGTATTCTTGTTGGAGAATTCCATGGACAGAGGTGCCCGGCAGGCTACAGTCCATGAGGTTGCAAACAGTCTGATACCACTATGCAACTCACACTTTTACTTTCATTTTCACTTTCAAATGTTAATCAAAAAGCAAAGCATAAAAG
The DNA here is from genome assembly GCF_033118175.1 of Dama dama. Taxonomy (NCBI): domain Eukaryota; kingdom Metazoa; phylum Chordata; class Mammalia; order Artiodactyla; family Cervidae; genus Dama; species Dama dama. Next base: position 63,799,238 of record NC_083710.1, on the reverse strand, counting down.
ACATACATTATATACATTTACATATCTTTAGGGAACTTTAGAGAAGGCAGAGTTCAGTAACAAAGAAAAACATGCACTATAAACTTTATTTTTGGGATTGGAGATTTAAAGTCAGTATTAAAACTCAGGATTTAGATAAATTTGATAGCTGTAACTTTCCCATTATTGGGATTTTCAGAAGTGAAATATTCTTTTTGACTTTGGACTTAAACATAGCAAAAGTATTATATTATAATGGTAAAAGACACAATTTTATATGGCTAATTTAAATAGATATATCATTACAGGCAAACATATTAATTGGCCAGGTATTCCTTTTTTATGTATCAATTTTTGCACTTACTATTTGGAATTTTAGTCTACAACAGCTTGATGAACCTCTCGAGGCTAAAACATGCTGGTAAAGTCTCTACAATAGTACCTGACAAAGAATTTTCTTAATCAATTAACATGGGATCAAGAAAAATAAAGGTGAAAGCATCCATGACTGAAAAAAAAAAAAAATAATGTGGGGTTACTGCCACCCTTTATGTTTTATTTCAATGGATACGTATTTAATTATAAATTGAAAATATGGTTATTTTACTTTCAATATTCAATATTAAATTCTGTTTTTAATGAACTATACAATCAGATTCTTAAAAATGTGTTAGCTGGAAACATTAGAAATTATTACTGGTGGTAGAAATCAATTTGTAAGAAAATCTAAAATATGCATATTCCAGAATACTAAAATGTAACCAAAATCTACCACTAGCATGTATATGATTCAGTACTGAAATATCAAAAATTTGAATTGAATTTACACCATGATATATAGGAAATACGTCTTAAAATGTAATTATTTTCAAATAAGTTTGTTGAAATTCCACCACGATGCTGATGAGTTTTCCGTTTGAAAAAAGCCACAATTCCATTCCTGGATATGTTAACCTAAAAAAATTCCCTCATAAAGACATTGTTTCATATTTTTAACTTTTAGAAACATATGTAATTTTGAAGAATGAACATGTTTATTTTATGGCAGAAATATACAATTTCCTTCATGTTCACTGATAAGATACCTAATTTAAAAAAAGAAAAAAAACCTATTGCAAGACTTCCATTCAACATATCTTCATGGGTATTACTTTTCTTCTATAAATGGCTTTCTTTGTATCTAATAAAAATGAACCTGATTAGCTTAGCATTATGCAATATATCATTACATTTTTCTTTTGACAGTAGATAGAAAGTGGAAAAGTCAAATTATTTCATATTTTCATTACATTAGTTCTCTTTGAAATATTTATGTTTTGATCTTTGAAAGTTCTTTTTATAAGAAATAATCTAAATCACTCAAACTTAAGTTTAAATGTTGCTCTTAAAAAAAAGAAGATATTCATTTTGTGATACTGGCACAACGCTAGAAATGTTTGACCCCTGCCACAGAGGAAGAAAAAGTATATTATTATCACACTCAAATTATATTGCATTAATTTTTCCCCCCATCAAACATGCCTAAAGTGTAAAGCACAAAAGTATAATTTGAAATAATTAAAATATTGAAATGAAAATTGGGTATGGAATGCTCTTTGATAATACATTTTTTGTCTCCTATATACATGCTACATATACTAACAGAAATACAGGTAATTACAGGTAGGCATTAAATTGAATTAAAATCTGATAAAATGGTCAGTTGTCAAATGCAATATTGATTGACATAAAGTTCTTTGGATTTAGATGTTAGATGATTACTTTTAGGAACATGACTAAAGTTCATCCAACTATTTTAATTTTATCCTCATATATTTGTATTTGCAAAATAGAGAACTTCAATGGGTATGAAGAACATTATGCATAAATTAAACAGCTGATTTAATATCAGTTAAATTATTACTTTCACGTTTTATTTCCTTTGAAAATCAATACATTAAATGCTCCTACATTCCAGAGTTTAAATTGCCGCTTTTGTTGTTTTTAGTTCTTCTTTCTCAGTGTAAAACTTATTCTTAAATTGTTATAAGAAATATTTTCCCACTTTTGCAAATATCTTAATTTGGGGCCATTTGAAAGTGCAACAGAAGTATTTTTCCAAATGAATTGGAAACATATTTGTGTTCTGCTTTACTTTCATTAATTTGGAATTGCGTGACTTTGGGAACAATCTATTAAACTCTTGAAATTAAGTAGCCAGTTTTTGTCGTTTCAAACAAGGACTGAACTATTCTCATTGTTTCCCTTGCCTTATTGCAAAAGGAAGAAAAGAAAGTATAAGGAGAGAGGAGGGAGGGAAGGGTGAGGCATAAGGAAAAAAAACTGTAAGAAAGCCCAGAAATAAATATTATACATACATATATATATGTAATTTGAATATTTTGCTGAGTCATGAGAATAGGATTAAAGATACAGGGCAAGAAACTGACATCTTAGATTAAGTTCTTAAATTCTAAACTTTTTCCTAAATTCTGACTTTTTTCACATTTTGTGTGGGTTCTTCATTACATACTAGTTTGATTTTCCTATCAAGGCTGAGGGAACAGTGGGTGAGGGGCAGAGATGGATATCCAGGACATTTATCAAAAATTTCCACTCCACACACATAGAGGTGATATTGTTGCCTAAACAAAAGACGTGTTCTGAGTATGATGCTAAAATTGTTATGAATTGTTTAATTCATAACTGCAATCATTAGTTTAGCTGCAAGGCATTTTGAATATCAGCATACAAATTATCTACATTTACATGAAATATATTTCTCTGAGATAATTTAAGTATCTACACTATAATCATATATATATAGACAAAAGTAAGATTTTGTAATCTCTACCTGGAGATATATTTGTATGAGATTATGCAACATATCAAATTGAACAAGCACAAAGAGTAAGCTTAGTTTGCATTCAAATTTTAATTGGTGTCTGAAACATTACATACTGTTGTTCTCCAAAATTCTATAGAAAGAATTTCCTGGGTTCCTTAATCCAATCATATACCACTGATATACCCAATTTAATTATTTACTCAGTATACCTGAAAACCCAAAATTCAGATATTCAAAACCACACAAATTATGTTCTGTTGTATATGCCAGTGTTTTGGCAGGAAACCATATGGAAGGAGAAAAATAATTCATTTTAAAATTCTACACAGTTTCATGATTTCTATATGTTAAAATTTCAAGTTTATTAGGGCAAGGATAAGTTTCCTTTTATCCTCTTCATACAGATGGGAAGAGTATAATTTAAAAATTAGAAATAACTTCTTTCTATAAATTATATAATTGTTATTTTTTGAGATTAAAAAATGCTGGATACCTTACGAAGAGTAGAGGTAGAAATAAACCACCTACAGCAACAAGATTATATGAAATAGTGCTGGTTTGAAAACAATAATATTACTTTGTAAATCTTTGCAAAATACATCAACAAACTTTCTGGAAGTTACTTCTATTGTCCAGACCTACATTTTTGACTTCATGTAATTGTTGCCTCATAGTTTTTATACATCAATTAAGAAATAAAACTTAGTTATATGGAGGATTCCACTTTGCCTTAATATTTTATAATTTGTACAACACTGCCATATCTATATACGATAATATTGTGAAAGCAATTTTAAAGAAAAATAACTCCCACTGTGAAGACAAAATTAATAGCAACCCCAGTTGTGAAGGCAAAAACTATCATTTATATTTATCTTCTAATCCTGGATCTAACATGGAGGAGGTAGATGGAGAGTAAGAGATACATTGTTTCCATGATAATATCATGACATTTATTACTTCCCGTCTGAAAAAAAAATTTGGAAGGGAAAAGGTTGCACAGAACTGGCATAGTTTACTTCTCTTGGCCAAGGTAGCATTATTATTTATTTATTTTTAACTCCTTAGGGAAACTATTACCACCTGTTCAATCTGAATTCAAGCAGTTACTGTCAAGTTACTCATGGGTGAATGCTGCCTCTTTGTGGCAGAATGCCACGGAAAATGTTCCTTAAACAAAGTTCATGAACAGCCCTTGACATTGTACACACTGCCGGTGGGATTATGCAGACATGTACCAAACACCAATGAAGCATGTGGCTCTTTAAGTTTCAATCCAAACATTTCCTACCCTTGAATATAATCTAATTCACTGGCAAACCTTACTCAGACATGAACAGCTTATACTCACCAACATTTTGACATTTAGAATATAGATCAACTGGAGATAAAAGTACCCATCATGGTTGTTGCAGGTAGCTTTACAGAAGGTAAACTATGCAAAATTGTAGACCAAATAAATAATACTGGTATTACAAAATATAAAATCAATATGCAGTACTTTACTTACCATGCTCCACATGTTAGATGGATACTTCAGTAAGGAAAAGAAGTAAACAGTTGAAATTTCATGAATGAGCACATTAAATGACACATTTAGATAACCATACTTCCCTGAACCAACAAAGGTGCAATTATATATATTTGATCATTAGGGGGACATTTTAGGAGTAGAAGTTAGCTACCGTCTTAAATTAACAATGGTTATTCATTAAATCACACAGCTATTTCTTTGCACTTAAGTAATCATTACTTCAGTCCCTCATATTTGACATAGTTATCAAGTGTTTATTCAGAAACTATTTAAAAAATTACATGTGCTGGGATACATGAGACTGTAACAACAGTAGCCCCATCTTACAGAGATCCTGTTTGTGGCTGTCATCATTGCTTGCTGCCCAGAGGGATAAAGACATTGTATAGAGATTTGTACAGTCCATCATTTGGTCTTCTGAGGTGCCAGTACACGTGGATCTGTACAAATGCAACTGGGTTTGGTTAAACAATCAAAAATTGGCTACAATAGTAGTCAAATCAATACATCATTTTGGTTGACTAATAAAAATACTTTTAAATCTTCTCTAATAAAACCAGAAACTTGCACATGATTCTCACTGGAATGGCCCAATTAATTGCCCTAAATATTTTTCTTTTATACATTGGGATACAATCAGGTTTTTTTTTTTTTTTTTTTTTTTTAATTACAGATCCAATTGGGTGGGTTGCATTGACTTTTAAAATGTAAGTTCTCCATATTTTTAATAAGATTTTAAATGCCTTCCTGATATCACTTCAGTTTTGGAAATACAGCTCCTGATATAGTGCGACACCTCTGTGAAAATCATAGGCTAAATAGTGAAGGAAAGAGAAATGCTAAATGTGCATATAAAAATAGGTGCTACAATAAAATATTCGTATATTTCATCAATAAGTTATTTTGACTAATCAATTATGGATCATATAGCTCTGTAATTTTAATGATTTGTCCACATCTATGGTGATCTTTTCAAGATCACAATACTTTTGTTCTTTTAATTCAAATGTCCAGAATGCATACAAACACATCCTTTAAAAAGAAAGGAAAGGAATGAGAGGAGGGAGGCAGGGAGGCAGAGAAAGAGAGGAAGCAGAGAAGAAAGAGAGAGAGAATTGGGGACGGGGAAAGAGAGAGAGAAAGAAAAAAAAAAAAATACAACAAACTTTCTATTAAAGTTGGGGGTGTGCTAATCTCTCCACAAAAGCCATCTAGACCCACCCATGGCTCAAAGGCGGGAGAAGGGAAAGGGGAAAAGAATAAAAGAGAAGAGGAGAATCTATGCGCTGTCACCTTCCACCATTCTCAACACTTCCAACCACTACAAAAATGACTATAACCTTTAACAAGTCACCCGCGAAGCAAACTGCCCTCCATAAAGCCCTTCTCCTCGCCTCCCCCACACGCAAGAAGAGAAAGTGATGTGCCCAGTGTACACAAACGTTTCCCCGCGTGTGACGTTAAAAGGAAATTGCACACCCTTTCAGTATCTTCCGCCGAAGCTGAGAATCTCGTGCCAAGGCACTTCACCCTAAACGTTGAAACAACACAATGAATCAAATGGGGTTCGCGTGTGTATCTGCTCGCTTGTTTGTTTGAAACGCAAGAGCTCCAAGGGAGTTTCTTTGCCTTTTAGAACTGGCTAAAGGTGGTCTGTTTTTCCAGCACTTCGAGGTAGTCCGGCTCAACGTTTAGTTTAGCTTTTAGCTCCAGATACTCGTTCCGGTTGGGTTCTACAAAGACAGCACTGGGGGGGCTGTAGAGCACCGGTTCCCTCAGCCTGCTGTCCCCCGCCCCCGGGTGCAAATACTGATGGGGGCGTCTCAGGTCATAGTTGGGGGAGAAGGTGTAAGCAGCGGGGCTGCACGGGAATTTGGGGTATTCCGGGAGGCTGTTGCCGGCGGGGGTGGTGGCGCAGTGTTTGTCTGGTTCTAAAATGCCCCTGTAAAAGCGATCGGCGTCCTGCACCGGCGAGAGCAGGTCCTCCCGGGGCTCGATGGTGCTGACGCTGTAGGCGGGGCTCCGCAAGTGGTGGCCTTCCCGCCTCTCGTCCTCCCCCGCCGGCTGCAGCTGCACCGGGGGCGGGGGCTGCGGCTGCGGCTGCGGCGGCGGCTGCTGCAGGTGGTGGTTGCTGCTGCTGTAGGTGACCTTGAGCTCGTGCAGGTCTTTGTAATCCTCCACGGAGTTGCCCTCCCGCGAGCGGTAGATGGGGTTTTTGCACATGTGGCCCAGCGGGTGGGGGATGTACTCGTACACGTGGCCCGCGGGCGTCTTCACCTTGGGCAGCGCCGGCGCGCGATGCTGCGCGTGCGCGTGCGGGTGGCCCCCCGCGCCGCCGCCGCCGCCGCCGCCGCCGCCGCCGCCGCCGCCGCCGCCGCCGTACACGCTGTACTGCATGTTGAAGGAGCTCACGTCGGAGTTGTGGGTGCTGGCGTGGTCGCTCTGGTGCTTCTTCCGGCGCTTCACGACGAGCACGAAGAGCCCCGCAGCCACGAAGACCGACATGATGAAAACCAGCAGCAGGCTGAGGATCAGCACCGACAAGGGCACCGACGACGCGGCGCCTCCGCCCGCGCCCAAGCCCGCGGGCGCCCCGGTGCCGTTCAGCCGCACGGCGGGGGTCACCGCGCTGGTCCTCGCGGGGACCTGGATGGACGAGGGCGCGGGCGTGGACACCACCACGTCCGAGTAGTCAGGGCACAGCAGCTCCGACTTAATGGAGCGCATATCCGTCTCGGCGAACTTCTTGGGCGCCTTGCAGATGACCTCGTCCACCAGCACGCCCGCTTTGAGCTGCTCCACCCACAGCTTCATGCCCACCACGTCGCAGGTACAATCCCAAGGGTTGTCGTGCAGGTCGATTTGGATGAGTGACGTCAGCTGGTCCAGGACTCCGCTCACCGGCAAGGAGGTGAAGTGGTTACTCCTGAGGTTGAGCCTCAGGAGAGTCAGGCCTGAGAAGACGCCTGAGGGCAAGGTCTGCAGGAGGTTGTTGTTCAGGAATAGCAGCTGGAGGTTCGGGACCGGGTCGAAAGTCCCAGGTTGAATCTCGCGGATGAGGTTGTATTGGAGGAAGAGATACTGCAGGCTCTGCAGGCCGTAGAACAGCTCCGGGCTCAGCCGCTCGATCCTGTTGCCATTTAGGTAGAGGCGCCTCAGGTTGGTGAGGTCCCCGAAGGCGCGGTCCTGGATCGTGGAGATGCGGTTGTTGCCCAGGTGGAGGAGGTCTAGCCCCGTGGCCTCCAGGAAGTCACTCCTGCGCACCAGGGCGATGTAGTTCTCCGTCAGATACATTTTCTTGGGGTTGTAGGGCTTGGGCTGCAGCTCTGCGATGCTCTCGATCTTGCGCTCCTGGCAGTTGACGTTGAGGCCCAGATCGGAGATTTGCAGGTTGCAAGTGCACGCGGTGGGACACTCCAAAGGCACCGGAGATTTGGTCTGGTAGGCGATGCTGGGGCCATAGTTGCCATAGCCCAGGTCCTTGGAGGGCTGCCGAGAGGTGGGGCGCACCCTGGGCTTATTGGGTTGGCGAGTCCCCTTAGGGGGCTTCAAGGGGGGTTTGTAAACAGCAGAGGAAGAAGTGGCCACGGAATTCACCGAGGCCGGGGTGGTATGTAAGTACCCCGTGGTGCTCAGAGGCGTCTGCGGCCTCATCTCGTAGTCCGAAATAAGTTTCCTTGGGCAGAGTTCCTGCTTGGACACTTCGTCCAAGTCCCGGCCGTGTAAGCGGAAGGGGGTCTCACAAACCACATCCCCCACCAGGGCGGAGTAGGAGATGCTGTCTAACCAATCCTTCAGGGAGATCAGCTCACAGGAGCAATTCCAGGGGTTTTCCTCCAGTTGTAACTCCACGACTTTATCCATATGCTGCAAGAGCCCCACATAGGGCAGAAGTTTCAGCCGGTTCCCCCGCAGGTCCAAGTGCGTTAACGGCACAAAACGGAAAAGGTTGTTGGGTAAACTGGACAAGAGATTGTCATTGAGGATAAGCACCTGCAACAAATGCAGTTTCCCAAAAGCGTTGGGTTCAATGACACTGATGTAATTGTAATCGACCTGTAGGTACTCCAGGCTCTCCAAGCCAAGGAAGGTATCATCACGCAGAAGTTCCAGTTTATTATTGTTCAGATGCAATCTCCTCAAACCCCGCAGCCCGTGGAAAGCTCCGGTCTCAATGTCCTGGATTACATTGCTCCCCAGATGCAAAATCGAAGCCCCAGTGTAATTGACAAACTCATTGGGATAAAGACGACTCAAAAGGTTTCCAGACAACAAGAGGTGGTAGATTGGGAAACGGGGAGGGCTAATTTCTGAAAGGCTGATGATCCCCCGATTTTCACAGCTCACAGTTAAAATGCCGTCCTTTTCCTCACAAGGACATGCATTGTCACAGATTTCCCCATAATAATCGATGGTTTCTGCACACGAAAGGACGAGAGATGTTAGAGCAAACGCTAGAGTCTGCAGCATCCAGCTCTGCATTTTTCTGTGAAGATCCTGTTCCAAAGTTACTGGGGGGCAGCACGTGTGCATTTTATCTCCTGCAAGGGAGAGAGAGGGGGGAAAAAAGGAAACAACAGAATATGACAAAAACTTAAGGGATCAATCAGAAAGTCTCTTTCCTTCCTAATACTGTTTTTCTGACATACAGAAGGGGAGAGTAATGACACCCCACACCCCGAGGTACATGGACATTCTCCAGACTTTATTAAAATCTGATATTCACTTTGATTTAAAGGTTGATTTCATTCCCTAATGACAACAGGAACATGCTGCTCCTTACAAGATAAGGGCAAGTTAGACAAAGTCCCGTTTTAGTGATCTTGCGTGTCCCCCCGCCCCCCCCCCACTTTCAAAACCAATCCATAAATATACATAAAATGGCTGTCAGTTCAGATTCACGGTTTAAATTTTAGAGAAAAGAAGCACCATATTTATCAGGTTCCCCACCTCACCTATACCCTGTCCCTCTGCTTTTCTTTCAAAACCTCTTCAGTTAACAGTTCACCGTGAAGGTCTCCCATTTTCAAGGAAAAGCCCAGGAGCCACAATACTTGGGCTATTTTAAAACCATCGCTGGAAATGCCAGGGTGGGAACCTAAAGAATACTTTTCACAGAGGCAAAAAGCATGCAAGATAAGGCATCAAAAGGACCCAGAAGAAGCTCTTAAGGCCAATTGTCTTCGGGAACTTTGAGCATGGAGAAAAAGGAGAGCGCTTTCGCTTTGATGGTGGACTTCACTATCACGCTATTAAGCACATCAGCGTCCTAATTGCATGCACGGTGCCATTTAGCAGCGCCTCCCCAGAGCGCCCTGCGTCCACTTCATTGATCATGTCAGCGACGCTACTAAACCGCATTTTTAAGCCACTGAAATAGTTCTGCACGGTGGATTACAAAGAACTCTGCGAAGGCATCCGCAATCCCGGAACAAGCTCCGGGTACCTTGAGTTTAAAGAAGACGTTCCCACCGCTTACCCGGAATCAGCTAAAAGTAAACCCAGGACCAGCGCCAAAGCCTCCCTCACCTCGGGCTCCGCGTCTCTTTGCCACGGTATGCAAAACTAACCCTACCAAATTAGCAAGATTGGGACTGAACTACCACCTCGCCATATCCCCACCATTGGAGTTGCTTATTATATTTAATTATCAAGGCTTTACTCCCCCCCCCTCCCCCGCCCCACCTTCTTTCTTCAGAAAGGGGACTTGGGGATTAAGAGGCAAAATAGAAGGGAGCAAGGAAGGGGGGACAGCAAGTGATACAAGTCAGTGTTTTAATATCCGAATTTCATCTCCCCAAGGAATCAATCTGACCCTCCTCTCCCTTTTCTTTCTGGCTTTCTTTTTGCCCCTTTAAAGGCTTCCTTCGACTTCCTACTTCGAGTCGACAGCAGCGCTCAGAAGGAAAGGACATAAATGGAGCGAGTGTGTGTGAGTGTGTGTTGCGTTGGTTGGGGGAAGAAGGGGGAGAGGGAACATTCGGTAGAAATGCTGGGCTCGTGGAACCAATGCCTTTTTTCTCTGTCCAGCCTTGCTTGGCTCTGCCTCACCACCCCCCAAGTCTGATGTCGAATCGCAACCCCTAACTAAAGCCAAGACGGTTCTGAAGCACGGGTTCAAGCCTGGAGACCACGATCTGGATCCCCGAGTCGACTCCAGCCCGCGTTATGAAGAGCCCCTGCATTCGCACGCACGTGTGCAAGTATGCCTGTGAATCATTCACGTGTGGTCACCCAGACGTGTCGAGACGAATGGGAACCCACAGTGTCTAAACCTTGCAAGTATCCCCGACCTCCCAACGCAGCCAGCGACAAAACACCTCCTGGCTTAACAGCAGCACAGACACCCTCTATGAAAGCAAAACGTTTACCTTGAAATCGCCGTTCTCCGCTGGATCAAATAGGCACAGCCATTCAGCGGGGGCTGGGTCCCCTCCCCCTCCTGCCCGGCGCTTCCCCGCCCCCATTCACCTCCCACCCGCTCTGACAGCCCATCGCCAAACGTGTCCAGCCAATATTAAACTTGAGCGTTTACAACTTTAATTCAGTTCTGGCTCGCCAGGGTCGAAGAGCTCCCCTCTCACCCCACTCCCGATTCCCTCCTCCCTGCTATCAAAGGAGCCCGAAAATTTGAGCAAATAAAGTTGAATGAGCCGGGCAAGGCTGACATTTCTGACTGGGAAACGCACCTCCGATGTAAATTCGCGGGGACGCTGCACATTCTCAGAGTCTCAGATTTTTTCTTTTTTGGAGGGCGGGGGCGGGGAAGCTGTATCTGTTTCCCCCCTCCTGCCCACAAAGAATTAAACCCTGGATCGTCGTCCTAAGCATCCCCGCATGAAGCCTCGTGGGAACGGGTGGGCTGAAGCCCGGCACCCAGGCCGGACCCTCGGCTCCAGGGCGCAGCTGCTCTCGCGGCGGCCCCCAGGCAGAAGCCCCCGGAGTTCCAGAACGCGAGGCTCCCCCTCCCCCACCCCGCCCCAAAGCGAAGGCCGGGAAAGGGGAGGAAGGAGGGGCGGGAGGAGAGGGGAAGACAGCCACCCGGCCGCCACACACAGAGACACACAGACACAGACACACACACACACACGCTGGAGCCTCTTTGGCAAAGTAAACGGCCGACTTACCCCGTCTCACATCTCCAAGGCCCACTCATCATAGCCACCCTTGCAAAACAAACAAACAAAAAACAAATCCAAAAACCTCTTTGGGGTGTGCACTAGGGTTTGCGAGTCCGGGCGAGGCGAGCACCGCGATCCGGGCGGCTGAGAGGACAGAGGCGCCCGGACGCCGCCAGCCCCGGGCCGCCGCCGCGGTGGCGACCGCGGGTTCCGGGGCTCCCCGAAAGGCTGTCCCCGGCGCTCTCCGTGGTAGTTGGAGCGGGCAGCGGGGTGTGGGGGGGGAGTGTCGGGGCGGGGTGGGGGCGACGATCGCGAGCGGCGGGCTGGGAAGGGAGGGGGAGGGGCGGCGGAGGACCGGCGGTCGAGGCGCCGCGCTGTAGGGGCCGGGAGCCGGGCGGGGCGGGGAGAGAGCTGCCGGAGGCGGGGAGGAGGCGCGGAGCCCGAGGAGGGGGACGCCGAGCGGGCTTGCCTGGCCCCGGGCGGCCCAGCCAACCTGACGGTCAGCCTCGCCGACCGCTCGCAACAGCTCACACTCAGGCTCACTCGCACGCTCGCTCCCAAGCCCGCGCCACCGCGCGATCGCGGGGTCCCCGCCATCGTCCGCCGCACCCCCGCCCCGTCCCCCCAGGCGGGTACTTACAGTTGCCATCTGCCTAGGGGCCAACTTTCTCCCAGCCAGCAGCGGCCGCCGCCCCCTCCAGCCGCCTCTGGCTCCTGGCACCCGCCGGCCTGGGTTCGCGCGGGCCGGCCCTCCCCTCCCCCCTGGGCCGTCCTCGCCGTCTTCACCACATTCCCCCCTGGTCAGTGGCGCACGCCCGGGGACGAGCCAGAGGGAGCGGGGCGCAGGGGTGTACATGCATCGTCCGCCTTCTTCTTGCAGCGCACACTGTACATGGTAGAGAGGGGGCGAGCGAAGGCGGCCCCGGCCCCTCGGCTGCTCCCGCGGCGGCTGCGGCTCCCGCGTCGTCCTCCGCCCCCCCTGTGTCGCGGCGACCACCGCACTGGGATCCCGCCGCCGGTGTCCCCGCGCCGAGCCCGCCGCCGCCGCCGCTGCGGCCCCTGATCAGTGGGTGGAAGGCTCCCGCATCCTCTTGGCCGTTTCGTCGCTCCGGGTGTTTGCAGGGGCTTTTCCTCTATTCCTTCTTCGGATGCGGCGCACGATCTTCATTATTTGGGATTCTCTATCTCCGACATCCTTGAGGGGCCGGGAGGGCAGGAACAGCGTTGTTCTAAGCCTGTGGCGTGTCCCGGCCGCCCGGCGGCTCTTAAAAAACCCCCCAAAACTCAGAGAAAAGTCGCGTCTTCCCTCCCGGGCGGCGAGGAGGTGGCCACGCGGTAAGCTTCGCTGGGGTCTCTGAGACAGCTGCTCCGGCGCGGGCGCGGGCGAGGGCCCCGTCCGGTGCACTTGTTTATTGTCGCGCGGCTGGTGCGAGCCAAGCTGCAGCAGACATGATGGGCCCGGGGCGAAGCGGGCGCTCCGCGGCCGATAGATGGCAGCCGAGGGCGAAGGCGTCCCCGGGCTCCGGCGGCGCTACCGGAGCCTCCCCACTACCCGCCCCCCGCCGCCCCCGTCCCCCTCCCCCGCCCCGACTGCCACCTTCGTGGGAGACAGAGGAGTCTTGGACCGTGTGCGTAACACGAGCGTGGGACTGTTGGAACCCTCCGATTGAAAAAGGGAGGAGTGGAAATAACCCCGACAGTGTCAGGCTGCTTGATGGTCAGGAACAGCTGATTCCAGCTCTGGGCTGATGATCTGCCTTCCACCTCGCGTTTATTAGACTCACACAGCCCGTGCTGCTGTCTCTGGTCCTGTAAAGGACCCTGGAAGAGGTAGTGGTCCATCCTAGCTGCCGACAAGGGCAATTTTTTTTTTTTTTTAAGAATTACGTTTGATAACTATGCCTAGGCGATACAAGGGATGTGAACGACTCTGAGAGAGATTGTGAATATTATTTGGTGTACACTAAAAAGCTGGAAATCCCTAAATAAATGCAGTAAGGATAGAAGGCAAGTTTCTTGAAGAGTCACCTGCTAAACTCTGCTAGCGTCTTCTCTACAGTAAGTATTCCTGGCTCTTTTCATGAAACCAGAGCGCTCCCTCCCCAAAAGGGAGTCTACCTTCATAAGGCACATTTCCACAGTTTGTAATACTAGAGCTGATAGTCCATCTGAGGCATAGAAGAAAAGTTGATCCTTCTAAGTGGCTCAATGTAGGCTGAGTTACACATGTGTCTGTTCTTTTGATAACTGGCTAGTTTTATCACTTAAATGTATTTTACCCATTTAATTTTGGAATTAATTATGTAGTATCTTTTGTAGTTGTCTTAAACATAACTGATATCGTGTCCTTTTTGGTAATATTTGGGGTAACATTGTGGTTATAATACCCTGATTACATATAAAATTAATTCTGAGAAATATGTATATACATATTGCCACTATCATGCCTTTCTACACCCTCTCTGTTGAATTAGAAAGAGTTTTCTAGAGGTGGTGAGTATGATAGTCTTCTCAGGTTTTGCAATATTTCTTGAAATTTCTTCTGAGTCTATTTTGCAATTTCTTTTTTTTTTTTTTACTAAAACCATTCATACTTGGTTTGGAAAGATTTTGTTAGTTTTGCTTAAATTTGGGGTAGTTACCAGGGAGGGAGAAAAAAAGAAATCTATAAAGAAATCTATAGTATCAGATAGTTAAAAGTAAAGTACTATAATAAGAGAACTTCCTAGTAAATTTACAACCATTTGGCCTAGGAATGATAGTCCTAATGTTACAGGTACTTTATATAAACAGGCAACTTAAACTTCACCCAAAACAGGCTTGTTGCTTTATTGTTTATTTAGTCATTATCTTCTAACATGATATAAACACTGTAGAAATTTTTTAAAGTATAAAATTGCTTTTATATTTGCAAAATGAAAGTATTTAAGTGTCATAATTTTCAAATTACATGTTAATTACAGTTAGAAACTTTTGAAATATAAATGTTAAGCTCTATCACAGAGACATATTTTTCAATGTTGATAATCTCTATAGAAGTTCTCAATGGGTATGAAGTGACATATAATTATTAGACTTCTCAAAGTAACTGAAGCATAGTTATTTTAGTTCCTTCTTCTATTCCTTTCCTAAATCTTCACAATTGCATTTAATATCAAATTTTAGTTTAATTGTTGGTTTTATGTTATTTTTACTTTGTTATCCTAATTAAAATAAAGCTTGTTAAGCAGCATTAACATGTTTGCAATTAATTTAGGTTATAATTTTGTTAGAAACACTGACACTAAAAGTATTCTAGTTTACCTCTTGTGGTTAGATAAGTTAATGACAACTTTCTACCATTAACTCAGTATGGAAGATGGCCTGAGAGCCCACCATGAGTTTACCACTAGGTGTCTCTGTAAGCTTCCCTGCGGGAAAGTGAATTTTGAGAAAATACTGTGACATGAAGAGACAAGAACAGAAGAATGGAGAAGGAAAACATCATAAAAACAAGAAAGGGCCTCGTTTTTTAGTGTGTAGACTTTTGTTTGCTTTGACTGTTGACTACTGCCTAGAAAAGGTATAAATGAATCATGTAGCTGATCTAATTTGAGCAAGATTTTTATATAGAGGCAAACATGTTTTAGTCTGTATTCAACAATATATAGTCATGTGATATATATACATGCTACAACTCAACACTCAAATGTACGCATATGATTACATAAACATACTTAGGAACTAGCAAATTAAATGACTGATCAAATACATCTCTCCAGATTTTGGGTCATTGATACCAAACTGGACATTTTTTGATTGAGATGAATGTGAAAAGCAGAGAATCTTTGTCCAGCTGTTTATGAATATATTTATGCATATTATAATTAGCTCATGATATCATGTCATTATGAATACATTTCCTGTGTGGTAATAGATTTGTCAATAATTAGTGCAAATTATGGACCTAATTTAATACCTGCATATTAAAATTTAAGTTCAAACTACAATTAGCATATTTGTCACTTAAAATTGACCATATAGTTTTGTGAATTCATATTTATTATTACCTGGAATTATTGTTTTAGTGCCTTATGAACGAGGGAAAATTTCTTGTATTGAAAGCATTTCTTAAGATATGTCATCAAATTACTTTTGTGTATCACTCTGTGGTTTATTTAGAATAGTAAAGAGCTTAGTCAAGAATTATAGTCCATCATGCAGGAATCTAACAGAGATTATAAAAAAGGACATTCTTTGGTGATAATTATGAGATTTTACAACTATTAATCAAAATCACTGAAACCAAAACCAGTAGACCTTGTATTTTCTGTTGTTGTTGTTAGCCCAACTAGTGAATTAGGATTTTAGAATTCTAATACTGGATTCCAGACTCCTCCCAAATTAACTTGGATAAATTACTTTTGTGATAATAATAGCTAAGAAGACTATATACTACCTTATTTAATAAATGAAAAAAGTTTCAGATTTAAATTATATTTTTAATGTCTTTGAAATTGAAATTACATATCCCACGTACCCCTGAAAGGAGAAACGTTTTTCTTGGAGGTGAAAACATGAGTCATCATTTATGATTGTTTCTCTGTGCAGTTGCTAATCTAAATAATGATATAGCATATTGTTTTGATCAGTTTCCTACATTTCAAATTACAATTAAGTATATCATGTAGTGATATTTATCAAATCTGGAATGGCTGGCTAAACTGACTTAATTTACCAAGATTATTTATTCAGTTACAGACTTAGTTATCTGCAGTCTTAGAAATATGCTCTTAGAGGCATCCTTAAAGATGTATAAAATAGACCATTTTCTTTCTGTCTCATATAGTTCCTTGTACATATCCTCTAATTTTTTTTCTGTGTGCCAGTTTTGGGTATGAAAACCTCCTCTTTGGAGGACCACTTGAAAATAACTACCCAAAGTTAAAATGGATATCTCTTTTGAACAATCATACTTTCAGAAAGTAGTCTACAGATGTTACCAAAGTAAAGTATAGGACGTGATACGTAAGAAGATATTCATTGTAATGGACTCATGCAATTGTAAATGGTTTAAAACAGCCTACATGTCTAACTAAACAGGAAGTGGTTCATATCAACCTATAGTTTGGGAGACCTTTCTTCCTGTAATAACAGCATATATAGGAATCCAGATCTGTCATTATTAATAGTGTATGTAGCATCATCTATGAACCGTGTTGAAACAGAGAGAGAGAAACAAAGAGAGAAAGACAGTAAGAAAGGGAGAAAAGAGAAATTTTCAGGAAAGATACACAAATTCTGCAGTAGTCATTGCCTCTTGGAGAACTGGGAAATCTTGAGTAGAATGGAGATTTATTTTTCACCACACACACACACACACACACGCACACACACACAGTGAGTGAATGAGTGCTCAGTGGTATCTGATTCTTTTGCAACCCCACAGACTGTAGTCTGCCATGCTCCTCTGTCCGTAGGATTTCCCAGGCAACTGGAGTAGGTTGCCATTTTCTTCTCCAAGGGATCTTTCCAACACAGGGCTTGAATTTGTGTCTCCTGCATTGGCAGGAGGGTCCTTTACCTCTGAGTTACCACGGAAGCCACCTGGAAGAGTGTATATGTAAATATATATATATACACACATATGTATATATTTACATGTACATTATATGTAAACATTTCAATTTACATGCACATTCCCTATAAAAACACTATGTACTTGAGAAATAAGGATAATATTTGGAAGAATGATAGGAAAGGTGATGAAGAAGATGAATTTACCATATTACATTTTGTCTTATAGTTCTTAAAACTATTTTATTTTTTTATGACACACTATTACCTATGGAGGTACCGAATATCTTTCTAAAAATATGAGTATAAACTAGTTAGTTAAAATGATTTCTCTCCATTGCGCTTATATGTGCCACTCAATTCTAGCTGCCAATATTAATTAATAGAAGCTAGCTTCCTTTTATCTTCACTATACAGAGTCATACTGCGTACTGGCAATATTAGGTTTATTTGATATGATGGGTGAAGGGGACGATCAAAATGATTCTCTAGAGAGAATAAGTGATTATACTTGAAATTGTCAGCAGCAGATCTTCACTGCTATCTGCAGGAAGACAAGTGAGTGTGTAATTGTGACATATTCTAAATATACAAACTAATATCAGGCCCTGTTAGAACAAAGTCTGCTGCCATCTGGCTTAGACTCACTTGCATTGAAATATGCACATTCCTGTGGACAAGAGGCAGTTTCATTATAGAGCCGGATAAGCCTTTAACTGTATCTTCCTCCTGGAGCTATGATTTGTCTCTTGGAATCATCAGTTCTTGGTTCTCAAATATCTGTAGTCATTTCTAGGAAACAAGTTCAAACAAGCATTTTGTTATGCCTATATTTTCTGTATCCTTTCTGGTTTTGCGGAGAAAAACAATCATTCTAAAACATAGTGTCCTCACAGTGTTTAAAAAATGACTCCTGCTTGCGTGAGAATGTCTACATTGACCATAGTTTAGTCAACTGTTATCAGCTGGAATCCTTCATTCAACAGGAGACTCCCATGATCATTTTATCCCTTCAAAATAAATTCACTTTTCCTCTAACTCCAACCCTTGGCTGTGTGCTGCCTTTTTAAGCAACTGGAGTTTCACTTCTATCTATTGTACTCGAAAATTCACTGTAAATACTTTCTTCATCAAAACAGTCTTCCCTGCCTCCTCTAACCAACATTAAAGATTTAATTATCAAAACATTATCTTACATTATCTAGCACAGTGTTCTAGTCACTGCATAAAGTTTTCTTTTAATTTGGACTAGACTATCATGTTTTACTCAAAACAGAATTTTATTGTGCTTATTACCTCATTAGCAGTGAGAAAAATGAGCTCCCAATAATTATTTGTATACACGTGTGTGTGTGCCTAGCCTCTCAGTCGTGTCTGACTCTGCGACCCTATGGACTGCAACCCAGCAGGCTCCTGTAGCCGTGGGATTCTTCAGGCAAGAACACTGGAGTGGGTTGCCATTTCCTTTTGCAGTGGATCTTCCAGACCCAGGGACTGAACCTGGGTCTCCTGAGTCTCCTGCCTTGGCAGGCAGTTTCTTTACCATTGAGCCACCTGGGAAGCCCCTTTGTATATACAAGAAATGCTTATCCACTTATGAGTTTATTCATCCAACAAATTTTTTAGTACCCATATTGTGTTAAGACCTATTATGTTTGATATAAAACAATGAGTTGATTCATATCAGGATGGTTGGGTGATTTCAGGGATATTTTGACTTTCTGATAAACCACCTACGTTCTCTAGTCAAAATAAATGGTATAAAGTATAAAAATACTGTTGCATAAATTGTGCACTTGAATATTTCTTGTAGCTTACATTTGTCAAGCCTCTACAAGGGTTCTCCAATAGAACTTTCTGTGAAGGGAGTAATTTATACCTGTTTTGTCTAACATGATAGCCATTGACTACAAATGATTACTGATTAATTGAAATGCAGCTGGTGTTACAGGAAATAAGTTTTGATTTTTAAAATTTTAATTAATTTAAATAACCACATGTGGTGAGTGGCTACCATATTGGTCATGCAGTTTGGGAGTATAAATCCCTGAAAAACTGAAATAGTGTTTCTTGTGCAATATCCGGGATACCTTGGAAATTCAATCAGTATGAACAGCTGCACTCATAACTAATGATGGTGATTATGACACTCTCAATAAACAAGGACAATTATGATTCATATTTGGCAAGAGGCCTGATTTGCTTCTGTTGAGAGTCTCTATTCAATCGTACCAAATTTCCTTGAGTTGAGGGTTTCTACCATTCTTTTAAAGGTTCCAAGGCATTTTAGAGGCATTTAAAAATTCCTTATTACATCCTCATTACACCCCCATCAAGAAGGAAAGGTAGATTATATCAGTAGAATTTTATTAGAAGATAAGTGCCTTTTGATGCATGATGAAGTACCCTCTGAAGTGTTTTTCTCCAGATCACACAATGGAATGTTAGTAGAACTGGAAAAGAAAGTCTTAAAGGGGTAATTTGCTTTAGGAGTTTTCTAGAATAGGCTCTTTGTGCAGAAAAGCCTGTCAGTCAGTTGGAAAAAAAAAAAAAAAGTGCACTTGAACTCTCTCGCATTCCATCTATTTGAATGCAAAAGCTCTATTTTGAAGCTGAGTGGTGTTTTGCACAATTAAAGTAAACAGAGTTTGGACAGCAAATTGTAATTAATGAATTTATTGAATGCAAAAAGGGTTTCCCTGGTGGCTCAGTGATAAAGAATCAACCTGCTTTGTAGGAGACACAGGAAACACAGTTCGATCCCTGGGTCTCAAAGATCCTCTGGAGAAGGAAATAGCTCCAGTATTCTTGCCTGGGAAATCTCATGGACAGAGGAGCCTGGCAGGCTACAGCCCACAGGATTGCAAAAGAATTAAGACATGACTGTGTGACTAAACCACTACCACCATTGAATGCAAATATGGCCTCTAATATCTATGAAGATCCGAGTAAATCTCAGTTCATATGAAATCAGATTTATATATTTGAAACAAAATTGTAATAGCTTGGTAATCAGTTTCAATTATAACAAATTGTTATCAATTTTGGGATTGTTTTGTTTTTAATCAATCTAAAATGTTGGTAATAAAATTGACCTATACTTCCACTATGGGACAAATCAATGTAGCTTCATAAAGGTGCACTAATGGCTTCAGAGCTCAAGTCCCATGTAGGTAGGAAGCCACATGGTCCAGAGCAGTAGACTGGCTCTCAGAGATCTCAACCCCATTCATGACTCTGCCTTTGCATCCATTGTGCACCTGCATTTATGAAGACACCTCCCTGGGTAGGTCATATATTTTATATATAAGGAATTTACTGTGCTTTCTCTTCAGTGGACCTTAAGACTGCCACACTAGTTCATCAAAGGATAAGTATTAAAGTGTAATCTCCTTGGAAGAAAAATAACATAATCATTACTCTTATACTGTAGATTTAAAATTTTCACATTATCCTAAAACATAAAGTAAACTTCATGTAAATAAATATTGGCAATCCAGTGCTCACTTGTGAATGGTATACCTTCTGAGAAAGACAGATCAGAGGCAGTTCAGTGTTTTTTAAATTAGCATGATGCATTTATCAAAGACATTCCATCAATCTCATGAAGCTTTTATAGTGACACTAGATTCATAGTTATTGTCATAGGACATATTTTAATGTTTGCTGCAATTTTAATTGATTGTTACATATCCAATGAACAAAAAACTAATTTGGATTTGAATCACCACTGTAAGATGCACAGTTCTTTGTACAATCAATCTACATCCTTAATTGCTATATTATATGAGTAGTGACTGCTATGTAGGTTGACTTTGATCAATGACTACACTGCCACTTACTCATATGAAGATAGTCATGAATTTATTTCTAGGTACTTTTAAATTTTAAAGTATTTAATTATAGTGTTGATATGGTAACCCATTTATAGTATACTTTTTCCTAAAGTAAAGAAGTTTCTAATGATAGTTTTCCCTTATTTTTGAGTTTTTCTACCAATTATTGTTTTACATTTAGTAAAACAGTAGTTAGAGCAAGCTTTGTATGCCTCCTAAAAAAAATCATTAATTAAATATTAAAACGATTCCTAGTATATAGAGAATGTGTGTGTGTGCTCAGTCATGTCTGATTCTTTACGACCCCATGGCTATAGCCCACCAGGCTCCTTTGTCCATGGGATTTTCCAGGCAAGAATACTGGAGTGGGTGGCCATTAGCTTCTCCAGGGGATCTTCCCGACCCAGGGATCGAACCTGAATCTCCCGCACTGTGGATTCTTTACCACCACCAGAGAATCCCATATAGAGAAATGGAGCCTAGATTGATTTCCCAGAAAAAAATAGGAATCTGTTTGACTATGTTTTTCAATTAGTTATGTGGTTTATCAACCTCAGCTAACACAAGCATCAACAGGCAATTAAACATCATTTATAATTTGGAGAAGGAAATGGCAACCCACTCCAGTATTCTTGCCTGGAGAATCCCGTGGACGGAGGAGCCTGGTGGGTTACAGTCCACTGGGTGGCAAAGAGTCAGACACGACTGAGCGACTTCACTTTCACTTTCCTATAATCCAAAATAAAAGGCAACATACCTATACTCATTCACTGGTAGCTATTTCACATAGATTTGTCTCATTCTTCCATGTGATTATTATAGAAACTTCATGAAGTATTGTCTTTCTTTACAGATAAGAAAACTGAATTTCAAGGTAGTTGGTGATACTGTGTAATTCATACAGACAGTACATAGCAGATCCACACTGTGATAGAATTACAAGGACTCTCAGTATTTATTTTTTCAACTTCACTGTGTCAATTTAAATGCATTCTTTTGAACTTTTACTTCAGCTTAAAGGAAAAGTGAAAACAATTTATCAATACTTAGTGATTAGGTTCAGTAAAGATACCTTCTAAGTGATTCATCATTTCTATAATATCAAATGGATTCTAAATCAACAATAGAAATATATTCCAAATTATTAATGTATAATACTACTCTTTAAGATATCATCATAATAAAATATATCTTAAACTGGTCATGAATTACATTTATAAATAAGCCATCCTTATATTAGTCTACATTAAGAATATCAAAGACATTATTAACTACCAGAAGATATTGTGCAGTAACCCACAATTATTTTTGAATATTTATATTATGTGCTGTACTCTGCTCACTCGGTCATGTCCGACCCTGGCAACCGCGTGGACTGTAGCTCACCAGGCTCTGCTGTCCGTGGAATTCTCCAGGCAAGAATACTGTTGTGGGGTCATTTCCTGTTCCAGGGTTCTTCCCAACCCAGGAAGCAAACCCACATCTCCTACATTGGCAGGTGGATTCTTTACCACTGAGTAACCTGGGAAGCCCATTTGTAACATTAAATATAATTTTTTCTAAAGTAAAGAAGTCTCTAATAATAATTTTCCCTTATTTTTGAGTTTTTGACTAATGATTATTTTACATTTAGTAAAGAAAGAGTTAGAGCAAGCATTATAAAATCAATCATTATAAAACCACCTAAAAATCATTAATAACGTACTAAAACGATACCTTTGAGGAGTATTCATATGAACACTTTCATGCAAAGGTTTAAAGAGATTACTCCATAGCCTTTTGTGATATCAATTTGTTAT
This sequence comes from Dama dama, assembly GCF_033118175.1. NCBI lineage: Eukaryota > Metazoa > Chordata > Mammalia > Artiodactyla > Cervidae > Dama > Dama dama. The sequence continues at coordinate 63,776,586 of NC_083710.1, read as the reverse complement.
AAAATTAATTCAAAATAATACATACAATGAGATACCTATGATTTAACTAATTTTGTTAGTCATTGAAAAATCATTTTAGTTCATGAAAATATTAATCACAAATAGATAACATCTACTTACAAAGAATTACAAATAAATATTTTATCATTTTTGAACACCTGACTTTAACCGTATCAACCCTCTTTGTCAAACAGTCTTATTTCATTTTGAATACAACATACAAAACTTCATAAAACTCAAAATATTTGGGTGCTTGTGTATATTAGTCTTTCCTCAATGTCAATAAAATTATAATGGGATGGTTTGCCATAATTATGAATCTCCAAATATTGAACATTCATAAATATTAGAATCATCATTGGCTATCACACTTCATCTATTTATTACCATGCTGAAATATGTAAGTGTGTGAAAACAGTAAAAGGATCTGTCCTCTTTAGCGGTTCATGACGTTTCTGACCACCTTCTCCTAATATGCGCTCAGAGAGCAGGCAGCAGTGCTTGAGAATGCATCTTGGAGCTCTTCCAGGAACTGAGTCAAAGAGCAATGTCTGCATTCACAAAGAAGCATTCACAGCTGTCAGAAGTTAAATGTCCGTGAGACTCACGATACAGCTGCAGTCCTTCCAGTACACTGACAGTATCTGTGGAAACTAGAATTTGATAACTAATTTTCTTCCATGGGAAAAAAATAATCACAGCAGCATGATGACTCTTTGCCTGACCAGTAATAAATAATTATGCATTCACAACACATGAAGCATCCTTGTCCTACATTACTTAGCCTGCTCTGCTTTTGCAGCTAATTTTCACTGCCACAGAAAGCACTCTTATTGCGATAAACTGTCAATGAACTTCTTGTAGGCAAACACCTGCAGATACCTGCTGCAGTGAGAGCATGAGATTTAGGATGGTAAAAATTGCAGCATGAATTGTAGCAGAATCTGCAAAGCAATACTAGGTAGAAATGAATGTGTGAGAGCAGGCATGAGTTAGGAAAAGCACACATAAACAGGTATTTTTGTGTTTCCATTTATACTTGATCGAGTGCAGAGAATGCATTTTTTTGGTCAAATGTTTAATATAGTTGAGTAGAATAATATAAAAGCAAGCTATATTTGCAAATAAGGTTTTCAGTCTGGAATAATCTATCCCAATTCATTATCAGGTGTTTTTGGGGCAAGTGATTATTTATTATGTGCTCAGTCATGTCCGACTCTTTGCCACCCCATGGACTGTAGTCCACCAGGCTTCTCTGTCCGTGGAATTTCCCAGGCAAGAATACTGGAGTGGGTGCCATTTCTTTCTCCAAGGATAAATGATTACTCTGCTGGAAATATTCAGCCTTATATTCTCTATATCCATATGGAGATAACAGTCACTGAGAGTTTGAATTACTTAAAAAATATACTTCTTGAAAATATCTTAAAATTTTAAGTGAGATTATAAATCTCTGTTTCTGTAATAGTTTAGGTGAGGTCCAAATGGAAGTAAATGGATTAGCTTACCTTCAGGTAACTATTCAACTGTATGGTTGAATAGAAAAACCCATTTGAAAATGTATCTGTTTTTAATTGTTGAGTCACTTAGTTGATCAATAGTTTCTAAATATTATAATATTATAAAGATCTGGTTCCTAAAAGCAAATTAATTATTGAAGATTTTCTATCCCATCTAAAATGAAAAACAATTATAAGCCTTTAAAAAAATATCAGTTTCTGAGTATGTTTTTGGAGTTGTGGGTATGAGAAATAATGAAAAAAACTGGAAAACTAGTCACTTAATCTTTAAATTGTCAAGACACTTAGAGAATGTGGAGTACTACAACCTAATTTAAAAGACTCAGACAATGTAAATGTTTTAAAAACTTTTGACTAATTTTCTCCTGATTTTCTAACCCCTTAGTCAGCATGCTTAAAGACTAAAACAAAGATGTATAGCTGAGTTAACTTAATAATTTATTCTGAAAAATACAAAATAAAAATAAGACACTAACAGCCACGGATCCCATAATACTTTGGCAGCATTCCATGTCATTTGAATAAGACCTTCATATATTGAAGCTGATTATAAAAAAGTCAGCTTGGTTTATTGAAAAACTTCATTATACAAGTGATCAATAGGTAACATGTAAATTGTTGTTTTGCCATGTGTTCATTGACAGAAAAAAGAAAATCAAGCCAATAGTTTATGGGAATAAATAAAGTTGGCCTGTGATTAAAATATTTAACAATTATAGTCATGCACTCTAATTTATGCATGTTAGATCATGCTTAAAATACCCTCATTCCTGTTAAGGGTTTCATATCTGTAGGTATCTGATATCAGCTAATGCACTATAAATACATTATATTTTGGATTCTTATTTTTCTGTCTGTGAATTTGATAACTTTTTTTTGCTTCTTTTTTAAATTTATTTTTTTACTGAAGGATAATTGCTTACGAACTTTGTTGTTTTTGGTCAAACCTCAACATTTTTAACAGAATTAAAATACAGAATGTTTCTCCACATGGCTTTTGGGATATGTACTCTATATAGGAGATTTAGCAAATATCTGAAGCATATAGATTTTTCCTCAAAACATTGTTAAGAAAAAACAGGCTTAAACTAAATCATTTTTATTGTATTTTTAATCCAATACTGATTTATTAAAACATATGCATTTAATGTCTTCAAACACAAAACATTTTTTATTACATTATAGCTTTCTACTGTGTGTGATGGACTTTTTCAAAGATAGTGAAGGGATTAAAAACAGATATTTGGGTAAACATTTCCTAGGATTCCAGTCCCATCTCTACATTTTAGTGATTTCTTGAAATATTGGTTAATTTATTTAAATCAGTGCCTCTGTTTCATCATCTATAGGATGTGTATAATGATAATACTTGCATTAATTGTGAGGATTATATGAGGTAACTCATTAACATCTTAGCATACTTCCCAGCACATTTTAAGCACTATGTAAGTGCTAACTATTAGTATCCACGTGCAATGCAGGAGATGCAGGTTCCATCCCTGGGTTGGGAAGAAACCCTGGAGGAGGAAATGTCAACCCACTCCAGTATACTTGCTTGGGAAATCCCATGGACAGAGGAGCCTGGTGGGCTTCAGACCATGGGGCCACAAAAAAGTCGGACACGACTTAACTAAACAACAAGAACAATTATTTTTGTTTAACAGTTTCCCAGGTGGCGCTAGTGGTAAAGAACCCACTTGCCAATGCACAAGATATAAGAGAGAGATGCATGTTTGATCCCTGGGTTGGGAAGATCCCCTGGAGGAGGGCCTGGCAACCCACTCCAGTATTCTTGCCTGGGGAGTCCCATGGACAGAGGAGCCTGGCCGGCAACAGTCCACAGGGTCGAAAAGAATCAGGAACGACTGAAGTGACAGCACAAATTGTTATATTAGTCAAACCAACAGAATTTGAATCTACACTGTAGAGCATAGAATTTGAGGAGGCTACATAGGATTGCAACAGAGATTTTTTTCCCCAGAACAGACATTTTTCAAAAGTTGCCTTCATTATCAGCTGACCCTGATTAGTTATGGATTTATAGTACAAGGGCCTGCCCTAGATGAAGTGGTTGCTGGCTTGCAAATTTCACCAGCTATTTTGGCGCCTGGAATAAGAAAATGGGAGTGCTTGCCAGACAGCACTTCCTAGTAATGAATTTTATAAAATTCCTGTATGTACATTGTTCCAAAAGATCTGGAGGACAAAATAGAGGAGAAACCACAGTTTTGTATCTTAGGTATACAACACCATAAATAATGAAATATTGTAATGAAATTGTATGGGAAACTGTCAGGTGTGAATGTGAAATATTTTGATATGCTAAAGGCAAAAAGCAATTCTTGCAACTATCTTTAGGATGAATATATAATTTGGATATATTTACAATAAGTCTGGAGTTAATAGTTAATATTTAGATATTAAAGTAAAGGTTAATTTTTATAGACATACAGTCAACTTAAATTATGAGATATTAAACTCTGGTGTAAATTATTTAGTTTATCATGCAGCTAGAACATTATATATGCATGCCACTGATTCAGATTATTGCTCTGCTGTATCTTCTGTTAATTTTTGTCATATGTATGTAGTTATAAATTAGAAATGTTATCGTTTCATACTTTAAAAATATATGTATGTTATATATACACACACATATATATTTGCTTGTATATTGTGAATGATTTCTGCCATCCCTGAACTTATACTATTTTAAGCATCCTTTCATGCTAAGTTTGAATTCCATTATTAAAATATTTTTTTCTAAATGCCCCTATTAAAGAAATACTTTGTTAAAGTGCAATTTCAAAGTCCAACATTATGACCTTGAAAGTCATATATAAAAAAAAAAACCTATTCCTTCTTGAAGAAAATATTTTGAGCATGGATATTTTGTTTGAGTCCACGAAGATTAATTTTAGTGCATTTGACTTACAGATGCTGCTTTTCACATGACAGAAAGCGGTATATTAACTTTGATATCTTATTTGTGGAGATGGATGGTCCTAGTTTATACACATGAGCACGCATGCAAATACACACATACATACACACATGCATGTGAACAGAGAGGAAGTGAAAATGATAAATGTACACACTGTATATTTTCAAATATCAGAGCATAATAAAATGCACTCACCATGAATGTCATCCTGAAAATCGATTTTTTTGGTTGCCAATTTCAGAAGACACTTACCACATATATGCAAATGAATTCTTTATGTGTTCTTACTAATCTATAATTTCTTTGATGATAGGTAGCAACTAGCTTGTACTACTATTTATATCTCCCAGGAACAAGGCTACTTGTTGACTTATGTTCACATGAAAAATACAGTCTACTACATATGCCCATTATTTCACTTGACATTTATTATTATATCCAAATGTTAGTTAATAGACTTTTTTTTTTTTTCTGGGAGAAAATCCAGTGATTTGGATTTTACTGCATTTGGAAGTTTAGATGTTTATAAAATATTTTGTTAAACATGTTACTTTGATTATATACACCAAGGCTATATATTCAGATAGCATGCTAAGACATGGTCCTTAAGCTTGCTTTTTCTAATGCTTGTTGTTTTCTAAAACCTGCATGGATGGATTTGTGCAATTGTCTGCTGTTGAAAATTTTACTCCCTACACCCCCAGTCATATTCTAGTAAAATTCAGAATAACCTGGAGTTCAGACCATGAGCATATTGATAAGGAGGAGCCTGAGCCACAGTAGCTGGACTCCTCAATCATCCAGAGAGTTCCTGCTGGAGAAACCTTTCAGAAATACAATATATGGCCATGTGAATCCTGGTTGTTTGAGGAGACAGGTTGTAGCTGACCATCAAAGCTGTTCTGTGCTAGCTTAAAAGACTGTAGAAACCTTTTGGCAGTTGTTAGAGCAATTATTTCTAGAAGCCTTCCTTGTCTGCTGAGAGCAATAGGTGATTCTAAAGTGTTCTGCCCTCTGGAGTTCCCGAGTTCCCAGTGTGAAATGTTAGGAAAGTCTGATAAATGTTTTCACGAAACAAAACACTCTGAAATGGGTTTTGGTTTGTTTACTTGTTTGTTTGCTTTAAAACTCTTCTCATTGTGTGATACAAAATAAGAGCTGGATGTCTGCCAACACATGCAGACTATATAAAAAAATTTACTCTTTAAATGGAAGCATAGTCAGTAGGCTGATGTATTATTAATATTTTAAAGCAATCTATCGCACTCATATTAGCAACAGAGAATAAAATTTAACAGCAAAAAAAATGGTTATACAAGAAGTAAATTTAGTTAAATTCACTGGTTAAATGAAAAAAATGCTCAAAATTAGTTGCTTTAGGGATGATGCATCTTTGATCACTCTAACCTGATTTTCCCGAAGTACTGGATGCATCCTGCCTAATTTAGAAGAGATTGTACTGTAGAAATTTTTACTTTTTGTCTCATCTGACTTTAATATGAAGCTTTTCCTTAAAACCTCATGTGCCTGCATGCTCAGTCGCTAAGGCCTGTCTGACTCTTTGCGATCCCATGGATTGTAACCCGCCAGGCTCCTCTGTCCATGGGATTTCCCAAGCAAGGATACTGGAGTGGATTGACATTTCCTTCTCCAGGGGATCTTCCTGACCCAGGAATCGAACCCACGTCTCCTGCATTGGTAGGCAGGTTCTTTACCACTGAGCCACCAGGGAAGCCCTGAAAACCTCACAGTTAACCCGTAATCATTTCTTATATTTGCTTTCTAGGGTAAATTATACAAAAACATTTTTTAGCATCTGATGACACTTATAGATCTCTTACCTCCAAAATATAACTACTTCACTATTGCATGTATAATTATTTAATTTCTTCAGTAAAAATTTTAAATGGTTAGAGTACTTCCTTATCTTTTAAATTGTTATGTGAATAGTATAAGTAGGTTTTATTTATAATTGTTCATGAGGACAAATATACCCAATGAATGCTTCATGTGCTATTTTTTGTAATTCCTGTCTTCCACTTTTTTTCTGTAATTACTTTATGGAAGTTTAAAATTTTAATATCTCTGCACTTGATTACTACTTGCATCTGAGTCAGATGTCTTCAGATATCCATATTAGGTGATTTGATTAGATTTGATTAGCATGTGTTTTATTTGTGAAATAAAAAAAAATTATTCTCGGTTTAGATTATGAGCTTTCAGTATAGTATGTTCTTTATCAGTAACATCCGTAACATTGCTTGTGTGTGTTTATATGTTCAAAAATTAAATTATAAATTAAATTATTTAATTAAATAATGTTATTAAATATTTAAACATCATTTACCATTTCCTTAACAAGTGTAAGGTCCTTTGTCAATTTTCAGAAATAAATAACTCACAAAGGATCAAACTTTTAGAGGGTTCACAGTCTAATGGAGAAACACAAAAACAAATATTTAAAATGTAGTGAATTATATTGATAGTTCAACTAATATGAAAAACAGGTATTCAGAATCTGTTCAGTTCAGTTCAGTCGCTCAGTCATGTCCAATTCTTTGCAACCCCATGAACTGCAGCCTCCCTGTCCATCACCAACTCCCGGAGTCCACCCAAACCCATGTCCATCGAATCAGTGATGCCATCCAACCATCTCATCCTCTGTCATCCCCTTCTCCTCCTGCCCCCAATCTTTTCCAGCATCAGGGTCTTTTCCAATGAGTCAGCTCTTCACATCAGGCGGCCAAAGTATTGGAGTTTCAGCTTCAACATCAGTCCTTCCAATTCAGAATACTGTGGGTTAAAAGTAAATTTTGACTAGACTTCTCCTTATCGTTTAAAAAATCTTCCAATAATTTATTAACCAATAGAAGAACCAGAATAGTGTATGTTTGGCTTTATTCTGCTATAAGTTTAGTACAGAATAGATTCCACGGTTGTTATTTTCAGGAAAGCAGCACCTTTGCTTTGAACAGGTTTGGAAGCATTGAGAATATGATACAAAGTATTGGCCAGGGGGTGTGTCACTTGTTGATTATAGATATAAATCATTCTGGAAGGAGAAGTTTAGCTTGCATTTTAAATTAATTTGTAATTTCTTTCGTAAGGAAGCACGAACTTTGCTGTTGCTGTTGTTCAGTCGCTCAACCGTGTCCAACTCCGCGGCACGCCAGGCTTCCACGTCCTTCACCATCTCCTGGAGCTTGCTCAAATTTATGTCCAATGAGTCCGTGATGCCATCCAACCGTCTTGCCCTCCGCCATCCCCTTCTCCTCCTGCCGTCAATCTTTCACAGCATCAGGGTCTTTTCTAATAATTTGACTCTTCCATCAGGTGGCCAAAGTGTTGGAGCTTCAGCTTCAGCATCAGTCCTTCCAATTAATATTCAGGACTGATTTCCTTTATGATTGATTGGTTGGATCTCCTTGCAGTCTAAGGGAATCTCAAGAGTCTTCTCCAACACCACAGTTCAAAAGCATCAGTTCTTCAGCACTCAGCCTTCTTTATGGTCCAACTCTCATATCCATTAGAGAAGGAAGTGGCAACCCACTCCAGTATTCTTGCTTGGAGAATTCCATGGATGTAAGAGCCTGGCAGGCTTCAGTCTGTGGGGTTGCAATAAGTCAGACACGACTGAGCAACTAAACGGCTCATCTCCATACGTGACTACTGGAAGAACCATAACTTTGACTAGATGGACCTTTGTTGGCAAAGCGATGTCTCTCTTTTTAAATATGATGTCTAGGTTTGTCATAGCTTTTCTTCCAAGGAGCAAGTGTTTTTTTTTTGTTTTGTTTTGTTTTTTTTAATTTCATGACTGCAGTCACCATCTGCAGTGACTTTGGAGCCCAAGAAAATAAAGTCTGTTACTGTTTCCACTGTTTCCCCATCTATTTGCCATGAAGTGATGGGACTGGATGCCATGATCTTAGTTTTTTGGATATTGAGTTTTAAGCCAGCTTTTTCACCATCCTCTTTCACGTTCATCAAGAGGCTGTTTAGTTCCTCTTCACTTTCTATTATCTACATATCTGAGGTTATTGATGTTTCTCCCGGAAATCTTGATTCCAGCTTATGATTTGTCCAGTCCAGCATTTCTCATGATGTACTCTGCATATAAGTTAAATAAGCAGAGAGCCAATATACAGCCTTGACGTACTACTTTCCCAATTTTGAACCAGTCTGTTGTTCCATGTCTGTTTCTAACTGTTGCTTCTTGACCTGCATACAGGTTTTGCAGAAGGCAGGTAAGGTGGTCTGTTATTCCCATCTCTTTAAGAATTTTCCACAGTTTGTTGAGGGTACACTAAAGTCTTCTTCATAAGTAATTCAGGTGAAAATAGCACAGAAGTTCATCAGGTGTTAATACTTATCTGTGGATAAGTAGCTGAAAAGTAAATCAGTGTAAATAGAAATGGACAAGAGGTGTGGGGAGAGGTGAAATGGGTGATGGGGATTAAGAAGTAAAAATTACGAGTTATGGAATAAACAGGGATTGATTTACAGCACAAGGAATATAGTCAATTATTTTATAGTAACTTTGATTTGTATGTAATCTATAAAAATATTAAACTACCATGTTGAATACCTGAAACTGAAATAATATTGTAAGTCAACTATGCCTCAATTTAAAAAATGTAGGAGATGTATAGAAAAGAATTTATAGAAATTCACAGTGAAAGAGCAGATGTCTCCTCTTCCTCTGTCCTGCCATCCCTTCCTCCTCCCTCTCCCTCTTCTGTCTCCATCTTCATCTCCATCTCTATATTTTTCTCTGTATTTCACAAAATCCACAATATATTGATCTTGGCTCTTGTTTCCTCTTAATAAGAGACCTCAGTGAAAGTTTTTACACAAATTTCTAACAATTGTTAGGCTTCCCTGGTGGCTCAACCGGTAAAGAATCCACCTATGATGCAGGAGACATAAGAGACACGGGTTCGACCCCTGGGTAGGGAAGGATCCTCTGGAGAAAGGAATGGCAACCCATCCCAGGATTCTTGTCTGGAGAATTCCATGGACAGAGGAGCCTGGCAGGCTACTGTCCATGAGGTCCCAAAGAATGACATGACTAAGCAGCTAACACTAACAATTGTCATCTGACTGATGGTGATTGTAAGGCGTCATTGGCCGTAAAACACACCATTTTTTTCCATGAAGTAAAACTGTGGGAAAAACAAGTGTCTTAGAATTGATGAAAAGCCTAAATGACATAATAGGAATGACTATGCAAGCTCTGAAGTAAATGCTTTCATGTCTGTTTACACGCTTTCTGCTTTGTCTGTACCTTCTCTCCATATCTTTATCTAGTTAACTCTTTTGCTCAAATGTCTTTCAAAGAATCAGTGTTCCTAAGAAGCCTTTCCCCAACCCTTTCATAAAATTTACATCTGTCTTTCTTTTGCTTTAAAGAAAATGTGCATACCTTTGTGATTGCACTTATCACATGGTGATTTATTTGTCCTAGTGACTTATTCTAAAATAAATTCCTTGAACTTTAAAATATAATGAAAATTATTTCTCCAAAATCAGGTATCATATATAAGCAGCTTATGATAAAGGATCAATAAATGTTTGCTTGATGAAAATTCAATAAAGCAGTTGACAAGCCATGAATGTTAAACATTTTTATTGCCATTTCAAAAAGGAGAAAACTGGAAATTCAAGGAGGCTGAATGATTTGCCCAATCATGGTGCCAGGACTCAAAACTTTTAGTCCCAAAGCTCTCTCCATTGTTCAAGCTCAATGTAGTATTTTCCATTTGTTAGTTAGGTGACATCAAGTGATCACACACCAGATTTTGGCTTAGGAAGAAATCATGACGAAGAAGAAATCATTTTGAGAATTAATGTTTTGGCAAATTAATTTGTGTGTGAATGTTGGACATGATGTGTCCAACAATATGTCCACAATAGCCATGACAATGAACCTGGGTGTTGTTCAGTACTAAATGGATTTTCAGAGGTCACACTTTGTGGATTCTGTCATGTGAGGTTTATTTTAGAATACATTTTGGGCCAAAAAAATCAGGCATTGGAATAAATTCAAAGGTAGATTTTGAACTTCTTTTATGTAATAAACATTAATAATCTTGGAACAACTCCAAATGCCTTTTATGACTTGATATATCTTCTAAACTTTAGCTTGGGACTTATTTAAAGTGTCTTTAAAGTAAAAACTTATGTAAAATGGTACAGATTTATAAGCAACAGTCCTCTCAGTTTCTCTCCGTGTTTTTAGTTAAAATTCTTAGCTCATAGTTTATGTCAATAACATGAAAATCTTATGATTAATATTGTATTCTTGAGCAAGCAGCAAAACCTCTTTGAAAACACTTGAGGTTTTCCAACTGCATAAAAAACACATGTAAATTACTAGAGAAAAAAGTGAATGACTTTGCTTTCATTATAAGTTTCATATAAATTATAAACATCTTCTGTCATAATCACAGGTGCAATTCATGGGAATGTTGCAACATGAGGCTGGGTTGTTTTTTAAAAATTAATATACCTGGGCCAATAATATATTTGACAGCTTGAATATAATCAATTCTTACCAATATTAATATAAGAAATAACATTAACATAAAATTCATAGAATAGCATTTTTCATTTATATTTCATTCATTTATATTCAGAAAAATATAGATCATTACAATTTATAATTTTGGATTTTCTGTATCTAATATACTATTTTAAAAAAATTGAAATAGCAATCTTTCTTAAAAATTTGAAAATACATTATTGTCACAGAAAATGTATCATTACCAAAACAAGTAATTGGTATCAATGGCATATTTTTCATCAATATTGCTATATATTGACACATTTTTCAGTTTATTTCTAAGAAATACCAAAATGAACTGTGTAAATAAAACTTAATAAATTTTATCAGAAAAAAATATTTTAGGTGGATTATTTTATAAAGTGAAGCTTCACTAATTGTTGCTGTTGTTGTTTCAGTGTGAAGTCATGTCTGACTTTTGCAACTCCATGGACTGCAGCATGCCAGGTTCCCTTGTTCTCCATATCTTCCAGAGTTTGCTTAAATTCATGTCCATTGAGTTGGTGATGCTATCTAATTATCTCATCCTCTACCACTCCCTTCTCCTTTGCTCTCAATTTTCACCAGCATTAGGATCTTTTCCAATGAATCAGCTCTTTGCATCAGGTGGCTAAAGTATTAGAGATTCAGCTCCAGCATCAGTCCTTCCAATGAATAGTCAGGGTTGATTTCCTTTAGGATTGGCTGGTTTGATCTCCTTTCAGTCCAAGGTAATCTCAAGAATCTTTTCTAGCATACAATTCAAAAGCATCAGTTCTTCAGCGCTGAGCTTTCTTTATGGTCCAACTTTCACATCTGGGCATGACTACTGGAAAAAGCATAGCTTTGACCATATGAACCTTTGTTGACAAAGTGATGACTTTTCTTTTTAATAGACTGTCTATGTTTATCATAGATTTTCTTCCAAGGAGCAAGCATCTTTCAATTTCATGGCTGCAGTCACTGTCCACAGTGATTTTGGAGCCCAAGAAAATAAAATCTGTCACTGCTTCCACTTTTTCCCCTTCTATTTGCCATGAAGTGATGAGACCAGATGCCATGGTCTTAGTTTTTGAATGTTGAATTTCAAGCCAGCTTTTTCACTGTCCTCTTTCACTTTCATCAAGAGGAGCTTCTTTAGTTCCTCTTCACATTCTATTAGAGTGGTATCATCTGTGTATCTGAGGTTGTTGATATTTCTCCCAGCAATCTTGATTTCAGTTTGTGATTCATCCAGCCAGGTATTTCACATTATGTACTTTGCATATAAGTTAAATAAACAGGATGATAATAAATAGCTTTGTTGTATTCCTTTCCCAATTTTGAACCAGTCTATTGTTCCATGTCAGGTTTTAACTGTTACTTCTTGACTTGCATACAGGTTTCTCAGGAGAAAGATAAAGTGTTCTGGTATTTCTATCTCTTTAAGAATTTTCCACAGTTTTTTGTGATCCATACAGTCAAAGGCTTTCCCATAGTCAATGAAGCAGAAGTAGATGTTTTTCTGGAACTCTCTTGCTTTTTCTATGATCCAGTGGACACTGGCAATTTGATCTCTGGATTGGCTCAGATGGTAAAGTGTCTGCCTACAATGTGGGAGACCCAGGTTTAATCTCTTGGTCAGGAATATCTCTTGGAGAAGGAAATGGCAACCCACTCCAGTATTCTTGCCTGGAAAATCCCATGAATGGAGGAACCTGGTAGGCTACAGTCCGTGGGGTTGCAAAGAGTTGGACACAACAGAGCAACTTCACTTTTCTTTCTTTCTTTCCTCTGCCTTTTCTAAATCCAGCTTATCCATCTGGAAGTTCTCAATTCAAGTACTGCTGAAGCCTAGCTTGAAGGATTTTGAGCATAACCTTGCTAGTATGTGAAATGAGCACAATTATATAGTAGTTTGAAAAGTCTTTGGCATTGCTCTTTGGAGTTGGAATGAAAACTGACCTTTTCCAATCCTGTGGCCACCTCTGAGTTTTCCAAATTTGCTGGCATATTGAGTGTAGCACTTTCACAGCATGATCTTTAAGGATTTTAAATAGCTCAGCTGGAATTCCATCACCTCTACTAGCTTTGTTCATAGTAATGTTTCCTAAGACCCACTTTACTTCACACTCAGGATGTCTCTCTCTAGGTGAGTGACCAAAGCATCATGGTTATCCTGTTCTTTAAGATCTCTTTTGTATAGTTCTTTATATTCTTGCCACATTTTATTAATCTCTTCTGCTTCTGTTAGTCCCTTACTGTTTCTGTCCTTAATTATGCCCATCCTTGCATGAAATGTTCCTTTGATATCTCCAGTTTCCTTGAAGAGATCTCCAGGCTTTCCCATTCTATTGTTTTTCTCTATTTCTTTGTATTGTTCATTGAAGAAGGTTTTCTTCTGTCTCTTTGCTATTCTCTGGAACTCCGCATTCGGTTGGGTAAATCTTTCCCTTGTTACTTTCCCTTTCACTTCTCTTCTTTTCTCAGCTATTTGTAAGGCCCCTCAGGCAATCCCTTTGCCTTCTTGTATTTGTTTTTCTTGGGGTTTTGGTCACCTTTGCCTATCCAGAGTTATGAACCGCTGTCCACAGTTCTTAAGGCACTCTGTCTACCAGATCTAATTTCTTGAATCTATTTGTCATTTCCACTATATAATAACAAGGGATTTGATTTGGGTCATACCTGAATGGCCTAATGGTTTTCCCTACTCTCTTCAATTTAAGTCTGAATTTTGCAATAAGGAGTTGATGATCTGAGCCACAGTCAGTTCCAGGTTATGTTTTTGCTGACTGTATAGAGCTTCTCCATCTTCACCACAAAAAATATAATCAATCTCATTTCGGTATTGACCATTTGGTGATGTCCATGTGTAGAGACATCTCCTATCTTGTTGGAAGAGGGTGTCTGCAATGACCAGTGCATTCTCTTGATAAAACTATGTTAGCTTTTGCAGCCCTGCTTCATTTCATACTCCAAGGCCAAACTTGCCTGCTAAGCCAGGCATCTCTTGACTTCCTGCTTTTGCATTCCAATCCCTGTAGATGAAAAGGACATTTTTTTTTTTTTTAGTGTTCTAGAAGGTGTTGTAGATCTTCATAGAACCGTTCAACTTCAACTTTTTTAGCATCAGTGGTTGGGGCATAGATTTCAATTACTGTGATGTTGAATGATTTGCCTTGGAAATGAACTGAGATCATTCTGTCATTTTTGATATTGCACCCATGTACTGCATTTCAGAATCTTTTTTTGACTGTGAGGGCTACTCTATTTCTTCTAAGTTATTCTTGCTCACAGTAGTGTATATAACGGTCATCTAAATTAAATTCTCCCATTCCCCTCTATTTTAGTTCACCAACTCCTAAGATGTTGATGCTCATTCTTGCCATCTCCTGCTTGACAACATCCCATTTACATTGATTCATGGGCCTAATATTCCAGGTTCCTATTCAACACTGCTCTTTACATCATCAAATTTACTTTTGCTGCCTGACACATCCACAGCTGAGCATCATTTCCGCTTTGGTCCAGCCTCTATCTTGTTTCTGGAGCTATTTCTTAATTCTACGCCAGTAGCGTATCGGACACCTTCAGACCTGCGGGCTCATCTTCTGGTGACATGTCTTTTGCCTTTTCACGTTGCTCATGGTGCTCCCAGTGCAGGGATACTGAAGTGCTTTGCCATTCCTTCTCCAGTGAAGCACATTTTGTCAGAACTCTCCACCCTGATCTGTGTGTCTTGGGTCACCCTACCCACCATGACTCATAGCTTCATTGAGTTACACAAGCCCCTTTGCCATGATAAGTCTGTGACCCATGAAGAGGCTTCACTACTAATTATTTGTAAATAAAGTTTTTATTCTCCCCTGAAGAATATTTCTGAAAACTTCCAGAATTAAGTAGTAAAATGAAAACCAATTTGCATTTTTATACTAGCAAATATGTAGGCCTCCTAGGGATCTGTGTATTTTATTGAATGAATGTGAGTGAAAAGATGTAGCCTTTCTTCCCTGTTTTGGTGAAATACACATCTGTGATTGTAATTTATATTTGTAGTGATGGTAGCAAAAATTCTCTGCTTATGTTCTAACAGCAGTAAAGGATCCTTTGCCCTTTTCAGAGGAAGAGTAAATTAAGAATAAACAGATTAATAATAGGAGAAATGAATAGGACTTGTAAAAAGACATGTTCAGTATATAATCAGTGAAATCTGAAGCACTCAGAATGATGACTAGTTTTGTGAACACTTTGTTTGTGCCAAAGGACCTTGTCTTTCAAGCTCTCAAGTTCAATATATATAAACATCATTTATTAAACAAGATTAAAATTATGTTTAGTGTAAGAATTCTATATATTACTTTTATCAACAGTATTTACTTTTAATTATGTAAGCACATTTAAACATTTATTATTGAAAAAATTTAACATATACCCATAACTTATGGCTTATCACGAGTTTTGTAACTTTCATAATTCATTTTACCCATAGCCCTTCTGTACTCTCCAGTTTTATACTGAGATAAAAATCACACAATATTTTATTTCCCCCACAAATGTTTCAATTGCATTTCTAAGATAAAGATGCATTTTTAAAACACATAACAACAAAATCATTTCACACTTAAAAATTTATGTAATTTCTTAATGTCCAATAATCAAAGTTCAAATTTTCTGAATTTCTCACAAATTTTTATTGTTCTTTTTCAAATTAAGATTTTCTTAATGTTTATATGTTAACAATTTGTTGATACTCTTTTAAAATCTATATGTTCCTTATCCTAGCACCAGATCAATATGTTTCTCTCTTTTCTTGTTTCTCTCTGTGTTTTTTTCTCTTGCTAAATACCTGCTGGAGAATTGATATCCTTCCCCTTATCTGGATTGTACTTGTTTGTCCTCTGTGGTGTCATTTTAATTGGTTCCCTGTTTCCTGCACTTTTCATAGATTGATAATTTCATTGAAAGGCTGATATGAGAGTCTTGAAAATCCACTAATATAATGAAGGAAAGGAAGGAGAAGTACTGGTGTAGATTTAAGTATTTTTCAGATGAAAATGAGATGCATAGGTCAATTAACATAGACTATAGATGTTGAAAAGGAGATCCAAATATTCGTCAAAAGTCCTAAAACTTGTAGATGGCACAGTCTCTCATAGAATCCTAGAATAGGGTAGAGAGAAGTAGCAATTTCAGGACACAAGAAGTGCCCTGCAGCTGACAAGGAGCAAGAGTATATATTAGTAAGTAAGTAGCAGTTCCAATCTCAAGATATAAGTCTTTCTTACTATAAACTGATCATGTAACATGAGCCAGGTTGTTGATTTTTGGAACCCAAGCCAGATATCAGAATGACTATGACTGTTTTTTTCCCCCGTAGGAAAAACAAAGAGATATAAATATTTAGTCAAATAGCATTTAATTGGCTCACAGAGGATGCAGTGAGGTCATCTGGCCTGCCTGGTGCCTGGGTGGAATTTAGTCATCGTCATTCAGATGCCCAGCTTCAGGGGTGTTCCCAAACTAGCAGAAGCCAGAGGACGTACCGAAGTGGGTTTTTTAAGCAGCCAGAGAGTCCACAATGGTTAGATTTTGAGGTGTACAATGGGGAAAGCTGCTAGCCACCGTGCCAGCTGCAGGTTTTGTTTCTGTCATTCTGCTCTTACTAAATGTATTTATAACAGGAAAACATCTGTGCTAAATGGTAAAAACTGTCACTTAAGGCTGATAGAATTTCTCCTTTGAGAAACTGAATGAACTTTCCTAGCTGGAAATTGGATGAACTTTCCTAGTTGAATAGTCATTCAGAAAGTTGGCCATTTCAAGACATATTCATTGCGTGAGGCTGACCCGTGGAAACTCACTTTCCTCCTTTATTACTGAGGAAGGCATGCAAACTGAAAACATGATATGGCCTTTGTTGTTTACAACACCTCTGCTTCCTCACCAAAAGAAGAATATGCCAGTGTCACTGAGTGCAAAATAAATAAGTCAGGGAGCCTTGCTATAAAGGTGAACCCTGGAATTTAAAAGGTCAAAAAGCCCATTGCCTCCAGATGTTTAGCCCAGCATCTTTAGGTAATAAGACCAATAAATTCAATAATTTATGTTAAGTTCTTGCTTCCAGAAAACCCCTGTTAAAATATAAATATTTGCCTAGAGCTCCTTGCTACCACATATCACAATAATAGTATAGGGCCATTCAGATTTATTAGATATTATAGATTTATCTCTGAAAAGCCAGGAAGTCCAACATGACTGAATAACTAGATGCCCTTACAACATGAGTTCTTCCTGTTTACGGGACAGTCAGTCAGGTAATTAGATGGCACAGAACACCTCTGTGTTGGGTGGATTAGATAGGGTTGCCAAAAGTTTTAAAGGCAAGATAAAGGGTAATTTTCGTCAACCTTTCTTACATTGTATAACATTTTAATTTAAATCCCAGCTTTACCTTTCTAGGATCCCTTGAGTTAATCAGAGCTGACTTCATGGACAGCTTGCTCTGGTTAATTACCGCAGTGTTTTAACTGAATGCCCTAAGGGAATGGTGCAGTCAACCACCACTTCAAGCCTCAGAACACTAGAAATCTTGGCAGGACTCTGAAGACAAATTTATCAATATCTCAGGCATTTATTATTTTTCAAAACTGCACAAAGTCTATAGATACATGGGTAATGACGCTACAGTGTTAAGCACTGTGATGACCTGCAAATTTCTTAAAGACTGTAAATTGTTTTCCTGCTAATTCTTAGGCCATGTATTAATACTTTGAACAACTATTAACATATGCTTTTTATAAGATAATGCTTAAGGGAGTATTTTTCACTATCCTTAGAATTTCAACATAAATTGTCATACTTTATTTTTAACAGGTTCCTGGGGCATTTAATTGGGGAACGTAATTCTTAGAACATACAAGATGCATCCTTGTCCTGGGCTCCAGGACACACAAACTTGAAGTTTCAAGTCAGCCACCTATGATCGGTGTGACTTTGGAGACATGGCTTGATTCTTTTGAGAGGTTTTTTAGCCCCTTCCTGAGCAAGCAGTTTTCTATCCTGCTTGTGTTTATAGGTCTGCCTCCCTCCTCGCCACCTGCCACTTGCCAGACTCTAGGCCGTAGCACTTCAGTCTCACAGCAGAATTTGCTGTTGTCTGGTGTTTTGCTTTTAGGCCTTTGTACCTTTTATCAAGAGAAGCTTCTTTTATTCAATTAATTTTTCTTGGAGTATGGTTGATGTGCAGTGTTGTGTGAGTTTCTGCTGCGTCTGTGTGCTGTGTGCTAAGTCGCTTCAGTCCTGTCTGACTCTTTGCGACCCCGTGGACTGTAGCCCTCTAGGCTCCTCTGTCCATGGGATTCTCCAGGCAAGAATACTGGAGTGGGTTGACTTTTCCTGCTGTAGAATAAAGTGAGTCAGTTATACTTATACATATATCCACTTTTTAAAAAGATTCTTTTCCATTTAGATCATTACATAACATGGAGTCTCTACTCAATGCTTCCCTGTGCTATGTAGGAGGTCCTTATTAGTTATCTAGTGGACCCTGGTGTCTCAGATAGTAAAGCATCTGCCTACAATGCAGGAGACTTGGGTTCTATCCCTGGGTCGGGGAGATCTCCTGGAGGAGGGCATGGAACCCACTCTAGTATTCTTGCCTGGAAAATCCCATGGACGGAGGAGCCTGGTAGGCTACAGTCCATGGGATTGCAAAGAGTCAGACACAACTGAGTGACTTCACTTTCTTTTTTTCTTTATTAGTTATCTATTTTATATATACAGGGGAAGGTTTGAAGAAAGATACTGGGACACTCATTCCCTTCTCCTACTCACTGTTTCTCTTAATAAATGTCAGTACATCCTTTTGAGCAGTGCAGATGTTACTTCCTTCCTGAAACTTTTCCAACTCCCCTCTCAGTTATAGGTGGGTGATCATGTATGCGCCCCCATCACTAGGGTATGCATAAGTCCTCTATATTCAGATTTTGTCCTAGTTTATATCTCTCTTCTTAGCTGTAATATTAAGAATGACTTCTTTCACTCTCGAGCATCCCAGTTTGCATAGCAAATTATGTAGGTGTACTACATAGCGTCTCTGTTTATTCCCATCCTTCCATTTGTATCTTTCAATTGTTACTGCCAATTTATGTATTTTCTCCAGAAGAATGTAAGAATTGTAGCATCAGGTGAACTGTGTCTTGTTTGTCTCAGTATCACTAGAACTCTTAGAAAGTGTGTAGCTATTAAGTCTAAGCACCTAAGTATTCAGGGGCTTCCTGGATGGGGCTAGTGGTAAAGAAATCACCTGCTAATGCAGGAGACGCAGGAGATGCAGGTTCGATTCCTGGGTCGGGACGATCCCCTGGAGGAGGGCATGGCAATCCGCTCCGGTTTTCTTGCCTGGAGAGTCTCATGGACAGAGGAGCCTGGCAGGCTACAGTCCATAGGGTTGCAAAGAGTCAGACACCACTGAAACTTCTTAGCACGCATGCAAGTATGTATGCAATCATATTAAAGATCACACTTTGAAGACAGAAAAATCTCAAAATTTCTGTTAATGGGAATTGAACAATTTTTTTAAACTCCTTAGTCATGCTGGATACCAAGGTCATAAGTGTCCCTGATTAATTACACCCCATCAATAAAAATAATTTATGTAGAATATTATATAATTAATTATTTGCATTTTATATGCAAACTATCATCTAATAAACTGTTATGAACATTACAAAATAAATTTGTAAGATAAATTCAAAAACATCAAAATAAATATACACAGTGGTTCTATTTTTTCCAATACCTCAATGATTCATAGCATGCTCTTCTTACAGTGTGACCATTGGACAAATGATCAAAGGAAATATATACAAAAATCCCCTTTTTGGTAGAAAAATATTCTGAATAAAGGGTTTGTCACAATGATTATACTTATTATTCTTAGAAGTTTTCATTTTTTCCAACTACAGTATTAAAGAAAAGAGACTAGGAAAACTAGACATATCAGCATTTTTTCCATAAATAAACTGAAAATAATGAATCTAGAAATAGTTCTGTCCATAATAGAAATTTCTTCTACATAGTCCAATGACTTCCTGTTTTAGCTCCTGGAATTTTTTTGTTTCTAAGCCCCAAGAAATTATCTTATTTGGAAATAAAAGTGTCAATGTGAAATAGAATTACAACTATGTCTGTGTAAGTAACAATCCCTTCCATTTACATGGTGACTGAGAGGTAACTAAAACTCTGACATATATTGTCTCATCTTTTTTTTCACAATGAAGACAGAGGAGATGTTATTATTTCTCTTTCATTTTGTTGTGAAATTGATCTTTGTGACATTGAGAGAGGCTCCTCATTCAATATCCAGTAGCCTTCATATATCAATATACTGTTGTATTAATATAATTATATTTTATTAATCTATTAACATAGTTCTGGTGAAAAATAAAAGCTTATTTAAGATAAAAGCCTCTTGTTTTTCACAATTAAAATGTAGTAATGCAGTAACTATTAGCTACAATCTTTTACCAAGGGCAAGAATCTTTTACCAATCAATTCTTTTATACCAAGGGCATTGTAACATAACTGAGAACTCACTCTAGCTATAGTGTTGAAAAGATAACTGGAAAGTCCTTTAGTTAAGATCTTCAGAGACTACAGTTACAGAAATAATAGAAAACATTTTTTTTTCTCTTTTGACCATCTTCTCCATCTTTTTAGATCCAGATCACCATTATACGTCCTAGACAATGAATAGCACTTCCAAGCTAAGAAGGTCTTACCGGGTTGGGAGACGGAGAAATGGAGTAACCTGTATTTCTCTTCTCTTGCAAAGTTTCATGAAGTTTATTTCAGTCTATTTCCTCATGAGGAAATTTTAAAAGTTTATTTTTATATATGCTGAGTAAAGTCTCACTTTATTGGTAATTTTTTTTGCACTGAAGTAGGAACATTTGTCTGTATTCTGAGAAACTGTCTCTAAAATGGCTGAGTCAGAGATGAATATCAAAAATTGAAGGGATTCATACCAATTTTAACGTTTAGTTAACTAAGCTTAAATAAATGTGATTCTAGTCAGTCTTAGTTGAGATTTGATTTTTAGCAATCAGAGATTCAAGAGATAAAAAGAACATCTAATTTAACTATAAGCTAATAAATTATTATGTTGTGATTTTTAGACCATAAACTCATAGAAGAAACTGTATTAAATGTTGATTGTGTTCTAAGGGAAAAAAAACCAAAAACTGTATCACAGTTAAACTTGAATTCTGAAATAACCAAAACCTCACTGAAAGATAATTTATAAATTAATGTTGATGTGCATGCTCAGTTGCTTCTGACTCTGCAATCCGACCCTATGAACTGTAGTCCGCCAGTCTCCCCTTTCCATAGGATTCTCTAGGCAAGAATACTGGAGAGGGTTGCCATGCCCTCCTCCAGGAGATCTTCCTGACCCAGGGATTGAACCTGCATCTCCTGCACTGCAGATGGATTCTTCACCCACTGAGCCTCCTCAACTTTCTAGTTCTCTAGTCATGTTTTAGCTAAATGTTCAATCAATAAGAGGGGTTTTGTCTGAACCACCTTATCTAAGAAATTCACTCTCTTCTCCCCAAATCAAGCCCCAACATTTCCCAACTTTTGTAGGCTTCATCACTTAAATTATCCTATTTTTGTATTTATCAAATATATTAATAGTGTTGTATTCTTTTCCCTTATTAGAATACAAACCAAACTACATTATGGACACAGTTTATATCCAGGCTTTTATCCCAGTATCCCTATAGAAATCAGGTTCTTAGCCAAATTGAAACATTGCTTGATTCTTAAATAGATACATGTTCTCTTCCACCTCTCCCATGCTGTCCTCTCCAGCTGTTTCATCATTCACTATGAGAATTATTTAATTTCCAATGCTCATATCAGCTTTGTGGACTTCTTTACTCATTTTTTATTATTCAGCTGCATGTAGCTTCTTTGTTTTTTGAATAATCACTGCATTTGAATTTCTTTTGGAATGTATTCCCTGCACATTATATTAGGACTTTTGTATACTTGCCAAGTAATTATGAATTTATAAGGTACTTGATATCAAATATTATACTTAACTCCCTTTGTATTTTCTGCAGTTTACATTGATCATAACTGCTCAAAAATGTTTCTCAAGTTAAATGGCACCTTCATTTGACTACTAACAAGTTCAAAATTGTAATTTCTCTTTTTATAAATATAGATATAGATAAATAGATGGGTAGAGTTCAGCTCAGTTCAGTTGCTCAGTCACGTCCGACTCTTTGCGACCCCGTGGACTGCAGCACACCAGGACCCCTGTCCTTTACCAACTCTCAGAGTTTACTCAAACTCATATCCATCCAGGCGGTGATGCCATCCAACCTTCTCATCCTCTGTCTTCCCCTTCTTCTCCTGCCTTCAATCTTTCCCAGCACCAGGGTCTTTTCAGATGAGTCAGTTCTTCACATCAGGTGAACAGAGTATTGGAGTTTCAACTTAAGCATCAGTCCTTCCAATGAATATTCAAGACTGATCTCCTTTAGAATGGACTGGTTGGATCTCCTTGCAGTCCAAGGGGGATAGAGAGATAGATAAAATTTCCCTTCCTGAAAGAAATGACAGTAAAAACTTTGGAGTTCACTACAAGAACTTTGCAAAAAAACAAAGACACAATCAGTTTTTTTCCTTCCTAACCAGGAAAAAATAGAATGCACATATATAGCCTTATAATAACATATCTATAATTATTATTAAATTAATATCCAATGATATATTTCCAGTATCTAACCTTAATAAAATATAGAGAAATGTCATTTTTGGAAAGCTTTCAGTTTCTCTGTATGGTAATTTATACAACTGAATGTTTATTTTTGCTTGGTTTAATTCTCTATATTAAGATACATCAGGAAAATTGACTAGAAAAAGTTCTAGTGGATCATATTTTTGAGACAAAATTATGAAGTGATCAAAATTAAAATGATTCAGCTAGGAAGAGTCTATTATTTGAAAATTTATCAAACACTTGCAACTTTGATTTCTATTGATATATTTCCTGTTGATTTTGTTTTTTTGGACCAAAGTATTCATTATAATGTTGACTTGCAAGAAGAGTGAGCTTTTTTTTTTAAAGAAAAAAAATCTTTAAGATATTCTTCTATAGTTTCTTAAAAATCCAAAGTTATTCAAAACTGAAAACTCTTATCATGGGTTGGCGTTGAACTCAACAGGAAAACTGTGAGTAAGAAAGACTTGACTTCCCTGTTCATGTGAAAGATAAATAAAAACTCAGTGTTAACAGTCATCATTATTATCATGAATTTACCATCATCACCAACTTTTAATAATTTGTAAAGCTTTGTTAACAATTTTAATATATTCAGAAGAACCCAATTTCCTTAAAAGCAGTTTTGAAGATGTTTTTGTTGTTAGCATCTTCATTTTATAAATAAACATTTTAGTCACAAAATTTCTTTTGATGATAAGTATAAACATCATAAAACACAAATTTAAATGTTTAGTTTCTGAAAAAATTCTTAGACCAAACTGTGTTGAACAGAAAACTTGCAAGAAATGGTCCTGATTAGTTACTTCTAAAAAATAGCTTTTATATATAATGGGAAATGTCACTTTGTTGTTGTTTAGTCACTAAGTTGTGTCCAACACTTGGCGACCCTTTGGACTCCAGCCTGCCAGGCTTCTCTGTCCATGGAATTTCCCAGGCAAGAATACTGGAATGATTGCCATTTCCTCCTCCGGGGTGTCTTCCGGACTGAAGGATTGAACCTGAGTCTCTTGCATTGCAGGTGGTTTCTTTACCTCCTGAGCCAAATGTCATTTTACTTATAAGTAAATATTTGTTTTCTAAAGAATTCAGAATATATGATATAATTTAATGTCCATATACAACCACTTAAGAAATATATTGTTCTCTAAACATACATATCCTAATTCTTTAGAGTACACTCAAGCAAAAAAACAAGTTACATTTTATACAAGTCCACTATGGTATTTTGCAGATCTTTTATATAGAATCTTGTGAAAGGAATTGGAATTGACAGCAACCATAAAGAAAATAAATCTCCATATAATAGGCATTCACAATATTTAAGCTGTGAATCCAAGAAGTTTGAAAAAAATGTATCGTCCTTTCATAGCTTCATTGTTTCTCTGTCCACCTTCTACTACCTTTTACTCCAGGGGCTTCCCTTGTGGCTCAGCTGGTAAAGAATCCTCCTGCAATGTGAGAGACCTGGGTTCGATCCCTGGGTTGGGAAGATCCCTTGGAGAAGGAAAGGCTAACACCCAGTATTCTGGCCTGGAGAATTCCATGGACTGTATAGTCCATGGGATTGCAAAGAGTCAGACACAACTGAGCAACTTTCAGTTCTACTACAGAAGCAGAACTCTGAACAACAATTAATTTGCTACTTTTCTATTTCACAATATAGTCTTCATTGAAATGAAAAATGCTATCCAGCTTTGAACAGACAGATGAATCCAGTATGACATTTCACTCAGGGAAATGTTAAATAAAATTTCAGGAATTATATATTACTTATCAATGTGAATTTCCTCTAAGTAATTATAATATGAAAACATTTCATTATTACACTTAGATTATATTTAGACATAAAATATTTCCAAATATTTGAAATAATTGCTTGTATAGCAATGATAGAGATATTAACATAAACAGATTTACATACGGTTTGGATATCAACATGTGTACTTTTCCTTAGTCCTTCATCACCCGCTCAAAACCTTCCTCAGATTATTGTCTCTTCATTTAGTATATGCCTGAAAAATGTGGCATGTACAGTTTAAAAATAGATATGCCATTTAAACATCTGCATTTGCATGAAATAAAAATGAAATTATACTGGAATTAGTATTTATGTTGATTAATATAAACATGTATTTTCATCTAATGTATTAGATGCAGATATGTCACATTTTAATGCTAGTCAGCTGGATTGGAGAGGAAGTGGACCATTTGCAGTTTTATATAAGTTTCTACAAGAAAAGGATTAATGTATGGACGAATTAAAAGGCATCTTTGTTCATTGTCTTTGTATTTCAGATATGTATTTAGCTTATATTTAGATTCCCTGAAAAATCACATGGTGAAGGATATGTGGAACACATTATAACTTTTTCCTTCTAAAATTTCTCAAATTTTCCCTTAGCTGTTCTTGCAATAGTTCCATCTAATTTTCTCCAAGAGTCCACACTTTATTGTTTTTCCTAAACTGACTTTTATATTATTGTATTAATGTGGGTTTAAAATTTTTTTCTCTGTGGAATTCTATAATTGCCACAGCTTCACACAAGGAAGCTGTCATTTCTTGTCTCTTGCATATATATATATGTCTCTATATGCATCCTTTCTTACAAAAGTGCTCCTCTTTCTTTTTTGGAGAGTGTACTTTTCCTTAGTCCTTTATTTATCACCTGCTCAAAACCTCCCTCAGATTATTGTCTCTTCATTTAGTTCTTTCTATGTGCCTGAAAAATGTGGCATGGACAGTGTAAAGAATAGAGCCTCCAAAACTTGGAAAGTTAAAATCTGATTCTGATATTTGTGATCTCTTTAGCCCTGAACCATTACCTTTAGTGTGAAAAAGCCTTGCCTACTTTTCCTTATCTATAAAACTTATCATGTAAAAGTTGCTATTAACATAATTAAATACCTGGATAGATTTTTATTTTATTAAGGA
Source organism: Dama dama (assembly GCF_033118175.1). NCBI lineage: Eukaryota > Metazoa > Chordata > Mammalia > Artiodactyla > Cervidae > Dama > Dama dama. The sequence goes on along the minus strand of NC_083710.1, from coordinate 63,750,870 downwards.
AGGAAGGAGGAGGAAAAAGAAGGAAGGGAGATAGGAAGGAAGAAGCCAAGAAAGAAACCAGGAAAATAAAAAAAAAACGTGCAAACAAAGCAAAGTTGGAAATAATTGTCTCTCTTCAGAAGTCTATATTAAGAAAAAAGTAGGCATTTTTATTTTATAACTGAGATAACAAATATTCTCTACCAATGTTTCAAAATAAGTGAAACTCTTTGAGCTTTGCCTCAATTAATAAAAAATTCAGTTCACTTTTAAGTACATTTTTAATACCTCCATTGACTGATTTTCATACCTATTAGATTTCTGTTACTTTTCTGATTTTTTAAAAATAAGCTGAGCTCTCTTCCTCAATTCATTGTCATAATAATAAGTATCAAATAATTTTAAATAAATATTATTACTTATTTCAAACTTAAATAATTAAAAGATTTTCAATTTTAGGGTAACTTCAGCATCTGATATGCTCTTGATTTGTTTAAAAATATGTTCAATCAAGGGGCTCTATCATTACACCATTTATCCTTTAAAGGCATCCACTTTAAATTTACGTGAGCCCTTCATTTTAATTTTTGTTTTACTCTAGATACTGTCAAAAAAACAATGAAAAAGTAAGGTAGAATTTTTGCTTTTAATTTCTACATTGTTTGCAAAAAATAAGTTTATATTTATATACCCTTTTCATTTAAAAAATTTAATGAGGATATTTTAGATTTTATTAGTATTAGATGCTGGGCTAGATTAAATAAGGAATTCACATTCTAATAGAGAGGTAAAATGATTAAAGATAATAAGTCAATGTAAAGTGGAGGTCCATTGCAAAATTTTATCTAGCCTGGACGGCATGATCAGATTTGATTATTAGGTGTATTACTTGTTGTAGCAATGTCTGAAATAGATCAGATTTGAAGGGAAACAAAGATAACTATTTCAGAGTGTGTTACTGCAATTTCTACCAGTATTGGCATTGTCCTTAACTAAGACAGATTGGGAATGCTTTGGATTGAATTGATTAGGGAGCTATTAAGAAGATAAAGTCAATAGAATTTGGTAGAATATTTGAATATGAGGGTCATAAAGAAGGAACTTCCAGATTTCTGACTGTCACAATGGCCATTCACTCCCATATAAAAATATAAGACAGGGGCAGATTTATTCATTTCTAAGGGTAGACAATGAAATCAATTTTGAACATTAACTTTGTTTTGACAGTAAGACATGCAAGTGGAGAGACACTGAAGAAAAAATAACTGCAGTTGAACAGGAGGCATGCTCAGTACCCTGCTTATGTTTCTAACACCCTGCTTTTGCTCCAGGTTCTTCAGAAGTGGCAGTTGGGTTTTGGTTTCTTTGTATCTTTTGTCCAGGATTTGCCCTAATTGCACATGCTCACAGTTATTTTTAGTCTCATATTTTCTCTTTGTATTTTGTTGCTAGAGGAGGGGTTTGTCCAGGTTCTAACACTGCAGCATTGCAGCAAAGGGTCCCAGGTCCCAGCCTGTCTCATCCCCCACTGAGACTCTACACCCTTATTCTTAAGGGATATGGGGCTCAGGGACTCTTCTTCTGAAACTTCTTCCTGTGGAGCAAGGACCAGAGACCCTCGCCTACCCTGGAACTGTAGAAACACCTCACTGACTGTTCCAAGGACCTATAGGGACCCAGGTCAACTTCTACTGGAATGGGTTGGATTCCTTGAGCCAGGGGTGGAGCAAACCACCTAAGCCCCTCCTCCAGCTCCACCCTGCAAGTGAGCAAATGAACCTGTTACTTATTCTTGCTCCCCCTGCTGCAGCAGGAGCCCCAATAAAGGGCTTGCCTGGAAAAAAAAAAAAAAAAGGAAAATACATGGAGCTATGTCAACGTAAGAAAGTAGTTTAGATCTACTAAAAATCTAGGAATTTCTGATCCAGTCACATTTAAATTTGTGTTTTGTCTGATATATAGTACTTAACTTCACCATGGTTCAGTTGACTTATGCATATTCTAGCAACCTAATGGACAGAGAATATTGATTTTATTAATACAATTAAAGTGCTTAAAAGTTCTTGCAATGCATATGCCCAATGAATGTTAGCTGAAATAAACAACAAAAAACTGTGATGCCTTTATTAACACATCATCTGAAATGAATGTTTTAACTAAGTTGTTCTAGAGCTAAGTTGTTCTAGATGGTTTAAAAGAATGTGTGTAGCAGCTTGTAAAGAGGAGATTAATAAATTATAAATTTATTGCAAGAAGGCCAAGTCCTGGACTCAACTGATGGTTAAGATTTACAGAGTAATGAATGTTTATTATTTGTTCACAATCATTCAGTGAATATAGTCCATTTGATTCAAAGCCTACCCTACCATATGTTTTAGAAAATTTTGACTATTTATTATTTTAACCATCAAAATCTCATGAACCAGGAGGTTTATCAAATCTAAATATTCTTGGGCTTTATTCTGTTATATTGACCTTTATCCCCAGAGAAATAAATGACAGTCCACTCCAGTATTCTTGATTGGAAAATTCCATGGACAGAGGAGCCTGGCAGGCTGTGGTTTAGGGGGTCGCAAAGAATTGGACATGACTTATTGACTGAGAACAACACCACACATATGTCAATTCCACATTGTCTTGATTATGTAGCTTTAAAGGTACTTGGTTTTCATTTTCTAAAAAATACAAAAAAGAAGGACATTATATGTAATCCACCAAATTGGTTATATCTAAAAATTATACACATGGCAGAACCTAATTCATCATTTCCTTAAATGACACAAATTTGTTGTTGACTTTTGCAATGTATAGAATTATGTGGCTACAATGGAAAATTTTGAAATATCCCTATCTTACTAAGTATGATAAGATATTAATGTCACCAGGTGACAGAAAAAGTTGACAAGTGAGAAACAAAATATAAATTATGTTTGCCATTCAACCAGTATTCATTTCACACATATTTTTAACACTTAATACATGTGGCACATTGCTATGGAGACTCTGAAGAGAACAGGAAGAAAATGTCTTTGACTCATGAAGGTTAAAATTTAGTAGTAGAGACAGATATTAAACACATGAATTAATGTAGTTAATTTAAGTAATAAGTGCTATAAAGAAATAAAATTAGACACTGTAAAAGGGAGGAAATGTGAGGGAAACAAATTTAACTAAAATGAAGTTTTTTGAAGAAGTGGCATTTAAGCTGAGTAATGAGGAGAAATCACACAAATCAGGGAAAGAATATTCCAGAAAAAAGGAGACAAATACCCCTAGTTGGAGGAAATATTGGACTGATTTGAAGACATAAAGAAAACTCTTAACACCTGAAAAATAGTGAGAGATGGTAAATTTGAAAGGAAATGCTGTCGGATATGGTCAGAGATCAAGTAAAGAAGGATTTATTAGGCTCTGGTAGGTAATCTGGGCTTGTGGGGGCTTGCGGGTTTTTGTTTACCCCGATTCATTGTGAAAGTTTTGAGGGTTAAATGTGAGGAAATTATTTATTATTAATGGTCTGTTCTTTAACAGACCACTTCAAATGTGTTGGCATAAAACCACATTGTATTCTTTGGATCACCAATCTACAATATGGTGAAAGGAAGCCCGGTCTTAATTCTACATGATATCATTGGGGTCCTCCTGGGACCTGGAGGATCCACTTTAAAAATCGGGTCTCTTATGTGGTTTTGTGTTAATACTGACAGCTGACTTGGAAGCTCAGCCGGTGCTGACAGCCAGGGACCTCTATTTCTCTCCATGAGAATTTCTCCATATAGGCCTCTTCATTTGGTGCTTGGGCTTCTTCATGGCCTCGTAGCTGGGTATAAGTGAGGGCCTCAAGAGACAGAAAGTGGAAGCTATCAGTTTTTTTAGCCTGTTTCTGGAAATTGGCACAGTATCAATTCCATACACTCTTGGTTATGTGTGCAGAGCCCAGATTTTGGGAAGAGACATAACTTTCATTGTTTGGAGTAACAGAATTTCTCAGTGGAGTAGCATAGAATTTGGGGGGTACATTCTCCATTTTGGCAACTGATTATTTCTATTCTCCCTATGTGCAGTACATACCTTATCCAAGAAGCCCAGAAGTTTTTTTTTTCCCATTTATTTTTATTAGTTGTATCCTGTTACTGCATCAGGAACAAGATCAAGAATTAAGATTCAGCATCTAAATCATGTATAGGCTCTTAAATGCTGTTCCTTGGTTAACTGCCTCCTCAAATACGGTTCTTGACACAAATGCCTACAAAATAAAGAGGCACCTTCTCTGCCCCCTACACACCTAATGTGCAAGGTTGGATAACTGTGGGATAACTACAGAAGTTATTGAAGGGGATGAATTGAATAAGAGACACAGAGGAGTCACTTGTCTATAATAATCTTTCAATCCAGCTGGGAAAACAAACAAACAAAACATGTTTGTTCATTGACTGGATCACAATGCTACTTTCCAGGAATGAGTCTTTGTGGTTTGAGGCTTCTCTCTTTGGGATCTTGAGTCTGCTTTCTGAAACATCCTTCAAACATACATCATGTTTGCAGATGAGTAGTTCTCTCAAGCCTGCCTCCTGACTATCAAAGTTCGCAAGTCCAAAGACTTGGCTTTATGTTGTAACGTTTCTGTTCCTTTCAGTTCAACTTGGTGGTACTTCTACCAGGATAACTTTGTAGGCTTTCTATGAATTTTATTTGTGTTTACTCCATTATGAAGAAGCCACAACCACAAATGTCACTGAGATAAGCTTTACTTGAGTTCCTCAAGAGGCTTCTATGAAGGGTTTTCTCATGGAATTGCAGTCAGATGTGACTGGAGCTGAAACAGCAGGTGGACTGCTGAGGACAGGCCATGTCTCGTCTTACATATTCAGTACCTCCTCAGTGTTATCTTTCCATGTGGGCTGGTTTGAGTTTGCTATATTATGGTGGCTGGGTTATAAGAATAAATATTCCAAAAGAACTGTGTAGAATTTTATGACCTAGCTTTGGAACTCATAGCATTGTTTCTGTCTAGATGTAAGGCTCCTAGGATTCAAGAGAAAAAGAGTATAGACCCTACCTTTTGATAGGAGGATTGTCAAAGTCTCACCATAAGAAAAGCAAGTGGACTAAGGCATAGTATATTCCATAGGCATGTGGAATAATCTATTTTTTGTGAAAATACATCCTGTCACACTCAGAAGTCACACTTAACTGCTATCATGAAGAAACCAAACATGCAACAATTTTTAAAATGTTAGAATTTTTCATCTTTTTGTAACTATCCAGAAATAAGAGGATCTGGTCTGGTACTGTGTGCATACTCAGCCACTAAGTCATGTCTGACTCTTTGCGACCCAATGAACTATAGCCCGCCAGGTTCCTCTGTCCATGGAATTTTCTAGGCAAGAATACTGGAACAGGTTGCCATTTCCTCCTCCAGGGGATCTTCTTGACCCAGGGATCATACCTGAGTTCTCTTGCATCTCCTGCATTGGCAGGCAGATTCTTTACCACTTTGCTACGTGGGAAGCAGTCTGGTGCTAGTACCCTGAAATTTTCAAAAGGTGGCTTCCATTTCTGGTTTCTATAGAAGACACTACCTCCATGCCAGGGGAGTGTAGGTCCCTTTCCTTATGAGTGCACAAACTTGAAGTAACACACGTCCCTACAGCTCCCCTCCTGCTGGACAACATTTAGTCATATGTCACACTAAGGTGCAAGAAAAGACGGAATGCCTCATCCTTCCCTGGGCATCCAGGTGTCTAATTTGAATTTAAGGATTCTACTATAAATAGAGGTAAGAAAGGATGTTTTTAGATAATTTGTCATTTTTTCCACAAACAGTATAGTCCAATTCTTGTTTCCATTGTTTAAGTCTAGTACTTCTGGGAGAGTTGACTGGACAACAGTGGTATGTGTACAAGAAGATGTCCAATGTCAGGAGGCGATTGCAAAAGCCCAGGAAACATTTGCTGGTGGTTTGGACAAGATGATAACTCTAGAGCCCAGGCTTAAATGTTCTGATTGAGTAACTAGATATACATTGGTATAAATACTGAAAAAAGATAACAGATTTTCTTGTAGGATGGAATTGAAATTGAGATTTTACTTTCTTTCATATTAATATTCTGATGATTCTTTGGCATTTGAGTGAAAATTGCAAATTGAGAGTTGGTTACATTGATCAACACTTATCGGAAAAATCCTGAGCAAGTTTCTTAATTTGGGGTCATTAGTATGTTAATGCTTTTAGTTGAAATATCAAAAACTACTAACTTGCTTTGGGAAACTCAGGATATCAGAATATCACTGAAAAGGAAAATGATGTAGAAAAGTGAGGAGCAACAAAGTGGCTTAGAGTTTAAATATAGGAAGCCATCTGGGATGCAGAAACTCCAAAAGGGTGAAGAGGAAAAGCAGACAGATAGTAAGTAAAGCCTTTTTCCTTTTCTCTTACTAGAGAATTCAGAATGTTCATTTGGGTGACTAATGCAAGGGTATTATTTAGTTAAAGTACTAGAAGGTTTTTGATTAAACTTATTCTCTGTTTTGTGCTTCCACTTCCCTGTTTTCCTTCCCACTCTAGTTCTCTATATAAATATCTTTCTGTCAAATTTTGTTACATTTAAATATATTTTCTGTTAAAATAGAGAGGATCACACCAAATAGTGTAAATTATTCTTTCCCACGGGATCTGTTTGTTTTAGAAAATTTACTAAAATGTTTAATTTTCTAATTTGCATATCTAATTTGCATAATGTATGTCCTACTTAGAATGTAATTTTTGTGCTTTGCACAAAATTGAAACTCTTCAGAAATTTGAATCATGACCCTTAAGTGTGATTTTTTAGGGTTTCATCTATGTGAACTTCTCTCTCAGACCACACTGCTGGCTGCGATAATAATAACACACCCAGGAAGGGGCTCTGCCCAGGAAGGTTGAGAACCTGTGCTTCAGTCTGAGGCTCTAAGCCTTCGGGTTGCATTGATTTTTTTCTTTTGGTTTTAGGTGAATTTTTACTTAGAACAGCTTTCTTTTGTTGTCTCTTCACCATTAAGAGTCATAGCATTTGAAGAACCATGATGAGAGAAAAGGACTGTGGAAAAAGGGCCAAAAACCCATTAGTCTAGCTTTTAGTGTTATTCTTAAGTTTGCCAGTCATTTAAAGGTAATAAAATTGACCCACAGAAAGCCAATTTCAACTTCACTCAAAAGGAGTTCTGAAAGTTTTATAAGGACTAACTCAACTCCTGGAGCCACTAGGTCTTGGCCCAAAGCCATTGCTAGGGATACAATTCGTGCATTATCTGTCAGTGTCTTCTGGCTATCTCCTTTTTTATTATATTCCTCTAGAAACTAGGCGGTCGAGGTTTCAGACATTCTATGTAGAAACTGAATAGTTTCCATTGTGAAATCATGTACAAATGTAGAAGTTTCATCAAACTTAATGAATCAGAATGATTAACCAAAACATCTAGATATCTTGTGTGTGTGAGTGTTATTTGCTCAGTCATGTCCAACTCTTTCCAACCCTTTGGAAGGTAGCCTACCAGGCTCCTCAGTCCATGGAATTTTCTAGGCAAGAATGCTGGAATGCTGTAATTTTAGATATACATATAAGGTCACAAAACTATTAAGTAGAAGAATGGAAATTAAGATTCCCAGTCTGTTGGGATACAGTGAAACTTGTGGTCTCTAAATTATATTAATATTAATTTCCCTATTTGGCAAATAATGGTAGCATCCATAACAGAGAGATTTGTTTTTGACTCCAAGTATTTCACAATTTTACTGGATTTGAGAGATAGGAGAATATCCTGAGGAGTCAGAGCTGTGAGAGATATTTGTCTGTGACAGATAGGATTTAGATAGGAGCAGGAGAGTTACTCTGTCATAAGTACAATAACCACATGCCCTGAAATCATCTAAGACTCATTTCTTTTGCTCTCATGTTTTAATAATGTTGTAAAAAGTATGAATTTTAATAATTAATAAACAACATGAACTCAACTTGTTTCATAGTCTGGCTTGACATAGACTGATGAGATTGTTGTAGTCCTTTTTTTTTCCTTCCCCCTCTGAGGAAATTATAATAATTACTTACAATAAATGTCTTGAGATTTCATTTCAGGATATGCCACAATCCATTTCTCACAAATTAAAGAGATACACATGCAGATGATAATGAAATAAGACTGGATGCTGGGAGACAATTTTTTAAAGCCATTTATTTCATTTTCAGATTTCATTGAGATTTACGTGCTTTTCTCTCCTGAAGTGAACTCTCTATCTCTCTTCACAAATCAAGTATGAAAAGAATGGGATTTCCTGAAACTTGCCTAAAGTATAATAAAATTGACCAAAAGAAAGCCAAAAAATCACTTTTGCAAAATATGAATAATGTTACAAGGAGAATAACATTCTTCCTGGCTCTCCTTATTACAAATGATCCTAAAAGAACTTATTACTCAAGTGAATGACTAGTCTAGTGGGATGTGGTCTTCTAGGCTAAGATGTAAAATATCAGAAGAACATTTATTACTGCTTGACTATACCTCAACCTTTTTTAAAGGATAGGTCTGCAAATCAGAGATATTGTGTTGGAAAAAAATAGTTTCCATTAAATATGGAGGATGATATATTAAAAAGATTAACTGATTTGGATTACCATTTATATTTTATCTGATCCATTTCATATGCACTGAGAATATATGAGTAGAATCTAGCTAAATATACACCAACAATAGCATTAAACTGAGAATGATATTCATTTGGTTATGCTGTTTTAGTTTTCTCTTAAAAATGCTGTTTAATGATGACTCTTTCCAGAAAGCTTTTTGACAGTACTACAAATCTTTTCAGATACAGTTCTAAAATAAATAGGCTTAGATTACTATTTATTCACTGTCAGTAGCTCTCAAAGAAGAGAGCAAATCTGCATGATTCACATCTTTAAAATATTTACCCTAAATGTAGGAGCTGTGCCTAACTTAGCTCAATCATTGTTTCCACTTTTCATTTCAGTTTGTCCATATATTTATAGACTTCACATTGCATATGTGAAAATATATGTATAAGGTTAGCATTTGATATATTGTGAATGCCAGTGAGGAAGGCATGTATTAAATAAAGTGAAAGTGAAAGTCACTCAGTTGTGCCCGACTCTTTGCCACCCCATGGACTATCTAGTTCAAGGCCAGATTACTGAAGAGGGTAGCCTTTCCCTTCTCCAGGGGATCTTCCCAACCTAGGGATCAAACCCAGGTCTCCTGCTTTGCAGGTGAATTCTTTACCAGCTGAGCCATAAAGGAAGCCCAAGAATACTGGAGTAGGTAACCTATCCCTTCTTCAGCAGATCTTCCCAACCCAGGAATAGAACCAGGGTCTCCTGCATTGCAGGATTCTTTACCAACTGAGCTATCAGGGAAGCCTTATTAAATATATAAAGATATATTTAAATAAGATATGTCATGTTGCATGTATCCAAGTAATTGTAAAAATTACAGCTTCACTCAATAAAACATGATTGAAATATTAAAAGAGAAATTGTATCTATTTTGTAAGTTATAATTAGCTGTTTGGTTGAGTGCACTTTCATTTAAAAAATATGCATTTATAATACTTTAAAGCCAAAAGATTCGATAGCAGTAAACTAAATTAATCCCCTTAATTAAGATATACAAAAACTGAAGCCCAGTTTGACTTGCAGTATGTATAGCATTTTTTAAAAAAACCTCATTTAAAGAAAAATAGGTTGCTTTGTAATCAGGTTTTTTAGAATAGTTGCATTGACCAAATACATTATTAATCACAATTTGTTCATCTGCACCTTTTCCATTTTTGTTACAGAAGGATAAAACCATGAAACAAATGAAAAAGGATTAGGAGATTAATACAACTTGATTATGTTTTTGAAGTTGCTGTAAAATAAATATTAAAAATCTACAAATATATATGGAGTTATAAAATTACATTTTGAACAAGAAATCCAGGAAATTTAACCTCAATTTGAATTGCATCCACAAAGTAAATCTTTTCCTACATTTTCTTTTCACATGAGTAACCCAATGTTAATTTTCCTTATGTTTTCCTATTTAAACATAGATTTTAGGTGAACAACTCCTATTTCTTTAAAATATTGTCTTCCCAATTCACAGTAGAGATCGATAACTATTTTTAACCCATAATTCACACAGAAATTTCATAATATTAATTTATACATAACAACTCTGAATATATAAGAATCTCATGGATGTCCATATAGAGGCTGTGTTTAAGACAGGAAAAGACAATTTTGAAAAAAGACATATAAATATACAGTAAAAAAATCTTTAAAACAATGAGATATGTTTCTACCCATCAGATTAGCCTTTAAAAAAATAACACCCATTATTTGAAAGGTGCATATGAACTTTCCAAGCAATGTTGGTAGAAAGATCTATATTTTGGTAGAAAGAATTAGCATAAATGAATTTGTACAATTTATTTTCTCTATACACTTAGCAACTTGTTTGAGTCTCAATTTTTCAGTCTGTTAAGTTAGTTTAATAATATCTACTCAAATGCATGGAGTAAGAAAATCAAGTATGTAATGTTCTCTGCATCATGCCTACATTTCAGATATTACCTAGATTGTTACCATTCTGATTATGGTAGTTTACAATCATGTCTATTTTCTAGAAATGAGTTTGGTAATCTTAATTGCAAACCTTCAAAATGTTCAGATCTTTGGTCCAATAATTCTATTTGTAGGAATTAATCCTAAGGAAAATCAAAATTTCTCTCACTTTCTTTTGTATGCATACTTATACCATCTATTTTATAAAAATACAGTAAACATAAAAAATATCTACCAATAAAATAGTATTATATATATTGTGGGGTTTTGTTAATGCTAACTTTTTTATATTGTTAATGTATATCTCTAGGCTAAAATATTTTGGTATAAATTTTAGGGAAAAAGTGAAAGAAAGTGAAAGTCACTCAGCCATGTCCAACTATTTGCAACTGCATGGGCTATACAGTCCATGAAATTCTCCAGGCCAAAATACTGAGTGGGTAGCCATTCCCCTCTCTAGGGGATCTTTCCAACATAGGGATCAACTTGGATGCTAAAGTGGCTCAGTGGTAAACAATCTGCCTGCCAATGCAGGAGACAAGGGTTTGATCCTGGTTTGGGAGGATCTCCTGGAGTAGGAAATGGCAACCGACTCCAACATTCTTGCTTGGAATATTTCATGGACAGAGGAGCCAAGCAGGCTGAAGTTTATGGGGTCACAGAGTCTGACATGACCCGACCAAGACACTGACCACACATGGACGCGACCCATAGGAACATGTTGAGTTTGGTTCTTGGGCTAGCCATTCTTCCTACAGTACTTTTGAACAAGCAAGTGCCTGAAGAGCTCTTGATCTCATATTTTAGCCTCGAGATTACAGTTCTGCCTCCCTTACTCTCAAATTTCACATTTGTTAAGAAAATATTTAAATCTCTTTCTTTTTTTTTTTTTTTTAAATTTTTTTATTAGTTGGAGGCTAATTACTTCACAACATTTCAGTGGGTTTTGTCATACATTGATATGAATCAGCCATGGATTTAAATCTCTTTCTGTTCTGGTACAGGCTTCTGAGTTGGGTGTATAGCTCCTTTATTTTTCTTTATCTAAATATTTTCTCTGTCTTTTACTTTTTAGATGTATAACCATATTTACATATTCAGAAAAGTCAAAAGATAAGTATAAGGAGCAATCAAATATCCAAAATCTGATTTCAACAAGTGTTCCTAATTTCTATATTTGCTTCACTACTGATATTTCTTTCTTTCTTTGCATTTCAAATAAATTATAGATACCTTGACAGTTCCTTCCTAAATACCTCAAACATGCCTCTTCTGCTCCCCAAATTCCATTTTACCATAATTTCATATCACATCAACAAGACGGAGACAAATTACTTAATGTTACTCAATACTAATCCTGTATTTGTGATTATTTTATGTATTCCATAAGCATCTTTTGTAGCTAATCTGTTCATCCCTGGATCAATCAAAGACTATACATTATTGCATTTCGTGGTTTTGGCTCTTAAATTTCTCTTAATCTAGAACAGACTCTACTTTTCTTTAAACTTTATGACATAGAAAGTCTAACACTGGGAATGATACAGGGTCAAATTTGTAACTTAGAATTCATATCCTTTTCTTTTCTGGAGCATATTGTATTATGATTTTACACAGAAGCTTCCTTAATTCAGTCAGTAAATATATATTAAATGTGCTGTGTGCTTAGTCCTCAGTCATGTCTGACTCTTTGTGACCTCATGGATTGTAGCCCACCAGACTCCTCTGTCCATGGGGATTCTTCAGGGAAGATTACTGGAGTGGTTTGCCATGCCCTTCTCCAGAGGATCTTCCCAACCCAGGGATCGAACCCAGGTCTCCTGCATTACAGGCAGATTCTTTACCATCTGAGCTACCAGGGAAGTCTATATATTGAATATGTTTTAAACATTGGGCACATCATGGCTATGACAGTGAAAACAACAGCAGATCCTTCACTCTTCTTCCTTTAAATATTTTTTTCTTCCTTTTAGAATGCTGCTTACTCACTCAAAATAGCTGTTTAGATGTAGAACTTTTAAGGACTATAAATTTACAAATTATGTTGATTTTTTCTTCCTTATCCTAAGAAATAGTATGTCAATAAATGCTGAAAAAACATAATAGATACATTTCTTAAAAAAAGTGTATCTCAAACACCTCCAGTTCTGTTATCCCAAAATACCTTTTGAGTGAGGTTTAGACATCAGAGTCTAAGGCCATCAACCAAGGGTGGGTTAAAGCTCATTAGCTTTTTACGAGGCAAAGAGTGAGAATGTTTGTGTCTACTTGTCACCAGTAAACAAGGAAGGCATCTACAGGTCTTACTATGTCATATGAAGAAGGGTGAACCATTTCCTGGAAAACAAAAATGTGGGTGTATTTTTTAGCTTTCATTGTTTTTTAGAATTCAGAATACAGAATTACAGGATTACAGAATTACAGGATTCTGTAAAATTCAACAGTGTCAGGGACAGACACGGTGATAAAATAACTTACATAAGCAAAGGTTGTATTTAGAAGAAGCAAGTGATGTCTGTATAAAATTATTCTTTTACCCTGAAAATATCGTACCTTCAAGGGGAAGCAACAGCAGAGTCCAGAAGCTGCAGTTCTGATCAGAAGCTACAGTGTAGATAGAGTATGTAATACTTGAGGGACTAATTTCTTGAACATATTTGGGAACACATGGGAAAGTCTCCTGAGTAAAACCAAACCAACCATACCCCACCCCAAAGAAAACTCCCTAAACAAACAAAAACAGGCAGGAGACTTGCAAACTTTATGCAGAACTTCTGGAACAAAAGCCAGTTGTTTTCTTTTTTAATTATTATTACAAATGTGACTTTATTTTGAAAATTAGTTTGGAAAATGACCTGTAGAATTCTATGACCTATGAAGTATAGGTTACAGTTATTTTTGCCATTTATAGTTACAGTTATCACAGTGCCTTTGATGAAGTAATACATAGAAAAACCCTACCCTTTTACCTGAAACACTTGAAACTTGATCAGAGAAAAAGAGATTAAATATTCCATCTTGGCATGACTTGAGGTATAGTGGTAAGCTTGAGATAATACAATCAATAGATGGTGTGCCATATGTGTGTGCAAAGCCGCACAGTTCTGTCTGACTCTTTGCTACCCCATGGACTGTAGCCCGCCAGGCTCCTCTGTATATGGGATTGTCCAGGAAAGAATACTGGAGTGGGTTGCCATTCTCTACTCCAGGGAATCTTCCTGACCCAGGGGTCAAGCAGATTCTTTACAACTGGAGAAGCCATCAATAGAAGGTAGAATTCTATTAAAGTAAGATTTTCTATATTATCAGACACTTTTACAATAAACATGTTTTACTCTTGATATTAGGGAACAAAGCCATTATATAAAAAGGAGTATTTGAGATGTCTGAAACAATATATTTTCTTTATATATTTGAGGAAATGATTAAGCAAAAACATGGTGTGCACTATTTCTGTTTTTTGGATTAGAACTCAGTAAGAGATTATATCTTCAGGTTAGTGCTAGGGATTTGTTACCATTAAGGAAAAATGAGAGAATTAAGTTTCTGAATAGATTACTGAATAGATTAGTGAGAGTTAAAGTGTTAGTCTCCCAATAGCGTCCAATTCTTTGCAACTCCAAGGACTGTAGCCCGTCAGGCTCCTGTCCATGGAATTCTCCAGGCAAGAATACTGGAGTGGTTTGCCATTCCTTTCTCCAGGGGATCTTTCTGACCCAGGGATTGAACCCAGGTCTCCTGCATTGCAGGTAGTTTTTTTTCTTCTTCTTTCTTTCTTCTTTCTGCAGGCAGTTTCTTTATTGTCTGAGCCATGAGGGAGCCCCTCTGAGTAAATGAGGAGTAATCAAGAACTAGTAAGGTAAAATTTATTTAAAGTCCCATCTATAACTAGAGGCCCTTTTAGAATTTCCATAGAAGTTCAAAACTGCCTACTTCAATAATTAAATCTACTTTTCATTTAGCATGTACAATCAGCATTAATTTTAAAATAATCAAATATTACTCTTGAGTTTTTGTGTAATTTATATTATTTCAATAAGGAGAAATTATTGTAAATGAATTTATATAATGCATATTCAATACTGAAAATAAACTAGTGACTTTTCTGAAGTAATTTTTATCGTCTTTATTACAAATTCAGAGTTTTCAGCTGAAATTATGGAGTAAATTAAATTGTTTTGGGTCCAAAAATACAATTTTACCATTCTTTTCTGGAAAAAATGTGGATTCAGATTTCTGATTAATTAGCTTATAAATGTTCCCATAAATTTAATCAAATGAAAATGGTTGCTAACAACTAAAATGGTTCCTAATACCATTTGTATGACATTTATGTTTGTATAAAAAATGGTATTTTCTCCCTATGTTTACTACAAAGTATTTCTCAGACTCACTACTACAGATACAGAGCTCTGTGGACATTTTTTTTTTAGGTTCCACAAGTTCTCTACTAGAATTTTTATCTTAATTTTATATTTTCATTTCATTTAAATTTTATAATATTTTATTTAATTTTTTCTTTAATTTAATTATAACCACATATAAGCATATTCTGTATCATTTATACGACTAAGTACAGGTCAATTATTTCATGTCATGATTTCCTTTTGAGTTTATGATTTCATTGGCTCCAAGTAGTACTTTAATGAGGACAAGTTAACTAACAAAATGAAATAGAAAAGTCACTTATACTATATGTCACATGTGCAGTCTGAATTACATCCACAAGACACTATAGAAATAGAGGTTTGGTAGCACCTTACTGTGAGAAAAAAAGAGAAAATGAATCATTGCATGACTCAGGGTTGACTCGGCTTTTGAAACTCAAGAGAAATTTTTACCATAGAAATCATAACATATTCAAACTGATGGTGGAAATTTACTGTTAGCAATACAGTGTGATTCATGACTTTAAATTTATGTAGTTAACATGAGTTTCAGCAAACTCTGGAAGATAAGCAAGCCTGGTGTGCTGCAGTCCATGGGGTAGCAAAGAGTTGGACGTGACTTAGTAACTGAACAACAATAATTTTAAGTTTATAAGTTTTATATTTATGCTTATACTTAATTGGCAAATCCCCTTTGGTTTTATAGTTAAAAATTCCAAGAAAAATATTGAGTTTATTCCAAGATTTATGCTTTTAAGTTCTTAATACCATAAAGTAATTTAAATTGATACACAAAACACTGTGAATATTTTAATGTAAAAAGGGACCTGTATGTTGTTCAAGTCAGAGAAACTGTTCATTGAATCATGTATCATCTTTCATATTTGTAGTATAAAAGAGGAAAAGAGAAAATTCACTAAATTAGAAAAATTCTTTTTAAGTATATGTTTGAAATTAGTTGTTCACACTCTATTCTTCATTTAGCACATCTTTATAAACTATTGTTAGCCCAACATTTGTCACTCAGGGTATTTATTATAACTTGCCAGAAAAACAAAAACAAATCCACATAAACTCATATATACATTAAGGAAAGAAAAGAAAAATATTCATTTTTAGCCAAACATGTTATTGCCTGTAAAAGGTAAGTAATATCCTGCTGAACTGGAATTATGTATCACTCCTGGAAAAATATGTTAATGAAGACATAGCCAAAGAAAAATTAGTTTACAAGTATTTTAATTTGTTGCCATGACAACAAGGTACACTGTTTCACTTTCCTCATTAGTCTTTTAATATGTGATCTTTATTCAGCATGCAACGATTATTGAAGCAAACATTTTGCCCCATGCTGTAGGTACAAAATGGAACAAATCATGGCTTCTTCTTTTGAATTTTGCACTTTGGGTGATGCGGAGAATCTTAACAATAAGTATTAGGACTTGAATCGATTATTTCAAATGTTCTGATGGTTGGTTAAATGTTAAATTTCTGTTCGTTATTTTCAGTCAACTTTGCGGTACTTCAGAAAGATAACCATATAAAGATATTTTCTCTTAACTACACCATATTCATTTTATGATTTAGTCGAGGAAAAAAAATACCACTAGACAGTAAGCAACCAGGTTTTCTGAACTGAGGGTCAACCATATATCTCTTTAAGATCAAAGATGTTTGACTAAAAATGATGCCTCTGAGACTATAATAAAAAATAGATGATAAACTGTAAGTTCCAACCACCCTCATTCTCCCTGGCTCTAGGCAAAAGGTGAAAACAAAAAGCTGTGAAGGAAAATGGATTGTCTTCAATGACTCCTATGTGCTCCCATCTAATTTTTGATAATAAACTGCCATGTACAGGATTCCCAAACCCCACATCCTCCTTTTCTCCTGGTAACCTTCCCTGTTTTAAAAGAGTATCTTATTTGAGCTTATTCTTCTAGAGCAAAAGCTAGTTCCCTGAAATACTGTTTTTATAGTCAAAGCTACTTGAACTTTCTCCTGTTCCTACAATTTCCTACATACCTGATTGAAAGCCATCTTACTTAGGAAATTATTCCATGTGATTTTCCTTCCCGAGGTATAAATGGTCAAACCATCTTAAATGTTGGAATTTTAGGCTGGGCAATGAGTGGATAAGACTCCCAAATAAGTTATCACCCTTGTATAACCTCATTATAAGAATTGCCTTCTATGTTTTATTATAACTTTATTTTTTTTGCCAAGAATATACAATGTAATGAAATGTTTGTAGGCCTAACATCTTGTTACTAACATTAATCCTCAATAGAATTTCAAATCAAATGTATTGTGATATATTTATGTTTTACTCTTTAATTGCTCTAGTTAGAATCTCAAAACAAATTTTAAGGGCAGTTTATTGCATCTTCATTCCTTTATTCAGTAATTTAAAAAATAATAACACTTTACCTTAGTTTAGGGTGGCTGCTTTCCCTTCCTTTGACTTCTTTTAATTTACATCTGTATAGTTAGTACATGTTTAAAAAATGAAATTTATTGAATAAGGAGTACAAGATTTAATAAATAAATGCAATAGCAAAACATTTTCTTCAGTATTTCAGATAAATTTTGCTTCATTAAAATTCATTATTTGGTTGAATTGTGCCTCCTAAAAATTGTAATATTTAAAAGATTATTATTATGCTAAGTGAAATTCCTTTTTACCCTCTGAGTTTAGAGTTTCAGAACAAGAGAAAAACATATAATTTTCAAAGTTATTTACCAAATTGACAGAATGTGTTATTTTAATCAATAAAAATACCAATTTATATGTCTTCCTATAAATGTAAAAGCTACTTTGAACTACAATCACTTTGTGAAAGTATATACACAAATAAAATATGTAAGTGATGTAAAAAGCCACCTTTCATGTTGCCTAGTTCCCAAATAGGTCTAAACATCAATAGAAATAAAAAAAGAACACTATTGAAGACTTTGAGGCTATAAAGTCAATTTTTTTGGTAAAGTATTAACTCTAAGTCTAAAGAATCAGATTAACATGCCGACTAAAATGAATAAGATTAGGAATTCAAGGTATTTTCCTCATAATATATTGAGCTATGATAGTCACTATCAGTTTAAAGTTTCCAAGTTACATGGCAAGCCCTAGAAACTTCACAAATATAAATTATAGAAGTTATCCTTTACATTCCCTTTTACCTCAGGCATCTTTCCAGGTAGCGTTATACAGTGAACAATACTTAAATGTGCAGACAAATATAAAATAACAGCCTCCATTTACTGAGCACCCACCATGTACTTGAAAATGTGTTAAAGATATATCATATAGTATTTCTTCCACTCTCACAAGCAACCCATATAAATGTTGGCCCCAGTGAAATTTCTTTTATTGCTTATAAGCAGGTTAAGCTTAAATGGTGCTAAAGTGGTGAAGGTCGCACAATTAGGGGCTGACAGGGATTCAAACCCAGGCTTGGAAACTCTAATCTTTCCATCATTGGAAATTCCTTACAAACCAAACAAAAATCAAAACCAACTGGGCCATCGTAGCCTACCGTTCAATGGTCATAGCCTTTTGATCTGGTTTCACGCACTTTATATTCACATTTTCAAACTGGGAATAATATTTTTTGACTCACGAGATTAATGTGGATATACTTCCAAAAAGACTTTCCATGTGCTTTAATTCTTCAAAAGCATTTTGCATTCATTATTTATAATTTGTGTTGAAATTAAGACTGTATATTAGCAGTTTTCAAAATTTAGTCCAAAGCACCTTAAAAGACACTGAAACCCTTTCAGAGGGTCTAAGAGGCCTTCTTTTTTTGCAAATTTGTGATGTACTCAGTTGTGTCCAACTCTGTGACTCTATGGACTGTAGCCCGCCAGGCTCCTCTGCTCCATAGAATTTTTCAGGCAAGAATACTAGAATGGGTTGCCATTTCCTCCTCCAGGAGATCATCCTGACCCTGGGATCGAACCCACGTCTCCTGTGGCTCCTGCATTGCAGGAGGATTCTTTAACCCTGAGCCATTGGGGAAACCCTTTTTGGATGTTCATATACTTCAAACAAAATAACATATCCCAAGAGACTGAATACAGAAGCAGTGGAAAATGCAACTGTCTTCTATTAAGCCCGATATTAAAGAGATTCACCAATATGTGAAACAATACAATTCTCACTAAACTTAATTTTTCTTTGGAGAGTATTTTCATTGAAAGATGTTAGTTTGTTTACATTCATATGCATTATTAACTTGTTAGTAAATATTTTTCAATTCTCAGTTTTAATTTCTAACATGACTGTATCAATAAATATAAACCACAATATGAAAAGTCTTTGAGGTCTTCAATAAAGTTAAGAGAGTATAGGTTTCTGAGAGTTTGAAGTTCACTACTATTCAAATTTATGACACTTTTTAATTTTTCAAATTATTTAATATTTATATAACTACTAAATATTTAAGGTGTAAACATCTTGAAAATGAAAATAATGCTCTTTCTTCTATCTTTCATTGTATATAATGCTATAATTTGCACATCATTGGCACTTAAAATTATTTGTAGATTTTTGATTGGTAGAGGATGATTAATTTATCTTTATCATTATACAGATAGTTAAACCCAGAGAAGAAATTCAAACCCAAATTTATAGTGTTATTAGTAGTCACAGTGAGAAAATCAATCTGTCTTTAAAATTGAAGGATTTCATAGTTTAGCATTAGAAAATTATTTCCTCTTGTTAGAATATGCCAACTTCCTCTGGTTAGTGTCCCAATTTTTTTTGCAGTCCAAAACCAGAACATAAAATTATGTTTCCCTAAACAAGAACAATTTTCTTCATTTTAAAGTTGAAATTTGTTTTCCTAACTTGAGTTTTTAAATATGCACACTTAGGAGTCTATAAAAAAAAAATGATACAGATGAACAAATGAACTCACTTACACAATAGAAAGAGACTCAGGGACTTAGAGAACAAACTTATGGTTGCCAGGGGGAAGACTAGGGGAAAGGGGTAGTTCAGGAGTTTGGATCAACATGCACACTTTGCTATTCTCAAAATGGATAACCAACAAGGACCTCCAGTTTAGCACATAGAACTCTGTTCAATGTTATGTGCAGCTTGAATGGGAGGGGAGTTTGGGGGATAATGAATACATATATATGTATGGCTGAGTCCCTTTGCTGTCACCTGAAGCTATCACAACATTGTTAATTGGCTATAGCCCAATACAAATACACAGTTACAAAAAAAACCTATAATAGTCATGGTCCTTACATCAAAAAATAAATAAATATATACACTTAAGTACTAGTGGAAAGAAACCAATTAAGTGTGTTGTATGTATAAAGGTAAATGAAATAAAATTTAATTGTAGAAAATATATTTAGGCTTTTCAATGACTAGAAAGCCAACTTTGTCTTTCTCTTAGGCTACTGGATCCTGCGTTTCTCTGTGTGTCTGTATTTCTATCTCATTTCTGCATGGGGCTCCCCAATATCAGCTTGTGGCAAATCAGAGCATCCCCCAGATGGCACTCTCAGGGACACATAGTGAAAGTGGCTCAGTCATGTCCAACTCTTTACAGTCCTATGGACTATACACTCCATGGAATGCTCCAGGCCAGAATACTGAAGTGGGTAGTCTTTGCCTTCTCCAGGGGATCTTCCCAACTCAGAGATCAAACCCAGGTCTCCCACATTGCAGGCAGATTCTTTACCAGCTGAGTCACCAGGAAATGAGGGACACATAGGATGTACACAAGTTTTCTAGGGAAATCATGCATCTCTAGGGGACTCACCATTGCTTTACCTCCATTCCAGAGTCCCTGGAGAATCCGATTGTCTTATCCACTCTAAATACTATTATTTGAGTTTGTGGTGGTAGAATATTTGGGTTGGGAGCGGGGATATTGTTTCACAGGGAATGTAAGTTTAACTTTGTGTCCTTTATGAAGGATAGGAAAGGGGCTAATATATGGGAAAGGTCCCTAGCTTTAGGACTCCAAATAATTAAATCCTTCAAAAGGTGTTAGATCTTTAGATAAAGTGACAGCAAAATCTCTCCTGATTTATTAAAAATCCATTTCAAAATTATATAAACTTTTGCTTCAATGGTTTTAATATTAGTTGTCATGAGTGTTCTGGGAGTTTTGATCAAAAGTAAAAATGTTATTAGAGCTGCAGTAGCAAGTCATATATAATGCCTAAATGGCAGTTTTAGTTGGTTGCCCTCAAAAATAACATTGCTATTTCACATAGCTAAGTTTATTTGTTTCAGAATGAGATAAATAGGCCTAGGTTTGCAGCATTTTAAAATATAACTGCATACTTACATACTGAAACTTTTCAAGATATATTTTCTAATGAATTGCTCTATTTAAAAATCAAAACATATTTTTATATAATGTATAATGTGGCAAAAATTATGTAATTTTAAAGTAGGCTCTTAGTACCATTATAATATGCTTTAATAGAAAAGACATTATTCAGGAAATACAGGGACTTGGCGGTCAGCAGTGCTTGGTCAACAACAAAGCCTGATTTGATTTCCCATAAGTCTCGTGTCCCAAAGTTACATAATAAACAACTAAAAAGGAATTTAGAGGAAGACTAAAACAAATGATCCTAGTGGTACAGATCGTCACTGCAGTCTTCCCCAAGAGTTCCTAAGCCTGCGTGCACGCTAAGTCGCTTCAGTCGTGTCCGACTCTTTGCGACCCCATGGACTGTAGTCCTTCAGGCTCCTCTGTCCAGGGGATTCGCCAGGCAGGAATACTGGAGTGGGGTTGCTGTTTCCTCCTCCAGGGGCTCTTCCGGACCCAGGGATGGAACCCACACCTCTTGCCTTTCCTGCATTGGCAGGCGGGTTCTTCACTGCTTCCCTGGTGGCTGAGACAGTAAAAAATTCACCTGCAATGCAGGAGACCTAGGTTCAGTCCCTGGATCAGGAAGATCCTCTGGAGGAGGGCATGGCAAACCCACTCCAGTATTCTTGCCCAGAGGTTAGATAATTCTAAGGAGTATAAACATTTGAGTTATTTTTTAACAATTCAAATTTCATTACCTAAAACAGTTTTAGTGTTTCTTAAATAAGGAAAAAGATACATTTTCAAAATCAATTACCAAATAGCAGAAGAAAAAAACTATGTGTGGGGGAGACTGAGAATCAAGCTGGGATAGGAAAGGGAGGGAGGTTAGCTGGATGATGCTGATTTAACCTTACTTGGATAAAGAGACAGTAGGAAAGATTTTTTTCGAAGTATGTGATGTTTGATCTAAGATCTGAAAATATGATCAGTTTAACTTACCAAAGTAGGATGAGCAAGGTGAAGATTGCTTTGTAAAACCACTTATGCTGACTCGGGATGAATATAAGACTTTTCTCTCATTTTCTTTGAAATTTTCATGCATGATCCTGGGTTTCCTTGTATTTTCTAATTTTGGATATCAGTTCTTATATAAATTAAAATGAAGCTTCACCTCTGTAAAAAAAAAAAAAAAAAAGACCTAAAAATTATAATGACTGAAATAAGTGAAATCTATTTCTGTCTAATACAGTAATCCTGCTGGTGAAGGCTATTAGGTAGCTTTGCTCCACCGTTTTAACCATCATGTCGAGTGAGGGTCTAGTGTTTGTAGATACGAGTTTTTAATATCACTGGGCTTTTAAATTCAAGAGCACTACTTCATTTGGTGACCAATTGGATGCAAATCATCACCCAAGGGAGCAACCCGAGAGCCCCTAACCCACTCCTAAAATTATCTCTATGGAACCAGTACACTTGTCTTAGGCAAGGAAGCATCCGCTCTCATTTCTAATAAAAAACTACTCTTAGCAAACTTTCAGAAAACAGAAATTGTATCTTCTAGCTACATTCATGTGCAGGAACAAGCAAGCTTAACCACAAGAACCCAGTATAAACTAACACAGCTCTCAATTTTATAAATGTCTTTTGGAGCATTTATTATGAGGTGGATGAAGCTAGAGCCTGTTATACAGAATGAAGTAAGTCAGAAAGAGAAAACCAAATTTCATATATTAACACATATATATGGAGTCTAGAAAAATGGTACTGATAAACCTATTTGCAGGGCAGAGAACAGACTTCAGACATAGTGGGGGAAGGAGATGGTGAGACGAACTGAGAGAGTGGCCTTGACATATATATATATATACTGTCATGCGTACAGTAAGTAGCCAGTGGGAAGCTGCTATATGGGCACAGGGAACTCAATCTGGTGGTCTGTGACAACCTAGAGGGGTGGGAGTGGGGGGAGGTTCAGGTGGGAGGGGACCTATGTGTATTTGTGCCTGATTCACCTTGTCGTAGGGTAGAAGTGAAGACGCTCAGTCGTGTCCGACTCTTTGCGACTCCATGGACTGTAGCCCACCAGGCTTCTCCATCCATGGGGTTTTTCAGGCAAGAGTACTGGAGTGGGGTGCCGTTTCCTTCTCCAGAGGATCTGAAGTCAACACTATATTGTAAAGCAATCATTCTTCAATTAAAAATGAAAAAAAACATACATGCCACACACACATAAGACTTATGTTGCTAGGTCTTAGAGTATATGTACACTTAACTTCAGTAGATGATATTTTTTTCAAAGTGTCATATATTTTATCATGATTTCAATTTATATTTTCATACATCCTAAGTATTCACTTTTTCTTATATTTATTAAGATTTTGGGTAATAGTATTATGACATGTGTATTCACCCATCTTGGCTCAATTTCTATAATTTTTCTATTTCTCATTGCATTATAGGAGTTCTTTATATTTCCATGATTGGAGCCCTTTGGCAAATATGTGGAATGCAATCTTTCTTTTGTTTATTTATGTTTTCTTTAGTATCTCTAAATGTTTTTTATAATTTTCCATATAGAGGTCTTTCACATATAGTGTTATATTTTAATAGCTACTTATTAAAAAATCTATTTGAAAATGTTCTCTTAAAGTCTTCTATATATTTGAATTTTTGATAAACACCCAATTAAGTTTTAGGAAGGAAAATGATGTAATTCAGATTTTGCTTTTTTAGGAAAATCATGGCTACATTGCAAAGGACAGGTGGACAGTAATGGAGGAGAATCATGGTAGAAGGGCCTTTACAGCCACCTAAGGGGCATGTAGTTCGGACTCAACATAGGAAGATGGGGATGAATATGTGATGCATATGAAAGAAATATAAGACTGAATGTATAGGAATTGGCATTATTTGGTTGTAAAGAGTGATTGGGTAGGAGGAAAGGAGGAAAGCCGTTTGCTTAGCAAAAAAAAACCACAAAAAAAAACAAAAATCTTACCTATTTTTGGAAGAATGGGATGAAATGTTAGGTTGAGTAGGAGTCAAAGAAGTACAGGAATTCAAATGTTCCAGTAGCCTCTTTCAACATTCTCTTCTTACATGTTCATTAGATAGGATATTAAAAACAATATTAAGAAAAAAATAAAAGGTGCACTCCATGCCCCATTTCCATCCTTCATGATAAGTATTTGGCTTCCCCAGTGGCTCAGCGGTACCGTCTGCAATTCAGGAGACACAGGAGATGCAGATTCAAACCCAGGGGCCAGGAAGACCCCTGGAGGAAGAAATGGCACCCCACTCCAGTATTCTTGCCTGGAGAATTCCATGGACAGAGGAGCCTGGCGGGCTACTGTCCATGCGATCGCAGAGAGTTGGGCACGACTGAACGACTGAGCATGCACATACCATTGCAACACAAGAAGTAAAAGCACTCAGTGATGAAATAAGAGCTGAGGAATTTGTGGCATCTTCTGTTAAAGAAGCCATTCAGAAAAGTTGATGTCATATCTGAACAGCGCTGGAGATTCTAGATGGCGCCCTTGTTGTAAGAGCTTCTCTGGAGTTTAGATTCTTACCAAGAGACCCGGCACAGGGAGATCCAGGCAAAGTGACAGATGATGCCTTGATGCCTTGCTCTCCAACATGGCCTTTAGCTTCTACAACTGGGTTGGAAGTGAGTTAGGAAAGGGGTTCACCATGAAGAACTTTCAAGAAAGAGGATAAATCAACCAGCAGTGCTTTTAATGACACCTGTGCTGGTGGGCCAGCCAGATACTGAAAAGAGTCCTGAAATTAAAATAAATCATTTGCATTGGTAATTATTCTTTCCTCTACTACGTACTTTTCTTTTTTCCTAAACTAAATTTCTATTTTAATCCCTTCTTTTTCCAGGCTAATGTTTTTCAGTCAACCAAGGATTTCTTTGTTTTCTTTCTCAGTGTGGCTGTTATGTTCAAGGAACTTACATGGTTCCAAAGGCTTGGGGATAAGGGATGGGGTGAAATAGCACAGCCCATTGTCACCTACGGCACAAGAATTGCTTTTACCTCAGCCTTGATCTGTGGACACTGATAGTTTGGCTTTTGAAACTTTAAAGGCAAAGCCTTGTAGATACATTTAATATCTCCTTGTCATCCCCAGACCTGAGACTGAAAGAAATCATTTCACATTTCAAAAGTACTATTCTGTGATGTGTGTTTTAACAACTAGTGAGAGCAAGTAATCATCCCTCACTGCACTTATTTTTCGAAATAACTTTGACTATTTCCACCTGCTTCTTCCAGTTGATCTTTAGAAAAATATTATAAAAATCCATTGCAACTGTTCTCTGTTGTCTTAGCTGGGTCTTGTGAGCTATAAGGAATGTTTTTTTTTTTTTTTTTCCTAAGCCACACAATAAGATGATGTGAATTTGGCTAGAGGAGACTTTTAGGGTACAGCGAAGTGTTTTGCAAAATTTTGCCATTTCTTACTGTTATTAGATTTGAAGAAATTTCTGGCTTTTCCCAAACTGCAGAGTTGGGCGGACTTTCTGTGTGTGCTGGTGAACTGTCTGTAAAGGCTTGTTTTCATCGACCAGGGAAGTGAGCATGAGGAGCTGATGGGTGAGGGGGTGCCCGTGGCCAGAAGGGGGAGGTTTGCAGCAACTGTCCTGAGCTGAGCCTGGGCTGGTTACAGGATAGAGTCCAATCAATGGTTAGTATGATCCATGACCTTTGATGAAGTATGAATTTGGACTGAGCTCCCAGCCTCTTCCAACCCTTCAGCCACGCTCATCCCATTATTATTTTGGGTTGTCCTCGTGGGCAGTGCGCACCACAGCTAACGAAGTCAGACATTCCCTCTGTTCTCACTTTCCTCCACAGGAGGAAAGGTGGCCTGAGTAGGTCTTTTTAAGCATGGAGGTCTTCTGCCATGTGGAAGTGTGAAATAGTAAAGTGAAATCTGACTCAGATTTGATGCTCCAATGGTGTGCCCCATCTTCTCCACCGGATTCCCTGATTCCCACAAGGTATTCTTGTTCGTGGATGACTGACAAAATTAATGTTCTATGTGTGTGGGGGGGAAGGGATGATGGTAGCAAACTATTCTTCCATCCTTGCTGATGTCTGGCCATCAATCTATTTTTGATTTGAAATTCCTCAACTGCACATAAAATTATTAATAGTTCAAGTTAGAGTTTGACATTCACAATTGTTCTTTTAGTATGGATTTTAATATTTATCATCCCAAATATTCTGTTAAGTGTATTTTTTCCTTCATTTTGTATCTTAGGGTAGGTGTCATCTGAACACAGCTACAAACTAAATCTACTTGAGTCAGTCTAGACTCTTTCTCTTGCTCTCGTAGTCCATGCCAACTTTCTCTCCTACATAGTTCTGAAGTTCAGTCTCTCTTTTTCTATCCTGTGCTTGTTGTCTGATGTAGGTTCTCATGTCTTTCCCAGCCTGCAGATTCAACACTCTGACTGATTTTTTCTCTTTCCTCATGTCTCCATGACATCAAACTTGTCTGATTGACTGTGTCTAGGCTGTTTCAATTGAACATACTGCTTAATCGCTAAGACGTACTTTTTAAAACCTGTTGAGAACACTGTCTTCCTCCTTTCACCATGTTTCATGAAGTGATTACAGGTATGCTTAGATGATTGTGTCCTCCCCTCTCAGGGTCACAGAAAGGGGACAGTGACTCCTGCAGGGCCCCAAGCCAGGAGCAGCTGCCTGCTTACCTTAGTTCATCCTACAGGCATGCTCATTTTCTATAGATCACTGAATGCATCAATGTGGATATCACTAAGCCAGAAAACTGAAAGTCCTTTCAATGACATACAGGACCTTCCATGCACGGCTGCACTATATTAGCTCTTGTACAAATTTTTAAAAAGCATATCACAATAGAAGATTTTAAAAAGTTACCCCACATAGCCAGTAGTCCGACCTGATAGTATCTTTCCTGTGCTGTACTTAGTCACTCAGTCATGTCTGATTCTTTGTGACTCCATGGACTGTAGCCCGCCAGGCTCCTCTGTCTGTGGAATTCTCCAGGCAAGAATACTGGAGTAGGTAGCCATGCCCTCCTCCAGGGGATCTTCCTGATCCAGGGATCGAACCCAGGTGTCCAACAGTGCAACAGATTTTTTACCACCTGAGTCACCTGGGAAGACCAAGAATACAGGAGGGGGTAGCCTGTCCCTTCTTTGTGCTTCAAAAAAAGTCATTCCTTTGAGGCAGATGCAACCATGAGTCAGATTGCAGGAAATGGGCCAGTTTCACAAACGGAATAAATAACCAAGGCTTCTTTTTTGAGACATTTGTCATGTTGGTTCACAAATGATGCCTTTATGTTTCGTGTCATTACCAATTTGGAAAGCCCTCCCTACTCTCTTTCCTTTAATACTGTTTGCTTACCCATATGCTTCCAACTAAAGTGTTGTCTTGAACCTGTATCTTTTCTTCCATCGAATTTATTGTGTCGCCCTATCTCAGCCATTATTGAACCGTTTTCTGTATGTAGTGTTTGCCTTCTCCAATGGACTAAAACTCTATAAAGTTTGATTACTTCTCAGCCCAGAAATTGACTCCAAGGTATCTGCCAAGCAAAAATAAAAGCATTTATCTACTCAAAGACTTGCATGCAATGTTCTCAATTTTCTCTTTTTATTTTTCTTTAATGAGGTATAGTTGATGTACAATGTTATACAGATTTCAGGTATACAACCTAGTGATTCACAATTTTTAAATGTTATACTCTATTTATAGAATATTGGGTATATTTCCTGTGCTGTACAATATGCCCTTGTAGCTTATTTACTTTATACATAGCAAATAGTTTGTACCTCTTAATACCTACTCCTATCTTGCTATTTTTCCCTTCCCTCTCTCCTAATTTGTTCTCCGTATCTGTGATTCTATTCCTTTTTATATTCAGTAGTTTGTTGCATATTAGATTCCACACATAAACGATATCATGCAGTATTTGTCTTCTGTCTTATTTCACTTAGCATAATGCCCTCCAAGTTCATTTATGTTGTTACAAGTTGGAAAAATTCATTCTTTTTATGACTGAGTAGTATTCCATTCTGTATGTATAACACTTCATCTTTATCTGTTCATCTGTTGATGGACGCTTAGGTTGCTTGTAGATCTTGGCTATTGTAAATAATATCACTATAAACATTGGCATGCTTGTATCTTTTTGAATTAGTGTTTTCATTTTTTTCTGTTATATATCCGGGAGTGAAATTGCTGGCTCATGTAGTATTTCTAGTTTTAGTTTTTTGAGAAAACTCCTTACTGTTTTCAACAGTGGCTGAACCAATTTAAATTTCCACCAACAGTGTACCAGGATTTCCTTTTCTCCACTTGTCCTTCTTATTGATATTATTCATATAAGTCAGGGGCTTCCTTGATAGCTCAGTTGGTAAAGAATCCACCTGCAATGTAGGAGACCCTGGTTTGATTTCTGGGTTGTGAAGATCTGCTGGAGAAGGGATAAGCTACCCACTCCAGTATTCTTGGGCTTCCCTTGTGGCTCAGCTGGTAAAGAATCTACCTGCAATGCAGGAGACATGGGTTCAATCAATGGGTTGAGAAGATCCCCTGGAGTAGGGAAAGGTTACCCACTCCAGTATTCCAGCCTGGAGAATTCCATGGATGGTATAATCCATGAGGTCGCTAAGAGTCGGACACGACTGGCTTTCACTTTCATTTTCACATATAAATCAGAGAGTGACTATTATGACTAGTGTCTAGTCATCAGCTTGTTGAATGGATAAACATAGTATGTTGTAACCATACAATGAAATATTATTTGACTGCAAGAGAACTTACCTTGGATACATGTTATCATGTAGATGAACATTACACATAATGAAAAAAGAAATTACACATTGTATTATTCTACTTATTCTAAAAGTCTAGAAAGGGCAAATCTTTAGTGATAGAAAGTAGATTGGTGACTAGCTGGATTGAAAGAGAGGGAGGTCAACAGTAAATATGCATAAAGGATTATTGGACTGAAAAAATCTTCTAAATCTAATTTAAGGAGATGTTTGCATAAGTTGGTAAATTTGCTAAAATATCATTGAATTATACACTTGAAATGGATTATTATACAATAAGTAAAATATCCCTCAATAAAGTTATTTTTAGAAATTTAGGTTGCTTATTTATTCATTTTTTAAAAATATAGTTTTAACTACCAACCTGAGATCTGGCCCACAAAATTTTTTTCATGCCTTTAGTTCTATCAAGTTTTCAGCTTTCCCCCCAAGTTTCTCTAGTTATTACTTTTTCATTTACATTTAGAATATGAAATCTTATCTCCAGATGGTACATTTTTGGTTGGTATCCTTAAAGTCAACTTTGATTCTAGTATAGTTGTATAAAATATTTTATTCATTACACATTTTGCATTTTCTCATATTATTTTATGCTGAAAGCAAGTTATCTGAGATTGTTCCTGAAACCAAAAGTTCTATCATAAAGTAGAAGTTTGCAAAACTGTGTGACATTGCCTCTCTTGAGTCATCATAATAAAGACTAGCAATTGTATAGATTTAGGAATTTTGAGATTAGAATCTTAAGTTTGTGTTGGTTGGCTGTTGCTATGATAATGCTATACTTTTTTAAAAGCCCACATTAGTGGTTTTCAAAATAAATGTACTTTTCACTCACAGAACTGAGGGTCAGCTAGACATAGTTCTAGTTGCTTCAAGTATCATTCTTTCTGGAGCTTGGGTGAAGGGAAAGAATCTATTCCAAGCAGACTCCTTTCATGGTGAATGACAGGAGACAAAAGGCTTTGTTAACCACACAAGCACTCGTGAAACCTCTGCTTGGATGTGGCATATACTGTGTCCACAAATTGGAACTCAAAATTAATGGTGTGTTGAAATATACATTATTTATAGTGAAGTCATAGCTAAGGAGTTAATGGAAGAAAGACCCATGACCTTGGTAAGCAGAATTTTCTTAATTTATAGGTAGAATTCACTCTTCCTTTTTTTCACAACAAATTTAGAATCTCAGCGTCATGAATCATGTTTTCAGAAACAATGGTAATATGAAACTGTAATTTCAACTGTGATTACATGTTAAAATCATATAAGATGATTTTAGAAAATATAGATGTCTAAGCTTAACAACCTCAGATATGTAGATGATACCACTCTAATGGGTCATCTGAATTAAATTCACCCATTCTTTTCCATCTTAGTTCACTAATTCCTAAAGTGCTGATGTTCACTCTTGCCATCTCCTGGTTGACCACGCCCAGGAGGAGCTAAAGAGCCAATTGATGAGGGTAATAGAAGACAGTGGCTTGAAAAAATAAAGCTGGCTTGAAACTCAACATTAAAAAAAAAAAAATTAAGATCATAGCATCCAGTCCCATCACTTCATGGCAAAGAGAAGGTGGAAAAGTAGAAACAGTGACAGGTTTTATTTTCTTGGGCTCCAAAATCACTGCAGACAGTGACTGTAGCCATGAACTTAAAAGACACTTGCTCCTTGAAAGGAAAGCTGTGACAAACCTAGACAACATTTTAAAAGGCAGCGACATCACTTTGCCAACAAAGGTCTGTATGATCAAAGCTATGGTTTTTCCAGTAGCCATTTATGGATGTGAGAGTTGGACCACAAAGAAGACTGAGCACTGAAGAATTGATCTTTTTGAATTGTGGTGCTGGAGACAACTCTTAAGAGTCTCTTGGATTGCAAACCAGTCAATCCTAAAGGAAATCAATCTGGAACATTCATTGGAAGGACTGATGCTGAAGCTGAAGCTCCAATATTTTAGCCACCTGATGGGAAGAACTGCCACATTGGAAAAGACCCTGATGCTGGGAAAGAATGAAGGAATGAGGGGAATGGGTGGTAGAAGATGAGATGGTTAGATAGCATCACCAACTCAACCACATGAATTTGAACAAACTCCAAGAGATAGCGAAGGACAGAGGAGCCTGGCATGCTGCAGTCCATGGGGTGGCAACGAGTCGGACATGACTGAGCGACTGAACAACAACAACAGCTTAACATAGATGGATTGAAACCAATATGGGAGTAGGGGATGAGGTCTAGGTATTGGTACTTAGAAATTTACTTCATTTGATCCATACGTATATAAGAAAGGTTGAGAGCTCTTGCTATAGAGAAATGGACTATGGCAGAATATTTTTCCTATTCTTTATCTGAACACTTCTAACTACTTCAGTATTTATTTTTATGTTCCTAACCTTAAGTCCACTTTACTTCAGGCATATCTGAGTTTTAGCCTCTTAGTTATGGAGAGTAGTTATTCTTGATCTTTAGAGATGGGCTTTATTCTAGTCTTGTGGCCTTATCAGGATTCTAAATTCTAGATTCCTTAGGGTGAGTCTGTAGGGAAGAAAGGATTATAAATCTCTTTGTATGATTTTTAGTGCCCTATTTTTCTCTGGTATATTCTTATATGGAACAGAGAATTTATTTTGAGTCACAGATACATTATGATTAACTATTATGTCTCCCAGGAGGTACAGAAAGCACAATACTATCTGAATGTTCTGTATTTGCATAGTTTTTAAAATGCATAGCCAAGGAATTACAGCATTGTTTCAGATATGACACAGGATATTAAATCTTTTTGGCCTCAAACATTTCAGTTGCCCTATAGGAGACTCCTTTTTTCACCACAAAATAAGCATCTGTTATTTGGTTTGAGTTATATTCATGTCTTTTAAAATTCATTTTTAATACTTTGAATATAAAACACTATTTAATAACCTATTTTAATGAGTTAGTAACACTTCATTTATATTATCAGTTTATTCCCATGTATGATTTGAAATTTTTAAGTACTAATATGTAACATGGCAACTCAAGGTGTGGAATAAAGTATAAATAAGAAATCTAAATCATATCAAAACATATTAGCAATAAAAAAGCAAGAATCAATTAAGGAGAAAAGGGTAGTACATAAAGCAGGATAAAGGAATCAATAACAGTGGATTATAGTATACAATTGTGGATCACTACAGGAAAATCCACTTGAGTTATACAGTGATACTAAAGAGATCCAACAAATAACTACTGCACATGTACTTTAAATAAAGGATAAAGGAAATTCCAAGCAATAATGGCAAAGTTTAAAAGAAGAGTATAGACAAAGAAAAGAATATCAAAATGATAACACTTTCTGAAGCATTTCAGAAAATATTTTTTTTAGAAAATTTCAGGCCACCAAAAATGAACTGAAACTGTGTGGGTTCTAAATCACATATTTATGTAGCTAAATTAGATATTACTAATTAGGTATTAATTATTTTATACAAACTTAATATTGTTACTGTTGTTCAGTCACTTAGTTGTGTCTGACTCTTTGAACCCCATGGACTGCAGCACGCCAGGTTTCATTGTCCTTCACCATCTTCCGGAACTTGCTCAAATTTATGTCCATTGAATCAGTGATGCCATCTAGCCACCTCATCCTTTGTTGTCCCCTTCTCCTCCTGCCTTCAATCTTTGCCAGCATCAAGGTCTTTCTAATGAGTCGGCTCTTCCCATCAGGTGGCCAAAGTCAGCTTCAGCATCAGTCCTTCCAATGAATATTCGGGGTTGAATACCTTTAGGATTAACTGGTTTGATCTCCTTGATTAAACTTTCAAGTCTTCTCCAACACCACCGTTCAAAAGCATCTCTTCTTTGGTGCTCAGCCTTCTTTCTGGTCCAACTCTCAAATCCATACATGACTACTGGAAAAAATATAGCTTTGACTATATGGACCTTAATATAAATTGTTCCAGTTATTTATTTCTGCATTTAAAAATTCACCACAAAATTAGTGGATTAAAGCAACAGTAATTATTTCACTCTTCTCTATAGTCCTGGTGGGAGCTGACTTGTTTGCAGTTGGATGCTTCTTATTTAGTTTTGCTTGTGGTGCCAGTCAGATGGTGACTCAGTCTGGAATGATCACAAAGGCTTCCTTTCTTAAGTGTGTCCACATGAGCTGGGCTTCCTCACACCAGGGTGGCTAAGTTTCCAGAATAACCTTCCCAAAGAGGATCAGGGTGTACGCCCTATATGGACCTATCTTTGGAAGTCAAATGATGTCCCTTTCCACTGTAGTACAGAAATTCAAAGGAGGATATGTAGAGCCCATATCTCAAATGGAAAGAGTGTCATTTAAAAGATGACCATTGTAAAAGCAAATTGGATGAAAGATTTGGTTGCCATCATCTTGGACATACCATCTGCCTCATGGATCATAAATTTCCTTATGATTTTAACTTTGTTGCATGTAATAAAATATCTACCCAGGCTTATGTAATGAAAACATCAGCATTTACCTCAAAGAATTTTATTATAGGGCCTCACGTTTTGCATGCTCACAGGTTATAAATTGGAGTAGCTAGATGTTATGAATTTGCCTAGATATTTAAGGTATGAGAAAGAAGCTGTTTAAGGTATGAGCTGTCTATATCAGACCTGAACACATATTACTCTCCCTCTCACTCACTGCAATTCAACTGGGGTCTTTCAGCTCCTCAAGGTGGTCACCACATCATGGTCTGTATATTGGTTCATTCATCCTTGTAATTTTGCATAAGTAGTTCCTTCTCATATTTTGTTTTCTGCTCATATGTCAACACTCACATGGCAATCCTAGGTTCCACCTCTGCCCCAGGTAGTTTTTACTTGTTATTGTATTACCTTCTTTTCCTGATTTTATCTATACCCACCGCCACCTTTGCATTAGATTGAAATCTCAATGAAGGTAGTTTATCACGTTCAGGCTAGAACATTGCCTGCAGAGAGAAAGCTTCAGAAAACCATTATTGGAGGAGTAAATGAATCAACCAATGACTAAATTGACTCATATATGAGTACCTTGGGCAGCCTTAATTTGGGGGGAGGGGTGTCTTTGTTTTCCTTGGGCTTCCCTGATGGCTCAGAGAGTAAAGAATCTGCCTGCAATGCAGGAGACCAAGGATCAACCCCTGGGTCGGGAAGATCCCCTAGAGAAGGAAATGGCTACCCACTCCAGTACTGTTGCCTGGAGAATTCCAAGGACAGAAGTCTGTGGGATCACAAAAGTTCAGACAG
Source organism: Dama dama (assembly GCF_033118175.1). NCBI lineage: Eukaryota > Metazoa > Chordata > Mammalia > Artiodactyla > Cervidae > Dama > Dama dama. The sequence goes on along the minus strand of NC_083710.1, from coordinate 63,716,524 downwards.
GCTGAGCGACTAACACTTTTTGTCTTTCTGAAATGATCATCAATCAGAAAATCTCCAACTTCCAGATGTGCGTGTTCCCATTCTGTTATTCTGAGGTCACACAGAAAGCAATGAATTCTTCCCCATGTTAGACTGTCCCTCAAAAATCTGAAAACAGTGTCCTGTCTCATTTAAATCTTCACTTTAAATGTGTATGGTTTTAAATACTTTTAATGTGACAGGTTTCTAATTCTCTTGTCATCTTTGACATATTTCTCTGAAACTTTTCAGTTTCAAATGACAAATTTAAAGTGTCTGCTCCCAGTAGAACATAATATTTTAGGTAATGGCTTACCAGCTGAGGCTGTAATAACACAGCACTTCCCTTATTAGGGGTTCTATGTTTTTATTGATGCAGAATCAAATATTTTGCCTTTTCTGAGGAAACATGTTTCACAAAGAACCAAGAATATATTTCCATTTTTAATTTTTTTTTTTTTTGCCAAAGTGAAAATCAGATTCCCTCACTTAATTGTCAAGTATCAAGAATTTTAGGGGCTTTTACAACTGACATTTAGGAACCAAGAAAACAAAAAGTTATTCTAAATAGGTTGTGGTTCTAAAATAAATCCAGAGGATTGACACAAAATGAGATCATGCTGTTTTCACATCTGAGATCAAAAGAAGCTTCCAAATAATTCATAAGGCTTCTGATTTAATGCCATATGGCTGGCATCTCTGAAATAACCAGCTTGAACTTCCTGTTTAAAAATGATAAAGACCTTCAAAAACAGACATGAAAGCAACACAATCTAAAATTGATTAAAAACCAATTGGTAGAATTAGTTAAATCTATAATAATTATTTGGCTCAACTGTGTGAGTTATGTCTCTCTTTTCTCATAGCTCTACCCATATTTTGACTCAAAATTCTGTAATTTCTATAACTTTTGAAAAGAGTACCAGCCCAGTGGTCAGACTGTCTGGAAATAGGTTTACCACTTATTACATTACTGACTTTGAGGCAAGTTATATAGCATCTTCATGCCTTGGTTTCCTCTTTGTAAAAGAAGAGTATTAATAGAATCAAATCATAAACTCATAAAAGTGTTGAAAATATGAGGCAGATGACTCCACCATAAAGCAAGAGCTCATTAAAAGTGGGCTAACAAGAGTCATGTTATTATAGAACACAAGTTTTTAATCTGCTTAAAAATATTAAGGCATGTCATCCTTTATTCAGTGTGTTTCCACTTGGCTAAGAAACTTACATTTTCAGCACCAGAATATTAGAGTTCTGTTGCTGCAGTAATAAGTTACCTACTCATTCCAGTGCTCTTGCCTGCAGAATCCCGTGGACAGAGGAGCCTGGCGGGCTACAGAGGGGGTCTGCTACATGGGGGTCGCAGAATTGTGTAGGACTGAGCAACTAACACTTTCACTTTCACTATGGAGGTACCTGGATCACTGCCTCCACCATCATCACCACCGCTGCTTTCATGTTTCAAATCTCTGATCTCTTGCAGACCCTCACTTGTATCAATATGAGTGTCACTAGAAGCTAGTTAGAAATTTAAAATATTAGCCCCATCCAAGATCTATTAATTCAGAATCAGCCTTTTATTAAGACCTCAAGTTTATTCCTATGCTTGTCAATATATAAGAAACTGTAATGCATTACTCCCAGCCAAAGACTGGTTGAAAGAAATAGATCCGCAAATATGGAACAGTACTATTTTTGTCTACTAGGAAAGCCAGATGTGTAGGTTTGGAGCCAAAATAAGTGGTGCACTCTGTTGTTGTTCGGCTGCTCAGTCACATCTGCTTATTTGTGACCCATGGATTGCAGCATGCCGGGCATCCCTGTTCCTCACTATCTTCTGGAGTTTGCCTAAGTTCATGTCTATTGAGTCAATGATGCTACCATTCTGGTTGGTGTATGTGTGCACGCATGCTGAGTCACTTCAGTCATGCCCAACTTTTGTGACCCTATGGACTGTAGCCTGCCAGGCTTCCCTGTCTTTCACCATCTCCTGGAGCACTCTGAGATTAAAGTTTCTCCTTGATTTTGTTTGTCCGTATTTGGATAGTACCTAAAGGAATGCAGGAGGGATTGTTTAAGGCTGGAAACTGATCGTTTGACCTCTAGTTCCAGATATGGGAAGAGGATTTGAATTGCAACCAGTTAGATAGTAATTAGAAGGAAAAGATATAGAAGAGTTGTTGTTTAGTTGCTAAGTTGTGTCCATCTCTTTGTGATTCTGTGGACCATAAACCACCAGTTTCCTCCATCCATGGGATTTCCCACGCAAAGATCTGGAGTGAGTTGCCAAAATCTTCAAGGGATTTTCCCAGCCCAGGGATTGAACCTGCGTCTCCTGCATTGGCAGGCAAGTTCTTTGCCACTGAGCCAGCTGAGAAGCCCATATTGAAAAGTATATTGAAAAGTACCGTCTGTATGTTTTTATAAATGCCTGTATACATTTTTCACAACAGATGCAACACTTAAAAAATTAATAACTGGAAGAGAGCCTGGAACACAGAAGACACCAAATAAATATATGTTGAAATCAACTAAAAAGTGAAAGTAGAAAAATACCAAGAACAAGACAGTCTTTTGGACTTTAGGAAGCTCTATTTGGTGGCAAGAACAGATGATTATAACACAGTGCCATAAGTACAGGAAAGATCATGGGCATATGAGAACTCTTATGGGTACTTCAACCAACTTGGGTCCATATGGGTGTGAGAGGGATATTTGTAAATGAGAATGTTTCACTTGAGTTTAAAAGATATGATTATTGTTTATAGGGATGGAAGAGAAAGTAATAATACTTCAGGAAAATCAATGTAAACTTTCCTATGAGTCATGTATGAAAAGGGAGCAGCAGGAGACAACTTTGGAGAAATATCAGAGTCCATAGCATGGAGCTTCCTGCATGATATCTCAAAGAGCTTGTGTGTAATGGGGTGGTAGTATAAATCATATTAGAGGAGGCCTTGCAGTGTATCAATGAGAAAAATGCAATGTTTAGTTTTTTGGTTGTGTATAGTAATATAATAATAACACGGAATTGTAGTACGTACTGACCATGTGGGCTTCCCAGGTGACTCAGTGGTGAGGAATCTGCCTGCAATGCAGGAGACATGGGTTATATTCCTGGGTCAGGAAGATCTACTAGGGAAGGAAATGTCAACCCAGTCTAGTGTTCTTGCCTGGGAAATTCCCTGGACAGAGGGCTACAGTCCATGGGTTCGAAAAAAGTTGGACACGACTGAGCAGCTGAGCACACACGCACTGTCAATGTATCAGGTATGAGATATACCTGACATCCTTTTCCATCAGAATATTTTAGATATCACTATATCACCCCATTGCTTTCTTGTTTCTAGAGTTGCTATTGAGAAATCTCAAGTCATTCTGATTTGATCCTTCTGTGTTACCTTAATTTTTTTGCTAGAAACACCTTAAATATTCTCATGATACAGAGTGCTCTGATATTTCATAATCATGTGCTTTTGGCAACAGAACTTGGTGTGGGTTTATTTTCAGCAGTTGTGGTAATCACTCAGTGATAGCTTTCAATCTGAAGATATGCATTCTTTGGTTCTGGAAAATCGTCTATGATTTTATCCCTTATATTTTTTCTCTAATCTCCTTTTGGAAGCGCTAAGTCTTGTGTGCAGGATTTTCTGAGCTGATCTCCTAATATAATTATTTTAATCTCATATTCTCCATCTCTTTTTGCTTGATTTTCTTTAATATTTCAATGTTATTAATTTTCTATTGAGTTTTCATTTCTATTATCATGTGCTTAATCCCAAGGGCTCTTTTTAATTTTTGAAGAATTTCTTACATTATCACATCAGAGTTGCAGTAACTTTTCTTATATTTCTGAAGATATTAGCAACAACATTTTATTCCTTGTATAACTTTTGTTTCCATACTGCTTCTGGTCTGTTTATTTTTATTTTATTTTTGGGTTTGCAGACTTTCCTTAGATGTCTGATAATTCTTGATTGTCAGCTTATATTTAACAGTAAAAATATTTTTTAAAAACCTGACATCAAATTCTGAACACACAGTGATGCTTGATAACCTTGGTATTTGCTGTAGGCTGATAGGCGTAGGGTTTTAGAGGGTGATTTTTCATCTCAGCGTATTTGGGTCGTTCTTCTTGACTGATCAATTTTTGCATAGAAGAGATGCAAACTTGTTTGCTTCAAACTCTGGGTCAGAGAGTTAAGTATAGTTTCCAGAATTCTGAAAGACCAGAGAGATATTATAGAACAAGTGTGAGGTTTCAACTTTCCACACTAGTGTTGTTTTTTTTCCCAGTTTGATAATACTACATATTCAATTATTCCAGAAATCTTTCGATTCAGAACATTGTTTACGCCTTCAAGTAGCATAGAGTGAAAGAAGCTTTCTAAATGCTTCTTGGACTTTTTTGCATTTGTCTCTCCTTATTTTAGTCACATCTCTCCACCATCAGATGAGACTAGGATGTGTCATATCCCTTACTAGAGCTAGATGTCCCCATGCCAAGTCTATTATCATTAATAAAAATAATAATAGATTTATTTTTAAAATAATAATAGATTTATTTATTTAGAAATAATAATAGATTTTCTTAAGGCTGACTTTAATGCAAAAATTATGCTTGGTTACCAGAAATCTATTTATAAGTATGCATGTGTATTTAAGTTTGTAAAACTTTCACAGTTATACTGCCTAATTTCTCTTTTTCAATTTAGAGCAATCTATAATGAGAACATAAGCTGTAGAAAATTAACATACAAAAGGTAGTATATTTGTAAAGCTATACCAGCAAATAATAGCAATTAACAGACATGTTGAGTACCTTGTGAATTAATGCAGTTAGAATTACTGTAGAGTAAGACAAAAGCATATGAACAATACTGATGAAAGTGTGAAAAGCAAAACTTTTGTTAATAAAATGTCTTTCATGTTGTTAACATGGAGAATCATGAGAGTGAGAAGTGTACATTTATATTTTAAGTGTAAGTAGACTAAGATATCAATATTGTTATGTAAATCAAATTGTGTAAATTGTATAGAACATTTGCATTTTAGGGAGATTTTAATTCAGAAACAAAACTATACATGAAATTGCATAGGGGGAATTTCAAGGAAACACAGAAAAAAGTATTTTACACTGAGTTTTAGGTGACAGGATGCTGATAAAACAAAAGACATTAAAAGTAATTATTAGAGGTGGCAAAAAATATTCTGATATAAGCAATAGTTGTAACACTGTGCAAAGGGGCAGATGACGAGGAAGTGAAATTAAATGCGATTACACATCTCTCTCTCTGTTTCAGAGAGACAGGCATTTAAAACTGGATCATGAAATGGATTGGGAACTAAAAGGAAATCTGAGATAAATGAGAAGGCAAGCATGAGACTTAGTGTAATATGAATTCTTACAAAAGGCTCCTGCAGAATTTATAAAATGAGAAGCTGGGATTTGTCCATGATACTTCAAAGCAAACAAAATGTGAGTTTAAAATCAAAGTCAAGGGGGAAAAAAAAAAGGAGCCTTTTTGGAGTAAACAGTGGCCATGGGTGTGTTTATGGATGCAAAATGTGTGGAGATGAGCTAAATTTTCTAAATGAACATAATCAGGAAAAGTTGATGGATGATCAAAGAGATGTAAATGAGCATAGATACCTGAGCTTGAAAGTGTTCCAGATCAAGAAGAGGCTTTGATTTTGAAGTATCCAAACTGTATATAAAATAATTTAAATGAGCTCTTTGGGTCATTCCCAAGTTCACAAGGAATATGGAGTCAATTAGAGATGACTTATCACAATTAATTTATACATTTCAGAATATTTCGAGACACACACATTATCACTACACGAGCTTCTGTGAAATAAGCAACAGCATTAAAACCATAAAACTTCCCTACTCTCCACAGAGTTAGAGATTTGGTGGATATAATTGCCAGAAGCCTGACAAATTAAACTGTAGTTAAGTGGAAAAAAAAAAAAAAAGTGAATGTAACCATTCAGTTAAGCAGTTTGAAAAGAGGTTGAATTGGACTATGGCAAAGTTCCTTTGTTTTTGTGGCTCAGTCATGTCCGACTGTTTTGAGACCACAGGGACTGCAGCCCAGCAGGCTCTTCTGTCCAAGGGATTTCCCAGGCAAGAATATTCTAGTGGGTTGCCATTTCCTTTTCCAGGGGATCTTCCCGACCTAGGGATCAAAGTTGCATATCCTGCATTACAGGTGAATTCTTTACCACTGAGCCACCAGGGAAGCCCCATCCAGATACTAAAGAAATTTTATTAAAGATATGTACCTATCTCTTTCAACCTCTGATCTTATTCCGGTCTTTGGATTACCTTCCCTTTCTAGGCAGTTCTATCCATGTGGTGGGATTATACACCTAACATCAGAACCAAGTCCTATCTCCATGGTTCATGAACAGATGGATGCTTAAAAAAAAAAGGCAAATACATCATGTACATTGTTAACCAAGGGAGAAGTAACTCCCTGTCTTATTTTCTTCAGCTGGTATAGTTCTTTCTGTTACTTGCATACCTCAGAGAGATTTCAAGTTCAGTCCCAGACCACCACAATAAAAGAGTCAGAGAGGTTTTTGGTTTCCCAGTGAATATAGAATACAGCATATTATACTATGTTCTTGCATGCTAAGTTGCCTCAGTTATGTCCGACTCTGTGGCCCTATGGACTGTAGCCCACCAGGCTCCTCTGTCCATGGGATTCTCCAGGCAAGAATACTGCAGTGGATTGCTGTGCCCTTCTCCAGGGCATCGTCCTGACTCAGGAATTGAACCTAAGTCTCTTATATCTCCTGCATTGGCAGGCAGGTTCTTTACCACTAGCATCACCCGGCAAGCCCATATTACATTTTACTGTAGACTATTAAGTGTTCAGTAGCATTAAGTCTAAAAAAAAAAATGTAAATACCCTAATTAAAAGATGTTTTCTTGCTAAAAAATGCTGACCCATTTGTGACAATGCAGGGTTACCACAAACCTTCAGTTTGTAAATTAAAAAAAAAAGTGATATCTGTGAAGCACAATAAAATAAAGTGTGTCTCTACTTTTTACCACTGGAGAGTTGGGGAATAGTGGAATGACTTTCCGCAAACAGAATAGACTACTATTCACTAACAGTTTAAAGACTACAATGCAACCAATATTTAGGGAACAAAAACCATGTGCCAGGTACTCTGCTACAGGTGCATGGGTGAAAAAAGACACGAAGATTTCTATTCTTATGGAGCCAAGGAAATCAGTTAAAGAAATCAGAATATAATAATCGTAAAAATGACATACATTATGTAATCTTTTAGAAGGTGATAAATACTTTGCAAAGAAGTAATAAAGAGTTATGTTGAAGAAAAGGGCTTCAGAGTACACGGATTTGCAATATGGGGGGCTGGCACTTTAAATATAGTGCCTAGGGCAGGACTCACTGAGACGTGTTTGCCTGGCAAGACTTGCATGGAAGTGGGAGGTGGCCACTGGGATATCTAGAGAGTAGCATTCCTTTCAGGCCTAAGAGAGGAACCTCTCTGAGCTGGCAGGGGAATAGCGCGAGGGCTAGTGTGGTTAGAAAGGGAGAGTGAGGAAGTGTCAGAAATTGCAACTCATGTCTGACTTTGACTTTATGCTGAGTGACATGTGGAAGCTCTAGAAGGTTTTGAGTAGAACAATGACATAAACCAAATCATGTTTTTAAAAGATCCACTCTGGCTGCTCTATCAAGACTAAATTGCACACAGCAGAGAAGCAGGGAGATCTGTTAGTAGGAAACTGAGTAATCTAAGAGAAAACTGATGGTGTCTTGAACCAAGATACATCCAGAGTATTCCTGTTCTTGAAGAGATACTGAGTAAGCACAGAATACATGTGTACTGTAACAGTCTGGATTACACCTTCTGTTTAATTTGGCTGATGCTTCATGGAGAGAAAAATGTAGCATTTTATCTTGAACAATTATAAGACTTTATTATAATGTAGCTAGTTATTCATAACATAGCTGATCATGGCTTTACTAACAACATTCTATACAATTATACAGGGCTTTCTTCTATCATTTTTTGTACAAATTTATATTCTTCCGTTATTCTGTGAAATAAGGAACCCAGGCATTATCAACACTTTTTTAATAAGTAGAGAAATGGACGCTCACCATAATTAAGTGCCTCGCTCAACTCAAGGGATTTTCAAGAATTCTAAATGTCAAGCAGCACTGAAAAGGCATCCATTCCATCCTGTTGTTTTCTCTAATGTAGCTTTTTTCTTTTCAACATGTCATTTTTAGTGAAGTCATGCAGTTGTTATCCATTTTCTTACACTCACTCCTTTTAACACCTACAAGTTCAACTCTTACTCTTTTAAATGCTCTTCTAAAAACAATCCTCTTGCTCGGCAATTGTGCAGCCCTTCTCTCTTTGCTCTCTTAAAGAACTTAGAAGATTTGATGGAGAATTTTTTCTCTCTCTCTTTTTGTCCTAAACTCTCTCTCCCTTTGCCTTCCATCTTGGTTCCAACTATCTAATCTGAGGTGCTACAGAGCTATCTAGATTTTCAACTGAAAACTGGTATACTACATTCATCTAATTTTAACCACAACTTCTGCAACAGCCAAGTTCAGCTCACTTCCATGCATACAAATCCCTGGAGAAGGAAATCACAACCCACTCCAATATTCTTGCTTGGAGAATCCCGTGGACAGAGGAGCCTGGTGGGCTATGGTCAGTAGGGTCGCAAAGAGTCGGACACAACTGAAGCTGCTTAGCACTAACCTTAGGCGATGTGAACTTGAGTGCTTCTCTACTACCTTGGGAATATTAACACTGATTTTGTAAGTGCTCTTAAAATTCACTTTTCCCATTTCTGGGGTCTGACTTTTGACATGAATGGTCTCTCAGCTGTTTGTGATTTCAAATGTTGGATTATATTTGGTTCTAGCTGGTCATTCAATCACTTTACTGACTTTGACTTTCAAACTACTCTGAGTCGAACATCCTCCTTTATTTTCATTTCCATCAAACTGGACCTGGTACTCATTAGCTCATACCTGATTTATTTTGACAATATCACTGATGATTTCCTGATTTCAAGACAATTTATAATACTGCCCTTCATACTGCATCCAGAAAGCCTATAGTGACATTTCCCCCTATAGCAGCAAACTTAAATAGCTCTGGTACTCGATTGCATAACTAATTTGATATCAATTTACTTCTAAAAGATTGTTTTACCAATCCCATGGACTTGACCAGAGAAAGGCAGCAAGGAACTAAAGTTTGTTGCAGCTGTTGTTCAGGTGCTCTGCAGTGTCCGACTTTCTTCAGCTCCACAGACTGAAGCACACCAAGCTTCCCTGTCCTTCACCATCTCCAGGAGTTTGCTCAAACTAATGTCCATTGAATCAATGATGCTATCCCAACATATCATCCTCTGTTGCCTCTTTATCCTCCTGCCCTCAATTTTTTTCAGCATCGGGGTCTTTTCCAATGAGGCGGCTCTTTGCATCAGGTGGCCAAAGTATTGGAGCTTCAGTATTGGTTTTTCCAATGAATATTCGGTGTGGATATCCTTTAGGACTGTCTGGTTTGATCTCCTTGCAGTTCAAGGGACTCTCAAGAGTCTTCTCCAGCACCACAGTTCAAAAGCATCAATTCTTCAGTGCTCAGTCTTCCTTATGGTCCAACTCTCGCATCTGTACATGATGGAAAAACCATAGCTATCACTATACAGACCTCTGTCAGCAAAGTGATGTCTCTCTGCTTTTTAATACACTGTCTAGGTTTGTCATAGCTTTCCTTCTAAGGAGCAAGCTGCAGTTGAATTTTAATTAAATGGCTGTTCAATTTTAATTTTGTGGCTGCAGTCACCTTCAGCAGTGATTTTGGAGCCTAAGAAAATAAAATGTTTGTGAAATGCCAACTGCCTGCTGGTCATATAAGACAAGGAAGAAGATCATAAGAAAAGGACTTTAAAGAGAATGTATAGTACATGGTATAGTCACTTCACAGAGAAGTTGTTAAAGTTGATATGGTGATGTGTCATGCATTAGAGGAAACAGAAATAGCTTTTCCAAAAAGTGAAATCAGATGGCAAATGCTAGCACAATTAGTTCATTTTGTTCTGCCTCTGGCAATGTGGAAGGATGACTTGGAAACATACATAAACAGTAAAGGAACATTCTCTCCTGTTAAGCGTTCGTATCTTCAAAGTTGTAAACTGAAACAGGATTCACAAGCTTATAACCTTGGTCTGAGATAATGCTGAAAATGAGGCAGACTCATAAGGGGACTTTCATCAGTTCTAAGCTCAGTGTGTTAGGTTTAGAGGAATTATTGGGCTTCCCTAGTAGCTCAAGTGGTAAAGTGTCCACCTGCAATGCAGAGGACCCAGTTTGATCCCTGGATCAGGAAGATCCTCCGGAAAGGGAAATGGTAACCCACTCCAGTATTCTTGCCTAGAGAATTTCGTGGACAAAGGAGCCTGGTGGGCTACGGTCCAAGGGGTAGCAAAGAGTCAGACATGGCTGAGCGACTAACACAGGCACACACAGAGGAGTTATTAGAAGTTCAACATAGAAGCAGGTACATTTCAAGGAGCTAATGAGTTTAATGTGGACAATAATCAGGTTTTTCATACTCAACGTTAGAAAAAAAAGAAAATATCTCAGTAGGATTTGGAAAAATATATCTGTGGTATCCTAGATCTTTTCACAATTATTACTCCATATTTGGCATATGCTGCTTATTATTTCCTTTAAAATTATTTCCTAATAAAATTTTGTAACAAATGTGTGTTGTGTATGGGTGTATATGTGTGTGTGTGTGTGTGTGAAGGAAAGAAAATCAGAAACACATAAAAATGGGAGGGAGACATTGTAAAATTTCTACTTCGCACAAAAATGTTTTGTAGGGAGATTGAAGATAAGTGTACACATGATAAATCTGTAACAGCATAACTTATGTCAAAGATGCTGAAACATTCAGTTCAGTTTAGTTGCTCAGTCACGACCCCATGGACTGCAGCACGCCAGGCTTCCCTGTCCATCACCAACTCCTGGAGCTTGCTCAAACTCATGTCCATCAAGTCAGTGATGCTATCCAACCTTCTCATCCTCTGTCGTCCCCTTCTCCTCAATCTTTCCCAGCATCAAGCTCTTTTCCAATGAGTCAGTTCTTCACATCAGGTGGCCAAAGTATTGGAATTTCAGTTTTAGGATCAGTCCTTCCAGTGAATATTCAGAACTAATTCCCTTTAGGACTGACTGTCTCTTTGTAGTCCAAGGACTCTTAAGAGTCTCTTGAAATATTAATAAACTTGATCTCAAGGGACCTGGACTGGAGTGGTTTGAAGCAAGGTTTTAGTTCACAGCCAGAGACTGAGGTAGGGTCACAGCAGTGGTCAGCAACAAGGGCCCTGACCCTTTGGCTTTGCAGGAAAGAATTTCCACAAAGACAGAGAGTAATGAAACAAGTGAAGTTTGTTAGAGGGAAAAGAGTACAGTACATGTGGATAGACACACAGGTGAACTCAGAGAGAGAGTCATGCCCTCGTGGTAGTTTAAATCAGTTATATCCGGGCATTTCTTTCAGGTTTCCATTGTGTAATCACTTTGATTGACCTGACTCTGAGTCTGTATTTGGGATTTCTCAGGATCTTTCCGTGTGTGTGGGCACATGTTTCAGCCTAACTGGGTTCTACCAAAGAGGCCTATGAGTAGGCTTGACATTACTCCCCTTTTGAACACCAAGGAGCTTTCTACTTGGGAAGTCAAGCTTTCTTTGACTTCAAGAATGAGAAATATGTGGTCTTTTTTATCTGGGCAGAACTAAGCCTCTTCTCTTGATTGTCCTGCTGTGAAAGGAGCCGCTCACAGGTGTACAATGCAGTCAGGTGTCTATTCTGTACTGTGAGGAAACATCACCGGTTTTCTCACTTTATTACCATGAGGGAAAGTGAAAGTGAAAGTCACTCAGTCCTGCCTGACTCTGTGACTCATGGAAGAGTCCATGGAACTCTTCAGGCCAGAATACTGGAGTGGGTAGTCTTTCCCTTCTCCAGGGGATCTAGCCAACCCAGGGATTGAACCCAGGTCTCCCACATTGCAGGCAAATTCTTTACCAGCTGAGCCATCAGGGAAGCCCAAGAATACTGGAGTGGGTAGCCTATCCCTTCTGCAGTGGATCTTCCCAACCCAGGAACTGAACTGCACAGATCAACATAGAAGAATATTGAACTGGAGTATCCTGCATTGCAGATGGATTCTTTACCAGCTGAGCGACTGGGAGTGCTAGTCCTGACAGCCAACATGACAAGAGAATTTCAGAATTCTGTTGTCCGTTAGAGATTAGGGATAGTAAAAAAAAAAAAAAAGTGGTAAACAGACCAGCTAAATATGCTTCCCTTAGGAAAGAGAAAATGTAATACTTTTCTGTAAAGTTTCCTGGGTGAAAGAAGTGTAAGTTAATGTTGAGAACCATTGTACTGGGTGGAATTATGGACTTTAGTATATTCTAACAATTTGTGCTTACTATTTTTATAGCTATCAATTCCATGTATGGAAGCCACATTTTTTGGAATAGATTGGAGGCACCTTAACAGCAGAGACTAATTTCTTGTTTTTGTTTATTTTTTATGTCTGTTATATTCTTGGTATCTAGCACATGCCTGGTGTATACTAAGTTCTTATTAGAAATACTTATTTGATGAATACTCATCATTAAATGCATGATTGCATAATTCCATGTCACGTTTTCTGGTCCCACTGGTATTAGTTCAGACTTTTACTGGAAGACTATTCTTCTCTTTGTCCCTGACTGGCTCCCTGTCTATTACACACAGGCTGAGTTACACTCCTATAGTAACACCAATAAAACAACTCTCCCGAGTGTCACTTGTGGGGTTACCCTTCAAAGCAATCAGTTCCAGGTGTATTAGTCTCCTCGGGCTGCCATAACAAAATAGACCAAACTGGATGGTTTAGAACAACAGAAGTGTGTGTTCTTACAGGTCTGGAGGCTAGAAGTTTGAAATTAAGATGTCAGCCATACTCCCTCCGAAGGCTCTAGCAGAGAATACTTCCTTGCCTCCTCCAGGTTCTATCGCATCCAGGCATTCCTCGGCTATGGCAGCCTCACTCCAGCCTCTGCCTCCATCTTTATTCTGTAAACTTCTGTGTTCTCTGCTACTTGTAAGGAGACAAACTATCGGATTTAGGCTCACCTTAAATTCAGCAATCCTTTAATCTTGAGATTGTTTACTAACTCCATGTGCAAACACCCTATTTCAAAAAAAGATTACAATCTGAAGTTCTGTGTGGACATGAATTTCAGGAAAATGCTATTCGACTCACTAGGATTGTCAAAGAAACTAGAAATTGTCTCTGTTGAAGGGTTAATGTTGTGTTAGTACCATGCATTTTCAGTTGCTCAGTCGTGTCTGACTCTTTGTGACTATAGCCCATCAGGCTTCTCTGTCCATGGGATTTTCCAAGTAAGAATACTGGAGTGGGTTGCCATTTCCTCCTCCAAGTACCATGACAAATCTGCAATAGACAGCTTTGTAAAACCAGAAAACTTCTATTTTGAGTCATAAACTAAATGTGCTGCATTTTGAGAGCCAATAAAAACACAGAAAAGCATACCTAATAGCTTCTGTCTTATTATTTCTGCAATTCTTTATTTTGCTTCAGGGAGAAAATTAGAATTTTTGTTAAAAATTATCATTGAATATCATATATGCAGATGTAAGTGTTGTTTCTGTATATAAGAACTTCATCAGGCAGATTTAGATTCATCCTTAGGACTTATAATTCAACTTCAGTTGTAAAATATCTTTTTTTACTTTGCAAGGAAAGCATATTCTTATATGAGGGAAGAGGAACGTGTCTTTAAAACACACTCTGTGCTATGCTTAGTCACTCAGTCGTGTCCGACTCTTTGCAACCCCATGGACTATAGCCCGCCAGGCTCCTCCGTCCATGGAATTCTCCAGGCAAGAATACTGGAGTGGGTTGCCATGCTCTCCTCCAGGGAATCTTCCCAACTCAGGGATTGAACCCAGGTCTCCTGCATTGCAGGTGGATTCTTTACCTTCTGAGCCATAAGGGAAGCCCACGAATACTGGAGTGGGTAGCCTATCACTATGCCAGGGTAACTTCCCAACCCAGGAATTAAACTGGGGTCTCCTGCATTGCAGGAGGATTCTTTACCAGCTGAGCAACCAGGTAAGCCCAAACAAACTCTGGAACTCAAAATTCAGGAACTTTCAGGTTATCGTTTATGTTCATTATAATAGTAAAAGTATATGCTTTATCATTAAGGATTTTAGAACATAGTGAAATGTCTTGTGTTGGACTACAAGATGGAAGAAAGAGCCTGGAGTCAGAAACAGAGACACCAGTGGTTTAATGGGTAGAGGGATCTCACTTGTCTGAGGCAAGGTTCTGGAACGCCACCCCACCATGTGTAGAGATGGAAGGCTTTGCTCCTGGGGAGTAGGGCAGGTTACCGGTTAGAGAGGGAATTACATTAAGTTGGCTCATTGGTTGTTAAGGAAATAATAACCAATGAGAGGGACACATTCCTCACTGCACCTTTGGTAAGCTATCATAGCAAGATGTTCTGAAATGAAGCTAGAGTGATAACTAGCTGGGGTCTGGAGCAGGTATAGAGGAAGGTCAGTCAGGCGAACGGGGTATTGCTGAAGTGGTGGTGGGGGTGTACAGAGAACGAGAGATCAGCCATCTTAGGTAGCTTCACCATACAAGTGGAAAGTAAAATTATGAATAGTGTACAAAGACTCACTGTCTTTTATCTTGTAAACACATCTGTGAATTAGGTATAGCTATTCATTTAAGAAACAGATTCTACTTAATTGATTGCACATAGTTTGTGCTGCGATTCAAAACTGGATACATCTTAGGTCAATAAATGTGCTTCAATTTATTTAATTTATTCTGTAGTATCAGTAAACAAAAAGAGGATAATGACTCTGAAATGGTATAGACATTTCACAACTGATCTTATGAAAATATTGGTAAAATCAAATTGTATTCTTATCATGTGTAAATATGTGTATTTGGGCTGTTAAATATTATGTGAGTGGCTTTTATGATACAGGCATAACATTTTTTTGTGTGCTTCACAAAGATATATATATATATATATTTTCTTTTTTTACAAACTGAAGGTTTGTGGCAACCCTGTCTTGAGCAAAGTCTATTGGTGCCATTTTTTTCCAACAGCATTTGCTCATTTTGTGTCTCTGTGTCACATTTTGGTAATTGTCACAATATCTCAAACCCTCAACCAGCAAAAAGATTATGATTTGCTGAAGGCTCAGATGATGGTTTGCATTTTTTAGCAATAAATATTTTAAAACTAAGGTATGTACTATTTTTATAGACATAATGCTAGTGCATACCTAACCTACAGTATAAGATAAGCATAATTTTTCTATGCACTGGGAAACCAACAAATCTGTCTGACTTTCTTAACTGTAATATTTGCTTTATGGAGTAGTCTGAAACTAGACCCACAATATAGTTGAGGTTTGCCTGCATCATCAACATCAAATCATGCATCATCATCATCATTATAACAGTAGAATATTAACATTAAAATACATTTATGAAAAATAACAGTATACTACTATTAAGCATATGTAAAGTTATTTTTTTTTTTGATGTGTAGCTTCAGAATGTAACATTTATGTTCAAAGTTCAGTTAAGTATACTACATTTGTACAGATATATAGGGGAAGACTCCCTGGAGGAGGGCATGCCAACCCAGTCCAGTATTCTTCTCTGGAGAATCACCATGGACAGAGGCGTCTGGCATCCTACAGTCCATCAGATCACAAAGAGTAGGACGTGACTGAGCAACTAAGCAAAGCGCAGCATATATTAAATATATATCTTGCAAATATATGATTTTAGGTTAAGTTTGCTCCTTAATGTTTAATAAGTAGAAAAATTACTGATAGATTATAAAGCAAAGGCAATATATTTAATGTTTGCCTAGGAGCATTCTGATTAGGAAGAACAAGGAATTTTGTTTCTAACTCTTATATACTAAAGCTTGTTATAAACATGTAGGCAGTATTTATGTAGAGAAACTAACAAAATCAAATGGTGACTGTGGAAAATCAAGCACATTGTGAAAATTGTATAGCTTACAATTTGTAAAGTAAAGTAAGACATATTTAACTTGCCTTGTAGCTCAAAGTAATTCATAAATTCTAAATAATAGCTTTATTAATAATCAGAAGAGATAAGTAGCACATGTAACCTAAATATGTTATAATTTTTGAAAAGAAAATAATAAACATAAGGAAGGCAAAGAATCATATCAGAAAAAAATAAAGGTGCACAATAGTAGAAATAAAAGATAAAATTGAACTTTAAATTAAAAATGTAGAATGAAACAAATCACTAGATATTCGGTTATTGCCAATTTCAAGTCAACAAGAAAATCAATCCTTAGAATCTCATAAAGTTTATTTAAATCATAGAAGAAGCAATCTTTTTCTTCCTTTAAAAATTCAATCTATTTTCTCCTTTTATGGGCTTATTTCCTTTTTTATCTGTCTCTCCACATATATTCCTATTTCAGTCTGTCTTTAGGATTGAACTTAGAGTCTATTTTCCTACTTCCGTTTTTTTCCCCCCAAACTAGGATGCACCAAATACTTTTTGTCTTCTTTTCTAATCCTAGTTTTATATATATTCCCCAAAGTAAAAATTGCCCAATTAGATTATGAAAGAATCTAATAGAAGGAATGTCCATTGGCCTATTACAAAAGTCAAGCAGAATCAACATGAGTGCATGCCACATGCTCGCATTCATTTAATATAGGTTACAGGTTGTTTCAAAATGGCACCTGGAAAAACTCTAACTGGAGCACGTGTACTATAGGTGTGTCCATTTTTCTTTCTATTTTTAAGGTTTCAAAGCTCAGAAAGTTTAAATGTTATTTAAATTTAATTGTGGGTTTCCCTGGCGGCTCAGTGGTAAAGAATCCGCCTACCAGTGTCGGAGATGCCGCTTTAACCTTTGGTCTGGGAAGATCGGGGCTTCCCTGGTGGCTCAGAAGTTAAAGCGTCTGCCACAATGCGGGAGACTCGGGTTCGATCCCTGGGTGGGGAAGATCCCCTGGAGAAGGAAATGGCAACCCACTCCAGTATTCTTGCCTGGAGAATTCCATGGAGGGAGGATCCTGGTAGGCTACAGTCCACGGCATCACAAAGAGTCAGACACTACTGAGCTACTTCACTTCACTGGGAAAATCTCCTGGAGAAGGAAATGGCAGCGTGCTGCAGTAATCTTCTAGGAAAAGCCCCTTGGGCAGAGGAGCCTGGCAGTCCGTGGGGTTGCAGAGGAGCCTGGCAGTCCGTGGGGTTGGGAAAAGTCGGACTGAACAACAAATTTAATTTAATTAGGTTTAAATGTAATTTCAATTAGTCCAAGACATTTAAAAGTCATATTTATCTGTATACACATGTGAATACACACATATGTAAATACACTATATATAGTTTCAACAAGTGCATGGTAATTAATAGTTTCTGCTTCTCCCTGGGATGGAGCAGTTTGCATCAAGCCAGCATTCCAACCAAAGAAAACTAGAAAACCCAGATAAATCAGAGAAATTGTCTCTTTGAAGGTATCAGATATCTGCAGTGACAACGCAATCTAGAGAGGCTAAAACTCCAGAGAGGAAAGACCTCCAGAGACTTGAGCAGACATCTGCAGCCACTTTTACTCTGGAGGACTTCGGTATCTCTAATTCTGCACAGATGTCTAAGAATTGGACCTTTGTGTTGGCAGAAGATTATTGGCAGTGGACAGAGAGCTTTTGGTGGGAAGGTATGCTCAAGCATCTTGGGCCTGTTCCAGTCTGGGATTTTATAGGAATGGAACCTAAAAATCTAAGCCACATTATAAAATCAGGCAGAATTCTCTTAATTGTGAGAAAAGTTTAGGCAGGTATTGATTGGGATTGGGAGGGTTTCCAAACACTAGATCGGTAATTTAAATATTCTAGGTGATCGAGGGCACATCAAGTGTACACATCTTCCCTGGGTCCCTGTCTGTGTGGACTGAGTGCAGTCATATTTGGGTTAGGATGATCAGCCTCCGCTCTCTCTATCTGGCAGCATGCATGATAAGTCACTTCATTCTGTCCAACTCCTTGTGACCCCATGGACCACAGCCCACCAGGCTCCTCTGTCCATGTTGTTTCCCAGGCAAGAATACTGGAGTGGGTTGCCACTTCCTTCCCCAGGGGATCTTCCAGACCAAGGGATCAGACCCCCGTCTCTTATGTCTCCTGCATTGGCAGGAGCATTCTTTATGACTAGCACCACCTGGGAAGCCCAGACTTACCTGGCAGAGGGAAAACTTAATCATTACTCACAGAAGTTAACACCATCTGGAGCCTTTAAAAAACACAGTATCTATCATTAAAACAAAATTACTAAGCACACCAAACCCTATGGCCAAAATGAAGAGAACACTGGCATCTGGTAAAATTCTCTCTTTTCTTCCTTTTTTTTCTGTAACATATTTATCAAAGCTGTTTTAAAGACCTTATCAACTAATTCCAAAGTGTGGATCACTCAGGATCTGAGTTTACTGTTTTTCTTTTCAGCTTTTGAATGTTATGGATATTTTGAGCTCTGTTGAATATTTTGTATACATCTTTCATTTAATGTATGTTAAACAGATACCAAGGGGTGGAATTTCTGGATCAGGCTGCATCTGTATATTCTTCTTTGTAAGATACTACCAAGTAGTTTTTAAGTGATTGCAATAATTTATGCAGTTGTCCCACATGCTTAACAATACTTGCTATTTTCTGACTTTCTTTTCCTATTCTTTATGGTGGGTGGATAGTGGCAGCATCTTGTGATTTTACTTACATTTTTGTGGTGAAAATAATGTTGACAGCTTTTCATATGCTTATTGGTCATTTCAAAACCCTCTTTTATGAAGTGTCCAAGGATTTTGCCTATTTTTCTGTGAGACTATCTACTTTTTTCTAATCAATTATTTTTCATAGAAACACCACAAAATACCTTTTTTACTGTAGAATTGGTACAGTATGTAATAATAGCATGCTATCAAGCAATTAGATTAAATGAATAAAGATTACACAAATCAACATAGAAGGATATCTCAAAAATAAGGTGAAGCAAAGTAAGCCACATACAAAAGAGTGCATAATTTAGATTCCATTTACATTAAGTTAAAATAAAGGTAAAATTGATCTAAAGTGTTCAACCTCAGGAGAGGGATTTTATGACTGGAATGGAACATAAGGAACAATTTGGGAACATGAATAATATTCTGTTTCTAGATTTTGGTGTTAATTATGCAGTTATGTTAACTTTATGAAGATTTACTCAATTGTGTGCTTATAATTTATATTCATTTCTTTTGTTATACTATAACAGTATCATAAAAAATAAAAATAATGATATATAAAATCCTGACAAATTTTAATAATCACAAGAGACTTTATTCTACCAGAGACTTGTTGACCTTTATGGTAGTCATAGTCAGACTTTACACTGTGTTAATTTCTATTGATGAAACTAACACTATACAATCTATTGCTATATTTTTGGAATTGTTTAATTTCTTTGCACAAATTATTTTTGAAAAATTGTATCTTCATAATAATTGTACACAGAATACTATATTTTCAGCTCTTTCACTAATATTCAATGTGTTAAAAATAAAAAAATAGTGGCAAGGAGCTTTATATTACAACCAGTGATAAGATAAAACAGATTGTTCTAGAAAAGTAGAGACTTAGAAAAATTGTTTAAAAAACTGGTGACTTGTTGGCTTTCTGGGTATAGCACTGAAATATGTATAAATATAAAACAAAAGCAATTCAGATTATTAGAATTGTGTTCCCAAGGAAAAGTGAAAATGAAACAAGGGAATTTACTTATGTGATTTGTTCAAAAGCCTTGGTATGACTATCTTGTTGATAAAAATGTAACCTAGTCCATAGGACACTTTATTTATAGTAGTTGATTTACTCAGATATGACCATCAGTTTAGTGCAGTCACTCAGTCGTGTCTGACTCTTTGCGACCCCATGAATCACAGCACGCCAGGCCTCCCTGTCCATCACCAACTCCCGGAGTTTACTCAAACTCAATGTCCACCGAGTCGGTGATGCCATCCATCCATCTCATCCTTTGTTGTCCCATTCTCCTTCTGCCCCCAACCACTCCAGCATCAGGGTCTTTTCCAATGAGTCAACTCTTCACATGAGGTGGCCAAAGTACTGGAGTTTCAGCTTCAGCATCAGTCCTTCCAATGAACACCCAGGACTGATCTCCTTTAGGATGGACTGGTTGGATCTCCTTGCAGTCCAAGGGATTCTCAAGAGTCTTATCCAACACCACAGTTCAAAATCATAAATTCTTTGGTTCTTAGCTTTCTTCAGAGTCCAACTTTCACATCCATACATGACCACTGGAAAAACCATAGCCTTGACTAGATGGACCTTTGTTGGCAAAATAATGTCTCTGCTTTTTAATATGCTATCTGGCTTGGTCATAACTTTCCTTCCAAGGAGTAAGCGTCTTTTAATTTCATGGCTGCAATCACCATCTGCAGTGATTTTGGAGCCCAAACAAATAAAGTCTGACACTGTTTCCACTGTTTTCCCATCTATTTGCCATGAAGTGATGGGACCAGATACCATGATCTTAGTTTTCTGAATGTTGAGCTTTAAGCCAACTTTTTCCCTATACAGGTGCCATAAATATGATGTTCTCAGAAGTTTTTCTTTATAATCTAAGTCAGCATGCCGGCTTTTAGCCAAACATAACCTCCAAATATACAGGGAATAACCTCACTTTTTAATGTCATATCTATTGAAAAAATTATGTTTAAAGGAGAGCATATAGAAATAGAGAGACTGTGAAAGCATATGTGTTCTGTAACTGATCGAAGGATAGATTTCTGATATCATTGTTAAAGTTATGACTGCTGCATTCAAAATTAAAGAACACATATAAAGCCCTAAAATATCTGATTTGTTGGTCTCTCAATGTTCTTTCAATTTTCATCACATGTGCACTTGTTTTAATCTTCTGTTCATTCAATATGGACAACATGAATTTTGCCTATTAGACAATTTTAGTTTCCATTTTCTCATTATCTACCCTATTGCTTTAGAATTGTCCATTTAGATATTAAGATAGGTTGCAACTTGATATGAATTTCACCAACAGTCCAGTGATCACAAGGAGACTGATGCTCCCCAGTAGGAAAACTCCATTACTTGTGGGGTTTTATTTTTTTTTTTTGCCCCCTTTGGTTTTTGGTGAAGCTGCTGTCCTAGAGTAAATTCTTCATTTGCAGCCCCTTCTTCTATGAATCACTTTACATCTCAGTTGGGCTTACATTTTGGTATTGCTGACCAGTGACTGAGAAAGAAGGCAGTTATGCAGTTGGGCTTGTGTTTTTCCTTCTAGCCCAGCCAATCAAATATTTTGATCCACAGCAACAAAAGGAGTTTTGTGTTGTGTGTTCACACTTGGGTCCTATTTCCAACACTCACTTCTGTGATTTTTTCACCAAGAGAAGTGTTTGATGGCCCATATATGCTTGGCTTCTTCAGTCTACTAGGGTCAATGTTTGGTGATGTAATTTGTTACGCTGACACTTTCCTCTGTTTTTCCAACTAAAGGAAAGTCCCATTTGCTACTTTCAGTGCACTTAGGGTCAGGGTGCACTGTCTAAATGCCTTGAGATAAATAAGTTTAAAAAGCTAAATATACAATATGATAATACAACATTGAATTGTAATAAAACACTGACTTTGAAACAGAGGATCTCAGTTCAAGTTCTGGCCCTGTCACTTCCTAATTATAAAGTTGAACAAGGTATATCAGTCCCTGTAAAATACAATAATAATCTTATCCATTTCTTAGGTTTGTTGTGGAGACTAAAAGTTAATTAATGTACAGCAATTAGAAGGGTGCCTGGAAAGTATTACATACAACATTAAGATTAGTCATTGTTATTATTATTACAAATATTCTTAACCAATTCTTCTAATATGTGACTTGCTACTTTGGAATTTCAAATTGTATTGTTGCTTTTATTCAGTCACTAAGTCATCTCTGACTCTTAGTGACCCCATGGACTGCAGCATGCCAGGCTTCCCTGCCCTTCGCTATCTCCTGGAGTTTGCTCAGACTCATGTGGATTGAGTCGGTGATGCTATCCAATCATATTATCCTCTGATGACCCCTTCTCCTCCTGTCCTCAATCTTTCCCAGCATCAAAGTCTTTTCCAGTGAGGTTGGTGCAAAGTAATTGGGACTTTGGACTTTGAATTTTAAATAATTGTAGCTAGGCTCAAACACATCTTTGTTAATCAATCAACATATTTTTTCCAATGGGAAATAAGTTTGTTTATATTTGTAGTGTAAAAATCTGTGCTTCAGGATTCAATGAACTCTTGGAAAGCATTTTCAGCCACCTGCTGGTTGTGGAAGCATTTTCCTGCAAAAAAATTGTCAAGATGCTTGAAGAAGTGGTAATTGGTTGGCAAGAGGTCAGATGAATATGGTGAATGAGGCAAAGCTTCATAGCCCAATTTGTTCAACTTTTGAAGCATTGGTTGTACAACATGTGGTCTGGCATTGTTGTGGAGAATAACTGGGCCCTTTTTTCTGTTGACCAATGCTAACTGCAGTCATTGCAGTTTTTGGTGCATCTCATTGATCTGCTGCTGAATGTACTTCTCAGATGTAATGATTTTGCCAAGATTCAGAAAGCTGTAGTGGATCAGACCAGCAGCAGACCATCAAACCATGACCATGACCATTTTTTGGTATAAGTTTGGCTTTAGGAAGTGCTTTGGAGCTTCTTCTCAATCCACACTGAGTTGGTCATTGCCAGTTGTCATATACAACCTACTTTTCATCATAAGTCACAATCCCATTGAGAAATGATTCATTATTGCTGCGTAGAATGAGAGAAGAAAACATTCCAAGCAATGATAGTTTTTGATTTTTTATCAGCTCATGAGGCATCTACTTAGCAAGCTTTTTCACCTTTCCAATTTGCTTCAAATGCTGAATGACCATAGAATGGTCAACACTGAATTTTTGGGCAACTTCTCATGTAGTTCTAAGAGGATCAGCTTTGATGAGGCTTTCAATTTGTCAATTTCCAATGGCCAGCCACTACACTCCTCATTTTCAAGACTCTTGTCTCCTTTGCAAAACTTCTTGAATCACCACTGCTAACTGCAACATTAGTTAGCAGTTCCTGGGCCAAGTGTGTTGTTGATGTTGTGGGTTGTCTCCACTGCTTTATGATCCATTTTGAACTCGAATAAGAAAATCACTTGAATTTGCTTTTTGTCTAACATCATTTCCATAGTCTCTAATGAATATAAAATAAACAGCAAGTAATAAGTCATTAGCAAAATATATAAAGTGAGAAATGCACATTAAAATTATGTATAACATAACCACAGTTATTTAGAATGTATTCCAATATCAAATTGCAAATTTCAACAATGCAAAAATCAAAATTATGTTTATACCAACCTAATATTAACACATGGTTTTATTGATAATCTCTATGATTCAATCTTGAGTAACATAACTTGTTTATAATAAAATTATAATGCAAGTAAAGGAAATTAATACATTTGACTTTAGTAGCTAATCATTATTTTCAGTAATCATTCAATTGTTGAGTACTTACTTCATACCAGAAGAGTTAAAAAATTGTAAGATATAACCTTGGTCTTTAGGGTCCCTGAAGTCTAATAGTGTTTACATTCTAGAAAAGAGTGGGAGCAGTGCTGTGTGCTATGCTTAGTCACTCAGTTGTATCTGACTCTTTGTGACTCCATAGACTGTAGCCCACCAAACTTTTCTGCCATGGGGATTCTCCAGGCCAGAATACTGGGGTGGGTTGCCATGCCCTCCTCCAGGGGATCTTCCCAAACCAGGGACAGAACCCAGGTCTCCTGCATTGCAGGAAGATTCTTTACAGTCTGAACCACCGGGGAAATCCATCTAGTCAAAACTGTGGTTTTTCCAGTAGTCATGTATGGATGTGAGAGTTGGACCATAAAGAAGCCTGAGTGCTGAAGAATTGGTGCTTTTGAACTGTGGTGTTGGAGAAGACTCTTGAGAGTCCCTTGGACTGCAAAGAGATCAAACCAAATCAATCCTAAAGGAAATCAACCCTGAATATTCATTGGAAGGACTGATGCTGAAGCTGAAGCTCCAATACTTTGGCCACCTGATGCAAAGAACTGACTCATTGGAAAAGACCCTGATGCGGGGAAAGATTGAAGATGGGAGAAGAAGGGGGTGACACAGAATGAGACGGTTGGATGGCATCACCAACTCAGTGGACATGAGTTTGAGCAAGCTCCAAGAGATGGTGAAGGACAGGAAAGCCTGCAGTCCATGGGTCACAAAGAGTCAGACAAGAGTTAGTGACTGAACAACAACAGAGAGAGAGAGAGAGAGACAGAGACAGAGACAGAGACAGAGAGATAGAAAGGGAGAGAGAATGAATATGAATGAGAGTTCCTGAAACTCTTATGTGTAGTTAAAGAACTGTGGCTCTGGTACATAATGCCATTAAATTAAATTCATTTATGTATTTATTTACTTATTTAGTGCCTTGATCCTTCATTCATTAGTTTATAGATTTACATGGTTTTAACAAAGTTTCCCAACATATATTTACACTAGATAGATATTATTTTCCAGAAAAATAAAGTATAAACATGCCATGTACCTCTAAGGATAGGACAATTTTTCTTGGCTTTAAGTAAAAGAAAATTTCTAAATTTCCTAGCTTATGGGAGGAAAACACTTGTTCCAAACAGTGCATTTATTTGACTAATATATGTAGAGAATATGTTATTTATATTGTCAAAGAAAAGACTAATATATGTAGAGAATATGTTATTTATATTGTCAAAGAAAATCTGCACAGACAAAGTTAAACAAAGAAGACTTTTCATTTAAGACTATTACAATAGGGGTTAAAAGTACTGCAATACAGGAGAGGGGCCGAATTCAACTCCACTCAAGCAACCGGAAGGAGAGTTTTTAAGCAATGGATGAACTATTGGAAAAGTACTTGGGGAGGTTGGTCAATGTGACTAGGTCATTTGTGTTTCCTAGTAAGCACTTAAGGGGCTTCCGTGGTGGCTCAGACAGTGAAATAATCTATCTGCCCGTGCAGGAGACCTGGGCTCAATCCCTGGGTAGGGAAGATCCCCTGGAGGAGAGAATGGCAGCCCACTCCAGTATTCTTGCCTGGAGAATTCCGTGGACAGAGGAGCCTGGCGGGCCAAAGTCCATGGACTCGCAAACAGTCAGGCACAACTGAGCAACTAATATACATACAACAAGCACTTATGGGCTTAGGCTCCTCCCCTTCCACAAAGATGGGGAGACATGGATGCTGCCTTTCTTGATGATTACATTCAAAAAAATAGTTCTCAGATCCACGAGAAAGACATTTTTGGTGTATAAAACTGACTAGAGGCTAGGAGAAGATCTGTCTATCAATGGGGAAAAGAAAGACTCTATTTGGAAGTTGTCTAAATTAGGTGCTCTAGGAAAAGGGATGGCAGGGACCTATAGTCAGAAAGAATCTGACTAAGGGCTAATCAAACTGAGGGGAAGAGTAAGGATGTCTTCCTTAAAAATACATATTTGAAGCTAAGTTTTAGACTAGAAAATAAAATGTAAACGAAAAATGAAAAAATCTTCAAAAATGAAGATTTCCACAGTAAATACATAGCCAAACAGGTGAGAAGAAAGTTCCAGTATATGACCATGTTGCTAATTCAGTCTTGCTGTTTAATATTCAGCAAGACTCACAATGATAATGAGATGTCACAAAAGACCAAGATAGATAAGCATTTAACATAGGTCAGTGTCTAATGGTTATAATGAAAACTGCATACACACCACTGTTTTTGGATCTTGAACTTAAACCCACTGCTATATTAATGCATAACATAATGATTCAAAGGCTGCCCCTATTCGCCAGACTATATTTCATTCAATATGAACAGATGTTCTCTCATTTAGACAAATTGTACCTCTGAACAAAAGATTCAATTCTGTGCTTTATAGATGATACGTATTCTGCCAACTATTTTTCTAAGTAAGCATATTAGATAAATAAGAAAAACAACTGAAATGATAGTTAAATTACTTCTCTGCACTGGAGGTTTCCTGCAGACCACATTTTCATTTCTAGTTTTGTAAGTCAGAATGTATTTTGAATTCTGTTCCATAGAGGAAACATATTTTTAATGCCAGTGACATTGACATTTCAAATTTTAAATGATTACTGCTGAATTACTGAGACTTGCAATTAAATTATAAAATGGGACCAGAGAACTATGTAAAAGCTATACTCATTAACTTCCTAAATAGCTCTAAAACACTTAAAAATACAATTCTCTTTAATTTTGAACAATTGCTGGTAATTATTTAGTGAAGGTGAAGGATAGGAAGGACAAGATTCTCTCACAAAGGAGAAAATGAGATCTTGATGTAGATTATATGTTGTTTTTCAATTTAAACAAGAAAAACTGCCATCTCAATATGTGAACAATTATATAATCATAGTCATCACGTTACGATCGCTGTCACCATCATCATAATCACCATTAGTATCATATCACCATCATCATATATGAGCCTTGGAGGGGAAAACAAAAACTAAAAACATTTCCCTTTTTAGCTCCAAATACTCCTCCAAGTATTAAATTGTTTTTCTGCTTCTCTTGATCAGTTTAAGAGCTTCCTGTCTCTGCTTCTTCTCTGTCCATAAGCCTTTGCTGAAAATCTCCAAAGAAACTGCTCTTGTTAAAAGTATGAAACACATATTTGTGTACTGCTGAAATCAGTGTTTGTTATTTTCCCAGCAATTTGACATCATCATCTTTAAGGATTATCACCTGTAATATTGTCACTTGTCCTAATCTCTGTTGTTGCTGTCGTTGAGTTATTCAGTTGTGTCCAACTCTTTGTGACCCTATGGACTGCAGAATGCCTTTGTAAATGAGACCAAATCTACCCAGTTGCCCAAGCCCCAAGACTGAGATTATGCTTGGCTTTAGGTTCTCCATTCCTGTATGCACAATCTCTAAGACAGATGACATATATGTCATATATGGCAGTCTTAACTCCAGCTGCCACTAGTCTTGCTTAAGTCACCCAATACCATCTTCATTACTGCACTTTTGCCCTAACTTGTCACGCTTTATCTCTTGTACCCTTTCCACCCATTTTCTACAGAGTATGCAAAATTACTGTAAAAAAAGAGGATCACACTACTCCAGTTAAAATTTTCCAATGATTTTCCAGTGTATTTTGATTTAAAGGTAAACCTCATTTGACTGACCCTGTCTGCTTTTAGTACTCTTGCATGCTGCTGTATGCTGTCACTTCGCCGACTCTGTGTGACCCCATGGGCTGTAGCCCACCAGGCTCCTCTGTCCATGGGATTCTCAAGGCAAGAATACTGGAGTGGATTGCCATGACATGCTCCAGGGGATCTTCCTGACCCAGGGATCAAATCCTGCATTGGCACATGGGTTCTTTATCACTAGCGCCACCTCCTACTTATCTACAAAACCTAAACTGTCATAATTTTTATTCTTGCATATTTCTTTTTTTCTTTAGATTAAAAAAAACTTTCTATTTTATATTGGAGTATAGATGATTAACAATGTGATTGTCTCAGGTGGACTGCAAACAGACTCGGTCATAAATAGGCATGTGTGTGTGCTTGCTAAGTCCTTCAGTTCTGACTCTTTGTGCCACTATGGACTGTTGTAGTGCCTGCCAGGCTCTTCTGTCCATGGAATTCTCCAGGTAAGAATACTGGAGTGGGTTGCCATGTACTCCTCCAGGGGGTTTTTCTGGCCCAGTGATCAAACCCACATCTCTTATGCCTCCTGCACTGGCAGAGTTTCCCCAGTGGTTCAAACAGTGAAGAATCTGCCTGCAATGTGGGAGACCTGGGTTTGTTCCCTGGAGAAGGAAACAGCAGCCCACTCCAGTATTCTTACCCGGAGGATCCCATGGACAGAGGAGCCTGATGGAATACAGCTCATGGGGTTGCAAAGAGTCAGACAGGACTGAGCGACTAACACTAATACTTGTTACCACTAGTGCTGCCTGGGAAGCCCCAGCCATACACATACATGTATCCTTTCTCCCCCAAACTCGCTGTCTATCCAGACTGCTACATATCATTGAGCA
Organism: Dama dama; assembly: GCF_033118175.1. Taxonomy (NCBI): domain Eukaryota; kingdom Metazoa; phylum Chordata; class Mammalia; order Artiodactyla; family Cervidae; genus Dama; species Dama dama. The sequence goes on along the minus strand of NC_083710.1, from coordinate 63,688,208 downwards.
GAGTTCCCTGTGCTATACAATAGGACCCTGTAGGTTATCTATTTTAAATGTAGCAGTTTGTACGTGTTGATTTAGTTCTAGCTGGTCTGGCCTCTTTCCATTTTCTTAAACATAGCCACTGCTTTCCTGTCTTAAGGCCATCACACATGAGGCTGTTCCTTCCTGGTAAATTCTTTTGTCACATTTTTCCATGGCTGTTTTCTGTTCTTGTGTGTAAATATATCCCAACTCATTAAATTGTGTACATTAAATATGTACAGTATATTGCATATAATTTATGTTAATAAAGCTCTTAAAAGACTTTGCCTTAAAGTTCAAAGTGAAGTGAAAGTCACTCAGTTATGTCCGACTCTTTGTGACCTCATGTACTCTACAGTCCATGGAATTCTCTAGGCCAGAATACTGGAGTGGGTAGCCATTTCCTTCTCCAGGGGATCCTCCCAACCCAGGGATTGACCCAGGTCTCCTGCATTGCCGATGACTTCCTTACCAGTTGAGCTATCAGGCACAGGTCTTAAAGTTATCTGTCCAGAAATACTTTGTCTCATCTCTCACTGTTAATTTTACTTCAGTTTTTCTCTATCTGTTTACCTATTTATTTTGCACATATCCTATAATCTTACTTTGTAATTGAAGGCCTGCTTGCTTACTTTTTTATTGTAATCATGGTGAAATCACCTATCACTTATGAGTATTTCCTTTGGGACACATTTTTATTTAGATTTGTGAGTCAAAATATTTTTTAAATTCTATTCCATAGGGGAGGTTAAATTATGACAAGGCTGACTTCAGCATAGATTCCAAAGGCTAATGATCATATATGTACATTTACTGCATTCCAGTGTATAGCACAATATTTGGCACTTAAGGCCAAATATTGAATTATATGTATTATAATTTATATATATATATATATAAGTGTATTTTGAATCAATTAATGGAGTTAAGATAAAGACTTACTCTTTCTCCATAGAGAAACTTCTATAAATTCTCATCACTTTATTAACCATAATATAGGAAATAACCATAGTATGGGAGATTTTAAAATATTTTCTTCTGTAGAGACAGGAAAATATTTTAAATCAAAGACTGCATTTCATTATGTCACATATAATAAAAACCCAAATGTAAAAACCTATATCAACTCCTATTATACAAAACACTATTTTTTGATAGTGACATTCTCTTGACAAACATGTTTCTTGGTAGAATAGATTGTTAGCCAAATCTACCAAGGAGAAAATTTAAATCACAGAAATAAGATGAAAAGCTCCCATGCATTATATCTTAGGCTTCTGCCTTGATTTCATATGTACTAAATTGTCCTACTGGTTTAGAAGGAACATGGTGTAACTGAAGCTTATTGATGGAGATTTCTGAATTTAACCAGTTAGAGGTTATCAAGAGAAAAATAATTTTATATCAACTGTACATTTCTTCCTTTCCTTTGAGACAAATTATAACAAGTAAATAAAAGGAGGCTCAAAAAAGGACAGAAATGGTAGGGACCTAACAGAAGCAGAAGATATTAAGAAGAAGTGGCAAGAATACACAGAAGAACTGTACAAAAAAGATCTTCACGACCCAGATAACCACGATGGTGTGATCACTCACCTAGAGCCAGACATACTGGAATGTGAAGTCAAGTGGGCCTTAGGAAGCATCACTATGAACAAAGCTAGTGGAGGTAATAGAATTCCAGTTAAACTATTTCAAATCCTGAAAGATGATGCTGTGAAAGTGCTGCACTCAATATGCCAGCAGATTTGGAAAACTCAGCAGTGGCCACAGGACTGGAAAAGGTCAGTTTTCATTCCATCCTAAAGAAAGGCAAGGCCAAAGAATGCTCAAACTACTGCACAATTGTACTCATCTCACACACTAGCAAAGTAATGCTCAAAATTCTCCAAGCCAGGCTGCAGCAGTACATGAACTGTGAACTTCCAGATGTTCAAGCTGGTTTTAGAAAAGGCAGAGGAACCAGAGATCAAATTGCCAACATCTGCTGGATCATAGAAAAAGCAAGAGTTCCAGAAAAACATCTATTTCTGCTTTACTGACTATGCCAAAGCCTTTGACTGTGTGGACCACAATAAACTGTGGAAAATTCTGAAAGAGATGGGAATACCAGACTACCTTACCTGCCTATTGAGAAACCTGTACCCAGGTCAGGAAGCAACAGTTAGAACTGGAAATGGTTATATGCAGAGGACATCATGAGAAATGCTGGGCTGGAGGAAGTATAAGCTGGAATCAAGAATGCTGGGAGAAATATCAGTAACCTCAGATATGTACATGACACCACCCTTATGGCAGAAAGTGAAGAAGAACTAAAGGGCCTCTTGATGAAAGTGAAAGAGGAGAGTGAAAAAGTTGGCTTAAAGCTCAACATTCATTAAACTAAGATCATGGCATCCAGTCCCATCACTTCATGGCAAATAGATGGCTGGCTTTATTTTTCTGGGCTTGAAAATCACTGCAGATGGTGATTGCAGCCATGAAATTAAAAGACACTTACTCCTTGGAAGGAAAGTTATGAACAACCTATACAGCATATTAAGAAGCAGAGACATTACTTTGTCCACAAAGGTCCATCTAGTCAAAGCTATGGTCTTTCCAGTGGTCATGTATGGATGTGAGAATTGGACTATAAAGGAAGCTGAGCACCAAAGAATTGATGCTTTTGGACTGTGGTGTTGGAGAAGACTCTTGAGAGTCCCTTGGACTGCAGGGAGATCCAACCAGTCCATCCTAAAGGAGATCAGTCCTAGGTGTGCATTGGACGGACTGATGTTGAAGCTGAAACTCAAATACTTTGGCCACCTAATGCAAAGAGCTGACTCATTTGAAAAGACCCTGATGCTGGGAAAGATTGAAGGCAGGAGAAGGGGACAATAGAGGATGAGATGGTTGAATGGCATCACCGACTCAATGCACGTTGGTTTGGGTGGAATCCGGGAGTTGGTGATGGACAGGGAGGCCTGGCGTGCTTGGTTCATTGGGTTGCAAAGAGTCAGACACGACAGCGACTGAACTGAACTGAACTGAACTGAAAAGAGGTTTGCACTGTAAGATCGCAACTGAATGAAGAGGAATGTGTTCCATGCTACTTGTGCACAGCTGGAAACCTTAATGAATAAGAACATTGAGTTCTCCTTGAAGCAAGGTTAATTTAGAGCTTTTCTGCCTTCAGAATTATCCATAAATTAATTTCTACAACTTATAGCATTTTTATTAGATCTTTCAGGAGAAAATTTGATGTAATGTGCATAAAAATCCTATGATCTTACACGTCCTGCTTAAGAAATGAGATGAAATACCAATCAGAAATGTTTCTGTGCTATATCTTATGCTTATCAATTAACAGTCTTATAAGAGTACATGATTTTTAGAAATGAATAAAAAACTAAATTGTATGATTAGAAATTTATTTTCTGCTCTTATCACTTTTTCAGTATGTCTTCTAGTGCATATTTTAAATAAAAGGTTATTCTCTGGATTATCAAGTTTGCTCTAATCCATTGTGAATTACTAGTCAAGAGACCTATTTTTTCCACTCCCTGTTTTTTAGTGCCTGATCATATGAACTTTATCACTTATTTAACCATTTTTCCTAAATTAACCAGGTTTCCTAAGCAACAAATGAGTTTTGGCCTAAAAATAATTACTGACAGACCATCTATCATTAATAAACGAGGATTGACCTACTTCATTATTAAATAACATATGACTAGCCTTTTTCTACCTAATCATATTATACAGTGATATTTTTCCAAAAAGGTATTCCTTTTATGGAACTGGTTTAAAATATATTCCAAAGATTTAAATTTACATGTCCTCATTATTTTTAAATTGGGCAGCTTTTGCTATATTCACAGGACATTCGTGCTTTCTCTTCTGTAAAACATTTGGAAAGTTTTGCTTACATTTATACTTCCCTCTTTCTTTTTTTTCTTACAATTTTATAGGAGTTTTTTATATATTTCAGATTATAATCCTTTGGCAAATAATTGTGCTGAAATAATATTTCCCAATTTGTGCTCTCTTTTACCATCTCATACTTTTTAATCTACATCTTTAGGAGCAAACTTCTTAAAAGTAATATGGTTCTATTTATCAATTGTTTCTTTTGTGGTATATTAAGTTTTATCAAAATTTGTTTTCCTTACAGAGAAACAGGTACATTTACAGGGTAGTATGTAGTATTCACTAATTAATATTCTAAATGATACTTCAAATTCGGTATGATATTTCATATTATTTAACAAACCATATTCATTAATTCATATTAATTTATCTGTATTATTTCACTTCAAAATGTAATTAATTTGAGTATGATGTGTGATAGAATTTTATTTCATTTTGTTTTCATAGGAAAGCCAGTATTGCCAGAATCAATTAATAAATAATCCATCCTTTCATCTCCCTGACCTACAGTCCACTCTGCCTCTTATTCCGTTTCCCTGTGTGAACTTATTTCTGGCTCTCTAATCTGTCCTGTCACAAGGACACCTTCTGCCTCGCTCCTGGACTCTGACATCCCATGCCAGGCCGTTCTCATCTCGCTGGGCCTCTGACAGGAGACACCGCACCATCTGCCTGTGTGTGGAGATCTCGAGGTTCTGCCTGGGATCTGACAGCGCACACCTCTCTGCACGACCCCCTCAAGCTCTTCTAGCTCCAGCATCTCTCGCCAGACTCGATGGGAGCTTACCTGATTTCTGTCACTTTCACTGAGCCTTTCCTCAACTGCATCCATCCTCACCCCATCAGGCCCTGGCGCCGAAGTCAGGTCGGCCCCACGTGTGACTGGCATCCTCACCTTGCCTAAGCTCTGTCCCCCGAGCTGGGACATTTCCCTCCCTCACTGTGTTCCTTATAGTCTCTTCAGGATCAAAATAACAGAGTTAAACTCTCCCTGAGCTCAGATGATAAAGTTCAAAGAACAAAGTAAAAACAGCAGGGTGCAAAAGAGTCCTGCTGTCCCTCAGCAAATATTGTATTAAGAAATATCTTCCCAATTTATGAGCAGAGGAAAAAACAAATTGTGTATATGAGTGGACTGTGCTATGCCCGTATATATGTGCCCATATATATGGGCATTCTAGGTGGCACAGTGGTAAAGAATCTCTGCTGCTGGAAGAGTCTCAAGAGACTCGGGTTTAATCTCTAGGTTGGGAGGATCCCCTGGAAGAGGAAATGGCAACCCACTCCAGTATTCTTGCCCGGAGACTCTCAAGGACAGAGAATCCTGGCAGGCTACAGTTCATAGAGTCACAAAGAGTGGGACATGACTGAACTGGCATAGCACGCATATATATATGCAGATGAAATAATGCTACATGATTTTTAGTGAATAAATATTTTAACAAATAATTAAGTGAATAAATAGATGATTATATAAGATATTAAAAGTATTAGGAAAAATCATAATTTTAGCTACTATAAAGCTGGGTAGAACTTCATGGATTTCCATAAGGGTAATTTAACTTGTAATTTAATGATTTCACTTGGAATTTCTAACAAATAGATAAGTTTTGATATACATATTTACCTTTCAGCTTCTCTACTCTTCTGTTAGGGAACAGATAATGAAATCAAAGTCTTAATAGAAAATATGAGCCTAAGAAGGGCAGGAAAGTTATTCAGATAAATACAGAAGGACATTTAAGTAGTATTTATAATGTAGGGGATAAAAGGAAAAAAATGTTAAAGATGGGCTTCAGTAAGAAAAATATAAGAAAAAAAAGTAATGAAAAAATTCAGCATATTCCAGAAAGTGGTCTAATTCTACTTTTTGCTCAAACTAATAAAATAATAGAGCTTATTCATATTGCTACACTATCAGCAGAAATAGCCTGATATCATGAAAATAAAATTGTATGATTCCAATAAGACCCTCAAAATAGACATAAAAGCATAAAAATATTCAAGAAAACTAATTATCATTATATTCCATTATAGACTATTAAGTCTCCAGAGTTCCATTGGAAATGCATTTATTTCACTTGCTAATTTTATTTTTGTGCCTCTAAAATCTCATTTTGAACTTCAAAATCACATTAAACAGATATCTCAGGATAGTTTACTTTTCCCCCAGTGGGTAGAATTTGGTAGAGTGAGAAGATCCAAAAAAGAAAAAAGAAAACTAATTTTACCACATTCCAATTTGATAATATTCTTGTGTAATTGTGAGAGGTATAATACAGTTAGAATCATAACTCATATAAGGTTGTCAAATTTTTTTCTATTTTTTGACACTATAATATACCATCAACATCTTGTGCATAAGTATCTAAATTTTTCTCCTAGTTTGTTTATGCGATATTTATTCTGATTTAGTCTACCCTGCATTCTTCTTTTTATTGTACCATCTCCTTGCTCAACTGAATATTTCCTAATTCATAGCAAATCAAGTATACAATATTCCCTAGGATTTTTAAACCTTCCAAACCCTGTGCCCATTCTAACTCTGTATTTTTATTATTTCTTAACCAAAATTATCTTCAAAGAGTTGGATTTTTATAGTTTTCTGTTTTGGAAAACAAGGAATCTTAATAAGTATAAGCCCATACTTATATAAAGAATAGGGTATTTCTGTAATTCAATCAACAGGAAGAGAGTATGGTCACAAAAAATAGGAATTATTGAAATATAATTAAAATTTACAGTCCAAAATGATTATAATCTGTCTTGAAAATGAGTGTACCAACAAAAGACAGGAAATCTGCTATTTTATGATATTACTGAGTGGTAGTATTTTATAATTACTTCTATGGCAGTAGCAGATATACTAAAATGGACTACTCAAACTGGAAGACATGGATATTTATTCACTAAATAAGAAGAAAATGTTTTCATTTAAAAGAAGACTGATCAATTTTAGGTACCCAAATCAATTGTAAGCTTTCATAATGAGAAGTAGAGAAGTATACCTTTGGTTATAATCATATCACTGAGGAATATCTCTATCTATCTATTTGTTACCTCCCTTACTTGGTCTATGCTCTCAAGCAAGTTATATAACTGTGTATCACTTTATTTATAATGCTGAATAATAATTGGAACTTCTTCATAGCGTTAAGATTAATTTAAGTTATATAATATTTCTAGAGCAATATAGCAAACTAAGATCATGGCATCTGGTCCCATCACTTCATGGCAAATAGATGGGAAAAAAATAGAAACAATGACTGACTTTATTTTTTTGGGCTCCAAAATCACTGCAGACGATGATTGCAGCCATGAAATTAAAAGACACTTACTCCTTGGAAGGAAAGTTATGAACAACCTATACAGCATATTAAGAAGCAGAGACATTACTTTGTCCACAAAGGTCCATCTAGTCAAAGCTATGGTCTTTCCAGTGGTCATGTATGGATGTGAGAATTGGACTATAAAGGAAGCTGAGCACCAAAGAATTGATGCTTTTGGACTGTGGTGTTGGAGAAGACTCTTGAGAGTCCCTTGGACTGCAGGGAGAACCACCCAGTCCATCCTAAGGGATATCAGTCCTGGGTATTCACTGGTAGTATTGATGTTGAAGCTGAAACTCCAATACTTTGGCCACTTGATGCGAAGAGCTGACTCTTTTGAAAAGACCCTGATGCTGGGAAAGATTGAGGGCGGGAGGAGAAGGGACAACAGAAGATGAGATGGTTGGATGGCATCACTGACTCAGTGGACATGAGTTAGGGTAAGCTTCGGGAGTTGGTGATGGACAGTGAGGCCTGGCGTGCTGCGATTCATGGGGTCTCAAAGAGTCGGACACAACTGAGTGACTGAACTGAACTGAACTGAGTGACTGAACTGAACTGAACTGATAGCAACTGGCATAATATCATTATCAGTGTATTCAGATTCTCCCAAAGCCTTAACATTATCAACTTGAATTTTTATGAAAATTTTGTAGAATTATAACAAAAACACAAAAGTATAAAAAAAGGAAAATGTAAAATGTTTGTTACTCAGTCGTATTTGACTCTTTGCCTCCCATGGACTGTAGCTTGCCAGGCTCTTCTGTCCATGGAATTCTCCAGGCAAGAATGCTGGAATGGGTTGCCATTTCCTTCTCCAGGGGATCTTCCTTACCTAGGGAAGCTCCCCCCACTTCAGAAAGAAAACCCATGAAAATGCCCAGCTTACTAGTAGACATACCCATGAATGTTCTCAAAGTGGACAAACCTATGAAACCACACAGACTAAGAAACAGAAAATTTTCATTACACCCAATGGTCATTAAATAAATTTGGGGGAGAAGGCTGTGTTCATGGATTTCTAACTAGAAGAGTGTGATGTTGTTAACAAGTGTTGTTTTCTGATTAGTAGAAAGTAACATACATTGAGTTTTAGATTCATATACCAGTCACTAGTGATTTTATTAAAATATATTCATTTAACAGAAGCTTAGTTAACTCTAGATACCCAAATAATTGTAGGCTTTTATAATGAGAAGTAGAGAGGTAGATCTTTGGTTATAATCATATCACTGATAAATATCTCTATCTATCTATGTACCTATCATTTATCTCTCCCTGAATGTATCTCATTTAAAATTCAACCATACTAACTTCATGGTTTTTTAAATTAGTTTTTCCCCAAGCTGTTTAGCAATGACCAGATGATCATTAGGATAGCATGAGACAGTGAACAAATTATTCTCATTTCCCCTTAGATCAAATAGGAAAAGAATATTTCTTAGGTAAATTTAAACAAAGGCAAATGCAAACACAAGTAAAAACAACAAAAATTATGCATAAAACAAAAGTCAAACCAGTTATTAATAATTAGTGCATGCATTCATCTAGGATTGAGATAAGCCTTCACATAGCTATAAATGGGGAAAGAAATCAATACACTTCTTAACACTTCCTTTCAACCACATGTTAGTCATTGAAATGGATTCTAGAGTATGCAAGTCAAACAAACTAAAAGTAGTATTAATATATTAGGGCTTCCCTGGTGTCTCAGGAGACCCAGGTTCAATCCCTGGGTGGGGAGATCCCCTGGAGAAGGGAATGGCTACCCACTGGAAAATCCCATGGATAGAGGCGCCTGGTAGGCTACACTCCATGGGGTCGCATGTCTGACTCTTTGCAACCCCATGGACTGTAGCCCACCAGGCTCCTCTGTTCATGGAATTCTCCAGGCCAGAATACTAGAGTGGGTAGCCTATCCCTTCTCCAGTGGATCAGCCAGACCCAGGAATCGAACGAGGGTTTCCTGCATTGTAGGTGGATTCTTTACCAGTTGAGCTAACAGGGAATCCCCATGAGTCTCTAAATTTTACATTAATTAGGGGTTATAGAAGTCTTCTATCGGAGAGACTTCTGGTCAAAGATCTAGTTATAAAGGGAAGAGTACAGATGTTAAAGCTGAGTTTTCAGCAAAGTTACACAGTTTTCTCTTAGAGTGTGTGCTTCAGATCAGCAAAAAAAAAAAAAAAAAAAAAAAAAAGCAACAGTGTTTTAGAAGATACTGTTATTCACACTATATATATAAGAATGAGAAAGCATCAGTGCTACATTAAAACGAACAAACAAAAACATGGTGTGGTGAATGGGATGGGTGCTAAAGCCTTCCAAGCTACCATTGGTGCTAACACTACTGCATTCAATGCAGAGGGATCCACCATCCTGAAAGGATTGCTTCTTCTCAAGTTCCTCTATCAAGTGGGATGTCCCAATTCAGTACTGCCACCTGATGAGCCTTAATTAAAACTATAATTTAGAGAACTAATTTATCTGAGATACCATTTTAATATATTTTAGGTATGTGATCTAAATACAACCAATGCAAAATTTATTTAGGATATAAATGAGAATACTGTGTTGATGAACAATTTTGTATGAAGTATATTAGGATTTATTTCCATGAGAAATAAAATACATAATTTCTATTAAGATAATTATTTTGCAGATGGAAGCTGTAACAGTATTTAATATTTCCAAAAGTGAACTCCATTATCCAGTTCTAAAAATAATTGTCTTACAGTCTCCATCTGTTACATTGCTCTGTGAAATTGTAAGACCCATACTTTTGTATTATAAATAAAGTATGGTAAATTCATATTCTGATATAGCTGTACTGGATTCCAAACACTTAAGCCATCAATTTTCATATAATCATAATGATATAACTTCCTTAGATGAAATCAACAATGCATAATTTTGAATGATGAGTAAATTCATTCATTAAAATTATAACAATAGTACCTTTTTTCTGTCACAGTATTTTCTTTAAGGGAAATGTTATGTCTACAAAAGTGAGTGTATTCTGGAATTGAGCTAGCTCAATTCCAGAAAAATAAATGACCCAATCAAAAAATGGGCCAAAGAACTAAACAGACATTTCTCCAAAGAAGACATACAGATGGCTAACAAACACATGAAAAGATGCTCAACATCACTCATTATTAGAGAAATGCAAATCAAAACCACAATGAGGTACCATTACACGCCAGTCAGGATGGCTGCTATCCAAAAGCCTACAAGCAATAAATGCTGGAGAGGGTGTGGAGAAAAGGGAACCCTCTTACACTGTTGGTGGGAATGCAAACTAATACAGCCGCTATGGAAAACAGTGTGGAGATTTCTTAAAAAACTGGAAATAGAACTGCCATATGACCAAGCAATCCCACTTCTGGGCATACACTGAGGAAACCAGATCTGAAGGAGACACGTGCACCCCAATGTTCATCGCAGCACTGTTTATAATAGCCAGGACATGGAAGCAACCTAGATGCCCATCAGCAGATGAATGGATAAGGAAGCTGTGGTACATACACACCATGGAATATTACTCAGCCGTTAAAAAGAATTCATTTGAATCAGTCCTAATGAGATGGATGAAACTGGAGCCCCTTATACAGAGTGAAGTAAGCCAGAAAGATAAAGAACATTACAGCATACTAACACATATATATGGAATTTAGAAAGATGGTAACGATAACCCTATATGCAAAACAGAAAAAGAGACACAGAAATACAGAACAGACTTTTGAACTCTGTGGGAGAAGGTGAGGGTGGGATGTTTTGAAAGAACAGCATGTATATTATCTATGGTGAAACAGATCACCAGCCCAGGTGGGATGCATGAGACAAGTGCTCCGGCCTGGTGCTCTGGGAAGACCCAGAGGAATCGGGTGGAGAGGGAGGTGGGAGGGGGGATCGGGATGGGGAATTCATGTAAAGCTATGGCTGATTCATATCAATGTATGACAAAACCCACTGAAATGTTGTGAAGTAATTAGCCTCCAACTAATTAAAAAAAAAAAAAAAAAAGTGAGTGTATTTAAGGGACTTCCCTGGTGGCTCAGTGGGTAAAGAATCTGCCTGCAATGCAGCAGACCTGGATTTGGTCACTAGGTTGGGAAGATCCCCTGGAGGAGGGAATGGCAGCCCACTCCAGTATTCTTGCCTGGGAAATCCCATCGACAGAGGAGCCTGGCAGGCTACAGTGCAGAGGGTCTTACAGAGTCAGACACGACTGAAGTGACTTAGCACACGTGCATACATATATACATGTGATGTTGCATAGTAAATTATTTCTTCTAAGAGGTTATTTTTTAATCTTTTATCAGATTGAGGAAACCATTATACTTCACTAAAATCTCTTTTCTTATAGAATTCAAGAAAAGTGTTGAACATTTGCCAAATATACAGTTCTTTCATTATCAAGGCCTACTTAAGCATCTGTTAAATGTCCACAGCAGAAGCTTAAAATAATTTCACTGAAGTTTGTCCATATGATTAATGAATTATGTGATTAAAAAATTAAAAAAAAAAAATAAAATGTATGCAAGTGGAAGTGGTTTATGATTAGAAATATTGCAAAAATGGAATAAAGCTTTTTCTTTATTATATGAATTTGTATTTATTGCTATTAATTATAGTATGAATTTAAAAATTTGTTTGTATTCTGCTATCTCATAAAGATCTCAGTGTACTGTCTTTTGGAATACAGACAACTTAAACCAATTAGCCACTCATTTGTCACTAATGGACTGTTAACTAAATGTAGGAGTTAATCAGTTTAACTCAAATATCTAGTCATGATTTATCAATTATTATTATGAATTATTATAAATCTGTTTAAATTTGTGAATAAGCATGATTTATCAATCTTTATAATATAATCTAGCTATCATACAATGTTTTATTTATTGGCCTGTATCAAATTGTAGGGCTTTCCTGGTAGCTCAGCAGTAAAGAATCTACCTCAATGCAGGAGGCGTGGGTTCGATCCCTGGTCAGGAAGATCCCCAATAAAAGAAAATGGCAATCCAATCTAGTATTCTTACCTGGGAAATCCCAAACTCCATACTCACAGAGATACTAATCTGTTAAACAGTCCAAAGTATTGCCATTTTCTAAATACTAGTGATTAATGTTTTGGTATGAGAGAGCCTAAAAAGTTTGTGTATAAAGGAAATAAATATGAAAAAAAAATGAGTTTTATCCAAACAATTAGTTACAAGGTAACATAGTCAATGAAATAACTGAAATCTTTAACATCATTTACTTTTCCACATGATAATAGCACTGGATAAGCAAGAGATAAAACATAAGTCTACTGTACTTATCCATTCACTATATAAAAATAACTTAAAAGATATTTTATATATTTCAAGATGTATATCTATATAGATATCTATGAATCTATCTATAAATGAAAGCATATAAGTTAGAATTACAGTTGGCTTCATGTAGAAGAAAAATCTGACAAAAATGGCTTAACTAAGTCTATGAGTTAGGGGTTTATTTGTTTCATGAGTCAAGATGCTTTCAGTCAGCAGCTTAGGTTGGTAGAAGTATCAGAGAGTTTGTCTAAGACCTAGACTCCTTTGCTTTCTAGTCATTTACAGCTTTTATCCTCATTATGCAAAAAATCAGTAATGGTAGATGGTGTAACAAGCTCTAATATTAGTTTCTTTAATTTGGTGTGATTTCATTTCTTATTCACCCAAGTCCCATTAACTACAGTAATATTTATCAAAATTGGTTAGATTCTCAGTATTAGCTTTGAGTTCCTTAACTGTGGGCCCTCATTTATCTCTATAGATCCTTATTTACCACGGTGTTTAACAATGTTCATCTTCTCAGGAATGGGTGTTGGACTAAGTTAATATGTCTCCAGTAATTGTGACATGTGCCTCTTCTAAGTGATAATATAGATTGCCCACAGACAGCAAGAAGCATACTACTATGTGAAACCATTTTGTGACCTATTTATACTTCTGGAATCTTTGACCTACGTCTTGTACCTTTAACAGAAATGGATTTAGCAAAATGACAGAGAAAGAGAGGGAGAGAGAAACTAATTTATTAATTTTCTGGTCTTGAAAAATTCAGATTAATTCCCGTTAGCTGCTGAATTAAATCTTACAAAATTCAAGCATAAATAATGGGTGAGATGTAAAAGTGTAATTATAAAATGAGAAATTATTATAATAAAACAAATCCTAATTAAATATTCTTGAACAGATTAATTTAATAGCACACATGTATTTTGTGTGTCTGTGTGTGTGCACATGTATGTGAATAATTATACAGTTCCTCTTGCAGTTGGTATGGAATAACAGCTGGGGTTACTAGTGGAGATACCTAGTTTTATTTCTCTACATTTAAAGTAGAAACTACATGGAACCATAGAAATTACTTATTTGCTCTGATAAATTATTAGATATTAATATGGCAGGAAAACTTAAAGTGCATAAATATTGTAGTCTTTCTGTTCTAAGATATAAAAACTACATAACTGATTAAAAAAATCATACATGTTTATATAAGGATTGATAAATAAAAAATTCTTATCTTTTTCCAGTGTTCTCAACTAGCTCCAGCTTTACTTCATGAGACAATTAAGCAATGTTAACAAATACTTTTTTCTGTGGAAATTAAAATTCCAAAGCATTTCCATTAAGGTATTTAGATGAATAACAGTAACAGAGTTCTGTGTACATCATTTGTGAGTTATTAGAAATAATGTAGAGGTATGTTTCTCAAATTTTTATTTATATGAATAAATAACTGTCATATGATTTCACTTGGGCCACAAATGTGTAGTATACATATTTGAATATGAGAAAGAATGCATTTAATATATTTTTCAAAGCTGGCTTTTCACCACTAAAGCTACACTTTGTGTCCTTTATTTAATGTTGGAAAAAATTGCTTATGTTTAGTAGTTTATCAATTTAAATAGAAATCTTAAGCATACCTTCATGAAAATGTTTATTTTCAGAGGAATCATTTGGTGTGACATATTACATTAGTACATTTAAATATTTTCACAAACTCGGATGTTACTTCAGGGCTTGCATTCTTATCAATAATCTTACATTCTATTTATATATATTATGCCATGTAGTTCTCTAGAATAGATAACATGACTCAATATTTTTTTCTTCATTTGCAACACCTAAAAATAAACAGAAAAGCAAGAATTCAAGGGTTTCAGAAACTAATCTTTAATTATTTGGATTGGAAACAAAATTATTATATATCAAGGCAAACATAAGCTATACATGAATGTACTGCAAAAGAAACCTCATTCCTAGAGTGAATTAATACATTTAAAAACATAAAAAATTCAAAACTTTAATCTAAGTTGAAAATTAATGAAACTAAAAAATTTTCACCATTATGTTATTGGTTATATTTTGAAAGGAATGAGTTATTCATACAAACTTTAATCCAATAAACAATTATAAAATAAGTATAAATAATATGTGTTACTATATTAGCATACATTACATATATGTATCATGCTTGCTCAGTGACTCAGCTGTGTCCAACTCTTTGCAACTCTAAGGACTGTAGCCCATCAGGCTCCTCTGTCCATGGGATTTTCCAGGCAAGAATACTGGAGTGGGTTGCCATTTCCTCCTCCAGGGCATCTCCTGGACCCAGGGATCAAACCAGTGTCTTCTGCATCTCCTGAGTCTCTTGCATTGGTAGGCAGAATTTTTGTCACTGAACCACCTGGGAGGCCCACATATATGTATATACATTCGTAGAGTCATATTCATATACATTTATGAATGAATAAATGGAATGGTCAGCTGTAATTTAATTAAAAATATTGAACCATATTTGTCTTCTAAACTCTCTTTATGCAACTGCAGGAAATCTTTCTACCAGCTTGAGAATTAGATTAATACTTTTCTTTACAATCAGAACATTTATTTTCATTTTATGTTCACAATTTTGTTAAGTATATTCACTCCTGATTGTTCTTCCCTGGTGGCTCAGATGGTAAAAAATCTGCCCTCAATGCGGGAGACCTGTGTGGGACCCCTGGGTTGGGAAGACACTCTGAAGGAGAGCATGGCAACCCACTCCAGTATTCTTGCCTGGAGAATCCCCACGGACAGAGGAGCCTGGCGGGTTACAGTCCATGGGGTTGCACAGAGTTGGACATGACTCAGTGATTAAGCACCAACATTTCTGATTAGCCCATTTTCTCAATTCAACATGCAAGTATTTCACAATTTTTTTTCAAGCCCACTTTAGAAGCATATATTGCTTTGCATTAAATTGGTACACTAATCTCAATTTTCAAAAAGTTGAACTTTGACATGGGGTCACATGTTAGTCAAAGATTTTGTAACAATAGGAGTTTATTTGTATAGAAATGACCTATGGGCTTATTGAACATACAAATATTGAGGATATTCATTTCCGCTATTTAGTCATTCTGACTTTTTAGGAAGTAGGGAGATATTTTTGTTAGGCATTCTTTACTGACACCCATTGATTGTAAAGTTCCCAAATGAACTGTTATTAGAATTTTTTTTCCTTTTTTTTTTAATTGGAGGAAAATTGTTGATTTCTGTCATACAACAATGCAACTCAGTCATAATTATACATATATCACCTTCCTCTCTCCCCCCATTTCACTCTTCTAGGTCATCACAGAGTGCCAGATGAGTAGAAATCAACTATTTAAGATCAAAATTGCCTAACGGATACTAATAATGAAGAGTCTGGCCTTTAGGGTCTATAGACTTGAGTCTGAGTCTGAATGTGACAACTGTACTTGTTACAGGCTTATGGACAAAAACATTTACTGCTGTCAACCTCAGTTTCCTCATTTTTGAAGGGGAGGGTGTGAGTATAGTAGTTAATATTATTGTGTGTCAATTATCTCTGCATTATGCTGCTAAAACCTTACAATAGCCTAAGGGTTTTGTACTATTAATTTCCCCAATTTATAGGAAATTCTGAAGATGGAAGAGGAAATATACAGTTTGACCTTAGAGTTATTCAAGTTGTAAAGGCAAGACAAGTACAACAATTCTAAACAGTCTGATTCTAGAGCCCAAACTACATTTTTGTAAGACTCTTATGAAGATTAAACTAGAATATACAGGTAACATGCAGAGCTATTAGTTGTGTCATATGTTTTGTTTGCAGCATATGGGATCTAATTCCCTGACCAGGGATAGAACTCAGTCCTGCTGCATTAGGAGGGTAGAATTCTAGTCACTGGACCACAAGGGAAGTCCCAGATTCCCCTTTTTGATATGATAGGTTGTTCACTTGAAGTTAATTTTGTTATAATAACAAGACTGTTTAAAATCAGAGTCAAACTATTGGGAGAGACTCCTTACCATAAACCCTTATTATAAAAAGAAATGTAATTATTTTCTAAAATACTATAGACATAAATCCAAAGATAGTTTATGTGTTACTTATGTTCTTCTGTTCCAAAAAAAATTATTTTAAAATATAATGTAAATGTAGAACATATATCTTTAAAAACAAAAGAACTTGAGTATATCCAAAAATTGGTCTTGTGAATCAGGAAAAGTTATTTTATTTTTTAAACTCTAAAGTGTTTGTAAGCAGTAAATAGTAAGAATGAAAAAGTAAGCAAACAACAATAGCAATAAAAATAAATGTGTGCTGTGTGTGTTTGGTCACTTCAGACT
The DNA here is from genome assembly GCF_033118175.1 of Dama dama. Lineage (NCBI taxonomy): Eukaryota > Metazoa > Chordata > Mammalia > Artiodactyla > Cervidae > Dama > Dama dama. The sequence continues at coordinate 63,671,272 of NC_083710.1, read as the reverse complement.
CTGTGACTCTGTGGACTATAGCTCACCACACTCCTCTGTCCGTGGACTTCTCCAGGCAAGAATACTGGTGTGGGTTGCCATTTCCTACTCCAGGGAATCTTCCCAAGCCAGCTTGGGACCCACATCTCTTAAGTCTCCTGCATTGACAGGTGGGTTCTTATCAGTAGCACTACTTAGGAAGCTGCCTTTACCACAATGTCTTTGCAATTTGGTTTAACATGCATTGCTCTGTGTGAAAATACTCTGAATTCTAAGGCTTCCCAGGTGACTCAGCCATAAAGAATCCACCTACAGAACAGGAGACTCAGAGATGTGGGTTCTATCTCTGGGAGGGGAAGATCCCCTGGAGAGGAAATGGCAACCCGCTCTAGTAGTCTTGCCTGGAAAATCCCACGGACAGAGGGGGCCTGGAGGGCTATAGTCCATGGGGTTGGGAAAGGAGTCAGATGTGGCTGAGTGACTAAACAACAACGACAACAAACTCTGAAAACTACACCCAGACCCATGAATTCCAGCTCTGTGTGTGTGTCCCACGGCTGTCAGCTCTAGGGGGCCAAATGGCCAGCAGCTCTGCCATCACACATGAAGCTGCCTCCTCAGATTTATTTTTTGTTTCTTAACTTGGTGTTTATTTGACTTTTAAAAAATTTTACAGAGATATAATTGACACACAGCTTCATATCAGTTAAAGGTGTACCACATAATGACTTCTCCCTCATAGCTCAGTCAGTAAAGAATCTGTCTGCCATGCAGGTGACCCGGGGTTCAATTCCTGAGTCGGGAAGATCCCCTGGAGAAGGACATGACAACCCACTCCAGTATTCTTGCCTGAAGAATCCCATAGAGAGGAGCCTGGCAGGTTATAGTCCATGGGGTCGTAAGAGTCGGACATCATGACTTAGTGACTAAACCACCACCCCCATACACATACTGCAAATGATTACCCCATTAAGTTTAATTAAACTTAGGTGCAGCCCAAGGACTTCCCTATAATTCAAATGTTCAAGTGGTAAAGAATCTGCCTGCAATGCAGGAGACCTGTTTTCAGTGTCAGAATTGGGAAGATCCTCTGCAGAAGGAATGGCAGCCCACTCCAGTATTCTTGCCTGGAGAATTCCATGGAAAAAACCCTGGTGGCTACAGTCCATGGGGTTGCAAAGAGTCAGACACGACTGAGCAACTAACACTACTGCTACTAGATGTAGCCCAAACAAAGCAGCCGGAAATTGTCCTGAGTGCCTGATCAGAAATGTGTCCAGCAGTTTTTACCTTTTGGAGAACTACCATTTTCATGCACACATGTTTGAAATTTGCTCAGTCATGTCTGACTCTTTGTGACCCCATGGACTGTAACCTGCTAGGCGCCTTTGTCCATGGAATTCTCCAACAAGAATACTGGAGTGGGTTGCCATTCACTTCTCCAGGGGATCTTCCCAACCCAGAAATTGAACCCAGATCTCCCACTTTGCAGGCAGATTCTTTACCCTCTGAGCCACCAAGGAAGTTTACCAGGTGTATAACTTATGCAGTAGTTTGCTTCATAGCAAGCATGGTGAAAATGCAGACTCAACACTTATTTCCATTAAAAAAAAATGCTAATATCTTCATTGTCATCTTTGTCAGGAATTTGAACTGAAGAAGTGACAGGAAGCCACACAACTTCACAAGACCTAACAGTGACCTGAGTCCCAGGAGATTGGTATTCTCCACCCTCTAGCCTTATGTCCACAAGTATAAAAGGGAGCCCTGAGCTCAAGTCCTCTTGGCAAAACCACTACCCCATCCCTGAAACCACGAGAACTAGCTTCATACAAGTCATTCATTCTTATATGATCACCTTTTCACCCCAAGTGCTTGAGATTCATAGATCATCTTTCACAGGTGGGCTCAAATGAAATATCCTCTGCTCAAAAGATTTCAAGTTTTGCCTCAGATGCCATACACTTCCTGTCTTTCCCCCACTTTGCTTTTTTCCTTCTATATTATTCAATTACTTCTTGCATAAACTATATTTTAGATATTTTTTTCTGTTACTTGTCTTCCTGATCTGGATTGTAAGCTCCAAGAGAGAAAGGAATTTTGTTTATTTTGTGTTCTTCTCTGTCCCCAATACCCTGACCAATGCCTTCTAGTACTTATTTGATAATAAAGTTGTTGAATGGATGAATAAATGATTACATGGGATGTTCTCAAATAGGATTGCTATGCTTATCGGTTTTCTTCAGCATCTTGAATCCAGTATTGATGACCAAGTAGATGCTGTCTCATTCCATCAGACATGCTCATTATTTATAAACTCTCCATTATCTCCTTCTGTCTTCCAAGTAATGAAGAGGAAGGTACTGTAACAAGGAAGTGGAAGATTGTCCCTGTCTTCAGTTCCTCTTCCATCTCATATATGACTAGTAAATTTCTAAAAATTTTCTGAAAAGGACGCTTTGCCTAAAAAGATTTGCAGTCTTTTATAGTTATAGCTTTCATCATTGGCATGTTATTCTTTTGATACAGTTATTAAAAAGTCTAAATTTTCTCTTCCTCCTCCTCCCCTGCTACCTCTAGCTATTTATTCTCTAGGCTGAGGTAGTATGTATGTTTAATTTTACATAAAAATATAAACGATAGTCTATTGTATTTACACTAGGAACTACGCAGATAAGTTCAGATTAATAGTCTAGAAACCTTCAATGTACCTCATTTCTACTAGTGTTTTAGAAGTGATTTCCCTAGAAATAATGAAGATTGATATTCTCAATATTTCATCAATATCCCTTCACTATTTACACTGATCCATAAACTATTTTCTCTATATGTACATGTTCTTTCAAGTGCTGTGCTAATTCAATTGCACAACTAAATAAATAATTTCAAAGTGACACCACGTAGTGACCTTTCTCCCTTTTCTAGATGCAAGGGAGAGAAGGTACACCGCAGACTACATATTAATTACCGAGACAAACTCATTATGCCAAGTGCTTGCTCACAAGCAAAAGTTATCTGCCATCCTATCTTCTTTTTGTGTTCATCTGTCTTTTCTTATCTGTGATCTTTTTTTTTCTCTCACCATTTGGTGGCATGTTCATTTTTCAATCACTTTACCTTGGCATCACTAACCAACCTTACTCTTTTTTCACCCACATTCAGGCTGTTCATTCAACACATTTCAAAATTCTGTTATTTCTTCCTGTTCCTGTCCTTAAAAGCTGTCACTTCCTCTCTGTTCCTGAAGCCAAAAACCTCATCCTAACATCTTTATCTGCAGCACCATGTTCTCCTATTCAACTCAAAATTTATTCTGTGGTTAAACCCCATAAGCATCCTTTTCAGAAAAATTGGCATATGAAGTTCCTGTTTTCCATTTGAGGTGATTACATATTTTACATCAAGTTGCTAGCAGATTACTTCTGATGCGATTGAAGTTCAGTTCCTTCAGATTCATCCTGGGCTTCCCTTTCAGATTGTCCAAGAGTATCTCCTTCTACCCACTTTGCTTCTCCACATCATTCTCAATGCCAGATACAATCTGTTTGTAGTTGTTGCCATGCTTCTGAGATAAAAACATTTTCTCAATCATGACACATTAGGATATGCTGTGGTAGGAAATAATCCCTGAATCTCAGGGGCTCATAACAACAGAGGACACTTTCTCTCAATGCCCATCTCAGACTGACAACTGCCTAAGTAGTACATGCATGGCATTTTCAATTTAGGCCCAAGTCTGATAGGGTAGCCTCTGGATAGTGCATTGTAAGACTGTGGCAGAGGGACATGGGAACCATGTGCTCAGACTAACAAAGGCTCACTCCTGCTCACATATGACAAGTCACGTGACAATGCTTGAGTTCAATGGCATAAGGATATAGATCACCAGTGGATGCTTGAAACGCTGCTGAAAGGTATATATACTGTGTGTGCACACATGTTCAGTCATGTCTGACTCTTTAAAACCCCAAGGACTGTAGCTCGCCAGGCTCCTCTGTCCATGGGATTTCCCAGGCAAGAATATTGGAGTGGGTTGCCATTTCCTCCTCCGGGGATCTTCTTGTCCCAGGGATCAAACTTATGTCTCCTACATCTCCTGCCTTGGCAGGCAGGTTCTTTAACACTTGAGCCACCTGGGAAGCCCTATAAATACATAAATACTTATAATTAAGTTTAGTTTATAAATTAGGCATGATAAGAAACTATCTGAATTTACAGCATTGTTACTTTTCAGCATGGGGCCGTTATTAAGTAAAATAAGTGTTCCTTGAACGAAAGGACTACTTCTTGAAAGTGAAAGAGGAGAGTGAAAAAGTTGGCTTAAAGCTCAACATTCAGAAAACTAAGATCATGGCATCCAGTCCCATCACTTCATGGCAAATAGATGGGGAAACAATGGAAACAGTGACAAACTTCATTTTGGAGGGCTCCAAAATCACTGCAGATGGCGACTGCAGCCATGAAATTAAAAGATGCTTGTTCCTTGGAAGAAAGGCTATGACCAACCTAGGCAACATATTAAAAAGCAGACGTATTACTTTGCCGACAGAGGTTCATCTAGTCAAAGCTATGGTTCTTCCAGTAGTCATGTATGGATGTGAGAGTTGGACTATAAAGAGAAGCTGAACACTGAAGAAGTGATGCTTTTGAACTGTGCTGACTGACTGAACACAGGCCCTTCAGTACCTTGACAGCCTTACAATTGAGCATGGCTACTAAGTGTCTAGTGGCTGAGATAGCTGAACAAAGGGAGGATTCATGTCCTGGGCAGCAGGAGTCAGCAGCACAAGATTTTATCACGTGGCTCAGAACAATGTGCAAGGTAACAGTTACAAATTGTTTATTTCTGGAATTTTCCATTTAATATTTTCAGAGCGCTATTGACTGGGTAACTGAAATCTGGTAAAGCAAAACATCGGATAAGTAGGAAACTACTGTGTGTTTCCTGTACATTCATTGAGGCTAGGGCACCAAATTATCTCACCAAAAGCAATGTAACCTATCCCTCCCACAAATTACTGCAACTGCCACCAATACTTCTGTGTGTATTTCAATGAGGAAAATTCAATTGTTCTGGAAATATATATAAGGCATAACCTATCACCATTCCGCTGAAATTAGGATGTTGATTTGAAAGAAGTCTGTGTCAGATGTTAAGTGTGATGGCAGAGGCAGCCTGAAATATATTTTGGAAATAACGAACTCTAGAAGGACAGAGAAAAATGATGACAAGAGACCACTGAAGCTTCTTGAGTATGGTTGCCTACATGAGAATTGTTGTCAGGTATTCTTAATCAAATGAAAGGGGCCATGTTAGAGTGTGTGCATGTCACCAGGTTAAAAGAACCAATGAGCAAATGTATTAGGCAGGACACCACTGTGGGAGAAATAGTTGACCAAGTTCAGGACCCTTGACTGAAAGGCAAGAGAGAGAATTGGCAGGAGACTCAAAGATTTGCAATTCACTGCTGGATTTGAATACTACCAAGGTGGTATTATAATTTAGCTAAATTATATTTTATCTAAACATATAATTACAGTTGGATTGACTAATTGATTGTCAGTCTTGTGAGGTCTTTTCAATTCTATACAAACAACACAATCTTTTAAATTTAGAATATAGTCTACAAAATATTCAGTTCATTGAACACATCAATTAGTTGATTTTAAAAGTTAAATGAATTACAATAATTCTATTTTGTTTGGCATTAGGTAATGTGTGTGAGTTCAGTTGGTCAGTCGTGTCTGACTCTTTGTGATCTCTATGGACTGTAGCCTACCAGGCTCTTCTGTCCATGAAATTTTCCAGGCAAGAATACTGGAGTGGGTTGCCATTTCCTCCTCCAGGTGATCTTCTCAACCCAGGGATCGAACCCACATCTCCCATATCTCCTGCATTTCAGGCAGATTCTTTACCACTGAGCCACCAGGCAAGCCCCTGGCATTAGATAATGGCATCAAATAATGATAAAATCTTTAATGCCATAAGTGATTTTAGATGATTTAATTTAGTTGGCAACCAGTCCTTGTTGCTTCAGCCTAAACTGCTGACTATTCTTTCTCTGCTTCAGTCTCTGTTAGAGAGCTTGCTATACATCACTTGTGAACATATTATATTGCTCTGTACAATTGGAAAAGTCTGAGTGAATGTTTTGATGGACCCAATATTATAAAGGTTTTACTTTTCAGAATGGGCTTCCCTTCTGGCTTAGCTGGTAAAAAATCTGCCTGCAATGCAGGAGACCCAGGTTCGATCCCTGGATTGGGAAGATCACCTGTAGAAGGGAAAGGCTACCCACTCCAGTATTCTGGCCTGGAGAATTCCACGGACTGTATAGTCCATGGGGTAGCAGATCGGACACTGCTGAGTGACTTTAACTTTCACTTTTCAGAAAAGTCTTCTTTCATGTTTACCTGAAGTGTATTTTTGTGAAATTTCTAGTCTGTTATCACAGTTCTGCCCACTTGGAAAAGATTAAAACAGGTTTACTCCTTCTTTTATATGAAATAACTTCGTATATTTGCAAACGGCTATGGGTTCTTTCTCACTCTTTTCTTCAGTTAGTTCAGTTTAGTTCAGTTGCTCAGTCATGTCCGACTCTGCGACCCCATGAGTGGCAGCACGCCAGGCCTCCCTGTCTATCACCAACTCCTGGAGTCTACTCAAACTCATGTCCAGCGAGTCGGTGATGCCATCCAGCCATCTCATCCTCTGTTGTCCCCTTCTCCTCCTGCCCCCAACCCCTCCCAGCATCAGGGTCTTTTCAAATGAATGAACTCTTTGCATGAGGTGGCCAAAGTATTGGAGTTTCAGCTTCAGCATCAGTCCTTCCAATGAACACCCAGGACTTATCTCCCCTAGGATGGGCTGGTTGGATCTCCTTACAGTCCAAGGGACTCTCAAAGTTCTTCTCCAACACCACAGTTCAAAAGCATCAATTCTTCAGCACTCAGCTTTCTTTATAGTCCAACTCTCACATCCATACATGACCACTGGAAAAACCATAGCCTTGACCAGATGGACCTTTGTTGGCAAAGTAATGTCTCTGCTTTTTAATATGCTATCTAGGTTGGTCATAACTTTCCTTCCAAGGAGTAAGCATCTTTTAATTTCATGGCTGCAGTCACCATCTGCAGTGATTTTGGAGTCCCAAAAAATAAAGTCTGACACTGCTGCTCTTTTCTTACTCTTTGCTAAATAAAGGACTTACTATCTCTGAGGTTTTCTGATATAGCAAAATGCATAGATTCTTTAACAATCTGTTTAAATTCCCTAGGACTTTTTTATTCACTGAAGAAATATTTATTGCCTGTGTGCTCTGAGTTATCAAAAATTGTGCTAGTAAAATGATAACAGCTCAAATGAAGTCCTTTCTCTTATGAAACTTACAGTCTGGTTTGTGGACAGATAGCTATCATTAAAAAGTTTATACAACATTACATGGCAGAATACATGATATTAAGGGGGATTGTACCATGCTTTCTTAACGCATCACATGGAACACAGTGCCCTGTATTAAATGTTTCACAAATGTCCAATTTGGCTTGCACTTCAAATTTTGTCTATCACATCCTAAATTGTGTTAGCTTTATTTGCAGCAGCATTAAAGTAGTGACAGATTACTGGTCAATGATATATGATTTCAGAGTTTTAAATACTTTCATATACAGAACTTTCAATGTACTTTTTAATTCTATCTCCCAATTTATGTTTTGCAATATTGTTGCTTATAAAAAAATCCATAAAGAAACAAACAGTCCTCCCTTCCCTCCAAAATGAACAAAGAACAATGACAAAAGCTCTGGCAGATCTGTGATAACATGGATGAATCTTGAGGGTATTTTGCTTAAGTAAAATAAGTCAGGAAAAGACAAATTCTGTATGATCTTACTCATATGTGGAATATAAAAAACAAACAAGAGACAAAATACCTGAACATGCCAAACAAAAAGAAGCACTAAGATACAGAGAACAGAGTAGTGGGTGACAGAGGGGAAGAGGCAGTGGTGGGGAGGGCTAATTAGGTAAAGTTGGATCAACTGTACTGTGAGTGAGGGAAACTGGAGTTTTGGTGGTTTTGAGCATGTTATAGGAAATAGAGAAGTAGAAATATAATGTTGTACATCTAAAACTTGTATAATGTTATAAACGATTTTTTTTCAAGTGTTTGGAGCTTTCCAGGTGGTCCTAGTGGTAAAGAAGTGAAATGAAGTGAAATGGCTCAGTCGTGTCCGACTCTTTGCGACCCTATGGACTGTAGGCCACCAGGCTCCTCCATCCATGGGATTTCCCAGGCAAGAATACTGGAGTGGGTTGCCATTTCCTTCTCCAGGGGATCTTCCCGACCCAGGGATCAAACCCAGATCTCCTGCACTGCAGGCAGACTCTTTAACCTCTGAGCCACCAGGGAAGCCCAGTGGTAAAGAATCTGCCGGCAAACGTAGGAGATTTAGAGATGTCTTCCCTGGGTCAGGAAGATCCCCTGGAAGAGGAAATGGCCACCCGCTCCAGTATTCTTGCCTGGGAAATCCCATGAACAGGGGAGGCTGGTGACCTCGAGTCCTTGGGGCTGCAGAGAGTCAGACACGACTGAGTAACTGAACACGTACATTTAGAGTGAAGTGAAGTAAAATTTCAGGCTTAGTTACAATGGAGTATGGAAAGAGGATGAGGTGCTGTTTTTGTGGACCCTGGAAATCTCTGGTAGGTGTCAGTTTGGATCAGTAGAGACAACAGTTGTTTGTAGCTCTCTGCTGAAAGCTGACAAGGAGCCAGATTGTGAAGACTTACTGTTTTCTTCCAGTCAAGAAGTAAAATCTCTTTTTATTTTACTTATTTTTTTTTTTACAATTTGGTAATCATAAAATGCTTGGGAAAAGTCTAAGGTAGAAAATATATTGAACTAGATAGAACTTAGCAATTTAGGAAAAACTGCTCTTGTCCTGTAAAAATGAAAGAGATGATTGAAACTTAAGACATTAAGAGGGAAAAGAAATTGAATTCTCAAGATTAATTTTTTTTAAGGACCCAAGGAGTTAGCTCTGTTTTTTCTCTTTTTTTTGAAGATAAGTTGTAGCTGTAACTTGCTAGAAGAAAATGAAATCTTCAAATTCCATTTCATAAGGGGAATAGACAAGGTCAACTTGAGATAGCTTCCTACAATTTGTTACTGATAAAGACTGCAAAGGAAAGACTAATGTTTTCTAGGTTAACACCATTTCAGATTATGGATATTATGAATCGAATCCAAAGGGCATATTTTATGAAGGAAACACTATGATATTAACCAATGTTTACCAGTATAATATTCGTCTGATTTGATCAATTTTTTAAAAATCTGAAATCATTTGTTAATAGGTAAAATATTAAAATGCACAAGTCATAAAATGAAAAGTCAATGCATTTTCTTATCTAGAATAAATACAGGGACAATGACAATGTGAATTTCCTGATAAGAAAGATGGTCAGGAAAAAGTGACTATCTGTGTAAAGTCGCCGTTTCACTCACCTGAGCTTTGTCCTGAAACCCAGTGATCTGAAGAAACGTGCTTTCCCTCAAGTAAGTCTGTTTCGCAGGTAAACAGAGGAGTCCGTGCATCATCAGCCTCAGCCTGTGTACCGCTAAAGTGGCTCACGGTTGGCTTACAAGTCGATTTTTAAAACACCTGCTGCTTTGCCTTCTTCAACAGCCTTTTTGCTCAGAATGTTCCATGCTCTCTGGGCCCATCTCGTAATTGATCCTGGATTTGAAACTGACTGCTGTGAACTATGAGGGAAATGATATGGCAAGAGTTGCCATGCCTTGAAAAATTTCAAAGAAAGTCTGTGTGAGCAGGTTGTAATTCACGACTCGTACATAGACAAGAACACAGTTTTTTATCCTCTGAGTCCCTTCAGGCCACATGGATTTTGCATTACAATTTATATAATTATTTAGATGTATGTATTTTTAATATTATACAAGTATCTACAATATAAAAATAAAATGTACTTATCTTTATTTAGATTAATTATACTTTTATATATCTTATTATTTATTAAATTATTTCTATTTATTTTTAAATTTTTATTTATATAGTACAAAAAAGAGATACTGCAGTACACATATCAAAAGTTATGTAACATTCTAAATAGGTTCTGAGGCAGTACCCCATAATCAAGCACATTAATATTTCTGTGCCCAAAGGTAAACTCATCACAATTTAAATAAATCACAATTAGAAACATGTTGTTGTCATTCAAGTCCTATTTGCAGATGAAGCAAATATTTTTAAATATTGACATTTTAGTGTTTTTAATATTTTCTCATTATAGATAAGTTATTATTAATATAAAATTGCATTCACAAATCCTTAACTGTAAATCTAATATGTTCCTGTTAGGCATGTTAGGCATGGGTAGCCTGTTAGGCATTGAAAAAGAATGTCAAGGAGTGAAAAAGGTGAATCTAGATTTTCAGTTTCATATGAGATATAAGAAATCTGAAGTTCTAATTCATTTACGAGGAAGGATTGCCTTTGAATATCTCCTTGTGAGAGGATGTGGTGACCAGATCAGAAATAGGCATGTTTTCCTCCACTGCCAACCATGGCATTTTAGAGGCTCTGATTGGCAGTTACTTCACATCGTAAATATTTTTATTCATGCCCTTTCTCTTCCTACAGTGTGAAATCCTTAGAAGCAGGGGACATATCTCAATCATATTTATATGCCCTGTACCCAAAACAGTGCCTGGACTATCAGTTCAGTTCAGTTCAATTGCTCAGCCGTGTCTAACTCTTTGCAACCCCATGGACTGCACCACACCAGGCTTCCCCGTCCATTACCAACTTCCAGAGTCTACTCAAACTCATGTCCATCGCCTCAGTGATGCCATCCAACCATCTCATCCTCTGTCATCCCTTTCTCCTCCTGCCCCCAATCCCTCCCAGCATCAGAGTCTTTTCCAATGAGTCGATTCTTCGCATCAGGTGGCCAGAGTATTGGAGTTTCAGCTTCAGCATCAGTCCTGCCAATGAACACCCAGGACTGATCTCCTTTAGAATGGACTGGTTGGATCTCCTTGCAGTCCAAGGGACTCTCAAGAGTCTTCTCCAACATCAAGTTTCAAAAGCATCAATTCTTCAGCAACCCACTTTCTTTATAGTCCAACTCTCATATACATACCTGACTACTGGAAAAATCATAGCTTTGACTAGACCGACCTTTGTTGGTAAAGTAATGTCTCTGCTTTTTAATATGCTGTCTAGGTTGGTCATAGCTTTTCTTCCAAGGAGCAAGCATCTTTTAGTTTCATGACTACAGTCACCATTTGCAGTGATTTTGGAGCCCCCCAAAATGAAGTCTGTCTCTGTTTCAATTGTTTCCCCATGTATTTGTCACGAAGTGATGCGCCCGGATGCCATGATCTTAGTTTTCTGAATGTTAAGTTTTAAGCCAACATTTTCACTCTCCACTTTCACTTTCATCAATAGGCTCTTCAGTTCTCTGCTTTCTACCATAAAGGTGGTGTCATCTGCATATCTGAAGTTATTGATATTTCTCCCAGCAGTCTTGATTCCAGCTTGTGCTTCATCTAGCCTGGCATTTTGCATGATATATTCTGCAAGTAAGTTAAATAAGCAGGGTGACAATATACAGCCTTGATGTACTCCTTTCCCAGTTTGGGATCAGTCTGTTGTTCTATGTCCAGTTCTAACTGCTGCTTCTTGATCTACATACAGATTTCTCAGGGGGCAGGTCAGGTGTTCTGGTATTCCCATCACTTTAAGAATTTTCCACAGTTTGTTGTGATCCACACAGTCAAAAGCTTTGGCATAGTCAATAAAGCAAAAGTAGATTTTTTTTGGAACTCTTGCTTTTCAATGATCCATTGGATGTTGGCAATTTGATCTATGGTTCCTCTGTCTTTTCTAAATCCAGCTTGAACACCAGGAAGTTCATGGTTCACATACTGTTGAAGCTTGGTTTGGAGAATTTTGAGCATTATTTTGCTAGCATGTGAGATGAGTGCGATTGTGCAGTAGTTTGAGCATTCTTTGGCATTGCCTTTCTTTGGGATTGGAATGAAAACTGAACTTTTCCTGTCCTGTGGCACTGTTGAGTTTTCCAGATTTGCTGACTTATTGACTGTAGCACTTTCACAGCATCATCTTTCAGGATTTGAAATAGCTCAACTGGGATTGCATCACCTCCACTAGCTTTGTTCGTAGTGATGCTTCCTAGGGCCCACTTGATTTGCATTCCAGGATGTCTGGCTCTAGGTGAATAATCCCACAATCATGGTTATCTGGGTCATGAAGATCATTTTTGTTTAGTTCTTGTGTATTTTTGCTACCTCTTCTTAATATCTTCTGCTTCTCTTAGGTTCATACCATTTCTGTCCTTTATTGAGCCCATCTTTGCATGAAATGTTCCTTTGGTATCTCTAATTTTCTTGAAGAGATCTCTAGACTTTCCCATTCTATGGTTTTCCTCTATTTCTTTGCAGTGATCACTGAGAAAGGCTATCTTCTCTCTCCTTGCTATTCTTCAGAACTCTGCATTCAAATGAGTATATATTTCCTTTTCTTCTTTGCCTTTCACTTCTCATAAAAGACGAGCTATTTTTCAGGCTTCCTCAGACAACCATTTTGCCTTTTTACATTTCTTTTTCTTGGGGATGGTCTTGATCACTGCTTCCTGCACAAAGTCACGAACCTCCATCCATAGTTCATCAGGCACTCTGTCTATCAGATCTAATTCCTTAAATCTATTTCTCACTTCCACTGTATAATCATAAGGGATTTGATTTAGGTCATACCTGAATCTTCTAGTGGTTTTCCCTACTTTCTTTAAGTCTGAATTTGGCAATAAGGAGTTCATGATCTGAGCCACAGTCAGCTCCTGGTCTTGATTTTGCTGGCTGTATAGCGCTTCTCCATCTTTGGCTCCAAAGAACACTAAATATGTATTCAATAAATAAGTACAATACATTTTTGTCCAAATTTGGGGGATATATTCACAACACTTAATGATTATCAATTCTATGTACCAGAATATATTTAAATTACTCTTCAGCCTATCAAAGTATGTTTACAAATATATGCTGGTGTGGAAAGTAAATACAAGTCCTGATCCTGGTTTCTAGTACTTGATAAGTCTCTACTGAGAATATAATATGAATACAAGTGAATAAATGATAGTAAAGGACAATATACTTGTCATACATACAGTCATCAACAATATATTATAAATTTTAATTTGAACAATTGAATATTTGCTGAAGAAATGGCATTTATTAATCCTAATATCTATTTTCTTCTGTGTGATAAAATCAAAATACCAATCTCTATACCATTAATTTGTAAAATTATTTGAAAAGTAAAATTGTGTCATGCAAACATTATTTAATGTAGGAGCTCAGAAAAGGGAGTAAACTTTATGGGTTGAAGAAATAAAAAGAAAAAAGATGCTTTGGCATATGTTGGGAGATTGAAAAAACATTATGGAAAGAGGAACAGCCTTTTTAAAGATGCAAATTAGTGTTGTCTAAAAGAGGTATAGTGATAATTAAATATACATAGATAGGTTTGGGAAGCCTAAACTGTGAAAGGTTTTGACAAGATGAAAGCCCTGTGCATGAGTATTAAGGAAGTAGTGCAATTAAAAATTAGATCTATTAGTTGTGTTGCATTCTGATTTAATTGATAGAATTTAATAAGGTGGTCATTTTCTTTAACCCAGTGAAATGTGGTTTTAAAGCTGATATACATAATTATATTGAGAATGTACAAAATTTCACCACAGACTATGCTACCAATATGAATTACTGCACATTTATAGATTTTGAACCATAAAACTTAATTTGCAAGTGTTTTAGGAAAATATGTTAGGTAAGACCAGGCACCATGATGCTCTATGATTTAGAGTAGCAGATGAAAATGTCAGGGCTAATATTGGCATAGGACTTTCAGAGTCAGAAGCAAGAAGAGAAATATGGGCATGTCTAGAAAAAAAAAAGTCTGGAAGAAAAGAGAATTTTCTTTTGTTTCTCATGTTGAAATCTGATGGGTTCATGGTTCATTTGTAGTATTTTTTGAATGACATGCTCTTTCATGGTTTTTTAAAAATTTTAATTGAAGTATAGTCACAATATTGTGTTGGTTTCTGCTATACAACAATTGAATCAACCATAAGTATACATATAACTCCTCTCAAGCTTACCTCCCACCACCTTCACCCCATCCCACCCCTCTATGTTGTCACAGAGCACCAGTTGCGCTCCATGTGTTATATATAATCTTCCCACTAGCTATCTATTTTATATATGGTTATGTATATGTTTTAAGCAACTCTCAATTCATCCCACTCCCTCCTTCTATTACGTTGTGGGATTTGTTCTTTGCATTAAAGTCCATACTTCTCCCCCAGGTCCTCCTTGCTGTATCTCTAAGTTTCCAACTGAAAAGTTTTTCAGTCATGTTGTAGACATCATTTTCTTCCATATGTATGGGTTATTTCTGTTCTAATAACTTTAGTTTTTTCTTTACACTAAAGCTTTAAAACACTTCTCCGTTTTTCTTAACCACTAAGAAAGAAAACTGATATTTAACAATGTAAACAGTTTGGAGCCACAGAGATCTAAAGCATATGTGGTGCTATAAATTACCTAAGATGTTTTTTTCCTGATAGATATAAAAATATAAATTGTAGACAACTATCAGAATAAAAAAAAATAGAGAAGTCAGCAAGAAACATAACTGGGAAACTTGCAAGAGTAGGAAGACTTATTTGCTTTATTTCCATGAAGGCAAATTATCTGCCTGAATTATTATCATGGAAAGAATTAACCTGGGAAGAAAGGAAGTATTAAGAACAACTGGCAATCAGTATTGAGGAAACAAATCTCATCAGATTTGAATGTCATGAAAGGTGACTTAATGGAAAAAGGTAATTTTTACAAAATATTCACATTATTTAGCTAAATATAGCTCTTTCTGAAATCATCTTTTACTCCCTCCCACCTCCATCATTGCTTGTACCATCACCACCAAGCTCCCCAAACCATAAAGTCACTTTATTATTTTTTTTTCAAATATGTTTCATTATTATGTTTTAGGCAGGGAAGGAAATAAATCACTGGGAGGCTTTATAAAAGTTACATGGTAGTCACATTTGTTCAACTGTTTAAATAGAAATGAGGGATAACTCAGAGAATTAGGTGAAATTTGCTTCTATCACCATTCTGTCTGTCCCTTTATTCCTTTCCTTATTTATTAGTAATTTTTTTACCCTCACTTATTAACAATCTGAACTTAAGCTGCCTTTCAGTTCAGTTCAGTTCAGTTGCTCAGTCGTGTCTGACTCTTTGCAACCCCATGAACCACAGCACGCCAGGCCTCCCTGTCCATCACCAACTCCTGGAGTTTACCCAAACCTATGTCCATCGAGTCAGTGATGCCATCCAGCCATCGCATCCTCTGTCATCCCCTTCTCCTCCTGCCCCCAATCTCTCCCAACATCAGAGTCTTTTCCAATGAGTCAACTCGTCACATGAGGTGGCCAAAGTATTGGAGTTTCAGCTTCAGCATCAGTCCTTCCAATGAACACCCAGGACTGATCTTAAGGATGGGCTGGCTGGAAGCTGCCTTTCAGCTGACTGTAATTCCCTATTGTGCTTAAAGTAGGAATGTTGGAATCCAAAATACCTCACATTCTAAAATCTTTCTGAGATTCTGTGTAGCTAAATTCGATCATTTCTTGAAGGATATTAAGAAAATGAGGGTAGATTAGAATGTATTTTTTTAGTGCTTATTTTGTGCTAGATGTTTAAGTAGTGATAACCTCATTTTACTATGTCATAAATCTTACCGAATGTTGAGTTTTTTCATACTTGCAAAGTCATCTATTACACTCAGTATATATAATTTATTTTAGTGTTATTAAATATTTCACCCATCCATCTGGTAAGTGTTCACACTAAAACAAACAAACAAACAAACAAAAGAAAATAAAGGGAAAAATAGTATGAGTACTTATATTAGTGGCTGTTATCAAGACTTTTTTGTCTTGATAAAGATTAGTAAGTACTCAAACCAAATAAATTCAGTAACTATTTAATACCTAAATTATAGAAGATACTGTAGAGTGAAGAATTTCTTAAAATAGGAGGGTGTAGAGAAAAGGGAACCCTCTTACACTGTTGGTAGGAATGCAAACTAGTATAGCCACTATAGAGAACAGTGTGGAGATTCCTTAAAAAACTGGAAATAGAACTGCCATATGATCAAGCAATCCCACTTCTGGGCATACACACTGAGGAAACCAGACTTGAAAGAGACACGTGCACCCCAATGTTCATCGCAGCACTGTTTATAATAGCCAGGACATGGAAGCAACCTAGATGCCCATCAGCAGATGAATGGATAAGAAAGCTGTGGTACATGTACGCACTGGAATATTACTCAGCCTTTAAAAGGAATACATTTGAATCAGTTCTAATGAGGTGGATGAAACTGGAGCCTATTATACAGAGTGAAGTAAGCCAGAAAGGAAAACACCAATACAGTATACTAATGCATATATACAGAATTTAGAAAGATGGTAATGAAACCCTATATGCGAGACAGCAAAAGAGACACAGATGTATAAAACAGTCTTTTGAACTCTGTGGGATAGGGTGAGGGTGGGATGATTTGGGAGAATGGCATTGAAACACATATATTATCATATGTGAAAAAAATTAAATTAAATTAAATTTTAAAAATAGATTTGTTTTTCAAAAGAATTTAAAACTGCAGGAGAGGAAAATACAAACACATAAAAATACAGAGCCTAAAGGTATAAAGAAACAAAACTCCTCCTCAATCATCATTGATGTTTATGTAATTAAGAAACTTTAGCTGAGACTCTCAGGAGAAATGGAGAATACCGGTTTTCTCCAAAAGATAATGCCTCAAAGTATCCTTGGAACACTCATTTAAACAACTAGGAGGGAGGGTTATTGATTACATCATGACATAGGAACTGGAAAAGAAAAAGAGGAACTACCTATGATACTGATAACTGCATATGGAATGAGGTATGCAAAGGAATGATAAAAAACACAAATTTTAACAGTTTTCTAAAAACAATTCAGACAACATCTAGGTTTCAGCTCAAAGAAATAGGGAACTAAAAAGAGTACTGTTGACATCTTGACAGCTAAGCAACAGCTGAACAAACTGAAAATTAAGTATTTCCTGAAAAGAATAGAGAACTGAAGTGAGAGCACAATCGAGTAATCAGAAACCTGGGACAGAGAAGTCCAAGGACTTGCTTACGGGGGCTGAACCCTCAATGACTCCCTAAGCCAATATGAAGATACAGCTTAAAAATGTTAGATAACTAAAGGCTGGCTGGCATAAAAGTGCAAAGCTGCTTTGAGCCAGAGAGCGAGGAGTAGCATTCTGTCATCAGGGACTCACAGGTAAGATGAGAGTGAAACAGAAAGCTTTCTTTGTGGTGCTTTGAGGGCAAGGGGAGCCACAGCCAAATGCCATACCATCGAGTCTTCTACCCTCTCAGGGAACCAGAACCTTAATCCACAAAGATAAGAAAGCAAAGACTCTCCCTTCAGAGCAGTGCTGGGAAACCATGGCAGTTGGTGGAAATGAACTATTCCTGAGAATTGCTGTGTGCACTCAACCGTGTCTGACTCTCTGCAACTCCATGGACAGTAGCCTGCCAATCTGCTCCTGTCCATGAGATTATCCAGGCAAGAATACTGGAGTGGGCTGCCATGACCTCCTCCAGGGGATCCTCCTGAGCCAGGGCTCAAAACTCCATCTTCTGCATGCCTTGCACTGGCAGGCAGACTCTTTACCTCTGGGAGAGGAACAAACAAACTAATTGTAAGTAGGGAGACTTGGTGGTCATCTCTAAATGGTATTGAGATCTTAGGTTATAATGAGAAGTTGAAATTAGAGTAATATAAAATGTTGCATATGATAGTAGGTAGGATTATTTAGATAGGCAGAAATTTGAATATTCATAATAGGTAAAAATAGAACAGAATGGGCAGAGACATGCAAGCAGGCAAATCAGGCTTATGATTTAGCTATTATCTGTTAGAATTTTAATAAGGTTGTAGCAGAGGGCACTTGGTGATAAACAGTGATAGGTAGGGACCCTGAGAGCAACAACAGTGAAAATTCTGGCACTCTGGGATAGATTGGATCAGATTATGTTTGAATAATGGCCAATGAACATACTGGGAAATGCAACAGCTGAACAAGTTGGAGCTGATATTTAGCTCCCAGTTATGAGACCGGAACAAGTAATGAGATTGAATCTTAATTACCTCTAAATCCATTGAGAAATATATGGTGGTGGAGGATCTCATAATACAGATAGAATCTAGCTGCATCATTCAGCTCCACAGACAGTGGTGCTACAAAGATAAATACTCAGCCTACTAGGGGAGACTTCCTTGTGGGGGATCATACAGTCTCTCAAACACAGTTTTCAATTTCAAATAGTCTGGGCACAATGAAAATACAAAAAAATACAAAAAGTCAAAGGAAAAATATATTGCATAGGTATGAAGACAGTCTTTTCCTTCTCTGTTAAACAATTTTGGATACAAATGCTTCACAAGAAGTAAAGTTCAGAGAAGGATGAGTGTTATTGCATGACAGTGCTACTGTATTAATTTCCTGGCAAAGTCGTAACAAAGTTCCACAAATTGAGTGACTTAAGACAGCAGAAACTTAGTTTCTTAGTGTTCTGGAGACTAGAAATTTGTTTTTGTTTTTGTTTTTGTTTTTTTTTTTCATTTATTTTTATTAGTTGGAGGCTAATTACTTTTAAATATTGTAGTGGTTTTGCCATACATTGACATGAATCAGCCATGGATTTACATGTGTTCCCCATCCCGATCCCCCCTTCCACCTCCCTCTCCATCCCATCCCTCTGGGTCTTCCCAGTGCACCAGGCCCAGGCACTTGTCTCATGCATCCAGCCTGGGCTGGTGATCTGTTTCACCCTTGATAGTATACTTGTTTCAATGCTGTTCCCTCTAAACATCCCACCCTCACCTTCTCCCACAGATAGAAATTTGAAATCAAATTACTGGCAGAGTTATATTCCCTCTGAAGCTTCTTGGGGAGGACATTTGCTTTCCTCTTTTAACTTCTAGTTATGCTACTCCAAGATGGTGGAGTAGAAGGACATGCACTCATCTTCTCCTGTGAGAACTCCAAAATTACAACTTGCTGTTGAACAACTATCGACAGAAGAGTGTTGGATCCCATGAAAAAAAGATACCCCATATCCAAGGACAAAGGAGAAGCCCCAGCAAGATGGTAAAAGGGGTGAAATCAGGTTTAGAATCAAACCCCACACCTGCCAGAGACACTTGGAGGGTTCTAACAAATCTTGTGCACATCAGGACCCAGAGACCCCACAGAGACTGAGCCAGAACCATGATTGAGTGTCTCCTGTGGAGGTGGGGGTCAGCAGGGGCAGGGGCTCTGGGTGCAGTAGACCTGGGTATGGCATAAACCCTCTTGGAGGAGGTTGCTGTTAACCCCACCGTAAAGCCACCAGAACTTACACAGGACTGGGGAAACAGACTCTTGGAGGACACATACAAAACCTTATGTGCACCAGGACCCAGAAGAAAGGAGCAGTGACCCCACAACAGACTGACCCAGACTTGCCTGTAAGTGTCTAGGAGCCTCCAGTGGAGGCATGGGCCAGCAGTGGCCTGCGGCAGGGTTGGGCAACATATTCTTCATTACCTCCACCATAGTTTGGGCTCAGGTCAAACAACAGGGAGGGAACACAGCCGCACCCATCAACAGAAAATTGAATTAAAGATTTACTGAGCATGGCCCATCTAGTCAAGTCAACAAAGGTCCCTCTAGTCAAGGCTATGGTTTTTCCAGTGGTCATGTATGGATGTGAGAGTTGGACTATGAAGAAAGCTGAGTGCTGAAGAATTGATGCTTTTGAACTGTGGTGTTGGAGAAGACTCTTGAGAGTCCCTGCAAGGAGATCCAACCAGTCCATCCTAAGGGAGATCAGTCCTGGGTGTTCACTGGAAGGTCTGATGCTGAAGCTGAAACTCCAATACTTTGGCCACCTCATGCGAAGAGTTGACTCATTGGAAAAGACCCTGATTCTGGGAAGGATTGGAGGCAGGAGGAGAAGGGGACAACAGAGGATGAGATGGTTGGATGGCATCACTGACTTGATGGACATGAGTTTGGGTAAACTCCGGGAGTTTGTGATGGACAGGGAGGCCTGGTGTGCTGCGATTCATGGGGTCGCAAAGAGTCAGACACGACTGAGCAACTGAACTAAACTAACTGAGCATGGCCCCATCTATCAGAGCCAGACCCAGTTTCCCCTCAGTCAGTCTCTCCCATCAGGAAGCTTCCATAAGCCTCTTATCCTTCTCCAGCAGAGGGCAGACAGAATGAAAACCACAATCACAGAAAACTAACCAATTTAATCACATGGACCACAGCCTTGTTTAACTCAATGAAACTATGAGCCATGCCAAATAGGGCCACTCAAGATGGACAGGTCATGGTGGGAAAGTGAAAAAAAAAGTGAAAGTGAAGTCGCTCAGTCATGTCTGACTCTTTTCGGCCCCCTGGACTGACTGTAGACTACCATGCCCCTCTGTCCGTGGGATTTTCTAGGCGAGAGTACAGGAGTGAGTTGCCATTTTCTTATCCAGAGGATTTTCCCAACCCAGGGATCAAACCTGGGTCTCCCTCATTGTAGGCAGACGCTTTACTGTCTTAGCCACCAAGTAAGTCATTGTGGGGAGTTCTGACAAAACGTGGTCTACTGGAGAAGGGAATGGCAAACCACTTCAGTATTCTTACCTTGAGAACCCCATGAAGAGTATGAAAAGGCAAAGAGATAGGACACTGAAAGATGAACTCCCCAGGTCAATAAGTGTCCAATATGCTACTGGAGATTAGTGGAGAAATGAAAGAATTCCAGAAAGAATGAAGAGATGGAGCAAAAACAAAAACAACACCCAGTTGTGGATGTGACAGGTGATGGAAGTAAAGTCTGATGCTGCAAAGAACAATATTGCATAGGAACCTGGAATGTTAGGTCTATGAATAAAGGCAAATTGGAAGTGGTTAAACAGGAGATGGCAAACGTGAATATCGATGTTTTAGGAATCAGCAAACTAAAATGGACTGGAATGGGTGAATTTAACTTAGATGACCATTATATCTACTATTGTGGGCAATAATCCCTTAGAAGAAATGGAGCAGCCATCACAGTCAACAAAAGAATCCAAAATGCAGTACTTGGATGCAGTCTCAAAAATGACAGAATGATCTCTGTTCATTTCCAAGGCAAGTCATTCAATATGACAGTAATCCAAGTCTATACCTTAATCAGTAATGTTGAAGAAGCTGAAGTTGAACGGTTCTATGAAGACCTACAAGACATTTTAGAACTAACACCCAAAAAAAGATGTCCTTTTTATTATAGAGGACTGGAATGCAAAAGTAGGAAGTCAAGAAACACCTGGAGTAACAGGCAAATTTGGCCTTAGAGTACGGAATAAAGCAGGGCAAAAGCTAATAGAGTTTTGCCAAGAGAACGCGCTGGTCATAGCAAACACCTTCTTCCAACAACACAAGAGAAGACTCTATACAAATACATCACCAGATGGTCAATACCAAAATCAGATTTATTATATTCTTTGCAGCCAAAGATGGAGAAGCTCAATACAGTCAGCAAAATCAAGATGGGGAGCTGACTGTGGCTCAGATCATGAACTTCTTATTGCCAAATTCAGACTTAAATTAAAGAAAGTAGGGAAAACCACTAGAAGATTCAGGTATGACCTAAATCAAATCCCTTGTGATTATACAGTGGAAGTGAAAAATAGATTTAAGGGATTAGGTCTGATAGACAGAGTGCCTGAAGAACTATGGATGGATGTTCATGACTTTGTACAGGAGACAGGGATCAAGACTGTCCCCAAGAAAAAGAAATGCAAAAAGGCAAAATGGTTATCTGAGGAAGCCTTACAAATAGCTGAGAAAAGAAGAGAAGTGAAAGGCAAAGGAGGAAAGGAAAGATATACCCATTTGAATGCAGAGTTCCAAAGAATAGCAAAGAGAGATAAGAAAGCCTTCCTCAGTGATCAATGCAAAGAAATGGAGGAAAACAATAGAATGGGGGAAGACTAGAGAGCTCTTCAAGAAAACTAGAAATACCAAGGGAGCATTTCATGCAAAGATGGGCACAATGAATGGCAGATATGGTATGGACCTTAAGAACCAGAAGATATTAAGAAGAGGTGGCAAAAATACACAGAAGAACTAAACAAAAATGATCTTCATGACCCAGATAACCATGATTGTGGAATTATTCACCTAGAGCCAGACATCCTGTAATGCAAATCAAGTGGGCCTGAGGGAGCATCACTACAAACAAAGCTAGTGGAGGTGATGGAATTCCAGTTGATCTATTTCAAATCCTGAAAGATGATGCTGTGAAAGTGCTACAGTCAATAAGTCAGCAAATCTGGAAAACTCAACAGTGCCACAGGACAGGAAAAGTTCAGTTTTCATTCCAATCCCAAAGAAAGGCAATGCCAAAGAATGCTCAAACTATCACACAATTGCACTCATCTCACACACTATCAAAGTAATGTTCAAAATTCTCCAAGTCAGGCTTCAACAGTACATGACAAGTGAACTTCCAGATGTACAAGCTGGATTTACAAAAGGCAGAGGAACCAGAGATCAAATTGCCAATATCTGTTGGATCATCAAAAAACAAGAGAGTTCCAGAAACACACCTACTTCTGCTTTATTGACTATGCCAAAGCTTTTGACTGTGTGGATCACAACAAACTGTGGAAAATTCTTAGTGATGGGAATACCAAACTACCATACCTGCCTCCTGAGAAATCTATATGCAGGTCAAGAAGCAGCAGTTAGAACTGGACATGAAACAGACTGGTTCCAAACTGGGAAAGGAGCACATCAAGGCTGTATGTTGTCACCCTGCTTATTTAACTTATATGCAGAGTACCTCAGACAAAATGTCAGGCTGAATGAAGCCACAGCTGGAATCAAGATTGCCGAAATATCAATAACCTCAGATATGCAGATGACACCACCCTTATGGCAGAAAGTGAAGAAGAAGCAAAGAGCCTCTTGATGAAATTGAAAGAGGAGAGTGAAAAATTTGGCTTAAAACTCAACATTCAGAAAACTAAGATCATGGCATCCAGTCCCATCACTTCATGGCAAATAGATAGGGAAACAATGGAAATAGTGAGAGACTATTTTTTTAGGCTCCACAATGACTTCAGATGGTGACTGCAGTCATGAAATTAAAAGATGCTTGCTCCTTGAAAGAAAAGCTATGACCAAACTAGGCAGCATATTAAAAAGTAGAGACATTACTTTACCAACAAAGGTCCATTTAGTCAAAGCTATGATTTTTCTAGTAGTCATGTATGGATGTGAGATTTGGACTATAAGGAAATCTGAGCACCAAAGAATTGATGCTTTTGAACTGTGGTGTTTCAGAAGACTCTTGAGAATCCCTTGGGCTGCAAAGAGATCTGACCAGTCTATCCTAAAGGAAATCAACCCTGAATATTCATTGGAAGGTGTGATGCTGAAGCTGAAACTCCAATACTCAGGCCACCTGATGCAAAGAACCAACTCATTGGAAAAGATCCTAATGCTGGGAAAGATTGAAGGCAGGAGGAGAAGGGGACGACAGAGGATTGAGATGGTTGGATGGCATCACCAGACTCAATGGACATGAGTTTGAGTAGGCTCTGGGAGTTGGTGATAGGGAAACCTGGCATGCTTCAGTCCATGGGATCGCAAGGAGTCGGATAATACTGAGCATCTGAACTGAAATGAACTTTAATTTCTAGTGTGTGCATGCGTGCCAAGCCACTTCAGTCGTGTCTGACTCTGGGACACTATTGGACTATAGTTCATCAGGCTCCTCTCCTTCTTGCATTAGATTCTCTAGGCAAGAATACTGGAGTGGGTTGCCATTTCCTACTCTAGGGGATCTTCCCAACCCAGGGATCTAAGCCACATCTCTAAGTGTCCTGCACGGGCTGGCAGCTTCTTTACCACTAGCGCTACCTGAGACACCCCTAACTCTTGGTAGCACGAGGCGTTTCTTGGTCATGTTAATATCACTATTGTCTCTGCCTCTCTTTTCACATAGCAGTCTTCCTTCTGCATCTGTGTGTATCTTTGTCTTCATGAGGCATTCTCTCTGTGATGTGCCAAATTTCCCTTATTGAATAAGGACACCAATAATATTGGAATTAAGCCCAAGAAAATGACTTTAACTTGATTAAATATGCAAAACTCTATTTCCATTTAAGATCACATTCACAGATTTCAAGTTAGGATTTCAGCATATCTTTTATGAAAGGGGCACCATTCAACCCATAACAGCTACAAACTCTAAAGTAAATTAAAAATGTTTATATTATTGAGAGAGAGAATAATAATAAAAGGTAAAGTGATACTAGTTAACTTTTTTTAGTCTTTTATTTGTTTTAACTACTGTCTTGAGAAATCTGGAAAAGTATGAATTTAATTACTTCTTCTAGAAACCCTTCAAAGTAGGTGCTATTTTTTGACTCAAGACCACAGAGGTGGAAAATGGTTGAATCCATATTGTCATCTAGGCTGTGTTATTTTCTTAGGGAAAGAAAATTATTTAGTTAAATGAAATTATAGAAAATAAGTCGTTAAGTAGACCTTTGGCATTAGTATTATCATAAATAAGTAGAAACTAAGAACGGACAGAGTAGCAGAGTTCATGTGCAACTTTTGCTTAGACTGTAGAGTGAGAAAAATGTTTTTGTATTTGGGCGAGCCACTCAGATATCTATGGCAAAACACCCAGGGATACTGAGAAGAAAGAAGAGACTCATTCCTCTCACGATGTTGAAAGAGAATTCATGAACTTGGGAAACTAGTTTTCCAGAGATCTCAAGCTTATGGGATTAGCTTATGGGATTCTAAAAAGTATTTGGAAGATTTTATTATTACCCATTTCTTAATTCCAGCATGATGAGGTCAGGGAAATCACTGCTATAAATCACTATATTATGTGTTCAAAAGAAATGGAAGGAAAATAAAGGGGAAAAAACTGGGAAAGAACACAAAGAAATAGAATTCACAGGA
Source organism: Dama dama (assembly GCF_033118175.1). Taxonomy (NCBI): domain Eukaryota; kingdom Metazoa; phylum Chordata; class Mammalia; order Artiodactyla; family Cervidae; genus Dama; species Dama dama. Next base: position 63,646,105 of record NC_083710.1, on the reverse strand, counting down.
CTAGACTGTTCTTACAAAACAAAACACTCTCTTAGCTTATGATCCAGCAATCACACTCCTTGGTATTTACCTGAGGTAGTTACCTTATACCTAAACAATAGCCTGCATGTGGATGTTTATAGCAGCTTTATTTATACTTATCAAAACTTGGAAACATCCAAGATGACTTTCAGTGGATGAATGGATAAAGAAATGATGATACATCTAAACAATGAAATATTATTTAGCACTAAAAAATAACCTTTAAGTCATGAAAAGACATGGAGGAAACTTAAGTGCATATTGCTAAGTGGAAGTAACCAATGTGTAAAGCAAATATACTGTACCATTCCAACCACATGACATTGTGGAAAAGGCAGAATTACGGAGATGGCAAGGAGGTCAGTAGTGCCAGAGGTTGGGGGGGAAATAGAGATGAATATACTGAGAACAGAGCACTTTTTAGGACAAGGGAACAAAGCTGTATGATACAGTAGTAATGACTACATGTCATTATACATTTGTCTAAACTCACAGAATGCACAACACCAAGAGAAAACTCTAATGCAAACTATGGACTTTGGATTGTGATGATGCCTCAATATGGTTCATCAGATGCACGGAACGTACCACTATTGTGAGGAATGTTAATAATCAAGGAGGAGACTATTCATGCCTGGGTGCAGTGTGTATGGAATATCTCTGTAATTTCCTCTTGATTTTGCTATTAAGCTAAAACTTCTATTAAAAAGTCTTTAAAATGCCACAAAAATGTTAATAGGTGATCAGGACAGTATCATGTCACAGAAAAAGTCAAGTTAAAGAGAAAGTATACAAAAATGTGTAAAAAGAATAAAAGAATGAAGCCAGAGGATTTATTAAAAATTTGTTGTTAAGTTTTAATAGGTGCTTTGTATTAAAGTCAGAGATATAGATGCAGAATTGAAAAAATTGTGCATTGTATGGTTATGGGAGCTCCAAAGAATGTTGATAGTGAAGAGAAAGAGAACGAGCTTCATGACATAATACTTAGGAGGAAAGTTTTCATTTGTGTGTGTGTGTGTGTGTGTGTTTTAATACCAATAATAAATGTTAAGTAATTACTGCTATGTGTATGTGTATTCAGTTCCTCAGTCATGTCTGACTCTGCAGCCCTATGGACTGTAGCCCGCCAGGCTCCTCTGTCCATGGAATTTTTGAGGCAAGAATCCTGGAGCAGGTTGCCAATTCCTTCTCCAGGGGATCTTCCCGACCCAGGGATCAAACCCCAGTCTCTTGGTCTCCTGAACTGGAGTGGTCTTCTCAGCAGTACCATCTGGGAAGCCCACTGCTATGAATAAAGCCCAGTAATTATTTTTCTCCCTTGCCAACTTAAATGTATTTGAAAAGATTCAGTGATTAAATAGGAGAGGTTGAAAGCTTATTAAATAGGGTCCCTTTCCATTATAAATTTCCATTATATATTGAAGATGTACTTGATCCTTACTGCTTAATAGTTACTTGTAATCATACAAACTTTAGATATATGGATGTCAAGGCATCAACTAGAGGATAACTCTTAATTTCCTGAGTAAATAATCTATAGTTTTAAAACATTTTTTTTTCCTGGATAATCTGATGAACAGCCTGAGTGAAAGTTACTTGGTTTGAAATTCAAAATGTGCATTAAACAAATAAGCAAAGAAATTCATATATTTTCATTAAATTTGGTTATAGGCTATGTTTAAAACAACCAAGAACTTAAAAACTAACTGCTTCTTTTCATAATTAATTTAGTTTTCAAAGCAGTTACTTATGTGACACAAAGTTAATTATTTAATGTTATATGTAAATTTATTTATGTTGAGCATTATAAACTACAGTTAAGTACCAAAGGCCAAGATGCAATCCAGCTTCTTTACAGCCATGTCTAACTTAATTTATAATAGAACTCGGGAGAAAACCAGACAAGATTTAATTTTCCATGCCCCCACTCCCCACCCCCTACTCGTGTGCTGTCCACTGTCCTGGAAGAAATGTAACTCACCTTGGTTATTCAGATAATCTACCTTTGGTTGGAAGTGTCCAAAGTAATATGACTTCATATGGCCAAGGGTCCTTTGGATTAGTAATTCATCAAATATCATATTTCTACCAGAACTTTTTCATTTTCATTCTTAGAACCTACACTTACTTTTAAGAATATTCTCTTATTTCCTAATTCAACTGAAATAACATTTCAAGCACAGCATCAAGAGTTGTGCTGTTCCTTACACATGACATTGTATTCTTCCAGGAATTCGGTTTTATTCCTGAACATAAAAGAAAGAGAAAGCAATTTTATCTGTTTTTTCCCCCTCCCACATGTATCTTTTACCCAAGAAATGAATTTCAATGTATTTCTGTGGAAACACAGGTTTTAATTATTTTCTCAGGGACTGACAATGCCAATGTCCCAGATGATAAATTAAATGTGTAATGCTTATTTATATATCACATTTCATTATGTGCAACTGGATAATATCCATGTGAAAGTTACTCCCTAGAAACAGACCACTAACCTACCACTTAGTACACTGCTGATTTTGGACACAAAATGGTACTTCACACTCTATAACAGTTAAGAAAACGTCAAAAATTATGTAATTGGTGGTCTTGAAATACTTTAATAATGACAAATTCTTTACAGTTTGCAAAGCAATTGCAAAAGTATTATCATTTTGTACACATAATAAACCCTAGAGATAACTATTGCTGTCTCCATTTCACAAGTAAAGATATTACAGCTCTAAAAGATTTTCTGCTACTAAAATATCCTTGGTTGTTAAGTGACAGGGCTGGATATTTTACATCCAGACCTTCTGACAGTAAGTCATGTGATGGTTCCTGTAAGGCAGCTTCCTCTAGTTTCATGTATACGAGGGCATTTAAATCCTCTTCTGAGAGAAGGAAACATTCTCAGTATAAAATATTAAACCAGCAGCTTTTAGTGTATCATTTGGGAAATGCCAAGAAGAAATACCTTGAAGTGTTTGAAACTCACATTTGAAAATATGATAGTGATTGAATGAAAATAAAATGCATGTGGTCAAATAGGGTATAAATTGTATTTTTCTTGTCTAGGGCTTCTGAAAGAATACGATTGCTGGTTAGCAGGACAAGTATTTCTCCAGAAGTACAGCAGACGTTTTCTTTCCAGTGACATGTGAGAGTGGGTGGCGAGTATTTCAGATCAGAACATTGAGTTCTTGTGAACAAAGAATGTATAATGTCTGGATTTACTTTCCCCCCGCTTCTTCTCTTAGATTGGCCATCATACAGCCTTTTCGAATTAAACTCCAGCCCCTCTTCAAAAATAAAGAAAAACAGTTCTAGATGAACACTGGCTATAGGTAACCTCAATACATATTCATTTCTTTGTAATTTGCTTTCTTTGGAGAATAATTCCAAAATGCTTAATCAGACAAGTATTACATTTTGGATTCTCCTTTCTGAGGATAAGATAAAATTAAATTGTAGTCTTTTTGTTTGTTTAGTTGCTCAGCTGTGTTTGACTCTTTTATGACCCCATGGACTGTAGCCCATCAGGCTCTTCAGTCCCCAGGATTTCCCAGGCAAGAAAACTGGAGTGGGTTGCCATTTCCTTCTCCAGGGGATCCTCCCCACCCAGGGCTTGAGTCCACATTTCCTGCTCTGACAGGTAGATTCTTTACCACTGAGCCACCTGAGTCTTATCATTAAATACATTTGTCAAACCTAAAATAATTTCTTCTCTTGGATTGTTCTTAGAGGAAAGCACATGTGAGACTAAAGAAAGGATATCTATAAAATCAAGAACAGTTTTTCATCCTCACAGAGACTAGATTCAATATATAAGCAAAAAAAAAAATAAAGGTCATTTTTGTATGAGTAACTACACAGTAAAACAAGAATTCATTTTGACAGCACATGAATTTTAAATAAGTAAAAATGTACCTTTAAAACAAAAAACATGGCCTTCTTATTCCAGAGAAGTGATGGTACTATTTCAACTCAAAGGGAAAAAGTGTCAGTCACTCAGTTGTGTCTGACTCTTTGTGACTCCTGGACTGTAGCCCTCCAGGCTCCTCTGTCTATGGAATTCTCCAGGCAGGAATACTGGAGTGGGTTGCCATGCCTGTCTCCAGTGGATCTTCCCTACCCAGGGATATATCAGCTCAAGTTTGTAGAATTCTGAGTCATCTTGTCAGAAAAACTGAGGAGTCTGGTTTAATCCTTGCTTACTAGGTATTAGGTGTGTAAACATGTACAGTTCAGTTCAGTCGCTCAGTCGTGTCTCTTTGAGACCCCATGAACCACAGCACACCAGGCCTCCCTGTCCATCACCAACTCCCGAAGTCCACCCACACCCATGTCCATTGAGTTGGTGATGCCATCCAACCATCTCATCATTTGTCGTCCCCTTCTCCTCCTGCCCTCAATCATTCCCAGCATCAGGGTCTTTTCAAATGAGTCAGCTCTTCTCATCAGGTGGCCAAAGTATTGGAGTTTCAGCTTCAACATCAGTCCTATCAGTGAACACCCGGGACTGATCTCCTTTAGTATGGAATGCAGTCCAAGGGGCTCTCGAGAGTCTTATTCAACACCACAGTTCAAAAGCATCAATTCTTTGGCACTTAGCATTCTTTATAGTCCAACTCTCACATCCATACATGACCACTGGAAAAATCAAAGCCTTGACTAGATGGACCTTTGTTGACAGAATAATGTCTCTGCTTTTTAATATGCTGTCTAGGTTGGTCATGACTTTCCTTCCAAGGAGTAAGTGTCTTTTAATTTCATGGCTGCAATTACCATCTGCAGTGATTTTGGAGCCCAGAAAAATAAAGTCAGCCACTGTTTCCACTGTTTCCCCATCTATTTGCCATGAAGTGATGGGACCGGATGCCATGATCTTAGTTTTCTGAATGTTAAGCTGTAAGCCAACTTTTTCACTCATCTCTTTCACTTTCATCAAGAGGCTCTTTAGTTCTTCTTCACTTTCTGCCATAAGGGTGGTGTCATCTGCATATCTCAGGTTATTGATATTTCTCCCAGCAATCTTGATTCCAGCTTATGCTTCCTCCAGCCCAGCATTTCTCATGATGTACTCTGCATATAACTTAAATAAACAGGGTGACAATATGCAGCCTTGACCTACTCCTTTTCCTATTTGGAACCAGTCTGTTGTTCCATGTCCAGTTCTAACTATGGCTTCCTGACCTGCATACAGATTTCTCAAGAGGCAGGTTGGATGGTCTGGTATTCCCATCTCTCTCAGAAGTTTCCACAGTTTATTGTGATCCACACAGTCAAAGGCTTTGGCATAGTCAATAAAGCATAAATAGATGTTTTTCTGGAACTCTCTTGCTTTTTCTATGATCCAGCAGATGTTGGCAATTTGATCTCTGGTTCCTCTGCCTTTTCTAAAACCAGCTTGAACATCTGGAAGTTCACGGTTCACGTATTGCTGAAGCCTGGCTTGGAGAATTTTGAGCATTACTTTACTAGCGTGTGCTGCTGCTGCTGCTAAGAAACTTCGGTCATGTCCAACTCTGTGCGAGCCCATGGATGGCAGCCCACCAGGCTCCACCGTCCCTGGGATTCTCCAGGCAAGAACACTGGAGTGGGTTGCCATTTCCTTCTCCAATGCATGAAAGTGAAAAGTGAAAGTGAAGTCGCTCAGTCGTGTCTGACTCTTAGCGACCCCATGGACTGCAGCCCACCAGGTTCCTTGGTCCATGGGATTTTCCAGGCATGAGTACTGGAGTGGGTTGCCATTTCGTGTGAGATGAGTGCATTTGTGTGGTAGTTTGAGCATTCTTTGGCATTGCCTTTCTTTGGGATTGGAATGAAAACTGACCTTTTCCAGTCCTGTGGCCGCTGCTGAGTTTTCCAAATTTGCTGGCATATTGAGTGCAGCACTTTCACAGCATCATCTTTCAGGATTTGAAATAGCTCAACTGGAATTCCTTCACCTCCACTAGCTTTGTTCGTAGTGATGCTTTCTAAGGCCCGCTTGATTTCACATTCTAGGATGTCTGGCTCTAGGTGAGTGATCACACTATCATGATTATCTGGGTCATGAAGATCTTTTTTGTAGAGTTCTTCTGTGTATTCTTGCCACCTCTTCTTAATATTTTCTGCTTCTGTTAAGTCCATACCATTTGTGTCCTTTATTGAGCCCATCTTTGCGTGAAATGTTCCCTTGGTATCTCTAATTTTCTTGAAGAGATCTCTAGTCTTTCCTATTCTATTGTTTTCCTCTATTTCTTTGCATTGATCATGGAGGAAGGCTTTCTTATCTCTCCTTGCTATTCTTTAGAACTCTGCATTCAAATGGGGATATCTTTCCTTTTATCCTTTGCTTTTCACTTCCCTCCTTTCCACAGCTATTTGTAAGGCCTCCTCAGACAGCCATTTTGCTTTTTTGCATTTCTCTTTCTTGGGGATGGTCTTGATTCCTGTCTCCTCCAGAATGTCAGGAACCTCAGTCCATAGTTCATCATGTGAAAGTTACTCCCATTTCCTGTGTGTCATTTTCCTCTCTTGAAAAACAGGAAAAATAAATTGTAAAGTTAATATTAGGACTAAGTGATACTACCTAAGAGGTTTGTATAATGGCTATTTCTGATAATTGAGCCTCCAAACTTAGACAATAGGTGCTAAGGGATGAACATTAAAAAAAAAAGAAAAAAAAGAAAGAAAGAAAGAAAAATTTTTTCAAAAGGTGTTAGAAAAAATATACAATATTTATCAAAAATACCCCAAAACTAGACTTGTCATCCTTAGGTTACCACTCACTTCTACACTAATATGGGTAAGACTAAAGACTCAATAGATAGAGACATGGATGTCTGTGCCTTTAAAAAGACTTGTCAGAGGCTTCTGTATTTTACCTCCCTTTACCATCTATGAGGGTAGCGATTTTCCCTTTTTCAAGACTGGCTCAGGGAATCTCAAGAGATTTGACGGTACAGAAAGGGGCAGTTACAAGGAGACAAGACTGACATATCTGGCTGCAGCCAGATGCTTTCTTAGCTGATAAATCCTGACTCTTCTGAGTTACTATAGAAGAGAGATGTGCTGAGAGGTGTTTTGGGAGCATATGGTCTGTCCCTCTGAAGTGTTTCATCAGGGCAAACACAGACTCATGTCTTTTTTTTTTTTTTTTTCCCCTGGGAAATTCTGCAAAAGTGAGACTTTGGCTTGGTTGGACTCACCTGTGAGTCAGAGCAGAGAGACTGTGTTGGGGGGTGGGGGAGCATTATACTGAGTGTCTGTGCTCTAGAGAAGAAATCGGATAAGAAGTCATAATTTGATACTAATTTTAGCTGGACTTAACAAATTTATACTTGAAAAATGAGTTGTCTCATACATGGAAGCAACCAGGAGTGATTTTGCATCTAAGTATACTACTCTAGGGACTTCCCTGGTGGTCCAGTGGTTAAGAATCTGCCTTGTAATGCAGGAAACGTAGGTTTGATTCCTGGGTGGGAACTAAGATCCCACATGCTGTGGAACAACTAAGACTGTAGGCCACAACTGCAGAGCCCATGTGCCACAACTAGCAAAGCCCATGCACTGCCAACTAGAGAAGCCTGCACACGGCAATGATCACCCCGCACAGCCAATACACAAACAAATAACCGGGGTGCAAGAAAGCAAGATCTGACAGAGATAATTTAAAGTGAGGGGTGAGAAAGGAATAAGCTTCTCATACACTACACACACTGAACACAGCTTTGTAATAACTGTGAGTACTGTCTTACCAATTATATATTTAAGAAATTATTCAAATCTTTTCATCTTCAACTGTTGATATCATCTCAGTCCAAATCAACCATTGGTCTCACTTAAATAACTGCATCAGCTTCCTCTTTGTTCAGCCTATTCTTTCCCTGCCCCTATTCAGTTTTCAGAGAATACTCAGGTTCTCTGAATACTCAAATACTCTCTGATTTACTCAGAATACAATGTAAGTCATGGTTAACTCCCTTGCTTAAACATTTCAATGGACTTGTATTGCATTATTACAAAATCTAAATTTTTTTGCCTCTGCCTCCATGATCTCTCCTCTGCCCATTTCTCCCCATTCCTGCTGAGCTACTTCCCTTTTTCTTACTCTGCTCCTGGCTGTCTAATCTCCTGATCATCTCCTAGCTCATGACATGCTTTTTCCTACATACAGTTCCCAGTGCCAGCAAAACCTTTCCCTTCCTTTCATTCCTTCAGATAGCCAAGTCATCTCCTTCCCGTTTCTTCTTCATAGACTTCCTTGACCTCCGTAGCGAAATAAAGTTTTCTATGCTTCCCTCCATCTTAACTATTTTCTTCTTCATAGCACTGACTTGCAGCTCATTATAACATTTACTAAAATTCCACTTGCATGTTTTATAGTGCTAATTTCTTCTTGCAAAAAATAATGTGCTCCCACATGCCAAACAAATCCTCATGATGCTCATGTGTGTGTGTTTGTCATGTGGCTCAGTCATGGCCAACTCTTTGGAACCATAAGGACTGTGGCCCACCAGGTTCCTCTGTCCATGGAATTTCCCAGGCAAGAATAATGCAGTGGGTTGCCACTTCCTCCTCCAGGGGATCTTCCCAACACAGCAATCAAACCCCTATCTCTTGCTTGGTAGGCAGATTCTTTACCACCAAGTCATCTGGGATATTTGTGAAAATGGATTATTGTATTATTATTATTGTTGTTTTTATATTTATCATACAAAAGGCCTAAATGAACTCTAAAGTTTTAATAGAAGCAAATATGGAAAACTATTTACTTGCAGCCATTATGAACAAGTTTTTTTTCTATTAACAAGACCTAGGTTTAACATGCTTGGTGTGACTTGGGACAGATTTAATTAACATAATCCTTGACTTTTTCATTTGTTAAAAGGGAATATAACAATACTTGACCAAGTAATTGCTGAGTATTAAATAAAAAGAGGCTAGGATTTGAAGTCCATATGGTACTCTGAGATTATGCTTAAAATTCCTCCTTCTCCTAACACACAGAAACTGAGATTGAAAATTGGAAATGAATGTAGATTATAGACCTATGATACAAATTTATGACTAAAGATCTCTTGTTACTGGGAAAAGTACTGAAATGCCATCCAGGGTGTAAGCTAAAGTGATGGAAGTGCTGGTTGGTGGGACAGGAAGAGGGTAGGTAGCTTGGAGTTTACTCCTGCAAGAAAATAGACATCAAAAATCCCCCAGCGATTGTGAAAGGCAATAAAACCACTCTCACTGTCAGGAAGTTGCTGCCAGAAAACTAGGTTTCTCATATATAGGAGGGAGGGTGAGTAAAGATGAGACAGTAACCAAAGTCTATGTCTGGTCCACAGCTTTCATCTGGGGTAGTTGCAGGAAGCAGCAAAAGCAGGAGATTCCCTACAGACTATTGGTTCCATCAATGATTAAATGTGCAAGTATCTCCCATGTCATTGTCTTTTCACAGCTGTGTTAGAGTCTAGATTGGAGATAACACGAAGATGACTCTAATGTATGAAAACAGACAAGACATAATTTTTTAGAAGACCCTAGCCCTCAAGTTGGATCCAAAAAATGTGTCCAAAGTCCAAGTTGAAAACTAACAGTGGAAAACGCAATCAAGGTATGCAGCAAGGAGCACAAACCCAGTGCTCTGTGACAAGCTAGAGAGGTGGGATGGGGTGGGAGGTGGGAGGGAAGCTCAAGAGGGAGGGCACATATGTATACCTACTGCTGATTCATGTTGATGTATGGCAGAAACCAACACCATATTGTAAAGTAATTGTCCTCCAATTAAAAATAAATTTTAAAAAATTAAATAAAGATGATATCATTATTAAGAAATGAATTCATTTCTGATAAAAATAAATTAGAACAATACTAAGATGACTTCAATATGAATAGGTCTATGAAATTCGAAGTCCAACAGATATAAGAATTACTGAGAGATTTTGTTAACATGTAGAATTTGAGCCAGTAAATCTAGTTCAGGGCCTGGGATTATGCATTTCTTACAAGCTTCCAGGTGATACTGACTCTGATAATTAGAGAATCATACTTTCCATAGCAAATCCTCTGAATATAGCAACAAATAAATGTAAGAGGAAACAAGTTAGAAATTCTGGAAATCAGAATAAAAGACAGTGATAATGAGTAATTCAACAAACGGGAAGCTCCAGACTGGACAAAGACAAAATTTGTATTGAAGTATTCAGAGGAGATTCAGCCCGTGACAAATGTTAGAAGAAAAAAGTAAACAGAAGAATTAACAGATATGCTTGCATGCTAAGTCTCTTCAGCCGTGTACAGCTTTTTGTGACCCTATGGATTATAGACTGCCAGACTCCTCCATCCGTGGACTTCTCCAGGCAAGAATCCTGGAGTGGGTTGCTATGCCCTTCTCCAGGGAATCTTCCCGACCTAGTGATCGGACCCGCATCTCTTACGACTCCTGCATTGGCAGGTGGGTTCTTTACCACTAGCACGACCTGGGAACCCCAACAGACATGAAGGATATGTTAAGGACATTCTTACCTAGATTATCATTGAGAAGTGGCAGAGTGAGAAAGACAAGGAGAAAATCCTTCATGAGGAGGAAAAAGGGATCACCTCTAAAACCAGTAGACTTAACCTCAGCAAGAGGTGCCAGAAGGAGGGAAGGGGAATGACTCCAAAGTACTGAGGCAAAGGAAATATATTATGACAATTCTGTGATCAGATAAATTTCATTCACCCATGAAAATCTTGGAGAAGGAAATGCAACCCACTCCAGTATTCTCGCCTGGGAAATCCCCGGGACAGAGGAGCCTGGCAGGCTACAGTCCATGGGGTCACAGACTAAGACATGACTGAAGTGACTAAGCATGCAAGCATGAAAGTCAAAGACTTTTAAAGATATAAAAGCTAAGGAGGATAGTAAAGCCTATGGATCCATCCACAATGACATAATCACAGAAGGACTTACTTCAGGAAGAAGAGAAAGACAGAATGAAGGAGTCAGAAAAAGGAAGACAGGAATCAAGTGGTGAAATACAACAGTAAGTGAATCCATCTGTCTCTCCAACTATTATGGTTAGTTCTATGTGTCAACCTGAATGGGCCACAGGATACTCAGATATTTGTTATTGTTGTTTATCTGCTAAGTCATGTCTGACCCTTTGTGATCCCATGGACTGTAGCTTGCCAGGCTTCTCTGTCCATGGGATTTCCTAGGCAAGAATACTGGAGTGAGTTGCCATTTCCTCCTCCAGGGGGATCTTCCTGACCCAGGGATCAAACCCATGCTTCATGTCTCCTGTAGTGACAGGTGGGTTCTTTACCACTGAGCCACCAAGGACATCCTACTCAGATATTTGGTTAAACATTATGCTAGGTGTGTCTGTGAGTGTGATTCTGGATACGATTAATATTTGAATCTGTAGACTGAATAAAGCAGATTGCCTTCTGCAGTGTGGGTAGGCCGCATCCAATCTATTGAAGGCCTAAATAAAACAAAATAGGGAGTAAGAGAGAATTCACTCTCTCTGCCTGTCTTTATGCATGGACGTCAGCTCTCCAGGCTTAGGCTTTGGAGTCTGCCTGGAACTATAACGTCAGTTCTCCTGGTTCTCATGCTTCTGAACTCAGACTGTAACAGTATCATGTGCTCTGCTGGGGAGCCAGGTTGCTGATTGCAGATCTTAGAATTCTTGGCTTCCACAATAGTATGAGTCAATTCCTTAAAACAAATCTGTTTATATCTATATTATTGATTCTGTTTCTCCAGAGAACCCTAATCATTTGTCTATCCACTAGCTATCATCTAGCTAATGACTTACTGTTATATCAGTTTATTTGTAAGAATGAAAACTGAACAAAATAAATGTCATAGTTTAAGGGAATCATAACAAGTGAGATAGAAAGTGCTATTCTGTGTTTAGTGAAATCTTTTCAGGTGTGGGTTTGATTTATGGTTAAATATAACCTTGAAACCATATTTAAAGGTTAAATATATGCCAATTAATGTAAAAAAACTTACACTTTAAATATGACCATTAGGCTCAAAACTAGCAAAAGAAAAATTAAAGACATCATTTCAATAAGAAAAAGGAAAGGAGAAAATTAAAATGACATAATAAATAGAAACCCACAGAGAGCAGACATAAATCCAAATATTATCATTATCATGAAAATGGAATGTGATTATCTTACTAACAAAGAATATCAGATTTTATTTTAAAATACTATCTACTATTCAGAGAGACATATAATGTAGAAGCATAAAGCTGAATATAGAGATATGTCAGAGTAAGAAATGAAAGATTGAAACACAGAGAACACTAATCTAAAAACATTAATTATAATCAAAATGGAGTGACATTATCCTAAGGATGTTATATAAATAGCATAACTACAACCTCAACAATACACCAAAGATAGGTGACATCATTAATGCATAAGAATATAACAACACAGTTTTAAAATATTTAAAGCAAAATACTACAAAAACTAAAAATAAAATTTTAACCTATCCAATCTAGTAGGTGGATGTTGATTCTTACACACATAATAAGGACATAAATTCTTTTCAAGGACATATGAAGTGAAATGAAGTGAAAGTCACTCAGTCGTGTTTGACTCTTTGCGACCCCATGGACTATAAAATCCATGGAATTCTCTAGGCCAAAATACTGGAGTGGGGAGCCTTTCTCTTCTCTGGAGGATCTTCTCAACCAAGGGACCGAACTCAGATTTCCCAAATTGCAGGCGGATTCTCTACCAGCTGAGCCACAAGGAAGCCCATGGATACTGGAGTGGGTAGCCTATCCCTTCTCCAGTGGGTCTTCCCCACCCAGGAATTGAACCGGGGTCTCCTGCATTGCTGGTGGATTATTTACCAACTGAGATATCAAGGAAGCCATATAGAATGTATTTAAGATAGATAATAATGTACTGATGAAGTTTTAAAAATAAAAAATCTGATATCATGGAAATCACAATGCAATTCAATCTAAACATTAAAAACAAACAAACAAACAAAAAAAACCCAGAAAACAACAAACATCCAGCTGGAAAGTATAAAGCACATTTGTAAATGATAAGATGTAAACAGGAAATTGGGCTTCCCGAGTGGTGCTGGTAGTAAAGAACCTGCTTGCCAGTGCAGGAGATGTAAGAGATGAGGGTTTCATCCCTGGGTCAGGAAGATCCCCTGGAAGAGGAAATGGCTACACACTTCAGTGTTCTTGCTTGGAGAATCCCAGAGACAGAGGAGCCTGGTGGGTTACAGTCCATAGGGTTGCAGAGAGTCAGACACGACTGAAGTGACTTAGTACGCAGGCATGCAAACAGGAAATCACATGAAAAATTTCATGCTATTTAGAGCAGAATAAAAATGAAAGTAATAGCTATAACAACATGTGAGATGTGGTCAAAGTGGTGACTAGAGGCAAATTATAATGGAGGGTGTATTATAAAATAAGAAAGGATGAAATAACCTTAATTAAAATTTTTCTCTCAAGAAAATAAGAAACATGTACAGAGTAAGTAGAAAAGTAGGAGAAAGAAATTCTTAACAATCAGACATTAATAAAACAAGGATCAAATCATGGGGAAAGGCACTAAATAGATAATAAAACAAAAAACTGATTCTTTAAGAGTAAAAATACAAGACAATCTATTAGGACAATCTAGGGAATTAAGGGAAAAAAAGCACAGAGGAGGTAAATTAATATTAAAATAGAAGAGATAAATTAGTAGAAGCTGTTTAAAAATCTTCAGACTTGTGAAAACATTAATGACAATATGTTCGAAAAAAGAGTAATATAGATGATATTTTAGGAAAAATAGTTCAAACTAACATTTATTAAATATATAATAATTAATATAAAATTGTGAATCAGTGGCCAAAAAAAAACTTTCTATAAAAAGCTTTAGAAAAGAAAAGAAGGCTCGAATAGGTTTGGACTGAGTGACTAACATTTAACACACTTATGTTTGGAGAAGACTTAACAAGCCTTTCAAGGAAGAAATAATCAAGAAAAATACAAGAAAATAAAACTGTAGAAGAAACTCACTTATACATGTAAGTGCAGAAAGCATGAATACAGTGTTACCAAGTTGAAACCTGCGATGTATGTATATAAACTACATCACATTTAAATTTGTTTTGTTCCAGCAATAGAAAAAGAGTTTTAGTATCAGAAAGTATAAAAATGTGTTTATATATTTTAACAAATAAGTTGATCTCAGTTGTTGCGTTGAAATGTTTGATAAAAATTTGGCACTCATTCATGAAAGAAAAGTTCTTTTACCTGATAAAAAAAGATACTTGTTAAAAACTTGATCAAATATCATATTATTATTGATGAAAAACAAAAAGTTAATTCATGAAGGCTATAGCCTCCCCTATATCCATAGCTCTTCTTTTTGAGCTATATTTCACTCCTTAATAGGAAGTGCCATCAATTACTATGCCAATATTCTTTCAAACTTTTATTTTAAAAATTGTGTGTGTGTGTGCTTAGTCGCTCAGCTGTGTACGACTCTAAGCAACTCTATGGACTGTAGCCCAACAGGCTCCTCTGGCCATGCCGATTCTCCAGGCAAGAATACTGGAGTGGGTTCCCGTGCCCTCTTCCCGGGGATCGTCCCAACCCAGGGATTGAACCCAGTTCTCCCACATTGCAGGCGGATTCTTTACTGTCTGAGCCACGAGGGAAGCCCCAACTTGTGCACTCATGCTGAGAACTTCTTAGGTATTTGTAGATTTGAAGGACTGATGCTGAAGCTGAAACTCCAATACCTTGGCCACCTCATGCGAAGAGTTGACTCATTGGAAAAGACCCTGATGCTGGGAGGGATTGGGGGCAGGAGGAGAAGGGGATGACAGAGGATGAGATGGCTGGATGGCATCACCGACTCGATGGGCATGAGTTTGAGTAAACTCCGGGAGTTGGTGATGGACAGGGAGGCCTGGCGTGCTGCGGTTCATGGGTTTGCAAAGAGTCGGACACAACTGAGCGACTGAACTGAACTGATTTGTAT
This sequence comes from Dama dama, assembly GCF_033118175.1. Lineage (NCBI taxonomy): Eukaryota > Metazoa > Chordata > Mammalia > Artiodactyla > Cervidae > Dama > Dama dama. Next base: position 63,631,099 of record NC_083710.1, on the reverse strand, counting down.
TTATCTAAAATTTCATGGAATTTCCATGAAAGTTCAAGGTTTCGCACTTATAAATGAGAAACTTATTACTTTTGAAATAAGAAGACATCATTTGGGAGGAATATTGTAAAATAACTGCTTATGTTCACAATCATGATATAACTGTTTTGTGAACAAATCAAAACCATCTTTAAAAATGAAAGAATGCATTGTAATTGTCATATTTACTTAACTATGACCTTGTGGAACTAGAACTCTCTTGTGCACCCAACGTCAGGGAGTAGGATTTGGTTTCTCCCAGTGTCTTCATAGTCATTCCAGTGTTAAAGATATTTGTTAAATATGTTATATTTCACACATTCAATCACATTTCAGAGTGTTCAAGATCTTTTGAAATTGTTAAAATATATATGGTCAAAATTGTGAGATTCCCTGTAATTCATGGTAGTGAGACAGCCTTCTAGAAATCGCATTTTTATATTAGAAAAAATAACTGATACTTCTGTTCAGTTATTGAAGCCTATTGTATAGAAATCATGTGATGGAAATTATTGATAATTGTATATTGCACTTGTATTGATGTTTTATAAGTTCTTTTTAAAATTTAACTATAGTTGACATAAAATCCTAAGTACTTTTTATATATGATCTTATTTTTAGCTCCTTTTAGTAAATTAAAATATCAATCAATTTAAGTATTTCTCAGTCATTTCTTACTAGGACATAATAAACACACTCCTTTAGCTTATGAATGCATTATACTGGACTGTTTTCTTTTATTCAATCCTGGCAATGTTTTTAAAAATTTCATGTTATATATCAATTTCAGTTCATGTTAAAATCTTCCTGTAGCACTAGTCTTTAGCTGACAGCATCCTTTTCTTATACTTGTTTGCTCTTATCTACTGTGAAGAAATTCTTTTATTTTACTTCTTTAAAGTTTGTTTTATGTCTCTTTGTCAAATATGTCAGCCATTTATTTGCCCCATGTAGATTTGAAAGAAACAATAAAAACAATTCTTGCCTTTAGTGGTTTGAATCAAAGTGATAATTACAAGTTTTCCTAATTTTACCCTAAGATTTAGTCCAGCGACAGTCTTTTAAAAATTAACCTCACTATATTACATTTAATGTAGAAATGCTTTTTAGAGAAATCTTTATAAAAATAATTAAATTATTCTTTTTGAAAAATATGTGAAGATTTCTGGATAAAATATATTTTTAAATTATAGGTATACACTTGACCTATATTCTTATGTTACACTCAAGTATTGCACTAAATCATTACCAAATATTGACATTTAATATTAAAATATTAAAAAGGGGAGGAAAAACTTTATTTATATAAGAATGCTCGTTAAAAATTTAGAGAAAATGATAGAAATAGAAAAAATCAACAGTTAACCACTAAAATAGTAGTGACTGACTAGGCAAAAATCAAAAGTTAATGAGAAATCTTTAGATTATCAATGTTAGGATATAACTGTCTAAAATTATTTTTCACAGATCACTAATTAATGAAAAAAGAAGCAAAAGCTTAATTTTACAGTGGAACTAACTGTCAAATACTATCTTAAGTAAATGATCAAACTTAATAACACTATTTATGGGGCCATTAAATAACTACTAATATTATTTTTTCTTCTTATACATAATGTTTTTATGGCAATAGTTATGGATTTTATCTCTAAATGATTAATTTTCATGAATTTTTACCCAAAGACACACAAGACATAAAATAATATCAAAACAGTGCTTGTTTCTAATGCAATGGAGTATTTTTCTTCAACAGTAAAGCATCGTTTTTTAAAATTGAACAGCAAATAAGCTTTTTTTCTCTTTATATATAATGATTTCTTTCATATCCTGATAGAGAAAATTGCAAGTTATGGTCATAAACACTAATAATAAGCTTTTGTACTTTATACAATTCTGGGGAAAGTAATACTTTCTAAGATCAGCTATGGAACTTACAGATATTTACCAAATAGATAAAGAGATGTTGAAAATGTGTCTGGTTTAGCCTGTGAAAATCTATGAATTTTTTATACTAAAACACTCTGTTGGGCTTTAATTCTCAGTCCTGTGGGGTTGATGTGTCTCTAAACAATCATTGTTCAATCTCTAAGTCCTGACTCTTTGTGACCCCATGAACCATTGCCCTCCAATATTCTCTGTCCCTGGGATTTTCCAGGCAAGAATACTGGAATAGGTTGCTGTTTCCTTCTCCAGGGGATCTGCCCAAGTCGGGATCAAACCCACGTTTCCTTCATTGACAGGCAGATTCTCTACCACTGAGTCACCTGGGAAGCCCAAACAAACATTACTACAATTAAAATTTAATTAACAGATTTAAAAATTATCACCTGACTTGTAGAAAACAGTGTGTTGGAAACTTTCTTCATATTTTAAAGCTTCATGATCTAGTAGCTTGATTAAGACAAACTTGCCAGCTTTACATATGAAATCAGGGTTAATAAAAAAAGCTGATTTCCTCCCTCCAGATCTATTGACTCATATTATCTATTGTCATTAGAGTATCCAAAATTTGTATAGAAAGATGTGCTGTGCTGTGGTTAGTTGCTCAGTCGTGTCTGAATCTTTTTGACCCCATTAACTTCTGCCCACCAGGATCCTCTGTCCATGAGGATTCTCCAGACAAGAATACTGGAGTGGGTTGCCATGCCATGTCAGGGGCTCTTCCCAGTCCAGGAACTGAACCCAAGTCTGAAGCATTGCAGGCAGATTTTTTGCTGACTGAGCCACCAAGCCCAAGAGTACTGGAGTGGGTAACCTATCCCTTCTCCAGGGGATCTTCCCTACTAAGGAACCGAACTGGGATCTCCTACAATGCAGATGGATTCTTTACCAGCTAAGCTACTAGAGATGCCCCATGGAAAGATGGTACTTGATCTCACATTTTGGTTTGACCCAGAAGGACATGAAGTGGTTAATTTGAAAATCCCAACTTTTTGTTACCAATTGATGGGTTAAAAAAAAAAAAAAAAAAGAGTTCAGCTAAGAGTTCAGTTCACCTATGCCCAGTGATATAGCCTGGAGAGAAAGAGAACTTTGACATTTCTTAACAATAAATTGCATCATATTCCCATAGCAGGAGCTATATATAAAAATATATTTCTCTCTTACTGTGCTTTTATATGGCAGTGCATCTGAAGCCAGGTATTTGTGCTCTAATGTTTGTGTTTGTGTGTATATGGTTATTTGATCTAATTGTTTAGTCTCCAAAAATGTTACAAAGCACCTGAGCTATCTCACTGAGTAGTCTTTAAAAAAATAGGACTTGGAAAGCCCTCACCCATCCTGAAAGTCTCTGTGCTTCTTTAAGAGCCAAGTCCTGGCTAGGCTATTGTATCTCTACTGTATAATGTGTTATTCTTGAATGTTTTATATTTCAGATTTTCTGAATCAGGGGACCAGGACTGGGGTAAGAGACAGCCATGTTGGATTAGGGATAGATTTCTCCTTAAAGGAGAACCATGGTAAACAGCCATTTGTTTGAAAAAGTATGCAGTCAGATGGGAGGGAGAGGACTCTTGTCATTATGGTGGGCTGAACTAATGGGGGTGGGTTCCTACATTGAAAAATATGTAAATTCTAGTTGCATATAATTAAGTTCAGAGGACTTCTCCGTGGCTCAGTGGCAGAGTACTCCTGCCAACCCAGGAGACCCGGGTTCAATCCCTGGATTGGAAAGATCCCCTGGAGAAGGAATGACAACCCATTCCAGTATTCTAGGTTGGGAAATACCAAGAACAGTGGAGCCTGGTGGGCTACAGTCCATGGGGTCACAAAAGTGTCAGACACCACAAATTAAGCTCAAGAAATGTAAAGAAAATCAATTCTAACTTACAAGCTAAAAGAAGATAAAGTAAAACTGCAATGAGGAAGTAAGGTTAACCATTTCAGGTGACATCAAAAGGTGATACACAAGTTAAGTTCCAGTAAGAAAATGGCCATGCCATAGATCATCACATTCAGCTACTGGGAAATAAAACCAATCATTTTGCATTAAATCAACATTGAGGAAATGCTGCCTCATCTTTGAAATGACCCTATAGGTTTTATTGCAATGTCTTAGATATGCAGCAAGGAAGCAAGATGCCTATAAATCATCAATGAGTATTAGAAACTCCATGTCAGATATTAATTTGTAAAGTGTTTTGAATTTAGATAACCCATATAATTACAAAGCATAAATAAAACTTTTATAGAAAATCTTTTCATTCCAGGGCTATTAAACCAAAAAACAATTTTCACCATACCTATGAAATAATTGACAAAGAACTAAAGATAATAGAGGACTATGAGAGAACATGTCTGTACTGTTCAAAGTGAGAAATGGACTAGAAACTGTGAGAATAAAGGAAATAGCAGGCAAACAAAATACTAGAAGTCTTGTAAATGAAAATGTAGCCCTTGAATTAAACAAAAAACTAACAAATAGACAAATGAAACCAATGATGGGACATCACCTAGGAGAGAATAAATAAATTGGAGGCAAAATATAGATATAGAAGAAAGATAAACAAGTCTCGAAACTGGGGCTTCACCACACCATCATTGTTAAAGTTTTAGTGTATTTGCATTTTTCATGAACTACAATGCAGTTTGAAGTGAAGTCGCTCAGTCGTGCCCGACTCTTTGCGACCCCATGGACTGTAGCCTACCAGGATCCTCAGTCCATGGGATTTTCCAGGCAAGAATACTGGAGTGGGTTGCCATTTCCTTCTCCAGGATGCAATTTAGAACAGTACTATTAATTGTTTTTCTCTTATGATTGAATTTTCCTGCAGTGTGCTCTCCACTTCAGAAATTGTACATATTAATTTCTAACATACATGCAGTATTTAACATTGCCTAAGTTATTGTGGACAGTTATTGGGACATAAAAAAATTGAATCCAGCACTTTGAAGTCTCCACTGATGTCTTTTTAGACATGTTGAGAGGGTTCTGAATGTATCTATTCTGAATGGACTCGCTTACCATGGGGACAGATGGGAAGAAGTGCATGGAATTCAAAATAGCAGATGCCTGAAGTGATATCAAATAAATCCTACTATTCCAGAGTAGGCTTTATGGAAAAGTGTCAGTCATTCAGTCATGTCTGACTCTTTTGCAACCCCATGGAACTGTAGCCCACCAGGGTCCTCTGTCCGTGGAATTCTCCAGGCAAGAGGATCAGAGTGGGTAGCCATTCCCTTCTCCAGGGGATCTTCCCAACTCAGGGACTAAACCCAGGTCTCCTGCATTGCAGGCAGATTCTTTACCATCTGAGCCACCAGGGAAACTTTATGGGAAGATGATCTTCAAAGATGAATAAGGAAAAGAACTTTGGTTGAAGAATGAGTTCCATAAAAAGATGTAGAGCTGTATTGAAGCTTAACAGATAAAATCTTCATATAATACTGAGTTCTCATGAGTATTTTATTCTTAGCATTTGACATAAGCATTGAAGAATGCATTGAATGTTGACAAAAAGAGAAAGCAAAACAAACAATATTTTATGCAAAATAAATAAGGACATATCATGAGCAATGGCAAGCTTGAACTAGAAAAGAGTGCACATGTTCTTTAACTAATAAATAGATGAATGGACATTTAATATGGAGATATAATCAGATAGTTAGAAATAAGAAGTAGAGCTTTGAAGGGAAATTTAAGAACTACAAAGGGGCTTCCCTAGTGAATCAGCTGGTAAAGAATCTGCCTGCAGTGCAGGAGACCTGAGTTCGATCCCAGGGTTGGAAAGATTCCCTGAAGAAGGGAAAGGCTACCCACTCCAGTATTCTGGCCTAGAGAATTCCATGGACTATACAGGTTGCAAAGAGTCGGACACAACTGAGCGACTTTCATTTTCACTTTTCATAAAACATAGATTAAGAAAAGTAGGCAGTTAAGGAGATACAGAGCTTGCTAAAATGAAGGCAAGATATCATGAAAAAGAGAAGATGAGTTAGAGAATTGTATCTTGCTTCTCTGGTGGCTCAGATTGTGAAGACTCCACCTGCAATGTGGGAGACCTGGATTTGATCCCTGTGTTGGGAAGATCCCCTAAGGAGAGCATGGCAACCCACTCCAGTATTCTTACCTGGAGAATCCCCATGAACAGAGAAACTTGGTGGGCTACAGTCTACAGGGTCGCAAAGAGTCAGACACAACTGAGTGACTTCACTTTCACTTTCACTTTGACGTGTAATCAAATCATTAGATGACCTTTATTGGTGCATTTGAGCACGATAGTGGCATTTCAGTTTTTAAAGTGCTGTGCTACTTATCACAAAATACATTCCCCAAGTCGTCCTGGCTGTACCTAGCTTCTGGTGAGGCTACAAAATATAGTTATTTCACTTGAAGTCTTCTTGATACTGCAGTCTAAACTTCAATTAAGATAAAGCAGAAATTATAAAATATGTGACCTTGATTACTGGTCAGGTGGGATGGACCCATTAAGTTGGAAAGTTGGTGACCCTTGTAATGTCATCACAGTTGGTAGTCATCTTTGAAAACCTGTAAAGCAGAACACGTGGTTCTTGAGCCTGTATCTCTGGGGGAAATAGTTGTAAAAAGCCATAATATGAATTCTGATCCTTACTGATTTTTATGCAATTTATTAAAATAAAGTAGCAACTCCAAGCAATATTTTACTTACTTTCAAAACAAGATTTTACTTACTTTCTGGGCACACTTTCTGGGCTGCATATCTATGAACTACTTTTCGCATCCTCACACTTATAGCCAGGGATGGCTCTGCAGGTAAGTACTCACAAAAAAAATATGAACAGAAATGAGGGGTGCTTGTTTAAAAGGAGACTTCTTACCCTTGTCCTCCTTTCTTCCCTTTTGCAGGTTGAAATATCCAGTGTGGTGGAAGTACAACATCAAACCATGCTGATGAAGCCAGTAGCTGAGGAAATGATGGAGCATGAAATAAGAAAACAAATCCCCGGGGCGGGGCGGGCGGGGGGAATCACAGAACAAAACTGCTTCATGTACCTAGGCTTTTTGGGATTTTAAGTGGTTCTGTGTGTATGAAACAGCTTTCAATCTAATTTAAGCTCTTGCTTAATTTAAGCCCTTGCTTAATTTAAGCCTTTGCCAACAAACATCCCTCTAGTCAAACCTATGGTTTTTCAGATAGTCATGTATGGATATGAGAGTTGGACTATAAAGAAAGCTGATCTGTTTACCCTAGATAATATATGGCAAAAACCACTACAATATTGCAAAGTAATTAGCCTCCAACTAATAAAAATAAATGGAAAAAAAAAAAAGAAACTAGAAAGCTGAATGCTGAAGAATTGATGCATTTGAACTGTGGTGTTGGAGAAGACTCTTGAGAGTCCCTTGGACTGCAAGGAGATCCAACCAGTCTATTCTAAAGGAAATCAGTCGTGAATACTCATTGGTAAGGACTGATGCTGAAACTGAAACTTCAATACTTCGGCCACCTGATACAAAGAACTGACTCACTAGAAAAGACCCTGATGCTGGAAAAGATTGAAGGCAGGAGGAGAAGGGGATGGCAGAGAATGAGATGGTTGGATGGCATCACTGACTCGATGGACATGAGTTTGAGTAAGCTCCAGGAGTTGGTGATGGACAGGGGAGCCTAGCATGCTGCAGTTCATGGGATGCAGAGAGTCAGACATGACTGAGTCACTGAACTGAACTGAATTGAAGCCCCTTGCATTTTGTCAGCAGTGTACTCTGTATCTTAATAAAACTTTAGAAGAATATGGGCTGAATGCTACTTACTTAAAGTGGATGGGTAAATTGAGTTTTTATGATTAAAAAAATGGACTCATTTATAGAGTGGATAAGAGACAGATGGATTGTTAGAAATAACTAATTTAATATCTTGCAGAGTCGGATAGGACTTAGCATGCACACACACACACATTTACAGTATATACAGTAAAACAGTAGGCAGAAAAGTATTACATATTACTCTCTATGTATTCATAAGTATTTCATGTATATCCATATATTACTCTCCACACATTCAGAGGGTACATGTTTTCTGAAATTAAAATAGGATTGAATTTCCACAATTCACAGAACAGAACTTTCTAGGTGTTCTATAATTAGGTAGAAAAGTTACTTATAAGAAAACATCCAGAAATGTATCATTAGCTCTCCGAATGTGTGAATGAATCTGACATTTCCCAGGAGCTAATGAGATACATGCTTGCTAACTTGTCAAGCATTCTTTTCTGGAAATCTTAAAAAGAAAAGTCTTCTAAATCTGAGTCATTAAGGTGAGACCAAGTCAAAATACACCAAAAATTGAGAATTAGATTTCTGTTCTCTAATAGTGTTTCATGTGAAAAAGCAAGGTCTCTACTGAATTGGATAGATTTGACTTAGAATCCTGATCCTGTGGATGACTCGTTGTCATCTTAAACAATTTGTTCCATTTCTTGGAGTCCTATGTGTGGTGAAAACTTAGAAGTCAGAACACCCAAGACAGTCCCTGCTATTGCCAATGTTGTGACTGCTTTTTCTTCCCCCTTCCTTTCTTTTGCATTCTCTCCAGTTTATTTTGTAACTGTTCTTTTAGAATGCAAGATCCAGTGTCCTAATTATCAGCTCAGATTTAGACCACTTTATCTCCTAATGCTTGATAAAGTGTTTTAGTCCCACACAACTAATTATAGGCAGTGGAGAGCTGCTGGATTCAAATTCATCTTGGATCTATCCCTTTAAGTATGCCTGAATTTTGATGTGCATGCAGATACTTAAACTGCTTGCACTTGTAAAAATAAGCCTAAAAAACTTTCGTTCATTATTTTCACTTTTGTGAACTATTCATATATTTTTTCCATTTATCAATCATATTTTTTTCTTCATTTTTGTTTTTAAGATAGCATATTTTCTCTAAAAATAATCTTTTATCAATTATGTTGTGAATATTTTCTCCCAGATTATAATTTATGCTTTAATTTTTTAAGGATGTATTTAATAAATATTTATTCTTTAGTGCATTTGTATTTGTACAAAGTTTTCTTCTAATATTAGCACTGTGTCTTGTTTAGGAAATTCTGTTCTTTTCCCAAGATAATAAAATGCTTCCTTAAACATTATTCTGAAATTATTAAAACTTTATCTGCCATATTTAAACCTTTAATCTTTTGAGGTTTGAATTTTGCCTTTGATACAAGGAAGGATTTAATCATACCTAATGATTCTCCTCTATTAGACAATAATATTTTAGGTCTCTCAATTTTTTTAATTTGTGACTGTCATTTTACATATCATAATTTTAAATTTAGCTTACAGGAATAAACACAATTTGATCATAAATTGTTCCAGAGCTAGTGGCTTTTTATTTGCTAAGGTTCCATTTAAGATGTCTTCATCTGTATTTATTTCAGACTGGTCTCTATCATTTCCATGTCTTTTTAAGCTCATATTACAGGATTAAATATATTCTGAAAGTTCACAAATTATGAACATACAGTTGAGTGAATTTGTCCAAAGTAAACATACTCACGTATCTTGGATCAAGAGATGGAATACAATAAACATCCCAAAAGCTTTCCTTGTGACTCATTGAAATCATCATCTTGTGTTCAGAGTTCTGAATACCTGTAATCACAAATTTAAATAAATTATAACTAAAGCATTGATATACATAAAATTTTGTATAAACCTGAGAAATTATACTTTATGTAAAAAGTCAATCTCAGAAGATACATACTACATGATCTCACTTATTTAACATTCATGAAATAACATATTTATAGAGAAGGAGAACAGATTACCACGTTAGTGGTTGCCAGATTAGAGATTTGAGGGAGAGCATATAAATCTACATAAAACAATGCATGTGCTAAAATTAATTAAATCTACACATGCACACACACACACACATATAGATATGAGTGCATTTGTAACTAGTGTAATATGAATAATTCACAGTTTTAGCAATGTCAGTTTCTTGGTTGTAATGCTATACTATAGCTATGCAAGATGTTAATAGAGGGGAAGCTAAGTGAAGAGTGGAAAGTAAGTGTCTACATTTCTTTGCAATATTCTGTGGATACATAATTATTTTAAAATAAAATATTTTAAAAAGCCCAATTTTGAGTGCTTTTTTATTTGTTTAAACAGCATACATATATAAGAAAAACATTACATATTTTTTATATACAGTTTCCTAAATATGTGCTCGTGCTCAGTTGCTAAGTTGTGTCTGACTCTTTGTGTCCATGGACAGTAGCCCACAAGACTCTTCTGTCCATGGGATTTCCCAGATAAGAATACTAAAGTGGGTTGCCATTTCCTCTTCCAGGGCATCTTCCCAAATCAGGGATCCAACCTGTGTCTTCTGCAAGTCTCCTACATTGTAGGTGGATTCTTTACCACTGAGTCACCAGGGAAACCCCTTCCTAAATACATTTACTGTTAAAAATAGTCTTATCTGGCTAATGTGCATGTTAGGAAAAATGAAAAATGAGATTTCATCAAAGGTTGATAAGGATGTAGAGGAAAGGGAACCTTTGTGTACTGTTGGTGGGAATGGACACAGGAAACATTACAGAAAAACATTATGGAGGTTTCTCAAAAAATTAAAAATAGAGCCAACATATGATCCATCATTTATTTTATGATTACCTATCCAAAAGAAATTAAATCACTGTCTTGGGACAGCTGTACTTCCATGTTCATTGCAGCATAATTCACAGATAAGATATTGAATCAACCTAATTGTCCAAAGATGGATGAACAGATAAAGAAAATGTGGTATGTATGTACAGTGGAATATTATTCAGCCTTAAAAAAGAAGGGGATTCTGTCATTTGGAACAAAATGGGTGAACCTAGAGGATACTATGCAAAGTGAAATAAGCCAGACACAAAAAGAAAAACTGCATGATATCATTTGTATGTGGAATGTAAAAAAGTTGAACTCATGAAAGCAGAGAGTAGAATGGTGATGCCCTGGGCTGGTGGGTGAGGGAAATGTGCAGATGTTGGTCAAAGATACAAAGACTCACTAATGCAGGATGAAAAAGCTATGGAGTTATAATGTACAATATGATGACAGTATCTAAAATTGAAAGTGTATTCTTGTCCCAACTGAAGAAGCATGTCTAATGCAAAACCCATACAAGAAATAAGCCCATATTGTTTAAATAATGAGAAGAAAAAACTGACAAATAAATTTACAGTTAATCAGTCTTTTTATCCCCTTGGATTTTGATGATCTGGATGTAATTAAAAAATCACATGAAATATTAAGACACATGAAGAGAATGCCACAAAAGAATGATGACTCTTGCTATCTGTTTAATACATCTCAACTTATTATCTTTCTTTATACTCATATGTTTTACCCTTTAGATTTCTATGATTTTTCTTTAACAAAAATGTTCCCATTAATTATATTTTTCTGTTATTTCTTACCTGATTCAGATCATGACTAGAAAGCAAACAATGTATTTCAATGAAGAGATCAGTAAAAAACTACATATTATTAAGTAAGAATATCAATTCAAGCACTAACAATTAAATTCAGAGCAAAGGAAAATAATGTTTAAAGCAAACAGAAAGTAGAAGTTTTAATAAATTTGGTATCATATTGTTATTTTAAAAATTATTGCTGCATTGTGAGATTGTGATGGTCTTCAGATGAGCAAAGAGATTTTTTATATTTGAAACACAATTTTCTATATGTGAGTATGAAGATACTCTACCATATCTGTACATTTATTGGGATGCATAGTTAAATAATATATTTAGAATAATTTTAATAACTGTAAAACCATTTGTACTAGATACTATGCTTCATCCATACCTTTATAACACTAATCCTCAGAATAACCTGAGATGTAATTAGTACAGTTCAAAATTAATCATGTCATGTATTTAATATTCAAAAATTATGAATAATAATACAATTAAATATTTCAGCATTAAAATCCATTTCAGAAATAAAATTTAAAATGTGCATTTGAAGCTCCCATTTTCCTAGACTGATAATATTCTTCTTTCTCTCTGTCCAAATTTGCTTTAGAATATTCCTGTAACTTTTAAAAAATTTACTCTTTATGTTCTATTCATAGCCTAACTGTGTTTTACACTTTGTATTTTATATAAATCCTACTTAGGTATTTGTCAATCTGTTTTTGAAATTTTACATTGATTAAATTCAATACTGATTAAAACTTTGAAATGCATAGCTTCAGTACACCCAGTTTCATTGTGGATTACTGATTCATTATGTTCCTATCCAAAAGTGATTTGGATATTGGGCTGGTTTCTTAATTTTAATACACACTAATCCATTCTTACTTTGTGTAAGGATTTTTTCTTAGATTGTGTGCTCAGTTGTGTCCAACTCTTTGTGATCCCGTGGACTGTAGCCCACAAGGCTCCTTTGTCCTTTGGATTCTCCATGCAAGAATACAGGAGTGGGTTGCCATTACCTCCTGCAGAGAATCTTCCTGACCCGGGGATCAAACCTATGCCTCTTCAGTCTCCTGCTTGACAGGAGGATTCTTTACCACTGAGCCACCTGGGAAGCCTTAGATTATACACAAAAGTGGAATTGGTTGTTTTTTCTTATTATTTGTGGACCCTCCCTAAGTTTGTTTGATGAATAATAATCTAGTTTATGCCTTGAAAATATCTTCTTCTAGATTAAAACATTTTTTTAAAAAAAGAAAATTAAAATATTGACATAGTAAAATTTATCAATCCATGCTTTATTGCTTTTATGTCATACTTACCTTCATAATCTCCAAAACATAAAAATAATGCCTAGCTATTACCCCTGTTCAGTTCAGTTCAGTCGCTCAGTCGTGTCCGACTCTTTGCGACCCCATGAATCGCAGCACACCAGGCCTCCCTGTCCATCACCAACTCCCGGAGTTTACTCAAACCCATGTCCATCAAGTTGGTGATGCCATCCAACCAATTCATCCTCTGTCATCCCCTTCTCCTCCTGCCCCCAATCCCTCCCAGCTACAGGATCTTTTCCAATGAGTCAACTCTTCGCATGAGGTGGCCAAAGTACTGGAGTTTCAGCTTCAGCATCAGTCTTTCCAATGAACACCCAGGACTGATCTCCATTAGGATGGACTGGTTGGATCTCCTTGCAGTCCAAGGGACTCTCAAGAGTCTTCCAAACACCACAGTTCAAAAGCATCAATTTTTTGGTGCTCAGTTTTCTTTATAGTCTAGCTCTCACATCCATACATGACCACTGGAAAAACCATAGCCTTGACTAGAGGGACCTTTGTTGGCAAAGTAATGTCTCTGCTTTTTAATATGCTATCTAGGTTGGTCATAACTTTCCTTCCAAGGAGTAAGTGTCTTTTAATTTCATGGCTGCAATCACCATCTGCAGTGATTTTGGAGCCCCAAAAAATAAAGTCTGCCACTGTTTCCACTGTCTCCCCATCTATTTCCCATGAAGTGACGGGACCGGATGCCATGATCTTAGTTTTCTGAATGTTAAGCTTTAAGCCAACTTTTTCACTCATCTCTTTCACTTTCATCAAGAGGCTTTTTAGTTCTTCTTCACTTTCTTCCATAAGGGTTGTGTCATCTGCATATCTGAGGTTATTGATATTTCTCCAGGAAATCTTGATTCCAGCTTATGCTTCCTCCAGCCCAGTGTTTCTCATGATGTACTCTGCACATAAGTTAAATAAGCAGGGTGACAATATACGGCCTTGATGTACTCCTTTTCTGATTTGGAACCAGTCTGTTGTTCCATGTCCAGTCCTAACTGTGGCTTCCTGACCTGCATACAGGTTTCTCAAGAGGCAGGTCAGGTGGTCTGGTATTCCCATCTCTTTCAGAATTTCCCCTGCAGAAGTTTTTAAAAGTATAAATGTTACTCTAACAATCTTCTGGGTTTTATCCCTCAGTCTGTATCAGTAGTATTTGTACTATCATTCAGTTTTAAGTGCTTTTCATTAATATGGAAATATTATACATTAAGATTTATTTCTCCTGTATTATTTTGAATTTCTATTTTTTTATTATTTTATTTTCTGTGTTACATAAAATATGTATTTTTTACCTGTTTATCTTAGCATTTTGGAAGTTATGCACTCCACTTCTACCTTTAAAGCAGCTATTATTGAAATTATAATGCCTGTTTCATTAAAAAAATTTGAAGTGAATAAATTTCTTCATTCACTTTTAAAATCATAAATGATCTTGCAATACTGCATCTAATTTTTTCTCTCTTCTGTTTCTTACAAACATATATTATTGTCTGCTCTTTTGATTATATCTTATAGTTATCACCAATGGGAGCATTTTAGTTTTGCAGTTTCAACATTTGTTTAGATTTACCCATACACTTACAGATTTTTCTTGGCTCCAGCCACACATCTTCACTCTTCTTTGTGGGGTCGTTTTCTTTCTTTCTGAATAACTCATCTATTATATTAGAAAGAATTAATGGATGGCACAGTCACTATGTTTTAGGGGGTATTTTTAAATATTTTCTTATTATCATTCTGGAGTAACAATAAAGATAATTATTTTTTCTTGCTTTCAATCTAGATTGAATTCAGTTCCTGCAATGCTTTAAATTTACATAAAGTTAATTCAGCATCACAAACTTATAGACCTTTCACATCTACTTTTAATATTGCTTGAAACCTAAAATTTTTTAAGACATAGTTAAGAAAAAAAAAAGAACTGTGCATTTTACAGTGGCTTACTTAATGACTCCTAATGTTGTAGAAAATTGTTTGATAAACAAAGTGCAGAAAACTGAATCCATGGTCTGCAAAGACCATTATGGTTCTATTTAAACACTTGTCAGCAGCCCTGCAGGGTATTAGTATTAAGAATGCAAATGAGAAGTATAGAACTGAAGGCTGTATGAAGGATCCAATGTGGTTCTTGACATTGTAAACTTCAACAGTACCAGTTTCTAATTTTCCAGTTTGTTCTAGGAGTTGAGCAGGTAATTGCTCCACTACAGAAATTGTTTTGAATGACCAATTACATTGGTTTTAAAGTGATCATAAGTTAAGAATAAAAATATGTGCTTTCAAAAATGTTTCTAAAGAAGTATAAAAAGAGTTCTGAATCTTGGCATTATGAAGCCCCAGGTAATACACTCAGCAGTCATGAACTTTATTTGAGCATTTGGGTGGGGGGGGGTCAAATGACGTAACCTAATAGAGGCAAAACATTTATTTCTTTGTTTAATAGATGAGATTGCATGTTGAATTTAGTTCATTTGAAAAAAAACTAATACTTCAGATAATAGTTCTACTTCAATATTTTTCTTAATCAAATCTTTATAATTCATTTAGCAATGCTAACATGCTGTTTTTGTAATCATAATAAATTCTCTTAAAGTAAGCTTAAGTTAAGTTAAATCGCTCAGTCGTGTCCAACTCTTTGTGACCGCGTGGACTGTAGCCCACCAGGCTGCTCCATCCATGGGATTCTCCAGGCAAGAATACTGGAGTGGGTTGCCATTTCCTTCTCCAGGGGATCTTCCCAAACCAGGTCTCCCACATTGCAGGCAGACGCTTTAAGCTCTGAGCCACCAGGGAAGCCCTAAAGTAAGCTAAGCTGTTGATATATAAATATATATGTATATATCACTATTGGATTTATTCTCAAACTTTACCTCCAAACACTATTGGACACACCAGGAAGTAATTTAAAGACTTGAACTTCAACTTGACTTTGACTCGCTGAGAACCAATTCTCTCAGTAAAATACCCACTTTTAAAATATAAATCACTTCGGTGAGCCTATATGAAGAATAGGGCACATAATAGCTCAATACATTACATTTGTCCACATTCCCGTGGCTTAGTATTCACTAATTAACAAAGGCTTGATTTATTATTTTAATCCATGAGTTTCAGTTCAGTTCAGTCACTCAGTCGTGACCGACTCTTTGCGACCCCATGAATCGCAGCAAGCCAGGCCTCCCTGTCCATCACATACTCCCGGAGTTGACTCAAACTCATTCCCATCGAGTTGGTGATGCCATCCAGCCATCTCATCCTCTGTCATTCCTAGAATTCCAACAAATATCTAGGGTGTCTTGTGGCAGGTGGTTTTCTGCCTAGGATAATATTTGTGAGAAGAATCAGCTAATTGCTAAAAGCTCAAAAGTCTTTTGATGATTTAATCAAACCTTAAATGGTGACCTTCTCTGAGATAAAAAAGACTTACTGAACTCAAGTATCCTGAAACACAGAGAACACGCAGACGAGTGCTCTACATACTGTGTAACGCAGAGGAACAAAATCTGGTCCAGGTCCAGGCAGACCTGGTGACCAGGCTCTGAGAAAAGTGTGGGTGCCTCCAGAAGAGGCTTTCCAGATAGAGTGCATTATAGAAAACCAGGATATTAAAGGTAGTAATTGCTTCTGTGGTTGATGTTGACTAGAAATTGACAAGGGTGATTCAACAGTATGGTTAGGTTATATAGCTTCTTCTATTACTCATTTGTTCCAATAAATTAGCATATAATTTGATGTGATAGCAAGCATATTTGCTACATAATATTTTATTGCATGATAGTTTCTTATGAAAAAAATAAATCAATAAATAAATTCCCAATCTTGCTTTCCTTTGGTCAAGAAATGGCTATGTGTGAACAGGGACAGAGTTTTGAGCCTTCCATTTTCTCTCCTATTTCCCTAGGCTTGGACAAAGTAATGAGAACAATCTCACCCTAAGGTCCCATCTTTGAGTAAGGCTTAATGTTATTGAGAAAAACACAGTCTTGTTAGAGAAGAGAAAAAAAAAATCATACTTTGAATGGAAAGTGTGAATCAGTAATGACAGCCAAAGTATCTAGAGTGATGGGATGAGCAGAGAATGTGAGAAACTGCTTAAAGGAAAGGACACTAAAAGAAGAATCTGGACCCTGGGTGGCAGTTTTATGCAATGTGAAATTGTGCTGGCCCTTAATTCGGTATCTGGGGAAAGATAACAAAACCTCCTAAAGTGTGTTTTAAGGCTCATCTATTCCAGGAATAGCATAGGAAGAGAGGCTGGGAGATAAAACTTTATGAGTCTAGCTTCATAGTATATAAGCTAAAGCTGGAGACAGTGTGGCTTTAGCTTCTCTGTCATCTTCATCTTTCCTCCTCCTCCTCTATTTTTTCCCACTCTTCCCTCCCCTTTTTCTTCTTCTTTTAAAATATAATCACAGAAGAATAAGGCTCTGAAAGGACCCTGTGCCAAACACACAGAGCATAAAAAGTATGTAGTGACTTTGTGAATACACTTGAAGTGTCAAATTTAAAATGAGGGATTCTTCAGAAAAGAAAAAGTACATTAATCATCTTTCTTGGATAAACAATAGCTAAACATTGAATCACATTGAGAGAACCACATTCTGTACTTGGCAGGCTCATAAAGTGTTAAACACAAGAGGAGGATTTTGATCTGATTTGAAAGAAGTATCCACATTTTTTAATGTTTACATTTTGAAAACGTTATGCTCTTTCAGGTAATTCAGTAAAATCCAAATGGAAATTCTTCCAAGAAAAGTAAATACAGCTTCTTTTATTAGGTGCCAATTTTTTTGTTTAATGATAAGCAAAATGAAAGGCATCTGTCTTAAAACTATTGGCACAGGAAAAAAAATCCTTTTTCTTTTGAATTAGAACTCATTCACCTATAACCAGGAGTCAATTGTTAGTAAATTATAATAAAATGGATATTCAAGAATAAATTAGGTAATTAATATCTTCAAACATCTTATATAGAACAGACACTAATTCTAGAGCTAGAGATACAAGAGGGAATAAGACAGAAGCTATTTCTTTCTTTCATTGGAGCTTCTAATTTGGCTGGAATGGAGATAGATAATAATCAACTAAATGAATAAGAGAATAAGACACATCCAAGTTAATGTATGTTATGAGAAAATTAAAGTTAACTGAGATAGAGGAACTGAGGGCAAAATATGGGTTTGCAGGGGGAAAGGTATGGTTTTTTCTTCTCTGAGTCCTTCAATTACCTCAATAATGGATGGGTGTAGAACCAGTTGGCAATCACTTAAGAGTAACTGGGAAAAAGATATGTCAGTCTGAAAGTGAATAAAACAATTAGAAAACATTTGGTTTAGGGAATTTGTCATTGCTAGGGAATAAGTTGAGAAACTAGTATTTTTTAATGATAAATTTAAAGCAAACTGGTCATGTAACTTCAAATGTTGAGATGCAAGCAGGAAAAATGCCAGTGGATTGTTGTTTTGTTAATAAATAAGAACATTTTGTGGGGTTTGTAATTTTTCATTAAAATGATGGACTTATTCTAAACAAGGTACTGAGAAATAGAAGAAAGGTGGTGAATTGTGGTAGTAAAAACAAAAATTGGCTGAATACAAGGATTTTATATCTTGGTTAGGTTTAAATAAATTATTGGTATATAACCCCTTATCTAAAACCCTTGGGACCAGATGTTCTTATCATTTAGCATGCTTCGGAATTACACAAGCTAATATGCTAAGTAACACATAAGTTAACCTTGTGTAACATTTCCAACTGAGATTGGAGAAGGACTCATTGATCAAAGAAAATTATTTTCCTTCATCTAAATATATGCAGAGTCACATAAAGTGAGAGAACCAGTGACTATAATGTGAGACAAAGAAAGTCAATCGGGTCAAGTTAACCACAAACTGAGTTTTAGTACAAAGTTATTAAAAAAAAAAAAAGGCATCATTTTCAGCATTTGAAATTGCAGCTAAGAGATTTTGAAATTGTATTACTTACATGTGTAAGAAATGTAGGCAGGAGTTTCAAGTTGTGGAATACATCAACTGGCTATTTCACAAATGGTGCTAATATGATAAATGGTGTGAAAGTATGGTCATAAGATTGGGTGTTGAGCCCAGGCTTCATGGTGCTCAGTCCTGTCTCTTTGCAAACCCATGGACTGTAGCCTGTCAGGCTCCTCTGTCTGTGGAATTCTCCAGGCAAGAGTATTGGAGTGGTTTACCATTTCCTCCTCCAGAGGATCTTCATAACCCAGGGATCAAAACCCATGCCTCTTGCATTGGTAGTGGCAGGCAGATTCTTAACCACTGAGCTACCTGGGAAGCCCAAGTAGAAGATAAGCAATGATCTATTTGGAGAGCAAAATAAATTTAGAGGCCAGAATTTTGAGCAATTTGTGTATATGGACACTGATGCCATGAGGAGTACGACTGTAGAGGAATTGTGTAAACTAAAATTCAAAAATCTCACAAACAGGAAAAGTGACTTGTACGTTGATTGATGATAGCAATTAGAAAAAAAAATTCTATTTTTGATTAAATGTTTTTTTGATATGTGCTTCTCAAGTGGCTCAGTGGTGATGAATCTGCTTGCCAAGGCAAGAGACACAGGAGACATGGGTTTAATCTCTAGGTCAGGAAGATTTCCTGGAGTAGGAAATGGCAACCCACTCCAGTATTCTTGATTGGAGAATTCCATGGACTCAGAAACCTGAATTCCTGGCAGGCTACTGTCATGGAGCTGCAAAGAGTCAGACATCACTGAGCATGCACAGGACATAATTTCTTTTGATATAACTCTTTTGCTCTTGTTTAAAAAAGTTTATTCTTATATTGTCTTTTAGTCCTTGATAAAATGACACATTCTCACATCACAAATCAAAACGTGGAATAGAAAATAGACAGTAAATTATATGTTTGTTTAGTGAATCAAACAAGAATTGTCTTAAAATCCATTTCCCCCGTTCTGAGCAGACAAAAAAGTTATGAACTTCAGAAAGGAGAGGTCACTATTTGGACTTAGAGCCTGGAGTGGTAACTTGCATGCTTTCCTATAGCAATGGTAGTTTCTCTTTTCTCCTTCTTAGAGAAGAAAACTAAACAAAAAAAGACATTCTCCATTTAAAGCTTTGCAATTCAGGTAGAGTGTATATTGCCTCTCAAGAAATTATACATTGAGATAATGTGAGATTTCAGATCATCAAATCACATACAAGAATCTTAGAATTACACAATGTCAAACTTCAATCATAATTTCAAAGACATAAGTAGTCCTGAGGCACCAAGTGAAGCAGCAATATGCCTAGATTACAGACTAGTTTCCCATTTTCCTAACTCATTAGAAAATACTGAGATTCAGACATAATATTTGAGTTTTCTAAATGCTATGTGCCATCCGTGATTACATAAAAGGTAACTAGTATCATAATGCAATGTATCCATTTTATATATCAATAACTTGTCTGACATTTTCCAGGTAGCTATGTATCCTCGACATCAATGGGCTGTTGGCTGTTTTATAAGTAATCCTAGTGAAATAAGGCATATTCTGCTGGTAAATATCATCAGCGACTTTAACAAATATCTGTCATTAGCATGTTTTCAAAGGGATTTGACCAGAATGGACTGTAAGATCTCTGGGTAACTTTCTTCTCAATTTACTTTCTTACTTCCATTAATATGTCCTTGAGATGTGTGTCTCAGTTATCTTTATGTAATTTGCCTTAAAACAGTTTCTGTAATATTTTATTTAAAGAAAGCCTTTTAAGATCCCAGTGACCATCTTGGTTTTGAAACATATACTGAGCATCATGAATTATTGCTACTAAGCATATTGATGGGCTTCCCTGGTGGCTCAGATGGTAAAGAATCTGCCCACAATATGAGAGACCTCAGGTTTGATCCCTGGGGCAGGAAGATACCTTGAGAAGGAAATGGCAACCCACTCCAGTATTCTTGCCTGGAGAATTTCATGGACAGAGGAGCCTGGCAGGCTACAGTCCATGGGGTCACAAAGATTTGGACAGGACTGAGTGACTTTCACATACAAGCATGTTGATAGGAGCTATATTCCTTCTGAGATCTTTTAACAGTAAACTTTAAGATTAGATATCTTGCTTTTTATTGTTTTGTTACCCATAGTCATTTGAACACGTGTAAGATTGTAATAGAGTATGTAATCTATCTAAAGCCACTTATTTATTTATTTTTTCTGGCCAGTAATTCTCCATGAAATTGAAAGTGTTAGTTGTTTAGTTGTGCCGGACTTTTGGCAACCCCCTGGACTGTGCCTGCCAGGCTCCTCTGTCCATGGGATTCTCCAGGTAAGAATATTGGAGTGGGTTGCCATTTCCTCTTCCTGACCCAGGGACTGAACCTGGGTCTCCTGCACTGCAGGCAGATTCTTTACCATCTAAGCCACCAGCGAAGCCCCAGTTCTCCATAGGTATTACATTAATTTGATGCTTCAGATGAGCTTCCAGAAATATACTCTTTTCCTATGAGTCACTGTGTATGTAGGTTTAATTTTCATTTAGTTCTAGCAATGAACTTATAACCCTTTTCTTACAATACATACATTTAGAAGAAAGATAAAAATATTAATTGATACACAGTACATCAGTTAAGTTATATTATCCTTACTTTTTCTCAACATAAATTATCTTTAGCCACTAACTACATACTACCAGTGACTGGGTAGAAACCAGATGCCATTAACTAATAATTGTAGAATATACTAGTTTGTGAACATAGCTGTGTTCCAGATATCTACCTCAGGTTTTTATAAACACTGACTTCCAAGTGGCACATTTATCACTATTCATCAACTCCTGTGGGGATTCTTTCCTCTGTCCAATTCCAACCAACTGCTCTACACTATTATACTACTTGAAGTGATCGTGTTACAACCAACCTCCACTAGTATGTGTTAGTTGATCAGTCATGTCCAGTTCTTTGTGAATCCATGGACTGTAGCCCGCCAGGCTCCTCTGTCCATGGAATTCTCCAGGCAAGAATACTCGAGTGGGTTGCCATTTCCTTCTCCAGGTATATCTTCCCAACCCTGGGATCGAACCTGGGTTTCCTGCACTGCAGGCAGATTCTTCAGTGTCTGAGCCACCAGGGAAGCCAATTGCTCTACAAAAAGGTCAAATTCTGTTTTTAATCTGCATTTCAAAATGGCATCTGAGAATAAAGGTAAAGAAAACATAGGCATGTTCTGCCCTGAGACTTATACAGTGTTCCCATAAATGAACACTGCTATTCCCCACTTAGCAATTTTGACCTTTAAAGTCATTTTGTTCCCACACTGTTTAGAATGTCAATCGTCCTTCTGGGTGAGGGTTTCTAAGCACACTCTTGGTATTGTTGATGGGTCTGATGTTCTATTACATTAAAGTAATTAGTCCCTTTTCTCAATCAACCAAAATAGTTGTGCATAACATTTGCCCTGAGTTTTAGAAGGCTAATTGACCTAAATCTTTGCATCTAGCCTAAGAGCTTTCATTAGAAATTGGAAGAACACATTTTTGACCTCTCGGTAAAACTTAATCAAATATCACCATTTTAATTGGAGGGAAAAATTCAGAATCTGTTCAAGTGTTTCTGTCCTAAATCATAATCTTCTTAATTTGATTTGGGTCTCTCTAAATTAGGATAGGTAGAAAAAAATTATCTTGGTGTTTTAACATATAGGGTCATGTGACTCTTCCATCTCATTGATGAGGTGAGATGAGATCTCACTGATCTCATTGATGAGATGAGATGAGAAGATCATCAGTGGAAATTCTGCCAATTAATTTTTATGTATTCTATCTTGTTCTTCAAATGACATGAATCTTGTTTCTATTAATCAGCCCTGTGGTAAAAACTGAGTTATCAAGTCAGTTACTACTTCCTATTTTTTTTTTTTTTTTCTTTTAATTCCTATAACAAAACACAGAAGGCTCAGACTGGGCAGTCCTTACCACAGCGAGACAGCATCTGTCATGCGTGCTAAGTTGCTTCAGTTGTGTCCAACTCTTTGGCCCAATGGACTGTAGCCTTCCAGGCTCTTCTGTCCATGGGAATCTTCAGGCAAGAGTACTGGAGTGGGTTGCCATTCCCCCCTCCAGGGGATCTTCCTGACCAAGGGATTGAATCCATGTCTCTTACATCTCCTACATTGGTAGGTGGATTCTTTACCACTAGCGACACTAGTGTTAACCTTTCTTATTTTTTAATTCATTTCTTTCTTTTTTTTTTCAGCTTTTTAAAATTGTATTTTATTTTTACTTATCATTTTTAAGATTTTTTTTCATTTATTTTTATTATTTGGAGGTTAACTACTTTACAATATTGTAGTGGTTTTTGCCATACATTGACATGAATCAGCCATGGATTTACATGTGTTCCCTATCCCTATCCCCCTCCCACCTCCCTCCCCATCCCATCCCTCTGGGTCTTCCCGGTGCACCAGCCCTGAGCACTTGTCTCATGCATCCAACCTGGCTGGTGATCTGTTTCACCCTTGATAGTATACTTGTTTCAATGCTGTTCTCTCAGAACATCCCACCCTTGCCTTCTCCCAGAGTCCAAAAGTCTGTTCTGTACATCTGTGTCTCTTTTTCTGTTTTGCATATAGGGTTATCATTACCATCTTTTTAAATTCCATATATATGCGTTAGCATACTGTATTGGTCTTTATCTTTCTGGCTTACTTCATTCTGTATAGTGGGCTCCAGTTTCATCCATCTTATTAGGACTGATTCAAATGGATTCTTTTTAATGGCTGAGTAATATTCCATTGGAAGCTATGGTACATATACACAATGGAATAATTCATTTCTTATCTTTAAATTCTTAGCACCATGCCATAAAAATTACCATGGGCCAGAAAAAATTTGGTTAACATTCTAGCATTCTGCTCTGTAATCTTGTCCTTAGATTAGTGTGTGTGTGTGTGTGTGTGTGTGTGTGTGTGTGTGTGTGTGTTGCTAGTCACTCAGTTGTATCCAACTCTTTGCAACCCCATGGACTGTAGCCCACCAGGTTCCTCTATCTATGGAACTTTCCAGGCAAGAATACTGGAGTGGGTTGTCATTTCCTCCTCCAGGGGATCTTCCAACCCAGGTATTGAACTTACATCTCCTGCTTGACAGGCAGATTCTCTATCAATGAACCACCTGGAAAGTCCAAATAATCCATAAATTTTCATAATTATATAGAAAATGGAATTTCACAGTATATGTGATTTGAAGTTTTTAAATAAGAATAGCAATTAACGTAACATTAGTTCTGAAACTGAGTTGACACCAGAAGAATCACCCTAATAATGGAATATTGTATAATTAGGAAGGTATAAGGGTGTAAACCCTTCCACTGTGTAGATCACAATAAACTGTGGAAAATTCTGAAAGAGATGGGAATACCAGAACACGTGACCTGCCTCTTGAGAAACCTGTATGCAGGTCAGGAAGCCACAGTTAGAACTGGACATGGAACAGCAGACTGGTTCCAAATAGGAAAAGGAGTATGTCAAAGCTGTATGTTGTCACCCTGCTTATTTAACTTCTATGCAGAGTACATCATGAGAAACGCTGGGCTGGAAGAAGCACAAGCTGGAATCAAGAATGCCGGAAGAAATATCAATAACCTCGGATATGCAGATGACACCACCCTCATGGCAGAGAGTGAAGAGGAACTAAAAGGCCTCTTGATGAAAGAGATGAGTGAAAAAGTTGGCTTAAAGCTTAACATTCAGAAAACAAAGATCATGGCATTTGGTCCCATCACCTCATGGGAAATAGATGGGGAGACAGTGGAAACAGTGTCAGACTGTATTTTTTGGGGCTCCAAAATCCCTGCAGATGGTGACTGCAGCCATGAAATTAAAAGATGCTTACTCCTTGGAAGGAAAGTTATGACCAACCTAGATAGCATATTAAAAAGCAGAGACATTACTTTGCCAACAAAGGTCCGTCTGGTCAAGGCTATGGTTTTTCCAGTGGTCATGTATGGATGTGAGAGTTGGACTGTGAAGAAAGCTGAGCCCTCCAAAATTGATGGTTTTGAACTGTGGTGTTGGGAGAATACTCTTGAGAGTCCCTTGGACTGCAAGGAGATCCAACCAGTCCATCCTAAAGGAGATCAATCCTGGGTGTTCATTGGAAGGACTGATGCTGAAGCTGAAACTCCAGTACTTTGGCCACCTCATGCAAAGAGTTGACTCATTGGAAAAGACCCTGTCGTTGGGAGGGATTGGGGGCAGGAGGAGAAGGGGATGACAGAGGATGAGATGACTGGATGGCATCACCGACTCAATGGGCATGAGTTTGAGTAAACTCCGAGAGTTGGTGATGGACAGGGAGGCCTGGTGTGCTGCGATTCATGGGGTCACAAAGAGTCGGACACAACTGAGCTACTGAACTGAACTGAACTGAAGGGTGTATCATGTACTCTTAATTCTGTAACATGTTCAATTCATTTGAAACCTTCACCCAAACTCATATGGATGTGAAGAATGCTCAATCTACATTTTTTTCCCTCCAGCCATGTAAAATTTCTTAAAACTAGAGTGGTAAGGACACCACATAGCACTCAGAAATCTCCTATTTTCTAAAGAAAATGTCAAATTAATCTGCAGGATCAATTTTCTGCTTGTTGATGATTACAGGTCCTTCTGTTGAAAATTCTTGGGACTGGAAAAGCCTAACATTAGTGAAAAAGGAATATATATCTCTTATGTTTGGAAAGAGTCATTTATGGATCTTTTGTTGGTATATGGATCAAACACCCAGCAGGGAGAGTCACAAATCCACATAATGTCCCTCTGTGTACAATTTTGCATTTGATGTTCAGATTTAACTGACAGATGTGTAAAATCACACATAATTGAATGACTCCCTATTGACTTCACAGCTGTATTGTAGAAACTGGAGCCTGTGAATTATTACAGGGATGGTCAGCAAGAAGCCATACAACATCATCCATATCCATGAGTTAAGGGACTCATTTATAAATAGGAGCTTGGATTTATGTGTAACTTTTTTCATGAAATGTGATTTCTAAGATATAATCTTTAGTTTAGGAACTGCTCATAAAATTTTTAGTGGTTATGCAATGGCTGTTATAGAATTGAACTAACAGCATCAAATTAACAGAAATATGTTTTTTCATTGTTTTCTGATTTTATTTCCTTAATTGCTTATAATTCTTTTTTTGTAATACTCCTCATATTCATTTTGAAATTAAGTGATGCATGACTTTTGTTTGAATTACAGTAAGAATTCATTCTGTGTGTACTTTAAAAATCCTGTTTATTCAAAACTGCAAATCACCAATGAAAACCAAAATTAATCCAGAATTAAATTTGGTTGACAACCTTCAAAAGTCTTCTCTGTAACTTAAGTGAACTTTCAAAAATCTTGCATATCTGTTACTCTTTCTATTCTTCGGGTTGAATCTGAAAATTGCAAATGGATCTGTTCTGAACTGTGATTATCATTCAGGGAGAAAAAGCAGAGAAAGTGACATTGTTTCTCTTACTATTTCATGAGACAAACTGTAGAGTCAGTCTATTTCTTGCTTTAACAACAGCATTTTGTAGACATTAATTAAACATGATTCAAAGAATATCACAGATATCAATTAGGTTAGCTATTCCATTAAAAGGGATGAAAAGCAGTTAGAAAGACAGAGGCAGACTCTTCCCCCTAGTATCCCACACTCTGAAATCTCAAGAAGTCAGAAGGTTTTTACCTTTAGAACTCAAGGCACATATGTTCAGATCACCAAAGTGTGGTTCCTACCAACTTCCCCCGTTTGTTCTTTGAAACTATGTGGCCTATATACTGTGGTAAGTTTTTATCTTTAAAATAAATCTTATCTTCCTTAATCAAGACCTCCCAAATTTAAAGAGGGCAAATGGCTAAGTTTTGTAAAGAAAAGGTTCCCCAGCCTTCCTTTCTGTGAAAGTGTGGCCACATGGTCAAGCTCTAGGCAATGCGTGCTCATTGGTTATAGCACATGGCCCACTGCTCTAATTCCTTCTTCCACCTTATTTCTTGGTATACAAATGAAATAATAGAATCCCCAGTAGCCATCCTAGACCATGATGATGAAGTTCACATTCAGGGATGTCAGGATGATGAACTAGAAGGAAACTGTTCCTGAGCACTAGGGAGATACAGTCTCATCATTTTTCTGCCAGTGTCTGCCCCTCTATATACATGAAAGGGAATAGGTTTCTCTTTTGTTAAAACATCTTTTAGACTTCATTACTTCCTGCATCCAAGTTAAATTCTGAGTCAGTGTCTAAACCTACAGTCATTTCTTGGGAAAGAAGCATGTGAAGGAAGTTCTCACCTCCATAAAGTTTCTTCCTGTGACCAAAAAACAATCCTGGAGATTAGTATATAGACTTCATTTCACCCTGAAAATGGTCTGAAAATTGTCATGATAGAATCAACTTTAAACATAGAACACACAGCTATATCAGAAGGGGGTGTAAAGTGACCAGTATGAACCACATCAAGTACCCTGAGAAAATGCCAGCATCATAAAAATATGACCAATTTGAATACAAATTATCACTTTAAATTCCACCAAAATTATATCTACCATGTTCATGGATAGGAAGACTTGATATCTTTAAGACATATATTCTCCTGAAATTAACCTATTTGCAATTTATTCCCAAAAATATACATGCTGCAACAAACCAAAAATAAAAAGACACAACTGAAGAATTATGTTGTATGACATACCCTAATAAATATGAATGTATATCACAATTACAATTTATAAGTGATATTAATTTGGTCAGCATGAAATAGTTCCAGAAGGCAACTTATCAATGTGAAAGAACAGAAACATACACATGTATATGACATTAGATGAGTTATTGAATAGTGATGCTGGCTCAATTATTTTATTTTTATAGGAAAATAAAGATCTTCATCTTATCTCATACAAACATATCAATTCTCCATGGATTAATAATCTTTGGATTAAAGGGAATTTATGTCTATTATTTAGGGATGGTTAGGAAACCAGAGGACTTCCCAGGTGTTGCTAGTGGTAAAGAACCCACCTGTCAATGCAGGAGACATAAGAGACACAGGTTCCATCCCTGGGTCAGAAAGATCCCCTGGAGGAGGGCATGGCTACCCACTCCAGTATTTTTGCCTGGAGAGTCCCATGGATGGAGGAGCCTAACGGGCTATAGTCCACGGCATTGGAAAGAGTCAGACAAAACTGAGATGGCTTAGCATGCACATAGGAAACCAGAGCCAGTGTGTGTGATATGGAAATAAAGGGGATTATTTTAAAGATAAGAGCTTACTTATTGTGTCCAAAGTTAAGAAAGTAAAGGCTGAAAAGAAAGCTACTAGAAGATAAGATAAATGCCTTTAACCAGGGTCCACACATTGGTGCTGCTGAAGAGATCTGTGAAAGGTCTTTGCCCTCGTTTCCAGTGCAGGGCTTGTAGTCAAACTATGACTACAGCTGCCAGTCAAGGAGGAAAACTGATTTTGATCTCCATGCTAGCAGAATCAGCATTCCAGGAGGGCTTGCTATAAGACAAATTTCTCTGTTCCAACCCCAGCCTTTCTGACTCAGTAGGTTGGTGGCAGGATAATTTGTGTCTCCACCAAGTTCCAGGTGATGCTGATCCTGTTGACCTGGGAACCACTCTTTGAGAACACCTGCATGGACCAAGGCCAACAGAGCCAGCAGTGTGAGCGGCACCAGGAGCTTGTTAGAAATGCAGAATCCCAGGATCCAAACAACATGTGCTGAATCAGAAGTCACTTTTTTTGAGTGTCACTTATGTTTCTAAAAATATCTTCTTCTTTTAGAACAGTTTTAGGCTCACAGAAAAATTTGGCTGATAGTACAAAGAGTTCCCATATATCCCACACTCAGCTTCCCGTATTATTAACATAATACATTAGGTATGTTTGTCACAATTAATGAACCAATGTATGTGTGTGCTCAGTTGCACAGTCGTATCTGACTCTTTGTGACCCCATGGACTGTAGCAGCCTGCCAGGCTCCTCTGTCCATGGGACTTCCCAGGCAAGAATACTGGAGTGGGTTTCAATTTCCTCCTCCAGGGGATCTTGACAACTCAGGGATCAAACCAGAGTCTCCTGTGTCTCATGCATTGGCAGGTTGAATCTTTGCCACTGAGCCACCTGGGAAGCTAATGAACCAATATTGATACATTATTAACTAAAATCCTTACCTGATTGAGATTTCCTTAGGTTGTACCCATTGTTCTTTTCCTGTCCTAGAGGCCTGTCTAGGACTCATATCATATTGAGGCATCTATGTCTTCTTGGGTTCCTCTTGGCTGTGACAGTTACTCAGTCTCTCCTTTTTGATGACCCTGCCAGTGATGAGTAGTACTGGTTAGGTAATTTGTAGTGTGTCCCTTCATGACTTTTATCTCATGAGTAAACTGGACATATGGGTTTGCAGGAGGAAAACCACAGAGAAGAACCGACACTCTCCTCATTTCATGTCAAAGATATATACTATTGACATGACTTATCACTGTTGATGTTTGCCTTGATCACTGGTTCGAGATTGTTGTTGCTATTCAGTCACTCAGTCGTGTCTGACTCTTTGCCACCCCACGGATGGCAGCACACCAGCCTTCCCTGTCCTTCACTATCTCCCAGAGTTTGCTCAAACTCATGTCCATTGAATCAGTGATGCCATCCAACCGCCTCATCCTCTGTTGTCCCCTTCTTCTCCCACCTTCAATCTTTCCCAGCATCAGGTTCTTTTCAATGAGTCAGCTCTTTGCATCAGGTTGCCAAAGTATTGGAGCTTCAGCATCAGCCCTTTCAATGAATATTCAGGGTTTATTTCCTTTAGGATTGACTGGTTTGATCTCCTTGCAGTCCAAATGACTTTCAGGAGTCTTCTTTAGCACCACATTTCAAAAGCATGAATTCTTTGGTGCTCAGCCTACTTTATGGTCCAACTCACATATGTATATAACTACGGGAAAAACCATAGCTTTGACTAGATGGACCTTTGTCAGCAAAGTGATATCTCTGCTTTTTAATATGCTGTCTAGATTTGTGATAGTATTTATCAGATTTCTTGACTTTAAAATCATTCTTTTCCCCCCTACTTTCCATACTTTCCTCTTTAGGATGAAGTAACTCTGTAGCCCACACTTTATAAGTAGGAACTTAACATTTTACTTTCTTGGGGGCAGAATGTCTACATGGAATTTTTGTAAATCTTTGCTTTCAGAGTTTGGAATTGCAGTGTTTATTTCAGTGTAAGACTTAGGAAAGGTAGATGGATGATTTTATTTCTGCCTAATGGTTCCCATAAATCTAATTACCAATGGCTCTGAGATTCGTGCACAACTGGAATATGTGAGTGCATGCTTATGAACATGTGGAATCCAGCTGTATTTGAAAGAAAAACCTTAGATTGAACAGCCACCTGTTTGGAAGCGGATCTTAATTGGAAGTTAATGATGCCTCCCAATAATTTACTACTTTAGCTGAACGTACAGTGTCAGCTGCAGCCCGGATAAAAAGAGCTACAACTCATATAGTTCAAAATGATCTGCCAAGGCCCACCTGGACTGCACCTGCAAAACCAGCTGTGGTTTGTTCGCTCTCACAATTCGTGTCAACATTTCCATGCCAACGCATCATTAGGTCTGAGTTTTATGGAGCTTCTGTCTCACTCCTCCACTGATGGGGAATAATTAAGTGGGGTTTAAAGTAGTGGGACTATTCAGTTTGTGGAGAATAGGACAGGATCTTTTGATTCAAACAGTAAAGAATCTGCCTCCAATGCAGGAGACCTGAGTTGGACCCCTGTCGGAGAGATCACTTGGAGAAGGGAATGGCAACCTACTCCAGTATTCTTGCCTGGAGAATTCCATGAACAGAGTAGCCTGGTGGGCTACCGCCCATGGGGTTGCAAAGAGTCAGACACCACTGAGCCACTTTCACTTTCACTTTTCTATCTCACAAGTTAGGTTGAAGAATCTGGTAAAATTTACCCATCATTAAGTGGGAAAGCAAAAGAATTGTTTGTATCTCCTGCTTTGGTTGTTAGGGTTATCTTCACAGGATACTTACTACATGGAAAACATAGTTGAAGGGAGCTTCTAAGCGATCCATCAGAAAAATGATGTAAAGCCTATTTCCTGCTTTTGACACAATATACTCCCTCATATCAGAGAAGGCAATGGCACCCCACTCCAGTACTCTTGCCTGGAAAATTCCATGGATGGAGGAGCCTGGTGGGCTGCAGTCCATGGGGTCGCTAAGAGTCGGACGCGACTGAGCGACTTCACTTTCACTTTTCACTTTCATGCGCTGGAGAAGGAAATGGCAACCCACTCCAGTGTCCTTGCCTGGAGAATCCCAGGGACAAAGGAGCCTGGTGGGCTGCCGTCTATGGGGTTGCATAGAGTTGGACACTGAAGTGACTTAGCAGCAGCAGCAGCACTCCCTCATATATTTGTAAAAATGTGTAAACAATAAAGACTGGGACAAGAAACAGAAGTTCCCTTTCTACTTCATCCAAATAAAAGCTGGATTGAGAAAAACAGTCATTCCTACATGGCTTGAAGGTAATACAAAGCAAGAATAAACAAAAGGATCTCAAAAGAGAAATGGCATCAATCCATACTGTAAAATATAACTGTCATCATCAAAGTGCTTGAGGGTTTGGACCATACATTATTAATAATTAGGACTAAAAATAAGGAGTTTGTCAGAACGTGTTAAAGTAATATAATTTTTAATGTTAAAAAATTCTTAATACTTTGATATATGAAGACTACAATCTTATTAACATAAATATAATTTATGTAGCATTGTATTATAAATAATAGAAATAGAGCATGTTTAAAAATAATGAAAATTATAGAGAAAATATGCTTATAATTACAATGTATAAAATGAAATAATTATAATCAATGTATCACATTTAAAACATTCACTAATTCATAAAATCAAATTGGCATTGATAACATTCTGGTTCTGTGTCTGCCTGTAAAATGATATTCACCAAGCATGTAGGTAGGGACTGTGTGTGGTAGGAAAGTGAGTGTTAGAATGCCAAGGAAGTATATAATTGCAATCAAACAAGAAATGAATGCAACTAAAGCTCAGTTGGAATCCACAGAAAGGAAATATTCTTATGTAAATGGTATGAGGGTGAAATTAAAGTAGGTGGTTTCATATAATTATATATACACATATATGTACTCATATGTGTATGTACATATATGTGTTATATATATGCATATATCAAATGCATGTGAATGGAACATGGTTTTAAAAAGTAAATCAATGGGAAGTTTTCTAGTAATATGCTAGATATTTGGTTAACCTTTGGATATTTAGGTTAATCTTGGCCTGAATTTAGGATGCAATAACTGGGAAAACAGGTTTTTAATCTTCTTATAAATGTGAGAGTTCTGTCAAATAGTAAGGAATCATCTGACCAAAATCTTAAGTGACTTTGGGACTCCAGAAAGGAAAGGGTGGCACCAAGCTGATAATTCTCTGAGGATATTCACCACCTGGCAGAATAATACTTAGGTTTGAAGAGACAGAAATGAAAATTCCAGGTCTGCTCTTGGTGGGGATTGTAATAGGAGACTTTATCCAAGCTTAGGCACTAAAGAACTATAACTCTGACATGAGTTAGAAGTAAAACTATCATACTCCCTTATCCTTCAGAGTTCCTTGGACTTCAGTGAGACCAAAGCAGTCAATCATAAAGGAAATCCACCCTGAATATTCACTGGAAGGACTATGGATAAAGCTCCATACTTTGCCACCCTGATGCGAAGAGCTGACTAACTGGAAAAGACCCTAATACTGGGAAAGATTGAAGGCAAGAGAAGGGGCAACAAAGAATGAGATGGTTAGGTAGCATCACTGACTCAATGGACATGAATTTGAGCAAACTCCAGGAGGTAGTGGAAAACAGAGTGGCCTGGCGTGCTACAGTCCCTGAGGTTGCAAAGAGGTGGACACGACTTAGTGACTGGAAAACAACAACACAGAAACTCCCTTATCCAGAGGAATCTGAAAGGAAAGTTGCATTGGTGCTGAGCAGAAGAAATGAGTCATTGAGCAACAGAACTAGAAATTGGGTCCTATGGAATGACAGTCACAAATCCACTTTCTAGGGTGGTCCATATCACTGTAAGCCTTAGATACAGGTACTTTTCCAAGATGATAACACCAGTAGGTGCCTGGATTGTTAACATAAATTCTCACAAACCTCAGGGGTCTCTAATCAAATTTGAAATTGTCTTTAATCAAGGTTGAAAAGTTTTGGCCATTAGTTCTTCAAATTGTCTGTCCCTTTCTCTCTCCTCACTCTGGGACGGGCATAATGTGTATGTTGGTCCACTTAATGGATCTCTTAGACTGCTCATTTTCCTTCATTTGTTTTTCTTTTCATGTTTCAGACTATATAATTTCAATTGTTTATTTTTAATTCCACTGATTCGTTCTACTGACAGCTTACATCTTCTGTTGAACACTATAGTAAATTTTTATTTCAGTTATTGTACTTTTAAGCTTCAGAATATCTGTTTGGCTCCTCCCTATGATTTCTATCTCTTTATTGGCAATCTCACTGTGTTCATACATAATTTTCCTCATTTTCTTTAGTTCTTCTGCTTTCTGAGTATACTTAAGATGGTTTAAAGTCTTTGCCTAGTAGGTTCAATGTCTCTTTTCCTCACAGAAAGTTTCTTCCTTCTTTAAATGAACTATACTTCATTGTGTATTTTGTACTTTTGTTTGCTTGCATAAAATGGAAGTTTTAATATTGAAATTTTGTAACATTATAAATCTGGCCCTCCACCTTCTCCAGATTTTATTTTTTCCCAAAAATACTATTTTACTTTATTTTTAAAAGTTTTTTGTTGTTTTTTAAAAAATTATTTGCTTTACAATGTTGGGTTAGTTTTTCTGTATAGCAAAGTGAATCAGTAACACATATACATATATCCCCTCTTCCATGGATTTCCTTACCATTTAGGTCACCACAAAGTATTGAGAAGAGTTCCCTGTGCTATACAATAGGATCTCATCCATTATCTATTTTATACCTAGTAGAGCATATATGTCAGTCCCAATCTCCCAATCCATCCCACCCCATCCCTAGGTTTGATATTTTTGATTGTTGCTTTTCTTCATCCAGCTTTTAACAGAGATATCCTTGAATGCCAGAAGCTTAAACAAAAGAGTACAAAATAAAAATTCCTCCCTCAATCTATGTGGATTAGCTCTGTGGTGGGATCTTCCCTTAAAAATGGCTAGACCACTCACAATCCTGCTTCACGCTCAACCTTTACTTTCTGCTTCTTCTGAGCCTTTAGATCAACCAGTGGTGAAAAGTTAGAGTCTTTTTGATCTTTTATGAGCATGTGTCTCATCCTGGACTTGTGTACTACTTTGCAGATTCCCAAATATACATAAGGACTTTTTAATGTCTTAATTTCCAGATGAAATTCTCTCCACAGATTTTCCTTCTACTTATGGTGTAGTCTTTTCTGTTTCAACCATAGTATCTTGCCCTTGAGAGCTTCAGGCTTTTCAATCATCTTACAGTGTTTTGAGAAATTCTCATGGCTTTTCCACTTTAAATGGATTCCAAACTAAGAGAAATAGAGATGACTGCCTTGTGTCAGTCCTTTAGGTAACTTCAGATATTTTAGAACAGACAAACACAATAATTTGTGAATAAAGGCTTCCCTGCTTCCTCTAAAAGCAGTGAACAGGATCCCACTAGGAATGTGGGCTGGCTTCTTTAAGATAGCTGCTAAGTTGAGGAAGAGATGAGTCAAGAGCAGTCTCACCATGGACCAATCCAACAAAACAATCCAATAATTTTTAACTTGTTTTTCTGTTGATTAAACATTTGCTTGAATGTTGTAAAACTCAACTCAATTTATTCAAGAAGAATAACACACTTAAATATAAATGAAAGGGCAAAAAGAATAAAGCAAGTAAGGATTACATACATTTTACTGCAGTAGGAAGAAGAGAAGAGAGAAAGTGACATCACAAATAGTGTTATTGACTAAATTTTTCCAAAATTGATTACAGTCACTAATGAGTAGATTCTAGAAATTCAGTGAAAGCAGACAGTAGTTAATTAAGAAAAAAATCTACAAGACACATAAGAAAGAACCTCATGAAATGTAAAGATAAATAAAAGATCCAAAAATATTCAGAGGAGAAACATGCACAATTTAAAGAGAACAATAACTAATTTTTCAGAAACAATGAAGGTCAGCAGATAGACAAATAATAGCTGATAGACAGAAGATATCATCAATATGTTGTAAGAAAATAAGTATCAGACTTGAAGTCTATTATACAAACAGTTAAAAAATTTAAGAATTTTAATATTCTTTAAATAAATATTTAATTGTAAAAAGCTAAAAAGTTGACAAAACAAACCATAACTAAAAATAAGATATGAAGAAGTTACCTCTGTAGGATGGATACTCCTTCTACAAAGAAGTTTAGAGATTTAGAAAAAATGATAAGAAGAACAAATGAAAGATAGCAGGAAAGGAAGGGAAAGAGAGGAAATGTTTTTAATTAAAACAAATGTTTTAATTAACAAAAGTCTTGCTATAATAAACAAGATAAAATTATAACCTAAACTAATTATAAGTTAGATAGAACTAGGTAGTTCAGGAGGTTAAAGTTATCTAGTCATTTTTCTTTATGGCTCAGTAATAATGTAATAAATATATTATAATTAGGTTTTATAGGTTAAATAATTAAAATCATTGCAGTTTCTTAAGATTTCAAACTGGTAGAAAATATTATGATAAAAGAGTATAATGATGAAATAATATAAAAGATACAGAAAAAGAAACTATACTAGGACAAACAGAAAGCACAGAAAGTAATTTTGACTTAAACATATTAGTAAATTTATTAAAATAAAGATATCAAAATTTTCAGCTAAGAAACAAGTTGTTAGAGTCAATTAAAAACAGAACACAATTATTTCATGCTTAGAAAGACATAGCTAATATATATATACATGTACATACAATAGGTGAGTATAATGCTGTAGCTATATTATTAATAGACAATGAGATATTACACTAGATATAAAGAGGGTCACTTTGGTGATTAAATACACCATGATTATAAATTAGTATGAATTTTTAAATACTGCCTAAATGTAAAAACATCAAAAAGGACAGAAGTAGAGCAAGACACATAAAAATTCATAATCATATTGGGAGATTTTAATAATTTTAATATGAAAAACAAGCAAATAAAAATATATAGGGATCTAAAGTACATAAACCTCATTAAAAACACTTAATATCTATATATATATTTGAATTTTATATTATATATATGAATTTTATATAAATCACTAAATATAAAGTAACATGTGAACACTTATATGTATATATAATGTATACATATAAAGCTATACACTGCTCCTAACAAGTGCAATATACAAAATTTGTAAATATGGATTATTTAATGGTTCATAATTCAGATTTCAAGGCTGTATATTGTCACCCTACTTATTTAACTTATATCCAGAGTACATCATGAGAAACGCTGGGCTGGAAGAAGCACAAGCTGGAATCAAGATAGCCGGAAGAAATATCAATAAACTCAGATATGCAGATGACACCACCCTTATGGCAGAAAGTGAAGAGGAACTAAAAAGCCTCTTCATGAAAGTGAAAAAGTTGGCTTAAAGCTCAACATTCAGAAAACTAAGATCATGGCATCTGGTCCCATCACTTCATGGCAAATAGATGGGGAAACAGTGGAAACAGTGTCAGACTATTTTTTTGGACTCCAAAATCACTGCAGATGGTGATTGCAGCCATGAAATTAAAAGATGCTTACTCCTTGGAAGGAAAGTTTTGACCAACCTAGATAGCATATTAAAAAGCAGAGACATGCTCTCTTTTCATTTTGGTGGTGGGCTGGTTGAAGATGGAGTCCACTGAGGAAGAAAAGCTTGGGTCTTCAGCACTGCATGTGCCAGCCCAGAAGCAGCAGTGTGAAAACCTCTATAACATGTGCAGACCCCTAAAAATTAAGGAGATTTTGATTTGGACATTCTCAGTAGGAATGGTTAAAGGTTAATGGGACCATAGAGAGATGCCAGATGCTTGATAGATCCTGTAGTTCAACGTGATTCCTAGAGAGAAGCTGTTCATATGATACCAGAAAAATGAAATTTCAGGAAACTAGACTGGAGTCTCACTTCTTTTCCAGCCCAGAACGCTTGGGAGCTGTAATCCTGGATATACAGTAGAAAGTAAGAGCATTTTTGTTTTATGCATGAAGGTGGATGATTCTTCAAATTAAAGATGGACACTGACTTTTCTCACCAGAAATGGTTTATAAGAATCAACTTGCAAAAATTTAAGAGGCAGTAAAAGAAAGAGTAAAATATTTTCTTCTATCTTTCTTTGATTCTTTGCTAGATTGTAAACTCCATGAAAGCAGGATAACTTGCTTATCTGTAATACCTGACCCAGAATAGATACTCAAGAAA
The DNA here is from genome assembly GCF_033118175.1 of Dama dama. NCBI lineage: Eukaryota > Metazoa > Chordata > Mammalia > Artiodactyla > Cervidae > Dama > Dama dama. Next base: position 63,593,814 of record NC_083710.1, on the reverse strand, counting down.
TACTTGAAGTTAATTAAAATATCTGTAGAATTTTGGTTTTTTTTGAATCTCTGGAAATGACAACCATTTTAATGGCATTTCAACAAGATTACATGGAATATTTGGGACTTAAATTTTTACTTGATAAACTACCTGGATAGCAATGAGTCTTAATAATAACTTCTGTTATAATATGAAACCTGTTCTCTAGATTAAGATTCTTCTGTTAAAGCAAATATAAATATCAAATTAGATTTAGAGTAGATGATGCTGACTATCTCAGATTGAAACATAACTAGGAAAATTATTATTTCTGAAGCTCTTAGAGAAATAATATATACATAATACATAATATAGCCAGTAAGTACTTATAATATCTAAACAAGATCAAAATCAAACTTCATGGTAAAATACCAGTTAAATGGTATATGATAATGAATGCACAAATTGTGCTGTCAGAGTTTATCCAGGCTTTTTATGTTAAGAAGAATGGATTAAAGATCTGTAAATGGAAAGCAATATTTCAAGCCTATATAAAAGCAAAGACTATGGCATTGTGATACTGGATTAGCCATAAGGCAAAAGAAAGACTGATACATTTGTATACACTAAAATTCAAACTTAAGTTTGCATGCTATGTAACTGACAAAGGCTCCATTTAAATCAAGAAAATGACCAAAGGATATGAATGGGCAATTCATAGATGAGGATCCCTGAGTAGTCGTTCACATGAAAAGATGCTTAATCTAACGACTGATAAAATAACTTTACATTAAAACAACACTGAGATTCCATTTCACTGCCATCAGATGGGCAAAAATCAAAACAGAACAAATGAACTCGGACACTTAAACATGTTGCCAAGGCTGGAGTTGCTGGTAGCAGTGAAATTAATTTATTACTTTGGAGAAGGTTTGGCAACACCATTTTTTTTTTAAGATGATTATACCCAATCGTTGGGTATTCTTAAGGAGTTCTTGACATTTATACTCAAGGAAATGGGCACAGAAAGTTTATTGCAGTAAAATATTTTTAGTTGTAAAAACCTGGAACCAATGTCCATTAGAAGAATGAATAAATAAATTGTGGTATGTGGAAAAAAAAAATAAAAAGCAGAGACATTACTTTGCCAACAAAGGTCCGTCTAGTCAAGGCTATGGTTTTTCCAGTGGTCATGTATGGATGTGAGAGTTGGACTGTGAAGAAAGCTGAGTGCTGAAGAATTGATGCTTTTGAACTGTGGTGTTGGAGAAGACTCTTGAGAGTCCCTTGGACTGCAAGGAGATCCGACCAGTCCATCCTAAAGGAGATCAGTCCTGGGTGTTCATTGGAAGGACTGTTGCTGAAGCTGAAACTCCAATACTTTGGCCACCTCATGAGAAGAGTTGACTCATTGAAAAAGACCCTGATGCTGGGAGGGATTGGGGGCAGGAGGAGAAGGGGACGACAGAGGATGAGATGGTTGAATAGCATCACCGACTCGATGGACATGGGTTTGGGTGGACTCTGGGAGTTGATGATGGACAGAGAGGCCTAGCGTGCTGCACTTCATGGGGTCGCAAAGAGTCGGACACAACTGAGCGACTGAACTGAACTTAACTGAATGCAAATTTCAATAATCTGTTAATGACTGAAATAATACACAGTAATTGTAATAAACCAAAATTAATAATACTTATGGATAGTTAAATAATACCACCAGCTATTTTGAGATTGCAATGTATACTTTTAAATAGCAAAAGAGCCCCAGAAAAAATCATACTGGAAATTAGAAAATAATTTGAAATGAATTACAAACCTTTGTAATGCAGCTAAATTGATACTTAACAGAAATATCATCACATCTAATGTGCATATTGCAAATGAGAAAGATGGAAAATCATTGGGTTGGAAAGAATGTTACTCAGGGCACTGGAAAAAATTCAAAATAAACTAAAAACAGTGAAATAAACTAATGTGTAACATAGCAAAAAATAATGAAACTGAAACTAAGACACACATAAAAAATATTTTATAATATTTACAACTTTCAGGTGGCAAAAATTTGATAAATTTGCAGGAAATTTGGTCAGAACTAGGTGATAGAACATATACCAGCAATGAAAATGGACATTTGCTATAGATATTGCCAAAAGTAAAATGTAACTGTATTATGAAAAATTTTTACTAATATAATAAAATTTAACTTTGTTAGGAAGAAGAAAATGTGAAATAGAAAACATATAAAATTTATAAGGAAATTTAATTACATTAATTAAATCATAAAACAAATGAACAATCAGTAATTCAATTATAAAATATTTATGTTAAAATGAAAACAACATTCAAAATATTTACCACAAATAAAACCCATGCTCATATGATTTTCCTTAAAAACTCTAAAGCTACTAAGGGAAAAGCAAGATACGTAGCTAAAAATCTCTTGCAGAATATAAAAAATAGAGAATATATCACAAATCAAGTTTACATAAACATTATTACCAGTAACTGACATAACATGATAGGAAAGCAAAATCATGGCAACTCTAATTCAAGAAAATAAATAGAAGTCTTAAGCAAAATTTTTGCAAGCTGAAAAAATACATTATACTAGTTGGTTTGATCTCAGTAATACTGGATTGATTTTTACATCACAAAGCCAATTGTTGCATGACATCTCAAATATAGCATGGAAAAATCACATCTGTCACATAAAATGAAGAGAGGGCTTTTGATTAACTATAATACATATCCATGATTAAAAGATACTCTTAGAAAATTAAAATAAAAATGAAACTTCCATTACCTGAACATTATCTCCAAAAGCCAATAACAAACATCTTATCAATTGTGAAATGAATCTTTTCTTTGAAATCAGGAAAGAAACAAAATGCCATAAATGGTATTCCTTTTAACAATGAGCTATAAGGTTTGGTCAGTTTCTCAAATGTTTAAGAGCTTATTCATTATCATTCTAATTCTAATATATAAACACGTACATGCATGAATACACATACATGTATACACATATGACAATAATAGCATTTACTGGTGACTTCTTTTTGATTTATATGGATGAACTTGTCCATTATGTATTCTTCTGCACTTGCTTCTTTCCCCAAAACATATGCTTGTGAGATCTATTCATGTTGTGTGTAGCTACATTACATTCAGTTCCATTTAGAAAATATTACCTCAATATATAACAATTTAATTTTCCATACTACTGTTGATGGAAATTTGAGTTATTTTCAGCTTGAGGCTTTTATTAACAATACTGTTATAAAACATTCCAACACCTTGATGCCTATGCACAAGGAGAGCTAGAGTTAAGTCAGGGTAGCTTATCCTGAACTGGAATAGTTGTCAGACCATACATGGATTGTCAGTGCTGACTGTTTTTCAAAGTCACTATACCATTTTACACTCTCTAGAGCAAAGTGGAAGAATTTCATTTCTCTGCATGTTATAGCTCACTGTCGTCCATGGGGTTGCAAAGAATCAGATTCAACTGAGTAACTGAACTGAACTGACATGGTATAGCCCATGGCATTTACTATACTCAAATTTTTTAAAATTATAATATACTAGATGTAATCTTGCTTCAAATAATTTTTGACCATTGAATAGCCCTTTTTTGAACTATCTGTTGAAAGCTTGTTCATTTTTTTTTTTTTTTTGGCCTTTGTTAATTTAAAATGTATCTTGTGTTCACTTAGCTATCAATAGATCTATGGATAGCCACCCACACCCAGATGTATGGCGAGGTTGTGTACATGTATACATGGAGAGTTTAAAAGCAAAATATATGTATATACATAGTGTTTATATATGGGCTTTCTTTGCTTCCAATCTGATCACATGAACCACAGCCTTGTCTAACTCAATGAAACTAAGCCATGGCATGTAGGGCAACCCAAGACGGATGGGTCATGTTGGAGAGTTCTGACAAAATGTGGTCTGTTGGAGAAGGGAATAGCAAATCACTTCAGTATTCTTGCCTTGAGAACCCCATGAACTGTATGAAAAGGCCAAAAGATAGGACACTGAAAGATGAACTCCCCAGGTTGGTAGGTGCCCAATATGCTACTGGAGATCAGTGGGGAAGTAACTACGAAGAATGAAGGCATGGAACCAAAGCAAAAACAACACCCAGTTGTGGATGTGACTGGTGATAGAAGCAAGGTCTGATACTGTAAAGAGCAATATTGCATAGGAACTTGGAATGTTAGGTCCACGAATCAAGGCAAATTGGAAGTGGTCAAACAGGAGATGGCAAGAGTGAATGTCGACATTCTAGAAATTAGTGAACTAAAATGGACTGGAATGGGTGAATTTAACTCAGATGACGATTATATCTACTGCTGTGGGCAATAATCCCTTAGAAGAAATGGAGTAGCCATCATAGTCAACAAAAGAGTCCAAGATGCAGTACCTAGATGCAATCTCAAAAATGACAGAATGATCTCTGTTCATTTCCAAGGCAAACCATTCAACATCACGGTAATCCAAGTCTATGTCCAGACCAGTATTGCTGAAGAAGCTGAAGTTGAATGGTTCTGTGAAGACCTACAAGACCTTTTAGAACTACCTCCCCCAAAAGATGTCCTTTTCATTATAGGGGACTGGAATGCAAAAGCAGGAAGTCAAGAAACACCTGGAATAACAGGCAAATTTTGCCTTGGAGTACAGAATGAAGTAGGGTAAAGGCTAATAGAGTTTTGCTAAGAGAACACACTGGTCATAGCAAACACCCTCCTCCAGAAACACAAGAGAAGACTCTACACATGGACATCACCAGATGGTCAACACCAAAATCAGATTGATTATATTCTTTGCAGCCAAAGATGGAGAAGCGCTATACAATCAGAAAAAACAAGACCGGGAGCTGACTGTGCTCAGATCATGAACTCCTTATTGCCAAATTCAGACTTAAGTTGAAGAAAGCAGGGAAAACCAGTACACCATTCACGTATGACCTAAATCAAATCCCTAACAATTATACAGTGAAAGCGACAAATAGATTCAAGGGACTAGATCTGATATCAGAGTGACTGATGAACTATGGATGGAGGTTTGTGACATTGTACAGGAGACAGGGATCAAGACTGTCCCCAAGAAAAAGAAAGGCAAAAAGGCAAAATGGCTGTCTGAGGAGGCCTTACAAATAGCTGAGAAAAGAAGAAAAGCAAAGCAAAGGAGAATAGGAAAGATATACCCATTTGAATGCAAAGTTCCAAAGAAAAGCAAGGAGAGATAAGAAAGGCTTCTTCAGTGATCAGTGAAAAGAAATAGAGGAAAATAATAGAATGGGAAAGATTAGAGATCTCTTCAAGAAATTAGAGCTACCAAGGGAACATTTCATGAAAAGATGGGCTCAATAAAGGACGGAAATGGTATGGACCTAACAGAAGCAGAAGATATTAAGAAGAGGTGACAAGAATACACAGAATTGTACAAAAAAGATCTTCACAACCCTGATAATCATGATATGGTGTGATCACTCACTTAGAGCCAGACATCCTGGAATGTGAAGTCAAGTGGGCCTTAGGTAGCATCACTACAAACAAATCTAGTGGAGATTATGAAATTCCAGTTGATTTATTTCAAATCCTAAAAGATGATGCTGAGAATGTGCTGCACTCAATATGCCAGCAAATCTGGAAAACTCAGCAGAGGCCACAGGACTGGAAAAGGTCAGCTTTCATTCCAATTCCAAAGAAAGACAATGCCAAAGAATGCTCAAACTACTGCACAATTTCACTCATCTCACATGCTAACAGAGTAATGCTCAAAATTCTCCAAGCCAGGCTTTAGCAATATGTGAACCATGAACTTCAAGATGTTCAAGCTGGTTTTAGAAAAGACAGAAGAACCAGAGGTCAAATTGCCAACATCTGCCGGATCATCAAAAAATCAAGAGAGTTTCAGAAAAACATCTATTTCTGTTTTATTGACTATGTCAAAGCTTTTGACAGTGTAGATCACAATAAACTGTGGAAAATTCTGAAAGAGATGGGAATACCAGATCACCTGACCTACCTCTTAAGAAATCTGTTTGCAGGTCAGGACGCAACAGTTAGAACTTTACATGGAACAATAGACTGGTTTGAAATAGGAAAAGGAGTACCTCAAGGCTGTATTTTGTCACCCTGTCATTTAAGTTATATGCAGTGTACATCATGAGAAACGCTGGGCTGGGGGAAACACAAGCTGGAATCAAGATTGCTGGGAGAAATATCAATAGCCTCAGATATGCAAATGACACCACCCTTATGGCAGAAAGTGAAGAAGAACTAAAGAGCCTCTTGATGAAAGTGAAAGAGGAGAGTGAAAAAGTTGGCTTAAAGCTCAACATTCAGAAAACTAAGATCATTGGAATCCGGTCCCATCACTTTACGGAAAATAGATGGGGAAACAGTGGAAACAGTGGCTGACTTTATTTTTCTTGGGCTCCAAAATCACTGCAGATGGTGACCGAAGTCATGAAATTAAAAGACGCTTACTCCTTGGAAGGAAAGTTATACCCACCTTGACAGTATATTAAAAAGCAGAGACATTACTTTGCCAACAGAGTTCCATCTAGTTAAGGCTATGGTTTTTCCAGTGGTCATGTATGGACGTGAGAGTTGGACTATAAAGAAAGCTGAGTGCTAGAAAGTGTTCTAGTTTCATTCTTTTACAAGTGGTTGACCAGTTTTCCCAGCACCACTTGTTAAAGAGGTTGTCTTTTTTCCATTGTATATCCTTGCCTCCTTTGTCAAAGATAAGCTGTCCATAGGTTCGTGGATTTATCTCTGGGCTTTCTATTTTGTTCCACTGATCTATATTTCTGTCTTTGTGCCAGTACCATACTAGAACTGCCATATGACCCAGCAATCCCACTTCTGGGCATACACACTGAGGAAACCAGATCTGAAAGAGACACGTGCACCCCAATGTTCATCGCAGCACTGTTTATAATAGCCAGGACATGGAAGCAACCTAGATGCCCATCAGCAGATGAATGGGTAAGGAAGCTGTGGTACATATACACCATGGAATATTACTCAGCCATTAAAAAGAATTCATTTGAACCAGTCCTAATGAGATGGATGAAGCTGGAGCCCCTTATACAGAGTGAAGTAAGCCAGAAAGATAAAGAACATTACAGCATACTAACACATATATATGGAATTTAGAAAGATGGTAACAATAACCCTATATGCAAAACAGAAAAAGAGACACAGAAATACAGAACAGACTTTTGAACTCTGTGGGAGAAGGTGAGGGTGGGATATTTCAAAAGAACAGCATGTATACTATCTATGGTGAAACAGATCACCAGCCCAGGTGGGATGCATGAGACAAGTGCTCCGGCCTGGTGCACTGGGAGGACCCGGGGGAATCGGGTGGAGAGGGAGGTGGGAGCAGGGATTGGGAATAGGAATACATGTAAATCCATGGCTGATTCATATCAATGCATGACAAAACCCACTGAAATGTTGTGAAGTGATTGGCCTCCAACTATTAAAAAAAAATAAAATAAAATAAAAATAGCTAAAACAAAAAAAAAAAAAAAAAAAAAGAAAGCTGAGTGCTGAAGAATTGATGCTTTTGAACTGTGGTGTTGGAGAAGGCTCTTGAGAGTCCCTTGGACTGCAAGGAGATCCAACCAGTCCATCCTAAGGGACATTAGTCCTGAGTGTTCATTGGTAGGTCTGATGTTGAAGCTGAAACTCAAATACTTTGGTCAACTGAAGCGAGGAGCTGACTCATTTGAAAAGACCCTGATGCTGGAAAAGATTGAGGGCAGGCGTAGATGGGGACAACAGAGGAAGAGATGGTTGGATGGCATCACTGACTCAATGGAAATGAGATTGGGTAGACTCCGTGAGTTGGTACTGGACAGGGAGACCTGGTGTGCTGTGGTTCATGGGGTCTCGAATAATTGGACACGACTGAGCAACTAAACTGAACTGAACTTCTCTGTTGCTCACTTGGTAGTTGGTAAAGAATCTGCCTGCAATGTGGGAGACCTGGGTTCAATCCCTAGTTTGGGACAATCCCCTGGAGAAGGGAAAGGCTACCCACTCCAGTATTCTGGCCTAGAGAATTCTGTGGACTATATAGTCTATGGGGTTGCAAAGAGTCAGACACCCCTGAGCAAGTTTCATATATTTATATTTATATTCATATTTATAGTTCCAAATGCTTTTTATGTTATGCATTGTGTTTTCAGCCTCTCAATATTGTCTGCTGATGAACAAAACCTTATTTTTCACAATTATGAGTATAAATATTTTCTTTTATGGTTTATGCTTTGTATGAAATAAGTTCATGATAAAGCTAGATATATTAACTGCTTAAAAGTTTTTCCCACTCTTGTTCACATTCATGTACTTAATAAACCTAGCACTAATTCCTGGAAGTATATGGTATAGGACATCAATTTCATTTTCATGTTTATATGCAGTTGTACTATTCCCATTTATTAAAATGTCTGTTTTTCCTCAGTTATCTGCCATGACACATCTCTCATATATCAATTGTCAATACCAGTATGACTCTACTCTGTTGTTTAGTCACTAAGTTATATCCAACTCTTTTGCCATCCCAGGGACTATACTATAGCCTGCCAGGCTCCTCTGTCTATGAAATTTTCCAGGCAAAAATATTGGAGTGGTTTTCCATTTCCTTATCCAGGGTATCTTCCTGACCCAGGAAAAGAAACTGTTTCCTGTATTGGCAGGCAGACTTTTTACCACTGAGCCACCAGGGAACCCTGTGACTTTATTGAGGGCTCAGTTTTATATTCCAAAACCTGTTTTCAATGATTGCAACAATTGCACATTGCCTTTATCACTTTAACTGCACAAAAAGTAGATGATTGTCTTCCACTTTTTTCCTTTAGAAATACTTTGTTTATTCTTGTCTTTTTAATATACATGTAAATTATATGCTATATTAATTACATATTAATAAATTTGTAAATTTCATTAAAAAATCCATGATATATGCAATTACACTGAATTGACGTGTAAACTTAAGAGGAATTAATATTTTTATACAATGCAATTGTGCAGAATTATGAGGAGTATGAAGTTTTATTCTACATGTAAGCTATCAATCTAGGCCTGCCACAGTTTCACAAATGCTGGTCCAGAAAATATACTTTTTACAATAAGTCTAACTAATCTTTGCCCACAAGGGTGACATTATCTTTATTACATTGGTCATAAACAAACTCTCTTTACTCAGGAGAAAGACACTTCATCTCTGTCTGCAAAGGCTATTTGTGATACAAACATCCTTGAAAAGACATTTCACAACAATAGTGGGAGATTTTAATACCCCACTCACACCTATGGATAGATCAACCAAATAGAAAATTAGCAAGGAAAAACAAACTTTAAATGATACAATGGACCAGTTAGACCTAATTGATGTCTATAGGACATTTCACTCCAAAACAATGAATTTCACCTTTTTCTCAAGTGCACATGGAACATTCTCTAGGATAGATCACATCCTGGGCCATAAATCTAGCCTTGGTAAATTCAAAAATATTGAAATCGTTTCAAGCATGTTTTCTGGTCACAGTGCAGTAAGATTAGATGTCAACTACAGGAAAAAAACTGTTAAAAATAGAAACATATGGAGGCTAAACAGTATGCTTCTGAATAACCAACAAATCACAGAAGAAATAAAAAATAATTAAAAATATGCATAGAAACAAATGAAAATGAAAACACAACAACCCAAAACCTTTGGGATTCAGTAAAAGCAATGCTAAGGGGAATGTTCATAGCAATTCAAGCCTACCTCTAAAAATAAGAGAAAAATCAAATAAATAGCCTAACTTTACACCTAAAGCAACTAGAAAAAGAAGACGTGAAGAACCCCAGGGTTAGTAGAAGGAAAGACATCATAAAAATTAGGGCAGAAATAAATGAAAAAGAAATAAAGAAGAATATAGCAAAAATCAACAAAACTAAAAGCTGGTTCTTTGAGAAGATAAATAAAATAGACAAACCATTAGCCAGACTCATCAAGAAAAAAAAGGGAGAAGAATCAAATCAACAAAATTAGAAAGTGGAGAAATCACAACAGACAACAGAGAAAGGATCTTAAGAGACTACTATCAGCAACTATATGCCGATAAAATGGACAACTTGGAAGAAATGGACAAATTCCTAGAAAAGTATAACTTTCCAAAACTGAACCAGGAAGAAATAGAAAATCTTAACAGATCCATCACAAGCACAGAAATCGAAACTATAATAAAAAATCTTCCAATAAACAAAAGTCCAGGACCAGATGGCTTCACAGGTGAATTCTACCAAAAATTTAGAGAAGAGGTAACAGCCATCCTACTCAAACTCTTCCAGAAGTCCGTTGGCTGACAAATGGATAAGAAAGCTGTGGTACATATACAATTGGAATAATACTCAGCTATTAAAAAGAACACTTTTGAATCAGTTCTAAAGAGGATGAAACTGGAACCTATTATACAGAGTGAAGTAAGTCGGAAAGAAAAGCACCAATATATTAATGCATATATATGGAATTTAAAAAGATGGTAACAATGACCTTATACGTAAGACAGCAAAAAAGACACAGATATAAAGAACAGAATTTTGGACTCTGTGGGAGAAGGCAAGGGTGGGATGATCTGAGAGAATAGCATTGAAATATGTATATTATCAATTGTGAAACAGATCGCCAGTCCAGGTTTGATGCATGAGACAAGTGCTCAGGGCTGGTGCACTAGGATGACCCAGAGGGACGGGATGGGGAGGGAGGTGGGAGAGGGATTCAGGATGGGGGATGCATGTACACCCATGGAGGATTCATGTCAATGTATGGCAAAAACCACTACAATATTGTAATTAACCTCCAATTAAAATAAATTAATTAATTAAAAAAAAGACATTTCACAAAAGACAGAGTTGTGATTCTGCATGAAAAACATGCAGAAACATAGATACCAAAAAAGAATTCCCAACAGGAGTCTCCCAATCTATGACTGTAGCATATCTCAATTTTTATTTATTGCTACTTTAATGTTATAGGTTTAGGATAAATATTATTACTAAGAGGCAAAAGAGAATTGCTATGTAGAATATCTTCAAAGGGACTTCTTGGGTACGGGCAATTTTCTAAACCTTGATCTTCAACTTGTCCTTGAATTATACATATATATTTTACAAAATGTGTGGTTATAACTTATATTATGTGATAAGATAAAATGTTTAAAAAGCTTTTGAATGGATAACATGACGAATACAACCCTAGATAGAAAAAATATGGATTTGAGCTAATTCATGACTTTATTGCACTTTTTGTTAATTTTAGTCTGTTTCTGGTTTTTCTCTACTTTAGGGAATGACGCCCTAATGATCCAAACTGAGAGCCTGGGGTTTGGGAAATTAATCACAAATACAGAAATAGGATATAAATACAAATACATCACATTTCTATGCCTGATGGAAGAAGAGAAAAATAGTGGAAACCATGATTCTTAGTCTTTTATATGGGTGGCTTTTAGACATGGGTGTTTTGTTTAGTTGATAGAAAATTAGACACTGTTTCTTGGGAAAAAAAATGCATATAAAATGTACATATATACATTTTCTTATTTATTATTTTAAAACTTCATAGATCTTTAGGAGAACACCCACAGATAGATGTGAACTCCTGATTAAGAGCCAGTACTTTAATGTTTCAAACTAACTGAAGATGATGCACACTTTAGAAGTCATTAACAACAGTAGCCTACAGTACCTGTGAAATACCAGATGAACAACATGACCAGTAAGACTACAGTAGTCAGAGGAATGGTGGGTCAGAAAATTTTGGACATTGAGGAATGATTTATGAGAAGGTTAGGCCTGGATGACAATTAACATGGAGGAAAATATAGAGAACAGAGAGGTCTGAATAAAAGCCATATGGAGAAAAGGAAGGAAAATAACAAACAAACAAAACAAACAAACAAAAAAAGAAATAATAGGCAATGGCGATGAGACGAGAGTGGGAGGTCATTGTTTAGGTATCAATTAATGGGGAAGGACTGATCATATAGAGGTGAGAGCACTGTGGGAAAGTATTGATTCAAGAAAATGAGCTCAAGAGGAAATAAAAAACATCTCTAGTGAAAAAGGTTATATCTACATTAAATCATAAAGTAGAACTCTGGAGGTAAAAACACATGGATAAAGAAATGTAGGTATAGGGCACAACAAAGGAGCAAAAATTCTCTGTATGCGAGGATCTAAAAGCAGTTTGATGACGTTGAAGTATAAAGCAAGCCTCAAACTGGTAATAGTAGCAAATAGTAACTAGTAACACATTTTAATGCCTGGGATATCATACATGTACCTGTATATCAACTATAGCATTTAGATTTCATTGTACGAAAAATAGAGACATATGCAGAGAGAGAAATTAAAACTATGAGGCTGACCTCAAGAAAGAAAAGTCTTGAGTCAGTTGCACTGAATGTGTCTGCTTGCTTTATACCAGGACCTCATTTAGAAAATAATTTGTAATGACTTATAAAAATATGTATTACCTTATTTTCTATAATTTTAAAAAGAAACAAAATCAAGGAAATATATAAAGAGGAAATTGAAAGGAAAATAAAGTTAAAATACAACATTGATTAGGATTAAGGGTGGGGCTTCCCTGGTGGCTCAGAGCCCTGCAATGCAGGAGACCCGTCTGATCCCTGGGTCAGGAAGATACTCTGAAGAAGGAAATGGCAACTCCCTCCAGTATTCTTGCCTGGGAAATCCCATGGGCTGAGGAGTCCATGGGGGTCACAAAAGAGTCAGACATGATTTACCAACTAAATAACAACAACAAGGAATGAGGGCAGAGTCCAAAATTTACATAATAAATTCCTGCATGTCATCCAAATGCAATATTCAAAGTTAGCTCTGAGTTTTCTAGACACTAAAAAATTAAAAGAACCAGTAACTTAAGCCACAGTACCCACAAAATATACTCAAACTTTTAAAAATAACCACATTTTTTCGGAATGGAGACCTAATGGGTATCACTTCTATGTTAAAGAACAGATTTCACATATAATGGCAATGAAGCACAATAATGAATTTTGGCATAGTTTTCTATAAACCTTTTTAATGGCAATGTTTAGTATGGTAGTCTAGGAGGGAATAAAATTGCATAATATTACCTACATAGATATAGGATTAAAGGAAATTACAAATTTATAAATTTATTGCAATAATCTAAAGTAACAGTTGATACATATATACACATGTTGTGATTTTAGCTATGTCCTTTTAAAATGACTGCAGTCTCAAATTTATACTTAGAACCTTTAAAAATAATTATCAAAAATATAATTTTATTGCACTGTGAATACATTTTAACTAAACTTATTACATCTATCAAATGATACTGTTTAGATTACTGGAAATATTGATTTCCTTATTGAGTTAAGTGTTATTTCTTTATAGTGTACATACTATTTTGTTAATTATTAGATTAATTAGCAATAATGAAAACTGTCAAATATACTTCATACATACTACTTTTATTAAAGTAACAATGGAATGATTATGGAAGAAAGTTAAGATAGCATCATGACAGCTGAAGGAAAAGAACATCCAAAGATCTCATATGTTCTCTGTAGAAGGGTGCTTGCTTTGGGAACCATTGGATACAAACATGCCTGCTACTCGTCTTTTATTAGAGTCATAAAGAGCAACTGAAGCTCATAAAAGGTAGCTGGCAGATTTGTAAAAGATATAACAGCTTGTCACAGAGGTTTCTACAGAGCCATCTAAGGAAAATAACCCTTCCAAAGCATAGATAGGAGCTATTTATGTTAGAACTGCCTACTTGTCACAGTAAACTGAGTAATCCTCCTATCAGCTGGGCTGTCAAATGGGACCTTGTTGTCTTTGACTTTTTACTCAGTAGCAGTCAGCAGTCTAAGTATGCCGTGGAGAATTCAATGCTTGTAGAATAAGAGTGTCTGATCCCAAGGTGAAAGGCAAATGATGCATATTTTTTCAGTGCACCTACATTGGAAAGTTATTAATTTGCACTTGTTTTAGTAGCAATTCTGGACTTCCCCAGTGGCTCAGGGGTAAAGAATCTCCTGTAATGCAGGAGAACCTGGTTTGATCCCTGGGTCAGGAAGATCCCCCGGAGAAGGATATGGCAACCTACTCCAGTATTCTTGCCTGGGAAATCCCATGGACAGAAGAGCCTAACAGGCTACAGTCTACATACAGAAGTATGAAATTTAACTCATCTTTCTACTGATAATCCACTTGCCTGAAATAGTCACACTGTTTAATGTGACCTTTACTTGTAATGAACAGAAGGACTATTTAAATGTTATAATGTTACCTAAGAGCTAATATATATTTAGCTAATGCCAGCTGGAGATAATTCACTAAAAATAATTTTTAAAATTAGTTTCCAAGAAACAAATTAATCCTTTAAGGGGATATAAGGTGGTAAAAATAACTATTTGGGGGTATTTTCAAAAATTTCCAGATCATTTATGCAACCACAAAATCTTGGAAGAAGGAGTTCAGAAAAGGTAGAAGGGATTAAGATCATCCTAAGTATGTATCAGAGCTAAATAAACAGAGACTGACTGCAGGGTTTTCAAAAGGAGCTTAGCTGGGAGAAAATAGAATAACTACTGCATTTCCCTAGAAGCATTAATGGTGACTTAAGGTATGTGCTATAACATTTTGATCAAACCAGTCAATCCTAAAGGAAATCAGTCCTGAATATTCATTGGAAGGATTGTTACTAAAGCTGAAGCTCCAATACATTGCCCACCTGATATGAGAAGCTGATTCATTGGAAAAGACCTTGATATTGGAAAAGACTGAAGGCAGGAGAAGTGGATGATAGAGGATGAGATGGTTGGATGGCATCACTGACTTGATGGACAAGAATTTGAGCAAGGCCCAGGAATTGGTGATGCATAGGGAAGCCTGGTGTGCTGCAGTCCGTGGGGTAAACACAGTTCAACATGACTGAACTTGTGAACTGAACTGTACTGATATCACTTTTAAAATGTGAGAAGGTCAATTTCTATGATTCATCAAAGATCTAGGCTTCTTTTAGATCTCTATCATCAACATGGGTCTCTTTGACTCAGACAGTAAAGAATCTACCTGCAATGTGGGAGACCTGGGTTGAATCCCTGGGTCAGGAAGATCCCCTGGAGAAGGATATGGCAACCCACGCCAGTATTCTTGCCTGGAGAATCCCATGGACAGAGGAACTTGGTGATCTACAGTCCCTGGTGTCACAAAGAATTGGACATGACGGAGCAAGTAACACACACACACGGAGGAGTTTGGTGAGCTACAGTCCAAAGGGTCACAAACAGTCGGACACAACTAAGCAACTACATACACACACATACCAGTAAATAAACACCATCATAAAGCCTCCAAAATGCACTGTGCCTTCCAGCCATATGAGGACTTCATGGAGATAGGTATCCAGAGACTCTGCAGTAAAAATGAAAAAAAGAAAAACAAGGTAAAGAGTGTGCCTTCTCCCATTAAGACTTCTTCCTCAAAGTTACACCATTCCACTTTTTGCTATTGTGACCTGTTTCTATGACTATGCTAAAAGCAAGAGAAACAGAAAAACTGGGCTTTTGTAACTGTAATCCAGCCTGGCTTCAGGGGTTCTAATAATAAAAAATATTTACCATAACAGTAAAGTTAAATATATTGGAATACTTCTTAAAGTCTGTAATACCTCACCTCAAAATATATAATTTACTGTGCTTCAGCTCAATCTTTTTGTTTTAATATCCTATGACATACTTTACATAGATTTAGATATAACTTTTCATTTAAGAGCATTGTTTCTGATACCATTTAAGCAGTTCAGATATTTGCTAAGTCAGTGTTTTCCTAGTATAAGAGACCTTGCTTATAATAGATATATTCAACAAAGGAAAGATTTAGACATTAACAAGCTTCAGTGAACATCTTCTGAGCTTCATGTAATGAGCAAAACAGGCATGGTCCCATGGTCTTACTTTGGTTTCTGTTAAGTCATGATCAACACAGGTGTAAAATATGAAAAACTGATAATAATATAGCTGAAATTCTGAATTTCCCCAAATGGAGAATAATTTAGACAGCAATGTTGAGATCTGATTTCCAGAAACGAAATTTGTGTATTTCCTACATAAGCAGTTCAAATTGATAGGAGTATCACAGCCAGAGAACTAAATATTACTTCAAGGACAAAAGTTATCTATCCACAGAACACCTTCAAATGCAGTAGCTTTATGATCACATGAAGATACCTAGAGAGTAAGCACCATCATGAAAGCATGGGCATGCTGAGAAGGTTTTTGGTCTTTTTGTTAGTTTTTTGCCCCCAACAATGGATGATGGAGAATTAATACAAGTCCTTAGGGGATTCCAGGACTTCTGAGGTGACTGAGTGGTAAAGAACCCGCCTCCCAATGCAGGAGACATGAGACATGGGTTTAATCTCTGGGCGGGGAAGACCCACTGGTGGAAAGCATGGCAACTCACTCCAGTATTCTTGCCTGAAGATTCCCCATGGACAGAGGAGCCTGGTGGGCTACAATCCACGGGGTCGCAAAGAGTCAGATGCAACTTAACGACTAAACAACAACAACAAATACAAATCCCTAGTCTGACAGAGTTAGGCACTATGGAGAAAGCATTAGAGTCAATTTTGGTGCTCCTTGGGGGACAAATTGCACCTCAGTGATGCACCTGAACTAAAATAAGATGATTAGGCTCAAAAATACTTTTGGAAGGGCAGTGCTAGTCAAATTGATATTTAAACCCAACTGAATGCCAGTGAACAACAAAGTACCACGTTGCCCTTAGGACCCATTTTGACATCTCTCCCCGCCTTTTTTAAAGTAGTGGTAGTAGCAGTAGTGAGGAGAGGAGTTAGTGATCTCTATAGCCAGAATCATTAAAAAAAAGTCACTGCTTTTCTGCTAATTGCTTGAACCCTTAATTCTTTTTTCTTTCTCTTTTTAATTGGAGGATAATTGCTTTACAATGTCGTGTTGGTTTCTGCCATACATCAATGTGAATCAGCCATAAGTATACATATTCCCCTCTTGACCCTCCTTCCCATCCCCTGCCCCATTCACTCTCTCTAGGTTGTCACAGAGCACCAGGTTAAACTTCCTGTGTATACAGCAACTTCCCGCTAGCTATCTATTTTACATATGGTAATGTACATGTTTCAATGTTACTGTCTCAGTTTGTCCCACCATCTCCATCTCCCACTGAGTGCACAAGCCTGTGTTTGAACCCTTGATTTTAAAAGTCAAGCAGACTTGATTGAATATCACTCATAGTGCAAAGCATACAGACACTTACGCATAAACACTCACCTACAAAAGCAACTTGCATTTCACTTATGTGAAATTAAAAATACATCATTCACCAGACATATTCCCTTGACCACTATCACTCCTTTCACCTAACAACCTTCAGGAAACTGACTGAACAGCCCCTTCAGTAAAAATATTTTGCTCCTCTATGTGAACTGTCCTTAAGCAAATACATGACACTCATGAAGCTTTTAGATTTTTTTATACTTTCATATTTGTTTAACATAATAATGCATATTTGTTTATATATGCTTATCAAATACTCAGTTACATTGACAAAGATGCATCACATTTGCATCACAAACGATTTCTCTATTTTATTCATTGCTCTGTTTGCTAACTTCACATTATTTTTGGTACGAGTCGCACCCCAGAATCCTCTTAGAACTTTCCATGATTTTCTTCTTATATAATCTACAATAAGAATAGCCATTATATGTAAAATAGGAAAAAAAAAAACAAAAATGACAAGAACTGACATATAACTTTTAATTATATCTTACTGAGAAAATAAGAAATAAAAGCTTAGTATATATACATGTATATACTAATGTACAACATAAATATAGTTGACACTATAGTCTATTATACATGAAAATTGCTAGAAGAGCAAATCCCAAGATTTCTCATCACTTTAATTTTGTGTCTCTATGAGAAAATGGATGTTCACTAAATTTATTGTGGAAATCATTTCAGAATGTATGTAAGTCAAATCATTCACACCTTAAAATTATACAATATTGTATGTCAATTATATATCAATAAAACTGGGGAAAAGGCTTACTATGTAAAACTCCTTACTCAGTTTTCATAAGAGAATGTGGGAACAGGTTTATGTAATTTAAAACTTTACCATACAACTCATGAAGAATTAAATACATATTTTATTACTATTACAATAATAAACTTCCATGACTGAACCTAGTGAAGAAGAACTCAATCACTTCCCCAACCAAATATAGAATTAATTTAAAAACTAGTAGAGAATCCTAATATCACCTATATTACTAGCAAAACTGAAATTTAAAATTATCTATTGTGAGATAAAAAATGCATGATCACTAGACTCCCAGTCAAGTGTTTGGAAAATTCTGAGGGAAAAGCTGAATTTGTAGAGGAGACCTGGGCTTTCCTGGTGGCTCATAGGCAAAGAATCCACTTGCCAATACAGGAGAATTGGGGGATGCAGGTTCAGTCCCTGAGTGGGGAAGATCCCGTGGAGGAGGAAATGGCAACCCACTTCAGTATTCTTGTCTGGAAAATTCCATGGACAGAAGAGCCTGGTGGGCTACAGTCCCTGGCGTCACAGAGTCGGACACGACTGAGTGAATGGACACACACACAGATGAGACCTATTTACTAACAATATCACTTCCCATGTGTATCTGCTAAAAATAAATAAATAAAATAAAAAGGCAAACTCATCCTATACTCAGGATGTGTGATAAACTAGCACTAACCAACTAAGAAACTGAAACATCGCTGGTCACTTACCAGGGAATTCAGGTCATCTCGATCCACAGAAATGAATGTTGAAACCAAAGCCTTTGGATATTTAAAGAAAACCTCTTGTCATGGGGCTTTCCAGGTGGTGCTGGTGGTAAAGAACCTGCCTGCCAATGCAGGAGACACAAGAAATGCGGGTTCTATCCCTGGGTGGAGAAGATCCCCTGGAGAAGAGACTAGCTATCCACTCCAGTATTCTTGCCTGGAAGATCCCATGGACAGAGGAACGTGGAGGGCTATAGTCCATGGGGTCACAAAGAGTTGGACACAACTGAGTGACTAACACTACACTACACACTATATATCTTTCCAGGGTACTAAAGTATTATGGACTATTATTATTTTATTTTGGCAAGAAGTTGCATAATTGTTATAAATAGGAAAATGAAAAAAGGACAAACATTTAGTAAAAGGAATCTAATTCTTGTGAGCTTGGATTCTGTTAGCTGAACATTTTTTTGCTTTTTTTTTTCCACTAGGGAACATAGTTCAGATCATTTGTTACCTTAAAGTGGAAGGCTCTCGAGACAGCTTCTTATGAATACTTCTTGAAAGATCTTTGAGGTCAAAAAAGTGATTTAACCTCAGAGATCAGCCTCAAATTCTGTAGAGTGCTGAAAAAGAAAAATATAATTTAATTTCTAGGACATTCAGCAGCTAGGGATTTCAACAGCTATAGGCCTACACATGATTTGTGTCGTAATAACCAGTCATGACAGCCAAATATTTTTTGGACTATGTTTAAAAGTGCTTCACACAAAATCTTTTAAATATGCTTGGTAGCTTCTTTTGTAGCAATTATGTCACACACACACACACATACACACACACAAACCTGCATAAAAATACTGGAAAAAGTGATGTATAGATTTATGGATGTCCACAAAGCAGCATGTGATTGGCAAAAATGAAAAGTAGATACTAAGAAATCACAGTTACATTTACACAATTCTTACTAATTCCAGCTATTGATTCAGAACATGATATTATTCTTAATTTATAAGATGAACACTATTTTATTGCAAATGACCATTTTACACTGTATGTATATTCAAGGATCATTTCTTAATTTCTACTGGCTGATCCTCAACTGTTACTCTGCATAAAATGCACTCTTGAAAGCTATACCAAGAAATTTTCAATTTGATTTCAATAGGAAAAGGGAAAAATGTCTGCTTCAGTGAATATATATTTTCACTTTTAGTAACAATTATGCACATAAAAATAAAGTTGATATAAAACTATCATTTCTTCATAAAAGTTAAACATAGCTGCTTACGAAGAGCTAGACAATATGTTAGCATTCAATTAACTCTGAGAATAACAACTGTTTTTTCATTATTTTTGTGACCCAAAGTTCATACAAAATTTCAGCTGCTAATTGGCTATTTTGAGACAATTGCCAGTGATTTATGAAACTCTGGAGTCTCAAGATTTCTCAACAGTAAAATAGGAACATCAGAAGATGTCAAAAGCTTTACTGCCCAATTTTAAGCTACAGAAACACAAAAAGGCTTTTCTTAATGACTACCTTAATTAAAATGTTTAAAAATACCCTAGCTTTAGGGCAGCATGGAATAGAACTTGTAAAACAGTGAATCAAATGATGTTGATAATCCTTTTATCTCATATTCTATTTTGCCTATTGTTTAAGAACCAGATATATAATTACTGTGTTAATGTTGATAATAATCAGAGGTGTTTCAACAAATAGTCACACATAAACAAAAACTAACATTAAAATACTCTGTTTGCCACATTACTGTTGACCCTTAAGTGACTTAGGGATTAGGAGAACCAACCCCTGTGCAACCCCAAATCCTAGTTTATCCTTTTCCCCCAAAAAAACTTAATTACTAATAGCCTACCTTTCCCAGAAGTCTTACCAATGACATGAAAAATCGATTAACACATATTTTGTATGTTATTTGTATTAGATACTAATACTTACAGCAGTGTAAGTTATAGAAAAGAAATTGTTTTCAGGAAAATCATATGAAAGAGAGAATACATTCACGGTAGTGCTATGTATATATTGCTGCTGTAAGTTTACGTCATCTGTTTAGAAGATACATTGACTGTCTTTATTACCTACATCAGTATTGTCTTATATGATACAAAACACTGTAGGTGTTATATGTATTATTAACACTAGACATCAAAAATGGAAAGATAATGTGAAAAAGAAATTCATATTTATTTACAAGTATAGCAATTCATGCATTGATAATGTAGAAGCAGCAATATGATTGCTTTATGGTAGCCCAATGAAATAATTGTTTCTTTAGCCTATACAGTAATGCTACAAATTGTTAAAAATTTTTATGACATAAAATATTACAGTTGTATTCATAATACAGTACTGGAAACATTGTTACTACAGAACAGACTTTTGAACTCTGTGGGAGAAGGTGAGGGTGGGATGTTTTGAAAGAACAGCATGTATACTATCTATGGTGAAACAGATCACCAGCCCAGGTGGGATGCATGAGACAAGTGCTTGGGCCTGGTGCACTGGGAAGACCCAGAGGAATCGGGTGGAGAGGGAGGTGGGAGGGGGGATCGGGATGGGGAATACGTGTAACTCTATGGCTGATTCATATCAATGTATGACAAAACCCACTGAAATGTTGTGACGTAATTAGCCTCCAACTAATAAAAAATAAATAAATAAAAAAAGAATATTAAAAAAAAATAAAAAAGCACTTAACCTGTGATGATAAACTGATAGATAACAGTTTCTCCAATTAGGAAAGAGAAAGAGGCAAACTATGTGGTAATTTGAAAGTAAATCTAAAAAACATGAAAAAACTTACACATTATTAATGTTATTTACTATAAAATTTACTAATTTTATAGTGCTCATTTATATGATAACACTCATATTATGTTTATGTAAGAAAAGGCTGCATTCCACTTCACTGAAAGTCTTGCACATGAAGTTCTACATTATGATTACTTAGGTGATGAAGATAATGATGACACTAAGCAAATAATACAGTTCTTCCATAGTTATTAGATTTTCACACAAATATACACACACATAAAATCATGAAAATCATTGACATGTTCTTTTAATAGGTAAATAGAGATGGATAGATCCAGATATAAAACATATATATTTTGTCTAAAATCCATAGTTCAGTGGAGATGTGTTGGATGAAATGAAATAGGTTGCTATACAGGAGAAATTTTCAACAGAATTTGTATTTGAAATCCTATAACATTTGGTTTCACACCAACTTCTTCCCTTCTAATCATCACCTTCACCTGTACTTGGGCAACTGAAACTATATTTTATTTCCCTAATCTAGCTAACGTTGACCCATTTAGATATTTTTGGAATAAGAAAAAGTGATGAGCAACATGATTTTGTATCTATATCCTATTAAAGAAAACCCAATTATAACTATATTCTTTATCTCATAATATAGAAATAAAAAATAAAAGCATTTGTCTCTGATCCCTTGCAAGTATATCAGCACTGTTTTTTCATCCTCATCTTAACATGAAAAGTTTATTTTTCATGAGAAAGAAAACAAAATCTTTATAAAAATTATGTATTTTTGCCTAAGAATATTCAGATAGATATATGATTTTCTCTCGAGTGAAATTGCCTCATTTTTAAAAACCATACAATTTCATAGGGCTTGCAGGAAATGGCAACTTGATTCAGGATTAATCGGTGAGTTCTAAGAAAAATATATTTTTCCTTGTAAATACTAATGGGATAAAAATTGATAGCTATGAACAGATCTCTTTGCTTTAGTGTTAAAAGTAGTGTGACACATCTTGACAGGCAAGAGAGAGTTAAGATAATAGGTAATAACTGTTTCTGGAAAATGAATGTAATTTAAAACTACATGTGCTCTTCTCCTGACTTGAAAAGATTCAAAAAGTATTAGAAAGATTCTTAAAGTACTTTCACTGCCCAAAAGTTATTTGTATCATTGACATTTTTGAAATGTCTTTTAAAATGCAGTTTTTATATATGACATTCTCTTAATAATATATTTAATATATTCAGTTGTTTAAGAGATTCTACTTAGAAGTGTTATTTTTTTTTGAGAAAAGTAATCCACAACAACAAATTAGTATGAACAATATGCAAAAGATAGTCTTGTGTTTATAACCAAATCTTACATTGCCTATTATATCAATGCTTTGAAGTATTTCTATGTAAAATCCCACGTGCATTTAAATTTTACAGTTCTAAAATCACTTTTCTTTTTAATTTCATCTTTGTGATATATTATGGTCTTTGGGAAATTATAAAACAGGCATTACTGTTGCTATTTTAAAGATGGAAGTAGTTTATATACTAGAATGTGCAAAGCATTGTCGTATGGGAGTTAAAAACACAGTTTAGCTAATTAATATATATACAACTTTAAGGAAGAGATGAAAATTATATTCAATTTCTCAAAACTGTACAGGGCCAATCCTTTCCATAAAATCTTGACAAATAAGACGGAGAGACAGGGAGAAATATTAGGAAGGTAAAGCAGGCAGCGGTGCAGCTTTCGTGAGAACAGGACCAGGAGTTCCTGGGCTTCCCTGGTGGCTCAGACATTAAAGAATCTGCCTGCAGTGCAGGAGACCTGGGTTCAACCCCTGAGTTGGGAAAATCACCTGGGCAAGGAAATGGCAACCCACTCCAGTGTTCTTCCCTGGAAAATTTCATGGACAGAGGAGCGTGTAGGGTTACAGTCCATGGGGTTGTGAAGAGTTGGACATGACAGAGCAACTAACACCTCCTAGGCACATGACCAAAGAATAAAAACTCTTCCATCAGTGGGTCCCTGCATCATACCAAGAGAAGATCAACAGAGGCTTTTCAGAAGATTTGAGTAACTTCATATAAACTAGGCTAAGCATGAATTTATATGCACACACACACACACACACACACACATATATAAAGAAACAATTCATTTCATATATCTAGCATGCTGTTGCCTGTGAAGAAATTGCATGTGTTGATATTCTGAATATTGATTCATTTCAGTTCAGTCACTCCATCGTGTCCGCTTCTTTGTGACCCCATGGACTGCAGCATGCCAGGCTTCCCTGTCCATCACCAACTCCCGGGGCATACTCAAACTCAAGTCCATCAGGCTGGTCATGCCATCCAACCGTCTCATCCTCTGCTGTCCCTTTCTTCTCCTGCCTTCTATCTTTCCCAGCATCAGGGTCTTTTCCAATGAGTCAGTTCTTCACATCAGGTGACCAAATTATTGGAGTTTCAGCTTCAGCATCAGCCCTTTAAATGAATATTCAGGACTGATTTCCTTTAGGATGGACTGGTTTGATCTCCTTGCAGTCCAAGAGGCTCTCAAGAGTCTTCTCCAACACCAGAGTTCAAAAGCATCAGTGGAAAAAAAAAAAAAAAAAAGCATCAGTGGCCAGTACAAAAGGTTGACTATTGATTTCATTGCTGTTGAGACCATCTCTCACCACTGCTAAGACAGCTCTCCTAGTCAACACTGACACCTCCCACCATTCACTACAGCTTAAAAGATGCTGTTAATATACTTTTAGAAAAGCAGCTTTATTTATATATGATACAAAAATGACACACATAAGGTATAATTTTATATTCTTGAAACCATTGCCACAATCAAGGTCATGAAAATTCTATCACTGCCGGAAATATATTTGTGCATGAAGAGATTGTTCCAAGCTTTTGCAAAGAAGATGCAGTCAGACTGCACTCAATTGACAGGCAGTCCTGAAAGGGTCAAAGAACTTCTTTCATTGCATAAAAATAACTTGCATAATGTTGTTCAACAATAAAAGAGTGAAAATACAAGAACTTCCCTGGCTGTCTGGTGGGTAAGACTTCATTTTCCAATGCAGGGATCCCTGGAAGCTAAGATCACGCATGCCTGGGACCAAAAAACTGAAACATAAAACAGAAGCAATATTGTAACAAGTGAAATAAAGACTTTAAAAATGATCCACATAAAAATAATCTTTAAATAAAAAGAATGAAAAAACAAGCAGGTTTCAGGAAACAGTTGGCTTCCAATGAGAACATATGTTCTCATTGGATGAATTTTGAACATGAGGAAGTAAGTGATTAATAATGATAACAAAATGTATCAAAAGATCCAAGTGAATCACAGCCATTTCCTAGAAATAATAAACTAAAAAATAATTTTTATAATTAGTACACAAATTGCCAAAAAATATGGTGATTTTGAGGGTTATTGATGGTTGTGAAAACAAGTGGGAAAATGATCTTGAAGCACAGAGCAAAATTGTTGAATTGGAGATCAGGATGAAAAGATAAGAGGATTAAGGGGTAGACAACTTAGACCTATATTGTGAATGATGGTTATTCCTAAAGGGAAAAATAAATACAATGAAGAAGAGGCAATGATGTCATGAGTGACAGAAAATAAGTTCCCATGACAAAAACCTGATCTATGTTAAAAGAATTGACCTAGTTTCATGCAGAATTGATTAGAAAAGACAAACTCTGACAAAGATCTTGAATTCTAAAGTTAAAGAGAAATTCTTATGAATCACCATAAAGAAAGAAATCACCTGAAAAGGAAACTAAAAATCAGACTGCCAATGGACATGTGAGTGGCATGAATGAATCTAGAAGTCAGGATAAGGGTATTTGTAGAGGAAAGGATTATACGTCAATCATTAAATCCTTACCCATAATTTAATTTACAAGAAAAAATAGAGATATTTTCATAATTCAAAGAATGCAGTGATATTTCTCCCCTTACCTTAAGTGAGGAAAACATTTTAGATATAATTGAAGCTAAATAAAGTTTCTAGGTTGGGATTTGGAACCCACACACTTATGGTTAACTAATCTATGAAAAAGGAAGAAAAGAATTTACAATGGAGTAAAGACAAGTTTCTTCAATAGATAGTACTTGGAAAACTGGACAGTTACATGTAAAAGAGTGAAATTAGAACATTCTCTAATGCCATATACATAAATTCAAAATGGGCTAAAGACTTAAATGTAAGACTGGATACTATAAAACTCCTAGAGGAAAACATAGGCAGAACACTTGTTGACATAAATCACAGCAATATCTTTTTGGATCTACCTCTCATAGTAATGGAAAAAGAAGTGAAAATAAATAAATGAGAACTAATTAAACTTAAAAGCTTTTTCAGAGCAAAGGAATCCATAAACAAAAAGAAAAGACAACATACAGAATGGGAGAAAATATTTGCAAACAATACTACTCACAGGGGATTAACTTTCAAAATGTACAAACAGCTTATACAGCTCAATGTAAAAGTAAACAAACAAACAAACAACTCAATCATAAGATGGACAGAAGACCTAAAGAGACATTTCTTCGAAGAGGACATTCAGATGGCTATCAGACTCATGAAAAGATACTTAACATCACTAATTATTAGAGAAATGTAAATCAAAACTACAATGAGGTATCATTTCACACTGGTCACAATGGACATCATCAAAAAGCCTAAAAATAATAAATGCTGGAGAGGGTGTGGAGAAAAGGGAACCCTCTTACACTCTTGGTGGCAGAGTAAATTGGTATAGCCACTATATAGAACAGTATGCAGTTTCCTCAAAAAAAATTAAAATAGAATTACCATATGATCCAGTAATCCTACTTCTAGACATCTATCTGGAAAAGAGGAAAACTCTAATTTGAAAGATCCATTCACCCCAGGGTTCATTGCCACACTATTTATAATAGCCAAGGCAAGGGAGCAACCTATGTCTATCATCAGATGAATGGACAAAGAAGATGTGTACATAAACACGATGGAATATTACTCAGCCATAAAAAGAAGAATACAATACCATTTGCAGCAACACGGGTGGCCCTAGAAATCATCATACTAAGTGAAGTACATCAGAAAGAGAAACACAAATGTTATGTGATGTCACTTATATGTGGAATTAATAAAAAAAGGATACAAATAAATTTATTTACAAAACAAAAATAGATTCACAAACATAGAAAACAAACCTATGGTTACCAAAAGGGGAAGGGGAGTTGAAGAAAGATAAATTAGGTATTTGGGGTTAATATATACATACCGCTGTATATAAAATAAACAAGAACTTACTGTACAGCACAGGGCACTGCAGTCAATCCCTTGTAATAACCTATAATGGAAAAGAATCTGGAAAAGAATACATACATATACATGTATATATTATCAACTATACTTCAATTAACTGTGAAAGACTCTTCTAATAAATATAAATGCAAGGTGATAGATGAGGATACAAGATTTAAATTCTAAAGAAGAAGTCTTGAAAAGAGATACT
Source organism: Dama dama (assembly GCF_033118175.1). Classification (NCBI taxonomy): domain Eukaryota; kingdom Metazoa; phylum Chordata; class Mammalia; order Artiodactyla; family Cervidae; genus Dama; species Dama dama. The sequence continues at coordinate 63,566,668 of NC_083710.1, read as the reverse complement.
GTATAGGGAAATTTCTGTTACTAATCTGGACCAGCAGGCAGCAAAGTAACCATGCCTTTGCTTGTTTTTGTTAATAACTTTTTATGAAGCAAGAGCACATACACTAATATATGGATTATTTCTGGCTTTTTGCATTACAGTAAATGTGAATAGTCATGACATCGATAGTGTATCTACCAAAACATGAGATGTTAATTATTTGGCTCTTTATGGGAAAAAAAAAAAAAAGTTCAATAGTGGCTTATGCCTAAAAATACTAGACCTTCTCTTTCAACTAAACCTTAGGACTCTGAAGAATAGGATGACATGCAAAACAGTTTTGTTGTTCATTGATAGGAAGAGGTGGAGAGTAGAGAAGTATAGATATTCCAAAGGCCACATTTTAAGTGGTCATCATGTCAAAGGACACAGAGATTCCTATGGAGGAAATGGTGTACCTTAAAAAGTAATAATATTCTGTTTTAAAATATTAGTAGAAAAGTATGCATCAGTACGATAAATATACAATATTGAGGCCTCTGTAATGAAAGACAAGTTAGCAAGAGGAAAACAAACAGAAGTTTATTAACATGTATTCCTTATGTATACATGGGAGGTAGCTAGAGAAATAACATGTCAGAGAAACTATCCGAGGTGGCTTAGAATTCAGGTTTAAACATCATTTTAACAGGGGAAAGGGAGGGGTAGAGGGACTCTGTGGGAGATTAAATGAGTCTATAACAGGTGTGAAATGTGATAGGTTCTGACGAAGTGTGTCTGATTGTGGAGTGTTCTAGTCTTCTCTCCTATGAGACAAGTCAAATGGTCACACCCAACTGAGCAAGATACAGAGTGAACATTTTGCAACCCACCACTATCCCTCCTGCTTTACAGAGAGCTTGATGTTCTCATGCCTGTATAAAGACATTTATGGGTTAGATATTTGAGGATCAGAACTCAGTTCTGCATACAGGAGGTGTAGAGGGATTAGTATCACAAACGTAGGGTTGGTGTGGGGTACAAATTTATTATATGTTTTTTTAAATTCCACATATAAATGATATCACAAATTTGGCCGTGGAGTACAAAATGAAGCAGGTCAAAGGCTAATAATGTTTTGCCAAGAGAATGCCCTGGTCATAGCAAACACACTCTTCCAACAACACAAGAGAAGACTCTACACATGGACATCAATAGATGGTCAATACTGAAACCAGATTGATTATATTCTTTGCAGCAAAAAATGGAGAAGCTCTATGCAGTCAGCAAAAACAATACTGGGAGTGGACTGTGGCTCAGATCATGAATTCCTTATTGGAAAATTCAGACTGAAATTGAAGAAAGTAGGGAAGACGATTCAGGTATGACCTAAACCAAATCCCTTATGATTATACAGGGGAAATGACAAATAGATTCAAGGGATTAGATCAGACAGAGTGCCTGAAGAACTATGGATGGAGGTTTGTGATATTGTACAAGAGGGAGTGATCAAGACCATCCCCAAGAAAAACAATGCAAAAAGGCAAATGGTTGTCTGAGGAGGATTTACAAATAGCTGAGAAAAGAAGAGAAGCTAAAGGCAAAGGAGGAAAGGATAGATGTACCCATTGGAATGCAAAGTTCCAAAGAATAGCAAGGAGAGATAAGAAAGGCTTCCTTAGTGATCAATGCAAAGAAATAGATGAAAACAATAGAATGGGAAAGATTAGAGATCACTTCAAGAAAATTAAAGATATCAAGGGAACATTTCATGCAAAGATGGGCTCAATAAAGGACAGAAATGGTATGGACCTAACAGAAGCAGAAGATATTAAGAAGAGGTGGCAAGAATACACAGAAGAACCATACAAAAAGATATTCATGACCCAGATCATCATGATGGTGTGATACTCACCTAGAGCCAGACATCCTGGAACACAAAGTCAAGTAGGCCTTAGGAAGCATCACTAAAAACAAAGCTAGTGGATGTGATGGAATTCCAGTCGAACTATTTCAAATCCTAAAAGATGATGCTGTGAAAGTGCTGCACTCAATATGCCAGCAAATTTGGAAAACTCAGCAGTGGCCACCGGACTGGAAAAGGTCAGTTTTCATTCCAATCTCAAAGAAAGGCAATGCCAAAGAATGCTCAAACTACTGCGCAACTGCATTCATTTCACATGCTAGCAAAGTAATGCTCAAAATTCTCCAAACCAGGCTTCAACAGTCTGTGTACTGTGAACTTCCAGATATTCAAGCTGGATTTAGAAAAGGCAGAGGATCCAGAGATCAAATTGCCAACATCCGTTGGATCATTGAAAAAGCAAGAGAGTTCCAGAAAAACGTCTATTTCTGCTTTATTGACTATGACAAATCCTTTGACTGTGTGGATCACAACAAACTGTGGAAAATTCTTTAAGAGTTGGGAATACCAGACCACCTGACCTGCCTCCTGAGAAATCTGTATACAGGTCAAGAAGAAACAGTTAGAACTGATCATGGAACAACAGATTGGTTCTGAATCAGGAAAGGAGTATGTGGAGGGTGTATATTGTCACCCTGCTTATTTAACTTATATGCAGTGTACATCATGAGAAACACTGGGCTGGAGGAAGCACAAGCTGGAATCAAGATTGCCAGGAGAAAAACATCAATAACCTCAGATATGCAGATGACACCACTCTTATGGCAGAAAGTGAAGAAGGACTAAAGAAACTCTTGATGAAAGTGAAAGCGACGAGTAAAAATTTTGGCTTAAAACTCAGCATTCAGAAAATTAAGATCATGGCATTCTGTTACATCACTTCATGGCAAAACATGGGAAAACAATGGAAACAGTGACAGACTTTATCTTTTTGGGCTCCAAAATCACTACAGATGGTGACTGCAGCCATGAAATTAAAGGACACTTGCTCCTTGGAAGAAAAGTTATGACCAACCTAGACAGCATATTAAAAAGCAGAGACATTACTTTGCCAACAAAGGTCCATCTACTCAAAGCTATGATTTATCCAGTAGTCATGTATGGATGTGAAATTTGGACTATAAAGAAATCTGAGTGCCAAAGAATTGATGCTTTTGAACTGTGGTGTTGGGGAAGACTCTTGAGAGTCCCTTGGACTGGAAGAAGATCAAACCAGTCCATCCTAAAGGAAATCAGTCCAGAATATTCATTGGAACGACTGATGCTGAAGCTGAAGCTCCAATTCTTTGTCCACCTGATGTGAAGAACTGACTCATTGGAAAAGATTGAAGGCGGGAGGAGAAGCAGATGACAGACGATAAGATGATTGGATGGCATCAGTGACTCAATGGACATGAGTTTGAGTAAGCTCCGGGAGTTGGTGATGGACAGGGAAACTTGGAGTGCTGCAGTCCATGGTGTTGCAAAGAATCTGACATGACTGAGTGATTGAACTGAACTGATGAGGAGCAGTCCAAGAAACAGATTGAGGCTAGGTCACATGATGACTTCAGAGTCGTGGTTAGAACTTTTTGTTCTACTTCATCTCAGATAAGTAGGTATAGTATGGTTTTGGTGGATAAATGCTAAAATGAGATGTTTAAAATGGTTATCCTCGATGCTTTGTAGAGAATTGACTATGGGGAACTGAATAAAAGGAGGAAGATTGGTAAAAATGCTGTATGTATTAGTGTAGATGAGTGATATTAATGGCTTGAACCATAGCATTAGCAGTGAAATTCATGAGAATTTAGTTAGTTTCAGGATATATTTTAAGGTACGGACTGTGCTAAGTCACTTCAGTAGTTCCCAACTCTTAGTAACTCTGTAAACTGGAGCCCACCAGACTCCTCTGTCCACGGGATTCTCCAGGCGAGAATACTGGAGTGGGTTGCCATTTCCTTCTCCAGAGGATCTTCCTGACCCAGGGACAGAACACATGTCTCATAGTTCTCCTTCATTGGCAGGCAGGTTCTACCACTAGCACTACCTGGGAAGCCAACCATAATTGGCAAATTTTGATGTATGAGAAAGAGTGAAATCAAAGGTGCCAATCAGGTGAGATTACAGGTAACAGATAACTAGCAAAAGAAAAAAAAAACATCACAGGCTTTTTTCTAATCTTTATGTTGGGAAGATTGTTAGCCGTATTAAAGAGATGAAAAATGAAAGAAAATAAGAAACCAGAGAATGTGTATGTTAACATCTCTTAAAAATAGAATTATGGTTTAAAAAAACAGGTGAGTCATATTTCTAATACAGCATCTATAATTGGATGTAATGCTAATTAAAATCTGTCATCTAGTCTTAAACTAACTCTATTTTATTGATTTGCTGTTCAATAAAAATGCATTTGCCTCCTAGAGAGTATTCACAAAGAATAAAAAATCTTGATGTATAACTGCAATCTTTGGATTTATAGGCAAGATCATGGAAATAAGTGTATTTCTTCAAGTGACTTCTATATTGGGAATGATAATGTAATGGCAGATTTAATGGAGGATTTTATATGTAAATTTTCAAAATACCTTCTCAAATGTGGATTTGAATCTCAACACCTAAGCAGATTACATTCTCACATCTTTCCAAGAGAGCATTTAGATTTGATTCAGAAATCTGTTTTGGCTGGAGCTGTGAACCCAAATAAAAAAATCCCCAGCTTAAACCGCTGTCTCCCAAACAGCACAGACTAGGATTTCCCTAAGCAGAATAATTGTAGACAGCTAGCATTCATTTGTTTATGATGCATAAATGTTTCTGAGTCAAAGCATTGCATTTGTTTATTGGACACAAACGTTCTAAAGCATAACTCTGGGCCTTAGAAAGTTCAGGGTCTACCTGTCTTAAATATGAACAAATATGTTTCAATTAAAAAAGTGGTCATTATATTTTTTAAAATTTACATTTGTTCAAAAATCCAGCCTATTATGTAACAGCTGAATATATTTTGAAGAAAAAAAGCTTTAGGTTGATGAAAACTTTTACTGTTATAACTTTTAAATCACAATTTAAAAAAATCTTCACTGAAATCTGACTATAATTTTATCCAAAATACAAAAATTGGGAGAAGAGAAAAATTGACAGAGGCAGGGCTGTGGCAGAGACTCAATTAATAACATCTATTTTCTATGTAACTTAGAGTTTTCAAAGTATGTTTCTTTCAAGTAAAATACTTGTACTCTATTTAGATTAAGAAATGCTATGTATCTTGATACAAAGTTGAGCAAAGTGCACATGTGCAGGTTAGAGGTGTCACAAAATCACTGAGAAAAAATTATGTGCCGTATTCTAAACCTAATATCTAAGACATTTTTAGCACCTTTGCTCAGTAATATGAATAAAAACTGATGACCATTAGAGATTCAAAATGTCATAGTATATACTGCCACATTGAAACAAACTTTTCCAACTTCTTGATAAGATCAATATCTTCACGTCATATTTAATATTTGTCAGAGTGGTATGGAGCTACTACTATTCAATTTACTTATTAATACAAATAATTTCAGAGTCTGAATATAATGACACCCAATATTGAAAGTGACACAAGCTCCTCAGAAATATTTTAAATAAGGCATATATTAGTAAGCAGGGAATTTTGAATTAAGATTACAGTATGCTAGAAATCTTGGCAATCCAAATTGTCTAAATACACAGTCATTGTTAATCGGGTGGAGAGGGAGGTGGGAGGGGGCATCGGGATTGGGAATACATGTAAATCCATGGCTGATTCATATCAATGTATGACAAAACCCACTGGAAAAAAAAAATAATAATAAAAAAAAAAAAAAAAAGAAACTTTTTTTTTTTTTTGGAAGATGCATATTATATATACTGAAAATCAAATAGTGATAGAACAAGTGATATCATTTAGTATTATACTATTTTTATGTAATTAAGATAACCAAATATCAACCAACCAAGTTGTACCTTGGCATAATTTTAATAACCCTCACTTTTGATAATCTTCATTTTTGCTCTCAAACTTGGCCTGGAATGAATAATAAACTGTATGACCATTTATCTTTAATATATTATTTAGCACAAAATTAAGAAAAAACAAAAGAGAAATATTGGGTTTGCCTTTGCTCATTTTCTAAGGAAACCCATGAAAATCCTTTAGAACACCTATATCAAATGTTCCATTTAATGTAACTATTTCAAACAATTAGTGGGGGATTCCTAGGAAATAATGCTGAAAGGATCCTTCTTCCTTTCTAACACACACTTATAGGTGGCATGAGTTAAACATTCTTTTTTTTTTTTTTTTAATTAAACATTCTTAAATCAAGGCTATTAAAATGTCAGCAATTGTCCATCTCCTGGTTGATAGTAACGACAGTTTTTTCTATCTTGCTAATGTTTAGTCATTAAGTTATGTCTGACTCTTGTGACCCCAGGGACGTTAGCCTGCCAGGCTCCTCTGCTCATGGGATTTCTTAGGCATGATTACTGGAGTGGGTTGTCATTTCCTTCTCTGGGGGATCTTCCCAACTCGGGGATCAAACCCATGTCTCCTGCATTGGCAGGTGGATTTTTTACCATTGTGCCACCTGGGAAGTATCATACCATTATATATTTAATTTAATTAATTACCACTATTTTTGTGTCACAAAGCTCTCAACAGAAAGCTAAATCCATTGTTAGTGATGATTCAGGTGTCTACATGAGGATATGTTTCAACAGACCCCAAGATGGCATGTTTTATACTCAAGCTGTGGCATTTCACTAGATAACCCATATTGGCCATTGGTTTTTATCAGTGAATCATGCTATATTACCAGGTAGCAAGTTTAATAGTCAAAGTCCTTTTGTATTGGTAGGTTAGGTAATAAGTGTGTAGAATGGTTTTTCTGCAACTCATGAGTGTGTGGTCACCTCTTCTTGAAATTGACCAAGGCCTTAGGAACCTGGGTTGGCACTTCTGGAATGTGGCATTTCCATTGGAAATGTGGAGGGAAATGGTGCATCAGGGTTTAAATTTCCTCTTCATTTAGGGCATATTTTAAATCACTGCAGTGTGAGCAATTTCCTCCTTGGAAGTCAGCATCGGAATGCCTTCAACACAAAGGAACATTTAAACACCTACCAATAGCTCATATTGTGTTAAAACATGTCTGACCTACAGATGAAACAGTGTAGAATAATTCAAATAGCTTTGTGAAAGGAGTGCAAAGGGATATTACAGGCCTTGTCACATGGAATCCAGTTACTCTTGATCTTTTTTAGGGAGAACACAAAACAGAAAATGTTGATGTTGTCCAAGGATTCATACCAGGTACCATAATTGCAGCAGTCTGTTCAGTGACAGTTTTGGTATTAGCCCTCATCTGTGCAGTAGTATCTGTGTTCCTGTTTCGACTCTGATTTTCCACAGAAGAGGGGGTAAGCATCAGTGATGTCCACTTTTAATGGAATAGTTTTGCACAGGACCCTGCCTCTATGAAGTCTTTTGTTAAAATACCAAGTACTTTTTCTTCTCTTATTTCAACTATAATTTTGACAAGCTTTACAAGTATAGAGGGCACCTGGCAGTACAAGACAAATGTGGCTATGGAACTTGCCAGCAGGAGTTCATGGAGTGTGTCCAACTAGCAGTCTGTATGTTTGCACTGGGCTTACACATCCCATATGTTCATATCAAATAATATTTATCAATTGACCATCAATCACAACCCAATCAAAGAATCCAGGAGCCCCAGAATAACTGTAACCACTTTTATTAGGCCAAAAGTAATGCCCCTTGATAATGCTGAAAGGGATATTTGTTTATCAAAGCATTACTTTAACCCAGGGGATACCAGGAATAATAGATATTTGAGCTTCATTCCAAGCAAGCGCAGCATTGCTTGGCAAACTAGAAACCTCTTTTGTTTGTTTGTTTGTTTTTGTTTCTGTTCTTGTTTTCCTAGTGTAAATGAAAAATTGGGGAATACAATCAGCACTTTCATTCAGGGTAACAGGCCACAGACTTTTCCCTCAGTCTTCATTTTACTAGAATGGACTCACTGCTGAGTAGGAGAATAATTTACATGCAGAACAGAGGCTCAGGGGAACCTGTGAAGCCTTTTCCTTCTAAGGGGGCATTCTGGGTTACAGTTTGAGGGTATCCACTGCACTCTTAGGCCTTCTCTAGTGGCTCAGATGGTAAAGAATATGCCTGCAATGCAGGAGACCCCAGTTTGAGGCTTCAATCCCTGCGTCAGGAAGATCCCCTGGAGAAGGGAACCCACTCCAATATTCTTGCCTGGAGAATTCCACGGACAGAGAAGCCTGGTGGGCCGCAGTCCATGGGGCCATGAAGAGTCAAACATGGCTGAGTGACTGTCAGGGGACTGTGTAGTTTCCTCAGTTCTACCTTGCTGCAGCAAAAATTTGAAGTGATGGACCAGTATTACAGCTCAGTTACAGCTCAGTTTTATTTGGCAAGCAAATGAAAATACATCCTTGAGGTGTGACGGCAGGCTGACCCAAAAGAAGAGAGTGGCTCAATTTTGGCTCCTCTTTTTTATACGTTTTTTTTCCTCCCCCAAGCCTGCCCGATGTAAATTGGGCTAGCCAGGAGGGCTGTTTGCTTCACCTGAGGCTATCACTCCTTCCCTCAGATATTCCTTTGTTCTCTTTTCTTGGGCTTTTTCCTTTTGTTGTCTTTTAGCCACCGCTATTTTGGGCTCCTTTTTCCTATTCTAACTACTTAACATTCTCCCCTCAAGAGATGGGAGGCCCAATTCTTTGGGAGTAGGGGCATTGAGGTCTCTCTGGCTACTTCTTGCTGAACTGGGATGGCGAGGGGCATTGGGCCTCCCCCTCTTGCTAGTCTCAAGCCTCAGAGTCCTTATAGCGGTGTCCATCTAAGGGGAGTGATAATTTCCATGGTCGGGTGTAGTTTTATATATTCTTGCTGAACTGGCACTGCATGTTGTAGCCTGTTGACCTGGGCAGAGACAAAACGGGTTAGACAATTGATAATACATGGAACAATCATAAGCAGCATCAATATGACAATAACAGGAATTAGTACAGGTATTAGCCAACTCCAAAGTCCCCCTCGCCAGGAGAAGTATCCCCCAAAGAGAGATTATAGCCATCCTGAGAACTCTCCAGCTCATTCTTTTAGATTCTGTAGTATCTGATTGTTTTTCTTAAGGACTATGAGACTTTCTTTAACTTAACTGGAGGTATTTACCCAGAAAGAATATGTCTCATTCAAGATGGCTCAAGTCCCTTCTTGTTCAGGGATCAGGAGACCTATCGCCTGTCTATTTTGGAGTACAACCCCTGCCAAGGCTTTTTCCTTTCTTTGTCTTTTAGCCACCACTATTTTGGACTCCTTTTTCCTATTCTAACTACCTAACAGTGACTAACACCTTCACTTTTCACTGCACTTAACTAAAGAAGACGTTTCTCTTTTGAAATTTTGAACCTTCCCACAGTGATGATGGTAGGTAGTTAGAACAGGAAAAAGGAATCCAAAATGGCGGTGGCTAAAAGACAAAGAAATGAAAAGCCTGAGAAAATAGGACAAAGGAAGGTCCAAGGACCAGAGTGAGTATCTCAAGGAAAACAAACAGCCCTCTTCGCTAGCCCAATTTACGTAGGGCAGACCCAGTGGGGGAAGAAAAGAAACATAAAAATAGAAGAGCCAAAATATAGCGAGGTGGGGCTGGGGGCCGCTGGGGGCTTCTCGTCTTTTGGGTCGGCCTTCCTGCACGCCTCGAGGACGTATTTCCCTTTGCTAGCCAATAAACTGAGCTATAACCCTGGTCTGTCTGTCGCTTCACATTTTTGCCTCGGGGAGACAGAACCGAGGAAATTACAAACTTCCCGGACAACGAGAAGCCAAGGGATGAAGATTTAAGAAAACACACACCCTGGTGGCCCTCTAGGTTAGGTTTCTATTGCTGCCCTAACAAATCACTTCCAATTCAGTGGCTGAAAACAGCATTCATTCATCATCTCAGCATTTTTGTGAGTCAGAAGTCTGGAACAGAAAGTGGTTCACCTACTTTTTTCGGCTCCGGTTTTTACAAGACTGAAATTAAACTGTCCAGGGGGTTGCAGGTTCTTTTGTGTGGGGTCGAGGGCTTAAGCCATTTCCAAGCTCACTTGGGGTACTGGGTGACTTTAGCCCCATGTCTTGTGGGCTGGCAGCCTGTGCCGACCTTGGCTCGCAGCAGGGCTAACGCCTCGTCACGGTGGACGCACTCAGGGTTCTAGGCTTGCCTCGGTAGGTCACTGCCTCTCATTCATCGCGGTAGGGATATTCCAATTTAGCCTTGAACCCTGCCAGAGCCCAACGCAGTGAGTAGCTCCAGGCGAATCTGGTTTAAAATCTATGGAAATACAAAAAACCTCGAATAGCCAAAGTAATCTTGAGAAAGAAGAATGGAACTGGAGGAATCAATCTGCCTGACTTCAGACTCTGCTACAAAGCCACAGTCATCAAGACAGTATGGTACTGGCACAAAGACAGAAATATAGATCAATGGAACAGAATAGAAAGCCCAGAGATAAATCCACGAACCTATGGACACCTTATCTTTGACAAAGGAGGCAAGGATATATAATGGAAAAAAGACAACCTCTTTAACAAGTGGTGCTGGGAAAACTGGTCAACCACTTGTAAAAGAATGAAACTAGAACACTTTCTAACACCATACACAAAAATAAACTCAAAATGGATTAAAGATCTAAATGTAAGACCAGAAACTATAAAACTCCTAGAGGAGAACATAGGCAAAACACTCTCCGACATAAATCACAGCAAGATCCTCTATGACCCACCTCCCAGAATATTGGAAATAAAAGCAAAAATAAACAAATGGGACCTAATGAAACTTAAAAGCTTTTGCACTACAAAGGAAACTATAAGTAAGGTGAAAAGACAGCCCTCAGATTGGGAGAAAATAATAGCAAATGAAGAAACAGACAAAGGATTAATCTCAAAAATATACAAGCAACTCCTGCAGCTCAATTCCAGAAAAATAAATGACCCAATCAAAAAATGGGCCAAAGAACTAAACAGACATTTCTCCAAAGAAGACATACAGATGGCTAACAAACACATGAAAAGATGCTCAACCTCACTCATTATTAGAGAAATGCAAATCAAAACCACAATGAGGTACCATTACACGCCAGTCAGGATGGCTGCTATCCAAAAGTCTCCAAGCAATAAATGCTGGAGAGGGTGTGGACAAAAGGGAACCCTCTTACACTGTTGGGGGGAATGCAAACTAGTACAGCCGCTATGGAAAACAGTGTGGAGATTTCTTAAAAAACTGGAAATAGAACTGCCATATGACCCAGCAATCCCACTTCTGGGCATACACACTGAGGAAACCAGATCCGAAAGAGACACGTGCACCCCAATGTTCATTGCAGCACTGTTTATAATAGCCAGGACATGGAAGCAATCTAGATGCCCATCAGCAGATGAATGGATAAGGAAGCTGTGGTGCATATACACCATGGAATATTACTCAGCCATTAAAAAGAATTCATTTGAACCAGTCCTAATGAGATGGATGAAGCTGGAGCCCCTTATACAGAGTGAAGTAAGCCAGAAAGATAAAGAACATTACAGCATACTAACACATATATATGGAATTTAGAAAGATGGTAACAATAACCCTATATGCAAAACAGAAAAAGAGACACAGAAATACAGAACAGACTTTTGAACTCTGTGGGAGAATGTGAGGGTGGGATATTTCAAAAGAACAGCATGTATACTATCTATGGTAAAACAGATCACCAGCCCAGGTGGGATGCATGAGACAAGTGCTCCGGTCTGGTGCACTGGGAAGACCCAGAGGAATCGGGTGGAGAGGGAGGTGGGAGCGGGGATCGGGATGGGGAATACGTGTAAATCCATGGCTGATTCATATCAATGTATGACAAAACCCACTGAAATGTTGTGAAGTGATTGGCCTCCAACTAATAAAAATAAATAAATAAATAAATAAAATAAAAAACTGAAAAAAAAAAAAATCTATTCCACTTCCAAAAAAATTTAACAGGGACACTGTAGCATTTAATTCCCTCAGGTGATTGATTCTCAGGTCAGGTACAAGTGCAGATAATTAAGCTACTTCCTCCTTCCTTCAAATCCACACTTTTAAACACTCCTTTGTGATGCTGAACTGGAAGCCTACAGGCTGAAGTATCCTTTGTCTGCTGGCTGTCTGTCTGGGGCCTACATTCCAGCAATACAAAAAGGCTGGAAAGGGAGAAGGAGGGTTTAAGGGAGGCACTCTTGTTTGGTTTTGAGTCTCAGTTGCTGTTGCCATAGCAATGAGCTTTCACCTTGAAGTGGCCTTTGGATCCTGGCTCCAGCTTTTTGCTGCCCTGCTAGAACCGTTCTCCTCACATCTCTTCAGAGGTTCCAGCACCAGCCAGCATCCTCATATCAGCGGTCTCTATCCCACAGGCTCCGTCAAAGTGCCCTCCTCCAGGGTTCTAGAGCTGGCGATGACAGCACTCTTCCTTTGTGTCCTCGGGTAACCTGCCGCTGCTTCGGGGCTCCTTTTTTCCCTTTTAGTTCTCTGATATGTTTAATCAGTTACTAATACTGTATTAAGTTGTCTTTGTTTAGTAATTAGGGTGACTTCTGGTTTTCTAACTTTACCCTCCTTACCTTTGGTTAGAGGAGTGGGATAATGCTACTGTTGGTTGGAGATCCTGCTGACTTCCTCAAGCTGGGGCGGTGCAGGGAAGGGAGGCAAAGTTGCACCTGGCCACCCATCATGGTTCGCCTTTCCTCAATCACAACTGCGTTTATTACTTGCCTAAAGAAAGTAAGTTTGTGTTTTATTGAGTGTTATGATACCTTCAAAATCAAGTATGCTACACATTTTCAGACATAGTCGAGAATAACTGAAAAATATATTTCACAACTAGCATTGTTTTCCTTTTTATGGTATCTTTTTCATGATGGATAGAGAAATTACAAATTTATGCTTTAGTATAAATTTACTGAAATGTGATCATCTACATTATTTACAGAATTTAAGTGTTTCAGATGTATAGCTGTTTGCTAATAATTTCATGTCTTAAAAATATTCCAATGTTATAGCCATGCTTTCTGGGAAACAAACTCACTCAGAAGGACAATGCAGATAGTGGAGAGCAGTTTATTACGCCGGCGGGCCCAAGGCAGAGTCTCCTTTTAGCCAAGGACCCCGACCAGCATTTGTGAAAATCTTTTATACCCCATGTGTACGTGTCCAAACCCACCACCCCAAATCCCCTGAGGCTTACAAAGGAAGGGTAAATACAATCACAATAACCCCATCATTCACGTGTTATGTGTTCAAACAGTTAATAATCAATAAGCCGGCGGTTACATTCCAACCAGTTAATAACTGCTAAGCCTGTGGTTACATTCAGATAGATACTGTCTGGAGGCAGGGGTGATTAGTGTCTGTTTTCTCTTAGGTGGTGAGTAACCTGGATACGATCTTCAAGGTTCCCCTGTCTGGAGGGGGTCTTTTCCTTCCATTGTCGTTCCCACAGCCACTAAGAAGAGAGTTCAGAGTCCACTGGAGAGGTGGCCGAGCACGATCAGCATGGACAGGCCTAAGATGGAGTCAAGGCCCTATGAATTCCTTCTTCACCAATATAAACCGCAGGTGTCAAATATTTAAAAAGAAAAACTTGGTAAAGATTTTTTTCCAGTAATAAAATTTACATACAAAAGTTGCATTTATTGGCAGGAGGTTACTTTCCCAAATCTTTTGCATTTCACTAAGTAAATGGTTTGCTATTATAGAAAGTAGTTTATCTGTTAAAATGCCACTTACTGATATTGACTATTTCTAAAATAATCATACAAGTGATTTTGGATAGCAGCACTTCCAAGTGCAGTTATTAATACTGAACGTTTATTCATTTGGAAAGGCATTTTATTTTAAATCACTCTGTAGAATGCAAGCATGGCCTTTCAGCTATGATTAACCATGGTGTAAATTACAAGCAATAAAGTTTAATTATGTCATATTTATGCAAAATAATATAATTGAACATACATATAAGATATTCACATTATGAGAAAATCAAAGTCATTTAGGACAATCTGAATTTTTTTTTTATTCCATGAGATGTTAGGAATAAGAATGGAAATTTAAATTGTTTCTTTAGCATGCAAGGCAGACATATAAATAATTGTAATGAGCTTGGATTAAATGCAATTTTGAATTATTCAATTTCTAAGAAAATAAATACTATATACATATGTACACACACACATAGACACAAATGAAATTCACTTTTTCTGTTCAAATTGCATCTCCTGTCACATATTTGATTATAAATCTCAAGAAATCCCAGTCCCCCAGCACTGTTATAAATAAGGACAATTATAGCTTAACTTCTTGGGCTTCCCTAGTGGTTCAGCAATAAAGAATCTGTCTGCAATGCAGGGGACACAGGAGACAAGAGTTTGATTCCTGGGTTGGGAAGATCCCCTGGAGGAGGGCATGGCAACCCACTCCAATATTCTTGCCTGGAGAATCCCAGACAGAGAAGCCTGGTGAGCTATAGCCTGCAGAGTGGCAAACAGTTGGACACAACTGAAGTGACTGAGCTCATATGAAGAGCTTAATTGCTTACTGGCTGAGAAATTACACACACACACACACACACACACACACACACACATGCCCACGCACACATGTATACACAAGCATGCACCTGGGAATCTGTACCCTGTCACACATAGGGTGCATCAACCAGAATAGAGCACACATTCCCCACACAGTTAGACCACAAATCCCATTTATTCTTTGACCTGTATGTTCACTCTGTCTTTGCTGATCTTCCCAGACTTTGGCTAAATTCTGTAGTCCTCCTGCCAGTAAAGACAGCCAGCAAATTGAGGTATTATGGTTTGAGTATATTCCTTTAGAACTTAGAATCCCATCTCTATAAAACTGGAACCCAAGTTTATTCTTGTGATATAAAATCAGGTAATAATCACTTCCCTCCCCCCCACCCCCAATAAAAATTATATGCTGATTTGTACATTAGTGAGAGTCCCCTCAGGTGATTAATTAAAGCAACTTAAGTTGTGAGTTGCTTTAGAGAGAAGGAGACACGGCAAGAAAAATACTAATTACATGTTCAGAGTGCCCACATAATTGTTTGCCTTCTCTTCATTAGCATCAATTTGGGGAGAATGAGGACAAATATATTCTATTTCCACCATC
Source organism: Dama dama (assembly GCF_033118175.1). Classification (NCBI taxonomy): domain Eukaryota; kingdom Metazoa; phylum Chordata; class Mammalia; order Artiodactyla; family Cervidae; genus Dama; species Dama dama. Next base: position 63,551,539 of record NC_083710.1, on the reverse strand, counting down.
CCCTTCCCTGAGTCTGTTTTCACTGTTTGAACCTATCTTTTCTTGTTTGCTAATTTTAAAGAACAAAATAAAATTACTAATTCAAAATTATTTATTCAGTTTTACCCGCTGGGTTTATCAAGGGGTATTTGGAAAACTATCTTGGCATTTTGATGAATTCTCCTCAAAAGTGAACTGCATAAAGGTTTTTATGCCAGGGGGGAAAAAAAAAGAATTTTGCTTTTTTTGCTTTTTTAAATGTACTTCTTAAGTACAAGATTCCAGCAAAGCCTCAATCATGTCAGAACAGTATTATCACTCTTTCTCAATGACTCAAGTCATCACCCCCACCCCTATGCCATAGTATCTTAGGAAATCTATGTTCAGTCTTCAAATCACAATTGGGAAGCCATTGTTATATCTCAGATTCATTTCTCAGTTCCTTGTATCTGCACCTTTAGATTCACACTCTTATAATACCTTTCCTCCAATTGATGATTTCTTTTTTTTTTTTTTTCTTTGAATGTCTGTCAGCTCCCATTTTATCGCTCGCAATCACATACCACCTCTCTCCCCAATCTCAGACCTGGCTCAGTATTGCTGGAGAAATATAATTAAAGCCCAAATCTTCTTCAGCCAAGAAAACCTCACTACCAGCTTAGAAGAGAAAGAAAGCAGTTTTATTATTAAATAAGTATTAGACCAGAATGTGGGGTACATCCCAAACAATTCACTAAGGTTGCAGAGACTTAAAGAGATCTCACTTCTTGATGTGCCCCAGCAGATACCACCCATTATACATGTTCTCAAGATAAATAATAGCCTGTCCTCAAGTAAGAGGACTTGACATCACCACTGGGCACACACAGTTCATCTTAACTTTACCTGGTAATAGGGGTGATATCTCTGTTAACCAAGTGGCTTTATCTGGAGAAAGAAAAACCGCTCTTACCTTTACAACAAGAGGTAAGTTTGCCATTTGGAGTAAGTTGCCTGCTGAAAGCTAGTTTTCTGCCTTCCCACAGAAAGTGGGAGATGGGGTGCTTTTCTGAGTTTTATTTATTTTTTTTTTTTTTTCAATTTGTGATTCTTTTTTTAAATTTATTTTTTAATTGGAAGAGAATTGCTTTAAAATATTGTGTTTGTTTCTGCTGCCCAACAATACAAATCAGCTGTAACTATAGTTATATCATCTTTGGAACCTCCCTTCTCTTCCCCCAATCCACCCCTCTAGGTCATCAGAAAGCTCCAGGCTGGGCTCCCTGTGTTTTATAGCAACTTCTCACCAGCTACCTGTTTTACATAGGGTAGTGTATGTATGTTGATGCTACTTTCTCTGTTTGTCCCACTCTTTTCCATCCCATGCTGTGTCCACAAGTCAGTTCTCTATATCTGCATCTCCATTCCTCCCCTGTAAGCAAAGTTTTAATGATTGAGTTTGAGAGAACTGGTTCCCAGATCCTTTAGAAAGACATTCCTAGGTCTTAAAACTGATTAGAGCTTTATGTAATTAAAAAAACATTTACCTACATTTCACAGAGAAAGAACTTACATTTGCAAATGTTCTTAAGTAAATGCTCTTAAGAAAAGAAAGGCAGAGTGACTGGAGGTGGGGATCTCCTTTATTTCCTAGTCGGAGAATATTTTCTTTTTTTCTATTTATATTTACTCTTATGGTTTCAGTATCATGGTCATAGCTGGCTTATTCATGAACAAAGGCTGAATAATAAGATCCACACATATTTCTTGATTTGGGAGTATTCAGGATAAGGAAACTATTTTCAATAATTAACTCACAACTGTCTAAAGATATGAAAATGGTCAAAGGGATAGAAATACTATTCCGCATCATATAGAATATCATTTAAAGTTCCATTATGAACATCTGACTTACAGGATGAAAATGAAGGGCAGCATCAGTTTAGAGAATTTCCCTAAAGAATATTTAATAATGTCCTCCTCTTACAAAAGAAAAGTGAAAACCTTATTATCTTACTCTATCAGATTGGCAGGGGATTTTATTTTAAAGTGAATTGGTCTATGTAACTTTATGTTGGTTAGAATGATCTTCTTAGGTACTATTAAATTCTAAATCTCTAAGAAAGAGAGGTTTATGGGTCCAGGAATAACTTTAGACTCCACATTTCTCTGACTGGACCTTAGGGCTAACTAGACCAGTGAAAAAGAAGCCCCTAATTTATATGAAACAGTTTTAGGACTACTCGGGAGCAGGGTTGAAGTTCAAGGAGATAAATGCTGGGGATGGTAAGGAAAGGGGAAGAATATCAGAGTATGTCTGGAGCTTGCCAACTTTATAAAAAGTGAATAAATGCAGATCCAAAACAGCCAAGAGGAGAACTTAGAGTCCTTCTCCTGCTCTCCCTAAGTTTCCCTTCTCTCATATATGGGACATTTTCCCTACATCTCTTGTATTCCAAGAGTATTTCCATCTTAACTTTATACACACTATGTTCCCAGTAAGCAATGCTCCCCTCATTTCACTTAGGTCTTTGATCAAATATTAGCTCCTCACCAAGGTCACCCCTGCTCAGTATCCCTCTTCCTACATCACCGACTCAAAGGACATGAGTTTGGGTAAGCTCCGGGAGTTGGTGATGGACAGGGAGGCCTGGCGTGCTGCAGTCCATGGGGTCACAAAGAGTCGGACACGACTGAGAGACTGAACTGAACTGAACTGAAGGCCACCCCTGCTCAGTATCCCCCTTCCTGAAATACACTTGATGGTTTGCCCTACATTGTCCTCGACAGTACTTATTATGACCTGATATTGTTCCACTTTTAAATCTATTTTGTCTTCCCAATTAATACAAAAGTAACTACCCACTCCAGTATTCTTGTCTGGAGAATTCCACAGACAGAGGAATCTGATGGGCTACAGTCCATGGTGTCGCAAAGAGTTGGACACGACTGAGGGACTGACACATATACAGACATCTTTATAGCAGAAACTTTGTAAATCTTCATCACAGTGTATCTGGAAAATACTGCCCAGAACAGAGCCTGGGGAAGAAAAAGTGCTCAGAAACAACTTGAAAAGCTAGACATTCAATATAAATTCTGAAAATTGGAAAAGAGGCCAAAATTAGGAAATTCAGTATTTTAAGTGTGCCCATTTGTAAACACTGAGTCTTTCAAAAAATCATTCAATGCCTGTTATTTTAGCATGTTTATTTAATTGAATCATGTAGGTGACAGAAAAACATGGAAATCAGCTCTGATAAACTATTCTACAACATTCACTCTGCTCCTTGTTGCATTCTGAAGACAGGATTGAAAAGGGTCTGGCATCATTGGCTTCACCTTCTGTAAGCAATTTTCAATATTAATACTCCAGCATATATGGTCAGCATATATGAATGATCATGTAAGGGGAGTCATCAGTTAATTATCCTGAATCATCTCTATTAGTTTTTAACTTATAAAAGTTATTAGTTAATTGCCTGATATTCCTCAATTTTTGTTGCAAATATTTAGTTATGTAACTTTTCCCTCAGCATTTAATATAGTGTCAGACAAATAATACATAATTAGTAGTATTTGTCACCAGACAATGAATAAATGAATGAAAAAAATTGCTATGAAAAATAAAGTTTAGAGTTTACAAAAGGTCAAAACAAAGACTGACATGATGAAGAAAAGAACTAGATAATAGATTGTGAAAATCTGAACAGACTTAATAGGTAGATTGAGTAACAAAAATGTTTTTGTGAATGTTTTGTGAATGTGAATGTGAATGATTTGTCTATGTTTTTCATTTTTATTTACATGAAAACATGTTATGATTTAATCCAACACATTTTACTCTAACTCACAGTTTTTACTGAAAATGGAAAAGTAGGGAGTTCTTGACATTCTCTGATTTACACATATCAAGTAAGCCTTTACTCCCCAAATTTTGATTAATAATAAGCTATATAGGAAGAATGGGCTTCCCAAATGGTACTAGTGGTCAAGAACCTGCCTGCCAATGCAGGAGACCTAAGAGACCTGGGTTCAATCCCTGGGTTGGCAAAATCCCCTGGAGGAGGGCATGGCAACCCACTCTAGTATTCTTGCCTGGAGAATCCCGTAGACAGATGAGTCTGGCAGGCTACAGTCCATAGAGTGACACAGAGTCAGACAGGACTGAAATGACTTAGCATGCACATATGCATACAGAAAGAATCGGGTATATGAAAAAGGGTATAAAAGACAAAGTCTAATAGAATCCTTTCACCTATAATTAGATGTTTAAATTTCTAATGATGTTCCTTAGTAAAGATTTCAGAAGAGAGAGAATTTATTGTTACAATCAATGTATTAAAATCTATGTCTTGGTATAATTTAGCATGGTGAACTTTCTTTCTTGAAGCCACATTTTAGCTAATAACAACTTCAAAAAATTATTTTAGGAGCAATCTGATGGCCTGGCAGGGTGAATCATTATATAATGAGGACAATCTTTTGGGATAATTGATTAAAAACTGAATTAATTAAGAAAGCTGAAGGAGATATGTCTTTGTTATGCAACATACTTCCCTTTTCATGTTTTCTGTCACTCCTTAGATATACTAGTAGAGCTCTTTGATATTAAAATATGGAATTGTCCTTTGGGGACCAACAACAGAATGATGTTAATATGTTAAACTCACCTCAGTGAGGATGAATTCTAGCCTCAGCAATAAGAAGATAAATGATACCAGGAGCTACAGCAAAAGCAGCAATATCCATGATAAATACTGTCATGTGCCACAAATTTGAATAGCTTATAAAGCACAGTATATAGAAGGTATATAATTCAGGTCTAATATTCTTTACTTTCTGTTGACTCTTTAAAAATACTTAAACCATTAAATTTTAGCATGAAATTTTGAAATTCAAAAATTTTTTGCAATCATTATGCATGCATGCTAATCACTTCTGTCCTATTCAACTCTTTGTGACCCCATGGACTGTAGCCCACCAGGCTCCTCTGTCCATGGGATTCTCCAGGCAAGAATACTGGAGTGGGTTGCTACTTCCTCCTCTAGGGGATATTCCTGACCTAAGGATCAAACTTATATCTCTTACATCTCCTGCAATGGCAGGTGCGTTCTTTACCACTAGCACCACCTGACAATCATTATAGTTTTCAGTAAGATCATCAGTTAATATAAGCTAAAGCATACTTAGTATGTATTCAACACTTACTATTTATTACTTATTGTGAGAAGCCATTGATACCTATAAACTTCATTGTTCCAGTAACAAGCCTGTAGCAATATTTATCATCCCTGTTTTTTTACATTAAGAAACAAAGACTTGGAGAGTTAAAAGAACTTTCAGGTCATCTGTCTGCTCAATAGTTTACTTTGAGAGACTCAGCTCTAAAGCATTCTATTAATATACCAAGTAGTCTATGTATTCAAAATTTCAGTTTTGTCTTTATCATTTTGTTAGTTCCCTCAAACAATTAAAAATTAGCATATATGCAATCAGTAATAACATGAGGTCACATCACTGCATTGGACACTGGGGAAATAAAGATTAATTAGACTTAATTACTATCTTTAATGAATACTCAGGCACAGTTGTAAGCAGGTTGTTATATTATCCTGTAACAAATGATCATTGAATCATAAAGTGCTGCATAAGCAACAAATGAATGGCGCTCACCTTTCTAAGGCCCAGCAGGCTTTGATGGGCAGCCTTTGTTATTTAGATGCTAAGACCCTTCTGACTCTTTGTCACCCCACGGACTGTAGCCCACAAGGCTCCTATGTGCATGGGATTTCCCAGGCAAGAATACTGGAGTGGGTTGCCACTTCCTTCTTCAGGAGATCTTCCCAACCCAGGGATCGAACCTGCATCTCCTGTGAATTCTTTACCTCTGAGCCACCAGGGAAGCCCTTGATGGGCAGCCTAGGTGGGGAGAAACAGCACATCATGTTTACCTGGATGGACATGGAGGGGTGGACTCTTGGTGGTACCTTGCTAGATCCACTTTGGCCACGATATTCATCCCTAATAGCTGCAAGTGTTGGCTGATAGCCAGTCACAGCTGATCTTTTGTCCAGGACATTGGGCCTGTGCCTTCCTGAGTGTTCTAGAGGCTGCATTCATCTCTGCTACTTGAGGTGGACCTCCTCAGCCAATGGTTGAGTGACACACAGGGTACACATTTCTTCGCTCTTGTTTATAGAGAGCTAAGTCTCTGGTAGGAATCGTGCTCCCTAAAACCCTCATGGTTTAAGCTAACCAGTTGCCAGCTAAGAACTCATTTTTGCTTAGTTTTTCTCTCCCAGATCTATCCTGTTTTATTCACTCCCCTTCTTCTGAGAGTATCCCTCTAAATCATTTAAACAATAGTTTCTATCTCAGACTCTGCCTCCAGGGAACCCAACCAAAGATACATTCTTGTGTGTATGTTCATTCAGTCATATTGGACTCTGTGACCCTAAGGACTGTAGCCTGCCAAGCTCCTCTGTCCATGGGTCCCAGGCAAGAATATGGAACAAGTTGCCATTTTCTTCTTCAGGGGATCTTCCCAACCCAGGGATTTAACCCACACCTCCTACATATTCTGCACTACAGGCAATTCTTTATGGCTGAGCCATGGGGGACATATTATATCAAACCCACATGATATATAAGATTGGGTTTTAGGGTGTATTTAAGGTAGTAGAAGAAGGCAAAGAGGTGAGATAGCTGAATAAAAGAGGTAGACAAATAACAATTTCAAACTCATGTTTTCATAGGTTATGTGTGTGCAGGTGTGTATTCATAAGGTTCTTAAAAGCAGGGATCTTATCTTCTTCAACTTTGTATCTCTTGCGGTTATATCCCTTGAGATTGATCCCACACAGGACACATGCCCCTTATCTGGAGCCTGTGCTTCATACAGTAGAGATTATAAGCCTTTTGAATAAATGAACAAAGACATAGGATGGAAAATGTAACAATAATTTCGTCAAAGTTTATTTATCTACCCCAGTGTTTGACAAAATATTTTATGCAAACATTTTTATCAATTGTTCCTGGTATGTTCAAACACATTCAAGCCTATCTGTCATAACAAACAATTATGCTATTTGGACATGCCATTATTTGAATGAAACATAGCAAATATAATAGTGCAATTGTCACAAAATCCAACTCAAATTGATTTAAGCAAAAAAGGCAATTATCATATTATTTAAATGAAATGCCAACAATTGTAGTGTCAGCAGTTCTGTCTTAATCTCTGTCAAACAGTGTCACCAGAAACAGTCCTTTCTCTTTATCGTATACTTCTGTTCTTATTGGTTTTCTCCCACATCTAATGAAAGCAGAATTACTGCCCTCAGACCTAATTCTTTCTACAAGTAAGCTGGCAAAACAGCAAAACAAGAGGACTTCTGTTTTAGTATATTATCATACATTTTCATGCTTCACTTTGTTTACAGGGTGAATAATATGTCTTCTCCTGAAATAACCACTGTGGCCAGGAGCTAGTTCTATACAGATTTACCAGGACTGTATCATCTGGTGTTTCACTAATAAAAACCCTGTGGATAAGAGGATTTGGTTCTTGGCTTGGCTACATGTGGATCACATGTCCCAAGCCTGGTGCCAGGGACAGAGACCTGCATTGTTCTTCTGGACTCGGAGAGTGGACTGACAGGAGACTTTTCCAAAAAGGAATTAAGGATGTTAGGTAGTCCCATGCCAAAGTATTAGGTTTAGAAACGGTATTTATGGTGAATAATACTGAGTCAATGCATGGAAAATACACTTAGAAATGATGCTAAATTACAGAAAAGAGTTAAATTATTAGTTAAGAATAAAAATTACTCTTTAAAATTTCATAAATGCACATGAAGATTTTAAACTGTTTAATGGAACATTCCCCAACAGAACTCAAATAATTTGAGGGATATAAAATATCTCTCTTTGAGCTTGTTGAGGTATAAAACATTACCCTTGGATAAGCCAATTTTGAATACATGGAAGAGATTATTGTATATAAAGCACCTACTGGGTAATATATTCTTTGATATTAACCATTTATTACTGACAAAACACATACATAAAAAGCATACACAATAAAATATAGTTGAATGAATTTTTATGACATGAATATTACTCTAATTGATATCAGTTCAAGAAATAAAACTTTGCCAGGCACCCATGTAAAGCCTCCCTGTGCCCTGTCCCAATATCAAGTCCTCCCCTTCCTACATAAGTAGTCACTACTCCATCCTTTTAGTCATCACTGCTTATGTTTCTTTATAGTTTTACTATCTAAATGTGTAAACCTAGACCCTAAAATTTTAGTTGTTATTTTTAAGGTATATTCATGGCTTCACAGGTGGTACTAGTGGTAAAGAATCTGCCTATCAATGCAGGAGATACAGGAGATGCCTGTTCAATCTCTGGGTCAGGAAGATCCCCTGAAGGAGGGCATGGCAACCCTCTCCAATATTCTTGCCTGGAAAATTCCATGGACAAAGGAGCCTGGTGGGCTATAGTCCATGGGGTTGCAAAGAGTTAGACATGACTGAAGTGACTTAGCATGCACAGACCTTAAAATTTTTAGTTGTTATTCTAAAGGTATATTTAATATACAGATTTTCTCTCCATTGTTTGATTTCTTTCTTGCACCTTATCTAATGATGTGCTTGTTCTCTTTGGCCTGTGGAGTTTCCCATGGTCTTGGTTTTGTTGATTACATACTTATGTTTCATGTTTCTCTGTCCTTTGTAGTTCCTGAAAGTTGGCATATGGGACTAGAAGTTAGGTAGGACTCAAATTTTATTCATTTATCCAGGCTTTGGGTGATGCTATATTCTTTCATAAAGAATCTCAGATGTTTGCTATTCCTTCCTTTTGTGGCATTGGTAGCCATCAGTACTAATAGATAGATCCTTTAATAGCCATTCATACTAATAGGTAGATCCTTTAATTTGTTTGTTTGACAAGTAGTAATATTTTAATCCTGTCATATATTTTTATTTATATATGAACAATTTTCTAAATAATTACTTATCTTCTTTTGATTATGCAGTGTTATGTCTCACAGAGAAAACGGTAGTATAAATATCATTTGTTTGTATGTTTCATTCTCTGTATGTGAAGGTATTAAATTGTTGCTTATTATCTATAGAGGTTAATATTTTTAATATCCTTATAAAGTGGTAGATTTGAACACATTTGATAGGCTTTAGTTCATTGCAATTACTATTCTTAATTAGCTCAAATAATATTGTCTTTGATAGCAGAAAACTTTTCAGGCTGATTTTCTAGCTTTTTGACAGTATGCCAATCAGAAATCTGAAAGCTTTCTGATATCTGATTTAACAGGAACCTTCAGGCTAATCTTACACAGGTATTGTTTTTTTTTTTGGTCTCAAAACAGGAATAGTCTTTTCTCTCTAAGCAATATTTCTTTATGTATAAGATGGCATGTTATGACCACAATCTGATCTCTAGGAATGTTCATTGCTACTATGTGGATCATCATTTCTAGGCATTTCAATAGTTATAGCTAGGAAAATATATGATACAAACACATGCTACAATGTGTTCACACAGGTGATTTCAATTGAAACACTGAACTATAGGCTTTTTATTGAAATGCCTCTGTATAGCAAACATATCTCCTTTTTTCCATACCACAAATCTTAGTTCTCAAAGATACAGGAATTGCAGGATTAGAATATTCCATCAAATGTACATATCACGGCAAACTGAATACCAATATTTGTACTCTCATTTCTTATCAGTCAGGGTTCTCTAGAGGCATAGGATAAATAAGACAATTTAGATAGATATATAGAGACAGAGATACAAATATTAGGATACATATTAGAATGGAAATATATTTATATATACAATATATACATATATAGTCAACATGAAGCTCCCCTAGTAGCTCAGTGGTAAACAATCTGTCTACCTGTGCAGGAGACCTAGCTTAGATCCTTGAGTTGGGAAGATCTCCTGGAGAAGGGAATTGCAACCCACTGCAGTACTCTTGCCTGGAGAATCCCATGGACAGAGGAGCCTGGCAGGCTACAGTCCATGGGGTCACGAGAGTTGGACATGACTTGCTGGCTAAACAACAAGTCAACATGACCTATTATTGGTGGTGTTAATCTTGATTAGTTGAATTACTTCATTACAATTTTTCTTTCTAAAAGTACTCTTTTTTCCTCCCTTTCCAAACAGTACAATTTGGCAAGAAGTACTGCCTGTGTGTGTTCAGTTGCTCAGTTGCTCAGACTCTATGCGACCCCATGGACTGTAGCCTACCAGGCTCCTATGTCCATGGAATTTTCCAGGCAAAAATGCTGGAGTGGGTTGCCATGCCCCTCCTTCAAGGGATCTTTCTGACCCAGGGATCTAACAAGGGATCTCTTATGTCTCCTGCATTAGCAGGCAGGTTATTTACCACTAGCACCACCTGGGAAGTACTACTTACTGTATACTTTGAGTTATAATCCAATACCACTGTATTTTGCAGCTTAAATTGCCTAGCTTTGCCCATCTGCATCTCTTTCACTGGTTTCTTTGATATATATCTCACAATTATATATAATTATATATAATTTTTCTTGTGTATCAAGAAAAGTGTGGCATTATTTGATTTAAGGGAATCATATACCCCAAATTTTATTTTTCTGCTACTCATCTGAGCTTCACTGCTGATTATTTGCTTATACTACATTTGACATAAATGTTGTATCATTGCCTTTCAGGTGAATTGAGTCTGCAGGTAGCCTGAATCTGTCTATCTGTCTCTCTCTATATATATAAATAATAAATATAATATATAATATTATAAATATAATATATTTATAATTATATTAAAATATAAATAATATATAATATATAATAAATATAAAAATATATATTTATTTATGTCTATCTGTCTATATATAAATAATAAATATAATATATCATATTATAAATATAATGTATTTATAATTATATTAAAATATAAATAATATATAATATATAATAAATATAAAATATATTATATTTATAATATAAATAAATAATATATTTATATATATACCACATATATATATGTGGTAATTTATTTTCTTGCTTTCTGTCATTAAAATATACTTTAGACTTATATTGTTATACTGTAGACTTACATTGTTATCCCCTGCCCCAGCCCTAGAATCCTAGCCATTTTTCTGGAGGCGCTGGTCCCCTTTTACTGGAGAATGACATTAGAAACTGAATACAGTTGGGATGTCATGGCTTCTAGAATGTGCCTCTGACTCAGGAAATATGTGTTTATATGTTAACCTGTGTTATACACGTATTCATAAAATTTAAATATATCCATCCATCCAGTGAGAAACTTGGCTCTAGTAAGTAAGATTTGTTTATTTTTTATATATCCTGGTTATATAGCTCAGTTGGAAAAGAATCTGCCTACAATGCAGGAGACCTGGGTTCAATTCCAGGGTCAGGAAGATCCCCTGGAAAAGGAAATGGCAACCGACTCCAGGATTCTTGCCTGGAGAATCCCATGGACAGAGGAGTCTGGCGGGCTACAGTCCATGGGGTCACAAGAGTTGAACACAACTTAGTGACTAAACTAACACATGCAAATATACATTACACCCATACTTCTCTATATTTCAGATGTGTGAACATGTCATTTTTCCTTTATGGATCGACCAATTTATTGCCATGGCTCAATTTACTTTTGTGGCTTCTGTGGCACTTTCTTTTTTTATGTAGTGGATATCCAATTATTGTAGATTTCCATTTTTAAGTCAAATAGTAACTCATTTTTTATGGAAATATAAGACCAAAACAATTTTTTAAAATATGCTTAATTTGAAGTAAATTTGAATGATCAAGTAATGATGTATATAAATATACAAACATGATAAATGTATATAATGCACATATGATCATCCTATATGTCTTACAAAGATAATTAGTGATCTCTGGTAGCCATAACTTAATGAAGATTAAAAACTTATAGTGAAACACCATTGTAATATTTCATTAACTATGCAAAGGTATCTTTTATATTGCCAACTTTCAAGGTCACCTCAATTTTTCTTGCATATTAAGAAAAGTTTGACATTATATGATTTAACAGAATCATATACCCAAAATTATATTTTCCTGCTACTCTTCTGAGCTTCACTACTGATTATTTGCTTATACTACATTTGACATAATGTTATATCATTGCCTTTCAGGTGAATTGAGTCTGCAGGTAACCTGAATCTGTCAAAATGATTTTGATAAAAAGTAGGTTTCAGAAAGTTATTTTTTCCTTTCTAATTCTTTTAAGCAGATGCTTCTAAAATAATAAATATACTCCCTGGAGATAATTAATCACAGTGTGATTTTTAAGACATAATTATTTGAGGATATATAACACTTTAAGAATGCTCCTTTAAGATGATGTTATTTTGATTATTTCAAAATACATCCTGTCTCAGCATTCATCATTGTGAATGTACATATGGCTATTTATGTGAGGACTATGAAGTCAAGTATGTATTTTATTGTGATAATGTATATAAATCTACAAGATCCATTATACAAAGAACATGCAGTAATTTACATAGTTTAAAAGAATTAATTTGAGGAAATGGCAAGCAATACTAAGTTTTTGTTTTTAGTCTTAGATGTCCAACTATTTTTCTTACCATCAAATATACCTAAATATATTTGCAACTGTTTACTTTTAGCTTAAGATTTATAAAGAATATGTTATGATCAGACTAAGCTTTTCTTTATAGAATATTATCAGTTAATCAATGCAGGTAGAAAAATTAATTAGCAAATTCACCATTTTTCAAAAACTGATGAAATAATTGATCTGGAAAAATAACATGAGTGAATGCAAAAAAATTTAGGTCAAATGTTAGTAAAAATTATTCTTCATAGCATGGTAAAATTCACCCACAGATCATTTGCTGGTTGTAGGGAAAAAGAAACTTTACCAGCAACCCAGTTTTCAGCAACTAAAACCACTAACAAAATTAAATGGATATACAAAGTAAATGCTTTGTACTATTACATCAGGCAATAGATATATGAAAGTTAATTAAAATATTCTCTGTAATTTAGATATTCAGTTCAGTTCAGTCGCTCAGTTTTGTCTCTTTGCGACCCCACGGACTGCAGCATACCAGGCTTCTCTGTCCAACTCCCAGAGCTTACTCAAACTCAAGTCCATCGAGTCAGTAATGCCATCCAAAAATCTCATTCTCTATTGTCCCCTTGTCTTCCTGCATTCAATTTTTCCCAGCATCAGGGTCTTTTGAAATGAGTTAGTTCTTTGCATCAGGTGGCCAAAGTGTTGGAGTTTCAGCTTTAGCATCAGTCCTTCTAGCGAATATCCAGGACTGATTTCCTTTAGGATGGACTGATTGGATCTCCTTGCAGTCCAAGGGACTCCCAAGAGTCTTCTCTAATAATACAGTTCAAAACCAACAATTCTTCAGCGCTCAGCTTTCTTTATAGTCCAACTCTCACATCCATCCATGACTACTGGAAAAACCGTAGCCTTGACTAGATGGACATTTGTTGGCAAAGTAATGTCTCTGCTTTTTAATATGATGTCTAGGTTGGTCATAACTTTCCTTCCAAGGAATAAGCGTCTTTTAATTTCATGGCTGCAGTCACCATCTGCAGTGATTTTGGAGCCCAAAAAGATAAAATTTGTCACTCTTTCCATTGTTTCCCCATCCATTTGCCATGAAGTGATGGGACCTGATGCCATGATCTTAGTTTTCTGAATGTTGAGTGTTAAGCCAACTTTTTCACTCCCCTCTTTCACTTTTATTAAGAGGCTCATTATCAAGAGGCTTCTTACTTTCTGCCATAAGGGTGGTGTCATCTGCATATCCAAGTTATTGATATTTCTCCTGGCAATCTTGAGTCCAGCTTGTGCTGCCTCCAGCCAAGCATTTCTCATGATGTACTCTGCATATAAGTTAAACAAGCAAGGTGACAGTATACAACCTTGACAAATGCCTTTCCCCATTTGGAACCAGTCTGTTGTTCCATGTCCAGTTCTAACTGTTGCTTCTTGACCTGCATATAGATTTCTCAGGAGGCAGGTCAGGTAGTCTGGTATTCCCATCTCTTTCAGAATTGTCTACAATTTGTTTTGGCATAGTCAATAAAGCAGAAGTAGATGTTTTTCTGGAACTTTCTTGCTTTTTCAATAATCCAATGGACATTGGCAATTTGACCTCTGATTCCTCTGGCTTTTTTAAATCCAGCTTGAACATCTGGAAGTGCATGGTTCAAGTACTGTTGAAGGCTGGCTTGGAGAATTTTGTGCATTACTTTGCTAGCGTGTGAGATGAGTGCACTTGTGCAGTAGTTTGAACATTCTTTGGCATTGCCTTTCTTTGGGATTGGAATGAAAACTGACATTTTCCAGTTCTGTGACTGCTGTTGAGTTTTTCCAAGTTTGCTGACATGTTGAGTGCAGCCCTTTCACAGCATCATCTTTTAGGATTTGAAATAGTTCAACTGGAATTCCATCACCTCCACTAGCTTTGTTCATAGCGATGCTTCCTAAGGCCCACTTGACTTCACATTCCAGGATGTTTGGCTGGCTCTAGGTGAGTGATCACAGCATCATGGTTATCTGGGTTATGAACATATTTTTTGTATAATTCTTCTGTGTTCTTTCCACCTCTTCTTTATATGCTCATTTAAAATAAAATTTAGATATGCTTATTTGAAATAAACTTTAAAAAGAAAATGCAAATAAAAAGTAAACACTATATTTTATAATTGCTTGTTATGAAGAGTATTTTATTCACACTTTAATCAAATTTCTGAATTTTACTCTGTCCTTGATAAAGAACTAACATACAAAAGTTAAAAAAAAAATCTACCATATAAACTTGTCATTTTTGTCAAATTTTTAATTTAAATAAACCTTTTTTTTCCAAATTTTTAAATTAAATAATTTTTATTTTAAGTAGATGTTTTCATTCTAATCAGATTTAGAATCATAGACCTGGCATCGAAAGAAAATTGACTACCATTGGTAGAAAAAGGTCAAATTTAAGCTGTTGACCTTAGTGATAAGACACACTGCAAGCAAAATAAAGTGAATTTGTGAGTCAGTCTTCACACTTGGTTGGACATCTGGAAAAGCACTCTGTATGTCTTATCCGTTGGTTGTGACTAGTTAAAAACATTGTGCCATAAAGTGCTTAAAACAATGCTTCATACAGAATGAACTATAAGCATAATATATGCTAATATTACTTTATTATTATCCATATGATTATTCATTACTCTTGTAGGTAGTACTCCATAGAAAGTTAAATAAAAGACCCCCCAAAAATCATAGTACCAAAGTATGATTTAGTCAAAAGGATTTTTTGCAAACCAGAAAAAGGAAAGAAGCCATTAAGTAATGAAGCAAATGTCTTGTTTCCTCAATCAAACAAGTGCTAGAGACAATGACCAGAAATTATATGGTTACAAAAATAAACTTTTCTACTAGTCACAAATTACATATTTAGATTGCCCATTATCCCCTTGACATTCTGGAAATCTTGCTTGATTAATAGCACATTGGAAAATGTATTAAAATGCATACACTTTAAATCATACTAAAATATATTTTTCAAATGATGTTAATTTTTTTATTGCAAGTAGATGCAGAAGGCAGGAGGAGAAAGGGATGACAGAGGATGAGATGCTTGGATGGTATTGCTGACTCGATGGACATGAGTTTGAGCAAGCTCTGGGAGCTAGTGATGGACAGGGAAGCCTGACGTTCTGTGGTCCATGTGGTCACAAAGAGTCAGACATGACTGAGTGACTGAACTGAGCTGATGTGCAAAAAATAATTTTGTCTTAGCTTTTGTTTTCATACCTGTAATTTTATTATGAATTTTCTAAATAAAAGATTATCTGAAACCCATATCACATCTTGTGTGTATAAGGTGTGTATCGTGACACATTTATTTTTCCAGTAGTTAGTTCCTTAAGCAATCTTGCAGCTTCCAATTTCTCCTTCTATTATTCTCAGTCTTGACAGATTAACTTTATATAAATAAACAAATAATTAAATATTAAAACTTGTAGGTTTAAACATAGTTCAATAATATATGTGTATAAATGATATAAATGTATATATACATAAGGAGAGAGAGAGAAGGTCTGGCTCTAAAGGACTGCTGTCTACACTTTAACCTCCTCCATCCTAAAAAGATCTGTTAAACTAAGTTAAACCCTTTTCCCTTCTAAATCTGCTTGTTGTACCTCTGCTTTCATATTCTTCCCTTTCACCCCAGTTTATGTAATATTTCAGTTCAATTTCCGGTTTACACTACAAAACTAATTTACATCATCACAGTCTACCAGGAAGTCTCATTCAGCTGATACCTGTATAGCAGCACTTCCTGAACAAGTAATTGAAAGTTTATCAGAATGTTGAGTGATAACTGTTGATTTCTTCTTTGATTAATAACATTTCCACAGGAGAAATTTCAGGTGTCACCATCCTTCACTTTGAGAACATCATTAGAGACACCACCTCTGTTTTCACTATGCATCTTCCACTTTCACCTTCCAAGGTAGAAAAAGATACAATTGAATTGTTGTGTCTCCCATTTTTAAGATGATATATCTTAGGAGTGTTTTTTCCTGCTTCCTTTAATACTGTATACAGTAAGTGTGCTAGGGCTACCCAGGTAGCTCAGTGTTAAAGAACAGACCTGTAAATGCAGGAGACACAGGAAATGTGGGTTTGATCACTAGGTTGGGAAGCTCCCCTGGAATAGGAAATGGCAATCTACTCCAGTATTCTTGCCTGAATGATGTCATGGACAGAGGAGCCTGGTGGGCTACAGACCATGGGGTTACAAAGAGTTGGACATGACTAACTGACTGAGTACCCATGCACAGTGGGTGCGCTAGCCCTGTAGCCCCTTCTGGAAATAAAGGAATAAAACATTCTCTTAATAATCCAGCTATAGCTGGTCATGTTCTTTGATTCTGAAATAGAAAATAATAACCTAACTTCATCATCTAATTCTGTTCTGAATAGATGCTCATTGATGAGGCTTGTATGTTGATATTGCTTTGGCTTTGTACGTGTCTTTCCTCAACCAGAGCCCCAGCATGAGAAAAACTTGGCAGTTTTATGCTTTATGGATTTACAGCTTCCAAAATAATTTGTACTCACATTTGCCTCCTATAGCCTACACTTAACATGGAGTGGGAATTAAATAAATGTGCGGTGTTGCTATAAATGAATTCTAGTTTTGTATCAAAAGGAATCCTATAACTCTGGATCTATTTGATCATTTAATGTTGTATTAAACAGCAATGAAATATAGGAGTTTTGGGGTCAGTTTTCTCTGGTTAATTTCTGGCTCTATGACATATAAGTTTAATTTAATTGCAGAAAATTTTACTTTACTTACCTTGCATAAATTTGTTGTAAGGAGGTAATAAAATGAGAGACATTTACTTCCAAGTATTATATCAAGTGCAGAATAGCTGGTTTATAGTTTAAGGAATTTTTATGTGCCAAATTCTTTGCTTAATGACTTTCTTAGGTCATTTCTTTAAATTCTCTCTCAACTATTTGATAAAGGTTCTATTATTATGGTCACTTTACAGGTGATAAATGTGACACAAAGAAAGATTAGGTACTTTTCTTAAATCCTACATTAATTAAATCACTTCAAGACCCCTGCAATCACTACACTATTACCTTTGTGCTTAGGTTCAGATTCTGTGTTACATCTTGATGAAACAAAGATGAGTAAGATAAAATTGCAGATATTATAGCGGAGAAAAATAAAATATAGAAGTGAGTCATATTTTACAACATTTTTGCATCCATTCTTGGTACTGAAATTTTATATTGTCAGAAAACATACTCTGCCCCAAAGGTGCATTATACTTCAAGTTTATCCATGTGAAATTCTAGGTAATTATATCATATTTCAATTTCAAGTTAAACTGTTATCATGAAGTGTGGTGTTTATTTTGACATAAAAAATGGATGAGTATCTTTATCACAAGGAAGTAAGATTTTACTTAGCTTGAATTATATCCATATAAACATAGTGAAATAGGTCACAACTTGAGAAGATGAGAAAAAGGAATTATTGAGAGAATTTTAAAATGCAGACTCGCACAGCTTAAAAAGACTATAAAATTGCCCACATTCCTTAACTTTTATGCTATTTGTTATTCTCAGAATTTTTTTAAAAGTATTATTAAAGTATAGAACAATTAATCAGTTAGCAATTAATCAGTTCCTT
This sequence comes from Dama dama, assembly GCF_033118175.1. NCBI lineage: Eukaryota > Metazoa > Chordata > Mammalia > Artiodactyla > Cervidae > Dama > Dama dama. The sequence continues at coordinate 63,533,300 of NC_083710.1, read as the reverse complement.
TCAGTTCAGTCACTCAGTCGTGTCCAACTCTTTGCGACCCCATGAAGTGCAGCACGCTAGGCCTCCCTGTCCATCATCAACTCCCAGAGTCCACACAAATCCATGTCTATCGAGTCGGTGATGCCATCCAACCATCTCATCCTCTGTTGTCCCCTTCTCCTCCTGCCCTCAATCTTTCCCAGCATCAGGGTCTTTTCAAATGAGCCAGCTCTTCACATCAGGTGGCCAAAGTATTGGAGTTTCAGCTTCAACATCAGTCGTTCCAATGAATGCCCAGGACTGATCTCCTTTAGGATGGACTGGTTGGATCTCCTTGCAGTCCAAGGGACTCTCAAGAGTCTTCTACAACACCACAGTTCAAAAGCATCAATTCTTCGGTGCTCAGCTTTCTTTATAGTCCAACTCTCATATCCATACATGACCACTGGTAAAACCATAGCCTTGACTAGACGGACCTTTGTTGGCAAAGTAATGTCTCTGCTTTTTAATATGCTATCTAGGTTGGTCATAACTTTCCTTCCAAGGAGTAAGCGTCTTTTAATTTAATGGCTGCAATCACCATCTGCAGTGATTTTGGAGCCCAGAAAACTAAAGTCTGACACTGTTTCCACTGTTTCCCGATCTATTTGCCATGAAGTGATGGGAACTGATGCCATGATCTTAGTTTTCTGAATGTTGAGCTTTAAGTCAACTTTTTCACTCTCTTCTTTCACTTTCATCAAGAGGCATTTTAGTTCGTCTTCACTTTTTACCATAAGGGTGATGTCATCTGCATATCTGTGGTTATTGATATTTCTCCTGGCAAACTTTATTCCAGCTTATGCTTCATCCAGCCCAGCGTTTCTCATGATGTACTCTGCATATAACTTAAATAAGCAGGGTGACAATATACAGCCTTGACGTACTCCTTTTCCTATTTGGAACCAGTCTGTTGTTCCATGTCAAGTTCTAACTGTTGCTTCCTGACCTGCATACAGGTTTCTCAAGAGGCAGGTCAGGTGGTCTGGTTAAATTAATCAAATTTATAATGTATATTCCATAATTATATAATAATATATAATTAACAATGTGCTTACTGATCTTAGGGGTGAGGGTTGGTAATAGATGGAAGGTAAAAGAAGTTCTGCTAAAAATTCAAGTTTTATTGACCAGTATAAGACCAGTTATCTTAATATAAGACCAGCTATGTTAATGTAATGTTAATAAGGGGGGCTTCCCTGGTAGCTTTGATGTTTAAGAATTTGCCTTCAATGCCGGACAACTGGGATCAATACCTGGGTTGGGAATATCCCCTGGAGAAAGGAATGGCAACCCACTCCAGTATTTTTGCCTGGAAATTCCATGGACAGGGGAACCTGGCAGGCTACAGTTCAAATAGTTGCAAGAGTCGGACACAACTGAGCAACTATACTACTCCTACTGCTACTACTCCATGTTAAGAAGCACACACATCAGTTTTACAAGCCCAAGTGTTGAAATGAAAGCTGGTAACCATAGTTATATTTTGAAAACAGATCCAAAGGCTGGAAATGGTGAAATCATGGTGTTGATTTAACCTACAGTCTAGTACACTAGTATGTGGAAATTGGGCAAATTTATTGTCATTGACAATAAGGAAAAGAATTAAATATATTTAGCTATAGACTGGTAAATCAAATATTATGTTGGGCTATGCCAAAAACAGGAGAAATTGAGTAAAAATTTACTTCTAAATGTACAGAACTTTCAAAATGCTGTTGCAATATATTAAAACAATTGCAAAATGTTAAATTAAATATATCTATTTTCCTGTTGCAAGTGGGATTTGAAAACAAATCTTAAGTATATTTTCTCTTGATGATATGTTACAAAGTAGAGGTAAATAACATGACCAATGATCTGTAAAAATACTTAGCTATGCAGTATGCCCCTTAGGATTTTCACATGAAACACAATACTGAATAAATTGTTGAACATACTTTATCTGTGAGGAGAACTTGCAACACATAGCTGGATTTTTAAATGAAATAAGCAATAAAGTATACATCTGATTTTCAAGTTTTGTCTGTATGTGTGTGTGTGGGTGAGATAGTTAATGGAATTAAAATGCAAAAAGCTAAAGCATAATATAACTTGGTAGGGGCAAGACTTGAATACTAAAATTTATACTAAAATTTCACCTGTATTTCTCCAAACATAACTTACAGCTATCTTTTAGACTAGACAGTGCCCATTCTAATACTTCTATGTAACCAATGCAAATGTATGCTTAAGAGATATTAGTTATCTGTATGTTGGCAGAGGAAAACACTTAAAACACAAATTCAGTAGTAGATTTCAACACTATTGAGCTGGCTGCCCCATCAACTGGAGGAATTGGATTTACCAAAGCTATTAAGACACATACAGTTCTGCTTATATATAAACATTTAAGCAGATGTGTGTTTCAACCATCAAAGAGCATTGGTTCAAATGGACAAAAAGTCAGGAGAAGACAGACATGCAACTGATAATTCTACAGATCCCTTTTCATAATTTATTTATTGATCCTTCCTAGATTAAAAGTATTCTGTTTGCTACTGAGGAAAGAGCAATGAACAAAACAGAAAGGATGCCAGTACTCAAAGCTCATAGGGATTGTATAGCCAAGGGAACTTCACTCAATACTCTGTAATAACGTATATGGGAAGAGAATTTAAAAAAAAAAAAGATACATCTATATGTCTAAATGATTCACCTTACTGTACATCTGAAATTAACACAACGTTATAAGTGAACTATATTCCAATTAAAAAAATGTCAATGTCACATTGACTCTGAAGTTATCTATGAACGTGTGCATTTAGTAACCTCACTAAGTAGATATCAGACTTTTCTGTTATTTCAGACGGTAAAGAATCAGCCTGCCAATGCAGGAGACTGGGGTTTGATCCTTGGGTCAGGAAGATCCCCTGGAGAAGGAAATGGCAACCCACTCCAGGATTCTTGCCTGGAGAAGTCCTTGGACAGAGGAGCTTGGTGGGCTACAGTCCATGGGGTCACAAAGAGTCGGACATGACCGAGCCATTTTTACTTTACTTTTAAGTAGATATCATACTGATGTAAGTTGAGAGAAAGGGAAAACTCTTGACAGTAGCATTGGCTTCATGGAAAGACTTAAGTAGCCTTCCTTTTAGCCTCAACAAGCTTGAAAATTCTAGACCTTCAGAGTATGATATTTCTTAACCAAGGAAAATAAATGAGTAACGCCAAAGCAAAAGTCAAAGCAAAAGCCAATAAATCACTAACGGAGTGTAAAAAGAGAGAGAAAAATAAACAAAGCTTGTGACTACAATATGGTAGATTTGGGAAAACACATACAGTATAAAAGTTGTAAGGCAAAAGATCAAATACATTTTTTAAGAGCAACATTTCCTCTTTGACTAAAAGTATCTGAATGAAAAGTAAAGTATTTTCAAATGTTCATATGCGAACCTCAAGGTATTTCAGGACAGAGGAAGATTACTCAGCATCTAAGTCACTGCCAAAGTCTGAAGGAATGATTTTTAATATATTTTTTATAAAATTAGAATTTTGTTGAAATGATTTAGTTTGCCACGATAGGCTCCTCTGTCCATGTAGTTCTACAAGAAAGAATACTGGAGTGGGTTGCTACGCCCTCCTCCAGGGGACCTTCCAGATCCAGGGATAGAACCCATGCCTCCTTCATCTCTCGCATTGGCAGGTGGGTTCTTTACCATCTGTGCTACCAGGGAAGTCCATATATTTATATTTCTGCATAGTTCTCATTATATGTAGTTCTTATTTGGGGGCAAGATGAGTTCACTTAAAAGGCATGGTCTTTTTGTAGTCACAATAGTCTCAGGGAGCTTTTAGTGGTATCTCTAAATACCACCTATTGTCTGAAAAATGTGAACCACAGTTTGTCCATTTGGCTCAGAGCCCTCCGTTAGCAATTTTTTCCCCAGGCATCACTGTGTTTCACTCTGTACATGCATAGCTATGTATTTGGCCAAACACTTTCAGAGACTTCTAGAAAGTGTGGATTTTTGGTACTTTTCTTCTGTGCAAAATTTTAGTACTCTTCTTCTGTTTGCTCTTTTCTCTTCAGATCCCTGATTTGAAATTTTATTCATCTCCAGACTCCCAAACTCTTAGCATGTTGCTTCTGCCATTGAGATTGCTGACTCGGCCAGAATTCCCCTTGTTTGTGCTGCAGTATGAAACAGATTCTGAGCCAGAAAGTTACACTGCGCATACACCAGCTTACATGCTTCCTTATCAAACGGTTTACAGACCTGGACTTTTTTGTGTTCCAGCCCTGAAAAACTGTTGTTTCATGTAGTATATTTGATATTACTTTGTTTATGATGGTTAAGTCCCAATAAACACTTTTCCATGACAACTGGAACCAGAACTGCCCAAGTTGAAAGTTGTAAAAGAAAAAAAATCATTCTTTCAGTGCATATCTGGTTCCCAGGATTCATGCTTTTGTTTGTGCAATGCATTCGTTCACTGACCTTTCCTATATCTAATTGTCACCTGTCTTTAGCAAAATCCTCATATTTACTTTCTTCGATGCTTTTTGCAATTACTCCATCCTATTTTATACATAAAGTCTTATAGCTATTCTTCGCTATGCAACCTAATTTGAAGTAATTTCATACTGTTTGTTGATAAGGTTATGTCATTTTGCTGAACTAAAATTTATTCCTTGGATTCTTCAATTATGCTTAGGTGGTGTTAACTACATTTTATGGAAGGGAACCATATTTTATATTTATCTCTTTTATTTCAGTAAATACAGATGCAATATTCATAATTAATCAATCAAAATCTACAGTGATTAACGTAAATTCCCATAAATTGCCCAGACAACTATATTTTCTCATCCGTATTTGTAAAAATATTAATAAAACTACACATTTAAGATCAAAGACTACTAGTTTTATAATTGCCTGTGCTTTTATTTCTTCAATGTCATTTGCTATCTATTATATAAAGAATTATGTTGGATTATAAAATGTTAGCAATGAAAATTCCTTACATGCAATCCCCTTATTTTTTAAGATATGCAAACTGAGACTAAGGGAGGTTTAATCTTGTCAAAGACCATAGAGCTTCATATTGACAAAGCTATGGTTAGAATGCTGGTTTGCCAACTTCTAATTGAATGCTTTTTGCACTAGACAGTCTTTGTGAGACCTTCAGAAATGATTTATGAAGAAAAAATATTTTTAAAGCCTACTTCAAAGAAAGTACATAAATCACTTCAAATATTTGCAAATTTAGAACAGAAAATCATGTATTATTCTTTTGGAAATATTTTATACCAGTTTATTGAACAGTCTGAACTTCAGGTTTGATACAAAAACAAAAATAAAGATATTATTTTTATCCACTCACCCTCACTCTGCTCTGAGTTCTTTTGCTTCATTATTGGCTGGACTATGTTATGAATAGTGTAGGAAATACCATAATTTCCCTAGTGTTTTTGGTTATATAAAAAAAGTCTTCAGTTATTTCTAATTATGAACTCTAATCTCATATGCAAATTTAAATATGAGCCTTTCTCCCCAGCACTGAGCATCAGTGTTTATAGGAATGTTGTCTGTTATTTTATTCCTTCCTTTCCTCAGCTTTGAGGGAAAGGTGCATTGTCTATATATGAGACATGCACATTTTCTTCCTTCATCTTCTAGGATAATTGGATTTAGACAAGGAGAGAAGAAAAATAGGTAAGTGTCTCTTGGTTGCTTATAACCTTTCTGTCTTTTCTGTTGATTGTGATAGCATTTCTGGCTTCTTTCTATTGTGCCTAAGATAAGAAAGACTAATTCTTTTGAGAAGAGTATGTGAATCATTTGTTTCCCTAGTAAAGGCTTCAAAATCATGTTACCTTGATATGCTGATTCTGATTTCTTCTCTCCATCTACCTGATCTTCCACCCTCACATTGCGCTTAAGATTGTTGCTACCCTCTTGAATGGGTATCAGCAAGATGCAAAATGGGTCTAACCTTAGGAGAATCTTCAACACCAATAATATAACTGAGCAAGAGAATCCAGCATACAGAAAACTAACCTTATAATTTACTGCAGAAATTTAAGAATCAGAATTTTCAGTGATAGTCAAAGCTAAACACAAAGTTGTTGCAGTGGTTTAAAACCACAAATTTCTGGGATATGAAAGAAAGAGAAAACAACCTCTTCATGATCAATGATATACAGAGTTTTTAGCCTTTTAAATTAATTTTTAATTAGAAATATAATGTTTTCTCTATAATTTATGCTCACATGTTAAAATGATCATGATCATCATAACTTATTTGTCCTTAGTGACAAGTAACTCCCATATCTGTTGGAAGGTTTCATGGGAAGAAAGTGAATCTGAACCTTCGTATAAGTATAGTCTCTGCAATTCTTCAGTGTTCAACTACTGAAAGGATGCGGAAAGCATAAATCTTTCTGATACTCAGAATGTAGTTCTTTTTTCTTTATGTTTTGGTGTGTAACTGTATTATTACTATGCAATATTATTTACTGTGCTCACTCAGTTGTGTCCAACTCTTTGCAACCCCATGGACTGTAGCCTACCAGGCTCCTCTGTCCATGGGATTTTCCAGGCAAGAATACTGGAGTGGGTTGCCATTTCTTTCTCCAGGATTTTGAATTAGGTATTGAATTATATATTTATTTGCTTTCCACGATCCGTGCCATCATGTGGAGGGTATTGTGGACCTCTGTTAATCATGTGTTCATTTGAAAATGATTATCTGCAGTAGAAATCCTCTTGTGATTTTACACTATGTCATAATCACAGGGAGAACTTACATTCTGACAGCAAATTGCTATTGGAGATGATGGAAACGGTTTGTTTATAAAAAGCATTATCATTTATATCAGAAAATTAGGTAATAATCTCTTGAGTTGATCATCACTAAGTTGAATATCTTTAAAAGTAAAAACCTCTTGGCTTTAGGTATATCTATTCTACATAATTTATGTTTATCTGTCTATCTATCTATCGGTGCATACTTCATCAATACTGTTGAAACATATATTCCCCTGGTGGCAATATTGTTTAATTTCAGGGAAATAATTTCCAGTACATCCTTTCTTGCTTGTCACAAGCCATAGTCCCACTGAAGAATGTCAAACTGTGAATTTTGCACTTGGTAGAGCAGGCACTAACCTGAGACCTTGGGATAAAGAAGGCAATCTTAGAAAACCTAAAGATGTCTCATGTAATCTAGTGACTTGGGAATTACAAGGGTCTATTTCTTGGCATTTTCCTGCCAGAGTCACAGTCTTTAGAAAGGTACATGCTTCTGCAGTAAGTGTAAAAGAACAGTACATATGTGAAATGAGGAAATGATACACACTCTTCCATATAAACCATGGACTACTTTGGAAAATGGAAAGGAAAGAGCTGGGATTTTCAGAATTTTTTTTTCATTTGAACATTGAAGTCATCTTTCCTCTTGAAGAATGATCTCTTGGGAAATATTTTGAACTGTATTTACCAGAAAAAAAGTATCTTATTTTTATTATTAAAGAAAAAAGAGCTCCCTTACTTAAACGATGAAAAAACAGCTCTTGTATTATCCAAATGCATTTAATATGCAAAAATATTCAGAGAGCCTGCTAGCAGTACAGATTACCATAAATTAGTAGATTTGAAAGAAGAAATGCATTGATTTGATGCTTGCAAAAATGCAATAGGTTTATAGGAACTGAGCAACTTGATGCTTATGCTTATGTTCTCTGTGCCTTGTAATTCTAAACAGATATTCTGCTTGTACCATATAGTAAGAATACATAATTATCTTTCCTATTATGATAACTTTTGGCATTTCAATAGTACTAAAATGATGTAGATACATTTTCCCTTATTTTATGGTAATAACAAAATAATTACCAATACAAATATGATAGAATATTTTAATTTTCGTGCACCACAGGGTGAATCAGAAGCCAACATTGTTGGTTTTTTCCCTATTATTGCATGAGAATTTTAAGTCACAGATGTCTAAAGTCAGTGATGGATTGAAAGAGTATGAACAGGAAAATGTGGCAAGTAGAATTATGATTTTTTTTCAGGTTACAATAGAATTACAAAATAGAAACACTCTGGACAAAGGATAAAGAGACTGTGTTCTATTAAAAACTAGTTCTGTGATCTTTAGAAAGTAAATTATGTCTCCTAAAACTCAGTTCATTCAACTGCAAAATGATAGCTTTCAAAATGATAGTTTGAAAGAAATGAATATTATGGTATTTTTAGATATAAAATGTAGTTTATAATAATTTAATGAAGTATAGGCAATGCAATTGCAATCAACTCTTAACCTTTATTCGCCTTCATTTTTCCATTAATCCACCCTATATGCCTGTTCATTCTTCTATTATTACTCAGTATATATAAATAAAAAATTGTTCATAATACCCAAACAGGAGCAATCTGATGCCATTTTTTCTCAGTTTAAAAATCCTTATTGAGGGAAGGAGCTAAGATGGTGGAGGAATAGGATGGGGAGACCACTTTCTCTCCTACAACTTCATCGAAAGAACATTTGAACGCTGAGCAAACGCCACGAAACAACTTCTGTTCACTAGCAGAGGACATCAGGCGCCCAGAAAAGCAGCCCATTGTCTTCAAAAGGAGGTAGGACAAAATATAAAAGATAAAAAGAGAGACAAAAGAGCTAGGGATGGAGACCCATCCAGGGAAGGGAGCCGTAATAGAGGAAGTTTCCAAACTCCAGAGAATTAACTGGCGAAAAGCGCGCTAACTAGCGCGCTAACTGAACACACTGCCGGCGGTTGGCAGAACAAAATAAAGACTGAGCAATCCCAGAGAAGAGCTAGCCGCTGCAGACCGGCCCATCCCCCGCCAGAGGCAGGAGGCAGGGGGGAGGGGAAAGGGGCAAACTCGGCCCCAGACAGCACCCCCTACCAAACTGCAAACAGGCTTCCAGCTTCTAACCAAAGACTTCCTGAGATTCTGGATGATTGACATCTGCCAGGAGGGTTACGGCTAGAGACCAGCTCCCCAGAACAGACACAAGGCGCACCCGACCAACGCGTGGAAACTGAGGCTGGGACCGCGGAGGGGATGAGGCGCACCGCACCCGGGGAGAGTGTGCCCCTCAAGCTCCTGGCTGCCTGAGCTGCTCGGGCAGGGAAGGCACAAAATGCAGGCCCAATCGAGTCTGCGCTTTTGTGGAAGACCCAAAAACTGAAACCGCACACCACTCAGGACCTGCTCCCTATAGAGCAGCCTGGAGCCTGAGCAGTTTAGACGGGGAAAACACACACCCATGAGCAGAGCAAACCCAGTGTGACCGGAACACGGTGAGTGCTCCCCACACAGGCCAGTGACGTTTGTCTGCAGTGCCCCTCCCTCCCCAGTGCAGGACTGAACAAGTGAACCTAAACAAGAGACCACCTTTACTCGCCAGTGTCAGGGCGGAAATTAGACACTGAAGAGACCAGCAAACAGAAGCCAAATAAACAAATGGAACCGCTTCAGAAGGGACCAGTGCAACAGATTAAAATCCCTGTAGGTAACACCGACTACACCGGAAGGGGCCTGTAGATATCGAGAAGTGTAAGCTGGAACAAGGAGCTATCTGAAACTGAACCAAACCCACACTGACCGCAACAGCTCCAGAGAAATTCCTAGATATATTTTTACTATTTTTTAATTAAATTTTTTTTTCTTTTCTTTTTTCTTTTTAAAATTTTTTCTTTTATTTTCTTTTAAAACTCCCTATTACTCCTCTATAACTCCTTAATTTTCATTTTCATTTATATTTACTATTTTTAATTAAATATTTTTCCCTTTTTCTTCTTATTTTTCTTTTATTTTCTTTTAAAGTCCTCTAATACTCCTCTATTACTCCTTAATTTTCATTTTCATTCTCATATATTTTTACTATTTTTTAATTAAATTTTTTCTTTTTTTTCTTTCTTTTAAAGTCCTCTATTACTCCTTAATTTTCATTTTCATTTCACTATAACCTTGCAAAAAAAAAAAGACCTTAATTTTAAAGTGAACTTCATATATGTTTCTTAAATTTTTTGTGTTTTTGTTTTTAATATTGTATTTTTAAGAGTATAACCTCTACTCTAGATTTTTAATCTTTGTTTTTCAGTATTTGATATCAATTTTGGACATTTAAGAATCCAATATTCAGTACCCATCTTTACTCAGGAGTGTGATGATTGCTCTTTCCCCCTTTTGACTTGCCTTTTTCTCCCCCAGATCACCTCGATTTCCTCCCTTCCCCATCTCTTCTCAATCCAATTCTGTGAATCTCTGTGGGTGTTCTGGGCTATGGAGAACGCTTAGGGAACAGAGTACTGCATAGATCTGTCTCTCTCCTCTTAAGTCCCCCCTTTTCTCCTCCTGCTCATCTTTATCTCCTTCCTTCCTCTCCTCTTCTTCATGTAACTCTGTGAACCTCTCTGGGTGTCCCTTACTGTGGAGAATCTTTTCACCATTAACCTAGAAGTTTTATTATCAGTGCTGTATAGTTGGAGAAGCCTTGAGGCTACTGGAAGAATAAAACTGAAAGCCAGAGGCAGGAGACTCAAGCCTAAAACCTGAGAACACCAGAGAACTCCTGACTACAGGCAACATTAAGTAATAAGAGAGCATCCAAAAGCCTCCATAACTACACTGAAACCAACCACCACCCAAGAGCCAGTAAGTTCCAGAGCAACTCATTCCACGCAAATTCTCCAGCAACACAGGAACATAGCCCTTAGTGTCAACATACAGGCTGCCCAAAGTCACACCAAACACATAGACCCACCTCAAAACTCACTACTGGACACTCTATTGCACTCCAGAGAGAAGATATCCAGTTCCACGCATCAGAACACTGACACAATCCTCCCTAACCAAGAAACCTTGACAAACCAATCGTCCAACCCCACCCACTGGGAGAAACCTCCACAGTAAAAAGGAACCATAGGCCACCAGAATACAGAAAGGCCACTCCAAACACAGCAATCTAAACAAGATGAAAAGGCAGAGAAATACCATACAGGTAAAAGAACATGAAAAATGCCCACCAAGCCAAACAAAAAAGGAGATAAGGAATCTACCTGGAAAAGAATTTAGAATAATGATAATAAAAATGATCAAAAATCTTGGAAACAAAATGGAGTTACAGATAAATAGCCTGGAGACAAGGATTGAGAAGATGCAAGAAATGTTTAACAAGGACCTAGAAGAAATAAAAAAGAGTCAATTAAAAATAAATAATGCAATAAATGAGATCAAAAACACTCTGGAGGGAACCAACAGTAGAATAACGGAGGCAGAAGATAGGATAAATGAGGTAGAAGATAAAATGGTGGAAATAAATGAAGCCGAGAGGAAAAAAGAATCAAAAGAAATGAGGACAACCTCAGGGACCTCTGGGACGATGTGAAACGCCCCAACATTTGAATCATAGGAGTCCCAGAAGAAGAAGACAAAAAGAAAGGCCATGAGAAAATACTCGAGGAGATAATAGCTGAAAACTTCCCTAAAATGGGGAAGGAACTAGTTACACAGGTCCAAGAAACTCAGAGAGTCCCAAACAGGATAAACCCAAGGTGAAACACCCCAAGACACATATTAATAAAATTAACAAAGATCAAACACAAAGAACAAATATTAAAAGCAGTAAGGGAGAAACAACAAATAACACACAAAGAGATTTCCTAAGGGTAACAGCTGATCTATCAATAGAAACTCTTCAGGCCAGAAGGGAATGGCAGGACATAAAGTAATGAAATAGAATAACCTACAACCCAGATTACTGTGCCCAGCAAGGATCACATTCAGATATGAAGGAGAATTCAAAAGCTTTACAGACAAGCAAAAGCTGAGAGAATTCAGCACCACCAAACCAGCTCTTCAACAAATGCTAAAGAATCTTCTCTAGACAGAAAACACAGAAAGGATGTATAAATACAAACCCAAAACAACAAAGTAAATGGCAATGGGACCATACCTATCAATAATTACCTTAAATGTAAATGGGTTGAATACCCCAACCAGAAGACAAAGACTGGCTGAATGGATACAAAAACAAGACCCCTATATATGCTGTCTACAAGAGACCCACCTCAAAACAAGGGACACATACAGACTGAAAGTGAAGGGCTGGAAAAAAATATTTCAAGCAAATGGAGACCAAAAGAAAGCAGGAGTTGCAAAACTCATATCAGATAAAATAAAGGCTGTGAAAAGAGACAAAGAAGGACACTACATAATGATCAAAGGATCAATCCAAGAAGAAGATATAACAATTGTAAATATATATGCACCCAACATAGGAGCACCTCAATATGTAAGGCAAATGCTAAGGAGTATGAAAGGGGAAATTAACAATAACATAATAGTGGGAGACTTTAATACCCCACTCACACCTATGGATAGATTAACTAAACAGAAAATTAACAAGGAAACACAAACTTTAAATGACACAATGGACCAGCTAGACTAATTGATATCTATAGGACATTTCACCCCAAGACAATCAATTTCACCTTTTTCTCAAGTGCACACAGAACCTTCTCCAGAATAGATCACATCCTGGGCCATAAATCTAGCCTTGGTAAATTCAAAAAAATTGAAATCATTCCAGTCATCTTTTCTGACCACAATGCAGTAAGACTAGATCTCAATTGTAGGAAAAAAACTATTAAAAATTCAAACATATGGAGGCTAAATAACATGCTTCTGAATAACCAACAAATCATAGAAGAAATAAAAAAAGAAATCAAAATGTGCATAGAAACGAATGAAAATGAAAACACAACAACCCAAAACCTATGGGACACTGTAAAAGCAGTGCTAAGGGGAAGGTTCATAGCATTACAGGCTTGCCTCAAGAAACAAGAAAAAAGTCAAATAAATAACCTAGCTCTACACCTAAAGCAACTAGAGAAGGAAGAAATGAATAACCCCAGGGTTAGTAGAAGGAAAGAAACCTTAAAAATTAGGGCAGAAATAAATGCAAAAGAAACAAAAGAGACCATAGCAAATTTCAACAAAGCTAAAAGCTGGTTTTTTGAAAAGATAAACAAAATTGACAAACCATTAGCCAGACTCATCAAGAAACAAAGGGAGAAGAACCAAATCAACAAAATTAGAAATGAAAATGGAGAATCATGACAGACAACACTGAAATACAAAGGATCATAAGAGACTACTACCAGCAGCTCTATGGCAATAAAATGGACAACTTGGAAGAAATGGACAAATTCTTAGAAAAGTATAACTTTCCAAAACTGAACCAGAAAGAAATAGAAGATCTTAACAGACCCATTACAAGCAAGGAAATCGAAACTGCAATCAGAAATCTTCCAGGAAACAAGAGCCCAGGACCAGACGGCTTCACAGCTGAATTCTACCAAAAATTTAGAGAAGAGCTAACAACTATCATACTCAAACTCTTCCAGAAAATTGCAGAAGAAGGTAAGCTTCCAAACTCATTCTATGAGGCCACCATCACCCTAATTCCAAAACCAGACAAAGATGCCACAAAAAAAGAAAACCACAGGCCAATATCACTGATGAACATAGATGCAAAAATCCTTAACAAAATTCTGGCAAACAGAATCAAACAACATATTTAAAAGATCATACATCATGACCAAGTGGGCTTTATCCCAGGAATGCAAGGATTCTTTAATATCCACAAATCAGTCAATGTAATACATCACATTAACAAATTGAAAGATAAAAACCATATCATTATCTCGATAGATGCAGAAAAAGCCTTTGACAAAATTCAACATACATTTATGATAAAAACTCTCCAGAAAGCAGGAACAGAAGGAACATACCTCAACATAATAAAAGCTACATATGACAAACCCACAGCAAGTATCACCCTCAATGGTGAAAAATTGAAAGCATTTCCCCTAAAATCAGGAACAAGACAAGGGTGCCCACTCTCACCACTACTATTCAACATAGTTTTGGAAGTTCTGGCCACAGCAATCAGAGCAGAAAAAGAAGTAAAAGGAATCCAGATAGGAAAAGAAGAAGTGAAACTCTCACTGTTTGCAGATGACATGATCCTCTACATAGAAAACCCTAAAGACTCTACCAGAAAATTACTAGAGCTAATCAACGAATATAGTAAAGTTGCAGGATATAAAATTAACACACAGAAATCCCTTGCATTTCTATACACTAACAATGAGAAAACAGAAAGAGAAATTAAGGAAACAATAACATTCACCATTGCAACAAAAAGAATAAAATACTTAGGAGTATATCTACCTAAAGAAACAAAAGACCTATACTTAGATAACTTTAAAACACTGATGAAAGAAATCAAAGAGGACACAAATAGATGGAGAAACATACCGTGTTCATGGATTGGAAGAATCAATATTGTCAAAATGAGTATACTATCCAAAGCAATCTATAGATTCAATGCAATCCCTATCAAGCTACCAACGACATTCTTCACAGAACTAGAACAAATAATTTCACAATTTGTATGGAAATACAAAAAACCTCGAATAGCCAAAGTAATCTTGAGAAAGAAGAATGGAACTGGAGGAATCAACCTGCCTGACTTCAGGCTCTACTACAAAGCCACGTCATCAAGACAGTATGGTACTGGCACAAAGACAGAAATACAAATCAATGGAACAGAATAGAAAGCCCAGAGATAAATCCACGTACCTATGGACACCTTATCTTTGACAGAGGAGGCAAGAATATACAATGGAGAAAAGACAACCTCTTTAACAAATGGTGCTGGGAAAACTGGTCAACCACTTGTAAAAGAACGAAACTAGAACACAGTTTCTAACACCATACACAAAAATAAACTCAAAATGGATTAAAGATCTAAATGTAAGACCAGAGACTATAAAACTCCTAGAGAAGAACATAGGCAAAACACTCTCCGACATAAATCAGAGCAAGATCCTCTATGACCCACCTCCCAGAATATTGGAAATAAAAGCAAAAATAAACAAATGGGACCCAATGAAACTTAAAAGCTTTTGCACAACAAAGGAAACTATAAGCAAGGTGAAAAGACAGCCCTCAGATTGGGAGAAAATAATCACAAATGAAGAATCAGAAAAAGGATTAATCTCAAAAATATAAAAGCAACTCCTGAAGCTCAGTACCAGAAAAAATAAATGACCCAATTAAAAAATGGATCAAAGAACTAAACAGACATTTCTCCAAAGAAGACATACAGATGGCTAAAAAACACATCAAAAGATGCTCAACATCACTCATTATCAGAGAAGTGCAAATCAAAACCTCAATGAGGTCCCATTACACGCCAGTCAGAATGGCTGCTATCCAAAAGTCTACAAGCAATAAATGCTGGAGAGGGTGTGGAGAAAAGGGAACCCTCTTACACTGTTGGTGGGAATGCAAACTAGTACAGCCATTATGGAGAACAGTGTGGAGATTCCTTAAAAAACTGGAAATAGAACTGCCATATGACCCAGCATTTCCACTCCTGGGCACATACCAAGGAAACCAGATCTGAAAGAGACATGTGTACCCCAATGTTCATCGCAGCACTGTTTATAATAGCCAGGACATGGAAGCAACCTAGATGCCCATCAGCAGATGAATAGATAAGGAAGTTGTGGTACATATACACTATGGAATATTACTCAGCCATTAAAAAGAATTCATTTGAATCAGTTCTAACGAGATGGATGAAACTGGACCCCATTATACAGAGTGAAGTAAGCCAGAAAGATAAAGACCAATACAGTATACTAACACATATATACGGAATTTAAAATGATGGTAACGATAACCCTATATGCAAAACAGAAAATGAGACACAGATGTACATAACAGACTTTGGGACTCTATGGGAGAAGGCGAGGGTGGGATGTTCAGAGAGAACAGCATTGAAACAAGTGTACTATCAAGGGTGAAACAGGTCACCAGCCCAGGTTGGATGCATGAGACGGGTGCTCGGGGCTGGTGCACTGGGAAGACACAGAGGGATGGGATGGAGAGAGAGGTGGGAGGGGGGATCGGGATGGGGATCACATGTAAATCCATGGCTGATTCATGTCAATGTATGGCAATAACCACTACAATATTGTAAAGTAATTAGCCTCCAATGAATAAAAATAAATGGAAAAAAAAAATCTAAAAGAGCTTAAAAAAAGAAAGAAAGAAAAAAAAAAAAAAGAATACCCATTAGCTTTAAATAAATAAATAAATAAAATAAAAATCCTTATTGAGTAAAATTTTGTTGTTTTTTTTCCCACATGTTAGTTCATTTTGTAAAAATTCACTTCAAATTTCAATTTCAATATAAATACTGATGTGAAAGTGAGAATAAGTTAAAATAATTTCTATTTTTAGTGAATTAGGTTATTTATCAAAGCTCAATTCATGCATTTAACAAATTATTTTTGGAGACATTCTATATTATATTCAGAAAATTAAAGAAGTGGATTTTTATAGAAAAACTTTTATATATGAGAGATATCTTTGAGTAGCTAACAGTGTATAATGGGAATGATAATTTGACATCAGGCAGGTTTATGAGAAGTGAATGTGAACATTGATCACTAGCCACTGAAGTCAATAAGCAATACTGAGGAATCAGAATAAGCATTTTTCATAAAAACATACAATGATTATATGAAAGAAATATAAAGAAATAAAGTTACTTCCTTTCTTAGAGGTTCTTCATTACCAGGAACAAAAACTTACTCTAGTGAGCTTAAGACAAATAGAAAGTGTTTTGGAAGGTTACAGAAGAGTCAAAGAGAATCTGAGAACAAAGTTCAGCCTGACTTTACCATGTTATTAAAGGAACTGGCAGAATTTCAGGAACCAGAGTTATTTTTCTCTGTGCTTTGTTTCTCTTTATCTGAGGCTATTTGTCTTGTCCCATTGCCCCTCTCTTAATCTGTCTTGTTCCTTCCTTTGTAGCACTTACATTCCTGTGTTGTCTCTTAAAGTGCATATTATCAGTGGTAACTTTTGTGTTTTCATTGCTAACTCCTGGGAACAAGTGTTTCCATTGTGTCTGTTTTGAGCTGAATGTCCATCCCTGGGTTAAACAGTTTTTGTTAGGCAGTTTTGTCAAGTAGCCCAGAGTTTGCTCTGAAAACAGTCCTTGAGGAGCATTATATGGAGATAAAATGATAATGGAATTAGTTTAAAAAATAAAATAAATTGCTAGATAGTAAAGTAAAAGTGAGGCTTCCCTGGTGGCTCAGAGGTCAAAGCGTCTGCCTGCAATGCAGGAGACCTGGGTTCGATCCCTGGGTAGGGAAGATCCCCTGGAGAAGGAAATGGCAACCCACTCCAGTATTCTTGCCTGGAGAATCCCATGGACAGAGGAGCCTGGTGGGCTACAGTCCACAGGGTTGCGAAGAGTCGGACACAACTGAGCAACTTCACTTCACTTCACTTCAAAGTAAAAGTGAAAGTCATTAAGTTGTGTTTGACTCTTTGCAACCCCAAGGACTGTACCCTTCTAGGGTCCCCTGTCCATGGGATTTCATAGGCAAGAGTATTGGAGTGGGTAGCTATTCCCTTCTGTAGAGGATCTTCCCAACCTAGGGATGGAAGCTGGGTATCCTGCATTGACAGGCAATTTTTTTCCATTTGAGTCATCAGGGAAGTCCAGCCAGAAAGTAACATTGGAAAGTAAGTAAGTATGACTGATCATATGATATTGTTTTATCTTATTAGGATGTATGAATATAAGCATAAAGCTGATTGCAAATTGGTATCAAGTCACTATGTGAGTTGTGTTAGAGTTGGGGAACAAGAAATGCTTACTGAGTATAACATGTTAACTTGAACTGAATTACACCAAACAAGAAATTCTTGTTTTGCTTTAACTGTTCCTTTTTTCTTTTTAATTTGTTTTAATCAGTGAGATTGCAGTTTTAAGACATCACCTGGCTTTTGGGCCCTGATTCAAGTCTCTTCCAAATGGTAACCAAAACACATATGAAAATGAAACTTTGAACAACAATACTAAGAATTTCATTAAAATCAAGTTACTGCCAATGTTTAGAAGAAACTTTTATTACTAGAATGAATCACCTGGATCGGTGCATCCTATTTGTGTGCTCTGCTACAACAAACACAAATATTAATTCCTAATCTACATATATTGATAATTAAGAGGTTAGAGACAGACAGACAAAAGTGAACTGAAAACTGTTATGTTGTTTCTTCACTGCATGATTTCTCCATCTTGTCACATCCAGAATGTTTTCCCAATTAGTCTTTTTATTTTCTACATATTCCAATTTGCCATGTGGCAGAAGCACAGACTTCTATCCTAAAATTTATAGGTGTTACCTAGAGCATTTGTAGAGGCAGAAAGAATCCCACTTCCAGGGTAGATTTTATATTATAGCTTTTTATTTACATGATATATCTAGAGCAGATGTATTTACACAGATCAGGTAGCCAGAGAATGTACAAATCCCATCTTATATCAGGGCCAACCTGATATTTTTTTCAGACAGTATGAAATGATATAGGAACAAAATGCAGCCACCAACTGACCTGAGACATTATATCTTGTAAGAGAAAGTGTTTTCTTTCTCTTACAAGAATGGATGAAGGGAGCAGCCAATAAGGCAAAGAATGGATGAAGGGAGATTAAATTATTATTAATTAAGAAACAAATGAAAAAAATTGATGTGAGCACATTTCTGACTTAATATAAATGCATACATTTGATTTATTATGCTTATGGTCCTCAATGTATAAGATAATAGGAAATAGCAATAGAAATATATGAAAGAAATATAAAATAACAGAAAATAATATAACATATAGTTTAGAAAATTCTTTTTAAAGTTGTAAAACCTGGAGAAATACATTTATACTCCTATATATAAACAATAAATGAGAGAGAAAGAAAAAAATACATAGTACAAGGTTTGAGATGAAACTAAAACTATAAACAGAGAAAATAGAAAAATATGACAAAGCTATGAAAATGACCATGCTAATATTTTTTTAAATAAATATATAAAACACCAGATTTCTACTAAACTACAAAAGAAAAATGATTCCATGATGATCTGGACAAATATGCTTAACTCATTACCTTTTAGCTTTTCTAGATTTTTTTCATGAAAAGAGAACAAAAAAATAATAATAACTCATAAAAACTCCAAAAATTATTATGCATAATCCATATAGTAAGAATCTGAGAAATATTTTCTTTGAAGAACAGTATATTCATATCAAAGTTGGCAAAGGGCTTTTTGCCCAGATCAGAAATAACTGTCTTAAGGCAGAACACCAATTGTACAGACTGAGAGAAAAGACTCCAGCACAACATGTAAATATTCCTTGAATGTGAGTAGAGAGCATATATAATAATACATTTCCCAAATGCCTCTAAAATTAGACTGGTTGGATAAGGAAGAAAAAGAGTCCTAAGACATATGAGAGAAGAGTGGAGAGGCAAATTTCAACCTTGTGTTAAATTTTGTCAAGTTTGCCATTATCAGTATATAGAAGAGCAAGGTATATTGCTTTCTTATCTGGACCAGTCAGTGGGGCCAAGGAACTAGATGCTGCCTACTCTGTCTTGATTCCAATGCTTATTAATATGGTAGCAGATTCAACGTCAAGCTTCAAAGCAGCAAAGACAGCGTGGGATGGTTACTCAGAGGATGATCAAGCTTCTCTTACAGGTAGAAAGTGGAATGGGAAATGACTGGGTCACAGTGACGAGACTCTGAATCTTAAGAAAATACAAATATGTGTTTCCATTAAGATGGTTTTTACATTCTTTTATTTCTTTTTATAATTTATTGATTATAATTATCTAGTCTAAATATCTAGTCTAAATAGACCACCTCAACTCTAAAGTGAATAGATTTTTGGTTTGCTGTAAAGTAGACAATCCTAGGGGTTGCTTTGGTAACTCAATTGGTAGAGAATCTGTCTGCAATGCTGGAGACCCTGGTTTGATTCCTGGGTGGGGAAGAGCCCCTGGAGAACAGATAGGCTACCCACTCAGTATTCATGGGCTTCCCTGGTGGCTTAGATAGTGAAGAATCCACTTACAATATGGGAGACCTGGGTTCAATCCCTGGGTTGGGCAGATCCCCTAGAGGAGGGCATGGCAACCGACTCTAGTATTCTTGCCTGGAGAATCCCCACTGACAGAGGAGCCCAGCAGACTACAGTCCATAGGGTCACAAACAGTTGGACATGACTGATTGACTAAGCACATACACACAGATAATCCTAGACCATAAAGGCTCAAAACTCAACAGGAATCTATTCATAGAGTAAAAGGAATTGTTCTACCACAGTTTGGCTCTGTTCTCCTTAGGTTGATGTTTGTAGTTTTGTCTTTAAAACATTCTCAGTACATTTTTTATTTTGTAAAAATTCTACTGATTTTATATCCATTGAAATTATATTTCTAATATGTTATCCCATGCAAGATAATATCTGAAGAAGAAAATTTTGTTCCAAAGAAAAGAATTATGGTTATGTACTAATGTCCACAATATTCACTGCTCTCATCTATGTTCCATATTATCCAAGTGAAGTTGGAGTTAAAGAAAAGTTTGGAATAACTCCTTGAAGCCTCATTTAAAATACTAACTGGAAAACAATGTCATGCAAGTTTGGGGTGCTGGCTTATGGAATGAGGTACATGATGATGTATTATGCTATTCCTATCTTCTATTGTCTGAATACAAGGATCTGAAAACAAGGATAAAAATAAAAATAGTTCCTCTCAATATAAGTAGAATTACATATGATTTTATCTTATTACAATGAAAATTCCATGGGCAGAGGAGCCTGACTGGCTGCAGTCCATGGGTCCCCAAAGAGTCAGACATGAGCAGCTGAGCATGTGTGCACATGCACACACACACAATGGGAAATTTAAAGAGTAAAAACTAGCACTAAAATATCTAAATTTATATACTATTTGAAATTTGAATTTGACTGACAAATTAGTGTTACTGTACATATTGCTCTTAAAAGGTAGTTGCTTATTGCATTGTGTAGAGAAATGAAAGACAAATTACAATTTTCAAAATATTTATGAGGCAACAGAATAAGTTATATCAAACCATTACACTCAGCACAATGTATCAAAGTTGTTATAAAACCACCTCTTTCATATCTGAATGTTTCAAGATAAGGCACAATGATAGAAATTCTTCCTAGACTACTGTATTCCAAAATAAGATCTCTGGCAATTCCAGGAAACCTGTAGTTTACAAAATGTGATAACCTCCTCTCAAAGACTTTGCTTACCAATTTCTCTAAAATCACTGTGAATAAACACAGCCCTCAATATTCTCTATGTGCCATTCCTTGAATTCTACTTTTGGAGTCATTACTGAGGCTCTGTCAAGGCGGTGCTTATCCCATTTGTAACACTTTTAATATATCTGACTTTGTATTATCAACAGGTTTTCCTGGGTCTCTGGGCAAATATCCAAAACGGGTCTGAATCAGTATATATTGCGTGAGATCATGATGGAAGTTGTGGGTATTGTGTGAATGACCACCAAGCTCATTTACAAGTAGTTCAATGTTAATATTAATGACACTTTCTTTGAAAATGAAAAAAATTCCAAGAGAAATGCTAAGTTGGATAGATTGCTGGGACAATTCTACAAAATGAGAGATGGATGGTCCCGGGGAAACCAGGATACATGGTCACCTTAAATATAATACCTAATGTAGCATCTGCCATTTTCCTTCCTTCCCATACTTAGAGCACTGTGATATGTTCACATAAAGGTATATATACAGAGTCTGAGTCACATACTGAATGTGACATAGAGATATACATTGTGCAATCTCAGCGACTCATAACATTAAATTAGAAGAAAAATAATATAATATTTGAAACTTGAATTCATTGACTGACAGTGTTATCTTCATACTTGTCCCTAAAAGGGGCTGCTCATTACATTTTATTGAACTGGCTGAGGTAATTTATCTGAATATCAAGAAGAAATAGAGTTGCTGTTCCACACTGGAGACACAGAACACTATATTTGTAACCAAGAAATCAAAAGTATCTTGGATTTCTGCCAATCAAGCTCTAAGTATGTCTGTTTAAGCTACACATTTCAGGTCTAAGAAAATAAACATCAGATGAATCACTGAACTACTAGGGGTGGCTTTTCATTCAAATCCATTTATACCAGGTTCCTGTAAGTCCCCATACTGAATATGGGACCACATCTGTTTGGTTGGATAGCAGTAACTGGAATGACCTCAGAACGAATATTCTCTTACACTAGAAGATTATTGGCAACTCTCTTTCCCTAGTGGCTTAGTTATCAAATAAATGGTATTGGACCCTGTTAGGAATGACTGTGAGAATACTTAGTGACTGTTCTCATGATATTAAGGGTCTTTTCAAAGATTTCCCTCTTCCTTTTGATCGTTTGCCTTTGGATCTTTGTTTTAACTTAGGCATGGGAATTATTTGAGGGGCGACTGTGTTTGAACATGGTGACTCAATTCAGGCCTCCCCATGAATAAGATTTGGTTTTGGTTATACAAAGAGCTAGTGCCTTAAAATGCTGTCCAACCACTTCCAACTGAAGTTTCCCATAAATTGTTTAGTCACATCTGATGACAATGATGGTATATATTATATATATATATACATATATATATAATATATAATGGGTATATTATACAAAATATATATCCATTGTCTATTATAGTAAGCACATGCATCATCTTCTGATAGTTAAATGCAGTTTTTTGGCTTAAACTATCCTGGGATTCCATATCGCATTGATTTCTGAAACCCCATCTTAAGCACAGATCCATCCACATTTATGCTTGGACTAGTCAGACCATCCCATACTACTTTTGAATTATGTCCTTGCTGTCCTTATCAATGCATTTCTTTTCCTTTGTTTCCTTTAATCATAATCATTGGCTTGTAACATACTCTTGTCATTGACCTATATAAATATTTCCATTTAAACATTTATTACTTAATAAGGATATCAGTGAAACTGCTACCCTATCAAAATAAAAATATAACTTTGACAACAACTTATATCTACCATTTGGTTTTCTTCCTTCCCCTCATCCAAAATGAGACAACAACTATCCTGTGTTTCTCAAATGTGGTGAAGGAATTTCCTTATAGCCCTGTCAGATGTCATGGTCATGACCCTTTGAGCTGATGGCAACTTCACAGGTTTTTGGATTTTTTCTTCCTGACATTATAGATTTTGGTTCGTAACATTAGTCAGTACAAACAATCTTTGAGAAGGTTTAATTAAGCCTATAACAAAATTTAGTAAGTTCAAATTGCCTAAAGTTTGAATTGAATCTATAACTTCTGGCAAGTATATCCATATTTATTAAACTGAAGTAAAATTATGTTCTTCTCTTACTGGCTTTAATACCATCAAAAAATATTCTCCACACATGATCCTTAAGACTTAACCAACATATATTAGCACACTTTTACAATTATCATTTTTTTTTTGTTTATTGTTATCATTTGTGTGTAAGCTTTATGCTCTGCGGGCTTTCCTGGTGGCTCAGACAGTAAAGAATCTGCCTGCAATGCAGGAAATCCTGGTTTGATCCCTAGTTGGGGAAGATCCTGTGGAGAAGAAAATGACTACTCACTCCAGTATTCTTGCCTGGAGAGTTAGATGGACAGAGAAGTCTGGTGAGCTACAGACCATAGAGTCACAAAGAGTTGGATGCAATTGAGTGATTAACACACACACACACACACACACACACACACACACACACACACACAAACACCTCTTCTGCAAATGACTTGAGGAACAGGTAAAGATCTGATTCTAATTATAGGTAAAGAGGCAGTAGGGTGATGGGCATGGAGTACAAAGATAATTTCTGTCTCATGCAGAGGAACTACTTCTGACAATATCAGTAGAGGCAGAAGCAATTTTACTAATCCAGTGGCCTGGAAAGCTTAATGAATTTTTGGAGTCTAGATATAGAGTCAACAGAATAATTTCAATTATTACAATTCTACTTTTCAGAATTCCACACTTTCCCATCAATGTCCTAAATTTCAACTAGTGGATTTGGTGGGCTGAAAATACAATCTAGCTTGTAATTCAGTAACTAAGAGAGCAGACTTGATGTCTGAACTTTAGTAACTTATGAAGATATGAGTTTTTAAAGCCTTCATAAAATTTCTGTTTTCCTGACTCTGCATTTAGGCAAGGATTTAAATCTCCTTGCTTGACAATGCTTAAAATAAACAAACTCTGTAGTACAGTTAGAACATCCAAACCCATTTCTGACATCTTTCTATCCCACATGACCTCCATTAACATCTAAAACAGTAATTAGCCAGTCTGCCAAAGCAAATTCTGCAACAGGCATTTCAATGTAGGTGAGCACCAGTGATAATATAAATTGGCAGCTGGTGCCAGAATCCCATTTTCCAGTGGTAACAAACCTTTTGCACAGCAAAGGAAACAACCAACAAAATGAAAAGGCCACCAAGGAAATGGCCACCCACTCCAGTATTCTTGCCTAGGAATTCCCATGGACAGAGGAACTTAGTAGGCTACAGTCCACGGGGTGGTGAAAGAGTTGGATACAACCTAGTGGCTAAACAACAACAATTTGGAAACCATGTATCTGATATGGATTAATATCCAAAGTATATAAGAAACTCACACAACTCAATAGCAAAACAAACAAAACACCCAATTACAAATTGGGTAAGAACTTGTATAGATCAGTAGACATTCCTCCAAAAAAAGAAATACAAATGGACAATATACATGAAAAGGTGCTCAACATTGCTAACTACCATGGGATTACAAATGAAACCCACAATGAAATATCATCTCATACCTGTTAGAATAGCTATCATCAAAATGACAAAAGAGAAGTGTTGGTGAGTATGTGGGGAAATTGGAACTGTTGTACACTGTAGGTGGGAATGTAAAATGGTACAGCTGCTATGGAAAACATTATGAAGTATTCAAAAAAATGAAAAGTAAAATTATCATATGATCCAGCAATCTCATTTCTGGGCATGTCCAAAAGAATTGAAATCCCTGTGTTGAAGTATATTTGTTCCCCCATATTTATTGAAGCATTATCTACAATGACCAAGATATGGAAACAACCTAAATATTTATCAATGGATGAATTGCTAAAGAAAATACTGTATACAATGAAATATTATTCAACCCTGAGAAAGAAGGACGTCTTGCCATATGCAACAACTTGGACAGAATTGGAGACTATTAGGCTAAGCATAATCCAGTACTATTTCATGATTTAATTTATATAAAATATCTAAAAGAGTCAAACTCATAGAAGCAAAGTAGCATGGTGGTTGCCAGGAGGTGAGGGAAGTCACTCAAGATAAATAAGTTCTAGAGATCTGATGTACATTATAGTACCTATAGTTAACAACTACATACTGTATACTTAAAACTGTATTAAGAGGGCAGATGTCATATTCAGTGTTCTTACCACAAGAAAAGGGGGATGGAAGAAATTTTAGTAGGTAATGGATATGTTTATTAACTTGATTTTGGTGGTAGTTTCATGGCTGTATGCATATCTCCAAATTCATCAAAGTGTAAGCATTAAATATGTCCTGGTGTTATATATGAAAAAAATACCTTTCATAAAAAAGGTTTTTCAAAAGATAAAAGCCCTTAAAACATAGGGTACATAGCCTGCCCCAAAATTCTGCCTTAGAATTATTGTCAATTTTTGCTTGCTGTTGCTTTCTGAAAATCTCTTTAGTGCAGTGAAAACATCCAAATCCATCTCTGCCATCCTTGCATCCCCCATGATCTCCATTAACATAAAACAGAAAGAAGTAATACTTTATCTACTTTTGATTATTAGAAATATGCCAAACATAATATTGATTCTGTCCAAAATTATAGGACATAGAGCTAAACTTGAGAAGACATCCAGGAAAAAAATGAGTTTGGTAATATTCTACAGACTTTAAAGCAACTGGGTTGCATTCTGTAATATTTTAAAATGTCAATATCATGAAAAATTTAAAAAACTGCAAAAGAACCACTCCAATTTAAAGGAAACTGAAGAGATATGAAAACTAAATTCAGTGTACACTCGTAAACTGAGTTGGGTAATCAAGTGAGCCAGTGTTTTAAAAAAGACATCATTGAGCACTTGACAAAACTGACTAATATTAGTGAATTATATAAATAATGGGTTTCCCAGGTGGTACAGTGATAAAAAAATGTGCCTGCCAACGCAGGAAATGGAAGAGATGTGGATTCTATCCCTTGGTTGGGAAGATCCCCTGGAGGAGGAAATGGCAGCAGATTCCAATATTCTTGCCTGGAGAATCCCAAGGACAGATTGGTGGGTTATAGTCCATGGGGTTGCAAAAAGTTGGACAAAACTGAGCACCAATGCATACATAAAAATAATAATAAATGTTAACTTTGCTGAATTAGAAAATTGCACTGTAGTTATGCAAGTAACTAGTTTCGCTCAGGAAATACTGAATTTTTGGAGTAAAAAATTATATCTGCAACATTCTCAAATAATTCACCAAAAATTACATATGAATGTGTATGTTTATGCATGTAATATATAAACAGATGTACAACAGATGTTGTTATATTTATATATATGTGAGAGAGTATTTACATTATATATATATATATGTGAGAGAGTATTTACATTGCTTTAGCCTCAGACTTTGGGAGGCTGAGTAGCTGAATGCTTATTTCTATATGCTGCTGCTGCTGCTGCTAAGTCACTTTAGTCGTGTCCGACTTGGTGCTACTCCATCGATGGCAGCCTACCGGGCTCCCCCATCCCTGGGATTCTCCAGCCAAGGACACTGGAGTGGGTTGCCATTTCCTTCTCCAATGCATGAAAGTGGAAAGTGAAAGTGAAGTCACTTAGTCGTGTCTGACTCTTCGCGACCCCGTGGACTGCAGCCTACCAGGCCCTCCATCCATGGGATTTTCCAGGCAAGAGTACTGGAGTGGGGTGCCATTGTCTCCTCCGTATTTCTATATAGAATATCTATATACACGTGCACAGGTGTGCACACACACACTGACACCCACAGAATATGATGCAAATGTGTCAAAATCCAAATATTCAGTGAAGCTATTTGAGGAATATGTGGGAAATTTTATTCAGTGCTTACACATTTTCTATACATTTCTAAATTATTAAAATAAAAAGTAAAAAAGAAAATAGTTCCTATTAAACTTAGGCTTACATGTTCATAGAACATGTAATAATCTCTTGCCATTGTTTAAGTAAATGCTTCCCTGATGGTTCAGTGGTAAAGAATCTGCCTGCAATGCAAAAGATGTGGTTTTGATCTCTGGGTTGAGAAGATCTGGAGAAAGAAAAGGCAACCCACTCCAGTATTCCAGCCTGGGGAATCCCATGGACAGAGGAGCCTGGTGGGCTACAGTCCATGGAGTCGCAAAAGAGTCAGACATGACTTAGTGACAGACTTTCACCTTTTAAAAAATTGTTTAAGGAAATGCTTTTCAAGGAAGGTGTCTATGAAGTGGAAATCCTTTGGGGGCCAAAAAATGCAGGATGATTTGGAAGTGCTGTCAGCCCTGAGAGAGAGACCAAATGGCACGACAGGATTCTTACCAACAAGGATTTGGGAGGCTGCCAGTCCGTCAGCATTGTTTTGCTCCAGTGCAGCTCTAGGAGCCTGAGTGTATACAAAGGCTGGTTAACAGCAGGAGGTGACCGACAGGAATGGCTGGCAGCAACTGTAACATACAACCTCGGACTATGTGACACAAATGGAAATGCCTGTAAAACAACATCAGCCAAGTGACCAGGTTGGTGAAAGACAGTCAGATAACAGGTGGCTGGGTTTGGGCAAAACGAAGACACCAGGAAATCTCAAGATAAAAACAGAAGAGCAGAAATAATCATTATTTTTACAGGGACATAGGGATGAAAGAATGAGAGAAAGCAGATTAAACAGCTTAGCCTTCTTATTCCAATTCATTAAGTGCATCATCACCAGAATACTGTTGAACCAGAGACAGAAAATATGAATTTCTAAATGTAAAAATGCCCCATAATGGATAAATTATAAATTTCACTGAAGCCTGACATTTTAAACCTAAAAATATTGGTAATCAGAAGGCTATCTTTGGCAATAAGAAAAAACAATGGAGGCCACAGAAAAGATGTTAGCTGTTAAACTCTAAAAGATTGATGGGCAATCTTGTTAGGTTCCAAAGTAAGAAAGTGCATTCAAGGAAGAGGAAAAGGTAAGTTTAGAGACTTACAATCAAACAAATCAAGGTGCACCTAAAGAATCTCTTCTAGTTTAGTAAGCTTGTGTAAAAAAAGAAAAAAAAAGACTGAAAAAAAAATTGTTTCTGTAAGGATCATGGTAAGCTTGCCTGTGTGCATGCACAGTTGCTTCAGTGGTGTGTGACTCTTTGGCCCCGACTCTATGGACTGTAACCCACCAGGAGCCTCTGTCCAATGGGATTCTCCAGGCAAGAACACTGGAATGGGTTGCCATGCCCTCCTCCAGGGGATCTGCCCGACCCAGGGATTGAACTCTTGTCTGCCTTCACCTCCTGCCTTGCAGCTGGATTCTTTAGCCACTGAGCCACCTAGGAAGCCCCATGGAGGACTTATATACTACCAAATAAAATGTCAGCCCCGTAGCAAGTGGTATGTTGCAGAAGAATATAAATATATATAATATAAGAAGGTTACAAGGATAATTGGTGGCTAGACAGAGACTATTTCACAGAAAAATCTATATCATAGATCTGTGGCCAAAAGGAGTTCAGTCCTCTTTAATGGCTCACCTGATTGGACTAGGCTCACACAAGGTAATAACCCTGTCTAATATCAACTGATTTAAGACCTTAATTGCATCTGCAAAATCTCTTCACAGCAGCACCTAGGTTAGTGTTCCACTGATTAACTGGGAGAAGTTTTATGTACATAAGGAGTGAGGATCTGGAGTTAAGTTTGGTTGAATTATGTCTATCTCAAAATTCATTTGTTGAAGTCCTAGTCCTCAGTCCTTCAGGATGTGATTTTATGTGGAAATTGGGTTACTGTAGATGAAATTAGTTAAGATGAGGTCATATGACCCCATGGACTGTAGCCTGCCAAGCTCTTCTGTCCATGGAAGTCTTCAGGCAAGAATACTGGAGTGAGTTGCCATTCCCTTCCCCAGGGGATCTTCCCAACTTAGGGACTGAACCTGGGTTTCCTGTACTGCAGGGAGATTATCTTCTGAGCCACCACGGAAGCCCATGAAAGTAGCATCGTCCTCTAATTCAATACAGTTAATGTCCTTAAAAGAGAGAGAGTAATTTGAAAGCAGGCATGCACACGAGGAAGACACCACATGAATATGAATACGGCTGCCTACAAGTCAAGGAAAGAAGTTTCAAATGGAGCTCTCCTCACAGCCATCAGAAGAACCCAACTCTACTAACACCATGATTTCAGACTTCTAGACACATGCAAAAATTAATCTCTGCTATTTAAGCTATCCAGTCTGTAGAACTTTCTTACTACAGTCCTAACAAGTTAATGCAGAGGACATATTTAATTTCTACCTACCACCATGATTTTTAAATTATTGTAATTTCTTCCACCACAGTATATTTACATGCAGTTTCCTTTCTCTGCTTTATTCTTCTTACCACCATGATACACACTGTCTTATGAAAATAATTTATCAGAGAAGCTTTTTAAGAAATCTGTTCCAGGCTAGGTCAGGCTTTCTTATTATATATGATCATAAATTCAAGTACCTGTACTTCATGGCAGTAACCAGTACTGCAATTTTACATTTACTTGTGTGACTATTTTAATGTTTTTCTACTCCAGTACAATATATATTTCATGAAGGTGGTGAAAGTATCTATTTTATTATGTTAAATTTTTTTGGTTCTAACAGTACCTGATACTCAGTGATGCTTAATAAATATTTGATAAATAATAAATTATTGGCTAAAAAATAAATGAATAAAACCCAATTAATGAACCAGATGGGCAATTTATGAAGAAGAACTGGGTTAATATGATACTGACTTATGCTTTTGAATCTTAATTTGAGGTACTTATGAGATATAATGATAGCTATAAATTAAAGAATTGAGAAGACATGGCATGCCTAGATTTTAGGCTACAATTCAGGTCAATAATTTTGAGACAGCATACATGGTTTGCTTTCAAATATGACAAAAGATTTTTCAGAAGGACACAAAAATTAAAATTGAAAAACACAGGCTGGATATCTCTCTTATATTTTCAGATAGCAGATTATTGATAAACTTAGTAATAAAGAATTTACAAAAGTTGTAGGAACAGAAAAGTGAAAGTGAAAGTGTGTCCAACTATTTGCGATCTCATGGACTATACAGTCTGCGGAATTCTCCAGGCCAGAATACTGGAGTGAGTAGCAGTTCCCTTCTCGAGGGGATTTTCCTAGCCCAGTCATCAAACCCAGGTCTCCTGCATTGAAGGCGGATTCTTTACCAGCTGAGTCCCGTGGGAAGCCTTGGAACAGAAGAAATGTAAATCTAAAGTAAGGAAATCAAACTTCCAATAACTTAAAGAAAAAAATGTGACATGTTGGTACACATAAATTTTTAAATAAGGTTATTTTTTAAATTGAGGTATAAGTGACATATAATATTAAGTTTCAGGTGTACAAAATAATAATTCAATGTGTGAAATAACCAGCACAATAAGTCTAGTTAATGTTCTCAGCCACCCACTTACAAAATTTACTCATTTATCTTTTTTTGTGATGAGTATTTTAAGATCTATTCTCTCAGAAATTTTCAAATATGAAGTACAGTATTATTAACTACAGTCACCATGTTGTACATTACATCCCCATATCATATTTGGCTGTGGTGATAGAGAAGGCTCTTGAGAGTCCCTTGGACTGCAAGGAGAACAAACCAGTCCATCCTAAAGGAAATCAGTTCTGAATAGTCATTGGAAGGACTGATGCTGAAGCTGAAGCTCCAGTACTTTTGTCACCTGATGTGAAGAACTGACTCACTAGAAAAGTCCCTGATGCTGGGAAAGATTGAAGGAAAGAGGAAAAGAGGATGACAGAGGATGAGATGGTTGGATGGCATCACTGACTCAATGGACATGAGTTTGAGCAGGCTCCAGGAGTTGGTGATGGATGGGGAAGACTGGTGTACTGCAGTCCATGGGGTTGCAAAGAGACAGACATGACTGAGACTGAAATGAACTGAACTGATCATGATTAAATTATAACTAGAATTTGGTACTTTTTGACTCCCTTCAGCCATTTTGTCCACCTCCCACCCCATCTCTCTGGCAACCAACAACTTATTCTCTGTATTTATGACACTAATTTTTGTTTGTTTTTTAAGTTCCACATATAAGTGAGATCATATAGTATTCTGTGTTTATCTGTCTGACTTATTTCACTAAGTATAATACCCTTAAGGTCCATCCATGTTCTCTCAAACTGCAAGATTTCACTCTTTTCTATGGTTTAATAATACACACACACACACACACACACACACACACACACATATGTGGGCTTCCCAGATGGTAAAGGATCTGCTTTCCAATGTAAGAAACAAGGTTTCGATCCCTGGGAAGATCCCCTGAAGAAGTAAATGGCAATCCACTCCAGTATTCTTGCCTGGGAAATCCCATGGACAGAGGAGCCTGGTGGGCTACAGTCTCTGGGGTCTCAAAAGAGTTGGACACATCTTAGTGACTAAACAACAACAACAACAATTAATATCTCTCTCTCTCTCTCTCTCTATATATATATATATAGATAGATAGATAAATAGATAGATTGAGAGAGATAAGAAAGATTGAAGGCAGGAGGAAATGGGTATGACAGAGGATGAGATGGTTGGATGGCATCACTGACTTGATGGACATGAGTTTGAGCAAGCTCTGGGAGTTGCTGATGGACAGGGAAGCCTGGCGTGCTGCAGTCCATGGTGTCGCAGAGTCAGACATGACTCAGCAAATGAACTGATATGGATATATATATATATATGTGTGTGTGTGTGTGTATATATATATATATATATATATATACCCACACATGTATATCACATTTTCTTTACTCATTCATTGATGGACATGGACATTTAGGTAGGTTGTTTTCAAATCTTGACAACTTTTTGATAGTTGTATACTATATCCATGAGAGAAACAGATTCCTGCATGCCCTGCTCTCATATCAGTTTGCCTCTTCCTCCCTTTGAGAGCTCAGCAGGGCAAAGTCTTGTATAGGCTTGAAGGGGTCATTATCCCAGGATGTTAAGCAACCTACCTCCCCAAAGGGGAAGCCACTAATAGTTTTACAGCTGTCTTCAAAGCAAAAGCGCATACCTGGGATTAAACATGGGTCTATATTAGGCTAACTCAGGAACAGAAATTTTACAATTATTTAGTTACTATATTTCACGTGTTTCCTTTCTTAGTGTAATCTGCCTGAAATATTACTCTAGTCTGCTTCTTCCTTTCTATCTAATCTTTCAAAATCTCTTTTTATCATGTAAAATAAATGATTTTATTTTATTTATGAAATAAATAATTAATAGTAATTAAAATAAATCATAAATATTTACAAAATTAATTTATAATATTTATAAAATAAATAAATTATGAACCAATATTTCTCAACCTCTTTCAGTCTTCTTAAGATGCCATGTCCTAGCATTGTTAAGAATGTGGCTGACTAAAACTGGGGACTGTCTCTTTTGGCAGGCAAGTTTTTCTGATTTACTTTAATTAACTAATTAACAAAATCTAATTACTCTGTGATTCTGGCATATAATCTGAAAGTAATTAAATATCTAGTGGCATTGCTAAAATGATTCTCATCTCTATGTGAAACAGTCTTCTTAGAGGTTACAACCATAAAATGAAAACTAGAATGATATTGAAAAATGCTGTATATTAGTGATAAGAAATATTTATTCATGAAAATACAATCTAACTGAAAAAAAAGTGCTATTCAACTAATTTAGATATGTTTCCAATAAATTTTTTAGTTATTATACTTAATTAAAATTAAAATTTGTAGCATATATTTTTTCAACTGAATAACATTAATCATTTTAATGATAAAATTAACCCAGGTATGGGGGCAAATAAAGCCTGGTCACAGGAACTTGAAAGTCTCAATTTAAATTTACATACATGTTTGAACTGTGAGACAAAAATGATAGTGTTTAATAAAGGCTTTCAGAAATAACAAGGGAGATCAAACCAATCAATCCTAAAGGAAATAAGTCCTGAATATTCTTTGAAAGGACTGATGCTGAAGCTGAAGTTCCAATACTTTGGCCACCTGATGCAAAGAGTCAACTCACTGAGCAAGACCCTGATGCTGGGAAAGATTGAAGGCAGGAGAAGAACGGTGTGACAGACCATGAGATGGTTGGATGGCATCATCGACTCAATGGACATGAGTTTGCGCAAAGTCTGGGAGATACTGAAGGATAGGGATGCCTGGCAAGTTACAGTCTGTGGTGTTGCAAGGAGTAGAACACAACTGAGCAACTGAACAACAAACTTTAGAATAAACAATAAAATTCTGTGGGGGAAGTGAAAAATATATATATATATATTTGAAATATATTAAATTGAAGGAGCAAAAGGAAAAATGTGACTTTTCCTATGTTTTCCTACGTGTTTTTCATGATTTTTAAAAAATGGGTGATAATGTTTGGTTCCATTAATTTTATTTTAAAAAATGAGGTTTTTAAAAAAATAAACTTGGTTTAAGATATCAATATTTACATATATTTTCATAGAACTTATATCATTTTAAGTATGTAAATAGTATAATTTTTGTATCAATTTTAAAATGTTTGAGAAGATCAGAAATTTTCTTTATTTTTTTTCCCCAAATCTGGTTTAGCAGAGCATATGTTGTTTATTTTTCTGAGATAAATTATTTTTAAAGTCATCCTATCCTCTGAGTCTTCAGGATCATATCACTGTTTTTGTTCTGTGGTATTTTCTACCCACAGCCTTTGTTCGTTATTTTAAATTAATTCGACTCATACTCAAGTGCAGAGAAACTAATGAAGCCCTACCTGGTGCTGGTCAGTGTACAAAATGTATCTGCTACATCGGTGCTCATTTATTCTAATTACTTTGCATATGTCAGAGTATTCAAATAATGAGGTTGATCTGAGCATGCTTGAGCTCCCTTCTCACCTTTTCTGATGTGGTGGCTTCAGAATGAAGTGAACTCCCTCTTAACTACAGTCAACTAACATTCTGAACTTCCAATCTAGTTCAGTTCAGTTTAGTTCAGTTGCTCAGTCGTGTCCGACTCTTTGCAACCCTATGAATCGCAGCACGCCAGGCCTCCCTGTCCATCACCAACTCCCGGAGTCTACCCAAACCCATGTCCATTGAGTCGGTGATGCCATCCAGCCATCTCATCCTCTGTTGTCCCCTTCTCCTGCCTTCAGTCTTTCCCAGCGTTATGGGTTTTTCCAATGAGTCAGTTCTTCACATCAGGTGGACCAAGTATTGGACCTTCAGCATAAGTCTTTCCAATGCACTCAAGACTGATCTCCTTTAGGATGGACTGGTTGGATCTCCTTGCAGTCCAAGGGACTCTCAAGAGTCTTCTCCAACACCACAGTTCAAAAGTATCAATTCTTCAGTTCTCAGCTTTCTTTATGGTCCAACTCTCTCATCCATACATGACTACAGGAAAAATCACAGCTTTGACTAGACAGACCTTTATCGACAAAGTAATGTCTCTGCCTTTAATATACTGTCTAGATTTCTCATAGCTTTTCTTACAAGGAATAAGCATCTTTTAGTTTCATGGCAGCAGTCATGAGAAACAGTAAGTGTAAATAAAATTTTGGCCAAGTAAAAATGAATAAAATCTGAAACTTCAAGAGAGGTGACTGTCAACATTTCTCTTCTTTGATCTACTGTAACTAAATTAGGCAGCCCAAGACCAATCCTACAGTCATTGCCATTTCACTCATTTAATGATCTTTGAATTTAAAGTGTCTAGGCATAATATTCACTTTCAGTTTCCTTTTGGTGGATTATCTGTCTTTATTCTTATATCTAGCTGGATTTACATACTTAAAATTCTTGTCTTGACCTTTACGAAATCTCACTTTGTTCAACTGAAACCCATAAGTTAAAGACAAAAATCATTTATCATTGGAAAAAACATGTTAGATTAAATTAAATATAAGCATTTTCTATTCTGGCTCCATTGGCTTTATACGTAGTGAAAATAATTTTGAGAATCTGTAAATTAATTATTTTTGTAACTTTGTTGTTAGTACTATAATTTTTACCTATTCTGTTTTTCATGGGTATTTTGAGGGTATTTGGAGAAGAGGTAGGGATTTCCGTTATGTCCATTTTAATCTAAATTTTCCATTTCATGTTTTAAAATATTAATTGTATTTGACTGCACATTAGATTCACATGTAGAATGTTCACATGACAGGAGTACAGCAAAGCTGCTTAGCTAAAAGTCATGCGAGTGGGACCCTGACATTGACATTTTAATACGTCTCCACAGGTGGTTATAATGTACAGCCAAGTTTGAAAATTCATGGTTTTTAAAAATAAAGATTTTTGAAGATCTGGTCTTAATTAGGCACCTTTAATAGAAACATCATAGGGAAAAGTACATTGAAATTAGAAAGAACAAGGAATTTCATTTAAAATTAATGAGCTTTTTTCAAATTTCAGAGAAAAGTTCCCATTCTTTAAGATCCTGAATAAAAAAAAAAAAAAAACAGAAATATATCTCTAAAAGTTAATTATAAAGCCATTTTGAATCTAGCACTGTATATATTAAAGTTATCTTGCTCTATTTTAAACAGAAGCCTAAGCAATTTTAGTTTAAATTACTTTATTTTATAAATCACTGTAGACATCTTAAGGGTATCATTGGTAGCTCAGACAGTAAAGAGTCTACCTGCAAAGCAGGAGACCCGGGTTTGATCTCTGGGTCAGGAAGATTCCCCTGAAGAAGGGAATGGGCTACCCATTCCAGTATTCTTGCCTGTAGAATTCCATGGACCAGAGGAGCCTGGCAGGCTACAGTCCATGGGATTGCAAAGAGTTGGACACGACTGAGCAACTAACACATAGACATTTTAATGGGATTTTAAATATTTTCAAATATTTTTCTCTGTTTAGAGTGGTAGATTAATTTATACATTATATATTTGACTTTTATATTATATATGCATAATTTCCAGTTTTGTAAATTATT
The DNA here is from genome assembly GCF_033118175.1 of Dama dama. Classification (NCBI taxonomy): domain Eukaryota; kingdom Metazoa; phylum Chordata; class Mammalia; order Artiodactyla; family Cervidae; genus Dama; species Dama dama. Next base: position 63,497,042 of record NC_083710.1, on the reverse strand, counting down.
ATTCTAAGTTCTCAAATAAATACCTCAGTCTCATATGCTATAGTTACATTGTTGCTTACATTAAATAAACACTGGAAAGACCAGAAGTGTCACTTACCACCAAAATGACAATCAAAATCCCATTCAGCCTGATTATAATCAAAATTGCTTGTATGAATTATGTTTCTTAAGCTATAAATGATGTATAAATTAAGACTAAATTAAATGAATAATGACCATATATTCCAGTATGTCCAGGGCAGTCCTGGTTTGTATCTGTTATCCTAGGTCTTAAAGATGGGCTATGTTAACGCTTTCACTCTCAAAAAATGTACCAGTTTGAGTGAAGTTATCTTAATGACTAACGAAAGTCTCAGAGTTGCTCCATTCTGCTCTACTTTATAGTCAGACTCTCTTCTGTGTTCCTTCAGGAGCATAATAAACTAAACCTTTCCATTTTTGTTGTTGTTGTTCAGTCACTTATTCATGTCCGACTCTATCTAACCCAGTGGATTGCAGCATGCCAGGCTTCCCTGTCATTCACCGTCTCCCAGAGTTTGCCCAAACCCATGTCCATTGAGTCGGTGATGCCATCCAGCCATCTCATCCTCTGTCGCTCCCTTCTCCTCCTGCCCTCAATCCCTCCCAGCATCAGGGTCTTGTTCCAATGAGTTGGTGCTTTGCATCAGGTGGCCAAATTATTGGAGCTTCAGCTTTAGCATCAGTCCTTCCAATGGATATTCAGGATTGATTTCCTTTAGAATTGACTGGTTTAAATTCCTTGGTCTAAAGGACTCTCAAGAGTCTTCAGTTCAATTCAAAAGCATTAATTCTTGGCACTCAGCCTTCATGGTCCAACTCTCACATCCATATAAGACTACTGGAAAAAGCATAGCTTTGACTATATGGACCTTTGTTGGCAAAGTGATGTCTCTGCTTTTTAATATACTGTCTAGATTTGTCAGAGTTTTTCTTCCAAGGAAAAAGTGTCTTTTCATTTCATGGCTGCAGTCACCGTCCACGGTGATTTTGGAGTCCAAGTAAATATAGTCTGTTACTGTTTCCACTGTTTCCCCATCTAGTTTTCACGAAACAATGGCACCAAATGCCATGATCTTCACTTTTTGAATGTTGAGTTTTAAGCCAGTCTTTTTGCTCTCCTCTTTTGCCATCATTAAGAGGCTCTCTAGTTTCTCTTTGCTTTCTGCTACTAGCATGGTATCATCTGAATATCTGAAGTTACTGACATTCCTCTGGCAATCTTGATTCCAGCTTGTGATTTGTCTAGCCCGGCATTTTGTATGATGTACTCTGCTCATAAGCAAGAGACTGAACAAAACATTTATCTGTTAAAGTTAGCATTAGTGTTAACGCATTTCTTCTTAAAGTAGGAAAGCATACGTTTAAATAAAAGTGTATTTGTTCTTTTTGAAACTATTGCCATATGCATCTGCTCTACTCTAACCTGGTAGTACAGTCTGCAAACCTCTGCCCCATTAAACTTATGAAGGTAGACATATTGAGGGAGATAAATAGCCACAAAGGAAACCATATTTAATTTGTGAATACTCTGAGGACCTATGAGCTATTAAAACTTCAGATGTATTTACACACAAAATTGGCATGTTAAATCTTCAAAATAATTCTCTGGATGGAAGTCTAATTCTTAATAATAGAAAACCAAAATTTTCTTTCGGTTAGAAAATGTTATCTTACATTCCTAGGAATTTATCTTATTTTTCCAAAAATTTCATTATTTGAATGCCTGACATGTTTGGCTTCTATTGTCTTTTGTATAATTCTAATTCTTTTACCAAAAGCAGTAGATTTTTTATCACAAGCTCGGCCAGAATCAAGATAAATGTATACACTGGTCTGTTTTTTTACACAATTTTTCCTTGAATCATTGCAAATGTATCTAATTAACATCACTGATTGTCCTTATTTTAACCAGGAAATCAGAAATAAACTTTGATTTTTATTTGATCTAGAGTTATATATATATACATTAATTCTGTTACTAATTCAAAATAGAAATTAAATTTTAAGTGTTAAAATATGAAATAGATGTGATATAAGGTAAAACTCTATGGAAGAAATAATTCATTATATTGCTGATTACTGTAAATCATCTCCTATTTGGTGACATATACTAAAATCATATATTTATTTACATGAATTATTGCACATTGCACTGAAGGGAAGCACAATTTTGCATCCCAAAATATGTTTCTTTGGCATAAGGATAATTTTGAGCTGGTTATTTTTAAGAAACCCTAGACAAAAAGGCTTCCCTGGTGGCTCTGATGGTAAAGAATCTGTCTGCAATGCAGGAGACTCAGGTTCAGTCCCTGGGTTGGGAAGATATCTTGGAGAAGGGAATGGCAACCCACTCCATTATTCTTGCCTGGAGAATTCCATGGACAGAGGAGCCTGGAGGGCTACCGTCCATAGGGGTCACAAAAAATCCTACAGGACTGAGTGACTAACACTTCCACTTTCAGATATAAAAAAAGCTCTGAAAGACAAAAAGAAGTTATCATTTTGTAAGAGACATTTGCTTTTATAAGGGAAACTTTCACTTCTCAGGGTGTCTTTTCTGTACTAGGAAGAAGAAGATGGACAAATCTTTACAAACTCACCAATAGAGAAGTTGTGGACGTAGTTGGAGAAGGGGAAATTTCCCTTCATCCTTCTTAAAATCTTGTGGTTAGATTAATAGCCAAATTGACACAAGACAGATGAACAGGAGAAAAAGAAACAAATTTTAATTTGTGCACACAGATGTCTCATAGAAATAGGGCATAAGAAGTGGTCAAAGAGGCATCTTTTAAACTTTTTAGAAGAGAAATGATACATTTCTGAGAAACTGACAGAACAACGAAATTTAGGTTTTTGGAACTCAGTGAAGAATCTAAATAGAATGTAGATTTGTAGTAGTAATTAAGGAAGTGATAAGGTTTGTTCACATAGGCTTCTAGTCTGAATTCCTCTCTCTGGTGGTAGACTGCCCTTCTTCCTCCAGGTGCTTTTGCATGAGAGATTTATTACCTGCTTTCAGATAGAAAAGAGGGGTAGAGTATCCCTTTTGTGTTGTCCATTTCTTAAGTAATTTTAAATCAAAATAATCAATACACCATGATGGCATATTTTGGGTTGCTCTGCCCTGAACTCTTACACTATGGATTCTGGTTTACTATAGCCCTCTTAGCTTCTTTTTCCTCTCTATGAAAACAGTATTCCTCTTTGGCTGTGGGGGGATTTTAATGTGGCTTGCTATTGAGAGCTCAAATTGAGAGCCTGAATCTCAGTTCTTCACTGATCCTGAATAAACCTGTATTTGCTAGGGAAATAAACTGGCAGTCTGTTTTAGATTGACAATATCTTAATTTATTTTAATTTATCAGAAACATGTAATATATTTCAACTATGTAAATATTATTTGTATACATGTATATGCCTCTTTATATATGCATTTGTTATACATTCCATATAACTTATACGTCTGTGAGATTTTAGGTTTTTCTCTTGCATTTTCAAGGAAGAGAAGTATTTCATTTACAATTAATAATAAAAATTTGTATGTTTTTAAAAGAGTTTTTCCTTCATGTCTATTCTTATGGCATTTCATTGGCCAGGAATTTTTTTAATATATTAAAAAGGTCAGGGCAAAGATATAATCTTATTGCTGACTTTGGTGGGACTAGCTCCGTTGTTTCACAATTAAGCATTATGTTAAATGTTTACTTGAGAACCACTTTAGGTTTAACTCCTCTTTACTAAATCAATTTTCAATAATGAGCAATCTACTTTTCAATCATTTTATTTCAAAGCACATTTTCACATTATCTTTTTTGTCATTAACTTTTTCTTTCTTCATTATTACTTGCCTGAATTTCTCCCTTGGGAATATCTTGGCAAACTTGATTATAGTTTCTTTTAGTAGTTTAATCTAAAATAAATGCATTTCCTCTGCTAATTCAGTGTCATTCCCTCTTTAAAATTTGTAATGTATTTTCAGAAGTCTTAGTAGTTGTTGCAGTTGCTTACTAATTTGTAAGGAATCCTGATAGCATTGATTTTCCGCTTATTGGGACCATTCTTTTGGGAAGGAGTGAGTGACCCATCTCATTATGCAGAATATCTCTTTGGTCTATTTACCTCTATTCATCTATCTGACTTCCAAATTTGGCAATATTAATGAGACCTTGTAAGACCTTTTTTACACACCCAATCAGCTATTTAATGGGAGTCAGAATTTTAAGATGTCCCATTTGTCTTTTTCCAACATATCCAGTTCAGTACACATTATGTCTAGCATCCTTAGCTGGCTATTTCCTGTTAAAAATGGCAGTCTTCCTTCTTCCTAGCACGAATTAATTTATGTCCTTATCTTATGTTTGTCACTTCCTGAGAAATATACAGATGAGAGTGTAAACTACTGAACTTTACATTAACTTTAGAAAGATACCTTTTAATTAAAAGAGAGCATGTCAAATAAACAGTTTTTTGCACAGTATTTAAACTAAGATACTCCCATGAAAGGTATGATTAATGTGTTTTCTTAGCAAAGTTATCACTGAATAACAATGGTTTTATTTATTATTTGCCACAAAGTCATTTGGGGCATCTTGTGGTTTTGAATTTCTGTTAAGGTGACATACCAGTGTGAATAAATACAGTTATGTCTTCCACAGAGACTATCTTTTTAAATGCAAGTGGAACCCCATAATAAGAGCTCACCAATTGTTACTGGTCTCTGATTTTGAAGAACGTTCTCTCACAAAAAGTTGAAATTATAATAAAAAAGTACACAAATCATACTTTCCAGAAAATATTTTTTAAAGGCTTAGAACAAGGCACTGAATGAATTTTTGTGTTTCTGGTGAAGGACAAAAATTGCTTTCAGCAAGAGAGATTTTTCCTTGTACTGATTAACACTTGACTGATTAAGAGATTCCAGGTTCATTTATTTTTCTAAAGACTTAAAGTCTTTTCTAATTTATTGGTACCCTTGTATTATTGTTTGTTAAATATTTCAACCATCACTTCTCTTTTGGCTTTTCTTACTTTCTGGGTACATTTCAATTTCACCCATTTGTTAGAAAACAACTGTTTATAATATATACCTAAGGCAAAGTATTGGATTTCCCTGGTGGCTCAGAGGGTAAATCGTCTGTCTACAATGCAGGAGACCTGGGTTCGATCCCTGGGTCAGGAAGATTCACTGGAGAAGGAAATGGCAACCCACTCCAGTACTCTTGCCTAGAAAATCCCATGGACGGAGGAGCCTGGTGCAGGCTACTGTCCATGGGGTGGCAAAGAGTCAGACACGACTGAGCGACTTCACTTTCACTAAGGCAAAGTATTATAATTTTATTCAAATAATAACAATTTTCATATATGCATGTGTGCTAAGCCGCTTCAGTCATGTCAACTCTTTGTGACCCTACAGACTGTAGTCTGTCAGCTCCTCTGTCCGTGGGATTCTCCAGGCAAGAATACTGGAGTGGGTTGCCATGCCCTCCTGCAGGGGATCTTCCCAACGTGGGGATTGAAACCGCATCTCTCATGTCTCCTGCATTGGTAGGCAGGTTCTTTACCACTAGCACTAATATGTGTATATACATGAGAGACAGGGAGAGAAAGAATATGTGTTTAAGGAACTGGATGAAGGCTGACAAGCTGAAAATTTGTCAACCAGGTAGGCAATCTGAAAATTCAGAGTGGATGTTTCAGTTTTGAGACTGAAATCTATGGGCTGAAACCAGTTATGCCCTCTATCTTGCAGTCTTGAGGCAGAATTGCTCTTTGGAAAAACCTCAGTTTTAGATTTTAAGACCTTCAACTCACTGGATGAGGCTCATACCACCATTATAAAGGCAATCTTCTTTACTCAAGTCTACTGATCTAAAAGTTAATCACAGCTGAAAAAATATCTTCACAGCAATATCTAGACTGGTGTTTGACCAAAAACTGGGAGCCACGGCTTAGCCAAGTTGACATATAAAATTATCCATCACAGTATTTAAACCTAGGATGTTTTATATGGTAGCTGGGAAATTAGGGCAGAAAATACATGTTTATACATGTGGATTAAAACATTAGACTTGATGAGATTTCTCTGAGTGAACATGCAGATGGAAAAAAGAAGTGTCTCAGTAGAGAGCCATCACCATGTTGCAGTATCCACATTACATATTATTCATATATATTAATGTAATACTTTTCATATATATGTGAGGGGGAGAGAAGGAGAGAGGGAATGTGTTTAAGGAATTGGATGGGGGCTCAGACTGAAAATTTTTCAATGAGTTAGGCAGTCTGAAAATTCATGGATATGGCCCTAGACATAAATGATGTGTATTCATTTTGCCTGTGGTTTCTTAGATGACAAAGAATTGGTAAATTCTCATAGAAAATACCACCTGCTAGATTCCACAATTAAATTATTTTTGAGCGTTACATTTTTTGTTTAGCGTTTTTGAAGAATTCTAGTCTCTTGTTCATTATAACATGATTACTTTATTATGAGTGGTCTGAATTTCTTACTTTTTCTATTTATTGTTAAGTTTTTTCTATCACTATTGCCATTTCTATTTTACTGTTATAGTTACTATTGTCATTATGTTATGCAGATAATTTTTTAAAGATGCTTTAGTCATTTTGTATTTATTACTATTGTAATTAAAACTAAATATCCTTTTTCATGTAGATTTAATATAATTTACAATAAAAGAACAGCTTGTTTGAAAATCTAGCCATTGCCTGCTGTTAGATAAAATTATTCTGGAACATTAAAACCAAAAAAAAAAGTCCTTCAATCATTCAACCACAATAAATGCATTGAGACAGTTTTGCACTTGTTTATTTGTTCTGGAAGTCATCCAAATTAACTTGTAATTCTAAATAACCACAGATGCCAATGCAAAGTAATTTGAAGTGACAACATATCAGTTTAAACTGCAACCATAGCACTAGGTGTTACAATTTGTGTATACTAGGTTCAACCAGGGCATTCCATTATGAGAGTTACTGATTTTCAGCATGAACGGAAACATTTATAAAACAAATTATTCACCGACTAATAGACTAACAGAGATGGTAATTTTTTTTGTTCAGAGATAAGGCAAATGACCTTTTATTTAATTGCTTTATCATCAACTATCTGCTAATTATATCAGATAGGTTTCCCATGTGTATTCATCTCTAAGAAATGGAAGACGCTGAGGGAAACATCGTATCTTGAAAAGTTTCACAAATAAATGACTGCTTTTCTCAAATGTCACAGAAAGCTTAACAATCTGCATTCAGTTTTTTGATAGTTCCTTTACATTATTTCAACTTGAAATTTCAAGAAGTAGAAATAATACATTACTTACAAAATGTTCTTACCAAAATATGTATAGAACAAGTTTTCCCAAATGGTTATTTTAAAGAATCAGTTTTAATGATGGAGAAACTTGAATTAATGGTAATCAAGGTGTGTACACAATATAACTTTGATTTATAATTAATGAGTATTCAAGTAAGAAATATACAAAGTAATTATTTTTTTAGAGATTTCCTTACAGTCCAGTGGTTAAACTCTGTGCTTACATGGCAAGGATGTGGATTTGATACCAGTTGGGGAACTGAGATCCCACATACCATGTGGCATGGCCAAAAGAATTTTTTTTTAACTTCTTTTCCAATCTGAACCTATACGAAACAACAACAAAATTGGCTGAAAATGTGTATTTATTATATAGTGGAAAAAGCTGCCAATTCCTTACCAATTATTTTCCTTCAAATTTTAACCCCAAAACACTTATTAATTTCTTCAGATTGTTATCTAATTAAACAAAATTTATATAAAAATCACAATGTGACTTTTTGAATTCTCAAAAAAAATGCCAAAGCTTACTTATAAACATGCTATTTTTATTGATTTTACATAATCTATATTTATTCCCCTAAATATTGAGTATGTACTAAACTGGATAATAATAACATTACATTTGAAATCTTATTGACAATATTATTTACACATGTCACTGAAATTGATCTCATAAAAGCATATTCATTAATGGAAATAAGTTATATGTAAATTCTGTATTTTCTTTTAGCTTGTGTAGGTGATGTAAATGAAAATACTATATACCAGAGGAGGAATATGCTATCAGCTCCACAAATATGATAAAAGCAGATGCAATCTTATTCTCTGAGGAGGAAACAAAACTGTTAAATTTGCTTAGCAATGCCAGCGCATCACAAACTTTGTGTCTTGACCATAAGATGTAACATAATAAATATTTCACAAAGGTGTACATTTCATACACATTTTGGTTGACCATGCATAGCATGACAACATACCTATATCTAATGACAACTTTATAAAACCACACATACATAAGAACTTTTGTTTTACAGTATTAATTTTCTCATATTAGTATAAATTATAATAGAATTTTGAACATATCATTTATTATTAATTTTGTGATATTCATAAAGTTTATACAAGCTACCAATTTCTTATTGATCAAGCTATTCTTAATATTTAATCAACTACTCAGATATGTGCTTTAAAAACAGTCACATATATAACATTATCATTTAAAAAGATATATACTTATCAATATCTGTATGCTTCTGTGTGTGCGTGATTGATGTAAATGTACATTTGTTTATTTTGTTTAAATGCATATTGATTTGTTCTTTGCTATAACTTTCTTGCATGTGTGCTAAGTTGCCTCAGTTGTGTCTGCCTTTTGTGACCCTGTGGACTGTAGCCCACCAGGCTCCTCTCTCCATGGCATTCTCCTGGCAAGAACACTGGAGTGGGTTGCTATGTCCTCCTCCAGGGATAGCTTTCATAACACTCAGTTATGTTTTTCTTTTGGACTTTTAGAGAAATACTTCTCCTTTGATAGGAAAATAATGATATGAATTTCTTTTTAAATTACAAATTTAGTTTTAAATAAGAATAACTACATTTTACAGAAGTTTTAAGTTTGGAGAAATTTGAGAAAATAGTGAAGAGTACACACCTACCTCTTGCTCCTCCACTCAATTTCCCCATTACCAGTGTCTTGAATTAGAGTGATTTATTTGCTACCACACCAATGAAAGAATATCAGTAAATAATTATTAACTAAAGCCCACAGTTTACATGAAAGCTCAGTCTTAATGTTACACAGTTCTATAGGTTTTAAGAAATATTTAACAATATGTGTTCACCATAGCAGTATTACACAGAACACTTTCACTCTCCTAAGATTCCTCTGTGGTCTTATTTATCCTCTATTTATCCTTTCTCCTTTCAACCCCTACCAACCACTGTCTTTGTGTACCTATAGTTTTCCCCTTTACAGAATGGCATGCAATTGTAATCAAACAATATATAGTCTTGCTCCTTTCACTTAGGAATATGCATTTAAGTTTCCTTCATATCTTTCATGGCTTGATAGCTCTTTTTTTTAAATCTCCAATGGTCTATCATGTGGATGCACCATTGTGTGCTTATACATTCATCAACTGGAGAAAATATTGGTTGCTTCTAATTTTTAAAAATTATTTTTGAAGTTTCTACAAACATTCTGTGTGTGGGGTTTTGTGTAGATATGTTTTTAGTTAAGATATAAGTATTTGGTTAAATACCTGGGGATGTGATTGCAGGACTGTATGGCAAGACTATGTTAAACTCTGTCATGTATTTTGTAATGAACACATTCTTCCAAAGTGCCTGAATTTTGCATTCTCACAAGCAGTGAATGCAGAGTTCCTATTGCTCTGTACCCTGATCAACATTGGGTGTTTTTGATGTTTTGAATTTTAGCTATTCTGATAGGTATGTAGTCATAACACATTGCTGTTTAAACTTGCAAGTCGCTAGTAATGTTGAACCTCTTTTCTTTTTCAATTTCAATATTTTAATTGTTACATTTTTATTGAAATATGGTTCAAGTGTAAAATTAAGTTAGTTTCAAGTGAGCATCTTTTCACATATTTATTTGCTATCTGCATATTCTTTCTGGTGAGAAGTCTTTTGCCCAATTTTAAATTGGTTGTTTGTCTTCTTATTACTGAATTTTGAGAATTTTTATATATTTGTAAGACATAAGTCTTGAATTATATATATAGAGAGAGAGCAAATATTTTCTCCCAATCTGTGGCTTGCCTTTCATTCTTTTAACAATGTCTTTCATAAAGCAGAAGTTTTTAATTTTAATGAAATTCAACTTGTTATTTTATCTTTCATAGATTTTGATTTTGGTGGTATATCTAAAGCTTACTGTCAAGCCCAAGATCACCTAGATTTCTTCCTATGTTATCTTCTAGAAGCTTTATACTTTGGGGCTTAGTGTTTAAAGTCTATGTCCCATTAGAATCAATTATTGTAAATATGTAACATCAGTATGTAAGAACAGGTTTGTGTGTGTGTGTGTGGATGTTCAGTTATTCCAGAACTATTTGTTGAAAAGAGTGCTCTTTCTCATTTGAATTGCCTTTGTTAATTTATGAAAAACAGGTTGACTATATTTGTGTTGATGTATTTCTGGGCTCTGTACACTGTTTCATTGACCTATTTATGTGTTCTTTCACTGATCCACACTATCTTCACTATATTAATAATAGCTCTATACAAATCTTGAAGACAGAGTTTTCTGAGTCTTTTGCATTTTCAAAGTGATGGGTAATTTTATGTGTTGTGGAGGCCAAACACTTGGTCATACATAATTCCAGGTTTGTCTGTGAGAGTGTTTCTCGTTAAGATTAACATTTGAATCAGTAGTCTGAGTAAATCAGATTGCATTCGTAATATGGATGTGTCTCAAACAATCAATTGAAAATTAAATAGAACAAAAAAGCTGAGTAAGAGAATTCTTCTTGTCTGACCTAATGAGCTGGGAGACTAGTCTTTTCCAGCCTTCAGACTCCACTGAAACATTTGCTCTTGGGTTTCCATCCTGCCAGCTTTTTAAAAATATTAATTTTTAATTGGAGGATAATTACGATATTGTGATGTTTCTGTCATACATTAATATGAATCAGTCATAGGTATATACATGTGCCAGTGCTCTTAAACATCCCTCCCATTTCTCTCTCCATCCCAACTCTCTTGTCTGACAGCTTTTGGAATGACATTTATACCATCAGTTTTCCTGGTTATCAGGTTTTTACACTCAGACTGGAAATATACACATAAGCTCTCTTGGGTCTACAGCTTGTAAACTGCTTATCTTGGCTCTCATCTGTCACATGGGTCAATCCTCATCATGAATTTCTTTAAATACATGTGTGTGTGTATATATATATATATATATATATATATATATATGTCAGGGAGTTCTTCACAGAAACAGGAGCTCCAAAGAAACATGAGGCAGGGAGTATATGGGAATATATATATATAAACATATCTATCTTCACTAGTGATATTTTGTATATATCTATTGCCAGATGATCTTGACACAGGTTATCACTAGTCTTTCTACTACTGGAAATAGAATCATTATTTTTCTAAATATATATCAAAGAGCCATTTCCTGGAACACCATATCCAGTTTTGAATATTCAATCTTAAAATGCAGTGTCTTTATACAAGGAAACTTTCAGATCTGTCAGTTGTTTATTACCTTAATTTTTGTGATGGTTTCACATGTATATGTAAATATCAAAATTCATTAAATTATATACATTAAATATGTGCAGTATTTTACATCATTTATACCTAAATAAAGCTCATTAAAAATCTATTCCTCTAGAGTCACTCTTGCTTCTATTACTTAAGCTTTCCCAGAGAAGCAGAATACATACGTAAGTGTCCAAATATGCATATTCAGTTCAGTTCAGTTCAGTCACTCAGTCGTGTCCGACAGTTTGTGGTCCCATGAATCGCAGCACGCCAGGCCTCCCTGTCCATCACCAACTCCCAGAGTTTAGGCTTTGCATAATTTTTGGAGAAAATTAGGAAGTAAAGGTCTAAGGAGGTTTGGGAATCAGGAAGAGTCACCAGCAGGTCACTCTGAGAGCAAAAGAATCTCCAGTGGGGAAAAAAAAAAAAAAAAAGAATCTCCAGTGGGATTCTGAACTGACAGCTTCTAAGGCAGTCCATGGCAGGTATTTGGGGGTTCATAATTAACTGTCTGGTGATAGGTTTGGGGTGCACAGTGTCAGAAATTGGAAGAATCGGAAATGGCTTTGAGGAGAACAAGGAAAAGTGAAACTTGCTAGTTTCTATGCTTTGAGCTGTCACCAAAATTAATTACCAGACCCTTCAGAAAGCAGTAGCCATAGGTTCACTTTTGCCTCCTAATCACACAAGGACCTCTTCAAAGGTAATTTAACTCTGACTCTTAGAAGAATTGAATTTTGAGGATAACTGAACAACAGAAAAATTCAATGAAGGAAGTGATGGGTACGTTTTAAAGACAGAGGCAATAGAATTTTTTGATAGACTGCATGTGGAGTGAGACAGGAAAATAAGAGGAAAGGATAATTCTAAACCATTTGAATGAACAACTGGAATATCGGTGCTATCATCAAATCAGTTGGCAGATTTTGTAGAAAGTTTGAGCAGGAACAGGAGTTAAGGAGTTAACTAACTTAACTAACTTAACAGGAGTTAACTTAACTAACTTAACAGGAGTTAAGTTTTATACATGTGGTGCTTGAGAAATCTATTGGATACTCAATGGTAGATGTCATATGAATATGTGGATAAATGAGCCTAGAGTTTAGGAGAGAATTTGAAATTAGCATCAGCATTCTAGCATCATGTAAAGCCAGGAGAATAGATGAAATTGTCAATACTGCGAATATAGTCAGGATGAACCCTGGTGTAGTCAATTGTTATAAACTTTGGGAGAAATACAAGTTTTGTTAAAGCAAAGAAAGCTGAGAGCAAAAAAATAATGAGTTAAGAGACAAATCTGGAGATTGTTGTCCTGGAAGTCAACTGAAGAATGGATGACAAAGAAATAGTGCACTGGATTGATGAAAAGCAGCTATAAAAGCTGCATTTGTCACCAGATTCTTCTTTGAGGCCAAGTCTTACTTTCTGGAAATGATTCTCTACCACTCCTGGCTCTGTATTCTGACTCTGAATTTAGTTTTTTTAAATGTAATAAAGGGCTGGTCTTTGGCACTGAGTAGCCTTCTCAGCCTGCTTCCTGTCTGTGGAAGTTTGAGAGGACAGATTCCCTTGAATTTTCCTTTTTTACTTTGTTATTCTTCAATTTCAGTCCAAGCTGGTCAAATATCTTTTGTATAGATCAAATTATAACCTGTTCTATGAGATAAAGAGCACTTTCTTTGCAAGACAGACCTCATCTACATGCACTTGAGCATCATGGAGCTGTGGAATGGACTTCAAGATTCTTCGAGGTCTTTTGCCTAGCTGACAGGACACAGACATGTTCATAAACTTAATACCTCTCCTACCCTTAAATCGGGCTTCCCCTTGATGGTTCAGATGGCGAAGAATCTGCTTGCAACGCAGGAAACCTGGGTTCTATCTCTGGATCCAGAAGATCTGCAGGAGGAGGGAATCACTACCCACTCCAGTAATCTTGCCTGGAGAATGAACCTGAACAGAGGAGCCTGGCAGGCTGCAGTCCATGTGGTCTCAAAGAATTGGGCAAGACTGAGCAACTAACATTTAACACTCTTTACACACTCACACATACACACAACTTGTTCTAAGAATTAAACAAAAGAAAAGATCTTACAGTCACATTTCTCAATATCTTTACTTTTTTATCTGCTTTACTGATAGTGCACTGTATACTGAACATTTGCCCTGAATCTATGCCTTAAGTGATAACCTTTTCTTTTCCTGAAGAAACTAGGGATGAGAAACTCTTTAATGTTTGAACGCAGTAAATTCTGGTTCATTTAGATTCCCTCTAAATTCTACTTGAACACTGAAAGCTTTTTCTTAGTTCATCTTTCTTTATCTGTACTTTATCACAAGTGAGAACATTGAATTCATTGCCATATTTAACATTTAATTTAATTTGGAATTCAATCTATCTAAGTCCACTTGTTAATTAGCTATAATTTCTGGCTTCCATGTTACTGTCAACTGATAAATGCACCACGTGAGGGTTGTGAGATAAGTTTTTGGGGGGCAAAATAAAGACTATAGCCCAGGAGCCAGTCTCTCAGATGTTGCTAAAGAACTCCTCCAAAGAAGTATGGGGTTGCACACACATGTAATGAATTAAATAATAGCCATTTAATTATATATTATGATTTAAGATTCTTAGATTTAGTCAAGGCCTTGTTGGCACATGTTTTCTGTCTCACAGGGCACTGACTTGGGTAATGTGGAATTTAGCTGTCAGCTGTGTTGTGGGCGGGAGTGGTTTCCAAGATACATTTTCTTATAGGCCTGGTGCATTGGGAGAAAGCGGAGCCTCTCTCTCACCAAGTAATTTTAGAGCTTCTTCACACCATATCTCCAGCTAAGCAGTCGCACTTCTTCACAGGTGGTTTAGGAATCACAGTAGCTGTGGTACAGCCCACAAACGTTTCAAGGCTTTGCCTTCAAAGTCCTAGACTGTCCCACTCCACTATAGTGCATTTGTCAAATGGTCCTTCAGTTCAGTTCAGTTCAGTCACTCAGTCGTGTCCAACTCTTTTGCAACCCCATGGACTGCCTCACGCCAGGCCTCCTTGTCCATCACCAACTCCCGGAGTTTACTCAAACTCATCTCCATGGAGTCGGTGATGCCATCCAACCATCTCATCCTCTGTCGTCCCCTTCTCCTCCTGCCCTCAATCTTTCCCAGCATCAGGGTCTTTTCAAATGAGTCAGCTCTTCACATCAGGTGGCAAAGTATTGGAGTTTCAGCTTCAACATCAGTCCCTCCAATGAACACCTAGGACTGATCTCCTTTAGGATGGACTGGTTGGATCTCCTTGCAGTCCAAGGGACTCTCAAGAGTCTTCTCCAATACCACAGTTCAAAAGCATCAATTCTTCAGCACTCAGCTTTCTTTATAGTCCAACTCTCACATCCATGTATGACTACTGGAAAAATCAAAGCCTTGACCAGACGGACCTTTGTTGACAAAGTAATGTCTCTGCTTTTTAATATGCTATCTAGGTTGGTCATAACTTTCCTTCCAAGGAGTAAGCGTCTTTTAATTTCATGGCTGCAGTCACCATCGGCAGTGATTTTGGAGCCCCCCAAAAATAAAGTCTGACACTGTTTCCACTGTTTCTCCATCTATTTGCCATGAAGTGATGGGAACTGATGCCATGATCTTAGTTTTCTGAATGTTGAGTTTTAAGCCAACTTTTTCACTCTCCTCTTTCACTTTCATCAAGAGGCTCTTTAGATCTTCTTCACTTTCTGCCATAAGGGTGGTGTCATCTGCATATCTGAGGTTATTGATATTTCACCCTGCAATCTTGATTCCAGCTTGTGCTTCTTCCAGCCCAGCATTTCTCATGACGTACTCTGCATATGAGTTAAATAAGCAGGGTGACAATATACAGCCTTGACGTACTCCTTTTCCTATTTGGAACCAGTCTGCTGTTCCATGTCCAATTCTCACTGTTGCTTCCTGACCTGCATACAGGTTTCTCAAGAGGCAGGTCAGGTGTTCTGGTATTTCCATCTCTTTCAGAATTTTCCACAGTTTGTTGTGATCCACACAGTCCAAGGCTTTGTCATAGTCAGTAAAGCAGAAATAGATGTTTTTCTGAAACTCTGTTGCTTTTTCAATAATCCATTGGATGTTGGCAATTTCAGGCCAACCCCAAATCAAGGAAAGAATTTGACTTCATCTCTATATACTGGTGCACCAAAGTTTTAATTGTATTCCTTAATCTATCTTACTGCTCTTAAATTTGCCATTATTTTATCCAGTTCTGTCATATCAGTGCTTAATCTTCCTACCATTTCTGTGATCCTTAAGGACTCATATTATTTTCAAAACTTTTGGATTACTTTCCAAAACCCATCACTTCCATTTTTCTTACAGCAGTCAATTCTCTTTGATTTTATTTACTGTGTCTTTTTTCACTTACCCTTTTCATCCGTCCCTTTTCAGCATTTCCCCCTAAATTGTAAACTGAACTTTCATTATCCAAATCCGTATCCCTATTTTTGAGTGTTTACTTTGGACCTGATTATTCATTATCCAACCACACATTTTTATTTGATTGACTTGTAAATACATCAAACTCAA
Source organism: Dama dama (assembly GCF_033118175.1). Classification (NCBI taxonomy): domain Eukaryota; kingdom Metazoa; phylum Chordata; class Mammalia; order Artiodactyla; family Cervidae; genus Dama; species Dama dama. The sequence goes on along the minus strand of NC_083710.1, from coordinate 63,480,879 downwards.
AATATCTGGGATAGAAAATTCATTTATCGTGAGCCCTAGTGAAAAGCAATATGATGAAATTAATTGTTTCCAAGAGCAAACTTGGCATTTCCTTTCCAATTCCTATTCCTTCCTATCCAAATGATGCCCAATTCTTCCCATTCTTCTCTATATATTTTCTCTCTACATTTCACATTTTTCTGTTTACAGTAAATGTTAGATTTGGCCCACATCATTTCTTGTCTCTGTTGCTGCTACCTACCCTTAATTATTTGTTTGTAACTTCCATCTAATCCATTTTATAATATACACATTATTCAAGTCATTTTAGAGCACAAATTAGATCAAGTTTTACTTAACTTAAAAAAAATATTCAAGCTTCCCCCATCTTGCTTTTTGACTGAAGACCCGAATTCTTAACAGAACTTGTATGGTCCTGAATAATGTCTCTTCAATGCTACCAGTAATCTCTTATTCACACAAATCAAGGTTTTTTTTTTTTTTAGTTTCCTGAATGACTCTGTATTTTCTTTTATCCTATGTTTTGCACAAACTGTTCTTTTTTACTGCTACTCCCACTTGCATCTATGATTCATTCACCTTGCCAATTTTTTCTCATTGTAGAGGGATCACTTCCTTTCACCAGCCCCCAGATGAAGCCTGTGTAGTCTTCTATAGTTGTATAACATGCCAAACTTGATTATCAAAATACTTTATCATGCAGCATTTTAATTGAATTTATACCATGCCATATGTTTTAAAAAGGAAGACATGGCTTTTGTTATTTTCATTATATTTTCTCCAATTGTTAATAGCCTTCTATAAAATATTTCATAAATACAGGTATGAATGTACCTATGAAGTGTGGATTTTCTGAATGTGGCATGCCATTTTTTCAGATGATTCTGGTTTCCAACTCCAGATTTTTCAATTACTAGTTATATGACTAACTAATTAATATGACTCTGTAAGTTTCTAATTTCCCATCAGTAACATACAGAGATGATATCATCTTGCAAGATTGCATTTTCTGGAATGAAATACATTTCTCACTTCTCATTTTACCTAAAATGGAGGGAATGTCAATTCCTTTCCCCAGAAGGAGAAAGAATAGACACAGTACTTTCAGACTTTCTCTGCTCATCTCTTATCTTTTCCGTTTCATTCTTTTTCAGAAAGCATTCATTCCCTCTACCTACTGCATTCATACCCATCTAGGTCATATAAGCAATAGGTTTTTCTGTGTAGAAATGACATTCTTCAGCAATGTCTGTATCAAGAGAAAGTAATTACGTTTCACAGCTAACAGAAATCCTTGGTTTATCAGTACTCAAACTGCTTGGCTTCTTTGTCAGCATATCTACAAATTGTTTCCTAACACAAGAAAAGTTTTTTTGTCTTCTACAATGTGAATGGAAATATATGTGTCAAAGAGATACAAATCACATGAAATTTGGTGTAGCTAAATTAATATCAGACAAAGTAAATGTTGGAGGAAGGAATGTTATCAGGAAAATAGAGATACATTTCATAATGATAAAAGGGTCAATTTCTTTGGGTATTTTGGGGGAAAAAAAGGGTGCTATTACTGTAAAAGTTATTTACATTTCAGCAATAAATAAAAGTATAAGTAATTCTTATGCTCAGCTGAAAAGCCTTGGAATTCAATAAAAAATTATTATGAAGAAGTACTGATTGGCAAAATGACTGTGGGACTGAAAAATCTTCACACTCAGATCCAATTTTTTTTTTTTCCAAAATGTGAATCTCAGTTTAAGAATGTCAGCAAACAACAAATGTTCATGTGATTTACAGTAGCTCTAGATTTTATGTCTACTGGGACTATTGCTCTATTTTCTGGAGGAGGATTAGCTGGCACTTGGAGGTGGATAGTGGGGCATATCAGCCCACTGGTTTTGAGTGGTTCAAAACCAACATCTAGGCAGCAGTGAACATATACAGTTGATGTCTTTCCCACTCTTACATTTGCATTTTAGCTTTGCAAATATTTTTGGTTATTATTTGTCTTTTGATATTGAGTTTTAATTGTCTAGATTAAATTTTACATTCTACTTATTTTGGTAATTTGTGTTTGCAGTTTTGTAAGTTTATTCACAAATTACGATTTAAAATACATAAATTTCCTAGGTAATTCATGTCTTCTCTTTTTTTTTGCCAATGTGAGTGTAATTCTTTTCAAATTGTGTTATGTTGTCTAAATGAATGTTACTGGGTCTGGGGAATCATTTTGACTTGTGTATGTTGGTCCATATTCAGAAATGATGTATGATTCCCTTATTGTTTTTATTTTCTTTCCTTTTTTGGTAGATTCTCCATGTGGACAAATACATTTGGTAAGTATTTATAAATTTAATTAGCTAATAGATTACAAAATTTTAATCATGTCAAAGTGGTATCATTATTTTTACATATTAGTTTTTTTTAAATTTCAGTATTCTAGCATGCTTTTGAAAAAATGTAAGTAGTTTGGATTGGCCTTTCTTTTTTTTTTTCTATTCACAAAAAAATTTGTGTAAGAAATGCATATTTTGGTAAAATTTTTCTATACTTCCCTCTATATAATGTTATATACGTATACAACAATATATGTTCTTAAAGACATTAATTTCATGTCAGCAGAGGCATAGAGTGTCAAATATAGCCTAATTTTAAGGGTTCTTAACCTTTAACATTTTCTCTTAAATCATTTTTGATAATTTGCCTACATTTTTATTCCTATGAGATTTCAAAATTATTTGTATAAAGATACCAAAGCACTTAAAAAAAAGAAACCATATGTGTATTTATTTTTATTTACAGATTTGATGTGTTTTTTTTTCCTCCCTTCCTCCTTCCCTTCTTTCTTTTCTTCCTTCTTGCCTTCCCTGTTTTAGCATATTTAAAATATGATTATGATTAAGTTAATAAACAGATAGTTTTCATGTATGGAGCCTTCTGAAACTATATTTCTTTTTAATTTTCTAAACTGAAGAGCCCTAATTTGAAAAATTTATAACTCTGGTCTTGAGTATTTCCTTTGTCTCTTGTATTTTTCAGTTTTCTTTTGTTATGGTATTTTGTTTTTGAGGGTATAACCAAAGAATTTTTATAAGGAAAGCCTATGACTGACACTCCTGTCTTCAAAAGCTGCTACTCTGGAAACTTAAGAGAGAAATAGATGATGTAAAAGAGAGAAAAAAAAAGCTTTGTAGAGAATTTAGAGATAGAACAACCCCTTATCTTAACAATGAAGGGAGAAGGAAAACAAATTCATTTGAGCATGTACCTTTGGAAGGGGTCTAAGAAATTGAAACATAATAGGGCCCTAGAAGAAGGTGAATGTTCCACTTTCACTGATGGTTATGTCTGGCTATACGTGTGCAGATAATATCGCTGGACATGAGGAAAATGATTTGAAGGACTGATAACAGGAAGCATAGTGTATACAGAACTTTGTGATGCCATACACACTCTTCTCTTGGACTACAAGCAGCAGAATTCCATGGAATCACCTGGTGGGCTTGAATTGAATAAAAATACATCGATCAATTTTTGTAACTTGTACATCAAACAAAAGGTGGCTCACAGAAAACATTGCTCCATATGCAGTATTTTAGGTTTAATTTCAGTATTCATCTTAAACCTTTTCTTTTGAAAAGCAGTATTAAACTAATGGAATTTACCTGAATATAAATATCTTCAGGATGCATGCATGATATCATATATTATCTGAAATGTAATCTATTTTAACACAAAATTTCATAATTTTATTTCCCTTCTGCTGATTCCAGTTCTCTAAACTCAATTATACACAGGATTTGAAAAAACAAAATATAAGCCTCAGTTATTTCTGCAAATTCAGCTTTTGAGATTATCTTTCAATTCTCATATCTCTCTTTAAATTTTTTGCTTACAATAAAAAATTCCAGATCTCTGTTTCTGGAAATGATCAACTTTTATTTTGTTCAAAAAATTCTATTGGAAGAGCAATATATCAGAAAAAAGTTGGAACTTTCAGAAGTTTCCCAAGCCTATCCTTCTCCTTTCTTTCTTTGTGGTAGTGCTAAGAATGAAGCATTTTGGCATGGACTTGGAAGTTACCGAAGGAAGGAGGGTTCCAGGAGGGAGGTGCAAACCGAGCATGTAATGATTTTTCTAAATGCCAGGGAGAAGGGTTGAGTGAGTGCCCATCACTAACTTTTTTTTTTAATGGGTCATTTATTTTGCATTTTTAAATTGTATTTTTATTTGGAAGATAATTGCTTTACAAAATTGTGTTAGTTACGTCAACATGAATCAGCCACAGGTATACATATGTCCCCTCCCTCTTGAAACTCCCCTCCCCCTCCCTCCCTATCCCACTCCTCTAGGTCTTGACAGAGCTCTGGGTTTGAGCTCCCTGCATCACACAGCAAATTCCCACTGGCTCTCTGTTTTACATATGGTGATGTACATGTTTCAGTGTTTTTCTGTTGGTGAAGATGCAAATGAAAGACGAAGACCTTGCACAAGCATTGTGATGTCCAACAATCACAAGAGGAATTAAGGATTTTAATCAAGATCTGTGCCTATATTTTTCAATGAGTATAAATAAGAGGGTTATAATAAACTTTTCTTTCCCAGAGTTAAGAAAAAGCTAATATGGTGAATTCTTAGAAGTTCACATTGAATTGATTGCTGGACTGTGAAAGTAAATGTCTCTGGGGACACCTTTTGCTTAGCAGCATTACCTCCAGAGAAGAATATTTGGATGTGCTTCCAGAGCTATTGGAGGATGAAAGTATTTTGTTGGCAAGAGCATGTAACAGGGTGTCCTGGCTGGGCCAGTTTAAATTGATTTGTTTGTGGAAATGGCAAACACTGTCTCTAAAATGTTGTGAGCTCTAGCTCTATAGCAAAGGTAAGGAAAAACAAGGCAAATATATGGGAGGCTCTTGCTTGCCACACAGCAGAGCTGCTGAACTCAAAGAATGTGTTAAATTTGTTTTTAAATCTAGAGATTATCCTTTTAAAAATATAAGTCATACATTTAATAGAAACAGCCTAAATTCTTTGTTTCTACCAATAGGATTATGAAAGCCATTCATAGGGAAGACATATGGTATGAAAATATTGGAAGCTTTTCAATGGATAATGTTCTGAATGAACAGTCTGTCCCTATACTATCTATTACCTCCACTTATAGGAAAACTTGCTGAAACTATTATCTATTACAAAATATCAGTTTTTATTTAATAAGGGGAGTTGCTATTTGGCTGTAACAGAAAGTGTTTTGCTTCATGAAGCAAGTTCAGATTTAGAATCAAACTCATTAAAGATTTCAAGACTATATTGTGATAACAACTTGAGGAGAAGAAGTTGCCAGGTTTTACTGTTTGGAAAATTAGGGAGCAAGAATGATTGATGTACGTTCCTATGGCCTTTAAAGATAAAACTAAGTTTGCATAAAACTAGGGCTATACTGGTGGGTAGAAATATAGAGAATGCTATTACAAAGGCAGAGAAAAAGACAAAGATATATGGCTCAATATCACAAGTTCCAAAAATATTTAAATCTTTTGTGGCTAAGATAACTCAGAATTCACTGTTCAAGAGTAATTTATTATTAGAGATGTTTATGTATTAGAGATATTTATATATTAGAGATTTTTTTAATTGAGAGAATATAATTAAAGTGGGTCTCTAAATAAACTCAAAATGGATTAAATATCTAAATATAAGACCAGAAACTATAAAACTCCTAGAGGAGAACATAGGCAAAACACTCTCCAACATAAATCACAGCAGGATTCTCTATGACCCACCTCCCAGGATACTGGAAATAAAAACAAAAATAAACAAATGGGACCTAATGAAACTTAAAAGGTTTTGCACAACAAAGGAAACTATAAATAAGGTGAAAAGACAGCCCTCAGATTGGGAGAAAATAATAGCAAACGAAGCAACAGACAGGATTAATCTCAAAAATATACAAGCAACTCCTGCAGCTCAATTCCAGAAAAATAAATGACCCGATCAAAAAGGGGGCAAAGAACTAAACAGACATTTCTCCAAAGAAGACATACAGATGGCTAACAAACACATGAAAAGATGCTCAACCTCACTCATTATTAGAGAAATGCAAATCAAAACCACAATGAGGTACCATTACACGCCAGTCAGGATGGCTGCTATCCAAAAGTCTACAAGCAATAAATGCTGGAGAGGGTGTGGAGAAAAGGGAACCCTCTTACACTGTTGGTGGGAATGCAAACTAGTACAGCCACTATGGAGAACAGTGTGGAGATTCCTTAAAAAACTGGAAATAGAACTGCCATATGACCCAGCAATCCCACTTCTGGGCATACACACCGAGGAAACCAGATCTGAAAGAGACACATGCACCCCAATGCTCATCACAGCACTGTTTATAATAGCCAGGACATGGAAGCAACCTAGATGCCCATCAGCAGACGAATGGATAAGGAAGCTGTGGTACATATACACCATGGAATATTACTCAGCCATTAAAAAGAATTCATTTGAATCATTTCTAATGAGATGGATGAAACTGGAGCCCATTATACAGAGTGAAGCAAGCCAGAAAGATAAAGACCAATACAATATACTAATGCATATATATGTAATTTAAAAAGATGGTAATGATAACCCTATATGCAAAACAGAAAAAGAGACACAGATGTATAGAACAGACTTTGGGACTCTGTGGGAGAACGCGAGGGTGGGATGTTCTGAGAGAACAGCATTGAAACAAGTATATTATCTAGGGTGAAACAGATCACCAGCCCAGGTTGGATGCATGAGACAAGTGCTCAGGGCTGGTGCACTGGGTAGACCCAGAGGGATATGGGGAATACATGTAAATCCATGGCTGATTCATGTCAATGTATGGCAAAAACCACTACAATATTGTAAAGCAATTAGCCTCCAACTAATAAAAATAAATGAAAAAAAAAAAAACCAAACATGATTAATAATGCTGTTTATAAACTTCAAAATTCCAGCAAGCAAAGTTTCATTTTATAAATGACAGATAAACCCCAAAATGTATTTAAATACATTTGTATTAAAGAAACAAACAAACAAACAAAAATAAAGTGGATCTCTGACTGGTATCATTTGGTCTGCACCTTGTTCATGTAAGAAATTTACAGTCAAATTTTGTTGAAAGTTGACGATTATGCTTTCAGTATGTGTTCATTGTATGTAGAGCCAGTTCCAGATTCTGTCCTAGCCACAAAGGATACACAAACGTTATACAGAGCCATGAAGAATAACAAAAGGAGTGCAGTGCGTACCATTCTAATCATTCAACTAAGCTCCAGAATTGAAGATTTTACCTTCCACAGAAATTTGTGAATTGACTGAATATTCATCATGTGTCATGTATTTTTCTAACATGAATTAACCAGAGAAATGAAGTAAGCACAGCAATATGGCAGAATAAGCATGCCCATGATTCCACAAGAGCAGTTCAAATGTAATTTTTTTACAGCAAGACTTTTAGAAGAAAGATGCAGTGGCATCAAGCAAATCTCTCAACTTCTCACTGTTGGTAAGAAGGTCCATGTGGGCTTTGTCCTACAAGATACAAGTGACGGGTGATGGGAAACACAAGGATGCCTCTTGGATGTTGACTCAGCTGCTGCTGTTTGTGAAACTGCAGTTGTTTTAAAGGTCAAGCTCATCAACTAATCCATCCCCATGAAATCAATCCTATAGTTGTCAGGGCCTATGGTCAGGACTTATTCTTTTAGTGGTACATTTACATAACTTCTGCTCTAAATAGGAGCATGTTCATTATAATTTTGCTTCCCTCAGGCCCCCTTGCACTATTAAAAATCACTGAGCACCCAAAGAGCTTCTGTTTAGGTAGGTTTTATCTACTTAATTTACCTTACTCAAAGTGCTATAACCATCTCTATTGTTCATCGGGAACATGAGCCACTATCCTTTCTGGAAATGATGGCAGGTCAGGCCTTCCTTGGCTCAGACCTCAGCAACATGGGCTTGAATATCCTTGTTTCCGAGCACTCAGGATTAATGATATAACAAGAGTTGATATAAGCAAAAAGAAGAAATTTCAAAACTGGGAAGATTCATGCAGTAGTAACTAAAATATTTCCAAAAAAATACAAGCAAAACATCCCTAATGATTAATTAGAATAAGTTGGGAAGAACTTGAGGATGTCTGTAATACATATTGAGGAGGTAACATTGGAACTAGGAAGATGTCTTTTTACGACATCTCATCTTTTTGGAATACCTTTATCAACATGGGTTTATGGATTCCTGTATGGCTCCTAAATATTTTTTTTTATTACACCCAAAGACAAACACTACTGCCATTACTACTATTAATACTCCTCCTACTACTAACAACTAGTAGTTATTGTCCACCCACTACCCACCACTCACTGTCATGAAAGTTCTCGTTATCTTACTCAACCGTGGCAAAGTATCGGTTCATCCCTGTTTTACAGGATAAGAAAGAGCACAGTGCTCAAGAACACAGAACTAGTAAATGTGGAGGTGGAGGGAGCCCCTTGATTTATGATTGTTCCTTGAATATTTCAATGAGGTTTCTCAATGGAATAAAATGTCAGTGTTCAAAAATACTTTTTAGAAATATTGTTTCTCTTCATTTAAATGTTTCAAATATTATACTTGAAAAATAAAAACTGCTCCACCAATAGAAAGGGTTTTGAGAGGTTTGCAGGCAGATTCTTTATCAGCTGAGCCACAATGGAAGCCTAAGAATACTGGAATGGGTAGTCTATCCTTTCTCCAGCAGATCGTCCTGACCCAGGAATCAAACTGCGGTCTCCAGCATCGCAGGCAGATTCTTTACCAACTGAGCTATCAGGGAAGCTGTGAGAGGTTTAAGTTTGCACAATCTATGGGACTCCTTTATGAAATTTTAAAACATACATGGAGCCTTTGTAAAAACTGTGTAAAAACAATTTGAGATTGACTTCCCATGGAGGGAAAAAGGAAACAAGATAATTTTTTGTACATCTTTAAAATTTTATTACTCTGATGTAATCATTGTCTACCCCTACAAAATTAGGAATTCACCAAAATGAATAGTTCATATATTTACCAACTCCTTTGGTTTCTATCTTATAAAAGTTTAGGTGATTTACCACTAAACATGTGGACAATAGTGGTGGGAAATTCAGCCCAATTCTAGAGACACAACTAAAAGTTAAATCTGTTTAAAGACAAAAAGAAAGTATGCCTATGAGTTAGGGTGTGCATGCCTGCATTCCTAAAATTTAGAATATCCAATGATTATGTCCTTGTAGGAACAATTTTTTTTTTTTTAATTACGACTCACTAGGCAATCAGAACCCAACTTAGTTTTATGTGTAATTATGGTATTTTAGCCTTTCCCTGTATTTGAATCTTCACGGGAACACCAGCTAAGTCCTACTGTGTATCAGAAAACCATCCTTTTAATAAGTATATCTTGAAAATTAGTTTTATATTAGTGTGAAGAACCCAAAATAAGATTTTATTTTGTATTAGTGTAGAGATAATTATGTAAAGCTAATTTCATTCCAGGACAAGAAACACAACATAATGTCTACTGCTAGAAACATTAAAAAATGAAGCCATCCTCCATAGCTCTGAAGTGAAGTGAAAGTGAAAGCGTTAGTTTCCATGTCCCACTCTCTGAGACCCCAAGAGCTATAGCCCACCAGACTCCTCTGTCCAGGAAATTCTCCAGGAAAGAATACTGTAGTGGGTAGCCATTCCCTTCTTTGGGCAACCTTTCTGACCCAGGGACTGAACCCAGGTCTCATGCACTGCAGGCAGATTCTTAGCCATCTGAGCCACCAGGGGTCCATAGTTCTACTTATTGCTGTAAAGATGGAGAAGAATGACACAGATCATAGGCTCACTTTACAGTATTATTTTAATAAAATTGTATAAAATATGAAAGCAAGCATCCGTAAGCAATTCTGATAATTTTTAGAGATGTATGTTCTCATGAGTCTCAATGTTTAATAGTTCCTTTGAATGATTTCTACAATTTGAGACCCCACTTTATAAACAAATTGCTTCTTGTGAATAGAATATGGTGCTCCTAAATATCACTTAAAAAAAAGAAGCATTTTAATTTTCATTTTTGAGTAACTTGTTTCACACAATCTAACACAGAGCTAAATAAAAATAATTTATGAAACAGTAATATTAAACCCTCATGTATAATTGATTCTACTCAATCAATTGACAAATGTGGACACCTATGCATGCATTCACTGGGGCTTCCCTTGTGGCTCAGCGGTAGAAAATCCAATGCTAATGCAGGAGATGTGTATTCCATCCCTGGGTTGGGAAGCTCCCTTGAAGAGGAAATGGCAACCCATTCCAGTATTCTTGCCTGGGAAATCCCATGGATGGAGGAGCCTGGCAGGCTCCAATCCGTGGGATAGCAAAGAGCTGGACATGGTTTAGAAACAAAAAGCAACATGCATTCATAATACTTCTTGAATCACTCTCATGTGTTTGGTAAATTCATTCTATTTACAGTAAAAAGTATCAAAACCTAAAAAGATATATTTAATGTATCATATATTCAGTCACTAAGTTGTGTCTGACTCTACAGCCTCATCAACTGTAGCCCACCAGACTCCTCTGTCCTTGGGATTTTCCAGGCAACAATACTGCAGTGGGCTGCTATTTCGCCTCCAGGGGATCTCCCTGATGCAGGAATGGAACTGGTATCTCCTGCTTCTTCCGCATTGAGAGGTGGATTCTTTATCACTGAGCCACCTGGGAAGTCTTAGTGAATCATATGGTTTGGGTAAACGTGTACTTAAAAAAATAGTGCTTCGATACAAAGCTTTTCCAGCAAAATACTTGACATTAAACAAGTAAGCATAACCTATTCAAAAGAATACATTAATGAATGGTTGAACATATTTTTTAAAGAATATCCCTCATATTGATAACTCTTTAAAATAAAAAGATACCAAAAAATATTGGTTGGCCCGGGGCTGAGTGCAATTAAGTATAATCTGCATCATGCCTAAATTTCTCAGATCAAAGATTGGAGTATCTTTCCAATAATCATATAATTGCGATAATGTTCAGCCAGCTTGTGTCTTATTCACTCACTCAGCATGTTTTTATTGAACCCTACATGTACACATCGCTGTTCAATCCTACATGTACGTATCACTGTTCAATTAATGGTACATAGAAGTCAATAAAGCATTCTTCCCATCTTCAAACATTTATAGTCCAGTTAGAGAAATACAAATTTAATTCAACAAGTAATTATAATATAATATACATTCCCTACATATGGTAAAATTATAGAAATATCCTATTGAATTCTAAGAATTAACCACTATTGGGAATCAGAAGTGGCATATTAGAGACACAGAATTTGAACTGTATTTTGAAAATTAGTGAAAAGATAATGCCCTTTAGATATGAAATGTAGGCAAGCAGTTCTTGACTATTTCCTCATGTGCACTCAATTGCTGATGACAGTTTATTTAACTAAATTATTCCTTGGGCTTCCTTGGTGCCTCAGAGGTTAAAGCGTCTGCCTGCAATGCGGGAGACCTGGGTTCAATCCCTGGGTTGGGAAGATCCCCTGGAGAAGAAAATGGCAACCCACTCCAGTATTCTTGCCTGGTGAATCCCATGGATGGAGGAGCCTGGTGGGCTACAGTCCACGGGGTCGCAGAGAGTCCTTATATGACATTCTTCCAATGACCTGATGGGCAGAGTATATATCATGACATAAGCACATATATCCAGAGAGGAAACATTATTCTTTAGAGTACTGATAATCCTTTGTAATTCTGTAAGCTTATTTTTTTTTTTTAATTCAAATGGAATATTTATTAACTCATTCAAACTGTGTAAGCCCTTGCAAGACAGGCAGGGCAATTTTCAGTAATTCTGTGAAAGTGGCAAAGCCAATTTAAAGATGTGAAAACTGAGGCCATTGGAGAACCTTGGAACAAACAACATTTTAGTACAGCTTCGGGAATTTTAATTTCTCCTTTTACTACACCAACCTTGTCTCTAACAAATAGGTTTAACATTTGGATACTATGTTCTGTTATTAAAGCAGCTCACCACCCATCTTTTATATGAGGCAGAAAATAGGTTTAAGCCTCTCCAGGGGAGCTCTTAACCTGGAAAGGAAGAAAATGCATCACAGGTGAAAGGCAGCAGAACAATGTGACCTGCTGCTAATTTGCGGTGGTATTCATTTGGGTGGGATTTGACATTTCTGGGTAGGTGTATATTTGTGATTGATATTTCATTCTTTAAAGCACAGCCTTTAAAACAGCTGTGAAATGTCAAGTTATTAATTTACACATTGCAAAATGTAGTGTTAGGAAACCGATTTACATCTTTCCAAATTCAACCCCAGGGACACCAAACTCTGAGATCAGCACCTCATGGAGGAGATTATCCCAATCAGCATAACTCTAAAAATTGCTTTAAACCTTCTGCTCTGCACATAGGCAAAGAGATCAGAAAGGTGTTCTAGTACAGTCACAGGAAAGGCAACCAAAACTGGAAGAAGTGTAATTGCAAGGCTTAGTGTGAGGGGTGGGGCATTTTCCTTCTGGTTTATTATCATTTTTTTTGAGTTATTTTATAACATCTTGGTGGGGGATATGGGGCTGACAATTCAATGCATTCCTGCTTTAATACAGTGAAACTTTATGGAGAGGAGAGCTTCACCTTAAATAACATGTAAAACACATTTTACAGGTGTCTCCCTGAAATACTTTCATTGATTTTTCTCTCACAAAGTAGATGCACACTATAACCACAAAAATGGGTAGTATTACCAAATCATGTCTCAGGCATGCATTTTAAGACATGTGAAACATTTCTATAATAAACCCTTTGAGAGCAAATCCATGATTTAAAGTCCAAATTCTATTAGAAATAACACTGGAAATTGCAATACAGTTGAAACAATTTTTAATCACTTCCCTACTCTTTTTTCAGTTTTAGAAGAGTATATTAACTGGGTGCAAATTTTATATTAAAATATTTACATGAGTTTTGTGATTCAGTCATTAGGACAGGACAAAAAAAGACTAAAAGAAATAAAAGTGGTTCTCTTTTCCTTAAAGACATCTCTTACTACATACCTGACTCTGACAAATTTTGAAGAAGGAAGTTCAGATATTATTTATGTCCACATACATACATATATGTGAATGGATATATACACACATACATGTAACTGACAAGCACAGACAAATACACTGCTATGGATGAATGTCATAAAGTTAATATTAAGACAAATAATTCATATATAAATGTTTATGTATTGTGTACAATGTTTTTATATATCATGTACAATGCTACTTAAGTACAATTCAAAAATAGGCTAAACTAATCTCTGATTAAACTAACATGAAGGGTCAACTTGTCAAATCAAACACATAAATTTGAGGTCTTACAAAAAATTAAGCTTTAATGGTAAGTGCCAGATTACAGGCAATTGGTAATGTTAGAAAAAGCCTGGTAAGTCTACATACAGAGGGTGGCTCCTGAGTCTACACCAAAACTAGACTATCTAGCCTAGAATTATTGACAAGATTCCAGGTGAGGTTTTGTGATTTTAAATACACAGCAGAAAAGCATTCAGGTTATGAGTCATCTCCATTTTATTTTACTGTCTACGTGCCATTTTCTCGGGAGTCATGCCACATTAACTCATTGATTCTAGACTTATTAACTATATACAGCTCTTAATCAGGGACAACTTTTTTAGGACATTCCATAGATAAATATCCTTCTCTTAGCAAGTGCTATTCATCTCTTTACCCAGAAGTTTAGTTATCATTTTAAAAAGAAGATAATGTCTATAATTCTAAATCAACTCAGTACACCTTTACAGTTTAAATAAACATATTCCTTTATGCTCTCAGGCTCTTCATGCTCTACAATTTCTACACATTTTCCAGATTGTTATTAAAATGAGCATTGTATGCATCACTTTTGTTCTCAAATTTTTTTTGTGTGTGGCAGTGATGAAGAAATAATAATAATAATATATAGAACAAGAATAATTGGTTAACCCTGGTGAGCGGGCTAAGGGAATAGATGCCGGGTCTACTTAATTATATTAAAACAAATGGGCAAATCATTATTCAATATTTTTATGATTTGATACATAACAACACTAACCTTTGCATTTTTGTACGATTTGGTACCTTAAACACTTCTATATATTGTCCATCAAAGGATTCTGTTTTTTTCTGTTTTCTCTTTAGAGATTTTTTTGCATAAAATATACCTTTTATTTATTTTTTTGTATAAAATATACCTTTTAATATGTTGTTATTAAAGTATCCAAATATGTGGCAAACTTTGTAAAAAAAAAGTTTTAAAGTGAAATTATTAGGGTGATGGTGGCCTCATAGAATGAGTTTGGAAGCTTACCTTCTTCTGCAATTTTCTGGAAGAGTTTGAGTAAGATAGGTGTTAGCTCTTCTCTAAATTTTTGGTAGAATTCAGCTGTGAAGCCATCTGGTCCTGGGCTTTTGTTTGCTGGAATATTTTTGATGACAGTTTCGATTTCCTTGCTTGTGATGGGTCTGTTAAGATCTTCTATTTCTTCCTGGTTCAGTTTTGGAAAGTTATACTTTTCTAAGAATTTGTCCATTTCATCCAAGTTGTCCATTTTATTGGCATAGAGCTGCTGGTAGTAGTCTCTTATGATCCTTTGTATTTCAGTGTTGTCTGTTGTGATCTCTCCATTTTCATTTCTAATTTTGTTAATTTGGTTTTTCTCTCTTTGCTTCTTAATGAGTCTTGCTAATGGTTTGTCAATTTTGTTTATTTTTTCAAAAAACCAGCTTTTAGCTTTGTTGATTTTTGCTATGGTCTCTTTAGTTTCTTTTGCATTTATTTCTGCCCTGATTTTTAAGATTTCTTTCCTTCTGCTAACTCTGGGGTTCTTCATTTCTTCCTTCTCTAATTGCTTTAGGTGTAGAGTTAGGTTATTTAATTGGTTTTTTTCCTGTTTCTTGATGTAAGCCTGTAATGCTATGAACCTTCCCCTTAGCACTGCTTTTACAGTGTCCCATAGGTTTTGGGTTGTTGTGTTTTCATTTTCATTCATTTCTATACATATTTTGATTTCTTTTTTGATTTCTTCTATGATTTGTTGGTTATTCAGAAGCGTGTTATTTAGCCTCCATATGTTTGAAGTTTTAACAATTTTTTCCCTGTAATTGAGATCTAATCTTACTGCACTGTGGTCAGAAAAGATGACTGGAATGATTTCAATTTTTTTGAATTTTCCAAGACCAGATTTATGGCCCAGGATGTGATCTATTCTGGAGAATGTTCCGTGTGCACTTGAGAAAAAGGTGAAGTTGATTGTTTTGGGGTGAAATGTCCTATAGATATCAATTAGGTCTAGCTGGTCCATTGTGTCATTTAAGGTTTGTGTTTCCTTGTTAATTTTCTGTTTAGTTGATCTATCCATAGTTGTGAGTGGGGTATTAAAGTCTCCCACTATTATTGTGTTACTATTAATTTCCTCTTTCATACTCGTTAGCGTTTGCCGTGCATATTGCGGTGCTCCTATGTTGGGTGCATATATATTTATAATTGTTATATCTTCTTTTTTGATTGATCCTTTGATCATTATGTAGTGTCCTTCTTTGTCTCTTTTCACTTCCTTTATTTGAAAGTCTATTTTATCTGATATGAGTATTGCGACTCCTGCTTTCTTTTGGTCTCCGTTTGCATGAAATACTTTTTTCCAGCCCTTCACTTTTAGTCTGTATGTGTCTCTTGTTTTGAGGTGGGTCTCTTGTAGACAGCATATATAGGGGTCTTGTTTTTGTATCCATTCAGCCAATCTTTGTCTTTTGGTTGGGGCATTCAACCCATTTACATTTAGGGTAATTATTGATAGGTGTGGTCCCGTTGCCATTTACTTTGTTGTTTTGGGTTCACATTTATACAACCTTTCTGCATTTCCTGTCTAGAGAAGATCCTTTAGCATTTGTTGAAGAGCTGGTTTGGTGGTGCTGAATTCTCTCAGCTTTTGCTTATCTGTAAAGCTTTTAAATTCTCCTTCATATCTGAATGAGATCCTTGCTGGATACAGTAATCTAGGTTGTAGGTTATTCTCTTTCATTACTTTCAGTACGTCCTGCCATTCCCTTCTGGCCTGGAGGGTTTCTATTGATAGATCAGCTGTTATCCTTATGGGAATCCCTTTGTGTGTTATTTGTTGTTTTTCCCTTGCTGCTTTTAATATTTGTTCTTTGTGTTTGATCTTTGTTAATTTGATTAATATGTGTCTTGGGGTGTTTCGCCTTGGGTTTATCCTGTTTGGGACTCTCTGGGTTTCTTGGACTTGGGTGGCTATTTCCTTCCCCATTTTAGGGAAGTTTTCAGCTATTATCTCCTCGAGTATTTTCTCATGGCCTTTCTTTTTGTCTTCTTCTTCTGGAACTCCTATGATTCGAATGTTGGGGCGTTTCACAGTGTCCCAGAGGTCCCTGAGGTTGTCCTCATTTCTTTTGATCCTTTTTTCTTTTTTCCTCTCTGCTTCATTTATTTCCACCATTTTATCTTCTACCTCACTTATCCTATCTTCTGCCTCCGTTATTCTACTCTTGGTTCCCTCCAAAGTGTTTTTGATCTCATTCATTGCATTATTCATTTGTAATTGACTCTTTTTTATTTCTTCTAGGTCTTTATTAAACAGTTCTTGAATCTTTTCAATCTTTGTTTCCAGGCTATTTATCTGTAACTCCATTTTGTTCTCAAGATTTTGGATCATTTTTATTATCATTATTCTAAATTCTTTTTCAGGTAGATTCCCTATCTCCTCCTCTTTTGTTTGACTTGGTGGGCATTTTTCATGTTCCTTTACCTGTTGGGTATTTCTTTGCCTTTTCATCTTGTTTAGATTGCTGTATCTGGAGTGGGCTTTCTGTATTCTGGAGGTCTGTGGTTCCTTTTTGTTGTGGAGGATTAACCCAGTGGGTAGGGTTAGACGATTGGCTTGTCAAGGTTTCCTGGTTAGGGAAGCTTGCGTCAGTGTTCTGGTGCGTGGAACTTGATTTCTACTCTTTGGAGAGCATTCCTATATACTAACAATGAAAAAACAGACAGAGAAATTAAGGAAACAATACCATTCACCATTGCAACAAAAAGAATAAAATACTTAGGAGTATATCTACCTAAAGAAACAAAGGACCTATACATAGAAAACTATAAAACACTGATGAAAGAAATCAAAGAGGACACAAACAGATGGAGAAACATACCGTGTTCATGGATTGGAAGAATTAATATTGTCAAAATGGCTATTCTACCCAAAGCAGTCTATAGATTCAATGCAATCCCTATCAAGCTACCAACGGTATTTTTCACAGAACTAGACCAAAGAATTTCACAATTTGTATGGAAATACAAAAAACCTCGAATAGCCAAAGTAATCTTGAGAAAGAAGAATGGAACTGGAGGAATCAACCTGCCTGACTTCAGACTCTACTACAAAGCCACAGTCATCAAGACAGTATGGTACTGGCACAAAGACAGAAATATAGATCAATGGAACAGAATAGAAAGCCCAGAGATAAATCCACGAACCTATGGACACCTTATTTTTGACAAAGGAGGCAAGGATATACAATGGAAAAAAGACAACCTCTTTAACAAGTGGTGCTGGGAAAACTGGTCAACCACTTGTAAAAGAATGAAACTAGAACACTTTCTAACACCATACACAAAAATAAACTCAAAATGGATTAAAGATCTAAATGTAAGACCAGAAACTATAAAACTCCTAGAGGAGAACATAGGCAAAACACTCTCCGACATAAATCAAAGCAAGATCCTCTATGACCCACCTCCCAGAATATTGGAAATAAAAGCAAAACTAAACAAATGGGACCTAATGAAACTTAAAAGCTTTTGCACAACAAAGGAAACTATAAGTAAGGTGAAAAGACAGCCCTCAGATTGGGAGAAAATAATAGCAAATGAAGAAACAGACAAAGGATTAATCTCAAAAATATACAAGCAACTCCTGCAGCTCAATTCCAGAAAAATAAATGACCCAATCAAAAAATGGGCCAAAGAACTAAACAGACATTTCTCCAAAGAAGACATACAGATGGCTAACAAACACATGAAAAGATGCTCAACATCACTCATTATTAGAGAAATGCAAATCAAAACCACAATGAGGTACCATTACACGCCAGTCAGGATGGCTGCTATCCAAAAGTCTACAAGCAATAAATGCTGGAGAGGATGTGGAGAAAAGGGAACCCTCTTACACTGTTGGTGGGAATGCAAACTAGTACAGCCGCTATGGAAAACAGTGTGGAGATTTCTTAAAAAACTGGAAATAGAACTGCCATATGACCCAGCAATCCCACTTCTGGGCATACACACTGAGGAAACCAGATCTGAAAGAGACACGTGCACCCCAATGTTCATCGCAGCACTGTTTATAATAGCCAGGACATGGAAGCAACCTAGATGCCCATCAGCAGATGAATGGATAAGGAAGCTGTGGTACATATACACCATGGAATATTACTCAGCCGTTAAAAAGAATTCATTTGAACCAGTCCTAATGAGATGGATGAAGCTGGAGCCCATTATACAGAGTGAAGTAAGCCAGAAAGATAAAGAACATTACAGCATACTGACACATGTATATGGAATTTAGAAAGGTGATAACGATAACCCTATATGCAGAACAGAAAAAGAGACACAGAAACACAGAACAGACTTTTGAACTTTGTGGGAGAATGTGAGGGTGGGATATTTGAAAAGAACAGCATGTATACTATCTATGGTGAAACAGATCACCAGCCCAGGTGGGATGCACGAGACAAGTGCTCGGGCCTGGTGCACTGGGAAGACCCAGAGGAATTGGGTGGAGAGGGAGGTGGGAGGGGGGATAGGGATTGGGAATACATGTAAATCCATGGCTGATTCATATCAATGTATGACAAAACCCACTGGGAAAAAAAAATAATAATAATAAAAATAAAAAAAGAAAAAAAGAAAAAAAAAAAAAAAAGTGAAATTATGCCTAGTTGGTTCTCTTATCAGGATTTACAGGTAATCAGAAGAGAAACAGGTTATAGGTCTGTAGTTTTAACTTCTCACTTTCTAGCTGGAACAGAAAAGCTAGTAGTGGACTCAGGAGTGACACAAGAGAAGTTTCTAAGGTTATGGTAATGTTCTTGATCTGAGCAATAGCTATATTGGTTTATTTAATAAGCAAACATTCATTAAACAACAAGTAAAGTTTGTGCACTTTTCTCTGTGTATCTTATGTTTTTAATTCATTTTTTAATTGGAGGAAAATTGCTTTACAATGCTGTGATGCTTTCTGCCATACAACAATGCTAATCAGTCATAATCTAACATATATCAAGTTTCAATGAAAAAGTTTATTTCAAAAGTGACTAGAAGCCTACTTAAAATGATTGAGAAAATGAGAAAGCTGACAGAAGGAATCATAGCAACACACTAATTATACTACAATTGTTTGCCTAATACTAAACTGAAAATATGAAAAAAGTTTTTAAAAGTTACTTTATTCTAATAAACATAAACACAATTTTATATCTGTGATTTTTTGATTCTTTTTATCGCATCTTGATTCTTGCTATAGCAGCTTCCATTCTTATTATAGTATCTCAATTCTATGATTGTTTTATAGCATTAACTTGATATTTTAATTTTTCACAGATAATAATCTGGGCAATATTTCTATTCCATATAAATAGTTTTGATTTTCTGTTAAAATTTTCCAGTGAGGTATTTCTGTTAATTCCACTTATAAAGATTAAATGTGATCATTTTTTTATATTATTTTTAAGGGAAATAGGTTTGGGAAACAGTTCTGAAATTTAAATTGATACTAGTAAGGATGTTTGAGCAATTTTTTGCTATAACTATAATTTAACATATTTCAATTTAAGCCATTGTCTTCAAAATAGGATTTTTATGAGGCATTTGATTTTTTTCTTTCTGTCATACAGCCCCTAAATTAATATATGTAATGTAATATACAATATATGAAGTACATTAATATATGGATGGCAATGAAATGAAGCAATCCAAATCATAGGAAAATTAGCAGTGATTTTTAGAAATTTTTCAAAATGGTTAGGGAAATATGAACAAACACCTGTTATTGACAAAAATAGAGATTATAGTGTTAAAGATAATTTTAATAGTATGAGAATGTTTTGGTGTGGTAAAACATGAGAAAATTGTTTCAATAGATAATGTGGAAGAGAAATAGTTAAAAATAGGCAAATAATAATTTGTGCCTTTGGTGATTATTTAATTGTGTAGGTGTAATATGTTAACTTGAGAAACTTTTCATATGTTTCATAGAACAGAAATTATTGTTAAAATATGTAGTTTAAAAAATGATGTTAAGTGAAATTTATTCTTAGGCAGATTAAAAATGAACATATATGGGTATATATGGATTATTATTTTATGAAATATTTATGGTGCTATATTAAGTTAATTCAGAGAAATTTGGTGTGCTACCATCCACAGTATCACAAATAGCTGGACACCAGTTAGCAACCAAACAACAACAACAAATTCTCTCAACAGGTTAGCATTAATAAACTCATTTTCTAGATGAGAAAGTTAATGCACAGAAGTCACAGAGTATTCAATTTAGCTAAATTCTGAACTGAGTTCTTACTGAATCTAAAAATGCTGCTTTGATTATACCACCCTAGTAACTCAAATGACAGTGAAATTTAAATAAACAACTGCATCCATAGAGTGAAATACCATTGTGTTGAATTTGAAAATTCTAACATTTCAAACATTAATATTTTAAGATGCTCGTGGAATAGGCTAAATTTGGTGTATATGAAGGAAAATCTAGATCAAGACTTTTAAAGTGATCTCAGCCATTAGACTAAATTAACATTTAGAGATTATAACTTTCCAACTATAAAATAAAAGATACTTTATACAGTTAACAACATCCCCTAGAGAATCACTCCCACTGGCCTGCCCAACCATCAAGAAATGATGGTATCTTGGAAAAAATTCTTTGCAGGGTATTTCTTTAATTCAGATCATGAAATTTTGGAAATAGGTTTATGCTGTGTTCAAACCTGCCAGCAATATAGGAGACAAAGGAGATGTGGATTCTACCCCTGGGTCAGGAAGATCCCCTGGAGGAGGAAGTGGAAACCCACTTCAGCATTCTTGCCTGAAAAATCTCATGGGCAGAGACTCATGGGCTCTAGACCAAAGGGTCTCAAAGAGTCAGACACCACTAAGCATGCACACACACACTGTGCTCCCCGAGTGGAATATCTTTTATTAATAATAAAACTGATGACATTTTAACTTATACTTCTGTCACTCAACTAGGCCCAAACTTGAGATGGTTAAAAAATAGTGTTAACAAAAATAAACTCAAAATGGATTAAAGATCTAAATGTAAGACCAGAGACTATAAAACTCCTAGAGGAGAACATAGGCAAAACACTCTCCGACATAAATCACAGCAGGATCCTCTATGGCCCACCTCCCAGGATATTGGAAATAAAAGCAAAAATAAATAAATGGGACCTAATGAAACTTAAAAGCTTTTGCACTACAAAGGAAACTATAAGCAAGGTGAAAAGACAGCCTTCAGCATGGGAGAAAATAATCGCAAATGAAGAATCAGACAAAGGATTAATCTCAAAAATATACAAGCAACTCCTGCAGCTCAATTCCAGAAAAATAAATGACCCAATCAAAAACTGGGCCAAATAACTAAACAGACATTTCTCCAAAGAAGACATACAGATGGCTAACAAACACATGAAAAGATGCTCAACGTCACTCATTTATCAGAGAAATGCAAATCAAAACCACAATGAGGTACCATTACACGCCAGTCAGGATGGCTGCTATCCAAAAGTCTCCAAGCAATAAATGCTGGAGAGGGTGTGGAGAAAAGGGAACCCTCTTACACTGTTGGGGGGAATGCAAACTAGTACAGCCGCTATGGAGAATAGTGTGGAGATTCCTTAAAAAACTGGAAATAGAACTGCCATATGACCCAGCAATCCCACTTCTGGGCATACACACCGAGGAAACCAGAACTGAAAGAGACATGTGTACCCCAATGTTCATCACAGCACTGTTTATAATTGCCAGGACATGGAAGCAACCTAGATGCCCATCAGCAGACGAATGGATAAGGAAGCTGTGGTACATATACACCATGGAATATTACTCAGCCATT
This sequence comes from Dama dama, assembly GCF_033118175.1. Classification (NCBI taxonomy): domain Eukaryota; kingdom Metazoa; phylum Chordata; class Mammalia; order Artiodactyla; family Cervidae; genus Dama; species Dama dama. Next base: position 63,458,627 of record NC_083710.1, on the reverse strand, counting down.
ATAAAGAATTCATTTGAATCAGTTCTAATGAAATGGATGAAACTGGAGCCCATTATACAGAGTGAAGCAAGCCAGAAAGATAAAGACCAATACAGTATACTAATGCATATATATGGAATTTAAAAAGATGGTAATGATAACCCTATATGCAAAACAGAAAAAGAGACACAGATGTATAGAACAGACTTTGGGACTGTGGGAGAAGGCAAGGGTGGGATGTTCTGAGAGAACAGCATTGAAACAAGTATATTATCTAGGGTGAAACAGACCACCAGCCCAGGTTGGATGCATGAGACAAGTGCTCGGGGCTGGTGCACTGGGTAGACCCAGAGGGATATGGGGAATACATGTAAATCCATGGCTGATTCATGTCAATGTATGACAAAAACCACTATAATATTGTAAAGCAATTAGCCTCCAACTAATAAAAATAATGGAAAAAAATAGTGTTAACATTTGACTCTTCTAAAATTTCAATTTTATGATAATTTTGCTTACAGATAATGACTTAAAAATCCACAAAAAGAAAATGAAAAACACTTTCTAGAGAGTTTTAGAAAGGTTCTCCTTCCTTACTTCCCATTAAATGATGAGATGGCTAGTTGATGATGTGTTTCAGAGGGAATTTTGCAAGTAAAGAAAGATTTGGGGCTAATACAACCAAGCAAAATTTCTCTCTAAAATAGTTATTTTACTGTTGGCAGTCTAGTTTCATTATTCTAAGCATTAAGAACATATTTGCAATATAAGAACACATTTCTTTAAGAAATAATTGGCAGTGTAAGACTGAGCTAATTGGTAAAAAATATTCCCAAAGTAGCCTCATGTCTTGCACAGAACAACTCAACACTTCCAAAGTATCAAGCTGCTCTTTCCCAGATAAACATAAATCATAATATTGTTACTGAAAATGTTCATTAAACTAACTGAGAGTGCAATTAGCTTCCAAAAATCTTATGTGTTCCAACGTGCTGTCAAGAGAAATTGTGCATTTTTGTATAATCATGTTGTACAAATTATGTTTATTAACTGTAGTGTGATAAAACTTCTGATTGCAGGAACATTTTCCATTACTCTTAAGAATATTGATCTCCTAAGAACTTCAAATGCAGTTTCAAATATAATGTTAAATTGTGTATGTTATAAATACATGGGAATATTCTTAGTTTTATTTAAATTTTTATTTTTTTTCATGATTCAAATTAAAAACTTCATTTGTAAAAAAAAAAAATCTGAGTTCACTAAATCAAATTTATATGGCAACTGTGCTATGTTCTAGCAATTAATCTGTATCAAAGTAAATATTAATATTTTCTATCTTGATTTTAACACAAATTAAATATGTATCCTTGGTTTTCTCAGTTTGGTTATAAGAACTATGTGCCTAAAGTGCTGATTGAATTTAAGAAAACTTTTTATTGAATTCTATTTTCAGCAATATTGTGTAATCCTTGCACTACAAACATTGCTACAAATTACTAAGTTATAGAAAAATTTAAATGAGTAAATGCCTTGGAAGAAATTAAGAGAGAAATTATCTTAGGCCAAAAGCACACCTGGAACATAGATCTATGAAGGTACAGGATTCTCTAATCTGCAATATGTCACAAGCTTATCTGTGGATAGAAGTAGCTTTAGGATTTTAGGGAAGGGAAAGGATGAAGCTATTGAAAGTCGGGCTTCCCTGGTGGCTCAGCTGGTAAAGAATCGGCCTGTAATGCAGGAGACCCCAGTTCGAGTCCTGGATCGGGAAGATCCCCTGGAGAAAGGACAGGCGGCCCACTCCAAGGGACAGGCGACCCACCCCAGTATTCTAGGGCTTCCCTGGCAGCTCAGCTACCAGGTGGTAAAGAAACCTCCCGCAATGTGAGAGACCTGGGTTTCATCCCTGGGTTAGGAAGATCCTCTGGATATGAACAGAAGTAGCTTTAGGATTTTAGGGCACAAGGAGATGATTAAGCTATACTGAGGGGTTAGCTTAAAGACCATGTATCATGAATCTATAATACAGAAAATGGGGCACAATAGGGAAAACGCTTTTCATAAAACAATGCAGATATAAAATGTTTAAGTCTTTAGCACAGACTTAGCTCTTTATAAAGGAAAACAAATTCCTTTAAAAGTTTTTGCCACTGGTTAGCCCTCACAATGATCTGGAACACTTTACACGACTTTCATGGCCTGTAACACACACTCAAGCACAATCATTCACGCAACTGATGTCTTAGGCACACATAATTACCAGTATAGAGTTTCAACAAATAGATGCTTTTACTATGAAAGGAAAACTTTATTTAAAAACACTCAGAAAGAAATAATACTGATTGAAAGTTGGCAACAGAAACAAGCATCAAAAATGCAAATAATACAAAATCTGGATACCAAAAAAACTCATTCCTAGCGTAAGAAATGAAAGATTACACACACACACACACACACACACACACACACAGAGGTATATGTGTATACAGTGTATACAGTATATAAATGTTACACATACACAATTTAATGCAAGAACAAAAAATGTGCCAAGAGCAGGAGCCTATTAAAATGACCAGGAATACTGAAAGATAAATATAATTTTTAATAACAAAATATAAAATTAGTATTAACATTTAGTGAAATTCTTAAATAAAACAATAGAAATCTAATCTGAACATTCTCCACTGCATGCAGTGATGATAAAGAAAGAATAAGAGATGTGCATAGAAACAGAGTTTAGGAAAGAGAAGGCTCAAAATATATCCAGTTATAGAATAAACAAAACAGTATGAGTTTAAAAATCATCACTGGGTTAATGATTTTGAAATTAAATTACTGAACAATGTGAATCCACATTTTCAGAAAGCATAGATAACAACAAATAGTATAAATGAGATCCCCTAATAGAAATTTCTATCATAAACTTCAGAATATTAAATGAAAACATCTTTAAAGTAATCAGAGATAAATATGTGTATACTATAAAAAATATATATTTTTATACATAGATACACATACAAACTCCCACATATATAAAGGGATCATCATGAATTACATATCTGAATTCTTAAAAGTGATACTGAAACTGAGATTAGAGAGCACTAATACTTTAGATTGTGGTGGTAAGATAAAATAAATTCAAAGTATATATACAAAAAACTTTGCAAGCTTAGAATTCTTTCCCGAGGAATTTATCTTTAAAGAATGGAAAACAAGTAAAGATAATTTCATAGAAATGCGGATAAAAACACAAATACATAAATGCTTTTTTTATGTATTTATTTACTGTTTTGTTTGCACCATGCAGCACGTGGGATCTTAGTTTCTCCAATAGGAACACCCGTGCCCCCTACATTGGAAGTACAGAGTCTTAACTACTGGACCACCAGGGAAGTTCCTAAAATTTAAAATTTAGAAAAAAAAATTTCCCCAAACTTCTGTCTGAAAGCTATTGTATTCATCTGAATTTTGAGAGCAAAAGAAAAAAAATATTATGAGTACATCTCAACAAACATCACTCATTTTTGAAGTTAGAAAACATAAGACAGACAGACTTACTAGCTGGATAGGAACAGCACACAGGCCAAGAAGAGGCAAATATTTTTGAATAAGGGACTGTCCTCCTGGTACAAGCCAAAGTCCTCTTTCTGAGCTTTAGATTTTAATTTTTGCTATTCTCTAAGTATCTACTAGTTACTATATTCATAGCATATTTCATAATGTAATTGTGAATATACATACTGGTTAGCATCCTGCTCTTAGCATTTATGGGAATACTTCCAATTATATAATGCCATACTTGATGATTAATGTATGTTTCTGGAAGAAATTCTTTACAAGTAAAAGTAATTTACATCTATTTTTAAAGAGGTTTGATCATATTTTCATATTCAAAGTTATTAGCTACTTTCACTTGGTCTATTATAATGAGCATAATATGTTACCCATTCACTGACCTTTTTGTTCCATTTTATGAGAACATTTTAGTTCCATCTTTCCCCTCACAATGTGCTCTATAATGTACCTTTTGGACACTTGGGACATCTTCATTTCTGTCTTTATTTCAATGCTGGGCATGCTTGATTTCTGAGGTATGAAGCCACTCCACTGATGCAATATTTTGATGCAATATTTCAAAGTGCCAGCACTGACTTTGAAAACTGGATGCTGTCCTGTTTGGTGGTGTATGCCAGGGAGTGACTTGGAAGTTTCTTGCCTGGGGACTTCCTTTGTCTTCTGAATGTTACCGGCCTTCAACCCTCCTGATGTCACTCCCATCCTGGCAACCATCTTCCCATTCTATCCAACCACTCCATCCCGGTGACACTGATTGAGGGGTGTCCCAAAGTCCTACTTCTTCCCTCCTCCTACCTCTCCCTTCTCTGTTTGGAAAGGCACTTTGTTAAAGTAATTAAGCAAGGTTTCATCCAACAGACAGAGGCCTCTAATATCCTTGTAGTCTTGCAGGGAAACCAAAACCTAAGACAGGGTAAATGTTGAGCTTTCTGAGAAAATGAAACTTAAGAACTAGTCATAAGCAGTCACTAAACTTTCCCAAGGAAGCAACTGTTTAAGTTCAGTTCAGTTCAGTCGCTCAGTCGTGTCCGACTCTTTGCGACCCCATGAACCGCAGGATGCCAGGCCTCCCTGTCCATCACCAACTCCTGGAGTTTACTCAAACTCATGTTCATCGAGTTGGGGATGCCATCCAGCAGCCATCTCATCCTTTGTTGTCCCGTTCTCCTTCTGCCCCCAACCACTCCAGCATCAGGGTCTTTTCCAATGAGTCAACTCTTCGCATGAGGTGGCCAAAGTATTGGAGTTTCAGCTTCAATATCAGTCCTTCCAGTGAACACCCAGGACTGATCTCCTTTAGGATGGACTGGTTGGATCTCCTTGCAGTCCCAGGGACTCTCAAGAGTCTTCTCCAACACCACAGTTCAAAAGCATTAATTCTTCGGTGCTCAGCTTTCTTTATAGTCCAAATCTCACACCCATACACAACCTCTGGAAAAACCATAGCCTTGACTAGACGGACCTTTGTTGGCAAAGTAATGTCTCTGCTTTTTAATATGCTGTCTAGGTTGGTCATAACTTTTAAGTTACAGCCAATCAAATAAAATGTCTGTTTTGTTTCAGTCTATCAGTCATGGTCTACCTTTTAATATTTCTGATTCTTGTCTCTTTTTCTGTGGTGTTTTTCACACATATCCTGCTGCTGCTGCAGCTGCTGCTGCTAAGTCACTTCAGTCGTGTCCGACTCTGTGCGACCCCATAGACGGCAGCCCATCAGGCTCCCCCATCCCTGGGATTCTCCAGGCAAGAACACTGGAGTGGGTTGCCATTTCCTTCAATGCATGAAAGTGAAAGGTGAAAGTGAAGTCGCTTAGTCGTTTCCCACTCTTCACAACCTCATGGACTGCAGCCTACCAGGCTCCTCTGTCCATGGGATTTTCCAGGCAAGAGTACTGGAGTGGGGTGCCTACATATATCCTGGACTGATGCTTTCCTCCCTGAACAAAAACAACATGCCTCCTATATTTTAAGGATCCTTAAGATATGTACCCCCTGAAGATCCTGTTTTTCATTTTTTTTCTTCTGCACCCCTCACCCAGCCACTGCCCCCATTCATCAATTCTGGGGATTTTGATGAGGAACAGACAGAACATCTGCCGTCTGTATCTTATTTTCCTTATTCTCTCAGTCTTTATATATACAAAACGCCATTATTCATCCATTTTTATGTATCTGTCATGCTTGTGTATGTGGCTGTGTGTGTTGCATTTAAGCAGCAAACACCTGTATTGACATAGCTAATTCCAGATCTTATTTTTAAAACCTTGATTTCAAACATGGTAGTGAGTTTCCCTTAGATCAAAGTATTCAAAATAATCACCTAAGGAAGATTAAATTTTGTATCCAAATATATGCTTAGAAATGAAAGGAAGTCAATTATATTTCAGAAAAAAATATTAGTAAAAAGAAACGCCAAAGCATATTTTGCAGACTACGGAAAGTTTCCTGATGTTTGGTTTATTTTGTGATTCAGTGATTCCAAGAGGCCCTGGAGCAAGAGAAACTTTTGTAAAGATAGTTTCTAGCTGTTACAGAGTTTAGAGCTTGGTACTTCACTCCCTCTTTTCCTTCTGGTACCCAGAGAATGCCAATGTATTTGCATTTAATGTTGCCCAAAAGTCTCCTAGACTGTCAGCATCTATTTTCATTCATTTTTAAAATTATTATTCTGTTCCATGACAGTGTTTTCAACCATTCTGTCTTCCAGCTCACTTATCTGTTCTTCTGCCTGAGTTATTCTGCTATTGATTCCTTCCAGTGTATTTTTCTTTTCAGTTATTATATTGTTCATCTCTGCTTGTTTGTACTTTAGTTCTTCTAAGTCTTTTTAAAATATTTCTTGTATCTTCTTGGTTGGTGCCTTCCTTCTTTATCTGAGATCTTGAATTGTCTTTACTATCATTACTCTGAATCCTTTTTAAGGTATAGTCCCTATCTTGACTTCCCTTGTTTGCTCTTCTTGGATTTTAACGTGTTCCTTCATCGAGGACCTAATCTTTGCCATCTCATTTTGTCTAATTTTCTGTGATTTTAGTTTCCATTTCACAGGCTGTAAGGTGGTTCTTCTTGCTTCTGCTGTCTGCTCTGTGGTGGAAGAGGCTGTCTAAGAGGCTTGTGCAGGCTTGCTGGTAGAAGGGACTTGTTTCTGCCCACTGGTGAGTGCAGCTAGCTCTTATCCATCTGGCAGGCAGAACTGTGTCAGGAGATGATTACTGGGCAGGTGTGTGCTAAGGAAGACTTTAAGCAGCCTATATGCTGATAAATGTGGCTTGTCTTGAGTCATCCGAACTTTTGAACTGTGGTGTTGGAGAAGACTCTTGAGAGTCCCTTGGACTTCAAGGAGATCAAACCAGTTGATCCTAAAGGAAAACAGTCCTGAATATTCATTGGAAGGACTGATGCTGAAGCTGAAGCTCCAATACTTTGGCCACCAGATGCAAATAACTGTCTTATTGGAAAAGACCCTGATGCTGGGAAAGATTGAAAGCAGGAGAAGGGGACAACAGAGGATGAGATGGTTGAATGGCATCAACGATTCTATGCACATGAGTTTGAGCAAGCTCTGGGAGTTGGAGATGGACAGAGAAGCTTGGCGTGCTGCAGTGCATGGGGTCACAAAGAGTCAGACATGACTGAGCAACTAAACTGAACTGAACTGATCCCAGCACTAAGGCCTACAGGCTGTTTGGTGGGACCAGGTCTTGGTGAAAAAATGGTGGCCTCTAAGACTACTCTTGTTAATGAGTACTCCCTAGAACTACCACCACCAGGGTCCTTGACCCTGCAGTGAGCCACAGACACTTCCCACCTCCTCAGGAGACTCTTGAATACTAGCAGGTAGATTTGCCTCAGTCTTTTATAAGGTCACTGCTTTTTTCCCTGGGTCCTGGTGCAAAGTATGCATGTTCTAAGAGTACAATACTTTCCCCCAGTCCTGTGAAATTCCTGCCATCAAAGCCCACTGGCTTTCAAAGCCAGATTCTCAGAAGTCTTCCCTTCCTATTGTCAGACCACCAGGCTGGGGAGTCTGACATAGGGTTCAGAACTTTCACTCCTGTGGAAGACTTTGTGGTACACTTATTTTCCAGTTTGTGGGTTGCCCATCCAGCTTGTATGGGATTTGATTTTATCCCAATTGTGCCCCTCTTACTGTCTCACTGTGGGTTTTTCTTTGTCTATGGATGCAGGGTACTTTTTGGTAAGTGCCAGGATGTCCTTTGTCAGTGGTTATACTTCATTAGTTGAATTCTTCTGTGCTTGATGCTGTTTGACCCACTCCCTCCAAGACATCAAGTCTTTGATAAGTTACTTCTCACAAACACATATTTAACACTCTAAAATAAGAACACTTTATGCTAAGACCAGACACAGATGTTTTGATTTAGATTCTAACAAGTGGACAGCTTTCGACACTATTTTTTTCCTTCTGTGTCAGAAAAAAATGGCTGAAAAACCTGAGTAGACTCTATTACTCTGAAATATGGGCAGATATATAGCATAGACTTCTATTATTGTCTCATCAGCAGGATCAAAATTTACTTTTATTATCAAGGTTACTATAATTTGTTTTATCTGGTTCCCATAGCATTCCCCTTCCCAGACACCTGCAGTATTTTCAAATATCAATAAGAACCTAAGAATAAAATTAAAAATATAGCTTTAGCATTTTGGAAAAGAGGAGAGGTCTTAGTTGACTACAGGAATTTTGAATAAGTTAATATTTTCTTTGAATTAACCTGTGTATGTCTGACACACTTTACATATTGGTTACCCTTGTATCTTATTTCTCAGAATATATGCCCTTCTTGATACCTCTGGATGTTTAAAGCCCATCAGATCTAAATCAGTTGTAGACCAAAAATACATCTCTTTCCTTACTTTTACTTCTACCCTCATTAAACTCATATTGATCTATGATTACCCCACTCCAGTACTCTTGCCTGAAAAATCCCACGGAAGGAGGAATCTGGTAGGCTGCAGTCCATGGGGCCTCTAAGAGTCGGACACGACTGAATGACTTCACTTTCACTTTTCACTTTCATGCACTGGAAAAGGAAATGGCAACCCACTTCAGTGCTCTTGCCTGGAGAATCCCAGGGATGGGGGAGCCTGGTGGGCTGCCATCTATGAGGTCGCACAGAGTCGGACACGACTGAAGTGACTTAGCAGCAGCAGCAGCAGCAGATCTATGATTGTTTGATACGAAAACAAAGTGACATTTGAAAAAAATGAAATTGAATGTGAAAAATGGATGAACTCAACTTTAGGGAAGATGTAGGCAAATATTGTCAACATAAATGTATAAGATACACTATTTTAAGTTTCAGGCATACCTGCTGTGTTAGCAGGCATAAAAACAACAGTTATCTCATTGTATATCTCCATCAGAACTCTTGAGTGACCAGGTACATTGTCAATGAAAAGTAATATATATATTTTTTTTCTGAGCAGTAGGCCACAACTGCAAACTTAAAATATTTATCAGACTCAAACCATGTTATAAACCATGTTGTGTGTTATTTTCCAGTTATAGAGCATAGGTAGAGTAAATTTAGCATAATTCTTCTGGGTCCTAGAATGGTAAATTACCACTGGATTTAACTTTAAAATCTCACGCTGCATTCGCTCCTGACAAGAGTCAGCTTGTTTTTTGTAGATTTAAAGTCAGGCATCAGCTACTCCTCTCTAGCTATGAAAGTCCTATCTGCACCTCCCTATGTAGGGCTGTTTGGTCCATGGTGAAAGCCCGCTGTTCAATGTGGTCCCCTTCATTATCTTAGCTGGATCTTCTGGACACCTTGCTGAAGCTTCTCCATCAGCACGTGCTGCTTCACCTTGCACTTCTATGTTACAACTTCTTTCCTTAAACCTCATGCATCGACCTCCGAAAGTGTCAGTCTTTTTTCCTGCAGTTTCTTCTCCTCTCAGCCTTCATAGAATTAAATAGGGCCTTGCCTTGGTTTAGGCTTGGCTTAAGGAAATGTTGGGAATGGTTTGATCTTCTATCCAGCCCAACAAAACTTTCTCCATATCAGAAATAAGGCTGTATCACTTTCTTATCATTTGTGGCAATTAACAAAGTAGCACTTTTAATTTCCTTCAAGAACTGTCCTTTGCATTCACAACTTGGCCGTTTGGCACAAGAGACCTTGCTTTAGACCTGTCTCAGCATTTGCATGCCTTCCTCACTAAGCTTAATCATTTTTAGCTTTTGATTTAAAATGAAAGACATGTGCCTCTTCCTTTCTCTTGAACACTTAGAGGTCACTGTAGGGTTATTAATTGGTCTAATTTCAATACTATTGTATCTCAAGGAGTAGGGAGGTTGGAGGAGAGGGAGAGAGACCCGGGAATGGTGGTTAGCGGACAGTCTGAACACACAAAATGTTTATCAATAAAGTTCATTATCTTAGATGAGCATTGTTTGTGGTACCCCAAAACAATTAGAATAGTAACATCAAAGATCTCTGATCACAGATAACCATAACAAATAATAATAAAGTTTGAAAAGTTGTGAGAATTACCAAACTGTGACCCAGAGACAAAGTGAACAAATGCTGTTGAAAACAAATGGCATTAATAAGCATACTCAATACAGGGATACCACAAAATTTCAATTTGTAGAAAAATGCAGTATCTGTGAAGCTCAACAAAACAAGGTCAACCCATATATAAAAAATGGTTTTGGAGTAGTAAGAAGCTATCTTTTAAGTTATATTATACAACCTACTGCATGAGGAAGATACAAAGAAGAATTTTAGGGTACCATTTATCAAAATGGAGGAAGGCACAGCCAAATTTAGTTAAATGCTTAATATTTTTCAAAGACATATGAGGCTTAGTCTGTGAAGAGAAAGCAGTTGAGAAAAGGCAAGTAGAATAGACATGAACCACTTCTGTTTTTTCTCTCTTATAGGTGGTATAGCTTGGCAATATTAATATTTTATCCTCTTCTTCCTGTTAGCCTGACACGCTGGTTATACTTGTCTGCTGGTAATGGAAATCTAGAAACTTAAAATTGAACTACTTCTGATTAATAAGTCTGGTCACAGAGGCAAATCTATTTCTAATCAATAGGAAACACTTGAAAAGTTGTGTGTTTGTAATTATTAACTATATATACTTCTAATAAATATTCACGTACATATAACAAATATTCCTTGTTCAAGAGTAACATTCAGTATGTTTAATATTCAAGGTGACATTCAAAATATTTAACTTGCATAGAATGGATATTGATCAATAGGCACCAGGAAGGGATGAACAGGTGTCTTCCTGCTGAATCTAAGCCTTTTGTACAGTCATTCTTTCTACCAGCTGCTGATTGAAAGGATGATTACACGATTTTGTATAAGCTAACAAAATCATTTATCGACATTCATGTTTACAAACTGAACTCGTTTCAAAGATCAAATGAGCTAGGTTAACTTTAATTTCTTATATGATACCTCAGTTAATTTCAAATTTGGAATTCACTTCATTATTAGCAATACATGGTTAAAAATCTATTTTGGAATATTAAGAAAAAATAATGTAGAAAATTACTTTATAACATGTCAACTGGCACCCTCTGCAAAAATATTTGCAAGTGTTTTGGGAAAAATTGTTATAATGTTTTTAAAAATTATGTGTCAGTTGATTAGAATTTTTTATACCTTGATGAGGTCATTTCATTTTCCTAACTTCCTAAGAAAACAGCCTCCACATTGATTCTTCTGGCTCTGTTGAATTTAATGCAGGCCCCTTTATCCAAATGTCAGGAGAGCCACTGAATATTTAGTTTCAGTTCATATTTTACTAACAAAGCTTTCAAGTGCTCAAATAAGAATATATAAACTGAACTCAAAAGTAAAAAGTCTGCTTTTCCACTTAACTTCCTGGTAAGTTCTGAGGAGGCTGAGTGAGCTAATGGAAAGTTAAATAGCCTGAAAGAAGAAAACATGGAAGTTAAATGACGAGGCTTCTCTTTGACTCCTTTACTCTTGGCTGCCTGCAGAATTCAAATGTTTTGCAGAACAGATACTGTAGGATAGATCTGTGTTGTGAGATTTTTCAAAATAGAAAAGAATGGTAATTGTTTATATAATTAAATTAATTTCAAACAGCTACAAGTAAGATGTACATTTGAAAACAATAAAATAGTTATTCCATTGAAAACTATATACATAATTTACCAAATATAATAGTCATATTATTTATCTAATTTCAATGTTTATCAATCTATATATATTTTAAGATAACATATACACACTATGAAGCGATTTTAATATAAAAAATAAACCCAAATCTGAACGTGAACTATGCTAGAGTTGTTGTTCAGTTGCCCAGTCATGTCCAACTCTTTGTGATTGGCTACAGAGTTACAGCCACATTAAAATTCATAATATTCTACAGAGAGCAAAATATGTCAACATAGACCCAATTTAATGTACAGCATTCTGATAAAGTGGAATTAACTGTAGGTTTTAAAATTGTATTTGGTGGTGGTTTAGTCGCTAAGTCATGTCTGACTCTTGCAACCCGATGGACTGTAGCCTGCCAGGCTCCTCTGTCCATGGGATTTTCCAGGCAAGAATACTCGAGTGGATTGCCATTTCCTTCTCCAGGCGATCTTCCAGACCCAGGAATCGAACCTGGGTCTCCGGCATTCCAGGCAGATTCTTTACTGACTGAGCTATGAGGAACAAGTAAATTTTGTTTTTATTTTCAAGGACTATACTATTACTATGGACACCAGGAGTCTGATTTATAGAAAGTGACAGGTGATAATGTAACCATTACTATGAAAGGAAATATAATACATCTAAAATTTTAATATTAGTGAATATGTTGTTGCCTAAATAGCCTCCTCCAACAAAACTATATCCTAATGTCTGTTTTGTCTAATTTACTTGCATTTCTAATTTACACTGATGGTTTTTAGTGACATATGAAGTGACAGTTTTCAATTTTTATGGGGGAGAAAAAATATTGACTATGAATGAGAAATAGCAATCAATACTGAAGAGGGTCAAGGTAAAATGTTACTGAAGAAAAATGGAAAATATTTAAAAACATAGTTTCTGTGTGGAAAGATGAGTACTGTGGACATACCCATAAATTCAGTGGTTAAAGAGTCTATTTGAATGGTCTCAATGATAAAAACAAATTGTAAGGGATACTTAGAGGGTAAAACTTTTGTGTAAAATTATTTTAATATTCTCTGTTGTTTACTGAAATACTAGCTCGTGTGTATGTAGCAGCCAGATATAAGAGTTGAGGGAATATTTTCTTAATGATTACTTATAAGATATATTTGAAATAGGAAATTTTATCAGCCAAGCTTGGAGTTATGCCAGTTTCTGATAATTCCTGGCAAGGCTATTTCATCAGAAACATAATGCAAAAAAGACCAAAATCTCTTTATCACAATTAAAGGAGCTGGAATATGTGCAGGACTTATTTTAACAGATACCAATCAATCATGACGTAGCAAAACATGTGATGTACTGATGAAACATGTAGCGTGGCCAGTAAATCTGGAACAGAGATAATATTTTATCTGTATGGTAATATACAATATGCACACAAATAAGCTAATATACCCATATTAATATACACTTATATCACCAGAATCACACCACTCTGGCATTAAAATCAGATAAGGAATCATTTACAGGCATTTTCAATAATTTTTCTATAAAAAATAAATGAATTTCATTTTTATTCATTTTTTCCTTGACTCAGTGTGTACTTCATTCCCATTTCACCCAGTTATACCCACAGTCAATTATTACACCAATATCAGAAGCAAAGCAGGAGATAAAGAAGCAGTTTATATATGTATCAGTAATACAGTGTCAATTGATATCAAGTAGAGATGAACAGAAGGAGACAGCAGCTAAAGGACTTGATCATGATACCTCCTTAAGAGAGACTTGTTTCCCTTCTGTAATCATGTGACAGACATGGACTCTGTTTAGACTATAACTCTGAGATGTGATACTCATTTAACATCTATCCCCACCTGGGTTAAATATATTGGAAAGGTTTATGAAAGGGTGGAATATTAATTGACAGTACTGATCATGTAAAATACATCTGCATTTATGTCCTTGGGTTTTACAAGGCCTTATTATTATCTTGTGACAGTTCAGTCCAGACTTTTCCTCTCATTTCTAATCATCCAAAATTGTACATATCCTTACTGCCTCAGTTTTATTTTAGGAGCATTACCTTGACAGACAGAGGGTATTTAAAAATTCCCAGCACAAATTCAAATCAGTCAGTTCCTGAGAAAAATAAAAAGAATTTACAACAGTCACAGTCCTGGAGGGAATGACAATGTGCATTTTCTTTGATATTTATGTATATAAAACACTGTAGATGCAGACTCAGGCATTATGAGGCTTAAAGCTTATACAATTAGTGGCAGTGGTGAGCTATTTTAAAAAAGTAATACTAAATATAATATCTTGACATGTGAACGCATTTATAAGTTTTGCTGGGGTCTTGGAAAGGTACCTTGAAATGCTCTCAAATTTAAAAAATTAAATAAGTAAAAACATGACAAATCAATAAAACTAACATTCTCTGGGTAAGGAATGTATCAGATTTATCTCATATTATTTGATTTAAGGCAGACAAGGATATTTTTCACAACTTAGATTTAAGCAACTTGTGCTCAATAATCCTTGTTTTGATTGTTCCTTAACTGTTTTATATGTTTCTTTGCTTCCTTAATTGTTTTATCTGGTGTCTCTGATCAGATCTCAAAAAAATCTAGTACTTAGGTCTTTATTTCACAAATTCTAAAATGGGCATTGGTTAACTTAGAAAAATTTTCCAAAAATATAGAAGTAAGTGCTGCTTTGAAAACCATAAAAGATTGGCAAAGGCACTCATCCATACATAAGGATATAACTAACAGCTAGTGGTACTCAACTAGCAAGAGATTACTTTGGACGAATTTAAGTGGGTATGAGGGATATGAGTTGATACCAAATTTATGTGGGTTACAAGAACATATTTGCTTTGAAATTTTTCATTTCAAAGTAATCATTAATTCAGTATAGCTTAGATGTCAGTATAATCTTTGTTAAGCTATTTTTTTCCTTCTCAAACCCTCTACTGTATCATAATATAACACTGAAATTAACATTGATAATAAGGAGGAGCACTTTACATGTACTGATCCATTAAAACCTTACAAATGTCCAGCATACTTTATTTACATTGGTAAAGACGCTAAATGACATGCCTAAAGTAACACAGCAAACAGGTAGCAAGGACAGAACTCAGTTCCTTGTAGTTATATTTAAGCTTGATTTAACATAAACATGTAGGAATATATGAAATATATTACTTAAATATATTACTCTTTCAGTTTTATGTATTTGACCACAGTTGCAACTGAAGACATTTTATAGGTTCTATATCTTTCAAGTATTTTATACATGTACAAAATTTATTTTATTATAATTTAGTGATGATTTTTGTAAAGTATTTTAAAATACATATGTGTAAATTATGCACTGAGTTGTGACCCCTCATAATTTCTATGGTGAAATCTTAACTCTCAGTATTTCAGAATGTGACTTTATTTAGATACAGCATCTTTAAAGAGGGAATTAAATTAAAATGGGTTCATTAGGATGGGCCCTAATCTAATATTACTGGTGTCTTTATAAGAAGAGATTAGGATACACCCAGAAGGAATTACTTGGAGACACAAAGAAGACGGTTGGCTACAAGCCACCAAGAAAGGCCCAGGAAGAAACCCACTCTGGCAACACCGATCTCCAACTTCTGTCCTCCAAAACTGTGAGAAAATAAATTTCTCTGGTTTAGGCCATCCATTCTGAGGTATTTTAGTATGGTAGTCCTTGCAAACTAATACAGAATATATATGTATTTTTTTAAATTGATTTAGGTCATGCTTCTAAACTTCATTGTATAAATACTCTTTTATATTATCGAAATTGATTTCTTATTTCATAACAGTAAACTAGGAATAAATTAAAATAACAAATATTCCATTATCATGTCTTATATAAATCAAGCTTTCCTGTGTAATTTGAGATTTCAGGTTTTATTACAGTATATTCTAGCAAAGCTTTTTCTCAAGTTTATATGCCAAGAATAATTACACTGGGAACCTGAGAAGCAGAAATTCAGTCATATAGGCTTTTACAGGGGAAAATATATATAAAACCACTATACATTTTGACCTATTACTATTGAATTACATGAAAATTATCAATGAACCATAGACTATTATGCCAGAATGAAATGAAATCTCATACTATCTATCAAGTTTCCACTTAAATTTATTTGAAAATACATTTCTTATTCATTTTGCTAGTATGCAACATGTTTCTCAAGTGGAAAGCAGCTTCTCTCAAATGGACAAACTAATTATTAAAATAAATTTAAATATATTAAAATAATGTTACAATAATTATGTAATAATCGATATACATTATAAATAGCTTGAGAAGAGAATAAGTAAACAAATTTGAAATTAGTTAGTACTCATCACTCATTTCAGATTATTTTATGTTTACCATTTCTGACATCATGACACCAAACATTTTTTTGTGTTGATGCACTCTATGTAATCCAATATTTGCAACACATATACAAATTATTGCCATATGGTATATATTTAATTGCATCTTTTTTGCCTCATTTTTTACACTTCCACATTTTCAGAAATTTCAAGGCATTTTTTACATCAGCATTGTTCAGCAGATATTATTTTTCATTTGAAGAGTCAATGACTGACCTCACAGCTTTTTCCCTCTATGTGGATTATTTGACAACTAAGCAGTAATTTCCCCAATTTGAGATAACCTTCACTGTTCACAATGACTTTCTGTATAAAAACCCAACATGTTGGGTGTTGGTATCACCAACATTGTCTGTCAACAAGCATCCATTGCAGATACCATCTGAAGACCAAGACTGGAAAGTCCTGGAAAGTATTCAACAGATGTTTACCAATGCATCATTTGGGATTGATTCTTCCTAATCAAATGAAAATGATGGGACAGGTGATACTGTCTAGGTAGTATTTCCAAAACAATAAGTAAAGAAATAGATAATATCTCTTTAAATTGTTTATGTACTGGGGAGGGGAGAAAATGATTAATCTATATACTGAAAGTTTTAAAGTCAAAAAAAGAATGATATGTCAGCTAAGTTTTATGGTCATATTTTTCAATATGCATTATTGTGAGAAGTTCAGTGGGAGGGGAAGAACTATTGAAATTTCCAAACACTGGAAAATATGTTTGGCAAGCAAAAGTTTCATAAAAAATGTCTGACATCCAATAAATACTTAATCATAATTTATTATGAAAATAATATTTAATATATTAATATTTTAAATGATTGTGATTTAATGAATATAAATAAAGGATTAAGACACAATTTTTTCAACTACATGTTGTTACCAAAATATGTATTTTGACTGACAATTCCATAATTTACTTTCTTTCCACAAAATTATTTTTCCTGGTTTGCTAGTAGGAGCTGGTATGCTTTGAGTCTCCCACTTGTCCAGAGAAGAGAGCGTCTGACATGTTTTCAAAGGATATATAGTAACAGTTGCACAAGTAGAAACTTCATTAAGAAAATTACAGTTTCTGACATGCAATATTAAATTGATAGTTATAATAAAACCTGTACTCCTGTGTCAATTATTTTCTACATAGTTTGAGATAAGTGCAAAGCTACTAGAAAAAATATACATGTGAGTTAGAAAGAAGGATTGTATAAAGTTTAATAGAAGCCTTCTGATCAAGATAGCATATTCTGTGACCTTACTACTTCCACTTGAACCTCAGTAATTATTAAAATATTTTAATTATTGGCAAATGCAGGATCTTGTTCATACACACAAATGTAAGACCTTCATAAAAATAGGAACTAAAATAATCCATGGGAGAACTGAAGCAAGTAGAAATAATGGGGAAAGGCAAGAGACAGGATTTTGATATGATTCAGCAACTTCTGGGACAGTATAGTATTGTAGCAACTGTGTAGAGCAGGGGAACTCCCCCTAATTCTGTTCAGATAATGAGATTGATGATGCGACATGTATCAAGAAGGTATGAAAAGATGTGTTACATATATACTTGAGGTCTCTGGGGCAAGGAGGGCAGGCTTCTCAAGCAAGTCCTAAATGGCTTAAAAGAAAAAAAGAAACTGGGGCCAGGTTTTTTTTTATTGAGGTTAGGTGTAGAGCCTGGGTGAGGGTTTTCCTAGGTAGGCAGGAGCTGGTATGCTCTGAGTCTCCCACTTAGCCAGAGAAGGGAGCATCTGACATTCTCATCCCCAAGTCCAGATGAAGGGCAGAGTGAGAAGACGGAGGGTGAGGTTTAAAAGTTGTCAACAGTCATACATCAGAAAACAGAGCCAGACTCTTCATTACAGAGTTATTTCAGAGAAATCTGGAGCAATGGCACTGACCTGGAGACAACTGATTTGATAAAGTTAGGTTTCCAGCGTGGAAATAGGCTGCTAATTGCCATGCATTTCTGCACCCACCTAAGAGCTGAAGGGATGAGGTTGTATATCCACAGCAGGGCATTTTCTGGGATAAGAAAGGCAGGACTGTGCTCTGGGAAGCTGACAACTAGGGAAAGCTATAAAATGCCCTCAGTGGAGACTGCCTGTTAGAGCAGTTCATTCAAATCCCAGTCGCACTGGAATAAAGCTAGATACTTGGGCACTGACAGACATCTCTCCCATCCCAAAGCAAAGAAGCAGGCAAGTTGTCAAGTGCAGCGTGACTGCTAAGATGAACTTATAGCAAAGAGTTATGAGTATTGTAGATGCAGTAAAGGGCTTCCCTGGTGGCTCAGTGTGGTAAAGAACCCCTGGCCAATGCAGGAGACACAGATTCAATCCCTGAGTTGGGAAGATCCTCTGGAGAAAGAAAATGGCAATTTACTCCAGTAATCTTGCCTGGAAAATCCCAGGGACAGAGGAATCTGGTGGGCTACAGTCCATGGGGTTGCAAAAGAGTCAGACATGGCTGAGGGACTAAACAACAACGATAGCAAAACAGCGCAATCACATACAACTTTTATGGGAAGGTACATAGAACAGGTAGAACACAAAACAGACATAATTCTGAGAAATTGCTGGTGGGAATACAGCTAAGGATAGCTGTTTTGGAGAGCATTTAGCCACTCAGTAAAAGTGTGAGTGACCTAAAAATTGTACTCCTAGGAGACATGTAACAGGATGTTCAGTGCTTCACCATTTCTCACAGTGGAAAACTGGAAAGAGACTCAATACTTAATAATGTGGGAACAAATTAATCAAAATGATGCAAAATAGAACAAACCATGAAAGAGATATAATACTCAAAATCAATACTATAAAAAATTAAAGTAAGATCTCACTTTGATTTTTATTGCTTGTTTTTACATATTTATAAATTAACTTGGATATTGATTTTGAATTTTATGCTAACTCTGATAAATAAATCTGCAAGTTTTAGAAGATAACTGAAATGCTAAATACTTAGCATATGATATTTGACATTTTATGGAGGCATAAATGACTGAACAGAAGATAAAGAGAATCTAAGTAGAAGGATATGCCTAGATGAGGCCGATACTGTGCCATTTTTGATAAAAATCAATTTTGTTCTGTGTATGTGAAGGTTTCATTCATGCATAGAATACTCACAATGACACATAGTTAAAACAAATGACTATTTACAATTTTCTCATTTCATATAGCTACTGAATTTTCACTCTGTGTTGGTTACTTATGATCTATACTCCCCTACCAAAAAAGTTAACCATATCTTTTGCATTTAACAATCACAGATATTAAGAGGTTAATTAAAGCCCTCAGTCCCAAAGATCAGGGAAAAAATAACACACTTTTAAACACTTTTTCTAACCAAAAGTCACTTATTTCCCTTAATATGCTATTTTTTAGAATGCATAGCAATTAATTCCTACTGAAAAGGCCATTCAAACTATCCCCAATATTGTTGGTGTTATACAATGTGTTTCCTTCGTATTTTTATAAGATGAACCACTACTCAAAAACCTAGCCATTTCCAAAACTTTGATATTAACATGAAATATACACAAATAATCTAGTATCCAGATTCAAAATTTATGAAGCACACAGCCAAAGGATCTGTGTACAAGATATTCCTTTAAAAAGTTAATGGGGGAAAATAACTTAGTAATATATAAAAATTGGTTAACTGGATTGCTAAAACTGATTTAAAAAATTCTATCCTAAATTTATTAATATATTAGCCACTGATCTTTGCTGGATAATATTTATATACTATACTCCTTCAACAAATGTACTTCATTGTGTGGTAGGCTGACCAATGGCCTCTCCAAATTATCCAAGTCCTGATCTCTGCAACCAACCAATATGTTAATTTAAACAGTGAAAGAGATTTTGCAGATGTGATTATATCATGTACTTTGAGATAGGAGATTATCCTGGATGATCCAGGCCTGCCCAACCTAATTATGAGATTTCTTAAATATAGAGAACTTGCCCTAATGAGCTCATGGCTAGAGAGACAGCACTACAGAATAATCAGGGAGATACAATGTTGTTAACTTTGAAGAGGGAGGAAGAGGGCCACCACCAAGGAGAGTAGGTTGCCTCTTGAAACTAGGAAAGTCAAGGCAACGGTGATTTTCTCCAGAGCTTCTACACAGTAATGAAGGCTTTCATATACCTTTATTTTATGAAAGTGAGACCAGTACTCAAGTTCTAATTTACACAACTATATGCCAGATGATAACTGTCTGGTGTTTTAAGCCATTAAATTTGTCATAACTTTTGTGTAAGCCATTGAAATTAATATAAGGTAGAAGGAAGGAAGAGAGGGAGGGAGGGAAGGAAGAGAGGGAGGGAGGGAAGGAAGGAGGAGGAAAGACAGAGAAAGGAAAGACAAAAAAGAAAAAAAAAACTAAATTCTATTTCCATCATAGTGAAAAATAATTTCTAAAATCATGAAGTTGATAATGTTCAACGATTAATTTCACAACTCTTTTTAAACCCTTCCTCACTGTCTAAAGGTAAAAATATGTAAATAAACAGGAAATCTTAACTCATGTTTTTGAGCCTCAGTGGTGAATGAAAATTAATATCATAGGAATGTTCAGTGACAGCTTATAATTATTCCAGATGATTCAGTTCAATTCAGTTAAGTCGCTCAGTCATGTCCAACTCTTTGCGACCCCATGGACTGCAGCACACCAGGCTTCCTTGTCCATCACCAACTCCTCGAGCTTGCTCAAGCTCATGTCCGTTGAGTTGGTGATGCCATCCAACCTTTTCATTCTCTAGTGTCCCCTTCTCCTGCTTCCAGTCTTTCCCAGCATCAGAGGTTTTTCCAATGAGTCAGTTCTTCCCATCAGGTGGCCAAAGTGTTGGAGCTTCAGGTTCAGCATCAGTCCTTCCAATGAACATCCAGGACTGATCTCCTCTAGGATTGACTGGTTGGATCTCCTTGCAGTCCAAGGGACTCTCAAGAGTCTTCTCCAACACCACAGTTCAAAAGCATCAATTCTTTGGCACTCAGCTTTCTTTATGGTTCAGCTATCACATCCATTTATGACTACTGGAAAAACCATAGGTTTGATGAGATGGACTTTTTTGACAAAGTAATGTCTGCTTTTTAATATGCTGTCTAGTTTGGTCATAGTTTTCTTCCAAAGAGCAAGGGTCTTTTAATTTCATGGCTGCAGTCACCATCTGCAGTGATTTTGGAACCCAAGAAAATAAAGTCTCTCACTGTTTCCCCATCTATTTGCCATGAAGTGATGGGACCAGGTGCCATGATATTAGTTTTTGAATGTTGAGTTTTAAGCCAAATTTTTCACCCTCCTTTTTCACTTTCATCAAGAGGCTCTTATGGTTCAGAAAAATTACATTAACAATACATATAAGGGAATGGATCATACCATGTACTTCTAATCATGTATTCTAAATGCATGTACTTTCTAATATCAATAAAATATGAGGAAGTATTTCTTTTAGAAAAAGGTGAAATTGCTACAAATAGGAACATTAAAATTAAAAAAAGAAATTAAGAAGAGAAGACATATCTTTATAGCATAATATAATTCTAATCAGAAGTAATACACTGCGGACATGGCATATCAGAAAAGTAGAATTAATAGCATGTATAGTGCAAACTTTTTATATTCAACTCAAGAAACAAGAAAGAGAAGACTGATATACAGTATCAAAAACAGTCATATGTTTTATAATTATTTTCAAATATGAACCAGAAGAAAATAAAGCAGAGGGAATATAAAGATACAGTAGAAAATAATTTACTGGGATTGAAGAAGCTGCTAGAAAGTGATATTAGAAAGGATTCAATTTATCAGGCTATATTACTGAATAAGCATTGTGATTAATCATATCTTTGTGATAATTTTGATTTATTCAGTAACAAAAAGGAAGAAAATAATATCAAAGTAACTCAGAAATCAAGTTGACCTCCACTTTCTGGCACATAATATACCAGAAATCAAGGCACTGTCTTTAAAGAGTTTTGCTGTAATTTATTAAGTACTATGAAACCTGTACATTCAAATAGATTTATATGCATTTTATCATTAATCCTCACAATTTTATCCCATTTAAAAGACAAAGAACCTAATTTTAAGAAGCACTTTATAATATCTCAAGCCCACAAAGCCAGAGAGGTATAAAGTGAGATTTAAAAACTATGGATGTGTCTCTAAGTCTTATAGTCTTAAAAATTATGGGCTAAAACTATGGATTTTGTAAAGGTACTGGAATCCAAAAATTAGTTGTAAAGAAGTAAGTGAATGGTAATTAAGGTCAGCCAAGCTAAGTCAGAGACCAAGCAGAATAAAAAAGAGTAAGGGTTCTGAAATGATAACAATTACAGGATCAGAGTCGGTCTTCTTTTTAGTTGTGTGTGTGTGTGTGTGTGTGTATGTGAGAGAGAGAGAGAGAGAGAGAGACAGAGAGTATCTTTTTGAATTTCAGTTACCTTGTTAAGGAAGAAAATTGTAGGACAAAAGACTATCTAATTTCGAACATTAAAACTAGCCTTGAGTTTACAGATTAATAAGTTGATTCTATTGCAGAAAATGAGCTATGTAAAGATGATCATTGTTAGTGGAACTCAGAGCTTGAGAAATAAACTACACACTAAAATATTCCATACAACATTATACCAACCTAGACAGCATATTAAAAAGCAGAGACATTACTTTGTCAGCAAAGGTCCATCTAGTCAAGGCTATGGTTTTCCAGTGGTTATGTATGGATGTGAGAATTGGATTATAAAGAAAGCTGAGTGCTGAAGAACTGATGCTTTTGAACTGTGGTTTTGGAGAAGACTCTTGAGAGTTCCTTGGACTGCAAGGAGATCCAACCAGTCCATCCTAACAGAGATCAGTCCTGGGTGTTCATTGGAAGGACTGATGTTGAAGCTGAAACTTCAATACTTTGGCCACATGATGTGAAGAGTTGACTCATTTGAAAAGACCCTGATGCTGGGAAAGATTGAGGGCAGGAGAACGGGACAACAGAGGATGAGATGGTTGGATGGCATCACCGACTCAATGGACATGGGTTTGGGTGGACTCCGGGGGCTAGTGATGGACAGGGAGGCCTGATGTGCTGCGGTTCATGGGGTCGCAAAGAGTCGGACACGACTGAGAGACTGAACTTAACTGAAACATTCACTGACCTAGATTTATGCTGATATGTCTTGAAATAAAGTTGACATGATCTAATTTTGTATGATGATGAGAGTCCCACACCATTCCAAATTATGTCTCTCAAAATCTTAGTCCTTGTACTTAAAAAACTGTTGAACTTGGGTACACAGGTCCATTGTCTCTTCTAGTACTTCACCTCAACCACTCCAATCTTTGAATATCATCTTCACTCTCCCTGCAGTTATAATTTTAAACCAGAAGTCTTCAATTAGGGTTTCTAACTTCTCATTTTCTGTTTGCTTTTGCAGCCAGTCTGATTTGAATGATGCAAGTGAATGCAGTGAAACTGACTGTTGTTAACATTTGTGAAGACCTTTTTAATCTTCAACTAGTTAACAGTGCCCAAGTCTTACAATTGTGGAAACATCATTATATAACTGGGTTATTTTAAATATCTACAGGTACCACTTGTTCATGACTGCTGTTAAATCATTACCAGTCTTTCAAATTCCAGCAGATTACATTATTATCAAAGCATTACTGATACTTTCAATTAAGAAGGGTATAGTGAAAAAAATAAAGGAAGTTTATTTAAAAATATAATATTAGAACAATTTTTATTTGATATGTTCCACACTTCTGAAGTTCAGATAAAGCATCTTTGTTAAGTAGCATCCAAGAGTTTTTCCTTAATGTTTGAAGCTTTTCTTTGTCACATATTTATGTTTTGATAAATATGAGTGGATTTGGGGAGTGAGTCAGAATTTGAGGAATAATTCATGTTGCTCAATTTGAATTATGGAATCCATCTTGTTTATTTTTCTTATGTCTGCTTTTCTTCTCTCAGGAAGAAAGGAAGGAAAGAAGAAATAAAGAAAAGAAGGAAAGAAGAAAGTAAGAGAGGGTAAAGAAGATGGAGAAAAGGGGGAAAGTTAAGCATTTATCATTTTTTAAACAAAGTAATTGCAAACTTTAGAGAAATTTTAGAAAATGCAGAAAATCAATATAAAGAAAAGTAAGATATTCAAATCCCACTAGTCAGCAAGCCTCTCATAATAGGTTGTGAAAAATATCCATTTTTCTGCACCAGCAACTATTTGATGACTTGTAAAACATATATTGATGCCCTATGACTTCACAAAATTTCCTGATAACTATCATCCAGTTCACTTAATTTAATATACATATTAATTTACATATTTAAATAACCAATGTAATCAAGATTTCTGAAGAAAATTCTGCAGTCATATAACAATTATACTAAACCAATTGTACAGGAGACAGGGATCAAGACCATCCCCAAGAAAAAGAAATGCAAAAAAGCAAAATGGCTGTCTGAGGAGGCCTCAAACAGCTATGAAGAGAAGCATAAAGCAAAGGAGAAAAGGAAAGATATACGCATTTGAATGCAGAGTTCCAAAGAATAGCAAGGAGAGATAAGAAAGACTTCCTCAGCGATCAATGCAAAGAAATAGAGGAAAACAACAGAATGGGAAAGACTAGAGATCTCTTCAAGAAAATTAGAGATACCAAGGGAACATTTCATGTGAAGATGGGCTCAATAAGGGACAGAAATGCTATTGACCTAACAGCAGCAGAAGATATTAAGAAGAGGAGGCAAGAATACACAGAAGAACTGTACAAAAAAGATCTTCACGACCCAGATAATCACAATGGTGTGATCACTCACCTAGAGCCAGATACCCTGGAATGGGAAGTCAAGTGGGCCTTAGGAAGGATCACTACAAACAAAGCTAGTGGAGGTGATGGAATTCCAGTTGAGCTATTTCAAATCCTGAAAGAGATGCTGTGAAAGTGCTACACTCAATATGCCAACAAATCTGGAAAACTCAGCAGTGGCCACAGGACTGGAAAAGGTCAGTTTTCATTCCAATCCCAAAGAAAGGCAATCCCAAAGAATGCTCAAACCACAGCATAATTGCACTCATCTCACAAGCTAGGAAAGTAATGCTCGAAATTCTCCAAGCCAGGCTTCAGCAATATGTGAACCATAAACTTCCAAATGTTCAAGTTGGTTTTAGAAAAGGCAGAGAAACCAGAGATCAAATTGCCCCATCTGCTGGATCATCAAAAAAGCAAGAGAGTTCCAGAAAAACATCTATTTCTGCTTTATTGACTATGTCAAAGCCTTGGACCGTGTGGATCACAATAAACTGTGGAAAATTCTGAAAGAGATGGGAATACCAGACCACCTGACCCGTCTCTTGAGAAATCTGTATGCAGGTCAGGAAGCAAGAGTTAGAACTGGACATGGAACAACAGACTGGTTCCAAATAGGAAAAGGAGTACGTCAAGGCTGTATATTGTCACCCTGCTTTTTTAACTTATATGCAGAGTACATCATGAGAAATGCTGGGCTGGAAGAAGCACAAGCTGGAATCAAGGCTGCTGGAAGAAATATCAATAACCTCAGATATGCAAATGACACCACCCTTATGGCAGAAAGTGAAGATGAACTAAAAAGCCTCTTGATGAAAGTGAAAGAGGAGAGTGAAAAAGTTGGCTTAAAACTCAGCATTCAGAAAACTAAGATCATGGCATCCAGTCCCGTCACTTCATGGCAGATAGATGGGGAAACAGTGGCTGACTTTATCTTTTGAGCTCCAAAATCACTGCAGATGGTGACTGCAGCCATGAAATTAAAAGATGCTTACTCCTTGGAAGAAAAGTTATGACCAACCTAGATAGCATATTAAAAAGCAGAGACATTACTTTGTCAGCAAAGGTCTGTCTAGTCAAGGTTATGGTTTTTCCAGTGGTCAGGTATGGATGTGAGGGTTGGACTATAAAAAAAGTTGAACACCGAAGAATTGATGCTTTTGAACTGTGGTGTTGGGGAAGACTCTTGAGAGTCCCTTGGACTGCAAGGAGATCCAACCAGTCCTTCGTAACAGAGATCAGTCCTGGGTGTCATTGGAACGACTGATGTTGAAGCTCAACCTCCAATACTTTGGCCACCTGATGAGAAAAGCTGACTCATTTGCAAAGACTCTGATGCTGGGAAAGATTGAGGGCAGGGGGAGAAGGGGACGACAGAGGATGAGATGCTTGGATGGCACCACCGACTCAATGGACATGAGTTTGGGTGGACTCCAGGAGTTGGTGATGGACAGGGAGGCCTGGTGTGCTGCAGTTCATGGGGTCGCAAAGAGTTGGACATGGCTGAGTGACATGAACTGATTGAATAAATATTAAATACTTGATTAAATATCATATTTATTTTTTATCATTGGTTTAAGGAAAGCTCTATGCTCCCCATTCCCATGTAAGCATTAGGAGGGAAAAATAAATATGTACAAAAAATGAAATCTGAAACAGATCAATTGTGTTTTAAATTCTGTTGTTACACGAATATAATCTTATGAGGTTGAAATCATGAGGCATATCCCCTAGGTTGTCCACTTAACTCACCTCCCAAGTGTAAGATTTCCTGAAGGTAATCCCAGGATACTGAATAAAATATCAAAATCCAATCAGAGGTTGGAGTCCTGGATCCTCAATATAAACCAAAATATCCACTGACAGTGGAACAGCACTCTCTACATCACTTTGAAAATTCTGGTATGATATTCTGTATCCCTGCTACACTAGACAAATCTCAAATGATTTAGGCAAAGCTTAGTGGCTAGTGTCATACATGGAATAATATAGGTACTCATTTTTTTTAAGCTGGAAATTTATTTTCAGCTAAGACTTACAGGATATTTATCTGCTCTCATTGTGATGACAACCTTTTTAATATGAGGGGAGAATGCACAATGAACTAAATAATAAGCTTTTCCAGGTATCTTCCTAAAGAAAATATGTTAATTAGATCATGCATTTGCACATTAATTTTAAGGTTATTCTGTATATTCCATTTACTGTTGAAATATAATTACACAGAAATAATTTTTGAAATTATAAAGAAAGTCATTTTAACAGTTTAAAATGAGAAATTTATGAAATTTTCTGAAAATACTTTAGCAGGGAATATATCTCAATTATCTGCTTTTAAAGATGAGAAAAAGTCTGTTTGTTCTAACAAGTCTTATTCAACAATTGTCATTTCAATTTGTCTCCATTGACCATAAATCATGCACAGATTAGCACTAATGAAGTTCAGTAATTGAAAGAAATGTTAATTTGACATTATAATTTCCATTAACCTTTACTTCATTTTTGATACTTTTCACCAACTTCTATCTTTTTAAAAAGTATGATAGCTCTTGCCATAGAATTTACTAATTTATCATTCCAATTATATCTTTAAATATGAAGATGATTCTATTACACACACCATGACTCCTTTATATGAATTCATCTTCAGTTTATGAAAATGAGGGGGCTCGGGGACTCTGTAATATCTGTTTCTAAGATGAAAAGGAGTATATACTAGCCATAGAAAAGAATAAGACAAAGAACATTATGTATTTAAGATATGTATTGTAAAAGAATATTAAAGTTTTTTAAAAATTCTTGAATATCTAGAAGTTATTGAACACTCAGTCACTAAATTCTTAGATCTTCAAAGAAAGACAAATTGTTACTTATATCTACAAATTCAGGTCCTAGCATTATGTTTAGCCTCAGTAGATGCTCAAATCCTTTTTGAAATATTTTCTTTAAAATATTTAAATGTAAAATTTGAACAATTATAGATTTTCTCTTCTAATTTGAAATATATCTAAAGACTTATGAAACTATAAATAATAGATTCAAACAACAGAATGGACACTTAAATGTTCATTCTAGTCATTTCAATTTTGCTCATTCTGATTAGTATACATTTTTTCCTTAATAATAATACGAATATAGATTAAAAATTTTACAGAAAAGTTGATAATTTTGGAGCCCAAATATTTCTAGTGCACTCAGATAAAAAATTCAGTTAACAAATATTTGGGCTTAAGTTGGTAAAGACTTAAGTTGACCTGATAGCTTAGGTTGATAAAGACTTTACGTGCAATGCAGGAGAGCCCGGTGTGATTCCTGGGTCAGGAAGATCCTCTGGAGAAGGGATAGGCTACCCATTCCAGAATTCTTGGGTTTCCCTTGTGGTTTAGCTGGTAAAGAATCTGCCTGCAACGCAGGGAGACCTGGGTTTGATCCCTGAGTTGGGAAGATCCCCTGCAGAAGGGAAAGGCTACCCAGTCCAGGTTTCTGGCCTGGAGAATTCCATGGGCTGTACACTCCATGGTGTCACAAAGAGTCCGACACGACTGAGTGACTTTCACTTTCACTGTAATAAATACTTGGTGTAATTGCATGTTTCACATTCATTTTTATTTTTTTTTATTTTTTGACAGCAAAGTTGACATAACTGAAAGTAGAGGAAAGAGAAAATTGTAGTACATAACCAGATTTGTTAATCTAATTTTGTGTGACAAAAATGTGTAGTGAGAAAGGCTTTAAAACTGGTAAGAGAGAAATAAACAAATTAATGAGCTAAATAATTAATAAGATTTCTGGTACTTTGTAAAGTGGGTATACTGGCTAGGACAGATGATATGAGAAAACTGCAGGCTGATCAATAATTTAATGATTTTTATTATGAACTTTGATGAACTTGTAGAAATACAATCTCTGCTCTATGGTAACCATAGACAAATAATTTCTGATGTCAGTAAGAGGTACATTGTTAGAATTGAGGGGGGAAAGCTTATTTATATTGATATACTTTAATATAAATACATAGGCTGAAAAAATAAGTGTATTAAAAAGATACACTATGTTATAGTGAGCAGAATGGAGTGGCTATATTATTTGCAGTTAAAATAGGCTTCATGTAAAATAAAGCAGCCAAAGAGAAATATCTTAATTCCAAAAGGAGCAATTTTACACTAGGAAGTAAATTATTTGCAATTAATTCCAAATGCATGAATCAAAATAAATAGAACTACATAGGGAGAAACGGACAAAAACAAAATCACAGCTTGTATTTTAAAAACACTTCTTTCAGTAATTGATAAAACAACTGGACAAAATATAAGTAGCTGCAACATCAAATAGTTAACTTACAGAACAATCATACATTATTTTCAATGGAAAAGGTAGGTGTATCCGATAGCCCATGAGTTTTAATGATATTAATGCATTTCAAGAACTAAAATTAGATTATGCTTCCTTCCAAAAATGGCGTAAATAAAACTTCGTGTTAATAATATATCTAGGAACTATAGATACTTGAAAATAGTACAGCACAGTTAAAAATGACACATGGATGTAGAGGAAAAAAAATCACTAAAGAAATAAGTAAATATTTTCAACTGAATGATTGTAAGAATAGAGCATATCAAGAATCATAGCATAATTATGTAACAGTAACTTGAAACTGACAGCTTTACATATTTACATAAAATGAAATAGTTTAAAAGTGCATGCTAAATCACTTCAGTTGTGTTCGACTCTGTACAACCCTACGGACTGTAGCCTGTCAGGCTCGTATGTCCATGGGATTCTCCAGGCAAGAATACTGGAGTGGGTTGCCATTTCCTACTCCAGGGGATCTTCCCGACCCAAGGATCAAACCCCCCTCTCTTAGGTATCTTGCATAGGCAGGCGGGTTCTTTACCACTAGTGCCATCTGGGAAGCCCTAGTTTAATAGCAGTTTATAATCTATAGCAGTTTAATATTTGTTGTTGTTCAGTCCTTAAGTCATATCCAACTCTTTGCAACCACATGGACGGCAGTATGCCACACTCCTCTGTACTTCATATCTCCTGGAGCTTGCTCAAACTCATGTCCATTGAGTCCGTAATGCCATCCAACCATCTCATCCTCTGTTGTACCCTTCTCCTCCTGCCTTCAATCTTTCCCAGCATCAGGGTCTTTTCCAATGAGTCAGTTCTTCGCATCAGGTGGCCAAAGTATTGGAGCTTCAGTTTCAGCATCAGTCCTTCCAATGAAAATTCAGGACTGATTTCCTTTACAATTGACTGGTTTTATCCCCTTGCTGTCCAAGGGCCTGTCAACAGTCTTCTTTAACACCAGTCTGAAAGCACTGATTCTTTGGCGTTCAGCTTGTTTCATGATCCAACTCTCACATCTGTACTATGACTATTGGAAAAACCACAGCTTTGATTAGACGAACTTTTGTTGACAAAGTGATATCTCTGCTTTTCAATATGCTGTCTAAGTTTGTCATAGCTTTCCTTCCAAGGAGCAGGCATCTTTTAATTTCATGGCTGCAGTCACCATCTGCTGTGGTTTTGGAGCCCAACAAATAAAGTCTGTCACTATTTCCAATTTTTCCTCATTCATTTGCCATGAAGTGATGTGACTGGAGTATTTTGAATGTTTAGTTTTAAGCCAGCTTTTTCACTTTCTCCTTCAACCTCATCAAGAGGACCTTTATTTAGTTCTTCCTCACTTTCGGCCATTAAGGTGATTTCATCTGCATATCTGAGATTATTGATATTTCTCCTGGCAATCTTGATTCCAGCTTGGGATTCATCCAGCCCAGCATTTTGCATAAGGTATTCTGCATATAAGTTAAATAAGCATGGTGACAATATACAGCCTTGACATACTCCTTTCCCAATTTTGAACCAATCCATTTTTCTATGTCCTGTTCTCACTGCTGCTTCTTGATCTGCAAACAAGTTTCTCAGGAGATAGGTAAGGAGATCTAGTATTTACCTCTCTAAGAATTTTCCACAGTTTGTTGTGATCCACACAAAGGTTTTAGCATAGTCAATGAAGCAGAAGTAGGTGCTTTTCTGGAATTCCCTTGCTTTCTCTATGATCCAAAGAATGTTGACAATTAGATCTCTGGTTCCTCTGTCTTTTCTAAATCCAGCTTGTACATAAGAAAGTTCTTGTGTCACACACTGCTGAAGCCTAGCTTGAAAGATTTGAGTATTAGTTTATATCAAGATATAAAGGAATCTACTAAAAATCACTGAAACTAATAATAAATTTAGCAAATTTGTAGGCTACAATATTAATAAATAAAATATCAATTATATCTTATGTAATCTTAAGACATATTGAAAGGAAAGGAGAATAAAAATGGTTTTGTTTACGATAGTGTCAACATATTAAGAACAGGTAGGGTTAAGAAAGAAAAAGAAAGAATGAAAGTTCTTACAAGTTCTCTACATTGAAAATTATAAAATGCTACAGAGAGAAGTATAAAAAGTCCAACATAAATTATAAATTAAGACATGAATCATATTTATGGAATGGAAAATATTTTCAAGTTGCCCTTTGTCTCAAAATTGATTTATAGACTCAGTCTTCTCTAGGCAAAATGTATAGCAATCAAAATATTTTTGTAGAAACTAACTGCCTTTAAAATATACTAAAAAATGTAAGAAATCTAGAATATACAAAGAACTCTTTTAAAAAATGAAAGAACAAATCTAGGTAATTTACATTATCTCACTTCAAGTTCTACACTAAATCTAGGGTACTAAGGGAAGTATGATGTTGGCCTGAGGGAAAATGAATATACACAGGCATATAGAACAAAAGAGGAACCCTACATACAAGACAGGAATACCTACAAAATATCTATTATATATGTATCCCAAAGAGGAATACTACATAATACCTACATAATGGGTATTTTGACTTTTCACAAAATCCTCTATATTTTCAACGGGGAAAGTAAAATCTGTGTGAAAACATTAGTTAGAATATTTAAATATCCATATTAAAAAAAAAAAAAACAACAGCATCTCTGCCTCACTTGATACTCAAAATTCCTTTGAGTCTGACAATATAAAAAATATATATGACACTTTAAAATTTGAAATCTTTTAGATCAAAAAGTAGGAGAATGTCTTCTTGACACAATGATAATCAATAATACCAACTAGTCTGTTGTATCCATGTGTTTTCTCAACAAATGTCTGGATCAGTGGTGCTAACACTTGGCCAAACCAGAATGTATTCATACTCATTGACTGGTGAAGATCTGCATAAGGACTTGAGACATACCAGATGCATCACATAGATACCAATGTTTATATATGTGTAATAATGACTTGTCTACTTTCAGCCGTATGAGCAGATATATGCAAAAGATCCCTTCTTGGTTAAGATTGTGGCTTCCCTGAACCTAAGTTATTTCACAAATATCTTGATCTGTGAATAAAGTATGTCCTGTGTGACAAAGAGAGAACTTTGATATTGATGCTAGATATTTTGGACTCCTTGAATCTCGTCTATGTTTTATTCCTTCTGTTCCTTGAGTAAAGCCTTAAGTTGGTATACTTTGTGAAATCTTACCAATGTCTTTAAGATCTTGGACAGGCATAATTAGAACAATATAAACAAATAAACAGACTTCATCAAAATTAGAAACTGTTACAAATTAAAACACACCGTTAAGGGAATGAAAGTGCAGAATTTTTTCTCCTTATGTAAGATGTTCATCAGTGTCAGCAATTAAAGAGCTCACACTGCCACGACCAAATTTAAATCTCCATTTCCAGAAATAAATAGCTTAAAAACAGTCTACAAATTCTTAAATGCTTCAAAATCCGATATCATTTTTTTGGCAAAATTCAACATCAAGGAACTTTAACGTTTCCTTTTCATACCAGTGTCTGTGGTCCAGAAAGTTTTCTCCACACTACAGAGCTCCCAGCCATGAGTCAGCAACAGTAGAGCGTCTATACTCCATACAGAAGAGTGTCTATACTCTAGACAGAGAACATCAAAAGAGACATGGATTTCCCTGATCCCAAAGAATATAAAATTACCATTTTTATGACAAAATAATATTAATTACATTTGTAAATATTCTCACCGAAATACATGTACTAGCTGAGTGAAAAATAGATAATCACTTCTATTGAGTGACTTCTTTGGAATAAATAAGCCTATGATTCAGGACATCTGACATAATAAATTTAGGACATTTGGGCCAAATGAGAAAAGAATAACTGTATTATGTGTTCAATCATGTAAAGAACCTGAACTTTATTTATTTTTATTGTACCATATTATTTCATATGCAACTTTATTATTTTGGCTACTATACACTATGTACCAATAAGTAGTGAAGTCATAGTCCAGGAAAGACCTGGCAACATTCAGCCCAAAATAAAATAACTAGATTTATAGCATGACTTTGAACAGACAGTGGGCAAGTTAATTTATAGATTGCTTCCTTAGCATTAATTCATTTGTTCATCCATTCAGTCAATATTTATTGAACTAATCAGTGAACTAGGTGGTGGAGACTGTATGTTATAAAATTACAGTAACTATCTTAATGGACCTTACAATCAAGTGTGTAAGATATATATGAATTACATGAACTCTGAAAGATACACAACAATACTAATGTTCTAAATGTTGTAAAGAAAAATAGCAGTGTTGAATCTTTATTTTTAAAAAACAGCTTCCTTTTCTTTTTGAAAATTCCAATCTTGAACAATCAAATCAATCTATCTAGAGGAGCTGGGAGACAGGTTATTTATCTCTGCTTTTTATTCCTTCAAGTCCTCAGGGTACGACTTTCATCAACATAAGAAAAATACAGTTGACAGGACAAATGCCTTAGGGTATATATATATGTGTGTGTGTGTGTGTGTGTGTATGTAGGTGTCATATATATAAATATATGTCATACATGACATATATATTTGGATATATACATATACACATAAATATACACACACATATATATATATATACAAAAAGTTGTTAAAAAAATAGAGTAAACGAGTTGACTTACTTCTTATTCTCTTAAATGAAAAATGTACTCAATAAATAAATAGATGAGAACAGAGGGACACTGGGGGGGGGCACTATTCTACAAGCAGAATACTGGATGTACAGGTAATTATATGCAATGTCTTATACGAACTTTATTAACCACAGATAAAGGAAAATTTAGTATTATTTATGAGCTTTGAGACTAGACTCATGGAGCAAAAATCACAAGTGTGCTGAAATCAGATACCAGGAAAAGTGAGAAAGAATGCAAAAACCTAACATAAAAAGCAGGAAATAAAAGGATACCAAATATTACAATTATACAGAAAGAAATATGATATATAAATAGGTCAAAGAACAGGTTATTGGTAGTTGAATTACTGGAAAGCTTAAATAAATATTGAAATGGTTGGGTTCAAAATAGCAGAAGTATTCAATTTAGATTGATAATTAAATTTCCAGAAATGTCACAAAACTGAACCCCAGGATTAGATCCCTTGAGGTTTTTGTGCTTTGAAGGTGGATATTACTATCTGATTCTTGTGTATGATACCTAGAAGTTTCGATACCTGAGAGCGAACCCAGGTCTCCTGCATTATAGGCAGATTCTTTACCAGCTGAGCCACAAGGGAAGCCCAGGTATACTGGAGTGGGTGGCCTATCCCTTCTCCAAGGCATCTTCCTGACCCAGGAATTGAACTGGGGTCTCCTGCATGGCAGGCAAATTCTTTACCAACTGAGGTATGAAGGAAGCCCATGAGGGTTTGATTCCTGGGTCAGGAAGGTCTGCTGGAGAAGGCAAGGGCTACCCACTCCAGTATTCTGGTCTGGAGAATTCCACGCACTGCCGTACATGAGGTGACAAAGAGTTGGACACGACTGAGCCACTTTGATACCTGAGAAGAGAGTTCTATTATTCCCATGTCAAGTTGTTCATTAAAAACAAGTCTTTTGTGAGCTTTCTTTATTATTAAGATAAATATACTTATGTGTTCTTTAGGCATTAAATGGGGTTCCCTGGTAGCTCAGGTGGTAAAGAAACTGCCTGCAATGCAGGAGACCTAGGGTCGATCCCTGAGTCAGGAAGATCCCCTGAAGAAAGGAATAGCAACCTACTCCAGGATTCTGGCCTGGAGAATTCCACGGACTGTATAGCCCATGGGGTCTCAAAGAGTCTGACCTGAGAAGAGAGTCATATCATTCCTACATCAAGATGTTTTTTAAAAACAAGTCTTTTTTGAGTTTGCTTTACTGTTAGGATAAAGAAATTTATGTGTTTTTTATACATTATATTCATTGACAGGAAAATGGAAATCTTTAAAAATATGTTGACTTTTAAGTGGAAAAAGAGTAAGTAAGGAGTATTTGTTAAATTGTATTGAATAATTAACTAAACTGTTTTGGGTTTTTTTCCATTTATTTTTATTAGTTGGAAGCTAGTTACTTTACAATATTGTAGTGGTTTTTGCCACACATTGACATGAATCACCTATGGATTTACATGTATTCCCCATGGAATATTACTCAACCATTAACTAAACTTTTATATTTCTAGCTTTGATATGTTGTTAACTCTCCACATCTGATTATTGCACAATCATGACTTCCAAGTCTCACTCCCCTGGATCAAAAAACCATCATACTCATTAAACTGCACATTTTGGAATCGAACCTGTCAGTCAATTTCGGTTGGCCCTACTCCTTACTTGACACCTGACTCACAAAACTCTATTTCTCTGTGCTCTTGAAGAATACCTCTCTGATATCAAGGAATAGGGTCAGTTGCATTTACCTAGTTTATCTAGAAAGAATAACTCTTTGTAATTCTCTCTTCTTTTAAACTTCTTCTACCTCTGAGGCATTTATGCTGTTGACATCCACCTCAATTTGAAACTCTTTTCTTTTTTTTCAATGGCTTCCAAGAAGTCCTTCTCTATTTTTCTTTTCTAACAACTCTCTTATTAGAAACATACTTTCCTTTAATGGTCCTTAAATCATAATTTAGAAAAATTTTCCTGGACTCCCTTTTGTTTCATTTTTCACATGCATTTAAGAAAAGCTATCAATGCTTACTTTCATTTGCCACAGAAGTTTCTACAATTTTGAAATCCAAAATTAGAAATGTATGCTGAAGTCCAACAAAATTTCACTTACATTTACCTCCACTTGTGGCTCAGCTGGTAAAGAATCTGCCTGCAATTCGGGAGACCTGGGTTCGATCCCCAGGTTGGGAAGATCCCCTGGAGAAGGTAAAGGCTACCCACTCCAGTATTCTGGCCTGGAGAATTCCATGGGCTGTATAGTCCATGGGGTCCAAAGAGTCGGACACTACTGAGTGACCTTCACTTTCACTTTCAAATGTACTAACACCATTTCAAATTTAGACAAGTTTAAACCAAACTCTTCCCCAACATTCTTTCCATAGATCTGAATGTACATACCTTATTTTTAACTCAATAAATTGTGCTATAGGTCAAAAAATTTAAATATTAGAAATTATCCTTAATACCTGCATCTCTTTTGACTTTTAATATTTTAATCCACTTAACCCTTTGTCCTATACATTATTCATTTTTAGATCTTACTTCTCTCTACTTCTTCAAAATGATTCCAGCTTGGGCTTTCAATAACTCTCTTCTTCATTTTGTGTTAATATGCTTAGATCCCATATTGGTAGAAGGTCAAGCTAGAAGAAGCAAGAGACCTGATTATATGCTAACTTATAGAACAAATACTTTTCTTTCTCTCTCATGTTAAATTGCCAAAGTGAATGGCTCATGACTGCAAGACAGCTTGATGTGTTTCTAAATGTCCTTCTATTATTCCTTGAGAATGTTTATTATTGATACCAGGAGTGTTTGCTCAGTTCTGGTTTCTCTCAGTGAAAAAAAAAAAAAAAAAGAACATGAAAAAGGTACACTCTTGTGTCTTTGGCCAGAATCCTCAAGGAGCACACATTGCTTCTGCTGACATCATGTTAAGTATCACTTAATCAAAAACCACACCAAATGTAAAGAAAGACTGAAAATGTAGCTAAGTGCACATGAAGAAAGAGGAGCAGGTTTTGAAATGCAACCAGCAGTCTTTGCTACACAACCCATGGTCTCAACCCATCATTTGCATCCTTAACAAACCACTCTCCACACCCTCAAGCTTCAAAGTATTTATCCATAACTCACAGGGTAAATCTCAACATTTTGTATATCACACTAGCACTTTATGCTCATCTTTGTCTTCAAATCAAGCATAATCTTATCTCTTTCTCCATCTGAATTCACACTCCAGAAATTCTGAACTATTTACTTCAGTTCAGTCACTCAGTTGTGTCTGACTCTTTGCAACCCCAAGGACTGCAGCACACCAGGCTACCCTGCCCATCATCAACTCCTGGGACTTCCTCAAACTCATGTCCATTGAGTCGGTGATGCCATCCAGCCTTCTCATCCTGTCTTCCCCTTATCCTCCTGCCTCAATCTTTCCCAGCATCAGGGTCTTTTCAAATAAGTAGGTTCTTCCTATCAGGTGGCTAAAGTATTAGAGCTTCAGCTTCAGCACCAGTTTTCTCAATACATATTTAGGACTGATTTCCTTTAGGATGGACTGGTTTGATCTCCTTGCAGTCCGAGGGACTCTCAACAGTCTTCTCCAATACCACCGTTCAAAAGCATCAATTCTGCAGCACTCAGGTTTCTCTGTGGTCCAAATCTCACATCCATACATGACCACTGGAAAAACCATAGCTTTGACTAGATGGACCTTTGTCAGCAAAGCAATGTCTCTGCCTTTTAATATGCTGTCCAGGTTGGGCATATCTTTTCTTTTAAGGAGCAAGCATCTTTTAATTTCATGTCTGCAGTCACCATCTGCAGTGATTTTGCAGCCCAAGAAAATAAAGTCTGCCACTGCTTCCATTGTTTCCCTATCTATTTGCCATGAAGTGATGGGACCAGATACCATGATCTTAGTTTTCTCAATGTTGAGTTTTAAGCCAGTTTTTTCATTCTCTTCTTTCGCTTTCATCAAGAGGCTTTTTAGTTCCTCTTCACTTTCTGCTATAAGGGTAGTGCCATTTGCATATCTGAAGCTATTGATATTTCTCCCAGAAACCGTGATTCCGGCTTGTGCTTCATCAAGTCCGGCATTTTGCGTGATGTACTCTGCACATAAGTTAAATAAGCAAGGTGACAATATACAGCCTTGACATACTCCTTTCCCAATTTGGAACCAGTCTGTTGTTCCATGTCTGGTTCTAGCTGTTGCTTCTTGAGGTGCACACAGGTTTCTCAGGAGGCAGGTAAGGTGGTCTGGTATTCCCATCTCTTTAATAACTTTCCACAGTTTTTATGATCTAACCAAATGATATTATTTTTCTCCTCCCTCCCTCCTGCTTCCCCTTCCCCTCTTCTTCCTCCTCACCTCCTCCACCTTCTCATTATTATTATTATTACCATTATTATTATTTCCTTTATTTTTTAATAGTAATTACATCATTCTGGATTGCATCCTCCACATTTCATCATCTGACATATTGTTAGCTTAATATTTTTCCCTAAAGAATTAAAGGCACTCAAGTTTTCTTTACCATTTGCATACAGTTTAATGATATTTTATAATTGTTATTCAGCTGTCAGTTTCTGCAGCGGGCTAACTCCTTGATATCAGGGCCCATGTCTGTTCATGTGGATAATGTAAGCTCAATAATTTTTAAAATTATTAATTCACAGATTTTGTAAGACTGCTTAACTCAATAAAACATAATAGTATTGAGAGCAGAACACTCTAAGTATGCATTTTATTCAGTCTAAGTATTACATATGAAAACTCTTAGGAATATAATATAATTCCAACATATGCAAATCCATACGAGGGTTGGCATTAGCAATCATATTATTTGGAGACAAAACTTTTTAAAGTGAGAAATTTTGTACTGAATCATATTTTCAAATTCATTTCATTAAGTAGCTTTAGATTTATTTCTTTATGTAGATTTCCTATATTACTTTCACAAATAAGATAGCCAACATTTATTCATACTGCCATTTGCAACTTATCTTATTTTTAAATGGTACCCTCTCAAGCAGACATTAAAGAGGCAAATTGTTGTCTGACCTTGTACATGCATTTAAAATAATATCAACAGTAAAGTGCATAATACAATCTAATTTTTATTGGTATGGTTCATTGATTTGATGTCTCTTTCACTATGTCAGATATTTTGCATAATTTCGTGGCTGTGAGAGATCCATGTGAAAAAACATTTCTAGGCAACATGAATAAGTCATTAATCCTCATTTATGACTAAAAGTGTTAATATTCCAGCAAGTGCAGTTCTCTACTACTGTGATCACTGAAAACTATCTTTGCTGTCAGAAAGTTTCCTGCCTGACACTAAGTATATAAATCAGAGAATTGCCAGACTTATCAACACCCAGGTAAAATTTTGCGCTAAGTTTGAAACACAGTCTGAGTAATGAGCTGCCCCAGAACTAATAAAATAAAAATAAAATAAAAGGTAAGTAGAAGAGATGTGTTATTCAGTTGAGAATGAGTCCAGAGAAATTTTCTGCATAGATGAAGTTTTAGGAACAATTTTGATGTAGGAAACAAGTTCAGATAAATTCCATTCAAATTTCCATTTTATTATTAAGTGTTTAAAATTTTGACTATTTGTTACTGGCTTTGAACTTATCCCTGTCCAGAGAGATCTTAAAATGGATCTAATTAGATGACAAAACTCAAAATAATTTGTCCCTACATTTTTCTTGAAGAGGAAATAGGAAAATAGATCTGCTACTATTATAACATCAATGCCTCCCTCCCTCACATCACATTTATTATATGTACAAGTATTTTATTCTGCCACCCATTAATTGAAATATTTCAATATATCAAGCAACATAATATGTTATTAATTAACTTAGGTAAAGCATATTGTATTAATTTAATCTCCAATTATACAATGTAATGATTTTTCTATTTTACTATGGCTCAGATGGTTTGAGGAATCTGGCCAGAATCACATAGCTAATAAATGAGTAATCAGTAATCTAGAATTCAAATATATAACTACTTGTTTCTGAGCCCACACTGACTTCATTAATCTTAATGCCAATATTGTAATTACAACAAGGTTTAGTATATATAATTTAGTTCCACCACCAAGAACATTCACTAGATAGCCTTAAAATATGTGTATGGAGAAATCAAAACTAATCACTTGATCTAGAGATTAAATGCACTTTCCTTCAATATCTTAGCTAGTTATCTTTTTGAATATTAACAAACTGATTCTAAAGTTTACATGGAGAAGCCAAAGGCTCAAATTATCCAACACAGTACTGAAAAAGAACAAAGTTGGAGGACTCATAAAATCTGACTTCAAGATTTACTATAAAACTATAGCAATCTAGCCAGTCTAGCACTGGTGGATGTGTAAACACACAGCTCAGTGGAACACAATGGAAAGCCCAACAATATTATATCCTACTAGATCTCTGGGAATTGCAATCCATTAGATATGGTGAGCTTAAGCTTATTTTTGTCTTTTTATGTATAGGAGACATTTCTGTACAGAGACAACTATTTGGAATACATGTATACACCTATCTTTTAAGTTGTATACATACACAGAATATACTACATACAATAACGTAGAGCCATAACAAAATGTCATAGAAAAAGTGAAAGTGAAGTCGCTCAGTCACACTGGATTCTTCATGACCCTTGGTCTATAGTCCACCTCTGTCCAAGGGATTCTCCAGGCAAGATACTGGAGTGTATAGTCATTCCCTTCTCCAGGGGATCTTCCTGACCCAGGGATCAAACCCAGGTCTCCCACATTGCAGGCAGATTCTTTACCATTTGAGCCAATAGGGAAGACTTGCATGTGTGAAACTAATTGGGAGTTTACCGCCATAGACAGCAGCAAGAAATTTTATAGGGTCATCGGTTGAAACCAGCGTTGACAAAGAAGTTATAGTGGGACTCCTAAGTCAACAGCCATACATCAACCCTTGTCAGGTGCAGTAATCATTTTAAAGCCTGAAAAAGATAAGAAGAGGTGGAATAAATGCAAAGAATTATTCTAAGATTATGCTCAAATGTCTCAGAATCTATTATTCATTAATTTATTCAAATAGAGCAAAATTTAAGCAGTTCTACTTCTGAAAAATTATTGTTTTTACCCATATTAATTATACATTTTGTGCCATCCCATCAAAATCCCACAAGTATACGTGCTTGCAAGTATAAGTATGTATGTATGTGTGAAGTTAGAGAAACAATCTATTTCAGCATCGAACCAGAAATCACACAAATGTCTATTAACACTAGACTATGTGACAAGTTTGAGAAAAAATACAGCAATACACACAAACACAACACCTACATGCAACAACACAGTTCAATCTCCAAAATGTCAAGTTTAGCAAGTTAGGCAAGAACATCTAACATATGAATCTATTACATAAAATCCAATAACAGTCAAAATGGAATTATACTCTTAGAAAACAGGATTCTGAATGTTTTAGGGAAAGAGAGAAAGTAGTGATTAGAGGATGAAAACATGTATAAGGCCCTGTGTCCTTGTCTTTTGAAATATTAATAAAATGCTGACTCAAGAGTTAATGATTGGGAAATGTGAAAATACAGAAACAATGTGAAGATGTAGGCCATCAGCCTAGGGAACTGGTAACAAATTTAGACTATAATTCTACCACAAAGCAGAATCACTGAACTCCTAGTTTCCTGAAAGATATAGATAAAGATTTGACACAAATTCCTAAGTTGTTTTTACAGGAAGCAGACCCCCTGCAGATAAAAATTCTGACCATATGAACATAGACTCTAGACTGGTTGAAATCAGGAAAGAACTGATGCTTGAAACTTTATAACTTGAATGCAACCCATCCAAGAATTGTCCACAGTTTGATCATGCCCTGCTCCTTGAACACTATAAAACTCACTACCCACTCCACGGTGGGTCCCATGGTCTTGAGGGCATTAGCCCACTGGGCCCCCCTTTGCTTGCAAAGCAAAGCAATAGTAGCTACTCTTTTCTGCTTCACTCACAACTCTGTTTCCCCATTTCTATTCAGCACTAGTGAACAGAGGCCAAATTTTGGCAATAATGAAGCATATAAGTGTCTTTGGAAATACTAAAATATATTGTTTTACTAGACATGGGTATGGTTATATGTGATTAATTACTTCTCAGTAGTTCAAAGCACTGTAAAATATTGCATTGTTTTTTTCTAATATGCATTATTATAATTTTATAAAAAAGAAGTTTAAATAATTAAAAATATTATTTTTTGTCCAATAATGTGACTTCTTCAGCATAGAAATCTCTAAGATTTAGCTATTTAATTTTCTAACTTTCCCATAGCAATATAATTTCTAATTATTTTCTAGGCATCTAAAGTTTTTTATTCAAAATTATTCTCCATATTTTCTCCTTAAACATCATGCTGCTTATCCCTTGCATCATATTTCATTTTTATAAGCAAATAAACTTCAGCCTGGCCTACACTGTTTTCCTTCTTATTTCTTTCTTGCATATCTCCTAAACTTCCCTTCAAATGCCTTCTCTGTGCATTTTAATCACCATATATAATTTCCATTTTATCATTTTTGGTCTTATATATGAGATTCTATTTGCATGACCCCTTCTTTCAACAATCCTCCAGGGCAGTTACCATATATCAATCTCATTGTTTCACTGCACAATTAGGTTTATAAATATGTGTTCAAACCATGCTTTTAAAATTATTTTTAAACAGAATGTGCTGATAATTTATCATTTCAGTTCTGTATATCCCATATTTTCCATCATTATCCAATTGCCTTCTGTGTATCAATTATTTGAAAACAATGACTAAGTAAG
The DNA here is from genome assembly GCF_033118175.1 of Dama dama. NCBI lineage: Eukaryota > Metazoa > Chordata > Mammalia > Artiodactyla > Cervidae > Dama > Dama dama. Next base: position 63,415,822 of record NC_083710.1, on the reverse strand, counting down.
TTTGAAAAATTAGGTAAATCTGTTTACTCTGAGTTCTCTCTAAAGCACATAAGCAATTTACAAATAATGGGGGTGTTTGTCTTCATAAGGTGCTATTCATGGTCAGTAGTGAGTATAAATCATCAATACATGGGTGTTGACTGTCTCAAGATCTGGAGACTAACATATAATGATCACTGACCGACTTTAATAAATTTAGTAATCAGATATGTATTAGAATAGATTTTTGTGTTCGGACAGGCAAATTCTACTCCTCTAATTAAAAAGTGATTATTATCACTTGTTTCTTTTTGTTTTAACAAAGCAGAATGCCATTTTCAAACATGTTTTCTCTATCATGAAATACATCATTAAATTTTTGCTAAAATATATTTCTCAGGATTTGATATTGATTGTAGAGAAAAAAAGGACACCCTAACATATGATAAATTATAGTTAAGTGCCTGAGTACTTTTGGTAACCTTCTATTAGTCATCTCAGTGTGTTATTAATTTCTCAGAATATTTCATGCATATGTTTTAAAGCCAATTGGGTAATAGATATTTCATTTGTTATATCAGGTTTAAGCAGTCCAAAATATACTCTCAGGAAGCATAATTAGATGGTGGTTTATAAAATTGCCTTAATATATAAATAGAACAAAACTAAGTCAAGTGAACCGAAGATAAAGATATGAATGGTTAACGAAAACTCATTTGTATTCTGAGCAGTAATAGTTTAGAAAGAGTTATGATTTTGAAATACATTTAAGCAATATACTTAAAAGATACAGAAACATTTTATGTTTGTTATTGAAATCATGCCATTTTAAATGTCCTTGAAACAACTATGAGCATTGGATGAGAAATATATCCTGCCCAAAGAGAGTGTAAACACCATTTCATATTTTTACCAAATTAAATTAGAACGAGTAAAGGTCAAGGTATCTGTTAGCTGGATATTTTATTATGATTTTATTCATTACATGATCTAAAATCAGGACAAGAAAAAGTTTTCTGATTCTATGTCTGTGCTTAAGAGAAATATGGAGAAACAGCTATGCTGAAATTTAAAAATTATGAGGTCAATGAATCATATACTAGTTACAGATTGCTATGACAGTACAATGATAGTGTTATAAAAGAATGTGAATTAAGTAAATATGGGAATCAAACTATCATAATTAACTTGGTGTAAAAATGACTGTAATATACCAGAGAAAATTTTGAAGAAAAAACTGATTTATCTGTAGTATCAAAAAATGTGAATTTAAATTTTAATTAGTTTAAGTTAACAATATAAATATGCTGCCATGTGTGCACATGTAATTTAGCAAAAAATAGAGTTCAAATATTTGAAATATTAAAATTATTATGGAAAATAAATTTTTGATTATTGTTAACATGACTTAAAACAAAGATTATTTCTTTAATCACTTCACTATCACCAAAAGAAGAATGAGAGCAAGAGCAAAAGCTAGAAAGAGATTCATCACATTTTTAAAGACATGTATTTCAGTGTAAAATACATGTTAATAATAAAATACTGGTAAGTCTAGAAAGCTTCCCTGGTGGCTCCGATAATAAAGAATCAGTCTGCAATGCAGGAGACCTGGGTTCGATCCCTGGATGGGGAAGAGTCCTTGGAGAAAGGCATGTCAACCCACTCCAGTATACTTGCCTGGAGAATTCCCATGGACAGAGGAGTCTGGCAGGCTACAGTCCATGGGGTCACAAAGAGTCCGACATGACTAAGTGACTAAGCACAGAGTAAGTCAAAATAGAAGGCAAATTTTTAATTTTCTTTGCCCAAAGTTACACATAATTTATGCATTTGTAACTCACCATAATGGGCCATGAATAATTAAAAAAATAAATAAAATCAAGAGTCCAAATATTTTATAAATCAAAATCCTGGGGCAGAGTGAACTTTGATACTAAAGAAGAAAGGAACCTGCAAAGATTTTTGAGTTGTGAGAGATTTTGTGAATGCTTTCATATAAATTATTTTATTTTCTCCAAATAAATTCAACAAAATCTATAAAACTAACCCCACAACTCTTGTAATGTATTCTGTGAGATGTATTTATTGATGATATTTGGCAAACAAGTGTTTTTTTTCAGTTAGTATTAGAAGAGGTAGCTTATCAGAAATGAAATGTCTTCTACTTTACCAAATTTTCCCCACTCAACAAAATAAATCATACTTCTAAAAATGTACTAAGAATGAAGAAATGCAATAAGCATACCCTACCTATAAGAAATTTAACTTTCAGTTTTCTGCAGGGAGGAACGTGGACTGAATGAACAAAGTATAATACTGGTGATGCAACAATAAGAGTTTAGTATTTAAAAGGGTTATGGGAGCAAAATAACATGTTGAAAGTTTTGGAAAGGCTTCTTTGAATTGGCAAAATGTGTACTGTACCATAATTGTAATTTGAATGCCTGTAATTAAGGGTTTAAATTATCCTATATTTTTGTCCTTTCATTGGTCAAATGAAACTGACTTCCAACTCATTTCTCTCTGATCTGTTATTGGTAACAACCCTTCCTCAATTATTTCTGTGATTTTTTTGACCAGTAGTTGACACTGAGTTTTTGTTATAGTATGATTTCTACAGGTTTTGGAAACACCATATACTCAAGACACGTCAGTATAGTGCTATTTCCTTCCCTCCAAACATCATTCTATGGCTTATCACTTAAACCTAAATATTTATCAGAAGAGATTCCTGTATTCACTTGCACACAGTAAATTAAAATTAATGTTACTCTTCTTAGAGCTGAGTTGAAATAAGGTTGTGACATTTCTATAGTCAGCATATGAACTATCATTTATTCCTTCTGATTTCAGTTTTAAAACCCATCATTAGCTAATAAACTTTGGAAGCCACTTTAGCACAAAGTACAGTGAGAAATTTGTAAATGTCTTTCCTAAATTGGTAAAGAGGGTCATATGGATGTTTACTTTCAGAAAAAGTTGAATGGACCTAGAATTTTCAATCTATCTTGTTTTTGTTTTACCTCCCTCACAAATGTAAGTGCTTTCAGAGGAGCTTGTAATATCTGAACAGTAGTGCAGAAATAGGCTTCCTTCTTAACTTCCCTACACACACACATCACACCACACCAAACAACAGACAATTAAGCTGTAGCTATTTCTACTATGGGGCTTCTCTGGTGGTTCACTGGAAACAACCCACCTGCAATGTAGGAGACATGAGTTCAATCTGTAGGTTGAAAAGATCCCATGCAGAAGGAAATGGCGAGCCACTCCAGTCTTCTAGCCTGGAAAATCCCATGGACAGAGGAGCGTGGTGGGCTACAGTCCATGGGGTTGTCAAAGAGGGAGACACAACTTAGCGATAAACAACAAAAACTATGATTTCTACTATGCTTATTAAATTACCATTTATCATCTTGACAGGCTTTCTAGGCGGTGGTAGCAGTAAAGAATCCGACTGGCAGTGCAGGAGAAATGAGAGACTCAGGTTCAATCCCTAGGTAGTGAAGATCCCCTGAAGGAGGAAATGACAAACCACTCCAGTATTCTTGCCTGGGAAATCCCATGGACAGGAAGCCTGGTGGGTATCAGTCCATGAGGCTGCAAAGTGTCAGACACAACTGAAGTGACTTAGCATGCACGCACATTATCTTGACAGCAAAAAAATTTGATTGCTATCTCTCTTTAATTCGTGGGATTCAGGAGAAAGCATAGGTAAACTCAGGTAAGTTGTTAGCTGTTTTAAGTTCCTAATATTCAATCAATTTAAAATAAATCCAACAACAACAAAACAATAACAAAACTAAAATCATCAGAGACAAGGATTAAAACATTGGTAGTAGGTCTCCACATTACCATAATCAACTATTACAGTAAAAATACAGAGAGAGGAATATTGCAAATAATTGTGGACAACAAACATCACAGGGCTATCCTTCTTGAATGAAGGAACACAGAGAAGGAGACCTCTATATTTACCCTGATTTCAGTCTGCAGGCAGTATCAAATGTTTGGTGAATTTGTGGAGCAACTGAAACTTTCTCACATTGCCAGCAGCAGTGTATAATGGTATTGGGCTTCGTAGGTGACTCAGTGGTAAAGAATATGCCTGCAATGCAGGACCAGGGATCCCATCCCTGGGTGAGGAAAATCCCCTGGAGCAGGTAAAGGCAAACCACCCCAATATCCTTGCCTGGGAATTTCCATGGACAGACGAGGGGGATGGGGTGCAAGGCAGGGAGCTACAGTCCATGGGGCAGCAAAATAGTCCTACACAACTTAGCAACTAAACCACAACGTAATGATACACTCATTTTGAAAAACACTTCAGGCATCCGGTGGGAATAGGGCCCCACGCAGACCAGCACTGACCTGGAAAGCCTTCAGAAGCAGCGACCGGAAAGCAGCAGGAGATGGTTGCAGAAAAGGGCTGACGCACAAGGCTCTTCAGGCACACAGGGTGCCATTTTCTGAAAATACTGCGAAATGACCTGTTGGTGCCCGAAATCCCTACTGAACAGTCCCCCCAGCTGTGTGCGGAGGGACACATGGTTTACGCCGGGGCCAAAGCTTCCAGCATCCTTCCTGGACCTGCCCTCGTCAACCTGCACCTTGCCTTTCTGCCCCTAGCATCCTCAGCAGATCCCTAATCCACCCATTCCCTGATGCCACTCTGATGGTAGAAATGGGCCAAATTGGCATAATTTTTCTTGTTCATAGAGAGAAGTTTCTGGAAACTCAACCACACATAAAAGCTGAGGATTGATCTGCTGTTGGCAAATGCGAGTCCCAGCTAGTCCTGCCCCTGCGCTGCTGGGCACTTCAGCAACTTCCGGCGGGTGACCCAGGGGCTGGAGACTGAGTTGCATGGGGTAAAGTTAGCTTTCCAACGTGCCTGCTGAGGGACAGGAATCCCAACCCTTTTAGATTCACTCAGTTCAGTTCAGTCTTTCTGCTGTGTCCGACTCTTTGCGACCCCATGAACCACAGCATGCCAGGCCTCCCTGTCCATCACCAACTCCCGGAGTCCACCCAAAGCTGTGCCCATCGAATCGGTGATGCTATCCAACCATCTCATCCTCTGTCATCCCTTTCTCCTCCTGCACTCAATCTTTCCCAGCATCAGGGTCTTTTCCAATGAGTCAGCTCTTCCCAGAGGTGGGCAAAATATTGGAGTTTCAGATTCAACATCAGTCCTTCCAATGAACACCCAGGATTGATCTCCTTTAGGATGGATTGGTTGGATCTCCTTGCAGTCCAAGGGACTCTCAAGAGTCTTCTCCAAAACCACAATTTGAAAGCATCAATTCTTCTGCACTCAGCTGTCTTTATAGTATTCAGTTCAGTCACTCAGTCGTGTCTGACTCTTTGCAACCCCATGAATCGCAGCACGCCAGGCCTCCCTATCCATCACCAACTCCCAGAGTTAACTCAAACTCATGTCCATCGAGTCGGTGATGCCATCCAGCCATCTCATCCTTTGTCATCCCCTTCTCCTGCCCCCAATCCCTCCCAGCATCAGGGTCTTTTCCAATGAGTCAACTCTTCGCATGAGGTGGCCAAAGTATTGGAGTTTCCATTTCAGCATCACTCCTTCCAGTGAACACCCAGGACTGATCTCCTTTAGGATGGACTGCCTGGATCTCCTTGCAGTCCAAGGGACTCTCAAGAGCCTTCTCCAATACCACAGTTCGAAAGCATCAATTCTTCGGTGCTCAGCTTTCTTAACAGTCCAACTCTCAATCCATACATGACCACCAGAAAATCCATAGCCTTGACTATACGGACCTTTGTTGGCAAAGTAATTTCTCTGCTTTTTAACATGGTTGGTCATAACTTTCCTTCCAAGGAGTAAGCGTCTTTTAATTTCATGGCTGCAGTCACCATCTGCAGTTATTTTGGAGCCCCCCAAAAATAAAATCTGACACTGTTTCCCCATTTATTTCCCATGAAGTGACGGGACCAGATGCCATGATCTTAGTTTTCTGAATGTTGAGCTTTAAGCCAACTTTTTCACTCTCCTCTTTCACTTTCATCAAGAGGCTTTTTATTTCCTCTTCACTTTCTGCCATGTGGCTTCCCTGGTGGCTAAGAGGTTAAAGTGTCTGCCCCCAATGCTGGAGACTTGGGTTCGATCCCTGGGTTGGAAAGATCCCCTGGAGAAGGAAATGGCAGGCCCCTCCAGTATTCTTGGCTGGAGAATCTCATGGACGGAGAAGCCTAGTGGGCTACAGTCCATGGGGTTGAAAAGAGTTGGACAGGACTTAGCGACTTCCCTTTCACTTTCTGCCATAAGGTTGGTGTCATCTGCACATCTGAGGTTATTGATATTTCTCACGGCAATCTTGATTCCAGCTTGTGCTTCTTCCAACCCAGTGTTTTGCATGATGTACTCTGCATATAAGTTAAATAAACAGGGTGACAATATACAGCCTTGACGTACTCCTTTTCCTATTTGGAACCAGTCTGTTGTTCCATGTCCAGTTCTAACTGTTGCTTCCTGACCTGCATACAGGTTTCTCAAGAGGCAGGTCAAGTGGTCTGGTATGCCCACCTCTTTCAGAATTTTCCACAGTTTATTGTGATCCACACAATCAAAGGCTTTGGCATAGTTAATAGTCTTAAGCAGGGCCAAATGAAAGGCAGCCAGAAGGGAAGGTTTTAACTTAAAGAGGCCCAGGATTCAACTAGACTGACTGGGACTGGAGTCTCTATTGAGATGCAAAAGGAGGAACTTAGTGGATGTTATTTTTCCACTTTGCATGAACTGAGCAGTTAAAAAAATAAAAATAAAAACACTTGGCAGCTTCTTTTGAAATTAAATATAAAGCTGCATTATGACCTGAACATTTTTAGTAGAAGTAAAATCATAAATCAAGAAAAAGATGGTGGTTTACTGGCAAAGTCATCTCTGACTTTTGAAACCCCATGGAGCAGGCTCCTCTGACCATGGGATTCTCCAACAAAAATACTGGAGTGTGTTGCCATTTCCTACTCCAGGAGATTTTCCTGACACAGGGATTGAACCAAGGTTTCCTGAATTGTAGGCAGATTCTTTACAGACTGAAAATGGTATAGGAATATTCTAGAAACTTTATTAATAAATCCAAAGCTGGTACTAATGCAAAAACTGTGAGTAGATGAGTGCTATGAAGATATATTTTTTCTTCTATTTGTGGTAAGAGATGCTGTGATCTCAATGATGATTATGCCCTCAAGAATTAAACTTCTATTTTTTTTCTTAAGACTTTTTTTATACAAGAGTTTTGGTTTACGCAAAATTGAGAAGGAGTGCAGATCTTTCCCACATATCCACTGGTCCAAGTTAGTCTTGTTTTTGCCTCAGTGCTTGGCCAGGAATATTGGTTTTACTTAAATGTATTCTTCCCGTGGTCCATAACATGGCTACTTCTAGTGATCATTGCTTCATGGGCTTCATTTGTATTCAGTGGAGAGACTGACATCCTGTGAATCACTAAGGAAAAGGAATTTTTGTCCTACAAGCACTGTCCTTAGATCTTACTGCCCTAAAAGGAGTTCAATTTCCGTATGATTGGTCCAATCACTATTAATGTGAAGAAACTAGGTTCATTGGTTTATATTGATTGGCTCTCTCTGGGGTGCAATTGAATGGGAATAACAGTCTCAAAAAATGTTTTAGAAATAAAAATCATATAGCTACCTTCTTAGTGACAATGCTAATCTAATGTGTGTGCTCAGTCCTGTCTGACTCTTTGTGACCCCATGGACTATAGCCCGCTAGGCTTCTCTGTCCATCGAATTTTCCAGGTGAGAGTACTGGAGTGAGTTGCCCTTTCATTCTCCAGAGGATCTTCCCAAAACAAGGATCAAAGCGGTATTGCTTGCCTCTCCTCTTTTGCATTGGCAGGTGGATTCTTTACCACTGTACCATGATATTGATAGAGCATTTTCAGAGAAAGTAGATTACTATAGTTGGAGGCCACAAATTGTTACCTATAAAAAACAAGGAAACAAAGCCCCACACATTTAAGCTTAAGTTGTTTTTTTTTTTTTTCTTTGAAATTAAAGAGATGTACCCAAGCCAGGTTGTGCCAGCTTTATTTATCTTACATATATAAGCCTAGATTACCAAATGCATTGGTAAAGGAAGTAGAAAACATCTATGAAAATTACATCTGAGGGTTTTAACATCAGGTTGCTTTTCTTAATCTGTGCCTTAATTTGAAAATGTCAAAGGTGTATGTCTGCAAGTAAAAGCTGTGCTTTAACTGAGAAAACTGAAAATTATGAAACTCATTTGGCTTTAGTGTAGAAATAATTCTTACTAACACAGAAAAAATAAAATTTTCTACATGAATTTTTTTGATTTCGTGGTTATTCTGGCTATTTTAATTGTATATTACTTGAAAGAAAAAGATCAAGTTTCCAGCTGTGTTGAAGGGTGATAGACTGCTATTCAAATGTTTAAATTCCCATCTTGTGCTTTACATTGTTGACAGGAAACAAGGCATGTTAATTCTGAAGTGGCTCGCTTTTAAGAGGCCATCTGCAATCACACTGGGTGGTTTGTAGGCAGTTGGTATGAAAAAGTCACTCAGCTCATTAGTGGTCCAATTAGCTGATATGTAATGCAGCACTCAGGCAAGTTGTCTGGGCTGCCGTGTAAAATCTAGGCAGGATTCTCAGCTATGGAAACTGCTAGAGACAAGAAGCAGGGGGACATCCCAGTGCAGAAAGTTACCTAGAAACTATTCTTCAAATGTCAATGAGTCATCTAATATTCCACTGAGAATATATAATTTTTCTAGATAGGTATCCTCATCAGATTGTGATATCATTCCAAGTCACTATTAATATCGGATACATTTGTGCTAAGTCACTTCAGTCGTGCCCCACTCTTTGTGACCCCCTGGACTGCAGCCCACCAGGCTCCTCTGTCCATGGAATTCTCCAGGCAAGAATACTGGCATGGACTGCCCTCTTCCCTCTTCTAGGGGATCTTCCCAAACCAGAGTTCGAATCCACATCTCTTATATCTCCTGCATTGGCAGGTGAGTTCTTTACCACTAGCGCCACCTAGGAATCCCTCACATACATATAGTTTTTATGAACAAATGCAGAAAATAAGGCCTGGTAAAATTCTTCCTGACCCACTCGTATTAGCATGAGAGTTCCTTCTACAAAACTCCTGACAGGGACAGAACACTCACTATTTCTCCTAGGCAGCCTCAATTGTATGAAATTTCTTCCCATATTGAGATGAAATCTAACTTCCATGCAACTTCCACTTACCCGTCCTTTGGAGCTACAGAGAATAAATTTAGCCTATTTTCCACATTACTCTTCTTCAGATAATGGAAGGCAGTTATCAGTTGGGTATGAGGTTTAAAAATACCTTGTTAGTGAATGAATTGGGTAATGTTCTTTTTGTTGCAAGCAACACAAATCAATTCTGGCTAGTTTAAGCCAAGAAAAAAAAATTTTTTTAAGAGACAATGGGTTTCCTGAGGTAGGAGGAGGAATTGCACAACCCAGGCATGGGAAAGAGGAATCCATGGATCGTTCAGGGAATTGCAAGAGCAGCAGTCAGAAGCTGTTGTTTCTAGGCACCATTATTTACTTTTAATGTACATTTAATTCATGACAAATTTTGATGTTTTGGTATGCATATGTACTTTTTTAAAAATGAAGATCAGTTTAGTTTGAGGGAAAAAAAATTAAGCCTCTTCATTTATGGTCTGAGATGTGTTATGCTGTACACACAATGGTGTGATGAATGAAACATCTTTTGTGCCTCTAAGTAAAACTTTCACACTTGAGTTGATGGACTTTATGAACCAAAATTAGACAAAAAATAAAAATGAGTGCTCATGAACTAATTATCGAGTTTGAAAAGGAGAATAAAGAATACATTTTCATGGAACATAACCAAAATTTCCCTGACTGAAACCATACCAAATGGTCTTACATCAAGCACTAAATCTCATGTAATGTTTCAGTCGACTTAAATCACATAAGTAGGTAAAGAAAATAATATCAAAACAAAAACACACATATTCACTCTGGCAATGCAAAGAAGAAGGAACAGTTTTTAAACATTTGTATTTTTGTTTATTTATCTACAGGAAGATACACTCATTTACCTGAGGTTTGTGAAGACATGACTAGGAGGCAAAAAAAGGTATCTCTGACTTCTAGCCTGCAGAACTATGAGAAAATAAATTTCCCTTTTATGCCATCCAGTCTGTCATACTCTGTTGTGGCAGTTCTAGTAATTTAATAAAAGTTTACATCAAGAAACAGCAATGTAGATGTTGTTTTAGTAATATTAATGAAAATTGTTTTGTGTTTCTATTACTGTGGTCAGATTTACTTGGTATCTCTAAATATTTCCTTGATAACATTTTACAATTTTAAATATAAAAATGCATATACATATATATGGGCTTCCCTGGTGGCACTCATGGTAAAGACTCTGCCTGCCAACGCAGGAGACGTAAGAGACACTGGTTTGGTCCCTAGGCTGGGGAGATCCCCTGAAGGAAGGCATGCAACCCACTCCAGTATTCTTGCCCGGAGAATTCCCATGGACAGAGGAGCCTGGCAGACTACAGTCCATGGGGTGACAAAGAGTTGGACATGACTGAAGTGACTTAGCATGCATACCTGTATATATTATTTTAAAAGGAGTAATAATATATCCAAAGTGCTCTATATCTAGATTATTTTCCCTAGAGATATCCTAATAAGAGTGTTAAAGTTCAAGTGCAAGACAAGTCTAGCAGACATTGAAGATTACATTTTTTTCCTGATTAATTGCCATTAAAATAGAACATGACTAATTGGCTAATTTTATAACCAGCGCCATTATCATTGCATTTAACATCAAACATGATATTTATTTTGCTGATATCAGCAATTGCATTTATCCCTGTTGTTCACTGGGGATAGATGTCTGCAGTTTTAATTTCTTACAGTGTGTTTTTCTGGCTTTTTTTTTTTTAAATCATGGCAATTCTGGCTTTATAGAATGTTCTGTCCTTTTCAAGTTTTTAGAGGCATTTGAGAAGCACTGGTATGATTATTCTTTTTATGTTTGGTAGAATTAACTAGTGAAGCCATCTGGTCCTGGGCTTTGAAATGATTTTTAAATTAGAAACAAAAAATAAAGAATAAGGAATACACTAATACTATATTTTATCATGTTAAAATCTCAAAATATGTTTGAGTCAGTGTGTTAAAAATCATAATAAATCACTATTTTAAAATATCAGTTTGCCCCATGTAAAAATCATGTAATTACTTCAATAATAATTTAAAACAGTTTATAATAAATCTATATACTGTCCTTGATTTTTTAGATTTACATGGTACAAAATGGTTGTTATGAGTTGATGTTATGAGTTGTTACAAGTGTTCCTCCAAAATGTATACGTTGGAGACCCAGCCCCTAATACTTCAGAATGTAACCTCCTGAAAGATAGGATCCTTACAGAGATAAGTTAAAACAAGGTCATTATAGTGGATATTAATTCAATATGACTGGTGTCTCTATTAAGAAGGGAAATTTGGACACAGAGCCATTCTCATGATGAAGGTGATAAAAAGAGACTTGGTTTGGCTTTCTATGAGAAAGAAGAAAGGTGTGGGTCAGATCCTTCCCTCTTAGACCTCAGAAGGTACCAAGCCTCTGGACGTCTTGATTTTGGACTTCTAACTTACATTCCATATCTGTTAAGATATCTGTTGTTTAAGCTGCCCAGCTTGAGATGCAGGCATCCTCCTCTTTTCAAATGTTCACTGTACACTACTTCACTTTTACAAAAGACCTGCATTAGTACCTGTTGTCACTAACTGAAAAAGGATTCAAAGAGAATTTTCACAAATAAAGGTGAAAAGTGAGAACAACGCTCAGCGTTGGTTTTGTCGTCAGCAGTTACTGAGGCAAGATGCGTCCTGAGCAACACGTGTCCCAGCAGCAAAGAGTGGCACTGCCCATCTCCTGGCCTGGAAACTACACTTGGCATCACGACCTCAAACTGACATGGTTTTGAACTGTGTCTGTGAGCGTTTATGCTGTATCTCCTTTTATTTTGTGCATCAGTCAGTAAGATACGACTAAAGGTAGTTGTTTCTTCTACTTCCTGTATGCCCTTTCAACTTAAGAAAGATGTCATAGGATTGTTCTGCTTCTGGATATTGGGGAAACCTGTACTTCGTTAAGTCAGTCCTAGAAATTTAATAAATTGGTTTTTATGAAGTTTCTACAGAGTGAGGTCATCATTTTATTTCACATGTAACTAATTCTTAAACTATTACACTATAGTTTACTCATGCTAAAATATAAATACATTATCTAATGATGAACAGTACAATTTAGATTGAGGTATATATTGTATTTGCATTTAGAGACACATATAGTTACAGATATACTTACTGATTTTCAAATGAACTTGACAAATTAAGCACTTTATTTTATTTTATTTTATGTTTTTATCTTTCACCCAGAAATATTTTATTTCTACCCAGTCTCTCTGTGCCACAGGTCCTCAGGGACTTCTGTAGCATTCGGAGATCTGGAGTCAACTGCTGACCAAGGTCCTCATCTGCATAGAGACATTTGTTAGTTGTCGTGGGGTACAGACTTCATTGTTGTATAAACAAAGGTAAACCTGGGTTTAGGCTCCTAGGATATCAGACAGAGGTCCTCAGGGATTTTAGGTATGTCCTGCTTATCTTTTTTTTTTCCATTTATTTTTATTAGTTGGAGGCTAATTACTTTACAATATCGTAGTGGGTTTTGCCATACATTGACATGAATCAGCCATGGATTTAAGGAAACCAGATCTGAAAGAGACACGTGCACCCCAATGTTCATCGCAACACTGTTTATAATAGCCAGGACATGGAAGCAACCTAGATGCCCATCAGCAGACGAGTGGATAAGGAAGCGGTGGTACATATACACCATGGAATATTACTCAGCCATTAAAAAGAATTCATTTGAATCAGTTCTAATGAGATGGATGAAACTGGAGCCCATTATACAGAGCAAAGTAAGCCAGAAAGATAAAGACCAATACAGTATACTAATGCATATATATGGAATTTAGAAAGATGGTAACGATAACCTTATATGCAAAACAGAAAAAGAGACACAGATGTACAGAACAGACTTTGGACTCTGTGGGAGAAGGTGAGGGTGGGATATTTTGAGAGAACAGCATCGAAACATGTATATTATCAAGGGTGAAACAGATCACCAGCCCAGGTTGGATCCATGAGACAAGTGCTTGGGGCTGGTGCACTGGGAATACATGTAAATACAAATTAAGCACTTTAAATTAAAGTTGTATTCCACCATATTTAGGAAGAAGAGTTGTTTTTATTTTGCTTAACTACTGGAAAAGTAAATTACATTTTAAAGCATCTATGATATATTCAGACCCTCATGATTTCACTTTGATAAACGTGAACAGATTAGAAAAACTGAAAATCTTTCTTACTTACAGAGAGGACTGTTTATTCTTCTTTTAACTTAGAACCAGTAGTCCTGAAAAGTTTAGCTGGTCATATGTATTATTTGAATCAAACAAGTGAAAGATGAACATTTTCCAATTCACCAAATACTCCACGATAAGAAATCTGATGAAAACTGAAACAAGTGCCATTTCTCAAGTAGCCCTATACTAAACATGTAAAGTTCTTATCAGTGGCCTTCACAAATATTGTGATGATTGTGATTGTTTCCGTGGTGTAGCAATTTTTAAAACATAAGGAGATAAAAGATGTTTTATAATTAATTATTCAGAGCTAATATAAAACATAGTCTCATTTGAACTTTACACTTTTTTCCTCCATTGCTTCTGAAAAGTTCAGAGCTATTTGACTTGGTTTTCTATGGTATCAACCATTGGGGTGGAAACACTCCCTTAAATGAATTCTTCAGGCTATTAGCTTAGATGTGCCCCATTTATTTGTGCTCTGCTATTTTCCTGTACATATATTAGAGACTATGTAAGTAGATTCTATTACTTTCCATTACTCTCTGACCATTTAGTCTGTGATTTTGTAACTAAGGAATTTTATTATAAGATCAAAGAAACCTGTATCTAAAACATAATTTTAGAGGCATAGAATATGTATATAAATGTTTAAAATGCTTTGCTTTAGCACTATTTGAGGTGTCTAGATGTCGAACAAACTAAATAGCGGGTTATACAAATTTCTAAGGATCATGTTATGTTAAAAGACAATCATTATCAAAGCAGTGTGTTCAAAGTCACTATATAATAATTCAGCTCAAGATTTTCTCACTAGCATTTTGCCCTGAGACTTGGCATAGACATTTTCTAAGGAAGTATATGCATCAACTATTTTATTTCCTTGAGTACACTCTGAAACACATGAGAAAAGAAAAACTCAGCTTTGTGTGTGCATTCATATGAATTTGTGTCTGGTTATGTGATTGTGTTTTTAAACAAATTAACTCCATCTTATTTAGTGTTTGTCAACAACTAACAGATATGAGGTTTTATCCTATTTGCAAGCTAACAAGTTAGCCTGCTACAGTTTCACATGTATAAGCTGTGTCAGGGACAAGGCATTCATTACTCAGAGCAAGAAAAGTTGCAAAACACCAGCACTTTCTTGTGCCAACTCTCCGAACCTCAGCTCCTACAATGTGATGAGAAGAAGACCAAGATACACCCCCCAAAAAATCAACGCTACATTAAAGGAGAGGAATTCTCTGTTTAGGAAATTCGAATTGTTATACTGTGCAGTTGGGCTTCGCTGGTGGCTCAGACGGCAAAGAATCTGCCTGCAATGCGGGAGAATTCTTTACCATCAGAGCCACCAGGGAAGCCCCATTTGGTATGTAAGTCTGGAAAAAAATTATTTAACAAATATAAAGAAACATGTAAGAGGTTATTTGGTTCATGTTTCACCTTATGAGGAGTTTGAATTTTAAACTACTCAGGACATCATTTACATACAAAATTCAATGACTAGAATTTTACCAATATATTTTGGAGATATTGTTGAAATTATTTTTGACAGAGAAAGAAATTTTTCAAATTATTTTATTTGTACATTAAGCCCAGTTATTTATCTCTGACAACTAGAACATTTACTTAAGTAAATGTCACCTGTAGTGTTCATTTTGGACTTCCGAAGTGGCTCACCAGTAAAGAATCTGCCTCTAAAGCAGGAGACATGGGTTCAACTCCTGTGTTGGAAAGATCCCCTGGAGGAGGTCCTGGCAGCCCAGTACAGTATTCTTGCCTGAGGAATTCCATGGACAGAGAAGCCTGCTAGGCTACAGTCCATAGGGTCACGAAGAGGTGGACACGACTAAAGTGACTGAGTACACATGCTCACATATGTAGTGTTTATTTTATCCAGGTTAATAAATCCTAGAGATTTAATTAGGGGCTCCCCTAGGAGCTCAACTGGTAAAGAAACTGCCCACAATGCTGAGACCTCAGTTCGATTCCTGGGTTGGGAAGATTCCCTGGAAAAGAGAATGGCACCCCACTCCCGTATGCTTGCCTGGAGAATTCCCATGGACAGAGGAGCCTGGTAGGCTCATGTGTTTGTGTTTCTAAATAAGTTTCTGAAGGGAATTTTTTTGAATTTTCCCCAGATTACCATATGTATTTTAAAGAATACTGTACTATTCATTTTTATTTCCTGTTCCAGTAATTTTGTCACTTGTAATCAAATAGAAAATGCTGATTGTTGAAGTGTACCAGACATTGACATAGCTGGGCCATACAAATTCAAGTGTATGCAGTTTGGATTTTGTGTTGCCGTGATTCCTACATACATCCATCTTACTGTCTATGAAAGAGAGTCATTAAATAGCAATAATAAAAATCACATAGATATGTGTGAATATATATATGTACATATGTATATATATGTATGTATATATATGTATATATATATATACATTTGTGTGTTTAATTTTGATTCATAGATGTATAAATATGGTGAACTGGGCTGTTCTGACTGAACCCCAACTCAAGCTTACATGACCTAACCCCCCTAATGTAACCCCACTATTATATTGGGTATACCATAACATTTAAAACATACTTTGTGGCTGCAATTTAAATAACTGAAACCTTCGTATCATACAAATTAAGAATCAACTCAATATAAAAGGACACTAGAAGATTATGGGGTTATGGGAACCAGATGTATATTAAGAGTTGGCATCTGAGAAATAAGACAAACTGGAGTCTATGAACTTGGAAAACAAAAAAATCCCATGAAATGAAGAGGGAAAAAAGAAAGATCAATGAATAACTTAGTGGATATTAATGAAGAAGGAAAAAGAGAAATCAGTGACCAAAAAAGCATAAGTAGAATAGTTAACATAAATGCAAATATATCTATCAACAATCATAAGAGACAGAAATATATATTCCGTATATTTACAGAAAAAACAAATAATAGGAGGTTCACATAGCAATACAAGTTTTACTACTCCTTTATATAACTGTCAATTCTTTTCCTCAAATTTAAGAATATACTAAAAAAAGAAATATTATTTTATAATGCTAGTACAATCTTTAGGAACAATGCAAGGAAAATATAAAAACATCACACAGATCACATGCCCTGATGGTAAAAATGTATACTATAATAAAAGTATAATGAACTATAACTTTAGAAATGACATGCATGTACTCTCAAATAAATATTGAGTAAAAGAGAAAATCATAGGTGAGACTTAGAAACATTTACTCTAAAAATAGTAAAAGTTCTCTGTATGAAAACTTGTAGGCACAGCTATAGCATTCGCAGAATAAACAAAAAGGAAGGAAAAAAATATATATGTGAGCATAAAAGCAAGAACAAAGGTGAGAAAGACCACCAATGATCAAAAAGAGAAAACTGTGTATTGTGAAATCATTCAATCTGCAAAACTGTATGTTGTAAAATCAAAATCTGAAGACAGAACTCTTACTTTCTTTCGCATACTCATCTTTGATTACTCTAAATCTATTCAACCTAGCAATTTTAATAACATTTTGTTAAATCTTTAAATACTAAGCAATTACTTTCTATTTTAAAGATATTAAGATAATATTAGATAAAGAATAAGCAAACAAAATCACTTTGTAATGCTAGTAAAATCTTGAAACTGGTCGGAGGTAACAGAAGAAAATTTAAAAAATCTGTCGTTAATCAAAGTTGCAATATTTGTAAACAAATTGCAAGCAACTCATATTCTATAATATATGACAAATAAAAATAGAGAATTACTAGGTAGCATTTAATTGAAGAATGAAGCTATTTTAGCATTGTATGTTATAAATTAAACATTAAAAAACTAGTGCTAATTTGCTATGATTATCAAATTAGATACTGAAGAATGTCAATGAATTCTGATGCTAATTTTTGGTAAAAATCAGCAATATTAAAATAAAATTAAATATCATGAACTATGGTAAGCTTCCCACATGGCTCAGAGGGTAAAGAATCTGCCTACAATGCGGGAGGCCTGGGTTCAGTCCCTGGGTTGGGAAGACCCCCTGGATGAGGGCATGGCAAACCACTCCAGTATTCTTGCCTGGAAAACCCCCATGGACAGAGGAGCCTGGCGGGCTGCAATCCATGGAGTCACAAAGAGTCATACATGACTGAGCAACTAAGCACATTTTAGACTACTTAGATTTTAAAAACTTAGAAAAATACTAAATAAAACATTATACTCAATAGCAAATTTTAAATTTATCTATTAAATCAACAAAAACCTAAGGATTTTTATCAATACTAGTTTGAACAGTAAACCAAATTTCCTATCAAATATCAGGTATTTGACAAAGTCTAACTACTGGGAAGCTTATAGAGTGAATCAGCAATATTTAGTAATCTTGAAAATACTTCTATTTACCAGAAATTTTGCTTTTAGGCATATTGTCTAAAGAATCTCTTGCACACACATGTCGGGATATGTGTGATACTGTTTATAGCAGTAAAATTTGGAAAAACATGACTTGTCCACCAATATGGGACAAGATCATTAAATTATAGGACATTGTAAAGTAGAATGCTATATGGCAGCTAAAGAATAGAACATAACCATACCACATATTTTAATATTATTAGTCTTAAAGCAAAATGTTAATCGAAGAATCAAGAAGTTGTCAGGATATGTACATGTGAAAACACACAGGCCAACTTGAAACACACATAAACACACAAATAAAGCCTATGTGTGGTTTATCAATGTACATACAGCAGCAGCATAAAAACAAAACTTTCTGTTCTGTGTGGACCATGGCCAGTGTTCAAAAAGATAAGATTAGATGAATAGGTGTGCTTCTTCAGGTCTCTCCTGATTCAGGGAAAGAAGTTAGAGTCCTGCCTTTTTCTTCACTTGGCTGTTGATAGACTGCAGGTAAGCGCTGTTTCCAGATGAGAAAATTCACCTTGTCTGGAAATAGTCAACTGTGATCTCCATGCCTAGTAGGCCAGAACGAGGAAGATATTTCAGTCTTGCCCTGACTCTGACTTTAACCTGAGTCTGGGTTTTTTTTTCCCTTTGGTTCTCTAGGCAATGCTAATTTATTTGCTTGACTTGCCATAACCAATCTAATAAAGATCACACTTTCAAATACTAAAAATGATTGAGACACACTAAAGGCAGAGGTGAATATCTGTGTATCTCAAATTAACACCTGAGAAAAGTTTTTTCAGAATTTTTTTAAAGGCTGAAATCATTTCATATGTACACTCAAAAGATGAGCTCTCCATATTGAGCAAAATACACAATCATAAAATATGACAAAATAATGTTAATTTTGATTCATTTTACTGATTTCAAAAGTGTCTCATTTTTATAGAACCATGCATTTACTGGAAAGGAATGAAAACAAGAGTATCTGCACTAGCCAATTCTCCATACTTTGACATTCACCAGCTTTTCTTTATTATCTGTTTAACAACTCAGTGATAAGTATCCCACCATTCTCACCCTGGAAGTAAAATTCTGAAGCTATTACAGGGTAGCAGTTCTAATTATTGTAAAGCTTTTATGACATTACACACATCTGCTTTGCAAAATCTCTATACTTCAGAGCCACAGGTAAAATATCTAAATTCTATTTGCAAAGGAAGCATTTTAAATATCTGAAATATCATATTTGTCTGAAATTTCACCCAGTCTAATAAATACTCCCTTAGAACTCCTATGACAAGGTTTCTTTCCTCTCTATCCTTACTGCTATCACTTGGAAGAAATCCAGCTTAACAATATTCTTGTTAAATCATGCTTATGAGTACTATGTGTGACAGTTCAATTGAAGTCTGAGAATCAGGCAAAGAGCAGATAGATTAGAATTGTGTGAAAAATATTTACCATTTAATGGTGTTATCATGATTAATCTATTTCTTTCTGTCTCTAAAAAGAACCAAATGTACTGCTTGCCTGTGTTTTGCATCCAGTTTTTTGTGCAAAGCACAGAAAAAATTTTTCTCTACAGCTATTAGGCTTAAATTTCTTTGTTATTATTTTTGCAGTCAGATTATAATGGTGAGCCATTAAACTGTACTTTATATGAACTGTTCCACCCAGTAACTGTACAATTTTTAAACTATATGTTTTTACTAAATTTCAGGCTTTTGAAAAAAATTTATCAACTTGTCATATTTACTATGTTAGTTATTTTCTTTATGTTTGTGCCATCTGCCAATTTAAACAATGTCTTCCTAAATCCAATTTTTTTGAAAAGATGAGGTTGAAGAGAGAGATTTACTAAATTGATCTCTTTCTTTGTATTCCCAGAGTCTAGCAATATTTAGTGACAATGAACTGATATTTATGTAATGATGAATCCTTAGTTAGGGGACTCCAGTTCATTCATCACTAGATTTTCAGCTGGAGTGGTTAACTATCTATGAATTTATTTAAATGATTTATGTGTGTTTGTTGCTCAATCGTGTCCGACTCTACAACCTCATGGACTGTAGCCTGACAGGCTTCTCAGTCCATGGGATTCTCCAGGCAAGAATACTGGAGTGGGTTGCCATTCCCTTCTCCAAAATGATTTATGATTGAGCTCAGATTTTTTTCAAATATCTGAAGTAGAATCTCACTAATGACTTAACATTGATAATGCCTTTTAATCAGTTCCTCTTTCTTCCATCTTCTTCCTATTTCTATTCATCCCGTTTCCTCTTGTTAGATAAAATTTCCTAAGACTCAACTCTGATTAAAATATTGACCAACAGAGAAGCCATATCTAGTGTAAGAGCCTCATTACTAGTTGCACCACATTTATCAAAAATTTTTCTTATCTTTCCAATCAAAACTGATGAAATCCTCTGAATTTAATGTTTTTAACCATTCTTAAACTTCTGAAGTTAAATGCAACCCTCTTAAATTACAGATCCCTGACTTCTTGTTGTTTAGTCTCTATGCTGTGTCCAACTCTTTTGCAACCCCATTGACTGTAAACCACCAGGCTCCTCTGTCCATGAAATTTCCAAGGCAAGAATACAGGAGTGGGTTTCTATTTCCTTCACCAAGGGATTTTCCTGACCCAGGGATCGAACCTGGGTCTCCTGCGTTGGCAGGCAGATTCTTTACCAGTGGCTTACCTCTGTTGTAAATGACAACAACAGTTATTAATTACTATGTTGGATGGAATTTAGAGATCAGCACTTTATACAAAATAAAAGTTATGCTAATAAAGATTTCATAATTTCTACTTAATAGTTCCATCTGGAAAGTAAAGCCAGGATTTAAACCCAGGTCTAGCTCACTAAATTAGTGTGTTTGTAATTGTTCTACTTTTTCCTGTAACCTCCTAGAGTATTTTGTCATTTAGTTGCACTTCATCCTTTTACAGTGATACCTAGAGTTATACCCAAGTTCTTTAGAGAGTTCATGGGGAAAAAAAAAATTCTTCCCTCTTTCTCTTTGTTGTGGCTTTCTCTAATTTCTCCACTGCTCACACTGTCCTCTCCTTTTTCTTACAAACCTTTCTTCCTCTATTTCTTCCTTTCACTCAATTTATAGTTAAACACTGGATAAAAAAAGCTAACTTTTCAAATTTTCTCATCAAAAATTGAGGAAGAGTTGGCTCACTTTTCCCTTATTTATTATTTTTCCTCACATTATCCTTAATTTCCTGAACTGATGCTTAAAATGTCATGAATAAGACACTGGGTAGTTCCAAATACTAATACTTGTTTTACTATCAGTTTTAATTTGTTCATACCATTGAAGTTTCTCTAGTTTCTTTACTTTAGTCTTTTTATCTATTAATTAATAATTTGGCAATAATTTTGAAAAAGCAAATTATTGGTTGATAGCCAGAAACTAGTTTTGTAAATAATAATTTAAGCATGCTTTGTTTGTACCTCAGAAGTTTCTGTCAGGTGTAATCAAAAGTTGTCTTTTAACCATTTCTGTTTCCCAATATGCTTCACCAAGTATCTCTAAAATAAAACACGGACTACAGAAATGGTAAACACTATATACTTAGGATGGAATTCCAGCTGAGCTATTTAAAACCCTAAAAGATGATGCTATTAAAGTGCTGCACTCAATATGCCATCAAATTGGGAAAACATCAGGGGCCACAGGACTGGAAAAAAGTCAGCTTTCATTCCAATCCCAAAGAAGGGCAATGCCAAAGAATGTTTAAGTGTTAGTTGCCCAATTGTGTCAGACTCCTTGCGACCCTATGGACTATAACCCACCAGGCTGCTTTGTCCATGGAATTCTCCAGGCAAGAATACTAGAGTGGGAAGCCACTCCCTTCTCCAGGGGATCTTCCCAACCCAGGGATCAAACCTGGGTCTCCTGCATCACAGGCAGTTTCTTTACTATCTGAGACACCTGGGGAGCCCAAAGACACTGGGCACAGCCTAAAGGGAAAGGTCCCCCTGAGACTCGAACTCAGATCTCTGGATTCAGAGTCCAGAGTGCTCACCATTATACCATGGAACTACGGTATGCTGTATGATGTCTTTCAGTTTTAGTGGTTGGCTGGCTGGTTAGCTTTGAGACCTCATTCACATGTCAGCCAACGTCAGGTCATGTGTCTTTCTTAAGGAGGCTTGATTGTATTAAATCTCTTAATGTTTGTGTGCTTTGCAAAGGACAGTTTGAGATGAGACTAATCCTCAAGTGAATGTGTTTCTCAAGCATCCTCCTGGGTCACATTGACAAATGTCCCACTGCCATAAGCAAGGCTCATGCCCAAGATTGTACTGGAGAAGTTGATAGACACACCAATTTCATTTGTCTGTTTATTCATAAATGCATTAGCTCATTTTGCTACCTAGAGAGAAGTGTCAGCATGTCAGGAAGTCAGATGATCATATTATCCTTGGGATTTAGACATGAAGAGTACAGAATGCATGGATCAAAGAACAGAGGACACTGAATATCCAGACAGCTCAGCAAGAGCTGCCTGAAGGCATGTCTACCTTTAGCAGAACAATGCATAGATAAGTCAGTGTGGACATATCCTGGTGCCAATAGCAAAATGTGATCATAGACTCTTTCCTGGAATGAAGATGCTGCCCTGCAGAGGTGATTTTTTGTTCTGATAATAAATTCTGGCTAAATCTATGCAAATCATTGTAGTTAACTCACACTAAGTATGTATGTTTATATACATGCACAAGCTTCTGTACACACAAAACCCAGCTAGTCCTGATTAAAGTTGTTAAACAAACACTGATACTTGAATGTTGGATTCATTCTCTTGGAAAGATACTCTTGTTTGTCTTTTCGGTCTTCCTTCAAGTCAAAAGTGGATGTGACTAAGGCTGTTCATATATAACTCAGGTTTGAATGGAAGCTTCCGGTGCCTACAATATAACTTTACTTTTGCTCTGATGAGTCTGAATGTCACATGAATAAAACTGACACAACTAAATGAACATTTATTTAAGAGATTTTTACCACGAAAATGTCTATCTTAAATCAAGCATATAATCAATAGACAAACTGAGTATTATAATTTATTATGTCTCCTGTCTTTTTAAAATAATCCTCATAGATGACAAAGAGTCTCTAAAAATAACTATCAAGTGTTTTGTTCTCTGTGCACCTAGAAACTATGCTATCAGCAGTTCTTAAAAATAAAAAAGAAAAGCCTCATCTACTGCTCTGTTACTCTAATTTCACGTAAAATAAAAATGAAAGACTTTTATCAATATATATATATATATATATATATCATTAAAAGAGTGCCTTTCATTGCTTCTAATTACTGGCAAGGCTTTTATTCAAAATAAGCCATTTATTCAATAAATTTTTAGTGTTTTTGTATAGGCAAAATATACACAATCTCATAAAAATACTTATGTATTCTGAGACAATGTAATAGCATTATTACATTTTACCAAATATTTATTCATTCTACTGTACTATCACAGAAAGCTCTCTCTAACATTCAACTTCAGTGTTTGCATGTATATTCAAAATATATACGTGCATATTAGCACATGTGTAAATTAACCTATGATTGTTTCCTGCAAAATCTATTTTTAAAATAACAATTTTTCTCTTTTCAAAAATAATTAGTGTCCAAAATAGTGTTCTCCACTTAGAATATATTTATTTTGCACTATAGCAGAATATCTATCTTTGAAAGAAAAATTTACAACCCACTATATATCTAGGGTTTATGAAGATTGGGAGACTCTCAGCTTTACTAAAAAGCATCATCCTCTTAGTTACTAGATGACATCCATTAATGTGCCATTCATATTCAGACATTTATTTGTCTTAAATCAAATTTTGATGTCACATATAACATAGGGATATTCTGACCATGGATAAATTTAACATTCTGTTTCAATTCTATTCTAGTTTAGTCCTGTAAAAGTTTATTAGGAAGAAAAATTACTCATCCACTTTTATTTAGATGGTTGAAGCTTAATTTCTTTGCCATTGTGGGACCAAAGTCATCCTTTTCCTGCTAACTGTGTGCTAGGATCATGGTAAGCTTTTAAAGAGCATCCCACTTCCATGGACAGTTCACAGCATGGGTTTTTGCTTTCTTCCAGGTCAGCTCGGATTTGTCTCTCAGATGTCCATTTTTTTCTACTAGTAAGAGAAAACACCTTTTAAAGGACTAATGTGATGACATCCACCTGGATACTCATCTTATTTTAAAATCAATTGTGCAGTATAACATAACCTAATCATGGAGTGACATTTTCATCTTTACAGAAGATTATGCAGGGCACATACTCCAGAAGGAGGAAATCTTAGGGGACATCTTAGTGTGCTGCCAGACCTTAATGACAGAATGTTAATGTAGGTGTGAGAAATGTTCTTGTAAAATTTGATCTCTAAAAAATGCAACATTTTGGGAGAATTTGAAAGGATATGTCTGACTGTACAACTGAAAATTGAAAATGTAAGGGCTGATAGGAATACGAAATGTGAGGATCTTACCGTCTATTCTGTTTCCCTAATTGATTTCATGGCATCTTTGTAACAAGACAGCCTGTGTCAGATATTTATCAAACTATTTATTTCATAAATGGGTGCTCACTTTTCCCCATAAACTAATACTGCATTGCATGGGCCATTCACATTAAATCAATCTTCTTCAACAGCTTCCTCAATTTCATCTCTTACTAAAAACAGTGTGTTCACAATTCACACAGATTCTGGATTCTCTCTTCATACTTCATTTTCTTCTAATGGACTAGCTCATTCTTTCATGAACTCATTATTGCTTTATAACATCTTGCTAAATATGTCCTCTATATATTAACCAATACACACTACTGTAATAACTAATATACACTAGTAACCTCATTTTTTTCCTTAAGGTCTTTCCTTATAGTTACAAGTTCATTGGGATTTTGATTGCCATGTCAAGATAAGAAGGCAGCAAGGTAACCAAATAAGTTGTCCTCATTTACTGTATATGAATTTATTTCTTACTTCCCATATCAGGTTCTTGTCAATTTCTCTGGTGGCTCAAATGGTAAAGAATCTGCTTGCAATGTAGGAGACCCAAGTTCAACCCCTGGGTCAAGAAGATCTCCTGCAGAAGGGAATGGAAGTCCCTTCCAGTATTCTCGCCTAGGAAATTCCATGGATAGAAGACCCTGGCGAGTTACAGTCCATGGGTTGGCAAAGTCAGACACAAATGAGAGACTAAGCATATGCATATCAGTTTCTTATCACTTACAAGCTGCCTGCTAAATCACTGACTTATGTATCAGTTTTTTTTGCTCTTGTTACATCCACTACTTGAGGCGAATTCTATACTCATTTTACATGCTCACTGTCACTGGGGTTCACTTCACGACACAGGACCCTAGACTTCTGGAGGTTGTACTATCTTGTGTTACCCCATCTGGGTGGCCTTCAAGGATGCTACAGAAGGAAGGAGGTAATGAAGATAATGGGCTTCCCTGGAGGCTCAGATGGTAAAGCCTGCAATTTGGGAGACCCAGGTCCAATCCCTGGGTCAGGAAGATCCCCTGGAGAAGGAAATGGAAACCCATTCCAGTACTCTTGCCTGGAAAATTCGATAGATGGAAGAGCCTAGAGGGCTACAGTTCATGGGGTCGCAGAGTCGGACACGACTGAGAGACTTTATTTTCACTCTCAATGAAGATAATGGCGACCTCCTTCAAAAGGTCCCATGCACACACTACTTCACTCACTGCCCCCAACCCTGCAGCAGGCCACCCCGACCCACACCTCCACCAGAGACTCCTGTACACTGACAGGCAAGTCTGGCTCAGTCTCCTGTAGGGTCACTGCTCCTTTCTCCCTGATCCTGGTGTGCACAAGGTTTTGTTTGTGCCCTCCAAAAGTCTGTTTCCCCAGTCCTGTGTAAGTTCTATAATCAAATCCCACTGACCTCCAAAGTCAAATTCCCTGGGATTCTCAGTCCCTTTGCTAGAGCCCCACGTTGGGAAATCTGTTGTGGGTCCTAAAACTTTCTTAACTGTGCAGTAATTTATTTTGTATAATTGTTCTGCACTTTGTGGGTCATCTACTCAGTGGCTCTATGGTGGGGTTAATGGTGACCTCCTTCAAGAGGACTTATGCCACATGATGTGTGACCTAGGTCTGCTGCACCCAGAGGCCCTGCCCCTGTGGCAGGCCACTGCTGACCTGTACCTCTGCAGGAGATGCTCAAACACACAAAAGGAGGTCTGACTCAGTCTCTGTGGGCCACGGGTCCTGGTGCACACAAGGTTTTGTTTGAGACCTCCAAGCATCTCTGGTGGGTATGGGATTTGATTCTAAATGTGTTACACCCCTCCTACAATCTTGCTGGGGCTTATCCTTTGCCCTTGGACATTGGTGTGTCTATTTTTGTGGGATCCAACATTCTCCTGTCAATGGTTGTTCAGCAGTGAGTTGTAATTTTGGAGTTCATAGTCACAGCTATGTTTTTTCCAGTATTCATTTATGGATGTGAGAGTTGGACTATAAAGAAAGCTGAGCACTAAAGAATTGATGCTTTGAACTGTGGTGTTGGAGAAGACTCTTGAGAGTCTCTTGGACTGCAAGGAGAGCCAACCAGTCAATCCTGAAAGTCCTTAATATTAATTGAAAGGACTGATGCTGAAGTTGAACCTCTAAACTTTGGCTACCTAATGCGAAGAACTGACTCATTGGAAAAGACCCTGATGCTGGGAAAGATTGAAGGCAGGAGAAGGGGATGACAGAAGATGAAATGGCTGGATGGTATCACTAACTTGATGGACATGAGTTTGAGCCAGCTCCAGGAGTTGGTGATGGACAGGGAGGCCTGGTGTGCCACAGTCCAGGGTCACAAAGAGTCAGATGCAACTGAACTTAACAAGCAACATCAGGGCTCTATTTTTAAAATAGAACTTGAAAAAAAAGTGAAAGTGAAATGGTTACTCCCTCAGTCGTGTCCTACTCTTTGTGACCCTATGGACTGTAGTCCACCAGAAGCCCCTGTCCATGGAATTCTCCAAGCAAGAATACTGGAGTGTGTTGTCATTCCCTTCTCCAGGGGAGATTCTCGACCCAGGAATTGAAGCCAGTCTCCTGTATTTCAGGCAGATTCTTTACCATCTGAGCCAGTAAGGAAGCCCTAGTGAGAAAAAGTAACCAGACATAAATTAAAACTGTATCATCTCATTTACACGCTTTCAAAAGCAGGCAGACTGATCCATGGTGCTGTGAATCCAGAAAGTGGTTACCTTTGGGGAAAGGTATTTGATGAAGAGAAGACATGAGGGTGGTTGCTTCCACGTGGTTCTGTTTCTTGATGTTGATTGCAGTTCAGCTCCCGAAAGCTCATTGAACTGTACCTTTTTATTTAAGCATTTTTATTTTTGTCGGTACCCAGTCAGTGTTTCAATATAATTGTAATGATAGAATATAAAACAAAATGAATACTTGAAAGCTGAATACCTGGTTAAAACTATTGATTTCCCAGTCTGAGATGACAACTTATTGTAAGGTGACTGTTATAAAATTTAAACAAGTTTATCTGCCTATGCCATAGCTTTTTAAATCTATAAAATGTTATTTACAGTCTATCCTTTGATTTAGTAAAAATTTAAGTTATGTGATCTATGAGGTGGAGCTTCATGTATTATTTGCTTTTAAGGGAGCCCACAACTCCTCCTCCCTAACATACACACAAATAAATAACACACAACACAAAAATAAAATACTTCTGGGAGTAGATACATTCAAGGCTATTAATTGGGTCAATATGCCATGGGTTTGAACTTTACATGTGATAATGAATACTTGTTGAAGTGTATTCTTTTTTTCTCTTGGTCCTGAATGGATGTCCTATTAAAAAAGGATTATGCCTAGTTTTTTCTTGGAAACAATCCTTATTTTAGAAAGGCCTGCACTGGGAAGATTAGGTCAGCCATTCTCTGAGCTGAAGGTGAATCTCCAGTTCCTCTTTTGATTTTCTTTAGAGCTGTCACTGGGCATATGCCCCTTTGTGATTACTGTTACAGTTCTTATCAAATTGATGTTGTACTACTGGCAAAAGGAGAAGAAACTGCTAAAGTTGGCCTTGAGCCTAAGAAAAATAAACCTTTAGATCAGCCTGGTCTGGCACATCAGGGTTTTAGACTACCTTTTAGCAAGAAAGTGAAAAGAATATGGCCTGATGTTCTTTAATCTGTGAATTTTTACATAGTTTTAAAAACCTGAACTCAGGGATGCTTCAATTCGAATAAAATTTTGGTTTTATGATCAAGAATCTAGTCCAACCCACTAATACCAAAAGGATTTATGGTATTATATTTTGTTGTTTTTGTTGTTCAGTCACAAAGTCAAGTCCAACTCTTTTGTGACCCCATGGACTGTAGCCCACCAGGCTCATCTGTCCCTGGGATTTTCCAGGCAAGGATATCAGAGTGGGTTGCCATTTCCTTCCCCAGGTGACCTTCCTGACCCAGGAATCAAACCAGTGTCTGCTGCATTGACAGCCAGATTCTTTACTGCTGAGACACCAGGGAAGCCTTCCCTTATGGTGTTATATAAATAGCTATTTCTGATAGACACATGCAAATTCATACATTTTTATAATATAACAAAACACAGAATCTTAACACATGTTTACAGACTGAATTTACCTATGTTTTAGAATATTAATTTTCAAATAGTTCTTCCCAGATCATGAATTACTGAATAATATGTCCCAAGTGAAGTAAGAATTACCAAGTTACCAAAGTTCCAGCTAAAATTATTTTTTCTTTCTTCACTCCATTCAATGGCTAGGACCACTTGAAATTTTTATACACTTTACATCTTTAATGCATTCCTTAGATAGGTGAGATCACTTCACTTCAAGAGGAAATTAGATTTCAAGGAACTGAGCTAGAATGATAGCTAAAAAAAAAAAAAAAAAAAAGTGAGTTTCTGGGGTTTGGCCATAGGTAAGATCAACATTTCAGCAATTTCTGACTGTGTTCCATGCATTTTATCTCATCAACGAAGACCGCAGATGGCCCTACTTGTCAATTCTACTCACCCATCCCAGAATTATTTTCTCTTCATAGCATCAGCAGTGGTTCTCTCTTATTCTTCCTGTCTCATTTTAGTTTTTCCATACTATAACATTTTTTGTTGAAAGGACTTTCTTTTTCTTTTTGCCTTTTTAGTAATGTTTTTAATGGGCTGCACTTCTGTGGTAGCTCAAACGGTGAAGAATCTGCCTACAATGCAGGACACCCAGTTTCGATCCGTGGTTCAGGTAGATCCCCTAGAGAAGGGAATGGCTACCCACTTCAGTATTCTTGCCTGAAAAATCCCATTGACAGAGGAGCCTGGCGGGCTATAGTCCATGGGGTCACAGAGTCAGATGCTAATGAGTGACTGCAGCTGCTGCTGCTGCTAAGTCACTTCAGTCGTGTCCGACTCTGTGAGACCCCAGAGACCGCAGCCCACCAGGCTCCACCGTCCCCGGGATTCTCCAGGCAAGAACACCGGAGTGGGTTACCATTTCCTTCTCCAACTGAGTGACTAAGCACATAGAATATGGTTTATGAGTTACAGCATTGGTTATTAAATTTTAATGTAAGAATATGCTAAAGAACTAATTTAAATGCAAATTCTTATAAAGATTCTGAAAAAAGTAGTCTTACACTAAAGAATGTCTGTATTTAATAGTTATTCCAGATTATTTGAGTACAGTGATTTCCACAGCATATTTTGAGATTTAGTGTATGATGGGTCAAAAATAGGTTGAAAATTAACCTAGTTAGCAGTAGATATTTCATTTTTAGAGTTTGAGGTTGAAAATCTAGCAGATAATAGGGTTTGATATTGCTTTCTTTGTACATCTTGCTTATAGTGTCCATGGAGTGTTGTTTTAGGGAAAAAATTGTGTAATCTTGTTTTTCTAGTTACTAAATAATTAGTATCTCAAGGATGTGATTGTTATTGTTCTATTCATTACTTTTTCCAGTGACCGAATCTGGGAAATTAACATTCGGGAGTTAAATATACTATGTAAATAATAGGGCATGTGACACCACCTTTGTAAAAATTACATTAGTATCATCACAGGACATTTTGTGTTTAGTAATTTTGCATCAGATACATTTTTCAAAGGAAAAAAAATGACCTACTCAAGATTTAAAATAGTAATAAAATTTGTATTTTTTTGTTTTGTCTTTATTTTTGTATTTCCTTCCTTCTTCCCCTCCTTCCTCCCTTTCATTCTCTCCCTTTCTTTTTTACTTTTTCTTTCTTTCTGCTTCAGTAACAGCCACCACAGTGATTATCACTGTATAGGTAGGTGTTCTGTAAGTGTCTGTGAATGAACAATTAAATAAATTAGTAAATGATACACTATCATAATTCCATATGCTTAGTTAAATTATATTGACTCCCTAAAGGAGACTGACTTATTACTGTACTTGGTTGAATATTGTCTCCTCAAAAATTCATGTCCTCTAGAAGTTGTAAATTAGGACTTATTTGAAAACGTGGTTCCTATATATGTAATCAAGTCAAAATGAAGTTGTACTGGATTAGGTTGGGGCTTAAATCTGTTATGAATGGTGTCCTTATAAAAAGAAAGAAATTTGGACACAGAGACACATGAACATAGTTGAAAAACAGCCATGGGAAGATGGAGACAGTAATTGAAGTAATAATACTACAAGTTAATGATACTAAAGAGAGTTTGTAGCCAACAGAAGCCAGGAGAGAAGCATGGAAATTACATATATATGTATATATATATATATATACACACATACACACATAATTGACTTAAATATTATGTTAGTTGCAGGTGTACAACAGTGTCATTCAATATTTTTATACATTACAAAATAACCACAATAGGCCTAACCACCATCTGTCACCATACATAGTTATTATAGTACTTTTGACTATATTCCCAATGCTCTGTATATTTCATTCCAGTGACTTACTTTATAGTGTAACTGGAAGCTAAAATCTCTTGATGTCCCTTACTTATTTCAGTCATCCCCCCTAACCCTTTCCACTCTGGCAACCAACTGTTTGTTCTCTGTATTAGTCTGTACCTGTTTCTTTTTTTTTTTTTTTTAATGTTTTTTCCTTTCAAAACAATTTTTTTAGGTTACCCATATAAATAAAATCATACAGTATTTGTCTTTCTCTGTCTAAATTGTTTCCTTTAGCATAATACCCACAATAGCCATCCATGTTGTTGAAAATGGCAAGATTTCATTCATCTTTTATAACTAATATTGCATTGTGTATATATACAATATATTCCTTATCTACTCATCTAATAACAAGTCATCTAATGGGAAGTTAGGTTGCTTCCATATCTTGGCTATCACGAATAATGCTGCAGTGAATATAGGAGGGTATGCGTGAGCGTATGCATTCTAAGTCACTTCAATCATGTCTTACTCTTTGAAACCCTATGGTCTGTAGCCCACAAAGCTCCTCTGTCCATTGGATCTTCCAGGCAAGAATACTGGAGTGGGTTGCCACGCCCTTCTCCAGGGGATCTTCCCTACCCATGAATCAAACTGGTGTCTCCTGAATTGGCAGGAAAGTTCTTTACCAATAGTGCCAGCTGGGAAGCCCATAGAGGTGTAAATATCTTTTCAAATTAGTTTTTTTTGTTTCTCTAGAAAAATACCCAAAAATGGGATGGAGCATGGAAAATATTCCCTGGATTCTAGAGAGTTTGCATTTACCGATTGTCGTCCGGTGTTATTGAGTCCAGCTTGCTCTTCCTGCTGCACAACAGGCCAATGAATTGGAAGGACAAGGTATTAAGGCAATGAATATGACTTTATTTGGATAGCTGTCAGACCAAGAAGATTGAAGACTAATGTCTCAAAAATAACCATTTTATTGAGGTCTGGATGCCAGATTCTTTTATAGAACAGAAATGCTGGAGAGATGAGGAAACAAAGTAAAAGCCCATTAATCTTGCAATATCTCCTAGAATGGCAAACTTCAGGGAGGGGAGGTAGTAATTGTTTCCACCCTGCCATTTACATGTAGATAGGATTATGTACAAAGGTACTTTAGTTTAACAGTCAAGCGGAGGGGCAGGATTCTCTGAGGCAGGCCATTTTGTATAATATAAGAAAAGCAGTGAAAAGTAAGCCCAAGAAACAGTTCCAAGATGGAGTTAGAATTGGCTTTTCCCAGCACCACAACAGTAATAAAATAAATTTCTATTGTTATAGGCCACAGCTTTGCAGTACTTTGTTATAGCAGACCTAGAAACCTAATACAGTGGTCAAGAATTTTTTAAAAAGTACACATAAAATGATGATTACATTCTTAATTCAATTGTCTCTTTATTTTTGTTTTTTTTAAGTAACTAAATATGCATTTCAAGTATATTCTCCCTATATATACTATTCTCTCAGTCTTACCTCTGATTCTTAAAATCTTTGTCATATATAATATGCCTGTTATAGAGTTCAACTTCATACTATTCTCTGAAAAACAGACCAGATGGTAAATTGAGAGAAGAGGTATTGTGGCAAAGAATACCGTAATGACTTTATTCAGAAAAATAGCAGACTGAGAAGATGATAGATGAGTGTCCCCAAGAACCATCTTCCCCGAATTCAGAATTCAAGCTTCTTTTTTCCTAAAACGAGAGGTGGTGTAGCTGCTTGTTGCAGCCTTCTTGGTGCTTGGCCAGACCCCAGAGGGGATGTGATTTTCCTTTGTTCTTGGAGCTGTCCACTAGGTCTTGTGATAATGTTCTTGTAAACTTTCAACAAGACAAAAGTTATTTTTTGTTCTGCAAGTTTTTATCTCTATATGAATGAAAAGTGTTATGCCTTTAAAGGTCAAGCCTGGGAGGCAAAGCCTGGAGAAAGAGCTATTATATTTATTACAGGCTATAGGCAACATCCTCTTGTTTGAGGGGACAAGTCACAGCCAGTATGACCAAGCACAAGCCACAGAGCACAACTTCTAGCTAAGGGAATAGATTCAATATGCAGTCACGTTGTTCTTCCCTGTGACATTCCCTCATGTTGTATTACATTTACAGAAATATATGTTCATAGAAATTTTATTTTAGCTTTATAATGAAAATATTTGGTAAATAATAAAATAAATATTGCATGTAAATTGTATATAGGGTATGAAATTCTGCTCTTGGAACCTCTGAAAAAGAAACTGTCATTCCAATGAATAAAGAAGAACCAGTCTTAAAAAGAGAATCAATCAACCCTAAGTTCCATCCAAAGTGTCAGACCAATAACAGACCGGCACAGAAAACAGATGAGCGATAACTCAACAAATGTTTTTGTCTTCTTTAAACTAGCATACCATTTCTTTGGAAATTTAGTTACAAGAATGCTAGAATTGCTCACTAGAAAATCAAGCCACAGGTTATTAGAGTTTAAAAGAGGAAAATCCATGACTTACAGTTGGTTTGAGATTAGGATAAGCGTTTTCTAAAACGGTTCATGCAGCTCACACTGAGTTCCAAAGGCTGAACATGTATTAATTTTAACTATATGTTTGAAGCCAGTTGTTGTGAAACTCTTGTTGATAGTGTCCCTTTGTGGGATTTGAAATAGGGTAGAATAACTCATGCTGCATTGTACCCACATGGCTTCCTACTTAAGAATTAATTGCTAACATTTTGCCTTGTCCTTATGTGCATTATGCTCTAAACATAAGGACTTTTTATAATTAAGGGAAATTGCCAGTACCCTGGCCAGCAGAGTAAATGAAAACTTTGTATTAACAACACTGTAAACCCCAGTGTTTGTGCAGGAAATTACAATAATGTCCTAAAACTCAATGTCAAGTTTTATTTCTACAATAATGATTTTTTTGGAGCTAATGCTTATTCAAGGAGAGCATAACTGTGTGAATGTAATAGGCAATGAGGTTATAGCTTTATCACTTCCAGAAATCTCTTTGTATATGTGATAAAGAATATTATTCAATTGCTTTTGAAATAAACTAGGTAATTATCAAAGTTTCTGTGAAATTCCAACTAGTATGCTTTCCAACTAGTCTTAATTTCCCAGGTATCAGGGGTAGGTTTAGGGGGAAGAGAAGGAAGGGAAAAAGTAAGGCAGGAAGGAGAAAGAGTATATAAGCTATATTTTCCAGAAATTCTGTTTCTTTCACTGAAATTATTTATTTTATTAAGGTATCATTTATATGCAGTATCACACACAAAGCTTAGGAATGGAAGTCTATTTATGAGTTTACAAATGTGTATACCCATGTACTCTATGCCCCAAATAAGTTATAAAATGTTTCTGTCACTCACAAATGTCACTTGTACACCTTCCAGTCAATTGTCATCCCCTCTGACCCTGCTGTCTTTCCAACCATTGTTCTGACATTTTTCACTATTGTCTAGATTTGCTATTCCTGGAATATTATATAAAAGAATCACTTGGGATACACTTTTGCATCTGACATTTTTAATCAACATATTTTTCTTTGAATTTAATCCATGTTGCTACACACTTCCCTAGTTCATTTACTTATTGCTGGATAGTATTCTTTCATGCGAACAAACAAAAACTTGCCTATATGTTCTCATGCCATTGGACATTTCAGTTGTTTCCAATTTGGAACTATTGTGAAAAAAAGCAGCTTTGAACATTTATGTGTGTGTCAGTGAGCTCATGGTTTATCTTGGGAAATACTTAGATATGGAACTTCTGAGTCATGGAGTGGGTGTAAATTTATAGAAAAAGAGTGTCAGAATAATATTTAAAATGATGATTCAATTTTACCTTCCAATCAGTCCTACCAGTAATTAATGATACAGCCATCTCTACTACATTTTCACCAGTATTTATTGTTGTCATAATTTAAAAGATTTTTACCACTGCAGTCAGTGCGATGATATCTCAATATGGTTTCAATTTGCACTTCTTTAATGACTAAAAACAAAGCACTTTTTATGTACATAAAATGTAAGATCAATTATTCAATGTCCCATGATAAGGTAGACTCTAGTTTTCTTGAGTTTTGCCTGTTTCTATTGTAAACTGTATACTGTTAAATCTTGATTTTTGAAAAAATGCGGTCTGTAATTTGTACTCTGCATGCATGTAAGTTAAATAAGCAGGGTGACAATATACAGCCTTAACGTACTCCTTTCCCGATTTGGAACCAGTCCATTGTTCCATGTCCAGTTCTAACTGTTGCTTCTTGACCTGATACAGATTTCTTAGGAGGCAGGTCAGGTGGTCTGGTATTCCCATTTCTTTAAGAATTTTCCATAGTTTCTTGTGATCCACACAGTCAAAGGTTTTGACATAATCAAAAAGCAAAAGTAGATGCTTTTCTGGAAATCTTTTGATTTTTTTGATGATCCAACAGATGTTGCCAATTTGATATCTGGTTCCTCGGTCAGTCTCTCCCAACAGGAAGCTTCCATAAGCCTCTTATCCTTATCCATCAGAGGGCAGACAGAATGAAAACCACAACCACAGAAAACTAACCAAACTGATCACATGGACCACAGTCTTGTCTAGCTCAATGAAATTATGAGCCATGCCATGTAGGGCCACCCAAGATGGACGGGTCATGGTGGAGAGTTCTGACAAAATGTGGTCCACTGGAGAAGGGAATGGCAAACCACTT
Source organism: Dama dama (assembly GCF_033118175.1). Classification (NCBI taxonomy): domain Eukaryota; kingdom Metazoa; phylum Chordata; class Mammalia; order Artiodactyla; family Cervidae; genus Dama; species Dama dama. Next base: position 63,380,292 of record NC_083710.1, on the reverse strand, counting down.
TAGTAGTCTTGCCTTGAGAACCCCATGAACAATATGGAAAGGCAAAAAGGTGTGACACTGAAAAACCCACTATATTGAGATATAATTGACATATAAAAAGCTCTGCATATTTAATGTATACAACTTGATGAGTTTGGAGATAAGTATATATCAATGAAACCATCACCTCATTCTATGCCATAAGCATCTTTGCGAGCTTCAGAAGTTTACTCCTGTTTTCTTTCCTATTTTTTTTTTTTTTTTACATCATATTATATCCTGGAAAACATGCACTTACTTTTACATACATTTTAAACTCTGTAATAGAGTATCTTAATGTCTGATTAAGATATAAACAGTGCTCAGTATTTTTCTATTTTTCACATATTTACCATTTCTGTTTTCCATTTCTTTGTGGAGGCTCAGATTTTGTCTGATATCCTTTAGCTTCCACCTGAAGAAATTCCTTTAACAGTTTTATTGTATAGGTCTGCTAATAGTATATTCTTTTAATTTTTTTCTGAAAATGTAAACAGTTCTTTTTCAATTAGAAGAATTTTTTACTTGAAAAAGAATTCTAGGTTAAAAGTTTGGTTTTGTTGTTGTTTTGTTTTGTATCAGCTTCTTAAGATTATCATTTCAGTGTTTTCTGTTTCTATAGTTTCTTACGGGAATTTTTGTTGTTGATATTGTTTTTAACTCAATGATCTATATTTTCACTCCTCTAATTTTAAGTGATCTTTATCTTTAGTTACCAGCAATTTTTGAAATGATTTTTCAGTTTGATTTTATTTATGTTCACCTTACATGAAAATTAGTTTGCTCTTTTTGAGGATTATTTTAGATTTTATTAGACATATAGTGCTCACTTGTGCATGGTGTTGGCTTTTGATCTAGTTTACCCATAATACTATGGAGAGAAATTTTTGAGGTTACTTTTGAACTAGTTTAGCCCTTAATATGGAGAGAGCTTTCTGTGAATTCTGGATTCCCTGCTGATTGCTGGGGGGTGTTCAAAGTGCCTCTCCAATCAGATTATTTCAAACACAATTATCTTCTAGCCTTTTATGAGTTCCAGGGGTACACATCTCACAGTCCCTGGATGATGGTTCTTATGCCAGTATTAGTTTTGTTTCATTTTCCCCAATAGTTGTTCTCTTTTTAGCCTCATGCAAAGAGTAGGCAAGTATGGGATACAGCCTAAAACTCAAGGGAAGACTGATACTTACTTATGAATCTTTTCCTCTGCCCAGCTGCTTCTTCTTTAGTACTTCCTCCTGCAATGTTTGAACATCTTAGTCACTCCAACTCTGATCTCAGCTTAAAAACACTAAGCACATATTCTATATGCTTCTATTGCCTTACAGCATGCGTGGTCAGTTGTGTCCGATTCTTTGTGGCCCGATGGACTGTAGTCGGCCAAGCTCCTCTGTCCATGGAATTTTCCAGGCAAGAATACTGGTGTGAGTTGCTATTTCCTACTCCAGGAGATCTTCCTGACTCAGGGATCGAAATGGTGTCTCCTGCATTAGTAGGTGGATTCTTTACCACTGCACCACCTGGGAAGCCCTATACATGCTATGGTTTAGAAAATGTGACTAGGCAGAGCGTTAGGATAATCATGGAGATCATCTCATTTAGCAACTTATATCACAGATTATATTTCTGAACTGTCTACTGCTCAACATCAATACCCATTTATTTTGTGCTCCTGCCCAGTTATTTAGTTGTTTATGATAAAAGGCTTTCCAGGTGGCACTAGTGGTAAAGAACCTTCCTGCTAATGCAGAAGACATAAGAGACTCAGATTTGATCCCTAGGTGGGGAAGATCCCCTGGATGAGGGCACGGCAACCCATTCCAGTATTCTTGCCTGGAGAATCTCTATAAACAGGGGAGCCTGGATAGCTACAGTCCATAGGGTTGCAAAGAGTCAGACACGACTGAAGTGACTTTGCACACACATGATGCAAGGACTTGTATTTATTACAAGCTCAGGATTGGAGGTATAAGTTTGTTGTAGAGTTTCAATTATGAATGCTTATTTCTGAATTTTAAGTTTATTAGTTTTATTATGCTATTGAAATCACCAAAACTGTTTGTTATAAACACTGGCTGTGAGAATGTATTAATATATTTGTGAACCCCTTCCTGTTTTATATCCCAGAGTTTAATAAACTTAAGTCATGTAACTACACGATTTCAATATACAATGTGACTCAATGCATGCACTCAATCATTTTGTTATTAATCTCTCTTCCATGATATTGTGATAATTAATGCTATGAATCTAATTGATTGGGCCACCAGGTGCCTAGAAAGTTAGCTAAACATTATTTCTGAGTGTGTCTGTAATGGCATTTCTGCATGAAAATCAGTAGACTGAGTAAAGCATATTGCTCTTCCCAATATGGGTGATCATCATTCAATCCACAAGACCTGAATTAAATAAAAGCTGAGTAAGAAAAAATTATTTCTTCCTGACTGTCTTTGAGATAGGATGTAGCTCTTAATCTGCCTCCATACTTGGACTCACACCTTCATCTCTCCTGGCTCTCAGACTCTTAGACTAGGACTGGAAATTACACCATCTGTTTTCCTGCCTTGGAACACAGATTGGAGTTATATCATTCATTCTCCTGGGTCTTTCTATTAAAAGCTGCACATCTTGGATTTTTCACTCTCCATATTTGCTAAAGACAAGTTTCCATTATATATAATGGGTCCAAATACCTTAAATATCCAAATTTAGTAGTCATTTGTACATTATGATAAAATATACTTCAGTCATATTTTGTTATGCTACATGTAGTTGACTACTGGTAGTAAACTGGAAGTACGTGTGCTAGCTATAATTTAGTCAGTATGACTCTCATTTCCTTTGTACATATTCCTATTTATTTCTTTTTACTAATTGTATTAATAAGAATTATTATTAAGCTAGTGAAATTGTAGAGTGTTTGAAAGGAGCTAATAAGTCTGGAAAGATATTGCCTGGAGATGTTCATTTCATACCTCAAGATGTGAAAATACATAAGATCCATGAAGAGAGAAGCCACATCTGTGTTTTGCAAAGGTGTATTTTTTGGGTGTCCACTTAGTGCTTCTTACATGACTGAAGTTCACAAAATGCATTCTACACAGTCTTTATTGCATTGGGCATTACAATGAACATTTTATTCTTGAAAAAGGGGGTAAGGTTTACTCTCCTTTATCAAATTATAGAGTGATATCTATAAACAAAATGTGCTTAAATATTTGAAAATTATGATAGAAGAATAAACTAACACACAGAATAGTGGCTGAATTCAATTTCTGATTATGCTGATGTCTCCACGCAAAGTTAATTACGAAAAGGAGGGAGAAAAATTAACTTAGCTTTTAAGGGACAATATTTAAAGATAAATATTTTTAGGCAAACATTGGAAAAACTATATATAAAAATGATTTGATAGCTTAAACTTTCACATGACCAAAGTTCTTACTTCTAAACAATGTCATTTTTTCCTGTCTTTTAAAAACTGGCAGACCATTTCACTCCTGTCATTTTTTCTTCAGGATTTGTTCTTGAAAACTGCTCTGAATTAGTAGTACACTACTTTTTATACTGACATCGTATCAGGTTGTTTTAGTTTTCATATTTTGTAATATTTTATTATTTGTTACTCTGTATTTTAAATGAAATATTTAGATATCAAAATAAGAATAATATTTTGTATATGTGAAAATCAACACATACACAAAATAAAAATTCTGCTAGAGCAGAGGCTATATTTTCTTCTTATATGTATGTGTGTATGTATATATATTCCTGAAGAATAGACTTGTCTGTACACAGCAGTCATATTATATATATCACTAAGTGACAGATAATTAGGTTCATTATTTGTGAAAGTCAGTCTTCAATGTTTATCTAAATCAAGTTTAATCCTCAAACAGTTATTTAAAAATTACAACAAAAAGGTATACAGAATTTTAATTTTTAGAAGAGAATTGGAAGTAACACTGCAGATGTTAGAGGAGACACATGACATTAATGATAAACAGAAGATATACTGGGTGTGTTATTACTTCCAGGTGTCTGTCATCTTATTTAATCCTCATAATAGTTGTGGTAGGTATTATTATTGCTTCTGCTTTTCAAATGAAGTAATTGAGGACTAGAGAAGTTAAAATCTTGCTAACAATCACATAATTAGTAAGTGACACAGCCAGGAGTGAAACTCAGCTTGGCACAACTCCAGATTTTGCAGTCATTGCCAAAGTGGGAAATGTTAGCCTAAGTAGCTTTAACCTATAAATGATGAGGCAGAGAAAGAAATTGTTTTACATACATATTTTACATAGGTCCTAAGATACTGTAGAAATGGTAAAATGTTAAAAAAAATGACATTTTTTTTCTATGAACATGACTTTAAAACGCTGAGTATTTCTGAGGGATCTGAACTCAAATACAATCTTACACAAAGAGTACAAGTGTTCTAACAGAAACTCTAGAACTGAATAGCACCTGCATTTTACAAATTCCTCAACTCATTTATGTAAAGGCATTTAACTCTTTTTTCTATCATATTTCAGCTTAACTTTGAAAAACAATTTCCAAGACTCTTCAAAATGAAGAGAATGTACCCCAATAATACAAACATACCATAGTTTTCTTCTTGTAAATTCCATAACTTTAGTCTGGACAATTCAGGTACCAAGTTGTCTTCATGTAAAAGTTTTTTTTTTTCAACTTGTAGATAGAAACTTTCAAATAATGAGTTTTAAAAAATAATGAGCTTTAAAAAAAAGATTCTAAATTTGTCAAGCTTATGCGATAATTTGAAGTTTGTATTCTTTTCCAGATATGTAAGTGTATGTATTGAAATCATTAAAAAAAATAGAATATAACAAATAATTTAATCACTCTTTTTACTGTGTAAGGCATATTGTGATATCCCTTATAAGTTGGATAAGTGGGATCTCCTACAACTGAGAAAGAGGCGTACTGCCCAGTGGGCAGAGAGCTAGAGTTAGAGATAGCTGTAGATTTGTAGGAAAGTCAAAGCTTCCCTCTTGGCTCAGTGGTAAAGAATATGCCTGCAATGCTGAAGACATGGGTTCAATTCCTGGGTCATGAAGATCCCATGGAGAAGGAAATGGCAACCCACTCCAGTATTCTTGCCTAGGAAATCCCAGGGATGGAGGAGCTTAGAGGGCTATAGTCCATAGGGTCACAAAGAGTTGGACATGACTTTGAGGCTAAACAACAAAGAAAAAAAAGTCAAAGTGCAAGTAACTAGAAACTTGTGAGGTTGTTAAGATTAACTTTCTGAACAATGTGACATTTGTATTAAAATTCTCCAGAAAAACAAATAATATATATGTGTGTATACACATGTTTGAACAGATTTCCTATGAAGAAATGGCACCTGTGATTGGGTCCTGAGAAGTCCCAAGATCTGTTGTCCTCAGTCTGGACACCTAGGAAAGCCACTGGTTTCATTCTGGTCCAAGTCAGAAGACCTGAGATCCAAGGGAGCCAGATGTGTAAACCCCAGCTCAAGGACAGGAGAAGACCTATGTTCTAGCTCAGTTGGGCAGGCAGGAAGGAAGAAGGGGCAAATTCCTCTTTTTTCCATATTTTGGTTCTATTCAAGGTCTCAACAGATTGGATGATGCCCACTCACATTGTGGAGGCCGATCTATTTTAGTGAGTCCACTGATTCAAATGCTAATCTCATCTGGAAACACCTTCACAGACCCGACCAGAAATATCATTTAACTTGGGCACCCCTGAACCATTCAAGTTTAGACATAAAACAAACCATCACAGCATGGATATGAGTTAAATAAAGATAAGTATTAGCCAGCTGAAGTAGGAGGAAGCATCTTCTGGAAAAAAAGAGTAAGCAAAGACCCAGTGAAGCTCTTAGTATTTTCTGACACAGTAAATAAATAAATGAATGCTGCACAAAACAACATAATTTCTCTGGAAACTATTAGAAATCAAGTGTGCTGGGCCAAGTGTCAGGAAGGATAAAAGATGAGTTTTGCACAATGGACAGGACTCAAATGATGTAGTGTCTTCTTAGAGGAGCTTTATCTTTATCTTACAATTGAAGTTTAGTTATTTAAGGAAGTGATGAGGGATTGTCCCATCTATACCTCCTGGGGTAATACTGGAGAGAGATAAAGCATTTAGAATGCAAGGAATGCTGGGACTCTAAATGCGTGGAAGATATTGCAAGAAAAAGGACAATGAAAAAAATAAACAACAAATTCTAACTTGTGAAATAAGGTATATATTGTAATACCGTTACCAGAAGGGAGAACTCTGTAGTAGTCATTTTAATAGGAACAGTAAAAAAAAAAAAAAATTCCAGGTAGAAATAACAGCAGGAAGTTGGATATATGAGTAAGACATTCAGGTTTGGAATTATATAAGTATACATGAATGTGAGAATCTAAAGTGTCTTTATGACTATTATATCGATAGCTATGGAAGTTGGGTGGATCAATAATGGGAAAAAATAAAATTTGAGGAACAGAGTCTAGGCAACTTAGGAAATGATTAAGGGACTATTTCATTCAGTAATCAACATTCCAGCCATGTTTCATATTTTTTGAAAGTGAATAACCTTAATTTTCCTGTTTTTCACAAGTCATCTGTCAAGTTGCTTACATTCAGGGAGCCACTGGTGATTACTAACACCAAGGCTTACAGGGTGAGGACTGTCCTGTATGTGAAATCCCGGTTGAGAATATGCCTCTGGGTAATTTTTCACTGAGAACATCTAATATAATTTTAGGGAACTGATTGTTAGGCCCTTAATTACAGTGACAGATGCCAGGAGGTTAAATAGAACTGAATGTTCACAAATCTGAAAACCACTTTAAAACTGATAAAGATAGAGCAAGCATAAAGATAGACAGTTTGTTATTTTAGTGGATCTTTACACCTTTTTCCATAAAAATCATATAGATCCAAACAGATCTTTTACACAGCCAGGGAGAGTATAAGAATGTGACTGTAAGAAAAAGGGGATGCACAGACAAAACCTAATTTAAGTCATTCAATTACCCATGTTTGACGACATTCCACCCTGCATACCAAATGTCTCTTGGCCTCAGTCTTAAAGCTGGATTGAGGGAGATCTTTGGCAGGCCATCATTGTCTTAGTGTAATCAGGCACTTAGCAACCCTGACATTGGCTGCTGGCATTCTTTGTTTGGAAACAGCAGTTGATTCCACAATGAACTAGTTGATTGCTAATTTTGTGCTCTAATGCAGAGAAGCGGGCGGGGGGTGGGGGGGGGGCATACTGCACCTAAATCCAGATGTCAGTGTGCTACCAAGATATGTTATTTAAAGATTATTTTCACTCACTTAGTGTTTCTATAGAGATTTTATAGTGTTTCTCAGAACCTTTGGCTCTTAATTTTCTCAATAGTGCTAAAGAAAGGTTATAATTACTTCTATAAATCTTCCCTGAACTATACAAATATTAGAAGAATGAGCATATTACTTACTGATAGAATTAATGCAATGAATGTAAGTAACCTCGCAGTACTCTTATGATATGAAGAGACTTAAAGGAGCATATAAGCTAAAAAGTTGAACATTTGAGGGAGGTTCAGCAGGGAGGGGAGTTTTCCATAGTGTGAGTGAGCCTCAAACAATTAGCTGAAGGACTGAGTAAAATAAACAATCTGCCTCCCTGAGTAAGAGGGAACTCTTTAGTAAACTACCCACAAGTATCATCTGTACCATCTCCTCTCCTGGGTCTCAAACCTGCTGTCCTACACTACAGAGTTGGAATTGCTAGTCTCCATAATCATGCGAGTCAATTCCTTATAATACATCATATAGATATAAATATTTATGTAATATAAATAAATATCTAAATATTATATATAATACATAAATATAAAATAAATATCTGAATATATTTATAAATCATATTACCTTTTACATAGGGCTTCCCAGGTGGCTTGGGCTTCCCCAGTGGCTCAGAAGTGGGTAAAGAATTCACCCACAATGCAGGAGCCAACAAAGACACTAGTCTGATCCCTCCGTCAGGAAGATTCCCTGGAGAACGAAATGGCAACCCACTCCAGTATTCTTGCCTGGGAAATCCCACGGACAGAGGAACCTGACAGACAAGAGTCCAAAGGGTCGCAAAGAGTCGGACATGACTGAGCGACTAAGCAACACATCGCATGTGGCTCAGTGGTAAAGAATCCACTTACCAATACAAGAGACACAACTTTGATCCCTAGAACCGGGAAGATCCCCTGCAGCAGGAAATGGTAACCCATGTCAGTATTCTTGCCTGGAAAATCCCATGGAGAAAGGAACCTGGCGAGCTACAGTCCATGGGATCACAAAGAGTCAGACACAACTGAGCACACACACATATCTCTTACATATGATTTAGATATGCATATATATATATATGACTCTTGAAAAATCGGTAATTTAAGGAAAGACTTGAGTATGATCCTGCCTCTAGTGCAGTCCCAGCTGATGAAGGAAAGCTCTTCCTTACAGAGTACCAGATAAATGTATCTGTTTCTCTGGAGACCAGACTAAAACAGACTCTACTTATTTTTCTACCCAGTGTAAATTAGCATTAAAATTCTCAGTCAATTTACCAACTTTCTTTTCAGTCATTTATGTAGGCCTGAATAAAATTTATCTGTATCCTGCATGCAAAATTTCCATCTACTTACAATGAGTAAGCGCACTGGCAGAAGCTTTCATTCATAAGGATTGCCAAATTTGAGTTCCTGGATCCCCGCCAGACCCTAAGCAATGAGGCAATGCATATTGTAACATAGCGCTGCTGGGGAAGACATCCAGCAAGACAGATGCCCGTGAGATGACAGCTGCAGGCTGGCGAGGTGAGGAGGGAAGCCACCAGCGCAAATGCCGCAAGCGCTCACCCAGGCACAACTTCACACAACGTGATGCAGCAACGGGGTGTGGAGAAACAGCAGTGGACAGGCTGTCTTCGGCAACAGTAATTGTAAATGGGTGACTCATGTGTAGTAAAGGCATCAGTTACTCCACAGGGAGAAGGGAAGTGACACGGCATAAAGGCATCAGCTCTCACAGAAAATAATACTTTCTATGAGAAAGGTTGACATTTATGAGGTGTGTAAAGGGAATCGGTCGTCCTTGAAGCACATTTATACAAATAAACAACAGTGGTCCTTCCTTTTTTGTTTTAAATGCAAAGATCAGTTTAGCACAAATAATATTTGTTACTGGGGTAGAGCAAGCACTTTTAATTCTATTTTTTATAAGTGAAGTTGGAGAAGTATGCATTTTACAAATACAATGAGGGAAAATCCTTAATGAAATTCTAATTTAATTACATGAGCAGTACAACGCGATACTTCGTGTTATTTACATTAAATGCTTTTCACTATTTCTCTTTTACATTGCTTCTCTATTCAACTTCAAGTGGTAGTAGCTAGCTTTATTGAGCTGTATGTTTTGCAGCTTTCAAAAATTATCTAACACCAATGTTCAATAATATGTTTTTCGGAACTATAGGCTATTAAATAAAGACACTCATACAAACAGTAGTATGTTAAATGTTTGTATGACATGATGTATGACTATTAAATCTTCTGTTAGTGTCTTTGTGATATGAGAGTTGCTGAGTAACAAGGATGTTTCCTATGGAAAATGCCCTAAAGCATTATTTTTAGTTCATTTAATTCAGTAGTTTAAAGAATTCAAGATACTCTTGGGTCCCTAAAAAGTATTGATATAAATGATATATTGATTTATATCTTTTTTGATATAAATGATCTAGGCCACTTTGCGGCAATTTTAATTCAGAAAAGATCAAAATTTAATAGAAATTTATTTTCTGGATTTTGTTTTATAGAAAGAATTGAGGTTCCAAAGTTTAGTGCATTTTCGCACATTATTTAACTTGCCAAATGTTGCATTGCAAAAGTGCCATGCTTTTTACGACTTTTGACTTTGTTTTTCTTCTCAATGTAAAAATCACGTTTTTTCCTATATTTAAAATATTGATATATAATTTGCTTCCTTGGGACATGTTCCTGTACTTGCAATAATTAAAAAATAGGACATGGAGGGCTAAAGGGTAGGTGGAAACTTGGATTTAATCCTCATGGAGTTCATGACATTGTGGACACAAAGTAAATATAAAAGTCCTCCTTAAAATATAGGAACATGTGGTGGAACAAAGATTTATTGAAGTTAAGAAAACATGAAAACAACATTTCCAACTGAGATTTTCAGGCTTGTTTTACAGAGAAGGTAAAATTGCCTTAGGATGCAAGAATTGGTAGAGTCTTGACAAAAACTGATTATAACAAGTATTTATCCTTTATTCATCTTCTATATATAATGAGGAAAACATCCATATGTCAAGAACTGACATGAGAATTGTTATAATATTTTGAGAAAATACTTTTAGAAACTTCCTGAGGTAGAAAGTGAAACTAAGAGGACACAGAATCAGTAGGATCCACAGTAATTCACCACGATGGAAGATGCAAGAAGAAGATAATTTGAGAGTTGATCTTAAGAGAGTGAATGTCAGAAGCCAAGGATATCACATAGCAAGGAGTTAACTTTTAGAATGATTCTGAGGAGAATAAAAATTGGCTTCAATAAAAACTTTTCCTCATAAACTCTCCTAATTTTCAGTTAATAGATTCTTATATTTTGTTTGTCATTCATTTTATATGCCTACTGGATTGATGTATTCCATTGAAGATAAAGTATGTTAAAAATCAGAATCCAGCCTTCAGGGGGAATTATTATTATGGCCTTTTCCAGTGAATTAAAAGACATTTAAAAACAGCTTTGACTTACATAGTTCAAAGAATAGAAGTCTGAGAAACTGTTATAGAAATTGCTCTAGAAACTGAAACAGTGGCTGACATCTGAATATGTGTGTATGTGTGAAAAAGCTCGTGCTTTACTATCTTTACAAATAAAATGGTATATTGTTAATAGTAATACTTTCTTGGTATGTAGAGATAGTTTAGGTTGTGTCAAAATCAACTATCTTCATGTGATAAAGTATCATTAGAAAAATGTGTTATACATAAACATGAGAAAAGAATTTCAAAATTATCATTGACACACCATAAAATAATTCTATATCTGGAAAAATATTAGAGATATAATTGCATAAATCTTTAATTTCAAAATTGACTTCTCACTCAAAAATATCAACAAGTAGATAATTTCCAATTCTGTAAAGCACTATGAGTTAATATTATAAACTAACCCTCTCTCTTCTAAATCTAATTATAGCAAATCAAATATTTTTAAATATCATGTCATAGACACTCTTTTTTTTTCTTTTTTTATTATTATTATTATTATTTTTTTTTTGTCATACATTGATATGAATCAGCCATGGATTTACACGTATTCCCCATCCCGATCCCCCCTCCCACCTCCCTCTCCACCCGATTCCCCCGAGTCTTCCCAGTGCACCAGGTCCGGGCACTTGTCTCATGCATCCCACCTGGGCTGGTGATCTGTTTCACCATAGATAGTATACATGCTGTTCTTTTGAAATATCCCACCCTCACATTCTCCCACAGAGTTCAAAAGTCTGTTCTGTATTTCTGTGCCTCTTTTTCTGTTTTGCATATAGGGTTATCGTTACCATCTTTCTAAATTCCATATATATGTGTTAGTATGCTGTAATGTTCTTTATCTTTCTGGCTTACTTCACTCTGTATAAGGGGCTCCAGTTTCATCCATCTCATTAGGACTGGTTCAAATGAATTCTTTTTAACGGCTGAATAATATTCCATGGTGTATATGTACCACAGCTTCCTTATCCATTCATCTGCTGATGGGCATCTAGGTTGCTTCCAGGTCCTGGCTATTATAAACAGTGCTGCGATGAACATTGGGGTGCACGTGTCTCTTTCAGATCTGGTTTCCTCAGTGTGTATGCCCAGAAGTGGGATTGCTGGGTCATATGGCAGTTCTATTTCCAGTTTTTTAAGAAATATCATGTCATAGACACTCTTAAGTTTAAAATAAAATCCTGGCTAAGAAACGGAGCAAAGCCCCTCCACTATGACAAGAAAGGCTGAAGCTATGTCTGTCAGTCTTTATATCCAGGCAAGAATACTAGAGTGGTTTGCCATTTTCTACTCCAGAGGATCTTCCTGACCCAGGGATCAAATCCATGTCTCTTGCATCTCTTTCATTGGCAAGTGGATTCTTTACCACTAGCACCATCTGGGAAGCCCTAATCTATGGTGTATAATGATTAAAGTTCAGACCTCATAAAGTGAAGTTGGGCCAGGGCTTCCCCATCCATTCATTCAGGCATTTGGAAAAAAACAGTGAGTTTACTCTCTGGCACTATGGATCATATAATTCTGTCTAATTGAGGTAAAATAAGATTCAAAAAATTCCCTCCCTAAAACCAGATAATCTTTATTGCCTACTGGTTCCAGATTGGGTTTGTGGTAGTCTCTGTAACACTAGACAGACAGGATCCTCCAGGACTGGTACAATATTACACTCAGTTTTCAAGATCTCTTTAACTTTCAAGGAATATGAGACTAGGCATTCCCTCTGCTCTCATAGAACTGCAATGTTCTATCACAATCTTACTTTGCTCATTATCATAGTCTCAATATATTGATATTATATAGCAAGTTCTCATGTGTGTTTACTTGCTCGGTCACATACAACTCTTTGCTACCCTGTGGACTATAGCCTGCCAGGCTCCTCTGTCCATGGGGATTCTCCAGGCAAGAATACTGGAGTGGGTTGCCATGCCCTTCTCCAGGATATCATTCCAACCCAGAGACTGAACCCAGGTCTCCTGCATTGCAGGCAGATTCTTTACCATCTGAGCCACCGGAGAAGTCCATATAGCATAATATAATATAATATAATATACACACATGTGTATATTATATATGCACATAGAGAAAATCATAAATGTAGATTACCTATGTATACTGTAGTAGCATTAAAGATTGATACTTTATTAACATTAAAGCTTCAATTAAACCTAAGGATAATCATCATTTCTGCCTTTGATTTGGGCCAATATAGTAGTGACTTTGTCAACTATTTATTTGCATACTACCATTTTGAACTGATTTTTAAATAATCTGTCTTCCTTGACTTGACATCTTTTTTTTCCCCTTCCTATTTCTAATGTGAAATATAATTTGTTTAAATGATTTCTGTTACTTTAAAATGTCAGGATTCTATTCTGCCAACGTTTGTAGACAGAACAAAATAGATATAAATATAGCAGCTTGTCTCAAATTGACTAAGCAAATACAATATTGGATAGCACCTGTCAGATATGCTTTAGTGAACAAATTAAATGTAATAAAAATAAAATATTTAAAATTCATAAGGTAGGCACATCAAAAAATTAACATGCTATACAAATTGAAAGTGAAGTAAGAAGAGTCATAGTATTATTTTCACAAATGGTAACGTCTAGAAACTTTATTAGTCAAGGAAATAAGCCAAGATAGTATTTAATGGAAATCAAACTACATTGTTCTAAAAGATGATAGCTATCGGGTGCTTATAAAGCAAAAATATAACAAACTGGGCTAATTTTAGCCCTTTAACACTTAATTTGTTTCAAGGCTTTGCTTACTTTGAAGAAGGGCTATTCAAATATATGCTGTTTGAAATTAATTGAATGTACATTTCTGCGTGTCTAATGTGATATTTTTTATGAAAATACACTTGATTTTTTAAAAATTCTCTTTTGTACTTTTTTATTAACTAAATAATTTTGAATTTAGCTTCTAGCTTTAAAATAATTCATTTTTTTCTAATGTTTAAGTAATACAGGTGTGCGTGCATGCTAAGTCACTTCAGTTGTGTCCTACTCTTTGTGACCCTATGGACAGTAACCTAGAAGTCTCCTCTGTCCATGAGGTTCTTCAGGCAAGAATGCTAGAGTGGGTCGCCATGTCCTCTTCCAGGGGATCTTCCTGACCCCGGGATCCAGCCTGTGTCTCTTACATCTACTGCATTACATTGTCAAAAGATTGATAAATGAAGGTGGAACCACTGATTTGATGTATTCAAATTTAAAAAATGTTGACAGTTCTCAGGGCAATGTATCATTTTTCTTATTTCTACAACTTATTTTATGACCTAGTAATTGTAGGTTTCTTTTTGTTCTTGAAATTAATTATTTATTTATACATTTATTTCTCGTTACCTGATTGTGATTGATTTAGAATATCTTCTGTAGAAAATTTCATTTTTTTCTCTATTTTTCCACTAATGAATACGCCACAGGCAATATATCCATACAATAAAATATTATTCAGATATGAAAAGAAATGCATTACTGACATGCTAAAACAATAATAAGCATGAAATCATTATGATAAAGAAGCCAGCTCCCAAATCATATATTGAATGATTCCATTTATACAAAATATGTAGAATAGCCAAATCTGTAAAGACATAAAGTGGATGAGTTTTTTTGAGGGGTTGGGATAAACAGTAAATGGGGAGTGACAGCTAATGGTTACATAATTTTGGGAAGAGTGATGAAAATATTCCCAAATCAGTGGTGATGCTTTCATAACTTTGTGAAAGTACTAGAAACCAATGAAACAGCACTCTAAAAGGGTGAATGTTCATGGTATGGCAATTGTAGATGAATAAAACAACTACCAAGAGACTATCAGTGAACTTGGAAGACTAAGAAACTGTTGTATTAAATTTTGAGTCTTATCATTTGTAATATAATAGTTTTGCTGTAAAAAATGTGACGTGCTAATTTCATAGGTTTTCTGTTCCAATTTCCTTTTTATATTTGGTCATCTTGTCAGTTTTTTTTTTTTTTTTTTTTAAACGTGAATGTTTAGCAAAAAGATTCTTTGATTATAATAAAGATATATCTAGCCAATTTGTTCACTACCGGGGATGTGAAGAAACAGTAACTTTTGGAAGAAGATTTGGATAAAATTTGTGCACTCCCCAATGACAAACTATAGGATCATTAATTTAGTACTAGGAAGTGTCAACTTTGTATATATACCAATAGACTTAGTATATTAGAATAGAATTTTAGTAAGTCAAAAGGCAAGGGGTTCATGGAGAAATAGTGAAATTGTCAGGCTTTTCTGGACTTGCTTAGTTCTTTGCAAGAGTTTTAAAAGGTGACTAAGAAACATTTATGGAGTAGAGAATGGCACCCCACTCGGGTACTCTTGCCTGGAAAATTCCATGGATGGAGGAGCCTGCTAGGCTGCAGTCCATGGGGTGGTGAAGAGTCGGACAGGACTGAGCGACTTCACTTTCACTTTTCCCTTTCATGCATTGGAGAAGGAAATGGCAACCCACTCCAGTGTTCTTGCCTGGAGAATCCCAGGGATGGGGGAGCCTGGTGGGCTGCCGTCTATGGGGTCGCACAGAGTCGGACACGACTGAAGTGACTTAGCAAGAAGCATTTAGGGCTTCCCTGGTAGCTCTGCTGGTAAAGAATCCGCCTGCAATGTGGGAAACCTGGGATCGATCTCTGGGTTGGGAAGATCCCCTGGAGAAGCGAACGGCTACCCACTCCAGTATTCTGGCCTGGAGAATTCCAAGGACTGTATAGTCCGTGGGATCACAAGGAGTCGGACATGACTGAGCTACTTTCACTAAGGAGCAATTAACGATTTCTGTGCTCAATGGTAAAGAATCCTCTGCCAATGCAGGAGACACAAGAGAAGTGTTTCCCTGGGTTGGAAAGATCCCCTGGAGTAGGAAATAGCAACACACTCCAGTATTCTTGCCTGGAAAATTCCATGGACAGAGGAGCCTGGCGGGCTACAGTCCACCGGCTCACAAAGAGTTGGACACCACTGAGCAAACGAGTGCGGGCGTGGGTGCGCGCGCGCGCGCACACACACACACACACACACACACACGCACGCACACACACACACACACGCACGCACACACACACACACACGCACACACACACGCACACACGCACACATACACACACACACACACGCACACACACACACACGCGCACACACACACGCACGCACGCACGCACACACACACACGCACACACACACGCACACACACACACGCACACATACACACACACGCACACACACGCACACATACACACACGCACACGCACGTGAATGTGTCTCTCTGTCAGTTTAGATTTATGTATGAAAAAATGGCTAACTACTCAAATGTCAGCTTGAAAAATGAGGTATCTAGAATGATATATTTTTCTGATGCTGTTAAGAGTCAGACCTTTTCTCCTGCTCAAATCTCACAGGAGGTGTGGCGACAAACATATTTGTTTTGTGAAAGCCATACTGGGAGAACTGTCTGTGAACCACACAACATTTTTAGACCGAAAATTAGATCCAAATAACACACGAATTTCCAAAAGGTACTTCTTGGTTGTCAGTAAGGGCCACAAAGCCACTAGTCTTAGTGAGAAAATCTCCTTTGAGATCTTGGGATCTCTGATAAACCTTTTGCATTTAGCAATAGAGCTGTCATTTATCCAGTTTTTCCCCCACTGTTGCAGGACTGGTTAGTATAAACAAATTCATGGTAAGCAAAATGAAATGGAACATTTCTGTTTCAAAGAGGACCAATAAGGTAGCACCCTACCTTAGTAAGTCTAAAACACATACCAGTTAAATTACAGAGTAATAAGTTAGTCCAACTGATCAAAATTCAATCAATTAATGTTTTTTCTTTACTGCCATAGTATATTAGCAACTCAAACTCCTAATGCAGTTGCAATTTGAGTACAATAGAAATTCTGAGTATGTTCACAAACAGCTAAATCATTTACATGTATATATTGAAAGTCAATTTATTTTGGATTTAAAAGGTTATATATTTACCATAATCTTATCTTTAATAGTCTGAAAATGGCAATGTATTTTTCGACTTTTATCCACATACCGCACAATAGATTACAAGCATTGTTTACTAATTTTCACTAGGCTACATCAGGAAAAAATACAGTTACTATCTAACATTTTACATAATTTCAGGTTTGCAGAGGTTATTTTAATACTTCAAAGGTATAACCTATTGAAATTCAATGGTGATAGCAAGAAGCAGGCAAAAGTTGAACAAAAGAACTAATTGCCCTGAACTGTCTAAAAAAAGTAAATTTTCTAGATTTTTTTTCTAGGGTATACAAAAAATGGAGATATGTGTAGGATAGAAGTGAGCAAGTCAAATTTACAGAAATAATGGCAATTTGATGATTAAATTTTATTATTTTTATTGAAAACTCATAAGATATTTTGTGAAAAAGCACTATTTCAAAAGCTAATTTTAAATCTACAAGTAATTTGTATTAGGAGCAATAATAGAATGGATGAACATGGAAATTCTAATAACACAGTAGATAGAATAGGGCATGGAAATCATTTCTTTAATCAAAGAAGGATGTCCATATCTCTTTTACTGTATATTAACGTGTCTGAAAGTATAGCTAGGTAAGATTCTTGGATGAAAGTCTGAAAAGGAAGAGTAATGAAATATTAAATCATTGGAAAGTACAATACTTATAAGTGTTTTATTAGCAAAAGAAGAGGAAAAGACATTGTTCAGGAAATGGTCCAGAAATAGAAACTATTTTCTCTAAACAATTTTGTTATCACAGAAGTGGATGAATCACAAATCATCATTAAAGTGAATTATGTTTCACTGGGTTGTTTTATGGATATAATAACTAAATTTAGATCCTCAAAATGTATAACAAAATATTTTTCTGACTTTTTAGCAAATAAATATAAGTCAAATCATAAATATAAGAAAATTGATATGAATATTTATGAAGCCACTAGTGGGAAATTTGTGTATCCTTTTGGTAGTAAGAGTAAAATATGTTTAAAAAAACCAAAGATATATAGTCACTATAAGATTAAATATTCTTCATATAAAGTAAATCAAAATGCCAGTAAATCAACACATTTCTAAATTTTAATTAGCTTAAGATATTTTTATTCATAGTTGACATACTTTGGATGGGAAATTTGATCACAATCAAAATAATTGTCAACTGTCAAATAAAATAGATCAATAGTAGCAAATTCAATATCAAAGACAATATATTTTCAAAGATATACAATATAAGGAACAAGCAGGGATGCTATCTATTAGTAAGACAAATAGCACATCAAGAAGATAAAGCAATAATCGATATATGTGCACCACAATGAATTCTCATCTGACAAAACTATGGAGAGAAATAAATAAATCAACTGTTATCACTGGGAATTTTAATATACTTCTCTCAGAAAACAACAAAGCAAGCTGTCAAAAGATGAGCAATGATATAGAAGATACATTATATGATGTCTTTATACTCAAACCAAAAATGCATATTTCAATAACAATCAAAGAAATACATGAGAAATTCAACAGATTTTAAAATTTATGTGGAAGACTACATATTTTCTATGAGTCAAATAAATTTGGGAAAGTTTTAGTCAACCACATATAAAAAAATATAATCAAGGACTTCCCCAGTGGTCCAGTGGTTAAGACCAAGATTTCAGTGCAGGCTATATGGTTTTGATCCCTGGTCAGGGAACTAGATCCCCTATGCCATAAGGCAGAACAGCCAAAAAAAGAGGAAACAAAAATAATCAGAAGTGTGATACTGATGCAACAAAAAATCAAACGTGCCACAGTATAGAGCTCAGAAACAGACCCATTAATAGATAGAAAAATTTATAACAGTAAAATTGGCATTGCAATAATGGTAAAAATTAAACAATAAAATTGACATTGTAATAAATGAATGAAGCAAGAACATATCAGTAGAGAGTATTGGGAAGAAGTAATTAATCTCTGGAAAAAATTTAAGATGAATTTCTATCTCATGTTACTCTGAAATATAAACCCTGCATTCCTCAAAGAATCAAATGTGAGAAGCAAAACAAATTTGATGATTAAAAGTGCACAAATACAGTTTACCCTTTGACAACTCAGTTTTGAACTGTGTGCAGTTACACGGGCATTTTTTTCCCCAATAAATACACTATTATACAATAACAGTTGGTTGAATCTGTGTATACAGTATCTCAGATAAAAGGGCCAACTATGAGACTTGAGCATCCCTGGATTTTGGTATTCACAGGGGGTCCTGAAATCAATTCCCCCCCTACCATTTGGATATGGAGGGAGGGCTGCATCTTTGTGACTATGAAGAATACCTTAAGTAGTACCTCAAAATATAATGCCTAAGGTAAGTTGATACATTTGATTATAAAAATTTACGGATTTATTTTTAGTAAATGATAACTTAGGTAAAATTACCAGATGGATGTCAATATGTAAGAACATATTTGCAGTGTCTAAAATTGACAAGAAACTGTTGCATACAAGCAAACTTAAAAATAAAACCAAATTAGAAAATGGATGAAAGTTAAGAACAGGCAAAAGTGAAAGTGAAAGTGCTAGTCACTCAGTCCTGTCCAACTCTTTGCAACCCCATGCACTGTATGTAGTTCACCAGGCTCCTCTGTTCATGGAATTCTCCAGGTAAGAATACTGGAGTGGGTAGCCATTCTCTTCTCCAGGGGCTCTTCCAGAACTGGGTCTCCTGCCTTGCACACACAAAGATTCTTTACTATATGAGCCACCATGGAAGCCATTAAGAATAGCAGTCCTCTAATCAAAAATCTAAATGCCTTAAAAAAGTAAGAAGATGCCAAAGTTATCATAAGAAGCAAAACATCAATGAGATATTATTTCAAATCCACTAGATTGGCAGAGTTTCAAATTGTAGATAATTCCAAGTGTTAATGTGGATAGGGGAAACAAGAAAATGATTGCCCTGACTGCTAAGGCTTTCCTATAACCCAACAAAGACTATGAAAACAATGATAAACTTCCCCCTCTCAGATACTCCAACCTCACCCCCTTCAAAAATAATACCTAAGAATGGGACCAGTTCTTTGCGTGAAAGTCTCCATATTATCTATGCGAGTTGAATAAGGGAATTAGACAAAATGTCAATTCACGAGAACAATATTTAAATCAACTATTCTTCAATAACATACATTTTTAAAAAAAGTGTCAATTTCAGTTCAATTCAGTTGCTCAGTCATGTCCCACTCTTTGTGACCCCATGGACTGCAGCATACCAGGCTTCCCTGTCCATCACCAACTCCTGGAGCTTACTTAAACTCATGTCCATTGAGTCGGTGATGCCATCCAGCCATCTCATCCTCTGTCATTCCCTTCTCCTCCCACTCCCAGTTTTTCCTATCATCAGGGCCTTTTCCAATGAGTCAGCTCTTCACATCAGGTTGCCAAAGTATTGGAGTTTCAGCTTCAACATCAGTTCTTTCAATGAATATTCAAGACTGATCTGACTATTCCATGGACTATTCCAAAATAGTCCATGAATAGCATGGACTGGTTGGATCTCCTTGCAGTCCAAGGGACTCTCAAAAGTCTTCTCCAACACCACAGTTCAAAAGCATTAATTCTTTAGCACTCAACTTTCTTTATAGTCCAACTCTTACATCCATACAGGAAAAACCATAGCTTTGAATAGACAGACCTTTATGGACAAAGTACTCTGCTTTGTAATATGCTGTCGAGGTTGGTCATAGCTCTCCTAAGGAGCAAGCATCTTTTAATTTCATGGCTGTAGTCACCATCTGCAGTGATTTTGGAGCCCAAAACAATAAAGTCTCTCACTGTTTCCATTGTTTCCCCGTCTTTTTGCCATGAAGTGATGGGACCGGATGCCATGATCTTAGGTTTCTGAATGTGGAGTTTTAAGCCAACTTTTTCATGCTCCTCTCAATTTCATCAAGAGGCTCCTTAGTTCTTCTTCCCTTTCTGCCATAAGGGTGGTGTCACCTGCATATCTGAGGTTATTGATATTTCTCCCGGCAATCTTGATTCCAGCTTGTGCTTCATCCAGCCCAGCGTTTCACATGATGTACTCTGCATATAAGTTAAATAAGCAGGATGACAACACACAGGCATAATCACAGCCAATACACAGACAACACATAGACATAATCCTCTCCCGATTTGGAATCAGTCTGTTGTTTCATGCCCAGTTCTAACTGTTGCTCCCTCACCTGCATACAGATTTCTCAGTGTCAATTTTCTAAACAATCTTCATTCTAATTGTATTGCAAAAAGTTGATATTGATGTGTAAACAAAATCAGTAAATTGGAGAATTTGAGGATATTTTGGAAAAATCAATTTTTCACATATATTTGATAAACTGTAAAAGAAAATAGCAACCCACTCCAGTATTCTTGGCTGGAGAATCCCATGGTTGGAGGAGCCTGGTGGGCTACAGTCCACGGGGTCGCAAAGAGTCGGACATGACTGAGAGACTTCAGTTTTCACTTTCAAACCAGAAATTAAGAATTATCATTTCTAATTATTGTTAGTCTTTTCTTATCAAACTTATATACTACCTTAAAGTATATTTTCTGTTTATTTTGTTTCTCTATTTAGAAACTAAATTATCATTGGCTATTTTATTTTATTTTTATTTATTTATTTTTCCATTATTTTATTTTATTTTTTTTCATTTATTTATATTAGTTGGAGGCTAATTACTTTACAATATTGTAGTGGTTTTTTAAAATAGCCATGGGGAACACATGTAAGTCCACGGCTATTTTAATAAAATAAGGTAATATTGAAATTTTACAAATGTTTTCTAGTTATGTAACCATAATTCATTTAATAATTTGTTATTTTGTCTTTAATTTTTTTTTTTTTACTAAGCCATCTTTTATGAGGTAATAACTTTATATTATCTTGGTTTCAATGTTCTATTTGTCTATATGTTTTGCTATTTCACACTTCAACTTTTCTTATTTTCTTTTATAGCTCATTTTAGCATGTCAGATAATTTCTATTTCATTAAGTATCATCGATTTCTCTTCAAAAATTTGTTGGTATATTTATATACTTACTCTTTCAAATGAACTTAAAAACTTCAAAAGTAGTCAAATGTGTTCACCGAACAGAACTTTTTTTTCAGAACTTTCAATAAAATAAAAATATTAACATGCCATATTAATCAAGCATCATAGTAGAAAACAGAAAATTAACATCTCCATAATTGCCTTATGTTATTATCTTACCAGCAGTGAATCAAACAAAAATACATTGCTAAGCAATAAACATTCTGTCTTAAGGTCACATGCATTCATTAGATGTAAGATACAAAGGAACAGATCTCATGCCCAATTTAGTTAAGCAATGTCATGTTAATTTAATGCACTGCTACTTGCCTGGAGTTAGGAAAACTGAGTAATAAAAGTAATGGAATGCATTTTGAAATATATATAGGGTTCTTATGTGTTTTAATCTACCAATAATATATACAATGATTAATAAATTATCTCACAAAATTTGAATATTCTGACATACTTTATTCTGTTGTTAATATTTAAAATGATAATGAGATGTTCCATAAGGTAATTTTTATGTCAATGTTAGGTAAAGGTCTATATTCTCTAATCCAGGCACACATATGATGGTTTATGCAATTCTTTTTTTTTTATTATTGAAATATACTTGATACAAAACATCATAAAATATGTAAATTTGTTGCTCAACATGTGGATTTGATACAGTTATTTATTGTAATATGATCGCGATTATAACAATGTTAACACCTTTATCACATCACTTAAAATTGTAGCAATGTTAGTACCTTTATAACATATAATTATCATTCTTTTTTGTTGTTGGAATAATCAAGATCTAGTCTAGCTAGTAAAGAATCTGCCTGCAATGCAGGAGACCTTGGTTCAATTCTTAGTTTGGGAAGATCCCCTGGAGAAGGGATAGGCTACACACTCCAGTATTCTTGGGCATCCCTGATTGCTCAGACAGTAAAAAATCTAGTTGCAATGTGGGAGACCTGGGTTTAATCCCCGGGTTGGGAAGATCCCCTGGAGGAGGGAATGGCAACCCACTCCTGTATTCTTGCCTAGAGAATTCCCATGGACAGAGGTGCCTGGCAGGCTACAGTCCGTGGGGTCGCAAAGAGTTGGACAGGACTGAGCGACTAAGCATAGCACATGGTCTTAGCAAGTTGGATGGCTATCATATATGGCATTGTCGTCTATCCACCTCTTTATTTGGGTTACTACTTTGTGTTCTGTATATTTCATGTTAAGATCCATTTATTTACCTAGATTTGCCAAAGGGTTTCTTAAGCATCAGCCTTGAAAAGAATAAAAGAAAATGTTCATATGCACACAGGCTCTGATGTTTCTAAAACCACTTTCTGTTTGTTTGTTGTTGTTTTTTTTCCCCTCCAAATAGCAGTTTTTGTTTGGTATTCACTCTCTTGTCCATTAATGCCTTCACTTTAACTTCTATATAAAAGTAACTATCTAAATTAAGGATTTTTTGACATACCTTTTCACAATTCTGAAATCCAAAATTTCTGAATACCACAATAAACACACTTAATGGAAAATCTAAGGAGAATGGATCTCAGGCTATTTATATTCTTTATATATCTTAGTGTGATCATTTTTAGCTGTAGAAATGTTAGTGTGTTGCTATAGAGCCGATGCCAAAGATTGTTGTAGGTTGCACATATTGAATGGTTATGAACTTGCTTGCTTGCTTTTTGAAAAGTCAAAAAACTCTAAACCCAAGTGTTTCAAATGAGGATTGAGGGTATGAAGTAAATAATGCATTAATTGAGCAACTGGAATTATCAACTACCAAAATTTTCTTGTGACATTATGTCCCTTGAAAGTTACTATTTAGACAGTCATATTGAGCTTTTCAACCCAAAAGAATGAGAGAGATTTAAATTTCAGGATGATAAATCTAATGATAAGGACAGTAAGTGTCAGAATAAGATTTCTAAAACATCACAAACTGTTTTAATAAAGTACATAATTTGAGTTGGGCAATAGCACAGATTCTAGATAATATGAAATTAGTTAATAAATTCAAAGTATTAATATTTACACAATTATCAGATATATAAATGTACATATATACATATTATATATATTATCTATGTATTTTATCATTTTACAAGTATTGACACATAGATATTTTAGATAGAGGAATGCAACTCTATATTTTACTTTGACACTACCAGTACTTAGAACATACTCAAAAAATCATCCGGGAAATGGGCTTAAGATATACTTGGAAATATATAGAAAAGTTGCATAGAATAAGGATGAGTTTTAAAATATTTGTGTAAAGAGCTAATATTTAAGAAGATTGAGAAGTTATTAGTCAAATATTATCCTACACTTAAAATGTTGGTAAATATTACTATAACAAACAAAACTGGGAGAAAAATCCTGGTAAACACTTTCAAATTACATAACAAATTATTAATTAAATAATTTATTATTTATTATTAATTAAATTTATATATTTATTTCAATTTATTATAACTCATTACTCATCAAAATTTTCTAAAAAATGGAAAAGAAAAAGACCAATAATTCAATAAAACAATAGTCTTAAGACCTAAACAAAGAATGCAAAAACACAAGAACTTAGAGAAATGTAAATGTCCCTAATATGTGAAATTATGGTGAATCCTGCTTATTATATGTGTACATGAAACTATTGAAACATGCTATTAATTATCTATCAGATGAAAACCACAAAAAACGACAGTATATTCTTTTGGAGAGCTCAGTTCAGTTCAGTCACTCAGTCCTGTCCGACTCTTTGTGACCCAATAAACTGTAGCATGCCAGGCCTCCCTGTCCATCACCAACTCCTGGAATTCATGTCCATCAAGTCGGTGATGCCATCCAACCATCTCATCCTCTGTCATCCCCTTCTCCTCCTGCTCCCAATCTCTCCCAGCATCAGGGTCTTTTCCAAAGATTCAGCACTTTGCATCAGGTGGCCAAAGTATTGCAGTTTCAGCTTCAACATCAGTCCTTCCAATGAACACCCAGGACTGATCTCCTTTAGGATGGACTGGTTGGATCTCCTTGCAGTTCAAGGGACTCTCAAGAGTCTTCTCCAACACCACAGTTCAAAAGCATCAATTCTTCAGCACTCAGCTATCTTCACAGTCCAAATCTCACATCCATACATGACCACCGGGAAAACCACAGCCTTGGCTAGACGGACCTTTGTTAGCAAAGTAATGTCTCTGCTTTTTAATATGCTGTCTAGGTTGGTCATAACTTTCCTTCCAAGGAGTAAGCATCTTTTAATTTCATGGCTGCAATCACCATCTGCAGTGATTTTGGAGCCCCCCAAAAATAAAATCTGACACTGTTTCCACTGTTTCCCCATCTATTTGCCATAAAGTGAATGGACCATATGCCATGATCTTAGTTTTCTGAATGCTGAGCTTTAAGCCAACTTTTTCACTCTCCTCTTTCACTTTCATCAAGAGGCTCTTTAGTTCTTAGCTTTCTGCCATGAGGGTGGTGTCATCTGCATATCTGAGGTTATTGATATTTCTCCTGGCAATCTTGATTCCAGCTTGTGCTTCATCCTGCCCAGTGTTTCTCATGATGTACTCTGCGTATAAGTTAAATAAGCAGGGTGACAATATACAGCTTTGACGTACTCCTTTCCCGATTTGGAACCAGTCTGTTGTTCCATGTCCATTTCTAACTGTTGCTTCCTGACCTGAATAAAGATTTCTGAAGAGGCAGGTCAGGTGATCTGGTATTCCCATCTCTTTCAGAATTTTTGACAGTTTATTGTGATCCACACAGTCAAAGGCTTAAGCATAGTCAGTAAAGCAGAAATAGATATTTTTCTGGAACTTTCTTGCTTTTTTGATGATCCAGCAGATGTTGGTAATTTAATTTCTGGTTCCTCTGCCTTTTCTAAAACCAACTTGAACACCTGGAACTTCACAGTTCGTGTATTGCTGCAGCCTGGCTTGGAGAATTTTGAGCATTACTTTACTAGCGTGTGAGATGAATGCAATTGTGTGGTAGTTTGAGCATTCTTTTGCATTTCCTTTCTTTGGGACTGGAATGAGAACTGACCTTTTCCAGTCCTGTGGCCACTCCTGAGTTTTCCAAATTTGCTGGCATACTGAGTGCAGCACTTTCGCAGCATCGTCTATCAGGATTTGAAATAGCTCAACTGGAATTCCATCACCTCCACTAGCTTTGTTTGTAGTGATGCTTCCTAAGGCCCACTTGACTTCACATTCCAGGATGTCTGGCTCTAGGTGAGTGATCACACAATCGTGATTATCTGAGTCGTGAAGATCTTTTTTGTACAGTTTTATTTATTCTTGCCACCTCTTCTTAATATCTTCTGCCTCCGTTAGGTCCCTATAATTTTTGTCCTTTATTGAGCCCATCTTTGCATAAAATATTCCCTTGGTATCTCTAATTTTCTCGAAGAGATCTCTAGTCTTTCCTACTCTATTGTTTTCCTCTATTTCTTTGCATTGATTGCTGAGGAAGTCTATCTTATCTCTCCTTGCTATTCTTTTGAACTCTGCATTCAAATGAGTATATCTTTTCTTTCCCCCTTTGCTTTTTGCTTCCCTTTTTTCACAGCTATTTGTAAGGCCTCCTCAGACAACCATTTTGCTTTTTTGCATTTCTTTTTCTTAGGGATGGTTTTGATCCCTGTCTCCTGTACAATGTCATGAACCTCCATCCATCGTTCATCAGGTACTCTGTCTATCAGATCTAGTCCCGTAAATCTATTTCTCACTTCCACTGTATAGTCATAAGGGATTTGATTTAGGTCATACCAGAATGGTCTAGCGGTTTTCCCTACTGTCTTCAATTTAAGTCTGAATTTGGCAATAAGGAGTTCATGATCTGAGCCACAGTCAGCCCCCAGTCTTGTTTTTGCTGACTATATAGAGCTTCCATCTTTGGCTGCCAAGAATATAGTCAATCTGATTTTGGTGTTGACCATCTGGTGATGTCCATGTGTAGAGTCTTCTCTTGTGTTGCTGGAAGAGGGTGTTTTCTATGACCAGTGTGTTCTCTTGGCAAAATTCTCTTAGTCTTTGCCCTGCTTCATTCCGTACTCCAAGGCCAAATTTTCCCGTTACTCCAGGTGTTTCTTGACTTCCTAATTTTGCATTCCAGTCCCCTATAATGAAAAGGACATCTTTTTTGGGTGTTAGTTCTAGAAGGTCTTGTAGGTCTTCATAGAACCGTTCAACTTCAGCTTCTTCAGCCTTACTGGTTGGGGTATAGAGTCGGGTTACTGTGATATTGAATGGTTTGCCTTGGAAATGAACAGAGATCATTCTGTCATTTTTGAGATTGCATCCAAGTATTGCATTTTGGACTCTTTTTTTGACCATGATGGCTACTCCATTTCCTCTAGGGATTCCTGCCCACAGTAGTAGATATAATGGTCATCTGAGTTAAATTCATCCATTCCGGTCCATCTTAGTTCGCTGATTCCTAGAATGTCGATGTTCATTTTTGTCATCTCCTGTTTGACCACTTCCAATTTGCCTTGATTCATGGACCTAACATTCCAGGTTCCTATACAATATTGGTCTTTCTGCATCAGACCTTGCTTCTATCACCAGTCCCATCGACCACTGGGTGTTGTTTTTGCTTTGGCTCCATCATTTCATTCTTTCTGGAGTTATTTCTCCACTGATCTCCAGTAGCATATTGGGCACTTCCAAGTTCTTTTGGAGAACTTGTAGTCAAATGGGTAAATTTATATCTTTCTTGTATAAACTCAAAATAACTGAAGCACTGTATCCAGAGATTTGACAGTATCCTTCCTGCAAAAGGGGATATGCATTCATACTTTTAGGGCTTCCTCAGTGGTTCAGCTGTAAAGAATCTGCTTACAATGTAGCCAACTCGAGGCACACGTGTTTGGTTCCTGGGTAGGGAAGATTCCTTGGAGGGCATGGCAACCCACTCCAGTATATTGCTAGGAGAATCCCACAGACAGAAGAGCCTGGTGGGCTACAGTCCATGGGGTCACAAGGAGTGGGACAGGGCTGAAGTGACTGAGCACACATGCAAGTTCATACTTTCACTGAAGAAAAATATTTCTAGGAAAGTATTCCTAATATATATTCACAATTATAATACAGTTTGGCCTATGTCTTAGGTTATTATCTATATATTTATTAATCTAAAAGACTGAAATTATTCAATATTTCCCTGTACATGAGGAAACAGGTTGAAATCTCTCTATAGGCTCCTTCTGTAAAAGCCTTAGTTCACTAGTGCAAGTCAAGTAGCCTCATCTGGCCTCAGGTTTCTTATTTACAAAGTTAGGTACATCAACCATATCATCTGTCTGATAATTTTCATAGAAAATGAATTATTCAAAGTCTCCTCTCTTATGTTGAAACAATAATCTTCATTTCAGAGCCCCTGTTTAAAAATATCTCTAAATACAACATGAAAATTAGAGGTCTTTAAAAAGAATTTTGGCTAAATAGATTAATTTCCAACAGACAGTAATATGTTATTTAAAGTACTGATTACTTTTGTTACAGTAACAATGTCTAAAAATTAATTTTGTTAAATATGATTAACACTTCTTTATATGTAAGAGACAGCATGTAAGGATAGACCAAATCCAATTACTAAGTGATTAATTGAATAGAATTTAGAGCTAGTGCTGCTAGTTGGTAGCTGTATTAATGTTTCAAGCTACTTAACTTTTTTCTGGTTCAGTTTCCTCACCTTTAATTTAGGAATAAAAGTATTTAATAGTAGCTGATAACCTACCAAATATTTTCTGTGAAGTTTAAATGAGCTCATTTAAGTGAAGTGCTTAAAAAGTTGCTTGATACACAATAAACATTTAATATATATTAGCTATTATTTTGTTTATTGACAAAATGTCCAATAGGTGTGTGAAAAATACTCCTTTGTTAAAAAGATAAAGAAAAGTTGTAAAGAACTCACTCTCCAATGTTAGTCATCAAATGGTTAAGCTTGATTTCCAAGCTTGAGTTCCAAAAATTGCAACTCAGTGTTATCCGTTACATCATTATGGGCTGATGGAGACTGCTATAGCGTGCAAACATTAATGCCTTTGCAAAGTCCATATGTTGATGCATTTCCTAATGTGATGGTATTTGGAGATGGGGCTTTTAGGAGGTGATCTGATAATGAGGGTGAGCCTCAATGAATGGAATTAGTGCCTTTATTAAAGAGATTCCAGCAAGAAGACCCATCTACAAACTAGGAAGTGGGCTGTCATCAGACACGGGAAGCCATCAGCACGTTAATTCTGCACTATTCAGCCTTAGAACTGTGAGAAATGCATGTTTGTTGTTTTTAAGTCACCCAATCTGTGGTAATTTTGTTACAGAAGCTCAAATGAACTAATGCAAATACTCTTCTGTATCTCTTGCCTCTTCCTAATTGCCCTGACAGTGTACTTCTGTTATCATGGAACAAACACAATTCCTTATCGAAGAACTAAAAAAATCATTATTTGTTCACTGACTTTTTACCTTAATAAAATGTAGAGATTGCTCAGTCCTGTTTCTAACAGTTCAACAATTCTCTCACACAGTAGTGACTTTTGCTCTTTATCTCTGATGTCCATCTCCTGCATTCATTTGGCTCCAACCAGTGCGCTCAATAATTCCAGCAAAACTAATTAGCATAAAGCTTTTGTGATATTCCTTGTTATCAACAGGAATTCTGGTGCCATAAGAGCTTCCGAGATAAACCAGCAGCCTGCAGCTGCCTCCTGTCCTAACCACTATTGGGAGAGCTCTGCTGCCATATGCGCATGTTGTGTTTAGTCACTCAATTGTTTCTGACTCTTTGGACCCAATGGACTGTAACCTGCCATGCTCCTCTGTCCATGAGATTCTCCAGGCAAGACTACTGGAATGGGTTACCCTGCCCTCTTTCAGGGGATCTTCCTGACCTAGGGATTGAACCTGTGTCTGTTAAGTCTCCTGAATTGGCAGGCGGGTTCTTTACCACTAGCGCCACCTGGGAAGCCCCCTGCTGCCATATCCTAGAGTACAACCTCCCACTCGACCTTTTTTACTGTTATGTAATTTCTAGCTCCTGGGCAAAAGCTAACATTTCTCAATAAAGCTTTAAATAGTTTTCCCTCAGAGACTATTTGGGGTAGTTTTATTCCTGCTGCAGGCTTCAAAGGCACCCTGGGTATCTCCCAATCCCAGCTCCTCATCTCAAGGACAGGAGTGGAAGAAGGATGAAGAGAAATCCTTAATGACAGAGAATTTTCCTTTACTGATAAAATTTAATTACATACTTTCCCAAAGAATTAACAGAAAATTTGTCTCCCTAGAAGCTCATTTGTCTCCTTAGAAACATTAAATAAGTATGTTAGCATCTCTCAATGTGGCCATGGATGAGGGCAGGACACACAGTAGAAGACAATCAGAATCTGCAAAAAAGCTTCTAATATTGGAGTATTTTCTGTATATATAGTGTAATTGTTTGTCACTCAGTCATGTCCGACTCTTTGTGACTCCATGTTTTGTAGCCCACACAGTCCTATCTGGCTCTTTGTGATCCATGGACAGTAGTTTGTCAGGTTCCTCTGTCTATGAAATTCTCTAGGCAAGAATACTGGAATGGATTACCATTCCCTTCTCCAGGGGATCTTCCCAACATAGGGATCGAAGCTGGGTCTTCTGTATTGCAGGCAGATTCTTTACCCTCTGAGCCACTGGGGACACAATTTAAAAGAGGCACAAATATATCTTCCCAGTCTCCTAACAGCAGCTCCTGGAACAATTGGTCAGATTTTGAATGCTGTGATTAGCTTATCATTTCTTTAGTCTGTTTCAGGACAGGTACTCTTTGTGAATTTCTGTCCATAGAATGGATTTCTAGGTTACAACTAATTAATTAGACCTGAAAGTCTTGCTTATCAAAATGTTTTTTAAAAACTTGCTGACCATTGACTTCATGAAAATATGTCAAGGAGATAGATCAGTTATATAAACTCTGAGGGCGCAAAATAGTCCATTTTACTTGATAAGTCTTATACAATGGTGTGATTAAAATTTACAAAGAATGGTGAAGATTAAAAAAAAGAGCTTTATATGCATTCATAATCCAAATGTTAACTCCTCCTCTACAATCCCCTTTAGCACTGACAATGTCTGAATTTTAAGCATGAACATTTTGGAATCTGCTCTGAACCACAAATTTTGAATGTGATATCCAATGAATAATTTATAGATGGTTGTATTCAGAAGTTGCCATGCATACAAAAGTAAATAAGGACAAATAAATAAGTTGTGAATGTATAACAGGTCACAATTTAAAGCCAAAGGCTAAAAGCTGTACATCCATGTAAGTAACACCCAGGCATACAGATATTATTATTTCTCTAGGCAGAAAATATACAGAAGTTTAATATTAATATAAATTGTCTTTATTTTTGTAAATAATAGTTTTGAATTATCTCCTCAAGGAAATATTTTATATTCAAAATACCAAGGCTACAAAGTAAGAATTATATTGTTGCTAGGGTCAGAAAACTTATTTAATGCCTATTTGTTTCAGTTTTATCACTGATGAATGAAAATGGTGATAATTTCTATTTTATCATGAAGATTACATGATTTAAGAACTTTAAGAATCACAGAGCATCATAAAAGTTAGAAATGAGTAAATTATTTGAATTAAGATTTTAAATTTATAAATAAGGAGACTAAAGCTCTGGTAGCTTCATTTACTTTTTTCAAAGTCACAGTACTATTAAGTGTTACAGAAAGGATAAAATGAACCTTTCTGAAAGCTAACCCCCTCCAAAAACCATTTTGTGTGCTTACTGATTCATTTCAGAAAAGGAGAAGGCTCACTCAAATATGTATCATATAAGTTAAACAGTTCAATATGTATATATATATTATATATAATTTAAAATATTTTAGTTCTCCAGGTAAATTTTTGACTGGAAAAATAGAAAACTAATGAAAAAAAAAAATCTTACTTTCCAAAGAAAGATGTTTATCACTCATAAATTTGACAAATATTTCCTTTGAATTTACTTGCAAACTCCTATTCTAAGAATACTTTGGACATTCCTATCTACAAAGGGAGTACTTTAAACATGTTTATTCCCAGTTTCCTTAAGTTGAAATAGATGTTGCAGGCATGGCCAACTGGGGCTTTGAAGTATAGTTATTCAGTTGCCAGACTGTTCTCTATAAACATGATTGAGACAGATTTAGATTTGGATTCTGACTGACTATACTAAACTCTAGGAATGATTCTAAATTGAAAATTACGGCTCAATCTAGTTCATTCCAGTGGGAACTGGCACAGTCATAGACATTTCTGTTCTTACAACTATCAGCTTCAGCTAAACCTTGTATTTTCAAACTTTGGTCCAGGTTAAAAAGCTTCCTTATAGTCTGAAAACCTTTATACCTCTAAGGAAATTGAATAGATACAAATATAAACTGTCAAGACTAATCTGAAATAGAGGGTCATCATTTAAAGCTTTCATTGTAGTTGTTCAGTAGCTCCATCTTGTCTGATGTTTTGTGATCCCATAGACTGCAGTAAGCCAGGCTTCCCTGTCCTTTGCTATCTCCCAGTTTACTCAAACTCATGTCCACTGAGTCGGTGATGTCATTCAACTATTTTATCCTCTGTCATACTCTTCTTCTCCTGCCTTCAATCTTTTCCAGCTTCAGGGTCTTTTTCTCTTTGCATCAGGTGGCCAAAGTACTGGAGCTTCAGCTTCACCATCAGTCCTTCCAATGAATATTCAGGACTGATTTCCTTTAGGATTGTCTGGTTTGAACTCCTTGCAGTCCAAGGGACTCTCAAGAGTCTTCTCTAACACCACAGTTCAAAAGCATCAATTCTTCAGTGCTCAGTCTTCTTTATTTTCCAACTCTCACATCCATATATAACCACTGGGAAAACCATAGCTTTGATTATACCGACCTTTGTCCACAAAGAAGTCTCTGCTTTTTAATATGCTGTCTAAGTTTGTCATTGCTTTTCTTCCAAGGAGTAAGTGTGTTTTAATTTCTTTTAATGGCTGCAGTCACCATCTGCAGTGATTTTGGAGCCCAAGAAAATAAAGTCTGTTACTATTTCCTTTGTTTTCCCATCTATTTGCCATGAAGTGATGGGACCGAATGCCATGATCTTAGTTTTTTGAATGTTGAGTTCTAAGTCAGGTTTTTCATGCTCCTCAAGGCCTTCATCAAGAGGCTCTTTATTTACTCTTTGTTTTCTGCCATTAGGATGGTGTCATCCACATATCTGAGGTTATTAATATTTCTCCCAGCCATCTTGATTCCAGTTTGTGCTTCATCCAGCCTGGCATTTCACATGATGTACTCTGCATAGAAGTAAAATAAGCAGGGTGATTATATACAGCCTTGATGTACTCCTTTCACAATTTTGAGCCAGTCCATTGTTCCACGTCTGGTTCTGACCGTTGCTTCTTGACCTGCATCATTCAAAGCTTTTTTTGAATTAGCAAACAACAAATTTTGCAAATAAGCATAATAAGAAATTGAAAGCAATTTGAGTATTGAGTGGTAATTCCTTCAACACTAAGGTGGATCAGTTTATTGCTTGTCCAAATGTTTTGTTGACAGAGTCTTTGATGTACGTTAAATGTTGGTAAAAGAGAAGGCAATATGTGAAATGTGTCTAGTTTTATATCACAAGGATTTTTATGTACTTTGAGATAAAATATACTTTATCAAGTTTATTTTAATGTAAAATATACTAACAAAGTCAAAAAGCAAAATGACATAATAATGTATACATTGATAAGTCTTGTTTCAACACTGTTCCAACACCAACTGTTCCTTCATCTTCCTATAAAGATTGATTTTAAATACTTTTCAATAAAACATACCTGATTTAGTATAAACATAGATACATTTTTATTACATTCTATCTTCTTTATCTATGTTAGTATATGGCATACACTCATGAAATTTTTCTAAAATCAATATGTAGTGTTACTTTTATGTCAGTCTATAGCTCTCTGCAGAGTTCTCCATTACATAAGGACAATATATTTTATTTAACAAATCGCATATTACTTCACATTGATTTTTTTCAGTCTTTCACTATTATAAATGATGTTGCTGTGAAGAGCTCTGTATGTAGATGATTATGTATGTGTGTAACTATGTAAGTAAATATATTACAGGGTCTATGTCAAAAGTGGAGTGGTGATTTGATGTGTAATCACATGTGTAATACTGGTAGCCATTTGTAAGTTTGTTTCTTTGTGGCTCTTTCATTTTGCTCAAAATGGTAAAATGTAAAAGTAATTATTTCCTTAAAGTCTGGTTAACAATATCTAATTGATATCCCAATATTTATCACAATTTGATCTCTTATTAGGAATGTATTTCTCTTATAGAGAGAAAAACAGCAATCTTTATAAGCATTTATATTTGTGATGATAGTCTTGCCAGGAATAAGCCTCAGGAATGTCCATCTTCATCTGAACTGACTGTCCATGCAAGATGCTAGTCTAAAAGAGCCTTTTTAAAAATGATTTCTACAGTTAAAGCTCTCCTTGTTTGGGGGCACTTATCCAAAAAAAAAAAAAAATTCTTAGGATATTGGTCTCAAATTTAAGTAAGCATAAGAATCATTTGTGCATCCCAACGTGTATAGTTTGCTAGAGTCTGCATACCAGTTAATCTAATGAGAGATTGGAATTTTTAATTTTCTGCAAAACTACAAGGTCATTCATTTTTTTAGGCAATCATTATCATTACCTGCCCATTCTTTTATTTTTAATTGTTCTTACACTAACAATTTTAGAGATTTTCCTTAAACATAACATTCCATATAGCAGTTTGGCACAAATGGCATTGTTCTCAGAAAATTTGTTTCTAAAATACAGATTAAATAGGTAAAACTTGTGATAATATTGCGAGTCAGTATTTCTAAGTCACACCACAAATGCCCATATTACTGATGTTTTGTACTTTGTGTTGATAACAGCTTTCCATGTTTGCTTTTTTTATTTTTTTAAGAATTGTCTTCTAAGGATCAATCTACATTTTTAATTATGTCTCCTAGTCTGATTAGTACTACTGATTAGGTGCTTAGGCTAGGAGATCAATGCAACAGGATGGGCTTCTCCAGTGGCTCAGTGGCAAAGAATCTGCCTGCAATGCAGATGAGTCTTCAGGTTCAATTTCTGTGTCAGGAAGGTCCCCTGAAGAAGAGAATGGCAACCCACTCCAGTATTCTTGCCTAGAGAATCCCATGGACAAAGAAACCTGGCGGTCTACAGCCAGGGATCACAAAGAGTCAGACAGGACTGAACTGACTTAGCATGTGTGCAAGCATGCACGGAATCTTATTTCATTTAGTCACAGCAGATTCCAAATTGTGTTATAAAGCTTTTTGGTTAGTTCTTATGATGCGAGATTTTTGGATAATACTATTGAAAAGTTATGTATCTGGGACTTCACATAGCATATTGTAATCTGCCTGAAGAGCTAACACTCCACAGAAGCAAGTTGTGTCAGTAATTTGTCATAAGTTTTCAATTCAATGATACGGTAGTAAAGAAGACGATTTTTACATTGTTTTGGGCACAATATTTGCCCTATTCAAGAATGCATTTTTTAAATGTTTTGGCCAAAATAATTATTTTCTATAGGCATGCAATTGAAATTGATGTAAAGAAATAAATTGAAAACTAGCATGTTGGTTCAACATAGGAAGAACTAACCTTGCAATGAAGAAGAGGCTAAGGAAAAAAACAAAAAAAAGACCACTATAGATTGAGCACTTCTTATGTGTCAGAAACTGTGCTAGGCGTTTTCTCATACACTCAGTAACTTTGAGAAGAATCCAAGAGGTTATTACAATTAGGATTTTGATACATGAATCAGAGTGTATACAGAGTTTTTAACTGACAGAGTCTGGAGTTGAGGACCAGTCCAAAGACCATACTTTTAAAATATTTTGAATGTTACTTGTTATTTCTGCCACCACTGTGGAAGATAATTTTTGATTGTTAATTTTTATCTCAAAATATTCCATAAGATGTTTTGATTCACACCCAGCTTTCAACATAACAACTGCATCTCTGGCATGAATATTCAAAGATTCAAACTATCTGTATGTTCTCTCCCCCCCAGGGATACTCCAAGACAAGGCAAATTAGAATCACAATGTCCATCAAATTTATGAGAAATACAAACTCTTAGTTAGACAAAAAATTTTGTAAAGTTCTTAGAGCATTTTTATCTCTAGGCAATTTCCTTGTAGCCTAGTAAGTATTTATTAGATTGTTAGGTGAACTTGAAATGAGAATAAAGATCTTTAGAAAGGATTTTTCAACTGAGGGGTTTTCCTGGTGTCTTAGATGGTAAAGATCTGCCTGCAGTTTTCCTGGATTAAGGAATGGCTACCCACTCTAGTTTTCTTGCCTGGAGAATTTCATGGACAGAGGAGCCTGGTGACTACAGTCCATGGGACCACAAAGAGTCAGACAAGACTGAATGACTTTTACTTTTTTTTTTCCAGCTGAACTACATAACTACCTAGTTGCTCACTCATCCTCTTTCTCTCTCACTATTAGAGGTCATTTGACTCTTTCAGGGGTTCTTCATAGCTGTGGTTGAAATATCTCACACATCCTTTCATCATACTTTAAAATAATGGTGTAATGGCCAATCATCAGAAATTGACAATGAGCAATTGAGAGCAATCATTGAAGCTGATCCTCTTACAAATATACAAGAAGTTGCCGAAGAATCCAATGTAGACCATTCTATGGTCGTTCAGCATTTGAAGTAAATTGGAGAGGTGAAAAAGCTCAGTAAGTGGGTGCCTCATGAGCTGACTGAAAAAAAATATAATTGTTTTGAAATATCTTCTCTTATTATGTAATATCAATGAACTATTTCTCTATCAGATTGTGATGTGCAATGAAAAGTGGATTGTAGATGACAACCAGTGACCACCAGCTTGGTGATCAGACTGAGAAGAAGTTCCAAAGGACTTCCTAAAGCCAAAACTGCACCCAAAAAAAAGGTCATGATGACTATTTTGGTAGTCTGCTGCCAGTCTGATCCACTGCAGCTTTCTGAATCCCAGAGAAATCATTATATCTTAGAAGTATACTCAGCAAATTGATAAGGTTCACTGAAAACTGCAATGTCTGCAGCTGGCATTGGTCAAGGAAAGGGCCCAATTCTCCATGACAAT
The DNA here is from genome assembly GCF_033118175.1 of Dama dama. Classification (NCBI taxonomy): domain Eukaryota; kingdom Metazoa; phylum Chordata; class Mammalia; order Artiodactyla; family Cervidae; genus Dama; species Dama dama. Next base: position 63,343,185 of record NC_083710.1, on the reverse strand, counting down.
GCCCGACCATCTATCCCACAACCAATGCTTCAAAAGTGGAATGAATTGGGTTATGAAGTTTTGGCTCATCTGCCATATTCACCTGACCTCTCATCAACTGACTACCAGTTCTTGAAGCACCTCAACAACTTTTTGTAGGGAAAATGCTTCCTCAATCAGCAAGAGGAAGAAAATGCTTTTTCAAGAGTTCATGGAATCCCGAAGCAAGGGTTTTCATGCTACAGGAAAGAACAAACTTTTTTCTCACTGGTAAAACTGCATTGACTGTAATGGATCCTATTTTGGTTAATAAAGATGTGTTTGAGCTCAGTTATAGTGATTTAAATTCATGGCCCCAAACTGCAATTACTTTTGCCAACAAATCAAAAACAAGGGAATAATAAATTCAGAATAGAGATATCAGTGGTTGAGGAATGAAAAGGAGGAGATGAGGAAAGACCAAAAAAGTGTTTCTAATTTGGGTCATTTCTAATATTCAAATGCAAGATACTTTTGCTATAGAAATGTATAGAGAAATAGACATAGATGGATAGAAGCTGGTAAGAAACAATGATAAATAGATTAGGATTAATCTAATTCTGTGAACTTATCTGTTAAAAAATGGAAAAAGGGGAAAATGAAATTACATTTTAGCTAACAAAAGACAGTCATGATATAATCTCCAAAAAAATAAATGCAAAAAGGCAAAATGATTGTCTGAGGAGGCCTTCAAATAGCTGAGAAAAGAAGAAAAGAGAAAGGCAAAGGAGAAAAGGAAAGATATACCCATCTGAATGCAGAATCCCAAAGAATAGCAAGGAGAGATAAGAAAGCCTTCCTAAGTAAACAATGTGAAGAAAGAGAGGAAAACAATAGAATGGGGAAGAATAGAGATCTCTTCAAGAAAATTAGAGATACCAAGGGACTTCATGTAAAGATGGGCACAGAAATGGTATGGACCTAACAGAAGCAGAAGATATTAAGAAGAGGTGGCAAGAATACATAGAAGAACTATATAAAAAAATATCTTAATGACCCAGATAACCACAACAGTGTAATCACTCACCCAGGTTCATACATCCTGGAGTGAGAAGTGAAGTGGGCCTTAGGAAGCATCACTATGAACAAAGTTAGTGGAGGCGATGAATTCCAACTGAGCTATTCAAATTCTAAAAGATAATGCTGTGAAAGTGCTTCCCTCAATCTGCCAGCAAATTTGGAAAACTCAGCAGAGGCCACAGAATTAGAAAAGGTCAGTTTTAATTCCCATCCCAAAGAAAAGCAATGCCAAAGGGTGTTCAAACTGCTACATAATTGCACTCATTGCACATGCCAGCAAAGTAATGCTCAAAAACTCTGCTAGTGAGGCTTAAACAGTATGTGAGCCGAGAACTTACAGATGTTCAAACTGAGTTTAGGAAAGGCAGAGGAACCAGAGATCAAATTGCCAACATCTGTTGGATCATAGAAAAAGCAAGAAAATTAAAAAAAAATCTACATCTGCTTCATTGACTATACTAAAGCCCTTGACTGTGTGGATCAAAACAAACTGTGGAAAATTCTTTAAGAGTTGAGAATATCAGTATGCCAGTCAAGAAGCAACAGTTAGAACTGGACATGGAACAATGGACTGGTTCAAAATTCGGAAAGGTATACGTCAGGGCTGTATATTGTCACCCTGCTTATGTACCTTCTGAGCAGAGTGCATCATGCGAAATGCCAGGCTGGATGAAGCACAAGCTGGAAACAAGATTGCCAGGTGAAATATCAATAACCTCAGATTTGCAGATGACACCATCCTTATGGCAGAAAGGGAAGAGGAACTAAAGAGCCTTTTGATGAAAGTGAGAGTGAAAAAACTGGCCTAAAATTCAATATTCCAAAAACTAAGATCATGGCACCCAGTCCCATACCTCATGGCAAATAGATGGAGAAACAATGGAAATAGTTACAGGCTATTTTCTTGGTTTCCAAAATCACTGCAGATGGTTACTGCAGCAATGAAATTAAAAGATGCTTGCTCTTTAAAAGAAAAGCAATGACGAACCTAGACAGCATATTAAAAAACAGAGACATTACTTTGCCAACAATGTCTGTATAGTAAAATCTATGGCTTTTTTCAGTAGTCATGTGTGGATGTGAGAGTTGGACCATAAAGAAGGCTGAGTGCCAAAGAATTGATGTTTTTGAACTGTGGTGTTGCTGTAGACTCTTGAGAGTCCCTTGGACTGCAAGGAGATCCAACCAGTCAATCCTAAAGGAAATCCATCTTGAAAATTTACTGGGAGGATTCCAATACTTTGGCCATGTGATACAAAGGACTGACTCATTAGAAAAGACCCTGATGCTGGGAAAGATCAAAGGCAGTAGGAGAAGGGGGCAACAGGATGAGATGGTTGGATGGCATTACTGACTCAATGGACATGAGTTTGAGCAAGCTCCTGCAGATGGTAAAGGACAGGGAAGCCTGGCTTGCTGCCGTCCTTGGGGCCACAAAGAGTCAGACATGACTGAGAGACTGCACAAAAGCCATATAATTCCTGGATCAGTCTTCAAGTGATGGAATCTGAGTCTTCTAGAATTACTTAGCATACCCTGATAAATGAACCCTGGGTTATGTCACAGATTGCTACTATTTCCTGGTGGTGTCAGATTTGTCTAGTTTATTATGTTTTATGGATTGCCTAATGTGTCTTCAACTTCTTGGAAGGAATGCATCCTCATATCACCAACAGATTCTCTGAAATGGGTCAGTTGGAAGGAGTGGTCAAATATCAAAATTGAGAAAATAACAAGGTTGGAGATGAAAAAATGCCAGCATTTTTCAAGCAGTGGAAAGATAAGATATCTGACCTCTCCATTTATAAGGACAGGTTTATTTCTGCTGAGGAGACAGATGATCAGAAGGTATTATTGCTTAAAATTCTCCCCTTATTCAGACTTCACGACTACCGAGCCACTCTCAAGAAATATGTCAACTTCTAGTGCGAATCCATTTCAATGGGGGATATATATTAATCAGGCAAGAAATAAGTAGTGTGTCTCACAGCAAAATAAGAAATTGGCATTTGAACTTACATATTAGCCTGTGAGAGTTAATCAGTCTACCCCAGAGGAGCAGCTCCATGTCCAGGGTACTGACAAAAGGTAATTTCTGCCTCAAGTCTCCATAGCAGATTGTGGACAATTTGCTGAAGCAAAGCTATCCTGTGATGCCACTTGTTTGACAGCCAACTTACTTCTCCAGATGACACTCCTACTTCCCCTGCTCTTCTCATTCACACTTCAACAGGTTCTATTTGATTGAAGTGCCCCCTCAAGCCTGCACAAATGGAGATAGCACTCTTAATTAGAGTTCTCAGTATGTGACTGAAAACCTTCTGTGAAGGCACCAATCACAAACCTGCAAAGAAAAAAAGGCCTCAGATAATGCCTGTTTTACACTGCTGGCTAACTCAGAGTCCCCTTTCCTCTGCTCCCTTTGGTCTTTTCATCTTGCCTGTCTGGCTAGACTATCTAATTTCAAATTCAGATCTTGCTTCCTCTTAAACTTGATGAAAGCAGTCTTAGCAAAGCACGTTTGAAAGGGTAAGGATTGCACTTTTCAATTGCAGGCCTAGCATTTAATAGCACTTAAATTGAGGGAGAACTTTTATTGGTTAGTTATTAATTTTGTTGCTACGGACTCGAAAATTAGGCCTTTTACAAATATTTGAAAAAGTATTCAACATTTTGAGTGAATTGGTAAAATACTAGTAACCTAGTTTGTAACAAACATCTTGAACTACAACAAGAAAGAAGGAATATATCAATAGATTTAATGAGGCATTTTTAAAGAGTAAACACAGCCATGAATTGTAATATTCTTTTTTTTACCCATATGAATTTGTTTACTAAAAATATTACAAACCCACTATGTAGATGTGAGTTCCCTGTGATATACAGCAGGTTCTCATTAGTTATCTATTTTATACTCAACTTGATTTTAAATCATGGCTCTGTCTCTTATGAATTATGTGACCTCTCACATACTACCTAAACTCTAAACCCCCATTTCTTTGCCTATAAAATGAATAGTTACCTTCCATTAAAAGTTTATGATTATTGAAGATCCAATATAGGCACCTTATATCTTTATATCATTTTGCAAAAATATTAGTATGCAGTTGGCACTATTATAAATATCATTTTCAACCTTATTAATTAGTAGTAATTTAAAGGGTTCAAGGTCCACGTTTAAGCTCCATGTTCAAGGTCAGGAGGGGTGGCTGTGAGGAGATACCCAACATCAAAGGTAAGGAGCAGTGGCTGTGCTTTTCTGGAGCAGCCATGAAGAGATACCCCACATCTAAGGTAAGAGAGACCCAAGTAAGTCAGTATGTGTTGCAAGAGGGCATCAGAGGGCAGAAACACTGAAACCATAATCACAGAAAAGTAGCCAATCTGATCACATGGACCACAGTCTTATCTAACTCAATGAAACTAAGCCCTGTCATGTGGGGTCACTCAAGATGGACGGGTCATGGTGGAGAGGTCTGACAGAATGTGGCCCACTGGAGAAGGGAATGGCAAACCACTTCAGTATTCTTGCTTTGAGAACCCCATGAACAGTATGAAAAGGCAAAATGATAGGACACTGAAAGAGGAACTCCCTAGGTCATTAGGTGCCCAATATGCTACTGGAGAACAGTGGAGAAATAACTCTAGAAAGAATGAAGGGATGGAGACAAAGTAAAAACAATACCCAGTTGTGGATGTGACTGGTGATAGAAGCAAGGTCTGATGCTGTACAGAGCAATATTGCATAGGAACCTGGAATATTAGGTCCAAGAATCAAGGCAAATTGGAAGTGGTCAAACAGGAGATGGCAAGAGTGAACATCGACATTCTAGGAATCACGAACTAAGATGGACTGGGATGGGTGAATTTAACTCAGATGACCATTATATCTACTACTATGGGCAGGAATCCCTTAGAAGAAATGGAGTAGCCATCACAGTCAACAAAAGAGTCCGAAATGCAGTACTTGGATGCAATCTCAAAAATGACAGAATGATCTCTGTTCATTTCCAAGGCAAACCATTCAATATCATGGTAATCCAAGCCTATGCTCCAACAAGTAATGCTGAAGAAGCTGAAGTTGAACGGTTCTATGAAGACCTACAAGACATTTTAGAACTAATACCCAAAACAGATGTCCTTTTCATTATAGGGGACTAGAATGCAAAAGTAGGAAGTCAAGAAACACTTGGAGTAACAGGAAAATTTGGCCTTGGGGTACTGAATGAAGCAGGGCAAAGACTAATAGAGTTTTGCCAAGAGAACGCACTGGTCATAGAGAACACCATCTTCCAACAACACAAGAGAAGACTCTACACATGGACATCACCAGATGGTCAATACTGAAATCAGATTGATTATATTCTTTGCAGCCAAAGATGGAGAAGCTCTATACAGTCAGCAAAAATAAGACCAGGAGCTGGCTGTGGCTCAGATCATGAACTCCTTATTGCCAAATTCAGACTTAAACTGAAGAAAGTACGGAAAACCATTAGACCATTCAGGTATAACCTAAATCAAATCCCTTATGACTATACAGTGAAGAAATAGATTTAAGGGACTAGATCTGATAGACAGAGTACCTGATGAACTGTGGATGGAGGTTTGTGACATTGTACGGGAGACAGAGATCAATACCATCCCCATGGAAAAGAAATGCAAAAAAGCAAAATGGTTGTCTGAGGAGGCCTTACAAATAGCTGTGAAGAGAAGAGAAGCGAAAAGCAAAGGAGAAAAGGAAAGATATTCCCATTTGAATGCAGAGTTCCAAAGAACAGCCAGGAGAGATAAGAAAGACTTCTTCAGTGACCAATGCAAAGAAATAGAGGAAAACAACAAAATTGGAAAAACTAGAGATCTCTTCAAGAAAACTAGAGATACCAAGGGAATATTTCGTACTAAGATGGGTTTGATAAAGGACAGAAATGCTATGGACCTAACAGAAGTGGAAGATATTAAGAAGAGGTGGCAAGAATACACAAAAGAACTGTACAAAAAGATCTTCACAACCCAGATAATCACGATGATGTGATCACTCACCTAGAGTCAGACATCCTGGAATGTGAAGTCAAGTGGGCCCCAGGAAGCATCACTAAGAATAAAGCTAGTGGAGGTGATGGAATTCCAGTTGAGCTATTTCAAATCCTAAAAGATGATGCTGTGAAAGTGCTGCACGCAATATGCCAGCAAATTTGGAAAACTCAGCAGTGGCCACAGGGCTGGAAAAGGTCCGTTTTCATTCCAATCCCAAAGAAAGGCAACGCCAAAGAATGCTCAAACTACCGCACAATTGCACTCATCTCACACGCTAGTAAAGTAATGCTCAAAATTCTCCAAGCCAGGCTTAAGCAATACGTGAACCATGAACTTCCACATGTTCCAGGTGGTTTTAAAAAAGACAGAGGAACTAGAGATCAAATTGCCAACATCTGCTGGATCATCGAAAAAGCAAGAGAGTTCCAGAAAAAACATATAGTTCTGCTTTATTGACTATGCCAAAGCCTATATTTGTGTGGACCATAATAAATTGTGGAAAATTCTGAAAAAGATGGGCATACCAGACCACCTGACCTGCCTCTTGAGAAACCTATATGCAGGTCAGGAAGCAACAGCTAGAACTGGACATGGAACAACAGACTGGTTCCAAATAGGAAAAGGAGTACGTCAAGGCTGTATATTGTCACCCTGCTTATTTAACTTATATGCAGAGTACAGCATGAGAAACGCTGGGCTGGAAAAAGCCCAAGCTGGAATCAAGATTGTCGGGAGAAATATCAATAACCTCAGATATGCAGATGACACCACCCTTATGGCAGAAAGTGAAGAGGAACTAAAAAGCCTCTTGATGAATGTGAAAGAGGAGAGTGAAGAAGTTGGCTTAAAGCTCAACATTCCAAAAACTAACATCATGGCATCTGGTCCCATCACTTCATGGGAAAGAGATAGGGAAACAGTGGAAACGGTGTCAGACTTTATTTTTTTGGTCTCCAAAATTACGCAAGATGGTGTTTGCAGCCATGAAATTAAAAGACACTTACTCCTTGGAAGGAAAGTTATGACCAACCTAGATAGCATATTAAAAAACAGAGACATTACTTTGCCAAAAAAGGTCCATCTAGTCAAGGCTATGGTTTTTCCAGTGGTCATGTATGGATGTGAGAGTTGGACTGTGAAGAAAGCTGAGCGCTGAAGAATTGATGCTTTTGAACTGTGGTGTTGGAGAAGACTCTTGAGAGTCCCTTGGACTGCAAGGAGATCCAACCAGTCCATCCTAAAGGAGATCAGTCCTGGGTGTTCATTGGAAGGACTGATGCTGAAGCTGAAACTCCAATACTTTGGCCACCTCATGCACAGAGTTGACTCATTGGAAAAGACCCTGATGCTGGAGGAAGGCATGGCAGCCCACTCCAGTATTCTTACCTGGAAAATTCCATGGGCAGAGGAGCCTGGTAGGCTACAGTCCATAGGGTCGCAAAAAGTCAGATATAACTGAAGCGACTTAGCACGTATGTACTTATACTAAAAGATGCACCATAAATTATGTACACATTCAAGCAAATTTAATTTTAAGCCACCTGTTGATACTTTGTAAGCATAAAGTTGAGGATTTGATAGCATTGTTGTGACTTTATGACACGGTTTGAGGAGTGATTCATTTACTTCTCAGATGGATGTGTTTCTATGTAGTTCCATTGGAAGCAGACACACCGACACGCCTGAGGAAATCGCTGGTTAGATTTATTTACACTGTGCAGCAGAGTGAATCAAAGAAAGCAGGGTTACTTATCGCCCTGAAACTTTATTGGTGATGACCCACATGTACACATGTTCAAAAAGAAAACACGGGTGTACTCAAAATAAGATAAACTAGCCAGAATATGAAACATTTTGTCTGAGAATTTGCTAAAATTGCTGCTTAGATGAATATCATACAGAGTTGAGGTTTTACCACTTAAAATTAAGCTGAAAATCGCTAACTCCTGGCATTGCTCACCTTATCTTTAAATCTGTTTTGGTCTATTTTTTTTTTTTTAATAAAAGCCAATACACACACAAACACACAAACCTTTGGAGGTTCCTTGGAAAAAGTAATACTCTAAATAAGCAAACAAATAGCTGAAAATGACTATATTTGCATATCACTTATGAGCAATAAAACTAAATTATTTATAGATTTAAAAATTAAACTATAAAGTGATATCCTAAAGTTATTATGTAAATCTTCAGATAGATGTTTATTACATAACAAAAATAAATGAATGAACAGAAATATTTAATAAAGGGGCAGCAATGTGTAAATCAGATGATTGCTGTTAACACAGAGCCTTTTCAGAATACCCAAGAGATCTAACGCAAGGGGAAAGGCACCAGTTATTACAAGAAGAAGAAATAACTATCTAATTTGTCCAGACAGATAACAGACAGATAAAAGGTCATAAGTGGAGACAATGTTGGGATAAATATATTGCTTCTTCCTTTTTTTTTTTTTTTTTTAGCACATGGAAAACATGCTTAATTGTCAGCAGGAAGAACCAATGAAAAGAACTGGACCTCTGCTTGATGGCTACACAGAGAGAATGACAATAACATTCACGGTCTGGCTTTACTTACTGCAGACTAAGGTCCCCAAATGAAAAGACTGCTTCAAACTGTTTCTAAGGAGGGCTTCCCTGGTAGCTCAGCTGGTAAAAAATCTGCCTATAATGCAGGAGATCTTGGTTTCATTCCCGGGTCAGGAAGATCCGCTGGAGAAGGGATAGGCTACCCACTCCGGTATTCTTAGGCTTCCCTGGGGGCTCAGTTGGTAAAGAATCTGCCTGCAATATGGAAGACCCAGGTTGAATCCCTAGGTTGGGAAGATCTGTGGCAGAAGGGAATGGCTCCTCACTTCAGTATTCTGGTATACTGGTCTGGAGAATTCCATGGACTGTGTAGTCCATGGGGTTGCAAAGAGTTGGGCATGACTGAGAGACTAAGGAAGGTAGTCGTAGAGGGAAGAGAGATGCACTCTACCCTAAGCTAAGTGAAAGCTGTCAAAAGCAATGGGGAAATAAAATCCAACAATGTAAAGAAGAAAACCCTTCACCATATCAAGGAATGCAATATTTATTGAACATTTAACATTCATTCATGATAAAAGTGATCAGAAAAACAAGAATATAGGGGAAATTCCTCCATATAATAACACTGTCTACAGAAAATGTATAGCTAACACTATGCTTAGCAGTGAATGACAGATCGGGAACCAGGCATGCCCACTCTCACCACTCCTATTCAACATAGTGCTGGATATTTTAGCAAGTGGAGTTAGTAAAAAAAAAAAAAAATGATGAAAGCATCAACTGGAAAAGATGAAACAAAATTTTCTTTACTGTGAATATGTTGGCTGCATAGAAGAGGCCAAGGGATCTCAAAACACAACCAAGCAAACAAATAAAAATGCTTAGAATACATGATTTAGTGAGTCAAATGATACAAGATAAACATACAGAAATGTTTTATTTTTATATTAGTGAACATGTGTACAGTGACTTTAAACACACATTACCATTTACAACAGCTCAAAAATATAAAATATTTTTCTGCAAATTGAACAAAATATGTACCTAGATGCCTAGCACTATTTCATCATAGTACTGATGAAATATTAATAAATCAAAGAGGACCTAAATAAACAGAGAAAGTTTCTGTGTTCAGGGACTGGAATGTTCAATATAGTGAAGATGTCAATTCTCCCCATATATGAATACAGGTTTAATGAGATTCCCAACCAAATCCCAGAAAACTTTTGTGTGATAGGCAAAGTTATTTTACATGGACAGAGAAAAGAACTAGAATAGCTTTAAAAAAAATGGAAAAAGAGAAAAGAAATCACATATCCAACTTCAAGATTTGTCACATAGCTCCAATAAGTAAGATGCTGTGTATTTGTTGAGGAACAGACAAATTAAGACAATGGGACAGAAAAGAGAGTTCAGGAATAGACCTACATGTATATGTCCAGTTGGTTTTTGACAAAGATGAAAAGGCAATTCAATACAGGAAATGTAAATTTTTCAACAAAGGGTTGGAGGAGTAACTGAGTATCCATTGCTTTTTTATTTTAGTCTCGTGAATTAAATCTCTCACATCATACAAACATTAACTCAAAGTGAATCATGACTAAAACGCAAACTGTAGAACTTTCCAAAACTTAGGAGAATATATAGGAGAAAAATATCTTCAGATCTAGGGGTAGGCAAAGAGTCTTTAGACTTGATGGCAAAAAAACAAAAAGAAAACAATACAAAAGATAAAAACATGATCAAATGAAATTCATCAAAATAAAAAGTTTGCTTATGAAAGACCTTATTCAGAAGATTAAAAATATTACAGAGCTGGAGAAAATATTTGAAGACCACATATTTGAAAAGGACAAGTGACTAAGATATCCAGAGTGAAGTAGGCAGAAAGAGAAACACAAATTATAATATATTAACACATATATATGGAATTTAGAAAGATGGCAAAGATGACCCCATATATAAGATAGTAAAAGAGAAACAAATGTAAAGAACAGACTTTTGGACTCTGTGAAAGAAGGCAAGGGTGGGATGATATGAGAGAATAACATTGAAACATGTGTATAAATAAATAACCAGTACAAATTTGATGCATGAAGCAGAGCACCCAAAGCTGGTGCTCTGAGACAAGCCAGAGGGATGCAGTGTGGAGGGAGGTGGGAGAGGTGTTCAGGATGGTGGGACACATGTAGGACACATGTACACCCATGGCTGGTTCATGCTGATGTATGGCAAAAACCACCCACTATTCAATATTGTAAAGTAATTAGCCTCCAATAGAAATAAATATATTAATAAAAAAACAGTATAAAAGCAAATAATAATATAAATGGCAAATAATCCAATTATCTTATACTTAAGAGTAGAAAGAAAGTAAGTCCACTAGAAAATGGACGAAATACATGAGGAATTGTTTCACATAAAATGATATATAGATAGCAAAAAAAAAAAAAAAGGAAGAAAAATGTTCAACAAAGTTACTCACTAGGGAAACACAAATTTAAACTGCACTGAGATATCACTACATACTGATTAGAATGGCTGAAAAAAATAATGATGGCACCAAATGCAGGGAAAATGTGGGAAAATTAAATCACCTAAGTATTATTGATGGGAATGTATAGTATCATAGCCACTCTAAGGCAGTTTGGCAGTTGCTTAAGAAACTAATCATGCAACAACAAATTCATCTAGCCTTTGCACTCTTAGATATTTACCCCTAAGAAAATGAATTCTTATATTCACACCAAAACCTGTGCATGGTATTCATCACAGATTTATTGGTAATATTAGGGTATATAATTTCAGTCCCTAAGTCGCTAGGCTTCCCTGTCCTTCACTATCTCCCAGAGTTTGCTCAAACTCATGTCCATTTAAGTGGGTGATGCCATCCAACTATCTCATCCTCTGTCACCCCATTCTCCCCCTGCCTTCAAACTTTCCATTGGGTTTTCATTCCAACCTCAGAGAAAGGCAATGCCAAAGAAATTATATAATAGAGTGATTCTAAAATTCTCCCTATCTAGTCTCTTAGATATATATGCTATGCTTTACTACATGAAAAACCTGATTACTTAATTCTGTAAAGAAAATCATTAGAAAAATGAAGATAAAGTTTTAGAAACATTATTGCTATTTCTATTGGAGAAAATGTAAGATCTAAGTCTCTTCAGTTGTGTCCATCTCTTTGTGACCTCCTTAACTGTAGCCCACCAGCCTCCTCCGTCTGTGCAATTCTCTAGGCAAGACTATGGAGTGGTTGCCATGCCCTCCTCCAGGGCATCTTCCCAACCCAGTGATTGAACCCACATATCTTTTTTTTTTTTTTGAACCCACATATCTTATGTCTCCTGCATTGATAGGCACATTTTTTTCCACTAGCACCACTTGGGAAACTCCAAGATTGGTTTAGGTATGCCTAATTTAATTCCTATCTAAGTTAAAAAACTGAAGAAATCATGGTTAAATAAAAATATTCATTATTATAAAATCTAGTTTTCAACAATATATTACTCAGATATATTTTTAGCATCTGGTTATAATAATGAAATATTTTCTTTACTCAAAGATACAATCATTCATATTGCCCATATCTAAATATATGAATTAACTTGGAATATAGGAAATGATGGCAATATTCAGTGACATAGCACAGCTTGCTCTCTTAATCAGTTTCACATGTCCATTAATATTGAATAGATTTTTAAATAATTAGCAACTGTCCTTGAATGGTAGTTCCATAATTAGTTTTTTCTCAATATTTCAAAAATATTATATCTATCTTTCCTTCTAATACCCAAGAAGTCAGGTCCAGGAAGTAGATAGAACTGACTTCAAGTACAGGTTTCATAACTTATAAGCTCTGTGTTTTGAAGCAAGTTATTTAATTTCCTTAAGATTTTGGTCTTCATGAAAAAATGACTATAACAGCACTCACCTCACAGGACTGTAAAACAGCTGAACATAATAAAGTACAAAACTCCTACACACATATTTGTAATAAATTAAAATTTATATATTTAATATATTGTAATTATATTTAATATATTTAATATATTATAATTATATTATAACTAGATAATAATTATATAGTTGCAGGTGTAATATATAAACTATATGAATCTTTCCTACAGAGACCTGAAAAACTTTGAAAATTTACCAGTTATTTATTTAGTCATTTAAAATTTTGCCTTAAAATATAGTAATTGAATGGGTAATTTAATACAGAAATCCCCTGAATACTCACTGGAAGGACTGACGCTGAAATTGAAGCTCCAATATATTGGCCACCTGATGTGAACAACCAATTCATTGGAAAAGACCCTGATTCTGGGAAAGACTGAAGGCAGGAGAAGAAGGGGACAATAGAGGATGAGATGGTTGGATGGGATCACTGATTCAATGGACGTGAGTTTGAGCAAACTCCAGGAGACAGTGAAGGACAGGGGAGCCTGGCGTGCTACATTCCATGGGGTCATGGAGAGTTGGACATTACTTAGCAGCTAAACAACAACAGAATAGTTTTAATAAAGCAGAATATAAGTGGCCAATTGGTCAAGTTAGTAGGATAATTTTTTAAAAACAAAATTTTGTGTAAAAACAAATTATCTGCAAAGCAGAATACACCACTCACCAATTTTCTTTGCTTAATTTCAGCACACTGTCTCTCATATTGTTCCTCCTAAAGCTATCTATTTCTACTCACAAAATCAATCCTGTAGTTTAGTCCACAATTACTGTAAATGCATAACAAAGCTTCATTCTTGTCATTTAAAATCCAAATAATAAAAAAAATGTAGATAAAATAAAGCCAACTTTTGATTTTCCTTACTTTTCATTGTACCTGAAAAATCCATTTATTGATATTTCTTGCTCACACATTTGGGCCAAATCTATAAAACAACACTTGACTATCTTCAACAATTTTAACAATTACAACCATTTATAACTAATCTGACATTTAGCATATCAAAATGATTGAAAACAAGCAATACAAAATGTACACTTTAAGATTATACAGATTTGTTACAGAATGAAAAGTATACAGAATAAGAAGAAATTTCATTCATCTAGTCATCTCAAAATACTCTTTTCTTTAAGTGTAATCACAGAAAAATTTTGTTGTGTACTCTTTCAAACCACTTTAAAATGATATGCATATGAACATACAATGCATGAAATCATATATGCATAAAAATATACATAAAAAGTGAAAGTGAAAGTGTTAGCTGCTCAGTTGTGTCCATGTCCGACTCTGCAACACCATGGACTGTGGCCTGCCAGGTTCCTCTGTCCATGGAATTTTCCAGGCAATGGGTAGCCATTGGCTTCTCCAGGGGATCTTCCCAACCCAGGGATGGAAACTGGGTCTCCTGCATTACAGGCAGATTCTTTACTGCCTGAGCCACCGAGGACATAATATATACATAGGGACAGAATTATTTTTTTTGAATATCACTGAATACATATAAACACACACCTTTATGTTTAATTCATTGGATTACTTGGATTTCTTTTTCTATCTCTGTCTCTTTCAATATCTGTTAGCACTCATCATTTGTCATATCTACACTGTACTAAAATTAATTTTGTTTAATGCTCTGCTTGATAGATATTGAGATTTCTAATAATTTTTATATTTTGTATTTCCAAGTCATGCTGGAGTTATCTTTCTTACTCATAAATCTGCAAAAAATAATATACTATTTGAAACCAATTCAGATACATTTTCCGCACATTGGCAAAAGTAAAATTCTATCTTGTAAGGTTATTAAAAATAACTTATTCACTGATGTATCAGTCAGTCTGTTCAGTTGCTCAGCTGTGTCTGAATCTTTGTGACCCCAAATGGACTGTAGCATGCCAGGCTTCTCTGTCCATCACCAGTACCCGGAGCTTGCTCAAACTCAAGTCCATTCAGTGGGTGACACCATCCAACCATCTCATACTCTGTCATCCCCTTCTCCTCCTGCCTTCAATCTTTCTTGGCATTAGGGTCTTTTCCAATGTGTCATGATATATAGTTGTCAGTATATATAGTGTAAAGTATGGTCATCATACATCTGTACAGGCACAGGTGTATGCTGATCTTTAGGAACACTTAGAAGAATGGTACCAATTCAGGCAACTGAAGGACAATGCAGAATATTAATAATCTACAGTACTGTATGCAATACTTAAAACTCTGGAAAGATGGAAAGACCTTGTGCCAGGTTGTTTTATTGTTACGGGATGTTTACATGGTGATTGCCCCCAGCTGTACATTCTCACTTGCCTGTGAGACCTGGTCATTGTGTGACCAGTGGGACATAAAAATTTCACTGGAAATTTTGCTTAAGTTCTACAAAAACCAATATTTCTTGTATGTATCTTTGTGATTTACAATACAAATTTGCACCATATTTTGTGCAACAAGTGTTTCAATCTCCTGTTTCTCATCTGTAGTTTTGTTTTCCTGCTGTGCCATATATTTTCTCTGCATTAAAAATAAAACCTTATGTGAGTGAAATTTGTAGAGTCTTGTGAATCCTTTAAATTATTCAGATATTTGAAATAGATTTGAAATAGATGTGTGTAATTTGTAATTTATATATTGCCAATATTGCATATTATTATTTAATTATAAAATAAATATTTATACAGCAGAAGCCAGAGAAATAAACTTTCAAGCTAAATCCAAGAATCAGTCTTGTTTTGCTTGGCAGTTGAATTTGTTTAAAATTTAAACTTTGTACTTGAACATTTTTAAGAATACATGATTGTCCACCTTACCACACATTGAAATTTTTGTAACTTTAATGTTATCTTGAATTAATTTTTATATACCAATAAGTATTATTTAGTTCTGTCATTTTTCTAATGTTACCTTCAGAACAGCTGTGTGCTTGTATAATCTTTGTGTATTTATTGGTTGTTTTATTGTAGTTCAGTCCCTAAGATGTGTCTTACTCTTTTGTAACCTCACAGACTATAGCCCACCCTGTTCCTCTGTCCTTGGGATTTCCCAGGCAAAAATACTGAAATTGGTTGCCATTTCCTTCTCCAAGGGACCTTCTTGACCAGGAATCGAACCCATGTCTCCTGCATTGCATGTGGATTCTTTACCTCTGAGCTACCAGGGAAACTCTTATGATTTACTGATGACTTATTTTTCTAAAATTTTGCTTCATATTATTCCTCAAACTTCTGCTGATTTAACATGATAGGTAAGTTCCTAGTACTGGTTTTCTCAAGTATCTTTCTTACTAAAGTGTTAGTCACTGAATTGTGTCCAAGTTTTTGTGACCCCATGGACTAGAGCCCACCAGGCTCCTCTGTCCATGGAATTCCCCAGGCAAGAAAACTGGAGCAGGTAGCCATTCCCTTCTCCAAGGAAACTTCCTAACCCAGGATCAAACCTGGTTCTCCCACATTGTAGGCAGATTCCTTAGTCTGAGCGACCAGGGAAACCCCTCTTTCTTACTAACTTTTGACCAAAAGTAGAAGCTGGTTTCTGAGCTTTGCGTATGTATATGGAATGTTTGTCTAAGCTGTCTTCATTTAGTGTGTACAAGTAAGAAATACACTGGAAAATAGAGCCCATTCAGCTATTGGAATAGCTTCATTTTGGAGGAGTTCTCAAAATAGCTTTTGTAGAATGTTTTTATCTGACATCTAAATTTAAAAATAGCTGGCCTTCTGGTATACACAAGACAGAAACACATTTAGTCTTTTGCTGATGTTGTAGATCATTTGACAAATGGCTGTGACCGCCCTCCTTCCTGTAATCATAAGTTGGGTTAAACGTCGTCCACATTAATTATGGTTTTTGTCACATGGCTTCTTCTGACCGACGAATCAGTAGCAATTTTGATATCAGCAAAAACTTAAAGGATGTTTGTACATTGGGATTTGCCCCTTCCTACTGCCAACCACTGAATACATTTGAGCTATCTGGGGGATGGGAATGCAGTTAGAGAGTGGAATTGACCATTTCCAAGTCCCAGAAATAACCTCAGCCATCTCAGCTGAGTCTCCATATATGTCAAGGATGTCATTTCAGACCATCAAAACCTACCCAAGCTGGCTCAGACAAAAAAGAATTCCCTGGCAAAACCAATGAATTGTAAGAAATAATAATATTTTTTGTCATAGACAACTAAATCTTGAGGTGATTTATTATGTAAGACAATCAAACTGCAACATCTGGGTATCTTTCTTTCTCCCAAAATACTGATAAGTTTCTACTATGGTGTATTTCTGTCCACAGAAAAATGTCTAAATTATAATATGTACTTGATTATGAAGATACATTATTTCTCTGAATTACTATATAAGTAAATATAATTGATTTTGGACATTATCATGTGATGACTTCAATAATGAATATCGCTTTGCCTTCTTCCCATTAATAAATCAAGATACAAATACCTGATTTATTAATGACATATGCTTTCTTGAGAATATGGCTTAGATACATGGCTTCAAAGAGATTCTTTTTACTGTCATCACTTTAACTAAATTCAAAGACCCAAAGAGCTTGCTTTCTCAAGGCAGAATCTGCTCTAGAAAATATACAAAATAATGAAGAGCAAACAAGAATTTACCCTTTCAGCATTCAAGTAGTATCAAAAATAGGAGGACACACAGGTTCGCTCAGCATGGCAATCCTGCTATTTCTCCTACATTAATAAATCAGATAACTTATTCTCATAAACTTATTTCTCTTACTGGAGTCAATTTGTGATTTCCTATCTTCTGTATAAGCATTAGAAGTGGAATAGATATTATTTCCATTAACCATCTTGACATTTAGAAACCCCTGAAACTCCAAAGAGGGAATGTTGGGTACAGGAGACTAGAGTTTGTTTCTCAAATCTGGTTCTATTGATGTAAGTTTTTAGCAAATTTGTGGGGAGTGCAGATATTTTAAGGAAAATTTTATGTATTTAGTAAATTAGCTCATGTGTTTTCAGGAACAAGAGAAAATTAAAAGTTAGTAATATAAAATGGTCCCATCAGTTCATGGCAAATAGATGGGGAAACAGTGGAAATAGTGGCTGACTTTATTTTTTTGGGCTCCAAAATCACTGCAGATGGTGGCTGCAGCCATGAAATTAAAAGACGCTTACTTCTTGGAAGGAAAGTTATGACCAACCGAGACAGCATGTTAAAAAGCAGAGACATTACTTTTCCAGCAAAGGTCTGTCTAGTCAAGGCTATGGTTTTTCCAGTGGTCATGTATGGATGTGAGAGTTGGACTATAAAGAAAGCTGAGTGCTGAAGAATTGATGCTTTTGAACTGTGGTGTTGGAGAAGACTCTTGAGAGTCCCTTGGACTGCAAGGAGATCCAACCAGTCCATCCTAAAGGAAATCAATCTTGAATATTCATTGAAAAGACTGATGCTGAAGCTGAAACTCCAATATTTTGGCCACCTGATGTGAAGAACTGACTCATTTGAAAAGCCCCTGCTGCTGGGTAAGGTTGAAGGCACGAGAAGAAGGGGACAACAGAGGATAAGATGGTTGGATGGCATTACTGACTCGATGGACATGAGTTTGGGTAAACTCCGGGAGTTGGTGATGGACAGGGAGGCTTGGGATGCTGCGGTCCATGGGGTTGCAAAGAGTTGGATACGACTGAGCGACTGAACTGAACTGAATATAAAATGAATATTCTATTACTTTGCTTTACTTATTATTCTCTCTATATATTTCACTTCCTCATTCCACAATCACTTTTTGGAATCATCTTCAACAACAACAAGATCGAATGATTTATATGTTACTTTTTCGCCATGAATAGTGTTTTAATTATAATTGTAGTTCAGAGATAGCTTTCTTTAATGAACATATTGTATAAAATGTTTTAGAATCAATTTCAGTATGATTTATAAATGTTTCCTTACGTTTATATCCATATACACTCTATTTTGACACTGTAAAACCATCGAAGTTTAGAAGTATAAATTAAAAATCTTATAAAAAACCATTGTGGCTATGTAAGAAGCATCTTAAATAAAGTTTTATTTATGAGAATTTTTATATGTGTAACAGAGTTACTCAAATACTAATTCTGTGGGGTTCAAAAAGGAAATATTTTTAAAAGTATTATGTCAATTTATTATTCAAAGTAAGCTTATGTTAAACACAAATGACTACACTATGACATAATTTATAAATCAACAATGTCTTTCCTTTCATTTTTTAAAATTTGTATTTTCATTTTACAAAAAGTCTAAACTATGGAAGCATCCATAGAGATTATAATTCACTAATGCATTCAGTTGCTAGAAACCCAAACATGAGTTTTTACTTTTAATGGAGCCAGTGTAACAAATTATCAGCATAATTACAGTTTTTTTAATTGGATGTGGACATTTTCCAAAATCAAAAAATAATTATTCTTGCAATAACCTCCTGTTTGGTTTTCTTGTTCTTAGTCCAAAACTCTTGGAACTACATTGTTTTAACTTGTTCCAACTTGGTTGGAATAAGTTGTTTCTGTTATTTTAAATACAAAAATTCTCATTAGTTAACTCTGCTTTTTTTATACTAATGCTTGTTTATAAAATCCATGTATATAATAAGAGTTAATGTTATATATTTGCCAACTTATATTGTTTCCTTAATGCTAAACTTTCAACATATTCAAAAACCACCATCTGTTTATTACAATTTTTGATAATATTTTGGACTAAAATCCACACTATTATTCCAAAAAATCTGGTAGCTGACAATTAAAAGTCATAATTGCTATTAATATATTTAAATGACTGAACTACATAATTTAAAAAAAATCATGTTATAGATGAGTTAAGATGAAAAGCAACAATTTCCTACCCTAGCACTCCCACAGCCATTCCACTCATTAAAAGCAGTAACTAAATTATTTCTGTTTTGGGTGTCTTGTGGTAAACTCCATAACTCTAAATTGCTTAATAAAAGTGTCGTGATACACTAACTTTAGACCAAAATTGCATTACCTCAGCAATACTGACATTTTGCATGGGTAATTCTTCATTATGCTTTGTTGCTCGGTGTCTGACTCTTTGTGACCCCACAGACTGTAGCCTGTCAGTCTCCTCTGTCCCCGGGGATTCTCCAGGCAAGAAAACTGAAGTGGGTTGCCATGTCCTCCTCCAGGGGATCTTCCCAACCCAGGGATCAAACCCAGGTCTCCCGCATTGCAGGTAGATTCTTTATTTATGAGCCATCATAGGAGCTCAAGAATACTGGAATGGGTAACCTATCCTTTCTCCAAGGGAAATTTCCGATCCAGGAATCAAACCAGGGTCAACTGCATTGCAGGCAGATTCTTTACCAGTTGAGCTATCAGGGAATTCTTCGTTGCAGAAGATATTACAGAGTTCTATAGGATATCTAGGAGCATCTGACATTTCTGATCTCTCTCCACTCATTGCCTGGAGCAGGTTTTTCTCTGCACACACACACATCCTCTCCACACCCCATAACCCCAAGTAATGACAATCAAAAATAGCTCAAGACATTGCCCAGTATCCTGTTGGGAACAAAATAACCCCTATGGAGAATCACTGATTAGACATTGTATATCAACATCCCATTCTGAAAAATTAAAATTTCAAATCCTCAAAATAATACTAAGCTTACCTGTTTTAAAAATGTTTGAGTTTTATTATTAGTAAACATTTTTTGCTACCTTTGTAAGTTTTAATAATATCTGTAATTTTCGTTTGTTGATCCATTTATTTAGGAAATTATTTATAGATTTCTCAGCATGGGTAATCCTCAAACTTCTATGAACTTATTCAACTGTCCTTCATTCTTGCCCACTTACCTATATCTCAATTGTATGTTTGCTTTTAAATTATCAAGATAAGCCACATTCACACTCTGTTCAGTAACTTTGTTTAATCATATTGCCACAGAGCTACAAAACCAGATATTTAAAGGATTGAGGCCAATGACAAAAACAGATGTAGTGGTTATATGGGAAATCTCCCTTCCTCTCAATATTGGTATGAACCTAAAACTTCTCTAGAAAATTAAAGTCTTAACAAAGTAAACAAACAAACAACAACAACAGCAAAACAGAAAAGAAGATAAATATAAAAAAAACTTCAAACAACCAAAATATAACAAATACAGAGTAAACCCAAAGAAAATAGAAGGAATGAACTAAAAGAAAAGAGAGATCTAAAAAATAATAAAATAGAAAATAAACATATAGTAGTGGACAAGATATAAATGGAGACTCATTTAACATAACTGGAAATAATGATGGATTGCCTAGTGTGAGATCAGTGACCAATGTTGAGACTCTTGTATCCAAATAAGCATTTTTTAAAAAATATTCTACAGACTAATAAAAGAGTTAATATCAGTTTGGGCTTCCAGTTTGCACAATAACCTTTTATTTCTACTACCTTAAAACAATAGCTTTTATTTGGATTATTGTGGGCACTAGAGGTAAAGAATCTGCCTGCTAATGCAGGAGATATAAGAGACGCAGTTTCAATCCCTGGGTAGGGAAGACTCCCTAGAGAAGGAAATGTCAACCCACTCCAGTATTCTTGCCTGGAGAATCCCATGGACAGAGAAGCCTGGCAGGCTATAGTCCACAGGGTCACACAGAGTTGGACACAACAGAAGTGATTTAGCAAGTAGTGTTGACTTGTGATCATTTATTCTTTTTTATTTTTCTACACTCCTATGATTTCAATTCCTAATTTAAAAAAGAAATTTTAAAAATCCTAAATTAATCATTGTTTTAACTGTTTCCCAGAATAACTGAGCATAAACAGAGGACATATTTTTAATTATTTTAATTGGGGAATATAACTGCAAGAATCAGGGCTAAAAGGAATGACGCGGGAAAGGGTGTAGAGACCCGTAAGGAAAGGCATTTAGGAGTTGGGCATTGCTCCTGAGTTGCCAATGCCCTTAATCTTTTCTCAGAGGGGCTATTTAAACTGCATTTCAGCACCTTCACTTGAGGCAAAGCAGGGAAAATCCCTCCACCAGCTGCCAACTCACAGAGTCCAAGGTGAGGCTTCGGGGACGTTAAGGCCCCAACAGTTGTTAAGATACACAAACACAAATATAAAGCTGTCTGTGCTGAGGTAACAGGCAACCTCTGGGGAGGAGATAAGAGGTGCTGGTATCATTCTGAGGAAAGAAGCTGTCAGGCTATGTACCCGTGGATTTGCTCAGAGCCCACAAATATCATTGACTCAGCAGCAAATGGAACAGAAGAAATTTGTGTGGTCAGTGTCTAGTACAGAGGTCAAATTGCTTATGTTTTTTTTGTGCATCAACTCTTAAAACAATGTCATGTTTCACTTTTGTACTTGTATCATGATTCTATTTTACAAAATACCTTTCCTTTGGAGACCCTAATTATTTTTATTGAGTTATTGAGTGTGTTTCTATTGAAGCATTAGAAAGTCCATGCATTTCATCTTTGTTATGTGAAGTTTTTCTTTTCTTCCTGAAGACATTTTTTTTTTTCAGATCTTACTGTCTCACTATCTAGTTTGAAATAATAGCTTTTTAGATAAGATAGTGTTCTTGTTCATTTTCAATTTTTTTAAATCCTAAACTTTCCCTCTTTTAGTGTGAATGTTAATAATGTTGGACTGCAATTACATTTAATTTCCTCAACAAGGATGAATGATGACTGTCTTTTTTGAATCATTTTATCTATAAAAGTCATTAAATTATTCATGTAGCTGTATTACTTAAGAGAATATTTGACTCATGTAGCAGAATTTAAAAATATACTGTCTTCCAAATTCCATAATGATTCTTTCCTATCATCTTTCAGCAACTAGTTTTGCTGATGAAAATTATGGTATTAGTATGACTTCCTTTGACTTTATTTTGTGATCTTCTCTTTCCCTGTCTCTAGATCTGTCTGTCTCTCTCACACACATACAACTGTACACGCATCTGTTAAATTTCAGGCTCCCAGACATTTATTTTATCTTATAATTCTAAGCCATTTTGTTTCCTTCAGTTATGAATATTTTTATGACATAATTAGTTCAGAGATTTTATCTTATCTAGTGTGTTCTTTCAGAATCTCTTATTCTCAAATACTGAGCCATCTGGATTTACCGTCTTTTAACTACTTTAAATTCACTATATGTGAAACAGTATTATATGTATATATGTATGTATATATGCACACATATACATATAGATTCTGGTTTAATAACATCATTCAAAGTTTAAATGGCAAGTCATTAACTGCTTAATCAAAAAGATCCATTTTTAATGAATATTATTAAAATATCAGGTGTATGGTTGAAACTATTGGTTACACTTACATATTTATATTAGAGTAATGTAAAAAAATAATCAATGGAAACCTCAACTAGAGTTGAAATTGGAAACAGGACCTCTCACACCCTCTGACACTTGCACAGCCCAACAGGAAGAGTGACTACTCTGCTCTCCTGAAAAGGACTCAGCCAATGAAAGCCATGGCTGCTTTTCTGCTTAGAGCCCTCCCCAACTTCTTTTCCTCTCTGTAAAAGCATTCTCCTCTCATTGTTGTGACTGGACTTGCAAGTGGTTTACCCTGGTTGTAGAACCCTAATAGATTGCATTTCTCTTAATTCCAAATAAACTCTCATCTTTGCTGAAGAAATATCTGGCTTTTTATTTAAGATCAGCATTTCCTTGGCCCATGGCGGGACCAGAGAGGAATCCTAAAGGCTCCAGGAGTCACCGAAGCGAACAGGTACGGTGCCCACAATTCAGCCGGTGGCTGCTCACTGCTTTGCTAAGGTACCTCTTTCTTCTGGATGCAAGCTCACACTCTCTCTGCATTTAAAGCTCTCCAGGTTTTATTTGGTGGCTAGGGCTCCCCTTGTAGCTCAGTCGGTAAAGAACATGCCTGCAGGTCAGGAGACCCGGCTTTGATTCCCTGGGTTGGGAAGATCCCCTGGAGAAGGAAATGGCAACCCACTCCAGTATCCTTGCCCGGAAAATCTCATGGACAGAGGAGCCTGGTGGGCTGCAGTCCATGGCGTCGCAAAGAGTCGGGCACGACTGAGCGACTGACACTTACTTACTTAGATGGTAATCGACCTGCAATGCAGGAGGCCTGGGTTTGATTGTTGGGTCAGGAAGATCCCCTGGAGAAGGGAATGGCAACCCACTCCGGTATTCTTGCCTGGAGACGAGAATTCCATGGACAGAGGAGCCTGGCAGGGTACAGTCCATGGGGTCTCAGAGAGTAGAACACTGAGTGACTAACACTTGCACTTTCAGGCTTTATTTGGGATCCATTTAAAAGTTTGTCTTTCTGGTTAAGATCTTATTCTATGTGCACATAGTCATTTGTGCAGTTCAATCTGACTTTAATATCAGAATGTTCCACTGAAATCAGCTAGCCTTTGGCCCATTCCCCTCAGAGCAGGGGTTTCTTCTCATAAAATTGGCTAACTTTCAACTCATTCTTTTAGGAATATGGTTTGTTTCTTGGAAACTGTGCTGAATTTTTCAGTTTTTTGCCTATTTCTTTGGAAGGGCTGCCCTCTGGAGACTGGAAAAAAAAAAATTAGCCTGGCTTCTCAGAAAGGAGGCTGTCTTCTTAGTACTGTAGGACTGGCCAGGATTCTTTTGCAAGCTGTTTGAATTCAGTGGTTTGTGTTGTAAGTTGCTCAAACCCTTTGAAAGTTGCTCTTTATTATGGAGAAAGCACTGCTAGGAAATGGGATCCTGGTTATCTAAGCATTTTGAAGGTGTTACTGGTGGTGAAGAACCCACCTGCCAATGCAGGTTAGACATAAGAGACATGGGTTCTATCCCTCGGTTGGTAAGATCCCCTGAAGGAGGTCATGTCAACCCACTCTAGTGTTCTTGCCTGGAGAATCCCAGGGACAGAGGAGCCTGGTGGGTTGCAGTCCACAGGGTTGCATAGAGTTGGACATGACTGAAGTGTCTTAGCAGGCATGCAAGCCCTGCATCAGAGACTCCAGTCAATTTTATGTTTAAGAACTCAGGTCCTTCCTCCTGTGTACTTTTAACCAAATGAATTGACCTGACCTAAGGCAACAAAGAATATTAATGACCAGTATGAGGAACTGTTAAAAGCACTAAACTTAATTTTCTTACAATTGAATTGGGACTACAATAGCTCAGAAGCTTCTAAAAATGGTGGAATGCTTATTTCAATTGGCATTTTGAGGCTTCCAAATGGTTCTCAGAAGTCTAAAATTGTCTGTCTGCAAAAAAAATAATAAAAATAAAGAATTTAAATTAACAAAGGTAAGGAAACAATGATAGAAAGATAAAAATGCTCCTGAAGGCGATCTTGGCTTCTTTGTCTCATGCTAATTCTTTCACCAAAATTCCCTCTTTCTCTGAAACTCTCTCCATTCCCTTTTCTTCTGAACTTATCAGAATCTGTCCCTTTGAAATTAAACTTTCTGAGGATCTAGAGGTTAAACCCTTAACCTGTACTCCCTGGAGTAAACTTTAAATGCAAGGCAAGGTCAAAGACTTTTCCAAAATAACCAAAGATCCTAACAGATTTGGTGAGCAATTTACTATAGTTGTTCAAATTTATCAACCTGGTTTCTCTAACTTATACCAGCTAGTTCATGAAGGCCAGGTCCAGTATTTGATGAAAGCTGATAATTGAGAAAATCCTAAAAGGTCTCTAGATTCACAACTAGGAGAGCATTATGCTGACCTTTTAAAATATTATGAGGTAACTTCAAAGAGCAAGTTCTAAGGCTGTTCCAAAACTTGTTGATTGGACCAAAATTCAGCCTTGCACAGAGAAATCTGATGAATCAGTTCATGATTATTACAACTGACTTCAGATTTTTTTTTAAAGAAAATTTTGGTCTTCCTTCAGATGTTGATCCAACTTGGATAGCATTTAACTCTCTGTTTATTCATGGGCTGAAACAGCATCTTCCCCTTCTAGAAAAGAGGCCAGGGTAGAATGCTAAACTGTGTCCACTCCAGATTTATCAAACCAGCTCTCTACTAGTCAAGTCACCTGAAAGGAAGACTGCCAGAATTCTTGATTTTCAAATCTCCTGAGATGAGGCTCTTAAATGAACCCAAACCCTTCAATTTTACGCAATTTTTGCAAAGATCCAGGGCACTGGAAAAGAGATTGTTACAAGTAAACATTTTAGCCTTCTAATCAGCCTCTCCAATGTCCTCTCAATTCTCAGTGATGGGGATCCGGGGAACTACAGGGACTCTCCCTAATTCTCCTTCTTAACTGACATGGAGAAACATTTCTCCAGAATGGGGATGAAATTCTTCCATTCCTAATTGATACTGGAACCACACTTGTGGTGCCTAACTTTGCTGTTATAAAGCAGCCCCGAAAGCTAAAAGTTCAGATAATAGAGATCTCTAATGAGCTTGAAGAAGTTCCTGTCTCTGAACTCATTTCCTTTTTTTTTTTTAGGCTGGTTGAAAGATACACCCTCTTTTCTCCTTAGATCCTTTGCCCCTATCCATTTATTAGGCTGAGATTTCTAACAGAAGTATAATGCTGGTATTTCTTTTTCCCCAAAGAGGGAATTAATTCTAGAAACTTGAAGGTAGTTATAAAAGTAACCAACTAGGGGAATTAAATGACCCTTTCACATCTTTTATTTGTTCCCTCTCAGAGTACTAGAGCAGGTTCTGGAAATGCTGATCATTTCTCCTTATTGAATTAGCTATCACTTCTCTTATGAGCAAGATCTCTACTGTTGGCAAAAGTCACAGCATATCCCCCATCAAAATTCATACAGACTCTTAAAGACTCTTGTCAGATTGAAGCAATACTTTAAAAATAAAATAGTCCTTCAAGGCATAAAACCCATAATAGAAGGTTAAAAGTCTTAAAAAAAATATATTTTAGGGAGGATCCCATGAAGAAGGAGAGGGCAATCTACTCCAGTGTTCTTGCCTTGGAGGACCCATGGACAGAGGGGCCAGGCAGGCTGGGGTTTGTGGGGGTGCAAGAGTCAGATACAACTTAGAAAAGAAACGACCTCCACCACAACCACCAAAATGTTCAGGTTTCTCTAAACAGACTAGAAGACTCCTTTCTAAGTCTAATCATTTGTATGTTTTCTTGCATTTTTTCTATGGGCAACCAAGCCATTTACAAATAAAGAAAATTTTGTTTTGAAAAAGATATTTTAAAACTTATTTGGCTGCATTGGATCTATTATGGTGAGCATAGTTGTGACATACACGCTTAGTTGTCCTGCTTCCCTGACCAGGGATAGAACCCATGTCCCCTGCATTGGAAGGTGGATTCTTAACCACTGGATCACCAGGGAATCCCAAAAGGTTACAAGTCTTCAGGCTTCATTTAGTCTCTATACCAGCTCCATAACACTCCAACTTTAGCAGTGAGAAACTTAAAAGCCAAGGGTGGATGTTTATCCAGGACCTCCTAGCAATAAACAACAATGTTATTCCTCCACACTATGATATTTCTAACCCTTATATGTTTTTAGCATCCATTCCCACCAGAAGTCGATTCTTGCAATTGTAATTATAATTTATTTATGCAGTGCCTTCTTTAGCATTCCAGTTGATGAAGCTAGTCAATGCATTTTTGCCTTGACTCTGTTGTTCAGTCGATCAGTTGTGCCTGACTCTTTGTGACCCTGTGGACTTGCCTTGACTTGGGAAGAAACATAATTCACTTGAATAGTAATGCCCAGGGTTTTACTGATATCTTTCTTATTTCTCAGAAATCCTGAAGGCTGATCTGGATGAATCAAGTTCCCCACAGGTTCTGTTTTGTTGTGATATGTGGATGATTTGCTTCTTCTCTCTCCTTCTCAAGCTTCCTCACAGAAAAAAGCAACATCCAGCTGCTAAAACTTTTAACCTTAAAAAGACAGAAGTTCACCAAAGAAAAATTGCAGGTTAGATATTGAGGGCATCTGATATCAGAACCAGGGTTACATTTAGATCAAGATGGACTCCCTGGTGTCCTAAGTTTCTCAAAACCTAAAATTTAGTGCCAACTGGAAGGGTTTCCAAGGTTTGTCAGTTACATGCTTGTGACATGGCAGTCAAACCCTTAATTTAAAGTATCAGGCTTCAAGTATTGAAAGGACTGATCAATATTTATAAATCTTTTATTTTTCTTAAATAATTTTTACTGAACTCTTTGAAAATATATGGATCTAAAGTACATGAGGATGGATATGCATTGAAAAGTTTTACCTATTATGATGCATTGAAAATTCACATGGACTTTTGGGACTAGTCAAATTTGGTAGAAGTGGGTAAATGATAAATTAGCATGAAAGATATAATGAGCAAATAGTTCTGAAGCTATTTTGATTAGTCAACATATAATAAAAAGTCTATTTATTTATTAAACTATAGTCCACTTATTCTTTTCTTTTTAAAGATTTTAGATCACTAAGAAAAATATCCATAATATAAAATTTTTCTTAATAACCTTTAGATGTTTATTTTGCAAACTCCATTGAAACAACTCTTTTGGTGAGCCTATATTTTCATTTCAGAGTTCATTGCCTAGGGTTCACCTTTTAATAATGATATCACTAATATAAAGCAAAGCAAATTTTTCACTCCAGAAAAGGAAGAACCAGATGTGATATTTGATAAATAGATAATGGAGGGAAATCCATATTGGCAGGTCAAGAATATTATGAAAAATATATGCTTCATAGATAAGGCAATTTTAAAATGGTATAAAATATCAATACATCTATGTATGCATTTAAAATTTTCTGCATTAATCATCTAATTTATCAGAACTGAGCTTATAATTCAGAGTCCATTTTGATTTTATTTAATACTACACAGCATTTATTTGATTATCTTTCTCTATTAAAATGATCAAATATAAGTTAAACTACCAAAATGAATATGCTGATTTTTTTTCTACTTTTGCTTAAAGCATCTTTATATCTACCTGGGTTCCTCAGTCAGTCTTAATTATGCTTTTAGCCAAAAGAATTCCTGAAAAAAATTCTGGTATTTTCATATCTCAGAGTTCAGTATTATAGGTAATAAATTCTCTGAAGTTTTCCTTAAAAATGTTTCATGTAAGAATTATTCATAATTATTAAGGTTACATAAACTTACTAGTATATACCCCCATTGAATAGAGCTGTGTATTAACTACTTTCTTTGTTTTGAATTGCAGCTTTCTAACTCTGAGCCTGACATATATTCCCATTTAGAATTAGAGGATTCTTTCCTTTACCTTTCAAGATTTTCTAAAATTTAAATAACCTTTACCAGAGGCAGAATTATTAAGAAGCTAATGAAGCTCAGAACTTATGGATTTGACTTATACAGGCTTTTTCAGGGGCATAGGGAAGGATCTTAATCATGTTTACTTACAGTCACAATGATTTTATAAAATTTAGAAATTTTCATAGTAATCGGTTAGTATTCCTTTTTTCTGCTCTCATTTCTCCTTTTCATCTCCCTCCCATTTAAGTGGTTCGATTAAAATTATTGCCTCATTTCTATGAATTTGTTCTTGGCCTATTACCTTAAAACAATCACTTTGAGTGTCTCTGTTGAAAAAATTAAAAGTCTCTATTTCCTATGTGTCTGTCTATATAAGAATTTATATTGATGCTAATTCTTATATACTTAGCAGAAAGGTTTTATTAGTGAATTATGATAAGCTCTTCAAGGTCATAATCTTTTTAATTTCAGGTAGAATCAAATATTCCCTCTGAAAACTGTTATAATGATTATAATTAGTAATTTCCAATACTAATTGTTCTATAACAAAGTAAAATGATGAAAACTAAGCAGAGAAGCTCTCATTTCCTTTTTTATTCTAATCTTCCAAAAGAAGTAAAATTCCAGTTGTATAAACAGATGGTTGATCACCAGAGCAACCAGAGTCTGATAAGAATTTTTCAGAAGCTTGACAGGATCACAGCCCACACACTTGTTCTTAAAAAAAAAAAAAAAAAAAAAAAACTGATTTAAGATTTAGCAGAATTTTACAAGAGATACTAGTGGGATTTATGACAAAAATCAGAACACTTTTCCACTTTTATCCAATTTTCTCCAAGTGTAGAAATTAAACATAATTAATTGTAGCATTAAATGTAATGAGGACATGATGAGAAACAAAACTAATTCTTTTAAACAGTGCAATGATGCAGCCAGTATTCTTTTAGCACTCATGAGTTATTTTCTATTACTTACTAAATTCAATAAATACCTAATGAATATACTTTTATATGCCACTAAAAACACAATAGATAAATAGATAAAAAAAATATTATACAGGTTTCCCCCTCTAAAATGTAACAATCTAAGTAATAAATTTATAAGTGTACTCAATTGCCAAAATAATATGACAAATGCTTTTGTTTCATTACATAGATTATTGATGTATGACAAGTGACGATCAGAGCTATATTGTCATTTTCTGTTGTTTTTAACATTGCTGTTAGTATTATTATAATAAATAAAAGGTGTTGGCTCAGTAACACAGGTAACACATTTTTCCGGGGAGCCAGTTTTCAATGTCTAGGTGGCTTGAATGAAGATGGATGTGATGCCTACTAGTTCTTAAGGGTGGGTGTTTTGAAAGTGGTCAGAAGAGTTGATTGGAAGACATATTTCCATAGAAAGTTCATTTTGGTTTTACCAATAGTTTGTACTATTTGGAAGTTTGTGGTGAGTGTGTGTGTGTGTGTGTATTTGTGTGTGTGTGTGTGTATTTGTGTGTGTGTGTGTGCGCGCTTTTGTATTGAGGGGAGCCAGGGAGAGATAAGTTAAAGTCTCTCCAAGTCATCAGTAGATAATGGAGATGATACTTTGCACATTTTAGAATTAAGAAAAGTAGAATGGAGACTAGGAAGAATGGGAACATGTGCAAGGATGAGCAAAAAATCAGGTTTGTCTGCAGAATGCATTTAGGGCAGTAGAGGGAGAGGTTGGAATACTGTGAAGTGTCCTAAAATAGTCTTGTAGATTTTACTGTTTTCTAGACTAGGGAACATCTGGAGCCCATTCATAATTAGAATCCCCTCTTTAATGAGTCTTAGAAGGCAATGCCACTATATTGCAGAGAATGCCCCAGTGTGACATGTCAGATAGTTCTAAAGAACATTTTCATGACCATTTATAGGCCATTAGTAATTTATCATGTACTATAATTCTTAGATTCTATGAAATCAAATTAAATGATACCAAATCTATTTCTTAAAGACATCATTGATTTCAGTGCCCATTCATGTACTTAGGACACTGTTGTTCAGCTAGAAGATACTCTTTAACTAGACATTAAATGAATGATAGAATAATCAATTAATGCATTCATACATACATTAAGGAATGTATCACACAGAGACTTAAGTAGGTAATGCAACAAATAAGTAAAGTACCTTTTATGTATGGACGTGAGAGTTGGACTGTGAAGAAAGCTGAGCCCCCCAAAATTGATGCTTCTGAACTGTGGTGTTGGAGAAGACTCCTGAGAGTTCCTACTGCAAGGAGATCCAGCCAGTCCATCCTAAAGGAGATCAGTCCTGGGTGTTCATTGGAAGGACTGATGCTGAAGCTGAAACTCCAGTACTTAGGCCACCTCATGCGAAGAGTTGACTCACTGGAAAAGATCCTGATGCTGGGAGGGATTGGGGGCAGGAGGAGAAGGGGACGACAGAGGATGAGACGGTTGGATGGCATCACCGACCCGATGGACATGAATTTGAGTAAACTCCGGGAGTTTGTGATGGACACGGAGGCCTGGCGTGCTGCGATTCGTGGGGTCGCAAAGAGTCGGACACGACTGAGCGACTGAACTGAACTGAACTGATGAGAAACAAAATTTCTTCTAAAGAAGAGTAGTCAAGAGTGGAAGAAAATAAATTAATAAAATAACAGAAAGTATTCAAATCCACAGTTGAACTTTTGAAGTCAAAACAATTAGTTATGTATTTTTTCCTGAACTAGTTAACTTAGCAGTATGTATAAAAAGAAAATACATTTTGTAATTTGAATATTAGATACAATTGTAGTCTGTTATTTTATTTTGAAAGTATCAAAGTATTATTTGAAGGTAATGAAGTAAAGCATTACGAATTAAATATTTTAAGAGCACATTGTCTTAAGATAGAAAAGAATATAGTATTTCAGAAAAAAAGCCTTTCTTTTTCCTTTTTTTAGTGATATAAACAAAGTTCCTAACACTTCATTTAGTTTACATTTCACTATTAAAAACTAATACAGGAATTTCTATGAAATTTATCTATCTTATTATCTCAACTTATTATTTACTTATCTCAATAAATTTGAAGGTAGTTAATTCATTAAAATTTCTTTCTATAAGCATCTTCTCACTCCATGCGTTCACTTTTGTGTAATCTTTGTTTTATTACAAAAGGAATAATTTTAATGTAGAAAAATATTTAATAAAGATTGTTATAGATTATGTCCTCATTCTCCTACTAAGAAAGTTTAACTTAATTTAAATCATTTACATATACATATCTATAATATATGGATCTGTATTAATACATGGCTAATTAAATTTTCGTGCTGCGATTCATGGGGTCGCAGAGTCGGACACAACTGAGCAACTGAACTGAACTGAACTGAATTAAATTTTTGGAATAATGCTCTAAAATATTTTGAGGAAGGACAATCTAGCTTTATTTTTCTCTCAAACTAGAGTATCACTTTTTTTTTTAATTAATTTTTCCAATGATAATTTTTTCAATTAAGTTTTCCAATGATATTAGGAGATATTTTATTTGCACATAATTATGGATAGTTCATATTTAGTGATACATTTATATTTATATATATTATATATATAAGCTAATATATGCATATATACAGTTGATATATGCATATAGTGTATGTAGTGATATACAACTAAATTTTAGGAACATTTCATATTTATTTATTGATCTGTTTCTTTTAAACTGAGTGATAGACTACTTTTATTATCATGCTTAAAAATAATAATAAAGAATTACTAAATAGAAATTTCAAGGTAGTGTTACCGCTAGGAGCTTTTGAAATGGACTAGGCTAGGCACCATTTTTGAACATTGTTTTTACCTTTAATTCTCAAATAATTCCATGAAATAAATGCTTCTCACTTCTTGGTTTTACAGAAGAGGACATTAAGTTGGAGAGGTTAGGCAATTTTCATCAGGTCCTGGAGTTTCTATATGCTGAAGCCAGCACATAAATCCAGGCATTGTGTCCTAAAGCCAGCTTATTTCACCACTATTTCATCTTTTTTCTTTAAAATTCTCCTTTATTCTTTTTTATCTGCTGTAGAAAAACCAGTGTTATTTGCTCCTACCTTGTTGAGGGCACTTTGGGATTTTCCATTTTATCACTCTCACAAACCATGCTATAATAAGCACTCTTGTTCATGTTTCTCTCACTCTCTGTCTTTTTTAAAATCACATCTGTGATCATTTTTTCCAGGCCAGGAAAAAAAAATGGGACTGATGCTACAAAATGTTTGCAGATTTTATGGTAGGTCCAAAATGCAGGACGGTATCTTTGCCTCAAATCAATGTACTTGGAGACCATTAACGTGATAGTTTCTTCATATCAACAAGGGCTGAAAAGAACATACTAGGGCTTCCCTAGTGGCTCAGCTGTAAAGAATTCAGTCTTAATGCAGGAGATGAGGGTTCGATCCCTGGGTCAGGAAGATCCCCTGGAGAAGGAAATGGCAACTCACCCCAGTATTCTTGCCTGAGAAATCCTTTGGACAGAGGAACCTGGCAGGGTACAGTCCGAGGGGTCACAAAGGAGTTGGACAAAAATTAGCAAATAAACAGCAGTAACAATGGGGGTAACATGTTAGTAAGAAGAAAACACCTTCAATAGGTTAGTAAGAAAAAGCACCTTCCTTGGGTTCAGCAGTGTAACTGGCACTCATTCTTACTTTAGGTAGGAATTCACCATGGGCCAGACCATATGGCGAGCCTATTTAATACAAAAGTGTAAGGTACGTATTAAAAGAGGTGTATTGAAGTATTGGTCTCATTTCTTCACTGCTCCATTGTAGCAGTGTTATCCAGCCATTTGTGTTCCCACACTTTGGCATGGGGCTTCACTTTATGATATAATTAGCAAATTAGGTGGTTTTAGACATCAAGTGAACAGAAACTTGCAGTGACGACCCACTTGTTGCCATTGTTCTATACTTGTGCACTTGAGCTTGCCCTGAATTTTGGAAAAACTTCTGCCTAAGCTACCTGCTGATTCAGGGAATGAAAGGCATAGGACAGATGACTCATTCCATAGACCAGAGTGAAGACCAGTGGACTATGGCTAAGATCAGCTGAATTCCAGTTGATCCAGACACTGCAGAATCATGTTTTGCATTTAGTTTGTCTCTTCTATTTATTCTCCTTCAATCTGGAAGAGTTCTTCGGTCTTCATCTGTCTGCTTTTTATAGGACTTTTATAAGGCCAGTGATATGGCAGCTGAACCTCTAAATAGTCTTCTAAGTTTTTCATGTTCTATTAGTTCAAGAAGCTTCAGAAAAGCTATTCTAACTGCACTGTCCATCCTAACTCTTATTGGTTTTTCCACAGTACATAGTGCATTTAAAATTCACAAAATATTTATTGAGCTCTTCTTGGGCTAGGTATTTAAATAAAGCAGATAAACCCCCTTGTTTTATGGAACTTTGATCTGATTAAATAAATGACCACACATCTCAAGTGAAACAATTGCAGCAATAATAAAATTGTTCAGAAATTAATTCTACCATTTCTCTCCAATTTCAAGTACCATATATTTTAAAATAATAAATTAGAGTTTAAAAAGTAGTATTACAAATCCCTT
Organism: Dama dama; assembly: GCF_033118175.1. Taxonomy (NCBI): domain Eukaryota; kingdom Metazoa; phylum Chordata; class Mammalia; order Artiodactyla; family Cervidae; genus Dama; species Dama dama. The sequence continues at coordinate 63,308,805 of NC_083710.1, read as the reverse complement.
TCAGAAAACCAGGCTTTAAAATGTATCTTCTCCCCTGTTTCGCTTCAGTACAAAGACTGACTGTGCTTAGTCCCTCAGTCCTGTCTGACTCTTTGTGACCCCATGGACTGTAGCCCGCCAGGCTCCTCTGTCCATGGGGATTCTTCAGGCAAGAATACTGGGGTTTCCATGCCCTTCTCCAAGGGATCTTCTCAACCCAGGGATCAAACCCAGGTCTCCCGCATTGCAGGCAGAGTCTTTACCATCTGAGCCACCAGGGAAGCCCTACAAAGACTGGAAGAAATCCCAAATTCAAGTAACTCTGCCCAAAAATACCTTTTTCAGGAGACTCATATTACTGTAGAAAAGCAATAGAGTAGGGCCTCAGTACTAAAGGAACCACGGCATTCACCATGAAATCCTTTTCACCTCATTTCTTGTCTCTGCTTCCCATTGATTACTGGTTTCATTTTCCAGGCAGGCTTCCAACACATGTCAGGAAACAAGGACACTCACAGAAAATGAGTAGGTTTGTCTTCAGAGAAACACTTGACCTCTTGCTTAGCTTTGAAAAACAGTTCAGTCTACTTTGGTGAAATCAAGACCCCTGAATCAATCAAAATATCAAACCAGGAGACAAGAACTGCAAAAGTGAGCATTATCGTATGAGCCTTATTTGCAGATGCACAATTAATGTTTCTTGGAAGCAGTGTAGAGCCACTGCTGAGTAAAGAAAATATTATAGGTATTCAAGTAATGGCCTGAACTCTGTTATCTAGACTGTCTGTTCCGTAGCTTCAGTTTGGACTTTATTCTTGATAATGGATAGAATTGTATTGTGTGAGTGCGTGTGTGCTCATCTGGGTCTGACTCTTTGCGACTCCATGGACTGTAGCCCTCCAGGCTCCTCTGTCCATGGGATTTCCCAGGCAAAATTACCAGACTGGGTTGCCATTTCCCTCATCTTCCCTACCCAAGGATTGAACCTGCAGTCTCCTGCAGCTCCAGCACTGGCAGGCAGATTCTTTACCACTGAGCCACCTGGGAAGCCCCTAGAATTCTGTTGGAATACCCTAAAAGAGATTTATTAAATTCATGCAAATACCTGCCTCATATTGAGCTCATGATTCAAAAGGACAGAAGGATATCACATTCAATCTCTATACTCTTGTATTTCAGGCTACTGAAGCAAAAATATTGTTTTAAATAATATCTTTATCTAATATTTGTTAGATATTGATTTATAGAAAAAATAATAAATAGAGACATGCATCTTGGTTGTACCAAATCCAATCAATCCATACCACTTGACCAGATCCTATGGATTGAGATTTTGAAATCATATGACAGAAATTAACCATGAGAAGATTAATTATGACCTCTTCCTATGTCCAAATTAGCTATAATGACAATAGTTTGGTGTGCTTTCTACCCATAACGGATCTCTTCAATATTTGAAACCACTATATTTCCATTTCCTCAACAGCTCCATGCAAGAATCACAATGCATAAATATGTTCTCTATGACAACCAGGGCTCTCTAAATTGAGAACAAGCCACAGTTGCAGTTTTCAGTCTTAACTTAACCTGCTCTCATGTTATTCAGTCTGCCTTTCTTCCATTTTATGAGAAACTCAAGGCCATCTTGGAATGTATTTTGTTGACTAACTTTCACTCATTTTTCTCTTCTCTTCCTGAGTTCTTTAGGTCCATACATTCAACCTTTTGGAAAAACTTCCCTCTTCTCTGAACATTTATACCAGCTGAAAAATCATCATTAACAGATTCCTGAACTGAAGCTGACTTTATTGATTCTTCCAAATTCTGTCACCTTGGGCATCCAGTGAGAAACTACCAGGTGGTCCTCCCCAAAGCACTGCCTTCCCTCAGGGTTTGAGTTTCCCATGTCTCAAATAACTTGCAGAACATCAGTGACTGCATAAACATCCTTTACTTGAGACTGCTTTTACTATAGCAATTAGATATACTTATGATCTTTCTTTAATGTTTCATTTCCCTTGTTGTTCCTCTAATCCTTTGAAGCAGACACAGATGTTAAAGCATATTTTTAAATTTAATTCTCAATTTATCCTTAGTTTACCTTTGTCACTTTTTTTTTGGGCTGGATCACAGTATCTTTCTCTCTCTTTGCTTCCAGGTTAGTTCATTCATTTTTTTCTACCAAAGGGCAGAAAATATTGCTTTGTGAAACTGGGAGATGGGGATATGAATTTCAGAGGTGTTAACTCTTACTCCCACAGGCAGAGCCCACTGTCAACTATATTTATTACTTGGTCCCCATAAGCTGCCTCCAACTTGAGGTCCATGCTGATACACCAAGTCCCTGGGAATCCATGCCATCTCAAAACTCTGTGGTCATTAGTTGTCAAAATGTCAAATTATTCTCCTTTCCTCATTGTAAAGTAAACCAATGGCCATACATTCTTTTGGAAAGGACTGGAGGAATCAGTATGCTGTACCTTGCTATTCAGTTGCAAAGTGTTTCCTCCTAAGGATTTTGCAACTTCTCCAGTCAATAGATTCCAGAACTGAAAATCAGTTAAGGACTGAGAACTGAGCAAGTATGTATTTTTATTGAGGAACCAATCTTAGCTGCCTGCTCCTGCACCATTGTTGACTGATCCAAGGAACATGATGCTTTATTAATTGTTCATAAAATTTCTTGCTGGTGAAGCCCCATTGTCTGCCCCTCCAGCCTTACTCTTCATTATAGCAACTGCAGCCTCTGGCTTGGCAGTTAGGTGCTGTCACCTGGCCTCTTTTAGTCTGGGGCCCAGTGGATATTAACAAACTAAATACTGTAATCACTACCCCAGTGTCATAGCTAGTCTGTAACAGAGAGCCATCACCAAACTTCCTAGTGAAGACTGTGTTTTTTGCCCACACATTCTTGACAGTCTTGGTGAATGCTATGTCATGTTCACTTTCCAGTAGAACGCAGTACTCTGGCACTTTTCTTGACTTCACAGGAAATTTTGATGTCAGCATGTCTATCTCCCTCAGTCATTTTCTTTTTACTTCTGCTTGCAGAAAGAGTATCATTTCTACTCTGTTCAGCATTAGTCATCCATTTTTCCAGATCTCTCAGAGTCACCCCAACAGAGAGTTTGATCCATTTCCTAGGATTTTTGCCAGGTTGTGAAATCCCATATCCCTAGAAAGTGCTCTCAAGTCAGTGAAGTTTAACTTACTTATGTTTATATGCGCACCCTCTTGATCCAGCATCCTCGATATCCAATACCTTGGATAGTCCCATTGATGACTGATTATGTCTTGGTTGAGTATTTAATATCCACTGAATCTGTACCTCTAATTGTTTGGCGTTCTATTTTCCACTCATTATGTTCATCTTTCCACTACAAAAACCTACTTGTAATCTAAAAAAAAAAAAAAAAAACAAACAAACTAAATAAACTAAAAGAAAACAAGCAAAAAAATTTTGACTCTAAACTTAGTCTTTATTTGCTATTAATGGCCTTAACTTACTCATTATCCCTCTGGAGATAACCAGCCACTTTTACTCTTTCACACTTTCGGATGACTGAATCATTGCAGTTGCAAGGACATTTCCCATGTCTGTAACAATTTCCCAGGGCTCCTACAGTGAATTCTCTAGCAATTGGATTGCCACTCCATCTGTGCCATATATTACTATTCTGGATATCATGAGGTGTGCCCATGGGGTGGTGAATAAGTGGTCCCAGAGTGCAGAGCCACTACTGGTGCCATATCTTTTAGCCTGGGTCCTCCAAGAAACAGACTCCAATAAGAATTTGATATACAAGAGATTTATTGGGTGAGAGAGAATGTAAAAGAGCTGGAGTAGATCAGGAAAGCTGTCAGATCATAAGGCAGGACTGACTTCTATGGAGGAGAAAGGGAAGTAAGAAAGACTAGATAAAAAAAAAAAATCTAATATAGTTCTAAGAAAGTTAATGGCAAGGACATTTTTGAGCTTTTAAGCCCAAATTGCTAATTAGCAATGTAATGTATTTCCCAGAAACAGTCCAGCTTCTGGTACCCTGACACACTCCATCCTTGTCAAGAAGACCCTATTGAATGTATGTGATCACTGAGAGTGCAGTGACGAATTTCAAGGCATAGCAACAGGCACCAATGGTTGATTAGATTCCCTGAGGTCAGAGATCTAATAGGCATATCCTCATGACAATGATCCCTGCCAGCTGTGAGGAGACACTGTCTCTGTCCATCACACGTGGTCCTCAGTTTAAAAGGGTTCGTGCTTAATGTAAAATGCTGGTAAAAAGTAAAAGAATCTACCCCTGTATTAACAGGTTACAACACTAAACTCTCATACATGGCTGATAGGGGTGTAAACAAGTACTACCTTGGGAAAACTTTTGCCCCATTTATTAAGTTTAAATATCGGTTTATCCTGTGACCCAATCCCACTCTTGGGGCTACTTCCAACAAAAACATTTTCAACAATGTTCATCACAGCACTATTTCTAATAGCTAAAACTAGAAACAATCCAAGTTTTTGATGAACAACTCAGCTGTAATACAGTCAAACAACAAAATAACTCAGAGCAGTGAAATAGAACAAAGTGCTGCCTCATATCAGAACATGACTAAAATTTCACTGAAATAATGTTGCACAGAAAAGAAACCTGACATTAAAGAGTACATATTATATGATGATTACTTATATGAAGTTCAAAAGCAGGCAAAACTGATATATGGCTTTAAAGAACAAAGCAGTGGTTACCTCCTAAATAGGGGTGCGAGTGAGGGCTGAGGGGACCTGGAAATCTCCTGGGAATCTGGGAGAGTAATAAATAAAATTGTCTTCTTGTGATCTGTAAAAAAAAAAAACTACAACAAAAAATTCTGATGTTGACCCCTTAGTTTATTAACAATTTTTAAATAGGGGCCCCCCCACCTTTTCATTTTGCGCTGGACCCCAGAAATTATATGGTTAATCCTGTCTGTAATTATAACTGTAAAATCACATTTTAAGAAAATACGCCAATTTTTACCTTTTATAGTAATTTCCGCACAAAAATTAACTTCCAATTATCAATCCAAGTATCTTAAACTGATAGTTGAGTTAGTATGATTTTGCAATTGCTCAGTTTATGCTCCAGCTCTATAAACTTCCTTGATTTGACTCCACATGGATGCAATTTCTGTTTTCACACCTACAAACATTACCTAAATTCCTTCAAAGTTTAATGATTCTCTGCTGAACTTTACTGAAATACACTTCTATAAAAATTAAGACTAAAGATGGGGAAAAATCATACACTAGCTTTAAGAACTAAAGAAAAAAAGACAGTGAGCCTCAAGATGAAAAGACTTTAGAACTAGAACTTGAAGTAGGAAATCATTAATTAAGCTTTAGAAAGGGAATGTTAAACATGAAACATAAAAGGAAAACTTACATTGTAATAAAATCGTCTTAGGAATGGTCTAAAGAGAAACAATGTGAAATAAAAAACTTGGAGAAAAAAATATTCATTGTTCTGAAAAAGGACTTTTTTTTTTTGAAGATCAGGGAAGGTTAGAACTATATACAAAGCAAGAACCAGAAAAAACTTAACTTTTAAGCCATGATCTGGGTGATTATGCATTATTATTTTTTGTTATTCATATTTTGGTTAACAAAATATTAGTTTTTCATATTTCAATTTTTTCATACTTTGATATATTAAAGTATATATACTTTGTATATGTATATATTTATATATAAGTATAAATTTTATATACTTTGATATATCAAAGTATGAAATAAGTCATCTCAAAAATCAAAATAAAATGAACTCAACAGATAACCTATGAGGATGGCAAAGTTTGAAAAGGTACACTTTAAAATAATATCTAGAATATATTAGCATTTATCATATAATAAGCTCTGAATAAATGTTAGTCATTAATAGTAGTCTTTTCATTTTCACTAGCAGATGAATGACATTCCACTCAAACTTTTCTCTTCTTTTTTTAAGAGTAAAGAACATTTGCTTTCTCTATATTTGGAGAATCCCAGGATGTAGTTGCTTCATGCTCTACATTTATATGCACTAGAGCTCAATCTGATTTTTTCTTCATCTTTCCACCAGTCTCCTTCCACATTTGTAGAATCTGTTATAGTCATAAAACATGCAGAAAAGAAATTAAGTCGATTCAATGGATGGAGCCACCATCATAAGGGTAGCTGAAGAACATTTACAAAAAGAGCTGCTTTTTTCTAAAGATAATCTGTTAAAGTCGAATAGGTTCAGGATCATTTTAAATAAAACTTTTATTAATTTTTATAAATGGATAACATTGGGAGAAATATAAGATAGTGTTCTGTGAGATAGAAATAACAAATATACATTATCACATTGATATACTCCCTGGAGTAAAATACAAGGAATTAAAACAGAAATTACATTTTACAAATGTGTGTGGCCTAATTTTGTTTTATGATAGTCCAAATGTTTTTTGGAGAAATAGAATATGTGTAGGTTTTGGAGGGTTCATGTTTGGGGGAATTAGACCTTCTAAGGAAAAAGAACGAGTATCAGCCCTTGAAAGTGAAGCAGGAGTGGATATAAAAGAGAAAAACTAAGAAAATAGAATTTTTATGGCTTATGGTAAATTTCATTTGTGTTATGGAACCTAAAAAGTCAAGAATGGCCTGCATATTTTGTTTGAATAGGAATATTTTGTTTTTTTATTTCTGCTAAGGTAACAGAAAAATTAACATATGAAAATACATCAAGTATTACTGGCTTGTAAAACTGTTGTTAAATAAATTAGCTTTCCAAAATTTTTTACAGTGCCTCTGAATTTTCTATGCTTACAAATTGTTCTTTACTGTCCGTTACTAGGTTCAAGATGTTCCTTTGTCTTAGCAACATATTTTAAAATTAATGTGTGATAATTTATTTAAAACATTTTTGGTCTCTGCTTAGTCATAAAAAGTGTTCTTTTTCCTAACTCTGTAATCATTGTAATAATATAAAAAAAGTTTAAATCTCACTTTTATTCATAAAGGGCTATAATGAAATTCTCAGACTTCAAATCCATTCATAGCTGCACTTATCCCCTGGATCTGAAAATTTACTGAGTAATATAATTGTGTCTTTTCACTACTAATTGAATATTAGTAATCATTAAAAATCTCTGAATAAAGGTGAAGTAGACACTCATAAGTACTGAGTCAACATGAGGAAGTTATTATGTCATTATGATAATAATACCATATATTTGTATAGGGCTTTAGAGTTTATGAGGTGCTTTCATTTGATCTCTACAGTAACTGAATAAGTAAGGGCATTTTTGATTGCACATGACTGATTTATTAACCTACACTAACCTAAGTATTTAGAGGAATTTATTATAAAGGTCCTCAGTTGACATTTGGAACTTACTGGACTATTGGGAGGTGGAGATATTGAATAATATCCTCTAAACTAAGAAGGAACTTCACTACCAAAAAACAAAGCAGGCAACTCCATGAAATTCAATAATGAAGTTAATTGTGGGTAACTTACATACAGGTAGGTTCAGGTGGACAAGAATTCAGGGGCATTTGCAGCTGCGTGTCACACCACTGAAAAGAGTGCAGGGGAATTTAAGGGGACCAAAGATAGAGTCTGACTACTCGGGAGAGGCATTTCTGTACCTATGGGCACCAGGGGATTTTCCTCTCCCCCGGCAGTCTTAAGAGTGGCAGCAGAAGGCACTCTTTCCACTTTGATCTCAGATAAAGGCAAGGATGAAAGTTGATAGAGAACTTAGTGGGCTTGCATTCATTTCTTGTGAGTAGGCTAAAGCTCACTCATGCAGAAAGGGGAGCATGAGTTGTGGAACAAACACAGACAACGGTTTATAAGCATGAGCTTTGCTCTCATTCTAGCTTCTCCTTATTTCAGAAAAGGGGGAGGAAGTCCACTGAGATGACAAGGGTACAGGTTGACCTGAAATCTCTGTCTTGGCAATTGGAGTCTCCTTATCTGCTTTCCAGGTGGTACTAGTGGTAAAGAAACTGCCTGCCAATACAGGAAACATAAAAGACATGGGTTCGGTTCCTGAGTTGGGAAGATCCTCTGGAGGAGGGCCTGGCAACCCACTGCAGTGCTCTTGCCTGGAAAATCCCATGGACAGAGGAGCCTGGCAGGCTACAGTCCATAGGATCACAAGGAGTCAGACAAGACTCTTGACTCAGACAGTAAAGAATCTGTCTGCAATGCAGGAGACTGGGTTCGACCTCTGGGTAGAAGGATATGGCAACCCACTCCAGTATTCCTACCTGGAGAATTCCACGGACAAGGGAGTCTGTTGGGCTACAGGTCATGGGGTTGCAAAGAGTCAGACATGACTGAAGTGACTTAGCACACATGTATCTCCTTCCTGTCCTTGGAGTCTGAGTTCAGCTCACAGTTACCATAGCTGGAGCCATTTCAAGGAAGCAGCCTTGAAAGAGCAATGTTTTCTTAAGACCATCTGTATACAAGTCTGTAAAAATGGCTGAACCCAGTTAAGACCTCTAAATAAACTTTTAAGTTTCTGATAGGTGGGTGGAAAGCAGCAGCCACATTTCAGTGGCCTAGGACAAGCCTTATAGTAAGTTCTCTTGCTCCTTAAACTTACCACCTGCCAATGCAGAGTGGTCTGCTTTTTCCCTAGGTCTTTCCTTACCCTCCATGTACACTAGTCAGTTTGTAAACCAATAACTCTCTTTCACTCTCTATCCTCTTCCATTTCTAAGTCTTTTCCTCATTCTGATTTTGCCAATTTTTTATGTCTGAATGGCATAAAGCGTTTCCACTGATAATTTTGTTTTATTACATAGGTACAGAAAATCAAAACAGACTTTTCTTTCTCAAGTCCCTTCCTAGAATGTTTGGTGAGGCACCTTCAAATATCATGGAGATGAGTGGGAAATAGGGGTAGGTTCAAAAAAGAGAATATATTTCCCAGACGAACATGGGGCAAAATAATGCTTACTCTCTACAAATATCACCATGTGTATGATTTTTCCATATTTGCAAAAAAGGAACCAATGAGCAGGACTCAAAGTATTTAATTCATGATTTCTTTTCAACATACTTTGTACATTTTTACCAAAAGTACTTACATAGGATTTTGTCTTGAAATTCCTTTGAAATTTTGCATACAATAATTGAGAGAATGTGACTAGTTGATGGCAATATGGATATAGGTAGATCTATTTACAACTATTAAAAAAATTTCTGGCCATAGTCTTTAATTTAGGGCTTTTGATAGATGTATAGATAAATGGATATCTATCTGTTTATCTATACACACATACTTATTTGTTGTTGTTGCTTAGTCACTAAGTCATGTCCGACTCTGTGACCCCATGGACTGTAGCCCTCCAAGTTTTTCTGTCTGTGGGATTTCCCAGGCAAGAATATTGGAGTGGGTTAGCATTTCCTTCTCCAAGGGATCTTCCTGACCCAGAGGTTGAACCCATGTCTCCTGCATTGGCAAGCAGGTTCTTTACCACTATGCCACCAAGGAAGCCCATATACGCATATATACTACATTAAACATATACACACATAAACATAAAATATGATAAGCATATACATATATATATTATACATTAATATTTAATGCTTCTGTAGTTGCATTTATCAATCATCTACTTGTTGCTGATTTTTGAATCCTAGTTAAAAAACTTTCTTCATTTCTAGTATATAAATAAAATCACTCATCTCTCCTAGATCTTGCTTGTTTTGATACTGTTTCTTTTTTTACTTTGATTGGATCTCCAGACACTTAGAGTTTTTAATGATGTATTTTATGAAGTATAATTGAAATTTCATTTTTTTCTATGTGACTATTACCTATGGTCTCAAAATTCTTTATTAGAAGAATGCTTTTCCCACCAATTTGAAATAGCACTTTTATCATATACTAACTGTTTAGTCTATTTCTGGATCTGGGCTGTTGTGTTTTTTTCTGGCAATCTTCCTATGTCAATATCATGCAGTTTTGTTTATAAAATATTTATACTATATTTTTATTTTTTGTCTGAGCTAGTCCCATTCTTCCTCATCCATGTCATTGCCCTTTTTTTTTTTGAAGATTTGCCTGGTTGTTTTAACTTTGTATATTTTTCTATAAAAAAATAAAAACAATTTTTTACTTTTAGACACAAGATTCTCTTGGCATTGTATTAGCATTTCATCAAATATATAACTTTACTTGGCAATAATTTTTCTTTTCAATCAATTTTCCTATAAAAGAAGATTGTCATTACTTTGAGCACACTTTCATTTTTAAGCATTTCTTTTTTGTTTGTTACCACTTTTGATAAGTATTTTGTTTAATTTTTATCATCCAACCAGATATTTGTAGTAAAAATTATATTATTTTATTATACTCTATACCTGTGATTACTGTTTGCAATTTTGAACTAATAATCATATGTCAGTGTGGTTTTTAGTTTTTATTTTTCTGAACTTTCTCTGACTTGGCTCTCATTTGGTGCTTAATCTTTCAAACATCCTGGCTTGAGCAGATCTATAATCCTGGAACCTGGCATTGCAATCAAAGCAGACGCTACCTGTAATAGATATATTTTGGGGACCAAACACAACAACTTTCCGTTCCAACCGCCTTCTAAACCTAGTCTAAATCTAGTAAGAGGCTAAGTAGTATGGGGTCCTTGGAAATATAGTTTCCAGATTACAAGCTCAGATTTTTTTTAGAACGGAATATATAAAAATGGGGTGTGGGACTCTGTGATGATATGGAAGTAACCAAAGCTTTCCCCTTCTTTTCTGGATTAAAAGTTAATCACAGTTTGTTTATGTTGTTGATTTTTCTTTTTTTACAAACAAATAATGTACAGTTAGTTATTGTTTCTAATTTATCTGCTTTTTAAAAAAATTCATTATTTACTTCTTTATATTGTTGAATTATTTGCTTCTGCTACTTTGTTTTATTGATTTTATTGACAGTTTTCTAGCTTTGCTATTAGACATTTTATTCTTTTACTGGTTTTTATTAATTTAGATGTTAGAATACTATGCATTTTCCTTCTAAAATTGCTTCAGGTATATAAAAAATTTGATTTTTTAAAAAATTCAATTGGAAAATATTGAACTGTTTATTTTAAAAGAACAAAATCATAATTTCAACATCAAGATGAAATATTTTAAGTTTCTGTTCATTCTTAGTTTTATTTTATTCTGGTAAATTTTTAAAAATATACCAGGAATTTTTTTTTGAGGCTTTTTATAGGGTCCTCTTTTTTTTGTAAATTTTTCTATATAGCTGAAACAAAATTTTAATCTTTAAGATTACAGAATTTGATGTATGTATGTGTCTGTGTGTATATGTATATACATTTATACACATATATCATGTTATTTAGATCTCCTATACCCATATGAAGTTTTTATACACTTGATCTGTCTTAGACAGAAGAAGGAATATACCTCCTATTATGTGTGCCTTTCTATATTTCAGATCCCTCAGTTTCTGCTTCGGAAAGATTCCTATTGAACTTTTTGTTTGTTTGTGCATAGTTGTTGACAGCAATTATAATTCTATTGTTCATTGAGACCTGTAGATTTTCTTTCTGTTCTCATTTAGAGTTTTAGCTAGATTTTCACTTCTGCAAGCTATTAAAAGTATAGCTATTGTTTCCCCTTCTTTTTTTGTTTACTTGACTTTATGTGGTATTCTTATATTCATCTCGTTATTTTTAATACTTCTGATCATGTTTGTGTCTTGTATCTAAAATATGATTGAATTTAATTTTGCTAGCCAATCTGACGGATGAATGATGGATGCATGTAGTGCCTTCGTCCTTTCTACTATATTGATTGGTTCTCAATTATAAGCAATATTAAAATTATCTTTTAACATCTTTTTACCCTTTGCGCTCTGCTGCTATGCCACTAAGTCACTTCAGTCATGTCCAACTCTGTGCGACCCCATAGACAGCAGCCCACCAGGCTCCTCTGTCCATGGGATTTTCCAGGCAAGAGTACTGGAGTGGGGTGCCATTGCCTTCTCCTCTCCTCCAATATCTAATTTACTCAATAGCAGTGCCTTCCTTAGCATCTGTGTATGTTTTGTGGTGTATTTTGCATTTGCTCAAAATTTTAGAACTTTACATAATGCTATTTGAAACTCAAATATTCCTTCTGAGACAATCGAGAAACATAGTACTCTCTTTGCACCTGGGCTTTCTTTTTTCAAGCTTTTTTTTTTTAAGTTTTGTTTTTTATCAACATCATATACAGTAAGCACAGCAATACTCAACCATTAACTTCTCTTTTGTCTTAACTTTAGCTCTACAATTAAACATATATAATGCTCAGTCACCTTCCTGGGTTTTCCACAGCTATTTCTTAAGTAGATGATGTCAAATTTAGGTTCCTGGAAAGAGGGTGGTCTTGTTAGTGTGATATTTTCCAAATTAACATTTAATATTTAAATATTTAAAAAATTTTAAATTATTTCTGATTATTAAAGGACAGGTGAGATGTATATAAATTCTTGCTTCATACTTTCTTTCCTTGAGTATCACATAGATGTCATTCTATTGCCTTTCACTTTGAATGTTGCTAATGACATGTCTAATGTCTGTCTGAATTTCGTTCCCATTGAGTGATTCAATTTTCTTGCCTAGGAATAAAGCAATTTAGTAAATTGAGTAAATTAAATCATTTAAAGTGAAATTCCATATACTATATAAATATATATATATGCACACATTTTGCTTTAAGGCAAACTTTATTTTCTCTAATTTATTTATGTATATTTAAGCAGAAATATTGCAGCAAGATTGCTGGGAGAAATATTTATAACCTCAGATATGCAGATGACACCACCATTATGGCAGAAAGTGAAAAAGAACTAAAGAGCCTCTTGATGAAAATGAAAGAGGAGAGTGAAAAAGTTGGCTTAAAACTCAACATTCAGAAAACTAAGATCATGGCATCTGGTCCCATTACATCCTAGCAAATAGATGGGGAAATAGTGACAGACTTTATTTTAGGGGACTCCAAAATCACTGTAGATGGTGGTTGCAGCCATGAAATTAAGATGCTTACTCCTTGGAAAGAAAGTTATGACCAACCTAGACAGCATATTAAAAAGCAGAGACATTACTTTGCTAACAAAGTTCTGCCTAGTCAAAGCAATGGTTTTCCCAGTAGTCATGTATGGATGTGAGAGTTGGACTATAAAGAAAGCTGAGCGCTGAAGAGTTGATGTTTTTGAATTGTGGTGTTGGAGAAGACTCTTGAGAGTCCCTTGGACTGCAAGGAGATCCAACCAGTCCATCTTAAAGGAAATCAGTCCTGAATATTCATTGGAAGGACTGATGCTGAAGCTGAAATTCCAATACTTTGGCCACCTGAAGAACAGACTAATTTGAAAAGACCCTGATGTTGGGAAAGATTGAAGGCAGGAGGAGAAGGGGATGACAGAGGATGAGATGGTTGGATGTCATCACTGACTAATGGACATGAGCTTGAGTAAACTCGGGAAGTTGGTTATGGACTGGGAGGCCTGGTGTGTTGCAGTCAATGGGGTCTCAAAGAGTCGGACACGACTGAGCAACTGAACTGAACTGAAGTGAACTGAAGGAGAAATATGTTCAAAGACCCCACCAGTTCGTGAAAGCCACTCTTTCATACTGGCCTTTTAGTCCTACTCTTTAGGTGTGACTACTTTTTACCTGGGCTTTCCAGGTGGCACTAGCGGTAAAAAGCTCTTGCCAATGCAGGAGACATGAGAGACAGGGGATCGATCCCTGGGTTGGGAAGATCCCCTGGAGGGGCATGGCAACTCAGTCCAGTATTCTTGTCTGGAGAATCCCATGGAGAAAGGAGCCTGAAGGTCTACAGTCCACAGGGTTGCAAAGAGTTGGACATGACTGAAGCATCTTAGCACACCCATACGCATGTTTTCCTCTCCCTCTTCATCATCCAGAAAAAAGTGTGATGCACACAAACATATTACATGCCCCCATCCAAAAGTAGCATTCTTATGAAATCTTTCCTAAACTGAAATGACAAAGAAACAGTTACCTTATGACATACCTTGCTAATGGATACACAAAATAAATGAGATAAAGCACAGATCCTATGGACACAGTTCAGAGCTATGAAGGCTTGATGCTAAGACATTGAGTGTAGCTCTCATAGAAGGAACTCAGTGGCGCCATTCTCACTGCTCAGGATGCCTGTTGCCTCTGCTATGACTTGCTGCAAAACCAGCACTGAACATTATTTTCACTTTTCTGCTAGTTTTTAAAAAAATTAAATCACCTCTGGATTTTTTTTCAGTTAGCAAAAGCAGGATATTAAAATGGATCTTTTGTTAAAATTAAGTGACATAAAGAGGATTTTCAAAAAGTGAAGAATACCTGTATCTCTCTCTTGCATTATTAGGGATTGGCTATTAACTCTGTGTTTGTCATTTCCAGAGGAGACTTCAATCTCTAACCTTTGCATTCATGATCCACACAATAGAAAGCAGGAAGAGACAGGAGAAATTGATTTATTTCTCAATGTACACAACTGTGACATAGGGCACCTGTTATATACAATATAGGTTAAACATTGTGTTTTTAACTTCTAAAGAATCAATAATTTAATAAAATAAATCCTTGTGGGATTAAAAATGACAAATTAAAAAAACTTGGTTTTTGTAACAAAGCATGAGATATACCACTTATTTTGAAACCTAATGTTGTAATAAACTTGCTCCAGCAGATCCCTGTCTCCATCCACTCTCTCTCTCTTTCTCTTATTTTTCCCTCCAAACAAAATGAAATGATCTAGTAATTCATGCATGTTACTAGACTTTCACTTCTTTATTCAATCCTCTATTACTTACCTTGTCTTTAGAATATAGCTTCATATCTAATAGAGTTTCTTTTCTGCTCTTTGATATTTAGAGCTTCTAGTGTCCTAATGTCAATTTGTCCTTCCTGAAGAAAAACTTCTTCTGCTAAAAAATATGTCTTCTATGTCTTTTATGCCAAAAAAATAGTCTTTCCCTCAATAAGGCAATGTTTTGGTCAATTTTAAAAATGGAAATCCAAAACATGAAGATTTTCCTCTTTTAAAATGTGTGTTTTTACCAAGATAAAAGCAACCTTTCACAGCATACTGAAATAAATTATCAAAATTAATCAAACTCCAGGACATATCTAGATTCAGTGGTATTTGCTGAATCAATAACCTTTGGAGTCCTAAAATGATCAGAGTGGAAATTAGGTGGCATAGTAATCAATAACAGAGGCTCAAGTAAATGATAAAAACTCACATGACACAAAGGAAGACACTGACTTTTGCTTTAGTTGGATGAAAATAATAAAAGAAAGCTTGCCTTAAATGCAAATGTAAACCAAGGTACAATAAGAAGGCATAAAGGAAATTATGGGTGTGAATGGACTCTGACGCATAACGAGGCACAGAGTAAGACATCCTAAATATTCCAGGAGTAGCCAGAATAGCAGTAGCAGCTCTATTAGTTAGCAAAACCCAGGCTATGTGGTCGCAAAAAGGAAAAGAGCAGGGAACATATAGCTCTGCTTTATAAACAAGTGAGAATGCCCCAACTCCGTGGCACACACATGAGGCTCTTATGTCAGGTATCCTGTACCTAGCCCCACCTCTAGGCTGACAGAAGCTCCACCATCTGGAATCTCACTGGTTGAGGCACCAGAAGGAAGCGCCCAGGAAGAGTCAAGCACTGGTGTTGAAATATTTCCACGTCACTTTCTCTCATATCTCTTTGTTCAGAGTTAAGATATATGGCTACT
The DNA here is from genome assembly GCF_033118175.1 of Dama dama. Classification (NCBI taxonomy): domain Eukaryota; kingdom Metazoa; phylum Chordata; class Mammalia; order Artiodactyla; family Cervidae; genus Dama; species Dama dama. The sequence goes on along the minus strand of NC_083710.1, from coordinate 63,293,033 downwards.
GCTAATTTCAATGGATCTTGAGAAGTGAGTGTTTTTTTTTTTTTTTTTTTTTATTAGTTGGAGGCTAATTACTTCACAATATTTCAGTGGGTTTTGTCATACATTGATATGAATCAGCCATAGATTTACACGTATTCCCCATCCCGATCCCCCCTCCCACCTCCCTCTCCACCCGATTCCTCTGGGTCTTCCCAGTGCACCAGGCCGGAGCACTTGTCTCATGCATCCCACCTGGGCTGGTGATCTGTTTCACCATAGATAGTATACATGCTGTTCTTTTGAAACATCCCACCCTCACCTTCTCCCACAGAGATCAAAAGTCTGTTCTGTATTTCTGTGTCTCTTTTTCTGTTTTGCATATAGGGTTATCGTTACCATCTTTCTAAATTCCATATATATGTGTTAGTATGCTGTAATGTTCTTTATCTTTCTGGCTTACTTCAGTCTGTATAAGGGGCTCCAGTTTCATCCATCTCATTAGGACTGATTCAAATGAATTCTTTTTAACGGCTGTGGAATAAGTGAGTGTCTTTTATGTCAGGAATTTGAGGAAAATATTACCAGTGTCTACCACAGCAGCAATGGTGGATGATGTTTTGTAACGATTTATGATGGGTTGAATTGTGTCTTTCCCCAAAGTTAATATTTTGAAGCTCTATGAGCTGAGAAGCTGGAGCTGGTGCATTGAATTTAGAATAAGTAGATTACAACCTGCTGAATTCAGAGGCACAAACTACCCACACAGGGGAAGCAGGGAACTTCTTTAGCATCCAAACTCCCACTTTGGGTAAGTGAAACCCAAGGGCTTATTTTGACTGAAGAGGGCTTCAATACACCCACACAAAGGAAGTAGAGTCAGGAGGTTTATTACTTAGAGATTCAGAAGTAAGGACACAGTGAGCTGGGAGGAAGGCCGGCCTAACTCTTGTACCTCAGACTGTGAATGCATTTGTAAATCAGTTTTTAACAAGTTGATTGTTAGAATGAGACCATTAGGATGGGAGCTAATCCAATCTGACCAGTACCCTTAACAGAAGAAGAGATTAGGACACAGGGAGACACAAGAACTTTATAAGGATTTGATTAAAAAATGATTTAAATATTTTCTTCACTTTTGCAGCAGCAAACTGTATTTATATGAATGGTGGTTTCTGCATCAGGGTTTATATGTGGGTTCCTAGACTAAATTTCAGGACTTTCCAGTGAAGTGACTAAATTTCAGGACTTTCTAGGACTAGACTAATTGTAAAAAGATCCTGCAGAAACAGAAGAAATCCACATATATTTTTATTAAGAAAGGGATCAGTAACAAAATCCAAAGATTTTGTATTAATATATTTAAATTTCTAAAATATGATATTAATGATATTCTTGAATGCTCAAAAAATTCATTTTTTGAATGCATTTATAAAATACTTAGGCTAAGACTCGGCTCAATTATTATTTGATTGTATGTGTTTTGTTGATGGATTTGGGCAGTTAGCAGACAAAAAATGTGTCAAATTAAACTGTGAATCAAAGATATCTAAATTTTGGTTATTGCTCAACAGATGCTTTATATTAAACACATAGCTGAATATATTGTAATATCAGTTATTGTAGTTTTACATTTATTAGGTGTCGGAAGGAAGATTTTACATCTCTCTGAAACGGAAGGAAGAAGCCCACTCTCACTACGCTTATTGTCGCACATAATTTTGAGATCAAGAGAAAATGGTTGATATTGCCATGATCTTAAGTAACCTAACCAAAACTTGGTAGAATTACACATACACACACACAAACACATACACACATACCTCATTTTTTAAAGATTCTGAACCTGCAGTGAATTTGCAAGACACATGTAAAGTTACATGAAGCTCTTGATTTATACATAAACAATGTTTCTAAAAAAAACTTTGTGGTCTTTTTCTACAAAAAAAACAAAACAAAAAAGGATTTTCCTTCTACATAAAATTGAGACAACATTTCTTCTATTAATATTTGAATTGATTGCCAATTGCAGATCCAATCTACTTATTGATGATAAAATGTCAGAGGTGCTTAATCATGTCTATCAATCATAAACCTTATAAAATATACCATTAAATTATGTGCTCTTTTGATAACTATATTTGCATTGCTTGATTAAAAATTAAAGCACATATTCATCTGGTATAATGTTGTGTGTTGGGAAGAAAATTTTGAGTGTATAAAACAATAAAAATTAAAACAAGAAAGAAATCAAAAGATTAAACCCTCAGTCCTCTTCCTACTTTTAGAAAATCAAATAAATCTGCTTATGCTATATTATAATTTGAATATAAATAACAATTAAAACAAAATGTGATTTTTGTAGCAGCCTATGTATTTGAATATCTTTGGTATCATCTTTGTTTTTCCAAGATATAAGGATGATAAATTAAATACACTTTGCGGATAAAATCAAGTTACTTTCAATTATTTTGAGATTTAAACATTATTCTTATTAAATAATAATGAAATAAAGCTAAGTCCCTATCTTCTCATATGTAGACAGCTCCTCCTAGAGCTATATTTTATATTTCAAATTTTAGCTCTTTTTTTCCTCGTAGTCTTCTAGTAAGTGATGTCTTTAAAACAATGTTGAAATAATAGTTTCTTGAGGTTGATAGTCTGGGATATTGCTAATGTAGTTATTCATCTTTGCTCATTTATTTTGCAATTTTAGATAAATGCTATACATATGGAGTGTGCGTTCTCAATGTAAACACATAAATTTGGGATTAAAAGGTAATAGAGCTCAAGGGCTCCCTTGTGGCTCAGCTGGTAAAGAAACCGCCTGCAATGCAGGAGACCTGGGTTTGATCCCTGGGTTGGGAAGATCCCCTGGAGAAGGGAAAGGCTACCCACTCAGTATTCTGGCCTGGAGAATTCCATGGACAGAGGAGCATGGTGAACTACATTCCTGCCAATGCAAGAGATGCAGGAGACGTGGGTTCAATCCCTGGGTCAGGATGGTCAGCTAGAGAAGAAAACGGCAATCCACTCCAGTATTCTTGCCCAGATAATCCCAGGGACAGAGTTGGACAGGACTGACTGACTTTCACTTTCAAAGTTCAAGGCAAAATTATTATCAAAATACTCATAAATGCTGAAGTAGGAAGTATTAGTTGTTCAGTCGTATCCAACTCTGCAACTCCATGGACTGTAGCCCACCAGGCTCCTCTGTCTGTGGAATTCTCCAGGCAAAAATACTGGAGGGGATTGCTATTCCCTTCTCCAGGGGATCTTCCTGACTCAGGAATGGAACCCAGGTCTTCTGCATCATAGGCAGAGTTTTTTACCATCTGAGCCATAAAGGAAGCTGAAGCTGAGCATTTCAGTACACATCAAAGAAAAATTAAACATTATCCAAAGAGTTCACCCTCAGTTAAAGTTTTTCTAAAAAATACAGAGATAATATAAATTATAAATCAGTATTGCACAAAGTATGGTATTATAATGTCATGGTTCTAAGAACAATAAAGCTTTAAATTTCCCTACAGGCTATTCCTGCCTTTTCGGGTATGCTGTTCAAGTTATGCATTGTTTAAGGGGATATATTTGCTATAAACAATTATTTCTAAACAAATTTATGTTCTGAACCACAAGTTAGGATTTGATTACTGAAAATGTGTATACAATGCAAAGCTAATTATAAAGACCCAACATTGAAAAGTGCTTTTTTCCCCAGGGATTTAAATGATTTCCACCAAAAGAAGAGGACTTTTCAATGTGCAGAGAGCTAGGATGAAGCTTCTACTAAACAGCAAAATCAATTCAGTTCAGTTCAGTTGCTCAGTCATGTCCGACTCTTTGCAACCCTATGAATTGCTGCTCGCCAGGCCTCCCTGTCCATCACCAACTCCCAGAGTTTACTCAAACTCATGCCCATCGAGTCGGTGATGCCATCCAGCCATCTCACCCTCTGTCGTCCCCTTCTCCTCCTGCCCCCAATCCCTCCCAGCATCAGGGTCTTTTCCAATGAGTCAACTCTTTGCATGAGGTGGCCAAAGTACTGGAGTTTCAGCTTCAGCATCAGTCCTTCCAATGAACACCCAGGACTGATCTCCTTTAGGAAAACAGCAAAACAGCTTAAGCCAAATAGCCCTTCCCAATCTTTTTTTTTTTCCATTTATTTTTATTAGTTGGAGGCTAACTGTGTAGCATATGAACCTCAATACTATTCTGAATTTCTCCAGAGCCACATAGAATAGTTAGAAATAAAAAGATTGGGAAGGACACATGCACCCCAGTGTTCTTCCCAATCTTTTTATTTCTAACTATTCTATGTGGCTCTGGAGAAATTCAGAATAGTATTGAGGATCATATTTTACACAATGCTTAACTGTAAATGAAAATGTGCATTGCTTTTCTTTTAAAAGAAACATTTTGGGTATAGAGATGCTGTATTGCTAATGACTGATTCTATAATTAGCAATCTAATTTTGGCTACTCCTAAGTAATATTAAAATGAAAATTTCATTTGCCATTTGTTTCCAGGGGAATTTTCCAGCCATGCTAAATGACAGCTATGGAGCCACATTGGATTGAAAACAAATGTCACAACATGTTTTTGTGACAGCAGAATATCTTTAACATTTTATAAAGAAGTCACTATACTTTCATTTTTAAGATGTTTACTTTAATATCCTATATATACTCTTCTTTCCTATTGCTCTTTTTTTTTTTTTACTAAAGAATTGATAGTTTTTCCTTTAAGGGCATTCTTTATATCTTTATGACAAGAATTTACAAGCTAATATAAATATTTATCCACATCTCTGAGAATTTGGAGTCCTTTCTAAGATTTTCTTTAGCTACATTGCATTGCTGCAAATCAAAATAAAATAAAGAAAAAAAAACTATGTGCTGTGAATGCTACAATTTAATGCCCATTTCATGTCATTCTGTGTGTTGAAAACAACAAAGTACTTTTGGGACCAGCACATTTGAGTTTGGCTGGTAGCCTCACACTCTGTAACTTTAAGACCTTGCTTATCTGCACCTCCATTTTCAGATAAAATATCAACTCTTTCTTAGGATTATTTACTATATGAAAAAATAGCCAACTCAGTGCATAGCACATAGTATTGTTCAATATATATACTTTTAGGTATTTGAGAATAAGAGGAAGTAAAAAGATTCCTTAGATGCAATATGAGTAGAGACCTGCAGGATGAATGGAAAACCGTAGCACAGAAATGAATGGAAGCAGACCAATTGCGTGAAGACCATAGAATCAAGCAAGTGCATTTTGTTAGCACATAAAGAAAGAGGACAGCATATCATAACCTGAAAACTCTGGAAACTTTCATTGCAGTCAGACTGTGAAGAGCCAGAAAAAATAGAGATCTCACATATCAACCTGTACTTAATATATACTTATGGGAAAATTTTATTTTGGAAATGGAAAACATTATGATAAAACTCCTTTCCAATTCCATACTTTGACTACTTGATCTATCCATTTATCAATTCCTTCAGATTTGTGAAAACTAACGGATTTCACAAGCCAAAGTTGACAACAAGGAAACCAATTAGAGTAATGCTGTGTAAGTACATCCGAAGGTTCCAAGGGAATGAACTTGGAACTGGATATGGAACAATGGACTGGCTCAAAATTGGAAAAGCAGAACATCAAGGCTATATATTGTCACCCTGCTTATTTAACTTATATGCAGAGTATGTCATGCAAAATGCTTGGCTGGATGAAGCATAAGCTGGAATCAAGATTGCCGGGAGAAATATCAGTATCTCAGATATGCAGATGACACCACCCTTATGGCAGAAAGTGAAGAGGAACTAAAAAGCCTCTTGATGAAAGTAAAAGAGGAGGGTGAAAAGGCTGCCTTAAAACTCAACATTCAATAAGGAAAGATTATGGCATCCATTCGTATCACTTTATGGCAAATAGGTTGGGAAGCAATGGAAACAGTAACAGACTTTATTGTGTTGATCTTCAAAATCACTGCAGGTGGTGATTGCAGCCATGAAATTAAGATTCTTGTTCCTCAGAAGAAAAGCTATGACAAACCTACACAGAGTTTTAAAAAGAAGAGACATTACTTTGCCAACAAAGATTCCATGGACAGAGGAGCCTGGCAGGCTGCAGTCCTTGGAGTGGCAAAGATGCAGACATGACTGATCGACTTCACTTCACTTCCCTTCACATGTTTTTTCCAGTAGTTGTGTATGGATGTGAGAGTTGGACCATAATTAAGGCTGAGCACCGAAGCCTTTGAACTCTGGTTTTGGAGAAAATTCTTGAGAGTCCCTTGGACTGCAAGGAGATCAAACTGGTGAATCCTAAAGGAAAGCAGTCCTAAATATTCATGGCAAGGGCTGATGCTGAAGCTGAAGCTCCAATACTTTGGCCACCTGATGCGAAGAACCAACTCATTAGAAAAAACCCTGATGCTGGGAAAGATTGAAGACAGGAGAAGAAGGGGATGACAGAGGATGAGAAGGTTGGATGGCATCACTGATGTGATGCACATGAGTTTGAGCAAGGTCCAGGAGATGGTGATGGACAGAGAAGCCTGGTGTGCTGCAGCCCATGGGGTCAGAAGGAGTCAGACATGACTGACCAACTGAACAATGGTAATAAAAATGGTGATGATATTGCATTATCAAAAAATATTTTGAATGTAGCAATGTTTGAAATATTAAAACTTTAATTCTGATAAGTCATCTTCCTGTCTCCTTCCTCGGGCATTCATTCCCTTATTTAGTAATATTCATCACACTCTATGTATATCCTGTTACATTTGGATAATGAGTCTAGGGTTCTGGGGAGGATACAGAGTGAGATGTTAGCATGCAGAAATCATCAGGAAATAGCTTAAAGATATGAAAATAAATGAGTTCTAGGGAGTGAATGATAAGATACAAAAGAAACACAGAGAGTGATCAAAATGTTAACTTTATTTAATAAAATAACTTTCAGTGGCAGATAGAGGTCTTTCATATGCCAAAATTGTATCTTTCTTTCTAGGACACTTCTCAATTTATCTTTTTCTCAGTGATTAAACCTACCTTGCAAAACTTCATACATGGTTGAAAGAAATCCAAGGATGCATCTCTTTGTAGGAAATAGTAGGCTCAAGATAAGTAGAAAGAAAGGTCAGAATGAGTCATTTTCTTCTCAATCTTAAAATAATGTTAGAGTATGTCTAACCATGGAGGAGCAAGCATGGGAGGAAGAGCCATGAGTGTTTTTATAGTGTTTTCCTAGCCTGATAAATGAATGCCTGGTGCTTTTCCCAACGGCAACATTTACTTGTATTAAAATATAATTTCATAAAAGAGATAAGGGAGAAGGAAGAATCTATCTCAAATTCCTGATTTGTTTAGGTTGTTGTATGATTTCTCTTTCATTAGCACAACCAGAGAACTCAGGGTAAGCATATATTTTGGGGTACCAAGTCACTAAAATTGCTTTTTATGGTCTCCAAGACTGGAATAGCTCTTCCCAAACATGTTCATGAAGTGGCATGCTTATAAATAATTAAAGGGTATATACTTATGTTAAATAAGCACAAAGTTAAGCTGTGGTACATATACACAATGCAATATTATTCAGCCATTAAAAAGAATTCATTTGAATCAGTTCTAATGAGGTGGATGAAACTGGAGCCCATTATACAGAGTGAAGTAAGCCATAAAGAAAAAAACCAATACAGTATACTAACAGATATATATGGAATTTAGAAAGATGGCAATAATAACCCTATATGCAAGACAGAATAAGAGACACAGATGTATAGAACAGGCTTTTGGACTCTATGGGAGAAGGCGAGAGTGGGATGATCTGAGAGAACAGCATCGAAACATATATATTATCAAGTGTGAAACAGATCGCCAGTCCAGGTTGGATGCATGAGACAAGCGCTCGGGGCTGGTGCACTGGGATGACCCAGAGGGATGGGATGGGGAGGGAGGTGGGGGGGTTTCAGGATGGGGAACACATGTGAATCCATGGCTGATTCATGTCAATGTATGGCAAAAACCACTACAATATTGTAAAGTAATTAGCCTCCAACTAATAAAAATAATTGGGGGAAAAAAATAAGCACAAAGTTAATCTCAAACTTAACTGACAAGCTGATAGGTCCATGTTATAGCTTTGTACATTCCAATGGATAAGATAAGTAATACATTGGACAGCTTATTTATAATTAAGCCTTATTAATATGCTTTAACTTCTGAAAATATTATTTGGGAAATTTCAGTATAGATAACTCTTTCAGACATTGCCTTGGAAAGAAATGGCTCCTCCCCTACGAAAAATAGTTCTTTTATATTTTCAATTTTTCTTATAAATCAATTACCCATGACATTTATTGATCTAAAATATTTATTTCCAGTGCCCCAAGAACAGATGTGTTTAATTGTGATCAAAAATTGTACTCATCATTTGACCATTCAAAAACATCCATTATACTACTGACAGAAATCAATTCAATCAATCAATCTGCCTTAATAATGGCCATTAATTCAAGGCTGACTGACCTTGAATTGAATGTATTTATACTGTAATTTAAAGCATGTTTCAATATGTCTGCTTAATATTAGGATGACTCCATTAGGTATGGTCATCAGCAAGCACATTAGAATCTCTTGGCTTATTTTGCTAACACTGAATATTCAGGCAATTATCACAAATGTAACTCTACAGTATGCATGTCTCTTGGCCTCACCACTGGATTCAGTTCCTTGAGAGTGAGTTCTTCAATTTATTGATCTTCATTTTTCCCTTACCTAATTCTGTGCCCTGAATGTAATGTACATATTAGTCATATGGCAAATACATTTTATATAAAAATATTTCATCCTTGTGGTCAATGTGTAAATGGATATCAGAGTTGGAAAGCAGGCAGGATTTGATATAATAGTCACCATATAAAGCTGTTTGATTTTAAACTAAAAGTTTTAGAATTTTCTCAATTTGCTTGTTATGTGACAATTTTTTAAAACTATACTGAAGACTGAAACATTGCATGGGGAATTTTCAGCACGTGTTTTGAATATTATAATGTAGCTGAAATGAGTTATAAGTGATATGAAAGAGTGAATCTCTCACTATGCCTGTGCTTTTATAATTTTCATCCTTAATGATTCTGGCAACATTTATGGATATATGTAAATTAACCCATGCAATATTTTGGAGACATCCCAATTTAAACAGCTGTCCTTGTCTGTCTGATTAGCATTGATATAAACATGATTGTGATCATGGGTATTTTTATTTTCAAGAATGTGAGAAAGTGTTAAAGAGGTAATAAAAGTCTGAGTGAATTCACTTTCACTTTCACTTATGTCTAAGGGCTTTTGCGTCACTGGAAGTAAGCAACTTATTTACAATAGAGCACAGTGTTTGCAAAGAACTTTCTTTCTACTGCTTTGCCCCAACATGATTTGCTCTTCCCTGAAGTTATAAAAGCAATGTGATCCCTGAGGTCCTACTGTCAGTGATCCATTCTTTGGTATTCAAAAACTTCACAGAAGTAAAATATCTACATCATATGGAAAGATCATTGAACTATTGACTACAATGTAGGAACATGGTTCCTTAGGGGGAAAGAGCTGCAAATTTTGAAGTGAAAGTCGGTCAGTCATGTCCGACTCTTTGCAACCCCATGGGTTATACAGTTCATAGAATTCTCCAGGTCAGAATACTGGAGTGGGTAGCCTTTCCCTTTTCCAAGGGTTCTTCTCAACCCAGGGATAGAACCCAGGTCTCCCACACTGCAGGCAGATTCTTTACCAGCTGAGCCACCAGGGAAGAAAATTTTGGAACAGGGTCAAAAGATGTTTCCTGAAAATTGTAATTCTGAGCAGTACACGCTGGCAAGAGGGTATCTGTAAGAGGCTAGACCTGAAGCAGAGTGATTGAACATTCTGATGGGAAGAAGAAGATCTATCACAGAACTGCTTATTTCAAGAGAGCAAAATGTATTGCAAGTGAAAGCATATGGAAGTTCATGCAGTGAAATCTGAATTTTCCTTTAAATCTACTGGAAGGAAGAAGTGAGGTGAAGATTTTATCTGAATGGTCAACATAATTGCTATGATTACATTTGGTTTCTAATTTTTGCTAGGAATATGAAAACATTTTTGGAGACTCTGTGTATGTTTGTCTATTAATTATCTGATTTTCCTCTGGGCAATTGTTAGATTTTTTCTTTCTTTGTTTATTTTTGGCACATTTTGGGGCTACTGTCCAGATAATGGGTAGGCAGAATTATTTGTTTTTGCTTTTTCCATACTGTGGATTCTTCTACCATTACTGATATCATTCAACTTATGTGACATGAAGTTTTAGGGAATAGATGCACACAAACAGGTTTATGAGCAAGTGCACGTTAGTTATAGAATACAACTTATTTTACCTTGACATATTTTATGTTTTCAGCTTTACCATTCTCTATTATTCTAAAAATAAATGTACCTTCTATTTAAATAGATATCTTTAAAGTTTAAATGAAATATCAGTTTGATTTGGATTCCCAACTAAAATCGTTATGCCTCCCTGACTTGGAAACAAAGAAGCAAAAGGCAAAACAGGGCATATCTAATCTAAGGCCCTCATTTCAGAGCTTGCAGAGAGTAAATGACCCAAGGAACTATAAAAATGTAAGGAAAATATACAAAATAAGGTTTATTAACAATAATATCTTATGTAGAATGTTATTCCTCTAACTTTCCAGATTTCAAGCATTTATCTATAGCTTTATCCAGAGAATGTTTTAAAATTGTGTTTCCTTCATTCAAAAGAAATTATATATGCAAAAAGAAACCTAGAGAATAAGAGAAAATATTTGCAAATTATATAAATGACAAGAGGTTAATATCCAAAATATATAAACAGCTTGTACAATTCAATATCAAACAATCAAACGATCCAATAAAAACTGGGCAGAAGACCTGAATACAGATTTTTCCAAAGAAGACATGCAAATGGCTAACAGGCACATGAAAAGATGCTCAACTTTGTTAATTATTAGAGAAATGCAAGTTAAAATAACAGTTAGATATCCACCTCACACTTGTCAGAATGATTATCAACAAAAATTCTACATACAAAAAGTGTTGGCAAGGACATAGGGAAAAGGGAGCCATTGCACACTGCTGGTGGGAAGGTAAATTGATGCAGCCACTGTGGAATATAGTTTGGAAGTTCCTGAGAAAATAAGAATAGAGCTACTATATGATCTATCTATCCCACCATCTGTGACCTGACTGCCAGACATTAAGGGACATTCTCTATTATTCTCTTCTTCCGTCCTTTCCTTCTGGAGTTTATAGAGAATTAAGATTTAATGCATACATTTGGGAACCTTAAATGTAATTCTTTTCAGGCACTGGTTTACTGAAAAGACATCAAGTTAAAGGATATAAGCACCTGCAATTTACATTGAAGTTGAAGAGATTAACTTTGGAGTGAGGCTAGCACTGACTCATTCTCTGCTTTTTTGAAAGGCAGTAATAAATAACATAATATATTGGGATATGTCAAAAATTATTATTTCACATTCTCTAGGAAAGGAATTCTGCTGTTTTTGGGTAAAATGTCCTAAAAATGTTGATAAAATCCAGTTGATTTATGGAGTTCATTTCTCTATAACCTTACCAACTTGCTGTTTAATAGCTCTATGTATTATTGTGGGGAGAGAAATATTGAGGTCTCTAACTGTAACTGTATATTTGTCTAAATTTCCTTTAAGTTTTGTCAGGTTTTTCTTCATGAAGTTTTGTTTTTAAGCACAAAAATATTCGACTGATTGTGACTTCTTGGTGAATAAGCAATGCCCCACCAATCGCTGGTAATGTTCTTTGTTCTTATTCTTCTTTGTTATTAGTAGAGCCACTCTAGTTTTGTTGTGTTTTGATGTGTTTGCACAGTAGGTATATCTTTATTCTTCTTTGTACTTTTAAACAACCCTATTTTTCTATTTTTTGTGGGTGTTTAGATTATTTATGGTCTTTTACCATTTATATTTTATTATACTTTCTCTATCACATATCTGTCTCCTGCCTTTATTTATCCACCAATCTATCTGATTTTTAAAAAATTATTATTTATATGCCTGCACTGGTTCTTAGTTGCAGCACGGAGATCTTCTTTGTTGTGGTATGTGGTATCTTTTTAAAAAAATCTTTGTGTTTTATTAGAGAACAATTTACTTTGCAATATAGTGATGGTGTCTTCCATACAGCAATATGAATCGGCCATAGGTATACAAATGTTCCCTCCCTCTTGAAACTCCCGCCCACCTCCCTCCCCATCCAATGCTCTAGGTTGTAACAAAGCTATCTTTAATGTAATGTTTGATGTATGGAATTAGTTCTATAATTCAGCATTTTTGTACCCTCTGCTTGTTACTGCTTTCCCCCCTTTTCCATTTTCTTCTGTGATATTTGAATACTTTTAGTAATACACTTTAAGATTTGTTCAGTTCAGTTCAGTTACTCAGTCATGTCCAACTCTTTGCAACCCCATGGACTGCAGCGCGCCAGTCTTCCCTGTCCATCACCAACTCCCGGAGTTTGTTCAAACTCATGTCCATGGAGTCAGTGATGCCATCCAACCATCTCATCCTCTGTTGTGTCCCCCTTCTACTCCTGCCTTTAAGATTTATTATGTAGTAGTTTTAGCTGTGAAAATGAAAGTGTTGGTCGCTCAGTCCTGTCCAACTCTTCGCAACTCCATGGACTAGACCACCAGGCTCCTCTGTCCATAGAATTCTCCAGACAAGAATACCGGAGTGGGTTGTCATGCCCTTCTCCAGGGCATCTTCCCAGCCCAGGAATCAAGCCTGGGTCTCCTGCATCACAGGCAGATTCTTTACTGTCTGAATCACCAGGGATTCCTGAGAGTTTTAGCTGTATCTCCCTACAATTTGTTTTAGTAGTTGTCTTAGTGATTACAATTTACATACTCAGATTACACAGTCTGCTTACAACCAATATTTTACCATTTGATGAGGAATATAGAAAATGAACAACCATCTAAGCTCCTGTATGTTACAGTTTTCTTGTATACTTCATCTATATACATTAAAGAACGAGTCATTCAGTAATATTTTGCTTTTAAGCATTAAATAAATGATTTAAAAAATTCAGAGGTAAAAAATCTAATATATTTACCCAAATATTTACCATTTTTCATTATTCTTCTTTCATTGGCAACATTCTAAGTTTCTGTCTGGCATTGTTTCCCCTCAGTCTGAAAAACTCGTTTTAGCAGCAATCATTTTAGAGGCGATTTGCTGTAATGGATTTTTCTAGATTTTCTTCATCCAAAAATGTCTTTCACCTTCATTTCTGAAAGATATTTCCACTGTATATAAAACCTTTTTTTTTTTAAACACTTTAAAAGTGGTGCTTCTACATTCTTCTACTTCAAGATTTTTTCTTTGTCTTAGTTATCAGCAGTTTCATTATTATTTATCTGATCATAATATCCTTTGGAGTTATTTTGCTTAGAGATTCTCTGAGCTTCCTGAATCTGTCGATTTATATCTTTGACCAAATTTAGGAAATTTCAGTCATTAATTTATAAATTTTTTTAAGCATTACCTTCTTTTTTAACCTTTTGTTTATTTCTTGCTGATCCCTGAGAATATTTTCTGTTCTATTTTTCCTTTTATTACTACTTTTTCATTCTTCAGACTGGATAATTTCTTGTGACATGACATTCACTGTTGCTTTCCTTTGTCATTTCCATGTTTCTACTTAGTCCATCCAGTGTCTTCATTCCATCTGCCATATATTTTATATGTAATATTTCCATTTGATTCTCCATTGTACCTTCAAATCATTTATTGAGACTTTTCATTTTTCTTTCAGGAGCAAGCACAGGACTTGATAAACAACTGTAGGGCTCACTTTTCAGTATGTTTTCCTCTCTGCAATGTTCCTAGTATTTTAGGATTCTCTTGAGCTCCCCTTTTGAGTTCTCTGTTTAGAGAACTGGACTTTAATCACCAGCTCTCTTGTACACTTCAATGACTGTGTTCACTTTTGTGGTCAAGTGCTAGAATTACACAGAGAGAGCAAATGTTACAGGGGTTTGTTCCAACCTGCTAGGACTAGAGGTCCACCAATCAAAAAGGAAGGTTCCTCTTCCTCAGAGTCTTGGATCTTGTGGTCTCTTGCTGTGACATTTGTGATTTTTCCATTTGGTGATTTCTAAAAGGTCACTTTCAAGCTCTATGAGCCCAACAGGAGGGCTTTCCTGGATTTTTCTTATGTATAGAAAAGTGTTCACTTTTGTATTTTATGCTGTCTAGTGTAGTCTTGAGAAAAAAGTGGGAAAAGAATTGGTAAATCACCATTGGTTCAGGATTGCTTGTGATTCTCCCCAATCAGTCTGCTACTATTTACTTTTCAGAGTCCTTAATTAGTTGTTAATACTAAGTCCATTCTTGGAATGATTCATACTTTCTTTTGATGGAAGAGTCAGAGTGAAATATGCTTACTCCATCTTTCCTAGAACCAGAAGACAAAATCTGCCGGCATTTTGAGCATAAAATGTATATATTTGATATGTTCATTTGAAGGAAAAAGATAGATGATAAAATACTTTTGGTACAACATCATTAAACATCACAATATCTCCAAATCCAAATGTTAATATAGGTAGTTTTGTTTGATAATTTGTGCTTTTAAATATGTGGGTTGTACAATTTCATAGAGCTAATAAGTGATTATATCAGTAAATTATAAAATAATGTGAGTCAAAATGTCAGGAATTAATTCCACAGGAATGGCCATAATACAACAGCTCAACTTTTAATATGGGATAGCTTCCATGTCACACTATTGCTCTATTTTAAATATCATACTTTCATCTTTCATTCTTTTATAAAAATCCATACATTCCTAAAATATCATCTCATTTATGCAAATACTTCCAAGCCTCTTCTCTAAATAATTAAGAAAAATTTATTAGTTTAAAAGAACCTGATTTTAAACAAAATATTAAGTAAAAGATATAATAGTGCGACTTTGTCACTAATAGATTTAAAATTTATTCCTGTAGGAGGAAAAAAAATATGCTTTTTCTTTCCAATCAACTCCAACACTTTTAGTCATATATTCTCAATGTATAAAAATGTGGGGTTGGCCAAAGTGTTCATTTGGGTTTTTTCCATGTCTTATAGAAAACTTGATGAATGTTTTGACCAACCCGATAAAAAAGAAACATTAGACACTATTTTTTATCATAAATACCAGGCCTAGATTCATAACAAAACAAATACCATATACCGAACCAGATATAAATGTTTAATAACTAAATTTCTAATAAAGTATATAAAGTCTGCTATTGGAAAATCTCTATTAATTTTGAAGCTCTAAAAACATTCATTTATACTAAAATGCCAATTATATATTTAAATTTTAGGTAGAAATTGCCTGAGTTACTTATGCATTTTGAAAAAGTATATATATTTTGGTTATCCAAGTTTCCCACAATTTGCAAGTTAGTATATGTTTTTATTTTCCTGGAGAAGGAAATGGCAACCCACACCAGTATTCTTGTCTGGAGAATCAATAGTCCACAGTGTCGCAAAGAGTCAAACACGACTGAGCTACTAACACACATGTGTTTATTTTAGGTCAAAATATATTTCTCTACTAATAAAATTATGTTTGGAAGAATATTCAAGTTTTATATTGACAATATTAATATAATTTTAACTAATTATTTCTCTTTTGGCATATTCTTTGCTAGTAATATATTTCATTTCTTCTAAAGAATTTTCATATTATTAAAATTATTTATGATCAACCTAAATCCTTCCTCATTTTATCAAATTCATCAAATTTGTGTACAAACCAGTTCCCCTTGGGCACACAGTATGATAAACATCTCAAATTTGGCACCATAATGAGCAAATTCTCACTGAACTACTTTTTTAATAACTCTACAAATTTATTCTTGATTAACATCTCTTCCTGATATTAAAACTCGATTACTGTGGAATCTGAAAATGAGTCTGAAATAGAACAATGAAGGTTGTATTTAGAAGTGTTATTTTTCTGACTTCAGAATGATCTGAATGATCTCTTAAGACTTTTCTATGCTTCTTTTTTTAAAATATTGCTTGGGGCCATTGAGATGACTTTAAATTCATCCTGCTGAGAGGCTAAGCAGAAAGGATTAATAGAGAGTATGTTCTTGCATTTATAACAGCTAAACTAGGTTGTTTAGAATCAGAACACAGCAAGTCCAAAGGTACATCTAGCAATGACTTTAACAGATTATTAGCCAATTTTAAGAAGGAAGAGAAAATATATATCCTCTAGCAATTTTATTCATTCAAGCATAATTGAAATGCTGTGAAATAGATCTATAAGCAGACTTCATGGGAGTAATTGTTTAGTGTCTCTTTTTTATCAAAAGGACTGTTTGGAGGAACTATTTGTCTCCATCATATAAACATCTATTAATTTTTCTTTCATTAAAATTTGATCTCTCATAGAAACTGCTGTGATCAAAAATGAAATAAAGGGGTTTCTCCTCAGAGTATTTTGCCTTATTCCACTTCAGTAATTGAGAACTACTTAAATGTACCAGAGAATTGCAATTACCTGCAGGGTGATTTTAGCTTTAGCTGCGGCAGCAGAAAGAATTGCCTTTTTAAAGCTTATCCTCTGTTTCTGTGGGGTGAATTTTGGTATTCCCCATTTTATATGCTCATTCTTAAAAATATGAAGGTGTAAATGAGGCATTGGCCGAAAAGTGGCCAAAGTATTTAAACTGCTTTCACTTTCTGATTTTTATATTTAACAATTAACTGGCAATTATCAAAGACATTTTTGTCTCTTATTAATTTTTACCTACAAGTTAAGTTTAGCTAGTTAGAATAAAAAGATGAGCTTAATTTTAGTTTATGTGTCCAGAGATTTTCACTAAAAAAGAAAATTTAGAACTCTTAGTAAACTGAAATTTTTTTAAAAAAATCTTTACAACTGGGTGATGTTCAAGAATGAGACAAAGTCATCTATATTTATTTCAAATAAAATCTTTTTGGAATGTTTTTTGTAAAGGTTTAAATATTGTGTAGCTCAATATCATATACGTTTTTTGATTAATGTGACTAATACACGTGGGTAAGCCCTTCAGTTCTCTTCTGCGTTTCCTTAGACTGCTGGAGTTCGTAAAGAGACAGGCAAACACTATACTTCTTACTCCTTGACGCATTGACAATGTGGCAAATAAACCTTTATATAATTTATCTTTATAAAAATTAAATATTTAGTAAAACTAATAAAAGCCTTAAGTGAAATTAATAAAAGTTTTCCTTCAGTACAAAAAAAAAAATGTTGAGATACTGAATGAATCCAGTGAGAAGAGCCAGGAATAGGGGAAATCAAATACCATTATAATATTCAAAGCAAAGTTGGTTTATCAAAAGTTAATACTTCATTAGTTTTTAAAACAGTTTTCTTACACTTAAAAAAATGTTGGATTGAAGATGCCTTAAGACATCATTAGGGCAGAACCAGGGCTAGGCTAGTGAATTAGACCAAAACTAGAGAAATTTTGGCTCAATGCAAAAAGTACTTTCTAAAAACTAATCATTCCCTTTCATGTGTAGAATGCATAACTATTAGGAAGTTATAGAAGGGCTTCAACATTGGGAAAAAAAATCACATTACAATGATCTCTGAGGATATCTGAAACCCTAATAATATATGAGTTCAATGTGTCCATTCCACATTTAATTAGCCTGAGCACATTTTTTTATAGACTTCATTTTGTTCTAGTTCAAGAAGATAAAGGGTAAAAAACCACAAATATATATCACTGTTTCATTTGGGAAGAAAGAGTTCTAATTAGGTTTAGGCATAAAATATATTAAGTAAAAAGTTTAAAGGGTGGAGCATTGTGATGTTCCAATGAAAATTGTTTATGCAAATCACTGTTGCTTATCAATCAGATAGAGGTCATTATTATAATTATAACTTTATGTGCACAATCATCAGTCAAAACAGATTGTGTTTAATTAGTGTTCTGAATGTCTTTTTAAAATTAATTAATTTATTTATTTGGAGGATAATTACTTTGCAATATTGTGGTGGTTTTTGCCATACATCAACATGAATCAGCCACCGGTGCACATGAATGCCTTTTTAAGTTTGAATTGTTAGAATTCTACTTTTAAAATATGTTCATTGAGCATGTTATATTATGAACCACAGTGATTTGCCATATTTTATTAACTGAAAATGGGAAAATATGAGCTATTTCTCTCAGCAGTAAAATACATGAAAAATTATGTGAATGTAGCAATGCTTTTATCCATTTTATTTAGGGATGTATAGAAATGGACTATTTTATACATTCCTAGATAGCATATTAAAAAGCAGAGACATTACTTTGCCAAAAAAGGTCCGTCTGGTCAGGGCTATGGTTTTTCCAGTGGTCATGTATGGATGTGAGAGTTGGACTGCGAAGAAAGCTGAGCACTGAAGAATTGATGCTTTTGAACTATGGTGTTGGAGAAGACTCTTGAGAGTCCCTTGAACTGCAAGGAGAGCCAACCAATCCATCCTAAAGGAGATCAGTCCTGGGTGTTCATTGGAAAGACTGATGCTGAAGCTGAAGCTCCAATACTTTGGCCACCTCATGCGAAGAGTTGACTCATTGGAAAAGACCCTGATGCTGGGAGGGATTGGGGGCAGGAAGAGAAGGGACGACAGAGGATGAGATGGATGGATGGCATCACCGACTCGATGGGCATGAGTCTGAGTAGACTCCGGGAGTTGGTGACGGACAGGGAGGTGTGCTACGATTCATGGGATCACAAAGAGTCAGACACAACTGAGCGACTGAACTGAACTGAACTGAATGAGTATTTGGGCTTCTCAGGAGGTGCTAGTGGTAAAGAATCTGTCTGCCAATGCAGGAATCAGAGGAGATATGGGTTCTATCTATCTCTGTATCAGGAAAATACCCTGGAGTAGGAAATGGCAACCTGCTCCAGTATTCTTGCCTGGAAAATTTTGTGGACAAAAGAGCCTGGCAGGCTACCATCCATTGGGCTGCAAAGAGTCAAGACATGACTGAATAACTGAGCACCCACAGAGAGTGAGCATTTAGGTTTTAGGATTGACTAAAGGGCAACCCACTCCAGTATTCTTGCTGGAGAATCCCATGGACAGAGCAGCCTTGTGGGCTACAGTCCATGCGGTCACAAAAGTCGGACACCCCGAGGTGACTTATCACGCACACAAAGAGCAGTCTAATGGTACTCATCATTTTAGAATGTTCATAACTTTTTACCCTTGAGTATCCTATCTCTGGGAATTGATCCTGGGTGAGCACATTGAGATAAGTATAGTAGTTGCTATTACAACCCTGTATGTAATGTCTAAAAATCCAATATATAATATTTTTAAAAATATATGTTTATCTCTAAACATACATTGCATAACTTAAAACTCACAATGATCACACAGTGTTAGCTACATATAGTGTTTATATTTTATAGATGCAAAAATAGATGCACAGAGAGGGAATACAACTTGCTCAGAATTATAAATGTGATGTTGGAAGATAAAGATTTATATTAATGATACAATTCAAGTTAAATTCCAATTCCTGGTTCATAACGTCCACATAAACTTGTGTCTCAGTGACTGAAGCATATTCTCTCAATGATGAGATACTGTGCATCAGTAAATAGTAGGTTTGAGCACAATGTCTCAAACTAATGAAAAATCATTTATTAAGGACTTCTCTGATGGTCCAGTGGTTGAGAGTCTGCCTGCCAAGGCAAGGGATATGGGTTCCATCCCTGGTCTGAGAAGGTCCCACTTGCCGAGGAACAGCTAAGCCCATGTTCCACGACTACTGAAGCCCGAGTGTCCAGAAGCCTGTGTTCCAGAACAAGAGAAGTCACCACAATGAGAAGCCCATACACCACAACTAGAGAGGAACTCCTGGTCACCACAACTAGAGAAAGCCCACATGCAGCAACAAAAACCCTGAAGAGCCAAAAATAAAGAAATAAATAATTTGTTAAATGCATTTTGCACTCTAGAAATAGATTTAAGTGTCTTTAATTTATCAAATCCATGAGCTCTTCAAACCATGTTATTGTAAAAAGGGCAATATTTGTATCTCATATTCATAGATGAGGAAACTGAGACACAGAGAGGTAAATGGACTTGGAAAAAGTCACTCAGCTAGTTAAGTGTAGAAATTAGGCTTGAATTTAAGCACGTCTGGTAGTGCAGAACTGTTGGTGACAAATTATAGCACTGTTCTTATTTTGCCTGAAATTATTTCACACAGATTTTCAGGAAAATTTCTGTTGGATATAGATTTTTAATATCTGTATGTGTTTTGGAAATGATTGAAATTATTTTTATCCTTTTCCTATTTTCTGACTCACTGATTTTGTTAAAGTTTTCTCTATAAGTCTTCTCAGGTTCTTTGTCATAGCATATTGTTTTCCTTTCAAGATGTTTTGAAAAATTGCTTTTCCTTTTTCTTTTTCAGAGGCTTGAGTATGATGTATACAATTATTCCTCTCCTTATATTTCTCTTGATTTGTGTCCACTTATCTTCATGAATATATGTGTTGCTAACTTGGATAGATTATTAATTTTCTCTCCTGCTACATTACCTTTCTCCTTTCTGGAATTCTATTTACACTTATTTTAGACTTCTACTATGTTGTCTTTACGTCAAAGTCTCTGCTTTCCTCCCCTCAACCCCTATTTTTTTTTTCCTTCTCTACAGGTTTGGGTATTTTATATTGTCCTCATCTTAAGTTAACAAGTAGTATTTTACAGTGCCATTCTACTATTAAACCTATCCAAAGAGTTATATATTATAGCTATACTGTTTTGCATTTGTATCCTTTATAAGTGATTCACTTTATTGATACCAATGCTCTCCATTTTTTCATCTATTTATCTAACATATTTTGTTATTTTCCATACATTTACATTATTTCAGTTGTTTGAAAATCCTTATCTGTTCATCTCAGTGTCTAGGTTTTCTGTGGATCTCATTCTAATGTTTGTTTTCCTCTTTGCTGTGAGTTATATCATCTTATTTCTTGACATGCAATAATTTGTATGTTATCCTAGACAAAATATAGAAAAGAAGAGAAAAATACATGACAGGGGGAATTGGAATTCAACACATGAATTTGGGAGAGGGGTACAAAATTCAGTGTAGAGCAATGTTCTTAATATTTTTTGTTGTTTGAAATTCGGATAGGGTCTCTAGTCTCAGTTGAAGGAATGTCTGAGTCTGTGATTTGGAGATTCTGGGCTTTGTAGCTTTTTCTTTCTAATGCACCCTGTTCCAATCATAAGGAATGTCTTGTGTGAAAAGCATGGTATGCACTTGAGAAAGGCCCCATTCTTTAGGTGAAAATATTTCTTCTAAACAATGCAAGATTACATAAATTGTATTTCACTTTATAGAAAATCTTAACCTGATATTTAGCAAAAGAATTTGACAAACAGACTGTGAGACAAACACAACCAAGCATTTAGGGTTCCTAGATTTTCAAAATTATTGAGCCAGAAGAGCAGAAACACCCAAATCTTTGTTAGATTTCCTTTCCAAAGTCAGGTACTTTCTATAAAGGTCAAGTTCAATCATCAGTCTATGAAGGATTAGCAAATGCTCTCTATGAAGAAAATATTCAATGGTATACTGTTACTGTAAAGAGGCTGTCCCTCTGGAGTTTCAGTTTATTCAGTTTGATTTACTCCCAAAGTTGGAATGCTTCTGAGCATCCTAGACAATGTAAATTATATTTATAGAAGCCTTTCAATACAAGCTTTGGTTTAAAACTTCTCAAGGACTACCACACCCCCATTTCACATAATGCCAAAGCAATTCTTGTGGCCTTTGGAGATAGAAAACAACCTTTAGGGATGTCAATCTTATGGGCAAAAATTTTATTACACATGTACTAGCATAAAGATTTCTCTACCCTTCCACAAAACTTGAGTCTATGAAAATGAATCTTTGAGTTTCTTTTCTTTGCTAAATTCCTCAAGGAAGAATCAGCTTTTACTTTAATTTACTGAGGTTGGCACAATGAATACTTGCATATTTATCAGGTCATAAATGATTTACAATATATACTATCAAATATTTCCAGGTGTTATGTAAGCCAGATGCATTGTCAGCAATAATACCAGAAAAGACATTTTTCCCCATTTACTCTTCCATCCAAATTCATTCACCTTTATCACATTTAAATTGATTAAATTCATCTCTGATGAAAACTGGACCAAACCCAATGAACACTTTCTGTCCATCACTTTCTGATATCGCTTTACTTGACTCAGCATCAAGACTGGATATATTTTATCAGTTAATCTTTCTTTAGAATAACTTATCTTTGACTTTCTTCAACTTCATTTTTGGTTTCTCTCTTTACTTATCTTTGTTGGTGTTTGTTACTTTATATGCTAATACAGCATACTATATTTAAAAAATTGAATTAACCTAATTTTAATACACTATTCTTTTCATAAGCAACTTGGCTGTGGTACCTAGAAGGTTATGTGGATATTGGTAAGTCATATTCTTTTAACATTTCAGAAGAGTTTTCTATGAAAATTAAACAGATTTCATATGTTGGTAGTAAAATTCAATTAGTTGAAAAGAAAAATCATTGGAAAAACTCTAAAAAAAAATAGAATTTACCAACATTGGAAAAAAAAAAAACTTCCCTGAAAACACTGTATTAATGAACTTTTTTAAGTGCTAAGGACTTTGATTTGAGATATTCAGGATGGAATTTCTGCATTAGTAGTAATGAAGTTTATTCTCATCATCTATATTCTTTGAATTATTGCTTAGCATGCCCTTTATAAAGCCCTGCAGAAACTAAAACAGAAAATACTTTACCTTAATTTTCTTTTTAAGATTTTTTCAAATTAATTTCCAATATTATTTTGTCTCTCTATATATACACATTATTTAATATAAGGTTTTACAATGTATGTATATATACATAGGTACTCATGCATACATCTGTTTGTGTATAGTTAATAGACAGATAGAGATATAGATGATATTTTTAACTGAATTTTATAGTTTATTTTTACCATGACTTAGTAAAATCACTGGGGCTTTGCTGGTGGCCCAGCAGTAAAGAATCTGCATGCAATGCAGGAGACACTGGTTTGATCCCTGAATTGGGAAGGTCTCCTGGAGAAGAGAATGGCTACCTACTCTAGAATTCTTGCTTGGAGAATTCCATGAAGTGAGGAGACTGGCAAGGATGCAGTTGAAGGGGTTTCAAAGAGTTGGACACAACTGAGTGACTAGCATACACAAACACAAAAACACAGAGTAAAATCACAAGATTTCATATTCAGACTTATTTTATTATATTTGGTAGTATTGGATACATATTCAGTTGTTTCCAACTGTTTGTGACCCCATGGACTGTAGCTCAACAAGCTTCTTTGTCCATGAGTTATCCCCTGCAAGTATACTGGAGTGGATTGCCATTACCTTCTCCAGGGAAATTACCCATTCCAGGGATCAAACCTGTGTCTCCTATGTCATCTTTCAGTTCAGTTCAGCCACACAGTCATGTCCAACTCTTTGTGACCCCATGAACTGCAGCACGCCAGGCTTCCCTGTCCATCACCAACTCCCGGACCCTACTCAAACTCATGTCTATTGAGTCAGTGATGACATCCAACCATCTCACCCTCTGTCATCCCCTTCTCCTCCTGCCTTCAATCTTTCCTAGCAAAAGGGTCTTTTCAAATGAGTCAGTTCTTTACATCAGGTGGCCAAAGAATTGGGGTTTCTGCTTCAGCATCAGTCCTGCTGATGAATATTTAAGACTGATTTCCTTTAGGATGGACTGGTTGAATCTCCTTGCTGTCCAGGGGACTCTCAAGGGTCTTCTCCAACAGCACAGTTCAAAAGCATCAATTCTTCGGCACTCAGTTTTGTTTATAGTCCAACTCTCACATCCATACATGACTACTGGAAAAGCCATAGTTTGACTAGACAGACCTTTGTTGGCAAAGTAATGTCTCTGCTTTTAAATATGTTGTCTAGGTTGGTCATAGCTTTTCTTCCAAGAAACAAGCGTCTTTTAATTTCATGGCTGCAGTCACCATCTACAGTGATTTTGGAGCCCCCCCAAAATGAAGTCTCTCACTGTTTCCATTGTTCCCCCATCTATTTCCCATGAAGTGATGGGAGTGGATGCCATGATATTAATTTTGTAAATGTTGAGTTTTAAGCCAGCTTTTTCACTCTCCTCTTTCATTTTCATCAAGAAACTCTTTAGTTTTTCTTCACTTTCTGCCATAAGGGTGGTGTCATCTGCATATCTGAGGTTATTGACATTTCTCCTGGCAATCTCAATTCCAGCTTGTGCTTCATCCAACCCGGCATTTCTCATGCAATCCTCAGCATATACGTTAAATGAGCTGGGTGACATTATACAGCCTTGACTTACTCCTTTTCCAATTTGGAACCCGTCTGTTGCTCCATGACCAGTTTTAACTGTTGCTTCTTAAGTGGCATACAGGTTTCTCAGGAAGCAGGTCAGGAGGTCTGGTATTCCCATCTCTTTCAGAATTTTTCACCGTTTGTTGTAAGTCATACAGTCAAAGGCTTTGGTAGAGTCAATAAAGCAGAAGTAGATATTTTTCTGATATTCTCTTGCTTTTTTGATGATCCAACAGATGTTGGCAATTTGATCTCTGGTTCCTCTGGCTTTTCTAAATCCAGCTTGAACACCTGGGAGTTCATGGTTCACGTACTGTTGAAGTCTGGCTTGGAGAATTTTGAGCATTATTTTCATAGTGTGTGAGGTGAGTGCAATTGTGTGGTAGTTTGAGCATTCTTTGGCAATGCCTTTCTTTAGGATTGGAATAAAAATGGCCTTTTAAAGTTCTGTTTCCAGTTCTGTTGAGTTTTCCAAATTTGCTGGCATATGGAGTCAGGCATTTTAACAGCATCATCTTTTAGGATTTGAAATAGCTCAACTGAAATTCCATCACCTCCACTAGCTTTGTTTATAGTGATGCTTTCTTAGTCACCTTGACTTCACATTCCAGGATGTCTGGTCAAGGTGAGTGATCACACCATCATGGTTATCTGGGCCATGAAGATTTTTGTACAGTTCTTCTGTGTATTCTTACCACCTCTTCTTAATATCTTCTGCTTCTGTTTGGTCCATACTATTTCTGTCCTTTATTGTGTCCATCTTTGTATAAAATATTCCCTTGGTATCTTTAATTTTCTTGAAGAGATCTCTATTCTTTCCCATTCTATAGTTTTCTTATATTTCATTGCATTAATCACTGAGGAAGGCTTTCTTATCTCTCCTTGTTATTCTTTGGAACTCTGCATTCAAATGGGTATATCTTTCCTTTTCTCCTTTGCCCCTCACTTCTCTTCTTCTCATAGCTATTTGTAGGGCCTCCTCAGACAACCATTTTGCTTTTTACATTTTTTTTTTCTTTCAGATGACCTTGATCACTGTATCCTGAACAATGTCATGAACTTCCATCCATAGTTCTCAGGCACTTGTTTCATCAGATCTAATCCCTTGAACCTATTTGTCACCTCCAGGGAAAGAAGGGGAATTGTAGGGGATACCTGAATGGTCTAGTGGTTTTCCCTACTTTCTTCAATTTCAGTCTGAATTTGGCAATAAGTCATTCATGATCTGAGCCACAGTCAGCTCCCAATCTTGTTTTTGCTGACTGTATAGAACGTCTCCAAATTTGGCTGCAAATAAAGCAATCAATCTGATTTCAGTATTGACCATCTGGTGATTGCCCAAGTGTAGAGTCTTCTCTTGTGTTGTTGAAAGAGAGTGTTTGATATGACCAGTGTGTTCTCTTGGCAAAATTCTGTTAGCCTTTGACCTGCTTTGATTTGTATTCCAAGGCAAAATGTGCCTGTTACTCCAGGTATCGCTTGACTTTCTATTTTTGCATTCCAGTCCTCTATAATGAAAAGGACATCTTTTTTTGGGGTGTTAGTTCTAAAAGGTCTTGTAGGTCTTCATAGAACTTTTCACTCCAGCTTCTTCAGTATTACTGGTCAGGGCATAGACTTGGATTACTGTGGTATTTAATGTTTTGCCTTGGAAACAAACAGAGATCATTCTATCGTTTTTGAGATTACATCAAAGTACTATATTTCAGGCTGTCTTGTTGACTATGATGGCTACTCCGTTTCTTCTATGGGATTCTTGCCCACAGTAGTAGATATAATGGTCATCTGAGCTAAATTCAGCCATTCCAGTCCATTTTAGTGTGCTGATTCCTAAAACGTCAATATTCACGTTTGCCGTCTCCTGTTTGACCACTTCCAATTTGCTTTGATTCATGGACCTAACATTCCAGGTTCCTATGCAATGTTGCTCTTTACAACATTGGACTTTACTTCCATTGCCAGTCACTTCCACAACTGGGTGTTGTTTTTGTTTTGGCTCCATCTTTTCATTCTTTCTGGAGTTATTTCCCCACTGATCTCTGGTAGCATATTGGGCACCTTCTGACCTGGGGAGTTCATCTTTCAGGGTCCTATCTTTTTGCCTTTTGATACTATTCATGGGGTTCTCAAGACAAGAATACTGAAGTGGTTTGCCGTTCCCTTCTCCAGTGGACCAACTTTTGTCAGAACTCTCCACCATGACCTGTCCATCTTGGGTAACCCTACTCAGCATAGCTCATAGTTTCATTGAGTTAGACAAAGCTGTGATCCATGTGATCAGATTGGTTAGTTTTCTGTGACTGTGGTTTTTATTCTGTCTGTCCTCTGATGGAGAAGGATAAGAGGCTTATGGAAGCTTCCTGATGGGAGAGACTGATTGAGAGGGAAACTGGACCTTGTTCTGATGGGTGGGCCATGCTCAGTAAATCTTTAATCCAATTTTCTGTTGATGGGTGGAGCTGTGTTCCCTCCCTGCTATTTACCTGGGGCCAAACTATGATGGAGGTAATGAAGATAATCATGACCTCCTTCAAAAGATCCCATTCACTTGCTGCTACACTCAGTGCCCCAACACCGCAGCTGACCACTGCAGACCCAATCCTTTGCTTGAGACTCCTGGACACTCATGGGCAAGTCTGGATCAGTCTCTTGTGGGATCACTGCTCCTTTTCTTGGGTCCTTGTATACACAAGCTTTCGTTTGCACCCAACAAGAGTCTGTTTCCTCAGTCCTATGTAAACTCTGGCTGCTCTATGGTAGGGTTAATGTTGACCTCCTCCAAGAGGGCTTATGCCATACCCAGGTCTGCTGCACCCAGAGCCTCTGCCCTGAAGTAGTCCACTGCTGACCCATATCTCCACAGGAGACACTCAAACACAGTTCTGGCTCAGTCTCTGTGGGGTCTCTGCATCCTGGTGGGCACAAGGTTTGTTTGAGCCCTCTGAGCATCTCTGGCGGGTATGGGATTTGATTCTAAACATGATTTTGCCCCTCCATCACTATAAAATGTGGAAAATTATGAAAGAGATGGGAATACCAGACCACCTGACCTGCCTCTTGAGAAACCTGTATGCAGGTCAGGAAACAACAGTTAGAACTGGGCATGGAACAACAGACTGGTTCCAAATAGGAAAAGGAGTACGTCAAAGCTGTATATTGTCACGATGTTTATTTAACTTATATGCAGAGTACATCATGAGAAACGCTGGGCTGGAAGAAGCACAAGCTGGAATCAAGATTGCCGGGAGAAATATCAATAACCTCAGATATGCAGATGACACCACCCTTATGGCAGAAAGTGAAGAGGAACTAAAAAGCCTCTTTGTGAAAGTGAAAGAGGAGAGTGAAAAAGTTGGCTTAAAGCTTAACATTTAGAAAACTAAGATCATGGCATCTGGTCCCATCACCTCATGGGAAATAGATGAGGAGACAGTGGAAACAGTGTCGGACTTTATTTTTTGGGGCTCCAAAATCACTGCAGATGGTGACTGCAGTCATGAAATTAAAAGACGCTTACTCCTTGGAAGGAAAGTTATGACCAACCTAGGTAGCATATTAAAAAGCAGGGACATTACTTTGCCAACAAAGGTCCATCTGGTCAAGGCTATGGTTTTTCCAGCGGTCATGTATGGATGTGAGAGTTGGACTATGAAGAAAGCTGAGCGCCTAAAAATTGATGCTTTTGAACTATGGTGTTGGAGAAGACTCTTGAAAGTCCCCTGGACTCCAAGGAGATCCAACTAGTCCATCCTAAAGAAGATCAGTCCTGGGTGTTCATTGGAAGGACTGATGCTGAAGCTGAAACTCCAATACTTTGGCCACCTCATGCGAAGAGTTAACTCATTGGAAAAGACCCTGACGCTAGGAGGGGTTGGGGGCAGGAGGAGAAGGGGACGACAGAGGATGAGATAGCTGGATGGTATCACCGACTCAATGGGCATGAGTTTGAGTAAACTCCGGGAGTTGGTGATGGACAGGGAGGCCTGGAGTGCTGCAATTCATGGGGTTGCAAAGAGTCGGACACGACTGAGTGACTGAACTGAACTGAACTGATGGGGCTTCTTCTTTGCCCTTGGATGTAAGTTATCTTTCCTTGGTGGAATCCAACATTCTCCTGTCGATGGTTGTTCAGCAGCAAGTTGTGACTTTGGAGTTCTCACAGGAGAAGATGAGTATACATCCTTCTACTCCGCCATCTTGTATTCAGCTTCACATTTTCTCTTCAATAATGTTAAATCAAATGATGTGCCTCTATTTTCACAATCAGCTCAGACTGAAGAGATGACCCTCCCTGGACCATCTGCTCAACTCCTAACAGCCACTTCTGGTGTCAGACCTTAATATGCAATCTAGATTTGCTGTAGCCTTGCTGTAGTAGCAGACCTACAAAATGTGAAATCTCAGTTTAAATCTTTGCCTTCTTGCCTGTGAATTATTCACTTTTTGCCCTGCTCACAAATGAAATTAATTATTTAGCTGTCTTGTCAATTTATAAACTTACCAAGCTACTGATCAGTAAATTAATTCAACAGGCAATTGGAATTTCATTGTTTTCATCTCTTGTATCAAAGATTTCCATGACCATTTTGTAAGTATAAATCACATTATTTTCCACAGCTCAGGATGTTTGTTCAAGTGGGATGGAATTCATCATACAGCTGATTCACCGTCCATTGTACCAGATCATTAATCTTTGCCAGTAGGTATATTTATATTCTTGGTAGTTATACATTTTCTAGATTTTCTCTTCCATTAGAATGAATGAGTAGAAAGTAGAACAGATGGTCAAAGTGATGACTCTTCTACATTTTCTGTAGCTACAGCAATAAAGATTAACATTCATGTTCTACTTTGACTTCTTCAGAATATGTGAATTTATGTGGTTGTGTTTTGTTATTACAGATATCTTTGTCTGTAAAATTACTATGTTCTGTATTAAAATAAATTGGGGATACTCAACCAAGCAAAGAATATTACTTTATGTAAAATCGGTGAAATCTATTCACTTTTACAGTTTTCTCTCTTAATTTTAAAAATTGATGAACATTTGATATTAGTGTCACAAATGTCATTAAAAAATCAAAGAGGAATCAGAAGGTGTTACAATACCAGTCATGGACAGTCTTTTCATTCATCTAAAGATGCATGCATGCATATATGTTCAGTCACTTCAGTTGTGTCAGACTCTTTATGACCCTACAGACTGTAGCCTGCCAAGCTTTCTATCCATAGAATTATCCCAGCAAGAATACTGGAGTAAATTGCCATTTCCTTCTCCAGAGGATCTTCTTCACCCAAGGATCAAACCCATGTTTCTTGCCTCTCTTGCAGTGGCAGGCAGATTCTTTACTACTACTAGCACCACCTGAGAAGCCCAAAACAAAGCATTAACAGATTGAAAGATAAAAATCATATGATCATCTCAATAGATGCAGAAAAAGCTTCAGATAAAATTCATCACCTATTTATGATAAGAAGTCTCCAGAAAATGAGCAGAGAGGGGACATTGTTGTTGTTGTTTAGTTGCTAAGCTGTGTTCAACTGTTTTGCGACCCCATAGACTGTATAACCCAACAGTTTTCTCTGTACATGTGATTTCACAGGCAAGAATACTAGAGTGTGATGCCATTTCCTTCTCCAGAGGATCTGCTTGACCCAGGGATTGAACCTGCATCTTCTAATTGACAGATTCTTTACCACTGAGCCACCTGGGAATCTCCATCAAGTATCTCACAAGAATATTAAAGTGAGAAAGACTCAACCAAATATTGTGGTGAAGTTTTTGACAGTCAAGAATATTTTTTAAATGCTAAAATAAAGCTTTCTAGAAAGAGACCAAAAGTAATTTAGAAGAACTGTGATTGTATTGGCATAAAATATTTTAAGTGCAACATAAAGTATACTATATAAATATACATATATACAAATTTTACATTATAATTATCTGTATTATACATATATTATACATTATATGTATATTGCAATGTACATACATATATGTGTGTATGTGCTAATAATTATAAACAAATCATAGAAAGTTAAACAATTTAGGGTCTACTTTTGATGCAGTTTTATAAAGACCAGTTATCTGAAATATGTTAATATATCCTCTCCATGGTGAAAGTAAAAATGAGGCATGATTATCAGTAGGATTTCTTAAATATAGCAGCAACATGTTTCACATTTGAGTAGAGCACTTACTATGTAAACCATAAGCATGCTTGTTTTGACCAGGAAAGAGAGCAAAAAGAAATCAGTGGAGCCCATGAAGGCTTTAGTACACTTTCTGATTCTGCTTGGATGTTATAACCCAGCAGATCTCATGGTTCTTTAAGGGTCTGTGGCAAATCAGGATACTTTATGAAGCATCTGGCAAGCACCAATGGGAAAATCACCACACTGGCCTCTCAGGTTCTGATATAGATTCTTGCCTTCATTGCCCAATAACTATTCTCTTTTTGAGAAACAGACTTTGACTACCACACTCAGGTAAAGACTGAATGCCCAATAGTGGTATATGAAATACCATCCATTCAGAACTATTCATTGTATCTGTATGTTATCTGATGTGAAGTCTTATGGATCAGAAGGCTCAGAAACAATATACTGTCATTGACAATATATTGTCAAACAGTATACTGGAAATGGTATGAAAAGGTTCAGATACAATTACTATGTGTGTTAGTGGCCCAAACTTCTTCAGCATTGCTCTTTTAGTACCACGTCTTCTTTCTTAACCTATACCTATGATGACAAGAAAAGTTTCTTACAATTAGTTTAGAAGAAGGAAAAACTCAGGCCCGATGTATAGACAATTCCATAAGATAGCATGGTATCAAACAGAAATGGATGACTGAATCATTAGAGACCTACACGGGGTTGTCACTAACGGTTACGGGCAAATGAAACTCCTTTGAGCAGTGAATTTGCTTCTCCATTTTGTCTGGACCCATATAAGGTCAGTAGAACAGATCAACACCAATTCATATGCAGTTGCTAAGTGTTTTGACTGCTTGGAAAGAACAAGATTGCAAGATTGCTAACAAAGAGGCTTAGAGAAAGAGATATATACCTGGGTGTCTCAGCTGAATGTTTGCGAAAGGACATGCAGTGCACAAGGTCGTCTCATAATAAGGTACTGTGTTAGTCAGGTTTCTAGAGAAACAGCCATCTGGAGTCATATGAAGAGATTTACCATAAGATATTAGTATATGTGATTATGGAGGCTGAGAAGTCCCATGGTCTGCCATTTGCAAGCCGGAAACCCAGGACAGCCAGTGGTATAGTCTGAAGGGCTGACAGCAATAGACAGATGTCATGGTTCAAGCTGTATGTCAGGCTTTCTCTGTCAGGCAGAGAAAGAGAAAAATCTTCCCTTCCTCCACATTTTTGTTCTGTTCAGACCCTCAATTCAGATGCCAGTCTCTTCCAAACACCTTCACAGACACACTCAGAAACAATGTTCAACCAGATATCTAGGCATGAATGATTTGTTAATGATCGTGGATCTTTATGTTCACACTCAGGGAAACTGGGTCCAGGAAGACAATTTTTTCTTACTATTTCATAATCTACTTAAAATATTAATTGTATTTAAATAGCATCCAAATTAAATTCAGGAAAGAAAAACAGGGAAACTCTAAAATTATAATGTTTTACAATGCATGATAGGCAAGAGTGTTTAGGTAACATAACCCAGAATTAATGAAAGGAAAAGTCAAGAATCCAAACAGAAAATCTGCCTTGACTACACTGATTTAAAAAACACCCCATGACTAATATATTTGAATTTTAAGTATAAATTGATTACAAGGGCTATTGGAAATATAGTGAGAGTAAAAACATTAACATTGGAATTATATTAAAAATATAAATCAATAATTAAAAGACAAATGGTCCATTAAAAAAGTGCTGAGTGTCTAAAAGGCATTTAACAAATAAAGAAATGCCAATAGCACACATAAGTACTTAAAATGACTGTCCAACTCACTGTTATTAGGTAAATGCAAATGTAAAAAGTGAGAGAACAATGAGAAAAACAGGCTCTGACATGCACATTCATGGGAATTTAATGTGTTGCCCAATTTCTGAAGGTCAATTTGAAGATTAAACCATAATTTAAGATGTATCGTTTGACTTCTTTATAAATTTTATGGATAGGTAGATTACATGATATATTTTCATTTTTATAATAATAACAAAAAAGTGAGAGCTCATTTATTAAATAAGCAAAACTTTACAACCTCTAAGAACTTAAATTGGGAATAAAATAAATTTCTTGATATAAGAAAAATATGTGAAAATTTTTATTTTTTACTCTATGTCTTGAAATATTGGAGAGTATTTGCTACAATGCACTTGATGAAAGTTTAAATGATCCTAGAAAAATACATTAACTTAATCATTTTTATTTATAATTTAAGACTTGGTTACCTATGACAATTCCACATTTCTTTTCTAGATATTAAAAGATCATTAGTGGGCTTCCCTAGTAACTCTGACGATAAAGCATCTGCCTGCAGTGCAGGAGACCCTGATTCCATCTCTGAATCAGGAATATACCCTGGAGAAGGAAATGTATCCCTGAAATATATCCACTCCAGCATCCTTGCCTGGAGAACTCCATGGACAGAGGCGCCTGTGAGGCTACAGTCCATGGGGTCCCAAAGAGTCAGACAGGACAGAGCCTGAGTGATTAACACACACAAGTAATTATTTATCAAGTGTTACCCGCTCAGTCATGTGCCACTCTCTGTGACCCCATGGACTGTTTCCCACTAGGCTCCTCTGTCCATGTAATACTCCAGGCAAGAATACTGGAGTGGACAGCCATTCCCCTTTCCAGGGGATAGACCCCCTGGTCTTCAGCTTTGCAGGCAGATTCTTTTCTGTGTGAGCCAACAGGAAATCCTCTGCATGTCCAAGGTTGTCGACATTTCTCCCAGCAATCTTGATTCCAGCTCTTGATTCATCCACTCCAGCATTTCACCACCAGAGAAGCCCTATTTGCCATTAAACATTCTCAAAAATGATTTGTCAGTGCTTAAATTAATCAAAATAGCTTAAACTAATCAAAGAGTGGCATGATATTCTATATGTTGCCCTGGACACTAGATTATGTACATTTTCAGAAAAATATTCTAGACCTTTGCTAAATCTCTATTCTGTATTTGTTAATCATTTTATTCAAGGAAATAAAATTCTGTTACATGGTACTGATAAAAAATAAATCAAATATTTATTTAACAAATACACTTATTGTTTGATGATTGCCACAGTGATAGTTAAAATGTACATTTTTCTCAATAAAATATCAAGTTAATATTGAAGATTAGGTACATCAACAAATTAGTATAATCTTGTTACTCACTTTAAGGTTCTTTCTATTAAGTCTGCATAAAATACATCATCTTTGGTAATAACATATTTGAAAAGTGAATCACTCAAGCAAACATAAAAAGTTGTATTTATATTTGCTTATGTCTATAGGCTGTCTTTCAAAATACATATATTGTAATAAAATAAAGTTAATTTGGAGAGAAAGTTAAAGTTTTAAAAATTCATTAAGTAAATAAATCCAAATGTACTTAACCTTAATTTATAAGGGAGACAA
Source organism: Dama dama (assembly GCF_033118175.1). NCBI lineage: Eukaryota > Metazoa > Chordata > Mammalia > Artiodactyla > Cervidae > Dama > Dama dama. The sequence continues at coordinate 63,258,942 of NC_083710.1, read as the reverse complement.
ATACATGTATTAAATACTCTTTCTGGAAAAATGGTATTTATAAACTTTAGCATTGGTTGGTTTTTCATGCCTTTGACTATGCTCAAGGTGTTAGGTTAATCAGCCATAAATGTCAACATTTGATTGATTGATGGTCAGATTTATACAGAAATACATGGACAGGTGAGATGCTTGGGGATATGTAGTCTTGTTGACCTGTCACGATTTTATGTGGTCTTCTTCCTTTTCCACATATAAAGTAAGAGAAATATAATATTTTGAAAATAGAAAATTATTATTCCAGAGTGAGCTTTTTCCTTTATCTTATAACTCACTATTCTCTATTGACAGAAACCATTCTTTACTGAACAAAACACTCATCCTACCCCACCAGTGTAATACTTGATCACTCCTAGAGCTATTATTGTCTCTGCCCTTTATCCGTTCAAAGGTTCTTTCCTTCAGATCTCTTATTACCACTCAGGTTCATTTGTTTCTCTTTTACCCCAATTGCAGCATCTCTCTTAGGATTTTTACATTTACACTCATCGTTCCTTGACTTTTCATAACATAACTCCCTTCTTCTTTAGCTTGTATTCTCTAGCTCATTATAATTATCTCTTGCATCATTTTCAATAATGCCAATAATTTTCCCTCTCTCATATTCATTAGGCAAAACTCCAAATGATCAGAGTTGTTTTTAAATAATGTCTGGAAATCCTACAACAGTTCAAAGTGATTCCCTTCATCCTGCCATAGGAAACTTACTCCAGATCATCTCTCTCTCCAAGTCTCTAGCATCTCCACTTCTCCTTCTTGCTGTGATTAAAGAGGCAATTGTGAGAGAAATTTCTTGTTACCCCATCACCAAATCTTTCTATGTATTCCTAGTGTAGCTTCTATGCATTGTACTTTCCCTGAATAACTGTAATTTGCCCCTCTTGTCCATCGCATCCCATTTCTACTCACCTAATAGAGGAGATCAGTCCTGGGCGTTCATTGGAAGGACTGATGCTGAAGCTGAAACTCCAGTACTTTGGCCACCTCATGCGAAGAGTTGACTCACTGGAAAAGACCCTGACGCTGGGAGGGATTGGGGGCAGGAGGAGAAGGGGACGACAGAGGATGAGATGGCTGGATGGCATCACCGACTCGATGGGCATGAGTTTGAGTAAACTCCGGGAGACTGTGAAGGACAGGGAGGCCTGGAGTGCTGCAATTCATGGGGTTGCAAAGAGTCGGACATGACTGAGCAACTGAACTGAACTGAATAGAGGACTCCACACCTATAATTTTGCCTTAGTTCTCTGCATGGCAACATTCTTTTTATTAGCAGAGTCAACAAAAGCATGTTGTAATGTTTCTTATTTAAAAACTGACAAGAAAAATAAAACAAAACAAAATATATTATGTCCCGTCTTTCATCATCAGCTACTGAAACTCTCTCTCTCTCTTCATCTCTTTGCAATAATTTTAAGAAATCTGAACTTACAAACACCAAGTCTTCACTTTATTCTCTATGAAACCCTCTGTCTTAAATCCAACCCAACAATGCTTTAATTTTCAGGACTCAAGTTAACCTCCCATCACACTCATCCATTACCTCTTTGTAAGCAAAATGTACATATGGAGCATTTTCTATACTCATTGGAGTTGTTAGCCATCTGACAAATTTGACCATTAACTCCTTTCAGATGCTCTTTGATTTATTTATATACCTTTATTTATTATGAAATGTACACATTTACACACATGCATGCACACACACATACCTTCTGTGTACATTCTACTATATTTAATAAATAAAGTATCAGTAATACCCTTAGCCCCTACCGAACACTTTCTTAACCACAGTCTTCTCCTAAGGGTACACATTATTCCAAGCACTATCTTTATCATCTCCTTGCTTACCTTAATGGTATAAAAATGTATCATGCTATGTGTATTAATGTGAAATTTTTTGAATTCAACATTATTTTCTGAGATATGTTCAGGTTATAAATGGAGATAAATTGCTCAGTATCAGGCCAATAAATGAATCTGCTGCAATCTATTTATTCATTCTCCTGTCCGTTGAGAATTTGCTCTCTTCTATTTATTTATTTATTTTGCTTAACTCACAGCAAATACTGATATGAATATTCCTCCTGTAGCTGTAAAAGAATTTCCTTAGAATTTTAACTAGAAAGGAATTACTAGGTCAGAATTTATAATCCATATATTTAAATGTATTATGATAATTTTTGTCAAAAATTGCATTCTAATTTTAATTCAAACAAATAATTATTATTCCTATTATTTTATAGCTCCTTCAATGTTTAGAAGCTTTAGACTTTGAAGTATCTGTCACACTGATAAGTATAAGATGATTTCTGTTGATGGTTGGGTCACTGAAGACTGATTCTGTGTTCATTTCTCCAATCCCTTGGTATATGATTGAAGCACATTATTGACAGCTGTCAGAATCCTCACATTACTTGTCAACCACTGAAGTAAGAGCCATTATGATGGAATGAACTGAACGAAGCCCCTTGAACTTATTTACTATAAGTAATGAATTATGTTCATTTATGTGTAGTATATATTAATTAAATAAGAATAAATAAATAAAAATAAATACCACCTCTCAGGTGAAATTGCATGGTTAAGTGCCAGCATTGAAATTTTAATTAATATAAGGGGGATTATGCCTATTATACCCCTATTCAGTTAATAAGGGTTCAGGTTCTAAAAAAATAAGTAAAACAAAAGAGAAACAGATGGTGAATGGTGAATGATGGTAGTTGACTACAAACCTACCCAGTTTATAGCTTGAGTATCACCTTCTGTGAAAGATGTTTTATCTTTATTTTATGTATTAATAGAGTAATAGCCTCTGGCACCAAGTATGCAGATCTGCTGAATCAATTTTTTAGACCCTCTTCAAGGAAAAGGCTAAAAAAATTGTAAAACTTAACATGGAAATGAAACTATCACACATCCACTGAATCGTCCAATGGGTACTTTAATTCTCCTGCTTTCAGTCATGAGTAGGAAAGTCTCAGAATATCTTAGTCCTCTGCAGAATATCACAGTGATTCACTATATTGGTAACAGAAAGCGGATATCTTTTTACTTGCTCCAGTAATCTATTGCTGCAAAACAAACCAACTAAAGACTTGAGTGTTATAAATAACTAATTCATAATTTTGTGCATCTGAACTGAGACAACAGTCCCTAAAAGATGCAATATTAAGAGGAACCCGGGAAACCAGGTGACTATCAAAACCAAAACCACAGCACCTGGACCCAGTTCAATCATCCTTTCTATCCACAGTAGCTTAGGTCTTACTGGTAGGAGTGAAGTGTGAATAAGGGAAAGAAAAGATGTTTCCTTCTGAGCAGGCGCTAATGTGAGCAACTGAATTATAATTCTTCTGGAAAAGCTTAGAAGGCAGTATGGCTAACCCCTCAAATTGATAGTAAACAAAGGATAAATTCCATCAGATAGTGGCTAAGGACTCCCCCAACATCCTGTTAACATCCTGTTGCTTTGATTTGTAATCACACTTAGGTTGGGATGAGTGGAGTCCTGTGGCCAAAGGAAGTGGTTGAAATTGAAAACCCAAAATTTGACTTAAAGAAGTATGTTACTGTCCTCGACTCCTCCCCAGGAAAACTTTACACTAGTAAAAGGGGAAAAGATCTTTAAAAGGTATTGAAAGCAGGCTTTAAACTGAAATCAAGATACCAAGAGAGAGGCTTTCCCGGTGGCCCTGTGGTACTGGTGGTTCCGTGCTAGAGAATATGCCTTGCCATGCAGGGGACATGTCTTCCATCCCTGGTCTGGGAGGATCCCACATGCTGCGGAGCAACTAACCCTGTGCGCCACAATTACTGAGCCAGTGCTCTAGAACCAGGGAGCCACAACTGCTGAATCCACACCCCTAGAACCTGTGCTCCACAAGAGAAGCCTGCACAAGGCTCCCCACAACTAGAGAAGAGCCCACCAAGCTACAAAGATCCAGCACAGCCAAAAATAAATAAACAATTAACTAATTTAAAAAATAACAACAGAGATGTAATGTCATCATGAATTACTTCTTAGATCCATTGTATTCAGACATTAAAAGAAAAAAAAGAAGTGAGGCAATATGCATGTAGATATGGAGCATTGGATGATATGAACAGAGAAGTAAGGCTCTCTGCTAAACATCTTACATCTTACACAGTGACTGTCATACCACAAAGCAGATATTGCAACAATCTTTTGATTAATCAATAAATTTTAAGCACCCATAAATGTGAAACCTAATCACTTTCTTCATAAAATCAATAAGGAATTTTTCTACTTTTTGAGAGCATGGATCTATTTCTTCTAAATATGCAATTCTTTTTTTTTTTAAACAAATATTGAGACTGTCTGATAAAGTCTACCTAAGCGATTAAAAATATTTCTGGCTCCACAGAACTTAGAACTTAGCATTACACTGTAATAAAGGCAACTTATCAGTAAAAACCACTCTGGAAAAATTAAGTATAAATATTAATACCTGATTGCACGTTGAGGGATAGTTTAGTTGGATACACATGATTAAATGATCCTGGTGCCAATAATAATATTCTGACATCTGTTTATCAGAAAATACAAAAAAGTTGGGACTTCCTTGGCGGTCCAGTGGTTAAGAATCTACCTTGCAATGCAGAGGGCACAGGTTTGATCCCCGATCAAGGAACTAAGACCCCACATACTGTGGGAGCAGCTAAGCCCACATGCTCCAGAGCCTGTGCACCTGTGTACCACATGAAAGATCTTGCAAGATGCAATGTGCATGGCACAGTCCCATGTACTGCAACTAAGACTTGATGCAGTCAAACAAATGAATCTTTAAATATTTTTAAAAATACTAAAAAGTAGCCTCAGAGCCTTAGACTCATCCCCTCTACTAGACAACAGTGTTGTCAGCTTTAAATATCTCCAGGACATCGCCGTGCTAAAATACCTAAGCTCTGGGAGAACATACCCATCTCATATCTCTGCCATTCCTTTGAGTCTGTCTCCCCTCAGCCACCATTACAATGATAAATAAGAGAATTTCAGCATTTAAGCACTGCTGTTTTAACTCAAGTCAATTTATTTCTTCCAGGGATGAATTTTAAACAGCTCCATGTGATAAGTGATATGCCAATATTTTCTGGTCCCAATATTCTGTAACATAATTTGCATTTTTATTAAGGTGTAATTTACATACACAAAACTATATCCATTTTAAACATACATTTTGATGAGTTTGATAAATGAATATGCTCATATTACCATCCCACCAAGAGATAGAACATTTTTCTTATTCCAGAAAGTTCCTTCGATGACTTTTTTCAGGCAGTCCTGCATTGCCATCTCCCAAACACCAAAGTAATTCCTTCCTGATTTCTATCACCATAATTACTTTAGCCCCTTTTTTTAAGTTCATGGAAGTGGTAATAAAGTGGTATTTTCTCTTTTTTGTTTGCTTTCTTTACTACAACATAATGGCTTTGAGATGCATAGGTGGCATCGTGTGAGTCACCAGTGTGTTTTTATTGTTGAATATTTTACTGAATGAATGTACCACACTATGTTTATTGTTCTGTTCTTGAACATTTGGGTGGTTTCTAGGTTTGGGCTACTGTGAATAGCTGTTATGAACTGTCATGTATGAGTGCTGTGGTCATAGTTTTCTGATGCCAACAAAATAGCCATGAATGGAATTGTTGGATCATCAAGTAGACATATTTTGCCATTAAAAACATTAAGTACTTTTCCAGAGCAGTTCTACTGTTTCACAACTGCAGCAATGCTTCTGCTTTCCAATTGGTCCATTATTCCTTGCCAACACTTGGCATTATCTTGGCATATTTTAATTTTTTTCATTCTTATGGCTAAGTAATACCTCATTGGAATTTAATTCATAGTTCTATGAAGAATGATGAAGTTGCTCATCTCTTTTTGTTTTTATTACTTAATTGCATATTGTGTATACGTGTGTGTGAAGTATTCTTTTAAGTCATTACTCATTTTTAGTTGGGTTACTTACTTTGTATTGATTTTTAAGAGTAATTATGTATTTTAGTACAAGTGCTCTGTTGGATAAATCTGTTAGAAATATTTCCTCACTAGTTCTCACCATTTTTTAAATTGAAACTGATGAAAATTGGATTTTGTACATACATAAATGTACATATAATTATACATATATATGCAGTTGAAATCTTGTTTACTAAATATAAAGGCTTGCTATGATTAATCATTGATGTTGATTTTCTTACCAATACCTTGACTATTTCCCTGCTTCTTAAGACGCAACTTTCCTATTATCTGAGTAGTCTAATTGTTGTTGTTTACTGGCTATGTCCAACTCTTTTGCAAGCTCATGGACTGTAGCCTGCCAGACTCATCTGTCAATGGGATTTCCCAGGCACATATAATGGAGTACGCTGCCATTTTCTTAACTCAGCTGGTAAAGAATCTGCCTGCAATGCAGGAGACCCTGGTTCAATCCTGGGTTGGGAAGATCCCCTGGAGAAGGGATAGCTACCCACTCCAGTATTCTTGGGCTTCCTTGGTGGTTCAGCTGGTAAAGAATCCGCCTGCAATGCAGGAGACCTAGGTTCGATCCCCGGGTTGGGACGATCCCTTGGAGAAGGGAATGGCTACCCACTCCAATATTTTGGTCTCAAGAGTTCCATGGACTGTATATCCATGGGGTTGCAAAGAGTTGGACACAAATAGGCAACTTCCACTTTTATTCACACACACACACACACACACACACACACACACACATATATAATTAGTGCATTTACAAAATCTCACCTTCTGATACTATTGGATACTCACCTTCTTGAATACTATACTAATAGGATTTTATTCCTATTGTATATATATAACTTTTGATAAAAAGTTCATCTATACAGTTTAGTTAAATTTTGAAATTTAAAATTAGAAAATCTATGCCTGGCACAGTATTCATCATAATGTGTAACAAAATAAATATCTTTTAGTCAATGACTGGTTGCATAATGTACGATTAGGTTTTTAAAGCAGTGAAAGTTTTATTTTAGAGAGAGGAATATCACCCTCATTTTGTGCTTAATGAAATGAATCTAATTAGCTCCTTGCATTTTGTATTAGTGGTTAGGTCACCTGAGGCCAATTTTATTATTTGCATTAATTTATAATACTAATCATGTTCTAAGAAGTAAGGACATGGTAATTAGTTTCTGTCATTTAAAAACAACATTCCTGAACTACTTTATGATTACTGACATCTAGTTATCTTTTTAAAAAGTTTTATTAGAATATAGGCACCTGCAAAATCTTGCTTCAATACATTTTCCAGTGTCATTATTTGTACTGCATGATTAGTATCAAGAGACTGAATTCAAATACCACAATCTCTTCTTATTATTATAGTCTGTAATTTTGTAAATTGTTATTAAATATTAAATATTCATGAGTTTGTTTTATTTTTTGGTTGTCAGCAATGATGCAGTATGTTGCTGGGGGCTAGTCTTCCTTGTGGACATTGCTATTAATCAAAAAAATGAATTAAAGTGCTCTTTGAGAAATAAACTATATGAAGTAATAAGAATGTATATTTTATATTCCATTAGTCATTCCTAGGAAAATCTATCAAATTTTTAAGCAATATTTTTCATTAAAAATGAAGTCAAATTCATTAATCAATTCAGAACTAAGACAATTAATCTAGCTCTGGTGAAATTCAACCTGGACTAAATATTTTCTACAACTTTTTAACATGCATTCATTTAGCAGCCTTGAAATTCCATTCTTGAATTATATATTTAAGAACCATTTTGCCATCAAAGTGCACACAGTCTAAAGGTTGACTTTGACAGAGGCAAAAGAAATAAAATAAAATAAAAATGTCTGTGTGAAACTCCTCTTAGTATGTTTTAGATAGACTCACATTTTAAGAGATAATGAAGGATAGAGAAGCCTGGTGTGTTGCAGTTCATTGAGTCACAAAGAGTTGGGTAGGACTTAGCAACTAAATCACAACAAAAACAAGAAACATACTTATCATGTATATTTATGCAATCTTTTATTTGAAAACTATTTATTGAATTTTAAACTGCATATATTATTTGATGCCAAAGCTGTCTAGAAATCTGTTCTACAGGTTCCACTCATAGCAACTCACAATTCACTGGCAAAATCAAGTCACAGGCCTTCCACATTTCCAGAGGTGGGGAATGCAAAGAACATTTGCACCAAAGAAAGTGTTAAGTGTATTCCTAACTATTCACTGTCTTGGAGTGTATATGTATGTATGTATACAGGCTTGTGTGTGAGAATGTACAGATGTGAAATTTCTTATATCCATTTCTATAAGTAGTTCCTGTTACTGTAATAAGAAAAATTCCTCTTACTGTTAAAATACACTCAGGTATTCATAAATTTATTATTTAAGTAAATATACATGTTAAGCTTTTACATAGAATATATGTATATGCATATACATGTATATCCACATGTAATAACATATATGATATATACAATATATTTGTATATTTTATATTTATATAAAATCTGTGTATGTGTATATGTCTATATTTAATTTTAGTGCATTTAATTTTTTCCCTTTCACTTCACAAAAATTTTACTTATTTATTTATTATTGTGTGTGTGCCATTAGTCTTTCCATTGATAGTTTCTGGGATTCTTTTGATTATTTGAAAGTCCTTCTTCCACAAATGTTATGAATATAATAGTCTCTATATTTTTCTGTAGTTTTAATGTGTCTTCAGTTTAGATCATTGACGAAGTTACAGGATGGATTTGTGTAGATGGATTTGTACAGATACCCACTTTACTCACTTCTCAAAATAGCTCCTTCCAAAACAATTTGCTAAATCATCTATTCTCCCATATTAGTTTGAAATATAATCTTTAGCATAGTTTAAGTTCCCACATTATTCCATACTTTTAATTCTACTTTATTGCTATGATCGCTTATTCCTTGGGTAGCACCATTTACACATAATAATATTAAAAGGCATTTCAATTCCCAATAAGATTAGGTCTTTATATGATCATTCTTCATCAAAACTTTTCTAGCTGTTCTCTCACATATGCTTTTCCACATAAACATAAAATAAACATTCTGATTTGCCTATACTTACTTTGCTATGCATTTAAATTATTTAAATTCTAAATAATTTTCTGTCATTTCCTCTTGTTTAGAATGTAATATATGTCATATTTTTCCTCTGTACATGGCTATAACAATGCAATGTCCTAAATATAGAGGTTGGTTTAACATTGAATTTTATAGTGTCCAAGTTTAACATTGATTTTTATAGTGTCCAAGTTTAACATTAAATTATATAGTGTCCAAATTCCCACTCACACATATATAAATATAAATATAAATGAATTTTTATGGTGACTAAATTTAATTAAGGAAGCAGATCAAAAAGAAAAAAACATAAAATTGCTTAATTAATCCTGATTTTTGGAAAAAGAAACTCTTTTGATAAAGAACAAAATCAATAATAATTTTTTTAGTTTTTCTCAAATATCTACAAAAATATACTTTCCCTAAAGGTCTCAACATTTCTGTTTTATTTTAAAAAATAAAAGAAATTTCCTGTATGAAACATTGCAGTATATCTGTAATGTTGGCCTTCAGATTTTCAGTTAGTCAAATCTCACCAAATGTCACAAAAAATAATTGAAAGCAAATAAAATATTTTGTAACCTAGAAAGTATAGCTTATTGTCGTTTCCTCTTAAAATACCTGTAAAAAATCTATAAAATATCATTCTTTTTTTTTTAAAATATCATTCTTAATTAAACATTTCCAGTATGATGAATAGAAACCTTGATTATATATATAGTTTCATGTTACAGTAAGGCTGAGGGTTGATGTGACTAATCTATTTTGTTCATGGATGCACTCTTAGAGAACAACTGAATAGAATTCACTCCAGAGTGTTTTGATCACTAGCTAGACTCAACTATTTGTATACACAGTCTTAGTGTGAATATGTGAAAAACATCAACTTTCAATTATAGCACAATTAAAAAGTAGTACTGACGTATGAAAAGTATCCCATTCATGTTAGCAACAAAGATTAAGAAAAATATGTTGGTATATACTTATGAATAGTGTCATTTCTGTATGAGTGAAACTACAAAATCCCAAACGGAAAGATAGATAATGCTTTAAAGGCAAAGATGCAGTGTGAAAAGGGTATTGATTCTTCCTTCATTAAGCCTATAAATTATGTGGAAAAATCAATTAATTAATTAAAATATTGATGGGATTTATTTTAAAAGTATCATGAATAACGTTAAGAGACAGGGGAGATAATTTTTATATATGCTTAATTAATAGTCATCATTTATAATACATCTACATTCAGAAAATAAAATATAAACAATCTTATAGCAAAATTATAAATAAAAATCTATTATTCTACAAAATCATTTAAATGACCTTGCAGACAATGACAGTATTGTCATTTGTCAGCAACCTAGACAGCATATTAAAAAGCAGAGACATTACTTTGCCAACAAAGGTCTAATCAAAGCTATGGTTTTTCCAGTGGTCAAGTATGGATATAAGAGTTGGACTACAAAGAAAGCTGAGCATCTAAGAACTGATGCTTTTGAACTGTGGTGTTGGAGAACACTCTTGAGAGTCCCTTGGACTGCAAGGAGATCCAACCAGTGCATCCTAAAGGAGATCAGTCCTGGGTGTTAATTGGAAGGACTGATGCTGAAGCTGAAACTCCAATATTTCGGTCACCTGATGTGAAGAACTGACTCATTTGAAAAGACCCTGATACTAGGAAAGATTAAAGGTGGTAGGAGAAGGGGATGATAGAGGATGAGATGGTTGGATGGCATCACTGACTCAATGGACATGAATTTGAGTCCATGTCATGGTGATGGACAGGGAAGCCTGGCATGCCGCAGTTCATGGGGTCACAAAGAGTTGGACACGACTGAGTGACTGAACTGAACTGAACAGACAATGAAGTAATGATGTTCAGATTCACAAAAAATTTAGGAAAGTAGATATTGGTGCAACAGTGAAATTGGGAAAAAATAAAATGATTATAATAACTTGTGCAGGAGAAATTTGAGGAAATCAGGACTCTCATGCAACATTGAAAGGAGTATATATTTTTAAAGGCCAATTTGGCAGGAAGTATCAATGTAAAATGCTCATAAGCTTTGTTTCAGTAGTTTTACTTTAAGAAATTCTACTTAAAAATATTTCAATTCAGGTGATGAGGATAAAACTGGATCATTATTAGGAATAGTAAAGAAAAAAAAATAAGGGATTTTTAAAATAAAATAACAGGTTAAGACAAAAGAATTGGCTAAAATGCTGTGAACAGACAGTAATTTGATGGCATTGTTCAGTTCTTATCCATACTGATTTTCTATCTACCAGTTATCTTAGTGACTGAGAAAGGAATGTTGAAATCTCCTGACTCATTGGAAAATACTCTGATGCTGGGAAAGATTGAAGGCAGGAGGCGAAAGGGATGACAGAGGATGAGATGGTTGGATGGCATCACCGACTCAATGGGGATGTATTTGAGTAAACTCTGGGAGTTGGTGATGGACAGGGAGGCCTGGTGTGCTGCAGTCCAAGGGGTCGTGAAGAATCAGACACAACTGAGCGACTGAACTGAACTGAACTGAAAATTTGCATATTTCCACACAACCTGATATTGGACTTAATACAAAAGTAACATGTACATTTTAACACACCATATGAAGAAACAATTTATGAAAGTAAGTAGGGTTATGTTCCATTATTTACTGGATAGTAAACGACCTATCGGAAAAGGAAATGGCAACCCACTCCAGTACTCTTGCCTGGAGAATCCCATGGACGGAGGAGCCTGGTGGGCTGCCGTCTATGGGGTCGCACAGAGTCGGGCACGATTGATGTGACTTAGCAGCAGCAGCAAACTACCTACATATTTTTTTAAGAGTTTTAAAATAGACTACTCAATGCACTTTTGTCACTCTGATATCTTATATTTCCAGGTCAATGATAATATGAATGGAAAGAAAGGACTTAAGCTTTCTCTAGTGACTGGTACCTGGATTAACTTGAATTATACAAATCGACTAAAGAGTAGAGGAAAAACACACCAAAACACTAAGCACCCAAATTGTAGTGGCACAAAATATTGAGAAAATATTGTTATATTGGTAAGGAGCAGTTTAAAATCATTCATTGTCTCATTTCATCCATTGTATTTAAGGACTACAGACAATCTTCAGCGATTTCTAAATTATGGCCTACATTTATTGTAAAAGTAAAGAGATCCTCAGGAATATAAAGTGATTTCAGTAGTAGGATGACATGCTAGAACATAGACTTTCACAAGTCTGACTTTCTATCCCTCAGAGCATTTCTATAATAAATTAAGTTAAACTAATGAATGTTTAATGGAATTCCTAATTTTTACCATGTAAGCTTGGAGTTTCGTTTCATAATAAAGTGAATTATCAACTTTATTGTTCTAATTTCAGATTTATATTCTGCTTCATTTTGCCAAAATAATCTTAATGATCAAATTTTTCCAATTATGTTTACCAAAATTTTTTTAGAGAAGAGGTTTTTGAGGAAATAGAAATATCATAGCACTTTAGGAATAACTAGAGAAGAAAATCAAGCAAGAAAATCAAGTTTTCATTGCTAAACATCACACAAGAAACTGTTTCCTTTTTTGGAGCTCTTCTCTAAGAGATGATAAATAAATTGAAATGTGGAAAGTCATTTTGTCTGACTCATTTCACTCTATCAATGGGGAAAACAACAACAACAGTGTATTTCTGAGTATGAAAAAGAATACTAAAACTGGGGGGAAAATTAGCTTCCATTTACTTGAACTATAGGTATAAAGTAGGCCCCATGCCTCAACAAATGTAAAATAATTACCTAAGTTGCAATGTTTAATTTATATCTGAATATATTTATTGTATTGGCTTCCCAGGTGGCTCAGTGGTAAAGAATTTGCCTGCCAATGCAGGAGAGGCAGGAGACAGTTTTGATCACCAGGTCGGCAAAATCCCCTGGAGGAGGAAATGGCAACCCACTTCAAGTATTCTTGCTTGAAAAATTCCAGAGACAAGGGTGCCTGGAGACTAAAGTCCATGGGGTCACAAAAGAATCAGACACGACTTAGTGACCGAGCACTCACACACTTATTTATTTTATAGTTAAGAAATGTTATACACTCTTCAAAGTATTTTGTTCAGTTTCTTACATTTAATTACTGATAGAGTCAGGATTCTCCAACAAACTCAAGCTATCACTCAACTATATCATTGATCATTCTTATATTTTAAAGTAAAAAAAAAAATTTAATAAGATATTAGATGAAAAGAATCAACAAATAATATGAGATTCAAGTGCTTTATGAAGTTAAAATATAGCATGTATTTAATAGTAAGCAAACAATTATGACAGCCATTTATATACTCTTCATAGACTATTATAAGACTAACACCTAAAACATGTATTTAGAATCTTTCCTGGCTTGTGTGTGTTAGTTGCGCAGTCATGTCTGACTCTTTGTGACTCCATGGACTATGGTCTGCCAGGCTCTTCTGTCCATGGAATTCTCCAGGCCAGAATACTGGACTAGGTAGCCAATCACTTCTCCAGGGGATCTTCCCAACCCAGGGATTGAACCCGAGTCTCCTGCATAACAGGTAGATTCTTTACAATCTGAGGGTGTTTTTTTTTTTTTTTTTTTTTTCTCTCTTTACAATCCCTCTTTACACTAACAGGGAGTCTGCTGGTTTAGGTGGATCATTTTCCAATGAGGGAAAGTGAAGAGGAACTAAAAAGCCTCTTGATGAAAGTGAAAGAGGAGAGTGAAAAAGTTGGCTTAAAGCTCAACATTCAGAAAACTAAGTTCATGGCATCTGGTCCCATCACTTCATGGGAAATAGATGTGAAACAGTGGAAACAGTGTCAGACTTTATTATTTTGGTCTCCAAAATCACTGCAGATGGTGATTTCAGCCATGAAATTAAAAGACGCTTACTCCTTGGAAGGAAAGTTATGACCAGCCTAGAACAACAGCATATTAAAAGCAGAGACATTATTTTGCCAACAAAGGTCCATCTGGTCAAGGCTATGGTTTTTCCAATGGTCATGTATGAATGTGAGAGTTGGACTGTGAAGAAAGCTGACGCCAAAGAATTGATGCTTTTGAACTGTGGTGTTGGAGAAGACTCTTAAGAGTCCCTTGGAGAGCAAGGAGATCCAACCAGTCCATACTAAAGGAGATCAGTCCTGGGTGTTCATTGGAAGGATTGATGCTGAAGCTGAAACTCCAATACTTTGGCCACTGAAGAACAGACACATTTGAAAAGACCTGATGCTGGGAAAGATTGAAGGCAGGAGGAGCAGGGGATGACAGAGAATGAAATGGTTGGATGTCATCACTGACTCAATGGGCATGAGTTTGAGTAAACTCCGGGAGTTGGTGATGGACAGGGAGGCCTGGTGTGCTGTGATTCATGGGGTCGCAAAGAGTTGGACACGACTGAACTGAACTGAACTGAAAACACAGTTTTACAGAGTATAAAAGTAAGAGGTAAACACATTAATAGCAAAAAAATATTCTTGACTGTGCAGATATATTGAACCAAAGTTTTAAAATGACATTATTGTTAGAAAGGCATTAATTGTCAGCTTTTATTAGAGTAACATAAAAAGAGTTTCAATGAGTTATAAACTTCTATTGCACATTTTATATAGCTTTTCCCTTATTACTAGGTCTGTGAAAAACAAATATGTGTAAATTAAACAAAGTGTTAAGCACCAAGCTTCGAACAAATCAAGAATTCATAAAATGCTGCCTGTTGCTTTTAATATTCCAGGATGTCCAACTCATATATGCATGCTGGTATCATTATTCTATAACACAGTTCTCAATACTGGCAGTCTTTGATGATAAATAAAATATAATTTTATTTTTGCATGGGCCACAAAGCATTAGATTCAACAAAGCCTGTGCCACAAAGGATTCTCTAGATCTATTTAGCTAACGGAAACTATTTTGTTAGTTGCCTAGTTAATCAACATTCCCCTAAACTTTAACTACTATTTCCGGAGAGGTGTGTGAGATGAGCTGTTTAAATGTGCAAGATAATCAGTCAAGGATCTCTCATAGATCATTTATTGATTGGGGGTGTGGGGGGAGAGAGAGAAAATAGAAATAATTGTATTTCATTGTTTCAACTGCTGAGCCTGCACGCCGCAACTACTGAAGCTAAGGAGCCTAGAGCCTGACCTTTGCAACAGGAGAGGCAACCGCAATGGAAAGCCTGAGCGCCACATCTGTAGAGTAGCCACCACTCACTGCAACTAGATAAAAGCCTGCACAGCGAGGATAACCTAGCGCAGACAATAGATAAATAAATACTTTTTAAAAAGAATCTTAAAGAATATATGATGTGTTTATCCATGGCTTTTATTAATACATGTTGGGAATTTAAAATGAATTATATTTTACCTTATTCTACTTAAGACTTTACATTTAATTCTGCATTAACATGGTTAAAGAATTTTTACTAGAGCTTTCCCAAATAGCTAACAGTATGTGAATTTTGGGTGGCCAGGTGGCTCAATGGTAAATAATTCACCTGTCAATATAAGAGACACAAGAGAGACAGGTTTGATCCCTGGGGTGGGAAGATCCTCCGAAGGAGGAAATAGCAACCTGCTCCAGTATTCTTGCCTGGAGAATCCCACGGACAGAGGAGCCTGGCAGACTACAGTCTATGGAGTTGCAAAGAGGTGGGCAGGACTGAGCAACTGATGACACACACACATGCACTCATGAACTTTAGCTTGTCTGAGAGTAAAATAAAACTCTTAAGAATATAGACAGTATAAAAAAAAAGAATATAGACAGTTTAAGCATAAATTCAGTTATGTATTCATACTAATATATGAAAAAATATATGAGGATATAAATGATGTAAATATTACTTATATTCATACTCTGTATGTGATATATACACTGATTAAGCACATAGTCCTTTCGTGTGTCTGACTCCCTATGGCCCCATGGATTGTAGCCCATCAGGCTCCTCTGTTCATAGCTGCTTAAATAGATTAATGATTACCGAGCAATATTATATAACATATTCAGGTAAAACGAAACAAGGAAAAGATTTTGGTCAATGGATCCCAGACAAAGGAGTAAAAAAATGTTTTGTTTGAATAGAAAAGAGAGTGCTGAATACTGTGTCTTTTGTTTACATAAATGAAGTCGCTCAGTGGTGTCTGACTGTTTGCAACCCATGGATTGAGGCAGCATGGGTGTGATGTTTGAAACTGGTGTCCATATCTTAACATTCAAGTAAACCAGTTCCAGGTTTTGTGTTTCTGCTCCTCAGTGGAGTAGATAGATTGAGAGAAATACTTCCAATAAGCAGAATTGGCAAAAACTGCTATCAATACCATCCAACAAATTCCTGAAAATTAAATAATGTAATAAATTAGAATAAAAGTGAACAATAAAAGTGAATTAACTGTTTATTGAATGGTATATCATGAATGTAATCTATAAAGAGATGATAACTTTATGAGTTAACATGGAAGGCAAATATTTAAGACTTTGACTCTTTGATATTTGAAAAGGTCAAAGTCAAATAATAAATATTAATGAAAATTTGGAGTAACTGTTTCATGAGAGCATGCAATGAATTACTTATAAATATACATTAATATTCTGTGACCCTGCAGTTTCCCCACTATTCGCCTTTCTGAGAAACATATGCACATATTTGCAAGGAGACATTTATAAGAATGTGCAATGCAGTGATGTTTGTTATTGTCCAGAATAGGAACTAGACTCTAGTCAAATGTCTCACTTAGATATCTATCATCAGAGAACTGGGAAAAATATAGGAATAGATGCATCTAAATACATTCTTGGTAGTAAATCCATATACATTAACATACACAGATATATAAGAAACATGTTTAGTATAAAATTTAAGAAAGATAATTGAATATTCTGTCCTTTAAAATAGATATATTGCATTATGTGTTAGACTTAAACTGACTTTAAATTTAAAATTAATTTTATAAATAATGAAATATAAGCAAAAGATAATTAATAATAAAATTGTTTTTATATTTAAGTATTGTAAAACATATTCTTATAGTCAAGCCATCCACTAAATATCCAATAAAAATTCAGAGTATTCTCATGACAATACTTCAAATTAAGTACCGTAAATATGCATCTAATTGAATTTTAATGACAAAATTATACATGACATAAATTTACAATCAACTGATTGTCTCCAAAAAGGATATTCATATTAAAAATATTTGTTCTACTCAAAGAGGTGTCAATAATTTTATCAATAGATGGTTTATCACCAGTTCTGGTTCATGATTGTTAAAATCCAACCATATTTTGTCTATATTATGAGAAAAATATAAGAAAATTACAGCAAAATTTCTACTTATGCTACTGTAAATATAAAAATAAAATGTACATTTTTCTTACCATATCTTTTTAAATGCATGTTCTTAAAACCACCCATATAGGAATACAAAATTTTAAATCACAACTTTAGAATGTAAAGGAATATGAATTAAATAAGTAATTCTATGTTGAACTTCTTCAAAAATTAAATCCAGCTGCATTTCTGGAGTAAAAGAGAAAATAGAATAACATTTCTGGAGTAAAAGAGAAAATAGAATAACATGAAATCATAAATGTTCCTTTAGAAAAAAGTTATTTTTCAGCATGTGTGTGTATGTGTATTCAGTCTTGTCTGACTCTTTCTTACCCCATGCACTGTAGACTGCCAGGTTTCTCTGTCCATGGAATTTTCCAGGCAAAAATACTGGAGTGGGTTGCCATTTCCTACTCCAGGGCATCTTCCCTTCCCAGGGATCAAACTCAAGTTCCTTGCTTCTCCAGATTGGCAGGAGGATTCTTTTCCAACTGTGCCACATGGGATAATGATTACATGTAAATGTTTAAGTTAATTTTTAGGTCACACAATATTTGTGCATCTTGGACATATAATCTTAACCCTAGGAATTTAAGAAACTAATCCAGAAAGTAGAAAAATAAAGAGAAAATATGCAGTGTGATGATTAATTTTATGTTCACTTGACTGGGCTAATAGATGCTCAAATAGTTAATGACATCATTTCTGGGTATGCCTGTGAGAAAATTTCTGGAAGAGATGAATTTTTAAATCAGTATACTGAATCCATTCTCACCAATGTGGGCTCAAATAGGAAAAGATGAAGGACAAATTCGCTTTCTTCTTGAGCTGGGATATTCACCTTCTCCTGCCCTTGGACATCACTGCTCCTGATTCTGAAATCTTCAGACTCAGATTGAATCACATCACTGGCTCCCTGGTTCTCCATTTTACAATAATAGATTAAGGGACTTCTTGGCTTCATAACTATATGAGGGAATTCCTATAAGAAACAGATAAATACACCCTATGGATTCTGTTTCCCTGAAGAATCTTGATTAATACATAAGTACATAGAAGTATTCATTTTAAGTATCATTAAGGTAGCAATGTCAAGAAATACCTGGAGTAACAAGCACATTTTGCCTTGGAGAATAGAATGAAGCAGGGCAAAGGCTAACAGAGTTTTGCCAAGAGAACACGATGGTCATAGCACACACCTTCTTCCAACAACACAAGAGAAGACTCTACACATGGACATCACCAGATGGTCAATACCAAAATCAGATTGATTATATTCTCTGCAGCCAAAGATGGAAAAGCTCTATACAGTCAGCAAAAACAAGACCGGGAGTTGACTACGGCTCAGATCATGAACTCCTTATTGCCAAATTCAACTGAAATTTAAAAAGTATGGAAAACCACTAGATGATTCAGGTGTGACCTAAATCAAATCCCTTATGATTATACAATGTAGCAGATAGATTCAAGAGATTAGATTTAATAGGCAGAGTGCGTGAAGATCTATGGATGGAGGTTCCTGACATTGTACAGGAGGTAGTGATCAAGACCACCCCCAAGGAAAAGAAATGCAAAAAGGCAAAATGGTTGTCTGAGAAGGCCTTACAAATAGCTGTGAAAAGAAGAGAAGTGAAAAGCAAAGGAGAAAAGGAAAGATATACCCATTTGAATGCAGAGTTCCAAAGAAAAGCAAGGAGAGATAAGAAAACCTTCCTCAGTGATTAGTGCAAAGAAATAGAGGCAAACAGTAGAAGGGGAAAGCTAGAGATTTCTTCAAGAAAATTAGAGATACCAAGGGAATATTTCATGCAAAGATGGGCACAATAAAGACAGAAATGGAATGGACCTAAAAGAAGTAGAAGATGTTAAGAAGAGGTGGCAATAATACACAGAAGAACTATCCAAAAAAGATCTTCATGACCCAGATTACCATGATGGTGTGATCACTCACCTAGAGCCAGACATCCTGGAATGTGAAGTCAAGTGGGCCTTAGGATGTATCACTACAAACAAAGCTAGTGGAGGTGATGGAATTCCAGTTGAGCTATTTCAAATGCTAAAAGATTATGCTGTGAAAGGGCTGGACTCAATATGCCAGGAAATTTGGAAAGCTCAACAGTGGCCACAGGACTGGAAAAGATTAGTTTTCATTCCAATCCCAAAGAAAGGCATTACCAAAGAATGCTCAGACTATCACACTATTGCAATCACCTCACATGCTAGCAAAGTAATGTTCAAAATTCTCCAAGCCAGGCTTCAACAGTACATGAACTGTGAACTTCCAGATGTTTAAGCTGGATTTAGAAAAGGCAGAGAAGCCAGAGATCAAATTGCCAACATTCAGTGGATCATTGAAAAACAGAGATTTCCAGAGAGACATCTGTTTCTGCTTTATTGACTATGCCAAAGCCTTTGACTGTGTGGATCACAACAAACTGGAAAATTCTGAAAGAGATGGGAATACCAGACCACTTGACCTGCCTCCTGAGTAATCTGTATGCAGGTTAAGAAGCAACAGTTAGAACTGGACATGGAACCACAGACTGGTTCCAAATAGGAAAAGGAATACATTAAGTCTGTATATTGTCACCCAGCTTATTTAACGTATATGCAGAGTACATCATGAGAAATGCTGAGTTGGATGAAGCAAAAGCTGGAATCAAGATTGCCGGGAGAAATATCAATAACCTCAGATATGCAGATGACACCACCCTTATGGCAGAAAGTGAAGAACTAAAGAGCCTCTTGATGGAAGTGAAAGAGGAGAGTGTAAAAGTTGGCTTAAAGCTCAACATTCAGAAAACCAAGATCATAGCATCTGGTCCTATTACTTTATGGGAGATAGATGGGGAAACAATGGAAACAGTGACAGACTTTATTTTCTTGGGCTCCAAAATCACTGCAGTTTGTAACTGCACCCATGAAATTAAAAGATGCTTTCTCCTTAGAAAAAGGTTATGACCAACCTAGACAGCATATTAAAAAGCAGAGACATTGCCAACAAAGGTCCATCTAGTCAAAGCTATGGTTTTTCCAATAGTCATGTGTGGATGTGAGAGTTGGACTATCAAGAAAGCTGAGTGATAAGGATTGGATGCCTTTGAACTGTAGTGTTTGGAGAAGACTCTTGAGAGTTCCTTGGAGAGCAAGGAGATCCAACCAGTCCATCCTAAAAGAAATCATTCCTGAATATTCATTGGAAAGACTGATGCTGAAGCTGAAACTCCAATACTTTGGCCACCTGATGTGAAGAAGGGACTCATTTGAAGAGACCCTCATAAGGGAAAGATTGAAGGCGGGGGGAGAAGGGGATGACAGAGAATGAGATGGTTGGATGGCATCACTGATGCAATGGACATGAGTTTGAGTAAGTTCCAGGCATTGGTGATGGATAGGGAAGCCTGTTGTGTTGCAGTCCATGGAGTCACAAAGAGTCAAACACGACTGAGCGACTGAACTGAACTGAAGGTAGCAAAAGGGCTTCTCAGGTGGCTCAGTGGTAAAGAATACATGTGCATTGCAGGAGACGGAGATTCTATCCCTGAATCTGGAAGATCTCCTGGAGAAGGAAATGGCAACCCAGGGAGGGGAAAAAAAAAAAAAATGAAAATTCAAACTGAGCTCAGTGCTAGTGAATAAATATTTTCAATGAACATATTTTGTTAGACATGGAAGTTTAAGGTATCACACTGAAATATAGTTTATAACATCAAGAGTGCCTAGAAGCTTGGGAAATATCATATGTTAATAAAATCTGACCTAAAAATTTGTTTCTAAAAATTCATTGTTATTCTGCCATATGCTACAATGCTAAAGGTAAAACTTTTTGAACAGATTTTAGTCACCAAAGTAAAGTACCAGCATGTGATACTCTTATCAGGAAATATAATAACACTTTTATAGCTGTCAGCTCTCATTGTGAACACAGTTGTGATCATTCTGTTTGAAAGAAACCATCTAAAAGAACTGATTCATCATACTCTCTATGCATTCTTAATAGGCAATCTCAGTTTAAGGTAAACACTTGCAGTACGTGTAGTTCAAATTCCAAGTTTAAAATTATCCAAAGGTTTGAAAAAAGCCTTTTTCTTATTTTACTTTAGTATATACTTTTGGATTTTTATTTAATCTTTGTTTTAGCATCTTCCTAAAAAAAGTAACAATTAATGTATAAAACTATTTGAGAAAGAAGATATGGTTTTCAAATTTTGATTAGTAGAATTATAAATGATCTAATAATGGCATTTTTCTGAAGTAAATAATAAGGTGAGAATCAAATTCTTCTTTTCAGCCACATTCATCTGTTTTCACTTCTCTCTCACCTCATTTCTTCTAGTGGGTATGAGGTCGTAGTGCCTCATCATTTATTAAATCTTCATCTTCCATTTTGGAGTCACTCTTGCTTAATTTTCAAATCTACTCCTGCTTATTTTTTTTAATCTAATGTAAAATTTATTATAAAAAAGTACATGCCGTTATTGTCATCAGTTAGTACTTAGCCATCTCTGATTTGTCCCTCAATAATTTTATTGAAAATGTTTCTCAAAACTGAGCAATGACAAATGAAAATCTACTTTCTGTCTTCAGTCTCCCAGCCACACTGCAAATTAACATCAGTTAAGGCTGTGATTTTTCTAGCCTTTCCTTCCTTGATTTCTGTAGCTTGAAATCATACCTCTTAATCTATCACTCAGCGGTCCTTCATGGTCTCCTAAATTAGCACATTTCTTCTGCCCATAAACTATACTGAAATATCACCAAACATGCTGACTTTGACCAACTGCCTTTCATGTTATTAATTCTCTTGATGGATATCTACCACCTGGAATCATTAATTGTTATAACTTTCCATTTATTTAAAAACTCTTAGAATTTTACTATAAAATATCATGCATTTAGGATACATGACACCTTAAATCAAGGGAATTTATTTTTTGTATCCTATGTAAAGGCACACATTAATCCCCCTAAACTACTATTTTACAATATTTCTTAAAAGTTCGTTATATTATAATGTGGTTAATTCTGGGATAAAAAAATATATTGAGGTATTTAAATAATTTGAATCAAAAGTTTATTCACATATGTTAGAGGTTAAAGATTATTTAATTAAACTAAACATTTGCAAATAACATTTTAGCAGTGAAACCATATTTCAAACACAAATTTGAAATTCAAGTAGGTAAAAGTATTTCTCTGATGGAAACAGCACTAGGAGCTTCAAATTAATTTTGCAAGAGGAAAGTTTCCAGGAATCTTGTCTGATATTTCAGTTTTCTGGGACACTACTGTAAAATCAATATGCAAAATGTATATTTTCTAAACAGGTAGGAAGAATATATTTGCTGCCTTCAAGTTAGTATTTTTCATCACAGTTCACTTAATGATTGAAATAACTGAAAATATATATCAATACTTTTAAAAATACTTTATGTACATGTTAATTAAAACTAAAATCATAGAAGACTTTATGAATACATCATATTATGCAATTGCTGGGTAATGAATATTTTGAAATTTCTTTAAAAATATAAATCATTTTAACTTCTGCTACAATTTATGTCTGAAATACCTATTTATACCCATATTTTATTCTAGAGATTTTAATTAAATCCCATATTCTAAGAAAGGGGAATTTTCCAAAACACAGTTGTAAATTGTATAGTGTTTATAAGGAAATTATACATCCAGGTGTTTCCAAATTGGCAAAATTTAAATTCTTTTAAAATAAAAGTTTCAAAAAAAAGATCATTATAACAGAGAGTTGTAAAAACAAAAATCAGTTTCCAGAGATCTGATCTACAAGTTCTATTGACTGTAACTCTTATGCATTACTCATAAACCCATCTAGTATCTATCCACATTCCTCTACAAAAAATTTTCTTTTCAGCAGCATCATATCATTTTTCATCTTTTTCCTATTTTATGTTGTTTCCAATTTTATTTAATGAAAAGGAAATCAGATCCAGTAACTAAAAATGCAGTGTAATAAACACTCAGCTACATTGTTTACTCATTCCTTGCAACCTGGCCTTCTGCCATAGTGATCAACATACAGTACCTGAAACACATCATGCTGTTATATTCCTTGGTGCTTTTACTTATTCGAATTAGAATATCCTTTTTGGCTTTCAAAAATTCACCTGTTATGAGGTTTTACCACTTATCCACCCACTGATAAAAGTGAATACATTACTTTAGTGTCCCATCTACCCTGAGAATAACTCAAGCACAGTTCTTCAAACACTGTGTTGCATTTTTGTTTACGGATGTTTCACAAACTGAATGAAAGAGACTGTGTCTTATTAATCTTTGCAACCTCAGTACCTCCTTCATCATACCTCATCTTCCTCCTCACCAGATTCACACTAATAATCACCATGATAACTAATATGTATCTCACCCATAGGTGTAAAATAATGTATCTTGATTTGTTAAATAATACTGAATGTGAGTGTGTTAAATTCAATTCTTCAAATGTATTGAACTTCTACCTTTACAGGGCTCTGTTTTGATTCTTGTGAAATACAAAGCTCACAAAAAGTGAGAGCCAAAGTATTATTCCTGCCTTCCAAAGAGAGGCAGTAACATACACAAACATGACCCACAAAAGTAAATAACAACATAAACGATACAAATAGTCTACTACCGGATACAATAATGGTGAGACTAATTTCTCCACAGGCAGTTTTGTGAATGTTAATGATTGAAATATATTTGATCTGAGTGTTGAAGTGCGCATAGAAATTTTATAGCATGATAGTAATTTTCCCTCTGCGTTCCAACTTGGAGGAGCAAACAAATAAAAGACCTGGGGGATGTAAAAGCAAATTAAAAAATAGCAAAATAAAATAACGAATAAAAAAGTGACAAGAAATCCAATGTCCAAGAGGTGTGGGTATTTATGAAAGATTAAAAATTAATATAAAGTTAGAAAGGTTGATTGTGGAAAAGGCATTCAAATTATTTGCCCAGCTTTTATTGATTTGTCTTTTCTTGTGTGTTTGTATTATTGAGTTGGAAGAATTCTTCATAGGTTCTGGATCAAAGTCTCTTGTGAAATACAAGATGTGAAATTTTGTGTCTTTTTTTTTTTCCCCTCAAATATTTTCACTTTTTGATGGTAGCATTCAGAGCACACATGATTTTGATGTAATTTAGTTTTCTTTCACTGTTTGCCATCTCTGCTCTGAGAGCGGTGTCCAGTATCTGTGACATAGTTCTGGTGGAGCTCATATCAACATTTTATGTTCCATTCAAGTGATAAACTCTGCAGGGTACAATGTTCTACATTAGTGGCAATCGTGTCTTCACTGAACTAATTCCTTGGTGCTTCTTTGGATGGAATTCTGTTAATTAGCATCTGAAAGCTTTATAGAGGTTTCCTGGTATTTTGGTTACTTCATTGATAACATATGCAGCTACTTTCTGCTGAATTTCACCTGAATTTGTGCTACCTTCATGATTAAAAAAACAAACAGTAAACAGCAACAAAAAGCCCACTTGCTGCAGTCACTAAGAGAATAAAAGATGGGTTACTCATGACATATTAGAGATAATAGTTTAAAAGAATGTTGGGAAGTGTGGAAAAGGCTACTATGGTTGTGAATTATCTTTACTGACCCCCAAATTATTTCTCAATTATAAAATTCAATTTGGGTAGAAAATTACTTTTTACATTATTGTGTATACTCCAGAAGTTATTAATAATTAAGGTACACTTCTTTTCTGGAACAGAAAGGAAAACTATGAGTAAAAAAAAAAAATAGACCAGTTAAAGGATATTCTCTGGAAAGTAAACTTTGAAAATAGTTGACGCATATTCATTTCAATGAATGTTTCCTAGAATCCTTGATTTTTAGATCTTGACAATATTTCACTTCACTACAGATTTAGTGAGTTGCCCAATATTTTAAACAAAAGATCTTCTCCTTACAAAGTACAGTATTTAGTCCCATTTTTTAAATTCTAATTTAAAATGTAGTATAAAATAGTTCTATAGAAATTAAAAAGAGAAATAGGCTTATTTTAACTATATGGCTAGTTTGTGTCAGATTATCAAATTAATATTATGAAAAAGAAATCTTCCAGCCCATCACTCCAGCTCTAAGTCATCTATTCTTGGTTATTCAAAGGCATTTTATGTTTGAAAATATTTGTTTTATTGACATAATTAAGTCTGATAGAAACCTGAAGGCAGATATAAACAAGAAGCAGGTTACAATAAGTCTGTTTCTCTTTCATTCTTACCATGGACATGGTTTCTAAACAGTCAGCTCACATTTAGAAGAAAATCATAATCTATAACCTATGAACCCTCTTCATAATGGCATATTGCCTGTAGATATAACTACTAATTGAGAAAATGGAGCATAAAATTACAAAAGAAGCATAGAAAACTAATATTTAAAATCACAAGAAAACCTAATTAATTGAAAGAGCCATCAACAGAAGTGGAAAGTATTACTGAGAAAATGATTATATGAACTATGATGGGGTGAAGACTGGGTGAACTATGATGGAGAAGATAAAATACAGAAAGTCACATTAATTTCATTACTTTTTATAAAGTTAGGAAAATTAAATGCCGTGACTTTAATTAACGTTCAAATGAAAGAGTAATATCTTGAATATATTTTAAAATATTATGTTTCAGAAAAGATTATTCAGGGTCAGTTCAATTGTAGTCTAATGATTTGCTTTTTTCTTTTGGTTTTGGTTTCTTTGTTTTCTTTGATATTGTATACAATATGTGCTTAAGGCATTTCCTCAAATCTTACTCCCACTTCCCCCCCCATTAGTGATATTCTCTACCTTCAAAAGAATCTCCTTTTGATTCTGCATCCTTTTAACCTTGGAATTATTTCCTTATTTTAAATTTATCTTCCTTTTCACACAATTATTTTGCCAATTTTTAAAGTAATTATAAGGTACAATAATGGAAATTATGATCTTCTTAATAAAAAGCTCTTTTTAAGCAATAGAATTTTTCTATCCTCCAAATTTACTATTTTTATTACACTGTTTTAATTTTTTGTGAGGCAAGTGGTGCAATATCTATAACTGCTCTCATTTGACTTCTGCACTTAATCATAAGATCATAAGTTCCCCACAGGTTCAGGTATTAGTCTAATAATTACAATATCAGTTTTTAAAGAAAGCAGTAGTGATACAGGCTTATTTGATTTCCAAACATATCTCATTCTGTAATTATTCATCATTATAGTCATTTAACTTTTTACAGAAGCTCTGATAATAAGAAGAAAAGAAGTCATCCTAAAAATGGAAATTTAGTAAAAGATAAATTATTTTCTTTTTTACTTTATATTCAAATTTGTAATAATTTCTTAACTTATAACTTTAAATTACCTTTAAGATCAATTTTATTCTTTCCAAATACCAACCCATTAAATTGAATTTTATATGCATATAGAAAGATTCAGAAGTTTATGTGTTTATTTTTCTCATTTTTAATGCTGATATGATGATATTTAACATAAAACTTTATTCATTTCATAGAGTTACTTCTAGCATTGGATATATATGTAATATCTGCTATCAATAACACTATCAATATTATTGTGTACTTGCATAATGTCCATTATGTTTATAAATTATATCATTGATATCCACTATATATAAAATATGAACCATTTGTATTTCTATATACTGAATGTATTTTAAATACAGTATTTATTCCCTTCTGTAGCCAAACACTTGTAGCATGTATAAGATTATCAGCACAAAAATTTAGGTGTAAATATATATGTATATATTTGGCATTCACTATTTTAAAAAATTTAGATGCATTTTCGTATTTAATTAAGAAATCACCCAAATGAAGTCATACTATAATGTATCCCCATTTTATAGATGAGAAAACTGGAACTTCTAGGTACTGCTCTAGGAAATGAGAATATCAGGACAAAAAGTAGAAATTTTTATTGGCCTTCATACTGCACCTATTCTAGTGGATTAACAACAGAAAACTGGGTGAAAAAACAAAGGCTTCCCAGAGAAAGAGTTGATGTTTAGCTGCTGCTGCTGCTGCTGCTAAGTCGCTTCAGTCATGTCTGACTCTCTGCGACCCCAGAGACTGCAGCCCACCAGGCTCCGCCTTCCCTGGGATTCTCCAGGCAAGAACACTGGAGTGGGTTGCCATTTCCTTCTCCAACGCGTGAAAGTGAAGTCGCTCAGTCGTGTCCGACTCTTAGCGATCCCATGGACTGCAGCCTACCAGGCTCCTCGTCCATGGGATTTTCCAGGCAAGAGTACTGAAGTGGGGTGCCATTGCCTTCTCCTTAGTTGCTGAGTCATATCTAACTCTTTTTAGACCCAACAGACTGTAGTCCACCAGGCTCCTCTATCCATGGAATTTCCCAGGCAAGAATACTCAAGTGAGTTGCCAGTTCCTGCTCCAGGGGATCTTCCTCACCCAAGGATTGAACCCGTGTCTCCTGAATTGGCAGGCAGATTCTTTACCACAGAGTTACCAGGGAAGCCCAAACAGAAAGAGTAGAACCATTCAAAATAACAGGCTGAGAGGCTGCTTCAGGTAGAAAGATGGAGAAAGCTCTTCTGAGGGGTTGATGCTGACAATGAGACCTAGAAAGATATAAAGAGCAGGCTATGCAAAGAATCAGAAAAAGATCATTTCATTATAAAGGAAATAGAAAGTGCAAAAGCTCCAAGTGACAGAAACAATCCTAGTTTATAGAGTAGACAATGAACAGAAGAATGGTATGGCTAGGATGAGTACATAATTATATAATACACTGAAAGATACTCTAAGAGATAATCAACCATCATGGAACTTGGGAGTCAGATAAGGCAGAACTTTGGCAGCCATATTGACAGTTCCCAACAGCATCTTGGTTGGCAGAGGCCAGAGTGCACTGAAATCATACATTTCCTTCCATGCTGAACTATTACCTTGTTCATGCATCCTAGTTTATATAGCATTTTTATTTTCTGTTACTTTTTCTCTTCCACAATATGTTGAGTTGTTCAAGAACAGAACCTCTTCTTCCTTTATTTATTCTCAGATCTAATATAATACTGACAAAGTTTTAGGGCATATTTAACTTTAAATGAGTAATTTAAACTCTGGATGATTTAATAATGACTGTTCCCAGTGACTAATGTATATGAATTACAATTAGATACACAGAAAATTTTAACCCAGTTTTGCAATCTTGTAGCAATTAATACTCTCCAAATACCATTTTTAGAGTGAGTTGAATCTTTAATTGTACATTTCAGATAGTGTATTCCAGGTAGCCTCATTAACAGAGGATGTAGCATAGCAGACACCAGATCTTTTTCACATTTTTTTTTACAAAATATCAAACATGTATTTTAAAATTCTACCAAAAAGTTAAGATTATATTTAATTGCATGGCTTGCATTGTTTAGCATTAATTCTCTCAGATATGAAAAATGTATCTCTACAAATTGTTACATTAATAGGGACCCTTGGTGTAATAACTTGTACCACTGAAAATTCTTCAGAAGGTGTTAAACTTCATATGACTGAATGTCTAGCTCAAAATCTATCATTTTTATCTCTTTTCGATGCAGTTATTCCTATATATTCCCTAACTTTCTTATTTCTCATAAAAGAAGAAACATTCAGCAAAACATCTGCCTATAATTGTCATTTGTGCTGAGGCTGAGAGATACGAAATAAGGTACAGAGATAGGGAGAATGTGACAAGGCTTTTTTTTTTTTTTTCCTCCCTTTGGGTGTTAGCATCATTTTGTTTTATAATCCCTGTTTACTACTGCACTAGAAGTCACTTTGACCCTGAATGAAAAGCTCAGACAGACTTCTTTTCTAACCTTTTATGTCCCATTTTTCACTTTGTAGTTTCTCTTTTTTACTAATTTCAAAACTACTCAGCTCTATCAAATTCTTCACTCAGTACCTACATTGCTGAATTTTGTGCTTTGAAATTGTAATTGTTAATTTAGATCACAGACTTATCCAGTTTTACAAATGCTCCTCCACTAGGGAAGAGAAAGAAAAGACTGATTAAGCTCTGACCTGACTTTGAAATTAGTGGCTAGAAGCCATGTTAAAAAGCAGTCTTAGAATAGAGAAGATATAATGGACATTTTAAAAAATGTAGAAGTCTTTCTATACTTTTTACATAAAGCAGTGT
Organism: Dama dama; assembly: GCF_033118175.1. Lineage (NCBI taxonomy): Eukaryota > Metazoa > Chordata > Mammalia > Artiodactyla > Cervidae > Dama > Dama dama. The sequence goes on along the minus strand of NC_083710.1, from coordinate 63,229,287 downwards.
TTAATAAGCCTTTCAATTTGAGGGAATGAACTACACTAGGTAAATTATATTTTATTTCTATAGGTGAAGTATTATCTCATCAAATTTAAATGCAACATGTTCAAGATAGTTCAGAGATCCATAATTTTTATTCCATAGTTTTGCTAAACTCATATTTCATTTATACTGAAAGAGAAGGCAAGCTTTTTCCTATCTACACCCTCACTTGACCCTGTGTGTCAACCCTTTCACCATTGGTTTAATAAAAAATATCTTCTCAAGCTCTCCTTGTGGCTCAGACAAGCAAAGAATCTGCCTATAATGCAGGAGACCTGGGTTCTATCCCTGGGTCAGGATCCCCTGGAGAAAGTAATGGCTACTCACTGCAGTATTCTTGCCTGGAAAATTTCCCGGACAGAGGATCCTGGCAGGCTATAGTCCATGGTGTCACAAAGAGTTGGACACAACTGGAAGACTAACTCACTTTTTCATATTCTCAAGCATAGAGTTAAAATAGCACTGAAATGAAAGTTTCAATTTTTTACTCTTATAAGCACATTTACCTGTTTCATATATTTTTAAACACTTGTCTACATGCATTACAAAATGGCTATCAAAACCAGTTTCTTAAATAGGACTATTCTTAAAGTAACAAGTAGGCAGCACTCATATCATCTTTTTTATGGGCTTTTTTTTTTTTCTTTTTTTTTTTTTTTTAGCTATAAGACACATTGGCTACCAGAGAGCTGTTGAATGTTGACCTCGGATTAGTAGCAGATTATTTAAAAAAAGAAACAGCCAATGTTTCTGTTACAGAGACCAGGAGACAGATATGATTATATGTAAAGAAATAAATTACAGATGAATGTTGACTGTTTAATGTTATTTTAGATTTGGAACAGGAAATATATAATAAAACTAAAGAGTATATTACTAACAATACATTCTCCCTTAATTAAACAGCATGTGTTATATTTCAACACAATGGCTGTCTTTATATAATCGATATTATAAATAAGTTTAAAATGAGATGTTACTATTTTCTTACTGTGACAAATATCTACTTTTATTCAGTGTTTACACTATGTCAGACACTTTGTTATTTACTTTATCTCTTTTAATCTTCAAAATTATCCTTCAGTATAGCATTATGTTCTTTTTACCAATTGTCACCGAAAAGAAATCACATAGTTTACTTCTATAGCTCATAAATGCTTCCATCCATAATTTTCCCATTTTAAACTCACAGAAACCTGTGAAATGGTATCATTTCCATTTGCAGACTAGAGAAACACAGAGGTAAGTTACTTTGCTGGAACCCAAGAAAAATTTAAGATTCCTTATCATAGTTGCTTTCAAAGACCTAACAATTATACCCCCTTATATTTCATGCTTCCTCCATGTATATCATGTTATTAGAAGCAATTGTATTATACAGATCACCTTCTTTTCTATACTAAATAATAAATTGAGGTGTGGCAAAATAATTAAAGGTCTTTATTTTGAAGATTGGCAGTAAATTGAAAAATTCTTTAAATGTTGAGCTTATCCATTCTTCCATTGAACATTGATTATCAGGAGAACAGGTGATTTTAAATGGCATTTTATATAATAATTTCAGCTTAAATGAGATTTTGAATATTTTAATAAGCTATGTAGTATTTTCAATAGAATCTATAATTGACATCTCAAAGTAAAACTTTCCCTTTCATTTCTTCATGCTCTAGCAAGTTTCTAAAGAGCATTTATATGCAATGAATTTTAACATTTTAATTATTAATATTAATGTTTGACACAAAAAGTTGGTAAATTCAGTTTCCTAGAGTGCTACCATCTTCAAGGAGACATTTAAAAGAATATATTGACCCAAATAAGTAGGTCAGATTTTCAAAGGAGTTTTTGAAACTCTTATCTAATTGCTCCCATAAATGTACTGTTTTGAATATTTTTAATGTGATAGGATATTTTTTTCATGGAAGCTGAATTTTATTCTTGGAAATAGGCTAAAGCGATCATGATTTGATAATAACACTATAGTAAATGGCAGTTATGTAATCAAATCAGGTTTGAAATATTAATTGATCACTATATACCTCATCAGCTATATTTGAAAGGTTCTCTTTTTCCAATCTTTTCCCAAATTCAGCTAATTTGTATATTTCCCCCTCAAATTGTGATTATTCTAAATCATATGACTGATTACAATGGAATAAATGATTTAGAAAGCAATCATTCTCTCTGCTGCTTCACTGCTTGAATTATTCATGTTTTATAAAATATACTTAATTAAAATTATCAATATTTTAGTTGCAAAATTAGAAGGGACAATCTAAGGAAAATATTGACAAATTGAATTGTACCCCTGCCTGGCAAAGTCTAACCTGAAATGAACCTTTAAAGGGTACAACATTTAAAAAAGTGAGGCAGGACTTAAATCATCTTTTTGTTTTTCTGATTAATGGGAAAAAGAAACTTCAGAGTAAGAACATTTACCAACTGAAAAATCTTAGAAGGTTCTCATTGTGATAATGAAGAAAGATTGATAAATTCTCTGTCTTAAACCAGTCATGTATGACTCTGGGACCCCATGGACTGTAGCCCATGGGATTCTCCCTGGACTGGTTTGCTACTTTCTTCTCAAAACAAGGCGTTGGGACCATTTTCATGAGGAACTTCTGATTTTTTGGGAGATTCCTGCTGAGACTGGACTCCTTTGTGTGCCTCACAGGCAGCTACACCTAAAGCATGGAATTGAGGAAACAGCATTAACTGAGCAACTTGTAGCTTCACATCCATTTTGCATCAAGAACATTCAAGGACAGCAGAGAAGTGTCCGTGAGAAGTTACTCTACGTCTAGGACAAATAGTTGCAAGGAAGAAAGAAAGAGAGAGAATGGGAATACTATCTGATGCTAATAGAATTTGATTTTTTTCAGCCTCTTGTAGTGTGGAAAGAGCACTAGAAATCAGGAACAAGTTTCCGTTCCTGCTTTCCAGCACCGCACAGATATAAATTATTTCACCTTAAAGGAACCATTTCCCTTTAACGCCTTTGCTCAGGAAATTTTATAATGGCTTGGATCCTGCCAACAAGTTCTGCCTTATCACTACCATTTCTTATTCTTAAACTCAATGCTCAAGTCAGACTTTAATTGCAATTCCGAAATACCCCATCCATCTCACCCCCATGCTTTGACATTGGTGTTTTCCTCATCTTGTAGCACCCTGCCTTCTTCACCTGGATAATGATCATGAATCCCTCTTGTCTGAGCTTCTACATCATTACTTATGGAAACAAATTTCTAGTGACTCACAAAACCTGTGCTGTCTCATCTAGTCTACCTGGACTCTCTATTTTTCCCTGTCTTATTACCAAAAGCTCTCGGCTGTAAAATCTCATGAGCCAAATCACAAATAGTCAAACTTTAGTGAAAGCTGGGACTTGTATGACTGACCCCTGCTGTTTTTCAGATGCTCACACAATACCTGGTACAGTAGGAGGAAACTGAGTATTTGTTGTTCGTATGAAAGATTATCAACGTGACTATAGGGCAGCTACCCAGTTCATACTGTATATAACACATATGTGGATGAACACATTGAATGAACACATAGGACATTCAGGAAACTTCCTCTTACCCTCCTTTATTTGACCATTTGTAGAGAAGATGTATGATTGTAAACACCTGACTGCACCTCTTAATATCTGATTATAAAACAACCTTGAGCTTTGCAAATACCATAGAAATTATGCAGTTGAACTCCCTTATGGAAAGAAATTGGGCTTCCTTGGTGACTCAGATCATAAAGAATCTGCTTGTAATACAGGAGTCAGAGATTTGATCCCTGGGTTGGCAAGATCCGCTGGAGATGGGAATGGCTACCCACTCCAGTATTCTTGCCTGGACAATCCCATGGAGAGAGGAGCCTGGTGGGTTACAGTCCATGGGGTCATAAAGAGTCAGACACAACTGAGTGACTAGGCATACACACACACAAGAAAAGGAATTAAGGTAAGAATCAGAAATCTAAAAATTAAATCACTAGTAACTGAAAAATCCAACATAAGAAATCAGTCTTCTGATTTGGGAAACTTAACTTTTCCCAGAAAATATTGATCTATTTATTTCACAACAGAAAGAATATCTGTAGTGAAAAGTCCCCAGTTCTTATCCCAATTAGTTCAGTGGCTACCACAAAGTAACCAAGGATTAATACTGCTTTCATTCAAACATCTATGCAATATATTTTCCAGTGGAAATTCATCTCACACCCTTCTAATTTAGAATAGAATTAATGACTACCTCACGTATGATCATTTCCCTTTACATATATTTCAGTTTGCTGAGGACAAAGAAGAGTAAGGTACTAGAGTCTCCAGGAATGACCTGGACTGTGAATACAGTTGCATGTTCATAGGTACGGTCATCTCCTGGTTTTATGAGGGTACTTTCCAATTCCCACTCTAAAAATGTTGAAATGATAGTCTTTTCAGAATCACAAATCACCCACTCAAGCTAGTCAAGTTCAGAGTTCCAGCCTCTCTCACTATGTATTTTAGCTCTCACTGGGATCTGCTACTGCTCTGCCGTCATGAGTTCTTAAAAGTTTAACCTGTGCTCTATTTGAGACCACTTTGGCCTGTGGAATGCATCACTATCATGCAAGATACAGTGGTCTCCCAGCAGCGGTGCTGGTGTGGATAGAACATACAATCTAATTTGTACAACCAATCCTATAATCAGTTCTATTATTTCCAGCCTATAAAATGAAATAAGCTGACATGAAATAAAGATAAAATGGAAATGATATCCAGTGCAATATAGTAAACCTGTATTTTGGAACCACATCCTCTATGGACCTCTTTTAGGTCCATACCCTAAAAACTCTCATGTGTGTGATAAGGGAAATTTACCTGTCTGTGCTTGCTTTCTCACTGGTAGAAATTAAAATCATACTTCCTCACAGCTTTGTTAGGAGACTTAACAAGATAATATTTCTGAAGTTCTTAGAAAATTACTTGACATATAGTACCTCATAATTAGATTCTAAATTTTAAAATTAACTTTAAATAGACATCCTTGAAAGTGACTTCCCATAGGATTGCAAGATAATATTCTACCAAAAAAAAAAAAATAGTTGCATTGTGACAAAGTAATTCTGTACTAAATGGATTTAGGTAATGCCACATTAACTATAATAAGTATATTTTTGTCTGATGATTTATTATAGATATTAATAATAGCTTATAAATATTACAGGTCAGAAAGAGGGGATGGAACATGAATTGCTTACCAGTTTGTCTATGAAATTCTCTTTATTCATGAAGATTTCATTCATATCTCCCATAACTCATCTCTTAAGTAAAACAGACTGGTAGATTTTGTCTTAAAATATTATGCTAATGAGGAATGTTCCTATGCTTCATATTACTAAAATTTAGATCTGTAAATTATAAATTATAAAAATTAAGCAAATTTTGCTATTTAATTAAATCTCCTACACAGTGCATGCATTATGAATAAGGCACTTGCAATGTATAAAAGATAGTATAGTTTAGAAATTATATTCACTTACAAAATTGAGAAAAATTAAACTATATATTCTCAAAGCAAGAACTATTCTAGTTACCTAGATACCAGTTCAGTTCAGTCGCTCAGTCGTGTCCCACTCTTTGCGACCCCATGAACTGCAGCACGCCAGGCCTCCCTGTCCATCACCAACTCCCAGAGAATACACAAACTCATGACCACTGAGTCGGTGATGCCATCCACCATCTCATCCTCTGTCATCCCCTTCTCCTCCTGCCCCCAGTCCTTCTGAGCATTCGGGTCTTTTCCAATGAGTCAACTCTTTGCATGAGATGGCCAAAGTATTGGAGTTTCAGCTTCAACATCAGTCCTTCCAATGAACACCCAGGATTGATCTCCTTCAGGATGGACTTGTTGGATCTCCTTGCAGTCCAAGGGACTCTCAAGAGTCTTCTCCAACACCACAATTCAAAAGCATCAGTTCTTCGGTGCTCAGCTTTCTTCACAGTCCAACTCTCACATCCATACATGACCACTAGAAAAACCATAGCCTTGACTAGACAGGCCTTTGTTGGCAGAGTAATGTCTCTGCTTTTTAATATGCTTTCTAGTTGAGTCATAACTTTCCTTCCAAGGAGTAAGCGTCTTTTAATTTCATGGCTGCAATCACCATCTGCCGTAATTTTGGAGCCCAAAATAATAAAGTCTGACACTGTTTCCACTGTTTTTGCATCTATTTCCCATGAAGTCATGGGACCAGATGCCATGATCTTAGTTTTCTGAATGTTGAGCTTTAAGCCAACTTTTTCACGAATCAATTCTAATGAGATGGATGAAACTGGAGCCTCCTTCAACTTTCATCAAGAGGTTTTTTAGTTCCTCTTCACTTTCTGCCATAGGGGTGGTGTCATCTACATATTTGAGGTTATTGATATTTCTCCTGGCAATCTTGATTCCAGCTTGTGCTTCTTCCAGCCCAGCGTTTCTCATGATGTACTCTGTGTGTAAGTTAAATAAACAGGGTGACAATATACAGCTTTGATGTATTCCTTTTCCTATTTGGAACCAGTTTAGACACCAGTAGGAATTAACTAGAGTCCAAAGCAAGTGAAGAAGCATGATATACCAAGTTAATTCTAATCTCTTTTACATTATATTTGGGGAAAAAATGAGTATGACCTTTGAAATGTTTTACAAGGGAATAATTTAAAAGTTATAATTCAGTAATTATTACAGGTCTAGAATGCTAAAGAAGTAATAGCAAATTTTGGTATGAAGATTGCAAGTTACAGTTTTTTCCTGACTTTAACAGATCAGAAAAGTTTTCCTAACTTTAAACAGATCAGAAACTTGCATTTATATTAGCATTATTCATCAAGAAGAGCTGGAACAGTGAAATTTATACTCTGATTCATTTACCAACAATAAATTGTCTACATTACAATTATAAAGCATATCATGAAATAAGGACTTCTTGGGTGGCCCTAAGTGGTAAAGAACCCACCTGCCATGTAGAAGACTTAAGAGATGCAGGTTTGATGCCTAGCTTGGGAAGGTCAGATGGAGGAGAGCAAGGCAATCCACAGCAGTATTCTTGCCTGAAGAATCCATGGACATGGACAGAGGAGTCTTGAGGGCTAAGTCGGTGGGGTCACAAAGAGTTAAACACAAGGGAAGTCGCTAAGAGTGACTTGGCACAGCAGATACAGCATCATGAATAAAATTATTTAATTATTTTAAAAAGCCTTTTATAAGCATAATTGACTAAAATTTATATGTTTATGTTTATCATGACTGCATTTAAGAAAACAAATTTACTAACAAATTAACATACGTGGTACTGTACATTGTTTTCTTATAAAAGTTAAATAAAATAATACATTAATAGGTGCATGTATGTATATATATATTTGTATATGTTTGTTTGATAGCATAACTCATAGAATATTTTATAATACATTTGATTTTTACAAAAACTCTACAAATCTTTCATGGCATTATGAACAGTTATTTAGATAAATAAGATTCAATTATTTGATTCTTTGTCTAGAATTCTGCAAAGCAATTGAAAGTCACTTTATTGTAACTTGTATATGAAAACTGCTACATCATATGGATTGTGATCATATGTAAGATTTTGCTTTTCAACCTAGGTATTTATTATCATTAATAATTCTTATTCAGGGAAAGTAGTTTTGGGCATATTGAGATTCATCAACTTAATAAGAATTATCTATCACATTAGATTTACTGAGATAATTTTGCCAACTTGTTTTTGTTACTATTTATTGATATAAATAATTTACTGGGAAACAGCATTTAATTGTAACAGCATTTTTAAAGGCATAATGAGCTAATCTGTTAGCAGCCAATAGTTTTATTATGGTAACCAGCTTTTGTTATGGTATCCAAAGAGCATAAACTGTAAGAAATAAAATTTACATATTTGATTTTGTAATAACAGGTAGATTTCATATTTTTATTTGGAAAGGTGTGATTTTGTAAAATAGTAAAGTCAGAACTAGCTTATCTTTTTTTAAACATTCTATGTATCTATTGCTGTTGTTGTTCAGTCACTCAGTCATGTCTGACTCTAAGTGACCCCATGGACTGGAGCATGCCAGGCTTTCCTGTCCTTCATTATCTCCCAGAGTTTGTTCAAACTCATGTGCCTTGTGTCAGTTTTCCCATCCATCTCATCCTCTGTCACCCTCTTCTTCTCCGGCCCTCAATCCTTCCTAGCATCAGGATCTTTTCCAATGAGTCAGCTCTCCACATTAGGTGGCCAAAGTATTGGAGTTTCAGCTTCAGCATCAGTCCTTCCAATGAATATTCAGGATGATTTCCTTTAGGATCTCCTTGTGGTCCAAGGGACTCCCAACAGTCTTCTCCAACACCACAGTTTGAAAGCATCAATTCTTTGGCACTCACCTTTATGGTCCAAATCTAACATCCATACATGACTACTGGAAAAACCATAGCTTTGACTAGAGGGACCTTTGTTGGCAAAGTGATGTCTCTGCTTTTTAATATTCTGTCTAGGTTGATCGTAGCTTTCCTTCCGAGGAGCAAGCATATTTTAATTTCATGACTGTGATTTTGGAGCCCTTCTAAAGAAAATCTGTCACTGTTTCCACTTTTTCCCCTTTTATTTACCATAAAGGGATGGGACCAGATGTCATGTTAGTTTTTTGAAAGTTGAGTTTTAAGCCAATTTTTTCACTCTCTTTCGCCCTCCTCAAGAGGTTCTTTAGTCCCTCTTCATTTTCTGCCATTAGAATGGTATCATCCTCATATCTGATGCTGTTGATATTTCTCCCAGAAACCTTGTTTTCAGCTTGTGATTCCTTCAGCCCAGCATTTGGCATGATGAACTCGGCATATAATTTAAATAAGCAGGGTGACAAAATACAGCCTTGATGTACTCCTTTCCCAATTTGGAACCATTGTTCCATGTCCCATTCTAACTGTTGCTTCTTGATCTGCATACAGGTTTCTCAGGAGCCAGGTAATGTGGTCTGGTATTCCCATCTCTTTAAGAATTTTCCACATCTTGCTGTGATCCACACAGTCAAGTGTTTAATGTAGTCAATGCAGCAGAAGTAGATGTTTTTCTGGAATTTCCTTGCCTTTCCTATGATCCAACGGATGTTGGTGATTTGATCTCTGGTTCTTCTGCCTTTTCTAAAGTCCAGAACACTTGAAAGTCCTCAGGATGTGGTAGGGGTGTACTGTGTGTGGTAGTTTGAACATTCTTTGGCATCACCTTTCTTTGGGATTAGAGTGAAAGCTGACCTTTTCCAGTCCTGTGGACATTGATAAATCTTCCAAATTTGCTGACATATTGAGTCCAGCACATTAACAGCATTATCGTTTAGGATTCTAAATAGTTCAGCTGGAATTCCATCACCTTCACTCACTGTTTTTGTTGTAAATCTTCTTTTTTTTTGTCCATTGGCAGTTTTTTGACATTGCCATGACCCACTTCATGCTGTCCTTATGGTTGAAAGACAGGGCCCACATGATTGACTTCTCTACCGTACTGTCAGTTGAACATCATTTTTAATTTTGTGCTATTTGGACATTCGATTTTCTATCTATTGTCATTATTTCCAGCAAGGTCAGTTTCTTTGATTACACTTTCCTGATTTTGTTTTCCCTCTTATCGCTCTACCAAGTGTATTTTCACTCTGCTTCTCTGACATTTCAGTCTCTATCCACTCTGAAAATACTGATATAATAAACAGCTCATTTTTAGCACATCTACTTGACATAGACTTCCGAGTCAGAAAATACCCTCTTCTCTGGATTTACTGGCACATATATGCTTGAAGTTCATAATGCACATGTTCAACACAAATATCTCTTCAACCACTTACCCACAATTCAAACATGTTATAAGTAAAATTAAGTAACATTTTATTCAATAATTATTCATTGCAAGGCTCATTGTCTCATAAAATGGTAATAAATAATGTCTAAACTAAACGTTTAGATTCATCTTTACGCTATCTTATTTCTCCACTTCTAGTCTGTCATCAAACTGTTTCAATCAGCTCCCAAATATCTCTCCCACCTGTCCAATTTGTTCCCTACCTACTGTTTTTGGCAGTCTTGCTCCCCTCCAATCAATTCATCTCCAAGATGATGAGATTCTATTTTTAAAAATGTAGATTGAATCACAACTCTCCTGAAAGTCATCTAATGATTTCCCTTTATATAGAGAATAAAGATCTAGTTACTTACTATGACTTGCAGAATAACTCATCAATAATTCTGACATATTTCATGTTCCAGACTCTGGATATCTTCTAATACATTATTCTGTCTTATTTCTAGATTTTCACCTATGTATAGAACTCGAAACCTTTTACTTCATTTCTGGCCTGATTGGCATTACTCCTACATTTATGGTACTGTCAGATTAAGCATGCTTCTCCTTAAAGTAAATGAGGAAGAATAGAGGTACAGTTAACATAGAAAAATTGGTTTAGTTGAAAGTGATACATTCATAAGGTTATGCTATTACCCATATATATTTGAATTGTTCTTTATGAGATATTTAGCCTGTGGGAGAAAGAGTGACCATAATCAGTGCTCTCATTGACTTATAACATACAAACTTTTTAGATTGGCTATCTAATCAAAACTATGCCAAACACTAAAGCAATGGATTCAGAGCATTTTCTTTAAAAAGGAATCCAATGTCATGTTATTATGTTTCTTATTAATATATCTTAAATGCTTAACAAACCTAATTTCTGGTCAGATATTCTTAATAAAGCAAGCCCTAAATAGAAGCTGATTTCTACTATTAATTGGTTCTTAGTAGAACCAATTAACTGCCAAATATACATAAAGTGAAATGATAAGACTGACTATCAAATGACTTTTGTTGCTGTTGCTATTATACAGCATCTTTTAAATGTAAAATGAAAAATTTTAAATACTGATTAGATGAAAGAAATATTTTTTTCTTAATTTTGTATTATAATTTGTTACATTTGTCTCTTGCTTTTTTATTTTAACATTTAAACAGGAGGCTTCAACTATATGAGGATTAATTTAGAATCTAAAAATGGAATTTATCTCTAGCTTGTAATAGTATTTGGACTAACACTCAAGTAGATAGGTGGATAAAAATTGTGATTCCTATAATTTTATTCTGTTGTATTCTGATTAGAGTTTATGTTTTGATTTAAACCTTAGGAAATCCCTCTTTGTTTTTTGAAATAAAATTATAGAACTTTAGGTCATTAATTCACTTAGTTGCTATTTTTGTCTGGATTTCCAGATCATTGCTTGATGACTTTCCAAACTGGATTCGTAATCTTGTGATTTATCAGAGTTTCAACTTTTCGAGATTGCTGACTCTGAAATATTTGTCTTCAGATTCTAACCTGTATCCTGTTTTCCATCTCATTGTTGCTATCTTTCAAGTTTTGCAAAGCCAATATTATTGTTAAGAAACACATGAAGACTCACCCAAACCTCCCTTGTATTTTCTGTCCTTTTTCCTACATGAAATACATAGTTCTTTAATTATTATATATATCATGCAATCATTCAATAATTTAAAGTTTGAAAAAAAAAGTAAAAAATCCTCTAAGCCATCTCTTTCGGTTCACACACACACACACACACACACACACATATATATATATATATATATATGTTCATATATATATATATATATATGTATATCCACAGAAACAGTTTATTTAATTTCTATAAGCATTACAGATTCTGGAAGTGAAAGTTGTTAGTCATGTCCAACTATTTGTGACTCCATGGGCTGTATAGTCCATGGAATTCTCCAGGCCAGAATACAGGAGTGGGTAGCCTTTCCCTTCTCCAGGGAATCTTCCCAACCCAGGGATTGAACCCAGGTCTCCCGCATTGCAGGTGGATTCTTTACCAGCTGAACTACAAGGGAAGCTCAAGAATACTGGAGTGGGTAACCTATCCCTTCTCCAGCGGATCTTCCCGACCTAGGAATCGATCAGGGGTCTCCTGCATTGCAGGCGGATTCTTTACCAACTGAGCTATCACTTACAAGTTTGTAAAAGTAGTCAGTACTTTACCTTCCATATATCAGATAAACAGCCACATTGTCAAGGAGTAACTTGCTGGTGTAGTATATAAACTTTGATCATTTTTGTTTGTTTGTTTTTACTTTGTTTCAATTCATTTTTTTAATTGGAGGAAATTGCTTTACAATGATGTGTTGGTTCCTGCTGTACAACAGTGCAATTCAACCATGGCTATACATATACTCCTTCTCATCCTCTTAAGCCTCCTTCCCATCCCCTCATCCCACCCCTCTAGGTCATCACAGAGTGCCAAGCTGGGCTCCCTGTGCTATACAACAACTTCTCACCAGCTATAAGTTGGTGTATATATGTTGATGCTACTTTTTCCTTTTGTTTCACTCTTTTCTCCCCCCACTGTGTTGACAAGTCCATTCCCTATATCTGCATTTCATTTTGGATGCCTAAAAACAGTAATCTTTTTCTTAAAGCAAGCTCATATTTATGGCTTTCTTTTGAATAGGTTGCATGAAAACCTTTTAGGATAGTCAGATTTAGAAGTGCAAAGCCTCTTTGTGTTAGTTTGCTTCCATACCTCTCATTCTCTGCAACAATGAGAGGGTGTACAGCACTCTAATGCAATTCTATATTAGATGATTATATTGGAAGTCCTCAAGAAGCAAAAGAGGACATGTAGATACTTTACTAAAAATAGACAAAAGAAACAGTGGAAACACTGTCTCAGATTTAACTCTCTTATAGATTCTATTTTAGAAATTCTTATTTAATCAATTTTATTCCTCACATTATCAATGCAGTCAACTTCCTTTCCTACTTTTATGTGGCAATCATTAATTCTTCTTATTCTATGCTTGATATTTTTCTTGCATATGGAGATTCTCATCCCATAAGAGCTACATTGGATCATTTTATTTTCTGTATCCAATAAACCATACTTGGAAGTAATGTGTGACTCTTCTGGGCAGACCCTTAAGAGTTGTTCACTTTATACTAGCTTTCCTGCCTCTGTAACCATGGTAATATGTTTGAGGTGAAGCTTTTGTCTGCCTGAATCTCTGAATACCTATGATAAGCAGAGAATTTTGTTTGACCTGTGATAGAAATGGGGTATAAAGAAATAATTTTTTGTTTTAATCCATTTAAATTGGTATTTGTTTTGTTCTTTTCACAGCCATATATTCAAATCTTTACTGAATTAGAGTTTCCATACCAACCTCCATTCTCTACTTATTCAACTTTTCTATACATAATCATCTCAATCATCTCTCTAAAGCTCAGCTCCCACCATGACTTCAAAATACTATGTATTTCCTCACTATGGTAAGTTGAATACAAAATTTTTGGCTCTAAATTTGAGATTTTTATATTCTCATCAAAGCCACTTTGGCAGAAGTTGTAAAATATTTGGATACATTGGATAAAAGCAGAAAAGAAGCAAATCACAATTTGGCAAGTTTTAATTCTGCAACACTTGTTGAAAATGGCGTACAAGGATGACCGAGTCAACAGAAGGATTATTCTCACAAAAGAATCACTGATATTGGAAAAAAATATCACTGTCTTAGTCTGTTTATGTTGCTACAACAAAAATACTATCGATTGTGTGGCAATAAGTTTCCAGATATTACTAGCGCATCAAAAGATTATAGAGGCATGCAAATTAAGCAAAATGGGTAGAATTTTAGAGAAACTCAACAAAAGAAAATGTACTATTATATGAAGGTCTTTTCTTTTCTTTAAGTATTACCTTCTTAAACTCCTAATTAATGTTTCTAAAAATTCAGAAATTTTTCTTTCAATTTGCTCTCTTTTCTAAAAGGATTTTCTAATCATTGATAAGGATTTATTTACTCTTTTATCAGTTCTTTAGCATTCTGTTTATAGCTGTCATAGTATTCTTCCATTCACAGACTTGTTATAATACATATTCATTGTATTTCCTTTATAAATATTTTCTATTTTTTTGAGTGATTACCATATATTAACCTTTTTCCAGTCAAATCCAGTAACTTGCTTATTGTTAACCTTTAATAAATTTCTACAAACTGATAATAGTGGTTGAACTAATCATCTAAATTTTAAATAAAAATAATATACCATGATATCTTCCTTTTGCACCTGGGATCTAGTCTCTAGTCTTCATCATTTTCTGTTTATTAAGTGGGTGACATAAATAGGCTGTGTCATCCACTACCTAAGCAGAGTCATCAAGAATGAGATTAGTGCTTTATGAAAGATACCTAGAGAGTCCCCATCTCCCTTCTGCCATGCCAGGACACAGGGGAAAGAGGGCTGTCTAGGAACCAGAAAGCAAGAGTTTGCCAGACATGGAAGGTGATCAGGTGGTTTGATCTTGAGCTTTTCAGCCTTCAGAATTGTGAGAAATAAATGTTGGCTTTTTCTAAGTCTCTCACTTCTATGGCAACAAATTAAGAGAGAAATCAGTACCAAGAAGTGAGTATATACACTCACTATTACAAACACCAAAAAAAAAAAAAATGTAGAAGTGACTTTGGAAGTGCTGGTTGAGGCTGAGGCCAGAAACATTTTGAGGTACATGACAGAGCCTATCATACCATAAATAGACCTTTAAAGGAGATTCTGGTAATGGCTCAGAGAGAGAAGAAGAGAGCTGTGTTGAAAGTCTTAGTCTTGTTAGAGAACACATGAAAGTGAAGTGAAACTGAAAGTAGCCAGTCGCTCAGTTCTGTCTGACTCTTTGCAAACCCATGGAGTGTAGCCCACCAGGATCCTCTGGCCATGGAATTCTCCAGGCAAGAATATTGGAGTGGGTAGCCATTCCCTTCTCGAGGGGATCTTCCTGACTCAGGGATCAAACCTAGGTCTCCTGCATTGTAAGCAGGTTATTTACCATCTGAGCCACCAGGAAGCATAATCCTAAACAGAATATCAATAGAAATATGGACAATAAAGGCCACTCTGATGAGAACTCAGATGGAAATGAGGAACGTGTTTGACACTGGGGGAAAGGTGTTTCTTGTTATAAAGTGGAAAAGAACTTAGCTGTATTGTGTTCATGGCCTGGTGTTTTGTGGAAGGTAGAAATTACAAGAAATGAAATTGGATGTTTGGCTGAAGAAATCTTTAAGCAAAGTGTTGAAGGAATGACCTGGTTTTTCCTGAAAGTGTATCATGAAATGTGAAATAAGAACAATGACCTGAAGATGAAATTGTGAGTCAAAAAGGAAAAAGAGCTATAACATTTGGACAATTTTCTTGAAGGGCTTCCCAGGTGGTTCAGATGATGAAGATTCCTCTTGCAATGTGGGAGACCTGGGTTTGATCCCTGGGTTGGGAAGATCCCCTGAAGAAGGGAACAAATACTCTCTATAGTATTTTTGCCTAGAGAATTCCATGGAGAGGGGAGCCTGGCTGATTACAGTCCATGGGGTTGCAAAGAGTCAGACAGGACTGAGTAACTAAGCATGGCTTGTGAAGGAATGAGAGAACCTGTTTGGGAGAGAATACAGGGTGGGGCCACGTGGCCACTGAGAGATTAGTCAGGCCTCTCAACAGAAGGCAGGGACTGCTGTCCAAAGCAATAGAAGAATAGCCCAAAGCCATTTCAGAAATTACCAGGGCTGCCCCATTTCTCAGGGGCTCTGAGTTCAATTTTTGTGGGCAGACAGGTTTCAAAGGAGAGACTGCTGGCCCTTATGGAGCAGGTCACATATTTATACCATTTGGGCTTCCCTGGCGGTTCAGACGGTAAAGAATCTGCCTGCAATGCGGGAGACTTGGGTTCAATCCTGGGATTGGAAAGATCCTCTGGAGAAGAGAACGATAACCCACTCCAGTATTCTTGCCTGGCAATCCCATGGAAAGAGGAGGCTGGTTGGCTACAGTCCATGGGGTTGCAGAGAGTCAGATACAGAGCAATTAACAAACAAATATACCATAATCAGTAAATATATCTGGGGGCCAGAATGACAAATTAAATATGAAAAAATGCTGTTAATATTGTTTAACTTGCTGTTAAAATGTTTAAATATTAATAAAATCACACCTAAGATATCATCCATAGGTATATTTCTACCATAAAAATAGTACCAAACCTTAGAGTGAGGCAGCAGTCTCTACAAAACTTGAAAATGAGAATCAAGAATTTAGTCACACCTTCATTTGTCATGTGTTTGTGACATATCCTAATCCCTTTTCAGTTGCACTACAGGTCTTGACTTCTCTCAATAAATCTAGCTACAGTGATCAACTCTTTGGGGAATTTTAAGCATATCTTTTTTATATACTAATCCAAAAATGATTGTCATTAAAATAAAAGAGCCATTATCTTTCTATTAGCTGCACCATTCCATCTCATTACAAAGGAGGTCAGAATGTAATGAAATGTCTCACACCTCAGGTTTTGAATGAGACAGCAGAGAGATTAAGAACAAGAGGACCATGATGCATTTCATATCAGAAAATATATTCACAAGCGATCCTCAAATTTGTCCTTTAGGGTTATGCAGTTTTACTAAGTGGCCCAGGTAGATTTACTTCTTTTTCTACTGTCAGAAGTAAAAAGTTATATCTTGTCTTAACACAAAAAAGAAAGAAAGAAACCCTACATCCTTCAAACTCTTTTAAGGACTCTTTTTCTTTCTATCTACAGATATACACTCACTTAGCAATGGGAATTATGACACACTTTGCCTATTTATTCCCTGATAACAATGTTTTGAATAGCAATGAGTTAATTTAGAATTTACGATAATCTTTAGAATACTTTATACACTCACTACCGTTGTTATGATTCACCTATTATTTAAATATTTCAACTTTTGTGTGTGGGTATGTCTGTCAATGTTATTCTTATCTAGTTAGTAATATCTTAGTTCCCAAATCAATTTTAAGCTTATTTAAAATAAGAACCTCTATTATATTTTATTTAACTCAGTATTTCATCTGACAAGCACAATCACATACAAGAAAACAATGGTCCATAAAAATATTAATAATGATAATATTTGTTGAATAACCTGTTTGTATTAAATTTCAATTAGCAATATACTTATTTATTTTAATCCTTGTTTCAACCCTATGAAAAAGCTTTTTTTATTTCAGAAATACTAGGATGTTTTAATTAAGAATTAAAGATCATCGAGATTTGGAAACTTGACCATTTTCACATGACCATTTCACAAATGAAAAAGCCTACAGTTTCAATACTATAATATTGACAAATACTTGATATAACTATTAGAAAAAACTGGTTTATTTTACTCCATTTCTCCAGACAGTGGGACTAATCAATGACTCTTTTTTGGCCCCATTGACCAGTGATCAAATCCATGCCCCTTGCCGTGGGAGCACAGGCTTAACCACTAGACTGCCAGGGAGGCCCCATATTTGACTCATTAAAAAACAAACAAATAAAACCCCACATTTTCTCAGCTAAAACTTTCCCAATCATCTGTAAATGTTATGTCATGCCATGCGTTTGATCCCATGGTTAGCTTATCTTAATAAATTAAGTGCTGTTATAATGTATATGGGAGGCTTGCTTGCAGCTCAGATGATAAAGAATCTACCTATGATACAGGAAACCTGGGTTCAATTCCTGGGTCGGGAATATCCTGGAGAAGGGAATGGCAACCCACTCCAGTATTTTGCCTGGACAATCCCCATGGACAGAGGAGCCTGGCTGCCTTACAGTCCATGGGTTCACAAAGAGTCAGACACGACTAAACAACTAACACTTCATCATGTATGTGTGATCTCATTTATTTAAAACTTAAGAAAATAAGTATTAATCAACCTCAGTTGTTGTTAACAGCAATATTTCAGAGATTCAGCTCTTCCTATAAGACATCAATTTAGCTATCACACAAATATTTTATTATAATATTTGCAAGTATTTGCATATATCTTAATTTCTATTTTACAGCAATATAATGAAAATATAACAACTTGATTTCAGTGTTTTCATCAGATATCTGATGATCACATAAGAAAACATTTTGCTGAGAATGATGAAAGATAAGAATATACTGCATATTAAGTCTTCCGAATTATTTTAAAAAACTTAAATTACAATTGAAAATTATTAAATTATTCAGTATTATTTAAAACAACCTTTGTATTAAACAACTGAGAAAAAGTATACTGTATGTCTTTTATTTTCTCAAAACTGTTAGCACTCATCAATATTGTAAGCAGATGGATTTTCAGTATTATTTATTTATAATAAATTAGTAATTTAATATGATCATTTTTTCACCTTATACTTAATAACATTTGGTATTCCTTCCTTCATTAGGATTAAAATACACAGAACCAAATATATATAAAATATGTTCAATGTAAAATCAACTTTCTCAATGGGGTATTTTCCTAACTCAATTCATCCAAACACCTGGGGTACTGTGTTATACAGATGCATCTAGAGAGGGCCATACAGTATAATTGTTAGAAGCTGGAACACAAATTTCCAACTTCTATTTATGCATCTATAAAACTAATAACTGTCCTTTAATACTCGGTAGTATAAATCATTTTGTTAAAGCTATTTAAAATTTTAATTAAATCAATAATCCTCTCCATGAATTTGTGCTATGAATAGATTCTTCTTTACTTTCCTCCTAACTTATTTTCAGATATGATTCTTATTTTCCTGCCACATTCTAAGGACTCAAATTGGAATGAGAAGCAAATAAAATAATAGCAATAAATAATATCTCCTGGGGAAAGTTAATAAAAATTCTTTATTACCCTGTTGGTTGATGATAAAGAATTTTTGTTTATCTGATCTCTTTAAAACTCAAAAAATAAAATGATAGAAATTTGCAGGCAGAAAAATTGCTTTTTTAATGTTCCATTATCACTGCAGTTCGTGACATCAGAGAATATTTATACTTGCATTTTTCTTCTGCTTCTGACTGGAATTGCAAAGATGTCTCTTTTAGTAAGACAATTAAATGTTCAGCCATAGTATAAACTTTGACATGAATAACATCTGACACACAATAAGTAGTTAATTAATATCCATGCAATGAATAAGTTAATAAGCATAAAATATGACAGATCTAACATCCTACACAAAATATACTAAATATGATTGCTCTCTTTTCTTAGTCTAGTAAATTCTATTGGCTTAGAGCATTATAAATCAGAGTCTATGAAAACTAAAAAATATGTGACTTTAGGATAAATGACAACCTTAACTCAATTTTACTTCTT
The DNA here is from genome assembly GCF_033118175.1 of Dama dama. Lineage (NCBI taxonomy): Eukaryota > Metazoa > Chordata > Mammalia > Artiodactyla > Cervidae > Dama > Dama dama. The sequence goes on along the minus strand of NC_083710.1, from coordinate 63,210,026 downwards.
TCATAATGTAGTATTTATAAATGCCTATTAAAATTTGTATACACTAGTCCCAATCATAGTCTAATTAAGTGATGTCTGAATGATGGCAAAGTTTGCAATTTTGATACTATATACATACTATAAAATGTGGAGCATGTAGAAAAACTTAGCTGAGAAATGAGCAGTAATTAAGATTTTCTAGAAGGTGGGAAACTAAAGAAAGATAAGAAATATTAAAACTAAAAAATAAAAGATATAATTTGCAACAATCTTCTATGCTTACCTTTTCTTCATTACATTCATCCTTTAACCAGTAATTTTTATGCATACGTGTGCTTAGATGCTCAGTCATGTCCGACTCTTTGTGACCTCATGGACTGTAGCCCACCAGGTTCCTCTGTTTATGGGCTTCTCCAGGCAAGAATACTGGAGTGAGTTGCCATTTCCTTCTCCAGGGCATCTTCCCGACTCAGGGATCGAACACGGTCTCCTGCACTGCAGGCAGATTCTTTAATGCTGCTGCGGCTGCTGCTAAGCCGCTTCAGTCGTGTCCGACTCTGTGCGACCCCATAGATGGCAGCCCACCAGGCTCCCCCATCCCTGGGATTCTCCAGGCAAGAACACTGGAGTGGGTTGCCATTTCCTTCTCTGCTTTACTGCTGAGCCACCACTTAATGTTTGAAACTATGTAAAGAAATTAAAAGACGCTTAGTCCTTGGAAGGAAAGGTATGACCAACCTAGACAGCATATCAAAAAGCAGAGACATTACTTTGTCCACAAAGGTCCATCTAGTCAAGGCTATGGTTTTTCCAGTGGTCATGTATGGATGTGAGGGTTGGACTATAAAGAAAGCTGAGCGCCGAAGAATTGTTGCTTTTGAACTGTGGTGTTGGAGAAGACTCTTGAGAGTCCCTTGGACTGCAAGGAGATCCAACCAGTCCATCCTAAAGAAGATCAGTCCTGGGTGTTCATTGGAAGGACTGATGTTGAAGCTGAAACTCCAATACTTTGTCCACCTGATGCGAAGAATTGACTCATTGGAAAAGACCCTGATGCTGGGAGGGATTGGGAGCAGGAGGAGAAGGGGTCGACAGAGGATGAGATGGTTGGATGGCATCACAGACTCAATGGACATGGGTTTGGGTAGGCTCCGGGAGTTGGTAATGGACAGGGAGGCCTGGCGTGCTGCAGTTCATGGGGTTGCAGAGTCAGACACGACTGAGCAACTGAACTGAAAGAACTTGAGTATGAATTATCCTTAAAAAAGTTAGAGCTACTCAAGTGTTTTAGGAGCTTAAAACATGATTCTAGAATGATTGTAGAAGACATGAAGAAATGAATTTGAGGAGGTAGACCACAGAGAACAGATCAATCAGGACTTTACCACAATAGTAACAAACAAGCTGGGGGAGAGTCTTGAACAAAGGCAGAGAAAAATAAGCAATTTCAATGAATTTCCTTTATGACAGTCAACTAAAATATGCAAATCCCAGGGCCATATATATGAAGGATTGAAGGAAAAGTATTTTTTCCATATAGGGGTAGTAATATGTGAGATTACATGTCTCTATAATATAATTTTGTCTGAACATGCATATGTATTTCGCAGTTCCTGGGACTGGTTGGTTGTCCAATGAAAGCTTCTGAAAAAAAAATTCAAGCTGATGAAATTTCCGTGGATCTAATTAATTTCCTAAATTATTTTCAAGGTTTTGATAAATAGTTCTGAAGTTTAAATAGTATGACAATGAAGAAACGGTGCTATAGATCAAGAGCCGCAACCTCTGGGAACTAATGCCTGTTAATCTGAAGTGGAGCTGATGTAATAATAATAGAAATAAAATGCACACTAAAAGCCATATGCTTGAATCATCCAGAAACCATTTTTCCATCACCTGGTCCATGGAAAAATTGTGTTCCATGAAATCAATCCCTGGTGCCAAAAAGACTGGGAACCACTGCTATAGAATATAAACTTTTGAATTTTAGACGAAGGTTTTTATTTTTTATTTTTTAATGCTCTTGATTTGCCCCGTATGTGGTTTATTTGTCTGATTATCCATCTATATCTGTCTCTCAGTTAATAGCTCAGCTATTGTTTCTTTATTTTGTTGCTGACTTACCTGAAGCCTTTAATTGTGTACAGGTGCCAGGATTTAAATCTAAATGGAAAATTATGATACAATATGGTTTGTGCAAAGTGGGTACCTGGATCAAATACAGTTTTTACTTATTCTGATATTCCTAGTTTTAGTAGACATAGCCATCTGCTGCTTAAAATCTTCCAATGAAGAATTATTTTAATAAGATATGAAACAGGTGAATGGTACATGCAATGTTAGTTTATTACTGTAATTCCATTAATTGTAACAAGTTTCTGAAGATACCTCTTTTATTTGGCTTTATAAAGATGCATTTAGCATGTAATTAGTAGTCAATGAATGTTTGTTATTTTAATTATATAACATATATTACCACAAAAATAACTGAATAAAAGAATAGTTCAATATTTAACAGTTTTAAAATAATTATCAAAATATTTCACCAATACAGCTATTTTAGAAAATTGTTTTGTATTTGAATGTTGAAATGTCCTCTGACCTAGTAATTTCACTTCTATGTGTATATACAAATGTGTACATACATGGAAAATGAAATGCATAAGAATGTTTTTTAGGCATAAATTTTAATAGTTCAAACTGTAAGCAAATCAAATATTTTAATACAATGGTTAAAATGGATATAGTATATGTATGTTATATATTATATTTATCATAAATAATATATATAAGACATACAGTTACAGAAATAGATATATAATATATGTGCAGTTACAAATACACATATCAAGGTTATAATGGATAAATACAAAATAAAATATTCAGAACTATGTTAGTGCATGATTTTTTAAATTATTGCATTATTAATCTCAATTGCCTCATACCTCCTCAAATTGTAGGTAATATTAATAGATTCTTGTGCATTTATCTAAGGCAAGAAAATGCTTGCACAAGCACATTTCTTTTTCCTCTTTTTTTTTTTTCTTTTCTGTACTTGGTATTCCAATCAAATGACACTATTTGACTTTCAATATTATAGAGGAGATGATCCATGGACTCACTTTACTTCCCATCTTTTTTGTTCTTCCTCATCTAATCTGTTTTAATTTGATCCATATCCACATGGTTAGAAGACATAACATTTGCAATCTTTCTGTTGCTCTAATATTCATATTTGTTTTAATATTTATTCTTCATATAAATATATTCAATTATCACTGCTTGTCCTTTAGCTGTAATTTCCCAAGTCATTTCTTGATTGCTTAAAGCTCATCCTCCAGTAATTTCCCAAGACAGTCTCATGAGCAAAAAATGAGTTCTTGCATGTTTAAAATAATTTTTATATCAGCTTTATACTTTAGAAAGTTTGAACTGATTACAAAATCCATGGATCACACATTCCTTAACTATACAGTAGGAGTAATTCAATTAGACTGTGGTCTTGAATGTTGCCTTTGAGAAAATTGAGACCAACTGAATTATTTTCCCTCATTAGGTAAAGTTTTTTTTTTAATATGATTTTACTTTTTGTGTACAATGATGTTATCTGACAGTTAACCACTTTTATTTAATTTTTCTAAAAACATTGAATAACATATCAATCTGTAGATTCATATAGTTGTATTCATAGAAGTATTGATATACGGCATAAATAAATAGATACTCATATGAAGACACTTGTATATGCACATTATGTATATATGCATATATTTGCACACATATAAAAATGTGCATAAATAAGAATGTACATACATAGGTATAGTACAGTAACACAGTAAACTAACATATACCCATTTTACTGTAAAAATCATTATTCCTGACCACTTAAAAGGAATAAAGAAGATCTAGAAATTTGCAGAGGCAGAGAAGATATTGTTTGAAATATCATTATTTAAGAATGCCAAAAATGTTCTGCTCACTATTACTTAGATTGTCTTGTGAAAGAGTATCACCTTTAATCCAATAATTACAAAAAAATATATTGGAGAGAACATGGTTAGGGCTGAGACAACTGGATTTGAATCTTACATCCAATAGTTACCTCCACAGAGTTACTTGCATTCATTTCTAGGGCTCTATTTTCACTTCAATAAACAACAAAATATAGTTCCATATATGTGCTATGAAAAAATAATGGTCACGTTGTTATCTCTAACTGGTAACTATTATTACTCTTCAATCACACTTTTCACATTGAAATTTAAATTGTAGCCATATCTGAAAATATCAGATACTTGTCAGATTCACAATAATCTAATTTTAACTGCTTATTAATTGCTATAATTATTCATGCATTGTTATAAAGCAAATATTTATTAATTTCTATTCCCCATATACTTAAGTAAGACATTGTTTTTACTTTCAATATGCTTCCAAACTCATGTGGGAGACAAAAATCAACAGAAAATTTAATCTGAGGCAATCAATTTCAATATATATATAAGTAAAAACATCTCAGTTGTGAAAGAGAAACTCTGTGTTAGTTTTGTAAGTCTTTGGAAATGAGGGCGATACAGTTTCCTGCAAAATGTAAAGGTGATTACTAGCTCACGGGAATGGAGAGAGTGTGTTGGAGACAGGAAGAAGATAAAAAACTAGAAATGCCACAGTAGTTACGGCTAGGGCATATAGGTTATGATAAGTAGAGTCGTGGAATTCAATGCCAACTTCTTCATAAAAAGTGGATATTATGCTAAAGATGAGAAGATGCTGACAGACTTTAAAAACATTCAGGAAGACCCGAAGTATTAAATTATGTATTTTTGAATTACCACTCTGAATTCTGAATGAGTGAAGACACTGAATAGAGACTAGCTTGGCTATAGTCTGGGAGACTTAGAAACAGGCCATTTTAATTATTTAGGCAAGAGATGACCATCAGTCAGTTCAGTCTCTCAATCCTGTCCAACTTTTTGTGACCCCATGTACTGTAGTGTGCAAGGCTTCCCTGTCCTTCACCATCTCCCAGAGATTGCACAAACTCATGTCCATAGAGTCAGTGATGCCCTCCAATCATCTCATCCTCTGTCATCCCCTTCTCCTCCTGCCTTCCATCTTTCCCAGCATCAAGGTCTTTTCAAATGAATCAATTCTTCACATCAGGCCTTATAGAGATGACCATAACCTTAATTTAAGGAATAGAAAATTCAAATAAAAGTAGTTGATTTTATCACATATTAATGCATGTCTGTGGAATCTAGAAAATGGTACAGGTGAACCTATTTGCAGGGCAGGAATAGAGAAGAAGATGTAAGGAATGAATGCGTGGGCACTGCAGGGGTTTGGATGACTTGGAAGATTGGAATTAACATATATATGCTGTCAAGTGTAAAAGAGATAGCCAGTTGGAACCTACGGTACAGTGCCGGGAGCTCAGCTCTCTACTCTATGATGACCTAGATGGATGGCGTGTGGGCAGGGTAGAAGAGGGATATCCAAGAGGGAGGGAATATAAGTGTACATGTAGTTGGTTCACCTTGTTATATGGCAGAAACTAACACAAACTTGTAAAGCAACTATACAATTTAAAATAAAATAAAGTAGATGATTTCAACTTCACACATTGCTGATGGTGTCTCATATAATACAACCACTTTAGAAAAGTTTTACAGTATAATATAAAGTTAAATATATATCTATCTTTGATTAAGCAATTTTATTCATAGATATTGAGCCAATTACATATATATATATGCATACATACATATGGACTTCTATATCTATTTCTCAAAACTGTTATATATGTGTGTGCATGCTAATTGGCTTCAGTTGAGTCTGACTCTTTGCGACCCTATGAACTGTAGCCCACCAAGCTCCTCTGTACATGGAATTCTCCACGCAAGAATGCTGGAGGCGGTTGCCACGCCCTCCTCCAGAGGATCTTCCTGACCCAGGGACTGAACTCTTGTCTCTTATGTCTCCTGTATTAGCAGGCAGGTTCTTTACCACTAGTGCCACCTGGGAAGCCATATATATGTGTGTGTGTGTATATATACATATATGTATAAAACACAAAAATATTTATAAGAACATTCTTAACAACTTTATTCATAGTAGATGCAAACTAAAAACAATGAGAAGACAAGAAAATGTATCAAGAGAAGGATAAATAGACAAACTGTTGCATAGTCATACGGTAAAATATTACTCAGCAATGAAAAGATGATACTGACATATGTAACTTAATGGATTAAATCCACATACTTTATATGGACAGGAGAACTGATATACATGCACACACATATAAGAGTATTAGAGTATTACTCAATTAATATGAAATATCTCAATTCCTTCAAATGTGACCCCCTCATTTACTATAAAACTGTTCCCAATTTAGATATTCAGTTGCTGTAATATTCAAAGTTAATAGAGCCAACAAAACAGAAAAAAAAAAAAAAAAGAGTGAATTACATTAGCAAGCACACCCCAAAGGGCAAAATTTAAATATTATGGCTGAAATGCAAGTGGCTAATTTGACTTAACACAAATGTGGAGTAATAATGGGATATTAAACACAGTCACATAAAACAAATTGTGAAGACCAGTATTTCAGGTAGCATATATCTATAAGAACTAGATCATATTATGCTCTTTGATTCTCTAGTTTCTTGTCCTCAACAGAGTTGTCAATTGTAACCATGATGCTCCCCTAAACCCAACCATGACATGCCTTGTCTTTGAAACCTCCTCTTACCAAAATCATAATCTGATTGAATGCATCATCTCATTTATCAGTCCTTCCCTTTTTTTTTTTTTTTAATCAATCCTTTCTTAATACAAGCCTGAAGTTGCTAATTTTTTTTGAATACTGAAAAGTAAACCTTGGTCTCCTTCTTGGAGAAAATCTCTACAAGACAGTTTCCCCAGCATGACCCTTGGTCCTCTTCTCTGTATAGCAGTTCCCTTTCTGCACTTCACTATATTTACTGTCTCTTCTCAATATTTTTCCTCTAAGATTCTTTATTAGGGATATTTTTTTCATGTATGCATGTGGAATGAGAAAACCCATTTGAAACCACTAGCTTACACCTTTATTAAAAAGTCACAATATGAATAGCTTTGTAATGAGTGCCATGGGGGAACACAATTAGATTTCAGAATTTATAGGGAAGATTGACAAAGATTAAGTACAGATTTGTACTGAGAATTGTTCGCTGTTCAAATTCTTGGGATATATAAAGATATTTAGATACATTAATATAGGACAGAAGTCATCAGATTAGAAGTCATTGATTGGGCGATCTTGTGTTTAACAAGATAGATAGGATTGATAGTGTATGAATGGCTTACAAGGGTCAAAGTGAAAATTGTTTAGTCTTTCTGGCATTGAGACACAAAAATGAATCTTGAATCTGATACATGCTCTTTCTGATATATAAGTAAAGTATTTATTTAAGTCCTTGCTTCTAGGGATTTCTCTGGTGGCTCAGACGGTAAGCCCTTGCTTCTTCAGTATAAAATATGAATAAAACTTCATAAATAGTTGAGAATATGGGAAAGATAATATATGTACAATACTTAATAAATTGTCTGGCCTATAAAAAACAAAACATGCAGTGGCAACATTTTTGTTAATAACAAGTGTCTTTTGCTCTGTGTCTTAAATTGTCTCATATTAAATTCACCAGATATTTGATGAATCAAAGTTTTTAAAAAATTAGGAGACAAATCCTCTGTGGTACTTCTTCTATAATTTAATTCTAATTTGTATTATGAAGTTGTAGTGGCTCAAAGCTAATTTCCTTATGTTTAGTCTCTGACTTGTGTAAACAAATGTATATGTCAATGCCAATCGAGACTTCCCTAAGATTAATCCTATTCCTTTTCAAAACCTTCAATGACTCCTTATTTTTACAGTAAAATACACTTCTTCAGTTTTGCATTCTTGATTTTCTGTTGAATTTATTGTCTAAAATAAATGCCCCTATTTGATTTCTAAGGCTCCTTCTATTTAATACATATAGTTTCTGCAAACTATGCCCCATAATTTCTTGCATCTCTTCCTTTACTTAAGTGTTATCTTTATGCAGAATTCTTTTCTTTTTCCATACAAGTTAAAATCATATATATACCGAAGCCTTCCAAATTATTATATTGTTGTTCTCAAAGATCTTCCATGATCTGTAATACTGTAGTAAATCTCTCCCTAATCTGAGCATGTAATTCAATAATATGTGATTTGTATTTTCAAACATGTAGGTAATTCTAAATTTATATTTTGTGTTAAGCCATCAATTAAGCCAAGTTCCTTGAGAACAGCAACTATCATTGATCCCTTTTTTTATTTCCTCAACTGGACCTAGATCACTTATGGATCTCAGTAACAGAATGTCAAAATATTTTTTCTGCCTCCAAGTGCTGACATCTTTCTAATATAATGCCATCTGCCTTCACAAAGCAAGGGCTGGCCATTCTACAGGATAATTGACTCAAAAATTAGAGTTGCAGGTTTCCACCATTTCTGACATTTTAAAAAAGGGATTCAGATAATCTTTCTTTAGAATATCATTTATGGATATAGGATATCTCAGGTATTATGCCTATAAACACAAATAAAAAAAAAAAAAAACACTGAAGGTGAGAATCTGCAAATACACTTGTCAAATGCTGCGAGGTTTGTTTTGTAAATGATTTGTGTCGCCATCAGATCAAATATTGTCAGTACCTTTTGATCATACTCATCCAGGGGCAGTTTTTGCAGTAAAAGAGTTTTCTCACATATCAGTCTTGCCATCACAGGAGTACAGTGGTTCACTGTAAAAGCTGATCTGCCGGGTTATGTCTACTCTAAATAGTACTAATTGAATGATGAAAAGACTGCCAAGAGGTGTGACACTTAAAGGGAATTATTTTGCGGACTTTAGGAGTGGTTTGCCTGTAATGAATGAAGTAGTCTGTGATCTATGATGAAAGTTTAACCAACATCTTCATTCATTGATGTGACTTTTACAGATTGAAATGCACATCTGTAAAATATAGTTTCGTGATACTAGTTTAACAAGAATTTTTTTTTAAGACAAGACCATTTTAAATGTTTTTTCTTTTGCACCTATTCCTGTTGATGGATAAGCAATATCATGGTACATCCCTAAGAAGTGGAAAACATCAAGACAAGCTACAAAGGCTTGATGTGGGAATATTTGATTGCCAGTGCCAGTTTCACAGCACTGTGATTTTTGGACAAGTTAATTAATTTTTAAAATTGTTTTCATAAACTGTAATATCATAAAAATAAAATATCTGCCTGTATTATTTTCCATAAATGTAGGTAAGATTAATTGAAGTAACAGATGTGAGTATGTTTTAGTTTGTGAACTATAAGGTGAGGTAAATACACTGTGAATATGTTAATTAAAATTGGAACATAATGAAAACCAGGGTGTGTGTGTGATGTTGTTTCTGACTCTCTGCGACCCTATGGACTGTACTCCACCAGGCTCCTCTCTTCATGGAATTTTCCAGGCAACAATATTGATAGGCTGCCATGCTTTCCTCTAGAGGATCTTCACGACCCAGGGATCAGATCCCTGTCTTTTGGGTCTCCTGCACTGGCAAGCAGAAATAGTAGAAATTTGAGACAATACTCAGTAGTTATAAAAGTAGGTATTTTGGGTTTATTTTTAAATCATTCTCACAAATAGTACTTCTCAAGAATCTATTGAATTTTCAGTGACTGAAAACACCAGTATAAGGTAGCAGATATCTAAAAGAATTCATGTATTGGGATAGATCAAATAAACACTTAAAAATAAAACTTTACAGTTCAAAGCAAATGAATATGTTTCAGGGCATGGTAATAGACTAAACATAGGGAAGAACTCATTCTGAGTCATGATAAACCGAAGACACCAGAAGTCAGTTTTATATTGAGATAGCTATTAAATAGATTGTACAACACATAATTACCCTCCCCCCCAAATGAGAGAATTTATAAATAAGGAACAGGGTGTTTGCTATGACCAGTGAGTACTCTTGGCAGAACTCTACTAGCCTTTGCACTACTTCATTCTGTACTCCAAGACCAAATTTGCCTGTTACTCCTGGTATTTCTTGACTTCCTACTTCTGAATTCCAGTTCCCTAAAATGAAAAAGACATCTTTTTGGGGTGTTAGTTCTAGAAAGAACTCTAGTAGGATCAGTTTTAGAAAGAAGAATTCTACCAGCATCAGTTCTAGTAGGAAGGCAAGAAATACATGGAGTAGCAAGCACATTGGCTTTGGTGTACAGAATGAAGCAGGGCAAAGGCTAATAGAGTTTTGCCAAGAGAACACACTGGTCATAGCAAACACCATCTTCCAACAACACAAGAGAAGACTCTACACATGGACATCACCAGATGGTCAACACGGAAATCAGATTGACTATATTCTTTGCAGCCAAAGAGGAAGAAGCTCTATACAGTCAGCAAAAACAAGACTGGGAGCTAATTGTGACTCAGATTATGAACTCCTTATTGCCACATTCAGACTTAAATGGAAGAGAGTAGGGATACCCACTACAATATTCAGGTATTCAGTTCAGTTCAGTTCAGTCGCTCAGTTGTGTCCAACTCTTTATGACCCCATGAACCACAGCACTCCAGGCTTCCCTGTCCATCATCAACTGTCAGAATCTACCCAAACCCATGTCCATTGGGTAGGTGATGGCATCCAACTATCTCATCCTCTGTTGTCCCCTTCTCCTCCTGCCCCCAATCTTTCCCAGCATCAGGGTCTTTTCAAATGAGTCAGCTCTTCGCATCAGGTGCCCAAAGTATTGGAGTTTCAACTTCCACATCAGTCCGTGCAATGAACACCCACTGATCTGCTATAGGATGGACTGGTTGGATCCCCTTGCGGTCCAAGGGACTCTCAAGAGCCTTCTCCAACACCACAGTTCACAAGCATCAATAATTCTGTGCTCAGCTTTCTTTGTAACCCAGCTCTCACATCCATAAATGACCACTGGAAAAACCATAGCCTTGACTAGACAGACCTTTGTTGGCAAAGTAATGTCTCTGCTTTGTAATATACTCTCTAGATGAGTCATAACTTTCCTTCCAAGGGGTAAGCGTCTTTTAATTTCATGGCTGCAATCACCATCTGCCATGATTTTGGAGCCCCAAAAAATAAAGTCTGCCACTGTTTCCACTGTTTAACCATCTATTTGCCATGAAATGATGGTACCGGATGCTGTGATCTTAGTTTTCTGAATATTGAGCTTTAAGCCAACTTTTTCACTCTCCTCTTTCACTTTCATCAAGAGGCTCTTTAGTTCTTCTTCACTTTCTGCCATAAGGGTGGTGTCATCTGCATATCTGAGGTTATTGATATTTCTCCTGGCAATCTTGATTCCAGCTTGTTTCCTCCAACCAAGCATTTCTCATGATGTACTCTGCATTTAAGTTAAATGAGCAGGATGACAATATACAGCCTTGACTCCTTTTCCTATTTGGAACCAGTCTGTTTTTCCATGACCAGTTCTAACTCATGTTTCTTGATCTGTGTACAGATTTCTCAAGAGGCAGGTCAGATGTCCGGTATTCCCATCTCTTTCAGAATTCTCCACAGTTTATTGTGAACCACACAGTCAAAGGCTTTGGCATACTTAATAAAGCAGAAATAGATGTTTTTCTGAACTCTCTTGCTTTTCGATGATCCAGCGGATCTTGGCAATTTATCTCTGATTCCTCTGCCTTTTCTAAAACCAGATGAACATCTGAAAGAAAGTTTATGGTTCATGTATTGCTGGAGCCTGGCTTGGAGAGTTTTGAGCATTACTTTACTAGCGTATGAGATGAGTGCAATTGTGTGGTAGTTTGAGCATTCTTTGGCGTTGCCTTTCTTTGGGATTGGAATGAAAACTGACCTTTTCCAGTTTGTGGCCACTGCTGAGTTTTCCAAGTTTTCTGGCATATTAAGTCGAGCGCTTTCACAGCATCATCTTCTAGGATTTGTAATAGCTCAACTGGAATTCCATCACCTCCAGTAGCTTTGTTCTTAGTGATGCATCCTAAGGCCCACTTGGCTTCACATTCCAGGATGTCTGGCTCTAGGTGAGTGTGAGTGATCACACCATTGTGATTGTCTGGGTCATGAAGATATTTTTTGTATAGTTCTTCTGTGTATTCTTGGCATTCTGCATATTATCTTTAATATCTTCTGCTTCTGTTAGGTCCATATAATTTCTATCCTTTATTGTTCCCATCTTTGCATGATAATTTCACTTGGTATCTCTAATTTTTTGAAGAGCTCTCTAGTTTCCCATTGTATTGTTTTCCTCTATTTCTTTTCATTGATCACTGAGGAAGGCTTTCTTATCTCTCCTTGCTATTCCTTGGAACTCTGCATTCAAATAGGTATATCTTTCCTTTTCTCCTTTACTTCTCACTTTCTTCTTTTCTCAGCTATTTGTAAGGCCTCCTCAGACAGCCATTTTGCTTTTATGCATTTCTTTTCCATGGGATGGTCTTGATCCCTGTCTCCTGTACAATGTCACAAACCTCCATCCACAGTTCATCAAGCAGTTTGTCTATCAGATCTAGTCCCTTAAATCTATTTTTCACTTCCACTGTATAGTAATAATGGTTTTGATTTAGGTCATACCTGAATGGTCTACTGGTTTTCCCTGCTTTCTTCAATTTAAGTCTGAATTTGGCAATAAGGAGTTCATGATCTGAGCCACAGTCAGCTCTCAGTCTTGTTTTTGCTGACTGTATAGAGCTTCTCCATCTTTGGCTGCAAAGAATACAATCAATATGATTTCGGTGTTGACCATCTGGTGATGTCCATGCGCAGAGTCTTCTCTTGTGTTGTTGGAAGAGGGTTTTTGCTATGACCAGTGCCTTTTCTTGGCAGAGCTCTATTAACCTTTTTCCTGCTTCATTTTGTACTCCAAGGCCAAATTTGCCTGTTATTCCAGGGAGCTCTTGACTTCCTACTTTTGCATTCCAGTCCCCTATAATGAAAAGGACATCTTTTTTGGGTGTTAGTTCTAGAAGGTCTTGTAGGTCTTCAGAGAGCCATTCAAGTTCAGCTTCTTCAGCATTACTGGTCGGGGCATAGACATGGATTACAATGATATTGAATGGTTTGCCTTGGAAATGAATGGAGTTAATTTTGTTGTTTTTGAGATTGCATCCAAGTACTGCATTTTGGAGTCTTTTATTGACTATGATGGCTACTCCATTTCTTCTTAAGGTATTCCTGCCCACAGTAGTAGATATAATGGTCATCTGAGTTAAATTCACCCATTGCAGTCCATCTTAGTTCGCTGATTCCTAGAATGTCAATGTTTACTCTTGCTATCTCCTGTTTGACCACTTCCAATTTGCCTTGGTTCATGGACCTAACATTCCAGGTTCCTATGCAATAATGCTGTTTGAAGCATTGGACCTTGCTTATATCACCAGTCACATCCACAACTGGGTGTTGTTGTTGCCTTGGCTTTATCCTTTCATTCTTTCTGGAATTCAGATTTAGGTCATTCAGGTATGAAAGGCAAAATGGTTGACTGAGTAGGCCTCACAAATAGCCCTTCATAGGCCTCACCTATGAAGAGAAGTGAAAGGCAAAAGAGAAAAGGAAAGATATACCCATATGAATGCAGAATTCCAAAGAATAGCAAGGAGAGATAAGAAAGCCTTCTTCAGTGATCAGTGCAAAGAAATAAAGGAAAACAATAGAATGGGAAAGACTAGAGAACTTTTCAAGAAAAGTAGAGTTACCAAGCAAAATTATCATGCAAAGATGGGCACAGTAAAGGACAGAAATAGTATGAACCTAACAGAAACAGAGGATATTAAGAGGTGGCAAGAATACACAGAAGAGCTATACCAAAAAGATCTTCATGACCCAGTTAATCACGATGGCATGATCAGTCACCTAGAGCCAGACATCCTGGAATGTGAAGTCAAATGGGCCTTAGGAAGCATCACTAAGAACAAAGCTAGTGGAGGTGATGGAATTCCAATTGAGCTAGTTCAAATCCTAAAAGATGATGCTGTGAAAGTGCTCGACTTAATATGCCAGCAAATTTGGAAAATTCAGTGGTGGCCACAGGACTGGAAAAGGTCAGTTTTCATTCCATTCCCAAAGAAAGGCAATGCCAAAAAATGCTGAAACTATCGCACATTTGCACTCATCTCCCACACTAACAAAGTAATGCTCAAAATTCTCCAAGCCAGGCTTCAGCAGTATGTGAGCTGTGAACTTCCAGATGTTCAAGCTGAATTTAGAAAAGCCAGAGGAACCAGAGATCAAATTGTCAACATCTACTGGATCATGGAAAAAGGAATAGAGTTCCAGAAAAATATCTATTTCTGCTTTATTAAGTATGCCAAAGCCTTTAACTGTGTGATCACAACAAACTGTAGATAGTTCTTCAAGAGATGAGAATACCAGACCACCTTACCTGCCTTCTGAGAAATCTGTATGCAGGTCGGGGGCAACAGTTAGAACTGGACTTGGAACAGCAGACTGGTTCCAAGTTGGGAAAGGAGTATGTTCAAGTCTGTACTGTATTGTCACCCTGCTTATTTAACTTATATGCAGACTACATATGACAAACGCTGGGCTGGATGAAGTACAAGATGGAATAAAGTTTGCCAGGAGAAATATTAATAACCTCAGATATGCAGATGACACCACCGTTATGGCAGAAAGCGAAGAAGAACCAAAGAGCCTCTTGATGAAAGTGAAAGAGGTGAGTGAAAATGTTGGCTTAAAGCTCAACATTCAGAAAACTGAGATCATGGAACTATCATGGAACTGTGGTATTGGAGAAAACTCTTGAGAGTCCCTTGGACTGCAAGGAGATCCAACCAGTCCATCCTAAAGGAAATCAGTCCTGAATATTCATTGGAAGGACTGATGTTGAAGCTGAAAACTCTAATACTTTGGCCCCCTGATGCGAAGAACTGACTCATTGGAAAAGACCCGATGCTGGGATCGATTGAAGGCAGGAAGAGAAGGAAATGACAGAGGATGAGATGGTTGGATGGCATCACCAATTCAATGGACATGAGTTTGAGTCAACTCCAGAAGTTGGTAATGGACAGGGAGGCCTGGGGTGCCGCAGTCCATGGGGTCGCAGAGTCAGACATGACTGAGCGACTGAACTGAACTGATAAATAAGGAAGAAGAAAAAAAAAAAGTCAAGATCTATTCTGATAAACCCATGGGAAGGAAATTAGCTGAAATTGATGAAGAGAGTGAAGATCGAGCTTGAATTAGTCACAGAGCTCCCACAAATCAAATTTTGCAAGATTTTGAAATGAAAAATATTTCTGAAAGCTTAGCTTCTACAGTGGCCTTTGGTCAGATAACAGAAAGAAAACTATTCCCCAGAAAAGATGCAAAAAAAAAAAAAAAAAAACCCCAAAAACAGCGAATTCTATGTTAATTTTATGTTTCTTGATCCAATTAACAGGTTCAAGCCAGAACCAAATTTTGATTTTCAATGTTTCAGTGTTATCTTTAGTTTCAGTTCATTTGCAGATGCAATTGAATGAACTATATATATGCTATATATATAGCATATATATGTATATATATATATATATATATGTATATATAGGGATTGAATGAAATCTGATGATAAAGGATGATTGTAAAACAACAAGCATTATAATGTGAGTTATACTCCACACCGTTCCAGAAAGACTCTAAATAACTCTGATACTAACCTGGCATCAATCACAACAGTAAACCTGCTTCTGGCAACTATTCTTCATCCCCATTCCTGGTGTGTATTAAGGATTAAAATCCAATATTTTTAGTATATTTTAGAGATGGATTAACTCTCATCAGCATAAGTGGATTTGTCCCTGAGTTGCTATGCAGTAAGGCAGATCATAGAATGAGAACAAGCAGGAACTGTGCAGAAAGTGACCTGGGCTGATCTGAGGCACGTGTATTGGGTGCTTTAGGAAAATGACTTTTCCTCTCTAAGCCTCGGTTTTCACCAGTATCAAAGTGAGAGATTCAAATGTCTCTCAGAAGTTACTTACGTGTACAAAATGAAATATTCTTTATTTTTGTAATGTACTTAGCCTCATGCCTGGTACACAGAAAATCTAGAATATATGATGATTAAATATCCATCCCCAGAGTCCAGGATGAACTCATGTTTTCCTGAAGCAGTCTTAGATGATAGCATGAATTCGATGATAGTAGCCAATCCCTTTTTATATCGAGAGGAACGGTAGCATTATGGGGCTGAGAAGTCATATTTACACTGTAAATTAGGTTACAAACACTTTGCAGTCAGGGACCAAGTTGTATATGATTTCTTCATCCCCAGTGCCTAGCAAAGTGCCCAGTAAACAGTAGATGCAATAAAACTTTGATGAATGCAGCTATTAAAAGCGAAAAGGCAGAGCCAACAAACACTATCTGCCCATCAACTGCAGCAAGTGGGAATAGACCAGTTTAGATAATTTTAGTTGTTGAATGAGAAGTGAGTCTGAAGGGCTTGACACAGCCGGCTTTGAATTGAGCTGTGATACTCTTCTGTCCACCAGGGATTGAAACAATCATGCTGGGCTAGCAAGTTCTCAGAACACTTTTACCCAAAGTAGCTGTTATGCATTATGATCTAATTGCTATTGTTTTTTTCTGCAAGGGTCTTTTCCACTAAACTGTGCAATGATACATTCTATTAAAATAATATATATATGTGTGTGTGTGTGTGTGTGTGTGTGTGTGTATATATATATATATATATATATACATATATATATACACTCCTTCCTTAGTGCACACAGAAGGAAAAGAGTCATTCACATATTACTAACACAAATGTACAATTTTTCATTATCATTTTCATACGAGAGAAGCATTAATATACTAGCACCATTCATATGAAGTTTTCTAGATGGATAAATAGATTAAATGTTAAAAAAATTGTTCTATGGAAATAAAATGAAATTGGAATTGTAAAACTCAAATATTTTCATCAGTATTGGGGGGATTATAAAGAAACTAAAATGAATCTGATCAAAGTACTTGCTACAGGTAACTGTTTTTCACCTAAGGGAACTACTGACTCAAAATTTGTAAGGTCAAACTGTTTTTATAATAGTACTAAGATATTATTTCCCTTTATCAGGGTGCTGACGTTTACACTGACGGTGTCAAAGTAATGATGGTTAAAGCTACTGACGCCTTATCGCAAGACAGTACGCTTTCAGAATGTCACAGTGAAGTAGTACTAAAACTATTAATTTGGTGAATTATGGATCCTGAGCATACATCTTTTTCTTTTTTAATATGGATGTTACAAAATGCATCAATACAAAATGCATTCTCCCAAGTATTGAAATACGGTAACTATTGTTATTTTAAAATAAGTTTCTGCATTCACTATCCTCACACTTCACTGAGAATCTTATATCAACATTGATTAGGAATGTTGATCTGCAGTTTTCTTTTTCATGCTGTATGTTCAGGTTTTGTTTTCAAGGTGTTATGTTCCTTTACAGAAGTAGTTTCGTGTATCTTGGATTAAGTGATGCTGTCATTTTAGTCTTAGATACATACATTTAATTTTAGGGTTTTTGTATTTCATGTTATCATGTTATATGTACTCAATATATGAGCATAAATGATATGGAATAATTTATCATTAACACAAAAATCTTTCTCATCCCTTCCACAGCCTAAGTTATAGCCTCTAGAAAGAAAATAATTGATACTTTTAAATTTAAATTATAAGTTGTCATAAACAGTAAAAAACAGATTAATGTAATAGACAGACTTTTGTCAAATACAAATATAATGCCACATTTCAGTGAGATTTTATGAAATACAGTTTAATTTATCCCATAGATAATATTACTGAAATTGATGTGAGTGATGTTTGTTTATAATGAGAAGTCTTTTGTCATTTCTATCTTTTTTCTTATGTACATAACATTTTTCTCTGTTTTTAAGATCTTAATTATAAGCAAATTGATTGTTATGACAGTGCATTTTCCTATTTTTTTCTTATGAGCTAGGTGCATTAGGAAATATTTTGGTTGTACATGCACGCTCAGTCATGTGCAACTCTTTGTGACCCCATGGACTATAGCCTGCCAGGCTCCTCTTGTCCATAGAATTCTCCAGGCAAGAACACTGGAGTGGATAGCTATTTCCTTCTCCAGAAAAGTCAAAAGGTAACATGGTTTCCTGAGGAGGCCTTACAAATAGCTATGAAGAGGAGAACTGAAAAGCAAAGGACAAAAGGAAAGATATACCCATTTGAATGCAGAGTTCCAAAGAATAGCAAGGAGAGATAAAAAAGCCTTCCTCAGTAATCAGTGCAAAGAAATAGAAGAAAACAATAAATGGGAAAGACTAGAGATCTTTTCTCCAGTTATCAAGCTGTAATCAAGATTGCTGGGAGAAATATCAACAACCTCAGATATGCAGATGACACCACCCTTATAGCAGAAAGTGAAGAGGAACTAAAAAGTCTCTTGATGAAAGTGAAAGAGGTGAGTGAAAAAATTGGCTTAAAGCTCAATATTCAGAAAACTAAGATCATGGCATCTGGTTCCATCACTTCAAGGGAAATAGATGCAGAAACAGTGGAAATAGTGTCAGACTTTATTTTTTGTGGCTCCAAAATCACTGCAGATGGTCATTGCAGTCATGAAATTAAAAGACTCTTTCTTCTTGGAAGAAAAGCTATGACCAACCTAGACAGCATATTAAAAAGCAGAGACATTACTTTGCCAACAAGGTCCGTCTAGTCAAGGCTATGGTTTTTTCAGTGGTCATGTATGGATGTGAGAGTTGGACTGTGAAGAAAGCTGAGTGCTGAAAAATTGATGCTTTTGAACTGTGATATTGGAAAAGACTCTGGGAAAAACTGAAGGCGGGAGGAGAACGGGATGACAGGGGAAGAGATGGTTGGATGACATCACCGACTCAATGGACATGAGTTTGAGTAAACTCGGGGAGTTAGTGATGGACAGGGAGGCCCGGCGTGCTGCAGTCCATGTTGTTGCAAAGATTCGGACATGACTGTGTGACTGAACTTAACTGAACTGAAAGGGTGGGGCTCTGATTCAAGATGATTTTGACCTCATAGAAGAGGAGGAAACATCACGGATACATGTGAGCAGGGAAAAAGCTACATGTCGGTAAAGTGAGAAGAGAGCATCTTCAAATCAAGCAGAGAGGTCTGTGGGGATACCAGGCTACTGACATTTTGTCATTGGACTTCTAATTTCTATTGTTCAGTCACTCAGTGTGACGCTA
The DNA here is from genome assembly GCF_033118175.1 of Dama dama. NCBI lineage: Eukaryota > Metazoa > Chordata > Mammalia > Artiodactyla > Cervidae > Dama > Dama dama. The sequence continues at coordinate 63,190,760 of NC_083710.1, read as the reverse complement.
TGGACTGCAGCATGCCAGGCTTCTCTGTTATTCACCATCTCCCAGAGTTTGCTCAAACTCATGTCTATTGAGTTGACGATGCCATCCAAGCAGCTCATCCTCTGTAGCCCCCTTTTCCTCCTGCCCTCAATCTTTCCCAGCATCAGGGTCTTTTCCAATGAGTCAGCTCTTCCCAGCAGGTGGCCAAAGTATTGGCGCTTCAGCTTCAGCATCAGTCCTTCCATGAATATACAGGGTTGATTTCCTTTAGAATAGACTGGTTTGATCCCCTTGCTAGCCAAGGGACTCTCAAGAGTCTTCTCCAGTACCACAGTTCAAAAGCATCAATTCTTTGGTGCTCAGCCTTCTTTATTAGTCCAACTCTCACATCTATACTTGACTGCTGGAAAAACTATAACTTTGACTACACAGGCCTTTGTTGGCAAAGTGATGTCTCTATCTTCTGGAACTGTGATAAAATGAATTCCCTTTTCTAAGCCATCCATTCTGTATCATTTTGTATGGCAACCCTTGCAGACTAATGCATTGGGCTTAGCTTCTACTACAGGGGGAGCCCCTGAAGATCTCTGGTTTTCTCTCTTTGAAGCTCTCTCCTCTCAAATACTTTGCTCTGTGACTCTCAGTGTCTTAAGCTCTGTGGACTTCCAGCTCTGTTCTTTGAGAGAAAGACTCAATGATGTACACATGTCAAGTTACTTTAATTCAATTGATAAATCAAATTCCTTAATTTAAAAGGAATTCTCAGAAATAAGCAAAGTTAAAGTGCATCCATAGAAAAATTAAATAGTAATTTTAAAATATGTTGAGAGGGTAGTGAAAGATTGAAGCTGTTCAAATCTTACACCTCAAAGTTTTATGGGGTCCTCCGTGATGTTTGTCACCGTGAAAGTTTTCCAAGCTCAAATTTTATATTTCCATGATATAACATTATGCATGTTTTAACCATAAATTTTATACTAGTTTTCCTGAATAAAAATTCATTTTAGCTCAGCCTTTCACAGAATCAGTATTAATACCAAGCTTTTCTGATTTTGCCTTTCATCATTTACTACTGCTATCAGCTATTGACTTGACAGATTTTTGCAGTATCTACTGATGGTCTACAATTACATGTGAAGATTTAACTCAGATTTTCCTATCTCCTCCCAATACTTTATATTATTTGAATATTGCTATTGGTTAACTCTGTACTCATATCCAATTGGTAAATATCAAAATTTTAAAAATGTACTTTTAAAAATTCTGATATGAGCTCTGGTTTTAGGTTTCTTCATATCCAATAATTATTGCCATCAATATCCACTAATGTTTATAGCAGTGTGGTAATATACATGCTGAAATATGTGTACTATAATTAACCAGTGTGACACTTTTGCCCTCAGGCACTTTTTTATGCTCTATTACCTGTTCTGTTTAACATTATCAGGGAAATGAACTTCACAGGCAATGTTGCCCATTGCCTGTGGCCCATGACAACTGATTTTTGCCTGGGCTTGTCCAATGTGGAATGCAGCAGGGTATCAGAGGATGAAGGATCAGAGGGGCTGGTCATTTCTCTCTCCTTTCTGTCTAGCAGATCCTTGTCATTGCTGCCTGTTTTCTTAATAACTAGGAGATTGCTAAGCAAATCTTTGTGATGGCAGCTTTTGCCTTGTGGGCATGTTCTCTGGGCTCCAGTAATATCGTTATACCGTTGCCTAAGCTGTTCCATCATATATTAAACTAATTATTTATTCCCTTTGCATCCCCTCTATTTTAAATACTTAGAGAAAGTATCATGATAGCACTTACATGTGAAATTTAAAAAAAAAAAAAAGAATGACACAAATAAACTCATTTGCAAAACAGAAACAGACTCACAGACTTAGAGAGCAAACTTGTGGCTACCAGGAGGAAAGGTGGGGGGTTCAATTAGGAGTTTGGGATTGATGTACACACTGCTGTATTTAAAACAGATAGCCAACAAGGAGCTAAAAAACAAACAAAAATACTTCAAGTGGTTTGTTTCATCCTGAATGTAATCCCATTCAAACAATTTACATTAAGAAATCCTCATTAGAATATTAATTCATACTTTTTTCCTGAGGAAAAGAGCAAATTTAAATGGACAAATTAGTCAAATAGAATGGTCCATAACATCTCAATCAGTTGAGATTGTTTAGCCTCCAGAAGAATAGGAAAATGGGTGATATTAACTGGCTCAATCATGTAAAATATTAAAGAGGAGGACAACAGTCAGCTGTTATTAATCTCAATACAGAGATGGGATAAAAAAGGAGACATGCAAAGTGTTTCAAAATGGGCAAACAGCTGCTAGCAAAATAAACAAATTTAGAAAGAATTGTAACTGAAAACTAGAATATCCAATAGGGTACCAGAAACAGCTTCCCCTTAAGGCAGTTGGAAACATATTTATTCTGAAGGCATATCACATTACTGGAAGCTATGGTGAAAAATATCATTTAATAACAGACTTTATAGCTAATTTAGGGGGGTTACATTAACACGTAAACTTGGGGACATACAATTTTAATGCTTTAAATGATCTAGAGAACATAAAATCCAAATTGTTCACATTATTAACAAAATAAAGTAAGTTAACTTTTTTAAAAGTCAGGTAATCTGAAGTTTATAATGTGTACACTCAGTCCAGAAGTCAAATATTTGCCTCTTAATTCTTTATTTATTCCACTGTTTCTAAAGAGGTTAGAAACAAGGTGGTTTTCATTGGCACACTGTAATTGTGTTTATTGAATATTTGGTTGAAAAAAATAGTGGCTATATATTTATTTACTTTGGATTTAGGTAATGCAATGAATAGTCCATTGTATCACAAATACTGTAACTTAGTAAAATTTCTTATTCCAACTCCCCTTAGATGTAAGATGGAAATTGAGGTTGAAACCACAGTCATCAGAAGACAGTGTGTAGAAACATAAATAAAACTAAACACTGTGTTAAATGACCATGGTAGGTCATTCTTGCTTATCTGGAGAGCCAGCTAACTAGGACCAGTAGCTACTCCCTTTTCTTAATAAGTCAGGTAGCTTTCCTCCGGTCTAAGGGAATTGATGGCTTTTTCCTCTGTGGCAGAAAGTTTTGTCACTCACCTCTCATTCACCTCAAATTCTTCAAATTCTGGCAGCTAGATTTTTCTCAACAACTCCAGAAATAGCTAAAAGATTAGTGCCAAGAAATTCTCTCTTTCAAAAAATTGGATTATAATTGCTTTACAATGTTGTATTAATTTCTACTATACAACAAAGTGAATCCGCTATATGTATATGTATGATACATATATCCACTGCTTCTTGGACATTTCTCCCCACCCCCATGATACCCACCTAGGTCATTACAGAGCACTGAACTGACCTCCCTTTACCATACAGCAGATTCCCACTAGCTATCTATTTTATACGTGGTAATTATATATATATATATATATGTATATATATATATATATATGGCTTCCCTGATGGCTCAGCAGTAAAAGAATCTGCCTGCCAATGCAGGAGACGCAAGTTCAATCCTTGGGTTGCGAAGATCCCCTGGAGGAAGAAATGGCAAGCCACTCCAGTATCCTTGTCTGGGAAATCCCAGGAACAAAGGAGCCTGGTGGGCTACAGTCCATGGGGTCACAAAGAGTTGGACAGAACTTAGCATCTAAACAACAAGCAAAGTGCATATATGTCAGTCCTAATCTCCAGATTCATCCCACTCTCCCCTCCTTACCCCACGTCCACATGTCCATTCTCTATGTCTGCTTCTCTATTCCTGCCCTGCAAATTGGTTCATCCATCTGTTTGATTTTCTGACAAACAAGGTTGCTCTCTTGCCTTGCCCATAAGCAAGAACAGTGGGATGAAGAGAGAACATCTTCCACTGAATGCATGCCTCTGTGAGATGACTATGGGTTGGAGAATCTGTGCCTTCTATTACTTAATGTTGGCCCCAAAGTTTTCCCAATAAAGGCCATTTCTCAAGTCAAACTGTATGATATTAAGTCATCTGACTTTATATACATGACAATGATTTGAGGAATAATTTAAGATAAATTACAGTAGAGGTACAGTGCACATATATTACACATAAATGGCATGCTGGGCCTTTGTAATGCTAACAGAAATCATTTCATTTTGAAGGAAGGACATTTATGGAGTCCTGGTATATGCTAATGTGTGAACTTGTAGGCTCAAAGGTGATCAATATTGTACAACTGAGAATTGATGGTAAAGGATCTGCCAATAGTTGAGTGGCTCAAGAACAAATTTGACCATACGAGTGAGTCGATATCCCATTAGAAAAAGAGAGAACTGAAGTTCAAGAAAGACTAGATCTTCTTTCTAAGTTAGTAAGAGACTTAATATTTACACTAGAAATATAATACAAGAATAGAATTGATCATAGAAATGGAGCAAATGGAAAATTACAACAAAAAGATAAGGACAAAGAACAAATCTTCCCTGAAGCTAAATCAACACTTCTGTTAATCTGAGGGGTTCAATATACTCCTGACTGGTATCACAGGTTCCCTTGTCTTTATAATATAATTATACCTATACAGGTGGTAGAGAACACTGGATATTTATTATGGCTAGATTCCAGAGCCAGGAATTTGGAAGGTCGTTATAAGGGGTTTAAGTTAATTGAGCATTGTTTCCCAAAATATTGTCCACAAGCCACTTACACCAGAATCACTTCGGAGTTGTTATAATGTCTCTTACTTCATCCTCCTAACCCACTAAATCAAGCAGGATTCCAGGAGTGGTTCTTGGTGATCTGCATTACTTATAGACTTCTCAGGTGACTCTTATGTATAATATTGGAGAAACTTTGACCTAAGCAGATGCTATTGATTGGACAGTTGACTAAAGAGAAGGTAATATTTCAAAAGAAAGGCATGAGATATCCATCACAGATATCCTCAAATATAGGATTTTAAAAATCTGCTCCAAGTAGATAAGCATAGCTATGCCTGGAGGTGACCTTCAGTTCTGAGATTCTTTTTTTTTTTCCTTTTAAAATAGGATTAATCACCTCACTGAGTGGGTGTTAGTTCTAAGTATTTCAATTATTTTCCCTTTACACATAATTTTGTTTATGAGTCATCAAAGCTAAGCAGTTTTAAATGCAAATTGCACAAGTGCTAATAAATGATCCTCGTGTATATATGTCTTTGTTTTGAACCCAAGTTGTATTTTATTTTTTAAAATGATCATGGATCCATGCAAGGTATTTAATTATTTGATAAAAACACAGATAGGTCCCCCAGTGCGGCCCAAAGCCTGTCCCCCTGTTGTTTGGACTTTATCTTCTGACCACATTACTCAAGATATATTTCTTGTTAATTACACATATTTCAAAGGGATTAGGTATTCAGAGCTTGAGAACCCTAAGCATTTTGGTGACTTTCTAGTACACCTGACTAGCTGGTTTATCTAAAAAATAACTTTAAAATGTACCCTGAGGAAATTTTTGCAGAATAAGAGAATCTCAGACAGTAGAAAAACAGAAAGAAAAAAAAAAGAACAAGCACCAATTATGGCTGAAAATGCATTGACTAATTCTAGGTTTACTTTTTTACATATATATATATATTTTTTTTTTTTCTAAACTCATGAGCTATCATGTCAACTTACTAAAATAATCAAAAACTAGTATCTTTTCAGGGGGAGAATTCTATAAAGATTATCCAGTTTGCTTTAGTACAAAGGCACTAAGGCAGAACACCTATGGCTGCCTCCTATTTCAACCTTAGTATGATCTACTCTGTTTTCAGACAAGATTAATCCCACTCATGATCTTGGTTCTTGAGGTAAAAGCTGTTGAGGAGAAAAGCTATTGTAATGTAATGTCCTTCAGGAAAAATAGGAAAAATTTTAAGTCTGACTGGAAACACAGAGACTTTTATGACAGTTGTAAACCCTTAGAATTTTGCATTAAGAATTAGAAAACTATATTCATATTTTCATTGTTTTTTTGAGAAGAAACAATAATCTATATTCTTAATGCAGGCAGTTCAAAAATGTTTTTTTAATATTCTCTAGTGACCCTGATCCTTAGATGATGATAAAGGAACTAGCTATCACCAGAAATGAGACAGAATGGCAAGGAGAGAACAGTCTTGTATCAAAATATCTTCTCATATTTTGGTTGAAATGAGACATTTTTATTCATTAGTTGAGAGATCCCTCTTTTGAAGTGCACAATGTATTGTTTGCTGATTCGGATTTGACAGCACCTTGGTCAGTTACTGAAGGAATCCAATTTCATTTCAAATCCGTGCGACATACAGTTTTAAGCATTTCCTTTCCTGTCTGTGGATTCTAAGAACGCAATCTCTTCTGGTGGTGCATTCAGATTTTTTATGTATTCTAGAAGAAGCTTCACTTTTGATATATGTGATAGATTGAATTTCTGGCCATCCATGTCCCTACTACATAAATTGATATATATTACCTTCTTGTTCACTTTGGGTTTTACATTTTATGCCTTCTTAATTGGGTTTGGGACACTGTCCCCTACTTTCACAATCACACACATATACAAACACACAATTGCACATATTTGGTTTGCTTCTGACTCAAAAATTTTTATTCACATGTCCTAAAGTTTTAAACTAATTGTCACCAGAAAAAAACTTTTCCAAGTCATTATACATTCAGTATAGAAAACATGCCCTAATATTGAGATTGGTCGGAAGAAAATAGAGTTATTTAGGAGGAGTGATGACAGAAAATAAATCAGATATGAATAATGTAAAACTTAATATTGCATTTGAATTTTAGATATACTTTATACTTAGAAAAATATTTGGCTATACTTTGCATTATTTATAAGTAGATGCATAATGGTATTTATAAATTTGAGTGATTATATGATGAAGGCATTAAGGCCACAGCCAAGTGTGTAATGATCATTTCTGTGATACTAGGCAATAAGCATCTTTATGTAGTACTTTACCACCTGTAACATATGGGTTTTCATAATAATATAAATTTTCCATAGTTGGTGTAAGGAATATTTTGTTATATATAGAGTGTTCAGAGAAGTTTCTGATGCTTAATAAGTGCTCATGTGTTAGCTCTTATTTTGTTTTTTTAGATGATTAAAGCATAGTGTCATGGTACTATTTGTATATATCAAAAACATGTGTGTAAAATAAATAGCTACTGGGAAGTTGCTTTTTAACACAGGGTTCTGTAAAACACAGCCTGGTGCTCTGTGATGACCTGGAGGAATGGGGTGGGAGAGAGGCTTAGGAAGGAGGGTTTATGTATGCTTAAGGAGAGGCTATATGTATGCTTACAGGTGATGGTACAAAAGAAACCAAAACAAAATTGTAAAGAAATTAAACTCCAACTGAAAAAAAACAAGTGTATGAAGAAATCCTAATCTCTATAACCTAGAAATGTAAAGTTGTTTGCCAATAGGGTTTTTGTAGATATATCAGGTGAAGAAGTCATACTAGATTTCAGTTCAGTTCAGTCGCTCAGTCGACTGAGTTCAACTCGCTCAGCTGTGTTCAACAGGTCAGACCACCTGACCTGTCTCCTGAGAAATCCTCCCATCTCTTGAAGAATTTTTCACAGTTTGTTGTGATCCACACAGTCAAAGGCTTTGGCATAGTCAATAAAACAGAAGTAGATGTTTTTCTGGAACCCTCTTCCTTTTTTGATGATCCAATGGGTGTTGGCAATGTGATCTCTGGTTCCTCTGCCTTTTCTAAATCCAGCTTGAACATCTGGAAGTTCACGGTTCACGGACTGTTGAAACCTGACTTGGAGAATTTTGAGCATTACTTTACCAGCATGTGAGATGACTGCAATTGTGTGGTAGTCTGAACAATATTTGGCATTGCCTTTCTTTGGCATTGGAATGAAAACTGACCTTTTCCAGTCCTGTGGTCACTGCTGAGTTTTCCAAATTTGCTGGCATATAGAGTAGAGCACTTTCACAGCATCATCTTTCAGGATTTGAAATAGCTCAGCTGGAATTCCATCACCTCCACTAGCATTGTTCATATTGATGCATCCTAAGGCCCACTTGACTTCACATTCCAGGATGTCTGGCTCTAGGTGAGTGATCGCACCATCATGGTCATCTGGGTCATTAAGATCTGTTTTGTAGAGTTCTTCTGTGTATTGTTGCCACCTCTTCTTAATATCTTCTGCTTCTCTTTGATTAAGGGTGGTGTAAATCCAATATGACTGGTGTCCTTATAAAAAGAGGGGAAGACATACAGACACAGGATGTGAGAATGCCATGTGATGACAGACAGAGAGTGTGTTGGTCCTTTATTGGACCAGAACCTGGTGGTCCGGAGTCGATGATGAGAGAGTGAAAGAAGGAAAGAGGCTAATATTCCCTGGGTTACGCAGCCAGCTTTCACTCTCCTAGATATCAGCCAGAGAGACAGAGAGAGAGAGAGAGAGAGAGAGAGAGAGAGACGGGGACCCAAGCTCTGATGGAGCAAAGGTGCTTTATTGAATTCTGTAAGAGTATATATACCAGTAGCTTCTTTAGATAAAGATCAAGAGACCAGACTTTACAAGTTTACCAAGTAAGCAAGGAGCAATAGAGGCCATAAGGCCAAGGGGCGATCCATATGAAAAGGGGGTCACAAATAGTTTTCACCGTATGGAAAAGCTAATGAAGGAAATCCTATGCAAGCATCCCATCTCTTTGTTTGTTTTTTGCGGGGGGGGGAGGGGGTTTCCATTTATTTATATTAGTTGGAGACTAATTACTTTACAATATTGTAGTGGTTTTCGCCATACATTGACATGAATCAGCCACGGATTTACATGTATTCCCCATCCTGATTCCCCCTCCCACCTCCCTCTCCATCCCATCCCTCCAGTCTTCCCAGTGCACCAGCCCCAAGCACTTGTCTCATGCATCCAGCCTGGGCTGATGATCTGTTTTACCCTTGATAATATATATGTTTTGATGCTGTTCTCTCGAAACATCCCACCCTCGCCTTCTCCCACAGAGTTCAAAAGTCTGTTCTGTATTTCTGTGTCTCTTTTTCTGTTTTGCATATAGGGTTATCATTACCATCTTTCTAAATTCCATATATATGTGTTAGTATGCTGTAATGTTCTTTATCTTTCTGGCTTACTTCACTCTGTATAAGGGGCTCCAGTTTCATCCATCTCATTAGAACTGATTCAAATGAATTCTTTTTAACGGCTGAGTAATATTCCATGGTGTATATGTACCACAGCTTCCTTATCCATTCGTCTGCTGATGGGCATCTAGGTTGCTTCCATGTCCTGGCTATTACAAACTGCTGCAATGAACATTGGGGTACACGTGTCTCTTTCAGATCTGGTTTCCTAGGTGTGTATGCTCAGAAGTGGGATTGCTGGGTCATATGGCAGTTCTATTTCCAGTTTTTTAAGAAATATTCACACTGTTCTCCATAGCGGCTGTACTAGTTTGCATTCCCAATGGAAAAAAAAAACAATCTCTTTAACAAGTGGTGCTGGGAAAACTGGTCAACCACTTCATTCAAAAGAATGAAACTAGAACACTTTCTAACACCATACACAAAAAGAAACTCAAAATGGATTAAAGATCTAAATGGAAGACCAGAAACTATAAAACTCCCAGAGGAGAACATAGGCAAAACACTCTCTGACATAAATCACAGCAGGATCCTCTATGATCGACCTCCCAGAATATTGGAAATAAAAGCTAAAATAAACAAATGGGACCTAATTAAACTTAAAAGCTTTTGCACAACAAAGGAAACTATAAATAAGGTGAAAAGACAGCCCTCAGATTGGGAGAAAATAATAGCAAATGAAGAAACAAAGGATTAATCTCAAAAATATACAAGCAACTCCTGCAGCTCAATTCCAGAAAAATAAATGACCCAATCAAAAAATGGGCCAAAGAACTAAACAGACATTTCTCTAAAGAAGACATACAGATGGCTAACAAACATATGAAAAGATGTTCAACATCACTCATTATCAGAGAAATGCAAATCAAAACCACAATGAGGTACCATTATACGCCAGTTAGGATGGCTGCTATCCAAAAGTCTACAAGCAATAAATGCTGGAGAGGGGGTGGAGCAAAGGGAACCCTCTTACATCCCATCTCTTTGATCTCCGTCTTGGGAGAGGCTCGCCTGCTCCTCTCGCCCCTGATAGGGACCGATAAAGAACAGAGGGCTCAAGAGAGATAGAAAACAGCACACAGGACTCTTACTGTTAAATGCTTCCTGACAAGAGTGGAGTGATGAATTTACAAGCCAAGAAACACCAAGTTTTGCTGGTAGGAGTGGGTCATGGAACAGATTCTCTTTAGGCATTTTCAGAAGAAACCAGCCCTCCTAACACCTTGATGTCAGATTTCTAACCTCTAGAACTGTGAGGTTCTCTCCTCCAGGGGATCTTCCCAACCCAGGGACTGATTCCTGGTCTCACTCATTGCAGGTGGATTCTTTATAGTCTAAGCCATGAGGGAAGCCCAAGACTACTGGAGGGGGTAGCATATCCCTTCTCCAGGGGATCATCCTGACACAAGAATGACACTGCGGTCTCCCGCGTTGCAGGCGGATTCTTTACAACGTGGTGTTAGTTTCCAATGTGCAGCAAAGTGAATCAGCTATCCGTATTCATACAGTCCTCATTTTTGGATTTCCTTCCCACTCAGGTCACCGCAGAGCACTAAGAGTTCTCTGTGCTATACATTAGGTTCTATTATATATGTAGTGTCATTAGTGTGTGTGTATGTATGTGTGTATATATATAATGTCAGTCCCAGTCTCCCAATTCATCCCACTTCTCCCCTCCTCCCTTTGATAGTCATACATTTGCTTTCTATGTCTATTTCTCTATTTCTGCTGTGCAAATAACAATGTCTACACAAATTCTTTTTCAGATTCCACATGTATGTATTAATACATGATATTTGTTTTTCTCCTTCTGACTTACTTCACTTTGTATGACATTTTTTCATAAGTAACTTCTCTAGTTCAGTAATGCTCTTAGAATTTGAAAAGAGTAGATGAGTTTATGAATGGGAGTAAAAACTTTTGCCTAGAATAAAAATCATTTAGGGCAGGTAATTTGCAAGCAATTTAGATGACTGCTTTCTAAAAAAACCCCATTATCTCCTCCAGGTTTTACATACAATCTCTTCAGTCTTTTATAAGTATTGTTAAGATTCTAAATTTTGAATAATTATATATCCTTTAGCCTTCCTTATCAGTCTAAAAAGTTGTGCCTTTAGTTTTGCTAACTCATACCTATTCTACAAGCTTGAAATTTTTATTCAAATCAGCTGGAGAAACTCATAAAGATTTGTCTAAATATATCTAGAAACTAGAGGAAAAAGTGTTAGACAATGGAAATAATTGTGAGCTCTACTAAACCAATAAAGTACATTGCTTTGGAGTTTTTTTTTTTTTTTTTCATTCTAAAGTTTTATTATCAGCAAAGACCCAGAATAATCAACATAATATTTAAAGAGAAGAGGATTGACAGCTGTCTTCCATATTTTCTTGTCCATATAAGACAGTGAGGTCAGGTAAACAAACAAATATATCACAGAAATATAATAGAGAGCCCCAAACAGACCCACATAAACTAATTCGGGACAAAGGAACAAAGGTAATATAAATAAGCAGAAAAGGTCTTTTCAACAAATTGTGCTGGAACAACTGGAATTCCATGTGTTAAATAAATTTTAAAAAATAAATAAATAAAGAATCTAAATGCAGAGCTTACACCTTAACAAATATTGATTCACAGACTAAATGTAAAACACAAAATTACCAAATTTCTAAAAGATAACATAGGAAAAAACCTAGATAACCTTGGATATGACCTTTGAATTAGAAAACCATAGATAAAATCCATGGAAGAAATTATTAATAATTTGTAATATTTGTATTAATAATTATATTTCATTCATTTGAGACTTCTCTGCCAAAGAAGCTGTCAAGAGAATGAAAAGACAAGTCACTTGGAGAAAATATTTGTAAAACACATACCTTATAGAGGACTCTTGTCCAAAATATACAAAACCCTGTAAAGCTCAACAATAAAAAACAATCTAGGTTAGGAAAATGGGCCAAAGACCTTCAACTAACAAAAGACAGTTCAGCAAACAGGTATACAGATGATAAATCAGTTCAGCTCAGTTCAGTTCAGTCTCACAGTCATGTCCAACTCTTTGCAGCCCCATGGACTGCAGCACACCAGTGCTTCCCTGTCCATCACCAACTGCTTGAGCTTACCGAAACTCATGTCCATTCAGTCGGCGATGCCATCCATCCATCTCATCCTCTGTCATCCCATTCTCCTCCTGCCCTCAATCTTTCCCAGCATCAAGGTCTTTTCCACTGAGTCAGTTATTCACATAAGATGGTCAAAGTATTGAAGCTTCATCTTCAGCATCAGTCCTTCCAATGAATATTCAGGACTGATTTCCTTTAGGATGGACTGGTTGGATCTCCTTGCATTTCAAGGGACTCTCAAGAGTTTTCTCCAACACCACAGTTCAAAAGCATCAATACTTTGGCCCTCAGCTTTCATTGTAGTACAACTCTCACATCCACACATGACTACTGGAAAAACCATAGCTTTGACTAGATGGACCTTTGTCAACAAAGTAATATCTCTGCTTTTTAATATGCTGTCTAGCTTGGTGATAACTTTCCTTCCAAGGAGTAAGCATCTTTTAATTTCATGGCTGCAGTCACCATCTGCAGTGATTTTGGAGCCCCCCAAAATAAAATCTCTCACTATTTCCATCGTTTCCCCATCTATTTGCCATGAAGTGATGGGACCAGATGCCATGATCTTCATTTTCTGAAAATGGAGTTTTAAGCCAGCTTTTTAACTCTCTTCTTTCACTTTCATCAAGAGGCTCTTTAGTTCTTCTTCACTTTCTGCCATAAAGGTGGTGTCATCTGTATATCTGAGGGTATTGATATTTCACCTGGCAATCTTGATTCCAGCTTGTGCTTCATCCAGCCCATCATTTTGTGTGATGTACTCTGCATATAGGTTAAATAAGTAGGGTGACAATGTACAGCCTTGATGTATTCTTTTCCCAATTTGGAACCAGTCTGTTGTTCCATGTCCAGTTCTAACCTTCTTGACCTGCATACGGATTTCTCAGGAGGCAGGTCAGGTGGTCTGGTATTCCCATCTCTTTCAGAATTTATTTTTATTTTTTTTTTATTTTTTTATTTTTTTTTTTTATTTTTTATTTTTTTTATTTTTTATTTTTTTTATTTTTTTTTTTTTTTTGGAGTTTTGTTTAAAATCAAATCTTGGCCACGTTGCTCTTTTCCATCAACATGTTAGTATTTTGTTTCTTAGTTTTAGCTGAGACTAGATATAGTAGGTATCATCACTGCCTTAACTATTAAATTTATTAATTCCATGTTTATTTCCTTTCTGTATGTGAAAACACTCATTTTATTCCATGTTAATTTTGCTCTTTGGGGAACTTAAAGTTTTTGCAGAGAAATTCTATTCAACATGCCTTATTCATGTCCTTCCATGCCACATAGATACATGAACACACACAAACACACACACATACACACACACACACACCCTCAACAATCAAAACACATGATTTGGGGTTGTTCTCAAGGACTCTGAAGGGTGAATCAAATGGCCACCACAGTGACTCTAATCTTTTATATGTTTATCCCATTTTCACCCTCCTGCCCATATGAGTAGGAAAAGTGTTCCACTGGCCCCTATTTCTAATAGTGTTTTCAAGACCATCAATGCTATGAGCAGTATCCTCCTTCAGTCTCCATTTTCTAATGGATCCAGTTGGGGAAGAAATCTCAGTTTGCTTAAAAAGATGAACTTAATAATTCTTTTTCATTTTAGAGTTGAATCTTAATCAACAAAATAAATAGTCTACGTTTAATCAGAGTTTTATATGTGCTGGATACTGTTCAGTGAGTTTACATGTATTAGCTCATTTAACCTCCAAAACTAATAGGAATTACATTATCCTCAATTTACAGAAGGTGAAACAGAGGTGAAAAGTCAGGGCAGTAAGCTGTTCCTGATTATCCATATCGGATCTGGCAGAGCCTGGGCGCGAGTCAAGGCATGGTGCATCCAGAAGCTGCCCTCTTAACTATGAGATTGTTTTTGACAAATGATGCGTTTTTGTCTTTGTTTTGTTAACTGTTTTACTGAGGTGGGGTCATATGTAGAAAAAGTACACATCCTCACAAGCAGAGAGCTCGATGGGTTACACAAACTGTCCAGCAGACCGATAGCCCCTGCAGAAGTTCTCCCAGGTGCTAATCACTGCACCCTCCATAGGTAAACTCTATTCCAAAGTTTAACCCATAACTATACTTGCCTGTTATTTAAATTTATATAAATGAAACCACTCAGTATGAGCTGTGTATTTGACATTTCTTTCAATGTTATGCTTGTGAGATTTATCCATGGTGTGGGTGTAGCAATAGTTAAATCATTTTTATTGCAATGTAAACACGCCACCATCTAGTACTAAACTTATATATTTAATTTAGTGTTAAGCATCTATGTTGTTTCCAGTTGCTTTTCTATTATGAGTGATTCTGCTACAAATATCTATGTTTACATGTTTTGTTGCCCTGGGAGTGAAATTGTTGAGTGACAAGTGATACTTATATCTGCTTTCAGTATATACTGCCAAAAGGACTTCCAAAGTTTTTACAACAGCTTACACCTACCAGTAGTCACTTTTTAATATTTATTTATTTATTTATTAAGTATGTATAATATTCCTAGTTTTTAGTTTGTATTCCCTTGATGAATACTAGGTTTAAAGATATTTTCAAATGTTTATTAACCACTTGAAAAGCATCACCTGTGATCTCCTTGATCATGGTTTTGTACTTTTTTAGTTAGTTATCTTATTTAGTTAATTGCCTTATTGAAGCTCTATGGATTATAAATAAGTCATCTCTTAGTTATAAATTTTATAACTATCCTTCCTCACTCTATGGTGACTGCTTATTACTATTTTCTATTAGTGAACAGAAACTCTTAATTTAACGTATTCAAATTAATTATTTTCTGTTTAGAAGCTTGTGTAAATAAAAGTTTTTTCCTCCTCAAGTTCATGAAGGAATTCTCACATATATTCTTTAAAATGTTTATTTTTTTGTTTAACTTTTTACATTTCTGAAAGTAAAAGTTGCTCAGTCATGTCTGACTCCTTGTGACCCCATGGACTATAGAGTCCATGGAATTCTCCAGGCCAGAATACTTGAGTGGATAGCCTTTTCCTTCTCCAGGGAATCTTCCCAACCCAGGGATCGAACCCAGGTCTCCTGCATTGCAGGCAGATTCTTTACCATCTGAACCACAGGGGAAGTCCAAGAACACTGGAGTGGGGAGCCTATCCCTTCTCCAGCGGATCTTGCTGACCCAGGAATCAAACCCGGATCTCCTGCATTGCAGGTGGATTCTTTACCAGTTGAGCTACCAGGTAAGTCTTTTACATTTCTACTGACAGTTGAATTTATTTTAATATTTTATGGTATGAGGAGGAAGAAATAATTATTTTTCCTATAAAGATATCTCATTGAATCCAAAGATGTAATTACAAAGATTTATCTTTCTTCACTGTTTTGTAATGCCACCTTTGTCATAATTTATATGTCCATATGTATGATTCTGTTCAGCTTTCTTCAGTTCCAATGGTCTACATATCTAATCTTGGCCAAACACCACCCTGTTAATTAAATTGTTTCATGATAAATAAAAATAGCAGTTAGATGTTTGCCCACCTACTTTTACTTTTTGAATAGTCCTGGCTATTGGCACTTGGCTTCTCAATATACATTTTAGAATTGACTTTAGAATATTTTATGAAAACATTCTGTGAGGAGAGAATAAACATGTAGACATATGTATGATACTGAGTCTTCTTATCATGGTGAGAATATTACATTTTTGTAATTCATTTAGGTCCTCTTTAAAGCTTTTCAGTAAAGTTGAACAATTTTCTCATAAAATGATTATAATTTTTGAGTTAGATTTATACTAAATATAAGTCCTGTACTTATTTTTGTCTTCAAAATTTTCTTTACTCTGTTTCTTGGCATTTCATGGTGCATTTAAAATAAGTGTATTAATTTCCCACTCTTCTTCCTTTCCAAACAATTTGGGACCTTTATTCAGATTCCACTCAATCTATAGATCAAATTGGCAGAAGAGTATTTTTACATATTGATCAGTCAATATTATACCATAGTGTAAACTTCAATTAATTGAAGTAATTTATATCTTATCTCACTAGCGTTATATTTTTCTCTATAGCGACCTGACATTTTATTCAGCAGAGCTATTTTTAAGTGATTAAAATTTTCCAATGTATTGAAATTATTTTAACCTTTCATTTCTGATGTTTAGCAACTGGAATACAGAAATAAAATTGATTTTTATACTGATGGTTATCTAGTGACCCTGAAAGCTTCATTTATGAAATATATTAGTGTCTGTAACTCTTACATATTCTCTATGTGTCCAGTAATGTCATAAATGGATAAGGGCATTTTAATGTCCTCTTTTCCAGTCTTTATGACCTCTTTTATTTCCTTGTCAATGTATGGGCTAGGTCATTTAGTAAAATAGTGAGTGGCATCCTTCCAATAAGAAAGTCTCACCCAATTTGTGAAGAAATTTTAGTTATTTTATTGTAGTTTGGGAATCAACAAACTGCCTATAAAGAGACAAATATATGTATCATCATCTTTGTGGCCCATACAATCTCTGTCACTACTGCAAAATTGACAATGAGCAAAAAAGCAGCCAGAGATAATATGCAAATGAATAGCTGCAACTCTATGCATATGAAATTCTATTTTATTACAAGATTGAGTTGCACTGTCTTAGGGCCATGTTTTGCCAACTGTTGCCAAGAGTAAAGATTCTTCTTTGTGTCCAAACTTCTGAGTTTTGTATCATTAACATATGTTGAATTTTATCAAATTCTTTTTCTGAGTCTTTTGAGATAATAGTTTTCTTTCTCTCCTTCATTCTGTGAATTTTCTGAATTGTAGTAATTGATTTTCAAATGTTAACAACATATGCCTGAAGTATAACCCAACTGAATGTGATGAATTATCTCAAAAAATATTCTTATAGATTTAGTTTTTAAAATATATTTGCTGGTTATTTGTTTATTTTAGATGCACTATACTGTCATTTTTCTTCCTTGTAATATTTTTGTCTTACTTTTCTATCCAGACATGTTGCTCAAATTTAATGAGTTTGGAAGCATTTTTTCTCATTAAACTTTCTGGCAGTTACCAGATAACAGTATTCTACCTGTCTTTTAATTATTTGGTAGTTCTTTCAGAGTGAAGTCTGGGCATGAAGTTTCCTTGTGATTGAATTTTTAATGGCAGATTTAAATTATTTCATAGATAAGTACTTTAAAAAAATTATTATGCCTTCTTGTTAGTGGCACTGTGTTTATGAGGAATTCTTTTCCCATTTCATAAAAACCATCATGTTTGTTGGTAAATATTTTTTTTTCATGAAAATCATCTTTTTGAAAATGTGTGCAGCATCTGTTATAGGGCCTGCTTTTATTTCTGATTTTGTTTAACTTGTATTTTCTCATTTTTCCCCTCTGTTTTTAACCCTTCTCCCTAGAATTTTTCAGTCTGTGTTTTCAAGAACTAAATCTTATCTCTTTTGCTATTCTATATGATTTTTTTTCTGTCTCATTAGTTTATTTCTTATTGTCCTCATTTTCCTTCTTCTACTACTTTTTGTTTATCTTGATTTTATTTCATAACAATTTAAAACAAACTGTTAGCATAATTGCTCTTAACTCCTCACTGGCAATGAAAACATTAAGGTTTTTAAAAAACTTGCTGATTTAGGATGATGTAATTAATCACTGAATATCACACTATTATAACTTTTCATTCACTGGGTTAAGTTCATGTGGACGCTGAAATATCCTCTTCTTTCCTTATTTTTTATTTTACCTAACTGACCGCCTGGATTCACTCTGCCAACTCTCATTTCACTTATGTGGTTTATGCCCCGTTGCTAGTGGACTTGTTACAAATGTATATCTATCATGTTAAAACCAATCACTCAGTGGGTAATGAATAAAAAGTATTCTTAACTCACAAATAATTTATTTTCCTAATCATCCTTTATTCTTATCAGACATAACCAACTTGAAGGCAGAAGAAAGAATATGGTAAAGCAGGGTGGAGTATGAAATTTTTGATATGAAGATGTGAGAGAAAAATGTTTCTTTCTCAGTACTAATTTTTACATTACAATTTGAAAGACAGCAGCTTATGTAGATTAACTTCAAATTATTTGAAGATAAATGATATTTAAAACTTGATAGTTGAATTCCCTGGAGGTCTAGTAGTTAGGACTCTGTGCTCTCACTGTCAAGGATCCGGGTTCAACCCCTGGTCTGGGAACTAAAATCACACAAGGCATGGGGTATTGCCAAAAAAAAAAAAAAAAAAAACATGAAACAAGAAACAAAACATGAAACAAAAACAAACAAAATAAATATCTTTGATCGGCTACAATTTTCTGATTTTGATTTTATGCAGAATTTGATATTGGCATTTTTTTGACATACTTGCTTTACTTCATAAGGTAATATAGATATATTAAGTCATACTTTTGTAACTAAATTTGAATTGCTAATAGGCAGTCATGATGTCAATTTATTGAATACTACATTTTTTTTTCTCCAGGAATTCCACCCAATCAGTTTTATCCCAGTTACATTAACACTGTATCTTGAATCAAACATGCTCATTGTTTCTGAATATTTATTTACTTGTTTGGTAATCAGCCAATGATTAATAATCAAGAGCCTACTGTAAATTCATCTTTGTGCTAATGTAGAGAAAAAGATAGCACAGGAAATAAAATCCATTGCTTATCTCCCTGAACAACTTTATTCCATAAGAGAAGTCAAGAGAACTATAAATCAAGTTGTGGTGAACAAAACAAGGGTGTTCATTATACAAGACAATTGTATAATTTTTACTCATATTAAAATTAAATTCAATTCATAAGCATATGGTGAGCATCCACTAGACACAAAGCTATAATAGATGTGTGAGGCTGCAATAAAAGGAAAAAAAAAAAAAAAAGGTCTGTGTACACCAAGCAAGAATACATTCATCAAAAGCTCAATTGAAGTGGGAAACTAGATTTGAAATAATGAGATTTCATAGAGGAAGTAAGACTAGAACTGGATTCAAAAAAGGTAAAGAATTTGGATTTTAACAAGCAACACAAGGTGATTTCTAGTTGGCACACAAACACAGAAGATTTGAAATCTGAATAGGTAAATTTTTATGCTCCATTGGAAAATAGGAGGTATTAGGTTTTTAAAAAGACTATCTTACAGAAAATTTGAAAACTGGTGATAAAGATTTTAAAGCTGTAGTAAAATATTTTGGATACTTTTAACTATTTTTAGGACAGTTTTATATTTACAGGAAAAACAATTGAGATAACACACAGTTCATTTATACCCAGCACACAGTTTCCCTGTTATTAACAATTGATACTAGCATAGTACATTTGCTACAGTGATGAACCGATGTTAAACCACTGTAACTGTTAGGTAGTCGTTTAGACATTAGCAGCAAGGAGATGACAGAGGTGAAAAAACAAACAAAAATAATAAAGAGGGAAATAATTAAGCTAAGCCCAAATCATCTGGAGAACCTCCCTTGACAGTAACAGCAAAGAGGTGATGGTGGCTAAAGACAAGAGGGGATCAGTCCTGTTATGCCCCAACCATCTGGAGACCTTTACCTGTTCTCAGAAACTATGATCAGGCAGTGGGCAACTTATTCTGATAAAGAGGGAGCACGTGATACAAGAGAACTTCCCCCAGCTACACACGCCAAGACTAGCGAGGCACATAACCTCTAGTAACCCCAAGCTCATCACGTGTACGTGCTTAGTCACTCAGTCATATCCGACTCCTTGTGACTCCAGGGACTGTAGCCTGCCAGGCTCCTCTGTCCAGGCAAGCATACTGCAGTGGGCTGCCATGCCCTCCTCCAGGGCATCTTCCCAACCCAGGGATCGAACCCAGGTCTCCCACATTGCTGGCGGATTCTTTACCTTCTGAGCCACCACATTACATTAAAATCTACATGTGGTTTTGTCCTCCCTAGGGTGGGCATTTCTTAATCACTCAAAGGTGAGGCATGTACAATAACGATAACTTGTTACAGAACTCCGGACAGTCAATCAAAGAGTGACCCTCCGTCACTCACCCGTTATCACACCTGACTCCCCCATGACACTCACCCGATGTCTCCTGGCAGAACAACTTTTTATAAGCACTCTTAAGCCCATATAGGAATTCTGGTTTCACCTCACAGAAACAGCCCACTCTCCCTCTGAGAGTATATCTCTTCGTTAACAAACCTTGCTTTGTGCTTAAGCCTGAAGCGGTACTTCACAAATTTTGCTTGCTATAGCGAGGTCTGAGGTTGCTGGCCCAGGTCTCCCACTGACCTCCTCAGTTGAAGCTCTCTGTCTGACACAATGCATGCCAAGCCAGTAATATAATTAACTAAACTTTCTACTTTATTCAATTTTTCTTAGTTATTATCATATATAGAGATATGTATATAAATATATATTTCTGTTCAAGATTCCATCCAGGATATTACATGATATTCAGATGTTATCGTACATCTCCTTGGGCTTCCCTTGTGGCTCAGATGGTACAGAATTACACCTCCTTAGGCTCTTCCTGGCGATGACAGGTTGGCAGATTTTCCCTGTTTTTGATGACTCTGGAAGATTTGAGAAATTTTGGTATTTTTTGAATATTCCAACTGGTCCTCAGTTGGAATTTATCTGGATTTTTACCCCTCATAGACAGACTTGAGTTATGGATTTTAGGGAGGAAATCTATAAAGTCCCACTTTATTCCATCCTAACAATGACACATACTATTAACTTGATTAGTAGTATTAATAATGATAGTGATGTTGACCTTGATCACCTGGCTAGGTTAGTGTTTTCCAGGTTCACCTGGCTAGGTTAGTGTTTTCCAGGTTTTCTCATTGCTTATACCACCCCCACCCACCCCCTCCGCAACACACATCTCAAACTCAAGGAGTGGGATTTTATCCTTCTCTTCTGTGAAAGCTGTGTACTACTAAATGTATTTGCAATTCTACTACAAGGAAGATTTGTCTCTCATCCTCCATTTATTTATTAACTCAATGATTTCTTTATATCAGTATGGCATAATTTATGGTATGATATTTTTGTCACCTTGCTAGATAAAATTTCAGAGTAAAATGATTTCTTTCATAAAACATCTCAGGTACACATTGATTCAAAATTGAAGCTGTTAAAGATATGCTTATTACTAAAATCTTGCTTCATTTTTCAGGAATTCTAACCTTACTTCTCTGTGGATTTAAGTAAGCTATCTGTTCCTAAATACTGATTAGGGGTTAGGCTAGTTGAAACTCTGCTGACTTTATTAGCCATCAGAGGAGAACATATAAAATTGTATACCTTAACTGTGGGTTTCCCAGGTGGGTCAGCGATAATGAATCAGCTGGCAACACAGGAGACATGGAGATGTGGGTTCAATCCCTGGGTAGGGAATATCCCCTGGAGAAGAAATGGCAACCCAGCTTAGTAATCTTGCCTGGAAAATCCCAAGAAAAGAGGAACCTGGCAGGATAAAGTCCATGGGGCTGCAAAAGAGTCAGATATGACTGGACAACTAAACAACAACAGAATAGCTTAATTGTAGGTTTTAGACAACAATAAGATTTCTAGGAACGTTTAGGCCTTAAAAAGATGGTTGATATAGATGAGACATGAGGACAGTTTTCTTTCCCTTGAAGAGGAATTGTCTCAGGCTGTATCATTCCACATCCTCCAATCAGACAGGAGCATCTGCCTGTAACAAAGATAGAGGGGACTATTTGTCTGGAAAGGGAATTACAATATGGTTTAGGAATTGGGGTGCTTCTCATTTACCAAGTCCTCCCAAAAGTCTCTATTCTGATTCTCATGTTTCATTGGTTTTTGACCAATTTTCTAACTTTCATATGAAGGAACTAGACTGGTGTATATGTATGTGTGTAGGTAGGTATGTGTTAGGGTTGGGGTTGTTTTGTGTGCTGTATGTATCATGTATCTGTATCTCTCAGACTATCTACTTTCAGGACTATATTGGGATACACCAATCCATGACTGTTTTATCAGACTTCAAGAATTATTTTGGAGGGCCTTGAGGAAAACTCTAAAACAAATAACTAAGAGAAATGTACTGTGAGATGAAGGAATTAAAAAGCATTAGCAAGTTGATAAAGTGGTCTGTATGTTGAGTGGAGCTTTCTGAGATCATAAGAATGTAATTCCAGAGAGTTCTCAGGCAAACCTGAAGACATGTACAAGGTTTGCAATGAAGGTACTCAAGAGACTAATAGTCTGGCTTCAATAATTCAACTTACCTAGATCATAAAATAAATAGTATTTGACATGCTATATGTATCTGTATAGTAATTCTGGGCTTCTCTGATAACTCAGTTGGTAAAGAATCTGCCTGCAATGCAGGAGACCCTGGTTCGATTCCTGGGTTGGGAAGATCCACTGAAGAAGGGATAGGCTACCCACTCCAGTATTCTTTGGACTTCCCTGGTGGCTCAGCTGGTAATGAATCTGCCTGCAATGCAGGAGACCTGTGTTCGATCCCTGGGTTGGGGAGATCCCCTGGTGAAGGGAAAGGCTACCCACTCCAGTATTCTGGCCTGGAGAATTCCATGGACTGTGATTTAATGGGCTTCCCAGGTGGCTTAGTGGTAAAGAATCTGCCTGCCAATCAGGAGATTCAGGTTCGATCCCTAGAGGGGAAAATCCCCTGAAAAAGGAAGTGGCAACCCACTCCAGTATTTTGCCTGAAAAATCCCATGGACAGAGGAGCCCTGTGGGCTACAGTTCATAAGGTCACAAAAGACTCAGACACAACTTAACAACTAAATGACAACAATAAATTAATTTCATATTTTCCCCAAACTTCAGTAAAGTCTGAACTATATAATTTTCCTTTCTGCTATATAGAAAAAAGTGAAGAAAGAGCAAAGGGATATAAACCTTGCCCAATATTCATTTCTCTGTGACATCCAATGAGATGGACCAGCCTTCTATCAAGGGAGCCTTGTCCAATATACCCAGAAAAGGAATAGCTACAGAGTGAGTGAGCAGCTACCCATGTCAAAATTGGTACAGCAATGAGAACAAAACAAAACAGAGAAAGTAACAGAATGATATATAAGAATGCAAAACTGACACCTCTGCCTCCATTTTAAATAATCACATGTATTACTTCCCCAGATAGAAACGAAAAAGGAGCACTGTGCTCACTTAGAGAAATAAAAAATAACAGCAACAACAAAAAACCTGGGTCAAACTGAAATATGTCTCACATCCAAACTAAATAGGATCTTGAACCAATTTTTCAGACAAAATATCAAACCCATTTTGCTGTGATGATGTTTGAGGAAATATTGCAATATTTACTAATAGCATAATCATGAAAGAAAAGCTGTCATTTTTTTCCATCATGAAAAGGCAGCTAGAAATTCAGTATATTTAACAATCTTTTTTTTTTTCTTTTCCTATTTTTCCCCAAGCCAATACTGAGGTCCAGCCTTGTTTGTAATTCCATTTATTTTCTTTCACTTGTCTATCTTCCTTTGGCAATCTCTGAGGAAAAGCTAGACAACTTTCATCCTTATTTGAATTAAATCATTATCCTAAAATAAAGTCATATTTTGTCAACAGTATCTCTAAATGTTTATTTAAATGGGCTCAAAGGGAAAGTAAATGAAGCCAATGAATACACTGAAACAGCCAGAGTAAAAAATGTGGTTAGCGCTCTTAAAAAGTAAGTCTACAAATCCCTGGTTTAGTGTGGTTGATATAGACAAATCTGAATATATACAGGGTTTCATGAGCTCAACAGTTTGGTGCTTCCCTCAGCTCCACATAACTTACATTTCAGATATATTGTTTTCTGTATATTGAGACTAAATATATACAGATGATCCTGAACAACACAATAAGGGTTTGAATTGCATCGGTCTACTTATAGGCAAATTTTTTCAATAAACAATATAATAATATACAATCTGCTAATGACTGAATTTGTTGATGTAGAACCTTGAGCAGATTTTCATCTCCACAGGAGTTGGAGCCCAATACCTGCATTGTTTAAGTGTCTATATCATTTCAAATAATAGTATCACTAATGCAATTTAGATTGAAGTTAAGACTGGGCAATTAAGCAAGTCCATTGAACTGAAATAATCACTCAGCACAATCTGTTTTGATAATGAATATAAAAAACAGGTATTCTCTCAAGCAGTAGACAGCTTTTTAAAAATCTGATGACCAATATTCTTAGTTTTTATATAATGAATTTTAGCCTTCCAAAGTAAATGGAAAAAGTAGCATCAGCAACAACAAGTCTTTAGACACGCATTTTCTAGTTGAAAACACTATAATTCGTAAAAGCATTCATCATAAGGGTTAAGGTTGTAGAGATGATATTTTCCTCTGGACATCCTAAAAGATTTGGGGATTCTAGCCCATTTAATCACCAGAAGAAAAATAAAATCCTCTAGAATTAATAGCTTGGAGATCATTTTCGTTGAAAGAGGAAGCCAATATAAATCTGCCAAGATGGGACTAATATGTTGTTTCTTCACAGTGAAAGTTAAATTATGATCCAACAAGTTCTAGACATGCTGTAATTTGGAGATAGCCTAATCAAAAAAGCCATAAAACCAAATAGTCAAGTAATCGGTTGCTATAGAAACTATAATACAAAATAAATAAATGAGACCTTCAAAAAAGCAAGATATAAAAAACATGCAAAGGTATGGCATAATTCAAAAGGTATTAAATTAACATAAGCTAAAAATTCTTGTTGAAGTATGAATGCTTGCACTCTTCTTTTGAAAGTGTCAGGTGGTTAAAAGCTTAGACACACATGCTAAAAATGCAAGGTAAAATAATTTTCCTGTTTGCAAGATGGAGAATTCCATTCAAGAGTCTAACAAAAGATGACTTTTATGTGCATATCAGTATGAATTTGAATATTAAAATATCAGGATTAATAATATGAAACCATCCAAGCACACCTAATTTTAAGAAATCAGATCTTCATAAAAGAATCTTTTTTCTTTTTCCTGTCACTTTCTTCCACTCTCTCTCTCTGCTTCCCTCTTTGTCTCCTTATCCGTGTTGCCTTCATTTTTACTTAGAATTCATCATTTTTAAAATGTTCTAAAAAATATATATCCCACTACAATTAAATAGGTAGAGTAATATTGTCTCCATTTGCAAGTGAAGGAATATGAACTCCAGCAATATTTTCATTTGATACAAAATTTTACTTCCAATTAGTCACCCTGTGTTGCTTTACAGAGATGGAAAGATAAATATCTTACTGTGCTTTCTTTGATGGTAATTCAGTGTTCCCCAAAAAAAGTTTATAGTGGATTGACTACATTATGGAAAAATTAGTTTATTCATGAGTGAATAATTAATAATGATTTCAGAGGCTCTCTGACTCTGAAAAGTATTGGAACATTTGTTGTGCACATTCAATGCGATGCACTGTTCAAATGTTTTGGATAAATACACAGAAGTGGAACTGCTGGGTCATAAGGTAGTTCTGGGCTTCCCAGGTAGCTCAGCTGGTAAAGAAACTGCCTGCAATGCAGGAGACCCCAGTTTGATTCCTGGGTTGGGAAATTCCCCTGGAGAAGGGATAGGCTACCCACTCCAGTATTCTTGGGCTTCCGTGCTGGATCAGACAGTAAAGAATCTGTGTGTAATGCAGGAGACCTGGGTTTGATCCCTGGGTTGGGAAGATCCCCTGCATGAGGACATGGCAACCCTCTCCGGTTTTCTTGCCTGGAAAATTCCATGGGCAGAGGAGCCTGGTGGGCTATAGTCCACAGGGGCACAAAGAGTCAGACACAACCAAGCACAGCTCCAGGTAATCCCACTTTTAATTTTTTGAGGAACCTCTATGCTGTTTTCCATAGAGCTTACACCAACTTGAATTCCTAATGACAGTGTGCCCAGGTTTCAATTTCTCCACATCTAGACCAACACCTACTGCCTTTGGTTTTTTAATAATAACCATCTGTCCAGGTATGAGATGATATCTCTTTGTCATTTTTATTTGCATTTCCCTGATGATTAGTGATATTTAGCATTTGTCCATATACCTGTTGGTTCTCTGTCTTTTTCAGAGAAATGACTCTGCAAGTCTTCAGCCCATTTCAAAATCAGGTTATTAGTTTTTTAGCTATTGAGTTGTTGAAGTTCCTTATATGTTCTGGAGATTCTCCTCTTATTAGATATATGCTTTGCAAATTCCCCATCCCAATAGCTGTATTTTCACTCTGGTGACTGTTTCCTTTGCTGTGAAGAAACTTGCTGCTTGACGTATTCTCACTAGCTTATTTTTGCTTTTCTTGTCCTTATTTTTCATGTCATATTCATTAAATCATTTCAGAGACCAATTTCCAAAAGAACTGAACTCCCATTTTGCTATAGCACTATTTACAATAGTGGATAATTAATTCCAAACATGGAATAATTAATTCCAAATTATGGAAACTACCTAAATGCTCATTGACAGATGAAGCGATGCATATAATATGGTATATACACACAATGGAATACTATTCAGCCTTTAAAAAAGAAGAACCTTGGCAATATGTGATGTGAATGCATTTTGAGACATCATGCTATGTGAAATAAGCCAGTGACAGAAAGACAAATATTGCATTATTTCAGTTTACATAAGTTCTCTAAATTAGCCAAATTCATAGACTCAGTGAGTAGAAAGCTGGTTGCCGGGGACTGGGAGAGGGAGAATTACTTACCAACAGACATAAAGTTTCAATTAAGCAAAATGAAAGAGCTCTATAGAGCTGCTATACAGCATTTTATATGTAGCATAAAGTACTAAACACTGCGGGGCGCTCCCCTGGTGGCTCAGAGGTTAAAGCATTTGCCTGCAATACGGGAGACCAGGGTTCGATCCCTGGGTCTGGAACATCCTCTGGAGAAGGAAATAACAATCCACTACAGTATTCTTGCCAGGAGAAGCCCATGGACAGAGGAGCCTGGTGGGCTACAGTCCACAGAGTCACAAAGAGTCGGACACGACTGAGCAACTGAACTGAAGTAACTAAAATGGCATCATGTTTTGACATCGTATTTTCACTGAGACCCAGTGGAACTAAAAATCTCAGGGGAAAAAAAGAAATTATACCTTAAGCAGCCTTTTATTTTATATGTACAGAATGTGTGCATGCTAAGTCGCTTCAGTCATGTCCGACTCTTTGCAACTCAATGGACCGTAACCCTCCAGGCTTCTCTGTCCATGGGATTCTCCAGCAAGAATACTGGAGTGGGTTGCTGTTTCCGTCTCCGGGGACCCAGGGATCAAACTCACACCTGTTATGTCTCCCGTGTTGGCAGGCAGCTTCTTCACTAGTAGCCACCTGGGAAACTCATATGTACAGAATATTAGACGATTAATATACTTCAAGATAAACAAACAAGCAAGCAAATGATTTCAGTTTCTGTGCACCGTGTTATCTATAGTGTATCTATTAGAACAAAGCCCTCCCCACCCTTGAGTCGGGATTAATCTCTTCAAGAATGAGGAAGAAAAGACTTGTTAACGTGAAGTGTGAGATCAGAATGAGACAGGTAGAGAGACAGAGAGTGGAGAGAGAGAGATAGAGAGAGACAGAAACAGAAAGAGATTGACTGATGTTCAGTTCAGTTCAGTTCAGTTCAGTCACTCAGTCGTGTCCGACTCTTTGCGACCCCATGAATCGCAGCACTCCAGGCTTCCCTATCCATCAGCAACTCGCGGAATTTACTCAAACTCATGTCCATCAAGTCGGTGATTCCATCCAACCATCTCATCCTCTGTTGTCCCCTTCTCCTCCTGCCCCCAATCCTTCCCAGCCTCAAGGTCTTTTCCAATGAGTCAGCTCTTCACATGAGGTGGCAAAAGTATTGGAGTTTCAGCTTCAGCATCAGCCCTTCCAATGAACACCTAGGACTGATCTGCCTTACGATGGACCGATTGACTGATGTTACAGGACATGTAAAGATATATAATTTTTTTTCATCACATGCAAGTACTTATGGTTTTACTGTACTTTTATTCTGTTCATATACTTAAAATTACATGTTTATTCTTAAACGTACAAATATAAAGTGTTTTGTGTCAAACTCAGCTAAGCACCCTCATAAAATCCATCATTTTCTTACTCCTTATTACTAGAATATCATATTTTGGGGGGAAGCAGCAAAGAGCCCAGATTAATGAGTCTGCAGGCTTCATTTAAACAATGAAAGGAGATGCAACATACTTGTGACAAATAGATTATAAGTGGAAGTCTACCACTGGAATTTCCAGACAATCTGATTTCTGTTAATTTGGGCTCTTTGCTCACCGCATCACCCCCTGCACCACCACCCCACAGCCTGCTGTTCCAAGAAATACGATATTCTAGTAGTAAGGAGTAAAACAAACAAACAAACAAAAAATGGTGAATTTTATGAAGGTACTTAGCTGGGTTGCCACAAAATATACTTGTAAGTTTAAAAATATGAACAGAATGAAAAAACAGTAAATGAAACCATAAATACTTGCATGTGATGAAAAAACATATATCTTTACATGTCTTATTGTACCAGTCAGTCTCTGTCTATGTCTCTCTATCTCAGCTAGCATGAGCATTTATTTTGTCTTTATTCTTCTAAATTCTTCTGGTTTGCAGTGTCTTTGCAATGTTGGAGATTCCAAACTACTTTTTGAATATGAAGAGGATGTAATGTAACGTCCATGGAAGGTAGGTAAAATAGAAAGATAAAATGCACCCATGCGTTGATGACATCATCAAGCTACGTTGTCAGTCCTGGATTGTTCATTAGATACTGGGGCATTGTTGGACCAGGTGAGATAAAGAAACCCCTTTGATAAATAAGTTACCTATGGCAAGCATTTGATATTGGTGTTCTGGTGCCTTAAATGTTCTATCTTAACCTAGGTTTAGTCACATTAAAGAAAAAGAAATCTTTTTTGATCTTCTCATCTCATTCTAGGATGAGCATTTTTCTATCTTCCTTAGAAATGACACCTGTAGCATCAGAATCAATCAATATTTGTCCTTCTATTTATAAGACCCTATCCCTCGATACTTCAAGATTTTCTCTAATTCTAACAGAGCCCAATAGAAAGAGAACGGTTAAAACACACATTAACACATAAATAAGCCCATTCTTTAGATGGCTAATTTTCTTTTGGAAAGTTTGCTGCCATATATAAAGTGTTTTTAAAAATCTGATAAAAGTACTCAGTTGGAGCATCCCAGATACTCTGACCAAAAAGTATAATGGATTCAAGTACTTTTAACTCAATTTGCATCTCATATTTGAATCATTTTTGCTCACTTGCAGTGCTTTTTGATAAGAAAAGATCATTGCAAGTAATGCATTTACATTGACACATGCTTACCTTAAATATCTTTGTTTCATTATGTTTAATTTACTAATGAAAAATTTTAGATGTAAGTGAACTGGAAATAAACTGAAATGTGTTAGCCTTGAAAAGTGAAAGTTAAAGTGTTAGGGATAGACAAGAATTCTGGAGTAGGGAGTCATTTCCTTCTCCAGAGGATCTTCATGACTCAGCGATCAAACCTGGGTCTCCTGCACTGCTGGTGGTTTCTTTCCCATCTGAGCTACCAGGAAAGCACTAAATGAGTGAAATCAGGTCTCCAAAGATATATAGACAGAGCTGAAATTCCTGAAATTTTGGAAGTTATTTCAAGAGAAAATTAAGAAAATCATATATTATTAATAAATAACAACTTTAGGTATTATTCTTATATCCTTGTGGTATTTAGATACTCTGAAATTCTAACAAGACTTTCTTTGATCTCTATGCTCCTTAAAGGGATATGGTATTTAAAAGACTGACATTAGAAATTAAAAAAAATAAAAACTGAAGGAAAAAATGAACTTATATATAAAGGAGTTTTTAAAAAGAAATCTTATCACCAGACACTACACTTTTAAGGCAGAGAAACAATAGTCATACTCAAGGGATTCCATAGTAGAAAAATTATACACAAAGTGCCTTTAGGACAAGATGTGACATGGACTGTATATAGCATGACCATTCTGATCAAGCTTATACCACTGCGAGTCCTTTCATATTATTTATAAAACCAATTACATGCTGATTCAGAAATCACATTTCACAGCTTGCCTTGTCAGATTACTGCATGATTAAGACTGGCCATCATTCTTTCTTCCTTCCTAATCAAATGGTCCAGCCATTTTGCAAGGTCAAATGAGTGTGAAAAAATGAAGTTCACTGTCTTGGCAGTGCTCTCCTTCATTCTTTTGTCATAACTCCTCTTTTCCACTTAAGCAGCCATGACCTCCATTCGGTTCTTTCCTGCTGATTCTTACTTCATTCCTGCCCTCGCCACCTACAGATGCAGCTATGAAAATTTGCTAACTCTTTATGAAACAGTTTCCAAGTGTCAGGTCTAACAAAAGATGCTTTGTCAATAACTCCTTACAAACATAGCATCTGTACTGCTAAGAACTTTCTTTGACAGAATAAATGACTCAGACTGTGTAGATTCAGATTTTTGTTTCAGTTTGACTGTGTGATTTTGGTCAAGTTCTTACATTTTTGTTGAGGATATTAGTACTGCTTACCTCATAGGATTATAAGAGATTAAACTAAATAATATATTAATACAGAAAACTAGAACAGTGGGTCTTGTACACTCATCATATTATTTTGCCAATCATAGTAGGACTATTACAGTGTAATAGAGGAGGAGTCAGAATAATACTAATGTTACTATTATTTTTAAACAAATTCATATGAGAGGAATCCATCCTGACATTTAAATTGTGTAGCAGTTCATGTGTTTGAAATTGTGGATATGCAAAACTGAATATAAAATAAATGTGTGACCACAGAACCTCACATCATCAAGAACTGTGACTTGTAGGAGCAACAGGTTTTAACTGTATCCTCCTAGGTTTCAATACCAGTTCTTCCTTCTTAGACTGGGTGATAAATATGTTACTTTATGTCTGAGAGCTTCCATTTAATTAAACTGAGGAAAATATCACTTACCTTCTGTGTTGTGACATATGATAAGAACTCTGTAAATAGTGTATGTTAGTATTATGCTCTTGGTGATTTGCTGTATTGTTGTTTTCTGACCTTTTGCTGCCTTTGCCAAACCCTCAAGATATGTGGTGGGTAAATATTACATATATATATATATATATATATTTATGTACACATATATATGTATAATATTGCAATTGATAACATTATGTACACCCCTCTAAATGATCCTTTTAAAATATTTTCCTTTTATTTCATAAAATAGAGAACATATCTAGATTCACTCCATGGTATTTTAATTAACAAAATAATTTTACTTAAAACACGAATTTTGATTACACACAACATAGGGGAAAGATATTAAAATGTAATATATACAAATTGACTATGTGGCAGGCATTTTAAATCCACTATCTCATTTTAATTATTAGACAAATATTTACAAAGAGCTTAGGAGTTGGTAATACCAAAATGCAGTTTTTTCAGTACTTTTAATTAACATGAGATTAATGAATGTAGTTTTTATAGGAACATCCCTTGATTAGTTTAGTGTGTTGTGCGGTATTCTGATTTGATTATACACTATTCCGAAGTATTGCAAAGCAGATATGCAGAGACGATTATCCTTTTAAGAAAAATAACCTAATGAGAGAACTCAGAGATTAGAACAGTTGAAAAAGAAGGTAGTCCTGTGCCCTCTGTAGGGTAGTAGACACTACAGGAAAACCAGTTAGGAAACATTTTCACCGCCAAAGCGGTGTATGTTTGTTGACAGAGGTAATAAATTAGGAACACGTGAGAGAATTTCAATGGAAATGAAGCCGCAGGCTTACATATACTAAGTCCTTGAATCATTTCTCAAAAGACATGTAATCGGTAAACTTATTGTCTATTTTGTTCTGGAGCAAGGCAAAAATGCACTATTCACTAAACTCTCTTTGATAATATAAGGGAAGATTAATTTCATCTTTTTCCCTTTTCATATGAATAGTCATTCTCCCAGAGAATGCCTGGTGTAACTTAGTGTTAAAAAGATCCAAATTTATGTGCACCATATGCTTCCTTGGATCTGCTTTATGGCAAAGGCTAAAAATTATTGCAGCAAAGTAGTGATTTGTGATCAAAGGGTACAGCCTCAGCTAGTTCACAGAAAGGGCTGCGTCTGCTCTGGACTAGAACTGAGTGAGTTCAGTCACCTGCATGCACAGAAATTAAAACTGCCATCCCGAGACATTGTAAAGGGCTATTTCTACCTTTCTCAATGATTTTGCAATTTTGTGCCTTAATTCTGCCACCTGCTGGTATGATAAAGAACTGAAAAGAGTTGACTAGATTTCAATGTGAGTTTTGCAGGAAACATCAAATTGTTTCAAATTGCTTTGACAAAGTAGCTCATGTTTTGTCAAGAAAGTTAATATGTTTTCTTAGACTTTATGATCTTTTAAATAGTTATATAAATATATTTAGTGGAGGAAGATAAAGACTGTGTTTTATGCCAATAATTCCCTATTTTCCATAATTGCTTTAAGGACTTGATGTTAAAAGATTTTCATTGTCAGGAACTCAGAGAATATGCAACATATCAAATAACTTTGTAGGAAATTCAGGTAACAAATAGATGTGGCTTGTGAAACTAACAATTAAAAAAATAGTTTGTAAATGTCTTTGGTCTTGCCAGTTTCTTGGCTTCTCATGCCTTCTATGGGAATGTGGGCCAAGGAGTGTAGCCACAATACAGTCACATGAGAAGAAGCTATTGTGTTGTTTCTGTACAATAATCATACAGAAGAGGAGCTAAATCTGTACTGAGAGAAATTATAGGGGAAATGTGTAATTACGGTTTGCAAGGAAACCTACATGTTTATAATTTGAGGAATTTAAAGAAATTGCTTTCTTCACATTTGAGGACAAAATCTTTGTCTCATGAAAACTGATTCTTTTTCCTTTTCAGGAAAGCAAAGACAATTATATACTCAGAAACATAATTAGTACAATACTGATTAACAGCAAAAGGCATTTTAAAAGACCACTTATTAGTCATGCAGGTTTTTCATTATGTCAAGAGAATATCTTCAGAAAAGGCCAAAGAATTAAAAATTCAAGGGATTAAAATATGCATTCAGTGTAGCTTGTGGCTTCTTTTTTAGCATTTTATCCAAATTAAAATTCTTCATGCTGATTAAATCGAAGTTAGATATATTTGTAGAGGCGGTCATACTTTCTCAAGCAGTTTCCAAAAAGTGGAGCCTGAGGCGATGGCTTCTTTGATAGCACTCTGTTAAGCAGCCAGCAGCCCAAGGAATAAGGATGGTGACACAATTTAAACATTACTTATAGGTCACAAAACTTTGAAAAGGAAGTAGTACGTTTCAGTTAATCATCCAGATATTTGTAAATAAATGACTATGTGGCATTGTCCAGAGGAAGTATCTGAGTACCTGATTATCACTTGTAGTTAGGGTGATAAAAGGGAAGATTCTTAGGCAAACCAACAAAATAATGGTCACAAGTTTTTGTTCGTATATTTGTTTTTAATGCATTGTAACAGAAATAAACATTTAAATTAGGGATGGAAAAGAAATGTCAACTTACTTTTCAATTATTTAAGTACGACATTGAAAAACCATAAACATATTATGGTGCCAATAATAGTTACCAGTCAGATTGCTAATATATCTTCTTCTATTTTATATGTTTTTCCATTTTTTATTATAGTTGCATAAATATTGAATTTTAGACCTTGAATAGCCTACTCATATAACTGCTTTGTGGCTGCCACCAATTTTTTGTCTCTTGTTTTAGTTCACTGTGCTCACAGTCTAATGCTAATGACTCTGAGAGACCCAGCATGGTCACTGCTCCCAATTATTGATAGGCATGTGACTAATAATAGAGTTCAGGTGATTTTCAAAAGTATTATGTGCATTGCATATCCCTCTATGTTTGTACCAAGGCAATCAAGGCTGTGTCCAGGGAGCTAGGGTCTTGTCTAATGGTTATTTCTTTATTGCTGTCTAAGATATTAGCCTGATCTCCTTTGGTGTTTGAAATAGTGACCAGCAGTGTGTGACAGTATCATTGTCTTTTTTATCTCTAGAACTCAGAAGAGCTTTTCTTTAAATTTTGGAAATATTCTGTTATGTAAATAGTCAAGACATGTTGCCTTTATTCTTTCAAATATCATTTTGATTCTTTTAGCTTTCACACTTATGTTTTTCCCTCAAGCAAATAATAGGTATAACATAAATACATTATAAGGTAATTGAACTCATGATCAGAGTGAGATTCACAAGAATCAGCAGCTCAATGCCTGCTGTAAACCATCAGGTGAAAAGCTAGGAAGAATTTACAAAGATTTTATTAAATCTTTATCGCATTATTTCTTTGTAAACAGTTGTTCACTCCCTTTTCGGTAATTTAAGCGGAATTAGCATTCTGGTTAGTCCCTCTGCAAAAACAAATAAAAGCCAACTGAGAATCCTGGAGTTCATTTCAGCTCCCCCGCCACAATCTTTCCTCGATTTATATTTTTGACAAATTGTTCTCATTTCCCAAGGTCTCTGAAGGCTGCAGCTTGTGGCATATATTTCTGGCCCTCTTGCATATTTGGAAAAAGAATCCAAACTCATCTCTCTGGTTCTATACCTAATGCTGAATTTCTTTTGCTTTCCAGTCTCCACTTGGTTCTTTATCAAATAAACGCATCTGGCTCTAGGGGGCTTCCCAGGTGGCATTACTGGTAGAGAACCTGCCAGCCAGTTCAGGAGGCTTAAGAGACACAGGTTAGATCCCCATTGAAGTGATTTAGAACAGAACAGCACATCCGGCTCTAACAAAACTTACTTTCCTTTAAACACTACTCTATGAAAGTATTTCAGAAATACTGGGAAGCCTGAGGCTGGTTATTTTATATTTATTGTTGACTCTCTAAGTCATGTCCAACTTTCTGTGACCCTATGTACTGTAGCCCACCCGGCTCCTCAGTCCATGGAATTCTGTAGGCAAGTATTACTGGAGTAGGTTTCCATTCCCTTCTCTAGGGGATCTTCCTGACCCAGGGATCGAACCTGAGTTTTTTGAGTCTCCTATATCGGCAGGCGGATTCTTTACCACTGAGCCACCTGGGAAAAACAACCTCATGTATATTAGTGACCGAACAACAGCAAGAATAACAACAAAATACCTGCCTAATGTCTGATTTCTCAGTCCAGATTAATGGTGGCTCTACAGAATAACCTGTCTGCTTTAGTAGGGCTTCCCTGGTGGTTCAGATGATAAGGAATCAGCCTGCAATGCAGGAGACCTGGGTTCCATCCTTGAGTAAGGAAGGCTCTCTGGTGGATGAAATGGCAAAACTCACTCCGGTATTTTTGCCTTGAGAATTCCATGGACAGAAGAGTCTGGAGGGCTACAGTCCGTGGGGTCACAAAGAGTCTGACATGACTGAATGACTAACACACACAGATGCACAGACACACACACACACACACACACACACATCTGCTTTAGTACATTTGTTGATACCCCCATTTAGCTCTTAGCATTCTTAAACTACTCCCCTTCCATGAAAACTTTGCTTATACTTCTATCTGAAGGATCTTTTATTCTTCTGCTATACTCACTAGGAAATATTAGATACCTTTGCTATGATTTAAGGAATTCTTGTATAACACCTTTGCCATTTTTATTAAAAATCTTGCTGTCTCCCTGAGATAACTTTAGTATCTCAGGGAGTGTTCTCTATATAAATTAACAGGGAAAGAGAAGACTAGAGCCTGGTTTACTCTAGTGGTTTACTTTGCTTTAAAAGAGAAATGGCCAGAAATGGCCAGATCGGCAATAATATGTTCATTTATGGGCTTGGCTGTATCAGGGACTTATACTGAAGATAATTGGAGAACTGGCAACAAAGAAATCTGGGGAAGAGGTGTGTGTGATGACTGAATGGGAAAAACGAAAACGTGTGAAGCTGTGGAGATATGCATGTCCTCTGAGAATGCTCACCAAACCACAAGAAACTCAGCAGAGAAGAATTTTAATAACAAAGAGGCTAAGTCAGCCCCACTTTTTGGGTACCAGTCAGCTTCTTTCCCCAGTCATCTCTGTGGTTTCCCAGTTGTTTCCCAGGGGCTATGGTGACGGGAATGAAAGTTATGCAGGGATCCAGTCACGTGGACTTCCACTCACCAAGACCAATTGACGAATACTTAATTTGTCAGCAGTTAAGACCAATACTGAGCTCCACCTGAAGGCAGGTTGGGTACATTTGACTGCTTCCATTATGGAAGGAGCTGTATTTTGTACTTACTGAAAAAAACACTTACTCTGAATATAGATTTGTCTTCACTGTTGGCGAGAGATCTAAATTACCCCCATGTATATACTGGTTTCTAGTAAGATAGCTCTCCCACTTCAAAAGTGTCATGGAAATTTTGGCTCCTTGTGTATCAGTATTTCTAACAGAACCAGTTTATTAATGACTGTGAGAAAGTTGGACTATTGATAAACCCAAGATTTTTTAATCTGTTCAGGATTTTATGCATATCTCTGAAATCCATCCATTAGATGAAAATTCCACTTATGCAATATGTCAATAGTGTTAAGTGGCAACTTTCAAGGGAGAAATGATGAAAATAAAAACTAGCTCAAAAACTGAAGTTGTGGTCAATTAATATTTCATAATGAATATTTTATTTATTTTATATGCTAAATGGAAATTAAAAAGAAATATCTAACTTAATTAGTCCTTTCTGGTGCCTGCATACAGAATTATATCAGGAGAAGTTGTATGAAGAGTGAATAAAATAAAACAACTCTTTTATGGATTTTCATTAAAAATATAATTATGAAATTATCTATTTTATACTGTGTAGGAATACATGGGATTGCTTTAATTATCATCATTTTAATTCAATTTTACCTTTATTGTATTTATTAAAAAGTGATTTGAGGTAGCATTATATATTTGTGAGGGGAAACACATACATAATCTGACATGTTCATCATATTCTAGGACTTTACACTTACTCTTATAAATTCCTTACCAAAAATGTTTGAGGTTAAAATACTCAGTACCATTTAAAATAATAATCCTGAATTATACAAAATTTAAATTGTCAAGTTTTATACAAGCATGTTAGTGACAGATCTGTAATTCGAGTTCAGGTTTCTTTATCACTACTGCACTTCTCATTTTAGCATCTGTGTGACTAGAATTATTACTATATTTGAAATAACTGCTTTTTTAAGTATTTACATCTACAAATAGCAGTAGGATATTATTTTTACATTTGTAGCAAAATATTTTTGTATGCTACTGGCTCCTCAATAATATATTTTTCTCTAAAATTCTAATTTTTCTGATGAAATAGTAAACTACCATTCAGAGATTTCAGATCCACTTTTTAAAATGTACATGTAAGCAGTATTTCCATTTAACCACATACTGGCATATATTCATTTACACCTTTGATAATACAATCTAGTGAAATCCACCACTCACATACTTACATATGTGGACTGGAGGAAGAACAAGCTGGAATCAAGATTTCTGGGAGAAATATCAGTAACCTCAGATATGCAGATGACACCACGCTTATAGCAGAAAGTGAAGAAGAACTAAAGAGCCTCTTGATGAAAGTGAAAGAGGAGAATGAAAAAGTTGGCTTAAAGCTCAACATTCAGAAAACTAAGATCATGGCATCCAGCCACATCACTTCATGGCAAATAGATGGGGAAACAGCAGAAACAGTGGCAGACTTTATTTTTCTGGGCTCCAAAATCACTACAGATGGTGATTGCAGCCATGAAATTAAAAGATGCTTACTCCTTGGAAGGAAAGTTATGACCAACATAGACAACATATTAAAAAGCAGAGACATAACTTTGTCAAAAAAGGTCCATCTAGTTAAGGCTATGGTTTTTCCAGTGGTCATGTATGGATGTGAGAGTTGGATTATAAAGAAAGCTGAGCACAGAAGAATCAATGCTTTTGAACTGTGGTGTTGGAGAAGACTCTTGAGAGTCCCTTGGAGAGCAAGGAGATCCAACCCGTCCATCCCAAAGGAGATCAGTCCTGGGTGTTCATTGGAAGGACTAATGTTGAAGCTGAAACTCCAATACTTTGGCCGCCTGATGCGAAGAGCTGACTCATTTGAAAAGACCCTGATGCTGGGAAAGATTGAGGGCAGGACGAGAAGGGGACGACAGAGGATGAGATGGTTGGATGGCATCACTGACTCAATCGACATGGGGTTGGGTGGACTCTGGGAGTTGATGATGGACAGGGAGGCCTGGCGTGCTGTGGTTTATGGGGTCCCAAAGAGTTGGCCATGACTGAGTGGCTGAACTGAACTGAATTGATACTTTCATATCGTTGAAAAGTTCAATTTAGTTCAGTCGCTCAGTTGTGTCAGACTATTTTCAACCCCATGGACTATAGCAGTCCAGGCTTCCCTGTCCATCACTAAATACCGGAGCTTCCTCAAGCTCATGTCCATCAAGTCAGCGATGCCATCCAACCATCTCATCCTCTGTTGTCCCCTTCTCCTCCCACCTGCAACCTTTCCCAGCATCAAGGTCTTTTCCAATGAGTCAGTTCTTTGCATCAGGTGGCCAAAGTATTGGAGTTTCAGCTTCAAAATCAGTCCTACCAATGAACACCCAGGACTGATCTCCTTTAGGATGGACTGGTTGGATCTCCTTGCAATCCAAGGGACTCTTAGCAGTCTTCTCCAACACCACAGTTCAAAAGCATCAGTTCTTCAGTGCTCAGCTTTCTTTACAGTCCAACTCTCACATCCATACATGACCACTGAAAAAACCATAGCTTTTACTAGATGGACTTTTGTCAGCAAAGTAATGTCTCTGCTTTTTAATATGGTGTCTAAGTTGGTCATAGTTTTCTTCCAAAGACCAAGTGTCTTTTAATTTCATGGCTGCAGTCACCATCTGCATTCATTTTGGAGCCCCAAAAAATGAATTCTGTCACTGTTTCCTTATTTCCCCATTTATTTGCCATGAAGTGATGGGACTGGATGCCATGATCTTAGTTTTCTGAATGTTGAGCTTTAAACCAACTTTTTCACTCTCCTCTTTCACTTTTATCAAGAGGCTCTTTAGTTCTTCACTTTCTGCTATAAGGGTGGTGTCATCTTCATATCTGAGGTTATTGATATTTCCCCAGGCAATCTTGAGTCCAGCTTCTACTTCACCCAGCCCTACATTTCTCATGATGTACTCTGCATATAAGTTAAATAAGCAGGGTGACAATATACAGCCTTTACATACTCCTTTCCCAATTTGGAACCAGTCCATTTTTCCATGTCCAGTTCTAACTGTTGCTTCTTGACCTGCATACAGATGTCTCAGGAGGCAGGTCAGGTGGTCTGCTTTTCCCATCTCTTGAAGAATTTTCCACAGTTTGTTATGATCCACACAGTCAAAGGCTTTGGCACAGTCAATAACACAGATTGATGTTTTTCTGAAAGTCTCGTGCTCTTTTATTGATCCAACAGATATTGGCAATTTGATTTCTGGTTCCTCTACCTTTTCTAAATCCAACCTGAACATCTGAAATTTCACAGTTCACATACTGTTGAAGCCTAGCTTTGAGAATTTTGAGCATTACTTTGCTAAAGTTTGAGATGAATACAATAGTGCAGTAGTTTGAGCATTCCTTTGCTTTGCCTTTCCTTGGGATTGGAATGAAAACTGGCCTTTTCCAGTCCTGTGGCCACTGCTGAGTTTTCCAAATTTGCTGGCATATTGAGTGCAGCACTTTCACAGCATCATCTTTTAGGGTTTGAAATAGCTCAACTGGATGTCCATTACCTACACTAGCTTTGCTTGTAGTGATGCTTCCTAAGGCCCACTTGACTTCACATTCCAGGATGTCTGGCTCTAGTTAAGTGATCACACCATTGTGAGTATCTGGGTCATGGAGATCTTTTTGAAAAGTTACCTTACCACTATTTTTTTAAAAAAAAGGAAATATATATATATATTCTATATAGATATAAATATAGGTATAGATAGATATGTATTTAATGAGGCCAAGAAGAGTCAAGAGGCCAAGATGAGGCCAGGAAGAGTTACTTGCTTTGTTAAAGGAAGTTACAAAATGTGTACACTGCCCGGACACATGTTATAAATAGAAATGGTCAATGCATGATAAATGTAAAAGTAATATTTTTAAAAACTTTACCTCAAAGATTGGCAATTTAAATTTCTCCAACATTCCAGACAATATCTGGACTTTCTGAACAATGGTGCCAATGATGAAATGGTGTGTTCTATGTCACCACCTCATGCGAAGGGTTGACTCATTGGAAAAGACCCTGATGCTCGGAGGGATTGGGGGCAGGAGGAGAAGGGGACGTCAGAGGATGAGATGGCTGGATGGCATCACCGACTCGATGGGCATGAGTTTGAGTAAACTCTGGGAGTTGGTGATGGACAGGGAGGCCTGGAGTGCTGCGATTCATGGGGTCACAAAGACTCGGACAAGACTGAGCGACTGAACTGAACTAATGTCAGTTCTAAATAGTATATTGCAATTTTACAGGCATTTATTTTCAGTTGTGCTTCTTAATTTTGGGGTGTTTTATTCACTTTACTCTTAGGTGAAAAGAGATCCTATTTTTTCCTTAAGGCTGAGTTCTAAATTCTTGCATTGGATGCAAAAACTCTAGAATGAGTCATTGGGCTGAAACTTGACTTAAGTTCACAAAATTTATCACATAGGCCACATCCTCAAGGTTCCTCTCAGTATCTGTTCATGTGACCAGAGGAAAAGCATTTTTCATGATTATAATCAGAACTATCGCTTGTATTCAAAGATGAAAACAAGTTTGTTGTGAAAAGGTAAGGTGCCTTTTTCCTGAGGTTGTTTATAACTTCCCAGATTTGTTTGAAACGTCTTGCCATGGAGTCTAGGACATTTTCCAATTTGAACTCAAATATGAGTAAAGTAATTCTGTTTTCATTTTCTCAATAGAGTTGTATTCTGATTCAATAGGTAAATATATTTTTATACTTCATCTTAGTCATCTGAAAAGTATATTCTTTCTTTCAATTTAGTGTGAGTTATTATTGCCTGAGAAAAAGTTATGTTCACCAATTTGCAAAATGTTTCAAAGATTCAAGGCACAAACTGACACTGTTATTTTCCTTTCATAATCCTTTAACATTCTACTTTAGTTTATGTATCATATTAGTAATCTGGCATGAAAATCGATCCAAAAACATTCAACACCTTAAAGAGCACTTTCATTTCCTATTTCCTTATCATCTATTGTAGGGGTTAATGTTTATCAGACTTTCCATTTCATCATAACCAAGCAGTGATAAGATTTTTTTAAATTATATTTTATGAAAATGAACTACCCACAGGATAATTTAGATGCAATTTGTTGTGCAGGAAATATTTTCTTTGAAAATGTTAATTGATCTCAGTGTTCAGACGTTAATTTAAAAGCACAATGCTATGTAATTAAGGCTGAGAATCCCTGCTTGTATTGTCTCTGAGATATGATTATTTCTCAGTAGTATAATAATCTCTAATGAAAATCAAGTCATAAGTTCATGGCAACATAATGAATTTTCAGTTGGAAATAACACTTATAAAAAAGGAGTTATAGGAATACTTAGTCTTTTTGAAAGATGGAAAAAGAGCAAGACATACACTAAGAGCTTCCTTGAAGATTAACATGGCAATTACACACATATTTGAAAAATACTTGTTTGCTCCTTGCACTTAATTGGCATTTACCTTAATTATTTAATTCAGTGCAGCTGTCAAGAAAATATACTGAGGATTTGGGGAGGAAATTATTTATATTTCATTAGTTATATCAATGATCTTCCCTGGTGGCTCAGCTGGTAAAGAATCAACCTGCCAATGCAGGAGATGCAAGAGATGCAGGATTGATTCCTGGGTCGGGAAGATCTCCTGGAGAAGGAAATGGCAACCCACTTCAGTATTCTTGCCTGGAAAATTCTATGGACAGAGAAGCCTGTCAGGCTACAGCCCAAGGGGTCATGAAGAGTCAGACCTGACTGAGGGTGCATGCACATACACACACACACAATTATATCAGTAGGTGTACTACTAAGATTATTTTAGATTAAACATTTTTGTGTGGGAGCATAACTTGGAGAATAAGTCAAGAGGAATCACTTTATTACTCTATTTTGAAAAACATTCTGAGTCAAAGTGATTGTCACTGAATTGTGAATGTTGAAATTTTATAAATGTATTAATAAATACATATGAAGTCAAATATGTACATTTGTTTTCCAAAAATCCTTAACATGTTTTGAAATAAAATATAATATCTGTCATAAGGCACTACAAGGCATACTACATTAACTATAACAGGACAGGTAAATAAAATTTTATTTGGAATGGAGAATTAGGATTTTTTTAAAAAGTAGTAAATTCAAACATTGCATCAAAGAAGTATATCACCCTAATTTTCTTTTTGTGTGAAATCTATTATGTCTACCAGGAAAAAAGTCAGATATTTCCTCTTAATACTTAGAAAAATTTATTTCAAGCCAGGACTGGAGAAGAGATGGGTTGTGAGATTAACTAGCAGTCAGCAGAACAAAATGCAACAAGAACTCAAGCAGTTTTCACCCACTATAAAATTCAGAATATAGACATA
Source organism: Dama dama (assembly GCF_033118175.1). Taxonomy (NCBI): domain Eukaryota; kingdom Metazoa; phylum Chordata; class Mammalia; order Artiodactyla; family Cervidae; genus Dama; species Dama dama. Next base: position 63,147,837 of record NC_083710.1, on the reverse strand, counting down.
CAGATGAGAAGGACTATTTTGAAGTGAAAATGAATAGTACATAAATTATATTTCAGCAATAGTTGGGCCAATAAGTGATAACACTTGAAACAGTATTCAAATCTGCAAGCAGAGTATCTCTAGAAACTACTGATATTGGAAGAGATAGTCTAACCAAGGAAGATAATAGTAGATCAAAGTGATTCCATTTTCTGGAGAATCAGAGAACTAGGCATGCAAACAATACCTGAATTTACATAGAGAAGAGGTAGTTATCCAAATATTTAAACAAGATTATAATATAAAGTCCAGGTCAATAAGTAAAAGACATAGATGATTTATTGCCTAAGTGGGACTAACAGAAACATTGACTTGAAAGCTTACTGTGAGACTGATCCAATCATTCCTCACTCCCACCTCCCCAATACTCTGTAGGATCCCGCTTGATTTCTAAGTTCTGAAACAAAGATAAGATTTCTTAGTGCTAGGTACACAGTAAGCTTCAATAATATTTTCTTTTGGGGAGATTATCCAAACTGTATTGTAAAACAGAATATGAGTAGAGAAAAAGAAAGGGGCCATGTCCAGATGTAACATAAATATTTAGCTACAGATTGCAACTATTTTCTGGAGTTTATTTTCTGTAAATAAAGGAGGAGAAGGGAGTGACAGGTGATGAGATGGTTGGATGGCGTCACCGACTCAATGAACATGAGTTTTAGCAAACTCTGAGAGACAGTGAAGGACAGGGAAGCCTGGCGTGCTGCAGTCCATGGGGTCACAAAGAGTCAGACACGACTTAGCGATTAAGCAACAACTGAAAATGAAGCCCTATGATAGGTTAGTGTTCTCACAAGAAGAGGAAGAACCAGAGCTTTTTTCTTTCCTCCGTATGAGGACACAGTGAGAAGATGGCCACCTATGAGCTGGGAATGGAATCAAGTGACGTGTTAGTCTTGGACATCTCAGTCTCCAGATCTCTAAGAAAATGCTTTCCTATCATGTAAGGCACCTGATCTATGATATTTCATTACGGGAACATGAGCTGACTAAGAAATTTCTATACATCCTTGTTTTGGAGTTTATTACATTCTGTATTTTTGTTAACTTCCCATGAGTTCTTAAATTCCATTCCCATGAATAATGCTTTGAAGTCATCTGCAAGCAATAGGTACTTGTCACATTGCCTGCCTTGAAGTTATCATTCACTAAAATACAATAAAATATAGTTGATATATGGCCACTCAGTAAAATATAGTTAAATCAATAAGTTCAATGAATACAAGTCAATTAGAACAAAAAGATAATGATATTTCCTGATTTGCCAGAGGCTTTTAAATTATAAATTTTGCTTTGTTAACTACCAAGTAATAGACAAAAAAAACTAATTATTATTTGGGACCTAAAAGAGTGAAGTATAATCAATAGCTAAGTAGAAAGAAATTGAATTTTTATATGTTTCATCAACACATGGGAAAATTTATTTGGCTGTCAAAATATCACCTCTCACCATCCATAAAATCATTTCATTACGATGGACCCTAGTATCTGTTCATATTTTGGTAAATTATTACTGTTGGAGAAAAATAAATCACATGGTTTCCAGGCATAAGGGCAAAATTCTCTTGGGTCATTTAGCAATATCTACTTTCTAAAATAATCAGCAGATAGATGAGATGTGAAACTAAGTGTCAAAGGGCAAACCTACATGTTCTGACTTGTAGAGGCAAACAAAGAGAAAAATGAGCTTACTTTCATATCTTCATACAGCACAGATGGAATTTTGGATCCATTATATTTTATCTAAAAGTTAAGTGCCATCCTATACTGTATGAGTAACTCTGTATAATTTAAAAAAATGAATTTCCTTAGTGAACTATATGGCATATTATTGGTACAAGTTAAAGTCATGTAAAGTATATAGATATACTTGTGCTTCTAACCACAAAAAGCAAAAACAGATGATTTCACAAAAAGCAAAAAATCATTTCTTTTTCACATTGATAGACTGTCAGAAAAGGACAATTCACTTAGAAGTTTCAATAGTCTAAACAATTTTTAAGAGAAAGACAAAAATGTGCCAATTTATATTTTGCCATATTCATATCATTTGAACTTACCAACACTAAAAACTGGCCTTGTGTTCTGCATTTTACAAATGAGGTTTGTAACTGAGGTTAAGATGGTTTCAATAAACTACTGTTCAACATCAAACTACCAGTAAGTGTGTTAAAGCCAGAGCTGAAAATAGACATGGCCTGCTTAACATTGGAGACATATCATAATCTAAGCTCAGAAAATCATACCCCAATTTTCTTTATTTCCTCCTCAGCTATCTAACATCAGTGGTAAGATTGTCGCATGGTGTGTAGTAGAAAAGAAGTTAAAAGGCAGGCAACCTCATATTTGTAGTCCATATATATTAAAACAAAAAAAAAGGTGCCAAATTGGATGGTGTTAGTTGTCAGTTCAGTTCAGTTCAGCTGCTCAGTCCTGTCTAACTCTTTGCAACCCCATGAACCATAGCACGCCAGGCCTCCCTGTCCATCACCAACTCCCGGAGTTTACTCAAACTCAAGTCCATTGAGTCAGTGATGCCATCCAACCATCTCATCCTCTGTCGTCCCCTTCTCCTCCCACCTTCAATCTTTCCCAGCATCAGAGTCTTTTCAAATGACTCAGCTCTTTGCATCAAATGGCCAAAGTATTGGAGTTTCACCTTCAACATCAGTCCTTCCAATGATCATTCAGGACTGATCTCCTTTAGGATGGACTGGTTGGATCTCCTTGCAGTCCAAGGGACTCTCAAGAGTCTTCTCCAACACCACAGTTCAAAAGCATCAATTTTTTGGCACTCAGCTTTTTTTGTAGTCCAACTCTCACATCCATACATGACCACTGGAAAAACCATAGCTTCGACTAGATGGACCTTGTTGGCAAAGTAATGTCTCTGCTTTTTAATATTCTGTCTAGGATGATCATAACTTTTCTTCCAAGAAGTAAATGTCTTTTAATTTCATGGCTGCAATCACCATCTGCAGTGATTCTGGAGCCCCCCCAAAAATAAAGTCTGCCACTGTTTCCACTGTTTCTCTATCTATTTGCCATGAAGTGATGGGACCAGATGCCATGATCTTTGTTTTCTGAATGTTGAGCTTTAAGACAGATTTTTCACTCTCTAAGTTGTTAGTTAATTGTAGTAGTAGTTGTTAGTTTCAATTTCATGTTAAAAATTGGGATATGGAAAAATTCATGTGTAAATTCCTACAACTATTTTTATTAGTATAACTGATCAATGTAGTCATTTCTCCAAACCTCCAGTTACACTTACTCTGCACCAATCAAACAGTTTTTCACTTTGACCAGCTGGACTATATGCAAGGCAGATATTCTGGTAGGATTTTCCAAACAAAATTTAGTTCCTTTTTTAACATTAAATAGATAGTATTAATATCAAAGAATTAAAATCAAAGTATTAAAGGAATTGTAATGGAATAATCATTATGCAATTCTAATCCATTCTTGGCTGCTGCCCTCCAGCAAAGCCCTTATCTGTCTCCAATGTAATGAAAAAAAAAAAAAAGTGAACATATTTCCTCAGTGGTCTGGACATTCGTCTTCTTAACTTTATAAAATCATGGAGAAGTTTCAAAGATTTGGATCGAATTCTTGAGCTAATATTTGCACTGATTTTACAGATATTAAAAATGCTGTATAAATGTTTTGTCTTGTTTGTATAGTTCTAACTCAAAATATTTAAGTTGGTGGGTAGAAGGGAAGGAAAGACTCTTCATGTTCTTGTGATTGACTATTAACACATTATCAGAGCTTAAAAAGACAACAGAGGCCAACCTCTGAAAATCTGCCAGGTGCTCAGCTTCCATCTGGAAGTTCACAGGTTATGTACTGTTGAAGCCTGGCTTGGAAAATTTTGAGCATGACTTTGCTAGTGTTTGAGATGAGTGCAACTGTGTGGTAGTTTGAGCATTCTTTGGCATTGCCTTTCTTTGGGATTGGAATGAAAACTGACCTTTTCCAGTCCTGTGGCCGCTGCTGAGTTTTCCAAATTTGCTGGCATATTGAGTGCAGCACTTTCACAGCATCATCTTTTAGGATTTGAATAGCTCAACTGGAGTTCCATCACTTTCACTAGCTTTGCTTGCAGTGATGCTTCCTAAGGCCCACTTGACTTCACATTCCAGGATGTCTGGCTCTAGGTGAGTGATCACACCACTGTGATTATCTGCTGCTGCTGCTGCGGCTAAGTCACTTCAGTCGTGTCCGACTCTGCGTGATCCCATAGACGGCAGCCCACCAGGCTCCCCCGTCCCTGGGATTCTCCAGGCAAGAACACCGGAGTGGGTTGCCATTTCCTTCTCCAGTGCATGAAAGTGAAAAGTGAAAGTGAAGTCGCTCAGTCGTGTCCAACTCTTTGTGACCCCATGGACTGCAGCCCACCAGGCTCCTCCGTCCATGGGATTTTCCAGGCAAGAGTACTGGAGTGGGTTGCTATTGCCTTCTCCTGTGATTATTTGAGTCATGAAAATATTTTTTCTATAGTTCTGTGTATTGTTGCCACCTCTTCTTAATATCTTCTGCCATTTCTGTCCTTATGGGCCATCTTTGCATGAAATGTTCCCTTGGTATCTCTAATTTTCTTGACAAGATCTTTAGTTTTTCCCATTTTATTGTTTTCCTCTGTCTCTTTGCATTGATCACTGAGGAAGTCTTTCTTATCTCTCCTTGCTATTCTTCGGAACTCTGCATTTAGATGGTTATATCTTTCTTTTTCTCCTTTGCCTTTCACTTTGCTTCTTTTCACAGCTATTTGTAAGACCTCCTCAGACAACCATTTTGCCTTTGTGCATTTCTTTTTCTTGTGGATGATCTCGATCCCTGCCTCTTGTACAATGTCACAAACCTCTGTCCATAGTTCTTCAGGCACTCTGTCTATAAGCTCTAACCCCTCGAATCTATTTCTCACTTCCACTGTATGTGAGGGATTTGATTTAGGTCATACCTGATGGTCTCAGTGGTTTTCACTACTTTCTTCAATTTAAGTCTGAATTTAGCAATAAGGAGTTTTTCTTAAAGAAGGCATGGCTCATCTTGTTTCTTCTCTTCATCAGAAAATGGAGAGACAGCTTTCACTGTCAGAATTTAAAATTAACAATATTTAAGGGTATGGCCTGTGACATACTATTACAATTTGAATAACACTGATGAACCAACCTAAAATTTAATGGGAGAGGCATAAATGGATAAAATTAGTGTCAAAAGCCAGAGCAATATATTCTGAGGAATTATAATGATAACATTCTTTGGCACACTGTGATTTTCTTGGGGTGTGAAGAAATAAGAATTGCAATAATTGCAACTTTTAAAAGTAGGTTGTAATTTCCACATCCAATATTTCAATATTTGAAATTCTCCTTTCAGAGTTCAGATTATGCAAAACATATCTGTAGGATAAATAGTTTATTATCTAATTTTAGCATATGACCATAACATTCTTCATTGAACATGATAGTGGTATTTTAACACCTTTCTTGTAATTATGCCAAGCTCACTGAATGAAGAAAAGACCATTTTAGCCTGTATAATTTCAGACTGTTTTACTAATGCAATAGTACTTAGAACATTATAGACAAATATGAATAAAATCTGCATTAGGGGCTTCCCTGGGGGTCCAGTGGTTAAGAATCTGCCTGCCAATGCAGGGGGGGGCAGATAGGTTCAATACCTGGCCCAGGAAGATCCCACATACCTCAGAGCAACTAAGCCCATGCCCCACAACTACTGAAGCCCATGAGCCCTAGAGCCTGTGCTCCACAGTAAGAGAAGCCCCCAATGAGAGGCCTGCACCCCACAACTAAGAGAGCAGCCCCCACTCACCACAACTGGAGAAAGCCTCCATGTAGCGACAAAGACCCAGCACAGCCAAAAAATAAATAAAACTTTAAAACTACATCAAAGTTGTAATAGGACTTTAATTTAACCCACATGTGTGTTGCCATATACTTTGAATGGAATTTATTTTTAGACTAATTTTAGATTGATAGAAAAATCAACTTGGAGGACTTCCCCTGTGGTCCAGTGGTTAAGACTCTGTGATCCCAATACAAGGGGCCCAGGCTCAATCCCTGGTCAAGGAACTAGATCCCACATGCAGCTGCTGAAGATCCTGCCTGCCACAGTGACGACCAACAGCCCCGTCTGCCACAACTAAGACGAAACACAGCCAAAATAAAAAAATTTAATGAAAAATAATAGAAAAGGAAAACAGACATGAAGATAGTTCAGAACAGAAACCTGGTGTATATTCCATACCCAGTTTACACTATTTTTAACATTTCACAATGGTATGTTACAACTTTTATAAACATTGAAGAACTACTGATTCATTATCACTAAAGTCTATATTCTATTCAGATCTAAATTTTCATATAATGTCCTTTTTCTGTTGCACCATCCCATTACACTTCACATTTCATTGTCAAGAGTCCTCTTGGCTATGAAAGTTTCTCAGACCAAGAGGAGACACTTCCAGACTTGATTGAAGAGACTCTGCCTCAGCTCGATACAATGGGCTTTGAGGTGAATATAATAATCTGTTGAGATGCTTGTTCTGGGATTAAATGTGCTCTGTGGGTAAGATAAAATAAACAACCAGCTGTTAAAGTGGAAACTGGTATTTGAGTGGAAACTGATAGCTATTCTTGAAGTCCTTTCTCCACACTTCCTCTGTGGTATAATAATCAGCTTGGCACATATTTTTCTAAAATAAGATCTCTATTCTCCATCTTCTTTTGTAGCTATGTGAATACATAGGACTATATTCTGACGAATCAAAAAAGTGGGGGTATTGAGAGGTGGTTTCTAGAACCCTTCCTTAAAAAGTGGTTTGGGAATGACCTTCATTTCTTTTTCTTAATTCCTTGTCTTTGTTCTGCTTTCTCCTGGAGTAAAGTCAGAGTCATGGACAGTGAAGGTCACATTGTAGAAGGTGGAGTGATCAATGCAACTTGATCCTGGGTCTCTGAGAACTTAATGTCACAGAGCCTGGATCCCTGCTCTTATTTGCATTCCTATGAGCTTTTATTTTAGATGTAAACGAAACTGTCCTTTTACTTTTATTTATTGGATTATAATTGCTTCATAATATTGTCTCAGTCTGTTGTACAACAAAGTGAATCATCTATATGTGATACAAATGTCTCTTCCCTCTTGAGCTACTTCCCACCCCATCCCAATCCTCTCAGCCATCACAAAGTCCCGAGCTAAGCTCGCTGTGTTACACACCAGGCTCCCACTAGCTATCTGTTTACACATGGTAGGATATATATGTCAGTGATACTCTCTCAATTCATCCCACTCTCTCCTCCCCAACCCCATGTTCACAAGTCTGTTCTCTATGTCTGTGTCTCTATTCCTGCCTTGCAAATAGGTTCATCTGTGCCACTTTTCTAAACTTCAGTTATTCTGGGATTTTTTTTTCTCTTTTCATCTACAGCATAGTCTAACCAAAACTAATACAATTAATGAAGACAGGTGTTTGTTACACAGATTAGAATGTGGGACATCATTGGCTTCTTTTTCTGTTAGTTCTTCTTATATTAATAACACACCTGTACATGTTTTCAGATTAAACATGAAAGCTGATTTGTTCCTTTGGTCAGTGGGAGGGTAGCCTCTGAAATATTACCTCATGAGTAATGGTGAGAAACTGTGTCAGATTTTGCTTTTGAAGCACAGAGACAAATGTGATCATGCTTGGAATGGTGTGAGTAATAAAATCTTTCCTCCCTGAAACAGGAGTCTTGTGTTATTTACTAGAAATCATGAAACTATGATATATTAACACGTTAGTTGACACCGAAAAAATGTCAGACACTTCATAGTTTCGGATATAGTAAACATTATCAAGAAGTTATCTAATGCAGGGGAGGCCTCTACATAGTTCCAGACAGAGGCAATTCTCCTCTAGCAAGGAAGAGAGAAGCCCACTTTTGCTTGTCCAGAGGTTTCAGGGAAATGTGGGAATTCAAGTTTCTTTAGCACATTCACTGGCATCTCCTTATATGTGGCTGGAACTCTCTCCTACCCTACCAGGGACCAGCTCTCCTATAAGGACTTGCACTGACTGTGGATTCAACCACGGTAGCAATTTAGTTACCCTATCATTTTTCCTCAACCAGATTTTCCATCACACTTGGCTCTCTGGCTGCTGGAAGAGAGGGTATCTCTCAGTGATTATATAAAGCCCATCTGACTGTCACACTTTCCTTTGAATTGCTTTTTGGTTGAAATGACCTTGCAAGTTACTTCTTTAAAAGGGTGTTAATTATTTGATATTGTGTCCAACTCTTTATGACCCTGTGGACTGCAGCACACCAGGCTTCCGTGTCCTTCACAATCTCCCGCAGCTTCCTCAAACTCACATCCATTGAGTCGGTGATACCTTCCAGCCATCTAATCCTCTGTTGCCCCCTTCTCCTCCGGCCCTCAATCTTTCCCAGCATCATAGTCTTTTCCAATGAGTTGGCTCTTCATATCAGGTGACCAAAATATTGTTAAGAAAAATCAACTGACTTCACTGCCTTTATAATTCACTGTCCCTGATAATTCTCAAATGTTTCTTACTTTTGGACAATTCTAAAACTATTAAACCGGCTAGAGTATTTCCTTTTACCTGAATACCATTGTAATTCAACTCAAAAAAGAGTCTTATTAAGCATGATGCTGCCCAAGAAAGAAGATAGACATTTTTATCTACCAAATTGTGTTAATCACCGATTAAACCCTTGACACTTTCAGATTTCTCTGCAAGGAGCCGGATTCAAGTAGCCAGAACAGATCTCAGTCAATGATATGTAAATGATATGTAAATGGTGTTTAGAAGTCTAACTAATGGGCAGGAAAAACAACAACAACCACAACAAAGTAAGTACTAGGAGTATTGGTAAGACACTGACAGTGTTACTTCTAGTAAGGGCCTTCACATTAACACTGCAGAAGCATTTATTTTTCCAAAGTATAGCTGAAGAAGCATACATGTGAAGAGACATTTCTGAAAGTGGAAAATAGTGACAAATTGATTCACTTATTTTATTTCCTAGCATTCACTAAAAAACTGCTTAGATTAGTGTCTTTTCTTTAAAACTGAGTGAAAAAGAAAAATAAATGTTTTTAATAGTATAGTCTACTATTTATTGATAATGGAAATGAAAAGCCATAAAAGATAAAAATATAGTATAAACCATTTATGAATGATCTCATGTCTGAGACTCATTAAATAAATTATAAAAATGCCAAGTGGTTTAACAGCATTGAATTATAAATGTTAATTACTTGGAAATATCTCATTATTGGGACATTAAGAAAAGTAATAATAGTAAAATAATTTGAAAGTTCAGGTCACATGATTATCAAAGAGGGAAAGTCAACCCATCCTGTGACTTAAAAGTCAGATAACTAAGGCTGAAACTTATTGCTTTAGTGGAAACTGTGTGGTATTCCCTAACTGTTAAGACAAGAGCGCTGTAATAAACTAAATCAGTAAAAGTAGCAAACCTACAACTGGATGGAATCCAGATGATTTGATGGATTTTTATCAATTTTGGACTGAGCAGTGCTGGGAAATTAACATTTTTCTGACAGTAATATCTCACTAACTCCACAATGTGGTGTAAAATGCACATAATATAACATTTTAGATATAAAGGTGTAATGATACAGAAAATATGATCATATAAAGGTAAAAAAGTCACACTATAAAACACAAGAGATCTTTATTTAACTGTCATTACACTTTAATTGTGTTATTACAAAGGGAAGAGACATAGAGCATGAAATTGCTCTGAAATTTCATTAGTTTAATTAATTTAGCACATGTTCATCTTAAAGTAGATACCTGAGACTTGAATTTGTCAAATATTTTGAATACTAGATTTATAAAAGAAAGCCCATATATGGACAAATACTTTCTCTGATATTTCTAGTATTGATGACCAGGTTCACAATCTGTACTTACTCTATTTCCTTGTTAATTTTTTTTTTTTAATTTGGCATTTTATTACTTTTGAAAAGAAGACTAGATCTTGCACTTGATATATTCTAGACAAGACTACATATTTTCTTGCTCATGGGTAACTTTATTCATGGAAATAAATTCACTTGGTGTTACTTAAAATGATTGTGTTCTCATAATTTTTTGTTTTTCTATCTTTATGAAGAAAACATATATATGGAAAAACTACATAAAACATATGCAAACAGTTAACAAAATTTTATAATGCAAGTACTCATTAAAACACTTAATAATAAATAAAACACTGCCTCCATCTCCCAGTCACGTACTTTTCAAAGTCAAAATCAATAGCTCCATTATAGAACTAACTTCCAACAACACAAGAGAAGATTCTACACATGGACATCACCAGATGGTCAACACCAAAATCAGATTGGTTATTTTCTTTGCAGCCAAAGATGGAGAAGCTCCATGCAGTCAGCAAAAACAAGACTGGGAGCTGACTGTGGCTTGGATCATGAACCCCTTATTGCCAAATTCAGAGTGAAATTGAAGAAAGTGGAGAAAACCACTAGACCATTCAGGTGTGACCTAAATCAAATCCATTATAACTATACAATGGAAGTGAAAAATAGATTTAAAGGACTAGGTCTGATAGACAGAGTACCTGATGAACTATGGATGGAGGTTTGTGACATTGTACAGGAGACAAGAATCAAGACCATCCCCAAGAAAAAGAAATGGAGAAAAGCAAAATAGCTGTCTGAAGAGGCCTTACAAATGACTGTGAAAAGACAGGAAGTGAAAAGCAAAGGAGAAAAGGAAAGATATACCCATTTGAACGCAGAGTTTCAAAGAGTAGCAAGAAGAGATAAGAAAGCCTTCCTCAGGGATCAATGCAAAGAAGTAGAGGAAAACAATAGAATGGGAAAGACTAGAGATCTTTTCAAGAAAATTAGAGATACCAATGGAACATTTCATGCAAAGATGGGCACAATAAAGAACAGAAATGGTAGGGACCTGACAGAGGCAGAAGATATTAAAAGGAGGTGGCAAGAATACACAGAAGAACTGTACAAAAAAGATCTTCATGATCCAGACATCCTGGAATGTGAAGTCAAGTGGGCCTTAGGAAGTATCACTACAAACAAAGCTGGATGTGATGGAATTCCAGTTGAGCTATTTCAAATCCTGAAAGATGACGCTGTGAAAGTGCTGCACTCAATATGCCAGCAAATATGGAAAACTCAGTAGTAGCCGCAGGACCAGAAAAAGTCAGTTTTCATTCCAATCCCAAAGAAAGGCAATGCCAAAGAATGCTCAAACTACCACACAATTGCACTCATCTTACATGCTAGTAAAGTAATGATTAAAATTCTCCAAGTCAGGCTTCAGCAATACATGAACCATGAATTCCAGATGTTCAAGCTGACTTAGAAAAGGCAGAGGAACAAGAGATCAAATTGCCAACATCCAATGGATCATCAAAAAAGCAAAAGAGTTCCAAAAAAACATCTATTTCTGATTTATTGACTATGCCAAAGACTTTGACTGTGTGGATCACAATAAACTGTGGAAAATTTTGAAAGAGATGGGAATACCAGACCACCTGACCTGCCTCTTGAGAAACCTGTATGCAGGTCAGGAAGCAACAGTTAGAACTGGACATGGAACAACAGACTGGTTCCAAATAGGAAAAGGAGTACATCAAGGCTGTATGTTGTCACCCTGCTTATTTAACTTATATGCAGAGTACATCTTGAGAAACACTGGGCTGGAAGAAGCACAAGCTGGAATCAAGATTGCCAGGAGAAATATCAATAACCTCAGATATGTAGATGACACCACCCTTATGGCAGAAAGTAAAGAAGAACTAAAGACCCTCTTGATGGACGTGAAAGAGGAGTGTGAAAAAGTTGGCTTAAAGCTTAACATTCAAAATACTAAGATCATGGCATCTGGTCCCATCACTTCATGGAAATAGATGGGGAGACAGTGACTGACTTTATTTTTCTGGGCTCTAAAATCACTGCAGATGGTGACTGCAGCCATGAAATTAAAAGACGCTTACTCCTTGGAAGGAAAGTTATGACCAACCTAGACAGCATATTAAAAAGCAGAGACTACTTTGCCAACAAATGTCCGTCTGGTCAAGGCTATGGTTTTTCCAGTGGCCATGTATGGATGTGAGAGTTGGACTATAAAGAAGCTAAGCACCAAAGAATTGATGCTTTTGAACTGTGGTGTTGGAGAAGACTCCTGAGAGTCCCTTGGACTGAAAGGAGATCCAACCACACCATCCTAAAGGAGATCAGTCCTGGGTGTTCTTGGAAGGACTGATACTGAAGCTGAAACTCCAATACTTTGGCCACCTGATGCGAAGAGCTGACTTATTGGAAAAGACCATGATGCTGGGAAAGATTGAGGGCAGGAGGAGAAGTGGACGATGGAGGATGAGATGGTTGGATGGCATCATAGACTTGATGGACGTGGGTTTGGGTGTACTCCAAGAGTTGGTGATGGACAGGGAGGCCTGGCGTGATGGGGTTCATGGGGTTGCAAAGAGGTGGACACGACTGAGTGACTGAACTGAACTGATGGAATTAGCTAAGGGAGCTACTATATTGACTTTCTCATATATATATATATATATATATATATATATATATATATATACAGATATACATACACACACATATGTATATAGTGAGTGCATGCTAAATCACTTTAGCTTTGTCTGACTTTACGATCCTGCAGACCATAGCCCATCAGACTTCTCAGTCCATGGGGATTCTCCAGGCATGAATAATGGAGTCTCCATGCCCTCCTTCAGGCGATACTCCCAAACCAGCTATGGAACCCATGTCTCCGGGCTTTCCTGCATTGGCAGGCAGGTTCCTTACCATTAGCACCACGTGGGAAGCCCGTGTATAAACATATATATATACGTACACATATATAGAGTATACATTTATGTATATGCATTTGCATATATTTACATATATAATATATTTGTGTATATATAGATATATTTTAATATTTATATATTTATTTAAAGATATATTCCAAATACCTTGTCTAATTTAAAAATTTCTGATTTATTAATTATATAGTAGTCATAAAATATACACTGACTATTTTCAATCTTTTAAAATTGATGAAACAAAACATATGGTCAGTTATATTTTTGTTTTTTTGAAGTAAGTGTTTTTTTAGAAGTAGTTTGAAATATAATTTATATGTCATATAATTCCCTCACATAAAATTTAAAGTTCAACATTTTTTTAGTATACCCAAGTTTTGTGTTTGTCTCACCCTACTGATAACCAGTGTTGTGGGTATACTAAACCTTGTGGTTCTTATGATTGCAAGACATTTTTTCTCATTAGTCATCAGGAAACCATAGGGGAAAATCTTTATTACTTACAGATCCTGGAAATTTCATAGCGTAGCTGAGGCTGTAAATCTAGATCCTGGGGAGAGAGAAAAAATAGATAGGTAGAGAGAGAGAGCATGCCTGGGGTTTTATTTTTATTGGGGTAGGGGCATAATTGGGAGTATAAGTCAAGGACTCACTGTGTACTAGTGACTTTAAAACAAAAACAATAATTTAAAGGGAAATAAGAGAAGAAACAAGTGACTCAAATGATCAGTTATTAAAATCAACTAGTATCTCCAAATCAAAGAACCCTAGGTAGAGAGGTGGCCTGCAACTGATTTCTTCAAGATATTCTTGAAAAGGATGCCTCTTTGATATGGGTGCCCTCACAACTAAAACTTAATTTGTATTATCTGACATTTGCATTATCAAAACAAATAAACAAAACAAAACACCTCTCAGGGTTTACACTACAATTCAGTGCATAACCTTTACTGTCATCAATTTTGGAACATATTCATCAACTCCAGAAGGCAACCTCAACCTTTAGTTATCACTTCACTACACACTTCCCCATTCAACATTTCTTCCCTAACAACTATACTACTTCCTGTCTCTATAGATTTTCCTTTTCTAGACTTTTATATAAATGGACTCATTTAGTATATGGCCTTTGTGATTGACTTTCTTCACTTAGCATGATACTTTCAAGTTTTATCCATGTTGTAGCATGTATCAATACTTTGGGTTTTTTTGACTGAATAATATTCCATTGCATGGAAATGTCATATTTTGTTTATCCATTCATCCCTTACTGGACATTTGGAGCTTCTTACTTTTTGCTATTATGAATAATGCTGCTATAAATATTCCTAGTTTCCTTAGAACACATTTTAATTGCTCTCTGATATATGAACATAAAAATTATCAAGCAGTATTTCATCTGCTGATCAAAAACTGAAGATCACAAGGATTTCCCACCATTTTATAATTTAAATCTTTCTGGCTGTATTTTATTATTAGGTAATTATTTATAGCATTACTCTAATAAAGATAAATATCTTCTGGTTTGAAGGACATCAACTAATATAGATTCATAGTATCTGTCATATGCCATGCAAAATCATGAAAAGCAACCCTACTTGATAGATTTTTAATTCTTGAAATAATATTCCTTTATTCACCATAGGGAGATAAAGTAAAATTAAGAACTTCAGAATAGCAAAGCCTTGGAATAAAATGACATGCAAAAGCATGCCATATAAAAGCATTGAGCTAATTATAATACAAATAACTGAATATTTTATTCAAATCTATTTAACAATCATGTACATGAGTCAATATCTTGACAGATACATTTTAGCCAAAAAAAGTCCACAAAGACTATAAAAATTAGTTCTAGAAATTCAGGAATGATGGAAAATAAATAATAATGAAGTTCTTGTATTACTGAAATAAAACAATTTTTCAACCTTGACCCTGAAAATTCAGTAAAAAAAGGATAGTTGTTTTTACATACACAGAAGTATATTTTAAGACATGGTATGTTGCTGTTAAATGTTTAAAGACGAAATGAAATTTAATGAAAGAAATAAGTAAAAAAGTTATGTGTATGTATATGCTTTATTTCTTTTTGATTATTCATCCAATGTGTGTATGTGTATAAAATAAAAATCAATTCCTATGGATAAAAGAATAAACACATCAAGTTATGTTATATATAGGAATTATATTGCCACAAAACACATTTATTACTTTTTAGAAATATTCTGGAAATATTCAAATCATTCAGAAAAGATTAAAACTAAAATTTTACACATATGTGTGGGTTTTTTCAAGTATAAATAGTACATGCATTTCTGGAAGCAGAACTAAATTTTTAGTAGTTTTTTTCTCTAAAAACAGTAATATTTGGAGAACCAAATGGGGTACTAAAACATAGGAGATTTTAGTATATATAATTCTTAATTAATATACTTGAATATTTCAGGAAGATTGGATTCTGAGGTACATAACAATAAAACTGTCAGAAAAAACCATTATAACTGATATCAAAAGAGTAAATTAATTTTTAAAGAACTATTTCAAAATAAGAATTTGACTATAATTGATCGATAGTTATCTCTCTCTTTTTTTAAGCCATCTAAAGAATTATAATCCCGACAGCATATATATCAGTTAAAATTTGTAAGCAAATATAGAAGAAGCAAAAATGGTTATTTGGTATTGCTGGGAAAATAGAATATTCCTGTCAACAAAAGACCTTTCTGTACAAACATAGAAGAGAGGTAGAGAAAAAGTCAATTACTAAGTAGACATTAACATATTCACATTTATATAAGATAGTATAAAAGCGAATTTTTAAAGAAAATGGAATATCACACTAATTTAAATAGTAAAGCAGAAGAAAGAATATTTAAAACTTCCCTTATCTCCTCAGGAGAGGAAAGAGTCACACCTCCCGACAATCTCCTGTACGTCTGCTCAGAGACACCTGAGCTAATTCTGGTGGAACATTTTTTACATATCTAGAGGTTATTTGGCCCGGAAACTTAAAGATAAGTTTACATTGTAAAAACTGGAGATTGGGCTTCATCCCTAAAGAGATTTATCTCTATTCTGTGTGAGAGTCAGATTCACTTTGTCTCCAAAGAAATATAGTTGAGGAAGAAATGGAGGGAGAGAGAGAGTGATTGGTGTCTCATCCATTTATGAATAGGAAAAATAGTTTTTATTTACCCTTACAATCTTGTCAATGGAAAAAATGACCATTATTTAGAATAAACACGTACTTCTGGCTTACCTGTTTCTAGCCTTTGGTTGCCTTTGAAATATGTTAAAATTAAGTATATAAAAAGAACTAATGGCAATACAGATGGAAGTAATTCGGTCCTGTGAAGAGATTCACACTCCCTCTACACTCCTCCCCAAAAAAAACTGAAAAAAAAAAAAAAATTAGCAAGTTTATATTCTTTATCTATAAATGTATCTGCTCTTTGCATCCTCCTTTAACCTTGCTGTAAACACTTGCCTTATTTCTTAGCTAATAATGAGTTAAAGAAAACTATTAACACATGTTGGCCTTATAGCTATGAGAAAGTCTTGGCCTTATTTTTACTGAAAAATATACTTGAACAGATATGTTTGGTAGCACAAAACTTAAAAAACAATTCAAACTGACAGATTATGCACAATAAAATACAATTGTGTACTGGGATGAGCAAGGACTGGTGTGGAGAAATCCAGATACCTGCAAATGTTCACATAGAAGCATTTTGTTAGAAATGATGGGGCCATAGTTGCTACTCAGAATATATGGAAAGTTGGTTAGTTGTTCAAAACAAAAGCAAAACTGATATAACATAATTAATCAGACCAGCAAAAATCTGGTAAAGTGACATAAATGGGCAAGATATGGGTGATGATATATCTTTAGAAACAACTTTGAAATGGTGGGAGGTGGGAGGTAGAAAAGATCAAGGGTCCTCAGTCAAATTAGTTTTGTTAATGGCATTTTTTGTTTAGTCTCTAAATCTAGACATTCTCTAGTTTCCACCCTGACAGAATAATACACATCAGAACTCCTAGAACATTGCTATCTTTTCATATTATTAATCCATACTATTAATCAGCTTATTAGAAGAGAGATAAGGTGCAATAAAATTCAGTGTGTTTGTATAGTATAATTGGATATTTGTCAAGCTGTGGGGTATTGATGAACAAGGTTTAGTTTATCATGGCATCAGACTTGGAATATATGCAGCAGTATCAAGTAAAGAATAAAATTTATAAAATCTAATACAGATCCAGGAATGGGAACAATTGTGCTTAGTCTAAAAATGCTATAAACAATTTAGTTTTTTTCTTTTTCCTTTCAGGCCATGAAAGTCATGTTGCAATTCCTAGGGCCCTAAAGAAACCAAAGAAAGTGAAAGCTAATAGCTCAGTTGTGTCTGACTCTTTGGGGCACCCGTGGACTGTAGCCCGCCAGGCTCCTCTGTCCAGGGAATTTTCCAGACCAGAATATTGGAGTGGGTTGCCATTTCCTTTCCAGGGGATCTTCCCCACCCAGGGGTTGAACCAGGTCTCCTGCATTGCAGGCAGATTCTTTACTGTTTGAGCCACTTGGAAAGCCCAAAGAAACCAAGGTATGTTTTAATTTTCACAAAGAAATTATCTTTGATTTTCCAAGACTTCTTCATATCAGTATAAACATAGGATTGGAGGCAGACTTTTCAGGTTACTACAATCTGTTTAGTCACTAAGTCATGTCTGACTCTCTTGGTGATCCCATGGACTGTAGCCTACCAGGCTCCTCTGTTTATGGGATTTCCCAAGCAAGAATACTAGAGTGGGTAGCCATTCCCTTCTGCAAGGGAATCCTCCCAACCCAGGGATTGAACCTACCTCTCTTGCATTGGCAGAGCACCAGGGAAGTGGGTAGCCATAACTTAGGCTATAAATCTTAGCCTTAGGTATAAATCTTAGGTATAAAACTTAGGTATAAATCTTGGTACCAATGTGACTGAAAATAGCAACTGTCATTTTTCCATTGACTGATACAAATGATTCTTTTGACTAGTTAATAACAAGTAGCCTAGTATGAAAAATCTGACACGAATTATAGTACTATCTCTGTGGCCATGAACAAAGATTTGAAATATAAATTAGAAGTAGAAATGATTTAGCTTTCTGTTATAGTTTATCTGAGTTTATGAGTGATGTCAGTTTCCCAGGATAGGCAAAATTGCACATGGAATTTCTCAAAGCAGGGAACAGTCACACATTTAAAACTATATTCAAAGAGTTTCATTCAACTCTCACGGAAACAAAAATGAGCATGTGGTTATCTAACTTCAGAAATAAATAAAATAACACTGAAGAAGAAAATGTGGGTATATTTAAAACATTTTCTTGTTAGCATTGATTTATACTATTGCATGTCCCCAAGTGTATTTAACATAAGTCAAAAGATGAATTACTATCTGATTCTATTGTCGGAATCTGAATTGATTGCCACAAATGATAGTAAACATGGAAGAAATTGTGTCCTACAGAATGGCACACATTTTTATCAGAAATAGCATCACTAAATATTATGAAATTGTAATAAGTAGATGACAGAGGTGGAGATGGAGATGGAGACAGAAAAAAACCCGCCCTCTCAAAAAATAAATATTCTCAGAAGCTAAAAACAAGTTATGATTATGAATGCTGAGACAGGACACATTTCTGACTTTGATTTTACATTTGAAATATCCACTGAACCCTAGTGATCTTAACTTCTATTTTGAATGTGTAATTGGAGAAAAAGTGATAAAATCTGTAACCTGTCCAAGGTTGAGGTTTGAAAAAATGTTGCCACATGAATATGGATCACAACTGTCTAAACTTTAAATAAGGATCGATTTGATATAAATTCATCCTAAAGAATGATCCACAAAGAGAATCTATCTATCTGAAAACTAGCTCTCGGTGGAGGTAACAATTCTATACTGAGAATATTTCATGACAAACAGGATCTCGATTGCATATAAGTTCCAAATTCAGAGATTGGGGTCATCTAAAAACTATCAAGGCACAAAATGTAAATTATTAGTTACAAATATTTCTAAAGAGCCTGTATACATTTATAACACCATAATGAATCTAAACAATTGAATATAGCATAAAATTATATAAATACTTTTATAAAATATTCATTAATTTTTTGAAGTTTAAGAAGAACATTTTAATAAGAGTGAGTTCAATGTTGTTTATTGCTCTCTTTATCTCTGAGATGAAACAGGAAGTTTATATTTTTAGTACATCCATTTAATGGGGGTGAAGTAGTATCTCAATGTATTTTTCAATAGAATTTTTTTAAAGTTTTTATTTTGATATTCAAGTATAGCTGATTGACAATCTTGTGATAGTTTCAGGCGAATAGTGGAAGGATTCAGTATCAATTCTCCCCCAAACTCATTACTTTTTGACGCTACATTTCTGAATGTCTTGGGTATATAGGCATAGTTTTGGTCCAAAGTTAAGATTTTTAAGTTAAGTTCTATCTCCCAGGAATTTTTATCTTCATCCAGAGGCTAAATTTACACTCAATCTCAAAGGCATTCTAGGTGATTCTAACAATTAGCAAAAAAAAATGTCAAATCTTCGTGCTTAAAGAGAGATTGGAGAAGTATCACTTTTTTTTTTTTTTTCCTTTTAGTGGTGTTTTCCCAAGCAATATAGGCCAAATATTTCAAACATTTTTCTGTTAAAATACTCTCAGGATAACTGTCAGATTTTTTTTTGTCCCCCTAGTCAAAAAGTAGAGTAAGAACTTTTGTGGGGCGGGGGGGGGGAGCGGAAATCTCTATAGAGATTCTCTTTCTGCACACAGCAGGGTTTGACCCCATGTGGATTTACTCCCTGGAGTGAGCAGTTGCCCAGCTGAAGGAAAGAATGAAAAATGAACTCACAGCCTGAAATCCAGAGAAAAACCCCAGAGACTTGAAAAACAAAATGAAAACAAGACTGGGCTGTAACTATTCCTTGATTCTTTTTTTGTTTTTATCCTGCATGACCATAATTTAATTTGTACAGTCTTATACCTTTCTGTATTGCTTCCTCCCCTTCCCACCCCTCCCATACATTAAGCTCGTGTATCTCCTAACTAGGAAGGAAGATTTTTTTTTTTCTATACATAAATACTAATAGTATTTAACTCAAGATATCTAAAATCATTGTCATGTCACATAGAAATCATAATGGAGAGGAAGAGGAAAATAGGCTATTTGTTCCTTTAAAAAACTTTTTTGTTTTTTACATTTCACTCTTGTAATTCTGTATCAGCACAGATATATCAGAACTGTAGTGAAAAAGACTTTTTTTTTTTCATTTATTTTTATTAGTTGAAGGCTAATTACTTTACAATATTGTAGTGATTTTTGCCATACATTGACATGAATCAGCCATGGATCTACATGTGTTCCCCATCCTGAATTCCCCTCCCACCTCCCTCCCCATCCCATCCCTCTGGGTCATCCTAGTGCACCAGCCCTGAGCACTTGTCTCATGCATCCAAACTGGACTGGTGATCTGTTTCACACTTGATAATGTACATGTTTCAATGCTATTCTCTCAGATCATCCCACCCTCGCCTTCTCCCATCGAGTCTGAAAGTCTGTTCTGTACATCTGTGTCTCTTTTTCTGTCTTGCATATAGGGTTATCGTTACCATCTTTCTAAATTCCATATATATGCGTTAGTATACTGTATTGGTGTTTATCTTTCTGGCTTACTTCACTCTGTATAATGGGCTCCAGTTTCATCCATCTCATTAGAACTGATTCAAATGTAAAGAAAGAAATCGTTTGCTTGCATCGTCATTTGGCAAATGTCGAGAGTAAAACAAGAAGGTTATATGCATCTTATTGAAAGTAGAATAAATTTTTTAAATGCAACAATATTCCGTTTGAATTCTTTTTTCTACTTGTGTTTCTAAGTGGGTATATGGGTATTATAACATTTCTTGCATAATTTCAGTTTGTGTTTTCCATGCTAAATTAATTCTGTCAGGCTTACAGCATCAAAAAACCATCACAGAAAAATGAGTCATAATATTTTTTGTTAGAATAATTGTGAGTAGTGAAAATTGTAATCTTTAATAATTATAGTTGTTAATAAGTCAAATGCTTCAAGGCATTAAGGTAGCATTAAATCTGCCTCAATTTTTAAATTATACCACAGACTGCAAAAGGTTTTTCCATAAATTTTAAAATTTGTGCTCCTTATTCTATGACAATCACTTCCTTTTAAAATTGTGTATTTAGATTTAGCAAACTTGTAAACACATGTGATGTCTGTGGCAAATAACTACAATTAATGACAATTTTTCTCCTATGTTTTACACATTGATTGCTCATTCCAAACACACCTTTAATAAAAACACATCAAGAGATATTTAAAGAGTTGTAGAAGACAAAATGAGTGGAAGAACCAAAAACTCTAGACGTGTAGCAAAGATTAGGTATCCCTGAGTACACGACCAAGGAGAGTATATAAAGGAAAAATGCATTAAACTATGGTGTAGATTCTTCACTAATCTATGACTTCAGCAGTCTATGCATTCAATACTATTTTTTAAAATTTATTTATTTTAATTGGAGGCTAATTACTTTACAATATCATGGTGGTTTTTGCTATACATTGACATGAATCAACCAGGGGGGAACATGTGTTCCCCTGTCCCAAACCCTTCTTCCACCTCCCTCCTCTTCCCATCCCTCTGGATTGTCCCAAAGCACTGGCTTTGAGTGCCCTGTTTCATGCATCAAACTTGGACTGGCCATCTATTTCACATAAGCTAATAGACATATTTCAATGCTATTCTCTCAAATCATCCTACTCTCATCTTTTCCCACAGAGTCCAAAAGTCTGTTCTTTATCTCCATGTCTCTTTTGCTGTCTTGCATACAGGGTTGTTGTTACCATCTTTCTAAATCCCATATGTATGTATTAATATACTGTATTGGTGTTTTTCTTTCTGACTTACTTCACTCTGTATAATAGGCTCCAGTTTCATCCACCTCATTAGAACTGACTCAAATGTGTTTTTTTCTATAGCCCAGTAATATTCCAGTGTGTATATGTACCACACTTTCTTATCCATTTCTCTGCTGATGGACATCTAGGTTGTTTTCATGTCCTGGCTATTGTAAACAGTGCTGCTATGAACATTGGGGTATTGTGTGTCTCTTTCAGTTCTGATTTTCTTGGTGTGTATGCCCAGCGGTGGGATTGCTGGGTTATATGGCAGTTCTATTTCCAGTTTTTAAAGGAATCTCCACACTGTTCTCAGTAGTATTTTTTTTTTAATTTGCAAATCATGCTACAATGCCCACCTCCACCACACCAAAAGGAACACACACACACACCCAAATAACACAGAGTTGGAAAATCTGGGCATACATACTGTGCAGAGATGGAATATAAAGTGAAATGCTTGTGCACTGGCTCACAAAATCTTTGTGAGAAATAAATAAATAACTCTGGTGTGAGTTCCCCAGAAAGTATGGCAGAATCAAGGAGAACAGGACTGGGTAAATTCTAAGGGCCAGAGAATGTCATGGCCTTAAGTGATAAATACTGAGTGTCTCTGGAGAATTCTCTTATCGGGTGGGATACAGCAAAAGATATATCATTCTCATTTGATGAACTTAAAACAAAACAGTGATCAAGGTCATCATATATTTAATTTCAAATTCAGAAGTTTTAGAATGAAAAGATGTCATAAAATGAACAAAATTTGATAATGTTTTACTGTTTGACAAATTCTTGTATTATGTTGGTAGACCTATGAAAAACTCTACTGAAGATCCTTTTTCAAAAATAAGCTTATTTGTACAAAATGAAAATAACATCTATGCATCCAAACAAAGGCAAAATTTAAAAATACGCTGTTTATCTAAATATTAAAAGATAACATAAAAGAATCAGCTATTCCCTGGTAGCCCAGCTGGTAAAGATTCTGCCTGCAATGCAAGAGACCCTGGTTCGATTGGGAAGCTGGATTGGGAAGCTCCCCTGGAGGAGGTCATGGCAACCCACTCCAGTATTCTTGCCTGGCTAATCCCTATGGACAGAGGAGCCTGGCAGACTACGGTCTATGGGGTCACAAAGAGTCAGACACAACTGAGGGACTTAAGTACAGCACAGCGCATTACTACATATTCAAGTACAACAATAAGTTTCTGAGCATAGCCATTTCTAACATCTGAGTATTTTCCTTAAAAACAAATTGATTGGTCAATTTGACCTAATTATCTTTAATTTTTAAATAATTGATAGAGTTTTCTATAGCATTACATTTTGTGGTTAATGAAACTGGAGCCTATTACACAGAGTGAAGTAAGTCAGAAAGAAAAACACCAATGCAATATATTAATGCGCATATATGGAATTTAGAAAGATGGTAAAAATGACCCTATATGCAAGACAGCAAAAGAGACACAGATGTAAAGAACAGACTTTTGGACTCTGTGGGAGAAGGTGAAGCTGGGATGATTTGAGAGAATAACATTGAAACATGTCTATTATCATATGTGAAATAGATGACCAGTCCAAGTTTGATGCATGAAACAGGGCAATCAAACTTGGTGCACTGGGACAACCCAGTGGGATGGGGTGGGGAGGGAAGTGAGACAGGGATTCGGGATGAGGGGACACATGTACATCCACGGCTGACTCATGTCAATGTATAGCAAAAACCACAATAATATTGTAAAGTAATTAGCCTCCAATTAAAATAAACAAATTTTTAAAAATTAAAAAAGATAAATAAAATACATTTTCTGTTAAATCAACATAAAAGTCTTGGAAGCGTTGACAGTATCAATAAATCCTCTTTGTAGAATATAGTATGCTGAAGTTCCTGGCAAACTGGGGATAAATTTGATTAAATGTATTGTATTCCATTTGGAAAATTGAAATTTGTAAATAGTGGAGGCAAAATATTTTCAAAAATACATTTTTCTGGTTTTGTTTTTTACCCATATAGTCTGTTTTTGGCAAACACTTTTTAACAAGACAACACTTATCAATTGTCACTGTTTATAAATATTTGAATATATTGTAAAATGAATATGCTACAAAATTATTGACTCTCTCATTTTTATTGTATTCAGATAAAGATCATCAATTTGTCCAATTAGAAATATGGGTCTATCAAAGGATTCTTTGTACATGTACAGATATTCCAAAGTTCAATCATGTTAGTAAGATACTATTTCATTATTAATTTATTTATATTTGTCTTGTCTTTGTTTGATGGATTTCAATAGCTTCTTGCTTTCATGTTCATTTGTAATTTACCAAAAATTTCAAGAAATGAATATTTTGGCCTTCCATTTAATGATTTTGAACACAATAATAGTGTTTTGTGAATAAAAGCATTGAATACCATTACATGTCACTAATCTTAAAGTTTTATAATAAATTCTAATTAACAAGAAGCAAAAAAAGGAAAGTGAATATTGTTATTCTGTGCCATTTTTGTGTATCCAGCATCAGTCTCCTTATTTAAAGTGTTTTAATTTGGCAGTGGGTATACGTCTGTGTCTGTTGTACATGTGTGTGTTTATGAATTTTAATAACTTAAACTTATTGTTAATTGGCAGAATATTAGAGCTTGTTTAGATAGAATCACTACAACCTATTGCAAAATCATTTTGGCTACACAATTTTCAGAATGTAATAAAAAATATTGTTTGCACAATAACATTAAACTCACCACATTTGGAATGCTTTCTATCATTGCAAAAATGAATTTTATCACTGATGTAATTTTAACTGAATTTGTAACATATTTTAAAGTGTCATATAATCCACCTTTAACAAAGTGAGCTTTCAAAAGTTTTACTTTGATCTCATAAATTGGATTAATATATTTGAGCCATTCTTGGAGATACTTGATTTTCTATTAATGCATTAAATGATATTGATTAAAACATGTGACTCTAAATGCTTACAAATATTGTTTTCTGCTAGTTGAGTTAATATTCACAAATACCAATTCACTTTTCTATGTACACATGGAAACTTTGAATAAAATGATCAAAATTAATTTAGAAAAATAACCACTTGATCTAAATAAAAAGTAAATCTTCAGAGTGACTTGGAAATGTCATTTCTGCAGCTGCATAGGCAATATTTTCACCGTTGAAGTCAGTGATGATTCTCCTCCAGTGGATTTGATCCTTTTGACTTCATGGGTTCAGTGATGTCTCCACTACCTCGCTCTGTCATGATGGATGGCTATTGTCAACAAATATTTTGTTTATCATGAACTTTCTCAAAAGAAAATGTAGCACATATATTCTATTCAAAATCCATTATATGTTGTTATCTCATTATTACCAAAGGGGTTTACCATAGCTTTTTTAAAGTACATCGTTAACCAAGAAGCAATTTTAAACTTGCACAGTAGAAGAAACACCATAACCTTAGTTTGGGCTGCTATTACAAAGCATCATAAACTAGATGGGTTAAACAAAACAATTTATTTCTCACAGTCCCTGTAGGCTGCGAAATTTGAGATTAAAGTGCCCATAGACAGTGTCTGGTCAGGGCCCACTTCTTTGGTTCATAAAGGGTCTTCTCACTGGTCTTCACATGGTATAAAAAAAGGCAAGAGAGATATCTGGGATCTCTTTCATAAGGACATTAAACCCATTCATGAGAATTTCACCCTCAGAACCTAACCATCTTACGTAGGCCTGACTTCCTAATGTCATCACTTTGGGGGGTGAAATTTCAGCACATGAATTTTGGGGAGACACAAATATTCAGTACAACAATCTCAAGGGATTTTCTTTTACATTTATTATATAATTTTGCAACCATTATTCTTATACTGTTGCAGAAATAAAACAATCCTACTAATCAAAAGACTCATCTGTAGCAATGTGGAAGATAAAAAATTACATAATTCATTATTAAATAAAGTACATTAGCTTTTTCTTATTTTTGTTGTGATGTGTGTTTGTTTCTTCGTCGTGTTTGACTCTTTGCAACCCCATGGCCTGTAACCCACCATGGGATTTTCCAGGCAAGAATACTGGAGTGGGTTGCCATTTTTCCAAGGTATCTTGCCAACTCAGGGATCAAACCTGTATCTCCTCTGTCTCTTGCACTGTAGGCAGATTCTTTACTGCTCAGCCACCAGGGAACCTCCCGCCACCTTTTTTTGGCTATGATAAAATACTATAAACTTAGCGGTTTAAATCATATAAATTTATTCTCCTACAGTTTTGCATTGTCAGAAATCCTAAAATCAGGATTTGGCAAGGCTGCTTACTGTCTGTAGACTCTAGGAGAGTTAGTTCCCTTGCTTCTTCCAACTTCTAGAAGCTGCACATACTCCTTGGCTCTTAGACCTATATCATTCAAACCTCATGTGTGTTGTTTCACTTCCTTCTCTGCCTCTGCTTTTTTTGATTCCCTTTTCCTTACCACGACCCTTGTGATTACCTTGAGTATGCCTAGGCAATTCAATATACGCTTTCCTAGCTCCACATCCTTAAATTAATCACATTGCAAGATCCCTTCTTCCCTATCACACATTCACAGGAAATTGGGATGGGCATTTTTTTGAGGTTGTTCTTTGTACCAAAGTAAATGTTAATAACAAGTACGTAAGACAACCTAAAAGGGGATATCAAGTTAGAATAGAACTTCACACACTTTACACAGCAAAGCAAAAGACAAATTACTCCCCTTAACAGACCAGAAACTATAACTCCTAACAGTTTTCTTTACACTTTGTGAGAAAAAATATAAGCTGGCTTTATGGTATGAGTTAATTTTATGGTACATCTTTATGTGACTAAAGGTTATTTAGTTTGAAAACTTGGAGATACCATTGCAGTCTAAATCTTGGAAAATAAACTCTGTCCCCAGAAAGATCTCTATTCTACAGATTAGAGTAAAAACTCAGATTAACTATGCCTCCAATGAAATGCTCTAGTAAAAAGTAGAAGAGGATGCCAAAGAGAAATTGTTCCTGATTTAGTTACCCAGCAAGAAAGACTTTATCCAAAGCTGTTATAATAAGGTCAAGACTATTACTATAGGGAGGACTGACTAAACTTAATTCTGCTGAAAGAAAATTGAGGGAGGGGCTCTCAAGTGCTGAGGTGAGCTAGAGTGAGATAGTGGAAAAGACTGGAAGGACTCTTGGGGGAAGTTGGTCAATGCAATTAGATCATGTGCATTTGACAATTAGTTCTTCTCAAATGTAGGCCCCTACCCTTTCTTGGAGACTATGATAGAAGCTCTATCTTTCTTAATGATTACATTTCTAAAATAATGCCTACTTTCTGGAGAGTTTTAATCATAAATGAGTGTTGAATTTTGTCAAAGGCTTTCTCTGTATCTATTGAGATAATCATATGGATTTTATCTTTCAATTTGTTAATGTGGTGTATTACATTGATTGATTTGTGGATATTAAAGAATCCTTGCATTCCTGGGATAAAGCCCACTTGGTCATGGTGTATGATTAATCTCACAATTTTTGTGGAAATACAAAAAACCTCGAATAGCCAAAGTAATCTTGAGAAAGAAGAATGGAACTGGAGGAATCAACCTGCCTGACTTCAGACTCTACTACAAAGCCACAGTCATCAAGACAGTATGGTACTGGCACAAAGACAGAAATATAGACCAATGGAACAGAATAGAAAACCCAAAGATAAATCCACGAACCTATGGACACCTTATCTTTGACAAAGGAGGCAAGGATATACAATGGAAAAAAGACAACCTCTTTAACAAGTGGTGCTGGGAAAACTGGTCAGCCACTTGTAAAAGAATGAAACTAGAACACTTTCTAACACCATACACAAAAATAAACTCAAAATGGATTAAAGATCTAAATGGAAGACCAGAAACTATAAAACTCCGAGAGGAGAACATAGGCAAAACACTCTCTGACATGAAGCACAGCAGGATCCTCTATGACCCACCTCCCAGAATATCGGAAATAAAAGCTAAAATAAACAAATGGGACCTAATGAAACTTAAAAGCTTTTGCACAACAAAATAAACTATAAGTAAGGTGAAAAGACAGCCCTCAGATTGGGAGAAAATAATAGCAAATGAAGCAACAGACAAAGGATTAATCTCAAAAATATACAAGCAACTCCTGCAGCTCAATTCCAGAAAAATAAATGACCCAATCAAAAAATGGGCCAAAGAACTAAACAGACATTTCTCCAAAGAAGACATACAGATGGCTAACAAACACATGAAAAGATGCTCAACATCACTCATTATCGGAGAAATGCAAATCAAAACCACAATGAGGCACCATTACATGCCAGTCGGGATGGCTGCTATCCAAAAGTCTACAAGCAATAAATGCTGGAGAGGGTGTGGAGAAAAGGGAACCTTCTTACACTGTTGGTGGGAATACAAACTAGTACAGCCACTATGGAGAACAGTGTGGAGATTTCTTAAAAAACTGGAATTAGAATTGCCATATGACCCAGCAATCCCACTGCTGGGCATACACACTGAGGAAACCAGATCTGAAAGAGACACGTGTACCCCAATGTTCATCGCATCACTGTTTATAATAGCCAGGACATGGAAGCAACCTAGATGCCCATCAGCAGACGAATGGATAAGGAAGCTGTGGTACATATACACCATGGAATATTACTCAGCCATTAAAAAGAATTCATTTGAATCAGTTCTAATGAGATGGATGAAACTGGAGCCCATTATACAGAGTGAAGTAAGCCAGAAAGATAAAGAACATTACAGCATACTAACATATATATATGGAATTTAGAAAGATGGTAATGATAACCCTATATGCAAAACAGAAAAAGAGACACAGATGTACACTACAGACTTTTGGACTCTGTGGGAGAAGGCGAGGGTGGGATGTTTCGAGAGAACAGCATGTATATTATCTATAGTGAAACAGGTCACCAGCCCAGGTGGGATGCATGAGACAAGTGCTTGGGCCTGGTGCACTGGGAAGTCCCAGAGGAATCGGGTGGAGACGGAGGTGGGAGGTGGGATTGGGATGGGGAATACATGTAACTCCATGGCTGATTCATGTCAATGTATGACAAAACCCACAGCAATGTTGTGAAGTAATTAGCCTCCAACTAATTAAAAAAAAAAAAAATCTTAGAAAGATAAAAAAAAGTAAAATAAAATAAAATAATGCCTAATAGTTTCTTGAGAAAGACATCCATCTTAGTGTTGTAAAACTAGGAATAGGCTAAGAGAGGATTTGCATTTCAAAGAGTTGAGAATTTACACTTCAAATTTTCTAAATAAATATTCTAGGAAATGGAGGTCAGGAGCCTACATTTAAGAAGAGACCTGTCTAAAGTTTAATCATGCTAAGGGGAACTTTAAGGATGCCTTGGTCATGGAAAATGGTCCTTTTGTCCTTTATAAAATGGAGACAGACATTTTTACTTATCCTTATATTTTACCTACATCTTAACTCTAAGTTTCCACTTTTTTTACTGGTCTCACTAAACTGGTTTATGGGCAGTTGAACAAATGACCTTTTGGAGCAACCATGTTTAATACTTTTCCCGTCATGCTTGGTGGCATTAGCTGCATTTAATTTTTTCTGACCAAGAACACTGCATTTTATCACAATAAGTACCCTGCAGATAGCACCCCAGAGAGCTCTGAGAAACTGCTGACAAAGGTCCATCTAGTCAAAGCTATGGTTTTCCAGTAGTCATGTATGGATGTGAGAGTTAGACCATAAAAAAGGCTGAACACTGAAAAACGGATGCTTTGAAACTGTGGTGCCAGAGAAGACTCTTGAGAGTTCCTTGGACAGTAAGGGGATGCTTGATTTCACTCAATCATTAAGGAAATTAACCCTGAATATTTACTGGAAGGATTCATGCTGAAGCTGAAGCTCCAGTAATTTGGCCACTTAATGGAAAGGGTCAACTCATTGGAAAAGACCCTGTTGCTGAGAAAGATTGAAGGCAGGAGGAGAAGGGGATGTTAGAGGATGAGATGGTTAGCTAGCATCACTGATTCAATGGACATGAGTTTGAGCAAACTCCAGGAGATAGTGAAGGACAGGGAAACCTGGCATGCTACAGTCCATGGGGTCACCAAGAATTAGACACAACTTAGCTATTGAACAGCAGCAACAATGAAGTCATTTTCTATCCTTCAAAAATATTAATTATATAACATACATAAAAAAGTTTAGTGCATTATCTTCTTATCAGTTAGATAGGATCTATGATAAAAAAAGATAATAGAGAAAATGTGCTTCAGTATCTATATCTATTTATTAAAACGTTAATGAAGGAAAAGAAACCACCCAGACATGCAAAATACTTATAAATGGAAAAGAGAATGGACAGAAATTTTTCTGCCTTATTAATTCTAAGAGATTTTTGTGCTTGGGTTTTCTTTGTCCTCTATATCTCAAGGCAGAAAGTCACCTTGGGACATATCGTCTTTGTTCTGCTAAGAAGACATAAGATTTTCTTCTTTTATTCATGCAAATATTATGCCAGAAGGCACATTTAGACAGGGTGAGGGTATGAAAGGACCTATTGTGTCCTGACAAAGGGAGCTCCTCATAAATCCTTGCCATGGGACTGTCACACAGGCAGGAATAGAAACACCTACTGCAGAGCAAGTAGCCTCCTGGGAGAAAAGGGCTTGACATTCTCCCCAGTTCCACTCCATGGTTCAAATGTTCAGGATCCCTTCCATGGGCTCAAGTCTTTGGAGCAGAGGACACAGATAAGAGGAACCCATCATGAAGGATAAGAACCTATGGATAATTGAATCACAATTAATACAATGAACTGAATTTCCTGAAGGAGGCTTGTTTCAGCAGAGTATATGCTGAGGATGGCCATAGTACTTTTGAGAAAGGTAAGGATGACTATCTAAATGCAAATGCCATGAGTGTCAATCACTACGGGTGTGTAATAAAGAGAACAGCTGGGATTAAGGTGTCAAATTCCTTAGACATCTAAGACAGAGGGAAGTATAGGAAGAAGATGGCAGTGAATAACAGATTTTGAGGTACTGGGACTTTCAAAGAGTGTTCCCACCATCTCCAACAGATCATACACAATATACAGGAATGGTGAGCAAGTTTCCCTCAGGAGGCTACAAATGGATGTTTGTTTGCTTCATGAATATGTTTTTATTAAGGTAAGAGAGTAGAAATAACACATTTTTTATGGCAAATCTTAAAAGAGATATACAATTGAGCTTTCTGTCTTAAACTTGTCCAAAGATGATTTGTCTTTATTCAAGGTTTAAAGAGAATCTGCCAAAATACAATTTAGGTCACCTTTTCTATTTGTAAAGTGACTGCAAATATAAGGAAATAGAGTGTCTTTAGCAACTGATATTTTGCATAGAAAGTGAGTGAAATGTGGCTTTAAAGTATTGTTTATTTGTTTTTTTGAATTTGACCCAATGGAATATGTAGGATATAAGTATATAATTGGGTCAGAATTTCAGACCATTATTCCATGCCAAACAGGGGTTATGTATTGCAACAATTTACACAATGAAATATTTGGATCATAGAGAAAGCAGGAGAGTTCCAGAAAATCATCTACTTCTGCTTTATTGATCACACCTAAGCCTTTGACTATGTGGCTCACAACAAACTGTGGAAAATCATTAAACAGACCACCTTCTACCTTCCAAGAAATCTGTATGCAGGTCAAAAAGCAACATTTAGAACCAGACATGGAACAATGCACTGGTTTCAAATTGAGAGAGAAGTACATCAAGGCTGTATATTGTCACCCTGTTTTTTAACTTATATGCAGAGTACATCATGTGAAATATCGGGCTGGAATCAAGCTTACTGGGAGAAATATCCATAACCTTAGATATGCAGATGACACCACCCTTATGGCAGAAAGCAAAGAAGAACTAAAGAGCCTTTTGATGAAAAAGACAGAGGAGAGTGACAAAGCTGGCCTAAAGTTCAGCACTCAGAAAACTAAGATCATGGCATCTGGCCCCATCACTTCATGACAAATAGATGGGGAAACAATGTTTAAACAGTGACAGACTTCATTTTTTTGAGCTCCAAAATCACTGCAGATGGTGACTGCACCCATGAAATTAAAAGACACTTGCTCCTTGGAAGAAAAGTTATGACCCACGTAGACAGTATGTTGAAAAGCAGAGACATTACTTTGTCAACAAAGGTCCGTCTAGTCAAAGCTATGGTTTTTCTATAGTCATGTATGGATGTAAGAGCTGGACTATAAAGAAAGCTGAGCGCTGCAGAATTGATGCTTTTGAACTGTGGTATTGGAGGAGACTCTTGAGAGTCCCTTGGACTACAAGGAGATCCAACCAGTCAGTGCTAAAGGAAAATCACTGCTGAATATTCATTTTAAGAACTGATGCTGAAGCTGAAACTCCAATAATTTGCCTACCTGATGTGAAGAACTGACTCATATGAAAAGACCCTGATGGTGGAAACGAGTGAAGGCGGAAGGAGAAGGAGAAGAGGAGAAGACAGAGGAAGAGATAGTTGGATGGCATCACCAACTTGAAGGACCTGAGTTTGAATAAACTCTGGGAGTTGGTGATGGACAGGGAAACTTGGTGTGCTGCAGTCCCTGTGGTCCACAGGAGACATGACTGTGTCACTGAACTGACACAATAAAAGGCAGACCAGAAATCAGGATTTTATGGTATGGATGATGAGTTATAACCCTGGGAGATAAGCATACATATCAGGTAATACCAATTTCTGATAAAATGAGAGACACTGCCAAAAATCTAAGCGGGTTTGATTTTAGATTGTGATTATACACACAGCAGCAAAACCATTTCTGAAAACCTCTCTTGCCATGTGGGTCAGTCATCTCAAAAGGTACAAGAGTCACAAAATAAGTTATCTACAATCCATTCATTTATAATTATTGCATCTTCCGTGAATCATTGCAAACTGGTTTCATCAAAGAGCATGCTTAGGATAATGAGTGGGTTCTCCAGTTGCAAGTTTATAAAGAGATTAAGGAATATAGAATTTATAATTCTGACCATATATGTAACTGTAATTCCTATCAATATATATATGCAGATAGATAGATAGATATAAGCTCTACCCTGGAAATAAATCCACTGATGCTCTAATCTCATTCTAAAGTGTACAAAATAACATATATAGCCAGTCTACTGATTTCTAAACACAGCTTTACAGAGCAATAGGTACTAATATGACAGCATCTTCAGGACAGACTTTTGATTTAAGTGTAGGAGAGTATGTAGATAGACTATTTTATCATTTCTGTAAAAATGCATGCACACAGGCCTTCCCAGGTGGCTCAGAAGTAAAGAATTCACCTGCAATGCAGGAGACAGGAATTCAATCCATGGGTCCAGAAGATCCCCTGGAGAAGGAAATGGCAACATACTCCAGTATTCTTGCCTGGGAAATCTCATGGACAGAGGAGCCTGGTGGGCTACGGTCCTTGGGGTTGCAAAAGAGTCAGGCATGACTTAGCGACTAAAACAACAACAATTCTAAATATGTATGAAGAAAGAATCTCTATCTAGCTATTTATTTAGAATTACTTCTGAAAGAAGCATAAGAAACTGGTAAATATGGATTTTTTCATAACAGCAAACTAGATCACAGAGTGACACTAATGTTACTTACATTTTGAATTAATGTAAGATAACTTACATTTTGTATTACATCCTTTGGTTTCTTGCATTTTGCTCATACATGTGTATTCTCAATTAATATTATTTAACCTTCTAGTCAGAAGCAAGGAAAGGAGATGATTGAATGCACATCCTGGGCAATAGATCTTTTAGCAGTCATGAACCTGCATTTAACCCTGAGATTCTGCTAAGGTTAATAAACATTGAAGAGCAAATATCAGAGCAAAAATAATGAAAATATAATGTTAAAAAGGCCGAGATTCAAGGTATCAGATTGTTGTTGGTTTGGAAATACTAATGCTTTCTATTGGGATAATTAAATTAGAAAGTGATCAATAGCATTTTTTCTAACCAATATATTGGGTAAAACATGAACTCTTTTTGCTATATCTTAGTTGAAGAAGTAGTATGCTACTGCCATTTTCTTGGTCCAATACTTTGCTCAGAATTTTTTTCTCTAAAGTATATAAAAGAGCTATTCTTTTTGCCATTAAATATTTATTAACTCTCCAGTTCTTAGTGTATTTAATCCATCTGACACCAAGTTGGTCAAGGAATGTAACTACTTTGAATCTATTTTAGAAAACATTAGAAATAAGCTTAGAAATAAGATCAAACATCCTTGGATAATTAAACATTTATATTTTTAGATACTTTCCAAATATGAAGTTATGTACACCTATGTTCATATACAGATAGGTAGATAGGTGTTTAAACTACAAATAGAAACATTTAGAAAATATTTTCCTTTTAAAAATAGTTTTAATTTAGATATTCTGATGTGATAAAAAATACTCTCTTAAATCAAGAAGCATAATCACAGTGTTTAACAGCAATAATTATTAAGGCAGTTGGACAGGACCAAGACTCAGAATAATAGAAACCCCACAGGGGACAGCATGATAATTACTGGTAATTCCAAAGAGATCTCTCTTAAAGAAAAAGGCTAAGCAATTAAAAATGGACTTAATCACACTTATGCCCTTTGTTTTAATGAAGGATGCTTTAAACATTTCTATAAATAAAGACCATATACTCATGGAATTATTTGATAGTCATTAAGTAGTCATTCAAATTAGAGTAAACATATTTGGGCTTCCATGGTGACTCAGCTGGTAAAGAATTTACCTACTATACAGGAGACCTAGATTTGATCCCTGGGTTGGGAAGATTCCCTGGAAACACATGGAAACACACTTAAGTATTCTTGCCTGGAGAATTCCCATGAACGGAGGAGCCTGATGGGCTACAGTCCATGGGGTCACAAAGAGTTGGACATGACTATGACCAAGCACAGCACAGCATGGGGTAAATGGATATACCAATAAATATTTTTGAAAGAAGTTTGCAGATTTAAATAAAGAACTCCTGTAAATATTTTACTATTGAATATTTTCCACCATGAAATAATAACAGTAACAGAATATATAATTCTGTAAAAGTCATAGCTGATAATGATTATTATAAGCATTATAAAGGAAAGGGTCCCCTTTAATATCTTAAATTCACACTAAACAGATAAGCTGATATACTGCTTTCCCCTTCAATTAAAACTTTTTTAAAGTTTAGTAGATTATTGATACACATTTCAGTAAAACGTGGTTCAGCTTATATGCTCTCAAGCCATATTAACAAGCCATATGGTTTATAATTTGCATCTTTCAGAAGAATAAACAATACAGTGTGTTTGCAAAGTAAATCATCTAAATAGAGTTATCTAGATACATTAAGTGAAATTTATGTTAATTTTCAGCTCATCCATTTGACAGGGCTTATTCTATGTTTGCCTATGCAACTGATTCCGCACTTTTGCATTCCTGACATAAGATATGATGATATAATTTGGTAAATGTGAGGGAACAAATTCACACAGTTACAGTCTACTGAGGACCATAAAAAGTTGAAGAATTGATGCTTTTCAACTGTGGTGCTGGAGAAGACTCTTGAGAGTCCCTTAGACAGCAAGGAGATCAGTCAATTCTAAAGGAAATCAATCCTGAATATTTATTATAAGGACTAATGGTAAAGCTGAAGCTCCAATAATTTGACCTCTGATGTGAAGAGCCAACTTATTGGAAAAGACCCTGAGGCTGGGAAAGATTGAGAGCGGGAGGAGAAGGGGACGGGGATGAGATGGTTGGATGGCATCACTGACTCAATGGAAATAAATTTGAGGAAACACTGGGAGATAGTGAAGGACAGAGAAGCCTGGCTTGCTGTAGTCCATGTGGTCACAAACAGCAGAACAGGACTTAGCTACTCAACAACACAGCAACAACAAATAGGCTATTGAACAGAACTGAGGATTTGAAGATCAATGACCATTTTCAGTATTGCCTTTTTCACCTTTGAAATGTGTGATAATTAAGTTTAGCAACTCTCTAATGACACGCACTGGTTAGTTATTGACATAATAATCTACCACTGGATAAATACAGGTGAAATACTGGATTGGGAAAAGGGATGATTCAATGTTGATAGATTTGTACGGTAGGTGTGTGCTCAACCGTGTCCGACTGTCTGCAATCCCATTAACTGCAGCTCGCTAGGGCCTTCTGTCCATGGGATTCTCCAGGCAAGAATATTGAAGTGGGTCATGATGCCCTCTTCCTGGGGATCTTCCCAACCCAGGGGATCTTCCTGATCTTCCCGTGTCTCCTGTGTCTCCTTTCAATGACAGGCAGATTCTTTCTTTACCACTGAGCCACCTAGGGAGTTCTGATAGGATTTTTAAAAATAAATGAATTATATATAATTATCTTTATTTTTCTCACTGGTTTTACTGTTTCAACAGTATTAAAAATAGCACAGTACTACTATTATTTGCTCTTCCTGGTCAATACAAGTATAAGATAAATTCCTAAAGATGTAATTCACAAGTCATAAAATATATGTATTTTTTAAATTACTAAATATTGGCCATTTCCCTCATTTCTGGACCCCCCAAAAAACCTGCAGAAAGAATTCAGAGCATCAACAAAACCATATGAGAGTCCTGGGCATTCTCATACTCCCTCAGCAATGTGTGATATAAATTATTTGGGTTTGCTATAATGACATTTTTCAAATGGCATCGCATTGTTCTTTTACATTTACTTGACTATGACAAAATTTAATGTCATGTTGTAAAATATCATGTGAAAATAATATATAATTTTTATGTAAAGTTATTGGTGTATAGTTTAAAAACAATACCATTGATTGATGTATAAGGGCCTTTGAATAATATCAAGAAAATTTGTACAGATGTTAAGTATAAAAGGTACTAATGTTGTTTTTTCTGTTAGTTACTTATTTATCTATTTTTGTGTGATTTTTCTCATTTTTATGAAGTCATATTTAGCAATGTTTTCTAAGTATTCTGTTTCCTGGCTGTATTATCTTGATTAGTAAAGGAACTTTCCATTTATTCTTATATAAAGTTCCTTAACCATAAACACATAACTTACTTTTATTGATATTTCCATATTTATTGAGACAATTGAAACTCTAGTACAATAGAAAGCAGCAATAGTGACAGTGAAAATCCAGCACTTTAATAGTAACCCCAGTAATTTTTCACTAGTAAGTGTAATCTTTGCTAATGATTTTAGCTAATAAAATGTATTTGAAAGTTATTAAGTTCCCTTTTACTTCAAGTTTATGAAAACGTTATTATAACTTGTATGGTATTAGAAAAAAATTCCTGAATTTACTGAAACAATTTTAGGAATGTTTTCCATTAACTTTGGGATTCGGAATTGTGTTATATCAAGAAGTTTTCTAATATCGGTACCTTCTTAGAGTCACAATATAAACTCTATTTAATCAAATTTTATTTTTAAGCTTTATCTCTGGATTTAATTTTCCAATACATTATCTTTGTATGTTTGCATGTAAGTCCATGAATAAAAGAATAACATCTCATAATAACTTTGATTGGTTGGGGCATCAGTATTATATCCAATCTCAAAAAGGGACAGAAGACACTC
Source organism: Dama dama (assembly GCF_033118175.1). Classification (NCBI taxonomy): domain Eukaryota; kingdom Metazoa; phylum Chordata; class Mammalia; order Artiodactyla; family Cervidae; genus Dama; species Dama dama. The sequence goes on along the minus strand of NC_083710.1, from coordinate 63,110,276 downwards.
TATTTGAAACTTCTTGTGAGTCCATAACTATTTCAGAAAGAAAAAAAATGTAAAAAGTAAAGAATAAAAAGAATGCACTATCACTGCATGCTACAACATGAAAGAACATTTAATGTTGAGCAGAAGCTGGATACAAAAAGTAAGCACAGCAAAATGCCATTACGTGTTGGGTTCAGTTTGGGTAATGGTTGTTAGCTAGAGTCTTTAAGCGTTGCAGTAAATATATAAATTCCTTGGAAGCAATGAATCCACCTTTCCCCTTTGTGTTGTCATATTGTCCCCATTTCCCTTTGCTACATTTTAGAGTATTTTTAAACATATATTTAGTATATATGGGCCATAACCGAAGTATGAAAAGCATAAGTATTTTGCTTTGCATCATACACAGATGAGAAAAATAAGAACATGACATCTAAATAGAAAGGAAAATTTACATGTAAGTAAAACCTAGGCACATAAATTGGAAAGAGTAAAACACAGTTGTTTGTGGTTTAAATACGATGAAAAGTAAGTTGAACTAACAATTTTCTTTAGTCAGTTTTTTATAGAGGGAGAAGTGCTTTGGTTCCTTAGGCTGTGGAAATTTACTGATGAATCACTTTGATAATTAAGTAGAAAGTATGTGTAATAGTTGAAATGTAAGTCTGTAGATGACGAATGATTTTTCATCAGTCCTCTCATTCATTTGAAATATTAATTGACTTTTTATTACATGTCAAATAGTGAGGTTAACATTTCTGATTTAAACAAAAAAGAAACAAAGAAGCAAAGTGAAATAGATTTGCTTTCCAACAGTCTACAGCTTAGTGGGCAAAGCACATGATATCTTTAAAAATAGCTTTGTTATTATTACCAAAGAATTTACTTGAAATGGTCATCCATACAAGATTACAGTAGTCATAGGCAAGAGCAAAAGAAATTTCATTAGCTTTCACAGTGTATAAAAACTCAGACTAATAATGAGTAAGAGGATTACAGGTACTCCAAGTTTGGAGTCTATATAAATAAAAATCATTCTTTTCCTTTCCATCGTTTTGGAGGAAATCTCTTATTTTTTTTTTCCACTTACTATGATACTGGAAACCCAAGATAAATAGCATTTAGGATTTAATGTGTGGTCAGCAACATAATGATATAAACTAAAACAGAAAAAGTAGAAGTACAAAATTAATAAAGTAATGGAAAAAACTTTAGATGAGAAAGATTAAATCTCAACCTATGTTGCTACAGCTTCCCAGGTGGCGCTAATGGTAAAGACCCCACCTGCCAGTGCAGGAGACAGAGGCATGTTCCATCCCTGGGCTGGGAACTTCCCCTGGAGGAAGGCATGGCAAGCCACTCCAGTTTTCTTGCCTGGAGAACCCCATGGACAGACGAGCCTGGCAGGCCCGTAGGGTTGCAAGCAGTCAGACATGACTGAAGTGACATAGCATGCAGGTTTATGTAGCTTCCATCTACCAGAACAGCCTTTTAGGAAATCATGGTTTTTCCCACACTCACCAATTGTTATGCAGCAATAGCTACATGGCACTTTCCTACATTAAGAATTGTCCAATGTTATATTTTTCAGGACACTGAGCTCTGATTTTTGGGTAATTATTAAAACATCTGATAGTAAATCTTTTGAAGATGAAAATGGATGGAAATAAAAATATCAGATGAAGATAGTTGAATTTTAACAGGAAGTCCCCAAAGGAGAATTGCTTAGTCCAAGTAGTAACTAAATGGTTTCATAAAAAGGAAAATATTTGAAAGAAAATGGAGTTCTTTTGACCCTGGAGGAGGTCATGGCAAGCCACTCCAATACCATTGTCTGAAGAATCCCATGGACTGAGGAGCCTGAGAGGATAGAGTCCAATGGGTCCCAAAGAGTTGGACATGACTAAAGCAACTGAGTATGCACAGGCTTCTTTTGCAAGAACCCTAGACCTCAAAGTAATAGATCAGTCTGTCTGCCTTCACAGCGTAGATGGGTGATTCTGGAATTGTGGATACACCAATCTCCATAGAAAGTGATTGTTCACTGAAAGGTATAGAGAACACTTCTCTTCAAAATAGCATTTCACTGAGTGTGTGGTGTGTGTGTGTGTTTGTGTGTGTGTGTGGTGTGGAGAAGGAGAGGGAATGGTGATTAATGTGTCTCTCACAAAATTAAAATGTAAGTCCACACGTATAAAATCTTTAAGTGTGTAGTTATGTTTTTATTGGGGCTTCCCTGGGGCTCAGTGGTAAAGAGTATGCTTGCTATGCAGGAGACTCAGGAGATGTGGGTTCAATCCCTGGGTTGGGAAGATCCCTTGGAAGAGGAAATGGCAACCCACTCCAGTATTCTTGCCTGGAGAATCCCACTGGACAGAAGAGCCTGGTGGACTATAGTCCGTGGGGTTGCAAAGAGTTGGACACAACTGAGCACACACACACAATTGGCTTATGAATTTTTCTAATCTATGAGTGACTGAGTGATCATGACTTGCTCATTTTTTAAATTAATTTCTAATATTTTAAATAAATATACATAAGACAAAGCTATTAATTTGTGGATTTCAATCATCTGACCATATTTTTTGCTACTAAAACTTTAAACTTAAAATATTTTTCAAGAAGGACACACTTAGTTATTGGATATAAAGGAAAATAATTTATTATGAAGCAAATTCAATAAGTAAGTGAAAATACCAGGGGCAATTATACCCCCAAATCTGCCTGCATAGTTTTATAATTAAAACAATTTGAGCTATAAATAGGTAGGATAAGATAAAAAGATGTGCCAAAGTCTAGAAGCTAGCTATAACATCTAAAATGTGATAGTGGACGTTCCATAAGCCTTTCCAGACAGTTATCCCATTCTGAGCTTTGAGAAATAACCCTGAGATCCTGTAAATTGAAACAAAGCAAACATTTTTACAGCAGCAACCTGCTGCTTCACACTGTGGCCTTGGAGTAATGAAAGGTCAAGATCAGTGATCATCTATCTCCATAATTTCACTAACAATTGACAAATACAATTTAGAAACTGCCAAAAAGTGAAATTGATCTTGTTCTTGGCAAAAATTGTATCTATCTGTTTAGATTTCTCTACTCTGCTATGATAGCAACAATGATAAAGAATTCATTCACATCCATCAATAAGAGTATGAAAACACTACTTTGTAAATGGTTTGATTCAATTTACAGAACAGAAATCCCATTTAAATGATATATCTTAGAGAGAACAGGGATATTCTCTAATGTTACATTTTTTCTCTACTACATGCAGCTATGGTTTTTGAAGCAACCATAGTTAAGGTATACATAATTGTTTGAAAAGTCTGAATATGCTAAAATTTAGAGTCCCTCTGAGTTAACCTATCTCTTCTGGAATTTTTCCTAAATGTTAAACTCATAATACTTTTCATGGATATTTGAAACAAACAATATAATAAAGCAAATTTAAGATTTTTAAATATAGACCATTTTTAAAGCCTTTATTGAACTTGTTACTATATTATTTCTGTTTTAGGTTTTGTTTTTTTTGGCCAAGCAGCATGTGGAATTTTAGCTCCCAGACCAAGAACCTGTACTCCCTGCAATGGAAAGTAAAGTTTTAACCACTGGGTCACCAGGGAAGTCCCTGTAATAATGTAATACTACACATTATTTTGGAAAGATAAATTTTAGACATATGCATAAAAAGAAACATTATGCAAATCACATTCTATTAGTAAAGTTGGAGATTGATGCTTAAGTCAGCCTATTTTGTTATGCTACCAGCTGGTAGAATTGGGTTGTTGATAGAATATCATTTAGTAATGCTTCTATAATAATAGTTTTGATCTCAAACACTAACTTAATCTCTGTGCTACAATATATTGTGTACTAAAATGAAAGAAGTATTAAGTTCTAATCATTTTACCAGGATTGATACTTTTCTAATTGAAGTTCAAAATAAATATGACTCTGCATCTTCTAAAGACAAATAGGAGCTGTATTATGTCCTGCATAACAGGAAAATAAAGTCTCTACCCCTTGATTACAATTTTCTTTTGTGTTAGATTCTTTGTGTGTTATCTGATAGCAGATAAACTTTTTTGGTCATTTTTAGTTTACAGGCTACTTTTTTAGAATAGTTGTAAGTTTACAACATATTGAGCAAAAGAGTACAAAGAGTTTTCAAAATACCCCTTTTCTCCAGTACATACACATACACACAGTTACCCTGGTTATTAACATCTTGTGGTAGTACGGTAGGTTTGTGATACTTTGTGAATCAATATTGATACAATATTAGTAACTAAAACTTACAGCTATATTCAGTTCAGTTCAGTTCAGTCGCTCAGCCGTGTCCAACTCTTTGCGACCCCATGAATCGCAGCAAGCCAGGCCTCCCTGTCCATCACAAACTCCCAGAGTTTACTCAAACTCATGCCCATCGAGTCGGTGATGCCATCCAGCCATCCATCTCATCCTCTGTCGTCCCCTTCTCCTCCTGACCCCAATCCCTCCCAGCATCAGGGTGTTTTCCAATGAGTCAACTCTTCGTATGAGGTGGCCAAAGTACTGAAGTTTCAGCTTCAGCATCAGTCCTTCCAATGAACACCCAGGACTTATCTCCTTCAGGATGGACTGGTTGGATCTCCTTGCAGTCCAAGGGACTCTCAAGAGTCTTCTCCAACACCACTGTTCAAAAGCATCAATCAGGGTCACTCTGTACACATTCTGTGGACTTTGAAAGATGCATAATGACATATTTCTGCCATTACAATATTACATCAGTTCAGTTCAGTTCAGTCACTCAATTGTGTCTGATTCTTTGTGACCCCATGAACCGCAGCATGCCAGGCCTCCCTGTCCATCACCAACTCCCGGAGTCTACCCAAACCCATGTCCATCGAGTCGGTGATGCCATCCAACCATCTCATCCTCTGTCGTCCCCTTCTCCTCCTGCCCTCAATCAGGGCATCAGGGTCTTTTCAAGTGTGTGTGTTATTGCCCCCCAAATACCCTATATTTCACTTGTCAGGCCACTTTTCCGCATCACCAACCTACTGAAAACCGCTGATCATATTATCTTTTTCCCTTTCTAGATATCATATAATTGGAATCATAGTATTTAGCCTTTCTGGATTAGTTACTTTCACTTGGCAATATGTATTTAAATTTCTTCCATGGGTTTTCCTGGCTTGATAGTTCATTTCTCTTTTTTGCCACTTTATTTTTCTTAACTGAAGGATAATTGCTTTACAGGATTCTGTGGTTTTCTGTCATACAGTAACAAGAATCAGCCATAGGTACGCCTATGTCCGCTCCCGTCTCCCTCCCCTTCTAGACTATCTCAGAGCCCCTGTCTGAGCTCCTTCCCTGAGTCACGCAGCAAATTCCCATTGGCTATCTGTTTTACTTATGGTATTGTAAATTTCCATGTTATTCTCTGTATATCTCACCCTCACCCTCCTCCCCTCCACCCTTGTCCATAGGTCTGTTCTCTACGTCTGCTTCTCCATTGCATCCCTGAAAATTAACTCATCGGTGCCACCTTTCTAGATTCCATATATATGCATTAGTAGATATTTATATTTCTCTTTCTGACTTACTTCACTCTGTATAATATTGTCTGGATGTATCACAGCTTGTTTAACCACACACCTACTGAAGGACATTTTGGTTGCTTTCAAGTTTCAAAAAATTTTGTATAATGATGTTATGTTTCCCGTTTATGTTTCATGCTTACAAAAAATATGGAATATATTTAACTCAGTGATTGCTTTTACCTTTTTAAAATACTTTAAGCCAAATATCTGTTTTTAAACCAAACAAATTAATACCACTGAAAATGCTAGAACTATGTAAAGTAATACCTAGTGTAGTCTTTCATGCAAGGTTCCCTACCTTAAGAGAACTTCCTTCAAGAGTAGCCATACATCAGAACTCTCTGATCTACACAGAAACCCTAAGATATTTAATTATTGTTATGCTAAGATGCTTAGAAGGACAAGAATATTTTTACTACATAAAGGCACATGACTACTATAAGAAATGGATGTCATAGTATTATAATAGGAAGAAAGAGGCTCTTGAGGCTACTGTAAAATTCTAAACTACTTATTACATTTTACTTAATAACTTCTCGGTAGTACAAAAGTACTTAAATCTTGTACTGTGGAAAATTGAATTCATTTTGTTATAAAAGTAGTAGTGGTTTAAAGGCAAATATTATGCCACAGGAAACTACCTGTAACCCTGCACCAGTTAAGGAGTATCTCTAGCTTTATCCTTTTACTGTTTAGTTGCTAGGTTGTATCTGACTCTTTGGGACCCCATGGACTGTAGCCGACCAGACTCCTCTGTCCATAGGATTTCCCAGGCAAGAATATTGGAATGGGTTTCCATTTCCTTTTCCAAGAGATCTTCCTGACTCAGGGATCAAACCTGTGTCTCCTGCACTGGCAGGTGGGTTCTTTACCACTGAGCTGCCAGGGAAGCCCACCACACGTTTATTACCCTAAAATAAATTGCTATTCTAGATCTTTTGTGGATCTACTCAGTTCAGTTCAGTTGCTCAGTCATGTCTGACTCTGCGACCCCATGGACTGCAGCATACCAGGCTTCCTTGTCCATCACCAACTCCCAGAGCTTCCTCAAACTCGTGTCCATCAAGTGATGACATCCAACCATCTCATCCTCTGTCGTCCCCTACTCCTCTTGTCTTCAATCTTTCCCAGCATCAGGGTCTTTTTCAATGAGTCAGTTCTTGGCATCATGTGGCCAAAGTATTGGAGTTTCAGCTTCAGCATCAGTCCTTATGATGCTTTAATGGATCCACTAAACCAGAGTTTTCCCAGCAAAATCTTTAAAAAAAAATTTGCAATTCATTTTTTAACTTTTTTTTGGTCTTTCTCATGCTAAAATATTAGCTCCACAGCTTCCCAGGCTTTCCTGAAATAGGGAATTCAATATGATTTCTCCAAGCCTGATTATGGTAAGATTTCTGGGTAATGAGTGAAAGTCCATGAAGTCATCATAAAAGAGAGAACTGTTTAGTATTATAAATTATTGCTGAGAAAATAAATAAATAACACCTTGAAAAATATGTGCAAGCAACACATGCTTTGTGTATATAATAATGCATGTATATATTACAAAATACATGCATACATAAATAGAAATACATATACATACACAAGGTATATTTAAACTCTTGACATTTAGTTTTATGAAAGTTGCCATTTCTGTTAGATGATTGCAAAGTGGTTACAAGTTTGCCCCCTTGTTGCAACGATGCTATTGCACTGTAATAGTGTGGATCCTAGGCTTCCGTGGTGGCTCAAGCACTAAAGAATCCGCCTTCAGTGCGGGAACCGCAGGAGATGGGATTGGATCCCTGGGTTGGGAAGATCCCCTGAGGCAGGGAATGGCAACCCATTCCAGTGTTCCTGCCTGGAGAATCCCATGACCAGATAAGCCTGGTGGGATACAGTCCATAGGGTCTCAAAGAGTTGGACACAACTGAAGCGACTGAGTATGCATGCTTTTTGGATACTGCCAATAAAAAGTATAGTCTTTCCATCTGTCCTTTGACTCTGACCTCGTGGTGAGGTTTGTTTTGGCCATGAGACATTACAAATTTTGAAATGCAAATCCAGGCTTGAAAAGTGTACATAAGCATGTGCGTTCTTGCTGCCATTTGGAATCCTGAGACTACCATGGGATATCACAGGAAGAAACCCAGGCCAGCCTCCTGGTTGACAAGGACACACGAAGAGCAGAAATGAGTTGTCACAGCACAACCCCCTATTAAATCAGGCCACCAGCTGTGGAATGTTTGCGTGAGGCCATCCTGGAACATTTAACAGCCAGGTGACTCATCAGCTGGCAGGAGAGGCCTGAGAGAACCCAGCAGTGATCAGCTGAGCCGGCTGAACAGAATCACACAGCTGAGCCACAGAATTATGGGCTAAATAAAATGATTTTACTTTGAACCACTAAGTTTGTATCGGTTTACATGCAGGAAATTCTGACTGATATACTCTAGATGCTTTTATATCCTGTAAACATATAGTCCATTGTACCACTTCTTTTTAAAATTTAAATTATAACAGGGGTAGTGTGAAGCTAATAGTTTGCATGAATAAAGAAATAAACTTACTATTAATAATATGCCAGAATGCACTGTAGAAGAATTAGAAAGCTTCAGATTCAACAGACACCAAACTTTTTGGCACTAGGGACTGGTTTCATGGAAGACAATTTTTCCGCAGACAAGGTTGGGGTGGGGATGGTTTCTGGATGATTCAAGCACATTACATTTATTGTGCACTTTATTTTGATTATTATTACATCAACTCCACCTCAGATCATTGAACACTAGATCCCGGAGGTTGAGGACTCCTGATCTAACGGTTCTGTAAATATATACTCAAAAAACATTTCTTTCACACTCTCCTGCATTAATAAAACAGTTTTGTGGTATTTAAATTATTCCATGCATTTTTTGCTTGTGGTTCTTCATTGAGTTCCTATAGTGTTCCTCATTTTACTTTCTGACTGTTTGAGGTCTATTGTGATTATTTGGTCCCTCTTATTTAATGATTTTTTTTTTTTTTTTGCCAAACGTATGATCTTATCATTTCTTATGAAAATTTTCACTAGTGTTTGCGCATATTTTAAATTAATCATTTTATGATATTTTGGTTATGCTTCAACATGAATATATACCTTTATTTCACTTTTATATTGAGATGTAATTGATATATAGCATTATATTAGTTTTGAGGGTGCCACATAATGATTTGATATTTGTATATTTTTAGAAATGATCACCACAGTAAGTCTGGTTAACATCCATCACTACACATAGTTACAACGTTTTTACTTATGATGGCAACTTTTAAGATCTACTCTCCTAACAACAGTCAAACATATAATACAGTATTATTAACTATAATCACCGTGCTGTACACTCTCTCTCTCCAGGACTTATATTTTTATAACTGGAAGTTTGTGTCTTTTGGCCCCTCTTGTGTCTGGCAACCATCAGTCTATTCCCTCTATCTATTAATATGAGTTTTGGTTTTCTCTTGTTTGTTTCTTTCTTGTTAGATCCCACATATAAGTTAAATTATACAGTTTGTGTCTTTCTCCATTTGACTTATTTCATATTGCATAATGCCCTCATAGTCCATCCATTGGTCACAAAATGGCAAGCTTTCCATTTTATGGTTGAATAACATTCCACTGTGTATGTGTATATCACATTTTCTTTATCCATTGATAGAAAGAGATGGTTTCATATCTTGGCTACTATAAATAAGGCTGAAAATGAACATGGCATGCATGCTCATGGTGCATATATCTTTATCAAGTTACTGTTTTCATTTTTTTAGGAAAATAAAGGTTTTTAAATTTTCAAAGAAACTGAAATCATAGGTCTCAACATAGTGCCTTCTGAAACCTGGCATTATGAACATAATGATATTCAGAAAATTGCACTGCATGCAGTTTTAACCTTTGGTAAAAACAAGAGCAAAGAGTTGTTTTTTTTTTTTTTTTCTTTTACTTCTGTTGACATTTTTAAAACAATTTTCATCAGAGTGATACATACCCGTGATAGCATATCATTTGCACTTAAGAGTTTATCATGAAACAGTCTCCTTGTATTCTGAATTATTCAGTGCAATTATATCCAACCAGAGTGAAATAAAATCCCCAAATTTTTGCAGCTTAGCATAGAAAATGTTGTTCATTGCTCTTTCAAAGACTGGTTCCTAGTAGAATTGCTGGGGTAGAACTGCCTTTAAGTGGTTCTTGCTTTAGATAGGAGAAAATGTGAGCTGCTCATGGCCAGGAGGCCTGCTTCCCTCTGTTCACATTTTGTTGGCAGAAACTAGTTACATGTTACCAAATGGAGGCATGAAGATTTGATTATTATCTTATTTGCATACACAGGATGAAAATGAGTAGTTTGGTAGACAGATAACATTGTCTCTGCAATACTCTCCTTGCCTGTTTCAAGCCCATCTCCTCAAAGGCAAATGCTTAAAATTCATTTATGTTTATTGAACACATTTAATCCATCTTTTTCTATTTGTTAGTGTAAGAAAATTTGCATTTACTTCTTCCTATAAAACATAGCTTCAACTTTAAAATCTACAAAAGCTTTATATCTATTTCAATCAACTATTAACAAAATTTCAGTCTTATCTTGAGAGCAGATTTTGCTCACAATGTCCCCAATTTCTGTCAATAATTATTTTTGTATTAGTATTTTCAAGGATGTTATGAGTTTTCATGTTCTGCCTTCAGAAAAAGCCTTTTTCTAATTCTGTGTCTCTAGACTATAAGATCATGAAGCTATAGAACTTTCTCACTGTTGTTAGAAAATTATGCTTAATGATGTACTAAGTAATTTAAATACTGTAGTTTCATCTGTATGTAGCAAAAGCTGCTTGTATGCAGCTCATTCCAGTGGGGGTGGAGAGCAGGAGGGTATACCTTAGACCTTGGACTTGCAAATAGAGGCCTGGGTGGGGGGTCAGTGTGCCTCAGTTTTCTCCCTAACAACAATGGGATTTTTATAATATCTGAAAACTGGGGGGGCTTCCCTGGTGGCTGAGACAGTAAAGAATCCGCCTGCGGTGCAGGAAATGTGGGTTCGATCCCTGGGTCGGGAAGATTCCCCTGAAGAAGGAAATGGCAGCCCACTCCAGTACTCTTGCCTGGAGAATCCATTGGACAGAGGAGCCTAGTGGGCTATAGTCCATGGAGTCGCAGAGTTGGACATGACTGAGCGACTCACACACACACACACACACACACACGCACACACACACATACACACACATTGTTAACACACAGACACTCAAATATTACTATCCTTAGTTTCAAAAACAAATATTTTGATATTATTGTAACACTTCAATCTCTTCACATTTTTTGTTTTGATCTCTATTTAAACTAATTTTTATGCATAAATACTTTTATTAGATTTTCTAATTTCTTAACATTTTATTTTTGTATCTTTACTATCACTATTTTTCCATTTTCAATAATACTTGATGTTTTGTCAGATGACTTATTTCTTAGAATCTCACTATTGACTGTCTCTACATAATTTGAAGATCTCCACTGGGCTACTGCAAATATTTGTCCTGTTCTCTATACTTAGAGTCATTGTCTCCTGGGCCACATGTCTTCTATATGCACCTCCTCCCCCACTGAAATAACACAGCAACACCATTTAGCTACAGCAAAAACAAAGTTCATCAGAAGATAATTTTCTTTCTCACTTATGTATGAAAGCATCTATTATGACTTTACAGCTGATTAATAATTTAGCTCAGAAGAGAATTTACATGTGGCTTCCAAACACCTTTTTTCTCACACAACTGAGAGCAAGATTCTAGTATCTGTGAAGTCCATTGTTTCTAGTTGCTATTTTTAATCTCTTTATTAGGAAATGTTTCTCCCTCTCTTTCTCTTAGATTAAGGATTTGCTCTTTACCATTTGTATTTTAAATTTCTATAAATGTATGCATGGATATAAGCATTTTTTACTTACTCTGTTCATCTTAAAATTAGCTCTTTTGTGTCACCTAAGATTGAAAGTAAATTTTCTTCTATAATTTCTTTCATAAGTGATTCTCATCCATTTTCTCTCCTTTCTTTTTATATCTCTTTTTGAATACACTATGAAAATTTGCTTGGCACTGAATCTTCTCTTACTGAGGTTATCACGATTCTACCATACGACCTTGAAATCCAGGGTCATTATTCTTAACTCATCTTTATTTGTTGTTAAAAGTGCACATGTAACACTCTTTCGCATCCTGTTTGATTCAGGATTGAGTGTGTTGCACAATTTAGGCTGATGTGTATCAAGGAAATGTGTCTTGTGTCTAGGATCTAATTTTCATGGCTTATGTCAAAACAAACATGTAGAGTCTTTTCTTCATAAAGAAAAGGGAAGAAGTATCATTAAATGTACCCAAATATAACATTTTTCCCTTTCTTTTTTGGTCTCTTTCCTGAGAGAGAGACCATGTGTCATGTGTTTTTATCTGTTATCTAATGTCATGCTTCTCACATTGGATGGCACTTAGGATATTTGCAAAGTGAATCATTTCGTTGTTTAGTTGCTAAATCGTGTCCAACTTTTTGTGGCTCCATGGACTGTAGCCCATTAGACTCCTGCATCCATGGAATTCTCCAGGCAAGAATACTGGAGTGGGTTGCCATTTCCTTCTCAAAAGTGAACATGGACAACGTATCCCTTCCTTACACCAACTGGCTGCCTTCCTTGTGCCTGATACTGGCCCATAAGTTGCCCCCTCCTGAGGTGAGGAAATCAATCAGGTTTTCCCAGTGTTCAGAGCTTCAGCCAGCAACAGGTGGATGATCCCCATGGTTTTGAAAACTCTGTACTAGGACATTCCCCGTTTTAGAGGTGGGCAAAAGACTCACACCCACTTAATCACACCAGCCAGAGCATACTCTGGGCTCCCAGGCCAGAGCAAGAAGGGCTTTCACCATACCTTTCTCTGAAATGTGGATGCAGGGTCATGAAACTGGATGTGGCTAGGGCTTCTGGAAAAGAAGCTTCCTTCCTGTTGTGCTGAAGTTACTTGAAAGATATTCAGTTATCTGGATAGCATGTCATGTAAATGTGACACGAGAAACTGCTGCTATAGCCAGAGAAAGCAGCTGGAGGATAAGATCACGCACAGGAGAACAAAACTAAGACAGCCGCAGAGAAAGAGGCTGTGCTCTTTTTAAGGAGATTTCATTCCTTACCTCATTTCTGGATGTTTCAGATGCAAAAGCAAGCACATTTTTAATAGAATTTGTTAGATTTCTTTCTATGTGCAACTGGAAGCATCTAAACTGATAGAGCATCTCCAAAAATATCTATTCATCTTTGTTTCATATGCCTTCTTTTAAAATCTTTCTTTATATCTTAAGGGGGATTTTTTCATATATAATTCATAGCCCATTTATTTTTCTTTAAAATATAAATTCCACATTTAGTTTTTTAGATTTCTTTTTTTTACTTAATTTTTATTCTTATTTTACTTTATCTTAATTGTTATTTTACTTTATCTATTTTTAAGGAATGCATTTCTCCAAATATCAAAATATTTGATGTTCAGTTGAATTTAAATTTAGCTTACTGTAGTTTTTCATTTTTCTAAATTATCTTTGTTCCCTTCAGTTCAGTTTTCTATTGTTTCTTTGTTTTTTTTTTAGCTGTTATTGGTCATACTTAGGATTCTCTTTTAAGTATGAGGATATTTAATATTCCTCAATTCATGTATTAAGCCCAGAAATGGTATAGATTTAATTTTTTCTTCCCTGTTAAGTAAGCAGATCTGTTATAGGCAGAACATCCCTATGAATAAAAATTCTATGCACTTTCTAGCCATCATTTTTGGAAAATAACTTCAAAGTTCACTTTCAGATGAGGAGATCTGGATGCTATTGGATTATGGATATTCACTAATGACACCAGAAATGCTGATATACAGAGGTCTTATCTACTGGCATTCACATCAACATTAGACTCTGGGAATGATGCGGACTCCCTATTCTCTATACTGCTGGTATTAGGAAACAGTACCACTGATTGGATAAGGCTTTTTAATACAGGTTCTGAGTTGATCCCTTTGTTTTAACATGAATTTCATTACAAATGTCCCCTCCCCTCTGACTGAGCCCAGAATCTCTCTGACTCTTCTTTATTACAGGCCTTTGACATCATCAATTACATACATTCAGATCTTTCCATCTTAAAAAGAAAAGTAAGTATTCTCTCTATTAATAACCCTCTTTAATTTCCATTGTAGATCGTATTATAAATAGAAGGTTTTATATTCTCTGTGTACATTTTTGAGCTCCAAGTTACCCTTTTACTCCACCCGTTATTTTCACTAAAGTTAAATCAAAGTTGAAACAAAGTCAAACCCATGTCTCCCATATTCTATAAGAGATCTAATTCCCTCTCCTTCAATAACTATCACAGTAAGGGTTATAGATTCCAGGTCTTTATTTCTGGCTCACCATCTATGTGGATTTCTAAAAACCTATATGCAATACTTCCTTGAATCTATATATATGTGTGTGTGTGTGTGTGTGTGTGTGTGTGTGTGTGTACATATGTCTCTCAAAGCACCACGAAAGTGACAATTCCAAATTTACCTTTCTTACATTCATTGAAAATCTTAGTACACTTCTGCATTGTTATGAGCAACTTTCACATTATGCTATAAAGTGCTTGCGGAGAGTTTTTTGTTTCTTTAGGTGCTTTTACTACAATGCATGTTACATAAAAAGTGATCAGTGAATATGTATTTATGATATGAATACATCTGTGTGATCTTAGTGTTTTCTTGAACTATAGCATGCATTTTTGTATATTTACAAAAAACATGGTAAGAAATAAGTGAACTATAATATTGTCACCTACCCAAAATCATAGCTAAATTATTGAGTAAATTATAAACATAAGATTAGCCTTGTGACAACTTATAACCACTCTAAACAAAGTGACACTGTGTAAACACCAACACTATATAAATTAGGAAAGTTAGAAAATACAATGATAATGTATTAAGCTTTAATATTAATTTAATATTGAATTACCTGGGGAGACACTCATGGCTCTAATGAGATCACAAACTACTCATGTAACAAAATTTTCGTTGATAATCAGTCAAATTGTTACTCCCTAGAACATTGAATACTATCATAATAAATGAAAGGTTATAGCAAGGAAGTCATTATTAGCAAAGAGCACAGTGAGGCTTCATCTTGTATGAAAGAAGGAAAATTTTATCCAATTCTGTTAAATATGTCAGCCAGAAGAAACAGAACAATAGAATTAATAACGTGTTCCCTGATGACTCAGGAACGAGCTGAATGATGAAACAGATAGGATGGTAGATAGTAAACCTGACAACAGTGGAAATGATACCAGTGAAACTAAAGAGAATGTTCATGAAAGGCAAACAAGTGAAAAAAGTAAAAATAATTATGGCCACAATGGATGGTGATTTAGGTAATGCTGAGAGGTTTATCTTGTAGAGAAATGAAGGGAAAATGAATGCCCTAAGTTTGTTCGAAGAGAATATGAGCTGACTTAGAAAAAAAAAAAGAAGAAACATTATCTCATGGCTGTTGCTACATATTATGAATAAAAAATGAAAAGAGGTTATTTAAAGTGTTAAAGTAATAGCTT
The DNA here is from genome assembly GCF_033118175.1 of Dama dama. Classification (NCBI taxonomy): domain Eukaryota; kingdom Metazoa; phylum Chordata; class Mammalia; order Artiodactyla; family Cervidae; genus Dama; species Dama dama. The sequence goes on along the minus strand of NC_083710.1, from coordinate 63,095,071 downwards.
CTATATCACCAACTATTCCTAAAGAGATAATTCTTTTAACTGTCTACCATGCAGTCCATATAATGCAAATGTTACATTAATATAAAAGCCTGTACTAAAGTCAAAATTGCATAGCTTTGAATATAATAGCAGAGTTTCAGGTATCAGCCTACATTTTTTATCAGTTTATCTTGGCTCATTACTTTTCTTTTTTGGTTCACGATTTGATACAAACTTTCTGGGAATCTATTCCTAAGCAGGGCATTCACCACACTATAGAAGATGGAGTCAGTCTTGCTCAGTCCAAGTCATTGACAACCTTCCCTAGTCTCAGGCAGCCCGCATTCCTTGAAGTTACTCCAGATACTTCTTGGGATCTCAGCCCATTCTAAATGAATTGCTGCAACAAAAACATTGTGAAAAAATTAGTAATTTTAGATAATTTCATTAATACGTTTCCTCTGCATCTTTTGTGCTCAAACAAAGCTACCACATTCAGGATTCTCTTTCCAATCTGCCCATACCACATTTGTTGCATGTAATTCTCAATGAGCTCCATTAGTTACCTTATGCTAAGTCACTTCAGTCATGTCTGATTCTGCAATGTTATGGATTGTAGCCCACCAGGCTCCTCTGTCCACAGGGATTCTCCAGGCAAGAATGCTAGAGTGGGTTACTATTTCCTTCTCTAATCAGTTACCTTATGCCTATGTAAGAAACTGACTTGAAAAATTTAAATTCCACAGAATGTTCTCTTCAACAGCTAGAATCAATTGAATCCTGCTTCATAATTGAGCCTATGGCTTCTCTTGCACCAATCTAGCTTACTAAACAAGAAAGATCATACTAAACAAAACTGCCCTATACTAACAGACCCCACTTATCAAGGCACCAATTGAACCCAGGACTCCTGCATTGCAGGCAGATTCTTTACCATCTGAGCCACCAGGGAAGCCTTTCCTTACAATGAGTCTAGAGAGATTATAAACTTTCTTCTGCATTAGCAATATTGTTACATTTTTTTTAATACTTCCACTATTGGAGAATTCCAAATTTCAAGATTTCAAACATTCATTTATAAGCACACCTGTTATACTTTCAAGATACCTTTAATTTTTTGCATGCTTCCATTCTCGCTAATTCTATCATGTTTCTCAGGTTTTTTCTCTTTTTATTATACCCATTCCTAGACTCATGATAGATCATATAAACTTTATTTTGATTTAGGATTTCTTAGCCTAGGGTTAGCTAAAAATACATAACCAAGTGAAAGTTAAGGCTAATATTTTACTGAGAGGTGTAAGGCTAGGACAAAGAGAGTGAGGAAAAAGAGAACATGCAAGAAAGAATGGGAACAGAAACATTACTCACTGCTAGAAAAGATATATGCGTGCCTCTTCAGTCCCTCTGTTGTGTCCAACTCTTTGTGACCCTTTCGACTGTAGCCCACCAGTCTCCTCTGTCCATGAGATTTCTCAGGCAAGAGTACTGGAGTGGGTTACCATTTCCCTCTCCAAGGGATCTTCCCAACCCAGGGCTTGAACCCACATCTCCTGTAACTCCTATATTGACAGGCAGATTGATGTGTTTTTTTGTTTGTTTTTTTTGTTTTGTTTTGTTTGTTTGTTTTTGTTTTTTTAACCACTGAGCTACCTGGCAAGACCCAGAGAAGATACAGAGCCAGTCAATCAGTGTGGAGGACATATCTGGGCAGGTGGTATAGAAACAGTCTATCAAAGGATGAAACAGTGCAGAAATTAATCCTCAGCACGCTCTTGTATCTCTTATCCACAATCATCAAAATGTATCTTGTAGGGTATTAACTTCTCCGTAGTTTTGGTAGTGGTCACTTGACTCTTTCAATAGTTACTGGGCACGTCAGAAAACTTATTGTTTAATCTGAAATAATTGGAAAAAAGCCAGGCTTTAGCCTTAAGTAGAGGGACTGCTAAGGCTTCTACAAAGTTACTTGTGTTGGCTGGAGCACAAGATAACTGAAAGCTGGTAAAATCTGAGGCTTTTCAAGCAAAATGTTATTGGTATTCAGCGACACTCTCCTGTATCCCAAACTTAGATGAACCACACAGTGGGTCAACTTTCCAATCTACCTTATGTTTTTATACCCAGGAAGTTGAATCTGACAGGTTAAAAATTTGTGTGCCATAAAAATAAAATCCTTTGAGTTAATAATTCTATTGTGATTCATTCCTATAGGAATTAAAAATATATATAATGGCTTTATTTATCCTTCTCTCTCCAAGAACACATATCTTTATTGTCCTAGAAATCTGGGATCCATCTTTTCAACAAAAATGCATAAGTTCAAATCTTTAAAATATAATCTCAAAAGAGATATAGAATTTAACCTTCTGAATGGAAAATCCTTCCTCCCATTAAGGTTGGAACTGAACTAAATGTGTTTCGATATAGAAGCATGAAAAACAGTAAAAGAGTAAAAGGAAGGAAGAGCTAGAGGGAAAGAGGTCGGAAAGGAGATTTATATTCTTTAAAGATAGTCACGGAAAGACAGATGTTCTATTTCCTGTTCATTAAAACAGAAATTATGTAGTTGCAATTTCTACTATCTGAAATCATAAAATCATGACAATCTCAAGTTTTACCCATCATAGGTGTTTGTGTGTGTGTGTGTGTGCTTGTATATAAGTGAAATAATTAATGGCAATAATAAAAGGGATGGAGAAGAGATGGTCAGATGCTATGTTGTCAAGTTGTGGCCATAAATCACACATAAAAATATTTGATTTCTCTACTCCTACTTCTTGGCTGATAACATTACTGAAGAAAAAGGCAAAGCTATGCAGATTGGAGCCCTCATCCATAGTCATGGTTTCCACAACTATTTATATGATGCTGAGGCCAAAATTTATATTGTTTGAATAAATCTTCCCTCTGACATCTAACTTGCAGTATTGTTTCATAGTTTATTTATTCATTTCACAATATTTTCCTTGACTATACCCTGAATATTTGTAACCAGATGTGTTCTAGGCAATACATATTAAACTAGTCCAAATCTAAACTCATCTCAATATGTGACAAATAGGTGCTACTCTTTACTCTTTGTTTCACCATTAGTATCACCTATTATAAGTCACCATAAAATAAAACCCAGAAGAAAACTAAGGTTACATTTTCTACTCACTATTCACATTAAAGCAGAGAAAAGGCTCTTTAGATTTCACTTCCTAGATATTTTACAAATATATTAAATTCTTCATATATATATTTCATATTTTTAGTTATGGATTTTCATTATTTCATACTTGGATTATTTAAATAACTTCCTATCTATACAATATAGACTGTATCATAAGTATATATGCCTGAAACATGAACCATTGGGGTAAAAGAAACTTCCATTTCAATTTTTGATAGCTACTGCCATATAACTCTAATAAGTTTTGTACAATCCCAACATTTGTTATGATGTTTTATATTCTTACTTTCCTGTATTGTCTATCAGCCAATAAGAGCAACATATAAAAATAATAGTGAAGGAGTCTCCTTAATATTATTTTCACTTTTTATTACATTAATTCATTTCCAGGTGGCTCAGCTGGTAAAGAATCCACCTGAAATGCAGGAGACCCCTGTTTGATTCCCAGGGTTGGGAAGCTCCTCTGGAGAAGGGATAGGCTACCCATTCCAGGATTCTTGGGCTTCCCTCATGGCTCAGACAGTACAGTAAAGAATCCACCTGCAATGTGGGAGACCTGGGCTCCATCCATGGGCTGGGAAGATCCCCTGGAAAAGGGCATGGCAACCCACTCCAGTGTTTTTTCCTGGAGAATCCCCATGGACAGAGGAGCCTGGTGGGCTACAGCCCGTGGGGTCACAAAGAGTCTGATATGACTGGACACCTAAGCACAGGAGAACAAAGAATATGAGTGAATTTTGTAAAAACAGGCTTAATTTTATTGTTCTTAAACAAATGGATATTTCTTGAATTCATTTGATAAGAAAATCATTTGAAATTGACTTTTGGTTTTATCTATATAACTGAATGATAAATTTTGTTTTTTATTGAGATTAATTCATACATTATTCTTTACCTGTAAGTGTAAAATATTTGTAATAAACTTTGTAAAGAAGGCCAGTGGAACTTTAAAAAAAAAAAAGCATAATTTACCAAATTATATTATTCTTGAGACACATTGAAGGAATCCCATCATTGCTGGAAATGTTTTCATAATATTTAACTAAGGCTGTATTCTTTCTATGTTAAAAAAAAAAAAATCGTGTTTTTTTTGTTCTGTTTTAATATTCCTCAAATGATTCAAAACATTGCATCTTTATTTATTATTTCCCATTCCAGTCAACAAAGGTCCGTCTAGTCAAGGCTATGATTTTTCCAGTGGTCATGTATGGATGTGAGAGTTGGACTGTGAAGAAAGCTGAGCGCCGAAGAATGATGCTTTTGAACTGCGGTGTTGGAGAATATTTTTGAGAGTCCCTTGAACTGCAAGGAGATCCAACCAGTCCATCCTAAAGGAGATCAGTCCTGGATGTTCATTGGAAGGACTGATGCTGAACCTGAAACTCCAATACTTTGTCCACCTGATGCGAAGAGCTGACTCACTGGAAAAGACCCTGATGCTGGGAAAGATTGAGGCAGGAGGAGAAGGGGACGACAGAGGATGAGATGGCTGGATGGCATCACCGACTGGATGGGCATGAGTTTGAGTAAACTCCAAGAGTTGGTGATGGACAGGGAGGCCTGGTGTGCGGCAATTCATGGGGTCGCAAAGAGTCGGACACGATTGAGCGACTGAACTGAACTGATTCCAGCCAGGGTCTTCTTTCAGTGTTACATTGCAAATCAACAAAGACAAGAGGCTATGTAATTATATGTGTATATTACATGTGATTACACATGTAATTACACACACATATAGATGTAAGTACACACATGCACACATACAAATACATACACATATACAAAATCTATGTTACAGTGGCAAGTTACAATAATTCTCTATGCCTTGATTTTACCACATGTAAAATAGGTGCAATATTATCGTTCAAGGATTATAAGATGAAGCATATATCTATAAAACTTAGAATAGCTCTGCTATTCTATATAATTCTATATAATCTCTTTATACTCGAATTCATGCATTTTCAACAATGATGCAAGTAATTCAACAATGTTTTGATAAGCTGTAATGGGCTTCCCTGATAGCTCAGTAGTAAAGAATCCGCCTGCAATGCAGTAGACCCAGGTTCATTTCCTGGTTTAGGAAGAGCCGCTGGAGAAAGGGTAGGCTGACCACTCCAGTATTCTTGGGCTTCCCCTGTGACTCAAATGGTAAAAAAAAGAAAGAAAGAAAGAAAAAAAAGAAAAAAAATCAAAAAAATCCACCAGTCATGCGGGAGATGTGGATTCAACCCCTGGGTTGGGAAGATCCCCTGGAAAAGGGAAAGGCTACCCACTCCAGTATTCTGGCCTGGAGAATTCCATGTACTATATAGTCCATGGGGTTGCAAAGAGTTGGACACGACCAAGCGACTTTCAATCAATCAATATCCAATATTGTCACTGGCAACAGAAGCAAGAAAAGACTGCTTTTTCCTGCACTTCAATATTTCTTTTCTGATAAGTCTGACTAATGAAATTAAAAATGTTTTAGTATATATAATGAAGAACAAAATCTTGGGAAAATATTTTCATTGAAAATACAAATCTAGTTTAAGAAAGTTCAAAAATATATACAACTTATCTTTTATAACTAATAGGATTTATTATTAAGTAGCTTGTCTCATAAATATCGACACAAAATTTTCCTGTAGGTCTATGCAATATGCATATTAAAATGTTTAAATAAATATAAAGTCTTAAAAAGCTTTTCTGACATTTTTAAATGGATAAAAATACAGAAAACTATTTTTAACTCTAAGGAGAAAATAGGCCATTTGCCTTTAACAATCTGGGTAAATATGTCAAAAAATTTACTAACATTTGGAAGGATTAAATGAGAAACATGTTCGAAATTATTGATGCAAAAGCTTAGCCTAGATAAAGTAGATTAACATACCCAAACCAAGATATTTATATATAGAGATACACATTTAGATTTTCTAATAATAATTCAAATGTTCTTTCAATGTACATTTTTAGTATTTCAAAATTGTAAAACTTAACTTTGTTCATGTGTAGTATACAAAGTTGTCATAGTTTTGAGTGATTGATTAATTTCATTTTCTAAAATATGACATATAGAATGAAATGAGGCAAATCAAAACCACAATGAGGTACCATTACACGCCAGCCAGGATGGCTGCTATCCAAAAGTCTACAAGCAATAAATGCTGGAGAGGGTGTGGAGAAAAGGGAACCCTCTTACACTGTTGGTGGGAATGCAAACTCGTACAGCCGCTATGGAAAACAGTGTGGAGATTTCTTAAAAAACTGGAAATAGAACTGCCATATGACCCAGCAATCCCACTTCTGGGCATACACACTGAGGAAACCAGATCTGAAAGAGACACGTGCACCCCAATGTTCATCGCAGCACTGTTTATAATAGCCAGGACATGGAAGCAACCTAGATGCCCATCAGCAGATGAATGGATAAGGAAGCTGTGGTACATATACACCATGGAATATTACTCAGCCATGAAAAAGAATTCATTTGAACCAGTCCTAATGAGATGGATGAAGCTGGAGCCCATTATACAGAGTGAAGTAAGCCAGAAAGATAAAGAACATTACAGCATACTGACACATGTATATGGAATTTAGAAAGGTGATAACGATAACCCTATATGCAGAACAGAAAAAGAGACACAGAAATACAGAACAGACTTTTGAACTTTGTGGGAGAATGTGAGGGTGGGATATTTCCAAAGAACAGCATGTATGCTATCTATGGTGAAACAGATCACCAGCCCAGGTGGGATGCATGAGACAAGTGCTCCGGCCTGGTGCACTGGGAAGACCCAGAGGAATCGGGTGGAGAGGGAGGTGGGAGCGGGGATCGGGATTGGGAATACATGTAAATCCATGGCTGATTCATATCAATGTATGACAAAACCCACTGGAAAAAAAAAAAAAAAAAGAATGAAATGAGGCAATTTTCTGTAGTTTTCATCTACTTTACAGATGAATTATTTAAATCCATATTTAGTTTCTATCAACTTTATAAGGTAATCATGGCCTATTATGTGTGATTCTATGGAAAATGTGTAAAACCTCAATGAATTTGATGACTTTTTTGACAAGTACTAATTTAATTTATGAAGAGGACAAAATGGATCATTGAAAAGTTTCACCCCAATGTAAAATAACTTCCTTGCTCTAATATTCAAAAAATATGATTTATGTCAGATATAAAACAGAGAAAAGATATATCAATTAATTTTTCAATATAAGTTAACCCTGAAACCAAAACCAGAATAAGAAAAAACTGAAAATACATAATTTTAATGCAAATCCATCATTTTAAGTTATAAATGTTCTATTAAACATTAACATTAGTTAAAGATTACACTGCTACATGTAAGAAAATTGTTTAAATGAAGGATAATTTTAATATTAAATATTTTTCAATGTTACAAATCAACCAATCAAAAGAGACATGATTATATTGCATTCTTGTAAACTAAAAGAATAATTTTAGTGAAAGTTTTGATTCATTATTGAAGTCAGGGACAAATTTAAGCATTTATCATGTGCAGAAATTACTTCCCAGAGATATCCTACATGAAGCTGACACAGAGTACCAACTCAAATTGAAGTCAGAAATAAGGAAATAACAGTTAACTCTATTATTATTGAATACTCTTGTTCTTAACACAGCAGCTAAATGAGTGGTCAGAAGAATATGTTTAACTCCCCAACTCCCTTTAGTTTTCTCTTTGAAATAAACATGCAGATATCTTCTCAGCTGTAAAGAAAAAGTAAAAACAATAAAAATCATTTCTAGGAATTTCAACATAAAAAATTTGCAGGTTAGTTCTTCTACTACTACTATCTTTTTAAACATGCCTAGGTTCACTAATGCTCTATTCATCTTTCTTCCCCCAGTTGCATTACTTTTTGTTGCTGCTTTTTTACTTTTAATTTTTCCCATTTTTATTGAAGTAAAGTTGAGTTACAATATTATGTTATTTTTAGGCATATAGAAAAGTGATAGGTATTCTCTTTTTCATACCGTATTCCATTATAGGTTAGAATGTGATTCCCCGCGCTCTACAGTCAGCATTCTTATCAATCCCTGTGAGGATCCTTTTTGTTTACTAAGGAATCAAATTAAACCAATGTGTTTGAATAGAGTGCTAAATTAGGCCGATCAGACTTCCTCAACTTGAATCATTCAATTTTGTGTCCAAAGAGAAGAATAGGCTAAGTCATCATTAGACTCAGGTTAAACATTTTTAGCAAGAGTTCTTCATAGTGATTTGGGCACTTAATATTATATCCCATTAAGCAGCACATATTACAGCCAATCTAAATGTCTAACTTTTAGGAATGTTTATTTTAAACCTTTAGTTAAAGCGATGACTGCCAGATTTCTCCCTGAAAAACATCTGTCCTTTTTGATTAGGAAGCAATATATGGAATAATAAAGCATCACCTTTCAACCAATGGTAACATTTATTAATGATCCTTACCTGAATTCTATTATTTCATTAAAGGTAGCAAAATAGTGATTTTCATGATACTATAGTTTTTTCTGTATCACTTGACAACTTCATAATAAATTGCCATTAAATGAGAATGAACACCACTTTTTTTCTTTTAAGCTGGGTTAAATGTTTATTTCATCTATGGTCTGTTTCTCAAAAAAAGCTGAAGTCATGATACCTAGGGTGGTGGAAATATTTTTCTCTTTTGAATATTCCAGTGACTAATCATTATATAATTTTGTGTGTATATTCTTCAGCATTCAAGGAGTAGGACACCTTAAAACTGGTTTTAGTAGCAGAAAAAAAAAAAACTATGATTTATTGTGTTTTCTCTTGATCTCTGGCATAAAATGTCCTATAGTCATGTAGCTCTCCCAGTCTCCAAGGTCTCTGTTTCATCATTCAAAACAAGATCTGGGTAGAATGCTGTTCCTTATTTCTGAGTGTCATTTCATCTAGGTTCTCTAAGTGATGAAACTTGGAAATTATATTTTTAAGACTGATGATTAAATTTTGGTTTTTCAAATCAAATTTAATCTCAACACATTCATTAAGACTTTATTTTTTTGTTGATAAACAAGGTCCTGCTGTATAACACAAGGAGATATATTCAATATCCTATAATAAATCACAATGGAAAAGAATATGAAAAAGAATATATATAAATTGCATAAAATATTTGTGTATGCTAAGTCACTTCAGTCATGTCCATCTCTGTGCAACACTGTGGACTGTAGCCCACCAGGCTCCTCTGTCCATGGGATTCTCCAGGCAAGAATACTGGAGTGGATTGCCATACCCTCCTCCAGGGTATCTTCCCAACCCAGGGATCCAACCCATGTCTCAGGTCTCTTGCATTGGCAGGTAGGTTCTTACCATTGGCACCATCTGTGAAGCCCCATAAAAAGTATATGTACGTATATATATTTATATATCTTCTCCAACCATATGAATTCATAATCTTTATTTGTATATTTCATATTATTTATTTACATATGAATTCATATTTATATATAAGTATATTTATATAACAATCATTTTGCTCTACACCAGAAGCTAGCACAGTAATGTAAATCAAGCATACTTCAATTTTTAACAAAAACTTTTAAATTTTAAAAATTTTACTGTTTTACTTTAAATTTACTTTGGTTCCTAATTTAAATTACATGTTCAGTACAGTCTAATGTAAAATTCATGAAATAATTTAAATAGCATCATTAACTGTTAAACATAAAAAATCTGAAGGATGTCTATTATATCTTTGCAGACTTTAAATTCTTAGAATTTAAAGCTCTAAACTATATGGTAATAATATATAGTATGTTTATCACTTATATGGTCAATCTGACTTATATTTAGGACCATTTTTTTTCACTTTATTTTCAACTTTTCTTTTTCTTTGTACTTTTACACTTATTTTTCAAACTGCAAAAATTAATATGGCTAGAAAAATCATCATAATCTACTCAGCTAACACAATACTGAATAAGAACAATGTTAAAAGACATAATCACAATTGCAAAAGTTACTAAAAGTCACACTATTTAAAAAGTGCACTTTTGGTATAGACACCTTGACCGATAGAATAGAACTGAATTTCTAGAAATAGTCCTTTGCATTTATGGTCAACTGGGTTTCTACAAATGTGCCAAAACAGTTGAAAAGGGAAATTACAGTATTTTCAGCAAATTGTCTATCCACACGCAAAAGCATGAATGAAGATGGAGTCCTCTTCAAAATGAAAATGAAGCATAAATCTAACTATAACAGCTGAAACTACAAAATTCTTAGAAGAACATAGAAGAGCTAATTTTGTGAATGTGAATTTGGTAACATTTTCCCAGATATGACAACAAAAGCACAAATAGACTTCTTCAAAGTTTAAAACTCTATGCTTCAAAGGATACCATTAAGAAAGAGAACTCAGAGAATGGAGGAAAGTATTTGCAAATCGTGTATCTAATAAAGAATTATAACCAGAATATGTATATACATACATATGTATGAATATACTTGCTTATATATATATACACACACACACATATATATATGTAACTTATAATTCAATAATAAAAAGATCAACTGTGCTATTGCATCCTTCCCTGTGTGTGCACTGCTCAGGGGTTGATCTGAGACTTGAATGAAAATCCATTTGCTCAGTGTACAAAGTCTTAGGCATGCTACATAGAATCAGATCCATGTATTTACAGGTCTGAGTTGTGCACAAGAGTTTATGAACTAGTATTGGGGTTAGTTTCCAGGTCTTATTTCTCTAGATGATTTCATATACATTTTCTGGTAACCTAAATTTCTCCCATTTAAAGTCTTTGGCCGGAAGCCATTTGTTTCTGCTATAGTGATTCTTCAGGGGGTATACAGAAAGAAGACAAAGAGAACAAAGCAATAGAGGTTATCCCTTCCCAAGTGGTGCAGTGGTAAATAACCCACCTGCCAATGCTGGAGACATTAAAGATGTGGGTTCAGTCCCTGGGTCGGGAAGATCCACTGAGAAGGAAATGGCAATCTACTCCAAAATTCTTGCCTGGGGAATTCCGTGGACAGAGGAACGTGATGGGCTGCTGTCATGGGGTCACAAAGAGTTGGACACTGATGGGCATACACTCACTGCACTGCACTTATTCACGAGCAGCAGATCCATATTGAGATGATTGCAACTCCAGCCAGCAACATGATTGTGCAGCATTATAAGAAACCCTGGGCCAGAGGACTCAGATAAGTAGCATCCAGATTCTTGACATCAGAAATTGTCAGATAATAAATTGTATTTTTTTTTTATCTGCCACTTTGGGGGGTAATTTGTAGTATAGTAATTAGTGACAGATGTAATCATACACCATTGATACTATGTATAAAATGGATAATTGTATAGGGAACTCTGGGCACTCTGGTGACCAGAACGGTAGTGAAGTCCAAAAGGGAGGTATGCGTATGTGCATGCTCAAGTTGCTCAGTCATGCCCAACTCTTTGCGGCCCCATGGACTATAGTCCACTAGGCTTCTCTGTCCATGGAATTTTCCAGGCAAGAATACTGGAGTGGGTTGCCCTTTCCTTTTCCATGGGATCTTCCCAATTCAGGGATCAAATGCCTGTCTCTTGTGTCTCCTGCATTAATAGGCAGATTCTTTAGCACTGTGCCAGATATATGTATATGTGTGGCTGATTCACGTTGCTGTACAATAAAATCTAACAACATTGTAAAGCAACTGTACTCCAATAAAAATTAATTAAAAATAAATTAATTAATGACAAATGCAACCAGTCATTTTAAAATAAAACAGGCATTGGAAATTAACTATATGATTATGCTACTTGAAATTCCTTGAGGATTTATACTGACTTGATTTTTTTCCACTAACACCTCAATCTTGAACCAATCAATTGTTCCATACAGGGTTCTAACTGTTACTACTTGACTGGCATACATATTTCTCAGGAGACAGGTAAGATGGTCTGATATTCCCATATCTCTAAGAGCTTTCCACAGTTTCTCATGATCCACACAGTCAAAGGCTTTAGTGTAGATAATGAAACAGAGATATATTCTTTTCAGAAATTCCCTTGGTTTCTCTATAGTTGAGCAAAAGTTGGCAATTTGTTCTCTAGTTCCTCTTCCTTTTCTAAACCCAGCTTGGACATCTGGAAGTTATGATTATGTGTGTGTGTGTGTATATATCTATATATATATATATATTCAAGAAACTTGGAGATACCAAGGGGACAGTTCATGCAAAGATGTGCACAATAAAGGACAGAAATGGTATGGACCTAATAGAATCAGAAGATATTTAAACACATATATATATGTTCTGTGGCTTAAAGAAAACTGTATTAATTTTATACACTCAGGCATACTATGTATTCCATTGAAAAAACGAGAGTAAAAGTTTCTTGATTCTACACAAACTAGGAAATTTCATCTTACCATTCAATGTGAGAAATCTCTCTCACACACAAATATATGTATGAAAATATAAGAGCCATAACCAATTTGTCTCTGATGTTGTATCCCTTTAGATAAAAACACAAGCCACGATCTGTTTCTCAGCATACACTATTCATAAAGACTAGATCTGAACTTTTTTGGCATTGAAAGGATCTAATTACCTTTTACAAATGATCATCTGTAACTTCACTGATTGAATCACCCCAGTTGTTGACTAATCAATGTGCATATTTAGGTTGCCTATGCCTATTGACTTCAATCAAAGAATTAATGATTTTTAAAAAGAGGAGATTGCACTAAATCCATGTTTAGTAACTAGTAACCAAATGGAAGTTCAAATTGAAAAATTGCATGATTAAATTGTGTTTTTTCTTTTCTTTTTTTTCTATCCAAGTTAGCTGTGAGGTAGTTTTAACTGCAGAGGGTAAAATAAAGAAGAGGCAAAAGATGTAGGTGAATTATTTTTAATAATAAGCATTAAACATGGAAAAGAAAAACATTGCTTATTAACCTGTGAGAGTAGAAGGGGAAAAAGTGGAAGCAGTGACAGATTTTATTTTTGGGGGCTCCAAAATCACTGCAGACAATGACTGCAGCCATTTAATTAAAAGGCACTTGCTGCTTCGAAGGAAAGCTATGACAAACCTAGACAACATAGACATCACTTTGTTGACAAAAGTCCATAAAGTCAAACTCTATGTTTTCCAATAGTCATGTACAGATGTCAGAATTGGGCCATTAAGAAGTCTGAGTGCCAAAGAATTGATACTTTCAAACTGTGGTGTTGGAGAAGACTCTTGAGTGTCACTTGGACAGCAAGGATATCAATCTTGTCAATCCTAAGGGAAATCAAACCTGAATATTCATTTGAAGGGCCTATGCTGAAGCTGAAACTCCAATATTTTGGCCACCTGATGCAAAGTGCTGATGCACTGGAAAAGACCCTGCTGCTTGGAAAGATTGAAGGCAGGAGGAGAAGAGGGAGGCAGAGAATGAGATGGTTAAATAACCTCACAACTCCACGGACATGAATTTGAGCAAACTCTGAGAGATGGTGATGGACAGGGAAGCCAGGCGTGCTGCAGTCCATGGGGTTGCACAGATTCTGGCATGACTAAGCAACTAAACTACAACAGCATAAACTATTTAAAACAATCATAACAGTGACCTTTCACGTTTTACTGTAATTGCCTATTGCCCTTCTATTTTCACTATATCCTTATTTTCACTATATCCTTATCAGATCTGTGCTTAAATGACATATTGGTAGTGAGATATTCTACTTAAAAGACTCCTCTATAATTCACTGTATGTAATAGTGTCGTATATTTCCATTTTGTTTTTTTTCATTACAGCTGTCGCTATTTGAGTTTATGTTTAATAAGTCTCTTCAAGAGGAGATAAATTTCATTTCCAAGAGGCATGGACTTGATCAATTTTATTTATTACTCCATCTGAAGGCCTGGCATAGGATACTGTACTTTAAATATTTGGGATAAATGAAAACAAAAACAAAAAACAAAAACAAACCTTGAGTGTCTGTCTCTTCCCCTAGCCTGGCCACTTGATTTGGCCAGGAACCATTCCTTCACTGGGTTCTCACAGCTTAGCTATACACCTGACACTTAATAGAAACTGAATAAATGTATGTTGACTGAGCTAGTAAGTCAGTAAGTAACTGCACAAGTGGATACATTTAATTCCCATTCTAATTTCCACAGACTTGGATCAGAATTCCTGGGAGATATTAACAGCAAGTGAAAACCCAAAGACGTGTTTCACTAAAGAGTGTCTGCTGAATTACTGGAACTCTAGGGTCACTGCTGGGTATCAATTAGACCACTGTGGATGGCACCTCACCACAAAGATACAGAAGCACAGGCGAGCAGCTTCCGCAAGTTTCCACACTGGCACCAGCGGCAGTTCTGCAGGCATTAATGTAGCACCATGCTGCAGCAGCCGCCAGCAGTAAAGATGCATATTCTGCAGTAAGTGGAACCACAGTGAATAGGAGCTAGAACTGAAAGAGAAATAAAAATACCAAGCCACTGCATCCAGAATGTTGGTACTCACAGTGGTAGCCGTGCGCATATGAGACACCTTCAGGGAGCAGTGTTGGAAAGATGTTTAAGGAGCCTATAAGTCTCCCATCCCAGGCATCGGCAAAAATGGAGAAATAATATTTGCCACTGTGTCAGTCAAAGTGTATTTTTTTCCTCCTAAGCCACTGTAGCAAAGCAAACATAGGCGACATAGATATATTATAGAAAGGTTATGTTTAAGGTCACTGGGTGGATAATATGTAATCCTTGGTGACTCAGTGGATTTTAAGGAATATTTGGAAGCCACAATATTCAACAGAAGAGTTTCTCCTTAGGAAGAAAGATTTCTCAATGAGGACACAAGCAGTTACTATTATTCACTGAGGATCTGTGCACAGCTTATTTGTACTTACATTGGTGATTCTCAGAAAGAATGCTAAAAGTTGCTCTAAATATTTTTTATTGGAATATAGTTGCTTTACAATGTTATGTTAGTTTCTGACATATAGCAAAGTGAGTCAGCCATAAGTATACAAATATCTTCTTTTCCTTAGATTTCGTTTATGTTACTACAGAGCATTAATTATAATTTCCTGTACCATATACTATGTTCTATTAGTTATCTGTCTTATACATAGTACTGTATATATACCAATACCAGTTTCCTAATATTGGTTTTGAATACAGGCAGAAGTAGGAACTTTGACTATATCACATCAAATAGTGTAAGTATAGGTATTTTCTGCTTATACATAAAGACACATTAACCTCACTGAGAGGGCAGCGGAGGAAGTCCAAAGAAGACTTGCTTCTTGGAAAATGTCACATTAAAACTGAAACCTGAAGGATGAGCAAGGGTTAATGCCCCTCCCTCTCAAAAATGGGTGACTATAAGGAGTTTCTCAGTATACACCATTGCGTACTATAAGTCTCAGGAATTAGACAGCGGTTGGCACCCGGGAAAAATGGATAGTCTATGTATTTTGTAGTGTAGGGTGATCATACTTAGTGCTTGAGGATCGAAGGAGACCAAAACTTTTATTTTTGACATTAAAATGTTATAGAAATCATGCTTTATTCCATCAATACCTTCCACAAAGAGCCATAGCATTATCAATGGAGTCTACTATTTTCTAGGACAAAAAACCATAAGAAGGAAAACCAGTTCATATCTTTTTTTTAAATATCATTTACTATCATTCTAATTGTATTAGAACTGGGGAGCTTCCAGAATCTTAAATTCTTCCATCCCATTTTCAGAAAACAACTTCCGATGTTTTCTTGTTGTACCCACTGCAACCCAACATTATTTTCATTCTTTGCTAATGCTGAAATTCATGACTGACCATTTCATAGTTTCATAGCATCATCCACAAAACCCTTGATCCTGCTTCATCGTTTGTATACCTGTTAAAAACTAACATCTTAGAATTAACCTATTGTCTGTCTTTTGCTATAATATTAATATTTTCATGATGACTTGGGATGATATTAGTCAAAAATCTCATCACCATATTATTGATTCTACAAATTATGTTTTCTAATGTTTGTTGGAGGCTCCACATGGCTTCTCAAAGATTTTATTTTCATTATTCAGTTTCTTATCCTACTCTCATCAATGGATCGTGGTCAGCTTGGCTATTATACAGGCTCTTTTTTGATCAGGCAACAGTCTGCTCCTTCAGTCTCATCTTTCAATGCTGAATTAACTTTCCAGAACTCTGCTTCATAATTGAGAACTAGTCTGTTTGAAACTTTGCATTATATTCCATTCACACTTTTGCACATTTTTTTCCCTATTACCTATGTCTGAAATGCTTTCATGCTGTGTCTTCTTCCATTGAAAACTCCAAATCATCAATTCAAATGTAATTCTGTAATCAACTCTTCTAGGTAGCATTTGCTGAATATCTGCCAAGTTCCCAATTAAACCTGTATTGAATGCCAATTACACTCCCATGTCGTTATGTGCATACCTTGAGAATTCTCAAAAGGCAGTTTTGAAAATTGCTATGTTGATCTTCTAAAAATGAAAAATAAAGGATGGAAACTGCCATTTTATTTTTAATTCCTGGAGCACAAAATAATTTATGATATGAAATTATTATGAATGTTAAAATTAAATGAGGGAAATATCTTGTGAGTGTATTAACCTAGATGATCATAGTGTGCCTCTTCTCTACAGAAATCTAGAAAATGACTGAAACACAATAGTAAGGTTTGGGCCAAAGTAAAATATCGAGATAGAGTTTTTATCTTCCCCATAAAAGCATCAAAACAATGGCAAAAAATGTGCAAAATGTTTTTAAAGATATTAGAGATTAGCAAATAAATGAAAATGATCCTGTAGAGAAAGAAAATAAAAAGTGAGGTGAGCTTTATGATTGTCCCATAATAGTGCCCTTATAAGGTTTGAAGATCACAGTGAATGAAGATAAACCTTATTGAGTTTAGGGGGCTTCCCTAGTGGCTCAGTCAGTAAAGAATCTGCTTGCAATATCGGAGACCTGGGTTTGTTCCCTGGTTTGGGAAGATCCCCTCCAGGAGGGCATGGAAACCCACTCCACTACTCTTGCCTGGAGAATCCCCACGGACAGAGGAGCCAAATGGGACAGTCCATGTGGTTGCAAAGAGTCGAACATGACTGTGACGTAGCACACACCCTGAGTTCAGGAGAAAAATCTGAGGCTGCAGGAAGACAAAGGGACTGCAGTTTACAACACACAGAATTTCAAATGAAAGAACTGCGCGTGGAGAACCCTGGAGTTTATCAGTGGGTGCTTCTGAGTATTCAGCAGTATACTGAAAAGTGTAGATATGTATCACAATTAACTGAGACCCCTGAAATAGTCATCTTGAAAAGATTAAGGGTAAGAAAGCCCAGTGCTTACATGGGGCTAGAAAGATTACATGTTGTACTAGATAGTCTAAAGATTCATGGGATATTGTGATGAGTATAGAGAAGAGACTGACTCAATACCAAGTCTAACTCTAGCCTGAATATGGCCCCATTCCTGCCTAGTCAATCATAAAAACAAGATGCCAAAGGATACGATTTCTGCAAGGGACTAAATTGCACAGAACAAAGATTAAGAACATTTATAAGAACGCAAAAATGTCCAAGTATGATAAGAAGGAGGAAAATATAAGTCATACAGCAAGAGATTTTAATTAATGCAAACCAACAAAGAATTACATAGATGTTCCAATTAGAAGAAATGGACATTAAGGCAATTATCAAAATTGCATTTCATATGTTTAAAAAGTAAGTAGAGGCATGAAAGATATATTTTTAAAGTGTACATCCAGTTGTAAATATGCAAAGTAGGAAATAAAGAAACACTAGGTGAGATTAGCAGCAATTTAGACCTCAAAGTAGGAAATATTAGCAAATTGAAGTAAGAAAAGAGAAACTATTAAAATGAAATAGTGAAGAATGAAAAGAAAGGAAGAAAAATACTAAGCTGTAGGATAAATTTAAGAAGTCTATCCTAGCTGCAATTTGAATTCCTGGAAGAAAAGAGATGATGGGATACAGCAAAATATATGAAAGAAAAGCCACTGGCCAGATTTTTCCACATTTGATGAGAAGTATAAAACAACATTTTAAAGATGCTTAATAAAATTTTAATTTAGTAATTGGTAATTAAATAAAATTTACCAAGGAGGGCAGGATCAGGAAAGCAGAGTAAGAACAATCAATATATCTTGTGGTACAAAAGAAAATTTAAAAAGTTTAAAAATTTAAAAAGTAGAAACCAACAATATATTTAATTTTTTAAATACATTATGGCCAACTAATTCAGAAATGTGAGTTTACTTCAGGGCTCAAAATCAGTTTAATCTATCATATCATCTACTTTAAAAAGTAAGATATATGATTTTTAGAACAACTTAAAAAGCACTTTTAAAAATCCAAGATGTATTTCTGATAAAAATTCTCAGTAAATTAAGGATAAAAGAAATTTTCAACTTGATAAAGGGTGTCCAAAAAAATCACACTTAGTATTGAAATTTTGAATATTTTACTTTATTTTTTAAATTAATCAATTTATTTATTTTACTTTACAATATTGTATTGGCTTTGCCATACATTGACTTGAATCTGCCATGGATGTACATGTGTTCCCCATCCTGAAGCCCCTCCCACCTCCCTCCCCATCCCATCCCTCTGGGTCATTCCAGTGCACCAGCCCCGAGCACCCTGTATCATGCATCAAACCTGGACTGGTGATTCGTTTCACATATAATATTTCACATGTTTCAATGCCATTCTCCCATATCATCCCACCCTCACCCTCTCCCACAGAGTCCAAAAGACTGTTCAGTGTATCTGTGTCTCTTTTGCTGTCTCGCATATAGCATTATCATTACATTCTTTCTAAATTCCACATATATGTGTTAATATACTGTATTGGTCTTTTTCTTTCTGGCTTACTTCACTCTGTATAATAGGCTCCAGTTTTATCCACCTCATTAGAACTGATGCAAATACATTCTTTTTAATGGCTGAGTAATATTCCATTGTGTATATGTACCACAGCTTTCTTCCTTTAACATCAAGAAAAAGACAACGTGTCAAATTATGCTGATCTCTGATGGCCTCCACCTGCAAAAGCTTGGAGCAGGGCTTGGGTTCCCAACCAGAGATTGGACTGGTTTGTGGAGGTAAGAGCACCAGATCCTAGCATCTAGTGGTCAGTGACAAAGGCCCTGGCTCTTTGGCTTTGCAAGAAAGAATTTCCACAAAGACAGAACGTAGTGAAGCAAGTGAAGTATTTATTAGGAGGAAAAGAGTACAATAAGTATGGATAGACACACGGGCAGATGCAGAGGGGAGTCCCTATATTGTGCACACATGGCAGTTTAGATCACTTACATGGGGGCATTTCTTCCAGTTATCCTTTGGCCAGTCATTTTGATTTGCGTAGTTTACAGTCCCTATTTGGTATATCTCAGAATCATTCCATGTATGTGCATGGATCTCTTAGCCAAGATGGATCCTACCAAAAAGGCACCTGGGAAGAACATCTCTTCACATAACCTCCAAGGAGCCTTTTCTATGCATGTGTGGTCCAGGAGGTCTCTTGACTTGGGGAATGAAAAATATGTAATCTGGGTAGGTCCCAATCAATTCAGTTCAGTTCAGTTCAGTCGCTCAGTGGTGTCTGACTCTTGGCGACTCCATGAACCTCAGCAAGCCAGGCCTCCTTGTCCATCACCAACTCCCAGAGTCCACCCAAACCCATGTCCACTGAGTCGGTGATGCTATCCAACCATCTCATCCTCTGTCGTCCCCTTCTCCTCCTGCCTCAATCTTTCCCAGCATCAGGGTCTTTTCCAATGAGTCAGCTCTTCGCATCAGGTGGCCAAAGTATTGGAGTTTCAGCTTCAACATCAGTCCTTCCAATGAACACTCAGGACTAACCTCCTTTAGGATGGACTTGTTGGATTTCCTTGCAGTCCAAGGGACTCTTAAGAGTCTTCTCCAACACCACAGTTCAAAAGCATCAATTCTTCTGCACTCAGCTTTCTTTATAGTCCAACTCTCACATCCATACATGACCATTGGAAAAACCATAGCCTTGACTATATGAACCTTTGTTGACAAGTAACATCTCTGCTTTTTAATATGCTGTCTAGGTTGGAAATAACTTTCCTTCCAAGGAGTTCCAATCCCCCTCCTTAACTACCCTGATAATCTTGTCTTGGAGTTTTATTCAATAGATAATAAATCTCCAATTGCTTTAACACTGGGGGGAGAACCATCTGCTTCCTGCCTCAGTGCTATATCTAATCAATATTGTCTTGACTTCTAGCCAGTTCAATGAGGGAAGAAAAATAGACACTCAGATTGGAAATTGAGAAGTAAAGCTGTCTTTTATTTGCAAAAAAATTATCATAAATTACTTGTAATCAAGCTATAGAAATAAATCATGAAGTGAAATAATCAGCATGTGTTCTCAATCATGCCTGACTCTGCAATTCCATGGACTCTAGACCTCCAGGCCTCTCTGTTCATGGAATTTTCCAGGCAAGAATATTAGAATGGGTTGCCTTTTCCTGCTCCAGGAGATCTTCCAGACCCAGGGATCTAACCTGCATCTCTGGCATCTCCTGCATTGGCAGGCGGATTCTTTACCATGAAGCCACTTGGGAAACCCAAATAATCAGAATAGAAATGACCAATTAAAAAGAAAATGAAAAAAAAATTGAATAGAATCTTTGCCAATTATGCTAATGATCACATGAAAATAAATGAATTATTATGGGGGTATTAGTGGTAGAGAACCTGTCGACCAATGCAGGAGCTGTAAGACACATGGGTTTGATCCCTGGGTTGGGAAGAGACCTTGGAGGAGGGCAAGGCAATCCACTCCAGTATTCCTGTCTGGAGAATCCCATAGACAGAGACGCCAGGTGGGCTATGGCCCACAAGGTCGCAAAGAGTCAGACACAACTGAAGCAACTTAGTATGTATTTTTAGTTAGGAAAATGCAAATTAATATTCCATTGAGATGATACTGCATACTTATGTGAATTTGCTTAAATTAAAATGACTGACTCTCAGTGTTGCTGAAAATGTGGAGGAACTAAACTTAAACTAAGTTAAAATCATCAGTTCTTAAATAAGTTACATGTTGGTCCTATTTTATTCTTTTGTAAGATAAGGATAGTTATGTTTTCCACAGGGAGAGATTTTGAAGTGTACAATGTTATATACTTAAAACTTTGACAAGGAAAATGACATACAATATTTAAAAAAAAAAATAAATATATATTATTATTGCACTGTTATCCCACCACATACTCTATTATCCAAATATCAGTACATCTGTGATTTTTCTTTGGTATTTTTCTTAAGTCATAGAGTAGAACAAAATAAGAGTAGTTGAAATCATATAATTAGAAAGAAAACAAGCAATTTTGTGCACTAGATATGCAATGAAACATGGGTATAAATTAAAAATAATTAAAACATAATATTAAAAACTTAAATTACTTAATAGTAAATATGTACTATTTCCTACAATAGAAACTTTTTAATATTATTTCATTTATTTCCCTCCCCCAAGAACACTACAATATTAATAGCAGAATTATTCACATCTTATGATGAAAACACTGAGGTTCTGAGAGATTAAATATGTGATCACATTGGGCTGATTTGAAAGTTCAAGGTCTTTAACTACTATACAAAATATTCTAATATTTGATTAGAATGGTCAAGTTAAATAAATTATGGTAAATTCATAAAATGGAATACATTGCAGTCATTGAAATTCTAATAATAATGACAATGATTCTTTACTGATTACTTGCCACTTGAAAGGTTTTTTTTTTTTTTATGCTAAGTACAGTCTTATATCCATTTATGAGATAATCAAGAGTGGATTCACTGGGAAATGTGTACCAGGTGTTCAGTGAGAAATCCAATATACAACCGGGGTGCATGGAATGATTTTATCATTGTCTCCTGAGAATGTGTGTTTGCTTACATATAAAATTTTGTTAAAATATTTGCCAAAGTGTCATTGTTGTTTCTAAGCAGTGGGATATGATAAATTTCTGTCTTGTGATTCCTATGGAACTGTTTGTGATCAACATGTATAACATTTTTAACTAGGAAGAAAAAGCATTTGCACATTGGAAAAATGTTCCTACAAATATAGTTGCTTGTGCTTCATTGAGGAAAAAGCAAGAAAATCTGTATTTTTTTCTTCATTCACTTATTAAGCGTTAACAAGTAGGGCAACGGATGAAATTACTTGAATGATCTCTGCAAATTGTGCAGAAAGAACTTCACTTTTGATTTGGACTCCCAAAGACTATAAAGGGGAGTCCATACTTGACTTCCCAGGTTTAATATCTTCAAAAATATTTATTTATATTGGAAAATTAATTGGTTTGGAGAAATGGGCAAGTGTGCAGTCTTAAAATTTCTGTAACGTTGGTGCCCACAATCTTGGTGACCTTGAGCTCATTGAACAGCACAGTCTTGCTCAGGGGCTGGCACTCACCCACTATGACAGTATCACCCACCTGGGCATTTCCGAAGCAGGGTGAAAAAAGTGACAGTGAAAGCCACTCAGTCGAGTCTTTGCTACCCCATGGACTGTAACAGTCCACGGAATTCTCCAGGCCAGAATGCTGGAGTGGGCAGCCTTTCCCTTCTCTAGGGGATCTTCCCAACCCAGGGATCAAACCCAGGCCTCCCACACTGCAGGTGGATTCTTTACCAGCTGAGCCACAAGAGAAGTCCAAGAACACTGGAGTGGGTAGTCTATCCCTTCTCCAGCGATCTTCCCCATCTAGAAATCGATCCAGGGTCTCCTGCATTGCAGGCGGATTCTTAACCAACATAGCTATCAGGGAAACATGATGACAGGTGCATAAACATAATGCTACATCTTTTTTTTCTTTTTCCATTTATTTTTATTAGTTGGAGGTTAATTACTTTACAATATTGTAGTGGGTTTTGTCATACATTGACATGAATCAGCCACGGATTTACATGTATTCCCCATCCCGATCCCCCCTCCCACCTCCCTCTCCACCTGATTCCTCTGGGTCTTCCCAGTGCACCAGGCCCGAGCACTTGTCTCATGCATCCAGCCTGGTCTGGTGATCTGTTTCACCCTAGATAATATACATGTTTCGATGCTGTTCTCTTGAAACATCCCACCCTCGCCTTCTCCCACAGAGTCCAAAAGTCTGTTCTATACATCTGTGTCTCTTTTTCTGTTTTGCAAATAGGGTTATCATTACCATCTTTCTAAATTCCATATATATGCATTAGTATACTATATTGGTCTTTATCTTTCTGGCTTACTTCACTCTGTATAATGGGCTCCAGTTTAATCCATCTCATTAGAACTGATTCAAATGAATTCTTTTTAATGGCTGAGTAATATTCCATGGTGTATATGTACCACAGCTTCCTTAACCATTCATCTGCTGATGGGCATCTAGGTTGCTTCCATGTCCTGGCTATTATAAACAGTGCTGCGATGAACATTGGGGTACACGTGTCTCTTTCAGATCTGGTTTCCTCAGTCTGTATGCCCAGCAGTGGGATTGCTGGGTCATATGGCAGTTCTATGTCCAGTTTTTTAAGAAATCTCCACACTGTTCTCCATAGTGGCTGTACTAGTTTGTATTCCCACCAACAGTGTAAGAGGGTTCCCTTTTCTCCACACCCTCTCCAACATTTATTGCTTGTAGACTTTTGGATAGCAGCCATCCTGACTGGCATGTAATGGTACCTCATTGCGGTTTTGATTTGCATTTCTCTGATGATGAGTGATGTTGAGCATCTTTTCATGTGTTTGTTAGCCATCTGTATGTCTTCTTTGGAGAAATGTCTGTTTAGTTCTTTGGCCCATTTTTTGATTGGGTCATTTATTTTTCTGGAATTGAGCTGCAGGAGTTACTTGTATATTTTTTAGATTAATCCTTTGTCTGTTGCTTCATTTGCTATTATTTTCTCCCAATCTGAGGGCTGTCTTTTCCCCTTGCTTATAGTTTCCTTTGTTGTGCAAAAGCTTTTAAGTTTCATTAGGTCCCATTTGTTTATTTTAGCTTTCATTTCCAATATTCTGGGAGGTGAGTCATAGAGGATTATTTCCATTTTCTGTTTTTCTTCCTTTTATTTTTTCTCAGGGTTTTGCACTAGATTTTCTTGCTGTTACCCTAAGGTCATTCTTTCTTGATCATGTCATTCAGTCTGAGCTCACTTTCTTCCCAGCTTCCTCCAGATTATACACAGAGAAATACCTGCCTCAGGTGAGTGTACCTGGGTGTTCACTGGGTCAATGTGTTGTGTTCTGTGTTTGCTCTCAGTCTCTCAGTTGTGTCTGAATTTTTGAGATCTCATGGACTGTAGCCCACCAGGCTCCTCTGTCCATGGAATTATCCAGGCAAGAATACTGGAGTGGGTTGCCATTTCTTCCCTCAAGGGCTCTTCCTGACCTACAAATCAAACCTGCCTCTCTGGCGTCTCTTGCATTGGCAGGCAGATTCTTTACCACTGAGATAACTGGGAAGACTTATTGGGTACATTTGGGCCTCTAATTCAACATGGTCAGTAATTTAAGAGGTCAGGCCATTCATTGATGAAGGCACTCTGAAAAAAGAAAGAAAACAAACAAACAAACAAACAAACAAAAACAGCAAAGAGACCAGGCAGTATCTCTTTATGGATGTGCCATCATCTGCAAAGAGCCTATACGGTGTTGGTTTGCTGGTAAGTTTTAAAATAGACTTTTCAACAAGCCCTCATTTGTTGATTTTGCCAATTTCCATGACGTAAGTATACCCATTTAATTTCTTAAATAGAGTAAGTACCTTGAAGCACAAAGATAAAACATTGTGTAAACTATAGCAAACGTGGCCAGTCAGGTTCTGGAGTCTAGTCTTAAGTGCCTATGCTGTCCTGGTAATGCTAATGGTATTTAACACCAACACAAACCTGTTTCTCATCTGTATCCACCTTTCTATTGCTCATCCCTACTTAGATGTCTTCAGCTGCTTCAATTTCACTACGTGCATGTGTGCTCAGTCGCTTAAGTTATGTCTGACTCTTTGTGACACCATGGATTGTAGCCCCCAACCTCCTCTGTCCATGGAATTTCCCAGGCAAGAATTCTGGAGTGGGTTGCCATTTCCTCCTCCAAGGGATCTTCCCAACCCAAGGATTGAGCCCGCGTCTCCTGAGGCTCCTGCATTGCAGGTGGATTTTTCCGCTGAGCCACCAGGGAAGTCCAACACTTAATTTTCCCCGTGCTACAAAATTATTCAGGTCTCCCTTTAGCTACTCATTCAGGTCTCCTTCCACCACCTTGTGTCCACATGAAAACAATTTCTTATTCCACTATTTTGCCAACTATTTAATCTTGAAATTTGGTAAATTTTCTTAACTCCTTCCTATTCCTTGCATCATCCATGCTTATTTACAAATTAGTTTTCATCTGACCACCTAGCTCTGTCTTATTTCTGTCCATTTCTCTTCATGTGTCATTTCCCAAATTCAGACAACTACTATTTCTCTGTGGATTAGAACAACAGGTTCTTAACTAATATCCTTGTACCCAGTTGGTTTAATCTAAGCATTTTTTCTATCTACATTTCTTATAATATTAATTCTTCTTTTTAAGAAGCTGAATCTTTATCAAGTGATTTTCAAAGTTCTTTATAGAACATCTGAATATTCAAATTTGCATTGTAGTAGGTATTGATATACTAAAATTTTTGCACTGATTATTGTGAGACTGTTACCCCAACTATCTTGGCAGTGGCCAAGAGGAGATACCCAACATCCAAGGTCAGTAGAGGTGGCCATGAGGAGATACCCCATGTCCAAGGTAAGGAGCAGTGGCTGCGCTTTGCTGGAGCAGCCATGAAGAGATACCCCATGTCTAAGGTAAGAGAAACCCAAGTAAGACGGCAGGCACGGAGAGAGGGCATCAGAGGGCAGACAGACTGAAACCACAGTCACAGAAAACTAGCCAATCTGATCACATAGACCACAGCCTTGTCTAACTCACTGAAATAAGTCATGCCATGTGGGGCCACCCAAGACAGATGGGTCAGGGTGGAGAATCTGACAGAATGTGGTCCATTGGAGACGTGAATGGCAAACCACTTCAGTATTCTTGCCTTGAGAACCCCATGAGCAGTATGATAAGGCAAAAAGATAGGACACTGAAAGATGAACTCTCCAGGTCGGTAGGTGCCCAATATGCTACTGTAGATCAGTGGAGAAATAACTCCAGAAAGAATGAAGAGACGGAGCCAAAGCAAAAGCAACACCCAGTTGTGGATGTGACTGGTGATGGAAGCAAGATCAGATGCTATAAAGAGCAATATTGCATAGGAACCTGAACTGCTAGGTACATGAATCAAGGCAAACTGGAACTGGTCAAACAGGAGATGGCAAGAGTGAATGTCAACATTCTAGGAATCAGTGAACTAAAATGGACTGGAGAGGGCGAATTTAACTCAGATGACCATTATATCTACTACTGTGGGCAGGAACCCCTTAGAAGAAATGGAGTAGCCATCATAGTCAACAAAGGGTCTGAAGTGCAGTACTTGGATGGACTCTCAAAAACAACAAAATGATCTCTCTTTGTTTCCAAGGCAAACCATTCAATATCACGGAAATCCAAGTCTATGCCCTGACCAGAAATGCTGAAGAAGTTGAAGTTGAATGGTTCTATGAAAACCTACAAGACCTTCTAGAACTAACACCCAAAAAAGATGTCCTTTTCATTATAGGGGACTGAAATGCAAAAGTAGGAAGTCAAGAAACACCTGGAGTAACAGGCAAATTTGGCCTTGGAGTACGGAATGAAGCAGAGCAAAGGCTAATAGAGTTTTACCAAGAGAATGCACTGGTCATAGCAAACACCCTCTTCCAACAACACAAGAGAAGACTCTACACATGGACATCACCAGATGGTCAACACCGAAATCAGATTGATTATATTCTTTGCAGCCAAAAATGGAGAAGCTCTATACAGTCAGCAAAAACAAGACTGGGAGCTGACTGTGGCTCAGAACATGAACTCCTTATTGCCAAATTCAGACTTAAATTGAAGAAAGTGGGGAAAACCACTAGACCATTCAGGTATGACCTAAATCAAATCCCTTATAATTATACAGTGGAAGTGAGAAATAGATTTAAGGGACTAGATCTGATAGATAGAGTGCCTGATGAACTATGAATGGGGGTTCATGACATTGTACAGGAGACAAAGATCAAGACCACCACCAAGAAAAGGAAATGCAAAAAGGCAAAATGGTTGTCTGAGGAAGCCTTACACATAGCTGTGAAAAGAAGAGAAGTGAAAAGCAAAGAAGAAAAGGAAATATATAAGCATCTGAATGCAGAATTCCAAAAAATAGCAAGGAGAGATAAGAAAGCTTTCCTTAGCAATCAATGCAAATAAATAGAGGAAAACAATAGAATAGGAAAGACTAGATATCTCTTCAAGAAAATTAGAGATACCTAGGGAATATCTCATGCAAATATGGGCTCAATAAAGGACAGAAATGGTATGAACCTAACAGAAGCAGAAAATATTAAGAAGAGGTGGCAAGAATACACAGAAGAACTGTACAGATAATCATAATAGTGTGATCACTCACCTAAAGCCAGTCATCCTGGAATGTGAAGTCAAGTGGGCCTTAGGAAGCATCACTAAACAAAGCTAGTGGAGGTAATGGAATTTCAGTTGAGCTATTTCAAATCCTAAAAGATGATGTTGTGAAAGTGCTGCACTCTATATGCCAGCAAATTTGGAAAACTCAGCAGTGGCCATAGGAATGGAAAAGGTCAGTTTTCATTCTAATCACAAAGAAAGACAAAGCCAACGAATGCTCAAACTACCGCACAGTTTCACTCATCTCACACATTAGGAAAGTAATGTTCAAAATTCTCCAAGCCAGGCTTCAGCAATATGTGAACCGTAAACTTCCAGATGTTCAAGCTGGATTTAGAAGAGCAGAGGAACCAGAGATCAAATGGCCAACATCTGCTGGGTCATCAAAAAAGCCTGAGAGTTCAAGAAAAACATCTATTTCTCCTTTATTGACTATGCCAAAACCTTTGACTGTCTGGATCACCACAAATTGTGGAAAATTCTTAAAGAGTTGGGAATACCAGACCACCTGACCTGCCTCCTGAGAAACCTGTATACAGGTGAGGAAGCAACAGTTAGAACTAGACATGGAACAAAAGACTGGTTTCAAATAGGAAAGTCAAGGTTGTATATTGTCATTATTTAATTTATATGCAGAGTACATCATGAGAAACACTGGGCTGGAAGAAGCACAAGCTGGAATGAAGTTTACTGGGAGAAATATCAGTAACCTCAGTTACGCAGATGATGCCACCCTTATGGCAGAAAATGAAGAACTAAAGAGCCTCTTGATGAAAGTGAAAGAGGAGAGTGAAAAGTTGGCTTAAAGCTCAACATTTGGAAAACTAAGATCATGGCATCTGGTCCCATCACTTCATGGCAAATAGATGGGGAAACAGTGGCTGACTTTATTTTCCGGGGCTCCAAAATCACTGCAGATGGTGATTGCAGCCATGAAACTAAAAGATGCATACTCCTTGGTAAGAAAGTTTATGACCAAACTAGACAGCCTACTAAAAAGCAGAGACATTACTTTGTCAACAAAGGTCTGTCTAGTCAAGGCTATAGTTTTTCCAGTGGTTATGTATGGATGTGAGAGTTGGACTATAAAGAAAGCTGAGCACCGAAGAGTTGATGTTTCTGATCTGTGGTGTTGGAGGAGACTCTCGAGAGTCCCTTGGCCTGCAAGGAGATCCAAGCAGTCCATCCTAAAGGAAATCAATCCTGTGTGTTCATTGGCAGGACTGATGTTGAAGCTGAAACTCCAATACTTTGGCCACCTGATGCAAAGAGCTGACTCATTTGAAAAGACCCTGATGCTGGGAAAGATTGAGGGTAGGAAGAGAAGGGGACAACAGAGCATGAGATGGTTGGATTGCATCATCGACTCAATGGACATGAGTTTGGGTGAACTCTGGGAGTTGGTGATGTACAGGGAGGCCTGACGTGCTGTGGTTCATGGGCTCACAAAGAGTCAGGCACGACCGAGCTATTGATCTGAACTGAACCCCAACTATTCCTCCTTGCCTTGCTAGATTGAAATTATCCAATTGATATGTGTACTTTCCAGATGATGCTAGTGGTAAACAACCTGTCTGCCCTAACAGGAGACTTTAGAGACTCAAGTTTGATCCCTGGGTTGGGAAGATCTCCAGGAGTAGGAAATTGCAACCCACTCCAGTAGTCCTGCCTTGAAAACCCCATGGACAGAGGAGACTAGCGGGCTACAGTTCACGGGGTCTCAAAAGAGTTGGACACGATTGAGCAGACACACGCACACACACAACTGTGACTTAAGTATTGCTGCTCATGATAAATGCAATGTAAGTTTTTCTATATCTTCTGAAAATCTGAATAGTGATCAATTCTTAATACTAATCAAAATTTGGCTTGCCCCCCCACCCCCCATACTTAACTTTTTTAAATATTTAAGTTCCTTGTCCCCTGAAGGATATGTTTCCATGTTATTCTCAGATTGCCAAGTTTCAATAAATGCTTAAGCTAAAAGTCTTAGTTTGTTTATCTTCTTCCACACTATTTCATCTATTTTCTCAACATCATTGTTTAACATCTTTCAATTTAACTTCAGCCCCATCCCACCCTTGCTGTGACTACTTACATACACTCATGATATCACCTTGAACTTATTTCTGCTCCCCCTTCTCCACTCCTATGCCTTTGAGATTTCACACCTGCTATTTTATTCACTTTAAACTAGCTTTCCCTGTCTTCCCCCTGAAAAAGTTATATGATACTGCCTTTATCAGATGCAGCATTTTCGTCTTAAAGCTCCCTAAAATATCCTTTACATATGAATATGTTGTTAAATAAATAAATTTCTGCTTAGAAAGGGTGAATTTTATTTCATACAGAATGTTAAATATCCTATTTGGCATAGGCTGTGTGAATACAAGGTTAACTTTGCCTATATTAAAGAAAGGAAATTATTTCATCATTAAAAGGAGCATGTAACTTTAGAAAGACAAGGCTTTGTATAAATTGAATCCTTGTTTCTTACTGTGCTTAGTTTTCCCAACATTTAAAACATTTATATTTCCATTCCTTCCAGCAGCTCTATCTGAAATGTCCTTTGTGTTTATCACAAACTTATTCCCTTATTAGATTAATTGATATTTGATTTTCACTAGAATTTTTTTTTCCCTGCAAAATCCCTATCCTCCTGTCTTGTATAACACAAGAAAGGTATGTGGTATAGCATTGAGAATTATCTTAAGATGACCAGATGAGGCAAGAATTATCTTAATTTTTAATCATTCTAATTGCCACTGGTTATTTTGCTCAAAGAGTTAGTATTACAAAATACATTACATGTATACAGGACTCTTACTTATGTCACCTATCGATATAGAGTGACATTTCCTCCAAATGTATTCAACAATTTTAAGATATACAAAATTTTAAGATAAATACAATTTTATATACTTCTAACACTGCATGTGACTTTGATACATTTTACAGTTTATGCATTTTTATTCATACACACTAAAAGAATCAGAAATTAGTAATAATAGGAGCAACTTACATTTACATATTGTTTGAGGTGTACTAAGTATTGTGTTAATTACTTTTAATGTATTTATTTATTAGCTCTTACAATTACCCATGGGGTAAATACTGTTATTATCCTCATCTCACAACTGAGTAAACCAAAGAAACAATAGCTAAGTAACTTTCTAAAGTCAAATAAATAGTAAGTAGTAGAGCTAAGTTCAAATGTAGAAAATTTAGCTCTGAACACTCAGCTCCTAAAAATATTCAAAATGTCTTTTTTCATTGGAAATAGATTAATTTCAGGATAACTTAAGGTAATGAAGTTTCATAGAATATGTT
This sequence comes from Dama dama, assembly GCF_033118175.1. Classification (NCBI taxonomy): domain Eukaryota; kingdom Metazoa; phylum Chordata; class Mammalia; order Artiodactyla; family Cervidae; genus Dama; species Dama dama. Next base: position 63,063,940 of record NC_083710.1, on the reverse strand, counting down.
ATTGAATTGCTGAAGTCATAAATATTTGAGCTTACAACTGAAGATATGCTAAGAAGTCAAATTATATGTGTTAAGAGGATGAATACAATTTTATTAAACTTTGGACAGGCAATATCCAATAGTCCATGTTTACTGATTCATAAAGATCTGATACTTTTACTGAAATAAAATTTAAAAAAACAATTATAATAAGTTTGGGTTGTAATCCAGAATGTAAGTTCCTTATTACATTAGTTTGTTCCTGTTTTTCAGTCACTCAGTCATGTCTGACTCTTCACAGCCCCATGGACTACAGCATGCCAGGCTTCCCTGCCCATCACCAGCTCCTGGAGCTTGCTCAAACTCGTGGCCATTGAGTCAGTGATGTCATCTAACTATCTTATCCTTTGTCATCCCCTTCTCCTTCTGCCTTCAATATTTCCCAGCATCAGAGTTTTTCCAATGAATTGGTTCTTTGCATCAGGTGGCTAAAATATTGGAGCTTCAGCTTCAGCATCAGTCCTTCCAATGAATATTCAGGATTGATCTCCTTTAGGATGCACTGGTTGGATCTCCTTGCAGTCCCAGGGACTCTCAAGAGTCTTCTCAAACACCACAGTTCAAAAGCATCAATTCTTTAGCGCTTAGCCTTCTTTATAGTCAAACTCCCACATCCATACATGACTACTGGAAAAACCATAGCTTTGACTAGATGGACCTTCATTGGCAAAGTAATGTTTCTGTTTTTTAATACACCGTCTAGGTTTCTATCCAAATACCCTTTCCATTGACATCTCTGTCACCTTTCACTGAAGGACTTCCTTGAAAGTTCTGGTCACCAAGCCAGAAAATTATTCATGAAGTACCTTTGCTTTCTGTACAATAAATATATAAGTGCATATTCTGCGTGTAGCTATATAGGTAGAGGCTATATATCTCTCTATCTGTTTAATATCTTTATAGTTGGTCAAAGGTCTATCAAATGTGACTTTTTTTTTTCTTTCCACCCCTAACCTTGAGTTCTACCATTAAGTGTGCTAAGAAACACCAGGAAGTCTTTGAGAGATTGACTTTAAGTTAAAGCTATCATGTTACACAAAGCCACCTATAAAATAGGGACAATATTTCTTTCATTTCCTAGTTTTCTTGATTTTTTAAATTTACAGGAAGCTGGATATAATTCTACATAAGCATGTAAGTGTGGGTTTAAGGAATCTAACCAGTAGCCATATGATTGCAGTAGACAGAGTTTAGATGTCAAGACTGTATATACATGCAATGTAATGTTCCTGTGACTGTAGTGATTATTTAGGCCTCATACTGCTGACTAGAATTCTCTCAAGGTGTATAAGTAACTATTTTAGTAATCAGAAACACTGGCCATGGAACAAGAAGTCTCTGAACCTAGCTACCATTCATAAACCAAGTATTATCTGAGGCATGCACAGCGGCATTCCTTCTTTAAATAGAAACGGTGTACACAAACTGGATCCAGACAGGTTTTAAAAGATGCAAATAAATTACATGAACAGGTGGCTCAGACTACCATAATACTCACCCCCGCTGTTCTGCCACATCTCCTTCACAGCCCTGGTATGACCTCATGGGGTGTCTACCATCACTATTAACAGAAGAGGGAACAATGCAGGTTGGTTTGCAGCTGAGTCTGCATCTTAAGCTGGTATCACCTCGAAGTGATGGCTGTTGAAAAACAGCCCTATGTAAAGTTGGTTATGAAAAAGTGTTGAAAAGAAAATAGTACTTTGAGCAAAATATATGGTTTCTACTTTGTTAAGAAGAAAAAGTGGCCAGAGATGCAGATCTTGGTTTGTGACTCATGGACAGTCATAATGAGTTGAGTAGCTAGTTAGGGTCTTAAGAAGTCATGATCCAAAGACATGTATATATACACAGTTATGACTGATTCATGTTGTTGTATGGTAGAAACCAACACAACATTGTAAAGCAATTATCTTCCAACTCAAAATTTAAAAATTGATGATGAGGAAATCCAAAGAGAAGCCATTTAAAGCAGAGATATTACTTTACCAACAAAGGTCCATCTAGTCAAAGCTATTGTTTTTCCAGTAGTCATGTATGGATATGAGAGTTGGACTATAAAGAAAGCTGAGTGCCGAAGAATTGATGCTTTTGAACTGTTGGAGAAACTCTTGAGAGTCCCTGGGTCTGCAAGGAGATCCAACCAGTCCATCCTAAAGGAAATCTGTCCTGTATATTCATTGGAAGGACTGATGCTGAAGATGAAACTGCAATACTTTGGCTATCTGATGCGAAGAACAGACTCATTGGAAAAGACCCTGATGCTGGGAAAGACAGAAGGCAGGAGGAGAAGGGGACAACAGAGGATAAGATGGTTGGATGGCATCACTGACTCAATGGACATGAGTTTGAGTAGGCTCCCGGAGTTGGTGATGGATGGGGAAGCCTAGTGTGCTGCAGTCCATGGGGTCGCAAAGAGTCAGACACGGGCTGAATGGCTGAAATAACTTAAAATAAGCACAAAGTATGAAGACATTCCCCCCGCCCCCCACCAGAGATGCACATTAGAGGACATTGCAAGAATGTCTCTCAATAATCAGACAAGTAAACCAAATCTTCTTGTGAGGTCACCTTCATTTGGTTACCTATGTTTTTTAATAGGCACAAGTACAATGTGATCACAGTGGCATAACTGAAAAGTGTGAACAAACTCAACAAAATGTAATAGTCATAATCTTATCTGCAACCATAGTGTAGCTGAAAATTCAAATTTATCTTGTTTATCAGAATCTTCCACCCCAGCTAGTAGTAGCCTCATTTTGTAAGCTTTCAGTTTAATAACTTTAATAACTTTTTTTTTTTCCTGTGGCTGGGGAATTTAAGATAAATATAGCTGTAATTACTGGGGTGAGTACTATTTTTATGAATAATGACTTTATAGCTCAGTTGGTAAAGAATCTGCCTGCAGTGCAGGAGACTCGGATTCAATCCTTGGGTTGGGAAGATCCCCTGGAGAAGGACATGGCAACCCACTTCAGTATCCTTGCCTGGAAAATCTCATGGACAGAGGAGCCTGGTGGGCTAAAGTGCATGGGGTCGCAAAGAGTCGGGCATGACTAAGCAACTAACACTTACTTACTTATGCAAAATTGTGGTAATTAGGGGCAAAAATTCTCAAACAATTTAGGTTTTTGCTGAGCAGGAAGAATCTTGCTATCTCAGCCTATCCATAGCCTACCCACAGGAAAGGTCAATGTGCAACACCCAGTCAGGGAGAGATAGGTTATACTGTATTTATTTTTCATAAAAGAGGCTTCAATGGGTCCTCCAAGAGAAACTTACATAACCTGGATAAGTATGTGTTTGTTCAAAACACTGTTGCCAGGACCACAAACTTTAGAACTGGAGGTGCCAACTGAATTAATATTTTCCCAACGATATGGTGCCTGATGATAATTTTTTTTTCCATCTCCATTGTAATGGAACAGATTTTCTTTTTTTTGGGGGGGGGGTTAATTTTTTTTTTCTTTTTTCTTTCTTTTTTTACATTTATTTTTATTAGTTGGAGGCTAATTACTTTACAATATTGTAGTGGTTTTTGTCATACATTGACATGAATCAGCCATGGATTTACATGTATTCTCCATCCCGATCCCCCCTCCCACCTCCCTCTCTACCCGATCCCTCTTTTCTTAAACTAAAGAAAGTGAATGAGTATTTGCTGAATAGCAAAACTGGTGGAATGTTCAATATATTTCTGTTTAACCCTCTGTTTAACATCAACACTTCACTCTTTCCCCTCTACATTAATTTGCCAGTCTTGCTGCGTAGCTTCTTCTTGGATTGGACCAATGAGAACTAATCAAAATGGGGAGGAGGGTGAGCCAAATATTTGAGCTTTCCTCCTTCATTCTCTTGCTACATTTCATGGTGTAGTGGTGACCCTCTGACTAACTCACGCACTGGACATCCCCCACTTTGTTGAAGTCCAGGCTGGTTATATGGAAAGGCCACTTTGTGATTTACCAGTGCTACCAACTCCTGATTTTACCAGTCATTCCAACCCAGGTACAAGACATGGAAACTAAGCCATATCAAACTCTGTATATCAGCATGGTCATTGCCTGAATATGACCAAGTGCCTCAGTTGATACCGTGTGGATCAAAATAATTACCCAGCCAAGTTTTCTCCAAGTTTCTGACATATAAAATCTGATGTGAAAAACAAAATTTTAAACCATCAAATTTGAGTTTAGCTTGTTATGCCACAATAAATCATTGGAAAATAATTTAATAATGAAAGTGGTGATGTAAAAACTCTTAAACATGTAGCACTGCTTTGTAATGGTGGCAAGTAGAAGCCCAAAGAGCCTGGAAGAGAGTGCTATGAAAATTGGAGGCCTCAATTGTTGAGGCTGTGGTTGAGATCTTGAAGAAGAGTGAGGTGGCTGTTTTTTCAGTCTGGAGAAAACAGAAACCTATTTATGTAGTAGTAGAAATTCAGCAGCACTGCTGCTGCTATAATAATGTGAAAAGTTCAAGGAAGATCTCATGTGTGCTTATGGAAGATAACCTAACATGGAAGATTTCAGGCTGGGCTTAGAAATTATATAGTGGCTTCTAGCTGCCAATTATAAAATAGGAGAAAGAATAACTAAATAGGAATTAGTTTCCATTTTCCAAGAAAATTTAAAGAATATGTAAAAGCAGGGATTGCTGACTTTAAAAATATGACTAGTTCTAGCCCTAATGCTGAGAAAAATAGAAGGCAGAAGGAGAAGGGGACAGCAGAGGATAAGATAGTTGGATGTCATCACTGACTCAATGAACGTGAGTTTGAGCAAGCTTTGAGAAATGGTAATGGACAGGGAAACCTGGCATGCTGCAGTCCATGGGGTCAAAAGAGTTGGACACAACTCAGTAACTGCACAACAGCAACAAATCTCCATTTCCCTATAGCAAAAGGCTGTCAGACAAAGAATGGCATCAAGGTAAAAATCAAGTCCAAGGTGCTACCAGTAAACATGTCTCTACAGTGTCTGCAAATAAAGTCAGAAGTAGAAACAAATTCATGTACTAACATGAGACTCAGTCTCTCTTGAGCATGCACTCACATTAAACTTGTAAACATTACCTGCATGTCTTACATCATGACCTCATTTTGGTCATGAGCTCACCATAAACTCTTTCATGTGCAACCCCAGAATGTCACTCAAGATCAAGATAACTAATTAATCTTCATTTTTACTTCATTTTGATGTTTATTATAATGTCACCAATGTAGGATAGATCATCATTGCCATAGCAACCAGAAAAGCTGTGGCTGTGCCTCAAATCTAACTAATTAGGTGTTTAGTGTAGATTACCTCAACGTAATGAACAAGTAAGTGCAAAATGTTCCATAATTCTACCTCTAGTTTAAATCATTTCCTGGTGACCTACATAATTCTTCCAAATTAGGATTTCATAATTCCATCTCTACTTTTAAATCAGGGATATATACCTTTTTTGTTCTACCATTCCACTAAAAGCTTTCTCTAAATCACCCTTCATATCAAAACATTTATTTATTTCATAGTTCTTCTCTATAGATAAAGGGATGGAATATACCTGAGTTTAATAAATGTATTAATTCTTTATTCATACATAAAAATGTGTTAACCTGTACATTAAAAGTGTGCATCCTTTATTTCTAAAACAATGTTGGAGATAACAGCTCATGATGAGATTTCTTGAAACATAAAAACTAAGAGTACACAATTCGTGCAAAAGAGGAAACAGCCTCAAGGTGCATGTTTAAAATTGGCTTTTTATTTTATGCTGGGATGACAGCTGAGCTTTTGGAAAAAGGATAAGTTACAGCTGATATGATATTTTCACCTTCTCCTCCTTTACAGTATTAAGTAGATCAGTGATAAGGAACAGAAATTGTTTTCATAAAAAACAATGGAATATACACCATAATTTATAATAAAAAATACTAAAATATTGAGCTTTATTGTGATGATTTTCTTACTTGAATAAAATAAAACAATTTGGTTGTAAGATTTTTTCAAGTATAAAATAAAAAAACACATTTGACTGTATTTACCAATTCTTATATAATTTTATTTGTGATATTTATTTTAATTCACACATATATTTAATTTATAGTTGAATTCATACCCTGCAAAGTATCACAATTTTTAAAAAGTCATAATGCAACAAATCTAAGAAACTCTGTTAGAAAATAACTGATTTTTTGATGATGTATGCAAAAATACAAGCAAATCACTGAGCAAAATTGATAAAGCTCTAAAATACATACTTATAGCTTTATATAAAATATGAAATCCTTCTATATAAAAATACAAGGATTGATTTTACAGTGCATTTTAAATGCTCTAGAAGAAAAAAAAAATTGCATACTCCCATTCTTCTGTATGTATAAAGCATTGGTTGAAAATGTACTGTGTATGCTCACAAATTCAGTTCAGTTCAGTTCAGTTCAATTGCTCAGTCCTGTCCGACTCTTTGCAATCCCATGGACTGCAGCAGGCCAGGCCTCCCTGTCCATCACCAACTCCCAGAGTTTACCCAAATATCTCTACTGAGTCGGTGATGCCATCCAACCATCTCATCCACTGTCGTCCCCTTCTCCTCCTGTCTTCAATCTTTCCCAGCATCAAGGTCATTTCAAATGAGTCAGCTCTTTGCATCATGTGTCCAAAGGATTGGAGTTTCAGCTTCAAAATCAGTCCTTCCAATGAACACCCAGGACTGACCTCCATTAGGATGAACTGGTTAGATCTCCTTGCAGTCCAAGAGACTCTCAAGAGTCTTCTCCAACACCACAGTTCAAAAGCATCAATTCTTCAGTGCTCAGCTTTCTTTACAGTCCAACTCTCACATCCATACACGACTACTGATAAACCATAGCCTAGACTAGATGGACCTTAGTTGGCAAAGTAATGTCTCTGCTTTTTAATATTCTGTCTATGTTGACCATAACTTTTCTTCCAAGCAGTAAGCGTCATTTAATTTGATGGCTGCAATCACCATCTGCAGTGATTTTGGAGCCCCCAAAAATTAAGTCTGCCACTGTTTCCACTGTTTCTCCATCTATTTGCCATGAAGTGACGGAACTGGATGTCATGGTCTTTGTTTTCTGAATGTTGAGCTTTAAACCAACTTTTCACTCTCCTCTTTCACTTTCACCAAGAGGCTCTTTAGTTCTTCTTCACTTTCTGCCATAAGGGAGGTGTCATATGCATATCTGTGGTTATTTATATATCTCCTGGCAATCTTGATTCCAGCTTGGGCTTCATCCAGCCAAGCGTGTCTCAGGATGTACTCTGAATATAAGTTAAATAAACAAGATGACAATATACAGCCTTGATATACTCCTTTTCCTATTCGGAACCAGAATTGTTCCATGTCCAGTTCTAACTGTTGCTTCCTGACCTGCATACAGATTTCTCAAGAGGCAGGTCAGGTGGTCTGGTATTCCTATCTCTTTCAGAATTTTCCACAGTTTATTGTGATCCACACAGTCAAAGGCTTTGGCATAGTCAATAAAGCAGAAGTAAATGTTTTTCTGGAACTCTTTTGCTTTTTTGATGATCCAGTGGATGTTGCCAATTTGATCTCTGGTTCTTCTGTCTTTTCTAAAACCAGCTTGAACATCTGGAAGATCATGGTACATTTATTGCTGAAGCCTGGCTTGAAGAATTTTGAGCATTACTTTGCTAAAATGTGAGATGAGTGCAATTGTGTGGCAGTTTTCACATCCTTTGGCATTGCCTCTCTTAGAGATTGGAATGAAAACTGACCTTTTCCAGTCCTGTGGCCACTGCTGAGTTTTCCAAATTTGCTGGCATACTGAGTGCAGCACTTTCACAGTGTCATCTTTCAGGATTTGAAATAGCTTTACTGGAATTCCATCACCTCCACTAGCTTTGTTCATAGTGATGCTTCTTAAGGCCCACTTGACTTCACATTTCAGGATGTCTGGCTCTATGTGAGTGATCACACCATCGTGATTATCTGTATAGTTCTTCTGTGCATTCTTGCCCCCTATTCTTAATATCTTCTGCTTCTGTTGGGTCCATACCATTTCTGTCCTTTATTGAGCCCATCTTTGCATTCACGTATTGTTGAAGCCTGGCTTGGTCTTGATTCCTGTCTCCTGTACAATGTCATGAATCTCCATCCATAGTTCATCAGGCACTCTGTCTAACAGTCAGATCTAGTCCCTTAAATCTATTTCTCACTTCCACTGTATAATCGTTAGGGATTTGTTTTAGGTCATACCTGAATGGTCAAGTGGTTTTCCCCATTTTCTTCAATTTAAGTCTGAATTTTGCAATAAAGAATTTATAATCTGAGCCATAGTCAGTTCCCAGTCTTGTTTTTGCTGACTATATAGAGCTTCTCCATCTTTGGCTGAAAAGAATATAATCAGTCTGATTTCAGGGTTGACCATCTGGTGATGTCCGTGTGTAAAGTCTTCTCTTTTGTTGTTGGAAGAGGGTGTTTGCTATGACCAGTGCAATCTCTTGGCAGAACTCTATTAGCCTTTGTCCTGCTTCATTTTGTACTCCAAGGCCAAATTTGCCTGTTACTCCAGGTGTTTCTTGACTTCCTACTTTTGCATTTCAGCCCCCTATAATGAAAAGGACATCTTTTTTGGGTGTTAGTTCTAGAAGGTCTTGTAGGTTTTCATAGAACCATTCAACTTCAGCTTCTTCAGCATTTCTGGTCAGGGCATAGCCTTGGATTTCCATGACATTGAATGGTTTGCCTTGGAAACAAAGAGAGATCATTCTGTCGTTTTTGAGATTGCATCCAAGTACTGCATTTCAGACCCTTCCATTCAGAAATGGCTACTCCATTTCTTCTATGGGATTCTTGCCCACAGTAGTAGATATAATGATCATCTGAGTTAAATTCACCCATTCCAGTCCATTTTAGTCCGCTAATTCCTGAAATGTCGATGTTCATTCTTGCCGTCTCCTGTTTGACCACTTCCAGTTTGCCTTGATTCATGTACCTAGCAATTCAGGTTCCTATGCAATATTGCTCTTTACAGCATCCGATCTTGCTTCCATCACCAGTCACATTCACAACTGGGTGTTGCTTTTGCTTTGGCTCTGTCCCTTCATTCTTTCTGGTGTTATTTCCCCACTGATCTCCAGTAGCATATTGGGCACCTACCGACCTGGAGAGTTCATCTTTCAGTGTCCTATCTTTTTGCCTTTTCATACTGTTCATGGGGTTCTCAAGGCAGGAGCACTGAAATGGTTTACATTCCCTTCTCCAGTGGACCACATTTTTTCAGAACCCTCCACCATAACCTGCCCATCTTGAGTGGCCCTACATGGCTTGGCTCATAGTTTCACTGAGTTAGACAAGGCTGTGTTCCACGTTATTAGATTGGTTAGTTTTCTGTGATGGTGGTTTTCATTCTGTCTGCCCTCTGATGGAGAAGGATGAGAGGCTTATGAAAGCTTCCTGATGGGAGAGACTGACTGAGGGGGAAACTGAGTCCTGTTAGATGGGCGGGGCCATGCTCAGTAAATCTTCAGTCCAATTTTCTGTTGATGGATGGGGCTGTGTTCCCTCCCTGCTATTTACCTGGGGCCAAACTATGGTGGAGGTAATGAAGATAACGGGGACCTCCCTCAAAAGATCCCAGGCATGTACTGCTGCAGTCCGTGCCCCCAACCCTGCAGCAGGCCAGCACCGATCCACACCTTTGCTGGAAACTTCCGGCCACCCACAGGCAAGTCTCCTGTGGGGTCACTGTTCCTGGGTCCTGGTGCACAGGGTTCTGTTGTGCCTGCCAAGAGTCTCTTTCCTCAGTCCTGTGGAAGTTCTGGCTGCTCTATGGTGGGGTTAACGGCGACCTCCTGCAAGAGGACTTATGCCATACCCGCACCCAGAGCCCCTGTCCCTGCAGCAGACCACCGCCGACCCGTCCCTCCACAGGAGACGCTCAAACACAGCTCTGTCTCAGTCTCTGTGGGGGCCCTGGGTCCTGGCGCACACCAGGTTTGTTTGAGTGCTCTGAGCATCTCTGGCAGGAATGGGGTTTAATTCTAAACACAAGTTTGCCCCTCCTACAGTCTTGTTGGGGCTTCTCCTTTGCCCTTGGACCTGGGGTATCTCCTCACAGCCGCTCCAGTGCCTACCATCTCACTGGGGTTTCTCTGACCTTGAACGTGGGGTATATCCACACGGCCAGTCCAGCGAAGCGCAGGCTCCACTACTGACCTTGGACATGGGGTATCTCCTCTCTGCCGCTCGCTGCTCCAGAACCATGCAGAACTAGGGTTTGCATATGCACTCACTTACACTTGCAAATACTTTATCCAAATAAGTCATAAAAGTACAAGACAACAAATGCACAGTGCTTTGGAGTGTTTTAAATGGTGGTGAATGCTGAAATTTATCTGTATGGAAGAAGTTAATTTTGAACTAAGCACTGCCAGGTTAGAAAGGGAAGAAAATTAACTTAAACTGTTGCTATATGTTATGTTGTTATGTTATATGTAAAGCATGTGTGTGTGTGTGCACATCCCCAGTTCCACCATGATGTTCTAGAAACAGACTGATTCGACTTGAATATCAGCCTCACCATTTCCTATTTGTGGACATGTGGCTATTTACATAACAACTCTTTACCATTTTCTTATCCATAAACTGAAGATAGTAGCAGTAGCTATTATGCAGCTCTGAGTAGTTCTCATTAAATGTGAAAAGATAATTAATATACACACTTAGAATAATGCATGGCACTTGATAAATATTTCATATTTAATATTATAAATTAGACTGGATTAAAAACAAGGATTAATTAAAATGAAAATCAAGTAATTCAGTAGTGTGTTTAATTTGTATCATTCAAAACTGGTTTTCATTGACTCTTTCATGAGCCAAGTACTAACTCAACTCTGAATTTTAATGTATTTTAATCTATATCCTGTTTTGGAGTAAATGTTACCACTTGCCATATCTCTGTTGCATATAAATGAGTACAAATAGAAAATGAATGACAGGTTGCAAAATACTTATTAAATCACATCCTGGTGGATGATTGTTTATTAGGTTTCAACGTTCCTGAATAAGGCCCCATATTAAGTATTCAGAGACCTCTAAGCCCTAAAAAGATTAATTAATCAAAACTCACCATGAGAAACTGTGACATTCAGATGTGTGCTCTGTTTGAACCCAGGCTGGACAATCTGTTCACATAACTTGAGTTTCTAAAACATTATTTCTAAATCTCTGCCCTTCTGTATTCCAAACTTCCATCAATATTTACTGCTTCTTTGAACAGTTCAAATCATTAAGAAAAAAATGTCAGATTGTAGCTAAAATAGGCTATTGGATTGAGGAATCATTATACTAAAAAAGACAATCTATAAAATTTTCAATAATTTCCTTGATCTTTCAAATTCACTTAACTTGGTAGGCTACAGACCATGGGGTTGCAAAGAGTCGGACATGACTGAGCAACTTCATTCACTTTCACTAAAAGAATATAGATATACTAGCCTTTAAAGTATACATAGCATCACTAACAGTGTTGGAGTTTGCTTGTTGAGTTAGTATTTCAGATAATATTAGGTGAAGTTTGATTTAGGCCCCAATTAAATTTGAAAGTCTCTTCTATTAGTGTGTCTAGTACATAGTCATTATTTACAGGATTTTAAAGTTTATTTTGACCCTACACAAGTTTATGACACATAGAGTGGCAATTGTGCCTCTGTGGGGGCAACTATACCCTGGAGATGAATCACTGCTCTAGAAAAATAACAGTTACATAGCAATTCAACATACTAGTGTTCTAAATGTCAACCACAGAAATTCTGAATTTCTATATGAATATAGGTTTCTATTAGTGTCATTTCAATTTTACTAAATACATGTGTTTTTCAAAACTTAGACGTTTATGACAGGTTGTGTTACATAAAAAATTCTTTGGGAAAATATTGCTATTTAAATAGTTTTAAATCTGCTCAAGATACTCTGTAGAATATGAACTCAGACTTTATTGAATATTTGAGTTAATTAAAAGTGTTTGCTGATTATGTATAAGTCTGATTCAAATTTTTGTCTAAGAAATAACAATTACAGATGAGAAGAACTAAAGAACTTTGCACAAAAATGTTGTGAACATGAATTTCACATTCTAATTTTGTCAATAACTTAACATTCTTTGAAACCACAAATGAGTGCATTAACATTTTCATGACTTAAATCAAGTCATTTAAACCACTGTATTACTTGCAGATCTTACTGATTTCAAATATGTAATTTCTGTATATTTAAGATTTCAAAATCCAAATTAACACATGCAATAGCCAATAATAAAAATGTAAAATGGTACAAATGTCCTTGTTCTTACTCTTTTGGAAAGTGGAATTCCTTTAACTTAGAAAATAGTGTAAATATTAGTGCTTTGCAATACCGCTAATAACATTAAATATAACATTTAAATATATTTATGGACTTGCGAGTAGATAATCACTACTTAAGACATTAACTCTGTGGAAAATACGTACTTGAGTATCTTCTGCATTATCGTTTTCCTTCTCTTTCAAATGATTTCCATCAGTGTGTATGTTTTCAAATGCACACAGACAGAAACTCTTCCTGACCCATGTTCATCCCCACTACCATATCAAATCTTTGCTCACCTTTACCACCAATCTCTTGGAAAGGGTTTTCTACACTTGCAGTCTCCATATCTTTATTGTTTCTACCTTTTACTCCCATTCCAGTTAATCACTCTCCCCTCATTACTATGGTAAAATCACAGACAGTTCTTCCCAGTCATCTGAAATGTTTACTTTTCAGAATCAATATCGATTCTCTTTTGCCACCTTTCATCAGCATTTAACCTCAGTGGCCTATCCTTTCACACTGGAACATTTTTTCACTTGGCTTTAGATACATCATTTGAAAAGACCCTGATGCTGGGAAAGATTGAAGGTGGGAGGAGAAGGGGATGACAGAGGATGAGATGGCTGGATGGCGTCACCGACTCAATGGACATGAGTTTGAGTAAACTCCGGGAGTTGGTGATGGACAGGGAGGCCTGGCGTGCTGCAGTCCATGGGGTCGCAAAGAGTCAGACATGACTGAGCGACTGAACTGAACTGAACTGAAGATACATCATATTAGTTATATAATCTTGATCACTTTTGCTGCTTAGCTTCAATTTTCCAAATTTAAGTCTCTAATCTCTCCTCCTCTATCGTTAATCCTGAAGTCATCTTATACTCATTTGGCTTTAACTCAATATTACAGTCACATGGCTTTGCTGCTGCTGCTGCTAAGTCACTTCAGTCGTGTCCGACTCTGTGCGACCCCACAGACGGCAGCCCACCAGGCTCCCCGTCCCTGGGATTCTCCAGGCAAGAACACTGGAGTGGGTTGTTTCCTTCTCCAGTGCATGAAAGTGAAAAGTGAAAGTGAAGTCGCTCAGTGGTGTCCCACTCTTAGCGACCCCATGGACTGCAGCCCACCAGGCTCCTCCATCCATGGGATTTCCCAGGCAAGAGTACTGGAGTGGGGTGCCATTGCCTTCTCTGCATATGTCTTTAATTATATATTATTTAAGCTTTCATCCATCCAGCAACTCTTTCAACTGAACTCCAGCTTTCCACCTAAAGCTGTATTTTTGAAATCTTCACTGAATTATCAAGTATGTCTCAAACTTATGTCCCAATCTTATCTTGTTTCAATCCAAACTCACAGAGAATCTTGCTGTTTCTCTCATAACTCTATACTACTCAGTTCCTTTGTCCCCAAATCTTGACAGTCTTAAATCACGGTATTTTTAAAGTATTTCTTTTCAAAAATTATTTTATTATTTTTTTTGGTAGTTTTTGTATTTTTGTTTTTAATTGTGCTGCACAGCATGTGAAATCTTAGTTCCCCCACCAGGGACCAAAACTGTGCCCCTTGCATTGGAAGCATGGAGTCTTAGGAAGCAGGGAAGTTCCAACTCTTGTTATTAATAACACATGTACATCCTCCTTTCGACTCTAGAATGTAATCAGACTTACACATTTCCTCAGCTACCCCTGTCGCCCCAGCCAGCTTTATGTCTCATGTGGACTAAAGTAACAGTTTACAAGTTGGTTACCATGTTCTGCTATTGACTTTCCTACATTTTCCTTTGTTAGCAACCACTGAACAGTAGTTTTGCTGTTTCACTTTGTTTTGCCTTTTTTGTTTTGTTTTCCCTATAATAGTGAGAGTATGGCTTTTTAGCACTTAACAATTAGCTGAACTGATTGTTAGCAGATAAAGGACACATTAAATCATTGAATCTACAGTCTCTCACATCATTATTACCCATGTTCTGGACTTTGCCATCAGTCATTTACACTATTATAAAGTCCCTCATATTCTTTGACATCAGCTTCTTTCTTGCTTTTCTACTAATTTTTCCACACGAAGTAGTAGATTTATTTCATAAGGATATTTTATATTCTATATTCTAATCCCTTACTTAGTGTCTCAAGAGCTTGCAAGATCGATTTCAATATCCTCAACATGACCGTTTAAGTCACTGCGCTCTGAGCTTCGTTTCTCTGAAGTATACTCCTCACCATCTGATGCCCATTTACCAATTCAAGTAATAGTATAGCAATTTGAGATCCTCATGCCTCACCATACTGTGTTGTGCTGAGTTTAGTCACCCAGCCGACTCTGTGACCCCATGGACTGTAGCCCGCCAGGCTCCTCTCTCCATGGATTTCTTTAGGCAAGAATACTGGAGTGGGTAGCCCTACCCTTCTCCAGGGGATTTACTCAACCCAGGGATCAAACCCAGGCCTCCCACATTGCAGGCAGATTCTTTACTGTCTGAGCCACCAGAGAAGCCCACTTCACCATACTAACCATGCTTTTTCATATCTCATTTTCTTTGTCCTTAAAAACCCTTTTCCCTCTTCAAAATTTCTCCCTTCACTCTGTTTCCTTTGGTCATCCATCAACTCAATGGCCATGAGTTTGAGCAAACTCGGGGAAACAGTGAAGGACAGGGAAGCCTGGCATGCTGCAGTCTCTGGGGTTGCAAAGAGTAGGACACGGCTGAGCAACTGAACTTCAAAGTTAAAGATGCATGTGCCGCTTTTAGAAGAACATCATGCACCTTAACTCCTGACACCATGCTCCTTAACATTTTGCTAAGATGGAGTAGCATTTACAAAATTCTCTAATTTAATGCATTATAAATATTATGCATAAAATGAAAATATCATTAACATTTATGTGTGCATATTAATTTATAGTAACACAGACATATGGAAAAGTTTCTGCAATGCTTTTAAGAGAAATTCTTATAAAGATGTACTATTAATATTTAGGAAAATAATTTTATAAATCAATCAAAGTAAAAGAATCACAGATATGAAATATTAATAGTATTCTGGAAATAGTCAGTAGTAGAGATGGATGGCCCCCATTGCATAATAAGAAGGGAAACTGAATTTAGAAATGACTTTCAGAAGAAAAAGCAGCAGAGTAGTGGATTGGCTCAGCTCTACGCCAATTTGGCTGTCATACTTTTGAGAACTGGGATATCTAAAATTCAAAATTTTTAACTTGCTTTGTGGCTGCCTAAATCACCTGTGTTTCACCCCCCAAATAGACTGAAAGACATGTGGCATATGCAGGGACTGGTAATTGATTTTGTCTTTGTTGGTGTCTTTACTTGGGGGAGATTTGTCTGTTACTTATATAAGAGGGGCTGAAATCCAACTTTTACCCTATGCCAGATCGGAAATAAAAGGCAATGTTGTGGATTTGGAGGCTATGCATGCAGTCAGGGGAGAGACCAGGAGCCAGAGATGATCATGAGAACCTGAAAACCTAGGTATCTAGAGAAACCTTGCACAGAACACGAATTAATTTAAATCACATCGAAAATCTCAATTGTCTCTGAGCCCACCTAAAATCTGTATAACATTTACACCCAGCACATTGGACTAAGGAATATTTTACATGTCTGTCTCCTCTACTAAACCATCTGAATTTGAAGAAAGGGTCTGAGCGTTTTTTGTATTGATACCATTAACAACAATGTATTCCGGCGTGGGTGGCCACTCATAAACATGCGTTGTGAATTTAATCCTATACATTGGCAATCTCAACAAGAACGATGTGACCTCAGTCTCATGACTAGTTTTCATCCGTTGCTATGAGTCTCCTCATAAATTCACTGCCAGCTTTGTGACTGCCAAATCCTGTTTATCTAGAAATGATTGCTGATACATAGCAAGATTTGCTTTGGGTTTTATTCTCTGTGCATTGATGGCATCATTTTTAAAACCTGAAGTATAAAGTAAAATCAGAATAGGGACCCTTTATCTTTATATACAGAAAAGTTTAGTCTACTAAGAATGTATGTTGGGAATATAGCATAGAAACGCAAATTTCATAGGAATAGAGATATGAATTTCTTTGTAATAAAATAGTGATACAAAATGAAGTCTGAGTTCTCCCCTACAGACTTGTGGATATGTATATTTGCTCACAAATTAAAACATTTTAGAAAAAATGATTATTTTATGAATCCTCAACTGTGTGTACAATGGAGTTAAACTTATTACTATAAATAGAAAATAATCTAAATATGTGAAAGTTTACATAGCTTGGGGATTTTGAATTTTTGTCATGTTTTCATAGTATTATCACAATACTCACTACAGTTTTTCACCAAGGTTGATGCCAATATATGAAAATAAATGTGGTTTATATTATTTTTGTGAAATGTTTTACAACAGGAAGTAGAATGTAAACAATACAACTTCTTGTCCCAGTGCCCAACTTCATAACCCCTTAAGTAAAGATATAATGAGAACATAAATTTGAGTACTAATATTTTTTAAATTCCAAGTGTTTAATTTTATAAAAATTTAGCTTGATTTTACTGAAAAATATGCGTTCTCAGGTCTTTGGATGTGCCCCTTTTTTTTAAATTAATTTACTTAATTAATTTTTTAGTCAGGCTGTGAGATCTTAGTTCCCTGAACAGGAATGTACTCACGCCCCCTACAGTGGAAACTCAGAATCTTAACCATTGGGCCCTCAGGGAGGTCCCTGGATGCATCCATTTTGAGTGATAGTGTCTATTGCACGTAAATCTCTTATTTGGTGATTACCCTTTTCCTGATATCTTCTTTTTTCAACCTGTCAAAGCTAATTTATGAGTTTTCTGTGAAAGAAATATTCCGAGACTTCCTTTCACTGCAATTCTTGATTAGAGTACATTTTCTAAATAGTCTTTTTTATTTTTCAGAAAAATTCTGTCCCAATATTACTCCAGTATGTGGCTTGAGTATATCCATATATAATTCACCTTAAGGGTGAATGGGGTACAGATATACAAGGTAGGGATGGCTGATATGTGTATTCCTTTATAAATTGAAAATAATGTCCTTTACAATTTTTCCTCTAATTTCTAACACTGATTCTTAGAAACTTTATTGTCAAGTTAGTCAAGTCTATGTGATTCATATGTTTTACAAATAATTTTTCAAAATAAAATTTATTTCTTATAATATTTTCAGATTTACAAAAAATGCAAGGCAGTACAGAGACTTCCCAGATAGCACAGACTCAGTTGTTAACATCTTTCCTTATTATGGAATATTTATACAATCATTAGATCAGTATTAAAATACACTACGGAATATTACTCAGCCATTAAAAAGAATTCATTTGAATCAGTTCTAATGAGATGGATGAAACTGGAGCCCATTATACAGAGTGAAGTAAGCCAGAAAGATAAAGACCAATACTGTATACTAATGCATATATATGGAATTTTAAAAGATGGTAACGATAACCCTATATGCAGAACAACAGATGTATAGAACAAACTTTTGGACTCTGTGGGAGAAGGTGAGGGTGGGATGTTCTGAGAGAACAGCATTGGGACAAGTGTACTATCAAGGGTGAAACAGAGCACCAGCCCAGGTTGGATGCATGAGACAAGTGCTCAGGGCTGGTGCACTGGGAAGACCCAGAGGGATGGGATGGAGAGGGAGGTGGGAGGGGAGATCGGGATGGAGAATATATGTAAATCCATGGCTGATTCATGTCAATGTATGGCAAAAACCACTACAATATTGTAAAGTAATTAGCCTCCAACTAATAAAAATAAATGGGGAAAAAATAAAGAAAACATGATTAATTTTTTTCAATTGTACCTAGTGTATGATTTTTCTATTCTAGGATCTAATATAGGATACCACATTTCATTTTGTTGTCATATCTCTTAAGGCTCTCTTGGCTGTGATAGTTTCTCAACTTTCCTTCTTTTTGATAGCATTATCAGTTTTGAAGGATACTTGTCAGATATTTGTAGAATGTCCCTCTATTAGGATTTGGCTGGTGGCCTTATGATTACACTGGGCAATGGGGTTATGTTTTTTAGAAGAAGACCATAGAGATAAAATGCCATTGTCCTCACATTATATGAAGTCATGATATCAACATGATTTATCACTGTGATGATGATTATTACTTGATTACCTAAGGCAAAATGGTTGTCTGGTTGTCTGAGGAGGATTACAAATAGCTGAGAAAAGAAGAGAAGCAGAAGGCAAAGGAGAAAAGGAAGGATACACCAATTGGAATGCATAGTTCCAAAGACTAGCAAGGAGAGATAAGAAAGACTTTCTCAGTGATCACTGCAAAGAAATGGAGGGAAATAATAGAATGGGAAAGACTAGAGATCTCTTCAAGAAAATTAGAGATACCAAGGAAACATTTCATGCAAAGATGGGCTCAATAAAGGACAGAAGTGATAAGGACCTAACAGAAACAGAACATATTAAGAAGAGATGGCAAGAATACACAGAACTATACAAAAAAGATATTCATGACCCAGATAGGCATGATGATGCGATCACTCACCTAGAGCCAGACATCCTGGAATGTGAAGTCAAGTGGACCTTAGGAAGCATCACTATGAACAAAACTAGTGGAGGTGATGGAATTCCAGTTGAGCTATTTCAAATCCTGAAAGATGATACTGTGAAAGTGCGGGACTCAATATGCCAACACGGTTGGAAAACTCAGCAGTGGCCACAGGACTGGAAAAGATCAGTTTTCATTCCAAATCCCAAAGAAAGGCAATGCCAAAAATGTTCAAACTACTGCACAATTGCACTCATCTCATGAACTAGCAAAGTAATGCTCAAAATTCTCCAAGCCACTCTTCAATGGTATGTGAACTTCCAGATGTTCAAGCTGGATTTAGAAAAGCCAGAGGAACCAGAGATCACATTGTCAACATCCATTGGATCATCAAAAAATCAAAAGAGTTCCAGAAAAACATCTACTTCTGCTTTAATGACTATGCCAAAGCCTTTGACTCTTTGGATCACAAGAAACTGTGGAAAATTCTTCAAGAGATGGTAATACCAGCCTTACCTGCCTCCTGAGAAATCTGTATGCAGGTCAAGAAGCAACAGTTAGACCATACATGGAACAACGGATTGGTTCCAAATTGGGAAAGGAATATGTCAAGGCTGTATATTGTCACCCTGCTTATTTAAATTATATGTAGAATATATCATGCAAAATGCCAAGCTGAATGAAACACAAGCTGGAATCAAGATTGCCAGGAGAAACATCAGTAACCTCAGATACACAGATGATGCCACCCTTATGGAAGAAGGCAAAGAAGAACGAAAGAGCCTCTTGATTAAGATGAAAGAGCAGAGTGAAAAAATTGGCTTAAAATGGCATTCAGAAAAAGAAGATCATGGTATCTGGTCCCATCACTTTATGGCAAATAGCTGGGGAAACAATGGAAACAGGGAAAGACTATAGTTTCTTGGGCTCCAAAATCACTGCAGATGGTGACTGCAACCATGAAATTAAAAGATGCTTCCTTCTTGGAAGAAAAGCTATGACCAACCTAGACAACATATTAAAAAGCAGAGACATTACTTTGCCAACAAAGGTCCATCTAGTCAAGGCTATGGTTTTTCCAGTGTCATGTATGGATGTGAGAGTTGGATTGTGAAGAAAGCTGAGCGCTGAAGAATTGATGCTTTTGAACTGTGGTGTTAGAGAAGACTCTTGAGTGTCCCTTGGACTACAAGGACATTCAACCAGTCAATCCTCAAGGAAATCAGTCCTGAATATTAGCTGGAAGGATTGATGCAGAAGCTGAAACTTTGATACTTTGGCCACCAGATGCAAATAACTGTCTTATTGGAAAAGTCCTTGATGCTGGGAAAGATTGAAGGCAGGAGGAGAAGGGGATGACATAGGATAAGATGGTTGGAGTTCATCATCAACTTGATGGACATGAGTTTGAGCAAGCTGCAGGAGTTGGTGATGGACAGGGAAACTTGGCGTGCTGCAGCCTATGGGTTTGCAAAGGGTTGGAGATGACTGAGCAACTGAATTGAACTGAAGGTTGTGTTTGTGTCTGCCCACTGGAAAGTTGTTCTTTGTTCCTCCTTTCAATATTATATTACTTTTTATTTTCCTATTTTCTATTTTAAGAAGAAGTTTTAGACAATCTTCTCTCTCTCCCAATACTTTTCATTATTACTAACTTGTACTATTTTATACTCCCCTATTTTGATTTTAGTATATTCTCAGTTTTTTTTTTTTCAATTATTATTCTCAGTTTTAAAAGAGAGTCAGCCATTTTGAAATAGAATATCTGAATTATTTGACTAATTACTATCTCAGGGAAATATAGTTTGACCTTAAAGGAATTAACATTTATATCATAAATGAATATAGTGAAATATCCATAAATTATAAAAGTACTTTCCCATTGTATTTAACAATGGAACCATGATTGTTAAAATTTATAGGCAAATGAAATAAAACAGGAAAATAGATAGAAAATATTCAATTAATTATAATGCATATTTGTCAGTAGTGTCATGCAAGTTTGACTACTTTACTGTGATTTACTTTAGTTAGTTATATATCATTTTTTTTTCTGTCTGGAAAATATATAACAATTCTGCCCTGAAGTTAATTTATGCAAATAAACACTTTGATCTTTTCTTTAAAAAATCTTAAAAGTTCTTCTTGATTATGTCAAGAATATAAGTGTTTTGACAAGTTATATTGTGTAAAATAAATGACAGTTTATTATGGTTTAGTTGTTTTTACAGAATATCTTTTAAATAACTTAGCTTATTTAACTAAGCTTAATTTAGCTTCCCTGGTGGCTCAGACGGTAAAGAGTCTGTCTGCAATATGGGGGACCCGGGTTTGATAAGCATCATCTTCAAAAATTGAAATAGCATGTTACTTTCTGTAAAAAGTTATAATTAATAATTTAGAAGGTAGTCTCATATTAACACCTCTGATGACAAGCTTCTGAGGTTAGATGTTATATCTGTGAGCTTCTAGCCTGTGGTGAAAATGTGACAATTTTATGGAGATAAGAAACCACCTGATAAGTTAAAATATAACTGATTTTGTGAATAAATATGATTTCTAGATATAATAGACAATCAAAATGATAGAAAAGTAAAGGAATGAATGGAGAGTTCCAAGTTCCACGGACAACACATAAAGTATTAACATATGAAATTACTTTAAGTATCAGTGTAACTTTTTATTTGGTTTTAATAAAATAGTAACTACAGAGGGCTTGGTTATCAAAGAAAGCTTTAGAGAACTTAATTACAGTTACATTTTATGTGACTTTTTCACTTTAAGCACAAATGGAGTAAGAAAATCTATCATTATATTTTTAATAATGCACTCAAGCTGAAATGTTTAGACATTTCCAGCATTTAGTAATTTTCTAAGATTAAGTTGGCAGGTTAGAAATGAACATATTTCTTTAGGGTAGGCTAACTTAGCTATTAATTTACATAATTTACTTAACCCAGGCCACTTCTTAAAACATTGAATTTCTTAACCTTTGATGAAAATCTAATGTCTCAATAATAGTATAGTACTCTGAACATCACAATTTAGTGAAATTATCACATAATTTAGCTACATGCTTTCAACAATCAATGAATTCCATCATTTTTATGAGTATGTTTTGGGAAAAAAAGTTCCCCTAAAAGTATGAAATGACTTAATTCTGAATTTATTTATGTAGCACTATTCCCTTCCCAGAGTGCATATATTAAAAAAAAAATGATTACACAAATACAAACATGCAAACATAAATTATTTTTAAATACTATAACTCCATTTGGTGCTAGTATATTTTTAAATTATCCTATGAAATTTTTTGAACATTATCATTTCTCCATGGAGATTCATTTTACATTACTCTGGTTGAATATTTTAACTGCCTCACATCAGTTTTTGTTAGAAAATGAAGTCCATAAGTAACCTGAGGGTTAAAATTAACCCTTAATTGTAGTAATCTCTTTTGAATTAATACTGTTTTTACTTCCCTTTATGTTATTATCACAAGTTTTAGTTTTACACCTTATATAGCCAATAACATAAAGTTATAATCATGTTTTATTCATTTGTTTCTTAAACCATATAGAAAAAAGAGGAGTTACAGTAAAATATTATATTTATAAAGGTGATAATATAGGCAAATATAAAAGCTAACATAAATTGAAGACTTAATGGAAAATTAAGGCCAAACTATAATGGTTATGTATACATTTTGCCTAGTCTGAGTTCTTTGTGAATATGCAGAATTTTTAAAAAATCCAGCTTGAGTTTGTACAATTTATGATTTTATGATGTTATATTTCTGAAGTCTCAACATTACTATTGCTACTCCTTAGACCAGACCAACCCAGCTGTGGACTAGATTTTTGAGTTAGTGCCTAAATTTCTTCCTTCAAATTAGTGAACAAAGTCATAAATAAACATTTCTTCAAAAAATATATGCAAATACAAATAGAGAACAAGAGTGTGAAAAGATGTTCAATATCATTAATTAGGAACTGCAAATCATAACCACAGAGAACTATAGCTTCATACACATCCGGATAGCTATATTAAACAAAAACAACAGCAATGAAAAGGAAAACGTCAACTGTTGCCTAAGACATGGAAAATTTGAACACATGTATACTGTTGGCAGCAATGTAAAATGCACAACTCTTGTGGAAAAACAGTTTTGCATGTAATCAAAAAATTAAACATAGAAAGACCATGAAGAGTGAAAGAGAAAGTCACTCAGTCGTGTCTGACTCTTTGCGACCCCATGGACTGCTTCAGTCAGTCAGTCAGTTCAGTTGTTCAGTCGTGTCTGACTCTTCTGACCCCATGGACCGCAGCACACCAGGCCTCCCTGTCCATCACCATCTCCCAGAGTTTACTCAAACTCATCTCCATTGAGTCGGTGATGCCATCCAACCATCTCATCCTCTGTCATCCCCTTTCCCTCCTGCCTTCAACCTTTCCCAGCATCAGGGTCTTTTCAAATGAATCAGCTCTTCGCTTCAGGTGGCCAAAGTATTGGAGTTTCAGCCTCAACATCAGTCCTTCCAACGAACACTCAGGACTCCATGGAATTCTCCAGGCCAGAATACTGGAGTGGGTAGCCTTTCCCTTCTCCAGGGGATCTTCCCAGCCCAGGGATCGAATCTAGGTCTCCTGCATTTCAGGCGGATTTTTTACCAACTGAACCACAAGAGAAGCCCAAGAATACTGGAGTGGGTAGCCTATCCCTTCTCCAGTTGATCTTCCCAAGCCAGGAATTGAACCGGGGTCTCCTGCATCGCAGGTGGATTCTTTACCAATTGAGCTGTGATGGAAGCCTAGAATGACCATGTGAACCTATAATTTCACTGCTGGATATAATACCAAAAACAACTGAAATTAAGTATTCAAGTAAGTGCTTGTGCACATCTGTTCATAGCAACACTATTCACTATAGCCAAAAGGTGGAAGTGGAAATGGTACAAATACTCCTTATTGGATGAGTAAATAAATGAATTGTGGTATATGTATGTAGTGGAATATTCTTCAGCCACAATAAGGAGTGAAGTATAGGTACATGCTACATAGTGAATGAATCTTGAAAGCTTGTTAATTGAAAAGATCCAAACACAGAATATCTCAGTTTATATAATATATGACATAGCAAGAATGGAAAACCTCCATCAAGACGGAAAGCAGATTGATAGTCCCCAGTGGCTGGGAGGAGGGAGGAGTGGGAAAGGGTTGCTTAATGGGCGTAAGATTATCTTGCAAAGTGATGAAAATGTTTAGAACTTGATTTAGGTTTTCATTGTAGAACATCATAACATACTACTTTCATAGAAATGTACATTTTTAAATGGTTGATTTTATGTTCTGTGAATCTTACCTCAATTTAAAAAAATCTTTTGATTATTTGAAATTCAAATTTGAATATCCTGTATTTTATCTGACAACATATATTTCATACTACCTGCATCACTTATCAAAATGCTATAAAAATTAGGCACTTAATTTTAAAACAACAAATAGCTTATTTTTGTAAGCCACTCTTTTAGTCTCCTTAAGTGACACTGTTATTCCACTTGCATATAACAGCCATTTTTGTCTTTCAAAAACATGTATGCAGTTACATGAAGCAGAGTTTAAAGATCTTTGTGTTTACACAGAAATGGTTAAAAAAAAAATTCTGTATGAAATCACTGCTGTCTTCTTGATGTTTATGTTACTTAGAAATCATTGTCCTTATTACCTTCCTGTGCTCGTATGCTTCATAGCTTATTTTTATTACCAGTGCAACACTAAATTAATAATATACATGGATTGATTTTTTTGAACTTTGATTTTACTTCTGCATTTCTAGTCACAGCACCCATGTTTCTTATATCCATTGCCTTTTGGTGTTTTAATAAAATGCCTTAAGACCACTCAAAAAGAAAGTATAGAGGCAAGAGAAATAAAAGACTGAAGTTTTTATTTTCTTCTTCTAATTTAATAGAAGTGACCTTACTAACACTTTCTTTTTCCAACTGAATGAAAGAAGAGAGTGGTGATTTTTCCAATCTCTTTTTAACAGAACAAAACAAAGCCCAGAAGAAATGCCTGTGCACATAAACTAAGCTCGAAGCACTGAGATGTTTATTAGATGGAGGGCTGGGGTTACCTGACAAGCATCTTAAAACATGATTTGAAGTGAGGCTTAGCGTGTTTTCTCTGCAAGATGATCCTTCTAATAGGAGGGCAGCATGGATCAAGCGCTCTCTGCCCACTGTGGAAGCAGGGTAGCTGAAAGGAAGCACCGGCTTAGTAGAGACCATGCTATTCACAGCATACCAACAGAGGACTTAAAATGAGAGAGAGAGATGAGCTCAGCAAGTCAGAGGGATCAAATCTTTCTGGGTCCTTTAACCCAAGGAAGTTTTTCTTTTTTTCTCTTTTTTAATATTCTGAAAATAATTCATGAAAGCAATGTAGTCAAATTTAGAATTTTATAGTCCTTTAAAATAGTCTCAATTTCAGTAAGATAACATATTTATTTTGCATTTCCATTTCTCTTAATCTCTGTGGGCCTTATTAAAATGCTAGTCGTGGTGGTGGTTTAATTGCTAAGTTCTGTCCAACTCTTGAGACCCCATGGACAGAGGAGCCTGACAGGCTACAGTCCATGGCATTCTCCGGGCAAGAATACTGGAGTGGTAGAAAAGTAGCCAAATATCTGCCCTATATTTAAATACAGAAGACATATGTCTTTAAGACATAAATCAATGTTTTTATCTCATGCATAACATATTTTGCAGAAATCAGATGATTTCTCCCTTCAAAAATGAGTTTAAATCAAGAAATTAATGTTAAAAATAATGTTAGATACAGTAATAATCAGAGGCAAAATAATAAGATTGGCAATATTGATCTATCTAAATTTGATTTGGGAAATCAAATTATATCTTTTAATAATAAAAAAAAAGCATGTGTCTTAGTTAAATTCAAGCAGAATGTATGCAATACAAGGCATTACGTTTTTAAACAGTATTGGTCATTAACTGTTGTTCCCAGGAAGGGTACATTGAAATACCATGGTAATAAAAAACCAGGCAGCATAATTTCAACATGTATTCTGACCAGAAAGCAGGTACTTTTTTTCATAGGATGTCTAATGTTTCCATCTGATTCTCATGCAGCAGAAATAATGGTTGATTCTGCTTAGCAGACACAGGCAACAGAGAAAAAAAACTCAGCAAGAATTCTCACACTATAGAACTAGAGGGATGTGGTGGTGGATCTTAGAAGTAAACCACACAAAGACCACCATTTTGCATAATACAAGGTGGGTAACCAAAGTTTGAATAGAAATAATTAGATTTGGCTCAGTAATTAGAGTTTGATGGTTTATTTACCAGAAAACATATTTGTTATCCTGATGCTGGGAAAAATTGAGGACAGGAGGAGAGGAGGAGACAGAGGATAAGATGGTTGGACAGCATCACCAACACAATGAACGTGAATTTTAGCAAACTCTGGGAGATGGTGAAATCCTGTTTGACCACTTCCAATTTATCTCGATTCAAGGACCTAACATTTCATGTTCCTACACAATATTCCTCTTTACAGCATCAGACTTTATTTCCATCACCAGTCACAACCACAACTGAACATTGTTTTCACTTTGGCTCCATCTGTTCATTATTTCTGGAGTTATATCTCCACTCTTGAGTAGCATATTGGGAACCTACCAATCTGGGGAGTTTGTCTTTCAGTGTCATATAATTTTTTTCATCTCACATGCTAGCAATCTTGCTATCAAAGTAATGTTCAACATTTCCAAGCAAGGCTTCAACAGTATGTGAACTGAGAATTTCCAGATGTTCAAGTTGGATTTAGAAAAGGCAGAGGAACCAGAGATCAAATTGCCAACGTCTGTTGGCTCACCAAAAAAGCAAGAGAGTTCCAGAAAAAACATCTACTTCTGCTTTATTGACTATGCCAAAGCCTTTGACTGTATGCATCACAACAAACTGTGGAAAATTCTTAAAGAGATGGGAATACCAGACCAGCACACATGCCTCCTGAGAAATATGTATGCAGGTAAAGAAGCAACAGTTAGACCATATGTGGAACAACAGATTGGTTCCAAATTCATAAAGGAGGACATCAAGGCTGTATATTGTCACTCTGCCTATTTAACTTGTATGCTGAGTACATCATGAGAAATACCAGGCTGGATGAAACACAAGCTGGAATCAAGATTGCTGAGAGAAATATCAATAACCTTAGATATGCAGATGACACCACTCTTATGGCAGAAAGCAAAGAGGAACTAAAGAGCCTCTTAATGAAAGTGAAAGAGGAGAGTGAAAAAGTTGGTTTAAAACTCAGCATTCAAAAAAACCAGCATCATGGCATCCAGTCCCATCACTTCATGGCAAATAGATGGGGATACAATGGAAACAGTGACAGGCTTTCTTTTCTTTGTCTCCAAAATCCCTGCAGATGGTGACTGTAACCATGAAATAAAAAGATGCTTGCTTCTTAGAAGCAAAGCTATGACTAACCTAGACAGCATATTAAAAAGCAAATAATAATAATAAGAGAGAGAGACATTACTTTACTGACAAAATTCCATCCAGTCAAAGCTATGGTTTCTCCAGTACTCATGTATGGATGTGAGAGTTGGACTATAAGGAAAGCTGAGCGCCAAAGAATTGATGCTTTTGAGCTGTGGTGTTGGAGAACTCTTGACAGTCCCTTGGACTGACAGTCCATCCTAAAGGAGATCAGTCCTGGAAGGACTGATGCTGGAGTTGAAACTCTAATACTTTGGCCACCTCATGCGAAGAGTTGACTCATTGGAAAAGACCCTGATGCTGGGAAAGATTGAAGACAGGAGAAGGGGCCGATGGAGGATGAAATGGTTGGATGGAATCACTGACCAATGGACATGAGTTTGAGCAAGCTCCAGGATTGGGTGATGGACAGGGAGACCTGGCATGCTGCTGTCCATGCGATTGGAAAGAGTCAGACATGACTGAGTGACTGAACTGAACTGAGAAAAGCAAATATAGCTCCTCTTCACAGATTTAAACTACATGAGACAGTTACAATAAAGAAAAATAACAATATGCTGAAGATAAGACTATGGGCTACAAAGGCCCTGGGATAGAGGTGCAGTCTATATGAAAATGATAGTTTTAGAATGAGAATGAGGGACTGTTGAACCCTTAAAGAGACAAGCTGATCTGTGTGGCCAAAGTATAGGATATATGTAAGCAGTGGGGGAAAAGGAAGAGTGATATTGGAAAAAGACACACCTCAATAGGCCTTATACACTGCGTAAAATAAAGTAAGAAACTAATATGGAATTTCTCAAATTTGAATCAGGAAATTAATCTGAATGAATTTGTGATACCAAAGATTATTCTTCCTATAATTTGGAGGAAAAAGTAGAGTTGCGTGTCAACAACAAAACAATGGCAAAAACTGTGTAATGCCAGAATAGATAGAAGTAGAAATATCAGTATCATAGAATTTAGTGAATAATTGGATACTGGAGTAGTTAAAAGGAGGGTCAAAGATGACATCAAGGTGTCTAAATTGCTGAACCAACTAGACGGTGGTACAATTCACTGAAAAATCACAAACGGGGAAGTGGGGCTCCCCTGTTAGCTCAGACAGTAAAGAATCCACCTTCAATGCAGAAGACCCATGTTGGATCCCCAAGTCTGGAATATTCCCCTGGAGAAGGGAATGGCAACCCACTCCAGTATTCCTGCCTGAAGAATTCCATGGACATAGGAGCCTGTCAGGCTACAGTCCATGGGATCGCAAAGAGCTGGACACACTTAGTTAGTTTGGGGCATTTGAGTTTGTGATGCCTGCTGTTCATGCAAAATTAATTGACTCAGATGCTCAATGCTCTATATAAGGACTAAAATTTCAGTGGATTAAAATCACAGAGGTTTACAGCTCGTTTGTAATACATGCTTATTAAGATAAGATGTTCTCTAAATTCTAGTTGCTTTCTTATTCCAGTGGGATCCATTATGAATTCATGTGTTCCATGAAAAGAGAATCAGAGGCTCTAATTAGTCCTACAAGAGGCATGGTTTCAGGAGTACCATGATTGCTATGTTGGCCCATAGTGTTTCAGTAAAGCCCTGGCCTGGGGTCCCCTATCGTGCCCTTCTAGCTTCTTTTCTAGTTTTATTGTGGTTATATTTTCCTGTGTATGTTACAGTAGTTCTTAAAAGAGGGGAACTCTGCTCAAGTGATATCAAGTTCAATCATATATGTTTCATGGTTAAAAATCCAGTAGTAGATTCTATAATTTTCTGTTCATGATTTCAACCATTTGTTTAAAAGTAAAAAACTTCGAACTACCATTGAATCATCTCATTCAATTCTTTTGGAGAATTGGTGGTATACTGTATTGATGCCCTAAAATTCACACTGAATGCCAGACAAGACTTTTTTATCCATCAAGGTAAATTCTTCTTCAGGGTATTGTTCTATTTCAGAGTAACTGACTTGAGACAAGGTGGTGTAGAGGTGTTTTTATTAATGTTGAACATCCAAGTGGAAGCATTCAAATTTTAAACATTTTTGCTTCCAGGAGTCTTCAAGATCAGTATTCAGAACTTGCCTCTTCCCAAAGGCAAGCCAAGGATTCTGTTGTACACAGTACGACGCACCAGGCACTAACCTCAGGGAAGAGGAACATTGTGAACATTTAACTAATCCCAGGGGTGAATTCAAATGCTTTTGCTCATTTCATCTTGCTATAGGAGTCAGAAAAGTAAACATAAGACAACAAAACACTGGATGGAACCATACTTTGCTCACACAGAGAAGAGACATAGCAAGATCAGCTTTGATAATGGGCATGGGTCTGTCATGGTTAGAGGGTCTCTGCTGGCAGCTGGCACAGGGCAATTTCCTATTTGCCTGCATACATCCCTCTCAAGTCACGGTAGATGGAATCTGAAATACCAAAAGCCAGGGGCATGCCTGAGGGCAATTTACATATAACCTGAAGCATAACAAAGGAGCATACTGTGAGGCTGAAACAGAAAGATAGTCCCACACAAGACAAGAAGCCTAACACAGGCTGTGTGGACTCTTTATCTCTTCCTGAGAATGCTCCACACTCAAGGCTCACTTTATGTTGACTGAGAAGTATTCAAAGACTGTCATGTGGGATTGTTATTTCCCAACACATTACAAATACATCTCCCATCTACATTCCTTTTAAGATACAAGAAAGACTGCCAGTTGAATAAGATTGCCTGTGTGTGAATTAGGATCTGACATTTCCTCAGTGTCTGATATGACAAGTTAACCAAACTGTACACCTCAGTTTCTTCATTTTTAAAAAGAGGATAATATCCAACCTCAAAGGATGTTGTGAAGACTAGGTGTGCTAATTCATGGTAAATGTTTAGTTATGACTGGTGCATGAAAGTGAAAGTCACTTATTTGTGTCTGACTCTTTGTGACCCCATGGACTGTAGTCCGTGGAATTCTCCAGGCCAGAATACTGGTGTGGGTAGCCTTTCCCTTTGCCAGGGGATCTTCCTAACCCAGGGATCGAACCCAGGTCTCCCACATTGCAGGCGGATTCTTTGCCACCTGAGCCACAGGGGAAGCCCAAGAATACTGGAGTGGGTAGCCTATCCTTTCTCCAGTGGATCTTCCAAACCCAGGAATCGAACTGGGGTCTCCTGCACTGCAGGTGGATTCTTTACCAACTGAGCTATGACTGGCACATAATCAATGCTAAATAAAATCTATCATATGATATTAATCTTTATTAATATTAAAAGTCTTGTCACTTGCCTTTCATGTAAAGCTAGAAGGATTCTTCTTAGACCAAATAACATCTGCTAAAAGATTACTAGCTATAAATATCAGTGGGAGCAAGCAGTTGCCTGTTTTACATTATATTATATGATTTGCCATGAGTTTATTAATGTTACATTGCTTACTTCAAGTTTTAATTATTTTATTTACTACTACACCCCTGTGTTCCTGGCAGAGCAATCATGCTGTTTGTCATCACCCACAAGTTCACTCCAAATTTTCAGTCTCTAGAGAAGAAACAAACAAAAGCAAAGAAATTTCAAATATCATCTCTAAAATTGGTTACTGAAAATTTGTTCTTCCTGTGAGATATGTAAACAAATATTGGAAATAAATTTGCTTATCAACATATTCTAAATTTATTGTATGTTTCTGTCAAACCAAGAAAGTAGTTTATAGAAAAATATATTATGATGTTTGGTTATGATATATACTTTTACTTAGATTACTTAATTTTGAAATATTCAGTAATTTTATTTTTATTTTATTTTTATTTTTTTTTAATGTTTATTATTATTATTATTTTTTTTCCAGTGGGTTTTGTCATACATTGATATGAATCAGCCATGGATTTACATGTATTCCCAATCCCGATCCCCCCTCCCACCTCCCTTTCCACCCGATTCCTCTGGGTCTTCCCAGTGCACCAGGCCGGAGCACTTGTCTCGTGCATCCCACCTGGGCTGGTGATCTGTTTCACCATAGATAGTATACATGCTGTTCTTTTGAAATATCCCACCCTCACATTCTCCCACAAAGTTCAAAAGTCTGTTCTGTATTTCTGTGTCTCTTTTTCTGTTCTGCATATAGGGTTATCGTTATCACCTTTCTAAATTCCATATACATGTGTCAGTATGCTGTAATGTTCTTTATCTTTCTGGCTTACTTCACTCTGTATAATGGGCTCCAGCTTCATCCATCTCATTAGGACTGGTTCAAATGAATTCTTTTTCATGGCTGAGTAATATTCCATGGTGTATATGTACCACAGCTTCCTTATCCATTCATCTGCTGATGGGCATCTAGGTTGCTTCCATGTCCTGGCTATTATAAACAGTGCTGCGATGAACATTGGGGTGCACGTGTCTCTTTCAGATCTGGTTTCCTCAGTGTGTATGCCCAGAAGTGGGATTGCTGGGTCATATGGCAGTTCTATGTCCAGTTTTTTAAGAAATCTCCACACTGTTTTCCATAGCGGCTGTACTAGTTTGCATTCCCACCAACAGTGTAAGAGGGTTCCCTTTTCTCCACACCCTCTCCAGCATTTATTGCTTGTAGACTTTTGGATAGCAGCCATCCTGACTGGCGTGTAATGGTACCTCATTGTGGTTTTGATTTGCATTTCTCTAATAATGAGTGATGTTGAGCATCTTTTCATGTGTTTGTTAGCCATCTGTATGTCTTCTTTGGAGAAATGTCTGTTTAGTTCTTTGGCCCATTTTTTGATTGGGTCATTTATTTTTCTGGAATTGAGCTGCAGGAGTTGCTTGTATATTTTTGAGATTAATCCTTTGTCTGTTGCTTCATTTGCTATTATTTTCTCCCAATCTGAGGGCTGTCTTTTCACCTTACTTATAGTTTCCTTTGTAGTGCAAAAGCTTTTAAGTTTCATTAGGTCCCATTTGTTTAGTTTTGCTTTTATTTCCAGTATTCTGGGAGGTGGGTCATAGAGGATCTTGCTTTGATTTATGTCGGAGAGTGTTTTGCCTATGTTCTCCTCTAGGAGTTTTATAGTTTCTGGTCTTAAATTTAGATCTTTAATCCATTTTGAGTTTATTTTTGTGTATGGTGTTAGAAAGTGTTCTAGTTTCATTCTTTTACAAGTGGTTGACCAGTTTTCCCAGCACCACTTGTTAAAGAGGTTGTCTTTTTTCCATTGTATATCCTTGCCTCCTTTGTCAAAGATAAGGTGTCCATAGGTTCGTGGATTTATCTCTGGGCTTTCTATTCTGTTCCATTGATCTATATTTCTGTCTTTGTGCCAGTACCATACTGTCTTGATGACTGTGGCTTTGTAGTAGAGTCTGAAGTCAGGCAGGTTGATTCCTCCAGTTCCATTCTTCTTTCTCAAGATTACTTTGGCTATTCGAGGTTTTTTGTATTTCCATACAAATTGTGAAATTCTTTGGTCTAGTTCTGTGAAAAATACCGTTGGTAGCTTGATAGGGATTGCATTGAATCTATAGACTGCTTTGGGTAGAATAGCCATTTTGACAATATTAATTCTTCCAATCCATGAACACGGTATGTTTCTCCATCTGTTTGTGTCCTCTTTGATTTCTTTCATCAGTGTTTTATAGTTTTCTATGTATAGGTCCTTTGTTTCTTTAGGTAGATATACTCCTAAGTATTTTATTCTTTTTGTTGCAATGGTGAATGGTATTGTTTCCTTAATTTCTCTGTCTGTTTTTTCATTGTTAGTATATAGGAATGCAAGGGATTTCTGTGTGTTAATTTTATATCCTGCAACTTTACTATATTCATTGATTAGCTCTAGTAATTTTCTGGTAGAATCTTTAGGGTTTTCTATGTAGAGGATCATGTCATCTGCGAACAGTGAGAGTTTTACTTCTTCTTTTCCTATCTGGATTCCTTTTACTTCTTTTTCTGCTCTGATTGCTGTGGCCAGCACTTCCAACACTATGTTGAATAGTAGTGGTGAGAGTGGGCACCCTTGTCTTGTTCCTGATTTCAGGGGAAATGCCTTCAATTTTTCACCATTGAGGGTGATGCTTGCTGTGGGTTTGTCATATATAGCTTTTATTATGTTGAGGTATGTTCCTTCTATTCCTGCTTTTTGGAGAGTTTTAATCATAAATGAGTGTTGAATTTTGTCAAAGGCTTTCTCTGCATCTATTGAGATAATCATATGGTTTTTATCTTTCAATTTGTTAATGTGGTGTATTACATTGATTGATTTGCAGATATTAAAGAATCCTTGCATTCCTGGGATAAAGCCCACTTGGTCATGGTGTATGATTTTTTTAATATGTTGTTGGATTCTGTTTGCTAGAATTTTGTTAAGGATTTTTGCATCTATGTTCATCAGTGATATTGGCCTGTAGTTTTCTTTTTTTGTGGCATCTTTGTCTGGTTTTGGAATTAGGGTGATGGTGGCCTCATAGAATGAGTTTGGAAGCTTACCTTCTTCTGCAATTTTCTGGAAGAGTTTGAGTAAGATAGGTGTTAGCTCTTCTCTAAATTTTTGGTAGAATTCAGCTGTGAAGCCATCTGGTCCTGGGCTTTTGTTTGCTGGAAGATTTTTGATGACAGTTTCGATTTCCTTGCTTGTGATGGGTCTGTTAAGATCTTCTATTTCTTCCTGGTTCAGTTTTGGAAAGTTATACTTTTCTAAGAATTTGTCCATTTCATCCACCTTGTCCATTTTATTGGCATAGAGCTGCTGGTAGTAGTCTCTTATGATCCTTTGTATTTCAGTGTTGTCTGTTGTGATCTCTCCATTTTCATTTCTAATTTTGTTAATTTGGTTTTTCTCTCTTTGTTTCTTAATGAGTCTTGCTAATGGTTTGTCAATTTTGTTTATTTTTTCAAAAAACCAGCTTTTAGCTTTGTTGATTTTTGCTATGGTCTCTTTAGTTTCTTTTGCATTTATTTCTGCCCTGATTTTTAAGATTTCTTTCCTTCTGCTAACTCTGGGGTTCTTCATTTCTTCCTTCTCTAATTGCTTTAGGTGTAGAGTTAGGTTATTTAATTGGTTTTTTTCCTGTTTCTTGATGTAAGCCTGTAATGCTATGAACCTTCCCCTTAGCACTGCTTTTACAGTGTCCCATAGGTTTTGGGTTGTTGTGTTTTCATTTTCATTCATTTCTATACATATTTTGATTTCTTTTTTGATTTCTTCTATGATTTGTTGGTTATTCAGAAGCGTGTTATTTAGCCTCCATATGTTTGAAGTTTTAACAATTTTTTCCCTGTAATTGAGTTCTAATCTTACTGCACTGTGGTCAGAAAAGATGACTGGAATGATTTCAATTTTTTTGAATTTTCCAAGACCAGATTTATGGCCCAGGATGTGATCTATTCTGGAGAATGTTCCGTGTGCACTTGAGAAAAAGGTGAAGTTGATTGTTTTGGGGTGAAATGTCCTATAGATATCAATTAGGTCTAGCTGGTCCATCAGTAATTTTATTTTTAAATGTGTGGAAAATCACAAAAATTATGATGTTTAATGGATCTTTAAGAGTATAATTAGTAAACAAATATGAAATAATATTTCATTTGAAATTTGTAATTAGAAGATTCAAATATGGTTATATATAAATGATTTTTAAAAAGCAATTTAAAATTATTTTAAATAGTATTCTGAATTCAAAGTGCAAATTTTTAAAAAAATACATAACTTCAAAAAATGTTTGAGACCAATAAAATATATTGCATTAGAGAGACAAAAATAGATATAAAAATGTAAAAACATGTTTTTCAAATGGGTAATATGAACATAATTATCTATAAAGTTTATTTATTGATAAAAATGATGAAAAGAAATATGATTGAGAAACAAAAAACAAAATGTGAAAAATAATTCCCAGGTGAGTGAAGCATGATATTTTGAGCAAGTGAGTTGCAATACAAAAGACTGTAAGGTGAAGTGGCTCAGCATCCTATGATATAGAGAAGCATTAGCAAGTCCTATAATAATTTTCATGTACTAGTGGATAGATTAGTTATCATCTGAGGAAACCCTGAACTGTCGGGGGAAATTCAGTGTTAAGAAGTTTTGTTTTGTTTTTTTTTTTTAACCTTTCAAAAGCAGACACTGTCTCTCAGTGTGGAGTGTTTATATGACAGTTAGGCAGAGAGCAGAAGACTCCTCAAGGAATAACTGCTGGGAAACTAACTCAGTGATAATTTATAAAAGTTATCTAGAAGTGTGGTGAAACGTAAACTCAAACAATAAATTATAGAAGGTTGAGCCATAAAAGAAGAAACGCTGGGTAGACATCATAAACTGCCCAATCATTCACATTCCTAATGGCGCTGATGTTTGGCATCAGGGGAAGAAGTCAAGGTCATTTAACTTCAATCTGGAAAACACCGCTGGTCAATCAAGGCAGTACATAAATGTTCATCCATCATCCAGGGTCAGTAAACCCAGCCACCATAGGAGAAAATATCTCATATATATTAACCATTTACTCAAAGGTGAATATTTGTAGGGGTAGGTAAAAACTTTAATCTCAGGGACATTGAGATTTAATTAAAAATTAAAATTACCAAGTAATTTTTGCTTTGTTTTGTTTCAGTGTGAGTAAAATATACAGAAAAGTCAGATCTCTATTAAGGAATTGGTTGTTTCATAAATAATTGATTCTCAAAGTTTGCTGTTGTCTATTTTATAAAACTATAGAAAATATTCAAAATCTTTTGTTCTAGGGAACTTAAGTCTGTTTACAAACTGTGAAAAGAAAATGAATCTGTGAAGTTAGCATGAGGGCATTTCAAAGTGAGGTTTGAGAAAAGGTTTGTCATGAAAAGAGTTAAAATTCACTTTAAGATCGACTCCATCTAGCTATAATATGATCTTCTCTTCCTAATACATATATGGATAATGCTTGAAACAAATGAAGAAAAATAGTGGGCTATCTCAGTGAGCAAGAAATTACAGGCATGGAACAGCAACAATGGAGATGTTAAAAGGTGGGTAATTGACACAAGGTAAGAAAAAATGTTTTCAACAGGTCAATGTCTCAGCTAAAAATGAAACATGAGGTTGCACAATTTGTTGAATTGTAATTCAAATGAAGTAATTCTTTAAAGAGGTCTTAAACCTAAACAATATTAAATACAACCTATGCATTTCTAATAAGTAATCAAAATACAACCTCCATTAAATAATGATTTCAGAAGATAAAAATGGATCAGTAGGAAAACAATAAAACAAATAAACAAAAAAAAAACCTTTGTACAAACTACCAAGACATGTATAAATATGTATTTACAATAAGATAACTTGATGGTAAATTTACCAACAAAATTGGTGGGTTGGGAAACATCCAATGAAAAATTTGAAACAGCTAATTGCCACCTGTGCCCAATTACTTAAAAAAAAAAAAAAAAATGTGGAGACTTTCCTGGTGGTCCAGTGGCTAAATCTCACTCCCAATACAAGGGGCCTGGTTTCAATTCCGGGTCTGGTGTATAGATCCCATATGCCCAAACTAGGAGCTTGCATGCCACAACTAAAAGATTCCACATGATGCAACTAAGACCTGACTCAGCCGAAAAAATACTCAACTAATTGAAAAAAAAAGAATCTTTGTGATTGCTTTGGGCCTGCCGGGATAATCCAGGTTGATCACCTTATTTTAGCGATTAGTACTCTTAATGCTACCTGCAGTCTTAATTCTCCCTTGTCATGCAACATAACATACTCACAAATTTTGGGGCATGGGGCTTGGACATCTTTTGGAGGTGGGGTGGCATTATCCTGTCTATCACAATTATTTAGCATAGATAGAATAAGCATGTTTTCACTTGAGGAAGAAAATAGTGGAAATGAAGAAACTGAATATCAAAAAAAAAAGAAAAGAAAGAGCAGTTAAATAAGTGAGATGAAACTTAGAACAGAAATGCAGGGCTTATTTTCCCAAAGGATGAACTCTGCTCCTTAGAGATCTCTTACATATGTTTATACAACTATCTCAAGTAGCAAGAGTTATCCTCAGATAAAATATTTAAAATTTATACTCTAGTAATAAATAAGCATGAATTATTTATCACTTAGTTAAATGATTAATCAGCTTTCAAAATTATTTATTAAGTGAACATCTGCTTTTCCAATATTGTGAGTAAAAGATAAGTGAGTCATAAAATGTTGCCTTAAGAAATCTACAAGTTTATGGAAATATTATGACTTAGTTAAAATAAATGTTACATAAAAAGAAACTCTAACTCTATTGAAGATAAACAATAGCCACAATCCTGAACTCTTACTCCCTCAAAAAAGGAAATGTGACACTAGTTGTTAAGAATCTTCTTGCCAATGCAGGAGATATAAGACACACTGTTTTGAAACCTGGATCGGGAAGATCCTCTGCAGTAGGAAATGGCAACCTGCTCCATTACTCTTGCCTGAAAAATCCCATGGGCAGAGGAACCTGGCGGGCTACAGTGCATGGGGTCGCAAAGAGTCGGACACAACTGAGGACTCACTCACTCATGGCCGTCAATATATGCAAACTGGACCATTCAGGTCACTCATTAGGATTCCTTTTTATCTAAGGCAGAAAATGATGTAAGTTTTAGTAAAGACTTGTTAAGCCTCATTATCATACACTAAATGGCACAAATAAGGAAGGTGTGGTAGGCCCAATGGAGCTGTAGAGGGAGAGAAAGCCATACCTTATTCCCTGATGCCTGTGAATATCTATGTTACATGGAGAAAGGAGCTTTGCCTATTTAAAGTCAGACCTTTAAATATAGAGATAGCCCCGCATAATCCAGGTGAGCCAATACAATCACATCAGAACTTTCTCATCCCAAAAGGATGAGACATATGGCAAAAAGTGAAGATCCAGAGACTCCGTTTGTGGAAAGAATTTGAGATATCATAGCTGAATCTGATATAAAGGCTTATGTGTAAGGAATAAAGAGAAGCTTCTAGAGCTAAGGGAAGTCATAGGCTGACAACTAGGTAACAGGAAGCTTATTTCTACAGCTTCAAGGAACCAGATTCTGCCCACAAGCTAAGTCAGCCAGATGTGAACCTTCCCCTGAGCCTCCTATTACTAACCCAACCAGTCAGCACGTTGATTTTGGCTATGTCAGTATTTGACCAGAAAAACTAGTCAGACCAGAGTGAACATTCGACCTACAGAGCCATGAAACAGTAAATCTATATTGTTTAAACCACTGAGCTCTAAGGAATAATATCAATCTTAAAAAATAGGACAAAATAAAAGACATACATGCAAATATCCTTACTGCAATTGCAACCATCAAATGAAATAAATAATATTATTAATTAATAATAATAAAAAGGAACCATCTACTGATGCAAATGAGAAAAGACATCAATCTCAACAATATTATCAGTTCAGTTCAGTCGCTCAGTCGTGTCCGACTCTTTGCAACCTCATGAATCACAGCACGGCAGGCCTCCCTATGCATCACAAACTCCCGGAGTTTACTTAAACTCATGTCCATCAAGTTGGTGATGCCATCCAGCCATCTCATCCTTTGTTGTCCCCTTCTCCTCCTGCCCCCAATCCTTCCCAGCATCAGGGTCTTTTCCAATGAGTCAACTGTTCACATGATGTGGCCAAAGTACTGGAGTTTCAGCTTCAGCATCAGTCCTTCCAATGAACACCCAGGACTGATCTCCCTTAGGATGGACTCGCTGGATCTCCTTGCAGTCCAAGGGACTCTCAAGAGTCTTCTCCAACACCACAGTTCAAAAGCATCAATTTTTTGGCGCTCAGTTTTCTTCACAGTCCAACTCTCACATCCATACATGACCACTGGAAAAACCATAGCCTTGACCAGATGGACCTTTGTTGGCAAAGTAATGTCTCTGCTTTTTAATATTCTATCTAGGTTGGTCATAACCTTCCTTCCAAGGAGTAAGCGTC
Organism: Dama dama; assembly: GCF_033118175.1. Classification (NCBI taxonomy): domain Eukaryota; kingdom Metazoa; phylum Chordata; class Mammalia; order Artiodactyla; family Cervidae; genus Dama; species Dama dama. The sequence goes on along the minus strand of NC_083710.1, from coordinate 63,024,620 downwards.
TTTTAATTTCATGGCTGCAGTCACCATCCGCAGTGATTTTGGAACCCCCAAAAATAAAATCTGACACTGTTTCCACTGTCTCCCCATCTATTTCCCATGAGGTGATGGGACCAGATGTCATGATCTTAGTTTTCTGAATGTTAAGCTTTAAGCCAACTTTTTCACTCTCCTCTTTCACTTTCATCAAGAGGCTTTTCAGTTCCTCTTCACTTTCTGCCATAAGGGTGGTGTCATCTGCATATCTGAGGTTATTGATTTTTCTCCCAGCAATCTTGATTTCACCTTGTGCTTCTTCCAGCCCAGCGTTTTTCATGATGTTCTCTGCATATAAGTTAAATAAGCAGGGTGACAATATACAGCCTTGACGTACTCCTTTTCCTATTTGGAACCAGTTCTAACTGTTGCTTCCTAACCTGCATACAGGTTTCTCAAGAGGCAGGTCACGTGGTCTGGTATTCCCATCTCTTTCAGAAGTTTCCACAATTTATTGTGATTCACACAGTCAAAGGCTTTGGCGATCAATGCAAAGAAATAGTGGAAAACAACAGAATGGGAAAGACTAGAGATCTCTTCAAGAAAATTAGAGTAAACAAGGGAACATTTCAGGCAAAGATGGTTTCGGTAAAGGACAGAAATGGTATGGACCTAACAGAAGCAGAAGATATTAAGAAGAGGTGGCAAGAATACACAGAACTATACAAAAAAGATCTTCACGAGCCAGATAATCACAATGGTGTGATCACTCACGTAGAGCCAGACATCCTGGAATGTGAAGTCAGGTGGGCCTTAGAAAGCATCACTACGAATAAAGCTAGTGGAGGTGATGGAATTCCAGTTGAGCTATTTCAAATCCTGAAAGATGATGCTGTGAAAGTGCTGCACTCAATTTGCCAGCAAATTTGGAAAACTCAGCAGTGGCCACAGGACTGGAAAAGGTCAGTTTTCATTCCAGTCCCAAAGAAAGGCAATCCCAAAGAATGCTCAAACTACCACACAATTGCACTCATCTCACACGCTAGTAAAGTAATGCTCAAAATTCTCCAAGCCAGGCTTCAGCAATATGTGAACCGAGAACTTCCAGATGTTCAAGCTGGTTTTAGAAAAGGCAGAGCAACCAGAGATCAAGAATGTTATACTGAGTGAAAAAAGACAGGAATAAGTATGTATACTGTAAGATTCCATTTATAAGACATTCTAGAACATGATATCTAGAGAGATGGGTTGTAGGAAATTGGATGAGAATGAGATTGATTGCAAAAAGACACAAGAAAATATTTTGAGATGATAGAAACATTCCATATCTTGATTGTGGATTTGATTATATGGGAGGATATGCATTTTCAACTCATCAAACTGTACAACTAAAATGCATAGCTATAGTTCATACATACTGTACTTAAAAGCACTTTTTAAAATATTCAACTCTCCAAATTCCTATCTATATGGCAAAAAGCATCTATTTTAAACAATAAATTAGACTCTTAATTCATGCTTTAAATGTTCAGTGCCTTGTCTCACCACCTTCAAAAACAATGTTATTTTTCATGTTTCCTCCTCATGCCTGCAACACTCAACTTGTAGACATGATTTCATTTATTTGAAATGGGTGACATCACCTCATCATTTAGGTTTCCTTTCTAGGAGAAAAATGTTTGATTTTCAAATCATCTATTTATTTTTGTCCCTTCAATGCATATGTCATGGATTTTATTTGCATCTTTCTTTGATTAATCTTTGATTAATTAAAGATTAATTAATCTTTCTTTGATTAATTCACAGTAAGCTGAGTGAATAAAACATTGTTTCTGAATTTTTTCACATTGATATGTATTCAGTGCCTAACACATTACCTGTCATGTATCAATATTTGCAAAATATATTTTATTGAATTAACAAAAGATGGAATAAGTATATCTGTTATTTTACTTATTCTCAACTCTGGTTTTATTGTGTTTTTTTTTTTTTTTTGCTATCAACTTATTTATAGTTTATCTGTGTAAAATAATAAGCATCTTTAGGACATAAGTTATTTTATATATGTTATAGATATATAAATTTATATATATATAGTATATAAATATATATTTTATATATATGATATATATAAACAGATATATATATATCTGTATATATAATATATATATTATATATACATGATATAAAGATATATCATAAATATTTATTACTGTGTAACCAGGGCCAGACACCTAGGCATTCAATGGGTATTAAAAAAATAAAGAGATGAAAAGAAATGAATGCAAACTCTAAGTTGAAATGTAAATTTAAAAGTGATAATCATGTGAGCAAAGTTAAATCATAATCATTTAATTTTGCTTAATTTCTTTTTCAAACTCCCCACTCTCCAATATGGAATTCATTAAAATATATGCAAAGCAAAAATATTTCCAATTATACTCTTAAAAAGCTTACATTTTAAGGTTAATAAAAATGGCTAAGCAATCTATCAATTTTTGTCATCAGTTGGTATAATACTCCAATTATTATGCAGCACCAACTTAAAATCAAATGTCATCAATCTGATGGTTCATACTATATGAAAACTTCATTTTTCAGTCAGCCTTCAGTAGAAATTAATTAATCGCAAGGGACTTATAACTGAGAGAATAACATAATTATTAGGGATCCCTGAATGCTCAGACAGTAAAGAATCTGCCAGCAATGCAAGAGTCTGGGGTTTGATCCCTGAGTAGGAAAGATCCCGGGGGTTAGGAAGATCCCTGGGTCAGGAAAATCACTGGGTCAGGGAGATCTCCTGGAGAAGGGAATGGCTACCCACCCAGTATTCATTATAATGCCTTAAATATCAGAGTAAGTAAAATGTCTGCCATTGTCACAAGAATGTAACTTTTTCTAAATATTGTCTAAATTTTTACAAAGAAAAGAAAAATGTCAGCCTAAATTTTTATTCGGTGTGTTTTATTATGCCTATGAGGATTATCTAATTAGCTGTATTAAAGCATTTTATATGTTTTCTATAATTATTTCATAAGGGGTCCATGATATCTTGTTTATATAGACACCAATTTCATAAACATCCACCTTCAAGTGTAAGGTATTCATGCATTAGGCATCGGTGATATTCTCTGAAGAATCTGAGAGATTAGCAACAAAGACTACAATGTTCTTTTGACAAGGAAATGTCATACCATAAATGTATCATTTACAATTGTACATTGAATAAGGTCATCACTGGCAAAGAATTTTTATTTCTCTTTTTTTAAAATGGCCTCATAAATGTCTTCAAGTTTCTATGTTCTGATATAAATGGCCCTTCTTACTAAAATATTAACTTTTAGTAGGTCACTCATAAGTAGTCCTGTAAAGTAAGGGCTATGGACACCAAGGTCATAAGAAGCCAACACATTCCCAGGAGAAAGCAATCTTAAAAGGGTAAAGACATCAATCAGGAAAGGCTTTAAGAGTATACCCATATTATAGTATCAATTTATTATTTTGAAACTATTTGTTGGGTCCTTAATATGACCCAGGCATAATTTTAGTTTCAGGGAAAAAAAATTAAAGGCAATAAATAATTAGTTTTTATTTGAATGAGTGATCCAAAGGAGAAGGGGAGTATTCTCTGAAAGCTTATCTAAAGTAGCCTTAGGGGAAGTGTAGCAGATTTGTAAGGAAAACCTTCTATTGGAAAGTACTATGTAGCTTGTACTCTCCATGATGAATATAATTAATGTAAGTGGAGATGAGGGATGGGATGGGAGTCATGTGTTTCAAAGTCTTGAAACAGGATCAAAATGAAAAAACACAGTTTTGAAACTACTTTACTAGGTAATTTAAATTACCTAGATTTAAATTCAATAAATAAATTACTACAGTCTTCTAACCCACTTCAGTACTCTTGCCTAGAAAATCCCATGGACGGAGGAGCCTGGTGCAGGCTACTGTCCATGGGGTCGCAAAGAGTTGGACACGACTGAGCATCTTCACTTTCACTTTCACTTTCTAACTTCGGACATATTCTGTGTACACTTTCATTAACAATTGCATAAGTCAATACAATGCAAGTTTGAAATGATATACTTGAGCTCTGTTTTTCTGAGCTCCCAGTTCAAAAACTTTAATACATGCAATTATTAACCTCACTTACTGTATGATTTAAAAAATATAACTCTCAATATATAATTTGCATATAATAAAATGTATCCATTTTTTATATTTAATAGACATGAATTTATTTTATAAATCAATGTATAATTTTTCTCAAGTATACACATTTATTTAACCACTGCCATATTCACAGTACATGAATATCCATCATCAATGAGGCTTCCATTTGTTCTATGATTTTAAGTAAACCCATGTGTTACCCAACCGGACTCTCATGGGATGGGCAGCAAAGCCTAAACACTGACACGTAGTTGAGGTGAAAGAAAGGACTCCTTACTGCGAAGGAGGAAGGCAGTGCCAAGCAAGGAGAAAGGCCAGCTAGCTGCTTGAAAAGTCAGAACTCACCAATGGCTTTCAGCAAAGAGTTTCCCAAGACATCATCAGTAGCAAGCATTGCAGGGTGGGTGCTCGGATCCTGGACATTCTTCCTGAAGGGTCCTGCTCAGTTTCAGCTGAGAGAGTGTTCTCCACAGGACTCTTAAATTTCTTCATATCTTGAAAGTGAGGCAAAGACTACACTTTGTTCCAAATTAAATATTTAAACAATTCTGTTAGGGCAAATGGTCTTGGAAGAAAAAAAGCACCTCCCTTCAGCATAAATGACATGCATGTTTACTGTCCAGTATAAGAAAGGTGGAGGCTTCCCAGATGGTGCTCATGGTAAAGAACTTGACTGCCAATTCAGGAGACACAGGACACGTGGGTTTCATCCCTGGGTTCAGAAGATTCCCTGGAGGAGGGCATGGCAACCCACTCCAGTATTCATGTCTGAAGAATCCCATGGACAAAAGAGCCAGGTGGGCTATGGCCCATACATTCGCAGAGTCAAACATGACTGAAGTGACTTAGCATGCACGGGTAACAAAAAGTGATATGTCCAACCAGGGGAAGAATAGACACATGTAACACCCATCAGAAAAGATTCAAGTTCCCTAAGCTCAGTCTTTCTCTGTAATATACAAGTGCCATCTGACCCACCTCTCATAGCCAAGTGGGAATTTGCACTCAGGAAACTTTGGACTGAAATTCTCTTCCTATTGCTATTTGACTGTGGGGACAAATATACTGAAATTCCTCTCTAATCCTAGAGGCTTCTCTCTCCTCATATTTATTAACTTGCAAGTAGGTGAAAGCTTCAACCCTTTACCATCCTTGATAGCTGGTGACATTAATGGTGTGCTGAAAGAAACATGACTTTTTGGAAAAAAAATTCAGGGGGTGTGCAGACTAATTACTGGGATTTGAAAGAAGGCCATGGGAATAAAGTAGTGAACATGCTAATCAAATTTTCTGCTGAAGTAGTCAATAAATTGCCCTTGCATTTATTGTCTTCTAATGGGGGGGAATCAGGGAGGTGGATGTGGCAAATTATGGGAAAGAAGGTTCAACACAGTTGTTGCCAAAAATGTAATTCTGAATATGCTAACACCTTTGGGAATTAGAAGATCTTTCTTGATAATCTAATGATCAGCCTCAGGTCCACCTCATTTTATCAAATAGGATAAAGATTTATCATAGGTGGGAATAACTTCCTGACCCATTTGCGGATCAAATTACCAACACACACTGCTATATTCAAAAGGAAGAAGGTCCACGACTACTGTGGTCATAAACGAGACCACTTAATAGAACTTCAGATATCACTTCAGAACTTCAGATCACTTCATTTGGGAAATGAGGTGATGGAGTGTGTAATGTACATTAAAGAAAAACGAAACTTGGAAGTTTTACTACCTAGTCTCCCTTACAGTCTGCCACACCTACCGTACATCAATCTGAAAAGGTGAGAGTCTACACCTCACAAGCTTTTGTTTTCTTTTTTCTCTTGGATGTGTAGTTTTTGTTGTTTGTTTCTTTTCTTTCCTAGTGGGGCCTGGTTGACACAAGAATATTGTCTTTTCTGGGAGATTTTCCTGTGATAAAATCTTGTGGGGAAATAGAAATGAGACATTGACTAGTATCTGTGTTCTTATCATGCCAGATTGGGTTTACTATGCTGATTAAATTTACACACTGATTAATGAGACACTGACAAAATGAAATCAAAATAAAATCTTATAGTCAGCCCACACACACACTGAAATATACCCCAGTCATTGTTTTGTCCCCAGGCAAGGACTCAAAACATATTATTTTGGGGAATGGGATTGCAAATGCCTTGGGTTTAGCATTTATTAAGAATGCTTCTTCCAAACTCACAAAAATAGCAATGAACTAATGTAGTTCCAAGCCAGAAAGCACTATGGCTATGGTAGCTGTTTCACAAGTTTCTCAAAGCTAAAATAGATGGCCAGAGTCATGAGTATCTTATCACGTCATGAAGAGTAAAAACATTTGGAAGTGTATTCGGTTATGTTATGAGCCTTCATCATGCCACTTGAAACCAAAAGTGTATTTATAGCCATGTTTAAGGGTATGGAGCCACTCTCTTCCTTTCACCTTTTGATTCTTCTTTCTCCCTCTATCCTGATTCCAAACACTTTAAGGACAAAGACAATTAGAGGTGTACTTGAGGTCTCTCTGTGTTCAAGGAAGACTGAAGATCAAATAGATTGATCTGAGTTTCCTGGGGAATTTCAAGAAGGTGTGGACTCAAATACATGGCTCCCCTGGATAAGAACACAAAAATCAGGACCACAGAAAGAAGAGGTAACTGAATTAAGCTAATAGATATTTGTGCAATGTTCACAGATTGGAGGTGAAGTTAGGGAGAACTTAAGGGTGGGACTCTTTAGGCCAGTTTCTTGTATTGTTTTTGTTTCTAATGCATCTTAATGTATAGTTGGAATTGATGTATATGTGTGAATTTTCCAGTCCCATAATTCCTAGAGGGAACTCTTTTGATTGGGAAGAGACTTGTGCAGACAAATGTTGGTGAAACATGAAATTGCCCCCCAACTTTCTCCCTGTCTCTGCCTAAGTGGTCAAACAAAATCAGTAAAGAATCTCAAAAGGAAAGAAGAAAATCACAGGTTTGACTAAGGACTTAGACAATACACAGGAGTATAGAGATACCATATGTTAACATAGCAGCTTCCTATGGCTAGTGAGATTAAAAGAAACTGGAGTGGATTATCTCCTACTGAATTCATTTGATTCTAATATTCCTGGTGGTTCCAAAAACTATGACTATAACTGAAGCATTACAAAATTGAAGGTTCTTTTCTTTGAACACTGACATCTTCTCTGTTCCATCACTGGCAATGGAATATGAAGATTGGTTTGCATTTACTTAGCAAGATTTCCAATATAAAATACTGGATGGATCCAGGTTTATAATAAGTGACTCTATACATTAATGTCCGAAGTACTCACATTTAACTGATAGGGTTTACTATTGGAAGGAAAGATTAATGAATCTTGTGTGTTTTTTCCTTTTGGCTAGTTCAATGTAATTTTATTGTTGCTTCCACTCCTCAGTGTGTTTCAGACCTGTTACTGGTCACGATAACTCTCATGACCAACCTAAACAGCATATTAAAAAGCAGAGACATTACTTTGTCAGCAAAGGTCCATCTAGTCAAGGCTATGGTTTTTCCAGTAATCATGTATGAATGTGAGAGTTGGATTAAAAGGAAATCTGAGCACCGAAGAATTGATGCTTTTGAACTGTTGCGTTGGAGAAGACTCTTGAGAGTCCCTTGGACTGCAAGGAGACCCAACCAGTCCATCCGAAAGAAGATCAGTCCTGGGTGTTCATTGGAAGGACTGATGTTGAAGCTGAAACTCCAATACTTTGGCTACCTGATGCGAAGAGCTGACTCATTTGAAAAGACTTTGATGCTGGGAAAGATTGAGGGCAGGAGGAGAAGGGGATGACAGAGGATGAGATGGTTGGATGGCATCACCCATTCAATGGACATGGGTTTGAGTAGACTCCGGCAGTTGGTGATGGACAGGGAAGCCTGGTGCGCTGCGGTTCGTGGGGTTGCAAAGAGTCGGATACGACTGAGTGACTGAACTAAACTGAAGTAGAAGGTAGATTAAAAAGCAATCTGTCTTAGGGTTCAAAATTTTTTATTAAGTTGATGCATTTATTACCACTCTATCCTATCAGTAAACTTTTAAATATCATCACAAAGTAATGATTTACCTCATTTGTTTCCCTTTCTTCAGTTCAGTTCAATAGCTCAGTTGTGTTTGACTCTTTGCGATCCCATGGACTACAGCAGGCCAGGCTTCCCTGTTCCTTACCAACTCTCAGAGTTCGTTCAAACTTGAGTCCATCAGGTCGGTGAAGTCTTTCAACCATCTCTTCCTCTGTTGTCCCCTTCTCCTCTTGCCTTTAATCTTTCCCAGTATCAGGATCTTTTCCAATAATTCAGTTCTTTGCATCAGGTAGCCAAAGTGTTGGAGCTTAGCCTCAGCATCAGTCCTTCCAATAAGTATTCAGGACTGATTTCCTTTAGGATTGACTGGTTTGAACTCCCTGCAGTCCAAGGGACTCTCTAGAGTCTTCTCCAATACTACAGTTCAAAAGCATCAATTCTTCCATGCTCAGCTTTCTTTATGGTCCAACTCTCACATCCATACATGACTACTGGAAAAACCATAGCCTTGACTAGACAGACCTTTGTTGGCAAAGTAATGTCTCTGCTTTTTAATATGCTGTCTAGGTTGGTCATAGCTTTTCTTCAAATGAGCAAGCATCTTTTAATTTCATGGCTGCACCATGGCTTTCCCCATCTCCCTATCTTAATAAGTAGTAAAACTTTGGAGGGGTATGAAATAAAGTTACATAAGTAGCTGGAGAGAGAGCACTGAGACTAACAGCTTCATGTTTTTCATATTTTGAGGTTTATGGATTTTGATCATATGCTGTGATAGGCAGAATAATGGCCCCCCAAAGAGGCTTGCCTGCTAATCCCTGGAACATGTTCATGTGTCTCATGACAGAAGAGAAAGTAACATAAAATTAAGGCTTCTGTCAACTGACCTTAAAATAGGTAGAATATTCTGGATTACCCTAATGGGTTCAGGGAAATAAAGAGTCTTTAAATGTGGAAGAAGGGGGCAAAAAATAAAATAAGAGGAAGATGTGATTAGCAGACCATAACTGATTTTGAAAACAGAAAGGATCATGAATGGGGGCATCCTGTAACAATCAGGAAAGGCAATAAAGTGAATTTACCCCTAGAGGTTTCAGATAGGAGTGCACTCTTGCCAATATTTTTATTATAGCGCAGTGAGGCCTATTTCAGATTTCTGACTTGCAACTGTATAATTATATATTTCAGTTGTTTTAAGACAGCAAGCTTATGCTAGTTTGTTGTAAAATCCTCAGGAAACAAATATATATTCCTCCATGTAGGTGATAACCATCAAATCCAATGTGTGGCTCAACACCTACAAAGTTATGGCCAGATAAAACTTATATTTAGACATCTTGACCAAGTTGCTGTGTGTGTATGGCGGGGAGGTGTTCAAGTGCACACATTATGTGGATCATTTGGGTTAGATAAATAAGGTGATTTATTTTGTAGCTATCTCAGTATCACAGCCAATGATTTTGCTATGGTGATAGATGTGGAAATAAAGAGGATTTTTTACAGTTATTACATGTTTAGATACAGAGTTGGTCTGTTTAAGTAAATTTTAAAGCGTCTTTCCAAGTCCTGTTGTCCAACAACAGTTGTAGGAAAAGTGTTGTGGGAGAGAGAAGCATCAAGAGTAATTCTTTGGCAACTGACTTGAACAGTTGCATTGATGGAGACTCAGTGTAGAGACAAAGGATCACCACTTTCATTGAAATATGTTAAGAACTGGATAATCTGGATTAATTGTAATTCGACATCTTATTAAAAATCGGCATGCTTTAAATGCACAAAGGGTCATAAGCCCATATTAAATGATCTGGTGGTACTCCACAATTCATTGGTTTTCCTTGATGGAAAACAAAATTTTAGGTGAAGATAACAAAGAATATGAGAAATTTCTGGGAGAAATTTTTAAAGAAAGCAGAATCTCATTCAAACCATGAATATAATGGGTCTTTGTCCTTATTAAGTTGAGTAAATATATCCTGGGGAAAAATAGGGCACAACATTCAAGGACAAACATATTATGATCTCAAATCATTATAATCACCATTGCATTCATACCCAGTCATGAAAATATCCAAGGTGTTGGAAAACAAGTACTGGGCTGACAGAAAGGTTAGCAGTTACGCCATTAAGAACTAAACAGACATTTCTCCAAAGAAGACATACAGATGGCTAACAAACACATGAAAAGATGCTCAACATCACTCATTATTAGAGAAATGCAAATCAAAACCACAATGAGGTACCATTACACGCCAGTCAGGATGGCTGCTATCCAAAAGTCTACAAGCAATAAATGCTGGAGAGGCTGTGGAGAAAAGGGAACCCTCTTACACTGTTGGTGGGAATGCAAACTAGTACAGCCGCTATGGAAAACAGTGTGGAGATTTCTTAAAAAACTGGAAATAGAACTGCCATATGACCCAGCAATCCCACTTCTGGGCATACACACTGAGGAAACCAGATCTGAAAGAGACACGTGCACCCCAATGTTCATCGCAGCACTGTTTATAATAGCCAGGACATGGAAGCAACCTAGATGCCCATCAGCAGATGAATGGATAAGGAAGCTGTGGTACATATACACCATGGAATATTACTCAGCCATTAAAAAGAATTCATTTGAACCAGTCCTAATGAGATGGATGAAGCTGGAGCCCATTATACAGAGTGAAGTAAGCCAGAAAGATAAAGAACATTACAGCATACTGACACATGTATATGGAATTTAGAAAGGTGATAACGATAACCCTCTATGCAGAACAGAAAAAGAGACACAGAAATACAGAACAGACTTTTGAACTTTGTGGGAGAATGTGAGGGTGGGATATTTCAAAAGAACAGCATGTATGCTATCTATGGTGAAACAGATCACCAGCCCAGGTGGGATGCACGAGACAAGTGCTCCGGCCTGGTGCACTGGGAAGACCCAGAGGAATCGGGTGGAGAGGGAGGTGGGAGGGGGGATCGGGATTGGGAATACATGTAAATCCATGGCTGATTCATATCAATGTATGACAAAACCCACTGGAAAAAAAAAAATAAAAATAAAATTAAAAAAAAAAAAAAAAAGAAAATTAAAGAAGTAGTCTAAGTACTAATTTCCTAATCTGTAAATGCAAGTATACTAGACTACCGGTAATATCTTTTAAAGTCTGTCACACTTTTAAATGGTGGTTGTTTAGAATCAAAAATACCCATGAGCCAGAATTATGTGAATCATTTCTAAAATGTCTCATATTAATAAACATAAAAGGGAAAAGTAATATTAAAGGATTTCTAAAGCTGATTTGCATCACATTAGTTTTAATTAGTGAAAAGAGGTATGTTAAAATTCATGTGCAAAGTATCTGTTCTGATTTTCACTTTTTTTTGAAGTGTTTTTTTAAAGTAGAAAATTACAATATAAATTAAGATTCATTTTCAAAGCATCCATATTTGCCTTGTATTGCCTTTCATCTGAGGATCTAAGAGTATTTCACATCTTTTCATGATTTGCCAGAGGCTACAGTGAGTCCAGTTTCCCTAGCTTCTGTGACACAGTCTGACCCTTTCCAGTGAACACCGTAGCTTTACTACTGTGGGGCAAAACTCTTGACCTGTTATTCTAAAAACAAAGCATTCATTTGCTCAGTAGTGACTATCCAACAGTTTCACAGTCCCAGCTGATTAGGAACATATCAAAAGGAAAAAAAAAAAATTATCTCTGTAACATGATTTCTAAAACCTCTAATAATCAAATGCACAATTAAATGGACAATTGTGATCCTATTTAATTCTTTTTCTTAGAGAGCTGATTATTTTCTGATAGTTTGTCCTTTTTCATAATTATTATCACTTATTGATATTTTCAATATAATTTTGAAATAGCCTTAGGCCTACTTTTGCTGCTCTTTAGCCTGAGATGTTTATTAAGACCACTGCATCCTTTCTACAGATAAAATCCTTGCAGTGAGACAGGAAATAAAATGAGATTCAACTTTTCTCTCATTTCTCCAAATATACCCCCAAGAAAACACAGAGACATATAATTTTGTTGTTACCCTCTATCTGGTTGCTCAATCTTCCTGTATCCATAGTTTAACATGTCTTTTGACAACTAACTAAGAAACCATAGCAAGAATTCCTGACATATATTAACTATTTGATTCATAAATTAGTTTTACTCATGAAATATAGATAATATAATGTAATATACTATGATACAATGTGTTAGGAATATGCCTGTGAATAAGATATGCTTCCTATTCATAAGCAGTTGATACTATGAGGCAGGAAATGATGGAATAACATTCTGATACATATATATGGGATTTCCTGATAGCTCAGTTAGTAAAGAATCAGCCTGCAATGCAGGAGACCCCAGTTCGATCCCTGGGTCAGGAAGATTGATGGAGAAGGGATAGGCTACCCACTCCAGCATTCTTGGGCTTCCCTTGTGACTCAGCTGGTAAAGAATCCACCTACAATGAGGGAGACCTGGGTTCGATCCCTGGGTTGGGAAGATCCCCTGGAGAAGAGAAAGGCTTCCCACTACAGTATTCTGGTCTGGAGAATTCCATGGACTATATAGTCCATGGGGTCACAAAGAGTTGGACACGACTGGGTGACGTTCACTTCACACACACACACACATACACACACACACACATATACATATATATGTATATAAATAATTATTATCCTAGAAAAATGTTTGCATTTTACAAAAATGGGAAAATATTAATAGTTAAGGTAGTGAATATATAATCCTAGTCATTGTAAAAAACAGTTGAATAGGTTAGGAGCCATGCCACTACTTATGAATTTGTGTATTAATTTTACCCATGTTAAAGGAATTTAATTAGGAATTTGAATTTTTTATTCCTTTTATTCCTATGCTAAGAACTAGGGTAATCCAGTAAATCTGGATCTTAAAATGTGGCCTAATTTGTGTAACCGGATATCAATAATCCTTGCAAAATAAAAATTAAAAAGCACAAGTAGAGCTATTAACAATAATTTATGAAGCACTCTGTTAGATGCAAATATGGACCAGGAAGCCACAAAAGGAGGGAGTAGGAACTGATTATATGCTGAGGTTATGTAATGGAAAATTCTCCACAAAATTGACACATGACACTAACCTTTGTAAAATTCTACACAAGTTGGCACATGCCACTAGCTTTGTTAAATTCTACATGAAAGACATTATGAAAATGTTTCCCTCTTAAATCTCAGGAAAGTCAATTGTAAAGCACATAGAGGAGAGAATGAGCTGAGAAAATCAGAAGCTGAAAGGAACAGGCTTTAGTGAGAAGCTGAAAAGAAATCAAGGGCAGAAGCTTAGTCATTTAAGAGGCTGGTATGAGACAGGTTTCAGTGTCCAGCTGAGAACTCCAGGTTCCTTGGAGGCAGTCACAGATCTCAGGATGAGAGTTTGGAGCAGAGGTGGCTTAGTGAAAAGTATCTCAGGACAGCTTGTACAGTCACTGTGTCCCAGACAATAGCCGCAGACATAATTGTCTACAATTGCCTTGTCAACTATATCAATCTCTTATTAGGGGGTCTTAGTTGTTGCTTGTCACTAATTGTGTCCAACTCTTTGCAACCCCATGGACTATAGCCCACTAGCTTCTCTGTCCATGGGACTTTTCAGGCAAGAATACTGGAGTAGGTTGCCATTTTCTTCTCCAGGTGATCTTCCCGGTTCAGGGGTTGAACCCATGTCTCCTGCATTGACAGGCAGATTCTTCACCCCTGAGCCACCAGGGAAGACCTAGAAGGTCTTAGTAAACTATGGTAAAATGAAACTTCTTTTAAAAAATAAAATTAAAGTAGCTAATATCTATAATAATATAAAAAGGCTGCATATGTATGTGCAACCCCAGATGTTTACCATGTCCCAGATAATATGTTTTATTCAGTTTATCTCATTAAATGTTAAAAACACACTAATAAAGTAATTGTTATTGTTATTTTCACTGTAGAGATGGAAGGAATTAAAAATTAAAATTTTGAGTGATATGTCCAAGACCAGACACCTAAAATATCTAGAAATATTTAAAACCAAAATTTATAACCTGGCTGCTTGACTCTAGAAACAAGAATTCTTAAGAAACATGATACTATTTATTTTAATAGAGTTCACTTTTATTAACCTCTGAATATGTTTACTTATATGCTTATATTAGGGTGTTGGGCTATTTATCTCACTGCCTCATCTAGTGAGATTACACACATACACACAGCCACACCTGTGGACATACAATTGGCAATAAAATAAACATAGCTGTAAAAACAACACTGTTTAATAAAGAGCAACAGGAATTATGCATTGTCTACATTAATAATTTATACGAAAGGGACTAGAATTCAAGAGTGTTTTGCCTGCATCTAATTGAAAGGTACTCCCCACAAAATATTCAGTTCAGTTCAGTCACTCAGTTGTGTCCGACTCTTTGTGACCCCATGAATTGTAGCATGCCAGGCCTCCCTGTCCATCACCAACTCCTGGAGTCTACTCAAACCCATGTCCATCGAGTCGGTGATGCCATCCAGCCATCTCATCTTCTGTCATCCCCTTCTCCTCCTGCCCCCAATCCCTACCAGCATCAGGGTCTTTTACAATGAGTCAGCTCTTCGCATCAGGTGGCCAAAGTATTGGAGTTTCAGCTTCAACATCAGTCCTTCCAATGAACACCCAGGACTGATCTCCTTTAATGTTAGTGCTGTAGAATCCCGGACACTCAGTAGAAATCCCAGACGCAACTTCAATTAAACACAGATACATTTCTTTGATTTCCAACTTTCATTTAACTGCTAAGTAAACATAACAACAAAAAAGTCAGTGATTCAAAGTGTGAACCTTGAGAAATTTCTAATGAAGCAACCTCGGATTCAACGTAATTGCTATATGCACTTTGGTGAAATGAGAAAGGTTTCCTGATGTTACAAGGTGGGAACTGCGAGGGACATTTAGTTTACAGTGTCTGATGCAAGGAGAGTGAGAGGTGAGCTGTACTAGGGACATCTCTTTTAACAATTTAAAGAACAAGCTAAAGACAAAGACAATTTATCTTTAAACAGCATGTGAACTAAGGGAGATCCAAATCTGTAAATTTGAGAATAAAAGAAAATAGTCTATATCTATTGTATAACGTGCAAATATATTTTTTTCTTTATATATTCTCATCAACTCTCCATGTGTTTATCAACTTTTAAAAATGTTACTGTTTGCTCTATTTCTCATCCCCACTCAGTCTTCCACTTTATCCTAGCTCACCCTCTCAGGATGCTGTTAAATTGGAACCTGGGATTTAAAGCAGACTGCCTCTCAAGTTCTTCACACTATCTTTATCCCTCTGTATTCCCAGAAAGAAAACTTGGAGCTACATATCTAAAAACATCTCCTACTGTGGATTTATGTCGTGGACAAATGCAGTATTACAGTTGACATTAAAGCTCTTTCTGTAAATGTACATAGCCATGGCAGACATAAATCTGAGGTGGTTTACTAAACAAGCACATTTCTCACTCAGCATATAGGAACTCAGACAGATGTTAAAGACATTGACTATTTCTTCCATATAGAAATAGCCTAACTTCTTTTCCCCAAAGATAATAGGGCTGCATTTCTTAGAAACAGCTTTCCTCTCCATCCACATTATGGTACTTGCTTTTTTAAATATAACCCACCAAAAGTGGGACCTGTTCTTCTGCAAAGTATTATTCTTACTAAATAATAAATGATTTAATTAAATAAAATTAGGTCATATTGCTTTTTACATATGGGAAAAAATAATTCTGAGGCAATTGAAATCTTGGATGTATGCTTATACTTTTTACATGTTTATGAATAAACTCACTAATTTTATTCATTGGTATAAATGACACTAAAGAGAATTTTAGGGCACTTATTTGTCAAATATATTACCAGAGAGCAAATTTATCAATGGAAATGATTAAATTTACTATCAAATGTTAAGAAACTGCCCTTTATTTAATGTGCTTTTAAAAATACCATGTGTATACATACCTATGTAATATTCAGAGTTATGTATTATTTAAACACATTTATTATTTACACATATTTATTTCTCACACATTTATTATCCGTATACACACACATCCATATGTTATATATATGTATGCATATATAACTGTTTAGATCTTCTCGTTCATTGTCTAAATTCAATCAGATATGAACACTAGTCTATACCTGATATGAGGATAATGAATGTTACCTTATTTCTTGACAATACACCATGAAACAAGGTAAAAGCTTCCAAGGAATAAAGAAAATCACGTTTACTTTTATTTCAGTTCTATAAAAGTAAATTTAGAAATATACAACTAGCAGCTTTTCAGTTAGACCTAATTCTTAATCTATCATTAAATTAACAGAAAATGTGTTAGCATATAGATGAAACCTGAGTCCATGGGAAATGTGTTTATTTTTCTAGAAAAAGCCCAGGAGTATGCCTGCAGAGCAACTTCAAAACCAATGAGATATTCTACAATTTCATTGTATTTTGAATATTAATTTGACCAACTAATTGAAAACTTGACTATGAAATAAAATTAGATTATCAATTTGAAAAAGCATCCATTTTATCTTCTCCAGCATTGGGAGGCTCCCTGCCCTCCATTGTTTCCCTGGACTAACTATCCATGGTCTATCATGCACTGATGCAAGAAGATATGACTTAGATGAGAAGTCATATATATTATCTTCAGCATAAGTGTTAATCATTTCTCAAAGAATATGTGTGTGCACGCTAAGTCACTTCGGTCATGTCTGACTCTTTGTGATCCTATGGATTGTAGCCTACCACGCTCCTCTGTCCACGGGATTCTCCAGGCAAGAATACTGGAGTGGGTTGCCATGCCCTCCTCCAGGGGATCTTCCCAACCCAGGGATCGAACCCAGGTCTCTTATGTTCCCTGCAATTGCAGGCAGGTTCTTTACTACTAACACCACCTGGGAAGCCCTCAAAGAACACACAAGTCCTTAAAGAGGTGAAAATGTTTATTGGGACACACTTGCTTTATTTATTTTATACAATTTATATATTATATATAATTTATTATAAAGGCATTTAACTTTGAGCTCTATTTATTCATATTTTAATGATGATAAAAGAGTACTTAGAGAAAGAAAGAAAATATATGTAAGATTTAAATTTTCTGCTCAAGGCCTGGCCAGAACACTCAGCATCTTCAATGCCTGCTTCAGATTACCCTTTATCATCTGAAATCATTGATTTTACATAACTAATAGTCTGATTCTGGAGAGTTACTGAATGAGACTAGTGTAGTCAAAAGCCTCACAAAATTGGTAAGTGGAACTTGGGATATTAACTAAGGACATTTGGAAACCATAAAGTTGGAATGAAAACATTTATGAAAATTTGGGTTTTGATTACCCAAAACTCCCATAACACTGGTAAGATTCAATTGGAACTAATGGGACACTTCCTTTCTCTCTTATGATGCTGTTTCTATCTTGCTTACAGAATCATTAGCTATCTTACCTGAGACACTTAATTCCTCCTTAACAATCACACCAAGATTATTCCTGCAGACCCATTAGAAATAGAAATTGAGTTAGATCTCAGTCTAATACAGAGAACTCATCATCAAGCAAAACTTTAAAAGTCCTTGCTATAAAAACCTCAGCCTTTTCATAATTTCCACGAGTAAGACTTGATCAGGGAAATGAATTTAGATCATTCACAACTTAAAATATGCTTTCACTTATTTACACTCCATTTTCAAAATTTTAGCTTAAGCAGAACTGCATCCGAATCTTTGCTACCATGAAAGAAAAACTAAATGAAGTAACTACCAATATGAGCATCATTACTAAAAAAATGAATGTTTCAGAAGTGGCAGTTTCTATCCCTTATCCAATTTCTTTGCCCCATTTTGGGCTGTTCTGATATCAGATGGTCTTCAGATTCTGGCAATACATTATTATCATCTTAATTAGATGGTGTCTCCAATATAGTAGCTGACATTCTAGTTATGTTCTAGTTATGTTCTTTTTGCTGGAGAAAATAGAAACAGTCACCCGGACTCTCCTTTTCAGCCATATAGTAAGTACCAAATGCTTTTTCAGCTAACAATAAAATAAGCTCAGACTTTCCTGGCTGTGTGGGAATATGCCTTCATTGTTTTGTCTCAGTGCCATAGCAACTCTCCTGACATATGTTGTAATTTATTAACAGGGACTAGAAGTCATGCTGGTCCACTAATGATGAAATGATGTTTGTGGAACTGGCTGGACAGCAAGTATAAGCTACACAGGATGTCATTGTAAAACATCTATGTTTTAGAGGATGATGTATACACCGTGTGAAATTTTGGGTTTTGCCATCTCCATCTCTTTTGGATGTTAGTTCTAATAGGCCTTGTAGGTCTTCATAGAACCATCCAGCTTCTTCACCATTACTGTACAGGGCATAGACTTGGATTACCGTGATATTGATTGGTTTGCGTTGGAAACAGAGATCATTCTGTCATTTTTGAGATTGCATCCAAGTACTGCATTTCAGACTCTTTTGATGACTATGATGGCTACTCCATTTCTTCTAAGGGATTCTTGCTCACAGTAGTAGACATAAAGGTCATCTGAGTTTAATCTACCTATTAGAGTCCATTTTAGTTCACGGATTCCTAGAATGTCAACGTTCACTCTTGCCATCTCCTACTTGACCGCTTCGAATTTTCCTTGATTCATGGATCTAACATTCCAGGTTCCTATGCAATATTGTTCTTTACAGCATTGGACATTGCTTCTATCACCAGTCACACCCACAACTGGGTGTTGTTTTTGCTTTGGCTCCATCTCTTCATTCTTTCTGGGGTTATTTCTTCACTGATCCCCAGTAGCATATTGAGCACCTACCGACCTGGGGAATTCATCTTTTAGTGTCCTGTCTTTTTGCCTTTTCACACTGTTCATGGGGTTCTCAAGGCAAGAATACAGAAGTGGTTTGCCATTCCCTTCTCCAGTGGACCACATTCTGTTAGAACTCTTCACCATGACCCATCCATCTTGGGTGGCCCCACATAGCATGGCTTAGTTTCATTGAGTTAGACAAGGCTGCGATCCATGTGATCAGACTGACTAATTGTCTGTGACTGTGGTTTCAGTCTGTCTGCCCTCTGATGCCCTCTCTCAGCACCTATCATTTTACTTGGGCTTCTCTTAACTTGAACATCTATTTCTGCTTAATTGACTATGCCAAAGCCTTTCACTGTGTGGATCACAATAAACTGTGGAAAATTCTGAAAGAGATGGGAATACTAAACCACCTGACCTGCCTCTTGAGAGACCTGAATTCAAGTCAGGAAGCAACAGTTAGAATTGGACCTGGAACAACAACTGGTTCCAAATAGGAAAAGGAGTACATCAAGGCTGTATACCTTGCTTATTTAACTTATATGCAGAGTACATCATGAGAAATGCTGGGCTGGAGGAAGCACAAGCTGGAATCAAGATTGCTGGGAGAAATATCAGTAAACTCAGATATGCAGATGACACCACCCTTATGGCAGAAAGTGAAGAAGAACTAAAGAGCCTCTTGATGAAAGTGAAAGAGGAGAGTATAAAAGTTGGCTTAAAGCTCAACATTCAGAAAACTAAGATCATGGCATCTGGTCCCATCACTTTATGGCAAATAAATAGGGAAACAGTGATGACTATTTTTCTGGGCTCCAAAATCAGTGCAGATGGTGATTACAGCCATGAAGTTTAAAGATGCTTACTCCTTGGAAGGAAAGTTATTACCAACCTAGACAGTATATTAAAGAGCAGAGACATTACTTTGTCAACAAATGTCCGTCTAATCAAGGCTATGGTTTTTCCAGTGATCATGTATGGATGTGAGAGTTGGACTACAAAGAAAGCTGAGCACAAAAGAAGTGATGCTTTTGAACTGTGGTGTTTGAGAAGACTCTTGAGAGTCCCTTGGACTGCAAAGAGATCCAACCAGTCCATCCTAAAGGAGATCAGTCCTGGGTGTTCATTGGAAGGACTGATGTTGAAGCTGAAACTCCAATACTTCGGCCACCTGATGAGGAGAGCTGACTCATTTGAAAAGACCCTGATGCTGGGAAAGATTGAGGGCAGGAGGAGAAGGGGAAAACAGAGGAAGAGATGGTTGGATGGCATCACTGACTCAATAGAGATGAATTTGGGTGAACTCTGGGTGTTGGTGATGGGTTGGGAGGTCTGGCGTGCTGTGGTTCATGGGGTTGCAAAGAGTCGGACACCACTGAGCTACCAAACTGAACTGAATATTTCCATCACCCACCTCAGTGGAGGGTCTAGCTGTCTAGAGTATATTAGGCTTCCTTCACAAAAGGTAAGACAACCACATACATACACATTGTCTCCCCGAGACTAGTGAAGTGCTTAATGGTCTCTGAGCTTTGTCAGCAACATATATTTCTATTTTGTGACTCCTGGCTTTATTTAGCTTACTCTTCACTATAGGACTTGATGAAGATGGAAATTTAGTTCAGAGAATAAAGTTCATATTCTGCTTTTAAATAAAGGCGATATAGGCATGCTTAAAGATGGATGTGGGCTTCCCAGGTGGCTCAGTGGTAAAGAATTTGCCTACCAATGCTGGAGACACAGGAGACATGGGCTTGATCCCAGGTTGGGAAGATCCCTGGAGTAGGAAATAGCAACCCACTCTGGTATTCTTGCCTGGAAAATTTTATGGACAGAGGAGTCTGACGAGCTGCCATCCATGGTGTCACAAAGAGTCAGACATGACTGAGAGAGCACACATGCAAAGATGGATGTGATTACTGATACTGTGTCAATCTTTACTCTTAAGGGTTAATGTACTTATCACTTCTTGAGAAAGCAACAACAACAATAAAGTGTTATGCTGTGTGGGAGCATATTATTTGATGTGTCTGTAGTGGAAAACTAAGTAGGAAGAAGCCTGTCTATAGAGGTTTCAGAGGCAAATGTTTCATTTACTGCTGATTACTGGATATTGGCTCATTAGTATTGACTTCAACTAACTGTATTCAATAAATCCCTTGCATCCTGAATTCACATGACCTGGGGTTTGCCAGGCAGAAATACAAAAGAAAGATAAGAATGGGAGTAAAAGATATGAATTGGCGGCCACATATGGGGTGGTTAATTTCTTGCAAAAGTAATGTTTGATGATCATGAGTCACTTACAGTAAATGAACCATTATTCAGTTCCAAGAATTATGACAGGAAGAAAGGTAACGTTGGGATGCCTATCTATCTGCTCGGGCCTTCCCAGGTTGCACTAGTGGTGAAGGACCCGCATGCCAATGCGGGAGACATAAGAGATGCAGGTTCGATCCCTGTGTCAGAAGGATCCCCTGAAGAAGAGCACGGCAGCCCACTTCACTACTCTTGCTGGAGAATCCTGTGGACAGGGGAGCGTGGCAGATTGCAGTCTATAGGGTTGCACAGAGTTGGACACGACTGAGGTGGTTTAGCAGGCATCTGCCTACTACAGAGGACAGTGGGCTAGTCAGACATTTCCTACTGCTGAGTTGTTACTGGACGAGAAGCACACAGTTTGGTTTTCTTGCTCTCCCTGAAATTCTAACTATATGATACAGAACATTAAGTTCACTGCTACTCAAATTTAATGACAAAGTTGCCTGTTATTATGCTTTCTGATTAATAGATTCACAAGTAGGTCATATTCCAGAAATGCAAGGATGGATTAGTGATATAGATCACAATGCTGTATTTAATTGAAGCAGGTAGAGGAAAAAGCAAGCAAAGCAATATTAGTTAACAAATAGTTTCCTCAGAAGAGTAGATGAATATTCACCAACATACAAAATTAAAATTAAGGGTCAGTTCCACATTTGTCTAAAATCTGTATACTTGGTATCTACAGCAAATATATATTGGAGATTAAAATGCCAAGGATATCAGCAGAGTTGGAAAAAAAAGACAAATTAGCTTATAATCACAGTTTATATTTAACTTCCTTCCAAAGTCTCATTCATTGCAATATGATCATTAGAAAGGTGAACATATGCCCTAAAATTGTAATAAATGTGGTAGGATAATTAACTGCTCTAAGGGAAGGAGGGACTTGGGGATCTTTCCCTTTTACTTGGTTCTTAATTCAGTTAGCTGTTTCTTGCTGTCTGTATTTCTAAGCCAGCACCAACACTGATGTGCTCCCTTCACTCTAATGAACAGTTGTCTGCAGTTGTTTGGTGTCAGCTGGACAACCGCCCACGGTGAGCTGTTTGTCTACATGTTACTGGGAGGCGAAGGCCCTACATCCTCCTGTACAAGACAGACTCATGGACACCAAATGTTCCGGTAAAGGTTCTATTCCGCATGGACTAATAAATGAAGTACAAGGCTATTTTCTTTTTTGTCTTTCTCAAAGTTTGGAGAGACTTATTTTTTTCCACATTTAGATCTACTTTTTCAAGGCAATTCAGTAAAGGAAAAATAACTTTTCCAATAAATACTTCTAGAAAGAACTGGATCTCCATAAGGAAAATAAATGATCTTCAATCTAAGTCTTGTACCTTATAAATAAAATAATTCCAATGGCTCACAGTTGAAGGAAAGGGAAAACTGATTTATTGAATGAAATAAAAGAAGGTTACCAATATTGGAGACCACTGATTAAGTGAGAGATAAGCAAGAGGAAATCAAAATGACAGTAATCAGACAGCAGATACTGTTCAAGGATCAAAATGTTTGGGAAGTATTCTAAGGCCAGTGGAAACCTACACATGACTTTTAAGCAGGAGTGACATACCTAAGTTTGCCATTTTAAAAGTTACTCCATCTGCTTGTGAGAGTGCTTTACAGTGACTGCAAGACAAAACTGAAAGCAGAATGTATTTTGCAGTACTTCAGGAGATGTGTTGATTTTTTAGATAGGTAGCAAAAGAAATGGAAAGAGGTTGGTTGAATCAAGAGATATGTTTTGAGTTAGAATTGACATTCTTAACATTGTGGTCTGTGAGAGATAAGGATAATGGGAGAATGACTTCTGGTGTTATGGTATAATCAAATGAATGCATAGTTTTGGTTTGGTTTATTTATTTATATTATTGATTCTGGAACAATGGAAGAAGAGCAAATTTGGATTAAAATAAACACTTTATTTTGGATATGTTAGAGAATTGAGAAAGAAATCAGAAAGGTAAGGAAAACAGGCCATAATGGAAAACATATCCTTGTAGTACATATTGGACTGTAAAGAAATGGTTAACATATATAAAATATTTACTACTTTAGGCACATCTTCATTGACTTGGTTTATTTAGTTTATTTCCATTTATATGCTAAGAAAATTTAAAGCATGGTTATATCAATTGATTGATAATAAAAAGAGAGCATAGTGCTAGATCTTCATGTATCAACTATTAATTTCCTTATTCACTTGGGCTTGCCATTGAATTTCTGTTAGATTTAAAACTCCCAGAATGACCATTTTGAGAGTCAGTGCCATACTATAAATACTTTTAGTTATGAGCCATGAACGAGGACAAAGTCAAGGTGTGATTTAGCAATTTTTATCCAAGTTTTCCTTGTAGCATAAGCCGTGATACTAGGTGAAGAAAATGCACTAAATCATTCATTGACAACCCTTTTTCATGTCCATAATAACAAGACATTCATCTTTCAGATATGTGTCATAACAGCTTTATGGGGAAGAAAGAAGGTTAGCTGAAAAACAAAGAATTTCTTCTAAGCTTATGTGACCACTGATTTTTATTTTTATGGGTGCTATTTTTACAGGTATTCCCTCTAATTGTGAAAATTGCATAACAATTCAATGATTTTATCTGAAAATCTAAAAATATAAATCACCGAACTTTCATAACAACCTTGAAAGTTATATGGCTTAGTATATTTTGACTGATAAAACATTTAAATCTCAGAAAGAGTAAGCAGCTTATTCAATATGACAGAAAAAAAAAAAAAAAATGACAGAATAGGGACTAAGACCTAACTCAGATTTACTTAGAATTTTTCCCTATTCATTTGTATTTCATAATTGAAAATAACAGCAATATTAATTCCAAACTCTTTTGAGGAATTGAGTAGAACTTTAAATTTCTTAATAGAAAATAGGGCTTCCCTTGTGGTTCAGCTGATAAAGAATCTGCCTGCAATTATGGAAGACCTCGGTTTGATACCTGAATTGGGAAGATCCCCTGGAGAAGGGAAAGTCTACCTACTCCAGTATTCTGGCCTTGAGAATTCCATGGACTCTTTAAAAACACTTAAAAAGGTAACAGATTATATTGGGGCCACCCAAGACGGATGGGTCATGGTGGAGAGGTCTGACAGAATGTGGTCCACTGGAGAAGGGAATGGCAAACCACTTCAGTATTCTTGCCTTGACAAACCCATGAACTGTATGAAAGGCAAAATGATAGGACACTCCCCAGGTCGATAGGTGCCCAATATGCTACTGAGGATCAGTGGAGAAATAACTCCAGAAAGAATGAAGAGATGGAGCCAAAGCAAAAACAATACTTAGTTGTAGATGTGACTGGTGATAGAAGCAAGGTCCGATGCTGTACAGAGAAATATTACATAGGAACCTGGAAAGTTAGGTCCATGAATCAAGGCAAATTGGAAGTGGTCAAACAGGAGACGGCAAGAGTGAACATCGACATTCTAGGAATCAGCGAACTAAAATGGACTGGAATGGGTGAATTTAACACAGATGACCATTATATCTACTACCGTGGGCAGGAATCCCTTAGAAGAAATGGAGTAGCCATCATGGTCAGCAAGAGTCTGAAATGCAGTACTTGGATGTAATCTCAAAAACAACAGAACAATCTCTGTTCATTTCCAAGGTAAACCACTCATATCATAGTAATCCAAGTCTATGTCCCAACCAGTAAGGCTGAAGAAGCTGAAGTTGAACGGTTCTATGAAGACCTACAAGATCTTTTAGAACTAACACCCAAAAAGGATGTCGTTTTCATTATAGGGGACTGGAATGCAAAAGTAGGAAGTCAAGAAACACCTGGAGTAACAGGCAAATTTGGCCTTGGAGTACGGAATGAAGCAGGGCAAAGGCTGACAGAGTTTTGCCAAGAAAATGCACTGGTCACAGCAAACACCCTCTTCCAACAAAACAAGAGAAGATGCTACACATGGACATCACCAGATGGTCAACACCAAAATCAGACTGATTATATTCTTTGAAGCCAAAAATGGAGACACTCTATACAGTCAGCAAAAACAAGACCGGGAACTGACTGTGGCTCAGATCATGAAATCCTTATTGCAAAATTCAGACTGAAATTGAAGAAAGTGGAGAAAATCACTAGACCATTCAGGTATGACCTAAATCAAATCCCTTATGATTATACAGTGGAAGTGAGAAATAGATTTAAGGGACTAGATCTGATAGACAGAGTGCCTGATGAAATATGGACAGAGGTTCGTGACACTGTACAGGAGACAGGGATTAAGACCATCCCCATGGAAAAGAAATGCAAAAAAGCAAAATGGCTGTCTGAGGAGGCCTTACACATAGCTGTGAAAAGAAGAGAAGCAAAAAATAAAGGAGAAAAGGAAAGATATTCCCATTTGAATGCAGAGTTCAAAGAATAGCAAGGAGAGATAAGAAAACCTTCCTTAGTGATCAATGCAAAGAAATAGAGGAAAACAACAGAATGGGAAAGACTAGAGATCTCTTCAAGAAAATTAGAGATACCAAGGGAACATTTCATGCAAAGATGGGTTCACAAAAGGACAGAAATGGTATGGGTCTAACAGAAGCAAAAGGTATTAAGAAGAGGTGGCAAGAATACACAGAAAAACTGTAAAAAAGATCTTCAAGACCCAGATAATCATGATGGCATGATCACTCACCTAGAGCCAGACATTCTGGAATGTGAAGTCAAGTGGGCCTTAGGAAGCATCACTAGGAGCAAAGCTAGTGGAGGTGATGGAATTCCAGTTGAGCTATTTCAAATCCTAAATGATGATGCTGTGAAAGTGCTGCACTCAATATGCCAGCAAATTTGGAAAACTCAGCAGTGGCCACAGGACTGGAAAACGTCAGTTTTCAATCCAGTCCCAAAGAATGCTCAAACTACCATACAATTGCACTCACCTCACACAGTAGTTAAGTAATGCTCAAAATTCTCCAAGCCAGGCTTCAGTAATACATGAACTGTGAACTTCCAGTTGTTCAAGCTGGATTTAGAAAAGGCAGAGGAACCAGAGATCTAATTGCCAACATCCGCTGGATCATCAAAAAAGCAAGAGAGTTCCAGGAAAACAGCTATTTCTGATTTATTGACTACGCCAAATTCTTTGACTGTGTGGATCACAATAAACTTGGTAAAATTCTGAAAGAGATGGCATACCAGACCACCTGACCTGCCTCTTGAGAAACCTGTATGCAGGTCAGGATGGAACAGTTAGAACTGGACATGGAACAACAGACTGGTTCCAAATAGGAAAAGGAGTACGTCAAGGCTGTATGTTGTCACCCTGCTTATTTAACTTCTATGCAGAGTACATCATGAGAAACACTAGGCTGGAAGAAGCAAAAGGTGAAATCAAGATTGCCAGGAGAAATATCAATAACCTCAGATATGCAGATGACACCACTCTTATGGCAGAAAGTGAAGAGGAACTAAAGAGCCTCTTGATGAAACTGAAAGAGGAGAGTGAAAAAGTCAGCTTAAAGCTCAACATTTAGAAAACTAAGATCATGACATCTGGTCCCATCACCTCATGGGAAATAGATGGGGAGACAGTGGAAACAGTGTCAGATTTTATTTTTGGGGGTTCCAAAATCACTGCGGATGGTGACTGCAGCCATGAAATTAAAAGACGCTTACTCCTTGGAAGAAAAGTTTTGACCAACCTGGATAGCATAGTAAAAAGCAGAGACATTACTCTGTCCGTCTAGTCAAGGCTATGGTTTTCCCAGTGGTCATGTATGGATGTGAGAGTTGGACTGTGAAGAAAACTGAGCGCCAAAAAATTGATGCTTTTGAACTGTGGTGTTGGAGAAGACTCTTGAGAGTCCCTTGGACTGCAAGGAGATCCAACCAGTCCATCCTAAAGGAGATCAGTCCTGGGTGTTCATTGGAGGGAGTGATGCTGAAGCCGAAACTCCAGTACTTTTGCCACCTCATGCGAAGAGTTGACTCATTGGAAAAGACCCTGATGCTGGGAGGGATTTGGTGCAGGAGGAGAATGGGACGACAGAGGATGAGATGGCTGGATGGCATCACCGACTTGATGGACATGAGTTTGAGTAAGCTCCGGGAGTTGGTGATGGACATGGGGGCCTGACGTGCTGTGATTCATAGGGTCGCAAAGAGTCGGACACAACTGAGCAACTGAACTGGACTGCATGGAAAATATTCTTGTAGTGTATGCTATTACTTAATGTTTGGAAGAAAACAATTAACTTGTTTTAATGCATAGTAATCTTCATGTTTATATTTGCTATTTTCCTAATCTCAATCTCTGTTCATATTAACATTTTTCTGCTTTTTTCATCAGGTATTTTGGAATACCTTTTATATTTAGTCACTATGCTACATGCTAGATTCTAATAAGTTATTTTTTTTAATCAATTTGTTAAATGCATTTCAATCTCACTTCAAATTAGTCACATATCAAATAATATTTATCTGGTGTATTCTAGTTTTTGTAATTATATGCCATATACCTGTTACTCATTTTTAAAGATATATATAAGCAGTAACAATAT
Organism: Dama dama; assembly: GCF_033118175.1. NCBI lineage: Eukaryota > Metazoa > Chordata > Mammalia > Artiodactyla > Cervidae > Dama > Dama dama. The sequence continues at coordinate 62,996,692 of NC_083710.1, read as the reverse complement.
GTGATAAAGCAATTAAAGAAACTAACAAGCTAGTAAACATGATTAAAATATTTTGAGGATTAAAAAACTTCCTGGAATGCATTTATCACTAAAATAATTCATTGAGGTTGGATTATAATGCGTGAAATTTCCATTTAAGTCAATAGAGAGCTGGGTAACAGATTTTATTTAATCCCTTCTGTTTATTAGCATATTGTCAAACTTTCCAAAGCTGAAAAAAATACTGTGTTATAATACAGTTTTATTGATACTCTAATTCATATTATTTTAATCTAATTACATAAGACTCCTATTAGGGATGGGAGAGGTAATATTGACTGTAAATAAACAAGAACAGAAAAAAGATAATTTAGTTCTCCTAGTCCTTTTAATTAGTAATTTTAAAAATGCAAGTAGATGTATGTGCTTTGCTGTGCTTATTCACCCAGTCATGTTTGACTCTTTGTGATCCTATGGAATGTAGCCCCCAGGCTCCTCTGTCCATAGGGATTCTCCAGGCAAGAATACTGGAATGAGTTGCTATGCTATCCTCCAGGGGATCTTCCCAACCCAGGGATCGAACCCAGGTCTGCCGCACTGCAGGTGGATTGTTTACTGTCTGAGCCACCATGGAAGCCCAAGAATACTGGACTGGGTGGCCTGTCCCTTCTCCAGGGGACCTTCCCAACCCAAGAATCAAACAGGGGTCTCCCGCATTGCAAATGGATTCTTTTCCAGCTGAGCTACCAGGGAAGCTCACAAGTAGATATAGGTAATCTTAAATTCTAACACATATTTGGAAGAATTGATTATAATGATTGATATATATAGATTCCAGGTGATTTGTATACAGAGCTCACAAGTTTGAGCTTTCTCCTTGTGCATTAGAGGGGGTAGTCAGGGATAGTTTCATAGGTGTGGGATCAATCCAGTAGCACAGAACTCTGTGCAGTGTCCCCACAATGGGAATTTAACACTGTGGACACTGGTAATTCTGAATAACTTCTATCCTTGAATTTGTGCTTTGCAAGTGAAGTCTGATGGAAGATGTTAACATGCACCAGTGGCCTTGCTAGCATACTAATCCATTTCTAGCTCCTCTGGGTCTCTCCTGATGGTTTCAGGCTGCACCTACCCTCAGAGCCTCCCTTGTCCTGCCCTTCACCTGCCCCATCACCATTCTTTCCTGCATCTTGGTGAACCCTGAGTTGAAGGGGAAAGAGGTATAGGAGGAAGACAGTAGCTAGTGGGCTCATGTCCTGCGATCCATGGGACAAGTCTGTGAGCCCAGGAAGGATTGGAAAGGGCCAGGGACACTTTGGGGTAGGACATTCCAGCAGCTGTCCTCACCCAGGCTGGCACTGCCAAAGGCTTTGGCAGTGAATGTGGGGGGTGGGGGTAAGCTTCTCACCCTTCTCTTTAGGGTCCCTGGTGCACCGGAGTCTGAGAGCGACTAATGTGCCCCAGAGAGTGCATACGCGGAGTTACAGGGTGGGGTCATGGTGTGCTTGTGAAGGGTCTGCATTTACCCAACAAGTGTCCTCATGTGCAAAGGCGAATTCTGTTAAATAATAAATTAAATAAATCAAAATTACAAGTCATAAGAGAGACTCAAAAAGAGAGAAAAATGTAATGGCAACTTTTCCCTTTTTTTTTAAACGGAGATTCCCACATTTTCATTTTATACTGAGTCCTGCATATTATGTAGGACTGGTAGTAATTATATTACTGGTAGTAAAACAGTTGTTCTCAAGAAAATATAACAAACTACAAGAACCTCTAACATTGTATGTGACCTTTCATGAATTTTTAATGCTTTTAATATATTGTCTATTTAACTATTCATATTATTCCTATAAGTTAGGTTGCTTAAATGTTACTGTTCTTTGTACTGAGAACTTGGGGAGGCAGAGTGCATGCCTATTTTGATTGACTCTATTTTTTGTGAAAAAAGTGGATATGCGTGTTGAAGGAGTGAATGAATGAATCAACAAATATCTCCCTATATCAATCATTAAAAATAAATTATATAAAATAAATACATTACCCAAGTTCTTTCATGTTATAATACAGATAATTGAGATTAAGAGTTATGATGACTCCAAAAATTCTTTATAACTCTACACTTTGCTGCTTCATACTTAGCTTTTAAAAATTTGGAGAGCAACAATGTTACTTTTCTTCCCAACTCTAACTGCCCAGCCTTTGAGGCTCACTGATTTTCCAAAGATGTGAATGATTTGAAAACCTGATTTAGAGATTCAAGTAAGGAGCAGCATCATGCCCATACAAAGAAGAGGAAAATGGCAGATTCATAGATGGAAGAAAATCCAAAATGAAACCAAATCAGAGAGAGACAAAGGCAGATAATTTTCCATTTTTTGTAGCTATGTAGGTACAGTGATAAATCTTGTAAATCTTACCTGTAATTTGCCATTCATTTGTTCACTGGTTCCCTGCAAATAAACAACAAATACCTCAAAGCCATATGAATTCCTTATGCTGTTTCTGGAAGTTGGTTCATGTACTGAGGGAGCATATCAGTATTCAAAACTAATAGATCGTGCTTCTTTTTTCTTTACTCTGTTTTCCTCTGACAGGTACAAAATCTTCCAAATGATTGTGTCAACTCTGATCTGCATCTCTTATTCCCCTTCTTATCCTTTCTCAAAGCAGCCACTGAGACATCTATGTGTATCTTCTTCATTGTGACTGATTCTTCTAGTGTTCAAGGTTTTTACCCCACGCTTTACTCCTATCCAGGCTCTCCCTTCTCCTATGTTCTCTCCAGAGCTAGCCCTGTTACTCTTGAATTTACATCTTTTATTATTGTGAATAAAATGGATGGTAGCATGAAATCATTAGAAAATAAAAACCAGCAAGTTATACAGAATTATCCTGTTAATATTGCACATAATATCTGAATCAGAGCTTTAAATAAAGTTGACTATGATGTACAGTACAGGTAGAATAAGAGAGTTTAAATAAAAAAGAAATGCCAAATCGGAAGCACTCAGAACTGCTCTGATAGAGGGACTCAGAGCTTAGTGGTGGTCATGGTGGTTTAGTTGCTAAGTTTTGTTTGACTCTTGTGACCCCGTGGCGGGGAGCTCACCAGACTCCTCTGTCCATGGGATTTCCCAGGCAAGAATACTGGAGTAGGTTGCCATTTCCTTCTCCTCCAGTAGATCTGCCAAACCCAGAGATCTAACCCAGATCTCCTGCACTGAAGGCAGATTCTTTACCAACAGAGGCACCAGGGAAGCCCAAATAGAGCTCAACGGGGCCTCGTTTTATTTTCATACTACATAAAGATCAGAAAAGCCACCTCACACTTAACTTTAAATCTAGAAATATTCTTAAAGTGAATATTGTGGGCTGCCAGTAAAAATGATGAATGAGAATTAGCATTCAACTTCAAAGGTTAGAATGGCAGATAGGTAATTAGTTCATTCCAACTTTCAAATTTATCTGTGTTATACAGAACAAGTAAGAACTGATTCACAATTATGACTTTCTAAATTCTGACACTGGAAGAATTCTTTTAAATAGCTTCACCATGTAGTGTATTGGAACCACTTTAATGGAAGTCTGAGAGAAGAATAAAAATCACCTAACAAAAAAGGAAATGACTGATAAAATAGCTTCAACTTCATAGGGATGGCCATGGTTGAACCAGTGATGCATTAGTATTATCCAATCTTCTACTAGAAGTAGGGAGTGCTCGTTAGGGTGGGACAGATTTTAATACTTGAATTCCAAGAAAGTCAGTCAGTCAGATAATAAGTAATAATGAAAGTCAAATGGCAGTGTCCTGAATTTAGATAACTGAGTTATAGCTATATTTTTAGCCAATAACTGACAACAGTAGCAATATATGCAGTGGTTTGTTATTGGTTTTAGACAAAATTATTCATTCTTTCCTCTTTTTTGACAGTACCACTTGATTTTCACTTCTTGAATTACCTATTCACATTGTGAACAACATTAGTGGAACTGTCATTAGAGCTGAGTTGCCCACCCTTGTAGTGTAACAGAGGCTGCCTAATTTTTTTCACAAATACTTCAAAACATACAAATTTACAAGGAGAGTCAGAAAACCATTCAAAACTTATGCCAGCATCATGGGTTGGAGGAAGACAATAAGTCAAAAATTATTTTGCTTGTAACTAGGAAAGTAAATATTTGAAACCAGAAGAGCCAACTACCAAGCCTATGCCTGGTCTAAGATCAAGTGGAGACTGTGCAGAAAAGGAGAAAAATAGCAAAGGTTTAGACATTGCAGTGAGAGGATCTCCTGAACAGAGAAGTATTGGAAACATATCTGAGGACACTGGTTGTTAGAGGATTGAAAAGAAGAGATTTTAAAGCAGGTTGGGGGGGGGGGGGAAGCAGGCAGAAGCAAGGTGACTGACCTGCAAATGCGTGGTTAAGGAGAGGGATGTGGCGTGGAACAGAGATGCAATCATTAGAGGTTCAATTACAGAGAAGAAGCATATACTCAAAAATACCTTTTTCATAGGGATGGAAAGATATGTCTGAAAACAGTAACTATACTCCTGCAAAGATAAGTAAATAACTTTCTTGTTGTATTAATGTGATGAATTAGTAAGATTTTCTCTTGTGTTGCTTCTGTGCAATTCAGGTGTACTGGTTTATGTTAGTACACTGAAATTGTGGTGGCCTAAATAACTGGTTGATTAAAATGTTCTTCTCATTGTCAATGTGGTGAAAACAAGTATGATAGCTTTAATTTCTTATCTTTGATTTGACCTAACAATAAGAAGAAAATTTAAAACAGACACAGAAGAATTTGACAACACTGCCACAAATACAGAAAAAGTAAAAATAAAACCACCACATGAACAAAATGGTATTTGTGAGAAACACGCTCACCAGTGCAAAACCAAGGGTTGAACTTGGAGACCGGAAACACAGTGACAGTGGGACTTTTAATGATGGTCTTGCAAGATTGGGTCTTGTATGATCAGATGTCTGGTGGGCAGGCACACCCAGGACAGTTACAGCAAGCACTCCTGTTTCCTGACACACAGATCCCTCCCCACTTCCTCATTGGCTGAGTACTATAGGGTTACAATCTTACTTGGGTGTCCCCTAAGTCTCATGGTGTATTCTTTCTTCTTCCTTCCTATCCTAAGTCTACATTTCTCAATGAGTACTTTAGTTTATCCCTTCCCAACCCTCCGGTTAGCTTAGGGTCTCTCCAGGTGTAAGCTGTTAAGCAAGATGAGGTTGCCAGTAATTTTCAAAGACAAAACTAGCTAGCTCTGAGGGGAAAACTGTTTGTTAATAATTTTCCACCCAAGGCCAGCTACTTCGCCCTGAAAATGGACCACTTCAAGTTGCATTGCTTACAGTATTTAGTAGAGATTTGTTGTGCATGCAAGAATGGTTTGTGAACTGGGAACTCTGAAATCAAAAGTTGAATGAAACTTAGAGGTATATTGTTGTCAGACAATGAAGTGAGAATGCAAAGACTGTTTATTCTATAAAATGATCAGTTATAAATTAGAGTTTGTATACTGATAGGGGATTGATTGAAAGTGGTTACCACATGCTAATTTGAAGGAAGGAATAGTTGCATTTATGATTTTCAGAGGGATTTAAAAGAACTATTCCAAGTTACACATCCCTTATTTTGCAGACTAAGCTAAATTGTTTCACTTAGGTGTCTTTAACTGATTTTGTCTGCTCAGGGAATCTTCAAATTTGGTGTCCTTTTTGTATTTTACTTTAATCACACATAAAACTGAATCCAAACCAGTAAAATTGAATTTTTACTGTATTCATTCAATCTTCTCATTAACTAATACGGCATCCTTACTTGAAGTCAACACAAGAGGGTCAATCTGAAAGATTAGAAAGATAACCATGATTTTAACCAACCCTCACTACTCTAAGTTATCATGTTGTCCCAAGTATTAAAAATATTTTGTCCTAAATAGACATTTCTCCAAAGAAGACATATAGATGGCCAATAAGAACATGAAAAGATGCTCAACATCACTAATTGTTAGAGAAATACAAATCAAAACTAAATGAGGTATCACTTCACATCAGTCAGAAAAACCATCATCAGAAAGTCTACAAATAGTAAATACTAGACTCTAAATTTGAGTTTAGGATTAGCATATACACACTACTATATATAAAACAGATGAAAAACAAGGACTGACTGTATACCACAGGGAACTATATTCAGCACCTTATAATAACCCATAATGGAGAATAATCTGAAAAAGAATATGTATATTATGTATGTATAACTGAATCACTTTGCTGATATATATATATATATATATATATATATATATATATATATATATACACACACACACACATATGTATGTGTATATGGCTCAATATATGCATATATATATATATATATATATATATATACACACACATATGTGTTTACATTAGTTCTAAAAAACTAAAATACTGAAATAATGCCATTTACAGCAACATGGACGAACCTAGGTATTATTGTACCAGGAGCTTCCTTAATGGCTCAGATGGTAAAAAAAATCTGTCTTAATTCAGGAGATCCAAGTTCAATCCCTGGGTTGGGAAGATACCCTGGAGAAAGGAATGGTAGCCCACACCAGTGTTCTTGCCAGGAAGTTTCATGGACAGAGAGCCTGGTGGGCTACAGTCTATGGGGTCACAAACAGACACAACTGAGAGAACTCTCATATTTTCACTTTCAAGTGAAGTAAGGAAAAGAAAAAGAAATATTATATTATAATGCTCTTATGTGGAATCTAAGAAGATAACACAGATAAACTGACTTAAAAAACAAAAGTAGACTCAGGCATAGACAACAAATTTACAGTTGATAAATGGGATAATTTAGGAGTTTAGGACTAACATATACATACTACTATATGTAAAATAGATCATCAGTAAGGACCTATTGTATAGCCTAGGGAAGTATATTCAATATCTTGTAATAACCTTAAATGGAAAAGAATCTGAAAAAGAATGCATATATTCTGAATCAGTCTGCTATACACCTGAAACTGTAAATCAACTTACTTCAATTTAAAAAGTTAAAATAATTTCAAAAATATATATTACCTTTAATGAAGAAAATATCTGGATGTTTCTAATAACTCATTCTACATTTTATCACTAAATTAATATTTACAAAGAAAATAGCCATTTTGTCTTCATTAAAATAATTAAAATGTACTGTGAAAATAAATGCAAATATTTCATGAACATAAACCTATTTTTCCCAGCAGCAAATCATATCAGATAGTTTCAGCAAAAATACATCTGATACTTTGATATTTTAATTTTCCTACTGGTGTTCTTGACATAATAATAGTGAAAAAATAGTATTTACAAGTGTGCTCTATACCTGGGTGCATTTGCTTTACTGACAGCTCAAGTTTCATGTAAAACCAAGAAATCAAAAGTGAAAGTAAACTTTCAGTAAATCTTTTAAATGCTCTCATAATTTTTAAACATTTATTTGCCAAAATATTAATATCTATATTATATATTACATTAATTTTAAATAATGGATGTCATTGATATTCCAAAGAATTTTCTTTCCAAGACAATCATAAGTGAAAGGACCATATTATGAATAATATAGTCATATTATACTATTTAAGAGGAGTGCCAAAATGATATACTATTATACTATAAAAATTACACACATACTCATACCTGTCAAAATGCAATTTGTGATTCTGAGTAATGTTCTGAGCAGGATTATGTTGTAAGTAAGTAATGAATATAAATTCTTCACCTTATATACCAACTATATCAGACATATATATGATACATTCCTATTTTACAGATGGGAAACCTGAGGCAGAGAGGCTGAACAACTCCTCCAAGCTCATATAACTAAGAAAGTGAATTCTGGATTGGAATCCAGAAATCCAGTCTCAAAAGATCATCATTTTACCATTATCTATTCCCTGATAGCTCAGTTGATAAAGAATCTGCCTGCAATGCAGGAAACCCTGGTTCGATTCCTGGGTTGGGAAGATCCCCTGGAGAAGGGATAGGCTACCCACTCCATTATCCTTGGGCTTCCCTTGTGGCTCAGCTGGTGAAGAATATGCCTGCAATGTGGAAGATCTGGGTTCGATCCCTGGGTTGGGAAGATTCCCTGGAGAAGGGAAAGGCTATCCACTCTAGTATTCTGGCCTGAAGAATTCCATGGACTGTATAGTCCATGGGGTCACAAAGAGTCTGACACAACTGAGTGACACTTTCACTTTCATTGACAATGATTGAAATTACACACAAGCATATCAATGTACAAAATGATATAGAGGCACAGAAAGAAGGTTTAGTATATTTTCTAGAATAAAAAGCAATAAGTTGTGCATTGAAGCTTAAGGCAGCAGAATATTTTAATTTATGTTTCCTTACAATAATCCTTTAAAAGTGAGATTAATCTTATTTGTATTTTCATGATCTTGCAAAGGATATGAAATATTAACATCAGAAAGTAGTTTCAAGAACAAGAATACATTTTGTCACACCCAGTACATCTAGCCGGTATGATATATTGTGATACCGTGTTATATTTTTATGTTTTGTGGCAAATTTCAATACTCCTGTAAGTTAACCCAACTTGATATCATGCATTCCCAAAGACTTCAGGTGTGTATTGAGATAATGTAGTCTATTCATCCTTGATGATTTGCTTGTGTACAGTATATCATCACTTTATCAAGCACTATTTTGCCTCATTGCATTGATTGATAACCATTTTCATGCTTTAAATATATTTTTTAATCCCTGGATGCCACTAAAAAGCTATTATATTTTTAAATTCATGAATCCAATCGGTCTATATATACTTATCATTTAATTACATTTGTAAATGATATTTTCATTATATTACTTCTCTAGAAGCTTTACAACTAACAGAAGGAAATAAATATTGCATTCAGATAGTGACAATAGTAAAGAAAGACAACAAAATAGATGCAAATATTTGTTTGCAATTGTTTTACAGGAATTTTTTTTAAATCCAGGAAAGATGTTTCAGAAACATGTCAACATATGGATTTAAATCTTTAAGCAGTGTCTCACTTTATGCTTCAGGTCCCAAGTGTTGACTAATGTTTTCTGAAAAAAGCCAGATAGTAAATATATCAAGCTTATAGACCAAGAAACAAAATTGAGACTATCATATACAAGGGCTTACACAATCACTTATAATGGGTCTTTTTAAAATGTTAAAATAAAACAAAACATTCCTAACTCACAAAACAGGGGTCATATTGATTTGGCCATCAGCATAAGTCTGCCAACTCCTAAACAAGAGATTAGCTCAAAAAGCAAATTAGCAGTCTCCTCCATTGACATAAAGAAAGAAAAATTTCTCTTTGCCTTGCCTCAAGGATAAATTCTTATTTTGGTTGACACAATATTTTTAAAACTGCCCAAATTATTTTATAAAATATAAAAATACAGTCTTTTGTGTTTTCTTTTTGTATTTAAAAGTAAAACCTTGTCTTTGTCTCCAAAATCTGAAATCAATAATTTATGATGAAAACATAATATTTTATTATGTATGATTATATTCATTCTGTAACATCATGACCAAAAATACACTCAAAATGGATTAAAGACCTAAATGTGAGACCAGATACTATAAAACTCTTTGAGAAAAACATAGGCAGAACACTCTTTGACATAAATCTCAGCAATATCTTTTTGAATCTGTCTCCTAGAGTAATGGAAACAAAAACAAAAATAAACAAATGGAACCTAATTAAACTTACAAGTTTCACACAGCAAAGGAAAACATAAACAAGACAAAAAGAAAACCTACAGAATAGAAGAAAATATTTGCAAACAATGCAAGTGACAATGGACTAAACTTCAAAATATACAAAGAATTCACACTGTCCAAGGTCAAATAAGCAATAACCCAATCAAAAACTAGGCAGAAAGTTTAAAAAGACATTTCTCCAAAGACAGATGACCAAAGGCTAATGAAAAGATGCTCAACTTTAATTATTAGAGATATGCAAATCAAAACTACAATGAGGTATTACCTCATACCAGTCATGAATGTCCATTATCAAAAATATGTACAAGCAATAAAATACTGGAGAGGGTGTGGAGAAAAAGCAATTTTCTTTCATTGTTCATGGGAATGTCTATTTGTACAGCCACTAAGGAGAATAGTATGGAGGTTCTTTAAAAAAATTAAAAATAAAATTACCATGTGATCCAGCAATCCCACTCCTGGACATACATTCAGAGAAAATATAACTTGAAAATAAACATGCACCTCAATGTTCATTGAAGCACTATTTACAATAACCAAGATGTAAAAACAACCTAAGCGTCCATTGACAGATGAATGTATAAAGAAGATGAAAACAAACATAGACATAGAAAACAAACTTGTGGTTATTAAATGGGAAGAGGGATAAATTAGGAGTTTGTGATTAAAATATGCACACTACTATATATAAAACAGATAATCAACAAGAACTTATTGTATAGCATAGGGAACTATAATTAATATCTTATAATAGCTTATAATGGAAGAGAATGGAAAAAAGAATATATATATGACATACATGAAAGTGAAAGTGGCTCAGTCGGGTCCAGCTTTTCCCAACCCAATGGACTATACAGTCCATGGGATTCTCCAGGCCAGAATACTGGGGTGAGTAGCCTTTCCCTTTTCCAGAGGATCTTCCCAACCCAGGGATTGAACCCAGGCCTCCCACATGGCAGGCGGATTCTTTGTTGGCTGGGCCACAAGGGAAGCCCAAGAATACTGAAGTGGGTAGTCTATCCCTTCTCCAGGGTATCTTCCCAACCCAGGAGTCAAACTGAGGTCTCCTGCATTGCAGACAGATTCTTTACCAACTGAGCTATCAGGGAAGCCATATGACATACATATATACTTATATGTATATGTACACATATACATATATATACTGATATATATGTATAACTAAATCACTGCATTATAAATATGAAACTAATATTGCAAAACAACTATATTTCAATAACATTTTTACACAGTAAAAACATACATTTATAATATTCTAAAAATAATTCATTTCATAAATCTTCATATCAAATTTTTTTAACTGTGTAGGAAGAAATAATTAATACATTATTACTATGTTTTTAATTAAGTCAAAGTTCAGCTATGTCTTGTGGTGTCTGGGGCTAAATGGAAAGTCTAAGTTCCATGCAACATTGTAAACTATTCATTTTCTTTTTTAAACTACTTGGATTGTTTATTATTATTTTATTTTTTTTATATTTTATTGTTATTGTTACTTAGATTGTTTATTGTTCATTGTTTATATTTAAAGAAGTTGATATTTTCCATAAAATCATAATAGGTGTGCTATAAATATTTACTCTGTCTCTTGACACTTGAGGAAAACTTTTCAATAAATACGTCCTTTTGCAAAGAGATCAGACTCATTGAATTATTGATCGCTAAAACTATAATTGGAAAAACACAATCTATAGTAAATTCCTACCATTGTGCTGAAAAGTTTCCACTTTTAAATAAGTCTGTCATTGTAAGGATAAGAGATTTAAATCTGTACTATGTCACTAGTGATATTGAGATGTATCTTAGTTAAAATGATAACAAAATATTCACATTTTGCTAACATTTCTTCAATGATGGTATGTATACTAAATGAACAGTTGATATTTTCTACCAAAATGTGAAATGATTTCACACTGTTAAATTGAGAAAAATTAATTTTAAAAACTATAAAAATGCAATTAATATAATAATAATAAAGTAAAATACAATTTTTGCAACTTTCAAATTTGTAGAAAATTTCATATAAAATATATTCTATACAAATATGAAACTACAAGATACTTTAAATACATATAAATATTTAGTAATGTAAATTATGCACCCAATATGTAAAAGCATTAAAGAAAATATTTAAATACTCCTATTTCTAATCCAGTTTAATACATTAGAAAGAATCCATAGCTCTTGGTAGTACTGGAACGGGTAGCCATTTGTCCTCCAGAGGATCTTCTTGACCCAGGGATTGAACCCACATCTGCATCTCCTCATTGCAGGAGGATTTTTTTTTCCTGTTGAGTCATCAGGGAATCCTCTTATATATTTATAATTTGTACTAATTTTTATTCAATAACTTTTCTCAAGCAGGTACCTGTACATTCATTTTGTTCTTAGATAAAAACTATTATTTTATAAAGAAAAATCAGAATTTTTGAACTAAATGTTATTACTAGATAAAAAAAGGACTACAGAGTCTATTTATTAACACGTTTTACTAATAAAAATGTTTTTAAAATTATACCACAGAAAAATGTATTTAAAATGTCATCTAATTCCATTAAATATATCGTAAGTGAATAAGATCTATTTTCTTAAATAGGGAGCAGTATATTTCACAATGATTGAGTAACATGCCCTGATCTATTGAAGATGGCATTCACAAAAACCATTACGATACCATTTACCCCATCTCATACTATTTATTATTTCCCTGTGCTCCCATAAGCCCCAGTCTGATTTCCCATGTCATATGTGCAATATCCTTTTAGTCATCATATGAAATGTATATTTGATTGATTGGCAGAGGATGCAATTGAACTGCCACTCAAATGCTCTCCATTTAGAAAACAGGAAAAAGAATAATTTGAAAAATTGGAAAGCTAAACTACAAGCCTTAAGCAAGCCTAATATATTTCAGCAGTTCTTAGGAAATAAGAATTTAACTTAGGTATTCACCAGTAATAGACTTCTTGCAATAATCTCATATAGTCATAACGTGCTGATTATTAAATGATCTAATCATATTCTTCCAGAATATATTCTATTTAAAAAGTGGAAGATCTATGCTAGGGGTGCAACTTTACTCATGATGTTAACAACTTCAAGTTACATATAAAATATCTTTTGTGATTTTAAATCTGAGTTCATTGTCAACTGAATATTTATTTGTTTGTAAAACCCCAGACCAAAAAAAAAAAAAAAACCCAGTCAGTATAAGAGGAGAAAGAAAGAAACTGTATATTTTGAACTAACTATACTGGACATAAATTTAGAGCCAAGTATTGGGCGTCCCTAGTGGATCAGATTGCAAAGCGTCTACCTGCAATGCGGGAGACCTGGGTTAGACTCCCGGGTCAGGAAGATTCCCCTGGAGAAGGAAATGGCAACCCACTCCAGTACGCTTGCCTGGAAAATTCCATGGATGGAGGAGCCTGGTAGGCAACAGTCCATGGGATCACAAAGAGTCAGACATGACTGAGCAACTACACACACACACACACAAAATTATTTACAAATGAAAATATAAATGCTTCATTTTATATTTATAATATTCTACAATATCATAAAATGCTTGTCTCCATTTTACCCAGGTATCTCATAGAAAGGATGAGGGTTTTTTTGTTTTTGTTTTTGTTTTTTAAGGATGAGGTTTAAGGCATGAGAGATCTCTTTTTGAATTACAAATAACTTTTAGAAAGTCTCCAAAGTATGATACAGCATTCAGCTTTAGTAAAATTAAGTAAAGAGATGGTGATTGCAGCCATGAAATTAAAAGACACTTATTACTTGGAAGGAAAGTTATGACCAACCTAGATAGCATATTAAAAAGCAGAGACATTACTTTGCCAACAAAGGTCTGTCTGGTCAAGGCTATGGTTTTTCCAGTGATCATGTATGGATGTGAGAGTTGAACTGTGAAGAAAGCTGAGCGCTGAAAAATTGATGCTTTTGAAATGTGGTGTTGGAGAAGACTCTTGAGAGTCCCTTGGACTGCAAGGAGATCCAACCAGTCCATCCTAAAGAAGATCAGTCCTGGGTGTTCATTGGAAGGACTGATGCTAAAGTTGAAACTCCAATACTTTGGCCACCTCAAGCGAAGAGTTGACTCATTGGAAAAAAAACCCTGATGCTGGGAGGGATTGAGGGCAGGAGGAGAAGGGAACGACAGAGGATGAGATGCCTGAATGGCATCACCGACTCAATGGACATGAGTTTGGGTAAACTCTTGGAGTTGGTGATGGACAGGGAGGCCTGGTATGCTGCGATTCACGGGGTTGCAAAGAGTCGGACACAACTGAGCGACCGAACTGAACTAAACTGAATGTATCAAAAGCGGCAGAAAAGTGGACAACTGCAATAGATAGTAAAACATCAATAAAATAATGCAATTGAAAGATTAGGCCTCTTCAACAAAAAGAACTACCTCTTAAACATGAAGAAAGACATGAAATAAGTGTAGAAATATATGAAATTGAAAAGTCACTGGATTAGTCAGATAGAACTAAAATGAAAATTGTCTTAACTCAGGCAACTATACAAAATACCATAAACCAGATGGCTTAAACAATAAACATTTCACATGCTTCCATAGCCGGGAAGTCCAAGATCAAGGAACAAGCAGATTTGGTTCTTGGTGAGAATCTTTTCCTGGCTTTCAGACAGCCATGTTCTCATTCAGCCCGCAAATGGCAGAGGGGGAAACAGAAGAGAGAAAGAGAGAGACAAGGGGTAGAAAGAACTCTGGTCTCACTTCTCCTTACAAAGACACGTATCCCATAGTAAGATCCATAATCGCATGATCTCATGTAAACCTATTTAATTCCAAAGGTCCAACCTCCAAACACCATTACACTGGGAGTTAGTACTTCAACACAGGAATTTGGGGGAGGCCAGAGTAGTCATTCAGTCCCTGAAAAATAGGATAGTGCATTACACACCACAAATTTTCTGGGTGGTGGAGGTTCTGATGAGTAAATCCTCGTCCAGATTCAAAAAATATACTGGGAGCATGAGATAAACTCTACCCCTGTTGCAGGCTTTGAACCTGGAGAATGGAGGTTGTGAACCAAGAAATGCCCTGATCTGTAAAAGCTAGGCATAGTGCTCAGGGAACAGCCAGAAGAAAATGGGGATCTTGGTCCTGTAACTACAAGAGAATAAAATCTGCTGACAACTTTATTGGGTAAGGACATGGACTCTTTCTTAGAAAATCTAGAAAGAAAGAAGACTGCAGGCACTTTGACTTTAGTGCAGTGAGACCCTGGTCAGAACATCCAGAAAAATATAGAGAATCATGAGATAGAAATGTATGCCTGTTTAAACCACTGTGTCATGGTGAAAGGTGTTACAGTGGTAAAGAAAACCCACCCGCCAATGCAGGAAACACAAAAGATGCAGGTTCGATCCCTGCATTAGGAAGATCCCTTGGAATATTTGATGGCAGCCCACTCCAGTATTCTTGCCTGGAAAATACCATAGACAGAGAAAATTGGTGGGCTACCGTCCATAGGGTTGCAAAGAATTGGAAAGGACTGAGCGATTGAGCACACTAGAAAACTAATATATATATACTTACAGAGGAAATACAATATATAAGGTGCTTAACAATAAAATATGCTAGTATTCTTTATGTTTAAAAAATATTCAGTTTGTAAAATAAATATAGGCTCTTATAGAGAAATAAATCAGATGAAAATACTTACATGAGAATTTACATTCATCATTTTTGTGATTTTATTCATTCTATCTTGAGATAATTTCAAGCATACTGTACATTAACAAATTATGCAGAGTGGTTATGATCCACCAATCCATGTTGCTATGGCTTAAATATTGTAATACAGTTGACCCTCATAGGACATGAGTTTGAACTGCATAATTCTGCTTACATGTGAGTATTTTCAATAAATACTTAGTACAGTACTACATGATCTGGAGTTGGTTGAATCTGAAGGTTCAGAAACTTGGGTACAGAGAACCACTTGTAAAGTTACCACAGGATTTTCCATTGCATGAAGGTCAGTAAACTTAACTTCTAAGTTGTTCAAGGGTCAACTTTATTTCCTTATATTTCCTTGAAATAAGAAAGTTTTTCAGTCATATTTGAAGTATTCAAACTAATCCTCCTCCTTTATTTCCCTACATTTATTGCATTCTGAATATGATGTTTACTTTTTTCATGTATATGTTAATATTTAGCTAAACATTTGCTAAATATATATTTATAAATCAGAAATAACATCACATTTTAGTAAATGTACTCTCTTCACTCATCACTATATAATTTGATAAAATATATGTTAGTAGATATGCTTCAATTTATGTTGATTTATGGTTGATAATGCAGCCATACCATTTTCTACTGATGGATGTTTAGAGTGTCTCAATATTTTTTGGTAATTAAAAATAGTGTTGTAATAAATATTCACTTATTGGGCCTTTCACTTTGGACATATACAGAAGATTGTGTTTATGCATGTAACAAGATCATGGAAAAATCCGAATGAACTTTTTGTCCAACCCAATGTAAACAAAGGAGTAAAATTGTAAATCAAATGATATGCATATGTTCATATTTACTAGATATTAACAAATTGTTTTTCCAAGAGTCTTTATTATATATCCCACCAGCAAGTAGGACAATTCTTATTTTTTTAATCTGTCATCATTTGATTTTACTATTTATCTTAAAGTCTTCTGTGTTTGAAAATATATATTAGTAGAATTTTCATTTCTCTGAAATCAAGTGAGGTGGGTTTTTAATTTTATTTTATCACTTCATTCATTTTCTACACACTGTCAGCTAATAACTTCTCTTCATTCTTTATAAGATGTCCCCCCTTCACACACACACTTTATTGATAGATGGATGATGAGAGAGAGAAAGAGAGATTCTGGATACCTATGCTTTGCTATTTATATGATACCTATGCTTTGCTATTTATATGAGCTACAATTATCATCTGTACATACATTTTATTGAGCTTTATCAGCAATATATTGGTTAGACATCTGTTTTGAATAAAGGCAAGTCAGTGCATCTATTCTTTGTTTTGTGAAATTTATTTATGGAGGAGAAATGCAGGATGTTGAAATGAAAGTGGATTGCTAGCCTGCTAGTCAGGAGGATAGGAGACAGGCTTAAGAAAGGCAATTTCTTCCAGGCTGCAACGCAACAAGACATATTTCTTGGCCACATGAGACACATGAGGAACTGAGACAGGAAGCTGGAGTTGATGCCTCTTAAAGAAGGCACTTGTGACAGTCGTTGCTTACATCAAGGGAACTCTAAGTTAGAGATCACACTGGTGTGGCTTTTCTGAAGAACCTATAGAAAACACCCCCACAAAAGAAAGAAATTAGGATTTGAAATATGCCATAATTAGAAACCACAAGTGAAGAGCCAACTATCTCTGTCCATATGTCCTATACCATACCTCACTCTGTCCTCTTTTCCCAAATATGTTGAAGCCCAAAACAACTGCTAAAACATAGGATGACCTTAAGTGAGGAAAAAAAGAAAAAACCAAACATGTTCTTGTTCCCATTGTGATTTTTCTGGTTCAGGATAGCCTTGAACTTCACTTAAACAGGTTTAGATTTTTCACATTTTCCTGGACTGTATTTTATGATTTGAACAAAAGACTATTTATTGTGTTCTGTTTACTGGCAAAAACATATGTTTCATCCTGGGTGAGAAAAACAAGAGAGAGTAAATGGCAGGATTGTTTTGCCAAAGAAGAAAGTTGTTTTTTGCTAGCACCCTATGTAGTTCAGTTCATTCAATAAACTGATCTATATGCATGAGCCAGAAGGCCACACACAGTGCCATGGTCTTTTTGTTCCAACAGAAGTTTACCAACATGTTTAATGAAGTTCTTTTAACTCTCTCAGGATGGAATTCCCTTAAGGAATGAAGGGATTATTTGAAGACATTCTCAAAACATTTGTGCCCTGCTACTTAAAACATTTGCTTTTGGAAATACTTTCAAAATCTTTCTATTCCTCAGAATGGAACTTAGCATGAAATGTATGAAAAATGAGATTTTTACATATGCCATGCCGTATTTGATGTTGTCTAGTTAGTTCTTGCCTAGGAGTAATGAACAAAATAATTTGATATTTATAGAATTTTGTTCACATTGCCACTTTCTATTGAAAATATAGTAAGTGTACTAATATCAGGCTTTGCTACACTGAATTAATTTGAAAAGTGATCAATATGATGGGTGATGACTTTGCGTCACTTTTTTTTTTCATGAATATTCACAGTATCTTGGATCTCCAAGAGAATTTAGATGGTCCTCAAATGTCCAAATAATTACTTTCAGAGCCTACAAAAGGTTTCTCTGAGTCAAACTGTGTGTGTGTGTTCTTAGTTGTGTCTGACTCTTTGTGACCCTATGGACTGTAGCCTGCCAGGCTCCTATGTCCATGGGATTCTCCAGGCAAGAATACTGGAGTGGGTTGCCAAGCCCTCATCAAGGGGATTTTCCATGCCCAAGGATTGAACCTACGTCTCTTGCACCTCCTGCATTACAGGCAGATTCTCTACCACTGAGCTACCGGGGAAGCCCCAATTACATGTTTACATGCTTGCAATAGTGAGAAAAAAGTTTCCCCAATTCCTTTAAAACACTAAAATATATCTAATTTGACCCAATTTAATATTGGCTTCTTCCAAGGAATAAATTCTACAGTGTATACTTTAACTTCTGGTACAAATTCATATATATATATATATATATTTAAATATATATTTTAAAGTCTGGTAAATAGTGACCTTAAAAAAAGAACATTTATTGTTTCTTTAAACATAAATCTGGGACCATTTTCTTTTTTTTCTCTTTGGATATTGACTATTTTTTCAATATAACTTTATGGTCATAAGATATTTTCCTGTGCTTTAGGTGTGTCATTCATATCATAGGCAAGGAGGTGACTGCAGGAAGAGCACATTTTCTGCCAAATCTGTCCCTTTTAAATGCAGCAAAAATCTCTTCCAAACTCTTCCATGATGTTATTAAGACCTAATGGTCTGTTTCAAAGCAAGAGATTGAAGGAAAGGGAAAGGAAAAAGGATTGAGATGAAGAAATTATGTGTGTCTGTGTGCACGATTAAGATACAGATAGAAAAAAAATGTATTTTGATTCATGCAGCTATTTAAATAATTCTACTTTAATGTTTGCTATGACCAGTACATTCCCTTGGCAAAACTCTATTAGCCTTTGCCCTGCTTCATTCTGTACTCCAAGGCCAAATTTGCCTGTTACTCCAGGTGTTTCTTGACTTCCTACTTTTGCATTCCAGTCCCCTATAATGAAAAGGACATCCTTTTTGGGAGTTAGTTCTAAAAGGTCTAGTAGGTCTTCATAGAACCGTTCAACTACAGCTTCTTCCGCATTACCAGTGGGGGCATAGACTTGGATTACCATGATATTGAATGGTTTGCCTTGGAAATGAACAGAGATCATTCTGTCACTTTTGAGATTGCATCCAGTACTGCATTTCGGACTCTTTTGTTGACTATGAGGGCTACTCCATTTCTTCTAAGGGATTCTTGCCCACAGTAGTAGATATAATGGTCATCTGAGTTAAATTCACCCATTCCAGAACATTTTAGTTCACTGATTCCTAAAATGTCGATGTTCACTCTTGCCATCTCCAGTTTGACAACTTCCAATTTTCCTTTATTCTTGGGCCTAGTATTCCAGGATCCTATTCAATATTGCTGTTTATAGCATCAGACCTTGCTTCCATCACCATAGCAAGATAACATGCTGGTCATAGCAAACACCCTCTTCCAACAACACAAGAGAAGACTCTACATATGGACATCACAAGATGGTCAGTACCGAAAGCAGATTGATTATATTCTTTGCAGCCAAGGATGAAGAAGCTTTTATAAAGTAAGCAAAAATAAGACCAGGGGCTGACTGTGGCTCAGATCATGAACTCCTTATTGCTAAATTCAGACTTAAATTGAAGAAAGTAGGGAAAACCACTAGACCATTCAATTGAAAGAAAGAAAGTGAAGTTGCTAAGTCATGTCTGACTCTTTGCAACCCCATGGACTGTAGGCTCCTCTGTCCAGAAGATTCTCTAGGCAAGAATACTGGTTGGGTTGCATTTCCTTCTCCAAGGAATCTTCCTGACCCAGGGATCAAATTCGGGTCTCCTGCATCACAGGCAGACGCTTTACCATCTGAGTCACCAGGGAAGTGCTAGACCATTCAGGTTTGACCTAAATCAAATCCCCAACGACTATACAATGGGAGTGAGAAATAGATTTAAAGGACTACATCTGATAGAGTGCCTGATGAACTATGGATGGAGGTTCGTGACATTGCATGGAAGACAGGGTTCAAGACCATCCCCAAGGGAAAAAAAAAATGCAAAAAAAGCAAAATGGCTGTCTGAGAAGGCCTTACAAATAGCTGGGTAAAGAAAAGAAGTGAAAAGCAAAGAAGAGAAGAGAAGATATACCTATTCAAATGCAGAGTTCCAAAAAACAGCAAGGAGAGATAAGAAAGCCTTACTCAGTGATCAATGGAAAGAAATAGAGGAAAACAATAGAATGGGAAAGACTAGAGCTCTCCTCAAGAAAATGAGAGATACCAAGGAAATATTTCATACAAAGATGGGCTAAATAGAGGACAGAAATGGTATGTACTTAACAGAAGCAGAAGATATTAAGAAGAGGTGGCAAGAATACACAGAAAAACTGTACAAAACATATCTTCACGATCCAGATAATCACGATGGTAAGAGACAGACATCTTGGAATGTAAAGTCAAGTGGGCCTTAGGAAACATCACTATGAACAAACCTAGTGGAGGTGATGTAATTCCAGCTGAGCTATTTCAAATCCTAAAAGATGATACTATGAAAGTGCTGTATTCAATATGTCAGCAAATTTGGAAAACTAAGTAGTGCCCACAGGATTGGAAAAGGTCAGTTTTCATTCCAATGCCTAAGAAAGGCAATGCCAAAGAATGCTCAAACTACCACACAATTTCACTCATCTCACACTCTAGCAAAGTAATGCTCACAATTCTACAAGCCAGGCTTCAACAATATGTGAACCATGAACTTCCAGATGTTCAAGCTGATTTACAAAAGGCAGAGGAACCAGAGTTCAAATTGTCAACATTCGCTGGATCATCAAAAAAGCAAGGGAGTTCCAGAAAAACATGTATCTCTGCTTTATTGTCTATGCCAAAGCCTTTGACTATGTGGATCACAATAAACTGTGGAAAATTCTGAAAGAAATGGGAATACCAGACCACCTGACCTGTCTCTTCAGAAATCTGTATTTAGGTCAGGAAGCAACAGTTAGACTTGGACAGGGAACAACTGACTGGTTCCAAATAGGAAAAGGAGTACGTCAAGGCTGTATATTGTCACCCTACTTATTTAAGTTAAATGCACAGTACATCATGAGACCCGCCAGTATGGGTGAAGCACAAGCTGGAATCAAGATTGCCAGGAGAAATAATGATAACCTCAGATATGCAAATGACACCACTTATGACACCACTTATGGCAGAAAGTGAAGAAGAACTAAAGAGCCTCTTGATGAAAGTGAAAAAGGAAAGTGAAAAAGTTGGCTTAAAGCTCAACATTCAGAAAACCAAGATCATGGCATCCAGTTCCATCACTTCATGGCAAATGGATGGAGAAACAGTGGAAACAATGGCAGACTTTATTTTGGGGGGCTCCAAAATCACTGCAGATGGTGACTGCATCTATGAAATAAAAGACCCTTACTCCGTGGAAGAAAAGTTGTGACCAACCTAGCCAGCATATTAAAAAGCAGAGACAATACTTTGCCAACAAAGGTCCATCTAGTTAAGGATATGTTTTTTCCAGTAGTCATGTATGGATGTGAGAGTTGGACTATAAAGAAACTGAATGCCAAAGAATTGATACTTTTGAACTGTGGTGTTGGAGAAGACTCTTGAGAGTCCCTTGGACTGCAAGGAGATCCAACCATTCCTTCCTAAAGAAATCAGTCCTGAATATTCATTGGAAGGACTGAGTTTGAAGCTGAAACTCCAATACTTTGGCCATCTGATGCAAAGAGCTGACTCATTTGAAAAGACCCTGATGCTGGGAGTGATTGAAGGCAGGAAGAGAGGGCGACGACAGAGCATGAGATGGTTGGATGACATCACCGACTCAATGGACATGCGTTTGAGTAAACTCCGGGAGTTGGTGATGGACAGGGAGGCCTGGCGTGCTGCCGTCCATGGTGTCACAGAGAGTCAGACATGATTGAGAGACTGAACTAAACTGAACCTAGCTTTAATGTTACATTAATAAAGGAGGAATGTTATAACTAATATATATGAAATTATATTTACTTGATAGCTACATAACATATGTTTCTATAAACTTTGATTTAGTTAACTTATAAAATAGAAGAAATATAGCCTTACTCAGCATTCAGATTATGTTTTAAATTTCCACACTTTAATTCATTACCTTTCTCATTATCACAGAATAAGTGACATTGATTAAAGCTGCCTTATATTTAACGTTATTATTTTTTCTTTATTGCAATATCAGTTAAGGAAAGTAGTGCTATTTCTGTTTTTTGATCTGCTGAATCATCACCATTTACAATAGTACCTTTCACAAGTAAATGCCTGTTGGCAATTGAATGAATTAACAGCAACATAGAAAATAATTATTGCCTAGACTTTTACTATTAGCCTTAACACTGTTATTTATTCTTAATTTAGTGACAGTTTTATTTCTATAAATTTAATCTGCAATGCAACAGTAAACTAAAGATTATTCAAGGAATGTTTTTAGAGATGAAATCTTAGAAAAATAAGAAAAAAAGAAAAAAGTTACATAAAAGAACTTTGATTAAATACTGATTTTTAAAAAATATGTGTGTTTAAATTTTTTACTCTGAAGAAAGCTACATACATTCATTAAAAGTTCAGAATGCTAAACATTAGGTGGAAGAGAAGACATTATATCTCGATGGCTTACATAAGCTTCCTGTGCATTGTAATAGCATTTTGAATTATTGGGTTGTTGCTGACAATCTGTGCAAACCTTTTGGGAGATAACTCAGTATATTGCTCCTGTCATCACTGAAGGCTAATAAGAGAGATAATATTTCACATCTCTGTAAATGGTAACAGAGAGTAATAATTAAAAGGAAAGTTTAGAGCTACATTTTAAAACTCCTTTGTGCTGGAAAAATTACAGTTTTTATTTTATCCACATCGTAACCAGAGACCTTTATAAAAGATATACATATATGACAATAAGAATGATCTAAAAGTCTGAAAAATATTATCTTCTCAAACAATATGAATCATTGTATTGCTTTATTATGCATTTATGCTATATATAATAAACTTGTGTTATAGTATGTGAAGACTGATAGATTAAAGAAAAATCATAAACACTAGTATTAGCAGAGATGTGGAAAAGAGATATGTGATAGGTAATAATGTAATTTATATGGGAAAAAAGAAAACAAAAAATACAAGAAATGTAGATAAAGGTCTAAAATCTCCTTTTTGACAATGCTACCATAATGACCCAGGAAAAATTATTGAACAAAACCAGAGCTCTAGACACATTTGAATGGCATTTCTGAATTCCATGTATAAGGAGGAATTCTTAGAGGAGGTACAGGCAGGGGCACTTACAAAAGAAAGAAAAACTCATATATAATAATTAATGAATCTTTAAAAAAATGAAAACTAGAACAGTGTCACAAAGTTGTTGCATTTATTTCTAAATAATTACAAGCGTATAAAAATGTTGAAACAATTTTACTAAAAAAAAAACTTTTCTTAAAAAAAAAAAACTTTTCTTGAGCAATTTTAAAAATTATTACTGATGTTAAGACTTAGATCTTTATTGTATATTTTCCACAAATAAGGAGTATTTTATGTAATTAGAATACTTCAAGATAAAGAAGTAGATTTGATCATCTTTTATACATTCTTATCTAGAGACCCTAGCATGTCTTGGTAGTTGTGCCACTAATCTCGTTTCATTTTTTTGCAAATTTCTAGAATCCTTTTTCCAAATATTTTTTCACTCATAATTGATTGAATCTGAGGATGCATAACCTGTGGATATGTAGGGCCTACTGCACCCTGCTTTGTGGGTAACAATGGCCTTTTCGTCAGGACCCCTCCCATTTTCTGAAGCCCTTAAATCATCCCTCTTCCATATCACACCTAGCAGGTACAAACAGTGAAGAGTTGTCACTTTGGTTAACAGACGTTTGCCCCAAATTTTCAACTGCATCCTCTGCCCTGGTACTTGAACTGGCAAAAGAGGTTTTCCAGTTTATCTCTCAGGGTGCTCAGTTAGAAACTGGTAAACACAGTCGATTTTGGTGCCTGCCATTTGCACTGAGAAATTCTTGTTTACAGTGCTCCAGTTTCTGATCCCAGTTCTGTTTTTCCATCCCCTGGCATTCCTTTGAGTTTCATTCTTCTTCCATAAGCCCATTTATCACCAATTACTCCCAGCACTGACTGGCATCCCTATTCATCTGGACAAACAAAATATCCTAAAATTATCCTTCATGTGCTTTTTTGCTTACCACAATTCTATTCCTGTACAAAATTAGCCTTTAAACAAATCTCTGATTTTGTATCCTCAATAGGTGATGAATTCATAAATTATTTTTTTTCCATCATTCTTCTTGCAACATCTAATGTAAAGAATAGCAAACTGTAGGCACTTAAGACATACTGACAGAAACATGTATATTATCTAGGGTGAAACAGATCACCAGACCAGGTTGGATGCATGAGACAAGTGCTCGGGCCTGGTGCACTGGGAAGACCCAGAGGGATCGGGTGGAGAGGGAGGCGGGAGGGAGGATCGGGATGGGGAATACATGTAACTCCATGGCTGATTCATGTCAATGTATGACAAAACCCACTGCAATATTGTAAAGTAATTAGCCTCCAACTAATAAAACTAAATTTTTTAAAAAAAGAATAAATTCTGAAAAAAAAAGAATAAATTCTGAAAAAATATTCAATAGTGATTTTCTATTTTTCTCTTTAGTTGCATTAAATCAATTTCACTTTCTATGAGAATACTAAAATCCTTTTGCAAAATTTTTAATAATATATTTTTTTAAAATTTTGGTGGTATGCTCTTTGAAGTTAGAAACTTGTATAACTTTAAAAAAAATTAATGGGAGGATAATTGCTTTACAATGTTGTGTTAGTTTCTGCCATACAACAGTGTGAATCAGCCAAAAGTGCACATATGGTCCCTTCCTCTTGAACTTCCCTCCCACACCCCACCCCATCCCATTCCTCTAGGTTGTCATAGAGCACCCAGTTGAGATCCCTGTGTTTTACGGCAACTTCCCACTAGCTATCTGTTTGACATATGGTAGTATAAGAGAAACTTGTATCACTTTATATGCAGTGATAACCAGAATTTTTTCATATAGAGTCATTTGAGTTCCTGAATGAATGCTTATATGAATACAGACTAAATCAGTGCATAGACATCCACAACACTTGATATAAAGTGTATGTAAGACTACGAAAATCTATTTTCTTCATTTCATTTGTCATTAAAATCTTAATGGAAGATAATATTGAAGTACTCTACTGAGAAATATAATTTTAAACCTTAGAAAAAGTCATTTTTAATAGTTTTGGTAACTTATTTGATTGATATTTATTGCTAGTACTCATAAAAAAGTTTTGAAACATAAACATAACCCATATTAAAATGTGTATAAAAATGATAAATGTGAATGAATTTACTTGGAATCTTGCTTTTAAAAACTAAGGTTAGTACATCTAAGTGGGTTTTTCATCCAAAATGTTTAAGAATGCCAGCCTAATGTTCAATCAACAAAACAAAGATAGTCTTAAATGACACCAAATTATCAAAAATGTTTCTCAATATATGAGAAGAAATTCCTTGAATATGTTCTTTTTTTGATATTGCTAGTTAATTTGTAGATATGTAAAAGATTCAATTGTATTAAAATAAACAAGTCCAAAAGAAATATATTTTTACAAATGATACTAATTAATTATATAAAACAATCCCTTCTATTTGGAATATGAAATGATGACTATTAACATCTAGTAAATTTTAGAATCTCTACCATACTATCTTTTACTTTTATAAGAAAATTATATGTACCACCTACAACACATATATGAAACATATACACATCCTCCCCTCTACTACTCATCTTTTCCTCCTAATTCAATGTCTACATAACAGGGCACATTGACTGAGTTTATTCCTAGGATTCCACCATGTAGGCAGAGTTTAATAGTAGCTAGACTTCCCTTGTTATAGGCACTCATAAATGATCTTGTGATTGGTAGTCACATGAACAGAATAGAATAATGGCCCCCAAAAGAAATAATTCATGAAGAGAATAAAAGAAAGGATGAGACTTGCACTCTAGGAAGATATTCAGAGAAGGAAATGTGAAGAACTTATTGCTGTCCCCTGGACAGGTTGAAGATAAATATCGAGGCAAGAAGTATTATTGTTTCAGGTGGATGGAAATTGTTTCTTTATACTAGGAGACTAGAATAAAGTAACTGCTAGTATATTTACATTGTTTTTGCTGTTTAGTCATTCAGTCATATTACATTCTTTTGTGACCCCATGGTCTGGGGATTTCCCAAGAATGAATACTGAAGTGGGTTGACATTCCCTCTCCAGGGGATCTTCCTGACCCAGGGACCAAACCACCTGAGCCACTGGGGAAGCAATTTTACTTTGCCCATTCTAATTACCTGTTTAGATATTTAATATTTTATTTATCATTTTCAACATGCAGAAATATATCATTTTCTGACTAGAGAACATATTTTGCATTTTGGAGCTTTTAATATTTTATAAAAATTCTATTAATTACCTATTATGTATAAATGCATATTTATACAATTAAAATCAGATAAATATTCACAGAATAGAGATTTTAGTTGAATAGGACTGCAAGGAGAGCCAACCAGTCCATCGCAAGGAGATCCAACCAGTCCATCCTAAAGGAGATCAGTCCTGGGTGTTCGCTGGAAGGACTGATGCTGAAGCTGAAACTCCAGTACTTTGGCCACCTCATGCGAAGAGTTGACTCACTGGAAAATACCCTGAGGCTGGGAGGGATTGGGGGCAGGAGGAGAAGGGGATGACAGAGGATGAGATGGCTGGATGGCATCACCGACTCGATGGGCATGAGTTTGAGTAAACTCCGGGAGTTGGTGATGGACAGGGAGGCCTGGCGTGCTGCGATTCATGGGGTCGCAAAGAGTAGGACATGACTGAGCGACTGAACTGAACTGAACTGAACTGATGATAAATTATACTCAGGTATAACTGAGTTTCATCCTTTAAGCAGGATTACTAGACAGTTATAGCAATATGACTATATGCATTGTATGGAAGTAGAAACACACATTTGGATATGACATATACAGATTGTAGGAGAGAGAAAAAAAAAATCCCATGTGAATTTCAAATTCCTTTATCACTGCTTATGGCTTGCTCTGGGTTTTATTCAGTTCCGGGCTTCAAGATTCAGAGTTGTTTGAGGGAAATTTTCCTGTGTAGAGCTATTCCAGGGGGGTTCTTTTCTCCCTTTCATGAATAAATATGAACCAACCAGTTATAATTACTTGCAAAACTGTTCAACCTAAGCATCAAAATGAGAAACAAACATGATGAAATAGAAGCATATGTTTTAGTGGCAACATTTCAGTATTTATCACATTTTAGTTTTTTTTTTTTTTAATTGTCATATACTCTAAGCTAGCAGAAGAGTCTCTAAAGGACAGAATTACTTTTCATGCTTGATCGTGGCTGCTAATATAACAGCATGCACTTCACCAGTGAAGCAGATGACTCAAGAGAATCCCATGCCATCTACTAAAATGGCACCTTTTAATGAATAAATTTGATTTCTGAGTTTGGATCCTCAGAATTTTCTATATAAACTGAAAGTATAATATCTACATACAGTCTTCTCAAAAATAGTTTGACATTCTTAAATTATATTGAATTATCACTAATGGTTAGAAAATGGTTATAGTCAGGATTTCGATTTGAGAAATATGACTTTTTTTTTTTGCTAGAAAAGAGCTCAACTTGGAAAATATCGTCCCATTTCTTTAAAAAATGCATGCTAGTTTTGAAATAGTTTGGAGATTTTATTTTATGCTTTTGCTTTTTTAATGAAAATAGAGAAAGTATATTTCTATGGGTAGCAATGAATAATGGATATAATGATGAGATGAAGAATTATGATGTTAATAAATTTCAAGGAGTAAAACACAAGTGTAAGATACTGAATTTGGATCATAGTTTCGAGTCTTGGTAATTAATTTAGCTCCATTGAGAGTAATTATCTTAAACTTATATGTTCCTTGATTTTATTATGCTAACATCATAATAGGTTTAGGCATATTGTTATTAGTATGGTCTCTGAAAGCATCTAGTTGAGTATAAATTCCAGCTACTTACAAAAAACATGTGTTGTGACATTAAGGTGAAAAATCATTGAAATGCAGTTTTTCTCATCTGAAAAATGGTGATGAGTGGAACTAAAGTGAAGATTAAAGACAGCAATGCATATAAGCATAATACATCTTTGAAAATAAATATTAGTTTAGAGAAAGGTTAAATAAAATAATCTTAGGAAAATATGAAGTGGCTCAGTGGGAAAGAATCTGCTTGCAATGCAGAAGATGTGGGCCGGATATGTAGGCTCAATCCCTGGGTGGGGAAGATCCCCCAGAGGAGTAAAGGACAACCCATACCAGTATTCTTGCCTAAAACAATCCCAATCCATGGGGTTGCAAAAGAGTCAGACATGACTGGGGACTAAATAACAATGAAATCATTGTTTATTAGTAGCCTTTACAAACTCTCAAAAATAGAGTGCCTAAGTGAATGAAATATCACTCTATACTTCTTAATCTTTGAAATATTCTACTGAGTCTTAATTTTGGAAGTTATTATGGAGCTAGATTGCAAAAGCAAATAATATAAGAAATATTCAAAGACAATGCTGATATTTTAATAATCATTACACTTAGAAACTAGAATGTAAATGATATATTGTGGCATAAAAAATATAGGCTATTTGGGAGGAAAAATAGTTCTGTGCTATCATAAATCATACAGGCTTCCTTTGTAGCTCAGTTGGTAAAGCATCTGCCTGCAATGCTGGAGATTGAAGTTCCAACCCTGGGTCAGGAAGATCCCCTGCAGAAAGAAAATGCAACCCACTCCAGTATTCTTGCCTGGACAGAGGAGCCTGGCAGGCTACAGTCATGGGGTTGCAAGAGTCACACACAACTTAGCGACTAAAGCACCAAACCACCAGCATAAGCCATATTTTTTGCTATTTTTGGGATAAAGATTTATATCTCAACTTCTATGACATTTTTTAAAATTGTACTTCAGAATCACAAATTTTAAGAACCTCCCAATATATATCAGAAAAATTTTGTTCTTTATCATCCTTTTACTTTTTTATTTTGTATCTCCCCCACTTCCAAATATGTTCACCTATGATATTAATTTTCTTATTAATATGTATTATATTTATATTCTTATAAAATTAATTCTTCTGTGCTTTACCTTAGGTAGGTTTTTAAAGTTAATAAATAGTGATTTCATGATTCAGTTTAGGGAAATATCAACAATTACATGGTTTTAAGAGAGCCATAAATAAAGTGGCATCATGAAATGTAAATTTCAAAGGAAAAAACTGAAGCACAAACATCAAATATTCTCTCTTGTCTTATATGTCAAAAAACTGTCAGAAGTATTCTGTAAGTATTCTATAAGCTAGTTTGTTTCACATTTATTTATTTATTTATTTAACTGAAGGATAATTGCTTTACAGAATTTTGTTGTTTTCTGTCAAACTTCAACATGCATCAGCCATAGGTATGCATATTTGATCCATTAGTTTCTTATGTAGTTCCTCTAACTGAGTTTGTTCCAGCAGCATCATCTTTAAACCTTCACTGTCTGAATTCACTGAGTTCAGTCACTCAGTTGTGTCCATCTCTTTGCGACCCCATGGACTGCAGCATGCCAAGGTTCCCTGTCCTTCACCATCTCCCGGAGATTGCTCAAGCTCATGTCCATTGAGTCAAACATATCATTTATAAGTTCCAGACCTTTAGTAACTACTGTATGTTGAATTATATGATATATTCTGAGTTCCTTTTTCAACACGGTGGTCCTTTATCCTGAGATGATTGTCACTGTCCTGTTTGTGTATAAGTACACTCTCCTGGAAACTATGACAACCTCTTACTTAAAGGTTCCATTTTTATTTTGCAGAGGTAGTCTTAAAATGAGGTCATTCCCAAAAAGAATATATTTGAAATCAATGTGTGTGTGTATGTGTTAATGTGTAAATATGTCCTTATTATTTTTCTTTCCTAAAGGGTTGATATTTGGGGCATATAATTCTATGCTATAAATTGTTCTAGTGTTATTTTTTTTTCTAGTGTTATTTTTAATTCTAATAATTTTAAAAAACTTTTAAGATTTGAGATTTCATAAATATCCTGGGTAGCAGCTTGTAGGCACTATTTTTCTAACTATTCAAGTTTTTCTTATATGGTAAATTTTCCTTTACTATCTTTATTATCTCACTTGAAGTTTTTCTTTATTGTGTTCTAAATTCTCTCTTTCTCACTCTAGAAGGTAAATATTAGCTTCCAGGAGTGTTGTTGTAGACCTCTTAACACATTTTTCTCGGCTTCCATTTTGTTATCATTGACAATTTGAATAGCTATGTTTGAAATATAGTCACTGAAAATGCTCTGTAGCTGATTCTAATATCTGCAAAAAATTAGTAACTATCATTTCAGAACACCTGAAATTTTCTTCCAAGACTAACTTATATTACATTCCTTATTTCAAGAATAGCAATTAATTTTCTTAGTCTATCTCTTATGTTCTGATTTTTATCTTTCACAAGAGTCTCTTTTTGAATGGATATGAGTAATGAAGATAATAACAATTTTTTAAAATACTTCTCTATCCACTCTATCCACTCTGATTACTCTGCAATCAGTTTTTTGGCATGACTATTTTTGGTCCCATTATATGTGTTGATAATAATGTCTGGTTTTCACCTGGCATGAGTGATATTTTAGGTTTCCCCAGAGACATGGATTCAATCCCTGGGTCACGAAGATCCCCGAGAGGAGGAAATGGCAATCTGCTCCACTATTCTTGCCGGGAAAATTCCATAGACAGAGGCATCTGGCAGGCTGCAGTCCATGGGGTTGCAAAGAGTTAAACATGATTGAGCAATTGAGCATGCAAGCACACACATCACTACTACCCTCCTTGCTAAATTGAAGGGTGGATACCTATTTGTAGACAACTGTTTTTGATGGATAATTCCCTATTTTTCATTTATAGTAACCTAAATGTGTATCCAGTCTCACAATTTACTGTTGTTAATGGAATTTTCAGAGTGGAATGGAGACAAAATGTTCTCACAATGCTAACTTTTAAAAAAGTAGTAAGAACAACTATTTTGAATTTTGCACCTATCTTGGTATAAGATATAATGTGTAACAATGCAGTTTTTAATCTAGAACTTCATGTATATGGTTACATAAGACTAGTGTTTGTTTTACATTATTAGACAAAGCTGTACTTTTCAAGTAATGGCAAGATTTCATTTCTTGGTAGTATTCTATTATTATTATTTAGGATTATATCTTTCAATGAGTTTCCTAGTTGACACACATTTTCAACTATTAAAAAGGTAATTTAAGGTAATACTGCAAACTCCTGTGAAACATTTTTATATACCATCTCACATATTTAAATAGTAGAATTTCAGAGTGGGGGAAATAGGGAGAGGTTGGTAAAAAGGTACAAACTTTCAGTGTTAAGATGCTTAAGGTAGAAAAACAGTATAATTTAAATGTATACACCACCATGAATGGATGGTAAGATGAAACTTGCTCTAAATCACTCTGGGATTTATGTAGTTTATACATTTTTGTACATTAACATATTTCTAAAGATTTGTATTCACTGAAGTATGGGACTGAAGAACTTCTAAGGGGAGACAACATGTATTTCTGTCTCTCAGAGCTCATCTCCATCTGCTCTTATGTCACAACAGAAGTTGTAAATTCTGAAGAAATGGTTTAACCTGCAGAAAGAGTAATAATAAAGCCTTCCAAAAGGTGGTTGATATCTCAGGGTAGATACAGCATAAGAAGAAAGGTTAAATTATCATGTAACAAAGCATCACAGAGGTTAATTTTCAAGTAGAAGTACAGCTAACTGAACTGGTAGAAAGTACAGTTTAATGATGCTTTAAGCACTTAAAAAGTATTTCATATACTGTATTTAGTAATGCCTGCACCCAAGATTCTGTTCTTCTATCAAGAGACTGAATTCTGGCCATTCAAAATCTTTTTATATGTGAAAAAATATTCATAAAACCTCATCAGTTGCTCTCATACCACAGACCTGACATTAGGTCTTTATACAACGATAAATTCAGTCAACATTCAAGAAGTGGCAGTTCTGCTGTATAAAGTATCTTGCTGTATTTATTTGTTGGGGCTTCCATAATGGACTGGGTGGCTTAAGCAGCAGAAATTTATTTTCTCACAGTTCTGGAGCTAGAAGTCTGAGATCAAAGTGTTAGCAAGGTTGGTTTCTTCTGAGGCCTTATTCCTTGACATGTAGATGGCAGTCTTCTCCATATCCTCTCATATAGTCTTCCCTCTGAGTATGTCTGTGTCCAAATTGCCTCTTGGCACAAGAACACCAGTCATATTAGATTAGGTCCTACCCTAGTGACTTCTTTATAACTTAATTTCTTCTTTCAAGATTCTATATTCAAATGCAGTCACACTCAGACACTGGGGCTTAAGACGTCAAGAAATGAATTTCAGGGACACAATTAATTTCAAAACAATTATCTAGATAAAACACTATATTTCTCAAACCTATTTTTATCCATTTGGTCAAGTTATAAACTGACTAAGCAACACATTCATGTGGTCATTCTAAGAGATTTCTTCAGATGAAAAGTGTATCTTTTTCAAGTATTTCAAATTTTCCTTCTCATTGGAACATAGGCAAAAATGCTAGTTACAGAAACCATCTTATATCAGTAATAGCATGCTAAAGATGGTGGAGAGATGAGATAGGTTATCATAGGTAGCAATCACATTGTGAGGCTGTACTTGAAAGAAAAACATCATATATGTATGTGTGTGTGCGTGTGTGTGTGCATATATGCATGAATATATATATATATATATACACATACTTTCCATCTTTATATGAATATAAATATTTTCTTTTTAAATTTGTTTTTACCTGCACTAGTCCTAACTGATTAAATCAGACAGGGCTTTTTTGGATAATCTGGCATTGGTGCTACCATTAGGGCCAGAGAAGAATTTTTTATTTCCCTTGTGTATCTTTTGTGTCAGTACTTATCAGTGAAAGAATTACAGAGGTTGAAAAATTAAAATGCTCAACATGTTAGCCATTGAAAAGCTGATAGGTGATATTACTTCACTTGGTTATCATCTTGTTAAATTATTGCTTTCATGACATATGCTAATCTCCAGCTCTATAAATATGAATATGCAACAAGTACTAGGCCAGTAATTATGCTACATTTAGTAGCTGTCCACTGTGGACTCAATTGTGTATCACCAAAGTTCCAGAGCTGAAGTCCTAACTAGTAGTTCCTCAGAAGGTGACTGTACTTGGATACAGGGCCTTTAAAGAGGTAATTAATATAAAATGAGGTCCTATGGGTGGACTTTAATTCAATATAGCTGGTACCCTGATGAAAAAGACTAAGGCACACATGTGTATGAATAAAGGAAAGACTGCATAAGGGCATAGCCAGAAGGCAGTCGTCTGCAAGCCAAGGAGAGAGATCTCAGGAGAAAAAAACTTGCTGATGGGTTGTTTGGACATCTAGCCTTCAGAACTATATTTCTGTGGGTTAAGTTACACTGTCTGTTTTATGGAAAACTTAGCAAACTAAAACACTGACATTGTCACAAATTGTTGACATTCACTAACATTCATACTTCAGAAATAGAGGCTAAAATCGCATTTTCATTTTCATAACCTAACAGTGCTAGAGAAGAATAATTTTTCAGAAAGCATTTGCAATGTATTCATTATTTTGTTCATCTATTTGCTTGTTGACACTGTAATTAAGTAGTATTTTCTCCAATAAGCTATTATATTCTCTGGAAAAAGTATTTGTCTCCTCTTACTTTGAGAGCAAAAGTGGTTGCATAACAGGAAAAAAAAGTGAGAGAAAAATTTTTAATCAGGGTATGTTATGTTCAAAGCACAGCAGAAATGTTTGAGAAATGATGATAAGAAAGATTAAGATAAAGAAATTTCAAATAAGGAGTAGCAGTTAGAAAAAATAAGGAAAAGAAACATCTTTCATATGTTTATAACATTGAGTGATAAATGTAGTAAGCTTTTAAAAAACAATAGCTAAGAGAACTCCATTCCAGTATTCTTGCCTAGGAAATCCTATGGACAAATTCTGAGCCTGGTAGGTGACAGTCCACGGGGTTGCAAAGAGCTGGACATGGCTTAGCAACTGAGCCCAAGAGAACTCAGTGAAGAATAGATGTGATCAATTGGTAGAATTGGAAAATAACTTAAAATGCCATTGGGAAATTATCTAAAAGGAATTTCTACTTGTATAATTTTGTTGCTTAGTAGTTCTAATTTGTAATTCTTGCCTACATAGATCTCACTCATAGGGGCCTCTTTTGAAATAATATGTTCAAGTCTTAACTTCCTAACTAAAAACAAATATATAAACAAAAATCTGAAATAGAATTGATGTTAAAACAACTAATTTCAGAAGAAGAATTGTAAACATAAATTTATAACAATTTGCTAAATCAACTTTATGCCATAGGGACTGAGAATCCATAATTAAGGTAAGAGCATCCTTGTCTGTTTATTTTTTATAGAGAATTATTGTGCACTTATTTTTGTCCATTATAAATCAAGGATGATTGGGACAATCTTCAGAGAAGACCTCCTAAGTCAGAGTGACTGTTGAACATGAACGAGTACAGGGTGTACCTGACCAGTATTTTCCAGGAAGAGAACATTGACATGAACTAGACTGGGACCCCTCACCTGTGGGAGAAGCTCTTTTCAGATTGGTGCCCCAGTAATAGGAAGGTCAATTCCCTATGAGGTCCTAAATAATTGTCTAGTCAGCTTAGTATCACGAAGGCTAAACCAGCCCTTCACTTCCTTGCTAAATGGCTAGGTTGAAATTTTCCAATAACCACTGGATATTTACAAGTTTTTAAGTTTCTTTTTGATATACATGGGCTTCCCTGCTGGCTCTGGTGATAACAAATCTGCCTGCAATTTGGGAGCTCCAGTTTTGATCCCTGGGTTGGGAAGATCCCCTGAAGAAGGGAATGACAACCCACTTGAGTATTCTAGGCTGGAGAATTCCACAAAGGAACCTGATGGGGCTATGGGACTTTGCAACAGTCTATGGGGTCGCAAAGAGCCAGACACAGCTGAGTGACTAACAGTTTCATATTTTGGTATACATATTCTTTTATTCTTGTTAAGAAAAAAGCTGTATGCAAACATATTTAACTATCTAAAATACAAATACGTTGAGCTTCTAATTTGTGATGTGTCAGTCTCTATTGAATTGTTTGACTTGTTAGCGAGTAATAATAATAATAATAAAAGGTATAAGAATATCGTGCTGGAATTCCCTGATGGTCCAGTGGTTAGGACTCCACACTCTCCCTGCCAAGGGCCTGGGTAGGATTCCTGGCCAGAAACTAAGGAACTATGTGGCCCACAAGCTTCATAATGTGGCCACACACAAAAACAAAAAACAAAGAATATTATGCTCATATTTGGAAATATATATGCAGCAGAATTAAGTTGGAATGTCTTAATTTCATTAAAACAAACTGATCACTATTAAAAGCATCTGCTACTGTTGTCAGGTTGAAATATTTTACCATTTAGGAAGACAGAACTCTTTTTTGGAGTGATAATTTGCAATTGAAATTCACCAATAGAAACATATTTTACTTTGGGGATGTGATTAATTTAAGCAAAACAACATCTGTCACACTAAAGGGATGCTAATTTTAATTTCATTGTTATTTTTTATGTTTATGTGGGATATTCTTGTAAACAAACATTATGTTTTATTGGCATTAAATCTATGAGCTTAAGAAATTTATTTCTAGTTATGTCTGTAATTGTAAATTATGATTGAATTGCAAATCATCACAATAGCACAAAAAATGTAACCTTCTTTAATAAGAACCTCTCCACCATTCCATTTGAAACCAATCACCAATATAGCCATGGACATGAACTTGGGCAAACTCGGGGGAGATGGTGAGGGGCAGGGAGGCCTGGTGTGCTGCTGTCCATAGGGTCACAAAGAGTCAGAATTACTTGGTGACTGAACAACTGATATAGGCAATA
The DNA here is from genome assembly GCF_033118175.1 of Dama dama. Taxonomy (NCBI): domain Eukaryota; kingdom Metazoa; phylum Chordata; class Mammalia; order Artiodactyla; family Cervidae; genus Dama; species Dama dama. Next base: position 62,960,381 of record NC_083710.1, on the reverse strand, counting down.
CAAGCCCTCAATGATAAGAGTTTTCATTGTCCTACATAATTGCCTACTTTCATTTTTGCTTCTTTTTGTTTTTAATTTAGATACTCTTATAGGTGTGTACTGACATATTTTTCTCCATATATCAGCTGTATTTTATGTTACTATATGAATGTTTTTGTGTGCAAGTATGTGTGTGTGAGAGAGTTATCAGCAGACAAAGTTTCATTAATAGTCTGTTTCTTCACAGTCAGGACTTCCTAAACATAGACTGCTGGTAACCTGAGGAAAAGGATGTTTCAATGATAAACAACATTTGGAAATTAAATACAGACCTCAGGTGTGAAAGATTTGCAAATTTGTCTCCCATGGATCCACTCTTTTACATTCCAAATCATTCTGGACCTAAGGCTTTCCCCTCTTGGCCAGGAGGAGTAGATGCCTAATGCGTTTTAATTATGAACTTATAATTATTAATCAACCTTGGATTCTTGAAATTACCTTTATCTATACTTAATTTCCTTAAGACATTATTCAATTCTCTTTGTTATATCTCATTCTTACCATACTGAAACATTTGTCACAAAACTTTAGTGAGATATAAATCATACCATTCCAGGCTTTTTAGTATATACAGAGTGGTGTAATCATCACCACGATCAATTTTAGAACATTCATCACCTCAAAAAATATCCCATACTTCCTAGCAATCACTTTCCATTTTCCAACAACACTTATCCTAGTGGGTGTAATATGTCGTGATTTCAATATGCATTTCTCTAACAGTCAAAGATGTTGAACATCTTTTAATATACTTACTGACTTACACATATTCTTTATGGAAATTTCAGTTCAGATACTTTGACAATATTAAATATTACTGTTTTTTATTATTGAGTTGTAAGAGTTCTTCATATAGTCAACATAAAAATCACAATACATAATTTAAAGCTATTTTTCTTACTATGAATTGTCTTTTTACTTCCTTGATAATATCCTTTAAAGCAAAACCTTTGCAAATTTTTAAGGTAGTCCAACTTATCTTTTTTTCATTTGTACCATATTCTCTGGAGTCAAAATTAGTAAAGTTTTGCCAGATCAAGATTACAAAGATTTTCTTCTAACAATTGTAGTTTTAGCAGTTACATTTAGATCTACAAACCACTTTGTGCGAATATTTTAAATTTTAGTACCACTTTAAGCCCCCTTTCATTTTCCTGTAAGTTTGTATTTTTATTATCTTAGAATTATCTTATATTTTCTTAACAGCTATTTTTACATATGTTGAGGATATCTCAGACACATTATAGTTTGCATTGTCACTATTTTAATGGCATCTATTAATGAACAAGCGTTTTCTTTTATACTCACTATTTATATGACCAATTTAGGCAATATCACTAGATAGAAAACTAAGGAAGATATTTTCCAATATTAGCTTCTAGAATTTTTATTATTTTACCTTAAACATTTGCTATACAAATTATCTGGAGTTTATTTTATTTACCGGACAACAGGAGTCATGTTGCCCTGTTTCCTGATATGAATAACACAATAGACCCAACAGAGTTTATTTGATAGTTTTTTTTTTTCTTAATTTCCTCTCTGTTTTCTAGGACAAACTTCAAAAGTTCTTTTATCCTTTCATCATTCCCATTGGTTAATTTGCCAAAGCCTTAATTTCTGTATCATAATAACTAAGCTTTTTTCCCCTGAAATTATACATTGGTGTAAAACATTCTAAATTATTCAACTTGGTAATATTTATGGCTATCACTATCCTTTGCATTTTCATGTAAATATTAGACTGGACCTTCGCTTTCCACAAATATTTCTTAGAACTAAATTGCATTAACAGATATCCTAAAAATCAGTCTGGGATACATTGGCATATTTACAGTTTAGCATTATTAGTACTATTGCTACTATTAATACTTTGCAAGTATTTTTCTTGCAAAAATGTGCATTTGTTATAGATGAGCTATATGGCAAGTAATGTTTTCTGTATTTTTTTTTGGTAGAATATATGGAGATATCTTATTGTTTATTTGAAATTGCCACTTATTCATATTCTTTTCTCTGTAGTTTTCTGTTGAATAATTAAATTACCTTTTTAAAAACTATCCACTGGATGGGGAAAGATCTGAGCTTGATTAATGCCATCAATAACAGGGGTTGTCAGTTTTAAATATTTTACTGAATGGTTATTTTTAATAGCACAATACATATGCATTTTGGATAATGTAAACACACTGATCAGATATTTCAAATTCCTCAAGCAAAGCACAATCTCAAACATCTATGGTATTTAACCATTTATTCTGTTTAATAGTTTAAATCTGCATCAACTTTACTCAAAGAGTAGAATCTACATTATTGTGAAAGTCAGTGATTTAAAACTAATATTTAATTATTTCTCTTTTTCCTAGTCTTATTTTGTCATGATTGATCTTTTCATTTACTACATTTAAACTTGAAAATGATAAAGATAAAAAGAAAAACCAACATATTTACAGTGGAATACTGCTGTTGTTCAGTAACTAAGTTGTGTACAACTCTGCAACCCCATGGACTGCAACATGACAGGCTTACCTGTCCTTCAACATCTCCTGGGATTTGCTCAAACTCATGTCCATTGAGTTGATGATACCATTCAACCATCTTATCCTCTGTTACCCCCTTCTCCTCCTGCCCTCACTCTTTCCCAGCATCGGGGTCTTTTCCAATGAGATGGCTGTACACATCAGGTGGCCAAAATGTTAGAGCTTCAATTTCAGCATCAGTCCTTCTAATAAATATTCAGGATTAATTTCCTTTAGAATTAACTAGTTTGATATCCCCTGGACTCTGGAGAGTCTTCTCAGTTCTCATAATGTTGAAGTCTAGTTTGGGGGATTTTGAGCATAACCTCAATAGCACGAGAGTGGGTGAGTGAATGAAATTCACTCAGTCGTGTCCAACTCTTTGCGACCCCATGGACTATATAGTCCATGGAATTCTCCAGGCCAGAATACTGGAGTGGGTGGACTTTCCCTTCTCCAGGGGATCTTCCCAGCCCAGGGATTAAACCCAGGTCTCCCGCATTGCAGGTGGATTCTTTTTCAGCTGAGCCACAAGGGAAGCCCAAGAACATTGGAGAGCGTAGTCAATCCCTTCTCCAGTGGATCTTCCTGACCCAGGAATCATACTGGGGTCTCCTGCATTGCAGGCAGATTCTTTACCAACTGGGCTATGAAGGAAGCAACAACATGGGAGATGAGTGCACTTGTCCAGTGGTTTGAACATTCTTTAGTGCTATCCTTCTTGGGAATGGGATAGAGATTGATTTTTTTCAGTCCTGTGACCACTTCTGGGTTTTCCAAATGTGCTGACATGTTGAGTTTAGCACTTTAATAGCATCATCTTTTAGGATTTTAAATAGCTCTGCTAGAATTCCGAGGAGCAAGCATACTCAGTCATAAAAATGAATGAAATAATGCCATTTGCAGCAAGATGGGTGGTCTGAGAGATTAGCATACTAAGTGAAGTAAGTCAGAAAGAGAAGGACAAATACCGTATGACATCACTTATTTGTGGAATCTAAAATATGACACAAAAGAACTTATCTATGAAACAAACAGACAGGCAGAGAGAACAGACTTGTGTTTCCTAAGGGAGAGGGAGAAGTGGAAGAGGGATAGATTAGGAGTTTGAGATTAGCAGACGCAAACTATTAGATACAGAATACATAAATAACTAAGCCCTTCTGTATAGCACAGGAAACTACATTCAATATCCTGTGATAAATCATAATGGAAAAGAATATGAAAAGGAATATGTGTGTGTGTGTGTGTGTGTGCGCGTGTGTGTGTGTGTGTGTGTATGCATGTACTGAGTGCTTCACTCACGTGCAACTTTTTGTGACCCCATGGACTGTAGCCCATCCGGCTCCTTGACCATGGAACTTTTCCAGGCGAGACTATTGGAGAGTGTAGCCATTCATTTTTCTAGGGTATCTTCCCAACCCAGAGATTGAACTTGGGTCTCCTTCAGTGCAGGCAGATTCTTTATCATCTGAGCCACCAGGGAAGCCCTACACACACACACACACACACACACACACATACACACACATATTATATATATACATATATATATATATACTATATATAAATATATGTATAACTGAATCACTTTGCTGTACAATAGAAATTAGCACAACATTGGAAACTAACTATATTTCACTTAATAAATTTTTTAAAAAAAAGGAAAGAAAATGTTGTCTACCATTTCAACATATCCTCGAGAAAAACATAGCAAGCGATGGTAATAGGAGTGGAGCTTTGCTGGATGCTGCAATTTCTATACTTTAAAATATATACAGTTATCATTTTTGGTCTTATTGCGATATTCTCTTAGACATAAATATTTGATACAACTTCAGCTCTTGAATCCTAGACAAGTGCAAATTGTTTCTCTTTGTGGGAATCTGTTGCTTGAGACTTAAGTGTTTTTGAGCTTTCAATTTTTTTCCTCAACTTTCAGGATGATCTAGCTGTTGTAGTGGAGTAGATATTCAGTAATGAAAAATTTCAAAAACAGTATTTTCTTCTATTTCCTCAAGATACTACTTTGAAGTAACTTTTTTTTTTCAATATTTTAATTTTATCAAATAAGAATGCCACAACTTTTTAAAACAAAATTGAAATTGTATATGCTTTTTATTTAGATAAAATATTTAAGTAGTTAAAGCTAAATGCCTCAGTTACTACACTGAATTAGTAAGAATTTTTTAATTTATTTTTTAAATGAAGTTCTTTTTTTGTTTATTTTTTAAATATATAACTCTTATAATTCTGTAATTCTTTCAATTATACTGAATCAGGAATATTCATAACAAATATTAATCTGAAATAAATATTTAATATCTTATAACATCCGGAAGAATGTTTAAACTTAACATAATTTAAGGCACCTTTGAGGACTCCATTTCAGTAAGTATATTACATAGAATATGAAGAAAATTGTGAGAATGATTTTTGTTTCAAAAACTTATTGATAGCGATTTATTTTTTTAAATGGTCTTATTACTTAGATATGAAGCCATTTGGTTAGTTCTTTTACTTCCCAGTTCTGATAGTGCTATTTTACCTTTTAAATTATTATTAATCTTAATTGTATTAACCTTTTCCTCACAAACACACATTCATTTGAAATAAGGGGAAAGATAGCACTGGTAGAATGTGAGACATGCATCTAGTATATCAATGTGAGTGATACCATGTTTTTTATTCTATACTTTGTTGTATAGGTTATACTTTGGGATAGAATCCAATACTTTTAACATTGTACTTCAATACTTTTAGCTTTTGTTCTGTGACCCCTTTCAGTTGGTCGAAAGGGGAATGGTGTTAAAACATAAGATCAGGGTACTATGTGTGATCTTTGCTATTGTATTTTCATCTTAAGCTCTCAAATAACACAGGGATGAAATAAGCATGTGATGTATGAAGTGCATCAAGCTTTAGTTTATGATAACATGGATTATTCAGTCTTCCACTCATTGACACCAACAGGAAGAAACCTCGCTCCTGCGAACTACTATCCAATTACAAGATCATTCATTTCTAGTGTGCATGGTATGGCCATATCAGAATTATTATCTTATATCCCTGTAGAAAGTATCTATATCAACTAATTTCTGTGCTTATGTGTAATGCAATTCTTCTGCTACTATTCTTACTCCACTTGTTTTTAAAGTTACTAATGTCAGTGCCTATTCTCCACCCACTTCATTTGTTACATTTGTCTTATAGGCTTTCACTCATTCCTGAGATTCAACTGAATATTTTTCTAAAGATAGCAAATCAACAGAGAGAGGGAGGGAAAGATGAAAGGAAGAGGGGTGATAAGACAGAGATTGAGGTTGTGTTTTGTCCCTATAGTTTTGCATGTCATATGCACCTGATATGAATTTATATTTTCTACTACCTAGTAAAAAGATAAAAATAAATGTACCTTAATTTTTAAAAACTCTCACAAGTTTTACATGAAACATTATTAACATTATACATTATAAGTTTAAATTTAGCTATACTCATCTGTTTTAGATTTTACTATTTGTAGTCTTTGTTATTTCTTCTGGGTAGCAATTGAAAAATTAGCATGTTCTTTGTTGTTTATGGATTAAAGAATTTTCTGTGAATATTGGGGCAAATCAAACTCTCATGTCTATTTATTCAAAACACTCACCTTTTCTTAATTATACAGGTCACAGCTGTTGTATTTACCTAAGGTTCCAGTTTGCCTGAATAAATAAATAATTATAACTGTATTCTGTGTTAAATGCTAAAGCTATAAAAAAATTATGACAAGACAAGACTTCCCAAACTATTGAAGCTTGTAAAATTTACTCTGGGAATTTTTGTTTTGTTAACTCATGACAACTCCAGATGACTAATGTGTCAAGTAACGGTGATGCTTAGATCCCTAGAGTCATATATTTAACAAACAAAAATGTGTAATCAGCTCTCTAATGTACTGGCTTATGTTGCTTGTTTCATCTGATGGCTGTGGTTGCTTAGCATTATTGGACAGTGTAGCTTATCCATTTTTGAATAGACAACTAAAATTAAAATAAAATTTCTGGTTATATAAGAGGAAAAATGAAACATAATGATAAAAACAATGATTATTTCAAAAATGATATTTTCAAGTCTACAGACATAAGACACATTGTTAGAAAATGTAGAGGTTTATAGAATAGATGCATGTGCAAGCGGCTGGAATGGTTTTTCCATAGCAAATTCAATCTCTTTTCTTTTAAAAGTCAACCTGCTATGACTTCTTTTCTGTAAAAGTAAACCTCTCTCAATTAGAATTAAAGTTCTCCTCACAATCTGTTAGGATCTGTGAGCTGGGGTCTCTTCTCTTCTCTTTGCAAGGTAATGTCATCATATTTTCTCTCTTCATGGTCTTACATGGAAACACCACTCAGGGTGGTTGTTCTCTTAGTCTCTGTGTGTCCCCTGCCTGATTGGGACCTGTTTCACCTACACGATCCTCACATGACTGACCTTCCTACATGCTTGCCCCTGACCCAGTGAGTGATAGCTTATCAAAGATGTGGTGAGGGGCCTGCCTCTCTACTGGTTTCCCTGGTAACTATTGTATCAACCTGATGCAATTCCCCCTATAACTAGCAATCTCCCTCTCCCCTTGGAAGTGAAGACTGCTGCCATATCCTGCCCACTGTGTGCGTCCATGGTGGGGTGTGGTTCCAGGACTTGGCTTCAAATATTTAAGCTCCTCCATTCATTAAACCTTGATGTTTATGTTGCTGACTTTGGTCTCTTCCTTTAGTCTTGAGACTGGGAACTCACAGACCTTGCAGGCCTGTGTGATACAGCCTAACAGATCTCAATTATATAACAACATTTGCTGTATGAATTTACTTTTCTGTAGAGCACCGTCTAATATTTTTCTTTCCCTATGTCTATGACATTTTTATTTTCATTATTTGGGTTAATTTTAAATATTTTTCCTTGCTTAACAAAACTGCTTTATATAAAACTTTATATATTGAAGATTTCATAGATATAACTATTCTGCTTGATTATTCTGATTATTGATATACATTGGGATAGTTGCATTCAATGAAATGTGTAATTATTTTCTATTCTTGTTTGTTGAGCATTTTCATTGTCTTTTAATATCATTCTCTATAACTTCATAATCATTTATCTGTAATTTGTTAATCAATTGTACTTCAACTCATTTCAATACATAGAATATAGTCAATACTAAATATGTACTTGGCAGATGAAGCTTTTAAAGTGTTGAACAATGTTCATGGAAATTTTAAGTCAAAATATGTATGAATATTTGGAATTAATTTTTCATGATGAATTGTAACCCTGTAAGATCTGGTTTGCTTGTTCTGAGATGAGTTTAAGATTTTTACATGAATATCTATAGTGTAATTGTTTCATTTTTTTAGTTTCCTTTTACATATACTGTTCTAGTTTGTTTTAACAATCAAGTTTATTCAAACTTTGCAAAAAATAATAGAGGTTGAGAGTATTTCTTTAAAAGGAAATGTTCTTAACTTTAGGCCTGTCCTCCATTTTCAAAGATTTATTTTACTATTCTTTTACTGTTTCCTGAAGTTACAGATACACACAACACACACACAAGGCAGGAGCAGAAGTGAATAATTTTGGAGAGGGATAAAGATAGTTCTTATAATGTTAGTTTGATAAGCCCCAAAGACTGATTCAGTGTTCTCTCACAATTCAAATTCAAGCTAGTACTTTAGACTGCCTTAAAGACAGCTTTGGGGAACATTGCTTACAGGGGAAGTGAATGGGAAGACCAAAACCAGGCTTTTGAAAATGGACAGCCGCACAAAGATCCCTGAGGAATTCTTAGCCACAACCAAATTTGACAATTTGGTCTAAAGAAATATTCCTAAATTTTATCACTTTTACCCTAAAATTTGTTTCCCATATCCTTGCTGGGTAAACTCCTCCTACCTCCATCAAAAAAGAAAGACAACCAATAATAAACAAACAACAGAAACAGCATATTAATTCATCTCAATTCAATAATTATTGTGGGAGGGAAGGCTTTGCCACAGATCCAAGGCTATTTTTTTTAATTCTATTTTCAGAATGATGAACTATAGATGTTACTGATATTTTTCCATTTCATCGATTTGTACAATAGTGTATGGTTCTAGATTAGGAGTTCCCAAGCCATATTATACTTTAAGCACTTAGACTTGAGCAGAAAACTAGTATTCTTCTTGGGAAAAAGGGAGTACCTAATTTAACTCTAATAACAAATCCAAGTAAAGTTGATAGAGATAAGGCTGCTCAGGTCAGGGAAAAGAGAACTCAAAAGGGCAACCTCAAACCCTCACAAAGTGATCTGATGTCCTTTCCACAAGCTCCATAAACAGAAAAAATAAATGAAGCTTGGTAGACATTGTTTTTGTGGAAAGCTAGGAAGATAATACCTCCATTGGTTGAACAGATATGAAAGTGAACATAATCCATTTCCTCATTAGGTAACAATGCTTTTTATATCCATTAGCATCAGTATCACATGTGTACTTTGGCAAGATCTTTTTCTCAATTCTGTCTTCAGAATAGTCAGTTACTAAAAAATATTTGTGCATCCTTTTTTTTTTCCAGAAGTTGGAATGTGATTTTTACAATAACAAAATTCTATCATAGTGTTTCTATGTGTTCACAGGATCCCCCCTAAGAACAGCTACTTAGCAAGTATGGGAACTGCTTTTGTATATCTAACTTTAACAAAGACATATTACCTAATGGGATAAAGAGACAAAATGGTGTTTCTGGAATCTCTGCAGATTTTTTTACCAGAGAATTATTAGAATATCTCATTTGGACATGTTTTGTAAGTTTCAGAAAGCATATATTTATGCCTTGCTTCATAATTTTCAATGTAGATATTTATCTCAATTTCTAATGTGCAACAATTTGTGGTAGATATAACATCATGTTTATTTTTGCACCACTCCAATACTATGAATTTGGTTTTACCCATAGACAGTGCTATATCAATGTAGTGATATAGTTACATATTAGATATAATTTATATTTATATCAATCTAAATTTTAAATGATACTTCACAAAGCTTGAGTTGTCAAAGCTATAATGTTTTGAGAGATATGACTTTAAACAGATGTACTTTTTATAGTTCTTTCCAAATACCACATCAATATCAGGTAAAAATTGTAGTGGACCAGATAAATAGGTAAAGAGGACCATATTCAAGTTTGTTTCAATAGGATCAAACTATTGCAATAGAAGAGATAGACTGAATTTAATTCCTCTGAAACAGAAGGATAACAGAAAGATTTGAAAACAGAGGTGAACAGTGAAAAAGTAATGAAGAGCATCACGGGAGAGGACATGTTGGCCAATGTGATTAGACTTTTGTCTTTGCTAATTGGCTCATCAATTTATACTCCTGTTTTTCACAGAGGTGGGAAATGGGAGCCCTGTCTTTCTTCATGCATGTGTTTCAAAGAGAGGGTTCCAAGATCCTTAAGAAGTTATTCCTGAGGTGTAAAACTAGAAAGAGGCTGGGAGAAGATTTAAACCTAAAGGGACAATGGTAAGTTAAAAGTTCTCTGAAGTAAAGGCTCTAAGAAAAGAGCTCTCTGTCAGGAGCCTAGAGCCAGGAAGAATCTGTTTTAAGTTTTGTTAAGCTGAGGAGGACATTAAGCCTATCTTGGTCATTATATACCTTGTATAGGTTTAATTTCAAGCAAGTAGTTATTACAAGCTAAATGTCTATTTTTTAATATAAACATTAGCTCAGAGATTTTTTTTTAAGAGAACTAGTATCCATAGTAGACAATTTGGAAAATGTTGGTATGATTAATATGGTTATTGAAAAACTGTTACAGATCCTATGCAAAGAGGATAGTTAATATTTTTCTTCCAGAAATAATTTTAAAATATAAAGCCTAATAATGCTAAAATAAAAATACTCTAAATCAATTTTTATTTTTTGTGCAACATTAAAACCTGACTATTGTGAAAAAATATTCATTCTTCTCAATAACAGTTTTTACAACTGCTACTTTATTTCTCATTTCTCTCATTATTACCTGTATAACTATCTATTTGCATTAAAACAACAAAAGCATAAATATAGATGGGACTAAAAATTGAGAGATAAAGTAGGAAATGAGTACATTTGGGAAGAGAACATTAGCAGATAACTTATGTGAAAATGAATAAAACAAGCACATTTATTCCTTAATTCTTACACAGTTTTCTAGTTTCCAGCAATAGTTCAAGAGAAAAACTTCAATCTTGAGTGGTGGCAAATTCATACATATATTCATACAGAAAAGTACTTGTTACATGCAGTAGACAGGATCTGTGCTCTCCCATGTGTTAAAAATGAATTTACTTGCTAGACATGTTTTATAAAGAAAGTTAAAATATAATTGCATTGAAATTGGAAATATTTTTATTAAGAACTTTATATGTCAATGAACACAAAAAATATCTTTAAAAATATAACTGGTAGGGCTAAAAGAGAAATGTAGTGTATTTTAAGACCCTTTGTTGTCTCTTAAAAATCTCTCATACTCAAAACAAGTATCTGATGTAGTAACCGTTGAGATGGAATTTGGATTAATAACAAGTTTTATACTTATTTTTCTGTTTAACATATTTTCTATAAGGTAAACAATGCACAAAATGAATTTTGATTAATTATAAGTTTTAAGGACATGGGTAATTCAGTGTAGTCCACAACAGAAACCATATACTTACTCAGCTTGATATTTCTCCAATGTTCTCATCCATTCTCTTTTCCAAGTAGGAAATATACTCTAAAATATATTGTTATTAACTGATGATAAACATGCAACCTAAAAGTTGTGAATTATATTTCATCTGTGGACCTAACTGAAGACTACAGCTTGTAGAGATAGCCTCTCAGATAAATATCCCTGAGGTAAAGAAGAAGCCAGGATATCTAGGAGTTTTCAACTGAGGGGCGGGGGGGAACAGACTTCTTGAAATTATCCCTTAGTATGTGTTTTAACTATCCAGAGCTTAGTATCCTGTTTTTCTCCACGCTGAATTATCTTCAAGACACAATTGTTGGAGGCAGCTTTACTGGTTGATAGCGTAATGATGGGGTTCTTTACCACTAGCACCACCTAGGAAGCCCTCTGTGTGTATAGATGTATATATTTAAAGTATTGACATTTAGGACAGCCTTTATGAAACCAAATCAGTGACTTCTTGTTTGCTGTGCTTTCCCTTGATAGTGGCAAGAACTAGCAGGAAATTAGAAGTAGCAGAAGAATAAAAATAGGCTGTTTATACTTGCAGGTCCCTCTCAGCATGACCCATGAGATATTTATGTAAATTGGGTGAGTTATGGCTCTTCTCAAGTTGTCCAAATAAGTTCCTTTGGTTCTTCAGAAAATTTCCCTCCCTCCCCTTGTCATTTCAGGTTCTAAAGGTCATAACAACTCTCAAGCTACCAATCTCTGGAGTTACAATCCTGTCTCTGAAATACCTATCCCCACACTTTTGTAGATTACTTGTTTTAAATAAGCTATACTCAACTTTCTTTTTTTCAAGTATTCAATCTATTTTTGAGTGGGTAGGGGGGATCCTAAGCACTGCAATTACTAATACTAGAAGTAGCTTGGAAATAGAACACCTGAGTAGGATTCTGGGCTTGGCTGAGTTCCTTACATATTTTTCCTGTTGATTCTCCACTTTACCCATAATCAAAATATTTGACTTGAGGGGCAGTATGCTACAAACATGTAAAGTAGAAGGAAAATTCATTATCCTGGTCCCAAGATGGATCAAATGAGTATGCTGGTTAGAAGTCTTTAGTTGATAGCCACCAAACTAACACTCATCTCAGTAATGTTCCTAAAATGAGCCTCAATAAGAAAGTCCCCCAATAGCAGATATTTGACTTGCTTTTCTGGTCCTTTACGTTGCATGAAAAGAGAAATGATCTGAATTTAGGATCTACCTGGAAATATGGGACTGATTGGTGGGTTAGCTGAGTCATCAGAGACCAAAAAAGATGAAAGCATAAAATATCATATATTAATGCACATATTAACTCTAATCTTCTTCTGCAAGAATTTTCAAAATTGCAACTAAACAGTGAACAACCATCAACAGAGAAATGCTGGATCCCACCAAAAAAAGATACCCCATGTCTAAGGGCAAAGGAGAAGCCCCAACAAGATGGTAAGAGGGGTGAAACAGTGTTTAGAATCAAACTCCATACCTGCCAGAGATGCTTGGAGGGCTCAAACAAAACCTTGTGTGCACCAGGACCCAGGGACCACACAAGAGACTGAGCCAGACCTACCCTTGAATGTTTGAGTGTCTTCTGCAGTGGCATGGGTCAGCAGTGGCCTACTGCAGGGACAGAGGCTCTGGCTTCAGCAGACCAGGGAGGCATGGCATGTGATGTAAGTCCTCTTGGAGGAGGTTGCCATCAGCCCCACCTAGAGCCACTGAGCAGACGACCCACAAACCAGAGAACAATTATACCAAAGAAGTTTTCTCTCTGTTGCAAAATTCTAGGGCCCACAACAGATTTTCCAACCTGGGATCTGGCAAAGGGACTGAGAAACCCCAAGGAATTTGACTTTGAAGACCAGGGGGACTTGATTACAGAACTTCCACAGGACTGGGGAAAACTGTGTGTGCAACAGGACACAGGAGAAAGGAGCAGTGACCCCACAAGAGACTGAGCCAGACTTGCCTGGCTTGCCTCACAAGCTAGCAAAGTAACACTCAAAATTCCGCAAGCAAGGCTTCAGCAGTGTGTGAACTGAGAATTTCCAGATGTTCAAGCTGGATTTAGATAAAGTAGGGGAACCAGAGATCAAATTACCAACATCTGTTGAATCATAGAAAAAGCAAGAATATTCCAGAAAAATATCTTCTTCATTGACTATGCTAGAGCATTTGACTATGTGGATCACAACATGTGGAAAATTCTTCAAAAGAAGGGAATACCAGAACACCATACCTGCCTCCTGCAAAACCTGTATGCAGGTCAAGAAACAATAGTTAGAACCGGACATGGCACAATGAACTAGTTCCATACTGGGAAAGGAGTACATCAAGGCTGTATACTGCCACGCTGCTTATTTAACTTATATGCTGAGTACATCATGCAAAACACTGGGATGGATGAAGCACAAGCTGGAATCAAAATTGCTGGGAGAAATATCAATAACCCTCAGATATGCAGATGACCATCGTCATAGCAGAAAGTGAAAAGGAACTAAACAGCCCTTTGATGAAGGTGAAAGAGGAGATTGAAAAATTATTTTAAAACTCAACATTAAAAAACTAAGATCATAGCATCCAGTTCCATCAATTCATGGCAAATAGATGAGGAAACAATGGAAACTGAGAGACTTTATTATTATTATTATTTTGGCTCCAAAATCACTGCAGATGGTGACTGCTGCCTTGAAATTAAAAAAGGCTTGTTCCTTGGAAGGAAAGCTATGACCAACCTAGACAGCATGTGAAAAAGCACAGACATTATCAGCAAAGGGCCGTCTAGTCAGTTATGGTTTTTCCAGTAGTCGTGCACGAATGTGAGAATTGGACCATAAAGAAGGGTGAGCACCGAAGAATTGATACTTTTGAACTGTGGTGTTGGAGAAGATTCTTGTGAGTCCCTAGGACTGCAAGGAGATCAAACCAGTAAATCCTAAAGGAAATCAGTCCTGAATATCCATTGGAAGGACTGATGCTGAGGCTGAAGCTCCAGTACTTTGGCCACCTGATGGGAAGAACTGACTCATTAGGAAAACACCCTGATGCTGGGAAAGATTGAAGGCAGGAGGGGAAGGGGATGGCAGAGGATGAAATGGTTGGATGGCATCACTGACTCAATGGTCAGGCATTTGTGCAAGCTCCAGGAGTTGGTGATGGATAGGGAAGCCTGGTGTGCTGCAGTCCATGGGGTTACAAAGAGTTGGACACGACTGAGTGACTGAACTGAACTGAATGCACATATATGGAATTTTAAAACATGGTACTGATGTACCTATTTTCAGGGCAGAAATAAAGACATAGACATAGAGAATGGACAGAGTGAGGGAAGGACAGGGTAGGACAAATGAGAGAGTAACATTGAAATGTATACCTTGCAATGCATAAAATAGATAGCTGGTGGGAAGTTCTTCTATAGCACAGGGAGCTTGGCCTGGTGCTCTGTGATGACTTAAAGGGGGAGAAGGGGAGGTGGGGTGGGAGGGAGGCTGAAGAGGGAAGGGACATATGTATACTTAAGCTGATTCATGTTGTTGTATGGCAGCAATTAACATGACACTGTAATACAATTATCCTCCAATTAAAAATATATTTGAAAAAAGAAAAAGTCATCAGTACTTTTTATGAGAAGTTTTGGGAAGAGGCTGTCAGAGTGGATACAAAATATGAGGAGGCTCCATTTAAAGTAAATGCATAAAAAGTTTCATCTGTGTCAGCATAGATCCTAAATACTTAAGTAGGCAAAAAAAATTTTTTTTTCATTTACTTCTACTAGTTGGAAGCCGATTACTCCACAATATTGTAGTGGTTCCCGTCACACACCGACACGAATCAGCCATGGAGTTACATGTATTCCCCATCCCGATCCCCCCTCCCACCCCCCTCTCTACCCGATCCCTCTGGATCTTGCCAAATTACCTCCCTTGTGGATTTATACAGCTTTTTCCCCAGCCATCCCATCCTTGATCACTTGGCCCACACAAAACTGGCCATAGTGAAAGGCATAAATTTATAGACCTTCTCTTTCCTTCAACAGAGCAAGCTGGGCTTTTGTCACAGCTGTGTGTTCCACCAGCCAACAGCAGAGACAAATCCTGTGCTGGGGATACGGCACCATGCCACAGGATGTTTGTTTACCTGGTTGGAAGTGCGCTGACTGTCTTGGATTGCTTTCTTAGTTTATAGTGTTTCTGTTAGCACTTCCAGTCCTTGGCTGACAAAATTCCTTACTCATTGCCAAAGTAATAATCCGTGGAAAACATTTTTACCTTTCATAGCCAATATTTTAGGCTCAGGATATTTGGAGATTCTAGGACAAATGATTCCCTAAGAAACATAATGCTGTGTGCTAAGTCACTTCAGTCATGTCTGACTCTTTGCAACCCTGTGGACCATAGCTCACCAGGCTCCTCTGTCCTTGAGATTCTCCAGGCAAAAATACTGGAGTGGTTTGCCTTGCCCTCCTCCAGGGGATCTTCCCAAACCAGGGATTGCTTCTGCATCTCATGTCTAGCAGCATTGGCAGGAGGGTTTTTTTAATCACTAGTGCCACATGGAAAGCAACTAAGAAACATCACTAGAGTTTTCATGAACTAGATGTCAAGACTACTTCATGGATTATCTTGGGTTTAGCATGGAGATTCTCTGGCGGGCCACACAGTAAAGAGTCTGCCTGAAATGCAGGAAACGTGGGATCAGTCCCTTGGTCGGGAAGATCTTCTGGAGAAGGAAACAAAAACCCATTCCAGTATTCTTGCCTGGAAAATCCCATGCACAGAGGAGCATGGTGGGCTACAGTACTTAGGGTGGTAAAGAGACACGCGACTGAACAACTTCACTTGCATTTTCAGCATGCAGCTGGGATATCAAGCAGCTAAGGATGTGGCTGTTGTAGATGAAATGACTAATCCCAATACCAACGTTGCTTTGCTGAAATACAATCAGAATAGGGAGGACTATGTTTTTCTGACATTTTCTCAGGTTTTTTGTTTAAGTACTACAATAATTCAGGGAAATAAAAACTAGGGAGATAGGATAAAGACAACATTAGTAAGCCCTCAGATCCCAAAGCAATAAGTAACTGAATTTCTCCCCTTATAACTGATGGGCTAATAGGAGACAGGAGAAGATAAAATAGATGATAGCGGTCAAGGGAGATCACCAACAAAGAGTTGTGACAAACTTTAAGTGGGACATGTGACATTTATGTTCATAGGATTGTTAATCACCCACATACCTTTATTTATTTATTTATTCATGTGTTTATTTACTTATTTATTTTTGCAGCCCTAGAAAGAACACAATAGTGGCTGATATGTTAGGTGTTAGATTGGAGTAAGACTTATGTGTAATTCACATATCAATAAGAAGATTTATGATCGTGGATCTGTGTGAATTCTGCTCATTGAAAGCACATTATATTTACCTGAACTAAAAATTGAATTGATGATAAAGGGAAAAGAGTGTTTTTAACAAATATTTTCTATTTGACATTCCATATGGACTCTTGTTGCCTCATTCCTGCTCTCTTCCTGAGAAGAATGACTTCTATGACACATATTGATGTGTTCCCATACCTTTGACTTCACTTTGATGTCAACCAATGGAAAGCACTGGGGCACACTAGAAAATGTGGGGAGAGAGACACTAGTATATTAATTTCCCTGGCTTTTTTCCAAAATAACCATTAAATACTTCATGTACTGATTAATGAAGCAAGCAAAAAGGTAGACATACTATAAAATGTTCTTAAATGATTGATTTTTCTTTACAAGTCTTTTGGTTAAAAACACAAATATTTGCTTAAGAAAAACAAATTGTTTATAAATAACCAATGATTTATAATTTATTTTCATATTTATAATATCAAAACCCATCATCCCATCAACATGTTTACACTATGAAGTAAGAAACATTGATTAATAATTAATATGTTTATGGAAAGATAAAGTAGCAGTTAGAAAACTACTTCTAATAGGATTACTTTCAAATCCTTGTCATTATGTTTGTCATCTGTTGCCTGTTAACCTAAGCAATATTTTAAGAATACCTTAATCACTTCCTCCAATAGAGGATGCTATTAATAATGATTTAGTTTGCCTTTTTTTTAATTTTTCATGATAAATATCTTTATTTCTCTTGTGAGACAAATAGAAGTAAGTTAGTAAGAAAAATGAAAGAAATATAAGACATACATCCTGAAGTATCTTAGACAAAGAGTAAAATATATGGTGAATTTCATTTAGTTATGAGTTTGTAATATGTGCCTGCGTTTCTGAAACATTTGGCACCAGCAACTGAATGTTGTCAGTAATCTACCTTTCAATTCCACTTTCCTTTCTGTGTTTTTCAGACAAGCTATTTCATGTTATTTGAACATAGACTTTTGTAGTTCTTAGAAACAGTGGCTTTATTGTATATTTCTGGAACAAATAAATATAGGCAGAAATTCCTAGTAATATAATGTAAAGCTACTGTTAGAAACTTATGGTTGAAATAGGGAAGCGGATTGGAAAGGGAAGTCACTTTCTTTAAAGGAAGAGATGGAAAATTGATAGGCAGAGTTAACAGAAGCATTCAACAAAAGATAAAAGTTGGGGAAATATGTCCAACATTTTTTTTTCCAAAATAAAATATTTTCAGTTTATGAGACTGCTCTTCAAATATAGGTTCAAGTACAGCAGAGTATTGCCAATGCAGACATTTATAGCACTGCTTCAATTATAGTCTATAAGTGCCTTCACAGCATAAATGTTTTTATGATTGACGTGGAGAGAGTGGTAAAGAGTGAAGGTGGATGCAATGGATTTCTGGTGCAATAAATTTTGTGCAATTCATAAATACACTAAGAAGACTGTTGTATCAAAAAATAAATATATAGGACATCAAACATCTTATTTTACAGAAGCATGTTTGTCCTCTGCTATACTAGTATTGTTAGAACACATTCACAAAGAAAAGATGTTGTTTTGGAACCTTCCCATGACACATTTGTAGGTCCTGCTGATGGCAGAAACAGGTTTTGTCTTTCCTCTTCGTAGAATTGAACTTGATGATGAAACTACTCCACTTATCTATAATTTTACTTTATAATAACTTTCAAGATTTCAGAGGCTAAAGACAGCATCATTTCTATGATGCAATCATGAATAAGGTTGAATGACCCAGGAGAATTACAGCTTTGATTCATTTGTTTTGTAGACTGCTGCGTTTGCAACAAAATACTCAGTCAAGAGATGATCTATCTCTTTACACTAAAATCCCCTCCTTAAAAACCTGTGATTTTAGGCACTCACTGTTCCTTAGCTTTCCCTTTAGGTTGCTGATAACAGCTTTCATGTGAAATAAACTGTGACACCAAAAATATGCCAGGATATTGCTCTAGGCTTTTTTAGATCACCAAAAAATATGCTGTTTTTATGATCATTGAGTTCTTGTGCTTTGTGTCTTTTACTAAGTCAAGTATTAATCTCATACATATAGTATTATTTTAAAATTATCAAAAAATTCAATTTATAAATAGTTTATTTTAAAAGTTGATATATTTCACATATAAATGTTATATCACAGAAATACCCAATATACACAGAAAAAAATTCACCCAAACAGCAACCCAGAGAGGCTAAAAATATTTTAAAAAAAAAAGAAGGAGAAGAAGAAAGGTAATACATCTGAACATACTTTTATGTTTACCAAGAAATTTGGCACTTTAGAAAAATAATTTTTAATGTAAGATAATAATTAGATAATATACATATACACATATTAGAATGAAATAACATGATATATATAAAATTTTACAGAGATTTTGGCCCTTTTGCATAATTTTAAATTAACTTATCATATGTATTCATATCTTTTTGATGACTACAGTGGTTTGAAATGAGTTGTAGTTACAAATCAAAGAACACCAAGGATTGCCAGCAACCACCAGCAATCTGGAAAAGGCAAGAGAGGAGTATGAACCTGCCAACAACTTGATTTTTGAATTCTAGCCTCCAGAAATGTGAGACACTAAGTTTCTGTTGTTTTCAGCCACAAATATTTACTACAGTTTTCTACACCACCTCTGGGAAACTCATACAGTCATCACTATGATGCTTGAAAATATACACATATAAAATAATTATTTTTGGAGAACATTTCACATGTTATGTAAGCAGTGATTAATTTTACTCTGAAAACTAAAATACAGAGGAAACTGTGAAGATGCCACCATTAAAAGAAATAATATGTATACATGCTTTGTGAGTGTATGACCACTTATTATGAAAGAGACGTGGTAGGTTGGAGGAAGTCATCAAGAGGATGTGACTATGAGTTCACCTGTGTGATATACTCAAGTCAGAGGCTCCTCAGCCCTCCCCTGACCTTGAAACACACACTCCACCCATCACTCCCACAATAGGAGCTGTTCCAAGGACAATGTGTTATAGAGACCATCTGGATTGTATACATCAGGGGTCCCAACCTCTAGGATCTAATGCCTGATGATCTGAGGTGGAGCTGATGTAACACTAATAGAAATAAAGTGCACAATAAATGTAATGTGCTTGAACCAAACCAAAACCATCGCCATCCGTATCTGCAGAAAACTTGTATTCCATGAAACCCATCCCTGGTGCCCAAAAGGTTGGGGACCTCTGGTGTACATGACTGAACCCAGTTAAGGCCTCTGTATAAACTGTTAAGATTCTGAAAGTTGAGCACAGTGATCTACTTCTCCTATGGCCTCCTAAGTCTTGTATGTAAGTTCCCTTGCTTATTAAAACCACCAGCAACTGGTCTGGAGTGGTCTGCCTCTTTCTTTGGTTTCTCATTCCCCTTGTTTATGGGCCAGTTTTCAAACTAGAGTGTAATAATCCATGAGCTCAGGTGCTTGCACTCAGTAATCTGGGCTAATTTTGCTTTGCAAAATGAAACAAAGGATCAGCTAATGGTTTATATGCCTGAGTGCTCAGTAGTGTTCTACTCTGCCATTTCCTCCTCCAGGGGATCTCCCCTACCCAAGGATCTAATCCATGTCTTGTGTCTCCTGCATTGGCAGGCAGATTCTTTACCAGTGGATCGCCTAGGAAACCCGATGGTTTATATAGCAAAATATAGCTGTCCACTTGCTATTTAAATACATGTATATTTGCAGGTCAGGTTTTTTTTTGTTTTTTTTTTTTTCCTATTTCAAGCTTTTGTTTTCAGTGCATATTGGGAGAATAACTTATGCCTTAATAAATAATCTTTGTATTTATTACCTGCAATAGCTATTAAAATAAGTAAATTATATAAAAGTGAAACAAATTAATAAAAGCAGTTGTACAATATCCTTCTATTACAAATTTAAGAAAAAAGGAGAGAGAAGAAAAAACAAAACTGCAGACTTCATCAAAGTTCAAATAAAGCCAAGTTTATCAAGCCATCTCTAAATGCTCCCAATCAAGGATTGTAATTTTTTCCTCCTCTAACTTCCAATAGCGTAATTATTTATTCAAATGGGAGTTATTCTCACCCATTGTTGTCTGCATATAATGTATTCAACTACTCAATTATCTCTGCCTCTGGAATTTAACATTCTAAAGCTAGTTCATGACTTCATTAAGATGAAATTCACAAAAGCAGATTATATTATCTGTGTTCAACATACTTTGTTGATTGAGTGAATATAGATCACCTAAATTTAACATGAAATTTAAAGATACTTGCTCCTTGGAAGGAAAGCTATGATCAACCTAGACAGCATATTAGAAAGCAGAGACATTCCTTTGCCAACAAATTTCCATCTAGTCAAATTTATGGTTTTTCCAGTAGTCATGTATGGATGTGAGAGTTGGACTATAAAGAAAGCTGAGCACTGAAGAATTGACGGTTTTGAATTGTGGTGTTGGAGAAGACTCTTGTGAGTCCCTTAGACTGCAAGAAGATCCAACCAGTCTATCCTAAAGAAAATCAATCCTGGATATTCATTGGAAGGACTGATGCTGAAGCTGAAACTCCAATACTTTGGCCACCTGATGCAAATAACTGACTCACTAGAAAAAACCCTGATACTAGGAAAGATTGAAGGCAGGAGGAGAAGGGGACAACAGAGATTGAGATGGTTGGATGGCATCACCAACTTGATGGACATGAGTTTGAGTAAGCTCTGGGAGTTGGTGATGAACAGGGAATCCTGGCATCCTGCAGCCCGTGGGGTTGCAAAGAGTGAACACAACTGAGCAGCTGAACTGAACTAAAATTTACCATGGAGTTGTATCTCAATAAGCTCTTTGTAAGTTGAAAATATTGTAGGTCAAAAATAAATTTAATATACCCAATCTGCTGAATATCTTAGCTTAGACTAGTCCATATTAAACATGCTAAGAACACTTACCCTGGTTTGGGGGTCAATTATGTGGTTTTAGTTTTTTACATACCCAAAGCATATGTTTAACATAAATATCACTCCATAACATGACATCAAAAACAATTTTTTAACTTCAGTGAATACAGTGGAGCTTAAATTCATGTCAATGTATGGCAAAAATCACTACAATATTGTAAAGTAACTAGCCTCCAATTGAAATAAATAAATTAAAAAAAATAAAATAAAAACTGCCACACTAAAAAAAAAAAGGAAAATTAAAAATGAATGCAGATTTCACTTTTTTATAGTTTTCAAACTAATTCTTAGAGCTGGAAGGAAATAATATTTAAATTTCTGCACCCTAAAATTACAGAAAGTGTTAGTTGCTCAGTCATGTTTGACTCTTTGCAACTGCATGAACTGTAGCCCGTCAGGCTCCTCTGTCCGTGGAATTCTCCAGGCAAGAATACTGGAGTGTGTTGCCATTCCCTTCTTCAGGGGATCTTTCATACCAGAGATAGAACCTGGGTCTCCTGCATTGCAGGCAGATTCTTTACTATCTGAGCCACCAGGACTCAGATGCCTACAGAGGCCAAATAAAAATTATTATAAGTAATAATTTAAACCTATGGAGGCCAAATATAAATTATTATAGGTATACTTAATACTCAAAATAATTTGAATGAACTCAGATTAGCAAGAATATTTGAATCTATCTCTTTTGCCTTTTGGATATGTTGGGGGGGGGGGGGTGTAATTACTTTGGTTCTGTCTTGCTGCAGCAAAAATTTGAAATGGCAGACCAGTGTTACAGCTCTATTTCAGCTCAGTTTTATTAGGCAAACAAAGGGAAATACATCCACGAGAAG
Organism: Dama dama; assembly: GCF_033118175.1. NCBI lineage: Eukaryota > Metazoa > Chordata > Mammalia > Artiodactyla > Cervidae > Dama > Dama dama. Next base: position 62,937,887 of record NC_083710.1, on the reverse strand, counting down.
TGAGGGCCGGCCAACCCAAAAGAAGAGAGGGGCTCAATTTTGGCTCCTCTTTACATATGCTTCTTCTCCTCCCCCTGAGCCTGCCTTATGTAAATTAGACTAGCCAGGATAGTTGTTTGTTTCACCTGAAGGTCTCACTCTGGTCCTCGGCTTTTCTTTTGTTCTATTTTTGCAGGCTTTTCCTTTCTTTGTCTTTTAGCCACTGCCATTTTGGACTCTTTTTTCCTATTCTAACTACCTAACATTCCCACCTCTAGAGATGGGAGGCCCAATTCTTTGGGAGGAGGGGCATTGAGGTCTCTCTGGCTACTTCCTGCTGAGCTGGGATGGCGAGGGGCATTGGGCCTCCACCTCTTGCTAGTCTCAAGTCTCAGAGTCCTTACCACTGTGTTGATCTAAGGGTGAGTGATATTTTCCATGTAGTTTTATATATCCTTGTTGAACTGGCACTGCATGTTGATCTGGACAGAGATAAAATGGGTTAGACAATTGATAATACATGGAGTAACCATAAGCAGCATCAATATGGTGATAACAGGGATTAGTAGGGGCATTAGCCAACTCCAAAGTCCCCCTTGCCAGAAGGGTCCCTTCAGAGAGATTGTAGCCACCCTAAGGACTCTCCAGATTGTTCTTTGAGATCCCATAGGATCTGAATGTTTTTCTTGAGGACTGTGAGACTTTCTTTAACTTAGCTAGAGGCATTTATCCAGAAACAACATGTCTCATTCAAGATAGCTCAAGCCCCTCCTTGTTCAGGGATCAGGAGATTTATCTCTGGTCTATTTTGGAGTACAACCCTTGCCAAACCGTTTTGGCTCTTTAGAGCTGTCCTGAGAAATCTTATCCCCAGAAACTTAATTTGGGGGGTGTTCATTAGAATGGCACTAATCTGTAGTCCTGAATAGATCTCCCAGGGGCTCACATGTGTATTGAGTGTCCTCTTCTGTTTTCTTCCATGACTTGACTCATGAGTAGTGAATCTAGGAGTCATGTCCTGGTACCTTGACTGCTGTGAAGGTAGAAAGTATTACAGGGTAGGGACCCTTCCATGCAGGCTGGAGTTGAGTAGTTGGGAATCCATATTTCCAGACTTTAATTAGGGCTTGAGTCCCTGGAGCATATAGGGGTGGCTCTTTAGAATCTTTTGGGTCCTAGTTGACACCCCACATGCATATATCTTGTTGGAATTGCCCAATAGCCATGGTATAAGACTGGAGGGTCTGAGCCTCTGGATCTAGGAAGAGGTCACTGACATAAGCAAAAGGTCCCCCATATAGTATCTCATAAGGACTAAGACCAACCTGTTCCTTAGGGGCAATACGGGTGCGGAGGAGAGCTATTGGTAAAGCCTCCTTCCATCCCAGGGAGGTCTCATGGGTTATATTTTTTATCGCTGATTTTAAGAATGCAAGCTGACTCTTTCTACTTTTCCTGAAGACTGAGACCTCCAGGCACAATGGAGATAATAAGTAATGCCCTATGCTTTAGAGACCCCTTGGATAACCTTAGAAGTAAATGATATCCCATTGTCACTTTGTAATGACCTAGGGAGACCAAATCTCAGAATGATTTCATGGAGCAGTTTTTTACCACCTCCTCAGCCTTCTCAGTCTGGGTGGGAAAGCTTTCAGTCCATCCTGTAAATATATCTATCATGACTAGTAGGTATTTATACCCTTGAGAAACTGGCATGTGGGTGAAGTCCATCTGCCAATCCTTTCCTGGGTAGGTAGCACAGGAGGACAGGCTGGGCCAGCTGGGGTCTTCAAACTCCTTGGGGGTTGTTTAATTGGCAAGTGGGACAAGAGGAGACCACTCGCCTTATGGTTATTTGGAGGCCTGATCCTCTGAAGGGCTTTTCTAGTAATCTTTGGAGGGCCTTCTCCCCTCAATGAATGCTGGCATGTTAGGAGTTAACCAACTTCCACTTGAGGTTTCCAGGCAGAAAGAGGAGTCCATCCTTTAGCAACCACCCCATATGATCTTCTTGAAAGCCCTCATTCTTAGCTTTAAGAATCTCACCTTCAGTATATGAAGGCTGCTGCTGCTGCTAAGTTGCTTCAGTCGTGTCCGACTCTGTGCGACCCCATAGACGGCAGCCCACCAGGCTCCTCCGTCCCCAGGATTCTCCAGGCAAGAACACTGGAGTGGGTTGCCATTTCCTTCTCCAATGCATAAAAGTGAAAAGTGAAAGTGAAGTTGCTCAGTTGTGTCTGACTCTTCACGACCCCAGGGACTGTAGCCTACCAGGCTCTTCCGTCCATAGGATTTTCCAGGCAAGAGTACTGGAGTGGGTTGCCATTTCCTTCTCCATCAGAATATGAAGGGATTTCTGGAAAATTAGTCTTCAGAACCAAGGTGGCAACCCTTATTAGGTCATTGGTCTGCAATGCTGCTCTCTTAGCTGCCTTATCGGCTGGTAGGTTCCCTCATGCTACTTCTATGCTCCCTTTTTGGTGTCCTCTACAGTGGGAGACTGAAACTTCAGCAGGCAGATGGACTGCCTCCAAGAGCCTAAGGATTTGATCACCATATTTGACTGGGGACCCTCGGGTGTTCAAGTGACCTCTTTCTTTCCAAATAGCAGCATGTGCGTGTAGCACCAGAAAGGCATACTTGGAGTCAGTGTAAATGGCTATTTTTCCTTTTCCCATCTCTAAAACTTGAGTCAAATCTATGAGCTCAGCTAATTGGGCTGAAGTACCTGGTGGCAAAGGTTTACCCTCTATGGTCTCAAAATTGGATACTACTGCATATCTGGCTCTTCTTTTTCCATCCAAGAGAAAGCTGCTTCTATCAGTTTACCAGATTTCCTCAGGATTGGTCAGAGGATCTTCTGACAATCCCTCTCGGGGTTTTGTCCAGCGGTCCAAAGTTTCTAAGCAAGAGTAAAATGGGAGAGAGCCCTTGGGGGTAGGCAGGAGCATAGCTGGGTTAAGAACCTCACAAGGGGATATAATGAGGCCTGGATTTTCCATCAGCACTACTTGATATCTGAGGATCCTTTGATCAGACATCCATAAATGGCCTCTCTCATTCAGGAGTTGTTTCACTTGGTGGCTGGTAAAAATAGATTGCTCCCAAGAGAGAGTTTTAAAGCATCTTCTATCAGGACTGCAACAGTTGAAAGATTTCAAAAGCAGGGAAAAAATCTCTTCCTGATAAGGGAGTCAGATACTCAGGGACCACCAGAAACTGGTTGGAAAATATTTGGCTATCCCAGCAACAAAGAAGTGCTTAGGTGAATCGTTTTGTAATTTTTTTCCTGTAGCACCCAAAATGGCACAGGTTTGGGAGGAGAAGGCTCCAGAGTAGGAGGTCAGGACAGAGTAGGCAGCCCCTGTGTCAACTAAGAAATTCTAGGACCTACCTGCCATATCCAGTTGCACCCTTGGCTCCAGCCCCATGATGGTTATCCGTGACAGTCAGGTTGGCTGGAGTGGGCTGCTTCAGTCCTGTTGAACCATCATGAGTGAAGGCTTGGTGCTTGACCTTGAGGCTCTTGGGTCCCAAAGGCAGACTGCCACCCATTGTCCCAATTGATGACATTTGTAGCAAGTCATTTTAGGAAACTTGCCACTGTTTGGACACTCTTTGGCCTGTTGTCCCATCTGTCTATAGATTAGGCATTTGCCTTGTTCCTTGTCCTTCAAGGACTCAGGGTTTGCTATAGGGCTTCCCTGGAGGGAGGACAGCGTCTGGGCATGCCTTATGTCTTTCCTTTTCTCCCTTTGCTGGGGCTTGTCTTCCCTCTCCTGTTCTGTTATAATAGGTGTTGGTGGCTGTTTGGACCATATCAACTAAAGAGGCAGCAGGATCCTGCTACTGTCCTGTTGGGACAGGAATCTTTACTTTAAAATGACTTGTCCCTTGTAAGAGTCTAAGTCCAGATTGGTAAACTTTTGGAGGGCCTCTTTTAGACTTTCCAGAAAGATGATAGGGTTCTTGTTGGACTACTGAGTTATTGTTGAAACCTGGCACAGTCCCACAACTAATAGGGTTCTTTTTATTTCCATGTGTGGACTTCCTTAGGGTGAGTCTTTCTGAAGCTTATCCTACACAGTACTGCTGCAACCTGAGAGCCAGGCATCCCCCAGGTGAGGGTGCAGATCCCCAGGCAAGTTGAGGTGTGGCAGCCTCCTGGACTTCAAATCCCCAGGCAGGTCGAGGCACTTTGGCCTCCTGGGACCCCTGGACTGGTGGATCTCTGAGCAGGTTGGGGCGTGACAACCTTTCAAGGACAAGATCCCTAGGCAGATCAAGGCATGTTGACATCCTGGGACCGCCGGACTAGCGGATCCCTGAGCAGGTTGAGGTGTGACAACCTTCCGGGGACCGGATCCCTAGGCAGGTCGAGACTGGTCGCCCTCCTGGGAACCCCAGGCTGGAGTTGGGCATCCCCAAGGTCTCCAGCATGACCAGTGCTGGGTAGGATTAAGGGGTTGCAATCTTAACTCATTGCTGGTTTGTCCACCATGGATGGGATTAGATACCATGATGTAAAGCAATCCAATCCTGTGCCCTGAGACTGGGAACCTGGCAAAATAGCATAAGCCTTATCCTCTTATTGCTCTGAAGGAATGTAAGTCACTGATTTCCTCCCCTAGCCCTCCATAAGAGCAGCTTAGGGTGTTTCCAATGGTAAACATTTCACTCCCATAGACCCACTTTAGGTAATAACAGAAGTAATGACAAAGGAGTGTTAGGGGCTTTAAGAGTATTTTAGTAATAAGCAGGGTGGAACAATGTTGCCTACAAGGGGGCAGGGTCCTGGTTGTAGGAGTTAGTAAGTAGCTTGAGAACAAATTGATAAGAGGCAACAGACCAGATGTTCCATAAAAATGGAGTAGAGATTTGATCCAGGGGTATGTTTGTAACTTTAGGTGAAGGGTGGTAAAGGTTTGGGGTCAAACGGCCTGCAGGGATAACTCCCAAAGTGGCAAACATTATCCCCAGAAGCCCAATTGCCCTTGAAGGGAATGCCACCAACAGATGGACATCTACCAGACATTCTGTGCCTATCACCCACTCTAGAGGGTTCACTGAAAGATGCTGTTACACATCTTGTAGGAAATATGGAAGATGAAGGCCTGAGTATCTAGAGTAATTTGATATTTTACAGTATTTCCCTTCCAAGAGCCAGCTATTTTCTGGTTGTCCCTCCAGAAGATTGTAGAGGCAACATTGTGGACCTGGACAGGGCTCAGGAAAAGAGCATGAAACAGGAGGGAAGGGGTAAGGCACAACTTTTGAAAGAATGGCATAGCCCAAGGACAAAACATAAATCCATTAAAATCAAACCTGTCCAGGATGACAGACAAGTCAAGTTCAACTAAACCTTGATCCTCAATCTGCAAGCTAAATGACATGGCCAGAGGTGCCATGACATTTCCAAGGCACTATCAAAAGATCTAGGAATGGGTGGTTCCCCAATTGTTGGAATGATCCTCCCATTCAATAGCATATGAAATCACCCAGCTCACAAAAACTAACCACACATGGGATGAATACCTCCTAACTTAACCAGAAGTCTTCTGGCATCTGAGACTGAGCTGCATGAGCTTTCTGCTGAGTTTATTTTTGCTGTCCCAGTTTCCAGCACGCTGGGCTTCTTGTCACTTCCATTGCACTGGATTTGCTTTGCATTCAGCTTCCACTGTGTGAGCTTTCGCTGAGTTGGGCTTCTGCTGTGCTTGGCCTCTGCCTCATGGGGGCCGAGTGGAGGTTGTTTCAGCCAGGTTAAATCTGAGAAATGACACCAGATATGTCAAGGGAGTGTGTAATTACCTCGGTTCTGTCTCGCTGCAGCAAAAATTAGAAATGGCAGACCAGTGTTACAGCTCTGTTACAGCTCAATTTTATTTGACAAGCAAAGGAAAATACATCCTCCAGGCGTGAGGGCAGACCAACCCAAAAGAAAAGAGGGGCTCAATTTGGCTCAACTTTGGCCCCTCTCATTATATATTTTTCCTCCTCCCCCTGAGCCTGCCCTATATAAATTGGGTTAGCTAGGAGGGCTGTCTGTTTCACCTCATGTTCTCACTCCAGTCCTTGGATTTTCTTTGCTCCATTTTTGCAGGCTTTTCCTTTCTTTGTCCTTTGGCCACCATTTTGGACTCCTTTTTCCTAATCCTATCTCTTTTTCCTATACCTAACACTTATATGCATTTTAATACTAATGGGAGTTTTGTAGAATTAGATACTATAATAGGAAGATAGCTTAAGAGTTGTTATAAAAGTTTATATCTTGCTGTCTAATTTGAACCAGCAGATTTCCTGACTCCGATAGCATTGTGAAGTTGTGTGACTAATGGTAGTTATAACTTACAAAGGTAAGTTCCGTGTTTGCACATTTTATCTTGAGAAACTATGAACAAAAAATGAGGTGGGGGAGGAAAGGGGAGGATTATCCTGGTATCAGTAACATGTACTATGTTTTTGTAAGGATTAAGTAAGAATCTGTCGTGTATTCAATAGGTATTAAGGAAATTCTGTGTTAATAATAAGCATTATAAAACCAAGATGACTTCATAGTTATATAGAAATTTGATTGAAAAAACTATAAGACTAATTTCTTCTAATTCAGCAATCTATAGATTAACTTGTAAAATTGTAATACCTTTGCCATTATTAAATTTCTAGGTATGCAAAACCTTAGAATGAGATGCTCATTGGAATGTAAAATGATACATCAGGCTTTCTTCTATTGGTTAGGATGTACTTTTTAAATCAAAATTGTTACTGTTGCATGTAATCACTTTTATGTGCATGTAATTCAGGTAGTGTCAATAGAAAAATGAAAGTGTCAAGGAGTTTTTCAAGTCAGTATGCACAAACATACTGAAACAGATTTTGCATATATGATAGTTAAACTCCCACCCAAGGAATTATTAATGCATCCTTAGCAGCTGCTACTTTTTTTATTTGAGGAAAAAGTGAGAATAAGATTTGACATCTTGCAAGTCACATGAACCAATCTGAAAAATTGATTAAGGCATGAAATTGAGTCACTATTACCCAAATTAGTAGATTATTAAAAGAGATATAAATATGCATGGTGAAATGCTAAATCTATTTTAAAGATTTTGATGACTTACACAACCATGAAAGCTGTCAATAAAAAGACATTTTACAATAGTAAAAATCTACTTAATAAAATATTGTGTATTGTTGACAGTTTTATTTCCACTAAGCTTTTCACTGTGATTTCAAAAATATTATATTATTTTAAAAATACTAAATTGTATAAGTATCATATTTGAAAACTGTTCAAACATTGTAGAAAACTAAATAAGTATTAAAATATTCAATGCTCACTATTTTCATCTAATTTTTTAAATTCAAAAATATCCAAAAGTGTTTATGTATTTACATAACCTCAACGTTTTATTACTAAAGTCCATATATTTGAAGTTATATTATTCTTTACTTATAAGTAAAATAACTTGATTAACCATTATCTTTTTTAAACTGGGTGTTCAGTTCAGTTCAGTTCAGTTCAGTTCAGTTCAGTTGCTCAGTCGTCTCCGACTCTTTGCGACCCCATGAATCACAACACGCCAGGCCTCCCTGTCCATCACCAAATCCCACAGTTTACTCAAAGTCATGCCCATCGAGTTGGTGATGCCATCCAGCCATCTCATCCTCTGTTGTCCCCTCCTCCTCCTGCCCCCCAATCCCTCCCAGCATCAGGGGCTTTTCCAATGAGTCAACTCTTCACATGAGGTGGCCAAAGTATTGGAGTTTCAGCTTCAGCATCAATCCTTCCAATGAACATCCAGGACTGATCTCCTTCAGGATGGACTGGTTGGATCTCCTTGCAGTCCAAGGGACTCTCAAGAGTCTTCTCCAACACCACAGTTCAAAAGCATCAATTTTTCAGCACTCAGCTTTCTTCACAGTCCAACTCTCACATCCATACATGACCACTGGAAAAACCATAGCCTTGACCAGATGGACCTTTGCTGGCAAAGTAATGCCTCTGCTTTTTAATATGCTATCTAGGTTGGTCATAACTTTCCTTCCAAGGAGTAAGCATCTTTTAATTTCATGGCTGCAATCACCATCTGCAGTGATTTTGGAGCCCAAAAAAATAAAGTCTGACACTGTTTCCACTGTCTCCCCATCTATTTCCCATGAGGTGATGGGACCAGATGCCATGATCTTAGTTTTCTGAATGTTCAGCTTTAAGCCAACTTTTTCACTCTCCTCTTTCACTTTCATCAGGAGGCTTTTTAGTTCCTCTTCACTTTCTGCCATAAGGGTGGTATCATGTGCATATCTGAGGTTATTGATATTTCTCCCAGCAATCTTGATTCCAGCTTGTGCTTCTTCCAGCCCAGAATTTCTCATGATGTACTCTGCATATAAGTTAAATAAGCAGGGTGACAATATACATCCTTGATGTACTCCTTTTCCTATTTGGAACCAGTGTTAGAAATATACAAATCTATAGTATTTGTGATACTAGGTATAAAATGACTATATGACCTTAAATATATTTTAATTTATGAGCAATTATTTTAACATGCAAAAATAACAGTTTATATAATTTAAAAATTATCTAGCCTCATTTTCAATCCATATTTTATACTACAAATACTTAAATGATTAATGTACTTTTTACTTGCCTATTACATTGAGTAACTAACTTAATGACTTTCACCTAAAATGTTAATATATTAGCCACTTTAAAATTTTTTTTTGAAAAAAAAAATTTCTTTTTGAAACGTTTTTCTTTTGCACATATAACATGAAGAGTGTATTTGCTTTCTTTGTAGTCACTTATCATTATTAGTGAAAATGAAAAGTATTTGCTGAGAAATTCCAATATTATGGTTTTCCAGTTTCAGGCATCCCTTCTCAGATTGTTCTGGATGTGTAATAGAGAAAAAATTGCCCCCGAAGATAGTGCTTAAATCATTGACTATTTACAGCTGATTTCTCTCTCCGATCTCTCTCATACACTACCAGTCAAAAGTCACCTGAAGGTACAATTCAGTCTGATATACAATATGCTTTCTTCATGCAAATATCTGTTGCATGGGCTGGCCTGGTGTAACAGTCGCAGCTGATCAGTAATCTCTCTCATTCCCATTCATTCTCTCTCTCCCTCTGTCTCTTCTCCTTAACTCCCTCTATCCTTATCCCTTCTTACCTCCCTCTCCACAATTTCTCCAAGCTACTAGTAGTCATTCTGGAAAGTTTGTATCTTTGGCCAATATTTTTTAGATGGATAAAAAACACTAGTGGTTATTTGTAATAGTCATTTGACCAACAGTGATTAGAAGATATCTTTTGTTTGAAACACATACTTAGGTTAAATAAAAATGCAAATATTTTATATGCATCTATATTCAGACAAATTTGCAGTATGTCATTCAATATATCTGCAAAGATTCCTGGAACTTTAATTTTACAGAATTTTTGTGTATCGGTATAACTTTTCTATGAGTCTTAAAAAGTTTCAAGCTTAGTTGTAAAATATATATCTTAATGTAAAAGAAATAGTATGGATATTAGCATTACTCCTACTGAAAAATATTCCAAAGAATAATAGATGTAAAGAAATAATTTTTCTCTAAGTAGAAGTTCATGTGCAGAAAATTCTACCTCATCCTGTGAATTTTCATGCTTCTATATTATGTCTGAACAAAATGCAATACTGTATGTTACATTGCTGTAGTAATTTAATTAGAATCATATAATTAAATATAATAAAATGTGTATTTTGAAATTCAGACAACTTCTAAGTAGTTCTTTAAGAATGAAATGACAAACGATTTTCAAAGTAATTTATTTACCCATGACAATTTATTCAGAGGTGATAATTATTACCTCTTATAATTTAGTATGTTACAGTAATTTAATTTATAATGTTTGATTTCATGAGTTCTAGTGTGCTATTTGCTTTAATATTCAATTGGTAACACTAAGTAATATTAAAGTTATTCTATATACAATGTAGTTGTTTTATAGAAGAAAGAAAATTTAAGAATCATCATATGATTAAGAACTGAGATAGGAACCAAAAATTGCAGCTGCTGCTGCTAAGTCACTTGAGTCGTGTCCGACTCTGTGTGACCCCATAGACGGCAGCCCACCAGGCTCCCCCGTCCCCGGGATTCTCCAGGCAAGAACACTGGAGTGGGTAAAAATTGCAGCAGTAGTGTGCTAAAAAGATATTTGTTCTCTTAACAGTGGAGAGGTCATTCTTAGAGAGCTAATAAACAGGCACAGCAGGAGATACCTACAAAGACATAATTTCTGGAAATCAGATTGATGTAAGCTACTCTTGATCACCCACAGGCACCCCAATTATCTAGAATTACTACCCCAATTAAACACCTGTCTTTACAGTTGCCTGTCATTAGGCTCGATTTGATAAGATGGGAAAGTCCCAATTAAGAGGAGTCCCTAATTAAGCACACTTTATGTAGAGCAAACTGATTACTTCCAAAATATATTTTTTCCTATCCTAACTTCAATAGCATTCTTATCCATTACTTATATTTTTCCACTTAAGTAGTTATATAATATTTTTCTCAAAAATAATTTTTACTGGAGTAAATCACTTGGCAGAAATGGATCAAATATTTGAAAATTCTTTTCTCTTACCACTAAGCTAAAATCACTGTATATAAGATTTTATTCTCTGATAGTTTTTAATAGTTTTTATTGTATTTATTTTGGATTTTCTATGTAATACTTAAATTTGCATTTAAATTTAAACCTCTTAAAATCATAGATAGCTATCATATTTTGTGTAACGTTTGTGAAGCTGATGCAATATTGTTCACCTAGTGCATATTTTATTCCTGTTATATTTTACAAGTTATTAAAACTAGTCAGATTAATTGGTTAAAACTGAGACTTTGAAACTAAAATCCATAGATTTCTAATTATTCAGAAGTTCTAATTATTCATGCATTATTAACTGGAATGAAATATATCATTGGGAGGAAAGAAGTTGCACAAAAGCTAGTCTCCAAGCCTCTCACACCAACTGTACCAATAGAAACATAATTATTATTTAACTTTTTAAATTCAATGAGTTTTAGAAGAAAGTTCAGAAGTCAGTATATTATGTATTTAGTCTTATGAAACAAATCTTAAAATGAGTTGGCTTAAAAAACCGAAATCATCTATTGTCTTATGTGTTAATAGGGTATGGGATTTTGATTTTGGTTGATTGTGAGGTTCTGGCTAGGGCACCTCCACAAGATTGTGGTATGTACCATCTTGACTGTAGTCTTTTTATATCACACATACATATGTAGGATTAATTGCCACAGAAGTCATACAAAAGTAACTTTATGTACGTGGGAAGTTGGTGCTGGTGGTTGGCTCAGAGCCTTGCTTCTTCTATATGTGGACCTCTTTAAGGTTATTTAAGTGTCATCTCAGCATGGAAACTAGCTAACATCAGAGCAAGAGATTCAAGCAACAAACTAGAAATTTCAATACTTTAATGTTAACCTCATATTCCGCTGATCATAGGGGACAGCCAGCCCCGGTGTACAGCATAGGAGAAAACTACACAATTGCATCACTAAGGCAATCATTGTGACTATCATGGAAGTAGGTAGCTTAGTGCTTGCTTGCCCGAATTCTTTGATCAAATTTTCAAGGTTCGACTTTCAATTCCATTGTTCAAGTATGTGACTTTAGGTAGCATATTCAACAATTATCTTTTGATTTTCCCATATTTAAAATAGAAATTACAGTATTAATTTTCTCATAATATTCATGAACACTTAATAATATTCAAAAAGAATGTTTTAAAGAAAGACTGAGAAAAGAGTGAGTTTTCTATATATGAATGCTACTTCTATTTTTATTTTTACAGTGATATCAGGAAAAAGCATATGCTTTTTTAGAGGCTAAAGCATAAATGTATACTGTTGCCATCAACATAATATTTTATTGAGTGTAAATGAGCTAGCAAATACATTTTCTATGATGAATAATAGAATAGTGAAATAAATGATCTAATGAAGGTACATTTTATAGAGAGATAATCAAGCCATAGTGAGAGTTAAAACTCACAATGTTAGCCCTGCTTTACTAATATTTTATATTTGACAAGAAACAACAAAATCTGTATTTAGGAAAGTAATTTTTATACTATCAATTTAGTATTTTTTATCACCAGTTTATGCATTACCACACTAGGAGTTCGACTTACACTACATATCATGAAAAAATTTTAAAAGTCAGTAAATATATTCAAACAGATCTAAGAATAATTGAAAATATAAACTCAAATTAAAAAAAAAATCAAAGTGCCAAACTATGCTTAAGCTTGACATTCAGTTTTGAATTTGAGGTAAGGAAAAAGGGAATGGCAGAATTTGAAGTAATTTTTTGCTCATGCCTAAATCACTTTCTGACAAAATGAAAAGAGGCTATAAACTAAAAATAGTCTCTATCATTTATGCTAAATGTAGATGCCTGCCAAGAATAACAATGTTAAATGAAATATTCTTGAAATAGGCGCCACTGTCATCACTCTCCTTTGCTATTAATCTTAATTCACTGATGAATTGGCTTAACAAGAACCATATATTTTCATAAATTTCATTAGCAATAGAAAAATTTTTTTAAAAGTGTAATAAGCCAATATAAAAGTGTAACTCATAAAAATGTGTGGGAGTATTTAAAACAGAGATACTGAATGAGAGCAAAGTTTGCAGTCGTTTGCAATTCATAATTTAGTAGTGCCAGGGGCTTCAGTAAAATTGAATTTCTTTTTCCAATCATGATCAGCTTTTTACATCAACACATGTTTATCTTAACATCCATCACAGAATAAAGAAACCCATTTTTCTGAATTATACTCACCCTTTGTAAATGATATCACTTACAGATGAAATGATTGCAAATGTACCAAGTATTTTATTCAAACAAATGAAAGAAATCCAGAAGGAAGAACAACAGTGTCAAAAATTACAACAAAATATGTACACAAACTCACAAATATAACAGTCCACTTCTCAGTACTCCTTTCTTGCTTTTAAGTGTCTCTGCTTAAGATTTAGCTGAAGTGAAAGTAGAAGTGTTAGTCACTCAGTCTTGCCTGACTCTTTGCCAACCCACGATCTATAGCCCACCAGGCTCCTCTGTCCATGAATTCTCCAGGCAAGAATACTGGAGCTGGTAGCCATTCATTTCTCCAGGGATCTTTCCACCTGAGGGATTGAACCCCGGTCTCCTGCATTGCAGGCGGATTCTCACCATCTTTATGATTCTTTATGAGCCACCTCTGAGCAATATAAAAAGTGGTTTAAGTACCATGTTTTCCCAAAGATACACTCACATTATAGCCACACTCACATTAATTTGTCTTTCCTTACTTTTATATTTTCTTCAACTTCCCACCCCCTCTTGAGTATTTTTCAACATACATCTAGGTTTTCACTAATTGGAGATTTGTGTTGTCTAATAGGCAAGCACTGGTCTTCACTCATAGAAGTTAGTCAAAAGTATATATAAAATGAATAGATGTTGATATTGATAAAAGAATGACTGCATTAACATTGATATTTGAAATCAAGAAGTATAGTGCATCATTTCCACTAAAGACTAAATTAATGCATATGAAATTTATTAAATCTTTTTAATATTATAAAGATACTGTATCTTTAAATATTAAATTTATTAAATCTTGCTAATATTTATCAGTCAGTTCAGTTCAGTCGCTCAGTTGTGTCCGATTCTTTGCAACCCCATGAATCGCAGCACACCAGGTCTCCATGTCCATCACCAACTCCCGGAGTTTACTCAAACTCATGTCCATCAAGTCAGTGATGCCATCCAGCCATCTCATCCTCTGTCATCCCCTTCTCCTCCTGCCCCAAATCCCTCCCAGCATCAGGGTCTTTTCCAATGAGTCAACTCTTCGATGAGGTGGCAAAAGTATTGGAGTTTCAGCTTCAGCATCAGCCCTTCCAATGAACACCCAGGACTGATCTCCCTTAGGATGGACTAGTTGGATCTCCTTGCAGTCCAAGGGATTCTCAAGAGTCTTCTCCAACACCACAGTTCAAAAGCATCAATTTTTCAGCACTCAGCTTTCTTCACAGTCCAACTCTCACATCCATACATGACCACTGGAAAAACCATTGCCTTGACTAGACAGACCTTTGTTGGCAAAGTAATGTCTCTGCTTTTTAATATGCTATCTAGGTTGGTCATAACTTTCCTTCCAAGGAGCAAGCGTCTTTTAATTTCATGGCTGCAATCACCATCTGCAGTGGTGGTTTTTTTGGAGCCCAAAAAAATAAAGTCTGACACTGACTCCCCATCTATTTCCCATGAGGTGATGGGACCTGATGCCATGATCTTAGTTTTCAAAAAGTTGAGCTTTAAGTCAACTTTTTCACTCTCCTCTTTCACTTTCATTAAGAAAGTGAAATGTTCCCTTGATATCTCTAATTTTCTTGAAGAGATCTCTATTCTTTCCCATTCTGTTGTTTTCCTCTATTTCTTTGCATTGATCACTGAGGAAGGCTTTCTTATCTCTCCTTGCTATTCTTTGGAACTCTGCATTCAAATGGGAATATCTTTCCTTTTCTCCTTTGCTTTTCACTTCTTTTCTTTGCACAGCTATTTGTAAGGCCTCCTCAGACAACCATTTTGCCTTTTTGCATTTCTTTTCCATGGGGATGGTCTTGATCCCGGTCTCCTGTATAATGTCACGAACCTCCATCCATAGTTCATCAGGCACTCTGTCTATCAGATCTAGTCCCTTAAATCTATTTCTCACTTCCACTGTATATTCATAGGGATTTGACTTAGGTCATACCTGAATGGTCTAGTGGTTCTCCCTACTTTCTTCAATTTATGTCTGAATTTGGCTATAACGAGTTCATGATCTGAGCCGTAGTCAGCTCCCGGTCTTGTTTTTGATGACTGTATAGAGCTTCTCTATCTTTAGCTGCAAAGAATATAATCAATCTGATTTCGATGTTGACCATCTGGTGATGTCCAAGTATATATAAATAAATGTAAATAAATATATGTTAATACTTATAATTTAATATTAATATCTTTTCAATAAAAGATATTCTAATGGAGAAACTGCCATGCTGTATCAGTTATAAAAACTCATTTTTCCCTACCAGTCATGCAATTGGTTTTAATTTGATTAAATAATAAAATAGCATAATAAAGTACTATGGATAAGAATAAAACTAAAATGGCAATAATTATACAATGAAGAATGCTTCTACTATCAAGAGTATTTAGGAAAATATTACGTTGATAAGATGTGACAGTTATTGTTACATTATATACGCTTAATGAAACCTGAAATAGTGTTAGAACATATAGCTGTGTTTTGGATTATAACAAAACCTCATTCAGCATCAGTCACTCTGTATTATTTTAACTGCAGTCCATGGGGTCGTAAAGAGTCAGACATGACTGAGCGACTGAAATGAACTGAACTGCTAGATTATGGATACTCAAAGTGTTTTCTTAAATTTAATCACGTCATTTGAATATATATATCATATGTATTCTAATTTCAGCTCACAATCAAGATTTTATTACACCTCATGAAGCAAATCAGTAGACTGTATCTCACAAAACAACCTTAAGCTATGATCGTTGTTTATCAAAGAAGTGACACAGACTTAGACATAGACATAGACTTTATGCTGAACAAAAGCTTTATGCTGCACACTCCTGATTACATATATGTATGCTACATACATATACTATATATGTTCATATGTATGTTTAGGGTGTGTGTGTGTGTGTGTGTGTGTGTGTGTGTGTGTTGCTCTGCTCCCATGTGTTAGTTGCTCTTTGTCTCCCCAAGGACATTAGTCCACCAGGCTCTTCTGTCCATGGAATTCTCTAGGCATGAATACTGGAGTGATTAGTCATTCCCTTCTCCAGGTGATTTTTCCAACTCAGGGATCAAACTCAGGTCTCACCATTGCAGGCAGATTCTTTACCATCTGAGCCACCAGGAAACATATATGTATATACCCAGGGGGCTCTCCTGGTGGCTCAGCAGTAAAGAATCTGCCTGCAATGCAGGAGCCATAGGAGATGTAGGTTTGATCCCTGGGTCAGGAAGATCCCCTGGAGGAGGGCGTGGCAACTAACTCCAGTATTCTTGCTTGGAGAGACCCATGGAGAGAGGAGCCTGGCGGGCTACAGTCCATAGGGCTGCAAAGAGTCAGACAATATTGAAGTGACTTACCATGCATATATATACAATATATATTATATAATTTAGATAGTTTAAATGGCACAAATCACTTTACACTTCTCATGTTCCTGATATTTATAAAATATAAGTGAACCAAATATGCATAAAAGGCATTAGAAGCAATGATCCTTGTCATTAAATATTCCACAGTGAAATTGGAAAAAAAAAAATAGAAAATAGGAACATATTTGAAGATTTTCAAAGTTAGCAGAGTACTTAGTAGTTATTTTGCTATAGCAATCCCTTGATTAGATTTATATCTCAAATAAGATTTTTTTTAAATTATTCAATGTTTAATACTGACTTTCTGATCAAGATTTCCAATGTAAATGTCAATATGGATATGTTTTATTTTAATACACAATAGCTTAAGAGGAGTTCCAGTTGAAATACTATAAAGATAGGAATTAAAATATGAAGAAACAAATTAATAGAGATGTAAAGCATCAAATGAAAGAAGTATCTCTTACCATACCAAAAGTTCAAAGAAGTACATGAATTCAAAAAACTAATTACAAAATGAAGGAGTCCCTGATGAAAGGAGTGAAATAGAAATAGTTGGAACATAAATATAAAATGAAATATGATGTTAAGACATACACCTAGGTATATGTTGATTACATCTCTGATCACCATTATAAACCCACAAAAACAAATAAAATATTCTTGATTTCAAGAACAAGTCAATACCAATGGAAATATAACCAAACCAGTGTTATACTTTGCAATGTAAGCTAGGAACAGAAGGCTATTTTTAAAAGATTATGTCAAGTTCCTTTTATCCAGTAACAGGCTATCTGTAGTAGGAAAAAGTCCAATATAACACCATCATTCATGAATCAGCAAAATCAAAACTTGCAGGATGCTAAATATTTTAAACATATAACATATATTTGAGGAAAATACTTATATACTTAATAAGCTTGATGAAAATCATATTTGACCTATATAATAATCATATGGGCTTCCCTGATGGCTCAGATGGCAGAGAATCTGCCTGCAATGCAGGAGAGCCAGGTTCAATCCCTGGGTCGGGAAGATTTCCTGGAGAAGGGCATGGCAACCCACTCCAGTATTCTTGCCTGGAGAATTCCATGGACAGAGGAGTCTGATGGGCTACACATCTGCCAATGGAGGAGATACAGGAGACATGAGTTCAATCCCTGGGTCAGGAAGATCTGCTGGAGGAGAAAACGGTAATCCATACCAGTATTCTTGCCTAGATAATCCCACGGACAGAGGACCCTGGGGAGCTTCATTCCATGGGGTTGCAAAAGAGTTGGACATGACTGAGTTACTAAGATGCACATAGTCAGCATTTACTATGTATATTTTACCAAGCAAGATTCTGTCTTTTGCATATAATATGCATTTCATTTCTTACAATCATTATAGGGACAAAATATTACCACTAATTTCCAAATGAGGATAACAAAGTTGAAGAAATTAAATATCTACATAGGACACAGGAACACATAATACATGAGGGATGTAATATAATCTTTAAACCATTCATTTTGCCTTTAGAGGCTGAGACTTTCACTGTGGTTCAATAAAGTCTGCCACCATCCAAACAGACATGCTAATGTAGACAATATTGAGGAAAAAATAGCAGTGGTCAATGAACCTAGGAATATTTTTATTGATAATCTAATCATTAAAAATACCTTATAGCCTAATATAAGAAAATTAATTATTTTATTATATTAAAATATATATATATATACTAACAGAGTAAGAAAAAAGAAACTAAATATAGCCTGGCACTTCAGTTATTAAATAAAATTATTTAATTTTACTTATAAACTGAGTGTTATAAGGATAAAACTATAAAAAAGCATCTTAGTAGATAAAGTTGTGCATTGTTATATAAGTTATATATGTAAACTTTTAAAAGTAGAAATTAAATAAATATAATCGAGGAACAAAGCAGACAATCACCATTAAGATAAATCAGCCAGCCATCCCGATTAGGAAAAATAAGTTGAATCATTCTAGTAAAAATAGTGAGGGCATATTGTGCTAGTTATTGTTCTAAGTATTTTACATACATTAAATCACTAGAGATCCACAGTTAATTCATCAGTTGCTTCTACTATGAATACTTGCCTTGAAAATGTGTCAACTAAGGCCAATGAAGGTTATACGATCTGCCCATCTTAAAAGAAAAAAGAACCATAAATCAGTCTGCTTTTTGGTGAATGTTCCTATTGACTCTCATTTAGTAGGTAGACAAATATATTAGCAATGTGTTGTTTTAAACAGCAGAGTTCAAATAAATTATCTTTATGATATCATACAGGGAAAGATTTACTGCATAAAACAGAAAATCACTAACTTAATAATTATTCATATTTGGATTAAAGTAAAACTGAGAACATTCAGTTATTAAAAGATACCATTTTCAACCTTATAAAATAATGTCTATAAAATGGAGGAGTTGTATACTTAGGAGAAGTTCAAAGCCAAGAATACTCATTCCAGGGCTAAGCTTAAGAAAGGGACACTGAAGTAAAAAAATGCAAAAAGAAGAAAGGAAGTACATATCAAGTGGGAATCTATTCCAAATAGAGAAACTGACAGAAAAGATCAACCTGCCATGTAATCCAGGAAGACTCTTTGTGAGTGAGATAATACATAACAGCTAAATTTAGAAGTCCCCTGCTCTGCACCCACCCCCCTCAAATCTTGGAATTGGCACAAATTTAGGAACAAGAAAGGTGGCTATAACCCTTCTATTAGATACGGCTCTTTATCTCAACTTAGTTTCTCTAAATATAACTAACACAATTTGAAATTCCTCCTTAATCAAAATTAACTTTAGAGGTACAAAAATTGGAAAAACCTTGAGATGTTTAATTCAAGGGGAAAAAAATCTTTGCATATAAGTGAACAGCTTCTGCACAGAGAAAGAAGCAGCATAAACAAATTTCTTATTTCTCTGAGAAATGTATGGATTCACCACTGTCACCACTTTCAAAAGTCAAAGTTCTTTCTTTCCAGGAATACCTCTGTACTGTATTCTGGACAAAAAAAGCAAACAACAGCAACAAAAAAACAGTTTATTTAGACAAATGGATATTCACCATTTCTTACAAATAATAAGAGATAGCTGCCCCAGCTTAAAGTGTAGGAAGTCTCAGTGGAGACTGCTTAATAGATCCTGGATATTGTTCTGAAGTAATGAAAAAGTTTTGAAGCTACAGAGACATGGTGTTTGTGTATGACACTGTGAATGTACTACATGTCACTGAATAGCCCACTGTAAAATAGTTCATTCTGTGTTATGTGAATTTCACCTCAGTTAAAAAAAATCCAAGGTGGTTAAAAAAAAAAAAAAGGAGTAAGTAGCTATCAGTTCATTCCCCTTAAAATGTCAGTGATCCATTAACAGTAAAATATGAATATGTATGGTTTTGTTAAATGAATATGCTTTATAAAATATATCATCTTTAAAAGAGACATACACAATTCCTTATTATTCTAGTTCTAGAAGTCAACCCAGTCATTTTGCCCTGTGCCATATCTTGAACAGGAGGTATTATTCTTTCAAAAATCTAATCTATGTGGTCAAAAGCAGAAAAGAAAATACACTCTAATGAAAATTGCATTTCTCTTTCTGCTTCTGTGGGCACTTTAATCATTCATTGTGTATTGTTGCTGGACTTAACAAACACCTTTTGTGGGAAAAATAGCTCTAATTAGTTCCATGTTAAGCACTGAGCTGTCAGGCAAATATTCTGAAAAAGATTCTAAATTAGCACTAATTTAAATCACCTCTACTATCAAAGGCTTTCTTTAGCAGATCTGGAAACTTTATATAATATTTCCTACAGACTATTGAAAGGAAAATCTTTCATCAGAATAGTGTATGCTAAGACTACTAGCAGACAGGGACAAATAGCAAATTGAGGTTTTTGCAAAAGCATATTTATAAATGAATTTTAATGTCTATTGTACTTACTTGGGCATATAATAATCTAAAGCTATCAAATTAACATGGAGATTCCAAATGTGATAAAAAAAGATTAAGTAAATCAACTTGTGCATTCCAATATGTTCTCAAAGGAAGCAGGAATTTGTTCAAGAGCTCTCTGATTATAATCCAAGTATCTTAAACATCTTTCTTTCACAGAAACTCACTCATATATAGACAAGTAAGTATTTAATTACCATAAAATTTAAACAAATTTCATATTAATGACATTCATAACTTTAAAAATATTTTTCTATGGAAAACTTGAAAAATAGGTATTATGATATAGACGTCTTTGCTATCCATGTATATAGACAAAATATAATTTAAAATAACATTTAAAAAGACAACAGAAAAAATGCATTTGGACATGTAATCTGTGGAATTTTCATTACATATATACTAATATTAAAGAAAGTAGATGATGTCGTTTATAGCCTCCTAGCTTTTTATTACAAAAGTGTAAACATATACAACATATATAATTTATCCCTCAGTACTAATTACGCTTACATTGATAATGAATGTTGTAGAATTTAAGGAAATGAAAATATAACCAATCTATTTAAATGTCACCCTTTTAAAAATATTTTAGTTAAATGTCTAATAATTGATGTAGGAGTTAAAAGTAGGTGGTAAATATCTGAAAACATCTAGATAACACTCATTACCTCATACTAACACCCTGCTCCAAGACACTGTGATATTTACCCCGTAATTTTGCGATAATCCTCTTAGTATATCTCTTCTTCGAAGTTGCTCCCTTTTCATTTCTTCTCAATGCAGTAGCTAGTATAATCCTCTTAAAATTTAAGGCAGATCTTATCACTCCTCTGCTTGTAATTATCTGCTGTCTTCCCATCTCATTTCAAACTGTAGTTTTTACAGTGACCTACAAGCTACACAATAAATTTGGTTTTGTGCTATTTCTTCTTATAATGACTTCATCTTTTATTTTACTCCCCCTTATTCATTAGTTCTACCATAGTGTAGTCAAACTAGACAGCATACTAAAAAGCAGAGACATTACTTTGCCAACAAAGGTCCATTTAGTCAAAGCTATGGTTTTTCCAGTAGTCATGTTTGGATGGGAGCGTTGGACTATAAAGAAAGCTGAGCACCAAAGAATTGATGCTTTTGAACTATGGTGTTGGAGAGGACTCTTGAGAGTCCCTTGGACTGCAAGGAGATCCAACCAGTCAATCCTAAATGACATCAGTCCTGAATATTCATTGGAAGGACTGATGCTGAAGCTGAAACTCCAATATGTTGGCTCATTTGAAAAGACGCTGATTCTGGGAAAGATTGAAAGCAGGAGGAGAAGGGGATGACAAAGGATGAGATGGTTGGATGGCATCACTAATTCAATGGACATGAGTTTTAGTAAACTCCGGGAGTTGGTGATGGACAGGGAGGCCTGGCGTGCTGCAGTCCATGGGATCACAAAAAGTTGGACATGACTGAGTGGCTAAACTGAACTGAACTAAACTGAACTATCAAAGTCAAATTTGATAGAGATTTTTGCCTGAACAACTGGAAAGATTGATTTGTTAACAATCTAGAGTGATATTATATAACTTTGTCATTTTAATAATATATAAAGAGCTCAACATTTCATATGCCAATTTTTAAAAAATGTAAACCTTCAAATATAAATACTGAGCTTACATTTTGGTATATGATTCTGAAATTTCAGTGATTAGATATTGGTACTCAAATGTATATAGATGAAATTTATGCAGATCTCTTAGAATAGATTTCTAACTAAAATATGGCTACTGAATTAGTCTAGTGTTGCCATAACAAAGTACCAAAATCCTGGTGGCTTACACAACAGAAGTTCATTTTCTCACATTTCTAGAGACAAGATACCCTAGATCAAGGGGTTGGCAGACTCAGTTTCTTCTAAGGCCTCTTTGCTTGGTTCGTACATGACCATCTCCCTGTCTTTTTACCTGGCTTTCCCTCTGTAATAGTGGCTAAATTTCTTTCTTTTTTTTTTTTTTTTATGAGGAAATCAAGCATACTGGATTAGAAATGTGTGAAAGTGTTAGTGACTCAGTTGTGTCTGACTCTTTGAGACCCCCATGGACTGTAGCCCGCCAGACTCCTCTTGTCCATGGGATTCACCAGGCAAGAATACTGGAGGGGGTTGCCTTTCCCTTGTCCAAGGGATCTTCCCAACCCAGGGATTGAACCTGTGTGTCCCACATTGAAGATTCTTTAACAATTGAGCCCTACCATAATCACTTCATTTAACTTAATTATCTCTTTAGAGATCCTGTTTGTGATTACAGTCACATTCTGAGATATTATACATTGACTTTAAGATATGAATTTTGGAGACACATTTCATTCCATAACAGATGCTTACCACTAATCCATGTTTTCTGGGAGAAACAAGAAGGTATTCTCTTCATTAAGATATTATGGAATGCACAGTAAAAGTGGTATAATACATCATCTTTGAGAAGTTATATGTTGATTATCTAAGTTTTAACTAACCCTATAAGATACTGCATGAATCTTTAATGTTGATGAGAATGACTGGGTTCTGGAATGTTGATATCTGGAAAACAACACAGAACTATTGAAGGTAAACTAGTATTTCTATAATGGCTATCAAGACAGAAGTGGCAATCAGCATGCTTTGTCCTGAAAGCATTTAATAGGAAACAAATTTTCTAAGGGGTAAGTTGGAAGGTGTGAAGGCTGATTCAAGCCCGTTGGTGGTAAATACAGCTTCCCAAACTAAGTCATTTTCCACTGACTGAAGTGGGGAGAGGCCTGTTGAGAAAGGTTCTGTCAATGCCACTATATATGCCCCCTGATTCTCCTTCAAGTGTGGCTTCTGTAATATGTCAATGCAACCATGCACCAGAGAAAGAAAAATTTCTAGAATTTTAAAAATTATTTTCAGATATAATGTCTGACCTAACATGGAAACCAAGTTACATGAAATGCTAAAATAATCTTCTGGACTGACTAACATATAAACACCAAGTAATAAATGGTTTGGGATTATGTTTATCCATAGAATGTCTAATGTGTCATTGGATACTCTGTTTCTTTTACAGTCCCCAAGTAAGATATTCAGGATAGAAATACTTAGCTTAAAGAAGCCTCCCATTGGTCCCACATTGGACCTTTGTGCCAAGAGACCCTAAAGGATGTCCTTGAAACTACCAATCCTCTGGTCATGATACTATATCCAAAGTATAACAATATCCTAGGAAATTTAAACAGAAAACACCAACATTCAGGATTTTAAAGAGGCAGAGAGACTTGTATCCATCACTGTTCCTTGTAATTCACTATCTGAACCTGTATGGAAAGCAGAAAAGTACCATGACCTTAATCATTGTACAGACCAAAGTGCCAAGTGTTATATTTTATCTGGAACAGATCAATACAGCCTCTCATATTTTGTATGTATCATTTAGTTTAGTGAATTTTTTTTGCTGCTAATACTCTAACAAGAAGGATAAAAAAATTTCATCTTTACAAGGCAAATTCAGCCATGTATCTTCAGTGTCCTGGTGCAGGGCTCTGTTGGTTCTCTTGCTCTTGGACATAATATATTCTGCAGGGTCCCTGATAATACTGATAGTCTGTGCTAAAGCTATTGTGATTTTTTTATCTGATGAATCGGAAGTGGCAAGAACCCTAAATTCTCTAGTAAACACATGCTTGCCAGATTGTCAAGATGATCTTGAATAAGTTTAAAAGGACTAAAAATCAGTGAACTTGTTATGGGCACAGAATTTTGGACACTCTAGATATCCTCACTAAATTATAACTCCTTATACTCCCAATAAATTGGCTTCTAACACTGAGAAACAGATACTTGATTTTGCAGTCAGTATATTTCATTCATGAGGCTATTATCCTCACCTATTTAATTAGTGACTAGAATTTCTGCTGTTTCAGAATGTGACCCCGAGCAAAAGAATTATCAGCCACAAGAACAGGCTGCAGAATCTGTTGTTTTACTTTAGGACCACGGACCCAGCAGAACCAAAGCCATACATGTATATGCTATTGACATGTAAGCTGTGTGGATTTTGTGTCATAGTCCATTGAGAGGATAGCTTCTCAGGTTCCTAGGGACTGCAGCAAGACCATGCTCTCTTAGAGAAAACAGATAAATGCCCTTTTTAGAAATAGCTCATAGGATGTCACTGGGACTTTGTAGATTGTGTACTTGATCATAGAGCACCTACTGACTGTGTATCCATAGCTTCCCAACTAGGCACTGAGTGTTATTGAATCCACTGATCCATAATTTTAGGCAAGCGCACTGAAAATCCACTGTAGCATAGAAGTGGTACATGTGAGACAGCTTTAAGCAGATGTAGAAAAATGAGACTCACTCTCCCAAGTTACTTATTTCTTTTGTATCAAGACCTGACCTTCAACTCTCCTCCATTGTTCTATGGCATATATAAAACATATATATGATCCACTGAGTAGGTGAGGGAAAGACTAGTTCACATCCGGATCCTCAACTATAATGGCTGTAGCACAAAATGGAAAGCAGTTGCAATTCATTCCATTCAGTGAAAGTACTGAAAAACTGGTTTAAAAAAAAATTCTCAATGGCCAGAGCTGTGAGCAGTATTCTTCATTGTTTCATGCAAATTGGAGGGAGAAGTAGCTTGATGCATGGTTTACCATCGATATTGCCCTAGTGAGGGAACTGATGGTTTGTTCTGGATAACATGGGACTTAGTATGATGCTGGAGCACTGGGGGTAAGAGACTTGGGAGGAAATGGGAGTGGAACAATCAGATGGAAAAGGGTTTATGACCTTACTGTCTTGCAATAATGTCCACCAGATACCATCACGTAGGGAATTTTATCAGGTGGACAGTATGACCTAGGGAGGTGAGCCAGTCTATATATGCACAATAGGCAAACGAATGAGGTTGTCCATAATAGCAGGAGTGAGGACAGAGCGTTGTCTTTCCACAGTCTCCATTTTATTCTGGCTTATTTAAAGTTTCCACTAGTAGATGCTGAAACTATCAGCAGTACTTTTCCTGAATCTTAAGCATGGAACTATTTCCCCAAATAAGTAGCTTCTTAAGTAACACAGTCTGAGAGTTTACAGAATGCATTATCCAGATCAAGAGACTCATTTTACCATAAAACATGAGATTCATTTTACCATAAAATAATGGGATCCTAGTTATGTGGGTCACTGATCTTACCATCTATCACAATACAAGAAAGCAGCATGCATATTAAACCTAGGGCTGTATATTGACCCATTAAAGAAAAAAAGGAAAAAAAAAAAAAACCTTGAAAGATTCAGATTCTCTTCTTCAAACTTCATGTATGTCCTGAATTATCAGTTAATATACAGCCTCAAATGCCACAATAAATAGGATCTGGAAATGAAGAGACTGAAGAAAGCTTTGTTCCTTTCACCATTCTGCTTAGGGACCCACTTATGAACATTTTGTGTTGCATCCTAGAAACCTAAGATCTTGGCATTTTATATTTCTTGATCTCTCAAGAAGTGCAGGACATTTCTGTCCATGGAAAAAGTTAAGACTTCACTGATGTGGATGGAAAGCTGTGATTCTAAACTGGTAACTTCAGATTCCAAATGCCAGTGGATCCATCAGCGTGCCAGCACAGACACTGACCATGACTTCCATAAGAAGCTAGAATAGCTGCTACATAATGGACAGGGAGAGAGTATATATGAAGCTGAGGAGTTTCAGTGGGAGGTGTCTTTACACTTTATGTTACATTCTAATTTTGAATAATGAATTGCAGCATTCTTTGCCTCAGAACAGCACAACTTCAAAGGCTCAGTGCCTATAGGCAAGTACACAAAATCATCTGAAATGTTACTTCGGTGTCAGTAAGCTCTAAATGTATGACTAAGTCAAGAAATGATGAGTATCAATTACAGATTTTAGGATTACTTTCAGCAGTTGGCCATAGATTGAGTTGTTATCTCACTTTAACATCTTTAAAAATTGTAACTGGTCACCTCTTTGAAGGGTCAGATTTTCATTTATCCTATTGCAGAATGCGTGTGTGCATATCATTAACAGATTCTTAGAAGAGAGCCAAAATCTATAACAAGGATGTTAATTGATCTGAGTGTTGCCAGGGATACACTGATCTGAGTCATGATTCTCCCTTGATTAATTTGGCTCCTCTAGTTTGCTCATGTTGGTCAATAAAAATCATCCCCTGCTGCCATCATGATTTAATTTCTGTTCCTCACTCACTCTCTTAGAATATCTGGGGTGAGGAGAGGTCTCTCTGTTCTACTTAGCAGAACATAGCCAGAGCTTCAACAACCGTGGTACTCCAGTCAATCTAGACACAAGGACCAAATTGCTTTAGGATCAGAAATTATGTCACATCTCAGAGGAGCAATAGTTACCCAAGTGAATGCTCACAAAGCCCAGTGGACCTAAATCAGAAGGAGAGGGCAGTTCTCACACCTTAGGAAAAAATGACTAAATGTATAGCATTGCTATTTTAAAAACAAACAAAAAATTATCAAAATTGATAGGGAATAAATTTCTTTCTCATGCTTTCTCCTTCTAGCCATCAGATTGTTTAGAGACACAGTGGTTCTATAAGAATAGAAGAACTAATGAATGCTTAAGCCAATGGGTGAATTTAACTCAGATGACCATTATATCTACTACTGTGGGCAGGAATCCCCTAGAAGAAAGGGAGTAGCCATCATGGTCAACAAAAGAGTCTGAAATGCAGTACTTGGATGCAATCTCAAAAATGATAGAATGATCTCTGTTCATTTCCAAGGCAAACCATTCAATATCACGGTAATCCAAGCCTATGCCCCAACCAGTAACGCTGAAGAAGCTGAAGTTGAATGGTTCTATGAAGACCTACAAGACTTTTTAGAACTAACACCGAAAAAAGATGTCCTTTTCATTATAGGGGACTGGAATGCAAAAGTAGGAAGTCAAGAAACACCTGGAGTAACAGGAAAATTTGGCCTTGGAGTACAGAATGAAGCAGGACAAAGGCTAATAGAGTTTTTTCAAGAGAACACACTGGTCATAGCAAACACCCTCTTCCAACAACACAAGAGAAGACTCTACACATGGACATCACCAGATAGTCAACATCGAAATCAGATTGATTATATTCTTTGCAGCCAAAGATGGAGAAGCTCTATACAGTCATCAAAAACAAGACCGGGAGCTGACTACAGCTCAGATCATGATCTTCTTATAGCCAAATTCAGACATAAATTGAAGAAAGTAGGGAAAACCACTAGACCATTCAGGTATGACCTAAGTCAAATCCCTATGAATATACAGTGGAAGTGAGAAATAGATTTAAGGGACTAGATCTGATAGACAGAGAGCCTGATGAACTAGGGATGGTGCTTTGTGATATTGTACAGGAGACAGGGATCAAGACCATCCCCATGGAAAAGAAATTCAAAAAGGCAAAATGGTTGTCTGAGGAGGCCTTACAAATAGCTGTGAAAAGAAGAGAAGTGAAAAGCAAAGGAGAAAAGGAAAGATATTCCCATTTGAATGCAGAGTTCCAAAGAATAGCAAGGAGAGATAAGAAAGCCTTCCTCAGTGATCAATGCAAAGAAATAGAGGAAAACAACAGAATGGGAAAGACTAGAGATCTCATCAGGAAAATTAGAGATACCAAGGGAATATTTCATGCAAAGATGGGTTCGATAAAGGACAGAAATGGTATGGACCTAACAGAAGCAGAAGATATTAAGAAGAGGTGGCAAGAATACACAGAAGAACTGTACAAAAAATATCTTCACCACCCAGATAATCACGATGGTGTGATCACTCACCTAGAGCCAGACATCCTGGAATGTGAAGTCAGGTGGGCCTAAGAAAACATCACTATGAACAAAGCTAGTGGAGGTGATGGAATTCCAGTTCAGCTATTTCAAATCCTGAAAGATGATGCTGTGAAAGTGCTGCTCTCAATTTGCCAGCAAATTTGGAAAACTCAGCAGTGGCCACAGGACTGGAAAAGGTCAGTTTTCATTCCAATCCCAAAGAAAGGCAATCCCAAAGAATGCTCAAACTACCACACAATTGCACTCATCTCACACGCTAGTAAAGTAATGCTCAAAATTCTCCAAGCCAGGCTTCAGCAATATGTGAACTGAGAACTCCCAGATAGATGTTCAAGGTAGTTTTAGAAAAGGCAGCGGAACCAGAGATCAAATTGCCAACATCTGCTGGATCATCGAAAAAGCAAGAGAGTTCCAGAAAAACCGTTATTTCTGCTTTATTGACTATGCTAAAGCCTTTGACTGTGTGCATCACAATCAACTGTGGAAAATTCTGAAAGAGATGGGAATACCAGACCACCTGACCCGCCTCTTGAGAAACCTGTATGTAGGTCAGGAAGCAACAGTTAGAACTGGACATGGACCAACAGACTGGTTCCAAATAGGAAAAGGAGTATGTCAAGGCTGTATATTGTCACCCTGCTTATTTAACTTATATGCAGAGTACATCATGAGAAATTCTGGGCTGGAAGAAGCACAAGCTGGAATTGAGATTGCTGGGTGAAATATCAATAACCTCAGATATGCAGATGACACCACTCTTATGGCAGAAAGTGAAGAGGAACTAAAAAGCCTCTTGATGAAAGTGAAAGAGGAGAGTGAAAAAGTTGGCTTAAAGCTCAACATTCAGAAAAC
The DNA here is from genome assembly GCF_033118175.1 of Dama dama. Taxonomy (NCBI): domain Eukaryota; kingdom Metazoa; phylum Chordata; class Mammalia; order Artiodactyla; family Cervidae; genus Dama; species Dama dama. The sequence goes on along the minus strand of NC_083710.1, from coordinate 62,908,991 downwards.
TATGATCATGGCATCTGGTCACATCACCTCATGGGAAACAGATGGGGAAACAGTGGAAACAGTGTCAGATTTTATTTTTGGGGGGCTCCAAAATCACTGCAGATGGTGACTGCAGCCATGAAAGTAAAAGACGCTTACTCCTTGGAAGGAAAGTTATGACCAACCTAGATAACATATTAAAATGCAGAGACATTACTTTGCCAATAAAGGTCCGTCTAGCCAAGGCTATGGGTTTTCCAGTGGTCATGTATGGATGTGAGAGTCGGACTGTGAAGAAAGCTGAGCACCAAAAAATTGATGCTTTTGAACTGTGGCATTGGAGTCCCTTGGACTGCAAGGAGATCCAACCAGTCCATCCTGAAGGAGATAAGTCCTGGGTGTTCATTGGAAGGACTGATGCTGAAGCTGAAACTCCAGTACTTTGGCCACCTCCTGCAAAGAGTTGACTCATTGGAAAAGACCCTGTTGCTGTGAGGGATTGGGGGCAAGAGGAGAAGAGGACGACAGAGGGTGAGACGGCTGGATGGCATCACCGACTCGATGGACATGAGTTTGAGTAAACTCTGGGAGTTGGTGATGGACAGGGAGGCCTGGCATGCTGTGATTCACGGGTCGCAAAGAGTCGGACACAACTGAGTGACTGAATTTAATTGAATTGAACTAAGCAAATGGCTTCATTCATATTTGTTTTGTTTGTTTTAAGAAACTATGGTCAGCATAATGACATGCCACCTTATTTTACATTTTTCTTAATTCTTTTTGTGATGGGAACATTCTGTCCAGTAAACTATCTACAAATTATCTTTACTACAAGCTGTGTTCTCAAGATCTCAGGCAAAGGTGATCTAATGATTATGAATTCTCTGGATCCAAACTTTCAGATGTACTCTTTTTCATTAAGGTCAACTTAGAGTCCTTAGCAGATGACACATGCTCTTCATAATAACTATGATTTAGATATTAGTATCCTTATTTTACAGATCAGGAAATCATGGAACAGAGATTAACTGGTATCAAATATCAACTTGATCTTTATAATCAGAAAATCCTCTTGTTCTGACAAAAGTTGTATGTCACTAGTTTGCTACTATTTACTAATTTGCAGTTATTTTTTCACATTGGCTTTAAGGTAATCTTGACTTTTGGAGGCAATGGTTATATCCAAAGAGTTTGTGTATTTTCTCAATCATACTAAATAGTTACCATAATCCTGTGTTTCCTGGAGCAAGATAAGGCTCTTAATTTTAATTGGTGGCAGAATAAGCTGTTCTGCTTGATTCATGTGGGTCATTTTTATGTTAATATACCTGCAGCATTTATGGCAGTTTGGATTTTCCTTGGGCAGAATATCATAGAAGAAGATTCTTGGCTTTTGATGTAAACCCTTATTTAGCAAATTACTGCTCTCCTGAGAAATAGTGACTTAGATGGGTTTCAGATTTATAAACATTAAATGACACAACATATCAGTTGACCATGAAACATGAGTTTGCCATTATGAACTTGGTGTTCATTGACCTGCAAAATGGACAATATGCCAAGTTCTTGGCTAGTGATTAAGCATACAAAAAGTAGAGACTTCCCTGGTGGTTCACTGGCTGAGACTCAGCTCCCGATGCAAGAGGTCCAAATTCAATCCCTGGTCAGGGAACTGGATCCCACATGCTGCAAATAATAGATTCCACATGCTACAACAGTGATCAAAGATCCCACATGCCCAACTAGAAGACCTGTTGCAGCCAAATAAATAAATAATTTTTTTTTTAAATAGAGTACATAATATACCATCAGAGACCTCAAAGTGTAATGGGGTAAAATGCAATTTGGCTTTTTCTATAGTCAATAATACCTAGAAGTAAAGTAATCTGTGCTTTTCTTAATGTAGAAAATGATATTGCTTTAAATTACCTTAAGTGACTGTAATACATTTCATATTATTTCCCTTAAAAGAAAATTATACATAAATATATCAGAACCAAAATCTCAACCTCCTGTTCTTTCAAGATAAAATCACAACCTATTTTGACAAAAATGTTAGAGCTTCCAAGGAGAAATGTTAATGTATTCAAATATATTGTTATTTCCTAATAGCAGCATTTTTATCTGTATCAGTAGGCAGATTATTTTAAACAACAGAATTCCTTATTTTTGCTAATTGGTTTGATTCACTTTGCCACTATATTAAACAACCTTATTTAAATTTTATATTTTACTTTTAATATAGAACGGTCCAAATTTTGTATCACACAAAATATTGACTAAACCTGGAGATCATACCCTAAATTGATATATTTATTTAGTAAGTTTAAAAAATAGTCAATATACAAAATAACAGGAGGAAATAAACATTATTTTCATCAAATGGTCTTGTCTGACTTCTCTCTCTTTTTATGTGCTGCCAGAACTTCTTATGGTTTGTCATATTTTATTAGCCTCAGAAATGCAATTATGCTTTCTCTATCATCATTATCATTTATAGCTTTACTTGCCTCTGTGTGAGTCTTGACAGCTTGCTATATTTGTGAGCATTCATTTAGAGTACCTTATTTTTTTTCTTCAAGAAAGTCTTTATTTTTAAACTTAGAAGAGCACATCAATTTACCAGATAAATAATTAATGCTAATTTTTGGTATTCAGAATGCTTTTAAGCTTTTACTCTAAAATCCAATAGAGGAAAAATTGCCACATATATTGATTGACTCTGCCTGTAATTTGGACCTTAATACAAAACTAATGATTTTCCTTATAAACTGACAAAGTTAGTAATGCTGTGTTTTTTTTTTTTTTCTTTCCTTTTTTTTTTTAAACTATCAATTACCTGATTGTTCCTAACTGGCCACAAACAGTTTTTAAATTAATTTGCTATCTTTAATCCTTATATCTTACATATTTTAAAAGTTCAGTATCATTTCATTATTTATTAATTCAATACAAAAATATGATATTTAATTTATCTTTTGATATGCTGAACAGAGTTTAAAAAATTAAAATTTGAAATATGGAAAATTTGAAAAGTTGGAATAGTTAAAATTATTTCTAGTAGCTTTCAGTAAAAGTAAATGCTTATTCATTTAGAAAAAGTTTTATCTGGTCACTTGTGACTTACTTGTATCCTCTTCTGGCATTAATGCTTTTATAAGGTTTCTTGGCATTGGTTTTTACTCCAAGTCACCTAGCCAGGATACTTACACTGTACACATATTTATTTAATTTTTCTCATTAAATCAAACTACACAAGTACATTTACAAAGAATTCAGGGAAAGAATAGGATTCAACTTTCCATATAAGCACATGTAAGTTAGTGATTCTCTTCACACTAGCACAAATTTGATTAGGAAAAAAATTAATCCCCAATATTCAGTCCAACATTTTGAATTAGATATTTCTCAGATCAGAAAAAATGCATGTGGTCTTCTGATGAAGATGGATGGATGGATGGATAGATAATGTACAAATACAAAGTGTGAAATCTGTGAACAGACTAGTAACGGTGAGAGAATTCAGCTTATGACATCTTTCTATTTATTTAAATGGAATTGTATACTTGAATCAAAAACACATATTTGTCAATAGTGATAAGTTATCAAAGCATTTATGAAATAGAATAAGCTAATTTTTTCCAGAGATAGCATATTTTGATTCATTACCAGCATTTTCTTTTACTGGAATTATAAAAGTATTTGCCAGAAATCATCAATTTTTTTGCTCCTGTGACCTTTGAATGGATTTTGAAGAACAAATGATACTTTGTACATTTTCAAATTATCGTAGTTTTTCCATGTAAAGTTAAAAACTTGAACATAATATGATTTCCAGCACATTGTATTTTTGGTCTACTATGTGAAATGGTTACACAATTAATTTAAATGTATATAATGAATCCCAAATAATATCCATCATCACATACAACATTTTTAACATTAGCAGTTTAATATTTTTCTTGTTTCATTAAGTAACATTTTACTTCCACTTTTTCACAAAATTCTATACTGTATATATTATATTATATATTTTATTTATCAAAGTATTTTATTCATACCATTCATAGGCATTTAGAAGAAAATTATTAAACATTATCATATGTAAAGGGCAAATTAAAGTGAAATAAAATTGTTTTTTCAAATATCTGTAATATCTCCATATGGATGTCTATATGAAGCTATATGATTATTTCTCCAAGTTGTCATCATCTAGTTCTCCACTGACTCTTTTTCAGTTGCTCTGCTCAGACGTCCCTTAAGGAAAGAACTTGCATTCAGCTGTGAAAATAGGCAGGTAGCTGGCAGTCTACAATTGTAGCACCTTTAATTTCTGTCCCAGCATTTGTGCTGAGACCACACGCTTTCTGCTCGGTACCCAGTGATGAGTGAACAAAGTGAGGTTGCCAAGGTTAACCCCTGTTGTCTACTGCACAACTCATTTATTGGGCAAAAACTTTTCCAGAATTTATCATCATGGTGGCAAACAGTTGTCAGATCTGTGTACTAATCTATCTGCCCATCTTGTTTCCTTCCATCTCTCATTTAATAGGTTTCAGATCCTCATTGTATTCTGAAGTTTTTCCCTGTGCAAACCAGCTTCCTTTCCATTTTTTTCCCCTTGAAGACATTAAGTACAATAACCTTTTTGAATGCCTAAGTTTATCCCAGGGTCTGTTGCCTAAGGTACTGAATTGACACAAGTTCCCATATGTGAGGGTTTAATTCTAGTAATAATTTTTTACCCCACTTTGTGATGTAAAAGTCTTATAATTGCTTGTTTTGAATGTTGATGTGTGTGGAAGTATAAGCTCATTTTTTGTATTTTTACTTTCCTGTGTCGAATAATTTTAGACTTAGATTATAGAGTTGCAAAGATACCACAGATAGCTTTCTGTATACCACTCACCCAACTCTTCCTAATGTTAATACTTCATATTGATATAACCATGGCACATGTACCAAAATTAAGGCATAAACAATGGTGCAGTACTAGCAGAGTTCATGTTTGCATGCTCAGTCACTTCAGTCATGTCTGACTCTGCAACCCTATGCACTGTAGCCTGCCAGTCTCCTCTGTGCAGGATTTTCCAGGCAAGAATATTGGAGGGGGTTGTCATGTCCTGCCCTAGGAGATCTTCCTGACCCAGGGATCGAATCTGTGTCTTCTGCATCTCCTGCATTTACCCACTGAACCACCTGGGAAGCCTCAGTAAAGTGCAGTACAGACATTAAAATTTCAAATGCTTGTTAAAAGATTGCATTTAGTCATCAGGTCTCCTATCAAATATGTGACAAGTTTCCCATCTTTCCTTTTTTTTTTTAACTGACTTTTGCATTTTTCAAGGGTATTGCTCAAGAATTTTGTAGAACCAAAGCTAGCTTTTGTTCTAATGTTTTCTGATAATTATCTTGGGATTAAAGGTTTTGGGGGAAGAATATTACAGATGGAAAGTGATCTTCAATTGCATCATACCGGTGGATATATGACTTCATCCTGGCATCAAGGACCTGTTCCACTTAGCCTTGACCCTTGGGTTGGGTTAAGGTGGTATCTGCCAGGTTTATCTACTGCAGAGTTGGCTTGTAGTTTTCTTATAATATCTTATGAAGTTTTTGTCTGGTTTTGGCATTAGGGTAATACTAGTCTTATAAATCGGAGAAGGAAATGGCACCCATTCCAGTGTTCTTGCCTGGAGAATCCCAGGGATGGGGGAGCCTGGTGGGCTGCCGTCTATGGGGTCATACAGAGTTGGACACGACTGAAGGGACTCAGCAGCAGCAGCAGCAGTCTTATAAATCAGCTGGGTAACATTCTTGCCTTGTGTATTTTCTAGAGGAGATTTTGCATAATAGGTGTTTTGTTTTTTTTTTTTTCTTTTTCCTTAAATATTTGGTCGATGAAGACTTTTGTTCTATAGGAGAAATAGAAGCAGTGCTGAGGGAGTCTGTATAGTGGCTGCTCTTTGCCTCAGCCAGCACCACAGCAAAGATTTCTGAGATCTTCCCAGATCTTCCCTGTGAGTTCATCCTGGATTTCTTGGAAGGAAACCGTGTTGCAAGGCTCAACCCTCCTCCCATGTCTAAAATCTGAAGGGGCTGCTCACGTTTACTCTGTCTTACACTTGTCCTTTATCATTTTTTAAATAAACTGAATCTTTCCTGTTTAGGTGGCATTTGGCAGCTTTTGTCCTAGGTAAGAAAATAAGGAATCCTGTTTCTCAATGCAGGTCTATCTTCCTACAGTTTTCAGGTTAGCTGCTTGCCCTGCAAAGTCAGTTTTCTGATGAGTTCAGGATAAGTCAATTTTCTGTTTCTCCAGCTTTGTTCTTGACATAAGGGTGAGAGTAAAGCTGTTTAAATTCATTGTATCTCCTATTGACCTCGGGAGTGCCCTGGCCTTTTTGTTGTTGTTGTTGCTTATTTTTAACTGTTCTGTTTCTTTTCTTCCACTGCTCTTTCTTCATCACCTTCAGTTGGAAAGATAACCTAAATATTGAGTAATTATTAGATTTCAAAAAGTAAAGCATGAGTCTCAGCCATCGGACCACCAGGGAAGTCCCGATTCGCTTTATTTTAAAGTGGCAGAAGAACTGAAACCCCAGAAACTTTGTTCTACACTTTATGACTGGGCATATTTAAATAATATTGTTATTTCTTTCTAAAGGGAGTTATGATTACAGTTTGAGAAGCTTTGAATAAAGGAACAAAGCAGTTTTGGGAGGTTTCTAGCTAAGGAAGATAAATATTTTCTGGTAGAACACCCAGACACCACATAGACTGGATTCAAGTCTTCCAGTATTTGCTCTATGTTATGCTTTAATTTTTTGGGCTCCAAAATTTTTTGGGTTCCAAAATCACTGCAGATGGTGACTGCAGCCATGAAATTAAAAGATGCTTACTCCTTGGAAGGAAAGTTATGACCAACCTAGATAGCATATTAAAAAGCAGAGACATTACTTTGCCAACAAAGGTCTGTCTAGTCAAGTCTATGGTTTTTCCAGTGGTCATGTATGGATGTGAGAGTTGGACTGTGAGGGAAGCTGAGCACTGAAAAGTTGATGCTCTTGAACTGTGGTGTTGGAGAAGACTCTTGAGAGTCTCTTGAACTGCAAGGAGATCCAACCAGTCCATCCTGAAGGAGATCAGTCCTGGGTGTTCATTGGAAGGACTGATGCTGAAGCTGAAACTCCAATACTTTTGCCACCTCATCGAAGAGTTGACTCATTAGAAAAGACCCTGATGCTGGGAGGGATTGGGGGTAGGAGGAGAAGGGGATGACAGAGGGTAAGATGGCTGGATGGCATCACCCACTCGATGGGCATGAGTTTGAGTAAACTCCGGGAGTTGGTGATGGACATGGAGACCTGGTGTGCTGCGATTCATGGGGTTGCAAAGAGTCAGACACGACTGAGTGACTGAACTGACCTGATGCTTTATTTTGGGCTTCCCTGACAGCTCAGCTGGTAAAGACTCCACCTGCAGTGTAGGACACCCCGGTTTGATTTCTGGGTTGGGAAGATCCCCTGAATGGATAGGCTACCCATTCCAGTATTCTTGGACTTCCCAGGTGACTCAAATGGTAAAGAATCCACCTGCATTGCAGGAGACCTGCATTTGATTCCTGGGTTGGGAATTTCCCCTGGAAGAGGGCGTGGCAACCCACTCCAGTACTCTTGCTTGAAGAATCCCCATGGACAGAGAAGCCTGGTGGGCTACAGTCCACGCGGTCTCAAAGAGTCAGACACGACTAAGTGACTAAGCACAGCACACCCTTTACTTTGACACAGCATTACCCATGCATCCGTGTAATTACCTGTCATTTTCCTTGTTATCCTTTTGAAACAATAAAGAAAATGCTATATGTGTCTTGTCTGCTATTTTATCCCCACAGTCTGGCACATAGTTGTTGCTCAAAAACTGTGATTGAATGAGAATAAATTTCAGAAATATTTCATATTCCTTTTTACTTGTACAGTAATTGGTAAGGATTTTTACACATGTTAAGTATTAAAACAATACAAACACAATATCCTCCCTGCATTTGAGGGGTTCAGAGGATTAACAGGGACATACCCAATGACAGAGTTTTTTTTGTTTTTCTTTTTGAAACAGTGACTGAAGAATACATATTTCCTTTAACGCCACCAAATTGCACCCAATGCAAAAACCTGGGCTAGAAATTCAAATGGCCTAGTGAATAAACTGAAGTTTCCACAACTTGATTATACATATAAACTATCTCAGCTTTAATGACTGGATGCCACTTGCACAGTTTGTTGTTGATAGTTCTGTCTCTTTGCCACCTAAGAGCATTTTGTTCTGACTGAGACGCGCCTTCATACATTACTGCATGGGCACTTAAGTCTGGGCTTCTCTAATATTGACAACTCTATCATATTGATTCAAATAATGCTTCAAACATGCCCTTGAAGGAGTTCTTGTGACCATCTGGTGCACAACTGGTTTTCTTCAATTCTTCATACACAGGTTGCTTTGGAATCTTATCACCATCAATTTTCCTCACATGAATAAGCTTGCAAAAAAAGATAAAGCAAAAATAAGTCAGATGTTCAGAGTTTGTGAGTACTCAAAGACTGTATTATTTGAAACTTCATCAAAGTGTATTACTACAAAAAAATTCTGTTTCTTATTTGAATGGTTTCCTAAGAATATAACTGATCAATCCCAGATCACACATGTATTGCAGACTGTGAGATTGTTATTGCATCATCATCATCAACATAGTTTACATTTATGTACCATTTTATAAAATTATTTTTAAATTGATGATGAAACTGCATTTTAGATTAAGTTCCTACTTAGTGTTAACTAGCTACAAAGTAGCTAACTAGGACTAGAACCTCAGATTCTGACTGAAGATGCTGGCACTCCATGTCAAAGACCTGCAGAGTTTAAAGCAGTCTGATGTAATTTATTTGCCCAAATACAAGGGCCACAGAGTGATGGAGCCATGAATAAACTGGGCATTCTGTTTGCAGAGATTGAGTACTTAGCTACTTTACAAAGGCCCTAGCAAAAAGCACTGTGTAAAAAACATGCTTTGTATCAGTGGGTTCTGTCTCTTACTCTATGTGACTTTGGACAAGTTCCTTAACTACTTTCAGCTTCATTTTTTTTCCAGGTTATGAATTAGGGCTGATAATGGAGGAGACACAAGAGACACGGGTCCAACTCCCGGGTCAGGAAGTTTCTCTGGAGAAGAAAACGGCAACCCACTCCAGTATTCTTGCCTGGAGAATCCCATGGACAGAGGAGCCAGGCAGGCTACAGTCCATGGGGTCTCAAAGAGTCAGACACAACTGAATGACTGAGCACACACATAAAATGTCTACTTTGCAGAAGTGTTACAAAGGTTAGAGATAATTTATGCAAACTAATTAGCAGATTGCTAGGTGCATAGAAATTATTCACTGAGTGTTACCCATTACTATAACTTTTAAGGCCATATGTCACACAGTAGAGCATTAGATGTTTTGCTGTTGAATTATCAACAAGTATATTGTGATCTAATTGCATGTCAGTTCTATTTAATAAAATTAAAATTTCCTAGGGAAAAAACTTAAAAAATAAAACAGCCTGATATACAAATTCTTACTAAATTTGTGGTTAATTTCTAATTAACTAATTTCTAATCAATATTGTAGTATGATATCTAATTACCTTGAAAATATTTAAAATAAAGAAGACAACTTTTCTTTATTGAAGTGAAGTGAAGTTTGAAGTGAAAGTCACTCAGTCATGTCTGACCCTTTGCAACCCCAAGGACTGTAGTCCATGATATTCTCCAGGCCAGAATACTGGAGTGGGTAGCCTTTACCTTCTCCAGGGTATCTTCCCAACCCAGGGATCAAACCCAGGTCTCCCACATTGCAGGCATATTCTTTACCAGCTGAGCCACAAGGGAAGCCTAAGAATACTGGAGTGGGTAACCTATCACTTCTCCAGGGAATCTTCCCAACCCAGGAATAGAACCAGGGTCTCCTGAATTGCAGGTGGATTCTTTACCAACTGAGCTGTCAAGGAAGCCTTTCTTCATTTACATTAATAAATCAGTTAATTGTTTTGAATGAATAAATAGAATGTAAAACTAAATGATAAGTGAACTCACTGGATTTAATTTGGCATATACTATATAAAAAGAGTGTATTATATGGAGACGAACTAGATATTTAAAGTGTAATAATATTTAAATAAATATGTATTATTTTGTAATAAGGAAAAACAAAGATAAATCCAAGCTTGATACTATTCCAAAATTGTTTTCAAGTATTGTAAGAGACTTAATAATAAAATGTTATGTTCCATGGAGTGCAAAGCCTTTCAGTTTTCTGGAACTGAGGATTTATAAAATATGACATATGTGAACTGCTTTAGAAAAATATTCTCAGTCATAACTCAAGCAAACTCAGGTGTGACACAACAGATGTATAGACTTCAATAGCATTTTCTAATGGAAAAGGAAAGCAGAAACATTCCATAGAAACTGCTGTCCCAGTGTTAAGCCAACCAAATAGAAAAAATAGTTCAGTGCACACAGGTAAAAGAAGGCATCAGGCATTTCTTTTTTTTTTTTTTTTTTTTGGAAAGCATGTTACATATATTATTTCAATCTGCTAGAACTAATGGAGCTTCAGAGAAAAGATATATCTGGTTTACACTATAATTTGCCTTAGTTTGTATGTGTATGTGTGTGTCTATCAGGAATTCATTAACTTTCTAGATTAAAATAATGAGTAGAACCTTGCCCATTATATTTTTATACTAGTTGACATTGACATAATAACTATCATGAGAAATACCTAAAGGTATGATTTTATTCCCACTATCTTCTTTTTTGGAGGAGATTTGACGTTTTCAGAAGCTGTCATCATAGAAAGGAAGAAAAGAAAACTGAACTCTAACTCATTTATTCATTTTGATGCATTTTTGGAAAATTATGTCCAAGTAGAATATTGTAGACAAAAATTAAATTTATTCATTTCATAAATTTTAAAAGATTAGATATACTATAGTGGAGAAAGAAGTAGCAATCCACTCCAGTATTCTTGCCTGGAAAAATCCCTTGAATGCAGGAGCCTGGAGGGCTCCAGTCCATGGGGCTGCCAAGAGTTGGACAGGACTTAGCAACCAAACAGCAATACTATACTGCATTGTTCTCTCAACATGAAAATTGAAAGAAAATTCTCCATGAGTGTCTCTTTTCCCTTTGAGAGCATATGTTCAGATACACATGTTTCTGCACATAAGATATATGGTAGGAAGAATTCTAATAGTCACGAGTATTCACTACCCTAGCATGACCTACTTCTCCTTAAGTGTGGGTAGAGATTATGCCTATCATAAGAAATCAATTCATAATTTGAGTATCCAGATGGACCTAATCTGATCACATGAACCTTATAAAGGAGAGATTTTCCTGACTGGTAGTTAAAAAGGAAGCAAGAAAGATTTGAAGCAAAGTGAGATAGAGAGGAATGGACATTCCATATTTGGCTTAGCAGATAGAGGGGACCACATGCCAAGAAATACAGGAATCTTCTAAATGATACAGGACAGTCCCTGGCTGACAGTAAGAAACAAATGGGGACCTTAGTCCTACACTTCCAGGCACTGAATTTGGTCAACGACTTGAGTGTGCTTAGAAGTGAATTCTTCCACACAGTTCCCAGATAGGAACCATTTCTGACTGACAAGTAACTTCGGACTTTTGCAACCCTACCAAAGAGAACCCACTCAAGACCATCAAGAATTCTGAACTACAGAAATGTGAGCCAATAAATGGGTATTATTTTAAGCTTCTAAAATTTTAGTAATATGTTACACAGCATTAGAAAATCAATACACGATGTGAGACACTTTTAAACTGTCTTCTTTACGGTGAAAATGTCAGTTCACATGAATTCACATTCTGAAATAAACTAATACATTGCTTATGAATGTCAATATATGTAGCTTTTATTTTGTGCTGTTTGTTGTTTTTTGGACTACTAATTGTTCACTAAAACTTTGCAACATTTTAATGGACACAAAGCTCATATGAGTCAGTGGTATGAGACAGCCAAATACACTAAGTCTACTATAAATAGAAGTTTATTATGTAGGTCAGTGATACTCCATAAAGAAAACATCTTTCTCACCTCTCCTCCACTGATGAGATCCAGGATTTAGAGACCCATTAGCATTAATAGAATTTATTGTACTCCTTTTAGTGGTATTAAGATTAATCTGCATTTTGCATGATCTGTTATCCAGGTTAACCCAGACCCAGTATTTAATAGTCCTCAATAAGTCTACACAGTATCCTCACCCAGTGCAAATTTTACTTCATTTTGAATCAACTTCCTAGACTCTGAGGTAGATATTTGCATGTGGGGTGTGTTTTGGACTTTTAGGTATATATCTAAAACAAGGTGAGAGAAGCAAGAATGGGATTAAGCACAGAATGATTTTCTTACAGTGAACACTGATGCAGTTGCAACAGCGGCTGCAGCTGATCCTAGGATAGCTCTGACATGAGGATGCCCAGAGAAGGCATATCACTGTGGGAAATACAACTTCTTTGACCAAAACAATTGGGAACTGTTTCCAGGGAGTTCCTAATTCATCAGTGGTACCAAAATGAGGGGAATGTCCTCTGACTACTCCCTCATAATCTAAACTGGTGGTGGTTTCTCCAATTGAGTGCTGAATCCTCAGCATCTAGAAGAGTTCTTGGCACATAGTAGGTGCATGTTAAACACTTCTGACTTAATGAATGGTTAAACAATCAATCTATGAAAGGAAAGAGTCATTTCCAACCTCTTTAAAATCACTGTGGTATTAAAAAAAATTCAATATTACTAAAATTCTGTAAAGGATTTTATTTACATTCCTGAAAATGTGTTCAATTAATTGAAAGGATATATCATTTTCTTCCAGCAAACTCTGGGAAGTCATTGTGTTAAATTAAGAGGTCATAAATTATTTTCTCTTGAGTCAATTAATAGACACAAGAATAATGTTGAAAGAGTTTTTAACATGTTCAGGTCTTTTATCATGATTAATGAGACTTCCTATCATTGTCTTGTTTTTAACTATACCTAAAATTAGTAAATTTAGAATATAATGATGTGAATTAAAATTACTGTATTGAGGATTAAAAGGTTTCAATAAAATAAAGGTTGAATTCAATTTTTACTCATCTTTTTCTTTGTGTGAGCAACTGAATCTAAAACATTTTGTTAATATTTTTATTAATTCTCAAGTTATTTCTTAAAGACAATTTACAAATTTGTCTGTGTTTAACACAATCATTTTTTCAAATTTGATCAGAATTAAATTATTGTTGTTTTTTGTTGGCACTATATAATACATTGAAATACAATTTGATAAACTGCTACTTTGAACATAATCATATAAAATGATAGAACCCCAAACAAATTTAAGTGTGTGTTCTTTAATCCCACAAAAACAAGTGAAAAGCTGTTTTTGTTCATCCATCTGTAAAAACTTAAGTAGTTTCTTCTATTCTTCATGATAAAGTCGTAAAATGACATCAAATTAGAAAATCAGATTCAAGTTTAAAGAAGTACAGCATCAAAAGATTAGGAAGAAAAAGATAATTCATATATATGGATTTCTTTGCTTTCAAAGGGAAATAGAACACCACCACCACCAACAGTAACATTTATCTTGACAGAAAGTAGGAATGTTTTCACAGAAAGACCACTTTTTTAGCATTGAATTTCAAAAGAAAGTTCTTGGATGAATATTTAGTCAGGAGGTCGGTATATTTAGAAAGATTACACTCCATAATAATCCTGAAATATTCTGTAAGACATTTTATACAATGACTTTCAAAGAAAGTTGAAGGCATAATATTAAAATTAATAAAAATATATGTGGGATTCTTAGGTATGATAATCAAATTAGTATGATATGATAATCAAATAAGATTATGATATCAAATAAGAGCTTTCTGGTAGGTAAATGTGTACCAAGATAAAATGTACAGTGTTGTGAATTGTAGATGAAATGTGTAGACTTCAAATGTTAACAAATATAAACAGTACAGCACTCAGAGATAGGAAAAAGCACAGATGGAGACCATGCCCTCCAACAAAGCCTTGTGTGGGTCTAAATGAAGCTGCTATGTTACTAGATGATGGCCAATCTGTATCTAAGGAAGAAAACAAATGGTGAAACCATGCCAGATTGTATAGGTTTTGAGAAATTTATAAATGATCACATCACACATGTTTATAGTACATGATTTTTCTGTAGTCTTTTTGTGTGTTCTAAAATACCTAGTTTCACTCACTTGCCTTAGGATTTCTTGATGGCGACAGCATCTCCTAGGTAAGGAGGAGGGCTGCCAGGACCTAGGGTGCTCCACCGCTCAGGAAACATCATCTTCCATCCAGAATCTTGGACCTGCAGGTAGTACCAGGTTAGCTGACGGTGCCCTGAGCCTACGAAGGTTGGAGAGTGGGGGCAGGTTGGCACATGCAGAGCTGACAGTGGTCTGCCTCTTTCCCTCCGTATTATTGACTGGGCAGAAACTGAATTGAACCTAGTTAGGTTGAACTTTCCTTAGCATTAAAGACTAAGATACCAAGGGAGTGCGCATAGCTTCAGCAACTCTCATGTCCCAGTAAGACAAGTCACAAAACCCCTAGGTCCCCTTGCCAAACCACCTTTCTAACTCTCAAGAGGTTTCAGAGGCTAAAAGATCCTGTAGGCATCCTTTGTCTAAAAATCCAACATGTTTCTTTTTATTAATTATTTACTTCAGACTGAAGATGAGCTTTTAAAATAGGTGCTGTTTCCCTCAGTATGACTTTGAAAGGACTTGAATTTTTATCATACTCAGCTCCCCTCAAGACCAGGGTGACCCTGTCTCTAGCGAGCTGGGGCAGAGCAGCCAGATTGCTGTCAGAATACTAACTTTTCTTTATCCCATTTCCAGGCAAGACATTAACAGCAAAGATATGCCCCTAGCAGGGCATGGAAATTAAAAGAATTTCCCTGGTGGCTCAGAGGTAAAGAATCTGCCTGCAGTTCAGAAGTGGAGATGCAGGTTTGATCCCTGGGTCGGGAAGATCCCTTGGAGTAGGAAATGACAACCCACTCTAGTAATCTTGCCTGAAAAATACTATGGACAGAAGAGCCTGGTGGGCTAAAGTCCATGGAGTCACAAAAGAGTCAGACATGACAGCAATGAAACAACAATAACAAATTTAAAAATACAGATATCTATTTGTAGATTTTACTTTTTGAAATGGGCAAAAGGTTAATTTTTAAAACTTTAAGTTAAAACCATAAATATTTTGATGTTGATTTGTATATGTGTATACACACACACACACATATATGTGTGTGTTACTTGCTCAGTCATGTCTGATTCTTTGCGACCCCATGGACTGTAGCCCACCAGGCTCCTCTGTCCATGGGATTCTCCAGGCAAGAATACTGGAGTGGGTTGCCTTCTTCTTTTATTATGAAGTTATAATTCTGCCCACTATATTGTATCATTCCTATTTCTAAATGAATCTCATATTCATGATCAGTCCTTATGTTAATACTTCTGATTTTGTGAAATATTAAATATTTCATTTGAGTATAATATGACTTTTAACCAGAACATTTTGTATTAGTCTGTATTACATACATCATTCTTTCAACCTCTTGTACGGTCATCGAGATGAATTTGTGTGCCAAATAAAATAGTTCATACATTTTCTGGGCCAGTAAATCTATTAAGATGTATCTAAGTCAGAATATATATCATGGCCCCATTTCTGATAACAAGAAACATCAACTCAATTACCCTTATTTTTCTTATCATAGATAATGAGAGACTATCTCAGTAAAATCAAGCCAGGCACTATAAAAATTGATGAGTATTTGAACATATATTCAATCACTGCCTTGGAGAGCTACCTCCTGTGTGCTACTAACTAAGCAAATTATAAAATCATTTGAAATTATTGTGCCCAAGTTGGTCTTTTTCCTAACATAATACTAAACTTCCATGAGAAAAAAAAAAAAAAATGAAAACAAACTTAGGCCAACTTAGGCCACCTAAATTGTGAAGATGATAAGGAAAATGTGTTGCCAAATAGGATTCTGTCTCTTCAATCACTTATAAAAGTTTGGCATGAGCACAGGTACACACATGATTATGCATATGACATATATGAATTATTATATGATTATGTTGTGTTTAGCTCAATGTATAGCTAACTATAATCCTATTTTAAGGTTTTTTTGTATACCTTCTCTTTGCATAAATTGAAAATGTATAATTTTTCTAAATATGGATTATATCAGAGCTCTAAAACCTAAATTTAAAAAATATAGTGTGAAAATCTCCACCTAGTACAAAGTGCCTCATAACTCAATATTTTTAAAAGAGTTATCTCACCAAATACATAGTTACTTCAATAGTTAAATACAGACATAAACACAATTGCTATTAATCTGTCAGAAAACTTTTACTTAGAAAAAAATATGATGGAGAGATTTTAAATAACTCTTTCTGAAATAGATCACTTTTGTATTTTTATTTTCTTCCAACCATATGTTTTGTGGAGATTTTGCTTTATAATATGTACTTTGGAAAAAATGTATGTAATTTCAAGAAAATGTCAGTAGTCAAGATAAAAAAAGTAGAGAGCTCATGTATTGGACATTTATGAGTAACTCAGAATTAACATAAACATTATTTCTACAGAAATAATGGCCCTGGAATGGTGCAACATAAAAATGAGTCATTAAACTCCATATTTTCATAATCATTAGGAGTCTAGGTACCACACATTGCTGAAATTATATTTTTAAGAATTCATTGGCTAAAAAGTTAAAGGCAACATGTAAGTACTTCTATGAAGCAGCAGAACAGAATCTCAATACAGAAATCTGCTAACCAGTGGGGAACATCAGATGTTTCTGATTCATTGGAAGCAGTGGGGTGCAAAACTTCCATGAGATGAACTGCAACTCTACTAAACAGTGCCCTGGGGTCTATTGGCAAATACATCTGAAATATTGACTTTCATAAAATAGGCAAACTTACTTTGTTTGCAGAATGCACATTTTCTTTCACGACTCTACCTAAGAATCTCTCCAAAGACAAAAGATAATAGAGTTTCCTCTTTGCCTTTGGTACACTGCAAAATATGACAGTGAATTAGAAAGAGATAGAGTCCTAAAAACAAAAGGAAAAAAAAATTATCTGAAACCACAGAGAGTCAGAGAGTAACCAAATATGACTTTTAAACCTAATTTCCCTCTTTAAATATGTTTTTAATAGGAAAATAGATAAATGGTTTTTCCAATGACTAAATTAATGCCTAGTTCACAGATAAATCAGAAAGGAGAAAAAGAGAGGTGCATGTATTCCACTATGAAACCATTTCTGAGAAATGGTTGGTTTGAATAAAGATGATTCTATTTCATGGTAAAAATATTTATACAAAGATACAAATAAAACATCCATGTCCTCTTATCATAAATATTCCATTCTACCTAAGAAATATATGTATCCTAATCTCCCATTTCACACCAAAGCTTATAGTCAGTGCTTTTACTTTCCTTATAAAGCAACACTTGTAAAATTGTAATATTTAAATGGATCACCCAAAACCTTGTTAAAATGCATGGATGGGGTGAGACTTGAATTTCCAAATTTTACCAAGTTTGCAAGTGATTGAAAAGCTCACCTTTCTCCAGACCATACTGAATAGCAAGGCTTTAGCCTAGAGTTCCACAGTGGATATTCAAGAGGACATCAGAGTACCCTACAGTTGATGACAGTTGTGCCAGTTATCTATCTCCTTTGCTCTCAGTGTTCCTGGGTGATACCTGAGGCAGCCAGAGCCAGAGTTGATTTATTCCAGCTATACAGAGCTTTATCTATGTACTATAGTAACATGTGTGTGTTCCTCATGTGTGTTCCTATATGACTAAGTGCAGAAAAACTGTATGTATCATTATTGACATAGTGTTTTAGGGAAAAAAAATTCTTACCAATTAGGGGTCAGGCGCCAAGAAATCCCTTAATAAAAATATGCTAAAATATCTTCAATATTGGTTAATATGCTATTCTTAAAAAAATAATTTGGAATTATTCCAGGCTCACTTAAAGCATTTGGGGGTCTTTTGACAGGCATTTATCTAATGCATAGGATTCAGCTCAGTTCAGTTCAGTTCAGTTGCTCCGTTGTGTCCGACTCTTTGTGACCCCATGGACTGCAGCATACCAGGCGTCTCTGTCCATCACCAAGTCCTAGAGTTTATTCAAACTCATGTCCATCGAATCAGTGATGCCATCTAACCATCTCATCCTCTGTCATCTCCTTCTCCTCTGGCCTTCAATCTTTCCCAGAATCAGGGTCTTTTCCAATGAGTCAGTTCTTCATATCAAGTGGTCAAAGTATTGGAATTTCAGTTTCAGCATCAGTCCTTCCAGTGAATATTCAGGACTGATCTCCTTTAGGATTGGCTGGTTGGATCTCCTTGCAGTCCTAGGGACTCTCAAAAGTCTTCTGCAATACCACAGTTCAAAAGCACCAGTTCTTTGGCACTCAACTTTTTTGAGGAGAAGATTAAAAAGAATACTATTATTCAAAACTCGAAATTAAATTGAATGCTTCTCTAAAAGCCCAGCTGTCTTGAATATATTGAAATCACTTACCATATGTGAACACTTTTTCTTCTTGATGTCAACATGTATTTTTAGAGAATGTAACTTTGTAATCCATGTGATAGTCCCAACATCCTATAGGTTACAATTATATATTAAATTAACAATTAGTTTGCATATATAAAATGTATATCATTTTGTTAGGGAACCATTGATTAAAACCACCTCCCATGGCCAGGCACCATGATGATGACTATGAGTTATCTCATAACAAGAAATCCTGACAAGGAACATGGTGCTGCCACTGAAAACCTAACAGGAAAACTCAAGAGGGGCCATAAAAAGAGGAAGAAGACACCAGCCCAGAATATGTCTACCAACCTCCCAGAATCCCTGCTGGAATCTGTCTTGGCTGAGAGATACATGAACCACCAGGAAGGATCCTGCTGGGCTGCGTTGTGAGTGCTCAGCTCAGCCGTGTCCAACTCTTTGTGACCTCATGGACTATAGCCCTCCAGGCATCTCTGTCCATGGGACTATCCAGGCCAGAATACTGAAGTGGGTTTCCATGCTCTACTCCCAAGGATCTTCCAGACCCAGGGATCACACCCATATCCTTGAGTATCCTGCATTGACAGGCAGGTTCTTTACCACTAGTGCCACCTGGGAAGCCCTAGAAAGGACCCTGAGTCAGACCAACTACGGGCTCAGAAAGATGATTGACATGAGACAACCTGGAAACTAACCCTATTACAATAAAATCTGATACAGTGAACCACTTGGCAGAGTAATTCTCCTGGGTCCCCTAACCCAGACACCCACCATCCACTTTCCCAATAAAGTCTTTTGCTTTGTCAGTATGTGTGTCTCCTCAGATAATCTGTTTCTGAGTGTTAGACAAGAGCCCACTCTCTGATCCCAAAAGGGTCCCCCTTCCTGTAACAATTTGATTACTTTGGAGGTTTTTTTTTATGTATATTATAATAAAGACACTTTCCTTTTATTCAATGGTTATATTCTGTATCACAAAAGCAATATTGCTTGAATAAGTAACATCCTCTGTTACAGAAACAGAAGACAGAAACTTTCAACTCACCAGAGCATAATTAAAGGCTACGAAGCCAGTGACAGGATTACCTTTCAAAGAGTTCTATTTAAATAAAAAACAAAAAGAAGAAAACTATTTATAATGTTAAAGGTCTGGACGTGGTTAACTTGGGGGGTTGTGACTGAAAGGGAGCACTAAGAAATTTCTATGCTGTTTGTGCCTAATCTAGGTGGTGTGTTCAGTTTTTCAAAATTCAGTGTAATGTTCCTTATGGCATGTGTACAATTCTGTATTAATAAAAAGTTAAATTTATTAATAATCATATTTTTTAATTTAATCTTGAGGTTTTTCAGAAGTAGAGTGTCTTTTTACCGAAAAATATTTTAGCTATTATTTATTTGCATAACTTTGTATCAATATGATTTTGCTCTTTTATCAGCTATTGTAAGGTTATTTTTGGTAATGATTTTATGGGAATTTTCTGGATAATATTTAACGGTATATTATCATTCAATGGTTGGAGGAATAATCGTGTGCTTGTGTTTGAGTATGTGTATGTGGTACATGTGCTTGTTGAAAGACAAGAGATAAACAGTTTTATTTAGCAAATTCTAATTGCAACCTTTAAATCTGCTGAGAGGGGAGGTTGCGACTATAGATTTAGTGTTATGCTTTTTGAAAAATTTGGAATGCTTTCTTAAATCTTTCTTTCTGCAAACAGGTTTGATAGAGAATTGCACAACTGAGAACTTTCTATCTGATGAAATGGCTGGCTCGTCATGCAGAACATCCTGGTAATCAGAATTATAAATCACTGAAAGATAGCTTGGCTTTGAGTCATTGAAACTACTACAAAAAGCACCCTTTAGTCAAGATAATGAGATCCACTGCACATTATACCCTTTTTATGAAAATATACTTAAAGCCACTCTTTCCTGACATTTACTATGGTAATTAGACATAGAACTGAAATATATTTCTGGCATCTAAGGCTGCTTTACCCTGCCTGAGAGAAAGAGCTTTTTCAAAATGTTTAGTTTACAGGTATTTTCCAACCATCATTTTACCCCAAAATGAGGCAGCAGAGTGTGTGCATGCTTAGTCATCCAGTTGAGCCTGACTCTTTGTGACCCTTTGGACTGTAGGTCGTTGTAATAGATAAATGGCATTAGCATTCATTATAGTAAACAGGAAACATTTTATCCTAAGTAGATGAGGGAATTTATGTGTAATTCTAAGCAGTTGTTACATATCAACTCAAAAAGAATGATGCATTTTGAACAGGTTGTTAAGGAATATTCAGCCTAAATATTTATGCACAAGCTTACATTTAAACGACTCCAAGCAATTATTTCTCCCAAAGAGAATCATTCAGTGGGTCTGGAGTAATTTACTTATATTTTGCTTCTCACTTGTGTCTTCAAGATGTTTGTACTTCATGAAAAGTTTGTATTGAATAAGAACTTTGGGAAGTAGGTAGAATTACATGTAAGTTTCATAGACCACCAGAGTATTTAGAAGTAGCTAAATTTCTGGTAAAGTCCCGAAATTACATTTTTGCTTCAAAGCTTATCAAATATTATAGGCTGAATAACTGCCTCCCAAATATCTCCACACCCTTATCCCAGGAACCTGTGTTTATCTTATGTGGAAAAGGGGATTTTTCAGATGTGATTAAGCCAACAATCTTAAAATGGGGATATTATCTTGGATGATCCAGATGGGCATAATATGATCACAAGGGTCTTTATGAGAGGGAGACGGTAATGTTAGAGTTAAAGAGAGAAGATATAAGAATGGAATAAGAAGTCTGGAAAGAAAATGCCACAATGGTTGGATTGAAAGATGGATTGGGGGGAGGGGATGGGGGCATAAACCAAGGAATAAAGGCAAAATCTAGATGCTGAAAAATGCAAAGAAACAGGTTCTCTTAAAGCCTCTGAAACTATCCTTGTTTCCTAGCCCAGGTGAAATTGATTTTGGACTTCTAGCTTCCGGAAATGTGGCATAATACATTTGTCTTGTTGTAAGTCACTAAATTTGTAGCAACTTGTTAGAGCAGCAACAAGAAGTTAATATACTTGTTAACCAGTAACTAATAATCTCCCACCAAGCCAATCAGTTATTTTACTCTTTATTACATCTATTTTACATGATTCACTCCTTTTGTAATTCTTCATTTAAAAGCTAATATCTTCTGTAACTGCTTCTGGCAGTGAATGCATTTTGGTTGTTTTTATGCCTCCAGGACTGACAAATCTCTCCAATGCCTGCATTACATCCCCTTAGCTTACAACTGATTTCAGTGAGAGGTATTGAAAAGTTCTATGTGGCTTCAAGCTCCTTTTGCATTGCCAGTCTGTTCCCTGGAGTGACTATTGCTTGCCTTTCTGCATTTGCTCTAGGGTTCTTTCCTGATACCTGGAACAATCCCACTGCACACTTAAAGCCAATCAAAGCTCCATCCCTGTAGAAGGTAGTAACTCTAGTGGCAACAGTCAAGTGGGGGCCAAGGGCTAGTAAATAAATATCCCAGCCACCAATATTTCAGAAGGATACTTGTGGATTTCATTGTGTAATTTTCTCAGATGTGGGAAGAAACAACTCCTACAAACTACAACAGTGAGCTTTCAATGGTCATGATAGTTTTTCACTTTTAACCCTGTCCTGTCCCATTCTTGCCACACACATACACACTTCTCACTTAACTACCTGCACTTCCATCTTGTTTGGGACTCTGCTTGCAGGGAAACCTTAAGTAATGAACCAGAATAATGTCAACAATCCTGAACACAGCAGCCAATCAAATGTTTCTTGGATGATTTACATTTGAAAAACAACTGATTAATGAGAAGGATTTAAAATATATTTTTAAGAACTGCCTTGATTTTGTTTGGTACTTTTAATTATCTTCCAAGATGATGAATTTTTTCTTTCCGCATATATGCATTTAACATTGAGAAGTATCATTAGCATGCTTGTTAAGACTGTCCACAATAAAATATACTTTAAAAATCTGGTTATTAAATGGTTACTCTGATTTTGTGTTATTTTTTAGACAGGTATTACACTGATTTGGGGAAAACATGTTTTTCAAATAAGTTATCCAATTTTCAAAGAGACATGGCATGCTCTTGAAGGTCAGCCTATTTTAAAAATTCCTTTGACTAAAAGAAAAAAAAATAAATATAACCCCAAGAAAGATCAATTCTCATCTTAGACATAACACACATTTTTCGTACTTTGAATACTCAGTGCCAAATGAAATTCTTATAGTCAACACTTATTAACTTAAAAAATACTACTTTTTTATATATGGTTGATGAGTACATGTAATCTTTTAGTGATTTTTTAAAAGAGAAGATGCTGTGAAAAAGCAACAGACTATGAATATGTGTATTTACATGAATATATATATATATATATATACACATATATATATGTATATTATGTGTGTGTATAGATAGATAGATATACACATATATTTTGCAGACCTCTGTTTTATCAGGCCACTCAAGGTGACTCTTTTTTTGCTGTCTTGTACATCCCCACCTGGAACAGTGCCTGTACACCCTCCTCACTCACAGGATTGACCTTCTGAGACACTTGCCCCAGGCCCCACCAAGTGATTGTTCTTATCAATGGTGTTCCATTCTGTTAGTTTCCCTGATAATGGGTGAGCCAACCTGACATCAATTCCCCCTATTACTATCAATCTCCCTTTCCCCCTTTGAAAGAGCAAAGAATACTGCCTTGTCCTGCCCACCATCTGCAGCACATGGATGGTGTTGTTCCACAACCTGGCTTCTAACACCTAAGATCTTCCTATCTATTAAACAATTGATATCTCTCTTGCTTTCTTTGGTCTTGAAACTGGGCAAAGATAGGCTTTGTAGAACTGCGGGGCACAGTCAGCAACTCCAAATTAAAATTCTTTGCTGATTCTGAATAAGCCCATGTTTACTAGTGAGATATCTGGCAGTCTATTTGTTCAGGTCATGAACTCATAAAAACATGTGATAAATTAACTGCTACTTATGAAACTGATAAGAGCCCTGGGGGGGATCCAGGGCAAAGAAGCCTTTCCATGTCCCCCATTTCTTGTTTATAGGGAACAGACTACAGCCTCCATGACCTTCCCTGAGTTCTAAAGGACAGATTTCAAACATTGCTAATCAGGGAAGGGAGGAGATGCAGAGATAAGGAAGGAACAGCCAACAAACAATAGTTAGCCTAAAGGCAGGGTCCTGGTTCTGCCTTAAGAGATACACATAACAATATCTTTTTAAAGTTCTTTATAGAACTAAAAATCCTAAAAAAATAAAGATGTCAGCATTCTTCATGCCAGATCAAAGGAACTAGATGCTGAAGCTGAAGCTCCGATACTTCAGCCACTGACGCAAAGAGCTGACTCATTAGAAAAGACCCTGATGCTGGGAAAGATTGAAGGCAGGAGGAGAAGGGGATGACAGAGGATGAAATGGTTGGATCACATCACCGACTCAATAGACATGAGTTTGAGCAAGCTCCGGGAGATGGTGAAGGACAGGGAAGCCTCACATGTTGCAGTCCATGGGGTTGCAAAATGTGCGATGTGATTGAGTAACTGAACAACAACAAAGGGATCAGAGAAACTCTTCAAGAAGATCACCTGAAGTCAGACTAAAGGAACCACAGAAACTCATCAGTTTACCTGAGACCAGATTAAAGGAGTACAGATCCTGTACACATCCTAGTCTTATCAGTAAATTCAGCCTTGAACTGATTGCTATAAAACTCCCCACCAAGTCCTGGGTTGAGATACACAGTTTTCATGCCCAACATGGGGCTGACTCAGATGGTTCCCTGGTAGCTAAGATGGTAAAGAATCTGCCTGCAATGCATGAGACCTTGGGTTTAATCCCTGAGTCTGAAAGATCCCCTGGAGAAGGGAATGGCAAGCTCCTCCAGTATTCCTGCTTGGAGAATTCCATAAACAGAGGATCCTTGTGGGCTACAGTCCATGTGGTTGCAAAGAGTCAGACAGGACTGAGCAACTAACATACATGGGGCTGACTCAGGGATGGTCCCATGGGGATCTCTTGTCTTGATCAGATGATCTGAGGTTTTCTTCACTTCAGCCTCTTTGAAGAGAGAGGAGGACTGGAGAATTCCTTTAGAGATCAGATCATCTGGGACACTTGCCTGAGGCCAAGCCCCAGTCGTACCCCTTCTGCCATCCATGCAGCTGGAATTCCAAGGCAGGAATAGGTCTCTGGCTGGTCTAAGGCTTCTATTAATGGTGAGGATTTTTATTTATCCTTAGATCGTGCATGAATATTCTACTGAACAAACATGGAAGTGCTTCTTTGTCTATTCCAGCTGATAGCCCACTGGGGAAAATCCTGGCAGGCTATCAACTTAGAGTTATAAGCCAGTGACTAAGAAATGAACAAAATTCTATTGCAGTTTTGTCTGGCCAATATACATGCTTGAATGTATGTTCAAGAAAGGTAGGGAGACTAAACTAAGGTGGTCTTAGAAAGGTAATTTAAATTACTATACTACCCTTCAGCTACAGTTGTTTTCTCACAGGAATAGAAAGACAGGAGAAGTTCCACAAGCAATTACCTAATAAAGAGAGTGAATAACTAGGTAATAGGCTGATGGTGGAAAGATAAAAGAAAGTCATTTTGTCCTAGAACCAGTTGGATAAAAAGGTAATGGAAAGTTTATGGAAAAGGGACAGTGATAAAAGAATTGTACATGATCAGAATTTTTTAAGATTGGATTTAAAATAGTTAAGTAAATGGATTTTGTTGGGAGTGGTCTAGGACAAGACCAGATTTGGTTTCTCCCTCCAAAGTTTTCTTGGAATGCTGCTTTTGACAACAACTTATGAGTCTCTTAGGAGCCCCCCAAAAATTGTGTTTAGAATCAAAACCCCATACCTGCCAAAGATGCCCGGAGGGCTCAAACAAAACCTTGTGTGGACCAGGACCCAGAGACCCCACAGAGACTGATCCAGATCTGCCTTTGAGTGTTTGAGTATCCCCTGCCATGGCTTGTGTCAACAGTGGCCTGCTATGGGGACAGGGACTCTGGCTGCAGCAGGCCTGGGAAGCCCAGCATGTGGTGTAAGTTCTCTTGGAGGAGATGCCATCAGCCCTACCATAGTGCTGCCAAGCAGACGGCCCACAAACTGCAGAACAAGTATACCAAAGAAGTTCTCACACTCTTATGAAATTTCTAGGACCCACAACAGATTTACCAACCTGGGGATCCTGCAAAGGGGACTGGGAACACCCAGGGAATTTGACCTTGGAGGCCAATGGAATTTGATTACAGTACTTCCACAGGACTGGGAAACAATCTCTTGGGGGCGGGGGGGCACAAACAAAACCTTGTGGCCACCAGGACCCAGGAGAAAGGAGCAGTGACCCCACTAGAAACTGAGCCAGACTTGCCAGTGAGTGTCCAGGAGTCTCCGATGGAGGCCTGGGTCTACAGTGGCCTGCGGTGGGGTTAGGGGCACTGAATACAACAGTGCTGGCATAAGCCCTTTTGAAGGAGGTCACATAACCCCTACCATAGTTTGGCCTTAGGACAAACAACAGGGAGGGAACAAAGCCCAACCCATCAACAGAAAATAGGTTTAAAGATTAACTGAGTCCAGTTCAGTTTAGTGGCTCAGTTTTGTCCAACCCTTTGCAACTCCATGGACCGCAGCACGCCAGGCCTCCCTGTCTGGAGGCCTCCCAACTCCTGGAATTTACTCAAAGTCATGTCCATTGAATCGGTGATGCCATCCAAACACATGTCATCCTCTGTTGTCCCCTTCTCCTCCCGCCTTCAATCTTTCCCAGCATCAGGGTATTTTCGAATGAGTCAGTTCTTCACATCAGGTGTCCAAAGCATTGGAGTTTCAGCTTAAGCATCAGTCCTTGCAATGAATATTCAGGACTGATTTCCCTTAGGACAGACTGATTGGATCTCCTTGCCACCCAAGGGACTCTCAAGAGTCTTCTCCAACACTACAGTTCAAAAACATCAATTCTTTTGTGCTCAGCTTTCTTTATAGTCCAACTCTCACATCCATACATGACTACTGAAAAAACCATAGCTTTGACTAGGGGTAACTTTGTCGGCAAAGTAATGTCCCTGCTTTTAAATAAGCTGTCTAAGTTGGTCATAACTTTTCTTCCAAGAAGCAAGTGTCTTTTAATTTCAGGGCTGCAGTCACCAACTACAATGATTCTGCAGCCCCCAAAAATAAAGTCTGCCACTGTTTCCATTGTTTCCCCATTTATTTGCCACGAGGTGATGGGACTGGATGCCATGATCTTAGTTTTCTGAATGTTGAGTTTTAAGCCAACTTTTTCACTCTCCCCTTTCATTTTCATCAAGAAGCGCTTTAGTTTTTCTTCACTTTCTATCATAAGGGTGGTGTTACTTGCATATCTGAGGTTATTGATATTTCTCCTGGCCATCTTGATTCCAGCTTGTGCTTCATCTGGTCCAGCATTTCTCATGATGTACTCTGCATATAAGTTAAATAAAAAGATTAAGTGAGCATGGCTCTTATTGCAAAATTCAGACTTAAATTGAAGAAAGTAGGGAAAATCACTAGACCATTCAGGTATGACCTAAATCAAATCCCTTACAACTATACAGTGAAATTGACAAATATATTCAAAGGATTAGATCTGATAGACAGAGTGCCTGATGAACTATGGACAAAGGTCCATGATATTGTACAGGAGGCACTGATCAAGACCATCTCCAAGAAAATGAAATACAAAAAGGCAAAATAGTTGTCTGAGGAGGTCTTACAAATAGCAGAGAAAAGAAAAAGTGAAATCTGAATGCAGAGTTCCAAAGTATAGCAGGGAGAGATAAGAAAGTCTTCCTCAGCATTCAATGCAAAGAAATAGAGGAAAACAATAGAATGGGAAAGACTAGAGATCTCTTCAAGAAAATAGAGATACCAAGGGAACATTTCATGCAAAGATGGGCTCAATAAAGGACAGAAATGGTATGGACCTAACAGAAGCAGAAGATATTAAGAAGAGGTGGTTAAGATATTAAGAAGATATTAAAAAAACACAGAAGATCTATCAAAAAAAAATCTTAATGGCCCAGATAATCACCATGGTATGATCAATCACCTAAAGCCAGATATCCTGTTTGCCAAGTCAAGTGGGCCTTAGAAAGCATCACTATGAACAAAGCTAGTGGAGGTGATGGAATTCCAGTTGAGCTATTTCAAATTCTAAAAGATGATGTTGAATGCAAACTAGTACAGCCGCTATGGAAAACAGTGTGGAGATTTCTTAAAAAACTGGACATAGAACTGCCATATGACCCAGCAATCCCACTTCTGGGCATACACACTGAGGAAACCAGATCTGAAAGAGACACGTGCACCCCAATGTTCATCGCAGCACTGTTTATAATAGCCAGGACATGGAAGCAACCTAGATGCCCATCAGCAGATGAATGGATAAGGAAGCTGTGGTACATATACACCATGGAATATTACTCAGCCATTAAAAAGAATTCATTTGAACCAGTCCTAATGAGATGGATGAAGCTGGAGCCCCTTATACAGAGTGAAGTAAGCCAGAAAGATAAAGAACATTACAGCATACTGACACATGTATATGGAATTTAGAAAGGTGATAACGATAACCCTATATGCAGAACAGAAAAAGAGACACAGAAATACAGAACAGACTTTTGAACTTTGTGGGAGAATGTGAGGGTGGGATATTTCAAAAGAACAGCATGTATACTATCTATGGTGAAACAGATCACCAGCCCAGGTGGGATGCACGAGACAAGTGCTCCGGCCTGGTGCACTGGGAAGACCCAGAGGAATCGGGTGGAGAGGGAGGTGGGAGGGGGGATCGGGATTGGGAATACATGTAAATCCATGGCTGATTCATATCAATGTATGACAAAACCCACTGGAAAAAAAAATAAAAATAAAAAAAAAAAATAAATAAAAGATGATGTTGTGAAAATGCTGCACCCAATATGCCAGCAAATTTGGAAAACCCAGCAGTAGCCACAGGACTGGGAAAAGTCAGTTTTCATTCCAATCTCAAAGAAAGGCAATGCCAAAGAATGTTCAAACTACCACACAATTGCACTCTTCTCACACGCTAGCAAAATAATGCTCAAAATTCTCCAAGCCAGGCTTCAGCAGTAAGTGAACTGAGAACTTCCAGATGTTCAAACTAGATTTAGAAAAGGCAGAGGAACCAGAGATCAAATTGCCAACATCAGTTGGATCATAGAAACAACAAGAGAGTTCCAGAAAAACACCTACTTCTGGTTTATTGACTACATCAAAGCCTTTGACTGTGTGGATCACGGCAAAATGTGGAAAATTCTGAAAAAGATGGGAACACTAGACCACCTTACCTGGTTCCTGAGAAATCTCTATGCAGATCAAAAAGCAATAGCTAGAACAGAACATGGAAAAACTGGTTCCAAATTGGGAAAGGTGTACGTCAAGGCTGCACATTGTCACCCTGCTTATTTAACTTATATGTAGAGTACATCATGCAAAATGCCTGACTGGATGAAGTACAAGCTGGACTATAAATTGCAGGGAGGAATATCAATAACCTCAGATATGCAGATGACACCACTCTTATGGAAGAAAGCAAATAGGAACTAAAGAGTCTCTTGATGAATGTGAAAGAGGAGCATGAAAAACCTGGCTTAAAACTCTATATTCTAAAAACTAAGATTATGGCATCCAATCCCATCACTTCATGACAAATAGATGGGTAAACAATGGAAACAGTGACAAGACTATTTTTTTGGGCTCCAGAATCACTGCAGATGGTGACTGCAACCATGGTGCAGTCACCTAAAAGGTGCCAACCTAGACAGTGTATTAAAAAACAGAGACATTACCTTGCCAACAAAGGTCCATCTACTCAAAACTGGTTTTTCCAGGAGTCACACATGGATGTGAGAATTGGACCACACATACATCCATTTGTGAACGCTGAAGAATTGATGCTTTTGCACTGCGGTGTTGGAGAAGACTCTTGAGATTCCCTTGGGTAGCAAGGAGACCAGACCAGTCAATCCTAAAGGAAATCAGTCCTGAATATCCATTGGAAGGGCTAATGCTGAAGCTGAAGCTCTTATACTTTGCTACCTGATGGGAAGAACTGACTCCTTAGACAAGACCCTGATGGCGGGAAAGATTGAAGGTAGAAGGAGAAGGGGGAGACAAAGGATGAGATGGTTTGATGGCATCACCAACTCAATGGACATGAGTTTGAGCAAGCTCCAGGAGTTGGTGATGGACAGTGAATCCTGGCGTGTTGCAGACCATGGGGTTGCAAAGAGTAGGCCTGGACTGAGTGACTGAAGTAAAACTGAGCTATCAATCTCTTTGTCTTTTAAGTGATTTGTATTTTCCTTTGAAATCTTTTCACTTTGGTTAAGTAACCATGTATTGTCTGGCGTATTCTAACAGTTCTTTTGATCTCCAGTTTATCTTCAGATGCTTCAGAAGAACCTTGAGGCATCTCAGAGAAATACTAAATTAGTATTTTAAATTACCTGGGAAGCCTGCCGAGCACTGCCGGCCCCACCCTTACTGGCTGCCTCCTCTAGACAGCTGGCCTCAGACACCTCACAGCTACCTCCATCACCACCACCCTGAATATCTGCACCCATCTGTCCTCTCCTCCCAATAAAGGAAATAGCAGAAAGGGAAGAACCCATTTTAGCATCTCCAGGTTATGAACTAGGGGCTAGCATGATATCCCCAGCAAAGACCCATCAGAGCACCCCTTGAGGGGAAGAGCAAACTGGTAGGACAGGTCTCATTATACCAGTAACCAATGGGAACAAACTGGAAAAGAAAGGATGCCCAAACCAAAGTGTCTGAACAGAGTACAAGCAGACATGAAAGAAAGCCCCTCAGCATTTTTAGAACAAGCATATCAGGTCTATGGGTAATGCACCTATTTAGACACAAAGCCCCCAAACTATGAAAATTAAAAGCAGCTTTCATGTCAGAAAGTACCTCCAGAAAATGTTTTTAAGATTCCAACAGTCTCTTGAACCATCAGAGGGAGAAAGAAGTGAGTTGATTCCATAGAAGATCACAGAAAAAGAGAATAAAGCTGTGTGGACTGACAGGGCACCCAGACACAGCAGATTTGCCATCCCAGCCTCTATCACTGTAAAAACGGAGTGTCATGTCCAAGGAGAAGAAACAACATCCTCCTGGGAAAGAGGCCATAAGAGGAACTCAGCCAGTTTTAAACTGATTTCCAAAGTATGGATTAATTAGACCTGCAGGTCTCCTTATAATACTCCTATTCTGCCAATCAAGAGACTGCACACCAGTGACTACAGATTTGTTCAGGATCTGTGAGCCACAGATGAAAGTTCAGGGCATTTATCCTCCGGATTCAAACCCTTATACCTTACTCCCAACCATACCTGGAGATTATGAATACCTCACTGTATTAGATTTGAAAGACCCATTTTTCTGCATTCCAGTAAAAAGAATAGCTCAGTTTTCAAGGGCAGGAGCCCACCGTGTCCCCCTTTGCCTGGCAAAGCAATAAAGTTGTTCATTCCTATTTCACTCAAAATTCTATCTCCAAGATTTGACTTGTGCTTTGGTGTACAGAAGCCAAGTTTTTGGCATCACTTATGAATCTTCTAAGAATAGTGATTAGGTAAAAGTGCACTATATAGGTTTATGTTTCTGGATACAGTTCATGATAATACTTTTTCATTTATTTCCCACAAGTTTTAAAGGCAGTATGACTGGAAGCAAAATGTTTTGACCACATTTGGTTGCAGAAAAATATGAAATAGTATAATTTTCAAACATTTTATGTAAATAAATATCTTGGGTGTTTTTTCTAGGTAAATATAGACACAAATCTTTACCATTGAATTCCAATAATGTTATCATGGTTTAATTGAAGAATGAAAATTAGAAAGGTTCTTCTTTGTTTTGGTTTTGTCATGGAAGGGTTGTCTTTTTAATCTGCAGATATAAGATACCCTTACTTTTAATTTAAGAAATTTTAAGTTCTATTGTGTATTTCCCTTTCCTGTCATCCATTCATTGTCATTTCTTCATATGAGATATATGTGTACATGCACTGTTTTTTTAATTTATTTATTTTAATTGGAGGCTAATTACTTTACAATATTGTGGTGGTTTTCACCATACATCAACATGAATCAGCCATTGGTGTACAGGTGTCCTCCCATCCTAAACCCCCCACCTATTTCCCTCCCCACTCCATCCCTCTGGGTTCTGAGTCTTGCTTAATTTTATCTAATCTATATCAATTCCTTGTATTGCATAATTTCCTGTGTGTTGTCTGAAGCGGTTCAAGTTCCTATGTCTGCTTTTATATTAGCTTTCATATATTCATTTCCTTTCTCTCTTTTGTTTATATCTAGAGTGTGTGCAAGCATGCTAAGTCGCTTCAGTTATGTCTGGCTCTTTGTGACCCTATGGACTGTAGCCCACCAGGCTACACTTTCCATTGGATTCTCCAGTCAAGGATAGTGGAGTGGGTAGCTATGCTCTTCTCCAGGGGATCTTCCTGACCCAAGGATCAAAGCTGTGTGTCTTCAGTCTACTGCCTTAAGGTAGTAGGTTCTTTACCACTAACTCCACCAGGAAAGCCCCATATATAGAGTACTGCTGCCTTACTATGTGCTGCCTTCTATAGTCTTAGCATCTCTTCTTTGAATACATTCTTGAATTTCTAAGATAGCAAAACAAGTATTTGCTTATAAATTTAACTTGTCTTGTGGAATAAATTTTGTTTCATTTTCCATCTGCATTTTGCTTTCTGCTCATTTTATTAATGCAATTGAGTATTCCTACGATGCAGTCCATTTAGTTGTCATTATTCATATAGTATGTAACATTTATTCAGAGTCATTCATTTGTAATACTGTAGAAATGACCATCCCATGGAGTGAATTGGGATGCAAGTCGTTTACATTTGGCACAGAATACCATCTCACAAAATACCATTGCACAGATTCTCTGCTTTGGATGTGTATCTTTTTCCTATCCAGAAGGACATTTGTGAGGGTCAGAATGAAGGTGAGTGTATTACAGATAACTAACATGACTTTCCAGTACTTACCTCAGTTCCTTTCACTAGGAAATTTAGCTGGTAAGTTGACTAACATCTGTTTCCTCTTGAGTATGTCACAGAGGAAGACAAATGCTCTTAGATGTCTTTGTTCATTTGGTGGGTTAGTTCTTTTGCTAGTTGGTGACTGGTCAACAGGTTTGGCTTGAGTTGGTTGGAATTCTTAGGAGGTATATATGCATTTCCTTATTGAATCTGACCTAATTTTCAATTCCATATTTCCATCTGAGGATTCCATATGAGTATTGAGCATTTCTTAATAGGCCTACAAGAATTCCTGACTTCTCTATTGTTTTCTGCTTTGCTGTTCATTCCACAAATAGCAGTTCTCAGAACTAAAGTTGAGAGTTACAGATGACTTTTGGTTTCAAAGTTTTCTTTTTGTTCTTTTTTTCCCCTCCTTGTTGATTTGGGATGTGTTCAGAGATGAGAACTGTGAAGTGATGTCTCTAATTCAATATCATCATTGCCTTGAATGAATTATTACCTGGTCCCTATTTATCCCCAAATTTTATCTGATTACACATAAATCACCTTTTATTTGTATGTAATTCATTCTTAACT
This sequence comes from Dama dama, assembly GCF_033118175.1. Classification (NCBI taxonomy): domain Eukaryota; kingdom Metazoa; phylum Chordata; class Mammalia; order Artiodactyla; family Cervidae; genus Dama; species Dama dama. The sequence continues at coordinate 62,875,597 of NC_083710.1, read as the reverse complement.
TGTAATTGAAAAGAACTAAAATGGTTAGTGCACAGAATATTAACAAGTGTTGCTGATCTATTTTGTGTTCACAGATTGATATATTTCATTCCCTATAAACTGATAAAGATACTGATTATCATACTTTGTACTGTCTAAGAATTATTGACTGTAAAGTTTGTAATGAATGCAAAATATTTAATTTTGATTAAGCCCTAGCCATTTAAAAATTATTCATGACAATTTCTCCAAGTTATAAGACTCATAAAGAATACAGACATTAAAAATGTTTTTGTGAAAAGCTACACTACTGTGATTTTATTATTAAATTCAATAATAATATAAAAATTTGTGATTATTTGGCATAAAAATAAGACATTTGTGCTCATGTGAATCTGTAAATTTTCTGTTATATACTTATTAACTAGTCTTTCCCTTGATAGTCATAGCATTTCAAAGAGATATTTATTTATTTTTATTAAATACCTATATTGAAGATGTTACACAACACAAAAGATGTTCCAGATTTCACATAGTTTCTAAAATGTATTATAGTTACTGCTAATGCTATTTCACAATACTCTTGACACCTTAAGAAAAAAATAATTATTATGGCACAAAATTCGCTAAGTGGTAAATATTTATGGCAACAGGTTCAATATTTTGTTTATATTGGTATTTTTAAAACACAGGAAGTAATGTTTAACAACCTAGGATCATCGAAAATGACACAGAAATAATAATTACATAGAAATGACATAGAAAATGACATAGAAATAATGACATATAATAATAAATAACTCATCTTTAATTACATATCAATAAAGTATATAAAAAATGCTCTTAATTTTTTATTTTAATTCAGAAAAATAACATTAATATCCATTTGCTTTTCAACATAGAACTAAAAGAGCTCAAGAGGAAGAAAACCATCAACTAGTGTCTCAAGATGTGTTAAATCTTTTATATTTTCTCAGAATGAAACCTGGAAAATTCTACAAAATTTTCAAGTTGAGGTAATGATATAGCATTCCTCAAAGGAGTGGACCTCTATTTAAGAGATTTATGTTAAGTGTGAAATGCTAAGTTCAAATTTTGGCATAATTATCTGCAAGCAAGTGCCCAATAAATCTTACGCAGCTTCTCCATACTAATGTGTCCATCCTCCCATTGTTGACTTCGCTATGCATGCTTCCCTAACATGGTGCCTGAAAAAAATCCAAGTTCCACCTCAAGGTCTATGCATTTCTCTTCTTGTTTTCCCGGAAACTATACCTTCAGATAGGCTGATAGATAACAGATAGATAGAGGCAGATGTAGTTATTTAGATCCACTTGATTTCAGTTTTTTTAAATTAATTTATAAGCATGTATATATAATCATAATATATAAGCATATAAATTAATCTGTGGCTCACTTATTTATAAAGACTGATTTATGCCCTATTGGACAATAATTAGTTGTGAATGAATGCTGCTGCCGCTGCTAAGTCATTTCAGTCATGTCCGACTCTGTGTGACTCCGTAGATGGCAGCCCAGCAGGTTCCTCTGTCCCTGGGGTTCTCCAGGCAAGAATACTGGAGTGGGTTGCCATCTCCTTCTCCAGTGGATGAATGGAGACATTTTTATTAAATTTGATATATGTAAAAATTATGAAATTCCCTAAACATTCTCTAGTTAATTAGAGACATTAAGAACTTTGGCTACAATTACTTATCTATGGCTCTGATAAACTAAACAAGAACTAGTATATCAAGATAGGTAAAGAGGGATAGAAATTTCAGTTTTAACATCTGATAGGTTATGTGAAATTGTAAAACTGAATTATCCACCCACCAATTATTTCCAATTTATACAGCATACATCAGAAAGCATAAATATAAAAATATTTAAGAGCGTAAGGGGCAGTATTTTTCCTGGACACTGCCATATATCAAGGGTATAATATATAGGAGTCCATTTCATGTTATTCTATTTTCATTTTCTAAGCCCTCTTCCATATTTAAATATTTCCATTAGCAGTATTTTAGATACACAAAAATACTTCAATACATTCAACTGAAATTTAAATTAATTATCTGTTTACTTTCAGATTTTACCAAGGTGTTTGTTTTCTCTTAGATACCAAATATAACATAAAATAAGTGTTTGATTACTTTTTGGAAGTTTACAAGTTGGAGATAATTGTCATAAGTTAATTTTGACATTTTTCTCCTCTAGTGTACTATTTTCAGTAACCAGTATTTATTATCCCATGTCAATATATTGTAATGAACTTAGGAATAGTTCATGCAAGAGAGAATATAAAATCAGATGAGTATTTATCTCATTTAAAAATTTTATTTTATCTTACAGACAATGTATCTGTAAGCATTTTAAAATTATATAGAAAAGAGATTCTTGATAGAGAGAAAATTGAAATAAACACAAGAATAACTACAAGAAAGCCTGCCACATTCATACTGGTTAACGTAATTAACACCTACTGCCTCAACAGTCACTGTCCAGAATCTCAGTAGGTTCATAACTTTTTCCCCTCAGGCAATGATAGGCTTCCGGCTCCAAACAGCTATTTAAGGGCACAAATTGATGGAAACTATATGATTTTGTAACCATACTGTCTAGATAACATGGCTCCTAAAATCACTATGAAAGGGAAGAAAGAAACAAAGAAAGCATATTGACTTTCAGTTGCCTTTTCCCAAATGTGACAAAAATCAATTTTATTCACAATTTAGTTATATGCTTTCTTCCAAATTATAGGAAATTGTGAAAGAAAGCTAACATACAGGAAATATGATAAACACTTCAACTGTATCACTTGTAAGAGCAGAGAAGACAACACATTGGAAGCACATACAGTATTATGGTACAGGGGAGCAAGATTTGCTCCTCCCCCCACAAAATGTGTCTCTTTAGGTATGAAGATTAATTTAGGGCTGATTATTTTTAAGGCACAAAAGACTCAAACACTTTGAACTTTCTGCTGATTGCCTAAAAGAATATAAATAGACAACCTGTTTCAGGAAAGCATTTATTATTAGAATAGACAGAATAAATAAACAGAGTATAGAGTAAGTGTAGTAGGGAAAAACCTAGCAAAGTCTGTTCATTAAAATTTCTCTCTGTGTTCCATTGTCTCTGTATAGCCAGGCAAACATTTGCTTAACAAATATTTGCTTTCCTATCTTCATGTCAATTATCTTCCTCCTCTTTGAGGTCCCAAACAACTATCCTAACATCCTCTTCTGTTTTTAGCTGAAGAGATAAATTTAACAATAGGACTTAGAATTTAAGTCAAATATGTATGGAAAAAGGATTATGTGGACATGAAGTTTAGTGAAAACAATGTGGTCATCAAGTTAAAGGACATGCATGTGTTAAATTATACTAAATTGGAAATGAATTACATGAAAATATAAGTGGTTGTGTATGTAATTAGAAATTTTGAAATCAAGCTTTTTAAGCCATACAGTTATTGGAAAAGATCTGGTTAAAGACACAGCCATGAAACTGAGTGGCTGAAATCAGGCAATAGAGGGACATGACTGTGGAAATTGAGCTTAAGAGACTTAAAGACTAAAGTGTTAGATGCATAATCTTTATAAAAGGTGACATTACTAAGATTTCAATGTGGTTGTGCTAACCAAAACAAATCAGAGCGCTACAAATGAAAAATAAATAAATAAAAGTAAAAGTTTTTTTAGTGTTCTTAATTGCAATTTGGGAAACACAGATTTGGGTAAATCGAAAAGTGGTTTCTAGGGAAAAGAAAAAGCTTAAGGGTTTCAAATGATGTAAGATTATTTTGAGAGAGAAGGCAAAAGGAAATATAATGAGAACAGAGAAAGTACTTATCTCATTTGACTGATTCCCTAAAACCCAAAGAAGGTGGGTGAAAAATGTCTTTTCAGATGAAATCTTGGCATTCAAAAACAGTGCCTGATCTGATATTTTTCATAATCATAAGAATAGCATACCAGCAAGTTCAGAGATATTCAAATTGGGAGGTCAGTTCAATTTCAGAAAACATTTGGAACATTGAAGGTGAAATTAAAAGAAAATCTTGGCTTGCTTAGAATTTCTTTTTTTTAGGCCAACTAAGAAAATGCACTTTAAATTCTTAGGACTTAAGAAGCAGGGATTAGATGTTTCAACATATGCTTCTGGAGGAGGGTGACTTCTAGTCACATCACCTCATGGCAAATAGATGGGGTAGAAGTGAAAGCAGTGATAGATTTTCTTGGACTCTGAAATCACTGCAAAGAGTGAAATTAAGAGACACTTGCTCCTTGGAAGGAAAGCTATGACAAATCTAGACAGTGTATTAAAAAGCAGAGACATCACCTTGCTGACAAAGGTACATATAGTCAAAGCTGTGGATTTTCCAGTAGTCATGTACAGATGTGAGAGTTGGACCATAAAGAAGGCTCAGAGCTAAAGAATTGATACTTCTGAATTGTGGTGCTGGAGAAGACTCTTTAGAGTCCCTTGGTCAGCAAGGAGATCAAACCAGTCAATCCTAAAGGAAATTAACCCTGAATATGCATTGGAAGGACTTACGCTGAAGCTAAAGTTCCAAACCTTAGGCCACCTGATACAAAGGGCCAACTCTTTGGAAAAGACCCTGATGTTGGGAAAGATTGAGGGCAGGATGAGAAGGGGATGACAGAGAATGAGATGGTGGTATGGCGTTACTGAATCAATAAGCATGAGTTTGAGCAAACTTCGGGAGATTGTGGAGGACAGAGGAGCCCAGTGTGCGACAGTCCATGGGGTCACAAAGAGTCAGACATGACCTAGTGACTGAAAAACAACAACAATATTGCTTCTGATTTTGCTAAATTAGCTTGAAACAGACCAATAAACCTGCTGAAAACAACTAGGAAAATCAAATAGTATATCTACTAAAAATCTGTTTGAAGGCATTAAAGAGTTACCAAGGCAACCAACACTTGAGGGGTCAGTACCAAGGATAAGGCCTGAACCTGATATTATGTACTTCAACTATCCTTGAACCAATTGGTGATTTGAACATAACCAGGGAAAGGCAGAGATGCTGAAGAGACATATTTACAGTCTTACATGTTAGAATAAACTGATGAGCCTTAGGTCCATGTGAAGGGGAGGAAAGTAGGAAAGACCTATGATATATGCTTGGAATCTGTGAGAGTGTACATCTGAGGTGCAAGTTTAAACAAATGTACTGTGTTGGGCTTAGTCATGTCCAACTCTTTGTGACCCAATGGACTGTAGCCTGCTAGGCTCCTCTGTCCATGGGGATTCTCCAGGCAAGAATACTGGAGTAGGTTGCCGTGCCCTCCTCCAGGGGATCTTCTCAACCCAGGTCTCCCACATTGCAGGTGGATTCTTCACTGTCTGAGCCACCAAGGAAGCCCAAGAATACTGGAGTGGGCAGTCTATCCCTTCTCCAGGGGATCTTCCTGACCCAGGAATGGAACAAGGGTCCTCTACATTGCAGGCAGATTCTTTACCAGCTGATCTACCAGGGAAGTACAAACAAATACACTAGCCTTCACAAAGAGTTAATCTCTTTTTTGAATCAGCTCAATTTCTGGTTAGATTATTGTGATGTCCACTACCTAAGATTACAGTCAAGATCCAAAAGATTTAGAAGAATTTCCCTCTTATGAAAATTTGGAGGCAAGAACAAGAGTTGAGGGGTGGACAAGTTAAAGACCCATGATAAATAATCCATATTTTGTTTATACTCATGAAAATAGCAAACAAGAAGAACATCTTTCATAAAAAGAGAGATTCAAATTAAAAGTGGTGCATCCTCATTTGGCTAAAGTGATCAGCCAACAGTAAAAGTGGATTTTTTCTAGAAATAGTAAACTATTGATATTTACTCTCCATTTGTGGATTTTTTTCCAGAAGAAAGTCACCCATTTATAACATACATTTCATACAGTAGAAGTGCTCACACTGTGAAAAATATGTGAAACTGGGTGAAATTAAAAAAAAAAAAAAAAAAAAACTTGTTTGGCTGATGGATCCCTAAGAATAGGGAAGTATTCAAGGTAAGTCTTATATTACATCTACCTCTTATTGGGGACAATTCTCCAAACAGCACAGCAAGCTGGAATCCAGGCAGAGTGCCATGTTCCCAGGGACCTGAGAGATCAAAGGAAAGTTTTCAGGAGAGGTGGGTCAACTGGCATTTGTGGAATTTTGACACTAAGAAAAAAAAGTTACACAGCAGGGGAAGCAGGTGTCCCCTTTGAGTCCCTGAAAGAAAGTGTGGTTACTTAGATCCAGGAAGAGCCTCCCTGAAGCTCCTCAAATAACGGACCAGTTGAGAGAGGACAGGAACACTTGTGATTGAACAACTCTGAAGGAAGCTGGAGATCTGATCCCAACAGAGATGAAAGTCCACTTGAGAGACTGGTAAAATGGTACAAATTTTGTGGTATAAGATAAATAAGTTCTGAGGATCTAATGTATAACATGGCGATCATAGTTGATAATATTCTACTGTATAACTGAAATTTGTGAATAAGAGATATTAAGTCTTCTCATAAAAAAGGATGTGAGATGTTAGATGTGTCAATTAACTTGATTGTGGGAGCTCTTTCACAATGTATTCTGTATCAAACCACCACACTCTACACTTTAAATATATTACAATTTTAATTGCCTGCTGTCTCTCAACAGAGCTAAATAGAAGATGAAACCTACCTGAAAAAATATAGCAGAACGCAAAAGGCCTAAAACTTTTCATGCAATAAAGAGCAAGAAATAAAAATTCCAAGACTTGTGAAGAAACAGGAAATGTGACCTATAGTTTACAAAAATGTAGTCTATAGAAACCAGTCCTACAGAGTAAAGTCCAAAAGAGAGAAACAAACATTGTATATGAATGCATATGTGTGGAATCTAAAATAATGGAATAGATGAACTTATTTACAGAAATAAATAGATACACAGATGTATAGAACAAACGGATACCAAAGACGGAGGGAGTGGAGTGGACGAAAGATTGGGATAGGCCTATATACACTACTACATATATAAAAGTAAAAGTAGTAAAGTCAAGTCGCTCAGTGGTGTCCGACTCTTTGCGACTCCATGGACTGTAGCTTACCAGGCTCCTCTGTCCATGGGATTTTCCAGGCAAGAGTACTGGAGTGGGTTGCCATTTCCTTCTCCAGGGGATCTTCCCAACTCAGGGATCGAACCCGGTCTCCATCATTTCAGACAGACACTTTACCGTCTGAGCCACCAGGGAAGCCCTACATATATAATAGATGACTAATGAGGACTGACTGTATAGCACAAGGAACTCTACTCCGTGCTCTGTGGCAACCTAAATGGGAAAGGAATCCAAAAGAGAGGGGATATATGTATATGGACAGCAGATTCAGTTTTCTGTAGAGCAGAAACTAACACAGTATTCTAAAGCAATTATTCTCTAATAATAAAAAGAAAGAAACTAGTTCCAAGATACTTAAAGTTGAACTCAGCTGACAATTAATTCAAAGCAACTCATAAATATTCTGAAATTTTAAAGGAAATATTATTGAAAATACAGGTTATGTCAGGAGAGATATAAAAACTATTAAGCAAACACACAAACCAGATCATTCCTGAACCATATCACTTCTGGATTATGATATGTACACACAACATACATTGAACTTGGCATGGCAGTCATTTAGCACATAAGCATCAGGGTTTCTTGTTCTTTTTGTTGGTCATTTCTTGATTATTCTGATGGGACAGAGAATGCATAGCAGTCTTTGTGAGTTTGGAAATTACACTGGTTATATCACTGAGACAAGTATCTGTATGAAAGTTTTCATTGTATTTCAGTCATATTTCATGAAAACCTATCCCATTACATGCTTTAAAAAATTTTTTTTAGATAACACAGGGGCTTTTCCACTTAATTTGTGTGTAAATATTTCAGCTTCATCGGCAACTGAAAAATTAGTCCCCTATCTGATGACTCTTAGGTGTAAGGATCTTAGGAGAAAAAAATTGAAAGACCAGTTGCCCATTAATAATGTTTTATATTGAATCATTAGAGAAAAGAGAAGATAACCAAGAGGAGAAAGAAAAGTAAGATTCAAAGTGGCAATCCTAAACTTCTTACTTCTATGGATTTGTTCTGATAGACAAGCTGGGAAGGTCATTGCTTGTCTTCAGTTTTTGTTAAATACAAATAGACTTTAAAATCCTGACTTAGTCACAGGGGACTGTATGTGACAATGGCATCAACAGTATCTATATATTTGTGCTCCCTTTGCTATGAGTTACCATGAAGGTTTTGTACAAGTCATTTACTATGAATCTTTAACGTTTTTGTTTCCACTGCAGCTAAAAAACGATACCACTCAAACCAAAACCAAAATGTACTTGGCATGCAATGCTACTAGAAAATTTTGCCAGTCTTTCTTCTAAAAGGAGGAAGTATTCACCATCACTGCAGCCAGAATGAATCTGACTCTGGCTTTCTTACAGCACCAGTTTTCCTTATTATATATAATTTTAATTGACCTTTTACATCAGCATTCTTGGTTCACTTGAAGTTCATAAACAGTCTCATTTTGTATTCTGTCTTGGCATGGTCACCAAACTAATTTAACTTATATGCACAAATATATAAAAAATAAGGAAGCTCTTTTGCCAAAGTGGTTCCATTTTAATTTCCAATATAGCTGCAGTTCACAAATCACATAAATACTCAACAATGAAGTATTCAAAATTGAAATTAGACTTAGCAGCACCATCCAACATTTCATATCCTTTCCTGGCAGACATTTTTATTTCCTATTGCTTTAAAGAAAAATCATGAAAAAAATGCATAATGAATTCTAGAAATTGAAAGCAGTGAAACAGATAAAATCCCATTAATGATTTACTACATGATTTTCCATGGTTTGTAACCTGTAGTACATGATTAAATTACACCATTAAGACAGTTTGAACATTACTATTTTGAGAATGTCTAACTTTAAGAAATAGCTTTCCATTTATAGTAACAATGTTTCCTTAATTGTTTTTGCCAATCTACTAAATGCTTCATAAATAGCACTTAATAGGCACATCTAATTAAATATTCACTTAATTTTAAGGAGTTTTTAAATTCTGTCTTCCAGAGCCACACCAAAGTGAAAGTACATAATAAAAAGTTTCAAAAGCACATGGGTAAAGTAAAACTGAATGGTAGTTAACTGAAGAACAAGGCATGTAACCAATTTCAGAAAGATGAAAAGGAAATGAAGAATTAGCCAACAAGAGACACTGAATATCAAGCACTTTCCCAAAGGAAATGACAAGAAGCAGCTTAATAATTTTTACCCTTAAACTAAAGAAAACCCCAAGATTTGGATTCACTGAATGATACAAAGCCTGGGTATAGAATAAAGATAAGAACATGAAGACTATTTCAAAAGTCTCTAAGAGGTAGAATTAGATTCCAAGGTCTCTGCTTCTATTCCAGAAGTGACACATCCCTCAGGATAATTTATGGATCAAAGAATCCAAAGAGACTTCTCCAAAGAATCTCAGGCTGACAAAGGACAAGAAGCAGACCCAGGACATTATGTTCCCTGGGGTGTTTTTGCCAATTTCCATTCCCCTATTCCCTTACCATCACCACCACCACCAACAACCACCAACCCCCACCCCCTTCTCAGTTTCTAGTGATACCAGGATAAATGTAAGTGCATTAGACCTAGAAAATGAACTTACAGTTGTGGGGGAGGGATAGTTAGGGACTTTGGGAAGGTCATGTACACACTGCTGTATTTAAAATGGATAACCAACAAGAACCTATAGTATAAGCACATGGAACTCTGCTCAGTGTTGCATGTCAGCCTGCATGGGAAGGGGGTTTGAGGGAGAATGGATACCTGTAAATGTGTGGGTGAGTCACTTCCCTGCTCACTTGAAACTACTACAACATTGTTAATTGGCTATATCTCAATACACAATAAAAAGTTTAAAGTTTGGAAAAAAAACAAAAACAAAGAGGGAAAAATAATAAGTGGATTAAACCAATCACAATTCTTGCAGGGCTGGCTAGGTTGCTGACTGAGCAATGTCCATGAATGCCTCAGAAGAGAAATGGTTAGAGATGTTGGGAATTCAACATTATTTTCTACAACAATTTGAAGTACAGAGTCTTTGGGCTATAGGTTTCATAACTAATGTTTTCAATATTTCCATTGAACTAACAACATGATGATAATAATTTAGCTAAACATAGAAAACAGTCTACACAATTCACATTTGATTATTTTTATTTTAAAAGTAGCCTATATAAGCTATGTGAAAAATTATTTTGTTTCATATTTCCGATTTTATAAATTTTGGTGCTTGCATAGACTATTCCACACAAATATTTTGAAAGAAAAATAAACCTGCGAAAAGCATCCAGTTATAAGGATTTTGTGAGGTGAAGCAAACAATCATGCCAAATAAAATACTTCGTGTAAAAATTATATTTACTTTCTGACGATACTCACTGAGTCATCACTATGAAAATTTCAAACAAAGAATTTTGGTGGTTGACATTCCTCTGGATACAGATTTTCAGAGGTGTGTGCTTCCCTCACAATTTGTTAATTACCCTTGCAAATAAGCAATACTAAATAAAAATGTCCACAACTGATTCTTTGAATAATCCCTGTGATATGCCACTCTCCTATTTTTCATACTTTTCAAAAATTAGTATCATTATTTATTTTGTTTTGCTCAAGCTAAACAAACAGAAGTCATTCTTGACTCCTTTTTTATATATTTCATGTAACCCATCACAAAACATTTCAAAGCTATCTAAAATACATATATCATTCTCTATCACCACTTCCATTATTACATAGCTAATACTAAGCTCCAAAGTGATCTTGCCTTCACCCGTGTCTAACAACCTCACAAAGACTATTCTCTATGTAGCAGTCAAACTGGTACTTTAAAATTCTAGGTCAAACAAGGTCACTGAACTCCCTGTGCAGAAATCTTCAATGGCTTTCCTGTTCCTTATTGATCTCCTTAGTGTTCTTTAGGAATTCCACAGAGCTTCTCAACTCAAAATTGTTTTGCACTTGCTGTCTCTACTCTTCACAGATATTTGTACAGCTCAAAAGCAAATTTAATTAATATTATAATATATATATAACATGTCTGCTATATTTTATATATATATATATATATATGTCTCTGCACAATTTTACATAATATATTGTGCATATAACACATGTATATAAATGTATTATATATGTGCATATATATAATTTATTAATAATTTTGCTACATTGAATAGAGATTTGTATGTCATCTGGATCTTCCTGCATATGGTAGAGTGCATGATAGAAGAGACTTTCTTTTCTTATATATTGCCATATGACCAATATCTGGAACATAAGTAGAACTTCAATGAACATTTTTAAGTTTAAATGAATGAATGACTAACATACTGATTTTGTTTGTAAATATTTATTTTTTAATTATTTTTCATTGTTTTTGGTTTTAAAGACTAATCTACTAATCTTGTGTGTATCCTCAGAATAAAACTTACATTTGCAAATATATGAAAACACTATGGTAAATTTTAACTGTTAGATTTTAAAACACATAGTCACACAGATCATTTGTCAAGATTCTGATTTCTCCTGCTTGATGAGAAAATTGTCATTTATTTTGACATTTCATATTTGTTATATTGTTTTAAATTATCCTATACTCTCTCTCTTTACTAATGTAACCAAATAAAAAAATACCAGTTCAAGATATACATATTTTTCCTTCTTTTTGCAAGCTAACAGGACATACACAATGCCCTTAATTTAGCGTTATATTTATTTAAACAAACAACATAGCTCTCTTGAAAGACACACACAAAAAATATTTTTCATACATCATCATAAATATTGAAATTCTAAATCCTTTCAAATTGCTCTGTGAAATTCTTTCATTCTGCTCCTCCAAACAGAATGCAAATTATACTAAATAATAAATTTTTACTCATTTGTCAAGGTCTTTAAAGTAAAAAAACTGTGATTGCTTACCATTAAATCACTTTGATTTTGTAATATACGTCTGATTAATTGGTCTTCTGCAACCTGTCCAGAGGAAATGAAAAAAAAATTGTTTGGTTTACAATAGTGCTATTTTTTTTCTCATTTTAAAATATATTGCTAAATTGAAGTAAAATAGTTAATTTCCATAAAATAAAATTCCAGGAAAAAATGCATGAATAATACTTTAAACTGGCTACAGAGATTTTAATCAGTTTTAAGCACCTGTTGCATTCTAACATTCCTAATGGTGATCTATTGTCTAAATTTATATACATTCATAATATATAAGTGACTGCTCCTATATAATCCTGATTACACAATATTGTCCCTAACTTTGCACTATTGGTTCATAATGCTAATTATCATTTAACTTTGGACTACAGGTTAAAGCTAAAAGGTTAATTTATACTCATTAACTATTATTTCAAAATATATGTCTTAAGAAAAACATGACATATCCCATAAGGAGGATGTCTAGAAAAATTATCCATATTCCTCAAGAGATTATTTGCTTAAAATGATTTAACTGAGTTGATTTTTCATGTTAAAATATTTGTCAGTGATTTACTCTTAATTTTTATGCCTTCCTGTTTTTCTGAGAAATTGTAAACCACCAAAGATAATTCTGATTCATAGAAAATATCTTTTTTCCAAATTAGTTTTTAATGTCAATATCATCCACATAATTTGTTTCATAAAAGTCCAAATTAAATCACATTGTATGCTTTATTATTATAACTCTTTTGGGTAATTTTCACTCTATTACTATCTAGGCATTGTAAGGAACACTTAAAAGACCTTTCAATAACACTTTTGCTCACTATTAATTTTGGAAGTGTTCATCAGACAATTTCAAGATAAGTGGCAACTTACTTCTAGTTGTTTAATGAAGTCCCTTTTTACTCAAAATGCTCCTTTATTTATTGCTCCCCCTTTTTTTCTGCATCAATTTGATATTATGTATTAGTCGTTCAGGGACATAATTAACAAAGACAGTCTCTTTCTAATTCTCAGGACAAATTTTCAATGCTTTTTATAAATGTATCAGATTTCAGTGGGTAAAGCAAAAAAAAAAAATCAGAGTGCTTTTTTGGGAGAAAGCCATATAGATATTCTGAAGCAAAGCCAATAATGAAATTATTTGATATTATAGATTAACACAATGTTGAGTTGGGGAAGAGTCATAAAGGAGCTGTGAATATTTTAAAATTCTTATGGATAAAAATAATTTTTAAATTACAGTGCTTAAATTTTATTGCTTAATTTCATCATCTTTATGGAATAATAATAATGATTACTTTTGAACAAATCTAAATGGAAGAGCAGAAGACTGACAAACATATAAATTATCTTCAGTTCAGTTCAGTCGCTCAGTCGTGTCCGACTCTTTGCAACCCCATGAATCACAGCATGCCAGGACTCCCTGCTGTGGATGTCTATCACAAACTCCAGGAGTTTACTCAAACTCATGCCCATTGAGTCGGTGATGCCATCCAGCCGTCACATCCTCTGTCGTCCCCTTCTCCTCCTGCCCCCAATCCCTCCCAGCATCAGGGTCTTTTCCAAAGAGTCAACTCTTCGCATGAGGTGGCCAAAGTATTGGAGTTTCAGCTTCAGCATCAGTCCTTCCAATGAACACCCAGGACTGATCTCCTTTAGGATGGACTGGTTGGATCTCCTTGCAGTCCAAGGGACTCTCAAGAGTCTTCTCCAACACCACAGTTCAAGAGCATCAGTTTCTCAGTGCTCAGTTTTCTTCACAGTCCAACTCTCACATCCATACATGACCACTGGAAAAACTATAGCCTTGACCAGACGTACCTTTGTTGGCAAAGTAATGTCTCTGCTTTTTAATATGCTATCTAGGTTGGTCATAACCTTCCTTCCAAGGTGTAAGCGTCTTTTAATTTCATGGCTGCAATCACCATCTGCAGTGATTTTGGAGCCCATAAAAATAAAGTCTGACACTGTTTCCACTGTCTCCCCATCTATTTCCCATGAAGTGATGGGACCAGATGTCATGATCTTAGTTTTCTGAATGTTGAGATTTAAGCCAACTTTTTCACTCTCCTCTTTCACTTTCATCAAGAGGCTTTTTAGTACCTCTTCACTTTCTGCCATAAGGGTGGTGTCATCTGCATATCTGAGGTTATTGATATTTCTCCAGGCAATCTTGATTCCAGCTTGTGCTTCTTCCAGCCCAGTGTTTCTCATGATGTACTCTGCATATAAGTTAAATAAGCAGGGTGACAATATACAGCCTTGACGTACTCCTTTTCGTATTTGGAACCAGTCTGTTGTTCCATGTCCAGTTCTAACTGTTGCTTCCTGACCTGCATACAGGTTTCTCAAGAGGCAGGTCAGGTGGTCTGGTATTCCCATCTCCTTCAAAGTTTTCCACAGTTTATTGTGATCCACACAGTTGAAGGCTTTGGCGTAGTCAATAAAGCAGAAACAGATGTTTTTCTGGAACTCTCTTGCTTTTTCAATGATCCAGCAGATGTTGGCAATTTGATCTCTGGTTCCTCTGCCTTTTGTAAAACCAACTTGAATATCTGGAAGTTCTCGGTTCACGAATTGCTGAAGCCTGGCTTGGAGAATTTTGAGTATTACTTTACTAGTGTGTGAGATGAGTGCAATTGTGCAGTAGTTTGAGCATTCTTTGGGATTGCCCTTCTTAGGAATTGGATTACACTCATGAAAATGTTTCTTTTCCTTTCTATTCTTATAGTGACCATATTATGCTTTACTTACAATATAAAACCCCAGATTCAAAGGCATATAGGTTCCTTCCAGATAATTTCCAAATTGATGTCATTTCACATAAATTCTTCAAAATGCATTTCTATACTTATGAAACTATAATATTTGCTTTTAATGTGATGTTTCTTCCTTAGTAACTATTGTAATGACGCAATTTTATCATATGCTATCATCAAAATGATCATTTGAACACCATAGATTATCAGCAAGTGTTAGAACCTTTCTTCATATTATAGATGATGGAAATAAATATTTTAGCAACAGTTTCACATATTATTAGGGACTCGGGTAGGTAAGAATCAGAATTATTTCAGTTTTGGCATGAAGTTGCAGTAGCTTTGAAATGCCCCTAATTATTACAAAGGGAGAAATAATACTGAAAGGCGTTTCAGTATTATTAGGTTCCTGACTACTTCCCGTGGTTTGACTTAAGAAACCCTACTAATTCTCCACTATAATTTTAAATGAAATTTTAAAAATAGAACCTGGTATCATATTGTCTTCCTTGTACTCATATTAAATGTGCAATCTTAATAATGTCAGTTTTTTTTGCATTAAGATCATGTGTCCATAGTTTTAAAAATATTAAAAGATCCCTCTCTTGTCTCATTTTTTGCTTTATTAAATTATTAACTAAATAAAATTAAATAATTTCCAAGTTCTTTTTTAAATATAATCCAACACAATATGAATTACTTACATGAAAAAAATATAGGCTAGTCTGAGAAATGACAAACCTAGGCAGCATTTTAAAAAGCAGAGACATTACTTTGCCTACAAAAGTCCATCTAGTCAAAGCTATGATTTTTTCAAGTATTCATGTAGGGATGTGAGAGTTGGACAATAAAAAATCTGAGTGTCAGAGAATTGATGCCTTTGAACTGTGGTGCTGGAGAAGACTCTTGATAGTCCCTTGGACAGCAAGAAGATCCAGCCAGTCAATCCTAAAGAAAATCAACCCAGAATATTCAGTAGCAGAACTGATGCTGAAGTGGAAGCTCCAAACTTTGGCTGCACACTGTGAAGAACTTACTCACTGGAAAAGACCCAGATGCTGGGAAAGATTGAAGCAGGAGGAGAAGGGGACAAGAGAGGAAAAGATGGTTGGATTGCATTACCAACTCAATGGACATGAATCTGAGCAAACTCCGGGAGATGGGGAAGGACATGCAAGCCTGGCATGCTGCAGTTCGTGTGGTCTCAAAGAGTCGGACATGACTGAGCAACTGAACAACAAAAGTCTGAGTAATCTAGCAGAATGATTTCTTAGTGAGGATGGGAGACTGTGGAGGCATTCCTAGAAGCTTGTTTAGGATAGTAATGTGACTATATGAGCTGTATAATCAGACTTTCCAAGATCAACCTGAAAACAGTTTACCAGTGGCTAGAGTGGATGAGATGGTTGGATGGCATCACTAACTGGATGGACATGAGTTTGAGCAAGCTCCAGGAGTTGGTGATGTACAGGGAAGCCTGACGTGCTGCAAACCATGGGGTAGCAAAAAGTCAGACATGACTGGACTGAACTGAGAGTAGGCAAAGGAGGTAAAATTAGTGGCATCTGTGTCTCATTTTTGTAATTAATCCTGTTCTTAGCAAGATTTCCCTAAATGCCTATAACAAAAGCTGAGGCTGTGAATAATCAACAGTTAAATGAGAATTAAATATTAGATTTGACTGGTGGTAGAAATGTGACAAGTATAAAGATTGTCTGTACTCAGGACCTCCCATGCTATAATTTGCTACAAAACTTAAAATCTTTAATTTTATTAGTAGCAAAAAAAGTGAAGTATAAGTCTTTCAGTTGTGTCCAACTCTTTGAGACCCCATGGACTATATAGCCTGCCAGGGTTCTCTGTCCATGGAATTCTCCAGGCAAGAATACTGGAGTGGGTAGCCATTTCCTTCTCCAGGACATCTTCCCCACCCAGGGATCAAACTCAGGTCTACCTCATTGCAGGCAGATTACCATCTGAGCTACCAGAGAACCCCCTCCACTTGTAAATTACAATTTTCTTCTTTGCCATTTACCTGACACAGTGTTTTAATGAAGACAAATTCTTAGATTATTGTGCTATCTTGGTTATTGCTTAGTTTGTCTAATTTCCCATTTGAAAATATTTCTGATGAAATGAAAACTATTTCCAATAGTATGTATCTTGGGAAATATGCTTTTCTGGAAAGATTATCCAAGATGTAGAAGGCTTAATAATGTATTTTGCGAACTATGAGTAAATAAGAGAGCATTTTATGTGTTAGCATTTGTCTTTGTGAGTAAAACCTGAAATCAGGGCCATCAGATTTTTCCATCTAAGTGTAAGGGACCCAAATGATGAAATGAAGAAAAAAAAAAGGGAAATTCCATAGTGCTCACAAATTCAAAGACAAACATTAGTAATTAGCAATTACAATACAATACATAAATTTAAATCACAAAGAGTTTTACTTTTAAGAATTTGTTTATGGAAAATATTATTATAATTTCACTGGCTGAGCTAAATGACATATTAGGCCCAACAGAATAAACTATCAGTACATTTGAGAATAAATCAAAAGATTATCTGCAACAAAAAAGAATTAAGATGGGAAAAATGTAAGAAAGCAAACTGTGACAGATGATAAAGCAGATATGATGGTTAATTTTATGTATCAACTTGAAGAGTGTTTTGGATGAGATTAACATTTAAATCAGTGAACTTTAAGTAAGCAGAAGGAATTCCTTGGAGGTTCAGTGAGAAGGACTCTGTGCATTCAATGCCAAGGACATGGGTCTGATTCTTGGTGGGAGAACTAATATTCCACAAGCCATGCAGCATAGCCAAAAAAAAAAAAAAAGTAAGCTGATTGTTCATATATGGACCTCAAAATTAATTGAAGATCTGAATAGGAAAAAAAAAATCCAGCTTCCATAGGCAAGATTCAACAGACTTTCACTGGACTGGAAATGCAGTATCAGCTTTCTTGGGTCTCTAACCTGTGGGTCTATACTACAGGTTTTGGACATATCAGCCTCCATAATGGTGTGAGTCATTTCCTTTTAACACATCTTTTTTTTCTTAAAATCTCTGTACTCATCCTATTGATTGTATTTCTCCAGAGAACTCTATTATAACAGGATAACAAGTACTCACAGTCCATAAAGAGAGGAAAGAGAGATAAAGACAGGAAGAGACTGGCAGAAAAATTGTTAATTATATTATTGTTAATATTTTTCAAAGATGAAAGTCATAAACTCAAGCAAGTTAATTAAAATGTTTATATATTAGATGATTCACCAAAATGATACATAGTTGCAGCATATTGAAATTTCAGTACTTTGGCCACCTAATATGAACAGCTGACTCATTGCAAAAGACCCTGATGCAGGGAAAGATTGAAGGCAAAAGGAGAAGAGGGTAGCAGAGGATAAGATGGTTAGATAGCATCACCAACACAATGGACATGAATCTGAGCAAACTCTGGGAGATAGTGAAGGACAGGGGAGACTGGTGTGCTATAGTCCATGAAGTCACAAAGAGGCAGACACAACTTAGTGACTGAACAGTAGCAACAAATTGAGAAACTGACACTAAAATGTACATAGAAATGTAAAGACCTAGGAGGTCAAAACAGAAACCAAAACACAAAAGGACGAAGTTGAAGAACTTGCATTTCATTAGTGTCAAATCTAGCTATAAACTTAGAGAAATCAAGAGAATGTGGCATTGGCATAAAAGAAGAAAACTAGATCAATGGTTCATAATGTAGAGTCTACATAACAAAACATACTTAAAAAACAAGTAGGCTTTTTTTGAAAGTTCTAAACAATTTATTTGAAGAAGAATTTTTTTTAATAAAATAATGACGGCACAACTGAATATTCGTATTGTAAAAAGAAACCTGCCTCATACCTTACTCAAAATTTGAGATGTATTAGAGACCTAAATGCAAAGATTCAAAATTTTATATTCAAGCCTTCTGGTTGAACACACACAAAATCATCATTGCAACCTAGAAGTCATTTAAATATTTCTTATACAAGATACTATAAGCAATGATTGTCAAAATATTGTGGTGCTATTTTTTTTAAAAAAATACACTTTAAATAACTTCATTTAATGACACTGTATCTATAGAATTTAAAACTTCCTAGAATTTGACCAGGGTATAAAAATCATTCTTATAGGCAAATGTTCCCTCACAAAAGTAAATTACTTGAATAAAATCCTCACAACAGAAAACAGGACAAAAGAGCCTGGCAGGCTACAGTCCATGGGGTCCCAAAGAGTCGGACATGACTGAGCGACCTCCACTATAAATAGCAAATAAACACATAGACTCTCAACCTCTTGAAAACATTGGAAATGCAAACTAGAACAACAAGAAAATCATTTAATACCCAAGAAATTGGGCAAAGATAGCTTATACTAAACGTTGGGACTGTATATAAACCAAAGTAAATAATTGGTGTACAGAAATATGCATGATTAATATCAGAAACAAAATAATATGCATATAGAGAAATCTTTAAACCATTGTGAAGAAGAACTTAGTATCTGAGGAATACTCACGGGAAGGACAGACACATAAATGAAAGCCTGAACTCCGTTTTCCCTGATAACTGATGAGCATGAGTAGAAGCTGATTGCCTCTTACAATCTGTCTACTCTTCCCAAATTATGCCGCACATCCTCTCATTTCTGTCTGTCCTCTCCTTCTACATCCTCCTTCTATTTCTTCTCCTATTTTATTTTACTAACAAAACAAAACAGGCCACCTCATGGAATTGCAGGAGACTCATGAGGGTGTACCCTCAATATTATTGTGCTCCATTTATTCAAATACTTCAGCATAAACTTTCTTGTTTACAAGCATTAAACTGACTATAAGTTTTATTGAAAAGAGGAAAGTGTATGCACATGGAATGTGTTTGTGTTCTCATATGTGAGTATTGCGATCTAGGCAGACAGGACAATTCATTATCCCTTTTGATTATTCTTAACCTTTGATTATGCTTGATTACTAATCAAATTTATAATCAAGTTAACTTTGATTAACTTTGATTATTCTTAAGCTTTTTAAGATATGAAGGATTTTTATACTTAAATATGTAGAAAATCCTTAAGCTTAGCTGTCTCACCTTCCAACAAAACATTGTTGCACTATTATTTCAAGTCTGATTTGACCATTTCTTACTCTTACTAAACCAACCTTATTGGTCCCACCTACTAAGAGACATATACATTTTAAATAATCACTATTGAATACTCTTATCATCAAAGTTAACTAGAGGTTTATAATGTCCTAAAAGCAATGTTACCAGACACTAAAATAGAAAAATCCTAAATCATCTCACTACATATTTTACAAACATGCAGAATATTAAGGCTATGTTGATTTAACATATGTCATGATAAAAGATCATAAATAGGAGAAATTATTAAAATTTGGACATTCCCAGAGAAGCTCATACTTGTGATTATGATACTGGTGAGACTAGAAAGGGAAAATATAAATTTTCTAAATGCAAACAAAAATAATAATTAAAGTGACAAAAAGTAATCATTATAATAATAAAAAACAGTTTTTAATCTAATTACCTTCTTTTTCTCCTCTTTAAACGCCAATGTTATTTTTACCTATATCATAAAGATATTGAACAATTCTTGATATCTTCATTCTATAGTTATACTGTTTTAACATGCCATCAAAATTCTTTCTGAAGGAAAAGTTATATAATATTTAGAAAATGATTTTTTAAGCCCACCATATTTTTTCTCTTCTAGTGAGTTTTCCATGGAAAGATAGAAAAAAGTGGCATAAAATCAAACGTGCATTATGTGCATTTATGAAATTAATTAGCATTTTACATTTTCCTGTACTGAAGCATTTGGGAGCAAATCATAGTTGACAAAGAAAGTATTGCCCTCTTACCCTTATACTGAGAAATTAGCAAACTTAATGGTTCATGTATAAAATGGATGACAGTCAAAGGACAAATTTCCAAACAATATATAAAATAAAATCTCTGAGTTGATCTTTCTCTGTGTGAGGACGTGGCACTATTAGTTTCAATGTGTCTTGAGAATGCTCATTTTTGGCAACCTTGCATGTACGTGTTTCGCTCCAGTAAACCATATTCAACTACAAGGGGAGGCTTCTGTCAATCACACAGTGACGTTTTTATGTAGCTTTTAGCATTTGCATAAGAAAAATCACTTCTACCGAGGACCCCAGTGAGTAGTTAGAATAAATGAAATTTGGTAAATATTGATGTAAAATTCAAGGGACCTTACACATTATACTTAATGAGACATATTTTACATACAATAAAATCCAACTTTTACACATACAGTTCTATGAGTTGTGAGAAACATACAATCTTGTAATTAACAAAGAAATTAAATATATCAATAGACCTTGGATCCCAAGGACGAAATGTCAACAAGATGTTAGAATAAGGGATACCAAGCTTCTTTTCCCCATGATAAAGAACAATTAGACAGCTATCCATGAATGAAAATAGCCTTGGGATGGCTCAAGAACTTAAATGAGAACATACAGCAGTAGTGGAGTAAAAACCTGAAAACAACAACACAGAAAGGATTGCTAAGAGACTGGTGAAGAGACTTCCCTGGTGGTCCAGAGGCTAAGACTCCGCCCTCCCAATGTAGAGGACCCAGGCTCAATCCCTGGTCAGGGAACTAGATCCCACAAGGAGCAACTAAGTGTCTGCATACCACAGCTAAAAATCTTGCATATCTCAACTAAGACCTACAACACTATAGCAAAAAATTCAAAATAATCCAATCAACAGTTTTTAATTAGCACTGCAAACTCCACTGAGTGTGTTTATCTATTCATAGCTAGCAATGTGGTTCCAGTGAATCTTTCAAGCATGGATGGATGACCACTTTCTTTTAAGTATTATCTGCATTACTTAGAGCAAAAGTCAATTGTCCATAGCAAAGCTAAGGAGTCAGAGGCAATTGGGAAGACTTCTGATTCTACATCATTTTAGGAAAGACAGTGTTCTTTCTTGCTTGTATTGTTGTAAGTGTATGCGATGTTATACAAGTGAACTGTTATAGAGGTCTTGGATAAACAGAGACACAAAAATGTACAGACACAGCTACACTTTCACACACACACACAATTTTTGCTTCCTACAACTTAGTAGTTCAGAGAAATAGTGTCCTGAAAAACACAAAACCTTGTGTAGTTCTGGGCATAGACACAAAGTATTGAAAATGAGGAAACAAAGATGTTTACACTATTGCCTATAAATATGAAATTAAATCTTGGAAACTTCACCAATTAAAGTAATCACCAGGCTGACATTGTGAGTACTAAAAAATAATAGTAATTGCAAACACTCTATTAAATATTAAAATAAAAATATTATAATTGTAAAATCCATACCTATGAAATTATAAAAATGAGTAAATAGCATAATGCTAAAACATTTCTTCTGCTTGAAATGTTACCTGATACCAATATAAAAAATTAATTAGTATATCAAGAGTGCAATGAATAAGTTTAACAGTTAGAAGTTTAGAAGTTTAACAGTTTAGAATTTTAACAGTTCTAAACAAGTATTTGGAGTAGGAAATGGCAACCCATTCCAGTATTCTTGCCTGAAAAATTCCAAGGACATAGGAACCTGGCTGGCTATAGTCCATGGGGTTGCAAAGAGTCAGACACAGTAGCACACACACGTGCAAACAAGTAAATAATTTTACATGCATATACACACCCATATATACACACCATGAAGCTGAAACTCCAATACTTTGGCCACCTGATGGGAAGAACTGACTTGTTGGAAAAGACCCTGATGCTGGGAAAGATTGAAGGCAAGAAGAGAAGGGGATGACAGAGGATGAGATGGTTGGATGGCATCACCGACTCGATAGGCATGGGTTTCAGCAAACTCTGGGAGTCTGTGATGGACAGGGAAGCCTGGCGTGCTACAGTCCACGGTGTTGCAAAAGTTGGACATGACTGAGCGACTGAACTGAACTGAGCTGAACACACCCATGTATATCACCCATGAAATCTTTATGATATCAGTGTGGAATAGCATATACTTGTAATATGTTTGGTTATAAAAGAAAAAATTCTTCAAGATACTACAGCAACTACAAAATTGCCTAAGGCATGTCCTTCTCTGACAACTAAAGGGAAAAAAGTGCTGGCTCATTTCCAATGGCTATGTTTGTACTTTTCAAATGTTTTGCTAAAAAATATTGATTTATAAATGACCTGTGCTCCATTTCATTAAAACTTGGTGTTTACAAAAATGGTGGCTGACATCCTAGGACATTTATGCCTGGTTGAGGTGTTGAGGAAATTTAGAATGGCAGGGGAATACACACGTTAGTTTCCTCACCAACACTGAAACAAAGTAGTTTACCTTTGGTTTTCTGTTGTCCCTAGGATGTTGTAAGTTTCTAAACTACATTATTCATTGTTTATCTGAATAAACAAAGAAAGGGATCCCGCCTTTCTTCTTCCGGTCATTCTGATATAGGTGCTAAATACCTGACTGACATATAATACGTAGAGCCATGAATCAAAGCTCCTGTAAGCTTCCTTAAACTTCATTTAATGTAATCACTTTGCTGTGAACTGTTGTAGGGCAGATCTTCCATGGATAACTTCAATAAGACTTGTGATTGAATTCTGCTTGTATTCTTTGGTTTTTCTCAGTGGCTAGTGGTTATTAACCTTCATAAATTAGTGGTATTTTGTTGTTCCAAGTGTTAGTTAGTTTTCTGTTTTTTGTGTTTTTTTTTTGCTGTTGTTCTGTATTATTGATCAACAGTTTAAACTCATGTTTTTGCTTTTGTTTTCTTTTAATTTTGCTCTTAACCAACTTTGCAAATGTCCCAGATAGGCATAAATTTCAGATTATTATCAAGCAGTTTCATGCAATTTTCTTATTGAGATAAATTGTGGTTTATAAGTGGTATGTGTTTATGATCTATTTCTATTTTGTTTTTATTTTATACAGAATGGAAAGAATTACTCTTGAACACCTATGAAAAGTACATTTTGCAATGTTGTTAAATATTTTCACCTAAAGGAAACAAATTTCACATTACTGAACACATTCTCAATTTTTCCATCTAAATGTGAATTGTGATTTTTAAAACATCTGCCCATCTAACATTAATTCTGGATCCACATAGACATTTCATACCCTATATAATGCTGGAAAAACTTACTAAATTATTATTTTTAAAGTCTTTTATTCTGTACCTTATTAGTGTAGAATTGGATAAATATTGTAAAGTTAAATCAAAATTAATTTACATGTAGATTTAAATGTTTCAGTTAAAAGTAGAACATTTGGTCCCTTTGTATTTTTTTACTTACTATAAAACTGTATATAGTTATATACATAAAATAGCAAACTATTTATAGTTATAAATCTAAGGCCTCCCAGGTGGCACTAGTGGTAAAGAATCCATCTGCCAATGCAGGAGACAATAGATGCGGGTTTGATCCCTGGGTGAGGAAGATCGCCTGGGGGAGGGCAAGACAACCCATACCAGTATCCTTGCCTGGAGAATCCCAGAGACAGAGGAGCCTGACAGGCTACAGTCCATCCATAGGGTCACAAAGAATAAGACATAACCGAAGTGATTGATCATGCACAAATATAATTTTGTATCTATTAAATTAAGGTGCAAAATGAATGCTTTAAAATATTTGAGGTATTATTATAATATAGAAATGCTTTTTAGTAATTGCCCATTTCATGCCTACTATTTGCCATGTGTGAATTCATTTTTAGCTGTTCACACACCCTGAAAAATGAGTATGACTGACACTAATTTAAAGATTTGAAAAGTGAGATTTAAAAGTTTTAGTAGCTTGACTTAGATTTATTACAAACAGATTTTTTTGAAAATAATTTTTATTTCATTGCATTATAATTAAAAAAGAGGATAGCTGTCAGTATGTAAAATACAGTTTGCAAATTATTAAAGAGATTCAAGTTCAAGAAAGATTGTGCTTGTATTAATTAGTTGCCACAACATCTGTACTATTATTGATATTGTTTCTAGAGGTAAATTGATTGACCTTTTAAGAAATGATAACAAACACAATTTTAAACAGATGGTACTGAGAGGGATAGAATAGGATACTCAAATAGTTGGCTTAGAAACCCCATTAGGGAGTTTTAGCTAGAGAGGGAACTTTAGAGGGCTTTGGGAGACTACAATAAGATTAATGATCACTCAAGAAAGCAAAGGGAAAATCCTTAAATAATGTGAGCTTGCTTGATTACTAAAGCAGAACAAGTTGCTTGGCATCAAAGCCAGATTGACTAGCTTAACAATAAAATCCAGCTAATTTGCTTAGCAATAAACCATGCAACAGAATCATAAGACATACCCCAAAACAATGAAACAATGGTGACATGAGACTCACATCCTGCCCAGTGAGCTTAGTTAGTTAAAGACCCCAAAAACATGTTGGGGGTCTTAGGTTGCCCCTAAGACATGTTCTTTGTAGAATGCTCCCAAACAATAAACCAATAATAGAGAATAAGGTCTACAACTTGCCCATTGGTGTCATTAAGTTAATGACCCCCAGGACATGCTCTGTGCACACCAAAAAACAATCATTTGTGGACAAAATGTGTTTTCAAAATGAAAGACCCTCACTATACTGAGACTTGAAAGGATTTTTCCAAAGTGCTATGACAGTCCTGGCCTGACCATATATGGACAAGAAAATTCCCCTGCCCAACCTGGGGAAGTAACTGATGATGGAAGCATGATGCCTACTTGAGAAAGCCAAAAAAGGTCTTCTCATTCTCCACTGTCTTCCTTTGATCATAAACATAGCAGCACACATGCACTGAGTGCTTGAGGCAGGGCAATGCTTATCTGATTGCTTATAAACCTTGAAAGAAAAAAAAAGAGTGAAGTTGCTCAGTCATGTCTGACTCTTTGTGACCCCATGGACTGTAGCCTACCAGGCTCCTCCTGTCCAGGGGATTTTCCAGGCAAGAGTACTGGAGTGGGTTGCCATAAACCTTAGAGGCATTCTATTCTAATACCTCACTTTTAGTCTATCACTTTGCCTATCGTTGAATTCCTTTCTGCAGTGAGATATAAAGGATTGTGGTACCAGAGCTCTTAGGAACCCTGGAAATGAAATCAAACAGTTTCAGTACTCCATTGTGTAAGAATTTTCTTTCAACAGTTTGATTTATTATCATGTTTGTGATTCAGAAAACTGCAATATTGTTTGGAAGTTTATAGTTTCTTTCCATTCAAAACATTTCATTCTTATATTGTTTTTGATTCAGTTTTGACTTTATTTTCTGCTCCCTGGTGGCTCAGATGGTAAAAAATCTGCCTGCAATGCAGAAGACCTGTGTTCGATCTCTGGGTTGGGAAGATGCCCTAGAGAAGAGAATGGCAAACCATTCCAGTATTCTTGCCTTGAGAACCCCATGAACTGTATGAAAAGGCAAAAAGATAGGACACTGAAAGATGAACTCCCCGTGTCACTAGGTGAACAATATGCTACTGGAGATCAGTGAAGAAATAACTCCAGAAAGAATGAAGAGACAGAACCAAAGTAAAAACCACACCCAGTTGTGGATGTGACTGGTGATGGAAGTAAGATCTGATGTTGTAAACAACAATATTGCATAGGGACCTGGAAAGTTAGGTCCATGAAGTAAGGTAAATTGGAAGTAGTCAAATAGGAGATGGCAACAGTGAACATCGATATTTTAGGACTCACTGAACTAAAATGGACTGGAATGGGAGAAGTTAACTCAGATGAACATTGTATCGACAACTGTGGGCTCAATCCCTTAGAAGAAATGGAGTAGCCATCATAGTCAACAAAAGATTCCAAAATGCAGTATTTGGATAAAATTTCAAAAGTGATAGAAGGAAAATCATTAGCTATCACAGTAATCCAAGTCTATGCCCCGACCAATAATGCTGAAGAAGTGGAAGTTGAATGGTTCTATGATGACCTACAAGACCTTCTAGAACTAACACCCCCAAACAGATGTTCTTTTCATTAAAGGGGACTGGAATGCAAAAGTAGGAAGTCAAGAGATATCCAGAGTAACAGGCAAGTTTTGCCTCAGAGTACAGAATGAAGCAGAGCAAAGGCTAATAGAGTTTTGCCAAGAGAACACACTGGTCATAGCAAACACACTCTACCAACAACACATGAGAAGACCCTACACAAGGACATCACCAGATGGCCAACATTGAAATCAGACTGATTATATTCTTTGCAGCCAAAGATGGACAAGCTCTATACAGTCAGCAAAAAAGACCAGGAGCTGACTGTGGCTCATTTCATGAACTCCGTATTGCCAAATTCAGACTGCAATTGAATAAAGTAGGGAAAACCACTAGACCATTCAGGTACAACCTAAATCAAACCCCTTATGATTATACGGTGGAAATGACAAATAGATTCAAGGGATTTGATCTGATAGACAGAGTGCCTGAAGAACTATGGACAGAGGTTCCTGACATTCTGCAGGAGGCAGGGATCAAGGCCATCGCCAAGGAAAAGAAATGCAAAAAGGCAAAATGGCTGTCTGAGGAGGCCTTACAAATAGCTGTGAATAGAAGAGAAGTGAGCGACAAAGAAGAAACGGAAAGATATACCCATTTGAATGCAGAGTTCCAAAGAATAGCAAGGAGAGATAAGAAAGCCTCCCTCAGTCATCAGTGCAAAGAAATAGAGGAAAACAATAGAATGTGAAAGACTAAAGATCTCTTCAAGAAAATTAGAGATACAAAAGGAACATTGCATGCAAAGATTGGTACAAAGGAAAGATATGGCATAGACCAAACAGAAGCAGAAGATATTAAGAAGAGGTGGCAACCATGCAGAGAAGAACTATCCTAAAAAGATCTTCATGACCCAGATAACCACGATGGTGTGATCACTCACCTAGAGCCAGACATCCTGGAATGCGAAGTCAAGTGGGCCTTAGGAAAAATCTCTACAAACAAAGCTAGTGGAGGTGATGGATTCTAGTTGAGCTATTTCAAATCCTGAAAGATGATGCCGTGAAAGTGCTGCATTCAATATGCCAGAAAATTTGGAAAACCCAGCCAGAGAACTGAAAAAGGTCAGTTTTCATTCCAATCCCAAAGAAAGGCAATGCCAAAGAATGTTCAAACTACCACACAATTGCACTCATCTCACACACTAGCAAAGCAATGCTCAAAATTTTCCAAGTCAGGCTTCAACAGTACGTGAACCATGAACTTCCAGATGTTCAAACTGGATTTAGAAAAGGCAGAGAAACCAGATATCAAATTGCCAACATCCGTTGGATCATCAAAAAAGCAAGAAAGTTCCAAATAAAACATCTACTTCTGCTTTATTGACGATGCCAAAGCCTTAGACTGTGTGAATCACAACACAGTGTGCAAAATTCTTAAAGAGATGGGAATACCAGACCACCTTACCTGCCTCCTGAGAAATCTGTATGTAGGTCAAGAAGGAACAGTTAGAACTGGACATGGAACAACAGACTGGCTCCAAATTGGTAAAGGAGTGTGTGAAGGCTGTATGTTGTCACCCTGCCCATTTAACTTATATACAGAGTACATCATGAGAAATGCCAGGCTGTATGAAGCACAAGTTAAAATCAAGATTGCTGGGAGAAATATCAATAACCTCAGATATGTGTATGACACCATCCTTATAACCAATAGCGAAGAAGAACTAAAGAGCCTCTTGATGAAAGTGAAAGAGGAGAGTGAAAAATGTTCGCTTAAAACTCAACATTCAGAAAACTAAGATTGTGGCATCTGGTCCCATCACTTCATGGCAAATAGATGGGGAAAATATGGAAACAGTGAGAGACTATTTTGGGAGGCTCCAATATCACTGCAGACAGTGACTGCAAACATGAAATTAAAAAGTGCTTGTTCTTTGGAAGAAAAACTATGACCAACCTAGGCAACATGTGAAAAAGCAAGATGTTAGTTTGCCAACAGTGGTCCATCTAGTCAAAGCTATGGTTTTTCCATTAGTCGTGTATGGATTTGAGAGTTGGACTATAAAGAAAGCTTTTGAACTGTGGTGTGGGAGAAACTCTTGAGAGCCCCTTGGACTGCAAGGAGATCAAACCAGTCAATCCTAAAGGAAATCATCCCCAATATTCATTGGAAGTACTGATTCTGTAGCTGAAACTCCAATACTTCGGCCACCTGATGTGAAGTACTGTCTCCTTGGAAAAGACTCTGATGCTGGGAAAGATTGAAGGTGGGAGGAGAAAGGGATGACAGAGGATAAGATGGTTGGATGGCATCACCAATGCGATGGACATGAGTTTGAGTAAGCTCTGGGAGTTGGTGATGGACAGGAACCCTGGTGTGCTGCAGCGCATGGGGTCACAAATAGTCGGACATGACTGAGTGACTGAATTGAACTGAATTACCTGAAAGAAAAAAACCCTTACCCTCTCCATGGAAGCAATGCCCATTGTGCATGGAATCAAGATTGCGGCAATGTGGTCCCTTACATTGGGATTAAGTTACCCAAGTTTACAGCCGAGTCCTTCCACCCACATGAGTCCCCTTGGGCTAGTTCCTTAAAGTCTCTGCCCCTCATTTGATTATCCATTAAATGAGATTAATAATAATACTTTCCTCAGTAAGATATGATAGTATAACATTATTCAATATGTGTAATGCTGGTATGGAAAGGATGGAACACATTAAAATTACAATAAATATCCATAATTATTGTATTCTATTGTATGTCATAACCATTATATGGTAAAAAGCATGTGAATTATCTCATTATATTCCTAACAGTGTTATAAAGAATGTTCTGATATGTTGTAGATGCAGAATTTTAGCAGATAAATGATAAATAATAGCCAATATCATAGCATGTTGAATGGCACAGTCAGTCTTTCTGGCATCAGTACTTTTGTTAAATTAATACATAAATCAATTTTCATTGCAAAATTGAATTTTACAGTGTAAAATTCAGTAGTTCTTAGCATATTCACAGCTGGATAACCATTATCACTATCCAATTTCCAAATATTTCTATCATCCCCAAAGAAACAGAATACCCATTCTCAATCATTCCTCAGTCACCACTCCCAGATCTTGAAAAAATGAATCCGCTTTGTGTCTATATGGATTCTTCACATTTAATGTAAATGCACTCATACAATATGTGGCTTTTTGTGTCTGGATTCTTTAACTTTGTATAATATTTTCAAGTTTCATTCATGTTGCACCCTTTATTGGTAATTCATTCCTTTTTATGGATAAAAATATCCATTGCACAGAAATACCACAATTTGTTTATCTATTCAGCAACTGAGAGAATTTGAGCTGTTTCAACTTTTGGTTATAGTGAATAATGCTGCTATGAATATTCATGTCCAAGTTTTCACATGAGCATGTATTTTCAATTTTGGAAGGAATGTACTCAGTTGTAGAATTGCTGGACCATGTGTTAGCTATTTAACTATTAATTTCTATTGAGAACTGACTGTTTTTCAAATAACTGTACCAATTATATTATAACCTATATATGGAGGGTTTCAATTTCTCTACGTTTTCCTCAGCACTTGTGTTTTATATGTTTATTATAGCCATGCCAGGGGTTGTCTTTACTGTGGTTTTGATTTGCATTTCCCAAGTGGCTAATTATATTTAATGTTTTCTCTTGTGTTTTTGGTTATTTGCATGTTTTCTTTGAAGAAATACCATTCAAAACCTTTGCTCAAATTTTCACTGGGTTACTCATCACTCATGGATTTTAATCTTCTAGGTACCATACTCATGTCAAATATAAGATTTGTAAACCTTTTCAACCATCAATAATAAATTGTATTTTCACTACTTGATAGTGCTCTTTAAACCACAAGATTTTTATGTTGATGAAGTCTGCTTTACCTATTTTTTCTTCCCTTTGCTCTTGCTTAATATATCATATGTAGGCATTCATTGTATATTCAAAGTCATATTGACTTCTTTGTTGTTTTTTTTTTTTTCTTTATGATTTCCCTGGTTTTAAGAGGTATATCAGAAGGTTGCAGGTTCGAGTTGTGCCCCAGTCGCAAGGGGATGAGTTGCTTTTTGAGGGCTTCCCTGGTGGCTCAAAGCAGTAAAGAACCCACCTGCAATGCAGGAGCCGCAGGAAATGAAGGTTTGATCCCTGGGTCAGGAAGGTTCCCTGGAGGTGGAAATGGTAAGCCCCTCCAGGATTCTTGCCTGAAGAGTACCACAGACAGAGGAGCATGGTGGACTACAGTCCATGGGGTAGCAAAAAGTTGTACACAACTGAAATGACTTAGCACTCACAAGAGGTATATTTAGGTCTCTGGTGCATTTTGAGCTCATTTTTATGTAAAGAGTGAGCTTGAAGTCCCATTTCATTCTTTTGTAAGGAGATATCCAATTGTCCCAAAACCATTTGTTGAAAGGACTATTTTCCTATTGAATTTTTTGGCACCCTTGTCTAAAATCAATTTCTCAAAGATATCAAGAATTTATTCTGGATTTTAATTCTTTTACCATTGATCTATATGTCTATTCTTACACCAGAAGCACACTAGGTTGATAATGGTAAGTCTGTAGTAACTTTTGAAACCAGGAAGTATAAGTTCTTCAAATTTGCTCTTTTTTTAAGATGGATTTCATTGTTTGTGTCCTTTACCTTACTGTATAAATTTTAGGATATGTTTGTCAATTTCTATAAAAATGACTCCTGGGATTTTGATATGGATTGCAATGAACCTATACATAAGTTAGGGGAATTTAGCCATCTTAACAATAACAATCTTCCAATCCATCAAGATGACATGTATTTACATTTTTTAAGTCTTCCTTAACTTCTCTGACAATGTCGATTATTTATTTGTTTAGTGACTTTTCTAAATTTAGTCTGCAAAATCTACAGTCTTTGTCACATGTGAACTAAGTAACTTAGTCGTTGTTTAACTACTAGACAGAAAATTTGTTAAAAACGTGGAACCGATAGATCTCCAGTTCTTCCCAAGGTGCTCTGTGTGGTTTATGGTATGTCTTTACACAACCAGATGAATAGCAATTATACCTTAACTTTCACTTCCTGCTTGCATGGAGGCTTAAGGACAAACAGATGTGACACTTAGGGCTTTTTCAGTTGTTTCCTAAACATGTCCAGGGCCTTGGGCTTGCACAAAATTCTGTACCTGTCTATGGCCATCTAGATGTCCAAGAATATATCAGCATTTTTCAAAGTGCATATAGACATCTCACCTCCCAGTTTTTGCTTTTCATCTTTTTAGTTAGCCTACTATTTGTCCCCAACTGTTATCTACATTTTCAGGAAGCTGGAACATCAAACCAGTGCCTCTAACAATTTTTGATAAGTGGCTTTGGATAAAAAGCATTTTGTCTTGGTTGACTTCCAAATCAGAGGAAACAAAGGCAGACTTGAAATTGGGATTTTCCAAGGAAACACCAAATATATAAGCTATAATTCTCTTTGAGAATATAGCTTTGAAGAAGAGCCAACTTTGTTTATCCTACTTCAGTGGTTTCCAGGCTTCTGGTTTTCACTATGCTTGCAGAGTATTATTTTTTAAGACTTCTAAAAGAGCTAGAGAAATAGGAATGTAAATGGCGCAAACTAAAATGCCACAAAGGTCACAGTTCTTACCAAGGTTCAGCACTTTTTTTCTTGAATAAATGCTTCCAGATTTCTGAGTCTTTAGGTAATTTCTAGAGTTTTGAAAACATTGGTTCTGATAATTTTTCAAGTTTTCACATTGATTTTATTTATGAAAGAATTTCAGAATTCCTTACTCTACCATTTTCACTGGCATCATCACCCTTGTATATTATACTTAAAAACTAAAACATAAAATTTTTAAAATAACTGGGCCCATACACCAAACTTTATATGGCAGTTTGGGCTTTGCATCTTCATATTAGAGTTGCAAAATAACCTCAAACTGGACAATTCCTCACCTGTCTGGAAAGCAGGAATATAATATATTATTATCAATTTGCTTTTCTGTAATGAAATAATATAAATTATTTGACATTTTATCTAAGAATATACATGTTTGTGGGTTTTTTTTTTTCTGTTTTTGCTTTTGTCTGACAAGACCTTAAAGAACCTTCAACTTTGTCTAGGAGGTAGAAAGGGGGAAAGAACTTTCTCCCACCCTGTGAATAAGAATTCAGATAATGTGCAATCTCAGAACTTTTCATGAACTCATTAAAGGACAGCATAAGACAATCTGTACAAGTAGTTAGGTTTATTTAATTACTGAATTCTGATACTTTGACATACCACTTGTTAATATTTTAGAAGGCAAAATAATTCAGGAAAGTGAAAGGTCTGGATTTAACTCCTGTGTCTAACATCACACCAATTTATATTTAAAACAGCACAATACAGTCGATACTTGTACTACTAGATCCTATTAATTTAAAAAGGTAATTGTATTTACTCTAATTGACTGTAAGATATTCAAGCAACACTTCAACTTTCCATTTTGAAACTTGTTATATTCAAGAGCATTTGCTGGAGGCATGCAGTTCTGATTAAACATATAATGTGAATTCTTAACCAAATGAACTAGGAAATCTTTATTAAAAAGCTTGAAGACTGATGAAGCTTCCATATAATAAAATAACACTGGTCTCACCAAATTTTATCACGCTAAGCATATTTCTGAGAAATGATAGGTTGTTAGGAATCTTGAATTCAATATATATAAGGTTTTACTGCATTTTTCAATCAAAAGTTAATAAAGCAAATACTTTTAGGTTTTGGATATTGTCAAAAGTAGAACTTAACAGTCATGTTTCAGGGCCTTGTTTGGTTTTATATAACATGTAAATCACAGATGTTATTTGAAATCTATACTTTGAATGTCTTTACGTCATCATTTTAAGCTCAGATGCAACACAGATAACTTATCAAGTTATCGACATTAAACTATCAATGTTACTAATATTTTATAAGATTTTAAAATATTTCTTTTATCCATTATTTATATCTCTATAAACAACAGTGTTTAAATTACTTTAGAAGTCCTATGATATATATATACATTTTTGTATTGAAAGATTCTGTTAGGATAAAAACAATACAAAGACAGATCTAAATTGAGGTTAAGTCTAATACTGTAATACAACTCTGTTAAAATTGCTATACTTTACAAGCAGTGGCAAATAATATATTAAAAGTAATGACAACATTAAATTCAATATAATATGGAAATGTTGATCTACAATAAATAGACTGCCAGCTTTCTCCAGCAAAGATGGGCTTAGTTAGGATCAACAGAGAATTGCAATTCATGGCCTATAGTCACAGTGAGCTACATACAAGTCCCTGCAGGGCAAAGAAATTTTATAGGGAGGGAAAAGGAGATCTATAGTAAGTGAAGAGTCCATGCTCTTTCATTGGCTGAGTCCTGAGCAGGAAACAAGACAACTCTCTTCTTCCTATGGGATTCTGCTTTCTTTGTAGGGCATGAGAGCTCCCCCTTCTGGTCTCCCAACTCTATTTTGAGGTTTCTGCTTGTTAATGTTTTATGGAAGATTGAGAATATTTTATATAAATGTATATTGGTGCTCAGTTGCTCCAGTAGTGTCCAACTCTTTGTGACTCTGTGGACTGTGGCCCACAAGATTCCTTTGTCCATGGGCATTCTCCAGGCAAGAATACTGGAGTGGATTGCCATGACCTCCTCCAGTGGATCTTTCCGACCCAGGGATCGAACCTGCATCTCTTAGGTCTCTTGCATCGGCAAGTGGGTTCCTTACCACTAGCGCCACCTGGGAAACCAATAAATGTATACGTGTGTGTGACATCTATATATAGCCAAAACTATTTAAATATACAAAATATACACATAATACTTTCAAGGGTTTTATATGATAAATAATAATATATGTATAAATGTGTATTTTTATATAATGTAGATGAATAGATGAAGAGAGAGACAGATGCATATCCTTATTTTAATCTTTAAATTCTGATTCAAGGATATCTGGGTAGGTCAAAATAACAAACTTTTTTCCATCTATGAATTTCCAGAATTATTGATTTCTTACCCCTCATGCGTTCCCATATCTGTGTCCGTTGTGACATAGGCAGAGGAGACTTGGGCTTATATCCCAGGGCGGGAACTACTGCTGCTGCCATGTTGCTTCCCATTACGGCATAGGAGTGAAAGTAACTTTGCTAAATGGAAAAAAATTGAATTGTGTGACACCAGGCAGTCTAAAATTGGACAGCACACAGTTTAACTATGGAGTGTCAATTGTCTAAGAGATCTCTGGACAACACCAGCTGCTCTATTCTTGAGAACTCGTGGCAAAGGTGGAATGGTCCAGTGTGGGGTTAACTAAAAATCCAATGGGGTTATTATCTTAAGTGTGTTCCCTTCTGAGGATGGGGGGAGGGACAGTGAGGCTGCTCTTCCAGCACCAGGTAGCTCATTTTCCAGGTAACCCAGAGTGAGTGCTCAGGGTCAAGTTAGACAAATCCATTTATTGAATCACTACTCTGAATCTGCTTCTTCTGCCAATCACACTCAACATTTCAATTGATATAAAAAAATTGGACAATTTTTGTTTCCACTTTATTTTCCCCTTAGAAACTGACCTAGTTAAACGGTGACTGCCACTAATGTCAGTCTAAGATATCAGATTTTTGATAAGGCTAGTAGGTCATGCCATTTCATTCAGAGTTTGCTCTCTGTGGGTGTATGCAATTGTTTTGAATGACATGGTAAGGATGTTTTTCAACCCTAAGAAATTAGAGATCAAATGAAAAGCATGTTGTTGTCAGCAAAAATTGTATATTGGAAAGTGTTACTGCTGAAAAATAACTTGGGTGGATATAAGAATCTTTTTTGGAATTACACAATTACAGAAGGTCTAATTTAGTTGCATTGAAATGAGCCAAACAAGTTTATATAACTTACACAGTATTTTTTTCTTGTAAGAGGTCTCATAAACATTTCACATTCATAGTATCCAAGATATATTTGTTCTTGGTCTCCACTGATTTAAAAAAAAAAAAAAAAGAATTCCATTTGAGATGGAATATTTGGAACTGTAGTTTAAGCAAAATTGGATATACTTAGCAGTACATTCACAGTCATATAAGTAACAATGCAGTTTAAAAGTAACCAAAAACAAACACTGCTCATGTACACTTCAAAAGACTAAAAGATATACTATGGAATAAAAGAAAGCTTGAAACAAAACAAAATCTGCAGAGATATTAAATAATTTTTAAACATATCTGTGAAAATTAGCACAGCTGTTTCAAACTGAATTTTATAAAAAAAAATAGGAAGTACCACTAACATACATTCTTAAATTATCTATCTGAATTTGGATTATTTGAATCTGAATTATCTGACAATTAAAAAAAATTAAAAATTGTGTCATAACTGAGGATAAAGATTATGAATAGTGTTTATTATTAGCATCAATATGTATATGTGCATATGTGTGAAAACAAATTATACTTTAATGTTTATTACATCTTAGTAAATACAAACAAATATTCAAGGTAAAGTCAAACAAGATGTATACAAATTTGCAATACACATAATTAAATGTTAAGGATTCCAGCCAACCAAAGATATAAACTCTGGAGTATAGTTAGGACATTGCTAATTAATTTTCAGCCCCTAAAGGAGTACAAAGGAAGAAATGTGCCAATTGGGACGGAAAACTGGACACAGAAAAATGGAAGAAAAAATATAAAAACAAAACCATTCCCTTCACACTGTTTTCCATAAATCGACCTGAAAAAGAGCCAGATTATGTCAGCTCAGATCCCATGAGTTACTTCATATTTACCCAGATTAAAATCCAGATGTTTCTATTGCTGTGTGAACTCCTTCCTCTTGTCCTACCAAATCTTCCAACCCTTCTCTGTTGCTTCCCCTCCACCAATCTACTAGCTTTGCTGCACATGAATATCCCCTCATTCCAGAGACTTTGCATGTATTCTTCTTTCTGTCCCCAGGCTCTTCCACCAAATATCTACTATTTTACTTCAGCACTTTTTTTCTGCTTTCCACTAATTGGCAGCTTTCAAACATACTAATTGTCAGTCCCCTCTGTACAAAGTAGCAATTTCTTATCACAATTCCCTTGTTGCTCAGTCACTACGGGCATATCTGACTCTTTGTGACCCAACAGACTGCAGCAGGCTAGGCCTCTCTGTCCCTTACTATCTCCTGGAGTTTGCCCTTCAATCCCCTTAGAAAAAGGGAAAGTGAAATCGCTCAGCCTTGTCGGACTCTTCGCGACCCCGTGGACTGTAGGTCACCAGGCTCCTCCGGCCATGGGATTTCCCAGGCAAGAATACTGGAGTGGGTTGCCATTTCCTTCTCCAGCGGATCTTCCCGACCCAGGGATCGAAACCGAGTCTCCCTCATTGCAGGCAGATGTTTTAACCTCTCAGCCAAATCCCCTTACCCTTCAATTATTTTTCCTTATACTACTTATCAGCTTCTGACATCTCACACATTTATTTGCTTGTTTATTTTCTTCTTTCATTTGAACACTAACTCCGTTAATTCCAAGGATTTTTCTTATAAAAGTTTTTCTTACAGGCAAGACAATGCTGCGCAGATACGTACCTGGCCAAGTCCTGGGAGCTCAAATATAGTTTATAAAAAGGTGTTAATGTATGTCAAAATATACAATAATTTTCCTGGACTTCATTCCCATGAATTTCTTCTTAGATGAGAAATAATTTTTATCAGCTCTGTTCTTTTTAACCCTTAACTTTGGTTTTCACATGGACTTCCCACGTGGCTCAATGCTAAAGAACCCACCTGCCAATGCAGGAGATGCAGGTTTGATCTCTGGGTCAGGAAGATCCACTGGAGGAGGAGATGACAACCCACTCCCATATTCTTGCCTGGGAAATCCCAGGGACAGAGGAGCCTGGCAGGCTATAGTCCATGGGGTCACAAAGAGTGGGACACGACTTAGGAACTGAGCATGTTTGGTTTCCACCCACACACAAAATTACTATTTCATCCACCATTTTCTTTTAGCTTATTTTTAAAGGGAAAAAAAAGCTTACAAACTTTTCTTTCTATTGATTATGATTTTCCTTCATCTTCAATTGAAAGATTTTTACCTGGATATAAGGTCAATTAATTATAATCATTAATTCTATAATTTTTCTCCTTAAAGCTTTATAGACTATAAAAGTGAAAATAAGTAGGTTTCAATTCAAAATGTTTTCTAAAAATAAAGTTTCAATCAAAAGTTTCTTCAAACATTTATTCACACAAAAAAAATATGCTATTTCCTGCAAAAATGTATCAATCTTGTACCTAAGAAGTTAATTTGTACCTGCTAAGTCGCTTCAGTTCTGTCCGACTCTTTGCAACCGTATGGACTGTAGCCTGCCAGGCTCCTCTGTCCAGGGGATTCTCTAGGCAAGAATATTGGAGCGGGTTGCCATTCCCTCCTCAAGGAAATCTTCCCAGCCCAGAGACTGAACCCACAACTCTTTTGTCTCTGGCATTGGCAGGGGGGTTCTTTACCACTAGTGTCACCTGGGAAGAAGTTAATATAAAGTCATCTAACATTGTTTGTTGTGCTTAATGTCCTGTTTGCAACCCATGGACTATAGCCCTCCAGGCTCCTCTGTCCATGGAATTCTCCAGGCAAGAATGCTGGGGTGTCATTGCCTCCTCCAGGGGATCTTCCCAACCCAGGGGTCAAACTTAGGTATCTCCTGCATTGCATGCAAATTTTTTACCAATAGTGTCACCAATAGTGTTACCAATAGTTTAAGACAAAAATGTCTTAAAACAGCAAAATATATATGTTGAAAATAAATATCAAATCTCAAGGCACAAGACTTTAAGTGCTTTGTGTAGTACCTAATAATTGACATGCAGTCAAACAATTTACTTTCCAATGGCACTCATTTTTATCACTCATAAAGATTAATGCCAAACCATGAGTAAAATGATATGTGCAGCCCTGCAAGCTCCCAGAAGTTGACACACAACTCAGGGACAAGTCAATACTTATCAGAAGATTTAGGAGCATCATATAATGCTAGTGCCAAGAGAAAACTAGTTAACATAGATCAGATAGGAGTAATTTGCTGTTATGATCGTGTTTTACAGACGAGAGTCAAAAGGCTGAAGTCAATGGAGTGGTAATTCACATCATATATATACATATGTATATACATATTTTTAACTGAGTAATATTAATTTTAGTTATTTTAGAGCTTGATCATCTCAGACAACCTATAAAAAAGAAAGAAAGGAAGAAAATCTTTAACAAAATTGGCTTATTTTCAGCCATGTGTGCAATAACACGAATAAAATTATGATAGGATTTTAAGTAATGTCACTTATATTCCATCTTTGCTTTATATTGTAACTTACAAGTCACAATTGTTGTTGTTGTTCAGTTGCCCAGTCATGTCTGACTCTGTGACCCGATGGACTGCAGTGCACCAGGCCTCCCCCATCCCTTACCATCTCCCAAAGTTTGCCCAAGTTTATATCCATTGCATCAGTGATGCCATCCAGCCATCTGATCCTCTGACACCCTCTTCTCTATCTGCCCTCAATCTTTCCTAGCATCAGGGGCTTTTCCAATGAGTTGACTGCTCACATCAGATGACCAAAATACTGGAACTTTAGTTTCAGCATCAGTCACTCCAAAGAGTATGCAGGGTTGGTTTCCCTTAAGATTGACTGGTTTGATCTCCTTGCTGTCCAAGGGACTTTCAGGAATCTTCTCTAGCGCCACAGTTTGAAGGTATCAATTCTTCGGTTTTCTGCCTTCTTTATTGTCCAGCTCTCACAACTATACGTGATCACTGGGAAGACCATAGCCTTGACTATATGAACATTTGTCGTCAGAGTAATGTCTCTGTTTTCCAGCAAACTATCTAGGTTTGTCATAGCTTTCCCCCGGAGAAGCAACTGTCTTCTGATTTCATGGCTGCAGTCACCATCCACAGTGATTTTAGAGCCCAAGAAGAAGGAATCTGTCACTACTTCCACCTTTTCCCCTATTATTTGCCATGAAGTAATGGGGCTGGATAGGGCTTCCCTGATAGATCATCTGGTAAAGAATCCTCCTCCAAAGCAGGAGACCGCAGTTCAATTCCTGGGTCAGAAAGAGTCCCTGAGAAGGAATAGGTTACCCACTCCAGTATTCTTGGGCTTCCTGGTGGCTTAGACAGTAAAGAATCCGCCTACAATGTGGATGGCTTGGGTTCGACCCCTGGGTTGGGAGGATTTCCTGGAGAAGGGCATGGCAACCTACTTCAGTATCCATGCCTGGAGAATCCCCATAGACAGAGGAACCTGGCAGGCTACAGTCCATAGGGTCACAAAGAGTCGGACATGACTGAACGACTAAGCACAGCACATTGGGGCAGGATGCCACGATCTTAGTTTTTTTAATATTTGATTTTAAGCTGGCTCTTTCACTCTCCTCCTTCACCCTCTTCAAGAGGCTCTTTAGTTCCTCTTCGTTTTCTGCCATAGAAGTGAATAGTCTGTAATGTACATAACCTATTTATGACCATTGGCTTTCTTCAAAAAGTGCTTTGATATATGCCAATGAATAAATTCTTCTCATTAGCATTAAATACTTGTCTAGAACAGAAATTTAACATCTGCAGTAAATGAAAAATTAGAAAGGTGTTTTTCTGTTGCCCTGGTGCTGGGATTTTTTCAGATTGTATCCTCATCCCGACAACCTCTATTTTTTATTGATTCTGCTCCTACAGCTACCAGAAAATGATTGCATACAATACAAGGATTGGCACATAGCAAGCACTTTCAAACATGCTTGCTTATTGAATTAATGGAAGAGTAGATACATGACTGCAAATAAAGTGAAAAGAAGTTTGAATTGGACATTGTATAGTTTGTAATATGAATCCAATAAATAAATTAACATAGAAATATTTGAGGGAAGGGGAGTATCGGGTCACGGAATCTATATCTGATGGAAACTCTACATTCACTGATTTTTTAAATGTGGACTGGCAGCATATTATTGATTACATTTTATATATTGGAACCTGTGATACAAATTAGGAATATCAAATTCACTTTCTGTTATACACATATCACAGTCTATAATGAGGCATGTATTTAAACTACTAACCATCATGAAAATGGTGAAAAGGGAAATATGTTTACATTTAACACAGGAAAATAACCTTATTCAGATTTGGAAAGAAAAACCTAAAACAGAAATAAGTTGAATTTTCATCAAACACTGTATTCAAAATTGAGTACAGAATGAAGCAATGTCAGAAATTTTAAGAGAACACAGTTACAACCTACTACTTTTACCTATGCAAATAGTTACCTAAAATAACATCCAATACAATTTAATGTTCACTATGTATCTGATACTGCAACTAATAACTTACACTTTTTTATTCTTAATCCTACAAGTAGTCTAGTGAGATAAGTATAATTTTATTCAACTATGAAACTATTTCAATTGTGAAATTAAAGAAAGAAATGATGGCATAAATGGTTGAAAAGTTTATGAAACTTTGTCCAAAGCACCTTAGTTTGGAATTAACGAATGTGATATGTAAGTCCTGCTCTAGCTAAATATAAACTCTCCTGTAACAACCATTGCTATATGTAGAGTGTATGGCCTGAAGGCAAATACAAAGTTATTCTCATATTTGAAAATGTTGAAGCTGTACTAACTGTATTTTATTAAAAGCATATTTAAATGTCTACTACATTAAAATAAGAAACAAATAAAAGTAGTGACTCTGTAAATGAGAACACTGCTTATATATATTTATATATATATATATATATATTTATCTGCTTATATATCCCATGTCCCAGGAACCCAACTATCCCCTATCAAATCTCTGACTTTGGCATAGCAGAGCTTTCAAGGTTG
The DNA here is from genome assembly GCF_033118175.1 of Dama dama. NCBI lineage: Eukaryota > Metazoa > Chordata > Mammalia > Artiodactyla > Cervidae > Dama > Dama dama. The sequence continues at coordinate 62,833,881 of NC_083710.1, read as the reverse complement.
AGAATTCAGCCTATTTTGAAGCTCTGATACTCTAAAATATATCCTGGACCTCATGCTCTGTCTTCTGATCACAGAAGATAGGAGTCAAGGAAAGTGTCCAAATTTTATATTAATACTTCACTTTCAATTGTTGATGGATTGAATTTCATTGTTTTTCTCAAACTTGTGAGTTTTCCCCAGGGGCAGTCAGAAACTTTCTTGATTTTTACAACTATTACTTCGGCCAAATCTTCTCAAATGCTTAGAACACTGCACCCGTCAGTACATTCCCTTCCTTTTGTGTCCCAATAAAAAGCTGTGCCATTACACCATGCAAGGACTTTTCATGCTTTATCTACTCTCAGTGCTAGCCAGTCAGGTTCCAATCCCATTCTTTAAAAGTGATTGCTCAGATTACTTCTCACACCAAAATCTTGAGTTAATGTGTCTGCGAAGAAGACTCTGGGATGAAAATTTGCATCTAGGACGTTTCTTGGGTTGTCTATTGCTGTCTACTGATACAAATGATTACACATAATTATGACTGATTCATGTTGATGTACAGTAGAGGCCACCACAAAATTGTAAAGTAATTATCCTCCAATTAAAAAAAATGATTGACACTGATGGACGTAGAACTGGGCAGGACGAGAAAACTGTAATGTGGTTGCAACAGAGACCTCGGAAAATCTAGCAGTACACCGAACAACTGCACTGTCTTGAGGCAACCAGGCTGGGCCTACTAAACACCCTATTCACAAGCTGTTACTGTTGTTCAGTCACTAAGTCATATCTGACTCTTTGCAACCCCATGGACTGCAGCTCACCAAGCTTCCCTGTCCTTCGCTATTTCAAGGAGTTTACCCAATTTCATGTCCACTAAGTCAGCGATGTTATATAACCATCTCATCCTCTGCCACCCCCTTTTCCTTTTGTCTTCAATCTTTCCCAGTGCAAGTTCTTTTGTATTGAGTCAGCTCTTTGCATCAGGTGGCCAAATTACTGGAGCTCCAGCTTTTAGCATCTGTCTTTCCAATGAGCATTCAGGATTGATTTCCTTTAGGATTAACTGGTTTGATTTCCGAGCAGTCCAAGGACTCTTAAGAGTCTTCTACAGCACCAAAATTTGAAAGCATTAGTTCTTCAGCTGTCAGTCCTCTTTATGGTCCAGCTCTCACTTCCATACATGACTACTGGAAAAACCATAGCTTTGACTATACTGAACTTTTTTTCAGCAAAATGATGACTCTGCTTTTTAATACACTGTTTATGTTGGTCATAGCTTTCCTCCCAAGGAGTAAGTGGCCTTTAATTTCATGACTGCAGTCACCATCCTCAGAATTTTGGAGCCCCCAAAAATAAAGTCTGTAACTGTTTCTATTGTTTCCCTATCTATTTGCCATGAAGTCATGGGACCAGATCCCTGATCTTAGTCTTTAGAATGTTGAGTTTTAAGCCAACTTTTTTACTCTCCTTTTTCACCCTCATCAAGAGGCTTTTTAGTTCCTCTTCATCTTCTGCCATTAGGGTGGTGTCAGCTGCATATTTGAGATTACTGATTGTTCTCCCAGAAATCTTGATTCCAGCTTGTGGTTCATCCAGCCCAGCAATTAGCATGATGAATTTAGCATATAAGCCAAATAAGTAGAGTGACAATATACAACTTTGTTGTACTCCCTTCCCAATTTTGAACCAGTCCATTGTTCCATGTCTGTTTCTAATTGTTGCTTCTTGTCCTGCATACAGGTTTCTCAGGAGGCAGGTAATGTGGTATGGTACTCTTATCTTTTGAATTATCCACAGTTTCTTGTGACCCACATAGTCAAAGGCTTTAACGTAGTCACTGAAGCAGAAGTAGATGTTTTTTTTTTTTAATTCCCTTGCTTTTTTCTATGCTCCAATAAATGTTGGTAATCTGATCTCTGGTTCCTTTGCCTTTTCTAAATCCAGCTTGTACATCTGGAATTTCTTGGTTCACATACTGTTTTGAAGCCTAGTTTGAATGATTTAGAGCATCACCTCCTAGCATGTGAGATGAGTGCAATTGTGCTGTAGTTTGAACATTCTTTGGCATTTCCTTTCTTTGGGACTGAAAACTGACCTTTTCCAGTCTGGTGGCTACTTCTGAGTTTTCCATAATTGCTGGCGTATTGAATGCAGCACTTTAACAGCATAATCTTTTAGGATTTTAAATGGATCAGCTGGTATTCTATCGCTTCCACTAGCTTTGTTCGAAGTAATGCTTTCTAAGGCCCAGTTGACTTTGCCCTCCAGGATGTCTGGCTTTAGGTGAGTGACTACACCATTGTGATTAATAAGACCTTTTAATGACCATCGGGTCATTAAGACCTTTTTGTATAATTCATCTGTGTACTCTTGCCACCTCTTCTTAACCTCTTCTGCTTCTCTTAGGTCCTTACTATTTCTGTCCTTTGTCATGCCTATCCTTGCATGAAATGTTTCCTTGATATCTTCTTGAAGAGATCTATAGTCTTTCCCATTTGATTGTTTCCCCCCATTTCTTTGCATTGTTCACTTAAGAAGGCATTATCTCTCATAGATATTCTCTGGAACTCTGTATTCAATTGGGTATATCTTTCCCTTTCTCCCTTTCCTTTTGCTTCTCAGTCATTAGATATTGGCATTTCGTTCACTTGATGTTGATAGCTTTGGAAAATGATGACATCAAGTGAGGGAGCTCTCTCTCTTCAACTCCCAGACTCAGCTGAGAGTCTTCATTCTCCACAATTTCAGAACCTGTAGGGAGAAGGCTATCATTCCTGAAAGGATGGGAGAATCATGCAGCAGACCAATGTATATGGCACATGGGTCCCAGATGAGAGAGATTTTTTTCCTTCTGTTCTTTTTAAGACAGTGAATGTTCTTTTCACACTGTATGCATGGCTATAAAATGAAGTATGTTCTGTAACTGCGTGTTTACTTTTGATAACAATCTGGTCATGTCTCCCCCTTCTTTTAGAAACTTGTTGAAAAGTCATGGTAGGTATTTTTATATCTTAAAATTTTCAATTCTCATTTTCTCTTGGAATTGAGAAAATGCATTTGAAAAACCTGTAGCCTTATTCCAAATGTAAAGGATCATATTTATTTTCTCCAACAGGGGGACCACATCTGGAAAAGCAAATATAACTGCAACAAGTATCCAAGAAAATTTTTATCAACACATTTTACTATTTTGAACATGGAAAGTTAAATTATAATGTGCTAGGATTGATCCATATCCTTGATGTGTTTGATGGTGATGGTAATGTAATAATTGCAATGTCCTTTGAAATACATATAGCATGTGATAACATGTTTCTTCAAGGGTACTATATTTTAACTTCTCCTGTTGCTCTTTCTACTGCTCCTAGTATAACTGTTAGTGCTACTACTACCACCAGCTCTACGATTATGATCTGGCAAAAGACGTATCATGTTTATCCATGGGAACATGGTTATCCAGAGTTATTCTGATCTTCACTACAATTGAGTTTTCAATTTTTACTACAACCTGCAACATTCCTGGCCTGCTGATTTTGTCATGTTTTAAAAATTCTGACTTTCTTCAACATTATGGAGAAGGAAAAAGCAGTTGGTCAGAATCTGAGGGAGACAAATTAAGCAGGTCATTGACCACATGCCTACAATAGATCCAGTCTAAATGTCTTAGCCTATAACCATCGGATGTCTTTTTAATATTACACCAAAGGTTCTTACTACTCTAAATCTTTTCTTTTCAGAACTCAGCATATAAATCCCAAAATAAGCAAAGATATTTTAAGGGGCATACATGCAACTTAGAATTGTATATGTGAATCTCCTAATGAATGAATTCACATCAATAATTTTATCTACTTTTGCAAAGCAAATCCACGAATTTGCAAGATTTCTTATGAAAAGCTAAATTTAAGAAAAAAAGCTAAATTTATAGATTTTCTGTAAGTAAAATCCTTCTCTTTGCTATTCTTGCTTTTAACCTCCAAACCCCAAAAGATTATAGAGTTTTATCCTAGTTTTTAGGTAAATTTTATAAAATTATGACTTTGACCATTATTAGTTTTCTTTTCCAAGTGAACATGGCTTTGTCAGACAAGGTTTCCACAGTATGGACATTTCGCCAAGCTTTTCATATCCATCATGATAGCGATCTTCTAATGTTTCTTATCCCATTCAGTATTGATCAGTGCCTTCAAGTTCATATAGAGTGACACAGCAGGTTGTAAATTCAACTGACATTATAATGTAGCAGCCTACAGAATCAGCCATCTAGGTTGCCAATAAATGATCTCACTTTCAGAGTCATGGTCAATAACAGAATCTTTCAGTTTGAATACAGAGAAACATTGGGTTACATTCTGTGTCTTGTGCTGAGCATCTTGATGTTAGGAGCTCAGTTGAGCTGAAGGGACAGAGCTAAGCTGCCAGATGTGGGAGATGATGACTAAAGCAAGCAGCCAAAAATGAAAGAGTTAAACTTTTAATCACTTACTGCAATGCTACAATCAAGAGTCTGAGACTGGAGAAAATGGTCACTATCCCTGTTCCATTTTTCCTCATGGAAGAGTGCATGGGTTGAGGGTGAGATAGATCAGTGGAAGTACTGAGGTGGGCATTTTCTTTTTCTTGGGGGGACCCTGAGCCAACAGTTCCAGAAGGTTAATGAACCCTGGAGTGAGGGGAAGGGTTAGGAGTGGAAAAGAACCAGGTCAGAATGAGGAAACGTGACTTCAAGTTTTCTTTGACTTCTCCCTTCTAAGAAGGTCTCAGAAGAGGTACTTGAAGAAGACTTCCCCCTAAGACTGCACAAAAAGAAACCTAGCAATAAAGGTGCCTGGGCTAGGAATGCAAATAAGCCAAGAGAATGACTGGCCTGGGGCCTTGCCTTCTTGACGGTAATTCCCCTCAGACACTTGCACTGCACTGGCTGCCCACTAGACAGGATGTGGGGTAGCCATAACACTGCTAGGTGAAGTCCGTATCATTGCCTACAGTTAGACCGGAAACATTCCAGATTTTTAACCTGGAGCCAGACTCTCCACCTGATATGTGAATGTGTACATTTCTCCCTGTGTTTTTCAGTAATGTCAAGTTAGCCACCTTAAAGCGTGGCTTCAATACATATGCTAATTTTGAAGCTATTCTATGATAGAAACTATCTTGTGGCTCAGAGCATCTCCTTCAGTAAACTTATGGCCCCATATGACCACAATCATTGTTTGAGCAACTGTTTCTCAACTTCCTAAAATAAGCTGTTCTTTTAACATTTTGAAAATATGAACCAGAAGCTCATTGTCATTCACTGAAATGCAGCTCAGTGTTTAATTCCAAGCACATCATTCCACAGGGAATAATACCTATAGCTCACTTTTTGGAACCAATTTCAATAATTTATTGGATTTTCTGTTTTCCAGCTTCAGAAACCAGCAGTAATAACAAAAAGAAATGAAAATAGTTTGTAGAATTAAAGGAAGACCTTAGCCACAGACCTTTATAAGATTTGTGGGAAAGGCAGTTTGTAGATTTAAGGAACAGAAACTTTAATTTATTTTCCCGAGAGGTTAAAGGAGTGACTTACAGCACTTAAGCTAGTTTCTAGCAGAAATAGTTAAATTGGTCTGGAATTTGTCATATACATGTGTGGCGTGAAGGTGTGGATCTGTGCATTCAGAGGGGAACATTTCCCATCATAAAGGTCTATTATCAAAGATGTAGGAACAAAAACATCTGGGCAAACAAATGTTAACTTCTATAACTCTCAAATCTGAATCACAAACTGTGATCTCTGTTCTGAGATCAAGACATAAATACTACATTTATATTGGATATCTATACTTGTTTGCTTCACAACATGCCTCAAACTGAATTTTAATTTCTCAGCAGTGAGAAATTGCCTCTCTCACCCATTTTTAGGGGTTTCCTGGAAACTCTAATCTATTTAATGTCATGTTATATAGTCCAAAGAAGAAACATGAATAATTAATCATCTCCCTTCCATTATACTGCCAGCACTTAATCAGACTGCACATAGTGTCGATTGCTCCTTAAATTATCCTCAATATATATTTTACCTCTGTCTCAAATACTTTGCTTATTTTCTTATTCATGGATAATTGCAATATCCTAAGTGAAATGTTTGTATTTTCCCCAAAGACATAATGATACTTATGGAATGAAAAATCAAATACCCTTGTTTCTCAACATTTGCTCTTTAAAACACAAATGCCTTTGCTTGTCAGCATATCCTTAAGAATATAACCTGCAGATGGTGTGCACAGAGGCTCAGTCACGTCCAGCTCTTTGCAGCCCCATGTACTATAGCCCACCAGGCTCCTCTATCCATAGGAATTTCCATGCAAGAATACTACTGTAGGTTGCTATTTCCTACTCCAGGGCATCTTACTGACCCAAGGATCAAACCAGCGTCTCTTGAGTGTCCTGCATTGGTAGGTGGATTCTCTACCACTAGCACCACTTGGGAAACCCCTAAGAGCCATTCCCTTCTCCAGGGGATCTATCTCCTCAACCCAGGGATCAAACCCAGGTCTCCTGCATTTCAGGCAGGTCCTTTAATGTCTGAGCCACCAGCGAAGCCCAAGAATACATATACTTCATAATAATTAGCCATACTTCTGTCTACCTGATCATTGCTAATAACATCAAATTACTTGCTTTTGATAAATATATCATGTGATTAGGATGAATTGGAATATGTAGTGTGTTCTTTCTGATCAAGGTGATTAAGCTGGCTCACATAGTCATTCACTCACAAAAATTTAGGATTGAATTTGGCATCTTATTATGTTTTTTATTTACCATGCTTTGTTCTTCTTTGTCTTTTTTTATTTATACTATATTTATTTTGGTTGGGAACATTGTATTTTTATTTTTTTAATTGAAGATTAACCTTAAGAACTATTTTGACTTACTTGTTTTCCCCTCTATGTCCATAAATACTTTCACAGGAACACCTAAAATCTTGCCTATTTTGGTGTCTTCTGTACACAAATTTTAGTACATGTATGTATGTATATACATTTAATTATGTGTGTGTACTGCATGCTGCTGCTGCTGCTAAGTCACTGCAGTCGTGTCTGACTCTGTGCGACCCCATAGACGGCAGCCCATCAGGCTCCCCCATCCCTGGGATTCTCCAGGCAAGAACACTGGAGTGGGTTGCCATTTCCTTCTCCAATGCATGAAAGTGAAAAGTGAAAGTGAAATCGCTCAGTCATGTCTGACTCTTCGCGACCCCACGGACCGCAGCCTACCAGGCTCCTCCCTCCACGGGATTTTCCAGGCAAGAGTACTGGAGAGGGGTGCCATTGCCTTCTCCAGTGTGTACTGCATATATTGTATGTAATCTGATTTTAGAACTTTTTAGAATATAAACATTACTGAGTCATTTTTAGAGTTATTTCTTATGTATCATATAACTTTTCCCTTGATTTCTCTTCTTGCTGCTTTCCATAAATATTTTCAAAAAGAGGTTTTGTGTCATTAATCTTATGAAACTTTATATGGCCTTTATTATCTATATTCCACACATTTATTTAAGTAAAAACTAAGTAATATTCAAATACCACATCACTATAATTTTCTGTATACTCCTAATAAACATTTTAGACTAACCATGTTTCCTATACCTTTCCAAACTCCATTTTTTATTCCTCAATATTAGTAAATGAAAATATATTTAATTTGGGTTAAAGAAAATAAATCACCTTACATTTGTTTCCCTTGAACATTTTATTATGAGTTCTTCCCCTTAATTCTGCCCTTAGATATGAAGCAATTTTTATCAATTCTACTTCATCACACTGCTCTGAATGACCATAAGACTCTCCTAGGATTTTATAAAATCTCTTATTTTCATGCTTTCAGTATTCCTCTTTGAACATACTTCCCTGCAAGTGCAATTAGTAAACGCATTTCAGACCATACATGGCATTACTTTCCTTAAAATGTTTCCATAGTTTCCACTGATTATAGAATTGCCTGTGTGTGTTTTTCACTCAGTCATGTCCAACTCTTTATGACCCCTTTTTCGATAGCCTGCCAGGCTCCTCTGTCCATGGAATTTTCCAGGCAAGGATACTGGAGGCATTTCCTTAAGCCATTAAGGAGCCATTTCCTTAAGCCATTAAGGAGCCATTTCCTTCTCCAGGGGATCTTCCCGACCCAGGGATCAAACCTGGGTCTCCTGCATTGCAGGCAGATGCTTTACCATCTGAGTTACGTACCTGTGACCATGACTTTTAAAGTCTCAAATGACCAAATATCAGCGAGTATCACTTTCTCTATTTCTCACCACTTTCCCCTTGGTCCAAGTACAGCAGCCATTTTGCCAGTCTTTCAGGAATTAAAATAATGCTAAATTTTGGTGATATTTACTTCCCGTTTCTAGTTATACATCTTCAATGACTATTATTGAAGGCTCTAGCCTACTTCACATCTTTAGAGAAGATGCCTCTTTCAAACTATTTGAAATGGCCTGAATGCCAATCACTTTCTTCTTGGTTGAAATATGGTTCATGTATTATCTACTGAAACTTCTCTGTAGATTGACTTGCCCAGTTGGAATATAAGCTTCCTTAACATCAAGGTGGCTTCCCTGGTAGCTCAGTTGGTAAAGAATCTGCCTGCAATGCAGGGGACTCTGGTTCAATTCCTGGATTGGGAAGATCCCCTGGAGAAGGGATAGGCTACCCACTCCAGTATTCTTGGACTACCTTGGTGGCTCAACTGGTAAAGAATTCACCTTTAAAATGGGGAGACCTGGATTTGATCCATGGGTTGGGAAGATCCCCTGGAGAAGGGATAGGCTACCCACTCCAGTATTCTTGGACTACCCTGGTGGCTCAACTGGTAAAGAATTCACCTTTAAAATGGGGAGACCTGGATTTGATCCATGGGTTGGGAAGATACCCTGGAGAAGGGAAAGGCTACCCACTCCAGTATTCTGGTCTGGAGAATTCCATGGACTGTATAGTCCATGGGGTCACAAAGAGTTGGACACGACTGAGAAACTTTCACCATTAACATCAAGATTTTTTGTGTTATACACTGCTATATCTCTTAAAACTAAAACATGTTAATAAATGATGATAATGGATACACATGGACGTGTAAACTATTTAAAATAAAAGTGACATAAATACTATTCACTGTTTTTAAAGTAGAATCACTTTTGATTTTTTCTATCTAAATATTATTAGCAAATGTAAACTGTCACTTCAAATACAAAAAGAAACAGAGTTGCTTGTAGTTTTGAGCATATATTATGCCTATATTCCTATCTATTTTGCATACAATTACATAAAACTTGTGAATGTGTCTGTTGTTATTACCAAAATACTGCCAAACCAAGGTTGGTTGAAATATCAAGTGAACGATCCTGAAATGTTAGATACACAGAAAAATATTGTGAAAATTAAAATTAACTCATGAAAATTAAGATGTCATTTTTTGAAAACTTATTCACAGTGGCTGGACAATGTCCTTAATGCCAGTTTAGTTCAATCTGAAGAAATTGCATGCCCATAAATTAATTATTAATATTATTCAAGTCCAATTAGAAGGTCTGGTCTTCCTATATCTAGTTATTTAAAGTCATGACTTTTGAAATATAGAGTTTAAAATCTGAAACATTCATATGTATTAGGTAGGGAGAAATTTATCTTATCTGTTTCTTTATAAATCAGAAGCTTTAAGGAATTAAAGTTAAAAATAATGTTGATGCTTCAGCAAAATAAAGTTAAACATTATCAAAATAATACAGTCCCTTCTTTTTGAGATTCAAGAACTTGAAGATTTTTAAGAGGGCATCAGAAGAGCTCTGTTGGAGTTAGTCATAAACTGAATAAATAAAACTTCTATTTTGACCATTTGATCCTTGAGAAATTACAGTGCTAATGGCTTATTTTTATATGTTTGTTTGCTTGCTTTTAATCATTGAGAAAGGATTTTAAAATAACCAATTTAGGGTATTTAAAATTTTTATTATATTGAGGGAATATTAAATTGAGAACAAATAAGTGTCTTTACTGATTTGATTTTGAACTTTGATAAAGATGACATAAATAACAAGAAGCAGAAGCATATGATTTTCAATCGATCTGGAGGAATAATTTACACAATCATAAATGTTCAATAAAAGAATTATTTTATTATTTTAATTATAATTATTTTAATAAATTTAAATATTATTTTTAGTTATTAATTATTTTTCTGAATTAATTTATCTGTGCAATTAAAACAGCCAGAAAGCTCATAAGATTAGGAATAAGACTTAACTAAGTTTAATCATAGCTTTCTTCTGACTTTGTACCTTTTGAGATACTACTTAAATATACTCTGAGTCACAAACTTCACTTGAAAAAATTGACTAATTACACAATTGCATTAGCTTATGTAAACATTTCTAAAGAGTTAATTGGTTAAATATACTACAAAACCGTGCATTTAGAAATGGAAAGAATGTGTACTTTAAGACTGTTCATTCACTTTCTCTGCGGGTCACTGCAAACAATTTTCCCCAAAGCAAACATAGGTATACATGTGTTTTCGTGCGTAAACACACATCTCATATGTATATGATATATATAGTATTCTGAATGATATGTATTTGTAAGTGAATAAATTTAATTATTTATTGGCAACAATCTTACCTAATATGACATTATACTTTCTTTCATTTTGTGTTCTACAGCTTTCAGTTTAGGTATTGAATATGGCCACTGTATATCAAATTGTTCAAAAATTTATACTCTTTGTTGAAATGTAAGTCAGATTCTATACAATTCATCTATTTAAACTGTACAAGACAATGAACTTTAGTGTATTTATGTAGTTATGCAACCATGAATACAATCAACCTTAAAATGTTTTAATCTCTCCAAACAGAAACACTCTATCCATTAACAATTCATACCCATTTCCACTACACCCCCAGTTCTAGGAAAGAGCAATATTTTCCATAGATTTGCTTATCCTGACATTTCATGCAAATGGAATTATATAATATGCCACCTTATTTGAATGTTGTTTTCAATAGCATAATATTTTCAAGGTTCATTCATGTAGTTGCATATATCTGCATTTGATTTTTTTTTTACTGCTGAATAGTATTTCATCATATGCTTATGCCAGATTTGATTTATCCCTTCATCAGTTGATGAGCATTTGGGTTGTTTCCATATTTTTGCTGCTATGGATAATGTACCTTTGAACATTCATGAATAGGTTTCTGTGTAAATATAGTTTTCATTTTTCTTGAGTAAATAACCGAGAAGTCAAATTGCTGGGCTGCGTGGTAACTCTATCCTTAACATTTGGAGAAATAACCAGACTATTTAACAAAGTGGTTGCATTTCAATATACCTTTTTTTGCCATCAGTGCACCAGGATTCTGATTTTCTCGCATTCTCACCAACACTTGTTATGTTATTGTTCTTGTAATTTGGTGATGATTATTATGATCATCATCCTAATTGATGTAAAGAACTCTTCAATTACAATTTTGAGATGAATTTCATTGATGGGTTAAAGATGTTGAGTATATTTGTATGTGCTTTCCCATCCATTCATATATTTACTTTGGAAAATTATCTATTCATAGCATTTCCATATTTTAATTGGTTTATTTTTGTCTTTTTATTTTTGAGTTAGAAGTGTTCCTTCTATATTTCGAATAAAAGTCCTTGTTTGATGTATGTTTTGCATGTTTCCTCATAGCCTCTTTTTCAGTTTATTGTACCTAAGTTGGCGCTTCTGTCTTGAATGCAAGAAGCAACACTGAAGAAGTCAAAAGATACCTCTCAACTATCTTTTGCATAATAGAAACTACTGAGATTCAGGAAATTGCTGGCAAAATATATTAATCAATATCTTTAAAACACATATTATGCTTGAAGTATATCAATCACACCTTAAAATATTTAGTACTGTGAGTAAAATTCTATAGGCATTGCTAAAACCTATGCATTTTATTGGATGGTGTAAGTTTTATAGGTGACATGTCTACAACCAGATTAGTCATTGAATTAAATATTTTTGCAGTACATAAAAATATATACTCCCTAAATTCATTACATGGTTTCAGTCAGTTCAGTTCAGTTCAGTTGCTCAGTCGTGTCCGACTCTTTGCGACCCCATGAACAGCAGCATGCCAGGCCTCCCTGTCCATCACAAACTCCCGGAGTCCACCCAAACCCATGTCCATTGTGTCAGTGATGCCATCCAACCATCTCATCCTCTGTCGTCCCCTTCTCCTCATGCCCTCATTCTTTCCCATATTCAGGGTCTTTTCAAATGAGTCAGCTCTCCGCATCAGGTGCCGAAAATATTGGAGTTTTAGCTTCAACATCAGTCCCTCCAATGAACACCCAGGACTGATCTCGTTTAGGATGGACTGGTTGGATCTCCTTGCCCACCTCTCTCAAGAGTCTTCTCCAACACCACAGTTCAAAAGCATCAATTCTTCAGAGTTCAGCTTTCTTTATAGTCCAACTCTCACACCCATACATAACTACTGGAAAAACCATAGCCTTGACTAGACAGACCTTTGGTGGCAAAGTAATGTCTCTCCTTTCTAATATGGTGTCTAGGTTGGTCATAACTTTCCTTCCAAGGAGGAAGTGTCTTTTAATTTCATAGCTGCAGTCACCATCCACAGTGATTTTGGAGCCCAGAAAAATAAAGTCAGCCATTGTTTCCACTGTTTCCCCATCTATTTCCCATGAAGTGATGGGACCAGATACCATGATCTTAGTTTTCCGAATGTTGAGCTTTAAGCCAAATTTTTCACTCTCTTCTTTCACTTTCATCAAGAGGCTCTTTAGTTCTTCTTCACTTTCTGCCATAAGGGTGGTGTCATCTGCATATCTGAGGTTATTGATATTTCTCCTGGCAATCTTGAGTCCAGCTTGTGCCATGCTTTAGGTCATGCCTTTGTTTTATTCTGGCTACATTTTCTCTAAAATATTTAAGTTTTAAGGAACTAGTGAGATATCATTGTGCAACTTAGATTAAATTCTTTTTAAGAGACAGAAGTAGGTATTTATTTCAATCACTTTAGTTTTTGTTAGATTTAAAAGAAAAAGATAAAGAACAAAGGATTAAAAGGTTACAATTTCAATCCAAATGCCTTAAAACAATCAATAAGATTTGGTCACATAAATGATTTTCTTTAAAAATACAATTTATTTTATTAGCCTCCTCTTTCTGTGAATTTTCAAAGCAGCTTAGTTTTTCACTATGTTGTCAGGCTTATTAGCCCCTGATGTTAAGATGCTAAGGAAATGTTATTAGAGAAATTATGTTCTAGATCCATAAGTTATTTTTTAGGCAATCATAACTGTTTTCCTTTGACAGAAATAAATAGGATTTGCGTTAATTGAAATATTCTTTTCTCAGAAATTTTGACCTGTTTTGGCTATTCTGTTGAATGTATTTTATATATAATTTAAACATTTTTCATGCAAATATCAATTATTTTCTATAACAGTTGTTAATTAATAAACCACCAATATTATCTATCAAGTGAAAATTTAAATGTTCTTTAAAAAAACAAAATTTCTTCTATTCTTATTAATAAAATCAAGCAATTAATTCCATATTTGTATTTGAGAAAATTACTATTTAAGAATGAGATAATTGTCAAACTAACATAAAATGTAAGAAAATTTGAAAATTATCTCATTCTAAAAATCAAGAAAAACAGTGTAATAATAATATTACAAATAAAGCAGATAATAGTATAATTAAGTTTAAATAATTTCATACTTTTTGAATATGTCATATTTTAGCTGCATATAGATGAAAGCTGAATGTTTGCTGTTGGCCGAATTATATACTAGGCAAAGAGCAATACCAGAAATAAAGAATTTTAAACAAGTGCACTAGATTTACTTGCTTTACATAAGAACAAAATGTAAGACATATTAGGTATATGTATAACTTAATCACTTTGCCGTACACCTTAAATTAACATAACATTGTAAATCAACCATCAGTTCAGTTCAGTTCAGTCACTCAGTCGTGCCTGACTCTTTGTGACCCCATGAAACGCAGCACACCAGGCCTCCCTGTCCATCACAAACTCCTGGAGTTTACTGAAACTCATGTCCATTGAGTCGGTGATGCCATCCAGCCATCTCATCCTCTGTCGTCCCCTTCTCCTCCTGCCCCCAATCCCTCCCAGCATCAGGGTCTTTTCCAACGAGTCAACTCTCTGCATGAGGTGGCCAAAGTATTGGAGTTTCAGCTTCAACATCAGACCTTCCAATGAACACCCAGGACTGATCTCCTTTAGGATGGACTGGTTGGGTCTCCTTGCAGTCCAAGGGACTCTCAAGAGTCTTCTCCAACACCACAGTTCAAGAGCATCAATTTCTCGGTGCTCAGCTTTCTTCACAGTCCAACTCTCACATCCATACATGACCACTGGAAAAACCATAGCCTTGACCAGACGCACCTTTGTTGGCAAAGTAATGCCTCTGCTTTTTAATATGCTATCTAGGTTGGTCATAACTTTCCTTCCAAGAAGTAAGTGTCTTTTAATTTCATGGCTTCAATCACCATCTGCAGTGATTTTGGAGCACAAAAAAATAAAGTCTGACACTGTTTCCACTGTTTCCCCATCTATTTTCCATGAAGTGATGGGACCAGATGCCATGATCTTAGTTTTCTGAATGTTGAGCTTTAAGCCAATTTTTTAACTCTCCTCTTTCACTTTCATCAAGAGGTTTTATAGTTCCTCTTCACTTTCTGCCACAAGGGTGGTGTCATCTGCAAATCTGAGATTATTGATATTTCTCCCAGCAATCTTGATTCCAGCTTGTGCTTCCTCCAGCCCAGTGTTTCTCATGATGTACTCTGCATATAAGTTAAATAAGCAGGGTGACAATATACAGCCTTGACATACTCCTTTTCCTATGTTCCATGTCCAGTTCTAAGTGTTGCTTCCTGACCTGCATATAGGTTTCTCAAGAGGCGGGTCAGGTGGTCTGGTATGCCATCTCTTTCAGAATTTTCCACAGTTTATTGTGATGCACACAGTCAAAGGCTTTGGCATAGTCAATAAAGCAGAAATATACGTTTTTCTGGAACTCTGTTGCTTTTTCGATGTTCCAGTGAACGTTGACAATATGATCTCTGGTACCTCTGCCTTTTCTAAAACCAGCTTGAACATCTGGAAGTTCATTGTTCATGTATTGCTGAAGCCTGGCTTGGAGAACTTTGAGCATTAATTTACTAGCATATGAGATGAGTGCAATTGTGTGGTAGTTTGAGCATTCTTTGGTATTGCCTTTCTTTGGGATTAGAATGAAAATGGACCTTTTCCAGTCTTGTGACCACTGCTGAGTTTTCCAAAATGCTGGCAAATTGAGTGAAGCACTTTCACAGCATCATCCTTTAGGATTTGAAATAGCTCAACTGGAATTCCATCACCTCAACTAGTTTTGTTTGTAGTGATGCTTTCTAAGGCCCACTTGACTTCACATTCCAGGATGTCTGGCTCAACTTGAGAATTGAAAGATGCTTACTCCTTGGAAGGAAAGTTATGACCAACCTAGATAGCATATTAAAAAGCTGAGACATTACTTTGCTAACAAAGGTCTGTCTGGTCAAGGCTATGGTTTTTCCAGTGGTCATGTATGGATGTAAAATTTGGACTGTGAAGACAGCTGAGCGCCGAAAAATTGATGCTTTTGAACTCTGGTGTTGGAGAAGACTCTTGAGAGTCCCTTGGGCTCCAAGGAGATCCTACTAGTCCATCCTAAAGGAGATCAGTCCTGGGTGTTCATTGGAAGGACTGATGTTGAAGCTGAAACTCCAATACTTTGGCCACCTCATGCAGAGAGTTGACTCATTGGAAAAGACCCTGATGCTGGGAGGGATTGGGGGCAGGAGGAGAAGGGGACAACAGAGGATAAGATGGCTGGATGGCAGCACAGATTCAATGGACATGAGTTTGAGTAAACTCTGGGAGTTTGTGATGGACAGGGAGGCCTGGTGTGCTGCGTTTCATGGGGTCGCAAAGAGTCAGACACGACTGAGCGACTCAACTGAACTGAACTGACTGAATCTTAAGAAAGATATATTAGATAGTCCTTGCTTTCATAAAGTGAAGTCGCTCAGTTGTGTCCGAATCTTTGTGACCTCACAGACTGTAGCCTACAAGGCTCCTCCATCCATGGGATTTTCTAGGCAAGAGTACTAGAGTGGGTTTCCATTTGCTTCTCCAGAGGATCTTACTGACCCAGGGATCAAACCCGGGTCTATCCTCATTGTAAGCAGACGCTTTACCGTCTGAGCCACCAGGGAAGCCTTCATAAAGGTTTCATAAAGCTTAAACATAATTAAATTAAGGTGGCTCAAACAGTAAAGAATTCAACTGCAATGCAGAAGACCTGGGTTTGATCCCTGGGTTGAGAAGATCCCCTGGAAGAGGGCATGGAAACCCACCCCAATATTCTTGCCTGGAGAATCCCCATGGACAGAGAAACCTGCTGGGCTACAGTCCATGGTGTCACAAAGAGTTGGACATGACTGAGAGATTCAACACACACAATAATATAAAACATGACATCTGAATACAATCTACGTTTAAACATTTTCAGAGGAAATAGTCAACTGGTCATACTACACTCTTTTTTTTTTTGTTTGTTTGTTTTTATTTTTTATTTTTATTTTTTTTTTCCAGTGGGTTTTGTCATACATTGATATGAATCAGCCATGGATTTACATGTATTCCCCATCCCGATCCCCCCTCCCACCTCCCTCTCCACCCGATTCCTCTGGGTCTTCCCAGTGCACCAGGCCGGAGCACTTGTCTCATGCATCCCACCTGGGCTGGTGATCTGTTTCACCATAGATAGTATACATGCTGTTCTTTTGAAATATCCCACCCTCGCATTCTCCCACAGAGTTCAAAAGTCTGTTCTGTATTTCTGTGTCTCTTTTTCTGTTTTGCATATAGGGTTATCGTTATCACCTTTCTAAATTCCATATATATGTGTTAGTATGCTGTAATGTTCTTTATCTTTCTGGCTTACTTCACTCTGTATAAGGGGCTCCAGCTTCATCCATCTCATTAGGACTGGTTCAAATGAATTCTTTTTAATGGCTGAGTAATATTCCATGGTGTATGGAACCCTCTTACACTGTTGGTGGGAATGCAAACTAGTACAGCCGCTATGGAAAACAGTGTGGAGATTTCTTAAAAAACTGGAAATAGAACTGCCATATGACCCAGCAATCCCACTTCTGGGCATACACACTGAGGAAACCAGATCTGAAAGAGACACGTGCACCCCAATGTTCATCGCAGCACTGCCCACCTCCCAGAATATTGGAAATAAAAGCAAAACTAAACAAATGGGACCTAATGAAACAAAAGCTTTTGCACTACAAAGGAAACTATAAGTAAGGTGAAAAGACAGCCCTCAGATTGGGAGAAAATAATAGCAAATGAAGAAACAGACAAAGGATTAATCTCAAAAATATACAAGCAACTCTTGAAGCTAAATTCCAGAAAAATAAATGACCCAATCAAAAAATGGGCCAAAGAACTAAACAGACATTTCTCCAAAGAAGACATACAGATGGCTAACATACTACACTCTTAATTTATTTTTTTTTAAATTGCTAAGCCTTAAGTTTTAGGCAAATCCAAAATGAACCCTTAATTTATTCTACTACAGAAATAAAGGGTAATTTTCTGAGTGGTCTCAGAGGAATCATTCATACTCTTTCATGAAGCTCATGGTCTCTTGGTGGATACAGATCAACACATAATGATAAAA
This sequence comes from Dama dama, assembly GCF_033118175.1. Classification (NCBI taxonomy): domain Eukaryota; kingdom Metazoa; phylum Chordata; class Mammalia; order Artiodactyla; family Cervidae; genus Dama; species Dama dama. Next base: position 62,816,092 of record NC_083710.1, on the reverse strand, counting down.
ATTAAAAGTCAGTATAAAACTGTGTTAATTGATATATAGAAAGCAAATACATTATGAATAAGGAGAAGTTAAGTTTTCAATAAACCTATTTTGCTTCTCATTTGAAGAAAACATGAATACATGTCTTTTCACTTCAGCCTAGTTTTGTCTCACACCCCTGAGTGACAGAGGGCTTCCCTGGTGGCTCAGATGCTAAAGAATCTGCCTGAAATGTGGAAGACCTGAGTTCGATCCCTGGTTCAGGAAGGTCCCCTGGAGAAGGAAATGGCAACACACTCCAGTGCCTGGGAAATCCCATGATTGGAGGAGCTTGGCAGGCTACAGTCCATGTGGTTGCAAAGAGTTCTACACAATTAAGCAACAAACAAAAATACTAATCTAAGTGATAGAGAGCAATGTGAATATATCTGTCTCACTGATAAAAAAAATAACCATAAATACAAGTTCCTTCTGAAGTTTAGGATGTGGGTACATGAAGCAAGAGTGCATTTGACAGGATTTATTTTATCTCTTGATAACTATGGATGATGGTTTGTGACATTGTACAGGAGGCAGTAATCAAGACCATCCCCAAGGAAAAGAAATGCAAAAAGGCAAAATGGCTGTCTGAGGAGGCCTTACAAATATCTGAGAAAAGAAGAGAAGCTCAAGGCAAAGGAGAAAGGGAAAGATAAACCCATTTGAACACAGAGTTCCAAAGAATAGCAAGAAGAGATAAGAAAGCCTTCCTCAGCGATCAATGCAAAGAAATAGAGAAAAACAATAGAATGGGAAAGACTAGAGATCTCGTCAAGAAAATTTGAGATACCAAGGGAACATTTCAAGCAAAGAAGAGCACAATAAAGGAGAGAAATGGTATGGATTTAACAGAAGCAGAAGATATTAATGAGAGGTGGCAAGAGTACACAAAGAACTACACAAAATAGACCTTCATGACCATATAAACATGATGGCTTGATCACTCACCTAGCGCCAGACATCCTGGAATGCAAAATCAAGTGGGTCTTAGTAAGCAACACAAGGAACAAAGTTAGTGGAAGTGATGGAATTCCAGCTGAGCTATTTCAAATCCTAAAAGATGATGTTGTGAAAGTGCTGCACTCAATATGCCAGCAAATTTGGAAAACTCAGCAGCGGCCACAGGACTGGAAAAGGTCTGTTTTCATTCCAATCCCAAAGAAAAGCAATGCCAAAGAGTGTTCAAACTCCCACACAATAGCAATCATTTCACACCCTAGCAAAGTAATGCTCAAAATTCTCCAAGCTAGGCTTTAACAGTACATGAACCAAGAACTTCCTGATGTTCAAGCTGGATTTAGAAAAGGCAGAGGAACCAGAGGTCAAATTGCCAACATCTACTGGATCATCAAAAAAGCAAGAGTTCCAGAAAAGTATCTACTTCTGCTTTATTGACTATGCCAAAGCCTTTGATGTGGGTATAACAACAAAAAACTGTGGAAAATTCTTCAAGAGATGGGAATATCAGACCACCTTATCTGCCTCCTGAGAAATCTGTATGCAGGTCAAGAACCAACAGTTAGAACCAGACATGGAACAATGGACCAGTTCCAAATTGGAAAGGAGTACATGAAGGCTGTATATTGTCACCCTGCTCATTTAACTTATATGCAGAGTACATCATGCGGAGTGCCAGGCTGGATGAAGCACAAGCTGGAATCAGGATTGCCAGGAGAAATATGAATTAACTCAGATATGCAGATAACACCAACCTTATGGCAGAAAAGTGAAGAAGAACCAAAGAGCCTCTGATGAAAGTGAAAGTCTGAGAGTGAAAAAGCCAGCTTAAGACTCAACATTCAGAACACTAAGATTATGACATCCAGTCCCATCACTTCATGGAAATAGATGGGGAAGCAATGGTAACAGTGACAGACTTTATTTTCCTGAGCTCCAAAATCACTTCAGGTGGTAACTGCAGCCAAGAAATTAAAAGATGCTTGCTGCTTGGAAGAAAAGCTATGACAAACAGATAGCATTTTAAAGAGCAGAGACATTACTTTGCTGACAAAGGTCCGTCTAGTCAAAGCTATGGTTTTTCCAGTAGCCCTGTATGGATATGAGAGTTGGACTATAAAGAAGGCTGAGCACTGAAGAATTGATGCTTTTGAATTGTGGTGTTGGAAAAGACTCTTGAGAGCCCCTTGCATGGCAAGGATATCAAACCTGTCAATCCTAAAGGAAATTAGTGGTGAGTATTCATTGGAAGGAGTGATGCTGAAGCTGAAACTCCATACTTTGGCCACCTGATGCAAAGTACTGACTCACTAGAAAAGACCCTGATGCTGCGGAAGATGAAGGCAGACACAGAAGGGGATGACAAGGATGAGATGGCATCACTGACTTGATGGACATGAGTTTGAGCAAGTTTCAGGAATTTTGATGGACAGGGAAGCCTGGTGTGCTGCAGTCCATGGGGTTGCAAAGAGTCAGACATAACTGAGCAAGTGAACTGAACTGCTTTTATCTCTTGTCACTAGTAGTCAACATTTGCTTAAATGTTTCCAGCTAATGTGGTCAGATAAAGTGAATGTAGTAAAAAGTACTCATATTACATTGTTCTTTCTATTCCAATAGAGCCACAGTAAAATGGATTTCAGTGTTAGTTGCTCAGTTGTGTCTGACTCTTTGCAACCCTATAGACTCTAGTCCACCAGGCTCCTCTGTCCATGGAATTTTCCAGGCAAGAATAGTGGAGTGGGCTGCCATTTCCTTCTCTAGGGGATCTTCTGGACCCAGGGATCAAACTCAGGTCTCTCACATTGCAAGCAGACTCCTTACCTTGTGAGCCACCAGGGAAGAAAAATGAATTTTAAACTGTAGTTATTTTATTGAATCACCAGAATTTTATTAACTGTAAACCAGATAAAAAGTAAATTGGATCAATGGGACGCTGTGTAATCAGTGATTACTCATTTTATTTATAAATATTTCTTCTTAGTGGTTTGAATTCCATTAAATAAATAGATGTTGAGTGTAAAGACACTTACATGGCTTTTTTATTGTTATCCCCAAGAATGTTTCTCTCTCTACTATATCTGTTTCTAAATTTAAGTCACAAATCCTGTTAGTTGCTCCTTGTAAATCCTTTGAAATATGAGAAGATTATTTCTTAGAGAGTTTAAATTATGTACCCAAAGCAACTACATTTTCACAATTACAAACTTACAATGATACATTCATCACTACTAATAATATTCACTTTGTTGTTATGTATTTGGTTTACAAATTATATTTGTTTGCACAATGTCATTTATGTTTATGCAAATGCTATATGGAGTACTTTTTTCAATTGTGTTAAAAATATGTTCCTACATAAATAAAGTGACAGTAGAAATTTAATTGTTGCAGCTGTATTATATTTTTTATTGATTGAATTTTGTATCCTACTAGGCAAGCATGTGTTTAATTCAACATTTATTGATTCAAATTAAATTTCTACCCCATAACATTAACATATCTGTAGTACAGTGTCAAACTTCTTGGTTTTGGTTTAGAATTTCACAATAAAATCTTTCACATCTTACTTATAATATGATTTAAAAAACTACTTCTTGGTGATACCATTTATATAATCGAGCAATTGATCAACTGAACTTAATGATTCAATTTAAGCATGAACTTAATGACTCAATTTCAGTGCTCACTTTTAGCAATTTAATTAAATGTATTTGATCTCTGTTTTTCATATATCTTTAAAATCATACAAAACCCTATTCTTCCTCTTTATTTTTAATCTAACTTGTTCATATTTGTTCATTTTGTACTTGTGTAATAAACAATATGTATGCTGCTGCTGCTGCTGCTGCTGCTAAGTCACTTCAGTCATGTCTGACTCTGTGCGACCCCATAGACTGCAGCCCACCAGGCTCCACCATCTCTGGGATTCTCCAGGCAAGAACACTGGAGTGGGTTGCCATTTCCTTCTCCAATGCATGAAAGCGAAAAGTGAAAGTGAACTCGCTCAGTCATATCTTCCCGACTCTTCAGGAACCCATGGACTGCAGCCTACCAGGCTCCTCCATCCATGGGATTTTCCAGGCAAGAGTACTGGAGCGGGTTGCCATTGCCTTCTCTGAAACAATATGTATACATAATCATATATAAGGAGAGAGACTGTGAGAGTAAGAGAGACATTGACTCTTAGTTGCTGGACTTAATTTCTAAACAGGAAAGTTTGCTTTTGTCAGGTGTTTTGCCATTGGGTGGAGAGATTCTACCTTACAAAATTAATTGTATAAAACTGTTCAGTTAACTATATACTTTCAAAATAAAGTGTAATTCACATATATGGAGACTTGACTGTAAAATAAGTATATTAACAAGTGTTCAATCTCACTATTTATCAAGAAATTAAAACTTTCTGGAGGTAAAATTTAACACCATATTATTTCACTATTTTTTTTGAAGTAGTACAAATTCTATTTTAAAATTAAATTTGCTAATACCTGGAAAAAGTGAGAGAACAAATATTCTGTTCCAACAATCCCAATTCTATGTGGGTTTACCTTTAAGGAATCCATGAACTAGGATACATATGAAGAAGTATAGACTACAGCACAACATCTATCATCCCAGGGCAGAAAAAAACTAAGAATTCCTCATTGGAGGGTAGAAAAGCTGTAGATTGTGAACACAATGCAGTACTATGCAATAAGTGAAGTGAATGCAAACATAAGGCTAAGTATGAATAAAGATTATTTGATAGCAAAGAAATGGTATGGTATGGACCTAACAGAAGCAGAAGATATTAAGAAGAGGTGGCAAGAATACACAGAAGAACTATACAAAAAAGATCTTCATGACCCAGAAAACCACGATGGTGTGATCACTCACCTAGAGCCAGACATCTTGGAATGCAAAGCCAAGTGGGCCTTAGGAAGCATCACTACAAACAAAGCTAGTGGAAGTGATGGAATTCCAGTTGAGCTATTTCAAATCCTAAAAGAGGATGCTGTGAAAGTGCTGCACTCAATTTGCCAGCAAATTTGGAAAACTCAGCAGTGGCCACAGGACTGAAAGAGGTAAGTTTTCATTCCAATGCCAAAGAAAGGCAATGCCAAAGAATGTTCAAACTACCACACAATAGCAATAATTTCACACCCTAGAAAAGAAATGCTCAAAATTCTCCAAGCCAGGCTTCAACAGTACATGAACCATGAACTTCCAGACGTTCAAGTTGGATTTAGAAAAGGCAGAGGAACCAGAGGTCAAATTGTCAACATCTACTGGGTCATCACAAAAGCAAGAGAGTTCCAGAAAAGCATCTACTTCTGCTTTATTGACTAAGCCAAAGCCTTTGATTGTGTGGATCACAATAAACTGTGGAAAATTCTAAAAGTGATGGGAATACTAGACCACCTGACTTGCCTCTTGAGAAACCTGTAGGAAGGTCAGGAAGCAACAGTTAGAACCAGATGTGGAACAACAGACTGGTTCCAAATTGGGAAAGGAGTACATCAAGGCTATATATTGTCACCCTGCTTATTTAATTTATGCAGAGTATATCACATGAAATGCGGGGCTGGATGAAGCACAAGCTGGAATCAAGATTGCTGGGAGAAATATCAATAACTTCAGATATGTAGATGACACCACCCTTATGGCAGAAAGCGAAGAACTAAAGAGCCTCTTGATGAAAGTGAAAGAAGAGAGTGAAAAAAACTGGCTTAAAACACAACATTCATAAAACTAAGAACATGACATCTAGTCCCATCACTTCATGGCAAATAGATGGGGAAGCAATGGAAACAGTTAAAGACTGTATTTTGGGGCTCCAAAATCACTCGAGATGGTGACTGCAGTCATGAAATTAAAAGATGCTTGTTCTTTGGAAGAAAAGCTATGACCAACCTAGACAGCATACTAAAAAGCAGAGACATTACTTTGCCAACAAAGGTACGTCTCGGTAAAGCTATTGTTTTTTCAGTAGTTATTTATGAGTGTGAGAGTTGAACTATAAAGAAAGCTGAGCACTGAAGAATTGATTCTTTTGAACTGTGGTGTTGGAGAAGACTCTTGAGAGTCTGTTGTACTGCAAGAAGTTCAAACCAGTCAATCCTAAAGGAAATCAACCCTGAATATTAATTGGAAGGACTGAAGCTGAAGCTCCAATACTTTGGCCACCTGATGCGAAGAGCGGACTCTTTCAAAAAGACCCTGATGCTGGAAAAGATTGAGGGCAGGAGGAGAAGGGGACGACAGAGGATGAGATGGTTGGATGGCATCACCAACTCAATGGACATGAGTTTGAGCTAACTCCAGGAGATGGTGAAGGACAGGGATGCCTGGTATGCTGCAGTCCCTAGTGTTGCAAAGAGTCAGACATGATTTTGAGACTGAACAACAACAACAATATTTTCAGTGGAGTAAGGAATTTGCTTCTAGGTCTATGGAATTTGATATTTATAGCATATCTGAACCATATAAAATATATATCATTTATTTTTAGAACTGCATATTTAAAATGCAAATATATATATTTTTATGATTGCACTTATAGAACAATGGTTATAATTGGGAAATAGTTGAAGTACTAGAGTGTCTTGACAACATGCTTTAATTACCATTGTTTTTTAATTTAAACATATGAATAATGTTAAAATGTGCACCTACTAAATGACGCACCATTTCAGTGTGGTAGGTCCATTTAAAATTTTATAATCTCAAAGCATACAATTACTTTCACCTTTCATAAGAATTCCCAGTTTCTTTCTCTACATTTTCTAAATTTCTATCTTATTTAAGAATATAGTCTACAGAAGGTATTTCCCCAGAGTAATCATATGAGAGAAACACTCAAGTGACAGGCTAGAACAATTTCAAAAGTAAACTTCACCTGACATACAATTACAGTTGACTCTTGAACAATACAGGAGGTGGAGTGCCATCACTCCAGGCAGTGAAAAATTGCATTACAACTTTATAGCTTGCCTTCCATACCCTTTATTCAGTATTCACAGATTCAACCAACAGTGGATCATATAGTACTATAGTATATATTTATTGAATAAAATCTTTGTGTAAGTACACCCACACAAATCTGTGTTATTCAAGGGTCAACTATAACTGCAAATGATATTTAAAAATGAAAGTGGCTGAAAAGGATATTGTCATTGAAGTCAGTGAAAAAGATGACCTTCTGATGTGGACATTCTCAATTCTTTAGAAAGGTAAAGAGATTTCAAGTAATTGAGAACCAAGAAGAGAAGCATGATTAGACTCAACATTATGCAGTCAATATTAATGTTAGCAAGAGCCCCTTCACAACAGTGTTGGGCATGGGTGCTAACACAGAGTACATTGAAGAGGAGAGAAGAAAGCTTTCCTAGAGACATTTGACTGTACTTACTCTATTTAAGGGGCTTCCCTGGTGGCTCAGATGGTAAAGAATCTGCCTGCAATGCAGGAGACCTGGGTTCCATCCCTGGGTCGGGAAGATCCCTTGGAGAAGGGGATGGCAACCCACTCCAGTATTCTTGCCTGGAGAATCCCATGGACAGAGGAGCCTGGCGGGCTACAGCCCATGGGGTCGCAGAGTCAGACACGACTGAGCGACTAATGCTTTCTTGCTTTCACTCTATTAAAGGGCCTTCTGGTGACTCGGGGTAAAGAATACACATGGAACGTGAGACACCCACATTCAATCTCTGGGTCGGTAAGATATCCTGGAGAAGGAAATGACAACCCTCTCCAGTATTCTTGCCTGGAGAATCCGATGGACGGAAGTGCCTCGCGGGCTATACAGTCCATGGGGTCGCGAAGAGTCCGACATGACTGACGCGACTTAGCACGCAGGCATGCAACACACTTTCATTCAATTAAAAAGTTGAGGATTAAGCCCATCAGTCTGTGTTCAGAAGTTTTCTAGGTAGTTCTGAACATGCTCAAGTTTGGAAAATGCTGTTAAAAATATATTTATATAGATGCAGGCAATACCAAATTTTGGGAAAATATTTATAAGCAAATAATACATAAATATATGAAAAGAAGCAATAACAGAGTATGATCCCTTGAGAGTTTATGTTTAATGTAAGTAATGGTGAGATCCATTGTGTTTCTAAATTGAGGTGGGCTAATTAATAAAGGTATTACTGGAAAAGAGATAAAGAAATCCATATCCCTGTGTTTTGTGTGATAAATAACTGATGTTTCTTGGTAACATCAACTGTTGGTACAGTAAAGAAAAGAGTGATCCAAATACTCCTCAGTGGAGGTGGGAAGTAACCAGTATAGGAGAAGATGACAAAGCTGGAGGGAGAGTAGTTAACACTGCAGGTGAACTGAACTTCTGGACGGCAGGGGTATTTACCAGAAGTGGGGAGGGTAAAGACTTGGGAGTTGCATTGGGAAGCAAGGAGAACCGCCGTCTATGTGGTGAACTATTTAGAATTTGTATTACAAGTGCTTCAAACTGAGATGGCTTTTAGGAAAAGGTTGATTGAAAAAGACTTAAATGAGGAAAGTTGGATGAAACAATAAAAAATAATTACAATGAAAAATTAAATTTTAATAACCATAAATTCTAATTTCCAGTGGTTTAATACAATTTTTTTATTTAAAAAAAAAAAAGCAAGGGAGTAGATTATAGGCTGTGTGTAGCACAAGGGAAACCATAGAGTAGAAGATGGAGAGAAAAATGAAGAAGCTTGAAAAGCATGAATGGCATGTTGAGAATCAGAAAAACAGAAATTTGAGTTTATAAAGCTGCTTCTGAAGGAAAATGAAAACAACTGCATTTATTTTCAGGTGAGGAAGTGAGTCAACAGTTGAAAGAATTGGCTGAAGTGTTCCTTAGTAACTGCAGGCCCTAAAAGTTACAGCAAGTATGCTAACTAGAAGTAAAGAGAAAAGGAGCAGAAGAAGGAGAGTGTTTCAGTGAGGTTAGGAGGGAGGCAGGCACAGAAAGCCTTTGGCAATGGCTAAAGCAAGTCTACACATATTTTCCATAGCATGTTTGGCATTTTTTTAAAATTCACACAGCGTCAACACACTGAACTCCTTCCCAATTGAATTGGTGTCCATGGGGAAAATTTGCTTTAAACAAACCAAAAGTAAGATGTACTGAAAACTTATATATGTATTAAAATGTATTAAAATATTGTATTATTGTTATTAGAGTCAGGTTAATGTCCATAAAGCGATGAAGGGATAATAACATAGGTTGTATAATGACTATACGACCTTTTAATTCTAATATATTCCAATATATTAAGCCCTGAACAACAACCCTCTCCTCTCCTTGCAACTGTCAACATCTATATTTACTTCTTATGTTGATAGATACAATAATTATAAAATAATTAATCTGTTCATAGACTTAGAGTTTAGAATGCAATTTTCATATACGTGTAAGTGTGTATATATGTTCTCTTTCTTTTCTTAGAAGTAAAGCTATAATATATAATTTAAATGAAAAAAAAAACCCAAGTCCCTCACTTTTGTTATAAATGGTCTATTGCCCCTCTTACACCACACACATTATTTATTACAATAAATTGTACTGTGATTTTTTTTGCATTATGCACAAATGTTTGAAGAATGAATGAATAAATACCTAAGCAAGCAAATGAATCTTTGCAAATGTGATTTATAACTTAATTGCTGTAATTATAGTGGCTTTGGTCTCTGAATTTGTAATTGGGAATATATATTTTGAAATAAACCTTGAAAATAGGAATTGTGTGGTATATTACTGCCTGGAACGTTCAGTCAATTTAACTTTAATGCCATGGCTGATGATGAAGCTTCCATTTGGTTAAGCAGTTTATTAACTACAATCTCCTTAATTCAAAGGTGTATGCCAAACCTCTCTCTGTCTAGATTTAGGATTGAGTGGGAAAGAGTTAAATGATGTTCAGAAGGAAAAGAAACAAGCTATTCACAATTCAATAAATATTGTTCAGTATAGCTAAAGCGGTTTTTACATGAATGCCTTCGGAATCCACTGTAATAAAAATTATAAAGGATGATTTTAAGTTTGTATGTATTTTCTAACCTAAGGCAGGTCCATATTTTGTAATAAACTTCAGTCACTTGCTTTGTCTTTTAGAAAAAAAAATTCTGAGGATTTTCTAAAACATTATCAGAAAAGTTAGTCACAGAATTAGAACTTTATGTAAACAAAATCTGTAAAAAAAAACTTTATATAGATCTATTTATAAATTTTAATTATTAATTGTATTAAAAGAATCATTTGAGCATTTGAGCTTTAAAGTCAGGTATTACATTGCCCTTCAAAAAGGGAGGCTTTTTATAAACAAGAGTCTTTGTGAAAAGCAATTATGTAATACAAACTTACCTTGATTTTTTCTCTTTTTCAGGGGATTGGTGGTATTGCAGTGCTTCCCTGGTGGCTCAGAAGTAAAGAATCTGCCTGCTAATGCAGGAGACGCAGGAGATGCAGGTTCAATGCCTAGGTTGAGATCACCTGGACGAGGACATGGCAACCCACTCCAGTACTCTTGCCTGGAGAATCCCATGGACAGAGGAGCCTGGCAGGCCACAGTCCATGGGGTCCAAAGAGTAGGACACGACTGAGCGACTAAATCAACCAACCAACCATGGGTTATCGCAGTTGGGAAGACAGTCACTCTTCTCCAGAAAACAGGCAATACCTCTTCACTTATTCCATGTGTTTTATAAAGAACATGACTTATCGGAGAATAAGTGCAGAGGCACAGCAGATGAGATGACTTGCGTGTAGGTAAGGGTCTGAAAAATAAGATGGAACAGAGGAGTCCTGCATCAGTACTGGATCAGAAATGCTGACATAACTCCAGGAGCAGTCTCATGAATTCTACTGTTAGTTCCTTGGAAAAGAGAAATGACTATAATCACTTTCTACCTCATCCAAGAGAGTTTACACCTCTGTTTTGACTGTATATATATATATATATATATGTATATAAAATATATATTATATACACAGTAAATGGCTATCTGATGAAATAGGATTCATAATTTATGGCAAAATAAGAAAAAAAATATAAACCTCAATTTTTCTCTACCCATTTGGGCCTCCTTTTTCCCTTTACTGTGCATTCTGCACCTCCATTAACTAGATTTCCATAGGAATAGCACTCCTTTGCAATCTTACAAAGGTCATGATTACCCACTACTCATTTTACACATGAAGATCTGGATTGTGTAAATTGGAAGTATGTCACTTGATATACAACCCTTTGCCTCAAAAACACATGTCACTGTATTTCTACCTCTAATGAGTGAAACAGTCTTCAGAGATTTCTGAAAGACTATGTCTGGGCTATAATCCACAGGTTAGCTCAAATAAAATTATCTATTTCTTTCTTGGGCTTCCCTGATGGCTCAGTGGTGTAGAACACACCTGCTAATGCAGGACATGTGGTTTTGATTCCGGGGTGAGGAAGATCCCCTGGAGAAGGAAGTGGCAACCCACTCCAGTATTCTTGCCTGGGAAATCCCATGGACAGAGGAGCCTGGCAGGCTAGATATAGTCTATGGGGTTGCAAAACAGTACACAACTTAGCGACTAAACAACTTTCTTAAATCAATTATTGACTTTATTTATAACACACTAAAGTAGTTTAAAAATAATTCTGAAGATTGTTTACTCATTTCTCAAATATATTTTTCTGATATTATTTTTTAACATTTTCTAAGAAAAAGTTTTAAGTCAGATTTGGATTTGCCTATCTGGCAATATGATTTAGGCATGCCTATACACAGAAGAACTGTACAAAATAGACCTTCACGACCCGGATAATCATGATAGTGGGATCACTCACCTAGAGTCAGACATCCTGGAATGTGAAGTCAAGTGGGACTTAGGGAGCATCACTACAAACAAAGCTAGTGGAGGTGATGGAATTCCAGTTGAGCTATTTCAAATCCTGAAAGATGATGCTGTGAAGGTGCTGCACTCAGTATGCCAGCAAATTTGGAAAACTCAGCAGTGGCCACAAGACTGGAAAAGATCAGTTTTCATTCCAATCCCTAAGAAAGGCAATACCAAAGAATGCTCAGACTACCACACAATTGCACTCATCTCACATGCTAGTAAAATAATGCTCAAAATTCTCCAAGCCAGGCTTCAGCAATACGTGAACCATGAACTTCCAGATGTTCAAGTTGGTTTTACAAAAGGCAGAGGAACTAGAGATCAAATTGCCAACATCTGCTGGATCATCGAAAAAGCAAGAGAGCTCCTGAAAAACATCTATTTCTGCGTTATTGACTATGCCAAAGCCTTTGACTGTGTGCATCACAATAAACTGTGGAAAATTCTGAAAGAGATGGGAATACCAGACCACCTGACCTACCTCCTGAGAAATCTGTATGCAGGTCAGGAAGCAACAGTTAGAGCTGGACATGGAACAACAGATTGGTTCCAAATAGGAAAAGGAGTACCTCAAGGCTGTATATTGTCACCCTGCTTATTTAACTTATATGCAGAGTACATCATGAGAAATGCTGGGTTGGATGAAGCACAGGCTGGAATCAAGATTGCTGGGAGAAATATCAATAATCTCAGATATGCAGATGACACCACCCTTGTGGCAGAAAGTGAAGAGGTACTAAAAAGCCTCTTGATGAAAGTGAAAGAGGAGAGTGAAAAAGTTGGCTTAAAGCTCAACATTCAGAAAACTAAGATCATGGCATCTGGTCCCATCACTTCATGGAAAATAGATGGGGAAACAGTGGAAACAGTGTCAGACTTTATTTTTGGGGGCTCCAAAATTACTGCAGATGGTTATTGCAGCCATGAAATTAAAAGACGCTTACTCTTTGGAAGGAAAGTTATGACCAACCTAGATAGCATATTAAAAAGCAGAGACATTACTTTGCCAACAAAGGTCCGTCTAGTCAAGGCTATGGTTTTTCCAGTTGTCATGTATGGATGTGAGAGTTGGACTGTGAAGAAAGCTGAGTGCCGAAGAATTGATGCTTTTGAACTGTGGTGTTGGAGAAGACTCTTGAGAGTCCCTTGGACTGCAAGGAGATCCTACCAGTCCATCCTAAAGGAGATCAGTCCTGGGTGTTCATTGGAAGGACTGATGCTGAAGCTGAAACTCCAATACTTTGGACACATCATGCAAAGAGTTGACTCACTGGAAAAGACCCTGATGCTGGGAGGGATTGGGGGCAGGAGGAGGAGGAGACGACAGAGGATGAGATGGCTGGATGGCATCACCAACTCAATGGGCATGAGTTTGAGTAAACTCCGGGAGTTGGTAATGGACGGGGAGGCCTGGCGTACTGCGATTCATGGGGTTGCAAAGGGTCTGACACGACTGAGTGACTGAACTGAACTGAACTGATGTGCTTTTGCATATAGCATCATTAATTCTTGTAGAATACATATGGAGTGGGTATTGTTAGCACCTGATTTTACAGACAAAGTAACTAATGCTTAGAGATATTAAGTAAATTGCTTAAAACCAACTTTATTAAAATGTTTTATAAATTCATGTATCTCCATTTTAAACACAAGCCTCATGATTAAGAAGTCTCCCTTTCCTTTAATATAATTTTGGCTAGCGTTTCACAATTTCATGGAGACAAAGATCTGTGATATTCTGTAAATGAATTTTGATATTTAGAGACAAAATGTATTTATAGTGAGGTGCCAGAATCATTCAGAGAAGGAAACTACAAGTGTGAAATTAAAATTCAACCCTTTCCTACCCAGGCAAAAACGGTTGAATCACTCTCTACCTGACAGAACACTTATAAACAGAGTGGCATTGTTCATGACAAAATGATGTTTAACTACTGACTTTGCACGTACACATAGTAATTTCTATTTACTCAATGTTTTCCCTTCTGATGATAGAAATTTATTGAAAGTAAAATCACACACATCTTGGTTATTTTTTTAAATTTCTCCTAGGTGAAATCTTTGCTGTTTTGCTGTGAATCTCATCCCATGAGATCCAGTTAAAAAGTACATTATTGCCTAAATGTAAAATATTTTGCATTAAAATAATATCTTTAAAATTTTTTTATTGCTTCTTAAAGACTTTTCAATGTATCCTGTACTAAGCTGTAAACCAGTTTGTTTTAATAAAATGTGTACTTAGTATCATCTGGCAGGACAATTTCTCAGTTGGACCTCTGATTCCTTACATGTTAAGCTTTGCCCAGCTCTGATAACTGCATATTTCCCCACTTTGAAATGCTTTTAATTTTCTTTTCACCAATTTACTTATACTCCCTATTTAACTTCACTTGAAGCTTTACTAATTCAGGCATCCCTTTACTAATTATACCAAATCCATAAACAGTCATTATACTTTACACTACTTGACTCTTGACAAATTAAAGCATTTGTGATTTTTTTTTCCCTTGCTAAACCATATGCTCATTGAGATCAACCTGACATCTACATTGCCTTTCTTTGAGGTTACAAAGTTACAAAAGCACTTAATATACAGTAGGGACAAATAACTATTCTCAACAATATGTGTGACCATTATAAATTCTTAATACATGACAGATAATTAATTGGAAACCATATAGATGACATGAATGTGATGTTTAAATATAGGCTCCTGTGTTCATGGAATTTTTCAGGCAAGAATATTGGAGTGGATTGCCATTTCCTACTTCAGGGAATCTTTCTGACCCAGGGATTGAACTCGCGTCTGTTCCATCTCCTGCACTAGCAGATGGATTTTTTACCATGCAACATGGTTGTTCAAATAACTTGGGATTCTGTAGCACTGGGTTACACCCATGGCCTACATTGCATAATTTTTATGATTTACCCATATATTATGTCCAGTTTTTGATCAATAATATAATATTTACCTCTTTCTTATTATTTCCCCCAAAGTTTCAATCAGACAATATTTATAAAGTGTTTTTCCCAATATAAAAGTAAATTTTCAGTTAATTATTAGTTATTGTCATTGTATTCTAAGAAACATAGATTTATTTTACAATAAGCAGAGAGGAAAGTAGTACATATGTTATGAAAGTAACTGCATAGATAATAATATCAAAATCTGAAAAAAATTAGTATTAAGGTTTAGCTTATGTTTAAGCAAATTGAGAAGATACTTGGAGCTGATTTTGTCTTGTATTTTTATTTTTGCTCTTTGTTTTTACTTCATTTTGTTTCTTTCGACTCCTTTTTCTCTTTCCCTACTGTCTTGATTTCTTTTAAATCAGAAAAAAATATATATTGATCCTGCAGGGTATCTAAGGAATAAATTATTTGAATTCAATGCATGGCATAGAGAGACCTCCAGCTGATACATGTTATTGCTTCAGGTGAAAAGCTTGATTACTCTCATAAAAAGAATGAAAGGACAATAATGAGGGAATCACTTTCACTGGCAGCCTATGGCTCCCGGGTTTGCATACATAGCATAATATAAAAAAGCAAAAATATAGAAGAATGTTTCAGAATGTGGGTTGGCTTGGAAAGAAGCCAAGGTAAGTGGCAGAAGTAGAACAGAGATGTCAGGTCAGCAGCTTGACCAATTTGCGTCTTTATTTCCCAATGATATATAGAGTGGATTATAAAGTATATGCTGTGTACACTATACCTACCTTATCTCCCTCACTCACTGTTTTTTAGCTAAGTTAATTAACTTCTTATATTTTCAAACATTAACCAGAAGTATCAAGTTGTTCAAGTACAAGTCACTTGCTCATTTGTAAGTACGGGTTCTTTGACTTACATATTAACTCCTCTTAAGTGGCTTAAGTCACTTAAATTAGCATCATCAGCATGGATATAATGTGTGTGTGTGAGAGACAGAAAGGTAGAGAGAGAGGAAGGGAGAGAGATAAGAAGCTTAGTACCTTGGTTTAGCTGCTGCTGCTGCTAAGTCACTTCAGTTGTGTCCGACTCTGTGCGACCCCATAGAAGGCAGCCCACCAGGCTCCTCTGTCCCTGGGATTCTCCAGGCAAGAATACTGGAGTGGGTTGCCGTTTCCTTCTCCTAGTACCCAATATTTGGCACTACTGGTGAAGAACCTCCTTGCCGATGCAGGAGATGTTTGATCCCTGGAGAATCCCATGGAAAGAGGAGCCTGACAGATCACAGTCCAAAGGGTTGCACAGTGTCAGACAAAACCGAAGTGAGTTAGCATATATAAAATAGCTCCAAGTTTCATTTAGAAGGCATAATGTAAACATGTTTTCAATTATAATTGCTTTTTAATGGCATAAACTGCTCCAATGTATTACAATAATAAAAATAAATGCTACAAACACATTTATACCAAACAATCCCATTTTTTACACAAGTTAATAGTCACATCTTTTTAAGAGCCTACTACAAAGAGAAACCAATGGACAACTTTGTACAACTTTGTATCCATACAATGATCAAATCTCTACATAAGTTTAGCCTTCACCTTTGATAGAAAGGTAAACTTCAGAAAGATGCTAAAATTACTATTTTTCACTGTGGAACTGAATATTAGCCAGGGCAAACTCACTGAACCTCAACCAACTTATATATTAGGAAATGAAACTGTCTAAGGCAGTTTTAGGTATTGATAAACAGGCACTGTTACTCTAGGATGAATTTATTGTTCACTCATGTTTTTCCCATTATCCACTGCACACATGTCTATTATGGCTGTTACTATAGAGTGTCTCAGTTATTTATGCATCTGCAGCAACAAAAGTATGATGTGTTCCCCAAGGCTGGAGCAATCATCTGCTTCTGCATCTTCAGTACCTACTTCATTAAGTACCCAGTAAACAGTGCTGTTCAGAGAAAGAGTTTATGTAGATTAGTCAACTAAGAAATTGATTTAGTACATTTCAGGCGATAGACTTGAAGATTGAAAAGTAAGTAAGTAAGTGTTAGTCACTAAGTCGTGCCTGACTCTTTGCGTGCCCATAGACTGCAGCCGACCAGGCTCCTCTGTCCATGAGATTTTCCAGGCAAGGATACTGGAGTGGGTTTCCGTTTCCTTCTTCAGGTATCTTCCAACCCAAGGATCGAACCCAGGTCTCCTACACTGCAGGCAGATTCTTTACCAACTGAGCTACAAGGGAAGCCCCAGGATTTAAAAAAGATGGCCAATTTAGGAAATCAGTCTTGAATATTCAATGGAAGGACTGATGCTGAAGCTGAAGCTCCAATACTTTGGCCACCTGATGCGAAGAATTGACTCATTGGAAAGACCCTGATGCTGGGAAAGATTGAAGACAGGAGGAGGAGACAACAAAGGATGAGATGGTTGGATGGCATCATCAACTCAATGGATAAGAGTTTGAGCAAGCTCTGGGAGTTGGTGGTGGACAGGGAAGCCTGGTGTGCTGCAGTCCATGGGGTCGCAAAGCATTGGACGTGACTGAGCAACTGAACTGAACTGAGAAGAGAACACTCCATGAGCACTTGCTTTCAGCACTTCCCTCATACTATTACTACTGGGAAACTCAGAAATTAAAGAATAACTGTACCACACACCAACTGGGCTTATTTGATTCTGATGACAAGAAAGATGCACTGTGTAAAACATCTTTGTCAGCATGAGACTGTCTTTTCACAATTTGGCTGTGTTAAGAGTTGTTTCTTTTGAAATGGAAATGAGCTCATTATTTATCAACTCTTGCAGAGTTCTACTTAATTCCAAAAGTTACATCAATGATATTTTCAACTACACTTTGCATTGTCCTTATGAAACCATTTTGTGTTCTTTAGTTCTTTAACCTGGATAATATTTACTCATTTTTCTCTCATGCATAAGTTTGTTTCAATTCTGGAAGCAAAAGAGATGCTCAGGTTGAGATTGTTTCCAGGCACCGAATATGTGTCAACTATTGATTAGAATCCATAGATATCTAGTGAAGTTATCTAACTAAGTTTAAAATTTAGTAAGGCATATACATCATTTAAAAGGAGGGCATAGCAACCCACTCCAGTATTCTTGCCTGGGAATCCCCATGGACAGAGGAGACTGGTGGGCTACAGTCCGTGGGGTCACAAAGAGTTGAAAACAACCGAGGGACTAAGCACTGCACACATATGTCATTTAAACAACAGTGAAATACATGTAATGCAACCCTAAAGTGATAGATTTAAAGGACTTAACGTACCACTTCAGGCCAACATGTGATAAAAGGGATTAAATTTATTAATATCCTCCTGACTGATATGAACAAAAATCTGGACAAAATATATGATTACACACTTTTCATGGCATTGGTCTCTGGTTAACAAACAGTAATGAAACAAACAAGGTGAGCCCTATGATTGGACAGGCACCGATGCTCTGAGAGAATTTGCTAACCATGGAAGAGGAGGCGGGACATTAGATGAGCCCAGCCAAGTACCAAATCAGATTAGATAAAGGTCTGGGGTGACTAAGGTGTATAAAGTCACAAAGCAGAGTAATAAAAAGAAGAAATTTGTACAAAGAGAGAAATCTTGAGATCCATATATGGTCACCCTCCAGAATTCACTAAAGTACTTATCATACAGTCATATGAAGAAATCACCCAAGACCAAGAGAAGAACATCTAAAATGATTAAAGAACCATCTTATGCATTTGCAAAAGACTATGAACAGCACCTATTCCTCTCAGCCAAAGTAGAGTGGTATATAATTCAAGGCTTATTGAGTAGACTATTTAGACTTAGCCTAGACTAAATTCTTCTCTGTTATTGCCTAACAAAGCTTAATAGCAAGCCCCCATGTGGGGAAATAACTCCTCCCATGCAACTTCCACTGCAGGGGGACACAGGTTTGATCCCTGGTGGGGGAAGTTCCACATGCAATACATTGTGGCCAAAAAAAAAAAAAACAAAACGTGAAGTCCAAATTGAAGTCTGAAGTTAGAACTTTAAATTTTAACATATTTGATTGCTTTCTTTGATGTTTTATTTTAATGACCATGTAGACAAAGTAAATTATAGAGTTTATCTACAGGCTGAGTTTCAGTGGTGACTGAGGAAAAGGGAGACAAGTGAATTCATATAAGTGCAGCCAAATAACTGTTGTTATGTTACCAATTTTAGTCTGGACATAGAGGAAAAAAAAGAGTATAATATTAATTTGGGGAAAAAAAAAGGTGTTGGAATCAATGAAAATATATGTTATGATTCTTGTGAGATCTAGTGGTACAATTTTGATAAAGTGACCTGAAAAAAGAGACCTGATAACAGAGC
The DNA here is from genome assembly GCF_033118175.1 of Dama dama. NCBI lineage: Eukaryota > Metazoa > Chordata > Mammalia > Artiodactyla > Cervidae > Dama > Dama dama. The sequence continues at coordinate 62,796,953 of NC_083710.1, read as the reverse complement.
TGACAAAGTGACCCAAAAGGAATAGTATAAACAGTGAGATATTTCAACGCATACTGTTAAAGAGAGTTTGATTTATTTGATGACAAGATTCATAGTGGAACTATGAAAGAACTGATGAAGTGAACAGAAGAAATAGTCATTAGTTAAGAGGGCAGTTAGCAAAAGAACAGCTGATCCAATTACATGGTTGATGTTACGTGGAAATAACCCATTTGTGGATGAATTTTGAATGGAGATGATTGTGAATGGTTGGAGCTTCTATAGAAGGCAAGTTTTATCTAGTTGAATCGCATGATGGAATTCACTGAGATTGTTGTACAACTAGTCCTCCAGGTTCAAAGTTGAATATTTTTCTCTGGGTGCGTGTATATGCTCAATCACAGTGCCTCTGCAGCCGCATGGATTGTAGCCCACCAAGCTCCTCTGCTCATGGAATTTTCCAGGCAAGAAAAAGTTTATGTTAATTTTATTATTTATTTTAATAATTTATATTATTAATTAATATCATATTGATATTAATATCATTTAAAATAATTTATATTACTATATTGGTTTTTATCCCAACTGCGATTAATCTCTTTTTCCTCTCAGACTTTAAGGATAGCACATAGTGAACTCACTTGCAAATCTACAAACAATTCAAAAGTTGATAAAAACTTTCCAGATGAAATTCCTATGTGATCTGCCAGCACTCAGTGTGAAAGAGCGTTAGTGGCATTTATATGAAAAGTCTTTCAAGTCAATGACAGAACTAGGCCAGAAGCAATGAGAATAAATTAAGTGATAGAGGATGTTCAATGGTCATCTGAAACTATGGTATAAAAGCCGCTAGCAGTTCTTTTCTCTTTCACATGGAGAAACAGAAAACAAAAATCTACCCTTCATTTTTTGAGGATGCAAAACTGTTATATTTGTGCTTTTATCCTATCAGAGTTGATACAGACAAAAATGTGCTCCATATATTTTATTTGATACAAATAAAAGTCTCAAGTTAGATTACAGTCATTTGAACATAGTGAAAACTAATGCACAGAAAATAAAACTTGAGATGGTATTCAATATACTTAATTTTTTACTGTTTTATTCTATTGAATAGTTCTAAACTTGGCATCTGAATGTATCCACTGCTTTAGATAGATAGAAACATAGATAAACAGATTAAGTATAATGGATCTGACCTAACCCTGAAAAAGCCCACTTAATAACTCATTTATTTGCTTTATGTTTTCCATATATCTTACCCTTTTGCCTTAAGAAAATCCCCTTTTCAGGGAGCTCATTATATAGGGGTTATCCTATCCCTTATGCCTTGTTCCCAACAAATTCTACTACCCTTACATAATTTCTCAAATGTAATTATGCAATTATGTCATCATTTTTCCTTAATTGTTGTAACTGTGAGTTAGATTTCCATCAGCTGGTCCTCTACTTCAGGTTCACAAAATTTTTATACTTTCTTTTTCCTTTATCAATTAGGCATCCATATCTGATATTCACTATATTTTAGCACCTTATCTCACATATTTTTATGCCTTTATGGCCCAATAACCTACATTTACTTTAGTACCAGAGTATTTTCAGGAATTTTTGAGTCATAAATTGGATTGTAACACCAAGTAGTTTGATTTTGATGATATCTGCTTGCTATCTTTGGTTATGAAGGTATCAATAAAATATTTTAAAACTAATAGTGGCTACAATTTTAGTAAGCTTGTACATGTTTTGTGATACATTTCCTAAATATTGCAACATAAGAAAGAAAGGAAATGTTTTATTTTGAATTTTCACATATTAAGGATCACAGGCTCAGAGATATTAAATAATACAATATGCCTAAGTTTATATATATAGCAAGTAGTGGAAAGCAGAGTTGACTCCGATTCATTACTTATGGTCTATGCTTATGTCATGTCTTCATATTGCCTATGAAAATATTTTCAGAAAAGATCATAAAATAGGCACAAAATGTTTTGTTTGCTGATATTCAAAAAATTCATTTTGATTTTTGCTAATGGCTTTTCTAGCACACATTGTGAGTTTATATTATTTATTTATTTATATACCTTTGTCTGTCTTGATTGTGAGCCAACCAAGAGTATTAGATAACCATCAAACAAAACTAAAAAATAATTACTGAAATCATTTCACGGCATTATGCATTTTCTCTGTGTCGCATGTTTCTGGTGACTCCCCCTGCCACAGTTTTGCTGAGAGTAATTGCATATAACATTGTATAAGTTTAAGGTGATTTGATACAAATTTGTATAGTGAAATGATTATCACAATAGTGTTAATTAAAGATCACCTCACATAATTACATAATTTTATGTGTGTGTGGTAGGAATATTTAAGATATACTCTCAGTAACTTTCAAGTATATAATACAGTATTATTAATTATAATCAGCATGCTATTGATTAAGCCATAAATTTCATTTTTCTTATAACTGGAAACCTCTATTCTTTGACCAATATTTTTCCATTTCCTTCACCTTCCAGTCCCTGATAACCAGTCATTGACTGTTTCTATAAGTCTGGCTACTTTTTATGTTCCCTGTAAAAGAGAGATCACATACACTTGCTCTTTCTGACTGACAACACTATCTAGTGCCCTCAAGATTTATCTATATTGCTGCAAATGATAGCATTTCTTTCATTTTATGTCGGAATAATTTTTTTTAAGAACTTTTTTATTTTTCATGGTGGTTGCACCAATTTATATTCTCACCAACAATGCACACATTTTTTCTTTCCTCTATATCCTTGCCCACACTTGCTGTAACTTTTCATTTTGATTATAGCCATTCTAATAGGTGTGATGCAAAATGATATGCCATTTGATTTGGATTTGTATTTCCCTGATGATTAGTGATGGTGAGCATTTTATCATGTACCTGTTAACTATTTGTATATTTTCCTTGGAAAAAATGTCTCTTCATGTTCTCTGCTGGGGGCATTTTTGAATGATGCCACCATCAAGTATGATTATCTGAGGTCTCATCAGTCAATTAAAAATCACTTTTCTCCATTATCCTCTATATGTTTAAAATTAACAAAAGACAGTTGTACTGTTTATGCTAGTAACAAGAAATATATGAGCTCCTTTATTTATTCGGATGTACATTAAACTCAGCACAATGATCTCTAAAATGTTATACTATTGTAACAAATGGTCAATCTGTGCATCTTGTGGTTCATGCATCTATTTCAGTGAATCATTTCCTCAAACTTACAATACTTGCTCTCTGACTTTTAGGATACATTTTTTTTTTCAGATGAATTTAATGTTTTAAAATAAAACACTATTTTCCTTGAGGAAAAGCCTAAATAAAATATTTTTATTTTATATTATTCATCATGCAGATAGTAGGAATTTTTCTTGGTTCTGAAATTTCATAATTTACATATCTGAATGTCAAGGACTTATAATCAAGACTGGTAAACTTTTAAAAATAAGTTGGAATTAGAAAGGGAAGGAAAAGAATGATTTGTGTATATTCCGCTGCTGCTGCTGCTGCTAAGTCACTTCAGTTGTGTCTGACTCTGTGTGATCCCATAGACGGCAGCCCACCAGGCTCCCCCGTCCCTGGGATTCTCCAGGCAAGAACACTGGAGTGAGTTGCCATTTCCTTCTCCAATGTGTGAAAGTGAAAAGTGAAAGGGAAGTCACTCAGTCGTGTCCGACTCTTAGCGACCCCATTGACTGCAGCCCACCAGGCTCCTCCATCCATGGGATTTTCCAAGCAAGAGTACTGGAGTGGGATGCCATTGCCTTCTCCGTTTATTCTGCTATACTACCCCTATAACAACAAGAAAAAGTTATATTCAATTGAGGTAATTTAAGAATTACTTACTGAATACTGGGTGCATGCCAACTGTGGTATGAAGTATACAAATACAAACATATAATTTGTATCTCCAGATAGCTCAAGTTCTTCCAAGGGACAAAGGCAAGTAAACAATTACAAACCAATTTGAGGGAATCTTTGTTAACTGAGTTAACAAAGCTTTATTAAAGCCTAGGGGAATTTATATTACTTGGTCACATAGAAGTTATTGAGTCAAATGAACAATCTATTTTTTTTCATTTTTTTCACAAGTAAATTGGATTATGTAACTTTTTAAAAATCTGACCCAAAGTATTCACAATTAAAATGCCATATTCAGGGATGGTATAAATTTTTTACTTTTCTTGATGTGACTCACCAGAGTTATTTTTTATATTCAGAATTTGAATCATTACTAATATAGGAAGCATATATATGTTTAGGTTTTCTTTTTTTTTTCCTTTGTATGTTCTCTCATATGAAATAGTCTCTGAGTAACCCAGGTTAATTAACTAACCACTGCATTGTCAGCTCTCTACTATGTTCTCTGCTGTATCCTATCACTGACTTGTTCTGGGTTATGATTTATCTTGGGAATTGGAAGCCAAGGCTGGAACAAGCTGAACAGAGTGTTCTATTTCTGTATGAAATGATAGATGTTACTTTTGCCCAGAATGACAACACTTTCCACTGCTCCCAATCTGTAAATTGCTCCATTTGCTTGGCATAATAAGTATACTGATGCATTTAATTCTTTCTACCAGGGCCATGCTGTTCAGTTCCTTTCTGCTAGCCAGATATATCAGAAGTCATAAATTACTCATCAATAAGGAGACAATGTGATCTCTTTTATATGTAAAAGCAGTGTTACAGCCCTGCTGTTACAATTTTGAGTTATTATGTTTTTAAGATTCAAGATTAGAAAAAGATTTGTGGTGATATTTTTACTTTTATCAATGACTTCATCTTAGCCCAGCAAACATCCTGACAAAATAATTGTGTATAATCAGAGGTATGATCTCTGGAAATGCTTTATTGTTAACATAACTACCACTTCTTCTCAAAATGAGCTTTCATTTCTTTCATTTTTTTTCATATACTGCAAATAGATAGTGTTTGTTTTAGATTCACATATTACAAAAATAAAATGACTTAAATATTATATTCAGCTGTGGCACCATATATGATTTTGTTTTCTCTTTTACACATTTCTTTTTTTTTTTTTTCTTTACTGAGTACAGATTGCTTTTATAGTTCCCCAAAGAGGAGCAGAGTTGGACCATAAAGAAGGCTGAGCACTGACGAATTGATGCTTTCAAATTGTGCTGGGGAAGATGCTTGAGAGTCCCTTGGGCTACAAAGGGATCAAACCAGTCAATCCCAAAAGAAATCAACCCTGAATTTTCATTGGAAGGATTGATGCTGAAATTGTAGCTCCAGTACTCTGGCACCTGATGCAGACAGCCAACTCATTGGAAAAGACCTTGATGCTGAGAAAGATTGAGAGCAGGAGAAGAGGGTGACAGAGGATAAGGTGGTTCGATAGCATCACCGACTCAATGGACATGAGTTTAAGCAAACTCCGGGAGATAGTGAAGGACAGGGCAAACTGGCGTGCTGCAATCCATGGAGTTGCTGAGAGCCGGACATGACTTATCGAGTGAACAACAACAAAAAAGGAGAATGCCTCAAGGGAACAAGGTTTGGAGTGTTTAGTACCAAGCATTACCAGTTTCCCTTATAATCATATGACCTGAATCATATCCAATACTTCTAAGTTAGGAGTGCCGAACTATTACCTACTGGATCAATCCAGTCTGGTACTTCATTTTTAAAAATGTTTATTGGAGCCATGCCTATCTATTTCCATATTGTTACAGCTGCTTTAGTCTGCAGTGTGGTAACTAAAGCAGACTTTAGTTTAGTTGCCACAAAGACTCTACCGCTTGCTGTCTGCTTACTTGTTCAGTTGTGTCTGACTCTGTGACCCCATGGACTGTAGCCCACCAGGCCCCCCTGTCCATGGGATTCTATAGGCAAGAGTACTGCAGTGGATTGCCACGCCCTCCTCCAGGGGATCTTCCCAACCCAGGGACTGAACCCAGGTCTCCCGCATTGCAGGTAGATTTTTTACTGTCTGAGCCACCAGGGAAATATTTATTTCTATGGAATTTACTGAGTTTGTTGACACTGATTCAAGTAAGAGTCAGAAATTATCATTGTTCCTGGTGTTTTTTTTAATATCATTTACTTTTAGAAATTCATTGAACTATTTCTACTCTTAATACTCATAGGGTTGTTGAGAAGAGCAAATGAATTAAATAAGTCAATATTTGCAAGCAGTTAAAAATACCTGGGTCATAAGAAGGGCCACATAAGTGTTTCATAAAAAATGCAAATTAATTTAGCATATACAGTAATTCAGAGTGCTAAGTCTCTTAATGTGTATTTAACCAAATTGTGGATGCTAGCAGTGCTCAGAGATTCATTATTAAAATCAAGCATAAACTTGACTATATCAGGCAAGTCATGACAAAGCAGAAACTTGTTCTTTTTACTCTAAAGATAATTTATACATTTAAATAAGAGGATGAAAGACTTTTGACAGATTTTTCAGCTACAAACATATCCTAGAGCAAATAATGCATATTTCTGTCAACTAGTTGCTAGAAGACAATGATAGGTTACTTTTGGAGTTTTCTTCAGTAGACAGTTGAATACATTATATCAAAAATTGGTTATTTGGGGAATATTAAGGTTGTTTATATCATGTTCAACCTAAGTGTTTATTTAATGTTAAAGTATTATGATGCTGTGCTTACACACAAAAATAAACATTTTAGCCATAACAAGAAGGAACAGAAAAGTTTCTAAATAATTTTTTTCTTCAAGTGTCTCCTCCTGTTACTAAATTAAGAGGAGACTATCTTTATTCACATAGTTTTACGGAAAGTAGTTTAGAAATGGCTGTGTTTTGGTCTTTGGTGCTTAACTTGTGTTGATGACGATACACATTTTGATCAATGAAAAATGATTTTATGCATACTTTAGTTTCCAATATTTCCTATAAACTTCTTTAGAAACGCAATTAGCAAAGTTACCTCTGTACTCATAAAAATCTCATGCTTTTTCTTGCAGTTTAGTGATATGGCATACTTAAGAGTACAAACTACTAAAATATCTATGCAACATTTTGATTAGCCAATTATGAATTGGTTTTTATAGCTTCTATAGCATTTATACAAATATAGATCAAAATAAAATATGTAATCATGATAAACAGTTAACAGTTTCATTATGTAGCAGTGAATTTAAGGATAGCATAACATAAAGCAGTGGTTTTATATTTCCTTAAGGAGCAGTGCCCTATTTTGAGGAAATTTTTTGGAATTCTAATAAACACAGGTATTAAAGTGGAGATTCTATGGCTGAAATATGTGCTGGTGCCTAGTCTGTCAGCTATTGTCACAAAAATCTTGTAGAGCAAACCATCTTAAAATTCAGCTATTTTAAGTTATAATCATTTATCTTTTCTCCTTTGTCTGCAAATTTGCTATGATAAAATATCAGGACAAATTTTATCAAAGATATTCTCTAGAGAGAATGATCCCTTTATTTGATGGGCTCCTTATATACTCAGATAAGTAAAGTTTTTTCATGAAAAATAACAGTATATTATCAAGCAATTAAGAAAGTTTGAGTCTCAATGTTGGTATTAAATTAGATTTAATTTAATAACTTTATCTCTATGGATAATGCATTCATTATTTTACTAGGAATTCATATTTTATAATTGGAATTATTTAAGTGAATTGTATTTATATTTAATATCAGTTAAATAAGCAATTGCATTATTATTAAGAATAATACTTTAATATTAATTTGTGTAAATATACGTTTTCATGAACTATTTTTGATTAAAAAAATTGATGGTAGAGTAAAATGATTCAGTCACTGTAATGAAAACAAGATTATATGAAGTAAACTTTTTAAAAAGAGTAGTCCCATTTGGATATAAAGCAGATTTGTCATTGAATGACTTGTGTACTTGTACTTGAACAGAAATGGCTTTAATTTGCTATGATAACCCTGTGGCTATGTGTTGCCAAATAGTTATAGAAATTTCATTTTTTTGAGTGACAAAACAATTACTATTGGATCTCTTGTTGGTTGATAGAAAATATGACCTTACAAATGTTAAATAGAAAGTCTCAAAAAGGAGAGCTATCCTTCTTTGTTGATGAATCCTCTAAGGAAAATTGTGCTATTGTATAAAGAACCAATTTTTTTAGTCAAGAAACTGGGACATCTCTGACTAACTTTCCATCTGACCCTGTTATAATTGCATTTTTGTGATGGGGATGGAAGTCTTCTTTCTTCCTTCCATCCACTGACCTAATTTAAGAGGAAAAGAAGTCACAGGGAAAAAATACTGCAAGCACAAACAACTATGAATAAATCTTATGTTTTGAAAAATCGAAGGAAATATAGGAAATTCAAATATTAGAAATACTCTTCAAACATGGTTTAATTGAATTATATAATCTTTTATAAAATTTATCCTTTATAAATTGTCTAAAAATCATTTTATTTATATTATTATTTTTTAAATCACATAACCAAATATCTGTGTTTGTAGATATGTGAATCCTTCTAATGCAATCATAATGCAATTATAATGATAAAATAAAAATCCTTATAGTGCAATTTCATTAAACTATCAGTCAAAACTGGGATTAACCTTCTTTAAGAACTATGTAAATTGAATATTTCTGATTAAGAAATGAGTAAGTGGGCAACAGTACTGATCCTATGGATTTACACAGAGGTTGACAATCCCTGGATCTGCCTTAAACAAAAACAGCAGTCACCTTTTCTTCCAACTGGTGTATGAAGAATTTAGCTAAGCTGTTTCACCAGCATTGCTGCCCTGGCATCCATTCTGTTTGGCCAAACTGCTTGGGGGACCTTAAACTGACATTAGCTCTCTCATGCAAGCACATGCTTTAGATAGCAGCCCAGTGGCAGAGTCATAAGCAACTATAAATCCCTGATGGGACTTCCTCAACAGGCCTTGTGATCAACAAGCTCCCCAGTCTCCTAACACCTTCCCTTTATGTGTCATTAAATAAGACCTCCATGAGGCTTAACCAAACTCCACTCCTGTGGTTTGAATCTTCCATTCTGGCCCTAACCTGGGAATTCCAAAGCACTTCACAGGAGAACTCTATTGAAAGCATGTGCCCAAGGTGCTGACTCTCTATTTGAACCTTGCCGTGACTACCCTATGTGGCCTGTGAGACCACTTCCTCCAGGATTTGTAATAAGCATCTCCATTTCAATTTTTCTTGCAGTCTGTTATTGAACCATGGCTCACCATCCAGCAATCTGTGCTCCACTTAATAGGTGTTAATTTGACAGATTCATAACAAGGTGTGAATGAATATTGTGTACTGCTTGAATGAGAAATCAATTATAACGCAAACTAAATGAGAACCAAAGAATTCCATGATAAAACTATTAATAAGTACGAACATTCAAGGGAGCAATAAAAAGCATGCTCACCTCAGTAAGTACTGCAGTATTTTTAAACCCCCCTGTTGCTTTTAATTTGAAAATCTTATTTATTGCGTGCTGTATTTCTATTCTGCCTTTCAGATATGCATTTGCATTCATTTCTAAGGTGAAATAAATTCCCCATTATAATACTACCTGAAAAATAGTTGTCTCCCTCAGTATAAATGCATAAAATGCACTGCTGACTTCTGATTTTAAAGGATAAGATTAAACATACTGTACTCATTTTTATCACACTCTCCCAAAACTTCACTAAAATGATTTTTTAAAGGTGTGAACCTGAAAGCAAGCAAAAAAGACAAAAAGGGAATAAATGGAAGAGAGAATTTTGGAGGTCAAAGAGCAAATGCTTAGATGGTCAGTCACTGCATTAGCAGCCCAGGAAATGTTGCCAACTAAGCTGGCAGTTGGCAAAGTCAAGGCACAACTGAGATTTACACTGAACAAGGATTTGCTAGGTCAGGTATTCAAGCGGAATCACACACTAGATATGCTAAAGAACTCGATGTAGTATTTCCAAACAGTATCTGCCAAAATTAAGAATTACGATAGATTTCTGGTTCCAGAGTTCTAAACAAACAAAGATAAATCATAAAAGTAGAGGTAAACATGGATTCCAGGAACAAAAACCCAAGCAACCAATGTGATAGCAACAATAAACACAAAGGAAAAAGTAAGGGGGGAAAGACTGAAAGACCTTCCAATAGTCTGGAATAGGAAAATAGCTGAGGTAGTTCCTGGGTTGGAAAGAACCCCTGGAGGAAGAAATGACAACCCTCTCCAGTATTCTTGCCTGGAGAATCCCATAGACAGAGGAGTCTCGCAGTCCATGAAGTTGCGAAGAGTTGGACAGGACTGAGTGACTAAAACACACATACACACAGATGGCAAGGTGACCTTAAGAGTTGAAGTTGCAGAAAATTTTTTTGAAATTTAGGCATTTTCCTCATTTCTTTACTATCTTGAACTAAACACTGACAAGCCTATGGAATTTGTTGTAATAGCCTAGACCACCATGATTCTGCATTCAGTTCAGTTCAGTTCAGTCGCTCAGTGGTGTCTGACTCTTTGCGACCCCATGAACCACAGCACTCCAGGCCTCCCTGTCCATCACCAACTCCCGGAGTTCACCCAAACCCATGTCCATTGAGTCAGTGATGCCATCCAGCCATCATCCTCTGTTGTCCCCTTCTCCTCCTGCCCCCAGTCTTTCTTAGCATCAGGGTCTTTTCCAATGAGTCAGCTCTTCGCATCAGGTGGCCAAAGTATTGGAGTTTCAGCTTCAGCATCAGGCCTTCTGGTGAATATTCAGGACTGATTTCCTTTGGGATGGATTAGTTGGATCTCCTTGCAGTCCAAGGGACTCTCAAGAGTCTTCTCCAACACCACAGTTCAAAAGCATCAGTTCTTCGGCACTCAGCTTTCTTTATAGTCCAACTCTCACATCCACACATGACCACTGGAAAAACCATAGGCTTGACTAGACAGACCTTTGTTAACAAAGTAATGTCTCTGCTTTTCAATAAGCTGTCTAGGTTGGTCATAACTTTCCTTCCAAAGAGTAAGTGTCTTTTAATATCATGGCTGCAATCACCATCTGCAGTGATTTTGGAGCCCAGAAAAATAAGGTCTGACACTGTTTCCCCATCTATTTGCCATGAAGTGATGGAACCAGATGCCATGATCTTAGTTCTCTGAATGTTGAGCTTTAAGCCAACTTTTTCACTCTTCCTCTTTCACTTTCATCAAGAGGCTCTTTAGTTCTTCTTCACTTTTGGCCATAAAGGTGGCGTTATCTGCATATCTGATGTTATTGATATTTCTCCCTGCAATCTTGATTCCAGCCTGTGCTTCCTCCAGCCCAGCGTTTCTCATGATGTACTCTGCATATAAGTTAAATAAGCAGGGTGACAATATACAGCCTTGACATACTCCTTTTCCTATTTGGAACCAGTCTGTTGTTTCATGTCCAGTTCTAACTGTTACTTCCTGACCTGCATACAGATTTCTCAAGAGGCAGGTCAGGTGGTCTGGTATTATCATTTCTTTCAGAATTTTCCACAGTTTATTGTGATGCACACAGTCAAAGGCTTTGGCATAGTCAATGAAGCAGAAGTAGATGTTTTTCTGGAACTCTCTTGCTTTTTCAATGATCCATCGGATGTTGGTATTTTGATCTCTGGTTCCTCTGCCTTTTCTAAAACTAGCTTGAACATCTGGAACTTTACGGTTCACGCATTGCTGAAGCCTAGCTTGGAGAATTTTAAGCATTACTTTACTATCATGTGAGATGAGTCCAATTGTGTTGTAGTTTGAGCATTCTTTGGCATTGCCTTTCTTTGGGATTGGAATGAAAACTGACCTTTTCCAGTCCTGTGGCCACTGCTGAGTTTTCCAAATTTGCTGGCATATTGAGTGTAGCACTTTCACAGCATCAGGCATACATATATCAAGGTTAACATAAAGTCACTGGTTGTTGATGTTAAGTGAAACAGTGCAATCTGGCATTCTGGTCTTAGAGATTCAACTGTTTTACTCCATAACCTAGGAGTGAAAGTTGCTCAGTCGTGTCCAACTCAGTGCGACCCCAATGACTGTAAGTCCAGGCCAGAATACTGGAGTGGGCAGCCTTTCCCTTCTCTGGGGCATCTTCCCAACCCAGGGATTGAAGCCAGGTCTCCCTCATTGCATGCAGATTCTTTACCAGCTGATCTACAAGGGAAGCCCAAGCATACTTGAGTGCGTAGCCTATCCCTTACTCCAGTGGATCTTCCCAACCCAGGAATCCAACCGGGGTCTCCTGCATTGCAAGTGGATTCTTTACCAACTGAGCTATCAGGGAAGCCTGTTGTAAAATCATGAGTTTCTTCATTTCCAGTACAACTTTTTCCTAAGAGTTAAAGTGAAAAGCTTACCAGAAGGCTTATCTGCAGAATGACAAACAGAGTGACCAGCACAGCTTCAATCATTATACAAAGTCTTTTTCATTTGGTATCCTTTGAATTTCATCAAGCTGAAAAGCAACCAGGACTGTCATAGAAAATCTATTTCATTCAGAAACATTTGTGGATAAAATGCTGAATTTAGCAAGAGAGGGTTATAAAAATTATTTTCTGTTTCTACAAGATGGTTTTCTTTTAAGCATTTATAAAATGCCATACCTATCACTGTTACCTCCTGAGTCCCAAATAAGCCTCCTTGTGTCCCATGTCTTCTGAGCCAGTAGCAGCTGATGGAGTTCAGTTCAGAAGCAAAAGGAAGCTCTATTCTTTCCTCAAGGAATGGAGAGGTACCAACTCCCACTCTAGAGGACAGCTCTCCCTGACGTGCCGGTGGTCTGGCTGCTCTTCCGTGTTCCTGTCAGGGAGGACAGGGCAGAGTTCTCGCAAGTCAGGGGGTCAGCGCACAGGTCGCTGCGCGCGCAGCTTCAGGCTGACGTGAGGCGCGGAGTCCTTGCGCACAGCGTTGGCGTGGAGTCGGCATCTCCATCTTGAGCTGAGGTGCCCTGCGCAGCGTATCTCCACCAGGCTGCTGGCTGAAGTGCCCTGTTGCTCGAAGTGGTTGTTTTGCTGGGAACACCAATCCCATGTGTTAGGTGTGAGGCCTCTGCTCACTGATGTCCATGATGGGCAAATGAAACTAGACTAACCGCAGAGGAAGAGGTAAGACCTTATCACCCAGGTTCTCTTGTTTTTCCTGTGGACCCCAGGGCGCTTTGTGGGTGCCAGAACAGGTGGGTTTTTACAGTATCCTGGGAAACATTTACATTTCCTAGAGGTTTAAAATTTTGAAAGAATAGGAGAAAGACTCAATTTTGTTCGCTTAAGAAACCCACTGCTGCGGCTGCTGCTGCTAAGTCGCTTCTTTTTTTTTATTTTTTTTTAATTATTATTATTATTATTATTATTTTTTTCTAGTGGGTTTTGTCATACATTGATATGAATCAGCCATGGAATGGATTTACATGTATTCCCAATCCCGATCCCCCCTCCCACCTCCCTCTCCACCCGATTCCTCTGGTCGCTTCTTTTGGCCAAAGGTAATGAATTGTTACTACATAATGTTAAAATAAATGTGTAATATTAATATGTATTTGCATGCCTATATAGTGTTTTGCACTGGGTTTAAGGGTTTCCTAGGTGGCTCAGATGTTAAAAAAAAAAAAAAAAAAATCTGCCTGCCAATACAGGAGATGCAGGTTCAATCCCTGGGTCAGGAAGATCCCCTGGAGGAGGAAATGGCAACCCACCCCAGTATTCTTGCCTGGGAAATCCCATGGACAGGGGTGGCTGGATAGCTACAGTGGAGTGAGGTGGGGCGGGCGGGAGGTGGGTCACAAAAGGATCAGACATGACTTAGCAACTAAACAACAATAACAAGAAATAAGTAAACATGTATTTCCATGATACCAAGATTTCCTGAGTGGTACAAGAGTCAGAAATATATTTTTATGTAATAAGTAATTATGCACTCTCCTAATTCATAATTTCAAGCATTAATATATAACTTTAAGCTATGACTATGATCATAAATATGTTGCATGAATATTTCACAATAGGAGGGCTTGAGATTTACCATCAAATTTATTTCAGTTACAGTAGAACTTTATATTTGAAATGACCATTTGAGTAATTTCATTGCTAGAATGAGAATTACATTTCTAATATTATACAGGCTATAAATACCTGGATATTGCATTAAAGTAGGCTAGTTAATAACAAAAGTAAAATAAAATATGCTTTTATGTCATAATACAGTATTTTTAAAGTGAGCTACATTGTTAGAAATTCCACAATGGCTAATCATAATATAGTTTACAATTTAGCATGTACCTAAACTGCATGAAAGTGAATGTGTTTACATCAGCTGTCTATAAGGTCTGTTATAATTCACAGACAAGTGAAACAGGTACAATTATTCCTTTGATCTATGTAGAAATATCTTCAGTCCTTAGGAAGTGATAAGCTTAAGTGAGCTTAAGTGAAAGTCGCTTAGTCGTGTCCAACTCTTTGCGACCCCATGACTGTGTAGTCCATGGAATTCTCCAGGCCAGAATACTGGAGTGGGTAGCCTTTCCCTTCTCCAGGGGATCCTCCCAACCTAGGGAACAAACCCAGGTCTCCTGCATTGCAGCTGAATTCTTTACCAGCTGAGCCACAAGGGAAGCAGAGAGTAAACTGATTCATTCAAAACCTTTTATATTTAGCTACTGTAGAAGTAAATATTTTTAGTCAGTGTGTTATATAAGCATTGTTTGAAAAGCGAACTGATTGGTATCATACAATGTATAGCGCCCTTTCTTTCAGATGTTAAAGAATCTGCCTCCAATGAGGAAAACCTGGGTTAGATCCCTGGGTGGGTAAGATTCCTTGGAGAAGGGAATGGCAACGCACTCCAGTATTTCTGCCTGGAGATTTCCATGGACAGAGAGCCTGGTGGGCTACAGTCCATGGGGTCGCAAACAGTTGGACCTGACTGAGCAACTAACACTTTCACTTTCTCTCATTTTCAATATCAGAATTTTTAAGAGTCTTAAGAAATGGAAGGTAATCAAACTCAAAAGAAGAACAAAAGATAAAAATCTCACTTTTAAATAGAATTTGAAATAACTTTGATATCACATAAAACAATGAATTCTAAATTCTACTTATTTGACACATTTAATCAGTAAATATGGATAATAAATTATATTTGTTTTATTTTTTCTATGTAAGAACAAATTTTTTAAATGTTATTAAAGAAGTCTTCCATTAATATATTTTCTTGATTACAACAAAGTGTGATCAATTAAAATATATGCATTTTCAGCTATTTGCATCATATCTTATTAAATATGGACAAAAATAAACATATATTGACATATTAAAAAGTATATATAGTTGATCTTGGAGTAGAAATGTGAATAAAACATAAGATTTTTGTGTATGAACTGAGCACCACAGATATTGACTGTATAAAAAGGGTAAGAAACTAGGCATAATCTCCTGGAGTCAAACTTATTGTGAAAAATTCCACGTTATATAATGTCTTAAAATAGTTGGTGCTATTGATACATTTAATTTTCATGATAGTAATAAATTTTGAATATATTCAGTTGTTTCTATGAAAGTATACTGTCAGACTACTTTGTTTGAAAGCTGGAATATTTTATTATTCACTGGACACTATTTTCTTCTATGGAGTTTGAAGAATTAATGATTACATAAAAGGAAAATCAGATGCTTTCAAATATGAATATCTTTTCAAGCAGAGTCTAAAGTTTAGCATCTTAAAAAAATGTTCATGAATACATTTAGTAAATATACATTGATAAGATAAATAATCAAACACTTTGAGTCTAAACCATAGATAAAAGCATGCAATGCCTAAAATCAAGAACATTGTTTCATTTAAAGAGACTGAAAATTTATTAATGACAGTGCATGCATGCTAAGTCACTTCAGTCTTGTCCAGCTCTTTGCAGCCCCATGATCTGTAGCCTGCCAGGTTCCTCTGTCCATACGGTTCTCCAGGCAAGAGTACTGGATTGGTTGTCGTTTCCTTCTCCAGGGGATCTTCCAGACTCAGAGATCAAACCCTCATCATTTGTGTTTCATGCATTGTCAGGCAAGTCCTTTACAACTAGCACCACCTGGAAAGCCGCTAATAGCAGTAGGACTCTTTAATAATAAGTTTCTTCACATATTCCAGTTACTAACTGGAATCAAAGTAATGTGTAGAAACTTTATAATTCAAGACTGTTGATACAGGTACTAAGGAACAATGGAGAATTTACTTAAAATGTAAAAATTAGGAAAACTAAGCAATGTTTAACATCTACACTAATGGTTTTAACCTTTTGAATATATTAAGTAGCTTTTCACAATTTTATTTTAGGCCTCATATTTCCACTGTCTAAGAAATAATGATAATGTTGAAGTATCATACTAAACTAATTAACTTATTAAAACTCTGGATATGAATATTTTACTAATCTGATGAATAATTGCACAGTTTACCCCTGTCTTTCTTGTGTTAATGCCTTATACTGAAACAATTTTGTGATGATAATATGGTCTATAATATGGTTGGATGGCATCACCTACTGTATGGATATAAGTTTGATAGGCTCCGAGACTTGGTGATGGACAGCGAAGCCTGGCTTGCTGCAATCCATGGGGTCTCAAAGAGTCGGACACGACTGAGCAACTGAACTGAACTGAACTGAACTGAATATGGTCTATTATCTGACAATTTATAATGTGATTAATATAAAAAATTTACATTTTACTTATTACATGTTTATCCCTGTATCTATAGACTTAGGAAATTTAAAATAATGTATATATACTTGAAGAAGCATAATTTTGCAATTCATTTTTCTATACATAAAAACAGTCAAAAGTGGATAAGAAGAGGGTGATATCAGCTTCTATAATGCGACATATACCATCCCTTTGAGTCTGAAGACCAGCTTGAATTTGGAAGTAGGAAAAGGGATAGTATACATCCCCTCACTCACACAAACACACACACAGTTGAGTGATAGAATCTAGGAGATAAGTAACATCCTGCATCAAAGAGCTCCTGTGAATCAATGGACACACCTAAGTTTCATTTTCCTGTTCACTGCATGCGCTGAATTAAAGTCTATTCTGGTTCTGCCTAACATCATTAAGAATATGACTTCAAAGTTTCAAACTGTTTCCAAGTAATTTAATTGAGTCCCAGAACAAACTAAAGAAAATTTAAAGGAATAAATTTCACAACCCAACAAGAGAAAATTCAGTTTTTTCCATCTAATAAAATGTTACATGCATGCAAATAAGCTTGAAAATATAACCCATAATGAGGATTAAAAAAACAATAGAAATAGATCCAGAATTAACACAGAAAATAGAATTAGTAAATAAGGATATTAAAAGTTAATATAACTATTTTAAATATGTTAAAAATGGCAGAGAAGTACAGATTTATTACATGAAGTAGGGAAATAGATATTTTCAGAATAACCAAATTGAAATTCTATGGATGAAATATATAGTTTCTAAAATGACAAATGCACAGAATTTTATTGGCAGCAGATTAGACATTGTAGGAAAGAAGTCCAGTTAGTTAATGTGAAGACAAATCCTTCAGGGACTAAAAGGGGCAGAGAGGAAAAAAAAAAACATACAGTTTGTTATTATGCTTTTTTTTGCTACTATATAACAGGTACTTAAATGTTTCAAATATAATTGGAGTCCCTGAAGGATTGCAATGAGAAAGGAAGATAACAAAAAAATTGAAATAACATTGTCTAAGAATTTTCCAAATAGGTAAGAACTATAAATTTATATAAACAAGAATATTAATAAAAAAACACAAAAATGTTGAAGAGAACTATTACCAAGGTAATTCAAAATCAGATTGCTTAAATGAATGATGAAGAGAATATGTTAAAGATAGCCAGAAAATAAAGACAAATTACACCAAAAGGAACAAAGATGAGGATCAAAGCAGAACTCTCCTCAGAAAGTGCAAGGCAGGAAACACATTTAAAATGTTGATAGAAAACAAAAACTGGGCTACTTGTATCCTACACACCAGAGATATCTTTCAAATACAAAGGTAATAGAAAGCCTTCTTCAGCATACAAATCTTGAAAGAATTACTGAAGTGAACACCTGCACAACAAAGAAGGTTAGGAAGAAAAAAGATACCAGATAGACATCTGATGCAGATAAAGAAGTGAAATGTAGCAAAAGTCAGAAATATGTGGAAACATATAAACTGTTTATTGTTCTTATTGTTTAAATGTCTTTAAAATGCAATTGACAGTTAAGCAAAAATAACAGTGCACAGTGGAATTTGTAATATAGTCAATACTGAAATGCTTACACCAATGATACAATAATACAAACACATTACTGGTGCAAGGTTCTTACTCTAGAGTTTAAGTATTACAATTAATTGAAGGTAAACTAAAAAGTCTAAGATGTTGTGATAGACAAAATTCCAAGATGGCATCCAAGTTTCCTATCCTTCATTTTATGTGCTCTATAAAATCTCTCCTTTCTGAGTACAGGCTGCTGCTGGTGCTGCTAAGTCACTTCAGTCCTGTCCGACTCTGTGTGACCCCATAGATAGCAGGCCACCAGGCTCCCCCGTCCCTGGGATTCTCCAGGCAAGAACACTGGAGTGGATTGCCATTTCCTTCTCCAGTGCATGAAAGTGAAAAATGAAAGTGACGTCACTCAGTCGTGTCTGACTCTTAGCGACCCCATGGACTGCAGCCTACCAGGCTCCTCCGTCCATGGGATTTTCCAGGCAAGAGTACTGGAGTGGGGTGCCATTGCCTTCTACTGAGTATAGGCAGGACCTATCAATATGATGGATAGTCTTCTCTTGAATGGGCTACATATGCGGAATTGGTTATTGAGTAGCCATGCCCATGATTGCAATACAGTATATAACTCCTCTGAGTAAACAGGAATAAGTCTCTCTTTTGACTCTGAAGAAGAAAGCTGCCATGTTGTAAGAAGGATCATGGCTAGGACCAAAGTGTGGTCTCCAGATGCTGACAGAAACCTCAAGCTAACAAGAAAGTAGAGCTTTAGAGCCAAATGTAACTGAATTCTGTGAAAAACCTAAATAAGTTGGAAGAGGACCTGAGTTCCAGAGGAGAATTTAGTCTGGCTAACACCATCTGAGACCCTAAGAAGAGAACCCAGTTATACCACACCCAGATTTCTAGCCTCCAGAAAGTGCAAGATAATACACTGATGTTGTTTTAGGCAGTGAAGTTTGTGGTATATAGAAGTAGGAAGCTGCCATAACCTAGCAATGTCTAGCATTACCTAGCAATGTCTTAAGTGGAACTGGAAGCAGGAAGAAGGTACATACTGAAAGAAATTTGAGAAGCAGAATAGACTAAATCTAAATTGCCTTGTATATACTGTTGGTAGAAATATGAACTTTAAAGATGCTGTTGGTTAGGGATGAGATGAAAATGAGCAATCCATTATTAGAGACTTGAGGAATTATTAGATCCTTGTGATGTAGTGATGGCGACCTTAGTGAAAATATGTCCTGCGATTATGTGGAAAGCAGAACTTGTATACAAAGGACTTAGATAATTAGTTGAGAGAGTTTTCAAGTTTAGTGTTGAAGATGCATGGTTTATTCCTGCTGCTTATAATAAAATGTGAAAGTAGAGAAATAAACTGATGGGATAACCATTAAACGAAATAGAACCTGGACTGGGTAATTTTGAAAACTTTCAACCTCCCAGGTGATGTTTTAAGACAGAAATGGTGCTAAAAGGGGCAGAGAGGAAAAAAAAATACAGTTTGTTATTATGCTTTTTTTTTGCTACTATATAACATTAGTTCAAAACTTCAGAGTATTTAATCAAAGTGGCCCTTCAGGAGATTAAAGGTGAAATTCAAAGATTTTCTCAACCAAATCTGAAGGCTCTAGGAAGCTTCAGAATATTTAATCTCAGCCATTTCATTTGTTTTTAGTAAAAATCTATATATTTAATGTGTACAACATTTTATATAATAATGCTATAGTAATCCAAACAGCATAGAATGAGCATAAAAATGGACACATAAATCAATGGAATAGAATAGACAGCCTTCGAATAAAACCAAGCATACAAGTTCAATTAATTTTTGAGAAATTATTATCTTAAAGTTATCTGTGGGTGTGGATTTTCTCTAATGTGAAGAATTTCAATAAAATGCAAGCAAGACACACAAGGTTCTTGAGGAAATTATATTGACAGAAACACTGTTAGCTTGAAGTGAAAGAGAGAATATAAAATGCAAAAGCCTGTCAGACACTCCAGTTTATTGGAAACATGTTCTAACTTTACTTTTGCAAATGAAGACAACATAGAGGATAGAGTCAAGAGCTAATGAAACATTATTTCCAGGCTTTAAAACCTAGTTAAGAAAAAGTCAGTTTTCCACCATTTACTGGGACAGCTTCAGGTAGATAACATGTTTCTTCAGGTTCACAGTTCCACAGAGTGAGAACTTGTAATATATCAACTACACTTTATCAATTTACAGCCTGGAGTTTACCCACATCTGGATCTGATTTAGATTTTGGACTTTGCACTGATGACCTGATGAGATTTGGTTCAGTAGAAGGAGATTATTGGGGCTTTGGGCTGATGCTATACAGAATTCTACTCTTGAGAACTTTGGAAAGAGATGACAGTATTTTGCATTTTAGCGAGAGAACAACTGTGGGTCCACACATTATGCTGTGGTATGCAGAATTCTAAGGTGGTTCCCAAGATTCCTAGCCCCCATTCCTAGCACCTTGTTTTATATCCTTCTCTTGAGGGTGGGCAGGACCTGTGAATATGATGGGACCGTGGCTCACTTCATTCCTTTACCTTGTGTAGCAAAAGTGATGAGATAGTTGTTCGCATGATTAAATGATGTTATATGACGTCTTCATAGCAAACTGAAATGGGAGTCTCCTGTTAGCCCACAAGAAATAAGCTTCCTTGTGATAGGGCCATCTGGCTATGTAGTGAAGGCAGCTGTTGGTAGATGAGAGAAACCCAAAATGACTGCTGGCAAGAAAATATCTCAGTTCTATAGCCTCTGGGAACTGAATTTTGCCAATAATGTGAACAAGCTTGGAAACTCAAGATGGGAATGTAATCTACATGACAACTTGATTTCCTCCTATTGAGACCCTAAGCGGGTCTCTGCATTACTTGCAGAAATGACAAGATAATAAATGTGTGTGTGTGTGTGTGTGTGTGTGTGTATATAAAAGAACTCTCAAAACTATGATTCTTTGTTATGCAGCAAACTAATAAAGATGTGTATTATGGCCTAATGACTAAAAACATTGAATAGAAATATAGATTGATTTCTCAGTCTCAGCACTGTTAATATACTGGACCAGATAAATCTTTGTTGAGAAGGGGCTGTCCTGAACCTTGTAGGGTGTACAGCAGCGTTCCTTTACCTGTCCACCT
Organism: Dama dama; assembly: GCF_033118175.1. Lineage (NCBI taxonomy): Eukaryota > Metazoa > Chordata > Mammalia > Artiodactyla > Cervidae > Dama > Dama dama. The sequence goes on along the minus strand of NC_083710.1, from coordinate 62,775,582 downwards.
ACCTATCTTCCATCTATTTATGTTTGGCACTTTAGTTAAATGCTGTCTTTGAACAATCTAATTAACTTGGAGCTTTTATGATCCTTCTGTCATTATTCTATGTTTTATCATGCTGGCAAACACAGAATATTGATCTTCTAATCTGTATTGGTACAAGAGGTAATTAGAGCAGGTCTTCTTTTAGATCAGTTCCTCTCCTCCCTGTGATGCTCTTCCTCATTCTCCTTAATTCTGAGATAATGGTACTAAGTTTTCAAGATATAGTCTGTTCAGTGAACCTCCTTTGAAAGTGAAAGTCGCTCAGTCGTGTCCGACTGTGACTCTTTGCAACCCCATGGACTATGCAGTCCATGGAATTCTCTAGGCCAGGATACTGGATTGGGTAGCCTTTCCCTTCTCCAGGGGACCTTCCCCACCCAGAAATCAAACCAAGGTTTCCTGCATTGCAGGCGGATTCTTTTACCAACTGAGCTTCCAGGGAAGCCCTATGTTTCTATAAACTACGGAAGCTGGAGCTACATCACTAAAGCCCAAAGCCTCCATTATTCTAGTAAATATTTGCTAGCTATCTGCATTTGATGAGTCTGTTTTTTCTGTTACTTTTTATCCTTTATTTTTTGGCTAACTTTTGGTTTGGCTAACTTTTAAGATGGTTTGTTCATCTTAATTTTTCTCAGAAGTAACTCTTTAGCTCTGGATTTACTGTTATCTTGTACTTTCAGGCACATATATTTTGATATTTCTATTGTGATGCCACTACATAACTGCTACAGTTTTAAACCTTGCATATTTTAAAATTCTAATTTATTTACTGCTTATACAGTTTATATATTTTTAGAGTTTATTATTCAACAATTCTGTTCAAAAGTATGTTTTTAATTTTCACATTTCCGGTACTCAGATTCTGGTAGTGAACAGATCACTTATGTCTGAGATTTTTCCAAATATCTAACTACATCTTTCTGATTACTTTGAAAGCTGTGCACTCAACCTTAGACTGTAAACATGAATTATGAGAAAAATCAAAGTATAAGATTATATTTTTGGCCATTGTTTAGTGGGAAGTGTATCTAATCATTAGAAACTTATTTTTCACAAGAAAAAAGTATAAAAAATGCATTTTTAATAAGAAGTGAAATGGTCATAATTTCTTGTTTTAGGATTGTGATTTGGGATAAATGAGAGAAAGCAAATATAACATGTCAAAATTCAAATATCATTCAATTTAGGGATGTATGTGTGTGTGTATATATATGTGTGTGTGTGGATATATATTTTAACCCCTTTTCTGTTGAAAATGTTTAGAACTTTTAAAAACAATTTTAATTTAAATCATGTGATTTGTAAGATATTATATATATGTATAAATATTGTATTATATATATGTGTGTGTGTATATATATAGTTAATATAGATGTTTAAAACTATATAAGCTGGATGGAGTTAGAAGGCACAAGGTATTATGAAGTCTGTGGAAGGTATAGCATTAGTTTCTATCAACAAATTCACAGGACAGGAGCCAAATGTCAGGGCTTAAATTTTTTAAAGAAGCAAATGATTATGACTTTGATATATACAGTTTCAGTCTTAACCACACACTAAGGAAATATTATCCACCTTCTATACACACACACACACACACACACACACAGAGAGAAAGTAATTGGAAAGCTTTAAGTTTAAATAGCTTGCAGTTCATCCACCTACTTCACACTGCAGTAGAATTTGGATGGACTTCATTTTCTTTAACTGCAAATGCATATTTTCATTTAGGTTTGAATTACCTACTTGCATTACCATAGCAAGAAAAGGTACATATTTTTGTAAAAAAGACAAAACAAACATCTATGAAATACAATATGATAGCACTTTAATCCTAGTTATCATTGAAGTAGGTATGTGTGTGTGTGTGTGTGTGTATGTATATACTCACACACATTATTTCACAAATACATTTTTTAGACTCTCGCCATAACTTAATGTTAGAATTAGCTAACATTGGCCTACTATCATCAGGCATTATAAAGAGAAATTTAGATATTTGGAAGTTTACAAAAGGTTAATTGAAATAATAAAATTGTAATAATCATTCATTTAATTGGCCTTAAGCAGTTTAAAATTGGAAGCAATTATACAAGCTATAGAACTGAAATATAGCATAAGCTTTGAAGTATGTATTGGCATAATTATGTGGAGCATCACATGTTTCTCCCATGTAGTGAACAGAAAGAGGATTGCCACAAAGGCAATAATTTTTCTTCAGTAAAATGATAACTTAAGGGTTAAAGAATCAGGAGAAATTCATCTCTTATCCTGTGAGTAGAGGTATCAAATTAAAGTTTTAATGCCATTTAATTGACCTACATATAAAATGACTTTCCTCCCTAGGTAATGAATGTAATTACAAAGTAGAACTGAGACAAAATGCTTTGGAAAATCTAGTGGCTTTCTTATTTATCTATTTCTGGCTGTACTGGGTCTTCGTTGTTGCATGGGGGCTTTCTCCAGTTGTGGTGCATGGTCTTCTCACTGTGGTGGCTTCTCTTGTTGCAGAGCAAGAGCTCTAGGATGCCTGGGCTTCAGTAGTTGAAGCATGAAGTCTCTAGAGTGTGCAGGCCTCAGTAGCTGGGGAACACGGGCTCAGTTGCTCCGGACCATGTGGAATCTTCCTGGACCAGGGCTCAAACCTGTGTCTGCTTCATTGGCAGGTGTATTCTTAACCACTGGACCACCAGGGAAGTCCATATTTACTTTTAATATTAAATAACTTCCAGACATTGTGTCATCACTAGCCCAACAGGTTCACTTTTCTACTTCCTTCCCCTGCCCGGTTTAGAGCAGAACTGTTCTTTCCTTCTTCGTTGACCATGTTGCATTTTATTCATGTTCTTGATTTAGTATCAATCACATTGTACTTTAAGGTCTTCTGACTTCTGATAAATAGTTTGCAAACTTTCCGAAATCAAGACTGTGTACTTAACTTCTATCTGTAATTTAATAATGAGAAACATACCAGCCTTATAATAGGGTCTTCACAAAAATGTATTAAAATAATTGAATTTACTTAAGTCTCAATAATTTACTGGGTTATGCCTGGTCATGGTACTGAATATAAGCATAATTTATGCCCAGCCATTCAGGGAGCCTATTTCCTTAATTATAAATAAGGACTGTGACTGTAAAATGTAATGTAACAGAAGAACAGGATTAATTCACATTAACGTACATACACGCGTATTAATAGTCTCTCATGGTTATTTATGGAATTGTCTTTATCTACAGTGTTACTATTACTGTATAACAAAATTCTACCATCCTTTACAATCACATAAATCATGAAATATTGAGACTTCCTATTGTGTTTCTTATGTATATTCTTCCTCTTCACTTATTTTTAAAATAATATATCCTAGGATCTTACAAATAATACCATCTAAATTAACACTTGATTATTCTTTAAGTTTTCCAAAGATCCTTTGTATTTTTTCTTGTTTTCTCTTTCCAGCTTATTCTCTTATATAGCCAAACCTATTACAGATTCTGCTTATTCTATTAATACTTCTTGATCAAGTGTGTAATGGACCTATCATATGATAGAGTATAGTAAAAAATATTTTAAAACTAGAATAATAAGAGTTATAGCTGGTTATAGTTCTTAAATATTCTTACTTTTTCACCTACTTCAACCACTTGTTGGAGTAACTGTCTTTTCTACTATCTTTTAAATCTTTTTTTTTTTTTTTTTCTGCCTCCAGTTGTTGTCTAGATAAATGATTAAGGTCAGAATTCAGCACATTAAGACTCAGAGATCAATTCTCCTTTTGTTCCATTTGAAAGCTGAGAATAGTCTTTACATTTTTTTTTAAATGATGGGGGAAAAAAAAAGAAGGATCATACTTAGTGAAACATGGAAATTTTATGAAATTCAAATTTCAGTGTTTGTAGGTAAAGTCTTATTGGAACCCAAGCACACTTATAAACTTATATATTATCTATAGGTAATTTTTTGGCATAAAAGCAGAGGTGAAAAGTTGTGGCCGAACAACTCACTGAAGATACACAGATGGCAAATAAGCATATAGAAACACGTTCAGCATCACATGAGTCATTAGAGATTGCAAATTAAAACTATAAGGTGATACCACTATATACCTATTGGAATAACCAAATTCCAAAACACTAACAGCACCAAATGTTGACAAGAATGTGGAGCAACTAACACAATGAAAATTCTCTATAAAGTCTGAGACAACTAGGAAGTTAAATATTATTCTAATGCAATGTCTGATAGATAATAGGCAAACATTTTGAATGAATGAATTAGATTCTTCCTGATAGCAATTGTGAAATAACTTTGATACCCTACTTCTGCCCTGATGTTGTCCTTTAGAGCCCTTCTTATCTTGTCTAATATAATAGTCCGTGTGCCTCTTTTATATAATTATTCTTACTTTATTTATATTCTTTACTCAACTTGATGCACTTTATGGAAGTGAACATATGCAGTAATGTTCAGATCCTTGCCAATAGTGTGACATAAAATAGGCTCTCAATAAGTCTTCACTGAATAATTAAATCTATTTTAATTCTCCTGCTTATCCTAACTCTAAAATGAGTGCATTTTATATAGTTTGTCCTCCATAGAGCCAACACAGTGTTATAATTTTAAGAAGATACTCATTAAATGCTTTTCAGTTGTTAAGCAGATAGTGATTATTTAGTTTCCTTTCATCCAGAAATATATCATTTCCATACTTTCTAGTCAACAACGATCCTATTTGTTCTTCCATAGTATAATGGCACCACCACTCTTGGATTTTCTTTTTACTAAAACCTTTAACACTTTTGGCTGTTGTGCAATATTTTCCTTTTTTAAAATTCCCCTGCTCAATTCAAAGTTATCAAACCTTATGAAACCTGTATATATTCACGATGACTTGGAACTTCAACATATCATGCTTGCATTATTACCACCTGTTTTTCTGATTCCAATAATTCTTATACAAATGAAACCAGTATCATATTGCAAAGCAAATATAGCCAAAGTAAAATTATACTAAATTTCCATTGCTGCCAAATTATTTAAGTCAAGGAATTCAGTTACCCATAACTTGCCTTTACATGTTGACCCATAATTAGATACCACTATTTTTATACTTTATCCTTTTAATCTAGCAAACTCATTTTTAAACCAAAAACACCTTAGTTGTAAAACACTCATACATTTTCTCAATCTTTACTCCTTTGGTGATTCAAAATACTAAATTAAAATATTTTATTCTAGTTAACAATGGTATCCAAATCCTTTAGATATAATACATTAATTTTGAATGATTTTAAATAAAAGTTAGCCCAGAAATGACTTTTCTCTTGCTAACTATGCCTCCTTGAATCAAAAATTTTCCATTAGAACCCATTTGAAGATCAAGAGCTCATGATTTGGTAGGAAAGACAAAGCTCTAATTGTCAGACAATAAATGCAGAGGATAAGTGATATATGGATGGTACTTTAGAGTGGTAAGTGCTTTAAAATTTTAAAAAGTAGGTGCTCGGGACTTACCTAGTGGTGCAGTGGTTAAGACTTCATGCTTCCAATGTAGGGGACATGCGTTCTATCCCTGGTTGGAGAACTAAGTTCCCATGTGCCATGTAGTGCTGCCAAAAAAAAAAGAAAAGTTGATGTTAAAATTAGTTGACTTTTGCACAAGTCTTTGACATTTATTTTCAAAGTTACATTTAAGTAATCTAAGGACAGGCTACAAGTTAAGCAAATTATAATTCTGTGCCCTAATATTAAGTTGTATTTGTTTTCATTAATCTGATTGATTAAAATTAATAAAAATTTTTCACCTATTATGTAAAAAACATTTTTTACATTAGAGATTAACTGGCAAATATTTGTCTCCAAAATAATCATAGAAACATTTAACAAGAAAATATAAAAAATAAGAAATATCAAAATATATCTTAAATAGAATTGATTATTTTTACAGAAACCAATGTAGCAAAGACCTTTCTTAGAGAATCAACCAGTTTTTAAAAAATAGTTTCATTTTATGAGATCAACTAAGTAATCATCAGATAAATTTAAAAATCCAAAATATTTCATACAACAGAGTAAACTAATGTATTTTATCTTGAAACAAGATCTTTGACATATGCTGTCAGAGAACTAAATGAACAGTATATGTCTGACTGTTTTTTTCTTTAAAAAAAAAAAAAGATTTTATTTAACTTACAGAAAAGTAGCAAGAATCCCTACATACCCTTCCCCCAGGTATCCCATACCACTTTGCCAAATGCCCCAGACATGCTCTTTGTAACAAAAGGACCTCATTTGGGATCATAAGTTGTACCCACTTGCCATAACTTTCTCCCCACCTTGACATGGAGCAGCTACTAAGTCTTTGCTTGAGTTTGATGCCCTTCTTTCCTGAAGAAGATCAAGAAAACAGGGCAGTTATTTTATAGAATGTGCCTTAGCTTTGGTTTGCCTATTCTTCCTCATGGGCAGATTTGGGATGTACACATTTGGGATATCACATTAGTGATGTGCTCTTTTTATGGATGGTCTCCTGCTGGGTAGCACATGATATTTATTAGTCAAATTGTAGATGATAACATTGATCTTTTGAGTAAGATGGTGCCTGCTAGGATTCTTCACCATAAATTTCCTATTTTTTTTTTTTTTAATTAATAAATATTTGTGTGGAGTGTTTGGAGAGTATGTAAATATGCTCTTCCCTACCTCACTTTCATCTGCTATGCTTAATACACACATTGATGTTCCTTGGTCAAATAACTTTATTTTTTTCCTATTTTAATTTATGTTTTAATTGTAGGAACATGTTTGATTTTTAAAGCAAAATGACAATTCAGAAGAATATTTAAGTCAGGCAATCATCTTTTGTGTTTTGAGTGAACAAAGTTAATAGATACAAAAATTGGAAACTTGAAAAAATTTCATATTTTAAACTGTGTTCTGTATCAGTGTTAACAATTTTGAAAATATTGTGTTGAATATTTTGAAAGTATCAAACCTCAGTGAAATTTTTCTAACAGAAAAGACAAAAGTCAACAAGAAAATGTCCACTTGTTTTCTGGTTGGTGATCATCTGTCTTTTCTTGACATCGCCTTTGCCTGTAGCACATCCTTTCATCACTTTTCTCTTGGTAAAGGAAATAAAACCAATTTCAGTAAAAGATATTGCATAGCACTTGTTAAAATATACATATCAAGTTCAGCATTATATTTATGGAAATGAATAAAATATTCCTGAAAAAAGCCTTTATTCTCTAGTTACTCACACAGACTTGAATATACTGTGTTTACAAATAAATGATATACATTGAAATAATATGATCTAAAATGTTATTAACATTTATTAATTTTAAACTTATTTTCATAATTCTGAGTAATTTATGAATGCCCCTTTTATGCTATTATATTTATAAAATATATTACTAATAAACAAATATTTACTATTTTTATGGACACACCACACTTTACACTCTGCCTATAATTTTCCCTTCATTTAAAATGTCAAAATCTGTCACTTCTGACAAATTCTATGATTGCTATCTGTTTAATTTCCCCAAGAAGTCCTCATAAATTGAATTACAGTATATCTTGATGTGAGCATTCAAAATGAGAATTCTAGTGTGAACATATTTCAAGGTTACCAGTGTTGATAATGAAAAGACAGAATGAATTGTTTTTTTAATCCTAGTTTTCTTTTAGCAACTACTATTTCATATCTTTCCCAGCCAAAGTAATTTCTGTGTATATCTAATGTTTTACATTCTAATCATTCAGCAAGTCAAGTTAGACTCAACTTTGCCTCCAGTAACTCACTAAATGCATTTTTTGGCATAATCACCAATGACTATCATATTGTCATTAATCTAATTAATTCCACATCTACGGTAGTTTGCAATAGTATTTAGTACTATTGATCATTCCTTCCCTTTTGAGAAACAACCTTTCCATTTGCTTCTAGAGCATAATCACCTCCAGGTTCCTTCCTACTTTGTTGGCTGTTCATTCTCAATGTCTCTTGCTTCTCTGTCCTCCTTTACTAGACTTGTGAATATTAGGTTGTGTCTAAGCTAAATGTCCATCCTCTTTGCTCTCTGAATGATGGGTAGGTGATCTGATTTGCTCCTAAGATGTTAATTATCACCTATAATATCACCAATAAATCTAAATATGCAACTTTTGCTGAGACTTTGTTTCTGATTCAGAGCTGTGTAATAGCCTTTGCAGTTCAGTTCAGTTGCTTTTTAGATACCTTCAAATGAACATCTCACTGCTACCTCAACCTAATATATCCAAAACTGTATTCACAATCTTTTTTATTCATTTAAAATGTCAAAACCTATCATTTCTTATAAACTATGTGCTTGATATCCTTCAAAGATTCATCTTCTTCAAGAAGTCCTCCTAAGTTAAATTATAGTATATCTTAATGTGAACATTAAAAAATGGCGATTCTAATTTAAACATATCTAAAGGCTATTAATGTTAAAAAGACAAAACAAACATCTTTCACCTCTTGCAGTGTTTTCTGTTTCAGTAAATGTACTATAATCAACCCAGTTCAACAAGGTTTAGATGTGGTATTTACCTTTCAGACTTGAAGGGTACCCTACTTTTTACCCTACTTTTCCTTTTTGCTTTCTGACTGCTTATCCAATTAAATGAAAAATCACTTTGGATTCTCCCTCTAAATACCTCTTGTATCAATTTGCTTCTTAGTTGACCTTGCCATCACTCTGGTCTAACAACACATCTCCTTACCTGGGCTAGTGCTTCATTAACTAGTGCTAATGTTTCATTCCTTGCCTAGTTAATCTCATGTCTGCTAATCTCAGTAACTAAAGCAAAATTTTAAAATGATATCTGTTTTTGCCATCCTCCTGTCAGTTTCCATTGAACCTGGAAGAAAAGTACAAGAACAAAAACAAAAAACAAAACTTTAAATATAGTATATTAACAAACCAATGTGTGCATGCATGTGTGGAAACAAAACCAAATGCTTTGGAGATGAACAAAAAAGTCACACATCATCCCTTTGTAAAAACCTCATGAAGTTTTTTTTTTTCTCCATGAAATGACAATATTACTTTTATGTACTTTATTGTTCTTGTTTAGCTGGTAAGTCCTGTCCAACTCTTTTGTGACCCCGTAGACTGTATCCTTCTAGGCTCCTCTGTCCATGGGATTTCCCTAGCAAGAATACTGGGGTAGGTTGCCATTTCCTTCTCAAAGGAACTATTCTTATAGAACTCCCCCTTTTTTCCTATTACTATGCACATCTCAGCTTCCATAGGCCTCAGAGACGTGTGGTGTGAAAATAGAAGCAATCTTAAGGGCTGATCCAACTATATACTGGAAAAAAAGGTGTTCAAAGTTCATTGTCAATACATTACCTTAAAATATGTACTCTCATTCTATTAATGTTAAGGGGAACAAATGGCAACTGCCAAAAGTGTTTTGCCCACCATCAAACTCAGGAACACCATTGGTTTTCCCAGTTATGTTCCTAAAATATTTAGCTGTTAAGGAAACCAGAAATCCTTGGACAGTTGTTGGTTTTATGTCTTGGAGCAAGAAAAATCAAGATGGATCAGAAATATGCTGTTATTATTAGAACTAGAGATGTTTTGAAGAAAATACAGGCAATTGAAAGATCAAGTAGAATGCTAAAGAGATTCTTTTCAGTAAGATGTAATAATGGGAGCATCAAACAAGAATAATGAAAATGAAGTCAATCAGGACAAGTGAAGTAACTTGGAAGAACCTCATGGTTTCATAAAGATATTCTACAGAAAATTGTCAATATATACATGTAAGGCGTGATAATGCAGAGTTTGATTATAAGCCTGTACTTTTTATTTGATTAAATAGTGAAATACTATAGGTATTTTTATTTCCTTTGTAAAATATATGGTAGTTTATGCTTCAATATGTTCTTCCTTTATTACATAAGTGAAAATAATTATATAAGATGTGTGAATAAGCCAGTCAGTTTTAAGGTCCTGACCGGACCTTAAAATATCCTGAAAGAAAGACAACTTTGCACACTGAGCCCCTTATTTTATGAGATGAAATGTTCTAATAGCTCTACAGATTACAATAAATTATTAATGAAGAATGTGTACATCTTAAAGTTTCATAGCTAGGTAGGATAATAATAGGATTAAAGTATACCATTATATTACAAAATTTTGTGACAAAAGATACACAGCCCTCAGGATGTCCTTGAACTGATAAGCAAGTACCTGTGATTAGAGCAAGATCTTATGAGGAATATATCAGATTCTGCATTGTCTGCTATTTTTGTTTTGTTTTACTTTATTTTTTATTTGTGGGAATCTAGGACTAGGTATACAACAGCAAAACTAAAAGTTAAAAAAAATTTTAAGGCAAAAATTGGTATATTTATTGAGTTAGAATCAATAATTATTACATTCAGTTAATAATATTGCAAGTTTACAAGTTCGTATTCATTGTAACATTGCATATAGGTTTTGTGTTTAATAGATATAGAACATTTAGTGGACCAACCATCTTAGACATAATTTTAATGAACTCTTTAGAAAATTTTAAGTTTTCAAATAGATTTAAATATTGGAGACACTTATGTTTCTTTATTGTGTAAGTGGGACACATATTTAGAAAATAATCAGTTGTCAGTATTTAAAGAAGTTTATTCTTTCATTTGACAAATGATAGTATTTTTCTTTCTACCTAGATTGGTTTCCCCTTTATTCCTCTGGACTAAGTACTTCTCATCCTTCAAAATCCAGTTCAGCAACACCAAATCCTTCTTGAATCCCCCATGAAACCAAGTTAACTCTTTTCCTCAATACTTTGATGGCACATTATGTATATTAATAGTTTATAACATCACACTATATTATAACTTGTGTTGTATCTTCCAACCTCCTGATAGGCAATATCTTGAAACCAAAAGTGTTACTGCCTTATAATTCCAAAGTATTAAAAAATGCCTAACTCATGTATGTGTTTTAAATATTTATTAAAAGAATGTTTAAAACAAACATTTTAATATATTAATATATTGAATTCTTTCAGGTTATATTGCTCACAGAAAGCCATTTCAGTTTAAAGTTAAGAAATTCAATGTATTTTGGCTTCATTAAATAGTTTTCCTCTAAAATTTTTAATTGGAGGATCATTGCTTTACAATGTTGTGTTTATTTCTGCCATACAACAATGTGAATCAACCCTAAGCATGCATACACTCCCTTCCTCTTAAGCTTCCCTCCCACCTCCCAACAGATTATCGGAGAGCCCCAGGCTGAGCTCCCTGTGTTACACAGCAGCTGCCCACTAGCTATCTGTTTTACACATGGTGCTGTGTATATTTTAATGCTGCTCTCTCAATTTTTCCCATCCTCTCCTTCCTCTGTTGTGTCACAATTCCATTCTCTACATCTGCGTCTCAGTTCCTTCCCTGCAGATAGATTCATCAGTACCATTTCTCTAGATACCATATATATGTGTTAATATACAATATTATTTTTATCTTTCTGACTTACTTCACTCTGTATAAGAGGCTCTAGGTTTGTCCACCTCAGTTCAGCTGACTCAAATTTGTTCCTTTCTATTGCTGAATAATACTCCATTGCTTATATATAACGCATTTCTTTACCCATTCATCTGTCAATGGACATCTGGGTTGCTTCCATGTCCTGGCCATTGTAAGCAGTGCTGCCATGAACATTGTGGTACAGGTGTCATTTTGAATTATGTTTTCTCAGGGTATATGCCCAGTAGTGTGATTGCTGGGTCATATGGTAGTTTTCTTCCTAGTTTTTAAAGGAATCTCCATACTGTTCTCCATAGTGACTATACTCATTTACATCCCCACAGGAGAGCAAGAGAGTTCCTTTTTCTACATATCCTCTCCAGCATGTATTGTTTGTAGATATTTTGGTGATAGCCATTATAACTAGTATGAGGTGATGCCCCATTGTAGTTTTGATTTGCATTTCTGTAATGATGAACAATATTGAGCATCTTTTCATGTGTGTGTTATTATGTCATCTTGGGAGAAATGTCTGCTTAGGTCTTCCACTCATTTTTGATTGGGTGGTTTGTTTTTCTGATGTTAAGCTGCATGAGCTGCTTGTATATTCTGAAGAGAAAGCATTTCCTCTAAGATCAGGGACAAGACAGGGGTACCCACTCTCACCATCATTATTGAACATAGTTTTGGAAGGCCTAGCCACAACAGTCAGAGAAAAAAAAAAAGAAAAGAATCCAGATTGGAAAAGAAGAAATAAAACTCTCAGTCTTTGCAGATGACATGATGCTATACATAGAAAACTCTAAAGATACCACCAGAAAATTACTAAAACTAATAAATGAATTTATTAATAGTAACATCACTGGATACAAAATTAATACACAGAAATCCCTTCCATTCCTATACACTAACAACAAAAAATCAGAAAGAGAAGGAAACAATCCCATTCACTATCTCAACAAAAATAATAAAATACCCATGAATAAATCTACCTAAGGAGGTAAAAGACACTGTATGTAAAAAACTATGACACTGATGAAGGAAATCAAAGACAATATAAACAGAGAGATATATTGTGTTCTTGGATTGGAACAGTCAATATTGTGAAAATGATAATACTACCCAAAACAATCTACAAATTTATTGCAGTCCATGTCAAGTTACAAATGGCATTTTTCACAGAACTAGAACAACAACAAAAGTAATGTACAATATTTGGAAACACAAAAGACTCTTAACAACCAAAGCAATCTTGAGAAAGAAAAATGTAGCTGGAGAAATCAGTTTACCTGTCTATAATTTCAGACTATAATACAAAGTAACAGCAATTAACACAGTACTGTACTGGGGACGGAGGAGCCTGGTAGGCTGCAGTCCGTGGGGTCGCGAAGAGTCGGACACTACTGAGCGACTTCATTTTCACTTTTCACTTTTATGCATTGGAGAAGGAAATGGCAACCCACTCCAGTGTTCTTGCCTAGAGAATCCCAGGGATGGGGTCGCACAGAGTCAGACACTACTGAAGTGATTTAGCATTTCTGGTACATTTCTGGTAAAAAAACAGAAATGTAGATCAGTGGAACAAGATAGAAAGCTCAAAGATAAAGCCTATGGGCACCTTATCTTTGACAAAGAAGGCAAGAATATACAATGGAGAAAAGACAGCCTCTTTAGTAAGTGGTGGTGAGAAAATTGGACAGCTACATGTAAAAGAATGAAATTAGAATACTTCCTAATTCACACCACACACAAAAATAAACTCAGAATGGATTAAAGATCTAAATGTAAGGCCAGAAACTATAAAGCTCTTAGAGGAAAACATAGGCAGAACACTCTTTGACATAAATCACAGCAGGATTCTCCTTGACCCACCTTCAGAGTAATGGAAATAGAACCAAAAATAAACAAAAGAAAACTAGTTGAAAGTTTTGAATAGCAGAGAAAACTATAAACAAGATGAAAAGACAGTTCTCAGAATGAGAGAAAATAATTGCAAATGAAGCAACTGACCATACATATATATATACATACACACATATATACATATATAAATAATTTGTTTTGTAACTGTTAAAAGCTGAAATCAGATAAATAAAACAGGCCTTATGTTGTTTAGTTTTAAGTCATGTCTGACTCTTTTGCATCCCTGTATCTGTAACCTGCTGGGCTCCCCTGTCCATGGGATTCTTCAGGCAAGAATACTGGAGTGGATTGCCATAAATGCTGTCAAATAGTTGTATTGTGACATTTAAGTCATTTATTAAATTCTGTTGTTAAAAAGTTTACCATAGGTAACCTAAATTTAAGATAATTCCTAGTTTTTTGTCCATTCCTCATTTTTGTCATATCATATTTCAAGGATGACCCACATTCATATACATCTAGACTATGAAATAGAGATTTTAAGCTATCCAGTGAGGACTATTCATAGGTGACAGTATCTCCATAACAACATAATCACTTTGAATGTAATTCTGATAATACATTTTATTTCTTTATTTATTTCATCATAGGTGACCCAAGGCAGCTGAGAGTAACAATAAAATGATGTGGTAATAACTCTTCCTACACACCCTAGTCAATGATAGCATTCCTGTTTGTGTAAGAGTGGTCTTCACAGTAACGGCACATACTCTCAGGTTATTGGAGAGCTGCTTTGTAAGTATATCTTATAAAGTAGACTGTAATTTTTATGTTGAATACCTTCATACTTCAGTGAGTCCTAACCACTAATATAGCATGAATGCACAAACAGAGAACAAATCATTCATATTTCTGTTACTAAAACAGTTAAGTGGCAAAATGGCCTAGGTGATAGTTTTCACTCTACAGACAATTTATTTAATCTTAAGAAGCAATTTGACTTAACCGCAAAGTATGATATAAAACAAACTTTCAATTAAAATAATCAACTTCTAAATTGTAATGTATATTGTTCAGATATTGTATTCTCACTTAAGGAAATATTTAAAATTTTGAATTATATTTTTTTGTCCTCTAAATGCTTCTTTTTAGTGGCTTTTGCTTTCTTTGTCTCTCTCTTCTTCTCTTTCCTGTATATACATGAAATGCTGTTTCATGTATATATTTTACTAATGAGATAAACTTCTGAGAAATGAAATAAAAATATTTTCACTTACCATAGTTGATAAGGTTTGCTATCATTTTTGAAACTGCATTACAAATCTTTTGTAACAAAAGTAAACATCTACAGTGTCAGTTTCTATAATATAGATGGGATTTTTCTTATTATTCAAGGTAATCTTTTCATAATATGTGAAATGACATCACAGATATTTCTTCTCTAAAATTATATCACTCAACAATACAATCTGTGTTTTTATGTCAGAAAAGTGTCAGTTTAGTTTAACATTATTTTAGAAGCTCATTGAGAGATAGATAACATGGAAACTACTAGCAATGTGAAAATATATTCGAAATATTTCAGAGAACCTCTTTAAGACAAATGATAATGAGTTTAATACTAGAAAGCAAGTTATAGCTTCTCAGTGGCGTGTTGGGTAAGAAAAGGAAATGTAATGGACAAACAGAAAACACTTTCTGAAGATATAATGTGTACTTAATATTTTAATATCTAAGACTGTTGAAAGAAAAATAGAAGTGCTGAAGCTTAGACATAAGAAAATTGCAGGATATTTGACATAGAAACCGTATTTATTAAAAAATAAAACTAAAAAGCTAAAATAAAGCTAAAAAACTAGAAAAAATCCTGAAGTTATAATAAAATCATATTGGCATGTATACATATACATGTGTATGCACAAAGGGATGCTCATTAGATAGGTAAATACAATTAGATATTCTAAAAAGCAGTTTACATTTATAAGAATTAACTATCTTCTTTTACTAAAATGTACAGTTTTAACTGAAAATTTGCAGTGACTATTGTCCTATATTAAGGATTCAAAGATGAATCAGGTCAAATTCTTACACAGAAAGAAATGACTATTACAAGTGGATGCTTAATACCATATTTAGGAATTATTGTAATTCATTATTTTGAAAGATGCCACTGAACTGTAATTAAAATATTATGGTTATAGTCTAATAGATCTAATGGTGAAGAAAATTGGGGGGAGTTTCATAAATAAGTTTCATCTGCAATATCTCTTCACAAAGTAAGACTTCTCATTTGGCAGCTAATGAGAAAAAGTGTTTAGAAACTGGAATGAGGTCTGTAGAGGTAACCTTAAAGAATCACAGTTATTTAAAATGTTCAGATAACATAGAGTACATGAAACACTGCAGAGCTGAAGTTGAATATTCAGGGATCGAACCATGAAAATTTTCATATTTCATGCATGTGTGCTAAGTTGCTTCAGTTACGTCTGACTGTTTGTGACTCTGTGGGCTGTATAGCCTGCCAGGGTCCTCTATCTATGGGATTCTCCAGGCAAGAATACTGGAGTGGGTTGTCATGCCCTCATCCAGGGAATCTTCCTAACCCAGGGATTGAACCTGTGTCTCTCATTTCTCCTGAATTGGCAGGCAGGTTCTCTACCACTAGGTGCCACCTGGGAAGCCCTTCATTTTTCACATGCCACAACAAATAATGCTATCATGTAGTCAAGGAGATGTCTTTCACAATTTCAAGCACAATCTGTGTATTGCATATTTTAGCCCTGTGGAGGATTTATTTATGAGGCTTGCCAAAAACTTGGAATCATTTGAGAAATTCATGGAGGGAAAGAATTAATGCAAAATATATTTAATAAGAAGGATGGTCAACTTGGAATTAATTAAACATGGTAAATGAAAGAGAAGAAGAATTTAAGGATAACTGTGATTGTACATTTGATCTCTCAAGATGACCTGGAGAACTAAGTAAATTATGAATTTTTTTCCCCCAAGACTTATGAGCAATGAATAGGCACCTCAGGAAATTAATTTGAGTAAATTTATTTTATTTTCCATACTGCTTATTGGTTTTAACATTTTAAACCAGCAGAATAACTTGATTACAAAAGGCTGTAGGTCAGGGCTTGTGGAATTCCCCTCATTGAAGCAGCATGCAGATAGACTGACTTTGTACCATGTATCTCTTTCTGGCCCATAATGTGAATCCCTTCACATGAATTTATATAATTTTGAGTTAAAATGTACAAGTGGATAGTTTGCACTGTATTATACACATCCCATATACACTGCATTGTATATATTCCCATACATAAATATATATACTTGCATATTATATGTGTGTATGTATGTGTATACACATATATGTATATACACACTTATATCCATATGTGTGTGCATATTATATGTGTGGTATACATATATGTACATGTATATATACACTTATATCCATATATGTGGATCCATATATCTAGACTTTAGTATGAATCAATTACCCTTCTATACACTAAGGCATGTATACATGTACATATGCATGTATGTATATTTTAAAATTTCACGTGTAATATATATTTATATTCATATTCTTGTACTTTTAAACAAACATATAGTCTCTCTTTTGGGTTAAATTACTTATAAGTCACAATTACAAAAATTAGGTCATATGTTTTTAGTCAGACTAAGATCAGTTCAGACTTTATTAGTATTGACTAACTACTGTTATATACACTAAGGCATGGCATCATCCCATTTCATTGTTAAATATCTGGCATTAGGTATATTTACTCCTAACTGTTAAGATATAATACTTGTACTCAGCCATTATTTATATAATAACATCCATACTTTGGGTTAATGATATTTGTTACACAAAATTTCTTTGTAGACAATATTGTTTCATTGTTATCTATGTTATCTGTTGTTAGCTGTGATGCACATAATTGTAACAAATGAATTTAGTTTGGCATGATTTTATAAGGCTACACAGAAGAGTGAAAGTTGAATTATTCTGTCAGATGAATCAAGCATCAGGTGATGTAGAGTTTACACGAAATTAATCAGAACAAGAATCTTTTTACCACTTTATACCCATATTATCAGCCAATTCAATTGTGTCAAGCTTTTTGTTTTTCTTATCCATACAGCTAGGCCAACAGTTTTTAACTGTGCTCACAAATTAATTTTTTGAAGATAGTTTAAGCTTGAATTTTCAAGGTATGATTGATAAATGTACTAAAAATAGTTGCAAACACTCATTAACCAGGAAAACTATTAACAAGTAAACGTCTTAGCTGTTATCATTAGCCATTAAATGAGAAAAGTGATAGTAAATTTCAAGGAATTTTTCTTGTGCTAAGATTAAATCTACATGGAAAGTAATACCTATCTCTTCCATACATGAGCACAATAATCCTCAGTAAATTTAGTATGTGAGTAAAACATGCTACCTTGTTTTGAAATGAAAAAAAACTTGAGTAATTTGATGACCACAATCATTAAACCTATTTGATTTTTATTTTTTAATCTTGCTTTAAAATTCATTACATGCTGTGGTTATATCATGTTAAATAAAATTGAGCAGTGCAGCAATTGAGAGCAGAACAATAAAAAAAAGAACAGTCAAGAAAGTAAAATAAAGTAAAATAAAATAAAATGTCAGAAGGCAGCAGCTATTTTCTATTTACTTATGAAAAATGGTATATAATTTAGCATAAATATTTGAGAAAAAATTGAATGCCTTTCATATAATGCTGCTTTTATGAGATATATTAGTTTTATAATTCAGTTAAATTCCATGTAAAGGATTTTTATCTAGTATTTAATAGTTGTGCTGTGCTGTGCTTGGTCGCTCAGTCATGTCTGACTCTTTGTGACCCCATGGACTGTAATCTGCCAGGCTCCTCTGTCCACAGGGATTCTCCAGGCAAGAATACTGGAGTGGGTTGTCATATGCCGTCCTCCAGGGGATCTTCCCAACCCAGGGATTGAACCCAGGTCTCCTACATTGCAGGTGGATTCACCATCATATGAGCCACAGGGAAGCCCAAGAATACTGGAGTGGGTAGCCTATCCCTTCTCCAGGGGATCTTCCCAACCCAGAAATCCAACTGCCATCTCCTGCATTCAGACAGATTCTTTTCTTTTTTTTTTGCAGGCAGATTCTTTACCAGCTGAGCTACCAGGGAGAGGTTCAAAATTATAGATACTTTCTAATTAACATCCATTCTCCATTCTTTTGCTACTTATTGAAAATTAAATGATCAATTTTATATATAGTTTTACAATAGACATCATAACTTCATTTCCTTAAGGAATTATAGACTAAATATTTCTGATCACTCGTTTTTAAAAAATAATTTGATATGATTTACATATTGTTTAAAGTAAAAAATACTTACAAAGCTTGTTTTAGATTAGTCTGTTACTCAGCTACATATCTGATAAACATAGTAAAAGGTTGATTTTGTATTCCAAATTTTAAAAGACATTAACAGAGAAGCAAGTAATAGAAGACAAAGATTAGCCTGTACCATTGCCTGGACATACATTCATCCTTCTTAATATAATATCAGTCAGATTTTAGGAGGTGATTCTATAGTCAAAGTTTATTTAAAGGTTAGACTTAAAACAAGAATCACCTTAGCTTCAGTCCTAGAAATACTTAATTTTTTTTGTTTTAGTTTAACATAAGGATTTTACATTTGACTTGAACCATTTACTTGACATATTTGATTTTAATCTAAGACAAAAACTATATGTATTTTCCCAAACTTCTCTTCAAGAAAAAGTATTTCTCCCCTTTAGCGTTGTTTTTCATTGTTTATGTTAGTGCGTGCAAAGTGATTACCTTTAAGTCTGGTATGTAGCAAGATCTTAAAATTATTAGCTGTTGATTTTGTGATATCACTAAGGATGCCTTTTTCAATATTATGTCTTACTAAGTGCACTATAACTAGAGACCTAATAAATATATATTTCCCTGCTTTAAAATTCTCTAATCATCACAGATAATTTTACTAAACAGAATGCAGTTTTGAAAACAATTACTCCAGATATTTCAACATAGACACTCTAAGAAAATGTTTTAAAAGGTATTGGAAGTCTAAGAACGCAAAAAAGGAAATACTGAGGTAAGGAGATACAAGGTTGAGATACGAGATATCAGGCTATCTGTGTTTGCTAATTGGTCTTACCAAAAGAAAGGAACTTTCTCTTATCTTCATGGCAAGAAATACTTTTACAACTGTGCTCGCTTCAGCAGCACATATACAACTTCAAGCAAGACACTCATGGAAATTAGGATTCTACCCTCTCTTAGAGAGGAAAGAATATAGCAGTCTTCCTTAATAACTACATTTCAAGAGATGGCTCCCAGGTGCTTAAGAAAGATAGTCCTGGGTTATGAAACCAGCAAGGTACCTAAGAGATAGTGGGTTGGCCAAAAAGTTTATTCAGGTTCTTCCTTAAGATGTTATGGAAAAACCAGAATGAACTTTTGACCACGCAGTATTTAAGAAATTGTGATAGTTATAGATATTATTCAGTCTTAAAAAAAAAAGAGAGATCTTGCCATTTGCAGCAATATGATGAACCTGAAAGTATGCTAAGTCAACCAAGGCAGACATAAAAAATAAAGAACTACAGGATCCCACATATTCAGAAATTAAAAATGCTGAATACATAGAAGCAGAGGGTGGAATGGTGGTTACCAAGACAGGGAGGTGGGGGAATCAGGGAGATGTTCATCATCACAGTAAAAAGGGTAAAAAGTTATAATTTTGCAGGATGAATAAATCCAGAGACCTAAGGTACAACACAATGACTACAGTTTATAATACCATACTATATACTGGACATTTGCTAAGATAGATTTCCTGTGCTCTCATCACACATACACACACACAAAGATAAGATAATATGTTAATTAACTTGACTATATGACTATGAGAATCATTTCATTATGTGCATGTCTATCAAACCATCATGTGGTACATTTGAAATATATATATATATAGATAGTTTTTATTTTAAAGAGTAAAAGAAACCAGGAAGAACAAAAAGGAAGCATGACACAAGATCCTTGCCCTCAAGATGTTTACTGTATAATCAGAGTGAAAGGAAGAACTTACTGATGGTCAAAGACACATGGACCATGGAATTAACTGTAAATTATAAAGTAGAAAATTAGAGTAAACTGGATGTTGCTGGAAAATAGAAAGATTTATATCCCCAAAACGACAGAGAATAAATTATAATTTTAAGTTTTCTATGGTAAATGCTCTTAAAAAAGGGAGAGGGACCTCTGTGGTTCAGGCCATCTGGATTTTGTAAGGGCAGGTGTGAGAGGTAAGTCAGGAGGCTAGAAAAGGAAAGAAATCTGTCTGAAGTTTAGTTAAACTTGGGGAAATTAAGGCCGTTTTGGTGAACATATGCTTGTTTTCATTAAACATTTTATGGAGTGATAATGTATAACTAACTGACGCACCCAATGTCTTGAAAATCATGACTGATTGCCTTGTGGTGATCCATTAGTTCCTTTTTCCTTCCTCTCTTTTCTTTCATAGTTGACCATCAAAACTACTAACTAAATTTAAATACGTTGACAGAGAGTGTGTTTGCTTGGGTTTGTAAAGTGGTAGAGACAATATGTTACTTATTTTGAAAGGTTTTCAAGATAATTTACTGTGGATAATTATTGCTGACAGTATATTAATTTGAATACAAATTCAGATAAATAACTTTTTAAGATACTTACCGAACTCCTCTAAGGGAAAAATAACTGTTTGGATAAAATGATAGAAAATCTTTAAAATCAAATAGACTCTATAGAAATGATTATTTCTGTGATTTGAAAATTACCTCATTGGATTTTAATAAGAAGATTATTTTTTTCAGTGCACAATTCATTATAGTCTTATATACAAACAAAAGACTTTCAAAGTCCAATTACTTGAGCAACTTTTGCTTTTTCCATACAGTTCATAAAGGAAAAGTAAATTTTATTAACATTCTAGTTTAATTTTTGACATATATACATCTTCATCACTGAATGAATGAATATTGAAATGTCAAAGCACAAACACATCACACAAATAATTGTAAGTAATTCTGTGCTTTTTTTTTCAGACTAAAGTATGAGCGCCCATTCTCAGCTTCTCCCAGCAGGAGTAAAATCTCTTAGTTCTATCTTACTCCAGCTTGTTTTCACCTCAGGAGGCCATAAATACCGCGACAAAACTGTAAACTTCCAGAGAAGGACAGGGCTTGAGGTTGTATTATGCACGGCTTTTACAGAGCTTTGTGGATCAACTGAAGTTCAGAAAGACTGTAGTGAAGAAAAATTTGGTAAGATGTCAGAGACTGTAAAGTTAGAATGAGATCAGCCACAAAGGATAAGCCTGTTCCTCCTATTCAAGATCTAATCACAGCAGAGCATTCAAACTTAAGCCTGGATATTTTGGTTTGTGTTCTCAGGGTTACAACTCAGGGCTTTATATTATAGATATCATAGCTTAGACATTCTCAGTGTAATTTTCTATTGATAAGTGGCTTGCGGAAAGTAATTTTCTGATAAAAGGAAATAACCCTTCAAAATCTCTTATGCAGTCATAAGAACTAAGGTTTTTTTTAATCAGAAATATACATCCAGGTATTCAGAGGACAAAGGAATAACCAGTCTAAGCAACCCCTCATATACAAGGCAAGATATTTAAGTATTTGCTCCCATGGTATGTGGCAAGCCATACCTACTGTGGAATGCAGTTCTTTAAAACCATTGCTTGGTTCCTTCTGGGTAACTGGGTGGGGCGGGAGGAATGCTCGTATTGAAGAAGATTAACTGGTAAAGTATACAGTCATCCTGTGAACAAGCATAAGAGCCAAAGTATGAGACAGGTGTTCAGTGTTATTTTAGAGTCTATTGTCATTGTGTTTGTGTTCCCTCCACACTTTTGAGTGTACAGATGTTTTATTATTCCCCATTCACTGGGTGATCTCCTCGAAGTTGCATCTTTATAGAGTGGAACCCAGTTTTTTTGATCATTTGCTTCAGTGAGGATAGGTACTAAGTGCTTGTTAAGTTCACCTGTTTCTTTTTAGTAAATTTAGTTTCAGTTCACTTTAGTTCAGTTGCTCAGTCATGTTCAACTATTTGCAACCCCATGGACCACAGCATGCCAGGCCTCCCTGTCCATCACCAACTCCCAGAGTTTATCCCAACTCATGTCCATTGAGTCAGTGATGCCATCCAACCATCTCATCCTCTGTCGTCTCCTTCTCCTCCTGCCTTCAATCCTCCCCAGCATCAGGGTCTTTTCAAATGAGTCAGTTCTTCGCATCGGGTTGCTAATGTATTAGAGTTTCAGCTTCAACATCAGTCCTTCCAATGAACACTCAGGACTGATCTCCTTTAGGATGGACTGGTTGGATCTCCCCGCAGTCCAAGGGACTTTCAAAAGTCTTCTCCAACACCACAGTTCAAAAGCATCAATTCTTCAGTGCTCGGCTTTCTTTATAGTCCAACTCTCACATCCATACATGACCACTGGAAAACCCATAGCCTTGACTAGATGGACCTTTGTTGGCAAAGTAATGTCTCTGCTTTTTAATGTGCTGTCTAGGTTGGTCGTAACTTTCCTTCCAAGGAGTAAGCATCTTTTAATTTCTTGGCTGCAGTCACCATCTCAGTGATTTTGGAGCCCCCAAAAATAAAGTCTGTACTATTTCCACTGTTTAGCAGCATATAAAAAGCTTCTGTGATTGATTAAAAAAAGGTTATGACTGTTAAATAATCAAAATATTTATCACATAATTAATTATATTTATGTATGAATATGTAAAATATCATAGTATGGGCTTCCATGGTGGCACAGACAGTAAAGAATCTACCTGCAATGCAGGAGACCTGGGTTCAATCCCTGGGTCAGGAAGATACCCTGGAGGTGGAACTTGCAACCCACTTCAGTAGTCTTGCCTGGAGAATTCCATGGACAGAGGGGCCTGGTGGGCTCTAGTCCATGGGGTTGCAAAGAGTCGGACTCAACTGAGTGACTAACACACACATATCACAGTATACGTGTATGAAAGTCTCATAATGTGAGTAGCATTCCTTTATGACAGGTTTTTGTTAAAAAATGAAGTAATCTTAAAAATCATTTAGAAATAAAAGCAGAATGGAGTATTTTGTTTTGTTAACATGTTATGGAGCCAAGTCAAGTAGTGATATTATGACAATCCTCTGAAAATTTTTCTATAGATGTATTACAATAACATCAATATCCTAATAGGCTTTTTTGAATAAAAAGATTAAGATTTATCTAAATTAGTAAATAATCTAGAAGAGTCAAAAATTGTTTAAATTAAGATCAAATTTGAGGACTTATGCATATTGATTTCATGAAATATTATAAAGCTACAGTAATCAAGGCAGGTGGTATGGGCATAAGAATAGACACATGTATCAGTGGAATGGACTGTAAAAAGAGACTCTGACTTCTGTGGTCTGTTGGTTTTCAAAAAGTCATGGAAGTAATTGCATGAAGAAAAGCACTGGAAATGTTTTGTATAAATATATGAATATCTGCAACCTACCTCCCAAAGATTTTAGATACGGAGATCCAAGTTAAGGCTCCCAGATTTACATTTTTACTTTCCAGGAATACTCATTTAAAAAAAAAAAAAAAAACTTTTTGGGGGAGGGGGAAGTCAGGGAGAGAAACTAAGGTTTAGTCAAAATAGTATGAGAAAAAAAAAAAATAGTATGAGATGCCTTGTGGGTTATTTCAACTATCTTTTATCTTTCATTCCATCCCAAGCACAGCTAAAACAGTCATAAATACAGATGTGTTGTGGGCAGTTTTAGAACTTTCCATAAACTGACTGCACAAACTGGGCTTTGAGTTGTCCCCTGTTCTATCTTTTTATGTTCCTTAGGGTTGAAGTTAGTCTCTCATCCTTCTGGTTCCACATTCATCCCGTTAAGAGTTTATCTCTACATATCAACTCCTGTCTAGATTCAAGCAATACTCTCTTTACACATTTAATCCAATCCTTCCCTAAAGTGTTATGGATCCTATTATTCTCCAGATGCTTCAAAGTCTTTTATTTCAGTCACAGGAAAACACAAAATGCTTACGCTGAACCAGAAGACCCTACATGATCTGTCCCCACTCCCTGCGCCCAAGACCCTCCCACACTGTTCTCCCTCCTTCAGCCATACTTGCCTTTCTGTTATTCCTCCAACTTCCACAACATGCTTCACTTGTTATTCCCTCTGGAATGTTCTCAAAGATGTTAAGGAAGTTACTGCTGTATGAAACAGTTCAGAATTATTAAGTGTCTACTCAGATATGCTTTCCTGAACCATTCTGTCTAAAATAATCTCACCTAGAACTGGCTGCATGATTTGCGGAGCTCTGAGTAAAAGTGTAATATGTGGCCCCTTGTTTAAAATGGTTAAGAATTTCAAGACAGTAAAGGGAGAGCATTAAGCCAAACACAGAGCCCTTCTGAATGCCTGGCCCTGGTGACTACACAGGTTAAATGGCCATGAAACTGACTGTGCCCTCACCTCATCCCAGTTTTTCTTTTAGCCTCTTACTTTAGTCTGACTCACATCCCCTAGTGGCATAGAGTGTGTCATTTGTGTTATTTATTATCTCCAGTTGACAGGCCAAAGATAGTTCTTTCTCTGTTGCCACATTCATAACACTTTAAGCAGTCCTACAAGTAGTGGACAAACAGAAAATACTTGTAGATTGAATAAGTGAGCCAACAACACATAACTTCTAAATCACACGTTTGTATTACTATTTTTTCCTATGCTATCATAATTGGGAAAATTCATGGTGGAGTTTTTTTAAGGATTAATTATAATTTAATGTAAGACAGTAGTGTATCATTCTTCATTAATTATGGTTAAAACAATATTGTAATTAAGTATCTGAAAATTATTTTATTTAAAAGCTCTCATTTTAGATAGAAATCTGAAATTACACATTGTTATAAAAGATTTAAAATGTCTTCTACTGACATTCAAATGTAAAGTTTCAGGCTAGCCTTTATTTTAACTTTAAAAATTCAAAAGATGTGAGTACTGCAATAGAGTATAAAGTGATACATTCAATTCCCATCGGAATCCAATCTTACAGATCGTAGCTGTAGGGCATTTTTATTAACTTTGCTTGAATACATCTCTTCTGTTGGTTTTAGTCTTTGTGAAAGTTTTTAATTTCATAAGAAAGTAAACCTTTTAGTATTAAAGCGAGTAGACTATATGATTTCTATCAGTCCCTTAGGTAATATATTTCTCAAGTTTCTGAATAATTATGACCTTGAAGATGATGATAAACCAGACAGAATCTACAAGGATTTAAAGCTTTTAGAGTTTTATACCCTTGCTCTGGCTGCATGTCTCCATGACAAATCTGCTTGTGGTTTGAATGAAGATTAAATACGTCCTACATTAGAGAGCATTGCTTCTGCTATTCTCATCCAAGTAACAATGAAATGATAGCATAATTTCAATTCTTATGACTATTTCTCATGTAAATCTTAATATAGTAAATTTATATAATTTATATTGGTAAAAGTTTATAAAATCATTAATTTTATGTGTATTAAGTCAGTTAGAATGTTGTATTATAGTCTAATATCTGTAGCAAACTTTTAAGGAGTAGACAGGTAGAAAAATGGTTAACTTACACATATATATGTGTGTGTGTATATTAATATATGTATAAATATATGCATATATGTGCATCAGTTCAGCCGCTCAGTTATGTCCAACTCTGCAACTCCATGGACTGCAGCATGCGAGGCTTCCCTGTTGATTACCAACTCCTGGATCTTGCTCAAACTCATATCCTTCGATTGGTGGTGCCATCTAACCGTCTCATCTGCTGTTGTCTCCTCCTCCTGCCTTCAATCTTTGCCAGCATCAGGGTCTTTCCAATGAGTCAGCTCTTCACATCAGGTGCCCGAAGTGTTGGCGCTTCAGCATCAGTCCTTCCAATGAATATTCAGGATTGATTTCCTTTAAGATAGACTGGTTTGATCTCCTTGCAGTCCAAGGGACTCTCAAGAGTCTTCTCCAACACCACAGTTCAAAAGCATCAATTCTTTGGTGCTCAACTTTCTTTATGGTCCAACTCTCATATCCATACATGACTAATGGAAAAACCAAAGCTTTGACTATATGGGCCTTTGTTGGTAGAGTAATATCTCTGCTTTTTAATATTCTGTCTAGGTCGGTCATAGCTTTTCTTCAAAGAAGCAAACGTCTTTTAATTTCATGGCTCCAGTCATCATTTGCAGTGATTTTGGAGCCCTCCAAAATAAAGTCTGTCACTATTTCCATTGTTTCCCCATCTATTTACCATGAACTGATGGGACTGGATGCCATGATCTTAGTTTCTTGAATATTAAGTTTTAAGCCAAATTTTTCACTCTCCTCTTTCACTTTCATTAAAAGGCTCTTCAGTTCCCCTTTGCTTTCTGACATAAGGGTGGTGTCATCTGCACATCTGAGGTTATTGAAGCAAATTTATCTGCCTATGAATAGTATATGTATGTGTGTATATATATATATATATATATACATACACACACATATATGTGTGTGTGTGTGTGTGTGTGTATAGGTATATTATTTTCTCCCATTCTGAGGGCTGTCTTTTCACCTTGCTTATAGTTTCCTTCATTGTACAAAAGCTTTTAAGTTTAATTAGGTCCCATTTGTTTATTTTTGTTTTTATTTCCATTACTGTGGGAGGTGGGTCATAGAAGTTATTGCTGTGATTTATGTTCGAGAGTGTTCTGCTTATGTTTCCTATGAGTTTTATAGTTCTGGTCTTATATTTAGATCTTTAATCCATTTTGAGTTTGTTTTTGTGTATGGTGTTGTAAAGTGTTCTAGTTTCATTCTTTTACACATGGTTGACCAGTTTTCTAAAATGTCAACATAATATCTTAATCTCTATTATTCTTCCCATAAAGAATTGATATACATGATCCCAAAAGCTCTGAGTATGATAAAAGAAGCATATGGCGCTGCATCATTGTTCCTTGGTCTTCTCATCCTCAGTTGTTCTGGGGGGAGGGGAGAAGTCTTTATTGTTGTTTGTTTTCCTAACACAGCTACCTATAATCATCTATTGATTTGCTGCTTCTTTGCTTCTTTGTATTAACGTAACACTGGTCAGGGATTTGTTTTCTTTGTGTGACAGGCATACAAAATCTAGCTCTCTCATAAGGATGCACTGATGACTCTTGGAGGATCTTAGGAAGTCTCCATGAACAGATACTAATGTAGGAAGTATGTCCAGAGCTTAGTTACAATACTTAGAGACATGCATGGTCACTTTCATTCCATTTGGAATTCAGGCTCTCCTGACCTGGTATATGTCCATATGACTTTGAGGAAAAGTATATATTGCTCATCAGCCAAACATCTACAATGCGAGCAGCTTCACTAGGACTTTCTGTCTCAGCTTAGTTCTCTGTCTTCCTGATTTTTCCACATTTCAGCATTTTTCAGACCAATGATAAACACCAGCACCTTTCTCACAGTTCCATTTTATGCAGTTGAATGACAAAAACTGACAATAAATTCCTTCTTAATGGTGAGGCCAAAGCTAAAGAATCATTTCTATGGCATAATTTCTATATATATATCATAAGAGTTCTTTCTTACTGTCTGATATGATCATATACTTTTTGATATCATACTAATAGTATTTCTTTAAACTCTGTCTGGAGAATTTACAATGGCGAATTTAATCGTTTGTTCTCAATACAGTGCTATCACCAGTATAATCCCTTTACTTTTAATGCAAAAGATAGAAGATGTCTCAAGTGTGTTTATTTATATTCACCTGTTTAAAAACCTTGCAGTTTCACTTACCTAGTGATTTCATTCAGAATTAAGCATAACCAATTCATAAAATATGGGAAAATTTGATGGCAATAAAAGTAATATATGTGTACCCTCAAATTATACTTCTGTCATAAGCAACAACAGAGTACAATAGTTACATAGTAAATTACACAAAAAAATTTATTGAAAATCAAAACAGTACCATAATTTCTTAAACGAGAAACCCAGGTTCAATTAAAGACAAAGATACCTAACTGTAGTCGTAAGTTTGGAGGGCAACCCGATAGATCCTCCTGTCAGCTGCACAAAGAGAAAAATTCTGTTCTTTAGACTCCTCTTCATTAATTACCCTGCCCCTGCTATTTAGTTTTTGATTTAATTTTTAAAAATTTTATCTCTGATTACACATCCAGAGATATCATTGTGTTAGGTAGTTAAAATAGGAAAAAGGAGTGTAGAATGGCGGTGGCTAAAAGACAAGGAAGGGAAAAGCCTGCAAAAATAGAACAAAGGAAAGTCCAAGGACTGGAGTAGGACCTCACGTAGAACAAACAGCACTCCTGGCTAGCCCAATTTTACATAGGCCAGGCCCAGGGGGAGGAAAAAACATATAAAAAGAGGAGCCTCTTGGGGCTCTCTCTTCTCTTCGAGTCTTTTGGGTTGGCATGCCCTCAGCATGCCTCGAGGATGTCTTTTCCTTTTATTTTCTAAATAAAACTGAGCTGTAACACGGAGCTGTAACACTGATCTGTCCAAGAGCTGTAACCTGTCTGTCCAAGAGCTGAGAGCTGTAACACGTTCTGTCTGAGAACTGAGACATGTTCTCTCTGAAGGCTTTAACATCCGTTGCTTCAAATTTTTGCTGTGACGAGACAGAACCAAGGAAATTACACACTCCCCTGACAATTGTAATGTTACTTAACAGCTGAAAAATGTGTTAAGTTTAAGAAAAATATGTCATTTTTAGAGAATATGGTTGTTATCACTGAGAACTGCATCTTGTAAGTCAATATGGAATTAACTACTTACAACTAATCAGATAAACTAAAAACAGTTATTGAAATGGGTCTTTTATTTAGAGGCTAAAGGTTTACACAAACTAAGTGCATTAAAAACTACTGACAATTTAATAATATGTGATGATACAAAATTTACATAGACACATGGAAGCAGATAATTAAGCTTCTAAATATTTACGACATTGATGAATGATTTTCTATACATATAATCAGAGCACCCTGTCATTCATTATGTTTTTAATAAATATAATTATTTTCTTGTGTATGGATTTTATAACTTGACCCATTTATTTACAACCATAGGTCCATACTGACTGAAGTAACACCTTGCTTCAAATTTGTGGCAGTGGGATTGAAATATTTTGGCATTTTCACATACCTCCATTTGAAATGTTAGATCATAAGATCCTTAGACCTATTAAAATTAAAATTTGAAAGCTCACTTCTCACAGAGTGCCAGTTATATATCAGAAATTATAGTAGGCATTAAAATAATTACTTTTGAAAAGTTAAAAATTCAAATTAAATATTTATGTAAGTGAAAATATTCACTAACTCAGCTCTTGCTTCAACTATTATTTTAGTGTGAAAATGCTATTCAATCACATTGGATTTGTTAATTATTAATAAACTGACTATATGCATTCATATATATGAATTTTAAGCTCATTCATTCTGTAAAAGTAATGTTAAGAATGATCCCAGAAAGAAAACATAGCTTAATCAATTATTATACATAATTTATAAATTATATTTTCTGTAGCCATTAAAGTATTCTCTTACTGTTTTGCTTTTTTCCCCCCCCCAGAGCATGAAAACAAAAAAAGGTCTTTCTAATTAGTCTTTAAGTAAGCAAAATTTAAACAGAATGTTCGTATTACTCCCTGAAGATTCTAATTAATTAGATCCTACCCTCTAAGGGATTATTCCGATAATGCATAGGAAAAGAGACAAAATTATAAAACTATACTAGATGTAGGACAATTGAAGGGAATTCAATCACCCACTTAAAAATTATATTGAGAGTCTAATTGAATCAAGCCTTAAACAACACACTAGAGTCTATAACTAGGTTTACAGTGTTTCAGGTTTTGTCTGGATACATTTCTGGAAGGGCTTCTTTTATTATAATATGAAAGAAAAGACTTCATCTGGAAATTAAAATCGGAAGTTATTTCTTTTAAAACATCATCTTGAATTAACATAAAAGATAAATTTCATTGAGATGTCATTCAATTTTTTGGTCTATTAATAAGGGCAAATTAGAAGATATACTAATGAAATTTTAATTAGACATTTTTGCTTGATCAGAAAAATTCAGACTAGAGGTTCATATAACTGTTGTTATTGGGAGATATATCTCCTCCTGCTTTTAAGTGTGATGGTAATGATTACATTTGCCTTTATAAACAAAATCAAACAACCAACAAACATTTATAATTAAAGTCAAGGACTTATTACACCTGAAGGAAACAATGAGTTTAATGGAATGCCATTTTGAAATCAGATTTTATTATTTTGCTCTGTGAGCATAATATCACTAGGTAGAGAACAAAAGGAAGCATAAAAAAGATTGAGATATACTGTTAGCAATAGGCTGTGATTTTATACAGTAACCAGAAAAATGAATCTTTCCTACTACTGCAATGATATATGTCAAAGATTCAACTCAAACTAAAATTTAATACAAAATCATGATATAAATCAGACAATAATTTATAATTAATTAAAAAATAATAAACCAACACTTATAGGATGCAGAAAAATCAGTGCTCAGAGGGAAAATTATAGCTGAAAATTCCTTTGTTAAAAGGAAACAGGTCTTAAGTCAGTAAACTTCCACCTTAGGAAAACTGGGGGAAAAATAAAAAACTAAATCCAATGGAAGATAAGATTTAATAAAGTGAAAATAATTTGGATTGATAAAAATGTCTGAGTACTATTAAATGAAATACAGGGCTGGTTTGTCTAATACAAGTGTTAGTGTTAGTCACTTAGTAGCATCTGATCCTTTGCCACCCCTTGGACTGTAGCCCACCAGGCTCCTCTGTCCAAGGGATTTCCCAGGCAAGAACACTGGAGTGGGTTGCCATTACCTTCTCCCGGGTATCTTTCCTAACCAGGGATCCAACCATGTCTCCTGGATTGCAGGAGATTCTTTATCATCTGAGCCTCTATTTTAGTATGAATCTTACACATATAATTATTCATTATATTACTATAAGTGGTAAGTGCAGGAAAAATTAAACTTAGACATAGTGTTTGGTGAGTGACTTGCTAGAGCTTTTTCCTGGCCTCCAATAAAGCGTCAGAAAAGGCCATCCATTTGTCACTGAATGTTGCCACCAAGACAGACCCGACACTGAGAACTGGCACATTCTAAGCATTGAGAAATGACATGTATTAGCAAGCTATAAACTTCAAAATAGCCACATTAGTTGGTATATAATCAACAGCCTTGGGTAAACTATTTGGCAGGAGCTTGACTGAAGTAGGTATCCAGTTGGGTATCTTTTGCCTGCAGAGAGTTGAGAGGGTAATGCCAAATTACTATTGTTATTATTTAGTTCCTAAGTCATGTCTGACTCTTTTGCAACCCTGTGGACCATAGCCCACCAGGCTCCTCAGTCCAAGGTATTTCCCAGGCAAGTATACTGAAGTGGATTGCCATTTCCTTCTCCAGAGCATCTTCCTGACCTAGGTTTCAAACTAGCGTCTCTTGCATTGACTGGCAGATTCTTATCACTAACCCAGCAGGGAAGTCTACCAAGTTACTAGAAATACCATAATTAATGCACTCCTTCCTTTATGTTCAGAAGAATGACTCTGACTATGTAAAGCTCCATGTCTCAGTCAAAATTTTGGTAGTAGAATATCCAAAAACAGAAAATTTGAGAGGCTTAAAGACATAGAAGCTTTTTAAATAATAAAAAAATTAGTAATGTCTGGGGAAATTGCTTGTGCATATTTTGTATATTATGTACCTAAACTATGTTTATGAAGTTAGACTTGCTTAGAGTGAAAAGCATTACAATTAATTTGTAATTTATAGTAGATTCATAGTTGTAAAATCATTTGAACATTAAATCTTAGTGTTTATTCTCAACATATTGAAATATGTGAAGAGGCTTAATGATTTTCTTACTTGTAAGGTTATTTTATCAAAATTTATAGCAGTATTTAGTACTCAGGAAATGTTGTTATTAAGTCAGAAAACTAAAATACCTAAAATGGAATTGAGTTAGTGAATGTATTTTTAAATATTTTAAGATATTTAATTAACTCAATATTTAAATGGGACTAAATACTCTTCAAAGACCTTTTAAACTTAATGATTAAGTAACTTTACATTTATAGAAACAGAAATAATTTTGGAAGCTTATTAAAAGAAAGCTTTCGCTTTCCACTGGCCTGTGGTGTCTTAAGCTTTGGGAAGGAAGGAATATTTTGTGTCATCTCTTAAATAGCATGATTTTACATCTTGTAGTACTAAAAGTGTAAGAGGATCAGTGTTACCCTGCTCACCACAAAGCAATTCTAAGATGTTGATTATCAGGGCAAATGTTAGTTGAGGTGTGTCTTATTCTAGGCTCTGTGTTTCAACTGCTGTGTTTCTATCCAATTTCAAACATTTTAAAAGTTTTACTTATTTAGGAAATTTTACCTGATCAAGCCTAAAGTATAACTACATGCTGTGAAAAACACTATGTCAAAATAGAAAGAGAGAAAATCAAAGTTAATGGCCTTTCAAATTCAATATTCTGTCTCAAGTAATTAACCAGAGCATCATACACCTGAGGACATTGGAGACTATCAAGCAAAGAAGCAAAACGAATCAAACTGATAAAAGGATAACCAGTTTTCAAATTGTTTCAAAATATATCATTACTTTCATCAGCAAGGACTGTGGAAATCTTTAGCATTTTGAAATTCTCATAAAATATCCTTTACAAAATCCAGCAATTATCTTGTGGGAAATGCACTAGAAAGTTTATTGGAATAAGATTTATCTTTAGTTATATCTCTAAATCCAAATGATTCCTTTTTGTCCAATGCAGGTCACAAAATTGAGTTTTTGGTAGTTACTAGAGCAAGTAAATCTATGCAAAATAGATTTCATTTTCTTCATGTCCTTTTTCTTCTGAATTTGTCTAGAATCTTAGTATTTTAACCAATGATACACAATTCAGATTTGAAATAAGTGTTTATACACTGTGTATCTGATCAAAAGTTGTCAGTTTTACTAGTGAATATTTTCAATTATAATATTTTGTGGTTTGGAACTTTGTCATCGTTTGACACATAAGTCTATCTACATAATGTCTCCTTCTTTGAAAGAGTAGCTCATGACTTTTGAAAATATTATTATTTTATATAAAATTCTAGTTTGACATATTTTACTAAAAATTTTGTAAAACATGTTGTTGGTCTTCCATATAGAAAGTACTAACACTGTCCCCATGTTCATCAAACTAGTATTAGTATTTTGTTCAAAGTATTAGAAATAGGAGTAAAACTCATTTGACCAAGGCAAACCTTAAATAGCCTAAAATTTTTTTTCTTTACTGTAAATTGAGTGCATAATGACTTCAAACAGAAATAACCTAATAAATAAATAACCCTATCATGCTTACAAAGTTGCAATAGGAAGGAGCATGAGATTACTCTCATCCTATCTATAAAGCCAAATAATTAGCAGTGTATGTCTCTTAACGGCAATGTTTCATGTTCCTGCAAAGTTCATGTGAGTTGTTCCTTAGGATTTGCACTTTTATGAGCTAAACTCATATAATTCAGTCTATAAACCATTCTCAGACACAACCAACAATCTCTGCCATCCACTGTCCAATAACTTTATTCAGATTACAGTACAGCAGAGGTAATTTTCTTAAGACATAGAGACTTTACTTGATGATGTAAGGACTCACTAGATTCTTCTGATCTATACCACAGTCAAATGCCAAGACATTAGATTCTCAGAAAATCCATCATACCACATCAGGCTATCTGAACTAACCAGTAACCCAGAGGACTAGTCTCCGATTTGTTGGGTTATGATGCAGCCATATAAATAAAAACATAGTTGAAGAAACAAGGTAAACTTGAATAATTTAGACAAAATCATTATGAGAAGTAATCACAAAGGAAGATGGCTTACTTAGGAAAGGATCTAGTTATTTTGGGTCAATTCGAACATAATCTTTAGTCTTAGAAGTGACTGAATGTTCTTCAGCTGCTTGTTAAAGCCAATAACACATGCAGTGAAATCACTTCCCAAGTAATATGGAGTTGCAAACCATCTTTTAACTTAACACCTTTGTAATAATGTAGATGGGATGGACAAAAATGAAAGCAGATCAGAAATAAATGAAAAAATATATGACCAAATGATAATTTTATAGTTACTTTATTTTGCAGAATATCTTATAGATATTACAAACTCCTGATTATATATATATATATATATATATATATATATATCATTAGCATTTCTTTTCCTTGGGGATGGTCTTGATCCCTTCTTCCTGTAAAATGTCAGGAACTTCTGTCCATAGTTCATCAGGTACTCTGTCTACCAGATCTAATCCCTTGAATCTATCCGTCACTTCCACTGTATAATCATAAGGGATTTGATTTAGGTCATACCTGAATGGTCAAGAGGTTTTCCCTACTTTATTCAATTTAAGTCTGAATTTTGAAATAAGGAGTTCATGATCTCAGCCACACACAGTCAATTCCCAGTCTTGCTTTTGTTGGCTATATAGAGCTTCTCCATGTTTGACTGCACAGAATATAATCAGTCTGATTTCAGTTTTGACCATCTGGTGATGTCCATGTGTAGAGTCTTCTCTTGTGTTGTTTGAAAAGGGTGTTTGTTGTGACCAGTGCATTCTCTTGGCTAAACTCTATTAGCCTTTGCCCTGCTTCATTCTGTACTCCAA
Organism: Dama dama; assembly: GCF_033118175.1. Taxonomy (NCBI): domain Eukaryota; kingdom Metazoa; phylum Chordata; class Mammalia; order Artiodactyla; family Cervidae; genus Dama; species Dama dama. The sequence goes on along the minus strand of NC_083710.1, from coordinate 62,740,313 downwards.
GGCCAAATTTGCCTGTTACTCCAGGCATTTCTCGACTTCTACTTTTGCGTTCCACCCACTATAATGAAAAGGACATCTTTTTGGGTGTTAGTTCTAGAAGATCTTGTAGGTCTTCATAGAACCGTTCAACTTCAGCTTCTTCAGCATTACTGGTTTGGGCATAGACTTGGATTACTGTGATATCTAATGATTTGCCTTGGAAATGAACAGAGATCATTTTTTTGTTTTTGAGATTGCATCCAAGTATTGCATTTTGGACTCTTTTGTTGACTATGATGGCTACTCCATTTCTTCTAAGGGATTCTTGCCACAGTAGTAGATATAATGCTCATCTGAGTTAAATTCACCCATTCCATTCCATTTTAGTTTGCTGATTCCTAAAATATTGATGTTTACTCTCGCCGTCTCCTGTTTGACCACTTCCAATTTGCCTTGATTCATGGACCTAACATTCCAGGTTCCTGTGTAATATTGCTCTTTACATTATCGGCCCTTACTTCTATCACCAGTCCCATCCACCCCTGGGTGTTGTTGTTCCTTTGTCTCCATCTCTTCATTCTTTTTGGAGTTATTTCTCCACCTATCTCCTGTAGCATATTGGGCACCTACCAACCTGGGGAGTTCATCTTTCAGTGTTCTATCTTTTTGCCTTTTCATACTGTTCATGGGGTTCTCAAGGAAAGAATACTGCAGTGGTTTGCCATTCCCTTCTCCAGTAGACCATGTTTTGTCACCATGACCTGTCTGTCTTTGGTGGCACTACACAGCATGACTCATCATTCACTGAATTAGACAAGGCTGTGTTCCATGTGATCAGACTGGTTAGTTTTTTGTGATTGTGGTTCAGTCTGTCTGCCCTGAATGGAGAAGGATAAGAGGATTATGGAAGCTTCTTGATGAGAGAGACAGACTGAGGGGGAAACTGGGTCTTGATGGCTGGGGTCATGCTCAGTACATCTTTAATCCAATTTTCTGTTGAGGGGTTGGGCTGTGTTCCCTCTGTTATTTATCTGGGGTCAAACTATAAAGAAAACTGAGCACTGAAGAATTAATGCTTTTGAACTGTGGTGTTGGAGAAGACTCTTGAGAATCCCTTGGATTGCAAGGAGATCCAGTCAGTCCATCCTAAAGGAAATCAGTCCTGAATATTCACTGGAAGGACTGATGCTGAAGCTGAAACTCCAGTACTTTGGCCACCTGATGCGAAGAACTGACTCATTTGAAAAGACCCTAATGCTGGGAAAGATTGAAGGCAGGAGGAGAAGGGGGTGACAGAGGATGAGATGGTTGGATGGTATCATCAACACAATGGACATGAGTTTGAGTAAACTCCAGAAGTTGGTGATGGATAGGGAGGCCTGGCCGCTGTACTTTCATTAAAAGGCTGTTTAGTTCTTCTTTGCTTTGTACAGTAAGGGTGCTGTCATCTGCGTATCTGAGGTTATGGATATTTTTATTCGCAATCTTGATTCCAGCTTGTGCTTCATCCAGCCCCTCATTTCACGTGATGTACTCTACATATAAGTTAAATAAGGAAGGTTACAATATGCAGCCTTGACCTTCTCCTTTCCTGATTTGGAACCAGTGTTGTTCCCTGTCAGCCAGGATATACTGAGCCATATATGCATAAATGTTATAATCCCAGACTCACCTTTCCAACACTGTAATCAGGTAACTAGCTTTGGGAGCAGGGATTGACCTGACATTGTTGCAAATCCCTGGCTGGGATTCTAGGATACATCATAGAAATAACCTGCTTGATTCCACATAGAGTAAATGCCCTATGGGAAACTTTTTCTCAAATGAAATGTACTAGTGTTGAAATAAATTTATCTTGCCCAGGATCCTATATCAGCAAACTAAACTTCTGTGTTTCAGTAAATGCTCTGCTAGACCAGAAACACAGTAAATTCAGTCAGTCAATCTCCAAACACCAAGAAACCTTGTTTCTTACCTTAAACAAGGCTGATTATGTAGTCCTAACCTATCAGATATTTTCTATTTTTCCCTTCCTTTTTATATACACTTAATTCTATGGGAAGTCGTCTGCCTTAACTTGCAGTACTATTTAGGAAGTATTTAATAAATTTTTCATTAACTAAATTGTCTTTATTAATTATTCCTTAATAGCTTTTGGTCAAGAAGATGGGATTCAAAGATAACTGCTAATGGCCTGCGGGAGCATGCTCAGCCAAGCTGCCTTCTGAACCCTTTCAGTTCACTGTTTTCTGGGTAAGTCACTGTTGGATTTGAGTTTCACTCCTTTGTGTGCAGCTCTCTGATCCAAGCAAATGTTGTTTAAAAGAAATTGTTCCCAGAAAGGTGCTGGGGCCCCAGGGAATTTTCAAAGTAGCCATAACGGGACTCTGCAGTGAGTGGCAGCCATTTAGGGACTCAAGAAGGAATTCCAATGCCCACAACAAGGGACAGCAGCTAGGGGACTCATACGTCCTCAAAATAAGTCTGCTGCATAAACTGATGGGGTACCTGGTGAAATTAAGATGAAAAATGTAAATATATTAATCATCCAAATAAAAACTTAAGTAGACACAGGTCAGACTATGAAAAGCCACTAGGGCATCCACATTATAAGGAAATCTGTGGAGGGAATTACCAATCTATTGCTAAAGGGAATCCTGGAAACCAAAGCTGCACATTTGGTGGACACAGATCAAGTACTTAAAAAACTGTGAGAGCATTTGCCACCTGGCTTTAACACTCTTGAGCTAAGAGCTAGGATAAGTTGGTCACAGAACATATTAGATAGACACATGAGGACTTCTGTCATTTTATATCTTTTGCCACAATAACATTTGGAGTGAAATTCCAATTTTTACAAAGCCTGAAGACAGATGCCATGTATCACAGGATTCCAATGATCCAGATTTCCAATAGCCAGTTAATTGTGCCATAAATCATAATAAAACTAATTACTAGCATCTTTGTAATTTTTAACTCATAATTGTCAAGCAGAATATGTTCCAATAGTCAATTTTTTTGAAATAATATGTTAATTTTTCTGTTCCTTTTTCTTCTGGAAGACTGTAAGTATCCCTGTTATTTTCATAGAACCAACAAAAATAACCAGAGAAACAAAGTTTGCATAATTCACAGTACATCATATAGGTTAGTATCAGGAATTAGTGACTCAAATCAGAGTGAAAAATGCTCCAGTGAAAAAATTTCTTCTTCCATCACCAAACACCAAATTCTGAAGGCCCAATAAAAAACATTGTTCTGTCTTCATATATTCTGGTACTACTATTTATTTTAATCTTTTGTTATGTTTCTGCAAATCTGTTTGCTCATTACATTTTATTTCATTTCTAGTTCTCACATTGATTTTCACAGATGTCACAATGATATTTTGACAGAAAGATGCCAAGAGATACAGTCAGAAGAAGCCTAGTTTTCTAGGACAAGGGAGATAGAAAATAATGACAATTTTATGAATCTATGGTTTACAGATTACCCATGTGGAATTATTACTCTGTATGGTAATCAATGGCTGAAAGAGTAACAATTCTATCAGGTTAGAGGTCGCTTCCTTAGCATGCATGCATGCTTTGGAGAAGGAAATGACAACCCACTCTAGTATTCTTGCCTAGAGAATCCCGTGGACAGAGGAGCCTGGTTGACTGTCTTCTATGGGGTGCACAGAGTCAGACACGACTGAAGCGACTTAGCAGCTGCAGAGATGGCTTCAATTTTCACAGACAGATTTTTTCCCCATGCTCTTGGGAGCTCCTCATTCTCTTACAGTTTAGAACATACTAACTATATCTTATGGTCATCATTTATAAGCAACTTACGAACACATGCTGAGTGCTTATAGAAATAGCTTGGCTGGATAAGGGAAAAACCATACCTTGGGCATTTTTCAGTCGACCCAAATTTCAAACTTGAATGATGTCTAGTTCTTGTTATTAATGTCAAGCTATGCATTCATATTATTGTCTTATTTGCAACTAAAGGCTACTATGTACATTTTTTCCTTTATTTCTTGTTTCCTCAAAACACATTAATAGTCTGCCTTCAGAAATCAAGATGTTCTGAAATGTACTATAATGCTCTAGAAGCTATTATCTGTGTTCTATAATTGGAATTTATGAACTAGGTGATCTCTGAATCTGGTTCCTAAGTGTGGTCTTATATCTAAATATTTATATTGAAACTTCTAACATTTTATAACCCTTTCCAGGTACTAAATTTAGCACTTCATGGTTGGACCTTTCTTTCAAGTGTACTTTGTTAATATTTTATGGCTCTCCATTAATTTAACTAGAGATTTCCTATTTTAAAATTACCCACATTTTTTTATATGGAAGTGTCAAGTATTATTGTCAAGTCCTCAGGTAACTGTGGAAATGAAAAAATATATATGTACATGTATTTATGTATATATATATAAATATATATTGAGAGAGACAGATTATTTAACTTCATCCAAATAATGGATTTGTTTTTTATCAACTATCTGCCATACCTGAAGAAATAAACCGAATAAAATAATGTATCTGGTCAAAGTGGTAAATGATTCTATTTGTTGTAGACAAATATGTTACACTGAGAAAATTCTATAACCAGCTTTCAATTTTGTTATGTTTTGCTCACTAACAAGTCCTATGATTACCAGTTATTTGCCTCCAGAGAAAGCATGCATTTTGTGTAGATATGAATATCAATTTTCTTTGATGTTTTATATCGTATTTTAATAAGTTGTGAAGTATGATGGTTGTGCTTTTCACTTCCATGATGGCTGCTGTTGATTTTTTATAAATATCATCACTGTTATAAAAATCATCAATGTTGATTTTTTATAAATAAAGAAAATGGGCCTCTGATAAAATAACTAATTTAACCTTAGAAAACTACTAAATGACAGCTTTAGAACTTGAGCTAAAGTCTTTGGGACTTGGGGCTCAGAGATACTTTCAATAGTGAGGAGTAACTGTTTAAAAAAAAAAAGAATAATCCCATGTAGGAAAAAAATGACTCTAATTCTGAAGATGTCCACATTAACTTCAAATAATCTAGGATTTTAGTACTTATTCTTGGTTTAACTACCCAGGAAATATCAGATAAGTTCTTTATCATCATAATACTTTCCTAATCTTATTTTATTATGATTAATCATCAATGACCTGACCTACATGAAATTAAAGGCATAAAACCAAAATAATATTATTTTATGCCTTTAATTTCATTTTTTATATGAAATATAAATATATTTTTAAATAAGTGTTTTTTATAAAATATAAACGTAAGGTAGATTTTGGTAAGGAAGATCATATTCTGGAACAAAGCAAAATTCACGTAAAAATAATATAATAACTTGCAAAGATACTAGCCACAAGATTCTGAAATAAATGAACAATTTCAAAATGTAGATTCATATACTATGATGGAGAAGTTTTTAATCTTTCACCTTCTGTAATGTATTAATCAGTGAAAATAAAAAATAATGCAGCATACCAAGATATAATCATGGTACATGCCATTCCCCACACACAAAACTCACTCAGTGGAGCTTTCCTTCCATGTAGCACTCAGGTCCTATTTCTCTGTGACATTTTTGTGACTAAAATAACAAATCTTCCTCTGATACCCTATAGTCTTTATTGTGCTAACAATGATACCCTATAGTCTTTATTGTGCTAACAAATCATCTGCCATTTACTTTATACATGCTGATTGATGAAACCTCCTTAACTCTATCTGTTTGGTTTTACTGCCTATTCTTAACTGACCTCCATGAATCCTCTCCCTTATCCAATAACCCTATCCTCTACAGGAGACTTACTCCTCCTCTGTGTTCCTGGTCAGTAAAAAAACTAGATTTGCTGACATTTTTTTGAATAGTTTCTACTTATCCACCTATTATTTTTGTCTTCCATTTTTCCTAATAAAAGGGGATAAGTGAGAAAATCTGTGGGTGAAAGATCAAAGAAAAGCAGGGGAACCTACAGGCCAAATTGTGTTTTAGACGTTTTATTAAAAGGTCAACTACTTCCTTGAATATGCTTTAATAGAGATATCTTAAATTAGCTACTTGGGGAAAAAGGAGGCATCTAACTATGAGTACAAGCATTTCTTAAATCTTAGATATAAAAATAAATATAAACGCAAATATTTCAAATTATAAAATAGATTTTTCAGTGTGGGCAGGGAAAGGGATTGAGTGAGCATTCAGAATGAGATTGAAAGAAGGATAATCCAGAAAAGTTGATGTAATAAAAAAAAAAGCTTTATTTATTGTATTATGCCTAGAACTAGTGAGGGTGATATAAATGGCAGTGTATTTCTCCACTAGATATTGAAACTTTAAGCATCCAGTTTCTTAGTTTAATATCTTTATTTAATCTTTACACTCTCTTTTCTATCCCATTCTTTGACCTCATAATATAACATTTAAATTGAAAATCTTATGCCATTCAGAATATAAGTTGAAAACTATGTTCTGTAAGACAGCTCCTACTAATTCAAATTCCTTGGTGGTTTCTCCTAATGCAAATATCTCAAGTCTCACTGGAACTGATGCTCTTCCTTCTCTACTTTTTTTTTTTTTTTGGTATCCATAGGAACCTATCTGTCTTTGCTTCCTTGCACTCAGCTAAGCTTGCAGAGTCTATTTACTTCAACCATTTTTATGTATACATTATAAATTTCTTTGCAAGATTATTTTTAACATAGCTGTATGACAATGCCTGACCCTGTCTTAAACCCAAGTTGATAGATACTATTAAAGAAAGCTTTATAACAAGTGATGATCCAAGGTAATGTTATTGACTACTATCTGGCCCTTAATAGTATCTGGCAGCTCTCTTCAGATATTTGTGCTATTTAGTTTCACACTCCCTAAAATGTATATTGCATAAAGCTTTCATTTTTAACATTTCTTGAATTTTTTTTCTCTAAAAAATTATCAAGCTTGTTGATTTTACAGTGAACACTTGCATGTACTAAATCAACCGTCTATAGCTGTAACAGTATTAGCTCTGCCATGTCTTCACCCCATTCTCCACTTTATGGTGAGGGCAATGTTCACAAATCTTGGGGTTCTTTCATAAGATCACAAATAGCTCTGAAGATAAAATATTTAAAAATGATTTAAAGTAACATCAAGATCTGAATTCTGAATATATTTGGAAATTTAACCCATGTATCTTACTCTCATTACTAATATTCCATTTTCAATATTTGCAGTATTCTCTGGCATTCAAGTTCTATGGACTACTTCACTTTTGTTTTCACTTATGTATCAAGTATTCTTTACAGTAGGTGCATAGATTAATGACTCTCCAAAGATATCTATATCCTAATCTTCAGGAATTTTTAATATGGGAAACATTGACTAAGTTTAGGATCTTTAGCTGGAACAATTATTTGGGAATATGTGGATGGGCCCAGTGTAATCACAAGGGTCCTTTTAAGAGGGAAGCAGATCATCAGGCAGAGAAGATTTGACGATGGAAGCACGGATCATTTGCTATGGCTGGAAGGGGACCCTCCTCCAGAAGCAAAGGGAAGGAAGGAGTGTTTTCTTTCCAAGATGCTCCAGAGAGAAACATAACATGCCCACTCATGATTTAAGCCTAGTGAAATCCATTTTCAGGCACCTTCCTTCCAAAATTTTTAGATAATAAATCTGTTTTAGTGGCTGCTTTGAGCCACTAAAATTCTGACAATTTGTTATAGCAACAAAACAAAATCAATGCAGTAGGTGTCCAATAAATTGTTAGGTGATATATTAATTCTTTAGATGCATTTTAGCATGTCTGAAGACAGAAACAAAACAAATTACAAGAAAAAGAAATTCCAAAGAAGAAAAACCATTGAGTTTACAAGAACATTTAACTTTATACTCTTGTCGTATTTCAGTTTGTTTCAACAAATTTTTCTTTCATTTACAAAAAATTATCCTTAAGTTTACATAAAAATCAGTATTTTAGAAAAGTTATTCACTACATATAATTGAAGTATTTCAAAATATTAAGTAAAAATTAATACTATATATACTTTGAGTCCCTTAGACTGCAAGGAGATCAAATCAGTCGATCCTAAAGGAGGTCAACCCTGAATATTCATGGGAAGGACTGATGCTGAGGCTCCAATACTCTGGCCACCTGATGCAAAGAGCTGACTCATTGGAAAAGACCTTGATGCTGGGAAAGACTGAAAGCAAGAGAAGAAGGGGGCAACAGAGGATGAGATGGTTAGATAGCATCACTGACTCAATGGACATGAGTTTGAGCAAATTCTCAGTGATCGTGGAGGACACAGGAGCCTGGTGTGCTGAGGTCCATAGGGTCACAAAGAGTCTGACAGGGTTTAGTGATTGAACAACAATAATACTAAGATAATTTACTTCTCATTCCTTAATGATTTATTAGATATTTAGATTCTCAATTTTATTTATAATAAACACAAAACTCTGTCAGTATTAGACTCACTTCAAAACACAAATGTATTATTTATTTACTATAATGATTACAAAGAGTTAAAGTGTAAACAATTTTGAGCTATTTATCATGAATAACATTGAAACAGTTTTTAAAAGTTTGAGCCACAGCTGGAGAGGGTGTGGAGAAAAGGGAACCCTCTTACACTGTTGGTGGGAATGCAAACTAGTACAGCCGCTATGGAAAACAGTGTGGAGATTTCTTAAAAAACTGGAAATAGAACTGCCATATGACCCAGCAGTCCCACTTGTGGGCATACACACAGAGGAAACCAGATCTGAAAGAGACACATGCACCCCAATGTTCATCGCAGCACTGTTTATAATAGCCAGGACATGGAAGCAACCTAGATGCCCATCAGCAGATGAATGGATAAGGAAGCTGTGGTACATATACACCATGGAATATTACTCAGCCATTAGAAAGAATTCATTTGAATCAGTTCTAATGAGATGGATGAAACTGGAGCCCATTATACAGAGTGAAGTAAGCCAGAAAGATAAAGATCATTACAGCATACTAACACATATATATGGAATTTAGAAAGATGGTAACGATAACCCTATATGCAAAACAGAAAAAGAGACACAGAAGTACAGAACAGACTTTTGAACTCTGTGGGAGAAGGTGAGTGTGGGATGTTTCGAAAGAACAGCATGTATATTATCTATGGTGAAACAGATCACCAGCCCAGGTGGGATGCGTGAGACAAGTGCTCGGGCCTGGTGCACTGGGAAGACCCAGAGGGATCGGGTGGAGAGGGAGGTGGGAGGGGGGATCGGGATGGGGAATACGTGTAAATCTATGGCTGATTCATATCAATGTATGACAAAACCCACTGGAAAAAAAAAAAAAAAAGTTTGAGCCACAAAAGCAAGCATCAGTCGAAAAGGAAAAAAAACAATAAATACAGATATTTATAAATATGAATAATTTGAATTACTTGGTTGAAAAGTGAATATTAACATATCTTGATTTACTTCGAGCAAATATTTCCTAAAATAAAACCTCATAACTTTGCTTGTACATCCTGCACCACTGAAAAGACTTATTTTCATTTTGAATTTCTTTTTGTCTTATTTAACAAGGGATGCAACCAAGAAAATTTCTCAGTTGTTAGAGTGGAACTCACATGATCATTATTGATTTCAAATCAATACAATTGTGTAAATAATTTTAAGTCTTCATACTATAAGGATTCCTTGTTTGTATTTTGAGTGATTTGGAGTTTTTCTTCTAATATCTTGCAGTTCTTTCCTAATTAATGTAAGTTTTCAAAGGAGAGAGAATTATGTATTTTCATTTAATTAGTCATACGCCTATCTTAAGGTTCAGTCTGCTTCTAAATCTATTTAGGACGTATTTCTATAAGAAGAACAATCTTGCAGCTGCCACTGCAGCTCAGATCTTGGAGTTAAAGTATATGCTTCTGGTTCTTATTTGCATGTACAGAATACTGATTATGCCAGAAAGGAGAATAAAAAGAGTAAGACTACATGGTTTGTATGTCTCATCTGTAGGCACTGTGTTTACAATAATGAATGGTACCCAACTATATCTTCTATTTCCATTGGCTGAAGAAGTTAAGAATAATGTACTTAGCAATCCTTCAAACTGTATAAACTGTTCAAGCAAAGTGATAAATTAGGCCCACTTGTTACTCAAAGTAATGTCTCTGCTTCTTAAAAATGTCTCTGCTGTCTAGGTTGGTCATAACTTTTCTTCCAAAGAGAAAGTGTCTTTTAATTTCATGGCTGCAGTCACCATTTGCAGTGATTTTGGAGCCCAAGAAAATAAGTCTGTCATTGTTTCCATTGTTTCCCCATCTATTTACCATGAAGTGATGGGACTGAATGTGATGATCTTAGTTTTTTGAATGTTGAATTTTAAGCCAACTTTTCACTCTCCTCTTTAACTTTCATCAAGAGGTTCTTTAGTTCTTCTTCACTTTCTGCCATAAGGGTGCTGTCATCTGCATATCTGAGGTTATTGATATTTCTCCTGGCAACCTTGATTCCAGCTTGTGCTTCATCCTTGTTTATATTCTTTGTATAAGTGAAAATGACAAATTATCTAGGAAGAGCTAACTAGCATACTTCGGCACTACACTGTTTGATATAAATTCATGGCATGTTCAATCCTAGTATCTCAAAAGAGAGAAATTAAATGCCAAGCACTTCATTAAAATGTTGATTGTTATTACATAGATCACTTATTTTTAAGACTCCATAATTTCTCATTTTATAATCAGTCTAAAATCCCTATTTCGAATTGCTCTAAACTCTATACTATACAAAATACTGGAAAAAAAAAAAAGGTGAACAAAGGCACAGGTTATCATTAATTTGACTCTTATCTTTTACCCAAGATATTTAAGCAAGAGTGAGTATCATGAGAGAAACCATTTTTATGTTTTTGTAAGTTATTGCTATAGATAGAATAGATGGCAAAGCATATACTTGCCTCTTCACTGGTTATTATGGTAAGAAATGTGGAAAGAAAATAGAAATGGCTATCTTAAGCTCCATATTAAATCCAAGAAGGTTAGAAGTGGAATAATGAATCATGCTAAGAATCTCTGAGAAATTCCTGAATCATTCAATTACATGGGAGGTTCAGAAACATTTGCCAGATGATTCAAAATGAAACTTTGTGAGATGCATGCAGTTTTGGTGAATTTGAAAAGGCTAAAACAGTGCATACAAAGTAAATCTTTCGCCCCAACCACATTATCTCTGCGCTTTAAGAATAGTGCTGTAAGTTAGTAAAAGATTTACTGATTTGTATTATTCACCTGAATAATTAGAGATTTTAAAAGTAAAACTTTTATGTTTGCCACAAAAATAATGTTGCACAAATTAGTTGCTATGTTTTATTTACAATTTACGTTCCCTTTAGGATAGTGAAAAGTCAATCCCAGTAGCTCATTAAACTGGTATGTATAGCATAACAAAACTTCTGGAAGAGCTTTCCCAGTACTGATAGTATATACATATATTCTTGACTGAAAAATACCATGGACAGAGGAGCCTAGCCGTACTACAGTCCATGGGGTTGGGAAAGAGTCACTTAGCGACTAAGCTAAGTGCTAAACTAGCGACTAAGCACACACACGCATGCTCACACACACACACACACACACACGCACACAGGTATTTGGTGGTGCTAGTGGTAAAGAATTCGCCCGCCAGTGCAGGAGATGCATGAGATGTGGGTTCCATCCCAGGATCAGGAAGATCCCCTGGAGTAAGGAATGGCAACCCACTCCAGTATTCTTGCCAGGAAAATTCCATGGACCGAGGAGCCTGGTGAGCCACATTCCATGGAACTGCAAACAGTCGGACATAACTGAACGCACACATATGTATTACTTAAATTGAGACATTGTTGAGATGTATAATGTACACAAGAAAAAAAACTAACTTTTTCAAAGATTGTTGTTATAATGCACATGTTTACTTCACCTCTTGATAGCGGTTCTGTTTACTACTTCTTATCCAGATTCCATAATTTTCTGGTTACTTTATGACACTTGTATACACTTATTTGCCTTTTTAATATGTCTATGTCACATCCAACTCAAAACTTATTTTTCTTTGCCCTAATCAAAACTAGAGTTGTGACCAGGAGACAGAAAAAGATGGGTTGTCATCTGGTTCTTAGAAATTAAATCTTTCTTAAAATAGTGGTACTAAGAAAAGAGATGAGAAAAAACATAAGGTCTCATTACATGACTAGAAGATGTTGTTAATTAATTTGTTGCCTGTTAGCTATGACTATTTCTCTGACTTATGACTACCACGATTTGAGTCATGGACAACCCATGGGGTACATAGAACACAATTTTTATTACCTTGTGACTATCACATTGTTCATTTCTATTACATGTTTCTGCTCTACCTTTTCTAGGTCTAATCACCTCCTGCCATGTATAATCTCTTCTCTGTGCTTTGCCAAGCAGGAAGACTTCCTGGGGAGGGGAATTATTAGCAAAGTTTCTTCATTCTGTGACATTCTAAAATATCCATTTTTTTATACTTGGCATGGGAAAAAGTGAGTAGGCAGGCTGCAATCTTCTGGTTGACTTTTTCTCCATATTCCAACAGCATTATGTTTTCTTAAGGATCAGCAACTTTGAACATTCTCTAACAAAATGCTACATGAATCTAGATGGAAGACAGAAGATGGGTGGTTCTGTAGGAGAGCAAAACTTGCCACCCCAGAGGGTCTCTTTAGCATGAAGATTAATTTAGGCTGAATGGCTACAGATGGAATAAGATAGATTAAATGAGTTATACTATCTGATGTTGTTAAGGATAATTCATTTACCATAGCCCAGGGATATTAGTATTGCATCTAGAATTGTTCTACTGGAGAAGTCAAAGTGACATCCCTGATGAAAGGAGATTTCTTCTTGATATACTATTTTATACATTTGTTTTTACTCTAAAAGGCTTAAAAATATATATTCTATTTGAAATTTTGTTTCTAGATTATTGGATCTGCTGTGTGAAATATTGAAATATTTAGTAATGTGAATACTTAAACATTTCAAGGAGTTTTAGTTTACATATAACTAGATTCTTCCTTTTCCATTTCTTCTTAGAGTGTTAGCTCAGGATAATTTTCTGCAAATTTTTACTTGGAACACTTCATCTTTTTCTGCATTTTTTTAAAACTTGGTAAGAAGATTTAGTAACCATTGGATTTCCTTTTCATGCCAGCTATATTCTTGGTGATTTGAAAATATCTGACGCTTACACCTACTTGTTGGGCCTTTTCCCCACCAAGTTTATCAGTTCTGCTCCATTTGTTAACACTTCAGCTTCAGGTGTTAAAAAAAAAAAAAAAAAGAAAAGCAACTCTAGTGTGATGATTCATTATTATTAATTTATATAACAAGGATATCAGTGTGAAACTCTTCTTGCTGTAGGCTATTTATTAATTTCACAGCAAAGATATAAATTTGTTTAAGAAGTAAAGGCAATAAAGAATTTTAGTTGGTCTCAGCAGATTAATAAATTTGTTAAAAGCATATTTCAAATTCAACTGGGCTTGAAAGTAATTAGAAACATTAATTTGTATATGATCAGATTTTGGAGTGATAAATTTAAAGTGGCAGATATAGAGTTTCTTTCATTTTTGCTCCATTCATGATTTCATTTAGAGGCAAAGTATCATAAACACGTTTTACAGAATCTTTTAGAATCTTCTTTCAAGATGCTATAATTTTTTTAGTTTCATGCAAATATATTACAGTACTTTCTTTCAAATCATACATTTTAGGCACATAGTAGGCATTAAGTTGATGTCAATTTCCTTTTTTTTTTTTTTTTGGTTATACATTTCATAATATACAAAATAGACTTTTTCAATGCTTTGGTTTCTTTGGTAAACAAGGATTCAGCATTAATGCTGATCCTCCAGCATTAATGTCTGAGAGAATTTATGCATTTCAATTTATCACTGGTTCTTATCATTCACTTTCTGTTTTTTTTGTTTTAATTTCTCTTCTCATTCAGTATTATTTTATAGTGCCTGGTGGCTCAGGTGATAAAAGAATCTGCCTGCAATGTGGGAGACCCAGGTTTGATCCCTGGGTCAGGAACAACTCCTGGAGAAGGAGATGGCAACCGACTTCAGTATTCTTGCCTGGAGAATTCTGTAGACTGACAAGCCTGGTGGGCTACAGTCCATGGGGTCGCAAAGAGTCAGACATGACTGAGCAACTACCACACACTTCTTCTATAACCCTTCAGCCTCACCAAATAGTCATTTTATGCTTCCATTTAAATTGACTGTATATCCACATTTATAGAATTTCCCTGCACTATCTGAAATTTCAGTATTATTTAGTACATCAGGCTGACAAATAGAACAGGGTCTGTGTATTGTGTCTCTGTTAGATTATTTCACTTGATACAATTTATTACAGTTTTTGAATCAATATGTGAATCAGCAGTTACATTTCAGCTATTAAAAGATTAAGGTTACATACTTTGAAAAGTACTTTTTCTTTAGATGAAACAGCTACTCTAAAAATTCTAATTTATTGAATTCCTTTTGTAAAGCTAGTCCATATGAGTTAGGGTTAGAATTAGAATCATGATACATATCCTATATATATATATATATATATATAGAGAGAGAGAGAGAGAGAGAGAGAGAGGATATATGCATATATCCTCTCTCTATATATATATAGGATATGCACATATTCATTTCAAATGAATATATGTATATTCATTTTAAAGATATTTTCAAAAGAGTCAAAGGAACAATATATAACAGTTCTTGAAACTACACACTCAGATGGGACTTCCCATGGGCCAGGACTTAAACCCAGCCAGAACCCAGACTAGGACTTGAACCCACTATCTGTTCATTGAGATCACACACCTGGTCTCAAGATTTAATGAAGCTCACTCAGATTCTTTTTGTCTCATCACAGAAATAATTCAGTGAGAGACAAAAATGACAGGTAAGAAGTAAGTTTATTTAAATACGCATTCCATAGAGAGAATGCAGTCTGTCTCAAAAGGCAAGAGCCATGAAGGGAGAACACACTTCACAGAGAGAGTGTGGGCCATCTCAGAAGGTGAGTGGCCCCACAATATGAAGTGGTTAGTTTTTGTGGGGTGAGTAATTTCATAGGTTAATGAGTGGGAGGATTATTCCAATTGTTTTAGAGACAGGGAGGAGATTTCTAGGAATTGGGTCACTGCCCACTCTTGGACCTTTTATAGTCAGCCTGGGAACCGTCATGGTGCTGGTAGACATGCTATTTAGCATGCTACTGTGTTACAATGAGTATAGTATAATGAGGCTCAATCTACTGGAAGTGGAATCTTTTGCCATCTTGGGCTTAGTTGGTTCTAACCAGTTTTATGTTGTGTCCTCAAGGGCTGTGTCATTGTTTTAAAGGCTGTGCCCTGCCCCTTTCCCTCCTGTTTCTATCTGAGAAGTCCTTCAAGACAAATATGCAGTTGTTTTTACATGGAATTAACAGCAACCAAATCAAATACAAGAAGCTTAATAAAGTTTTCAGATAGTAGTAACAGTCCAAAGAAACAATAAGCTTGAACTTAAAAAGAGCCTGGAGCTTCACATGGTCCTTGTACTTCTGGTTTTCTCTGAAGAGTATGCATGGCAAAATCCATCTTGTAGGGCAGAGTACAAAATTAACAGGCATTCTATAGATTTACAAATATGCCCAAATAAGCCCATATGTTTAACCTTCTATAAATGTACTCATTTTTTCCTTTCACCCTTTCTCTCCAACAACGTAGTTTTTACTTATCTTTCTAACTGATATAATTGCTTTTCCTGTGAAATTATCTAACATGTCTCATAGAGACCTACTTCCTCCCTCAATATCTTTACAGGGTTTGTCCTAAAGTTCTATTAGAATATTTGTCATTGTCTTGTCATTGTTTATTTAATAACTCTCTGCATGAGTAGAATGTGTGCACAACTGAATTCTCAGGACCTGGTTTCTAATAAGTATTTTTCCAATGAATGAGAGAAAAAAATTGTCTATCCAAAGTCATACTAAGATATAATTGCAAATATTTTACATGGCAGATACACTAGTATGTGTTTGTATAACCTAAAATTAAAATTGTATTTAAGTGAGAGAAGGATTTGTCAAGTGTCAAAAAAAAAAAAAAAAAAAAGGTTAGGAGAACCACTATAGTTTTAATGAGGGTAAATAACTATTCCAGCAGAGTGAAAGTCTTGTACAAATTTAAGGACAACTATTGTAAACAGTAAGGCACACTAACTCAGGTAGACCAGTGAGGGTGAAAGTGAAATGTGAATGGGAGAGGGTTGGAAATGAGCCTGCAAAATCATTCAGAATTCTAAAGGCAGACAGCATGGTGAAATTCAGATGTTCTAGGTGTGGAGAGTGAAACTATCGATGGAGAGCTTAAAATAGAATTGGTATGTGCTTGGATTTTCTTTTAAAAAAATATTCTGTTGACAGGAAGAACTGAAGAGTAGTGAAGCTATAATCAGAGGAAACTGTAAGAAATCTATTATAAATATCCAAGTTAACAGTGACTCGGGATCTGGACCAGTGAGATAGAAAGTTATGGGTCCATATGTAGAAGATAATAGTTAAAATGTCTGAGAAAGATGAAATGGATTTGAAAATGATTTTAATCTTTTCAGATGTGCATCCCATTACACAAGACTGTGACTGCACTAATGATACTGGACACTTAAAATGATTAAGATTCTAATTTTTATATTTTGTGTTAAAATACAAGTTAAAAATTATGGTTGCAGAGAGAAACTTAATAAGCCCTTTTATGAATATATGAGTCAGAATATGAAAAACATACAAAGCATGTTAAACTAGCAAAGTACCTGTATTTATTATTTATATGATTACCACGGTGATTTAAAAAATAGTGCTCTTAAGGGGGTATTTATGTACTAATTCAGTACTAATGAGTTTCTGAAATTAGCTCCCACAATTCAAAATCATATCATTGTTTTAATTCTATTTAAGCAAGTAAGCATAGAAGGAAAATATACATTTGATAATTTTGAACCACTTCCACTTAACTGATGGAAGGAACTCAGTGTGATGTAAGCAAAGTAACTCTTAGAGTTCAGGATTTCAGTATTAAATACCATGGGCACACCTGGATTAGTGTTTAAATTTTTCATGAAGCTATGGAATATCAAAGAATGCATGAGAGCAGAGTTTGTTTTATATTTTTTATCCTAAAATGAAAATGGCAATGGTTTATGAAGAAAGAGGGTAACTGGTGATCAGCATAATATATTTACTTCATAAGTGATTTTTTTGTTTTCATCGGAATTGACAGACTTTCGTTCTTCTCGGTATGTTCTGAAAGATGCTGATTTGTTTATCTCGCCTTATTTTTTTTAATAAGTCAATGGTACACTGAAAATTTTAAGAGAAAGACTGCTCTAGCTGAAAATAGAACTATGGAAAGCATCCAGCCAGGTTGTGTCACAATGAGTTACAGCCACACATCTATACTACTGCTGTTTCCCTACAATCACAGCAATGAATTACAGTAATACATTCAATCCTGATAAATGATCTACTCAGCTTCTGCTTAAATTAAACTGACTGCAATCTGGATGAGTGCAGCCACATATTAACGCTGGGTCCACCATTTCTTGTCTCTATCCTGGTGAATTATGGAATGGTAGTCCTAGCTTTATGCATTGATTAACATTGCTGCTACAGCTTTTTCACAGATCAATGTTCAAGTGGAATGAAAAGTAGGCTCCAACATTCTGCTGCCACATTTAATGCTGTCATCATAAAATAAATGTGTAGTGTTTAAAATAAAATCTTATAAATAACTGTAGACATAGCCATGCTGCAAAATATTAATCACTAATTTCTTTTACCATTGCTATCTTTTTTCCTACCACTATGAAGATAATATTCCCGATTGTCAGTATAGGTACCTAAGGAGTGACGACTAGCTTTTTTCCCATAAAGTGTCTTTGCCTTTTTCTCAAGGATCTATGAAATACTCTCAAGTTGAATGCTTCAGTATATTTTATACTATCAAGTTATAAAAATTCAGTCAATTATATTTAACTTTTTTGTTGTAGAATGTGTGAAACACACAAACATATATAATTCCCAGATAAATGGGGTTAATTTCTTGATAAAATAATACTATCATATTAATGATATGCATACATTCTAGCACATTTTTATTTTGTTCATGACTCATTTGAGCTTAGAATTTAATGAGGTACTTAAACATTTAGCAACAAAAGCCAAGATTAGTTGTATAATCATTTTCCACTGCTATGTGTTTAGATGGTACAACTACAAATATTCACTCAAAGTCACCTCAAAATTTTACAGAGATGGTGGCAATAAAGACATCACAATTATGTGTTACATAGATAAATAGCTTTTGTGAGAGGTGCATGATTTCTACACATTACAGTTTATAATTGAAAGTATAATACTATAATACTAAAATAATAGCATATCTTAAAATTAGAAATTGCTATTTTATAATATATTACAATTATTCCAAACTGTTTTTTCTGAGAGCTTTTAAAATAATGTTAGACTAAAGTTGAATATTATGAAAAGATTTTGGCAGTATTTTAAGAGTAGTTGAGTCAAAGTTCCAGGGTTTCCAAATTGAAAGAGGAACAGTTATAGATGAAATCAAGATGGTGGAGTAGAAGGAAGTGTGCTCATCTTCTGCTAAAACACCAAAATTGCATCTAGCTGCTGAACAATCATTGACAGGAGGATGTTGGAAAACATCAGAAAAAAATAAAAATAAAAAAGATATCTCACATTCAAGGACAAAGGAGAAGCCACAAGGAGACAGTAGGAGGGGGTGTGTGTGTGCGCGTACTTAACCACTCAGTCATGTCTGACTCTTTGTGACCCCATGGGCTATAGCCTGCCAGGCATCTCTGTCCATGGGGATTCTCCAGGCAAGAATACTGGAGTGGTGCAATCATGTTAAGATAAAAATGTCATACTGTCCAGGTATTAACTGAAAAACTGGAGAACAGTAACACCAAAGAAGGTCCCACACTTTTGCAAAGGTTCTAGGCCCCACATCAGACTTCCCAACCTGGGGATCCTGCAAAAGGACTGGGAATTCCCAGGGAATCTGACTTTGAAATTAAGTGGGATTTGATTGTAGCACTTCCACAGACTAGGGGAAACAGAGACTAATGGAGGGCACAGATAAAACCTTGTGTGCACTGGTTCCCAGGGTAAAGGAGCAGTGACCTCACAAGAGACTGAGCCAGACCTGCCTGTGAGTATTTTAGGGTCTCCTGTGGAGGCATGGTCAGCAATGGCCTGCATGCAGGAAGAGGGTCACTGGAGACAGCAGTCCTGGGAGGGGCATGTTGGCATACATCCTCTTGGAGGTTGCCTTCAGCCCTACCATAAAGCCTGTGCACTTCATGAGTGGGCTGCCTCAGGCCAAACAACTAACAAAAAGGGAGCACAGCCCCACCTGTCAGCAGACAGTTGGGTTAAAGATTTAATGATCATGGCCCTGCCCACCAGAGCAAGACCCAGTTTTCCCCACAGCTAGTCTCTCCCATCAGAAAGCTTACACAAGCCTCTTATTCTTATTCCTCAGAGAGCAGATGGAAGAAGCAAGAACTACAGTCCCACAACCTCCAGAATGAAAACCACAATCATAGGAAGCTAACCAAAGTGATCACATGGATAACAGCTTTGTGTAATTCAATGAGACTATGAGCCATGCCATGCAGGGCCACTCAAGATAGATAGTCATGGTGGAAAGCTCTGACAAAACGTCGTCCACTGAAGAAGGGAGTGGCAAACCACTCCATTATTTTTGCCTCAAAACCCTATGAACAGTATGAAAAGGCAAAAAGATACAGTACTGGAAGATGACACCAACAAGTTGGTAGGTGTTCAATATGCTACTGGGGAAGAGTGGAGAAATAACTCCAGAAAGAATGAAGAGGATGGGCCAAAGCAGAAATGATTTGCTCAGGTATTGATGTGTCTGGTGGTGAAAGTAAAGTCCGATGCTGTAAAGAACAATACTGCAAAGGAACCTGGAATGTTAGGTCCATGAATCAAAGTAAATTGGATGTGGCCAAGCAGGAGATGACAAGAGGGAATATCAACATCTTAGAAATCAGTGAACTAAAATGGATATGAATGGGTGAATTCAATTCAGATGATCATCATATCTACTATCGTGGGCAAGAATCCCTCAGAAGAACTGGAGTAGCCCTTATAGTAAGCAAGAGTCCAAAATACTGTAAGTATTTGGGTACAACATCAAAAATGAACCAAGAATGATCTTGGTTCATTTCCAAGGCAAACCATTTGTCATTACAGTAATCCAGGTCTGTGCCCCACCACTAATGCGGAAGAAGCTGAAGTCAAACAGTTTTATGAATACCTGCAAGACCTTCTAGAACACCAAAAAAAGATGTCATTTTCATCATAGGAGATTGGAAATCAAAAGTAGGAAGTCAGAAGCTATCTGGAGTAAGAGGCAAGTTTGGCCTTGGAGTACAAAATGAAGCAGGACAGAGGCTAACAGAGTTTTGCCAAGAGAATACACTGGTCATAGCAAATACCCTCTTCCAACAACACAAGAGATGACTTTATACATGGACACCAGATGGTCAATGCCAAAATCAGATTGATTATATTTTTTTTCAGCCAAAGATAGAGAAGCTCTATACAGTCAGTAAAAACAAGATCTGGATGGAGCTGGATGTGACTCAGATCATTAACACCTTATTGCAAAATTCAATTCTGGTATTGAAGATAGTAGGAAAACCACTAGGCCATTCAGGTATGACCAAAATCAAGTCACTTATGATTATACAGTGAAAGTGACAAATAGATTCAAAGGATAAGATCTGATAGGCAGATACCTGAAGAACAGTGGACAGAGGTTCGTAACATTGTACAGAAGACAGGGACAAAAACTATCCTAAATAAAAGTAAATGCAAGAAGGCAAAGTGGTTTTCAGAGGAGGCCTTACAAATAGCTGAGAAAATAGGAGAAAAAAAGACAAAGGAGAAAGGGAAAGTTATACTCAACTGAATACAGAGTTCCAGAGAATAGCAAGGAGAGATAAGAAAGCCTTCTTAAGTGAAAAATGCAAAGAAGTAGAGTAAAACAACAGATTGGGAAAGACTAGCGATCTCTTCAAAAAAAGTGGAGATAGCAAGGAAACATTTCATGCAAAGATGGGCACAATAAAGTACAAAAACCACAAGGTCTTAACAGAAACAGAAGAGATTAAGAAGTGCAAGAATACACAGAAGAACTATACGGAAAAGGTCTTAATGACTTGGATAATCATGATGGCCTGTCTCTCACCTAGAGCAGACATGCTGGAGTGTGAAGTCAAGTGGGCCTTGGGAAGCATTGCTATTAATAAAGCTAGTGGAGGTGATGGAATTCCAGCTGACCTATTTCAAAAACTAAAAGATGATGGTGGTAAAGTGCTGCATGCAATATGACAGTAAATTTGGAAAACTCAGCAATGGCCATGGGATTGGAAAAAAGTAACTTTCATTCCAATCACAAGGAAAGGCAATGTCAAAGAATGTTCAAACATACAGTTGTGCTCATATCACATGCTGGCTGGGTAGTGCTCAGCCCTTCAAGCTGCTCCTTTAATAACATGTGAACAGACAACTAGTAGATGCACAAGCTGGATTTAGAAGCAGCAGAGGAACCAGAGCTCAAACTACCAACATCCACTGGATCATAGGAAAAGCAAGGACATTCCAGAAAAATGTCTACTTCATTGACTACGTTAAAGCCTTTGACTGTGTGGATCACAACATACTGGGGAAAATTCTTCAAGATGGGATTACCAGAACACCTTACCTGCCTCCTCAGAAACTTGTATGCAGGTCAAGAAGCAACAGTTAGAACTGGATCTGGAACAAAAAACTGGTTCAAAATTGGGAAAGAAGTATGTCAAGGCTATATATCATCACCCTGCTTATTTAACTTATATTCAGAGTACATCATGTGAAATGCTGGGCTGAATGAATCACAAACTGGAATCAAGATTGCTGGGAGAAAAATCAACAACCTCAGATATGCAGTTGATACCACTCCAAATGGCAACAAGTGAAGAGGAACTAAAGAAGCTCTTGATGAGGGTGAAAGAGAAGAGTGAAAAAGCTGGCTTAAAATTCACCATCAAAAAACGAAGATCATGGCATCCTGACCCATCATTTCATGGCAAATAGATAGGGGAAAAGTGGAAACAATGGTATATTTTATTTTCTTGAACTCCAAAATCACTGAAGACAGTGACTGAATCCATGAAATTTAAAAAGACACTTGCACCTAGAAAGAAAAGCTATGATAAACCTAGACAGCATATTAAAAAGCAGAGATGTCACTTGGCCAACAAAGGTATATATAGTCAAAACTATGGTTTTTTTAGTAGTCAACTACGAATGTGATAGTTGGAGCATAAAGAAAACTGAGCACCCAAAAATTAATGGTTTTGAAATGTCATGTTGGAGAAGGCTCTTGAAGTCCCTTGGACAGCAAGGAGATCAAACCAGTCAATCCTCAAGAAAATCAACCCTGAATATTCACTGGAAGGACTGATGCTAAAGCTGAAGCTCCAATAATTTGGCCACCTGATATGAAGAGCCAACTCATTGGAAAAGACCCTGATGCTGGGAAAGATTGAAGACAGGAAGAAAAGGGGGTGGCAGAGGATAAGATAGTTAGATGGCATCACTGATTCAATGGACATGAGTTTGAGCAAACTCTGGGAGATAGTGAAGGACAGGAAAGCCTATCCTGTTATAGCCCATGGGGTTGCAAAGAGTCAGACATGACTTAATGACTGAACAACAATACTAAAAGGCAATAACACACAGTTTGAAGAGAGATTCAGAATTTAAAATATATATGATTAATATGGTAACAGGTCTAATAGATAAAACAGACAGCATGTAGGAACAAATGATCAGTGTAAAAAGAGTGATTAAATTTTTTCAGAAGAATCAAAAATAAATGTCTGAAATAAAAATCTCTGCAAGAGATATGAATGATACTTTTTAAAAAAGGTTTATTTATTCATTTATTTTTAGCTGTACTGGTCTTTGTTGCTGCATATGTGCTTTCTCTGGTTGCTGTCTGTGGGGCTACTCTCTAGTTGCGGTGCCTGGGCTTCTCATTTTGGTTGCTTCTCTTGCTGCAGAGCATGGGCGCTAGGGTGCATGGACTTCAGTAGTGCAGTACGTGGGCTACGTAGTTGGAGCTTGTGGGCTCTAGAGCATTGGCTCTTCAGTTGTAGAGCATGGGGTTAGTTGCTCCAACGCATGTGAGATCGTCCCAGACCAGGGATCAAACCCATGTCCTGTTTCTCAACCACTGAAACACCAGGGAATCTCCAGAATAATACCTTTGATGTGCTCATTAGGGGACTCCACAAGACTGAAGAAAGATTAACTGACTTGAAGATATGGCAAAAGAAATTTTCAAAATGAAAGGCAAAGAGAAAAAAAGACTGGAAAAAAACAGAATAACAAAGAACTATGAGAAACCTAAATAAGGTGTAAAGTGAAAGTGAAATTCGCTCAGTCCTATCCAATTCTTTGCAACCCCATGGACTGTATAGTCCATGGAATTCTCCAGGCCAGAATACTGGAGTGGGTAGCCTTTTCCTTCTCCAGGGGATCTTCCCAACCCAGGGATCGAACCCAGGTCTCCTACATTGCAAGTGGATTCTTTACCAGCTGGGCCACAAGGGAAGCCCAAGACTACTGGAGTGGGCAGCCTATCTCTTCTCCAACACATCTTCCCGACCCAGGAATCGAAATGGGGTCTCCTGCATTGCAGGCAGATTCTTTACCAACTGAGCTCTCAGGGAAGCCCAAATAAGGTGTAACATACACAAAATGGGAAACTAGACAACAGGAAGGAAAAGAGAAACAGAAAAAAAAATGGAAGCAGTAAAGATAGAGAACTTTCCCAAACTGATGCCAGACAGTGTATGATTCCAAACAGTATTCCAATATAGTATTCTAAAATAGGCACAATTATGGAGACAGTAAAAAAGATTATTAGTTTTCAGGAGTTAGAGGAGAAGGAGGAATAAATAGGCAAAGCACAGATTTTTTAGGACAGTGGGGGAAAACAAATATATAACTATTTATAGTTTATTTATAGTAAATATAACCAAATATAGTAATGATTCCAACTCTAATTCAATAGCATGTGGTTTATCCTATTTGATTTTTATTGCCCTATTTTTTTACCTCCAACACTATTTCTGCTAAAATAATTTTTCATTAAATAGGTTTATATAGTGTCTAATATGCAGTGCACATCTGCTTTTTCTTCATAGTACTTTTGTTTATACTATACATATTTACTTTTATAAAGAACTACTGATTCTCCCCTCTGAGCCAAATTACGTTTTTCAAATTATTTAATGTACATTTTAAAGTATAGGAAATCCTAAATCGTTAAATTTTTAAAGCCTCACAATAATATTTTGTTATAGGTATTATGGACACACACTGAAGGTATGTTACAATGCCTGGATTATGTAATGTTACACATAATATATTTGAATTCTTTACAGAGTATGGATTAATAACATTCTAGGACAAGGTAAAGATCCATATAAAATGATTTCATCCAATTATACCACTTCATAATGCTGTTCCAGGAAACTGATTCTTTAAAACATCTGTATCTGCTAATTCATCAATATAAAACATAATAATATCAGGCATATTTAAAGAAGATTGTACAGAATAAATGTACATATTCACCAAATGGCTTGCACTGTCCTTATAACAACAAAAGGCAGACCAGTGTGTTTAAATCTTTACATAGTAGCTAACTGAAAGTTTCTTCAGTAAATGATACTTCTACAAATTATTTTTAAAGTAGTTCATCAGCATTAATACCAGAATGCTTAAGTTTTTAAAAGTAGGTTACAGCCCTTTATATGTAAAATGCAATCCCAGTTGTTAATTTGTCTGAGAACTCTGCAGATAGAGTCAAAAGTCTCACAGAGACCTTGGGGCAACTAATTAGTATACAGGAACATACCTGCCTGAGGATGTGGTTACATCTGGATAGGGAGAGAAGAACAAAATTTACCTTTTTGAAAAAAGAAAAATGTCCTTGAGTGTCTTAATTATTACTAGTTCAATTTAAAATTATTCTTTCTATGTAGAGAAATCTTAATTATATGTTTTATTGTTTAGTGAAGAACATTTTATAACATGAAGAAATGTTAATGCAAAAATGATTATGTTCTAGTTAGTGTCATAGGCTACTGTGAATGAAAAATGTTGTGCACTCTATCAGTAAACAAAAAGGATGTTGCAGTCATCAAGTCCCTACAGCCCTCCCCCACTCCCCGTGGTGAGCCCTGAGGGAATTCAGGATGGAGACAGAAGAGCTGCCCTCAGCCAAGCCCTCAGCCATAGCAGCCACCCCAGACGGTCCACCCAGAGGGTGCTCAGGATGAGAAGGGATCGGGCCCCAGATAGTGAAGGTGCACATCAAAGGAATGATGTCAGTGAGCCCAGACATTTTGATCCTCCGGTATGTACAAAAATGCTAAATTCATTAACATGACAAATCTGGCTTTCTTTAACGGTAATCTTTTGAAGTTTCAACTACCTGGTCTTTGTTGCAAAAGCTCCTGTTTATCCTGGCTCCTCCCTTCAGACCAGTCTCTCAGAGCTAACTGGGAGGTTGTGTCCCAGCTTAAGTCCTCAGTTTTATCTGCCAAATGAAAGGTAAATCTCAACTGTGCATTTTTTTCAATGAGACAAATCATCATTTAAAACTGGATTTAATAAAATTTTTGCAATTGTTACCTTTTCTAAATTTAAACTGTTTAAAATCACAAAGTTCACTTTTACACTATCATTTTTTAAAAATATATAAATGCAGTATATTTCCCAGTGAAATTTTTTTATTCATCCATTCTGAAAGCACTTAAGAAACTTGTAGTGAGACTTTAGGCACTAGTGGTAAAGAATCTGCCTGCCAATGCAGGAAACGAGTTTGATCCCTTGTTTGGGAAGATCCCCTGGAGGAGGAAATAGCAACAACCGACTCCAGTATTCTGGCCTTGAGAATCCCATATACAGAGGAGCCTGGTGGGGTATAGTCCATAGGGTCACAAAGAGTCATACACGACTGAGCACCACAGAGCACAGCAGAGACTTTATCCTATCATTTCTTAGAAAATTGCTTATACAATACTGACAGTATCAGTGAATCGAAAATAATAGAAAATATTAACATACATTATAGTGTTTTGGATTTTATTGTATTATCTAAATTCCATGGGTAGTAGAAAGCTTAAAAATCAGAAAAAAATGAATATACCATATTACCACTCTTATGTAGAAGTAATGAAGTTTGAACAATGTGTAGTGAGGATGTTTTTAATTTACACCCAATAATGTCCAACATCATGTATCAGTGTTTAGTGAGTAGAATATATTTGTGATTCCAGGATGTTAAAAATGTCATCAGTTCAAATTGCACCATTGTATTATAAATTGCCATATTATTTTAGTAGTAGCAAGATATCTAGTCATTGCAATAATAGATTAAGTAAAGAACATATGACTTCATTTATACTTTGCTTGAAAATATTTCCTGTTGACTGAGGAGACACAAGTTTTGTACTATCAACGTATCTAATTAATATAATTTACATTTTCCATATTTCTTCTTTTCACTTTAAATACATGTTCCAAGTATATCTTTTTTGAAAAGTGAATCTTGCCGTTGTTTTTACACACAGCTGGATAATGATGCCTGGGATCATCTTAGGTGGACTTGGCCTGCAATTGCTTGAAGTGTATCTTAGGTTCCCAGCCAGAGATTAAGGCCAGGTTTCGGTGGTTAAAGCACCAGATCCTAGCCACTAGGCCAGTGGTCAGTGACAACGGCCCTGGCACTTCAGCTTTGCAGAAAAAAACTTCCATGAACATGGAAAGTAGTGAGGTAAATAAAGTATTTATTAAGAGTATAAAGAGTATCTGCCTGCAATGCTGAAGACACAGTAGATGTGGCTTGGATCCCTGGTGGGGAAGATCCCCTGGAATAGGAATTGGCCACCCACTTCAGTATTCCTGCTGGGAAAATTCCATGAACAGAGGAGCCTGGTGGGCTAGAGTTCATAGGGTCACAAAGAGTTGGACATGACTGAAGTGATTGAGCATGCACCTATGGATAGAAACACAGGCAGACTCAGAGTAGCTGAGTCTCTCCCTCATGGCAATTTGAATTACTTTTATGGGACACTTCTGTGTTTCCTTCAGCCAATCATTTGCTTGGTTCATGGTCTATATTTGATATATCTCAGGATCCTCCCGTGTGTGCAAACACCTCTCTTAGCCAAGATAGATTTTACTGAAGAGGTCTGTGGGGAGCCTGGCATTAGTTAACATCACTCCCCTTTGACCTCCAAGGAGTTTTTCTGTGTATATGTACTTAGAGAGATCTCCTGACTTTGAGAATAAGAAATATATGGTTTGTCAGGGCCCAGCCTTCTTCCTCCATTGTCCTGCTAGTCTCCTGTTGAAGTTTGGTCCATAGGAAATGAATCTCCAATCATATTACCCCACGGGTGTGGTGGGGCATCTACCTCCTGCCTCAGGGAGACTAATGTCAATTAGGATATTTCTCAGAACATCATGTTGGGGAGACCCTTCATATGCGATGATCTTCTACATCATCATCCTGTCCTACAGAAAAATGACTTTCCAAAATTGTTTCAGTTTTCAGTTCTACCATAATGAAGATTTACCTCTGCCTTTCCAGTGTTTGGTACTATAAAGGTATTTCAGCTTTAGCCATCCACTGCAGAGTAGTCTGGAGGGATTTTATCAGCTGGGCCAGGAAGCAAAATTGCCAAGGAACATACATAGCGTTCCTTTCTGAGTTTACCAGAAATATTGCAAGTTAAGTTTATCTCCTTAGTCCAATTCCCATTTTTAGATGTACCATAAATGAATATATTTATTTAACAAAGGACGGGCATTAATGCCTTTAAAAACACAAAAGCACTATATAAATGACATAAAGCCTTTGAGTATGCATAATCTTATCTGTTCACATAAGATTATTTAACAAATATTGTGATGTGCTCTGAATATAAAGACTGATTTCACAAGATGACTCCCAGAGTGCCTGAACCAAAACATCAAGGTCATTTGCAATTTGTAGTATCATGTACATATTGATTGTAAAGAGAAAAATTCAGATTATGTGTATGTTTCTCTACTTTGTTTAATTTTCAGGGAATTACACTTGGGGAGAACAATAACTTCTCCCTTTTGAGTCTTTGTAAGTTTTTGTTTGTAGACTCCCAGGGGATCTTCTCAACTCCGGGATGGAACCTGTGTCTCTTGTGTTTCCTGTATTGGCAAGAGGATTCTGTACCACTGCACCACTGGCAAGCCCAAGTTGTTGTTTGGTTTCTAGTAACTAATATTTGTGAAAGTTAAAATCCTAAAAAGATGAACGTTCTTTGTACATTGTAAGGTGGCTCAGTGGTAAGGAATCCACCTGCCAGGGCAAGGAGACACAGATTTGGGTTCAGTTCCTGGGTCAGGAAGATCTCGTGGAGGAGGAGATAGCAACCCACTCTAGTATCTTGCCTGGAGAAGCCCATGGCAGGCTACGGTCCATAGGGTTGCAAAGAGATGGAAACAGCTGAGCAACTGAGCGTGCATGCTACAAGGTCTAAAACCATATATTGTTTTTGGACATTAGAGGTATTTATAGAGTTTGACTGAATAGAGTTCAGATGATTTCTAGATCAAACAATATTGAAAGTTATCTTTTGAAATTAAAATCTTTTAAAATTAAAACTATCTTTTTAGAAAAATATTATAACATTATACATATATATATATAGTTTGAACAGCTTTAAAATAAAAGACGATTTTTATACATGTATATGTTCATATTATATATGTAAAGTCTTTATTAAAAAAGCACTCATATTTGTAAAGGGTCCATTTTATGACAAAGCAGCCATTCAGGTAGATTTTTAGGTATGTGTAGTGTTATTTTGAAGTTAAGACCAGCAAGGAGAACTTAGAAGTATGTTGATATAATTTTATTGTTGATATAATTTTATTGATATACTGGTCTTGAAATTTTCATGGCTAGAGGATAATTTCCAGAATTAATTGAATATGTCTTGACAAAAGGAAAAGCTTTCTAGAGCAGGTTCACAAAGAAGTATTTTGTCAAAATGAGTGAATTACGAATGCCAGCAGAACCAATAAAAAGGAAATTGGTTCTACATGAAAAAAGTTCCCCTAAATCCATGCCTAAAGTATCACTGAAAGGATCAATATTTTTTGTATTATTCCTAATCCAATTACACATGCCTTTAAATCACTATAGTTATAGTATAGCATTCTGATTTGGTACCATAAATTCATTAAAAAAAAAATTTAGCCAATGAAAATTGGGTTACTTTTACAGGAGTTTAAAGGAATAAGCTACAAACTATGTTATCCAATTATTTTGTATTTCCACTGAAGTAAATCTTGCTATCAATTCCCAGTATAGCAGATAATTTCAAGTTTGTGTTAAATATGTAGCAGCTGGAGGTTGCCAAATGAATGTGTTGAATGAGTGTATTTTAGTGAAGTGTGTACTATCTTTTTTGACATGCATGTAATGATAACATATTTTCTGGCAGCTGGATTCCCTAGGGCAAAATGAAGCTGTAATGGAAGATAAAACAGCCAGCTTGCTTATGTGATGATCATAAAATAGTACATATATATTTCAAGAAAAAAATGTCTCAATTGGATGACTGACTTTAGCTGAGGTCATTTTTTACAATGCATATTAGTCAAACATTTTTCAATATCTTGAGTAGAATTGTAAACAGTATGATAAATGCAATTAACTAACTTTAGCTTATAAACAAAAATCTCAAATTTTATTTAACAGTCATCAAACTGTCTTAGCAAAGCATTTTTTAAATGAAAAGAAAGGATGTTTTAATTTTTCCAACCACAATATAACAAAGTCATGTGTGGTTGGTGATTTTTATTCTTTTTATATAACCTGATCTTTAATACATGAAAAATTTTCCCGTGAAACACTAGTTAGAAATGATGACTTTCCCACCCCCCCAAAAAAAGGTCTATAGTCAGTCACCAATTTTGAATAGTGATTTTATAAGAACTATATTATTTATCAAATCTACATTATTAAATATATTTGCACCTATCATCCTGTTTCAATTCTTATACAACATGACTCATTTTAATTCACCATCATTGTAATGTGGACTTCAGTTATTTGAGTATGTTTAATTATACTATAGAAGAAGATAAAATAGTCTTTCAAATAGATGAAATTCATAAGATGTGCTGGTATATATGATGGATATTCCATCAGATTTCAAATAAAACCTTATTTGGCTTATGGAATAAAACCAGTAATGTTTTGTGACCATATTGGGGCAATACAGAAAAATACATTTATTTCAATAAATGATAATAGAACAACAACTATACATAAAAGTATAAACATATATATATATTTTTTTTCTCAATCAGTATTTAACTTTATGAGAAATCAATGATATGTTGCCTAATTCATCCTGGTGATCCTGGTGTTTTGTCTGCAGTAATGCAATCAAAAAGAAGTATGAGGATAATTTTCAAACTGTAAAGGCAGTCAAAATTGATTAGACTTTTAAACTTGATCTTAGTGTACTGAATATTTTAATCATTGCCTTAGATTTAGCATACTAATAGCATATTAGATACTGTAACCTTTTGCTGTTGTTAACATGAAACACTGCCAAGCTGTGTTACAAAAATGCTTTTGACAGACTAGAACAATGACCACATTGACAAGTGACCTTTAATAACTACAAATGAAAACCATGAAATTGATTTCAGAGTATCATATGGCCAAAGAAGCGGATTGTATCAAAAATTCTTAGGGAGTTTAGTTGACACAAATCTCAAATGACCTAATATTTTGATGCAAGCACCAAATAGCTCATGTGTTCCTAGTCTAAATTATTAGAAGCACAGTTGTCAGCATAAAATACACAATACATAAAATATAGTTTATTCTTCTTAGAACATATTGCATAATTATTTTGTTTTTTTATTATTTTTAGCACTGGTAACACTAGGACAATTGTGGAGTAATTGGATTTAATGTAAGGGACTATAAACATTCCAGGAAACCATTGACTAAGGGAACAAGACTAGCCTCTTCTGAAAAAAAAAAAAAAAAAAATCAAACAAACCAGTAATTGCATATATTCAAAGAGAACCACAAATATTGGCACAATGGCCATAGTTTGTTGAAACTTCAGAGAGTCCAATCATAGCTGGAGTAATAGTCTTTTTTCCCCATGATTATATGATAGCTAATTGCAAAGTATTTAAAACAACTGTCTTATAGTACAAGTCTGCTTTCTATTAAACTTTATGTACAGAAAGTGGTTGTTTAACAAATAAGTCTTTATCCTCCAAATGGTTCAAAGTTCTAGAGAAAAATCAGCTATCAAGTGGGAATGAGTAGACTGAATGAAGAAAAATTTGGAGAAAATGAGTGATTAAAATAACTTTCAATAGATGGTAGTAAAGGAAAAAAGTTTTCTAGGCAGATACTCTCCTGCTTCAGGTTAATAAATAATATCAATTCTTCTCACATTATCCACTTGACTTTTCTTCATCCATTTTCACAACACCTTTAGCTCTCAATTGTAGATCTCAGATATTAACAGTTTCTCTCCTTGTGCTTTTTTCCATTTATTTAGTATCTCATCACCAATGGCATGAGGTCTGAATTATTAGTAATAATGTAATAAGATCTCAGTATCCAATATAAAAATGAAACTATACAAGTCCTAGAGGGAAACAAACAAGCAAGTTTTCTCTAAGTTTTATATATGAAGATCTTTAAAACTAAAGTCAGTGGGAAAAAATTAAAATTCTAAATTTGACTATATAATATTTAAAAGTAATAAAAATTAAATAATAACTGGAAAGAACATATTTTCAACCAATGTCAACAGTTGGTTAAGAATCCCCCTGCAATGCAGGAGACCCTGATTTGATTCCTGGGTTGGGAAGATCCTCTGGAGAAGGGATAGGCAACCCACTCCAGTATTCATGGGCTTCGCTTATGGCTCAGCTGGTAAAGAATCTTCCTGCAATGGAGGAGACCTGGGTTCGATCCCTGGGTTGGGAAGATCCCCTGGAGAAGGGAATGGCTACCCACTCCAGTAATCTGGCCTGGAGAATTCCATGGACTCCATAGTCCATGGGGTCGCAAAGAGTCAGACACGACTGAGTGATTTTCACTTTCACTTTTCTTCCAGTCAGTTCAGTTCAGTTGCTCAGTCGTGTCTGACTCTTTGCAACCCCATGGACTGCAGCACACCAGGCTTCCCTGTCCATCACCAACTCCTGGAGTTTTCTCAAACTCATGTCCATTGAGTCTGTGATGCCATCCAACCATCTCATCCTCTGTCGTCCCCTTTTCCTCCTGCCTTCAATCTTTCCCAGCATCAGGGTCTTTTTAAATGAGTCAGTTCTCTGCATCAGGTGGCCAAAGTATTGGAGTTTCAGCTTCAGTATCAGTCCTTCCAATGAATATTCAGGACTTATTTCCTTTAGGATGGACTGGTTGGATCTCCACATATCCATAAAAATAAATGATATTCTATAGACATTACTTTGAAAACATTTTGTGGCTTTTCATTAGGTCATAATTAATTGGAGGATAATTGCTTTACAAGGTTGTGTTGGTTTCTGCCATACAGCAGCGTAAGTATACATATGCTCCCTCCCGCTTGAGTCTCCCTTCCACCCCTCTCACCCCATCCCACCCCTCTAGGTTGTTAACAGAGTATTGGGTTGAGCACAGCAACTTCCCAAGAGCTATCTAATTTACATATGGAAATAGACATTTTTCAGTGCTACTCTCTCTATTCACCCCACCCTCTCCTCCCACTGTATCCACAAGTCTGCTCTCTGTGTCTGTTTCTCTATTTCTGCCCTGCAGATAGACTCATCAGTGTCATTTTTCTAGATTCCATATACATGTATGTGTGTTATTATATGATATTTTTTTTCTCTTTGTGACTTACTTCACTCTGTATAA
The DNA here is from genome assembly GCF_033118175.1 of Dama dama. Lineage (NCBI taxonomy): Eukaryota > Metazoa > Chordata > Mammalia > Artiodactyla > Cervidae > Dama > Dama dama. Next base: position 62,707,180 of record NC_083710.1, on the reverse strand, counting down.
CAGGCTCTAGGTTCATCCACCTCAGTAGAACTGACCCCAATCCACTCCTTTTTATGGCTGAGTAATATTCCATTGTATAAGTGTACCACACTTCTTTATCCACTCATCTGTCAGTGGACATCTAGGTTGCTCCTATGTCCTATTTATTGTGAATAGTGATGCCATGAACATTGGGGTGTATGTGTCTTTTTGATTTATGGTTTTCTCAGGGCATATGGGCTTTCCAGGTAATGCTGGTGGTAAAGAACCTGCTTGCCAATGCAGGAGATACAAGAGACTCGTATTTGATCCCTGGGCCGGGAAGATCCCCTGGAAGAGGGCACAGCAATCCACTCCAGTATTCTTGCCTGGAGAATCCCAAGCACAGAGAAGCCTGGTGGGCTACAGTCCATAGAGTCACACAGAGTTGGACATAACTGAAGTGACTTAGCACTCACGCATGCAGGGTATATGCCCAGTAGTGGAATTGCTGGTTTTATTCCTAGATTTTAAAGAAATCTCTCATATTGTATTCCATAGTGGTTGTATCAATTAACATTTCCAGTAACTGCGTAAATCTGTTCTCTTTTCTCCACATCATCTCCAGTATTTATTGTTTGTAGATCAAAGGCCATTCTGACTGGTGTGAGGTGATGCCTCACTGTAGTTTTGATATATATTTCTCTAATAATGAGTGATGTTGAATATTTTTTCATGTGTGTTGGCCATCAAAATAATAATTTATTGATGTTGCAAATTGTATATAAAGATAACATCTACTTCATATTTGCTATGAAAGTGTGAGAATGTTAGTTGCTTAGTCGTGTCCGACTCATTGCATCCCCACAGACTGGAGTCCACCAGGCTCCTCTGTACATGGAATTCTCCAGGCAAGAATACTGGAGTGGTTGCCATATCCTTCTCCAGGGAATCTTCCCAATGCAGGGATTGAACCCAGGTCTCCTGCATTTCAGGCAGATTCTGTACCATTTGAGCTACCCCTCTAGTGAGTATATTCTCATTATACTATATTTTTATTATAATGGTGTATATAAAATAATATTTATTACTTAATTTAAAAATCTTCTTAACATACATCCGGAAATCTACCTCTCTTTCACTCTATTGTTGTTCAGTGGCTAAGTTGTGTCTGACTCTGTGACCCCATGGGCTGTCTGTCTTTATATATAAAGCTGTATAAACAGGAGTTCATGCTGATATCTCTAATATATTTGATAAATATTTAGACACAATATATTTACTTATTTGCTAAACCCTAGAATATACATATTGGAGAAGGAAATGGCGGCCCACTCCAGTACTCTTGTCTGGAGAATCCCAGGGACGGCAGAGCCTGCTGGGCTGCCGTCTATGGGGTCGCACAGAGTCGGACATGACTGACGCGACTTAGCAGCAGCAGCAGCAGAATATACATAAAATAATTTCAATTATTAAATCAAGTTATGAGTAACAAATGTACTAATGGAAGTACAATAATTGCATACTGTTCTTTTTGACTTCAGCTTCACATAGATGATCAGAATGATCTATTCCATACTTAAGTTTGTCTCTCCTTTCTGTTTATATGTGTTATGGTTATGTTATTTACTTATAATTGAATGATTCATTTACTTCTATTTGAGTTCAATCTTTAGTTTTCTTTTCCTTTTTGGTTTTTTTTTTTCAATATGTGAAACATGAATATGGTTCTAAAAGATCTGTATATATAAATATATATATTCATAAAACCATTATCATTTATTTTCTATTATTTTATTATCAAGTCATAATTCACATGCTGTAAAATTCATTCATTTAAAAGTGTACAAATCAGTGCTTTTGAGTATATCCACCATAGTTCATTTTCTCATTCTTTCCATCCTGTCTCCTGTCCATATTGACTATTAAAAAATGTAATACATTATTTACCTTAATTCTATTGAGTATTATACTTTACATCTATAACTTATTTTTACATATATAAACTTAATTTATAGATGAGGATCCTGAAACTAGGAGAGACTGTAACTTTTACAATATATTAACTCTGTGTTTATAAATTGGGTTTAGAACCCAGGTCCTCTGAGGTCAGGATCCGTGTATTTAATAACTCCCAAACTTCTCCTCTATTCCTATAATCCTGGTTCAGATTTCACAATACAACACCTGGAATTTAGTAAATGCATCCAAATGGTGTCCTTGTTTCTGTGCTTCCCTCCCTTTAGTCTGTTTTTTGCAATGCAACCACAATAATCTACTGAAAGACTAAGGTCAGTTCATGTCTCTTCTCTGCTTGAATGCATGCACGCTTTCCCATTTCAAAGAGAGAGAAAGCCAAAGTACTTAACTGGTCTAATATTTCAATATGATTTTCCCACCCACATTTCTATGGTTTCATCTTCTAACACTCTATCATTAATGCATCAGCTGCACTGGGATCATTCCTAGACATCAGTTTCTCCTTTTTAAAACTATTGATATTATTATTATTACTTATTTTTAATGCTCATATCCTCATGAGTTGTCCACTCTTCTTACATGTATTAATTTATCAGGGAATCATTTTCAGACAACAGTCCACTTTTGCCCTGTTCCAGCATTTTTTATCACCTATCTTGTTTATTTTTCTCTGTAGCACTTATTACTGACATAGATTAAAAACCTGTCTTCATTCTTCTGCCTCCACCATTAGAGTGTGGCCAGGGAATATGAAGGTTTTGTTCCCAACATTATCCCCAGTACCACTGACACATACTTCTCCAACAAAGCAAAGATTAGGCTTTCACAGACCAAAGACAATGATGTACTATGAAATGTGGGGTAGATTTAGTTATTGTCTACTTCAAAAATATCAAAAGAAAAGAAACAAAATAGAGTATAATAACATCCAGTACTGAACTGATTCTAATCATACTAATGATTTTGATATTGTCATTTTCTACCATACTGAAAAATAAATAATATCTTATTTGCATGTGAGTGTATCTAGATATGTTAAATCACTCTGTTGTGTCTGACACTTGTAATCCCAAGGACTGTAGCCCTCCAGACTCCTCTGTCCATGTAATTTCCAGGCCAGAATACTGGAGTGGGTTGCCATTTCCTTCTCCAGGGGATCTCCCAACCCAAAGATCAAACCTAGATCTCCTGCACTGCAGGCACATTCTAAGCAACTGAACCACCAGGGAAGCCCTTATCTAGGTATAAATTAACACAGATAAGAAAGTAAGTGAAAAATAACTCATGAAAATTATTGTGAACAATGAATTGTTTAAGATTTTATTTTAAAGAATTTTAGAACTCTATGAACTTTGCTAAAATTTGCTTGTTGAAGAAAAAAATACAAGAAGTTAATGGAGCATTCTGTTGCTGGGCGTATAGTTCTGAATAACAGACATTCATTGCATGAAGAGCTTTAGCTAAACATGGATTAACAAGGATCTTTTGGAAAATAGAAACTGCTAAATATTCAAAAGTTATTTGTTTATGTCTAGTTGAAAAGTAAAGTTGAAAGAAATGATGTTTAATAGACTCTGACAAGTATTTAGAATAAAAGCATGTCATGAATTATATTACAACTGTGGAAGTGCGTGGGAGTACTTATCACTGATGAACTAAAGATAAAATTGTCTTCATTTCTTTTGATTGAATGAAAGGAATATTAAACATATTTCATTAAAAATCTACCTTGATTCTTTGCTTTAAAATATCTCATATGTGGAAATTTGACCTTTGCTAATGCATAGTGACAGAGCTGAGCTTGATATCTTCCTCTACTTTTTTTTTTTTAATTTATACTTCCCCAATGGAGCATTTCAAATAACTGGGAAAAAAAAAAGTCAAGCATGTTGATGAATACCTGTGTTTCGTTGTCTGCCTTAGTGTAGTTTGTGTTTTGTTATGAAAAGAGACTTTCAGATCAAAAAGAGAGAGAGGTATAGTAATGCAAGGGATCGGCAGATGAAAAGTAAGGGAAAACATCTTATAATTTTGTATCATTTTTAATTCTATTCCATCATAATTTGTGATGCCTGATATAAAACATTTTAAAATGTCATATAAAAAATGAAGGATTTTATCATTAAAATCCATTTGAAAAACAGTTTTTACTTTAAAAAGGAGGTGGAAACCCTAAGACATGATGTGAGATTGTGTGCTATTTGGAAATGCTCAATTTTGATAGAAACAGCATAAAAAATGACAAGAGTAATAAGAAAAATTAAACAGGGATAATAAGTAATCTAATTTGCCCACAATATATAGATGCACTTATAGGATGCTTTATTTTGTTTGTTTTCTTTTTATATTTTTACTTTTAGGATTTTACTGAATCTCTGAGAAATTAGTGGCAAAACACATGGCTTAAAAAATAATATGTGACTGCACTTAAATTCACATAAAAATAGCCATTTACAGCCATACTGAAATTTAATCTTTTTACACAAATTAACATAATGTTTCAAAAGAAAAATTAAACATTGAGTTTACCTTTGAAAGGAGAACAATGAAAACTTTTTTTTCAAAATTTTTACAAATGGTCACCTGTGGGTCAATTTACCACAGCAGAGGAACAAAGATGTTAAGATATAGCTGTCCTCAACTGAGTTACGTATCCGCATCGCAGTGTAATACTTGATATCAACCCTAAGTCAAGATTTAAAACCATTTCAAGAGACAAGGCCCTAAATGTTTTAGCCACCTCAGTAAGAGGTGTTCTCCTCCCCCAGTCAAGGCTTAATTAAAAGATTAACTATACGTAAGTTTTGTCTCCTCATCATACCTTCAGGTCAGAATACTATTATTGTTGATAATACGGCCTACATCTGTCTGATAGGGATGCTCTGGTTCAGGAAGTGGGGCTTGAGGAGGAGGACCCTGCATTTGTGGAGGAGGAGGTGACCCTCTTGGTGCAGGCTACATACCAGGGCTCATTCCTTGTGGTTGTATAAATGGAAGGCTCAGAGTTCCTTGATCTTCAGTGAACTGGGGTGAAGAGTGAGGGTTATAACGGTGAGGAGGATGTACAGTTATAGGACGACCTCCATGTTGAGGTGGGGGGGGTCTTGGAGGATGATTCATATAAGATGGCATCTGGGCAATGATATGCCCAGGGGAGGGGTAATTGGTGGTGGAGCAGAGGTAATAGGTGGAGGTGGAACTCAGCTATACATCAAGTGAGGAGCACCTGTGGCCTGGGGAGGCTGTGGCACTGAGTGGTTTACTGGTGGTGGAGGAGGTCGGGGTAGTACATATTGTTGCTGTGGAGACATAATATGATAAGGGGGTGAGACCATTGGTTGACCCTGATATTCAGGATGATGGTGAGCAGATGCTAGGGTAGGAGGTGATAGTTCTTTAGCACCTGAATTTGAGTCATCCTGAATCAGGGGGATTATTACGTTGCTGTTGAATATTTTGTTGAATATTAAATCCTTGTTCAATTAGGAAAAGTTTCCTGACTGAACAAGGTAGAGGTGGAACAGTTCTGCTGGAGGAGCATGAATATCCTTGTGCGGCTGATTATAGTGCTCGTGGGGCACATGTTGCAAAGGAGATGCTGGCATCCTGATGTGTTGCTGTGTTGCTTTGATAGAATATGGCTCATGTGGTGCTTGTCTGGTGGCATTATAAAATGATCAGGGATTTCAACTGGTGGTGGGGCAATAGGAGGAGGATGGACATTTTCTTTCTTTAAGCTTCAAGATTGCCAAGAGAAATATCAATAACCTCAGATATGCAGATGGTACCATCCTTATGGCAGAAAGCAAAGAAGAACTATAAAGAGCCTCTTGATGAAGGTGAAAGAAGAGAGTGAAAAATTTCACTTAAAACTCAACATTCAGAAAACCAAGCTCATGGCATCTGGTCCCATCCCTTCATGGCAAATAGATGGGGAAACAATGGAAACAGTGATAGACTTTATTTTGGGGGGCTCCCAAATCACTGCAGATGGTGATTGCAGCCATGAAATTAAAAGACACTTGCTCCTTGGAAGAAAAGTTATGACCAACCTAGACAGCTTATTAAAAAGCCGAGACATTACTTTGCCAGCAAAGGTCCGTCTAGTCAAAACGATGGTTTTTCCAGTAGTCATGTATGGATGTGAGAGTTGGGCCATAAAGAAAGCTGAGTGCTGAGGAATTGATGCATTTAAACCGTGTGTTGGAGAAGACTCTTGAGAGTCCCTTGGACTGCAAGAAGATCCAACCAGTCCATCCTAAAGGAAATCAGTCCTGAATATTCATTGGAAGGACTGGTGCTGAAGCTGAAACTCCAATACTTTGGCCACCTGATGCAAAGAATTGACTCCTTGGAAAAGACCCTTATATTGGGACAGATTGAAGGTGGGAGGAGAAGGGAATGACAGAGGATGAGATGGTTGAATGGCATCACTGACTCAATGGACATGAGTTTGATTACACTTAGTACAGTTCTATTTTGGCCACCAGCTCAGCTCAAAAATTTGGCAAGCTACAGATGTTGGTAAAGCATATTTTACCTATTTTTGTGCATCATTGTAGTAAAAGATGTGGGTGTCACTGGCCCAGCCATGGTTCCATCTGTTGGAATCCATTTGTTCAAATTTTGATTCTCATTCTTATACCCAGGCCATATTTGGAGAAGCTGTTGAGGAGGAGAAAGTAAAGGAGAGGCCAAAAGAAAGAGGGGAAGAGAGACTGAGAAGGAATATGACCATTGCATATCTCAGGATCCAGATAGTATGATCCTTCCACGATTAAGTACCTTTCCCTAAGTGTGTTTATCCCCCTAGTATCTTTCTTCTTGCTTCTCTTTGTGAGCTTCAATTTAGTTTGAGAAGTAATATGTTCTAATCACCTTAAATCAGTCTGTGAGTGTTTCTCTTTCATCGCATCTGGGATTTTCACTAGTGCACTTGGAGACAAGAATTTCGTCAATGTACCACTATCTTTTCAGCATGGAGAAAGGTCATCTGCATCAGTCCCATGTTTTGCAGCCTACTAGATTCCATTTCCACACATACCACTCCACATCAGCCAAGCAAAAGTTTCCACTTAGAGCCCGTGCCTCTACTTTTGGAGGTCATGCATGGGATACTTGAGAGTGAAATTCTAAATTCAAATGATTCTAAGACCAATACCTGAGTTTGCCTGGACATTTATCCCAGGTCTGTCCACAGACATAGTGGCCAACTCAATTTGCTTTCAGGGCATATGAACAAAACTTGGTCTCATAGGAAACTGGTTCACCTGCATATGTTCTGATCTTCTCACAGTGCAGAAGGGAGCCATGGGTGGGAACAGAATGTGGACTGCAGGCAGGCTGGCTCTCTACATAATATCATACTTTATTCTGGAACTATAAGAAGTCCAATATTTCCAAATTCAATCCTGACTTTCCAGGACTTTATGAAGATATATTTGTCAAGGCAGAAGGATAGAATATACTTTATTTCACAATCTGTTAACTGGATTTTAACTTTTAAGTATCTGGACATATGGTATGTGGGCCGCCATTTATACCCAACTTTGTTGCTAGTGCTAAGACTGGGCCTGCCTTTAGGCTGTTATTTATCTATATAAAGAAATAAAGTGTAATAGCATGTGAAAGCAGAGTGGTTTTTTGAAGCAATAGCAGAATATTAAAATATTACATAATTTTCAAATAATTTCCTTCATTTAAAATCATTTAGCAAATAGGTTAAATTTGGGGGGCATCTTAAACAGAAAACAAAAACTGGCTTTTAAGGAAAACCAGGTTTGAATGGATAAATGATGCAACAAAAACATGGGCAAAACAGGGTTTGGTGGCACAAAGGCTCTCCTGAAGAAAGGCTCTTCTGGAATAGGATAAATTTTGAGACAGTGTATGGCTAAACTTTGATATATATATACAATATTTCAGTCAGTTGTTCAGAAATCAAATCATACTGTTGAGCAAAATAAATTCAGGGCAAAATCTATTACTTATCTACCTGGCCTGGTACTTGTTACAGACTTCATTGTGCTTGTGCTCACTTAGTCATGTCTCCTTGCGATCGTGACCCTTTGCAACTGTGACCCCCTGAACTGTGCCCTGCCAGGTTCTTCTGTCCATGGAATTTTCCAGGCAAGAATACCAGAGTGGTTTGCCATTTCCTACTCCAGGGGATCTTCCCAAACCCAGGGATTGAACCCGTGTCTTGTGTCTCTTATATTGGTGGGTAGATTCTTTAGCATGGCACCACCTGGGAACATCTATATTAGATTTCAATAGCTACCAATTTTTTTTTTTTTTTACTTTCTACTGCCAATGTTATTTAATATGTAGAAAAGTAATGATCATATGTGTTTGTGAATTTTTGAATACGCCATGTGGAAAAGTGTTTACAAACTTTGAATTTCCTGACATTTTCTGCAGATGTTGAAGAACATAGTCATATTTGTCTGAAGTTCAAACTGTTGATCAGTCTTTATTAAAAAACTTAAAAATTAATTTTCTGTCTATAATATAATTTATCATTTTATCATCTGTTGTAGATACAAGGAAATTGAGAACCAATAAAAGAGAAAAACAAAACACAAAGAAACAAAGATAGTTTGAGGCGCAGAACTTCGAAAAATATGAGCTTCTGAAAGTTTTCAGGGAATATTTTGCATAACTAATGACAAACTAATTTCTATGAAAGAACAGTAACCTAAGAAACAGTGGGTTCGTGAATATTTTAAAAAGGTATATTCTGTGCTCATTCCTATAGAAGAGATATATCTAAAGAATCTGTTGTTTCATACAAATGATGAAAAATTTAAGTATAAAAATATGCGAGCCTATATGGCTTACGTTTAATTAGTTTTATTTTCAGAAAAACAACGAAAATAAGAAAGGAACCAGGATAGGAAAAAACAACAAAGATAAATAAAATGTTACTTTAAAAGTTAAAGTCAATCTAAGAAAGTTACATATTTTAAAATGGAGAAACACTAGCAAACTGCCAAATAATTCTAATGAATTTTGGCATACATAATGATGTATCCAGGGGAAAAAAATCAACATTAAAAAAAAATCCAAATATACACACACATACATACATAGGACTTCCCAGGTGCTCAGTGGTAAGCCATTCAGAAAATTAAGATCTTGTCATCTGGTCCCATTACTTCATGGCAAATAGATGGGGAAACAGTGGAAACAGTGGCAGACTTTATTTTTGGGGCTCCAAAATCACCACAGATAGGACAGCAGCCATGCAATTAAAAGACAGTTAGTTGCTCCTTGGAAGTGGAGAAGACAATGGCAACCCACTCCAGTACACTTGCCTGGAATATCCCAGGGACAGAGGAGCCTGGTAGGCTGCAGTCCACAGGGTTGCTAAGAGTCGGACACGACTGAGCAACTTCACTTTCACTTTTCACTTTCATGCATTGGAGAAGGAAATGAGAACTCATTCCAGTGTTCTTGCCTGGAGAATCCCTGGGACGGGGGAGCCTGGTGGGCTGCCGTCTATGGGGTTGCACAGAGTCGGACATGACTGTAGTGACTTAGCAGCAGCAGCAGCAGGAACTCCTTGGAAGAAAAGTTATGACCAACATAGACAGCATATTAAAAAGTAGAGACACTATTTTACCGACAAAGATCCGTCTAGTCAAAGCTCTTTTTTTTCCAGTAGTCATGGATGGATGTGAGAGTTGGACTGTAAAGAAAGCTGATCCCTGAAGAATTGATGGTTTTGAACTGTGGTGTTGAAGAAGACTCTTGAGAGTCCCTTGGACAGCAAAGAGAACCAACCAGTCCATCCTAAAGGAAATCAGTCCTGACTATTCATTGGAAGAACCAATGCTGAAGCTGAAACTCCAACATTTTGGCCACCTGATGCAAAGAATTGACTCATTTGAAAAGATGCTGGGTAAGATTGAAGGTAGGAGGAGAAGGGGACAACAGAGGATGAGATGGTTGGATGGCATCACCGACTCAATGCACATGAGTTTGAATAAACCCTGGGTGTTGGTGATGGACAGGGAAGCCTGGCATGCTGCAGTCCATGGGGTCCCAAAGAGTCAGACGTGACTGAGCGACTGAACTGAACTGAACTGAACTGAAACCTTTGAGTGACAAACTATGAGGAACTTTGGAAATTAGTGTGTAAATTATCAAACCAACAAAAATAAAGTAAAACTATTTCATCCAGTGCATCCAAGCCAAATGTTGCTGCCTTGAACACAAGTTCCTGATCTTCCCCAATAACTTTTTTTTATAATATCATGGAATTTATGCCTAAAATTCCAGCTTATTCCCTGGAAAAGGACAATAAGTCAAATAATGAAGCCCATTCTGGAAGCAATAAGACACCAAAATTTTCAGATCATTTAAAAATGCACCTCTAAAATGATCATTATCTGATATAGATTACAGTTCATTTTTATGAACATATAGGATTTATACTCAAGATGTTCAATGAAAGTAGATTTAATGCAGCTTAAACATTAGCTGTCAGAAGTAACACAGGTATGACCTAGCAGGGTACATTCATCATTATGAAAATAAAATATTCTAAAAGTGAAGGTTAGTTATCTGTGTAACCCAACTATGAAGAATGAAGACTCACTAATTTCTATTACATATGCTAAACAAATATGCCAAGCTTAAACATAGCATAGTGTGGAATGTGTAGTAAGTATTCAATAATTACATTGTTAAAAAAAAGAACTGATTGTAGATCATTTGTATATTTTTATGCAGGTGTCACTGTGGTGATGGTGACATTAATTGAAATGTTGCCTCCTTAAAATCTGTCATATTACAGATACATGATAATTTGTATAAAGACATATAAGAATAGAAGAGTGAAAAACATAGTACCTTTTAATGAAATTGCATAACATGAAACTCGTTTTTAATATGACAAGTTTTCATCACTGGAGGAGGTCATGAGTGGTCAAGATATATTTCAAAGTCTATTTTATGTACCTGGGGAAGATCTGTGCACACAACAATCAGTTATTTGGGAAATTATTATAAAAAGATTGCCTTGATAAAGATTAATGCCCAATCACATTATGTTAACAGGGTTTGATGTATTCTGACATTATTAACAGCTCTTCAGTTGGAAGGTAAATCACAACAAGGTTAAACAGTTTACTTCTCATTTCTGGATATAGAGGTATATAATGTGTACATTAACAAATGTTTATTTGTGGAGAAATATAAAGAGAAATAAATGGGAAGTGATGGTGACAGTTAAGAAAACTGCATGCAGCTACGTCAATAGAAAACCACAGAAAATAGTACTGGTATGTGACTATCACAGCACAAAGAACTGCTGAAATGTACAAACACCCAGAGGCTAGAGTGTAGTAGAAGATGCAAGAAGGGGTGAAGATGTGCTATATATAATACATAGAAACCTTGGCAAGCAGGAAATGGTGTCCAGTGTCTAGAGATGCAGGACTAGTGTCGAGAGATGCTGTTTCATCCCTGCTTATGCAGAAAACACTAAGGTCACGTTCCTTTAAATCAAAGCAAATCAAGTAGATACTTTCTACATAAAGACTGTGGGGCACTTTCTGGGCCCTTGAGAATCACAGAATAAACAGTGATTAGAGGATAATATAAAGTAAGTCACTTAATCCTTCTGTATATTTTTGATAATGATTAAAGTGTCAATGGCTACACATTTTCCACTTCATTATAGTACTGAGGAAATTTGAAGCAAGAAAAGAGAAGGGAAAAAAAAGCTGAAGTGATGAGAAAAAGCTAGAGAGAAAATGAATAGCAACTTCACTCTATGAAACCTACTCTGCCTTCACCCTGCTTTTGAGTAATGTCATGTGTGTCATCTGTGAAATAGGAGTGTCAGTGTCCAGGGGTGTAAGATCAAATGGTAAGGTGGGGATTTTTCATTTAGGGCACAACAGAGAAAGCTATAGGTCGAGGACTTCAGGTTCTACTCTGCCTCTTCTGGGGCTAAAAGGATTACTCAGAATAACCCTAATTTACCACGTTGCTTCGGATAATTTCCATTTCAAGGTTGTACTCTAAAACAATATTTATGCTCACTTTCACCTTATTTGGAAGAAAAATTATAGGCTCAACCTTGTTTGGGGACTTATCATGGCTCATGTGGACACAATGACTTGTAGTGAAATGGCAAAAGGGTGAATTGACAGAAGTTGGACCCTGGCGTTGCTCCCACTGTGGGTGTGTGTGTGTGTGTTGTGTCTAAGGAAAGCAAACTGGTTGGCATAATAGTTTGGCTTGGAGGTAGGCTGAAAGAAGGAAATTTTCATGGACATGACAATGTACCTGGGAAGTAGGAGGGATTTTTAAGCTGTGACAATTAAGAAACAACGTGTTCCATGGTTCTTCATAGAATAAGGGTAACTATTTATTTCCACAAGAGCAGTTACATATACCACAGAAATACACTTGACACCTTACCTGCATTACACATTTAAACCTCATGTGAACCCTGGGAGACAGGAAATGTTAGTAGAGTTATTTTCTGGAGGAGGAAACTGAAGCAGAGAATTCTGATTGTCCTAAGTTACATGTTAGTAACTGAAAAGACAATATGTTAATGTAGCCTCTTTGGAGTTTCAGCAGGCACTTTCCAAAAAAATCTCTCCCACAGCATTGCTTAATATTTCTTGAGCAATGATGGAAATATTCCACCATGCTGTCCAATATGATAGTCACTGGTCATTTTCAGTGATTGAGCACTTGAAATGTGGATACACTGATTGATAAATTTAAATGTAATTCTATGTCATTTCAGTATCAAATATGCTAGTGGTTACAGTATTGGGGTCTCACCAGAAAAATAATTTATTAATAAGAAAATAATACATTTTGTGGATCTTAGGTTTTTATTTTTCATGACATATTCCACATTATTAACTCAAAAACATTGATTATCTGTATTTCAAACAGTTAAAACTTTTTGGGGGACAGAGTATAATTTGTAGATTATGATGATATTTCAAAACACCTTTGTCTCAATTTATCTAATGAAAATATCTTCATTAAGCACATACTTATTGGAAATTTATATACAGTGTCTGGAACCATATAGTTTACTGATATTTGTTTCAAAGCTCTATAAAATTTTAAAGCCTAGTTTTTAAAATTATAAAATGTTTGCCAGTTAAATATAACTATTTACACAGTATGGTAGTATTTTGTTTGTTCTATCTTAATAAGGTCACAAACTAGAAAATTATCATTTTTCCTCCAAGTCTTCTTAAATTATCCTTAATAATTAAAAATTAAAACTTCTTTATTCATTTGGAATATACTAAATCATTTGATTAGTGCTTTTATAATATTGAAATGTGGAACGTTGGTGATGGCTTTCTCTAACTATATTGGACTGAAAATTTATTTTTTTAATCAATTTTTTATTGAAGGATAATTGCTTTACAGAATTTTGTTGTTTTCTGTCAAACCTCAACATGAATCAGCCATAGGTATACATATATCCCTTCCCTTTTGAATCTCCCTCCCATCTCCCACCCCATCAACCCCTCTAGATTGATACAGGGCCTGTGTTTGAGTTTCCTGAGCCATACGGCAAATTCCCATTGGCTATCTATTTTACATATGGTAATGTAAGTTTCCATGTTACCCTTGCTATACATCTCACCATCTCCTCCCCTCTCTCCATGTCCATAAGTCTATTCTCTATGTCTGTTTCTCCATTGCTGCCCTGTAAATAAATTCTTCAGGACCATTTTTCTAGATTCCATATATATGCATTAGAATACGATATTTTTCTTTCTCTTTCTGACTCATTTCACTCTGTATAGTAGGTTCTAGGTTCATCCACCTCATCAGAACTGACTCAAATGCATCCCTTTTTATGGCTGAGTAATATTCCACTATGTATATGTATCACAACTTCCTTATCCATTCATTTGTTGATGGACATCTAGGTTGCTTCCATGTTTTAGCCATTGTAAATAGTGCTGCAATGAACAATGGGATACATGTATCATTTTCAACCCTGGTTTCCTCAGGGACTATGCCTAGGAGTGGGATTACTGGGTCATATGGTGGTTTTATTCCTAGGTTTTTAAGAAATCTCCATACCATCTTCCATAGTGGCTGACTCAATTTACATTCCCACAACAGTGCACACCCTCTCCAGCATTTATTGTTTATAGACATTTTGATGATGGCCATTCTGACCAGTGTGAGGTGATATCTCATTGTGGTTTTGATTTGCATTTCTCCAATAATGAGTGATGTTGAGCATCTTTTCATGTGTTTGTTAGCCATCTGTATGTCTTCTTTGGAGAGATGTCTCTTTATGTCTTTTTCCCACTTTTTGATTGAATTGTTTGTTTTTCTGGCATTGAGTTGTATGAGCTGCTTGCATATTTTGGAAATTAATCCTTTGTCAGTTGTTTCATTTGCTATTATTTTCTCCAATTCTGAGAATTTTCACCTTGCTTATAGTTTCCTTTGTTGTGCAAAAGCTTTTAAGTTTAAACAGGTCTCACTTGTTTACTTTTGTTTTTATTTCTGTTACTCTAGGAGGTGGGTCTTAGAGGATCTTGCTTTGATTCATGTCTTGAAGTGTTCTGCCTATGTTTTCCTCTAAGAGTTTTATAGTTTCTGGTCTTACATTTAGGTATTTAATCCATTTTGAGTTTATCTTTGTGTATGATGTTAGGAAGTGTTCTAATTTTATTCTTTTACGTGCAGCTGTCCAGTTTTCCCAGCACCATTTATTGAAGAGGCTGTCTTTGCCCCATTGTATGTTCTTGCCTCCTTTGTCAAAAATAAGGTACTCATAGGTTCATGGGTTTATTTCTGGGCTTTCTATCTTGTTCCATTGATCTATATTTCTGTTTTTGTGCCAGTACCATACTGTCTTGATGACTGTAGCTTTGTAGTATAACCTGAAGTCAGGAAGGTTGATTCCTCCAGCTCCATTCTTCTTTCTCAAGGCTGCTTTGGCTATTTGCAGTCTTTTGTGTTTCCATGTGAATTGTGAAATTTTTTGTTCTAGTTCTGTGTAAAATGCCACTGCTAATATGATAGGGGTTGCACTGAATCTGTAGATTGGTAGTATAGTCATTTTCTTAATATTGATTCTTCCTACCCAGGAACATGGAATATTTCTCAGTCTGTTTATGTCATCTTTGATTTCTTTCATTAGTGTCTTATAATTTTCTGTGTACAGTTCTTTCATCTGCTTAGGTAAGTTTATTCCTAGACATTTAATTCTTTTGTTGCAATGGTGTATAGGATTGATTCATTAATTTCTCTTTCTGATTTTTCATTGTTAGTATATAGAAATGCAAGTGATTTCTCTTTATTGATTTTGTATCCTGCAAGTTTGCTAAATACACTGATTAGCTCTAGTAATTTTCTGATATTATCTTTTAAGGTTTTCTATTTATAGGATCATATCATTTACAAACAGTGAGAACTTTACTTCTTTTCTGATCTGGATTCCCTTTGTTACCTTTTCTTCTCTGATTGCTGTAGCTAGGACTTCCAGAACAATGTTGAAAAATAGTGGTGAAAGTGGACCTCCTTGTCTTGTTCCTAATCTTAGGGGGAATGCTTTCAGTTTCTCACCATTGAGAATAATATTTGCTGTAGGCTTATCACATATGGCCTTTACTATGTTGAGGTAGGTTCCTTCTATGTCCATTTTTTAAAGAGTTTTAATCATAAATGGGTCCTAAATGTTTTCACAGGCTTTTTCTGTATCTATTGAGATTATCATACAGTTTTTATATTTCAAGTTGTTAATATGGTGTATCACATTGGTTGATTTGCATATATTGAAGAATCCTTGCATTCCTGGAATAAACCCAACTTGATTTTGGTGTGTGAGGTATTTGATGTGTTGCGCAATTCTCTTTGCTAAAATTTTGTTGAGGATTTGTGCATCTAGGTTGATCAGTGATATTGGCCTGTAATTTTCTTTTTTTGTGTTGTCTTTGTCTGGTTTTGGTATCAGGGTGACCATGGCCTCGTAGAATGAGTTTGGAAGTGTTCCTTCCTCTGCAATTTTTTGAAAGAGTTTTAGAAGGATAGGCATGTTTGATAGAATTCCCCTTGTGAAGCCATCTGGTCCTGGGCTTTCTTTTTTTGGGGAAATTTTTTACCACAACTTTAATTTCAGTGCTTGTAATTAGGTTGTTCATAATTTCTATTTCTTCCTGGTTCAGTCTTGTAAGATTGAACTTTTCTAAGAATCTGTCCATTTCTTCCAGGTTATCCATTTTAGTGCCATATAGTTATTCATGATTGTCTCTTATAATCATTTGTATTTCTCCATTTTCTGTTGTAACCTCTCCTTTTCCATTTCTAATTTTGTCAATTTTATTCTTCTTTCTTTTTTTCTTGATGAGTCTGGCTAAAGGCTTGTCAGGTTTATCTTCTCAAAAAGCCAGCTTTTAGTTCTATTCTTTACTATTGTTTCTTTCACTTCTGCTCAGATCTTTATGATTTGTTTCCTTCTATTATTATTATTTATTTATTTATTTATTTATTTTGCTGTTTTTCCAGTTGTTTTAGGTATAAAGTTAGGTTTTCTATTCGATGTTTTTCTTGTTTCTTGACGTAGGATTGTACTGCTATATACTTCCCTCTTAGAATTGCTTTTGCTGCATCCCGTAGGTTTTGGATTGTTGTGTTTTCATGGTCATTTATTTCTAGAATTTGTTTTATTTCTGACTTCTTCAGTAACCTGTTGGTTTTTTAGAAACATGTTGTTTAATCTCCATGTGTTTGTGTTTCTTACAGTTTCTTTCTTGTAATTGATATCTAGTCTCATAGCATTGTGGTTGCAGAAGATGCTTGATACAATTCCAATTTTCTTAAATTCACTGAGGTTTGACTTGTAACCGAGTTCAGTTATGTTCAGTTCAGTCACTCAGTCATGTCCGACTCTTTGCGACCCCATGAACCGCAGGACGCCAGGCCTCCCTGTCCATCACCAACTCCCAGATTCCACCCAAACTCATGTCCGTTGAGTCAGTGATGCCATCCAATCATCTCATCCTCTGTCATCCCCTTCTCCTCCTGCCCTCAATCTTTCCCAGCATCAGGGTCTTTTCAAATGAGTCAGCTCTTCGCATCAGGTGGCCAAAGTACTGGAGTTTCAGCTTCAACATCAGACCTTCCAATGAACACCCAGGACTGATCTCCTTTAGGATGGACTGGTTGGATCTCCTTGCAGTGCAAGCGACTCTCAGGAGTCTTCTCCAACACCGTAGTTCAAAAGCATCAATTCTTTGGTGCTCAGCTTTCTTTATGGTCCAACTCTCACATCCATACATGACCACTGGAAAAACCATAGCCTTGACTAGACGCACCTTTGTTGACAAAGTAATGTCTCTGCTTTTTAATATGCTATCTAGGTTGGTCATAACTTTCCTTTCAAGGAGTAAACGTCTTTTAATTTCATGGCTGCAATCACCAAGATGTGGTCTATCCTAGAGAATGTTCCATGTGCACTTGAGAAGGTATCTTCCTCTGCATTTGGATGGAATGTCCGAAAATATCAATGAGATCCATTTCATCTAATGTATCACTTAAGACTACTGTTTCCTTATTAATTTTGTTTTGATGATCTGTCCATTGGTGTGAGTGGGTTTTTAAAGTTTCCTACTATTATTGTGTTACTGTCAATTTCTCCTTTTATGTCTGTTAGTGTTTGTCTTATATATTGAGGTGCTCCTATGTTGGGTGCATAGATTTCTACAATTGTTATGTCTTCCTCTTGGATTGATCCCTTGATTATTATGTAGTGTCCTTCCTTATCTCTTGTAATCTTCTTTATTTTAAGGTCTATTTTTCCTGCTATGAGAATCGCTACTCCAGCTGTCTTTTGCTTCCCATTTGCATGGAATATATTTTTCCATCCTCTCACTTTCAGTCTATATGTGTCTTTAGGTCTGAAGTGGGTTTCTTGTAGAGAGCATATATGTGGGTCTTGTTTTTGTATCCATTCAGCCAGTCTGTGTCTTTTGGTTGGAGTATTTAATCCATTTACATTTAAAGTAATTTTTCGTATATATGTTCCTCTTGCCATTTTCTTAATTGTTTTTGTTGATTTTGTAGATCTTTTTTCTTCTCTTGTATTTCTTGACTATATAAGTCCATTTAACATTTGTTGTAAAGCTGGTTTGGTGACACTGAATTCTCTTAACTTTTGCTCATCTGAAAAGATTTTTAGTTCCCCATCAATTTTGAATGAGATCCTTGCTGTGTACTGTAATCTTGGTTGTACATTTTTCTTTTTCAGTACTTTAAATATATCCTGCCATTCCCTTCTGGCCTGCAGAGATTCTGCTGAAAGATCAGCTGTTGAGCATATGGGGTTTCCCTTGTATGTTACCTGTTGCTTCTTCCTTGCTGCTTTTCATGCTCTTTCTTCGTGTTTAGTGTTCATAGTTTGATTAGTATGTGTCTTGGCATGTTTCTCCTTGGGTTTATCCTGTATGGGACTTTTTGTGCCTCTTGGACTTGATTGATTATTTCCTTTTCCATGTTGGGGAAATTTTCAATTATAATCTCTTCAAAAATTTTCTCACACCCTTTCTTTTTCTCTTCTTCTTATGGGACCCCTGTAATTCAAATGTTGGTGCCTTTGATATTGTCCCAGAGGTCTCTGAGACTATCCTCAGTTCTTTTCATTCTTTTTAGTTTATTATGCTCTTCAGAAATTATTTCCACCATTTTATCTTCCAGCTCACTGATTCGTTCTGCTTCAGATAGTCTGCTATTTATTCTTTCTAGAGTATTTTTAATTTCAGAAATTGTGTTGTTTGTCTCTGCATGTTTATTCTTTAATTCTTCTAGGTCTTTGTTAATTGATTCTTACATTTTCTCCATTTTGTTTTCAATGTTTCTGATCATCTTTACTATCATTATTCTGAATTCTTTTTCAGGTAGTTTGACTATTTCCTCTTCATTTATTTGGACTTCTATGTTTCTAGTTTGTTCCTTCATTTGTGTAGTATTTCTCTGCCTTTTCATTATTTTTTTTTAACTTACTGTGTTTAAGGTCTCCCTTTCCCAGGCTTCAGTGTTGAATTCTTTCTTCCATTTGGTTTCTGCCCTCCTAAGGTTGGTCCAGTGGTTTGTGTAAGCTTCACACAGGGTGAGGTTTGTGCTGAGCTTTTGTTTGTTTGTTTTTCCTTATATGGGCAAGGCTGAATGTGGTAATCCAGGCTGCTGATGATTGGGTTTGTATTTCTGTTTTGTTTGTTGTTTAGATGAGGTGTCCTGCACAGGGTGCTGCTGGAGGTTTGTTGGTGCCAGGTCTTGTGTTGAAGTGGTTTCCTTTGTGTGAGTTCTCACTATCTGATACTCCCTAGGGTTAGTTCTTTGGTAGTCTAGGGTCTTGGAGACACTGCTCCCACTTCAAAGTCTCAGGGCTTAATCTCAAGTTTTGCATGGGTCTATATATTCTTTTCCTCTGATCAGGTATACGTGTCCACTCTGAGCTGGTGTTCTGCATGCACTTCTGTGTCTGAAGATGTATTCCTGATGCATCCATGCTGAGAGATGTACTCCATGTCCACCTACTCCGCCATCTTGTTCTCTGTGAAAATTTATTTTTTATTTCATCTGATTTATTGGAATATAGTCAATTTGCAATGTTGTGTTAATTTCAGGTATACAATGAAGTGAATCTGTTATACATATACATATATTCATTGTTTTTTAGATTCTTTTCCCATATAGGGCTTCCCTGGTAGCTCAGCTGGCAAAGAATCCACCTGCAATGCAGGAGACCCTGGTTCAATTCCTTGGTTGGGAAGATCCCCTGGAGAAGGGATAGACTACCCACTTCAGTATTCTTGGGCTTCCCTGGTGGCTCAGCTGGTAAAGAATCCACCTGCAATGCCCTTGCAGGCCAAAGTCCATGGGGCCACAAAGAGTTGGACATGACTGAGTGACTTTCACTTTCACTTTTTCATGTAGGTCACCACAGAGCACTGGGTAGAGTCCCCTGTGTTATACAGTAGGTCCTTATTAGTTACCTGTTTTATATAGAAAGAAAGTGTAGTCGCTCGGTCATGTCCAATTCTTTGCAACCCTATGGACTGTAGCCCACCAGGCTCCTCTGCTCATGGGATTCTCCAGGCCAGAATACTGGAGTGGGTTGTCACTTCCTTCTCCAGGGGGTCTTCCTGACCCAGGGATTGAACCTGGGTCTCCCGCATCACAGGCAGATGCTTTACCCTCTGAGCCACCAGGGAAGCTATTTTATATAGAGTAGTGTGTATATGTTAATCCCAATCTCCTAATTTATTCCTCCCCTTCCCATTGACTTTAATAAATTTATTTTCTATATCTGTGACTATTCTGTTTTGTATATTAGTTCATTTGTACCATTTTTTTGACTCCACATTTGTGATATCATGTAACAATTTGTCTTTCTCTGACTTAATCTCTAGTCCAACCAGGTTGCTACAACTGACATTATTTCGTTCTTTTTTATGGCTGAGTAATATACCACATCTTCTATCTCCATTCCTTGATGGACATTTAAGTTGTTTCCATATTTGGCTATTGTAAGCAGTCCTGCATGAACATTGGGGCCCATGTGTCTTTTTGAATTATGTTTTCCTCAGGATATGTGCCCACAAGTGGGGTTGCTTGATCATATGGTAGTTTTATTCCTAGTTTTTAAAGAAATCTCCATACCGTTCTCCATAGTGGTTGTACAGTCTACATTCCCACCAATAGGTTATGAGGGTTCCTTTTTTCCTGGAGTAAAATTTAATATGTGAAGATATTTTATACATACTGACAAGCTAGAGAGAGATTTCACAACTGGAGTCATCTGAAAACTATTTGTTATTTGTCACCTCTGCTATATGGTTCTTCCAGTGTTGCTCCTGTTATTGTTATTGTTTTTGTGACTGCTGGGTGGTTTTGCTTTCCTTTTCTAGTTGGGAAGAATAAAAAAATCTTAAGATACAAATATTTTGGCATCAAATAATTCAATATTTTTAGTTAATAAAAAATTTGCTCTTTTGGCAATAGCCAAAGGGTAAAACATGTGAAAATTTATTTCTAATAAATACATATTTCCCACGTCTATGCAAACTCTATGCATATTCATCATATATTCAACATAGCTTATCTACTGTTTGGGGGAAAATACACATTTTATATATTCACATATATTGAGTATATAAATCAACCTTTGTAAAATGAACGAATGACAGAACAAATATCATGTTATCATTCAATATTAGTGTGTATTAGTGTGGAATAATTTTTCTTCTAATAATGAGGAAAATTTCTTATTCTGTGACATTTGAAATGAGTAGTAAAAGTGTATGTGTCATTTTGAGATAACTATCAACATATGAAAAATATAGTTTCATTTTATATACTCAACTCTGCAGACATGAATTTTGGAATGCTTAAAATAACATATTGTGGTACTGTCATATAATAGAATATTACAAAGCTTTAAAATGAAATTACTAAAGCACTCAATGAATTAAAATCATATATTTGTTTTTTTTTTTACTTTATTTTTTTAATATATTTGGTTTTTAAAGCTAAATGATGCTAATAGCTTGTAGCAGTAGAAGGAGAGTTACTAAACACAATGAATAAGACGGAGTATAGGACAAAGCATTGTTCAGTCGGATATTAATAGTGCTAAGGTTGGCAAGCACTAGTCTAGATGTAAGAAAGTCAGTTATTAAACTTTTAGAAAAAAAATAAGAACAAATATTTACCTTATGTTAGGCAACACTATTGCAATAGGATGACAATTAAAGAAGAAAAAAGCCACTTTGTTTTATAAAATATAAAAAAAAGTTTGATCTTCAATATTCATCATTGTGAAAGTGAAAGTCACTCAGTCCTGTCCAACTCTTTGCAACTCCATGGACTGTACAGTCTATGGAATTCTCCAGGCCAGACGACTGGAGTGGGTAGCCTTTCCCTTTTCCAGGGGATCTTCCCACCCCAGGGATCAAACCCAGGTCTCCCACATTGCAGGCGGATTCTTTACCAGCTGAACCACATGGTAAGCCCGAAATGGAAAAGAAGACCCAGTTACAGACTGGGTTTCCTAAGTGGCTCAGTGGTAAAGAATCAGCCTGTCAATGCAAGGAGACACAGGAGACGCAGTTTGGATCCCTGGGTAGGGAAGATCTCCTGGAGGAGGAAATGGTAACTCACTCCAGTATTCTTGCCCGGAAAATTCCATGAACTATAGCCCATAGGGTCACAAAGACTCAGACACAACTGAGTGCATGAGTGTGCGCGCGCACACACGCACACACACACACACACACACACACACTATCACAGACTAGGAGAAAACATTTAAAAAATATCTAGCCAAGTACTTGCAATGAAAATTTGTAACAAGAAAAAAAACACACAGCTGACAAATATGATAATCACAATTAAAATTTAATTTGAACAAATAGACCTAGAGATAGATACATGAAATACATACTCATAAAAGATACATGAAAATAATATTATTTAAATAAATGTAAATTAAAAGAACAGCAAAACATCACCATATCTCTAATAGAGTAACACAAATTAAAGGAAAAAAAAAATTAAAGACTGAACATACCAACTAACATGTTAACAAGAGTATCATGTGAAATAGCTGGGATTCTTAGCACTGCTGATAGGAATCTAAATGGATGTAAATGTTTTGGATCAGATATTGGCAGTTTCTTAAAGTGTTAAGAATATATCTACCACATATACTCAAGTTCTAGGTGTATGACCAGAAGTAATAAAAACATACTTCTATACAAGGACATAGACACATAACGTTTGTAATAACTTGATTTTAATAGCCATAAACTGGAAACAACCCAAACAACCAATGAGTGATTACATAAACAACAAGGGGTGAAGCCTAAAATGGAGTCCCCATACATCACTCAAAAGAACAAAGTATTGTTGCACCTAGCATGGTAAATGACTGAGAAGTAAATGCTGAGTAAAAAGAGCCAGGCACAAGTAGTTCATACATTTTACTCAATTATTATTAAATTATTAAAATATATCAACTTTTATTAAAGTGAGAGAAATGAAGCTAGTCCTTACACTCAGGGATTATTTCAGCTAAAGATACCTAGAAACTGAAGAACACAGTTTGAAAGATAGTAATGCTTTTATAATATTTTCAAATATGTCTGCTTTAACTATGATTAGATATTTCAAAATTTTGCAATCACTAAATTCTAACATACACACAAATATGAGCATGTGTGTATACATAAGCCTATGTGTACATAAAAACATATATATAATTACTTTTTTCTGATATAAATGGGCAGTTATGTCATAGTACTAATTCTTGGAAGTATGTATGCTAAATAGACTGATGAAGGTAATGTGAAGAAAATTAAAATTTCAGTTCAAATAATAAAAATAAGCATTTTCTCCTGAAAACATGGCTTCAACTTAATCTAGTATAAGCTAATGATGCCTCTTAAAATCAGATTTATTCCTTGTTATAAAGCAATGAACTATGAAAGAATTTCCACTTATAATTTGCAACTGAGATGGACACAAATAAATCATTATAGATAAATAGTGAAAGTACTGAGTATCAACTGGAAAGACTTTCAGAACTTACAAAATAATATACACAAAAATACCAAATGCAGGAAATCAATTACACTGCTTGCTCTTTTATCAGGTGCTTAATATAATTGCTTGAGAAAGGCGAATATGCATAAAATATTTTGAAAATGTAAATCATATACAAATATGAGGAAATTTTCACTATTATCTTTTAAATATTGAGTCCTATCTTAAATGAGATTGGGTGCAACAGCTTAAAACCTGAAGTTTTTCCTGTGAAAAGGAACTGTTGTCTAATGAAAGAGATTTGTAATGTGTAGAATATTGTACATGTGAAGTCCATGTGAAAATCTTCAAATGAATGGTGGATGAGTTTTTGGAGAGTCTGAGGTCAGTGTTGTAAGGATAATCTGTAGAAGCTTTATTAGAATATTCCTTGAGTAGTAGACTATTCAGTTATTTTTGATACAATATTAAGAAAGAAAGTTAGAACTGAAGAAAGAAGTCTAATGGATGGCATTTTTAGCATTGTACTGTACAAAAATACATCCATTGTTGCATTGGTATAACACACCACATCACATTATTATGTGAATGTACCAAATGTACAGCAGCTAATGATGATAATTTTAGCAAATGCAAAAACACATACACTGCACTGTCTGTTAAAAAGTTTATAATGTGGTACTATTTAAATAAAACATTTCTTGAAGAAAATTCAGGCTCTCCTGGCTGCCAATTTGCAGCCCCGTGATTCAAAGACATGGTGTAATTTCTGGCTCTCTGCATTCTGGTGTATGAGAAGATTCTCTTACTTGCCTTCATCTAGTAGGATGGAACTATGTGACTATTACTGATAGAGCTGGTAGCAGAAGATATATGTATAAATTCCTTTTGACTGAGGTATTTAGTTGAGCAAGAGGGTAAAACAGGGTAAATCTATACAGGAAGTCTGCACTCTTTCTAACTTTTTAAAATAAATCTAAAACTATTCTGAAATAAAATGTTACTGTTTTTTAAATGTAGCAAATCAAATTCAACAGTATATAAAAAGGGTGGCTCAGATGGTAAAGAATCTGCCTGCAATGTGGGAGACCTGTGTTCGATCCTGGTCGGGAAGATCCCCTGGAGAAGGGACGGGATACCCACTGCAGTCTTGTTGTTTGGAGAATTCCATGGACAGAGGAGCCTGGCAGGCAACATTCCATGGGGTCTCAAAGAGTCAGACATGACTGAGCGACTAACACTTTTTTTTCCCACTCTGACACACTTTTTTTTTTTCACCGCGATCAAGTGTGTTTATCACAGAAATGTGGAGTTGGTTTAATATTTGAATATTAATAAATACAACTCACATTACTAAATGAACAAAAACATGACTATCTCACTAGATGCAGAAAAAACATTGGACAAAATTCAAAACTACATTCTTGTGACAAACTGTTAGCAACTTATGAGTAAAAGGTAATCCTTTTTATCTCATAAAAGGTATTTTTATAAAACCTACAGCTAACATCATCTTTAATAGTAAAAGATAATTATTTTTTTCTCCTAAGATAAGGAACCAACCAAGGACTCTCACAACATCTAGTGTGGTTGTAGCCAGTGGGATGAGGCAAGAAAAATAATTAAAGTCATCTGGGAAAAAACTAAAAATTTTCCTATGTTCTATGTAGAAAATTGTATTAAGTCTACAGAAAAGCTACTACAACTTGACTTAACAAATGTGGTAGACAAGAACATTTCTGTATTGATTGTGATGTATCAATTCCAGCTTACACTTTTGTTTATGCATGCTCCTGTTTACAAAGTAGATGCTATGCTGCTGCATGTCCCCTCTGAATCCTTCATCCCAATGCCTGTGTCTTCTGTCTCTCAGTTAACCTCTCATTTTCTCACTCTCCCTTCCACACTCCTACTGCCTCCCTCCTTTTATCTGTCTCATTTTTCTATTTTCACATATTTTCATATTGATATTATTAATATACTTTATTGTGACTTTTAAAATGGAAATGAAGTTGAGCAAAAAGTGAATGAACGAGTTAAATTTTTGACTTTTTATTACAAATTATCTAAAACATTTCAACTGAAAGGACTTTTTAAAACTTATACAGCTTAAATGATTTCTAAATTACAAAGGGTTGCAGTCTTCAATTTAAAAAACAGGTTTCAACTTACTTTTAGATCAGATCAGTTTTCATTGTATTTATATTTATATAACAATTTGAGAAATTTAATTGCAGGAGTTTAATGTTAATGTATTCTCTATACACTTCATAGTGTTTTACTTGATTATATGGAAAAACTACCATATACTGCCAAGCATTGTTAGACAGCAGTACTTTCATTATATTAGTGTAAAATGACAGGTGCTAATTTACAGTCTTAAATACAGTTGAAACACTGGGAGCTTATTTTGTTATATTAAAGTGAGAGTTTATCAAAAGAATGAATATAAGTGCAATGTGGGGGTAGCACAATATAATCATTATTGGTTTTCATAAATATAATAGCTAAAGAAATATGGGCAGAATATTAATAAATTTAGTGATATTTATTGTTTATAAAAAGCAAAATAAAAAGTAAAAATATGTCAAATTCTAACTATAATAGAAATACAAAAACATAAACAAATGTTTACTATTTCAGTTAGTTTGTGTAATTTATGAAGTTGTTTCACCTATAGTTCTTCAATGTTATAAGTTCTATATAGATTGATTTTTAATCTGTGAACTGGAGCATAAGTTCTATGATTTTATAGTGTATAAAAAGTATCAAAAGAATATTTGAGCCTTATCAAGGTCAATAAAAATAATTCTGTTGCTAATTCAGATAATGTTAGGCACTTTGTTATGTTCAAGTTCATTTAAAAAAATGTCCATTCTTTCAGGAAATAATTTGTACAAAAACACAGTGAGTTATTTTGGCTTCTCAACATATTGTTGTCACGCTTTTAATTAGAGGATACTCATTAATCATATAAACCAATCTTGGTATTGATTCTTTGAATGGATTACAAATAGATAGTGATCATCCTGAAGGTCATTATTTCCAAATTGCAAAGAATCAAGCAATGATTATCAAGGTACAAGAGTGCTTGATAACACAATCAAGAATTTACATAATTCATTATGATCTCTTTATCTAGGAAGATGTAATGATAGCATGCAGTAGGGAGATAAATTATAGAAAATTATCTGTTTACAGCTTCATACATATTTAAAAGAAATATTATTTTTCTGATAAACCAGGCCCTGCATTTTCAAGGCTGTTTTGTGCAAAGTTATTATGCTTCTATTGTTATAGACTCTAATGCTCACCTTGGTCTTCTCAGCACTCATATCTAAAAGTATCTCTATTAATATTGTTACTTACAATGTATATATACATATAATGTGTATAAAGTAGTTTTTTTTAAGTTTAAAATGATCACTAGTCATTCTTTTAACTAAAGCAAATGCACTCTTTTCTTTCTATAATTTTTTGCCTGTCTTCTTTAATTATTGCTACTCATTCTAAAATTCCTTTAAATGTAAATCCATGGCTGATTGATGTCAATGTATGGCAAAAACCACTACAATATTGTAAAGTAATTAGCCTCCAACTAATAAAAATAAATGAAAAAAAAAAGACTGTCAAGAAACAGAAAAAAAATAAAATAAAATCCTCAATGGAAACATAATGATGAATTTAATAAGGCGGTTGAAGTTTAAACAATGGTATATAGTAGCAATCATTTTCATTTTATTTATTTATTTATTTATTTTAATCATTTGCATTTTAATTCCAGCTATGACATGAGAGCCTTTGATATTTTGAGCTAGCTATTTCTTCTGAATCTCAATTTAAAATATGAAATAAAAATTAAATATATAACTCCAAAATAGATTAACACAATCCCACATTATTTTAATATAATAAATGTTTTACTGAAAGGAAGACAGCCTTATTTTTCATTGGATATATATCAAATGTCAAATAGTAAAACCTGATGAAATGTTTTCCAGTTAATTGTATCATAAAGTCTTTGTTATTGAATTGTTTCTTATAAATATGTATATTTGATCACTTGTTTTGCACCCCTGATATCTCCTAAGATAGTATGTGCACTATCTTGGATATGAATCATACAGGTATGAAGAAATAAAACCACAATAACATCAACAATAATAATGTCATTTTTCTAACACAGCAGGTTGTCTCTATATGATACCCAAAAAGATTTAAACCATCCTCCAATTTTTCTTCCTTTATATCACCTCCTCTATCTGTTTTACTTTTTTTGGTCAATTATTTCAATACTTTTCTAACTTCCCAAACTGTTTGCATCCTCAAATCCTACGGTATTGCAATCAGAGATAAACTTCTAAAGATATATTTTTACATAAATCGCTTGAATATTCCAGTAATTGTTTCTTGTCTCAAAATAAATATTAGTCTACTTATAATGTAGCATCCTAAAATTTTATGACAGAATGCCTCTTTGTATTTTCCACTTTATACTTCATTCTTGTTCTTTGATTTGTCATCCATGTTTCATTTCTTCAATTGTCTCCTAATTGGCATGCTTGCACTTCTTCCTATGATATTTCTAACTCTTTATTTTACCTTAAAGCTGAAATTTTCCCTTTGGTTAATAGCTTTGATTTCACATCTCTGGTCACCTTATTGAGCCCTAAAATCTGGACAATAAATGGTCAAAATCTCCATAATCCTTCAGAAATCCCTGTAAGTATTTCTGTTGAGAGATTATGTCACATAGTTGGAATACTTGTTTCTCATTTTACTCCACTAATAGATGCAGATATTCTATAAGGTACTAAGAGCCTCAAAGTGTTGTACAGTGACTGAATGAGTCAAAGATAAATTAATAGAGTAACTTATTATTGTCTTCTCTCCTTTTTTTCCTGAGAAATTAAATCTGGGATAAAAGACCTTAAAATTTAATTCTAAGATGTATGTTTCCAAAATGAAAGAAAAATTCTCTTTCTTCTGTGATCCATATTCTAACAGTGTTCATTTTGTCAAACAAATGAAGAAGCATAATGGGCAGCCCATGTTGAGAAGCCAAGACCAAGAAATTTTGATTTTTGAGTAAATAAATAAAAGAGAAGAAAATGAATGAGATACAGGAGCAGAGAATACAGTTGTGAGATCGAAATTAAAACATGTATATTTATGAGAGAGTAGATCCTAAAGGCTCCTGTCATAAGAAACAAAAGCATATATGTATAAACGTGTGGTGATGTGTGTTAACTAGGCATACTGTGCTGATCATTTCATAATGTATACAAATACTACATCATTATTTTGTAGAACTGAAATTAGTATGATGTTACATATCAAATATATATCAAAATAATAAAATATGTATACTTACACTTGAAACAGAATCTTGATATTTCCTCTGATTGTGGCTAATTCTCAGAAATGGGAAATAAGATAATCTCTAGTTATCCAAGATAGACATTCTGTATTTTAGACCTGTTCTGAACTCCTCAGTCTTTTTATCATTTTCACAAGCTAAAGGATGAATATGGACAGGGACCATTTTAATAGAGTAGTGAAAATCAGTTACTATATATGGAAGCCACTGTGGCCCAGAGGGTGAAAGATCTGCCTGCAATGTGGGAGACCTGGGTTCAGTTCCTGGGCTGGGAAGATTCCCCTGGAGAAGGAAATGAAAACACATTTGCATATTCTTGCCTGGAGAATCCCATGGACAGAGGAGTCTGGCAGGCTACAGCCCATGGGATCACAAAGAGGTGGACACAACTGAACAATTTACACTTTCACTTTTTTCACAGGGTAGTCAGATCACCTGTCTCTAATGAAATACATTCAAATAGCAAATGTTTTTAAATGAAAAATAAATTATCTTGAAAAGTATCCCATTTAATGAGAGTACAGACATTAGCTATTGAATCTTACCTTATGCTTATAAAGATTAAGTAATTTCAACCTTCTCATTACCCTTCATTGTATGGGGAAAAAAAACTGAAAAAGAGAGGAAGAGACAAACAAAAATTAGAAATGGCTGTAAAGTGTAAAAAGAAAGAGGGGAGGATGGGAGATAACTGATCAAAAGACCTCTGTCTTTGATGGAGGAGCAGCTAGAGGAGATAGTTCAGGTAAATCCATATTTTTTTGGTCATATATCCATATAATTACTGACCTGTATTTACCCTTGTTTTGATATAAGAAGCCAATACTTATGCCACAAAATAATGTCATTTCCCAAGAATTCTTTAGCAAAGAATTTGACTCACATAGAAAATGTGGAGATCATGCCATGAGCTATAATTTGATTCAAGGGAGGAATCGATATCCTGATTTTGGAGACTAAAATACTTTGTGGTATCTTGGGGCACCTAAGGCACTTCTCCTCTATATTCTTTATAAATAGGAAGTGTTCCCTCATATAAAACGACCTGCTTTAGTGCTAGAAGAAAAGAGCTAAGGGTTAAAAACCCATCTGTCTTTGAGGAAAATTCTTTTTGTTCATTTGGAGAATGACTACTTGTGTTTACAGAGTATACAAATTAAAAAATTAAAAACAGAAAAATAAACATAGCCATCCTTTTTCATGGAGCCTAGTAATAGCTGGTTGTATTAATATATATACTTACTCATCTGCAAAGCAAATGAGTAAGTATACATTTTTGAGTGCATAAACTGATTAATATCATCAATTAGAATTCTAGATTGCTCCTTAATATTGCAGTTAAAAAGTATTACACTAGAGAGGGCAGTTAATGCTAACATGCCACAGGGAATCTAGATGTGTGACATCTAGTTCTGATTGAGAGCAAGTTGACATTGGCAGAGGCACTGCGAATCGTGGTCGGAATGCCCAAATTATCCAGATTCCCTCTTGCATTCCTTGGTGGCTCAGACAGTCAAGAATCCACCTGCAGTGCAGGAGATCTGGGTTCGAATTCTGGGTCAGTAAGATCTCCTGGAGAGGGAACAGCTACCCATTCCAGTATTCTTTCCTGGAGAATTCATGGACCTGGTGGGAGAAGCCTGGTGGGCTACAGTCCAGAGGGTTATAAAGAGTCAGACACAACTGAAAGACTAACACTTTCACTTTTCATACTCCCTTAGGTTATAATAAATTTCAACAAAGGCATCAAATAACTTTCTGGATATTTGATATTGTTCTGTGATGTTATTTTATTCATGCAGTTTTATGCATCTAGGTCAGTTTTTTGGTCCTTTTTGCTTCCATCTGCTCAGTTAGTCCTATATAGGTCTATTAGAATTATTCTATTAGACACTATTGTTGTCATTGTTCAGTCCCTAATTCTTTTCTGACTCTTTAGCCTGTAGCCCGCCAGGCTCCTCTCACCATGGGATTTCCCAGGCAAGAATTTCCTTTTCCAGGGGATCTTCCCAGATCAGGCATCGAATCCGAATCTTCTGCATTGGCAGGTGGATTCTTTATGTCTGAGCCATCAGGGAGGCCCATTAGAGACCATTACTGGTGCTCAAAATATACTAACCTTTATTTTTTGTTTTCAATAATATCTGTATCTTCTATCAGATTACTAAAAAACAAACAAAAAAAAATTAAAAGCAACCACAGAAAAAACCCTTAACTTTTTTACCTACTTTAACAAATCCTTTCATGTGTTAGGCAAGTTTTGGCAAATAAAGCAATATGCTATCTTTGTGAAGCAACAAAATGTGTCAAAAGATGCAATAGAATGTCTGCATGATTTAACATCTAATAGAAAGGGAAAAGGAAATTATAATTATTTTATTTATCAAATAAGAACCATCATGCTGAAACCTGAAGGAAATACTTGCAGAGAACATTCAGTTCAATAATATTCTCCAATTCAGTGGTTTAAGTCGAATTCTCTTTCTTGGGTAAGCAGAACCCCCCTGGACGAGACATTTATATTGTTTAGTGTGAAACTGAATATATTCAGTTAACTTGGATTTATTTTTACCTACTCAGAGATACCTACTCAGAGATTACCTACTCAGAGATTACTACTACTTCAGAGATTCCACAAATATTAATTTTATATTTATCATAAGTATTTTAATCACCTACATCCAATAGATAAACTGGATAAATTAAAAGTGATTATTGACACTCTTCTCTCTTCATTTCTTGATAATATTCATCTCATATAATGAGATTCTATGATTTCCTTTAACACTCACATATGATCTGGAAAAGAAGCTGAAATTTCCCAAAATAACTTTCAAATTATTTCTGTCTTAATGTAATTGCTTCTGCAAAATGTAATGCTCTGGTAGTTTATTGATCACAGTTATAATGTGCTTTTTATACTCCGGCACTGTAGACTACTACCCTTCATTGCTACATTAACTTACACCATTTAAAACTCATTTTCTTTTCCCTTAACTCTGTACTAATAAAGTCTGACAAAGTTTTGAGTTTTCCTTTAATATTTTTTCCTACAGAACACGATTTCTGGTATTGCATAGTAGTTAAATGGATGGGCTAGGGAATTAGATACATCTAGGTTCACATTGAAATGCTGCTGATTTTAAATTTGGGAAGTTGAGTAATTTAAATTTACTGCAACTGATCACCTCACTTCAAACATGATAATTAGACTATGTCACCCTGGTGGCTCAGATGGTAAAGCGTCTGCCTATAATGTGCGAGACCTGGGTTCGATCCCTGGGTCAGGAAGATCCCCTGGTGAAGGAAATGGCAACCCACTCCAGTATTCTTGCCTGGAAAATCCCATGGATGGAGAAACCTGGTAGGCTACAGTCTATGGGGTCTCAAAGGGTAGGACAAGGCTGAGCGACTTCACTTTCACCCTACATTTTAAGTATTATATATGTAATGTGTGAAAATCATTTAGCCCAATCTTGGCTAAAAAAAGTAAAGAAAGTGAAGTTGCTTAGTCATGTCTGACTCTTTAAGACCCTATGCCATGCACTGTAGTCCACCCAGCTCCTCGGTCCATGGGATTTTCCAGGCATGAATACTGGAGTGGGTTGCCATTTCCTTCGCCAGGGGATCTTCTCGACCCAGGGATTGAACTCGGGTCTCCCACATTGTAGGCAGATGGTTTACCGTCTGAGCTACCTGGAAAGCCCAGTCTTGGTTATTGTGAGTCTAATTGCCTTCTGGGTGGTGTTGTAAGCCTAAGCATTTGTGCATTTGGTCATCTGAGTAATATGATAGTTCCTAAATATTTTAATGAACAGAGAATTAAAACCATCTATGAATGATATCTATCTTTCTTATTACTTGTTTTCTATCATTTTATTTACTTTCATAGTTATAAATTTAAGCTGTTTGTTCTTGGTGGTATGATAAGGTAACAAAGTTTATAAATGGTTTACTGAATGGAAAATACAGTATAAATTTCTGCTAAGATAGACTTCACTTCCAAATTTTCATTTTGTATAGTATATGAAAAATACAGCTAGGCAGTTCCCATTTTATGAAATCCAAAACAAAGAATTTCTTTTAGTTTTCTCGTGAAGATAAGTAACTGGGAAATGTTGACAAAATTCTTTTAGTATAGACAAACTGATCATGGTGATAGTGACTTAATATGAATTGAAAACAGAAAACAATAGTCTCTTCAATGACAGTTGAGACATCAATTATTGAGTATACATCAAATTGAAATGCTAAGCAATTATTAATAGTTAATTGTTAATTTTCATAAAACCAAAACCACAATCATCTCTCCTAGGCTTTCAAAATTAGAATATGTGCTTATTTATTTTTGTAGACATATGCAGATGCATATAATGCATACCCTAATGAAAACAATTCAATGTATCTTTATAATAATTCTCATACATTATATTCAATAGTGACTTGATAGACCCTACATAAATATGACTTCTAATAACAAAAAAAACCCAACTTTTAAGTTTATACAAGACAAAAGAAAGTTGATCTCTCCCTAATAATGTAGATAATATTAAGAAAATTACTATGTCTAATTAATTTGTATCAACTGTATTTCAGTCTGCTTTTGTGGTATGATAAACAACATTTTAGTGACATAAAACAATATCATTTATTTTTCATGTACATTTCTGTAAGTTGACTGGTATAAAGCTCATCCAGGTTGGACTCAGCTGGCTTTGGCTCCAAGATAAGGAGTGGAGCCAAGCCCACTGTAGGTATCTATGTATAGACTTCATTATATGTATATATTTTAAATGTAACAATTTAAATATTTCAAATATGTGTATATTTAAATTATTTCAATAACGACAGATTGCTGTATTATATTTCATTGTATGGGCATACGTTACATTTACTTAATCAGTTTCTAACAATGTGTATTTATGTTTTCTTACATTTTCACTATTAGAAAAAAATGTTTCCCCAGGCATTAGTGTACACACATTGTTAATCTTACATAAGGCAAATCTTTAGAGACTAAAAAGAAGTAAAGTAATTGCTATAATATAAGATATGCACATTTCTAATGCAATAGTTTTTTTCAAACTGCTTTTTATAGAGCAATTCAATTTTTACTCTCAACAACAGTTGGCATTATTAAAACCTGATGGCTAAAATATGCTAATAATGTTCTAATCTGCATTCCTTTTTATTATTAATGAGATAATGTACCCTTTATGGACCATTTTTATTCCCTCTTTTTTGGCTCCATTTCATAATTGCTTCCCAATTATTTAATTGAGTGGGTTTTATTTTTTTTCTTTGCTGTGTAGGAAATGTTATATATCCTGGATCTGTATGGTAGACATGTGACAAATGTTTCCTTTCAGTTGCTGCTTCTCTATTAACAATATTTATGGTTAATCAGAATTTTAATTTTGATACAACCAAGTTTATCAAAGTTAACTTTGTGACTATTGCTTTTTATGTCCTGTTAATATTTTTCTCTCCCATAGACACAAATATTGCATACTAATTTTTATTCTAATTCTTCTAATATTTTTTAAGCATATCCTGTAGAACTATAATCTTATGCTTACATCCTAGTATGCAATTTAGTAGCTTTATGACATCGAGTACTTCACTTTCCTAAAATACAAATTAGAATTATAATAAAAAACAGCATACTTGCTACTAGTGATGACTAAGTGACATGTTAGAGGAACACATACTCAGTTATATTGTATTGGCTTATCCATTGTGCAAAAAAGGTATGGTTCTATTTCTGGATCTGGCCACTCAATTTGTTCCACTTACCTATTTGTCTGTCTAAGGTGACGAACTGTCAGAGTTAGTGCTTGAATTTGATTTCAATGAACATATTTGAATTGCTAGTAAATAGAAACTTGCTTACTTTTTGTGTGTGTTTTTTGCCTTTTATTCTTTTTCCTTATTAAACTCAATAATTAGTTCTAGTAGGTTTTGTTTATTTTTGTAGATCTTTTGGAACTTTCTATGTAGACTAGAATGCTATCCATATATAAAGACAGGATTATTCTTCCTTTCTAACCAATTTGTTTTATGACTGATAAGTTTTAAAATACTTCAGATTTAAAATACTTCTGTGGTTTAGGAAGCTCTGACCTTGACATAATTAAAACTTAATTAGTATACCTACAAATAAGCATATGGAAGAAAAGTCAGTGTCTCACTAAATTCATCAGTTAGTCTGACACAGTGTTCCCAAAGCTAAAGCATGGCTGAATATATGCTTACAACCCAAGTCTTTAAAAAAAATGAGAAATATACTATTACTCAGTATACTATGACAATATAATTGATAGTTAATAGTTTTCTCATAAAGACTTGGTAGATAAATGTAAGTAAATGGAAATATAACTATGATTCACTGGTATCCTAATTATATCATTTGTACTTGTTGTTGTTGTTTAGTCACTAAGTTGTATCACACTCTTTGTGACCCCCATGGACTGCAACATGCCAGGCTTCCCTGTCCTTCACTCTGTCCCAGAATTTGCTCAAACTAGTGTTCATTGAGTCACTGATGCCTTCCAACTGTCTCACCCTCTGTTGCCTCCTTTTCCTCTTGCCCTCAATCTTTCACAACATCAGTGTTGACTTTTTGCATCAGGTGGCCAAAGTATTAGAGCTTCAGATCACTATCAGTCCTTCCAATGAATTATCAGGGTTGATTTCTTTGAGGATTGACTGGTTTGATCTCGTTGCTGTCCAAGGAACTCTCAAGAGTCTACTCCAGCACCACACATTGAAAGCATCAATTCTTAAGCACCCAGACTTCTTTCTGGTCCAAATCTCACATCATTACCTGACTACTAGAAAAACCATAGCTTTGACTATGCGGGCCTTTGTAGCAAAGTAGTGTCTTTGCTTTTTTAATACCCTGCCTAGGTCTGTCATAGCTTTTCTTCTAAGGAGCAAGCGTTGTTTAATTTCATGGCTACAGTCACTGTCCACAATTATTTTGGGGCTCAAGAAAATAAAATCTGCCAC
Organism: Dama dama; assembly: GCF_033118175.1. Lineage (NCBI taxonomy): Eukaryota > Metazoa > Chordata > Mammalia > Artiodactyla > Cervidae > Dama > Dama dama. The sequence goes on along the minus strand of NC_083710.1, from coordinate 62,671,293 downwards.
TATTTCCATTGCTTCCCCATTTATTTGCCATGAAGTGATGGGACCTAATGCCATGATCTTAGTTTTTGAGCTTCTTAATTCTCCTTTCTCACTCTCATCAAGAGGTTCTTTAGATCTCTGTGCTTTTTGTCATTCAGTTCAGTTCAGTTCAGTCACTCAGTCATGTCCAAATCTTTGTGACCCCACAGACTGCAGTACACCAGGCATCCCTGTCCATAACCAACTCCTGGAGTTTACTCAAACTCATGTCCATTGAGCTGGTGATGTCATCCAGTGATCTTGTTCTCTGTCATCCCCTTATTCTCCTGCCTTCAATCTTTACCAGAAACAGGGTCTTTTCAAATGAGTCAGCTCTTCACATCAGGTGGCCAAAGTATTTGAGTTTTAGCTTCAGCATCAGTCCTTCTAATGAATATTCAGGACTGATTTCTTTTAGGATGGACTGGTTCGATCTCATTCCAATCCAAAGGACTCTCAAGAGTCTTCTCCAACACCACAGTTCAAAAGCATCAATACTTTGGCACTCAGATTTCTTTGTAGTCCCAACTCTCATATCCACACATGACTACTGGAAAAACCATAGTTTTGACTAGACTGACCTTTGTTGGTAAAGTAATGTCTCTGTAATTTAATATGTTGTTTAGGTTGGTCATATGCAAAAGTAGGGAGTCAGCAAATACCTGGAGTAACATGCAAATTTGGCCGTGGAGTACAGAGTGAAGCAGGACAAATGCTAATAGAGTTTAGCCCAAAGAACACACTGGTCATAGCAAACACTCTCTTCCAACAACACATGAGAAGACTACACATGGACATCACCGGATGGTGAACACTGAAATCAGATTGATTATATTCTTTGCAGCCAAAGATGGAGAAGTTCTATACAGTAAGGAAAAACAAGACCAGGAGCTGACTATGGCTCAGATCATGAACTCCTTATGCCAAATTCAGACTTAAATTGATTAAAGTAGGGAAAACCATTAGGCCACTCAGTTATGACCTAAATCAAATCCCTTCCAATTATACAGTAGAAGTGACAAAGAGATTCAAGGGATTAGATCTGATAGAGAGACTGAAGAACTATGGACAGAGATACATGACACTGTACAGGAGATAGGGAACAAGACCATCTCCAAGAAAAAGAAATGCTAAAAGGCAAAATGTTTGTCTGAGGAGGCCTTACAAATAGCTATGAATAGAAGAGAAACAAAAGACAAAGAAAAAAAAGAAAAGATATACCCATTTCAATGCGGAGTTCCAAAGAGTAGCAACGAGAGATAAGAAAACCTTCTTCAGTGATCAATGGAAAGAAATAGAGGAAACAATAGAATGGGAAAGACTAGAGATATCTTCAAGAAAATTAGAGATATCAAGGAAACATTTCATGGAAAGATGGGCATGATAAAGGACAGAAATGGTGTGGACCTAACAGAAGCAGAAGATATTAAGAAGAGGTGGCAAGAATACACAGAAGAACTGTACAAAAGAGATCTTCACGACCCAGATAATCATGATGGTGTGATCACTCACCTAGAGCCAGACATCCTGGAATGTGAAGTCAAGTGGATCTTAGGAAGCATCACTATGAACAAAGCTAGTGGAGGTGATGGAATTCCAGTTGAGCTATTTCAGATCCTAAAATATGATGCTTAGAAAGTGCTGCACTCAATATGCCAGCAAATTTGGAAAACTCAGCAATGGCTACAGGACTGGAAAAGGTCAGTTTTCATTCCAGTCCCAAAGAAAGGCAATCCCAAAGAATGCTCGAACTACTGCACAGTTGCACTCATCTCACTACCTAGTAAAGTAATGCTCAAAATTCTCCAAGCTAGGCTTCAACAGTACATGAACTCTGAACTTCCAGATGTTCAAGCTGGATTGAGAAAAGGCAGAAGTCACAGAGATCAAATGACCAACATCCTTGGATCATCGAAAAAGCAAGAGAGTTCCAGAAAAACATCTGCTTCTGCTTTATTGACTATGCTAAAGCCTTTGACTGTGTGGACCACAATAAACTGTGGAAAGTTCTGAAAGAGATGGGAATACCAGACCACCTGACCTGCCTCTTGAGAAATGTGTATGCAGGTCAGGAAGCAACAGTTAGAACTGAACATGGAAAAACAGACTGGTTCCAAATTGGGAAAGGAATACATCTAAGGCTGTATATTGTCATCCTGCTTATTTAACTGACATGAATACTACATCATGAGAAATGCTGGGCTGGATGAAGCACAAGCTGGAATCAAGATTGCCAGGAGAAATATCAATAACCTCAGATTTGCTGATGACACCACCCTTATGGCAGAAAGTGAGGAAGAACTAAAGAGCCTCTTGATGATAGTGAAAGAGGAGAGTGAAAAATTTGGCTTAAAACAACATTCAGAAAACTAAGATCATGGCATCTAGTCCTATCATTTCATGGCAAATAGATGGGGAAATAGTGGAAGCAGTGACAGACTTTATTTTGGGTGCTTCCAAAAGCACTGCAGATGGTGACTGCAGCCATGAAGTTAAAAGACACTTACTCCTTGGAGGAAAATTTGTGACCAACCTAGACAGCATATTAAAAAACAGAAACATTACTTTGCCAACAATGGCCCATCTAGTCAAAGCTATGGTTTTTCCAGTAGTCATAATGTGAGAATTGAATTATAAAGAAATCTGAGCACTGAAGAATTAATGCTTTTGACCTGTCGTGTTGGAGAACACTCTTGAGAGTCCCTTGCACTGCACGGAGATCCAACCAGTTCATCCTAAAGAAAATCAGTCTGGAATATTGATTGGAAGGACTGATGCTGAAGCTGAAATTCCAGTACTTTGGCCACCTGATGGGAAGAACTGACTTATTTGAAAAGACCCTATTGCTGGGAAAGATTAAAGTCAGGTGGAGAAGGGGACAACAGAGGATGAAATGGTTGGATGGCATCAATGACTCAATGGACATGAGTTTGAGTAAACTCTGGGAATTGCTGATGGGCTGGGAGGCCTGGAGTGTTGCAGTCCATGGGGTCACTAAGTCAGACATGACTGAGGGACTGAACTGACTGATAGCTTAAATGGGACTTCCCCGGGGACTCAGTGGTAAAGAATCCCCCTGACAAGGCAGGTGATGCAGGAGACAGGGATTCAATCCCTGGGTCAGGAAGATTCCCTGGACTAGAAAATGGCAACCCAGTCCAGTATTCTTACCTGATAAATCCCATGGAAGGAGGAGGCTGGCAGGCTACAGCCACGAAGTCATTAAGGAATCGGACATGATTTAGCAACAAAGCAACAATAGCTTAAAAAAGATTTTTCAGGGATATATATCCCATAAATTATTTCTTTCTAAATTTGTTTAATATAAGTAAACCTAGGCAAATGAGATTCAATCTGCTGAGAACTTTTATTCCATAGATTAGGATCCTTCTTTGAGGAAATGATATTGGCTTGTTTGCCAGGAATTCTGTTGTTTTTATGTATACAAGGAGATTAAGCTACCTTCTTTTTATTCCAGAAGTGATCCCATAGTAAAAGGAGAGGATCAACAGCTGTGTAACCATTTCTTCCTCATTGTTTAATGCAGGAACTGCAAAAGCTGGGACAGTGGGAATGTGTATAAGTTTGGATTCCCCAGAGAAATATAACCAATCTAATCAGTCAAAAGAAAAGCTTTGAAAGCAAAAATGCAATGCAACTTTGAGGCTACCCAAGCTCTGTACCTTCCAGCCTGCTATAGAAGATTTCAAATTTACCAGTCCCAACAGTCACTTGAGCCCATTTCTTAATTCTTTTCTCCAAGAAGGTCAGTTTTTGCTCCTAAGGCTTTTCAGCCAATTGAATGAGGCCTACCCACATTATCTAAGGTAATCCTAGTCAAAGTCAACTGATCGTAGGGGATATACATACATACAAAACCCCTCCACCACAAAACTGAGATTAGTGCTCAGTTAAACAACTTGAGTGCCATAGCTAAGCAAAGTCTACACACAAACCATCACAGAATGTGGGTCGTCTGCTGATACAAATGATTCTTTCATTGGAAAAGTATTCAAACCTTTTTCTAAACACAAGAATCTCACTTGATAATGGATTTCTGTTGACAAGCCTGATTTTATGTTATGACTGGTTAGAAACTACTTTGTTTATTATACCTAGTTTCAATCAATTGCCATCTGGAAACTCATAGTCTACTGGTGTTTAAAATATTTTTTGAGAGATATCTCAAAATATTGAGATGTCAATATTTTTGATATTGATATCAAAAATATCAATATCAATATCAAAAAATATTGCCTATATTGCCTATTAGAGTGTGGCTTTGCTCTATCTGGGGTTCCCTGGTGATTCATATGGTAAAGAATTTGCCTGGAATGCAGGAGTCGTTGTTCAGTCTCTCAGTTGTGTCCAACTCTTTGCAGCCCCATGGACTGCAGCATGCCAGGCTTTTCTGTCCTTCACCATTTCCTGAAGCTTGCTCAAACTCATGTCTATTGAGTCAGTCATGCCATCCAACCAGCTCATCCGCTGTTGTCCCTGCAACACAGGAGACCTGGGTTTAATTCCTAGGCCTGGAAGATACTCTGGAGAAGGGAATTGCAACCCACACCAGTATTCTTGCTTGAAGAATTACATGGTTGGAGGAGCCTGGCGAGCTACAGTCCATGGGGTTGCAAAGAGTCAGATGTGACTGACTGATTAACTTTAGTCTAGATGGTGCTGCAAGTGGTAAAGGAGTTGCCTGCCAGCGCAGGAGACACAAGAGGCCTGGGATTGATCCCTGGGTCAGGAAGATCCCCTGGAGGAGGGCATGGCCACCCACGCCAGTGTTCTTGCTTGGAGGAGCCTGGCAGGCTGCAGTCCATAGGGTCACACAGAGTTGGACATGACTGAAGTGACTTAGGACACACTCAGCACACACATATGCCATATTGCATTTTCAAAGGATGGCCACAGCAATATCATCCAGCTCACATACATTCTACTTTGTTATCATGACATTTCTCCCACTGAGAATAACTTAGAGGAAAAAGCTATTATATAATTGTATCAAAATATTGGTTTTCGGATGGATAACATATCTTAATGTTAAGATACTTAGCATTTTAATAATCTATTACATTTTTTTTAAATTGCAGGTTTTCTCTTTATGTTTTTGCTACATACATACATATATATATATTATATATATATATATAAAACTATCCTTAAAGTACTTAATCTAAAAATTTTAATATACTTCTCTAGCCTTTTGGACTTGATTCTAAATGTTACTGTGCTGTGTGCTTAGTAGTGTCTGACTCTTTTGAGACCCCATAGACTATAGCCCACCAGGCTCTTCCAACCATGGGATTATATAGACAAGAATTATAGAGCAGACTGCCATTTCCTACTCCAGGCGACCTTTCTGACCCAGGGATCAAACCTGTGATTCCTGTGTCTCCTACAGTGGCAGGAGGATTCTTCACCATTGCACCACCTGGGAAGCCCCACATGTCACCATCTCTAAGGTATTTTGTACTAGGTGTTCTCAGGTAGCCCAAACTTTTCTGCTTTATGACTCTCTGTGACTATGAAAAGCTCTGAGCTTTTGGCTCCTAGTGTCATTATCCTGTAAACTGACAAATGCCTCGGTGGAAACAATTTCTAGAATGCTATTAATCTCTGTTATTGTACTTCTCTATAGGATTTTACTTAGCCCTTCATTTCATGAATTTTCTCTTGTTTTCTATTTCCTTTTACTATTGCTTTATATCAAGGCTTAAGCGAACTCCTTTTTCTCTTTAATGTTAGACATAATTCCCTAAAACTTAAAATGCTTTATGCTCCATGTTTATATACAACAAGACACTATAAAGATGAATGAAAATTTTGTGTGTTCTCAGTGGCTGTGTTACACAGCTTTTTAATCACCCTCATAGCCATACTGGTCAATGTCTTTTCCACTAGGTTTTTTTTAAAGTAGGGAATCCTAAATCTTAGCCTATTGTATAAAATCTGGCTGCCATGTTCTGGGATATGAGAGGAAAAATGAGACTGAGGGACAATCCTATTTAAGCTTACATCACATATATTCCTTCCTCACCTATACTTATAGTAAATCTCCAGAATCTTGCTAAGTTTGAATATTTGTTTTCACTTGGCCTCCTGGTTTATAAGAGGTATTTAAGAATCTTATTAAAAATCTTTATTAAAAAAAGATCACCTTGTCTGGTTTCAATCTAGTTTTTAATTCAACCGGTGTGAGTTGAGGACTTGATACATCTAAGTTCTGAGCACTGGGGAATGAGGGAAATGGCATGTCTTTGGGGCAGATTGCTTAACTTCCCAGGGCTCCCACTTCTTGTCAGTTTAGATTACATCTTTCCCTGGCATCAAATAACTGTGTATCTAATTTCTAGCTCCTTCTACTGTCTGTTATTTTCTACTCACCTATTTGTCTTTCTGGGTTCTTGATCTTTCATTCCACATGTTCACTGCACTAAGTTTCTCTGATGGAAAGGTTACATTCCTTTATCTAATCCATCATAATTAATTGTTACTCTGCCTTAGACTTTCACCTGACTTCTAAAGACCCCAAAAAAAAAAAAAGCAACAAATATAACTATGCATTTCCAGTTATACAGGTAATACTCAAGTCATGGAGCCTTTTATAAGCAAGCCTTTATTTAAAATATGAATAAAAAGTATTATAGAGACATAAAAACGTTGACTCTAAATAAAACACTTTGTCAAGCAAACATGGCATGTGCTGTGTTTTCTTGACTTCTGTATTTGTCCATTTCAGTTCACTTCAGTCGCTCAATCGTGTCCAACTCTTTGTGACCCCATGAATTGTAGCATGCTAGGCCTCTCTGTCCATCACCAACTCACGGAGTCCATCCAAACCCATGTCCATTGAGTCCATGATGCCGTCCAACCATCTCATCCTCTGTCATCCCCTTCTCCTGCCCTCAATCTTTCCCAGCATCAGGGTCTTTTCAAATGAGTCAACTCTTCGCATCAGATGGCCAAAGTATTGGAGTTTCAGCTTCAACATCAGACCTTCCAATGAACACCCAGGATTGATCTCCTTTAGGATGGACTGGTTGGATCTCCTTACAGTCCAAGGGACTCTCAAGAGCCTTCTGCAACACCACAGTTCAAAAGCATCAATTCTTCGGTGCTCAGCTTTCTTTATAGTCCAACTCTCACATCCATACGTGACTACTGGAAAAACCATAGCCTTGACTAGACAGAACTTGTGGACAAAGTAATGTCTCTGTTTTTTAATATGCTGTGTAGGTTGGTCATAACTTACCTTCAAAGGAGTAAGCGTCTTTTAATTTCATGGCTGCAATCACCTTTGAAGTGCTTTTGGAGCCCCAAAAAATAAATTCAGTCACTGTTTCCACTGTTTCCCCATCTATTTGCCATGAAGTGATGGGATCAGATGCCATGATCTTAGTTTTCTGAATGTTGAACTTTAAGCCAAGTTTTTCACTCTCCTCCTTCACTATCATCAAGAGGCTCTTTAGTTTTTCTTCACTTTCTGCTATGAGGGTGGTGTCATCTGCATATCTGAGGTTATTGATATTTCTCCTGGCAATCTTGATTCCAGCTTGTGCTTCATTCAGCCCAGCATTTCTCATGATGTACTCTACATATAAGTTAAATAAGCAGGGTGACAATATACAGCCTTGATGTAATCCTTTTCCTATTTGGAACCAGTCTGTTGTTCCATGTTCAGTTCTAATTGTTGCTTCCTGACCTGCATACAGATTTCTCAAAAGGTAATCCTTTTCCTATTTCGAACCAGTCTGTTGTTCCATGTCCAGTTCTAACTGTTGCTTCCTGACCTGCATACAGTTTTCTCAAGAGGCAGGTCAGGTGGTGCTGTACTCTCATCTCCTTCTGGATTTTCCACAGTTTATTGTGATCCACACAGTCGAAGGCTTTGGTAGTAGTCAGTAAAGCAGAAAGAGATATTTTTTCTGGAACTCTCTTGCTTTTTCAATGATCCAGCAGATGTTGGCAATTTGATCTCTGGTTCCTCTGCCTTTTCTAAAACCAGCTTGAACATCTGGAAGTTCATGGTTCACATATTGCTCAAGGCTGGCTTGGAGAATTTTGAGCACTACTTTGCTAGTGTGTGAGAACAGTGCAACTGTGTGGTAGTTTGAGCATTCTTTGGCATTGCCTTTCTTTGGGATTGGAATGAAAACTGACCTTTTCCAGTCCTATGGCCACTGCTGAGTTTTCCAAATTTGCTGGCATATTGAGTGCAGCACTGTCACAGCATCATCTTTTAGGATTTGAAATAGATCAACTGGAATTCCATCATCTCCACTAGCTTTGTTCGTAGTGTTGCTTTTAAGGCCCACTTTACTTCACAGTCCAGGATGTCTAGCTCTAGGTGATTGTGAGTGATCACAACATCATGATTATCTGGGTTGTGAAGATCTTTTTTGTACAGTTCTTCTGTGTATTCTTGCCACCTCTTCGTAATATCTTCTGCTTCTGTTATGTCCATACCATTTCTGTCCTTTATCGAGCCCATTATTGGATGAAATGTTCCCTTGGTATCTCTAATTTTCTTGAAGAGATCTCTAATCTTTCCCATTCTGTTATGTTCCTCTATTTCTTTGCATTGATCACTGAGGAAGGCTTTCTTATCTCTCCTTGCTGTTCTTTGGAACTCTACATTCAAATGGGTATGTCTTTCCTTTTCTCCTTTGCTTTTCACTTCTCTTCTTTTCACAGCTATTTGTAAGGCCTCCTCAGACTGCCATTTTGCTTTTTTGCATTTCGTTTTCTTGGGGATGGTCTTGATTCCTGTCTCCTGTACAGTGTCATGAACCTCTGTCCATAGTTCATCAGGCACACTGTCTATCAGATCTAGTCCCTTAAATCCATTTCTCATTTCCACTGTATAGTCAAAAGGGATTTGATTTAGGTCATAACTGAATGGTCTAGTGGTTTTCCCCACTGTCTTAAATTTCAGTCTGAATTTGGCAACAAGGAGTTCCTGATCTGAGCCACAGTTAGCTCCTGGTCTTGTTTTTGCTGACTGTATAGAGTTTCTCCCTGTTTGGCTCCAAAGAATATAATCAATCTGATTTCACTGTTAACCATTTGGTGATGTCCATGCGTAGTCTTCTTTTCTGTTGTTGGAAGAGGGTGTTTGCTATGACCAGTGTGTTTTCTTGGCAGAACTCTTATTAGCCTATGTCCTGCTTCATTCTGTACTCTAAAGCCAAATTGCCTGTTATTCCAGGTGTTTCTTGACTTCCTACTTTTGCATTCCAGTCCCCTATAATGAAAAGGACATCTTTTTGTGGTGTTAGTTCTAGCAGGTCTTGTAGGTCTTCATAGAACCGTTCAACTTCAGCTTCTTCACCATTACTGTTCAGGGCATAGACTTGGATTACCGTGATATTGAATGGCTTGCCTTGGAAATGAACAGAGATCATTCTGTCATTTTTGAGATTGCATCCAAGTACTGCATTTCAGATTCTTTTGTTGGCTATGATGGCTACTCCATTTCTTCTAGGGATTCCTGCCCACAGTAGTAGATATAATGGTCATCTGAGTTAAATTCACCCATTCCAGTCCATCTTAGTTTGCTGCTTCCTAGAATGTTGATGTTCATTCTTGCCATCTCCTGTTTGACCACTTCCAATTTGCCTTGATTCATTGACCTAACCTTGAGCTAACATTCCAAGTTCCTATGCAATATTGCTCTTTGCAGCATCAGACCTTGCTTCTATCTCCAGTTCCATCCACAACTGGGTGTTGTTTTTACTTTGGCTCCATCCCTTCATTCTTTCTGGAGTTATTTCTCCACTGATCTCCAGTAGCATATTGGGTACCTATTGACCTGGGGAGTTCCTCTTTCAGTGTCCTATCTTTTTGCCTTTTCATACTGTTCATGGGGTTCTCAAGGCAAGAATACTGAAGTGGTTTGCCATTCCCTTCCCCAGTGGACCACCTTCTGTCAGACCTCTCCACCATACCTGCCTGTCTTGGGTCGCCCCACATGGCATGGCTTAGTTTCATTGAGTTAGACAAGGCTATGGTCCATGTGATCAGATTGGCTAGTTGTCTGTGATTGTGTTTTAGTCTATCTGCTACTGATGCCCTCTCTCAGCATCTTCTGTCTTACTTGGGTTTCTCTTACCTTGGACTTGGTTTCTCTCTTCACATCTGTTCTAGCAAAGTGCAGCTGCTGCTCCTTACCTTGGATGTGGGATAGTTCCTCTTGGTCACCGCCCCTGACCTTGGACGTGGGGTAGCTCCTCTTGGCCGCTCTGTTCCTGCACCATCGCAGCCACGCTTGGCATTCATTAATTACAGCACCAAACTGATGGTCAAAATTATTTACATTCCCTGTGCCATCCAGGGTCCGTAATCGTAACCATTCTTCTATCTCATTCTCTCATACCAAGCCATTATTTCCCCTGTCCTAAATCACCCAGGTCCAGCTCTGAGACAAACTGAAGACCACTATAGCTCAGAGCCCACCTATGTTATTGAAATTATCAAATCGTAAGCCATTTCTCCTGCCCTATCCTGCCATTCTTGCAAAGACTCTGGCCTGGGCTATCCTTTGTTTCTCCTTTCTGCTTCCTGACCAAACCCATGTGTCTCTGCATGCCATGGTGAGCCCTCTCCATGACATGGTGTGCACCCTACTCTTAGGAAATTTCAGTAAGAAAAATCTTTCAACAATATTAGTTCTTCCACATCATCATTCCGGTGTCTCTGAATTAAATATCCTGAAGATGCAATTGCCACACAGTCAAAAGAACATTGCTGATAAGCATGAAATCCATTAAAAAAAAGTTTTCAAAAATTGGGGACTTTGTTATAACAAAATTTGTATATACTTGTTTTAATCCACATGAAAGAAAAAATAATATCAAGACATTTAATCTTAGAATCAAATATTGATCACTACAGATGAATTAGGAAATATTTGCCAATATCTAACGTAGATACAGGCATTAAAATAAAGATGTGAAAACTCTGAAGTTATCCATCCATATTGTAAGTTATCACAACTTATCCAAGTTATTCCAATAATTTTTTACAACCGTGGTGGAAATTATTTTAAGGAGCTGATGCACTATGTATTGAAGCTAATGAAGCAACATATGCATGAAATGTGGACTCTTTATCTCTTTCTAAATACAAGTATAGTCAATATATAAACTTTGATATGTATATATCATGATTTTATTCTGTAGAAACCTTTCTCCCTTCCACCAATTCCTCCTCTCTCTCTCTCTCTCAATGTGGTCATTGAATTTGGGGGCAAGTGATATTGGAAAGAACATAATAATTAAAAGGCATCACATGCCTGCGTGTTGAGTTGCTTCAGTTGTGTCCGACTCTTTGCGACTCCATGTCTTTTTATGTCTCCTTCATTGGCAGGCAGATTTTTAATTCCAGTAATTTTTTATAAACTTAGTGGAAATTTTAAGGAGCTGATACACTATATAATGAAGCTAATGAAGCAACATTTACATGAATTTTGGACTCTTTGCTGCTGCTGCTGCTAAGTCGCTTCAGTCGTGTCCGACTCTGTGCGACTCCATAGACGGCAGCCCACTAGGCTCCTCTGTCCCTGGGATTCTCCAGGCAAGAACACTGGAGTGGGTTGCCGTTTCCTTCTCCAATGCCTGAAAGTGAAAAGTGAAAGTGAAGTCGCTCAGTCATGTCTGACTCTTCGCGAACCCATGGACTGCAGCCTACCAGGCTCCTCCATCCATGGGATTTTCCAGGCAAGAGTACTGGAGTGGAGTGCCATTGCCTTCTCCGTTTGGACTCTTTAATTCTTTCTAAATACAAGTAGAGTCAATATATAAACTTTAATGTATACAGTTTAAGGAAAAACATACACTTGAGAAAGATGAGTTGTTTTGTTGTATAATCATTAGCTCTGGGCTTAAAGAAAAAAAAAAGTTTTATGTGACTAAGACAAAGGAATGTAGGAACAACAACAACAAAAAAGTGTGTCCTTTTCTTCTCCTCAAGAGCTCTAGACCCCTTTTTCCCCTTGGGGGACCCCAGACTTCTTATCAACCTACCTGAGAATGAACTCTCTGATTCCATAATCACCCCTTTTTCCTTTCTTTTAAACCACTGGCATGACCTGGGAAGCCCTACAAGACATTACACTAATAATTAAATGAAGGGATTTTTAGAAGATAAATATCAGAACTGATAGTGTTGATAGAGGTACACATATAACCTTAACTCCATGGTAACTGCTGAACTTCTTTTGTGTCTGGTGTTAAAGTAAGTCTAAGAAGTTGGTTGTACACACACAATTAATGCCCAAGGATTTGGTGTAACACTTAGGGTTATCCCTTGTGTGGCAGACAGGATACTAAAAAATGAGGCCTACAAGAGCTGCACCATTAGGGAATGCAGAATGAGTTTACCATTATTTCTCTTGACTTCACCCCTTCCTTTCTCTCTTCAGTTCTAAACTCTGATACCTGGAAACATATGACAGACATTTTGAAACATATGATAGGCATTTTGTGTAAACTTAAATTCTGATGCTGGGAAATGAAGCTACCCTACCTCACTGTGACTGACACACAATACCTAAATCCCAAATCAGTGTGGTTCTTCAAAGGGGCATTTTTCAGAACCAAAGAAGAATTATAAGTGCATGTCCAGAGACTTGCATTTTTTGTGCAAAAAAAGTTTTCTTATCAAAAAAAAAAAGCTCTGTCAAATAGAATAGCTAAAATCTTACATATGTCTTCTTTAATTTTTACCTTTTTAAATATGGGAAGGGTGCTAATTATGGACATTTATTACTAATCCATAAGACATGGGGATTTGTAGAATTTACTTGATGGTTACATAAAATTTTATGCATATTCATAAGCATAAATAGAAATTAACTTTTGCGATATAGCTGGGTCTTTTAAAATACATTCTTTGTGATTCAGTCACTCAGTCATGTCTGACTCTTTGCAACCCCATGGGCTATAGCACGCCAGGCTTCCCTGTCCTTCACTATCTCTCAGAGTTTGCTTTTAAACTCATGTTCATTGAGTTGATGATGCCATCCAACCATATCATCCTCTGTCACTCCCTTCTCCTCCTGCCCTCAATCTTCCCAGTATAATGGTCTTTTCCAGTGAGTTGGCTCTTCATATCAGGTGGCCCAAGTATTGGAGCTTCAGCATCAGTCCTTCCAATGAACATTTAGGGTTGATTTCCTTTAGGACGGACTGGTTTAATCTGGGCGTTGTTTCTACTTCGGCTCAGTCTCTTCATTCCTTCTGGAGCTATTTATTCACTCTTTTCCACCAGCATTTTGGACACCTACTGAGCTGGGGGGCTCATCTTTCAGATATTTTGGCCTTTTCATACTGTTCATCGGGTTCTTAAGGCAGGAATGCTGAAGTGATTTGCCATTCCTTTCTCCAGTAAAATACATTCTAATATTCCACTTTTGGAATTTGCTTATTAAAGCAAAACAACATTGAATGAGTTTTTAGTAGTTTCTAGATAATCCAATTAATTATCAAATACTTTTAATAGCCTAAAATCTCTTTTTCTAGATCCAGTTTTCTGACATGATATAAATATCCTGGGGTCTCAAAGAGGAATGCTAAAGTCTAACAGGGATATTGAACAGTAAACTAAAGCATATAGTATCTTCCAAATATCTATGTTTAAAGTTTTTGGTATGCTTATCTTATTTATTATGGTTCTCAATTCATGAAAGATGTCTACTTTAACTTAAAACAGATACAATTGTTTAGTGATGTCATAGAGAAGAAATCTAAGAGAAAGGGTATAATGAGGATGTTCAAGAATGCTGGAGAAAAATAAATTTCTAGGAAAGGGAGTTATAAAGTGGATAAAGTGCTTGAGGACCATGGGAGTTGAATAAGATTTCAAAAATGGAAGAGGAACAGAAACATCGAGAAGGGACATTGAATATAGGTATCCAAGCATCATCTCTTAAGGAGGCAGAAGCTTTTTTGGAGGAGTGAGCTGAAATCTTTGAAAACAATTTGTTAGTTAAAGAGAAATAATTTTTTTAAAGGTATAAGAAACACTGCAAAAGAGACTGAAAGAGAGAAATGGGAAGATTGAAAGTTTTGCTAAGTAAAGAAAATTCAATTTTCTTGTGGACAGAGGTCCAGTGTGACTATTACATTTATCAAACATCATGAGATATGTATGACACCCTCCCTTATCAATTCCCCTTGTCCCATTTTTCCTGTTATTACCTTTACCTCTCCTCTTTCATGAAATTCTGGCATTGGGTCAATATCATTTGGAAATTACTGCTGCTGCTGAATTTCATTTAGACAAGTGACAACACACATCTGTGACTATGACATTTAACCTACTAAATATAAAAGTAAAAGAGCATATTAACAAATGCCACCACCATCACAGAAATAAGGAAAAAATTGGCTCAGGTTATATTGAGAATATTTAAAAACACAAATGTATTATAAGCCTGAAAATAGCCCTGCAGGAAATGATATTTTATTTCTGTGGTAATTTATTCACTTTAAGTGAAGAGTGACGCACTGTATATAGTTTATGGGTTTATAATTTTGGTAATTAACTCTTTAAACTTTCATGACACTTTAACTTCTCTGATTTTCAAATTATTTTACATTCCATTAGAATCATACATTACTGGGTGGGGACAATCAGTAATTTATTTATATTGATTTATGTCAGAGAGGGTATAGTTTTGATGTCTGAGGTTAAATAAAGCACTAGGAATCAACAAAAGCTAATTTTGTTACTGCAGTCTTAAATAATTGTTCAATGTGAAGAAAATATGCATGTAATTCAAATATGTCATTCCTATTAATGTAGAAGGGAATTGAATCATTACCACTGTCTCATCAATTGGGCTTTAGAAGCACTGGCCAGATAACTTCATTTATACAGCCAATTTAAACTTTCTTTAGCCTTGACTCATTGAACAGTGGAATTTAGTACTTTGTAATAAACTGGGATTTTAAAGGAAAAGAAAATTGTTTTGGTTTTCTACTTCTTGACACATACCCTTGCAATGGAAGACTACTGCATATCAGGAATTCTCCTTCATAGGAGAGATGCGACTTACGATAAAAATAGTTGTTTAAGAGCCCCTTTTGAGCAGTTTCTCAGTTGTGCGAAATTCCATGTATCTTAATTAGCATAGGGTCTAAGAAGTGTATTTGTTTATAATTCCATTTAATATGATTAATGTGAAGCTAACTATAGCATACCATACCAGTTTCTAGACTCAGAATATTTGTGTCTCCTCTTTAAAAAGCTAAAAAACATTTAGCTTTTTAACATTGAAATAGCTTAGAAGGAAAAAGCAGGGATGTGAATGAGACAGGTCTCATGCATATTTCCTGCTAAAATTTTAGGTAGAAAATTCTATCAACAATTTGCTCAACTGCTTTCTATTACTTAGCAACATATAATTAGTAAGATATTGCATAAGTCTGATTTAATCCTGCTGAAAATTCAGCTAGGCTTTCTGTTAATCTTACCAGGTCTGACAGAAAGAAAAGGCACAATCAAAAAGTTATTTAAAGATAATTTAATGAAATACTGTTTACAGCAGTAGATGCAGAGTCGTTGTTGTTCAGTTGCTCAGTCTTGTATAACTCTTTGCCACCCCATGGACTGCAGAATGCAGACTTCCCTTTCCTTCACCATTTCCCAGAACTTGCTCAAACTCACGTGCATCTAGTCAGTGATGCCATCCAACTGTCGTCCTCTATCATCCTCTTCTGCTCCTGCCTTCAGTCTTTCCCAACATGAGGGTATTTTTTAATGATTTGGCTCCTCAGATCAGGTGGCCAAAGTATTGGTGTTTCAGCTTCAGCGTCAGTCCTTCCAATGAATATTCAGGACTGATTTCCTTTAGGATCGATTGGTTTGATCTCCTTGAAGTCCACGGGACTCTCAAGAGTCTTCTCCAATATCAGCATTCAAAAGCTTCAATTCTTTGCTGCTCAGCTTTCTTTATAGTCCAACTCTCACATCCATATGTGACTACTGGAAAAACCATAGCTTTGACTATATGGATCTTTGTTGGCAAAATAATGTCTCTGCCTTTTAATATGCTGTCTGGGTTGGTCATAGCTTTTCTTCCAGGGAGCAAGTGTCTTTTAATTTCATGGTTGCAGTCACCATCTGGAGTGATTTTAAAGCCCAAGAAAATAAAGTTTGTCACTGTTTCCATTGTTTCCCCATCTATCTGACATGAAGTGATGGAACTGAATGCCATGATCTTAGTTTTTTGAATGTTGAGTTTTAAGCCAGTTTTTTCACTCTCCTGTTTCACTTTCATCAAGAGGCTCTTTAGTTCCTCTTTGCTTTATCCCACAAGGGTGGTATCATCTGCATATCTGAGGTTATTGCTATTTCTCCTGGCAGTCTTGACTCCAGCTCCTGCTTCATGCAGCCCAGCATTTCTCATGATGTACTCTGCATATAAGTTAAATAAGCAGAGTGACAATATACAGCCTGATGTACTCCTTTCCCAATTTGGAACCAGTTCCTTGTTTCATGTCCAGTTCTAACTGTTGCTTCTTGATCTGCATTCTCTGGAGGCAGGTAAGGTAGTCTGGTATTAGCATCTCTTGAAGAATTTTCCACAGTTTGTTGTGATCCACACAGTCAAAGGTTTTAACGTAGTCAATGAAGCAGAAATAGATGTTTCTCTGGAATTGTCTTGCTTATTTTATTATTCAATGGATGTTTTCAGTTTTATCTCTGCTTCCTTTGCCTTTTCTAAATACAGCTTGCACATGTGACTGTTCTTGGTTCATGAACTGTTGAAGCCTAGCTTGGAGAATTTTGAGTATTACTTTGCTGGCATGTGAGATGAGTGCAATTATGTGGTAGTTTGAGCATTCTTTGGTATTGCCTTTCTTTGGGATTGGAATGAAAACTGACCTTTTCCAGTCCTGTGGCCACTGCTGAGTTTTCCAAATTTGCTGGCATATTGAGTGCAGCACTTTCACAGCATCATCTTTATGGATTTGAAGTAGCTCAGCTGGAATTCCACCACCTCCATTAGCTTTGTCATAGTCATACTTACTAAGCCCACTTGACTTTGCACTCCAGGGTGTCTGTGGTTAACCATAGTGGTTATCTGGGTCATTAAGATCTCTTTTGCATAATTCTGTGTATTCTCGCCACCTCTTCTTGATATCTTCTTCTTCTGTTAGGTACATAACATTTCTGTCCTTTACTGTGCTCATCTTTGCATGAAATATTCCCTTAGTAACTCGAAGAGATCTCTAGTCTTTCCCGTTCTATTGTTTTCCTCTGTTTCTTTGCAGTGAACCCTTAGGTAGGCTTTCTTACCTCGCCTTGTAAGAACTCTGCATTTAGATAGATATATCTTTCCTTTTCTCCTTTTCTAAGCTATTTGTAAGGGCTCCTCAGACAACCATTTTGCCTTTTTGCCTTTCTTTTTCTTAGGGATGATTTTGATCACCACCTCCTGTACAGTGTTACAAAACCTCTGTCCATAGTTCTTCAGGCACTTTATCAGATCTAATCCTTTGAATTTATTTGTAACTTCCACTGTATAATCATAAGGGATTTAATTTAGGTCATACCTGAATGGCCTAGTGATTTTCCCTACTTGTGTTGTTGGAAGGTGTTTGCTATGACCAGTGTGTTCTCTTGGCAAAATTGCCCTGCTTCATTTTTACTCCAAGGCCAAACTTGCCTGTTACTCCAGGTATCTCTTGACTTCCTACGGTTGCATTCCCATTCCCTATGATGAAAAGGACATCTTTTTTTGGTGGTAGTTCTAGAAGTTCTTGTAGGTCTTCATAGAGCCATTCAACTTCAGCTTCTTCAGGATGCATAGTTGAGTAGAAATGAAATGAATGGTAAGACTCCCAGGGACCTGCAGTAACTAGAATCTATGACCATACCTAGCTTTACACAGGAGAGAGTACTTTCATTAGAGCTTAGCATTACAGCCATTGATGTGCAGTCACCTGAATATCACTGTGACCATAGAGAATGCAGCCATTGACCAAACATGGCACGGGATTAACAGAGCAGGGCTTCCCTGATAGCTCAGTTGGTAAAGAATCCACCTGCAATGCAGGAGACCCCAGTTGGATTCCTAGGTCAGGAAGATCCGCTGGAGAAGGGATAGACTACCCACCCCAGTATTCTTGGGCTTCCTTGTGGCTCAGTCCATGGCATCACAAAGAGTTGGACATGACTGAGTGACTTTCACTTTCACTTTTAACTGTCTCTTTCCACCTACCCTTTGGCCAAAAATAAACTGATGGTCAAAGGATCTAAAGGTTAATCTAAAGTATAGAGAAGTCAGAAAAGGGTGGAAAATAGTTCTGCACAGCAACTCAAGTAAAGTTATCCCAGTAGTCTAGTAAAATTAAAACATAGTACAAATCTAAATACTAAATATTTAAGTTGAGAAAAGCTCATACACATATTGAAACTCTCTTGATAAAAAATTATTTCTTAAGGTTAAATGATGGCATACATAATTTTAAGAGATATGCAAATCATAGTTCAAACAATTTAAAAATGCATTATATGTATTTTACTTTCAATAACAGCTACCTAATAGAAGAATAAAATGAAGAGACTCATTGCTACTTCACAAGTTATCTCAGAGTCCATTCCTATAAAAAAGAAAATGGACAACGGGATATATTCCTAAATTTACTGTAAGAACTCTATGTGGTCATTAAATAAAATATTCAGCAAAAAAATGCAATAATCTTAAATATCTGTTATATAATATTGAAATAGCACTAATTGAAGATTTACTTTCGGCAATATGTCAGAGCAAATGTACTGGGAATCCTCTTACCATAAAATGAATGGATCTTGATTAATTACTAACTATTAAAGTAGATGAATCTGTATCTAAGAAAAGCCAGCAGTAAGCACATGAAGATGATGTAGTTTCATTGAAGGATGTAGAATTTAAATAAACAAATGGGACCTAATGAAACTTAAAAGCTTTTGCACAACAAAGGAAACTATAAGCAAGGTGAAAAGACAGCCTTCAGAATGGGAGAAAATAATAGCAAATGAAGAAACAGACAAAGGATTAATCTCAAAAATATACAAGCAACTCCTGCAGCTCAATTCCAGAAAAATAAATGACCCAATCAAAAAATGGGCCAAAGATCTAAACAGACATTTCTCCAAAGAAGACATACAGATGGCTAACAAACATATGAAAAGATGCCCAACATCACTCATTATCAGAGAAATACAAATCAAAACCTCAGTGAGGTACCATTACACGCCAGTCAGAATGGCTGCTATCCAATCGTCTACAAGCAATAAATGCTGGAGAGGGTGTGGAGAAAAGGGAACCCTATTACACTGTTGGTGGGAATGCAAACTAGTACAGCCACTATGGAGAACAGTGTGGAGATTTCTTAAAAAACTGGAAATAGAACTGTCATATGACCCAGCAATCCCACTCCTGGGCATACACACCAAGGAAACCAGATCTGAAAGAGACAAGTGCACCCCAATGTTCATCGCAGCACTGTTTATAATAGCCAGGACATGGAAGCAACCTAGATGCCCATCAGCAGACGAATGGATAAGGAAGCTGTGGTACATATACACCATGGAATATTACTCATCCATTAAAAAGAATTCAATTGAATCAGTTTTAATGAGATGGATGAAACTGGAGCCCATTATAGAAAGATAAATACCAATACAGTATACTAACACATATATATGGAATTTAAAAAGATGATAATGATAATCCTATATGCAAAACAGAAAAAGAGACACAGATGTACAGAACAGACTTTTAGACTCTGTGGGAGAAGGCGAGGGTGGGATGTTCAGAGAGAACAGCATTGAAACAAGTATAGTATCAAGGGTGAAACAGATCACCAGCCCAGGTTGGATGCATGAGACGGGTGCTCAGGGCTGGTGCACTGGGAAGACCCAGAGGGATGGGATGAAGAGGGAGGGGGGAGAGGGGATCGGGATGGGGAACACATGTAAATCCATGGCTGATTCATGTCAATGTATGGCAAAAACCACTACAATATTGTAAAGTAATAAGCCTCCAACGAATGAAAATAAATGGGGAAAAAAAATGGTTAGAGGCAAGGAATCAAACACAAATATTCAACTATACATTAAGAAAAAAGAAAACATAGTTCAGTGTAAAACAAAAACTCTCTCAGACAAAGATAAACGGGAAATTAATCATTAACAAACCTGCCTTTCAAAAAATGTTAAAAGAAATTCTTCAGGAAGAAATAAATGATTTATTTATTTACAGGTAAAAAAACCTACTGAGCGTCCGTAAAGAAAGCAAGAATTTTGGAGAAGGAAAAAAGAAGGTAAACTAAAATATTTCATTGTTCTTATTCTTGAGGTTAAAAAAAAAAGCCTGCCTAATGACAATAATACCAGTGTACTGCGTGTTTTTAGGATATGACTAAGTGAAATGAATGGCGATAACACAGTAAGAGGCAGGAGGGATGAAGTGGAAATAGGCTAAATTAATGCTTCTGCACTACACATGAATCATGTTATTTGAAGGTAGGCTTAATTAGTTCAAAATGTATACTGAAAATTATAAAGAAACTTAAAAAATAAAACACAAGAAATGAAGTAAAATCGACTTGCTAAGACAGTAGACACTAGGGAATTACATAAAATACCCAATTAAAACAAAGGAAGACAGAGGGGAGCTAACAGTAGGTTTATAAAATGTCATATCTTAAAAAAGTGGACTAATAACATCAGTTAGAGAATGGAAAACACTACATACATTTTTCAAAAGTATAGTATGTTGTTTTCAAATGATAAGAGTGAGGAACAGATATATATGAAGAATGGAAATACACTCATGGTGGCTTAATAAAGAAAAAAGAACTAAGTTGGAAAAAACAATATTTGAGCCAATAGGTATTATTTGAGACAGTAAATTTTATCACATCATAATACATGATTTGTTTAGATATTTTTATAGTTTTAAATATTTCTTTAAAGTCTTAACTTAAAAGGTAACAATAAAGTTTGTTGCAATTTGACAAATCTCCTGTTTTTCAACACAACTCACACAATTAGATAAGAAATAAACAAATATAAGTATCAACTGAAAACATTTTAATTAAATGAAAGATTTTGATTGAAAAACATTCATAGAAATCAACAATATGAAAATACACATTTCCAAGCAAGAAGTCATGAATTATGTATGGAAAATAAAAATGTATATTTGAAAATTATGAAAACAATTCTAAACTAATTTCAGTAATTCATTCATTAAAAATAGTATGAATGATTAAGGGCAGACATTTAATGTAGCTACATCAGTAAAGACAAGATCAGTAGATGTGCCTCCCTGATATATATTGGAGGCCCCCAATAACATAGAAGCCTGAGTGATGTAAACAGTCTACCTTTCAGACTCAAGTGCTAGCATTCGTTGTGCCTTAACTGCTTTAAAAATGCCTGATCACAACTGATTAAATAAGCTTCATTTCAAAAATGACACCCGAGGCATGGCTTTGGTTACATAATAAGTTATTGCAACTATAAACTATTTAAAAAGAGAATAGATTCTTACTAAACCTGTGCAAATAACCTTGTTGCCATGGAAATACAAACTCTCAACAAGTGATTCCAAATTCTGGAGGAGTTAGGTAGGCAAAAAAAGATAAATGGTTCATTTCTATTTACAATAGCATGGTCTACTACTGCTGTGAGTTATGGACAGTTTCAGAGAAAGGTGTCCCTTGTATTCAGAAAATAAAATGTTAAGACATCAACAGTGTTTGAAAAAAAAAAAAGCTGCAGTCATCCCCTATTGATACATTTATTTCTTTGTAATTAATTTTTGTTTCATTGGATCTTGGATTATTAATCTCATGGTCCCTTCTCAGTTGATGTTCTGGATATTCTGATTCAGACTAATGGTATGGTCTTAAAACTACTTAAGTGATGTCCTAAGAAGCTATACCAAAGTACCTGGCACAGTGTTTCCAACAGGACTGTGAGACAGTTCTTCTTTGTTGAAGATGCCTTCCGGCAAGCAGCTGATTAACGAGCATTTTCATGGAAGCACCCCTGTAAAAACAAAACAAACACACACCTGCCTGAAAGTAGATATAACAAGACTCAGAGTGCTATACTTAAATTATGGCTGATGGTTATCAAAAGCGAAAGATCTGTTGAGAACTCATTACAAGAATAATGCAGGTGACAAGGGAATTGTTTTCTATGGCATGTCAGTCCAAAAGTTTTAGACAAAATATTTATAAGTCTGATTAACTATATTTTCAAAAAGTGAATATATCAAATTTATAAAAATGGATAAGCATAATACTTACAAAGAAAAATTCTTAAATGTAAAATATAGTAATTATGAGACACAATATATCATCAATATATTAAATACATAGCATATATAAATATATAGGCTTCCTTAGTTGCTTAGCAGTAAAAAAAATATCCACCTGCAATACATGAGACTTGCAGAAGATGCAGGTTCGATCCCTAATTCAGGAAGATGCCCTGGAGTAGGAAATCACAACCCACAGCAGTATTCTTGTCTGGGAAATCCCATGAACAGAAGAAACTGCCAAGCTGCAGCCCTTAGAGTTGCAAAAAGTTGGACACAACTGAGCCACTAAACAACAGCAGCATTGCTAGAATATACCAAGAATATGTCATCAGATAAGGAGATTCAGTAAGATGGAGTAGGTCACACACACACACATAAATATATTTGTTGGTATATCAATGAAGGTTCATATATTCACAGTTAAGTGATGTAAATTCACAGTTAAAAACTAATGGCCTAGAGTATACTGGATTCAAAAAATAAAGTGATGATCAAGATAATATTTTAAAAAATAATTAAATTTATAATTGATGACACTAAAATGTTGTTATGTAATGCGAGAAGTAGCATCAACACTTTGATAAATGGAAACATATTGAAAATGTAGAAACTGACATAACTCTAGTAACTTCCCAGATTCTTACCAACTGAGCTATCAGGGAAGCCCAGTAACTTCCCATGCAGCATAAAATTCTGAAATACTTATTTTACCAATCACATTTAACTTCAGAAAGGCTGAAGAGCACATATGAATTAATGAACACTCAAGAAACTTATCAATAATAATAATTTTAAAAACCCATATGCTACATGCATGCTCAATCATGTCTGACTCTATGCGACCTCTTGAACTGCGACCTCAGGAACCTCCAGGCTCCACTGTCCATGGGATTATCTCAGCAAGAAAACTTATCAATAGTAACATATCAAATAAGTCTATTTCTATC
This sequence comes from Dama dama, assembly GCF_033118175.1. NCBI lineage: Eukaryota > Metazoa > Chordata > Mammalia > Artiodactyla > Cervidae > Dama > Dama dama. The sequence continues at coordinate 62,647,992 of NC_083710.1, read as the reverse complement.
ATCTCTTTTTTTTAAAAGTAAAAAATATCTTCTAATGCCCCAGGAGCTGGAATTCTGAAAAAACAGTTTTGGTCCAAAAGATACTATTTAGAATATGAATTTGAAATGGCAAAATGTTAAAATTTGTCAGGAAGTTCAAATATTTGATTCAATAAGAGCCTAGTTTATTAAAAAGCAATTCTTAGCTACCTATTTAATGAAAATGACAACAAAAGATATTAAAAGTAAATATAGGAGGCAACATGATTGTAAAGAAATGAAGCTCATTCAAAAGCACGAGAAGTCTTTGCTTTCTCAAATAATATGATAAAGTCAACATAAAACACAGGAAATTAAACTAAGTCAAAAGATTATTGCATTTTATGCAGATCATTCCAAAGGTAAAGAAAAACCATTTATAAGCTTTTATTAAAGTAAGATCAATAATCTGAGACTTTTTAAGAAAAAAATAATGGCAAGAATATTTAATAATATTTAATGCTATAAAGTTCTCTTTGAAAATTGTATAAACTCATCAAATCTTAGCCATCTTTGACCTAGAAGAATAAAAATTCATTTCCATGAATCCTGTACAACTTTATATATCCACTCAGGTTTGTTCTACAATTTTCTCTGACTCTGGAACAACCAGTCATTCTCTTTTGGGCAAAACTACTCCTTGTTTTTTATTTTTTCCCTTGACAAAAACACAAGAAAACCCACCATGTACTTTGCATATAAAATTGTTCCTTTCTGCTACTAACACTTCTATTCATATATATTATATATAACTTATAACCACAGTAGCTTCTTTCACAAGAAAACTTAGTTAGAAATGGATAATTGTGGACTGTCATACATCAGTATTTTACAGCAGACTGGAAAGCTTATGAATATACAATTCACACGTTTTTATAGACACATATGTCACCTATATTAAGATTATTGTAAATAACATGAATAAGGACATGCACCAACCCAAATAAATGTAATCTATAAGAATAAGAGATAAAAAGTACATCATTTTTTAACATTACAAAGTTTGCAAACAGATGGTGCTTTTATATGCAATTATATATTGCAGTTTTACAAATAAATTTATAATTTTATGAAAGACTATTCAAAGAAGCTACTCTAAATTCTTATGAATTTGACATTATATTTTTGAATTCAGTTAATGGAAGATTTTCCAAGGCAATCTGAGTATAAAATATATTTAATGTTTTACGTTTTACTCTTCTTTTTAAGCAGTAATATTTTTGCTAAACCACATATAATTGTTATCTATTCAAAGTCAAATATCTGCAGATAGCTTTGGTATGAGAAAAACAGTTAACTACCAACTACTTCATCTACCTTATCTGCAGGATTTACAAGTGTTTCTGTATTTTAAAATAATTATGTAAGAACCCTAAAAAAACTATCAAAAATATTATTTTAAATAATTTTATTACTTCTTAAAAGTAAGCATGTGCATTTTTTAAAAGACTTCCATTAATTCATATTGTCACCAAGGTACAAATGAATCTCAAAGGAAATATTAGAATTAATTTTTTTCAAGTTTACTGCTGAGATGTTCACAAGCCATATCTAATAGTCTATCTTGGGGATAATTACTGTTAATGGGTATCCTAGGGAAATTATTGCCTGCTGCTGTGAATTAGGGGTGCCACAGGTGGTGTGCATCAATTGGAATGGGTTGGAAGAGAGTAGTAGTCTGAGCCAAAACTGCTTAAGCTTGATTTGTGGAATCACTGTTTCTGGATGCTTCAGACATAAATTGGCTACTTACAGCAAGGCCTTTTTTTTTCAAACACAACAAACTGGTGCATGTATAAAACAAAATACAGATTGACCATCATGTTTTTAATATGTGACAGTGAAATACCTTCAAGTTGTGAAAGAAACATACTTTAAGTCAGATTTCTGAGTGAATGTAAACTGTTTTAAATTAAGGTTAACAATGGATATTACAAGTCTCTGGTTTATTTTGCATAGATTTAAAATAATCATTAACAAATTGCATTAATTGGTTACTGGTATGTCCTCCTATTACATTTCAGGTATCCAGTACATTTATAAACAGCACTATTTGGCTCTATTATTGTTACTATTTATAACCCTAGTTGAAGAAAAGGATTTATGACTTATCACTAGTAAATTGCCTTATTATGGTCTGATGGCTCACTATATATAAATACCTGGGGATTATTAATTGGCTTTTCTTTATAACAATACAATTATGATTATTTCAAATATTTCTAAATGAATTTGTCTTAATTCTATGATTATAAATTATTTTCATAGAAAATATTTTAGATAAATATCAGGTCAGTCTACCAATTTAAAGTAAATAAATTTAAAATGCCAAATAGAGTATCCCTATGATTGTTGATAACTTTACTTGAAATATAAAACTTTGAATTAGAAAAAATAATAAATACATACACTATAATATTAAAACTGAAAAACTGGAGTACCTATAGACTGAAAAAAAAATAAAGAAAACAAAAAACTAGACAAGATGTTGATTCCCATTTAACTCTGCCATTATATCCAATCATGACAAATTAATGCAAAACTAGCTAAATTTTGAGGTCTAAGATAATTTTGGACTACTTTCCAAAGATAAATTTAAGTACATTTGTGAAAGGAAACTATTTCAAATGTGATTTAAATAAAAGAGAAAAATGAGAATGTTAGAACAAATTCATAGGGCTCAGCAAAAATTCAAAATAGAGGGAAGAAAAGGTTAAAATACCATGAGTAATTTTACTGAATTGCTTCCCATGTTATTTGGTAAAACTGACATTTAATGAGTCATTTATGTGACCCACTTGCATGCTGGAAAATATAATTCTTGCCATTCAAATAACTTGCTGTTAAAAGTATTTGATTATTTGAGATTAGTCTGAGTTGTATAAAGTCAAAATGTAATAAAACCAAAATGCACTGAGATTTTTTAATAAGAAAAAAACCCCACTTTTTGAGACAATATTTTTTCATAGGGTAGTTAATGCAGTTTCTCAGAAGTGCTTAAAAGTACTACCTCAGCTATAACATGATTTAGTCAACATTAGTGAAAGATCTTGCAGGGATTAAACCCAAATCTTCTATATCTCCTGCATTGCAGGTGGATTCTTTAACACTGAATCACTGAGGAAGGCTAAGGAAGGAACAAAAACTTTCAAAAGGATTTTTCTTTTTATTATTGTAATGAGAACTTACAACCACCGTGGGGTCTAATGGTAGTGTTCCTATGAAATAATTGTAAATGTTTCCATAAAAATAAATTATAGAAGGATAGTAGTAAGATAATTTTAAATAAATACTAATTTTTCAGAGTACAGTTGGAAAGAAACCTTTCTGAGTATTTATTAATAACAAAGGGAATTTAATGCAGAGAATTACAGATGTGGTAGCTTCAGAAGGTGAGTCATTGTTTATGAAGCAATTCAGACACAGAAGTCAAGATAATTCTTCAAATCTTAAGACGGAGGGACTGATAGAAGATGGAGTGTTACAAGAGCCCAGAAGCCAGAGACATCTGCAGAAGCTGAAGTCGTGATAGACCTACCTGGAAGGAATTATGCTGTAGACCAAGTTCTTATATTGAAGTTCACATGAAAATCCAGATTCATATGTTGAATCCTAGTCTCCGATGCAGTAGTATTTGTGCGTGCATGCTAAGTCGCTTCAGTCATGTCCAACTCTTTGCAACCCCATGGACTATAGCACACCAGGCTCCTTTGTCCATGGGGTTTCTCCAGGCAAAAATACTGGAGTGGCTTGCTATGCCCTTTGAACCCATGTCTCTTATGTCTCCTGCATTGGCAGGTGGGTTCTTTCCTGCTAGCACACCTGGGAAACCCATTTGGAGATGGGGGCCTTTGAAAGATCATCAGGTCGTGAGAATAGAGCCCTCACAAATGGGGTTAGTGTCCTCACAAAAGAATCCCAGAGACCACCCTTACCCTTTTAGCCATATGTGAACACAGGGAGAAGAGAGTCATGCATGAATCAGAAAGTGGGCTCTCACCAGATACTGAATTTGCTGATGCTTTGATTTTGGAATTCCCAGGCTTCAGAACTAAGAGAGATCATTGTTGTTTAAGCCACCAGACGGTGGTATTTTTATTATAGAGTACCCAACAGAGACAACCTACAACCACAGAAATTTCCCAGTTATTAGTACTGCTAGAGATGCAATCAAAGGCAAAGAAGAACAGAGAAATCCACGGATGCCCCCCTTCCTCATATTCCCCAACTTCCCACACTCGCTTTCCATTGACCTAACACTGCCAGATGCCAGTTGAAATGTCGGTTCATCCTGAGATAAAGCACAGAGCAGAAGGACAGGACTGTTATTGAGGAAAAGGAAACATAACTCTAGCAGAGGTATAAAAACACACAATATTAGGAAGGCGAAAAAAAAAATTAGATAAGGTAATAAAGGCAAGCTTTTCTGAGCAAAAGATATTAAGGTGATTCCTGTAAGGTTTTCCAATTTTTACTTAACTGTTCTTATATGGTTGGACTGGTTCAAAACTCTGGTCTCAGATACTGTGCTGTAGATGAAGCTAATTATTTTTTTCTTTCCTCAATTCCTTCCTCACATAGAATTGCTGAGTCAACTTACTAAGAATCTTTACATATATAATATAAAAGCATTTCCAAAAAAAAAAAAAATTTAGCAGTTTACACTCCCAAAAATCTAGGAATGTGTCAGATTTCTAAACCTTCAGTGACATTGGATATTTTTATCACTGATTTATATACATGCAGTTCAGTTCAGTCACTCAGTCGTGTTCTACTCTTTGAGACCCCATGGACTGCAGTACGCCAGGCTTCCCTGTCCATCATCAACTCCCGGAGTTACCCAAACTCATGTCCACTGAGTTGGTGATGCCACCCAACCATCTCATCGTCTGTTATCCCCTTCTCCTCCTGCCTTCAATCTTTCCCAGCACAGGATCTTTTCAAATGAGTCAGTTCTTTGCATCAGGTGGCCAAAGTATTGGAGTTTCAGCTTCAGCATCTGTCTTTCCAATGAATTGGAATATTTACAATTGAGAGCCAAACCCTACTCCAAGTATAGAAAATACCCTATGCCCATAGAAAATTGAAGACTCTATTAAAGACATATTTTAAAAAGTTGGAAATTCTACCTGTTTCAAGGTTCTGAAATAAGTTGGTTATAGGGTATTTATCCAGTTCTGAAATGAAAATGTTAGACGGTCCTCCATAAAATGACGGTCCTAAGCTTTGATTATGAATTACTTCTAAAATTCACTCTAGAAAGGACATCTCTTTGGGGTTAGTTACAAAAGAATTCCCTGGAGGCAAAGAATGGTACCACTCTGACTTTTCCATTTTGTCACTATCAGTACAACTAGTATAGCATTATTAGTAATTTCTATTCAACATATTAGTGTTGGATTCCCTCTTATTAGAGGATGGCTAAGGATTTGATGAGACAAGCATTTATTTCCCTCAGCAGTGAAAGCTTTATGATTTGCTGGCTTCTGCAGATTTCACCAGTAACTACAGTTGACCTTTATCTCAATGTAGCGCTCCCTATTCATCCATAGTGAAATGTACCATGTTGGTAATCATTTTCTTTTGAAATCATTTTAGTTTGTCAAAAGGGCAGGTTTAAAGAGCAGGAACAATCCCCCTTAGAGTCTGTATAGATGGCTTTTCACACTATCCAACCTTTTACTTACAAAGGGCTCTTTAAACTCCAAGTTTCACACCACCTGCATCAAAGACAGTATGAAACAATGCCATCTGTCAGTCATTTCTTTCCAATGGTTAAAGGGACTCCCCATTATGAACTGCATGTTTGAAAATAAGCCTGCAGAGATAATGTCACTAAAGTATGTACTTAAAAGGAATTTCCTAATAAATTTGTTGTATCATTTAGACAATATTCATGCCTAAATTGATAAAGCCAAATATATTAAGAGGGACAGAATGTGTTTTAAATTCAAAGGACATTCATTGCACCAATTTCCTAATTCAAAAATATTTTGTATTAAGGATAAATGTTTGTAGCTTCATTTTCAGTTTTTGATCATCGCATTGTACTTTTTCAAAAAATTTGAAATTTTTTATCTTAATGTAAGTTTATTCTCACTGTGAAAATAAGTACAATTACTTGGAGAAAATTTTACTACTAGGAAAAAGGGGTGGGAGATAAAGCTTGTGTTGGGTTAGGGAAAGCTACTATATACTGTCTCTTTAAAATAGATTAAATAGAAAAAAATGGTAAAAATATAAATCCCATCCCTCAGATACTGTGTTCCTACTCATGTTCACCTAGAACAGTACCATTTTACTTGCTTTCATTAACTTACTTGTCAGATTAAGAAGAGTATGATTGAGGGTCCTGACTCACATGTAGTATGATAATGAACTGAGAAGGAATTTCACTTGGGGGCAAAGTAATATGCACAAATCAAGTCATGAAGTCAGAATGACCAGGTAAGCATATGAAGTCATAGGGCCAGTTTAGGATGGACCACAGAAGGACTACAGACACAAGCAGAGAAAAAAGGACCTTTATGAGTTTTAAAACATGAGTAGATGGACTGGGGCCCAATTTTACTAGTGTGAATTACACTCACAATATGAGAATTAGTGTAACTTTTAATTTTGTTGTTGTTGTTCAGTTGCTTCATCATGTCCGACTCTTTGCGACCTCATGGACTGCAGCATGCCAGGCTTCCCTGTCCACTATTTCCTAGAGCTTGCTCAAACTCATTTCCATTGAGTTGGTGATGCCATTCAACCATCTCATCCTCTGTTTTCCCCTTCTCCTGCTGCCCTCAATCTTTCCCAGTATCAGGGGCTTTTCTAATGAGTTGGCTCTTTACATCAGGTGGCAAGCATTGGAGCTTCAGCTTCAGCGTCAGTACTCCCAATGAACTTTCAGCATTGGTTTCCTTTAGGATTGACTGGTTTGATTTCCTTACAATCCAAAGGACTCTCAAGAGTCTTCTCCAACACCAAAGTTTGAAAGCATCAATTCTTCGGCCTTCAGTTTTCTTTATGGTCCAACTCTCACATCCATACATGACTACTGGAAAAACCATAGCTTTGCCTTTAGGGCCTTTTGTCAGCAAAGTGACGTCTCTGCTTTTTAGTGTGCGGTCTAGGTTTGTCATAGCTTATCTTCCAAGGAGCAAGCATCTATTAATTTCATAGCTGCAGTCACAGTCTGCAGTGATTTCAGAGCTAGAGAAAATTGTCTGTCACTGTTTCCACTTTTCCCCATCTATTTTCCAGGATGAACAGATAAATTCTCTTTCATTCTGAGAATGCATTGACATATATAGTGTAGGCTAAGGATTCATAAATGTGCCATATGAACAGATCAGAAATTATACTTGGAAGTTTGAGAAACTTTTGAGAAAAACTTAAAAACTATTTTTATGTAGGTAACGACTTATAACATATACATTTCATGTATACAGCATTATATTACCTCTTCAAGGTGCTTACGTCCAAAAGTTTTATTTCCATCTATCACTGTACACTTGATCCCTTTTACTCACTTCTCCCTCCACCTCTTTGATAACCAGTACTCTCTTTTCTATGTGTTAGTTTTTGTTTGGCTTGTCAATTTTATTTACTTTTTCAAGTAATTACCTTAGTTTTATTGATATTTTATATTGTCTTTTTAGTAATTTATTTGTGCTCTGATTTTGTTTTTTTCTTCTACTAACTTTACACCACCTGTTATTTTTCTTGTTACTTTAGTTTAAGATTAGACTGCTTGAGATTTTCTTGTTTCTCAAGGTAGGATTTGGTAGGTTGCCATCTTCCCCCGCCCCCCCCCCCCAGCTGTTTTTAAAATTGTCATTGACTTTTGACAATTTTAATATGTGTGTCATAAAGAATGTCTTTTTTTGCATCAAGGTAATTAGATGTTAACTTGCTGAATTTTTATATCCAGCTTCTTTCCCAGGTTTGCACATTCTCAGTTACTATTTGTTAAAATAAACTCTCTGCTCTCTTTCCCCTCCCTTCTCCCTCTAAGATACCCAGATATTCCCTTCCCTAAAAGTGTCAGAAAGACCTTGTAGATTTTCTTTATTTTTTTTACTTATTTCTCTTTCTTCTACATGTATCCTTTCTAGTTTTCTCTTCAAGCTCACTAATTCTCTTTTACACAATATGCTCTATTTCCAATGCTTTCTAATAATGTATTCTTCATCTCATTTATTAGTTACTTAGTTCCAGAATTTCTGTTTGGCTTTAGATTTTTAATCTCTTTGATAAATTTTCCCATTTGTTCATCAGTTTTATTCTGGTGCTCACTGAATTGCCGTTCTGAGTTCCCTTTCACTTACTGAGTTTCTTCATGACACATATTTTGAATTCCCTATCAGTTGCACTGCAGTATTCTGTGATTTTAAGTTTGGTGTCTGGAGAATTGTCCTTTTCTTGCTGTGATACAGTGTTACTGTGGTTCTTCATGGTTCTTGCTGAACTACTTCTCTGCTGGTGATCTGAAGTTTATACTAGCAGTTGGAGTTTTTCTCTTGTTTTCCAGCAGATGGTGTGATAGCATCAGGTTTCAGTTTCTCCTAGCTGTGCTGTCTTTGGTTGGAGAGTGGCACTCTGCATCCACTCCTGTCTCTGTAAGAGGTGTGACTCCATGTCTTCGCCATCACTTCTCGTCCTCTGGGGCTCTGGCTGTGTTGCTTCTCTCTGAGCCACTGTCGATTACCAGGATGGTGGGCTCTATTCCCTGGCCTCCGGAATCCCCTGAGTTGCAGGCACAGTCTGCCACTGATTGTGGGGTAAGGGGGGTATTTGGAGGGGAGCCGGTGCTGTTCAGAAACTTCTACTGTGCCTGTTGTTTTAAGGTTTGAAGGCTCCACTACTGTGGATGGAGTTCAGGAGCCTGGGGGTGGGCATCTCAACATCTGAGCGGGTGGGATCCCAGACTCCGTTGCCACCGCTGCCCAGTTATCTGTGGCCGTGGGCGCCCAGAGGGCCGGGGGCCAGGGTCATGTGTGCTGCCTGCCTGTTGCTTCTGGGTTCCCTAAAGCTGTGGGCTCGGTTGTCACGGTCAGAGGGGCGAGGCTGTGGGCACTGACTCAATTGTTCCCTTGGTTGTGTCTCCTCTGTGTGTTCCAATTCACTCATCTTTACAGGCACTGGTGTGTGGATTCTCCAGCATCCTGGTGTGTTGTATAGAGGAACCTTTGTTAAGCTGTGGTTTTTTCCTGTGTGTTTTTTTTTTTTTTTACTGTTCATATATTGAAGAAATAGAAAAAGGTGGCTTTCCACTCTACACACTGCTGACTTCTTTCCTTAAGAAGAACTTCTCAAGTCAGTAAAGATGGAAATAGAAAATTCATTTACAGTCAATTCATAAAAATCACGCCTTTTTAATGGAGTTTATAATACTGAATAATAACACTGTTTGGGATAAAGTCAAGTCATTCAAGTCTATAGTTTGTCAACAAAGATCACATCAGAATGAAGCACTCACTCTTTTTCAGCAACTCTACAGCCACATGAGGAAAAACATCACAGATGTAGAAATGTACAATATAGTTTAACAATCACCATGTAGAAAATATATATAGAGAAACCATAAAGAACAGTTGTCGAGTAACTAACCCCATTTTTATTGGTCATTCTCAAAAACACATTTGCACAGATACTCTAGAGTTGATTCCCCTTACGTTAAGCCAATATAAGTCAAATTGCAAAAATATGTTAGAAGTTACTTCCTGAGATTTCTAAGTAACCTCACTTAGATTTTGCACTATATTAATCCAGATCATATTGAACTTTATCTCTAATTCATCATGCTTAAATGAACCATCAGTTTCATATTTCAAAATATTTAGCTGATCATCAGTAAATGTATTTACATGCAGATGTTTTAACTGTGAATAAATTAACCTGATAGAAAAAAATGTAAATCCTATGTATGTGACAGTAATAGTATTCTTGTGTAATAATTCATTTTTTATTAATATATTTATACATTCATTCCAAAATATTTGTTAGGCAGCTATCACATTATAAGCACTTTCTACAAGCTGAGTGCAAAAGAGAAATTGTCCCTGACTTTTGTGGAGTTTAGGTGTAAAGGGTAAAGTGCATAATATAAGACACAAATAAATGTGTATCAACGCATATTTTGAAAGAGATTTATTAAAAACTTACTTTAATGTAAGTGAGGATGGAAAAATGTCCATCCTTTGTTCCTACAATGTCTTGGTTTTGGTATGCTTTACAAAGTAATCAGTCTAAAGAGGCTGAGATTAAATTCACAGAATTTGTTCATGCAGTATTAAATTAAGGCAAATATCAACAGGATTTCGAGAAACAGAATATGGCCATACTACAATGTTGACTTCAACTCTTCCTCTCACATAGAGTTGCTGAATTTAGTAAATAAAAATACAGACTATCTATCTAATTTGGATTGCACATAACAGTTGGTTAATGTGAGTATGCACCATATGTTACACAGGACATACCTATGTGAAAAAAATTATTTGTTGTTTACCTGATATTCATATTTAAATAAACATCCTGTATTTTATCTGGTAAACTCATCCCCAGGGTCTCCAAACTAAAGTAGCTGCACAAATCACATATCATTTGGTCCTACCTTAGGAATCCAAGTGAATTTCTTTTTAAGTTTTTCCTATCAATCTTTATCTTGGTCCAATGCATTTAACCAGTATATGTTAGCAATACATAGACTTTTCCTTGGACTATAAGGAAATCTAGGGAAATTGTATCCTCTGTTAAAACCATGAACAGAAAATTAAGATTAACATGAATGAATTCCAAGGCCAAGGTAAAGAGCATTAATCACTTCAGCCAAAGAAAGGTAAAAAAGTAGATCTATATTGGAGAGATCTCTGTATTTATTAAAGATTCTATTGTGATGCTTCTTTAAGTTCCTTATGACCATTCTTGAGGTGCAAGCTACCATGTTTTTCAAGGAAGGAAGGAAGTGATTGTCTGATTTCCAAACAAGAAATACAGACCCAGGGGTATTCATGATATCCCTGGAATGAGAGAATCAGTAAATTTGGAGAATGCCTAAGTGTTAGTGTTAATCATTCAGTTGTGTCTGATTCTTCGCAGTCCCGTAGACTGTAGCCCGCCAGGGTCCTCTGTCTGTGGGATTCTCCAGGCAAGAATACTGGAGAGGGTTGACACTTCCTTCTCTAGGCAATCTGCCGAATCCAGGGTTCAAACCTATGTCTCTCATGTCTCCTGCATTGCAGGTGGATTCTTTACCACTAAGCCATGAGAGAAGCTCTGGAGAACCCCTAAAGTGATATCAAATGATTCAGGAAAAATAGATTGGAAATACCTTACATGGGAACTTCTAGACAGGTGGTAGGCCTCAGAGATTCCTGTTCAGTTAATAATGGAGTCTGGTTCTTGGATTTAGAAAGCATGTATACTTTGTACTGTTTGCTCACATATTCAGCATGGCAATATTTGTTTGCCATGGAATGACATGCAAAGGAGTGTTCAGACAGGTGTCTTGTAGATGTGCAGAAACTCAGGCCATCACTTCCTGTTTGTGAGAGATTCCTTGAGAAGGCTAGGTCATATCATGATCAGAACTGTCTAGTAGGGGACGAAATACTTAGTGGTCACTATAATTTGAGGTGCATGAAACACTGGAAATATTTCTCCAGATGTTTTCCTTAATAAGGGGCAATACACAAAGATCACTCATGCCCTCCCTCCCCTGTTTCTGTCAGGGTCTAAGATATTTCCTATCCATTGACAAGTTTGTTGTTCCCTCTCTAAATCACTAAATTTATTTCTCATTCAAATAGCTAATTTTTCACAATCATCCCCTACTTACACCTACATTTGGTCTGAATAGATCAGTTATGATTATTTGGAAGGGTGTTTCTGTAAATCATTCAGAGATCCATTGTGACTAGTGTAGGAGGAGAACTCAGTGAGCAGTGCACTCAAGATGCTATCTTCATGATCTAAGACCATTCAATCCACCAAGACAATCAGTGGAAGAACCAGAATTATGTTTGAATCTTGTAAGGCCCCTTTAGGCCAGGCTGCCACTAGTAAGATGTAGCAAGCCGGCCAGTTTGGGGATGCTGTTAAATAAAAGGTTGCTATTAAATACATCCTATCCTAGACTGAAAATTTGGAATCCCAGATTTTCAAAACTGATTTAGATAACTCATCACCAATTTTGTTCTAATAAATAATTAGGAAGGAATCTGGAAATAAATTATTTCTGTGGACATCCAAATTAAATGACTAAACTACCTGACCTAGATATGTTAATTGAGTTCAAGTCAGGGTTCATTTTAGTTCCTTTTGAATCATGGAGCATGTCAGCTCCCTTGAAATCTTTGACCATGGTTGTGTTGTTTTTGCAGTGAAAGGCATGCACTGGTCAGATTGAAAGCAGCACTGGTTGCTGAAAGCATGACTTTTTCCTTTCAGGGCTATAATAATATGCCAGAGTTAACTGGTCAGACTGAACCAGTGACACTATAACCTAGAAAACAAGTCTGTAGCAATGAACTCTAAGAAAGTGTAAAAGTTCTGATGAAGTTTTCTGTCATGACTCAACAGGAACCATGTGCCATACAGTGTGGCCTCCAGAGCCACAGCAAGTGCCTCACAGATGAGAATCTAAGTGCTGTGTAAATAATTCTTATCTTCAGCCCTCCACCCCAAAAAACTTCCCCAGCCCTAGTGTTTAAATCAGACAAGAACTGAAGAAATGTTATAAAAATGTGACAGCAGGGGGGCGGTCCTAAGATGGCAAAGGAATAAGACAGGGAGACCACTTTCTCCCTCACAAATTCATCAAAAGATCATTTGAACGCTGAACAAATTCCACAAAATGACTTCTGAATGCTGGCAGAGGACAACACGCACCCAGAAAGGCAGCCCATTCTCTGAAAGGAGGTAGGACAAAATATAAAAGATAAAAAGAGAGACAAAAGAGTTAGGGAAGGAGATCGGTCCTGGGGAGGGAGTCATGAAGGAGGGGAAGGTTCCAAACACCAGGAAACCCTATCACCGGTGGGTCTGTGGGAAGTTTCAGAATCTCAGACGACAACATAACCGGGAGGGGGAAAAAAAAAACACCACAGATTACGCACCTAACCACAACTCCCTGAGAAGTAGCCCAGACGCTCACATCCGCCAGCAGTGAGCGGAAACTGAACAGGGAGGTGTGGACTGCATGCTTAGGGTAAGGACCAGACCAGAATGCCCTGAGGACAAGCTGAAGGAGCTAACTTGAGACGACAACCCAAACTGTGGGATAGCCAAAGAGAGAAAGGGGGAAAAAAAAAAGAGAGCGAGAGAGAGAACTTTGCCACGTAAAGCTCTAAGGCACAACCTGACCCACTCACAAAACAAAGGACTAAGCGAATACCAGAGGAGAGCTAGCCAGCTGCGGACCGGCCCCTCCCCCAGCCAGAGGCAGAGAGACAGGTGGGTGACAGCCAAAGCCAGAAGGCGAGGGGCAATCTCGGCCCCAGAGATGGCACCCTCCACCAAACTGTGAGCAGGCTCCCAGTTGCTAACCAAGTCTTCCTGGGATCCTGGATGGTCGACATCCACCTGGAGGGTCACAGTCAGAGATCAGCTCCATAGAGGAGTCACAGTGTACACCTGAGACTGCGCTACCACTGTGCACCCAGGAAACCAAGCAGCTGGGATGGGGGAGATGATAAGATGCACTGCACCTGGGGAGTGTGTGCTCGCCAATCACCTGGTCGCCTGAGCTAGCTGCTCAGACCTGGGAAGGGCACAAAACGCAGGCCCAACCAAGCCTGTGACTTGGTGGAGTACCCAAGAACCTGAACCTGAGTGACTTAAACCTGGGAAGTGCACACAACCCAGGGCCCGCTTTAGACGGTTACCCTGCAGAGCAACCTGGAGCCTGAGCAGTGTAGACCGGGAAAGCACACACACCAAGAGTAGGGGCAAACCCAGTGTGGTCCAGACACTGTGAGCACTCCCCTCACAGGCCAGTGATATTTGTTTGCAGTATTCCTCCCTCTCTACAGCACAGTTGAAGAAGTGAGCCTAAATAAATGAGCACCTTTGCCCCTTTGTGTCAGGGCAGAAATTACACACTGAAGAGACTTGCAAACAGAGAAAGCCAAAATAAACAATGAAGAGGGAACGGCTTTGGGAGAGACAGGTGCAACAGATTAAAATCCTGTAGTTAGCACTGACTACATTGGAAGGAGCATATAGACCTTGAGAAGAAGCATAAGCTGGAACAAGGAACTATCTGAAACTGAACTGGCCCCACACTGCCCTCAACAACTCCAGAGAAATTTTTAGATATATTTTATTTTTAAAATTTTTTTTATTTTTAAGTTCTTTATTACACCTTTAATTTTCATTTTTAAAACATACTATTACCTTCCCAAAAAAAGACCTTATTTTTAAAGCAAATTTCATATATATATATATATATATATATATATATATATATATATTTATAATTTTTGTGATTTTGGTTTTCTTTTTAATATTGTATTTTTGAGAGTCTAACCTATACTCTAGCTTTTTAATCTTTGGTTTTGGTATTTGTTATCAATTTTGTACCTTTAAGAATCCAGTCTTCAGTACCCATTGTTACTTAGGAGTGTGATTACCAGCTTGATTGCTCTCTCCCCTTTGACTCTCCTTTTTCTCCCTCATGTCACCTCTATCTCCTCCCTCCCACTTCTCTTCTCTACTTAACTCTGTGAATATTTTTGGGTGTTCTGGGCTGTGGAGAACACTTATAGAACTGATTACTGGCTATATTGGTCTCTGTCCTTTTGACTCCCCCTCCTCTCTTCCTGGTCACGTCTATCTCCTTCCTCCCTCTTCTCTTCTCTATGTAACTCCATGAACCTCTCTGAGTGTTCTAGACTGTGGAGAGCACATAGGGGATTGATTACTGGCTAGACTGCTCTCTTCCCTTTTGATTCCCCCTCTTCTCCTCCTGGTCACCTCTGTCTCCCTCATCCCTCTTCTCTTTTCCATGTAACTCTGAACCTCCCTGGGTGTTCCTCACTGTGGAGACTTGTTTCACCATTAACCTAGATGGTTTATTATCAGCGCTATATTGATGAAGAAGTCTTGAGGCTACTGTAAGAATAAGACTGAAAGCCAGAGGCAGGAGGCTTAAATCCAAATCTTGAGAACACCAGAAAACTGACTCCAGGGGACATCAATCAACAAGAGCTCATCCAAAAGCCTCCATACCTACATTGAAACCAAGCTCCACCCAAGAGCTAACAAGTTTCAGAGCAAGACATACCAAGCTAATTCTCCAATAATGCAGGAACATAACACTGAGCATTAAAATACAGGAGGCCAAAAGTCACACCAAACCCACAAATATCTCAAAACTCATTACTGGACACTTCATTTGCACTCCAGAGAGAAGAGATCCAGATCCACCCACCAGAACACCGACCCAAGCTTCCCTAATCAGGAAACCTTGACAAGCCAGTTGTCTACCACCACCCACAGGCAGGAACCTCCACAATAAAGAGTATCCACAAACTTCCAGCATACAGAAAGGCTACCCCAAACACAGCAATCTAAACAAGATGAAAAGGCAGAAAAATATTCAGCAGGTAAAGGAACATGATAAATGCCCACCAAACCAAACAAAAGAGGAGGTGATAGGGAGTCTACCTGAAAAAGAATTCAGAATAATGATAGTAAAAATGATCCAAAATCTTGAAAACAAAATGGAGTTACAGATAGATTGTCTGGAGATAAGGATTGAGAAGATGCAAGAAATGTTTAACAAGGACCTAGAAGAAATAAAAAAGTCAATCAATAATGAATAATGCAATAACTGAGATCAAAAGCAGTCTGGAGGGAACCAACAGTAGAATAACTGAGGCAGAAGATAGGATAAGTGAGGTGGAAGATAGAATGGTGGAAGTAAATGAAGCAGAGAGAAAAAAAGAAAAAAGAATTAAATAAGGACAACCTCAGAGACCTCTGAGACAATGTTAAATGCCCCAACATTCGAATCATAGAGGTGTCCCAGAAGAAGAGAAAAAGAAAGGTCATGAGAAAATACTTGAGGAGATAATAGTTGAAACTTCCCCAAAATGTGAAAGGAAATAGCTAACCAAGTCCAAGAAACCCAGAGAATCCCAAATAGGATAAACCCAAGGCAAAACACCCGAAGACACAAATTAATCAAATTAATGAAGACCAAACACAAAGAACAAATATTAAAAGCAGCAAGGGGAAAACAACAAATAACACACAAGGGGATTCCCATAAGGATAACAGCTGATCTTTCAATAGAAACTGTTCAGCCCAGAAGGGAATGGATGGGCATATGTAAAATGATGAAAGAGAAAAACCTACAACCCAGATTACTGTACCCAGCAAGGATCTCATTCAGATATGAAGGAGAAATCAAAAGCTTTACAGACAAGCAAAAGCTCAGACAATTCAGCACCACCAAACCAGCTCTTCAACAAATGTTAAAGGATTGTCTCTAGACAGGAAACACAGAAAAGGTTTATAAACTCGAACCCAAAACAACAAAGTAAATGGTAATGGGATCATACTTATCAAAAATTACCTTAAATGTAAATGAGCTGAATGCCCCAACCAAAAGACAAAGACTTGCTGAATGGATACAAAAACAAGACCCCTATATATACTGTCTAGACCCACCTCAAAAAAGGGACACATACAGACTGAAAGTGAAGGGCTGGAAAAAGATATTTCATGCAAATGGAGATCAAAAGAAAGCAGGAGTAGCAATACTCAGATATTGAAATAAAGGCAGTGAAAAGAGACAAAGAAGGACACTACATGATGAACAAAGGATTAATCCAAGAAGAAGATATAACAATTATAAATATATGCACCCAACATAGGAGCACTGCAATATGTAAGGCAAATGATAACAGGTATGAAAGGGGAAATTAACTGTAACACAATAATAGTGGGAGATTTTAATACCCCACTCACACTTATGGATAGATCAACTCAACAGAAAATTAGCAAGGAAACACAAACTTTAAATGATGCAATGGACCAGTGAGACCTAATTGATATCTATAGAACATTTCATCTCAAAACAATGAATTTCACCTTTTTCTCCAGTGCACTTGGAACCTTCTCCGGGACAGATCACATCTTGGACCATAAATCTAGCCTTGGTAAAATCAGAAAGATTGAAATCATTTCAAGCATCTTTTCTGATCACAATGCAGTAAGATTAGATGTCAACTACAGGGAAGAATAAAAAAAAACTATTAAAAATACAAACATATGGAGGCTAAACAACATGCTTCTGAATAACCAGCAAATCACAGAAGAAATCAGAAAAGAAATCAAACTTTGCATAGAAATGAATGAAAATGAAAACACAACAATCCAAAACATGTGAGATTCAGTAGAGGGGAAGGTTCATAGCAATAAAAGCTTACTTCAAGAAACAGGAGTAAAATCAAATAAATAACCTAATTCTACACCTAAAACAACTAGAAAAAGAAGAAATGAAGAACCCCAGGGTTAGTAGAAGGAAAGAAATCATAAAAATTAGGGAAGAAATAAATGGAAAAAGAAAGAAAGGAGACCATAGCAAAAATCAACAAAGCTAAAAGCTGGTTCTTTGAGAAGATAAATAAAATAGACAAACCATTAGCCAGACTCGTCAAGAAAAAAAGGGAGAAGAATCAAATCAACAAAATTAGAAATGAAAATGGAGAAACCATAACAGACAACAGAGAAATACAAAGGATCATAAGAGACTACTGTCAGCAACTATGTGCCAACAAAATGGACAACTTGGAAGAAATGGATGAATTCTTAGAAAAGTATAACTTTCCAAAACTGAACCAGGAAGAAATAGAAAACCTTAACAGACCCATCACAAGTACAGAAATCGAAACTGTAATCAGAGATCTTCCAACAAACAAAAGCCCAGGACCAGGGCTTCACAGCTGAATTCTACCAAAATTTTAGAGAAGAGCTAATACCTAACCTACTCAAATTCTTCCAGAAAATTGAAAGGAATGTAAACTTCCAAACTCATTCTATGAAGACACCATCACCCTAATACCAAAACCAAAGATGCCACAAAAAACAAAAGTACAGGCCAATATCACTGATGAACATAGATACAAAAATCCTTAACAAAATTCTAGCAAACAGAATCCAACAACATATTAAAAAGTTCATACATCATGGCCAAGTGGGCTTTATCCCAGGGATGCAAGGATTCCTCAGTATTCTCAAATCAATCAATGTGATACACCACATTAACAAGCTGAAAGATCAAAACCATATGATTGTCTCAATAGATGTAGAGGAAGCCTTTGACAAAATTCAACATCTGTTTATGATAAAAACCCTCCAGAAAGTATGCATATAAGGAACATACCTTAACACAATAAAAGCCATATATGATAAACCCACAGCAAACATTATCCTCAGTGGTGAAAAATTGAAAGCATTTCCCCTAAAGTCAGGAACAAGGCAAGGTGCCCACTCTCACCACTACTACCGAACATAGTTTAGGAAGTTTTAGCCACAACAATCAGAGAAGAAAAAGAAATAAAAAGAATCCAGATTGGAAAAGAAGTAAAACTCTCACTGTTTGCAGATGACATGATCCTTTACATAGAAAACCCTAAGGACTCCACCAGAAAATTACCAGAGCTAATCAACGAATATAGTAAAGTTGCAGGATATAAAATTAACACACAGATATCCCTTGCATTCCTATACACTAACAATGAAAAAACAGAAAGAGAAATTAAGGAAACAATTCCATTTGCCACTGCAACAAAAAGAATAAAATACTTAGGAATAAATATAACTAAAGAAACAAAAGAACTATATATAGAACATTATAAAACACTGATGAAAGAAATCATAGATGACACAAATAGATGGAGAAATATACCATGTTCATGGATCGGAAGAGTCAATACAGTGAAAATGAGTATACTACCCAAAGCAATCTATAGGTGCAATGCAATACCTATCAAGATACCAATGGCATTTTTTCAGAGAACTAGAACAAATAGTTTCACAATTTGTATGGAAATACAAAAAAAACCTTGAATAGCCAGAGCAATCTTGAGAAAGAAGAATGGAACTTCAGACTATACTACAGAGTTACAGTCATCAAGACAGTGTGGTACTGGCACAAAGACAGAAACATAGATCAATGGAACAAAATAGAAAGCCGAGAGATAAATCCACACAACTATGGACACCTTATCTTTGACAAAGGAGGCAAGAATATACAATGGAGAAGAGACAATCTCTTTAACAAGTGGTGCTGGGAAAGCTGGTCAACCACTTATAAAAGAAAGAAACTAGAACACTTTCTAACACCATACAAAAAATTCAAAATGGATTAAAGATCTAAATGTAAGACCAGAAACTATAAAACTCCTAGATGAAATCATAGGCAAAACACTCTCTAACATAAATCATAGCAGGATCCTCTATGACTCACCTCCCAAAGTAATGGAAATAAAAGCAAAAATAAACAAATATGACCTAATTAAACTTAAAAGTTTTTGCATAATGAAGGAAACTATAAGCAAGGTGAAAAGACAGCCTTCAGAATGGGAGAAAATAATAGCAAACGAAGCAACCGACAAATAAATAATCTCAAAAATATACAAGCAGGTCCTGCATCTCAGATCCAGAAAAAATAAATGACCCAATCAAAAAATGGGCCAAAGATCTAAACAGACATTTCTCCAAAGAAGACATACAGATGGTTAACAAACACATGAAAAGATGCCCAACATCACTCATTATCAGAGAAATGCAAATCAAAACCACAATGAGGTACCATCTCATGCTGGTCAGAATGGCTGCTATCAAAAAGTCTACAAACAATAAATGCTGGAGAGGATGCAGAGAAAAGGGAATCCTCTTACACTGTTGGTGGGAATGCAAACTAGTACAGACACACTATAGAGAACAGTGTAGAGATTCCTTGAAAAACTGGAAATAGAACTGCCATATGACCCAGCAGTCCCATTACTGGGCATACTCACCAAGGAAACCACAATTGAAAGAGACACATGTACCCCAATGTTCATTGCAGCACTGTTTATAATAGCCAGGACATGGAAGCAACCTAGATGTCCACCGGCAGAAGAATGGATAAGAAAGCTGTTGTATATATATGTAATGGAATATTACTCAGCTATTAAAATGAATGCATTTGAATCAGTTCTAATGAGGTGTATGAAACTGGAGCCTATTATACAGAGTGAAGTAAGTCAGAAAGAAAAACACCAATACAGTATATTAACACATATATATGGACTTTAGAAAGATGGTAACGGTGACCCTATATGCAAGACAGCAAAAGAGACACACATGTAAAGAACAGACTTTTGGACTCAGTGGGAGAAGGTGAGGGTGGGATGATTTGAGAGAATAGCATTGAAACATGTATATTATCATATGTGAAATACATCGCCAGTCTTGGTTTGATGCATGAGACAGAGTGCACAGGGCTGGTGCACTGGGTTGACCCTGAGGGATGGGATGGGGAGGGAGGTGGGAGGGGGATTCAGGATGGGGAACACATGTACACCCATGGCTGATTCATGTGAACGTATGGCAAAAACCACCACAGTATTGTAAAGTAATTAGCCTCCAATTAAAATTAATTAATTAATTAAAAAAAATTACAGATGTTACCAAAAGCCCATCTATAGGGGGTGCCCAAGTTTTCATTCCCACAAAATATATGAGAGTGACTGTTTCCCCACAAAAAGAAAAGAAAACAAAACAAAACAAAACATTGTGGCAGCAAAATGCTCCAGATTAAGATGGAGTTCTCAGACAAGTCAGCTTTTGGCAGGAGTTGCAATTCTTGAATGTACTGTTAGATCTTCCATCAAAAACATTTTTTTTGCGTCCAGTTTGTAATGATAAGTTCCTCATGTATCTCTAGTCAGAAGAGGCTAGCATTGATGGGCCCAGATATGCTTGAATTAGAATGGATTGTTTACAGGTGACATGCCTGAGCTTAAGAAACCTGAACATTTTGTAATGCCAGTTAACATGCCAACTCCTTGGTCTGGAGGGAGACATTTTTCTTTTATCGTACAATAAATATGCCTGTCCTTTGTGCCACAGGAACACACTGTATCAATCATCCAAGGCCGTTTGCTATAAGATTTTTCTTGAAGAGATAGTTTGGTCCAAAGTCTTGCATGTTATGACAGAAACAAAGGTTAGCAAGATGTGAAGAAACACAAGTTGTAGAGAATTATCTCCCAAAATATCATTCTCATGGTACCATGAATGCCATAGAAGCAGGATTAAATGACTTATTAAACAGTTTTTTGCTTCATAAATGTGTTGTCAGTATCTTGTTACCCTGAGTATATTCATTATTTTCAGTAGCTTGCATATACCAGACTCTTACTCTGGGTCTCTTGCTGTAAGGATTAAAATGCAAGAGGGTTGTAGTAGGTTCTTACTACAGCCTAAATTGTGATACTGAGAAAATAGAAAAGTAATTAAGGAAATCTATACATCAGCTTGGAACATAATACTACCTTGAAGGCTACTACTTAAAAATAAATTATCACATATACACAGCAGATCATTGAGCAAGGATATCCTATCACAGTATTTCTGTGTAACTTGTTACATTCAAGTTTTCCTGCTATTCTTTTATACTCTTTGCCATTTTATGCATATATACAGTTGTCCAGTATCTGAATTTCAAGCATGTGAGTTTTCACACTAGCCTTGTAATTTTATTTTGCTTCATATTTCATAACAGTCTTATACTTTAAGCAAATATAAAAATTTGAAATATAGCTCTGAGAATTGTTTAGAAATGAAAAAACTAAACTATGATGTTAAAATGATTTAATATGGCTTTGTAGGTAGGAATAAAGGGTGAGAGTGATACATTTCTTGTAAAAATTGAAAAATAGTTTGATAACATTAACAATAGCTAATATTTATTGGTAACTTTTAATGTTTTATGTACATTAGTATGTATGTCCCATCTTAATTATTTACCACAACACTATGAATTAGCTATCACTTTTGTATTTTAAAAATGAATAAACTGGGTATATAGTTAGATGAATGAAAGGATAAGATTAGTGGGAGGGTATATGGTCAAATGTATAGGTGAGTTGGGGGTAAGTGAATGTATGTGTGGGTTTGTAGACAGGCAGATAAATGAATGGATGGCTACAAGGATGGATGGATGAATGCATAGGTTGGTGGGTGGATGGATGGGTGGGTGAACGGATGGGTGGATGGCTAGGGGAGTGGACCAGTGGATGAGTGGGTTGGTGGAAAGAAGGAAGAATAGAAGAATGGAAGAATGGATGTCTGGGAGGGTGAATGGTGGGGGGCTGTGTGGGCACATAGATGGTAGGTGGGTGAGAGTAGATGGATAAATTGATTCTTCTCAAAGATGTTGTGTCTTTAAATAAAGTTGCCAATTGGTGGTTCCCTAGCTGAGTACGACAACTAGCATGTCTTATTTGACTAACTCCATGCTCTTAAACACTGGCTCTCAATCTTAGCTAAGCATTAGAATCAATTGGGGAACTTAAAAAATCCTCCTGCTCAGGCGCCATCACCACATCAATTGTGTCACAGCCTCGGGGGATGA
This sequence comes from Dama dama, assembly GCF_033118175.1. Classification (NCBI taxonomy): domain Eukaryota; kingdom Metazoa; phylum Chordata; class Mammalia; order Artiodactyla; family Cervidae; genus Dama; species Dama dama. The sequence goes on along the minus strand of NC_083710.1, from coordinate 62,625,347 downwards.
CACCTGATGTCACTATTTTTTAAAATTCTCTCATGATTCGAATACAGCCAAACTTGTAAATCAATATAAGTACAAAGGAAGAAAATAAAGTAAATGAAGAGATTAAAAGACTTTTCAAATGTAGTTTTGTGTGACTCCAAAGTGAAAGTGAAAGTCATTCACGTCTGTCCAACTCTTTGCGACCCCATGGACTATAGGGTCCATGGAATTCTCCAGGCCAGAATACTGTAGTGGGTAGCCGTTCCCTTCTCCAGGGGATCTTCCCAACCCAGGGATTGAACCCAGGTCTCCATCATTGCAGGCAGATTCATTACCAACTGAACCACCAGTGAAGCTCCTGACTCCAAAATGTATGCTAGTAGTGCTTTCCTATCTATATATATGTATATATACACACACACACATACATTTATAAATTTAAAAAATTTTATGATTTCAGTAAATATAAATATCATTTTTTAAAACATTGCTTAAATACATTTTATTTCATTCAATAGTTGATAATCAATTCTTCAAACATGATTTTCATGCCACATTAATCAACATTTATTTTCATTTTAATAAACAGAAAATCATGCAACCTAAATAAAACAATTATAAGAATAATTGTCATTTCAGTGATGCAGGGCTCAGAAGGAATCTTTAATGTACTTAAACTTTAACTGCCAGAAACTGTGCTTCTCAGGTTAACTATCAATACAGAGAATCTGATTTCCAAACATGGATCAAGTATCCCTCTGCTTCTAACAGCTGGGAAACTAGGAAACAGAGAGGAAACATAGATGCCAGGCAAGCACTTCATTACTTTGATCAACATTCTCATTCAGAGAAAGGCTGAGTATATATTCTAATAATGTCTGTTGTATAAATATTCACGTAATATAGGGAAAACTTAGAATAAGCGAAAGAGCAAACACGGATATGATCAGAAGTATCCTATAAAAATGTAACAAATAGTTATTTTGAAATAAGAGTTTCAATTGTTATCTCTATTGGAGAAGGAAATGGCAACCCACTCCAGTGTTCTTGCCTGGAGAATACCAGGGATGGCAGAGCCTATGGCAGCCGTCTATGGGGTCATACAGAGTCAGATATGACTAAAGCGACTTAGCAGCAGCAGCAACTATTGCAGGAAGACAAGATTGTTTTAAAAGTAATCTTGTAGTAAAAGAAATAGGTCTACAAGCTGTATTAAAAAACCAGTACAGGTGATTAAAGGACTGAGTATTCATGATCTTAGGATGCCCTCGTGCTGCCACTGAACCAACTGCAATGTCTACATTCCTATTTCAAAACAGAAGATTAAAAAATATTAATAATAACAATGGGCCAATTGACTTCAATGGAATTGTTTTGTATCTTGGATGATTAACTGTATCCTGATTTTTCAGATCTTCAATTATAACCTGTGTCTGTCTGCTCATATAGACCTGAAATAAGTGGATTTTTAAAATTTTGGAAAAATGTTAAAAATTACTATCAAATATATTGTTATAATCCTTGTATGAGTCAACTGAATTGAATGCTGATTTTAGGACCATACTATCTGGGTTCAGGTATTTTTTCTTCCTTTGACAATGTTTGTTTGGACAATATATACATATATATTATCACTTTGTGCCTGAGTTTCTTCATCTCTAAATTGGGATGATAATGGTACTATTTTAAAGATGTATTGTAGGTACAGATTTTGTTTCTAAAAAAATTTCACTATAAAGTAATTATTTTATTTCCTGAGGAACTTTGTGGAGCTTCTAGTTCTTAGAAACGGAATGCATTTAATCCAACTATATGCATAAGAATAGCTTTTTTCAAATTCAATCATGAAGACTAGAGAATAAAATGTATAATAACCCTCGTGGTTCCTCGAGGAAAGGTATATTTATTTCGATTGACTGAATCTCCCAGAGGGCATAGCAGAATACTGAATTCATTTGCTAGATTTTAAGAAGCCCTCAACACGAGGCATTTTAAGAATTTCCCTCTTACTTTGTAACTGAAAAAGTAACTTGGAAGGGGAAAACTTGAATTCCTTGAATACTTGACTGGAAAACTGGAGATCACAAATTAAACAAGCAATCATATTTGTTCCTTAAATCCTGCTCCAAAATTATTGCTTAATATTAATCTTTTGTAGTAAACATACTAGTTTAAAGGAAACTGAGAAAAGCTTGTTTTTCCCCATGCTTATAGGTTCAGTTTCTATAATGTAACCTCGTACATGACAGGCACTTGGTAAATATTTCTCAAACAGATAAATTAATTAATCTTTGAAGTTCCAAAGTTTTATAAATAAGTAGAGCATGTATTAGAAAATCCATTTATAAACAGCTAATTTCAAGTATAAATTTTCATAATCCTTACACTTCTTTCTTTGAAGTCAACATTTTTTATCATAAAAATATAATGATAAAATAAGTAAAGGGCTTATGTTTCATAAGTTTTAAATATATTTATACACATATGCAGATATTTAATTAACTTTATGGACAAATAAAGTATCTTGAAATCGTTTGCTGAAAAATCATAAAACATGCTCCAGTATTTTACACAATATTCACGGCATATTTGATCCATGATAGCATATATTTAAATATTATGTTTTTGACTATTTATGTAGAATATTCCCAATGACAAATTTTAATATTGACCTTTTTTCAGAAAGCAAAAAATTAATTATCTTACATGCAAACACCATAATTTCCAAGTATAATACAAATATTATTTTAATGTCAATTTAATGGTTCATTGTCATGATTATTCTTTGAAATGAGATAATCTTTGTAAAACATTATTAATTATTACTAAATTAATTTCATGAAGAGCCACAGCAGACAACCCAAGACAGTATGGATTGAAAACATGTTTGGAATATAATTTTATTTATTTTATATATAAGTGGGTAATAAAATGTGTAAAAAATACTTGCTCCTACAAGGAAAGCTATGACTAACTTAGTGTATTAAAAAGGAGAGGTATCACTCTGCCCACAAAGGTCCATATCGTCAAAGCTATGGTTTTTCCAGTAGTTATGTACAGATGTGAGATTTGGACCTTTAAGAAGGCTGAGGACAGAAGAACTGATGTTTTTGAATTGTGGTGCTGCAGAAGGCTCTTATGAGTCTCTTGGACTGCAAGGAGATCAAACCAGTTGATCCTGAAGGAAATCAACCCTGACTATTCATTGGAAGGACTCATGCTGATGCTCCAATATTTTGGCCACTTGATGCCAAGAGCCAACTCATTAGAAAAGACTCTGATGCAGGAGGAGAAGGTCACAACAGTGGACTAGATGGATGGATGGCATCACCGACTCAATGAACATGAATTTGAGCAAACTCTGGGAAATAGTGGAGAACAGAGGAGACTTGTGTGCTATAGTCCACAGGGTCACAGTCTGACATGACTTACTGACTGAAAAACAATGAGAGCCAGGTCAACCATATGTTATTATTCATAACTATACAAATATATTATACTTTGTTGAACACTCCTTCAAATAGGATAACAAATTATTAGCATTATACAAATAAATAAAGATAGGTTCTTAGGTTATCTGACTCTGTATCCTCACTTTAAGGAAAATACACCCAAAAGCCTGATAAATACTGACTGATCACAGCAGATTTTGACTGTGAGAATCAGCTTAGCAACATGTCTGGCTACAAAGGAATATGAAATTTAGTGATTATCCTACATGATGTACCATTAATGTTTACTTATTAATTTCTCTGTCCTACAAGTATTATCACTGCCTCTGCAGGATACAATGTGTCCACAGTGGTCAGCTGCTTGTCCTGAGGGAGAATGCCATATCAAGAACACTGAATCTAAGGTTGAACATTTCTCAGTGGCAATAATTAGATAAGTCATGGTAAGGGTAGCCCTTTCTGTCTGACCATGGGTAGCTTCTACATACACTGCCATGACTGCTCTGTACCTTCCTGAACTTACAGCTTCTCCTTAAGATGAACAGCTCAAAATGTAGTCGTTTGGTGGTACTATTATGTAATCATCACTCTTGTTTAGTTCCAAAATGTTTTCATTACTCTAGTAGAAAATCACATATTCGATTTGCAGTCAATCCCTACACCTTCCTCCTTCCAGCCCCTAGAAACCATCTAACTGGTTTCTGTCTCTAACCTATTCTGGATATTCATATGAGTGGAATCATACAATATATGGCTTTTTTTTTTTTTTTTTTTTTTTTTTGGAGATTAGTGCCTTTTTTTATTGTGGTAAAAATATACATAACATAAATTTACCATTTTAAGCACTTTAAAGTGTACAGTTCAGTGGCATTAAGTACAGTCACTTTTTTTTTCCCCCACAACTATCACCACCATCCATCTCCAGAGTCTTTTCCTCATCCAAGACTGAAACCCTGTTCCCATTGAACAGTGACTCCTCATCCCCCTACCCCCAGTCCCCATAAGGCTGTTCTGTCTTATGAATGGCTATTCTGTATTCTCCTGTAAATGGAATCAGACCATGTTTGTCCTTTGCATCTGGATTATTTCACTTAGCATAATGTCCTGAAGGTTCATCCATATTGTGGGGAATCAGAATTTCCTTCCTATTTAAGGCTGGATAATACCTCATTATGTGTCTTTGCCACGTTTTGTTTATCTGCAAATCCATCAGTAGACCTTTGGGCTGTTGCCACTCTTTGGCTATTGTTAGTTTTAGACGGAGCACAGAAACCCGGTGTTAAGGGTTTGAGTCTAAAGTAGGTTTCTTTGAAACAATGATAACATCTTTAAATTATACCAGTGAGTCACAGTTCACCCTTGGGTAATTTCTGCCTTCACAAAATAGTTCAGATTAAAGGAGAAAGTATTCACGCTCCTAAAAATTGGAGTTGGTTTAATATCTCTTATTGGTGCTATTCAGGGTTTTCTTATTCTGGGCATACACACTGAGGAAACCAGATCTGAAAGAGACACGTGCACCCCAATGTTCATCGCAGCACTGTTTATAATAGCCAGGACATGGAAGCAACCTAGATGCCCATCAGCAGATGAATGGATAAGGAAGCTGTGGTACATATACACCATGGAATATTACTCAGCCATTAAAAAGAATTCATTTGAACCAGTCCTAATGAGATGGATGAAGCTGGAGCCCATTATACAGAGTGAAGTAAGCCAGAAAGATAAAGAACATTACAGCATACTGACACATGTATATGGAATTTAGAAAGGTGATAACGATAACCCTATATGCAGAACAGAAAAAGAGACACAGAAACACAGAACAGACTTTTGAACTTTGTGGGAGAATGTGAGGGTGGGATATTTGAAAAGAACAGCATGTATACTATCTATGGTGAAACAGATCACCAGCCCAGGTGGGATGCACGAGACAAGTGCTCGGGCCTGGTGCACTGGGAAGACCCAGAGGAATCGGGTGGAGAGGGAGGTGGGAGGGGGGATCGGGATTGGGAATACATGTAAATCCATGGCTGATTCATATCAATGTATGACAAAACCCACTGGGAAAAAAAAATAATAATAATAAAAATTAAAAAACAAAAAACAAACAAAAAAAAAAAGGATCAGTTTAGACAAGGGCCTTGAACGAGGTCAAGGGCTAACAGCAGGGTCAGTGCTGGACTGGAACCCTAGAGGATCTATCCAGGGTCTTCCTGCTCATAACAGAGTTAGAAATCTGATCTTGTAAACTGCTTTTTCTTTTTTGACATTTATAAATATATGGCTTTTTGTGTCTATCTTTTATCATTTAACATAATAGTTTCAAGTTTCATCCCTGCAGCACATATCAGTACTTCATTACATTATTTGATCAGTAATGTTCCATTGTATTGCTAACCAAACTTTTAGAAATGGATACTTTTTTGAAATAAAAAAGGTGTTTTTTTGGGATTAGGACTGCAATCCAGATTTGAAAAGCACTTGAATTATCTTCTGCCAGACTGAAAAATGGGGACAGGTTTATACAGGCAAAAAAACCACAAGGTTGCAGTTAGTTACACAGATTGTTTATCAAGAATTATAACTGGAGGTGACAAAAACTAAGAGGTAAGCATATCTGTTAATTAAGGATCAGCTGGGGCCCATATTGTTGCATAGTTAGAAGAGGAAACCTTGAGACACTAAGGTTGAGGCTGGCTGGTATTCTGAATATGGCTGGTGGTGTCCTTCTATCTGGTATAGTTCAAACAAAGTTCAAGTTCTCAGTGGCAGAGATGTGATTGAGGCCATATTTTCCATGGCCATCAGATTCTATTTGTGTATGAGTGAATTGTGAGTGGGCTTTACAGGTGACTCAGATGGAAAAGAAACTGCATGCAATGCAGGAGACCTGGGTTCAATCCCCGGGTTGGGAAGATATCCTGCAGAAGGGAATGGATAATGATCAAATTGCCAACATTTGTTGGATCATCAAAAAAGCAAGAGAGGTCCAGAAAAAACATCTACTTCTGTTTATTGATTATGCCAAAGTCTTGACTGTGTGGATCACAACAAACTGGAAAATTCTTAAGGAGATGGGAATACCAGACCACCTTACTGCCTCCTGAGAAATCTGTATGCAGGTCAAGAAGCAATAGTTAGAACTGGACATGGAACAGCAGACTAATTCCAAATCAGGAAAGAAGTACATGAAGGCTGTATATTGTCACCCTGCTTATTTAACTTATATGCAGAGTACATCATGAGAAATGCTGGGCTGGAGGAAGCACAAGCTGGAATCAAGATTGCTGGGAGAAATATCAATAACCTCAGATATGCAGATAATACTATCCTTATGGCAGAAAGTAAAGAAGAACTAAAGAGCCTCTTGATGAAAGTGAAAGAGAAGAGTGAAAAATTTGGCTTAAAACTCAACATTCAGAAAACTAAGATCATGGCATCCGGTCCCATCACTTCAAGGCAAATAGATAGGGAAATAATGGAAACAGTGAGAGACTTTATTTTTGGGGGGCCCCCAAATTACTGCAGATGGTGACTGCAGCCATGAAATTAAAAGACACTTGCTCCTTGGAAAAAAAGCTATGACCAACCTAGACAGCGTATTAAAAAGCAGAGATACTTTGCCAATAAAGGCCTGCCTTGTCAAACTGTGGTTTTTCCAGTAGCCATGTATGAATGTGAGAGTTGGACTGTAAAGAAAGCTGAGCACCAAAGAATTGATGCTTTTGAACTGTGGTGTTGGAGAAGACTCTTGAAAGTCCCATGGACTGTAAGGAGATCCAACCAGTCCATCCTAAAGGAAATCAGTCCTGAGTATTCACTGGAAGTGCTGAGGCTGAAGCTGAAACTGCAATACTTTGGCCACCTGCTGTGAAGAACTGGCTCATTCAAAAAGACCCTGATGCTGGGAAAGACTGAAGGTGGGAGGAGAAGGGGACGACAGAGGATGTCATCCTCTGATGGTTGGATGGCATCACTGACTCAATGGACATGATTTTGAGCAAGCTCTGGGAATTGGTGATGGACAGGGAAGCCTGACGTGCTGCAGTCATGGGATCACAAAGAATCGGGCATGACTGAACTACTGAATTGACTGAACTGACTTACAGAATTGTGGTTACTACATTATAATTTCAATTTGGCATCAGCATGTGTATACTATTAAAGTAATTAAACAAGGAGGATATGAAATATATGTTTCCCTCCTCTAATTTGTCTTTTATTACAGTTGCCTTAGCCTAAAACTTGGGTTGAGGGAAAATTATTTTTCCTCCCCTCCACTGGCAAGTCTCCTTGTTTTGGCCTTTCAGCCCCAGTATTTTCCCTAGGCTAACATTTCTAAAAGCATAAATCATATATTTCTTTTCATTAAAAGCTTCCAATAGCTTCTGATAAGTCCAGAATTGAATCCACTGTTTTCATTATATCTCTCAAAATGCTAAAGGATCTGACATCTATCCCCTCCTTGAGCTGATTTATGCAACACTAATGCGTGTGGCACTTCCAGCCACACAGACTATCTTCCTGTACCAAACCTGCCAGTGCCTTACTGATTTAGGTCCTTTACACTTGTTACATCTTCCTTCTTCCTTTTACAGTTTCAAATGGCTCATGTTTTTATGTCATTTGTGTCACAATTTCAACTTTACTTCCTCAAAGAGAGCTTCAATGATAACTCTTTATAAAATAGCATTCCATCTCCACCAGTCTCTCCTATTTTGCCTCCAGTATTTAACAACAGTTGACATTTTTCTGTTTAATCATATTTTTTTCTTGTTTATAACTTGTTTATTTCACCAGACCATAGCTCATGAGACAAAGGACTTTATCACACTCTTATTAATAACTAAAAGAGTGACTGTCACATGGAAAATACCAAATAATTGTTTAAGAATAATTCATTTACTAATTTTAAAACCACTCTTGAACTCTATTTCAATTTGTATAGGTAGAACACATTTTAAACCAATATTTATGATAAGAAATAGTATACTTAAAGTGCAGCTTTTTATTATTGACAACAAAATGATTGTCTCTAGACAGTTCAGAGAAAGAGAAATGAAATCATTTTTCAGTTTATAATAATATACTTTTTCCACTTGTAATAAAAAATGAAAATCTACCTATTAGCATGGCAGAAATCCAAGTGTGACAATATGGGTTCTTGATGAACACCGAGGAAATTAGAATACGCAACACATTCATGCTGGGAATGCAAAATGATTTAACCTTTATGAAAGGCAGTTTGCTAATAACTAGCCAAATTGTTTATACACGTGTTTAATGGCATTTACTCTATTTGTAATGACTAGAGTAGCAAGAGTCCAAATGTACTTCACTAGAGGCTGGATCAGATTCCTATGATACATTCATAAAACAAGTACAAGGAAAAAACACAACCATGAGACAAAGAAATATTTGTGTAAACTATTATGAAATGATGACCAGGATATTTAATTAAGTGATGAGAAGAAAAATATAAATAAAGCAAAGTTTATTATGCTTTAATTATTCTGATAAAGTTAGCCATCAATACAAATTTGATTACAAGAATATGAAAAAATAAATCATGAAATAAAAGAGATTTGGATGGAGGATACTATGAAAGATGTTGGGCCTCTTTAATTATAGTTTTTTAAACAACTGCATATAAATTAATATTTTATGCAAGTATAAAAGGAAATTAAGTTTAAACTGAAATAACTGAAAATTGAATGCAAGATGTTACCCTACTCATATATCTAGTTGGTAATATAACCAAAGAGAAGAGTTATTCCAACTTACCTTAAAACATGAATTTTGACTTTATATACCTAATATGTCTTAGGGACAAAATAAGCTATAAAAATAGTATCAAACTACTTAGAATAGGCCTATTTTTGTGATAACTTTGGTATTATTTTTATGATAATTGACAATACATGTATTTTTGGCTCAGCTGGTAAAGAATCTGCCTGTAATGCAGGAGACTTGGGTTGGGAACATCCCTTGGAGAAGAGAAAGGCTTCAGTATTCTGGCCTGGAGAATTCCATGGACTGTATAGTTCATGGGGTCACAAAGAGTCAGACACGACTGAGTGACTTTCAATCAACCAATCTGATCAAAGAAATGAATAGTTATGTGGCTGTTATTAAGAACTCAGATTTTTGAAAAAGAAGACATACATGTAGTGTATTCCATAAATAAAGATTCTTAAAGATGGAATTTTAAAGAAAAATGCAAGAAGTACAGCACAAAGTTTAGACACAATACAAAGATTTCAAACCAACTCTCTATTAACCACCTAGTTTCATAAAATTATATAATGGCATTTAACACAGCATTATATGAAAACTTGATATATTTTATATCTATTATGAATAAATTTTATCTTTATAATAAATATATTCCAATTTAATACAAACATTATTTCCCTAAAGAAAATTTTTCTTTTGATACTATGATGTGTAATTTCCTGACAAGTTGCTCTCATGAATATGAAGTCTGCATAGAAAATTTCCATATGACTGTTAATCTGCTTGACAGATTTCAATTGTAAATGGGCAAGTTCCTTTGCTGTCTGCCTTAAAGTATTACAACCTAGTTAATCAGTTATATTATTAATATAACATAAAACAAAAAGTTAAAAGAAAAGCCAAACAAATTATGTTAAGTCTTGCAGCACTTCTAAATATAAAACTTATGATCTAGTAGGATAGAAACACAATTATAAGAATCTATTACAAAAATATTGTGACTGCATAAGAGGTACCAAAACATTTTGTTGGACTGATGAATATATATTTATCTATTCAAATAGGAAAAGGAGTATGTCAAGGCTGTATATTGTCACCCTGCTTATTTAACTTATATGCAGAGTACATCATGAGAAACGCTGGGCTTGAGGAAGCACAAGCTGGAATCAAGATTGCTGGGAGAAATATCAATAACTTTAGATATGAAGATGACACCACCCTTATGGCAGAAAGTGAAGAACTAAAGAGTCTCTTGAAGAAAGTGAAAGAGGAGAGTGAAAAAGTAATCTTAAAGCTCAACATTCAGAAAACTAAGATCATGGCATCCGGTCCCATAACTTCATGGCAAATAGATGGGGAAACAGTGGAAAGAGTGGCTGACTTTATTTTTCTGGGCTCCCAAATCACTGCAGATGTTTATTGCAGAAAGCTATTCCCAACCTAGACAGCATATTAAAAAGCAGAGAGATTACTCTGTCAACAAAGGTTTGTCAAGTCAAGGCTTTGGTTTTTCCAGTGGTCATGTACGGATGAGAGAGTTGGATTATAAAGAAAGCTGAGCACCGAAGAATTGATGCTTTTCTGTGGTGTTGGAGAAGACTCTTGAGAGTCCCTTGGACTGCAAGGAGATGCAACCATTCCATCCTAAAGGAAATCAGTCCTGGGTGTTCATTGGAAGGACTGATGTTGAAGCTGAAACTCCAATATTTTGGCTACCTGATGTGAAGAGCAGATTCATTGGAAAAGATCCAGATGTTGGGAAAGATTGAGGGCAGGAGGAGAAGGGAATGACAGAGGATGAGATGACTGGATGGCATCACTGACTCAATGGACATGAGTTTGGGTAGACTCCGGGAGTTGCTGATGGACAGGAAGGCCTGGCATCCTGTGGTTCATGGGGTCGCAAAGAGTCAACATGACTGAGCGACTGAACTGAATTGATTTAAGAAAAATCGTTAGATTCATTGCCCTTTGATGTACTTGTCAAGGCTAGGATTTAGTTACTGAAGACAGAATTCATGGTTGCTAAGCAGAAAAGCTGAGGCTGTCATAGCTCTCTGTTATCTCTTGACCTATATGCCCAATGAGAGTAAGGATCAGATTATGTCTTTTTCTCAACTCTTTTCACTGCTTCACATGGTCTGTTATATGGCAAAAGTAGATATATGCACAGAACACCTATGTGTAGAATAACACTAGTATGTATATACACAAGTATATGTATGTGTGTATGTGATGTATGTGGTGAGACCCCTCATGGTATGGTCAGTGATGGAGTGCCAAGATGGGTTTCTGTTGCAGTTTAACTGGGTACTCAGGTGGTATTGCACAGGTCTGATTTGTTCAAGTGAAGGTCGTACAGGTCACACCAATGAAAACTCTCATCCCTCTCCTATGTGCAATAGAGAAGTGTGTTAATCATAGGGAAAGTGTCAGTCTTAAGGTCATAATGGTGTGCATTTTCATTCTGAGTGTTTTTGAGAAAGTCAGTCACAAAACACTTTCTGAACTTTCAATTCACCTATCACCCGACCATGCATTTTTTAAACTGTAAAATAGCTAGGGAATCTCATTCATGACTGCTCATGGATTATATTGATTCTGACCTCAGAACATCTTTTTTTTTAATTTCTGGCAAGTGAATAAAATCTACAACTCAAACTGTTACACTGCAATTTCCATCCTGAACTGTCTTTCGAAGTGATCACTGACTGTACCTGTATAATAGCCGCGGTCCACTTCCTGGTTTTGCTATCCTATCATGTGCAGTCCTCATGAATTTTTCTCTGCTTGGGTCATTTACTCAGAGAGAACCTACCATTGCTAGAGCTGTGGGATGAAGAGCTGAGCACTGCAAAAACCAGACACATGAGGAACTGTCTTCTGCATATGTAATGTTTTATGGTCTCTGTGTTTGTTCTGCCTAGGTTATGTTCCCACGCATATATATTTCACTTGATAACGGAGCTTCATTGCCATAAACAACTTTATGACTAATTGGACAAAGTTTTTGTGAAGAATAGTATATGCTAAACTTTTTTAAAAAGTGAATTCTGAAGTCAGACTTCTTAAATTATAGATTTACTGACATATCGGACAGGGCATATTTCTTAATTTTACCCTATATTAATTCCTTTGACTATTAGATAGGTATATAATATTAATCTTTTAGACATTATTAGGCAATACAGTGTATAAAATGTAATACTGCCCACTCTAATAGTGCTTAGCACCAAGTATACACCCAGTGCATGTTAACTCTCTTAGGAGACCTGAACACACATTAAACACACACAAACACCACATATACCTAGATTAAATAATCAATGAAAAAGTATAACATATCTAGAATAAAAGAATAATACCATACTAATTAAATATTGATTAAAATTCATGGATCGAGGCTAATAAAATAGAAAAAACTGATAAAAAGTATCAACAATAACAACAAGACATCCCTGCTGGCTCAGCAGTAAAGAATTTTTTGGCAATGCAGATGACCCAGGTTTGGTCCCTGGGATGGGAAGATCCCTGGAGAAGGAAATGGTAATCTGCTCCAATATTCTTGCCTGGATAATTCCAAAGAAAGAGGAGCCTGACGGGTTACAATCCATAGAGTTGCAAAGAGTCAGATATGACTAAGCAAAAGCACCAATAGCAAAAAAAAGACTGAAATTAAAAAGAAAAAAAAAAGTTTGTTAATTATCCTTTTAGGGGCTGCTATACTTATCAGCTCAACTGGAATTCCATCACCTCCACGAGCTTTGTTCGTAGTGATGCTTTCTAAGGTCCACTTGACTTCACATTCCAGGATGTCTGGCTCTAGGTGAGTTATCACACCATCGTGATTATCTGGGTTGTGAAGATCTTTTCTGTACAGTTCTTCTGTGTAGATGATGCTGTGAAAGTGCTGCACTCAATATGCCAGCATGGAACAACAGACTGGTTCCAAATAGGAAAAGGGTACATCAAGGCTGTATATTGTCACCCTGCTTATTTAACTTATATGCAGAGTACATCATGAGAAACGCTGGGCTGGAGGAAGCACAAGCCCAGGAATCAAGAATGCCCAGAGAAATAGCAGTAACCTCAGATATGCAGATGACACCACCTTTATGGCAGAAAGTGAAGAGGAACTAAAAAGCCTTTTAATGGAAGTGAAAGAGGAGAGTGAAAAAGTTAGCTTAAAGCTCAACATTCAGAGAACTAAGATCATGGCATCTGGTCCCATCACATCATGGGAAATAGATGGGGAAACAGTCAAACAGTGTCAGACTTTATTTTTCTGGGCTCGAAAATCACTGCAGATGGTGATTGCACCCATGAAATTTAAGATGCCTACTCCTTGGAACGAAAGTTATGACCAACCTAAATAGCATATTAAAAAGCAGAGACATTACTTTGCCAACAAAGGTCCGTCTAGTCAAGGCTATGGTTTTTCCAGTGGTCGTGTATGGATGTGAGAGTTGGACTGTGAAGAAAGCTGAGCGCCAAAAAAATTGCCCTTGTACTATGGTGTTGGAGAAGACTCTTGAGAGTCCCTTGGATTGCAAGGAGATCCAACCAGTCCATCCTAAAGGAGATCAGTTCGGGGTGTTCATGGAAGGACTGATGCTGAAGCTGAAATTCCAATACTTTGGCCACCTTATGAGAAGTGTTGACTCACTGGAAAAGACCTTGATGCTGGGAGGGATTGAGGGCAGGAGAAGAAGGGGACGACAGAGGATGAGATGGCCGGATGGCATCACCAACTCAATGGACATGCGTTTGAGTAAACTCCAGGCATTGGTGATGGACAGGGAGGCCTGGCGTGCTACAGTTCATGGGGTCGCAAAGAGTCGGACAGGACTGAGCAACTGAACTGAACTGATACTTGTTAGCAATCACATAAATGCAAATTAAAACCAATGGAAAATGATTCACCCTCACCAACCTAGGAAATTTTTGATATCTTGGCAATACCCTAAGTGATAATGAGGCTGTACAACAATGAAAACTCTTTTGTGTTGCTGAAGGAAATATAAGCTAGTACAACTAATCTGAAGAGGAATTTGGTAGTTAATTTGGTAATTAATAGAAGTCATTAAGCCATAAAACAATTTTGTTTCTAAGCAGATGTTTAAAGGAACTCTTTCACTTCTGAGAAGATATGTGCAATAATGTTTACATAACTATTATTTATAAAATCAAAATAAAAATGGAAATTACGTGAGCAAAATCTTATTCTTGAGGATGTAAACAAATGTGAGAGATAAAAGCAGATGCTTGTGTATTGTTAAAACCAAATGCAGGATAGAATTGTCTCTGGGCTGTAGCTAGAAAGTAGCTAGCAAAGGTGAGGATGTCAATGGAGAGTGATAGTCACAGAAAGCCCCAGTTCTATTGTTACAAGTTTATTTATTCAACTGGTTGTTGAGTACATAGTTATTTGTTGTATTATTAATAGCTGCCTGTAGAGTTTCATGCTGCACTGCATTTTAATAGAAAGAAAAGAATGAGATTTCCTGAAAGGAAATATATAAGGAGTATAAAACTTTACTTATGAATATTTAGGAGCTATTAAATTTAACAAGAAGGAGAAAAAAGAAACATCAAACATATTGCCTAAGAATTTCCCATAACTGCTTCCAATGCCACAATTTGTATGTGTTACAGCTAAATCTGAAATTAAGTTTTCATCTTTCATATTCTTCCTTTTTGCAACCTATTAGGAAAAAAAATCTTTTAGGGTATTATTGAAAAGAAAGCTGTTTCAACAAAAATCAAATGTAAGCTACAATGAGTCATTAAACTCTTTGGAAATAATGAGAATCTTATGACTCATGAGGACAGCTTACAATAATACATGTGAGATAGATGCTGGGAGCAGAGAGAGACTTGGTTTATGTGAGTGGATGTCACAGTTTGGGTCATGGGAGGCTAGATGTTACAATGTTTAACAGACACCCTGAAAATGTACGGCTTCCTCATAAGCAAATTCACTGTGGGTTAGTAAGGAGGCTGTTGTTAACATAATCAAATTTAGTGGCCAATGGCAACCATAGATGGTCATAGTGTTCCTTTCTGTAGCACTGAAAAGATATCATGGTGAAATTACAGAGTTACTCTTAAACCTGGAAATGATGCTATCATTTTCATTAACAATTAATTCAAAAAGCAAGTCACGTGACTACACTGAATTCAAGTCAGAGCAGAAAAATACAATACCTCTAAATAACTGGAGCAAGAGAGTCAATATATATGAATAACCCTAATGATACTATAATGGCCATAAATTGAATCTTAGATACAAGAGGTGCAACTAAATATTATCTTGCCTTCAAAAGTCACATTTGAATGTATATTTACTCAATATTTTCAAACATATAAGGTTATGTATAAGTGGAAAACTTGAGTATATTTACTCAAAACATGTATATTTACTCAATATTTTCAAACATATAAGGTTATGTATAAGTGGAAAACTTAATGGGGCAGGTTACATTGTTAGGTTTGTATAAACTATTAAGTCATCCCCTCAATTTCATTCTATCAAAAGTTTTTATTACTTCTCTACCAAATATATGAAAACTAAATGATGGAAGTCAAAGCTCCTGAAGGCACCTTGAGAATCTCCAGTCCTTTAAGAATGGATGGATAATGAGAACAAGAGCTCTAAAGAGTTAAAATCGATGATGAAAGACAAGTATTAGGCAATATGTAGGCTGAGGAAAAAAGAAAGTGTATGGAGATACATTCTAATAATTTCCAAAACATTATTTGCATATTATAAAGAGCTATTTTAATTAATTAATCCAGGAAATTTATGCCAAAAATCACAGATTTTCTATGTATATTCAAAAATATACAAGCATATGAGCAAATAAAATAGCGTAGGATTTCTTAAAAAAACTACTAAATAGACTCAATATTGTATATTGTATTTTTCCATGCAGAAATTCCTATGCATGGATTATTATAAATTTTTTCTTAAATGCTTATTACTTTAACATTTATATATAACAAAGATCACAACATTCAAAGGAAAAAAAATTAAAAGAATGGTAAACAAAGATAACAAATTACCTGAAGCAAATTTAAATGTCTCTATGATTGTTAGTAAAATTATATATAATTGTACAAACCATATGGTAAAATACTATCCAGGCATTAAAAACAAACTGATGCTATTCTGTCTGGCTTTTATCTTGAATGAAAAATTATTGCCAATTTGAGTAAACAGGGATAGTTACTCTGATTATAGGAATCAAGTGGAACAAATAAACTTTTTAAAAAAATTTTTACCAGTTGTCTGAACTTGGCAATGCTAAGTGGTAAATTTTTCAAAGACAAAATTGAAGTAAATAAAACTTAGTTAATATTCTTTCATACATATTACACAACACTTTCAGGTGGAATAGATTTATCAATTTCTCTAATATGTAAAAAGCTCAAGACAGTGAAGTATTTTACAGGTTATATGTCAAAGGCACAATAAGTATTTTAATTATGAAGATAGAATAAATTAGGTTCATTTAAAACTATTTTTGCTAATCTTACAGGAAACTTCCGTTTCTATTTATGAAAAAAAAAAAAAAATCTTGCCCCAAGTAAGAAATTCATTGACTCACTGAAACAGCATTCTCTAATGCAAAGCACAATTCAGGTTGAAAAATTTTACAACTACATTTAAAGAGATTTTATAGGAAAATAATATGAGCATTGCAGTTATATATGAATTTATACATTGAATTTTTAAATATTCTGAGATTATTTGCTATTTTCAAATAATCAAATTTCATGTTGATGGAACTTTAAGTGACTTTACCTTTCAGCCAGCAGTTAAGTCATCAGTAAGCCACTGAAAAGTAAAATTAGCCTTCTAGTTTCAGAATCCAAGTTATGGAGTTTGGAATGTGAAAAGTGAAAGTGTTAGTCACTCAGTCCTGTCAGACTCTTTGGCCCTAATGGACTGTGTCCACCAGGCTCCTCTGTCCATGGAATTCTCCAGGCAAGAATATAGGAATGTGTTGCCAGTCCCTTATCTAGGGGATCTTCCTGATCCATGGATTGAACCTAGGTCTCCAGCATTGCAGGCAGATTCTTTACTGTTTGAGCTACCTGGCAAGCCCCTTTGCAAATTTCCCCCCCACTTCTTAGCTTACATTAAAAAATCCAAATTATTCAGTGTAAAGCTAAAGAAAAAGATAAAATTTTTTGTGAGGCAAGGGAAACAAGATTTTCACATGTACCCCAGAACATTTGCAAGCAGATCCAATAATATCTGAAGGGACTATTAGCAATTACATACGGGTTATTTTTTGCTCTTCAGTTCAGTTCAGTTCAGTCGCTCAGTCGTGTCCAACTCTTTGTGATCCCATGAACGGCACCACGCCAGGCCTCCCTGTCTATCTCCCAGAGTCCACCCAAAGCCATGTCCATCGAGTCGGTGATGCCATCCAGCCATCTCATCCTCTGTTGTCCCCTTCTCCTCCTGCCCTCAATCTTTCCCAGCATCAGGGTCTTTTCCAGTGAGTCAGCTCTTCGCATGAGGTGGTCAAAGTATTGGAGTTTCAGCTTCAACACCAGTCCTTCCAATGAACACCCAGGACTAGTCTCCTTTAGGATGGACTGGTTGGATATCCTTGCAGTCCAAGGGGCTCTCAAGAGTCTTCTCCAACACCACAATTAAAAAGCATCAATCCTTTGGTGCTCAGCTTTCTTTATAGTCCAACTCTCACATCCATACATGACTACTGGAAAAACCATAGCCTTGACTAGATGGACCTTTGCTGACAAAGTAATGTCTCTGCTTTTTAAAATGCTATCTAGGTTGGTCACAACTTTCCTTCCAAGGAGTAAGCGTCTTTTAATTTCATGGCTGCAGTCACCATCTGCAGTAATTTTGGAGCCCAGAAAAATAAGGTCAACCACTGTTTCCACTGTTTCTCCGTCTATTTGCCATGAAGTGATGGGACCGAATGCCATGATCTTAGTTCTCTGAATGTTGAGCTTTAAACCAACTTTTCACTCTCCTCTTTCACTGTCATCAAGAGGCTCTTTAGTTCTTCTTCACTTTCTGCCATAAGGGTGGTGTCATCTGCATATCTGAGGTTATTGGTATTTCTCCCGGCAATCTTGATTCCAGCTTGTGCTTCCTCCAGCCCAGCATTTCTCATGATGTATTCTGCATATAAGTTAAATAAGCAGGGTGACAATATACAGCCTTGAGGTACTCCGTTTCCTATTTGGAACCAGTCTGTTGTTCCATGTCCAATTCTAGCTGTTGCTTCCTGACCTGCATATAGGTTTCTCAAGAGGCAGGTCAGGTGGTCTGGTATTCCCATCTCTTTCAGAATTTTCCACAGTTGATTGTGATGCACACAGTCAAAGGCTTTGGCATAGTCCATAAAGCAGAAATAGATGTTCTTTTGGAACTCTCTTGCTTTTTCAATGATCCAGCAGATGTTGGCAATTGATCTCTGGTTCCTCTGCCTTTTCTATAACCAGCTTGAACATCTGGAAGTTCATGGTTCACGTATTACTGAAGCGTGGCTTGGAGATTTTAAGCATTACTTTACTAGCATGGAGATGAATGCAATTGTGCGGTAGTTTGAGCATTCTTTGGCATTACCTTTCTCTGGTATTGGAATGAAAACTGACTTTTTCCAGTCTTGTGGCCACTGCTGAGTTTTCCAAATTTGCTGGTATATTGAGTGCAGCATTTTTACAGCATCATCTTTCAGGATTTGAAATAGCTCAACTGGAATTCCATCACTTCCACTAGTTTTGTTCATAGTGATGCTTCCTAAGACCCACTTGATTTCACATTCCAGGATGTCTGGCTCTAGGTGAGTGATCACACCATTGTGATTATCTGAGTCGTGAAGATCTTTTTTGTACAGTTCTTCTTGTGCCTTATTACTTATAATATATTCCTGTTATGGAAATTTGATCTTGAAATGATTATTTAATATTATAAAACTTTTGATAGTCTGTAACTGACAATTATAATGTGAATAATGTGAACAAAATTAGTGGAGATTTTGAAAAACAAATCTATACTTGAACATTTGTTATTGGAAACATTTCTTACTTAAAACCCCAAATCACATGTTGTAAAGAAATCTTTTGAATCTAAAAATAATCTCATGTCATGATTTCAGTGATCACCTCTATATCAACACATCTGAGTTTAATAAGTAGTCTAATCTCCCTTCAGAAGACATATCTAGTTTGTTAACAAGGATGCATTTGGGACCTAAAATAATACTTTTTTCATAAGATTGATGTGAAATGAATATCATATGTACTAAGAAACAAACAGATCAGTAATAACAAATTAAAAGGTTTGAAGAACAGTACTATCTCTTCAGTTATTGGAGAGTAAAAAAAATTTTATCAGTAATGTGGTTTTCAATTCATTATTATGTGTTTGCATTCCTCTAATGCATGCTGTTTCTTTTTCCCAATTAAACTACCCAGAGATGAATAAATAAACTAGTGAATTCTCATGCTCCAAATAATTTAGTAAGTTAAACTGAGTGCAAGGGCTTTACTAATAAGTTGCAGTAGCCATAGGATACAATTAAAACATGGAGCATACACACACACACACACACACACACATATATATATGTTTACATACATACAAACTGATGCCCTGTATTCCATATTTATTTATTTTATAAGAAATCCAGTGAGGTCTTTATCTAGTCCATAAACCTTGAGAGTGACATACAATGTTTAACTGTAAGAACTCTATACTAATAGTGGACCAAAAACAAACCAATGAAATATTCAACAGTATGAGTAACACACTCTCCTAGGCAGAATTTTTCCATTCTGGGGTATAATCTTTGCATTTATAGAAAACAAGTATACTTTTCCTTATGTCACAAATCAAGAAAGTCAGAGGAGAGTTCACATTACAACTACTAAAATCACTGTTTTTTTGGCACATACACATTTTATAATTTACCATAATATAGAGATTTTTGTGTATAAGCCATTAAAAATATGCTTACCAAGAAGTCAATGAGATTTAGTCAATGACATCAACTATTGATTCCATTCACAGTGGCTGATTATTGGGACACACACACACACACACACACATACACACATACACACATAGGCTTTCCAGGTGACTCAAAGGTAAAGAATCCGCCTGCTAGTGCAGGAGATGCAGGAGACACAGGTTCAGTCCATGAGCAGGGAAAATCCCCTGAAGGCGGAAATAGCAAAGCACTCCAGTATTCCTTCTTGAAAAGTATCCCATGGACAGAGGAGCCTGGCAGGCTACAGTCCATGGAGTTGCAAAGCCTCCAATGTGGCTGAGCACACACGCGCATACCAACACATACACACGAACACATACCTCATAGATTTAAAAATTAGAATTAACATTATTTCTTTAAAAATCTCTTATAAAACAGTTAAAATTAAATATGTAAGGCCAAGTTATTAGTATTTTTAATGTTCACACTATTTCTACTTATAAACAGTATTCTTTTAAGTGAAAATAATGGGAATTATTTAATTAAACAAAAGTCAAATGGGAACTGCTATTGTTATAGAAGCATAAACTTATAAACTGTTTCTGAAATGGTCTACTTAGCAAGCTATCTGAAAAGTAAAAGTTTTACTCTTCATCCTTTGTTCAACCAACTATATCAAATTAGAAGGTATTTTTCTGCTTGATTTTACTTACTTTGATTTTAAATAAGCATGATACTATGTGATTTTATTCTGTATTTGATACATTTTCTAGTTAAGGATCATAATCATTTTTAATATTCTGTGGTACAAAATTTCATCATGCATTGGTAATTAAGTGATTTTAATAATACACAGGGGACACATTAATGAAGCATCTGTCTGTGTGGCAGCCATTAAGTGACAGTTTAATTGTGGGCTAGTTTCACTATTCATTGTGGCTACTTTCTGAAATATTTTTACCATCAAGGCTATCATAAGCAGAATGTTCAGGAGATCATATATGAGATATTTCTCTCTCTCCATAATAACTAATAATTTCAGTGTTCTTGAGACCTAACCATTAATTTATATAAATGAAACTTACTTTATGTTATGATTGGTCATTTAAGTAATCATTTTCTAGTGATTCATTGCTGAGCTTGAAGAAAATGACACTGTTCTATCTAGCTTCCTATCTAGAGATAGAGATACCAGGAAATATATCTATAATTTTATATAATGACATTTCCTTTCAGAAAAAAAGCAAACTTATACCAACGTTAATATCTTGATTTGTGAAGAAATATTTTCTTGATCCCTAAAACTATTATTAAAAATATATTATACACTGAGGAGCTTGTAAGTAACAGAAGTTTATTTCTCACAGTTCTAAAGTCTGGGAACCCAAGAAGAAACACTAGCATGTGGCATTCTGGTGAGGACTCTCTTCTGGTTTATTGCCTGCACATTCTCACCATGTGCTCACATGGTGGAAGGGTGAGAGATCTCTGTGGGATCTCTTTTGTAAGAGCACTATCTCATTCATGAGAGCTCCACCTTGATGACAGAATCACCTCACCAAGGCCCAACCCCTCTGGCTATCACATTAAGCATTAGAATTTCAACATATGAATTGGGGGGACAGGATACGAATATTCAAACTAAGTAGATATAAAAGTAAGATTTTCAACAACACAAAGAAAGGTAGACCAGGAATTGAAAAATATTTAAGAAAACAATACAATTTTGTTTGAGAAAGATTTTTATATATGCAACAACCTATATCATTTATTTGGGAATACTCGTTCTTGGCTTCTGACTAGTAGTCTTCACTTGATTTCAAAGAAACCTATCAGAATAAAGTATTTCCTGAAAATAACTGCTACCACTTTGGTGCAATGACATAAAAATGTGTATTATGAAGAATAAACATGAATCATGAATTATGAGTTGCACCAAAAGCGAAATTTACAGTAATACCTTGGGTTTATTTTTTACAAAGTATTACACAGAAATGAAGTATTTTACAAATAAAAATAGATATATTTTTAATATAGATGTTAGAATGTCAGTTAGAAACCATCTGGATAGTTAGTGTCACCATATAGTATAAAACCAAACCAAGCCAGTGAGAGAGAAAGAATACTAACATGAGGAGGATGAAGAGGAAGAAAAGGAAGGGGAGAGAAAGAAGAGATGGAAAAAGTGGGGGCCAGATAAAGGGGGAATGAAGAGAAGGAAAGAAAGAGGAGGAGTAAGAGATAGAAGATAAAAAAGAAGGGAAGAAGACAATTCTTTGTTCCCTGTGGGGAGTAAGGTAAACTGTATGCCTCAAATTGAAACTACATTAATTATTTATGTATTTTTGTTTAAAGAAATTTGTCTGATTGAGTGAGAAGCAATTAAAAGCAAAAAAGTGATTTTTTTTCTATCTGTAGGAAAATATGAATATTAAATCATTTCTGGCATCATGCAGTGGGTGAGTAATCAATAAATATAGTGTATGATATAGAAGAAAAAGCATAGTAAATTTATATAGGAGATGCAAAGAATAATATAAAGCTTTTAAAATATAAAGCTAGTTGCAATTTTCAAAACATAAGCATATATCTCCATGCAAAACACATAAGAAATCTTAAATATTTGTAACTCATTTTTATACCCTGTTTCCAACTCAAATAACTTTAAAGAAGTGTTTTCAATGTGAAAAAAATCAAGAACAAATCAAATGTGTAGTCAAACATCAAGAGAGATTAATAGAAATGCAAAATACTCTGAATCTATTGAACACAGAAGCCTAGTTATCAGGGAATCAACTAAGTACACAACAAAACTTTTCAGAACAAGTAAGATTCCTAGAAAATTACAGTAGATAGGATAAAGGAGAGCATCCTTACAAAGACAAAATAAATGAACTTTCAGTATTTACCAACAGCTGAGAATCTGCTGATTGATAGAGAAGCTGTACAGTAAACAAGAGACTTGATTAGTATTGTCTGCTTAGTGTGTGTTCTGATTAATATCTGCTCCATACCCAAAGCAGTGACATGTGAAACAGAAAACAGATATATTGTGGAGTTAGAATTTAATGTATATATTTCTATGATATATTGCTGTTCTACACACACACACACACACACACTGCTATGAATTAAAAATGGAACCAAAAACACAAAATGACTTTTGGCCTGTAGATCAGGCAATGAGTGATAGATAGTGGGGTTCTCTAATGTATTCTATATGATCATATGCTGCTTTGATCCACTCTCACCAAAGGATCCATTTCTATATAATGAGCCACATACATAGCTGAAAATATTGCCCGAGTTTCCAGACTGTGGAAAGAAGCAGGTTTTCAAAGCAACAGAGATAAATGTGGAGTTACATACATATTGGCATTACGTGGATCCCCGTGGGATAGCAAATCTATAGGTACATCATGTTGCTAGTTTTCAGGTAGAGGTCTACATAGCTAGTGGAAGTTTCACAGTTAATAGTCCTCATTTACCTTAAAGAGTGGGGCTGGAATACAGCCTTCTGAAGACTTTCTCTTAAAATGATTCTCCTTCTACTTGTATTTTACTATGAACAAATTGTTTGCTTTGAGTATAATTACCAAAATTGGAAACAAAACAAAACAAACATTAGATTTCATACTTTTGACAAGTCCTACCTGGATTGCCCAGAACTGCTAAACAAAAATATTCTATATCCAAACTGTCCATAAAGTAGTCATATTTGACTAGGGCAATTAATAAATCAGATTTTAGATTTAATTTAAAATTTAAATTTCAACATCCTATTGGCTAGTGATCACCATATCAGGAACTGCAGATCTAAACACTTGCATTTGAGTAAAGGGGTAGATGTGCTTTATAACTTCAGACCAATGTGTAAGATGTTAAGATATGCCTCAGGTCTTCAGTTTCACTAATTAGAATCATATCCGTCTTTATGGTGTAAAATACCATAAAGCTAGAAAAAATATACAAAACAACTGCTCAGAGTCATTGAAAATGACTAGAATAAGCAGTTTGAAGGTCTAAGATATCTAGATATCTAAAAGAGTGACAAATGAGAGCAGCACATTCATATTTTTTAAACACATTGATTTGTGTGTTGATTAATGGCTAAAAGAAACACAGAAAAAGTTGAGAAGAGCAACAGAATGTTTGCAGCACTCTCTCTGAGCTGGGGATTTACAGTATGTATTCAAGGTTTTTTCATGGAGGTTGAGATTTGAAGATGAGAAAATGTCCTAGAGAAGGTACCTAAAGTACTTAATGTTATTTCTTCTCAAGTCATTTTCCAAAACTTAAACAGAATATAGGAACATGAACCTTTCCCAAATCAAAGATGAATCCTAAACACAGACAAAAACCATAAGATCCAGAATGAAAGTGCTTCAACTATATACTTTGTTTCAGAAAAATGATACAATATAACAGAGGTATGCAAAATAGCTAACTGCCACATCAAACTAAGGGTTAAGAAGAAGCCAAGTGTAAATTTCAGTCTCCCTTTGAGTGAACCATGCCGCAAGAGTTTTCTCTCTTGGCTGGAGAACTACTGGTATTCATGGAGCAACTCAGAATCAGGGAGCCCAGAATAAAGTCACATCCAGAATTCCTAATACCCTGCTGTCTAGAATGTATATTCTTGCTACACAATAAGCCTTCAGTGGCAGAGCCCATAGAATACTGAGAACAGATGCAAATCATCAATTTCACTGTTATCCATAAAAAATACTGTCAAGCTTGTACAAAGCACCCCATATTTCTTTAGACCCAGGGTTACAGAACACACGATTAATCAGAAAATTTTATGTCTTCACCAGGGGTCAGTGGCATTGAGGTACATATCACATTTCAGTAAAACAGCTCAGCCAAAGTGTAGGCCAGCTCACTCACCTTTCCTGCACACTGGAAGAAGAAGAAGCTGAGAAAAGACTTCAGCAGATTCAGAATATGGCAAATTGGAAGCACCCTGAAATGTAACAGGATTTCTATTTTGAACCTACAGATTTTACTTCCTGCTAAGATGCAGTAGTATCCATATTTACTGTAAATTTACTTCTCTGACACTCAAAAATGACAGTGTCAATGAAAATCAGTGATCCTAAAGACATGGCAAGCAAACATTGTGAGGCCTGTACTCACCTAAATTTACTGCCTTTGAGAATTTTCTAGAAATAGATCAAGGAGGGAGAACCAGGTAGAGTCTTGTTGACATCCTGAGCAGAGAAGACAGAGCTGATGATGAGGATAGGACAAGGAAGCTAGAATTTAAGGAAGACTAATGCAGAGGAGAGAGATACAGATAGAGAGAAATCCAGGCATCTTCAGAGTCTTCCTTCATTATTCATTAGAGTATTGAAAAGAACATGCATGTGAGAAAACTACTTGAGTCTGGGGAAGAACCACCCAAGCCAATTAGAGCTAACATTTTTAAAGCATCCACAAACAGCTGGGTACTGTAAATAGCCAGACAGCAAAACCTTTTGACTCACAGATCAGAGAAACTCAACAAACTCCAAGTACAAGAAATAATAAAGACAACTACACCAAGTCACATCATAATGAAATTATTCCAAACCAGTATTAAAAAGAAAATCTACAAGCAGTCTTGAGTTTAAAAAGACACATCGTAGTACACAGAAGAACAAATATAAAGATGACCTTGCAGATAAGCCCCTCTGGACTAATTTAATGTCCTGTTATTGCTTTTCCATGAGAATGTATAGCAATAATTGATGTGCTATATTCTTGTAATTCCCCATCTCATAAGTGTCAGAAGGAATTATATTGATAGGAAAGGGCTGCATGTACAGAACTGCATCTCTAATGACCCATTTCAACTCTATGAAACTGATTTTTTTTTTTTTTTTTTTTACTGTAACTTCTGAAAGCAGCCTTCTCATAGGTATCTCTTGGAGTCTGGGTTCCTAGCCTCCATGACAGGACTCAGCTATTAGCTTATGAATGGGGTCATTTTACAATCAGAATGCCAGATCCAGGAGACCTTTTGATTCTCTAACCTGCTATTTAAATTCTTGTGTGGGAATGGCATCAGCCTGCAGCACTTTGCTTTTTTAGCATAAAACTAGATTAATCTGCCAACCATAACCCTTTTGAAAATAAAGCTTCTGTCTAGCACAAATGGGTCTACTGTACTGTCATTCTACTGAAAAGTAATCCCCCAACACACCCAAGACAATGGATCCATGAAAATGTCAATATATTGAAATATCTATGACTATTCACTAAATTTATTTTCACTCCTTGGCTTTAATTTATCTTTATGGAGCATCCAGGATATCTAAGAGACATCCAGGTAACAACAAATTCTTTTCACCAGAATCAGTTGGAATGTTATCAGTTTAAAGATCCAGTATGGCGTGCTGCGGTTCATGGGGTCACAAAGAGTAGGACACCACTGAGCAACTGAACTGAACTGAACTGAATGTTGCTATATAGAATGTCAAGTCAATCCAAATGCTATAGACTGTAATAGGCAGATAGCAGGATAGGTAAAATAATCTTGAAGATAAGACAGTGATGTGCTCTTCTCCTTTATATTCCATTGGAAGACAAATTGCTTTTGACTCTCCCTGCTGAGTATTTGAAATAATACATTTATAAAATCAGTGATTGCATATTTAAATAAATCAGTAGCTGCATATTTCATTGACTTTATTCTGGTGAAGACCCCATATCCAGCAGAGTGAATCAGTGAGGACAAGACTTCGTTGTGTAGGTAAACCCCATCATTTGCTTTGACCCATTTGACTTTCACAGACAGCCAATAGGTGAAGACACAGAAATGCACTGGTGTGAGAAGAACTGCTATCTTTAAGTAGCTCAATGGTCTGTTGTAGGCAAGGGCTGATGAGAAGAGATGTTGGAGAACTTGGTTTCCCGATGGTAATGGACTTTTGATAAGATTAAAAAAAAAAATGGAGGTCAGGTGCCGGTACTTAATCAGATAAAGCCAAATGAATTCAATTATTTTAATAAGCAGAGATACAAAACTGACAGGATGGCTTGACCCACAGGGCTTGACCCAAATAGCTATGGAGATATTTAATAGAACATGGACTTCCCAGGAGTAAGAAACATGGACAGTCAAAAAGGATAATGCTATGTATAAAACACAAAATGCATTCAGGTAGTTGATCAGGAGGCAAGAGGCAGCACTGCCAATAAACTGGCATAAACGTTTGCCCTGTTTTTAAGCTTGAACCACTAAGAAGCTCAGAAACCCACTGACTGAAGGGAAGCCTGACTCTGAGAAAGAATGCTGAAACACTGTAGCAAGCATGCATAATAATAATTCCTCTTTTTGTTCCACAAAGTATCCTACAGATAATTACTAAGGCAAAAATACATAAGTAAAAAGGAAATACCAAAACATATTACTGGATACTGGATTTAAGGACTCAAAGCGTTACCATTTCACCCTTATTAGAGTAAGAGTTTACAGTACTTAGGTGATAAATGGAGCTTAGTGCTGGGTCCAATTCACAGTGAATGTAGTGGATCTATGGGTGTACTTGATGGCACTTTTCCCCGTGCCTGAATATGTAATTGGAATGGGCACACTTGTAAAGTGGCAGAATCACTACATTGGTTGCTTGGTCTATTGAATGAGAACTATTAGAGAGGGGATCAATATTGAAACTGAGTTTTTACTTGGCTAAAAAAAGTAAAAATAATAATTTTATCCTTACAGGAAGGCAATGCTTACTGCCTCCTTAAATTACTTTATGCAGGCACAGTGATTTCCTCCAGATCTTCACTTAACTCACCACATTGGCACGAAGAAAAACCTAGCCGATCCCTATTGAGCAAGAGGACCATTCTGTGCTTCACACCAGAAGTACAATTATACACAAGGATAAAATTATCTATCTTCTGCTCTTTCCCTTCAAAATATTTTCCGAACATCTGCATTTTGAGTATATATCTGAAGTGTGTAAAAACATGGAGTGTTTTCACCAGACATACAGTGGGTGGAGGACAAACAAAATGAAATGTTAAGAACATGTTACATCAGAGGAAATTTTAGCTTTTCTAGTTGCACAACCAACTATGCTGTCCAAAGTAGACAATCTTATAACATCCTTTGCCTTACACTATTAAGAAAGAATCATAATATCTAGAAGACCTCTTTGGGTACTAGAAGTAATAATATATTCTACACTTGAGAATACTACCTCTACCAATTTATGTGTAGGGAAAGACAATCTAACTTTAAATATTGCCTAAAGGAAAAAATGATTCTGCTATGGGTGTAGTCCATAGTGTAAACAGACCAGTTGCTTGGGCCAAAGTATCAGCCAAACACTATGGTTATAGAAGAATCTGTGATGAGATATGGTACCATGTGGGGATGATGGAAACATCCTAGACGAGAATCACAAAGTATATCTCTAGGGTATTGGAGCAAAGCCATGTCATCTGCTGTGGAAAGGTTTGTATCATTAAAAACACAATCTCCTGACAGTA
Source organism: Dama dama (assembly GCF_033118175.1). Taxonomy (NCBI): domain Eukaryota; kingdom Metazoa; phylum Chordata; class Mammalia; order Artiodactyla; family Cervidae; genus Dama; species Dama dama. Next base: position 62,596,711 of record NC_083710.1, on the reverse strand, counting down.
TACTGGACTCGACATAAAATATCAAGTGGCCATGATACTAGAGTGGTATGCTCATGAGCTGGATTCTGTCACACCCACTGCATCAAAAGATATGATAATTTCAGTAGCAGTACATCATAAGATAAAAGTGGTACATCTATAGTCAAGCATGTGAAAAAGAAGGCACAAGCAAGATTCATATTTAGGTGACCCAAATTACCATGTTATCCTCAAAATTTCCACAAACAATTTCCCCTCAAGTCACACTTATGACCATATGGAGTTGGTATGTATGACAAACTGACAAAGGAAGAAAGTAGCTGAGCTTGGTTCATGCATTGGTCAGCTCAGGATGTGGCTTCAAGTTAAAAATGGACTGCATCACTATAGCCTTACATAAGAGTGCCTCAAAAATTCAATAGTGGGGTTAATTCTTTCAATGAAGAGAGCTTTGGGAAGTCTATCTGGTCTCTAATGTTTATGGAAAGAGAACTGTCCAGAATTAAGTGAAGTGAAGTCGCTCAGTCATGTCCGACTCTTTGCGACCCCATAGGCTATAGCCTATCAGGCTTCTCCATCCATGGGATTTTCCAGGCAAGAGTACTGGAGTGGGTTGCATTAAGACTATATATAAGTATCAGTTCAGTTCAGTTGCTCAGTCATGTCCAACTCTTTCCGACCCCATGGACTGCAGCACGCCAGCTTTCCTGTCCATCACCAACTCTTGGAGCTTGCTTAAACTCATGTCCATCAAGGCAGTGATGCCATCCAACTATCTCATCCTCTGTCATCCCTTTCTCCTCCATTTATAAATACACTGAGTATGTTTATGTACTCATGAGAACTGCAAACAGATGTGTAGAACAAAGAATGGAAAAGCAGAAACATATGAATGCACATATGGGGATAGGAAAAAATTGAAATAAATTTGTATTGAACATAAACTCCCACAAAAACACCATTTACCATAGGAAAGCATTAAATGGCCAGTAGAAAGAATTATAATACCTAATCAGTTACAACAGGCAAAATGGGTGCATGATAATGTCCTTTCCTTAGGGAAAGACCTCACCCAAGGAAAGGACACTCATGTGTATGCCCAACCACTTTGCCTCAAAACTGAACAACTTTTAATAGGCATTCTAGTTTCAGAGATCTCCATAGCAACAGTTAAAACCTTTGTTGCCACTGCATCATAATTTGGCTCAGAGGTGCTGCTCTCAGATCAGTCCCCAATTATATTTTTTCATACAAATTTGAGTATTTCCTGTTTACTTAGTAAATCTAAAGCATATATTTACAATTATTTTTCTAGATAATCAATGTCTTTCTGGCAATTTAACTCACTTTTATTGTTCTTTTCTTATTATTCTGTCTTCTTTTTTAAAAGAGGCAATATTCCTTTATCTTCTATGTGTTTTCAGTGAGCATTTGCGATTTCTTTATGTAATATATTTTCTGTCATGAATTAGATATTCAGAATAATCTTTAAATCTTAATCTTCATGATAAAATGTATTTTGTGCATCAAAGTGTAAGGGAAACCTACAGAATTAGAATATATTTACAAATCATTTATCAAATAAGTGGTTAATATGAAAATGTATAAAGAACTACTATAACTAAACTGCAAACATAACCTGATTAAAAAATAGGCAAGTAAATACACAATTCTCCAAAGATGAACAAATAGGTAACAAGCATATGAAAATATGCTGAATATCACTAATAATGATGAAAATGCAAATCAAAACTATAATTATATATCACTTCACACCTTTAAGGATGGCCACTATCAAAAAAAATAAATTTATAAATAATGAATGCTGGTGGGAATGGCAAGAAATTGGAACTCTTGTGCACTATTAATGGAAATGTAAAATTGCGCAGCCACTGTGCAAAACTACATGGTGATTTCTCTATTATAGGAACCTCTAGAATCTCTGGTTTCTGTACAATAAATGCCAAGACACAATTTCTGTGTCAACTCAGCCATCCCCACAGGTTTCCCATAAGCCCTCCCGCTGGATATACTACCCAACTGAAAACCTCTTCTCTCTCATTTTGTTCATCATAATCTACTAAGAGTGTATGTCCATTGTCTGACTCTTAAAAAAACTGAAAAAAAAAATCTGAAAAGAGATAGCTGTCACTCTGGATTTTATATCTCCATGAACTCTCATTAACACCTAACCCATGGCTGAATTTCAATAAATAATTTGTTGTTTAGTTTCCAAGTTGTGTCTGACTGTTTTGCGACCCCATGGGCTGTAGCCCACCTGGCTCTATCCATGGGATTTCCCAGGCAAAAATACTGGATGGGGGGGGGTTCCATTTCCTTCTCCAGGGGATCTTCCGCATGTAGGGATCAAACCCACAGCTCCTGCATTGGTGGGTAGATTCTTTACTATTAAGCCACCTGGGAAACCCTAACCTATAGCTGAATCTCAGTGAATATGTACTGAATGATAATAATTTAAAGAAATGAATTACATAAGTACCTTCCAGAGACATCTAAAAGATCAGATGTCAGTTAACAATAATGATCTTTGGATTCTTCAGGTCCACATGTATAGATTTGCATTCAGAATCTGTGGCAAAGTTGAACCTTCCATTCAAATTTGTCAAATTTTACATCTAGTTGCTTTCTCTTTTCCCATTAATACATTACTAACTTTCCATTTTGTTTCCTGAATCTCAAGTTAAGGAAATAAATTTACAGAAAAGCTTAATTTGCTTTATTAAATTCTCTTTTATAAACTTTTAAAGATAATGCCAATAATGCCAGGATAGATACCTGAGATGATTTGGCCTGAATTTTCTCCTTTATCACCAAAGACTAAATAAAAACTATTTTTTTTATAATTATCACATTCAATATATTCTTTGTATGATACATGATTTAAAATTTCTATTATAAAAGCCTTGTATACATAGGAAAATCTCATTATATTTCCTTAGTTGTAATTACAAAAAGCATCCAGTCATGAAAATATTTCAGTGACATCAAAGTATAATGCAGGAAACTGTATGTATGAAAACTAAGTTTTAATAAATTCTTTAATGTGCCAAAATGATAAAGAAAATATGGAACCTCCTATTCAAATTTGTCAGATAAAATTTATTACAAGAATTTTTAATTTGAATTTATTTTAAAAGTTTGTACAGTGAGGTCTCTGCTTTCTTTCTTTATATTGAGTACAATGGCACTTCATTTAGTCTATGTTCAGTAAGTTGCTAAATAAAATATATTATTATAGATATGAAGCATAAATGGCCCTATGTTACAGTGAATTTTCTTCTGATACCTGATAAAGAAATAACTTATCTGACTGAGAAACATTCTGCCACGTGGTCTCAGATTTGAATACATATGCCAAACATTGAGACAAGGTTGTTCTAGAGGTTAATAAAATGTCTTCTAAAGATAGTTTACAGAATTTTTTCCATCTCTATAACCTAGGTTATTAAAGTTGTAAGTAAATAAAGGTTTCACGAAGGCATCTCTGGTATTATGTATCATCCTGGAAGTCAGGATCAGTTAAGGTTTCATTGTGAAACTGCCTGAATGCTGTAGCTGGGTTATCAGTGGCAGGATGAGACTTCTCATCTCTCCTGGGTGTAGCTGACTCCAGTTGATTCTGGCAGATGTAGATATGGCGTATCTCTTTTATACTGTCTTTGTCTGTCACTGCTGCTCTCTTATCTAGTTTAATTTCCTATTTTTATATTTGTGTGTCACAGTGATTTTATCTCCAAGGGAAAAAAAGTTTAGAATGTAATAAGGTTATGTTCACTATCTAGGTGAGGTTATACTGGCCACTCTGATGGAAATTTGAACAGTTTCAGTATTTACTAATGTACTGTCAGGCTGATTACAAGTTTATATCATTTGTAAAAATCAAAAGTATATTTTACCCATGGGGAAGTATAGGTAACTACAGATTTATCTTAATGTGTATGATGTTTACATAGCAATGCTTAGAATATAAATAACTTGCAAAACATCAAAATGTTTTATATTCTGACATTTTAGAAAGGCATACACATTTTTATTTCATTAATATAATTTTGAACTTAGTTGAGATATAGAAACTTGTGATTCTTTTTTTTCATATATCTCCTCCCTTTTGAACGTCCTTCCCATCTCCCTTCCTATCCCACGCCTCTAGATTGGTTCAGAGCCCCTGTTTGAGTTTCCTGAGCCATAGAGCAAATTCCCATTGGCTATCTATTTTACACATGGTAAGTTTCCATGTTACTCTCTTCATACACCTCACCTTCTCCTCCCCTCTCCCCATGTCCATAAGTCTGTTCTCTATGTCTGTTACTCCATTGCTGCCCTGCAAATAAATTCTTCAGTACCATTTTTCTAGATTCCACATATATGTGTTATGATATTTATCTTTCTCTTTCTGACTTACTTCACTCTGTATAATAGGCTCTAGGTTCATCCATCTCATTGGAGCTGACTCAATGCATTCCTTCTTATGGCTGAACAGTATTCCATTGTGTATATGTACCACAACTTCTCTATCCATTCATCTGTCAAAGGACATCTAGGATGCTTCCATGTTCTAGCTATTGTAAATAGTGCTGCAATGAACAATGGGATACGTGTGTCTTTTTCAATTTTCATTTCCTCAGGGTATATGCCTAGAAGTGGGACTACTGGGTCATATGGTGCTTTTATTCCTAGTTTTTAAAGGAATCTCTATACTGTCTTCCATAGTGGCTGTATCAATTATATTCCCACAAGGAGTACTAGAGCATTCATGATTATTTTCTGAACTAATATTTTAAATGCTATTTCTCATTTTCTCTTTCTCAATAAATTATTTAATACAGTAAGTTTCAAAAATGAAATTTATATTTACATCAAAGGAAAAACAACAAAATTATGGTTTTATGAGGGATCATTAGCTTTAAATAGAATACACTATTGTATTTAAAATAGAAAAACTAAATATTGGTTAAATTATAGTTGCAAAGTATGTTTGAAACAATAATATAAATTAATATTTAAACAGTTACTGTAAATTTTGAGATCAATAACAATAAAAATGTGAAATGAATATTAACTAATATTTAATATTTAATGAAATTATATTTAACAAGCCATCTACATGCTACACTTACTTGTAATTAAAGAAATATGAATAAAACAATAGTACAAAGTGAAATTTTAATGTAAAGAAAGTGAAAGAAAGTGAAGTCGCTCAGTCATGTCTGACTCTCTGTGACCCCATGGACTGTAGCCTACTGGGTTCCTCTGTCCATGGGATTTTCCAGGCAAGAATACTGGAGTGGGTTGCCATTTCCTTCTCCAGGAGATCTTCCCAACCCAGGGATTGAACCCGGGTCTCCCACATTGTAGGCAGATACTTTACCATCTGAGCCACCAGGGTATTCCCAAATGTAAATTTGGCAACAAAAATAATAATACGTAAAAATTAAAAAATGAGTTTTATAGAATTAAAGTTATAAATGCATGAATAATACCCAAATTGCTATATCCTCTTTACAGGATGATTCTGTAATATATATTTAAATAAAAATACACATGCATTTGAATGATAAATTCCACTTTATGTCTTTAACTCTATTAGCATAATCCCACTTATGCCAAAAGAAAAAAACATGTTGATATGTGTATTGCAACAGTGCAATATTGTTTTTACTTCCCAAATCAGGAAATAAACCAAAAAGCCCATCAATAAGAGTCTAACTATAAATTATATTTCACTTCATCAAAGACATTATTGCTTGTGTTCATGCTCAGTCACGCCTTACTCTTTGCAACCCCATGGGCTGTAGCCCACCAGATTCCTCTGTCCATGGAATTTTCCAGGCAAGAATACTGGAGTGGATAGCCATTTCCTTCTCCAGGGGATCTTCCCAACCTGAAAATTGAACCCATGTCTCTTGAATCTCCTGCACTGGCAGGGGGATTTTTGAAAACTAGAACCAGCTGGAAAGCTACTTAGCCAATTATACAAAAAATAGACTATCATTATATGTGACATATATATTGATTATATATATATATGTATGTGTGTATATATATCTTCATAGATATTAAAAAGTATCTCTAAATCAATGAAGTATGATATATAGTGAAAGGTGAAAGGATAATATAAAATATTAAAGAGTATTATAAACACAGCACACTGGAAGGATCCTAAAAGGTTTTCATGAAAGAAAAATGAGTTCAGAATACTGTGAATGATTGTTCTCTTATATATATATATATACACATACATACATGCATTTGGATAGTTTAGAAAAGGCAGAGGACCAGAAATCAAATGGCCAACATCTATTAGATCACAGAGGAAGCAAGGAAATTCCAGAAGAACCTCTGCTTCATTGACTATGCTAAAGCCATTGACCATGTGGATCACAACAAACAGTGGGAAATTCTTAAAGAAATGGTAATACCAGACCACCTTACCTGTCTCCTGAGAAACCTGTATGTGGGTCAAGAAGTAACAGTTAGAACTGGATATGGAACTGCTGACTGTGTACAAAATTGAGAAAGGAATCTGAAAGGCTATACATTGTCACCCTGTTTATTTAACTTTCATGCAGAGTACATCAGGCAAAATGCTTGGCTGGATAAAGCATAAGTTGGAGTCAAGATTGCCAGGAGAATTATCAACAACCTCAGATATGCAGTTGATACCACTCTAATGGCAGAAAGTGGAGAGGAACTAAGAGCCTCTTGATAAGTGTGAAAGATGAGAGTGAAAAAGATGGCTTAAAACTAAACATTCAAAAAACTAAGATCATGGCACCTGGTCCCATCACTTCATGGCAAATAGAAGGGGAAACAATGGAAACAGTGGCAGATTTTATTTTCCTGGGCTCCAAAATCACTGCAGATGGTGACTGTAGCCACAAAATTAAAAGACACTTGCTCCTTGGAAGGAAAGCTACAACAAACCTACATAGCATATTAAAAAGCAGAAACATCCATCTTTGCCAATAAAAGTCCATACAGCCAAGGCTATGGTTTTCCTGTAATTGTGTACAGGTGTGAGAATTGGGCAATAAAGAAGGCTGAGCACCAAAGAATGGACGCTTTCAAATTGTGGTGCTGAAGAAGACTCTTGAGGGTCCTTTGGACTGCAAAAGAGACCAAAACCAGTCAATCCTAAAGAAAATCAGCCATGAGAATTCATTGAAAGGACTAATGGTGAAGCTCCAATACTTTGGACACCTAATGTAAAGAGTCGACTCATTGGAAAAGACCCTGATGCTGGGAAAGATAGAAGGCAAAAAGAGAAAGAGGTGGCACAGGATGAGATGGTTACATAACATCATCTACTCAATGGACATTAATTTGAGCAAACTCCAGGTGATAGCGGAGAATGGGGAGCCCAGTGTGCTGCAGTCTTTGGGGTCACAGAGTTGGACACAACTTAGCGACTGAACAAACAAAAAACGTAAACAATTTTTGATGTAAATGAAAAAAAAACTTAATCAGAGCTTTCCTTTTGAAAAGTCATTTTACAGTTCATTGGATAGATGAGTGTAGCAAAATTTATTTTATTAAAAGTAATATGTACTATGGTGTATATTTTTATATTTTCTTTATGGTTAAAGGACTCCTGAAACAACCATTTTCTCACTTTCATCTCAGATTTTTACTCTTCCTTAGACAACAACTTTCACTTCAGTAATTTCTTCTTTTACATACCTCCATATTTTTAACATGTATACTATGATGTGTTTGTGGCCCCCCAAAATTTGTATTTTGAAACTTATTGCCATATATTATGGCATTAAGAAATTAGGTCTCTGGAAATTGTTTAGGTCATGAGGGCGGAGCCTTCATTAATGGGAGATTCACATGTCGGTATCTGTGATTTTTAATCCTTTACTCTAGGAAGGAACTCTTCTCCAGGAAACTGAGCAATCCATGCTGAATACCTCTTGGGCGGGTGGGTGGGTAGATGGTTATGAACATTTGGGAGATTTAGTCCTTTCATTTCTAGTTTGGTACATCTACTATCTCTGATAATATCTTTCCTGAAAGTAATCTTCAGCCTTCTACTGAAATGGGATGGGTATTGCTATGCCTACTTCGCAGGATGATTTGGAAGGAATATCTGAAAACTTCTAGCTGCTTTTTATAATCAATTTAGAATCAATAATTTGACTTTAAATGTTATTTCTGTTTTCTTTCTTGAATGTGTCTGGGCACTCCAGTTTTTGAGAATTCTGGGATTTGGGTAATATGATTTGTCCTGGAATCTTTCTACTTGAAACTCATTGTTTCATCTGCCTCTATTTAATTTAATTAATTACCACTGTTGCCTCTGCTCCTGAGACTTCATTATTCTATTTTCTCTTCTTGCAGTTGGCTTTCAGTTACTTATATTATTTCATCATTTGATGAAATAAAATCTTTTTATTTTCATTTTAGTAGTTCTCAAAGCTATCAGAAGTAAAGTTTGCTTTAATTCCTCCATGATTAACTGAGAGCTACACATACTATTATTTTTTTTTTCTGGGTTTTCATAGAGTATTGAGTTTTCTGCACCCTGTCCTCAACTTATTCATTCATTCACTTATTCATTTTCTATTGAGATATAATTAACATATAATATCATGTTAGTTTCAGGTAAGCAACATTATGATTCAATATTTGTATACATTCAGAAATAATCATGACAATAAGTATAGTCACCATCCATCACCATACATCAGTTCAATTCATTTCAGTTCAGTCGCTCAGTTGTGTCTGACTCTTTGCAACCCCATGAACCGCAGCATGCCAGGGCTCCCTGTCCATCACCAACTCCCAGAGTCTACCCAAACCTATGTCCATTGAGTCAGTGATGCCATCCAACCATCTCATTCTCTGTCGTCCCCTTCTCCTCCTGCCCTCAATCTTTCCCAGCATCAGGGTCTTTTCAAATGAGTCAGCTCTTCGTATCAGGTGACCAAAGTATTGGAGTTTCAGCTTCAACATCAGTCCTTCAAATGAACACCCAGGACTCATCTCCTCTAGGATGCACTGGTTGCAACTCCTTGCAGTCCAAGGGGCTCTCAAGAGTCTTCTCCAACACCACAATTAAAAAGCATCAATTCTTCAGTGCTCAGCTTTCTTTATAGGCCAACTCTCACATCCATACATGACTACTGGATAAACCATAGCCTTAACTAGATGGACCTTTGCTGACAAAGTAATGTCTCTGCTTTTTAATATGCTGTCTAGGTTGATCATAACTTTCCTTCCAAGGAGTAAGCATCTTTTAATTTCATGGCTCCAATAACTATCTGCAGTGATTTTCGAGCCCAGAAAAATAAAGTCAGCCACTGTTTCCACTGTTTCCCCATCTATTTGCCATGAAGTGATGGGACCAGATGCCATGATCTTAGCTTTCTGAATGCTGAGCTTTAAACCAACTTTTTCACTCTCCTCTTTCACTGTCATCAAGAGGCTCTTTTGCTCTTCTTCACTTTCTGCCATAAGGGTGGTGTCATCTGCATATCTGAGGTTATTGGTATTTCTCCCAGCAATCTTGATTCCAGCTTGTGCTTCCTGCAGCCCAGCATTTCTCATGATGTATTCTGCATATAAGTTAAATAAGCAGGGTGACCATATACAGCCTTGACGTACCCCTTTTCCTATTTGGAACCAGTCTGGTGTTCCATATCCAGTTCTAAGTGTTGCTTCCTGACCTACATACAGATTTCTCAAGAGGCAGGTCAGGTGGTCTGGTATTCCCATCTCTTTTAGAATTTTCCACAGTTTATTGTGGAAATACATTATTTTGCTTGTGATGAGGACTTTTAGGATTTACTCTCTAAGCAACTTTGAATTATGCAATACAGTGCTATCCACATAGCATACTGTATTAAATTTCAATATATTGATACAAAGTAAGGTAAATAAAGTAAGAAATTATTGAATTGTTAAGCAAAGATCAACAAAAATAGTTTCTGTATATGTTTCATTTTCATTATATTCTAACTATATTTGAAAAATATATTCAATAAATGAAGAGAAAAATAGTGATTTAGTTAAGGGAAATTGCAAGTAGGATATTTTATGATTTTCAATACTTAGGAATGTCTGTTCTTATACTGGTCACTTTAGATTCATGAAGTAAATTAATTAATCTGTTTTAATAATGAAGGAATTTAGACAGGTCCATCTAGTCGAAGCTATGGTTTTTCCAGTGCTCATGTATGGATGTGAGAGTTGGACTGTGAATAAAGCTGAACGCCGAAAAATTGATGCTTTTGAACTGTGGTATTGGAGAAGACTCTTAAGAGTCCCTTGCACTGCAAGGAGATCCAACCAGTCCAACCTAAAGGAAATCAATCCTGAATGTTCACTGGAAGGACTGATGTTGAAGCTGAAACTCCAATACTTTGGCCACCTGATGCGAAGAACTAACTCATTGGAAAAGACCCTGATGTTGGGAAAGATTGAAGGCAGGAGGAGAAGGGAATGACAGACGATGAGATGGCTAGATGCCATCACCGACTTGCAGGACATGAATTTGAGCAAGCTCCAGGAGTTGATGATGGACAGGGAAGCCTGGCCTGCTGCAGTCCATGGGGTTGCAAAGAGTCAGGCACATGACTGAGCAACTGAACTGAATTGGATTTAGACAGAAAAATCTTTAGAGTTCAGATTAAAAATATTAATTGAAAAAAAAAAAATATTGAGTTTCTACTAGTGATTCAATTATCCACTGAACTCTCAAAGAACAAAATTTATGTACTGCCTTTCTCTTAAGGAGGTCATTCAATGGGCAAATAAATACAACATAATTTCAAAATATTATGTGAAGCAATATGATAAACATACAAACAAAGGATATAAAAAATAGATACCATATTTATGGTAGTACTGTCCTTAATATATCATGCATATGGTACAATTCAGTTGTTGTTCACTTGCTAAGTTGAAGAAGTTGAAATGCAAGCGACAAGACTGCTCATTGCATCATTAATACAGATTTCCTTGCTGCCGTGACGCGCATGCCTGACGCTCAGTTGCTTCAGTACTGGAGTGGTTTGCCATGCCCTTCTCCAGAGGATCTTTCCAACCCAGGGATCTTACCCACATCTCCTCCAACTCCTGCATTGCAGGCCAATTCTTTACCGCTGAGCTACTAGGGAAGCCCAGGACAGGGAAGCTCAGTTAGAAGGGGGAGGGTTTGCATAGGAATGTTAGCTTCTTTCAAATGAAAATTTAACAGATGTCTAGCAAAGTCCTTCCCTTTTGTTATTCCACTATTTATCACTTTGTTACTCAGTAACATTTCCATGGTGACTGGAATCTAGTCATGCAATGTCATGGTAGCTGCCAAGACCTTCCCTGTGGGCAGCAGTTGGGAAAGGGTTATTTTTGTAACATTACTCATACAGATCTTCCAAACTCTAGTTAGAAACTTGTGCATATTAAATCCAGATACTCAACACAATGTATAGATATTAATACTTTCTGAATTACTTCATAACTGTTACACAGTCTATCAATCTTTTCTTCCACTTTATCAGTCCTCATGACACACTTTCTCTCCATTAAACAATCTAATAATGAATATCTGTTAAGTGTAACAAGCAAAGTGTATATATGGCACTGATATTGGTTTTTGTATTTACAAAAAGCTAACTAGATGAGAAAGAAAGGAATATACACCAGAATTTCAGTTTTACAATAGTGATATATGTATATGACTGCACTATACATTGTTTTGGAGATACATTGTTTAAAATTATCCCACAATATTTTATTCTTTATTCATCTTTATAAAGCCATTTTTTTAGTGGATTCTCATACTATCACTTTACAAAATATTACTTTTTGCTTAACTTTTCCAAACCAGCATCTTTTGTTTGTATACACAAGGAAATCCCCTGGCATTCGTGGTTTCCACTTTAAAAACTCAATATTGAATTTGCATTTTTTTATTGTGGGTATCCTATAGCTTATATTTACCTGAAATAAATTCTGTGGGTTATTTTTGCTGCTAGAAAGACTGCTGTGATTTGCCTTAACTGGCAGTGATTTTTATTGTCAAACACCTGCATAGGAAACACCTGCAGTTACCTGCCTTTGGAAAGTAATAGACTTTTAAGCAGAAACTCTAGGGGTAAGCAGGAGGATTTCCAAACTGCAGATGAGTAATCAAAGGGGAAAGAGACTTTTAAACAGGATAACACCTATTATATTTTTATTTCTTTACCCAGATATAGACTGTGGATTATTTTGTAAAATACCAGCAATAAAGCTGCAAATAAGCAAATGTAATAACACAGTCAGTGTGATGATCTTGAAAAATGTTTAGGAATTATTAATATAAATTTTGTCTTGACGAATGTATACTATGGACAATTTCTTGGTTATCAATCATATCTACATCCCTGGACTTTTTACACATTCACATTTAAATCCAAATTTGAAACTAGAAAAACCAGTGTAAATTATAAATTGAATGTTTAATAAAACCATTAATATAACCTAAGGCAAAACCTTTCAAAGCCAGCACATATAATACATTAAAAATAACTCACTGAGAGTGGGGGAAAGAAAGTTAATTTTAAGGTACAAAAAAGAACTTTGTAGACTTCAAAACACAGATATCATCTCTATTATATCCTGACTAAATACTTTACTAATTTTGTGATAATGAAAGAATATCACTAGAGATATTGAGTTCATGTGTCACAACAATGAAAGTATTACTAAGTTTAATATACTTAGCATATATTTAATCAGGTTGAAGAAAACAGAATTCTTTCCTCTAAATACAATAGACTAAAACAAACAGCATATATTGTGAAAATAACCCTCCAGCAAGATTTACTCCAGGGAAACCTTCCTTCTGTAGGCAGCTTATCCTAGTATCTGGCTTGTAGTCTTGAAATATAATTTACAGATCAGCCTTTTAATTGGATATGATTTAAAAAAGAGTAAACTCCGGGAGTTGGTGATGGATAGGGAGGCCTGGCATGCTGTGACTCATGGGGTCGCAAAGAGTCCGACACAACTGAGTGACTGAACTGAACTGAACTGAAAAAAGTGTGCTAAACAGAACATTTCTTAAAATAATTCATTCTTCTTTAAAAACAGAACCACAAGATGAACTCTTGCTCTGAGCATATGATTAACATTCTAATAATCAATATGAGAATTAACCCTTACAAATTTTATAATGAAATACAGGGTAGGTCACCATCAACATGTAATAAATTTTGATATGTTCTTGAATAAACTCACAGTGACAAGAGGATAAACACATTTCTCTATATTCTATAATATTTACATGTCTTTTGTCTAATCTATGTTTTAGCACCTCCTTAGATTACTAGGGCTGGGGAACATGTAACCCAGTGCTAGTATACATAAAAAAACATACTGAATTAGAAATCAATTCTGTATCATCTATTTGGTTAACAGGCAGAATTATATAATCTTCATACATCAGTCAAGAATACTATTTGTATATTAAAATAAGCTATAATCTACTATAACCTGTATACAATATTTTATAAACAAATATTTGTATACAAAGTATATAATACATTTTTTATTGTATACAAAATATACCATACTTTGGCCACCTGATGCAAATACCTGACTCCTTGGAAAGGACCCTGATGCTGGGAAAGATTGAAGGCAGGAAGAAAAGGGGACGACAAAGGATGAGATGGTTGGATGGCATCACTGACTCAATGGAAATTAGTTTGCATAAGCTCCGGGAGTTGGTGATGGACAGGGAGGCCTGGCGTGCTGCGGTCCATGGTGTCACAAAGTCGGACATGACTGAGTGAACTGAACTGAGCTGAATTGATAACATACTATTCATACTGCTATATATACCATAAACTCAAATTTTCACTGTAATAGACTATACACCATAGCATATATTATACAGTGAAGGTGGCACTAATGGTAAAGAAGCCACCTGCCAATACAGGAGACCTAAGAGATGGGCTCATTCCCTGGGTTGAAAAGATTCTCTGGAGGAAGGAATAGCAACCTACTGCAGTGTTCTTTCCTGGAGAATCACATGGACAGTGGAGCCTGGAAGGGTACAGTCCACAGGGTCTCACACAGTTGGACACAACTAAAGCAAGTTAGCACGCGCACACACACACACGTACTATATACTATATATCTATAGTATGCATGTAGCATAAAGTATGCTATATACACCATTACTATATATCTTGGTGCATACACCAGTGGGATGAGTACTACTTGGGAGCATTTAGAAATGCAGAATCTCAGCCTAATTTCAGATCTACTGAAGTATAATCTGCATTTTTAACAAAGTCTTTTGGTGATTCATATGCATAATAAACTTTGAGAAGCAGAAGCATACATTCGGCAATAAAATCTTGAGCCTGCAAGGTATACTTTATTTCTCAAAAGCAAATATACAATGCTTTTTCACTGTAGTGTTCTAGGTGAGGGAGGATGATATAAAAACTATGCATGGGCATTTTTATTATACATGCAATCCTTGCAATGCACTTATCAAAATAAAACTAGTTTCTGGTTGTTGTGGGGATTATTTGTGGATATAGAGCAAAAAGCAAATTTTGATTGTGTTACTGTTATTAGTTTTGAGGTGTGGAAAATGTAAGACATGCTAAATTTTCATTGAGAAATATGTTTGAGACTGATGGTGCATGCATGCTAAGTCACTTCAGTCATATCCAACTCTGCGACCCCATCGGCTGTAGCCCATCAGGCTCCTCTGTCCATGCAACTATCCAGGCAAGAATACTGGAGTGGGTTGCTATTTCCTACTCCAGAGAGTGATGCACTTCTAGTTAAAAACATTGGGTGGAGAGGGAGGTGGGAGGGGGGATCGGGATGGGGAATACGTGTAAATCTATGGCTGATTCATATCAATGTATGACAAAACCCACTGAAATGTTGTGAAGTAATTAGCCTCCAACTAATAAAAAAAACAAAGAAACAAACAAAAAAATATGTATTTCACCTTTATTTAGAATAGCAAAATGGGAACAGCCTGTAATTGAAACTAAAAGAGAAGACAAGCTGTAAGTCACTTACACTCCAAACAAGAGAACAGTCATAGTGACTTTAGATTTTTTGCATAACTTTATAATTGCTAGCCACTCTAATTTTATTTGAGTTAGTTTGATATACTTGAATGACTTTAAATTGACTATATCACGGGCTAGCAAACCATGGCCCTCAGGCCAATTCCGGCCAGCGGCCGTTTTTAGTATTTAAGGTTTTGCTGATCTTATATGTGTTGTCTATGGCTCCTTTTGAATTACAAAAACAAACTTGAGTAGTTGAAATAGAGACTGTATGATCTCTGAAGGCTAAAATATATACTTTCCTTTACAGAAAAAAAAAATTGTTGACCTATATGAGAAATTCAAATTATCTTCATTTTAGAACATTTCCTTTTCACTGTTTCAGTATCTAAATATCTTTCCTAAATATCTGTCTTAGGTTACCTTCATAAACTTCTGATGGAACTCTACAAATGAATGATGTTTAAGGATAAAGGATATTATAGGTACATCATTGTGTCTCTAAAAATACTGTTGTGTATCTGCCATTTAAAGGATCACAAGCAAACATGTTGTTGTTCAGTTGCTAAGTTCTGTCCAACTCTTAGCAACGCCATGGACTGCTACATGCCAGGCTTCCCTGTCCTTCACTACCTCCAAGAATGTGCTCAAGTTCATGTTCATTAAGTCAGCTGATGCTATCTAACCATCTCATATTCAGCCGCCCTCTTTTTCTTTTGCCTAAATCTTTCCCAGCATCAGAGTGTTTTTCAATGAGTCAGCTTTTTGCAAAGTATTAGAGCTTCAGCTTTAGCATCAGCCCTTCTAATGAATATTCAGGGTTGATTTCTTTAGGATTGACTGATTTGATCTCCTTGCTGTCCAAGGGACTCTCAAGAGTCTTTTATAGCACTACAATTCAAAAGCACTAATTCTTTGACCTTCAGCCTCCTTTCAGATCTATATATGACTACGGGAAAAACCATAGCTTTGACCATATAGATCTTTGTCAGCAAAATGATATTTCAATTTTTAATATGCTGTCTAGGTTTGTCAGACAAGGTTCGATGCTGTAAAGAGCAATACTGCATAGGAACCTGGAATGTTAGGCCCATGACAAGGCAAATTGGAAGTGGTCAACAGGAGATGGCAAGAATGAACATCTACATTCTAGGAATCAGCGAACTAAGATGGACTGGAATGGGTGAATTAAACTCAGATGACCATTATATCTACTACTGTGGGCAGGAATCCCTTAGAAGAAATGGAGTAGCCATCATAGTCAACAAAAGAGTCCAAAATGCAGTACTTGAACACAATCTCAAAAACGACAAAATGATCTCTGTTCGTTTCCAAGGCAAACCATTCAATATCACGGTAATCCAAGTCTATGCTCCCACCAGTAATGCTTAAGAAGCTGAAGTTGTACGGTTCTATGAAAACCTACAAGACCTGCTAGAACTAATGCCCCCAAAAGATGTCCTTTTCATTACAGGGGACTAGAATGCAAAAGTAGGAAGTCAAGAAACACCTGGAGTAACAGGCAAATTTGGCCCTGGAGTACAGAATGAAGCAGGGCAAAGGCTAATAGAGTTCTGCCAAAGGAACGCACTGGTCATAGCAAACACTGTCTTCCAACAACACAAGAGAAGACTCTACACATGGACATCACCAGATGGTCAACACCAAAATCAGACTGATTATATTCTTTGCAGCCAAAAATGGAGAAGCTATATTCAGTCAGCAAAAACAAGTCTGGGAGCTGACTGTGGCTCAGATCATGAACTCCTTATTGCCAAATTCAAGAAAGTGGGGAAATTTTAAGTGGGGGAAATTGAAGAAAGTGGGGAAAACCACTAGACCATTCAGATATGACCTAAATCAAATCCCTTATGACTATACAGTGGAAGTGAGAAATAGATTTAAGGGACTAGATCTGATAGACAGAGTGCCTGATGAACTATGGACAGGGGATTATGACATTGTACAGGAGACAGGAATCAAGACAATCACCAAGCAAAAGGAAAGCAAAAAAGCAAAATGACTGTCTGAGGAGACCTTACAAATAGCTGTGAAAAGAAGAGAAGCGAAAAGCAAAGGAGAAAAGGAAAGATATTCCTATTTGAATGCAGAGTTCCAAAGAATAGCAAGGAGAGATAAGAAAGCCTACCTCAGCGATCAAAGCAAAGATACAGAGGAAAACAATAGAATGGGAAAGACTAGAGATCTCTTCAAGAAAATTAGAGATACCAAGGGAACATTTCATGCAAAGATGGGCTCAAAAAAGGACAGAAGAAATGCTAGGGACCTAACAGAAGCAGAAGATATTAAGAAGAGGTAGCAATAATACACAGAAGAATTGTACAAAAAAGATCTTCATGACCCAGATAATCACAATGATGTGATCACTCATCTAGAGCCAGACATCCTGGAATGTGAAATCAAGTGGGTCTTAGGAATCATCACTATGAACAAAGCTAGTGGAGGTGATGGAATTCCAGTTGAGCTATTTCAAATCCTAAAAGATGATGCTGTGAAAGTGCTGCACTCATATGTCAGCAAATATGGAAAATTCAGCAGTGGATACAGGACGGGAAAAGTTCAGTTTTCATTCCAATCCCAAAGAATGCTCAAACTGCTGCACAATTGGACTCATCTCACATGCTAGTAAAATAATGCTCAAAATTCTCCAAGCCAGGCTTCAGCAATATGTGAACCATGAACTGCCAGATGTTCAAGCTGTTTTAAAGAAGGCAGAAGAACCAGAGATCAAATTGCCAACATCCGGTGGATCAACAAAAAAGCAAGAGAGTTCCAGAAAAACATCTATTTCTGCTTTATTGACTATGCCAAAGCCTTTGACTGTGTGCATCACGATAAACTGTGGAAAATTCTGAAAGAGATGGGAATACCAGACCACCTGACCTGCCTCTTGAGAAACCTGTATGCAGGTCAGGAAGCAACAGTTAGAACTGGACATGGAACAACAGACTGGTTCCAAAGCGGAGAAGGAGTACGTCAAGGCTGTATATTGTCACCCTGCTTATTTAACTTATATGCACAGTACATCATGAGAAACGCTGGGCTGGAGGAATCACAAGCTGGATTCAAGATTGCTGGGAGAAATATCAATAACCTCAGATACGCAGATGACACCACCCTTATGTAAGAAAGTGAAGAAGAATCAAAGGGCTTCTTGATGACAGTGAAAGAGGAGAGTGAAAATTTGGCTTAAAGTTCAACATTCAGAAAACTAAGATCATGGCATCCGGTCCCATCACTTCATGGCAAATAGATGGGGAAACAGTGGAAACAGTGATTGACCTTATTTTTCTGGGCTCCAAAATCACTGCAGATAGTTATTGCAGCCATGAAATTAAAAGACGCTTACTCCTTCGAAGGAAAGTTACGACCAACCTAGACAGCATATTAAAAAGCAGAGACATTACTTTGTCAACAAAGGTCCGTCTATTCAAGGCTATGGTTTATCCAGTGGTCATGTATGGATGTGAGAGTTGGACTATAAAGAAAGCTGAGCGCTGAAGAATTGATGCTTTTGAACTGTGGTGTTGGAGAAGACTTGAGAGTCTCTTGCACTTCAAGGAGATCCAACCAGTCCATCCTAACGGAAATCACTTCTGGGTGTTCATTGGAAGGACTGATGTTGAAGCTGAAACTGCAATACTTTGGCCACCTGATGCAAAGAGCTGACTCATTGGAAAAGGCCCTGATGCTGCAAAAGATTGAGGGCAGGAGGAGAAGGGGACAACAGACGATGAGATGGTTGGATGACATCACTGACTCAATGGAATGGGTTTGGGTGGACTCCGTGAGTTGGTGATGGACAGGGAGGCCTGGCGTGTTGTGGTTCATGGGGTCGCAAAGAGTCAGACATGACTAAGTGACTGTACTATACTCAACTAGGTTTGCCATAGCTTTTCTTCCAAGGTGCAAGTGTCTTAATATCATGGCTGCAGTCACCCTCTGCAGTGATTTTGGAACCCAAGAAAATAAAATTTGTCACTGTTTCCAATTTTTCTCCATCTATTTGCCATGAAGTGTTGGGATTGGATGTCATCATCTTATTTTTTTGAATGCTGACTTTTAAGCCACCTTTTTCACTCTGCTCTTTCACCCTCATCAGAAGCTCTTTAGTTCTTCTTCACTTTAGGCCATTAGAATGGCATCATCTGCATATCTGAGGTTGTTGCTATCTCTCCTGGCAATCTTGATTCCAGCCTGTGATTCATCTAGGTCTCATTTCACATGGTATACATGATATACTCTGCATAAAATTTAAATGAGCAGGGTACAGCCTTGGTGTATACTCCTTTCCCAATTTGGAACCAGTCTGTTATTCCATGTCAGGTTCTAACTGTTGCTTCTTGAACTGCATGCATGTTTCTCAGGAGGCAGGTAAGGTGGTCTGGTATTCCCATCTCTTTAAGAATTTTCCACAGTTTGTTGTGATCCATACAAAGGCTTTCGAGTAGTAAATGAAACAGCTGTTTTTCTGGAATTCCCTTGCTTTTTCTATGATCCAATGGATGTTGGCAATTTAATCTTTGGTTCCTCTGCCTTTTCTAAATCCAGTTTGTACATCTGGAAGTTCTTGGTTCACGCACTGCTGAAGTCTAGCTTGAAGGATTTTCAGCATTACCATGCTAGCCTGTGAAACGAGTGCAACTGGATGGTAGTTTGAACATTCTTTAGCATTATGTTTCTTTGGGATTAGAATGAAAACTGACCTTTCTAGTCCTGTGGTCACTGAGGAGTTTTCCAAATTTGCTGACATACTGAGTACAACACTTTAACAGCATCATCTTTAGGACTCATGTGTGTATGTATACATATATATATATATATACATTTGTGACAAATATTTAAGAATACATTTATTGTTTTGTCATGCTTGCTGACATGAACATCCTGGTTTCTCTCCTGGACTCATGTCCCAGTAGGTATTTCCATGATTGGGGATCACTGATATGCTATGTAGAAAAGGATAGAGAAGGACTTTTTTTTTTCTGTACTCTCATAATTGTATAAAAAGTAAACTGATATGTAGAACCAAGGAAGTAAATTGGTGATTACCTGGAATCCATTTAGACAGGAGAATGTGCCTTAAAAAAGCATCTTTGCAGGTGATGGAAATTCTCTATGTCTTGGTTAATATGGTAGTGTCATTGGCGTAAGCAGTTGTTAAAAACCCAGATAACAGTTCATTTTAATTGTTGCATTCTATTTTATGCATTGTCTCTTCATAAAATTAATAAGAAAAAATGAACTTCACTGTTTCATATGCACTTCAAAGTAATGCATACTATTCTAAGTTTCTGAGTACAGTTCTCTAAATAAAAAAATGTATTTGTTTCTTATATACTCTCAGTGCTGTATATCATATATATTTCCTGATTTATTTCTCCTTATTCTGCATTGCTATATGTAAATTCACCTTTATAATTGAGGATTCAATTACCAATGCTTTTATTACAGTTGACCCTTGAACAACATTGATGTGTTTGAACTCCAGGGAACTCTGATAGTGGAAAATCATACAGATTATTAAGGTAATTTATACAATTCTATGCTTTTATACTTTATAGTCTCTTTATTTCATGATTATATGTTCCTTATGTTCCTCTCTCCACTTGCTTATATTGGAATGTTTTTAAAATTATAATTTTTTCTATATATTTTGTATATATGTTGTTTTATGATCATTGTTAAAATTGATGTGGAAATTCAATTCACCATTGTTTTATAAAATATAAAACATGTATTATAAAAATTGATTTTTTCCATAAATATTCACTTAGAATTTCCTACATATTTATTGTTATTATTGCTCTTCATTTTCCCCTTCATCTTGAAGCCTCACTGCTGATCATTTTCATTCTAATCAATAATTACTTTATTATTTCCTAGATTATATTGGTTGTTGCTTATCATCTCAAGTGTTGTGGGGCTTATGTTGATGTTGATGTTTTTATTATTGGTTTCTTTACTTAATCATTACTTAACCTTAGAGTATATTCTACTCAGTGCAGAATTTGATGTTAGTGATAGAAACATATTTGAAGATACAATTTCATTATCTTCTGTATTTCATTTTATTCTATTGCAAAGTAGTCTGCCATTTTCAATTGGGAAAGTAGTTATAAGAAATAAGTAATTTTTTCTTTTTTACTTTTGACTACTACCTAGAATGTATTTTAGTCTTGACCACAGTTTTTCCTACTTAGTGCTTAGTCATGCTTTTCTTCATTTTTTTTTTTTCCCCTCTGTTGGATTTCTTAGTGGTTGTTTAAACTATAACTTATTGTGGTTTCTTCTGGAATATCATCAGCCACTATCTCTTCAGATGTATTTTCTGCCTTATTATTTCTACCATCCTCTGACATTTAAACCACACATGTATTAGCTATTTCACAAGGTTTTGCTTGATTTTTTATATTTTATTTATTTTCCATCATTTGCCACTTTTGGGCTTGTTATCCTGATAAATCTCTTTAAGATTATGAATTTGAAATACGCCACTTCACCAATTAGTTCTTCAATTGTGCATCATCTGTCATTAAAGGCATTCACTCTGTTGTTAATGTAATCATTTGTATTTTCATTTATGGTCTTCTCTAATGGTAAAGCATTCACTGAAATTCAGGAGAGAAGACACAGATTTGATGCCAGAGTAAAGAGGATCCCCTGGAGAAGGAAATGGCAACCCACTCCAGTAATCCCGCTTGGGAAATCCCAGGGACAAAGGAGCCTGGTAGGCTACAGCCCATGGGGTCACAAGAGTCAGACACGACTTATCAACTAACTAAACCACCACCACAATTTTCAGTTATATGATTTATTTATTTCTATTATATATATTTTCAATTATTTGTTATAATCTCTATTGTGTAGGTTAATTTCTTATCATATTAATTGTAATTAACTTTCATGACTGGCAACACCAATATTTAGAATTATTATGAATTTGTTCTATTTTGTTTTTTCCCTTTTTGAAATTATTTTCCAATAGATTATTTTCTTATAAAAAATAGAATTCCAGACCACAGGAAAGAAAAATTCAAAATAATGTAAAATTCTAGATGATCCTAATTTTCACAAGTGTTTTTAATTTCACGAGGCAGTTAGAATTAAGGCAGATATTTTTAATGGACTCAGGTATTAAGACGTTTGACTCTGGATTCAGTTATTGTGGGGGGGTGGTCTATTTCCAAATCCCTACTACTCATAGGGTATGGATCCTAAGGTCACTTATAAAAGCCTGGTGTATTTACCTAAGCCCTCCAAATTAGTGCCACAGATGAAAGCTCTAACCACTTACTCATCCTCTTAGTTAACAATTTTTCTGCTGGGATCTGCAATTACCTTGAGAGGAAAAGAAGCTTTATATACCAAATTAAGTTGTTTTTTTTTTTTTTTTAACTCTCCTCTCTTTCCAGATACTGGCTCTTATTGCTTTTGACCTCTCTAAATCCTAACAAACAATATATCTGTGTTATGTCCAACTTTCTGGGTTATTCTCTATGAGAATATTGACCTGAAAAAAAAATGTCCTACCCATTGCCTAATGCAGAATTTCTTAAAATTTCATCTTATTCATAATCTATCATTCATATTAGTAACTGTATTTATTACTGGCTTAATGCTGCTACTAAGTCACTTCAGTCATGTCCGACTCTGTGCGATCCCATGGACGGCAGCTCACCAGGCTCCCCCTTCCCTGGGATTCTCCAGGCAAGAACACTGGAGTGGGTTGCCATTTCCTTCTCCAATGCATGAAAGTGAAAAGTGAAAGTGAAGTCACTCAGTCATGTCCGACTCTTAGTGACCCCATGGACTGCAGCCTACCTGACTCCTCTGTCCATGGGATTTTCCAGGCAAGAGTACTGGAGTGGGGTGCCATTGCCTTCTCTGACTGGCTTAATGACCTGGGTTTAAATAGTCTTTACTTTTTATATCATTATAAACATTAAGAAAGGGATTTACAATATGGTGTAAATTAAAGAATATTTAACTAAAAGTTATTTCTCTCACAATTTTACTTAAGTTAAAACTCCTAAAATGAGACACCCATTTCCCACTTAGTATTGCTCCTTAAGACTTGCTAGTCATATTATTCCATTTTGTATTTATCTCATAGGATTATTATTGTGTTGTATGGTTTACACAAAATGTGAAACATATTACAAATTTTAAAATGGGTGTTATAAATATAATTGTTTAAGGTTATTGTCACTTCATAGTGCCTTTAAATACCTTGTTGGGATCTATGGTTATAGCAGAATGGAAGTAAATGCAACTTTATTTCTATTTGCATCATGATTATGTGAGACACTCTTGGTAGATTTCTACCTTCCTTTGAAATAGGAAAAAGCACAATAAAAATTAGAAGAAAATGCTATTAAGTATTATACAGTTTTTTTCTACACCTCCTGATTGAATCAGGAAGTATATATTGAAAGAGCTTTGGCACTAACAGCATACAGGATTTAAAATGCATCAGATATCATTATAGAAGCTAGCACGTTGGTTATCAAATAAAAATGTTGAACAATGAAATATCTATATTCTATTTGATGTGATAATAAAAGTTCCTACTGTTCTTGGAAAATAATTATTTTCCCTTGCCAAGATAAAATGTAACCACTGAAACTAGTTTATATTCATTTCATAAATCAATGACAATTCATTTCAATGAGCACTTCTGTAAGTCAGCCAATAAGCAACACCAACAATCTATTAAATATACTTCTACAGATAAAGGTCAACCATTCCTAAACACTTCCATTTCTGAAAGTCTGCCAATCCCTGAACTTCATTCATGCTTCTCCAAGCCCTATAGAAGATCAGCATTTTTGATGTGCTCAAAGACTGGAACTTACAAGCACAGCTTTTTCCCTTTATAATCAAACAATACATTTTGCTTGTTTCAGATATTCGAGCATCAACAATAAAAGGCTTCACTAATATTTTGTTTTGTTTTGAAGACCATCTTTTTGTAATTTTCTTCTGAAGAAAAAAAGGTGCCCAGAAGTTCTTTCATGTCCCAATAGTCCTTCAAATTCGGTGTCAATGAGTCTTTTCAACAACATGAACTTTGATTTGTTTCAATAACATTTTGTTTACTTTATACTGTTATCCTATAATTTACAACCAAA
Source organism: Dama dama (assembly GCF_033118175.1). Taxonomy (NCBI): domain Eukaryota; kingdom Metazoa; phylum Chordata; class Mammalia; order Artiodactyla; family Cervidae; genus Dama; species Dama dama. The sequence goes on along the minus strand of NC_083710.1, from coordinate 62,572,527 downwards.
TAAGTCTTTCTATAATGTAATTAGATCCCTAGATCAGAGAACACTATCTGTAAATAGTTTTGGTATTAATCTGTTTATTCTTTCATTTATTTCTTTATCCTTGCTTTTCTTATACTTTATTTCACGAGATTTTTAGATTCACAAAGAAAAGGAAAAAAAAAGTAAAGTTAGTACAAAGAATTTTCACACACTCCACACTGAGTTTCCTTATTAGCAACATCTTATATTAGTATGGCATATTTGTTACAATTAATGAATATATTGTCATTGTTTAGTGGCTAAGTCATGTCTGACTCTTTGTGACCCTATTACAGCACTCCAGGTTTCCCTGTCCTTCACCATCTTCCAGAGTTTGTTCAAACTTATGTCCATTTAGTTGGCAATGCTATCCAATCATCTCATCTTCTGTCACCTCTTTCTCCTCCTGCCCTCAATCTCCCCCAGCATTAAAATCTTTTCCAATGTGTTGGCTCTTCACATTAGGGCGTCAGAATACTGGAGTTTCAGCTTCAGCACCAGTCCTTCAATAAATATTAAGGGTTGATTTCCTTTAGGATTGACTGGTTTGATCTCCTTGCAGTCCAAGGGACTCTCAAGAGTCTTCTCCTGCCCACAATATGAAAGCATCAATTCTTTGGAGCTCAGCTTTCGTTATGGTCCAACTCTCACATCCATACATGACTACTGGAAAAACCATAGCTTTGACTTTAAGGGACCTCTGTCTGCAAAGAGATGTCTTTTCAATATGCTGTCTAGGTTTGTCACAGCTTTCCTTCCAAGGAACAAATGTCTTTTAATTTCAAAGCTGCAGTCACCATGTGCAGTGATTTTGGAGCCCAAGAAAGTAAAATCTGTCACTGCTTCCCCTTTTTCTCCTATTTGCCATGAAGTGATGGGACTGGATTCCATGACCTTTGTTTTTTGAACGCTGAGTTTTAGGCCAGCTTTTTAATCCTCCTCTTTAGCCCTCATCAAGAGACTCTTTAGTTCCTCTTAGCTTTCTGTCCTTAGGATGGTATCATCTGCATATCTGAGGTTGTTGATATTTCTCCTGGCAATCTTGATTCCACCTTGGGAATCATCCAGCCCAGCATTTCCCATGATGTACTCTACATGTAAGTTAAATAATCATGGTGACAATATACAGCCTTGATGTATACTCCTTTCCCAATTGTGAACCAGTTCATTGTATCATGTCTGGTTCTGTTACTTCTTGATCTGCATACAGGTTTCTCAGGAGACAGGTAAAGTGGTCTGGTGAATCTCTTTAAGAATTTTCCACAGTTTGTTTTGATCCATGCAGTCAAAAGCTTTAGCATAGACAATGAAGCAGAAGTAGGTGTTTTTATATATAGATACATTACTAATCATTATTTCCATACTTTACTCAAACGTTCTTACTTCTTACCTAATATATATTTTGCTTCCATATCCCATCTAAGATACCAGATTTTATATTATATGTAATTTTACATTATACTATTTATTCCTAGGATACTCTTGTTTGTGACAGTTGATGCTTCTTTTTTATTTGTCCTAATTGTACAAAATCTCATCTCCTTTGTTTGGTTTAGCATTTAATTATCTTGTCTCTGTTGAGTTTTTGAGGAAGTTCTTCATAAGAATGGATTAACGCATAGATCTGATAAGTCTCATATCTAAGTCAGCACAAAAGCCCAATATTTTAATTGTATTTGCTAATTCACACAAAGATAATTGCTTAAACTTTGCCTTGGATTCCTCAACAGAAATTCCAGAGTATTCTCTCACTTGAGAAGTCACATCTGGGTCATTTTGCTTAGTCTAAATTCTGAGATCAATGATAGTTGAGAAATTAATTCTAATATTGATTCTTTCCTCTGCTTAGCTGGGAAATGGAAAACCCTTTTATAAGTATACATGTTAGAACTGTAGTGGCTTCCATCCTTTGTGTCATGGTTTCATCTATAAGAAAGCTGAAATCTACTATACATAGAGACAAAATTGTTTTCCTAAATATACTCTCAATTAAAGCTTAGCTTCTTTACTTACCTTCCTGTTACTGACCAAGTATTACTAAAAATTAAATAGGATGACAATATGGAAGTTTTTTGCCATGTTAAAAATATCACTTAACAACTTTAGAAAGGAGAGAAAGTAAAATGAAATAAACAATCTGATCAACTTCCTATGATCTATGTCCTGAGGTCTCAAAATATCCTCTCTTCATTACGCTGTATGATGTCCAAATAAAATAATTCACACTAAAACCAATTTAAATGTACACATTTTAAATTCTGCCTAACTCAGTCTTTTTTTTGTTTTTCATTCTACCAGCCACATAAATCTCTTTTTTTTTCTCTCCTTCTCTAGATCTCTGTAAATGAGCCATCCATCCATTAATTTTTGTTCTAAGGAGAAGGACAGTCTTACTGCACATACTCCATTAGGAATTCTGGACTAAATGTTGGATCTATATAAGCTGCATTTAAACCTTGGCCTATAGCCAAGTCAAGGTCAATGATTAAAGATTTTCTTAAACTTCAGGAAGACAGACAGAAATTTCCTTCTGAATTAAGGATTTTGTTAATGCTTATTTAATCAAATAGCTCACTTAATTGTTAATGCCTGAGAGGGAAATGTTGTTAAAAGCAGCTGAGTACAAAAAGCCAGTACAGGATTTTAAATAGCATAGCTGTTCATAATTCAAATAAATGTTCTTGAAAAGTATGATATGTACTATGTAATGCTGTTTCAGAAACCTTTCCATTAAGGGTACATGAGGCAGAGATTTTAACTTGTAAAGGAAATATAGAAGAGGCAATAAATCACTGAAATTTGACTTTAGAGAAAATGGTTTTTTTTTTCTTTTTTTTAAATGCTGAGTGAACATCTACACTTAGAAAGGAAGCTTCTCTTTAAAATAGATATACAGAAAGAAAAAACGGAATTGGAAATTGACTTTTAAAACATATGGCTGAACACTTTAAAGGAATAGTGGAGATTAAACAAACAAAATCAGAACAAATTTGTGACTTATCAGACAAAATAATTGGTCTCCAAATAAAGAGACTACAGAGGGGTCTTCCCTTAGCTATCAATTTTGAATTTATTAAGAGGGGTCCCTTAGAATATGCAACCCTCCGGACAACCCAAATCCTCCAATATTCAAGTCCTTTACGTAAAATGACTTAGTTCATCGGGCCCTTCTGTATCCATGGATTCTGTGTCTGTAGATGCAACCAACCATGAATACATCTGTGGTTGGTTGAATCTGAGGATGTGGAATCCAGATACAGAGAGCTGGCTGAGGTAGCCTCGAACAAGCTAAAGATATACAAAGCTAAAGCAGTTAGCTAGCTGCATTTCCTCTATCTCAGTCAATGATGGACATGTTTAATTAACAAAATAATATTTGACTCATTTATTTAAAACGTTTGTTGCATTTTCTTCAAAAAGATAACTTATTTTTATTTGCAGGGTAAATGCTCCATGAAGAGAGTAATTCTGAGTCTTTGGCACCTTACACTCTAATTATTTTGTTTAAAGAAAAGTGTGTAAGTTACACAGAACACAACATGCTTGTTACTCGTAGATGAAAATTTCCTGAAAGTTCATGTTTCTTAGCGTAGTCACTGGACCTTATTTTTCTTATACTTAGTATCTTTGTCTCGTTTTAATATGATGGATTTCACAATTTTATCATTATATTGTCACTATTATATACAATTATACTTTTAAAATATTTTAAATATATATCATAGCTTTTATTACCAAGTCACAAGCCTAAGATTAAAAATCACAACATTACTGCATTTTGTGGTTAGGAATTAGCTGTGATATTCAAAGGTTGTACCATCTTAGACACACCACTTCATATCTCTGTTTCTTAAACTCTTTATTCAAAAACTAACAAAAATAGTAGTTAGTGTTGTGAACACCAACAACTCCTTATAGTCAAAGGATGCCAAAGAAAGCCTGGTATCCTTAATCAATCAATCAGTCATTTAGTTCAGTTCAGTCCCTTAGTCGTGTCCAATTCTTTGTGACCCCATGAACCACAGCATGCCAGCCCTCCCTGTCCATCACCAACTCCCAGAATTTACCCAAACTCATGTCCATCCAGTTGGTGATGCCATCCAGCCATTTCATCCTCTGTCATCCCCTTCTTCTCCTGCCTTCAATCTTTCCCAGCATCAGGGTCTTTTCAAATGAGTCAGCTCTTTGCATCAGGTGGCCAAAGTATTGGAATCTCAGCTTCAACATCAGTCCTTCCAATGAACATCCAGCACTGAGCTCCTTTAGGATGGACTGGTTGGATCTCCTTGCATTCCAAGGGACTCTCAAGAGTCTTCTCCAACACTGCAGTTCAAAAGCATCAATTCTTCAGTGCTCAGCTTTCTTTATAGTCCAACTCTCACATCCATACATGACTACTGGAAAAACCATAGCCTTGACTAGACGGACCTTTGTTGACAATGTAATGTCTCTGCTTTTTAATATGCTGTCTAGGTTAGTCATAACTTTCCTTCCAAGCAGTAAGCGTCTTTTAATTTCATGGCTGCAGTCACCATCTGCAGTAATTTTGGAGCCCAAAAAAATAAAGTCAGCCACTGTTTCCCCATCTATTTCCCATGAAGTGATGGGACCAGATGCCATGATCTTAGTTTTCTGAATGTTGAGCTTCAAGCCAAAATTTTAATTGGAGCACAGTAATATTATTTGTAAGACAGCAACCTAAATTACAAAGATTGAGGACTCATTAATGCTTCTAATCACACTAATTGCTGTTAATTTTACTAAACTTTCAAATACATCTTCCATCACTTTCAGACTGCCAAAATGTAAACTAGTCTCAGTTTAGATGTGCTTCATTTTGAGGAGATATCTACATCTATATATAGATCTATATATGTGAGAAAGATATCTATCATTATCTATCTGTGTAACATCTTTTATCCATTAATCTGTTGGTGTACTCTTAGGTTGCTTCCATATCTTGCCTATTGTAAGTAATGCTGCCATGCACATAGGGTACATGTCTTTTCAAATTAGTTTTGTTTTCTTCAGATACACAGGTCACAATAGAATTTCTGGATCATAAGTGAATCTTTTTTGTTGTTGTTTTTTGAAGAAACTCCATACTGTTTTCCACAGTGACTGCACAAATTTACAATGTCACCCACAGTGTACAAGAGTTCCATTTTCTCTGTATCTTCACTAACATTTGTTATGGGTCATTTTAGCCATTTTTGAGAAGAAATTGAGTAACAAGTTTAACTTTGCCCTAATAATATAAAAGCTATGATGTGTACCAAAAAGTTATCTGAAAACAATGATACTCTTTCAAATAAGTTCTCAGACAGTCTGTAGGTTCTCATACAGTCTATACTGGTTCTCTATCTCCACAATTTATTTTCTAAGTGTCTTTAAATTCTTAAGTAATGGGCATGTTTCAGGGACAATTTTAAGGGCATTTCCAGCACTAATTAAATTTTGAGTAGTAGAGTTACGTCAAAGAAACAATTATGTCAAAGGAAATCAGAATTAGAGTACATTTGAATTTAGTGAATGCTTGTTCAAAGGACAATAGAAACTGTACTTGTGCTTTTAAGAACCTTTTGTTTCCTTTTAAGAACCGTTTGCTTGCATTTTAGTTTGCTCTCTTGATCCCTTAAGTTGGCCAAATGAAAAACTATTATACTTGTCTCAAATGTTAAGAAAGGCTTATGTAACTAATCAAATCAAATTTGCCCAGAAAATGCCAAGATGTCTTGAATGTATACCCCACGAAATTGTTCTCCAAGATGCCAACATATTTAGTCATATTCATGTTCAAGTATTTTAAACTCATAAGGATACTTTTTATTACAAATACAGTGATATTTTAAAATAAATGAAATATATAAAATAATTTAAGCTTATTTTCAATAGTTCGTGTGAAATTCTTATTACAACAAACAACTAAAAAACTGTAATTAAGAAAACCAATACACCTGATTTTTAGCCAGAGAAAATATTTTGCACATCTCCTTGTGGTTTATTTTTACCCTGTATCTGAATTTTAGCTGGTGAAATACAAATATATTTCTTCTCTCATTTATATGTGAAACTCTTGTAACATAAGGATAGGCTCCTTTTCAAGAAAAAGTGGACCTAGTAATTAAAAGTCATGCTTTGATAATGGTAGATCCACTGTAATAAATGTGAAATATAATATCTTATTTTAGACTCTTGCTTTAGACTTTTTGTTTTGGTACAGAGAGGTGAAATATTGTTATATTAATAGAATTTAGAGATTTTATAATCTGTGTTTTAATGGCCATGGAATATTAGGAGGGAAGATTTCTTACTGTAAATTTGGAGAAAAGTATTCCTTGCTAACCAAATCCTAGGTGGAGTGAATTTCTCTTTTTTTTTTTCCTCTTCTCTTCTCTCCCATCCTCTTTTTTTCTCTCTCAGTATCCTTGTCTCTTTTTGGCTTTATTCTATTTTTATTCTAGATCAAACTTCTACATAAATTGAGTCTTTTTTCTTGAATCATGGCTTACATTCTATTTCTTGCCAACTTTCAAATCCCTCTCTCAACACTGTACAGAGTTTCCATGGAAGCTATTATTTTAGGTGAAATTTCCATTCTAGATTCTATCCTCCTCATGGTCATTTGCTTATACTTATTATTACAGGTCACCCAGAAGATGTTTGTTATATTTAATTCAGGATTTCAGATGTCTTGATTAGGGGAAGTTTTTTCATATTATTGAGTAAAATTTTCATATCTGTGAAGAAAATAACATTCTAATGTTATAATTTCAGGCATCTGAATGGTTATTGAGGGAGATATTTTATGCAAAACAATTCAAATCGCATTTAATGCTGAAACTCTTCTATAAAGCTGAAGACTAGCAGTTTTATTTTTTCATAGCTTGTTATGAAAAGGAAAGAAAATTTATTTCTAACTCAGTTTTTGTTCTGATTGGCATTATATCATGTCCTTACTGCTTTGTGGAAGCTAGCTAAAGTTGCTGAAACATTACTTTATTAATATGTAAAATGGCATTTTTTCTTTGTTGGAAAATAAGAATTAGATATATTATCCCTTTTTAATTCTCTAGCACTTAGTTTTCACCATTATATAGACTAGGAAATTTGGCTAGGCTAAGTACTCGCATACAATTTAAAGTTAGCATTTTAAAATAGCTGACAAGATTTCCATCACATTATGCTCTCTGTCTCATAGTTTCTTCTTCACTGGAAATTTAAAATTTATTCCACCATTTCTGCATAATAGTGGCACCTGCACCTGATAATTTAAGATCTAGAGTCAAAAGAATATAACTGCCTTGCTCAGGGACACATAGTAAATCAATGGTAGAATCAGTAGTAAATGGATCCCTTGGTCACAAATAACCACTCTTTCCTACAGGAACATAAAGTTAATGTAAATTAAACTTTAGTCAGTCTAAATAATAAAAAAGCTTTAAAATCCAATGTGTTTTAAAACAGCTGAGCCAAGTAGAAGAGGCTATTGAAACAAAATCATATTACCTCTTTTTTTTTTTTTATTATTATTATTTTTTTTTGTCATACATTGATATGAATCAGCCATAGATTTATTTTATTCCAGGAATAAGTGTGGCATTATTCCTAATTAAAGCATACTATTTTCATTGTAGAGAATAAACAAAAGCTCACATATTTTATTAGCAGGATTAAAAATTAAACACATTTTAATAATCCTTGTATAATTTAAAATTACATCTTTATTAAAAATCATACTTCCCCTTCTGATTAAGTCAAGCTTTAACAATTTTTTTTTACTCTGGTATTTAAATAAATATTATTCAATTATTGTTTTATGTATTTAGAATTATCTAAAATTTTAAGCTGTTTTTATAGTTACTTATAAATGTTGACTTTTTCAAAGTCTATAATGAAGAAAACATGCCAAGAAAAGTTGCTTGTTATTCACTATCAATATTTGGTTTTAAACCTTTATTTAAACTCTTGTAGATGACATGGGTTAGACCTTATTGAACTTTCAATGGCTCTGTTTATGCCATTGAAATAAGGACTTGATTAAAGACTTGTCAGTTATTTATATTATAAAGATTATAGCAAAAATGCTTCTCTTCGAACCAACAGAGAGACCCCCTTACTTAGCATATAAGTTGTTAGAAAAAAGGTTTCAAAAGGACAGGAGGGCGTCATCCTTTCCAAGAAGAGAAAGGACTCTCTTCTGGGTAGCCTATCCCTTCTCCAGGAGATCTTGCCAACTCAGGAGTCGAACAGAGGTCTCCTGCATTGCAGGCAGATTCTTTACCAACTGAGCTATCATGGAAGCCCTCCAAAAAGAGAAGACCACAGTAAATGCTCTACAGGTAAAACATCCTCATGCTTCCATCACTATCTTAACTAATGCAGTCTTGTTTTGCAAAGGTTTATGAGCATTTGCACTAGGCCAAGGTGGGTCTCAGGGGCTCAGAATTCTCATCAGCTGCAGAGGCAGCTATGAATGGTCAGCTGACATCCCAATAAAATTCCCATGATGATGAGAGATGAGAGACAAGGCTGGGCTTTCCAAGAGAAGATGCAGATTTCCATGAGCCATAAAGGACAAGGAGAATGTAGCTGTTTACATATCTCATCTGTTAATGGATTGCACTTTTGAATCATTTTTCTATATTCTTTTGAAATATAGCTTGCTTATATTAGCAGATATATTATAACCACTTAAAGACACCTTAAATTTCAGCCTTTGAAACTGGCAGCATTTTTCCTACCCATCATGTTATACCTCTGAGTATAGAAGAAGCAAAATTCTCTTAGTGATCCTCTTAGGATACTCAGATTCTCTGGTATCATGGAGAGGAACTGGCATCCATGCATCATGCTATGTTCTTATCCTAATGTTCTAGCTTTCTGAAGCATAATTATACTGTATCTATTCTATTTCCCAGCTGTACTAAAAAGAAGAATGATATTCCTGAAGTGATATGTTGATTCTGTCAAGACATTTACTTTTCTGATATCTCTCATGGTCTTTAACTGCCTCAAATAAAATAAAAACTTTAACAAAAGACAAGAAAGGCTCTTTGTTAAATTATTTACTAAAATACTCACATTTTTAATCTTTTCTGGTCATATCACTTAACTTCAGCTCAATAAATATCATTACTTATGCACACTTTATTTCCTATTATATATTTACAAAGCTCAACTCTGTACTGGACATTTTCAAAATTTTACTTGAATGTCACTTTATTTGAGAAACTTAAATTTTAACACAACCTTTCTGAAAGCATGTCTCTGTTCCAATAATGGCATACTTGTTTTTTGTCAGCAAAGTAAATTTATCTGGAATTGTATTTCTTCCCCCTCAAGTCAGAAACATAACATCTAGTTAACATTTTATTAATGTATATCCAGAATTTTCCTTATTTTCAAGTTTTTAAGGTGATTCCAGAGCAGTGAACTCAATTAGGGAACTTAAAGGCCATGTATCATTCTAGATATTCTAGAATGAGTAAACATATGTCACTTAATTAATAAAGTTGCTCCTGGCAAGCTTATTTGCCAATCCATATGTAATTCTTACACAGAAAGAATGAAAACCACAACCATTAAAAAAAAAAAAACCTAATCAAACTGATCACATGAACCACAGCCTTGTTTAACTCAATGAAACTATAAGCCATTCCATGTAGAGCCACCCAAGATGAATAGGTCTTGGTGGAGGGTTCTGACAAAATGTGGTCCACTGGAGAAGGGAATGGAAAATCATGTCAGTATTCTTGCCTTGAGAACCCCATGAAGAGTATGAAAAGGGAAAAAGATATGACACTGAAAGATGAACTCCCCAGGTTGGTAGGTGCCCAATATGCTACTTGAGAAGAGTGGAGAAATAACTCCAGAAAGAATGAAGAGACTGAGTCAAAGCAAAAATAATGCCCAGACGTGGATGTGATAGGTGATGGAAGTCAAGTCCAATGCTGTAAAGAACAGTATTGCATAGGAACCTGGAATGTTAGGTCCATGAATAAAGGCAAATTAGAAGTGGCCAAACAGGAGATGGCAAGAATGAACGTCAACATTTTAGGTATCAGTGAACTAAAATGGACTGGAGTGGGTGAATTTACTCAGATGATGATTATGTCTACTACTGTGGGCAAGAATCCCTTAGAAGAAATGGAGTAGCCATCATAGTCAACAAAAGAGTCCGAAATGCAGCACTTGGAGGCAATCTCAAAAATGACAGAGTGATCTCTGTTCATTTCCAAGGCAAAACATTCAAATTCGTGGTAATCCAAGTCTATGCCCCCATCAGTAATGCTGAAAAAGCAGAAGTTGAATAGTTCTATGAAGATCTATAAGACCTTCTAGAACTAATACCCAAAAAAGATGTCCTTTTCATTATAGAGAACTGGAATGCAAAATTAGGAAGTCAAGAAACACCTGGAGTAACAGGCAAATTTGGCCTTGGAGTACAGAATGAAGCAGGACAAAGGCTAATAGAGTTTTTTCAAGAGAACACACTGGTCATATCAAACACCCTCTTCAAAACACAAGAGAAGACTCTACACATGGACCTCACCAGATGATCAATACCAAAATCAGATTGATTCTATTCTTTGCAGTCAAAGATAGAGAAGCTCTATACAGTCAGTAAAAACAAGACCAGGAGCTGACTGTGGCTCAGAACATGAACTTATTGAAAAACTTAGACTTAAATTGGATATGGTAGGGAAAATCACTAGACCATTCAGTTCAGTTCAGTCACTCAGTTGTGACTGACACTTTGCAACCCCATGGACTGCAGCACGCCAGGCCTCCCTGTCCATCACCAACTCCCAGAGTTTACTCAAACTAATGTCTATTGAGTAGGTGATGCCATCCAGCCATCTCATCCTCTGTTGTCCCCTTCTCCTCCTGCCTTCAATCGTTCCCTGCATTAGGGTCTTTTCCAATGAGTCAGCTCTTCACATCAGGTGGCCAAAGTATTGGAGTTTCAGCTTCAACATTATTCCTTCCAGTGAACATTCAGGACTGATTTCCTTTAGAATGGACTAGTTGGATCTCCTTGCAGTCCAAGGGACTCTCAAGAGTCTTCTCTAACACCACAATTCAAAAGCATCAATTCTTTGGTGCTCAGCTTTCTTTATAGTCCAAATCTCACATCCATACATGACTATTGGAAAAACCATAGCCTTAACTAGATGGACCTTGGTTGGCAAAGTAAGGTCTCTGCTTTTAATATGCTGTTTAGGTCAGACCTTTCAGGTATGACCTAAATCAAATCCCTTACTATTACACAGTAGATGTGACAAATAGATTCAAGGGATTAGATCTAATAGACAGAGTGCCTGAAGAACTATAGACAGAGGTGTGTGGTCACTGTGCAGTGATCAAGATCATCCCCAGGAAAAAGAAATGCAAAAAGTCAAAATGGTTGTCTGAGAAGTCCTTACAAATAGCTAAGAAAAGAAGAGAAGTGAAAGGCAAAGGAGAAAAGGAAAGATATACCTGTGCAGAGTTCCAAGAATAGCAAGGAGAGATAAGAAAGCCTTCCTCTGTGATCAATGCAAAGAAACAGAAGAAAACAATAGAATGGGAAAGACTAGAGATCTCTTCAAGAAAATTAGAGATACCAAGAGAACATTTCATGCAATGATGGGCTCAATAAAGGATAGAAATGGTAGGGACCTAACAGAAGCAGAAGCTATTAAGAAGTGGCAAGAATACACAGGAGAATTATACAAAAATGATCTTCATGTCCTATATAACTACAATAGTGTGACCACACACCCAGAGCCTGACATCCTGGAATGCGAGCTCAAGTGGGCCTTAGGAAGCATCATTATGAACAAAGCTAGTGGAGGTGATGGAATTCCAGTTGAGCTATTTCAAATCCTAAAACATGGTGCTCTGAAAGTGTTGCATTCAATATGCCAGCAAATCTGGAAAACTTAGCAGTGACCACAGGACTGGAAAAGGTCAATTTTCATTCCGATTCCAAAGAAAGGCAATGCCAAAGAATATTCAAACTACCACACAATTGCACTCATCTCACACACTAGTAAAGTAATGCTCAAAATTCTCCAAGCCAAGCTTCAACAGCACATCAACCATGAACTTTTTGATGTTAAAGCTGGATTTAGAAGAGGCAGAGGAACCAGAGATCAAATTGCTAACATCCATTTGACAATCGAAAGAGCAAGAGAATACCAGGGGAAAAAAACCTACTTCTGCTTTACTGACTATTCCAAAGCCTTTGACTGTGTAGATCTCAATAAACTGCAGAAAATTCTTCAAGAGATGGGAATACCAGACCACCTGACCTGCCTCTTGAGAAATCTGTATGCAGGTCAAGAAGCCACAGTTAGAACCAGACATGAAAAAAAAGGCTGGTTCCAAGTAGGGAAAGGAGTACATGAAGGCTGTATATTGTCAGCCTGCTTATTTAACTCATATGCAGAGTACATCATGCAAAACGCTGGGCTGGAGGAAGCACAAGCTGGAATCAAGATTGCTGGGAGAAATATCAATAACCTCAGTTATGAAGATGACACCACACTTATGGCAGAAAGCAAAGTACTAAAGAGCCTCTTGATGAAAGTGAAAGAGGAGAGTGAAAAAGTTGGCTTAAAGCTCAATATTCAGAAAACAAAGATCATGTCATCTGATCAAATCACTTCATGTCAAATAGATGGGAAACAGTGAGAAACTTTATTATTTATTTATTTATTTATTTTTGGTCTCCAGAATCACTGCAGATGGTGACTGTGGCCATGAAATTAAAAGATGTTTGCTCCTCGGAAGAAAAGCTATGACCAACCTAGACAGCATTTTAAAAAGCAGAGACATTAGCTGACAAAGGTGCATCTAGTCAAAGCTATGGTTTTTCCAGTGGTCATGTATGGATGTGAGAGTTGGACCATAAAGAAAGCTGAGCGCCAAAGAATTCATGCTTTTGAACCATGGTGTTGGAGAAGTCTCTTGAGAGTCCTTTGGAGTGCAAGGAGATCAACCAGTCAATCCTAAAGGAAATCAGTCCTGAATATTCACTGGAAGGACTGATATTGAAGCTGAAACTCCAACACTTTGGCCACCTGATGAGAAGAACTGACTCATTTGAAAAGACCCTGATGCTAGGAAAGATTGAAGGCAGGAGAAGGTGCCGACAGAGGATGAGATGGTTGGATGGCATCACCAACTTGATGGACGTGTTTGAGCAAGCTTCGAGAGTAGTGATGCTCAGGGAAGCCTTGCGTGCTGCAGCGCATATGGTCACAAAGAGTCGAGCACAGCTGAGCGACTGACCTGAACGATGTAACCTCTTAATTTTAGTGTCTGCTTTTTTTTTTTCACACTCAAATTGAATACATGCCAGTTTTTCTGTATATTGCGGGCCATAGTACATTGCCAAAGTGGCAATTCAAGTTGTCTTTTTGTTATTTATTTCTTCTGTGCCTTTAATTTGCTCTATCTTTTATTCATTGAATACAATCTGTGATTTCATAATGAGAGCTAATAAGCAAATGATGAAAAGTACAACTTTTCATTACTCCTGAATGTTTGAGATGACTGTGGTTAGAGGTTAAGTTGGAGTTGTTGATTGAAGTGGGAGAGAAAATTATAGAGTTATTTCACTACTCAGATTCTCAAAAACCTATGGAGAATAGAGAATGTGAAAAGAGGTAATTACCAAAGCAGAAATGCAACAGCTACATGCAAGGCCTCAAGTTGTAATTACATATATTCATCTATTTAGGTAATTATATCTGAATCTATTGGCTTATAAAGAATTAGCAGTTTGTATGGTACTTTATCCCCACCAATTAACTGAAATTTGCTGATACATAGGGTGACCCCTTTTAGGGTGTATTAAATGAGATATCTCATGTTCTATTAGCCGACATATACTACAGAGAAGTACACTGCATATTTTCCATGTTTCTAAAAATAAGGAAGTCATCAGGTAAATTGCAATTTCAGTTAACTACACAGATTAATATAAAAGTATCCCATGAGTTATATTTCCTAAGGCAATGAGGAGAGACTAATCTATTCAATAAATGCTATTGGGAAAGATGGATAGCCAGCCACATGAAAAAAAACATGAAATTGGACCTTTAAATTTCACTAACATAAATCAATCAAAGTGGATTAGTAAGACTGAAAACCAGAAAACGTGTGACAAATGCTGAATGAATAAAATAGTATAAGCTCTCTTTCATGCAACTTTAAAACAAATACTGGTGCACTGTTAAGAAGTTTAGCTCAGCATTTCAATTAAATCTCTCTTGGGAATGTTTCCAAAATGCGAAGTGAGTATCTGATATTTCTTTTTCTTCTGAAAGCTCCAATTTCAGATTTTTGCTTGTTTTCATTATCTTCTGAAATGAATAATAGGAATATGCTAGGCAGGTAAGTTTAAAATGCTATGTGATATTATAGTTAAAATGCTATGTGATATTATAGTTAACATCACATCACCATCCAATGAAAAATTTCATGTCTATCACATTAAAGTTCAGTCACTTTTGCAAACCTTATTTGTGCCAAAATCTGGCAAAATAGCCATAGTGGAAGAAAAAAATTCAGCATCTGTGATATAAATTATAAGCCACTACATTAGTCATTTTTAGCAAATTTGGTAGGTATAAATAAATGAAAAACTGTAGCTGAATTTCTGACAATTACATAAAAATATTTATATTTTGAGAATTCTGACACTTTAAAAACTTCCTGTTATTAGTAACTTACTTTATGATGGTCAAAAGAAACACACTTCCAGTTATAGAATAATTAAATCTTGAGAATGTAATATACAGCATGGTGACTATAGCTAATAATACTTTATTTTATATCTGAAAATTGCTAAGGGAGTAGACAGTAAAATTTCTTATCACAAGAAATAAATTAATTTGTAACTGCCTATGGTGATAAACATTAACTAGAATTATTGTGGTGAGCATTTAGCAATATATACCAATATAAAATCATTAAGTTGTACTCTTAAAATTAATACATCAGTTATATCACAATAAGAAATAAACTATAACAAATTTTATCTTGAATTAGTAACATTTTGTTTTAATACCTAGTTTGTTCTAGCATAGTTCTAAAATCAGCCCAAGCATTATATTCTATAGAAATGTGAACAATACTGATATAACAAAATTTGAAATGACAGTTCTGTTAAAAACAATGTACTTTTTATTTTATTTTTTGGCAAAATTTCCAGGATCAATGATTATTATTAGTTATAGCATGGATAAGCAAATTTTATCTTTAAAGCAACAGACAGTAAATTATTTAGGCTTTTGGGAACAATTGGCTTCTGTTACAACATTAAAATGTAATGCCATAATGTGGAAACAGCCATAGACATAAGATGGCTATATTCCAAAACATTTTATTTATAAAAACAAGTAGTAGATCAGCTCTGACTCATGGGCTATAGCTTTGTAAATCTCTAATTTAAACCATTCCATATATTGTATTTTTATAAAGCAAAGAGTTGAATTTCAGGAATTGCAATTTTTTTAAGAAACATGTAATATTAAGGATGTTTCTATTTAACATCTGTCTAAAAATAATTTAGGAATAGACTATAAATGATTAAATGAATGAACTGAATAGTGAGACTGGATATTTTCCAAGAGAATAAAAATATACTGAACACAATGAAGAAAAAATGAACTGAGAGGAGTTATGTCATGAACTCTATTTTCAGAAAATAGTTGTAGGGTATATTTTATGAAACAGGAGGAACATTTTTTTTTCTTTAGCTAGAAAATAAAATACATGGTCATATGGGACTTCTGGCTTCCAATATGATGTCTAAAGAGTATGGAAGCAATCACCACCATTGTCACAACATGAAAAAAAAAAATACTGGACAAAGTGAAAACCAACAGCTCTTTTGAATCCATCAGATAATTAAGGTCACAGGCAAACAGCTGCCCTGGAAACTGGGCAGACAAGCAGATACAGAGAATTACAGCTACATGGAGCAGAATCCCAGAGTTGAAACTAGCATAGAAGGAACACTTGAATCTGTACTGAATGAATCACCAAAGGCTGAAGTAGACTAATTTGAGAGTTAAAAAGTCAGAGGAGCACCTTTGTGAGTTTTACCGCCGGGAACCATACCAGGTTCTCAGAGTAAAAATTAGAATGCGAATCCAAATCTGAGAAAGTTAGTTTCTCAATATCAACACACTTATTCAAAAGTTTATATCAAAAGCAAAAGGGCATATTAGCCATCATAATGTTTAAGAAATTCAAAGCTGGAGGATTGACACTTCCTGACTTCAAACTACAGTGATATACACAGTCTGCTATTGGGAAAAAAACAAAAAACAAAAAAACATGAACAGATGAATGGAACAGAAAAGAGAGCCAGAAATAGACCTACACACATGTAATAAGCTGATCTTTTAGAAAGAAGCAAAGGCAAACCGATGGAAAAAACATAGTCTTTTCATCAAATGGTGCTGGAACATTTGTGCAAAGGTCAAAAAAAATAAATAAATCTGGTCACAGACTTCGTGTGTTTCATAAAATTTGCCACTAATGTTTAAAACAAAAGTATACATAGGAAAAAATTCAGATGAACTTGGAGATGACAATGACTTTTTATATGAAACATAAAAGTTAAAAATCTGCTCTCCAACAGACATTGTCCACAGAATAAAATAATATGTCACAAACTGAGAAAATATTTGGAAAAAATCATATTTGATAAACACTGGTGATCAAAATATGTAAAGGATCAATAAAGCTTGAAATTAATAAAATGACTCAATTTAAAAATAGGCTGAATATCTCAACCAAAGATGATAAATTACAAAAAATCACACAAAAATATTCATATCACATGACATTAAGGAACTGCAAATTAAAATGAAATAAAAGTGTATACCTATCAGAATGGCTAAAATCCAAAACGTTAGCAACAACCGACATTGATGAGCATATCAAGCAACAGAAACTCTGATAGATTGCTGGTCAAGATGAAAAATGTTAAAGCCACTGTGGAAGACAGCTTGATAGTTTTTCACAACGCAAAATACAGTCAAAATGCTCTTGGGGATTTACACAAATGATTTGAAAACATGAACACACAACTTTAATAAGCATGTTTATAGCATCTTCGTTTATAATTGACAACTAGTAATAATCTACTGGTCAGAGAGGAAGTTTTAAAAATCAAACAAGACATTAAACTGAATGAAAACAAATACCAAAGGCTATGGATTATTGTCAAAGCAATGCTGAGAGGGAACTTTGTGTTACTAAATGCTTAAATTAATTTTTAAAAAAGTATTATATCAATAATCTAAACTTCCACTTAAAAAAAATTCAAAGCTGACAGAACTAAGAAAATAATAAAAGCAGAACTCAGCAAAATTGATTATAGAAAAAAACATAGAAAAGGAAAATGAAAACTAAAGCTAGTTTTTGAAAAAGTCAAAATAGCTGACAAACCTCTAAGAAGGTTTATAAAAAAGAGAAAAAGGCAGAAATTACTAACACTAGGAATAAAATAAAGGATGGCATTAGGACCATAAAACATAAAAAGGATTAAATTAATGCTATAAAAAATTCTATTCACATAAATTTGACAGTTAAAAGGCATTGATTTCAAGAAAAGTAAGTACTACCATAAATTTCTCAATATGAAATATGTATTTAGAAAATCCCTATAAATATTAGAAAAGTTGAATTTTTCATCAAAAATATGACCCCAAATAGTATCTTCAGAAGCAAATAATTATATTAAATGTTTTAAAAAGTAGCACCGACTGCAAGTGGTGCAAGAAAAATGAAGCAACTTTTAATAATTTAAATAATTTTAATTAATGGTATAAATTTGGTTGTGTATCTTACAATACAAAAATAAGTTATAGGTGTTTTAAATATAAAACAATAAAAAGTCAGCCAAGAACGTACAATCTTAGAGGAGGAAATACACTATTAACTGAAAAAGTATAATTAACAAACTAAAATACATTTTCTTGTCAAAGAAAAATATTGTGATAGTAACTAAATGAGCAAATTCACAAAATATTTAAGAAAAACATATTTAATATAAAGTGTGTCTCAAGAACAAGGCAGAATCCATAATAAGACAAATGGCAGGAATGTGGAAATATAAATCACATTATAGCAAATCTGAATGAACGGAAAATTCAAATGCAAATTCAAATGTGAAAAGATGTTGAAATGCATTCTTGGTAAGAGAAATGCAAGTTAAAGTAAGTGTAAAGTATCACTTTATACCCATCAGACTAACAAAATGAGTGATAACATCTATTGTCAACAGGGATATAGGCAACAGGGATGTATGTACCTTGCTCGTACAGATGTAGATTGTCAAAAATAAAATCTTAAAAAGCCATCTGGCAAGCTCTACAAAAATTAAAAATACATTTATACTTTGCACCAACAATTCCATTTGGAATCCACTTCTCAGTATAGAAAATACTGCACTTGTAAATGAGGATAGAAGCTCAAAGTAGCTCTGCCACATAGTTTTTAGCTGCAAACAAACAAAATAAAACAGAAATAATAGAAATATTCACTGACTAGTTCATTCGTAAAACTACTGAAAAGAATGCATTAGGCCAATATCAGTTATGAAAGAAATTATACCTAGCATTAAGTAATAAAATAAGAAAAATATGCATAAGGACTATGCATTTTTAATAAGTCTATGATAACATCTCTATATACATGATTCAGTTCAGTTCAGTTTAGTCGCTCAGTCGTGTCCAATTCTTTGCGACCCCATGAACCGTAGCATGCCAGCCCTCCCTGTCCATCACCAACTCTCGGAGTTTACTCAAACTCATGCCCATTGAGTCAGTGATGCCATTCAGCCATCTCATCCTCTGTCATCCCCTTCTCCTCCTACCTGCAACCCCTTCCAGCATCAGGGTCTTTTCCAATGAGTCAACTCTTCGCATGAGGTGGCCAAAGTACTAGAGTTTCAGCTTCAGCATCAGTCCTTCCAATGAACACCCAGGACTGATCTCCCTTAGGATGGACTGGTTGGATCTCCTTGCAGTCCAAGGGACTCTCAAGAGTCTTCTCCAACACCACAGTTCAAAAGCATCAATTCTTCGGCGCTCAGCTTTCTTCACAGTCCAACTCTAACATCCATACATAACCACTGGAAAAACCATACCCTTGACCAGATGGACCTTTGTTGGCAAAGTAATGTCTCTGCTTTTTAATATGCTATCTAGGTTGGTCATAACTTTCTTTCCAAGGAGTAAGTGTCTTTTAATATACATGATGACTCTAAAGCCAAATGAAGAAAAAGCACAAAAGCTACTTTAGTTAACCTATGTTAATAGGTTACTGGATACACTGGTATGGATGGGTGCTGGAGGAAAAGGGGAAATGTAAGTAATAAGGAAAAAAAAATAAACTAAGTGCGTCTACTTTAAAAAATTATAGAAAACGATAAATCAGATAAAACTTATAGTGGAGGTGTTTTACAACGGATATGGTCAGGGACATAAAAGTAAACTATTCTGGTAGACACAGTGTATGCAAACAGTCTTGCAGTAAACACACTATAGAAAAGCTTTTTTTCAGGGCCAAATATGGGGTACCTTTGGTGACTACAGTCTTTAAGTAGAAATTAACTACTTTTGAGCAAAAGTTTAAGTTTTTGAACAAAGATTTAGTGGATTTTCACTTCTACAGTTAAACCTGTCAGTTTCTATTGGCATCATTTTCTTAATGTTTCTATGATCTCTTTCTTGATCAATATGTTCTGAGAGATATCTATAGAAATTTATCTTAAGTAAAATTATATAAAATTTGTAAAAGATAAATACAAAGATTTAGCAGAATGACATGTTTTCTTTAGTTGTATACTGAAGTAGTCATTATATTTAATAATATTTCATTTGTTTATTTGAAATAACTTCAGGCATAAAGATTATAAAGAAAATCCTTTAATTTTGTTCAGCTAGGTAGTTTAATTTCCTGTTTTAAAGACTAAAAGGAATTGCAACTGTAAAAATAATACTTTGGAGAAAATAATCTATCTTCAGTGTGAACATTAACACTCTTTTTGTGTTTAGAAGACTCAAGTGACCCAAGTAATAATCTTTTCAGGAATTCTTAGCTGTCCTTGACAAGGAACGCAACTAATGTAATTTGCAGATATATCAAAATCTCATTTTCTGAAGCACACTTTTGCAGTTCCCACAGTACATCCCAGGAAAGACAATAAGCCATATGGGCCTTAAGAAGGAAGTATTACTAGAAATGCAACTCCTATCAAAATATATAACAATATTACAACAAAATTATATATCACAAAAGCATATCAAAAAGAAACTATGTGATAAAAAAGTCACAAGGTTTTTACACAAATGAAATCAAAATTCATCCGCTGGTATCTAAATATTTAGAATATAAAGACAGTGATATAATATTCAACAACTTGAAATATGGGATTTTATTCAGTAATCTGTTAATCATAACGATCAACTGACAATAATGAAGTGTAAAAATTAAAATGCAAACTGTCGGCTAGGAAGATTAGCTGTAATCTGTTCAGTCACTCGGTAGTGTCCCACTCTTTGCAACCCCATGGACTGCAGCACCAGGCCTCCTTGTCCATCACCAACAAATAAAATATTCACATTCACACACCACTATGGATATCTAACTAAAGGCAGGGAAGGTTTTATCACTCTTTTTCAAATTTGTCCCATAGAGTCACACTGATATCTTTTGGTGCATCCATTCTGGAATTATACTTTCAAGAAGTGTAATTGTGATATGGAGTGAATAGATGAGATTGTTTGTATTCTGAATGATAAATCACCATGTAGGAAAGTTTCCCATTTTCTGCTATTGTGTCAATGAGAAAGTCTGAAGTTTGGAGTATCTCATGAATTATTTATGATAATAACAGATATCAGGAAAGTCTGTACACTATAATGAGTCTTCTACATGAAGACTTGAGAGTAGTAATCTGTAGTGATGTTAGATGACAGAAGATGCTTTTAGGTAAAAAGCACATCTGGAGATATTTACTTTTTACAAAATGAGTGAGTGGCTTAAAAAAAGTGAGAAAATATTTTGTTATAATTGAAAGATATATTACTGTTGAAAAAATATAAAGAATACAATCTCATAAATAAATTTCTACTTCTCTACAAAATTCAAAGAAACACATACTTCATATAAGAAATTCAATAAAAGAAAATAATTGATATGAAAATACTCTTACAATGATGGAAGACCTATTAAGTTGTATAGAGACTAAAAAGTGACAATAATATCCATATTAGGAGTAGTAAAAAGCAGCAGTAGCTTTGTTTGAAAAGGAAGTTAGAAAAAATTGAGATATATAGATAAAGAAATTATCTGAAATACACATACTGGTAGAAAAATAAAGCTCTAAGTACACAGGGTAACATGGTATATAGAAACAGTGAGGCAAAAAAATATAGACTATGATTAAGAAATTATAAAATATTAAAACTAGAATGATAAATTTACAATATACCTAAAGAGAATTCCAGAAAAACAGGATAATTAATGAGGGAGAAACAGTACATGAAATTCTTATTATTTTAGAGAACTTTTTCAAAGGACATACATGTGTGAATTTAGAACTAAGGAATAGGATGAGAAGGAAAGAAATGCTAGAATTACGACAGTGATATCACAGATTCTCAAAGAAAAAACAAGAATTAAAAAACTGCAATAGATAAATACATATTACTCTAGAGAAACATTTCAAATGACCTGGGTGATGGGTAATTTATTTTCATAACCTAGAATATTTAAATTTTTAAAGAAAAATAATTGTAATTTGGAAGTTTGTACCTAGTTAAAATGTAATTTATGAAACACAGCAATGTAGATGATAGATGATAGGTAGTTGAACAGAGTTTCTCTCACAAAAATGTTCAATTAAGTTAAAATTAAAGGATATTTCTGAGCAACAACAACAACAAATCATCTAAACCCCACAGGAAGAATTGGGAAAAAAGAAACAATAACTTTCAACAGCCACCACAAAGATGCACTTTTTGGTAGAACTAAGGAGGAAAATAATGAAAGAAAAAGGACATACTTTATTTTTTCTACAGAAACAAGTTGGATATAACAAAATATATGTAATATGAAAGATTGAAAAGAGTTTTAAAGAGTTTAAACCATATTGTATCATTCAAAAGGAAACTGAGATGTTTCATCCTTTCAAAGTGTACAACTCTGTGGTTTTTAGCACACTCACAGAGTTATGAAATCATCTTTACTATTTAATTTTGGAACATTTTTATCACCTCATGAAGAAACCTCATACCCATTACCAGCAACTTTCTAGATTGCACCCTGCCTCCTAGTGCCTGGTAACCACTAATCTGTGCTCTGTCCCTAGGGATTTACCTATTCTGGATATTTTATATAAGTGGAGTCAAATAAACTGTTTCCTTTTACGTCTAGCAATTTCCACTTAACATTATTCAAGGTTAACTAATGAAAAGACAGACTTCCCTGGTGGCTCAGTGGTA
Source organism: Dama dama (assembly GCF_033118175.1). Lineage (NCBI taxonomy): Eukaryota > Metazoa > Chordata > Mammalia > Artiodactyla > Cervidae > Dama > Dama dama. Next base: position 62,549,989 of record NC_083710.1, on the reverse strand, counting down.
AAGAATCTGCCTGCCAATGCAAGAGACATGGGTTTGATCCCTGGGTCTGGAAGATCCCCTGGATAAAATAATGGCAACTCACTCCAGTATTCTTGCCTAGGAAATCCCGAAAAGACAGTAGCCTGGCGGGCTACAGTCCATGGAGTATCAAAGAGTCAGATATGACTTAGCAACTGAACAACAAGAAAATGAAAATACAGTTGATATTAATGTTTCTTAACTTTTGGTGTGAGTCATTTTTTTCATCTCAAAATAATAAATTGGAAGAAATAATAGCATATGTATGTTTAAAATCTCAAATATAAACCCTTATACTATATTGTATAGATACTTGCACCATAGATTAAATGCAAATAGAAATTATATTCTTTTTTTTTTAGAAATTATATTCTTGAGTATTGAATTAAAATATAAAATCTGATAATATCCAGGGAATGATACAATATAGAAATGGATAACGAAGTCTTGGACATATCTGTATCTTTCATACAAAAATTTACTTAATATTGTCACTGAAATAACTTAGTTTTAACCATTAAAAATTATATGTTAAATTACAAAAATTAAGTGAAAGGAAACAGGCTACAATACATATCAAACTGCATTAAGGAGTGAAATATCTCTGCAAAGAAGATAATTGGCAAAATGAAAAAGGAAAGATTAAAGAAAGTGATCATAACAGAAAATATTAAATATTTATTTGGAGAAGATTAAATACAGCTGTACCTCAATGTCCAAGGGAAACTGGTTCCAGGACTTCCCCTTGGATAACAAAATCTATGGGTTCTCCAGTTCCTTATACAAAATAGCATAGTACTTGCATATAACCTACACACATCCTCCTGTATACTTTATTATCTAGATGACATAATACTAAATACAATGTAAATGTTACATAAGTAGTGTAAATACAATGTAAATGTTATGCAAATAATAGCCAGAACATGGAAAATTCACATGTTGCTTCTTGGAGATTTTGGGAATTTTTAAAATATTTTTGATTTGTGGTTGGCTGAATCTCAGAAACATCAGGTATGGAGGTATATTTCAGGAATCTTAACAACCTATTTCCATAATAAAATGTATTGTTTGGGCAAAACAAACCCAAATCCATCAAAACAATATAAATAGTCCAACTTCAAACCATTAAGTATAATCCTTTATGTCCACATGCACCATCAATCATTGTGTGTCCAAACTTAACTCATAACTGTCTTCTAAAATATACTGCGTTATTGAGTGACTGGTATCTTTTTGACTGGTAATTAACAAGCTATTAGACTCATCCTTGGTGCCATCTTACCATGTTCTCCTGAGTCAATGTATCACTAAGTTCTCACTAAAATATCTCACCTATCTATTTTTTCATACTCACATTTCCCAACTTTAGATTCCCACCATCTCTTCCCTGGAAGATTCAGGATGAGGCTCTTTTCTCTATGCTTGTTCCACTTAAATTATTTCATCAAAATCTTGTGGATTGAATCAAACTTAATAACTCCATTTACTGTAGTTAACACATAATTCTGGTTCCTTATTTATTTTATATTGATTCAAGCTGTTAAATTCAACCTAATTAGTAAAAAATTTAATTTGCTGACATTTTCTGCCCTAATTCTTAAGTGCCCTATGACATAAATACATATATACACATAAGTTTGTTTCTTCCTTTCTTTTCTTCCTTTCTCTTCATTCTTTTATTAAAGTCAACTTCTTTACTCATTTCTGTTTTTTTATCTATTACTTATTTTTACTATTCCGGATTTATCCAGCTGAATTTCATTTATCTTCTACCACTCTCCAATGCAGACACTGCTCCACTTTTTCTTTCCCATCAAATGACTTTTAATCACAGCACATATCCTCGTTTAAGTTTATCCCTGGAGTCTAATTACATAGTTTCTAAGGACAAAGATATTTCTAATTTTGCCATGTATCATTATATCACTTGAGGACTTAAGTAGTGTTTTGGTGTACCACACAATCAGTAGATATTTATCAAAGCTATAGCTTAACTTCCATAATAACTACACTTCATGCACAGGCTTCCCTGATAGCTCAGTTGGTAAAGAATCCGCCTGCAATGCAGGAGACCTGGGTGGGATCCCAGGGTTGGGAAGATCCCCTGGAGAAGGGAAAGACTACCCACACCAGTGTTCTGACCTGGAGAATTCCATGGACTGTATATTCTGTGAGTTCGCAACAGGTTGGACATGACTGAGCAACTTTCACTTTCACACTTCATGCAAAATTATTATTTCAAATACTTGCATTATCTTTAAAAAAAAAAGATTTTTCTCATGAGCCCAGTAGCTCTCAGTAGATACCATTATTTTTCACTTTACATATAATTAAGTGGTTAGTAAACTCCTAATAATTCCTATAATCAAACATGTCTCAAAGTCTATGGATACTCACGCATCCTCCCTCCTTCCTATCATGAACCTGGCACTTCTTAAATAGTTTCTGTGCCTATTCCCTTTTCCTATGCTTGGTACACATTTCTCATTCCATTTCCTCAGAACTAGATCCTTATTGCCTCTTTTCTTAATATCTTAAGCTTCTCTTTTATAAGCATAATTTCATGTGTATGACAACTCATTTACACACCATCTCATTTTAGCTTTAGTCTCCCCATAGCAGCATCTGTTCCGGCCCACCCCCCGCCCCCCCCAGATCCTTCCCTTTCACAACCAAGAACTGCTTACACACATAAGCTTCAATTCTATGCCTTCCTTTATTATTCAGTCTTCCAGATGTGCTTTCCACTAAAATTTCAAAGCGCTTCTGGCAGTTAAAACTAGTAGACATAAAATCCAGCACCTGATCTGTAAGAGATTGTTAGAATTTATCTCTCTCTCTACTGAAACACTCTCTACAACATTTCTGGGTAGATGCATTCACTACTATTCTCTAGAAGTTCTAAGTACCCTTACTCTATACTTAACTTTTCCTCTTCTGTCATCTTAGAAACCTTAAGGTTTTTCTTTTCTTTTCTTCTCCGTCTAAATACTTCTTCAATCTTCTAAAATCCTATGGGTTTGTTTATAGTCTTTATGCTGACAAGCTGTCAAGTGGACATCTCTATTACAATAGATGTCAGAGACTGTTTTAAAGGCATACATTAATTTGCTTTCAGTCAACTATCTTTCCTAAGACAAACTGTGGTTGATATCAGTGTGGCTTATATCAAATAGTGCCATCTCTTGGACCTGAAATTTGGCCTTCCCACGCACATCTCATAGGACTATAAAATGGTTTTATTCTACCATTTTTTGACCCTCTGTTTCTTTTTTTTTTTTAATTTTGTCAATTATGACATCTCTTCAGTTATAATTTTAAATGTATCTATCCATTTCTCTCATCTCTATTATTCATGTACTAGATCAGAAGCAATCCTCTTTCAATTGAATTACTGAAAATGTCATACTAACACCTCTAAAGGTCAGCTACCTCAAAATTCTTCCCAGCATGATTTAACTGTATAGATAAAATTAATGTATTTATCTGGCTACTGTAATATGTCATACTTATATATTAATACTATATTGTTATATAGATATGCAAATTCAGAGCAAGAAAACTCAAAATGTGGGTTTCGAGGTAGTTTTTTTTTTTTTATTTCTATTCCTCTCACATCAGGAATTTGACCATGCTGTAACTGCTGCTTCCTAAGCATAACATTTTTTTTAAAGAATTAATAAGAATATATCTTAAGACAATTCTAAAAAGTATAAAAATTTTCACAGAATATAGTTTGTTTTAACTTAGAGGAAAAAAATTAAAAGGCATATTGTAATTTAACCTTATGAACATGAACTGTGTGTTCTATTTTCAAAGCAATCTAGTCTACCTCAACCACTTGGTTTCACTTATATGAAATATAGTTATTTGCAAGCAAGACTTCTGACCATTATTTAACATCTACATCATTTGGGTTATTATACTGCTGCTTATGATCAGAGAGATTATGTCTAGGATGTCCTAAATATATAATAGTACAAACCCTGAGAGAAGTCCATCCTAAAAGACATTTGCTGTTGTTGTTCAGCCACTAAGTTGTGTCCAACTGTTTGATATCCCATGGACTGCAGCACCCCAGGTCCCCCCGTCCTGCACTATCTCTTGGAGTTCACTTAAATTCATGTCTATTGAATCTGTGATGTTATCTAACCATCTCGTTCTCTGCTCCTCTTTCTCTTTTTGCCTTCAATCTTTGCCAGCATCACAGGTAAAGAATCCGCCTGCAATGCAGGAGACCCTGGTATGATTCCTGGGCCTGAAAGATCCACTGGAGACAGGATAGGCTACCCACTTCAGTATTCTCAGGCTTCCCTGATGGCTCAGCTAGTAAAGAATTCATCTACAATGTGGGAGACCTGGGTTTGATCCCTGAGTTGGGAAGATACCCTGGACAAGGAACCAGCTACCCACTTCAGTATTCTGGCCTGGAGAATTCCATGGACTGTATAGTCCATGGGGTTGCAAAGAGTCAGACATGATAGAGTGACTTCCACTTTCACTTTTTTTGCCAGTGTCAGGGTCTTTTCCAATGAGTCAGCTCTTTGCATCAAGTGGCCAAAGTATTGGAGCTTCAGCATCAGTCTTCCAATGAATAATCAGGTTTGATTTCCTTTAGGACTGACTGGTTTGATCTCCTTGCTGTCCAAGGGATACTCAAGAGTCTTCTCCAGCACTTCAATTCAAAAGCATCAATTCTTTGGCATTTCTTTATGCTCTGATTCTCACACCCATACATAATTACTGGAAAAACCATAGCTTTGACTAAAAGCTATCCTATAAGATATCCCTCTATTTAAAAGTACAGATGTATCACTTTAAACACTATAGTAAGTTATAGTATTGCTAAATGTCCTATCTATAGCTCTAGATGCATATCTCACATGTAGAATTTGATACCAGGAAAATCATTTAATTCTTAGACATTGCAAATTACAAAACACTTCCCAAGATTCAAATATAAAATGAAATATAGCTACATTAGGATGATATAGTGTTAAAAACCATGATTTTGTAAAATTCATATTTACAAATTTTAATTTGTAATTTTTAATAAGAAAGCAGTAAATTTTAATAAGAAAGCAGAGTTTCAGAGAAATGTTTAATAAGGTTTGAGCTGTTTGTATAAGAACAAAATCTGTAAATATGATACAATAAGAAGAAAGAATATTATATAAGTAAACATGTTATATATAACATGTTTTCATTTCCAGGTATGAGATTTAGATCATATTTACCTCATGGGTTTTTTTTTTTTTTTTTTTGCATAAAAATGATAGTGTGAGTCAACAAATATGAAGATACCTATTATTGTAAGAATGCCCATTCTTGTATTTAAAGATCTCTTTAGAAGTTCACCCTGTTTTGACAATCTTCAAAAAATACATATCCTGAGAGCTGTTCCAGCAGTGAGGAAGCCTTTCAGCATGGGGCTGTTATCTTGGCTGGCAATGCTGATAGCTCTGCTGCAATAAAAAGCCACTGCTGGGGAAAAAAAAAAAAAAAAAACATGTAGTGGTCTTGAGGTTTAAATCTCACTGGCAAACAGAAGCCTATTTTGTGTGAAAGCACTAGAAGAAAAGATTCCAGACAGTGGGTAGGAAATGGCTTACCTTAAAATGATTGCATTTTACAGAGAGAACATAGAAATCTATAGCATATTGTGCTTCCTCTGTTGCATGTCTACATCAAAAATCCTAACAATCTACATGACACTTTATCTTTAGTAGATAGACAATATTATCATTTGAATATTCTAACAAAATTTGGCTACTTCTGAGATCCACCCACAAACTATGCAGGACTCTGCTTCTGATTAATAGCACACATCCTTATTAAGAGTTATAAAGGAAGAAATTGAAAAGAATGTCAAATGATTCATCATCACATTATCAGCCAGCTGTCTATCACTTATGCTTAAGGGCACTATTTTTGTCTCCTAATATTTGAAATTTTTAAAAGATAGCTAAAATTTTGTTCCCTTGTATAAAATCATTTAAAATATGACTTGCCATGTATTATCATCTCTTCATTCTCTCTGACCATTTTAATAAACCCATCGATATTTTCTGAGCACATATTTTGCATCTAGTTCTGACCTGGAAACCATTAGAGATTCATAAGAAGCATAATTCTGTACTACTGATTTGAAGAGCTGAAATCTAATAATAAGGACAGTATGAGTCACCAAGCAATAGAAGATAATGTATAAATGCTAAGCACTGGAATGTTTAAAATAGATACATCTAAAAGTGTATCTGAATCATCAAGTACAGAATCATCAAGGATAATTGGAATAATGAGTTGAAGTGGTCAGTGATAGAGGGAAATGTGACCCTGCGCTTGAAAAATGTACATAACATAAATAAGAGTGTGTCAAAAGCATGGATACTTTAAGATAGGAGTACACGACATCCAAGGAGGATAGCACAAACATATAAAATAATTAACTGTTTATTGAGTGGATACTATGTGAGATTCCAAGATACAATACAAAGAGACACAGGCCCTATGAATTGACAAAGTAGAGGGGAAAAAAGGTGTCAATATAATAAAGATATTACAGTTTTCTCGTTATGGCAGGTAAAATGCACTATAAAACACACTGTATGGGAATTAACAGTGTGAGAAAGAAAAGTTCCCAAGAGGGGAAGACACAAGATATAAGTTCAGGATAAATAAGTGTTGTCTGGGAAAAATCCTAGGGTTCTGTCAGTTTGAGGCAGTAAACACAATTGCAAAGTAGTGGGATACAGAGTGAGACATAAAGGCATCATGATAAAGTTAGACTGGGTCCTCTAGTGTTATGGGTATTGGAGTAACGGAGTATTCCATTAAAGTGTAACAGCTAGGGACTAGGTAATTAAACTACTTAATATATTCAAAAGTATGTTGAATTTGAATATACTTGAGAGTCTTTGAAATAATTTTATGAGTGGAGTAAACTTTTACATCTCTATCTTGAGCATTATTTTCTCATATTCTTTTCAGGAATATTCTCACATAGACGTGGATATATATTTGACACTGTAAAACTATTCTTCGATTATGACTAAGAATACAATATAAAGTCAGAAGGAAGGAGGGCTCTCAAACTCTTCCTTGTCCAGGCGTTGATAATGGACAGGGCAGCCTGGCTTGCTGCAGTCTATGGGGTTGCAAAGAGTCAGACATGATTGAGAGACTAAACTGATAAGACACTATAAAAATGGTTGAATAAATAGGAACATGTTTTAGGAAACCTAATTAAGACAAATAAATTGATACAAAATCTTAACTACATACAGCAAAAGTACCTGTAATATATCACAGAGTAAGATACACTTTTAACAACCACAGAGACTTACCATCTATAATTCTCATATATTAAAGATGATATATAGTTTTCTTTTCTTTTGTTTTATAAAATTCAATTCATTCACACTAAAAAAAAAATTATTTGAGAGCAAACATCTCCCTCTTCTGGAATTTTTATTAAATTCAGGAATCCAAAGCTTTTATTGAAAAACCTATTTCCCAATGTGAATATATGTGAAAACATCAATATGTTTTAAATGTAACTCATTAACTCTATGCAATTCTATGCAATGTAGATTTAATTCATTTTTCTTTCTTTGCCCTTAATAATCTTATCATTTTAGGAATATTTAAACTGAGCTATAAAAACAATATTTGCCTGTTTATATTTTAAATTTTTATCACATTCATGGTCTTTATTATGTTCTCTAAATTTTCCTGAAGTTATATTTATTTAAATAAAGCTCATCCAATTCTACAGTACTTTTTTTCCTGCAAGTTTTACTGAGATATATTTAACACAGAACTGTATATACTTAAGATGTACAGCATAATGATTTGTGGGTATTACAAGTCTAAACTTATGCTTCAAATAATAAAAGGTCAAGGCTATATAATCTGGGAGCCATTTACCTTATCTGAAGTCAGTGAATATATTGCTCTGATGGTTGCTTTACTAACAGTAATTCCTCCACTTGTCTGTTAATCTCACAAACCTTCATTAGTAATTATGTCCCTGAGTGAGGATTTGCTTCAGTGTTTCAGTGTATTTATTTAGGCGGTTTCTGCTTACTCAGAAGCATGTAAAATTGCTTGCTTTCATTTGTCTGTCTTCTGATTATATTGTGATTGTGGAGCTTATTTCATAATACCAGAACTGCCATATATCTGGGACAGAAATATGCTTATTTTTGTTTTGAAAAGGTAACTTAGTTCTCTATAAGGAAGATGAACTGTGTTAAAATTTGAGGCAGGCAACTCAATGGACATGGGTTTGGGTGGACTCTGGGAGTTAGTGATGGACAGGGAGGCCTGGCCTGCTGCGGTTCATGGGGGTGCAAAGAGTTGGACACAAATGAGCGACTGAACTGAACTGAATGGAAGAAATTGGGTAGCTACTGAAACAGCCTAGGTTCTCCTGATAGAAATAGCTTAAACTAGCATGAAAGGAGGTGGAAAAAAATTAATGGATACATACTGGACATAGTTATGATTATGGAATCAGTGTAATAAGAAAAATAATAAGAGAAATATGAAGGTGATCTTCTTGTGGTTTGGCTTGAACAACTACATATATGGTGGTACAATTTTTTAAGAATGGGAATACAGAGAGAGTCAAAGATTTTGTGGGACAGATACACATGAGACCCCCAAACACACTGTAGCAACCTCTTCAGTATCTTCTGTATTGAAAATTTAGTGTAGGCTTTAGACCACAGGAAACTTAATCTTTGAGGATAAGCAAACATGCAATATGCATCTTATACTGTGGCTTCTATGAAAAATCTAGCTCAGAATTTGATATGAAGAAACAAACACATATACTACATTAGTAGAATTATCAAGCATCATTAATGACTAAAGTTTTAATCTACAATTCTATTAGAGAATAGCTTAACTTTATTAACACATGAGTGTATATTTCTTTAACATAAACATCAGTAGAAAATTATATAATCTTTTCAAAATATATTTATGATTTATACCTAAATGCAATTGGTACTGTTCTTAATTAGATGTAGACTCAAAGAGTGATGAATACATGTTAAGCACAGATACAAATAAAACAGGGTAACACTGATTGACAACAAGACCTCTACTGTCTTGGCTTGTGATCTTGTGCAAAGGTTATAAGACATGAGGACTTTTTTTTTTGGTCTGAAATCACTCACGTGTTTAGCAGATGCACCTCCATGTGAAGTAAAGAATGTGGCATTAAAAAATAATTCTTGCATCCTTCTAAGTTTGATTTGAATTTGTGTGCCCTGTTTCATATTTAATAAATATCTCCAAGCTCTGAATCACTCTGACATTAAAAAGTGATAAAAACAAACTAAGGTAACTTTTATAAAAAATACTAAATTAGACTACCAGCTGAGCTAACAGAGAAGTTCAAATTAGACTAATACTAGACAAAAAAAGACTAATTGGGAAGCCCTTACGAAGTATATATTACAAGAAATATATTTTTAAATATTCTATTGAGCCAGGTGTAGAGAATTATTTGTATATTTTATAAAAGTGAAAGAGTGAAGAATTTGGCTTAAAACTCAACATTCAGAAAAGTAAGATCATGGCATCTGGCCCTATCACTTCATTGCAAATACATGGGGAAACAATGGAAACAGTGAGAGACTTTTTTTGGTGGGGGAGCTTCAAAATTACTGCAGATGATGACTGTAGCCATGAAATTAAAAGACGCTTGCTCCTTGGAAGAAAAGCTATGACCAACCTAGACAGCATGTTAAAAAGCAGATACATTACTTTGCCAACAAAGGTCCATCTAGTCAAAGCTATGGTTTTTCCAGTAGTCTTGTATGGATGTGAGAGTTGGACTATAAGGAAAGCTGAGTGCTGAAGAATTGATGCTTTTGAACTGTGGTGTTGGAGAAGCCTCTTGAGAGTCCCTTGCACAGCAAGGAGATCCAACCAGTCTATCATAAAGGAAATCAGCCCTGAATATTCATTGGAAGACTAATGGTGAAGCTGAAACTCCAATACTTTGGCCACCTGATGATAAGAATGGACTCATTTGAAAAGATCCTGATGCTGGGAAAGATTGAAGGTGGGAGAAGGGGATGACAGAGGAAGAGATGGTTGAATGGCATCACTGTCCTAATGGACATGAGTTTGAATAACTCTGGGAGTTGGTGATGGACAGGGAGGCCTGGCATGCTGCAGTCCATGGGGTCGCAAAGAGTCAGACACAACTGAGTGACTGAACTGAAATTACCACATGCATGAAAATTATGATGTTTATTACTTTTAAAAAGTGGAAATTTAAATTATTTTAAAAGCAAACCTTGATTTAAAGAAAATCTGAAAAATGAAGGTAGAAATTTTGCAATTCACCCAACTAACTATCTCCTTGCACTTACAGGGTATGATTTTAAAAACATGTCTGTTCTATTCCATTAAAGTGAATGTACACTGGTAGTCAATTGCTCAGTATGCCCAGCAATATCCTTGATCAAAATATTACACACATACATCAGAGTAAGCGAATACCATGTAAAGGAGACAAGACAAAAAACTTTATCTAACAAGGAATAGCAGGTCCTTATCAATTCCAGATAATCTACTTCTGCTTCAGTGAAGACTCTAACGCCTTTGCCTGTGTGGATCACAACCAACTGTGGAAAAGTCTTAAAGAGATGGGAATACCAGCCCACCTTACCTGTCTCCTGAGAAGCCTGTATACATGTCAAGAAGCAATAGTTAGAACCTTACATGGAACAACTGACTTGTTCGAAATTGGGAAAGGAGTATAACAAGGCTGTATATTGTCACCCCGTTTATTTAGCTTCTATGCAGAATACATCATGTGAAATGCCAGGCTAGATGACTCACAAGCTGGAGTCAAGACTGCCTGGAGAATATCAACAACCTCAGATATGCAGATGATAGCACCCCAATGGCAGAAAGTACAGAGGAAATAAAGGGCTTCTTGATGAGGGTGAAAGAGGAGAGTGAAAAAAATGTGTTAAAACTCAACATTCAAAAAACTAAGAACATGACATTCAGTTCCATCACCTCATGACAAATAGAAAGGAAAAAAAGTGGAAGCAGTGGTAGATTTTTTTTTTCCCTTTGGGCTTCAAAATCACTGTGGATGATGAGTATGGCCATGAAATTAAAAGACACTTGCTCCTTGGAAGAAAAGCTATGACAAACCTAGACAGTGTATTAAAAAGCAAAGACATCATTTCATCAGCAAAGGTCCACATAGTCAAAGTCATGATTTTTCCAGTAGTCATGTATGAATGTGAGAGTTGGACCATAAAGAAGGCTGAGCACCAAAGAATTGATGCTTTTGAATTTTGGTGCCAGAGAAGACTCTACAGAGTCCTTGGAGTACAAGAAGATCTAACCAGCCAACCCTAATGGAAATTAACACTGAATATTCATTGGAAGGACTGATGTTTAAGTTGAAGCTCCAATACTTGGCCCATCTGATGTGAAGAGCCAACTCATTGGAAAAACCCTGATGGTGGGAAAGATTGAGGACAAGAGTAGAACAGGGTGACAGAGGATGAGATGGTTGGATAGCATGACCGACTCAATGGACTTGAGTTTGAGCAAAATCTGGGAGACAGTGAAGAAAAGGGAAACCTGGCATGCTGCAGACCCCAGGGTCACAGAAAGTCAGAAATGACTTAGTGATTGAATAACAACAATTGAAGGTAGTTAAAATATGTGATGAATAAGGTAGAAGATCCATCAGAAGCAGCAATCTGAAATGGAATTAGACAATGAACTAAAATAGAAATATATAGTTAACAGGCACTCAGTGCATATGTGCTGAAAAAAATGACTCACCCAGAAAATGAAGTAACATTACTACATAATGTATAGATAAATTATATAAGAAAGCCAACACATTTTATTTAGTATATTCCACTAAAGTCATACTGACTCAGGTCTCAGAAAAATGATTATTTTTTTCAGTCACTAGGCTCTTCAGTTCTATGAAATTATTTTATAAATTTCTTGCAATTGTTCAGATACTTTTCAACAAAAACCTAATAATGTATTATTCTTCAAAAATACACTTCTGGTATGTTTATATATATATACATATATATATATGTACATGATTACTCTAAATGCATTTGAAAGGGTCATTATTATTCAAAAGAGACCCTACATTTGTTAAAGAATGGATAAAAAGATATATGGAGATTAGAGATGCTTTGTAATAGTTATTCTTTGAACCATAAGCATAACATGATTTAAGATTTAAAATATCCTTTACTATACGGGTAATCATTTCTCATAAGGCTACACATCACTTCCAAATAATCTAACACCTTTATTGACTTTCATGAGGCTACACAGATATTTTATAGTCTATTTTAGATCAGTAAGTGACAATGCTTGGCAACTGCAGAATGGAAAGTTTTCCCTAATTTTTAGCTTATTTTATATGTTTTTTTACAATAGTAATCAGAAAATACCAAGACATACAAGCAGCTAAATTATCTATAGAAACAGATCAGGTGAAAACTGGCAATATAAGAATGCCATCAAAATAGACTGTACTAAATTCATTTATTTTCAACAATATAATCAGAGTATTTGTTGAGCATTACTTAAAAACTCTTTTCAGTAAACTATAGAGATATTGTAAAACAGATTTACTGTCACATGATTAAATAATATCTTATAGCTACATATTTTAATTCTGAAATAATTTTGATATATATGTATATAAAAATCTATTATTATCATATCTTTCATCATAAATATATATGATACTGAAGCTGAAACTCCAATACTTTGGCCACCTGATGTGAAGAGTCAACTCTGGAAAAAGACCCTGATGCTGGGAAAGATTGAAGGCAAAAAGAGAACAGGGTAGCTGAAGATGAGATGGTTAGATGGCATTACTGACTCAATGAACAATTTGAGAAAACTCTGGGAGATAGGAAGGACAGGGAAGTTTGGTGTGCCGCAGTCCTTGAGTTTGCAGAGTTGGAAGGACTGATGCTAAAGCTGAAGCTCCAATAATTTGGCCACCTAATGCAAAGAGCCAACTCATCAGAAAAGACCCTGATGCTGGAAAAGATTGAAGGTAGGAGAAGAAGGGGATGACAGAGGATGAGATGGTTGGATGGCAGCACCGACTCAATGGATATGAGTTTGAGCAATCTCTGGGAGTTGATGATGAACAGGGAAGCTTGATGTGCTGCAGCCCATGGGTCACAAAGAGTCGGACAAGAGTTATGGACCGAGGAGGCGCACACACACACAATTTAGAGAGCATGCAGAAACATCCTATATAGCTATTGATTCTCAAGACTCTTTGCTATGACTCAGTTCAGTTCAGTTCAGTCACTCAGTCATGTCCAACTCTTTGTGACCTCATGGACTGAAGCACGCCAGGCCTCCCTGTCATCACCAATTCCCAGAGTTTACTCAAACTCATGTCCACTGAGTCAGTGATGCCATCCAGTCATCTAATCCTCTGTTGTCTCCTTCTCCTCCTGCCCTCAATCTTTCCCAGCATCAGCGTCTTTTCAAATGAGTCAACTCTTCACATAAGGTGGCCAAAGTATTGGAGTTTCAGCTTCAGCATCAGTTCTTCCAATGAACACCCAGGACAGATCTCCTTTAGGATGGACCGGTTGGATCTCCTTGCTGTCCAAGGGACTCTCAAGAGTCTTCTCCAACACCACAGTTCAAAACACCACAGTTGCTATGACTAGGTTGAGATCAATGAATTGATGGTTTTATAGATTTTACAGTGGCTCATTTCAATAAACTGTGCTTCAAGTTGCGATTTTTAGCACAATGGCAATCAGAACATTATTAACTGAAATTTTACATTTTTATAATTGTGAAATCAGTTTAATATATGTAGGACAATACAAGGACATTTGCAATACATATTTATGATTGTCAGTTATTATAGTCTATAATCTTTTGTAACAGAGTTAAATGGCTTTATCTGTCAGAAAGAAGGAAAAATGATTTCTTTCTTTCAAGTTTGAAAATCGCATCTTATGAGGCAAAGCACAAGTACTTTGAAACAGTTTGAAAGAAGTTTTAATTTGTATGGGAAAGAAGCATCTTATTTTATTTTTGTGTTTTGTCATTTTTATTGTTAGATGAAAAATCCTAATAATACCAATAAGCTGTTTCCTATTTTTAATAAAGTACTTCACTAAAAGTCCTAAAAAAGGCTTCTGTTTTCTCAAGGTGAGAGAAGATAATTAACTTTTTTCTTTCTTTTGCTTTTGAAATAAGAAAATATTAAGCAAGGGGGCCAATAAAGAGGTAGAGTCTACCTCTAATGAGAAAAAAATAGTGGAAAGATAGTGGGAAAAAAAATAAAGCAACAAGAAAAAATGTCCCTGGTCATGAAGTGGGACTGCTATTGTATATATTTTGCTTATGAGACAATCAGTGAAATCTGCACATGAGGTCACTAGGAAAAAAGTTGAAGTACAGAAAGTTTACATAATATTTCATGATCACAACTTTATTCATACAAAGAGCTGAGGGACATTGCAACATGCTTCCACTGAAAACATTGGATAGAAAGATTTTTTGTTCCATTTTGCCTTTTTTTCTTTGCTTTTTAGTCTGTTTGTTATTCACTGGTGAATTTTCTTGCTATCAATGTCCAGAAAATAATTTTAATCAGAATAATGTAAAGGCTGGCAGGAACACTTGATTTACACATATGCGGCACAGAGGAGCTAGAGACATGCTTTCTAGTACTGGCACAGCCCAAATAAAATAACATTTTGCCCAAAGAAAGATGTTTGCAGACTTTATTAGGAAATTCCTTCTGCCGATTATAGTAAGATATTGGCACACTTATTGACAAATAATTCTGAGTAGAAATGGTTACAGTGAAGGACACTCCCTTTGTATCCTTGTACCCTGGGCTCACTTCGTTCTGTGCTCTCATAGAAATTAACACCACAGGTCACATCTGATCTTTCAGATTGTGGATACTTCTGAGAGCCTTTTGTCTCAGGTTAAAACAGGATTTCTTGAATGTCACAGACTTAGTTTTATTCATCTTTACACATTTATCACCTAATACACTATATTTCAGATTTTTAGAGATCAAAAAATTTAACCAATTTACCCCATCTTTATGTCACTCTTATGTGCCACTGTGTAGATAAACATGCCACTATGAAGATAAAAATATGAGATTACTCCATATATAGGTAGACAGAATCTAATAGCATGCTCTAATTTGCACTAAAATGGTATTAAAGGAATAGATAGCTGTGATACTTCTGAGATGAACCCCCAAATTGAAAGGCATAACCTAAACAACACAGTAATGTTAAATTCAGTGACTTTGGGAGAGGATCTTTTAAACCATAAAAACACTTCAAAGTCAGTGGTGTAGTGATTCGGTTTTGACCAGAGGCTTCTTCCTGCTGGCCACACCTCCAGGGCGTGTGTTCATCTAACTAGCTACAGTGCCTACTGGTAGGAACTACCCTGGCCCTCGGAGGAAACATTTTCCACTTTGGACCCATTTCCCTCACCACGAGGTTTTCTTTTTCACACTGGTGAACCCATTCAGCTTCATGGAACCATCAGAGTCTGAACACCTGACCCTCATAACAACACTGTTCAACTTCTATTGTCTGGGAACCCACCTAAGTGCTTCTGGCCATAGGATGCCATATTATTAACACAGATCTTATTTTTTAAAGTACAGGCAGTAAAAAGTAGAGGCCAAAATTCATGTTCAATATATTAAAAAAATATAAGGTCATCTTGATAAGTATACATAACATGCTATGTGAGTGTTATGCTTTACATAAGAAACTGTACTTCTTATGAAGAATACTGATGCAGACACAAAGCAAAAAGAAAGTCTAATCAACTGATTTCATGACTTAGCTTCTTTGATAAATCCAAATCCATTTTATCTCCTTTTTTTTTAAAAAAAAGAAGTAATCATTTATCCTATATCCTCTGTAACTTTATTCATTTGTCTATCCCATTACAAAACAAATTTTTTACCAGCAGTATGCTCATTCAAGCCAGACAGACTTTTTTAGGTACTCTATACATAATTATTTAATCATTCAGCATGCATCAAAAAATGAAACTAAGCATAACCTCAATTTAGATGGTTTACAGATCAGTCTCTTAGAAATTCAGGACAGCAAATACCATCCAGTCCTCAATGATACTTAAAATTATTTGCCAAGTTTTGCTTATATTTCACATTAGCAAGTAGTCTTTATTTTAAATACTTACGTGGTATAACTTTCCCACTTTCCACAGTGTTTGCCATGAGAAGACAGGTTGTTACCTAAGTTGTTTAGGTTATTTCTTAATTGGCAATCTCGTCAAATAACTTGCCATTTATATTTCCTAGGCTAGTTTGGCAGGCCATAATCTGTGTTAATTTTATCAAAATTGTTTTAACTGATTAAAATATTATATAACTATTCAGAGAAAGGAAATATGATTTACTGAAGCATTAACTTAAAATTGAAGTAAATGTTTTTAGAGAAAGATTATGTCTATGTAAATCATTTTTTTATTTTTAATTCAGTTTTATTTATATTTTAATGGTTTTAGATAAAAGGCAGGACAAAATAGCAATTTTTAGTAATGGTTGTATAATCTACTGGGCAGCATAAAAGTAAATATAGTAAAAGATAATTCCATTATGCCAAATTAGCCTCTCAATCTCAGATAGCTCACTTCAAAAACTGAAGGAGATAATACATTTCTGAAGTCAAATCCATGTCTAAGGTATAAAAAGCCAACATGTAAAGTTTCATGCCTTTTTATTTGTTCACTTCTGACAACTTCACCCTATTTGAGGGATATAAAAATTCCCTGGAAGAAAAGATTTGCTCCTTGATAGATTAATTCTAAATTATATTAAAAATAATTAGCAATAGATATTACAAAATATTTACAAGGCTTCTAGAAGTCTATCTTATTAAGATATTGCAATTAATATTGATTAGTTATGAGTATAAACAGCTATGAAAACATGAGGATGCTCCCTTAAAACAAGATGACTGTCAATCTTAGAGTATGGTTATGATTTTGATAAACAGATTGCATTAATTTCCTAAAACAATTTTGTCTTCTCTATAAATAATCAGAATGAATGAATTAAGGTAATGTTAAAAGGAAGTACTATTTAAAGTTTGAAGAATAAATCAATAGAAATATTCTCCCAAAATCTGTATCTGTACAAAGGATCTGTGTGCATCTATATTTCTGTTTTTCCTATTAAGACTACATAGCAATTTTAGTGTGCAGTTATGTTTGCCTGTGTTATCTGTGCCTCTGTGCTGGATTTTCACTTATTTTAACAATCTCTCTTGCTGAAAAAGTTCAGCCTATAAAATTCTGGACTGCATATTTGCTGTTTATGTATCATTTATTCATTTACTAATTAATTTTTGCAGAATTTAATTGAGTTCACCAGGTGTTTTCAACATTCTCCCTTTTTACTATGCTAGTGAAAGTGAGGGAAAGTTGCTCAGTCATGTCTGACTCTTTGTGACCCCATGCACTATACAGTCCATGGAATTCTCTAGGCCAGAATACTGGAGTGGGTATTCTTTCCCTGCCCTGGGGGATCTTCCCAACCCAGGGATTGCACCCAGGTCTCCTGCATTGCAGGTGGGTTCTCTACCAGCTAAACCACAAGGAAGGCCCTTCACTCTGCTAGTATGTTAAATTTCAACTATCTTATCACTAGAGAGACTAATCTGATATCTATGTTATATACATTTGGAAATATTTATATTGTTAATATCAAAATTTATATGGCTAGATATTTTAATCCCATTGCAGAAGATAGGGATAAATAGAAAGTAGGGTAGTAACCAATATTTCACACTGGTGGTGGTTTAGTCACTAAGCCGTGTCCGACTCTTGTGACCACATAGACTGTAGCCTTCCAGGCTCCTCTGTCCATGGGATTTTCCAGACAAGAATACTGGAGTGGATTGCCAATTTCTCCTCCAGGGGACCTTCCCGACCCAGGAATTGAACCCATGTGTCCTGCATTGCAGGCAGATTCTTTACTAACTGAGCTGTAAGGGAAGCCCATACTTCACACTATGTACTAAAACACTGTTAATGAAAATGTCACAGATAGTAGCTGTTACACTCTATGCATACAATTTTATACTTAACAGAGTAAGCGATAGAAAAAAATTATTTGCTATCAAAGGAACGAGACCTTTAGTTTCAGTTTTTGGAAGACTGAAGCCTAATCATAATTATGCTTGATGGTATTCAATTTTCTCTCATTCACTAAAAGAAGCCACATATTCAAAATAACTATACATTTTAAACCACTATAGCTAAATAAACCCTGGAGAAGGAAATGGCAACACACTTCAGCATTCTTGCCTGGAGAATTCCATGGACAGAGGAGCCTGGTAGGCTACAGTCCATGGAGTTGCAAAGAGTCAGACACAATTGAGCGACCAACACTTTTATATTATTTTTAGGATTAATACATGTCATATGGTTCATTGTAGTTAAAACAACTGTGGTAAAACTAATGTAAACATTTTTTTTTCATCTTATAATTCTAAATAGGCAAATAAAGTATAGGCAAAAGCCTTGATCTTAGCATAAATTCATGGACAAAGAAAATATATTAATGTCATGGGTTTTTTTGGGCAACAATTTCAGTGAAAGTTTGACTCTCAGAGGAGAAATGTATGAATAAATGAATATGTAGTGAGCATGAAGTATGGAATCTTAAGAAATTCAATATTCTATTTTCGTTTCATCAGTGTAAAAAATTCTGAAGTAGTCATAAACCAGTATATGTGTGAAGTAAACTGCAGTGTACACAGGTATTCCTAAATGTCTATTTTCTTAACCAACTTCTAAGTTCATTTCCATTATTTAATTACTTAATTGTTCAAACATGCAGCCTATCAAAATACAGAGAGTCAGGGTCTGCTACAAACTAAGGCTTGTGACCCTCAAAATTCATGGGTCACGAGGACGCAACTTTAGGAAGGGCATAAAATAGAGCCCAGAGAGCCCCTTCATTCCTTCGACCATGTGAGGACACAGGGATAAGTCAGCCATGTATCTGGAAGGCTCACACTGGACACCAGATCTGCCAGTGCCTCAAGCCTGGGCTTCCCAGCCTCAAGAACAGTGAGAAATAAAGTTGCTTATTGCCATCACTCTGTCGTACTTTCATTATAGCAGCTCAAACAAACTAAGACCGGATCTTGGTATGTATATGTACAATTCCAAAAATCCACACCAGGATAGCATACAGCTTAAAACTGTTAAGAAGATTGCAGTCTTGCAAGGAAAAATAGAGATATAGCATGGCATGGTTTTTCTTCCTGTGTCAACAAAAATGTGAAAAAAAGGTTAAAGAAAGTAAATGAGATGGAAAATTTGGGGACTTGTTTATTTGATCCCTCTGACTGAGAATTATTTTAAAATATAAATCCTTTTTGATATTAAGAAATAAGCTTTTAGAGATTGACATGTCATTTCAAGATGCTAACCAGAAATAGCACCTTTCAGGTACATTTCTAAATTGATTATTCTTTACTTGGCAGTTGAGAACTGGCCTCTATGTTCTAACTCTCTAATTACTTTATGACAGTGATATACTCAAATATTTGAAAATTTAGGGAAATAATAAACCGTGTTAATTAACAACACATTATTCTAGTGTTCTGACCACTTTTGTCATTAGATTAACACTTTCAGCAAAGGATTAGATTAAATGATAGAGTTAACATTAATTCCAGTGTCATAAAAGATAGTTCTCATAAAATGAAACCAAATATATATGCATTAAAGCACACACAAGGAAGAAAAACTAATGCTCATTTTTAATGTATTTAAAAATATACTCAGCAAATTTTATAATAAAATTAAAAATCTATTGCCATTGTCAGATAATTAGGAGATTAAATTCTTAAGTTGGACTTTATTAATTAATTAAACATTGTGCTGTCCTTAGTCGCTCAGTGCTGTCTGACTATTTGTGACCCCGTGGACTGTAGCCTGCCAGGCTCCTTGTCCATGGGATTCTCCAGCAAGAATACTGGAGTGGGTTGTCATTCCCTCCTCTAGGGGATCTTTCCAACCCAGGGTTCAAACCTAGGTCACCCTCATTCCAGGCAGATTCTTTACTGTCTGAGCCACCAGGAAAGCCAATTAAACATTATTAGTTATTAACTACACTAATGACTATAGTTCTAATCTCATGTTATATGAACATTTCAGAACTTGGCACTGTCACCAAGATCAGATAAGTAATGATCATTTTACTTGATCATGATAAAAAGAATCATTTTGATCCAAGCAAATCAGTGAAAGAAAGGAAATGCTATTATTGCTACTGCCAACAAAAATTTCTTTTATAAGCATTTTACTATTTTGACTGCCCTGTAAAAAAATCATACCTGCTTATAAATAAGAATGATTTAACATTTTTCTGAGATTTTTCAGAAAAATTTATTTTTTTCAGTGGGTTTGAAATATGGGACAGTCTAATATTTGGCTACTTTACTCTGAGCATATATTTGCAACTAATTGTATATGGTATTAAACAAATACAATTTGCTTTTCAGAAATAAGCTTTTAAATCACTCATCACTCTACTAAAACACTGAACTGAGCAAATATGCAGAGTTCTGATTTGGTAAGTTGTCACAATGTATATTATCTCTAACACAGAGAACTCTGAAAAGTTTTTAATTTGTATATATGAGTTATTTCCATTATATGTTATCTACCTTGATTCTTTACTGCTATAGTGATAAATTTAGAAAAACCCAGCCAACTGAAACAGAAAGCAAACAAAATGTAATATGTAAAAATATTTTAAATGTAACATTCATTGGGAGAAATCAAAGAATACATTTGATCATGTAAAAAGAAATATACTGATGAACTTATATGCACGGCAGCAGTGAAGACACAGACATAGTGAAACAGTCTATGGACACAGATCTATGAAAGGAAAGGGTGGGACAAATTAAGAGACTGGCATGGAGACATATACATTACATTACATTACGTGACATGACATTACATTACATTACATTACCATATGTAAACTAGATAGCCAGGGGGAATTTGCTCTATGGCCCAAGGAGCTCTGTGACAATCTAAAGGGATGGGATGGGGTGGGAGGTGGTAGGAGATTCAAGAGGGAGGGGATATATGTATATCTAAGGCTGATTCCTGCTGATGTATGGCAGAAACTAACACGATGTTGTAAAGCAATTATCCTCCAATTATAAATAATGAAAAAAAGAAATACATGTATATCCTGAAAAACAGAAAAGGTTTTACTTTAAGAACTTTTCACTAACAAGTATTTTTTGCAGTGTTACTGTGAAATCATCACTGCACATAAACTTTTGGGTTGTCACAAGGAATCATATATTCTTTAAAACACTGTTTTATGAAAGTGCTCCTAAACTCATCCTTGTTTGTTGGAATAAACTGAATTATAGTGTAAATTTTTACTGTCAAAACTGTATGCAAGCTATTACTATATCTCACAGAATTCAGTCACTGTAACTCATATATGGAGAATATTGCACCAGAAGATAAGCACTATTATATTTTTTCGAAAGCAAAACAAGTCACTTTTCAGGACCATTTTGAATAGATACTTTATCAATATTTTCTTCTGTGACATAGATTATCCAAGAGACTCACTGACAGGAGTAAATTCACATATCAAGTAATAGATTAAATTGTTATATGATAAGCTGCCTAGAGCACATTAAAATCATGTGCTGTTATTTCATTATGTATAATATATTTGAGAAAACTGAGGGTCAGTAAACTGCTTCTCTAGTCTAGTCTACTTTTATCTCATTTTCTTACTTACATTATGAACATTTTTTTGACAGATTACATTTTGGGGTTGAAGAGAAATAAATGTTTATAAAAATATTTTGTAAGAAATGAGATACATTTTTTTTTTTTTAGCTTTCTTATCCTGCTCTGTTTTTTTTTTTTTTTTTCTTTTTGTTTTTTCATTTTTTTTCCATCTCCACTGACATTTTTTGATGTACATCCTTCATAAAAGTAAATGAAACATCTCTGGACCAGAAAGCCAGTGGCATAATTCAAGGGAGTAGGAAGACTGATAGATACTTGATGAGGGACTGGAAAAGGAGTAGAACTTTGGGTTAAAGCAATAGCCAGAGGCCACATTATTTAGAACTTCAGCAAGAGTACATTAGTTAGTCAATAAATATTTATTAACTGCTTGCTATATGCTAGGCCCTCTACTAAGAACTTGATTTTGCCAAGACAAGAAAGGGAAAATCTCTGCCTTTGTGAATCTTGCTAAAATAGTTTTGAGTGAAGAGTATCACTTTAGTTTGTGTGGACAACAGAAAGGAGGACAAGATTGAATCTAGGAAATGTATCAGGCAGCTATTGAAATACTTTTGGTAAGAGATGATGATAAATTGAACAACTGTAAAGGTAGTTTGGCAACAGTTACAAAAATTTGCTCATTGTGAACTCCATCTGAGGAGTTACTGAAATAAACAATATCAGAAATATATTTTAAGCACTGAGAGTATAACTTGTAGAAGACGATATCATGTATATAATCATTCAGTTCAGTTAAGTTCATTTGCTCAGTCGTGTCCGATTCTTTGCAACCCCCTGAATCACAGCACGCCAGACCTCCCTGTCCATCACCAACTCCCGGAGTTTACTCAATTGCATGTCCATCGAGTCAAGATGCCATTCAGCCATCTCATCCTCTGTCGTCCCCTTCTCCTCCTGCCCGCAAAACCTCCCAGCATCAGGGTCTTTTCCAATGAGTCAACTCTTTGCATGAGGTGGCCAAAGTATTGGAGTTTCAGCTTCAGCACCAGTTCTTCCAATGAACACCCAGGACTGATCTCCTTTAGGATGGACTGGTTGGATCTCCTTGCAGTCCAAGGGACTCTCATGAGTCTTCTCCAACACCACAGTTCAAAAGCATCAATTTTTTGGCGCTCAGCTTTCTTCACAGTCCAACTCTCGATCCATACATGACCACTGGAAAAACCATAGCCTTAACTAGACGGACCTTTGTTGGCAAAGTAATGTCTCTGTTTTTTATTATGCTATCTAGGTTGGTCATAACTTTCCTTCCAAGGAGTAAGCGTCTTTTAATTTCATGGCTGCAGTCACCATCCGCAGTGATTTTAGAGCCCACAAAAATAGAGTCAGCCACCGTTTCCACTGTTTCCCCATCTATTTCCCATGAAGTGATGGGACCAGATGCCATGGTCTTAGTTTTCTGAATGTTGAGTTTTAAGCCAACTTTTTCACTCTCCTCTTTCACTTTCATCAAGAGGCTTTTTAGTTCCTCTTCACTTTCTGCCATAAGGGTGGTGTCATCTGCATATCTGAGGTTATTGATATTTCTCCCGGCAATCTTGATTCCAGCTTGTGCTCCTTCCAGCCTAGCATTTCACATGATATTCTCCGCATATAAGTTAAATAAGCAGGGTGACAATATACGGCCTTGATGTACTCCTTTTCCTATTTGGAACCAGTCTGTTGTTCCATGCCCAGTTCTAACTGTTGCTTCCTGACCTGCATACAGGTTTCTCAAGAGGCAGGTCAGGTGGTCTGGTATTCCCATCTCTTTCAGAATTTTCCACAGTTTACTGTGACCCACAGAGTCAAAGGCTTTGGCATAGTCAATACAGCAGAAATAGATGTTTTTCTGGAACTCTCTTGCTTTTTTGATGATCCAGCAGATATTCGCAATTTGATCTCTGGTTCTTCTGCCTTTTCTAAAACCAGCTTGAACATCTGGAAGTTCATGGTTCACATATTGCTCAAGGCTGGCTTGGAGAATTTTCAGGATTACTTTACTACTGTGTGAGAATAGTGCAATTGTGCAGTAGTTTGATCATTCTTTGGCATTGCCTTTCTTTGGGGTTGGAATGAAAACTGACCTTTTCCAGTCCTGTGGCCACTGCTGAGTTTTCCAAATTTGCTGGCATACTGAGTGCAGCACTTTCACTGCATCATCTTTCAGGATTTGAAATAGCTCAACTGGAATTCTGTCACCTCCACTAGCTTTGTTCATAGTTATGCTTCCTAAGGCCCACTTGACTTCACGTTCCAGGATGTCTGGCTCTAGGTGAGTGATCACACCATCATGATTATCTGGGCCGTGCAGATCTTTTTTGGGTAGTTCTTCTGTGTATTCTTGCCACATCTTCTTAGTATCTTCTGCTTCTGTCCGGTCCATACCACTTTTGTTCTTTATAGAACCCATCTTTGCATGAAATGTTCCCTTGGTATCTCTAATTTTCTTGAAGAGATCTCTAGTCTTTCCCAGTCTATTGTTTTCCTCTATTTCTTTGCATTGATCGCTGAGGAAGGCTTTCTTATCTCTCCTTGCTATTCTTTGGAACTCTGCATTCAAATGGGAGTATCTTTCCTTTTCTCCTTTACTTTTTGCTTCTCTTCTTTTCACAGCTATTTGTAAGTCCTCCTCAGACAACCATTTTGTCTTTTTGCATTTCTTTTCCATGGGATGGTCTTGATCCCTGTACAATGTCTCCTGTACAATGTCACGAACCTCTGTCCATAGTTCATCAGGCTCTCTGTCTATCAGATCTAGTCCCTTAAATCTATTTCTCACTTCCACTGTATAGTCATAAGGGAATTGATTTAAGTCATACCTGAATGGTCTAGTGGTTTTCCCTACTTTCTTCAATTTATGTCTGAATTTGGCAATAAGGAGTTCATGATCTGAGCCACAGTCAGCTCCCGGTCTTGTTTTTGCTGACTGTATAGAGCTCCTCCATCTTTGGCTACCAGAATATAATCAATCTGATTTCAGTGTTGACCATCTGGTGATGTCCATGTGTACAGTCTGCTCTTGTGTTGTTGGAAGAGGGTGTTTGCTATGACCAGTGCGTTCTTTTGGCAAAACTCTGTTAGCCTTTGCCCTGCTTCATTCTGTACTCCAAGGCCAAATTTGCCTGTTATGCCAGGTGTTTCTTGACTTCCTACTTTTGCATTCCAGTCCCCTATAATGAAAAGGACATCTTTTTTGGGTGTTATTTCTAAAAGGTCTTGTAGGTCTTCATAGAACAGTTCAACTTCAGCTTCTTCAGCATTATTGGTTGGGGCATAGGCTTGGATTACTGTGATAAGGAATGGTTTGCCCTGGAAACAAACAGAGATCATTCTGTCGTTTTTGAGATCATTAGAAGACTATTATTAAATGTTATGCAGTCATTTGAATGCTTCTGAAGAACTATGCATATTACCAAAAATTTCAAATGGACTGGCATTAAGTTTTCCATACCATTTCCATTTCTTAAAACTCCACTGTAGTTGTGCATAGCCTGAACATCTTCCAGGGTATAAAATGACTTGAAATAATAGAAAAAATATACATCATTTTGTAATGTAAAATTGAGTTCCTATGAAATTAAGTGATTATTATTATTCCAAGACTCAAAACAAAAAAGTTCCTGAAATTCATATAATCCTGACTTGAAGCAATAACTCAGTTGAGAAAGGTTGTTCCTGAGATTACTTACAATAAAAATCACATAAATTCTAAAGCCTTCCTTAGGAGGAGATTTAGCCTTGAGTCAGCTATAGATAGGAGCTGATTCTAAGAAACCCAGATGGTCCATATACTACGAGAGTTGCACCCTCATGTCCATGTGTATTACTCCCCCAAAAAAGAAGAAAAAAAGAAAAACAAATAAAAGGAAAAATTAAAAATACTTAAATGACAGTATTTTGTTAGCAAGGATAGGTCTTCAGGATTCCTTTTCAGGAAAGAATGTACATAAAACTATCAAGGTTAACTATCACAAGAGTAGAAATAGAAACTACTCTTAAATCTTGGTAGGAAAACAAATCCAAGTGAAGTAATTTCACAGTAAGCAAGAGAATTCTGAAAAATGAAGAACAGAACCTAGATACTTACTACCATACACACAATGATATGCTAGAACTAAGCCTGAAAGTATTTGTAGAATTAGCTCATGAAGCTAAATGCTTAAGTGTAAATTCCTATTATTTCATATTTGTTCTATTTACTTAAATTTTAATATAATTGTTTCTCAATATGTAAAATGAGTATTTGAAGTAGTATTTACCCCACAGGGGTTTGTTTGGAACAGTGCCAAACTCTAATAACTGATAAATGAATATATTATAATGTAATTAGTGTTAGTATATTAATTAGTATGGGTCCAATCTGGAAAGAGGGACTATGCAATAATATAAAAATGGGAACCAAAAAAAATGAACTATATTAAGAATTTACAGTAGTAAGTGACTGGCCGATGAGACTAGATCGAACTCTAAATACAGGAATAGCAAATATAAGGAGTAGCCTCTACATTGAAGGCTGAGATAAGCCCCGAAAAATAAAATATGTCTTTGCTCCACCAGGACCAACATCCAGATTTTACTGAAAAGAGCATAAATATGAGTCACTGCGTGCAAATAAACACCATGCTTTGTGCTGGCAGAATGTGCCAGCTTGCCCTCCAGAGAGTACTAGAAAACCACCCTCCGGGGAGGTATTTCCATTAGAAAACTACCCAAGGGCTGCCGTTGGAAGCTGCTGGGTATGGTTGCTGCGGGTTGTCGGATACTAGAAAGCAGAGTGCAAGGCTGGTAACCTGGGACTTAACAAGCTGAAGTCACCACAGAAGCCAGGTCCTGGAGAAGACACACACAGGAGGAACCAGCTGAACAAGCACACCAGAACCCAGAAACAAGACCCTGACTTCGTTCCAGCTTTCTCTAGCGCCCTCTATTGACAAAAGGAAAAATACATAATGAGTCCAGATCCATTTT
This sequence comes from Dama dama, assembly GCF_033118175.1. Taxonomy (NCBI): domain Eukaryota; kingdom Metazoa; phylum Chordata; class Mammalia; order Artiodactyla; family Cervidae; genus Dama; species Dama dama. Next base: position 62,523,130 of record NC_083710.1, on the reverse strand, counting down.
CACAGAACAGGTAAAAGGGAGTCTCTGACGCTCAGACGCAGTAAGTTTATAAGTGATGACATTAAATTGAAAAAAAATATTTCACTGGCAGATAGTCCAAGTTCCTCTAAGAATGCAAGCTATATGCTATTAAAAAGACATCTCCCATTTATAACACATGTAAAATGTGATAGGCAGAATCCTTAAGGACTCCCCAGGATTCCTTAACCCAATTCCCAAGACTGTGAACTTAATGAAATGGCATGCTTGTGATTATATTTCATGGAAAATTAGCTTTTGCATACATCATTAAGGTTACTATTCAGTTGACTTTGAGTTAATTAAGAAGGAGTTTATCAACAAGGAGCTAATCTAATCACATGAATCTCTGAAAGTAGACTTATTTGAGCAGGTGCAGAAGTCAGGAAGATTCTAAACATGAGAAAGCTTTATGTCTGGTGAGGCTAGAAAGGACACAGGAATAGGAATACATGAGGTCTCTAAGCCTTCTGACCATCAGTAAGCAAATAGGGATCTCAAGCTACAAAAACAAGTCACTAAACTCAAAGAGCTTAGAAATGGATTCTTTCTCAGAACTTCTAGACAAGAACCAAACCTGACCAACACTTTGATTTCAGTTTTGTGAGAACCGTAGCAGAGAACCTAGGGAAACACATTTGTGCTTTTTTTATAGACTATTTTTTTAGAGCAGTTTTAGTTTAAAATATATTTATCAGAAAGCATAGAGATTTCCCATATAACTCCTGCCTCTACACACACAGAGTCCCTCCCCTCTGTACAAATATCCCCCAATGAATTATACATTTGTTACAACTGATGGATCTAAGTCAACACGCCACTATCACCAAAGTCCACAGTTTACATTATGGTTACAGAGTAATTCCACTGCCCTAAAATGTATCTATGATTCACCCATTTATATATCCCACCTCCTTAATCCCTGACAGCCACTGATTTTTTTTTTTTTTATTGTGTCCTTAGTTTGCCTTTTTGTATTATAGTTGAAATCATATAATATGTAGCCTTTTCAAATTGGTTGCTTTCACTTAATATTATGTGTTTAAATTTCCTCAGTGCTTTTGCATGGCTTGACAGCTCAATTCTTTTTAATGATGAGTATTTCCTTGATTTACTGTACAACAATTTATTATTCCAATCAACAACTGAAAGACATTTTGGCTTCTTCTAGGTTTTGGCAGCCACAAATGAGGCTTCTATAACAATCCATGTTTTGATTTTTGTGTAGATATTAGGTTTAAACTCATTTGGAAAAACTAAGGAGCTGGATCACATGATAATATTAAGTTTAGTTTTGTAGGAAACTTCCAAACATTCTTCCAAAGTGGCTGTAGCATGTTGCATTTCCATAAGTGATAGAGCCCCTGTTGCTTCACATCCTCACCTGCATTTGGTACTGTCAGTGTTCTGGATTTGGGCCTTCCTAATAGGTGCATCTTGTATCTTATGCTTAGTTGCTCAGTCGTGCCCTACTCTTTGTGACCCCATGGACTGTAGCCCACCAGGCTTCTCTGTCCATGGGATTTCCCAGGCAAGAATACTGGAGTGGATTGCCACTTTCTTCTCCAGGGGATCTTCCCTACCCAGGGATCGAACCCAGGTCTGCCACATTGCAGGCAGATTCTTTACTGTCTGAGCCACTAGGGAAGCCGAAGTGAAAGTCACTCAGTCATGTCCAATTCTGTGACCCCATGAATCATACAGTCCATGAAATTCTCCAGGCCAGAATACTGGGGTGGATAGCTGTCCCCTTCTCCAGGGGATCTTCCAAACCCAGAGACTGAATCCAGGTTCCTGCATTGCAGGCAGATTATTTACTGTCTGAGCCAGATTATTATTATTTTGTGTTTTTCTTATCACATATGATGTAAACCATCTTTTCATATTTTTATCTGTACATCTTCCTTGATGAGGTGTCTGTTAAGCTCTTTTGTCCATCTTTTAACTGATTAATTTACTAAATTGCTGTATTTTAGGAATTCTTTGTATATTTGAATAACTTGTTTTTTAATCAGACATTTTTTTTGCATATATTTTCTCCCAGTTATGGCTTCCCTTTGTATTCTCCTGATTGTGTCTTTAACACAAAACAAATTTTAAATTTTAGTGAAGTACAGCTTATCAATTCTTTAATTCATAGATCATGGCTTTGGTACTGTAGTTACAAAGTCATCACCAAACAAAATGTCACTTGGATTGTTCCTGTTATTCTCCAGGTCTTCAAGTGTGTAGTCCATTTTGAATAATTTTTGTGAAGGGTGTAAACTATTTGTTTAGATTCTTTACTTGTTTGGCATTTGGGTGTTAAATTTTTCTAGCATCATTTGTTGATTTATTAAACAGGCTATCTTTGCTCTATTGCATTGACTTTGCTCCTTGTCAAAGAACCATTGACTCCATTTATGTGGGTCTATTTCTGGGCTATATATATATCTTTAACTTATATAGATCTTTCTCATATAGATCATGTATGTATTTTTTGTTAGCTTTTCTGCCTAGCTACTTCATTTTGGGGAGGCACTAATGTGACTGTGTGATATATGATTATATCTCTGAACTTTAGTGAGCGTGTGCTCAGTTCTTATCACTTCTCAGAAGGGACAGGATGGCTAGTGGGTGGATTTGGGCCTTTCCTTTCTCCCTCACAGAAGAAGATAGAGGATTGAGATTGAATATTTCCTCTGTTCCATACAGAAGGGTGAGGATGAGCATTTTTCTTCCCTTAGGTCAATTAGGCTCTGGTTAAGCAGCTTGAACGAAGACCTTGTTAAGAAAAGAAGAAATGAGTGAAGACCTGAAGGAAGACCTTGTTAAGAAAGCAGAATGCTCTGGACTTGTATCAAAAGATATAGTTCCTTTCCCCCTTTCCCTTTCAGAAGCATGGAATTATTTTCCTCTGGTATCTACTGAAAGAATTAATAGAGCAGCAGCAAAAATATATATATATAAATTGTGTCCCCTGTCAATGTCAGCTGGGGAGCCCCAATGACTGGGTTCCCCAAGAGTTTTAAACTTCTGAGTTGCACACTCTGAGCCTTCAACAATCCATCAATTACAGTCTATGTTTTATTTCTCAAGCTCTGGTTTCGCAGAGGTGATGGCTCAGGTATTTCTGTTCTGTCAGATTGTGATTCTGAGATTGCTTCAGTTTGGGGTACAGGGTCTCGCCCTGTGAATTCACTGTTTATGAATCTAAGAAGCATTGTTGATTTTTTAATTTGTTCAGCTTTTAATTGTTTGGTCAGAGTGGCAACTTCCAAACTTCTCACCTGCTGGACTAGAAATCCCCACCTGAACTTTCCTGACCCAGAGATGAAACCCAAGTCTCTGCATTGGCACATAGATTCTTTACCACTGTGCCACCTGGAAAGTCCTTTAAGATTCATACTTAAATAAAAATTCCATGCATAACTTACTCTTTTCTGAATATTTTCAGCATTTGCCCCAATTTAAAAGTTTCAAATTTTCTTAAGGACTGTACAATAGGCAAACCAAATGCTAAAATTAGATGAAAAACAGTGGTGATTATCCTACCCACACTTCTTTCCACTCACACACCTCCCTTGTGCTGTATGCATTAACATTTCAATATAGATTTTAATACTGGATATCAAATAGTATGCTCCCCTTTTATATTCTAATAACTCTCCCATGTTAATGTGCATTCAGTAGTTTCCATCCTGATTATTATGGATTCCTTATATCTACAGGAAATAGAATATGGATTGATATAATTTGAAATAGATCAGATGACTTCATTGTCTATTAAAACTTCTTGTAGTAGCAACTGTTAATCTAATCAGAGGCTACAAGAAGAACCAATGCATTCTATTGAGCAACACAGAATATAAAAGAAACTTGCAGTGGAGGTAGGAGAATGCCTCATCTTTAAGGTGCTGGAATACTAAGTGATTTAACATATGAATAGTAGTTTCCTTAATGCAGAGAAGCAAGCAAATACAGCAGAAGCACAAACCCAAGGTACCATTAAAAAAATAATTTTACTTGAGTTGTAAATAGAAACATGCATTCAAACTGTAATGACTTACCATGATTTTAGCAAAAAAAAAAAAAAAAAGAAAAATATAATATTGGCTGGCACCTGAAAGTAACCCAGCAATATTTTTACTGTCATGGCAGGATACAAAAAATCAAATACAAAATCACAACCAAAAATGAAAATAAACATTCATGCATAGTTGTAGCACAAAACATATTACTTAGAATAGATAGTATTTTACAGCAATATAACTGTTACTTACAATGTATTTTGCAGTAATGGAGCTTTAATGTATAATGGATAGTATCTTGTTTAGAAAACCTAAAATCCATTCCGCTGGAGTGCTGAGAAAAAAATAACTTGAAAATTTTCATGCACAGGTAAATTAAATAAAAGTACACTTTAAGATAAGCAATGCTTAGAATGTATGCAATTCATATTTTAGAAAATATTTCTGGAGGCATGTGTACTCTCCTGGAATAATAGATTATGCAAAAAGACATCATGCAAGCATTTTAAAGTAGTAGTATAAAATATGGCTGAGAATTGAAAAAGTTAAAATAAAGATGGCTTTAATATTTAGGAAGACGTATACTGTAGAAGTAATTGCAGCCCAGTGATTAACGACACTGGCAGAGAAATCAAACAGATCTCAGTTCAAATAATGCAAATAGCCTTTGCTAGCTGTGTCACCTTGGGCTAAGTCTTTAGACCACTTTAGCTTTGGTGTCCTAATTTGTAAGATGGGGATAACATCATCTTCCTTCATAAAATGGTAAAAGTTAAATGACAGAATATATGTTAATGCTTATCACACTGTCTCTCACTGATTAAGTGTTTGGGAAAAGTAGCTAGCAGAGACGGAAAACAGAAAGAGCAATCCTGTAAAACTGTTGTAAATCTGTCTCTAAACACATTTTTAAGAGAGTGAACTGGCTACTTAAATCCTACATAATGAACACTAAGCAGGACAGGGTTTGACAAAGATTGTATGAGCTCAGACATCACAGCAACTCCCCAGATAATGTCCTCTAAAAACACCCTCTGTAAAAACTAACATCTACTATTGGACGGTTGAAAACTTTATTGGAAGAAAAAAAGTCTGTTGATGCTACCTTCACTGTTTCATTTCTGGGCTCTTTTATTGCTACTCATACTGCAGCTACAGAAACTAGCTGAGGCACCCCATTATGTAAGCCCTTATTCAGCTCTTATTCTTCCCATCCATTCCACTGGTCTCCTATAGATGTCCCCCAGCACATACCTCTTTCTTGCTTAATTGCACTCTGAAAATGATTGCCTTCCAGTTAAAGCAGCACTTTGCACTTGGTGTTTACTTCTCCAAGATAATACTCCCTAACACTCCTTTCCTTTGTGAACATTCATTTCAGAAAGAAGGAACCAGAACAAAAACCTCAAGGACCACCAAAACCAGTTCTGGAATCACCTGATGGCAGCCCTAATCATCTCAATGTCTCCAGGAGGAAAGAAGAATGCAAGACTATCAGCCCCGATCTTTACCTGTAGCCCTATTCTCCAACCTGAAACCATAAGACACCTTCCTATTTCCCAGGAAGTAGTTAGCCTACTGTGGACCCCTTGTCCGGCAAAGTCATAAAGCTGCTTTTTTCTATGCCTCCAACAATGTCTCTCAGCATTTCTATTTGGTACCAGTGAACAGAGGCTGGGTTTTCAGCAATAATACTGAAGTGAAGCAGGACCCTATGGTCCTTCCCTCTCCCCATGAGCTATGCCTGCCTTCTCTTGGTGGAAAACTTCAAGCAAATAGGTTTAATCAGGGAAGTGAGAAAATGCAGAAGCAAAGGAAAACAACCGAACAGGACAAAACAATAATAGTTTAGTCACTAAGCAAAGTCTAGAACCTTTAGGTCCTTCCCAAGGGTTATAGATAAAATTCCAAGCCATATTCTGTAAGCTATCTTGTAGATACTGAAACCCCCACCAGGTGAAAAAAGTTGACTACATGATGATCAGAGTACAGCCATGACATAAGCTGCCACAATTCCAAGAACTGACCTCAATGAACAAATCCACCATGGAACTGGAGATTAACTATACTTACAACAATCAAAACGATGGCCACACCACTGTGCTGCGCTTAGCCACTCAGTCATGTCCGACTCTTTGCAACCCCATGGACTGTAGCCTGCCAGGCTCCTCTGTCCACGGGCTTCTCCAGGCAAGAATACTGGAGTGGGTTGCCATGCCTTCCTCCAGAGGTTCTTCCCAACTCAGGGATCGAATCTGCATTTTAGATGTCTACTGCACTGGCAGAGGGGTTCTTTCCCATTAGTGCCACCAGACCACTACCTGACCAATTTCAAGATGACTGTCAGTTGACTGTGCAGTTTCTCCATGTAGCCCCCTCCTTCTGGCTATAAAAGCTCTTGCCTACTGACTGTCAGTGGAGGGAGATGAATTTTGGATAGGAGTTCACCCCTACCAGATGTTGGCATCTGAAATAAAGCAAACTTTCCTTTCCACCCACCTTGCTTCTTCATTAGGGCTTCCCTGGTCCCTCAATGGAAAAGAACCTGCCTGCAAGGCCTGAGACCTTGGTTCGATCCCTGGGTCTGGAAGATCCCCTGGAGAAGGAAATGGCACTCCCAGGAGCCTGACAGGCTGTAGTCCATGGGGTCGCGAAGAGTCGGACATGACTGAGCAACTAATACTTTCTTTTTTCTTTCTTGCCTCTTCATTGGCTTTTGAACAGTGAGTAGCTGGACCTCAAATTTTGGCTACAATAATACAAATTCCTGGCACTGTACACTTACATATAAGATTTTAAATTCTAGATTGTATATAAAAGATAGTAGAAAACATATTATTACTTTTACCTTAACCCTTTGTTAAGGGACTATAAAGGACTTGTCAACCTAAGAAGAAAAAAAAAAAAATGAGTACAGGTCAAGATGCAAAGCATTTATTTGGGATCAAAGAATTGCAATCTAGGCTACATAGATTTTGTTAGAAACCGAAAGAGAATCTCTATTGCAAGAGAGGGGCTCAGGGTTCTTATGGGGAAAGGAGAGGAAGGTGAGGTAACTTTTTTGTTTGTTTTTTTAGAAACGTTTATTGGTACAAGATGAGATAATCCATCTACTGAAGTGTTCTGGTGAGGGACGAGGTAAAACTAGATTTGTACTTCACTGACTGGTCGGGTGAAGTGTTCACTGGGTAAAAGTTCATTTATCAGTCCTTTTGATATGATATTCTAGTTTCTTTAGTATCTTAGAATGTTGGTGGTTTGATCCAGTTTAGAGGTACAGAAAAGAGGACAGGCAAGGCAGGTCCTCTGGAATGGTTGCTCTGCCTGTATTTTAAATGGCTCCACTCATCGTCTACAGAATGTAAATTTTAGAGTTCTGTGTATTTAAACAAAGTCTCCTAACTCAAATATGTTAAAGTAAAATGCCTCAGAATAACTACTATGTTTCTAGAAAACCATTTAAAGTTACTTTGATTAGGAGAACTTAGGCAAAATTTAGTTATTCATTCTTTAAAAGGAAGTTCACAATAAACTCTTTGCATAATTACTAGAGATGCAGTAATAAGTAACAACAGACAATAAGTTCTTTCATTCATGGACTGGTCAGAATGATCTCATCAACCTACAATCCACATAAATACCATGAAATTGAGATCAGTGGATTTATCTCATGCTTGACAAATTCTGGACCCATCAGCATCTGTCCTTACACAGGGCACACAGCCGACACCAGCTGGAACTGTGTGATGCCCACGAGTTCACTCAGGAGATTAAATCTGTGATGCGCGTAAGTTTACTCAGAATAGAGCCTGCCTCAGTGAGTGTTCAGCAGTCAGGATGTAACAAGGACTTCAGCAGCGTTAGTAGAGGAAACTATGTCTGTGGACAACATGCTAGCAAACCACCCAGGAGCATTCTCACATCCAGAATGCCAGAAACAAACTGCAAAAGAATGTTCCACAGATGGAAAATTATTGCAGAAAACCTTATCCTTGCATAGTGTCATGAAGAAGGTAGTCTTTGATTTAAAAAGCTCCAGTAAATCTATAATCATTTAGGAAATGCATTCCATCTTTCTGATTTTGAAACTTTATATGTAGACTGAAATCTGAATTAACTGAAGCATTTTTAAAGGTTTTATCTGTTTAGAGCAGTGTTAGGATCACAGCAATACTGATCAGAAGGTACAGACAGTTCCCCATGTGACCTCTGCCCCTGCACATCCAGATTTCTCCCATTATCATGACCACCATTAGAGTGATGTGTTTGTTACAACTGTTTATTGACACTTCATAATCATCTGGTGTTCCTAATTTACCTTAGGATTCACTCTTGGTGCTGTACATTCTATGAGCTTGGGAAAATGAATAATGACATATACCTATCATAATGGTATCATAAAAAGTATTTTCACTGCCTATTCATTCCTTCCTCCTCTGTAACCTTTGCCAATTACTGTGTCTATAGCTCTACCTTTTCCAAAATGTCATATAATTGGAGGCATACAATATACTGTTATTTAGACTGGTTTCTTTCACTCAATAATAAGCATTTAAGATTTCTTCATGTAGTTCTTCATAGCTCATATCTTTTTAATACCAAGTGATATTCCATAGTCTGTATGTGAACATAAAATTTTGCACATAAAGTTGGACAAATATAAAGCTGTTTGCTTTGTTACCATTTGTCTTATTTCATTAATTTTAGCATCTTAAAATGTCTTACAGAATGTTCTATAGTGAAAGTTTGTTGATGATTAATACTTTCAGTATTTGTTTACAATTGTCTTTACTTTATCCTCATTGATGAACAAGAATTTTGTTGTGTCCACAATTCATCATTGATAGTTATCATTCATGTCTTAGCAGATATGAGTCCACTTCTGTCTAGCTTCAACTGTATCTCTTAAGGGGTCTACTGTCATGAAAATCTGTTATGTCTTTCATTTCTGACTTCATTAGTTTTTCTCTTCTTTAATTTAGGTGTCACACATTTTCTCTAGTATTTGATAGGCAGAGATTTATTTTTGTCTATCTTGTTAGGGGCATTCGTGGCTCTTCCTGTCAATTTTGGAATATTTACAAACAGGTTTTCAAATATAATCTTTCCACAATGCTTTCTAAGCTTTCTTCTGGCAATACCAATCAGACTTATGCCCCTTTATTCTTCCCTCATATTTTCTGTTTCTTTGAACTTTATATGTTCCTTAACTTTTTAAAAGTTGAGGTTACTACTTCTATTTCCCTGTTACATTAAGCAAAACTCTTTAACATCTTTGATGAGTTTTAAAGTTCAACTATCATATTTTTTTATTTGTGCAATTTCTTTTAATTATTTGTTAAAATTGGTTTGACAGAAATTATAACCACAAACATTTGCTTGAATTTTATTCCCAACTTTCATTTCTTTAAATACTTCCATGGGAATAATTTTTTACATTCCTGGGAATTTCCTGGCTATAGAAAAATTTTTTTTTCAGTTTACACATCTCAATAATGGTTCTTTTTTTTTTTTTTTTTCTCCTTGAAATGTGGCCAGTTTTTAGGCTTGTTTTTATTTTTGCATTGTGGGAATTCCAAGTGCCTAAATAGGAGATGTTTTCTTCTACTAAAAACTTGGATTTGCTCATGTCAGGAGTCTATACTATCATAGAATCCCATGAAAACGTGAGATTCACAACAAATCCCCTTTAGGCTGTTGCTGCCCTGATGGATGCTGCAGCCCTTAGACTGCCCTGACATGAGCCTTGAGGGAACTCAAAATGGAAATAAAAGTGGCTGCCTGCTGGCAAGCTCTCAACCACTGTAGCGACCCCTAATGGCACACCCTGAGGAAATTCAGCATGGGAAGGAACAGGCTATTTTGCAAATCAAAGGAATGATTTCAATGGGCCCAGACTTTTGACTCTTTTCATACACAGAAAAGTACTAAATTCATTAACTTGAGGTATCTGGTGGTGGTTTAATAGCTAAGCCTTGTTCGACTCTTGCGATCCTATGGACTATAAAGCTTGCCAGGCTCCTCTGTCCATGGGATTCTCCAAGCAATAATACTAGAATGGGTTGCCATTTCCTTCTCCAGGAGATCTTCCCAACTCAGGAATCGAACCTGGGTCTCCTGCATTGCAGGCAGATTCTTTATCTTTATCAGCTACAAGGGAAGCCTATTGAGGTATCTAGTTTTCTTTAATTAACAGTAATCTTTTGAAGTTCAGAATATCTGATCTTTGTGGCAAAAACTGCTGTATCTCTTGGTTCCTCCCTTACCTTCAGTTTTTGGCACAATCCCTCAGAGTTACTGGAGAGGCTGCATCTCAGGCTGAAGTCCTCAATTTTGTCCACCAAATAAAACTTAACTCTCAATTTTTATGTTGTGCATTTTTTCCAGTTGACTCTTCTGTCATGTACTAGCAAAGTACCTTGCTTCTGGCAAGTTTACTCAGCTGTAAAGAAAAAGAAAAAGAAAATCAGTGAAAAGATAGAAATTTAAAATATAGAAGTCATAATAGATTTAATGAAGAAACAAAGAATGCAGAAGTCCACTACAAAAATTAGAGACAACACATCTTTTCTAACAAATAAGGGTTGTTAACAAAATTCATTATGTATTATATACCAGGTAACTCACAAACTCAAAGAATGTCTATTGTAACTCACACTTTCTGATAAAACATTAAATTATAAATTAATAATGAAATGTCCAATGAAACCACAGCATTTATATTTGATACTCACTCTTCCAAATATCTCAAAAGTCAAAGACTCATAGGATTCCCAATTATATTAGCAATATGCCAGCTATGGACATTTATATAATAAAGGTCAATGCTAAGAGTTACAGAGAGACCTAAAAACTAACCTTCACTTTTTGCACTATAGTTTCATGAATAGAAAATGAATAAAGAGTTTGTGTTCTGTTAGTCTGATAACAAATGGTTTATAATCCTATAATTTGAAGTCTGAGATACATAGTCCTAAAGAATCACTGTAGATAAAACCTGTTCAGTGGATCTGTTGGCTTTTGATTTGTAGCAAGTAAATTAAACCAAATCTCAGCTCCAAAAAAACCAATATTATTAGACTTGCTAGTTTTAACAGTTGTATCATCTGGTTTCTTTACATGTCTCTAATTTCTACACAATTTCTTTTCCTATTTATCCAGAGAAGGCATTCTTTTTCCTTTTTCCTTTGGTCTAACTACAGTACAAATAAGAAAGAGCACAATAATTTCAGTGGATGGTAAGTGTTTTACACAGCATGTGTGGCAAATTAGTTTATATTAGGGTAAAAAATATTAAATAGTCATTACAGGGCAATTCTCTTATATGGGACATTCCTCACACTTTCTATTTTTAATAGCCATTTTGAAACTTTTTCTGATAACCAAATTTACAAGTTACATCCAGAATTATTAACAAAATAATATGATTTTGTATACTAATGGAGTTTGGAAATAGTGATGAATATATAGTTGTGACATTTTTTATAACACTCTTGACAAAGATTATCAAACATATATTTTTACAAGTTAATCTTACAGCGGGCTTCCCTGGTGGCTCAATGGTAAAGAATCCACGTGTAATGTGGGAGACCTGGGTTTGATCCCTGGGTTGGGAAGATCCCCTGGAGGAGGGCATGGCAACCCTCCTCATGCAACTGCAATACAACCCATGCAGTCTTCTTGCCTGGAGAATCCCCATGGACAGAGGAGCTTGGTGGGCTACTGTCCATGGGGTCACAAAGAGCAGACACAACTGAGCAACTAAGCAAAGTGCAATCTTACAGTAATTAGATTCTTAGTAAAGCACTGTACTATCTGTTTCACCAAATTATTTGGGACTGGTTATACATTGATTTGCCAAATCAAGAATTAGCTTTCACAGAAATAAAGTTAATGTGTAAGATGTCTCAAATGAGGTACAATTGGATTTTCAATTTATCATAGTTTTTTTTCCAAATCAGAAAGATAGTCCATATTTAATAATATAAAGGTTATTTTTGCAGTAGGTTTCTGTATAACTAGACAAGACGCCTGAAAACACCTGGTATTTTTTTCAGTTCACATAAAAAGACCTATGTGTTTTATATAATATGAAGATAATTATATTGAAGTTAAATAATAAACTAAATTAGAATTAGTATTTACTGAAAACTTATTTTTAGTAAAATTTTATATTAGGAGTGCTACCCAATTTAGGCTTATGGATCTAACATTTATATCCACAATTTGAAAATAAGGAAGGAATCATGAAAAAGTTAGTTTGGATGGTTAAATAAATACTCAGAATTTTAAATATACATCTCCATCAGAATTGTACTTTTATATCTCTCTTTATAGTTTTACTTTTGTCTCTTATGAAACTGCTAGAGAAATAGTTACAAAGAGCACTAGAAATTGAGGTAACTATTCTAAGTGCTAATCTCATCTCTCCCAATTACTACAGATGTAGTTTTTGGAAAATTGTTTAAATATGCCTATCATCATTTTTTTAATTTCAGTGGTCACTGTACATAGAGTGTTGTGCAACCACATAAGGTAGTGGAAATGAAGGTATTTTTTTAGAAAATGAAAATTGCAGTGTAACTCTGTAATTTGGACATGATGGTAGGAGATACACAAAATCAAAACCAGGGTCAAGCTGACATTCTCTCAGCCACCTCCTCTTTATTCACCAAAACCAACCTCTCTCACCTTTCTTGCCTTAAGGAGGAAAACCACAATGCTTTCTGTCATTGTTTACATTTATTGTTATATAACAAGTAAAAGGGAAGTGGAAAAATGATAATGAAAGCACATCAATGGAAAAATATTCAATTTAGATGAGAAAACATGAGTTTAATTTCTGCCGCCATCTATGAATAGTTAACTGATTCTTTCTGTAAATTATCTGCTTGCTCCAAAACTACATTTAAACATTTACTATATTAAGGTGGAAACAGATAAGACTACCTGGAGAACAGTAAAAGTTAGGAGAGAAGCAGAACTTAACAGAAGCTAACCCAGGTGGCCCAATGATAAAGAATCCGCCTGCAAAGGCAAGAGATTCAAGAGATGCAGGTTAGATTCCTGGGTAGGAAAGATCCCTTGCAGTAGGAAATGGCCACTTGCCTGGAAAATTCCATGGACAGAAGAGCTTGGCAGGCCAGGTGGTCACAAAGAGTCAGATATGACTGAGCAACTGAGTGCACACAACACGTATGTAATTAAAAACTAAATCAGTGAAGAGAAGTTTATAAGTGAGTTTTATCCAACAAAGATACAGGAAGACACCAGGAGTTCCTATTTAGACTTACCGGGAGGTTAGGAATGTACATGGCTAGGGAGTGAATTTATGGATAAAATAGTTGAGTAGGCAGCCAGAGCCCAGAATCCATATAGTGAGGCACTCAGTGGGTTTTAAAGCCTGTCCATGGTACTCTAGAAAAGATTTGAGTTAGACAATGTAGTTAGTAAAATGTCTATACTCTTAGAATTAGAGGATAGGGATAAAAAAAAATGTAACTAATCATGAGAGACAAAGAAGTTATATCCATAAACCAACAAACACACAAGTTTCAGAAAGAAATCAGAAAAAAATAAATAAATAAAAAGGAGATGACAACTATTAAAGAAATAATAGGAGCTAGTGTCCTAAGTAAGAGAAAACAGACTTTCAGATGTGCAGCAATCCCTAAGTGTAAGCATGAGGAATGGAAGAAACACCCAACGGTTTAGCCTCATGAAAATTAAAAAATTTGAGGTCATAAAAAAAGGTGACTTGTAAAGAAATGTGATCAAGCCTTGGCATGAGAGAGTTAAAACAAAATAAGTTTTCCAGAAATCACGAGGAAAGCTTCCATGGCACTTCGAGAAAAATTATCTGAGAGTTTGAGCTCTATATTCTGCCAGATAATCAATGAAGTGGGAGGGAAAGAACAGACATTTTCCAGATACTCACAGACCCAAAAAGATCATGTATAGCATGCCTTATGCCTAGAATTGACATGACTGCCAAAACAGAAGACAGAAGAACCATTTCATCTCATTCTTAAGTACATGGGCCCAGATAACTGGTGGGGAGTGAATTTAAAATCACTGCTCAAAACTGGAGCTGAGTCAGACACCTGGGTGAATGAGGGAGAAACAAAAATTATCCTGGTGTTAGGTAGTTAGAATAGGAAAAAGGAGTCCAAAATGGTGATGGCTAAAAGACAAAGAAAGGAAAAAGCCCGAGAAAATGGAACAAAAGAAAATTTGAGGACCAGAGTGAGAACCTCAGGTGAAAGAGCCCTCCTGGCTACCCCAATTTACACAGGACAGGCTCAAGGGGAGGAGACAAAACATATAAAAAGAGAAGCCAAGACTGAACCTCTCTCTTTTGATATGTGGCCTGCCCTCATGCCTCGAGGGTGTACCATCATTTTCTTGCCGAATAAAACTGAGTTGTAACCAAGCTGCAACACTGGTCTGCCGTTTCAAATCTTTGTTGCCGAGAGATAGAACTGAGGAAATTACACACTCCCCCAATACTGGGAAAATGTGTTTTTAAAATATTTTCCTTTCTAAGTATAGAGGAAGGCACATTATTCATGTGTATATAGAAAAGGGGTGGAAATTACAGAGTTGGCACAGAAATTATAAAATTATAGTTTAGAATAAAGCAAAGTAAAACCTAGCTTGTTTGACCTTAATTTCTAAGAGAAACGTCTTTTAAGTGTATGGATAAGAGAAATGGGGCTTTAGAAATGGAAACACAATTTAGAAGCAAGTTAATTTTTCTGTAATTAGCAATAGTATACATTTATAGCAAATAAAAACTCTTTAGATCATTTTTAAATTTTAAAACAACTTTTAAAGTTATGAAAATAATTTTACTTCAGAAAAGGATGCACACATTTTCAAATTTGAGGGGCGAAATAAGAGAGGTAATGAACAGGATGGGGTTGTGAAAATAGTTCAGTTTCTGTAGTAAGGTATGAATAGATCTGTCCAAATTATTTTGAACAAGAAATATAATTTTCAAATTTATATAAATAAGCTAATATAAGAACTAGAAATTACCAAAAATAACACACAACAGAAAAAAAGGAAAATCAACTAGTTTTTTTCCCATAACTAAGAAACAATTGCAAATATAAAAGAAAGTAAAATTATCTGAATAACATTGACAATAATGGGCTGATATATATATATGTATATATATATATATATATACACATATATATAACAATTTGCAATTAGGAGAATTTAAATAAATGATATATTTTAGGTGAGAGGGTTGAAGGTTGATTACAAGGCAGAGCGTGACTTACATTATCAACTCTTCTGCATGTTTGATTTCTAAAGTATATAACAACTATTACTTAGGAAAACTAATTTCTAGAAAGGAAATGAGAGGCTGATGAAGTAGGAATATAGCCCTAAAGGTGAAAGAGAGGAAGCAAAATGTTGGAAGAAGCAATAAGAAAAGGCTTCACAATACTTTGGTTGTGCCTTGGGAGACACTTGGAGAGGAACTGGAGTCACTTGTTAAATAGCAGTAGAGACGCTTGTTCTCTGGTATTTGTGAAAAACACAATGAACGCTGACAAGCAAACGTTGTCAACACTGCAATGGATCTTTCTTGGTTCTAATTTGGCAAATTTGCCAGGGTTAACAATAGCAACACAAAAGAACAAATATAAAACAGGAACCAGAATCATTTCATGGAAGTACATCTTTAAGTATATAACCTGGACACAGTTTATTTCCACAGGATAAGATATACATGTGGGTTTCACAAATTAACAATCTTTCTTCTCCCCAAGATAGCTCAGCTAAATTCTGCACTGAATTTCAATTCTTCTATTCAATTTTTTATTATATATATATTATTATTTATACTATATTATTTATATAACTGGCTCACTACTTACCTGTTACCATTTTAATTATTTTAAGATAGGAAACATTAAGTGTTCATTAAACATTCTTAATATTTTACTTTTTTATGCCATTTCTTGGTTAATTTAGTTTGTTTCTTAAAAAAGGTTGTAGTGCATATTTTTGATCAGGTTTACTATAATCATATGCAAAGGGTTTACATATAATTGCTTGTTAATATATATTAAGTTTGTAATAAAATAAATGGAGCCCATGACCATTTTGTGGTCATTTATTTTAAATGTCAATGTAGAATTTTCGGAAAGAAGTTACTAACACACATACACACACACACACATATATATACATATCTTCAACTTACTTTTCACTTAGAGGTTTATAATATTAGAATTGATAAGAAAAAGTGACTCAGGGTAAACACTGACTCTAATCTTGTCAGGTGTCAGGAAATGAAAATATACAGAATATACACATTTGTCAAAAACATTCATTTTATATTCAGTAACAAAAAAAGTTTACCAAAACCATTATATTAATACTTGCTATTTCTTCATGAATATTTAAAGATTAAAATTTTAATAATAAAAATGTATACTACCATCAACATTAAGAAAACATAATATACCAATTATATCTATCCCTTTGGAATAAAAATAATGCATCATCTTAAGTAAAAGGTGCATTTTCCTATAGGATATAACTATGATCAATGTAATATTTTGCAAAAAGATATTTCATTAAAAAATAATCAGGCACTCTGTATAATTAAGTAGGAAATACAGAAATCAGTATTTTTTCAAAATTAGCTTTTGGATAGGTGACATTCCTAAACTTATAAAAATGAAATAGTATTATTCAATAGTTTGGCAAGCAGACAGACCAGTTACCTTTGGGCATGTATTAATTTTTATACTTATTTTATTATGGTTTGCATTTTTCTACACTCCTTTACATAAACATATTTTGGCAGCAATATGAACTACTGGCAAGTGATCATTCTTTATTTTTTTGTAATTGAATGCAAACAAAATATATTCTATCCTGCTGATATATTAACAAGATACTTCTAATAAGCAGGTGTGGTAATTTTTATATTTCAAGTTTGGGGTTTATATATACTTAGAGAATTGGTCTTTTGAATAGTCTGTTTGTTGATTTGAACAGCATGCATGAGACTACTACAGAAGAATATATAATGCCTCCACACAATTACTGAGCAACATGCCCCATATAAACAAGTATTATCAATTGGTTTGTCAAGAAAGACACTGTGAAATTCCGGGAAATATGAACTCTGCTTATAATGTGAATTGTAATGTATTTAATATAAGTAACATGTGCATATCTGTCAAATATTTAAATAGTTAAAAATGTCATTTATTTTTCTTTCATTTTAAATTAGTTTGAAGATGTGAACATTGCCTTGCCTTTAGATGGTTTTATAGGTGTTTCTGAGCTGGAATATTATATCAGAATTTAATGTATATTAGTTAGCTTTATAGCAAAAATAGGGCTTTCCTCATAGCTCAGTTGGTAAAAAATCTACCTGTGAAGCAGAAGACCCCGGTTCTATTCCTGGGTCGGGAAGCTCCACTGGAGAAGGGATAGGCTACCCACTCCTGTATTCTTGGGCTTCCCTCGTGGCTCAGCTGGTAAAGAATCCTCCTGGGTTTGATCCCTGGGTTGGGAAGATCCCCTGGGGAAGGGAAAGGATACCCACTCTAGTATTCTGGCCTAGAGAATTCCACAGACTAAGCCCATGGGGTTGCAAAAAGTCGCACATGACTGAGCGACTCTCACTTTATAGCAGAGTCAAAAATGTTTTAGTTTTTTTAAAAAAAACATAATATGAACCTAGTCAAGTAGCCTAAGAAACATTTTTATCTCTTTTGGAGTTGACAGAACACGTTCTGTGAGTCAAGCTGACTATGTTTTAAGCTTTTATTTGATTTTGTTAGCCAGTATTGGAGATCGGAAAGATTTAGAAAGATTCATACTAGCTTAAGATTTTGACCAAAGAAGAAATCTTTTAAAAAATGCTGTTCTTGGAATTAGCTTTATTACTCCTTTCTGTGTAGCATCCAGTCACTTGCCCATTTATTAAACTTTCCTAAATATCAGTAGCATTCCAATAGTGGGTTTCGATTAAAGCTACTAATTGTGATAAACCTTAGGGCATGTAATATCCATTTGTCTCCTAGTCCTTAGGAGTATTCTTTTGAATTCTTTTGAAGTTGTGGGGCTTTTTGTCAGGTATCATTCCTGGATGCCTTGTGATTATTTAGAAATCAAGAATAGAAAGACAGAAAATATCCCAAATATTTGGAGATTAATCAGCATACTTTTATATAATATACAGTTCAAGAATGAAATCTCAAGAGGAAAATAAAGTGTTTTTAATTAAATGAAAAGGCGACACAACTTTATCAAACGAAAAAGCAACAAAACTTTATCAAAATAT
The DNA here is from genome assembly GCF_033118175.1 of Dama dama. NCBI lineage: Eukaryota > Metazoa > Chordata > Mammalia > Artiodactyla > Cervidae > Dama > Dama dama. Next base: position 62,504,779 of record NC_083710.1, on the reverse strand, counting down.
TTGGAATGCTATGAAAACACTGCTGAGAGGTAACTAAGCATTAAAGGCATATATCAAAGAAGAGGAAAGGTCAAGAATCTATATCTAGGCTTTCAACTTAGGAAACTAGAAAACGAAGAGCAATTTAAATCCATGATAAAAATTCTCAGTGAAGTATAAACAGAGGGGTTCAACTTGATAAAGAATATATACCAAAAAAAAAAAAAAAAAAATAGAACCCGAAATCTAAGATCATACTTAATGGTGAGGAATTAGAAATTTTCCTAATAAAACCAAGTATAGAAAGAATTTCTTCTCTCACTCCTCATTTTCAACATTGTCCTGGAAGTCCTAGTTAATGTAATAATACAAGCAGGAAAACAAAAGATGCACAGTGTGGAAAGGAAGAAATAAAATTGTCTCTGAAGACAGATGACATGATCATCTATGTAGAAAATCTGAGAGAATCAACAAAAACACCCAAAAAACTATAAATGAATTGCAACAAGTTTTCAGGATACAAGGGTGACAAACTATTGCTTCCCTATATTTCACCAATGAACAAGTGGAATTTTAAATAAAAATGAAACATCATTTATGTTACCAGCCTCCAAAATGAAATACTTAGATATAAATCTGAGAAAATATGTACAGTGTTGAGATACAGGCAACTTCAAAACTTTGATAGGCAAATTTTTTAAAGTAGTGTACAAGGGGAGATATTCCATATTCATGGATAGAAAAACTCAATATTATCAAGATATTAGTTCTTCATAACTTGATCTATAGATTTAATTCAATCCCAATCAAAATCCCAGTAAGTTAGTGTGTGGCTATCAACTGTCCAAAGTTTATATAGAGAGGCATTAGACCCAAAATACCCAACATATTATTGCAGAAGAACAAACTGTGAGGAATGACACTACCCAACTTCAAGAATTGCTATAGAGCAGTTCAGTATTTTCCAAAGACTAGACAAAGTGGCAGTGATATATATAGAGTCCAGAAATATATCCATATTAATATAGCCAACTGATATATGACAAAGGATCAAAAACAATGTAATGAAGTGAAAAGTCTTTTCAACAAATTTCAACAAATTGCTCGATTATCTGGATATTCACAAAATGTATCTAGACATGTACTTTCTTTTTTTTTTAATTATCTTTTTTTTTTTTTTTTTTATTAGTTGGAGGCTAATTACTTCACAACATTTCAGTGGGTTTTGTCATACATTGATATGAATCAGCCATAGATTTACGCGTATTCCCCATCCCGATCCCCCCTCCCACCTCCCTCTCCACCCGATTCCTCTGGGTCTTCCCAGTGCACCAGGCCCGAGCACTTGTCTCATGCATCCCACCTGGGCTGGTGATCTGTTTCACCATAGATAGTATACATGCTGTTCTTTTGAAATATCCCACCTTCACATTCTCCCACAGAGTTCAAAAGTCTGTTCTGTATTTCTGTGTCTCTTTTTCTGTTTTGCATATAGGGTTATCATTACCATCTTTCTAAATTCCATATATATGTGTTAGTATGCTGTTATGTTCTTTATCTTTCTGGCTTACTTCACTCTGTATAAGGGGCTACAGCTTCATCCATCTCATTAGGACTGGTTCAAATGAATTCTTTTTAATGGCTGAGTAATATTCCATGGTGTATATGTACCACAGCTTCCTTATCCATTCATCTGCTGATGGGCATCTAGGTTGCTTCCATGTCCTGGCTATTATAAACAGTGCTGCGATGAACATTGGGGTGCACGTGTCTCTTTCAGATCTGGTTTCCTCAGTGTGTATGCCCAGAAGTGGGATTGCTGGGTCATATGGCAGTTCTATTTCCAGTTTTTTAAGAAATCTCCACACTAAATCACAGCAAGATCCTCTATGACCCACCCCCCAGAATATTGGAAATAAAAGCAAAACTAAACAAATGGGACCTAATGAAACTTAAAAGCTTTTGCACTACAAAGGAAACTATAAATAAGGTGAAAAGACAGCCCTCAGATTGGGAGAAAATAATAGCAAATGAAGAAACAGGCAAAGGATTAATCTCAAAAATATACAAGCAACTCCTGCAGCTCAATTCCAGAAAAATAAATGACCCAATCAAAAAATGGGCCAAAGAACTAAACAGACATTTCTCCAAAGAAGACATACAGATGGCTAACAAACACATGAAAAGATGCTCAACATCACTCATTATTAGAGAAATGCAAATCAAAACCACAATGAGGTACCATTACACGCCAGTCAGGATGGCTGCTATCCAAAAGTCTACAAGCAATAAATGCTGGAGAGGGTGTGGAGAAAAGGGAACCCTCTTACACTGTTGGTGGGGATGCAAACTAGTACAGCCGCTATAAACATGTACTTTATACTTTCACAAAAACTAGACTTTACACCTTTCACAAAAAAGAAAACAAGCCGAAAAACAAAATACAAAACTTTAAAACTCCTAGAATATAACACAGGAGAAAACCTAGATGACCTTGGGTTTAGCAAAGCCTTTTTAGATAGAACACCAAAGGCACAATCCATGAAAGAAATAATTGACAATTCAGATTTCATTAAAAGACTTTGGTCTGAGAGAGACAATGGCAAGAGGGTTAGAAAATAAGCCAAAGAATGGGAAAAAATACTTCCAAAAGACACAGCTGATAAAGGACTGTTATTCAAAATACACAAAGACCTCTTAAAAGTCAACAATAAGAAAACAAGCAAACCAATTAAAAAATAAGTCAAAGACCTTAACAGATATCCCAACTAAGAGAAATATACAAATGGCAAATTAAGGCACAGGAAAACATGCATCACATTGCATATCGTTAAGAAAAAGCAAACAAGCTAAAAGAGCAATGAGGAAGCATACACACTTACTTGAATGGCTAAAACCTAGAATACTGACACAGTCAATGCCAAGGAGATGAGAAGCAACAGAAGCTTTCACTCATTGCTGGTGGGAAAGCAAAGTGGCAAGCCACTTTTGAAGAATACTGACAATTTCCTTCAAATTAAAAACATCGGTATCATACAATCCAGAAAACAAAGTTGAAACATATGTCCACACAATATTTGGTGCATAAATGTTTATGGTAGTTTTTTCACATTTGCCAAATTTGGCAGTGATTAACATATCCTTTAGTATATGAAACAATGAAATATAATTCAATGCTTTTAAAAAATAACAAAAGAGCTCCTCAAGCCACATAAAGACATGGGGTTACCTTAAATGAGTATTACTAAAAGAAATAAATTAATCTGAAAAGGATACGTATTATGTGGTTCCAATTATACAACCGGCTTCCCTTGTAGCTCAGTAGGTAAAGAGTCTGCTTGCAATGCAGGAGACCTAGGTTCGATTCCTGGGTCAGGAAGATCCCCTGGAGAAGGAAATGGCAACCCACTCCAGTATTCTTGCCTGGAGAATCCCAGGGACAGAGGAGCCTGGCAGGCTACAGTCTATGGGATCACAAGAGTCGGACATGACTAAGCACACAGCACACAATTATACAATATTCTAGAAAAGATAAAACTATGAAAACAGTATAAAGATCTGTAATGGCCTGGGTTTGGGTGGGAAATGGGAGGAGGGAAGATTAGGCAAAGTATAGTGGAGTTTTACACTTAAAAATATTCTATATGAGACTATAAAGATGGATATATATCATTATTCATTTGTCCAAATCTATAGAATATACAAAATGAAGAGTGAATGGTGCTGTAAACTATAAAATTTAAGTGAGCTTGGAGTGTCAATGTGGGTTCATTAATTGTAACACATGCATAGCTCTGACGAGGGATATTGATAATGAAGGAGCTATAATGGAGGAGCTAGACAGGCATCTGTCTAGCTGGTTTATGGGCAATCACTATCCTCCCCCTTAGTTTTGCTGTGAATTTAATCCTGCCCTAAAAATTAAATTCTTAATTAAAACAATGAGAGTTTTGATACATAAAAAGTAAAAAAAAAAAAAAAGAAGGGGAGGATTGTGTATGTGTGTGTTTGTGTCTTTAGCACTTTTCATATTATTACTATATATGTAGTTAATCTCTTACTAGTCATTCCTGATAGCATGATTCCAAAAATTTGTTTTCTTTGGAAAATATCTTTGATGTGATTTTATTTTCAGACATTAATTTGACCGCCCATATAATTTTAGTTTAGTAGATCAGTCTGCCCACACCTCTTCTGAACATGCCAGTCCATTTTCCCATTACATTTTGTTGCTTTATTGTAGTCTGTAATTCATTAGAAAGCACACTTTTTTCCTCCAGTACCTATGGGATTTTCTCACTATTCTTAACATTTGTCAGTTAAATGAAAGTGGACTTTTTTTTTATATAAATCTGTTTGTATTGGTTAAGCGTCCGTGATAGCTTTTTCTTGGAAGAATTATAAATTTAATTCTAGAGAATTCTCAGTCACCATCATTTTGAATATAGCCTCTCTACCACTCCATCTATCATCTTCTCTAGGACATCCTATTAGAAGTGTTTGGAATCTTTCAATATCTTCTACTTATCTTCATTTATTTCTCTTTCACATTCTCCTTCTGTATTTCACTGTGCTCATTTCAGTGAGAGGGCTGGATTTAATCCTCAATACTAAATCCTAATTCACAAATTCTACTTTGGATTACGACTAATACAAAGTTTACTCTGTCTTTGAGAGTTGTTTTTATAATTTTGTTCATATGATATATTACAGACACAGAAAACTCCCTAAGGTAAATGCACAAGGGAAGAGGTTTTTTAAACATCAATGGCTATGGATTTCATATGTACTTCTTGATGCATATTTGTCTGCTTATCTTTTTTCCTTTTCATTTTGACTATTAGTGATTTTTTCCCCAATATTCTTTCAGGAACTTAAGTTAAACTCAGCTTCTGCACATGTTTTAATTCATTTGTTAAGGGACTGATCCCCCTGTTATATCAGTTTTTGACTTTCATTGTATTAAAATTTCATGTCTTTGAATTCGTATCTAGTGTTGGGTGTTTCTATTTACTTGTTTTATCTCTTTTCTTACACTTCCTACTCCAGATGTTCTACAGATTTCTCCACTTTCCTATGGGACCTCTAATCCAGGGTTATACAGGTGACATGTGAGCCTTCAGTGGGCTAACTGGTTAGAGCTAGCTCTCAATCACTGACCACATGCATAATGTAGTCCAATTTTTATTTCATTTTTTTCATAATTCTACAGTTATGCAGCTTTATACCATATTATATTCAGCCTTCTTACTCTTCTTTGATTGCATTCACATTTATATCCACTGGTTGATTTATGTTTATTTTGTATGAGCTTTATTTTCTTAATTCTTTTAAAATGTTAAATCTCATTTTTCTTTATTAATAAAACCAGGTGAGATTGATACAATCTCAAAATTTAACATGAACCAGAGGTCCACATATTTTTGTTTTAATTTCTAAAAATTATTCCTCATGCAAATATTGTGTTCTCATATATTTTGTCCCCATTTCCTCATCATCCAAATTTTTGAATTGTCAAAGGTTTTATTCATTTTGTTGGCATGGTTATGTAAAGGTCCTCTATTTAGGAGCACAGAGGGTAAGATGAAGCTGTTTGCAGTCCTGGGAAATGTTCCCAGATTATTATTTCTTCTTAGTATAATACCTCATCTTATTCTGATTTAACACAGAAATGTGGAAAGTAATGTCCAATGATTTTGCACATTGGCCTGTTTTACAAAAAGAAATACTAAATATTTAAATATACTGAAAAGTTTAGAGACTGCTAATTTTATGTGACCCACTATCGAATATAAATTGAAAGAGTTTCCTTAACAACCTCATCCACAGATCTTGATGTGGCTGTAGGAGAATTAGTATGAATTGTTTCACAACCTCCTGTTTCATGTAATATGTAGATTATCTTCCAATAATAGTATCATTCATAACATTGCAAAATATATTTCATTTTGGCAAAAATAAAATATATAATCTAAATATAGCTTTTTTTTTTTAACTAATATTCTAGATGTCACTGTAAAATTTTTAAAAAGGGGGTGAGATCCCAGCAGTACCAAACAATACCAAGGAAAATTTAGCTTAGTACTGATGAGTAAAGCAGAAATCCTGATGGGACCCTATGTCTCTGGCCAGCCATGTACAAGAGCACATGGATAAGTGGTGTGCATCATCTGGGTCCTGCTGGATGACAGACTTCATTCTATTATTCCCATTTCACATTATTCTGAGTTGTGATTTTATGTCCTCATGATATGGAAATTACTTCTAAATACTGCCAAAGTAGAATTAATCTGAATGCATAGGATTACTCATTCTTTAGCAAACTTCTGAGTTACTCTAATATTGAATTATGTATCTATTTACAGCACAATCACCTGTCTCCATAAGTAATAAATCTGTTGCTATATGTGGGTTAAAATATTGTTGTTGCCTTTAAAGTTAATAAAAATCATAAGTCTATGTTTAGAGACACTAAAATTTCAGTAAAATTGTTATTTCTTATTATATGGAATATGTAACTTCAATAAAACTGTTTTAATCAAAACCCTACTTTATTAATACACATGCAAGGATTTATTGCAATTTGTATCTATAGACCATATAAATTATAATAGAATCTCCATATATTGATATACTGAGTGATACAAACTTAAACATTCATTAAGAGTTCAGATTATTTCATGTATCTTCAACAGGGGTAATATCAACCTAAGGGGCAGAAATCTGTTCGGGGTGGGAGGAGAGAAAGATATCTTACATGTTATAGTAATTTATGACCCTCTAAAGACCCATAGTTCTTCAACTGATATATAATATATCGATGCTATAAAAATTTAATAGTGAGGAATTAGGAAGAAAATAATCTAAAAAGTTTCCTTAGAAAAACTTAAGGAAAAAAAAAGGTTGAAAAACACTGACTCATTTAACCTTCACAGAGAATGTGTGACATAAACAGTGGCACTATTCTGATTACAGGACAAAGACCAGAAGCACAAGAGCTATTGTCCAACGTTGCAGATCTAGTCAATGGTAAAACAGGAATGTGAACACAGGTCTGGACTGAATCCCGTCCTCTAGGACATTTAACCACTATGTATTCTGCCTCTTTTCAAAAAGATTTACTAAGTATACATTGTCGAATAAATTAAAAATTTGTCAAAATATATAATAAATTTATATCACATATTAAATAAAACTAAAATTCATAGTTAACAAAAATAACGCTCATAAAATGTGAAGTTAACTTAGAAATTTGGATACTTAGCAAGCAGCATCACGGTATGAGTTGCCTTTACCATATTACATTTGCATGTAAATAGAGTTTAACTTTTCATTTACTGATGATTTATGGACTTACGTGTAGCTCCAGCTTACAGAATAATAATAACTTTGAGTGTAAATTTCCTATGTTCTTGAAAACATAAGCTTTATATGTCATACTTTACCCTCCACCCACTTGATAAATTGTATACATAGAAATACATGTGGACTTACACTACCATGTTAAAAAATAATCTCTTCCCTCCCTCACATTTTATGATTATGAACCCAATCCTTGCAATAGATTATGTCACTCTTTCATTCATATTTTCTGAAAGACAGCAGTCGGGCTCATTAAGCTTTCTGCTGCAAGGTAAAATTTAAATTTTTATTAAATAAAGTAAGCATTAAATAAGCATCAAGTTGATATAATATCTTCCATCTTCATGAATAAGTGGTTTACAAAAACCAAAGATCACTTAATTTAAAAAACTTAGACAACAGATTACTAGCTAAGTAGAATAATGTGAAAACAATATGTGCTACAGCTCAACAAATGAAAATAAAACATTTTATATTAAATATTTTTAAATATCCTGAGATTATATCAAAATGTAAAAAACACAGAAAAGTCAGCAAATACTAGCCTGTATAAAATAGGTTCTTTGAAAACTAAATAGTAAAGTTCTAATACAAATATCAGTACTGGAATTGTCATAATTGAGGCAACTTGAATTTCCCACATGATTTGTAATAATTACCATGGAGGATTCAAGTCAATGTATGGCAAAACCAATACAATATTGTAAAGTAAAATAATAAATTAATTTTAAAAAATAAATAAATAAAAAAATAAAGTCAATCTTCTAAACTGTACCACCTTAGTTGATTTTTTTTAATGAGTCTAGAGAACAAACCTAAACATACAATCAGGTGCTGAGATTCATTGATCAAAGACAGAAATGCAGAGCACCTATCTAAAAGCAATTAAAGATATCTCAGAAAGATAATAAGAACTCAAAAAAAAAAAAAAAGTCTGTGCTTTGCATTCATCTACACAGTTTTTGTCAAAATTTGGAACTTCAGAAATAATTTTATACTATTGTCAACTTCTATTAAAAATTCCCAGATATCTGACATGCAAATTTTAACCATAGCAAGCATTAGCTGACTGAGTAACCATGGAAATTAAAGCACTTTGGTTATAAGATTATGTTGCAGAAATACAAAAGAGATTCTGAGAGCCAAATTTGGTCAATTTAGTAATACTATATCTTTTCTGCATTTTGGCTATAACTCTAAGATGCATGATCACAGAACTACCATCTATCTCTTAATAAAACAGTTATATTACTTAATCACTAGAAACCTGTGTGCATTTTCTTGTATGTCAATATTAAAAACTGTATAAAACATTCAAGTGACACAAATAAATGTGATGTATACACACACACACACACACACACACACACACACAAATAATATACCTGTATGGGGATCAAGAAACAACAGTTAGAACCTTACATGGAACAACAGATTGGTTCAAAATTGGAAAGAATATGACAAGGCTATACATTGTCATCCTGTTTATTTAATTATGTGCAGAGTACATCATGCAAAATGCCAGGCTGGATGAATCACAAACTGGAATCAAGATTGCTGGGAGAAATATCAGTAACTGCATATATGCAGATGACACCACTCTTATGGCAGAAAGTGAAGAGGAACTAAAGAGCCTCTTGATGAAAGTGAAAGAGGAGAGTGAAAAACCTGGCTTAAAACTCAACAGTCAAAACAATAAGACCACAGCATCCAATCCCATCACTTCATGGTAAGCAGGTGAGGAAAAATTAGAAGCAGTGACAGATTTTATTTTCCTGGGCTCCAAACTCACTGTGGATACTGACTGAAGACATGAAATTAAAAGACACTTGTTTCTTGGAAGGAAAGCTATGACAAAACTAGATGGTGTATTAAAAAGCAAAGACATCTCTTTGCTAAAAAAGGTCTGTATAGTCAAAAATATGGCTTTTCCAGTAGTCATGTTTGGATGTTACAGTTTGACCATAAGGAAGGTTGAGTGCTGAAGAACTGATGCTTTTGAACTGTGGTGCTGGAAAGACTCTTGAATTGCAAGGAGATCAAACCTGTTAATCCTAAAAGAAATCAACCTGGAATATAATTGGAAGGAATGAGGTTAATATTTAAGCTCCCATACTGTGGCCACCTGATGTGAAGAGCCAACACACTGGAAAAGTCTCTGATGTTGGAAAAGATTGAAGGCAGGACGAGAAGGGGATGGCAGAGGATGAGATGGTTGGATGGCATCATTAACTAAATGCACATGAGTTTAAGCAAACTCCAGGAGATAGTGAAGGACAGAAAAGTCTGATGTCTTGCAGTCCACAGAGTCACAAAAGAGTCAGATGGGCTCCTCTGTCCATGGGATTCTTCAGGCAAGAATATTGCCTGAAGTGGGTTACCATTTCCTTCTCCAGGGGATCTTCCTGACGCAGGGATTGAACCTGGGTCTCCTGCATTGCAGGCAGATTCTTTACTGTCTGAGCCACCTGGGAAACCTTATACATACATACATACATACATATGTATATATATATATATATATATATATATATATATATATATATATAAACCCCAGGGTCTTTGTAATAATAGCCGACCCTGGGGCTTTTATTATAAGCTTAGAAATTGTTACTTAGAGAGAAAGAAAGAAAACAACTTTTTGAAAGACTGAACTGCTAAGCAGAGAATTTGGTGCTCTCATAGGAGAACTGGAGAAGCAAAAAGCTTGGATTCAGGGGCAAAAGAAAGAGAACAACTAGTAAGCATGCAAGACACTCAGTCAGTGCTCTGAACAGTTTATAGGTTATGATTACAGAAAAACTGGAAATAGACTAGCCTTGTGTGGCTTAAGGTGCTCTGCCTGTAATCAATCTCTGCTGCAAGGAACAGACTGAATGCTGCAGGGATGAAGATGACTTTCAGAGACAGTAATGTTTTGGGTAGACAAAGTCAAACATTTCAGAGTAATTAAAAGATAAGCCAGAATATGGGATTTACTGTCGAAGAATCAAGAGAAAATAGACAAGTATTCCAGGTGCTACAAATCTCAGGAAAAATTTTTAAAATACCCATGGTGAATATGACGAAGAAAAGATAAGATATGCTCGAGCATTTCATCCGAGAATTGAAGTTACAAACAAATAAACAAAACCTGAAACAAATGGAAATCCTTGAAATAAAAATTTAAATGACTGAAATTAATAACTAACTAGGTTAGACAAAAAGTAAATTAGACACTACAAAAGACCCTTATATCACAGCATAGGCAAACAAGTTCCAGTCTGCACTCCTATATGCAAATTGTTATTTTAAAGTAAGTCTTCTGGAGAAAAATATAGAAAGTTTTCTCAGGACCTTTTGCCCCAAATATAAAGGATACCACACATAAAGTTAAAGATCAATGTTTACTTCATTAGTAGAATATATTTATGTCCTCTTATTACTTAAAAGGATCTATGCAGAAAGTAAAGAGGCAAGACACAGAGTGAGAAAAGTTGTGTAATGCATATATTGAAAATTAAATTATATTGAAGATAAAGTACTCTTCCACATCAAGTATAAAACGATTGCCCCCATAAATTAAATCCTGGGCAATCTGGAAGATTTGTGAACAAGAGAGCCAAGTGGTTTATAAGATTATCTGAAGGTTTGACATCATCGTTTATTATAAAAACAGAAATTCAAATCATAATGAGATAGGAGGTAGTCCAAAATACCTAAACTTAAAAAAAAAAAATTAAGACACCAAGTGTTGGATAGGGAGAGACATACCTAGCCATGTTATTTACTACTATATAGCATTTTGGAAAAATCTTTGTGAGCAATTATAAAACCCAGACATGCATAGCCAAGAACTAGCAACTGAACTTCTTGACATACACAAAGCTAAAACGGATGTGTGTTTGTGTGTGTGTGTGTGTGTGTGCGCGCATGCAAATTGTTCATTGAGATATAATGGATATTCACAAGTTATCTATATAACAGAATATTATATCATGATACCAAGAATGTATAGATATATTTTATAGACATAATAACACTGAATAAAAGCAACCAGGTACACAATGTTTAGAAATATTAATCAGAATATTGGTTACTCCTAGTGATAGTGTTAATGACAGAGAAGAAAGTAACAGAAAGCTTCTATTGTTCTGACAAACATCTATTTCTTAATATCTCATCTGGATTGTTATCACACGTGTTCAGTGTACAGATCTACAATTCCATACACTGAGGTTTTTTAAATAAATAAATGAACAAACATATATATATACACATATAAAGAAATAAATATTTCCATCACATGCTCATAAAAGAGCAAAAGATGTGTATTTCAACCATTTAACTGAATTTTTAATGAAAATTATTCCTACTTATTCCTAATATAACACAAACTTTATTAAAATTGTTTTCCAACAGAATTATTCACTTTTTCTCATTCTTACTAATGTAATTGTTTTCTCAATAAATTATTTACTGAATATAATTCCAGTGCTTATATTTTTCTTAATCTTATTCTTAAGTTTAGCAAATTAAAACACTTAATATTTTGTGATTCTTATAAAGAGTCATATAGCTCTTATCATTTTCCCTCTGATGATTACATGGGAGTTCCTGCTGACAGCCTGATGAGCTCCCAGCTGACAGAAGCATCAAATGCGAGCCATGTGGATGAGCTGTCACGGTCATCCTGCCCGGTCAATCCTAGAAACAGCATCTGTTTCCCGCTAATAACTGATTCCTGCTGACATATTCCAAACACATGAGCAACTCCAAGAAATAATTTCTTGATTAAGGCATTTCCCAAATCCTGAACCACATATTGTCAGCATAATCAAATGGCTCTTTTCACTGACTAAATTCTGTGCATTTTTACCAGAAGACTATTTTATGTTTGGAAAGCAAGGAATGAATTGATGTATGGTGTTCAAAAAGGTAGAGTGGATAAACTAGAAAACAGTGTCAACCTGTGCCTGTAGTCTTTTGCTAGAATATGCAGAGAGTTTCCATATCTCAGTCCCATTCATAATAATCATGTGACTGAGTTCTGCCAATAAAATCTAGTCAAAAGTGAGGTAAGTAACTTCTAAATCTCCTTCCTAAATCCTTAGGCATCTACTTGACAGTTCTAAGCTTCAATAAGGGAGATGTATTAGATGTAGGAAATGGGAATCCCTAAGTGTTTCTGTGGATTAAAGCATGTATTGGACTGTGACATAAATGAGAAATGAACTTTTGGTTAACAAGTTAGATCTACGATTCATTTGTTGCAGATAAATATGTCTCACTATAGTAAGCATGATTTTTTTTCTTTATTTTCCACTTTGGATCACAGAAAATATCTTCATTTGTATGGGAGTGTCTATCAAAAACTACAGATCTGTCTCCTTAAAGAAGTATAAAAGGTCATTTGCTTTAAAAACTTAAAGATGATGTTTGAGACTCACCTAAATTTACAGAATTAGTCCAAGTTGTGTTATAAATAAAATGAGACAAAGAATAACTCTTTTACAGCTTGTACTAATAAATCTTCAACTTTTTTGCTGTGATGATGTTATAAAAAGAGATAGGATAAAATTATATCTACACAAGTTCTTCATATACCTGAAACCGTACAATCTATCCCCATCATATGATCAGAATATGTTGAAAAGCATAAAGAGAGCCCCCAGGGAAGTCCTGGTTCAATGAAAATACATACTACATCTGTTTGCCAAATCAGTGTTGAGCCTGTGAATATCTAGAACTCATTTTATTCAGCTTTGGGATGTAATTGAAGTGAAAGTGGGACTTCTCCGGTGGCTCAGTAGTAAAGAATCTGCCTGCCATGTAGGAGATGCACGTTCGATCCCTGAGTCAGGAGGATGCCCTGGAGGAGGGCGTGGCAACCCACTCCAGCATTCTTGCCTGAAGAATCCCACGGACAGAGAAGCCTGGGGGGTCACAAACAGTTAGACATGACTGAAGTGGCTGAGCGCGCACACACACACACACACAGAAGTAAAAAGTACAAAGAAAGTTAAGTGGCTGGACTTCCTTGGCAGTCCAGTGGTTACGACTCTGTTTCCAATGCAGGGGACACAAATCTGATCCCTGATCAGAGAACCAAGATCCCACATGCCATCCAGTGTGGCAAAAAAAAAAAAGTAAGTGATTGTATCATGCTATTTTTTAATCACTCAACAGATATATTCAGTTTTAGACTGTACTGAGTGTTCAAAATGACTTTTTATGTATCAGAAGAAATGAAGAAGTAATCCATTAGAATTCACCAGAAGAGTTTTGTATGGACATATGTTAACACTACAATAAATATAACTTCCTGAGTTAGTCAGCTTGGGCTGTGACAAAATACCATAGACTGGTTGCCTTAAGTAACACACACTTAGTTTTCATAATTCTGGAGAGGGGGAAGTTCAAGATCAAGGTGCCTACAGATTCTTGGTGACAGCACTCTTCCAGGCGTGGAGTGCTTGGAGATTCACTGTATGCTCACGCAACCTCTTCATGTGTGTACTTAGAGACTGAAACCTCCTCTCCCTCTTCATAAAAGGGACTGATCATATCATAGGGGCTCGATTTTCATGAATCACACTTTATATATGCATTGCATCACAAAAGCATGGAACAGACAACTCATACAGGAATTGGTATAGCTATGTTACAACAAGATTTCATTTGAAAAATAAACAGCAGATCATATTTATCTCCTGAACTTTCATTTGTTGACCAATGCTTTAAGAGCTGCAATAAGAGCAATATCATGGAGGAAATGTGAACCTCAAAACCACAAAGCAGAACTACCCTTCCAGACTGAAATTCAACTCCAGGCAGTTAGATAAAGAGAAAATTAAGCTTTTATATTTTAAGACCATCAATTTGGGGGTCTCTTAACGATTGCATTTTAGCCTATCTAGATCTTCTTTGCATCTATTCTACTTACAAAATTATAAAAATTTTGAGTCACTTACCAACTACAATTTCTGTGATGTTCTCGATCTTCCTCTCAATTTATTGCTTTATATCTCCCTCACATTTGATATGTTTTTCTTTAAAAATATTTCACAGAAATTAGGCTGTTTTTTAATTTTACAGTTTTTAGTAATATATACAAGTCATGTTCGTAAACACAAGAGCTTTAAATTATCTACTAATATAAGCCAAGTGCCAACACATTTGCTAAAATGAATGAGAATTTCATCACAATTTTATTTCAATGGACTTTTTTTTTTTAATGGAAATCATTCTTTGTCACCAAGAAGCATATATAACAGAAAACTTTAACCGACTTTCCTAAAACTCAACTCCTAGGTTAGGGTAACTAAAGACATTATTGGAAACATTCTTTCCTAAGCAAAGACGGTATAAAATAAACATTTGCTTAAAAAATGGTGAATATTGATTAGACAATTTTTCAGTTATCTCTAACTATATATTTCTTTAAGTACAATGTCAAAGAAATTTCCACACAACTTTATGTAACCATGACTATGAAATGAAAAGAGCAGTCACACATTAGAAACATTGGAGCAGACAACACTTTACATCTGTCATGCTTAATTTTAGGTAAACTGAATGTTTCTAATCAGTTAAACTGAATTACATGTGTATTAATTAAATATAAAAATTCAGTAGTGTCAAACTCACCCCTTTTTAAAATCTAATGCCACCATCTGTTAAATTATTTAGCTACTAAGACTATATTTTAAAATATGTAACTAAGGTAACTCTGGCAAAATATGTTTTAAATCTCATATTAAAGCTTACTTGATGTAGTTTCTTACAAGCAACAAGTACTTATTATGCTCCGTATTTTTGTTGTTGTTGTTGTTTTCTCTATATAGGATCCCTCTGGGGATATCCTGATGCATTTTGTAAAAGGCATTGAGAGGCCAACCGGCCACTGCAATTAACCAGAACAATCTGTCACTTTTGCTTTGGCTCTCAGGCAAAGCCCAAGGCAATTTCCCTGCTTTATGAATGACTCAAAACCAGAATGAGAAGTGGAAAAGAAACCTTGTTGGCATGAGCACCATCACAGAATTGATTCTATCTGAGGCTAATACCTCATTTTTTGGCTCAGAGTCTAGATATCAAGTGTATATAATGTGGCAATATATGAATTTTTAGAAGCCTATACCAAAACATACCATTTATACATTTTAAAGAAGGGTGTGGAGGACTTTATATCATTTGATATTAACATCAGATAATTAATTTTAAAAGAAAGGGGATGATCCTTCTAAATATTTATTCAACACTGCAGATATGTTTTGGGATGGGATAGTGTAGAGTTAGCAGTTACATGGTTTGTATGTAATTGAAGCACTTACATTGTGAAGTTAATTGACAGAAAATCAGATTTGAGCTAGATACTGAGACATGAGCTAAAAGTGCATAAGCTGATAAATTTAATAACCGTTATACCTAGGTTGGTTCTGCATCACATCTCAAAACAGTAATGACAAAAATCACATGGTCAATTTACATAAATAAAAATATTTACTTCTTGAGATTTATATTTCATTAATTAAAAGAAATATTCAGCAACATATATGAATTAAAATAATTAAATAAAATATATAATTGAGTGACACAATATGTTACTGTGGTATGAACAAAATAATACTATATTTTCTTCTGGGTTTGTATTATTTAATAAATTTCTCATATCTAAAATCATATTTCCTTTATATTATACTTTTATTCATCTAACTTGTAAGAATACGATCACTATCTAATTTGAACAACTATCTGTCATTTTATATAAGGAAACTGAGATATGAGAAATAAAATAATATGAAGTATCAGTATAGATTGACAGTGAAATATATTGTTCTATTAAATATTCAATTCAATAACATAGCAAAGAAAAATGTATATATATATATATGTGTATATATATAGCTTAAATTTCCTGTGGAAGGCACAGTAGAGGAAATGAGTAAAGTCACTTAGAATGTAAGGTTTTATTCATGATGTTCACAGAGTGATTTGATATTTTTTATATCGAGTATTCTGCAAATTAATAATGCATGTGCATAAAAGAAAATTTACATTAGAGATCTGATTATTCTGAACATCATAAACACAGTTGAAAATGGCACAATTTTTCTGTCTAGGACACATGCTGAGAAAATTCATATACACTAATTGAGAAATAAGATACAAATTAAATATTTTATTTCTATATATATATCTATATGTATATATATATACACTAGAAAAAGTACTGGAAAATAATTTAATCCCCAGCTATACTACGAAATGAAAAAAATGTTCAGCTCCTAAGTGTTATCTAAACTATTTTATGGGAGAAATATTACAATTGACCTTATAAACAATTTTCTTAAGGTGAGTATTTTAAAATTCATTTAGCTCGTACATGTTTAATTACTTCAATAAAGACTATGTTGGAGAGGAGCAGAGTCATGCAGCAGGACTAAACACATGGGAATCTAAAAAATTTTAAATAAGTATGTCAGAAACTGGAGCTCTAAGAAAAATAGAGAATTTAATGTGTACAGTGAGATGAGACTGTATGCATAAAAATTACAGTCACCACCAGGATTGCCTCCTCATCAGATAACAAAAATACTAAGATGTCTCATTTCTGTCTTAACTCTCATTATAAAGAGCATTAGGGAAAAAACTCAGGGAGATAGTGAAGGACAGGAAAACTGGCATGCTGCAGTTCATGGGGTTGCAGAATTGGACCCAACTTAGCATTTGAACAATAAAGGAAAAGAGGCAAGCAGAATCAGGTGGACCCAAACTGGAATTCCTGTGTGTGTGATTAAAACAAATCACCAACTTTAAATTTCATTTCTTTCTTTTTGCAAAACAAGTTGATTACGCTGGGCTTTGTTTATGCTGCTCTTGGTAGGGGCTATTTTGGCCGTATTACATGTACATCCAGATTGATATTAGCCAGGGTAACTTTTGGGGAACACAATATAAATTCTAATTCAAATTGGCTGTAAAAAAATGAAATTTATTATCTAACTCAACTGAATGTCTAAAAGTAGGATCATGATTAAACTAGGGCACATGTGTTTCCTGACTCAATGAAAGGCAAGGGCAAACCCTGGCACTAAGAAGTGTAGAATCTCAATGATATTAACCAAGTCTGTGGCCCCTTCCCTACTGTGACCTTCTAAACATCAGGCATCTGTGGGCTCCACAAATAAGAAGCACCCAATGTGCTCCTTCACTAGGAAGATTGTGAAGAGACTTTGTTTGTTCAGAAGTCATCCAGGAGTCATCTTGAGAGACATGTAAGTTTCAGATGCAATAGTGGGAGAAATTCTAGCAGAAACCCCTGTACCAAGAACCAGCAGGGGTTGAGTGTTGGGCTTTACCAAAATTCTGATGGCATGTTACTGACATCAGCTACTAGACATGTAATTTAGGCAGTGATGTTGACTACAGTGATTCTAAACCTAGTTCCATGCCATCAGATATGCCAGCAAAGTACATGAATTAACTACAGTTTTTAATTTTTAACAGCTTGATGGGATATCATTTTTATACCATGTACTGTGTTCTATACTAAGCCACTTCAGTTGTGTCCAACTCTTTGCGACCCTATGGGCCATAGCCCGCCGGGCTATTCTGTCCATGTGATTCTCTAGGCAAGAATACTGGAATGGGGTACGATACCCTCATCCAGGGGATCTTCCTGACCCAGGGATTGAACCCATGTCTCTTATGTCTCCTGCAGGCCTCTTGGCAGGCTGATTCTTTATTACTACCGCCATCTGGGAAGCCCTTTTATACCATAAGATTAGCCAATTCATAATATATAATTCAATGATAGCAAGTATATATAATCACAGATCTATGCATCATCATCACAATACATTCTAAGATACTTCTAATGATTCCAAATTTACCAACTAGTTGTTATTCCCTCAACTTCTAAGCCTAGACAACCATTAATACTGTTTCTATTACTATTTGCTAATTCTGAACATTCCACACACATGGAATTATATAACATATTTTTTAACAATGTTTTCAAGGTTTCTCCATTGAACTTTTAAGAAAAATAATGATTTATTATTTTCATAGGTTTTCTATTATGGTTACACAATTAGCAATAATATGCAGGATAAAATACTAAAGATGTTAAGATTCTTATTAATACTACTGATACCATAATATGGGAAATTAGCCTAATATTTTCTATTCTATTCAAAATGTTTGCTAATAATGTTTGTCTCAGCCAGTTAACACTTAATAGCTTTGACAAGTTTAATACTTTAGAGAGTGGGTTTGCAGAGTTTTACTGATCCAGAACTATGGTTTGTTCAAAGCAAACACTCAGCAGATTTTTATTGTATTGCTCAATATCCAATATTAATGCAATTACCTCTAATATATACTGTTAATCAACAAGTGGATTTAGAAGCCATAACAGTCATACATTTAGTATGCTGGCTTGCTTTCAGAGGAAAAAAAAAAGTCCTATCTTAGTTTCCATTAGAATAAACCATCAGTAACATTTTAAAAAATAAGATGTTTTTCCCAACCAATAATGACATCCACAGGAGACACTTAGATGCTTCTAGAGTGTCCCACAGAGCAACACTGGCCATAGGATAATAGTCACCTTGGTGAAAGGGAATTCAGTGGTCATTCTCCAGCAAGTGCTTTTCTCAGCATGATGACCACATAATTGTGAAAGAGAAACCCAGAGTGGTGGCACAATTCATCTGGCTCTTCCTGTCACTGACTGCCCATTCAGCTAACTGGCTTTGTCAGGCAAGGGTGACTGTTACAAAGTAAACAAGAGGAGGAAAAGACAGTGAAAATGAGTTGGGCATGCTGAGTCTGCACCTGCTTATGGTCTCTTTTCAAAATCATCTACCACTTTTCAACATTTAATATTGAAACTCTCAATACTGTAATAAAACAAAAATAAACACCACAGAAACATGGCCAACGTGATGTCTCATTTTGTTCAAAAACAAACATAAAATGTTTGAATGTCACAATGTGGAACTGGTGCTTCGTAATACTCGATGGTAAGGAAAAATTTTATTGAGCAGGCCAGTAAAATTAGATAAGAACTATAGTTGTTGATTTTTTTTTAACATTCAACTTATAAGAATTGTGTAGGAATTACTACTCATTTGTACATGTTCTATGCATGCTAATGAAAAAGTGTTACGTGCAGGTGCAACTTCTATCATGCTACAAGTAACAGAGATAGCAGAAACCCTTAATGACAGACTAAGGTTTCTTTAAAAACAAACACTTAAAAAGAAAAGTTGCTCTGAGGTTTTATTGATTTGTGGTTTTATATGGCTTCCAGTTTCTCTTAACATTAACTGATCTTGAGTTACGTTGAGTGTGTGCTCAGTCAAGTCCGACTCTTTGCAACCCCATGGACTGCAGCCTGTTAGGCTCCTCTGTCCATGGGATCCTCCAGGCAAGAATGCTGGAGCAAGCTGCCATTTCATTCTTCAAACTGAATCTTGAAGACATCTTCAAATGAGACTACCACAACTTTTTAAAATTTTAATTCCACATATAGGGGCTGTTTTAATATTGTTAATATGAGAAATAATCTTTCATTTAAAACTCAGAGGAGTTTCTAAATTTGGATTTCTCAATTATACAGTTAAGAGTGAATCTTGGAAAATAAAAATCATTTATTAAAAGTTCAGCTAAGGAGAACTGTGCCTGTCAATTTTTCAATGTTTACTTCCACTTTTGGAAACAGTAATTAGATGTGGGGGACACACTCTAAGTATTCCCCTCCCCTGCATGTGAACAGAATGTATGACTTGTTTTTAATTAAAATATGTATATCAATAGAACAGATAAAATGAAATGTACATGTTGAATATAGGGCTTCTCAGATGGCTCACTGGTAAAAAATCCACCTGCAATGCAGCAGACCCAGGTTCAGTCCCTGGGTGGGAAAGATCCTCTGGAGAAGGAAATAGTAACCTAATCCAGTAGGCTTGCCTGGGAAATTCCATGTTCAGAGGGGCCTGGCCTACTAGCATCCATGGTGTCACAAAAGATCAGACACAATTTAGTGACTAAACAATAACAAGATATAGTGAATATTTACACATTTTATTGGTTCAATTTATTTAGTTAAGTCTAGATTAATACACCAGAGCAACTAGAGGCACCCAGTTCTCATTCCTACCCTTGCAAAAAGTATAGAAGTATGGGGGGGAAATGACATCTTCTGGTATGGGTTCAACAAAGCAAAGCAAACGCTCAATTTGGCCTATGGAGACTGTAACACAAGCAGCTGCTTCAATGCCTTCTTGGCCCTAAAGTCGAGTCACTTGTCAAGACACATTCAACATATGATACAACACAGCCTTTAATTGTACAAAACAGACCTTTGGAAAAAGAAACTACAGACACCTGGGAAAAGAAGCCAATTAAATGATAAATTTATCCATTAGTCCTCAACATGAACAATAACAACGAATCACTAGGCACATGATGAAAACAAGACCAAAATAGGAAAAAAAAAACACAACAATTAAGAAAATCGTTTACAGATGACACAATGGGAAAGAGCTGTTTAACAGTTGAAGAAAGTCAGGTAATAATTTCAAAGATAGTCAAGAAAATAAAATATTTGCAAAAAGACACTACTCTGGATATGGAATCAAATTTCAATGGCTTCTAATTTGAGGGGAACCAATCATGCATGAAAACAATATTATAAAGGGATAACTCCTTGCAGAGCCCTGTGATTATTTTAATATACATTTTAGTAACAGAAATAAGTGATAAGATATCTCTTAAAGGAAGAAGCAATTGGAAGCCACATTTATTGGATGAATATGAGTGAATACCTTCATTGAGACCTTTATAGAAAAAGGATAATTTTAAAGGCTGATTTTAAACAAGAACATGCTGTTACCAAGAAGAAATAACAGGGCCTCTCAGAAATAAATGAATTTTAAAATGAATTACGTGATCATTTTAAAGGCTAAATGGAGTAAGAATATTGGAAAACTTAGCCCAGGATTTCCCTTTTAATGACAAATAAAAATATTAAAAATAATTTTTTAAAATGAGACACAGTAAACAGATTATAAAGGTATAGTCTTCCATTTCATGAGGATTTGGCAATGAAAAGAAAGAAAGAAAGAAAAATTGATACAAAGAGAAGATCAAGTATATACCCATATGTGGAATAAGTAAAAATACATAACCCCTCAGAGAAAAAGCTCAACTACATAGGCAAATTTATTTATTATATAAATAATTTTATTTATATTTATTTATATTTGTAAAAAATAAAGTTATTTCATTAAACTCTATAATGTCAAGGAAAAAGTGAAACTATTAATATTTCTCAGAAGAACAATTTAAACTTTTACTTAAATTTTTATTTAAATGAAGCTTTAAAACTATTTAAATGCCTGTTAAAAACAATATTTGAGGCAGAAAAAATACATAGAGTATTACACAACTTTATAAAACTCCAAAAGTATAAAATTAAATAACTTTTAAATTTAGATGTTTTAAAATAAATGATATTTTTTTAAGTACTGTGTGTCTTATACATGTGGCTATCTAATTATTTTCAAAAATACCTTTTAAATTCCCCTTCTCTGACTTTCTACACCTCCAATATAACATGAAGCTGCTTGGTAGTGGTTCTATTTCAAACAATAAATAGCACATTTGTGAAAGCCTCATAGAGGGTTAAAAAGCACTGAAACCAGTGACTGCATAGTCTTTGCCCAATTGTCATTTCTCTGTATTTGGCCTAAGGTCAGTACCAAGTTTTGCTTTCCAAAAAATGTTTGTTTTCATTCAATTCAATGTTTGATTACATTTTTAATGACTGATTTTTTTGTATCATGGAAAAGAGAATTATTATTCTCTTTATTATCTGTATTACTGAATCATATCTTGACGGCTCAGAATAGGCTTGGTTTCATGCTATAAAGTTATCCTTTTTTTTTGGCCACACTGCAAGGCATGTGGATTTCCCTGCCTAGGGGTGGAAGCCATGCCCCTTGTAGTAGAATTGCACATTCCTAACAATTGGACCACCAGGAAAGTCTCATATTTTAAAAACTTACATTTTGCACCATAGGCAATTTATGAGTCTATTTGAACAAAATAAAAATACCATAAAAAAGTTCATGTTAATTCCCATATGAGCTATTGAAAATTATATCCTTAAAAATTACTGTGATATCCTTTTTCTTGGAGACATATAAACTTCCAAGTCTATATGTGACTATGATGGTATTAATAAAGGACATCTTGTACAATAATGTGTGGTGAAAATAAAATACAATGAATGAAGTAAAGTCAAAGAAAGACAGCTTTTTAAAAATTCATCATAATTATACTAATTCAATAGATGCCATGAGCTGTGCTGACTCTCATGTGCATTTTTCATTATAATTTTTCAATGCTCACAATGGTACATGAGGAAATATTTGCTTCTACAAAATTTAAGTTTTTCTGTTGATTGCAGTTTCGACTGTCATCTCTTAGCTCTCCCCTTTGTAAATCTATAGGAAAACACACACACACGCACGCACACACGATGATATATTTCCATTGCCAATGCAATTACCCTAGTGATGTAAAGCAATTATTATGTTATAGACATTTTTGGTGAATAATAAGGTAATGAATATCATGAGATGAAAAAATGTAATCTTTTAAAATACATGTTTCAAATACCTGCACCACTGTATTTTTTCTTTATTCTTAGGACATTATATTAATGCATGCTATATTTAAAAATAAATGGATTTATCATTCTCTTTACATAATGCAGTTATAATTAAGAAATATTCTTGGCACATGGAATTGATATTTTTATGATCTAAAATAAATATGTTAGAAAACTGTGCCAAGTATTATACTGGTTTGTATCTGTCATTGTCTTTTAAAGCAATGTGATTTCAAACTGTTGAGGGATTACTTCTAGCCACTACTTTAGCTCTGTTATCCTGAAAGGACTTCCAAGGAAACAGAAACTCTGTTTTTCTCCTAATTCTCCCATGGTGTCCATGGCACACAACATGAACCCTATAATCTGCTGTAAAGCAATGCCGTATAAATGATGTTTATCCGCATACATTTTTAATAGCCATTTGGAGGCTCCTATTCTGCAGGGAACCCATTTCCCTTTTACCAGAGGATCTTTTTTCATCATGATTAAACAAAGGCACTCTCAGCAGCACAGCTGAGACAAAAGGATTCATTGGGTTTCTATCACGTCAGGCAGGTGATGACAGATCCCTATCTATTTCAGGAACAAACTTTAGACTAGCCACAGTTGATTTCCTTTCTGTGCTGAATGGCACACAAGACATTATGTTTCCCACAACAGCAATCTCTAGCTTATTATTTAGCTCTGTGACAGGAAAACAAGTACAAACTCATGATTTTAAAATATGAACAGACATAGAAAAGGGAAAGTTGTGTAGCTCTCTTGAATCTTCAAAGAGTGTTTCAGTAAGCATACTAATCTAAACGATTGGTTCTGCAAATATATTCCAATTGCTTATTCATCTATATTACAGAAATAGAAAGGGACAGATAGGCTAGATACAGATGGATGGATAGATACATAGGTGCAAAGCAATATACAGCTGAGCGAGTACAATAAATATCAATCCATGCACTCCTCATGAAGCAGACACCATTACTGAAATAATACTCCAGGGGAGGAAAAAAAACGCTTAAAATTAGTTTATGGAGGATTTAATAATTCCTATGCACATTCAAGGTTCCAAGAAAAATAGAGGAAATAAATTGTAAAATCCAATCATCATCAAACTTGACCAGAATCACAGTCGCCAGGTTCCTGTGGTTTTTTTTGCACATACACTGTTACTTACTCTGCTTCTCAGCTCTCTGAGATGGAGCAAACAGAGGGCAGAGATATTAAATAACCACATAAAGGTCACAAAGATGGAAAACGTGATTTGTAATAAAACACAAAACATCATTTTGCTTACCTGTGAACCAGAGCATCACTCATAATTTATATCTTGGCAGTTGCCTGGCTGGATTATTTATCTTTTAAGCTAATTATCAAATTCTTATATTGCTTCTAGTAATATGAAATTTTTGTCCTCAAATTACTTCCAGGAGGACATTAATTATAAAAAATAATGATAAGTATTGCATAATCATAAGTCTGAGAAACAATGCATTAAGGAAATTTAAGCATATTTCTTTATTACAGGAATTATCTAAGATCCTCAAATGCTAACATGTCTTGTAAAACTCTGACAGTGCCATGAATTCTCCAATCATATTTGTCCATGGCAATACTTCTTTTGTTGTTTTAATGAAACATATTATTTTATTAATAAATCAAATTTCATTTGTTTTATGATTTTATAAAATACTAGCAAAACTGTATGTAGAACAAACAGGAGAATCGTCATTCTCTGCGCCACTTAATTTTACAGATATTATACAAAGATATTATACGGATATTATACAATGCCAAGCAAGGCATTTGTTGGGTATATGTATACCACAAAATACATGGTTCAATATAATGAACTAGTGGGAAAAATTAATTTATAACTACATGAGAAAAAGTGAATTAAAGGCATTTTCTTTAAAAACATTTTATTAATTTGATTAATATAGTTTTACTCTTGAAGCAGCCACGATAAAATTATTCAGTCCTCACATAATTCTATTTCATAGGAAAATAAGTTGGTTGAACCTAAATAGCATGATGATAATGCCATGAAAAATTATAATTCTGAAACCATATGTTTCAGAAATTGTGTATTTATTTAGGCATTAATCTATTTAACAATTTATATAATATTAATCAATAGTTTTTGGTTTTCTATGCTATAGCCTAGGTTTGTGTAATAATGCAAAAAAAAGAGATATGCAAATAACTATAATAATGATTAGAGAAGATAAATATTGGTCTTATAACTAATAGGTTTTAGCAATAACACTTTATTTATACAATTATTTCTGCTACTGATGATTAAAATAATGGTTAACACTTACTTACTACATCAAACACTTGAAATACATCAAAAGGGTTGAGTATACTTTAAATCAAAGGACCTCTATTAGAATCAGATATGCATATTTATTAGCTGTATAGGCATCAGAGGTTTATTTCACCTCTCCACACACAGTCTTATCTATTATAGAGAACAATAGAGCTGTTTGAGAAATAACTGAGATAAAAACAAAATAGTATATTTATATATATAGAAAGAGAGATAGTATAAGAATAATTCCATTGATGAACTTATCTGCAAGGAAGGAACTGAGATGCAGACATAGAGAATGAACTTGTGGATACAGTAGGGCAGAGACAGTGGGACGACTGGAAAAAAGTAACATGAACATATATACACTATCAGGTATAAGACGGGTAACTGGTGAGAAGTTGCCGGGTAGCACAGGGAGTCCAGTCTGGCACTCTCGTGATAATGATCAGGAGGAGTGGGGTGGGGAGAGAGGAGGAAGGTTAAGGAGGGAGGGGATGTATGTATAATTATGGTTTATTTGCATTGCTGTATGGCAGAACCAACATAATATTGTAAAAAAAAAAAAATTTACATTAAATATAAAACAGAAAAAAACCTGAAACACAATAAAAGGAAAAAAGACAACTGCTCAACTTACAAAATATCTTGTTACTGAATCATTAGGGTAGTTCATTTTCTTGATAACTGTATCAATATTTTAAAACTTCCTCCTGTGGCTACTTTTAATTTAACTCCCTAGAACAGAGCACCATAATGAGGTTAGAGGCATTCCTTAATTTTAAAGTTTGGGGTCTGGACTTCAATTTATGACAGCTGAGTTTGGAAAAGAGTGCACACAGGAAGGTTTCTGGCAGGTGATTATTAGGAATGAATATATGGAAAATGAAATTCTGGAACCTTATTTCCCTAATGCTTTCAATTGCCAAATAATCACTAAAAAGTTTTTAAGTACTTGAGGAGTACACATATGTCATCTTAAAGAAAGCAGCATTTTTAGTTCTCAGCACAATTCTGTAGGTAAATACAATTATGTTCCTGCTTATAGATAAGAATATAATGGCTTGTAAAGGTTAGATAATCTGCCAAGGTTGTAAAATTAACGAATGGCTGATTTAGGATCTACGCCAAGGTAGTCAGATATCAGGCTTGTACTCAGACCATTACATGTGCTAGAACAAAATGTGTCTGAGTTATTATTTTAAGATTCATAGTGAAAAGCACACAATTCCAGAGAAAGGAAAAGTAAACAAAATTTTAAAATTGGTGAATTAATTAAATCACACAAGCTAAAAAAACTCTCTTCATAAAATTTGCTGTATTTCTTTCTAGATCCATTATTATCAGTCAATGACTATTACTTTTAAAATAGAACTTTTCCAATTATTTGATTTTAACAACTTTCTGCTCAGAATCTGAACTACTTTTATTAATTTTTAATAAAAAAAATCATACTTTTGTTAGTTATAAAATCTACTTGCATGCCTTAAAATAATACTTGGAAAATATTCAAGAAAAATAAGGTATCTCCAAAATAAATGCTGCAAAGTAGCCATTTGGATCTATTTCATTACAATTAAATGTCAGGTGAGTGATACCATAATATAGCATTACATTTTTTACATAATTAATTAATTTTATTGTCATTTATCCCATTAATTAATAATAAAATGATATGTTATAGCTCATATTTTATTAAAATATAGCAATAATATGTTTTCAATTTTGAATTTCTAACCTGCTTTTAAGGTCAGGGTTTTCTTTCAACCCTTTAACACTTCTGTAATTATTGACAAAATTTCCATTAAAATTCAAGGAAGATTCATTTTAGCATGCTAAAATAGTGTCCATTTACTTCCACCTATGTAAACATTTTAATCACTCATCATTTGACAGATAAAAAAGTACTGAAATTGAAACTGAAAATCAATGAAAATAAAATTGAAAGGAAACCAGTAAAACCAACAGCTCTTGGAAAGGATTAATGAAATCAATAAGCTTCTAGACAGACCAACTAAGAAAAAGAGAGTGGAAACAAATTACTGATATCAGAAATGAAAAGGGGACATCACTAAAGGTACAATGGAAATTAAAAAGGATAACCAAGAAGTAGTATGAACAAGGCTATGCTCACAAATTCAATAATCTAGATAAAATGAATGACAAAAGCATTGCAATTTGAAGAAAAACTGGATACCTAGACAGTAAATCAAAAACAAGGCAAAGATACACTCTCTTGTCACTAAACAACAAAAACATTGTAATTTGACAAGAAACTGGATACTTACCCACTAAAATCAAAAACAAGACAAGGATATACTCTCTTACTACTCCTTTCCAACATAGTACTAGAAGTCTTGACAAATACAAATAGCAATAAAAGGAAATAAAATATATACAGGTAAAAAAGAAAGACATAAAACTATTCATTCAGATACCATGATGTCTACATAGAAAATCTGAAAGCCTGGCACTAATGACTAATTATACTGAGGGTATAGAATGTAAAATTAATATGCCCAGGTAATCAGCTGCTCAGTCATGTCTGATTCTTTGAGACTCCATGGATGGTAGCCCACAAAACTCCTCTGTCCATGAATTTTCTAGGCAAGAATACTGGAGTGGGTTGCCATTTCCTGCCTCAAGGGATCTTCCTGACCCAGGGATCAAACCTATGTCTCTTGCATCTCCTGCACTGGCGAGCAGATTCTTTACTACTTACTGCAACACCTGGGTAGCCCAAGATTAATATACAAAAGTCAACTGCTTTCCAACAGTGAACAAGTGGAATTTGAAATGAAAAAAAAAAAAAAATAGGAAAGAAAATCCCATTCACATTAACCCCAAAATAAAGTAGTTACAAATTTAACAAATAATGAACAATGTATATATAAGCAAAATTACTAATTTTGATGGGGAAAATCAAAGAAGAATTAAGTGAATAGAAAAATATTTCATTTTCATGAATAGAAAGACTCAATATTGTTAAAACCTCAGTTCTCCCCAAAATAACTGTAGTTGCAATGTGAACTCAGTCAAAATCCTAGCAAATTAGTTTGCAGATAATGACAAACTGGTTCTAAAGATTACACAAAGAGGTAAAAAATTCAGAACAGTCAACATAATATCAAAGGCTAAGAACAAAGCTGGAGGACTAATACTACCATCCCACAAGATAAATCTCTGGCAATCAAGACAGTGTGTTATTAGCAAAGAAGATGCAAATCGATCAATGGGACAGATTACAGATTTCATAAACATCTCTCTCTAAATATAGCCAACTGCTTTTTGCAAAGGATGAGAGACAATAAAATAGAACAAAGACAATTTCTCTTTCACAAATTTAACAACTGGAATCCAAATGCAAAAAAAAAGATCAATTCAGACATAAACTTCACACGTTTCACAAAATTTAACACAGATCAAAGACCTAAATCTAGTACAAAAACATAAAACTCCTAGAACATAAGGGAAAACCCAGATGACACTGAGAATGGTGATATCTTTATACATTTAACCCAAAGGCACAATCCATGAAATGATAGATAACAAGTACTGACTTCTAGAAGGCTACAAACTCTATGATTCCAACTATATGACATTCTGAAGAGGACTATGGTGACAATAAACAGATTTGCGTTTGCCAGGGGTGAAGCCTAGGAAGAAGGGCATGTAATATAGGCAGCACACAGAAGAATTTTAGGGCAATAAAAATACTCTGGCATTTTAATAATGTATATATGTTATTATAAATTTTTCCCAACACATATAATATACAAGACTGAACCAAAGGCAAACTATGTACTTTAGGTCATTATGATGTGTTAATGTAGGCTCATTTTTTATAATAATTGTTCTATTCTGATAAGTAATGTTGATAATAGGGGAAAAACTATGCAGGTGTGGGGTCAGAGGTACGGGAAATGGCTCTACCTTATTGTTAAGATTTTAACTTAATATTGCTCTTAAAAAGAACTTTTAAGGAAGAAAAAACAAAAAAAACAAATCAACAAACAAATCTGCAGATACAGTTTGGAAGTCCCCTACATGCCATCCTATAAATAACAACCTAGGTTTCAGTATACCTTCCTAGAATTTGAACAGGGAGAATTTCTCAAAACAAAACTAAATTTTGACTGAGTTCCTTCAATCCACTCTATAAATCAATTAATCTATTGAGCCAACAATTTTTGATTAGTTGACTCTTTTCATAATTCTTACTAAGAGAAATTTGAAGTGTCATAAAATCCAAGAATTGCATGACTTGGAGAATTCCATTAAATTCTGTATTTAAATGAAACAATATGTGCTCATTTCAAATAGTAGATGTATTTATTTGTATTTTTATCAAGTATGGATAACTCATCTAAAAACATTAAAATATCATTATATCTGAACAATGAGAGCTATCAGGATAAATAATAGTTAATTACTGCAGCTGGTATACTAACACAAATATTAATTAGTTGTCATTATTATGTTTATAAAGAAGATTCAGTATATTCATCAATCATCGAACAACAAATAAACATTGAGTCCCTAGCATAACCGAGATAGTTGGCTGTTAATCTATGTTTATATATTATCTGAAATTCCTTGGATCTCAAACTCGGATTTGTTTCTATTGCATATGTGTGGTCTTGTACTTGAACACAGGAGAGAAACTTCTATCAAAAAGCATTTCATACCCTATGACATCAGAGTAGAAAATCAAAATAGTTTTATGAGTCAAATTCATAACCTTAGATTCTCTGTTGGCCCTTGAAGGGTGTCTTTGTACAAATTTACATGTCACTGGTGTGCTAGTCATGCTAATTCTGGTCAAATTTTATGAGTAATACTGCCAAAAATGGCTAATTCTCCTAAGCAAATTTGAAATGAAAAATTCCAGAACAGTTCCAGAGTTTCATTTTTATTTGTTGTCTTTCTCAAAAACTTATGCCTCTGGTTCATATTTCCTTATCTTCCTTTGTGACATTCAATTATATTTTCTATTACTATCTGTAGTCATGATTCTTAACATTACTTTGATTGATGCCTTTATCTTGTCTAGAATTCTGATTATATTTGAACTTTACTTGAAGTTTATGAATATTACTCTCTCAAGAAGACTTGGTCTTGCTTTCAAAACTTTTATTAATATTATTTTTTAGCACCAAATTTAGCAACTCTTTCCTTTCCCACTAATCAGCTCAAATTAGATCACATAATAATTTCTAAATGTAAATATTAATATATACTTAAGTACATTTGATTCATAAAGAGCAGTCACTTTACGTTAGGATTATTCTCTGTCTTACTGTTAAATTAATTAGTAAGGGGGCCGATAGACTGAGGTGGTTGTAATGCCCTGGCAGTCTGTGTAAATAAACTAGAACATAAAAGCAATCAGTCACTAAAAGTCAAAGGGGATTTGAGCTATAGCCAACCAATAATTTCCTTATTTTGCACCTTTTTGTTTTATAAACATCTCTCTCCTGAGTTCCTATGGGTTAAGTACTCCTTACAACATCTGGTAATGTAATGTCCTATTCAAACAGATTTTTGCTCAAAGAAACTTAAAATACCAATATGCCTCACTTTAACTTTTAACACTATATTTGATGAACCTTACAAAATAAAAGTTAAATTTTACAAAATCCTGGGCTTTGTTTTAATCTTTAAAAATTTTGACCTCACTGCAAGGACAGAGGAGTAGATAAAACCAAGAAACACAGAAGACACAAGCTTTTATCCCTGGTTTGGAAAGATCTGCTGGAGGAGGAAATGGCAACCCACTCTAGAATTTTGCCTGGAAAATCCCATGGACAGAGGAGCCTGGTGGGCTTCAGTCTGTTGGGTCGCAGAGTCGGACACAGCTGAGTGACTGAGCATGTATTATTTGAGAGTGAGATTTGAGAGTGAGATTATTTGAGAGTGAGATTATTTGAGAGTGAAATGATACTTCTCACAATCATCAACATAAATAATAATATTTACACTGAAATGATTATTAATTTTGTATGTTTTCTTCATTTCAGTCTGAAAATTCTAAAATGACTTTATTGGTAAGACATCTTTGTAAAGAAAATATACACTTTTTAGTATGTGAATACTAAACAGAATTTACTATTTCATTTGTAAATAATTTTATGAAAAATTTAATCATTCTAGTCAGTTTAACATTCATGTTTTAAGAGAATATCTTTTATGTTGAAAATATGGTCCTTGTAATCACAATCAATATATTCTGCTAATTAAGGAAAGCAGTAAGTAGGAATCCAAAGTTTCATCTAACTTTTTCAACATTTTTGTTTGCAATTAATATTTGAGAACTAATATTGTATCTTTTATGAGAAAAATATGTTTAATCATCCAATGTGTTCAAAACAAGTTAGTATAAATACAACAATAATTTGCATAGTGGTACTCCTGGAGTTTTACTTCTCAACTTTGTCAGATTTATAGAACATACTGGGAGAAAACTAAGCATATGCTGTGTTCTCATAAACAAAGCAATTTGGAAGAAAATTGCCACTTTAGAAGAGAACAAAAATACTTACATATTTTAAGTGCTATGTTTAAAATTCAGGTATAATTATAAAAGTTGACAAAATGAAATGATGAAAAACATCACAGAGCTAGAATAAATTATGTCTCAATCAACTAAAACACTGGTATTATAGAAATTTGCACAAATTATTAGAGAGTACAATATTGACTACTATGCATTTATATAATAATACAGATATTTTTATGGTTTTAATTATGGCAGTTAAAAGGAAATATAAAACATTATGGACTTATATAGGACCAAATGCAATCAGGTAAATTTTCAATTCTCTACATTTAAAATGTAATCAGCATCATTAAAGGCTTCCTTCACCTATGAAAATCAAAAACATGAAACATAGTATGGTAACATTTGAGAGGCTTATAATTTTATTTATTGTTTTATTTTATATTATAAAGTTTATATAGTAAAAGGGTTATAAATGGAAATTATTCAACTGAATTGCAGATCTATCAAGTTTCATAAGAATGCAGTTTTCTAAAAAGATATATTTTCCCTTTTAAAATTATAGTTGGTTTAGAATTCTTGTTGGCACCTAGAACTAAATAAATTAAAAACTCAGTCTTCATAGTAATTGTAAAACTCAACACTAGAATAATAGCTAAGCTCTTGTCTTTAACATTATTACCTCTTTGCTTGGGCAAAGTTAATCAAGGTTTATGCTATTATGTTCTACATTTTCAAGATGTAAATAGGTTTTCCAACAGTCAGAGCATATAATCAGTTTTTTTGTTATTTTTTTTTTAATTTTTAAAATCATACATACAAACATCTGTAAGCAAGACTCAGATTGCTATCTGAATGTTATAAAAAAATTATCTTTCTTTAAAATGATTTGTATATGCCAGAGTTCATACATCTTTGAACAATACAACTTAAAATAAGAGCACATTAAACATATAATAAATTAGTTAGTCAATGAATGAATAAGGCAACTTTTCCAAAAATGATTAATTGGAGTTCCTTAGTTGCAAGCACCAAAAATCAACTATGCATAATTAAGCAAAAAACTAATTTTTTGTGAATTATCAGGCAGTGTACACATTTCCTGAGAACTGAGCATAAGTCTTAGCAATAGTCAGAAGCTAGTAGTGGTAGATAGATTCTGTTTTAGGCAACAGGAAATGTTCACTCACAGATGATAGTTAGAAAGATGGCTAAGGAGATAGAGTATAATACATATATAATCTTCAACAGTTTTTCTCTTGGCCCTGGCATCACTCTGCTAATTATTTAAAATTTTAGAGGATTAAATTATTGTCTAACTTGGGAAACATGCCTTTGTTTGGGTGACGTGGACAGTTATCATTCTGCCTTCTTTTGTTGTCCTATTTTGTTTTATAAATTAGGAGATTGAAGCTCAGACAGAAAGGGTATCAATATTCAAAGTGTGTATTAATTTTATGGTTACCTTATAAGTTTCCAGACTAGAAATTAATAACTTAAAAGCAATGATGTAGATAAATTTAAATAAGCTTAAAATGAGGGAAAAACAATCAATTAATATTATACTTCAATAATGAGGCTATATATAGTCACGAGATGAACATATGATCTTCAGACTTATAACTGAAGAATGTTTTTTAAACAACCCTAATATATTTTAGGAGAGGCACCCAACTTCATTTTAACCAAGAATATACTTACAAATTAGACTGTTTTAAGGATAACTTGGGACGTTTTTTAATTCATGAGCTAATACTCATTTCTTTCCAGGCTTCTACATTTTCTTTGTCAATTAAATGAGAAGTATTTTGGATTACATTTGTAAATTCTTTTGTCTATAGCTAAAAGTCACGACTTTTCTTAAGGTGTCACAGGAATCTCTCACGCGCTTGACGTCTATTGATCTCATCTACTTAATGGTTTTCTTTTCCGCTGTAAATCTACGTCCTGGTCTTCTTTCAAAATGGTAATGACTCTCTCAATTTTCTTTTATCTTAAAAATAATTAACTACGACATTTTAGCATTGGAGTTGGACAGGAATATAATTAGATATCATTTCAGGTACTCTCAAGTAAGTCACCTTGTTTTTTTCAGGTATACATACACAAACATTCCAGAAACAACCACCAATTATTTGAGCATGGATAAATATCAGTTTAATGTGGACTAGAAAACACTAACCGTGACAACATATATTTAAAACTTTTAAGCCTGTACCTGAACCCACAAGTCCCTCCTCATAAATCCCAATATTTAACTACCTCATTTATATTAATACAAGCTTCCAATACTCCTTCCCAGATGACAAAGGGAATAGGGAATAAATATTATGATGAATATTTTCATATTTAATTGGTAGCTAGATCAAAATGTATTCCCATCTAACATGGAGATTTTAGAACCAGATAAAATATTTAGGAGACTGCGAGACATTTCTCCAGTCATTAGAACAGAAATTATTCCAAACTAAGTAGGGAACAGCTACTCAGTGTTTGTTACAGAAGCTAGTGATTTTTATTTTTAAAGGGAATTCCACTGAATTAACCTGAGTTTTTGTTTAAATATCTGTAGAATAAAAATTACATGGAGAGAGAGCTTAGAGAGATGAATGGAGGGAGCTACAGAGATATCCAAATACCACTGCAAGCTCACTTTCCAGTTCCATCATGATGATAAAAGTTAAAGGCACATAACTAGTTGGTTAGTGAAGGTTAAAGTCACTCATCCACCCTGTCCAACTCTTTGCGACCCCATGGACTATATAGTCCATGGAATTCTCCAGGCCAGAATACTGGAGTGGGTAGCCTTTCCCTTCTCCAGGGTGTTAGCTGGAGTTGCTTTCATTTTTTTTTAATGCACTTTGTACGTTACATACAGGAAAACAGTCTTATTCACAGTCATTCAAAATTTATGAATAATGATGCCTAGTGGTTTGAAGACTGTCAGTTTGGTAATATGCCTTCTTGCCATTATGCTACTGCTTTATAGTATTCAAAATAATATATTACAGATTACATATACAAAAAGATGATAATTAAGAACGTAACTCACATTCCAGAATACTGGTAAGTTTACAAGTCACAGACTTAATTTCAATTGTCCACCATTATAAGACTGAAAGGAAAATAGAAGGTAAAGATAGGTAAGAAGAAATCACAGTGAGAAAAAAAGGAATTAGATTTCATTAGTAATCAATAAATAAAATATAAAATTATGTTGCACATACATATTTTTAACTGTGTCTAAAATATAATATTTTTTTATTTATTGCACTTTAAAAGTTTTAATATAAAACTCTTAAAGAAACACTTTTCTTTTTCTCCTTGCATGAAAGGTATTCTCACCCAAGTATCTGTGTTCTATGCAATCATACTGATGTTACATGGTGATGTTATCAGAGATCAATGATTTAAAGGTTTCAAAATTCTCCTATAGAACAATAAAAACTGTGAGTAAATATTTCCTTCATTAACACTAGTTTATTAATAGAAGTGTATATGTGTCTTTGTTGACATGTGAAGCTAAAGATATATATTTGTATAACTTTTCTTCCATGGTATTTGCATAGCAATAATTTAACACTGAATATTTCCACTAATTATAAGCAGTTTATTATTTTTCATTTAAAATTATAAGTAATGTTAAAAATAAAAACTGCTCAAATATACTGAAGAAAAATCAACCTTGGGCAATTAAAAGGACAGGCAAAAGAGAAGTCCTATGCCAAAATACTACTTTTCTTTATAAATACTAAGTATAGTTTCTCTATTCTAGAACAAATACTCTTTACTCAAAATGTGTTTCAGTGATTCAAACATTCATGTAACTTATTAAATATATCAGTATTTCACATCTGAACGTTCATTATTAGAATTAAAAAAAGGATTTGCTAATGAATTATCTCATCATTTCTAGGTATATAAAACAGTATACAAAAGTTTTGCAGGCCTTACAGAAAAAAAATTTTATAAAGAATCTCAACCAAAGCATGCTTTTATATGGCCCTTTCATCTATGAGATTTTATATAGAATCACAGATGACAGATAAAATAATTGATTTATTACTTTTTTCTTGTTTCAGTCTTTTTTAATAAAACCTCTGCCAGAATTGTTTTTGTTCAACATAATACTTTTTCACTTTAATGACACTGACATCACAAAACAGTCAGCCAAACACTAAAAATTGGAACTAAAACCTAATTCTTCTTTATCAACACTAATCAGGATCTGTTTATATCCCAATGCATAGTAGTAACTTTTATTAGGGTTTATCACACTGATATTCAGCTTCAGTCTCAGAATTTGACTAAAGGATCTGTATTCAGAATCGCCATAAGTCTCTGGAAGGCCAAATACCAATGTGGCTCAGCTGGTAAAGCATCCGCCTGCAATGCAGGAGACCTGGGTTTCATCCCTGGTTTGGGAAGATCCCTGGAGAAGGGAAAGGCTACCCACTCCAGTATTCTGGCCTGGAGAATTCCATGGACTATAGTCCATGGGGTCGCAAAGAGTTGGACACCACTGAGCAACTTTCACTTCACTTCACACTTAAAAGTCAGTTCAGGAGTCCCTGAACCTAGGATGATGCAGGTACTCATCATGTATTATCACTACAACATCAGAAATCCAAACAAGGTATATCACTAGGATTAATTGTAGATATTTGAATATTCTCTTTTTAAAAGAAACAAACATTCTAGATGTAATTTGGAGTAAAATATCTTGTAACATTAATATTCTACCAGTCAAAGCAGAAATACTAATTATTACGAGTAATAATCCAGTTATTCATTTTCTAAATATTGGTTGACAAATTGTCATACTGATGCTGATAGTAAAGGTGACTCTTTAGTAGAACTTAAGTATACTAGAAACTCAGTCAGTTAAGTTGCTCAGGCGTGTATGACTCTTTGTGACCCCATGGATGCAGCACGCCAGGCTTCCCTGTCCATCACCAACTCCCAGAGCTTATTCAAACTCATGTCCATTGAGTACGTGATGCCATGCAACCATCTCATCCTCTGTTGTCCCCTTCTCCTCCCTCCTTCAATCCTTCCCAGCATCAGAGTCTTTTCCAATGAGTTAGTTCCTCACATCAGGTGGCCAGTGTATTGGAGTTTTAGCTTAAGCATCAGTCCTTCCAATAAATATTCAGGACTGATTTCTTTAGGATTGACTGGTAGGATCTCCTTGCAGTCCAAGGGTCTCTCAAGAGTCTTCTCCAACATCACAGTTCAAAAGCATCATTCTTCAGTGCTCAGCTTTCTTTATAGTCCAACTCTCACATCCATACATGACTACTGGAAAAACCATAGCTTTGACTAGATGGACCTTTGTTGGCAAAGTAATGTTTTTGCTTTTTAGCATGCTCTCTAGGTTTGTCATAGCTTTTATTCCAAGGATCAAGTGTCTTTTAATTTCATGGCTGCAGTCACCATCTGCAGTGGTTTTAGAGCCCCCAAAATAATGTCTCTCACTGTTTCCACTGTTTCCCATCTATTTGCCATGAAGTAATGGGACGGAAAGCCATGATCTTAGTTTTCTGAATGCTGAGTTTTAAGCCAACATTTTCACTCTCCTCCTTCACTTTCATCAAGATGTTCTTTAGTTCTTCTTTGCTTTCTGCCATGAGGCAGGTGTCGTCTGCATATCTGAGGTTATTGATATTTCTTGTGGCAGTCTTGATTCCAGCTTGTGCTTCATCCAGCACAGCATTTTGCATGGTGTACTCTGCATATAAGTTAAATAAGCAGGATGATAATATACAGCCTTGACGTACGCCTTTCCTGATTTGTAACTAGTCTGTTGTTCCATGTCCAGTTCTAACTGTTGCTTCCTGACCTGCATACAGATTTCTCAGGAGGCAGGTCAGGAGGTCTGGTATTCCCGTCACTTTCAGAATTTTCCACAATTTGTTGTAATCCACACAGTCAAAGGCTATGGCATAGTCAATAAAGCAAAAATAGATGTCTTCCTGGAACTCTCTTGCTTTTTTGATGATCCAGTGGATGTTGGCAATTTGTTCTCTGGATCCTCTGCCTTTTCTAAACCCAGATTGAACATATGAAAGTTCACAGTTCACATACTGTTGAAGGCCAGCTTGGAGGATTTTGAGCATTACTTTACTAGCATGTGAGATGAGTACAACTGTGCAGTGGTTTGAGCATTCTTTGGGATTGCCTTTCTTTGGGATGGGAATGAAAACTGACCTTTTCCAGTCCTGTGGTCACTGCTGAGTATTCCAAATTTGCTGGCAAATTGAGTGCAGCACTTTCACAGCATCATCTTTTAGGATTTGAAATAGCTCAATTGGAATTCCATCATCTCCACTAGCTTTGTTCGTAGTGATGCTTCCTAAGGACCACTTGACTTCACATTCCAGGATGTCTGGCTCTAGGTGAGTGATCACGCCATCATGATTATCTGGGTGTTGAAGATCTTTTTTGTATAGTTCTGTGTATTCTTGCCACCTCTTCTTAATATCTTTTGTTTCTGTTAGGTGCATAACATTTTATCCTTTATTGTGCCCATCTTTCCATGAAATGTTTCCTTGGTATCTCTAATTTTCTTGAACAGATCTCTAGTCTTTCCCATTCTATTGTTTTCCTCTTCCTTTGCGCTGATCACTGAGGAAGATTTTCTTATCTCTCCTTGCTATTCTTTGGAACTCTGCATTCAAGTGGGTATATCTTTCCTTTTCTCCTTTGCCTTTCACTTCTCTTCTTTTCTCAGCTATTTGTAAGTCTTCCTCAGACAACCATTTTGCTTTTTTGCATTTCTTTTTCTTGGGGATGGTCTTGATCACTGCCTCCTGTACAATGTCATGAACTTCCATCCATAGTTCTTCAGGCTCTCTGTCTATCAGATCTAATCCCTTGAATCTATTTGCATTTCCACTGTATAATCATAAGGGATTTGATTCAGTTCATATCTGAATGGTATAGTGGTTTTTCCTACTTTCTTCAATTTAAGTCTGAATTTTGCAATAAGGAGTTCATGATCTGAGCCACAGTCAGCTCCCAATCTTGTTTTTGCTAACTGTATAAAGCTTCCCCATCTTTGACTGCAAAGAATATAATCAATCTGATTTCGGTATTGACCATCTTGTGATGTCCTTGTATAGTGTCTTCTCTTGTGCTGTTGGAAGAGGGTATTTAGTATGACCAGTGCTTTCTCTTGGCAAAACTCTGTTAGCCTTTTCCCTGCTTCATTTTGTACTCCAAGGCCAAATTTGCCTGTTATTCCAAGGATCTCTTGACTTTCTACTTTTATATTCCAGTCCCCTATAATGAAAAGGACATCTTTTTTTGATTGATTTAGTTCTAGGAGTAGATGTACTTAATCAATAATCACACAAAAAAACTTAATATAGGTTTTTAATAAGTGACAAAAAGAGAGAAAGCAGTGAATTAAGAGCAAACAATATGGTCCTTTCACAGTATTAGGAAAATCAGAAGAAACATTTTTGACAAATTGACTTTGAATATATACCCACAAAGGAAGGATAGTATTCAAGTTAAAGACAAATGGAGCAACACTGAGGTCAAAGGAAATACTAGGTGTAAAAGCACTGAATGCAGAGCAAGTTTGTTACTCACAGGAATTTAAACCCGTTAAGAGTACCCCTGCTTTCATAATGAAATGATATGATGTCCAGAAAATAAACAGAAGCAAGATAAATACAGAAATTTTAGGGTCTATTAATCTTTAAAATTTATCTTAAGAATAACAAGCTGTCAGAGAATGAAAAGTGAAAGTGTTAGTCACTCAGTCGTGTCTGACTCTGTGACCCCCATGGACTGTAGCATGCTGGGCTCCTCTGTCCATGGGATTCTCCAGGCAAGAATACTGGAGTGGGTTGCCATTCCATTCTCCAGGGGATCTTCCTAACCCAGGGATTGAACCCAGGTCTCCTGCATTGTAGGCAGATTCTAACTGCTGTGCCACTAGCGGCTTGTGTCAGAGAGTACTGTAAAGCAAAGAATTGGTAATTTTGTCTTATTATCCAAAGCCTATTACAATAACAGCTCTATAAACTTAATTGATATTGAAAAAGATGGATATATTGAAATATGTTTAGAGGTTGTTAAAATCAAGTTGGGAACCCATGGTAAAGCTTGAACTAGTACCAGTGGGAATATCTGGACAGCTACAGATAGAAGGAAAGAGTTGAAAGAGATTGGTGATTTACTGGTTGTAAAAGTGGCAAAGGATCTCTGGATAAAATACAGCCATTTTCCCAGATATTGGTCTTTTCATAAGGACCTGGCTGTTTAAAAACAAATTTAGTTTAGACTGGGTCTCAACTAACTTCAAGACACTGAAAGAAGCTATGAAGTGTTAGTTGCCTAAACTGGAATCAGAAAAACAATTAGAATTAGCATTGATATTTTTCAACTGGAGAATTATAGACAGAATATAAAGATATGGGATAGTTAGGATGGGAAGATCCCTTGGAGGAAGAAATCGCAAGCCACTC
The DNA here is from genome assembly GCF_033118175.1 of Dama dama. Classification (NCBI taxonomy): domain Eukaryota; kingdom Metazoa; phylum Chordata; class Mammalia; order Artiodactyla; family Cervidae; genus Dama; species Dama dama. Next base: position 62,464,481 of record NC_083710.1, on the reverse strand, counting down.
CAATATTCTTGCCTGAAGAGTTACATGGAGAGAAGAACCTGGTAGGTTATAGGCCATAGGGTCGCACAGAGTCGGACATGATTAAAGCGACATAGCATGCACACATAGTTAGGACTGTCTAGATAAAGAGACACTCAGGTTAAATTCAGAGCAACTACAAACTTTCAAGATCCTAGTTAAGGAGGATGCCAATAAAAATTATTGTTAAAAGGTTCAGCAATAGGAGATACACCAGGAATGTACATAAGCAGATAATCTGCCAGATATGAGACCCTTGGGCTCCTGCCTTCTCTGCCCAACCCACTTTCCCTGACTTGGAGTAGGTCTGTACCGGTTAGTGCTCACCACGAGATGTATGATCACGGTTGTTATCACATGAGAGTGTATAGAATATTAGCTCATTCCTAGTGGCTTCTGCTTCTGCAACAGAGAAGTGCTTCAGGGTAAAGTAAAAGAAAAAGCACTAGCTTCAGATATGGACTGTTTAAAAGACAGGTGCCAGCAAAGAAGTCAATGATCCATATCCTGGTGATTAAACATGGGAATTAAGATCATTGACAAAGATTAAACTGAGCAAAGGAGAAAGATCATTGAAATCATGACAATAAAATTAAGTGAGCAAAAAATTGGATGCAACTAAAGACAGTCTTTCAGGGCATTAGAAACAGAAAATAACAAATTTGAGAGCAGGTTTTGTTCCTGAGTGGATAGTGACCAGGTGAAATAGTAGTTCTTATTTTTAATGTATCAGTTTGAAACACAGAATGGCCTCTTCAAATGATGTGAGGACATCCTCTATCTGCATATTTTTATACTATAAGTTATCTGCAATGATAGATAATAATTGTACAAAATTTGTCAGATGACAGTGAGGGTAATAAGCAAAATAATCAGAGGCTATTTTAGAAACCAACATACAGTGCTGAGAGTTCAGTTCACAAGTTGATACTATTAACTTTTCTATCATAAGTCAAGTAAAATATGAGAAAAGCGTTAGCCTTTCAGGACTTTGTGAAAGAGCATGAAGTGCCCAAATCTGAAGACAGAGCCATTCTGCCTGTGATGCTTCTGTCTAAACTTCCCATATTTCTCACGTACATACTTTGTCTGCAACAAGTGGAGAAGCCCATGCAAAGCATCCTAACCACATTATGCAACCACAGTTCCTATAACCAATATCTTTCATCAGTAGAAGGCAATGACAAAATAAGGAGAGTAGTATCAGGGGCCCTTAGGATTGGTTTAATATGATGCCAAATAGGATGTGAACAAAATCAAAGTTAGCATGCTTAGGAGAATTTCAAAACCATGGGAAGATTTGAGGGAAATCAACTCTGTTGACTATAGTTTTCAAGTAAGTAAAAGTCTTCATGCATGTTTTTAATGCTCAAAAATTTAAGTAACATTTCAAGTTTAAATTACAAATACTAGCTTTCTGTCAACAGATACTGGAGAACATAGGGCTTACACAGCTGGAAATATGGTTCAGCGTAACAGAGACCAAATGAAGAAATGTCCAAATTATTTTACATGTTACGTGATAATTCCAAGATTTTCAAGAATTTTAAATTTTGTAAAGTTGAAGAAGAATATTTAATAAGTCTAAACATTTATCTTAACTTTATTTAAGCCTTGCCAAAGATTTTATTACATGGCTATTTTGATGTAAAGTGATTATTTCCAACAGAAAGTAAATCTTCCATATAAAAATAATAGTCTTAATTTATATTCTAAGCAGAATATCACAATAAAGCATATTACTGGCTTACTTGGCTGCCTGGATTTCTATATAACTTCAAGTTCCAATTGGAGAATTATTTTCCTAATTCTGGATCTCCAAATTAGAGTTTCACCTCTCTAGACACTTCCAAAGATGCCCCACATCCACCACTTTTATCCAGTAATTGATAATGACCAATTGTCTATTTAATGCTAGATTCCCTAAGCATTGTTTCTGGTAATTTGTCATAAAATCTTTTCCCCATACAGATGTGTTTTTTTTTTAATTTATCAATATGTTATTTTCAAGAAATTGTCAATAAATAAAAAACAAATTTAAGTGTAAAACTAGTTAATTAAATGATTTATGTATCAGTTCAGCTAGTAGCTTTCATTATGCTTAGGACTACCCTGTGGGATGTTGGATTCTTTTAGAATATAATTTCTGATTTCATGGTGCCCTTGATTGCCATGGATGTGTATTGCTTACAGTCTGACAAGTAACTATTTTTTGTTATAATCCCTTTGTGTGTGTGTCTCGAGTAGATTTGTGTTTGAAAATAGCCAATTTCTAATTCTTTTACATAGAAATTGTGATATGCATAAGCAAACAGTAATTTGAAAGTCGCAATTCATTCATTCATGTTCTATAAATACACTTGAAAACAATATTGAAATTTCTTAGATCCAATTTGTAGACCATTATAATGGTGGAAGCCCCCTGTTGTAGCTGCAGGTGCTATGAATCCTCTAGTGTGCAAACCAATATGTATCTTCACTGAGCTCCACTGTGTGGTGGCTAATTCTTTCATTTCTGTAAGCATGTGAGCAATGGTGAAGTCTGTGGTCCACGAAATTCTGTTAGCTTAGTTGGGGCCTATGGGTTTTCCTAATTCAACACCCAACAGTACTGTAAATCTTATTGAAGCTTTCATGTAAGTCTCAATTCATCATCAGTCCAATGGCTCAGTTTCTAGTCTTTCATTACTCATACACTATGCCTCACTTTCATTAACTGGCAAACTGACCTTCAGTAAAACAGCTAACACCAATGCCTGCCTGTGGCCTGTGGGTACTTCTACCTCCTACCTCGGTCACACATCTACCAAGAGCAAGTCAGGAGCAGGAACCCAGCAAGTGCCTCTAGCTATCACATCCTCCCACCCCCTCCACCCCATGGTGCTCTGCTTGATGGCCTATTTGATAGGTTGCTCTATTTGATAGCCTCTGTTTGATGAAAGGATTCATCTGTGTGGTAATCTTCTCTGAGATTTTAAATAAAGAGTAGAGGACAAGCTCTTATGTATGTGATTTTCTTCCAAATAAATTTATAAATTTTCTCCAATGGATTTTACACAAGAGGGCAAAGCAAGGATACATATATCTCACTGGTTGCTTTCTGTAACTGTTCAGCTTATCTCTTCCTTTTCATGCCTACCCCTTTCAGAAAATGACTTACTTCCCCTTCCTATCCTAAAACTTATTCTTCATCTTTCTTTTTTAAGAGTCAACATTTACTCTCCTACTTTTACTATGACCAAAAAGGTGAAGAAATTGTAAGAAAAATCAAAGATATGGGAAAAGAAAAAAAATCAAGAAACTTCAGCTTTCTTTTTAAATTATAAATATTATTTCCACTATACAGGACTCCTTTATGGAAAAAGTACTTTCTAAGAATAGGAGTGATAACAAAGGCATGTGGCATAGAGCCTGGTAAAAGACAAACACTTAAAAAATCAGATGAAAAACAGCAATGAATTAAAAATAAGATAAACATATAGCTATATACTGAATGTATTGTTTCATATTTTAAAAAAAAATTTCAATGCTATTTTATTGTTGTATTTTATTTTTAAATATTTGTTTCACAAATCGATTATGTATATTCTATTTTTAAAAATAAACTTGCTTTTGTTTCAATCTAGATAAATTATATTTCACAACAATGTTTAGCAATGGAGGGAGAAATAATCCTAAAAGGGCAAATGTTGTAACTCAAAAGTTAATGACAAGTCACTCAAGCTAAGTAATTTTAGTTAATAATAATAATAATAATAATAAAAGAAATACACTTACTTTGCAGGCTAATATTAAGACACAAACAAAACATGTTATTCTCTTTTCTGATGGCAGTTTTATTCCATGTCAATAAAATAACTGCTTTATAATTTATGGGGCTATTTATCAAGAAGAGCACAAGATATACTTGAAGCATACCTCTTATCTTTTATAATGATCTGAGAGTAGATCATACTAGCCAAATTTAAGCTTCACACTGGATCTTCCATGCATTGCATTAAAATTGATATTTTGACAACATAAAAGCTTATCAGCATTTTACAGTCACTTGATAAAAATGTGAGAACCTGACCAGGCCAAGATTTTGCCTTCTTCATGGAGATAAATGTCTTAATAAACCTCCCTTTCATCTTCATCTAAGTTTTACATGCGTGCCTAGTACTTCATTTGAATGTAGAGATCAGTAAAAACTAGTGTATTGATATAATGTCTGAATTTTATTTTATTTTATTTATTTATTTTTTTTAATGTCTGAATTTAAAATCTCCAAACCAGGCTAGTTGCTCGAACTAGTAATAAGTAATGTTCTTAAAACAATATATTTTAAAATGAGAAATTTTTAATGAGAATAATTAAAGAACTAAAGGAAAACTGAGTTAAGTACAGATTTTCTTAAATTATTGCATAATGCTAATTATATGCATTATTAATAAGCTAGGACAACCAAGTAAAATCCATAATTAGATTAGGTGTTGGAGCAATGTAGACATATTAATAGCTTTATATTTAGCCACATAGTAAAATAAAAATTATTTTAAGTGGTTTTACAGGTAGCAGCATAAGCATAGAATATTATAAAAAAAATTTTCTCTACTATCCCAAATTGGTTAAAATATTAGACTATATGAGTAATATTTATTAAATTTTGCTAAAAAACAATACAGTTTTTCCTTGATGAGGCAGTCCAAACAACTGCCCCTTTGTAGTCATTTGTCAACAAACACACAAACACACACACACACTCACACACATACATCCTGTCCAAAAGTAAAATGAGAAGACTGGTAATATACATTTCATGAGACTAACCTATGTTGTAAAGTCTTGAGCATCGGTGAATCCTCAGCTCCTAGGAATCCTTAGCACACATATGATCACTAAATATTTGTTGAACTTATAAATGGATAAGAAGCTGCTCTATGTGGTAGTTTTGATAGTTTACTGATGGGAGAGATAGTAAATTATTTTTAATCATATATGTAAATGATTAATTTATCCTAATAAGTAATAACACACACTGTCTGTAATATTTAGCATTGAGATAATTAGATCTCCCCTGGTGGCTCAGATGGTAAAGTGTCTGCCTACAATGTGGGAGACCTGGGTTCCATCCCTGGGTTCAATCCCTGGGTTGGGAAGATCTCCTGGAGAAGGAAATTGCAACCCACTCCAGTACTCTTGCCTGGAAAATCCCATGGACGGACAGCCTGGTAGGCAACAGTCCATGGGGTCACAAAGAGTCGGACACGACTGAGCAACTTCACTTCACAAGATAATTAGAGGCCAGTTTATACAATTTTTAAAGTGTCATATAGTTTGTCTTTAATAGTCTGAAAACTTCAAAAAAGGATTGTCATTGCGTACAGAAAGTTTCAGAAGATCATTTTATCATATCAGTGATTTTCAGAAATACTGATGGTGTGCAGATATAATAATCCCATTACACAATTATGGAATGATGGAGCAGCTGTTTCATTAACGTGAGCAGGCTTAATGAATTAATTATTTAAATATTTAACTGTATAATTTCTCAACGATAATTTTTTCTATTTTTCACTCAAGTAATATGGAGCAAAAGTTTCGGACTCATGTTTCAAAATTTTAGTCTCATCAGACTATAAAAAATATATATGCAGAGCCTCATTCATTTCACACCACTATTTGTATCTTCTTTTTAATTTTTTTGCTATGATCAATAATAAATGTGAAATACCTTCTTACTCTCTCCTTTTCATAAAACATGGTTATTAATACCTGGATTACTATTGCTAAATATTACCCAGCTAGGAGTAAAGAAAATTTATTCAATGTTGCTTTAATATTAACTGACAAAATACATATGCTTTAAACCAGTAATGATGTTTAGTGTTTTTTTTAATGTCATTAACAGTTTAGGTTACTATCAGATGCTGTTATTTAGGCTCTTTTTACACTGGAATTGTGAATAAGTTGTTATTTTAATGGCCAACTGACTTTTAACTGTCAGTTTTAGCAGCTGTAACATGTACTCAAATTCCTGCTTAAACCTGAAATGTGTTTCCCTAGTTAGGTGCTGCCCTCTAAAGCTGATCTCATATCATTTCCAAGTGGAAATTACTCTTTAAAAATGTCATTATCTCTCTATTCATAACAGGTCATTTTCTGCTTTGAATATAATCATATCAATAGAATTATAAGTTTTCAAAAATTTCTATAAATAAAAATCAGTATTTATTTTTCAATGTTTTTCAAATAAAAGTTTAGCTCTTACCATAATACTTAATGTAAAATATTGAAAACTATCTTTTTAGAGAAATGATTATAATACATTGAATCAGTAGTATGATTTATAAGAATTAATACATAAATACATAATATATAAATAATGTTAGAAAATACATAAATACATATGTTAGAAAAGCAGACAAATATTCATGAGAATGAGACAAAGTGCAAATACTTTTGGCATGACAGTGAATATTTGGTATTATGTAATTTCATTGTTTAAAACATCTTGTTCAACAGTTTTAATTAGGGGATGTATTACTAAGTGAGAGCCACATGAGCTAACTTCACAAAACAAGATTTTCTTTAGGGATACTGCAAATTATTTAAAGGAAAAGCATTGTATTTTATGCTTTTAAAAATGCTAACTTAGAGAACAATATCTAAAATATATAATATCATGCTGTTCACAACAGTTATAAGCTGCTCTCTTTGAAGTTCTAAGTTTAAAAAATGTAGATACAGAGAACAGAGAATTGAAGGGGTAGGGGATGGTGATATGAATGAAGGAGATCAAATGTAGTGATGTATAGAAATTAAATTTTTGGTGGCAAGCATGCTGTAGGGTATATATAAGCAGACATATAATGTACAACATGAAATTTACATAATGTTATATCAACAAATGCTACTCAATAAAAAAATATATCTAAATTTTAAATATGAAAGAAAAACAAAATTTTGGATTTAAGTTTATTAGACATTTCCTTGTAAAGTTTTTACTGTAAAAGTTTCAAGAAAATGAACTGGTTGACTTTTCAACTTATGAATAAACATTATCAAAAATCTTATCATATTATAACTTATTTTGAGAAATTACAATTACTCAGTAAATATTATCCACAAAACATACAACACATTTTAAATTTAGGGGCTCAGGGAAATAGTACCATAAATATGTCTATGATATCATAGAAAAAAAGTATTTTTAAATTAATTAGAAAGCAAACTAAATTTTAAGATAATGAATATGAATTTCCATATTGGAATGCATGTTATTTGCCTAAATATTATAAATAACACTGTTTTTCACTAATTCAGAGAAATTATTAGTTCTACTAAATGATATGTAGAGTATTTTAGTTAAATTTATAATGGATAAGATGGTTTCAAGCATTTAGAACACATATACTACATTGAGGAAAAAATAAACTAAGTGAAAAGAGTCCACATATTCAGTTTACTTGGAATTAGACTTTTTTCCTAGAATCAAATCTAATATTATTAATCTAATAATTAATAATTATTATTAATCAAATCTAATATTAATTAATCAAATCTAATATTATAATCTTCTAAAATTATTAATAATTTTTCTAGTAAATCTAGAAAAAGTATTATTTGTAACTTGTTTAAATAAGGAGAAACAATTCTGAAATATTATATCCAAATTTACGTTAAATTCTTTAAACTTAATTTTATCATACCTTGTGTGTGTATGTGTGTCTGCACCTGTATTTTTGGCAAAGGTAAAGCATGACAGCATAAGGAATTTAGTGAACTTGGTCTTTATGATGACATTTAAGGACAGAAATCTAAAAACAACAACAACAACAACAAAAAAAAAAAACAACCCGTACTCTGTGGCCAAACAAAATGTGAAGAAAAATAATTTAAAAATGTATTATAAAATGTTACTTTCATTTAAATATATTATCATCAAGTAACTTAATAAAGTCCCTTTCTCTCTGTCTCTGTCTCTCACTCCTCTATTATATATACCAGACACTACCATTGCAAAACTAAAACATCTCCATAAAAGTGTACCTTTATGATCATTTTATATCAACTGTAATTGAGAAAATCATGTTTCATAATCTATTAGTCAAAAATCTTCCAACAGGTGGTTTGAAAAATAGTGTGTATATATGTATACACATATATATTCTAATGTATCAAACAAATAACATATCAAGCATACATTATTCATTTTCCTAACAATATGTTACCTAAATATTGTCACCTCTATTTGTTAAGTGACAGAACTGATACATAAATCTCTAAGTGACTTATTCACATTTATTATCAGTAAACTGAAAGAACTCCATTTTAAAAAATCTACTTACTTTAAGTTCTCCCTGGAGGAAGCAAGAATTGTTTCTCTCTTTTTTGTGTTAAAAAGATTTTAAAATATATAGATTTTCATACATGTTATATAAAACCAGCCATTCAAAAATTAATTTGTGAATGAGCTGGGTGCTCTAAGTGTACTGCATGTGTGTCTGAATGAGATAGCCCAGTTCTTCTCCTGTTTGAAGTTCCTAGCCAAGAAATATTTTATTAGAAAAGTAAAGTATAAGGTTATTCTGCCCACTCTATGAAGAAGATTAAATGGCTACTGTATGAAAGCATTAGGGATGAGATTACTTTAGAATCCAGAAAAGAACCTCAGACAGCATGTAATAGATTGGTTCTAAACCTAAGTAGGCAGGAAGCTAAAAACAAATTCAAGATTGATTTAGTTGTAGAACTAGCTGCAAGATAAAAATGAGAAAATAATACTAATTTTTCTAAAGCTTGGCAAAAGGTTATAGGTGCTTTGTACATTACTGAATACTAATCAATTTTACCTGTTTATGAAAAGAGTTTAAAAAACAAGATCATAATAAAATTATTTGCACAGCTGAAATCATTTTATATATAGACATGTCCTTATGCATTGCCTCAACTTTTAAATTTCTATGAATGCACCATGCTTATTAACATAATTTGATAGTATATATGCTAGTTATAATGCACAATGGCTAGCCTTTCAGCAGGAACTAAACACAGCCCTGCAGTAAAAATCCGAGAGGCGCATTATTTTAGAATACAAAAAAGGAATAATGCATTATTATTTTAAGGACAATTATTCTGTATGAATTTCTTGAACCATTTTCTTCAAATGACAAATAATTATGAATGAGTCTGCAATGTGTCAAGTAGAAAACAGTGACAAAAAAGAGATAAAATATTTTCTTCAAAGAGTTCGTATTCTAATAAAGAGACAAAGACATAAAAATGAATATATAATACTTGTATTATGTTAGATGATGATATGAAATATATATTAAAAAAATAAAGCAAATGATGAAAATATATATATAGCCAGTTGTAGGCTGATTGCAACTTTAAATACGATTAGGGAATGCCTTACTGAGAAGATGAAATTTAAAAAAAATAGACTCTGATAAAATAATTGTAAATACATATCTGATAAAGACCTTGACACAATAATATGATAAACAACACCTAATGAGAAATTTAAAAAATGGGAAAAAGATATGATGAGACATTTCACTAATGAAGGTATAAAAAGTTTTAATGAAGACACGAAAAGATACTTAACATTTTGAATCAAAACCCAATATTTCACCTACAGGAATGGCTATAATAAACAAAGGAAATGACAGTGAGGATATAAAGAAACAGGAATACGAATCCATTGCTGGTAGGAAAGTAAAATGTTCAGTCACTTTGCAAAATATTGTTTCCTGTTGGTGGGAATGCAAACTAGTACAGCCACTATGGAGAACAGTGTGGAGATTCATTAAAAAACTGGAAATAGAACTGCCATATGACCCAGCACTCCCACTTCTGGGCATACACACTGAGGAAACCAGATCTGAAAGAGACACATGCACCCCAATGTTCATCGCAGCACTGTTTATAATAGCCAGGACATGGAAGCAACCTAGATGTCCATCGACAGATGAATGCATAAGAAAGCTGTGGTACATATACACAATGGAATATTACTCAGTTATTAAAAAGAATGCATTTGAATCAGTTCTAATGAGGTGGATGAAAATGGAGCCTATTATACAGAGTGAAGTAAGTCAGAAAGAAAAACACCAATACAGTGTATTAACACATATATATGGAATTTAGAAAGATGGTAACAATGACCCTATATACGAGACAGCAAAAGAGACACAGATGTGAAGAACAGACTTTTAGACTCTGTGGGAGAAGGTGAGGGTGGGATGATTTGAAAGAATAGCATTGAAACATGTATAGTATCATAGGTAAAATAGATAGCCAGTCCAGGTTTGATGCATGAGTCAGGGTGCTCAGGGATGGACTGGGATGACCCTGAGGGATGGGATGGGGAGTGAGGTGGGAGGGGGGTTCAGGATGAGGAATGTATGTACACCTATGGCTGAATCATGTCAATGTATGGCAAAAACTACTACAATATTGTAAAATAATTAGCCTCCAATTAAAATAAATAAATTCATTAAAAAAAAAAAACTACATCCAACCATGGAAAATATCACTCATCCTCAGACGGACACTGCTATAAGGACTCTATGCTTGAGACTAGCAAGAGGGGGAGGCCCAATGCCCCTCACCATACCAGTTCAGCAGGAAGTGGACAGAGAGACCTCGACACCCCTATTCCCAAAGAATTGGGCCTCCCATATCATTACATTTCATGCAAAGATGGGCTCAATAAAGGACAGAAATGGCATGGGCCTAACAGAAGCAGATGATATTAAGAAGAGGTGGCAAGAATACACAGAACTGTACAAAAAACATCTTCATGACCCAGATAATCATGATGGTGTGATCACTCACCTAGAGTCAGACATCCTGGAATATGAAGTCAAGTGGGCCTTAGGAAGTATCACTACGAACAAAGCTAGTGGAGGTGATGGAATTCCAGTTGAGCTATTTCAAATCCTAAAAGATGATGGTGTGAAAGTGCTGCACTCGATATGTCAGAAAATTTGGAAAACTCAGCAGTGGCCACGGACTGGAAAAGGTCAGTTTTCATTCCAATCCCGAAGAAAGGCAATGCCAAAGAATGCTCAAACTACCGCACATTTGCACTCATCTCACACACTACTAAATTAATGCTCAAAATTCTCCAAGCCAGGCTTCAGTAATACATGAACCATGAACTTTCAGATGTTCAAGCTGGTTTTAGAAAAGGCAGAGAAACCAGAGATCAAATTGCCAACATCTGCTGGATCATTGAAAAAGCAAGAGAGTTCCAGAAAAACATGTGTTTCTATTTTATTGACTATGCCAAAGCCTTTGACTGTGTGGATCACAACAAACTGTGGGAAATTCTGAAAGAGACAGGAATACCAGACCACCTGACCTGCCTCTTGAGAAACCTATGTGCAGGTCAGGAAGCAACAGTTAGAACTGGACAAGGAAAAAAGACTGGTTGTCAGAGTATATCAACAACCAACAACAAAAGGAGTACATCAAGGCTGTATATTGTCACCCTGCTTGTTTAACTTATATGCAGAGTACATCATGAGAAACGTTGGGCTGGAAGAATCACAGGCTGGAATCAAAATTGCCAGGAGAAATGTCAATAACCTCAGACATGCAGATGACAACACCCTTATGGCAGAAAGCGAAGAAGAACTAAAGAGCCTCTTGATGAAAGTGAAAAGAGGAGAGTGAAAAAGTTGGCTTAAAGCTCAGCATTCAGAAAACTAAGATCATGGCATCCGGTCCCATCACTTCATGGCAAACAGATGGGGAAACATTGGAAACAGTGGCTGGTTTTATTTTTGGTAGCTCCAAAATCACCGCAGATGGTGATTTCAACCATGAAATTAAAAGATGCTTACTCCTTGGAAGGAAAGCTATGACCAACCTAGTCAGCATATTAAAAAGCAGAGACATTACTTTGTCCACAAGGTCCATCTAGTCAAGGCTATGGTCTTTCCAGTAGTCATATATGGATGTGAGAGTTGGACTATAAAGAAAGCTGAGCATCGAAGAATTGATGCTTTTGAACTGTGGTGATGGAGAAGACTCTTTAGAGACACTTGGATTGCAAGGAGATCCAACCAGTTCATCCTAAAGGAGATAAGTCCTGGCTGTTCATTGGAAGGACTGATACTGAATCTGAAACTCCAATACTCTGGCCACCTGATGCGAAGAGCAGACTCATTTGAAAAGACCCTGATGCTGGGAAAGATTGAAGGCAGGAGGAGAAGAGGACGACAGAGGATGCGATGGTTGGATGGCATCACCAACTCAATGGACATGGGTTTGAGTGGACTCTGAGAGTTGGTGTTGGACAGGGAGGCCTAGTGTGCTGCGGATCATGGGGTCACAAAGAGTCAGACACGACTGAGTGACTGAACTGAACTGAACTGATATTCTGAGGGGGAAATGTTAGGTAGTTACAATAGAAAAAAGGAGTCCAAAATAGTGGCAGCTGAAGGAAAAAGAAGGGAAAAGCCCCTAAAAATGGGTCAGAAAAAAAAAAAAGAAGAAGCAAAAAAAAAAACAAACTACCAAACATTCCAGAAATTACAATTATAAACTTAAGAGGAACTAAAACACTAGTTCACACAAACTTCTGTGCATGGATGTTCATAAAAGCATTGTTCATAGCAGTCAAAAAGTGGAAACAACCTAAATTTCCATCAAATGCAAAGGAGAGATAACTGTGCCAAAGCTGAAGCTCCAGTATTTTGGTCATCTGATATGAACAGTGGACTCACTGGAATAGTCCCTGATGCTAGGCAAGATAAGAGGGCAGAAGGAGAAGCGAGCATCGGAGGATGAGATGGCTGGATGGCATCACAGATGCAATGGACACGGACTCAGGCAAACTCGGGAGATGGTAGGGGACAGGGTGGCCTGGCGTGCTGCAGTCCATGGGGTCGCAAAGAGTAGGACATGAGTAGGAGACAACAACAACTGTGGTATTTCCGCAAAATGGAATATTATTTAGTAATAGAAAGGAATGAGCTACTGGTATATGGTATATTTATTGAATATCCTAAAATAAATGTCAACTAAGTCAATAGATATGTATCTGATATGTATGATATGTCAGGATTGACATATATATTAGGATATATGGCAGGTTGAGCCCCAAGGCATCCAGTATTAACTGGTCTGGGAAATTGGAAGTAACTAACAACATAGCCTGACAGGGGAAGTTGATGAGAAAGCAAGAAAATTAGAAAGCAGAAGGTTCTAGAGACCAATAAAGAAGAAGAACTGAAATGTCTAAGAAGACATGTGTAAGAATGTCTAAGGCATATCTAAGACATCTTATAAGAATGTGTAAGAAGAATGAATGAAAGACTATGGCAAATGTTATTGATGTTAATTGAAGTAGGGGCTGAGAAATGAACTTCACATTTAACAACACTGTTGGTATTCCAAGAGAGGTTTCTGAATAGCGGCAGCAGCAAAAGGTACTAGTGACACATTAAGAGAGAATGGGGACAAACAAATTGGAGGCAGATAATAAACAGTCCATCTAAGAGGAATTTTTTTGTTTGTTTTAGTTTGTTTGTTTGCTTTTAAAAGGAGAAGAAAAATAGAGTAATAGCTGGAGAGAGTAAGTACAGTTAAGAAAGTTGTACTTAAGAGGGCAGAGAATAGCATATCTATTGATGGGCATGATCAAGCAGAGGAAGCGAAGACAAGAGAAGTGCTGTTTTCATGCTCTGAAATAAGAGAGTAGGAACAGACATATTAGTTTTTTCATGAGTTTGAGTACCTCAAGTAGAATGACCAAATTGAGAGTGTGATCAATGCAGGCATGTGGGAAAAGGTGCTGGTTTGCAGTGAGGTTCTGGTGGGTGTTCACTTCTATTACTCTTTCTGGATAATGTCAAAGTCAAAGGTGCTGGAGATTGGTTTTACAACAAAGTAAATATACATAACATTTCTGAACTTTACACTGAAAAATGAGTAAGATAGAAAATTTTATGATATTTTAACCCTAATTAAAAAGTCAATATTATCACCCAACAGTGAGAATGTGAAAGTGAAAGTCACTCTGTCGTTTCCAACTCTTTGCAACCCCATGGACTATGGAGTCCATAGAATTCTCCAGGCCAGCATACTGGAGAGGGTAGCCTTTCCATTCTCCATGGGATTTTCCCAACCCAGGGATCAAATCCAAGTTTCTGCAATGTGGGCAGATTCTTTACCAGCTGAGCCATAAGGGAAGCCCAAGAATCCTGGAGTGGGTAGCCTATCCCTTCTCCAGGGGATTTTTCTGACCCAGGAATGAACCGGGGTCTCCTGCATTACAGGTGGATTCTTTGCCAGCTGAACTACAAGGGAAGCAACAGTAAGAATCGAGGAAGGTTATCATAACTTTCAAGAGAGAGGAGGTTTGAAAAAAATCACTGAGGAGAGTGAACAATGAACAGATAAGGAGAGAAAAATATGATTGCTACTCACCATAAGAACTCTACTAATACAACTATATAATGAGATCAGTCAGCCTGTTTTTCCTCCATCTCTACTCAACTACACAGGAAAATGTGCTATGGTGAGGCACTATAATGAAGAGTTAATTAGCTAGACTTGTGATAACGCAAAATAAGTATAACAAGGGATAGAATGATTTAAGTAGGCTGGAGACGTATACAAATGGCAACTATAAATCACTGCAAAAATTTAAACTGGGATATTAGGAAAGTGTATATATCCAAGTGGTGAGGTAGAAGTGGTAGACTCTGTAGTAAACTCATGCTGGTAGGGTATGAGAACTCTCTAGGTCACTGAGGGAATGAAATATACATGAAAGAGGTTATGGGTGGAGAATAAGATACATAAGTTGAAACAGTTGAGGTGACATCATTATTTGTAAGGACAAAGTTTCAGGAGTGCAAGGTAGAGTGGTGGACCACTGGTTAGAGGAGGAGATCAAAAGATGTGACCACAAGCCAGAACCAGGTAACTGGAAGCTCCCCGCCACCCTCCTACCCAAGCCCATTATTGGACTGTTCATTTTGCTTGCCTTTCCCACTTCCAAAAGCTGCCCAAAGGAAACAAGCTTGAAACAGAAATGTGGTATTGAAGCTACTAGAGTAGTTACGTGAATAAACTCGGTTAAGGTCTCTATATAAACTTTTAAGATTCCAAGGGGTGGGTACAGAATCTGCTTGTCTTGTAGCTATCCAGGACAAGCCTCTTAAGTAAGGTCCATCTACTAACCTGGAGTGATTTGCCTTATTCTTTAGCCTCTCCTTCCCCTCCTCCTGTTAGGGAGCTTGGTTTCAGGTTATACCCAGAAGCTCAGAGTTGTTGCAAAGCAACTATATCATTAATGAGAGGTCAAGAAACTGAGAGACCAGGCTGTTGCAAGGTCAATCAGTAGATGCTAAAATCACCAGCAATTATAAAATGACTTGTTACGAAAACAATGGCAGTGAGAAGGAAATAAAAGTTTTTAGGCGGAGGTACAATATGCTTGTCAGCCGAGAATTCCAAGAGACTTAGGGAGTCTGAAGATGTGTGAATAAAAGATGGAGACTTCTAAAAAAGAGGAATGGAAACTCATTTAAAAATAGCAATGAGGAACAAGGAGGATTTCCCTCCCAGTTTTAGTTTCCTAGATAGAAAGTCCCATGGAGAAAAGCATGCTCTATTTGAACAGTCTGCATAGGGACTGTCCTCCAGAAAGAATCAGATTTCAATCACAGAACACGAACAGACAAGTCTGAGGAATAAACATTTATCCTATAAATGAATGCAAAGCTGCTGTAGTTGTGGAGTATGATCTCAAGCACAGACGTGTTTTTGTTTTTTAAATCCTCTTCCTGAACAATTGGGTTTTAATAGATTTGAAATGACAAGTTTCTGAGGCTAACATTCCTTACAATCTATGTCCTCTATCCTTGTATTGGTAAACAAAATATTTTAATTATTCTCACCCCAAAGCCTTTGTGCAAACTTTATCTGTAAACATTTTGGAAGCGATATTGCCTGTGTTCTTCTACTATTTCCTACAAGATGTTTATGTCTTGTATAAAGAGTAGCAGTTATATTAGTCTCATTATTCAAACAGAATGGTCATAGAATTTAATTAAAATTCTAACACTAACTTGGTGTAAAACTGTGGGCAACTCTAAAACTTTTGAGTTAAATGTTCTACAATGTAACTTAGTGATGAGAAAAATAACGCTGACTTTTTTTTTTTTCATTTATTTATTATTTTTTTATTAGTTGGAGGCTAATTACTTCACAACATTTCAGTGGGTTTTGTCATACATTGATATGAATCAGCCATAGATTTACACGTATTCCCCATCCCGATCCCCCCTCTCACCTCCCCCTCCACCCGATTCCTCTGGGTCTTCCCAGTGCACCAGGCCCGAGCACTTGTCTCATGCATCCCACCTGGGCTGGTGATCTGTTTCACCATAGATGGTATACATGCTGTTCTTTTGAAACATCCCACCCTCACCTTCTCCCACAGAGTTCAAAAGTCTGTTCTGTATTTGTGTCTCTTTTTCTGTTTTGCATATAGGTTATCGTTACCATCTTTCTAGATTCCATATATATGTGTTAGTATGCTGTAATGTTCTTTATCTTTATCTTTTATACTTCTTTTTTAATAACTATAATACAATAGAAAAGTCAAAAATCTTATTTATATTGTGAGAAAAATATATAAAAAATGGAAAACAGTTTTCCCTTATAACAATCTGCTTCACATTCAGTTATCTCAAAAGGACTTGAACTACAAAAATAAGGTTTATAATATAAGCTCTAGTGTTCTCTTGGGTAGGAGGCATACATAAACTATATTATATGTTAAAAATATATATGAATATATAAATATATATGTATAAAACACACACATAGGATATATAGATATATAATTTATATTTTATTTAAATTTCAGTTCAATGGGTTTGTAACAGATGCACTTTCGGTAATCTGACAAGTCCGCCAAGTGACCGTTCTTAGGTGAACAGTGATAGGATCAGAGACAAGTTAAAAACTGTTAAATTCATGGAACATTTTGGAACACTATCTTTAATGTTTGTTTAATTTGAAATTACCTTCTTAAAGTGTAAGTTCAAGATGGAAGACATAAGATGGATTGTCTCCAATCTTCATGATCTTCGTGAGTTATTTTAAAACTTTGCAAAAATCAGGGGAAATGTTAATTTTTTTTTTACATAGTACTTGAGGAAGAATTTAACTCCTATTTCCAACTTTTTTTGTCTAGACTATTTTCTAATACACTTTTAACTGAAAAAAATAGGTATTATTACTATCTGATACTAATTTACTTGACTGAAATAGTTCATACAAACTCACTCTACTGAAAAACCAAGTAACAAGGGAAAAATTAGAATTTAAAACAAAAACACAAATTTTGTACTATTTTATTCCTACTTTCACAGATCAGGAAGAATATTACTTCAAACAAGAGAAAACTGAAACAGTTCCTCTCATGTTGGAAATCACATATTTTGTCTATAAGCATAATTACTCTCTGGCTTGTAGCTTATAAGAGAGATGAACTTTTAAACATTCCTAAAATGAAAGCTTGGCTATAAAATTATAAAGCATGTTTGAAGAGCCTTAATCAAGTAATTGTTCAAAGTTTCTAAGGTTATACAAGATTTCTGCTCTGTATAAAATCTGAAAAATGACAAATTAAAAGTGAAGCAAAAATTCTAAGGAATGTAACTGACATTTAACAGCCTTGGGTTTTCATTGTCTAGAAAAAAATGATATTAAATTTAATATCAAATGGAATACATAGTACTTTATAATTAGATGACTTTAATTCAAATACCCAAATAGAACATTTTAAAGTAATAAAACTGTTCTACAGAAATGCAAGATTTTCATTCATCTCAAATTTTCATCTCACAAAATAATGGGGCTTCATTTTTTTTTTTTAAAGGATATTCTGCATTTTCTACTATTTATAATGATACATGACTGAGGGAATAAAACTTCATTTTAAATCAACTTTATTATTCTATTTAATGCTTATTAATTGGATCTACAAAGATACTAGATTAGACAATACTTTCTATTCTTTGTTCTTCTTCTGTGTTGGCTTTTAATAAGAAGAGAAGTCAGAAGTCTCTAACTTCAATTAGTGCCTTCTTGTTACCATGAGTAAGATTTGAACATGTGTAAGAGGACAATGTCCTTGGTTATGTTGAAATAACAAAACGGAATATAAACCTGTGTCCTTGAATCACTTATCAACAACAAACCCAAAGGAGAGCAACTGCTACTGCTTCCATCCTCTCTTAGGGATTCATCTTATTAGAGCATGTCCATTAGGAAATTCTGCTCTTTTTATTAACTAAAATCCAACTGAGTAGCTTTCTTAGCTACTGAAAAATTCCTTCACATTGCCATAGGGCATAACGTAACCATGGATACCATATCCTATCATAAATTCAGGTCCTGCCCATACTTGAGGAGTTGACTATGTCAGGGCATAGGTATTTGAGGAGCAGTGTGTGGGAGACTTAAAACATTAATGAAATAAGCTTCAGTTTCTACAGATGCCATACAAAACAACGTACACTGCAAGCTGCACTGTATTAATCACTTTTCATCCTAATAAATTTACTTTAAAAATGATATAAATGCTTATCAGATACCATGAATCATCTAACTTACCAGGATTTTAGCACCTAACAACATAAAAAAGGTCCCTGATCTATTGAGGAAATACCATTTTCACACTAGCAAGTAAACTAGACAAAACAAGTTTTGACACATTTCATGAAGATAATGAGTTAAGGAGAGTTATAAGGCAGTGACTGTAGTTGGGGGTGTTAGAGGAGGTCTCTAAAGAAACACACTTGAAACATTAAAAGAGGAAGGAGAAGGACTTCCCTGGAAGTCCAGTGGTTAAGTCTTCGCCTTCCAATGTAATTCAAAAGGCAATTCATTTTGTCAAGCTCAGGTTTATAATTTCAAGGGCACACTGCTTGAGAAAAGACAATTGATCAACAAGTGAAAATTGAATTTTAAAAATACAGTGTAAAAGAGAAGCAGAAAAGATTAAGGAGAGGTGGCAAGAGTACAGAGAACTATACAAAAATGGTCTTAATGACCTGGATAACCATGATGGTGTGATCACTCACCTAGAGCCAGACATCCTGAAGTGAGAAGCCAAGTGGGCCTTAGAAAGCATTACTATGAGCAAAGCTAGTGAAGGTGATGGAATTCCAGCTGATCTACTTCAAATCCTAAAAGACGATGCTCTTAAAGAGGTGCACTCAGTATGCCAGCAAATTTGGAAAGTTCAGCAGCAGTCGCAGGACTGGAAAAGCTAAGTTTTCATTCCAATCCCAAAGAAAGGCAATGCCAAAGAATGTTCAAACTACCATACACTTGCACTCATTTCACATGCAGCAAGGTAATGCTCAAAATGCTTCAATAGTAAGTGAACGAGAACTTCCAAATGTATAAGTTGGACTCAAAAAAGGCAGGGGATTGGCTAGCAAAGGCAGAAAAGGCTATCAAATTGCCAGCCTCCATTTGATCATAGAAAAAGCAAGAGAATTAAAAAAAAAAAAAAGGAAAGCTGCTTCACTGACTACACTAAAGCCTTTGATGGTGTGGATCCCAATGAACTGAAAATTCTTAAAGGATGGGAATACCAGATGACCTTGCCTGCCTCTTGAGAAATCTGTATGCAGGTCAAGAAGCAACAGTTAGAACCTTATATGGAACAGACTCGTTCAAAACTGGGAAAGGAGTCTATCAGGGCTGTACGCTGTCAGTCTGCTTATTTAGCTTAAATGCAAAGTACATCATGAGAAATGCCAGGCTGGATGAATCAAGCTGGAATCAAGACTGCCAGAAGAAATATCAGTAACCTCAGATATTAACAAATGCACATATAGTCAAAGTTATGTTTTGTTTTGTTTTTTTTCCGTGTTCATGTATGAATGTGAGAGTTGAATCAAAGAAGTCTGAGTGCCAAAGAAGTGATGTTTTGAATCGTGGTACTGGAGAAGACTCTTGAGAGACCCTTGGACAGCAAGGAGATTAAACTAGTCAATTCAAAAGAAAATCGACCCTGAATATTCACTGAAAGGACTGATGCTGAAACTTCAAAACTTTGGCTACCTGATGGGAAGAGCTGACTCACTGGAAAAGACCCTGATTCTGGGAAAGATTGAAGGTAGGAGAAGAAGGGGGCATCAGAGGATGAGATGGTTGGATGGCATCATTGACTCAATGGACATGAGTTTGAGCAAACTCCAGGAGATGCTGAAGGACAGGGAAGCCTAGCATAGTGCATCCATGGGGTCACAAAGATTCAGTTACCAACTGAACAACAACAACTGAAAATTTACTTTTCAAATGTTCAGTAATAAAAATATATAACATTGTCAGATTAAATATAAAACTAAGGAAACATGATGACAATTTTTTCCTAAAAATTTAATATAATATGGTCACAGTTACCTCAAGAACCATTATAAAGAAATGCTACATAGTACAACTAATGCTCTTGCACCAAACTTGAATGGCTGTTTTGATTGTTCCAGTCTGTGTCTTTAAGAGATTTACATGACAGGGTCTGAAGCTTAGACCTGACTCCTGAAAATTCACCAGAGAGTACCTGCTGCCCTTCAGAGAGGGAAGAGAATTCTTACGTTTCTAAAATGGCCAGGTGACCTTCTCAACAGGATCAGGCAACTTCTGATAAAACTTAAATTGACGAAATATTTAAAAAGTTAAACTGATAAACTATTTAATTCCTTTAGAAAAATTATCTGCACATCTTGTTATTTTCATTAAGTAATTTTTCAGGTAAATATCAGGTATCAATCTCTGCCAAATCTTTACAGAATAGAAAGCATAAACTGTCAATTAATTAGAACACTTGTATATTAGAAACCAGTATTCCCATCTCCTCCTCTATTGTAAGTTTCTAAAGGCTTAGAATAAATCATATTCATCTGTACTTCTCAGGTGCTAGAATAGTGCAATTCTGGTGAAGAAGTTCATTAATGTCTGATAACAAGTGGAAGTGAAGAAGAGAAGGAAGAGATGGTGGGAAGAAAAAGGAATCAAATAATTAATGCATATCCCTTGAACTTCCCTGGTGGCAAGACGGTAAAGCGTCTGCCTACAATGCGGGAGACCTGGATTCAATCCCTGGGTCGGGAAGATCCCCTGGAGAAGGAAATGGCAACCCACTCCAGTATTCATGCCTGGAAAATACCATGACAGATGAGCCTGGTAGGCTACAGTCAGTCCATGGGGTCGCAAAGAGTCAGACACGACTGAGGGACTTCACTTTTCACTTTCTACTAAAGTTGTCTCTTTCCACACATTATGAGTGTATCATGCATAGGTGATGGATACAAGTAACTTAGTACCATCATCAATGTTGGAGAGTGAATATACTCTGCCCAGAGACAAAGGGCACAGCAAAGTAGTAGAAAGTCCAGTCCAGTAATCCTACAAGATTCCACAGGGACTACTAGTGCTACTACATACACATAGAAATGATTTATTTTGGAATCAATGCCTCTAAACATCTACCACAAAACACCTAGGCACACATATTTAAACAAACACACTACACATATTACACACATGCACAATGATTTTGTTCTACTATTTAGAACAAATTCTTTTAGAGTTTAGTAGGGACATTTCACTATTTGGGGGAAAAAAAGGAATTTATGATCAAGTCTTCCTTCATCATGTAGTACAAAGAACATAAGCCTCAAATCTGATGGTTATCATTTTCCTGTGTCATGACTAAGTCGTTTAACAATCATGAGTTCCAACTTCCTCATGTGTACTAAGTGAACACCGTATTTGTGAACTTGTGTAGTTTAAATCCTTCTCCTTTTATCATCTCCTGCTATTCTCATCTTGAACCAATTTGTCTGAATATGCTGTCTCCAGATGCCGATAGTCTGCTAGCCTGGTGCTTTGGGAATATTGAAGTGGAGAAATCTAAGCTTTTATTTGCAGGGATGTACTTAAATACATAAAAGTTGACTGAGGAATCATTTAGGCTAATATCTAAGGCAACTATTTTGTGGGTAAATCAAAGAAAATAAGATTGCACATTTCTGTAATACTACACTCTTAAATGTTATTATTAAATTAACTTAGCTTCCAAACAAGGCATGTATGTAAAGTGTACTCAAGCACTGAAGCAAATTTTCATAATTTCTGAAAATGCAATCAGATCTACTCTTAAGGGAGGTTCGATGTTTTAAGCCATATTCTTCTGTTATTAAATTATTTAGAGAAGGACTGGCCATTTAAGTTATTTGAAAATTTAGTTTTTACATATTAGAAGAAATTACATTTGCTATATTACCAATTTACTGAATGATAACCAACTTAGCAAATTTAAAAGTTGATTCATCGTGAAGGACTTTGTTTATGATTATTTTCCATTTTATTTTCAAAATAGGAATAAGAGAATTGCAAATTCTAAATGTGTGCCTTGTATTTCATCCTTTAGTTTAGATGGGATTTTAAAGTTTTTTGTAAAACAGAAATAATACATCCAAGTTGTTATCAATATTAACAACTATTTTGTCTATTCTGCCCCAGGTTGTGGTTTAAGCAACAAAGATACAACAGTAAATGCATACACACACACACACACCCCTTGCCTCCAATTCCAGCTTGCAGGGAGACCCTCCAGCCACAGGTATGCATACCAGTGGCCAGGGACACGCTCAGTTGCTTATGACACCACATGCTAGCTCCCTGTCCCCTTTCCAGGCCTCCAGCACCTGCAGCAAGTCCCTCCAGCTGCATCTGCTCACCCCTGGTCTGATTCCCAGCACCAGCCTCCACTGTCCTGGGCATGTGGAGAGACGCAGCAGCCACTGAAGTACATCAGGGTCCCCACAACCGCCAGTGAGCCTGCAGCTGGCCCCAGCCCTTGCCCCTAGCTGGAAGCCCAGCTGCAGTTGAATCCAACGGCGCAAACCCAGGGACTAGAGGGAGGACTGAATGTGGGCCCCCGAGCGGTTGTGGAGGCTGTCAGCGTGCACTCAGACAACTATAGGATCTCTGTGATCACACACGTGGAGGAGAGGCCAGTGAGGTCAGGGCAGCAGGGAGCAAGTGCACGACTGCAAGGGCTGATGTCAAGGGTGCGCCAGGCAGGGAGGGCTGCCTGCAGGCTCGCATCCTGCACTCAGCCAGCCGCTGAGGCCTGGGTTGCTGCCCTGTGGATCCGAGGTCTACCGAGGGCAGAGAGGGCAAAGCAGGACTGGGGACCCAGGTGGCGGGCATATGCCAACACAAATGCCCGTGGGGTGAAAATGGACGGAATCTGCAAGGAGTGGGAGGCAGCCGTGCTGGAGCCGGTCTCTCAGTGGCAAAGCTCCGGGGGTCCTCTGCAGAGCCGGACACTGGGAACCCCAGCGCCTCCTGTGTGGCTGCTGCACTTCCTCCTCTTGCTAGCTTCCTCTGCTTGACTCGGCGTCACTGGTGGCTGGGTGGGGTTAGACCAAAGCAGGTCCTTTGAGTGGTGCCCTGAAGGCCTGGAGAAGCTGGTCTCTCATCTCACCCTCACTTCCGCAGCAAGGGAAATCTCTTGAAGCTGGCGAGCTTCCTTTTGGCACTGAGCTGCGCCAGCCTAGGGGCAGGAGAATGCGGGAAACATGAGGTAGTTCTTCCTTCTTTATTTCTGTGATGTTTCTCGGCGTTTTCTCGTTCTACTGGCTTGCTGAAGTCAATTACGTGGGCTCTCCCAAAGAATTTTTTGTTCATGAATAGTTGCCGAGTGATTGGCAGCCATAAAGGGCTGAGGCTGGGGGTTTCTTTCTTTACCACCTTGGTGACATCACTCCCTAACTTGACCTTGGTTTTTTAACCTCTTTGACATAAAATATATTTAATAAACACAGACCTAATAACTTTGCTGACATGGATAATAATTAAAGCGTAGATAATAAAACCAAATGTCTTAATTTTCATGGTTTTATTGTGTTATAGATATGGCCCTTGAATATGTACAATCATTTATGTTTATCTAATTTTACAAATAGAAATAATATTCTCAAGCATTGTACCTCAATATTTATCTGAGTTACCTAGGTTTAACTATTACAATAATAATCCGCTCTTCGTCTAGGTGTTTTACAAAAGTCTAGGAAATAACCAAATTTGCTTAGTTTCGGTACTTTATCTTTGACAAACACAAACTGTTCCCAAATATTTCATTTATGAAGTTTATTTTGAAAAGCCCCAATACTGCTGATACTTATGTAACTCCTCTATGTTTCATTCTTGCAAAACCCAGAAGGCACTAGAGAATGACTGCAATGGATCAAAAACATGAATATTTCAGTACTTTAAGGACTCTTTCTTAGCATGCTGTAGAATATAGAACAAAGTGCTGTTTACACCATGTCAAGGAAAAAAAATAGTAAATATAGGGTTCTCCAAAGTAAAGCCAGCCAATTCCAGATTTTTTCTTAATGAAGAGTTACTTTGAGAATATAATGGGGTTAAGGAAGATGACCAAAATGGATCTAACATTTTTTATAAACAAAAGAAAATTTGGGGATCATTTGGCAGCTTTAGGAAAGGGAATATCATGACCCCAACTGAAGTGCTGGGGAAAACTGGGCCATACATTTTTCAATGAGTCTTGCACATGCACATTTCATACATATTATGTTTGTTAATAGATTCTATTAACAGACCTGACATTTAATGTGTATTTAAATACCTGTCTAATATAAATACCCATCTAATATAAATACCCACTAACATCCATTTCCTTAAAGGTTAAAATGATAAAAAATATTGATAGGCAGAGTTCCAAAGAATATCAAGGACTGATAAAGTCTTCCTCAGCGATCAATGCAAAGAAATAGAGGAAAACAACAGAATGGGAAAGACTAGAGATCTCTTCAAGAAAATTAGAGATACCAAGGGAACATTTCATGCAAAGATGGGCTCAATAAAGGACAGAAATGGTATGGACCTAACAGAAGCAGAAGATATTAAGAAGAGGTAGCAAGAATACACAGAGGAACTGTACAAAAAGACGTTCATGACCCAGATAGTCACGACGGTGTGATCACTTGCCAAGAGCCAGACATCCTGGAATGTGAAGTCAAGTGGACCTTAGGAAGCATCACTACGAACAAAGCTAGTGGAGTTGATAGAATTCCAGTTGAGCTATTTCAAATTCTGAAAGATGATGCTGTGAAAGTGTTGCACTCAATATGCCAGCAAATTTGGAAAACTCAGCAGTGGCCACAGGACTGGAAAAGGTCAGTTTTCATTCCTATCCCAAAGAAAGGCAATGCCAAAGAATGCTCAAACTACGGCACAATTGCACACATCTCACACACTAGCAAAGTAATGCTCACAATTCTCCAAGCCAGGCTTTACAATACGTGAACCGTGAACTTCTATATGTTCAAGCTGGTTTTAGAAAAGGCAGAGGAAACAGAGATCAAATAGCCAACAATCCGCTGGATCACTGAAAAAGCAAGAGAGTTCCAGAAAAACATCTATTTCTGCTTTATTGACTATGCCAAAGACTTTGACTGTGTGGATCACAATAAACTGTGGAAAATACTGAAAGAGATGGGAGTATCAGACCACCTGACCTGCCTCTTGAGAAACCTATGTGCAGGTCAGGAAGCAACAGTTAGAACTGGACATGGAACAACAGACTGGTTCCCAAGGAAAAGGAGTACGTCAAGGCTGTATATTGTCACCCTGCTTATTTAACTTATATGCAAAGTACATTATGAGAAACGCTGGGCTGGAAGAAACACAAGCTGGATCAAGATTACCGGGAGAAATATAAATTACTTCAGGTATGTAGATGACACCACCCTTATGGCAGAAAGTGAAGAACAACTAAAGAGCCTCTTGATGAAAGTGAAAGAGGAGAGTGAAAAAGTTGGCTTAAAGCTCAATATTCAGAAAACTAAGACTGTGGCAACCGGTCCCATCACTTCATGGCAAATAGACGGGGAAACAGTGGAAACAGTGTCAGACTTTATTTTTCTGGGCTCGAAAATCACTGCAGGTGGTGACTGCAGCCATGAAATTAAAAGATGCTTACTCCTTGGAAGGAAAGTTGTGACCAACCTGAAAGTGAAAGTGAAGTTGCTCAGTCGTGTCCGACTCTTTGCAACCCCACAGACTGACTGTAGCCTACCAGGCTCCTCTGTCATGGGATTTTCCAGGCATGAATACTGGAGTGGGTTGCCATTTCCTTCTCTAGGGGATCTTCCTGACCCAGGGATTGAACCCAGGTCTCCTGCATTGTAGGCAGACGCTTTACCATCTGGAACCTAGACAGCATATTAAACACCAAGGAACCACCAAGGAACCTAGACAGCATATTAAAAAGCAGAGGTATTACTTTGTCAACAAAGGTCTGACTAGTCAAGGCTATGGTTTTTCCAGTGGTTATGTATGGATGTGAGAGCTGGACTAAAAAGAAAGCTGAGCACCCAAGAATTGATGCTTTTAAACTGTGGTGTTGGAGAAGACTCTTGAGAGTCCCTTGGACTGCAAGGAGATCCAACCAGTCCATCCTAAAGATCAGTCCTGGGTGTTCACTGGAAGGACTGATGTTGAAGCTGAAACTCCAATATTTGGCCACCTGATGTGAAGAGCTGACTCATTGGAAAAGACCGTGATGCTGGGAAAGATTGAGGGCAGGCGACGAAGGGGACGAGAGGATGAGATGGTTGGATGGCATCACTGACTCAATGCACATGGGTTTGTGTGAACTCTGGGAGTTGGTGATGGACAGGGAGGCCTGATGTGCTGCGGTCCATGGTGTCACAAAGAGCCGGATACGACTGAGCTACTGAACTGAACTGAAGTATGATTTTTGAGAACCATGTGAGCTCACTTGTTCTTTTCCTGTTTTGTTTTTTGTGTTTTCTTTCTTTTTTTTTTTTTTTTTCTGATTGGAAACCAAGCAAGAAATAGACTGTATTAAAATCATGGCAAACTCCATTACAGTTTAAAATGAGAGGGATAAAAAATTAGTAATTCCTTACCAAGAACACCTAAAGATAATAGAATATCACTTGAGAAAGATATTCTATAGAGTATAGTCTCAAGATAAATCTAATAATCATATGTAAGAGCAAGGAAAATGTTAAGTATATATTAAACACCAAAAATAACACAATAAAGATCACAAAAGGAAATGCCTAGATTGCAGTAATGATTCAACATGGAATCACTTTATCTGAAATAACATGTAATTTTCTTTTCTGAAGATATTCAGACTAGGTTATATACCAGTCCTAAAATGATGGAATAAGTGGCTATACATAAAGATCGTCTCTTAGCCATAGTGCTTCAAATCAACTTGTTGCTTAATAAATGGACAGTTTTGCTAATAAATTATTTAACTTATCAACAACAAAAGTGTGTATGTGTGTGGGAAAAAGACTTGTTTCTTCTGCGTTCTAGACAGTTGCAACACACTGCAGCTTTCACATTGATACCAGACCCACATAAATATCCTAGCTTCACTAAAATCATCAGAGAACAAATATGCAAAAAAATAAGAGAAATACTTACAGAAAGTGATCCACATTCAAGAAGAGATTAGAGACCTATGGCTCTTCTCATCACTGGAAGAACTCTGAGAAGAGGAAAATCTACCAAACAGGGAGATGATAAAAATGCTGAGAGAAACCCCTCTTAAACAAATCCTTCAAAAACATGTTTCTGGGCACAGAAAGCATAGTCAAGACTGAACAAAAAGAAAAACTGCTCCTTGAGCAGAAAGCTGACAGTAGGGTATATAGCATAAAGAAATTTATAGAGCACAAAATGGAGACTCAGCAATAAAGCACAAAAGGATCTACTGAGTCTCATCTTACCTCTTATTTCCCAGAGAAAGAAATATTCTGATATCATTGTTAAAAGTATTTGAACCTATTAGTAAACTGAACCAAATTAAACATTCAAAAGCAGCCTGATCCTATCCAACTAATGATCAGATTGATTCAGTTCCCTACTCAAGTAATCTGGCTCAAGAAAGGACATGTCATTTTAAAAGGTTGACAATTATTACCCTAGTTCCACAATACACAGGAATAAGTAAGAACATATAACACACAGTCATAAGAAAAGCAGTCAGTAGAAGCAGAAACAGAGATTTCCCTGATGTTCTCAGAAGGTGACTTTAAAGTAATTAGAAATAAAAATACCAAAGTACATACTAAAAATTACAAAAAATGTATATTATGATACAGGGAAGTTATCAGATACAAAGAAACTAATACAAAGAATAAAATGGAAAAAATGTTTAAAAATATTATGAATAAAGAAGTCACTGATGAATTTTAAAAAATGTACTGAAAAGTGGAAAATTGAAATTGGAAGACCCAGAGGAATCGGGTGGAGAGGGAGGTGGGAGCAGGGATCGGGATGGGGAATACGTGTAAATCCATGGCTGATTCATATCAATGTATGACAAAACCCACTGAAATGTTGTGAAGTGATTGGCCTCCAACTAATAAAAAATAAATAAATAAATAAATAAATAAACTACCTCTTTTCACTCCAAAAAAAAAAAAAATTAATAATTTTTAAAAATCTGTTACAAAAAAGATTTTTTTTTAATGGCTAAAAAAGAAAATTGGAGATCTCTGATGGAATGTAATACGGCTTAATATAAAACTGGGTTGCCAAACAGGAAAAGAGAGAGAAAATGGGGCAGAAGAAATAAAGACATACCAACTGAGAGCCTTCAAAAACTGACAAAAGACATCTACAATTTGTTGAAGCTGAGGAAACTCAAACAGGATAAATAAAAACACTGCCCCTGTGATGGTTCATTTTATATGTTAGCTTGACTAGGTGAAGGGATAACCAGACAGATAGTAAAACTTTATTTCTGAGTGTGTCTTTGAGAGTGTTTCCAAAAGAGATTAGCATTTGAACCCATAGACTGATTAAAGGAAACTATTCTCCAAAGCAGGAGAATACACTGACAATAATCCAATACACTGACAATCAGACAACAAAAAGACAGAGGAAGGGTGAATTTGCTCTCGGCTTGAACTAGAATACCCACCTTTTCCTGCCCCTGGACATCAAGATTCTGCTGCCCTGGTTCTGGTGCCTTAGGATTCAGAAAGGTACTGAAACCATTGGCTCTTTTGGGTCTCAGTACTTTAGATTTGGACAAGAAATACACTGTTGACTTCTGGGGGTTTCCAGCTTGCAGTCAGCAAGTCATAATACTTCCCAGTTGCCATAATCTTAAATGCAAAACACTCATAATAAATTTCTTTCTATATATTTATATCTCTCACCTGTCTATATCTACCTTCTATCTCCAATTGTTTTTCTTCAACTGGAAATCCTGACTAACATACCCAGTAATAGTGGTACCTGCAGATGTATACTGTTGCCAAAAATCAGTAAACTGATCAATTCATATATTTGCACTTTATTTCATGAAAATGATGCATCTTATTAAGTGGATGATAAACATGAAGGGTAAAATAACATATAAACTCATTAATATTATATGCTCCCATTAGTTGTTTTATTTGCTCAGTCATGCCCGAATCTTTATGACCCCATGGACTGCAGCACACCAGGCTTCCCTGTCCTTTACCATCTCCCTTGCTCAAACTCATGTCCATTGAGTCAGCAATGCCATCAAACCATCTCGTCCTCTCTTGTCCCCTTCTCCTCCTGCTTTCAATCTTTCCAGCATCAGGGTATTTTCTAATGAGTCAGATCTTTGCACCAGGTGACCAAAGTACTGGAGCTTCAGCTTCAGCATCAGTCCTTCCAATGAATATTCATGATTAATTTCCTATAGGATGGACTGGTTTGATCTCTTCACAGGCCAAGGGACTCTCAAGAGTCTTCTCCAACACCACAGTTCAAAAGCATCAATTCTTTAACACTCAGCCTTCTTTATGGTCCAACTCTCATATCCATACATGACTACTGCAAAAACCATAGGTTTGACTACACAGGTTTTTGTCAGCAAAGTGATTCTCTGCTTTTTACTATACTGTCTAGGGTTGTCATAGCGTTTCTTTCAAGGAGCAAGCATCATTTAATTTCATGACTGCAGTTACCAGCTGCAGTGATTTGAGAGTCCAAAAAAATAAAGTCTCTCACTGTTTCCATTGTTTCCCCATCTATTTGCCATGAAGTGATGGGACTGGATGCCATGATCTTCATTTTTTGAATGCTGAGTTTTAAGCCAGCTTTTTCAATCTCCCCTTTCACTTTCATCAAAAGGCTCTTTAGTTCCTGTTTCTTTCTGTCACAAGGGTGGTATCATCTGCATATCTGAGGTTGTTGCTATTTCTCCCACTATCTTGATTCCACCTTGTGCTTCATCCAGCCTGGCATTTTGCATGATGTACTCTGCATATAAGTTAAATAAGCAAGGTGACAACATATAGCCTTGACATACTCCCTTATCAGTTTGGAACCAAACCATTGTTCCATGTCAGGTTCTAACTGTTATTTGTTGCCTGCACACAGATTTCTCAGGAGGCAGGTAATGTGGTCTGGTATTCACATCTCTTTCACAATTTTACAGTTTGTTGTGATCCACACAGTCAAAGGCTTTAGTATAGTCAATGAAGCAGAAGATGCTTTTCTGGAATTATCTTGCTTTTTCTATGATCCAATGGATGCTGGCAATTTGATCTCTGATTCCTCTGCCTTTTCTAAATTCAGCTCCAACATCTGGAATTTATCGGTTCACTTACTGTTGAATCCTAGCTTGGAAATTTTTGAACATTACTTTGCTAGCCTGTGACATGAGTGCAATTGTGTGTTAGTTTGAACATTCTTTGGCATTGCCTTTCTTTGGGACTGGAATGAAAACTGACCATACCCCCCTTACCATTATGTAATTTCTTAATTCTTAGAAGATAGTTAAGTTCTATAGAAAAATGACTTAGAAAATTTAAATGACACTGAAGGAAAGCAGAGACATTACTTTGCCAATAAAGGTCCGTCTACTCAAAGCTTTATTTTCCAGTGCTTATGTATGTATGTGAGAGTTGAACTATAAAGAAAGCTGAGCACTGAAGAACTGATGCTTTTGAAATGTGGTGTTGGAGAAGACTCCTGAGAGTCCCTTAGACTGAAAGGAGATCCAACCAGTCCCTCCTAAAGGAGATCAGTCCTGAGTGTTCATTGGAAGGACTGATGCTGAAGCTGAAGCTCCAATACTTTGGCCACCTGATGTGAAGCGCTGCCTCATTTGGAAAAGACCCTGATGCTGGGAAAGACTGAAGGCAGGAGGAGAAGGGGACAACAAAGAATGAGATGGTTGGACGGCATCACCGACTCAATGGACATAAGCTTGGGTAAACTCTGGAAGTTGGTGACGGGGTCGCAACTGAGCGACTGAACTGAAGGAAAGGGAATTTAGAAGAAAATGTATAACAACAATAGTCAGTGAGAGGTGGAACACTGTGATGGGAGTTACTGGCACTCTGGAGTCAATGACAGGCAACACAGTGTTTATAAATAAATCCTCTAAGGGTGAAGCAGAGGGCAATGTGAATGAGACAGACACAGCCAATCTATTAATATTTCTATTCTTTCACAGACATGCTCTGCCAATACACTGAGATATCTGCCCAGCTGAGTCTTTGATGAATTAATACAAAGATTTGTTTGTTTAGTTGGTTGCTTTTTCTTGAATATTAGGAGATGTCTATCTTCAGAATAAGCAAACATGTACCACTTTGGTGCATCCGGTTTTCCTGGATGTTTAGATTTGAAGGGCCTGTATGTAGAGTGGTTGCACTATTATAACCTTGATCTTATTTTCCAAACAACACTGTTGAATAAGGTATTTATGAATAGCATAATTTATGTTCTTTCAAAATTAGAAGAACTCAGGTGTTTTTGGAATGCACAACCAATGTACTATATACTTCAAAGTACACGAGTTAATTCTCTTTTTTTTTTTTTTTTGCGAATATACAAAGTGGATATTTTTCTTGTACTTTAATGGAGGCTCAAAAAATCTACAAAGTACTTATTTTTCTTGTATTTTCATGGAAGCTATTAACATATCATCATTGCACTATGAAATCAGATTAAAACAAGAACTTCATTGGGTGATTATTTTATCCTAGCCTAATCACAAGTAACAAATAGATGCCAAATATCAGAAGGAATGGCTTGAGCAAAAACTACTGAGATATGTCTCTTTAAACTGTCCTCCATCATAGCAAGTTTTAGATTATTTTGATTTTGAACAAACATAACTTAATTGATAATTTTGAATAAATGTAACTTACTTGAAAGGCATGGAAAAGAGTCTTCCCCGTACCTTTCAAACCAGATCATAATATACCAGTTTTAAGACCATTTTAGATAGCCACAGCCTGAACTGGAAAATACATATCACATCAGATCTGTGTATTGAAAAATACAATTTCATATTGTATTTTTTCCTCTTTTTTGAAAAATCTATGAGAAAATATCAGAATATTATAAAATTACTAGAGGTAAGAAGTGACTAAGTTATTATAATTATCTTAAATATATACATATATATTGTTTTACATAATACTTGGTTGTATATTATCAATTTGTTATAGATTTCTCCATACTTAGTATAAAAGAGATTTCAAATGTTTTTTTCTAGCAAATATCTAAAATAAAAGCTTTCAACAAGTTCTCTTATGTTATTTCAGCATCTCAGGTCCTGAAAATACTACTATTATTCCAATGAATATTTCAATGGAAATGAATTGCTAACCTCTAGAGTGAAAAGAGTCTGTAAAGGATATAAAATGAAAAAAGGGAAATTACCAGCTTAGAAGAGAGCAGTTTCAGACAGTCTTATAGTGGTATTAGTAATTCTAGTGTCATTATAAAAGAAAATGCCAGCACAGTGATAATATTGTTTTTTTTTTTTTTAAAGACAGTGAGGACTGCAGTATTTCATCTGAAGCATGGCTCCTTGAAACTCAAGTTTAAAATGTAAGGTCATAGATACTATTAGGTACCTATTGGGTTAAAGACATTTTTGCATTCTATACTTGCTTTTAGTTCTAGATTTATAGAGAAGAAATAATCCACTTACCATTTTGCAAATAAACAGCTAAAAGGGAGCAACTATTTTGTTGCTTAGCCAATACATATAATCTTCATTGTCTATTATGCTACTTCTCATAGCCTTCTGGTTGCTTTTACTGAAAGTTCAAAAATCAAAAGGAAAATAAGAGACTGGAAAAATAAAAAAGGGTTCTGAAACTTGATCGTAATACTTTTTTATTATTCTGCCAAAAACTAAAAAGTTTTAGCAGTCCTTTGAGGTAAGAATCTTAATGGGGAATATATCCATCACTTTTATCTGTGCAAATATACTATGCATTATGGCTATTCTAAGTTGCTGGAGGTTATAAAAAGCAATATGCAGGATAAAGTAAAACTGAGTTTTATTCTATTTCAATTTTGCTCTCTACCTTTTTAATGGTATGAATAACTTTTTCTTTTTCTTCAAGGTTTTTTTTTTCCTATCTAAGAGGATAAACAGCCTAGTAAGAATGCCTCAAAGGCTTTTTGTTTTAGAGATCATAAAGCAAAACATGAAGAAAAGATGTGAAGTAAAGATTAAGAACTTGTTTTACAATGTTTAACATGATGTTGGTTAAGGAATTTTGAAGATAACACTCTAATTCATCTAGAAATAACAGCAATGAGAAAATGGTTGTACATTTTTGTGATCTAGATGCAGTTAAACACATGATGGTTTATTACATACTTGAAGAGCGTGGTTTATAGAACTTGCTTGTGAGGAATTAATTTAAAAAGCACTGTAGAATAATAAAGTGACTTCTGGCTTTTTATAACTAGTACAAGGAGAAAAGCAAACAAAGCAAAGCTTACAGCACTGTAACTAACTTTTCTTTCAAAAAAATAAAATCAAATTAATTGTATGTTAATAAGTAGTTCATCTCCATTTTATCTATATTAATTAAGCAATCACATAAATGTATTTTAGAAAAAGACAGTTTCTCTGACTTTTAGGAAAACAAAAATAACATAAGAGACTCTCATTTAAAATTTTTCAAAATATTCTGCAGAAAGTTTTCAAGCTATTCTTATGTTACTACTTAAATTTAAGTCTGTTTTAAATAAACTGCTTCTACTGATCCTAGTTTTATTTTTCCTGGATTCAGTATAGTATTTTTCTTTCATAATGGTTCAGTTCAGTTCAGTTCAATCGCTCAACCCCACGAACCACAGCACGCCAGGCCTCCCTGTCCATCACCAACTCCTGGAGTCTACCCAAACCCATGTCCATCGAGTCGATGATGCCATCCAACCATCTCATCCTCCATCATCCCCTTCTCCTCCTGCACCCAATCTTTACCAGCGATGGGGTCTTTTCCAATGAGACAGCTCTTTGCATCAGGTGGCCAAAGTATTGGAGTTTCAGCTTCAACATCAGTCCTTCCAATGAACACCCAAGACTGATCTCCTTTAGGATGTACTGGTTGGATCTCCGTGCAGTACAAGGGACTCTTAAGAGTCTTCTCCAACATCACAGCTCAAAGCATCAATTTTTTGGCACTCAGCCCTCTTTATAGTCCAACTATCACATCCACACATGACCAGTGGAAAAACCATAGCCTTGACTAGACGGACCTTTGTTGGCAAAGTAATGTCTCTTCTTTTTAATATGCTGTTTAGGTTGGTCATAACTTTCCTTTCAAGGAGTAAGCGTCTTTAAATTTCATTGCTGCAATCACCATCTGCAGTGATTTTCGAGCCCAGAAAAATAAAGTCAGCCATTGTTTCCACTGTTTTCCCATCTATCTGCCATGAAGTGATGGAACCAGATGCCATGATCTTAGTTTTCTGAATGTTGAGCTTTAAGCCAACTTTTTCACTCTCCTCTTTCACTTTCAAGAGGCTCTTTAGTTGTTCTTCACTTTCTGCCATAAGGGTGGTGTCATCTGCATATCTGAGGTTATTGATATTTCTCCTGGCAATCTTGATTCCAGCTTGTGCTTCCTCCAGCCCAGCATTTCTCATGATGTACTCTGCATATAAGTTTCATATGCATAATGGTAACATAAGATAAATTATAATAAGTCAATCTATATCCTAGAGTTTGAGAAGTATATGCACGTGAAGTGTGTATGTGCCTGCTTGTATAATGTTTTGATAATTTCATTTGCTTTTTGAATGAGACAATTTCCCATATATTTTCTAACCAATTATTACATGTATGAGCTTACATAAGCATACACACACATCACTGTATACCTCTATATGTAGTTATATAAGAATATAACAATATAAAAATTTTAGAAGATTTCTTATATTTTTAAAAAACTGCATTATGACTACGAAAACTTGGATTACAAAGAACTAAAAAAAAATAAGTCAAGTCAAGAATTCTAAAACATATTGTTTGGCTTGTGCAATGCACTCATTCGTGAGTGTGTGTGTGTCTGTCTGTCCGTAGACGCATAAAGTAGCAAGAATTATAGGACCTTAAGGTCCACAAAAATTCAGTGGAATCTTCTTAGAATGAATTAAAGATTTAGATAACTTTAAAGGCAAGTCCTTAATCTTCAGAGTATTCTAAAGAAATCTAATCAGTGCCTTATATGATTCCCCTTCTTCAGGTCTACTCTGAGAGTTTTCATACACAGTATTACGCCAACAGATGATACCAACTCAAATTTCAATTTCCCTTATAGAAGTTTAAATTTTAACTGCCATCAAAGCTATATCCTAAATGGATGCTACTGCATATAAGTTCTGTGTATGTGTGCATGATTGGTGGTGGTGGTGGGGGGTGTCACAGGGCCTCCCTTATCCATCGAATCATTCTGAAAATAAAATTAACTTTTCCTTCTCTCATTTTTCCTAGTCATAATTAGATATACAGAATAATCTTCTGACAGACTCACTTGATTAGTTGAGATACCATCTGTTGTACCGTGCACAGACAAAATGTAATGTCTGAACCTGTGACCAAGTAATATCTAAATCTTATTACTGATCGCCAGTATTATGTGCAGAGAATCTTAAAAACAATTTAAATACTATTGATATTCTTTTAGGATAAGGCATGAATAAGAGAAGATTACTTAGGAGGAAAAAGATGATAAATCTTCCCTTGGGAACATATGAGTAAAGTCATAAAACAACTATCCTATTTTATTCATCTATTTCATTCATTCAATCTTACTTTTGTTCAACAAATGAGTGTTAAGTACTGTATGCCAGGAATCTAAGTTACTGAGACTCTTACATGGTATGTCTTACTTAGAAAAGTCCTTATATATTTTAAGATTCAAAGATTATAAAATTATTAAATTTATCTTTTTAACCCATCTAAAAGTTATCAAGTACATGATATGAGGCAAAAATACAACACTAATTATTTATTAGAGTTTTAATTTTTGTCTATTTGATTTTTATTTTAGTAAAATGGATAAGAATGTTATTCCTAACCATTTGTTAAGTATCCTGTCATTTCTCCACGTATTAAGAAATGCAATATTTATGAAACACTAAAGGTGATATGTTATGGTAATGGGCTCAATTTCCAAAGCCAAATTTTCTAGGTTCAAATTTTGATAATATTTATAGGCTAATTTGTTCAGGTTATTTAATTTTTCTGTGCTTTCATTATTTTAAAAATGATAAAAAATAGTTTTGCTATTTAGTTTTTTTTTATGTAGTTTACTTAGCATTTAAAATATAAGAGCAGAATCTAATATAAAAGAATCAATTAATTACTTTTATTCCTGGATTCACAAATATTCCTGGTTTATTTTATTGGGTTTATGCTTCTATATCTTTTATCTACTTGACTGTCTTGTATTCAACCCATGACAGTCTTGTATTCAAAGCACGAATATACTGTTTTTTATAGACAGGACTTAGTTCCCCACCTCCTCCTGTTTCCCCCCTCCCAGGGTGCAAATTTATTTGCTATTTAGTCTATTTCCACCCCCAGTAAAACAATTATCAACTCAACTACCATTTTATATTTACATCAGAATTATGTACTAATTTTTAACAGAACTCACATTTCTCAGTGTTAGTTTCTGAGATGTAATATGCTTCAAAATAGTCCAGACATGATCTTTTGTCTTTTAATAAAGTTTTGCTCTTTTAACAAATAATACACAATTATTTTACTAATTTTAGTTTAGGCATTTGATAATTTTATTTTCACGTCAAATGAGATAATTTCCCACATATCTTCAAATTAACTATTATAAACATACTGGAAATTCCATGTTTTTGCTTATATGTATTTAAACATGTACCTTCTCTTTAGATTTACAGGTTTCCCCATCCATATCTTACATCTGTGAGTACAGTGTTTCCTCTGAGCACTTTAGATAATTCAGTGTGTGGTAAAGCACTCTTGGAATTTGGGTAGGATTTTATTTATACATATCATTTCCTCCATTTCCCAATACAATACCTATTTTTTCCAGCTTTCTTTAACTTAGCTATGATTCAGTTTTCATATTTGCCTACTTAGAAAAAAAAGAATTGCACATGTGCCTCCTAAATCATTTTAAATGTGATGGACAATTCACATGTGTCTACACATGACACACAGCCTGGGTTCCACCATGATCCTCCAGGGAACTGACTACAGAGATATGGCGTAGCAGTTTTCAAAGAAATGTTGTTGTTTAGGCATGAAGTTGTGTCCAACTCTTCTGACCCCATGAACTATAGCCCACCAGGCCCCTTTGTCCATTGGATTTCCAAGGCAAGAAAACTAGAGTGGTTGCCATTTCCTTCTCCAGAGGATCTTACCAACCCAAGGATTGAACCTGCATCTCCGGCACCTCCTGCAGTGGCAGGCAGATTCTTTACCACTGAGCCACTAGGAAAGCCCTCAAAGCAGCAATACCGGTGAAATGAATGAACATAGACAATTTCAGAAGAAAGTTTATATTACATAAAATGAAATCTCTATGAGAGCTGTGTATTTCTATTGACATAAATTTATCTATAAAATGGAAACTCATTCATAATAATCAGGAATAAATTGTTCATAGAGACAGGATTTGCAACTTCACCTGGTTTATGAGATTTTTTCCTTCCCTTTCAATACTATAAGATTATAGTGTTAAGAAACTAAAATTAAATTCTTGTAGAATTACTGAAAGACTAAAAACATAAAAACTGCAGCTTATGAAGGTATAAAAATGAGAAAAATAAAAACAATTAAATCATTACATGACCACTTTTGCTTTACATGTGTTTTTAGTTTTATACCTAAGGTGTCTATATATTTGGTTTCACTAGTTTTTGACAATGAGTATAACACTTAAGAGAACTGAATTCATTTGCTTCAAAATGTTCATTAGAGAGATAGATCATTTTGCTCAATAATTTTGTAACCAATCCGTATGTATTTGGAAAATATTACTTTATTTAATCCATAATTTTAAATAATAACTAATACATTTTAAAATTTAGACAGATGTAAATCATCTTACATTTAAACAAATGTTAATCATTAGAAAATCATCTGATTAATTCAGTGCTAAGCAAAGTCAAAACAGTAAAGAGTGCTTTGCTTTTTATATTAGAGTCATCCGTACATTAACTAACATGCTGATATCCTCCCCAAAATAGTATTTTAAAACCACAGTGGCTCATAAAGACAGAAGCAATTTTTATATCACATTTCTCCTGACAAATATCAGTTGTAGATGAACATCAGCTCTTTTAATATATATTCTAGATGGTGTGCTTAATAACAAAATCATGCTATAGAATTTACCATGATTAAAATCCACCAGACTAATCTTCTTAAGATCAAATCTCATAATAGAGAGTCAATGAATTGTGACTGCATTCAGGAGAGCAACTATTGCTATTTTGTGCTTCATATAAGCTAGAAATTAATACTAGACTTTCTAGGGCCCAAACATCCTCCGTTTTTAAATTATATACATGAAGAAATTATGTGCCTTAATTATATCAAGAAGAAGGACTGAAAGTAATATACTAGATGTGTATAAGTGCTCTTTTTAAAAATTTCATTAATGAGAGAAATAAATTTCCCCCTTCACTTTACAAAATATCTGAACACAAAATCCTGAAAAATTTCCTTATTAAAGGACTTATCCAGTGAACTAAGAAGACCGACATAATTAAAAACTAAGAGAGAGAAGTGTCACAGATGTATAGGGACCACAAATACTCACACTGAACATCTTATGTAACTCATTTAATCTCCCTCATGATTCCTTTTTGGTCTCCCTAGTTGAATATGGTGCATAAAACACGGTAATATATGAATGAATTCTCAGTGTCTTTTAGCAGTTGGATAAACATTCAGGTTCTTTTGTTGTGTATTAAGATTGATGACCCCCCCTCAAAAAAAAAAACAGATTGATGGCCCTCCTCTGCTCACTCAGCCCCCAGTAGCTCTTACCAGAACTGTGGAAGCTTTTGCATCACTTTAACCTTCTCCTTCTGGCCCCTACATACAGTCCTCATTATCTGTAATGCAGTCATCTTATCACTTGCCATTCAAGTGAAGATACCAAACTTTCAAGCTTTGGAAAATCACAGTTCAGAGAAAAAAAAAATATCCCTAGCAAAGACCTCGATAGATGCAATTGTTATGGAAGGGTATGAAGGCATAACCAAGCCAAGAAAATATTCAGCACTGGAGCTTAGTAATCAGTGCAGAGAAAGGTGTTGCATGTGAAATACAGTTCTGAGAGCCACAGAGGTGCTTCACAACAAGGGTCTCTCTACTGAAGACTAATATTTGCATTATTTGAATTTACAGGACTTAAAGTGGGTCAGTCAGAATTCTAATGTTTAGGAATGTTCCCTAAATCTGCTTATTTAACTTATATGTGGAGGACATCATGCAAAATACCAGGCTGGATGAATCACAAGCTGCAATCAAGATTGCTGGGAGAAATATCAATAACCTTAGATATGTAGATAAGACCCTAATGGCAGACAGTGAGGAAGAACTAAAGAATCTCTTGATGAAGGTGAAAGAGACGAGTGAAAAGATGGGCTTAAAACTCAACATCCAAAAAGCTGAGATCATGGCATCTGGTCCCACCACTTCATGGCAAACAGATGGCGAAAAAATGGAAACAGTGCCACACTATTTTCTTGGCCTCCAAAATCGCTGCCGATGGTGACTGTAGCCATGAAATTAAAACACACTTGCTCTTTGGAAGAAAAGCTATGACACACCTAGACAGCATATTAAAAAGCAGAGACATCACTTGGCTGACAAAGGTCTGTATAGTCAAAGCTATGGTTTTTCCAGTAGTCATGTATGGATGTTAGAGCTGGACCATAAAAATGGTGAGCACTGAAGAATTGATGCTTTCTAACTGTGGCACTGGAGAAAACACTTGAGAGTACTTTGGATAGCAAGGAGATCAAACCAGTCAATACAAAAGGAAACCAACCCTGAATAATCAGTGAAAGGACTGATGCGAAAGCAGAAGCTCCAATACTCTGGCCACCTGATGCAAAGAGCCGACTCATTGGAAAAGACTCTGATGCTGGGAAAGACTGAGGACAAGAGGAGAAGGGGGCGGCAGAGGATGAGATGGTTAGATGGCATCACACACTCAATGGACATGAGGCTGAGTCAACTCCAGGAGATAGTGAAGGACAGGGAAG
This sequence comes from Dama dama, assembly GCF_033118175.1. NCBI lineage: Eukaryota > Metazoa > Chordata > Mammalia > Artiodactyla > Cervidae > Dama > Dama dama. Next base: position 62,423,834 of record NC_083710.1, on the reverse strand, counting down.
CCTGGCATGCTCTAGTCCCTGGGGTTGAAAGAGTTGGACAAAACTTAACAATTGAACAACTCTTTTAAAACGTGGACAGAATTAGATATCCTAAATAAAAATATTTGAGTTTAATTTTTGTTTTTATCAATGATAATCCTGTGAATTATTTTGTTCAGTGAAATACATGTGTAATAGAGAACAAAAAATCTGAGCATACCACATACGAGATATGTCAAACTTAACATCTAAACATGGCCATGGAATTATAACTCTGATTCTAATTGTAACACATACTCTTTCATTGAGCTAGGCATTTGCTATGGCAGAAACAAATGACTGGAAACTTAAAGTATTCTTTAGTATATTTCAGGGCTGTACATACCACTGGTAAAAGAAAAGTGCTAAATTCAATTTTTTTTCTTTTTTCAAAATGGGAATGTAGGCAGGTAAATAATATCTAGCCCCATCATTTTTTAAAAATAACTCTATTGTGCTAAGAAAAATAATGCTCTAAAGTAGTTAAATATCTAGTAAGTATTATCAAACATCAGGCTCTATACTATGTCCTATAGTGCATCAACTTAAATTTAATCAAACATTCATAACAAATCAAAAGATAGGTATTTTATTATCCCAATTTATAGATAAGGCAACTGAGTGAACAGTATTTCAAGGTTCCAGAGTTTTGCCTGCATTCTAGTTCCTCTTTTAACCACTGCACGATACTGCCTTGTATCTGTAGAGGACTAGTTACCTTAAAATTGATTCCAATGTCTGTAACTTACTTTTTCTCCACTTGCTGGAGACTTCCTTATTGGGAATAACTTCCTTACTGGGAATAATTTGTCTTGGGCAAATCTCAACCATAAGTTATCCTCCAGGGGGCAATCTAACATGGCTGTTAAGAAAGTGCAGACCTGGAAATCAGACTGACTTGGATATGCCTCTTGACTCTTCAAAAATTTATTTAAACATTAGGAAAATCCCTTCCTTTAACCTTAGTATCCTCCTGAGTTGTCTCAGTGGTAACTAAATCCACCTGCCAATGCAGGAGACAGAAAACACGGGTTCAATTGCTGGGTCAGAAAGATCCCCTGGAGGAAGAAATGGCAACCCATTCCAGTATTCTTGCCTGGAGAATCCCAAGGACAGAGGAGCTTGGCAGGCTACAGTTCCTGGGGTCCCGAAGAGTCAGGCATGACTGAGTGACTGAGCAAACAGACATATTAAAAAAAGAAAAGCTTAGGTATATCAAGTGAAATACCCACAATTACACAGATTGTAATTTTAAAAAGGAAAAGCCTATGTTAACTGGTTCTCAAGTCAGTTTGATTTCAAATCAACAATGCTTTTGAAATAATCTGTAAATACTCCTAAATTTTCAAGTCCCTAAATGGTTTACTATTTTCAGCTACATATTCTTTTTGCCTAAAATGTCTTGAGGGGACAATTATCCCCCTTTTTATGAACTATATTATTAGAGTTCATATGTTTGAGGTCACTGGAGATGCTCCAAACATTGTTATTTATAAAATGCTGAAAAGTATGTTTCTGGCAATAAGAGAAGATGCAACTCTTGAGTAGTCTCATATTATTCTTGTGTGTAATTTTTTTCATGTCTTAGTGTTGCCATAATTTTCAATTGAAACTCAGAGTAACCCTCAACATTAGCATTACAACTAGGTTCAGACCTCAATTGTCATTGTCACATTTATTCCATCAACCAAAATCCTTTCTTACTTTTTCTTCCTCTCTCATATTTCTGGGCTTCACTCAGCATCTCCTTCTATGAGCACCCTCAATCACAGATTATGAGAAAGTAAACCATACTCCTTTGCAGCTAGGATTCTGAATATAAAGTTGGTTCCAATGAGATGCACTGAAAGGAGATTTGGATGATTAATTAACACAGAGGCCATATTCTCACTGCCCTTCTGGTGACTGAATGAGGTTGAGACATTCATATTGTGAAGTGACAGAGACATCCTCCTAAGTCTACTCACAGGTGCTGCAACTGGAATATCTTCTCATTTTCTGTATTAAATTCTTTTCTGCTTTAAATATTTAATGATTTTTGTTCCATGCACTGAATTCATGCTGATACTTTCAGACAGTCTGTCCACATAATCTCCTAAATACTTGTTCACACTTTCTAAAGAGACATGCAATTGACAGTTGACACGCAAATCCCCCTCACTCATGTCAGTGGTCATGTTTCTTCAATAGGTGGTTCTCCATCCATATATGCACTAACTCTGTGCTTACTCATGTACTTTTTCAGAGTATTTACCCAGAAGAGGGCTGGAAAATGTTCATATTTTTCTCATCTCACAGTCTGTTTTCTTCTCTAATTTTTATCAAGGTAACTTTAGATATGCATAATAACAATGAATCTTCTTTACCATGTTTTATTTTTCCTCATTACAATTATCTTTTGTTAATGTCAACAAAACACAAACCTTCAAAATGAGCAAATGTAATAGATTTAAAGCTGTGATGAATTATGGATTTAATAATTTCCCTTGTCCCTCTACTTAAATTTCCCACCACTTTTTAAAGCAATGTATGTCTGTATGTGTCAGTATCTCTTATCTGTTTTTATATTCTATTACTATCAATCTAATTTAAAGTCTAGTTAACTTTACATTGAAATGTTGCCTATATCTCTAGTCTTTCTCCTTGTCTTCAACCTCTCTACTCCAAAACTGCTAGTAATGCCATATTCTGAAAAACTCTTAGGGCATTGCATTGTGAGATCCAACTCACATTGCCAATAATACTTCTAGCCATCTCCATTTACTCTAATCATATTTAATTTTATTTTTCTATATTGATTCTATACTTGTAATGTCTCACAGGAGTGTAATCATATGCATTCCTCCATGGCAAATGTAATCTATACAATACACATATATTAAAACTATCTTAGACATTTACCATTCATATTTTATTGTCTTGTAACTTCTTTATGATATTTACCTCCTATTTTAGTATTGACTTTCTATTGATTCTCTAGGCTCATACAGACCAGGAAGTCTTCCATGGCTCTTCCACAATAATTCTAAATTTCATCTGAAATATATTAGAGGTTAATCCCTTCTCATGTTTTATATCATCTTGCCTCAATTATCACATTGTCCTATTAAATTCTAAAGTGTCTCAACAGATGAAACAAGTTATACTCATTTTGTGCTTTCCAAAATTCTCACTTCTTTCTGTAGCATTTTGTAGCATACATTCAATTCACAATTTTGCACTGGCTTTATGGTTTCAATGGCTCCATTTACTTAAAATAGTGTTTCTAAGACCCATTTATCTGTTAAATAAATTTGTCAACTGCTTATTCACAAGTTTAGCCTATGGTCCCTGTTCTATTTGAAAATTAGGTTCTGAGATAATTTATTATGAATTTGGTAAACCTTTTCTATCATGTTACTTTGGTGTATTTTAAGAATTTTCAGAATTTTATGTCTCCTAAGTTGCTGATTAATTTCTACCTTTTATGATAGACAGCTTTACTGTAATATCATGTAAACATTAGTAAATAGATCGTTATTTAATAAATAATGAATTCAATTTTTAGCCATAAGATTCATCTGATGTATTTAATAAAGACTTCTGGTTAAATCTCTGGGAAATGAAAACCATATTTTCATCAACTAACTAAAGGAAAACATGCAGAAATTTATGTAATTTGTGCTAGTTTTTACTAATTAAAACACTACATTACTTCCTGATTTTTATAATGACTATTTAAATACTTTTTAAGATATTTTGGAGATTTTCAGTGTTGCCATCTGCTGGAAAAGTATCATATGTGCTGTTATGATATATAGCTTTTAATTAGAATCTTTTTAAAGCATTATCTCAAATAATTAATACTCTAAAACATTAAAATAAGAAGTTTATAAACTATTTCAGACATATTTCTATGAAATTATTATTATAGTGACTTTAAAAGTTAAGAAAAATTGTACATAGTCATAGGTCATTAGTAATCTCAATTTCTATTCTCCTAGATGTATTCTTTTCTCCAAATTTAAAAATACATACATTTCGGGACTTGTGTAACTCAGATAAATAAGATTTTTCTACCAGTAATCTAACTTCAAAATTATACTTGTAATCACCTATAGCCTGTGAAGCAAGCAAAACTGGTGATATCAGGCATAGTTAGACATCCATTTCTTGATCTGATGATGTAGAAAAACTGATCGCTCTATTTCCTCAGAAGGCATAGTACAACATATTGAAAGTTGTTAGGAAGTGACAGACTGTTTTTATAGTCAAAAGCTATTGGTGAATTGATATATTTTACAAATTAAATATGGAAGCTTTTAAAAAATATTCTATCTCAATGATTTATTTTCTAAATTTATATAAAGTTTGGGGTAACTTGGAATTCCTGTACAGTCTTCTCTTCAATTAAGTATAGAGCCATTACCACAGTTATCTCATGTCTATGATAGCTCTTTTACAGCAGACGGCAGTACTTGCAATATTATATTTTATTTTAAAAACTATTAATATTCAAATAATTGAATTCAATAGATTTAAATATTTTAGCATTTGTTACCTGATATATTTATGAATTTAACATTATTAATACAATAATAATAACAGATAATACATCTTACTGAAATATTTAAGAAATATTTAAAGAAAAAAAAATGCTTATGTATTTAGTGCCTCAACAGACCTACCACTTGTTATGCAAAATGTCATGCTAAAACTAGCATTATGAATGGCATTATAAAATTATAGCTCTATAAGTATTTTAAATAAGATAATAATAATCAATAAATAATAATTAACATAATAGAACAAAACCTTGAAAATTTAATTTGGAATAATTCCACACAAATAAATTTCCATATGAATTAAATTTATCATGTTAAGAAACCACATTTTTTTCATATTTTGTTCACTTTAAAATAAGACGGCCTGTATATGTATACATCACCTCTAACTAGAATGCCCTATAGGACACTCATTCCAATTAGATAAAATGCAATACCAATAATTAGATGGTTGCAGTTAATAATTTAACTTGGGGCTTTTTAGTAATATATCAAATATCCAAACAAGAGCCATGATTAAACACACCTAAACTCCAAAGAGACATCCTACTATTTAAATATTCCTAAATTTTACTAACCTGTAGATTAAAACAAGTCAGTTAGTTTTCCTTTTCAATCTAAGACCACTGTAATATCCCCCAGCGTTTCTACTGGTTTCTACAGCATCTCTCAGCATCAACATCTGACGCCCACAAGCCAATCTGATCATGTCAGTGTTACATGTAGTTCTCCTTTTTGTAGCTTCTCATTTTTATTGCCTTCTCTGTTACTTTGAGGTAACCTCGTCATAATCAGGGGGGTGTTCTTCTCATGTTGAGTGTGCCCGTGCTATCTGAGCTCTAGAGGAGCTCTGTATTGTTTTTAGAAATGAGTACCTTTCTCTTCTGGCCCACACTTTGTCATATTTTAACAAACAAGCAAAAACAACAGTAAGACTTGTAAACTTTCCACCCAAAACTTTATCTGATGGAAATTTCCTTAAAGACAGCATCTTCTGATTTTGCCCATAATTCCTCCATGCGCATAAGCACAAATTTGGCATCCCCCAAAGTAAACTTAAAGGACTCATCAGGTTGAAAGTATTCAGTGCATCATAAGGAGTTTTCATTTTTATCACATCTTCTTTCCAGTCTTGGTATATATATTTATTTCATCCTGACATAGGCATATATTTTTGTCTACCAAAGACAAAACCTAAAGAGTTCTTCAAGAGACATACTTCAATATACATAATTAGAAAACTTGAAATTCCCTTTATGTAAAACTGTAACTACAAGGGATTGAAGTAATGGAATAAACATCACCAAGTACGCATGCTCTTCATTCTCCATACTAACTTCTAATCTACACATATTACAATGGCTATGATGGGAATGTTCCAATTAGACAAGACCAATCATTTAAGAAGTGCACTCGCAAGCAAGGCTCCTCAAATCAAACTGAATGGGATATTTATTTCCATTGACATTCAGAAAAGGCTTCCAAAAGACTTCAAATTTCCAAAACAGCTTAACTGAAAGATTCATCGTAAAAGATTAGTGCAAAATTAAAGACACAAGAGATACCAAAAATAAGAGACTATAATACTAACATGATTCCCACTACTCCCCTCTATCCTTCCATATTCTGTCTACAAATCTTCTACCTGAACGGCCTTTCCTCACTGAAGAAATCACACACTGGAGACAGAAGTCTTACAACAGCAGCAGCTGCAAACCTGGAAACCAAACCCTGTGCCTCCCCTACTTCACCCTCGCAGGGCTCCACCACCAAAACACTGGCAGAAAAATAGTGTCTTATTTTCAGTCAACTAGGACATTGGGAGAAAAAAAAAGACTGTCCTTGAAACTTTTGTCAAATACCAACTCGAACGTTCCCAATGTACCCTTGTACCCCATATGAACATCTCCCAGGGTTAACAGAACTCAAAGGGATTCTCTGCTACCAGTTGTTCCTTTAAATAATTAAGGAGAAGCTAAAATTAACACTGATGAAAAACCATGCCAAATTCTCTTAGTTAATGAGGCTACCTTCCTTACTTTAAACCTGTCTCATTTTGGAGATCCTAAGATGGGATCTTAAGAAAACCAGAAGATGTCAGCAAAGAGTGAGAATTTTTACCAAAGTCAGCTCTCTCGAATCTCTGTAGTGTCCAGTTGAGGGAAGAAGATAAAATTTCACATTGCCTGGTATTGGTTATTGGTTCTTCTCTCTTCCAGGGATAAATATTCCATTCTAGGGAAGGCTAAAAAGATTTCTTGTTTGTTTCATTTTGTGTCCTGAGAAGGTGGCTTGGCTTTCTGCTAACCTGGGACACTCAGACTGTCAGTTCTTACAAATGCAGGCACCTCAACCTTCTGGCTGGGGATCCAAAGGCATGTCAAGGAAAGAAATGTGGGTTTGGCACTAACTGTAATCAGGTATGTGAATTTGCTTTATTTGCAGTGTGGGTCCCATGGACTCCTGTCAGTTCTCAGGTTTAAGTCTTTGGCTCTTTGGAAGTGGCTGTACATCATGGAAGGGTAGTATCTGTTGCATCCTCTTTAAGGACATCTCTCTCACTTATTGGGTCATTCAATACTGCCAGGAATATTTGTTGGCTGTTCCAGCTAAAGCTGGCCAAATTAGGAGCTGATACAAAAAGCTGATTTTTTTTTTAGGCCTTCTTCTCTGAGAAAAAAATGAAACTATTAACCCAGAGGGAAACATTCCAACGGCAAGCAACTCTTAATCTAGAATGTAGGTATTATCTGATTTCTATCTTAGTTGAAGGACTTCTCTCCGATGTAAAGAAGCAAATTGAAGAAAATGCAATTCAGGTTGTAACCCAATTCTTTGAGGAGTTGAAAACATCTGTCCTACAAATTGCAGACAACTTATATAACTTGTCTGAAAAATTGAGACTGGAAGAACAGAAAAAAAACCTGCCTATTTTTTTCTCAATCCTAAAACCTCCCCTTGAATGTACTGTAAAAATTCTGTGCTCCAGAAACAAAGATCCTTCTTAGAGGAACTTTCATTCTTTCTTTGTGTCTCTGAGATGCGAGTCTTCTTTAGGAACTAAGAGACATTTCTTCAAAGAACAAACTTCAGAAGAAAAAAATCCAGAGAGAAATCTATTCAGAAACTAAGCAAATGTAAAAATCTTTGACGTCTTCTCCACAAATATTAGAAAAAAAGTTTATATCATCTGAACAGGTAACCATTACTTATTCTACCTGACAGAAACTCAATTTAAATACAACTGCTCTTTTGTAACCTGGTGAGTTTTGCATTATTGGATTTTTTCCATGGCTAAAATATTAAAAGGAAAGCTCTAAGACCTCTGTTCATGTCTGTGTGTTTACATATGTCTACATTCCTGTGTTATAGATGCATATTTCTCTACCTTCAGTTAGTATTACCAAAATGAATTTATAAAGAACACCACTTCATTGGCTTAAAGAATATTAAGCATTGATTTAAATATATAATCAAAGTGTCCCTCTAAATGCTCTGCTTGATCAGAAGAATAGTATATCCAAGGTGCCAATCCCCAAACACCAAGCCAAATCTAGGCTTTCTCACTGCAAACAAGACTGATTGTGTACCCACAGCCAATCTGGTATTTTCTATTTTCCCTTTCTTTGTCTTTATTCTTTGTTCTATAAAAATTTCCTGCCTAATGCCGAATTTTGCAGTTTCCCAAAAGAAGACCATTCACATCAAGAAGTGTTAAATAAAATCGTATCACCTAAGTTTCTTTCTTTATTTATAACAGAGATAAAAGCTCAATCTTATAGATTTTTTCTACCTCTTCCTTTCCAAGAGGGCATCTATCTGTATATGAAAAGGGTTATGCAATCTGTGCCAATGGGGAGAGTAAGACCTAAATACATGATTAATCCACCAGATTCCCTTTGATTCTTATCATGGATTAGCTCACCTATTCCATTTCTACATTGACTTTTAATGACATAGTTGGTTCTATTTAGCTTTTTAGAAGGCATCATGCAGGAATTTACTGTTGCAGTCATGTGATTTTAATAGAAATATAATCTTTTCCTACAGCCCCCAACGGAGATGGAAGTAAAAGACCCTGGCCTTTGAATTTGCATTTAAATTTTCTAATACATCCCTCCATGCTCAGAAGAAGGTCATGACAGATTTGACTAGGACATGTCCTTCCCTATATTCTCTCTCTCTTTTTTTTTTGTTTTGTTATGCTTTTTTCATTTACTTTTATTATTTAGTGGCTAATTACTTTACAATATTGTAGTGGTTTTTGCCATACATTGACATGAATCAGCCATGGATTTACATGTGTTCACCATCCCGATCCCCGCTCCCACCTCCCTCCCCACCCGATCCCTCTGGGTCTTCCCAGTGTACCAGCCCTATATTCTCTTTTTTATTTGTCAGATATTATTTTGGTTTTAAGTCTTCTTTTTCCCCACTCTGTATCTCCTATACATTCTATCACATTTCTGCTGTAGAATTTCTTCTATACCTTCTGGAGCTAAAATGACACAATAAATAACATAGACAAGTATTTACTTGACAAAAGAGTGCACATCAAATCAAACTGATATTTAATTGGAGCTCAGGTGTAAAAATTGAGTTAAAGTTCTTAGATGATATCACATTATCATTTAATTTTAATATTGTAACACACTGTTAAAATGTCACTTGTTCCAAATCACTTTTGACTGAGGTATCAGAACACCATGATAAGTAAATATTTGGCTAGGATCCCCATTCCCAAAACAAGGTGGTACTTAACATACATAAGACAAACAATAAAGGTGCAGAAATCTGATTTGAGACCACAGTCATCATAAGCCTTCAGGTATAAGCATACATTCTGAAGGGAGAGATAACTTCTTTGGAAAATGTTCTAATTCTGTGGCATTTTCTTAATTTCCATGGAAAACAATTTCTTAATTCCACAGAAAACAATTTACTTTTTTCTAATTTGTGCTGAGAAGGGGCTCAAGGAGACCACTCATAACACGTGCCCCCTGATTTTGAAGTGATGGACATGGACATGGGCCAAGCACAAACCTAGATGCAAGTTGAAGTCTATAAAAAACAGGTCTCTAATGACAGAGTAAGAGAAGATAACTACATGAACAATGACTAGAATGTCCACAGTCTTTCAAGGACATCTCTCCAAGAGTTGCCATGAACCAAATGTTTTGCTAAGAGGGAAGTAGGAGGTCTGTAGCCATTTTAAAAGTTCTTTGTCCTTAAAAACTTCTTGGAAGCATAAGACCAAAAGAGACCTCAGAAAGAAATTGCAAGAGGAAGAAACAAAAGTATGAAGCTGGAGAAACACAATTTTCCCTATCACAGAGAGTGTAGTAGAGCAGGAACATAAAATATGTCACAATTTGCACCTCAAGTTAAAGGGTCAGCTTTAAGCATCTAAAAATGCCAGAGGAATAACAGATCACTTAGCATCAACGAAGTCCTGCCTTTCCTACCAGTGAAAGTGAAAATGAAAATGCTAGTTGCTCAATTGTGTCCAACTTTTTGCGACCCTATGGACTGTAGCCCACCAGGCTCTTCTGTCCATGGGATTCTCCAGGCAAGAATCCTGGAGTGGGTTCCTCTTTCCTTCTCCAGGGGATCTTCCCAACCCAGGGATTGAACCCAGGTTTCCTGCATCATAGGCAGATTCTTTACCATCTGAGCCACCAGGGAAGTGACCTGTCTTTACTAGGCCGATCCCAACTGGCATGCATCCAAACACAACATGGTCTCCGCGTGTGAATGGGGTGGCGCACAGACACACACACAGACGCCGTTGTTTCTGGATGCATGCCAATGGTGGCAGAGTAAGTGGGGTTCTATAGAGGTATAAAGAAGCTCAACATCCTTTTTTCCAATTTAGGTTCCTAAACGTGAAGCAGTCCCAACTAAATAAGAATAAATAACTTTAAATAAAAGTTAAGCTCTTTAGTGACTCATCTAGAGAGGGAAGAGGTTTTACACACAGACAGAAGAGTGCCAGCAGCCACAAAACCACCATCAGTAATCTTGTGTGGCCAGTGCACAGGTCAACTTTTCTGGTATTGGAGGTACTGTCTACTCCCTGGGAGAAACAAGACAGGGAGTGCAGAGGGATGGATGACAGCTGGCCAGTCAATTTGTACTTTCAACAGCTTACCTGTTATCTGATGTCCACCCAGACCTAACACCATCAGCTAAGGCTGCCAATTTCTGCATCTTGGCGAAATGAGCAGGCAAAACTCTTAAGTAAAAATGGAAATAAAACAAGAGCAAAATTTCAAAGCTTTCACTCAAATTAGTCTGCTATGCCCCAAATTTTCCATCCTAAGATGTCTTCTCCTGGACACAAATTGGGGAAACCCATGTTACCTTAGGCATTACTCAGGGTTTTGGGGGTTACAAGATCCACACTTACACACCATGTGCATAGTTTCTCCAGAGTCAACTTGGGAGTAGACAGCCTTCTCTATGTATTTCTATTGCTAAAATTCCTTTCATGTACCTCTAATTTTAAAACTTTACCATAAAGGAAAACACTAACCTGAGGGGTGGAAGGTCCTCAGGATCTTAAATCTCTTCTTGGATTGTGCAACACAGACTAACCTTAAAAAAAATAGAAAAAGAAAAAGCTTACCATGCAGGTTTTGTAGCCTGATTCATTATGTGTTTTCAAGTACTTCAGCTCTAGAAGAAAACTGAAAAGAGATCTTCAGTTACATACACACCTGGCCATGGTGTTGTGAGGATATGGAATATACAAAAGCAGCTGATCTTCACTGGGTATAGATCACAAGCTTAGTTTCCTTCCAAATGTTTAGCAATGACAACTGCAATTATAAGACTCTGATATTTCATTTTTTTTTTTTCACAAAAAACACCCCATTATCACAAATACATACACACAATCAAGCCATATTATGACTCATTTTCCCATAAATGCCAGTACAAAAATCAATTCTATGTGGAGTATTAAATTCTCAAACCAAACTATGTCCCCAAATTACAAACCAACCATTTTTTAAATTTCTATTTTCTATAAATCATCTCCTAAAAGTACATGAGAACTTCATTATATCTTAAAAATCACAAGAAAGAGTGCAGACATGAGTATTTACTTTAGGCTTATATCACCCTTCCATAGTTATGAATATAGTTACATAGATGGATGTGAGTCTTAAGGACTATGACTCCCTCCACATCATATCCAGAGAAAAGTATCACTAGTTGATTTCATGTTCTATGTTATTTGGTATTTATTTGGATTATTGTATATGCCCTTCTTCAAGGTTAAGCAATGAGTTGAGAAAAGAGGGGTAAAGCAGCAAAGATTTATGGTTCTAACGTTTTACCTTTTATATTTCTCATCATCCTTCATGGCAGACACAGTTTTCCATAGCTTATTTTTTTTTTCCTGGTCTCGGAGGGAATTTAATCATACAGTCTCTCAACTTGAGGTAAAATAGGAGCATGGCATGTTTCATCAGAAAAAAAAAAGTAACAACTGTTCTATGATTATTAATCAAAGAGAATACAAGATAGTACCACTGTTATTTAAAAACTAAAGCTCCAATACTTTGGCCACCTGAAGCAAAGAGCCACCTCACTGGCGAAGAACCAGTTGTTGGGAAAGATGGAACACAAAAGAAGAGGGCAGCAGAGGATGAGATGGTTAGATAGCATCTTTAAGTCAATGGCCGTGAATTTGAGCAAACTCTGGGAGATAGTGAAGGACAGGAAGCGTGGCGTGCTGCAGTCCATGGGGTTGCAACAAGTCAGACATGACTTAGCGACTGAAGAACAACAACTTTCAAAAATAAGTCAGTCAGTTGCAATAAACAAAATGTACTAGTGACTGCAGCCATTGTAAGCCACTCAGTGGTGTCCGACTCTTTGCGACCCCATGGTCTGTAGCCCACCAGGCTCCTGTGTGCATGGGATTCTCCAGGCAAGGATACTGGAGTGGGTTGTCATTTTCTTCTCTAACTAGTGACATATAGTTTCTACCAAATATCTAGTTCATCCAGACCTCCAATGTAATGTAGTGAAAATGATATATACCACTTCTGGGTCTGCCTTATAGTGCTCTGGCAATCTTTCCCATTCTCTCTCTTTTTCCCTATTTCCATAACTAGAAGTGAGGGACTTGAAGGCTTTAAAATTTGTAACCACCACAGTGTACAGAGATAGGACCTTTTAATCACTGTGAAGAGGACAGATTCCTGGCTAGAAATAACTGCACTGGAGTGCATGCAAGCAAGACATTTATTTTTATTATAGGAAATTAAGATAAACTGGACTATAAAAATTAACTAGAAATTCATATGGGGTTTAAAATAAGCTGTAATGGGAATATTTAAACAAACAGGGAGACTGGAATGCAGACTGTAGTCAGAGAGATTAGTTGTGTGCTGGAATTGGCTTGACTGTGTGATTCTGTGCTTCTTTTCATAACTCTACACCCAATAATTTCAAAATATTATCTTTTAATTAGATGGTCTGGGAATATTTATGCCAGACAATTTGGCAAACAGCATGTACCAAGTTTTTTCTCATTATTTTTGTTGTTGTTGGTTTTTTGTTTTTGTTTTTTTTTTGGATTTGTATGGTTATTTCCCAGGATGCTGGGTGTTAAACTATCAAATCACTAAAGAGTGTTTCATACTTAATTAAATTCATGTATTAAAGATGAGGCATGTGATGACTGTGACAAGGAACAGTATGTGACTGAGGAAGTGAATAGCTGAGGAAGAAATTAGAAAAAATTATTAGAGGTCTGCATGGTAGAATGATAGCTATACCATCACAATGAAGATTTAAGTGGAAAAGAAAATGGGGAGGCAGTTATTTCTTTCAAAGGAAGGCACAATGAATCCCTGGCAGATAGTTAGATTGCTGGAAGGAGCTAAGGAAGAGTGGGTAAAGATTTTGATCCTTGGGCTCAAAGGAACAAAAACTGTTACAAAGAGGTCAAGGATTACATGACCAGATGTAAAATGGGAGCAAACAGGTATAGTTTAGCTTTCACTATGTTAAACCATTATATTATATATTTCTCTACATATATTTCTATAAATAACATATTAATTTCATTATGAAATACATTTCATCAGATTACAAATACTTTTATGCATTTTTCCCCTACCTAGATTAATCTGGATTAATTTAATTGCTATGTATCTCTGTCCTTTGATAAAAGTACTTAGATTTTCTACTTATTTAATCTTCAAATTTCTGGGTTTTTTGATTTGTCATAAACATAGAGAGTATTAAATGTTATCCATTCAACTACCTACCACAAACATAATTTTAGGAAATAACTTATAAAACACTTAACAGAAAATAAAAAACAACCATTATATTCCTTTTAATATCTATGTTATATTTTCAGAAAGAAAAATGCTTGTAATCATGTAATATATTTATATGATCTACGGTTTTTTGTTTGTGATTCTTATTCTTTATTGTTAGGAAATTTTATTTAAATTGTATTTAGAGTCTGTCAATTTATTTATGTAGCTACTTAAAAACTGTATGTTTAGTTACAGTAATTTCTTATCCTGTAAATCTTTAAAATTGGAAATTTTCCCCTAAATTTTAATTTTATAATGGAAGAAAATCAGTATTCCAATTCAAATTAGTATGGATGCAAACATTTATCATTTGGGATAACAGAAAAAGTTTGCCTTCTTCTTTTATTTGTAATACTTGCTAGATAGAATGAATACCTAAAACAACTTTATGATAGACATAAACTTTCAGGAGAGAAAATTAATGATATAAATTTTTAGTATTATCAGTTTAATGTCTAAGAGTTAGGAATGGAATTTTTAATATAACAATCACAATTTCAACACAGAATAAAAGAAAGCTTATGAAAATTTTAATGTATTCTGATGTTTTAAGTGTATGCTGCCGCTGCTGCTAAGTCACTTCAGTCGTGTCCGATTCTGTGCAACCCCGTAGACGGCAGCCCACCAGGCTCCCCCGTCCCTGGGATTCTCCAGGCAAGAACACTGGAGTGGGTTGCCATTTCCTTCTCCAGTGCATGAAAGTGAAAAGTGAAAGTGAAGTCGCTCGGTCGTGTCCGACTCTTCGCGACCCCATGGACTGCAGCCTACCAGGCTCCTCCGTCCATGAGGTTTTCCAGGCAAGAGTACTGGAGTGGGTTGCCATTGCCTTCTCCATTTAAGTGTATAAAGACAGTCAAACATCTAAGTAAACATATGCTTAAACAATTTTCATTAGTGTTTTCTAACAGCAGAGGGAGATATTGAACTACAAATTAAATGTTTTTCAATACACATCTTTTGCAGAATGATTTGTAGGCAATTAGACTCCTATTTTGAACTTAATTTTCCTGAGAAAATACAGTCTTTATTTTATTAATACATCTTTTCCCCAGAATCTGTTTCAAAACCAACAAAGTCCTTTAGAAAACCTGAATATCCATTATGCCAATAGGAATATCACTGATGTTTTACTTAAGTAACTCACAGTAAAACATTAAATAATACCCATCTTAAGCATGTTATATGTTATCAGAACTGGTTGGTGCAGTAGAGAATGGCTTTTTCACCCTGAGCCAGACTGGAATGGCTGTCTCTGTTATTTACTAGCTGTGAGACCCTCAGCAAGTTATTTTTCTTTCTTAATATCATTTTCATTATCTTTAGAATGAGAATAAAAATACTGTCATTTATAGTGCTGCTGTGACAACTTTTTAAAATTTAAATACAGTAAGTGCCCAGTAGTAAGCTCCCATTAAAAACTGTCAATATATATTTATTAAATTATTATCATTACTATTTTTAGAATTTGAGAAATATTCATTGAAGTAATGAATACATGAAAAATATGCAATTATGCAATCATCATATGAAACTAGATTATGTAAAACATTTCTGAAACTCTGCATTTATACTGTATAATAATTTGTATATGATAAACACAGATGTGTCTGATATGACTTAAATACTAAGCATGCAATTTACATGTTTGTGTCCTGTACAGTATAGTCATTCTAGTATAACATTTCTCTGTGTTTGGGGTTTTATTATAATAGCTAATTATTCATTTAAAGATTTCAGTTAAGTGTGATCAAAATGAAACTATAATTTTAACTAATATATTGGCAAGTTATGTTGTATTAGCCCGGTTCACTGTTAGGAAACAAAAGTCATGCTGCTGCTGCTGCTGCTGCTAAGTCACTTCAGTCGTGTCCGACTCTGTGCGACCCCATAGACGGCAGCCCACCAGGCTCCCCCATCCCTGGGATTCTCCAGGCAAGAATACTGGAGTGGGTTGCCATTTCCTTCTCCAATGCATGAAAGTGAAAAAGGAAAGTTAAGTCGCTCAGTTGTGTCCGACTCTTAGCAACCCCATGGACTGCAGCCTACCAGGCTCCTCCATCCATGGGATTTTCCAGGCCAGAGTACGTACTGGAGTGGGCTGCCATTGCCTTCTCTGACAAAAATCATAATAGACCTAAAACACACACACACATATTAACTAGCAAAATGCTCTTTTTTCCAAAATTCATGTTCCTTTATGCCAATAAGTAGGTATATAATAGCAGACTTCAAGAACTACCAGGTGTGTGACCTGATCTTCTACGGAAATATCCAGTGCATAATAAGAAAATAAAATATTTTGGGAGGACTTCTAAAGTATGAGAGAATTATTTTTATAATAGGCTTTTTGGGTTTAGGAGTCTAAAGTATAATCCAATATGTTAAAATTCATATAATAAGGCATTACTCTGATATAAAGTCTTTTATTTTGTCTTCATGAAATTTAATTGGAAATAGTTAACTGTTCAGTTCAGTCGCAAAGTTGTGTCCGACTCTTTGCAACGCCAAGAACTGCAGCACACCAGGCTTCCTTATCCATCACCAACTCTTGGAGCTTGCTCAAACTCATGTCCATCAAGTTGGTGATGTTATACAACCATCTCTTTTCAACCCATGGACTGCAGCACTCCAGGCTTCCTTGTCCCTCACCACCTCCCCAGGCTTGCTCAGACTCATGTCCATTGAGTCAGTGATGCCATCCAACCATCCCATCCTCTGTCGTCCCGTTCTCCTCCTACCTTGAATTTTTCCCAGCATCAAGGTCTTTTCAAATGAGTCAGTTCTTCACATAAGGTGGCCCAAGTATTGGAGCTTCAGCTTTAGCATCAGTCCTTCCAATGAATATTTAGGACTAATTTCCTTTAGGATTGACTGGTTTGAGCTACTTACTGTCCAAGGGACTCTCAAGAGTCTTCTCCAACACTGCCATTCAAAAGCATCAATTCTTTGGCACTCAGTTTCTTTATGGTCCACCTCTTACATCCATATATGACTGTTGTTATAGTGGTATTTTAAGCTTCTTTTCAACTCTTCATTAAAGCATATATTAGAGGAAAAAAATACCATCCCAATCACATACATTTCCTAAAAAGGATATTAAGAAATGAATGGTGGAGAATGAGACAATACTGGTACCACACAGCTGTCTCTTGGAGCAAAGTTACTTTAATGACCTCAAATGGAAGTATAAGATCAAATTTAATTATAATAAAATTAGTGGCTGCAGTTTTCCTTTGGGCTTATATCATTCTCAGGATGTCCCTGTAGCTCCGATGGTTAAGAATCTGCCTGCAATGCAGGAGACTAGGGTTGGATCCCTGGGCTTGGAAGATCCTCTGGAGAAAGGAACGATAATCCACCCCAGTATTCTTCCTTGGAGAATCCCATGGACAGAGAAGCCTGGTGGGCTACAGTCCGTGGGGTTGCAAAGAGTTGGAGACGACTGAACAACTAATATGCACACACTATATCATTCTCATTGGAAAGATTGCTGTAGTTTTCATTTAGATGCAACATTATTCTATATAGAATGATTAAAACTTGACTCTTGTTAAGTACTTCATTTTCTGAACTGTTTTGTTATTATACTTTACAAAGAATTTTTCTAATAAGCTCCCATTACAGAAGAATGTTTTCTCTACTAGCAGAACCAACAACTCTAATTTCTATCCATTAATTCAAATGACAGAGTAAACAAGAATCAAATATTCACCTAAATCCTGGATTCAAAATCAGTCTTAAGGGAGAAAAAGGACTTTGACAGGCAAGATGAGCAAAAGGAAGCAATACATATTTCAGTCAGAAGGAACAGCTTAAGTAAATAGTAAAGAGAAGAAATGAGGGAATCAACTGTAAGTATGATCTACTGCTAGATATACATGGAGGCATATAAGAAGTGTGTAAGAATTTAGAAGTCAAATTATGTAGAATTTCTAATGTCAGGTTGAGTCCTTAGATTAATAAAATGGTAGAAATTCCCTAGTGGCACAGACGGTAAACAATCTACCTGCAATGCAGGAGACCTGGGTTCAATCCCTGGGTCAAGAAGATCTCCTGGAGAAGGAAATGGCCACAAACTCCAGTATTCTTGCATGGAAAATTCCACGGAGAGAGAAGCCTGGTGGGCTACAGTCCATGGGGTCACAAAGAGTTGGACATGACTGAGCAACTAACACACAGAAAATCTTAATGACCTACTCGTGAATTTATTTGCCAGCCATTGCTCATGAGTGTGAAGATGATAAGGGCAGGTCATTCCCTCTAGCCACTGACACTGTTCAGGGTACTCTAGTTAGTTTATAACCCATATGCTTCTACTGCATGGTTTCAAGGAAGAAAAAGTAAAAAATGTAACTTTTACCAGTGATAGATCAATGTGATATATTTTAATAAAATAAGAATTAAAATTATGCTTTGAATGTTACTGAACATATATTAAAATTCATAAAACATTTTAATTATTTTTTGCCAGAAGCCTATTGGAAAATATAAATCTATTTTTATTTCTATGTGGGTACAAGTTTCCAACTGACACTTTAATTTTCCAACTAATAATCAATTATGTTAGATTAAAGTCACAAGGACATGTTGTGAATTCACTTGTACTGAAAGTATTTACTTAAAATAGTGTATACTCTTTTTAAGTCTTACTTTTTGTAGTGGTCTAACAGATTTCTTTTATATTTTTATATCTGAGGGAACTATAAAATATTTCAAATTCTGTTAGTACACAAGCAGGAAATGTTAAAAGAAAAATTTCTAAACAACTTAGAAGTTAGTCACTGACTGACAGAAACAAATAAAAGACTCAAATAGTAAGCGTGTTTGGTAAAAGCTATAGGACAGAGGAGAAGGAGAAATTAATATTTTTTGAGGCGCTAAAGAGGTATTCCCTAACTAAGGTCTTCACGTATGTAACTCTTAGGTATCGGAGGAGTATATTTAATAGGTGAGAAAAGAGAAGATTGAAGGAAACAGAGTTAAGTGCCAAAAAGTCTATTTCTAAGCTATCAGAAAAGTCAAAGCTAACAACAACAACAACAAAAATCAATTATTTCATTGAAAATTTGTGAGCTGCAGGGAAACAGGCTTAGTAAATAAAAATTGTAGTGATGTGTAGCATCTATTAGTGGAAAGAAAAATTAGAACTAGAAAAATTATCCTAAGTGTATGCAAGAAGAAATATTAAGACTGCTGAATAAACAGTGTGGATAAAATACAAAACCAATGTGAGAAAGAATAAACATTTAGGGAGAAACAGCAGAATTTCAAAATAAATTGAATGCTGCAGTGGTAAAAAGAGAGAGCTAGTAAAGTAATGCTCAAAATTCTCGGCCAGGCTTCAGCAACACGTGAACCATGAACTTCCAGATGTTCAAGCTGGTTTTAGAAAAAGCAGAGGAACCAGAGATCAAATTGCCAACATCCACTGGATCATCAAAAAAGCAAGAGAGCTCCAGAAAAACATCCATTTCTGCTTTATTGACTATGCCAAAGTCTTTGACTGTGTGGATCACAATAAACTGAAAAATTCTTCAAGAGATGGGAATACCAGACCACCTGACCTGCCTCTTGAGAAACCTATATGCAGGTCAGGAAGCAACAGTTAGAACTGGACATGGAACAACAGACTGGTTTCAAATAGGAAAAGGAGTACGTCAAGGCTGTATATTGTCACCCTGCTTATTTAACTTCTATGCAGAGTACATCATGAGAAACGCTGGGCTGGAGGAAGCACAAGCTGGAATTAAGATTTCTGGGAGAAATATCAATAACCTCAGATATGAAGATGACACCACCCTTGTGGCAGAAAATGAAGAGGAACTAAAAAGGCTCTTGATGAAAGCAAAGGAAGAGAGTGAAAAAGTTGGCTTAAAGCTCAACATTCAGAAAAATAAGTTCATGGCGTCTGGTCCCTTCACTTCATGGGAAATAGATGGGGAAACAGTGTCAGACTTTATTTTTCTGGGCTTGAAAATCACTGCAGATGGTGATTGCAGCCATGAAATTAAAAGATGCTTACCCCTTGCACGGAAAGTTATGACCAACCTGGATAGCATATTAAAAAGCAGAGATGTTACTTTGCCAACAAAGGTCTGTCTAGTCAAGGCTATGGTTTATCCAGTGGTCATGTATGGATGTGAGAGTTGGACTATAAAGAAAGCTGAGCGCCGAAGAATTGATGCTTTTGAACTGTGGTGTTGGAGAAGACTCTTGAGAGTCCCTTGGACTGCCAAGAAGATCCAACCAGTCAATCCTAAATGAGATCAGTCCTGGGTGCTCATTGGAAGGACTGATGTTGAAGTTGAAACTCCAATACTTTGGCCACCTCATGTGAAGAGCTGACTCACTGGAAAAGACCCTAATGCTGGGAAGGATTGGGGGCAGGAGGAGAAGGGGATGACAGAGGATGAGATGGCTGGATGGCATCACTGACTCAATGAACATGGTTTGGGTAGACTCTGGGATTTGGTGATGGACAGGTAGGCCTGGCGTGCTGCGATTCATGGGGTCGCAAAGAGTCGTACACGACTGAGTGACTGAACTGAACTGAAGGATTGACACTGAAGTCACTGGGAATATAAACTGATGTCAGTGATAACATCAGAACACAAGATAATGAGCAGCCCTTGGAAGATGGTGAATTACTTTCTGAAAATATGCTTCACTATATATTAGGGTGCATATTTTAATTACAAAGGAAAAGGCAATATTTCAATTTTACACTTTTTTCACATCTCCTATATATTAAAACTTATAGCAAAAGGAAGATGTGTTTTCAAATATATTTACTAGAAATGTATTAGGTATCTGTAATCTTTCTAGTTAAGAGAATTCAGATCAATTTAAAACACTAAGCATTTGCATTCAGTGTATTGTTAAAATTACTATCACCTTATAATGCTATCTTTATATATATAAAGATAATAAAGTCTATATGTATTTAAATAAATACAAATAAACTCTGTTCTACTTTGCTCATACAATATTAAGTTTAAACAAACAACTAGAATCTTTGCTTAATATTTACATAATAACTATCTGGATATAATATTTAAAGATTTAAAAATAGGCATGATAATATAAGGGCCTCCCAGGTGGTGCTAGTGTTAAAGAACCTGTCTGCAGTGCACAATATGTGCATTTGATCCCCGGGTTAGGAAGATCCCCTGGAGGAGCATGGCAACCCACTGTAAGATTCTTGCCTGGAGAATCCCATGGACAGAGGAGCCGGGGACGCAGGAGGGGGTTCGGGCTACAGTCCATGGGTCTGCAAAGAGTTACACACAACTGAAGCGATTTAGCACAGCACGTGACAATATACATTAATATATAATCCCTAAATAATAATAATATATAACGCAATATACATCATACCTAAGTAATATACCTCTCTATATATTCCAATCTACATGATCCTGCCTACTAAGTGATATAAACTACCATGTACAATGGTAATTGTTTAATTTTACATGGTTTAATACATAAACTAATACATAAGTAAATTAAATATATCCCTCTCTAATTCATGAAAAAAAAAAAAAACTAAAATCTACAAGTTATCCAAAGTTTTATTAAGTGTATTGGTCAAGATTCAACCAGAAGCTCTAGTTAGGAGTATAGAGATCAATGAATTTGTCAAAAGGAGTGATCTTACACAATCGTGGGAGCTAGTCAAGTAGTCACCATTATCACTGATGTTGTCTCTGCATCCAATGCTGCAGCTTAAAGTCCACAAAGCAGGCAGTCAGAAATGGAAGATCACAGGCTGGAAATCCAGACAACTGCACGCTGGAACCCCACCATAACAAATTAAGAGTTTAATATTTTAGGACTTAAACAAAGAACAGAATAGCCCAATTAATCCTCAGGACAATGAAAAGCAGTATTAAATTAGTTATTATGTTTGTTGTGAGAAGAGGAACTAAGTGATCAGAAATCAATAATAGCACTTCCCTGGTGGCCCAGTGGTTAAGAATCTGACTTGCAATACAGGAGACACTGGTTAGATCCCTGGTCTGAAAGATCCCACAGCCTACAGGGCACCTAAGCCCAGGTGCCACTACTACTGAGGCTCACGCATCCTACAGCCTGTGCTCTGTGACGAGAAGCCACTGCAATGAGAAGCCCACACACCGTAACGAGAGAAAGCCCACACAGAAACGAAGACCCAGAACACTCAAAACTTGTAAAAAAAAAAAAGAAAGAAAGAAACTGATAGCACCTCAGCGCTTTGTCATGCCTGATGGGCTTGTTCCCACAAATCTCAATCCTGCTCGTGTTTGTTATTTCGAGAATCCAGGGGTCTGGTGGATGTCCACTGACATCATTAGCACAAGCTCACCGCTTCAATTACTAAGATACACCTGTATCTATTATAGGTTGGGGTGGGTGGGATGGAGGGAGACATGAATATTATAAAGGAAATACTATGTATCTACCTAGGGAACTTTAAGAAATATATGAGGTCCACTCTAAGTCAGGAAGAGTACAGAGGTCCTGCAATGTAGAACATGAAACATCAGTCTGATCCAAAGACCTTCTAATTGTATACTTCACAAGAGGCTCTTCCCTCAGGCATAGCTAGAGTAAGAAGAGAATACTTGATATAAACCAATTTCCTTTTAATACCAGTCTTTATACCTAATCTTAGTTCTCTTTGACATAGAGCTAGAAGTATAGTTAGCATAATGTAACATGCTGTAGAATCTGCTATTGATACACACATCTCATCACTCTTACAGTTTTTCAGATACATCTAAATATGTATGAGCCATATATATGTATGAATGTGTTAGTCGCTCAGTTGTTTTCAACTCTTGGCGACTCCATGGACTGAAGCCTTCCAGGCTTCCCTGTCCATCGGATTCTCCAGTCAAGAACACTGGAGTGGGTACTCATGCCCTTCTCCAGGGTATCTTCCTACCCAGGGATCGAACCCAGGTCTCCAAAATTGCAGACAGATTATTTACTATCTGAGCCACCAGGGAAACCTCCATATACATGTATACACATGAATAAATATAAATAACTCATCTTTGTGTTTCCCATTTATGCAATGATTTGCCCACAACTGTTAATAAAGTTTACACATTGAATGACATGCTTTAGAAAACAATTTTTTATTCAAAAGGACAAACAAAAGTGTTCTTTTCAAATTTGTTTCTCTTATGTAGATGACTAACACTTGATCTCATTATAAGTTACGTCCACTTATTAAAATATTTGTGTTAAGTTGCAATGTTATCTGTTGAAAAAATGAATTCTGAAGACATAAATGAACTTGGTAGATTAAAAATCTAGATTTTGCCCTTACCAGTTCTGTAACACTGTACAAATAATATTCCTGCTCCAATTTTCTACTGTAATAGTAATTGTGGAATTAGTTTGTTCAAAGAGTAAAGGTGTTACTATAATTAGAGTGACAACATTAGTTACAGACATGGGGAGTGCTCAAAATTGTATAAAATGTTACTTGTTATTAATATTAAATAACTAAGGTTAAAAAAAACTGCATGTTTAGAGAGTAAAATTTGAACAAGTTAGCATACTTGCCAATTTTTCAGTTGTTAAAATTTTTTTAAGGTACCCACTAGAGGGTGCTGAAAGAGAGAAAAAGCTTTAAAACCAAGGGACGTGTTAGAAATGAGTCTCCTAATTCTTATCAATATTATACCAATATTCAAGATTACTTTTAGATTGAAAATCCTTATTTTCATCCCTCCCCCCATATCGAGGATTTCTACTAATTTCAATGATTTTAATGTTTTGCTGAAAGCATGTGTTTCTGTGTATAGGAAGAAAGAGCAGGTAAGTGCTATTTTGAATTTCTTCTGTTCTTAAGCTAGATAAACTGTGTTTTTAACACTGCTTTAAGGCTTAAAAAATGTTTAAAGCTGTGAAATTTCTAAAGTTTAATGCTCTTAAGTTTGAATATGTTACAGGTACAAATAAAACTACTTTTTAGAAATGCCTCTCTGACTATAATTAGCAAAAAAAAAAAAACTATAAAATATTTCAAGGAGTATTTGCTTTTCTATAGTCATGTGACTTCAAATTTAATACTATTTGATGCTAAAGGAACTGAAAGTCCTTCTCAGTTCAAATGAGTGTTTTGTGAAGATTAGATTTTATTTCCCCTAGAAATCTGGTATGATATATCTAAAATCAACTTGATTCTTCCCTCTGTCCTTCCCTTCTAAAAAAAAAAAAAAAAAAAAGGTTGTCTGTCAATTTAGACAAGTTATAACATTATGGGTTGTCTGATTCTTAGGTCTTCATTTTTATTAGAATCTCTTAAGTGCTAATATTTTTTGGTATTTGTTACTTACTATGTATCAAATTATCCATGCCCTGTTTCAATACAGGAATACATAAAAATTTTAAGTAATACTTCACTTATTTTCCTGAACATAAAGTAAACATAGAAATGTTATATGGGATATATATACTTTCAAAATATGTCATAAGAAAGCTGCACTTATTCCAGAAGATATACCAGATACATAAGAAAAAGTATATGGTAAAAGCATTGAAAGGATAATTTATAAAAAATTTATGTTTATTTTCATGTAGGTGTGTAGGTAAATGATCAGTGCATTTTTTACATGTATATAGATTGATTCTGAAGGAATAGCTTTCCCTGGGTATTTGAGCAAATTATTTACAACTCAAAAGTTAATTCTCTTAAGTTCTGTAACACTTTGAAAAATATTACATAGCAAAATGCAAAATTTCATATTTTGTTTTGGAGTTATTCAGCATGATTTCCATTAACAAAATAAGCCAATGATATTCAGTGGAATCTGTCACTAATAATTCATTCACTTTCTTGGTTAATATTAATATTCCAGTCATGACATTAATAGTTCAGGGTCTTTTTATATTAACAGTACTGTTACTGAGTTAAAACGCAAAATAAAAAATGAATCATCTCTTGAACTATATACTTAGAGTTTTCAACAAACATGTATACCTTGTCAATTATTTTTTCTTTATAGAACATAGATCCAATTGCAACACAAAATTATTTTTCTCTCTCTCTATATATATACATTATATTCAAGGTTATGATAGTCATAGCTTTATCTTACTGAAGTAAAATGAACTAAATGAGACTGACATATTTTATAAAAATGCTTGAATATCACAATTAGAGATTAAAAGTATTAAATTAAGTAATTGCATCCTTCAGTGACATAGCAATATGTGATAGTAAGAGACAGTGAGGTCCAAATGGTGACTGGCAATAGGAAGACACCCAGGAATTTAAAATTCCCTGTAGATACTCCACTAACCCTATCATGCATATTCAATTCAGTGATATTTACCTACCATTACTGTTAATCATTGAATCCAAAGTAATTTAGTCATACAGGTTGTGTTAAAATACCTGTAAGACAACCTTTGGGAGGATCCATGAGGATCAATCTTTATTTATTTATTTTTTTTCAATTTTTATTTTTAGCATTAGATTTCGTTATATGGACAAAAATTTTAAAATAAATCTGTATATGTTCCTGAGAACAAGGAGGTAAATGTCCTAAGACTCCAGGATAGTGAGAACATACAAAGAAATTATTTGACTTGAGTAACTGCTCATTTGACTGTTTTCTAAGTGCAATTCTGATACTTGGGGAAAACTATGAAGCAGATACTAGTGTTCCCTCAATGAATCTTTATCATCAATCTAATAACACACAGTGTCTACCATTATCCCACTGGACCTGTTCTCTTACACACTCCTCAATATTCATCATGGAAATATCCATCAACAATTTTTAGCTGTTTTTTGTAAATTTGTAAACTTTTTTTTTTTTTTTTAAGTCTTCTTAGTCATCCATTTGAAGTAGGGAATTTTTTTCTTTTTTTTGTTATGAAGAGAAGACAACTTTTCAGTCCAAGCTTCCAGGAGAAAGCTTTGTTTTGTTTTGTTTTTAGTTTTGCCAGGTTAAGCAATGGTATCAAAGAGTTCCTTTGTGCCAACAAATTTCAAATCAAAACAGGAAGTTTTATTGTAAAGCCTGTCTTAGAATAAGGCAATTTCATTATTAGTTTACACCTTTTCTCTCAGATCAAATTGAGCATGAAGGAAACAAGATTTAAATAGCAAATGAACCTTTTAATTAAAGGTTCAACGCAAAAGGCAAGTTTCTTAAACACTCCTTCATGTGTCAATTTATAAAGTATATCTATCATACTAATTTTTCTAAGATGTATAGACTTTTCACTGAAAAGACATTATTCTGCATGAATGTGTGCAAATGTCCTCAAATACCAAGATGTTACTGCTAAAACGTGAGAAAATCTATTCTCCCTCATACAAAGGTCATATTCCTTTTGCTAAATTGCATGTTATTGTCAGAAGTGAAGGTATCCATAATCATTATGTTCTGACTCTAACAGAACCAAAAAAGTAAGTAATTACAGTAAAGAGTTTGGGGGCCTCTCTTCCAGTGAAATGTGAAACAGAATCTTTTTTTTTTTTTTTTGTGAAAGAGAATCTTAAGTTCAATAATTGGGAATCAAATTCAGAGTTTACTGTACAACATGGCATTGCATAAGATAGACAACATTCTTTTATCATTATTTTCTATGAATGAGATTTGTATATATAAGTAAAATTTTTTCAAGTAGACTTTACCTCATTATTATTTTAAATAAATCTTAATTTGAAATAAGAAAATGTGTGTTTATAAAATTTATATAATTAGTGCACAAGATCTCTATATATCTATACATTTAGATATCATTTGCAAATATTTTAATATCCAATCTCAACAGTATTATCATGAATTTGATTGTAATTCCCTGAGAATACAGAGCAGATAGAGCCCACAATAATATGTTTCTCAAGGATGTGTATTGCGTTTTTCTTTTACGATAATGATATAGGTACTTTAAAAATGTTTGCTTAGAATAATTTCTTTAAATTCTTTCCTCAAAGTTTACATTTTTTCTTAAAAGTATGAAATCACCAATACATATTCAAAGTCGATCTGTAGTATTATCATCCCGAAAGATTCGCCAGATTTTATACATTCTAACTTCAGAGTACAGAAATATGCCTCAGTCTATGCCAGTGGCTTCCTAGGTAGCTCAGTGGTAAATAATCTGCCTGTCAATGGAGAAGCCTCAAGAGACGTGGGTTCCATCCCTGGGATGGGAAGATACCCCGGAGGAGGAAATGGCAACCCGCTCAAGTATTCTTGGAAGGATAAACCTGTAGACAGAGGAGCTGGGGAAGGTTACAGTCCATGGGATCACAAAAAGTCAGACACCAATGAGCACACAGGTGCAGACTATACCACACCTGGTACAAAAGGCTTCTCTCTTCAAACCTTCCATTCTCTTAAGTTAAAATAAATTTGACATACATCTTCACTTTACCACTTAAATGTGGCACTGAAAAAGGTGGGGAGATGTTCAGAGGTAGAACCAGACCTAAACAGAATTAAAAAATCTCTCACTGTTATTTTTATTTTTCCTTTTTCCAGTGAGCAATTTTCATTCTCTTTGTTCCATATACATTATCAGTCTGATAAAATATTCTTTCATCTGGTCTTTGTCACGTTACATTTGTAAGATGATCCCCTCCACTACCTATTAAGCAGGGAAGGAGAGGCCTTTCCAAAGTCCTGACAGTGAATGAACTGTGCTGCCTTACATATGCTGTCACTCTAAAGGAACTAACACAAACTGGTATATTTCTTCTGACTGCTTGGTACTCTTCACTGTGACTAGAATACTTTCTTGTCTACTATTTAAGATGCACATTCTAAAGAAGCATAACTTAGAAGATATCATTAAAAATGATTATACCTTAAAATTCTCCAATATGGAGTCACTAGGGGTGAACTACATGGAAAAATTACTAACACTGAGTGTTTATTATGATCCCTTAAATTTATCATTAATACTTGGAGCAAGCTACGCTGGGAAAGTACTTTTCCATGTAATCATTGGAAATTAAAAATGTTGCTAAAATAAATCCCATGGAGGAGAGCATGGCAACCTACTCAGGGTTCTTGCCTGGAGAATCCCATGGACAGAGGAACTTAGTGGGCCATGGGCTGGTCCTCAGGGTCACAAAGAGTCGGACATGACTGAAGCCACTTAGCATGCATGCATGCAACAATAATTAACACACTGGCCATGAGCATTTTGGAGAGGATGGCTGCATTATTGACTGAGTGCAACAACTGAGGAATTACAGTTAACAAAAGACAGAGATCCATGGATTTAGCTATTAGGCTTTGGTAAAGAATCTGCCTGCAATGCAGGAGACCTGGGTTTGTTCCCTGGGTTGGGAAGATCCTCGGGAGAAGGGAGAGGCTACCCATTCCAGTATTCGGACCTAGAAATTTCATGGACCATATATTCCATGGGGTCACAGAGAGTCAGACACAGCTGAGCTACTTGCACTTCACTTCACTTCACTGTGAATGTGCTAAGTTGTATATTATTAAGTTTGAGGTAATACCAAGTAATGCATTATCAATATTACTCCTTTGAATTAAGTTAAAAGTTACAGAATGCTTTTCAAACAGAATGCTTACCTAATCTTTATGTTCCCAACAAAGAGTTATTTCAAAGGCTTTTATTCATTTCTTTCCCCCCTGACTATTGTGTAGTTAACCAGTAACTTACACATGAAAAAAAAATAACATGTTACATATAGGTAAAAGGCTCAAGATAAATAACATCAAATATATGCTAGATATACATTATGAATAAAATCAACACATCCTCCAGCTGGAGAAGATATTCAATTTACAAAAAATTTCATTCCAGTTGTTCTCATATGGCTATTTGAACAGCTTTTCCACCACAGAATGTACTTCAGAGCATTTCTCCTGTGATTTTGCCTCTAAAACCTAAGTGAATGCATTTGGAGAATTATGTCTATAGTGTTGGGAGGGAAATTATTCTAGTTCCCTCTCTCTCACTGATTCTATTTTTCGTCACCACCTATCTAAAGCATTAGACTGATTTAAGTTAACTTGACCCTCAGCTAGCAGTAGACTGTGCCAAAAAGCAATTTGCTTCTTTTATTCCCTTTATTATCTCATTCCTTATCTTTACTCTTTTACCACACTCTCATCCATATTATAATCTCTATCTTAAAGCACATAATGCTATTAAAATAAAAGATGAACTTAATGCTTGAGAAACTGTATAATATAGGAAACTGAGAATATTAGAAATTGCCTTAAAATCCTTAGCTTTTAAATCAATTTCACAGATGTGAGAACTTTGTGAATCTAAGTGCATAACTGCAGACAATCATTAAATAACAACTTAATCTTGTATTTTCCTGTTTCGATAATATAAACTGCATAAAACCTCTTTTTTAAAAAGAATAGCTGTTGCTGAAATTGAACCTAATAAAATACAGGTTACCTCTAGAACCTATAGGCAAGAGAATTTCTAAACATACACTGTTTCAAAATGAATCAATGACAGCATTTAGTATATTCATTTTGGCTGTGGAAAAAGTTCAGGTCCTTGGAATGTAGGTAAAAAGGAGTGATTTTTAAAACACAGGCCTTTGGGGAAATAAAGAATCTGACATTTGAGAGTTTCATTGGTGATAATTCAGAAACTTTTAAGAGCTGAAGAAACAAGTAACTTATTAAATATTATATTTTAGGGAAAAAATGCTCCCAGAGTTAGTATCATAAAAATCACCAGATTTATTATAAATAAATAAATAATAAATCACCCGATTGATTATAATTGCTATATATTGAAATCACTACATGATGAAAATGCTTGTTTCATTTTATCTGGAAAGACAATTTCATATTTTTGAGGCTGATAAGTTGTTTTCACCTAAAGAAAAACCATGTGTAATGAAGATTCTTGCATGCATTTTTAAATGATCATATTTTCATTCCAAATAAATACTATCTACCTGAAAAAAAAAAAAAAAGAACTTCATTTCTAGTCTCATAATTGAACACTAGCTGTAGGGAAAGAAATAATGAAGTATAAAAGCTAAGAGTCTCAGACATGAGGCTTTAAATTGCTTTTCAAAAGGTAAATACAAAACTACAAGTATTTCAGTAGAGCAGTTCATGTTAACATTTTAAGATTTAATTAGTACACAATTTCAACCTTAAGTACCAGTTAAAAAAATAAAACTGGAGCTATAGGTAGCATGCTTGCAGTTTTTCTGAACATGTGTGCAAACAGTACAATACTGTGCTAGGTGAGACTTCAGTATAGTGCATGATTTAGTCTGCTGTATAACAAAATATTACTAAACATATGTCATTATCTGCACCAAAATCCACTTGCACTCTATTTGGCATTTAAAGGGAGAGGAAGACCGCTTGCAGGAGGAGGAGTTGAGTCCCAAGGTGGAGCTGTCTCTAGTGTTAAACGACACTGGCAGATTAAAGCGCTCTGATGGGGAAGGGCTTAAAGGCTGAGTCAAAAGCCAAGAAGTCTCTTTATTTACGCCTACCTCCCAGCCCTTGGCAATCTGACTAATAACAAACTGAGCTAACAAGAAAGACTAGAAAGGGAGGAAAGAGAACAGTGCTGCAGCTTGGATCTACAGCCTAAGAAAGCAAGAGTGATCAATCCCAGCTCTGTTAAACATCTTGTTTATTTACTGCATGCAGCAGCTTGCAAATGGTTAACTATATGCAAAAAAAGTCAGCATAGCTGTGAAGTATGCCGTGAATTTTAATTGGGGAATAAAAGGACAACTGCTTCAGGATGATCTAGTATGCAGTCTGCTTGAAATGTTTTCAATGAAATGCTCAGCATTTTGTCTTGGACCAGAGTTTTAACTTTATAAAGCGATGGAACTTGCCAAAAAGTGATATTTGAGAAGAAAGAACACAGTGGTTGGTGTTTTCTTTTTTAATAAAGAAACTGAATTTACTTTGAACATCTCTTCCAGCTGTGCATTACAGATAACGTCAGGAAGTCTCTGCTTTACAGGTAAGACGAATGTTTCCAGGATTTCCTTATACCTATTTTTGCATTATTCTAAAGTGATTGAATTTATGTTTGCCTCTCTAAAAAAATAACTTTGCATTAAAGGATATCCAGTTTCTTTCCTGTTCACTGGCACAACTAATGCAGTAGCAGATGCCTGTTTTTCTGTGAGCAGCAGACATCTAGACTAACAGCTGGCTGTAGAGAAGAAGTAAAATAATCTGCCACTATTTCTTTTGCAGCATGCAGTTTGTTATTGGAAACTAACCTATGTGTGCTCTGTGAAGGAAAGATTACTTCCAAATACCATTGTTGAATCTCAAATACAAGCAGAATATCAAAAGATTCTTTGTATATTGTATACCACTTTTACTTTTTCCCGACTTGAAAATATGTGCATGGAGATTTTTTTACCTCTTTAACACAATCTCTCTATACTATCAATATAGAACCACTTTTAATATTTATGTGCATTTCTGAAAACATTAGAAACTGTTCCCTACTACATTTTGAAGAGCATAAAATGCATCTGAGGTAAAAATAACAAGAGATTCTCATCTAGAAGTTATTCACTGTTTTCTTAAGACGGGTTGCCTGGTGAAATAAAGAGTATTCTTTCTTGGTCATCTATGGAGAAATATGGAGATTAGCTGTGAATCTAATCCACAAGTTGAAGACTCCAACTCCAAGCTGCTTGATTCTAAGCACAGCCCTCAGAGCTGTTTAAAATCAAACTATTTCCCTTTGGAGACACCCAGTCAGCTAACTTTCCCTTTATATAGGAAGGCACCACTCGGTTGTTTCATGTCTTTGGTTGTCTTCTACCTTCCAGAAACTTCATACTATACATGTTTTCAATAAGTATTTTCATGGAATGGAAGTTTACTTTTGAGATTATTGATTGGGTTTTGGAATGTATTACCTGATTGTGAATTTTAATTAGATTCAAAATTACTGTTTACATCCTATCCAGACAAATGAAAGCAACTATCATTTCCAAAATTTGAATAGTTACAAGATGTGGTGTTTGTTTACCTTCTAATTTAGTCTAAATTTAAAATGCACTATTTGAAGGAGGGTAATAAAATTATATACATTAGAGTTCAAAGTATTTACCACACCACTGCTGTTATTTTAGAGTTAGAATTTCTTAAATTGCTGTTTCAGATCCATATATTAAATTTTTAAGGAGTTGGAATATGTGATGTGTTATCCTGAACTGTCACTTTTTATTTACCTAATTAGTGAGATCTTCAAATATTTTTATAGAGTGAAGTTTGTTTCAGAGTTCATTGTTTGCATCATTAAGCCTTACAATAAAGAAGATCAACTGCTTCATTATGAGATATTCAGTGCCCTAAAGTCTGGTTCAAGACCTCATTAGGAAATCATTTGTTAGAAGTTTATATGAGGTATTGTTCCTTCTTTTGTAAGAGCCAGAAATGTGTGTCACAGGTCAGTTTTTCTTCTTTAGTTTTTATGATGTTAACCTTATCCACAGAATAATTTAAAAGTAATGGTGAATATTTCACCTCTAGAAATTAAAGTGTGAAATTTGAATGGACACCTTTAAGCACATATCTCTGATACTTAGGCTTATACAAACTATCCTAGAGAGCATAGTTAAAATTCTTATATAAAGATTTACTTTACTACATAGACATATTTTTCCCAAATTTTTTATAAATAATAGAATTAATATATTAAACCAAAATCAAATCAGGTTAAACACAGAGTTATTAGATGTTATATTGTGATATCCAGTTCATAAATAGAACTAAAGGAAATGCATACATACAGTCTTTATATCATTTCTGAATTTCCTACAGGTCTCTCTGCTTCTGGCTATCTCTAGAGGGGTGGGAGGTGGGAGGGAGTTTCAAGAGAGAGGGAACTGATTCATGTTGATGTATGGCAGAAACCAATGCAATATACTGTAAAGTCTTCCAATTAAAAATAAATATAAAAAAAGATTCATCTAGTTTAAGCTAAAAAAATTTACAAGTTAAGGTCTTCTCAAATATACACCTTTGCATCATATCAAGTTATCAACGGTCCATTTAGCCAATACCCCTCATATCTGTTAAAATGCATTAGTTGATGATATGAACACAAATTGAAATACTGAAGTTATCCTTGACCTAAATTTTAAATTGTTATCATAATGCAAGTTAAAAGTAAAACAAATCTCCTGGTCATAATATTTGTAAAAAATAAAAGAAAATGTGGACTCAGCAATGCACTTATATATTTAAAATAATCAGTATTTTGCCTGTTAGGGGAAAACCTATCATTTTGAAAATGTCACATCCATCTCCTCCCTGCTGCTGGCCACTAAAGCCCATTGCTATTGCATTTTATTTTACAGAATCAGATCCATCACATGACAACATGAAGCTCTGGATTCATCTCTTGTATTCATCTCTCCTTGCCTGTATATCTTCACAGTCCCAATCTCCAATGTCCTCTGCCTCAGCCAGAGGTTCTTGTGACTCTCTTTGCAATTGTGAGGAAAAAGACGGCACGATGCTAATAAATTGTGAAGAGAAAGGTATTAAGAAGTTATCCCAAATAAGTGTGCCACCATCACGACCTTTCCACCTAAGTTTATTAAATAATGGCTTGACAGTACTTCACACAGATGACTTTTCTGGGCTTACCAATGCTATCTCAATACACCTTGGATTTAACAATATTGCAGATATTGAGACTGGTGCATTTAATGGCCTTGGCCTTCTTAAGCAACTTCATATCAATCACAATTCTCTAGAAATTCTTAAAGAGGACACCTTCCATGGACTGGAAAACCTGGAATTCCTACAAGCAGATAACAATTTCATTACAGTGATTGAACCAAGTGCCTTTAGCAAGCTCAACAGACTTAAGGTGTTAATTTTAAATGACAATGCTATTGAGAGTCTTCCTCCAAACATATTTCGATTTGTTCCTCTAACGCATCTAGATCTTCGTGGAAATCAGTTGCAAACATTGCCTTATGTTGGTTTTTTAGAACATATTGGCCGAATATTGGATCTCCAGTTGGAGGACAATAAATGGGCCTGCAATTGTGACTTATTACAGCTAAAACTTTGGTTGGAAAACATGCCCCCACAGTCTGTAATTGGTGATGTTGTATGCAACAGCCCTCCATTTTTCAAAGGAAGCATACTAAGCCGGCTGAAAAAGGAATCGATTTGCCCCACTCCACCAGTATACGAAGAACACGAGGATCCTTCTGGATCATTACATCTGGCAGTAACCTCTTCAATAAGCGATAGTCGCATGTCAGCCAAGACCACGTCTCTTTTAAAACCACCCACCAAAGCACCAGGTTTAATACCTTATATTACAAAGCCATCCACTCAACTTCCGGGACTCTACTGTCCTATTCCTTGTAATTGCAAAGTACTCTCCCCATCAGGACTTCTAATACACTGTCAAGAGCGCAATATTGAAAGTTTATCAGATCTAAAACCTCCTCCACAAAATCCTAGAAAGCTTATTCTTGCAGGGAATATCATTCATACATTACTGAAGTCTGATTTAGTGGAATACTTCACTTTGGAAATGCTTCACTTGGGAAACAATCGTATTGAGGTCCTTGAAGAAGGGTCATTTATGAATTTAACAAGATTACAAAAGCTTTATCTGAATGGTAACCACCTGACCAAATTGAGTGGAGGTATGTTTCTTGGTCTCCACAATCTTGAGTACTTATATCTTGAATACAATGGTGTTAAGGAAATATTACCTGGAACTTTCAACCCAATGCCTAAACTGAAAGTGCTCTATTTAAACAACAACCTCCTACAAGTTTTACCACCACATATTTTTTCAGGGGTTCCTCTTATGAGGATAAACCTTAAAACAAACCAATTTACTCATCTACCTGTAAGTAATATCTTGGATGACCTTGATTTACTGACCCAGATTGACCTTGAGGACAACCCCTGGGACTGTTCCTGTGACCTGGTTGGATTGCAGCAATGGATACAAAAGTTAAGTAAGAACACAGTGACAGATGAAATCCTCTGCACCTCTCCAGAGCACTTACACAAAAAGGAATTGAAAGCACTCAATAGTGAACTTCTTTGCCCAGGTTTGGTCAATAACCCATACCTGCCAACTCAGACTGGTTACATCATTGTCAATACTCCTACAACCGCAACTACAGCTGATACTATTTTTAAATCACTTACTGATGCTGTACCACTGTCTGTTTTAATACTAGGTCTGCTGATTGTATTCATAACTATTGTGTTCTGTGCTGCAGGGATAGTGGTTCTTGTTCTCCACCGCAGGAGAAGATACAAAAAGAAACACGCAGATGAGCAGATGAGAGACACCAGCCCTGTGCATCTCCAGTATAGCATGTACGGCCATAAGACAACTCACCACACCGCTGAAAGGCCCACAGCATCACTCTATGAGCAGCGCGTGGTGAGCCCCACAGTTCACGTCTATAGGAGCCCATCCTTTGGCCCAAAGCACCTGGAAGAAGAAGAAGAAAGGAATGAGAAAGAGGGAAGTGACGCAAAACATCTCCAAAGAAGTCTTTTAGAACGAGAAAACCACTCCCCACTCACAGGTTCAAATATGAAGTACAAAACCACAGACCAATCCACTGAATTTTTAACCTTCCAGGATGCTAGTTCATTATACAGGAACATATTAGAGAAAGAAAGGGAGCTTCAGCAACTGGGAATCACAGAATACCTAAGGAGGAACATTGCTCAACTTCAGCCTGATATGGAGGTCCATTATCCAGGAGCCCAAGAAGAGTTAAAGCTGATGGAGACATTAATGTACTCAAGGTCAAGGAAGGTATTAGTGGAACAAACTAAAAATGAGTATTTTGAGCTGAAAGCTAATTTACATGCTGAACCTGATTACTTAGAAGTCCTAGAGCAGCAAACATAGAGTTTGAGGGCTTCTGCAGAAATGCTGTGATTCTGTCTTAAGTCCAGACCTTGTATATAAGTGCCTTATATGAATATGTCATCAATCGGAGAACTTAAGCACAGCAGCAATCCTATGGGAAAAGAAAAAGAAACTCAGGGATCACTGGGAGAAGCCATTGCATTGTCTTCAGGCAATTTTGTCTATCCCCAATAAAATAAATCCTTGCATGCAAATCATTCAAGGATTACATTAATATTTTCCCATATAAGTAAAGCGTTTCATAGATGTCCTCTTGCACATCTAAAAGGGTTCAATATTCAACCCTTAATTTCTTGAGTTATATTACCCATGGATTAAACAGAATTGGATTTTTGTCATTTAAAAACTATAACAGTAAATGTAGTTATAATATGTAAAAAATGTTTGTTTATAAAACCATTAAATGTACTTACAAAAGTGTAAATTGTTAGATACACCAACTTTTCTTGCAATAAAGGCAAAACGAACTGGAACTTTAAAATTAACAAATAGTCACAGAAAAGAAAAAATGTAAAGTTGAATTACATAGAGTATGAGTGGCTCAAAACTTTGAAACTTCGAGAATTAAAAAATGCCACTGATTGCTTTCTGAATTTAAAAATAAGAATGATTAACAGTTCAGGTGGAATGAGGAAGAAAACATTTTGGTTTTTCTGCACATTTTGTGTGGACAATCTTCTTGTTAATGCTGCTGTGAGCTAAGGTATGTCATTTGTGCTCAAAGTTTAATTCTTACTCTTGGGATATTTTGAAAATGCTACTGATATTCAACTGTAAATATGATTAGTGCATCTATTAAGTTTGGATTCTTTCATAGCATTAATCCTTTGTAAATTTGAATACCAAGATAGAAATATGTTTCTTGTGGCAAGTAATAATTCACTGGTGTAAAAAAAATAGGAAAATTATTTTATTGATGTACACTGATAGATGCCATAAATGAGTAGCAAAAGGCACATCTAAGGGTAAGTGGTTTAAGTTGCCTCAAGAGTGGGACAATGTAGCTTTATTTTACAAGAAAGTATAGCTAGATTTTTATGAACTATTTATTCTGTACAGTTTTGTATATTTTTGGTTCACAAAGGTAATTATTCTTGGGTGCCTTTCAAGAAAATTAAAAGTACTGCTCACTACAATAAAACTAAAATGAAAACCCTTTTTTAACATGTGCTTTCTTCAATTAGTCTGATCTGTAATTCAGTCCAGTCAGGATTAACACATGCACATTCATGCAGGCACTCAGGCACAAACACCCAAAACAAGATTTCTATTTATTGTCACCCACACAGAGCATTTTCTTTCCATGTGTGAAAAGGCCTTTCAGTGTCACAATGTGATTGTCATGGAGCCCAACTAAATGGCCCATAATTTTGCCTTTCTGGCAAATCATTTTTCTACTTAATACAAGTAGAAACGATTTAATTTTCTTCTTTCTGGTTACAGAATCAATTATACAGAAAATTTTCACAAGGCAAACTATAATTAATCAAGGTATTTTAGTTCTGTGGTATTCACCATTCAGATGCATGCACAGGGTTAGGAAGGAATATATTTTCTATTAGGAAGGAATTTAATTTACTTTATACTATTTTAGTGATTCATGAATGTTCTATTAAATGAGTTGGTTTTCAACACTCAACTGTCTGCATGACTAGTTAAATATACTTTCTTTCTCTGACTATGAATGAGAAGACTTCCCTTTTAATAAAAGCAGCAGGAGCCCGTGTGGCATAGTATGAAGAACAGTTATGGGTCTATTATGACATCATATCACTAGGTTTCTAAAAAAATCATTGCATATACTAATATAAAGCAATAGCAAATTGTGTATTAATAATTAAGAGATTAATTGAAAATCTACATTTCTTCATTAACCTTTAAGGTTGGAAATCAAAAAAATGAGAAATCTTTATTTATTTATTTTTTAGGGGGGAAATCTTTTCTAAATTAACACTTACTAAACGGAAATCTACGTTGGTATATAATACTTTCTATGTTTATCCACTGAAAGTACTTAGCACAGTAATGAACAGTAAACCCTCCAAGGCATTAATTTAAATGTTACATTCTAAAAAAAAGAACAAAGCAAGAGCAGCATTCATGTTACTGCACTTCTGCTCAGTAGAGTATCTGCAAGTATTTCCTGATTCCAATCAAGTGCAGAGAAGTATCCGACCTCACTTGCCTGCAGGATCTTTGGAACGGATCCAGGAATGCAGACAGAGACATATCCTGAGGAACATTCTTCTCAGTGAGGTAAACATTTTTTTTTTAAATCTTTATTGTTAATTGCCAAAAGTAATAATATTCACTCAACTTAAAAATCAAAGACAGAACAAAACTGTCTATGGTGTTATGTAAATATATCTTTCAAATTAGGTACAACCCCTAATTATGTAACATCAACCTTGTATGCTGTTACAAAAAATCTTAACGAACTTATCTGTCAACCAAATAAAACCCTATGGAGTTTGGATATTATTTACAATGATGCAGAAATAATTACAGTTTCCAAGGAGTATCAGATTTTTAAAGCTTAGCTGTTTCATTCATGATAGAACCTTTCTTATGTAATTTGTTTCCCTACTACAAGTAGTTGAGAGGTGGAAACTCCCGTGATGATCTTTAATTCTTAACAGGTCTTGTGACATGATAATCACTCAGAACTTTGGTTATTTTACCTGTATTTCCTATTCTTCTCCCTGCCCCCTCACCTACAGAATAATTTTTATTATATTGCCTGGTTTATTACCTACAAGGCTAAAGTCTCTTTCTGCAATTAATTGTTAGATTCAAAATCCCAAATCATAATTCAGTATGCTCAGACATTTACAAATACCTGGGCTTTCTTAAAATAGACTTTTCATCACTCGAGTTTTTTTTTTTTTAAGTTAAACAAACATTAGTCTCTGTTCACAATACATGAGGGCAACTTTTCACTCATGTCTGAATCTTGGATGTTTGTAGTATCATGGTAGTAATATATAATCATACTGGATCAAATCTTTTTGATTGTCAATCTGTTATACACAAATTGTATGAATCTGTATTTAATGAATTATTTTCACTCAATTACCATTAAAATATTTACTGGGAATTGAAGAGTGTTCTTCAAATATCTTCCATTGATCTCCATACTAGGATGATAATCTTATAACTTATGAAAAAAAGGAATACATCAATAACTCTTATTCTCCCTCTTGAATCAATCTTAAACCACAGAGGAACATTTTTCCTTCCTAATCAAATAATAACTAAATGGAAGGATCATCTTAGTGGCCTTTAAGCTGCCTGATCCAATTACTTTAAAAAGCTTAAATTTTAAACCAGGATTGAAAAAAGTGATATGGCTATCCCTTGGTCATTAAAATGCATATTTTTATATACTGGTGTATATATTTATGTATATGTAAATAATTATACATTTATATATGCGTGCTATGAATGTTTAAGTCCCTTCAGTCATGTTCAACTTTGTAAAAGAATAGTAGTAAACACATTGCAAAGTTGTTGGACAATAAACTGTTTTCTTTAACATAAGCAAACACATATCAAAGGGAAGATCACACTATTTCTCATTTATAAGACTTTCCACATAATTATTTTTGGCAGAAGCTGTTCTCTACATAAAAAGAGTTATGCATGTGCAGAAAATGCTGACCATTTAGAAAAAGAAGTTTGGATCTCCTGGTAATAGGGAAATGGTTTTTAAATTAATTTAAGGATTCTTCTATTTCTGTTCCCTGAACACTTTTATGATTCAAATATAAGTGGCCACAATTTTCTTCTTGAGAAGGTGGGATATCATAAATGGATACTATTTTATAATATGAAAGGAGACAATTACAAGAAGTGAAAGTGTTAGTCAGCCTATCGTGTCCAACTCTTTGCAACCATGGACTGTAGCCCACCAGGCTTCTCTGTTCATGCCCTTCTCCAGGGGATCTTCCTGACCCAAAGATCAAACCCAGGCCTCCCGCATTGCAGGGAGATTGTTTACTGTTTGAGCTACCCTGGAAGCCCAATTACAAGAAATCACCCGATATCTGGGCAGCCAAGCCAAGAATGATCTCTTTGATGAAGAGAAGACAAGTGATTAAAAATATAGTTATCTCTTTGTGCCTTTTCAATTCCATACAAACTGAAATACAGATATTTGTCCAAATATTCCCTGAGATTTATAACGACAATAAATATAGAACTGTTATTATCAACTTATAAAATATAACTATATCATTAAAATTACATTCTTTAACAAATTTCTGTCTTATATGGAAATAAATCCCATTATTTCTTTTATAGAACA
Organism: Dama dama; assembly: GCF_033118175.1. Taxonomy (NCBI): domain Eukaryota; kingdom Metazoa; phylum Chordata; class Mammalia; order Artiodactyla; family Cervidae; genus Dama; species Dama dama. The sequence goes on along the minus strand of NC_083710.1, from coordinate 62,383,728 downwards.
CACCTATCTTTTTTAAAACTGAACTTATTTATTGCACACACATCTATTCTTATGTATATGGAAAAGAGGAGATGGTCAGATGTAGCTGCACTGAAAGTATAGACAGACAAATACTGCCCTGTTAGTGTGAATGTTCTTCAGTAGATTAGTGAATAAAAATGGAAACAATTCAAAACAAACTGCACACACATACACACATGATGCATTTCCAAGTAAAATGATTTAAAATCACAAACTTGAAGTAGAGAACTTTTAAATTCAGAAATTTGAAACATGGAAAGCAGAAAACCTGATGTTCCACAAGTAAGTATTGCCTCTTACATCATGAAGGCACTACCAGTAAGAAAATTACCAGTAAATGAGTATGGTATATTGAGTTAATTTTTTCATATAAAATCTCCAGGTATTTAATTGTCATGTCATCATATTTGATGGTATAAAGTTCTTGAACAAGTATTATATACAAAATGAATCATTCTGTTGCCAAGATGAACATGCTCAATTTTAAATTTGCGGTGTTATCAGTGATAATTTTATAATTAGTGAGTGGATGTTAAATGTATTTCTATCCTTTTACTTGGTATTATGACTACTCTAAAGATACATAAGTCTCCATTACTATGTTTTCATGACTCATACTGTTAAAAGTTAATATATTGACATATGGTAGTATCTGAAAAGGAACAATGAAATTCAGAGGAATGATGACTGTAGAAGCATAAGATCAGTTTAAACGCTATACACGATTTCCTCAATGAAGGCTTTCATGGACATGTCATGGGCCTATTCCTAGAATTCTAAAGTATTTTGGTTCAGGAAATATATATTTGAAGACATTTTATTATGATGCAGGAAACACAACTCCATGTATCAGCACATCATAAATATCTATAGTTTATCTAATGTTTTCATTTTACAAATAGAGGATTTAAAATTTTGCCTTACATTATTTACAGGCTTTACAGAATCACAGAAATGTATGTCTTCCCTAAGCACATTTTTTTGTTCCTGGGTTTAGGTAGGGTACACTTAACATTTCATGGAAGAAATGATGTAAGTTTGAGTAATTTTAGACATGGGTTACATAATTCTAAATTATTCAAAATGTTATAAAAGCACATTGAAGATACAGCTAGAAAATTACTGAATACTCATTGGAGTACTGGACAACACTAATAACTGGACAACACAAACATATGGCAGGCAGAAACTCATTACATAGATTACTTTTAAATTCAGAATTACTACTAATGTTCATCATCTTTTCAAATATAATTTATTAAGCATTTAATTTCTGTCATATTTCTGAGAATCAAGCATTTGACAGAATAACACAAAATATATAGTTCTCATGATATTTCATTGATTTAAAACTTTAAGTCCTGTACAAACATTATGTAATTTAAGTGTTGTTAGAGATTATGGTATCAGATATTTTCACTATTTCCTTTTTTAAGACCTCTACCTGAATTAACTACATCTACCTGCATGCATGTTAAGTCTCTTCAATTGTATTCGACTACTTGCAACACTATGGACTATAGACCCCTAGGCTCTTCTATCCATAGGATTCTCCAGGCAAGAATACTGGAGTGGGGTTGCCATGCCTTCCTCCAGGGGAATCTTCCCCACACAGGGATCAAACCCGTGTCTCTTATGTCACCTGCATTGGCAAGTGGGTTCTTTACCACTAGCACTTTATGATAAAGATCATTATTTCAAAGAATTCATCATCTGAATCCTACAAAAATAGCTTTATAATACTAAGGATTATACTTTTCTTTTTAAGTAAATTTTCCTTAAAGCAGTTTTAAGTTCAGATCCAAAAATGCAGAGTTCCCATATACCCACTGATCCCACAAAAGCCAGCCACCACCACTGTAAACATTTTCTATCAGAGTGGTACAGTTATTATAATTGATTAATCTACATTAAACATTTTTATCACCCAAACACCACAGTTTACATTAGGATTCCCTGTAGATGGTGTACATCCTATGAGTTCTGAGAAATGTACAGTGATATATAGTCACTATTATGGTATCCTACAGCATGTTTTCATTCCCATATAAATCCTCTGGGCTCTATCTGTTCCTCTCTCTCTGGCAACAACTGATCTTTTAACTACTTTCAGAATTTTGCCTTTTCCAGAGTTTCATATAGTTGAAATCATACAGTATGTATCCTTTCTAGATGGATTTCTTTCATGTAGTAATATGTATTTAAAACTCTTTCATACTTTTTCATGGCTTGATTCCTCATTTCTTTTTTTTTTTTTTCTAATTTATGTTTTTATTGAAGGAGAATGCTTTAGAGAATTTTGCTGTTTCTCATTTCTTTATAGCACTTAATAACACTCAATTGTCTGGATGTATTGCAGTTTATTTACCCATTCACCTACTGAAGGACATTATGGTTGCTTCCAAGTTTGGGAAATTGTGAATAAAAAAGTTATAAACATCTGTGCACAGGGTTTCATATAGACAGAGGTTTCTGACTCATTTGTTAGTTGCTCAGTTATGTCCAACTCTTTGCAAATCCACGGACTGTAGCCTCTGTCCGTGACATTCTTCAGGCAAGAAAACTGGAATGGATTACCATTCCCTTCTCTAGATATTCCCGACCCAGGGATCAAACTCGAATCTCTTAGATCTCCTGCACTGGAATGTAGGTCCTTTAACCACTAGTGCCACCTTTGACTCATTTGGGTAATACTAAAGAGGATAAATCTCAGACCATAAGAGTGTGTGTAGCTTTGTAATACCGAACTGTCTTCCAAATGGCTGTACCACTTTGGAGTCCCTCCAGCAAGGAATAGGAATTTCTGTCACTCCCCATCCTCACCAGCATAAATTGTTAGTGTTCCAGATTTTAGGAATTCTAATATATGTGTAGTGGTATCTCACTGTTGTTTTAATTTACATTCCGAGTGACATATGATTTCCACCACCTTTTCATGTGCTATTTTACCATCTGTATATCTTCCTTAATGAGGTGTTTGTTAAGATTTTCAGCCCCTTTCTTTTTAATCATGTGGTCTGTTTCGTTATTGAATGTTAAAGAGTTCTTTTGTGTTTTGGATAACAGATGCTTATCAAATGTATCAAATAGTTTTCCTAGTCAATGGCTTGTTTTCTCACTCTTTTGACAGTGTAGTTTACAGAGCATACATTTTTAATTTCAATGAAATCCAGTTTCTTACTTCTTTTACAGATTATGCCTTTCATGGTATCTATGAAATCATTACCATATTCAAGGTCACCTAGATTTTCTCCCACATTACCTAAGAGTTTTTGTTTTACATATTATATCAAGGCCCATGATCCATTTCCATTTTGAGTAAATTTCTGTGAAAGATATAAGGCTTGAATTCAGATTTTTTTTTTTTTTTTGGCACACAAATGCTCACTTGTTGAAATAACAATATCTGGGTTTTTAATACCACACAAAATTTAAAATGGATTGTTGCATTATTTATAATTTATTTTAGTCTTTATATTTAACCCTTGAGTGCTATTAACATGACATGTTACCTCATGTTTAAGAGAAAATAATATATGAGAGAAAAATATCAGATTCTAAAGGTTAGTATCACTGGGTCTGAACTTCCTATAGCTACAAGAGTATTCAATATGAATGTAAAAGAGTGAGTTTAGCAAGATTCTTCTTAGCACTGTCCTTTATAAGGGCTGTATTACACCTGGGAGTTTACATAAATGATAAAGATAGCTATGGTTTAGTGTTTGCCAACCAAACATCTATACCTAGTAGCAGGTGCTCATATATACTCAGTTGAATCCTCATATTTAACCTGCAAGTAACAGTATTATCCTTATTTTACCTATAAAGCCAATGAACCTCAGAATGTTAAATTGCTCAGAACCACACACACAGTAGTGGTCAAGTTCAGATTTCTCTTACTTGAAAAATTCCTGCTTCTACCATCTTATCATGCTTCATCTCATAAATTTATAAACATTTTAAAATGTGATTACCAGTTCAGTTGGCTGAGGCAAATACTACATTGTTCACAGCTGCAAACATTGTACTCGTTCAGCACACTTATTATTTTAGTGTTGAATGTTTATTTAGCTTCTAATCATACCATAAGCCTATCATCAATATAAATATAACCTTTGGTCTTCTGAGGTCTGAAGTCTCCATATGTTTGTTTACATTTCAACTTCAAAATAAATGTATTGGGAAGTACGTGTATTTCAAACACTAGTGAAGTGTTTCAACAATGAATCTACATTATCCGAATACAAACTTTCATCATCATGTTAATGACACAGATGAGAACACAGAAAAAAAATTTGCCTAATTATTAATTTGACCATATAGGTAATTAATAACAAAAAAACTAGCTTCAGAATGCAAAGCTTGGTTTTCATTTGTAATATGTATTTCCTAATGCCTTTTGGATTTCTTTTTGATTTCATAATTTGATCTACATAATAATGTTGTGAATTAGGAAGTGTTACTATTCCCATTTGCAGACTAGGAATGGAAACAAAAACTCACACATTTGGAAATTGGTAGATCCTAGATTCGCCTGAGATTTTCTGAGCCCCAGAATCTACGCTCTTAAATGAAAATGGTTTACTAACTCCTAATAACAATAAGAAATTGGTAAAAGTAATACAGCTCTTAGAAAGAAATATAATTTAGATCAGTTGGGTAACTTCCCCCAACAAATCATATAAAACAATAGAATTCAAATGGAACAAATTAAATGTATTTTTAATAACAGTCATTTGGCTTCCATATCCTTATCGTAAAAAGTAAAGCAAAATATTTTGATTTATATTTTAATATAGATAATATTTAAACATATATTTTAACATTAATATTATATGTTAACATACATATTTAACATGAAATATTTTATATAACATACAAACTATATTTTAACATACATGTAAATAACAATATAGTCTACTTGTTTAATAATTTCCATATAATTTAAACTAAAACTATATCTACCATTGTGAAGAAATACTGTCATGAATATTGTGAAAGACTGAATAGTGTCCTCCAAAATTCATGTCCACCTAGAACATCAGATTATGACTGTATTTGGGAACAGAATTTTTGCTGGGGTAATTGGTTGAGTTCATACTGAATTTTAGGGTAAATTCTAAATCTAGGAACAAGTTTTCTTACAATAAGGCTGTGCACAGATATACAGAGCACACACACAAAAAAACACTATGTGACTGCAGAAGCAAGAAAGTGCAGTGATGCATGCGTCTACTATCCATGAAACCCGATTGCTGGCCACCACCAGAAGCTGCAACAGTCTAGGAAAGACTATGTTGACCACATGAGTAAAGCATTGTACATATGGATCATTGAAAGTACAACATAGTTGCTTTCAAATTTCAGTTTTTAATAATATATTGCAAGAAATTAGTTTTGAGTCTTGCCTAATGTTGTCTCTCTATGGTTCACTGACTTTGAGATACATAGGAAGTATATAAGTAGAAAACACAAATTTCTGAGTTGCAAATACAGAAAAAGAAATATTTTAGAAGTTTAAATTTTCCTCCCAAGTCCACTGAAATAAAATACTGAATAATAAGGAACTAGAGCTGACTTTTCAGATGACTTTCTAAAAGCTATGCATTTTCTGAATTATCTGATATAGAGTCACTGTAAACAATTTTAAAATAACACACATTTAAATAAAATTCTGTACCATCATCAACCATGCATCAACAGGGTTCAGTATTAAATATATCTCTAAGAAATGTACTGTTACTTACAATATTCTGACAGACACATAAAAATACACAAAGTTTGGAAGGAAAATTGAAAAAAAAATATAATTAGTCTTTCCTTTTTTATTCAGAAGGAAAAGACAACATAATTTTTCAACTTATGAATTTAAATTAGTGAATGCCTTTTAAATGATGTGTTAAGTACAATTTTGTATCTTTTAGTTTCAGCTGGAATCATACAGTAAATATGTTTATGATTCATCTCTTTTGTCTATATTCAGATAGAAACCAGGCAATATATTCACAATTTGGAAGGAATATGAGAAATATATGAGAGTAGTATGAGAAAAAATGTCACATCTCAGGAGTGCTAAATGTAGTTAATTAGGAAGGTATGTGCTCCCCAACAGAAAAAGTACCTGCACTAGTGCTGTGTGCCATTGATGCACATAATACCAAAATGCCTGGACATAACCAATTTCTAAATCACAGAAAATTATTTTCTTCCCAGCTTTCATAATGGGTTACATAATCATGGAAAAAGAATTCAACAAAATAAGGAATGTAGTATCACAGTGCCAGTGTTGGGTAAAATGTTAAGTTTCAGCACTTCGAGGAAAGAATTATTACAAAATGAAGCAACTAGCAATAATGCGCATGCATGTATGTGTTAACGTATGGTGGTGGTGGTTTAGTCGTTAAGTCATGTCCGATTCTTGCGACCCCAAGGACTGTAGCCTGCCAGGCTACTCTGTCCATGAGATTATCCAAGCAAGAATACTGGAGTGGGTTGCCATTTCCTTCTCCAGGGAATCTTCCCGACCCAGGAATCGAACCTGGGTCTCCTGCATAGCACACAGATTCTTTCCCAACTGAGCTACAAGGGAGGTCTACAAGTGTTAAAAGACAAGTAAAATAATAAAATAATAAATTTTCAAAATTTTATTTATGCAGTTCACAGGTCCAAAAACAGATTACCATGGGTGCCTAAAGAATTCAGGATGAGGTAATGTTCAAATCCATATCTCATAACATATCTGGATGTGATTAGACTTCAGTTTTACTACAGGGTCATAGTTCACCAAACCATTTCCTGTTGCCTTTGTCAAAATTAATACTGCCTTTTCTCTACTGATACTACTCTTCTCTGCAAAATTCCAGATTTAAAGGGGTACATTATATCTGAGTTTCTTTAGCTGATTCTTTTCCTCTGTAATACATTTTTTTTTTAACCCTAGAGGAACAGAATTCTAAAGGAAAATAATTACAAATGACCTCGACCTTTTCACTTGAAAATTAACTTCTCTGATTATCAGTCTTTTTGCTTTGGCCTTTAGTAAAATAATGATGCAATGACACATAATTGTGTAATTAGTATTAAAGTCAAAGGAAAGATGAATTGATATAGGACCAGTGTTTCACTATGGGGTATTTAGTCCTTTCAAAAGCATGTTACCCTTTCCTCTAGTGCATGAGTCACACATAGTTACAGCAATAAAACATCAAACAGAATAAAAATAAAAGCATTTAATTGTTGGAGCTCTCAAAAATTGTAAAAGACTCAACTTTTTGTGACTCAGTTACAAGAAGAAAGGTTATTAACTGATATGTGAAGATATGTGTGGCTCTTGTTTGAAGAACAATTATTGTTTAGAAAGATTAGATGGATACAGTGCGAGTTTTAGCTGGGAAGAAACTTATGTATGTAATTCAAAGAGGCTGCAGATTCTGAAGGATACTTCATTTGTCTGTTATGACAATACTAATTAAAGATTAGAAAATTAAAAATATAAAATAGAGAACAATTTATTGTTTATATTATACAGAAAGCCTCAGAAAAAATGATGAGTGGATTATTTGCAGTCAATTTTATGGAATTCTAGAGATTTTTAAATTATCTTTTCAAAAAGTCATTATTTGGAACAAAACTGTAATTCACTGGATGTTTAAATTGTATAATATAAGGAGGCTAACAATTGATAGTAAGTGATCAGTAGAATAAAAGGAATTATCAATCTTTCATTATTTTGACAAGAAATAACATTTTTGCACTAGTGAATTTATTCCCTCAGACTTAATTTTAGTGCACAGCATCAGTTTTCTAAACAAAGACAAAAACTTAGCTGCTAATAAAACTGTCATTGACTGTTATGTTTGATCTTCTCTTATCCAGAGTCGAATATGTTATAAAGATAAAAGAAGGTTGGCAAGAAAGAAAGTATAAACATAGAGATAATTAGCCAGTGAAGATTTTCAAGTGAATCGTACTTTTTCTAAATAGTTTTGTCAAGATATCTGGTTAGTTTAAGAAAACTGTATCTAGAAATACTGAGTGGTGACAGGCAAATTGTATATTTATCCAAGGACAATTAATATTTACAAAACAAAGAAACACATTTCTTGTACAAGAAAACACTGTATCCCTACAAAATTTATACTGAAAATAGTATTACAAATTTTCATAAAATAGCAAAGAACATTCTAATCTAATATTAAAAATATTAAAATTATACCTCATAATTATACCTTATAAAGAAACTGCCATTTTGACTATAACCACTGCTGTGATTAAAAACACAAGATTTAGCCTTTGCGTTCTCTCTCCCTCTCCCAACATGGCGTCCTCAGGAATAAAGAAGAATAAGAAGGGGAAGACAGTCTCCCTAACAGACTTTCTGGCTGAGGATGGAGGGGCTGGTGGAGGCAGCACCTGTGGCCCCAAGCCAGTCAGCTGGGCTGATGAAACAGACGATGTGAAAGGGGATGTTTCAAACCACTTGGCATAGTAATGATGATGATGTGTATCGAGCACCTCCAATTGACCGTTCCATCCTGCCCACTGCTCCACGGGCTGCTCCGGAACCCAATATTGACTGGAGCCGTCTTCCCAAATCTCCACCCTACACTACTTTTCTAGGGAACCTGCCCTATGATGTGACAGAAGACTCCATTAAGGAATTCTTTAGAGGATTAAATATCAGTGCCGTGCATTTACCGTGTGAACCCAGCAATCCTGAGAGGTTAAAAGGTTTTGGTTATGCTGAGTTTGAGGACCTGGATTCCTTGCTCAGCGCCCTGAGCCTCGACGAAGAGTCTCTAGATAACAGGAGAATTTGAGTGGATGTTGCTGATCAAGCACAGGCTAAAGACAGGGATGATCGTTCATCTGGCAGAGATGGAAATCATGATTCTGACAAAACAGATACAGACTGGAGGGCCCGTCCTGCTGCAGACAGCTTTGATGACTACCCACCTAGAAGGGGTGATGATAGCTTTGGAGACAAGTATCGAGATCGTTACGATTCAGACCGATATTGTGATGGGTATCGGGACAATCACCGTGATGGCCCACGCTGGGACATGGATCGATACACTATGATGACCCAGGTGACAGAGACTATGACAGAGGCTACGATTCCAGGATAGGCAGTGGCAGAAGAGCATTCGGTAGCGGGTACGGTAGGGATGACGACTAAAGAAGAGGCGGGGACCGCTACGACGACAGATACGACAGATGAGATGACCCGTCCTGGAGCTCCAGAGATGATTACTCTCGGGACGATCATAGGCGGGATGATAGAGGTCCCCCCCAAAGACCCAAACTGAACCTAAAGCCTCGGAGTACTCCTAAGGAAGATGATTGTTCCGCTAGCACCTCCCAGTCCAGTCCTACAGCCTCTATCTTGGGAGGGGCAAAGCTGCTAGAGAAGGAGAAATAGAAGAGAGGCTACAGAAGGAACAAGCGAAACTGCAGCGTCAGCTGGATGAGCCAAAACTAGAACGACGGCCTCGGGAGAAACACCCAAGCTGGCGAAGTGAAGAAACTCAGGAAAGGGAACGATCGAGGACAGGGAGTGAGTGATCACAGACTGGGACCTCAGCCACATCTGGCAGAAATAAGTCTGACCAGGATGCACGAAGAGAGAGTGAGAAGTCTCTAGAAAATGAAACACCCAATAAAGAGGAAGACTGTCAGTCTCCAACTTCTAAGCCCCGCAAACCTGAACAGCCTCTAAAGGTAATGCCAGCCCCTCCACCAAAGGAGCATGCTTGGGTGAAGCGAAGTTCTAACCCTCCTGCTCGATCTCAGAGCTCAGACACAGAGCAGCAGTCCCTACAAGTGGTGGAGGGAAAGCAGTTCCAGCTCAACCATCTGAGGAGGGATCAGCAAGGAAAGATGAAAATAAAGCAGATGGGGTGAGTGCCCCAAAAGGCCAAAGTGGGAACTCCAGCCGTGGTCTGGGAGATGGAGGAAACAAAGACCACTGGAAGGCGTCAGACAGAAAAGATGGCAAAAGGGATCACGACTCCAGATCTGCACCTGAGCCAAAGAAAGCTGAAGAAAATCCAGCCTCAAAGTTCAGTTCTGCAAGCAAGCATGCTGCTCTCCCCACTGATGGTGAAAATGAAAATGAGGGAGATTACACCTAATAGACCTCTGCATTCTGTGCTTTCTCCTAGTCTCTCTCCACCCTGGAACATTCAAGGGCAAATCAAACCTCTATCCAGACAAGACAAAATAAAACTCACCATCTCTTGAAAAAAAAAAAAAAAAAGATTTAAAACATCTTTATTCTATTTAATTTTGAAATCAAAGCAAAACTCTTAAGTAACATATACATTTAGTGCAAACTAATTTATCTCACATTTCACTTAAGTGACACTTTCCTCACTCACTATTAGATTGCTATTATACTTGTCTAGGCAAGATTTTTCATTTCTGTTTCACTATTAAAGATGCTGTCTGATCAACAGTGACTGAGGTATTGAGCACTTAAGAATGTGTACTTGGGATGGTGTCAAATGGTTATAGCACCACTACTGGTAATAACATTTAAGTGGATGACTGTGCATTTACTCACTTCTTGAGATATTCCTCACATATAATATTGAAGCTATTCTCTCCTGGGTACCTGGAACTCTATGCATCCAATGTGAGTGAAAAGAAAGCCTGGGCGAGGCTGCTAGGAAGACTTAATGATGGCCAAGTCATCATCCCAGCAAGAGTTGGGCTTCCTGACCTGGATTTCAACATCAACTTACATTCAATTCCTTTTAACCTAGAATGATCTGGGTTCTATTAAAAACCTAGGATCCTTCTAATATATCTTCAGATCATGACTAAACTGAGATAATAAATGCAATGCAACAATGTTTCAAATGGAACATGTCTTTACACAGCAGTAAGGCCAGTTGATCATAGAATATACTTAGTTAAAAAATTTCTGGAAATCAGAAGAGTATTTAATGAAACAGAATTTATTTTTATATAGGCATTTACCGACACTGAAGTATATCCAAGAGTATGGCAGTCTGCTTTAAAAGCGTAATTTAAGTATACTAGTTCAACAAGTCCTATTCACTTTACTGAGTGCAAATTATAGGTTGAGGCATTAGCAGGTATAAAATGTTTACAAGATAATAAGGTTTATTCTTCCAATAGCATTTCATTTTATAAGAGAGACTTAGTACACCATCCAAAATATATAACTAGCTATGATCAATTTTACATGAGCAATTAGTCTTTATTGTCTTTCAAAACTTCAGGATTCCAAAATTTCCTAATCACTTTTTGATCATTAATAGAAGACTGAAAATTAGAATACATATGTTTAAGCAGTCATTCAATCTTTTCCACATTTCTCAAAATTTAAATTAATAATTTAAACAGATTAATGAATAACATTAAATTATAAGAAACTCAGAAGGTAATTCCTCTCAAATTTCAATATTCTGGTTACTCCCTCTCTGCCATTTTTTGTTTAGCCAAAATGGACTATAGAAATTTTACTGAACATTTGGTGCAGATTCTAATATTATATCTTTGGTTTATATGATTCCTTCTGTTTCTAAAACTCTCAGCCCACGACCTCACTTCCCAATACCCTCAATAATCTTCATTAGACACCATTAAAATACATTACCTTATATAGTTGTTTATCTTTCTTGTCATTTTCCAACCTCTGTGTGTCTAGATTGCAAAGTCTTTGATGTCGAGAGGTATATTTTACACTTCTCAATGTTCCCACATTTAACAGAGGAGTATATACATGGTAGGAACTCAAATATATATTCATAATTAGGTAACTTTTGTTCTTTGTCAAACTTCATCAACTGTTTAAGAAAACTTTTTTCTTTGGAACATCATCACTGTTGAAAATCTATAATCTAAATATTCTTTATTCACTGAGTCCACGTTTCCTAATTTACTAGGAAATATTAATTTGATACTACTACTGACACTTTGCAAAAAGTGATAGTAATAGAAATTTGCTCCTGTTACCATGCATATTCTCTATTTCAAAACCTAATTATTGGACAATTGTAAATATTCTCTGGGAATGTTTAATTAGTTCATTAAAAATTATTATAGAGAGAACACAACATGAAATTTACCCTCTTCACAGATTAACTATTATACAATACTGTTAACTATAAGCAAAATATTGTATGACAGATCTCTAGGACTTATCCATCTTCTTTAACTAAAACACTATACCTCTTGATTAGCATCTCCCAATTTTCCCCTCCGTCCACCCCCTAGCAGCCACCATTCCGCTCTCTGCTTTGTTTCTATTAGTTTGACTGTTTCAGAAACCTCATATAAATGTAATCATGGAGCACTTGTCTTTCTGTGACTGGCTTATTTCACTTATCATAATATACTCATGATTCATCCATGTTGTAGTGCATTGCATGATTTACTTTTTTAAAAACTGAAGAATATTCCATTGTGCATGTGTATCGTGTTTCCTTTTGCCCTTTCTTGTGTCATGGACAGTTAGGCTGCTTCCACATCTTGACCATTATGAACAGTGCTTCAATGAATATGGAGGCACTAATATTTTTTCCAAAATCCTGATTTCAATACTTCTGGATAAATGTCCAAAAGTGGGATTTCTGAAATATATGGGACTCCATGTTTAGTTTTTGAGAAACTTGTATATTAGTGGTAGGAATACTATATATCCAGATTCTATATATATATATATATATATATATATATGTGTGTGTATGTAAATTGAACACTTTATCTTACATCATACAAGGAAATCAATGTGTAACAAATTAAAAACATTAAGGTAAGTCCTGGAACTGTAGGACTCCTAGAAGAATATATAGTATAAAAGCTATATGCATTGGTATTTGCAATGATTTCATAGTATTAATGCCAAAAGCACAGGGAACAAAAGCAAAAATAGACAAGTTCCTTTTTAATCAAACTAGAAAGCTTCTGCAAGCAAAGGAAACAAATGCAAAGACAACCCATGGAATGGGAGAAAATAGTTGCAAATCATACATCTGATAAGGGGTTAATTTCAAAACTATGTAAGGAAAGAACTTGATTTAAAAATGGGCTAAGGACTTGGATACACATTTCTCCAAAGAAGATGTACAAATGGCCAACCCATACAGGAAAGTGTGCTCAAAATCACAAATCAGCAAGGAAATGCAAATTACAAACCACTATGAGCTATCGGCTCAAACTTGTCTTAATGGCAATCATCAAAAAGAAAAAAATAGCAAAGGTTACAAGAGTTGATGAAGACACTGAGAAATTCAAACATATCACTACTGATGGACATTTACAATGATAAAGCCATTTACAGAAAACTAAGCTACCTTACCTAAACATTATAGTACCTTGATTATGGTGATTTAAGACCACCTGATGAGAAGAACTGACTCACTGAAAAAGACCTTGATGCTGGGAAAGATTGAAGGCAGGAGGAGAAGGGGACAACAGAGGATGGGATGGTTGGATGGCATCACCGAATCAATGGACATGAGTTTGAGCAAGCTCTGGGAGTTGGTGATACAAACACATACACCAATTTGTATCTGTTAAATTTGTGCAGTCCATGGGGTTGCAAAGAGTCAGGCACGACTGAGAGACTGACTTGAAGACAATAGGTGGTACTGATGGTAAAGAACCCACCTGCCAATATAGGAGATGTAAGAGACACGCGTCTGATTCCTAGGTTGGGAAGATCCCCAAGAGGAGGGCATGGCAACTTACTCCAGTATTCTTGCCCATAGAATCCCATGGACAGAGGAGCCTGTTTGGCTACAGTCCATATGTTTGCAAAGACTCGGGCATGACTGAAGTGACTTAGCATACACATACACACAAGACACCAGAAAACAAAATTACCTGTAATTTTACTCCTTTCCATAAAATTCTTATGTTGTGTGAGGATGGTGACTTACTGTCTAGATTTTAGAATAGAATTGTCTATTTGGTAAATTGATTAAAAATAGTGATGCATTTGTTATTAAAAAGTTGACAAATCAAATTTATTCTATTATATTCTGGTCATATTATAGCATTTATCTTCCCATGTTAAAAACATTAAGGGCTTTATTAGCATACTAGCTTCAAATTATTATGAGAGCTTGCTAAAGATCATAGAAAGTGTTTCTGAAGATAGCAATCACATCCAGGATTGTTTTATTTATAAACTAGTTTTGTAGAAACTACAAAATAATCTAAAGATACAAAGTAAGAAAATGTTGGGAAAGTGGTTTAATTGAAGTTCTTGTTAAATGTTTGATTTGGATTTGCCAAACTGAACAAAGAAGTCAGTGGAAAAATGCAGTTTAAGCAGATCAACTCCAATACTTTGGCCACCTCATGCGAAGAGTTGACTCGTTGGAAAAGACCCTGATGCTGGGAGGGATTGGGGGCAGGAGGAGAAGGGGACGACAGAGGATGAGATGGCTGGATGGCATCACCGACTCGATGGGCATGAGTCTGAGTAAATTCCGGGATTTTGTGATGGACAGTGAGGCCTGGCGTGCTGTGATTCATGGGGTCGCAAAGAGTCGGACACAACTGAGCGACTGAACTGAACTGATGCTTTAATTCAGCATTCTATATTTCTGATGGCACACCTGCCCTCCATGCAAAGATGTAAAACATTTAAAATAAAGAAAAATATCCCAGAAATTATTAAAGTTACTATTAAATTAAAGTTACTATTCACTAGTGTGCTAAGATCAGAGTTAGTGAGAGGTCATACAATTACTGACAAAATTTATGGAGACAAAACTGAGAAAAAAAACAAGTTGGAAGAGACTGGAGAAAATGTAGGAAAGGTATTTTTTCAAGTGATCTACAAGCAGTAAACAGAAAATCTAATAAGTTTCAGTCACAATAGTTAAGCCATACATGTAAAGCAAAAGTAATTCACTGTATCTTAAATATTGATATTATAAAAATATTAATACTATATTAAATTTGCTTGCTATTAAATAAAAAAATCATTGCAATATAAATGTCTTTGTTTCTTCTTTTTATTTAGTTATTCTGCACTTGACATTAAAGTTCTAAAAACTATGACTGGAGAATATTTTCATTTATCTCTTAAATTTGTTATAGTTTGTCTTCTTAATGTGTAATGTCTTCAAGGTTATTTTGGATTGATTTGCTTTAGAATACATTGACTATTTTAATTTTCTAACTGGGTCCAAATATTCTGCATATTTCTAAGTGACAAATTATAATAGGCACTTAAGACATATCTTCATTCAATTTTTTGCAGAACACAATGCAGTTGATTTTGTTTGATTGTTCTTAAGTTTTTTAGTAATCATTTGATTTTTTATTTACAGAAGCATCATAAATAATGTGATATGTTTTCAGAAAGAAAATACAAAAGCTTGATAAAGTCACCCGGATTAAAATACATAATTGAAAGACTGTACCTTTCAAATGTCTCAGTCAGTGAATCTAGAAAGATGCTAAAAATGATTGTACTGAATAAATATTATGATCATTATTTTGGATTCATTGAGCATGATGCCTCTCTTTCTGCAATTGATTTGTTTCCTATTAAAGCTGTTTCAATTTCCTTCTTTATGCAAATATCCCATAGTAAAAGCATCATATCTGCTGAACACTCTTGATATTATAGGTTGAAATGGTCTTTGTATTCATCATATCATCATAAGTTATGCTTATGATCCATGCTGACACATGGATATCAGGATATCATTAACACTCCTGATGGGTGATAATGGCTCTAAAGAGAAGCAGAGCTATCTTCTGGTTTTTAAATTAAATTTTCATAGCAGCAGTTCCTTGTCTGTAAACTGTTTTCTTCTTGTAGGGGATCTATTTTCAAGATTTATTTGACTTAATTTTAGTTTGATTTATATTTCATTTGCTTGGCTTTTTATATTTTCTAGTTTTCTTGCTAACTGACAATTCACATCTAGCCCTACTAGTACCTGCTAGTGGCACCATTCATGAGTGATCACTTATGATTTAAATAGGTCAAATATACCTGAGATGCTGGCAGCAGTTAACAAAACTATTAAACGCAATATGTGACATTTCCAAGTTATTTTGGCTCTAACTGGATGTTTCGAGCTAGTAAAAATTTTAATTTCTCAGTTAAAACTCTAAAATCTATACCTTTTCGTGTCTTTTAAAATATATTTGCCTAAAAAGTGTTTTTAGATGTTAAGTATAAAAATATAACATGTTCTTCATTAAATGCATTTCCCTTTTATTTTTGAACACAATAATTCTTTAAAAATAAGACATCTTTAGTAGTTCACCACAATCTGTTAAACATTCTCCAGGAGAGATTTCTGGAGTTAGATTTTTTTTTCAAAAGGTGTAATTTCTGGTGTTCTCTATTCTCAGCTTTTTTTTTTTTTTCCCCCTGTACTATGAAACTGGCCTTCCCACTACTCTATGTACATCACTATTGTTATGCACAATATTTATAATGAACTTCAGAAAAATTTCCTTGGAGGACTGTGGTTCCAAGGGTGTGTTGTTTTTTTTTTTTTTCTTTTTTTGGCAAGATTTAATAAATCAAAATAAACAAAGATCCCTCCTTCTTCCCCAGTCTGATCAGATCTGATCTTCAGACTTTTTACACTCAATGTTCTCTCTGCCAGAAAATACTTCCATCTTCCCTTTGAATGGACAACACTAACTCATTGATTAGTTTTAAGTTCATCCTTGTCTGATGTTTCATCTTGGACAAAACTCCTGGGTATATACACTCACTTAAGACTACACATCCCTTTTTAAGCACTAAAATACTTAATTACACTTCTATACTTGTGTATTTTCTTTATTAAAATCTCTTCTCTAATAAACTATGAGCTCCACAAAGTCAGATCATTTCTTTCCTTGCTATTTCCAGAAGCCAATGCAAAATATGCCATATAATAGGCACTGGATGAACATGTAAAGAATGAAGGAACAAATGAAAAATTTTCAGAAAGCAGATTCCAATAGGCATAGAGACCTGGCAAAAAAAAATGATATCTAAATTTTAAAATAAAGAATTTTTAATATCCCCAGTTTTCACATTTCTGAAAAAAGAGCTTTGGAACATAATTTATGGCTAAGAGGAACTCCTGTCTCCTCTATACTGGTCAAGAAATTCTGGTCAATGTGTTACTAGGTAGAAACTCAAGCTTCCTTATCTCTAAACGTGGAATAAAAAAACACACCCAGTGCTGAATAGGAGGCTACTATGAGTGTTACATGAGCAATGAATGTAAACATCATGTCTGCTGCATAGATAATGTTAACCTATTAACATTATCACAATGCTTATCAAATGTCAATACAGGCTGGCTACTATGTTACATGGATAATAATGATTGCCTGCTTTTGACTTTAATAAGGAAGTTACAATTTAATGAATAGTTAAATAGGAATGGGACTGTAAAATACACATAACTTCATTTCTAGGGAAAGAAGAATGTATCTATTAATCATGGAGAGTCAGCAAAGAATACAATGAATAAATAACACATATGGCTTCCTCTAAAAGAGTAAAACAGTATTGTTCAGGTATTGAAACGTACCAAACAAAATGCTTCACACAGTAAGAAAACAAGGGTATCTCAGTAAACTATGAGCAACAGAAAAAGCAATACTGTTAACTGGATTGAGCCCCAGTGTCTTTAGGTCATTTTTAGGCTTAGTACATCTATGACAAAGCACTAAGCACGGACCAAATGCTCCTCACATTATCATAGAACGTGGTCAGCATACACATTTTAGAAAAATGTCAACAAAATTTAACAAGTCAATAATTAGCTAGTTCACATGAAATATAGAGTGAAGTCCCAGTTTACTATCACCCTTATGGAACTATTCACTAACAGACTGCTATTAGTTTCTATTACCACTCAACAAGTTTTTCCCTAAAATAGAAGCTTAAAGCAATAGATACTTATTATTCACTATTTCTGTGGGTAAGGAAATCAAAAGCAGTTTTGGCTCTGTGTGTCTCATTGTGACATCAAGATATTGACTGGGGTGCTGTCCTTTAAGGGTCTGTGCCTGGAAGGTCTGCTTCCTACAAAGTTTGTTCCTGTGGACGTTGGCAGAATACATTAGTTTTTTGCAATGTGGCCTTCTCCATGGTGCTACTGAGGGGTCCTCCTTCCATGGCAGCTGGCTTCCTCCAAACAAGTGATATAAGAGGGAAAAGTGTACACTGCAATGTCTACTATAACCTCACCTTGGAAACTGCACACTGCTATTTCCTCAATATCCTTGCAGTTTCATAAGTCAGCCCTAGGTACTATGGGAGGAAAACCCAGAAAACTGTGTCAATAATGTGAAGTAATCAATGGGAGTGGCCACCATCTTGGATCACTTAGCAATTACAGTTACAGCCAAATGCAAACAGTGACATAATTTTGGAGATTTTGAATTGCATTCTATCAAAATTGATTTATAAGATTCTATGGGTTATTTTAACATAAACAGTAGGATAAATGATGTGTTTGTGTTCATATTTGATAGTCTTATCAATATCGCATTCCACAATCCACTGAGAATTATCTTCAAAATTGTAAAATAACAATTTTCACTTCCTTTTTGTAAAAACGAAAATGCATTCAAGAGCTTGCCACTCTCAAATGGATTAACCATGTATTATCAACTGTCATCCCTATAACTGAATTTGATAATGTAAGGTAGTTAAGGGGATCTATTCTTTGTATTACATAAAACTCAGTATGTTCACAAGATGCCTGTAGAGAGTCACAGCATGTGACCCTTCCTAAGTTACTCAGGCTGATTACCAGCTGAATCTAAAGGTAGATTAATATCTTCCATTAAGAACATATTTTACCCTAATTAATTTATAAATATCTATCCTTCAAGTTGTTATAGCATTATTGACTCAATGGACATGCCTTTGAGCAAAATCTGGGAGACAGTGGAGGACAGAGGAGCCTGGCAGGCTACAACCATGGGGTCTCAAAGAGTCAGATAGGACTTAGCGACTGAAGAAGAGCAACATCCTAAAAGTGCAGAAGGATAACAGTGAATGAGACTGCCAGCTCCAAGCAGTCTAGCTAGCTAGATTCTTGCTATTTTTTTCCTCGATATTTCAGAAAACCAAAATTCAAATTCATTTAATTTCTTCCTATGAAACAGCCTGAATATGACAACAGTGAACAATTCATGTATTCTTATTGACTTTATCTGTGCAATTTTCTTCAGACGTGATCAGGCGCATTCAGGGCAGTATTTCATCAATACAGAACCTTTGCAGAATAACAGTATACATGCATACATATCAAAGTTAGGTAGGCATCTCTTTTAGGATCCATAAATATTACAGAGCATGCTTCTGAGTGCAGGCCTATTTGTTAAATGGTCCAGTTTCTTTGAGCTAGTGGTCTACTCTAATGTTCTGATGCCACAAGATGCTAAGCATGTGTTACTATTCATCAGCAGCTAACAGGATTTCTGGCTTTCCATTAATCAACTGGAAGAAAGGACTATTTATTTATTCACTTAGATGGCAGGTCCTCTGTGATTACAAGATGTGCACAAAGAGAGGGAACACAATTTCAAGAGAGCAAAGAACAAAGCAAGTAAATGACTGACAAATACCTAATGTGAGAGGAAGCATGTAACATCATCACGTCCCAGAAGGACTCCCAGATTTTACGTTTGTAATAACTTCTTTACATAAGGAAATAGAAGTATTTTCATAAGACAGTGATATAGTAACTCTACCACTTTCAACTTTCATTTTTAAAGAACTGCTACATATGTAATTCTTCAAAGTGTTTTCAACATTAAAAAAATAACTGTTCAAAAAGAGGAAGCATGAAAGCTTTGCCCTTCCACTTAATATACTACAAATTAACTTCTAGCTACTTCTCTTTCATTTTAGAGTGTCAGAAATTGGTTGAGAGGGTACACACATGTGCACACATTTATCTGGTGACTGAAAATTGAAACATTTTAAATATTAAAAACAACAAGTTAATCATAAAATACAGAAATAATGATAACAGTATTTATTATTTTATAAAAATAATCTTTACAAGTGGGATTTTTTTCAGCTATGTACAGCTGGTTAAACATTCAGAAACCAATTAAGGTAATCCATCACATCAACTGGCTAAAGAAGAAAACATCATATGGTCATGGGATTAGATGTAAAAGAATCATCTGAAAAAATACAAATTCCATTCATGATAAACAAAGTCAGAAAATTATGCAAAGGGACAACTTCCTCACCTTGATTTTAAAAACAACTAAAAAAATCTATAATTAACCTCATACTAAATGGTGAACAACTAGAAGAAGGAATAAGTAAAACTGTCTTTTTCACAGACTACATGATTGTCTATTTAGAAAATCTTAAATAATAGAAAACAAACACCAAACAAAACCAATTATTGCAAGGTTTCAGGTTATAAACATACAGAAGCTAATACTTCTGTATAAAGATATACACAAGCAATAAAGAGTAGGAATTTACAATTTAAAAAACACATCATTATTTACATTAGCATAAATCAAAATGTGGGGAAGGGAGAAAAAGTGGAAACCAACACGATGTTGTAAAGCAATTTCCTAACAATTAAAAAATTCAAAAAAGAAAGGAAAGAAGGAAAGGAAGGGTGGAGAGGAAGAAAAACTTAGGTATAAATTTAATAAAATATGTGTAAGGTCTATATGAGGCAAACAGAAAGCTCTGATGAGAAAAATCAAAGATGATCTAAATAAATGCACAGCTGTAACAGGTTCACACATAAAAGACAATATTAACATGGCAATTTTTTCCATATCTGATCTATAGATCCAATGCAATCTTAAATCAAAATTCCAGCAGGTTATCTTGAGAATTATCAACTGATTCTAAAATACAGAGAAAATAAAAAATATCCAAAATACTAAAGAGAAAAAAAAAAAAGAGTAGACAACACCTAACTTCAAAACTTGATATAATGCTACTATAATTAAAATAGTGTGGTATTGGTCAGAATGGACATATAAATTAAAGATAATAAAGATGCCAGAAATACACTCACACAAATAAAGTCAATTGATTTTTGATAGATGAGTAAAGGACATTTTATAAAGGAAGAATAATCTGTTTAACAACTAGTCCTAGAACAACTAGACACTAAATATAAAATGACTCCTTACACCTTTCACAAAAGTGAACTCAAAATGGATCATAGACATAAATGTAAAAAAGGAAAACTACAAAACTTCTAGAAAATAAGATAAAAGCACATCTCAGTAAGCTTGCTTTGGTCATGATTTTTTAGAGAGATAACACCTAAGAAGCTCAATCTATAACAGAAAAAAATAGATACTTCAGATTAGACTTCATTTAAATTAAAAAAATAAATAAATAAATGTTCCACAGGACACTGTTAAAAAAAAATGAAGAGAGAAGCCAAAGAAAGGGAGACAATCTTTGAAAAACACATATCTGATCAACAATGTTATTCAAAATATGCAAGTAACTCTTAAAAGTGAATTTAAAAATTAATTAAAATGGGCAAAGTTCAGAACATTCAACAAAGAAGATATACAGATGGCAATAAGCACACGAAAAAGTATTTACCATCATATATTATTATGGATTTACAAACTAAAACAACATGGAGACACTATTATAAACCTATCAGAATAGCCAAAGTCTCAAACACTGACAAGCTCAAATCCTGGTATTCTCATTCATTGCAGATGGGAAGGCAGAATGGTCCAGCTACTTTGTAAGATAGTTTGTCAGCTTCATAGAAAGCTAAACATAGATTTACTATACAATCCAGAAACAATGTTCCTTGATATTTACTAAAGTGAGGTGACAATTTATGTCCACACATAAGCCAGCACCTGAATTTTTATAGGAGCTTTATCCACAACATACACACAGCTTCAAAAAAAAAAAAATCAGTATCTCTTCCATCTGAAAGACCATAACCAAAACAACAGATAAAAGACTTAAAATATAAACAATAATATATTGACCATATATTTGTATTTTTCTTTGCAAGAGATATAAAGCAGGAAGAACCAATTCTCTCATTGCTGAACTGACAAAAATCAGAAGGAACCAAGATGTCCTTGTAAGGGGATAAACACACTGTGTTGGTACGTGCTTACAATGGAATATGTTGAGGTATGTGGACTACCCCCCTACTTCTCTTAATTCTTTTGGCTGCTCTAATAAACGGGCACAAGGCAACTTAACAGGAGAAAACAAACAAATTTAACTTTGTACATACAAAGGGCCCATAGATAAGGAACCCAAGAAGTGATAAAAGCAGGTTTTTATATATGTTCTACACAAACAATAAATTTTCAAATAACAAGACAAAGAAATTTAGGCTTGGGGACTTGTGAAGAAACTAATTTGTTTACACAGACTTCTTGGCCCCAAATTCCTTCTTTTTGGCCATAATGAAGACTCTCTACCTCCTAGTACAGGGAAGTTATTTGGCATACGAGAGAGAGAGAGATTTATTACCAGTTTTCAGGGATCAGAAAGGAGGGTCACAGGGTCCTTCCTGCGTAAGTTGTTTCCCAAGTAATTTTCACTTAAGATAATGAACATGCCAGTTTAGCATATTTGGGAGGTGGCCTGCTCTGCTTCCCATCAAATGTTATTCAGCAATAAAGAGAAATAAATTATCAAGTCACAAAAAGCCATGAAGGAACTTTAAGCCCATATTTGTAAGTGAAAGAAAGCAATCCAAAAAGGCTACATACAATGTAATTTCAACTACATGACATTCTGGAAAAGGCAAGACTATAGTGACAGTAAAAAGCATCAGTGATCACCAGTGGTTCAGTTGAAGAGGACAGGGTAAGTCAGTGGAGAATAAAGCTTTTTTTTTTTTTTTTTTTTAAGAATAGTAAAATTATTCTGTATCATACCATAATACTAGATGCATCATGGAATAAATTGGCCAAACCAAAACATTACAACAAGATAAATCCTGATATCAACTATGAACTTAAGTCAAGCATTAATACCTGTCACAAATGTACCACAGTAATGCAAGATGTAAATAATAGTAGAAACAATGTGGAGAAAGTGGAGGAGTGGTGTGGGAATTTGCACTCTCTGCTCAATTTTTGTGTAAACCTGAAACTGCTCCAACCAACATTCCATTAATCTATTCAAAAAACACATTTTTATTAGTCTGAATACTAAAACAGTATAATTACATTGGCAGGATTTTATTACAAAAATAGAAGACAGCAAAAGCTATCAATTTTTCTTCAGAAATCTGAGAGATTCTGTGCTAATTATTTACACATTGTCTTCCAGAGACAAGGTTTTATCCTTCATTAGAGTTTTGTTGTTTTCTTTCTAATTCAATGTGATTTTAAACTACTGCCTTAAATTCTGCTTTAACTGACATTATTTTTATCATTTTAACTCCTTACAAAAGTATGAAAACTCTGAACCAGACTGCAATAGACACATATAACTTCTTAAAAGATGTCATTTTCATCTGAAAGAACACAACCAAGTCTCATATATAAAACTAAAAGATAAACTATAATTTATTGAGTGTATAGGGATTAATATACACACACCACTATTTGTAAGCTAGAAAACCAGCAACAACTTACAATATCATACAGGGAACTCTACTCAACACTCTGTGATAGCCTATATGAAAAACGAATCTGAAAAAGAATGAATATATGTATAACTGAACCACTTTGAAGTACACCTGAAATCAACAAAACATTGTGAATCAACTACAATGCAACAAATTAAAAAAAAAAAAAAAATCAAGCTCCACTTGCTGCTTCTCAGCAGAGAGCAACCCTACACTCGAGCAGTCAACAAGTGAAAATAAAATCCTGCCATTTAATCTCATTTAAATGTCTGACCACTGGTAAAAGGGATAAAAAGTTTAATGATTTTCTTAAATCATGGTAAGTAAGCCATCATTCAAGCTGGTGAGTTATCAAGACCACTTGATAGGAATCAAGGACCACTCCGGTGGAATACAAGTTTTCCTTTCAGAAAACACAGCATACCTGTAAAAACTTGGGTGAGCTAAAATGGCTGCTAGGGGTGCATGCTGCCGCTATAAAAATGATTGGCTGGAAGAAAAACAACACTCTGCCTTTTTCATAAAATGAAAACTTTGTTTCAAATTTCTTTCTGTTAATGAACACTGGTATTGCTGGAGGTCTTT
This sequence comes from Dama dama, assembly GCF_033118175.1. Classification (NCBI taxonomy): domain Eukaryota; kingdom Metazoa; phylum Chordata; class Mammalia; order Artiodactyla; family Cervidae; genus Dama; species Dama dama. The sequence goes on along the minus strand of NC_083710.1, from coordinate 62,359,540 downwards.
CCTAAAAGCGAAAAGGCTTAAAAGCAAACACAACAACAAACCAAGGGAATAGTTGTACTTCAGTGGTTGTGAGACTGTACTCAATTCCTAGTACTGCACAGCCAAGTAGGAATTTACAAGTAGGACTAAGTTGGGGGTCAATGGATCAAAAAATTACTATAGAAATAGCAGTGCTAAGGGGGATGCTGGCTAAAAGGACCTAAATAGGATTCTTGCTGACGGTAAGCCAGCATAATGAGACACCACCTGGGGAACGGTGGAGGATGAGAAACCTGCTCTCAGGTAGAAGTTGGGGGCAGTTGTTCTTGCTAAAATAACCTAGCAGAGTCCTTGTGGAAACCAGGTTTTACAAAGAAACACACAGCTAGCCTAAGAAGAGGTTCAGAGGCGAGTAAGTTTGGTCCAGCAAAGAGTTTTTGTCCCTTGGAAGGGTCGCAGAACAGTCTGAATGGACTTAACGACTAAACAACACCTTGCATAGGCTGGCCCTCAGGGCCATCCCGGAATCCTGCCCAAAGCGCCAGCATTTCTCAAGCTCTCTGGCGCCGGATCCCAACAACCCTGGCTGTCGTTAATATTTAAGGTCTGTTCCTCCAACAAGCAAGACAGAAACTCAAACAGGAAGAAGAAACGCTCCACCCTTATCCACCAGCAAGAGTCCGAGCTCTTCTTCTCACCTCTACCCTCTATTACCTGAGTCTCCTCCAGGAGGAAGCGGAGAACTAATAATGCAGAACTGCAGAACAAATGCCCTGTAAAAGTAGCGCCTGGACCACCTAGGCTGGAACTCCGGGATAGGCATACATGGTCCGCACAGCCAAAATGGCGCTGGTTCCCAGCCGGGTAGCAGCAACCCTCGCGCATGCGCCTTCAGGAAGTTCAACATCAGCTTCCCAGAATGCTCCTCGATGGCATTCTTGAATTCCCAGGACATCCTAGTAATTGGCCAGCTGGATTCTCTATCAGAACCCAGAGGTCTCAGCATCCTCCATGCTGTCTTACCTGAACTTCGAGACTCTGAACTCACTGCTGCTGCTGCTGCTGCTGCTAAGTCACTTCAGTCGTGTCCAACTCTGTGCGACCCCGTAGACAGCAGCCCACCAGGCTCCGCTGTCCCTGGGATTCTCCAGGCAAGAACATTGGAGTGGGTTGCCATTTCCTTCTCCAATGCATGAAAGTGAAAAGTGAAAGTTAAGTCGCTCAGTCGTGTCCGACTCTTCTCAACCCCATGGACTGTAGTCTACCAGGCTCCTCTGCCCATGGGATTTTCCAGGCAAGAGTACTGGAATGGGTTGCCATTGCCTTCTCCTGAACTCACTGCTATTTTCAGCCAAAACAATCTCCTGAGCTTCCTGCCAAACAAGCAGCCTTTACTTCAATCTCCCGTCCCTGCCCTGGTGCTATTTGCCTACCTTTAGAGTTCCTTGGACTGCAAGATCAGTCCTGGATGTTCATTGGAAGAACTGATGCTGAAGCTGAAAATCCAGTACTTTGGCCACCTCATGCGAAGAGTTGACTCATTGGAAGAGACCCTGATGCTGGGAGGGATTGGGGGCAGGAGGAGAAGGGGACGACAGAGGATGAGATGGTTGGATGGCATCACCAACTCGATGGACATGGGTTTGAGTAAGCTCCGGGATTTGGTGATGGACAGGGAGGCCTGGCGTGCTGCAATTCATGGTGTTGCAAAAAGTCGGACATGACTGAGCGAGTGAACTGAACTGAACTGACTGATCATGATTTAGCAACTGAACAACTATCACCATTTTGTCTCCTATTGGGAGGGCGGGAGGAAGCCTTGGACCGCAAAAGCTGCCCCTTGTTAATATCTAGAATAAAGTGCCCCAGACTTATGGTAATGAAAGAGACCTGTCCTATAAACTTTTTCCAAACACTCTTTGCACATTATACATTATTAAATCTTCCCTGGGGCATAATATTACATGATTTGAAAGAGGGCACTCTGGAGTCATCATAATTGGGCTGTGAAACCTTGCGTCTCCAAGTACAAGGAGATTGCTAGTGAACGCTGACACCACTTCAGTTGCCATGAAAATACTCCTCTCAGATCACTCACTGCAGGGAGCATATTTGGGTAGTCTATGTTCTGCTGCCTCTGTATGTGATATCTCTCCACCACATCAACAGCAGGTGTCATTATTCTTCAAAAAGACCAACGAGACATTTAGTTGTATATCGACCCCATTGGAGTAAAGCCGACCCCACTTCAGGAGAGAAGTCCATCCTTCAGGATTGATGCCTGGTCTGTCAGTTTACATTTCTTTCCCTCAGAGCCTCAGCCCACACTATCAGAGGCTTATCAGAAGAATGCGTGTAATCACCAAGAGATGTAGGCTCCAGAAAAGAAACAGCAGAAACTGATAATCTGGGGATCTAATCCAAAGCTCATGCCACTGCCCATTCCCTTAGGGAAATGTGGTTTCTATCACTTTAGCTGCCGCTGGGAGGGCAACTCCATCCTGATATCCTGAAATTAGCTAACAGAGCTGCAGGAATTTACAGTTCTCAGAAATCATCAGAGGATGCCAGCCGATCCTCCAACTCCAAGCCTGTTCAATATCACTTTTGGACTTCCTTGTTCCTCTCACTCAGCTGTGATATCAGAGATTACATCCAGAGCTCACGGATGCAAAGGCTTTCTGGTGAACTTTCTTGTGCAAAAGTCCTTGCACACGTGCTTACAACACACCTGGTGTTAAATTCCCAGGTGTGAGAAAGTAGCGCTAAGATCTCCAGGATGTGATGACCTCTGGAGACACATGGTGCTCTCTGGGTGATATGGGTCCACATTTTTCACAGCAAGATATAAAAAGATACAAAGCAGGAGGAGCCTACTGTTTCCATGAATAAATAATTTAATTGGTTAGACTTAAAGCTGGGCATTCTGAAAACCATATTGATAAAATCAAATTTATAAGTATATTTATTATCTATGTGTTTGCATGTATATTTATTATAAAGTTTATGTTCAGTAAGATTATATAATCATTCACTCCTAATAGCCAACCCAGGACTTGACACAGAGGACGAAACACCTAAATAGGTATTACTGGATGTATGTTTCAGTCAGTTCTAACAAGTGTCTCAAGATCTGTTGAAGTTACAATCATTCTACCTTTCACTAAAGATCATAAAGTTGCTAATTCATCCTGAAATATCATATTAATGATCATTACTGAGTAAACATGCCTTCCTTCATTTTCTAATTAAATCCTCTCAAATTTTTGACAATGAAGAGAATGAAAAGGAATAATTAGGTCTCCCATAAACAATTTTTTCTAGTAACAACCCCTAGTCTTTACAAATTGAACTCCTGAATAATAATTACAAAGAAGGTTCGATTTCATAATTTATCCTAATATTTTTTGTTTGCTCTGTTGCCAAAATATTTTTAGTTAGAAGAAAATTGTAATGTACAGAACCATGGAGATGTTAAAGTTCTGTAAGACTTTCTATGCAAGCTTGAAAAAAGGATTATACTTCTAAGAATACTGATATTTTATGGAGTATAGGTATGTTTATCACTTAAAATTAACAATTATCTGTAGTCATATTAAAGATAAATATTGTGGGAATTTATTAAATTGTTCAAATATTTTAATACTGTATGAAAACACTAGACTTTCTTTTGAGATCTGTTGCCTAGAATAGAAAAAAGAAAATAAAAGATATTACATAAGAAGTGGAATTTTATCCAATTATGGGTTAATAACATCATTGGGAGGGTGTGGTGACAGAAGAACATCTGTCCTAACTCTAATGTATACAAGTCCCTGAATTAATGTATTTAATTCTATCATCCTTAAGAAGAAAATAACCTAGCACCTGTGCTTTACAGAACAAAGATAAAATATCCAGAGAAAAAGTTAGAGCAGGAACCAAATTGACTGCAGATCAAAACTTCAAAATATCACATTAATTTAGGTAAGACATACAAATTTTAAAGTAATAAACATAATGCAATCTTCAGAATATCACCTGGGAAATAACAAAGACAGATGAAATAGGAGAAGGTAAACTCTATGAAAAGCAAAAAGAAAGACATAAAAGTGTGTGCTTATAGAACTCAAATTTACAAATACCACATCAAAGAGATGAATGTCAATTTGGCAAAATAAAATGAAATAAAGAAAAAATAAATGTTTCAAAAGGTTCTAATGTTTACTAACGGATTTATTTGACTAAACATTTAAAAGAACAAATAATTGTGGTCATTCTGAAATCCTTGTCTACATAACACTAAAAACAGTTTTCCCCCTTGTCCAGAAACAAAATCTGCACTGCACCTCATTAGGAAATCTCTGTATTTTGCAGGATTCAGGTGAAACTGTCACAGCTGTAGGTGAACCCCGAGGATGACTTGAAGCACAAAACCAACAGATTAACAGTGCAAGTGTTCCAAAATAGGAGACAAGCCTGTCTTACTCTGCTCTTCTGTTAGGATTTTTATCACTTGCAGGAAAATGAAAGGCCAAAGAAGAGAATTCAGATGGTAGAAGACCATATTTTAGCAATGAAGTTAGCTTCACAAGAGTCCTGTTAGAGGTTTTGGGAGATCACACAGCATACCATTGCACATATTAAAAGAGAAGCACACGTGCTAAGTCGCCTTAGTCAAGTTTGACTCTTCTGCACTGTAGCCCACCAGGCTGCACTGTCCTTGGGATTCTCCAGGCAAGAATGCTGGAGTGGGTTGCCCAGCTCTCCTCCAAGGGATCTTTCCCACCCAGGAATCGACCCCAGTCTCCTGCATCTTCTGCACCACAGGCAGATTCTTTACCACTGAGCCTAAAAGAGAAGACTATGATGTTATTTGGATCATGAACAATTTTGGTTTTTGTTTGCTTGCTTTATAAGCAGCGTAATACATGTCAAAAGAAATGATGTTGTAGTAAGAGTCCCCTGATGGTTTTTACAATTTTTCCTCTTCCAAGCTCTCTTCTAATCCAAACTTCTGGAAATACTTTCTTATTTCTTCTTCTTTTTTTTTTTTCTTCAAAATTGTCTTCATTGTTTTAATTTTTCAATAGTATTCCCATAAGAATTTTAAAAAATCTAATTTTCAAGTCTATTCAGTGTCAAGATGCTAAAATCACTAATAACAATTAATTCCTCTTTTAAATGATGGAATTGAAGCCAACAAAAGTAACTTAATTAGGAGTTAAGAGTAGTTAATCAAGAGTAACTTAGCCTAGAAATGAAAAGTGTTCAAATTCCAGTCTGCCTGGGCCCAAAGATCGCACTCTTGCCCATGCTTCCAAATAATCTCTTTCTCTTCTCACTCTATCAATGCTTACATCATCTGTTTTTTCTCTAGCCCTGATAAATAATGTAATAGTATAATTCATTCCTGCATGATACTAAGTTATAATACATAAAATTCTACCCTTTTATTGAAGAGCAACATGAATTAAAAAGAATATTTGAACATAGTAGTATTCAATAAAATATAAACAAAATGCATGTAATGGGCTGCATGTGGTGAAACTGAATATTTTTTTTCTTACAGTCATGACATCAAGCAGGTTAAGGTTTTGTTTAAGAAATTATCCACATATATTGAGGCTTTCAAGAGCTTTTGGTGAAGAGCAATCTTGAGAGCCCGGGCCCATTCTCTTTTTGAAATCAGAGTTAATAAAAATGAAAACCAGAATTGAGTCATGCCTTCTAGTATCCTTGATGTGTGTGTGTGTGTGTGTGTGTTAGTTGCTCAGTCGTGTCTGACTCTTTGCTACCCCATGGGCTGTATTCTGCTGCCAGGCTCCTCTGTCCATGGAATTCTCCATGCAAGAACACTGAAGTTGGTAGCCATTCCCTCCTCCAGGCAGTCTTCCTGTCCCAGGGATTGAACCCACATTTTCTGCATTGTCAGGCAAATTCTTTACCATCTGAGCCACCAGGGAAGCCCAATATCCTTGAATCAAATATTTAAATGAGTTCTTGATACATAGTTAAATAGCTATTTATTGAACTTATTGACTGAATGTTTTTAATTACTATCCAGATTTCTACTTATTTCAAATGTGTTCCTGCATCAAAATTCTAAATCCACATCCAACCTTATACAAACCCTATACATATCCCAGGAATTGTATTACCATTGTGCATACCATGCATATTCTAAAAGATTGTTATTATTTCTAATTTCTATTTTGCTTCTGAGTCTATAATGATAGAAAAGCTCCTCAACCACTTCATTTCTTAAATCTTAATTAGTGAAATAAAGAACATGTGACCAAAGATCAAATTAAGAACTTTTATTTTCCTTTGACCTCAGGCCCCTTGAATATAATACCAATACTTGTGAAGTGACGACAATGCCTGTTTATTATGTTAACATGATAACATTTCTTTGGAAGTCAAGCAGACCTGCTTTCTTTGGAGGTCAAAGCCTGTATGACATCTCAAATTACTCAAGATTTACTTAGTACAGTTTTCCTTTTTGTAACATTCCATTATTATGAGTTCTTATTACGAAACAGAAGAGGTGAATTATAGGCTAGAGAATAGCAAACAAACAAAAGAAGAAGACAAAAAGCATTTATAAAATGAAAGTCAAACAAGCCCCACCTGTTTTATTGTAGGTTTTATTAGCAAATGGCACTCAAAATATTTCTTAATCTCTCACCATGTTTTCAACCTTATATTTCAAAATAAAACCTCTGTAAAAGAGGTCTAAAAAGAGGTTTGTAACATCTATTTTCTTATTAAGGAAAATAAATGCATTGCCAAATCAAAATTCAATGATTTCCCTGGCTATGTTCATGTAAGCAAATGTCTAAAAAAAAATGCTAAATTTCATGTAAAGGTATGGCTAAGTTGGTTACATAAAACAATCACCAATGTATGCCAGTTGTCAAAAAGACTAAATACAAACCTTGGTGATAAACTTCAAAGTAAATTGTGAAGTGGTCTAAAATCAAGTCTGCCTCTGTAAATAATGAATCATTGCAGTAACAGCCTGTCTTTCCTAGCAGCAGGATATATAATCAAGAGATAAAAAACTGTCTTGATTAATGTCTATTAATTAGGTACAGACATTAAAAGAAATAAAATATGTTACTCACTAATTTTAATAATCATAAATAGATGCCATAGAGAAGTATTTAAAAATTGTGATGATTATGTTATTATAAACATTTTCAAGGGAATTTTTTTAAAACTTAAAAAAAAAGTTTCCCATTATGAAAACAATTGGTAATACTATATAGTACGAGTAACTCAAGTCTTCCAAAAGATACTATTATGCATACTTTGGAAATACTAAAAAAGTCTTTACAATCAAATCATCCTAATGTTTAACAATGAAATAGCACCATATCATTTCATTTCTCTGAAGATAAAATTTCCAAAAAATCAGGTTGACTCATAATTATCCTGAAATTTGATATCATATTAAATGATAGCAATTTGATCTTTAATACACAAAATCAATCTACTCTATAAATTCTATCCTCATTTTACTTCTATAACTTTGAATTCTTCAAACTGTCAAATACATTTCAAACTTTAAATTTCTTTCTAAGGTAAAAACGACTTGATGTTCAGCATCTTCTCTCCTGTGATTTATATTCCTTGTGAGAACAATTCTTCCAGGTTTGCTTAATATAAATACTGTTTAAAAAAAGAAGCCATTAAACAATGGAAGCCCTAATGCCATGACAGATTATATAAGGAAACAAAAATTTAAGCCTGTAAATCCCTCAAGTTTAAGAAATTGAAACCTAATGATAATCAGAGAAGCATTTATAGCCAACTAGGCTTAAGCATTTTTGTTTTTTGGTTTAGTCACTAAGTCATGTCCGACTCTTATGGACCCCATGGACTGTAGCCTGCCAGGCTTCTCTGTCCATGAGATTCTCCAGGCAACACTGGAGTGAGTTGCCATTTCCTTCTCCAGGGGAAGGACTTTCCAACCCAGGAATCAAACCCCGGTCTCTGCACTTCAGGCAAATTCTTTACCGACTGAGCTTTGAGGGAAGCCCTTAAGCTTATAGCCACTCAATAATTATCTTACTTTGCTTCCTCCTTTTCTCTATAAAAAAAATCTCTCCCAGAGCTTCTGACTGTGGAGCACCCTTAAATACTTCCAATTTGGGGGTGCCTATTTGAATTAATATTTTCTCAAATATACTCTTGCAAAAACTAATATGCCTTAGTGTACATTTTAAAATTTATTTTTTATTGAAGTAACATTGGTTTAAAGTGCCTCAGTTTATTGCATAATAATTCATTCTGTAGGAAGTACTGGAGTTGACACTTGCTTTACAGACTAGTGTATGTTTTGAATATTGAATCACTATAGCTGAAAAGTTATAAGGCGTTAAGAAACAGAGAGAGGTGAACTGTCTTCAATTCCTCTCAACTATAGTGACCAAAACAATGTTTGATACTAATGCAATACCTCCAACCCTCTACAAGAAGGTATGATCCACCGATATTCTAGAAGTCTGTGCTCTCAAGCAACAGCAGTTGCTGCTAACTGAGTCGCTAGGGAACAAATAGCAGGAAGTAGGAATAAGAATAAGAAAGTCTAAGGATGGGAAGCTGCTTTATAGAAAAAGACAGGGATGATATTTTAGATGACCTAGGTTATAATCGATTTTATACAAGCAAGTAAGGAACTCGGCATTTGGATTTTGAAGCTTTTAGGGCCTTGGTCAGAACAGAGAAATACACATGTGATCTGAAATTATTGCTCACTATTAATTGGCAGAACTCAGATGAAAGAACCCAAAGGGAAATTCTGAACCAGAGAAATGAGCTACAGATTTTTCACATTTGTGATTCCTCTGCATATATTTGTTAAACTCCTATTAAGCACAAAGTACATTTCCATATGCATGAAATGTAACACTAAAAAAAAAAAAAAAAATTCTTGTGTTCCAAACAAAGGGCAATCCATTCTTGGTGTTACTAAACCTTTTTTTAAACCAAAGGACCAAGAACCTATGATGAAGTCTGTATCTTTCCCTGAAAATAAATTAAGAGTGAAGAGTCATGTTACAAATTGGATATTTCAAGACACGTTGCCATGTTGTGAATTCAGATGTATTAATGATTTTGGACCCATAATTGTGGATAATTTTTATTTAAGGAAATCACATTTTTATTCTTAAATATCATCAAATAATTCATTGTTTACATGGAGTGTCTCCTGAGATAAAACAAAAATATTGATAGGCAGAAATATGGAAGAGCCCCCAAATAAATATTTTTTCTAATTCACAAACCCATAGCAAGGCTTGATGTTCTTATATATCTATTTATTTCTCTCTTATTTCTCTCTCTCTCTGTCTAAATTAAAATTGAAATACTTAAACCTTGTAAAGAAAAAGCATGCTGGGAGATATTAATGGGATATGAAGAGTATGCTCTCTGAATTTTCCTCTTTGTCAGTATTTTACAAAGGGCTTACTAACCTAATTCATCCTTATTACATTCCATGTCTTAGTTGTGTATTTTGCATAATTGCAAGGAAGAAGAGGGTGAAAGTGTCCTGTTTAATTTAGACAAATCAAACTTATATTTTGAATAAATTAATATATATTTAAAAATTTGCTTTATATTTTCTTAAACAATAAATCAGCCCCTTAAAAATAGTTTTGTTAAAATTTTCTTTAGATATTTATATCTAAAGATATTTATACACTGGTAATCAATATACAGAAATCCCAAGTGGCTCAGTGGTAAAGAATCTAATTGCTAATTAGGAGGCTGCAGGTTCATTCAATCCCTGGGTCAGGAAGATCCCCCGGAGAAGGGAATGGCAATCCACTCCATTATTCTTGCCTGGGGAATTCTGTGGACAGAGGAGCCTGGTGGGCTACTATCCATAGAGTTGCAAGAGTCAGACACAACTTAGCAACTTAACACCTGCAATCAGTATATAGTATTTTATTGCTGCAATGTTATTGACAATTGTTGGTAGCAAACCACATTTCTACTTGTTTCTTCATTAATGGAATTTACTTAGCATATATTAATCAAACTGGAAGTTGTAGTTTCTGTGAAAAAAGTGCAGTAACAGAATCATTAATATAGTTTTCTAAAGCCCTATATTTTCCAGTATTTCTTAAATGCTTCTCTCTGTTGATGTAGTGGATGTTATTTTCCACAAAGATTTCATACTTCAGTCTTGAGGAGGGAGTATTTATGTAAGTGTGAAGAGCAAAATGCAACCTTGAGTTTAATGTCTTGAACTTCAAAAAGTCAGTTGCATTTAATTAGGATTAATTCTGCTGACTTTGATGTTGCTCTGTTTTACTAATCCACTAAGATGCATAATTAAACTATTAATTATTTTCAACTATTAAATGTGGATATGTACCTCTTTGTACATATTTCCCAAATATCTGTACATCTTGTTCACAGCCAATTGATAACATTCTAAAACACAAAATGTCAAATTCCATGAAGATTTATTTTTACTCAATATTCATCTAACTTTAGTTCTATAAATTAAATTAATAAAAAGAGTAAAAAACATAATAGAAGTCATTTTCTGTCAGTAAATCCTCATTGATACACCTCTGAGAAATCAAGACAGTGAACTAATCCTAATGACTACATAACAAATTCTTTGCAATTTTGGTTTAAATGAGAAGGAAAGCTTAATTGAGGTTTCAGCTAATAGATGACTAAACCTATTTTTGCTATCAGTAATGTTAAAGCATTATTTCCAAAATATAAATTCTTAAACCATCAGACAAATATGAAGTGAATTTGTAACAAATCATTTATTTAACTCATTATTAAAGAGAAAGCTGTTAAGATACTATGACCAACTCCAAGAGGAACTGAGAAAGTGAAAGTGAAGTCGCTCAGTCGTATCTGACTCTTTGCGACCCCATGGACACCAGGCTCCTCCATCCATGGGATTTTCCAGGCAAGAGTACTGGAGTGGGTTGCCATTTCCTTCTCCATATATATATATATATTTATAAGTCACACAACAAAAAACAAGTTAGAATATTCCTGATTAGATATAAAACTGACAAATTCCTTGTAGAGTCATTAATTTCGGGTTATCTGTACAATTGGGGCATAAATTATTTGCATTATTAGTGAGAAATTCATCAAATTAACAAAGTATCATAGCTTCACTCAAAATGAATCATTTATTTAACAGTAACTGTGAGAGAAACTTAGTGCATCTGGCCCAGTCGCTTCAGGCATGTTCGACTCTTTGGGACCCTATGAACTATAGCCCACCAGGATCATCTGTCCATGGTACACTCAATGCAAAAATACTGGAGTAGGTTGCCACGCCCTCCTCCAAAGGATCTTCCCCACCCAGGGATCTAACCCGCATCTTTTACATCTCCTACCTTGGCATGAAGGTTCTTTATCTCTAGGGCCGCCTGGGAATCCCTGTGAGAAGCTACGTACCTTACCCTAATAATCTTTGTGAAGATTTTACCACAAAAGACTCAAAAGGTGTGCCCGCATCCTTCTTGCCTTATGTCCAAGCCTGGGATAATTTTTCAAACTGATTATTTGATATTTGGCATGTAACTCAAAATGAGTACAAAGAACTGAGTTGACTTTGCACATTCTTATTAATAAATAATATTTCACACTGCTTAAATCTTAATAAAATATAACACTTTTTGACACTAAAAGAATGAAATAATAATCCATTGACTGACTGAGAGCCACAAACTCACAATTTCATGTTGAGATACATTTCTAATGAAATTGTCATGGGAAATTATTCAGTGAAACTTTCTTTTTTATCTGTATACAGACTTTTTTCAGCTGATCAGTATAAGACTAGTAAGTATCAAGATAATATTATACTAGGATAGCAATCTCTGGGAAAAACAGAATGGAAATTGAGTTAAGATATAAGACACAAGTAAACTTTTATTTTTTTCCTATTTTACAAGAACTTGCTCATGTTGTTTTCAAAAGGATATTGTAGCATTTGTATAATTTGTGTTAGCCTTTGAGTTCTGTTGTTCATAATTTTTAAAAGAATACCACGGATTTATTTTACAAATTTAGCTATACATTTATAGTTGCAATTTTGTGACTTCATCATTTTCTATTAACTAAACTTAGCAATTTTAAATATTATAAATGCAACTTCAAATGGTTAAGGAAAAACTGTGGAATACAGTAGATATTTAGTAAATATGGGACCCTAAAATGTTTGAACGGTACTAATAACAGGGACGGAGAAGGCAATGGCACCCCACTCCAGTACTCTTGCCTGGAAAATCCCATGGAGGGAGGAACCTGGTAGGCTGCAGTCCATGGGGTCGCTAAGAGTCGGACTCGGACTGAGCAACATCACTTTCACTTTTCATTTTCATGCATTGGAGAAGGAAATGGCAACCCACTCCAGTGTTCTTGCCTGGAGAATCCCAGGGACGGGGGAGCCTGGTGAGCTGCCATCTATGGGGTCACACAGAGTCGGACACGCCTGCAGTGACTTAGCAGCAGCAGTAGCAGCAATAACAGGGAGTTTTAAAGATTTTGGACTCACAATGGGAGCAACTGAAAGTCAGGCAAGAATTTAAGTGGAACACTTGTAATCATTGCATTTAAGTAAGTGCTATGCTAAAGAAATCGTTCTCAACTGTATAACTACTAGAGACATGATGAAATGTATTCTTTGAAAAGTAAAAAATAAATTTTGGAAACTATGCTTCAATCAACAGTCCGTCACTAGAATTATGAAATCTACTTGATAAGACACACACAAAAACTCATATTTTTAAATTGTTAAAGCAGGCATATTGAAGTGGGTACATACCTGTTTCCATTTTAGTTTTTGCTTCTAATAAAGGTAATGTATGTCATACCACATCCAAAGATAGGTAGAAGCATGTATTACTGCAATGAACTTAATAATACAGTTTCCTCTATGATCTATCTTATCATTTGAGCTTTCCATGTTCTAAAAGCCCAGTTGTCACAAGTTTATCATGCTTGACAATTTCACAATCATGGGAATTTTATGTTTTAAATGCATAGAAAATTTTAATAAGTCGATTACCATTACCTCAATATTTTCGAAGAAACAGACTAAGAAGGCAGACCAAAAACAGAAAGAAATTTCCAGTTAGCAGCTGAAACAAACAGAAGACTAAATAATAAGCAGAAGAAATTCAGGAAGCATAGAAGTCTGACTCTAGCTTCAGAATATCAATCATCAGTAAAAACTCAATGATGGTACTTAGATTGTATTTCAGTTTTCATATGAATTCAAGTCTTCATAAAATCTTAACTTAAGGTCATTGTTCCCTTTTGAAGGTAGAACATCATTATAAAATATGCTGTAAAAATAATCAAAAGAATTATCCATTTTTAAATGTTTTTTGCTGAAAGGCTTGCTTAAACTTTTATTAGCTGGAAAGTTTGCTATTTTGATACACTGCATTGCCCAACAATATTAGATCAAGCAGAGAGTATTTTACTAGTTTCAGGGTACATGGATCTCATTATACCTTAAAAATACTTGAGTGGACATTTTCATTTCAAATTCATTTAAAGAAAACTGTAAGTTTCAGGAGCTTTCTAGAACTGCCTGCCAAGAAGAAGAGTATTTGACAATTATAGCATAATATAATTTTGCTGCAAAAGATGCTCATTATCTGGTGTTTCTGAGATTGCATGTTTTCTAAATTAGCCAATTCATCTGATGTGAAGTAAAGAATAATTTACACTTATAATGGATCTTTAATAGCATAAATTTACGATAACTTTATACTATCAGATTGCTTGGACTAGTTCAACTGGCAAGGAGTCATTTTTTTTCCTACCATTTACAATAATCACTTTTTTTTTTTTTTGGTATGTGACAGAATGTAGCATTAGAACTCTCTGTGTGTATACTGGCTTCCCTGTGGCTCAGTTGGTAAAGAATCTGCCTGCAATGCACCTGCAATGCAGGAGACAGGGGTTCAATCTCTGTGTTGGGAAGTTCCCCTGGGAAAGGAAATAGCAACCCAGACCAGTAGTCTGGCCTGGGAAATCCCATGGAAAGAGGAGCCTGATGAGCTACAGTCCTTGGGGTTGAAAAAGTTGTGCATGACTTAGTGACTAAACACCACCATGTGTATACCAGTAATACAACATTTAAAACAACTCTTGGGTTTACTTTTAATTAATTATATCTGATTTATGTTGAAGACAACCTATTTAAACACAGCAATGTAGTCAATAAACTCAATTACAACTTTATAAACTTATCACTAATTACACAGAAATAAATGTTAAAAATGAATATGCAGGATGTGAAGCAAGATATGAATCAGAAATCTCTCAATTTGTCATTTACCTTATTTAATATTAAAATTAGGTTAGCTTTTAGGCATTCTCTGTAGATACTGAAAGACAAAATGGATGAAATTTTGAAGACCTATTCTTATAATATTTAAAACTATTCAACCGGAAGTAAATAATGGTTCTCTTAACATTAATCACGTAAACTATTTTAAAGGGCATACCGAACAGTCTATGGTAATAGTCACACATTTGGTGAAGTAGTGTCTAAGGGACAAAATTAAATAGGAAACAGAAACAAACGTTTTTTATGAAATAAAACCATACCAGTTTCTCAAGAGAAACTCTACAAAGAGACCTCAGAAAAAAATATTACCCATCAATCCTGATAAAAAGAGAACCTGATGCAACCTTGTGGACACATGTCTTTGCTAACACACTTAATATAAATAGACTAACATTTTTGCATGAATGTTCCCTATGATATCACTGACCAAAGACCAATGACTTAACTAAATTTCATCAAAGCAACTCTAAAAGCAGCCACAACAGGATAGTTACACTATGTCTTAATGACAGATATCCTAGGTCATTATGCAAGCAACTGAAAGTAGTGGTTCCACTTTACAAGCTTCAGGAGCCTCTTCAAGATGACGGATCCTCGCTATCAAAGTTCAGATAAAGAATTAACAATAAAGAGTTTAGGGTTATACTATGTGTTAAAAATCTGGAGTTCAGATGTGATGCAGATTTAAGTCAGGGCCTTATATCTTTCCAATGAAGGGAGCAGAGCACATGAAAACAGCTTATTCAAGATGTCATGAAATGATGTACAAATGGATAAAACATAACCAAATTAAATACACCTGACATTTCCCAGAACATGTTTCCTACCAAGATTGTTGTCGTTTCTTTGGGTTTGGTTTAGCTTTTTAGGACCATTGACCAGATGATAGATAAGGAATATGTACAAGTTGGTTTATTTACAATTCTTTATCATAAAAACAAAGTTTAAGAAAATATCATTGATGAACACTGGGGTGCACATGTCTCTTTCAGATCTGATTTCCTCAGTGTGTATGCCCAGAAGTGGGATTGCTGGGTCATATGGCAGTTCTATTTCCAGTTTTTTAAGAAATCTCCACACTGTTTTCCATAGTGGCTGTACTAGTTTGCATTCCCACCAACAGTGTAAGAGGGTTCCCTTTTCTCCACACCCTCTCCAGCATTTATTGCTTGTAGACTTTTGGATAGCAGCCATCCTAACTGGCGTATAATGGTACCTCATTGTGGTTTTGATTGGCATTTCTCTGATAATGAGTGATGTTGAACATCTTTTCATGTGTTTGTTAGCCATCTGTATGTCTTCTTTGGAGAAATGTCTGTTTAGTTCTTTGGCCCATTTTTTGATTGGGTCATTTATTTTTTTGGAATTGAGCTGCAGGAGTTGCTTGTATATTTTTGAGATTAATCCTTTGTCTGTTGCTTCGTTTGCTATTATTTCCTCCCAATCTGAGGGCTGTCTTTTCACCTTGCTTATAGTTTCCTTTGTTGTGCAAAAGCTTTTAAGTTTAATTAGGTCCAATTTGTTTGTTTTTGCTTTTATTTCCAATATTCTGGAAGGTAAAGTATACAATTATATATGAATCTCCCTTTATTTATCACACATTGAGTGCCAGTAGAGTGTGAGTGGTAATTAGAAACTAGAATCCACATGATCTTATATAGTTTAAAATGGCATATTCACAATTTCTGTGGAGGAAAACGGTATATATTTAACATTATGATTATTAAATTAAGGCTTTTAATTGGTTGTCATTAAAAATAATCTTTTCTGAATCAAGATCAAACCATGAACCCTGTATTAATAAAAACTGTTAGAAATGTTGTTTTGCTCATAGTTTTTTCTATTTGTAACTTTGTCATCAATGATAAAGTATGAGAAATATTTTCTACATCCTAGAAAATGAACCTCATTATTTAGAACCTTTAGAGTTGTTGATCTTTTGTATATAAAGCAAATGATAATAAATCTCCCAAGCAGCAATCTGCATTGTGACTTCAATGTTTCATGACAAAATTTAACTCATAGGAAATAGCCTTACCTATTCTCATAAGTTACCACCTCTCAGAATTATAAGGACTCATCCCTGAATTTCCTATGAAAATGAGGATTTTCTAATAAAATTTGAAAATCCAGGTATTCTTCATCTAAATTGCATGTTTACATCTTCATTGTTTTCTCTATAACATGAGATAGAGGGAATATGTGTGTGTGTTATTAAGGTTATTTCAAAATTCTTGTCAACATAGGTACAAGAAAAATGAGTTTCCAGGTTTTCATAAACACAGATGTGATGAAATTATCATTTCATCTAAAAAACATCCACAGTGTTTTGATAGGGGCAGTAACTTAGATATCACTCACAAAACATCCAAAATAATTGAAGAATATTCAACTGTTTGTTGTAAGTCATGTCTGACTCTTTTGTGATTCCATCAACTGTAATCCACCAGGCTCCTCTGTCCATGGGATTTCCCAGCCAAGAATACTAGAGTGGGTTGCCATTTCCTTCTCCAGGGGATCTTCCTGACCCAGGCATCGTACCCATGTCTCCTGCATTGACAGGCAGATTCTTTACCAGTGAGCCACCTGGTAAGCCCATACTCAGCTATGCATTCATTAAAAATTGTGTAAAGATACTCATGTCATTTAAAAGATGCTATAATAAGTGAAAAACTGCATATAAACCAAAATATTCATTATGATTACCATTTTAAAACTGTTATTTCTAAAGTATATCTGGAAACTTATAAACTGAAATTATAAAAATAACTGTGCCTGCATAGTAAAATTCCAAGCATTTTTTCTCTTTTATCTCTTACTTTCTAAACTAAGCTTAGTAAGAATTTATTAATTATTAATAGAAGAGGAAATGAATGACAGTGAGGCATTTAAGATGTTACCAACAGGTAATTTTTTTTTTACTTATAATAATGTATCTCATGCAGAATCATGAGTATAAACGTCCATTAAGATTGCTTTGATGAGTTTCAAAAAAAAAAAAGAAAAAAAATAGCAACCAGAAGTTGATATGTGTAATTTAGTTTACAAGACCACAGCCTAAACTAGAAGTTAGAATATAATTTCTTCCCATTTTGTACCATGTGGTGCAGTTCTGTATTAACAGGCTTTGCATGCAAACATGGTGAGTTGTAATTCTCATTCAGATTGATACACCGTGGTATAGTTTTTAAGACCATGGAGTTGACATGAGTTGAATCCAGATTCTGCCTTTACTACTTTTGTAACCTCATCAAATCACTAAACTTTTATTCCTACCTCTATATTTTTATTTATGAAGTGGGAAATATCTCAGAGTTGTGAGAACCACATGAGTGAATACAATAAATCCCACAGCACACTGAGGTTATGAGTGCATGGTTTCATTGACTAATATTATTCTTGATTTTTGTTGTTGCTTCTATCATTGCCTTTTAAAAAATCTGCTCTTAGTAAAATGAACCAAAATGTAGTTGTCTTTACTGCAGTATTCAAATGTTCCTTGTAGGACTTCTTTTTAATTGTGACATTCAGATTCCCAAAATAATGAATTCTGTGGGTTACAGGAAAAAATGAAAAAAAAAAAAAAAAAAACTATAAGTAATCACTCATTCAGTAAGATAGTATTACTCTGCATTTAAAAAGAATGATAAATATGGGTGCTTAATTTTTATGTTTTTGTAATTCATTTATCAGATAGTTAGATAAGGATTTGAGATTAGAAGTAGGACCTAAAAGCAATTTCTTTTATTAAATTTGGAGATTTCAAAAAAAATCAAACCATAGGTTGAAAAATTGAGGAATGTTTTGCAACAGTGAAAACTCTCTGAAGAATGATATTTAACCTAAGTAATATGATATAATTATAACATTAGTTGCTGCTGTTGCTGCAAAGTCACTTCAGTCGTGTCCGACTTTGTGCGATCCCAGAGACGGCAGCCCACCGTCTGGTAAATACTTAGAGTGGTTTAAAAATTCTAGTTTTTTTGTAAATCCATGGCTGATTCATGTCAATGTATGGCAAAAACCACTACAGTATTGTAAAGTAATTAGTCTCCAACTAATAAAAATAAATGGAAAAAAAAATACTATGCTCTGTTAATCATTAGCTTAAGTGTAAGGTCCCTTTCTGCTAATTTCTAAATAAAATCTAACAGTTCTTAGAAGGACTGCTGCTGCTGCTGCTGCTAAGTCGCTTCAGTCGTGTCCAACTCTGTGTGACCCCATAGACGGCAGCCCACCAGGCTCCCCCGTCCCTGGGATTCTCCAGGCAAGAACACTGGAGTGGGTTGCCATTTCCTTCTCCAGTGCATGAAAGTGAAAAGTGAAAGTGAAGTCGCTCAGTCGTGTCCGACTCCTAGCGACCCCATGGACTGCAGCCTACCAGGCCCCTCCGTCCATGGGATTTTCCAGGCAAGAGTACTGGAGTGGGGTGCCATTGCCTTCTCCTCTGAGAAGGACACCAATTCCTAAATATACATATCAAACTTTGACACCCCAGTTTGATTCCGGGGTTGGGGTGATTCCCTGGAGAAGGGATAGGTTACTCACTCCAGTATTCTTGGGTTTCCCTGATGGCTCAGAGGGTAAAGAATCAGCCTGCAATTAGGGAGACCTGGGTTTGATCCCTGAGTTGGGAAAATCCCCTGGAGGAGGGCATGGCAGCCCACTCCAATATTCTTGCCAGAATTCATGGAAAGAGGAGCCTGGCAGGCTACAACCCATGGAGTCACAAAGAATCGGACTTGAATGAGTGACTAAGCACAGCACAGCACATTTAATCTTCACAATAGTCACCTATAAAAGAGAAAGTATTATCCTCACTTTAAGAATCTGCCTGCAGTGCAGGAGACAGGCATTTAATCTCTGGGTCAAGAAGATTCCCTGGAGGAGAAAACGGTAACCCACTCCAGTACTCTTGCCTGAAAAATCCCATGGAGAGGAGCCTGGCGGGCTACAGTTCAAACGGTCTCAAAGAGTTGGACACGACTTAGCAACTAAACAACATAATGACAGGATGTGACTTGCCCGATATCAAATAACTTGTAACTGGCAGAACAAAGAGTTGTGTTTTTTTTTTTTTGAGGTCTATTTCTGTAGACATATACATACCAAGGAAACAAAATAAAAAATAAAATCTATTATATTTGTGCCAGCAAGCAATTAGAATCAACTTAAGTATCCCATTACTAGAAGAATGGTAATATAAATCACTGGGCATGCATAATAATGGAGTTACTCTGAACTTGTTAAAGAATAAAAGCCTGTATTGGTTGCTTTAAGTATCTTTGATGCATCTCCTACTAAAGTAGATTGCTGCTAAACAATATAGTAAAATATAAATAATAAAACTAAAACTAAAAATGTATGTATACATACATACACACATTTATATATATACATATGTACAAATTCATGGAAAAATATCTAGAAGAATGTGAGTTGTTAAGCTTGGTAATGAATTCAGGGTGTGTTTTATATAAGGTAGGACAAGAAAAGGGTGGCAGAGGTTGGATATCCTTTTCACACTTATAAAAAACATATATTTTTATAAAGTTAAAAGAATGACTTATTTTCCTTATATTTTACCAGATTTACTCTTATACTGTTAAGGCATATACTTATACGTGGCTTTGCTTATGGCATTCACAGAGAATCTAAATTGAAAAGAACCAACTGCAATTCAGTGTCAGTCCACTCATACTCTGAAGGTGCCAGGTAACTACATAAAGGTAAGCAAAAAATGCTGTCAGCTAGATCAGACTGGGCATTAAAGTACAAAGTATTCATCAATCACTTCTTTACATTAAAAGTCATTTTGGAAGGTAAAGCTAAGATTGGGCTTTAGATTGGCAATGGTATGATGATGGGAGAGAAGATACAATGTTGAAACATTTATTTATGAGAATACAACATTTAAAGGGCTTAAGTGTGTTTATTTATTATATGAATTAGTTTTATTCTGTTGGCATTCATTAGGAAATAAGGTGATACTTGACATTATTAATTTACTTGTAGGATTGTAGAAAAGCCCATTAGTATATTTCCTGTTTCCTTTTTTTCGTTTGTTTAATCATAGACTCAAATTCAGGAGCTATTGGGCAAACCTAACTGTAATTCTACTTGCAGTAATTTACATTTTTTACATCAGATAAATTCACTTGGTCTTTTCATTCAAATAAAGAGTTTTAAATTAATTTTTTTAATCTGGATATGTCATAAAGGATTATGAAATGCCTTTACAGCTTCATAAGGTTGAATAACTGTTTTCATTAAAATCATTTCACTCAGCTTACCTAACACATCATGAAGGAAATCAATATTCTCAATTTAATTTTCCACTTTCACACAAGCCAAATGCTTATAAAAGTGCTTATATTTGACTTATATAAAAGAAAAAATGATACTAATTACCAACTACAATATATCCTTATTCAGAAAAGCTATAGATCTATACTTTTGCCACTATTTTTTCTAACAAACAATAACCCTGAAAACCTTACCTTTTGGTTTCGTTTACCTTTCCAAGGAGAATTTGTAGTGACACTCAAATACTGTCTATATATTTTTTTTGCACTCAAATTCTGTCTATATTATCTATTCAATTGTGTTTTTTCTCTTGGTATGTTTTTTCATTTTAAAAATGTGAATTTATATTTACAAAATATACGTATCTATCACATACTGATTAAATATGTAAGTTTATATAAAGAGAATACTCAGAAGCTGACATCAGAATGCACATGATATAAATGGAAAAAATATAAGCTTTTATTAACTATATCAATTTTAAAGCATAATTAACCAAAATGATCTTGATTACACTCACATGCTATTATTAATTTCAATATATAGTTATACATACTACATATTATATATGACATATGTTTCAATATATTATCTCCTTTCAATTTTGTAATCCACACAGTCAAAGGCTTTGGTGTACTCAGTAAGCAGAAGTAGATGTTTTTGTGGAACTCTCTTGCTTTTTCGATGACCCAACGGAGGTTGGCAATTTGATCTCTGGTTCCTCTGACTTTTCTAAATCCAGCTTGAACATCTTCAAGTTCACGGATCACATACTGTTGAAGCCTGGTTTGGAGAATTTTCAGCATTACTTTCCTAGCAAGTGAGATGAGTGCAATTGTGTGGTAGCTTGAACATTCTTTGGCTTAAAGCTTAACATTCAGGAAACAAAGATCATGGAATCCGGCCCCATTACTTCATGGCAAAGAGATGGAGAAACAGTGGAAACAGTGGCAGACTTTTTTTTTGGGGGGGGGGTGGCTCAAAAATCACTGCAGATGGTGACTGCAGCCATGAAGTAAAAGGATGCTTACTTCTTGGAAGAAAAGTTATGACCAACCTAGACAGGATATTAAAAAGCAGAGACATTACTTTGCCAACAAAGGTCTGTCTAGTCAGGGCCATTGTTTTTCCAGTGGTCATGTATGGATGTGAGAGTTGGACTATAAAGAAAGCTGAGTGCTGAAGAACTGATGCTTTTGAACTGGTGTTGGAGAAGACTCTTGAGAGTTTCTTGGGCTGCAAGGAGATCCAACTAGTCCATCCTAAAGGAAATCAGTCCTGAGTGTTCATTGGAAGAACTGATGTTGAAGCTGAAACTCCAATACTTTGGCCACCTGATGCAAAGAGCTGACTCATTTGAAAAGACCTGATGCTGGGAAAGATTGAAGGCAGGAGGAGAAGGGGACAACAGAGGATGAGATGGTTGGATGGCATCACTGACTAAGTGGACATGAGTCTGAGTAAGGTCTGGGAGTTGGTGATGGACAGGGAATCCTGGTGTGCTGCAGTCCACGGGGTTGCAAAGAATTGGACACAACTGAAGGACTGAACTGAATTGGATTGACTTTTAATTTTAGTCTATTTCTAAAACTTATTATTTGTTTTACAATATTAGCTTTTAATTTGAATTTTAGAAATGCTTACATTTTCATACGTCATCACCTAGTATTGCTATTACCCAAATGGACTTATTCTAACATTAGAAAAATTAAAACCTTCAGGGTGACTTGTTTCTCCAAAGTTGGTAAACTCAAGATTAGCATTACATTTCCTCTAAGCAATAAGTAAGGAGTAATATTACCTATAAACTTTATGTCTAGAATATTAAATTACATGATTATTGAATCACCTAATTTTTTACTTTTCAACCGAACTTCAAGTAACTAAACATTTTGACTTTGCAATTTCTAAACTAGATCATGATTATATCTAAAATGAAGATTCTCATAGGATTAGAGGTAGTTTACATAAACCACATAGTATCCAAATGATTACTAAACCTATTCCTAAATTGAACTTAGATTATTGATATCTGAGCTTGAAATAATTCATCTTTTTATTTATAGGCACATTTTGCCTATATAAAATCCCTATTATGATGTCTAATAGACAACTACAAGTCTTATAGTCAATCCAAAAGTCAGCTTCTTCTCCCTCTCTCCACCCAAATCAGCTCCTATAGTAGTCTTACCCATCTCAGTAAATGGGCAAGCACGTTCTTTCCCTATGTTCTTAGACTCCAGACTTGGAGCATTCCTCAGCTTCTGTCTTTTCATTCAGTCTAATTCCCATACAATAAACTATCTCTTCTTTCAGAATCTAACCACTTTTTAACCAACTTCATTTTTTAAATCTTTCACCTGCAGTATTATGATACTCTCCCAGTTTCTCCTTTTCCCTGTTTAGAGACTACTGTTGCATCAAGGAGAGTGGAAAAGCTATTTCCTTACTCCACTGGCAGCCGCTTCTTAAAGTAAAAGGTTAAATATCTAGGACAGTTTCCCAGGACTTGCACAGCGGTCTCTCTCTTAACTGTGCTCCTCTCTTATATATGCCCCCACCATGTATTACAGTTGCACTGATCTCCAGCCATACTGGTCTCTGCTACTTGCACTTGCTTTCTTCTGCCTGGAGTGTTCTCCCTGGATTGCTAAGTAGGTCAGCTTAGCTGACCTCAGCTCCTCCATATTTTTGCTCAGATGTCATTTGCTTCATTGAGGCAACCCGCTCCCTGGTCTCCTTATATCCTAATTCTGGTTACTTATTTCTATCTGATATGCCTATATTTCTTATTTCACTGTCTGTATTCTTTCCATAGGCTGAAAGCTCAGTAAGTACAAGACAATTATTTTTTCTATTTATTCACTGCTATGTACTCAGTTCATAGAGAAGTCACACATGTTGACTTTCCACCAAATACTATTTTGTGGAATAAGTCATTTTGAAGTCCATCAGATATTCATCTAGTAACATATTTGTCTATAGGGATAAGATGAACTACAAACCTTGCACTAGATGATTGTTTGTACTTCATAATATTTAGAAAAAGGAATGTATTTCTAGAGAATCACTAGGCCAGAAGATGAAGATAATTATATGATAAATAATATAAAATATTCTTTCTAGTTTCTATTGTAGCAATTGTTACTGAAAATAAAACCATATAAATATGCACACTTGTTTTATGTAATAAAATTAAAAATAAAATGTCACTGAGAGTGTATATCATGAGAGGCTCATTTCAAATCAATAACTGAAGTATTAGAAAACTTGTTTTCACAAAATCTTTTAACTTACAGTGAATGAGGTAATAGGAGTATTAAGTAAAAAAATTAAAAAACTGTATATATTTATAGAAGTGCGAGCACAAAAAGGAAGTTATATTCTAAACAGTAAAAATGATTCTTAGAAAATCTACTCTCTAATATAAAAATTCTGCTTTGTTGGGCAACTTTTATTTTAAAAAGCTCCATATTTTATCACAAATAAAGTCTAGCTAAGGGCATTGTGAAAATATTAAGAAATATATCTCATATCCATATGTCATATGGACAATAATTTTTTTCATTTGCCTATATCAAGTCAGTTAAGAGCTATAAAACATCAAACTAAATGTTCTCCAGTGTGAAGTAGAAAGAATTATCATGTCATAAATAATGTTATAGATAATGAGGAGAATTCTTAATAAAATACTGAGGTTAAGTCTAAGTATGAATTTAATTTCTGCTTCCTTGTTCACTTATTAAACAAAGTTCACAATCGATCACTATACTAGACAACTGGATATGGGGATAGTATTTCAAGTTTTAATACTCCAACTGTGACATGAATGTTGATGCTAACTGTATCATCTGAAACTCCAACATGAAATAGACCACATGGAGTGAGATGATAGTTTAATAATAAATTAATAAACTGAAATTAAAATTAAATATATAAAAATTTTTAACTGTGACAGTTAATTTTCCATGTTAAGTGGGATGGGCTATGGTCTCCAGTAGTTTGTTCAAGCATTTATCTAAATATTACTGTGAAAGTGGTTGTTTAGATGTGATTAATTTTAAATGAGTAGATTTTAAGTAAACTAGATTATCCTTCATAATGTGTTTGGGCCTCACCCTATCAATAAGCATTTCAGGTCATGATAAGTCTTATAAAATACATTTTAAGAGAGTAAGGGAGTAAAAGAATGAGTTGAATTGGAGATAAAGTCTAACTTACGTTATAGTTAGAGTAACCCTCTTGGTTAATAAGAGAGCTATGAATAAAGTGAGAATTGTAAATAATGTGTGAATATAGGAGAAAGGCTTCATGGGTCAAAGCAAAGGGAGCTGTAGAAAAATGTCGGACTCCTCGTGACCCCACGGCCTGTAGCCCACCAGGCTCCTCTGTCCACGGGATTTCCCAGGCAAGAACCCTGGAGTGAGTTGCCATCAGTCTTCCAGGGGATCTTCCTAATCCAGTGCTTGGACCCACAACTCCTGCTTCTCCTGCCACCTGGATATCTCAGAAAAGGTTGTGGAAAGAAGCAAATGTAGAAAAAAAGAAAGTTGGGACTTTTGAGGAATAAGAAGGTTGATGTGATGGAAGAAAGTTTTAAAAAAGAAAATTATAGGACACAGGCTTGGAGAGATATGCAGAAGCCAGGTAAACTGGCCTGTAGCCCGAATTAGAAGGTTTGATTTTATTATAAGCCCTTAGAGTCTCTTGAATAGAAAAATGATTTAATCTGAAAAACACCAATTAATTAATCATCTCCGTTTGGAAAAGCCCAGTATGACAGGCTTGCACAAATCAAATAGCAACTAATGAGCCCACTACATGCTGAAACTAATCAGTTGGTGAGTGGTGATGAATATAAAGGGGGGTGAAGTAACATCTGTGAAAAACAACTGCTCCATCACAAAGAGGGGTATCCCTACATTGTTATCTTTTCTCAGACCTTCAGGGCAGTGGATGCTGTCTGATTTGGTGAATCTATTTAGTAGTAGTCTGATATAGCTTATCAATGTCCAGAGGTTATTTCATGTAAACACTCATTTTTTGAAAATAGATACACACACAAAATGCTGCCCTCTAACCCTGTCAGTTTTTCTACAGGTAGAGGACACATTACTACCATTCTTGGAGATACAAGTCTAGACTACTCCTATCTTTCCAACTGATGTATGTATCAAGAGGATAAATCCCCTTCACTGCTTCCTTTAGGGTTATGACCAAAGGAATTCTATTTTCTTGCTTCTAGTGGCCCTTTTCCCACTGCTTGTGAATCTTTCTCCTCTATACTTCATATCCAAAGCTCCATCTTATTGATGAAAAATAATATTTCAGGCTTTTCTAAGACTGATGTGAGGAGTAACTGCCATACTATCATGGAAGACGGCAATGAGGATAGATAAACAGGAAGAAAAGAAAATTAAATTCCAGTTACCATACTATCTATTGTCAACAGTAGACTTCACCTGCAGCTTTCTTCTCACGCATACTTTCTGTTCTCTGCCTCCTATTTGCTGAATACCCTATTTTGTTCCCTCCTCAGAATTCTCTTACAATTTCTGTGGTAAAATGCCCAGGGGAGCCATCATTTTAAAGAGGAAAAGTAGGGGATTTTAGATAGCTTTTTGAAATGGAAATGAGGGTTTATTTCTTTGTGTTTGAAAATGCCAATCAAGATTCTCTACACAACCACGGTTTTAGATATACTGTGTCTAGGTTGCAGTCAATTGGCTGGATTCTGCTGGAAGCTAAGAGATCAACATTACTAGGAAATGCTCCTGCAGAAGGCTTACTAGGACATGCCCTTGGAATCCCTGGAGGTTCAGAGGTAAAGAAACTGCCTACCAGGAGGGAGACCTGGGTTTGATCCTTGAGTTGGGAAGATCTCCTGGAGGAGGGCATGGCAACCCACTCCAGTATTTTTTTTTTTTTTTTCATTTTAATTGGAGGCTAATTACTTTAAAATATTGTGGTGGTTTTGCCATACATTGACATGAATCAGCCATGGGTATACATATGTTCCCCATCCTGACCCTCCCTCCTGCCTCCCTTCCCATCCCATCCCTCAGGGTCATCCCAGTGCATCAGCCCTGAGCACCCTGTCTCATGCATCAAATCTGGACTGGCGATCTATTTCACATATGTTAATATACATGTTTTAATGCTCTTCTCTCAAATCATCCCACCCTCACCTTCTCCCACAGAGTCCAACAGTCTGTTATTTACATCTGTGTCTCTTTTGCTGTCTCACATATCATCGTTACCATCTTTCTAAATTCAATATATATGTGTTAGTATACTGTATTGGTGTTTTTCTTTCTGACTTACTTTACTCTGTATAATAGGCTCCAGTTTCATCCACATCATTAGAACTGATGCAAATACATTCTTTTTAATAGCTGAGTAATATTCCATTGTGTATATGCACCACAGCTTTCTTATCCATTCATCTGCCAACGGACATCTAGGTTGCTTCCATATCCTGGCTATTGTAAACAGTGCTGCAATGAACACTGGGGCACAAGTGTCTCTTTCAAAATTCTGGTTTCCTTGGTGTGTATGCCCAGCAGTGTGATTGCTGGGTCATGAGGCAATTCTATTTCCAGTTTTTTAAGGAATCTCCACACTGTTCTCCATAGTGGCTGTACTAGTTTGCATTCCCACCCATAGTGTAAGAGAGTTCCTTTTACTCCACACCCTCTCCAGCATTTATTGCTTATAGAGTTTTTGATAGCAGCCATTCTGACTGGCGTGAAATGGTACCTCATTGTGGTTTTGATTTGCATTTCTCTGATAATAAGTGATGCTGAACATCTTTTCATTTGTTTGTTAGCCATTTGTAAGTCTTCCTTGGAGAAATGTCTGTTTAGTTCTTTGGCCCATTTTTTGATTGGGTCGCTTATTTTTCTGGAAGTGAGCTGCAGGAGCTGCTTGTATATTTTAGAGATTAATTCTTTGTCAGTTATGTCATTTGCTATTCTTTTCTCTCATTCTGAAGGCTGCCTTTTCACCTTGCTTATAGTTTTCTTCATTGTGCAAAAGCTTTTAAGTTTAATTAGGTCCCATTTGTTTATTTTTGCTTTTATTTTCATTACTCTGGGAGATGGGTCATAGAGGATCCTGCTGTGATTTATGTCAGAGAGTGTTTTGCCTATGTTTTCCTCTAGGCCACTCCAGTATTCTTGCCTGGAGAATCTCATGGACAGAGAAGCCTGGTAGGCTGCAGTCCATAGGGTCACAAAGTAAGACAAAACCGAAACAGTCGCAAAGCGATGAGAATGACTGAAGCGACTTAGAACACACCCTGGAATCAATACCTATGCAGTAAGGGGAGACGAAGAGCCTGGATATGGAGGGAGAAGTTGATCTGTGAAACAATTCCAACCATGACCTTGGCTGACCTCTCGGTTCTCTGGAAACGGAAAGACCCTTCCAAACTGTCATGAAATTGATCTATAGACAACTTAGCATTTATAAATTCCCCATTGGCCAACCACTGGATGTGGGTCACTCCAGGAAAGTGATCTTGACAGAGACCTCCTGAGGCATTTCAGAAGAGAACTGAAAATTAAAGGTAGTTTCATGACAACATTCTCAGCAGCTGAGTTCATAAATTCCTCGATTCTGAAAAGAGATCTGAACACTGCATCATGCCATCCACCAGAGAGGGAAGAGGTACCAGGGGAGAGGTGAAAGGCTACCTGTCAGGATGAATTGAGACCGTGATCCCTGGGAAGAGAGAAAATTAAAAGGACGTTGATAAGAACAAAGACGTGGCAGGCCTGTATCTACAGAATTAGATGAAACCAAAGACAGCTTTTTTATGAGGCGCTTTTTTTTCAAACTTTATATTCATTTTTTCTCACTTCTTGGCTCTTTTGCAAATAACTGGCTGTAACAGATAAATCAGAAAACCACAAAAAAGACTTCATGCCTGCCTTAGGCATAGGCAAGAAAGATGGAAAGTATGGGGTATTATTCTATTTTTGTATGTGTTTGGGCCTGGGGAGGAGAAAGATGGCTGGCAATAGAGGAGATGAAAGGAGATCCACTGCCAGGTTTAGAAGAAGAGTCAGTTAATCTCTATGAAGCCTCTGAACATACTTAGTATCCCCAGGAGGTTTGCACTGTCAGAAATATGAAGTTTCTTACATGAACAATCCCTGGGTTTTTGTCTTGTCTCCACTCTTTTGATCAACTGAAAATTTTCGGGAACAATAGAAGTGCTTTATTAATAGAAGCTCCATCTGCTGGATTAAGGGTTATGGGGCAGCATCCACTGTGCCTCCAGGAATGTCCTAAATTTTAAGTTAAATCTATGGAAATAAGCCTTGTAACCTTTATAATACATAGTGTTATAATAGTTTTAGAATTATAGAGTGCAAAAAAGAAGTCAAGAATCCTTAAAAATCAATGTAGGTAAGACAGAGATGTTGAAATATTAAAATATAATTCACATAATTGTCAAGAAAATCAAATCATAACTCATATATATAATATTATATATATATATAAATTGAACATATATGAAACATTAAAAATATTAATTGCCTATTCAAAGAGCATTTAAGAAGCTAAAATTCTTATAGAATGGCAAAATTGGTAGGTTAGAATAAAAAAAAATGCTGAATATCCAACAGGTCTATAAACTGCTATCTCTAGAGTTATTTACTCTTGTGGACATGAATTATTTTCATCTCTTCTGTACACAAATCCACAAATTAACCTGTGAGTTCTCTGAGAGGTTTAATCAATGGTAAATAGTGAATAGAACTAAAAAAATATTCCACTAGAATCTAGGTAATCCTAAGGCGATTTCAGCCCCTATAAATATTGAAAGACAGTGGCCCAACTTTTTGTCTGTGTTCAAGTTTCACATACTTTTTAAAAAATAAATTGTCCATATAAAATTATAGAGGAATGCTGTATTTCAGATTTCAAGAACAGCTAGTTAAATGAGGAGTTCGGAAGCAACTTCTGTCTAAAAAAAGAACTACCAAAGTTCTACTTGAGTGATAAAATAAAGATTAGGAGAATCATATTTTAGAATATACATTCTCTAACTGAGCCTTTGAAAATACTAGATAATGATTTGGCCCAAGTATGTCTCCATTAAGGTATCTACACACCTGTTCTCTTGTGCCCAGCAGAGTTTAAAGGTCATGCCACCATACTGATAGGTGTTTACCAAAGAGAACATGGTTAGTGCTCAGTGTTAAACCAGGAGATGAAGAAAAGAGGCCTATGACTGAAAAAGAAAAAAGCCAGGTGTAGGGTGGTGCATGGGAAAGAACTAGCAACAGGCCATCTGTTAAACTAATAAAGAACCAGGAATAGAGAGCAGGATTGAAAGCAAAAGAAAAGGATAATTTGAACATTAACTCATATTTTATGTCATTTTCACTCATTTAGTTCTGCTAATTTTTGACATCTCATGTCTTTTATGCAACACAAGTCCTTCATAGACCATGTCAACCCAGAAATGACTTTTAGATTTTATAAGATAATCAAGTTGACTGATTTTGACTATGTTATCCACTTAAGTATATAAAGTATGACATATTTAACTCTTCTTTTTAACTTATGCCTACCATCTTAAAATCTATTTTAAGTTCTTTGATTTGAGGAACCATATACTTTTGTATGTATATCAACAAATTAAGAGTAGAATTTAGATTTAAAAAATGTTTAATTATTGGCACTTTAACAGTTTAGTTCCAAAGAGAGAATTACAGAGCCTGAATATAATTTATGGAGAAAAATTGGAGTTGAATAGGGAAATAAGACCAGAGTGCTCACATGAAGTATAGAATGTCAGATTACACATATCTCAAAAATATGTAATCAACAATGCTGATTTCTAAATAGCTTTGCTTATTTTTTCTCATGCCGTATTTTCTGAAATCTGACTCTTCATATATAAAGTAAAATAATTATATAATGCAGCTATGAGATAAGTTTGATGTTGTCTGTCAATGTCTTTATCTGATTTTTTTGAGACCTTATTGTAGATTCCTTTGCTATCAATATCTTTAAACAGAATATAACTAACTGGAAGAAAATACGGCCACATAGTTTATGAAAATACAAGCATGCATGCTCTTGTCAGCATACATACACATGCATGTAGACCGACACATACATACACAAGGATGCACATACTTGTTTACATAGAAGAGTAAACTCAGTGGCTAACGAGTAATAAACTCTCTTGAAAATAGAAAGATAAGAAAAGTGTCACTTGTATAAATGATGACCTTTCCTTTTTTTTTCTAAGTGACAAAATGTTCAGTGTGATATCACAGATTATTCCAAGTCAGCTGGTGAGATAAAATAAAAAAAATACACATTTCTAAACACTTACACTATGTGCAAAAATGTAAAGAATGTAATTTAAAAATGCTTTAAGCTGTGCTTTAAGGAATGCTGATAGTAGCAAATTAAAGCATTCTATATTCAAAGTGCACTGTAGATATCTAACCACACTAGAGTCATCTCAAATTTTATTGACTTCATCTCAAAATAAATATCACTATTTTTAAAGGGATAGTCTAAGCCAGTTTCTTTAGGCTTCCAGCTTTCTTTGTCTTTAGACAAAGCTTATTTATGTGTATTTAGGTTTTTACCATTTCATCTCTATTAATAATAAGGAATTTTGCTTTTGACTATGTTACATAATATAGCATACATATCTCTGTGTTTGTTATCACATATGACCATCACAACAGCCATATGAGAAAAGTTCCATGAATTCTCATCAACTTTGGGTGGATGAACCCACGTAGAATCACTAAATAATTTAAGGGTTTCCCTGGTAGCTCAGCAGGTAAAGAATCTGCCTGCAAGGTTGGGAAGATCCCCTGAAGGAGGGCATGGCAACCCACTCCAGTATTCTTGCCTCGAAAATCCCCATGGACAGAGGAGCCTGGCGGGCTGGGTTGCTGTCAGTGGAGTCACAGTTGGATATGACTGAGCTACTAACCACAAAAAGCCAGTAAGTGAGGGAGAAATTTTTTGAAAAAAGTCAGTTCCTAGGCCTGTTGCTACCATAATTGTTCCAACTCCATATATGTTCTTTTTCATGCCAATTTGCTAGTTCACTGCTACAGTTATTATTCTATTCCTTTGGAAAATGCCAACATATTGACCAAGTCATTTTTTCATTGTCCATGAGTGTCATCCTGTCCTTAATTCTTCCATGAATTAGAGATCCTCTCAACTGTTATGGTTTCTTTTGCTCACCAATACCTGGTTTTCCTCTCTGTGAGCACATCAACTACCGAAATTCCTTATGGTCTGAACAAATGAATTGATCTGATCAGTGGGTTGTGTATGAAGGTGATATGCATAATTTCGCTGCTGAAGCATTCCATTACGAGTGTGGGATTCCCTGGCAGTTCTTTTTGCTGCTATGGTGACAGTAAGGCTGTATCCCCATACAATATAGGCAAAGGGTGATGGATGATGCCCTGCTATCCTGATTAGCTAAATGGTGGTTCATAAAACATATTAGAACAATAAGTAGTTTTGTGGTAAGTCTGAGATTTTGCAGTTGTATGTTTCTGCAGCATAATCTAGCCAATTCTAGCATAACTCTCTTTACTCCCTTTTCTGTCAGTCACCTAGAGAAACCTCTGTTCTGTTACATGCACTAGATGAGGTTTAAAGAAATGCACACACACAGCCTTTGTGTGTGGCCCCTTTGTCATCTTTCCCGCATATTCTTCCATTTTATCACACAGCTGGGTCCACCTTACTGTATCCTGGTTGATACCAACTTTATCAACATTTCCATTAAATTCAAACTAAACTTAGTACAGCATTGATGGACTGCTTGTGTGCCAAGTGTATCTCTTGTATAGTTGCCTGTTTAATGGCAAAAGTACCAAGTGGCTCTAAGTATTGCTCAGGATCCAAGATTTGAACGATTATCTCATACACACAAAGGAATTTATGCAGGTGACTGTTTAGTACAGAGAGTAACTTGGGACAGGTGTTACAAAGATGTTAACTTTGTGATGTTAAGCAAAGAATCCCAAAGAGTCCTGGAGATCCCATCATGCACCTTTCTAACCTTAGGTACAACATTGAATGGATACTAGACAATTTACAGAGCCCCTTGGTTTTCATTATTACCAGAAAAAATCCTCTGCTTTCCTGCAATTGACTTTTTCTATTGCCAATTGACTGAACATGCTATAATATGAATTATTCCGTTCACCCATTTGTCCTGTTATGAGTTGAGTATCGTTAAATATATGCAGTTTTGATACTGAAAAAAAATGCATTACCTACTTTGTAATCTTAAACCGCAAATAGGTCCTTAAAACTAACCATTTGTTATATCTTTTTCAATCTTATCTTCTATTCTCTGAAAAAGACAGCTATATCTTCACTTCTCCTTGTAAAACTACTGCCCTCCCCTGCACCAGATTCTCACCTGATGACTTTTCTTATTTCTATGAAATAAGAAATAGGAGTGATTTGACATAAAATACCTCAGCTTCCTACAGTCATTTCTAGAAATGGGTAAGCTCACATTTCAGGAAACTCTGTTCTTCTTGATAGCTGCAATGAGTGTCCATTTTCCATCTCTTTGCTTCTTCTTTTTCATCCTTAAATATTTGAGGTCCCTGGCCACAGTCTGTCCACTCACTATATATATTCACTTAAGAGGCAATCTCATTAGCTCTTTACCTTTAAATGTTATCTTTCCATATACATATCTCTGGAGCCCCCCTGTGTGTGTCTGTATCACCTATCCAGTTTATAATGAACTCCATCTATATTTCTCCATTTTGATGTGTGAGAGATATGTCAATCATAAATTATTGATGATCCTATTCCTCCCCAGTATCTTCATATACATGAAGAATAGTTTCATTCATCAAGTTGTTTAAAACTAAAAATTGTATTGAATATACTCTTCTCTTTAGGTATCATTTATCTTTCAATCCTGTTGTTTTGATGACCAAACTACACCCCAAATCCACATATTTTATTTCACTGAGGTAGAGTTGATCTACAATGTTGTGTCAATCTCTGCTGTAGAGCAAGATGACTCAGTCATACACTCAGTCTACATTTTTTTTTAATATATTCTTTTTTTCTGATTTATCACATGATATTGGATAGAGTTCCCTGTGCTTTGCATTAGGACCTTGTTTATACATTCTATTTTTTTTAATAAATATTCACTTTATTTATTTTTTTCCATTTATTTTTATTAGTTGGAGGCTAATTACTTTACAATATTGTAGTGGTTTTTGCCATTCTAAATGGCATAGTTTGCATTTACCAATGTCAAACCCCCAATCCCTCTCTCTCCCTCCCCACTTCCCCCTTGGCAACCGCAAGTCTGCTCTCTATGTCTGTGAGTGTGCTTCTGTTTCATACAAAGGTCCAATTGTACCATACTTTAGGTTCCTCACATAACTAATATTATTGGCATTTGTCTTTTCCTTTCTGACTTACTTCACTTAGTATGATAATCTCTAGTCACATCCATTTTGCTGCTAATGGTATTATTTCATTTTTTATAGCTAAATAGTATTCCATGAGATGTATGTATTATATCTTCTGTATCCATTCGCCTGTCAATGGACACCTAGGTTGTTTCCATGTTTTGGCTACTGTGTATAATGCTGCTATGAACATAGAGCATAGGCAAAACATTATCTGACATGAACCATGCAAATATTTTCTTAGGTCAGTTTTCCAAGGCAAAAGAAATAAAAACAAAAAATTTAAAAATGGGACCTAATCAAGTTACAAACTTTTACAGAGCAAGGGAAACCATAAAAAAGACAACCTATGGGATGGGAGAAAATATCTGCAAATGATGTGACTCACAAAGTTTTAATCTTGAAAATTTACAAATAGCTCATACAACTCAACATCAATAGATAAATAAATAAAACAACCAACCCAATTGAAAAATGGGCAGAAGACTTTAATAGACATTTATCCAAGGAAGACCTACAGATGGCCAAGAGGCACATGAAAAGATGCTCTATATCACTAATTAATAGATAAATGCAAATCAAAACTACAATGAGGCACCACCTCACACCAGTCAGAATGACCATTATTAAAATGTCTACAAATAACAAATGCTGGAGAGAGTGGGGCGAAGTGGGTACCCTCTACACTGTTAGTGGGAATATAAATTGGTGCAGCTATTATGGAAAATCTTATGCAGGTTTTTCAGAAAACTAAGAATTGACATATGATTCAGCAATTGTGCTCCTGGGCAAATTCATCTAAATTTTGCCTCTTCTTCCTTCCACTTCTTATTTTGCATGAGTGTGAACCACCATTATCTTTGGCTCCTAGATCACGGTAATGGATTATACCCTACCCATCAATGTGGTCTCTTCTTATATAAACCATACATTGCATTCAACTAAGCAGAATCCTACAACAAATTGCTTTACAACTAAAATGGAAACTCCTTACTATCAACTATAAAGATCTATATGTTCCGACCCCTGCCTATCGCTTCAGCTAATTTTTCTACCGTCAGTTCACTCTTACTCCATCAGTTTCTTGAGTACATATTTAAATTTCTACCTCTAAGTTCTTGAACATACTATGTATTTATCTAGAATATTCTTCCTTCAATTTTTGTACTGTTTTGTCCTATGTATTTTTAAGTCTCTGTTCAAAAATTTAATTCTGAAAAATTATTTCCTGAGCACCCTGTCTAAAACAGTGTTCCAAAAACAAACCTCCAAGTCCAAATATTTCATCTCTCTCTCTATTCTGAGGTTACTTCGTTTTTCTTTGGAAAATATATTATTTCCAGAAATTACACACACACAACGAGGATGTCCCAAATTCCTAATCCAGAAGTTTTTCCACTGAACTCTCTTGGTGGCCTTCTATACATATGAGGACCATAAAATTAAAGGAATTTTATGTGTATATATGATATTGTAGACCTGAAGGAAGGGAACATGGGACAAAAGCACTGCACAGCTGAGGGCAATAAAGTAAAGCTGGTTAACTTTCGAAAAACATATAATAATTTTCCCAGCAGAGCCTCAAAGTGCTATGAAAATTTCATGGTGTATGATATCTGATGATGCTTAAACCCACTGAGGGCTCTACATGCCAGTAGTAATTCCTCTGCTCCTTCAGTTTTGTGTATTATCAATTTTCTGGAATAGAACCTTCAAGTAAGTTTCCTTTACTTGAGTACATAGCATGTTCTGATTTACCTTTATGCTGATCTCTCAATGTCTCTACATATTTTGCATTAATTATGAGCACCAAAAAATTTTGAGTTTGGCAAATGAGTTAGAATATAGCTAATAACTATTTAATGTATTATAAAAAACACTGCAGAGAGGGAAGGGCTTGAAAGCCTACTTTTAAAAGTATAATTTGCAACCTAAACTGTTTACCAATGGGCACAATCCACCATGTAATAAAATTCTCCTACTGTATTGCCTTAAATAAATTTGAAGGTGCTGAATATTAAATCATTTTCTTCTCACTAAACATATATTTCACTTTTAAAGTTTTATCTATTAAAAAAAATTAAACATAATGTGAATTATTCTTTTCTCTCCTTTATTATGTATATCTAACTCTGCATCGACATCTATGTCTCCTTAATTTTCAACAGGGTTTAGTTCCAAATAAACATAAAGTAGAAAGATAGTGAAATTATAGTAGCAAAGAAAATTAAGTTTTGGAAAGCAATATATTAAGATCAAGTTTTTTTTTCTTTTGGAGACTATATATTATTATTATTATTATTGAACAATTGGTTCCTAGTATTTTCTCTATTTGAAAAAGAAATGTTATCTCATTAGCATAAAAACAAATGCTGCACATGTAAGTGATATCATATGATATTTTTTTTCTCAATGTCTGACTTACTTTACTTAGTATGATGACCTCTAGGTCCATCCATGTTGCTGAAAATTGCATTCTTTCATTCATTTTGTATGGCTGAGTAACATTCATTTCATATATACCAGATCTTTAGCCATTCATTTGTCAAAGGACTACTGGAATCTAAAAAAGTGATACAAATAAGCTTATCTGCAAAATAGGAATAGACTTATAGATATAGAAAATGAATTTATAGCTACTAAAGGGTATAGTGAGTGACAAGGAGTGATAACTTAAGAATTTGAGATTAACCAATATGCACTCATAGTGCTCAGTCACTCAGTTGTGTCTGAATCTTTGTGACTCCATGGACTGTAGCCCACCAGGCTTCTCTGCCCATGGAATTTTCCAGACAAGAATATCTGAGTGTGTTGCCATTTTCTACTCCAGGAAATATTCCCAACGCAGGGATCAAGTCCACATCATCTGCATTGACAGGCAGATTCTTTACCACTGAGCCATCTGGGAAGCTTTAACATATACACACAACTATAGGAGAAATAGGTAAACAAGGACCTACTATATAGCACAGGGAACTATAATCAATATCTTGTAATAATCTATAGTGAAAACGAATATGAAAAAGAAATATGTATGTGTCTGTCTGTGTGTGTGGGTAATGGAATCATTTTGCTGTACACTTGAAACTGACACATTGTAAATTACTATCAGTTCAGTTCAGTTGTGCAGCCATGTTGACCCTTTATGAACCCATGGACTGCAGCACGCGAGGCCTCCCTGTCCATCACCAACTCCCAGAGTTTACTCAAACTCGTGTCCATTAAGTGGTGATGCCATCCAACCAGCTCACCTCTGTCATCGCCTTCTCCTCCTACCTTCAATTTTTCCCAGCATCAGGGTCTTTTCAAATGAATCAGTTCTTTACATCAGGTGGCCAAAGTATTGAAGTTTCAGCTTCAGCATCAGTCCTTCCAATGAATATTCAGGACTGATTTCCTTTAGGATGGACTGGTTGGATCTCCTTGCAGTCCAAGGGACTCTCAAGAGTCTTCTCCACCACCACAGTTCAAAAGCATCCATTCTTCTGCACTTAACTTTCTTTATAGTCCAACTCTCACATCCATACATGACTACTGGAAAAACCATAGCTTTGACTAGACGGACCTTTGTTGGCAAAGCAATGTCTCTGCTTTTCAATATGCTGTCTAGGTTGGTCACAACTTTTCTTCCAAGGAGCAAATATCTTTTAATTTCATGACTTCAGTCACCATCTGCAGTGATTTTGGAGCCCCCCAAAATAAAATCTCTCACTGTTTCCATTGTTTCCCCATCTATTTGCCTTGAAATGATGGGACCAGATGCCATGATCTTAGTTTTCTGAATGTTGAGTTTTAAGCCTTTTTTCACTCTTCTATTTCACTTTCATCAAGAGGCTCTGTAGTTCTTTGCTTTCTGCCATAAAGGTGGTATCATCTGCATATCTGAGGTTATTGATATTTCTCCCAACAATCTTGAGTCCAGCTTGTGCTTTATCCAACCCGGCATTTCTCATGATGTACTCTGCATATAAGTTAAATAAGCAGGGTGACAATTAACTATACTTTAATATAAACAAATAAATAAATGGTGCATGTCACATTTGGATGCACGATGTTTGAAAATACCTAATGAGAAAAAAAGAATCAGAAAAAGTACCTGGAAAATAGTAAATATATATCAAATAAAAGGAAGTGTAACACGTAGAATTGTAGTCTCTCTCTCTCTCTCTCTCTATATATATATATATATTTATATTTATATTTATATTTCACTAATTTATTTTTAAACTAAACCTAGATTAGTTACAGAAGTCAGCTCTTGATTAAATTGATTCCCACAAGCCTCAGGTTAAACAAGACACTATTTTCTATTGGTAACGTATTTCACTGGGTTTTCAAATTTTCTGAATCTTTTAGGCCCTTCATACATATCCAACATGTTCGTATGAGAATTTTAGAATAGCATTTCATGTTTTTCAATATAGCTAGTACCAATTAGATAAAAGTTTAATTTTTAAAGCTAAATTGAACATGAAAAAGATAAGAGATAACAGAATAGTCATTTGTGATCACTTTTAACCATCCTAGTTCATCAGATGTACTCTAATATAAAGTAATCAAAATGATAATGATAACAATATGAAATTATTTCATGTTTTACATAGTGGTGGTGGTTTAGCAGCTAAGTCCTGTCCTACTGTTGCAACCCCATGGATTCTAGCCTGCCAGGATCCTCTGTCCGTGGAATTCTCCAGGCAAGAATACTGCAGTGGGTTGCCATTTCCTTCATGTTTTATAATAGCTAAATAAATAAATTTAAGGGAAATTAGAGGAAAATTTTTTGCTATAAGAGTCAAAAGTCCTTATACAAATAATATAAGCAAATTGTGTTGCTATTGTCATTTTGATGTTTCAAAAGACATGCCAAATGTTATTACAACCAAGGACATTTCATGGTAAACATAAACAGATTTAGTGATAAATGAAAATGCATCAACCATTGTGAAAGATGACTACTGATCCAAAGCATTTCTTAACTATCAGTGATTATCAGAGAAACATCAATTTATGTCCAGATGTCAGAATTCTAAATCACTGTTGTATTGAACAATATATGAGAAATCAAGAAAAACAATTAAAAGAGATGGTGTATTAGCCACTCAGTCGTGTCTGAATCTTTGTTACCCCATGGACTGTAGCCCACCAGGCTCCTCTGTTTATGGAATTCTTTGGGCATGAATACTGGAGTGGACAGCCATTCCGTTTTCCAGAGGATCTTCCTGACCCAGAGATTGAACACAGGTCTCCTCCACTGCATGTAGATTCTTTACCACTGAGCCTTCGGGAAAATGCAAAAGATATGATACAAACACTAAATCTAAATAAATAGCCAAGAGAATCCTAATACTGGAAGTCTGTTCAAAGGAACCAGCAATCTAAAACCCAGATGTTACGGACATAATTCAAGTGTTTATTGAGTGCTTGAGGCACTGTGCTAAGGACTTTCTCTTTCTTTTACCATTTAATAGGTCTACCATTACCAGAGATCATAATTCTCAATGACACAGTAGTTAGCCAACCAAGAATCTGGAAAATTAAACTTTCCCTGGCTTGCTGAAAGAGGCAGGATGCAGACCTACGCCTATCTCTATAAGATTGAGTCCTAAATGTGCTAAATTCTTTCCCTCAGGGTTTCTTGGCAAAGACAGCAAGTTCACACACTCTTGGACGTTTCTTTGTGTCATACACATTTATATAATCCCAATATGAGCTGAGATATTCCAGGAAACTTCACTGTAGAGGTAGGTCAATTTATCTGAATAGAAAATTAATCAAACCAAAACACCAACAACAGGAGTAACAACAACAAAAATTTAGGAGCGAAATATTCTACTGTCTTACATATTTTACTACATGGAATCATTATTTTTTGTATACCAACTTTCTTGGAAACAGATCCATTAGGATTCCTAATGTTTAAGGAAAAAGTAGCAAAAGAATTTTAGGTCTTTATTTACAAATTGTAGAAAGAAGTTAAAAGCTTGTGTGTTTCAACACACTGTCAACTAAAAATAAAATAAGGTACAGAAAATGCAATAGTATAATGCTTAAATATTGAGCAATTAGTTGTAACTTTCTTTTCTTTTCTTTTTTTTTTTTTTTTACGGACAGGACAATAAAGTACCATACTTATAGATTCAAAACCAACTATGGAAGAATCCTGGCTAAAAACCTTCAAGGATTCATTAAATGTAGTTTTATAACTGATACAAGTATACATATAAAGCAATGATTTGTATCAATAGTTAAATTGTTTGTAAGAGCAATACACTATGCGGTTGATAATCTGTAACTGAGTTAAATACTTAGATGTTTAAATCAAGTTCTTCCTGTCACTGTTATTATGCTGTACATGTGCAAAACTAATAATACAATTGGAAATTGATGCAGTAAATCCACAAACCTGTTTTTTCCTGAGCATTCATAATTAGTTTTCATCTTAAACTCATTATTTTGTATTACATATGATTATGAAAATATATTTGAAATAGTTTTTCCTATCACAAATTACTTTGCAAAGAAAACCCATCCCACTCTCACAACTTTAGATATCAACTTTACAACTATCAAGATTCTTAGAGAAAAGCATGTGTTCATGCTCAATTGCTCAGTTGTGTTCAGTTCTTTGTGGCCTCATAGACTATAGCCCATGAAGCTTCTCTGTCCACGGGATTTCCCAGACAAGAGTAATGGAGTGAGTTGCCATTTCCTCCTCCTGCCATTTCCTCTTCCAGATCAAAGGATGGAACCTGAGTCTCCTGTGTCTCCTGAGTTGGCAGGCAGATTCTTTACCACCTGGGAACACCCTTGTGTTGAGTGCATGCTCAGTTGTATCTGACTTTTTGTAACCCCATGGATTGTAGCTCACCAGGCTCTTCTGTCCATGGCATTTTTCTAGGCAAGAATACTGGGGTGGGAGGCCGTTTCTTACTCCAGGGGAACCTCCTGATCCAGGGATTGAACCTGAGTTTCTAGATGGACGTAATTTATTATGTTGGTGGGGGTGTGCTGACGCTCACTTGCATAGGGTGATACTGTAGCTGTGGAAAGCTCTCCATCCCTCCACACTCAAAGTGTCTTTTCCAGCTGTGTAAGGGCAGTAAGACACTCTCCCAGTGGCTACAGTATTTCAAAGATGAGAGAGATTAGCTTTTGAGATTCTCTCCTCTGTTCCCAAAACCAACACGTAAGATAAGTCATTTAATTTAGTCACAAAGAATGTTAAGCTTCCAGGGATCTGATGGGATGAGTGAAGCATGAGGCTTCCTTGTCACTTATCTAGATTTAAATGAAAGTGAATGTCGCTCAGTCGTATCTGACTCTTTGCAACCTCATGGACTATACAGTCCATGGAATTCTCCAGGCAGAATACTGGAGTGTGTAGCCTTTCCCTTCTCCAAGGGATCTTCCCACCCAAGGATCAAACCCTGGTCTTCCGTATTGCAGGAGGATTCTTTACCAACTGAGCCACAGGGGAAGCCCAGATTTAAATGAAGGTGAGGGAAAAAAAAAAAAAAATGTCTCTTTCATTTTAAAGCTCATGTTGATGATGAAAAAATACAGTTGTTTTACTTTCTCTTGTTCCTCCCCAATTTTCTGAATTTGACTCCTCCTTGAAATTGGAGGACTGGAAAAATATCTTTTCCTTCTACACTTTAAAATTGGAGATGGGGCCTTTGGAAGGTAATTAGTCCAGAACACAAAGCCCTGATATGTGGGATTAGTGCTTTAACAAGGGATTCCAGAAAGCTCTTTTGCTACGTACTCCCAGCTTCACAGGCGGCGGTAGTGGTAAAGAACCCACCTGCTAACGCAGGAGACATAAGAGACATGAATTAGATTCCTGAGTCAGGAAGATCCCCTGGAGGAGGGCATGGCAACCCACTCCAGTATTCTTGCCTGGAGAGTCCCATGGACAGAGGAGCCTGGGATGGGCTACAGTCCACAAAGTCACATAGAGTCAGATACAACTGAAGCAACTTATCACGCACACGCACCACATGAGGACAACAGTCTATAAACCAGGTAACTGGCATCTCACCAGATGCCAATATGCTAGTGCCTTGATCTTGGATTTCCCAGTCTTCAGAACTGAGAGAAATAAATTTTAGTTGTGCATAAGCCACCAAGCCTTTTGCATTCTGTGATAGCAGCCAAAACAAAGAATAGTTTAAATTCCTTCTTTCCAAAGATGCACACCCGCTCCCCAGACATTTTGTCCAGTTACTAGAGCCATAATCTACCCAACAAAAGTGAACAAACATGAACAAAGTTCAAAGACCAATATATTTAAGTAGGTTTCTCTTGTTTTCACATTGTTAGTTATCTAAGAACCATCCAAATAGTAAGAATGGCAGTGTACTTTCAGAATCCAATTATATTCTAAAAATTTTATTTATATTTTTAAGAGATTTATTTATAAAGAATAAAAGTTTACTAATATACAATGATGTTTATACCTTTCCAGTTATTGGCTTATAAATGTTTGCTAATCCAGGAACATATCTCCACATAGCAAGGTTCTGACGAAAGTGAATTAATAAGAGTCAATTTATGATAATTTGTCCTGTCTGGTCCAGAATTATATTTAGTCTAGGTTGGAGCAGAATCTATAGTCTTATTTGTGCCTTAAAAGACAGAGAGGGGCTTGCCTGGTGGTCCAGTGGTTAAGAATCTGCCTTGCAATGCAAGAGACTCACTGCAAGGTGAATTCGATCCCTGGTTTGGGAACTAAGATCCCACATGCAGGAGGGCAACTAAGCCCATGAATTGCAACTACTGAGTCCTCAAGCCTCAACTAGGGAGTCCGTGAGCCAAATGAAAGATCCTGTGTGCTGCAACTAAGACCCAATGCAGCCAAAAAATTAAGTGTGTGTGTATATATATATATATATGTATGTAGATACACACACATATGTATGTGTATGTGTGTCTATGTATATAAACAGAGATCTCCAATTAGCTGGGATACTAGAGACTGACACATAAAGAAAACTGCTCTTCTGAAATGGTTGATAGCAAATACCACATCCTAGTCTACCACAGTATGGTTTGGCAATAAGGTGGTCCTTGCTGTTATTCAGTTGCTCAGTTGTGTTTGACTGCTGCGACCCCGTGGACTGTAGCGTGCCAGGCTTCCCCATATTCCACTGTCTCCCGGAGCTTGCTCAAATTTATGTCCATGGAGTT
The DNA here is from genome assembly GCF_033118175.1 of Dama dama. NCBI lineage: Eukaryota > Metazoa > Chordata > Mammalia > Artiodactyla > Cervidae > Dama > Dama dama. The sequence goes on along the minus strand of NC_083710.1, from coordinate 62,316,262 downwards.
GGTGATGCCATCCAATCTTCTCATCCTCTGTCATCCTCTTCTCCTTCTGCCTTGTATATTTCCCCAAATCAGGCTCTTTTCCAATGAGTTGGCTCTTCGCATCAGGTGACCAAAGTATTTGAGCTTCAGTTTCAGTATCAGTCCTTCCAATGAATAATCCAGGACTGATTTCCTTTAGAATTGACTAGCTCGATCTCCTTGTAGTCCAAGGCACTCTCAAGAGTCTTCAACACTGCAGTGCAAAAGCATCAGTACTTCAGCGTTCAGCCTTTTTTATGGTTCAACTCTCACATGCATACATGACACTAGAAAAATCATAGCTTTGTCTATATGGATCTTTGTTGGCAAAGTAATGTCTCTGCTTTTTGATATGTCATCTAGGTTTGCCACTGCTTTTCTTCCAAGGAGCTAGCATCTTTTAATTTCAAGGCTGCAGTCACCATTCACAATGATCTTGGAAACCAAGAAAATAAAGTCTTTCACTGTTTCCATTGCTTCCCCATCTATAATGCCATGAAGTGATGGGACTGGGTGCCACTATCTTGGTTTTGTTGAGTGTTGAGTTTTAAGCCAGCTTTTTCACTCTCCTCTTTCACTTTCCTCAAAAGGCTCTTTAGTTCCTCTTTGCTTTCTGCCAGAAGGGTGGTGTTATTTGCATATCTGAGGTTATTGATATTTCTCCTGGCAATCTTTATTCCAGATTGGGATTCATGAAGCCCGGCGTTTCGCATGATGTTCTCTGCATATAAGTTAAATAAATAGGGTGCCAATATACAGCCTTGATGCACCCTTTCCCAATTTTGAAACTGTCTGTTATTCCACATCCAGTTCTAACCATTGCTTCTTAACCTACATACAGATTTTTAAAACTGGTCCTACTCAAAAATAATTAGTTCAATTACTTATGCTGCATTCCTTATCTTTTATTGGATGAAATTTAACATTGATGCTGCTTAATTTCATAAACTTTAACTCGTTTATGTTTTCTTAAAACTAAACCTCAAGGGTCAAGAGATAAGGATATTATAGCTCATAGTCCTTACATACAATCTATGCTGAATCTCCAATGTTGTAGTCTCTTCTATTAATAGCTATACAAATCTGAGGGATGGAATATTGGCTGTTATAAGCTTTGGAAGAATGTTTTTTTATGATAATTGTCTAATATTAAATTTTAAAAAATAATGGTATGTGTGCATAATTTTCAACACATTTAACCTTTGTAGAAGTGATTTTGGAGACAAAAAAATAAAAAGATGTAGAGTTACTATTTAAATCCTGCTATAGGACATATTGTTCTAAAAAGTGCCTCAAGTTTCTATATAACTGTCATTCGGCATTTAGAACTTTGAAATCAAACATTGGTATAACCTTGATCACCTCACCATGACTACCTTCTCTTACCTTTAGGGCCAATAAGCGCATGGGAAATTTGAGGGGTTTTCTGTTTTGTCCTGTTTTTTTTTTTTTTTTTTAATGAAGAAACAAAAGACTGAAATCTTAAAACTAAAGGTAAAAGAAAAGCTTCCATCAAGTATGGAAACATGAGGTGCTTCCTGGTACGGAAGGGGAAGGAGAAGGGGTGCGGAAATTGCTATAGCTGCTTCCGTCTCTTAGCAACATGCCCTGACTTGAAAGCTGAAATCTTGCAAGCATTTCAGAATAGAATACATTTATTTTTCAAATCAGCAGTTCATAACAAATATCTGTCCATAGCCTTTAGGCTGCATCTAAATTGTTGATGAGTTTACTAACTTGCTGATCGCAGAGCATTTCTGTTCCCTGGCTTCTAGTATGCATATAATCAATTGCTCCTTCTTGAGAGTAAACACTTTTTTAATTGCCTTCGATACTTCATCAATAGACAATTAAAGAAGAAAATAAATAAAAAGACAGAAAAAAGGGGAAATTATTTCTCAAAATCTCTGTGGGATGAATCACATAGCTGGATCATTTTATTATTATTATTTTTTCTTTTCCTGGGATGAAACCCAGAGCTGGAGCTACAGATCTCCTTTCTGGGTGGGGAAAAAAAAAAAAAAAACTTTAGAAAGAATCATTTGGAAATCACAATAAAATTATATACTTTTAAATGGTGAGATGCAAATTTTAGGGATAGATTGAGTAATAGAGCTCATTTCAGATAATCACAATAATCATAATAATTAATATTTTCTTAAGCATTTTGCTATAGTAAGGCAAGTCTCTGGTTATTCCAGTGTTCTAGTTGCAGCATTGGCATTTTGGGGCATGCAGCCAATTAGTCACTACTGTGCCTGCATGCCCGCTAAGTCACTTCAATTGTATCTGACTCTTTGCAACCCTATGGACCATAATCTGCCAGGTTCCTCTGTCCATGGGCTTCTCCAGGCAAAAATAGTGGATTGGGTTGCCATGCCCTCCTCTAGGAATCTTCCCAACCCAGGAATTGAACCTGAATCTCCTACATTGTAGGCAGATTGCTTACCACTGAGTCACCAGGGAAACCCAGTCACTATTGTATGATCAATTAACTACAAGCCTAATGATATCTGACAAGTTGTTAAAGATATAGCATGTCAAAGAGGTTTGGAATAGGATCTCCCCTATTCCCTAGTTATTGTACACCAGTCAGGAAGAGGATGGGAAGAGGAAAAATCATTGCCTCAGTACCTCTGTTACATTTTCTACCCTTCAAGGTTTATCAACCTTGGTATTAGAGATTTTTGAACATCATAATGCTTGGTTGTAGTGGGCTTTCCTATGCTTCATAATTTGTTTAATATCATCCTTGGCTTCAATTCTTCTTTTCTGTTTAAAGATTATATAATAAAATTGTCAAAAGTACCTGCCATCATATGTGTTTGCAACGAATTTTTATAATCTTCTACTATTTCCAATCACACTGTCCTCAACTAGGTTTACATTTTATTTTTTCTGGGTTTTTCACATGTTTCAGTTCAGTTCGGTTGTTCAGTCATGTCCAATTCTTTGTGACCCCATGGACTGCAGCACACTGGGCTTCCCAGCCCATCACCAACTCCCAAGCTTGCTCAAACTCATGACCATCAAGTTCATGATGCCACCCAACCTTCTCATCCTCTGCTGTCCCCTTCTTCTCCCACCTTCAATCTTTCCCAGCATCAGTGTCTTTTCTGAGTCTGCTCTTCGCATCAGGTGGCCAAGGAACTGGAGCTTCAGGACTGATTTCCTTTATGATAGACTGGTTTGATCTTCTTTGACTGGTTTCTTCACATATTTTACCTTCTGGTAAATACAATCCCTTTCTCAAGGATAGAATTAAATACCACCTTTTCTATTAAAGTATGATTTATTCTTTCCTGATACCCCACAGCCTCACCATCATGTTTTCATTAGGTAACTCAATGAGTGGATTTTCTTACTGACTTTTCTAGTGGTGATGGTCGTTTAGTTGCTAAGTCAAGTTGGACTCCTGCGACCCCATGGACTGTAGCCCACCAGGCTCCTCCGTCCATGGGATTCTCCAGGCAAGAGTACTGGAGTGGGTTGCCATTTCCTTCTCTAGTGGATCTTTCCCACCTAATCTGTAAAACATAATCCGACACATACATAGTACACATTCCATTTAAAATCAGTGCCAACATGAATAAATAACTATGCAAGTGGCCCTTAAAGTCATACAGAGGATATTTTTGATGTTTAATTTACTGCTAAAAGTAATAAAGAATCATTAGGATTGATGATATGAGTTAAATGATATTATCTGCGTAATCTGAGAGGTAGCTGCCAGAAAACTGAAGTATAACTCAGTGAGAAAGCAAGGCATAAAAATCCAACTGAAGGTTATAGCAAAAACCTAGGCAAAATACAATGAAAAATTGAATTGGTTCAATGATAGTAGCAATAAAAAGGGATAAATAATACTGTGTACTTTTATTCCAATAATCTAGAAAGTGTAGAAAGTATACATAAGTATGCATTCATGTGTACTTATGAAAGTATACTGGAGAAGGAAATGGCAACCCACTCCAGTGTTCTTGCCTGGCACAGAGTTAGACATGACTGAAGCGACTTAGCAGCAGCAGCAGCATGAAAGTATACATAAATATATATATACTTTCATATGTATATGTGTGTAGTTTCATATGTATGTACTTTCATATGTATACATAATGGTATAATTATGCAGTTATGGAAAATGATGATTAAAGGTTTAATAAAAGTTTTATGTTTTAATAATAGCCAAGTACTGAATTAAATGGGTGACATACTTCATCTGATTTATTCTCTAAGCAATTTTATGTAGTAGGCATCAGTAATCTCACTTTATAAATAAATGAATTAATATTTGTAGGGGAAAAGTTAGTCAGTACTAGAACTGAAATTTAAAAGCAAATCTATTTCTCCATCTGAAATACCTCTTGTAACTCATTCAGTAAGTTTTTAAAAAGCAAATAGACTTTGATTAGATATGAATAGAGTTCAGAAGACAGATAATTTCCTGATTTCTTAATCACCTGTTGTTACACAATATCTCTTCTAAATCATCTTGTCTTCTCTCACCCAAATCACATTTTTATACACTAGTATTTCTGATGACTGCTCAATTTACTATTTTCACTTTCTTGGGCAACTGTAGCCCATTTAGAGTAACATTTTTCTAGGCCTAGTAAATGAGCAAAGCACTAAAAGTTAAGTGATAATGATGGTGACTCATAGATGTTTGGAATTTGGGAAGCATATGGAATATATTGTATGAGAAGTAGAAACAAGATGAAATACAGAAATGAAAATGCACATATAAAATATGATCATAATATAAATTAAGGTAATATAAGTGAAAAATCACTAATGATAAGTATGATAATGAATATTAATTATCTGTGGCTACTATCAATTATAAGTCAATCATAAAGTTAACATGTGTCCCAGTTAGCTGAAGAAAGTCCCTTTTGATGATTGCTGTCCTAGTGCTTAGCTCAGCTTAACTTTGTATAAAGTTTTTCAGCTTTTAATGAGGTGTTATTAAAACCTCATTGCATTAACATAAGCCACCTGGATTTGAGAACCTCCTCTTTAAAGACAGTTTTAACTAGTTAGAGAAAGTTTCTTAGATGTGTTCAGTTAAAACAAATTAATTCATTCTGGTCTATAATATGAGTGGGTGGGTTTATGTGTTAGTTGCTCAGTCATTGAACCCAACTGAAGTGACTTAGCACACGTGTGTTTTTATAGTAACATTTCGTTATTTTGTAATGAAGTTATTTTTGACAGCACAATAATAAACTGAAAAAGAAATGAAAGAGGATAGCATTTTTAATGGAAAACTGCCATCTGAATTCCTATTTCTCAAAGTTGACGCCATGTAGCCTGTATCATAGAGAAATCAGAATATCACAGAGCAGGTGATAAACAGAAAATATTTCAGCATTTACCTCACTATTTATTGCTTATATTAATAAGTCGATGCAGATCACAGTAATTTAACATCTGAATTTGAGGAAAGTGCATTTATATATCATCATCTGAAGCATGGTTTTTCATGTAGGCCAAATGAGCTACTTTATTTTCAGTTTGCAATTACAAGATTTATTTTCATTTTTTGAATGTGTGTGTGTCTGTGTGTGCAAGTAAAAAAAAAAAAAAATGATGCTAATGTGCCAGTTGCATTACCAGAATAATACTTCAAGAGTTGAATTATACAAAGTTTACATCTATGTCATCAGAATATTCAAATGAAAATCAGATTTTTTCTTTACTAATGAGGATTTCATTTTTTATCTAATCTATGTACTGAAAATAAAGTTCATTCTATTATAAATGCAATCTCATAATATTATGAGTGCTATTGTAAATACAGGTAAAGGTCCAAACAGAAGATATAATTATTTGCTTTGAGGTTGATAATGTGAGTACAAATTTGAGAAGAGCACATTATTTTTCTAAAAACAATAGCCTTAATAGAAGCATGTAAAAAACAGGTATATATTTGGGATTTGTTTTGGCATACACTCAAAATTGTGCTCTAACAAGATGCAACATTTTGCCAATATAATAGAAGCAGAAATTGCCTGAATGTATAGATAATTTTATATGAAAACAGAATAAGTCATCACAAAATTTTTAATAATTTTGAGTATGTAAATGTACTTCAGATGGGGGTGTATTCTCTTTTGCCTTGTCACTTGTAATCTAGATTTTAGAACTCTTTGGGCTTTTGAAGACTACATGGCAAACTAACTTCAGAGTAGTAGAGAATTCTCTGAAGTTAATTTGTCAATTGTTGTATGGCAATTCTCCATTGATCTCTTGCATTTTGCTAAGGAGGAACTGATTGTCATTTGTTCCGGAAGTTCTATTCAACAACATTTTTATAGCAAATAGTGTCGGAAGTCAGAGATAATGTCTTCCTCTAAGTAGAAGGAAGGCTTGGATACAGTCCACTGTAAAATGTTTGGCGTCCATAAGCTCAAGGTTCATCTCTTGTAATTCAACTCATTGTAGATGGTGGTCATTTGTTCTTTTTATGTTGTCTTGTGGGAATTGGGATTTGGAGATCAGCTTAAAAGATGATACTCTGGCTACTGCTCTTGCTGTGAGTTGATATATTTGCACATTTTAATTGGATGTTAGATTTGAGAATGATCTTCATTAAAATTTATTCTTAGTTGTCATTCACTTAAGTTAAAGATATTATGTCAATAGAGAGAAGTTAAAGAGGTTGGGGGGCTTCCCAGGTGGCTCAGTAGTAAAGCGACTGCCTAACAATTCAGGAGACACAGGAGAAGAGAGTTCAGATCCCTGGGTCAGGAAGATTGCCTGGAGGAGGTAATGGCAAGTAACTTCAGTATTTTTGCCTTGGAAATCCCATGGACAGAGGAGCCTGGTGGGCCACAGTCCATGGGGTCACAAAGAGTCTGATGTGACTGAGCACTGAGCACTCAGTTAAAGAGGTAAGTACCTACAATCCAGTGAGATATTTATTAAAAAAAAAAAAAAAAAACCTTAAAATGATAAAAGCATATATTTTAAATTCTCAAAAAATTAACAGCAATACGTATCAGACATTTGAGGTTGAAATAGACTAAAATACTTGAATAGGTATCAAAAATGTCACCCTGATTATGTTATGTGCATGCCTGCTAAACTGCTCCAGTTGTGTCTGACTCTGTGTCACCCTATGGACTATAGCCCCCCAGGCTCCACTGTCCTTGGGGATCCTCTAAGCAAGAACACTGGAATGGGTTGCCATGCCCTGTTATGTGTTAATCTGTAGATGATCTGTAAAGAACTCTTAACTGCTAACATACATAGATATCTGTATATACATGTGCATGTAGTAAATCACTAATGATGCTTCATGTAAAATTTCAGACTTGATTTTTTCTAGTCTATGATTTTTCATTGCCTTGTACTTCAATATTATTCACTATCTAAATCTTTCAGTTCAGTTCAGTCGCTCAGTCGTGTCCAACTCTTTGCGACCCCATGAACTGCAGCACACCAGGCCTCCCTGTCAATCACCAACTTCCGGAGTCTACCCAAACCCATGTCCATCAAGTCGGTGATGCCATCCAACCATCTCATCGTCTGTCGTCCCTTTCTCCTCCTCCTGTTTATCTTTCCCAGCATCAGCGTCTTTTCAAATGAGTCAGCTCTGCACGTCGGGTGGCTAAAGTATTGGAGTTTCAGCTTCAACATCAGTCGTTCCAATGTACTGAATAATCGATATGCTCTCATATATGATATTATTTGAATAACACACAAACAGACCCTATGCTAAATTAGAAATATAGGCCCTATGCTAAATCACACATCTATGTTAATCGCCATTTCTCTATACATAAATCATATTGACAGTTTGATATTTAATGGTCAAATTGCTTTATCAATGATATCCAAAGAAGTCACACTTTTAAACACACCTTTATTATCTAAATAAAAATAATCATTTTATAAAAATAAAGTAATTGATATCACCCATTACAATTTCATTGATTTTTTTTTCTGAAAAGATCACATTAATTTCTAGGAAAAATGCAATCATCATTTCTAATTTCTATTAACTAAGGACATTTAAATCTAAAAGAGTGCTTATTTAACATATTAAACAAAATTGTAAGGAAAAGTAAAGAAATATTTAATATTTGATGAAATAAGTAGGAATACAAAAAGCATTTTCCTTTGTAATGAACCATGTTTCCTAGAGTCAATTTTATTCATATTATCTCAGAATGATGTCAGTTAGCCATATGTAGTTACAAACTGCAGTCAGTTTGTAGATTTAACTTTCATATTGAATATTTTCAACATTTACATGAATATGTCATTTAACATTAAATAATCAAATGATTTCTTTAATGTCAATATTTCATATTTTTAATAAACATTAAACAATACAGACAAGTATATTTTTAGAAATTTAATTATAAATTACCCATTTGGAATTTCAAAACCAATAAGAGTAATTGGTTTTAAAACCTAACTACAGTTCACCAAAGGGTATACAGTAAAAACAGTTATATATCATCTTCAATGAAAACATGTCATAATGTTATTTTCAGAGTCAGAAGCAATTTTTCCAAATATGGTGGAGAAAAATAGAGGTGCACTCTTCTCTACATTGTGAATTATTCACTTTGTGTGAGTAGGTTATGTGACCCATTTTATAAAGAAGAAACTACAGTATTTACTTTTATAAAAAACTGTCTTGAAATAAAGGGTATTATGTAATTGAGTGTATGCATTTGGAGATGTAAAATTTGAATCAGCTTTTATAAACATTTTTGTGAATTTAGATAGTTTTAAAACAAGATGAATGATGTCTGATATAAAAAAAAGGCTACAGGATGTTTATAATACATGTACTTACTAAAGGCATAAACAACTCATGAAATGTAACCATAAGTCAATATTATTCCACTTAGCCTAATGATATCCAGAGAAACCAAGATACAGACTGCATGAACTTTTAGCTCCTTGAAGCATAGATTTCAAAAACAGAATATTTTAAAATAACAGGAACTAAACTTAAAAAGGTAATTGCATGAAAAGTAAATGGATGATTTAAAGTCACTATTTATTATACAGGCAAAATTATGATGAACATGAGGTAAATAATAAAATCCATGTGCCTACTTATAGTAGATTCAGACCATTGGCCAGTAGGGAGAGAGTTAAAGGTAGAAATAGTCAATGTGTGTTTTCATGCTTGATGATTATGATTTTTGTCTTATCTAAGAAAGTCCCCAAAAGTACCTATAGTTTATAGTAAGCAATGTCATGATCAATCAACAATATGATCCATTAAAAATTACATGCTAAAATATTTTAAGGACTCTATACTTTACATAAAAAGCCCATTAACAGTTTCAGTTAATTGAAGATTCCTCAATATATCAGTTACAACTAACAAATAATGTAGTTTTAAGGGGTGAAAAAGATGGACAGTGACCAGGATGTTACTTGACTTGTGTAAAATATGTTTATAAGTATGTAATAAAAAAATCAATATATTTTAAGATAGAGCCTGATATCAGCCAGTGCCATAGAAATTTGAGCAGGCATTGGAACTTTTTGAAAAGGACCAGGCAATCCTACCACATATGTGTGTACATTCTTCTGATCGTCTCCTAAAAAAATGCTGTAGCCATTTACCAGGTTAATGTGCATTAGGCAAAGGGGAATAACCAGAAAATTTGAGGACTAGCGGATATGGTGTCTTAACAGACATTAATAAAAGGACATCAATAAAATATTATTGTCTACAATTAGAGAAAGGAATTACGAAGGCTAGATACAAAGTGGAGTTCTATTGTAGATACATCTCACACTGAGTCTGAAAGATGTTTTGGGATCAATTTGGGGGTTATTTCTCGCCTTAGTGTATAACCACTGTTGAAATGCTCAGTAGCTGCCCACACCCTTTTATTGGTCTCCTGACCTGTGGACTAAAACCCATTATGAAGGGAATTTCCCAGTGTATAATTTCTGCTCACTAGTCAGTGTTGTGCATCAGAAGCAGTATGGTACCCTAGAAGGTATTGTAATAATAAACAATGACATCAAAGGCATAGAGCTGCTCTGCAGCAGGTCTGGGATACAGGCACTTTCTCTTGATCTAGTGATGTCAGAGGTATTTGTGGTTGGATGAATGTGCTGTGTGGTATATCTGTGAAGCCCTCACTAAGAAAATTTCTGTGTAAATCTTTAAGGTATAAAAGCATGTTTGTGCCTTCTGGAGTAAGAACTGGTCTCAGTTTGAAATGAATCCCTGGCCTAATACCAGTCTTAGAAGATAATAACAGTGGTCTGTGGACACCAAGTGACTGTGCAATCTGACCTTCCTATCATGAGCTGGTTAACATAAAACCCACTAAATCTTAAGTTATCCAGGTGCAGCAGTAATCCACTGTATGACGGAAATGTCAAAAAGAGGATCAGGCACAATCAGTTCTGAAAAGCACAAATAAGTTACATGAACATTTGGCACTGATGTCTTGACAAATATTCCTGTTGGACAAATACCCCTCTTTCAGTTCAAACATATGGATTATGTGGAAATACCTTTGACCACTTAATCAGGAAGAAAATGTCAAACCTGGTTCACAGAAAGGGTTGAGCAATGCGTTGTCCATCCTAGCTGGAGATATACTGCCACCTATTATGATGGCACCTGTGCCAACCTGTGTGTCTTGGGCATTGGTCTCCAAATGGAAGGATATGCCGAATCAGCCACTGACATAGAGGGCCTTATTCAGAAGACAGAGTTGTAGGTAGCGTTAGCACAGCTCCTGATCATTCCCTGAGACTTGCTACACAACGTATGCACCCTATCTGTAAAGCCTTAAGAGCTCATATTGGAGGTGCTGTTCTTCAAGAACACTTTCAAGGGGAAACATTAAGGGCTCCACTGAACTGGAAGAAAGAATCACTGTCTTATCACTTTGGTCTTCTTCCTGTAGTGAAAAGTGAAAGTGAAAGTCGCTCAGTTATGTCTGACTCTTTGCCACTCCATGGTCCATGGAATTCTCTAGGCCAGACTACTGGAGTGGGTAGCCTTTCCCTTCTCTAGGGGATCTTTCCCAACCCGGGGATCGAACCCACGTCTCCCGCATTGCGGGTGGATTCTTTACCAGCTGACCCACAAGGGAAGCCTGTGCATACTGGAGTTTGTAGTCTATCCCTTCTCTAGTGGATCGTCCTGACCCAGGAATCGAATAGGGGTCTCCTGCATTTCAGGTGGACTCTTTGCCAACTGAGCTACTAGGGAAGCCCATAGACTAGTAGGTAAATACAGGAGTTACTACAGTGATGACAAAAGTAATGCTAATTTCAACAACATTTTAGAGTTGTTTCTACACAATAAGAGAAGGTTATGGCATGCCTGAAATGATCAAGATTCACTGGAGCATTTTTTTATTTTTCCATGGCAAATGGTAGGTGTGAACAGAAACTACAACCACCCAAACCTGACACCCAGATAGGGAAATGAAGGTTTAAGATATTTTGGGAATGACTTGTATACTATTGGTGGGAATATAAATGGATGCAGCCATTATGTAAGGGTTCCTTAAAAAAATTAAAAGTAGAAATACCATATGATCCAGCAGTTCTGCTTGTGGGTGTATACGGAAAAAACAAAAACTAATTCAGAAGGATACATGAACCCCAACTTTCAGAACAGCACAATTTACAATAGCCAAGGCATGGAAACAAACCAAATTTCATCAACAGAAAATTGGTGTAAGAAGCTGTTATACTCACACACATACACACCATGGAATATTACTCAGCCATAGAAAGAATGAAATATTGCCATTTTCAGCAACATGAATGGACCTAGAGAATATCATACTAAGTGAAGTAAGTCAGATAGAGAAAAACAAATAGGCTATTACTTATAAGTAGAATCTAAAAAATAATGCAGATAAGTCTATCTATAAAACCGAAACAGACTTACAGATATAAAAAAAAACAAACCTGGTCACCAAAGGGAACAGTGAGTGGGGAGGGATAAATTAGAAGTATGGGGTTAACAGATAAAAACTACATAAATTACATACACAACAAGGATTAGCACAGGGAACTGTAGTCAATATCTTATAATAACCTATAGTGGAAAATAATCTGAAAAAATTTATATATATAACTAAATCACTTTGCTGTATACCTGAAATTAACACACTATTTTAAATCAACTGTACTTTCATAAAAAAGATATTTTGTGGGTGAAGGTCTTGGTCCTCCAGAAAGGCAAGAAACCTTCACTACCCAAAGAGCAAGTTGAGGAGAGAGATTTCAATGACTGGTAAAGACTTGAGATGATTGCTCTCAGTCAAGGCCTCATGACAAGCTGCAGATAGCAGGGGTCTTTAGCTTGTCCATTTAGTCTTTTTAGAGACTGAGAAATCCACCACTTCTAATTGGTGGAGAATTTAATGACTGAATATGTAGATGAAGTGATATAGGGATGGGTTCTCTCTTCCCCAGGGCATCATTTCAAATGTTCTCCATCCTACATCTGACTCATAAGCATACATCAGTCAGCTCTTTATAGGTGCAAACTAACAACCTCTCAGCTATTCTTTCTGCTCTCAGGTTAATCTAATACAGAAATGTGGCAACCTTTATAAATCTACTTGGTACTCACACTTGGGGAGCTAGGAAGTGAGGCCAACTTTATATGTAATGTGTTCTTATTTGTGGGAAAGATGGAAGTGAAGAAAAAAAGTTAATGAAAAAATTGCTTCAGCCTTTCCTTCCCCAGGTGAAGAGTACTCTGGTACATTTATTAAAGCATCTCATAAGTTTTGTGTGATATTCCAGGTACCTGAATGAGGGGCCAGTTGGATAAAGATCCTTGTATACTGAATTGTTTTGACAACCCTGTCCCCAAAAACCCCTTTCTGAGTGATTCTTGGAATCACATTCCCATGTAAGTCACCTGTACAGAAGACTTTTTCTCAGGCTCTGGTTCAAGGTATCCCAGACTAATTACTCTGGTAATTAGATATAAAATATAAACAGGTCAAGAAGCAAATAATATTAAAAGAAAAATTACTTTGTAATGACATAACAATGGACTTTTGCACTGAGATATTTATTTGGCCAATATCATATTTATTAACTAATAATGAACTGAACAACTATTTATCAATTATTACACTACACTATTGTTCGAATTCTCAGGTGGCACTAGTGGTAAAGAACCCTCCTGCCAATGCAGGAGACATAAGAGATGCAGATTCAATCCCTGGGTCAGAAAGATCCCCTGGAGAAGGAAATGGCAACCCACTCCAGTTATCCTTGCCTGGGAAATCCCATGGACAGAGGGAGCTTGCGGTCTACAGTCCATCGGGTCTCAAAGGATCCAGGCAAGACTGAGCAACTAAACAACAGCAACAGCCTATTCTTATCTCTAAATATATACTGACGCCATAAAGGGGAAAAGCTGCTCTGAAAATCCTTCTGGAGTATTTTTGTTCTTCATATCTGACCAAGAGTAACTGTGCATTTTGAAGGAGTAGCCTAAAATGTGACAGCTTCACAATCTGTAAGTAACAGCTTTCTTTTTTTTTTTTTAATTTATATTTACTGAGTATTTCTTTTTGCACTCTACTATTAATCTATTTGTCATCTCAAGATACTTAATGAATGGTGTTAGCTGTGCACTTAAATCTGCAGATGAGACAATATTTTCTTAAGAAAATAGCTCTGATATATACATACTACTTTGAAAAAAATTCCCTTTTCTAGTGTTATAATGGAAAAAATATGTGGAATAGATCTCAACATGCTAACTGGTTGATTTATTAATTTAATTTAATAAAATTTGGCAAAAATGATGTGTAATGAACATCTGTATCATATTCATGCTGATGATAGCAAACAATATACCTGAGACATAGAGACAGCCATCAATAGCTTAATTTTAAGTAAAAAATAGAGCATTTTTAAGGTAAGTGCGATATTTAACCAAAAATCATTTGGCACAGAAAGGTTAACATTACAAAAGGACACAATAAATCAATGAGTGGTTTGTTAAATTTTATCTTTTGAAAAATACTATTTTTTCAAAGAGCTTCTTGAAGCATTGAATACCTAAACATTATAAAACTGCATTTAAAGCCTGATGCTAAAACCCATAATAGAATACTATTTTAGAGAAAATAATGTGATGCCACAATACAAGAAAGATTGTTGATGCAGAAACTCATTAGGAGGCTATAACACGAAGGACACAGGCACAGAACACAAGATTTCAAAGACTGAGCTAAGGTAGTTCTGTGTCAGTGGAGATTAAGGTATGGACATCTAAAAGAAAGTCGCATCAAGTTTGCGAAATTCAAAGATACTGCTTCAAAGCTATCAGAAATCCTAAAGCTGTCGCAGATATTTAAATCTCACTGAGGAAAAACAGCCCTGGTCATATTATTAACAACAGTAGAAAAGTCAGAGAGGTAGTTGGTTTCAAAGCCTGCTGAATGGAAATTAGATTAATGTATGAGTGAAAGTGAAAGCGAAGTCTCTCAGTCATGTCCGACTCCTTGCGACCCCATGGACCATAGCCTACCAGGTTCCTCCGTCTATGGCATTTTCCAGGCAAGAATACTGGAGTGGGTTGCCATTTCCTTCTCCAGGAGACCTTGCCGACTCAGGGACTGAACCTGGGTCTCCTGAATTGTAGGCAGATGCTTTACCGTCTGAGCCACCAGGGCGTAACCTTGTAATTTTGGTTGTAAGGTGATTGTGTGTGTGGGTGTGGGTGTGTGTGTGAGTCATTCGGTCGTGTCCAGCTCTTTTTCACCCCATGGACTGTAGCCTGCCAGGCACCTCTGTCCATAGAATTTTCCAGGCGAGAATATTGTATTGCCATTTCTTTCTTGAGAGAATTTTTCTGAGCCAGGGATTGAATCCAGGTCTCCCGCATGGCAGGGAGTTTCTTTGCCACCTGAGCTGCCAGGAAAGACCTGTAAAGTGATTAAACAGTAATAAATAAATAAAATATAGCTGATTTAGGAGTAGAAGTACAAAGAAGATTTATTCAGATTGTATGTTAAATGGCATGGGATGGAAGACTCGTTTTTTCACCTCAAACCATTACCATTTTGGTTAAAAAGTGCCTTTCTGGGTGTAGAGACAATGGAAACCTCTTGGTGGGAATGCAAACTAGTACAGCCACTATGGAGAACAGTGTGGAGATTCCTTAAAAAAAACTGGAAATAGAACTGCCATATGACCCAGCAATCCCACTGCTGGGCATACACACTGAGGAAACCAGAATTGAAAGAGACACATGTACCCCAATGTTCATCGCAGCACTGTTTATAATAGCCAGGACATGGAAGCAACCTAGATGTCCAACAGCAGACAAATGGATAAGAAAGCTGTGGTACATATACACAGTGGAATATTACTCAGCCATTAAAAAGAATACATTTGAATTGGTTCTAATGAGGTGGATGAAACTGGAGTCTATTATACAGAGTGAAGTAAGCCAGAAAGAAAAACACCAATACAGTGTAGTAATGCATATATATGGAATTTAGAAAGATGGCAACGATAACCCTATATACGAGACAGCAAAAGAGACACAGATATATAGAACAGTCTTTGGGAGTCTGTGAGAGAAGGTGAGGGTGGGATGATCTGAGAGAATAGCACTGAAACATGTATATTATCATATGTGAAACAGATGGCCAGTCCAGGTTTGATGCATGAGACAGGTTGTGCAGGGTTGGTGGACTGGGATGACCCAAGGGATGGGATGGGGAGGGATATGGGAGGGAGGTTCAGGATGGGAACACATGTAAACCCATGGCTGATTCGTGTCAATGTATGGCAAAAATCACTACAATATTGTGAAGTAATTAGCCTCCAATTAAAATAAATAAATTAAAAAATAAAAATAAAAAATGCCTCTCTCCCTAGAAGCCTTAGCACAGAGAACCAGGAAAATTGACTGCAATCAAGAGAACATGATTTACAGGTCCAGCGTATTTTTACAAAGAGCTGTTGCATTAGAAGAAGTGAGCTATTTCAAATGTGTTTCAATAGGAAGGTGGCCAGCCAGAATTTTGTAAAGCAAATTGGAGGCAAACAAAGAATCCATAGAAGACAACTGATAAAGACTCAGTACTCAGTGTACCATATTCAGGTGCAAAAGAAATTATGGCATGTGTGCTTTTTAGTGGTAAAAGCCTGGAAATAAGCATTGAACATCCCAGTACATGTGAGTTAGAAAGAGGAAGAATGAGATCTGAATATACAGATTCATGTTGATTTCAATAAGGGTGGACTGATATCCAGTTTTGAAGCACACCAGTCACTATTTGAGGCACACTGGACTGATATCCAGTTTTGAAGCAATCCAGGCACCATGAACAGTATTTAAGGCAAAAAGATAGGACACTGAAAGATGAACTCCCCAGGTCGGTAGGTGGCCAGTATTCTACCGGAGATCAGTGGAGAAATAACTTCAGAAAGAATGAAGAGATGGAGCCAAAGGAAGAACAACACCCAGTTGTGTATGTGACTAGTGATGGAAGTAAAGTCTGATACTATCAAGAACAATATTGCACAGAAATCTGGAATGTTAGGTCCATGACTCAAGGTAAATTGGAAGTGGTCAAACAGGAGATGGCAAGACTGAACGTCAACAATTTAGGAATCAGTGAACTAAAATGGACTGGAATGGGTGAATTTAACTCAGATGACCATTATATCTACTACTGTGGGCAAGAATCCCTTAGAAGAAATGGGGTACCCATCATAGTCAACAAAAGTCTGAAATGCAGTACTTGGATGTAATCTCAAAAACGACAGAATGATCTCTGTTCATTTCCAAGGCAAACCATTCTATAGCACAGTAATCCAAGTCTATGCCCAACCAGTAATGCTGAAGAATCTGAAGTTAAATGGTTCTATGATGACCTACAAGATCTTCTAGAGATAACATCCAGAAAAGATGTCCTTTTCATTATAGGGGACTGGAATGCAAAAGTAGGAAGTCAAGAATCACCTGGAGTAACAGGCAAATTTGACCTTGGAGTACAGAATGAAGCAGGGCAAAGGCTAGTAGAGTTTTGCCATGAGAATGCAAGGATCATAGCAAACACCCTCTTCCAACAACAAAAGAGAAGATTGAACACATGGACATCACCAGATGGTCAATACCAAAATCAGATTGATTAGATTAGCTGCAGCCAAAGATGGAGAAGCTCTATACAGTAGCAAAAACAAGACTGGGAGCTGACTGTGGATCAGATCATGAGGTCCTTATTGCAAAACTCAGACATAAATTGAAGAAAGTACGGAAAACCATTAGACCATTCAGGTATGATTTAAATCAAATCCCTTACGATTATTCAGTGGAAGTGACAAAGATTCAATGTATTAGATCTGACAGGCAGGGTGCCTGAAGAACTATGGATGGAGGTTCATGACATTGTACAGGAGGCAGGAATCAAGACCATCCCCATGGAAAAGAAATGCAAAAAGGCAAAATGGCTGTCTGAGGAGGCCTTACAAATAGCTATGAAAAGAAGAGAAGTGAAAGGCAAAGGAGAAAAGGAAAGATATACACATTTGAATGCAGAATTCCAAAGAATAGCAATGAGGGAAGAAAGCCTTCCTCAGTGATTAATGCAAAGAAATAGAGGAAAACAATAGAATGGGAAAAGCTCAAGATATCTTCAAGAAAATTAGAGATACTAAGGAAACATTTCATGCAAAGTGGCACACAATAAAGGACAGATATGGTATGGACCTAACAGAAGCAGAAGATATTAAGAAGAGGTAGTAAGAATACACAGGAGAACTGTACAAAAAAAGATCTTAACGACCCAGATAATCATGATGGTGTGATCACTCACCTAGAGTCAGACATCCTGAAATGTGAAGTCAAGTGGGCTTTAGAAAGCATCACTATGAACAAAGCTAGTGGAGGTGATGGAATTCCAGTTGAGTTATTTCAAATCCTGAAAGAGGATGTTGTGAAAATGCTGCACTCAATATGCCAGGAAATTTGGAAAACTCAGCTTTAGCCATATGACTGGAAAAGGTCTGTTTTCATTCCAATCCCAAAGAAAGGCAATGCCAAAGAATGTTCCAACTCCCACACAATTGCACTCATCTCACACACTAGTAAAGTAATGCTCAAAATTCTCCAAGCCAAGTTTCAACAGTACATGAACTGTGAACTTCCATATGTTCAAGCTGGTTTTAGAAAAGGCAGGGGAACCAGAGATCAAACTGCCAACATCCATTGGATCATTGAAAACACAAGAGAGTTCCAGAAAAACATCTACTTCTGCTTTATTGACTACCAAAGCCTTTGACTGTGTGGATCACAACAAACTGTGGAAAATTCTTCAAGGGATGGGAATACCAGGCCACCTGACCTGCCTCCTGAGAAATCTGTAGGCAGGTCAAGAAGCAACAGTTAGAACTGGACATGGAACAACAGACTGGTTCCAAATCAGGAAAGAAGTACATCAAGGCTGTTTATTGTCACCCTGCTTATTTGACTTACATGCAGAGTACATCATGTGAGATCCCAGTCTGGATGAAGCACAAGCTGGAATCAAGATTGCTGGGGAAAATATCAATAACCTCAGATATGCAGATGACATCACTCTTATGGCAGAAAGTGAAGAAGAACTAAAGAGCCTCTTGATGAAAGTGAGAGAGGAGTGTGAAAAAGTTGGCTTAAAACTCAACATTCAGAAAACTAAGATCATGGCATCCAGTCTCATCACTTCATGGCAAATAAATGGAGAAACAATGGAAACAGTTACAGACTTTACTTTTTGGTGCTCCAAAATCACTGCAGATGGTGACTGCAGCCATGAAATGAAAAGTTGCTTGCTCCTTGGAAGAAAAGCTATGACCAACCTAGACAGCATGTTAAAAAGCAAAGACATTACTTTGCCAACAAAGGTCTGTCTAGTCCTGTGTAGTCAGAGCTACGGTTTTTCCAGTAGTCATGTATGGATGTGAGCGTTGGACTATAAAGAAATTTGAGCACCAAAGAACTGATGCTTTTGAACTGTGGTGTTGCAGAAGAGTCTTGAGAGTCTGTTGGCCTGCATGCAGACCCAACCAGTCAATCCTAAAGGAATCTGTCCTGGAAATTCATTGGAAGGACTGATGCTGAATCTGAAAGTCCAATATTTTGGCCACCTTATGCAACAAACTGGCTCTTTGGAAAAGACCCTGATGCTAGGAAAGATGAAGACAGGAGGAGAAGGGGACTACAGAGGATGAGATGGTTGGATGGCATTATTGACTCAATGGACATGAGTTTGAGTAAGCTCCGGGAGTTGGTGATTGGCAGGGAAGCTTTGCATGCTGCAGTCCATGGGGTCACAAAGAATTAGACATGACTGAGTAACTGAACTGAACTGTAGTGACTACTTTAGTCTAGGTTCTGACAGAAATATAAAAAAATTTTGATTTTGTGTTGTGACTTGTTTATAAATATTTTACCTTAACTTCTATGAACTACTGTATCTACCCACTGATCACATACAAAAGTACAAGCATGCCTATAATGTAGATGCCCAACTGGGCTAAGCCAGTAGAAGCTATGTACTTGAAAGTGATATACATGACTGTTGTATCTGTCCTTCAAAATAAGTTAAGTTGTAATCACTGGAGACAGATTCCCTAAGACACTAACAGCAAACAATGAACCTAGAAGACCTTAATAATAAAATGTTTATAATATCTAATAATTATTGAGTAAATTATGTGTATATGTTTAAAGTACAAGCTTTTAATATTGTATTGAATTTAATTTATTGTAGCAAACTGGGATATGAATTTTCTTATAATACCCACTTTAGAGATGATAAGCAAATGAGAAAATGAGTTCAACGTCACAAAGCAAGATACAAAACCTTTTCACTAAATTATTAAAACATGTCCTCACAAGGGGAGGTTTTCTTTAAGGTAATATGTTTTAAATTTATGATATGAAATTAAATTTTATGTAAATGTCTTCACTAATATATCTATATTGTGTTATTATTCACTGAGTTGCTAATTATTCAATCAGATTTATACTTAATAATGATTTTATAATTATAATATAACCAATTATATTATAAATTATTCATAGATTCCATAAAATTAAATATAAACAATGGGCTTTAATGTCAATAAAAAAACATCCTGGGACAGGATTGATTTCAGTCCCTTTTTCTTTTTATTCTTCTTTTGATAAAGCATAGAGATTGATGATGGGGTAATTTTGAGGTTGAGAGAGGAAATTATGACCCACTTTTGAGAGAAAGAAATCATGGTATGAAATTCAGTACAGCTGTTAGTACTGAATTAATAGGATACTGAAGCAGTATCCCCTACTATTTACACATAATGATGGAATAGTCCATACTTTAAACAGATACATATTGGTGTAAAGCAGCCATGACCTTTGATTGAGGGCATATGCTTTCAACTTTTTACTGTGAGGTCCACTGATTCCTTCTAATTAATGGAAGACATACAAAGGGACAAACAATTTCTGGAGTCCTTTTTCCCCAACATTACAGTTTACTAAACACATTGTTAACAAGAATTGTCAAAATGATATTTCTCTGAGGTATTCTACACACTAAGCAGTCTTGGTCACAGTTTAACACTCATGATCCTTGTAAAAGAGATGGGAGACAAAAACACCAGCTATACTTAATGAAAGTAAATAAGGGCAAAATTCTAAAATATCAGGCTATCAGCCCATCCGGGTCTGGGGAATTTCAATAAACTGGACACAGAACAAGTCACCTCAGTAAGAATGGTGAGAAATTACCTCAGGGAATTCACAAGAAAAGGCTTAAATTACACATCAGAGTTCTGTGTAATAATAGTGAATGAGTCGTAGTCTTTGTTTTGGAAAATAGGTTGGTTCCCAGATTACCTAAGGATGTAACAGAGAACTCCACGGGACAGATGGGAATCCTGAAGAAAAAGAGAAAAGAAAAAGAAAAGAAAAAAGAAACTGTACAGTTTCATGGACATTTTGGTGAACCTTTTATAATGTGAATAGAGGCTTACAGAGACAATGGACTTGGCTAACTAACAGAAATTCTAACCGTTTTCAGTTGTCCAGATGTGGCAAATTTCCAAGGGGCTCCTTAGGATGAAAAATACTGAAGTTTATAAAGAGTGGATAGATCTAGAATACGTTCACATTGCAACTCAAATATTCTTTAATTTTTGTGTATTACAGAAACATCTAAGTTGTTTCATATCAATGATAGTTATCCAGGTTCTAGAAATTTATTTATCCCTCCTCTATTATAGCATCACCCTGTTTGCAAAGCCACATAACTGAATTCTCCACATCTTGTAGTGTGTACTTACCTTACAAATATGTATGTAATGATGATTTAATACTTATTTTGTTATGCTTTATATGTTTCTAGATGTTACATTATAATATAGAAGTATGAATTCTAGTTGCACATTTTCTGTTTTTCATTGATTTATTTATACCTATTATATAGCAGGCACATGATAGGAAAATTTTAAGTAATATTTTAAATTTTAAATGATCAGTTATGCCTCTGTGATTCTATATGACTTTCATTTTAATGCATTTAAATTTTTCATGTTTAATAATTTTCAAGTCTGCCTTCTTGGCTAGATTGTATGTTCCATGTGTTTTATGTGTGCATAGAGGCTGCTATATAAAGATCAATAGATATTTAATAAACAAATGACAAGGTAACCACCATAATTTTATAGATTATAATGTGGCTCTAAAGCAATATTAATACTTGAAATTTATCTGACATCTTAATTATTTTTCTATGTTATCTAATATTTATGTAATAAAATATAAATGTTGCCTTTCCCTTTACTGATTCTTGTGCTTGTTAAGCATTCTAATCTTTACGGAAGGTTCAAGCTTTTCTGTTTTATTCACCTCATTCTAACTCCCTAGAAGATGAGTTATACTCTATGGTTAAGTGGCAAATGTCATTACCCAGGAGTATGGAATCCCTAGGTAAACAAGTGAGTGATTTAAAAATATAAGCAGATTAGAAGCTCTCTTTATGGCTCAATTAAGCATCTTTCTATTCTTGTTCTTGAATCTTTTCTATGTTGGATCACTCTTTGCTTAATTGCCCATGCAATAATATGGAACAAGGGGTGGCTTTCATTTGGGAAGTTAATCCCATGCTTGAAATATCTCTTTAAACAAAAGTAGGATCAAACATCATGGGGAAACTAAATGATGGATATCTTTGACATGCTTGTTTTATCTCTGGGAAAATATGATTTTTCCTTTGTTATTTAAAAAAATAGTCTATATTAATCTTCTACATCAACTCAGTAGGAATTTGGGGACTGACTTAAGGATGTAGCCTAGATTTATATATAGAGGTGAAATGATTCTTCCAATCATATATTAGGTTGGTGAAAAAGTAATTGCGGTTTTACATTGTTGAACTTTGCCATTTGATATTGGAATATATTTTTAAATAAATGTGGTTATGTTATGCATTGTTTTGATGTACATCTCTTGCTTGTGTCTCTGTTAATGAATTATTATTTTCTGTTTATTTTATATGTATTTTAGGCTATGGAAATGATGTTAGACAAACAGCACACTCTAATGATTTTCTTATTTGAATTGAACATGGGTCATAAAGCAGTGGAGACAACTTGCAACATCAACTATGCACTTGGCCTAGAAACTGTTAACAAACATAAAGTGCAGTGGTGATTCAAGAGGTTTTGCAAAGGAAATGAGAGCCTTGAAAATGAGAAGCATAGCACCCAGCCATCGGAAGTTGACAATGACCAACTGAGAGTATCATCGAAGCTGATCCTCTTACAACCACCTGAAAAGTTGCTCAAGGACTCAACTTTGACCATTTTATGGATGTTTGATATTTGAAGCATATTGGAAAGGTGTAAAAGCTCAATAAATGGGTGCCTTGTGAGACGACCACAAATGGAAAAATTTGTCATTTTGAAGTGTCGTCTACTCTTATTCTATACAACAATGAATCATTTCTCGATCCGATTGTGATGTGCAACAAGTGGATTTTACATGGCAACACGGAGTGACTAGCTCAGTGGTTGGTCCAAGAAGAAGTTCCAAAGCACTTCCCAAAGCCAAACTTGCACCAATAAAAGGGGGGGAGGGGATCATAGTCACTGTTTGGTGGTCTGTTGCTGGTCTGATCCACTACAACTTTCTGAATTCCAGTGAAACCATTGCATCTGAGAAGTCTGCTCAGCAAATTGATGAGATGTACCAAAAATTACAATACCTGCAGCCAGCATTAGTCAACAGAAAGGGCCCAATTCTTCTCTGCAACTATGCCCAACTGTGCATCACACAACGAACACTTCAAAAGTTGAATGAACTGGGTTACGAAGTTTTGCCTCATCTGCCACATTCACCTTACTAATCTCCAACCAACTACCACTTATTTAACCATCTCAGCAACTTTTTGCAGGGAAAATGCTTCCACAATCAGCAGGACACAGAAAATGCTTTCCAAGTGTTCGTTGAATTCTGAAGCATGGATTTTTATACTATAGTAATAAACAAACATATTTGTCATTGGCAAAAAATGTGTTGACTAAAATAGTTCCTATTTTGATTAATAAAGATGTGATTGAGACTAGTTATAATTATGTAAAATTCAGGGTATGAAACCACAATTACTTCTATACCAACCTAATAGTTAATTGAAGTTACTTTACTATGGAGGACATATGGACAGTTTTGTTCAAAGACAATCCTATTTAAAACTCCTTCCTGCTTGCATTTCTATAGTACAGCAATTGCAACACTAAAATACTAAATTCTAAGAGGGCCTTGAAACTTCTATCTAATTTAAATTTTAGCAAAGCAATTCCTTCAGTAGTAGAAACTCGAATTAAAACTGAGTTTGCTTAGGAGAGAGATGGGGTGAGACAGATATGTTCATTATTCTGGTCAGCCAAGAAAGAGAGGCAAGATTCTAGTGCTAAATGCTGAAGAAGCAGCTTCTTGAGTCTTTGCAATTTTTCGTATGTTTGTTTGTTTTAGCGGGAGGAACAGCTTCTTTGGCATCCTGGTTGATACTGAGACACTAGGAATCATTTCAGGAAGTCCAGGCTAACATTTCTCTCTTCAGCTCTCCCAACAATGTGAGAGTATTGTATATATGTTTTATAAAACTTATTAAATCCCTTTATCATAAAACTAGCTAGAATATATCTTATTCTCTACAACTAAAAGCTGATTTGTACCTCTGACAATATAGAGGACATATAATTGTGTGAGATAATAGTCTCACACATAGTGATTGCTCAGCAGATTAAAGAATCCAACTACAATGCAGAAGATGCAGGAAACATGGGTTCAGTTTCTGGGTAGGGAAGATTCCCTGGAAGAGGAAATGGCAATCTGCTCCAGTATTCTTGCCTGAAAAATTCCATGGACAGAGGAGCCTGGCAGGCTACAGTCCATGGGGTCACAAAAAGTCAGACACCACTGAGCAGCTGAGCATGCATGCATGCATACTCACATTGACATAAACATAAACTCCTTGTGTATCCACCACACATCTTTCTCGGGAATCTGGTTCTTGCAACTAAGATTAAAAGGTTAATACTGGGCCAGACACATAGTAAACCAAAAACAAATATTCTCTGTTTGTTATTTGTAGCTTGTCTACATAAGGTTTTAAGGCATACCATCACAGACTCTGGCAGAGTTTTAAATTTTGCTTTTGCAGCTCACAGAATGTGAAGTATATAATTTGTAAGTATGCATTTACTTGCATTTCTGTGGCCTGTGGCTCCCTCTTACTGAATTTAAAAAGTACAGTCCTTTTCCCATTCTACTGAAAAATTCATTTTACTGAATTTAAAAAATACAATCTCTTTCCTATTCCTATTCTAAAATACCTTGGAAAACTTGAGTCTGGTATTTTTAAATTAGGCAATTCCTTAATGCAGTATTTCTAGGAATTACATCATAGGCTAACATCACATTTACTATAGTAATATTTGTAAGAACAATAAAATAAACTATATTATCAGAAGTGTAATATTATAGTAATACTTTTATAAATTATTTTTATAAGCTAATATTACATACTGCATTTTTAAGTGTTTTCACTTTTAGTTCTGCCAAAACTTTTTGTAGTAAACAACCTATCTGTCTCATCTACAGACGTGGAGATGCTCAGAGTTGACACAATATAACTGTCTGAATCAAGGAAAGTAACATACAATCTTTAAGAATAAATTAATCCTCATAATAATATGTTTCTGAACCCATTACTGCTGACTTAGTGTTTAAATCATTTGTATGACCCTAACTTGCCTTGCTCTTTTATTTCAGTTGCCTGTATATCTAACCTTGTAGAAGAATTATATTATATAAGATTAAACTGTCATAAATCAGACCTTCACAGATGTTCTTTGCACAAACAGCATAAATAGTAACAATGGCTTTGCATAATATTTAGTACTAATATTAACGCCTAATCAAAATTGTCACCCTGTTTTGTTTTGAACCGCAAAGCTATGTACAGACTGACTCTCTGGTACCAAATTCCCTCCTGGATCCTTTTGGAGAAATAACTGAGTTGAGCCTGGACAGGATAAACCCTATACAAATGTGACCAGTTCATCAGAGCCCTTTGACATTATTTTTCCTGTTTGATGGTGACCAGTCCCCTTGAACACATTACAGGAACTTAAACTGCTTTGAAATAATTTACCTTTTGACTTACACTTCTTAAGTGGAAGATCCTACTGTCTGATAATTCTATAATAACACTCCCCTTATGCTTCTAAGTTCTGCTTTTAAACTGAACTGAAAGTCTTTTTTTTTCTATTGTTTGGCATGATTTATGGAACTCTGCTTTTCTTTATCTTTAATATTGTTTAAGATAACTTGGGCCTTCCTCTGATTTGAAAAAGATGGCCCATGACACTTTCTTCACACAAATGTGTAATCAGTGTCTGAATTGAGGATGTATAAACCAGTCTTTCTTGATATTTTATCTCAGAGGAATAGAGACACAAATGTAAATAGATTAATGGCCATCTTACATTAAGCAGAACAGGGTCTAGATGGAGACAAAGTTGTCTTCAAGCATCTCCCTTTCTGGGTCATTAATCACCTTATTTAGTTCTACCGTAACAGATACATCCACCAAAAGAAGGCACCCTAAACCACATTGCTACCAGGGGTAGTCCCTGGGGGTAGAGATGAATTTACTTTCCATCAACGTGTTCCCCCAGCATCTTCTTTAATTCCCAGCATGGGGACTGGGTCAATGATGTTTTTATATAGACTCTATGAGGTATCTTTGGCCACAAGCCAGGGACTGCCTTCTAAGAAACAAAAGTTTAAGAAAGGGAAGATTTGTGGGTTATTTTGGTAGACATAGCATGGATTATACACTGATTTTAGTTTAGCTATCAATACTATCAGTAGGAATCATGAGTCATTTTCCCTTATCAGTCTATCTTGAGACTTTTAAAAATCATGTCTATTGATGTTCTATAAGATATGCATTTCATGGAAAATCTGTAACAGAATGGGTTAGGTCTGAAAAGGAAATGTCTAAAACTTTTCAATTTTTATAATTGAAGGAACTCAAAAGAGCATTTGAAGGACTCAGTTCTTTTACAGATAAATGACAGTGAGATAGTATAAATGGTTTATTTACAGGCTTGCTATTAGTCTGGGTTGAACCAGCATTCTAGTTTACAGCCAATAGGACTCACTTGATATATCTGCCATATCTAAACATATTTTAGTCACTTACTCTATGATATAAATATTTCAAAGTACTTACAAGCTATTATAACAACACATTCTTCAATGGGCAAAATTAAAATTTGGCAATTGAGGTTAGCAATATTATTCTTTGCTCCTTTAGATGTGTTGCTTCAAGTTGATTTACCAAAAATTCATTTTCTTACTGTTCAGAAAAGAATCATTGGCACATTTACATTTATAGCAAAGAACTCTCCAAATCACCAATTCTATCAAATTAGAGACTGTTTCCAGACATAAAAGTCTATTTTACAATTTGTAAAACCTCCAAATGACTATTTCATATGTCATAAAATATTTTTACTGAAATAACTAGAGCAACATTTTCCCCGAATTTGAGAATTTTGATAATAGACTGAAATGAAATTCAAAATAATTTAAAGCAATGAGTCCTAGTTTGCATTTATTCTCTAATAACATCAAATAAAAATATAAATTGCTAAATATTCTATCAAGTATAATGCAGCCACATGTTAAAGACATGCATACAAAGAGAATCTATATTTAATACTTTATAAAGCATCATTTGCAGTTATTTATTGTTAAAGCTGAGTGGCAAAGAATTGATGGTTTCAAACTGTGGTGCTGGCTAAGACTCTTGAGAGCCCCTTGGACTGCAAGAAGAGCAAGCTAGTCAGTCCTAAAGAAAATTAACCCTGAATATTCATTGGAAGGACTGATGCTGAAGCTCCAATACTTTGGCCACCTGATGTGAAGAACTGACTCATTAGAAAAGATCCTGGGATGCTGGGAAAGATTGGAGGCAGGAGAAGAGGAGGATGACAGAGGACGAGATATTTGGATAGCATCACTGACTCAACAGACATGAGTTTGAGCAAGCTCTGGGAGATGGTGATGGACAGGAAATCCTGGCGTATTGCAGTCCATGGGGTCGCAAAGAGTTGGACACAGCTGAGTAACCAAACAACAACAACAACAACAATTATTAAAGCTAAATTTGGACACCAAAAATATTTAAAAAGTGTTTAAATAAATATAACTTTATTTATGTTTATTTTCTTTATAAAATCATAGATGTAATGATAAGATGTTGTTTCATTTTTTTTAAGCCTGAGTAATAAAGGTCTTCATATCTGATTAACTGTTTTCCTCCAAAAATATGGCCAGAGAATCTAAGATAGAATTATTCAATAGACGATGTCACCTATTTGTGTCAGCAACTGTATACGTGTTTATTTATTACAACAGTTCTCTTAGATAAGTACAGTAATTTAATTCCCATTTCATATAGAGATCAATGGAATAAAATAGAAAGCCCAGAGATAAATCCATGCACTTACAGACACCTTATCTTTGACAAAGGAAGAAAAAATATACAATGGAGAAAAGAGTCTCTTTAACAAGTGGTGCTGGGAAAACTGGTCAGCCACATGTTAAAGAATGAATCTATTTCCAGTTTTTTAAGAAATCTCCACACTGTTCTCCATAGCAGCTGTACTAGTTTGCATTCCCACCAACAGTGTAAGAGGGTTCCCTTTTCTCCACACCCTGTCCAGCATTTATTGCTTGTAGACTTTTGGATAGCAGCCATCCTGACTGGCGTGTAATGGTACCTCATTGAGGTTTTGATTTGCATTTCTCTGATAATGAGTGATGTTGAGCATCTTTTCATGTGTTTGTTAGCCATCTGTATATCTTCTTTGGAGAGATGTCTGTTTAGTTCTTTGGCCCATTTTTTGATTGGGTCATTTATTTTTCTGGAATTGAGCTTCAGGAGTTGCTTGTATATTTTTGAGATTAATCCTTTGTCTGTTGCTTTGTTTGCTATTATTTTCTCCCAATCTGAGGGCTGTCTTTTCACCTTGCTTATAGTTTCCTTTGTTGTGGAAAAGCTTTTAAGTTTAATTAAGTCCCATTTGTTTATTTTTGCTTTCATTTCCAATATTCTGGGAGGTGGGTCATAGAGGATCCTGCTGTGATTTATGTTGGAGAGTATTTTGCCTATGTTCTCCTCTAGGAGTTTTATAGTTTCTGGTCTTACATTTAGATCTTTAATTCATTTTGAGTTTATTTTTGTGTATGGTGTTAGAAAGTGTTCTAGTTTCATTCTTTTACAAGTGGTTGACCAGTTTTCCCAGCACCACTTGTTAAAGAGGTTGTCTTTTTTTCCATTATATATTCTTGCCTCCTTTGTCGAAGATAAGGTGTCCATAGGTTTGTGGATTTATCTCTGGGCTTTCTATTCTGTTCCATTGATCTATATTTCTGTCTTTGTGCCAGTACCATACTGTCTTGATGACTGTGGCTTTGTAGTAGAGTCTGAAGATATGACCCAGCAATACCACTTCTGGGCATATACACTGAGGAAACCAGATCTGAAAGAGACACGTGTACCCCAATGTTCATCGCAGCACTGTTTATAATAGCCAGGACATGGAAGCAACCTAGATGCCCATCAGCAGACGAATGGATAAGGAAGCTGTGGTACATATACACCATGGAATATTACTCAGCCATTAAAAAGAATTCATTTGAATCAGTTCTAATGAGATGGATAAAACTGGAGCCCATTATACAGAGTGAAGTAAGCCAGAAAGATAAAGAACATTACAGCATACTAACATATATATATGGAATTTAGAAAGATGGTAATGATAACCCTATATGCAAAACAGAAAAGGAGGCACAGATGTACAGAACAGACTTTTGGACTCTGTGGGAGAAGGCGAGGGTGGGATATTTCAAGAGAACAGCATCAAAACATGTATATTATCTATGGTGAAACAGATCACCAGCCCAGGTTGGATGCATGAGACAATTGCTCGGGCCTGGTGCACTGGGAAGGCCCAGAGGGATTGGGTAGAGAGGGAGGTGGGAGGGGGGATTGGGATGGGGAATACATGTAAATCCATGGCTGATTCATGTCAATGTATGACAAAAACCACTACAATATTGTAAAGTAATTAGCCTCCAACTAATAAAAATAAATGAAAAAAAAATTTAAAAAAAGAATGAATCTAGAACACTTTCTAACATTACACATAAAAATAAACTCAAAATAGATTAAAGATCTAAATGTAAGACCAGAAATAATAACCTCTTAGAAGATAACAGAGGCAGAAGATTCTCTAATATAAATCACAGCAAGATCCTCTATGACCCACTTCCCAGAGTAATGGAAATAAAAACAAAAACAAACAAATGGGACATAATTAAACTTAAAAGCTTTTGCACAATGAAGAAAACTATATGCAAGGTGAAAAGGCAGCCTTCAGAATGGGGGAAAATAATAGCAAAAGAAAAAACAAAGACAAAAATTTAATCTACAAAATATACAAGCAGCTCATGCAGCTCAATACCAGAAAAATGAACAATCCAATCAAAAAATGGGCAAAAGATCTAAACAGATATTTTTCCAAAGAAGACATACAGATGGCTAATAAACACATGAAAAGATGCTCAACATCACTTATTATTAGAGAAATGCAAATAAAAACCACAATGATGCATGTATCATCTCACGCCGGTCAGAATGGATGCCATCAAAAGGTCTACACACAGTTAATGATGGAGAGGTGGTGGAGAAAAGGGAACCTTTTACACTGTTGTTGGGAATACAAAGTACTACAACCATTATGGAGAACAGTGTAGAGATTTCTTAAAACTGTAAATAGAACTGCCATACAACACAGCAGTCCCACTGCTGGGCATACATACCGAGAAAACCAGAATTGAAAGAGACACATGTACCCCAATGTTCACTGAAGCACTACTTACAATAGTTAGGAAATGGAAGCACCCTAGCTGTCCACCTGCAGACGGATGGATAAGGAAGTTGTGGTACATATATACAATGGATTATTACTCAGCTATAAAAAAGAATGCATTGTGTCAGTTCTAATGAGGTGGATGAAACTGGAGCCTATTATACAGAGTGAAGTAAGTAAGAAAGAGAAACACCAATACAGTGTATTAACACATATATATGGATTTAGAAAGACAGTAATGACGATCCTATATGCAAGGCCACAAAAGAGACACAGATATAAAAGTCAGACTTACAGACCGAGAGAAGGCAAGGGCGGGGTGATTTGAGAGAAAAGCATTGAAATATGTAGATTACCATATGTAAAATAAATGACTAGTGCAAATTTGATGCATGAAGCAGTGCACTCAAAGCCTGTGCTCTGGAGCAACCCAGAGGGATGGGATGGTGAGGGGGTGGGATGGAATTCAGGATGGGGGGACGCATATTCACCCGTGGCTGATTCATGGTAATGTATAGCAAATACCATTGTAATATTGAAAAGTAATTATCCTCCAATTAAAATAAATACTTTAATTTTAAAAAGAAAGAAAAAGCATATAAGCCAAAAAAAAAAAAAAGAGAGAGAGAGAGATAATTCCCATTTCATAGATGAGGAATTGAGGCTTATAGAGGTGACCTTTCCAGTGTTTCAGTATTACTATTTAATATTTAAATTTATATTAGTCTTATTCCAATATACGTGCACTTATCACTAGAAACTTTTGCTTTTCCATCTTTAAATTCCAAAAGCATTTTAAAATAGCAATATCTAAATATAATAGATATTGACATTGCCTAAAATATCCAATAAAAAAACAGTGATAAAGGAATTGTGGTAAGTAGAATAAATATATTACTTAGCAGCCATAAAAAATAAAGATATATTGATATGAGGTCTGAAACTAACTTCAAAACAATTATGACAGTTGAATGGGTATGGATATAAAAGAAACAAGCTTCGTCATGTATCCGATAACTGCTGAAGCTAAGTAATGAGTACATCAGGTTTATTAAAATAATCTCTGTATTTTTATAGAGACTTGGAAAATCTATAAATCTTTTAAAACCAGTTTGACTAAAACAGAGTTACTAAGAACATGGAATGACACAGATAAGAGAAAGGCTTCCTCAGTGATCAGTGCAAAGAAATAGAGGAAAACACTAGCATGGGAAAGACTAGCGATCTCTTCAAGAAAATTAGAGACACCAAGGGAAAATTTCATGTAAAGATGCACACAAAGGACAGAAATGGTATGGATCTAACAGGAGCAGAGGATATTAAGAAGAGGTGGCAAGAATACACAGAAGAACTATACAAAAAAGATCTTCACAACCCAGATAAACACGATGGTGTGATCACTCTCCTAGAGCCAAACATCCTGGAATGTGATGTCAAGCGGGCCTTAGGAAGCATCACTATAAACAAATTAGTGGAGGTGATGGAATTCCAGTTGAGTTATCTCAAATCCTAAAAGATGATGCTATGAAAGTTCTGCACTCAATATGGCAGCAAATTTGGAAAACTCAGCAGTGGCCACAGGACTGGAAAAGGTCAGTTTTTATTCCAGTCCCAAGAATGCTCAAACTACCACACAATTGCACTCATCTCACATGCTGGCAAAGCAATGCTCAAAATTCTCAAGCCCTATAATATATTCTTCAGTAAAGGAGAAATACTTAAAAATTATCACTTGCTTATCTTTTTTGTATCTATCTCTGAAAATAAATATACCAAAATGCCAGAAACAAAAATGTTCTTCAGCTGTGGAAATGTTACAAAATATATATTGTTTTTCTATTTTTCTATTCCTTATTAAGTTTTACCCTGAGTATGCATTGTAGCTTTTTTATTTGGAAAAATAAACATAGTTAAAGCACTAACTATAGGCATTTTGATGTAAAGTTCTTTAAAAAAAAATGGAAAAGGAAGCAAATTGATTAAAATACTAAACTCCTATAGTCTTGTTAACAATTAGAAGTAAAAGACAATTATTTTACAAAGCTCCTATATTCAAAATAATAATTTTGCTTGCAAGTTAAATGTATGCTCAAATTAATTTGACATAAGTTTTGAGTGTGTATATTTAACATACAATAGCTAAATTGTTAATTTTATATAGTTTAATCTTCTTTTGAGTACAGATAAACTTTTTGAAATGGCATTGAATATAAAATATCTTTAAATATAATATAATGCTGTATCCAAGGTTTAAAAATCTAGGGGAAAATATTCATTGATTTGAGAGAGAAGACACATAAGGATTACTCAACAATATTGTGTGAATACATATTCTTTGTGTATTGGAAGTTCTCTATTTAAAAAGTGATGCTATTTTAAAGAAAAATAAATCCTTTTGTTTAGGTAAAACTATCAGTGCTTGTGATACTAAAAAGAAACACACTGTTTTACTAATAATCTTTGCATTTACATTCAAGAAGAATTTATAACTTTTCTTGTTTATTTTTAGTGAATCAAAAGGCTGAAAAATAATAAAGGGACTGTCACTAATTGTCTCTGAAAGTTGACTACTATTGGCCATCTTCTTCCTCTGGTTTAAATCTTCTCAGTTTCTTGGGTGGTTCATATCAAGCTTCCTTATATTCCATTTCTCCTTTGTGCTGTATTCCCTAATAACTGATGCTTTCATAGTCCTATAATTCTGAGGGGCCACTCTAGACAATTTCTTTCAGTGTAACTGGGACTTTCTTCAATGTCCCATTAAAAAACTGCATAATTTCCATGGTTTACATTCTCCATATTAAAAGTTATAAAAACTACATATATTTTATCTTCTATCCAATGTGTTGGCAGAACGGATGCTTTCTTCTCACTCTTTTCTGTGAAAGTCTTGGCGAATGAACTGACTGAAATTTACTTGCCTAATTGAAGGTCCGATTATGTTAAAATTATGTAATATACTATTAGTTTTATTGATGGCCCACATTTTATCTCAAAATTGATATTTTAGGAAATTATCCCAGTTTAAAAATTAGAGTAATGGCAGTCAAAAATTTAGAAAGAATGAAAATATGTAGGTATAAGGGAAAATGATGCCAATGTCCTGAAAATTTGAATTTATTGCCTTTGGTAAGTAATTGCTGAGCCTGGAGGGAGAGACCTCAGCTCTGCTCTAGAATTTGACCTAAAATATTCTTCATTTGGCTCTTTTAGGTCAGAATTTCATACTCGGCAGGGGGAGGGGAGAAGAACTATTCTGTTAATCAGTTTTCAAGCAAACTTATATTTAGCTCTGATACCAAATAGTGGAACAAACGCAATTTCCTGAAATCCAAAAATTAAATAAGATGAGACAGATAGTAGGGATTTCATTTTCTACAAGTTGTAATAATAGTAGAGAGAGCAACGTTTGGCAGATGTTGCTTGATGAAATTATAGTACCTTTGAATGAAATACTTTACACAAACTCATCTCATTCCAACAGCCAGGGTAAGTGGATGGGATTAAAGGTCACTGCTTTTAGGTCAATCAATTATTAGTGGTTGACTATCATACAAGCAAATAAATTGTAGTTTTGCCTTCTGAGGAAAGTTTTGTAAACTTAATTTTACAGAAACTTGTGTTTTCTTTCCCATGAAATTCTGGGGTTTGAGGAAGTATATACCTTTTTTATTGAAGGATTTCATTGATGGAAGATTCAATTTCTTTGAAGAACAAAAGGAGATAAAGCTTTACTGAACAGTTGCTATGTACTGGACACTTGACTATTTTCCTTGCGGAGATAGAATTTTGCTATGGTTATAGGCTCTGGCAGTGCTGTTCACTAAAATTTTCAGAGGGAAAAAAAAAAAAAACCACCTCAGAAAGTTGTAACTGTGGCAGTCACTAGCCTCACGTGCTACTGTGGAGCACTTGAAATGCAGGTGCATTGATTAATATATTGAATATTTAATTTCATTTAATTTTTATTTTAATTTATACAATCACATGTGCTAGTGTCCACATATTGGACAACCCAGCTTTGAGCCAGACTAATCTCCATGTGTTTTCATGTGTTACTTAACTTCTGTAGGTCTCCATTTTCTTATCTATAAAATAGGGATAATATGTATACCATGTCTCTGGGTGATTGTATAGATAAAATGAGTTTTTGTGTGATGTGGATGCATAGAAGTATTCACATTTCACAGAAAAGGAAGCTTTGGGCAAGATGAATCATTTCACTTTCCAAGGGTCACAGATGCTACAAGAACAGGGACTTGCGTCTGCACTCAAGTAGCATGACTCATTAGTTATTCTCTATAGCTTTTCCACATGGACTGACTCATCTGCCAATAGTGGTGAATTTTACTACTTTGATCAACTTTAGTGAACTCTACTCTTTTTCCTCTGGGCATATGGGATCCATGAGTGAAATTATCAAGGAAGACAGTTCCCCATCTTCCAATATCTGTAGGAGGAGTAAAAGCCCAACTTCCTTGAATTCTGTGCTCCAAGATGAACAGCTATCTCCTGTCATGAAGATAGGAAAGAGTTTACTTTTCCTCTGGGGAAAGTCAATTAGCAAACACAAATGTCTCACAGAGTTAAGAAACCAGACTTGGTGTATGCTTTCTCCCCTAGTGCTGGAAATACTATTGCAATAAAATCAATGTCTGTTTGTATTTTCCATCCCGATAGTCTTTAACATCACAATGTACAAATTTACAATAAAGCATCAATCCTTAAAGTATTGCATAACATAAAGCATGAATTTAGATAGTGGAATTACATCACCCACAATGCAGGCAAATATTAACAATTTTCTTTTAACCATTATATTTTGCTCTTTCCACATGAAATTTTATTGGCCACAATGCTTCCAGGATCTGTGTTCCCCACCAGAGACTGAACCCATGCCCTTGGCAGTGAGGGTGTGGAGTCCTAACCACTGGACCACCAGAAATTCTCACAAGATGTTCTTTACAGTATCTGCTATAAACATCGTGTCTCTTTTTTTTTTACCACAAAACAGTCTTTTAAAAAAATCACCTTTAGTCACATTGGTTTTGAATTATATCCCTCAATTTGTCCGGAATACTTTTCAGTTAAGCATAGCTTACTAATCAATCCAAAAGCTTAAGAAAATAATTACTGTTAGCATTCCTTGACAATTTTACTTTGATAATTATTAAAATGCCATAAAACATATATGATTCACATGACAAAACAAACAAGCTTAGGCATGTTCCAATAAAACACTCTACAAAAGCATGATATGACCTATGGCATATATTGCAAATCCCTGTTCCAGACCTTATCAACTTTTATTAGACAATGCAATAATAACTATATTACTGACTTCTATGCCTCCAGACTTCAATTATAAAATAAATTTAAAAGTATTTCATCAGCTAGGGCTGTTTAACTATGAAATGAACTTCCAATGAACAAAATGACTTTGTTAACCTTGGTGTGTTTAGACACACTGATAAAAATATATTTAATAAAAAATATAAATAATGAATAAAATTTATTTCAGCAGTTAGGGATGTTTAATTATGAAATTGACTTGCATCAAACATAGTGACTTTGTTAACATCTGTGTGTTAGACATGCTTGGTGTGGCTATTTCAGTTGGTACTCGAGAATAGGATGAGTCTTTTCAAAGATTCTATTCGCTTCTAACAGTTTTAAGAATTCAATGAAATCTTGTGTGGCTCAATAGAGAGACTGGGGAAGGAATTAAAATTAGGTGAACACATTTTTAAGATCTCTAATGGCTCAGATGTAAAGAATCCACTCGCAATGCAGGAGACATGGCAGGAGCAGTGAGTTCGATTCTTCTGTCAGGTAGATCCCCTGAAGAAGGGAAATGGCAACCCACTCTAGTATTCTTTCTGGGAAAATCCCATGGACAGAAGATCTTGGTGGGCGGCAGTCCATGGGGTCTCAAAAAAGTCAGACATGACTTAGTGACTAAACAACAAAAATGAAATTATTAAAATAATCTTAAAGGATTTAGTTTTGAATTTAATCATATCAAATGTTTCCAAAGATATATATTGCATTTTTATGCCTACAGCAAATCAAATTTACTGGAAGAATAAAATAATATTCAACTGTGTGTGACCTATGAAACCAAAGAATAAGATCATTGAAATATTAAAAATAAAAGCAAATCAACTCTAGAGCCCTTTGCAAGCAGGTGATTTAAAACCATAGCATAAGACCAAGAAGCAGATCTGGAGATAACATTAGAAATGCACATGGATTAAAATGTGCCTCAAAAATACGGAAGTTAACAAATGCAACAGGGCATGGGAAACAGGGTATAATGGTCACAAATATTTATCTTTGTTCTGTCAATAAGAAAACAAGCAGTTTTGTTTTTTATAAAACAATATGGGCTACTGAAATTAACCTAAGATAAAGCTGAAAGCTAAACGTGGGGTAAAAGAAGTTAACAAGAGGTAAGTCATTTCTGTTTTAGAACCTCTCCTCACAAATTCCAGTAACTGGAGACACATGACCTGTCATACATGAGGGAAAGGAGACTGTGATCAACCTCAATAACTGGTGTTAACTCTTTAAGCTCTTGAGCATATCTTACCTCAAGCCATTAAATCACCCAAAATGATGATCTACATATATGAATATTTGCAGACCCTTCACAGAAATATTGTACCTGCTCATTAATCCTTTAAAGAAATTGACTAATCAACAGCTCTGCAAAGACATAAAGAGTTTATATCAACATTTGAATACTCCTACATAGTAACATACAGTCAATGGCCATCAATTATTTAAGAAAAGCCTGCAATATAAAAAGTG
The DNA here is from genome assembly GCF_033118175.1 of Dama dama. Taxonomy (NCBI): domain Eukaryota; kingdom Metazoa; phylum Chordata; class Mammalia; order Artiodactyla; family Cervidae; genus Dama; species Dama dama. The sequence goes on along the minus strand of NC_083710.1, from coordinate 62,278,951 downwards.
AATATGAAAACAAGCTTAAAAAAGAAACCTGTGGAAAACAGAATCAATGCAGAGAGTGAAATGTCAAATTTAGTTGAAATTAAAGAAGTACTCATGAGAGAAGAGCCCAAGAACAAAAAAGGGAAAGGAGAAATGAAGAAAAATTTAATTTAAATTTTCAATATAAAATCCAAATGATATTAATTTCAGAAAGAACAGATGTAAGGGGAGGGAAGCAAAAAACTCTACAAGCTGAAAGGAATAGGTTTCAGAACACCTACTGAGTGTCTAGCAATATGTACAAAAGTGGCTTCAGGTCACTGAAAATAAAGAAAAATCTCAAAAAGTCTTGGGTCAGGAGAAGGAGGCTAATAATGTACAAAGAATCTGGAATAATACATTTTAACTACTTGAGAAATTAGAAAGGATGAGTCATTGCTCTCAAAATTTTGAAAAATATAATATTTAATATAGAAATCTAAATTATCAATTAAGATAACTTATCAATTAATTTATCTAAATGATCAATTTAGGCTAAGTCATCAAGTAAAAAGGAAGGCAGAGAAAAATATTAATAGCTAATTTCCAAAATTTTAAAATCATTTGCCTACTTTTTCAGAAAATTACAAGAAAAAAATGTGATTAACAAAAATAAAGTGCTTCAAACAAGAAAAAAGTTATTGTATGAAATATCTTTCTCATGTTGTGAATAAATCCATGTGAGATTCAGTGCTAGGATATCAAGTCCAAAAAAAAAAAAAATATTAGTTCTGGGAAAACTAATCAATAAGAAAATGGTTACTATAAGAAAGAAATCAAAGCTATTATTCTAATATGGGAACAACATGAAAAACACAAGTGTCTTTTGGATAGCAGCCATCCTGACTGGCATATAATGGTACCTCATTGAGGTTTTGATTTGCATTTCTCTGATAATGAGTGATGTTGAGCATCTTTTCATGTGTTTGTTAGTAATCTGTATGTCTTCTTTGGAGAAATGTCTGTTTAGTTCTTTGGCCCATTTTTTGATTGGGTCATTTATTTTTCTGGAATTGAGCTTCAGGAGTTGCTTGTATATATTTGAGATTAATCCTTTGTGTGTTGCTTTGTTTGCTATTATTTTCTCCCAATCTGAGGGCTGTCTTTTCACCTTGCTTATAGTTTCCTTTGTTGTGGAAAAGCTTTCATTAGGTCCCATTTGTTTATTTTTGCTTTCATTTCCAATATTCTGGGAGGTGGGTCATAGAGGATCCTGCTGTGATTTATGTTGGAGAGGGTTTTGCCTATGTTCTCCTCTAGGAGTTTTATAGTTTCTGGTCTTACATTTAGATCTTTAATCCACTTTGAGTTTATTTTTGTGTATGGTGTTAGAAAGTGTTCTAGTTTCATTCTTTTACAAGTGGTTGACCAGTTTTCCCAGCACCACTTGTTAAAGAGGTTGTCTTTTCTCCATTGTATATCCTTGCCTCCTTTGTCAAAGATAAGGTGTCCATAGGTTCGTGGATTTATCTCTGGGCTTTCTATTCTGTTCCACTGATCTATATTTCTGTCTTTGTGCCAGTACCATACTGTCTTGGTGACTGTGGCTTTGTAGTAGAGTCTGAAGTCAGGCAGGTTGATTCCACCAGTTCCATTCTTCTTTCTCAAGATTATTTTGGCTATTCGAGGTTTTTTGTATTTCCATACAAATTGTGAAATTATTTGTTCTAGATCTATGAAAAATACCATTGGTAGCTTGATAGGGATTGCATTGAATCTATAGATTGCTTTGGGTAGTATAACCATTTTGACAATATTGATTCTTCCAATCCATGAACACGGTATATTTCTCCATCTGTTTGTGTCCTCTTTGATTTCTTTCATCAGTGTTTTATAGTTTTCTATGTATAGGTCTTTTGTTTCTTTAGGTAGATATACTCCTAAGTATTTTATTCTTTTTGTTGCAATGGTGAATGGTATTGTTTCCTTAATTTCTCTTTCTGTTTTCTCATTGTTAGTGTATAGGAATGCAAGGGATTTCTGTGTGTTAATTTTATATCCTGCAACTTTACTATATTCATTGATTAGCTCTAGTAATTTTCTGGTAGAGTCTTTAGGGTTTTTTACATAGAGGATCATGTCATCTGCAAACAGTGAGAGTTTCACTTCTTTTCCTATCTGGATTCCTTTTACTTCTTTTTCTGCTCTGATTGCTGTGGCCAAAACTTCCAAAACTATGTTGAATAGTAGTGGTAAGAGTGGGCACCCTTGTCTTGTTCCTGATTTCAGGGGAAATGCTTTCAATTTTTCACCATTGAGGGTGTGGAGAAAAGGGAACCCTCTTACACTGTTGGTGGGAATGCAAACTAGTACAGCCACTATGGAGAACAGTGTGGAGATTTCTTAAAAAACTGGAATTAGAATTGCCATATGACCCAGCAATCCCACTTCTAGGCATACACACTGAGGAAACCAGATCTGAAAGAGACATGTTCACTGCAATGTTCATCGCAGCACTATTTATAATAGCCAGGACATGGAAGCAACCTAGATGCCCATCAGCAGACGAATGGTACATATGGAATATGTACACATATGGTACACATGGAATATTACTCAGCCATTAAAAAGAATTCATTTGAATCAGTTCTAATGAGATGGATGAAACTGGAGCCCATTATACAGAGTGAAGTAAGCCAGAAAGATAAAGACCAATACAGTACACTAACGCATATATATGGAATTTAGAAAGATGGTAATGATAACCCTATGTGCAAAACAGAAAAAGAGACACAGATGTACAGAACAGAATTTTGGACTCTGTGGGAGAAGGCAAGGGTGGGATGTTTCGAGAGAACAGATTCGAAACATGTATATTATCTAGGGTGAAACAGATCACCAGACCAGGCTGGATGCATGAGACAATTGCTCGTGCCTGGTGCACTGGGAAGACCCAGAGGAATCGGGTGGAGAGGGAGGTGGGAGGGGGGATCGGGATGGGGAATACATGTAAATCCATGGCTGATTCATGTCAATGTATGACAAAAACCACTACAATATTGTAAAGTAATTAGCCTCCAACTAATAAAAATAAATGAAAAGAAAAAAAGAAAAACACAAGTGTGAAAAGCATGAGTTTTTATTTTTTGCCTGGTTCTTCTCAGGTGTTCTGGTTCCCAAATCAATGACTTGCCTAAGAATCTATTCTAATTTGACCTGCACCTCCATACTCAAGTGCCTGACAATTATGAGCACATGATTGACTCTGTAAGCATTTTAGGTTGCATTTTTTGCCCCCATAATAAAATTCTAGGATGCTTCCCAGATGGCTCTAGTGGTAAAGAACTTGCCTGCCAATGCAGGAGACATAAGAGATGCTTGTTTGATCCCTGGGTGAGGAAGAAGCCCCAGAGGAGGGCTTGGCAACCCACTCCAATATTCTTGCCTGGAGAATCCCGTGAACAGAGGAGCCTGGTGGACTACAGTTCATAGGGTCGCAAAGAGTCAGACACAACTGAAGTGATTTAGCCTGCATGTGCATGATATAATTCTAGAGTAAGACTTAACAAATCCTTGAACAAAGAAGCAGTCTCAGATTTGTACACACATTTGGTGTCCAGTGAATATTTTCTGAGATACTATTTCTTTCAGGTATTTTGATTTTATAAAGATATCTTTGACTCATCTCATCCCTTGTAGAAATATGAACTATTTTTAAATATTTAATTTAGATAATTAAAAGTATCAAGAATAAAATTGTATGATATTTTAAATTATAATGTATATAAAGCCTAGGATATTAAATAAAATAAATATATGTGCATGATCTTATTATTATAACTATTATACAGATGTAAAATCGCCTTTGGAGAAGCGTGGTAAACAGAATAGCTGAGAATTTAGCTGAGGAAATTCACAGATTCTGGACCATATTAATTTTTCAGCACCTGAGGCAACCTGTAATCTTTTTTATATCAGAGAGTCAGCATATTGTCATTATACAGTCATTAACATGTGTGTTGCTTGCTCAGTCATGTCAAACTCTTTGCAACCCCATGGACTATAGCCCACCAGGCTCCTCTATTCATGGAATGCTACAGGCAAGAATACTGGAGTGGGTTGCCATTTCCTTCTCCAGGGGATCTTCCCAACCCAGGGATCAAACCTGGGTTTCCTGCATTGTAGGCAAATTCCTTCCCATCTGAGTCACCAGGAAAGCAGTTATTAATATCTTAAGTTACATATTGTATCAATGAAATTGTTCTTGTTTCAGGATACTGGAGAAGGAAACAACCTAGCTTTTTGCAGAATGGGTGGTGAAACAGAAGTTGCTTTTAAAGGTTAATTTTTTAAAGTACAAACCAAAAGGGTTTTGTTATAATACTTTTTGAAATGGCTGAATAATATTCCATTACATATAAATTTGCCACGTTTCCTTTATCCATTCATCTGTTGATGGATATTTATGTTGCATAAATAAAAGTCAATGTCCTGGCTACTGTAAATAGTGTTGCAAGAACATTAGGGTGCATGTGTCTTTTCAAGCTATGTTTTTCTCTGGATACTCAGCCATTAAAAAGAATGAAATAGTGTCATTTGCCTCAACATAGCTGGACCTGGATGGAGGTTATCATGCTAAGTGAAGTAAATTCAGACAGAGAAAGAAAATATCATGTGATATCACTTACATGTGGAATCTTAAAGACGCAAATGAGCTTACTTACAAAGCAGAAACAGACTCAGAGACTTAGAGAATAAATTTATGGTTACCAGGAGAAAGATGGGGGTGAATAGATTGAGAATTTGGGATTAACATTTACACACTGCTATATTTAAAAGAGATAACCAATAAGGACCTACTATATAGCACAGGGAACTCTGCTCAATACTCTATACTAACCTGAATGGAAAGGAATTTGAGAAAGAACAGATACATGTATACGTACCACTGAATATTTTGCTGTACACAGAAATTAGCACTACATTGTTAATCAACTATACTCTGCATAAAATAAAAATTAAAAAAATAAATTCAAAGTTTAATTTTTTAAAAATGAGTCATAAAGAGTTAAGGTTCTCAGAAAGTGAATAAAAATATCTTTAAACTTCCACATTGGTGCTCAGATATTTTCATTTCTTAATAGATAACTTGAACCAATTTATCAAATCTTAATATATAAAATGTAGATGAAATTACCACTTACAATATGTATCATATACTATACATGAAGATAGCACTCCTATAAATAGGGATTTGTAAAATCTTAAAGATTGCTTTACTGAGTATTAATGACTTGAAAGACAGGTTTTTATATTAATGTCAATACAAGTATATTAGTGAGTAGAAAACAATTTAACAGAATTTGCAGTATCAGAAGTCAAAATAAAGAAATACTGCAAATGTTTGTTCTTTCCCTGATAATAAAATATAACCCACAGTGGGGTAGAGACTTGAATTGCAATGTTCCCTGTATTACTAGGGATATAATAAAACAAGCACACTAAGCATCTATAGACATTAATTGATGATGCAAAACAGTGTAATCAATCTTTTGCAATAAAGATATATTTACTAGCTATGCTTATGCATATATATCAATTATACCTACTGAAATTTTACTTTCTGAGACTTGAGAGTTAGTTAAAAAAAAAAAACAACAAAAAAACATGCTGCTCTATGTGATCCTGAAAACTTTCAGTTTAAAAAAAACTATTTCTTTACTTAATAAACTGAAAACTAAGTTTTTTCTCTTTTTTGAACTGACTATCCTTAAATTAACAAAACACATTTCTTGATTTTCCTTACCTCTCATATAAGTGATTTTGAAATATGAAAGAGGCAGAACCTCAGTGTAATTTAAACTACCTAAAAATTCTATCTTGTAATAAATATCACTCTTTTTGGTTTCAAACTGACATGATTTCCCCTGTTTTAAAAATAGGACAACCGGTAAAATAAAAATACTAATGAATAATTTTGTGATTAATACATACAATCTATAATCTATATTGTATCTTGAGCTTCCCTGTGGTTCAGTTGGTAAAGAATCTGCCTGTAATGCGGGAGACTTGGGTTCGATCCCTGGGTTGGGAAGATTCCCTGGAGAAGGGAGTGGCTACCCACTCCAGTATTCTGGCCTGGAGAATTCCATGGACTGTATAGTCCATGGGGTCACAAAGAGTCTGACACGACTGAGTGATGTTCTATATGTATAAACATTTATATACATATGCCATCTATCTATCTATCTATCTATCTATCTATCTATCTATTGATCTTACCATGGCACTTTTAACCAGCCTGTTTTAATTGTAAAAGTTGGGGAAAAATAAATTGGAGGCTGTTGAAACCATGAATGGTTGAAAGTTAGTTTGAAGAAACTTTACTATTTGCTTACTAGTATTTCTTGTCTTGTTCTTATTCTTGCCACTTACTCCAGTACATCTTCACTTTTTCTTCTTTGTGTTTCAATGGTAAAGAGAATTTTAATTGTCTTTACTTTCTATAATGTATTCCTATAGTTGATTGTGAAAAACATGTAGTTTCAATACGCTTTTAAAAGCAATAATTCACTTACCGCTGAGGACTAGTCTCTCTCCACTCTATCTCTGAGTCTGTCTCTGTTTCTATGACATTTTTGGCACTGACGATGGTAACAATTGTGATTTCACATTTTGGTGCATCTGTGAAGTTATAACTGTTAATACCGTTCTTCATAGCATCGAATACGGAAATGAAACTACCTCCCAGAACTCTTTAATTTCTCTTTCAGAACTCTTCTTATTGCTGCTGTGATGGCTTCCCTTGTGGCTCAGCTGGTAAAGAATCCGCCTGTAATGCGGGAGACCTGAGTTCGATCCCTGATTCGATCTCTGGGTTGGGAAGATCCGCTGGAGAAGGGAATGGCTACCCACTGCAGTATTCTGGCCTGGAGAATTTCATGGACTTTACAGTCTATGGGGTTCCAAAGAGTTGGACACGACTGAATGACTTTCAAAGTGAGCAGGATATTAGTTCCCATTAATGGTTGCCGGGGGCCGAGCGGGGAGGTGCGGGGGGTGCGGGGGGGTGGAGGGGTTCGTGGTGGTGGTGGTGGTGGTGAGGCTTTTAATCATTTTTAATTAAAATACTTTGCAATCTTAAACCTAGTTCAGTTAATGTTTGTACTTAATAACTTTATTCCTGCTGGAAGGGAAATCAAACTGAAGTGTTTAATGCTGCTGCTGCTAAGTCACTTCAGTCGTGTCCGACTCTGTGCGACTCCATAGACGGCAGCCCACCAGGCTCCCCCGTCCCTGGGATTCTCCAGGCAAGAACACTGGAGTGGGCTGCCATTTCCTTCTCCAATGCATGAAAGTGAAAAGTGAAAGGGAAGTCGCTCAGTCGTGTCCGACTCAGCGACCCCATGGACTGCAGTCTACCAGGCTCCTCTGCCCATGGGATTTTCCAGGCAAGAGTACTGGTTGGGGTGCCATTGCCTTCTCCGGACGTGTTTAATAGTCTTAATTTAATAAGGAATGTTCATATTGTCTAACTCAGATACACTTTAACAGTAGTTAATGTATCACCTTGCTTCAAATTTGAGGGCATAGGCCCTGCATCAGTTTATCTTGGTTCTCCTTAGATGTTTTTATGCACAATTCTGAATCAATAATTATTCTTTGCTTATAACATTTTCTTTCTTAAACTGAAGGGCAGTATAATGTTATTTATTTTATTGTAATTCATGTTTATTCCACATATATTATTTTGTATTTGGCATATATTATATGCTTACAAAATACGACAGTGTGCAATTGTTTCCTCAGTTTTAACCATTTATTTCTGCCCTTGTGAACACTTGGGTTTCCCTGTGGTTCAGTGGTAAAAGATTCTGCCTGCCAAGCTGGAGACTCAGGAAATGCAAGTTCGATTCCTGGTTGGGAAGATCCTCTGGAGGAGGAAATGACTCTCCACTCCAGTATTTTTGCCTGGGAGATTCCAGGTACAGAGGAGTCTGGCAGGCTACTACGGTCGATGGGGGTCTCAAAGAGTCAGAGAGGATTTAGTGGCTAAACCGCAGCAACATGAACTGTTCCGATGAAACATAATTCAAAGTGAGAATGAAATGAAATTATAAGATCTTTATCCAGCACCTGTTGGAGACAAATATTAATGTGGTTTGCTAAAATTACTTCATTATAGAGAGATTAAAAAATATACAAATGAGGAGTTAGTAGAAGACCGACTGTGGCTTGAATGGAAATTAGGTACCACGCAGCTATGTTCAGGTTCTCTCTCGGCTCTTTCATCAGCCTGGAGGTCAGTGTTAAGGCTCTCTTACAGAGGAGAAAATGAATCTGGCTATATTAAATCTGATATTTGCATTTCAAACAACAAAATGGCCAGTTCATGACACATGCCAAAGAAGAATTAATTGAATATCCTAGAGAAGCAATAAAAAAACTAGTGAGACCTGGAATGACTTGAGGTAGCTCTGGAGAAAGAGGAAGCAAAACGCACAGGAGTCCCTCAGAACCCCTTTTTCAGGATGCTACTCACTCAAGAAAAAGAGTCTTAGGGAAGCAGATTAGTTAATGAGCATGTGCCCTGACTCTACTGGAAAGGGAGCCGGGAACTCTTCTAAAATTTGTAGCAGGCATCAATTATTTCTTGTGCCATAAGTCTCAGCAGTGTGCTCTTTGAAGGGTGAATCAGTGCTACATAAATATCTCCAGCGTCTCCAAAGGGACATAACTTCTCCACTGAAATGGGTCAGTAAGGATTGGATTAATTTAAACACGAAAAATTTTATCTTTCTGGTTAAATCCCATTCTTTCTCAAGATCTGCGCTATGAATCAATGCACCAGAGGACTGTGCTTGGTTTTGCTTTGTTTTTCATAGAATTTTCATCTCTCTGTAGAGGTCTGAACACAATACATTAGTAATGATTATGAAGCTACAAGTATCCATACTTTTATTTTGTGTGTGTGTATGCTTTTCAATTGATTCCTTAGTTTTTAAAATGGTGATTAGTGGCAGACAAGTAAAATACATCAGGTTTTAATTTTTATATGTAAATTTATGGCATGCAAAACCACAGGGTAGTTCATTGGGCAATAGATGATATACACAGTGAAATTCAAAAATGCATGTGCATCATTTCTCCAAACTTTAATTAAGAAAACTAACATGGCCTATTAATTTTACATATTTTAATATATCTCTATGTAAATCAGAATAGGCAAGTTATGCTATAAAAGCAAACTAACCTTGAAATCTCAGTGGTTCAACACATGAACATTTCAGTTTTCAGTCACACCACATTTCCAATGAGGACAAAAGGGGAGTTCTTCTCCATGTATTTCTCAGAGACCAGGCTTCATTGTCTTGTGATATGACCATCTCAACAAGTACCTCACAATAAGCAGAGTAAGAGGGAAGGAGGAAATTTTTACTGTCTGATCTTCAGGCACCTGTAAGTCAGATTCAGCTCCTTGGTTGGAATTTGTCACTGGCTATAATTTAACTACAAGAGAGGCTGGAATGTATGCCCATATTCTTAGGAAGAAAGGAATAATCAGTTATCAAAAACATCAGCTATCTTTTCCATGCTCTCTGTCTTATTATTCCTCCACCTAGGCAGGAATCTCAACAGAACATCATAGACTAGATTCCTGTATATGTCAATGTTGACAAGAATACTCAGAAAGCTGCATTCCAGAGAGAGATTGGCCTAATATCTGGGAGACTACTAAATAATCCATAATTTATTAGAAATTATTTCAGTACAGACTTATGCTAAAAATGCACATGTGTGAGGGTTTGATCTATACTTCTGGGGGAGACAATAGTACAAATCAGTAACGCATATATTGAGGATATCAGTCAAAAGTCCATATTTCAGAGATTGTCTTCAGACATCTTTTTTCTCTGACCAACACTTGAGGCATAATATTTGTTAGAAATGTGCTTTCATTGATAAAATTACAAGAAACCAAATTAAGAAGATTGGATAAACTATTCTAGGGAGAGTCTCTACTAGTTCATGAAATAGACTTGAAAATGTAGCAAGCCCTTGATTTTCAGTCTTTAATGAAATGACCCCATGATAATCAACATACTTGTGGAATTTTGATTGTCTGGTGCTGAATATGTGGTTACCTAAATGCTTCCTCTAGAATATCTCAAGGTTTGTTTTTAGATGGTGTCAGAGAACCTGAGCCTAAAAAGCACTAAGAGTTAAAACTTCAATGAGACCATAGGAAAGGAGGTTTGTCTTCGTACTAGGGATGTTTAATCAGTATGAATATTTATAGCGGCCTTTTGGTATGATGTGATATCACACACAATATCAATATTAACGTTGTGACAGAGGAGACCTGTTCCTCTTGCTACCTATAACATTGATGCCAAAATAAACACACACACACACACACATACACACACAAAATCATAATAGTTGTGTCTCCAAATTTATTTGGTCACTTTGTAACAAAGATCAGCCAAAGGACAGAACTGGTCAAAAAATCAAAGATCTAAAGGGCAGAACTGGTCAGGAGGGGAGATGCTGCAACACCCATGAATGTGAGATTCATTAGAGTGATGATGAAGACAATCTGAGACACTATTTCTGAATAAGGGAAGTGGTGGCTACAGTTTGTTTTAATTGGATGTTCATATCCTTGAGCGTGGGTGGGTGAGATGTCATTTGTCTGGAAACCTAGCTAGGTGATACTTTGAGGCTATTCTCAGAACCCCTGTATAAGTAAACTCATTTGTCAGCAAATGGAAGAGAACTTACAAAAATAGAATAGTTGTTGGAAAATCAAAATATGTGAAGCAAATAAAATCTAACTATGGTAAAAGACTGACAGAAAAATTTAAAGAAAAATACTAATCATTAATTGGAACTATTTTGTATATAGGATATGCTTACTACATTCTGTTCTTAGTTATCCTTTGAGTAGTCGCTCTCTTTTTAAAAAAGTGAGCATGGAATCTTCATATCGGAGGAAAGTAACAATCAAAAAGCTATTTTATTGTAGACTTTATAAAAAATGAAAATTTCTAAACCTTTTAACTGTATCATATTGTACAGCTGTGTGCTGCCCAACCTATAATGTTGAAATAAATAAGCTACCATTGAAACATAATTATGCTCTTTCCATGAAAAGACCGATGCCTGCCAAACCAAGTAGGCACATTCTGATTTGAAGATATAACTCGAAATTACCAGCCCTGAAATGAGCAGTAGTCCGTGTTTCCAGGTGAGTTTTGAGAGCCTATTGCTATTTACTCTTTTTGTTTCAAAATCAAGGACTCTTCCCCTATCCTTTTGGTTTACAGTAAGCCTGTGTGCTTTTAACTGCTTCCTCCTCAAGATCAAGGATTTTCTTTCAAATTTCTCCTTAGTCTCTCCACCCTTAAAAATATAATTATTACTCTGTGCCCTGCTTCCCTTTCCCCACCTCTTAGCTTGCCTAAAAACTATACTGTATGTGTTAAAACCAGACTTCCATCTTTGCTGTCTCTTTCAGATTGACTACCTTTAGGACGGTCTATCCAGAATTTTAATAGATTTTTTTTCCTGATAGTGAACAGAGTTCTTGGCCTTCCCCAATCAATAGACATTTACTAGAAGCCAGACAAGAAATTCAGGAAAGGCTTTATTGCAGCCCCTGCTGCAGCAGACAGGGAGTGAAAACGAACAACTAGTTTCCTTGCTTGATGGCTCCCTATAGTGGGGGCAAGCTTCTTCTTTCTCCGGGTTGAGGGTAAGGGTATATCAAGGGGTTAACTAGAGGTGTGGTTTAGATGTTCTGCACATGTCCCCATAGAGTTTCTTTTTATCTTGTTGCTGGAGGAGAGGTTTGTTCAGGTACAAACACTGTACAAAGGGTTCCAGGTTCCAACCTGTCCCATTTCCTAGAACACCACATCATGATTTACTTTCCCAGATAGATTTACAGCAGCCTGAAGACAAATAATAATACTCAATGCCCCTACCACTAGATCTCAGCTCAAACCCAGAGCCTTCATGAAGACTAAATGCTAAACTAGATATTAGCACCCAACATTAGATAGTAAAAGGATTTGGATGCACACAGCTAAACTAAAAGTGTGGTATTTCACTTCTAATTGTGACAAACAATTTTTTAGACTTTGGTGCCATTTATGGTTGCCCAAAAGCTCAAATGATTGGGCTTTTATCAAATGAATCAAATGAAATATGATTGCTTGTCATTTGATTAAAGAGATTTTTAAAATTTAAATAGAAAGTTTTATGTGACACCTTTAGAAATACACAGTGAACATTTAGAGATAAAATCCAGATAGACATCACTAATAGATAATTTGTATGAGCTGTCAGAATGTTTGCATTGTCCTTAATATTTTCACTGATTTATTTTTATATCATCCTTTTAGCTGTGCTGTTTCAATTTTGAAATATTGGACAGTTTAAATTGTACAGTTTGAAGTACTATTTCTTTTTGAAAATGCCTTTCTGAGGGAACTAAATCTATATATTAAAAATGTGCAGTGTGTAATGTTTGAGTTGGAGAAAGTGTTCTAGAGTAGACAACTCAAGTTCAGGCACAGGAGTAAACACGTAAGTTGTTTGTTAGGCAAACTGTTAAGTTATAGTTACAACTAGCAAGTGAAGCTATAGAAATTTGAGGAATAGCATTGTTAAACATTTAAATATGGAAAGAAAAGACAGTTCCAAAATACCTTTCAAAGACAGTAAGATTGGAGATAAAAATATAGAGTAAATTGAAAACAGACCATGTGGTTTCAATACTATTTCCTTGCCTTTTATCCTGGGTGATCATAGGAAAAGAGTCTGATAAAAGAAGTTCTGGATTCACTATACACTTTCTGTTAAAGACATCACTTGTAACTTGTGATTTAAAGCTTCTTGTGTACAGTCACTATGGACTTGAAAAGTTACTATGAGCAAAAATAATGCCCTTCTTTGGACAGCATGAGTTTCTTCTTTCATGAGATAATAAGAATTATATAGACATTCCTACCAAATCAGATGTCTGTTTTTTTTTGTTCTGATCATAAGAAATTTATACTTCAAAATAATGTTTAAACTTAAAAATTATTTAGCCCTCAAATTGGTAAAACTGTTCCTCCATATCTTGAATTTTGATATGTATACTTTAACAGTTTTAAAATGTACACTTTCTTAGTTTCATTCTGTCATTTGAGGAAGTGTGTGGAAAACGAAGAATTAAATATTGACTGTGTTAGGTAGACTCAGGCTGCCAAGAATCTGATTGAAATAAAGGCTGTCTCAGTTGTTAAGAATTTTTTATGAGGATTAATAAATAAAAATAGGTCATCACTTCAGCTGCTCATGCTGAAACTTGAAGGAAAACAGGAATTTTGCTCAGGACCCAGAACATCTCCAGTGGCCCAGCTGGACAAGCTGGCTGTCCTCACATTTCTCCAGCAGGCAGAGCACACTGCTCCCGGCTCCAGTGACCTTGCTTATGCTGTGATGGTGACTCAGAGATCCTTTGTCTCAGCTTTTAACTGTGATTGTTCCTGCTAATACCATAAATATCTCTCCACATCACTGCTTCTGCCTCCTTTGACATAGCTTCTGCTCAATATTCTTTGCTTGTGTTTCCAACAGCTTGAGTCTCCTTCTTTCAACTCCTGTTTTCTTCTCTACCATTGCCTCAACCCAATAAGAAGGATCAAAGCGCATTCCAGCCTGAGCCAGGTCAAAGAATGCTGTTAGGAAGAGTTCTTCTCTGTGACCACACCTAGGCCATTGCTCATTCATGATTGTCCTACATTCTCTGATTCAGGCAGTTATAGGCAGAGCAATGGCAGTGTGCAGTGTTAGATAACTGACATCTAAGAAGCGCTTTGATCTACAAAGTCCCCTGAATGTCAAAGAAATATATGTATTTCTCAGCTCTCATTACTATATTGGTCCTTGATATAAAGAGAGGAATATACATACTCTCATAGTTTATTCTTAAAGAGTTAGATATATTCTTTTTTTAAATGTGTTTCTTTTTTATTGAAGGATAATTGCTTTACAGAATTTTGATGTTTTCTATCAAACCTCAACATGAATCAGCCATAGGTATACATATATCCCTTCCCTTTTTGAACCTCCCTCCCATCTCCCCCCCCCCCACCCCCAACCCATCCCACTCCTCTAGGTTGACACAGAGCCCCTGTTTGAGTTTCCTGAGTTATAAAGCAAATTCCAGTTGGCTACCTATTTTACATATGGTGATGTAAGTTTCCATGTTACTCTTTTCATACATCTCCCCCTCTCCTCCCCTCTCCCATGTCCATATGTCTATTCTCTATGTCTGTTTCTCCATTGCTGCCCTGTAAGTAAATTCTTAAGTAGCATTTTTCTAGATTTCCTATATATGCATTAGAATACAATATTTATCTGTCTCTTTCTGATTTACTTCACTCTGTGTAATAGGTTCTAGGTTCATCCACCTTGTTAGAACTGACTCAAATGTGTTCCTTTTTATGGCTGAGTAATATTCCATTGTGTGTATATACCACAATTTCTTTATCCATTCATCTTCAATGGACATCTAGGTTGCTTCCATGTTCTAGCTATTGTAAATAGCACTGCAATAAACACTGGGGTACATGTGTGTTTTTCAGTTTGGGTTTCCTCACAGTATATGCCTAGGAGTGGGATTGCTGGGTCATGTGGTAGTTTTATTCCTGGTTTTTTAAGGAATCTCTATATCATCGTTCATAGTGGCTGTATCAATTTACATTCCCACCAACAGTGCAAGAGTGGCCCCTTTTCTCCACACCCTCTCCAGCATTTAGTTTGTAGACTTTTTAATGATGGCCATTCTGACTGGTGTGAGGTGATATCTCCTTGTAGTTTTGATTTGCACTTCTCTAATAATAAGCAATGTTGAGAAGCTTTTCATGTGTTTGTTAGCCATCTGTATATCTTCTTTGGAGAAATGTCTGTTTAAGTCTTTTTCCCAATTTTTGATTGGGTTGTTTGTTTTTCTGGCATTAAGTTGTATGAGCTGCTTGTATATTTTGGAAATTAATTTTTTGTCAGTTGTTTTGTTTGCTATTATTTTCTCCCATTCTGAGAGTTGTCTCTCCACTTTGCTTATAGTTTTGTTTGCTGTGCAAAAGCTTTTACATTTAATCAAGTCCCACTTGTTTCCTTTTGTTTTTATTTCCATTACTCTAGTAGGTGGGTCGTTGAGGATTAAAAGAGCTAGATATATTCTTTTTATATGATAATTATTATACTGCATTATTTTCTAACATAGTAATTTTATATATTTTGAATGTGTATTACATATTATGTTTCTTTCATAGCAAGCTGCCTTTCAATTTTTAGCGTATGGAGATAAACACAAATAGTCTTGTGGCAAAATGCCCAGAAAATTTAGTTTGAGCCTATAAATAGAATATTGAGCTAATAAAGCATTACAAATAAAATAGAAATTATTTCTAAGATGTGTAAATGTTTAATTTTGATAAAATAACAAGGTGAATCATGTTATACTAAGTCTAAGAATGAACATTAATTTTATTAATACATTTACTCAAGTATTATAAGTACATTATTTATCTGAAGGTGTAAGAAAAATTGCATGTACATCATACTGCATTATAAACAGGGAAATTATGTACTGATAATGTATTATATATTTGGAGAATGTCAAAAGTCTATGCAAGTATATTTATGGATATTAAATTCTGTCTATAAGACACATATGAAACTATAAAACACATTAATATTCTCTCCAATATTGTAAAAAATGGATGATGGTTATTTGAAATACATTTATAAACTCTACTGTATGTCAAAAGTCTATGCAATACTTTTATGACTTCTTCACCAGCCCAGACCGTTCATCTCTCTCTCCATCTCAGGCACTACTTCCTGGATGCTCAGGTGCTATCTGCTTTTCTGTACATCATTTTTCCTCACAGTCACGGTAATAAAAATAATAATCTCAAGTTTTAGCCTCATCCTGATCCAGGTTTTGCAGCTCCTTGTGTTCATTATCAGGGATAACAGTGACCTTCATTCCTGACCACTTAATATCTCAGATAATTTATTCAGATATCTGTAGATTACCCATATAGCAATTGTTCCTTGATCTTTGTCTTTGCTATAAAATTGAAGTTTCTCCTTTTTTCATTACCAATGATGAAAAATTTAACTTTCTAGCTTGCTCTTCTCTTCCAGGTTTTTGTCTCAACATCGAAATTCCTTATTTATCTGAAACTATTTGCTATTTTATGCTGATTTGCCCTCTATTAAATCACAGGAGACTTGAAAACTTTCTTAAGATCTACCTTTTTCTGATGTTATCTGTTGAGAAGTTTTTTTTTTGAATAGGCATTATCTATTTACCCAATAGAACTCTGTCAAATATCATCCTATCTCGTCCTCTAACCTTCTGCAATACTGACTCTTATTTAGACTAATGACTGTTATATATTCTCCTTGGAACAGTCTCTTTTCTTCAGCTAAAATTTTCCTGTGCAGAACCTACATCACTTCAGTCTTGAGCTCAGCTTTAAGAAAATCATCTAAATTTTAAATAATAGGTTGTGCTCTCTATATTAATACACATTATTTAGTGTCTACACGTAAAACATTCAACCTCTTTACTTGTCCTAAGCCAGTATATTTCCTTCAGGTAGCCATAGCTCATCAAAGCTTTAATAAATGAAGAATTTCAAACTAGTCTAAATCGATCATGCTATTCCCATTTCCCTGAGCAGTGATGGGTTTGGGATACTATGGTGACTTTTTTACCAAATGAATGTGACAAGACATATGTTTCAGAGATGGAGTATTGGGGTGGGTGAAATATATGGCTATCTCACACTTTAAAAAGTAGACCAAATAATTATTTTTCTTTCTTTTATTTCTTTGCCTCTGAATATGATCACTGGTGGTTGTAACACCTAGAATTGCTGTATTTGTCAACTATAAGAAGAATAATAAAAAAAACACCAACCTACTGAGAAGGAAGAAGGGAAAATAAGGGGTAATCAGAATAAACTGGAAGTAAGTATAAATAAAAAGGAAGACACAATTTTAAAAGATATTTTCTATTAATTAGAAACTCAATGCAACTATTTATGAAAGGGAAAGTTATGGACTATCTCAGGATTTTTTTTTTATCTTGCCCCCTATTTAAAAGTAATAGATCAGGGACTACCCTGGCAGTCCAGTGGTTAAAACTTCACCTTCCAATGCAGCAGATGTGGGTCTGACTCCTATTCAGGGAATTAAGATTCCACCTGCCTCATGGCCAAAAAACAATACTGTAACAAATTCAATAAAACTTTAAAAATGGTTCACATCAAATTAGAAAAAAAAACCTAAAAGATAGTAGTAAATAAGCCTTGTATTAAATGACTGTTAAATCACCTTTTGAACTTGGCTTAAAATAAAATAATGCTGCCTATTTAAATGCCATTTATGATTACATTATAGTCAGCATTCACACATACATTAAAAATGAGAAAGGTAGGCCTCATTTCTGTCCCATTCTAGTGTCTGAAATGTAAGGCTACTTTCTCATTCTCAAATTTATACTATACTGTTGTGCAGAAAAGGAAAAGCTCATCAGTTATTTATGTAAGGACCAGATGTGGAGTTTTCTTGCATGTTTTAGACACAAAAGAAGCATCCTTTTATAAAATAACTGAGAGTCAGTCTTGCTTGGCTGATCGAAATCCTTTTTTAAAGTGGGAAATCATAAATGGCATATAGATAGGCAGTAATATTTTATTTTAAGTAAAGGCAATTTGACATTTAATACAGGGCTTATTTGATACTTTTTTTTTTTTTAACATTGCCATTTACGCTACTTTTGCAATGCATTATGTACAGATTTTAGTTTCAATTTTCTTTGTGAGCAATAGGAATGTAAAGTACTAGATATTATATCCCCAGCCAACCACATTCTGACTTTGGACATAGCTCCATGGTTAACAGAAAGATGCTGGTGTTGTCTTTATCATTCTTTATGAAACCACTTGCCTCATTCATCAGCTCCCAATTGTACACATTTTCTATTTCATAAAAAGCAATAAAAATGAGACTCACCATATCAAGGGTTTTGGTGTGTTTGTTTTAAGGAGACAGTCTTGTGCGATAGTTATTCTAGTGACTCTATTTGGTGGAGGATGGTAAAAAAGAGTTTACTATAGTTATTTTCTCTTTCTTTTAATTTAGAATAAACACAATACACTTGAATATTAGATTACCAGACACTCAAGTAATTTGCCTTTAAAGGTACTTAAATACCACTTCTTTAATGGTCAAAATCAATATGATATACATCTCCCCTCAAAATATATAGAAATTTTATATTATTAAAGCAGATATTTTCCATGTTCATAGATGTTCATTGTATGAACATTTCCATGTTCCATGTTCATTATAATGATACAATATTTGATTTGTAGATATCTCGAGAAGCATAAAATTCTAAGGTGAGAGTACAATAGAAAAATGTAAAATATTCAATACTACCATTATTAGGTGGGATTAGATTGGTTCTTTTTGTTATTGTTATTTGCTTATTTGTTTGTCTTAGTATTTATATATTTGCAGATTCCTTATGCTACATACATTTGATTTTTCAATGTCCTACTTGTAGAATTCACCACTTGATTTATCATTTTCATTTTGTTTTGTCTGCTTATAAAATAAACTCCTAACAGCTGTAAATTCATACATTCTAGGGTGCAGAAGATAGCTAGCGAAAGAAACATCACCGGATGCCTTATTCTTTAAAGGCTGTTATTTTCAAGAGTTTCTAAACACTGCAAATTGTCACATTTATAGTGGGTTGGCCAAAACATTTGTTTGAGTTTTTCTGTAGGATGTCAAGTAGGTTCTATTATTATCTTCATTTTACAAATGTGGACATTTAGGCAAAGAGAGGTTAAGCAAATTGGTTAAAGAGTGAGCAAAATGGAGTCAAGGCTCTTGTTTAACTAGTCTGTCTTTAGAATCTGCACTATGCTATTGAAAAGCTGCGTGAAGATCAATTGAATCGACAATTTTGATATTGTAGAGTTTAAAATGGGTTTAAAACAACCCTTTTTTACACTTGTATATATAGTTGATGAACAAATCCCACAATTTCAGATAACTCCTCCTCCTTTAATTGTCTTCCACAAACTGCTACACTAAAAGAATTTGTGCCATGAGAAAGTAAAATGAATTCTAACTATAGTGATGATTCACTTCTACCATCATGAATTACAGGTAATATAAGAGAGGAAAAAGGATACCTTAAAAACCTCAGTTGATTTTCTTAGAAATTGTTCTGAATGAACAGAATCTGAAGGAGTGGGAGTTCAAAATGATGCTTCTAAAAGCAGAAAAACAACACCAAAAAAAAATTTAAAAATTCTAAACAACACAAAGTTGACCTCCATTTTTGGTGGGAATATATGAGTGTAGTTCAGTATTAAAATTGTCAAATTCTATTAGAATGTACATAGTGCACTGCTGCATATAATCTGCAGAGTACAATGTTTAGATGCTAAAGGCCAGATTTGCAGGAAAAAACTAGTTGTTGTGCATTTGTCTTCTAAGCAAAAATACTATTTGGAAAATTGTATTAAAAATAGATATCAGGGAATTCTTTGGAGGTCCACTGGTTAGGACTCCACACTCCACTGCAGGTACCCAGGGTTCATCCCTGGTCTGGACACTAAGATCCTGCAAGTCATGTGGCATGGCCTATATAGATAGATGGATAGATTGATCGATAGATAAATGATAGATAGATATAGATATATTAATATATATATCTTAGCCAATGCATCATTGAATACCGTTCATCACATAAAATCTCAATTACCCTGAATTCTAATTATAAAAATTTCCCATTACTTAGAAATTTGCTATACCTCTCATTGAAGAGAAAAGAAAATGAAGCAAGAAGGCAACTTCACATTAGCCGCTTAGCTTAATAATGAAAGCCAATAACATGTTGCTCAAAGAACAAAGGTCTAAAACTCAAAAGCTCTGAGAACTTGTTCTGATGGTATTACCTAAGAAAGGCATTTAACTCACCTGAATTTCAAATTCTTCATCCATAACATGTGGATATTCGTTCCAGAGAAGTCTTCCTTCTAGACTTTAAAATGCCATAAAATAGTAAGCATATATTTATATAGACTGTAAAAAATTATACTCATGTAAATTTTTACAATTACAAAATAACTGAAAAATAAAAGCAAAAGTGTGAATTTTTAATAATATTTTAAATAATTATCTTACTGATTTCAATAAGTTTGTATTTATGTAACTTTTTAATATATTGGTCAAATATTTTCAGTGAATAGAGCATTTAACTCTAATTTAAACACACAATTCAATTATAAAAATTTCTATTTCCAGTATTCTTGTTAATCAGGGTTTTTCTTAATCCTAACTACTTAATAATCTCTCATTCTATGAAACAATTTCATCCATTTAATTAGTTAATTAAGTTATATTTAATGTAATTGGCAAGGCAAAATGTAAATTGGATATCATCCTGATAATCACTCTTGTTCATTAGTAACCATTTGACATTTGATTAATTGATTGTGTGAGAGAGCAGGAAGTTGGAAAAATTAAGGCATTTCTCCTCAACAGAAAAAATGTTATCAAATATTTTCTTAATATTTAGCACAAAATTTTAAATATTGGGACAAGGAAAAAAATATGGATTTCTAACAGAACTAGTAAAATCTGAATATTTATAAAGAAAAATTAATGATTTAGTTGACTTCAAATCCCCTTGATTGATGATTTAAGTTCATTACCTACATAACTTAATGTGCAATTTTGAAGTATTAACAGGATTATAAAGTTCAGAACAGTGGAGATGGAAGCACTTTTCTGGTTTGTGTGGTTCAGACCCTACCTGTGTGGTTCTGCAGTTGTCCTGCTTGAAGAAGACAAATGGCCAAGGACGTTCTGTGGGAGTAGTTATGCTGTTGTGAGTGCTTGAAATCATATCATCAGGTGTGATGGAAGCTCTCGTAAGGAAGAAGCATTGTATTTATTCCATGTGGCACCAGATAAAAGTCCAAATGAGAGGAAGTTCAGGGTAGGATATCCTGCAATCAGTCCTATCTTGAGCTCAGCTGTATCCACTGAAGGAGTGTAGTAATTCTATAAGCAAAGAGAGAGAGACTCTATTTATCTGTCTATTTATGCATAGGAGAAGGACAATTTTTTTAAAAAAGTACTGACATAGCAAGAGGTAATACTCAATGGGAACATAAAGAAAGTACTAGGAGTGTCAGGGCAAGTCTGTGATGTTAAACAGATATTTCAGTGTTCAAATGACAGTGATGATGAACCCAAACAACATTGTTGCCCAGTAGACATTATTTTATACAATAGAAGAATGTCACTGGTACCAAACAGAGTCAACTGAAATGATAAAATGAAGGTTGAGGAAACCGACAATGAGAACCTTTTCTGTAAGCACCAGTTAAGGTGTTGTTTAGTCACTAAACCATGTCTGACTCTTTGTGACCCAGTGGACTGCAACATGCCAGGCTCCCCTGTCTTTCACTATCTCCTGGAGTTTCCTCAAATTCATGTCCATTGACTCAGTAATGTTAACTAACTATCCCCTCTTCTGGGAAATTCCAGAAATATTTGGAGTAGAGATGCATTTGTTTAAAGTTACTGCTTTAAGGAATTACCACAAACTTGATGGCTTAAAACAATAGCCATCTGTTATCTTTCAGTTCTGTAGGTCGGAAGTCAAAACTGGGTTGGCCACACTCTAGTCCTTCTTCCGGCTCTCAGGGATAACCCATTTCCTTGTCTTCTTCAGTTTCTAGAGCCTGCCCACATTCCTTGACTCTTCATACTCAAAGCTCTACTTCCATCCTCACATCTCCTTCTCTATCTCGCAATCTCTTTCACTTTGCTCTTTCACTTATAAGGATCCTCGTGCTTATTTTGGGCCCCTAGATAAGACAGAAAAAGCTCACCATCTCAAGATTCTTAACATCATTTGCAAAGCCCCTTTTACCATGTAAGATAGGATATTAACAGATTTCTCAAATCAGAACATGGATACCGTTGGGAAAAATTTTGTCTGTTAACATAAAGTCCATTTTTTTTTAGAGATCTTAAGATGGATTGCCCTATTAGCAAAGGCAGCAAGATTCTATAAATCTGATTTTAAATTCTTAAAAGAAATAATATTTGGATGGAAAGAAACAACAAAAAGGACAGAAAGTCTCTATACGATCCACCAATATAAAACTTGCATACATATACTTGCAGAATAAATACACATTAATCCAATTTATTTCTCTAAGTTAATTAAATTTACCTCATGCAAATAATTAAACTATAATTTCATTATTTTGACTGAAGCTATTTGTTTTAACCATTCTGGCTATAAATTCTAGTCAAATTAACTTGCTGATAATTTAAATGGGTCCAAAATAATACTTTTAGTCAATCTACTCTATGAATAAAAGCCAGAGCTGAACTATTTAAAGGAAAGTTCAAGTAAAAAGAAGAAAAAAAGTAAAACCACACTTATTTACTTGTTGAGAAAAGCACAGAGCATATAGAAAAAAAATAATAAATGCACAGATTAACTTGCAAAAATGACTTTGATAAGGGACATGTTACATTTTTTAAAGATTAAAAAATAGTTACATATGTGTTCTGTTTAAATTAGTCTATACAGTAGAAACAATTGTGTGAAATCCACCACTGAGGTCAGCTATTAAAGCCTGGTTTAAGCTTCCAGAGGACATTGTAGGACCTATTTCTCTATTAGTAACTTGGATTTTAAGAACTATTTTGGAAAAAAAAAGTTAGGGTCATGTGGATCTGAACAATGGATTTATAATAAAATACCACATGAGCTTGAGGAAATGATTTAATTGATTCAGCCTATTTTGAGGAAGTGAAATTTCTGAGCCAAGGTATTTAGTAATTGCATAAATGATCAAGCTACAAATGTTAAACCAAATCCTCAAACAAAAAGGAACGTCAAAAAATGTGAGGTACTTGCTACTACGGATGAACAAAACCCTTTACACTTATATTTTCATCTAAATACCATTGTGTTAGGTCAGTTCAAATCTAATTATACTTTGCTTTCTAGGTATTTTAGGCTGATACAAACTAATTTGAACATGGAAGCAGATGCAACTTCTGTCTATGTGTCAGTGGTTTCATGTCATGAATTCTCATGTGATTTCATCTTTAAAATTTTGAACAGGTGTGTTATATGTGATCTCTAACATATCATATGTCTAATATTTCCTTATATATCTTAATATCTCATGTATGGAAAAGATTCAATCACATGTGCCTTTGAGATATATGCAGAGACCCGAAAAGAAACCGGATGGATAATACATGGTAACTGATAAATATAAATGACTATAAACATTTTTTTAAAAATCCCTATAATCTTGGGTTCCTGAAGTAACTTTGCTTAAAGAAAAAAGCAAATCAACTTGCCATTAAAGCCTCAGATAGCTGCTTCAGAGATTTATATGAACTACTCTCTATATATTCTCTTTAAAATTCAAAGTATTATAAAACACTGATATACTCATTTTCAAAAACATGGACATGAAATATCAGATATTTTTATTTGAAATAAAGATACATTAAAACAAAAACAATTGTATCATATATCATATTTCTATTTAATAAGCACATTTTTGGTGGACTAGATACTTGTGTCCAACATTTTTTGTGCACCACTTCTGGTGATAATGGTAAAGAATCCGCCTGCCAAAGCAGGAGATGCATAAGATGTGGCTTCAGTCTCTGGGTTGGGAAGATCCCCTGGAGTAAGAAATGGCAACCCACTGCAGTATTCTCCCCTGGAAAATCGCATGGACAGAGAAGCCTGGTGGGCTGTAGTCCTTGGGGTCACAACAAGTCAGATACGATTGAGCAACTAACACTCAAAACCCTTTGGCCTTACTTTTTGCTCCAGCCACTGATTAAGGCCTTGGCTTCATTCAATCTTTATAGACAAAACGAGGCAGCACCCCATCTAAAGCCAATAGTACCTTGGGACTTGTCTGATCCTGAAATGTAGCTATCATGAGAAATGTTCAACACTCACTCTGCTGGAACTTAGAAGTGATCCAACTATTAATTCTGTAGGGTCATCCTTGAAATGGTGAAGAGGAGACAGCTGTGAAGTTCTTTCTCTTCCTACTCTAGACAGCCTGTTCTAAGGCACATTTTATAAATTCTGCAGAAATTCCATAAAGATCCAGCATCAGTCATCATTTTACTGATCAACTAAATAGTGCATCTAATGCTGACTTTTTATTTTCTGTTTTCTTTCCTAGACACTAACTACCACTCTCATTGAAATTTCTTCCTGAATAGTCTACTTGCAAGACAAGTATTTGTATTATGCTCTCCTTCTAGGGACTGTCTAGGTTAAGACAGCATTTTATATCTGAATTTGCTTAACTAGAATGAAATAAAGTAAAGCACATGACTTACTGTCACATAAACATGAATACCAAACTGCTGCTGCTGCTGCTAAGTCACTTCAGTCGTGTCCGACTCTGTGCGGCCCCATCGATGGCAGCCCACCAGGCTCCCCCATCCCTGGGATTCTCCAGGCAAGAACACTAGAGTGGGTTGCCATTTCCTTCAATGCATGAAAGTGAAAAGTGAAAGTGAAGTTGCTCAGTCGTGTCCGACTGTTCGCGACCCCGTAGACCACAGCCTACCAGGCTCCTCCACCCGTGGGATTTTCCAGGCAAGAGTACTGGAGTGGGGTGTCATTGCCTTTCTGTGAATACCAAGGTAGGTTCTGTCAATTTTTCACCTTGGTCTTACCATACTAATATACAGAAGGGACTCAGTCATGCTTGCCTTAGAGATATGTGCAGAGACCTGAAATAAAGCCAGATGAGTACTACATGGTAACTGATAACTAAAGACACTTGATAAATAAAAAGCACCTATATTTCTTGGTTTCTGAAGTATTTTATGCTTTAAAAAAACTTGCCACTGAAACTTTGAATACCACACTCAGAGTTTTATATGAGTTACTCTAAATATTCTCTTAAAAGTTCATAGTATAACACATATGAAAGTGAAAGTTACTTAGTCATGTCCAACTCTTTGTGACCCCATAAACTATACAGCCTGTGGAATTCTCCAGGCCAGAATACCTTTCCCTTCTCCAAGGGATCTTTCCAACTCAAGGATCAAACCCAGGTCTCCCACATTGCAGGCAAATTCTTTACCAGCTGAGCCACAAGGGAAGCCCAAGAACACTTGAGTGGGTAGCCTATCCCTTCTCAAGCGGATCTTCCTGTCTCAGGAATCAAACCAGGGTCTCCTGCATCGCAGGCTGATTCTTTACCAACTGACCGATCAGGGAAGCCCATACATTCATCCTCAAAAACATAAAAATGGAATATTAAGTGCTAAGGATGCATACATATTTTTAGTGGTAGATCCACTGGTGTCCTGGAGACCACTTATATCAGTTCATGTGGACTGTTTCTGCATATTTCTTTCCAATTCTGCTTTTAGGACATTATGTCAGTAACTTGACATTGGCCATTGTTCAAGTATTTATACTATAGTAATGGACAAACACTACAAATCAGAGATTTTTTTCCAGTAATATTCACCTAAATATTTTTTTTTCAGTTCTTTTCTGTGGTATTCCTAAACTTAGGACATAAAGATTTTAGAAAATAGAGGCGTACTACTAAATCTCTTTCAATGATTACTACTTTACATATCTTAGAAGTGAATTAACCTCAGAAACAATAAATATTTTAACAAAATGTTTTTTTTAATGTTAAAGCTTTTACTCTTTAAAAGAATTAAGAAATGCTTTCACTCACTCTTTTGAATATATTTGAGTACTTATAAATAACACAAATGAATATGTATTAAATTCCTATTAGGTAATTCATTAAAAAATAGAATAAAACATTTAAAGTCAATGAGATTCAAGTATCTTGAACTCAACTCCATCGATAACCACTGAGTTGGCAGCTACATATAGAACAATTTCCTCTTAAGAAAAAACTAAAAGCTGGCTGGGTGATGACTACATATCAAGCCAATTAGAAGGAAATTACATCAAAGTGGGTAGGAGAAGTTGGAAGGCAATCTCACCAAAAACCCACATGCTGTGTGGTGTCTTACAACCAAGCAGAGAATTCAAAACCCCACACTTCTTCTCAAGGAGGGAAGGGTTCAAACCCCATACTGGGCATTTAGGACTTGCCCCTGGGAGATGAGACCCCCATATCTAATGCTAAAAACCAACAAGGCTGACTTCTTGAGCCTCACAAGACTAGCAGTCTTGGAGAAGCTCTCAATGGGCTCACCAGCTCAAATGTACCCTGCCCCAGTGTCCGGGTCAGAGGCAACTGATTGTTCATAGACTTTATGTGAAGGCTCACCTGCCTATATTCAGGTGTGGATCTGAGGAGCAGATCTACTCTGATTAGCAGGCATCTAACCTGCTGGAAAACTCTCTGGGACTAGAGACTGGTGGCTGCCAGTTTCATGCTTTCCCTTTGTTAGGGCACCAGCAGCTCCAAGGAGGGGGCTTTAACATGTGTCTGGTGCCCCAATATCTGTGGCTGTTTCCCAACAGATAGATCTGGAGGTTGGGGAAGCTTGCATTTCTGCTCCCACAGGACTGTAATAGTTGATATCACCCAGAAAAGAGCTCATATCCCTGTCTCACATCCCAATTTTTGCTGCTTCTACCAAGAGATACCCCTACATCACCTGGCTCTGACAGCCATGAGGCTTACACTTGTGGTCCGGCAGGACTGAGACTGACAGAGTTCTTAACCAGCTATACTTCCAGGGCACAGCAAGAGGCAACTGGCTCAGTTTTTCTATGAAGGAGGTCTATTAACTAACCCTCAGGCTTCTAATTAAACACACATTCAGGGGCTGACTGTAACCCTTTTCAGAGACCTTGGGTGGCAGGCATTATCCTTGCACTCTCTCTAGGTTGTACCCTAGAATGCCAGTGTCTCCTGGAGGGAAGCTATACACATGTCCAGGGCCCTGAGATTCTATGTCTGGTGCCCTGAGTTTTTGTGTCTCATGCCCTGTTTTTGTAGCATCTCATGCCATGTTTGTGCATCTAGGAGGAAGCTCCTAGATCACCTGGTTTGGGTGGCTGGTGGGCTTGCTTGCATTCTTGGGTCCCCTGGGATTGTGGCAATTGCTGCCAGCTCTGGGGCACTGTTCACACAGCAGACTGAGGCACATTCCTCAGCCTTTCTGGGAAGAAGACCTCTTTGTCTGTCCTGGAGCTTTAGCCTGACGGGCAGGTCTCAGGTTTGGCTCACATCTTTTGGACTGCAAGGGCTTCCCTGGTGGCTCAGATGGTAAAGAATCCACCTGCAATATGAGAGACCTGGGTTCATTCCTTGGGTTGGGAAGATCCTCTGGAGGAAGGCATGGCAACCCACCCACTCCAGTATTCTAGCCTAGAGAATCCCCACAGACAGGGGAGGCTGGTGGGCTACATTTCATGGGGTCAGAAAGGGTCAGAAAAAACTGAACAGCTAAGCACAGCACACAGCACATTGGACTGTAAGGTTGCTCTCGAGGGTTTTAGGGTATGGTCCTCTCCCCCTGTTTTACTCCAGCTCACCAGCTTTATACATTTGTCCCAGAAAAGAGCTTATACATTTTTGTGACTGCCACCCAGGGGGCACTGCCAGATTCCCTGGCCATCAGAGCTTATGTTTGCAGTCCCACAGAACTGTATATACTTACATGCCATTAAAAGCTGTTGCCTGAGGATCTGTTTCCCAAACAGCATGGATCT
This sequence comes from Dama dama, assembly GCF_033118175.1. Classification (NCBI taxonomy): domain Eukaryota; kingdom Metazoa; phylum Chordata; class Mammalia; order Artiodactyla; family Cervidae; genus Dama; species Dama dama. The sequence goes on along the minus strand of NC_083710.1, from coordinate 62,251,155 downwards.
AGGTGCTAACACACTCCCCTTAGGGATACTGACAAGTTTTGGCACACCTTCAAATGTTGATACTAGCGGCTATTAAAAATATAATATGCTTGGAAAAACATAAAAGTCTGAGAAACAGCAAAAGGGTGAGGCAGGGTTGAATGACAAGTTTCATCTCCTACACAAGTTCATTCCTTGAAGTCTGGGAGAGGTGGTTGTTTCACCTACTGAAAAAAAAAAAAAAATCAACACAGAGAATCAAGAAAAGTGAAGAAAAGGAGGAATATGTTCCAAATAAAAGGACAAAATAAAACCTCAGGAAAAAAGTTAGAGTGAAATAGAGGTAAGTAATTTTGAGAAAGACTTCAAAACAATAGTTATAAAGATGCTAACTGAACTGGGGAAAAGAATTGATGAACACAGTGAGGACTTCAACAAAGAGAAAATATAAGAAAGTGCCAAATAAAAGTCACAGAACTGAAGAATCCAATAACTGAAATGAATATTGCACTGCTGCCACTGCTGCTGCTGCTGCTGCTAAGTCATTTCAGTCGTGTCCGACTCTGTGTGACCCCATAGACAGCAGCCCACCAGATTCCCCCATCCCTGGGATTCTCCAGGCAAGAACACTGGAGTGGGTTGTCATTTCCTTCTCCAATGCATGAAAGTGAAAAGTGAAAGTGAAGTCGCTCAGTTATGTCCAACTCTTCATGACCCCATGAAGTGCAGCCTACCAGGCTCCTCTGTCCATGGGATTCTCCAGGCAAGAGTATTGGAGTGGGGTGCCATCACCTGCTCCAGAATATTGCACTAGAGGAGTTCAACAGCAGGCTTGATGAAGCAGAAGAAAGGATTGGTTAACTCAAATACAAGGCAGTAGAACTCATCCAATCAGAATAAGAAAGACAAAAATGAAGATAGCTTCAGGGGTCAACATATTTTAAATAGACATTGCCACTTATATAACAATTTTTGGCTTGATTTGTCTCCTTGATTAACCATTTAGGGAACAATTCCTTGCATTTATCATGACGGCAAGTTTTTTCCAGAGCTAACAGTTCTCTGGAAATGTTAAATTATCTAGCCAGGTGATAAAGGCAGGTTAGAGAAAAAAATGTATTACCCAGAATGAAACAAACATAAACATTCATACACACAAAATCTTCATGTATTTCCAAAAGAAAAAAAAAAAAGTACAAATTCTGGTTTGATACTCTGTTGTTTTTATATTCACTATTTGGAGAAAATCATGTTAATGATATGGCAATTTCAAAATGATTATTAAGTTCTCTCTGCTCCCATTATATATTGATATTTTATAGGACTTAGGAAAAGTTTGGGCTTCCTTGATAGCTCAGTGGGTAAAGAATCTGCCTGCAGTGCAGGAAACCCTGGTTCGATTCCTAGGTTGGGAAGATCCACTGGAGAAGGGATAGGCTACACACTCCAGTATTCTTGAGCTTCCCTTGTGGCTCAGCGGATAAAGAATCTGCCCACAATGTGGGAGACCTGGGTTTGATCCCTAGCTTGGGAAGATCCCCTGGAGAAGAGAAAGGCTATCCACTCCAGTATTCTGGCCTGGAGAATTCCATGGACTGTATATTCCATGGGGTCACAAAGAGTTGGACACAACTGAATGACTTTCACTTTCACCTTTCTAGGGGCCTATGGGACACATCAAATGAACTAGCATTCACATTATAGGTGTCCCAGAAGAAGAGAGATCAATCCTATTCACCATTGCAACAAAAAGAATTAAATATCTAGGAATAAACTTACCTAAGGAGATGAAAGAGCTGTACACAGAAAATTATAAGACACTAATGAAAGAAATCAAAGATGACATAAACAGATGGAGAGATATTCTATGTTACTGGGAAGGAAGACTCAATATTGTGAAAATGACTATACTACCAAATGCAATCTACAGATTTAATGCAATCCCTATCAAATTATCAATGGCATTTTTCACAGAACTAGAACAAAAAATTTCACAATTCATATGGAAATACAAAAGACCCTGAATAGCCAAAGCAGTCTTGAGAAAGAATGGAGCTGGAGGAATCAACCTTCCTGACTTCAGGTTATACTCAAAGCTACAGTCATCAAGACAGTATGGTACTGACACAAAAACAGAAATGTAGACCAACGAACAAGATAGAAAACCCAGAAATAAACCCATGCACCTATGAGTACCTTATTTTTTTTACAAAGGAGGCAAGAACATACAATGGGGCAAAGACAGTCTCTTCAATAAATGGTGCTGGGAAAACTGGACAGCTACGTGTAAAAGAATGAAATTAGAACACTTCCTAACACCATACACAAAGATAAACTCAAAATGGATTAAAGACCTAAATGTAAGACCAGAAACTAAAAAACTCTTAGAGGAAAACATAGGCAGGACACTTGATGACATAAATCAAAGCAAGATCCTCTATGACCCACCTCCTAGAGTAATGGAAATAAAAACAAAAGGAAACAAGTGGGACATGATTAAACTTTTTGTGCTGCTTTTGCACAGCAAATGAAACAATAAGCAAGGTGAAAAGACAACCCTCTGAATGGGAGAGAATAATAGCAAATGAAACAACTGACAAAGGATTAATTTCCAAAACATACAAGCAGCTCATACAACTCAATACCAGAAAAACAAACAACCCAATGACAAAGTGGGAAAAAGACCCAAACAGACATTTCTCCAAAGAAGACATACAAATGGCTAACAAACACATGAAAAGATGCTCAACATCACTCATCATTGGAGAAATGTAAATCAAAACTACAAGGAGATATCACCTCACACTGATCAGAATGGCCCTCATCAAAAAGTCTATAAACAATAAATGCTGAAAAGGGTGTGGAGAAAAGGGGCCACTCTTGCACTGTTGGTGGGAATGTAAATTGATAAAATCATTATGGAGGACAGTATGGATATTCCTTAAAAACTTAGGAATAAAACCACCATATGACCCAGAAATCCCACTCCTAGACATATATCCTGAGGGAACAAGAACTGAAAGAGACACATGTATCCCATTGTTCATTGCAGCGCTAGTTACAATAGCTAGAACATGGAAGCAACCTAGATGTCCACTGACAGATGAATGGACAAAGAAATTGTGGTATATACACACAATGGAATGTTACTCAGCCATAAAAAGGAACACATTTGAGTTGGTTCTAATGAGGTGGATGAACCTAGAACCTATTATACAGAGTGAAGTGAGCCAGAAATAGAAAGATAATTACTGTATTCTAACATGTACATATGGAATCTAGAAAAATGGTACTGAAGAATTTATTTACAGGGCAACAGTGGAGAAACAGACATAGAGAACAGACTTATGGATATGGGGAGAGGGGAGGAGAGGGTGAGATGTATGGAAAGAGTAACATGGAAACTTACATTACCATATGTAAAACAGATAGCCGACGGGAATTTGCTTTATGGCTCAGGAAACTCAAACAGGGCTCTGCATCAACTGAGAGTGGTGGGGTGGGGAGGGAAACAGGAGGGAGGTTCAAAAGGGAGGAGTATGTGTATCCCTATGGCTAATTCATGTTCAGACTTGACAGAAAACAGCAAGATTCTGTAAAGCAATTATCCTTCAATAAAAATAAATAAATTAAAAAAAAAAAAAGAAGCCGAAATACTCTTTGAATAAAAAATGGCTAAAAGTTTTCTCTAGTGCTAGGGAAGGAAACAGACCTCCAGATTCAGAAAACACAAGAATTTTCAAAACCAATAAACCTAAAGAAACCCACGCCAGGACACATTATAATTAAAAAAGTTAAAGACAAGGAAAGAATGCTAAAAGCAGTAAGGAAAAAAAATGTTAAGTACAAGGGAACTTCTCTAAGACTATCAGCAGATTTTTTTTGACAGAAATTTTTGTAAGTCAACAGGGAATGGCAGAATATATTCTAAGCATTGAAGAAAAAAAAAAAAAAGACAGTCAAATTCCAACTTGTGCCAAGCGAACAACCTAAGAAACTAAACCAAACCTTTTTCTCTCTGATTATCAACTTCTGAGAAGTTACAAATTAGATTTTAAATATCATTAAGGAAGGATTAGTCGTGGGAAATTGGTAGCCCATTATTCATCAGCTGAGTTTCTTCGTCAGAATGCTATTCTCAATAGGGCTTATTATTTGAGGGGAAAACAATATATTGCTTTTTGAAAATCTAGATTATTACAATATATAATACAATATTTAATGTTGTTTAAAAATACATCAAGGGAGTTAGGGTTCTGAAACAAACGCAAATATGGTTTCCCTCAGTCATTCAGTTGTATCCAACCCTTTGCGATCCCATGGACTGTAGTTTGCCAGGATCCTCTGTCCATGGGATTCTCCAGGCAAGGGTACTGGAGTAGGTTGCCATTTCCATCTCCAGGGGATCTTCCTAATCCAGGGATTGAGCCCAGGTCACTTGCATTGCAGGCAGACTCTTTACTTTCTCAGCTACCAGGGAAGCTCTCCCCTGAAGATCAGTTGTGTATAAATGTACTCATGATACTTCAAGACCTGGAATATTACTTATACTTAGGGCTTTGAGAACAAATCAAAATACATTGCCCTTTTTAGAAAGAGAAATAAATAAATTATTCTATAAAATAATAGTTGAATATTTTTAGTCAGGATTGGAAATATATGAAATACAGGGTTACTTGATGTCACAAATTTAGATTTCAAGTTATATTTTATATCTCTTCCTGGGATGACCTGCATCCAGTTACGGGCATTATCATTGGCTGGTATGAAATAGAGGTCAATCATCGGGGAAAGTGTGGAAGAGGATGAATAAAGCTGATGACATTTGCCTCATAAATGAGGGCATGTGAGAAATCTAAGACACCATTCAAGAAATCAAAAAAAAATTCACTTTTTTATATTTTGAGTAGCTGATGGGGAGCAGCATATCGTAGATATTTTATTTTGACAGTAAAATCTACCAATATCTACATGCTGTAGAACCTATCTGGGGGCCTCTACTACAAATAGACATAAATTATTCCATTTAAACAATAAAAATCATATAAATTGACTAATATTGTCCCTATTATGTAGATGAGTAAATTGAATAAATTACCTCTTATTGTTTTTCAGTCACTCAGTCCTGTCCAACTCTCTGCAACCCCATGGACTGCAGCACTCCAGGTTTCTTGCCCTTCACCATCTCCTGGAACTTGCTCAAACTCATGACCATGAGTCAGTGATGCCATCCAACCATCTTGTCCTCTGTCATCCCCTTCTCCCGCCTTCAATCTTTCCCAGCATCAGAGTCTTTTCCAATAAGTTGGCTCTTTGCATCAGGCAGCCAAAGTCTTGGAGCTTCAACCTCAGCATCAGTCCTTCCAATGTATATCAGGGCTGACTACCTTTAGACTGGTTTGATCTCTTGCAGTCCAAGGGACTCTCAAGAGTCTTCTCCAACACCACAGTTCAAAAGCATCAATTCTTTGGCTATCAGCCTTATTTATGGTCCAACTATCACATCCATACATGAGTTCTAGAAAAATAATAGCTTTGACTAGATGGACTTTTGCTGGCAAAGTAATGTCTCTGTTTTTTAATATGCTTGCTAGGTTTATCATAGCTTTTTTTCAAGGGGCAAGCATCTTTTAATTCTATGGCTGCAGTCATCATCTGCAATGATTTTGGAGCCCAAGAAAATAAAGTCTGCCATTGATTCCATTGTTTTCCCTATCTATTTGCCATGAAGTGATGGGACTGGATGCCATGATGTTAGATTTTTGAATGTTGAGTGTTAAGCCAACTTTTTCATTCTCCTCTTTCACTTCATCAAGAGGCTCTTTAGTTCCTCTTCGCTTTCTGCCATAAAGGTGGTGTCATCTGCATATCTGAGATTATTGATATTTCTCCCGGCAATCTTGTTTCTGGCTATGCTTCATCCAGCCTGACATTTTTCATGATTTAATTGGCATGTAATTTAAATAAGCAGGGTGACAGCCTTGACATACTCCTTTTCCAATTTTGAACCAGTCCGTTTTTCCATGTTTGGTTCTAGCTCTTGTTTCTTACTTGCCATACAAGTTTTGCAGGAGGCAGGTAAGGTGATACCTGAGGTTACTGATATTCCTCCCAGCAGTTTTGATTCCCACTGTGTGCTTCATCCAGCCTGACATTTCACACGATGTGCTCTGCACATATGTTAAATAAAGAAGGTGAAAATATACAGTTTTGACACACTTCTTTCCCAATTTTGAACCAGTCTATTCTTCCATGTGCAGTTCTAACTGTTATTTTTTGACTTGCATACAAGTTTTGCAGGAGGTAGGTAGTAGGTCTGTTATTCCCATCTCTTGAAGAATTTTCCAGTTTGTTGTGAGCCACACAGTCAAAGGCTTTAGCATAGTCAGTGAAGCAGAACCTTTATCATACAGCTCAAATGTGGCAGAGCCTGGATTGAAACCCAGAACTTCCAGTATCTAAAGTCCATGTTCTTAGCCACTATATATATGTATATACATTGTATGACATAATTAATTGAAGTTACTCATGGACAGTGACCATTCTGACAAAGAAATACTATATGCAACTCTGTAATTTATCTCATTTTAATTTTTAATTCTTTATTTTTTTCCCCATAACAATAGCATGCTAGTTCTAAACATTTTTGTACATTTTTGAGTTTCACATACATGTTATTTTATATTTATTTGGATTTTTAGCACTTCAAAAAACATTACTATCTAAATTTTAGAAATCAAATAAATGTATTTAATTAATAAAAAGGGAGATACTATCATTATTTGCTCATGGTTATTTAATAAATACTTGAATGAATAGCTTTCAAATTATCACTGTAAGTTATGTTACATCATTTTGTAATATTAACTTATACCAACTTCTGAATAAATATTCATATGGAAAATAGGTAGCATGCTAAATATGTGTTCATAGGTCCTCCATAATGTTTTGAAAAGTAAACTAAAAACATACATGCTTACGAGAAAAATAAGTTTCAGAATTTAGTTTTTTGTTCAACAAATGGAAATGGTTAATTTGTTTATTATGTATGCATGCACTATCCCAACTCTGCACAAAACTTCTGAAACAGCTTAAAGCAAAAGAAGATTCAATTAAGTAAAAAAATAAATAAATAGAAATGGTAAATCAGGAGAAAGGGAAAAGTTACCATGCCTGAAGTTCGCACTTGGCTTTGATCTTAGTGGGAAAGGAAAAAAAGAGAAATTGTAATATTTATACAGTCTATTTGATCATAAATGGAGGAAGCACACTAGTGCTTTAGGGAATACAAAATTTTTTAAAAAATAAAAAAATACTCTAAAGTAATAATGTCACAAACTTTTTTATATTTTGAACACTGAAGTAATAAATAATATCTTCAAAAATCAGCTTTACATAAACTGGAGTGCTAATTATTGTGTTACTGTGTATTGTGAAACTCCTTAACAAAAGCTAAGAGAATAATGAAAAATATTTTAATCAAGGTGAAATTGTGAAGAGTTAAACGAATGTGCTCAAATTTGATCCAAACATAAAATGAAAGTACTGTGAGTCTTTTATATACTCTTCCATCTCTAAAAGAGTATCAAGTCTCTTGCTTTGGTTTCATTAGAAACAGGTTAACCAGTAGCTCCAGTAAGTACCTGGAGTGCTGCTACTTTGCATTGTTGTAAGGGCAAAACATGTGTTTTGGAAACCATACGGGCAGACTGCAAAGTTGGAATTAGTAAAACCAAGTACTACCAAGAGTACAGTTGAGAGTACTTGGTATTATTACCAAGTACTCTCAACTGTGGGGAGAACTATCCCTGCCTTCCCAGACACAGTAGCTTCAGAATGAAGCAAAAGTTGTCTTCAGGAAGGATCCTTGGATCTGCTCAAACAGGAACAGCTGCAGGCTTCTCATAAATTAAAGGAAGAAAGACGTAATTTTGTCCCAGAAAATTTCAAAGAGTGTCTTTGAATCATTCAACAAATAGATACTTTTTATATATTAAGCTTCCCAGGTGGCTCAGTGGACAAGAATTTGCCTGCCAATGCAGGAGATGCAGGAGACTCGGGTTCGATCCCTGGGTTAGGAAGATCCCCTGGAGGAGGAAATGGCAACCCAGTCCAGTATTCTGGCTAGGAAAATCCCATGGACAGAGGAGTCTGGTGGGCTACAGTCCATAGCGTCACAAAGAGTCAGACACGACTAAGTGCTCAGCAATATGATACAACATTCCACAATACTGTCTAACAATCTTCTTCAGGAAAACAACACTGACAGACCACAATATAATCACTAGAATCATTTACTGTCTCCAACCATAAAACGAAAGACGAGGGAAGACAACATATTCAGCTTACTCTTCTAGGGAGGTTCATTGCTTACTCACACCACTGAGGAATTTGCTTAATATACTTTTCTCTGAGGATTTATCCCTGACTACAAGACATCTTTGCACCCTCTGTCCAACCTCATCCCCATCTGTTTTCAAAATTACTTATAGCGCTAATCACACAACATATGTCATACATATGTCTATTCTCTATCATACCAACTAAAACATAAGCTCAAGAAACAAGAGTTTGTTTTCACTGCTATATCCCAGTCCTTGGAAGAGTGTCTGGCATTAATTACTTTTCAGTGAGTGCTTATTGAATGAATTAATTCATGCAACAAGTGACCTAAATTTGCCTAGATTATTTTCAGAAAATAAATCAGTGGACTTTATGTAACTAAGTAGTATCAGAATTGAAAATTATATTGTCTACTGAAATTATTATGACTTATTTACCACTATATTTTCAAATTTAATATTGATGATACCAAAAACTAGAGAAAGATGATCTTGGAAAATATAAACTATCACTTTCTCCTAGAGGATAACTTTGGGATCTCATCTTCTGTGGTTCCCACAGCAAAACACAATCAATATTGCTTTGTAGTGATTGATGACAAGAAATCCCATTGGCACAAAGAATTGTGTCCTCGATATTGCCTTAAGCTACTTTTTTGGGGGGATTTGTATATGTGTGTGCATCTCTGTGTGTGTGTTCTTTAATTGTGTACTTGGAGAAATTAAGGAAATATCAGTAATTTAATGCATGCATTTGAGCAGTTATAGGAGATAATCAAAACAAACTAGAAATGTCATATGTCAATATGTAGTTATAGGTTTGGAATTTTAAGGAGTAAATCACTAAAATGCACAAATTACCTCATTGCTCTTTTTAAAAGGAATAAATCATCCCATTCAGAACTTTGGATTTTGCACACATTGAGGTCAATTTTCCACCTTAAGCACAAGTAAGTGTGATATACATAACAGATAGAAATACTCATCTCCCTTTCCCTTCACAGGAATAACCAGCTTCCACCATTCAGCTGGCTGAATATCTGTTCCAGGGTGTGGTGCCCTTTGGGGCTGAGCCTTCTCAAGTGCTCTGTAGAGGTAAGGGAATGAAAATTATTTGCTATCATTTGCATTTGCCTACCTCTCTAAATTTCTCATAGGCTACTCTTAAACAGCATTTCCTCAAATATTCCTCAAACATTTACCTTGTTCTTAACTGACATCATGTTCATGTGTAGATATTAATATAAGAAATTGTTCAACACATACTGCTTTAGTAAGCATGGTTTTGGACATCAGTACTCACCCTCATCATGCTCTGACTATGCCTTACCTTCTCAATAATGATGTAATAAAAAAATGACTGTTGCCAATCCAGTAAAACCTAGATTTGCCTTCCGGATCTGATAATTAATTCTTGCATCATCTGGGAAATAACTACCTTGTATAAACCTAATACTTTCTCAAAATTAAATCAATGCAAGAATACCTATTATAATTACACGTGTGCAAAATCACTTCAGTTGTGTCTGACTCTTTGCAACGTCCTGGAATGTAGCCTGAGAGGCTTCTCTGTCCATGGAATTTTCCAGGGAAGAACACTGGAGTGGGTTGCCATGGCCTGCTTCAGGGGATCTTCCAGACCCAGGGACCGAACCAACATCTCTTATGTCTCTTGCATTGGCAGGTGGGTCCTCTATCACTAGCACCACCTGGGAAGCCCACCTTACTTGAGAGCTATTGTATAAAAAGTGTCATTTTATGCAGCTAGCATAGTGTCTGGGACCCAGAAGACCATGATGGATCCCAATTTCCTTTTATTTGACTTTCTCTCACTTATCCCCACCCCTGTAAGCAGAGTAGTAAAATGAACCATGCCACACGGTAGCATAAAATATGGGAGCTTCATGTTGAGACTCCAAGGATAGGGAGAACTTGGTCTCTGTCGTATCAGAATTGAAAGTATCTCTCATCTTTAGCTCAGTAATCTACTCAGTGTAGAGTATAAACACACTCCTTATTTCAAAGAGCAGTAGAGTAGGTCTGTATTACCCTGATACTATTTAAAGAATAATAAAATTCTCTATGTAAATCAGATCTCTAAGGAAAATGGAATGGGGCTTGGATTTGAATATAGGAGGAAGCAAAGTCCTTCTGGAGGATACAAAAAAGGACTACAAAAAAAAAAAAAATCACAAAATTTCTGTGAAAAAGAAAAAATAAAATCTTTATGTATTTATTTTTATTAGGGTGTTCAATGGTTGTAATTCAATGAAAAAGAATGATAGAGCTAGTCGAACAATGATACATGGCATATGATATTTGGGGTCATTCAAATTGTCTCAGTTTTCCATTGTGGAATGGAAATGTAAGTAGTTTGTTTCTTTAAACATTCTGTCTGGGGCTTGGATTGTTGGGAATCCGCCTGTTATAGTCAGGATAGCATATCTAATGTTACACATTATACTTCTAGGGTGTCAGTTTATGTGTTAAAGAAAGAAAATAAAAAGAAAAGTAAAGAGGAAGAGAAAATACAGACTACATAATGTTTATTGAAGCATTTTTTGTCTTTAAGAATCCTGACAAAATTTCTAAGAATGTGGCTAAATACAGTGTAAAAAGTGCTTAAAATATCTTCTTTTAAAAGTGTGATAGCCAAGGTTATATTAAAGATAGAATTGTATGGATATGGTTTCAAGGATACTTCAAGTACAAAAGAGCAATTGTAATATGTCTCCTTGAACAACATAAATATACTAGGAATGCATAGTTTTAAGTATTCTTAAAATATTAATCAAAATATTCTTTGTGAAACTTATATCTGTGTAATTGGGACAGACTTTTCTTTAATTGGAAGCAAAGTACTAATTCTCACTGCTGTCTCATACTCATACTGCTTGTAAATTAAATGTTATCTTTAATTTAGCAGAATTATATTCTTAGATATTACGTTAACAATTTACTTTTGAAAAAATATAACTTCAAAGTAAAAATGCAAAATAAACAATTTTAGGTAAATGTGTTGATCTTTTCAAATTAGTAAGTCAATGAAAAATTTTATATAAATAATGAAAAATATTTATCAATATAAATAATTTGAAATGATATTATGTTTCAAAGAGATTTATGTGAGTTAGATCTCATAAGAAACTTTTACTTGCTAAGAATAAAGGTGTTATATGGATAAAAACAACCAAAACTATATACAACCTTTGAGAAAATTTCACTTGACTGTCAATGACTCAAGATATAAAAATGAAATTAATTTCCTCGTAGTCAACTGGCCTAAAGCCAAGCTGTCATGTCCTTGAAATCTATTTTGATTGTACAAATTCAAGTGACATTTTTGGTTGTTACATTCACCTCCAGTTTCAGACAATTCCCATTTCTCACAGTGTCTCTCATATAAAAGAGGAAAACTACAATGAATATGGCCACAGAAGGCTCATTTGTAAACAGATGTTCCACATGAAAAACAAGGGTTTCCAGAAGTTGTAATTAACCATATGTTTTCATTTTGATATCAGATAAAAGCATTCTCTTCAAAAGTGAAAGTATATTTAAATTAAAGCTATGATTTAGGATTAAATATAAATTTCAAGATACTTTGATATATCACCATTAAAAGGCTTGCCTGCTTGCTGCTAAGTCACTTCAGTCGTGTCTGAGCCTTTGCAACTCCATGGACTGTAGTTCACCAGGCTTCTCTGTCCATGGCATTCTCCAGGCAAGAATGCTGAAGTGAATTGCCAAGCCCTCCTCCAGGGGATCTTCCTGACCCAGTGATCGAACCTGTGTCTATTATGTCTCCTACATTGGCAGGCAGGTTCTTTACCATTAGCGCCACCTAGGAAGCTCCATTAAAAGGCTTACCAAAACCTACTTCTCAGATAAAATAGTAATGTGAAAATATATATTTGCATAAATTATATATAAGTCGCCATGGGTTATAGGCATACAATCACAACAAAAAGGATATTTTCTTCATGGCACTTGGATTTCAGTATCTGTGTTGTAATGTAGGAATTGGCTTATTTTTTTATTACAAAATATTTTGTTTTTCCTGTAGATGTGAACCCTCATGGTGTGAGTCAGACTCATTTTCAATCAAGTGAATAGGTGAATATCTAAGTAATTTCCATTAGATTACAATGAATATATATAAATTCAGATGCACACACAAAAAACACCCTGTGAACATAGGCACCATACAGTTAAAAACACTACCTGAAATAAGTATAATAAATTCATGATTCACTTTGACTTTCAGCTTTACATATATGAACATGTCTATGTGAGACAAATACAAGACACACAGATATCAGCACAGTCTCTGATAAATAAAAACAGATGACTTCAAATTCCACATTCTTTCTCATTTGTCCAGAAACAGTCAGCATATGCTACCCCATCCACACACTCAGCTGCTGAGTTTGTTTCCATTTCCCCAAGAAAAGAGAAGAAATGTGTTACCTATCCTCTCTTTCCCCCAGTTTCTGTGAGCAACCTGTCCTTGCTGCTTATAAAGAGCACAATTTTAAAATGTTGTCTAGGTTAATACTATCTTCCCTAATTATCTTACCTTTGCCATTTTCTACTTTCTTCCCTATGTTCCCCCAAATTTTGCACATATGCTAGTATTTATCTTGTTAAAAATAACAGGCCAAATGATGAAGGTTAATCAATCAGGTAATCGAAGTTCACAGAAATAATAATAAGCCATCTGGGTAATGTGTACCCTTGGTATGAAGGCATGAGAAAGACATTTTATCTCTCTGGTCTTTCTCTCCAAACTTAGCTGATTAAATCATAAGAAAAATAGCGGGCAAATCCTAACTGACAGATATTCTACAAAATACTTATCTCAGATGCTTGAAAATTATCAAGGTCATCATAAACAAGAAAAATCTGAGAAATTCAGCCAACAGTTGCTTAAGGAGACATGACAACAAAATATAATATGGTACTTTGCAATAGCAAAAAAAAGACAATAGTTAAAAAACTTAGGAAAGCCAGATAAAATATGGACTTTAGTTAATCTATTACTAGCTATTTATTAATAGTGACAAATACAACACAGTGATGTAGGATATTAAAAAATGAGAAAACTGGGTGTGGGTTATATGAGAGTATCTCTGTTATCTTTGCCATTTTTTACCTAAATCAAATGACCCAGATAACCTCAATGATGTTATCACTCACCTAGAGCCAGATTTCTTGGAGTGTTAAGTCAGGTGGGCCTTAGGAAGCATCACTACAAACAAAGCTAGTGGAGGTGATGTAATGTCAACTGAGCTGTTTCAAATTGTGAAAAATGATGCTGTCAAAGAGCTGCACTCAATATGCCAGCAAATTTGGAAAACTCAGCAGTGGCCACAGGAAAAAGGGCAGTTTTCATTCCAATCCCAAAGAAGGGCAATGCCAAAGAATGCTCAAACTACTGCACAATTGCACTCATTTCACATACTAGCAAAGTAATACTCAAAATTCTCCAAGCCAGGCTTCAACAGTATGTGAACCAGGAACTTCCAGATGCTTAAACTGGATATAAAAGGGAGAGGAATCAGAGATCAAATTACCAACAGTCAATGGATCATAGAGAAAGAAAGAGAATTCCAGAAAAACATCTACTTCTGCTTCACTGACTATGCTAAAGTCTTTGGCTGTATGAATCATAACAAACTATGGAAAATTCTTCAAGAGATAGGAATACCAGATGCCTTATCTGTCTCTTGAGAAACCTGTACGCAGGTCAAGAAGCAACAGTTAGAACTGGACACAGAACAACAGACTGGTTCCAAATTGGGAAAGGAGTACGTCAAGGCTGTATATTGTCACCCTTCTTATTTAACTACTATGCATAGTACATCACACAAAATGCCAGTCTGGATGAAGCACAAGCTGGAAGCAAGATTGCTGGGAGAAATGTCAATAACCTTAGGTATACAGATGACACTATCCTTATGGCAGAAAGTGAAGAGGAACTGAAGAGCCTCTTGATGAAAGTGAAAGAAGAGAGTGATAAAGTTGGTTTAAAATTCAACTTTCAAAAAACTAAGACCATGGCATCTGATCCCATCACATCATGCAAATAGATGGGGAAACAATGACAGACTTTATTTTCTTTGGTTCCAAAATCACTGCAGATGTTGCCTGCAGCCACAAAGTTAAAAGGCACTTATTCCTTGCAAGAAAAGCTATGACAAATCTAAACAGCATATTAAAAAACAGAGATGTTACTTTTCCAACAAAGGTCCATATAGTCAAAGCTATGTTTTTTTTTTCCAGTAGTCATGTATGGATGTGAGAGTTGGATCATAAAGAAGCCTCAGTACCGAAGAATTGATGCTTTTGAACTGTGGTGCTTGAGTAGACTGTTGAGAGTCCCTTGAACTGCATAGAGATCAAACCAGTCAATTCTAAAGGAAATCAAGACTGAATATTCATTAGAAGGACTGATGCTGAAGCTGAAGCTCCTATGCTTTGGCCACCTGATGTGAAGAACCAACTCATGAGAAAAGACTGTGATGCTTGTAAAGATTGAAAGCAGGATGAAGAAGGGGATGACAGAGGGCTATATGGTTGGATGGCATCACCGACTCAGACGTGAGTCTGAGCAAGCTCGGGGAGATGGTGAGGGACAGGGAAGCCTGTCGTGCTGCTGTCCATGGGGTTGAAAAGAGCAACTGTTATCTTTGCAATTTTTTCCCTAAATAAAAATCTCTTCTAAAATGTAAAACTGAAAACAATAAATGTATTAAATTTAAACAATAACAATACCTTCTCTCAATGCAGAGGAGCCCATTTTTACTACACCAAGCTTTTAATCCCACTCCATCATCTCAGCTCCACAGCTGGAGTACATTTCCCAGCATCTCTCAGTTCAGTTCAGCCACTCAGTCGTGTACAAGTCTAGTCACATCTCTAGCAACACAAGTGACAATGTGGCTACTTATCACCAATGAAAAGTGAACAGAATTGATGTGTCATTTTAGTTCATAAAAGGTTAAGAAGCAGAACTGTCTTCTGCATGTTATATTTTCCCATCTATTATCTGAATATTAAGGGATCAGGGTTTCTAGAGGTGGACAGAGTGACTGAATTAAAGGTATGTTCCTATGTCCCCACTGCCTAGAAAGCTCTTCCCTCCTTTCACCGTTATCACTCACTTTCATGTCTTCTACCAGTATGTATTCAACTGTGACTTTTTTTTCATTGACACTTCTCCCCACCCCACAGTATTTTAAAATACAATTTCCCAACTCCTTTTCTCCCTCCTTGCTTAAAATTTCCCAAATCCACATCACTTTGTATGATGTTATACTCTAAACACATATTTTTGTCTATGACAGTTTATTTACTCTTATACCCCCAGGAATTAGAATATGAGATCACAAAACATAAAGAACATAAAAACTTGTTAGATGGATTCTATTTTAGATACAATAGATGAAATATATTCAAGCCACAAGAGATGAAAACACTTCTGAAGCTCATTAGGATAATTTTCTACCAGTTGATTAGCTCCTGCTGTAACTTCTCCTTGGGTTTCTTGAAAATTGGAGAATGACTGGTCTTATTTTCTACAGGTGATCTGAAATATGTCAGGTGCAGTGTTTAATGAACAACAGTATGTGTCTATGACTATTAATATCCTAATCTATCAGTCTGAAAATATTCCCTGATGGTAAATGAAGCCTCTGTGGATACCAATTTACTTTTGTCAAATAGTTGTACTAATTATTTAAACATTATGAATGATATCTATGTTCATTTTTCTATTTTCATGATGGTTCTAATCATCACAGATTCATCACAGATTCAAAGACATTGTCTTAATCACACCTTATTTTAGGCCATGTGATAGCATAATTAAAACAAAGATACACATGGATTTTTATATGTACTATATTTATATATGATGTTATATTACGATGATATACATGACTGTACTAATCTTTTACTTGAGTGTAGCATTATATATAAATATATAAAAACTATGTAGAAATAAATTATATGCAATGCATAACTATATATATTCCTACAGATAATAAATATAATTATATATATATTTACATATACTTGTATATATACATGGACATCCCAGCTGGTGCTAGTGGTAAAGAACCCGCCTGCCAAAGCAGGAGATGTAAGAGATGCATGTTCGATACCTGGTCAGGAAGATCCCTTGGTGGAGGGCACAGCAACCCATTCCAGTACTCTTGCCTGGAGAATCCCATGGACAGAGGAGCCTGGTGGGCTACAGTCCATAGCAAAGAGTCAGACATGCCTGAAGTGACTCAGCATGGCACAGCACAGGCATATGTATATTTATATATTACCTTGGTCTCAAGTAAAAGGTAATATGTAATTATAGTAAGATATATGAGAAATTATGTCTGCAACATTTTGTGACAGTAGATGGATAGGGTACTTATTCATAAATGAAGTCAAAGAAATTCCAAGTGATGCCAGTTTAACAATCATTTGATAGTCTAGAAAATACCAGCGAGATGAATAACTTGGACAGGATATTCAACATAGAAGGAACAATATATAAAGATTTGAGGACATATAATAATGTGAGGGAACAGACTTCCTTTTCTGGAAGGTAGGATTTGGTTACAAAAGATTAGCTCTTTTCTAAAAATAACAAGATGTTTGGCTACAAATGTAGCTGGAACTTGAGGAACTGTATCTCTGGAGACAGGAGCAACACTGAGGTCGGTCTATTCTGCTACTCTGCCTTTTTCTTCCAGACATTTTTCGATTAGTCTGTAAAGCTCTGCAAGAAGTTCATGAGTAGAGAGCTGTGTACAAAGCACTAGGTAAGCAGAACTTTCAATAATTTCATGGTTTCAAGGGAGGTCATGGTCAGTAAAGCATTAGGACTTCATGTGCTGAAGAAAAGGGGAGTCTGAGTTTAGCCCAATATTCTGCCTTGCTTTTCACTTTAAGGCATATATTGATCTGTAATCAACACTATATTAGAGCTAGGAAGTTCTGTAGAAAGTGTTGACCAAGATGTGAGAGGCATTGGCAAATACCTCAGACCTCCATTGGACCGACCAGATTACTCTACTCTTTGTATAAGGATGAATAAGACCTTACAAAGACAGAAATATAACCTCAAAATTGCTCAACTTTTGACTAGATAAAGGTGATATGTCCTTTTTGCATAGCAGAAACAAAAACAATTTTCTTTGGTGAAACATAAAACATTCTGAAATACAGGTGTTTTTTTTTTTTTTTTCTTTTTTTAAAGCTAAGCTCACTAAGAATGATACATAAAGAATCAAGAGAAATATTTTAAAAATAGAAACAAACCTACCTTACTAGTATTGAATTTATCAGCATGGACTTTAAAATACCTGTGATTAATATGTTCAAGAAAATAGAAGGCACATTATAAAATGTCAGTAGCAGTGGAATCTGGAGAAGGCAATGGCACCCCACTCCAGTACTCATGCCTGGAAAATCCCATGGATGAAGCAGCCTGGTGGGCTGCAGTCCATGGGGTCGCAAAGAGTCGGACACGACTGAGCGACTTCACTTTCACTTTTCACTTTAATGCATTGGAGAAGGAAATAGCAACCCACTCCAGTGTTCTTGCCTGGAGAATCCCAGGGACTGGGGAGCCTGATGGGCTGCCATCTATGGGGTCACATAGAGTCGGACACAACTGAAGTGACTTAGCAGCAGCAGCAAGTGGAATCTAAAGGGAAACTTTTTTGAATAAATATTCTAGAACAACAACTGAAAACAGAACCACTATCTGATCCAGCAACCCCACTTTTGGGTTTATATCTGAAGGAAATGAAACCAGTATCTCAGAGATACTGTACTTTCATGACTATTCATAGTAGCCAAGACCTGGAAACAACTTACATTGATGGATGAGTAGGTAAAGAAAATGTTACACTATAGAATGTATATCTAATATATATATACATATACTACAATATTATTCAGCTATAAAAAAACAAGAAAACCTAGCCATCTGTGACAGCATGAATAGTGAGGAAATTATGTTAGGTAAAATTAGTCAGAAAAAGATAAGTACTGCGTGATCCCATTTATATGTAGAATCTAAAACAGTCAAATTTACAGAAGCAGTGACCAGAGAGGTAGCTGCTGAAGACCTGGGGTGGGGGGAGGGGAAGAGGGAGGGAGGAAATGAGATAATAGCAAAAAGTATGAAGTTTATAAGATGACTAAATTCTGTGGACCTAGTGTACAGCATAGTGACTATAGTTAATGATAGAGTATTGTTTACCTGAAATTCCTGAGAAAGCAGATCTTCAGTGTTTTACCACAAACCAAACATGGAGACTGTGACGTGATAGATATTAATTAAATTCATTGCAGTAATCATTTCACTAAAATATACTATATTGGATCATCATATTTTACCTTAATTGTATACAATATGCATTTGTCAATTTTACCTAAATGAACCTGGGAAAAAACCCCAGCAACTAGTATTAAAGACACAAAAGATATATTAACAGAAATTTAACAGAGGGAAACAACTGAAAACCATATGAGAAAATAGATTAGTAGACATTAATCAAGCTAAAGCAACAAAAGAAAAAGGTGCTTTAATCAAATATAAAATGTTCATCATTTACACACTTTACAAGAATATATCTAAACAACAAAAATAAACATTGGTCACATCAGAATTGACACTTTTAAGAGACAAAGGATTGAAAAAGGAATGGAAAAAAAAAGATTCAACTGAAGAAGATTAAATTTCAACTCTAGATTGAGGGGGATTCTGTAAAATATCTGATTAATAATCTTTAAAATCATCATTAATAATTTTTAATCACCATCATTTAAAGGGTCACTTGTTGAGAATTTAGCTAAGCTACTCGGTATTGCTGTTTTGGCTGCAATTTTTTTAGCCAAGCTGCCCATTGTTCAGTCATTAAGTCATGTCAGACTCCTTTGTGTCCCCATGGACTGTAGCCCATCAGGCTCCTCAGTCTATGGGATTTCCCAGTTAAGAATACTGGAGTGGGTTGCCATTTCCTTCTCTAGGGGATCTTCCCAACCCAAGGATCGAACCCGGGTCTCCTGCATTGGCAGGTGGATTCTTTACCACTGAGTCACCAGGAAGCCCCAACCTGCCCATAAAGAGCCCAAAAGAGCTGCCCACCTACTTATACTTGAGTTGCCCTCTGTAGAAGCTTGCAGAGTCACAAGAAAATGTAAACTCCTGATATCACTCCTTCAACAGCCCTTCGTGTCCAGTTTTTTCTCTCTACCTACAGATGCCTCCCCCTACTGTGAACCTTAGGTAAGTCTGCCTTGAGTGGGTGCATGCTAAGTCACTTTGGTCATGTCTGACTCTTTGCGGCCCTATGGACTGTAGCCCACCAGGCTCCTCTGTTTATGGGATTCTCTAGGCAAGAATACTGAAGTAGGGTGCCATTTCCTACTTGAGGGGATCTTCCCAACTCAGGTATTGAACTCACATCTCTTCTGTTTCCTGCATTGACAGGCGGGTTCTTTACCTCTAGCGCCACCTGGGAAACCCATGACTCCCTTAGAGCTACCAAAACCTTGCATTTTTTGAATTGACCAATCCAGTCTTAGTCCAGGAAGCAAAGCACTTTACTCAGGAACCTTAATAAAGTCATGTGCTCCAGGTCTTCTCTCTCTGTTTGCACTCTGCCTTGACTCCCCATGTGGCCCCTCAAGGCACGGCAGAGAGCTATCCGCAGGGCCTGTGAGTAATAAACTTCTCTATCTCAATTTCCCTTGTGGTCAATTGTTAAAGCAATCTCACTATCCAACACTCTGTAATCCACTTAACATGTGTTAATTTGAGAAATTCATAACATCATCTATAACAAGGGATATCTGAGAAACTGTGACAACAAAGAAGAGCCTAAAGATACATGTCCACAAAATGTAATAAGGTTTCATTAGCAGCGAGAAAATAATGAAAAGCTGAGAAAATCTGAACAGAAGTATGAACCTCAGGAGAAAAAGTATCTTAACCCTCTCTACTGGATATAAAACAAAATTAAAACTATGCGTATGCATTTAAATATGCTGATAGAAAAACAGACACATACATTGACTGTGTGGAGATGACTGCCTGTGTGTAGATAGAGGATTGCCTACATAACCCACACAGCCTATGGTTCAAAGCACATTGACTAATTTGCCAATGTTTAATCCAACATTCAGAAAACTAAGATCATGGCATCCAGTCCCATCACTTCAGGGCAAATAGATGGGGAAATAATTGAAACAGTGGCTGACTTTATTTTTCTGGGCTCCAAAATCACTGCAGATGGGGATTGCAGACATGCAATCAAAAGACGCTTACTCCTTGGAAGGAAAGTTATGACCAACCTAGACAGCATATTAAAAAGCAGAGACATCACTTTGTCAACAAAGGGCCGTCTAGTCAAGGCTGTGGTTTTTCCAATGATCATGTATGGATGTGAGAGTTGGACTGTAAAGAAAGCTGCTGCTTTTGCTAAGTCACTTCAGTTGTGTCTGACTCTGTGTGACCCCATAGACAGCAGCCCACCAGTCTTCCCCCTCCCTGGCATTCTCCAGGCAAGAATACTGGAGTGGGGTGCCATTTCCTTCTCCAATGCATGAAAGTGAAAAGTGAAAGTGAAGTCGCTCAGTCATGTCTGACTCCTAGCCACCCCATAGACTGCAGCCTACCAGGCCCCTCCGTCCATGGGATTTTCCAGGCAAGAGTACTGGAGTGGATTGCCATTGCCTTCTCCAATAAAGAAAGCTGAGCACTGAAGAACTGATGCTTTTGAACTGTAATGTTGGAGAAGATTCTTGAGAGTCCCTTGGACTGCAAGGAGATCCAACCAGTCCATCCTAAAGAAGATCAGTCCTCAGTGTTCATTGGAAGGACTGATCATGAAGCTGAAATTCCAATACTTTGGCCACCTAATGTGAAGAGCTGATTCATTTGAAAAGACCCTGATGCTGGGAAAGATTGAGGGCAGGAGGAGAAGGGGACGATAGAAGATGAGATGGTTGGATGGCATCACTGACTTGATGGACATGGGTTTGGGTAAACTCCGGGAATTGGTGATGGACAGGGAGGACTGGCATGCTGCGGTTCATGGGGTCGCAAAGAGGCGGACACGACTGAGTGACTGAACTGAACTGAATCCAAGATAAGCCAATGGATGACAAGACCTGAAACTGTGCAGTAGCAAGTGAGAAAGATTTTTCTTTCTGCTGATTTTGTTTTCAGGTTAACTTTTATGACATGAACTGTTGGTAGGCACATTGTGACTTGTATAAGATTTTTTGATATATAAAATCAACACAGAATTTCCAAGAAAATTTCTAGATGTACTTGCTGAACTATATCAGAACATATATAAAAAGAGGAAAAAAGAGAGATGTCTGCACAGAGAGATGGGACTGTAGTGGCTCACAGGACCGCCTGTGCATTTACATTCACTGTGACAAGGAAGAATGAAGGTGAAAATGACTGTTACTAGGGACGACTGAGTACATTGAGATTACATGGAGTGTGGATGGCAGTGAAATAGAAAAGAATTTCATCACGGCGGTACGCACAAGGAGAAGAAAAAGAAATGCACTGTAACATGAATATATATGAAACAGGATAAAAATATAATTATACACTTATTATCATAAATGTAGAGAGGTTTTGAGAAAGACTTCTTATCCCCTTACATTTGGTCTAAATCTTGATATTTAGACTAAATAATTGAATATCAGTTATAGTTTTTCAAATCATCTCAGCTATACACTGAATTTCCCAGTTGTCTCTTTTGATAATATTGATATGTCACTGAGCTCTGGTCAGTGAGTTGGTAGTGGATCTCATTGTGTAATCTCTGGGTCATTATTTCTAATTTTTTCAATTTTTGGCCACACCTCACAGCATGCGGGATCTTAGTTCTTTGAACAGAGATTGAACCTGTGCCCCTTGCAAGGTAAATGCAGAGTCTTATCCACTGGCTCCTCTCTCCATTGGATTTCCCAGGCAAGAATACTGGAGTGGGTTGCTATTTCCATCTTCCCAACTCAGGGACTGAAACCCACATCTCTTGCATTGCAGCTGGATTCTTTATTGCTGAGCCAATGGTGAAGTCCTTCGATAACAATTCATTAGTAGGAATGTTTTATAAGTGAGAAAATTGAGATTTAGACATTATCTCCCCCAAATCAAAGTTGTCACCTAGCAAAAATGACAGAGTTCACATACAAACCCTTTCTGTATCACTTCAAAATCTATAATTTTCTCTACATTTTTCAGAATTACTTATTTTGAAGTAAAACAATTATCTTCTTAAAGATGGACAATGATTGGTAAGTGGCAAACAGAAAAATGCTTAAAGTTAATTTTTATTGAGTAGTAATTCATTGATTCAATCCTATGCAGAAAATCATATGGGTAGACAAAATTCTTTTTTTATTCTGAAGCCAGGAAGAAAAGAGAATGAAATGTTAATTTACTGAAGTGTGAGTTGTACAGTTCAGTATGATATTTTCCTGTTTCATTAAGTTAGGAGTTAAGTCTTGGGCAGCCATCTCTGAAGCACTTTACATAAAAATAACTGATGCACAAGGAACATAAGAAACAGGCAGGAAGTCACTAGTTACTACTCTAGTTTTACCTCAGTTAGAATGAAAGTCAACTAATTGAATATTTTTCACTAGATAAAAAACGTAAGCCTCACAGAAGTTTAAGAAATTACAAGGTATTCTGAAGCCTGTGTTTATACTGATTGGGGGCATTTTTATTACTATTCACAAAATGACATTAAAAAAGATTAATATATGAAGGCTGTTTGTAGCATCAGCAATTCCATTTTGAAAGTGTATTTTTTACAGGTCAAGAAAGCCATAAAGCATTGATTATTGAATATAAATACATTGTGCTAGATAATTAACAATGAATCAAGGTCTCCAAATGGCTTTCACACGTAGTAACACATTTATAAAGCTCTACAGTATCCAGTAGAATTATAGATGTAGTAACATAATTCAATTTTTAAAAGTACAAATTAGATTGCAATTAACTTTCATTAAAATTCTTGAAACTTATTTTAACTGAAAAAAATCGTGCCAGAAAAATGTAATAGGGCTATCAAGTATGCACAAAGCAACTGATTTTTTTTTTTCCTGAGAGCCTATTACAGTGAAGATGTTATTGCCGCTATTGTAGAAATGTATTAAGTGAAAGTGTTAGTAGCTTAGTCCTGTAGACTATGTGTGACCCCATGGACTATAGCCCGCCAGGCTCCTTTGTCCATAGGATTCTCTAGGCAAGAATACTGGAGTGGGTAGCCATTCCGCTCTCCAGAGGATCTTCCTGACTCAGGGATCGAACCTAGGTCTCCTACACTGAGGACAGATTCTTTACCGTATGAGTCACCAGGGAAGCCCAGAAATGTGTAAGGGAATCTTTATTAGGAACATAACACAATTCTACTTTTGTCCAATTTCTATTCCACTATCTCATTATTGCTTCTCAGTTTTTACAATTTTAATGTTAATGTCACTAATTCTATTCTTTTTTAGTAAACATTAAGGCAAACTCCAATACTTTGGCCACCTGATGTAAAGAGTTGACTTATTTGAAAAGACCCTGATACTGGGAAAGATTGGAGGCAGGAGAAGGGGGCGACAGAGGATGAAACAGTTAGATGGCATCACTGACTCAATGGACATGGGTTTGGGTAAACTCCGGGAGTTGGTGATGGACAGGGAGGCCTGGTGTCCTGCAGCTCATGGGGTTGGCAAAGGGTCGGACACGACTGAGTGACTGAACTGAACTGAAAGCAAAAGCTGAAAACTATAATGAAACATATTGTAAAGGTGCTCTTCTACTGAGTGATAAAAAATACAAAGCTTACTTGTAAAACTATTGCCTGAATCACAGATATTCACATTTTTTAAACATTGTATTTTCACCCTAATATTATCTGTTTTTCAAGTATGGAGACACACCCTTTGTTCTGTGACTTAGTATATAAGTTCCAATAAAAATATGACTCCTGAGGGCTGTCTTTTCACCTTACTTATAGTTTCCTTTGTAGTGCAAAAGCTTTTAAGTTTCATTAGGTCCCATTTGTTTAGTTTTGCTTTTATTTCCAATATTCTGGGAGGTGGGTCATAGAGGATCTTGCTTTGATTTATGTCGGAGAGTGTTTTGCGTATGTTCTCCTCTAGGAGTTTTATAGTTTCTGGTCTTACATTTAGATCTTTAATCCATTTTGAGTTTATTTTTGTGTATGGTGTTAGAAAGTGTTCTAGTTTCATTCTTTTACAAGTGGTTGACCAGTTTTCCCAGCACCACTTGTTAAAGAGGTTGTCTTTTTTCCATTGTATATCCTTGCCTCCTTTGTCAAAGATAAGGTGTCCATAGGTTCGTGGATTTATCTCTGGGCTTTCTATTCTGTTCCATTGATCTATATTTCTGTCTTTGTGCCAGTACCATACTGTCTTGATGACTGTGGCTTTGTAGTAGAGTCTGAAGTCAGGCAGGTTGATTCCTCCAGTTCCATTCTTCTTTCTCAAGATTACTTTGGCTATTCGACTGGTCAACCACTTGTAAAAGAATGAAACTAGAACACTTTCTAACACCATACACAAAAATAAACTCAAAATGGATTAAAGATCTAAATGTAAGACCAGAAACTATAAAACTCCTAGAGGAGAACATACGCAAAACACTCTCCGACATAAATCAAAGCAAGATCCTCTATGACCCACCCCCCAGAATATTGGAAATAAAAGCAAAACTAAACAAATGGGACCTAATGAAACTTAAAAGCTTTTGCACTACAAAGGAAAGTATAAGTAAGGTGAAAAGACAGCCCTCAGATTGGGAGAAAATAATAGCAAATGAAGAAACAGACAAAGGATTAATCTCAAAAATATACAAGCAACTCCTGCAGCTCAATTCCAGAAAAATAAATGACCCAATCAAAAAATGGGCCAAAGAACTAAACAGACATTTCTCCAAAGAAGACTTACAGATGGCTAACAAACACATGAAAAGATGCTCAACATCACTCATTATTAGAGAAATGCAAATCAAAACCACAATGAGGTACCATTACACGCCAGTCAGGATGGCTGCTATCCAAAAGTCTACAAGCAATAAATGCTGGAGAGGGTGTGGAGAAAAGGGAACCCTCTTACACTGTTGGTGGGAATGCAAACTAGTACAGCCGCTATGGAAAACAGTGTGGAGATTTCTTAAAAAACTGGAAATAGAACTGCCATATGACCCAGCAATCCCACTTCTGGGCATACACACTGAGGAAACCAGATCTGAAAGAGACCCGTGCACCCCAATGTTCATCGCAGCACTGTTTATAATAGCCAGGACATGGAAGCAACCTAGATGCCCATCAGCAGATGAATGGATAAGGAAGCTGTGGTACATATACACCATGGAATATTACTCAGCCATTAAAAAGAATTCATTTGAACCAGTCCTAATGAGATGGATGAAGCTGGAGCCCATTATACAGAGTGAAGTAAGCCAGAAAGATAAAGAACATTACAGCATACTGACACATGTATATGGAATTTAGAAAGGTGATAAAGATAACCCTATATGCAGAACAGAAAAAGAGACACAGAAATACAGAACAGACTTTTGAACTTTGTGGGAGAATGTGAGGGTGGGATATTTCAAAAGAACAGCATGTATACTATCTATGGTGAAACAGATCACCAGCCCAGGTGGGATGCACGAGACAAGTGCTCCGGCCTGGTGCACTGGGAAGACCCAGAGGAATCGGGTGGAGAGGGAGGTGGGAGGGGGGATCGGGATGGGGAATACATGTAAATCCATGGCTGATTCATATCAATGTATGACAAAACCCACTGGAAAAAAATAATAATAATAATAATAAAAAAAAAAATTAAAAAAAAAAAAAATGACCATAAATAAGAAATGTAAAATTGGCATAGAATACACAAGTTGTTCAGAAAACGTTAAAAAAAATTTAATTAACAAAATATTAATCAAAATTGTAGGAGGAAGAAAATAGTATTGGTAAATGTTGGCAATATTGGCCTTATGATTAGATCCTACAGATAAAATTTGCACCATCAGCTGCTTACTTTGTAATTCTGAACTTTTGCTGATTCTTTTTGATAGATACAAAGTCATTTAAACACTGCTAATGTTTATTGAGTGTCTATTGGGGTTACTTGAATTCTGTGAGATGTGTAAGAAAGAACAAAGGAAACATGAAATATTAGCTGTTTTTCATCAAAGCACATCTAGGGAGGAAGTAAGCCAGATGTAAAGACAATATGTGATCATTAGCAGGTGTGTTTTAAAGAGTAAATGGAAACCAAAATTGAGGTGCAAGGGTAATACCTTTAAGTTGGAATGATTAAGAAAAGAATTTGAACCAGGGTTTGAAAGATGGGTGCAATTCTAATACACATTAAAGAGAAACAAAATCAAGTTATATGAGGGATAAACATAAAAAATGACTAAAATGTATCTTTAAAAGAAAAATGGAATAGTTGTCAAGGAAATAATAGAAGGTAAAAAAGGAAGTGTTGGGTGAGGAAGTAGATAATTTGAATGACAATAAAGAAAATCTTTTTGCTTAAAAAAAAAAAAAAAAATATGACTCCTATGAGGAAACTTTATATAATTGACATGAGACGTGTTTATGTTAGAACTTACCACAGTGAGTGAGCAAATACAATGTCTCTTTACTCAATACAGTTTCTTCTGAAAAGGGGGATATATTTTTCTTTAATAAATAAACCCACATAGAGTTTAAACAGCAAACTTTTAAATGTTCCATTATTTTAGTAAATATTCATTAAATGCCTTTTAAAATATTCTTCTGAGCAACAGGAACTACAAACATGCTTAGTTTTGTTCTCAAGATGTCCAAAATCTTGCAAAGGACACAAATATGCAAAATTGACTGAAATTCAACATCACAATAGTTGTAAGTGAAGAATCAACAAATTCTAAGCAAAAAAAAAAAAAAAAGCAGGGGGGGATAAATCAATGAATTGAATCTAGGGAAGTTAGTAAAGACTTCACAGAAATGACATTTGAACTCAGCTTTGAAAATGTATTAATGCAATTAAAAGCCATGTGTATAACAAGCTGAGGAAAACGAGTAAGTAAATCACTCATATGTTGTCAAATTGAATAATAGGCTGTCTTATAGTTTATCTTGGGATTAGGATGGCAAAAATGTGAGATGAAGAGATATAATAAAAAAATAAATTGGTAATACTTGCATTTTTAAAACAAAAACTTTGTCATATTAATTCAAAGTTTTAAAATGATTATCATGATAGTCAAGACAAATATTACATGGATTCCCACTATGTACGATTAAAAAAACAAATGTTCTAAGAAATTAACCCAGACCTTACAAACCTTAATTTTTTGGCAGTGTGTATTGAGTATGTGCATGTTCATGTGTGTGGTTGGGTATCTGTTCACGTACTTCAGGCACTTGTGTGCATGTGAGCAAGTGGGTATGTAGAATAGTGTGTGTGTCACACAATGATGTGAGTACATGTACGATTGTGAGACGAGGCACATGTAACTGTCTCTGCGAGTTATATACGGTGAGTTCGAATGTGGGTGCCTGTGTCATGTGCAGGAGTATATGTTGGTGACTCGTGTAGGTGTTGAGTGTGAACACCTCTAATTATCTCTTTGGAATACCATGTTCCTGCAAAACAGAGTAGGATTAAGCCCAATGAGGAAAAGGGAAATCATTCAAAGAATTGAACCCAGGGTTCTGTATTTGAGCATATGCGTGTATACTCAACTGCTTCAGTCATGTTTGACTCTTTGCAACACTATGGACTGTTGCCTGCCAGGCTCCTCTCTCCATGGGATTTCCCAGGCAAGAATACTGGAATGGGCTGCCATTTCCTCTTCCAGGGGATCTTCCTGACCCAGGGATTGAAGCCACATCTCTTGTATTGCAAGTGGATTCTTTATCGCTGAGCCATTGGGGAAGCATAGGGCATGAATATCAAGTACATCTAATTAAAAAATATGGAGTATAGACTAAACACATGAAGTAGAAGTGTGAGATGATGCAAGTCTGAAATACTGAAATGGTACTGAGGATAAACTGTATAAATATAATCAAAAGTAAGTATGGATAAATGATTTCCCATATTTTGCATATTGGATACATGACAAAAATGTTTGAAATATCAAAAATCCAATTATTTGTCATAATAGTTCAGTGGGACACTAGGCTGCTTAAGCATAAGCCCTCGCTCTGCTAGGCTGCCATGCACATCTGGTTGTGCTTCTCAAAGTAAGATGCAAACATTTCTCAGTTCTATGATGTAGTGCCAGCTGAAATGCATAGTCAAGTTACAAGGTTAAGGTACATCTTCCTGAAGCATTAATCTTATTTGAAGTTCCGAAAACTTCTGAAAATTCTTGAAATTTTGACCTGAAGTCCTAGAAGCTTAGGGGAAAATAAAAATCATTTATAGAAAAAAAGTACATGTTTATTCATTTGAGGTCACAGATATTGAATAGGTGATCATATATGTTACTAGACATAGTTCAGCTAGAAGGCAAAATCGAAATAGATTCCCAGTTTTGTGATTCATAGGAAAATGGTTTATCAGTCTGGAACTGTACGTGAGGCTATTCCAACAAGTCAGAGCCATATCACACAAACAACAGTGTCCACCCTGGAGGAAATTCTTTCATCGTGTGTGTTTGGCCTGATTTATTGCTTCTCAATGGAGAGGCATTGGACTTCTCATAATGAGAACTCTGGGACTCTTGCCATCCATAGCCTTTTCAGGTCACCAAAATAGATTCAACTCTTGTTCTGGGCCTTCTAGCTTTAATCTTACTGCTTAGTTGTCACTTTTTCTTATGACTTAAGACTCTACACAGTGATCTCGATGATGACTCTGACTCTCCTTCCTTCACTACAGCATCATAGGGAATCACCTGCTGAAAGTGTCTCCTGAGTCAACCAGGTTACAACATTTTCTATGTAAATACTAGCCTCAGTCTGGGCCTGCTCATTGAATACAAATGGTAAGAGCTTTTATATATAAATCCTTTAAGTTATATTTTATTCAGGCTAAGGCTGGTTAAATTTTAATTTTTGCGCTATAACTAAGCAACCAATAGCAATAACCAATTTGTAGGGGGAAAAGTGGCCTATATTTTTAAGCAATTCTTAAGTAGTAAATGTGAATATAAAGTACTTATGTTTGCTATAGCCATCCATAGGTTTTTAGATACAGCAAAAACTGTGTTTTCTGATAATATTCTTAGAATTATTATTGTGGGGGTATAATTATCAATAATAATTAAATATTCTAAAGTTATGACTATACATATATGTACAAACACACACACATATATATGTGCAGAATACATACTTTAAATTTTGCTACATATTTGATACATTTCACTAAGCTACAGAGTGAAATCTATTTTTTTAAAACACTAAAACCAGTCTTTGAGTTCTCTAAATAGAATAAAGTACCATCTGTAGATGTACTATGTGTATAAATTCTTTCTAAGTCATTGATCTACTGACAGTCACATCTACATCTAACAGTCATGCAGGGAAGAACTTGCCAAGGAAAGACCATCTTCCTTCAAGCCTCAGTAGCACATGATTCAGCACAAAATGTAGGTCACAAGAATATCATTAAGATTGGACTGTAACATTTACTTTTCTTTTTTAAGCAACAGCCTTCGATTTCCTGCTCTGCTATTCTCTTTCACTCTGACAGTTTGGGTCTTTACTGCCAATCTGCATGTATTTATCACATAATAGTAAAGCTTACTTTTTTCTCCCATTACTCTGCTTCCTATACTGAATTTTTCTCATTTTGGACATAATTATGTTTCTTCCTGACAACTTTAATAAAAAAAAAATTATGCTGAATCCTAATTCTATTCAGGATGGACCATGCATGACCTGATGTATTACTTTTCAAGTATATCCACCTGAAAGTAAATTCACTATATTACAGAGTTATGTTTAAAGAAATATTAGAAAGATGGAAAGAAAAAGAAAAAAGATTAAAACCTTTTATATTGGCATGGATGAATGTCTGTGAGCATTAATTATTCCTCTTATATATTCATAATAAAACATCATATTTTATTAGCTGGGTTGAATTAATTTCCTATAACTAATTTTACATCAATGAATGGATTACTTGCCATTTCTATTGTCATTCCCTTGAATTTCTGTTGACTATTACTTTTCAAGAATTATTTTATGAACAATCATGTAGTCAGCTGATGTATATAGGGCTTTCATTTTATGTTTATAAAATACAAAGATAGGATAAGACATTGTGATATAGAGGGAAAGCTCTAGAACAAAAATGAGAATAACTGGGTACACTGCTTGCTTTTGTAAAACTACTTGACCATAATCAATAGCCTAAAATTAGTTGGCTAGTTGAGAGTTATTATGTGCCTCACACTATAAGTATCAGAGTCTGTTCCCCTGAGATAGAATGGAAAGTGGCAGACACTATGGCAAATCTTTCAGAGTTGTCAATTTCCACCTTTGGAAGTTGTAAGCTTCATTAGCTTTGAGTAAGGTAATATGTGTAAAATTATAGGACACTATATGGCATATAGTAGGTACCATTTATATCTATCTCTCTACATATATTTCTGCTTTTTTAATATGAATAATTTTGTTGTTTTTGTACTTTTTTCTGAATATAATTGATTTATTTTTTAACCAAACTCTTTTGGAAGAAACATTGTTTTCATCAATGTATTACATTAAAGTTTTATGAGAAGAATGAGAGGTTTTAAGAGTATTTTTGCAAGGAGATCCAGGAGGGATTTGGCTGAAATAGGTAGAATCCAGGTGATTATTTACATACAGGGGAAGTTATCTCTGATGGTTTCAGAGATATCCAATATAGAATATTTTTCCAGATAAATTCTGTGTACTCTGCAATGTGACATTTCCTTTTAACCTTAAGAAACATTAGTGATAAAAAAGAAATTAGAAAATGTTTGCAAGGTTGGGATTTCGTAAGGAGACCAACTAATAAACTCAAAATGGATTGAAGATCTAAATGTAAGACCAGAAACTATAAAACTCTTAGAGGAAAACATAGGCAGAACACTCCCCAACATAAATCACAGCAAGATCCTCTATGACCCACCTCCCAGAGTAATGGAAATAAAAGCAAAAATAAACAAATGAGACCTAATTAAACTTAGAAGCTTTTGCACAATGAAGCAAACTATAAGCAAGGTGAAAAGGCAGCCTTCAGAATAAGAGAAAATAATAGCAAATGATATAACTGACAAAGAATTAATCTCTAAAATATATAAGCAGCTCATGCAGCTCAATACCTGAAAAATAAATGACTCAATCAAAAAATGGGCCAAAGAACTAAACAGATATTTCTCCAAAGAAGATATACAGATGGCTAACAAACACATAAAAAGATGCTCAACATCACTCATTATCAGAGAAATGCAAATCAAAACCACAATGAGGTACCATCTCATGCCAGTCAGAATGGCTGCTATCACAAAGTCTACAAACAATAAATGCTGGAGAGGGTGTGGAGAAAAGGGAACCCTCTTACACTGTTGGTGGGAATGCAAACTAGTATATCCACTATGGAGAACAGTGTGGAGATTCCTTAAAAACCTGGAAATAGAACTGCTATATGACCCAGCAATCCCACTGCTGGACATACACACTGAGGAAACCAGAATTGATAGAGAAACATGTAACCCAATGTTCATTGCAGCACTGTTTACAATATCTAGGACATGAGGCAACATAGATGTCCATTGGCAGATGAATGGATAAGGAAGTTGGGGTTCAGTTCAGTCGCTCAGTCGTGTCTGACTCTTTGCAACCCCATGAATCACAGCATGCCAGGCCTCCCTGTCTATCACCAACTCCCGGAGTTTACTCAAACTCATGCCCGTCTAGTAGGTGAAGCCATCCAGCCATCTCATCCTCTGTCACCCCCTTCTCCTCCTGCCCCCAATCTCTCTCAGCATCAGGGTCTTTTCCAATGAGTCAACTCTTCGCATGAGGTGGCCAAAGTATTGGAGTTTCAGCTTCAGCATCAGTCCTTCCAATGAACATCCAGGACTGATCCCCTTTAGGATGAACTGGTTGGATCTCCTTGCAGTCAAAGGGACTCTCAAGAGTCTTCTCCAGCACCACAGTTCAAAAGCACCAATTCGGTGCTCAGCTTTCTTCACAGTCCAAATCTCACATCCATACATGACCATCAGAAAATCCATAGCCTTGGCCAGATGGACCTTTGTTGGCAAAGTAATGTCTCTGCTTTTTACTATGCTATCTAGTTTGGTCATAACTTTCCTTTCAAGGAGTAAGCGTCTTTTAATTTCATGGCTGCAGTCACCATCTGCAGTGACATATACACAATGGAATATTACTCAGCTATAATAAAGAATGTATTTTAATCACTTCCAATGAGGTGGATGAAACTGTAGCCTATTATACAGAGTGAAGTAAGTCAGAAATAGAAACACTAATACAGTATATTAACACATATATATGAAATTTAGAAAGACAGTAACAACAACCCTATATGCAAGATAGCAAGAGACACAGAGGTAAAGGACAGACTTTTGGACTCTATGGGAGAAGGTGAGGGTGGGATGATTTGAAAGAATATCGTTGAAACATGTATATTACCATATGTAAAACAGATGACCAGTTCAAGTTCAATGCAGGAAGCAAGGCATTCAAAACTGGTGCTCTAGGACAACCAGGGGGGCGGGGGTGGGGAGGGAGGTAGGAGGAGAGCTCAGAATGGAGGGAAACATGTACGGCCATGGCTGATTCATGTCAATGTATGCCATAAACCACCACAAAATTGTAAAGTAATTAGTTTCCAATTAAAATAAATAAATTAATTTTAAAAATGCTTGCAAGTTTGGGATTTCTTAATGAAACCAATTAAGGGCTAAATGCTATGCATTTTGCTGCAAATCACATAGATGAATATATCAAATAAGAAATAGTATATGATATAGAAATATATGTATATAAATAACATGAAACAGAATATATGAAAAATAAGAATTTTGTTGGTGTTTTTGTGAAATATGTTAAAAAAACAATCTCTTTACTTGGGTGATTTCTACCCCTGGATATTTTAGAGTTTTACTGGAAAATATATAAGTACACATCGTCATGGTTAAGCACATGGTATTAAAGAAAGAGTATTAGCTAGGAGGTGGAAAAGTGGGTCTCTGATTCTTGGCTGTACCAATTGCTGTCATCCCTTGGCCATGCTATTCATTATCTCTTGGCCTCAGTTTACTCTTTTGCAAAATTAGGATAATGACAATATCTATCTCAAAGGATTGTTTTGATGATCAAATGCGGAAATACGCTCCAAGTCCTTAGAATGATGATTGATACATATCAGGTATTCATAGTGTCTAATGAGAAACTCTATCTTAACAAAATCCATTCACACACCAAATCCTCATTTAAATATGGAAAACATGGCCATCAATGCCTGCATAGAAAGAAGAGTGACTATAAATATGATCACAAATAACAATAACAATGGATTTGAGCAATGTAGGATAATGACCATAGTATATGTAGTAGAATTTTTAAGCCACAAGAAACAAAAATAGTAATACACATTTGTTTGTTTGTTTACTAGCAAAATTATGGGTCTCTAATGCTACCTGATTTTTTTTTTTTTCAGACTTTAAGTCAATCCTTCAGTGCTGACTTGGATGGAGCCAAGAATGGAATGGCAGTGGTTCTCTTTGAATTCAGAAGCAGATTTTATTGTAGACAACTTAATATGAATCAACAGGCAGAAGGAAAATAGTGAAAAAGTGAGGCAAAAAAGAGAGAGAAATACAGTACCCCACACAGGGAAAGGTGCTGCTGCTATTAACTGATTCCCCTTCTAAAAATTCACACAGAAGCCAATGTAGTGCTATCCCAAGTGAGAGGTGAAGGATCTGAGGTGTCTATGGAAGTCCTGCATCAGTGTCCCCATATGGGAATTCCCCAACACCTTCACCCTGCCCCAGTGTGGACATGCCCATTCATCCAGAGAATGTCCTCTGGCAAGTCTTCTGCTGGTTTTGAAATTAAGAACTTGGCATCTGTTCTTATATCCAAGCAAGATGAATGTCTTGCAGGTTTCTTTCTCTTGCATTCATGGGGGAATTCTTTACCAGTGAGCCACCAGGGAAACCTCCATTCTTTAGAGAACACTGCATATCACAAACCCCCAAACTATTACTTTTTCCCCCTCTTTGGGAGTCCATATACAATATTTTGGCAACTTTGGTACTATTAAGCATCTGGGTGTTTTGTTTCTTCTCTTTTCTTTTCTTTGGAGAAGGCTGTGTGAGTGGAACTGAACCCAGGGTCATGGGATATCAGATTAAGAGCACAAAGTAAATGAGCAGGAGAAGGAAACCACAGCTCTTCTGTGAAACCAAGGAAAGAGTATAAAACTGGCTGCTTTTTTTGGACAGTGCAAGTAAAAAAATAATAATCAGAATAACAGGAAAGAAGATACCAGGTTCCAGAGAATGCCTGTGGGAAGAAGAATGGAATTTGTGAGAGGGAGAAATCTGTTACAAGGACTTGGGAACTTGAAGATAGAAAGAAACAAGCTACTATATGGATTAGATAGATGTTGGGAAAAGTTCAATTTTGGATAATAATTGTGGTAGGATGTATGCCTGAGAAGTTTAAAGTTTAATATTGGAAATGATTAAAAGTGTCTGAGTCAAGAAAAAAAAAGGAGCATTTAAAGCAAGGAACAATATGGGAAAGGAGTGGGGAAAATATGGGATTTAGCCATCTCTGAGGTTATGGAGTGTCTTACCCAAAGAACTGTGTATTTGGAAGTCAAAATTATGAGTAGTTTCAGTAATAAAATAATTTGGAAAGGAATATTCTCTGTAGAGCTGCAAGTTTTAGAAATCACTTTCTGAGATTTAAATGATGCTATATATGAGAAAGTTGGGTTTGGGCAGAGAATTGTGTGGTTGCTTGCCAGAAGAGAATGTAAATCTGAAGTTAGAGGTGAAGTGTACTGAGGATTATTGTAGGAGCCGAAATTGGAAGGCCTGAGATGGTGGGAACAGGGCTTAGAGCCAGGAAGAAAGCAAGATACAAGCCAGAGCTGAAAGAAGAGTGAACATGAGCCAAGCCGTTAGGAAGATAGCAGGGCGGAAGTTTCAGTGAGATGGAAAGGGACCCGAGATGAGACCCACATGTGGCATGAGAGATTACAGACTGGAAAGGGGTGGGAAAGCAATAAGTTACTACTATGCAATACACAGGAGTTTTGTTTTCCAAGAAGCAGAAATTAAAGATACATATCACAGAAGTTAAAAAAAAGGGCAGACTTTTCTTTATTATATAAACTAGACATGCAGTAGCTAAATATAGAAGTCCAGTGTTCATTCATCACAGCTTTATTCTCCTTAATATTAGCATGATTTCCTGTCTTTTCATCATTATTTTTGTTTGTTTGTTTTTGGAGTGAAACCACTTTTAGCAACTTGAATTCTGTCTTTAAATCAGTAATATCACTGCAGTTAAATTTTAAAAAATGTACTGGATGATAGTTCAACGGAAATTCAGCTCTAGGGGAAAATGTTTTTTCCAGTAGTCATGTACTGATGTGAAAGCTGAACCATAAAGAAGGCTGAGCACCAAAGAATTGATAGTTTCAAACTCTAGTGCTGGAGAAGACCCTTGATAATCCCTTGGACAGCAAAATCAAACCAGTCAATCCTAGAGGAAATCAACCCTGAATATTAGTGGAAGGACTGATGCTGGAGCTAAAGCTCCAATACTTTGGCCACATGATGCAAAGAACTGATTCATTGGAAAAATCCCTGGTGCTGGGAAAGATTGAGGACAGAAGAAGGGGGCGACAGAGGATGATAGTTGGATGGCATCATTGACTCAATGGACATGAATTTGAGCAAACTCTGGCAGTTAGTGGAGGACAGGGAGGTCTGGCATGCTGCAGTCCATGGGGTCACAGACAGTCGGACGCAACTGAGCAGCTAAACAACAATAACAAGAGGACAATGTTGGAATTATTTGGTCTCACCGCTCATCTTTTCTTAAGGGGAGAATGCATGCCTTAGAAGTTAGACACACCTGGATGAAAAGACCAAAAGAAGCCAAGTAACAATATATAAACAGGTGAGAGAGAGAATGTTAGTCACTCAGTTGTATCCAACTTTTTACTACCCCACCGATTGTAGCCAGGCTCCTGTGTCTATTGAATTTTCCAGGCAAGAATACTTGAGTGAGTGGGTAGCCATTTCCTTCTCCAGGGGACTCTTCCCAACACAAGGGCTGAACTCCAGTCTCCTGCATTGCAGGCAGATACTTTACCATCTGAACCACAAGGGAAGTCCAAGAATACTGGAATGAGTTGCCATTTCCTCCTCTATGAGATCATCCTGACCCAAGGATCGAATGAACTCTCAACTCCTGTGTCTCCTGCATTGCAGGTGGATTTTTCTTAACTGCTGAGCCATCAGGGAAACCCATAAATAGGTAATAACTATTTAAATACTTGTCTCAGTTTTGGAAAAAGTTTAATCTGAAAATTGACTGAGTTCATGATACCAACTTGAGCCTAAGTTACTGTTTCTATGGAAAAGATCTTCAGAACTTTTCTTGAAATATCTGTGTGAGTAGTATGTAGAGAGTCAGATGATCTTATCCATTTCAGAAACAAAAGGAGAGGGTGCATGATCCAGATAGTGGCCTGCTAGTAAAATAATCAATTTAAAACTTATCTTTCATTGCTGGTGATGGTAGGACTTTAAGGGAGCAGGCAGAGCTGGATCAGATGTGGGAAATAATGTGGAATCTGAAAATTCCACAATAGGCAATTTGTTAATTCACTTATTTATTCACTTAATAAATATTTATGGAGCCTCCTTAAATGCTGAGCATTTCCTAAGTACTAAAGATGGATTCCTTGGAATTCAAGACAGAGAGAGTCTCTGTTTTGGGGAACTTTGTAATTCTAGCAAAGTCAACAAAATACAACAAAAAAAAGAAGATACTAAGAACTGGTTCTAGCTATATAGAAAATTATTTGCTAGGGTGAAAGACTGATCGACATACTTCTTTGAGAAGAACAGATACGTAGCCTACTCTGAGGGTGTGGAAGTTCAGTTGAGGTCTCAGTCCTAAGCCAGAAAGAATGTATGCGGAGAAAATGTTCTAGAGTGAAAATCAGGTTTAAGTGTGTTTCAGAGTAAAAGTTTGATGAGGTTTAGAATGGGAAAGAACCAAGGCAAGAGCAATCTAGTGACTGATGCTTGGGAGAGTATAACAAGACAAGATTTCATAAGATTAAATAAGAGCCATGGGGACCTAGTGTAAAGAGCACCGTGTTCTACTTTATTATGAATTAACTGGGAAGCATTTCTGAGTTTCAAGCCAGTAGACAATATGTACTTCTATTTGTATAATTTGAGTATTTGATGACTAGCTAACAAATTCATCAAGCTGACAAAAACATTTATTTAAAAATGACAATTTATTTCAGAATATGAGTTAACTCATTTATGATAGTATTAACAATAAAGTAGCTCAATATCCTGAAAGATTTCACAAGATTAGAAGAAAAATGTTACCATTTCTTAAAATGATAATTTGATAATCACTTGTTGTTTGCTGTGAAACCCCCTGTTCTGCTCTCTTTCTGAGGCTGACCCTTGCAAAATAGATTTCCTGGATTCCTAGGAACCAGCTTTCAGTTAAATTCCACCTCTGGGAGGCTCTGACAGGAGATGTGAGGACAGAATATGAGGAGAAGCCAAGGTCCCCTCTCTCTCTCCACTTCAGATAGCATCTCTGACAGTGACTTCACTTCCCCTCGGAGAAGCCTTTGTGTGGATCTGAAATCTACAGGATAGTTAGAGATTCTGAGTTCTGATAATACCCACGCCTCTCTCTGAGTCTTGAGTTCTGTGCCTGTAGGGATTTAGACTGTTACTAATTTCTATGTCTCACCATCTTTGCCCTTTCATCTTTTTGCAAATCTTGTAATCCAATTCTCCTGTTAAATCCCCTCTATTGAACTATCCAGGTTGATTTTGTTGTCTTATTTTTGCTTGTTTTCAGTTGCACCCTGAAAGATTTAAGTTCATTTTCCCTATTCGGGTTGTTTCAATAAGATAGATTAATGGTTTAGCCAGTCATTTATGCTTGGTATAATGACTTACTTTTAAAGAGCATATAAAGTATTGTTATCATGAGCAAATAATCTGTGTTTCACTTAATTCATTTTTATTTCTAGTGTTTCTAGTGCTAGGTATAGTTAGAAATGAACATTTTAGACACAGTTCTTTGTAGAACTGAATTTTCAGGTGTGGAACTCATTGTTCTGGATGATTTAGGTCAATAATTTTGTGATGGAGATGAAAGTAGGATGGGAATCAGGCTCCTGTACTGTAACTATCAAGGTGTAGCAATACATACTTTCAGATAAGTCTCCTGATATTTCATCACCATTGTGTTAGAACAAGTGTCTTCTTTAATATATGAACTAGTATGGAAAACTAAACACTTTAATGTCTCTCTTGCATGCTTTCATAACATTCTAGTTGTGGATTTTATCACACCTTCTAATCTTTTAAACCAAAGCAGTTAAATGGAAATGGTGTATTGAGTGGATTTGAAATGATAGGGATATTGAGTGTGCTGGTTGTAGCATAGAAGTGAAAGATTTTGAGAGGCTAGTAAAAACATTAAAGCACAGAGTACGTATCTAGGTGAGGTAGGGATAGAGAGACCACCCTAGGAGAGAAAGGAAAATTGGGGAACACTTCAGATGATGTACGACCAGCCAACATTTGTATTTACATTCATGTAACACTTGTCCTCTCAGGACCTGGGTGCAGGTATCATAAATCAGCTTTTTGTCACCAGCTTCTAGCTTGGGAAAGGATTATGGTGATCACAAATTATCTTTGCTGAATGAATGAACTACAAAAGAAGTAAGTCAGACAGAGCAATATTGTATGATATTGCTTACATATAGAATCTAAAATATATGATACAAACAAACTTATTTACAAAACAGAAACAGACTCATAGGCTTAGAGAATGAATTTATGGTTACTGGGCGCAGGGAGGGTGGGAAGAAAGGATAGTTAGGGAGTTTGGGATTGACATGTACACACTGCTCTATTTAAATTGAATAACCAACGAGGACCTACTCGATAGCACAGGGAACTCTGCCCAATATTATGTCACAAGATAATAGGGAAAATAATTTGAAAAAGAATAGATACTTGTATATGTATAAAGGACTCACTTTGCCATACACCTAAAACTATCATAATATTGTTCATCAACTATATTCCAATGTAAAGTAATAAAAAAAAATTAAAAATCAGAAAATTTCGTATCCTTCCTTCCATCCTTTTATACTCTCTTCCTTCATTCATTCAGTTGTGAACTAATTTTTAAAAAAGTGTCAGTTGAAAAATATTTATGGTATTACCTAATCAAGTAGCTATAACTTTACTAGGAGACTCTAGAAATGTCTTGAAGGGGGAAAAAATGAAATTTTAGCATAAACAAAAGATAACATTTTTATTCACTGAAGGAATATATAAAGTTTTTAGTGACAGAAGATTAGACCCCTTGAAAAGTCATGCCTGCCCCATAGCATTTAAATAAGACCTTGCTTGTGAGGGGGCTTCCCAGGTGGCCTAGTGGTAAAGAACCCACCTGCCAATACAAGAGACATAAGAGCTATGGGTTAGACTCCTGGGTCAGGAAGATCCCCTGAGCAGGGCATGGCAACTCACTCCAGTATTTTTGCCTGGAGAATCCCCATGGACAGAAGAGCCTGGCAAGCCACAGTCCCTAGGGTCACAAAGAATCAGACATGACTGAAGCAACTTAGCACACGCAGATTTGTGAGGACAGTGTGGTTGTTGATACCAAATCATCTATGAATGGTAACAGATTGGAAAAACATCACAATGGGCATTAAACTCCCCAAAGCTGTGGAGATTATTATATTTCAAAAAGCAAGCTTAAATCTGGAAGATTGGGTAATGTAGAATACATAGACAAAAGCCCTTTAGTTTTCTAAAATATTCAAATACTCATCTAATTGATCATTTTTGCTTTCACATGTATTATTATTATAATCTTAGGGTGTTTTTTCCTATAAATATCTGGAATTATCCTAACAAAGGCAGAGGAAGTTTTGGTATATAACGTAAATTAATCCATTACTTCACTAGGTAATGGAAGCAACTGTTTAATGGTCAGAAAATGACTTTAAACTCATAATTACCACAAAACATTGAATTAGTAAGCCATACATACCATATTCTTATTAATTTATGAATCTAATAGTAAAAGTTGAAAGTCTTAGCTTTAACATGAGTTGATCTGCCACAGTCATTTTTAATAAATCATGTAGTTCATTTCATTAACAAGCTTATTTATCTCTATTGAAGTTTTTCATCATAAGGCTTATACTTTGAAAAATGTGTACATGCTAAATGTGTATGCTTAAATGTGCATAAGAAATGCCCTGTTTTCTTCAAGCAAGTATTCCTCTCCCATAGTAACATAGTTTTAAATAAACTCAAAGAAATTCAGTAAATCTATTAAAGATGTTTTATTTCTAAGCTTTTAATTTTATTCCACAAAATCATCCTGTTTTTAATAAAAGCAATTTCCTCATGGCTCTAACAGAGCTATGTTCTTCTTCCAGATTTGTCTTAACATTGCTGTTACACTACTAAAAGAACATTTGAATCTCCATTTATAAAGGCTCCTACTTTTTGGCTCAGGTTCTGAGTTTGTGCATTTTGAAAATAGAAGTACTTTATAGAGTCCTTTGATATCTTTTCATCAAAGAAATGAAGGAAGACCTATTCATTTTTATTTTTACTTTGACTCGTATTTTTCAGCATTAGAACTGGGTTAAGCTCCTTGTCATGTTATATAACAGGAATATCTTGTCATATCCTGACATCTTGTCACCTAAACAATGACTCATGGTCCTGGGGAGCTTTCAGTGAAAGGTTCTGGCAATTATCAAATGTCTCAGCTCTTCTTTGGCATTTCACAAAGCTAAAAATCCATTTGATATATTGTCTGCATTTTTGAGGAAAATATTGCCCTAAACAATCATTCACAGCCTATCTGAGGGCTTCCATATGCTTATATAGGATAAACATACTATTCCACATGCTTCTAGTTAAAATATATTTAAAATCAGAATATGTTTTCCCTGACTAAGGATTCAAAGAATATATTAAAGTGCTGTCCTCTGTAAACAGAAAATACTAAAATACTGAGACGTGAGGGGGTCGGATACATGGCTACCTAGAAGAGCATTCTAGGCAAAAGTGACCATTGCCCAGCCTAACAAAGACAACTAGTGAGGCTTATACGGCTGCAGCAGAGTGAACAAGGTAGGAATGAAGTAAGAGTGTCGGGAGAAGCCAAGAACACACAAGTCACTGTAGGGAAGAAACAAAGACACCATGGACTTCATTCTTAGGGAGGTGAGAAGTCATTAGAAGAATTTAGTGGAAGTCTGCTACTCATTTCTTCAATGAATATAAACATCCTAATGTGATCAGCAGCTGCTCTAGATGCTGGGGTAGATCAGTATACACATTAAACTGCTACTTACTTCATATAGCTTGTAGTTTTTGAGGGGGTGTATCTGGCCCCATCACTTCATGGGAAATAGATGGGGAGACAGTGGAAACAGTGTCAGACTTTATTTTTTTGGGCTCCAAAATCACTGCAGATGGTGATTGCAGCCATGCAATTAAAAGACGCTTACTCCTTAGAAGGAAAGTTATGACCAACCTAGATAGCATATTAAAAAGCAGAGACATCAAAAATTTAGAGAAGAGCTAACACCTATCTTACTCAAACTCTTCCAGAAAATTGCAGAAGAAGGTAAGCTTCCAAACTCATTCTATGAGGCCACCATCACCCTAATTCCAAAACCAGACAAAGATGCCACAAAAAAAGAAAACTACAGGCCAATATCACTGATGAACATAGATGCAAAAATCCTTAACAAAATTCTAGCAAACAGAATCCAACAACATATTAAAAAAATCATACACCATGACCAAGTGGGCTTTATCCCAGGGATGCAAGGATTCTTTAATATCCGCAAATCAATCAATGTAATACACCACATTAACAAATTGAAAGATAAAAACCATATGATTATCTCAATAGATGCAGAGAAAGCCTTTGACAAAATTCAACACTCATTTATGATTAAAACTCTCCAAAAAGCAGGAATAGAAGGAACATACCTCAACATAATAAAAGCTATATATGACAAACCCACAGCAAGCATCACCCTCAATGGTGAAAAATTGAAGGCATTTCCCCTGAAATCAGGAACAAGACAAGGGTGCCCACTCTCACCACTACTATTCAACATAGTGTTGGAAGTTCTGGCCACAGCAATCAGAGCAGAAAAAGAAGTAAAAGGAATCCAGATAGGAAAAGAAGAAGTAAAACTCTCACTGTTTGCAGATGACATGATCCTCTACATAGAAAGCCCTAAAGACTCTACCAGAAAATTACTAGAGCTAATCAATGAATATAGTAAAGTTGCAGGATATAAAATTAACACACAGAAATCCCTTGCATTCCTATATACTAACAATGAAAAAACAGACAGAGAAATTAAGGAAACAATACCATTCACCATTGCAACAAAAAGAATAAAATACTTAGGAGTATATCTACCTAAAGAAACAAAGGACCTATACATAGAAAACTATAAAACACTGATGATAGAAATCAAAGAGGACACAAACAGATGGAGAAACATACCGTGTTCATGGATTGGAAGAATTAATATTGTCAAAATGGCTATTCTACCCAAAGCAGTCTATAGATTCAATGCAATCCCTATCAAGCTACCAACAGTATTTTTCACAGAACTAGACCAAAGAATTTCACAATTTGTATGGAAATACAAAAAACCTCGAATAGCCAAAGTAATCTTGAGAAAGAAGAATGGAACTGGAGGAATCAACCTGCCTGACTTCAGACTCTACTACAAAGCCACAGTCATCAAGACAGTATGGTACTGGCACAAAGACAGAAATATAGATCAATGGAACAGAATAGAAAGCCCAGAGATAAATCCACGAACCTATGGACACCTTATCTTTGACAAAGGAGGCAAGGATATACAATGGAAAAAAGGCAACCTCTTTAACAAGTGGTGCTGGGAAAACTGGTCAAACACTTGTAAAAGAATGAAACTAGAACACTTTCTAACACCATACACAAAAATAAACTCAAAATGGATTAAAGATCTAAATGTAAGACCAGAAACTATAAAACTCCTAGAGGAGAACATAGGCAAAACACTCTCCGACATAAACCACAGCAAGATCCTCTATGACCCACCTCCCAGAATATTGGAAATAAAAGCAAAACTAAACAAATGGGACCTAATGAAACTTAAAAGCTTTTGCACTACAAAGGAAACTATAAGTAAGGTGAAAAGACAGCCCTCAGATTGGGAGAAAATAATAGCAAATGAAGAAACAGACAAAGGATTAATCTCAAAAATATACAAGCAACTCCTGCAGCTCAATTCCAGAAAAATAAATGACCCAATCAAAAAATGGGCCAAAGAACTAAACAGAC
Source organism: Dama dama (assembly GCF_033118175.1). Lineage (NCBI taxonomy): Eukaryota > Metazoa > Chordata > Mammalia > Artiodactyla > Cervidae > Dama > Dama dama. The sequence continues at coordinate 62,207,126 of NC_083710.1, read as the reverse complement.
ATTTCTCCAAAGAAGACTTACAGATGGCTAACAAACACATGAAAAGATGCTCAACATCACTCATTATTAGAGAAATGCAAATCAAAACCACAATGAGGTACCATTACACGCCAGTCAGGATGGCTGCTATCCAAAAGTCTACAAGCAATAAATGCTGGAGAGGGTGTGGAGAAAAGGGAACCCTCTTACACTGTTGGTGGGAATGCAAACTAGTACAGCCGCTATGGAAAACAGTGTGGAGATTTCTTAAAAAACTGGAAATAGAACTGCCATATGACCCAGCAATCCCACTTCTGGGCATACACACTGAGGAAACCAGATCTGAAAGAGACCCGTGCACCCCAATGTTCATCGCAGCACTGTTTATAATAGCCAGGACATGGAAGCAACCTAGATGCCCATCAGCAGATGAATGGATAAGGAAGCTGTGGTACATATACACCATGGAATATTACTCAGCCATTAAAAAGAATTCATTTGAACCAGTCCTAATGAGATGGATGAGGCTGGAGCCCCTTATACAGAGTGAAGTAAGCCAGAAAGATAAAGAACATTACAGCATACTAACACATATGTATGGAATTTAGAAAGGTGATAACGATAACCCTATATGCAGAACAGAAAAAGAGACACAGAAATACAGAACAGACTTTTGAACTCTGTGGGAGAATGTGAGGGTGGGATATTTCAAAAGAACAGCATGTATACTATCTATGGTGAAACAGATCACCAGCCCAGGTGGGATGCATGAGACAAGTGCTCCGGCCTGGTGCACTGGGAAGACCCAGAGGAATCGGGTGGAGAGGGAGGTGGGAGGGGGGATCGGGATTGGGAATACATGTAAATCCATGGCTGATTCATATCAATGTATGACAAAACCCACTGGGGGAAAAAAAAAAAAATTAGAGTCTTTTGATGAAAAAAAAAAAAAGAAAAAGCAGAGACATTACTTTGCCAACAAAGGTCTGTCTGGTCAACGCTATGGTTTTTCCACTGGTCATGTATGGATGTTAGATTTGGACTGTGAAGAAAGCTGAGTGCCAAAGAATTGATGCTTTTGAACTGTGGTGTTGGAGAAGACTCTTGAGAGTCCCTTTAACTGCAAGGAGATCCATCCAGTCCATCCTGAAGGAGATCAGTCCTGGGTGTTCATTGGAAGGACTGATGCTGAAGCTGAAACTTCAGTACTTTGGCCACCTCATGAGAAGAGTTGACTCACTGGAGAAGACCCTGATGCTGGGAGGGCTTGGGGGCAGAGGATGATATGGTTGGATGGCATCACTGACACAATGGACATGGGTTTGAGCAAACTCCGGGAGTTGGTGATGGATAGGGAGGCCTGGTGCTGCGATTCATGGGGTCGCAAAGAGTCGGACACGATTGAGCAACTGAACTGAACTGAACTGAAAGATTACTTAGTTTTCCCTGGTGGCTCAGAGGTTAAAGTGTCTGCCTCCAATGCAGGAGACCCGGGTTCAATCCCTGGGTCAGGAAGATCCCCTGGAGAAGGAAATGGCAACCCACTACAGTATTCTTGCCTGGATAATCCCATGGACAGAGGAGCCCGGTAGGCTACAGTCCACGGACGGGGTCGCAAAGAGTTGGACACGACTGAGCAATTTCACTCACTCAAAGATTACTTAGTCAATAGACCAATGCTGAGTAAACATCTCATATATGAAGGTGATACATGCTATGGAGAAAAATAAGACAAGAGAAAGTGGCTAGGGAATTAATTCTATGGTGAGAGGGTGTTGTTTTATGTACATTTGTGGGATATGACTGGTATTTTTGTACCACTCTACATGATGAATAGAAGGGAGACTTTAGGGAGGCATAATTAGAAGCAAAGAACCAGTTAGAAAGTCATTACAATAATGAAGGAAAGAGCTGAGTTTGGTTTTAACACTGGAAGTGAAGGTAGAGATGGCAAAATATGGTGGGATTCAGGACTGATTTCAGAGGGTTGTTGGCCAATATGATGGACAGCTATATGTATATGAGGGAGAGAAAAAGGGAATCAAGTATGACTCTAAGAATTATACCTAAGCAACTGAAACAGTTGAATTGCATTGAAGGGTGGGTTGAGGAAGGGAAAGTCTAGTGCAGCACATGGAAGTAAGAGTTGGACCATAAAGAAGGTTGAGAACTGAAGAATTGATGCTTTCAAATTGTGGTGCTGGAGAAGACTCTTGAAAGTTACTTGGACAGCAAGGAGATCAAACTAATTTCCTAAAGGAAATCAACCCTGAATATCCATTGGAAGGACTGATACTGAAGTTGAAGCTCCAATACTTTGGCCATCTAATGTGAAGAGTCAACTCATTGGAAAAGATACTGATGCTGGGAAAGACTGAGGGCAGGAGGAGAAGGAGACAAAGGATGAGATGGATGGATGGCATCATTGACTCAATGGACATTAGTTAGAGCAAACTCTGGCAGATAGTGAAGGACAGGGAAGCCTGGTGTGCTGCAGTCCATGGGTGTTGCAAAGAGTTGGACACGACTGAGCAAGTGAACGAGAGCAGCAAATGGAGATTACACTATAGAACTCTAGGCAGAAAGGGACTTAACAGGCCAGTGTGTATCAGAAGGGCTTAAATTTAAGAGCTATATTGAGTCTCTAGGAATGACTCCTAAAACTATTGGGAGATTACCTATTTATATTTGTTGTGAGGAAATAATCTTTTTTCAATCATTGCTGTAATAAAAAATTCTGCCCCTGTTTTAACTAGCACAACTGCCTTGGTTTCTAGAAGCTGAAGAACAGAACATGCTTAGATGCAAAACAGTGATTAGGAAGCCAGATGGAGAAGCCATAGCCAATGCTGTTGACCTACCCATGCTATTGCACACTCATGAAGCTGAAGAAGAGCATATTGCAGGCAAGAATATTATGCTTTAATAACACTCAGTGGAAACAGAAGCAGCCAACAAGGATTAAAAGATGGCCTGAGTTATCAAAATCTGTTTTATACTCAGGGGCCTGACAATCTGGAGCTTGTCACTTTTCCATCTAGAAAAATGAGATGATTGCATGGAGCTGTGGTAATCAATGCAGACTCTTTGTACCATGTGTTTGTCGAGCGCAGTGGAATATGAAATATTTGCAACATGTTAAATATGAGGAGGCTGCTGATACTCTGGAAATTTAATATAGAGTTTACTATATAAACCTGCTAATCAAAGAAATGGGAGAAGCCCAGGTAAATATTAGGAAAAGATAATTTATAGACAAGTAAACAAACCCTCATGTCCTTGCTTCCAGCACCCAATCTTAAGAGGCTTTATTTCTGTCTGAATGGGCAGTTTGTGATGTACACAAACTCTTTTATCCTCTTACTTTTATCCCTTACATCTTAGTAAAGTGATGTGAATATAAATATTCATATTTATTAATTCTATTTCATAAAGAAGAGTTAAAACAGGGATAACAATTGATTTGTGCATGTCTGTGTGCTTCAAATTGTCTCTTTGAACTTTTGTGATATATTTGGAAATGAGACTGTGGGTGAATGTTATCCCAGAACCCTAAAATTATGAAATTGAATAGGTAGGTGGAATTGAGGGGGAAGAGTATGAGAAATCAATAAAGGAATCCTCAAGTTAAAGTCACCTTTGTTTTATTCTCTAATAGTGTCGACGTTTTCTAAAGCTTTGAATAAGTGTAGAGGAGAAAGGGAAAGCATGTGAAATAAATTATACAGTAACTTAAATATTCAACTACAGATGCATGGTATCATAAAATTCTCTTTGCTATCATTTCCCTCTATGAAAAGTCACTAGCTATTTTACATAATATCTTCCACTTCTTTGTGTAGAAATATCCCAGATCAATGGGCATAATTCATGGAGAAATGAGAAACTGCAAAGTGCTTTTCTGTTAGATAACTTTCTTCTTAATATTTTCTATAGGTGCTATTTTCTTACTGCACACAGTGAATTAAAACGTTCATTATAGGTGTTGGTTAGCATTTTATTTTGGCTAGCCAAAGACATTTGTAAAGTAAAAGATCCCACTATGTCTGAAATAATTGGTTTGACATGACAAAGAAAAGCATGGTCCTTAGAAACATGTCTGAATTAGGCATCAATCAATGTATTAACCCTAATTGGTTCACCTCCTGCTGATACTTATAGGCTTCAGACTTTCCTGAATTTCAGCAACTCACAAAAAGTTTAAAAGGATTTTCAAATGTAAATATATTCCTTTACTTGGAAACTTGTTTCTAGGAAAAGCATGTTCATATTTCAGGATTAGACAATAAGGAGAGAAAGTGAGAGCATCTCTGAAAAAATAATTATCAGATAATCCTGCACAACAGGCATAATCCTGTTACATCCACAGGGAGCAGGATGGATGATATCCCTCCTGTTTGCCTTTTATGGTTGCAAACAGCATACTGTATTTTATTTGTCCCCTGTATATTATGAAATATTACAAATGTATATAAAGAATTAAGCACTATAGAAGAATGATAATCTTTATAATCATTTTCTGTAATTTTATGTTATGGAGAATTGTAATATTCCAGGCTTGAAATGAGAAGGGAGATGATTGGCAGAGAGTAAAAGACAAAAATGTCAAATGATGCAATTTCTTTAGCATATTTTACATTTGCAGTGGATATATGTGGAATATCTGTGAACAAATATACCTAAGATTATCAGAGGTTTATTTAAAATATACTCTAAAAGCAACCATGTTGAAATTAGACCAAAGAAAATAAAAGAAGTCTATCTATCTTTTTTTAAAACAGGAAAATTCACTCATTTTTTTTTTCAGGCAAACTCAATATTGGTTTAATGGATGCTTCCTGCAGACACATGATGTTGAATGAATTGGCCTCTGTTGCTTGATGAGGATCTGCCACGCTACAGGTCTCTGTAAAATACATCACAGTACATCATGTATTAGTGTTCCTGAATCTAATTCCACTTACATTTGACATATTCTAGTTACCTACAAAACAAATGCACTTTATTATTTTCTTTATTATTCAGCTTTTGCTACTATGGTCTGCTAAAAGCTGGAAGTGTAGACCTATAAATAAAATTATTCTAAGAGCTAATCTATATTCTGACAGCTGTTCACAGTACTTGTCGATTCATCCTCAGGGTTGCAGAGAATCAGTGATTTGTAACTCCCCATTTGGGAACCTATTTTATGCTATGCAGCACTCTCATCACGTTGCATTTTATGCCTTTAATCACTTATTTTTTTTCTACCATCATTCTGTGAAATCCAGTTCTATAAACCAAAGACATGGTAAAGTCCTCCTTGGAGGAATCACCTTAACTAATTCCTTGTAAACTCATTTCTATTGTCCAGATTCTCAGTTACAGGCCAAGCAACTATCTAGCTTTGTTTAATTGATAACTTTCCAAAATAATTGTAAATCAGATACAATAACTAGGGACTCACTGCCTTGGATACAAACCAGGTTGGGACACCCACTAAATAAATAAGGCTGGTTCATGCGTGCCTGCCTGCTAAGTAGCTTCAGTCGTATCCGACTCTTAGCTAAACTTTGGACTGTAGCCCACCAAGCTTCTCTATCCATGAGGATTCTCCAGGCAAGAATACTAGAGTGGATTGTCATGCCCTCATCCAGGGGATCTTCATCACCCAGGGATTGAACTCGTGTTTCTGGCTTCTCCTGCATTGGCAGGAAGATTCTTTATGACTAGCACCACCTGAGAAGCCCAGGCTGGTTCACACTATTGTCTAAATTGATGCTAAAGAGCAAAGTGCTAGGGTTTCCACTGTTCCTGTCTTTTTTCTATGCTGACTATGGGCAATTCTCTCACAAAACTTGTAAATCTACCACCCCTAGCTACAGAATCAGTGTGCCTCTTTCTGCAACGTGTGATACACATGAGAAGTTGGCTACAATCCAAAGAAGTGCAGGCAATAGCAACTGCAATAGAGGAAATGACCTAAGAACAGGCAAAACAGTTTGATTGTTTAAATCTTAGAAAGTCAACATATAAATACTTGTCTCACATTTCTAAAAAATAAATACAAAAATATTTAACAATAAAAGATAACTTTAACAAGCTGTATTATTTGTTTTCCCTCAGAAATGTTCAGAAACTTTGATCTAGCAAAGAACAAAGGCATTACTAAATAAGCACTGAAATCTGAAAAGCACATGAAAATGATGTTCTCTTAGCCTGGATATTAGTGATCATTTCCTTGTCAAATTCCTCAGAATCTCTGCTTGATAGTCTGTGAACTCTGCAGGTAAATTCAGTCTTAAGGCTAGCTCTGTTCCTGGATCGTCATCATCACTAGCCCCCTAACATGTCTTGAACATGTAAACATATACACATGCACACACACACACACACACACTAAAATGGCTAAAATCATTCAAAATATCAAGAATAGGTATAGAAATTGAGAGTTTCTTTTAATACAGTTGGGCTTATGTATGAGCTAATATAACCAATAAAATTCCAAGTCTTTGCTAGGAGTGGGAAAAGATTAGCAGTCATATCAGTTATTTTGCATAAAATCAATAGCCATAACTGTCAAGTAGAAAGATTCTCGATTTAGAGAATAATCCTCCATTTCAGTCAAGCTTAAAAAATATGACTATTATAAGTACCATTTTAAAAGTTAAAGATTATAACTCTAGAACTTTTAAGTCCAATCCAGTAGTCACTAGCTATGTGTGTTGCTTTAAACTTATATTTTAAACAATATCAAATAATATTAAAAAGTTAATTCCCCAGTCACACTAGTCCTTTCAATGTTCAATATTTTCATATAACTAGTGGCTGCCATATAGGAAGGCAGAGGTATAGAACATTTCCATTATTACAGACAGTTTCATTGGACAACACTGTTATAGAAAATTAATTTGAAGAAAAATCATAGAGCCAAACTTCCTAATGCTTAGCATCAAGACTGTGGAGTTGTAAATGCAGAGTGGAACAGAGAGAAATATCAGTTCTAAAATCTAATTGCTAGATATTTAGACTGCATTGATGAGATGCTTGAAGCTGATATAGTTAGAAGATTCTTCATAGTATTAGACAATTCATGGTTTGTGTTTCTATTGTTTTTGGCATAAAGATCCCCAAGAGGGAAACTGGACATTCCACAATAAGAAAGTGGCATTTCCTATCATTTGTGAACTTAGGAAGAAAGAGAGAGGAGAATATAAAATTTGCAACACCTTATCAAAAAGCCTAACATAACAAGTTGTTTGGTAGCATAGTATAGCTGCAAAATATAATTTTTCTCACGTAAGAAGCAATAGAAGTACTGGGAACATGGAGTCTGTTAAGAAGACAGCAGACTTCCCAGCACCACTTGTTAAAGAGGTTGTCTTTTTTCCATTGTATATCCTTGCCTCCTTTGTCAAAGATAAGGTGTCCATAGGTTCGTGGATTTATCTCTGGGCTTTCTATTCTGTTCCATTGATCTATATTTCTGTCTTTGTGCCAGTACCATACTGTCTTGATGACTGTGGCTTTGTAGTAGAGTCTGAAGTCAGGCAGGTTGATTCCTCCAGTTCCATTCTTCTTTCTCAAGATTACTTTGGCTATTCGACTGGTCAACCACTTGTAAAAGAATGAAACTAGAACACTTTCTAACACCATACACAAAAATAAACTCAAAATGGATTAAAGATCTAAATGTAAGACCAGAAACTATAAAACTCCTAGAGGAGAACATAGGCAAAACACTCTCCGACATAAATCACAGCAAGATCCTCTATGACCCACCCCCCAGAATATTGGAAATAAAAGCAAAACTATACAAATTGGACCTAATGAAACTTAAAAGCTTTTGCACTACAAAGGAAACTATAAGTAAGGTGAAAAGACAGCCCTCAGATTGGGAGAAAATAATAGCAAATGAAGAAACAGACAAAGGATTAATCTCAAAAATATACAAGCAACTCCTGCAGCTCAATTCCAGAAAAATAAATGACCCAATCAAAAAATGGGCCAAAGAACTAAACAGACATTTCTCCAAAGAAGACTTACAGATGGCTAACAAACACATGAAAAGATGCTCAACATCACTCATTATCAGAGAAATGCAAATCAAAACCACAATGAGGTACCATTACACGCCAGTCAGGATGGCTGCTATCCAAAAGTCTACAAGCAATAAATGCTGGAGAGGGTGTGGAGAAAATGGAACCCTCTTACACTGTTGGTGGGAATGCAAACTAGTACAGCCGCTATGGAAAACAGTGTGGAGATTTCTTAGAAAACTGGAAATAGAACTGCCATATGACCCAGCAATCCCTCTTCTGGGCATACACACTGAGGAAACCAGATCTGAAAGAGACACGTGCACCCCAATGTTCATCGCAGCACTGTTTATAATAGCCAGGACATGGAAGCAACCTAGATGCCCATCAGCAGATGAATGGATAAGGAAGCTGTGGTACATATACACCATGGAATATTACTCAGCCATTAAAAAGAATTCATTTGAACCAGTCCTAATGAGATGGATGAGGCTGGAGCCCCTTATACAGAGTGAAGTAAGCCAGAAAGATAAAGAACATTACAGCATACTAACACATATATATGGAATTTAGAAAGATGGTAATGATAACCCTATATGCAAAACAGAAAAAGACACACAGAAGTACAGAACAGACTTTTGAACTCTGTGGGAGAATGTGAGGGTGAGATATTTCAAAAGAACAGCATGTATACTATCTATGGTGAAACAGATCACCAGCCCAGGTGGGATGCATGAGACAAGTGCTCCGGCCTGGTGCACTGGGAAGACCCAGAGGAATCGGGTGGAGAGGGAGGTGGGAGGGGGGATCGGGATGGGGAATACGTGTAAATCCATGGCTGATTCATATCAATGTATGACAAAACCCACTGGAATGTTGTGAAGTGATTGGCCTCCAACTAATAATAATAATAAAAAAAAAGAAGACAGCAGTCATTTTCTGAAAACCAATAAAGATGGTTTTCAGAACCATATAAAGAGAAAAAAAGATTGAAGCAGGTATGAAAAGTATGTAATGACAAACAACTAGCATATATTGAGATGTTACAATGTACAAGGGCTTCCCTGGCAACTCAGCTGGTAAAGAATCCACCTGCAATGCAGGGGACTTGGAATCGATCCCTGCCTGGGTCGGAAGATCCCCTGGAAGATGGCATGGCAACCCTCTCCAGTATCCCTGCCTGGAGAATCCCCGTGGACAGAGGAGACTGGCAGGCTCCTGTCCGTGGGGTCGCAAAGAGGCAAACACGACTGAGCGATTAAGGCCGCACAATCAGTGTCGTTTACATTTTACAATGATCTGCAATATAGGCACAATTATTATTTGCATTTTAAAGTGAAGAAAGTAGATACTAAAATTTAAGTTACTTACCCATTATAAAACAGTTAGATTAAAACCCAAATATGGCTCTAGAGAAATGACTCATCCCACTTTTGCTCACAATTAAATCCTTGTTGTGTACTATTGCTCTATGCTGAAAATAATTACTCAAATATAAGCTACACAGCTCTGAGATTCGTTCACCTTTATTCATCTGTTTTGGAGAAGGAAATGGCAACTCCATCCCAGTATTCTTGCCTAGAGAATTCCTTAGACAGAGGAGCCTGCTGGGCTGCCTTCTATGCGGTTGCAGAGCCGGACACGACTGAAGCAAGGCAGCAGCAGCAGCATTCATCTGTTTATATACATAGTCATCACTGTGCTCTGGACTTCGTATGTGAGATTATTGGATCTATTTTGTCAACCAAAATATGGTATTTTTGGCACTTTCTAAATCTCATAACTGTAAAAAGTTCTCAATTTTATTATCCATGAGTTAACCTACCATCAGTTCAGTTCAGTTCAATCCTCAGTCGTGTCTGACTCTTTGCGACCCCATGAACTGCAGCACGCCAGGCCTCCCTGTCCATCACAAACTCCCAGAGTCCACCAAAACCCATGTCCATTGTGTCGGTGATGCCATCCAACCATCTCATCCTCTGTCGTCCCCTTCTCCTCCTGCCCTCAATCTTTCCCGGCATCAGGGTCTTTTCAGATGAGTCAGCTCTCCGCATCAGGTGACCAAAGCATTGGAGTTTCAGCTTCAACCAGTCCCTCCAATGAACACCCAGGACTGATCTTTAGGATGAACTGGTTGGATCTCCTTGCAGTCAAAGGGACTCTCAAGAGTCTTCTCCAACACCACAGTTCAAAAGCATCAATTTTTCGGCACTCTGCTTTCTTTACAGTCTAACTCTCACATCCATACATGACCACTGGAAAAACTATAGCCTTGACTAGACTGACCTTTGCTGGCAAAGTAATGTCTCTGCTTTATAATATGCTGTCTAGCTTGGTCATAACTTTCCTTCCAAGGAGCAACTCTCTTTTAATTTCATGGTTGCAATCACCATCTGTAGTGATTTTGGAGCCCAGAAAAATAAAGTTTGACACTGTTTCCATTGTTTCCCCATCTATTTCCCATGAAGAGATGGAACCAGCTGCCATGATCTTAGTTTTCTGAATGTTGCGCTTTAAGCCAACTTTTTCACTCCCCTCTTTCACTTTCATCAAGGGGGTCTTTAGTTCCTCTTCACTTTCTGCCATAAGGGTGGTGTCATCCTCATATCTGAGGTTATTGATATTTCTCCCGGCAATTTTGATTCCAGCTTGTGCTTCTTCCAGTCCAGCGTTTCTCATGATGTACTCTCCATATAAGTTAAATAAACAGGGTGACAATATACAGCCTTGATGTACTCCTTTTCCTATTTGGAACCAGTCTGTTGGTCCATGTCCATTTCTAACTGTTGCTTCCTGACCTGCATACAGGTATCTCAAGAGGCAGATCAGGTGGTCTGGTAACCTACCATTCAATTCAGTTCAGTTCAGTCACTCAGTCGTGTCCGACTCTTTGCGACCCTGTGAACCTATCATAGTGATTAATAAAACCTAGCACTTATCATTTTATTTGAATTATCTAACTTTAAACTATCATGTCTTAATTTTTGCTTACTCTTCCATCATCATACAAATATATTCCACCATTTAAAAAGTAACTACTGAAATCCAAAACAGCTTCTTCATTCTTATGCACACTTTTTTCATTCTTTTAGAGCCAATTATTTTAACCTCTATATTAAGTATGACTGATATACAAAAAGTTGTACATATTTAATATGTACAACTGAATGAGTTTGGAGATAAACCAAATCATCACCATTATCTACACCATAAACATATCCATCAATTCCAAAATTTCCTCCCACCCTCTTTATTTATTATTATTTTGTGATCAGAACACTTCACATAAGAACTACCCTCTTAGAAATGTGGATGATACAAATGCTTTCTATTCTTCCTAGCATCTGAACAACATCCATTCTAGAAATTATTACACTCAGTTTATTATGTACAGCATGCACCTAGCAAAGAATGGGTGGTTTGATCAAGTAAGAAATTAATTTGAACATAATTACCAATTTTAATATCATTTTCTCTCAAAACTACCTTAGCCTACTCCTTAGATTTAATTTGAATAACATTAATTTTTAACAAAAATTTTTGTCTTATTATATTAGTTCAGTTTTTTGAAGTATTATTAAACTCGTATGAAGTTGATGCAGTTTGGATCTCTTATTCTAACATCTTTTCTCAATCTTAATCTGGCATGTACTTATCAGTAGAACTTTCAAACCTTTAATTAGATTTTAGTTTACATGCCATTCTTAGGAATGTTACTGAGTTTCCAATTTTAACCTTAACTTGTACATGCTAAACCTTTCTGATAACATGAAAGGTATTTGCAAAACTTTCCATCCATATATATTTTTATACTTTGATAATATATGTCATCTTGCTTAAAACTATTTTAGTCCATTTCATTCAGATGATAAAATATGTTCCAGAGTTTTAGCATATTTAAAATAAATTTATTCAGAAAATGTGTCGTGACTTTTCTTGCCCTCTATAAGGAGATAGACAAAGCACTGTTCAAAAATAATGGAAAATATATTAAAAAATCATCCAATATTGAACACTTGACCATAGTTATGAATTCAGTTACAGTGGATAGAGTCAATATCAGTGGGCAGAGATTATCAAGAAATTGAATCATTATTATTAGATATCAATTATAAATTAAGCTCACTGGTCAGAGAAATATATAAAATCCCAGGGCTATAAGATTCCAGAAATTCTAAAATGGAAAGAATAAGATCATGCTTAATATACTTATAAATATTCTTTCTTCCAAGAAATAGATACATCAAAGTAAATACTACTAGGATTTAATCTCAAAGAATGTATTTTATAATGATTCAAATGTTTACTGTAGGTCTGAACTTTAGAGTACTATTCCTAATTACTTTCTTCATTTTATACATTCATGAAATTCATATTCAGTAACTGTTATTAAAGTACCAACCACACATAATCTAAAGTCTGAGATTCAAATCTATACAAATACGTAAGGATTATTTAATGTCATATGAGTTCAGAGCAGTAAAATAAATTTTTTCAATAATCATGACTTATTAACTACAAACATACCTGATTAGAAGTCCCATTAAATAGTCTTTGCAAAAAGTGTTCAATGAAGGAATATAAGTTCAATGTGGACAGGATATTTTTGTTTCACTAATATATAACCGAAAACCAATACATCATGGCAGTAAGGTATATACTAAAGACATACTTGGATGAATAGACGAAAAAAGGAAAATTGAGAGTGAAACAATGAAGAGCTGCAAATATTCTATTGGAAATGAGAAAAATCACCCTTGAACATTATATTTTTATATTAAATATATATATATGGAACACTGCTGCACTTGATGGTTTGAGAGCATGATTTTTAACTCAAAGACATCAAACTTTAATACACTACTCTCCACAGGAATTATGCACTCTGATATTGTTTAATTATTCAAACTAGAAGTCAAAACTTGGATTATATATTGTTTTTTTTTTTAAACTTGGATTATATATTGTTTTTATATTGAGCTTTTCTATTTAGAAACAAAAACAATTTCATTTTATCTCCAACCTTGGGCATAGTTTTTATTTTTATGCAAGCTGTACATTTATTACCATTCTTGGACTTACAGATTTTAGAACTGATTTTTATAAATATTGATTTAGAAAGGAAATTAATATTAATATTTATATAGGATGTTGGGGTAGTTCAACATTATATAAACACTTTATTGCAGTACAGCTTGTTTAGAATTAGATGACTGAGAGGATATCAATATAAAATAATGGAACTCCTCATTGTAGGTATCAGCAGCTTAGCATATCTGATTGCTTCTCTTTCACTGAAAATACTTTAGAATCATAGAAAGAAATGGAAAGACGTGGTAATCCTGGAGACTGAGCCTACTGACTAGTATTCCCATGACAGAATCCAGGAGAAATTTTCAGTAACTAAATTATTGATGGCACTGTATAGAAGGAAAGCAGAACCATGTGGGGGAGAAACTGCCCATCCCTACCCCACACTGTCCCTCCCAGAAGAACAAAGAAATGACCACTCCTACCAAATTGGGCCTGTTTCCTGAGAATCACAATGTCACATCTGACATTCTTCTTTTCATTTTATGTAGCAATGGCTATCATGAATCCCTCTTAACATGGCCACAGATTAGCAATTAACCACCACATCTAGATGTAATCTAAACATAGCTAATTTCATATAAATTCAAATGCACAATTATATGATGAACAGTAACTATCTGTTATGACCATGAAACAATAGTCTTTAACTATAGGAAAATGATAGCCATGTTAACACAGCAAAGAGATGTATGTGTGGCTTCTATACTACTCTCTCTAGTGAATTTCTGAGAAAGATGTGGGTGATTTTTACCAGAAATACTAAATGAACTATAAAACAAATAAATGGATAAACAAGTAAATAGAAGAACACTCAGCATGGTAGGTTGTGGTAAGGCTGTGGCTATGGAAACAAGAATGAGAAATAACCATGTTTAAATGACTGGATTGTCCAATAAGTCTTACTTAATTTTACAGAAAATGATGTTAAATACTGATAATCAATAAACAATGGGCTTTTTTTTTTTCAATTTCTCCTTTATTTATTTTTTTTCAGTGGGTTTTGTCATACATTGACATGAATCAGCCATGGATTTACATGTATTCCCCATCCCGATCCCCCCTCCCACCTCCCTCTCCACCCGATTCCTCTGGGTCTTCCCAGTGCACCAGGCCCGGGCACTTGTCTCATGCATCCCACCTGGGCTGGTGATCTGTTTCACCATAGATAATATACATGCTGTTCTTTCAAAACATCCCACCCTCACCTTCTCCCACAGAGTTCAAAAGTCTGTTCTGTACATCTGTGTCTCTTTTTCTGTTTTGCATATAGGGTTATCGTTACCATCTTTCTAAATTCCATATATATGTGTTAGTATGCTGTAATGTTCTTTATCTTTCTGGCTTACTTCACTCTGTATAAGGGGCTCCAGTTTCATCCATCTCATTAGGACTGATTCAAATGAATTCTTTTTAACGGCTGAGTAATATTCCATGGTGTATAACAATGGGCTTTTAATGAACCCTAGTACTAAGATTAACATTCAGATATTTCTTTTGCTCAGTTCAATATTTAGGAACAATGTGCCCATTTGAGTTTATCCTTTAGGAGAATTTCCCTTAATGTAAAATGATACAGGATGATCAGGGCTGGTGCACTGGGATGACCCAGAGGGATGGGATGGGGACAGAGGTAAGAGTGGGGTTTAGGATGGGGAACACATATACACCCATGGTGGATTCATGTCAAATGTATGAAAAAACCAATACAATATTGTAAAGTAAGACAATAAAAATAAATAAATAAAACTGAAAAAAAAAAGATAAAAGATCCTCCAGATTTTACAACTGAATAGCTTTATTCAGTTTTGGTTTTCCTTTGCAGACAATAATGTCATCTAAAAAGGACAAGGATAACTCTTCTATATTACATGAAAAAATATATTACTTAAACACTTTATATGATACTTTCTAATTATTGGCACTTTAAAAAAATCTCTGGTAACTCCATTCAAAGTATGATTTCCATCTTATCAATAAAATTATTTTAGGAATGGCATTCAAAAAGTCAATTAATTGTAGTCTACACTAAATTCAGACTACTTATTGACCTTTATTTGACACCTCTTTGCTATTACATGTGTAGGTGACATATAACTTTTTGGTTTCAATGAGATACAATACATTATAATATGTGTTGACCTCTGACTTCTAGAAAGAATTCTCTTTCCTTTTCCAAACAAGATAAACAAAATGCAAACACAAGATGAAACAAAAATAGGGAATCATATTATCATTCAAAATAGAAGCTTAGAACACCATTTTTCTTGGTTGTCTTTCCAGTGTCTTTTATTTTGTAATAAATTATTAAATATAGCTGAAACAAATTATCTTTTTCTTTATTATAATATCTAATAAAATAATAACCTTATTTATTCCATCAATAATATATCTATAGTAAAAGAGGAAATAGCCTCTGTGTGCAGCCTTGCGTGTATATCAAACTAAATATTAACAATAACCCATTTTCTTTACCTAAGAGAGAAAATGCCCTTTTAATGGAAAGTACACTGGTACAATGACACTACAATGATAATATGACATGTTTAATTGTCTTCAATGAAAAGCCAGCAGTATTATTGGAGTATAAAATCGAGAGAATTTGTATCTATGCCATTTGAGCCTGTAATACAGGAAAGATTTCAAAAATGTGAAATGGTAAATAGACTGCATTGTTGAAGTGATGAAAAACTGAAAAATTCAGTGGAGTGTCCAAAAATGCCAGCTGGAATGGAGACAGAAAGACATCAACAGTCTGCATTCAGAAGGCATCCTGATGTGTTGATGTAATTGCCTGATAATGAAATGATCTGCCTGCCTCTACTTACAAAGGATCCTTTGAGTCTTTGAAGTGGGCAGTTTCAGAGATCACATAAACATGGCCTAACATAGAAATTATGTCTTTAAGTGTATTATACTTTCTTCATAAACATGAGTTCAAATAATTCAGTGACCTAGGATTACGTATTTATATTATGTACTAAGACTGAAAATTGTTTAATATCTGCTACTTGCTCTGCATTCAAATCAAACTACCCTTAGAGAAACTCTTTGGGAAAACAACAATAACTCAAAACCGAGTAACAACCCTGTCTAGACTCAAGTAAATACATTGTCACCCAATTTCATGAATAGAAAATAGAGTACTTGTTAGAAGCATGTGATAGACACATCAGAGTAAAACCCGGCCAGAATTGGAAAATGCAGACATAGCTGTCTTGAATTCTTTGAGGAGCTCAGTGAATTATGAAGTGGAGAGAGAGATAGAAGAAAATGAATCATATAAATTTCAAAATAAGAGAAGTTATAAAATAAGCTGGCCAAAAAATAATAATAATAATAAAATAAGCAGGCCTAAATTGAGATGTGACACATCCTCAAACTCTCTCAACATAGAATGAGATACAAGTTAGTGTCCTGAACCAATGATCCAGTAGCCCTAGGTGAAGGTCTGCTATTGCAATCCTGGCAGCCACTAACAGCTGGGTCACTCTGAACACATTTGTAACATCTCAATATGAAGCACCAAGTACACGTCAGGCCATGGCACCAAGGGTAGACTAGTAAACAAGAGCAGAATAATTCTAATGCTTTATGTACCTTATGGGTACATACCTCATGGGTACATTCCCTTGTGGCTCAGCTGGTAAAGAATCTGCCTGCAATGCGGGAGACCTAGGTTCGATCCCTGGGTTGGGAAGATCCCCTGGAGGAGGGAATGGCTACCCACTCCAGTATTCTGACCTGGAGAATTCCAAGGACTGTATAGTCCATGGGGTCGCAAAGAGTCAGACACAACTGAGCGACTTTCACTAGGCACCTTACATATATTTGAGGAGACATCAACAACAAACAAAATGTTACCATGAAATATTTCCAGAGAATTCTAAATTCTGTACAGAAGAACAAACTGAGGTAGAGAATGGCTGGCAGGGTGACAGAAGAAAGCTAGTTTATTATCTGATTAAAGGCTGTCTATCCATTGTAGTAAAGTGAGAATATGTATCAAAGTATTGCTGGAGGCATCAATACTCTCCCAATAGCCATCCCAGATATGCCAAAATGTCTGAGTGGGAAGAAGAGATGACTCACTCCTGACTTCATATTCTTTTGATTTTAATTCCTCTGTAAAAACTGAATTTACTTGAACAACTTCAAAAATTACTTGCTGTTAATATAACCATTATTAATATATTTTAAATAATATTATTATTAATAGCAATGATATCAAGCACCCCAAATAACCCCAAATACTCTTTGGGATTTTTCCTTTGCAAACAGCTCCAATTCTATTCTGACCACACTCCAAATCCTGCTTTCCCCATGATGTTCCTTTTAGAACATAGCTCTGATATGATGGAAAGATTAATATAGTGTGAGGTGCATTAAATTATATTCAATTCTCCAAAGAAATTGATTTTAGTATTTGTACCAGTCACTTTAGAAAATATTTAATAAGTCATATTATTTGTATTATTCTACAAAGGGAAGAATGGAATGAGGATAATGTTATGATTATGCTTGTAGAAGTGAAAAGTGATATAATGGCCTTAAACACAGTGGAAATTAAAGTAAAATCCAGTTCATTGTATCCTTGTCACTTTAATTGTGAGACTATCTAAAACGTCTATTCCTGACCCATACTAGCATGCAACAATGTGTTAGCCATTATTATTTACTAGTATGCATGTATTAAAATGTATTTTAGATGACAGTTTTATTTTATACATGAAAAATTCTGTGTTTTAAAGATATATGTTAAATAAGTGATAATTAGAAAATAAATTACACTTGTCATAGTAACTCCCATCTCAGCATAAAACACACTTTTTTAGACAAATGTAGTTTTATCAGTCCTACATTTCTGCGGCAACTTTCTGGAATAGAAACCAAATGGAATAGTCTATTTCACCTCTGTTTCCAAAATGAGTATGAAGGGATTTGACTATTTTACAATTACCTCTAAACTCTGTCTGAATCTAATATTCCTTAGTTAACCTATCACTCCAACAGTAAAAATATTGGATGAAGCATTTTTAGAAACATCAAGATATTTCTCTCTATACCAGTGACCCAATATCACTTGTTTTATTATACATAAAAACAAAATGCAATAGAGGGATGGTATCAGGGTGACTGAGTGGAGGCTTTTATAATGGTATAAATTTGTGGAGTATCTGAACTATGTCATAGAGACAGTTTAATCCTGGATGTGAGAGAGTAATTATATTCTACTCTCTTTTTAAACATGGTTCCAAGAATAATGAGAAGAGCTCTTGCCCAAGATCAAGGACATACTTCTGATCATTCAGTGACATTATAATTAACCACTGTGCTCAGACTGATACCCCCAGATGACAAGGGGCACTTTCATTGTCAATGGTTATTGACCATTATGTGTGGTTAG
This sequence comes from Dama dama, assembly GCF_033118175.1. NCBI lineage: Eukaryota > Metazoa > Chordata > Mammalia > Artiodactyla > Cervidae > Dama > Dama dama. The sequence goes on along the minus strand of NC_083710.1, from coordinate 62,188,631 downwards.
AAGTAAAAGGTTTCATCTACAATGAGATACTGTTCCTACAATGATGCTGGTGGGAAATGGCATCTCTATGGCTAATCTTGGAAACTCCTATTGATATTATTTATGAGACAACCACTTTGAAGCTACGTAAAGGTTCTATTTATTGATATGCTCTATTATTCGGTTTCTTATATTCAAGGACTGAATTGTGCTAAGTCCTGAGATTTCAGAATAATAATATGATTACTGCACTTAGAGTATTTTAATGTTCCTATAAAGAGTAGATCAAATACACATACAGTGTGATAATGATAAAATTGAAAAGTGTACATATCTCAGTGATTATATGAAGAAATAACAGTTGGCTAGACCAAACAGGATGAAAAATTTTCAGTAACCAGATATTAGCAATGTGTCTCACAAAACAAACAGGAGTTTACATGAAAAAGTGGAAAATGGAGTGTTATCTGAAGATGAGGACAGGAGTGAAGACAATGGCCTGTTGGAGATTTCAGATAAAAGAAAAATCTTACCTTGTGGGTGAGGCCAAAGGCCGGTAAAGGGAGCCTCAGAAAGTCCCCACTAGCTGATAAAAATTTAGTAATGAGGGTGAAAGAGGAGAGAAGCTGCCTTAAAACCCAACGTTCAAAAAACTAAGATCTTGGAATCTGGTTCCATCATTTCATGGCAAATAGATGGGGAAAAAGTGGAAAGAGAGGCAGATTTTATTTTCATGGTCTTCAAAATCACTGAAGATGGTGACTGCAGCCATGAAATTAAAAGACACTTGCTCCTTGGAAGAAAAGCTATGACAAACCTAGACAGCATCACTTTGCTGACAAAGGACTGTATAGTTAAAGCTATGTTGTTTCCTGTAGTCATGTACAGATTTGAGAGTTGGACCATAGAGAAGGTTGAGCACTGAGAATCTGATGCTTTCAAATTGTGGTACTGAAGAAGAGTCTCTTAAGAGCCCCTTGGGGCACCAAAGAAATCAAATCAGTCAATCCTAAAGAAAATGAACCCTGAATATTTATTGGAAGGACTGATACTGAAGCTAAAGCTCCAATACTTTGGCCACCTGATGGGAACAACTGACTTATTAGAAAAGACCCTGATGCTGGGAAAGAATGAGGGATGCAGGAGAAGGGGGAAACAGGGATTGAGATTGCTGGATGGCATCACCACTCAATGGACATGAGTTTGAAAAAATTCTTGGAGACAGTGAAGGGCAGGGAAGCCTGGCATGCTAAGCTTCAGGGAGTCGCAAAGAGTCAGACATGACTTAGCAACAACAACAACACACAAAAGCAATTTGGTTAATATACAATGAAGCAACGATTCTGAAATGATCAGCCTATTTAATATTTACTTTCAAATATGAAACATTTATTGGATAAAAATCCTTTTCCTAAGATAGAAATGAATTCTTCAAGAATATTAACAGACAATACTGTTTTTAAACAGTAATAAACACACAATCTAACCCCATATGTTTGAAATACTCCAAAGATGAACACAAAAGCAGTCAGTAAAATGCTTAGCAATAAAAATGAAAAATGTAATGGGTCAAGACAAGACAGCAAAAAAAAAAAAAAAATGAGCTTTGGTATTGGCTACTTTAAAACAAAAGAATACATTTTCAGTCTCTTTTGGTTATACACAAACTGCATGTTTCCAGGAGAAAATTTTAGATGTCTGATGAGGATTTGGGGGTATTATTTTTATCTTTTTCTTTTGATCATTTACATTTTCTGTTTGCTCTCAGCATATTTATTATTTCTGGAAATAGTGAGATCTGAAGAGTATGCTGCAATTAGTTAGTTTGTATGGACTGTGATCTCCATAATGGGCCTCCCAGCAGTACGTTGTGTTATTTTAAACAATGTGGCTAGTATAATATGCATGATGAAAATGTTAGTCCTATTGTTTTTGCAGCCTGTGATGTTTTCAAATCTATCAACAAAATAAAAACAAAGCTTGGACTATGCCAGAGTGAATGCTTAATAATAGTGCCCATATTTTGTTTTTTCCTTCATGGACAGATTTTGTTACTAAACTCAGAACTCTCAGTTTTATAGCATCAACATACAAGACAATGAGCTACATGATTTGCATTCTGACTAAGACCACATGTGCACTGCTAAAGACAATACCTCCCCCTTTTCTTCATCCCCACACAAAAAAAGTGACAACATGGAGCATTTAAGTCTGAAAGGAAAGTGGGCTTTTTTCTTTTTTAATAAGGTCACTTCCTAAGGAATAATAATATTCTCTTCAAGTAACATTCATATCTTTAAAAACGAAAAACATTTCTTCTTTCTTGCATTAAAATTACTTATTTTAGAGAAGTGGATAAAATGTCTGGTTAAGCCTTCCCAACTTAATTTGACAATGTCTATTTTGATTTGGGAAGCATTACCCTAAAAAAAAATATATATATATATATATATATATATATATATATATATAAACACACACATATATATACACACACACATACACACAAATCAAAGATGGTCCCATCAGAAGAGTTAATGCTATGTGTCCAATAATGTCCTACTAAGCTTTGAAGTCAATCTATATAATAATCATACTATATTCAGAATTTAGGTTGTTTGTTGAAACAATAGATTTCCGGTTCTCTCACCAAACAAAAAAGATTATAACTCTGTGAGAAGATGATATGTCTTAGATATATGGATCCATGTATATCTCATAGATCCATATATAGGGAATAAACGTGTATGTATATGTATTATACCAGTAATAATTATGATAATTATAATAAAATGTTAGAATTATATTGCAATTATACTAATTATAATATAATAGACACTAATTACATACATATGTAATTCTCTTATATCACCTGTGATCATAAGTGCTCCATATCAAGTTTCTACTGATTGAGGTAACATTTTATTTATTTGTTCATTTTTAATTGAAGGATAATTGCTTTACAGTATTGCATTGGTTTTTATCAACATCTACATGAATGTTCAAGTGGGATGGGACTTGGATAAACCTATGGCTCATTCCTGCTGAGGTAGCATTTTAATTATCAGTCACACATAACTGATAAAATTACTATTTCTTCATAATTAAATACAAAAAACAAAGTTCTATTAATTAGATTTTAAACATTAATAGACCAACGTGGATATTAGGAAGTATCAAAGGTACAGTAACTGATAAGTGATTTAAGGAAAGTCCAATTTATTCTTAAAAGGGTAATTTAATGTATATATGTGGACTTTAGAAAAATGGTACAGATGGACCTATTTCCAGGGCAGGAATAGAGATGCAGACTTAGAGAAAAGATATGTGAACAGGGGCTGGGGGAAGGGAGAAAAGGACAAATTGGGAGATTAGGATCAATATATATATATACCACCATGTATAAAATACATAGCTAGCTGGAACCTGCTATAAAACATAGGAAGCTCATCCTGGTGCTCTGTGATGCCCTAGATAGGTGGGATGGGGGGTAGGAGGGAGGCCCAAGAGGGAGTGTATATGTGTGTGCATGTGTGTGTGTGTGCCTGCTAAGTCATTTCAGTCGTGTCTGACTCTACGACCCTATGAACTGTAGCCTACCAGGTTCCTCCGTCCATGTGGGTTATCCAGGTGAGAATACTGGAGTGGGTCACCATGCCCCTCTCCAGGGAATCTTCCCAACCCAGGGATCAAACCGCATCTCATACATCTCCGGTATTGGTTAGCAGATTCTTTACCACTAGTGCCAGCTGGAAGCCCTTACATATATAAACATTTAGCTGATTCAATTTGTTATACAGTAGAAACTAATACAACATTGTAAAGCAACTATTCATCTTGCTATTAAACTATGAATAATAGCAACTAAAAAAACATTTAGGTATCAAAAAAAGATGATTTTAATATTTTATATTCTAAAAACATCTACTTTTTTGATCTATAGAATTACAGAATGCAAACTGAAATTTAAAGAAAAAATAGTTCAGCATTAAGCAGATACTGAGTATTCTGAGCTAATCTGATCATCTAGATTATGCCAGAAATGCACCCTTAACATTTCAAGCAGGCAAAATGAAATGGTTTCATTATTCTGTATTTAGAGACATATTTTTTAAAAAAGTAAACAAAATTACCATAAAACTTAATGCTTGAAAATACATTGGATTTATTCATTGCCTTTCTACTAAGCATTTGGAAAACCTACAGTGATCACATGATAACTATAATACTAGCCCTAATTTAGATATTTTTCCTCAAGCTAAAAAAATATAATGTTTCACTAGGTACAATGATGATCATATCTATGTAAGCAAGATAATTGTCAAGACAAAGATTAGCAAGATGATTAGCAAAGTTACATTAATGCTATATACATATTTTTTCATATTTTAGTATACTGAAGGAGTTGCTAATACATTTCAGATATTTAATTTAACAGACCATACTCAATCAGTTGTTTCCTCACAAAAGGCATTTCTTGACGTGTTAAAATTAAGATAGTTGTCATGTGATTAATAGTGTAAAAATAAATACATCTGTGGTTGTTCATGGAACCAGTTGCCTCTCAAAGGTGGTCTATAAAATTAAAAAATAAAGAAACAACTAAACAAAAACCTTGAGAACCCTTGCTTTGTATAATAGGAATGTGAAAAAATCAAATAGTTACACATTTTTTAATCAACTCAGCTGCAGTTAAGGTGAGACATGGCACTCACACATCTCTACCAGATGCATTATGTTTCTACACACTCATGAGTAAATGTTTCACAGTCATAGTGGAATGCAATTCAGTTCTCCATAAGAAATTGCCAATAAACTCTGAAGACTACACATATCCAACAGCTACCCAACTGCTATGTCTTCAGGACGTCCCAATACCTTTGGTCAGAGGCCAAGCTTTCCAAGGTGCCCTCAGTCTGTGACTGACATTTGTGCTCAATTTGTGAGTCTTCCATGGGCAAACTGCATCTGCATCCCAGTTGGTCTGGCTGAGACTTTCTCAGAGCTGTGTTGAAGTCTGATGCTCATCTGCTTAGCTACTCAATTTGTCCTCCTTTCCTCTTTCACTGCAAACACTGACAGATTTGGATGATTTATGAAGGCTTTCCCAGCTTACTCCTGCTCTCATTTTTATATTTTTATAGATAAATTCACCATTAAACCTACTGTCCTTCTATTTCTTCTTGGTATCTGCTTTCAACACCCAGATTCTCTGATGCTTAATATTGGCCAAATTCATCAAGAATGATTATTAAATTATTTAGTACTGTAGCCTTGAATAAAATGTAGCTGTAAGCAAATTTTATACACTTGCTGAATCATTTTTTCTCAAAAATATATTGATACACTTACACCTTAGAATACTTTCATTCTACTATATTTGAAAACATACCCTTCGACATTAATTGGTTTTTAAACTAAATCTTACATAATTTTTTAAACAATAGCCAACTTTCCACAGATTTTTATGAAGCACAGAGTTCATGATACATTTGTTCTACATCCCCCCAAACCAGGGAATAGGCTGGGCAGAAATCATCCTGGAAAAAAAAATTTTAGTTAGATACTTGGAATTTCATGTCTTGAATCTAAAGTCAGTTTAGTGTAATCACCAGTACTCCACCAGCAGGAGATAACTTGAATATAGTTACAAAGTCCAGACCCTTCAACTATCACAGTTTTTGAAAATATTGGAAACATTACAGTCAAATTATAGTGAATTATTCACAATCTTGTCTCAAAATTGTATTAGTCAAGGTTCTTTAGTGTATATTGCCAAATTTAAGATTTTTGCTGATCTGATATATGAGAAATGGAATTCCAGTGTAGCTTCAATTATGTTTGCCCTGTGATACATATAAACAATAGGTAATACTTGCATAATTATAACCAGATTACAGTCAATGTCCAGGGGTTTATCATAAGTAAAAGTTTTGGTTCATTTATTTTAAAAATATAACATGTTAAGAAGTTAAAGGATAAGTATTTGACTTAATAGTATGAGATAATAAAAGTTATTTTTTTATCAAAATGCAAAAAATCAGACTGTCTTTAAAATTGACATTTAGGTTTTGAATTACCAGTGCATTTAGTAAAATCTATAGCAAATCTTTTTGGGGCAAATCTTTCAGGCTTCTTAGTGATGAGGTTTTAAAAGGTTTAGTGATTTAACTTCAGCGTTAGATTCCGTGTTCAGCATTTATTAAATATATTGAAATTGGAAAGTCTCAAGAGAGTAAGGAGAAATTCAGAAGTGTTTTTCATTAGTCAATTCCTTTATGACAAAGAAAATCAATGATCTTATAATGAAGTTTTTCAAAATGCAATTTCTGTATCCTTTGCCATGAGCAATTTATAGTGTTGTACTTTAAAATTCACGTGGAGGAGAGAGTAATACTGTCCTTTATGATTTCTGGAGCACTTTTACTTTGCCCGTTGACTTTCATAAAAAACTACTTTTCATCATTGCTCTGTTCTTAATTTGTTGAGTTCATTATTATAACAGAAATAAACATTTCTGATGTTACACTGTTTTGTGGACATTTTTCTAAGGAATTCCCTGTAGAAAACTCAGAAAATTACAACCATGTTTTATGTTTTTTTTTTTCAAATAGTGTGTATGCTAAATAACGGAGTGTAAAACTTTTGCTGAACTTTAGATATTTTAACTTTTTTTTTTTTTTTTAACCTCATTGACCGACTTGAGGATCTTATTTCTCTCACCAGGGACAAAACCCAGACCCTGACAAAACCCAGAGAAGGCGCCAAGTTCTAACCACTGGACTACCAAGGAGTTCCTAAGATTTTATCACTTCAACTTCACACTAACAAAAAATAACCTCAGCAAAATTATTGTGTTTTCTGAAAAGACCTAGATTAACTTAATACATCTTTAAATTCTGAGCTACACATATTAAACCATAATTGTTGGGGTAATATAAAAGATAGATATTCATTTTTTAATTGAAATGAGTTAAATGTCAATATCTTTGTAAGCAGTTACTGCTTCCTGAGAAGAAAAGTAAATCACTAAATATTAAAATACTCTTGGAAACCCACTCCAGTACTCTTGCCTGAAGAATCCCGTGGACAGAGGAGCCTGGTAGTCTACAGTGGGGTCACAAAGAGTTGGACATGACTGAGTGACTTCACTTCTGTCCCTCTTGCTTTCACTTATGCATAAGCACCTTTTATCTTGAGACTTTTTTTTTAGTAGTTCCCATGAATATAACAGAGAAGGCAATGGCAACCCACTCCAGTACTCTTGCCTGGGAAATCCCATGGACAGAGGAGCCTGGTAGGCTAGTCCATGGGGTCGCAAAGAGTCAGACCGACTGAGCGGCTTCACTTTCACTTTTCACTTTCATGCACTGGAGAAGGAAATGGCAACCCACTCCAGTGTTCTTGCCTGGAGAATCCCAGGGACGGGGGAGCCTGGTGGGCTGCTGTCTATGGGGTCGCACAGAGTCGGACACGACTGAAGCGGCTTAGCAGCAGCAGCAGCGTGAATATATGTCCCTGTTCCACTGGTCTTCACTTTAGCCTGAGACTTATTTTTGCCATTGGAATGTTAGTTTGTGTAGTACAAACAGAATTTAAACAAGACAAGAAATTTGTGTTGGGCTCTTGTACTTCTCCAACCTGTCTTAGGAAGAGAGTCACTGGATCAAAATGAGAGAACGGTAAAGCAAGCCTGAAACATGAAGCAGGCTACCCAGCCAATCCATAGTCTCATGATTGAGAAATGGGTTTGCTGCTTTATGCCCATGACATTTGTCATATTCTCAGTTCTACTGCAAAATTGAGTAATACACTTACATGAGAAGTCTCTCAGGTTCCCCAAACCAATCATTTTGCATAGTATTTGGGAAAAGTCTTCTTGAAAAAAATTTTTTTTTCTCTTCAGTATATCATTTTAGGAAAACTGGCAGTAGCTGCTAGAATTTTAAGAAATGTATACATACATGCATGCATATAGGTATACATGTATGTGCAGATAGGTACACACAAACACATATGTATATATGTGTGCATACATATATACAATGAAACACCAATATTTATGAGTGAGACAATATAAGAAATGAATATTTACAGCAATTATAATGAATGTGAAAAATATAAATTAATAAATTCATCAATTATCATATTACTTTAACAAAGATTCAGATGTGATGGAAGACAAGATAATTTATATATAAACACACTACTCTATTTAAAATGGATAACCAACAAGAATCTCCTGTATAGCACAGGGGATTCTATTCAATATTATGAATAAATATTCATTTTCACTCATTTTGAGGGCAACTCTCACAGTTCTATGATCCAGCTTTCAGCTAAATTCTCGATTATATGAAGGAGTAACAGCCCTGTGTTTTCCAGCCAAAGTGTAAGTTACCACCTGTTAGACTACATGCTGAGTCCCCTTGCGCATAGCCCTCATTAGCTCGACCTCATCAACTCTGATATCTCAGTGTCATCAACTGGTGGCATGAATAGCCTGGGGAGTAATGAAACTTACATTACCTTAGTTCTTCTAGAGTATTCTGAATTGATGAAAATATTTCAAGAGAGCACATCCAATTTGTCAAGATATCTATATAAAATTGAATTGTTATAATGCCTGTAAAAGCAAAATATACAAACAAGTTGGATATTGTGCTCTATTTATGCTGTGCTATAATAAACAGATCATCATATTTAGCAACTTGGGTCAAGATAGCTACTGCATTGATGCTCCATCATAAAATAAATTTTTATGCTGCGGTTTTTCAATATACTGTCATAAAATTTTACACTGTATTGTGATTTTTCTTTTAGACCTTGAATATATCACAAATGAGGAATATTGTGCCTGCATGACGTTTTAAACTGTCCAAAATCATGAATATACATTACTTGGTCAGAATATATTTGGGAATAAAACAGATATTCTTTGTTTAAAAATAAATGATGATGAGAACAGTGGGTAGATGTTTATATTAATCTTGTTATTGCATACTTTTTGAAAAGAGGATGGCAAGGCTATATTGGTAACCTCTAATATATTTCTTCAAATTTTAATGATTTACACAGCAAAAAAAACTGTAACATACTGACATACTTGTATTATCCATCCTCGTTTGACATTTACCAAGAAGAGAAGAGGTATACCTAATTAAAATAATGAGTAAAACTCATAATTTACATTTTATTTTATAGTGTATTTAGAGGTATTGGCTAATAAACCATAGACCCCAGTAAATGTCTATTTACTGACTATTAAAAATGAGGCTTACAAATGATAAGGGTCAACCTTTCACTTTCAGGAGGAAGGAGTGGCTATATTTCCCCTATTTCTCTTGCAAAGTGCAACTATAACATAAAACAAATATCAACAAATGCACATTATAGTCTTAGTATCTTGATTTTATCAATGTCAGTGTTCTGGTTATGATAATATTCTTTTATAAATTTATTACTTTTGTAAGATATTACTATTGGGAGAAATTAGGTATATGGTATCTGTATTATTTATTGTGTAAGCTTAAATACAAATAAAAAATAAGCAGTTTAATTCTCTCCATAGGTAACCTGCCAGTCTGAGGGTAGGGAGAAGACTAACTCTGGAGGGCTTCTTGTTCCAAGTTATAAAACTACCTTTGGTCATAAAGTTATGAGAAAGTTTGTTTTTCTTCTGGATAAATGCAATCAGCTAACAAAGATGGTCAATTCAACTAACAGTTGAATTTGGGATAGACTTTGTGTGTGGCAAATAGTGACGTCAAGACATTTTACTTGTGGACTAGTCATTGTTTATCTCTAGAACATGTGCAATGGATTGCATCTGCTTGGCTCTACAAAAGGGAGCGATCTCTTATTGTCTTCACAGTCTCTTACCTGATTGCCTTTAATACACATCACATTCTTGTTCAATGCTAATACAATGTCAAAACTGCTTTCTTTTTCTGACTACCTTTTCTGCTTTGGGAAAAGGTTTTCTTTTTAAAATTTACTTCCTCAAAACTTACTACTGCCTTCTACAATTCTCCAAAATTTTTTTAAAAAGTTAACTAGAAAACATCTTTTTTAATTTTGGGAAAATCCCTAAATTAATTGGAAAACAAACAAAGTTTTAAGTTTATTAATTATACAAGAAAATAATCTTGATTTTGATCAACTTTAGTAATATGTAAACTTAGGCAAGTGTGAATTTGAATTTGAAAAGTAATTTTCTAGGCTTTTCACCTAACACCCTTAGTTTTTTATTATTGATTTACTCCTGCTCTCTGATGTCTGTTGAAAAGTAAGGAGAATAGAGAATACAAAGGTGCATGCTGATGATACATGTTTCTTACTAGTTATGAAAGAAGTATGATTATTTTAAATAAAGCCAACATTTCAAAGAAGTTGTTAGTTTATATTTTCCTATCTATTCTCACTATTCAAGTGTATATTTAGTTTGTTAAAAAAGAGTAAATGTAAAACCGATATGTTGACAGACATGACTTAGAAAGCACAGTTTTTTTTTTTTTAACAATTTCTTTTTCCTAATTACAATTTTTAAAACTTAGATAATCTTTTCATTCCAATTGACTCAATATCTGCTGAGTTTGTCATGTTAAAACATGACCAACAGGGATAAAATTACATGTGCTAGACCTGCTATCATAGAGCTGCTGAAAATCTTCCAACACTTCTTTATCTTGAGAATTCTTCTTATGTGGTCTAACTAAAACGAAAAGATTTCATATTTTAAACCATTGCTAATTTGATTTTCTGTATCAAAATCTGTATTTACTGATATATCCTTCATATGAAGGATATCTGTTGCCTGCCACACCACACCAGTAAACAAAGCATATTTCAGCCCCCAGCTACTGCAACCACCCCTAACAGCATACCCTGAGGGGACTCAGAATGGAAAAGATCGGGGTATTGGCCCTGGATAGCTGAGGTGCATAACAAAGGAATAATTTCCACAAGCCCAGACTCTAGTATCTTCCCAAACACAGAGAAGTAATTCATTAACTTGAGATGCCTGTTTTTTTTTAGTTCAGTTCAGTTGCTCAGTTGTGTCTGACTCTTTGCCACCCCATAGACTGCAGCATGCCAGGCTTCCCTGTTCATCACCAACTCCTCAAGTTTGCTCAAACTCATGTCCATTGAGTTGGTGATGCCAACCAACTATCTCATCGTCTGTGATGAGATATACATCACATGGCTTTCTTTAATTAGGGGTAATCTTTTGATGTTCCAACTACCTGGTCTTTGGTGCAAAGGTTCCTATGAAACATGTCATTCTTGCCTCTCTCTTCTAGTTGTGGTAGAAGTATAGGACTGTCATGAATAACAGTTCATGATTATGTCACTGGAGCTTGAGATAATCTCAGGAAGTTGCTTCTAATTGTATCAATACTTCCTGTGGGAGGATCTCTCTAGCCATGATGAACCTATCTGAACAGGATGCAGAGAGAAATTTCTCTTTATAGCAAGATGCTATTTTAAGCAGGCCAGTGCCTAGAAATGTAGAAATGGAAGCCATTTGTTTATCTTAAAATTTTAAAAACCATGGGACCCCAATTGCTGGTTTGGTGATTTAACTAATCATTAACACCTATCAAAATCCAAAATAACTGATTGTGTCTTTAACTCCTGAGCACTTCATTGGGTAGTAACCAACACAAGAGATTTCTTACAATTCATAATCCTTTAAACTGGGGCCCATCCTTATGGTTTATGTAAGTGGCCAACAGTCCTTAGTGCTCTGTCCTCCCTTGTGCTTCTAATCTTTCAAGACCCCCATTCTTGTCTTGAGTAGCTTTAAAGTAAAGCTAACCTTCCTTATGAGACAAAGATGCATCCCACTGACTTACAATGTACCATAGAGTTTATATTTATTGCTTCCTTCAGGGAGAAAGCAAGGTGTTTCATCTGTATTCTCAAGTGACAAAATATTTATCACCCTGAAAATGTTTGGGTCTCTACTTTAGATTCTTAAGAGTAGCTGTCACACAGACCTCTCCAACTTAAAACAGATTACGAAGTTTTTAATCACTCAACAATACACATAGTTCTCTGTACGCTAGCTGTTCTGACACCCTAGCTATAAAAAGTAATGAAATATTAAAACAAAATTATGTGCTTTTGTCTTTTTTGCTTCAGATGGATCAATGTAAATGTATTTTTTTTTCTTATGCTTGTTTGAACTCACTGAAGGTTCTTAGACATAGCCTCAGAAATTAGCATTTTGACATTTTACTCTACTGAATGTCTAGAACTCCACATTTGGTAGGCCTGCAGCCCAAATTCCCAAGCATAACTGACTGCTAGTTTAACCAGCTGCTTTGCAATAATTGCAACTTCTCAGAAAGGGATAGTGTAACTCCTATAATATACCATAATTTAATTTATCCAATGCTACAAATTATAGCATAGCAATAAAAAATCTCAATCCTAATAGAAAGTTTTATATCTGTTGGGCTTCTGATGACAGCATGTAACCACCTAATTTTTAAATGGGAAATATATTAGCTATTTGACAAGAAACACGTGGGTAGAACCTAAACAAGGACACTAGGGTTCTCTGCACTTTATCTATTTCTCTTTGTTGTTTGTTCTCTTGTTTGTCTATTTCTCTTTTTGCTTCTCTCTGCAGGTTGCTTTCACTCTATTATGATGTAAACTATTCATTTGTCAATAAAACTGTAAAATTCTTATTATTACAATTTTAAAACCAAGAGAGAGATATATTTCCATCTTCAACTCGTTAAACATCAGAATATGCTTTTTTTGGCTTTGACTGAATCATGCTCACACTGATTGAATTATATCCATCATTCAAATGGAGCTGGATGGGCTTCCCTAGTGGCTCAAATGGTAAAGAATCTGCCTGCTATGCAGGAGACCAGGGCTTGATCCCTGGGCTGAGAAGACCCCCTAGAGAAGAGAGTGGCTACGCATTCCAGTATTCTTGCCTGGAGAATTCCACGGACAGAGGAGCCTGGCAGGCTACAGTCTGTAGGGTTGCAAAGAGTCAGACATGACTGGGAGATTAATACTTTCACTTTTTTCTGTGTTCAAAGGGACATGATTGTCCCCTTTCCTAAGACACAGGAATCAATAAAACACAACAAACTGTGTCACCAGGTCATTGAATGGATAATAAATTTTTCCAAAAGCAGTGATTAAAACATTAGGTGAATCAAAACAGTGTGTGCTCAATCGCTCAGTCGTACCCACCTCTTGGCCACCCCATGGACTGTGGCCCACCAGACTCCTCTGTCCATGGGATTTTTCAGGCCAGAATACTGGAGTGGGCTGCCATTTCCTCTTCCAGGAGATCTTCCTTACCCAGGGATCAAATCCACATCTCATGCATGGATAGGCAGATTCTTTACCACTGAGCTCCCTGGGAAGCCCATCAAAATAGTACAGTACATAAGGCAAAAATAAATATGCAAGCATACATGCATGCAGAAATACATACAGAAATAATATTGGTTTTCAGTTATCTTTCAGTAATCTAATAAGATGCTATTTCTGAATATACCACCTGGACCCTGTTGTCATTCTTGATGAAACTTTAAGATTTATTAGCATATCAGGTCATAAAACACACTTGAAACACAGGGAGTATGCTGTTACTCTTCTTTTCTCAAGATTCCCGAACTACCCACATCAGCTCATTGTGTGTGCTTAAACACACACAGACCCCTCCTTTTGACATAATTTGTCCCTGAGAGCTATATTTTAAGAGCTTTACAAGTATCACTTTAAACATGCTATGAGTACAGAAAGCAACTGGTGACAGAAATAACGTTTTCATTGCTTCTTGTAAAAATAAATGGGGTTTTAAAAAAAAAAAAAGTAATGTTACTAAAAATGATACAGCAATCAAGAATGTATGTCTGTCTCTCTGAAAGAAATTGTTCTTCTGGCTTCCCTGTATAAAATCCATATTTTAATAAGCAGAAACCTCTAACTGACAAAATAAAAGGAAGAATGTGTATTTGCTTTGTATGTATTTTAAAAGATGAATTCAGGTTAATTAATCAGTAGCTGATACTTAGTAATATACATTTCGTGAATAATGTATAGCATGAAAAATAAAGTTTATGCATCTAACCCTACATGGGAGTCATACTGATTTATACAGTTACATAGTCTTTATGATCCACCTGCAATGCAGGATTGATGTGATGTTAGTTTGATCCCTGGGTCAGGAAGATCCCCTGGCAACTCAGTCCAAAATTCTTGCCTGGAAAATTCTATGGACAGAGGAGCCTGGCAGGCTACAGTTTATGGGGTCACAAAGAGTCAGACCTGACTGAGTGACAGGCGTACACACAAATACAGCTGGGATTGTGCATCAGGGTTGTGCAAATAGCTACATCTTACATGGAAACGGGAACATTTGATGCTGTATCATAAAACTAACAGTTTCTAAAAGAGGTATCAAGCCCATATTATTTATGATGAATGGCCAAATGAGGTAAAAATTATCATTAAGATATTTCAACCATTCTCTTAGCAAAGACAAATTATATCAAATTCAGAAACAGAAATGGAAACATTAGGAAGATCATCTTTGAAGTCTCTGTGACATTTTCTGTGCAAAAGAAAAAGATAAATAAAGAAACCTAAGCCAGTACATATTCAGACAGAACCCTTAAATCTATTCATGCATTGTTTAGGAAAAGAGCTTTGTGGTTTATGCAATAACACAATTTAATTCCAACAGAGAGACTGATGGGGTTTGTTTGATTAAAGATTTGCATAAACAAAGTGGTCACCAAAAAGGGCAAAAGGCCATGCATATCTGTAGGTACAATTCCTACATGGATGGACAGACTCTTTTTTAGTTGATTTAAGAAAGATTTTTTGCATTATACTGAAAAGCATAAACATTGTATACATTTTCCACTTCTTTACTCTTCTCATCAATATAAATCACATATATAATCAAAGTTTGAGATGATAGCAAAAACAATTTGAAAGTGTTTATAACATTTGGTAAAAAGATGAGTGTGAGGAACTGGAGAGTGAACCTAAGGTCAATAAATACAGCATCTCTGTGAAATGTGTACAAAAGCAAACATTTGAACCCACAGACATATGGAAACATATGATTTTTTTTCTTTCTTTTAGAATCTTCATTAATTGCACAGTGAATATCAACTGATTCCTTGATGAAATTGTACAATAAGTTGAAATAAAAACTTCAGCTGCATTAGGTTGTATTGCATTAGTGCCTATGATATAAATGACAAATCTATAAAAAGTTTATTTTACATTGATACCATTTCTATTATATAACTCTGCCTTGTCACAGATGACTAAATATTCTAAAATATAATCATATGTTTATGTCAGTAATTGGGCTTCCCTGGTGGCTCAGATGGTAAAGAATCTGCCTGCAATGCAGGAGAGCTGAGTTTGATCCTTGGATTGGGAAGATTCCTTGGAGAAGGGAATGGCTACCCACTCTAGTATTCTTGCCTGGAAAATTCCATGGACAGAGGAGCCTAGTGGGCTACAGTTCATGGGGTTTCAAAGAGTAGTACACAACTGAATGACTAACACTTTCACATTTTTCTATTCTAATAATAAAAATCCAAAATATGCCTCTAGTATACAAGCCAAATAAATTAAAATTCTAAATTGTAAAAACATAAATTGCCATATTTTTAATCTTCATAACAAAATAATTTCAAAAAGAAATAAAATATGATAAAATGCACATATATATTCATATATAGATAATCATATATCAGCATGTGTGTGCAATGCTATAAAAATGAAAGTGGAATATAAAGATAATGTATATACATATTCTAACTCTTGTGATCAGTTTTGTCCAACTCTGCAATCTCATAGACTGTAGCCTGCCAGGCACCTCTGTCCATGGTATTGTCCAGGCAAGAATACTGGAATAGGTTGCTATTTCCTCCTCCAAGGGATCTTCCCAACCCAGGGATCAAACTCATGTCTCCTGTGTCTCCTGCATTGACAGGCAGATCCTTTACCTCTGAGTCATCTGGGAAGACTATTCTAATTCTTAGAGCTCCATAATTTATATTTATTGATAACTCTCCTTGCTAGACAAAAGCCCCCTTTTCTCTGAGCATTCGATTGTTATCTCCAGAACTAGCACTCAATGTTTAAGACCTCTTTATTAAAGTTACTTTTTAGTTAACTTTATAAGAATATCTTATATTGATATCAAAAATAGCTCTCAAGATGGACGGTGAAAATATGTACTCATCTAAAACTTAAAAGTCCCTGAGTCAGCATTAAAACTACACAGATAGAATTAAGTTAAGGACCTTGAAATGGGGAAATTATTTTGAATGACTTCAAGGCTTTGGAGGTGGCAGAAGGGAACCATGGACAGGGAAATGTGTATCTTCTAGAAGTTGGAAGAGCAAGGGAATAAATCTTGCCCTAGAACTTCAAGAAGAAAGTTCAGCCATGTGGACCCCTTGATTTTAGTCTAGAAATCTGTCAGATTCCTGATATCCAGAGCTGTAAGATAATACAGTTATGTTATTTTAAACCACTAAATTATAGTAAGTTGTGGCAATGATAGAAAATCAATATGCCACCAGTCTTGGGTCACTGTGCAAACAAATCCTTATTATTTGCTTTATACTCTAGTTCATCACTTGTATCTACTACGTACGCAACCAAGGTTATAATATTAATACATTATTAGTGCATGGGTTACATACACAAAACAAAGAACTTGAAAAGAACTTACCAAGAACTTTAAGATAGAAACATTTTCATAAGTCACTCCATTATCTTTAACTATCTCTGAATATCAATGTGCCAACTCCATGCAACCACATTCCCTAATGCTAAATTCAGCTCAGTATCACTACCCAACTCAGCAACCTCAGTAATCTCTGAATTCCACATTCATGATTTCATATTTTTCAGTTTTCAAATATGACAATAATAATTTTGTAAAAATGATCTATGCAATGCCAGGAAATAAAAAACAGTACACTGAACCTTTTAAATCCAAAACTTGTTTCATATTTTTCTGGCTGTTCCAGTTTACCACTCATCTCTGCGTTGTATGAAAGAAAAAAAAATGCTTAGTTCTCACTTCAAGATTTCTGTTCTTGGTTTAGTGCTTTTATAGAAAGCACTCGTGTGTCTGTTCAAACCCTGGAATATCCCTATAACTAACAATACTAACAATAAATCATAGTGACGCAGTATAAAGGAGGCTTACATAAATAGACATTTCTCTCTCAGTTCAGTTCAGTTCAGTTGCTCAGTCATGTCTGACTCTTTGTAACCTCATGAACCACAGCACGCCAGGCCTCCCTGTCCATCACCAACTCCTGGAGCCTACCCAAACCCATGTCCATTGAGTCGGTGATGCCATCCAACCATCCCATCCTCTGTCATTCCCTTCTCTTCCTGCCCTCAATCTTTCTCAGCATCAGGGTCTTTTAAAATGAGTCAGCTCTTTGCATCAGGTGGCCAAAGTATTGGAGTTTCAGCTTCAGCATCAGTCCTTTCAATGAACACCCAGGACTGATCTCCTTTAAGATGGACTCATTGGATCTCCTTGCAATCTAAGGGACTTTCAAGAGTCTTCTCCAACTCCACAGTTCAAAAGCATCAATTCTGCGCTCAGCTTTCTTTATAGTCCAACTCTCACATCCATACATAACTACATTCTCTACTTCACATAAAAATCCATAAGTAGAAAATCCAGAGGTTGTGTTTTATCCTGTCCTACAAGTCCTCAGTAATGTAGATTCTTTCAAGATTGTCCTACAAATCCTGGGATACGGTTTTAGTTAGCCTGGCCCACAACAGTGGAACAGGATCCTGTGAGATCTACATTGCAGGTAATAGAATTGAATAAGGAGTAAAGAATAAGAAACAAAACTTGTGCAGAAATTCCCATGTGGCACTCTACTTATATCCCATTATACAGAATCCATGCCTAGTTGAATGAGATATGGAAATTATATCTCTATGTACAGCTAGAGACTGGAATTTTCACTACCATGGGAAAAGGGAGGAACAGATACTGGAGGAGGCTAAAGTATTGACATACTATGCATAGAGAAAGATAGATGATAGATAGATACGTTGCTTGACAGACAATCACAATTATTCTCATCAAAATCTTTTATGAGATAAGAAATCTCCACACTGTTTTCCATAGTGGCTGTACTAGTTTGCATCCCCACCAACAGTGTAAGAGGGTTCCCTTTTCTCCACACCCTCTCCAGCATTTATTGCTTGTAGACTTTTGGATAGCAGCCATCCTGACTGGCGTGTAATGGTACCTCATTGTGGTTTTGATTTGCATTTCTCTAATAATGAGTGATGTTGAGCATCTTTTCATGTGTTTGTTAGCCATCTGTATGTCTTCTTTGGAGAAATGTCTGTTTAGTTCTTTGGCCCATTTTTTGATTGGGTCATTTATTTTTCTGGAATTGAGCTGCAGGAGTTGCTTGTATATTTTTGAGATTAATCCTTTGTCTGTTTCTTCATTTGCTATTATTTTCTCCCAATCTGAGGGCTGTCTTTTCACCTTACTTATAGTTTCCTTTGTAGTGCAAAAGCTTTTAAGTTTCATTAGGTCCCATTTGTTTAGTTTTGCTTTTATTTCCAATATTCTGGGAGGTGGGTCATAGAGGATCTTGCTTTGATTTATGTCGGAGAGTGTTTTGCCTATGTTCTCCTCTAGGAGTTTTACTGCCATATGACCCAGCAATCCCACTTCTGGGCATACACACTGAGGAAACCAGATCTGAAAGAGACACGTGCACCCCAGTGTTCATCGCAGCACTGTTTATAATAGCCAGGACATGGAAGCAACCTAGATGCCCATCAGCAGATGAATGGATAAGGAAGCTGTGGTAAATATACATCATGGAATATTACTCAGCCGTTAAAAAGAATTCATTTGAATCAGTCCTAATGAGATGGATGAAACTGGAGCCCCTTATACAGAGTGAAGTAAGCCAGAAAGATAAAGAACATTACAGCATACTAACACATATATATGGAATTTAGAAAGATGGTAACGACAACCCTATATGCAAAACAGAAAAAGAGACACAGAAATACAGAACAGACTTTTGAACTCTGTGGGAGAAGGTGAGGTTGGGATGTTTTGTAAGAACAGCATGTATATTATCTATGGTGAAACAGGTCACCAGCCCAGGTGGGATGCATGAGACAAGTGCTCGGGCCTGGTGCACTGGGAAGACCCAGAGGAATCGGGTGGAGAGGGAGGTGGGAGGGGGGATCGGGATGGGGAATATGTGTAAATCTATGGCTGATTCATATCAATGTATGACAAAACCCACTGAAATGTTGTGAAGTAATTAGCCTCCAACTAATAAAAAAAAAAATCTTTTATGAGATAAAATGTTATTGTCTCTATTTTATCAATGAGAATACACAAGTATACAAAGGTTGACATATTGAAGATCAGTTCAGTTCAGTTCAGTCATTCAGTCATGTCCAACTCTTTGCAACCCCATGGACTGCAGCATGCCAGGCCTCCCTGTCCATTGCCAGCTCCTGGAGCTTACTCAAACTCATGTCCATCAAGTCAGTGATGCCATCCAACCATCTCATCCTTGTCGTCCCCTTCTCCTCCTGCCCCCAATCCCTCCCAGCATCAGGGTCTTTTCAAATGAGTCAGTTCTTCACATCAGGTGGCCAAAGTATTGAGCTTCAGCTTCAACATCAGTCCTTCCAACGAATATTCAGGACTGATTTCCTTTAGGATGGACTGGTTGGATCCCCTTGCAGTCCAAGAGACTCTCAAGAGTCTTCTCCAACACCACAGTTCAAAAGCATCAATACTTCAGTGCTCAGCTTTCTTTATAGTACAACTCTCACATCCATACACAGCTACTGGAAAAACCATAGCTTTGACTAGATGGACCTTTGTTGGCAAAGTAATGTCTCTGGATCACAGAAGACTGTGCAAATGTTTCTAGGATACCAGAGTCTAATAATAGTGCATTATTCTGCAGCCTAAGTTGCTTCATAATAATTGTTTCCATTAACTGATTATCTTCTATGTGTCAGCTACTCCATTAGACACTTTTTATATAAACTCAAGAAAACACTGTAAGTTAAGTAGTTTGCCCAAGATGGCACGGTTATTCAACAGGAGAAATCTTTTCAGATTTCATAATTCATCTATTTTTCTATATTTGATACATAGTATGTCATAATGGCAAACAAAATTTTCCTTTGTAGAATATATAATTTAATTATATTCAACATGTTATTTAAAGAATAAAATTATATATCAGTAAGTGAAAATTTGTTAAAATAACAATCATCTTGACAATGTTTATAGCAAATTTGATAAAATCCATTTGCAGCACTTTTTTTTTTTTTACTTTTGAACAGAATTCAATGCAAAGTTTGTATAAATGGAAAAGTATATTGTACATGAAAACTATAGATCCATAAACTAGCAGAGATGAACTGTCACATTACAGCCAAAGAAGAATCAACACTACTAAAGTCTTCTAGAAAATGATTGTGTGCATCTGTAGGCAGTTTATCTTTATGCCAAATTTCTCAACTCCTTTTGTTTACTAAGAGCACATTAGAAAATTAAACATCTTGAGAATTGGATGCCAGAGTTTGTGACATAGAGCAGCACTTGACATTCTTCTGGTTTCACAAAGAAACTGGTTATCTGCAACTTAGTAAATGCAATGGCATGAAATCATATTCTACTGTTTATTCAAAAATTTTGCTGTCAACTTTAAAAACATAATTTGAAGCCAGAAGCTTGCTATTAATATTTCAGGGTGTTCATAAGTAGTGAAGAGCAAGTGGAAATGATGACATTGAAGATCATTCTTTTTTTTTTTTTGCAGTCTTTCCTAATAACATTTACTTCTTCCTATTTGATGATGATTTGAAATTAAGTTGGTAATGATAATGTCAGGAAAACAGTTTATTGTCATCTATTCCTTCTTTGATTCATCACAAGTCCATTAGGAACTTTTTCTATGTTTCAACTATTAGGGGAAAAAAATTTCTTGTTGAGGTGACATAGAAGCTATAAATGGAGTTACAAAGCAGGTGCTGGGACTGGATGAAACAGCCCATAGAAAATGCATGGATGGCAATTCTTAAATTTGGTTGCATGTCAGTCTTCTGGAGCTTTTCAACTACACTTCCTGAAGCTACATTCAAGGGTTAGTAAATAAACCATCTCTCAGAAGGAGGGTCAAGCAAGTTATTTGAATCATTTTAGAGAAGATAACATTTTCAGCAAATGTTAAGCTTTACTGAGAAAAGAAAAACAAACAAACAAAAAAAGAAATTAGTACTCTTCTCTTGTTCTGTTGTGTCTGAATCTTTGTGACCCCATGAACTGCAGCACACCAGGTTTCCCTGTCCTTCCCTATCTCCTAGAGTTTAGTCAAATTCATGTCCATTGCAAAACGTCAGTACTTAAGTGGGTGACTAAATAATCAGTACTTAAGTGGGTGATTGAATATAGTGAAACCACCAGACGGGGAACAGCAATCAATTGGGATGAAAAGTATGTGGACAAATGGAATCCCATAAAAATAAGAATGTCAAATATTTCAGGAATGAGAGGGGTAAAAATATTATATTTTGCAGAGAGTCCAAGAATTGTGAGAATTACTCACAGGCTAAAGGATTTGTAATCTCTGAAATAATAGATGGTATGTTTCAATGCAGTCATTGGGGTGAAATTCTGGACTGAGGAAAAAATAAGGAATGGAAAGCATGTAAGAAGTTCACTAGTGTAGATTTTATCATGATATAGTTTTATGGGTATAAAAGGGAATCTCATGTTAAATACACAACTGCTGCTGCTGCTAAGTCGCTTCAGTCGTGTCCGACTCTGTGCGACCCCATAGACGGCAGCCCACCAGGTCCCCCTGTCCCTGGGATTCTCCAGGCAAGAACAGTGGAGTGGGTTGCCATTTCCTTCTCCAATGCATGAAAGTGAAAAGGGAAAATGAAGTCGCTCAGTCGTGTCCGACTCCTAGCGACCCCATGGACTACAGCCTACCAGGCTCCTCCATCCATGGGATTTTCCAGGCAAGAGTACTGGAGTGGGGTTCCATTGCCTTCTCCGAAGTACACAACAGACGGCCTCAATTTTTTTCTATGAAATTTTAAGGAAGGCAACGTGCTGAATAAGATTTAAATATAATCTGATGACTATTTCACAGAATTACTGACAATGACAAAGCATAGTAAAAAAGACAGAAATAATAGTAATATTGCACAGTTCAGTTCAGTTTTATTGCTCCGTTGTGTCCAACTCTTTGCGACCCCATGAATCGCAGCACGCCAGGCCTCCCTGTCTACCACCAACTCCCGGAGTTTACTCAAATTCATGTCCATCGAGTCCGTGATGCCATCCAGCCATCTCATCCTCTGTCGTCCCCTTCTCCTCCTGCCCCCAATCCCTCCCAGCATCAGGGTCTTTTCCAACGAGTCAACACTTTGTATCAGGTGGCCAAAGTACTGGAGTTTCAGCTTCAGCATCAGTCCTTCCAATGAACACCCAGGATTGATTTCCTTTAAGATTGACTGGTTGGATCTCCTTGCAGTCCAAGGGACTCTCAAGAGTCTTCTCCAACGCCACAGTTCAAAAGCATCAATTTGGTGCTCAGCCTTCTTCACAGTCCAACACTCACATCCATACATGACTACTGGAAAAATCATAGCCTTGACTAGACAGACCTTTTCTGGCAAAGTAATGTCTCTGCTTTTTAATATGCTATCTAGGTTGGTCATAACTTTCCTTCCAAGGAGTAAGCGCCTTTTAATTTCATGGTTGCAATCAGCATCTGCAGTGATTTTGGAGCCCCCCAAAATAAAGCCTGACACTGTTTCCACTGTCTCCCCATCTATTTCCCATGAAGTGATGGGACCAGACGCCAAGATCTTAGTTTTCTGAATGTTGAGCTTTAAGCCAACTTTTTCACTCTCCTCTTTCACTTTCATCAAGAGGCTCTTTAGTTCTTCTTCACTTTCTACCATAAGTGTGGTGTCATCTGCATATCTGAGGTTATTGATATTTCTCCCGGCAATCTTGACTCCAGCTAGTGCTTCTTCCAGCCCAGCGTTTCTCATGATGTACTCTGCATATCAGTTAAATAAGCAGGGTGACAATATACAGCCTTGATGTACTCCTTTTCCTATTTGGAACCAGTCTGTTGTTCCATGTCCAGTTCTAACTGTTGCTTCCTGACCTGCATACAGGTTTCTCAAGAGGCAGGTCAGGTGGTCTGGTATTCCCATCTCTTTCAGAATTTTCCACAGTTTTTGTGATCCACACAGTCAAAGGCTTTGGCATAGTCAATAAAGCAGAAATAGATGTTTTTCTGGAACTCTCTTACTTTTTTGATGATCCATCGGATGTTGGCAATTTGATCTCTGTTTCCTCTGCCTTTTCTAAAACCAGCTTGAACATCTGGAAGTTCTCAGTTCACGTATTGCTGAAGCTTGGCTTGGAGAATTTTGAACATTACTTTAGTAGTGTGTGAGATGAGTGCAATTGTGTGGTAGTTTGAGCATTCTTTGGGATTGCCTTTCTTTGAGATTGGAATGAAAACTGACCTCCAGTCTTGTGACCTCTGCTGAGTTCTCCAAATTTGCTGGCATATTGAGTGCAGCACTTTCACAGCATCATCTTTCAGGATTTGAAATAGCTCAACAGCAATTCCATCTCCTCCACTAGCTTTGTTCGTAGTGATGCTTTCTAAGGCCCACTTGGTTTCACATTCCAGGATATCTGGCTCTAGGTGAGTGATCACACCATCGTGATGATCTGGGTTGTGAAGATCTTTTGTGTGTGTGTGTGTGTGAAGATCTTTTTTGTACAGTTCTTCTGTATATTCTTGCCACCTCTTCTTAATATTTTCTCCTTCTGTTAGGTCCATATTTTTTCTGTCCTTTATCGAGCCCATCTTTGCATGAAATGTTCCCTTGGTATCTCTAATTTTCTTGAAGAGAACTCTAGTCTTTCCCATTCTGTTGTTTTCCTCTATTTCTTGCATTGATTGCTGAGGAAGACTTTCTTATCTCTCCTTGATATTCTTTGGAACTCTGCATTCAAATGGGAATATGTTTTCTTTTCTCCTTTGCTTTTCACTTCCCTTCTTTTCACAACTATTTGTAAGGCCTCCTCAGACAACCATTTTGCCTTTTTGCATTTCTTTTCCATGGGGGTGTCTTGATCCCTGTCTCCTGTGCAATGTCATGAACCTCCATCCATAGTTCATCAGGCTCTCTGTCTATCAGATCTAGTCCCTTAAATCTATTTCTCATTTCCACTGTATAGTCATAAGGGATTTGATTTAGGTCATACCTGAATGGTCTAGTGGTTTTCCCTCCTTTCTTCAATTTAAGTCTGAATTTGGCAATAAGGAGTTCATGATCTGAGCCACAGTCAGCTTCCTGTCTTGTTTTTGCTGACTGTATAGAGCTTCTCCATCTTTGGCTGCAAAGATTATAATCAATCTGACTTCAGTGTTGACTATCTGCTGATGTCCATGTGTGGAGACTTCTCTTGTGTTGTTGGAAGAAGCTGTTTGCTATGACCAGTGTGTTCCCTTAGCAAAACTCTATTAGCCTTTGCCCTGCTTCATTCTGTACTCCAAGGCCAAATATGCCTGTTACTCCAGGTGTTTCTTGACTTCCTACTTTTGCATTCCAGTCCCCTATAATGAAAAGGACATCTTTTTTGGGTGTTAGTTCTAAAATGTCTTGTAGGTCTTCATAGAACAGTTCAGATTCTTTAGCATTACTGTTTGGGGCATTGGCTTGGATTTCTGTGATATTGAATGGTTTGCCTTGGAAATGAACAGAGATCATTCTGTCGTTTTTGAGATTGCATCCAAGTACTGCATTTCGGACTCTTTTGTTGACCATGATGGCTACTCCATTTCTTCTAAGGGATTCCTGCCCACAGTAGTAGATATAATGGTTTTCTGAGTTAAATTCACCCATTCCAGTCCATTTTAGTTCTCTGATTCCTAAAATGTCAACGTTCACTCTTGCCATCTCTTGTTTGATCACTTCCAGTTTGCCTTGATTCCTGGACCTAACATTCCAGGTTCCTATGCAATATTGCTCTTTACAGCATCGAACCTTGCTTCTATCACCAGTCCCATCCACAACTAGGTATTGTTTTTGCTTTGGTTCCATCCCTTCATTCTTTCTGGAGTTATTTCTCCACTGATCTCCAGTAGCATATTGGGCACGTACCGACCTGGGGAGTTCCTCTTTCAGTATCCTTTCATTTTGTATTCTCATACTGTTCATGGGGTTCTCAAGGCAAGAATAATGAAGTGGCTTACCATTCCCTTCTCCAGTGGACCACATTCTGTCAGAGTTCTCCACCATGACCCGTCCATCTTGGGTGGCCCCATGCAGAATGGTCCAGTTTCATTGAGTTAGACAAGACTGTGGTCCTGTGATCAGATTGGCTAGTTTTCTGTGATTGTGGTTTTAGTGTGTCTGCCCTCTGATGCCCTCTCACAACACCTACCGTCTTACTTGGGTTTCTCTTACCTTGGACGGGGGGTATCTCTTCACGGCTGCTCCAGCAAATCGCAGCCGCTGCTCCTTTCTTGGATGATTAAGTAATATTGCTAGTATTTACTAAAAATATTTTATATAAGATGTAAGATATTATATGGGGCTTGCCAGGTAGCTCAAATGGTAAAGAACCTGCCTGCAATGTGGGAGACCCACATTTGATCCCTGGATTGGGAAGATCCCTTGGAGAAGGTCACGGTAACCCACTGCAGTATTCTTGCCTGGAAAATTCCATGGACAGAGGAGACCAGTGGGCTATAGTCCATGGAGTTGAAAAGAGTCTGAAACTACTGAGCAACTAGCTCACACACACACACACACACACACACACAGACACACACAGGAAATTATATGTGTGATATCATTTGATTATTACGTACCCTGCTAAGTTATGTAAAGATTTGTCTAAGAGAATATAACTAAAAAGTGGTACCACAATTCAAACCGATGTCTGTTTTACCCAATTACCTTTGGTTTTGAACATTACTTTAGATCCATTTTTCACAACTTAAGTAAAAGATTGGTTTCATACAACTCTGAAATAATATGGAATATTATTTAGCCATTCAAAAGAGGGAAGTCCTACCATTTGCAGCAATACTGATGAACTTTGAAGGTACTGGGGCTTCCCTGATGGCTTAGACAGTAAAGAATCTGCCTGCAATGCAGGAGACCCCGGTTCAATCCCTGGGTCAGGAAGATCCCTTGGAGAAGGGAATGGCGACCCACTTCACTATTTTTGCCTGGAGAATTACATGGACAGAAAAGCATGACAGACTAGCACATGAGGTTGCAACGAGTCAGATACTACTGAATGATCAACACTTGAAGGTATTATGCTTAAGTGAAAAAAAGTCAGAGACAGACAAATGTTGTATGACCTAACTTGTACACAGTACCTTAAAAAAAAAAATCAAAAGTCACACATAACAAAACACAAGTTCACAGAAAATGAGATCAATCTTGTAGTTATCAGAGGCAGAGGTGGGGTGGGGTATTAGAAGAATGTGGTCAAAAGGTACAAAATTTGTTATACACAAGTCCTAAGGGATGTAAAATATGACAATGTCATATGACATTTATATGTCAATTTATATTTATATTTATATATCTGGAAAAGCAGATAGCTTTAAATAAGTTTTAGTGTGCTTGTAGGAATAGAGATCATTGAATATAAAAAGTACAATTAATAAAATAACTAAATGTTAGCTTTTAGGATTTCCCTTCAATCTTGAAAAACAGTCTTTCTTTATTTAATTTGCCTTTTTATTTTTTGGCTGTGCCACAAGGCTTGTGGGATCCTTGTTTCCTGACCAGGGATTGAACCTGTGTCCCCTGCATTGCAAGCAAGGAGTCTTAATCATTGGATCACCAGGGAAGGCCCTTAAGAAGCAGTTTTAAAATTGAATTTCTCTGATCCATTGTTCTTTCCCTATTATTTTAATAATAAACTGAAGTTGATAAAATATTTGCCAAATGTTGTTCATCTTTTCACTTAAATCTTAGTCTGCCAATGTCGATTGACAAATCATAAACTGAATTAGACATCACATCCCAGTGAATCTGTATCTAGATCTAGAAACTGAATGTTGCTGTGCTGATTGATCTCAGTTAAAACCTGGGTCCCAAATTTCAAAAGGACACTCAACAATGCCTGAAACTATTTCTTTAATTCCTGTGTATGTTCACTTTCCCTCTTTAAATTAACCATTTTCTTATTTATTCTGCCTCCTAGAGTGTCCCACTTGCTCACCAAGGAACTTGCATGTGGATTGGATTCTTCTCTTCTTTCTCTCAATAAGTTAATGTCCATCTTCCTCTCTACCAATATACTTAGTTCCTACCCTTCTCTTACTCTGGATAATGTGAGCCTGCCCTTGTCAATAACCAAACTCTCCACACATGCTCTGGATCCACATCTTTCTCACCAAATTATCTTTATAATTTTGATTCTATAATTATCCTTCTCCCTAGCATCATTAATTATCCTCTTCCTCTGTGGATCATTTTCCTAAGTGTGCAAACATAGTCCTCTATTGCATCTTTTAAAGAAGAAAACTTCTCTGGACTCTGAAACTTCTCTAGTTAGATACTATATTTTTCCGTTTCATAACAAAACTACTGGAAATAACTGTTTTTAAGTTTTTGTTCTCAAAACATCATCTCACATTCTCTTCTCAATCCATTTCCATAAGGCTTCTGTCCCTACCACTCTATGGAGATTTTCTTTTAAAGGTCACTGTAGATGTCACATGGTTGCATCCAACTATCACTCCTTGGCTCTTCTCTTCATTGACCTCTTGGCAACATTTGACATAAATGATCATTTTCATTTACTTGAGACAGCTGTGTATGGGAACTCCATATTCTCTTGAATTTCCTCCTACTTCACAAACTATCTCTTTTTACTCATCAACACTGGTTCAAAATTCTCTGATCAAGTTTCAAAGTGTTAGTGATTTCCAAAGCTCTGACATGAATATCCTTCTCCTTTCCAAGGAAATCCCTTCAGTAGATGACCTCATCCTACCACGCAGCTTCTAATATAATCAAGAAGTGCATGACTCCCATGTCTGTATCTTCAATCCAGACATTTCCCTGGAACCACATACATGTATTTTCTAGTTTCTATTTGACAGGTCTGTGTGAATATATAACAGGTATTTTACATATAAGTTGTTCAAAACAGAACTGTCAACCAATCCTCTCCTCACTACCTAAAAATGTTTTCCTCCAGTTTTCATCTAAGTAGGCATGAGTAAACTCTGAGTGGGCTAAGTGAAATCTAAGAGTGATCTGTGGTTCTTTATTTCTATACCATTGACATTCAATTTCTTAGTGAATCCTGCTGACTCGGTCTCTAAATTATATCCAAATTTGTCAACCGTTTCTACTGCCACTACTAGCATCCTGGTTCAAATTCCATCGTCCTTTGTTTGGACAACACAATAGTTCTTAGTTGCTTTCCAATTAGATGATCTCCTCACAGCAGCCAAGATAAACTGTTGAATCATAACTAAGACCATATCAGCCTCTGTACTTCAAACACATGGCTTCCAATTATATCAAGGCAAAACAAAATTCTGACTCATAAAGCTGTACCTGTTCCATCTCCTATCTACCTTGTCATTTTTAATCTCATGTTTTCCTCCTTGAGGCACTGAACAAAGATGATATTGATAAAAGATTAAGATGGCAAGAAAGGTAGGAGGCAGATCATGTGCAGATGTCTCAAACACATTGACCTACTTTTGGTTCATTTCAGTTGCCAAAACTATTGCTGTCTTGGGGCCTTTGCACAAGTATTTTTCCTACCTGCATAGCCCTTCCATAATCTTCTCACAGGTAGTTGCTTCTGTTCATTCAGATCTCAGTTTAAGAATGCATCCATTGAGGTACGTTTCATGAAGATCAATCCTAAAGTTGTCTTCCTGGTGTTGTTTAATATATTGCACCATTTTAATTCTCTACATAAATATTTAAATTATTTTGCTAAAGCATAATGCACATATATATAAAAGGGCGAATTTTGTGTGTATATATATATGTGTGTGTGTGTGTGTGTGTGTGTGTATAATATAAGTATATGTTGCTTACATTTTGCATCTTTTCTTAAGAATACAAGTGTATGAAAACCAGGGGGATATTCTCTCCAAGATCAGCACCTTTGTCATTTATTACATGTCTTCTAGTATGTAAAGAAAATGATACCTCAGCTATTTTTGTAAATAAATTTTTCTTGGAGCACAGCTGCATGAAGCAGTTTATATATTGACTATTGCTGTTTTCATGCAACAGTATCAGTTTTTAAGTAGTTGCAGTAGAGACTGTGTGTCCCACACACCTAAAATATTTACTATTTGGCCTATTAAAACAAGTTTGCCAACTCTTGAACTAGAAGATGGTTAAGAAGTTTATTTGGTGAATTAATAAGATGTAATGGAGGAAACCTAGACAGCATATTAAAAAGCAGAGACATTACTTTGCCAACAAAGGTCCATTTAGTCAAGGCTATGGTTTTTCCAGTAGTCATGTATGGGTGTGTGATTTAGACTATAAAGAAAGCTGAGTGCTGAAGAATTGATGGTTTTGAACTGTGGTGTTGGAGAAGACTCTTGAGAGTCCCTTGGACTGCAAGGAGATCCAATCAGTCCATCCTAAAGGAAATCAGTCCTGGCTGTTCATTGGAAGGACTGATGCTGAAGCTGAGACTCCAATACTTTGGTGACCTGATGCGAAGAACTGGCTCTTTAGAAAAGACCCTGATGCTGATTGAGGGCAGGAGGAGAAGGGGACGACAGAGGGTGAGATGGTTGGATGGCATCACTGACTCAATGGACATGAGTTTGAGTAAGCTCCGGCAGTTGGCGATGGACAGGGAAGCCTGGCGTGCTGCAGCATCATAAAGAGTCAGACACAACTGAGTGACTGAACTGAATCTGACTGAATAGAAGAAAAGAATATATCAGATATTTTAGCTTTTTAATTTTTGTATAGAAAACTTTGGAAGATAAAGACATAAGTTTATGGTTCTAATTCTAAAAATAGTATGAACTATGATACAGGTTTTATAATGAATGTCACATTTTACAATGACCTCATTTTGTATTTAAAGTTGGATAGAAGAATGCCTTAAAGGAATATGTTTCACAGACATAGAGAATAGACTTATGGACCTGGGGAGAGGGGAGGAGAGGGTGAGATGTCTGGAGAGAGTAACATGGAAACATACATTACCATATGTAAAATAGATAGCCAAAGGGAAATTGTTCTATGTCTCAGGAAACTCAAACAGGAGCTCTGTATCAACCTAAGGGTGAGATGGGAGGGAGATGGGAGAGAGGTTTAAAAGGGAGGGGATATATGTATACCTAGGCCTGATTCATACTGAGGTTCAACAGAAAACAACAGAATTCTGTAAAGCAAATATCCTTCAATTAAAAAATAAATTAATTTAAAAAAAGAATATGCTTCAGATTTTAATTCAACAGCTTTATCAACCACAACAAGAGTGCAGTGAGTATTTTTAAAAAGGCAATTTAAGTCCTTTAATGATCTTTTCAGCTAATATCAATGTTAAATATTGAAAAACCATGATGTCACAGAAAAAGTTTAGATAAAATGGCTTGTCCAGACCTCTGCCCATCTCTCAGGTAAAAATTCAACAGTAAAAATGAATTGTCCTTGAAGTCTTAGTAAAGACTAGTAAAAGTCTTAAAACTAGGTCAAATAAATAAACACGATAAATTTAAATTTGCAATTTAATCTAAATGTTATCTTAGAAAAATAGCAAGTTAAGTATTATTTTAGATAAATTGATCTATTAAGAGTGTCTCTATTTCAAAAGATCCCTAAAAACTAGCAGCTTCTTGGTTTGTTAAAGAGACATCAAGGAACAGAGGATCAGGTGCTGTATTCAATTACATGGAAACATAAAATTGCAGATTGCTAATAGAGATAGATTCAGTCAAATGTAGAAGCAGAAATTTAAACTTCAGATTATTTTTCATTTTACTTAACATTTATTTTATTTTTAACAAGTTGTATGTACTTTAGTTATATAGAATGAGGCTTTGATTACTTACACTTTGTGAAAAGGTTACTATAGTTAAACTAATTAATATATCCATCCCCTCACATAGTTATGCTTTTTGATGGGGTGGTGATAGCAACTAAGATTTACTTTCTTAGCAAATCTGATGAGATGGTTGGATGGCATCATCAACTCAATGGACATGAGTCTGAGCATGCTCTGAGAGATAGTGAAGGACAGGGAAGCCTGGCATGTGGCAGTCCACGGGATCACAAAAATGTAGACATGAGTTAGTAACCAACAAAACAACATATTAAGTCACCATGCTATACTTTATATCTCTAGATTTATTCATCCTACATAGCTGAAACTTTGCACTCTTTGATGAATATCTCCTCATATCCCCCACCTTCTCACCTTTGATAACCAGCCTACAGGATCCTATTATGATTTTAACTTTTTATATTCCACATATAAATGAGATCATGTGGTATTTTTATTCTGTGTCTGGCTTACTTGACTTAGCATAAACTCCTCCAGATTCACCCAAGTTGAACCCAGTGCTATGTTGGTGGAAATGTAAATTGGTATAGGCATTATAAAAACTACTGTGGTGGTTTCTTAAAACAAAATGAAACAAAACAACAAACTACTGTATGGTCCAGAAATCCCTCTTCTGAGTGTATATCCAAGGGAAACAAAGTCAGTACTCTAAGGTGATATCTGCATTTCCACGTTTATCACAACATTATTCAGAATAGCCAAGATATGGAAACGACCTAAGTGTTTGTCAATGGGTGAATAGATAAGTGCTATTCTTTTCCTGGTATTATAGCCAGAGAGTTTGAGACAGAAATTTGCTTATTCTTTTGACGCTGTTGCATTTTGCTGTATCAAATATGTCACTACATAGACTACTAATTCTACTTTTAGCAAAGTCATCATTTTTCACAGACCAGATGTCCTCAATTACACACTACAACAAACCACATACACCTTAATTTGTGGTCTGGCCTCTCTCCAGTTGGTATTCCCTCATTTTTCCTTTCTGACATTTGAAGTCTTCTCAGTCTAATCAACTAATTATAATTCCAGAGCCCATGCACAAAGCATGATGACAGTGCTAACCAGTGCCCGTCACTTGTTTACTCCGTAAAACTGAGATTCCATGAGTAAAAGGCCTTCATGAGAAGGTTTTCATTTCCAATGACTCTTTTTAAATTAAATAACGTAAAATTTTATTGACAGCAGAAAATGTATAGTTAGCTTTCATTCTAAAACTGTAAAACTGTAATGCAACCTCAATTTGACCATCTAACTTTGCAAAAGAGCAGAAAGTATTTTGCAATAAGTTCAATGTGTATCCATTTAAGTTTTTTCATGAAACTGACTTATTACCTCATCCATAATCTGAAAGTTTTGGATTTTAAGCCATTGTGTATATTACACAAAACTTCAATTTTCTGTGATACTCATGATTATTAAAGCAATATGAAAGAGTAAAGCAGAGTTAACTTTCTTACTTAATCCTCATGGCATAATAGGTAAGGAATCAAATATCTCAGAGAAATCTGTGCATAACTGTATCATTAGCCTTGTCTCTTATTGTCTATTTATATGTTTACATCCATATACCACAGTGGTTGGGAAACAAAAGCCACTGAATAAATAATGGTAGAACTAAGAGGGAGCAAAGATCTATGTGAGCAGTAATAAACAAATCAGTGGGGAGGTAGTAGATGATTCAGGATAAGATGTGATTTAATAATTGATTTCAAATGTGAGAAATCACTAAATTTACAGATTTCAAGATAACAGCAGGTTAAATTCCACCTATGAAAAACTGGGAAGTAAATTTGTCTTTTTTAACTTCCTCCAAGTCAGTGTGTCCATAGAAACAACTACTAGTGAATAGATTTGGTTGGTAATTGATTTCTCTGTTATCCTACTTGGGCTTGTTCTTTCAAAGCAATATCCAGGATTCCAGAGATATTTTATTTGCTTCTATTCGTACCTAAAAATTCAGACATGGTAGTCCTGGGTTTTAATCCCAGGTCTAATTTTTGTGGGCTTATGTAACTTCAAACCGATTAACTCTTCTAAAACCTCATCTATCTAACAGTGGTACCTATTTTATGGGTAGTCTGAGGGTCAACCAAGTTGATGTATTCAGATCCTACTGTCTGAGCATAGAAAGTGTTCAAGTAATACTTAATATATGTTCTAAAAATAAACACACACATATAAACTTCAGTTCAGTTTGGTAACTCAGTCGTGTCTGACTCTTTGCGATGCCATGGACTGCAGCAACCAGGCCTCCCTGTCCATCACGAACTCCCAGAGTTTACTCAAACTCATGTCCATTGAGTCAGTGATGCCATCCAACTATCTCATCCTCTGTCGTTCCCTTCTCCTCCCGCCTTCAATCTTTCCCAGCATCAGTGTCTTTTCAAAGAAGCCAGTTCTTCACATCAGGTAGACAAAGTATGGGAGTTTCAGCTCCAACATCAGTCCTTCCAATGAATATTCAGGACTGATTTCCTTTAGGATGGACTGGTTGGATCTCCTTTCAGTCCAGGGGACTTTCAAGAGTCTTCTCCAACACCACAGTTCAAAAGCACCAATTCTTTGGCACTCAGCTTTCTTTAAAGGCCAAATCACACACCCATACATGACCACTGGAAAAACCATAGCTTTGACAGACAGAACTTTGTTGGCAAAGTAATGTCTCTGCTTTTTAATATGCTGTCTAGGTTGGTCATAGCTTTTCTTTCAAGGAGCAAGCGTCTTTTAATTCCATGGCTTCAGTTACCATCTTCAGTGATTTTGGAGACCCCCCCAAAATAAAGTCTACCACTGTTTCCCCATCTATTTGCCATGAAGTGATGGGACCAGATGCCATGATCTCAGTTTTCTGAATGTTAAGTTTTAACCCAGCTTTTTCACTCTACTCTTTCACCTTCATCAAGAGGCTCTTTAGTTCTTCACTTTCTGCCATAAGGGTGATTTCACGAGTGTATCTGAGGTTATTGATATTTCTCCCAACAATCCTGATTCCAGCTTGTGCTTCATCCAGCCCAGGGTGTCACATGATGTACTCTGCATATAAGTTAAATAATCAGGGTGATAATATACAGCCTTGATGTTCTCCTTTCCCAATTTGGAACCAGTCTGTTGTTCCATGTAGAGTTCCAACTGTTCCTTCCTGACCTGCATACAGATTTCTCAGGAGATAGGTCAGGTGGGTTGTCTGGTATTCCTCTCTCTTTTTGAATTTTCCACAGTTTTTTGTGATCCACAACAAAGGCTGTGATCCCAGTCAAAGGCTTTGGCATAGTCAATAAAGTAGAAATAGATGTTTTTCTGGAACTCTCTTGCTTTTTCAATGATCCAGTGGATGTTGGCAATTTGGTCTCTGTTTCCTCTGCCTTTTCTAAAACCAGCTTGAACATCTGGAAGTTCATGGTTCACATACTGTTGAAGCATGGCTTGGAGGATTTTGAGCATTACTTTGCTAGCATGTTAGATGAGTGCAATTGTGTGGTAGTTTGAGCATTCTTTGGTGTTTCCTTTCTTAGGGATTAGAATGAAAACTGACCTTTTCCAGTCCTGTGACCACTGCTGAGTTTTCCAAATTTGCGGGCATATTGAGTGCAGCACTTTCACAGCATCATCGTTCAGGATTTGAAACAGCTCAACTAGAATTCCACCAGCTCTTCTAGCTTTGTTTGTAGTGATGCTTCTTAAGGCCCACTTGTCTTTGCATTCCAGGATATCTGGCTCTAGGTGAATGATCACACCATCATGTTTATCTGAGTCATGAAGATCTTTTTGCATAGTTCTTCTGTGTATTCTTGTCACCTCTTCTTAATATCTTCTGCTTCTGTTATGCCCATAGCATTTCAGTCCTTTATTGTGCCCATCTTTGCATGAAATATTCCCTTGGTATCTCTTATTTTCTTGAAGAGACCTCTAGTGTTTCCCATTCTATTGTTTTCCTCTATTTCTTAACACTGATCACTGAGGAAGGCTTTCTTATCTCTCCTTGCTCTTCTTTGGAACTCTGTATTCAAAATGGTATATCTTTCCTTTTCTCCTCTGGCTTTAGCATCTCTTCTTTTCT
Organism: Dama dama; assembly: GCF_033118175.1. Taxonomy (NCBI): domain Eukaryota; kingdom Metazoa; phylum Chordata; class Mammalia; order Artiodactyla; family Cervidae; genus Dama; species Dama dama. The sequence continues at coordinate 62,153,406 of NC_083710.1, read as the reverse complement.
CAGCTATTTGTAAGACTGCCTCAAACAACCATTTTGCTTTTTTGCATTTTTGTTTCTTGGGGATGGCCTTGATCACTGCCTCTTGTACAATGTCATGAAAATCCATCCACAGTTCTTCAGGCACTCTATCAGATCTATTCCCTTAAATCTATTTGTCAGTTCCACTGTATAATCATAAAGGATTTGATTTAGGTTACACCTGAGTGGTTTGGTGGGTTTCCCCACTTTCTTCAATTTAAGTCTGAATTTGGCAATAAGGAGTTCATCATCTGAGCCACAGTCCGCTCCCAGTCTTGTTTTTTTCTGACTGTATAGAGTTTCTCCATCTTTGGCTGCAAAGAATATAATCAATCTGATTTTGGTATTGACCATCTGGTGATGCCTGTGTGTAGAGTCCGCTGTTGTGTTTTTGGAAGAGGGTGCTTGCTCTGACCAGTGCATTCTCTTGGCAAAATTTTATTAGCCTTTGCCCTGCTTCCTTCTGTACTCCAAGGCCAAATTTGCCTGTTATTCTATGTATCTCTTGACTTCCTACTTTTGCATTCCAGGAGATGGAAAGAGTGAACATCAACATATTAGGAGTCAGTGAACTAAAATGGACTGTAATGGGTGAATTTAACTCAGATTATCATTATATCTACTTCTGTGGGCAAGAATCCCCTAGAAGAAATGGATTAGCCATCCTGGTCAACAAAAGAGTCTGAAATGCAGTACTTGGATTCAGTCTCAACAATGCCAGTATGATCTTTGTTCATTTCCAAGGCAAACAGTATAAACTTATGATACTTATTAAAACATAACTATCTTGATTCCTCTCTATTTGGGGGTTTCTATACAATTTCTGAAAAGTAGGATACTTCTGTTGTCAATGTGTCAGTCTAGGTGTTGGGACAAAGTTGTTACCTGTCCTAGAGTTGTTCATACTTTAAAAGCAGATAGCACCTAACTCCAAAATGTGATTTTTAAAATTAATTTTACACACAGATGGAGATTTTTAAGAAATCTATCGAGGAAGATGAGTTGTTTGTTCAGCTACCCCTGAAATCATACATGTGCATAGATGCTCGGTAAAGACTTAGTAATGAGGACTCTCATCCTATTATGGACAGAATAAATCATGTTTTATAACTCACCACCTAGAACACGCTAGAGAAACATATTGTTTGAAGAAGAAACATAGAAAAGAGAACATTATTATTTTAACTTCATAGTGGAGCTCTTTTTTTCATGACTTTAGAAAGACTCTTGAGCTTCTTCTACCTTGCCTAGAATAAGGGAAGGTGTGTGTGTGTGTTCGGTGTGTTTAAGAGAAACAGAGCCTGAATGTACTCAGTGAGGAGGGAGGAAAATGTCTTTTTGAGGAAGTGAGACCAATTGGAGAACTTCGGCAACTCTTACTCCTCTGACAAACTGTAGAGGTAGGGTGGGAATGTTGAGAGTGAATGTGAAGTAAGATGAAGAGGTATGTGGGTTTCTAGTAATGCCATTTCTACTAGACGGGTCACAGATTCCACGGGACAGATTCTTACACAATAGTAAGTCAGTCAGAATTCCCTCATTATTCTCTCTTTAAGAAAAAACTAAAGGTCCCTTACTCCCAAAGTTAACACAAAGGTAATGCAGAAACTGTACTGCTGTATAAAAGGCAATATGAATTAAAAATCTCTATAATATCAAAGCTATTGAATAGACTATTATATTTTAAAATTAGCATTTCCATGGCAAACCAACAAGCTATATAAATAGTGTTTGCTTTGCCTAAGTTTTTTTTATAAAACTTCTTTCATCAGATCACAGTTTATCATGATACATGTCATATTTCAGCAATGCATCTTTATGTTAATGGCTAAGCTAACATTTCATAAATGTATGAGAACATTTCTATACCAGTAGACAGTGTAGTGACTAAAAATTAGTTCAAGTTTGCAATCCCATGTACATTCTTCCCTTCTAATTGAGTAATCATTTATAAGATCAAAATGCATTGTGAGCGTATAAACAAATTATGAACACAATGGCACATTATTGTACTTGTCAAACTAGTCCTGAATTATTCAAATTTTCTTTCATTCAATGAAACAAAAAGGGGGAAAACTTCTGACATATTTATTATTATGCCAGTTAATGTCTAGAACTCTGACTTGAGAATAGTCCTGAATTTTGGGGCTTTTATTTTAAGTGAATATATATGGAAACCAATGTCATTGGACAAATAAATATTTACCTATGATATTAAGAGTCTGATATCTTCATAATATTTAGATTAAAAATGCTAAAACAATTCTAAATCAAGAAGTTATACACACCAATTGATCAACATTAGTATTTTAAATACTAATTATATATACTCATATTCCATATTTATATTAATATGTGTGGTCTTACTTTTGTATATGAATACATAACTTACATCTATGCAGAATTTTAAAATGTTTAGATTTTAAAACTCTTTAGGTATAAATGTACATTTAAGAAACTACATTAATAGCTTTTTGCTTCATCTTTTTTAACCTCACAATATGACAAAAGGCAGTCAGTGTGACATTTTTCTACACCTTAGTAGTTTTTTGTCAAGTGGATCATATTCATGCTTAAAGCTTTCTTCATTCAGTCAATGTACAGTCATCTCTCAGTATTCATGGAGAGCTGTTTCCAGGACACCCCTTGGAAATCAAAATCTTTGAATGCTCAAGTCCATCACATAAAATTGTGTAGTGTTTGCATATAACCTATGCACATTAGGTAATATACTTTAAAGGATCTCTAGATTATTTGTAATATGTAATGCAATGTAAATGCTATGTAAATAGTTGTCAGTGAGTGGGAAATTCAAGTTTTGCTTTTTGGAAATTTCTGGAAATTTTTTGTTTTGGAATATTTTCTTTTTTTTTTTTTTTTTTCCTTTTCCTTTATTTATTTATTTATTTTTTCAGTGGGTTTTCCCATTATACAGAGCGAAGTAAGCCAGAAAGGTAAAGAACATTACAGCATACTAACACATATATATGGAATTTAGAAAGATGGTAACGACAACCCTATATGCAAAACAGAAAAAGAGACACAGAAATACAGAACAGACTTTTGAACTCTGTGGGAGAAGGTGAGGGTGGGATGTTGCAAAAGAACAGCATGTATACTATCTATGGTGAAACAGATCACCAGCCCAGGTGGGATGCATGAGACAAGTGCTCGGGCCTGGTGCACTGGGAAGACCCAGAGGAATCGGGTGGAGAGGGAGGTGGGAGGGGGGATCGGGATGGGGAATACGTGTTTTGGAATATTTTCTATCTGAATTTGGTTGAATAAGCAAATGAAGAATCTGCAGGTCTGAAAGGTCAACTTTAATTACCACTCAGCTGAAGACACGATTCAAAGCTTAAGAAAGTTCCCTGATTGGCTGTGTAAAAATTATAATCAATGTAAATTAGATTAAAAGTACACTTTAAATAAAATTCACAGAAAATGAACTTTTTAAGTGCTTCCATAGAAAAGTAAGACCTAACAAGAACAGAAGCCCAAGAACCTGAAAAAACTGGAAAAGAAAATAAAGTGAAAATCATTTTCCTATAGAAAACAGTAAGATCATTTCTGATACTCTTTTGCCATTGACAAAGTTCACAGTTTTTATTTTTATTTTTTATAATGCAAGTCTTATCTGATGATACCACTTAAACTAGATTTCCCTGTTATTCTTTGTCTCAGCCAATTTTTGTTTCTTTCATTTCTTTCATCTCAATTTCAATAATTTTATGTACTGCACTTAATTTTTCTTTCATCCACCACTTGATTACAAACCTTTTGAAAAAGGGCCAGTTATAGGATAGGATGTTCATCGTTGCCTAATCAGTACACAACAAAAATGTGGATCACAATTGGCTCTTGAAATACATTGGGTTTCCTAGGTGGCACAGTGGTAAATAACCTGCCTGATAATTCAGGAGGCACAAGAGACATTCAATCCGAGTTGGCAAATGCGTGCAGTAGGAAATGGCAACACAGTCTGGTGTTCTTGCCTGGAAAATTCCATAGACAGAGAAAATTCCTGGCAGGCTACAGTCCATAGGGCTGCAAAGAGTCGGACATGACTAGCACACACACACACACACACACACACACACTTGCTGAGTTAAAGATAGAAAAGTTTTAAACATATATAGTGATACTTTGGCCAACTGATGTGAAGAGCTGACTCATTTGAAAAGACCCTGATGCGGGGAAAGATTGAAGCCAGGAGGAGAAGGGGACGACAGAGGATGAGATGGTTGGTTGGCATCACCAACCAATGGACATGAGTTTGGGTAGACTCTGGGAGACGGTGATGGACAGGCCTGGCGTGCTGCGGTTCATGGGGTCACAAAGAATTGGACATGACTGAGCAGCTGAACTGAACTGAACTGATAGTGATACCTGGAACATGATTAATGCTCCCCTCCAGGTCTCCTCCTTTCCCTCTGTTTTGTAATTATATATATATATATATATATGTATGTACATATATATACATTTTAAAATGTGAAGCTGTTCTTTTCATATGGTATTTATCATTTTGCCCACTTTGAAAGTGAGAAAACTGAGCATACAAATAATAATTTGGTAAAACAGACAAGCAATGGATGTTGGAGCAAATATTTCAACCAAGAAATTAGATTCGAGGAGATACAATTTAATCAGTATATTTAATGTTAATAAACATATTTGTTTATGGAGAAATAAGTTTTTGAATTTATGTGGAGTCACCTGTATTAGACAGTAGAGAGATCCATTTCCAGTAGTTTTAACATTGTTTGCTATTACCTGTATACCACTCAAAGATCCCATAGGAAAAAAACTTATAGAAATTGATGAGGGTCATGCTTTAAGAATTTTCCTTCATCATTTACTGAGGGTGTGGGAAGAATGTTCAGGGGTAGTACATATTACTTATTAAAACAACCCACGTTTGCACAATTGTTCTATACTGAAATATGTTGCATAACATTTTTTTGCATAAATAGAAATCTGTATTGCTAAAGCATTTTAAACACCAAAGGAATTTCTGAATGCTAAATAAGCAGACGTTTGATTTGTAGTCATTTGCTGTGTTACATAAAGTAAAACTATAACCTGCAATCACAACTATTTGCCTTAGCCTAGTTTGTTCTCTTTCAAAATTTATTTTGATATGGCAGCTTCCTTACAAAATATCTATTTATCACATTAAAAATATAATGTGTCTTAATGCAATCTTTATAAATAATATTAACTTCAGAGTGCTAGAAAGTGGTAGAAACCATTTATTTAAACTAGCATCCTTGGACTTTCCTGGTGGTTCAGTGGTTAAGAATCCACCTACCAGTGCAGGGGACACAGGTTCAATCCTTGGTCCAGGAAGATCCCACATGCTATGGAGCCCTTGTACTATAACTACTGAAGCCCATGCACCCTAGGACCCATGCTCAACAAGAAAAGTTACTGCAATGAGGAGCTTGCACACCAAAAATAGAGAGCAAATTCAGCTCATCTCACTTAGAGAGAGCCCCCACACAGCAACAAAGACTTAGAACAGCCAAAAATAAATAAACTAATTACAAATAATTATGAAAGAGGAACACCCTCACTATTGGGTGTTGCAAATATACACATCTTACATTTACCCAAGCACCCATAGTTTGTTACTTAATCTGCATTAGAATCATTGTGCCTTCCTTCTGTGTCTTAAAATATAATTTTTGACTTTGAGGATACATTCACCAGGCTAAGAAGCACATTTTAAAACAGCGCTACTCACCCAGATCAATAATAAATAGTGCCTAAACATTGCTGATGCGACTTAGCAGCAGCAGCAGCAGCAAACATTGCTCATGTGTCACTGTGGATTTTAAAGACACAGAAACATTTACAAGCTTGTCCATGCATAAATTTTATTCTACATATTTTTCTCTATTGAATAAAATAGTTCATTCTTTTAACAAATGTTTATTGAGCAATTTGTGCAAAGTTATAGAAATACTACCAATGGTTCAGACCCCCCATATAAAAGGGAGATCTGATAATACCATCAGGTAGCTATAGAGATTTGCAGAGATGGGAGCTGAAATGAGGATAAACTAGAAGGGAGTTTGGATAAGGGGATAATGGTATGATGAGTATCATTTGTGGCCCTGAAACCAAACACAAAGATGGGAGTAGTTCTTTTCATAACCCCACTCTTAGAAGTTTCCTATCAGACATGCAGATACTCAGCTCAAACCCTTTCACAAGAGAGAACTTGATGTCCAGCTTCAGAGAACATAGTTAGCTTCGGTATCTTTCCAAGTACACATTGGGCTTTAAGCCAAAGCCATCTTCTTCTCAGGGTAGATTCCAGCCAATGAATGCAAATAGGATAACGTAGCCATTTCTGCCTTATTTGGTGTTCCTCTAGTAGGAAATCTTTTCTGTGGAAATCTTCCTTCATATTGCAAGATTTTGTCAAGTCCCTATAACAGTCTGACAGCAACCTCTGCCCAATCATATGTTATTCTTCATTGTTCTCAGGTATTATCCTTTAGTAAACCTTTTGGCATCCTATATCCATCTCAGCATCTGCTTCTGAGAGTCCAACAGACAGAGGCAATTATTTTATTCAATACTGATTCTACACACAGAAAGGATCCACCTTTTAATGAAAATTCCTTCAAACAATATAATGAAGTTAAGATTTTATATGGTCACTAAAAATCAAATTTTTTTCCAATGGAAAATATATAATAAAGTAGATAATCTTCTTACTTTTTAAAAGTCTCAGTTCAGTTCAGTCGCTCAGTCATGTCTGACTCTTTGTGACTCCATGGACGGCATCATGTCAGGCTTCCCTGTCCATCACCAACTCCTGGAGCTTACTCAAACTCATTTCCTTTGAGTTGGTGATACCATCCAATCATCTCATCCTCTGTCATCCCCTTCTCCTCACACCTTCAATATTTCCTAGAATAAGGGTCTTTTCAAATGAGTCAGTTCTTCACATCAGGTGGCCAAAATACTGGAGTTTCAGCTTCAGCATCAGTCCTTGCAATGAATATTCAGGACTGATTTCCTTTAGGATGAACTGTTTGGATCTCCTTGCATCCAAGAGACGTTCAAGAGTCTTCTCCACCACCGCAGTTCAAAAGCATCAATTCTTCGGCACTCAGCATTCTATAGTCCAACTCTCACAGTCATATGTAACAACTGGAAAAAGCATGGCTTTGACTAGATGGACCTTTGTTGGCAAAGTAATGCCTCTGCTTTTTAATATGCTGTCTAGGTTGATCATAACTTTTCTTCCAAGGAGCAAGCATCTTTTAATTTCATGACTGCAGTCACCATTTGCGGTGATTTTGGTGCCCCAAAATATGAAGTCTGTCACTGTTTCCCCACCTAATTGTCATGAAGTGATGGGACCAGATGCCATGATCTTAGTTTTCTGCATATTGATTTTAAGCCAACTTTTTCTATCTCCTCTTTCACTTTCATCAAGAAGCTCTTTAGTTCTTCTTCACTTTCTGCCATAAGGATAGTGTTATCTGCATACCTGAGGTTATTGATATTTCCCAGCAATCTTGATTCCAACTTGTGCTTCATCCAGTCCAGCATTTCTTGTGATGTTCTCTGCATATAAGTTAAATAAGCAGGGTGACAATAAACAGCCTTGATGTACTCCTTTCCCAATTTGGAACCAGTCTGTTGTTCCATGTCCAGTTCTAACTATTGCTTCTTGACCTGCATACAGATTTCTCAGGAGGCAGGTCAGGTGGTTGGTATTCCCATCTCTTGAAGAATATTCCACAGTTTGTTGTGATCCACATAGTCAAAGGTTTTGGCTTTCTTATGTCTCCTTCTATTCTTTGGAACTCTGCATTCAAATGGGTATATCTTTCCTTTTCTCCTTTACCTTTAGCTTCTCTTCCTTTCTCAGCTATTTGAAAGGCCTTCTCAGACAACCATTTTGTCTTTTTGCATTTCTTTTTCTTGGGATGGTCTTGATCACTGTCTCCTGTACAATGCCATGAACCTCCATCCACAGTTCTTCAGGCACTCAGTCTATCAGATCTTTCTATTCCCTGAATCTATTTGTCACTTCCACTGTATAATCATAGGGGATGTGATTTAGGTCATACCTGAATGATCTAGTGATTTTCTGTGCTTTCTTCAATTTCAGTCTGAATTTGGCAATAAGAAGTTCATGATCTGAGTCACAGTCAGCTCCTGGTCTGTGTTGCTGACTGTATAGAGCTTCTCCATTTTTGCCTGCAAAGAATATAATCAATCTGATTTTGGTGTTGACCATCTGGTGATGTCCATGTATAGAGTCTTCTCTTGTGTTGTTGGGAGAGGGTGTTTGCTATGACCTGTGCATTCTCTTGGTAAAACTCTGATAGCCTTTGCTCTGCTTCATTCTGTACTCCAAGGCCAAACTTGCCTGTTACTCCAGGTATCTCTTGACTTCCTACTTTTGCATTCCAGTCACCTGTAATGAAAAGGACACCTTTTGAGTGTTAGTTCTAGAAGGTCTTGTAGGTCTTCATAGAACCGTTCAACTTCAACTTCTTCAGGATTACTACTTGGGGCATAGACTTGGATTACTGTGATATTGAATGGGTTGCCTTAGAAACCAATAGAGATCATTCTGTCATTTTTGAGATTGCATCCAAGTACTTCATTTTGGACTCTTTTATTGACTATGATGGCTACTCCATTTCTTCTAAGGGATTCTTGCCCACAGTAGTAGACGCAATGGTCATCTGAGTTAAATTCACCCATTCCCATCCATTTTAGTTCACTGACTCCTAAAATTTTGACATTCACTCTTGTCAAATCCTGATTGACCTCTTCTAATTTGCCTTGATTCATAGACCTAATATTTCAGGTTCCTATGCAATATTTCTCTTTACTGCATCAGACTTTTTTAAAAGTCTAGTTTGGTACAAAACCAACTGCATTTGCTTCTCTCAAATTCTTAGATTTATATACACATATAGAAAAGTAATTCCTCCCTCAGTCAGAGGGCTAAAATTCCTATAGTTTACTTCTGAATACTCTGTAATAGAATAAAGGGTCAGGAGATAAAACTCTGAGCTTGGTATCCAGAACACTTTTAACAAATGTTTAATATAATACAGTGATGAGAATATGGTTTAAACAGAACAAATTAAGAAATTCAATCTTTGTGTTATGATACTCTAGTGAATGGTGGGAAGAATTCCCAAACTTTCTTCCCTAGCTTATTTATAAGCTACTATATCTCAAATTCCCAGAGAAACTGTAGAGTTTAGAAAAGTAGCAGGGGGGGAAGCTTAGGATTTTTTTCTTTCTCTTTATATACCTTTGTCTCTACTCCATTTCCTTGTAGAGAACATTTGAATTTATCTCCCCAAGGCGTACTGAAGTTATGAGGGTACAGGCTTAGAAGATAAACCTTCTCCTTCTCCTCACATTTTCTTGGCTGGAAACTGTCCCTGATGGAGTGCACACAGATTATGCGTGCCCTCCTTTCTCCCGGTCCTTAAATGGTGGCTGACAGCAGGGACACCAAGGCCATGGGTTTGTAAGTCGTCATGTAAGCACTATGCTTGTAGCACATGGAGAATTCAGGAAGCAGATAACTTGTACTAATATGACAACTTGAACTCAGAGAATATAAAAATGTCCAGAGGTAATTTTAATTTCCCCTAAGTGTGTCTTTCAAACCGATTTTTTGTCAATCTTGAGGAAAGAAGATCTTCCTTCAGTGGTAAGAATAAAAGTGAACTGACAAGGCCATACAAATAGAAGGAATATCAGGAGTGCCTGCTCCAAAAAATCCTTTATTTGAACCTATTTACCTTGAAACAAGACCCAGTCAAGTTACAACTATGATTGTAGGGCAGAGGAACTAAGAATACCATGTCCTAAGAGTTTCTATTTTTAACTTCACATCATAGACTGTGAAAAAGAAAAGTAGTTCTGGCCAACCTGATTATTATAGAACATAAAATGAAATGGTACTAGTGCTATGAATTCAATGGGTTTTTTGTTTGTTTGCTTGTTTGTTTCTTTACTATTGGTAGTACTTTACAAATCATTCCATTTATATGGACAGTATTTTTTAACCATCAGTAGAGTTTGACTCACTTATTTGAGACAGTCATTTATGTGTTGGTCCTGGTACAAGGATATTTAAATCATGAAGTATTTTATAAAAATCTTAATGTCAGGACTCAATGTAATATGGCCTAACGTAATATAAAGCTGATGTAACCTATTGTCTAGAAGACATGATGAACAGAGAGGTGTTTTAAAAATTGTAATTGAAGCTCAAATATCTCTTACTGACTTAATTCTTGAAAAGGAATGGGTCATTCAACAAGAAAGAAAGATCAGAATTTCTCTCACAAAATACTCCTTGGGCATACAATTATTTTTCAGAGGGATATAGAAAAATTGAGCACGGCTTCTTTCTGAAGATTGTGTATCATGCACTGAGTATTATGTTGCAGTGTTTTCACTAGATAACTAAAATGCATGTGAATTTGTATGTCAAAGTGTCAACGTGTTAGTCGCTGAGTCGTGTCTGACTCTTTGAGACTCCTTGGACTGTAGCCCACCAGGCTCCTCTGTCCATTGGATTTCCTAGACAAGAGTACTGGAGTGGGGTGCCACTCCCCACAATCCCAGTGCCAGAAAGGCCACAGAGCCAAGTCTTTATAATTCATTTTTTCTGGGTGATTAAAAGACCTTGGGCCACACTCTAATCATCAGGACTAAGTTTACACTTTTAATAGAATTTGGTTTTTGTATGAAGAATGAACAAATTTCTTGGAAGCCATCCAAACAATAATGTTACATCATAGAGATATACATTGAGACGTGTTGGATGGCTCAAATCTGGTCAGTTCCTATGGGAAACAGTCAACTGTGCCCCAGTGGTAAATCAGGCACCCAGAGATCCACCTGCAACCCTTCCACTCTGACTCAAGATGCCTAAACCAATCAGAATTTTGCTGTTCTACTTGGTCAGGTTTCCCCACAATCTGAGACCCCAAAACTGCAATTCTCTTTTGGGTTAAAAAAATGATAATAAGAATAATGAAACTTGCTATTACAGGCTTTGGAAGGTTATATTTCAAAATAAGTCATGAAATATGTCACATAAATATGGAGGAAAAATTAGTAATAGGTATGATTAATTAGAGATTTAGGAACAAAACTGTATCTGCACTGCTATGGTAATATTTTACAGTGCAAAACAAGAAGATTATCAACTGTACTAAAATCATGACTACCCCTAATCTATTACGGTTTTTTTCTTTAGCAATTCAGCTTAAGAATACTGACATTTTTTCATTACAAATTCTACTAAAATATCTGACTTGACTTTAGTGGATCAATAGATCTAACATTAGACTTCTGTGCTGGGAATAAAGAGTGATTAGTCAATTTTAATGTTGAATAAAAGTGATTAAATCTATCAATTTAATTAAGTCCAACAACAGTTTTTTCAGTACCTTGTGAGGGCTAAAATCTCTGAAGTTATGAACCTTCCAACCACTGGCTAAAGAAAAACTGGTTCATCCCAGAAAGAGCATTATATAGAAATAGGAGTAAAACCTAAATGGTCCTGGTTTTCAACTATGACATGTACGGAAACCATTTTAATCTGCATTAAATTAAAATGAAACAATTTTGTCTGGAAATCTTTTCTACAATATTACATGAAGGAGAGTATATAAATTTTAGGTGAAATTAAACTTACTCATGAAAAAAGTAGTAAGCCAGCTAACACTTGTCTCCAAATGGTAGTGATCAACCTGCACATGCTTGGAAGACTTGGCCCCTGTCATCATCTGGCTGAGTGTTACTACTTCACTAGTGGTATGTTGTTGTCAAGCCAGATGGGCACCAAATCCTTTTCAATTGTATTTTGAAAGACAGACAATGAAAGTTTTTTGTGGTTTTTCTTTTTAATGTTTCAAAGCAGTATTTCTCAGTGAGTGTGTCTTAAAGTCTTTGAAAGGATAATTTTTTTATCATCACATGCACATGGTATGATGTTTCACAGCCCTGTTATCTACCCATTAATTGGTAGCTGGTTTTCAGTTTTTAAGAAAAAAAAAAAAGAAAGAAAGAAATGCCATCAAACAATTCCAAATGCCCCCAGGAAGATTGAGAATTTCTTTACCAAGTGTTGTGCCCACCTGTTCCCAATGAGTGAAAAATTTGTGGAGTGAAATGAGCCATGTGACCCTGAGAACTCAGACTCAGAGAACCCAGTCTCACAGTTAACATGTTTTGGCCATTTTTCTATCTGAATATTTTTTTGTTCATCTGGGAAAATTTGGGCTTGAAAAAAATATAATTGAAAGAATTGAACAGAAGGCACAGGTCATTCAATTCCCAAAGAATGAGGAAGAAATGTTGTGAGGAGCAGCTCTTTGCCACACTTTATAACTTGTTATACAACATGTAGTACTTCACTGGAGAAAATAGGGAAGCAGCCTTGCCATACCTGGGACTAGAACAGGTGATGATTTGGGAATCATCACCACCACCACCATCAGAGGCTTCCCAGGTAGATCAGTGTTAAAGAATCCACCTGCCAATATGGGAGATGCAGGAGACATGTGTTCAATCCCTGGCATGGGAAGATCCCCTGGGGAAGGAAATGGCAACCCACTCCAGTATTTTTGCCTGTTAAATTCCATGGACAGAGGAGCCTGGCAGACTATAGTCCACGGGGCCACAGAATGTCGGACATGACTGAGCACACACACGCCCCACCACTGTCAACAGCTTCACAGCTAAAGAAAGAGGCAGATCACCTCCTATGACCCTGAGTAAGTGTTGAAATTTTTTTTTCCTTTAAAATATTAGGTGCTAAATATCTTAGTCTTTGTGGAGATAAACCTTTCCTTTGACAATTATTCAACTCTGTCATTATAGAGCAAAGCAGCTATGGGTGGTATATAAGTGATCATATGGTTGGTTTCCAGTAAAAATTTACTTATGGACATTTATACTTGAATTTTAGGTATTTTTAACATGTCACAGAATATTATTCTTTAATTTTTAAATGATTTTAAAAGGAGAGATAACATTCTTTAATCTCTGACATGATTTTACAAAAATAGACAACCAGCCAGGTATGTTCCTTGAGTCAGTTTGGTGACATCTTACCTTCAATAAAAAATGAGAGTTTAAACTTTGTGGGCAAAGCAATCTGTGTTTTGATGCTAGTAATCCTAAATTAACATGCTTACAAAAATATCCACCTGTTAGAATACCCAGGAAAGAAAAGAGATGTCTCACCAGTGTTTTGTCCAAAAATTCAGGTATACATGGTGTCAAGGGTTAATTTCAAGCTAAATGCTATGTTGTATTTGCTAACTAGGACCACTATTGATGGGAAAAGCTTCTCTTGAAAGTGTTTAGCCTTTTCAATTTAATTTTTAAAATATTTTTTACTTCTTCTTAGAGAATAACATTATCTTATAATGACATTGTATTATTTAAAAAGTCTAATTCAAAACTATAAGAATTATGACAAGAAAACTAACTCTCAAGAGGTTAAGAAAATAGACAAGAGAAAGAGTGATAAAGAAAGAGACAGAGACATGATAGATATCCAGACACACATAAACATGTACACACACATAGGCACAAACACACATAAAGAGAGGGAGACAGAGAGAAAAACACCCAAATGTGGCGAAATATACAAGAAAAAAGTGGTGAATCGGGTCACATGAGAGCTCTCTCTACTAATCTTGCTGCTTTTCCATAAATTTGAAATGTTTTTAGCATAAAAAAAAATTTGTGAAAATAACTGTATGGTCATTTTGGCTAGTTTTCCTCTAATTCTTTTCTATAGTCAGTCATTAGATACTGTCAATTTGGGACTAATATGTCCATCATTATTCCACAAATTATTCCAATTACTAGGAATTTCTGATTTTTTACCTCATTCTAATCTCTTCTTTTAACTTCTACATGTCAGATGAATTCTCTTTAAACACTGCATCCAGGTTAAGATGCCAATTTGAATCTCTAGGTCTTCACACGCACTAGCCCCTGCCAACCACACTTAACTTCCTGCATCATATAATATTAACTTCGTAATCATATTACATAATCATATTAACTTCGTAAATGCATCATATAATTTCCCTTCATTTCTCTCATGGTTTCCTTTCTTCTACAATACGTTCTTCCTAATATCCTTTTGACCTAAATGCTCCTTATCTATATAATCAAGCTTAGCTTGAATTCTAACACCTCAGTGAAGCCTGTCATTAAATTCAAAGATAATTTTTAAAAGGAAAGATTATGACTCTCATTCAAAGCTACAGTGACCACAGAACAAAAGACTTCATATATTTATTATGTAATGTTGGAACCAGTGAGATACACAACTATTTAAAGTAGAATTTAAAGAGCAAATATATAAACACAACGGATATGCTAAAATGAATTTGTTAATACAAATTCACAAAGTGAAATTGAAAGTGTTAGTTGCTCAGTCATGTCCGATTCTTTGCAACCCCATGGGCTGTAACCTGCCAGGCTCCTCTATTCACAGAATTCTCAAGGCAAGAATACTGGAGTGGGTGGCCATTTCCTTCTTCAGGAGATCTTCTTGACTCAGGGATTGAACCCAGGTCTCCTGCATTACAGGCAGATTCCTTACCATCTGAGCCACAGGGAACAAGACAAAGTCAATATTCTTCATCAGGAGGTATTTTGCATTGTTGGCAATTATTTATGACTTGTAGTTTTGTAATGGATCTCAAAGACAGTGAATATAATATACCCTGTGGAATCAGATAATGCAGATGATTAAGCTAAACAGAGTATCCAGTAATCTAGTTCTATATGTGCTTATTTTGAAGTCTTAACATTTCTCCCAACTCTGATGACTTACTTCTGACTTCCTTCTCCTTTAATGGTACCTGTAGCATTTAGAGTACTGGTGGTAGATTCCCTCAAGACCCCAAGGATGCTCAAAGGCCAGCACAGAAGCAGTATAGCATCATTTGGGAGATTGCTAGAAACACACAATCTCAGGCCTTATCCTAGACCTCCCGAATCAAAACCTGTATTTAAACAAGATTCACAGGTGATTTATGTGCACACTAAAGTCTCCAAAGGACTGGTCCATAATAACATAAATGAATACAAGTATAAATGGTGGCTCAGCTGGCAAAGAACCTGCCTGCCGATGCAGGAGATGCAACAGACTCAGGTTCAATCCCTGGGTCTGGAAGATCTCCTGGAGAAGGAAATGTCAACCCACTCCAGCATCCTTGCCTGGGAAATTCCATGAACAGAGGAGCCTGGCTGGCTATAGTACATGAGGTCACAAAGAGTGAGACCCGACTTAACGTCCATGCACACATGAATAAACTGTCTTATATCATTCACTATTTTGGTACTATATTAATAAGTTTCTTTACTTCCAAACTCTTAGGATACCCTATAAATAAACTAAGTAATTGAGTAAAAAAAAAATCTCAATGTGCAAAAGCTGTTATCATTTTTTTTCGTTATTAGAGATTCTTAAATGTCTTTAAAGGTTACATAAGCTGATGCTTGCAGAGATAGGAAAATCAGAGCTGAGCTCATATTCTACTTGGAAAAACATCAGAACTATTGAAATTTTTTTATACATTTTAAGTTTTAACAAATATGCTTCAGTACAATTTTATAGCCAAATAAAACATTAATATCAGATATTAAGGGAAGACTGACCGAACAGGTAATTTGCTACTTAAAGTTCTCAAAATAGAAGTGTCTGTGTACTTAATTATGTGATATTCTCAACAGTAGTGTACTCCTGCAGATATTAAGCAGAGTTTTGATATCCCAGTCTTAGTAATTGTGAATTGAGTCAATTTAACACATGAGCAAATACAGTCTAACAAGAAATCAACAAAGCAAAATGAAATTCCTAGACTCGCCTATTTTTGTCAGTTTCTTATTAGGTTTAGGCATAATATTATTAAGTTAATTATATGAAAAACTGTATTGTAGGGATAAAAATGCAACATTTTCCATACAGTAACATATTATGTGTTTTTTTTCTTGAAAAATTAAATAAATCTTACAATGAAAAATTGTAAGATTAAATATATTTTAGTGTATCAAAGTTTCTCCTAAACTTTCCTTTTTATGTCATTTGCCAATAAATTTTAAAGCTATTTTAAGTTTCATGTCTTTTTGAAAAAATTATCATAATTTCTTTCTATTAGAACTTTATTTTTAAGTAGCAGTTCACAAGTTTTGTTTAGCTAGATCTATGGGAATGGCATTTTTTAAAGTTTAAATTTTAAAATATAAGGTTCTATTCTACTTCTCCCTTTTTGCTAAAGGGAAAGGTATCCAGTGATTAAATGGATTAAATGCAAGAACAAACTTCTTAATTGTTCAGTATTCAATAGCCACCATTCCATTTTAGAGAGGCTGTTTTTCCAACACTTATTTAAGATGGAGGGACATATAGTGCTTAACATACATATATAAAATTTGTACGTAATCTTAAATCTTTAATGAACAAATGAAAAACATCTTTCAGTATATAAATAATGGTGGAAACTTAGATCTAAATCCCTGATTCCATGATATAGGCAGATTTCTGTAAAGTCTTTGAATTCCAACTAACATAAAATATGTAAATAAGAGGCTTCCAGTTTTCAAACTTTTAGTATTGGGTTAGCCAAAGAGTTCATTTGGATTTTTTTTTTTTTTTTGGTAAGATGTTAGTTTAGGGAAAAAACTGGAATGAACTTTTTGGGCAACTCAATACTTATTTCTCACCTGCATTGTTTCAGATCCTACCCTTAGGGAAGCTGTTTTCCCATTGTTGTCTTAGTTAAAATGCAGGCTTCTGCTAGTTTTGGTTTGCTATTGAGCAAGGAACCATCTCTCTTGTCCATTCTTGTCTTGGTGTCTCATTTTGTGTTTGACAGTTTGATTAGCCTAGCTTTCTGTTTTATAATATTCTGACTTGCCAGAAGAGAATGAATATCAAATCTTATGTCTCAAAATGTTACTGTAAAACTGTACATTTCAAAAAATTTAGTTTAACTCTAAACGTATTTAAACTTTTAATCTACAGTTGTGCAAATCAGTTCTTCCTTAGACTAGACTAAAAGGAATATCTGATGATAGTGATGCTGCTGCTCCTGAGTTTTACCCATGGTATTTAAGACACAGCTAAAATACATAGGACCGCTTGTGAAAGTACTCAAGAAAATTTTGGGATTTTAGTTATCACAACTTTTTTTTAATTTATAAATCTTACAGAGGAAAGTAGTTTCCAAGTTGAAATCACAATCTATTTTCTACATTCATCTCTGCCAATCTTGTCTCTCCAATCAGTTTTCCTGGTTCAATAATTTGTGCCTATCTCTCCATTCACTAAAAAAATGTATATCCAAATCAAGACAGTGTATTAAACATTGGGAGATACAATGCATTCACCATAGGGAGAAAAAGCAAATTTAAAATTTACATAATTTATAGTGTGTTTTTACTTAATTCATTTGACAAAGCAGTTCTCTCTCTCTGTTTCCCTCCCTCACTCCAAGCCCTTCCCTTCGATTTTCCCTCTCCATAATGAGAGAACGTTAAGTATCCCTAGGTCAGTACCCACTGTAATTTTTAACATTAAGGTTAAGTCTGTAATTCTTCAACTGCATTATTCTGTACCCTTCTTCTTTCTAAATGGAAAGGAGGGGAATATAGTAAAAAGGATATAAACACATGAAATGTATATGGGAAGTTTGTCTTTTAGATTTAACTTCAGATTCAATGGTCTTCTTGATAATGGAAAGAGAAGAATCACATTTATTATGAACAATATAAACACTTGAAAGGTGAATGATAAAAAGTAAGATGATCCTGGAGTATGGTGCTCTGTAACAACATCATTAACCTCAAGGAGATGCAGGGCTGGGGAAACAATTGCACAGAAAAAATAGATACTCTGAAATGCTAAATAGAAAGTATAAATTATTAAAACAAAACAAGTCTCTTTATTGTATCATAAAAGAAAGAGCTCTACTCCTGAGTACTGTTATGACTTAAGCACAGAAATAGATTTGACTTTTACACTTGAATCTTACCTTTTTCTCTGCTTTCTGAACTTATAATTAGATACATGTGTTGTTTTCAGGTCATCAGAACTAAACATTTCTTTTCCTGGTAAACATGATATTTGTTACAGAAAAGGTAATTTGGGAAGAAATTCCCAATCTGCACTCAGAGAAATTAAGTTCCCATAAGAGTGTGCACACAAGTTCTGGCCCTTCTATTTTATAATCTGTTTTATTTTTCTTCTTGTCTCTTGAGGATCCATCTATTAACTTCCAGAACTGTAGATGGACTAAACACTTCCAGCTAACACTATCAGCTAAACACTATCACAGTTCATGTGCTTGAGCCATGAATATATTTGATTCAAGCACTCCAAATGGATAAAGTGAATTCAGTGGTGACACAAATAAATTGCAAGCTAAAAGATTTGAAAAGTTACTATGTCCAACTTCAAAACTTTATTTGATTTTATTAACATTAAAGTCTATAGAAAAAGAACATGACAAATCTAAATATGCTTGTTAATAGATTTTTTCCTGGATATCTTTTCTTACTATGGTTCAGAAAATACCTTGTTTCTGTCCCTTTGACAGACTTGAGCTTAAGTTTGCAAATGTATGAGACAGAGAACAGTTTTAAATGGTGAATCTTTATACTTTGTACATGCTTGCATTTTTGTCATCAGTTACCCTCTAGGCTTATAAAAATTATTTTGTTAAGTAATTAAGGTATTTTCCTGTTTGTAAGTATTATTATACAGAATAGAGGATGTACATAATACAAAGTTGGTTCATGGCATAGGTCCATTTAAAATAGTTTAGAGTTGCTGAATATATTGATTTTAGAGACATTCTCTTCAAAAATCAAAACTAAAGTTGATGAATTTAGATGTTCTTTCTCCATCCTTCCATACATTAGCTATTGAAAGATATTTACTGAGTTTCTGATCAGTAACTACTTTCTTGGATTCAATAACACTAGAGTATGAAATATAATGAGAAATAGAGGATCCAAAATTAAATATAATAATACAGTGAATTAGGACTAAATATAATAATTTTTGTTGAGAAATACCTCATATGTGTTTAGTACCTGCAAAAAGGTAAACTTTAGAGATGCAAGCAAATTGTCTTGAAATTTTCTGTCACAACAGTCAAAACATTATATATAAAAAGCAAAATTTAGTTAACTTCACTAAATCATTTATTTCTTAAAACAATCATTTAAAGTGGTTTGTAATGATGTAATTTTATAAAAGAGGCAAGGTGGATGAAAGAAGGTAAGAAGAAGCATTCAACATTCAAACCCAGATCTTCCTGACTTAAAATTCCACTTATATTTTCACACATGGAATTTATCTGATAGATATAGTTATTTGCTAGATCTATCTGTTTATCTATCTATCTTCTGTCTATTTATTTATCTATCATGGTATCCCAAGTCATAGAGAAATGACTTTTCATCAAAAAGTGGAAGGAACACAATCATGATGAAAGAGCATTTGAATGACATCTTGAAGGATCTATGGTATCAGAAAGAGATATGGAAAGTATGCATTCTAGAAGAAAGAAAGCATAACCTAAGTAAGGGATAAGTTAGCAGAAGGCAAAAGAAACATCAAATACTTGCTCCTCATAATAATCAAAACTTTCTGCTTATGCAAGAGGTTCATTGAATCTTGGGATGCAATATGTCCTTCAATATTTCCTATTTGAGAATTCATGGGTCTTTTGCAAGTTCCTGGACCCCCCACCAAAATTGGCCTTCCCATATTTTTGTACATAAAATTTTATTAATACAGAGCACACCCATGTGTTTATTTATTATAATTGGCTATTTTTTCTGCTACCAAAATAGAATTGAATAGTTGCAACAGAGAGTCTTTGTCCCCCAAATTATAAAGTATTTAGAAACTGGCCTTTTACACAAAAAGCTTGTGACCCCTGGTATTGATGGTTTCAGTTCTCATCAACAGCTTGGTTTGCCCCTGCACTGAGAACTAACATTTACTGAGTATAGACCCTTTTTTAGTCACTGTATGTTAAGTAATTCAATCTTTGGTTCATTCAACAAAGAGTTATGGAATTCAAAGCATTATTCTAGGGCTGCATAATGGAAAACACACACACACACATATACACAATTAAAACACCTTGTATAGTAGAGCTTTATTCAAATGGAAATAGAAGGAAAATAATGAATACATACATAATCAGAAAATATCAGCAACCTATCTACAATGTTAAGTTAGAAATAATCTCTACAGAGGAAACATAACTAAAGTTATGAAAGAGGATGTGAAATATGAAAAGTGATTGAAGGTTTACTATGACAGTATTTGAAGAAGGAAATGGCAACCCACTCCAGTATTCTTGCCTGGAAAATTCCATGGAAAGAGGAACCTGACAGGCTACAGCCCATGGGGTCACAAAGAGTCTGACATGACTGAGTGACTAACACTCATGACAGTGTTGCAGATGGCGGCTCACATCCTGTTGACATGATCAGTCCCCTCCCAATAGCAGTTTCCTCCAGCTACCACAGGAGTTAGTGATAAGTGGTGGGAATTTATATCCTTGCCATAAGACTGCCCTTGGCTAACAGGAGCACTCCAACCTCATAGGCCTGGGGTCATGAACTCCTCTTTCTCAGTTCAGTTCAGTTCAGTGGCTCAGTTGTGTCCAACTCGTTGCAACCCCATGAAACGCAGCAGGCCAGGCCTCCCTGTCCATCACCAACTCCCGGAGTTCACCCAAACTCATGTCCATTGTCAGTAACACCATCCAGCCATCTCATCCTCTGTCGTCCCCTTCTCCTCCTGCCATCACTCTTTCCAAGCATCAGGGTCTTTTCAAATGAGTCACCTCGTCCGATCAGGTGGCCAAAGTATTGGAGATTCAGCTTCAGTGTCAGTCCTTCCAATGGACACCCAGGACTCATCTCCTGTAGGATCAACTGGTTGGATCTCCTTGCAGTACAAGGGACTCTCAAGAGTCTTCTCCAATGCCACAGTTCAAAAGCATCAATTCTTCAGCACTCAGCCTTCTTCACAGTCCAACTCTCACATCCATACATGACCACTGGAAAAACCATAGCCCTCACTAGACGGACATTTGTTGGTAAAGTAATGTCTCTACTTTTTAGTATGCTATCTAGGTTGGTTGTAACTTTCCTTCCAAGGAGTTAGCGTCTTTTAATTTCAGGGCTGCAATCACCATCTGCAGTGATTTTGGAGCCCAGAAAAATAAAGTCTGACACTGTTTCCACTGTCTCACCATCTATTTCCCATGAACTGATGGGACCTGATGCCATGATTTTAGTTTTCTGAATGTTGAGCTTTAAGCCAACTTTTTCACTCTCCTCTTTCACTTTCATCAAGAGGCTCTTTAGTTCTTCTTCACTTTCTGCCATAAGGCTGCTGTCATCTGCATATGTGAGGTTATTAATATTTTTCCCAGCAATCTTGACTCCAGCTTGTGCTTCTTCCAACCCAGTGTTTCTCATGATGTACTCTGCATATAAGTTAAATAAGCAGGGTGACAATATACAGCCTTGATGTAATCCTTTCCCTATTTGGAACCAGTCTGTTGTTCCATGTCCAGTTCTAACTGTTGCTTCCTGACCTGCATACAGGTTTCTCAAAAGGCAGGTCAGGTGGTCTGGTATTCCCATCTCTTTCAGAAATTTCCACAGTTTATTGTGATCCACACAGTCAAAGGCTTTGGCCTAGTCAATAAAGCAGAAATAGATGTTTTTCTGGAACTCTCTTGCTTTTTCGATGATCCATCGGATATTGGCAATTTGATCTCTGATTCCTCTGTCTTTTCTAAAACCAGCTTGAACATCTGGAAATTCTCAGTTCATGTATTGCTGAAGCCTGGCTTGGAGAGTTTTGAGCATCACTTTACTAGCGTGTGAGATGAGTGCAATTGTACAGTAGTTTGAGCATTCTTTGGGATTGCCTTTCTTTGGGATTGGAATGAAAACTGACCTTTTCCAGTCCTGTGGCCACTGTTCAGTTTTCCAAATTTGCTGACATATAGAGTGCAGCACTTTCATAGCATCCTCTTCCTCAATCACTGATAAATGATGAGATAATGGACTCTGCCTTAGGACAACCTCTGAAGTATCATTAACATTCCAGGGACCCTGTGGGGTCCAACTGTGGCTAGACTACTCCAACACTACATTTTTGCCTGATTTTCTTCTCTACACTGTTGGGTTTCCTTACCACTTTCTCCTGAATGCATTCTGCTGATATATAACTGGCACAAGAATTAATGTTTCAGCCTCTGGCCTATGAAGTTTTATGTAAGATAGGTGAAAAGAAAAAGCATGACTAAAAAGATGAACAGTTAGAGGGGTTTTCCATGATACAGTAGGAAATAATGTGACATGGAAAATGGTGCTGGCAATAGAGGAAGTGAGGTTTCAAAAGAATTGAAAGCATTCTAGATTTATTTTTTTTTAATTTGAGCCAAAAGGATTTACTAATGATGTCATGCGGAAAAAACAAACAAACAAGAATTAGGATATAAATCCTTAGTTTTAGCTTCAACAAATGACAGAATGGGGTTTCTCTGGTAGCTCCTGCCTGCAGTGCAGGAGACTGGGGTTTAATCCCTGGGTTGGGAAGAGCCCCTGGAGAGAAATATGACAACCCACTCCAGAAAAGCCAGACACACTGAGCAACTAAAAATGACGAAATAGAAACTATTAACTGATAACTGGAAACAATGAAAAAGAAACTGCTTTTGAGGAGAGAGCAGCTTTAAAATATTATGGCTGTGTAACAAATTACCCTAAAATTAGTAGTTTCAAACAAAACAAATAAAAAATGCTCACAAAACAGCAATTTCAGCAGGATACAGTAGCAATTGCTTTTATCTATTAGACTTGGTGTCAGCTGAGTAGGGGCTGGAATGATTTGAAGACCCACTCATACCTAGGAATTGTTGCTAACTATTGGATAAGACCTTAGCTGGAATTGCCAGATTATATACCTGTATTCGGAGACTCCATACGGCTTCTGTTTCCTTTCAATGTGTTGGTGAGGTCTCAAAGTTTATTGTGCCAAGAAAAGACACGCAGGGGCATGTTACCTTTTGTGATCTAGTCTTGACTTATATTATAATCTAGCTTTGTCACTTTTGCCACATTTTACCACTTTGGCTGTCACAAAGCTCTACAGAGATTCGAGAGGAACAATAAATACACCTAGTCCCCATCTTGATGACAGGAAGTAGGTATTACTTTAAGAGTTTGTGACATGATCCTATACATCGGTATGAAATGGGTTATGTACATAAGTATTCTCGAATCTCAAAGCAGATTTGAGAAATACAATATGCTGTGTTCAAGAAATCAGGAGGTTTGGACATGATAAGTTTGAGATGACCATTATACATCTAATCTGAGATTTCAAGAGAACAGAGCATATATGACTGATTTTAGAGAAAATGTAAGCCACATCAAAAAATTTAGAAAACAAAACAATTATGTTTGCAATCCTTGCTTAAACATACTCAGAATGTGTTTTCACAAATGTTCTCTGATATTTGATTATTAAAATTTACTTCTCTAATTCTAGATTTGCATTCCAAAGAAGGGCAGTGAAACCAAGTGAGATGTGTGGCATGAGGAAAATTCTGTATTGTTATTACAAGGGCAGACAGCTGCCTCTGGCCAGGAAAGATCAACTTCTTTAGACTAGGAGGGGTGATGATGGCTTAAGCTAGGATTTGAAATGGAAAGCACTTCAAAATACATCAAGATTCTAAGACCTCAGTTCTGAGTGGTGCCACATTTCATGGTCAAGAACTAGCTATTTTCTATCAATGACAAAGCTTTCAAGACCTCATAAGGCAAAAAAAATTCACTACATTTTAATTCTCTATTTCTCACATCAGAATTGGTTTCTGGAACTATTAGTCCTACAATTAAATGAGGGAGTTTATTTCATCAAAGTCACTGAAAAGCCTAGAGTTTAAAATTTTTACTTTGAGGTGAGATTTAGGCGATTAGTCTATATTTTGTCCTGCCTTAATTATATAATGCCTTCAGAAGAAGTCATTCTTCCTTGTGGCCTGAGTTTTTATGACAGAGCTATGTAGCTGTATACAGCCATGCCCACAAGAAGTACCTTTTTCCTAGGACCACAAGCAACACCTCAATTCATTCCTTTATCAATAGGTAACAAGGTTTCTAGGTTCTAGTTCCAGTAAGTGAGCAAGCAATGAATTGTATTGCCTTCTGGTTCTTCTTCCTCAGATATCACAAATACACAAAATTTCTTATTAAATTTCTTTCAGATCTGCTATCTATAAACAAGTTTTGAAACCAATTATTGTATAAGTTTTGTTCTTTGCAAGTCCTAGATTTAACTAACTTAAAGAAAAGGGGAATATATGGGAAATACAGGATCTATAGTGAAGAAGAGAACGTTGGTTCAGAAAACATATAAACCACATAGCTTCACAATTCCTTTTTGGAGACAAATTCTCAAGAGTTTCATTCCATTGTTGCCATTTACTGAATATGTGTGTGTGTGTGTGTGTGTGGTGTGTACACACATATTTTTACTCTTGTCTGTTTATCATTAGTTTTATTGTTCAGATACCATGGAGGAAAGAGTACTTTGATTATCAGACCCACCAGATGGTATGCAAAGAGAGTTAGGTAATACCACATATGAAAATGAAACACCACCAGCAAAAGAAGACAACAAAAGAAACAGACAACATTAAAGCCACTAAAATCCAACAGTTCCTCTGCCTCCTGCAAAAGCTCTTGATTTCCAGAATAAGACTCATTTTAGACAGCTAAACTTAAAATGGATTCAAATTTTTATCCTCCTTTTGGGCACATCTCAATTATTTGACATCATATATGTAAACCTTGATGTACAAACACCACATTTTTTTGTTTATATTCTTAAATTTCATAACATTGAATCTTACAACTTAAAATCTGGAACCAGCCCAATGTTCTTGTTATTTTTACAAGAGTTCAGCTGAGTAGAATCAGGGAAGGCATGTGCATAACTAATAATCTATATTTGTATCAAATAACTAGCCTTCAAACAAAGATAAACAACCACTAGCCTGAAGTATCATTTGCTTTTCTGATTAATTCACAAATGTCTTCATGGGCCCCCTTCTTTCATAAAAATATGTGAGTATAGTGTAGGGGAGATTCAATAGGTATATATATATATATGTAAACATATCCCTAAATATATAGAGAGATATATAGATATAGCCTAAATAGTCAGTATTTATCTTGGGTTTTAGTTTAGGATTGTGACAACTGTTTGAAAGTTAAATGTTACCTAAATTCAGAAAATGTTTTTAGATTAGCTTAAACTAAATAAACTGAAACTAGTTGTTTGCCTGAGCTTATTATATTAAAAAGCATAGTTATTTCTGTAGTAGAAAGCTTAAAATACTGATACAGAAAACAAAATTCAGAACTTCATGATTCCCAGTTGAAATATGACCAGAAACATCCCCTCTTTTCTCTACAAATTCCAGATGCTCATCAGAGAAAATACACATATCTCTTAGAGACATTTCCCTTATAAAGAGTTGACAATGACTTTCAACTCATATATAGTCATAATGTTCCTTTTCTCTAACATATTCCAGAACTTAGGTATAAAATAGCCTAACAGCTCACAACTGTTATTTTCTGAAGCCACACAAGTTGGCATGAGTCCAGTCAAGAGACAGTGCTTGCCTCTTCTACCACCATCCTACCGGGCCGTCTTGAATCCCAGATTGTTTCAGAGGTTGGTTAACAAGCGCAATTTGTTTCTGAAACTCAGTGAAGAATGTGTTACTTTGCTCTATCCTTCCTGAAGGGTGCATTCCTTGCAAATCCTCCCTGAGTTGCTTTCTTGGGCATTCAATCTTGAAGGGGACCCTAGCTAAATTGTTCCAGATAGCTATATTTCCTCCCATTCACCAGGGACTTGTAATGTATTTGGGCCATGTGGTGCCAATCCAAGGTTGTCAAGTACAGCATAGGCTCACTAATTCTCCAGAAACCTTGGGCTAAGCTTCATCTGTCACACTTCTCAAATCTGTACACTTGATCACTGAGCACAGGCATGACCTCACAGAAGTGCTTCAGCAAGTCTCTCACCACCCTTCTC
The DNA here is from genome assembly GCF_033118175.1 of Dama dama. Classification (NCBI taxonomy): domain Eukaryota; kingdom Metazoa; phylum Chordata; class Mammalia; order Artiodactyla; family Cervidae; genus Dama; species Dama dama. The sequence continues at coordinate 62,127,182 of NC_083710.1, read as the reverse complement.
TCTCTAAACCTTTCCACCACAAGCTTCAGAATTTCCATTCTGCAGTAAACACAACCTGTTTAGGCACAGTTCCCTATTTCAGCAACGGGGCTTACTGAAGCCAGTCTCTTCCCAATATACCTATAGATTAGGAGATAGAACCTCTGTTCTGCTTACTGAATACTGATGCCTCCAGAAATTTCCCCAGCAACTATAATTTTATTTGGGCTCACAAATATACATTTTTCCTTTTTTGCACTCTTTTTTTTTTTTTTTAAGTACAAGAATTGATAGAATATTTTGTCATCTTAAACTATTCTTTAGGGTTTTTTTTAACTTTTTCTTTTATTTTGGGGTATAGCCAATTAACAAACAATGGTGTGATACTTTCAGGTGAATAATGAAGGGACTCAGCCATCAGTATACATGTGTTTGTTCTCCCCAAACTCCCCTCCCTTCCAGGTTGCCACATAATATTGAGCAGAATTCCATGTGCTATATAGTAGATCCTTTTTGGTAAATCACTTTAAGTACAGCAGTGTATACACGTCTGTTTTTCCTGGTAGCTCAGTGCTAGAGAACCTGCCTGCAATGTAGGAGACCTGAGTTTGGTCCCTAGGTCAGGAAGATCCCCTGGAGAAGGAAATGGCCATCCATTCCAGTATTCTTGCCTGAGATATCCCATGGACAGAGGAGACTGGCAGGCTACAATTTATGGTATGTAGACATGACTTAGAGACTAACATCAACAAAATACCTGTCCATCCCAAACTCCCTAACTATCCTTCCCTCCATCCTTCTCCCTGGCAACCATAAGTTCGTTCTCTAAATCTGTGAGCCTGTTTCTAAGTTCATTTGTATCATTTATTTTTAGATTGCACATATAAGGGATGTCATACAATATTTCTCCTTCTCTGTCTGACTTCCTTCACTCAGTATGACAATCTCTAGGTTAATTCATGTTGCTGCAAATGGTATTATTTCATTCTTTCTGATGGCTAATATTCCACTCTATATACATGTACCACATCTTCCTTATCCGTTTGCTTGTTGATGGACATTTAGGTTGCTTCCATGTCTTAACTATTCATTCTCAAACACCATTCACAAAAATAAGGTCAAGATGGATTAAAGACCTAACCATGAGACCAGACACTGTAAAACTCCCAGAGGGAAACAGGCAGAACACTCTCTGACATAAACTGCAGCAATATCTTTTTTGATCCATCTCCCAGAATAACGGAAATAAAAACAAAAATAAACAAATGGGACCTACGTAACCTGAAAAACTTTTGCACAGCAAAGGAAACAATAAACAAAATGAAAAGACAACCCACAGATTGGGAGAAAATATTTGCAAATGATATGACCGACAAGAGATTAGTCTCCAAAATTTACAACTTCTCCAGGGGTTCTTCCCCACCCAGGGATTGAACCCAGGTCTCCTGCATTGTAGGCAGATCCTTCACCATCTGAGCTACCAGGGAAGCCCACCAGCCAGAACGGCTATCATCAAACAATCCACAGACAGTAAATGCAGGGAGAAGGGTATCTGCCTTCACTGTTGGTGGGCTGTAAACTGGTTTAAACACTTTGGAGAACTAAATGGAGGTTCCATGAAAAACTAAAAACGAGAGTTAGCATATGATGCTGCAACCCCACTCCTGGGCATATATTTAGAGAAAAACATGATCCAAAAGCATACATGTACCCCAATGTTCATTGCAGGACTGTTTACAATGGCCACTCTTTTTCTTCATTCCTGGAAATATTTTGTTTGATTTTCCTTTTAGCAAGGCAGAGAATCTTTGCTTGGATGATATCTTCTCCCCCTTCTACATTCTCCTGCAGATTTTGAGTTTTTAAACATAACTCTTCTAAGAAACAATTTCTTTTTTTTCTCTGTTTTATACACAGCCAATGAGCAAAGAATTGCCTTAGAATTTGAACAATGGCAATAATCTAAAAAGAAAGGGATATATTTTTTAATTCCATTTTTGTTGCCATGAAGATGCATGTAAATAGAAGAGATAAAGTATTTTAAAAAACAGAAGGAGAAAGAAAAGAAAAAGAAAAATGAATCTAGCCAGGGAAATTTTTATTAATACAGTAAAATTTAACTAAAGTGGCTAGTATGGGATAAAGGGCACAGAAAGGGGTATTGTGAGGTCTATGGTCATCTACCCTGTTTCCTCACCACTAGCCTCTTGGTTCTCTGTTTTACCTACAGCATGGTAGTCTATTGTAATTAATGACTCCAAAATTAATAATACATTTCAAATCCTCTCTTCAATTTCCTTGAGTTAGTTTGTTTTCAACTGAACATTGCTGCACTTTATATTGCTGATCATCTTCTCATTCTAACAATTCTTCTTTTTTGCCACATTGCACTCTTTTGATTTCTTCTCACATTCCAGAAACTGTTTCCGGTGGGTCCCATTAATTTCTTTCCCTTTTCTGCAGTTTGGGTGGGAATTCCCAAGCTCTATTCCTTATTCCCGCTGTCTCCTTAACTTTTAACTGTAACACTATTCACTCCATTGCAGAGTGGTTGAAAGCATAAGCTTTGGAGTGAGATAGACATGTTTTTGTTTGTTGTTTGTTTTTTAAATTGGAGTATAATTGCTTTGGATAAGGAAATGGCAACCCACTCCATATTTTTGCCTGGAGAATTCCCATGGACAGAGGAGCCTGGCAGGCTACAGCCCATGGGGTCACAAGGGTTGGATATGACTTCACGACTAAACCATCACAATAATTGCTCTGTAATGTTGTGTTAGTTTGTGCTCTACAACATCATGAATCAGCTATATGTATACAAATACCCCCTCTTTTTTGAGCTTTCCTCTTGCCCCCTGTCTCACCTCTCTAGGTCATTACAGAGTACTGGGCTGAGCTTCCTGTGCTATTCAATGGCTTGATTAGTGGAACAGTATTGAAAGACCAGTGATAAACCCATACACCTATGGCACCTTATCTTTGACAAAGGAGATAAGAATATACAATGGAGAAAAGCCTTTTCAGTAAGTGGTGCTGGAAAAACTGGACAGCTACATGTAAAAGAATCAAGTCAGAATACCTCATAACACCACACACAAAAATAAACTCAAAATGGATTAAAGACCTAAAAGTAAGGCTAGACACTCTAAAACTCTCAGAGGAAAACATAGAACACTCTTTGACATCAATTGCAGCAAGATCCTTTTTGACCTACCTCCCACAGTAATGAAAACCAAAGGAAACAAATGGGACCTAATTAAATTTAAAAGCTTTTGCACAATAAAAGAAACTGTAAACAAGACAACCCTCAGAATGATAGAAAAATATTTGCAAAGGAAGCAATTGACAAAGGATTCATCTCCAAAATATACAAGTGATTCATGCAGCTCAATATTGAACAAACAATTCAGTCAAAAAGTGGGCAGAAGACCTAAACAGACATTTCCCCAAAGAAGACAATCTTGCTGAGTTGCTCAGTCATGTCCAGCTCTGCCTGTCACCCCATGACCACCAGGTTCCTCTGTCCATAGGATGTTTTTAGGCAAGAATACTGGAGTGGGTTGCCATTTCCTACTGATGGCCAACAATCACAAGAAAAGATGCCCAATATCACTCATTATAAGCAAATAAAAATGAGATATTACCTCACACTGGTCAGAATGGTCATCATCAAGGACTCTACAAATAATAAATGCTGGAGACAGATTTGGTTTTAATTATAAACTTTTAGGGTTAATATTTTTGTAACTTTGGGAAAGTGAACTAACCACTGGGGAGGGGAGGGTCTTATTCTGCATTAGGAAAATTGAGCTAAGCATTTCCAGGTTAATACTGACATTGGTACATCAAAACTAATATAAGTAAAATCAAACCTATAACCTACTAACATACATTTTTCTCCTTCTAGTTCTATTTCAGTTACTAATCTTCCAAATGTTGTAGATTATAAAATTCAGTCTTGTTTGAACTATTTCAGCATCTACCTAATTAGTTTTCATACTGTTTTCTTTGTTTTCATGTACTGTTTTTCTTTGCATTGTCATGCACACCTATTATTTCTTTCCCATTCCTTTTACAAAGTTACTTAAAGCTCATTAATTTAATTAAATAAACTTCTTAATGATATTTACCCAAGTTGAAGAACTTATTTCTCTCCAAAAATTACCCTGTGAATCTTGTGATTAGTCTCTCTTTAATGGCATTTTTATTAAATTAAATGACTTTATATTTTTAACAGAGTAAGAAAAAACCTGCTGAAACATAAGTAATGTATGATAGCACTTGTACAAACACACAGACATTCTAAACATTCTCTGAAAATTTTCTTTAACAATTCACAATGTAACTAAAGTTTTTTAAAAATTAATGGAAGATTGATTTTAGAAAATACATTTCTTTACAATATTTGCATATTAAATCATTTATTAATAAGATAAATACAAACTTTTGTTAAAATATTATGTTTTTATTTACCTTTGAAATTATTAACAGGAAAGCTGACTTTCAATATATTAAATATAAATATAATTTATTCAGATGCATTGGTCTATAATAATAGACAATTATTCACAAATATTAAGAAAATTCAGCATACTATAGAAATGGTAACTAGAGGGGACTTTTTTTTCTTCTAGGGAAAAAAAAGCAAGCAGTTACTGATAAAGCTCATCAGAAATGTTTTTATTGGTTCTCTGAAGATATGTGACTACAAAGCCAACAATTAAATTTTGATTTTCATAAATCTTCATTGGCTATTTTAGAAAAATAAAGTGACCAAAAATAGCATGCAAAAACTTGGGACATCATATAAACATAGAAACATCAGAAAAATATTATTTCCCTATATAAACAATATATAACCTCATTTTTCTAGATTTAATAATGACAACATAAATAATATGCATAAAATGAGTGGAAAAACTCATAAAAATTTGTAATTAGCAAGTGAAAAGCTTATCCACATGTATTTTAATTTTTAAAGGGTGACAGACTATGTTTATATGCTAAAAGCTAATATTTTTTGTTGATATGGAATGAACTGGAATGTCTAGATTTGGGTAATAATACTGGTCTCTGTCTCAAATGCAAATTCTTTCTTATTTTTGTGAGAAATTTTATAACATATTTTTATTAATCCAATTAGTTTTCTTGAATATTGTTTTTTTTTTAACTAAAACACATGTTTACAGTTACAATGACCTATTTTCCTGAGACTTTTAGCCAGCATTTTTTACAGTCATGCTCCTGAGAAATCGCTTGATGATCAAGTCTGGACTACAGATAACTCAGTCCCCATGATATTAATGGGGATCCAGACATAAAGCTTCATATGCCCACGTGCATTTTCACACAGGAAGTACTTATTTCTGAATTTGCATGGGTGAAAGTCATTATAATGAATGTCTATTAAAGGAACGTATTATTTAATTAAATGCATCCATTCATTTTTTACTGATTTTATTATTTTTAGATAGAGCATACAACAGCCAGAAAATACAAAAAAAAACTCTACTAAAATACATAGGGCATATCAAACACATTGCTTCAAACAGATGGAATATATCCCCCCAAAATAGTCATGTATTTGTTCCCTAACCCATTGAGCTTCTGTTGTGCTACCACAAGACATTTAGGGTCCTTACTTTTACAAAGCTCATAATTTAATTGCTGAGACTTGTGACAGAAATTTATGTGGTGCTGTGATAGCTGCAATGGATGTTGATCTTTACAAGCAGATAAAAACACACAGGGGAGCTCCTAGGTGAACTTGGTGGGAAGTGGCAAAGAATTCTAGAAAAAGGAGAGAGATATAGTATTTAAAAAGAAATAGTACAATGGGGATGGCCTTTTCCAATCAGTTAACAGTATTGGGAGAAAAATATTGTAAACCCAGGGACACCATAAGCAAAAGCAATGAGGTGAGAAAGTCCATAAGGTACAGAGAAATGTAAGCAGTTAGCATCGAGGAATACAATATGAATTAAAGAGATGGGGAGGTAGGCAGGAATCAAATCAGAGAAAGCTTTTCATATATTACTGACTCATTAACAATGAACTTATAGTCAACAGCTCTATAACTGATGATGCCTGAATACAAATATATTCTCTATAATGTGCAAATATAGAATAAATGAAAAGTGACAATAATGACTACTCTCTCTCTCTCTTTACACACACACACACACACACACACACATCTTCCCCAGTGGCTCAGATGGTAAAGAATCTGCCTGCAGTACAGAAGATCCTAGTTCAGTCTCTGGGTCAAGAAGATCCTCTAGAGAAAGTCAGACATACCTGAGCGACTAACACATACACACATATATACAAAGACAAATGTGAAATTCTTTACAAAAGATAAAATTAGATGTAATTCATGTATTAAAGACTTTAGGAAAATATGTTAGTATCGTAACTATTATTTATGATGTTGGTATTTTTTGCACTCTTTAAAATCTTTCCTTGAATCCCCATCATCACTTTCCAATAACATTGTTCCATGACTAATTTCATTAAAATAAATTAAAAAACAGTAAAATCTTTAAATGCAAATGATACAATCAATATGCAAAAAGACATTTGCTTTGCAGTTCTAGACCATATAAAATGTGCATGAAAGATGGAAGGAGCTGGATTCCATTACTTTAGCAGAGAAACATTTCAAGCTGCCCCATTGTTTTTAATTTTGGTACATTAAGAAAAGTTGTGGGATCCAGGAGAGAAATACAAAAATAGAAATATTTATTTTAAAAGGAAGTAAAATACTTTATGTTTGCATCAATTTACAAATAAGAAAAATTATACTGTAGAATATAACTAGCCAAGCACTTAGGAGATACCACCCATGCATCTGAGGACCATATGGAAATATGAAAAAGGAACTATTTCATATGTCTTTCTAAATTAAAATTAGTCAATAACCAACCAAATTAAATCCCATCGAAACTGCAATTGCAGATGCCAAATTGTATTTTTCTAATTGATTCAAGATTTTCTGGCATGTGACCATGAATAAACAATAAAGAAGGATACATGAATGCTTTTATGTTTCTGTGTAACTATCTGTATCTCTCGTGGGTCTACATCTGTATATGTGTAGACATGAAACTGAGCAATCAGGGATAGTTTAACACTATCTCTATTTCTTGTCATTTAGACTAAAACCAAACTGAAGTTGCCCCAATTCTCCCTTGAGTTACAGATTTCATCACTGACATGTGAAAAACAGAACTCATGATTTCCCACCAATAAAATCCCCCAAATTTCTCCCAAGTCCTAATCTCCCTCACATAAGAAAATCACATGTACCAAGTTGTTCAAGCCAAAAAACTAAGAGTCATTTTTTATTCCTCTCTTTACATTACCACCCACATCCAACTATCATCAAATCTCAATTCTAACTTTACAATATCTCTCCCTATTTTCACCTCTACCAACTTATTTCCAGCTGTTTTTTTCCTTCTAAATTATTTCAATAGTATCCTCCATTGGTATCCCAGCGTCTACATTTGCCTCTATAAAATCAATTCTCTGGAAAGAATTTTTAAAATGTGAATCATTAATTGCTGCTTGATACCCTACATTTACTTTCCATTTATAAACTAAATTGTTAAAAAGTTTACAAGCTTTTACATAATCTGGCCCTTGCCTATTTCCAACATCATGTGATACCAACTCCTTCACTCTTTCCTCTTAGGCTACACTCTTCTTAGTATTATTTTATTTAACTCCCCAAACACTGAACTCAACACCACCCTGGGGCCTAGATTCTACCCAATTTGTAAAGTCTGATAACTCCAGATCTTCTCACTTTCTATATTCTTTGTTTTCCTAACTCAGAGCTATTTTAAATGACACCCATTATCTATTTTAAAATTCCCTTTTCTTTTCCATAGTCATTAGAGTGCAAATTCCAGAAGAGCAGTGAATTATTTGTCCTCTACTATGCTCCTGGGTGGCTCAATGGTAAAGAACCTACCTACAATGCAGGAGAACTGGGTTCAATCCCTGAGTTGGGAAGATCCCCTGGAGAAGAGCATGGTAACCCACTCCAGTATTCTTACCTAGAGAATTCCATGGACAGAGGAGCCTGATGGGCACCTGTCCATGGAGTTGTAAAGAGTTGGATACAACTGAGCGACTTTCACTTTTCAATTTTCATACTCAAGGATGTAGACTAGTCCCTGGCATCTAGGAAACTTTCACTGAATATGTGTTGAATTCATATCAAATGGTTGTTATAGATGTTCTATAATGTTACATTATAGAACATGTCACATTTAATATCAGTTATAAATAATTAAGGCACATAGAAATATACAGGGAAGTAATGGTGGCACACTGTATATAGATACTATTATCTGTTCATTTGTTTATTTAAGTACTCACAGTTCTTCAGTTTTGGATGAGTTGTAAGTAATGTTTGTGATAGGTATCTCTTTTTAATAAATGATATTAGGAGTAATAACTTTGCTGAAAACTTATGGTATAAAACATTAATATTCTCAAAAGAGCTCTTATTGTGAATAGTTCACAGAGAATTTGTTAGTCAAGGCCTGGGGAATAAATTTACACCAAATTTAGACACATGCACATATTTGTATGTATGTGCATGTACTAAGTTGTATTAGACTCTTTGAGACACCATGGACTATAGTCCACGAGCATCCTCTGTCTTTGGGATTTCCCGGGCACTAATACTAGAGTGGGTTGCCATTTCCTCCTCCAAGGTTCTTCATGACCCAGGGATTGACACTATATCTCCTGCATTGGCAGGCTGATTCTTTACTACTGAGCCCTGAGGGAAGCCCACACATATGTTCAGTGTTATATAAAAGTTCAAATTAATCTTAAAGGCAATTTTTATACCTCTGAGATATTATTAATACAGGAGTAGAAAATAGGCTACAAATGCAAAGGAATACAAATCGAATGTACATAATAGGAGAACAAAACTGTACACCTTCTTAAAATCAACTATATGGGGTGATGATGGGGAAAAAACAAAAAGAGAGCTTATACCAGTAAATAGAATGCTTCAGTAAGTTTCAGAAATTTGATAACTATGGATGTAGCATCATTGTGAAGAAGCCACAGCCCTCTTGATACATTTGGAGAAATCCAAACAAAAGATAGAAACTGATCTAATAATTGGTATAGGAGATGGTCTGCCTCTTTGACAAAAGGCATCGTCAAGGACAGAGCTAAAACCTGAAGTTCAAAAGGTGGAGTTGTTTACAAGCTTTGGTTTGCAAAAGCATAGTCATAAATTTTAAAACATGATAATTTTTTCAAGCACATTAAGCCACCAACCAGGAAAATATTTTGTCAAATAATGTACCTGTTAAAAGATTATATCCTCTGCAGAACTCTCAAGTTAATTACTTTGAGTGAAAGAAGCCCAATCCAAAAAAAGGAAAAGAAAAACAAATTAAAAGTGTGATTCCAATATATGTAAAATTGTAGAAAACCCAAATTAATATCTAGTGATAGAAACAAGTCCTTGGTTGCTTGGTAGGGAGGAGCAGAAATGATTACACAAGCTGTCATATGGTAATTTTTGCAGAAAACTTTTAGGAGTGAGGAATACATTCAGTATCTTGATTGTGGTGTGTTTACATGTATAAAAACTTACCAAAAAGTATATATTAACTTTAAATATGTGCCACATGTACTGTGTACTGTGCTAAGTCACTTCAGCCCTGTCCAATTCTTTGCAACCCTACAGACTGTAGCCCTTGAAGCTTCCCTGTACATGGGGTTCTCCAGGCAAGAATACTGGAGTCATTGCCATGTATTCAGGGTATTTTCCCAACCCAAGGATCGAATCTGCGTATCTCAAGTCTCCTACATTGGCAGGCAGGTTCTTTACCACTAGCACCATCTGGGAAGCCACGTGCCACATATGACGTATCAATAATACCTCATTGAAATGTTTAAAAAGAAAACAAAATGAAAAGTAAAAGTGAAATAAAACTTTGGTTGGTCAATTCCAGTCTATCCATGCCAGAAAAGCTATCAGCTATAATCTATTCCCAAGACAGACTTCATATTTTTCTCTTTTGGGAATACATACCCAGTATTCAGATAACTTATTTTCTTCCAGATGATTCTGCTACAGATTAAAACAGAAGACCTCACTGCCAGATTTTTCTCTCTCTTGTTCCCCAAAAGCCTGTAGTCAAATTTCCCACTTATAAAATAATCCTCCCTTTTAGTAAATGAAACCGATCCAAGCTACAGATGTTACATGACTTACACTACCTATTATGTGTCCCAAGTCAATATAGGACCACCAAACATTTACAGGAAGCAAGCAACATGGGAAAAAAAAAATAACAAAATGGGAAAAGAAAAAAAAAAATTAAGAGCCAGGAGGATAGCAAGCTAATTGTAATATGTTTAACAAAACAAAATTTAAAAAAACTATAATTAATATATCAAGAGAAATTTATGAAGAACTTTATCTAGAAAATAAAGAAAATGCTACAGAAATGGAATAATCAGACTAAACTCTTAAATGGTAGAGCATTAAATATATTGAAATATAATAACAGCAGAACAAAATGAAAATCATACAATGAAAAACATTTTCTAAGATTACGGAACAAAAAGATAAATAGAAAAAAATGAGAGAAAAGACATAAAGAAAAATTGAAGAAGTCTAAGATTTATGTAATACAAGTCCAAAAGGGAGGTAAAAATGTGCAATAGAGAAAATAATGAAAGAAATAAGGTTGGTAATTTTTCTAGAATGGGAGAAAAATGGAATCTTCTTAAAATGGCTCAGTGACAAGAACTGATGAAAAATGACCTACCCAGAGGTATAACTACTTGAAAACTTCCAGAGATAGAAACAAATGCAAAAGAATAAGAATTAGACCAACATTGGACTTGATGTTGGCAATCAGATGAAAGAGACAATTTAGCACCTCCTTGGATCTTCTGAAGAGGATGATTTAGAGCAAAGTAGATTGCAGTGAATGTTACTCTGTGCCTGCAGAATAAAGACTGCTCAGATAGGCATGGTTCAGAATGTTTACCTCCAATAGAATTCTCTTAAGAATTTCCTTTGCACATCAGGAAAGTGAGGAAGAGAAGCCAGGAGATCTAGGATAGTTCTTACCAAATCCAGAGGAGTAACAAATGGAGATCCAGCCCTTGAGGGAAGGATCTTTCCATGAAGGAAAGAGACTTGGTAGAAAAGAGAGTATAAATGGAAACATGGGAAAAGGAGAAAGTAGGTTATAATAAAGACTTCCCCAGTGGTGCAGCAGTAAAGAATCCATCTGCAATGCAGGAGCAGCAGGAGACATGGGTTTGATCCCTGGGTTGAGAAGATCTCCTTGAGGAGGTCATAACAGCCCACTCCAGTATTCTTGCCTGGAGAGTCCCATGGAGAGAGGAGCCTGGTGGGCTATAGTCCATGGGGTTGCAAAGAGGGCAAAGAGTTGGACAGGACTGAAATGACTTAGCATGCAAGCAGGATATAATAGAACAAATGACATCAGAAAATGCAGAGGAAAAAAAGAATAAGAAAGGTATGATTAAGCTAAGAAATGAATGAAAATATGTCAATATTTAAAGTGAGTGGATGTAGGAGAGATAATTAAACTTTAGTGCTTACTATAAACCAAGAGATCTTATATTTGACTTACAAAGAAGGGAATTAGTAATATGACACAAAATTTAGCTCAGTATTAAAAAATACATTTATATGGTAATGATCAACCAAAGATAGTTTAATATTTTTTTAACTTTTAAATCAAACTATAAACAAAGTACAAAATATTTTGTTGTGTCATAGACTATAACTATTAATAATGTAACTAAATGTCAATAACTGTGAAATCAAAGATAGAGCTTAGAGGAGGAAGGGCATGGAATAGGGGATAATAGAGCTTAGAGGAGGAAGGGCATGGAATAGGGGAAAAATGAAAAAATATTGAGAAGTTACTATCCTCATCTTACATTTTAGGGACTAAAGAGATGGAAAACTGAAGAGGTTCACATATTGTAGGTCAATTTATAAAAGCAGACAATGAAAGACCTAAAAACAATGCTGGGAAAGGAGACTTGGAAGAGAAGGTGGCAAAATCTAGTTAAATTTTCACATGTCTTAGGGGTAATGAAACATAGTCTATATTTGTTAACTCCAAAATAGAACCATAAACATGAGGTCCAGAATATTAAAGCTAAATATAAAAAAAATCAAGAAATAAAAATCTTGAGAAAAAATAACATCTGAGAGAGGGATTAAGGATGGAGAAGAAAGAAACAGGACATAACATGAGAGGTTCAATATAAGGAGTTCCAAGTTTTTGATTTGTTACCGCGCTCATTCCTTACTCTGATAAGTATAACAAGGTTTAAAAATCAAGTAATGATAGATATTCTACTTTTAAATTTCAACCAATGATGGGTGAACATTTTATTGTTATACTTATATCCTAACCAGCCATGGTGCTTTATATAATTCCGCTTGATTTTTTTTTTTTTTTTTCCTATTCTAGGGTGTCTAGTCATTAAGAAGAGCCTAGAATACCAGCTAATCTCTACAGTTAACAGTCAAGCCTTCATAGAAGTCACTAAATCACATACAATCCTCCCCCTGCCACTCTTCACTCATCACTTCCACCCCCTCCATGGTCGTGAAACTCTCTTTCCAAAGTTCTTTCCAGAACTAACAGAGTTCACTGGCAGTTAGTATTTGGATCTTCAATCCTCGGAGGCCAAAGCAGTAGCAAAAACTATAATGATTACAAAATCCCTACTGTTTTAAAGAAAGGAATGGTAATATTTAATCTACTTATTTGTGCTGGGTTCTATATTTTTCCCAAGCAAATTCCAAAACTATATTTTACATCTTCCAATAGTATTCAGCAAAACTTAGGATTTTTATAGCAAAACAGATGTACTGGGGAGCATATACATACAAAAGTAATTTAACTATTTTTTTAAATCTTTCTCTATGTGGGAAACCTCAGATAATGAATGTTTCTAAACAGTAGTTCTAACTTATTTGTGTTTCCTTGTTACTAATATCATGTGTCTTCTGGGAACTTAAAAAGTCAGGAATTCAAAAAAGACCACAACCCTGAAATATGACCACAGCTTCTTGTTGAAATACAAATGCCAAATGCTGGTATTCAATTTCTTACATCTACCAACCTCATTGCAGTTATGTGACCTCAGCTTATTTCTATTTATCTTAATTTCATTTTGTTCAGCAGGTGTTTATTTATATCCTAGTTTAAATTCATTCTTCTCATGGCTATTAACTGAGTGGTTTGTTCATGAGTAAACATGAAATAGATTATTTTCCATTGGTTAGACTCACAGGAATACTCAAAATGTTTTCTTTGCCAATCAAGGAGACTCCACGCATCCTACCTACGTTAAGTAGACCTAAATTAGCTCCCTAGGTAATGCTGAAACATGAAAGAATAGAACCTTTAAACGTAGCCTCTCTCCTCTCCATGAGAGATTGCTCATTACCACAAATGTTACAGAAAGATTCAGAAAATAATCTTACAAAGAAATGTTTAATATTTATTTTTGTTCCATATCACTGTAAAAGATGCATACATAATTTTTACTAAGTAATTTGTAAATACATATATAGCTCTTAGATAATTTGTTATATTGCTTTTAAAAATACATATGTGTGTGTTTACACACACACATATATATATTCAAGTGAAAGAAAGAACTCATCTCTCTCACTTTAAATCAAAAGTTAGAAAGAATAAATCTTAGTGAGGAAGGCACGTCAAAAATCAAGGTAGGACAAAAGCAAGGCTTCTTGAACAAAACTGTTAGCCAAGCTGTGAATATGAAATAAAGGTTTTGAAATTAAAAGTGTTACTTCAGTGAGCTCACAAATATTAAGAAAGCCAAAAAAAAAAAAAAGCAAAACAGCTTTATTGCTGATATGGAGAAAGTTTTAGCAGTCTGGATAGATCAAATCAGCCACTACCTTCCCTTAAGCCAAAGCCTTATTCAGAGCAAGGTCCTAACTCTCTTCAGTCTATGAAGGTTGAGAGAGGTAAGGAAGGTGCAGAAGAAAAGTTTGAAGCTAGCAGAGAATAGGTCATGAGGTTTATGGAGAGAAGTCATCGCTGTAACATAAAAATGCAAAGTGAAGCAGCAAATGCTGATGCAGAAGGTACAGCAAATTATCTAGAAGATCTAGCAAAGATAATTAAAGAAAGTGGTTCCACAAAGTAACAGATTTTCAATGTAAGCAAAAGGATGTGTCTTATTGAAAGAAGATGTCATCTAGGACTTTCATACTTAAGAGAGGAGAAGTCTATATCTGGCTTCAAAGGACAGGCTAGCTCTGTTGTTAGGGGATAATGTTGTTGGTGACTTGAAGCTGAAGCTAGTGCTTATATAGAAAATCCATTAACAAATATGCTAAATCTATTATTCTTACCTTGCTCTATAAATGAGATAACATAGCCTTAATGACAGTACATTTTGTTTACAAAGAATTTTTAAAACCTTTACTGAATATTTTAAGCCCACTGTTGAGACCTACTTCTCAGGTAAAAAAAAAATTCCTTTCATAATTTTATTGCTCATTGACAATACACCTGGTAACCTAAGACCTTTGACAGAAATGTTCAAGATTAATGTGTTCATGCCTGCTAACACAGCATCAATTCTGTAGCCCATGGATCAGGGTAATATCAAGTCTTACTTAGGAAATACATTTGTATAGCTAACCCTGCCATAAATAAAGATTCCTTTGATGAAGCTGAGCAAAGTTGACTGAAAACCCTCTGAAAAGTATTCGCCACTCTGGATGCCGCTAAGCACATTCCTAATTCATAAGAAGAGGTCAAAATATCAATATTAACAGGAGTTTGGAAGACATTTACTCCAATTTTCATGGGTGACTTTGAAGGGTTCAAGAGTTCAGTAGAGGAGGTAACTGTAGATGTGATAAAAATAGCAAGAGATCTAAAAGTGGAGCCTAAAGACGTGAGTGTATTGCAACAATCTCATGATAAAACTTTCACAGATGAGATGTTGCTTCTTGTGGGTGAGCAATAAAAATGGTTTCTTGAAGCAGAACTATTCATGGTGAAGATGCTGTGAAGATTGTCAAAATTAAAACAAAAGAATTACAATATTACATAAACTTAGTTGTTAAAGCGTCAGCAGGGTTTGAGAGGACTGACTTCACTTTTGAAGGAAGTTCTACTGTGGGTAAAATGCTATCAAACAGTATGGCATGCTATAGAGAAATCTGTCATGAGAGGAAGATTCAATTGATACAGCAAACATAGTTTTCTTATTATAAGAAATAGCCACAGCCACCCCAATCTTCAGCAACCAACACCCTGATCAATCAGCAGCCATCAGCATCAAGGCCAGACCCTCCACCAATAAATAGATTACAATTCACTAAAGGTTTCAGATAATTGTTAGCATTTTTTTTTTAATCAATAAAGCATTTTTAATTAAGGCAATGTGCATCACTTTTTTAGATATGATTCTGTGGCACACTTATAATGTAAACATGACTTTTACATGTACTAGGAAACCAAAACTTTTGTGTGACTCATATTCTTGTAATATTCACTTTATTGTGGTGGTATATAACCAAACCAACAATATCTCCAAAGCATGCAAGAAAACATTAAATAATATAAAATAATTAAATAATATGTTAAATAATAAAATATTAAATAATAGTAGATAAGAATTTCTTAAACTTCTTCCCACTTATGGTCTTTCAATTTTTTCTCAGCTTGGAGTTGTCTATATCTACAATTTTTTTTGCCTCCTGTAAAACTAGTAATGGAAGATGGCGGAGGAGTAGGACGGGGAGACCACTCTCTCTCCTACAAATTCATCAAAAGAATAACTGAACGCAGAGCAAACTTCACAAAACAACTTCTGATCGCTAGCTGAGGTCATCAGGCTCCCAGAAAAGCAGCCCATTGTCTTCGAAAGGAGGTAGGACAAAATATAAAAGATAAAAAGTGAGACAAAAGAGCTAAGGACGGAGATCCGTCCCGGGAGCTCTTAGGCGGCATTGTAGGGTCCGGGCCTGAGTGCCCTGAGGACAATCGGAGGGAGCTTCTGTGAGTTGCCAACATGAACTGTGGGAGACCAAAAGAGAGAGAGTAAATTAGCCGGCCCGAACACACTGCCGGCCGTTCGCAGAACAAAGAGACCGAGAGGGTCCAGAGAGGAGCTCGCAGGCTGCGGACCGGCCCAGCCCCGCCGGAGGCAGGAGGCAGGGGGGAGGGGAAGGTCGCGGCGAGACACAGGGCGCAGGCACCCGACCGGCGCGGGCGGGGACTGGGGCTGGGGACGCGGAGGGCAGAAGGCGCGCGCACCCGACTGGCGCCAGCGGAAACTGAGACTGGGTCCGCGGAAGGGCGGGGGCGCGCCACACCTGGGGAGAGTGCGCCCACCGAGCCCCTGGCTGCCTGGACCGCTCTGACGGGGAAGGCACAGAGAGCGGGCGCAGCTTTTCCCTCCGCGCTTTTGTGGAACACCCGAGGGCTGGAACCTCGCGCAGCGCGGGGCGCGCTCCATATAGATCAGCCGGGAGTCTGAGCGGCGCAGACGGAGAGGGCAGCGTTGGCCCCTCCCCGCAGCGCCGGCCCCTCCCCGCAGCGCCAGCCCCTCCCCGCAGCGTCGCCCCGCCCCGCAGAGCGACGGAACTAGCTACCTGAATAAGAGTCCACCTCCGCCCGCCTGTGTCAGGGCGGAAATGAGGCTCTGAAGAGACCGGCAAACAGAAGCCAAATAAACAAAGGGAACCGCTTCAGAAGGGACTGGTGCAACAGATTAAAATCCCTCTAGGAAACATTGACTACACCGGAGGAGCCTGTAGATATCGAGAAGCGTAAGCTGGAACGAGGAGCTATCTGAAACTGAGCCGAACCCACACTGACCGCAACAGCTCCAGAGAAACTCCTAGATATAATTTTACTTTTTTCTCTTTTTTAAATTTTTTTTCTTTTTTTTTTCTTTTTTCTTTTTTATTTTTTCTCTTTTATTTTCCTTTAAAATCCCCTGTTACTCCCCCATTACTCCTTAACTTTCATTTCCATAGACTTTTACGATTTTTTAATTAGGGGGAAAAAAAAAATTTTTTTTTCTTTCTTTTTTTTTTTTTTCTTTTTCTTTCTTTTTTTTTTCTTTCCTTTTTCTCTTCTATTTTCTATTTTTCTTTTTCTCTTATTTCTTTTAAAGTCCTCTAGTACTCCTCTACTACTCCTTAATTTTCATTTTCAACACACTATAACCTTACAAAAAAAAAAAAAAAAAAGAAGAGAAGCCCTATTTTTAAACCGAAGATTATTCTCTCCCAATCTTGACTCTCTGTTTTCTACCTCAGAACACCTCTATTTCCTCCTTTCCCCTTCTCTTCCCATTCCAATTCTGTGAATCTTTGTAGGTGACTGGGCTACAGAGAACACTCTGGGAACAGACAGCTGCGTAGATCTGTCTCTCTCCTCTTGAGTCCCCCTTTTTCTCCTCCTGTTCATCTCTATCTCCCTCCTCCCTCTCCTCTTCTTCATGTGACTCTGTGAACCTCTCTGGGTGTCCCTAACGGGGGAGAATCTTTTAGCCATTAACCTACAAGTTTTCTTATCAGGGCTGTATAGTTGGAGAAGTCCTGAGACTACAGGAAGAATAAAACTGAAATCCAGAGGCAGGAGACTTAAGCCCAAAACCTGAGAACACCAGAAAACTCCTGACTACAAGGAACTTTAAGTAATAAGTGACTGTCCAAAAGCCTCCATACCTACACTGAAACCAACCACCACACAAGAGTCAATAAGTTTTAGAGCAAGACATACCACGCAAATTCTCCAGCAACGCAGGAACATAGCCCTGAACATCAACATACAGGCTGCCCAAGGTCACACCTAACACACAGACCCATCTCAAAACTCATTACTGGGCACTCCATTGCTCTCCAAAGAGAAGAAATCAAGTTCCATGCACCAGAACACTGACGCAAGCTTCCCTAACCAGGAAATCTCGACAAGCCAATCGTCTAACCCCACCCACTGGGTTAATCCTCCACAACAAAAAGGAACCACAGACCTCCAGAATACAGAAAGCCCACTCCAGATACAGCAATCTAAACAAGATGAAAAGGCAAAGAAATACCCAACAGGTAAAGGAACATGAAAAATGCCCACCAAGTCAAACAAAAGAGGAGGAGATAGGGAATCTACCTGAAAAAGAATTTAGAATAATGATAATAAAAATGATCCAAAATCTTGAAAACAAAATGGAGTTACAGATAAATAGCCTGGAAACAAAGATTGAAAAGATTCAAGAACTGTTTAATAAAGACCTAGAAGAAATAAAAAAGAGTCAATTACAAATGAATAATGCAATGAATGAGATCAAAAACACTTTGGAGGGAACCAAGAGTAGAATAACGGAGGCAGAAGATAGGATAAGTGAGGTAGAAGATAAAATGGTGGAAATAAATGAAGCAGAGAGGAAAAAAGAAAAAAGGATCAAAAGAAATGAGGACAACCTCAGGGACCTTTGGGACACTGTGAAACGCCCCAACATTCGAATCATAGGAGTTCCAGAAGAAGAAGACAAAAAGAAAGGCCATGAGAAAATACTCGAGGAGATAATAGCTGAAAACTTCCCTAAAATGGGGAAGGAAATAGCCACCCAAATCCAAGAAACCCAGAGAGTCCCAAACAGGATAAACCCAAGGCGAAACACCCCAAGACACATATTAATCAAATTAACAAAGATCAAACACAAAGAACAAATATTAAAAGCAGCAAGGGAAAAACAACAAATAACACACAAAGGGATTCCCATAAGGATAACAGCTGATCTATCAATAGAAACCCTCCAGGCCAGAAGGGAATGGCAGGACGTACTGAAAGTAATGAAAGAGAATAACCTACAACCTAGATTACTGTATCCAGCAAGGATCTCATTCAGATATGAAGGAGAATTCAAAAGCTTTACAGATAAGCAAAAGCTGAGAGAATGCAGCACCACCAAACCAGCTCTTCAACAAATGCTAAAGGATCTTCTCTAGACAGGAAATGCAGAAAGGTTGTATAAACGTGAACCCAAAACAACAAAGTAAATGGCAACGGGACCACACCTATCAATAATTACCCTAAATGTAAATGGGTTGAATGCCCCAACCAAAAGACAAAGATTGGCTGAATGGATACAAAAACAAGACCCCTATATATGCTGTCTACAAGAGACCCACCTCAAAACAAGAGACACATACAGACTAAAAGTGAAGGGCTGGAAAAAAATATTTCATGCAAACGGAGACCAAAAGAAAGCAGGAGTTGCAATACTCATATCAGATAAAATAGACTTTCAAATAAAGGAAGTGAAAAGAGACAAAGAAGGACACTACATAATGATCAAAGGATCAATCAAAAAAGAAGATATAACAATTATAAATATATATGCACCCAACATAGGAGCACCACAATATGTACGGCAAACGCTAACGAGTATGAAAGAGGAAATTAATAGTAACACAATAATAGTGGGAGACTTTAATACCCCACTCACAACTATGGATAGATCAACTAAACAGAAAATTAACAAGGAAACACAAACCTTAAATGACACAATGGACCAGCTAGACCTAATTGATATCTATAGGACATTTCACCCCAAAACAATCAACTTCACCTTTTTCTCAAGTGCACACGGAACATTCTCCAGAATAGATCACATCCTGGGCCATAAATCTGGTCTTGGAAAATTCAAAAAAATTGAAATCATTCCAGTCATCTTTTCTGACCACAGTGCAGTAAGATTAGATCTCAATTACAGGGAAAAAATTGTTAAAACTTCAAACATATGGAGGCTAAATAACACGCTTCTGAATAACCAACAAATCATAGAAGAAATCAAAAAAGAAATCAAAATATGTATAGAAATGAATGAAAATGAAAACACAACAACCCAAAACCTATGGGACACTGTAAAAGCAGTGCTAAGGGGAAGGTTCATAGCATTACAGGCTTACATCAAGAAACAGGAAAAAAACCAAATAAATAACCTAACTCTACACCTAAAGCAATTAGAGAAGGAAGAAATGAAGAACCCCAGAGTTAGCAGAAGGAAAGAAATCTTAAAAATCAGGGCAGAAATAAATGCAAAAGAAACTAAAGAGACCATAGCAAAAATCAACAAAGCTAAAAGCTGGTTTTTTGAAAAAATAAACAAAATTGACAAACCATTAGCAAGACTCATTAAGAAACAAAGAGAGAAGAACCAAATTAACAAAATTAGAAATGAAAATGGAGAGATCACAACAGACAACACTGAAATACAAAGGATCATAAGAGACTACTACCAGCAGCTCTATGCCAATAAAATGGACAACTTGGATGAAATGGACAAATTCTTAGAAAAGTATAACTTTCCAAACCTGAACCAGGAAGAAATAGAAGATCTTAACAGACCCATCACAAGCAAGGAAATCGAAACTGTCATCAAAAATCTTCCAGCAAACAAAAGCCCAGGACCAGATGGCTTCACAGCTGAATTCTACCAAAAATTTAGAGAAGAGCTAACACCTATCTTACTCAAACTCTTCCAGAAAATTGCAGAAGAAGGTAAGCTTCCAAACTCATTCTATGAGGCCACCATCACCCTAATTCCAAAACCAGACAAAGATGCCACAAAAAAAGAAAACTACAGGCCAATATCACTGATGAACATAGATGCAAAAATCCTTAACAAAATTCTAGCAAACAGAATCCAACAACATATTAAAATAATCATACACCATGACCAAGTGGGCTTTATCCCAGGAATGCAAGGATTCTTTAATATCCGCAAATCAATCAATGTAATACACCACATTAACAAATTGAAAGATAAAAACCATATGATTATCTCAATAGATGCAGAGAAAGCCTTTGACAAAATTCAACACTCATTTATGATTAAAACTCTCCAAAAAGCAGGAATAGAAGGAACATACCTCAACATAATAAAAGCTATATATGACAAACCCACAGCAAGCATCACCCTCAATGGTGAAAAATTGAAGGCATTTCCCCTGAAATCAGGAACAAGACAAGGGTGCCCACTCTCACCACTACTATTCAACATAGTGTTGGAAGTTCTGGCCACAGCAATCAGAGCAGAAAAAGAAGTAAAAGGAATCCAGATAGGAAAAGAAGAAGTAAAACTCTCACTGTTTGCAGATGACATGATCCTCTACATAGAAAACCCTAAAGACTCTACCAGAAAATTACTAGAGCTAATCAATGAATATAGTAAAGTTGCAGGATATAAAATTAACACACAGAAATCCCTTGCATTCCTATATACTAACAATGAAAAAACAGACAGAGAAATTAAGGAAACAATACCATTCACCATTGCAACAAAAAGAATAAAATACTTAGGAGTGTATCTACCTAAAGAAACAAAGGACCTATACATAGAAAACTATAAAACACTGATGAAAGAAATCAAAGAGGACACAAACAGATGGAGAAACATACCGTGTTCATGGATTGGAAGAATTAATATTGTCAAAATGGCTATTCTACCCAAAGCAGTCTATAGATTCAATGCAATCCCTATCAAGCTACCAACGGTATTTTTCACAGAACTAGACCAAAGAATTTCACAATTTGTATGGAAATGCAAAAAACCTCGAATAGCCAAAGTAATCTTGAGAAAGAAGAATGGAGCTGGAGGAATCAACCTGCCTGACTTCAGACTCTACTACAAAGCCACAGTCATCAAGACAGTATGGTACTGGCACAAAGACAGAAATATAGATCAATGGAACAGAATAGAAAGCCCAGAGATAAATCCACGAATCTATGGACACCTTATCTTTGACAAAGGAGGCAAGGATATACAATGGAAAAAAGACAACCTCTTTAACAAGTGGTGCTGGGAAAACTGGTCAACCACTTGTAAAAGAATGAAACTAGAACACTTTCTAACACCATACACAAAAATAAACTCAAAATGGATTAAAGATCTAAATGTAAGACCAGAAACTATAAAACTCCTAGAGGAGAACATAGGCAAAACACTCTCCGACATAAATCAAAGCAAGATCCTCTATGACCCACCTCCCAGAATATTGGAAATAAAAGCAAAACTAAACAAATGGGACCTAATGAAACTTAAAAGCTTTTGCACTACAAAGGAAACTATAAGTAAGGTGAAAAGACAGCCCTCAGATTGGGAGAAAATAATAGCAAATGAAGAAACAGACAAAGGATTAATCTCAAAAATATACAAGCAACTCCTGCAGCTCAATTCCAGAAAAATAAATGACCCAATCAAAAAATGGGCCAAAGAACTAAACAGACATTTCTCCAAAGAAGACATACAGATGGCTAACAAACACATGAAAAGATGCTCAACATCACTCATTATCAGAGAAATGCAAATCAAAACCACAATGAGGTACCATTACACGCCAGTCAGGATGGCTGCTATCCAAAAGTCTACAAGCAATAAATGCTGGAGAGGGTGTGGAGAAAAGGGAACCCTCTTACACTGTTGGTGGGAATGCAAACTAGTACAGCCGCTATGGAAAACAGTGTGGAGATTCCTTAAAAAACTGGAAATAGAACTGCCATATGACCCAGCAATCCCACTTCTGGGCATACACACTGAGGAAACCAGATCTGAAAGAGACACGTGCACCCCAATGTTCATCGCAGCACTGTTTATAATAGCCAGGACATGGAAGCAACCTAGATGCCCATCAGCAGATGAATGGATAAGGAAGCTGTGGTACATATACACCATGGAATATTACTCAGCCATTAAAAAGAATTCATTTGAACCAGTCCTAATGAGATGGATGAAGCTGGAGCCCATTATACAGAGTGAAGTAAGCCAGAAAGATAAAGAACATTACAGCATACTGACACATGTATATGGAATTTAGAAAGGTGATAACGATAACCCTATATGCAGAACAGAAAAAGAGACACAGAAATACAGAACAGACTTTTGAACTTTGTGGGAGAATGTGAGGGTGGGATATTTCAAAAGAACAGCATATATACTATCTATGGTGAAACAGATCACCAGCCCAGGTGGGATGCATGAGACAAGTGCTCCGGCCTGGTGCACTGGGAAGACCCAGAGGAATCGGGTGGAGAGGGAGGTGGGAGGGGGGATCGGGATTGGGAATACATGTAAATCCATGGCTGATTCATATCAATGTATGACAAAACCCACTGGAAAAAAAAAAATAATAATAATAAAAAAAAAAAAAAAAAAAAACTAGTAATGGAGAATTTCTTAAAATAGTCTCAGATTTCACCCAAGCCACACCCTCCATTTCTCCAAATCTTGATGCCATTACATTACTGACATTGCTAGAAAGTTTAAACAGGTTTTCACAGGACAACCAGGCTCCTATTATTTCCTCAAGTATCCATAAACAGTTTTGTTGCGTGAAACATTGAGGAGCTGTGCTCATTCCATTAGGCCACTTGGGATTCTACCAGTCTGTACAGCCATGTCAAAATGGCAGCTGCCCAGTAGCACTGGAAAAATGCCGTTAATCTTAAGACCCATCACATTTCAGAATTGTTATAATGTAACAAAATGCTTGTTTTAGAAAAAAGGCATGTGGTCAAACAAATAGCAGATCTGTTGAACACCAGATAGTATATGCAGAACCAAGAGACATGCAAATTCAGCTGGCTATTGCTCAACCAGTTAAGCAATATAAATTTGAGATTCAAATTTAGATCATAGGCTTCAATTTCACAATTACTTCTTTAGATGGTGAAAATATTTTTGAAAAAATTAAAAAGTAACATTATTTTACATGGATCATCAACTTCTTCACAGTTCTATACTTATTTAGGTTGTTCATATATAATATTTCCCTATTATTTTCTAATATTAAAACTCTTTTAATGTGAAAAAAATAAAGCCACACTATTCATGAAGTGAATTGGTTTCACTTCATGCATATTTCAAATTTAGAAACTTAACAACAAAATGTTAGTTCACTAATATTCTTAGGTGAGTTTTTTCTCCATTTAACACCTAAATTATATTTAACACAAATATCTGAAGTATAAGATGGTATTTACTGATTGCTGTATACTGAATTATCCTGAATTATAGCATCTTAAAATAGCAAACTTTTATTATTTCCCAATTTCTGTGAATTAGGAACCGAGTTGCAGCTTAACTGAATATTTCTAGTTCAAGTTTTTTTCATAAAGTTGCATTACAACCTCAGCCAGACCCGTGTTCTCATCTCAAGGCCCAGTTTGTATGGTCATTGACCTGACTTGCCATGCAAGTTGCATGTCCATAGGCTACTTTAGAACATGGCAGCTGGTTTCCCTAAGATCAGGTGATCCCAAAGAGGGCAAATGACAGCACCTAAGGCGGTAATCCCAGAGAAGGCAAGGGCACCCCACTCCAGTACCCTTGCCTGGAAAATCCCGTGGACGGAGGAGCCTGCTGGGCTGCAGTCCATGGGGTCGCTACGAGTGGGACACGACTGAGCGACTTCACTTTCACTTTTCACTTTCATGCATTGGAGAAGGCAATGGTACCCCACTCCAGTACTCTTGCCTGGAAAATCCCATGGATGGAGGAGCCTGATGGGCTGCAGTCCATGGGGTCACTAAGAGTCAGACACGACTGAGCGACTTCACTTTCACTTTCATGCATTGGAGAAGGAAATGGCAACCCACTCCAGTGTTCTTGCCTGGAGAATCCCAGGGACAGCGGAGCCTGGTGGGCTGCCATCTATGGGGTCGCATACATGTCCTATGGGGTCGGACAGGACTGAAGCAACTTAGCAGCAGCAGCAGCAGCAGCAAGGCAGTAATCCAAGTCATTCTCATACCTAAGCTTGGAAGTGATATTGTCATTTCTGCCATATTCTATTCACAAACATCACAAAGTGGGGATGTCATTGGAGCCAAATTAGAGGGTGCCCCCAACATACAGCTATATACAACACCTGAGTTAAATATGGATGTTTCATCATCTATCCTTCTATTTGTTTACTCTATAAATATTTATAAATATGTATTGAGTTGCTTCTTAAAAAAAAGTCATTATGTTTGTTCCTGAGATTGCAGAGCTTAATCAAAAAGAATGATAACTGGAAGTCAATGTAGGGGGGAAATATAGAATATTTTGAAAGATGAGTATCTGTTAATAAGCAGGAAATCTGTCTGGACTGACAGAATAATAGCAAAGGCATGAAAGAATAAAACAGTGTGTTTAATGTTAGCAATTGTAAATAGTTGGTACTACCCGGGTAGAAATGTGATATGGATAGTCATTGGACATAACCTTGAAAAGTAAAGAAGAATTCATAAACGATCTTGTGTAATAACTAAAGGATTTGTCAATTACCATTTCAGCTGTGGGAAAGCACGATAAAGGAGAGTAAAGTGACCACAGTAATGTTCCAGAAAGACTTTATGATCCAATGCCAAGGATTAATTTTGAAGGGCAATGCTATAGGCAGGCAAATTATTTATATAAGGCTCCCAGTCAAAGTAGGGTGTGAGTAAATTATTAGTAGAAATGGACTCTAAAAAAAGCCAGATTCAAGTATCATTATGAGGTATAATTAATGGGATATAATCCTCAGTTAATTTGGTGAAGAGACAGGGCACAATCAACACTGAAATGCATTCAAGGTTACTAATAGCTTTGGTAAAAAGTGGCATCATCTAAATGTATAAGAAACATATTGGAAGAAACATATTTCATGACTATTTAAGTAATATAATTATGAAATATTTAACTTGAGGTACCTGTAGCAGTAAACTATAATAGTTGAAAGCTCAAAGTCTTTCTTCAAAGAAAGAAACAAATATATGCAATAAAATGCACTGGAGTCTATAATATAAATCTGACAAGGTTTTAAACTTCTTAAAGTAGACATGCAAATCTTTGTCTGCAGGCTTGGAGAAAAGGAGCTTCTTGGACACATAAATCTTAAAAAAGTAAAACTTTGCATCAGTAGCTAAAAAAGATAAACTGTTACAAAGGAATCCACTATACACTTTGCCAGGGTTATTTAGTGAGAGAATCACTTTGAATTTCCCCATATTCTCTTAAGCTTACCTGGTGGCTCATATGGTAAAGAGTCTGCCTGCAGTGTGGGAAACTCGGGTTCGATTCCTGGGTCAGGAAGATCCCCTGGAGAAGGAAATGGCAAACCACTCCAGTATTCTTGCCTGGAAAATCCCATGGATGGAGGAGCCTGGAAGTCTAAAGCCCATGGGGTCCCAAGGAGTCAGACATGACTGAACGACTTCACTTTCACTTTTATATTCTCTTAGAAGATCCTCGAGCTAGCCCAAACCCTAAGTAGGGTATTACAAAATCTCTTCCATCCCATTTATGTCATGGTGCATCTACCATGAGCAAGTCTTACCACTTCAATCCAAGTTTTGGGTTAAAATTCCTTCCTTTGTGTTATCAGGTTTGATTTACTGCATTGGTCTCATGTTTATAATGAAGACTAAGTATCACGCATGCACAGATCTAATTTAAATATAAACTATAAAATTATAATCTGTATGTGGGTATGTGGTTATAAGACCTAGGACAAATGGAGCCTGGAAGGGTCGTTCAGGGATTGTATTAATATATTCCAACCACTGTTTGTGGACTTCAGTGGAGTTTTCCTGTTTCCATTGTACCTTGTTAAAAAAAACATGCTACTGCTAACTTAATAACTATTTCAAAGTACATTATCCTATTTTCAGAAAGCAAAGAGTGTGTTTTCATCTTTAAACCCCAGTTAGAACTGTTTTTGAGCTGCCTCCAATTCCAATTGCCCTGTTTTAAGGAGCTGAAACTAAAAGACCACTGCACTGTGAAAGTACATATTTTCCCCCCAAACCTTGACTGATTAATGATCACAGAATATGATATATTTCACAGAGTGCACCAATCCTTCAAACTTCAATAAATAACTTGAAGAACAAGGGGATTAATATTATAATTTAAAAATTCTATCAACTTCCTATTGAAGAGCTATCTGATTTCTTGTAATGATATTAACCAATAAATTCTATGGTGGTGAAAATATTAGAAACCAGACTTTGCATTTTCCATTCTCTTATTTCCAGAGAGCTTGGGCATAATATTTTTCGGACATAGTACCCGACATATAATATGGCTCCCAACTGGCTCAGTAGGTTTAGCCATTTCTGATGAACTACTGAGATAAGTCCTGTGGAAGAACTGAGGGCAGAGTAAGTGTCCCTGCTGACTTCCCTTCTCTGATAAAAGGAGATATTTTATGAACCTATTGTCATATCGCCAATATTCAGTAATATCACTTTAGTAGGGGAAATTACTGGTATTTAAGTTGCATTATGGTGTTAGCATGAATATTGAGGGCATCTGTAGATGAGACAACTTCTAATCTATGATCTATCCCGTGGTTAACTGCTGCAGTGAGGATATTCTGCTTGTAATCCAGGGAGCGTGTGTGCAATTAACACCCTGCTGATTCCTACATCCTCATGGACATCACTGAAGAAACATTAAATATACATTCTTCCCCTTTTAGATTATTCTAGATTGGCCTGCTGACTCTTAGCTAGATATATAGTGAGGATAGGTATGAGGATCTACTGCATGTTTCAGTGCTGATTAGGTAAATGAGAAGTCTAAGATTCATTGCTTACTTTTGCCTAACCCCTCATGACTTTGGATGTAAAATTATTTCTTTGGTCGCTGGTAGTCATTTGGGTTACTGGTCATTTTATATATTACTTATACAAATTTTACTTATGGGAATTGTGATGGGCTTGACAGAATGTTCCATCAAAAAGTGACTCATTTATGAATCTGTACTGTGAAGCCAGGGGCTTTAGACAGAAATAGAATAAGACTCCTAACCTGTAAAATGACACAGTTATCAAGGGGCAGTTTTCTACCTGCATTTTGGAATTCCAGTATAGTGTAAACCTAACTTTTATGTGCACTGGGAAACCAAAAACTGTGTGTGACTCACTTTATTGCACTATTTGTTTAGTTTGCAGCAGTCTGGAACTAAACTTGTAATACCTCTAAGGTATCCTTTGTGTGTAGTTCTGGCTTCTATATAAGATCATGTTCCCTCATGTGTATTTCAGTGGCCTCTAGGATACAGTAAGATGTAAATAGTTGTGCTGTTTTTCTTCAAATATTCTATATCACTGGTGAATTTAAGAGAATATGGATTAGAATCAAGAGACTGCTGTTGGCTCCCTTAATTAAAGTCTGCACAGGTTCTCTTCAATTTGGATAGGACTAGCTAGCACAATAATATTTTCAGTTCAGTATTAGGTTGGTCAGAAAGTTCTTTCAGGTTTTTCTGTAAGATGTTATGGAAAAATCTAGACAACCTTTGGCCAACCCACTATTCTATTGCCCAGCCTTCTCTAGTGCACTCTACAATTTTGACTTTCTGTATTTCCTTGGTGGAATTTAAAATAACTTTATAGAGGTTCAACAGGAATATCCCAATATGAAGAATATGAGCTCTATTATGGACTGATGGAATGTTTGATTCCTTTATGTCATGCTGATAAGGTAATTTCAACAATTTTTAGTAAGTTCAGTAAATATATTTTACCATTTTTGAGTAGACTCTGAATTTTCTCTATATTGATTTCCCAGAGCTTGCTTCTTGGATTTAATTTTTCTATCACAATGTTGCGGAAATGGGTCCTTCAATATTCAGCACTTTTCCTTCTTCAGAGAACCCTGTGTTGTAGACTAAAATTCACTGTACTTCCTCGCCTTTAGTGACGCCCACAGTAGAATGTCATCATTGCAAAGAAGTACGGTAGGGCATAAGGCACCGTGGCATTCTCTTAATACCTCTCTCATCCAACACACACCACACAATTTCACAAAATACTTAGGCAATTTGAGGCACTCATGGAGACATATAGTGAGGTATGTTGTGATCTTTCCTCTGTCTGTGCAAATTGTTCCTGGCAATATGCACATTTACCAAGAGAATGCTGATTCTCTAGCTCAGTTACTCCTTACAGTTCACAAGAGGTTGGGAACTTTTTATTGCCATTGTTAGTCAGATCTAGAGCTGAATTGATGATGGGAGCAAATACTTTAATGGTAATAATTCATCATGTGTCATCAAGAGATTATTATACGAACATTTATTGTAGGGCATTGCATACATTTATTTAGGTAAAACCTGAAGTCTGTTTAACACACATCTAGTATATGATACTGCTTGAAACTATTTGTCAGAACTTGGCAGCTCCAGGAGACTCCACTGGGTCTTTCTCAAAGGTAGGGACATGTTTCCCTGGTAACTGGCCTCCCTTTAGTGGAAAAACATTTATTCTTAACACACGTTCACAAACACACATGCAGAGACTGATCAGCCAACACTGTCTGGAAGCCAATGAAGGGCTCCAACTATACATATTTGAGCCTTGACTTGCACTCCTGTCATGACTCATTCGTAATTATGATGTTGCCATGGATGCTATGCTATGTTGTTCAGATGTCTGCTGAGAACTGAAGGGAACTGTCTCAGCTTAAGAGAGTTATTTCACCAGTGGCATGTCCCCCACCTAGGAGAGCTCACATCTGATAATGGACCACTATTACTAGATCATTATTATGAGGTTCCCAAGCCCCGTTTGCCTCTCTTTGACTTCGGACAACTCTGAAGGGCCATGCCAACTTCACAGCTGTCCATGTGATCAGTTGAATCCTTATTGTGACCTTGACATAGCCCAGTATTTCCCTCTTCCCAAATTTGCTTTCTTCCCAATAAAATCCCTACATTCTAATCTCCAGTTGGAGTCTTCTTCCTAGGGAACACAGTTTGTCACAGATGTTTCTAGGAATATTTTTTGCTTCATCCATTTGGGATTTTTTCACCAGAAAATTAGTAAATACTAAATAATATCACCAATTTTTCCTAGTATCTAGTAAACCTCTAAGCTTTGTTCACCTTTTCATTTTGTAATGAAACAGTCTCACCAACATATGACATCAGCTATTTCTTCCCCATACTTTCTAAGCATGTCTATAGCCATCATTGGTTATATACTATGTCAATTTAGGCATTATTGACCTATCTTTAGAGCCATACTGAAATTTCTCTCCTTGCAGCCAAAATTGCCTCACTGCCCCAGGCAGCAATCTTTAATGTGATGCTAACTCATTCTGTCACAATGGCAGCAGTTTCCATACGATGTCTACCAAGAATTTCCAATGAGAAATTGGAATAGTTTCCTCTATCAATACTAATACCAATAATAAATCCTCATTAAGTTTACTGATCACTTCTAAAAATATCTAGAGCCAGAAAATATAACTCTCCCCCCCAAGAGATGGCACCCTATCTAGCAGCAAATCCATTTGGATTACATATTTTCTCAGGCATCATTACTTAATGACGATTGCTGCTTGCCTGGGATTCTTACGCTTCAAAGCAAGGGGAGAGGGTATTTCCTTATTCAGCCATATTTTGTAACCGCCCAGGTGCCATCCCCATATGCTGTGGGTGAATCCTGCCAGAGATACAATCTGGTGGAATTTGACTTCACTTGGTCAAATCAGTTGTGACCTATCATTCCTTAGCTTTGATAATATTCTCCTTAATTGCTGTCATTCTAGAGCAAGGGTCCCCAAACTCCAGAACACAGACTGCTATCTACAGTCAGATCAGTGGTGGCATTAGTTTAGAAATGTGCACAATAAATGCACAAATAAATGTGCACAAATAAAAAGTGCACAGTAAATGTAATGTGCTTGAATCATCCCCAAACCATCCTCCCCATTCCTCATCCACAGAAAAATTGTCTTCCACAAAACCGGTCCATGATGCCAAAAATGTTGCAGACCACCATAGATACACCTCCAGTGAACAGAGGCTTTTGAAGATGTACTACCTCATGGTCATTAGTATTCAACACACATCTTTTTTCTTCACTACTAGTCATGCTTCAGTTAGGAACAGTAGTATATCATCCAAGTACCAAGGAACATGGACCTTATAGCCAGTCTGCCTGGGTTCAAATCCTGCATCTACTACTCTCCAGATGTATGTAATTCTCAAAAATATAGATCAAAACAGTATCCACCCTAAACATGGGGCTCTAGTGTTGGCATGCATTAGACAGAGTAAGTGCCATGCAATGTGAACAGTTACTTATGCTTATCTGGGTAAACACAGTCGCCAGGCGTCTCCTATTGATGTAACTCCTTGCCTCACCTGCTGGCAGTTACAAGGGAGGAAGTAAAGCAGGCTCTGGTACCACCACGCAGTCAGTATTTTCACAGAAAAATAGGCATTTCCTCCCTAAGGGACACTGCTCGCCAGACTCTCTCTCTCCCATCCAGTTTTGTTCTTTCTCAATAGCATACATTTCATCTAACAGAGAACTTGTGCATGCTTGGAGTCTGCCTGTGGGCTCCAATCTCTCTACACTTGAGTAGTAATTAAATCAATCAAGTCTTCCTCTGCTAGGATTCCAAGTGTTTTCAGAATGTGCAAGCTGCCTCAGGCAGCTTCTCTCCTTCTGCTTTCAATTAAGCTATCTCTGCCCCCACCTGTCCAGTGAATTGAAATAAAAGGTAGCATATTTCTTCCAAGAAATCTCCTTCATTCTTGTGTCTTGTACTTCTTGGCTGGTGCAAGCTATGCCCTAGACCAGCTCGGCATCAGACTGCGGAAGTGGGGACTCTCAGGACCCCATGCTAGGCTGCAGACAGGAGTAATAGATTACCGGCCATTGTGTATAGAGAAGGCTTGTTCCCTGTTAGCCTTTTAAGACGTTAAGGCAGGAGGTCATTTTTACTAATACATATGTTCTGGGCCTAATAAAGTAGAACACAGGGACTGAGGCAGATGAAAAATGAGCCCTCTGTGTTTTTGGTGAGGATTTTTTTTTTTTTTTTTTTCTCACAATGAGCTTAAAGAAAGCAATGTCAGGGCAGAATGTGCCAGGTTGTGAGTGAACAGTCAGCAAACCCCAGGACTCACTCATGCTGGAAGCACAGGTATTGGGTGCTGACGGTTTTAGTCGTGTCCAGGGGAGTCCTGCCAAGCTGCAGGGAGCTCCGAGCATACCCCTGAGAACTGCCAACCCTGTCATTGCAAAATTCCAACATAATTACTTCCATGAATGTAAAAACTATCTTTTCAGCAAGCCATTTCACCTGGACCTAACATCTGGGTTCTGCTTAGTTTTTAAGGTCACAAAGAAGCATCGTGTCTCGCTCTCTGCAGAAAATGCATTGTGACTAGGCAGCCCACATGTATTCCCATCACAGCCGCGTGAACACGGTTAGTATGCGCACAGTATACGCACAGGTCAAATGACCCAGAAGGACCCGCCTTTTGGCTCTCTGTCTCTTAGTGGTGGAGAGTTGTTAAACGGGTAATTTTCTCTACTACTAAATATGGATAATATTACAAGTATGCTAAGATACTTGAGGTGATTAATTATTATGTAACCTGAAGTGATTTGTGTTACTATTATTATTACCATCGTTACTGTGGTTGTTACTTTGCTTCTCAGCATGTAAGATTTATGTTTCTTTACCTAATAGTGATAATAGTTGGCATACATTAAGCTTATACTGTGTAAATTTCTGTGCTACCTGCTCTAAGGATCTTTTTTATCAAATGTTGCAATAGCTGATAAAGTGATTTTTATTCATAATGCCATTTTCAGATTAGTAAACTGAAGGACAGTAAGTAACTTAGCAAGTTCACTCCCCCACAAAAAATATTTACATCTTGCTATTTCCTTCCTCCTACCTCCCTTCCTTTTTAACACGTCTTGCAGTTTTATTTTAACTGAATTGTGTATTTTTCACAAATAAGGAAACTCATCCTGACTTCCTTTTTCTGACTTCCGGTACCAAGTGTAACTTTGCGCATGCTCAGCAAACATCGAGGGACCGTGCCTGTGGTCAATAGAACATGTGGGCTCTGGAAGTCAGCCAGGTTCAGGTAGAACAGAAGGTACCTGGCGGTGTGTGTGAACTGGTTGAGGTTGTTGAGCATCTCATATCTATATGTAAATATGTTATTGGGCTTTGAATATTTCATATTATTAAACCTCACTAAAATGTAACTTAAGTCTTATGTCTATACTATAATGGCTCCATTTGGATATAGATATTAGGCTTTTTGGTTTTCTCAGTTACAGCATTGGATGGGTTTATTTAGTTTCTTACTCCAAAGTAGAATCAGGGTATATTTATTTCCAAGAAAGAAAGAACCTTCCAGTCCTGCAAAGGTTAACGAATTCTTTTTTGGAGTGGGGTGCAGGGGTGATTTGGTTTTAAAATATCTTAGTCTTTCAAATAAGAAGTAGTTTTGTCCTATATTTGAGATAACAGAAACAACTTGAAGCTGTGATAGGTATCATGATGAATACTAGGAATTCAGCCTAGTGTAAGGGCTGTTCATAATTAAAATTAGCACAAAGAATGTACAGTGTTTCAGTGTAAGAACTGTTCAAATAAGTGGTCTCTGAGGTAGTGCTGGCAAATGAGGTGAGAAGCAGCCTCTAAAATCTTGCTTTAAGCAGCATTTTCTTGCTTATTAATTTGACAGCTTTCTCTGCTACTCTCAAGCTAACTACAGCAATTTTAATCAGAGAAGGAACATGTTGTCAAATTGCTGTGAATCCAAGCCCATCAAAGTTGTGGAATGCCTTCTGGATTTAAAAGAACCTTGAGGGGTCAAAGCTCTTACTCCCTATTTACTATGTCTAATACCATCAATTTCGGTGAACATAACCAAGGAATTAAAAGGCTAACAATGCCTGTCTTCTGTTTTCCATCATCTACTTCACATATTCTGTAGAGTTGTGCCAAAATTATGTCTTCACTCACTGGAGATATCTTTATTATTTAAGTGCTGTGTGCTGCAAATTTTGGTGGTGTCATATGTAGAGTGGGCTTCCCTGGCAGCTCAGCAGTAAAGAATCCACCTGCAATGCAAGAGATGAGGGTTCGATCCCTGGGTCAGGAAGATCCCCTGGGGGAGGGCATGCAACCCACTCCAGTATTCTTGCCTGGAGAATCTCATGGACAGAGGAGCCTGGTGGGCTACAGTCCATCAGGTCACAAAGTGTCAGACATGACTGAAGTGATAGAGAGCAACACAGTATATGTAGAATACACTGTGTGTTTAAGTAACAGATTGAATGATAGAAAAACAAGTATTAACCATACTATTGCTTGAGTCTTTTTTCTATTACTTTTCCTTTTAATATTTTCCTATCTAATGAGTCCTAAAATGACACAGATTATGTAAGAAGTCTTTGCTTTGCACTCCCCTATGTTTAATTGAAATACAAGCATATCAGAATCAAACCATCACTTTGCATAAGTTCATGGCAACTAAATGGTAGGAAATACCTCTGAAATTCCAGACCCAGGTTTCTTTCTTGTATGTATAGAGTTAAATTAAAAAAATACCATTGGGTATCAGAACTACTATATTTCTTTTGACTTTTTTATTTTAAGAAATTACATTCAATTTTTCTTATTCTTTGATCTGTCATCTTCGAATAGCATCTCCTTCTCTTCCTCATTCCTTACCTATTGTCAACAGTTCTGCTGATCTGAAGAGCTGCTAAACTGCCAGATGTCAAGTGGTCCATTATGACAAGTCAATATGAAAGTACAGTCAAGCCTTTAATCACTTATTGTGAAACATCAGCAGGATAAACAGGAGAAAGCACAGCTCCTTCAGTGTTCCATTTTTCCTTAGGGAACAGCACTGGGTGAGGGTCTGCTGGATCAGCTGCAGATGCGGGTGTTTTCTTACTGCTGAAGGAGCGCCAGACAAAAGGTTCTTGCCATTTCATTGATTCTGGGGCCCAGGAAAGGGCGGGGGGCCGGGGTGGGGGGGGGGAGGCTTAGGAGTGCAAAAATACTGAGTCTGAGTTAGAGTGGAGAAAAGTTTCTCCAAGGCCAACCCTTAAAGATGGGTCTTGGAAGAGGTGCTTAAGAGAGGCCCCCAGACAGGGGTGTCTTGGTTGGAATTAACAAATTAACTTATGCATGAGAGCATAGCCAGCCAGGGGTTCAATGCACTGCCTGTGAACCAGGATTGGTGTGGAACCTGCCAGGTAGAGCCTGTGTAGCTGATTATGGTCTGGCCTGAAAGATCAACCTAGAATTTGGCCTGGAGTCAGACTCCTCACCAATGTTCTTTGTGGTTGAAAGGTAACAAAGACATGTAAAGTAACTGATGTTGTTAAGATATCTCTATGGAGTGGGTAAGAAGCATCACTGATGTTCACTAACCGTGAAAAACTGGTTTGTTATTATTCACATGTGACCAATAATTTTGTACCATAGGAAAAGGAATCTCTTGAGCATCTTAGCAGTTTTCTGTGTGGAAAAATATACTACCAGAAATAAGTTGTGGGCAATTGAAATTTGCTTAAGCATTTCTAAAATATACAAGTTAAACTATAGGATCTTTAAAAATATGAACCATACTATTTATGTGTGCCATGGAAGTACATAAGAACATAGGATGCCAAATAATCTTGGCATTTTCACTTTGTGTGGAAAATTACAGTCAAATTTAAAGCTCAATGACAGCAAAAGTAAATCCATCCTATATGAATGCATACAGTGTTTCCCTTTTCTTTCATTTATATAAATAGGAAATCTTTACATAGGAAGTATTTAAAATCAAAATCTTTCTTATTTATCTATATTTCATAAATACATAAGAAAAGAAGGGAGAAGAATGGAATATCATATAAATATATTTATATATAATGTGCATTTCATGAACAGATATTTGCATGTAAATAAGGTATATTTATATATATTTATTCAGATCCAAAATTGAAAATTTTACATAAATTTTTACTGTCTTATTCTGTTCATTTTTTACTTGTAAAATTCCAATTCTGCTTTTTATAGATAGAATATTAAAAACAAAAATATTATGTCCATTTGCTTTGAAAATTGGTTGCCAAATATTTTTTCTGACACTAATAGTCATATCACTAAGAAGCATACTGTCAAGTTCTTACAAACATATATCAGTCCAAGCATGTCAGAACCATTATTAGCCATAATTTAGAGATGAGTAAAATAAGAATTAAGGTATTTAAGCAACTCTTCTAAAGCAATAAATTTAGAAAGCAGAGGTTTCTAACCTCTTAATCTCACTTCTGTGGTCTTCTTCATAATTTACTAGATGTTTGAAAGTGTTGAATAAAATGATACTATTAAATAATACAATAAGTAATGTGTAATTTTGAATGTGCGTGCATATACATGTACACACACATTAATTCTTATTCTCCACTTAAGTGATACATCTCATAACATTAGCATGGGCTAGGTATGTAAAATAGAACTCTTTTGATAATTTACAATTTCCCCAATATTCAGTTAGTGACCCTTTTAGTTGGACCTACTGCTGATATACAATCGGGGTACCTCCACCATAGTTTGGCCTCAGGTCAGATAACAGGGAGGGAAGACAGCCCCACCCATCAACAGAAAATTGGATTAAAGATTTACTGAGCATGACCCCTCCCATCAGACCAAGACCCAGTTTCCTGCTCAGTCAGTCTCTCCCATCAGGAAGCTTCCATAAGCCTTTTATCCTTATCCATCAGGGGCAGACAGAAGGAAAACCATAATCAGAGGAAACTAACGAATCTGATCACATGGACTGTGGTCTTGTCTAACTCATTGAAACTATGAGCCATGCCATGTAGGGCCACCCAAGATGAACGGGTCATGGTGGAGAGTTCTGACAAAATGTCGTCCACTGGAGAAGGGAATGGCAAACCACTGCAGTATTCTTGCCTTGAGAACCCCATGAACAGCATAAAAAGGCAAAAAGATAGAACACTGAAAGATGAACTCCCCAGGTCAGTAGGTGTCCAATATGCTACTGGAGATCAGTGGAGAAATAACTCCAGAAAGAATGAAGAGACAGAGCCAAAGCAAAAATAAAACCCAGTTGTGGATGTGACTGGTGATGGAAGCAAGGTCTGACGCTGTAAACAGTAATATTGCATAGGAACCTGGAATGTTAGGTCCATGAATCAAGGCAAATTGGAAGTGGTCAAACAGGAGATGGCAAGAGTGAATATTGCCATTTTAGGAATCCATGAACTAAAATGGACTGGAATGGATGAATTTAACTAAGATGACCATTATATCTACAACTATGGGCAAGAATCCCTTAGAAGAAATAGAATAGCCACTATAGGAAACAAGAGTCCAAAATGAAGTACTTGGATGCAATCTCAAAAATGCCAGAATGATCTCTGTTCATTTCCAAGGCAAATCATTCAATATCACAGTAATTCAAGTCTATGCCCCAACCAGTAATGCTGAAGAAGTTGAAGTTGAACAGTTCTATGAAGACCTACAAGACCTTCTAGAACTAACACCCAAAAAGATGTCCTTTTCATTACAGGGGACTGGAATGCAAAAGTAGAAAGTCAAGAGATACCTGGAGTAACAGGCAAATTTGGTCTTGGAGTACAAAACGAAGCAAATCAAAGGCTAACAGAGTAATACTCCAATATTTTGGCCAGCTGATGCAAAGAACTGACTCACTGGAAAAGATCTGGATGCTGAAAATTATTGAAGGTGGGCAAAGAAGGGGATGACAGTGGATAAGATGGTTAGATGGCATCACCAACTCAATGAACATGAGTTTGAGTAAGCTCCAGGAGTTGGTGATGAACAGGGAAGCCTGGCATGCTGCAGTCCACGGGTTCACAAAGAATCAGACATGACTGAGCGACTGAACTGAACTGAACTGAACTCATTCCATTGCTTTATATTGAGCCACATAGTACTGTCCCACATAGTACTGCCATACACAAAGTAACCTGTCAGTGTTAGTTTTGGAGAATAAAAGAGCTCACTGAATAAAGTGAGCAAACAGAAGGCAAAGGTATTTGACCCAAGGTTAATACTTCCTGAGGGTAAATCTTCATGGTGGTGTTGGATGTCATGGTAAACAAAACTCACTCTGTAAAGTACCTTGGAAAATGCTGTTTACAGATACACAGAATATAGGTGTAGCTATGAAAATGGGCATCTGTTGCATGGGAAGAAGTTGACAGTGACGGAAATCACACGCACGGATTTTAAGCAGGCATTTTACTTAAGACAACATAGATGAAATTGAACTGATGCCCTCCAGAAAAATTGTTAAGTCATTTGTAAAGTGGCCTCATTCATGATGAACATGGTGAAACAAAATATGTATGTCACTACCTTGGATGACTTTTTTTTTCTCCCATAAAATGTAACAGTAGAAAATAGCACTATTTCTAAAAATAAAATACATTTTTCATAGGATAGTTAAAGCTGTATTATTGAATACTAAATTAAAATCAAATTGAAATTTGACCATATACTTTGAGTTTCTCCTGTAAAGGACATAAGGGTTTTTTTTATATCCAGGATTGCTTTGTATATTTCCTGATATATGTCATGTTAAAATAAAATAAGCTTATCAATTTTACTATCAGAAGGAGGTGTTCAATCACAAAAGCTATACCTACTTAGATTTTGTTCAGAGAAAGGGACCTTATTTTGTACAAGGTGATATTGACCAACTGGTTCATTCATGCCCTTGTTCTTCTGGCTCAGGAATAAAAGATTGCTTGTTTACACGAGTTTTGAAATAAAGAAGATAAAGGAATCCCTGTTCCATTTTTTTTCTCCTAGTTCTTTATTTTTGGCTGAACCTCATGTAAATATATTAACCTTATGTAATGCTTTATACCAACAGATTTGAAGAGTCCCTTTACTTTTGATTACACAGGTAAGAGCTTTTTCAGGACATTTTGTTTTTACCCTTTTCCATATCTACTTGCATGCTTTTTCTTGGCACAGGATCTCCAGAGATGTCTGTTGTCTGGCCAGGAGGTCCGGCAGAATGACTAGCCTCTCAGGCAGCTGATGTTGTTGTAGCCACTTTCCCAATTGCCAGCAAATGATATAAATTGTAGGAGACTGAAAAGGTCACCTCTGCAACAGTCCTACTTATATCAGCTCAGTGACCACTAACCTGCCTCTCCACAAACAATCTCAGGCCCCAAACTCACAAGTGACCAAGCCAGCTGGGGTAGAAGGCTGGGGTCTCAACCCCACTGTAGTATTTTTTCCTCCAGAAAACAAAGTCAAAGCATCAATGCTGTTGAAATTCCCCTTATCTTTACTTTATTTACAATACATAATTAAGTACTTTTTATCTCTTTAATAATTCTGTATAATACAGAAATGTATATTTGCCTGAAAGAAAGATGTTATTTTTAAATGACATATGAACAATATATATAATTTTAATACATATACAGATATATTTGCATAAGTGTAGAATGTAATACAAATATAATGAGTCTATATCAGTCCACTATGGTTCCCTATAATTTTGTTCATCAAAATATGAGTGTAAAAGTAACACCTTCCCTTTTAACTTATTGTAATACTAGCATTACAAAATGGTTGGATGGCATCACCGACTCAATGGACATGAGTTTGAGCAAACTCCAAGAGATGGTGACGGACTGGGAAGTCTGGTGTGCTACAGCCCATGGGGTCACAAAGAGTCAGAGATGACTTAGCGACTGAGCAACAATACCTAGGACTCTATATATAGTATTGCTTTGCAGAGTTTAGTTATCAGTCAACCTGCTTGGCTGTAAATTCCAGCTATTCTTGGCCAAATAGCATCATCTCTCAGTACCTCAGTTTCCACACTGTAAAATGTGCATAATTAGAGGAACAATCAGATGAGTCAGGCAGTATTTGGGCCATTTTTTACAGGGTCCTGTGGGCTTCCTTCTAGGCCAGCTCTTAACTCTTTTTTGCTAGAAGACAAAGAGATAGAGGAAATTTCCTGGAAGAGGCTTATATGACCAGGGTAGAAGGAGAAATGTGTCAACACAAAAACTATCTAAAGAATTTATCATCAGTTGTGAGGACGTTGAAGCATACTGGCTAAATTTGGTCTTTTTCATGAGTCTGAAATCAGTGAGTATGAATTATGTTTTAGATAGTGCTACCTATATTAATATAAATTCTCAAAGATGGATGTTAGCTCTATATTCTCCACATGTTACAATTTGAAGATTTAACAGGCTCTACATATATATTGTAAAACCAATATTGGCATGTTTGCTATCTCTAAACAACCCTTTAGTGTTCTACAAGACATTGAAATGTTATCCAGTTAATTAAAACAGATTATAAAACAAAAATCCTTTTAAAAATGTGTGCTGATGGAGGCATGACCAACAAATAACATTTCTAAAAAAGTTTCAGTAACTGAAATAAGACACACGTAGACCAAACTTCCAAAATATATTTTTTGATTAAGTTTATGACAATGTCTTAACTAGTTATATGTTCAAATAAAGTCATTAATTTGATGTTAAGAAGAGTAATACATGTTTTTGTTTTCAATTGGTGTTTTTTTCAGAGATAAGAAATGGTACATTATAGTAGGAAAAATGCTTTGAAGTTGTATTGTTTTGTATTTAAACCCTCACACATGCACTTAGGAAGTACAAGAAATAAGTTATAACTTAAGTTCTATGAGACTATACACATACATACACAGTTAAAACATGAGTCATACTGTTATTCAGAACCTGAATTTTAGTACATTTGATTAAATGTATTAAATCATTTAATATGGAAGTATACTTGAACTTCTTAATTCCTTAGATGAAAATCTAGGAAGGATAATCAAACTTTATAACACACCTGATAGCCATTAGAGAAGAACTGGAAACTTTTGGTTTGGTTATTACTAAAATAAATTATATGCATATTTAACAATTATATTAATGAGGAATGGAAACTCACTCCAGTATTCTTGCCTGGAAAATCCCATGGACAGAGACTGGTAGGCTACAGTCCACAGAGTCACAAAGAGTCAGACAGGACTGAGCAACTTCACTTTCACTTTAATGAGAAATACAAAGAAATGCTGAAACAAAGGCATAAACAAACAGAATTCTAGAAAATAGTAAGTTGTTATAATAGAGGATGATGAGTGTTATGCTAGGGAAAACACAGAAACCTAGAGATACCTAGAGATACATATCATGGACATAAATACAAATAAAGCCTTGAGAAAACCAGGAAAACAAATCTGGCTAATTTTCTTCTTCTACACTTCCTCTTCTGATCCAAAATGCATATAAATAGATCTTACTACAACTGAACCTGGGAGGCCAATTTTAAAGCATGGTGAGACCACCTGATGATTTTTAAGCACCTAATTCCCCAAAATCAATACTTCTGTGCTTAAAAAATCTAGGGAGGTTTTTGTGTTTTTTCTCTTTTTTCACTTGGAAAACTGACTGATACAGAAGACTTCCTAGAGTAAATGAATGTACCAAAGCAGAAAAGAAAATGTGTGTGTGTGTGTATATATATATATATATAAATATTGATATTAATATATATTGATATATATACGTGAAAGCCTTTGTGTGGATAACAATAAACTGTGGAAAATTCTGAAAGAGATGCCTCTTGAGAAACCTGTATGCAGGTCAGGAAGCAACAGTTAGAACTGGACATGGAACAACAGACTGGTTCCAAATAGGAAAAGGAGTACATCAAGGCTGTATATTGTCACCCTGCTTATTTAACTTATATGCAGAGTCCATCATGAGAAACTCTAGGCTGGAAGAAGCACAAGCTGGAATTAAGATTGCCAGGAGAAATATCAATAACCTCAGACATACAGATGACACCACCCTTATGGCAGAAAGTAAAGAGGAACTAAAAAGCCTCTTGATGAAAGAGGAGAGTGAAAAAGTTGGCTTAAAGCTCAACATTCAGAGAACTAAGATCATGGCATCCGGTCCCATCATTTCATGGCAAATAGATGGGGAAACAGTGGAAACAGTGTCAGACTTTATTTTTTTGGGCTCCAAAATCACTGCAGATGGTGACTGCAGCCATGAAATTAAAAGACGCCTACTCCTTGGAAGGAAAGTTATGGCCAACCTAGATAGCATGTTAAAAAGCAGAGACATTACTTTGCCAACAACGGTCCGTCTGTTCAAGGCTATGTTTTTTCCAGTGGTCATGTATGGATGTGAGAGTTGGACTGTGAAGAAAGCTGAGCGCCGAAAAATTGATGCTTTTGAACTGTGGTGTTGGAGAAGACTCCTGAGAGTCCCTTGGACTGCAAGGAGATCCAACCAGTCCATCCTAAAGAAGATCAGTCCTCGGTGTTCATTGGAAGGACTGATGTTGAAGCTGAAACTCCAGTACTTTGGCCACCTCATGCGAAGAGTTGACTCATTGGAGATGACCCTGATGCTGGGAGGGATTGGGGGCAGGAGGAGAAGGGGGCAACAGAGGATGAGATGGCTGGATGGCATCACTGACTCAATGGGCATGAGTTTGAGTAAACTCCGAGAGCTGGTGATGGACAGGGAGGCCTGGTGTGCTGCGATTCATGGAGTCACAGATTTGGACAGGACTGAGTGACTGAACTGAACTGAACTGATATATATATTTAGTTATGTTCTCATGTGATTGGAAATAACATTTTTCAGATAAAATTTCAGATTTAGCCTGAGAAGTTAATCTTGATCATTACATTTCAAGCAGTTCTTTTAACATTCACTCTTTTGATGGGAACCACAATGTACATATAATGTAGCTGATATTCCTTAATGGACGTATCAGTTTCCTTTGCTGTATAACAAAGTACCACATATGTGACTGCTTATAACAACAAATGCAACCCACAGAATGGGAGGAAATGTTTGCAAATAATACAACTGACAAGAGATTAATCTCCAAAATATAAAAGTAGCTCATACAGCTCAATATCAAACAAACAATCTCATCAGAATTTGGGCAGAATATCTAAACAGACAGTTCTCCAAAGCAGACATCCAGATCGCTAAAAAAGCACATGAAAAGATACTCAACATTGCTAATTATTAGAGAAATGGAGATAAAAACTTACAATAATATAT
Source organism: Dama dama (assembly GCF_033118175.1). Classification (NCBI taxonomy): domain Eukaryota; kingdom Metazoa; phylum Chordata; class Mammalia; order Artiodactyla; family Cervidae; genus Dama; species Dama dama. Next base: position 62,084,208 of record NC_083710.1, on the reverse strand, counting down.
TACCTCACACCATTTAGATTGGCCATCATTAAAAAGTCTACAAATAATAAATGCTAGAGAGGGTGTGGATAAAAGGGAACCCTCCTACACTGTTGGTGGGAATGTAAATTGGTATAGCCATTATGAAAAACAGTATGATGTTTCCTTAAAAATATTCTAAAAATAGAGTTGTCATATGATTCTGCAACTCCACTCCTGGACATATTTACAGAAAAAGCCATAATTCAAAAAGATACTTGCACCCCAGTGTTCATACCAGGACTATTTGCAATGGCCAAGACATGAAAGCTTCCTAAAGGTCCATTAACAGATGAGTGGATAAAGAAGATGTGGAATATACATACACAGAGGGATATTAGTCATAACAAAAAAATGAAATAATGCCATTTGTAGCAAGGTGGATGGATAAAGAGATTATGGATTTGGAGATTGTAGAATTTGACTCTATGCCTTTGTAATTGTAGGACTCAGTTCCTGTTTCCTTGCTGGCTGTGAGCAGGATATCACTCTCACACCCCAGAGACTGCCTCAATCTTCTTGTCATGTGGCTACTTCAGCTCACAGGGCCAACAAGAGAATCTCTATCACATGAAGCCCCTCTGACTTATTTAAACTGTTTACTTCATTAGGCTGCGTTCACTCATTCTAATATCTCTTTATTAATTCAGAGTTAATTAGTTAGGGACCTGAATTGTATCTGCAAAGTAGCTTCACTTCTGCTTTCTAATGTTAACATCAGAGTGGCATCTCATTATATTTACATGTCCTACTCAAACTCAAGGAGCAGGTATTATACAAGATGAACAGAACACTAAAAGGCAGGAACCCTGGAGTTCACCTTAGAATTAATTCTGCCCATCACAGTGGAGTTTACGTGATCTGGAAACTGATGATATTTTATGAATACAATTGCTGATAATTATTTGCTATCCTCATTCTCCAGATTCATGTTATTCAATGACTACTTAAATAAATTTTCTACATGTAATAATATGTTCAAGTACTCTAACCCACATGCATACAAATTATTTCATGAAATGTATATATATATATATGATTTTTAATAGTAATTACAATTGGAGTTCTATAGTGTTTTTTGTTCTGACTCTGCATAGCCATATATTATAATCTAACAGAGACATTCTGGCTAGAAATTATAATCATAGAATTGTAGACAAATAAGTGAATTAGATATCATAGAGAAATACTAAAATTTATCATACTGATAGGAAAACTGGTACCCTTACAGAAAAAAAATTAAAAGTTCTTGATAGATCTTCTATCTATCTTATTAATAACAATCAGATTTGGCCCCTTTAGCAACAGCAAAATAATCAAAAAGAGCAATAACAAATGCTCTTGGGAAAAAAATGACTGTTGTTTTCCTTTCTCTCTTTTTTTATATGTGGTTTGATGAAAAGTTTATTTCAGACCTAAGGCAAAGTTTAATTTAGAAATTAATTTATTGGTATGAAAATTGTTCCATGTAATCTTGCAGCTTAATGTATTATGAACTACAGTCATTCATTTTAAAGAAAACTGTTTAATAAAATAAATGAGTGTCCTATGATATTTTTAAAGACTAAAGCTGAATGTACAGTAAGAACATTTAGCATTACTATATTCAAAATAAGGTTTTACTACCTGATAATTTATCAATGTTTCTAATTACTTTCTCTGCTATCATAGAATGGCAGCTTAAGGCAAAACAGAAACATTCTTCTTTGAAAATTGCATGGGTATGTTATTTGTATTGATATATTTTTGTGAATTTTGGAGGCATTTATGATCTTTGGTCATATTAAAATTCTTCTATGGGTCTTAACTTTTCAAAGATAAGAAACCTAGAGATTCCTTCTAGGGTAGAAAAAATAGCAACAAAAGTGATTTCTTCTAAGGGAAATTTGTATGAAATTGCTTAGTTAGATCAATTTATGGAATTGCATTGCTCAGATAGGATTAAATGATGGGATGTTTCTGAATGAATGCTGTAAAATACATAAATCTTGAAATAGTCATGTCTGTCATTTCATATACAGAAGTGTAAATATGATTGGCATATATAGCATTTTAACTTACTGTAAATATGTATAAGATGTTTCAGTGTTCTACAGTTGGTTCATTATTCTAAGATTTTCAAATATCAAATCTGTATTTAGTCTATATTACATATTCCATCACTGTGGCATATTCAAAGAATATTTTCCATTCTAGAGTCAGAACAGATTCAATTTAGGTTCTCTCAATAGCTAGCTGAACCTAAACTACTATATATTGTATATCCTTTGAGCTTTAGCTTTCTCATATGATAAAAGGTGTTCTGATAACTAAGACAGAAATTAACCTAAGAGTCATTGGGCTATTTTTCACAGTAAATGAGGTAACTACCTGGAACCTGCCTCCTTTTCCTCACCTCACTTCTCTGGCTGACTCCTATTAGTCATAATTCAGCTGTCAGTTCAGATATCAGCTCTTGTGGAAAAGCTTCCATGGCATTATCAGCATCCTATCCTTCAGATGAAATTAATAGTTGTTCCTACTCATCAGCCTCCTAGTAACAGATCTTTCCTTCAATTACGGCACCCATCACTGCGTTTCTCTTTCTGTTCTGTTGCTAGTACCTCAAAGAGTGCTAGGCACATTATATTTGTTCAATAAAATCTACTTAATGAAAATAAACATTAATAGAGACAGTGGGTACATGTTTAATTTAATCCTAATAGAACAATCCAGTGAATAGATATGCATTGTTAACACAAAGTTTGGAAACACAGGCCTAGTGAGATTAAATGATTTTTCTGGATTCCTCATTTGGATAAGAATCCTATAAGCCCCTAGACGTTGTATATTTGTGCACTGTTAAATACATTTACTATTTGAAAAATAAGGGAACTCAATAATTATTTTTGAAAAATCAATTAACAATAAATAACAATGATTATATAGTGCCCGGCACATAATTATTTATAAATATTAATGTTTCCAAAAAGTCCTCTTCTCACAAGTCTGAAGGCTTAATTTTTTGTTTTTTTTTTTTTTGGTAATTGACTTTGTACTTGAGTTAAGTCTTTGTATTTAAAAGCACTTAGATATAAGAAACACTTAGATAAAAATACAGCGTTTTAATTAAATAAATAAATTACACGATAGTCTTCAAATAACAGAGATATTGATATAGGTGTACATAAATCAGAAATTGGAGGAATTCAGTGAGCACTCTAACTTAAAAAGTGGAAACATAAACACACACACACACACTTACAAAAAACACTGTAAAAGGATATCTAAATTGCACAAAAGGATACACTTTACAAATATAAAATTATAAGACTAATAAAATAACTATATGTAAATATAAGCTAAATATATAGATAAATAACAATAGAAATTATACTAACTCAGTAACAATTAGATAAATCTATAGAGAAGCTAAACTAGCAAAGACTGTTTCTAAAGATCTATAGAGTTCATATATTAAACATTACATAATTGTGGTTACTTGCAAGCTCTTCTTTGTAAAGTAGATTACTAAGAGAATCTGATTCCAATCTTATTGCTGATATTTCTAACAATTTTATCTAAGTTGCCTATACTAGAAATAAATACAATAAAACAGACACATCCACATTTACCAAAGTTCCTTTCAGGATGATGCCATCTGTGTTTCTTTTCTGTTTTAGTTGTTGCTGTTGTTTGCTAAACTATATAAACCTTGTGTGTGGGAAACATTTCTAAGTGTAACTCATGGGAAAACTCTTATTCTAGGATCCTCTATGGGAAACAATTGTTAATACACATAACATGAGAATGGCCTAGTTTCCAGGACTTTCTAAAAATTCCAGTTAGATATATATTGGATCTTAGCCTAAAATCCTTGGCAACCTTTATTGCTCACAGCTTACAGATATAGTTGCATGAGTGAATGAAATACTTTTCAGTAGTAATTACCATGAATGGAACAAATAAAGAGTTGGACAGAAATTTTATTCTGGTATGGAAAAGACTTTTCACCATACCTAAAAGCAGATAAACATTTTTAAAATGTACATTAATTTGGTACTAATAGCTTCACATTCACAATGATAGCTCCACTGTAAATTATTGATTTGTTTTGTCTTAGATTGTATTTTCTCCTATGGTAAATAAGAAAATACTTTTTGTTTGGTAATAATCTATGGCTTTGATCTAAACTCTAATTTTGTCCTCTTTTCTCAAGTTGGTAAAAAAGGAGAACAGCATTGAGGAAAAAACTAGTTTTGCTACAAGCCTTCTGCAAATGACTTATTTACTCTAAAAATAATAACAACTTTATAATAAGTATGATTTCTACAATACATATTTAAATCTCTTGTCTAGTTATAGGACATAAGTTACTCAGGAGATAAAAGGAATTTGAAACTCAACAAATATAAAAACAGTCAACTAAATAATATAAAGTATATGGTTGTTTTAATGGCTTTCCATAAAATTCATGTTATATAACTTATATGTTGTACATTTTTATTCTATACTTTTTAATGATAAAATATTTGTAAAATACTTCCATGTACTTTTACTTCTCACTTTTGGGAATAAGTTAAGATACCACCAATTGGTCCACTGTAAAATTTTCAGTTCATAGAGAAATGTTTGATAAGATCAGGAGGAAGTTCTACTGACTTGATTGCCTTGCTTGATCTCAAGGTCATTAATTAGGTCAAAGGTCTGAATATAATTGGCTGTAATTTAGTCAACAGAACTTTATTTCATCACACCAAAGATTATTTAGTTGATGTCAAAGATCACTACCCAGAATTAGTCTGATGTGAATCTGAAGGGCAATACAATCAAAGAGCTTAGGATAGAGAATAATTTTCTGAAATAGGTCAAACCTCTGAAATTCCCTAGCTTTAATGGAACAAGCTGTGCACAGCAGAAAGGAAATGGCATTTTAAGTACTATTTTTTTTTTTAAACTTAGCACAGTAGTGAATGCTTAGCAAGGAATTGGCAGATGGTCTCATTAGACAAAATGACTGTTAAGGAGTTTCATCACTAATAAAATACAGTGAGCTACCCACATTCAAACTAGTGTACAAAAATGCAATTTTGTAATATTGCTGTTTTGGCGGTTGTGATGGTTTTAGTACAAATTCTGTTTGTCCTGCAAAGTCATCTCTTATATGTAAATATCACATGATAAATTCTGAAGCAAACTTCTCCATTACAAGGGAAAAAAAAATATTCAAACTTCATTTACTCTTGACTGGTGAACAATATTTTATACTCAGTGGACAAAACATATGCAGCATAAACGAAGGAAGTTTTGGACACATAATCAAAATACTATGAAAGACAGTCCAGTTGTAGAATTCAGGCAGTCCCTTCTTTACTATATAAGGCCATTGCCCCTATACTGGGAATGCCCTTCATCTTTAATGGTATAGGGTTGTGTTTTAGAGACATGCTCCAGAATAAACAGGCTTTTTATATTTAAATGATCTTTTTTGACACTTCTGTATCCTTGCTGACTGAAGAATAAATAAAATTTCAGTGAAAACCTGGTGGTATAGCTGCAGACAATAGATGATAGGATATCTAGAATGGTATCATCTTAATTCCCCCTAGAAGTGTGCCTAAGCAAGGTTATTTCAGAGGAAGGAATAAAAGAGTTTTAATCCCACCTAGTATAAACTTGCTATCCGCAAGTAGAGTTGTAGCCTGATACTTGGGGTTCCATTGACAAACTGGATGGACATCTGTGAACCAAGACCACTGTATGGTATGTGGATGCCAGGACAATGGTGCTTAGTAGCATTGCTTCAGCCACACTCCACTGAAGTGAATATCAGTATCTTATTAAGCATTACTTGCTTTTGTGTGTGTGTATGTGTGTTTGTGCATGCATCTTTAAATCTCTTAGTAATCTACAAGGAAATTTCAGAAATACTGGAGTATTCTAGAGAATAATCTTCTTTTCCAATTAACACCCCACTGGGTTCTAGTTGAAGTTGTAATATGCACCTCCTGAGGGCAAGTTACCTAATATTTCTGTGGTGCAATTTATCTTAGATGCAGAATAGGTTACTCATGATACTTACTCCGCACTGTTATTTGGATGAAACATGTTAATATTTCTAAAATGACTGAAACATGTTAATATTTCTAAAACATGTTAATATTTCTAAAATCATTTCATTTGTAAAATGAAACATTAATATTTCTAAAATTTCTAAATGCTGCATAGTAAGCAGCATATAATAATGTAACACATCCTTTTATTTTTATTTTATTTATGTATTTATTTTTGCCACACCGCATGGCATGCTGGATCCTAGTTCGCCAACCAATACTCTCTGCAGTGGAAGCACAGAGAGCTAACCACTGGACTGCCAGAGAAGTCATTTACATGCCCTTTTTAAAAAAGGGCTAAAATAAAGGGAAATACAGAGATGTTTTCAGAAGATTTGAGAAATTTGCTTATTTTCCTAGAGAAGCAAGTGACCTGAATTTTGCTTGCTTTAAACTGTTGATAGAATTTTCAAACTGTATTCTTAATCAGGTCAGAAATAAAAGAGTTAAATTATTTATATTTGACAAATCCTCAAAATTAAAGAAAAAGTTGAAATACTCATAGCCATTGATTAGAAGATGACTAACTCTTGCACCAGCAAAATACATGATTATCATGCAAAGTTTACATTGTATTTGTAAATTAGAATAACATGATTTCAGGAATAATTTATTGAAGAAATTATGTTAATAATAAATTCCTATTCTATAGTATACTTGCCCCTTATAAATAACATTTAAAATGGTTGTTTCTCTCCCTATGAAATGTAATATCATTACTCCTTTCTAGGAAGTAATTGAATTATATAAAAGTTTGAAGGAAGTCTTAAGTACTAAAAGAAATATAACTTAAATCTCAGTGAAGATGGATGTCAAAAATAAAAAGGGCATTGAAATTCATATGAATTAAAGTCAGTAAGACTCTTGAAAGTCCCTTGGACTGCAAGGAGATCAAACTAGTCTATCCTAAAGGAAATTAGTCCTGAATCTTCATTGGAAGGACTGATGCTGAAGCTACAACTCCAATACTTTGGCCACCTGATGTGAAGAACTGACTCATTGGAAAAGACCCTGATGCTGGGAAAGATTGAAGGCAGGAGGACAAGGGGACGACATAGGATGAGATGGTTGGATGGCATCACCGATTCAATGGACATGAGTTTGAGTAAACTCCGGGAGTTGGTGATGGACAGGGAGGCCTGGCGTGTTGCAGTCCATGGGGTCGCAAAGAGTCGGGCACGACTGAGAGACTGAACTGAACTGAAAGTAAATTTCATGTTGCCAAATTAGGTCATCTCTCCAGGAACTAAAGATTATTAATGGTGTCTTAAAATGTTGAATGTTGAAATGCGATTCCTTATGATAAAAAAAAATTTGTTCATATTCTTATATTCAGTTGGGATAAACATTAAAAGCCTTCACAGGTGGCGGTGCTAGTGATAACACACCCGCTTGCCAATGCAGGAGACATAAGAGACATGGGTGGATTCCATCCAGTCCCCCCCCCCCCCCCCGGAGGAGGGGACTGCAAAGTACTTAAGTATTCTTGCCTGGAGAATCACATGGACAGAGGAGCCTGCGGGGCTGTAGTCCATAGGGTTGCAAAGAGTTGGACCTGACTGAAGCAACTGAGCATGCATGCACACAACATTTTAAAATCTCTTTCTAATTATTTCTGGGCAGGTCCAAAATCAAGACACATCTGATAAACTATTGTATTTAAATCAGAATTTAAATGAAGCATCTCTCCATTTAAATTAATCACAATAATAATTTGGGGAGAAGTTTCATTGTACATTTTAAACAAATTTTATGATGTTTGAAATATATAACTTCACTTTTTTCAAATTTGTATGACTAGGGATATATTACATTAAAAAAAAAAAAAACTCAAAGCATAAAAATAAAGCAAAAACTCACTTTCCAGAGTAACATGGAATTAGAGTTATTTATTGGCTGCAGTGGTTTCACTTATTGTGAGCTACTTCTGCCTATCTCATGAGAACATCCAGGTGACAATGACATTTAAATGGGAGTCCATTCACATTCATTACTGTGTGTGAATGGAAAGGTTACACTCCTTAAAGCAAACCTCTTTGCAGTCTGAGTAACTGAGGAACAATTTACACATCAAAGAGTCAGCTACCCAAATAGATTAGAGCTTTTCAATAAACCTTTATTAAGGAAGAAGTTATCCAATCCTCTAAACAGATGTGAACTCTAGTCTGAACTGGAAAATAAGCAAACTCTGCCTGAAAGAGTAAACTAATTTTATCATACTTTTTGAAAATAGTAAAAATGGGGTATAAATAGGGATACTTATGAGTGAGAATATGTATAATACTCTCACATACCTGAAAACAAAATAGATACTGGTTCTCTAGACACACACCTTCACATTGAGCCGATGACTTGATGTTCATAAAATGAAAATCCTTCCCTAGCTCCCTTTTCACTTCCTCTGTAACAGTGGATATCTAAGATCTCTTAGTCATGCTATCAAGAAGGAATGAACAAAAACACCCCAGATCAGAACCCATTCCCTGGTGAAGTACAGGAGATAAGCTACTTTATTTCTTGAAGTTCCTTCCCCTCTCAACACTTGAATGCAGAAGAGAAGAGGAAAAATGATAGTTGCTCTGTTATTTGGGGTGAGGCTGTAGAGAAGGAAAACTAGCCCTTTCTACTCTGCCCTTGAATTCTAATTCATCAGTAAAAATTTATGGACCAGAATTGGTGTGTATGTAATTATTGTTTTTCACTTTCTTCCTCTCAGGTTGCCTCACACAAAGAAAGGAAAATTAAAATGATAAGGGTCCCTCAGTTGAGATGCTTTAAGCATATATAACTGAGATGAAATAAAGCAGATAAAAGAACTTGTATGAGGCTGTAGGTTCAAGAATCAGTTGAACTCACAAGTTCTGTCAGCTTTCCAAGTTTCAATTTCTTTTTAAAGTAAGGCTATTAATATCTCTCCTATTTGACTCACAGCACTTTGTGAAAGTAAGAATAGGTGATATAGGTGAAAGCATTTGACATAGAGTACGTGATCATGGATATTTTTCATGGCTACTATTCTTTGCTCTATTTGTTTTTTGTATTTTTTTTTTTCTTTCTAATAATGAGTTCTACAGAAAGAAAATTGATATAAATTCTTGAAGTGAATATATGTAAACTTTATTTAGCAAAAGTTGTAGAATATGAGATTGAATTGTAAACCTGGATTTGAACACTGATGTAGACACATTTATTGTATGATTTGGGGCAAATTAATTAATAACATGGAGACTCATTTTCCTCATTTGTAAAATGTGTTTTGAGATAACAAATACATCAATATATTTAAGATTCTCATTATTAAATTTTAATTTTCATTAAGTGTAACTTTAACTCTACCAGGTACACATCGGATGAGAAATTTGAGATCTCAGAAATATCTTTCCTAGAGGCAGAGTTACTGGGTAGTTGAAAGAGATTAAAACCAGAATTTTGCTTACATCAAAACCTACATTGTTTTCATTTAAAACACTATATTATTTAAAGAGCATCTAAATTCAAACATAATAGCCTCATTATGGGAAAATTCTCACAACTTCTAAAGATCTAAAATAGCAGATATCATGTATAGAGAAGTTATGATTATAATTTAAAAAATCTGGTATTGATTACAACTAGATTCTTGAGAACATTAAAAAATATTTTTATTGTTTTGGTTTTGATTAAAATGAAAGTTCAATAAAATATTTTGTAAACAGATAAAATTAAGTAATTAAATAGCATGTGGCTTCAGGAACATATTTTATGGGTCATCAATGCATGTGCCTGTATGTGTGTGTTTAAAGGTGACAACATTCTTTGAATTATTTATATGTGTTGGTGAGGCTATGACAGAAGTTATTAAGCAAAAATAGGCTTTCTACACTATAAAATTTAAACATTCCTTATCTGGGGGCTGCAATTTTCCTCTTAGAATCATTTTTGTGAGATTTATGCTTTTCAGACTAAACATTTTTTTATGGAAAGTATTAGTGACTCATGGAGAGGTTGAGGGAACAGGTAAAATTTGTGAGAAGAATTTTCCAGGAGTATGGTTTTCAGAGTTAGCAATAAATAGATAAAAAAAAATAGATAGAGCAAACATAGTAAATTCAAATTTCAGAGAAGAAACAGTTGCTTATTTTAGTATAAGTATCCACCCAATATAATGTGGGCATACTTGCATTTTTAATTCACTTTTTCTGAAGTTAAGTTGAAATAGGTGTATCAATTGTCCATGGTATGTAGTTAATTATTACACATTTAGAATCTTACAAAACAGTTATTTATCATTCTGTAACTTCTTTAGGTCAAAGTTCCTATAGTGCTGCATAATGAAAGCTCATCACATCACTATATTCTACTGGGGAGAAACAGCTCACAGGTTTGTCCCAAATTCAAAAGGAGGGGAATACACAGGGATTGTCTCCTTTGAGGTCACTCTATGGGTATCTCAGTTTAGTTCAGTTCAGTCCCATAGTCGTGTCCAACTCTTTGTGACCCCACGGACATCTACCACACCAGATAGTATGTGGTTTATTTAACAACCCTATGGAGGAGAGCATGTGTCTTTTGATAACGTATGGGCAACCGTATTTAGAGACAGCAAATTTAGATACATTTCCTTAAATGGTGTGTGTAGAGGAAAGCACAATAGTCAAGGATTTTAGGAGGTATATAACCTTCTACTAATTGTCTCTATGTTGCTGTTGTTCTCAAGGTTTATCATATTATGCCCAATTAACAGAGATTCGCAAAAGTCAGCATTGGATCTATTCTGTATTTGCTTTAGAATTATGTGCGCATACTCAGTCATGTCTGACTTTGAAACCCCATGCACTGTAGCCTGCCCCACTCTTGCGTCCATGGAATTTTCCAGGCAAGAATCCTGGAGTGGGTTGACATTTCCTACTCCAGGGGATCTTCCCAACCCAGGGAAGGAACTTCATTTAATAAACATTTATTGAGTTCCCACTATGAGGAAGAATTGTGTTATATCCCAGCAATAGAGAGGTAGGCAATATCCCACTCATCTCCTAAAAGAAAACATAGTCTAGAAAAAGAGACACATACATATTCAGATCAAAGTGAAAGTTTCTCAGTAGTGTGTGATTTTTTGTGACCCCATGGACTATACAGTCCATGCAATTCTCCAGGCCAGAATACTGGAGTGGATAGCCATTCCCTTCTCCAGGAGATGGATTCTTTACCATCTGAGCCACAAGGGAAGCCCAACAATACTGGAGTGGGTAACCTGTCCCTTCTCTAGTGGATCTTCCTGACCCAGGAATTGAACCAGGGTCTACTGCATTGCAGGTGGATTCTTTACCAACTGAGCTTTCAGGGAAGCCCTTTCAGATTAATGCAAATTCTAAATTATAAAACAGAAAGTGATTGATTGAAGCCTATTTCACTGAAATTTTAGCTTGTAAAAAATGCCATAGAGAAAAAAAAAAAAATGCCATAGAGGAGTTATGCAACCAATTAAGTTATGGACATGTCAAGATGTTGCATCCCATATATTCATTCCTTGGCAATACATAACACACATAACACATGAAGTCTTTGAGGTACCCTATATAAAGTGCTTAAATGTGTACAACCTTTGTTTTCATAATAATTTCAGACTGTTGAAAGAGATTTTTATGTAACATTGTAGCATCCTGTAGCTGTTATACTTCTTACAGCATTCTATCAAAGATTGTTTTGAAATGCAATTCAAAGCAGCTGCAGGCTGGCGTTGGGAAGGTAGAAGCTATTGTTACTGTCAGCTTGAAATAGTATATTACAGTTGCCCTGTGTCTACGTGTGGATTCACCATCTAAGGATTTGCCCAAGCACCAAATCTTAAAGTTTTTTCTAACATCCTCCTTTTCCCTTGCTCCAGCTCTAGCTATATAGTTAACCCTGCCCTTTCTGCTTCCTAAATGTGTCAGTGAATCAAGGGTGTCCTCCTGGTCATTGCAGCTACTTGGGGAAAGCAGTTAAAATGTTTTCAGGGACAGAGATGTGTTGTCTGAATCTGCATGTGGATCTCAGCAAGGGGCAAAACAGAGAAGTGATGTCACCACAGGTATGTGAAAGGTTCTTTTCTCCTTATTTTCATTTTACTTTCAATAATTATACAACAATGGCATTTCATGTTCTGAAATCTCATGGCAGTACACCTGAACAAAAGAATGAATGAGGACAAAAGAATGAATGAATGCTATTTACATATTTCAACAATTAACGGTGCTAAATCTCACTAATTGTGCATAATTACAATTTAGTGATTATACTAAACAAACTATAATTTACAATTTAAGTGATTACCCTGTAATTCATTGCTAAGCTTTGAGACTCAGAGAAAGATAATAATATCATTGGAGAGCTATCTTTCAAAAGATTCGATGTCAATATTTTCCTGTGAGCTTGGTTGAACACAAACTTCTTACTTGCACTGAAAGCCTTGGAGAATATTTACAAACTGTTTGTTAGTCTCCAGCTATGACCGCTGCCTGCAAGACCTGTCACTGTGCAGAGTTTTGCCTCTGCCTCAAGGACTACATGACATTTTTGCACAAATCGCGCTATGCCTATTCAGTAGCATTCGTGCTACTATAGTTGTTTTTTTTTTTTTTAGTTTGTTTCTCCTTCCCTGCTGTCACTTCTCAGCCATCAGCAATGTTCCACAGCACTTCAACTTGCCAAATAATGGGGTCTTGTGATGTTTCCTCTGCCTGACTTGTTTGTGATCACCCAGCTTTAGCTCATCAGTTGGTGTGTGGTTTGGCTTCCTGTCAGTCACCCTGTCTTGCAGATGAGCCCCATAAAGCTGGATTGTAATCAGTGTGGCTCCCTTGCCACTGGGCTCTCAGTGGATCACAACTGAAGAATTGTTTAAGGATTTGACTTTAAGTAGAAAATATGAACTGGAAGACATGGGACAATATGCTGTCTGTTAGAGTGCCAAAGATGAGCTCGCTTGCCTTACTAGCCTCTCGGACTTCATTTTGGAGCACATCACTTGGTTGGCATTTTGCTCAACTAATACACTTCCATGATCAGTTTTAGCTGAGAGTTTTCAGTTCCCCATCTTGATTGGTATGGGATCTTCCTCATAAGAGCTGGGGTCCCCAGTCTCCAAGACCTTGAACCGATACTTCCTCAGCTCAGCAGTGGCATTCGATTACAAATAAAATGCACAATAAATGCAATGCCCTTACATCATGCCATAACCATTCCCCAACCCCCCAGGCCACGGGGAAATTGTCTTCCATGAAATCGGTCCCTGGTGCCAAAATAGTTGGGGACTGCTGTGATAGAGGATATTATATGACCTAGAATATCTTCAAGGCAGAGTGCTAACCTAAAGCATCCCTAAAGCTGTGCATTTACTAATGCCCATCACTCCTCAGTGATCCGTGAGGACATGTCTTAGGAATGTGGCAACAACATAGGCAGCTGAAGGAGGTTTAAAAAGAACTGAAAGATTACAAACTAGTCAAAAACATAGCAGGTGGCCCGGTCATCAGTAGTGACTAAGTTTTAAACGCTTTATATGGTAACCTGAAAATACAGACTTATGCAGGAGAAGGTAAATGAAGGCAGACAGTCAAGATAACAGGCATAGCTGGATGTCTCCCCATTTATTCTCAAGTGATAAATACCATAAAACAAACAATAAAAAATATGATGACATTAATTGTCTAAATTCATCTCTTGTGACTTTATTTGTGTCTAACCTTGTTTAACCACTTTGTATTTTTACAGTCCTGTCACCTTTTTTCTTTAAATTAATTTTATAAAAACTTTTTTTCTACTTTATATGATTGGTAAAGTAAAAAATACATACTTAAAAAGAGGGGTAAAAGAGAATGCAAAAATTCAAAAGGTAAACTACTCAAAGTTTTCTTTCTGATAATCAGTATTGATATTTTAGGATTTTATTCCAAACTTTATCTGCTATCTATTTGGGTGATCAAATAGAAAATGCTGCCGCTGTTGCTGTTTAGTTACTAAGTTGTGTCCGACTCTTTTGCAGCCCCATGGGCTGTAGGCCACTAGGCTCCTCTGTCCATGAGATTTCCCGGGCAAGAATACTGGAGACTGCTGCTATTTTCTTCTTCAGGGGATCTTCCCAATCCAGGGATTGAACCTGCATCTCCTGCTTGGTAGGCAAATTCTTTACCACTGAGCCATCTGGGAAAGTAAACTTTTTCTATTTTAGCCATTATCTTTCATGATGATAACTGCTTTATTATTATTATTATTGCCAGAAAGACTATCTCATCATTTCTCTCTGAGCTTGCCCAAGTATCTTGCCTATGCTGTATGCCTCTCTTTTTTGAGAAAGTGTTTCATTGTCTATAAATAACTCAGAAAACACTCTGTAGCACTGTCTTCTTAGACAGGTGTAGCTTGTCTTCTTAGAAAGAATAACATTTTTGGAAATACAATCAGCAACTAAACCTAGAGGGATGTATGATTAGATTTTTCACTGCACTGTGTTTCTCCCTTTTTGGCATATACATTTTAATCTTTGTTTGAAGGATCCACATGCTGGTAAAGATCCATATTACCATTCAGGAAATTTATCTTGCTATTTTCTTGTGACCCCATTAGAGTTAACCTGTGAATTTTTCAAAATGGTTCATTCCTATTTCCTACTTGAAAAGTGAGTTGACCTCAATATTTCAAATGGAAGTTTTAATAAAAGGCAAAAAAAAAATCAAAATGAGATACTCAGTATACAAAACAAAATGAGAGCTAAATTTAAAAGCCACCAAAGTCTTGCAATGACCAGAAATTTCATGTCATTTGCTGGATCTGAAGGTAGATTACTGGTATGTAGGGCATAATGAGATCAAACATTGACTCCTGAAGTTGTCACTGCTGCCAGAGTTAGGTCAGTTCTTTGTGCTGGGCTCACACAACTTGGTGATTAGTATGACATGACTCTACTGTTCTAGATTCTGTTTTTGTTTTGCTTTTTTTTTTTTTTTTTTTGGCCATGTCACACGGCTTGGATCTCAGTTCCCTGACAAGGATCAAACCACCTGGTCCCAAGGCAGTGACAATGTCAAATTCTAACCACTGGCCCATCAGGGACTCCCCTGTTCTTTTTGATATACTTCCTTTTCCACAATGCTGCACTCCAGCCGTGATTACGACTGCACTCTGGGGTTTCTGCATATTATTTTCTTCCGAAAAGTTCTGAAAACGCCAGAAACTAGCTAACTAAGATTAAAGGAACAAAACATTTAATGAACTAATAAATTTAGGGGAAAAAAAAGAAACCCTGTCATATTCAGCAAAGTTAAACAACTTTCTTAAATTCAGAACTTCTAAGAGTCTTTAATGTGCTAATGTGCTTTCCAAATTTCTATGATACAATGAAGGGTCTCCCATACATATTTGCCCATAAAAGTCTTATTTAGGCATTTTACAAAAAAATTTCTTTTTTGGAATGTTTATGTAGAATCCTGACTTAAATAATTAACTGTAGATCTTCTGGGTATCCTTCTTAACCTAGGCAATGGTTTTAATTTTCTTTGGAAGACACAGGGATCAGTTTTAGATCAGCTCCTTCAGGGTATTGGGAATTGGATTCAGAATTCTGTTACTCTTTTCAGAGTGAAGTTATTTCAGCAAAACTCAGTTCTGCTTTGTCCTACACAGGAGGTATAATCTAGTACCAGATAGGGCAGCGCTTGAGTTTCCTTCTACATTCAACCATGAGGCAAACTCCCTCTGAAAGACACTATTTGTCCATATCTTAAAGAGCTTCTTGGGGAAGGCAATGGCAACCCACTCCAGTACTCTTGCCTGGAAACTCCCATGGGCAGAGGAGCCTGGTAGGCTGCAGTCCATGGGGTCACGAAGAGTTGGACACAACTGAAGCGACTTAGCAGCAGCAGCAGAAGAGCTTCTTATTGATTTTCATAAACTTTTGTTAGGCAGTTAAAAGGTTTGGATAAGTTCACCATGTTAGCATCTGGTAAACTATGATATAGCAAACAACGAACCCTGTTCTTATCCATTTAACACCACAGAATTCTGTTTCCTGCTTCTATAGATCTATTCAAGGATATTGCAATATTTAAGATCTATTCTGACTCTTGAAGTAAATCAGTGACTCCAGAAAGCTTCAACATGCCAACATGCAGCCTCCTGATTGCTACACCTTGTTACTACTCCAGTTTGTTTGTTAAGAGGAAGAGGGAACCTGAAGAATGGTGTAGGGGATTTACACTGCTCTGCACTGTTCTGGGACTTCCCCAATGGCTCTGTGGTAAAGAATCTGCCTGCAGTGTGGGAGACATAAGAGACACATGGTCAATCCCTGGGTTGGGAAGATTCCCTGGAGGAGGAAATGGCAACCCACTCCAGTATTCTTTACCTGGGTAATCCCATGGACAGAGGAGCCTGGTGTGCCATAGTCTAGAGAGTCTCAGGGTTGACCACAACTCAATGACTGAGCACACACCCATATCATTCTGAGAGGTTCTTTCTTTCTTCTGAGTGAAAACACAGAATGTGTAAGCTTAGTCTAGAATTGATGCACTACCTAAGCATGTCCTCTCGTGTATTCTTTTCTCTTTCATCTGATTTATCCTTTTGTCTATAAGTTCTTAAATAATGCATTTCTGCTGATAAAATGTATTAGTGTCTGTCCTAAATTCTTTTCTCACATTTGAAAGACTTTATTTTTCATTTAATCATGTGCCATGTCCAATTCTTATTTTGTAAAATATGGGGAATGCCTTTTAACGTACTCCTCTGCATGTGAAAGATACAGAAAGGGCTTCATTAGGAAACAGAAGTCAACTCTACTATCAGTTTCCAACACAGAAACCAGTCACAATGAAAAGTACTTATAAATAAATCTGTGGACCACTAGGTAGTGTGACAATATTCTATAATACACACTGCTTTAGTCAACAGACAGGGCAAGCTTCCATAAAATTACACAGAAGAAGTTGGTCTTCGATGCTCTGCCTGTGTGTATCCTCAGTCACTTAAGTCATGTCCAATTCTTTGCAATCCCATGGACTATAGCCCACCAGGCTCCTTGATCCATGGGAATCTCCAGGCAAGAATACTGGAGTGGGTTGCCATGCCCTCCTCCAGGGCATCTTCCTGACCCAGGAAGCGAACCCTGTCTCCTGTGTCTCCTTCACTGCAGGGAGATTTTTTTACCTCTGAGCCACCAGGGAAGCCCTTTGATTATCTACACATATTGTCTCGCTCTTGATTCTTATCCTCTTGTACCCTTTCACTCTTATTAAATATCTTCATAAATTGTATTAGAAGCCAGATTCAAAGTAGTACTTATGGCCTTTTTACCACAAGAGTTGCCAACACTCTAACAGAGAAGGTAAAATACTGAGTGACTATACATCTAAGAAGAGAATAGTATGTCTCTATTCCATGGCTGTAGAGGTCAGCTGATATCAGTTCTAATTATTTATCAGTTCTAATATATGTGTATTGTGTGATTGTGAGAAAGTCATGCTCTCATTCTATGTTTCTCTTTCTTAATCAGAGAAATTGGATCTTATTATCTCAAAATTCTCCTCAGCTCAAAAAGCATATTATCAAATATCTTGTCATCACTTTCTCAAGTAAAAACCCTATTTTCTATTAGGTTTTCCTCATTTAATTCTCTAATTTTCTAACTAACAAAACAGTCTTAATGAGATATGATGTAATGGAACAATATTTGAATATAATGAACAAAGACTGAGTTTAGAAATCTGATTCAAATTCTAGGTCAACAGCTTGCTAGTTGTGTATCACCTGAAAATCATTTGCTTTCAAAGCCTCAGTTTTCCCCTATGAAAAATGGCAATAGTTTTAGTATCTTCTTAAAAGATGGACTGATAGCAACTGTCCAATATTGCTGTGATTTAAAAAATAAATTTCTGAAGACTTTAGGGACTCTGGAATATTATATCACACACAAAATGTGACCACTGGTTAAGACACACAAACTTATAGGTGTGGTCCACAGAAAAAGCAGACAAGGCAGCCACGGAATTGCAATAGCAATTGCAATAGATGTCCCTAAGGGAAAAAAACAGATTTTACGTGACTTTAGTGTTTACAATAGGAAACTTACTTTAATCAGGCACTTTTAGTTTGAGAAATATATATAACTAAGGCAAGTATGATCTAAATACTTTTTGATATAAAAAGGATCATATAGATTTTATTCTCACTGAAGAGAAGAAATCTCATAGAGAAAATATTCCCAGGTACTATCCTTTGTTGCTTATTATTCAGTAGAAATAATTACAGTCAAATTATGATTATTATTAAATACTTTCTCCTTAATATTGGAGAGCAGAAAAATTACTGAGAATATAGAGCTTACTTATAACACTTTTCAACCTCCTGGAGCTAGGGTTCCTCCTGGAGCTAGATACTGTTAGCACAGTTATAACAAAATTGTCATAACCAAATTATATATCTCCAAAAGTAAACTATCATAAATATTTTTACTGGAAATTCACAAGTGAATTTCCCTGAGATTGTAATAGCTATCTGAGTAGAGAAAGTAAAATAGTCTGGGATATATGGGAACCAGTAACTAAAATTGCTTAAAATACATTTATGCAATTTTGTTAATTATATGGTTTCTTCAATATTTGAACTATTTAACATATATATAAAACCAAGTATGTATCACCAGTAAATTATATTCTATCATATGATATGCTTAGTTCTATACAAGAAAATATGTACTATGCTACTCCAAAGAGATTAAGATGTTTTTTAAATGTTGATTGTCCGTGATTTCAAATACGCACTAGAAGACTCAATGTTGTCAGTTTAAGTATCTGTGCTGCCCTTACATGGCTATAATAGAGGATTAATTTTTCAGAAAATTCATAAGAACATGTACTTTTATAGGCTTGTCATCAAAATTTCCAAAGCACAACCCACACTGAGCCTTCTGTTTTGACTTTTCTTCTGGCTTAGTGACAGAGTGGGAAAAAATGAAAACAGGAAAGAGGAGGAAGGCAGGCTGACTCTGCTGTCCTCAGCCTTTCTCTCTGCTTAGCAAGCATTTGTTCTATTTTATAAGAGCAGCTCTGAAGCTACAGAAAAGTGGAAAAATACATAAGATGGTGAAAGTTCCATACCTTTGTCTTTTGCTTTTCAATCTCTGATTTAACTTCATCACTTTTGAATCTTTTAATGCAAAATATTACAATAAATATGAAATAACATATTTTAGTTGAAATAAGGGTAAAACCTTAATATTCCATATGCTGTGTCTGCATCTGAATTTCATATTATTCAAACAATATTTTGTACTGAATCACTAAGATTTCAATATCTCCCACTTCTACAGGTTGTCTGTGTGAACTCATACTCTTCATTATTATTGATCATTTTTATATTTAGTATCTGTATGGCTTTGTGGGTGAGGAGGACGCTGATTATTTATATGTCATTTGAACTAATTGAAGACCTATCCTTTAATTGCATAGTAGACACTAGAAAGATGACAACCAGTCAAGACATAATATGCACAGGTGAAAGTAAAGGAAATTTATCACTATTTTGCACTTGTTATTTACAACCCTTTCATGTTCAGTGAGGTTTCCAGGTGGTTGTTTTTGGCCACTAAGTCATGTCTGACTCTTTTGAGACCCCGTGGACTGTAATCTGCCAGGTTCCTCAGTCCATGGAATTTCCCAGGCAAGAATATTGGAGTGGGTTGCCATTTCCCTCACCAGGGTTTCCAGATACTCTTGCACAATGACAAGAGCTATCACATTCTGGGCCACCAAGTACAAACACTTAGAGGAGATCTAGAGTATGGAAGGGATTCAAGTGTTTCCTGCTTCCAATAGTGTCTTCTTTCTAGGTTTTCTTGCATGCATACAAACTCCTGGCAATGCAGTGTTGTGCTGCTTTTAGCTAATTGCTTCATCTAACAGGGATAATAGAGCATTTTTCTATAGTTTTAAAAATTTAATTCAATATGTTAAAATAATTATGGGGTAAGTGCCTAATGGCTAAGTGAAGTGTTCAAATTGCAATCTTTGTTCTTCCTGTTTCAAAATCTTCAAAAACAGATGAGCACTTTATACTGTTTACAGGGCTTGTATACTGTATATTGTATACATGGCTTGAGCTATAATGTTGTATACTTGTAACCTATATAATATAAAAGTATTCACAAAAATCTTCAAAAACAGTTACACAGATATAAGCATATATCACTAGTTTATTACACTATCTTTATAGTAGAATTAATCTAGTTAAAGGATTAAAACCATGAAGCAAATATCTACCAATATGACAAAGCAATAAATAGAGCAGAAAAATTCAATTAAAAAGAATCTAAAGAACTTTTTAGAGATCTACAATGGCTGCTATAATGTCCACATCTCCCTTACTTAGCTTTAAAATTCTTTAGATTGCATTACCTGAAACAAAAAATAATAATTTTCATAACAATTATTCATAAAGAAATGCTTATCCATATCTACAGATTTTCAAAGTTTTTACTTCAAACATATGTATTAATATTTTTATCAATACCAGTTTTATAATTTTTTGAAAACCTCAATTATACTTTTGACTGTTTAAAATTTCAATAATAAAATCAATCTATATATTGATTATTATGGAAATATTTTGACCTCAAAAAGCTGACTTTCATCAAAAGGAATAAAAACAAATTAATATTCTTTGAATTCTAGGTCACTTTGGAAAAAAGAAAAAATATCTATTATTTCAAACACTAAATCAAAATACGGAAGAGCCATTCCATACTATTTTTTGCCTGCTGTGCTGTAGTCAAACTTATTGTTAATACTGGATCTAAAAGATTCATTTCCAATTACCTCTCACCAATTTTCTTTTACTGAAGGCCTCCATTGACTGACATATTAAATTATGCATAATCAACTGAAAAGGATCAGTTCAAATTTTGGCCCTCAGTCACCATCTGTTCCCTGTATGTTGACATACCTCACATCACTTTCATGTTTGCTTTATAAATGGTGTGACAGTCAGGCTTTTCATAATGTTTGTTGTTCCATTAAAACTAATTATAGTGATGATCATATTCTGAGAATATAAGGATCCATTCAGAAAACTGCAGAATTTTGAAAATAAAAACCTTCAGTGAGTGGTGACTTAATTCTTAACATTTTTCATGGCAATCATTCCAGGTATATATTTATCCAGGGTTTTCACTCAATAATATGCTGCTGCTGCTGCTGCTGCTAAGTCACTACAATCGTGTCCGACTCTGTGCGACCCCGTAGACAGCAGCCCACCAGGCTCCCCTGTCCCTGGGATTCTCCAGGCAAGAACACTGGAGTGGGTTGCCATTTCCTTTTCCAATGCACGAAAGTGAAAAGTGAAAGAGAAGTCACTCAGTTGTGTACGACTCTTACTGACCCCATGGACTGTAGCCTATCAGGCTCCTCCTTCCATGGGATTCTCCAGGCAAGAATACTGGAGTGGGTTGCCATTTCCGTCTCCATCAATAACATGAGACACTGGAAACTAGTTTGTATTGCAATACAGCTTCCTTCAGAAAAAATCATCATCGATGGGATCTTCCCTGATGTAAATGTGCATAGCTTCAAAGTTTAAAACAAACAAAAAATAAAAACAAACCTCCAAATAAACCACTTCTTAACATTTATTCTTATTTAGTCACTAAGTCATGTCTGACACTTTTGCAACCCCATGGAGTACAGCCCACCAGACTCCTCTCTCTATAAGATTTCTCAGGCAAGAATACTGGAGTGGGTTGCCATTTCCTTTTCCAGGGGATCTTTTCAACCCTGGGTTTGAACCCGTGTCTCCTGCATTGGCAGATGTATTCTTCAACCACTGAGCCACCAGGAAGCCCTAACAATTATTATCATTTTTTAATCCTGGGAAAAAAGAGAACATTTCACACACACACACACACACACACACACACACACACACACACACTTACAAGTGGAAAATACACCGAGTAATAAAATAATAGTAACTAGCAAATATAGTGCATTACAAATCATCTTCAAGGTTAGTGGACAAGTATTAGGATACATGCACTGGAATAGTAAGTAAATAATTTTTATTATCTTTGTGTACCCCGAGATATTAATAAAAATGTTAGTTAATCAGTCATGTCTGACTCTGCAGCCCATGAACTGTAGCTGCCAGGCTCCTCTGTCCATGGAATTCTCCAGGCAAGAATACTGGAGTGGATTTCCTCTCCAGGGGATTTTCCTGACTCAGGTATTGAATGTGTGTCTCTTGCATTGCAGGCAGATTCTTTACCACTTGAGACAGTAAGGAAGCCTGAGATATCAGTAGTATGAACCTAAATCTTGGGCATGCAATTTTTATTCTAATCTAAGTTCCAAATACATTCCCCAAATTTTATGCTAATTTAATTACTATAATCTTTGCCTAAAATAAACACCAGTTCTATAAGATGGAGTGATATCTTGTGAATCACTTTTTTTTTTGTTTACCCATCACCTATATTATTTGTTGAGTGAAAAGAATGATTTCTGTTTAACTTTGCTATTCTAATTATATATGGCAACTCCTTCATACCAAATAAATTTAAAAAGTGCTGATTCTATATAAACCATCAAACTCTCCATAAGACAGGACTTTCCCTATATCCAAAGATAGCTTCTAGAGAAATTATTTTTTATTACTACTGAGCTCAAAGTTTTCTCTCTTAACGCTTGTTTGATTGGTATAGGTAAAATATGAACAAAGATTTCTATTAACCAAAAAAAAAAAAAAAAAAAAGGTTACTTCTGTTAAAATGCTCCCAGAGGAAAGGAGAAAAAAGCACAAGTAACGAGGAAGAAAAATGAGCTCATTTTCTTGGCAATCAAATGACTATTTGGAACCAAGGATTAAATGAAGTAAAATCTCAGTTACACCTCCCCGTTTTTTCCTGAAAGTAAACAGACACTGAACTATTCTTAAGCTGTTACAAAATCAAAGGTTATAAAAGTTTCACTTCTTAACCTTGATGTTTTGAATATAGACGTTTCCTATTGATAGTAACTTTGGAAAGAAAAGAAACAGTTCTGGATTTCAAGTTTATACTACAGGATTATGTGTTTCAAAATAAAGAGGAAGACAGAAAACTAGCTTCTCAGAGCCAAGTACTTTACTCTGATACTGTTTCTTGTGATCCTTTTAAGAACACTGTATTTTTTTTTTTCTCTCTCTCTATCTTTTGTTTGGAAAAGAGGTTGCAGGGTCTGGTTTTTAGCTTTTTTTTTTTTTTAATTAACCATTACTTTTGTAAATTCAGACCATCTCTAGCTCCAGTCTGTTACAGCTCAGTCTTCACTTCCCTGCACAAGACTCAGTCTGTTTCTACTAATGCTTCTGCTGCCACTGTCAAAATTCTTTCTTCTTCAAGTTTTCTTCTGTCAAAGTTTCCCTAAATACAAATTTTTCACCCTGGTCTTGTTCTGTTTTTCTGGGTATCATCCAAAAGTTTTTAATTGATTTCAGTTCAGTTCAGTTCAGTCCCTCGGTGGTGTCTGACTCTGAGACCCCGTGGACTGCTGCATGCCGGGCCTCTCTGTCCATCACCAACTCCCAGAGTTTACTCAAATTCATGTCCATTGAGTCCGTGATGCCATCCAACCATCTCATCCTCTGTCATCCCCTTCTCCTCCTACCTTCAATCTCTCCCAGCATCAGGGTCTTTTCAAATGAGTCAGTTCTTCGCATCAGGTGGCCAAAATACTGAACCTTCATATTCAGCATCAGTCCTTCCAATGAATATTCAGGACTGATTTCTTTTTGGATGGACTGGTTGGATTTCCTTGCAGTCCAAGGGACTCTCAAGAGTCTTCTCCAACACCACAGTTCAAAAGCATCAATTCTTCGGCGTACAGCTTTCTTTATAGTCCAACTCTCACATCCATACATGACCACTAGAAAAACCATAGCTTTAACTAAACAGACTTTTGTTGGCAAAGTAATATCTCTGCTTTTTAATATGCTGTCTAGGTTGGTTATAACTTTTCTTCCAAGGAGCAAGTGTCTTTTAATTTCATGGCTACAGCCATCATCTGCAGTGATTTTGGAGCCCCCCAAAATAAAGTCTCTCACTGTTTCCCAATCTATTTGCCATGATGGGACCAGATGCCATGATCTTAGTTTTATGAATGTTGAGTTTTAAGCCAAATTTTTCACTCTCCTCTTTCATTTTCAAGAGGCTGTTTACTTCTTCTTTGCTTTCTCCCATAAGGGTGGTATCATCTGCATATCTGAGGTTACTATTTCTCCTGGCAATCTTGATTCCAGTTTGTGCTTCAGCATTTTGCGTGATGTACTCTGCATATAAGTTAAATAAGCAGAGTGACAATATACAGCCTTGACGTACTCCTTTTCCTATTTGGAGCCAGTCTGTTGTTCCATGTCCAGTTCTAACTGTTGCTTCTTGACCTGTACACAAATTTCTCAGGAGGTGGGTCAACTGGTCTGGAGTACCCATCTCTTTAAGAATTTTCCACAGTTTGTTGTGATCCACACAGTCAAAGGCTTTGGCATAGTCAGTAAAGCAGAAGTAAATGTTTTTCTGGAACTTTCTTGCTTTTTCAGTGATCCAATGGATGCTGGCCATTTGATCTCTGGTTGATCTCTTGTTATAATTGACTTGTAAGTGGGCAAAATTTGTATCTATTTTCCCATCATGTTTAGTTTTACCACTGCAAGTATAATACCAGGTTTCAATCTTTTCTCTACAAATCAAAAATTTAATAAGTCTGAAATAGCTAGTTGGTGACAAAAGTAATTATAAAAACTTTATGAGCTGTTATAAGTTGCCTTCCCCTCTGCTGTATCAGCCTTTCATCTCACTGCAAAATATCCATGTCACAGCCCCACAGCAAGTAACATTCAGATATGTACTATGCAAACGTTCAAATGGCTGCTTGTCTTCACCAAATACATCCACTTTGTTTTTGGGTTGTTTTTCTGTAAAAATTTAATGTTTATTCAGGATACTGCCTTTGATCTACATGTTTTCTTACACAGAGTGATTTAATCCAGATACAGAATATCATATCTGTACTTCAGCGATGGATCTTCTTACAGAACATGGAAAACTACATCTCCACCTAGTTATTTTGACACCAATATTAATAATAACAAATTACATATGCTATTTGAATAAAATATGTGTTGGGCATATGACAGCTTCAAAATATTATCCATTAAATGAAGCAGTTATTAGAATTTACCTTTGACAGAGGATCAGTGTTTACATGGGCCTGGACCTAGTATTATTCTAAATAATACCTTTCTTATAGTACATCATTGACTCACAACCATCTAATTAGCAGGTAATATTATTGTCCCATTTTATATTAGTTGGAACTTTGGCACAGAGAAATCCAGAAACTTGCCCAAAATAGCAGTGGAAGATTTTTGAGCTTTTAAAAATCACTCTGAAAGCTATTTTCCTACAAATTTTGCACTTTACACTTACATCATACTGATTGATAAGACTCCGCAATTAAATATAATAAAGAATACACACTCATGTTTTTCTCACCACCATCTTGTTATTATCCTATAATTTTATTAACAACACAGCAAAAAGAATCCTAATGTTAAACATGGCCTTGCGACACTGCTGCTACTGCTGCTAAGTCACTTCAGTCGTGTCCAACTCTGTGCGACCCCATAGATGGCAGCCCACCAGGCTCCTCTGTCCCTAGGATTCTCCAGGCAAGAACACTGGAGTGGGTTGCCATTTCCTTCTCCAATGCATGGAAGTGAAAAGTGAAAGTGAAGTCGCTCAGTTGTGTCCGACTCTTAGCCTACCAGGCTCCTCTGTCCATGGGATTTTCCAGGCAAGAGTACTGGAGTGGGGTGCCATTGCCTTCTCACTTCTGACACTGAGCATACTCTAATAAAGACTATATATCTTTGTGTTAAAATACCTTAGGCTTTTCTCCTAGGGAATCAAAATTAATGATGAAGAGAAAATTTGTCAAATCTGCTTTGCATGTTAGAGATACACAATATCCTGCCTACTAAAGAAATCAACTAAAATAAATTGAAAAAAATTTGTATTTTTCTATCACAAAGCAGGTAAATCACCTTATAGGCCAGAATCAAAATGCCAGGTTGATTTCCATATCAAACTCAGCCTAAAAGAATATATTTTAAAGCCAATGTAATTAGAAATAGAACTTCCAAGTTGCTCATCCCTTAAACTCCTCATATATTCCTTAACTTTTGAAATTTGTAATCACCAATAAAAACATAAAACATGAAGACAATTTAGAGGAGTAATACAGAATCCATATCTTCTACAAAAGACTAATTACAAGGTCTTGAATGAAAACAAAAATTATTCAACATAAGGAAAATATGAGAGAAGAAAAAACTGGCTCATTCTGGAAAGACAACCAATACAAGACAATCACAACGTGACCTGATGTCAAAATTATTGAATTTGGACTTTAAACCAAGTTTTTAAAACCAAGCCCACTGAGGTAAATGGAAGAACAAATAGAAAATCTAAGATATAAAAGAAGAAATAGAAAATAATACATACATTTGATATTAAATATATCACATAAATGATAGCACAAATATTAAAAAGATGAAAAATCTAGAATCAAACCACATATTAAATATCAGAAGGCTTCATAGCAGAATGCTGATGACAGATGAAACTATCATCTTGAGGTAAATCAAAAGAAATCCAATGTGAATTAACAGAGTGAAAAAAAAGATTGGGAAAATGGACCAATGACTAAGAGATATTTTACAGCATCAAAAGTCTGATATATATGTAGTTGGAAAATCAGAGAGAGTTCAAGGAGAACAAGAATAAAGAAAAATATAAAAGGAAATAATAGCTTGACATCTCCCAACATAGAATAAGACATAATTTTATAGAGATAAGAATTTCAGTTGATTTCAAACAGAAAAAAATACAAAATAAACCATGACTAGGATCATTATAAGCAGACTGCTAAAAAGAAAAAATAATGAATTTATCTTGAAATTGATTAGAGAAGGCACTTTTAATCAGAAGAACAATGATTTTTATTACCACGAATTTCTCATCAGAAACTTTGTCAGCCAGAAAACTTGAAACACATTAAAGTCCTAAAGGTTAATACCCACTTGCAACCTTAAATGTTATATTCAGTAGAAAAAAATCTTAAAAAATACAAGATAAAGACTTTTCAGCCAAAACAAATAAGCAAACAAAAACCCTAAGATAACCTGCCACTACCAAATACAATGAATGATGTTTTATCAAGCTGAATGCCACAGATGAAAATTTAGAGTTTAAGGAAATATTGAAGAGTCAATACATGGTAAATGTTTAGCTAAAAACTATTTTGTCTTACATTTAGTTTGATTAAAATATATGTATGATTATTTAAAAGCAAACATAACATTTTATAGGTTTATAATAGAAAAATTCAAAATGATAACTATAGCATAAAGGTAGCTGGGTTAATGGTTTTAAAAGGATTGCAGGTTTCCTGCATTTTACATAAAGGAGTATACAAATAGAGAAGGCAATGGCACCCCACTCCAGTACTCTTGCCTGGAAAATCCCATGGAGGGAGGAGCCTGGTAGGCTGCAGTCCATGGGGTCACTAAGAGTCAGACACGACTTAGTGACTTCACTTTCACTTTTCACTTTCATGCATTAGAGAAGGAAATGGCAACCCACTCCAGTGTCTTGCCTGGAGAATCCCAGGGACGGGGGAGCCTGGTGGGCTGACATCTATGGGGTCGCACAGAGTCGGACATGACTGAAGTGACTTAGCAGCAGCAGTATAGAAATAACTATAAATAAATTGGAAAACGTTAAAAATGTATACTGTGATTTTCTTGAGCAACCATTAAAATAAATAATACCAAGTCATATAGTTAAATATCCATAAATAAATTTAATTTATAAAATTATTTAAAGACTAGCAGGGGCCACCTAAGGAAAGTATATGTTAAGAATCTTTTTTTCTCTTCTTAGCATCATGCATGTTCACTGGTATAAAGATTCCTTTGACCTAATTAAAAGAAAAAGAAAAAAAAAAAAATCTATCACCATGTCCAAGAGGGAAAGGAAACAGAAACCCATATGACATTAAAACTGCATGATTTCATCATCATCCTCTGATTCTGATAAAGCATTGAGTATAGACTCTTTCTTTCATCCATTATCCCAAACATCATTGTTCCTCACTCTCCTCCCACCTCCCACACACAAATCACTACCTTGAAAGACTTTGTATTATGGGCATGCCATGGTGAAAAGATAACGGAGAATGCTTAAAAAGATTATTCCAAGTAATAGAAAGTATTATATATTTGCACAGCTGAACTTTTCAATAGCCCATGCAATTTTTATTTTCTAGATGTTTAGAGAGTTACGGGATAGCCAAATATATATCTTATTGTATTTACAATTCCATCATTAGAGATTTTTCTCTTATTTGATCTCCATGAGTTTTTCATAGAGATTCAAAGGGTATTTGGAATGAGGATTAAAAACTAAAAGCAAACAAATGGCACAACAGTGAGGAAATCACAAAGAACTGAAAATCAGGAAAACAAATCATGCATTTCCTTTATAATCTTAATTACCCTCATGTCTTAATGTGGTTTCCACGTCTGTAAAATGAAAGGACCGAATTAGGTGGCAATAAAAGTATTTTATATCTGAAATTTCTTCATTATGATAATAGACACATTTCTGGGGCATAGGCCAAGCGTTTCGTGTACATTACTTGATTTAAGCTTCATTACTAACTGCAAGGGAGATAGCATTATCCCTATATTAGCAAGCATAAACTGAATTTCAGAGTGTTATCTGTCCAAATAGAATCCAGAAAGCTAAATAAAATCATGCTTTGAAGATATCAGCCTTGTTTTAAGAATTTCTGGGTGGTTGGGGTACGCAATGCTGAGACAAAATGATAACCTGTTAAAGGAGAATGAGTTAAAAATCCATTTAGTGATCTAGTTGATGTTTGTTAAATATTTATCCTGATAATGTCATGTTCTTTATGAAGCTAAGCAAAGATTTTTAAAAGGTCTATATCAAATTATCTCTATCTTTCAATGTTAAATTTACATATTTAATTTTTGTTGTTTAAAAATATGCTAGACATCTACAAGAAAGTGTTAGGATCATGTCTAAGTACTCATTAATAACACATGTCTATATAGTAACAAAAAGTAAAAAAAAGTATAGTAACAAAAAGCTACAGGATCTTCCCTGTAGCTCAGATGGTAAAGAATCTGCCTGCAATGCAGGAGAACTGGGTTCAATCCCTGGGTCAGGAAGATGCTCTGGAGAAGGGAATGGCAACCCTCTCCAGTATTCTTGCCTGGGCAATTCCAAGGACAGATGAGCCTGGTGGGCTAGAGTTCATGAGGTTGCAAAGAGTTGGACACGACTGAGTGACTAACACTGCTACTGCTACCCATATCCATCTATAAAGTAACAAACGAGTTGAGCAAATGACTGCAAAATAGGTAGAGAGATCTTCACTATCATTGTAAACAAAAATCACTTCCTTGTACTGGTCCTGGAATTTGAACCAGAAGTATAATCTTTGGTGGTGATTTTGCTTCTAAAACCCAAACAAGACGTTTTATTAATACTTTTTGTACTTAACCATTTCTCTTATGTATTAAAAGGAAATTCCATTATGTTATCCTGACATTATACACATGCATTAGACATTATGGCCACAGAGTAGATTGGGAGCAACAATGACTAAGACGTTTGACTTATTTTGTGAAAATATTTCATTTTGAAAAAATTTGAAAAAATTCATCGCTAAAAACTAAAGAATATTTTCCAAGGCCTTATGTGTTCTGAAGAAGTGGATGAGCATCTTCAACAGAAGATGCTGAAGTACAACAAAATTTTCTCAAGTTAATTGATACTTGAACCTTGCTTTGAAATGCAACTTCTAGAATTTTTTCATGAGTTACACTTTATAAATGATGTTTGTGATTCTTTTTCCTTAGGTAATTAAAACACATATGGAACAGAAAAATTCCATTTCAAATTACATAGCAAATCTGCATGAGATGCATGTACATTTCTTCTTAAATTTACATTAAATATGGAACTGTGATCACTCCCAGCTTAAATACTTTAAATGAGTCTCAGGAGAGCAATCTATCTATGCTAAAACTTATCATAATTCAAAACTAACACCAGGCTATTTTTTCCTTTCATAAAAGATAGATACAATTTTAGTCAGTTCAGTTCAGTCGCTCAACAGTGTCCAACACTTTGTGACCCCATGAACCACAACACGCCAGGCCTCCCTGTCCATCACCAACTCCCGGAGTTTACCCAAACTCATGTCCATCGAGTCGGTGATGCCATCCAACCATCTCATCCTCTGTTGTCCCCTTCTCCTCCTGCCCTCATCTTTCCCAGCATCAGGGTCATTTCAAACGAGTCAGCTCTTCGCATGAGGTAGCCAAAGTATTGGAGTTTCAGCTTCAGTAACAGTCCTTCCAATGAACACCCAGGACTGATCTCCTTTAGGATGGACTGGTTGGATCTCCTTGCAGTCCAAGGGACTCTCAAGAGTCTTCTCCCACACCATAGTTCAAAAGCATCAATTCTTCAGTGCTCAGCTTTCTTTATAGTCCAACTCTCACATCTATACGTGACTACTGGAAAAACCATAGCCTTGACTAGACTGACCTTTGTTGACAAAGTAATGTCTCTGCTTTTTAATATGCTGTCTAGGTTGGTCATAACTTTCCTTCCAAGGAGTAAGCATCCTTTAATTTCATGGTTGCAATCACTATCTGCAGTGATTTTGGAGCCCCACAAATAAAGTCAGCCACTGTTTCCCCATCTATTTGCCATGAGGTGATGGGACCAGATGCCATGATCTTAGTTTTCTGAATGTTGAGCTTTAAGCCAACTTTTGCACTGTCCTCTCTCACTTTCATCAAGGTCTCTTTAGTTCCTCTTCGCTTTCTGCCATAAGGGTGGTGTCATCAGCATATCTGAGGTTATTGATATTTCTCCTGGCAATCTTGATTCCAGCCTGTGCTTTATCCAGCCCAGCGTTTCTCATGATGTACTCTGCATATAAGTTAAATAAGCAGGGTAACAATATACAGCCTTGATGTACTCCTTTCTCTATCTGGAACCAGTCTGTTGTTCCATGTTCAGTTCTGACTCTTGCCTCTTAACCTGCACACAGGTTTCTCAAGAGGCAGGTCAGGTGGTCTGGTATTCCCATCTCTTTCAGAATTTTCCACAGTTTATTGTGATCCACACAGTCAAAGGCCTTGGCATAGTCATTAAAGCAGAAGTAGATGTTTTTCTGGAACTCTCTTGCTTTTTCAATGATCTAGCAGATGTTGAAAATTTGATCTCTGGTTCCTCCCTCTGTCTTTTCTAAATCCAGCTTGACATCTGGAAGTTCATGGTTCATGTATTGCTGAAGCTTGGCTTGGAGAATTTTGAGCATCACTTTACTAGTGTGTGAGATGAGTGCAATTGTGTAGTAGTTTGAGCATTCTTTGGCATTGCCTTTCTTTGGGACTGGAATGCAAACTGCCCTCTTCTAGTCATGTGGACTCTGCTGAATTTTCCAAATTTGTTGGCATATTGAGTGCAACACTTTCATAGCATCATCTTTTAGGATTTGAAATAGCTCAACCAGAATTCTATCACCTCCACTAACTTTGTTCATAGTGATGCTTCCTAAGGCCCACTTGACTTCACATTCCGGGATGTCTGGCTCTAGGTGAGTGATCATACCATCATGATTATCTGGGTCATGAAGATCTTTTTTATATAGTTCTTCTGTGTATTCTTGCTACCTCTTCTTAATATCTTCTACTTCTGTTAGGTCCATACCATTTTTGTCCCTATTGAGCCCATCTTTGCATGAAATGTTCCCTTAGCATCTGTAGTTTTCTTGAAGACATCTCTAGTCTTTCCCATTCTATTGTTTTCCTCTATATCTTTGCATTGATCACCGAGGAAGTCTTTCTTATTTCTCCTTGCTATTCTTTGGAACTCTGCATTCAAATGGGTATATCTTTCCTTTTCTCCTTTGCTTTTCACTTCTTTTCCCAGCTATTTGTAAGGCCTCCTCAGAGAGCCATTTTGCTTTTTTTGCATTTCTTTTTTAGGCACAGGAGCAGCTGAGAGGAGACACCCCACATCCAAGGTAAGGAGTGGTGTCTGCGCTTTGCTGGAGTGGCTGTGAAGAGATACCCCATGTCCAAGGTAAGAGAAACCCAAGTAAGATGGTAGGCACTAAGAGAGGGCATCAGAGAGCAGACAAACTGAAACCACCATCACAGACAACTAGCCAATCTGATCACATGCACCACAGCCTTGTCTAACTCAATGAACTAAGCCATGCTGTGTGGAGACAACTAAGATGGACGGGTCATGGTAGAGAGGTCTGACAGAATGTGGTCCACTGCAGAAGGGAATGGCAAACTACTTCAGTATTCTTGCCTCGAGAACCCCATGAAGAGTATGAAAAGATACATTTAACAAGCTTTTAAAGATAACTTATGAATATCTTAGAAGGATATAATGGAATACTTAGTAACAGTGGGATGATAGTTGTTTTGTTTTGAGAATTTCTTAATATTTTGGTGGGAAAAGATAATGAAAAGAGAAACAAAATCTACTGCTGCTCCTACTAAGTCACTTCAGCCATGTCTGACTACTGGTACTTAAAAGATTAAATGCCTCATATTTTATCTGGAGTATGAAGTCAAGTGGGCCTTAGGAAATAATACTATCAACAAAGGTAGTGAAGGTGATGAAATTCCAGCTGAGCTATTTCAAATCCTAAAGATGATGCTGTTATGTTAAAATGCTGCACTTCATATGCCAGCTAATTTGGAAAACTCAGCAGAGGTCACAGGACTGGAAAAAATCATATTTTATTCCAATCCCAAAGAAAGGCAATGCCCAAGACTGTTCAAATTACCACTCAGTTGCACTCATCTCACAGGTTAACAAAGTAATGCTCAAATGTCTCCAAGCCAGCCTTCAACAGTACATGAACCGTGAACTTCCTTATGTTTAAGCTGGATTTAGAAAAGGCAGAGGAACCAGAGATCAAATTGCCAACACTCATTGGATCATTGAAGAAACAAGAGAATTCCAAAAAAATCATCTATTTCCACTTTATTGACTATGGTAAAATCATTGACTGCATGGATCACAACTGTGGAAAATGCTTAAAGTGATGAGAATACCGGACCACCTGACCTGCCTCCTGAGAAACCTGTATGCAGGTCAAGAAGCAACAGTCAGAACTGGATATAGAACAACAGATTGGTTCCAAATTGGGAAAGGAATGAGTTAAGCCTGTATATTGTCATCCTGCTTATTTAACTTATATACAGAGTACATCATGTGAAATATGAGGCTGGATGAGTCACAAGCTGGAATCAAGTTTGCCTGGAGAAATGTCAACAATCTGAGATGTGCAGATGATACCACCATTATGGCAGAAAGCTAAGAGGAATTAAAGAGCCTGTTGATCAAAGTGCAAGAGGAAAATGAAAAAGCTGGTTTAAAACTCAACATTTAAAAAATTAAGATCATGGCATCTGGTTGCGTCACTTCATGGTAAATAGATGGGTAAAAAGTAGAAACAGTGACAGATTTTATTTTGGGGAGGGGCTCACTGCAAGTGGTGACTGCAGCCATGAAATTAAATGATGCTTACTCCTTGGAAGAAAAGTTATGACCAACCTAGACTGCCTATTTAAAAGCAGAAACATTACTTTGCCAACAAAGGTCCATTTAGTCAAAGCTATGGTTTTTGCAGTAGTCATGTATGGATGTGAGAGTTGGACCATAAGGAAGGCTGAGTGCTGAAGAATTGATGTTTTTGATCTGTGGTGCCAGAGAAGATTCTTGAGAGTTCCTTGGACAGCAAAATGTCAAACCAGTCAATCCCAAAGGAAATAAACCCTGAATATTCACTGGAAGGACTGATGATGAAGTTAAAGCTTGAAAACTTTGGTCACCTGATGCAAAGACTCAGTATTTTGGAAAAGACCTTGATGCTGGGAAAGATTGAGGACAAGATGAAAAGGGGATGACAGAGGATTAAATGGTGGAATGGCATCATTGACTCTATGGATGTGAGTTTAAGCAAACTCTTGGAGATAGTAAAGGACAGGAAGCCTGGCATGCTGCAGTTCATGGGGTTGCAAAGATTTGGACATAACTTAGCAAATGTACAAAACAGTTATTCTTGAGTCATGGATCATGTATCATTTTTTTTTTTTTCAATTTCAAAAATTTAGCTCAGAATTTTTGAATCTGGAGTCAGCTTGATTAATACAGCTTCCTTCTCCTCCAGCATAGTAGGTTAGTAATAATTGGATCTGCACAGAATACAGTATTTTATATAAATGAATGTGAATTTGATCCCTGCTGCTGTTGCTGTTAAATCGCTGCAGTCGTGTCCGACTCTGTGCGACCACATAGACGGCAGCCCACCAGGCTCCCCCGTCCCTGGGATTCTCCAGGCAAGAACACTGGAGTGGGTTGCCATTTCCTTCTCCAGTGCATGAAAGTAAAATGAAAGAGAAGTAGCTCAGTCGTGTCCAACTCTTTAAGACCCAATGGACTGCAGTCCACCAGGCTCATCTGTCCATGGGATTTTCCGGGCAAGAGTACTGGAGTGGGTTGCCATTTCCTTCTCCCTAGGAGATCAAAATTTTTTCTTTCATTGCAGATATTTATGGGGAAAATAGATAATAGTTGAGTTCAGTCTCTCAGTCATGTCCGACTCTTTGTGACCCCATAAACTGCAGCACGCCAGGCCTCCCTGTCCATCACTAGCACCCGGAGTCCACCCAAACCCATGTCCATTGAGTCAGTGATGCCACCCAACCATCTCATCCTCTATTGTCCCCTTCTCCTCCTGCTCCCAATCCTTCCCAGCATCAGGGTCTTTTCCAATGAGTCAACTCTTCGCAGGAGGTGGCCAAAGTACTGGAGTTTCAGCTTCAGCATCAGTCCTTCCAATGAACACCCAGGACTGATCTCCTTTAGGATGGACTGGTTGCATCTCCTTGCAGTCCAAGGGACTCCCAAGAGTCTTCTCCCATACCATAGTTCAAAAGCATCAATTCTTCGGCACTCAGCTTTCTTTATAGCCCAACTCTCACATCCATACATGACCACTGGAAAAAACATAGACTTGACTAGATGGACCTTTGTTGGCAAAGTAATGTCTCTGCTTTTCAATGTGCTGTCTAGGTTGGTCATAACTTTCCTTCCAAGGAGTAAGCGTCTTTTAATTTCATGGCTGCAATCACCATCTGCAGTGATTTTGGAGCCCAGAAAAATAAAGCCAGCCACTGTTTCCACTGTTTCCCATCTATTTGCTATGAAGTGATGGGACCAGATGCCATGATCTTAGTTTTCTGAGTGTTGAGCTTTAAGCCAACTTTTTCACTTTCCTCTTTCACTTTCCTCAAGAGGCTCTTTAGTTCTTCTTCACTTTCTGCCATAAGGGTGGTGTCATCTGCATATCTGAGGTTATTGATATTTCTCCCTGGCAGTATTGATTCCAGCCTGTACTTCATCTAACCCAACATTTTTCATGATGTTCTCTTCGTATAAGTTAAATAAGCAGGGTGACAATATACAGCCTTGACATACTGCTTTTCCTATTTGGAACCAGTCTATTGTTCCATGTCCAGTTCTAACTGTTGCTTCCTGACCTGCATACTGATTTCTCAGGAGGTGGGTCAGGTGGTCTAGTATTCCTATATGTTTAAGAATTTTCCACAGTTTATTGTGATCCACACAGTCAAAGGCTTTGGCATAATCAATAAAGCATAAATAGATGTTTTTCTGGAATTCTCTTGCTTTTTCAGTGATTCAGCATATGTTGGCAATTTGACCTCTGGTTCCTCTGCCTTTTCTAAAACAAATGGACTCAGAATTTAAATATAATTTTAATAAAAAAAACAAGGTTTATATCTTGTGCAAATATTTCTTATTATGTCCTAATGTGTACACACTATGTAAAAACACAGACAATAATTTGCTAATGCCTTTTATGAAATGGAAGTTCTGTAAGTTGTTTTAAAATGAGAACATAGGTCATATTTTGATGACACAACTTCATTATACTTTAATTAGTGTTGCATAAATCATGCAAGGTTTATAAAGCAAGTCAGTTTAAACGTTCAAGACAAATTTTTATACTGTGCTATAACATTACTTACTATGAAGTTTAATTAAAACTTACAACCTCACAAGCAATGTATCTGTTTAAATACCAGTTTTATGCTGTATATAAGTTCTCACAAAAAGAGTGTTTGCTGCTGTTTTGCTTTCTTTTTCTATTCTTTCAGTGGCAAAAAATAGAGCTTTCTAAATACTATATTACCAAAGACTTACTCCACTATGTGCTCTTGGTTTGGTGATAGAATAATAATAGATACACATTAATAGATATTTCTCCAATTAGAAGTTACATATTTTTCAGGTTGTAAACTTCTAGCCAAGCGTAATTTTCCCCTACTGGTCTAGTGTAAGGCGATCACGGAGAGAGGTCTCATAAAACTTACTGAAACTTTTGTGAAGGTGCTTTTAAGATATAATCATAGTGCAGTACCAGAAAGCTAAAGAAACAATGTGATACAGTTATAGAATAAGAAAATAGTTTGTCCACTCTGCTGCCTGATAATTATGGAAAAGCTGTGGAGTGGGGAGTCCTTAGAGAATGTACAGAAAAGCAAACAGGAATGAGTTATGTGACTTGAGTAATGCTATGAGGGGAGGAATGAAATCATGGCAGTTATTATGCTGGAGAATGCAAAAGTTTTAAGCAATCAGAGCCATAATATTAGAGACAAGAATAAAATCTGGCATCTACACTAGATCCAGTAGGTATTTGGCATATTTAAGCAGAGGTCTGTGAAATAAAATGTGCAACAGCTGGTCACATATTTTTAACAAAAATAAATAAATAAATAAAAAACAAAGCTTTCAGAGAGGGAGAACAGGTCCCTGTGTGAAACAGCAAACTAAAGTTTCCAAGGTAAGTTCACATGTTAAAAATTTCAGATAGATTGCTCTTATGAGATATTCTTCAGGCCAATATTCTTGTCTGATAACTCAAAGAAATTATTTTTTGAGGCAAATGCGTACATGTTGCTTTATATATAGCTTTCATGTTGGCACTCACTTGCCCAAATATTTTCAAAGATTGGTACTTCTTGAAAAATATAGTTTCTTTAACCTGTGTTTGAACCTGGTACCAGTTCACCAATTTCATATTTTTAAAAAGTATTTACATTTTCCCCTTTGTGAGTCCTAAATACCAAGCTGAACCTACTAGATACAGTTTAACCAATATTCCTTACACATTTCCTTTACAGACCATGCAGAAACTCTCTTTACTTATTTTGTGTTAGTTCATCCTTCAGATCCTGTAACACAGAAAAGTCTTCCCTGATTCTTCCCAACTACAGTGGGCTCATCTCAAAAATTCAACAGTGCTT
Organism: Dama dama; assembly: GCF_033118175.1. Taxonomy (NCBI): domain Eukaryota; kingdom Metazoa; phylum Chordata; class Mammalia; order Artiodactyla; family Cervidae; genus Dama; species Dama dama. Next base: position 62,046,592 of record NC_083710.1, on the reverse strand, counting down.
GTCTAGGCTAGAGAAACTTGTGAGCTTTAAAATCTGCTCTGTTTTAATGGCTACATTTGGTGCATCTTTTTCTGACAAAATAATAATACTGTGGTTTATCTAGTATACTGTTGTCAGTTATAAAATTTAATTGGAAGATTATAGAGCACTCTATTCCCTCCAATCTTCCCCCCATACCAACAAGATGCCAGTATAATAATAATGGATTACAGCTGAGTTTCAAGACATCCTTCTTCTAAGGAAAAGAAATTATGAGAAGTCCAAAGTCAAGAGCAGAGATAAAAACATTAAACACAGCTGAACTCCTATCCAGATTAACATAAATCCTCACACCAAAGGCATATTTACATTGATTCCTGGTGCTCAGTACAACATGTCTAGTTTTTAACAAAAATTATAAGTCACAAAAAGCAAAAAAAAAAAAAAAAAAAACCTCAGTCAGTTTGCAAAAAAAAGCAATTATCAGAAATAGACATGATGAAGATATTTGAATTATTCAGTTCAGTTCAGTTCAGCTGCTCTGTCGTGTCCAACTCTTTGTGGCCCCATGAATTGCAGCACGCCAGGCCTCCCTGTCCATCATCAACTCCCAGAGTTTACACAAACTCATGTCCATCAAGTCGGTAATGCCATTCAGCGATCTCATCCTCTGTCATCGCCTTCTCCTCCTGCTCCCTATCCCTCCCAGCATCAGGGTCTTTTCCAATGAGTCAGCTCTTCGCAGGAGGTGGCCGAAGTACTGGAGTTTCAGCTTCAGCATCAGTCCTTCCAATGAACACCCAGGATTCATCTCCTTTAGGATGGACTGGTTGGATCTCCTTGCAGTCCAAGGGACTCTCAGGAGTCTTCTTCAACACCATAGTTCAAAAGCATCAATTTTTTGGCGCTCAGCTTTCTTCACAGTCCAACTCTCACATCCATACATGACCACTGGAAAAAACATAGCCTTGAACAGACGGACCTTTGTTGGCAAAGTAGTCTCTGCTTTTTAACATGCTATCTAGGTTGGTCATAACTTTCCTTCCAAGGAGTAAGCGTCCTTTAATTTCATGGCTGCAGTCACCATCTGCAGTGATTTTGGAGCCCCCAAAATAAAGTCTGACACTGTTTCCACTGTCTCCCCATCTATTTCCCATGAGGTGATGGGACCAGATGGCATGATCTTAGTTTTCTGAATGTTGAGCTTTAAGCCAACTTTTTCACTCTCCTCTTTCACTTTCATCAAGAGGCTTTTTAGTTCCTCTTCACTTTCTGCCATAAGGGTGGTGTCATCTGCATATCTGAGGTTATTGATATTTCTCCCGGCAATCTTGATTCCAGCTTGTGCTTCCTCCAGCCCAGCGTTTCTCATGATGTACTCTGCATATCAGTTAAATAAGCAGGGTGACAATATACAGCCTTGACGTACTCTTTTTCCTATTTGGAACCAGTCTCTTGTTCCATGTCCAGTTCTAACTGTTGCTTCCTGACCTGCATACAGGTTTCTCAAGAGGCAGGTCAGGTGGTCTGGTATTTCCATCTCTTTCAGAATTTTCCACAATTCATGTGATCCACACAGTCAAAGGCTTTGGCATAGTCAATAAAGCAGAAATAGATGTTTTGCTGGAGCTCTCTTGCTTTTTCGATGATCCATCGGATATTGGCAATTTGATCTCTGATTCCTCTGCCTTTTCTAAAACCAGCTTGAACATCTGGAAATTCTCGGTTCATGTATTGCTGAAGCCTGGCTTGGAGAATTTTGAGCATCACTTTACTAACATGTGAGATGAGTACAATTGTGCAGTAGTTTGAGCATTCTTTGGCATTGCCTTTCTTAGGGATTGGAATGAAAACTGACCTTTTCCAGTCCTGTGGCCACTGCTGAGTTCTCCAAATTTGCTGGCATATTGAGTGCAGCACTTTCACAGCATCATCTTTTAGGATTGGAAATAGCTCAACTGGAATTCCATCACTTCCACTGGCTTTGTTCGTAGTGATGCTTTCTAAGGCCCACTTGACTTCACATTCCAGGATGTCTGGCTCTAGGTGAGTGATCACACCATTGTGATTATCTGGGTCGTGAAGATCTCTTTTTTGTACAGTTCTTCTGTGTATTCTTGCCACCTCTTCTTAATATCTTCTGCTTCTGTTAGGTCCATACCATTTCTGTCCTTTATCAAACCCATCTTAAACAGCTATGATTACTATATTCAGGGCTCTGTGAAAAAAGTAGACAGTGTACAAGAGTAGCTAAGTAATACAAAGCAAGTGTGTGTGTATGTGTGCTCGGTCGTGTCCAAATCTTTGTAACCCCATGGAGTGAAGCCCATCAGGGTCCTCTGTTCATGGGATTCTCCAGGCAAGAATACTGGAGTGGGTAGCAATTCCCTTCTCCAGGGGATCTTCCTGACGCAGGGTTGGTACCTGGGTCCCCTGCATTGTGAGCAGATTCTTTACCATCTGTGCTACCAGGGAAGTCCAAGTAATGTGAGGGGAGAGATAAAAAGTTATAGAAAGACTTTTTTAAAAATTCAAAATAAATACTCAGCTACAAAAAAAAAGCTTCCCATAAGCTCACCAGTAGACTTGACACAACCAAGGGAAGAATTAGCAAATATGAAGAAACCTGAACAATTTTACACATTAGTTTATTTTGTATAACATACCAAATGTATTGCTTTAATATAGTTTTGTAATATTCTCTAACAGTTTTGATGCCCATATGGTGTAAATTGATATATTCTTCTCTAGTTCTAATAATTGTTCTAATAATGGTGTTTTCTCTCTTTTCCCTCTTCATGACAAGTCTGTAAATCTTTTCAAAATAGCAACATTTAAATTTGGCTTTCTCTATTGCCCATGCCCTCTGTATCATTGGATTACTCTGTTATCCTTATTTTACTTCTCTTTAATATACTTAGGTTTGATTTGCTTTTCATTTTCTCGCTTGTAATGATGGAAACCTAAATCATTGAATTTTAGTCGTCTTCTTTTAATATGTTCATTGAAGGCTACACATTTTTTTTTTCCTGAACACTGCTTTAGCTATATCTCACAATATTTGATATATCATATCTTCCTTACCTCTCAGTTAAAATATTTTCTTGTTTCTAGTATACTCTTGTCTTAAACCCTGGGTTATTTTTGTATGTGTGTGTTAGTCGTTCCATCACGTCTGACTCTTTGCGACCCCATGGACTATAGCCCACCTGGCTTCTCTGTTCACGGGACTCTCCTGACTAGAATACTCATGTGGGTTGCATTTCCTTCTCCAGGCGATCTTCCCAACCCTGGGGTTGAACTGGAATCTATTGAATTGCAGGTGGATTCTTTACCATCTGTGCTACTAGGGAAGCTGGGTTATTTCGACATGTGTTAATTAACTTTCAAAATTTTAGTATTATTCTAGTTTTATTTTTATTATTCAATATCAGTGTTACTGTGGTCAGAGAATACGCTCAAAAATTTTAACCTTTTTGAAACTAATTGGGATTTGATGTCCCAGGTAGCATTAGTGGTAAGGAACTTGCTTGCCAATGCAGGAGACATAAAAGACACAGCTTTAATCCCTGGGTCAATTTGATAACTTATTAAAGCATATGAACTGTTGATTGATATTCATATACTTGTTCTTCGGTTATCAAAAGAGAGCTGTGTTAAAGTCATCTACTATGGTTCATAATTTGCTTATCCTTTTAGATTGGTTACCATCACTTCACAGGTATTTAAGCAGTCATGCTAACTGTATAAAAATCAGGAAAGCTGTGTTTTTCATTCTCCTTATCCATTTCATGTTTCCTTTGCACAGATTCAACATTGCCTCTGGATGAAGTTCTTTACTAAGGTATGACAGTGAACTTTTTCCTGAAATATTTCAAACACCACGTCTGTTTTCCATTGTGTTGTTATAGTCCTATCACTATGACAACTGTCTCAAAGGTCAATGCACACATACACCTTTTTGACAACATTATATTGCAGCATCCCTTTTTCTTTTATAATCATGATAGAGTTCTCAAAATTATCTTTTTTTTTAATTTATTTTCTGGGTTTTAAAAAGCTCCAATATGACCAAGTGGTGGTCTGAAATGTCCAGTTTATTGGGATGTTTGTTAAAACCCCTAGAAAAGAGATTTATCATTTAGAAATTAAAATTCTAAGTCAGCAGAGGCTAACAGTGAAGAGGATGAAAATAAAGATTTTGTAAGTTTGTTAGTTATGCAAGATTACAATTCCCACCTTTACTCTGTAATTTGTGGACCCATATATTCTAGAAATACATGAAAGCACTAAATGAGGTTTCTTATATCAAAGTATACACCAAATTTTATGGTCTAACTCCTTGAAAGTTGTAAGGTAGAATTCCCAGCTGGATCTCTGAGTCTCCTGGAGACCATTCCATTCATCTGAAGACCTGTTGCTACTTTTCCAGGAGAAACATGATAAAGTCAATTAAGCCTTTGAGATCATCACATTGTCTGGTGTTCTTTTCTGTAAAATGAGTTTGTTGTTCAGAAACAAGATTGTAAGGCATGTGAAGATATTTTGGAATTTCATGAAAGCTACTACTGACAAAGATATAGTGGGCAGAGCTAGTACATCCATCTCCAGGATAAGTGTTTATTTCAGAGAAGATAAATTGTCATATACATCAGTATGGACACAACCCAACATAACTGAATGTCCACTATTATTATATGGATGGTGTATCAGGAATAGTCCCTCAGTCTCAGGGACTTGGTCACCCTGCTTTGCACTACAATATACAGCCCATCACTGCCTAGTGTCAATATAATGTGTAGAATTACCTTTAAATCAGGCCCAATGCTTTGCTATTCAATAATCTGGAATGGTCAATAACCCACAGGCCATTAATGTGAGTACAGGCAAATGTGGTGGTTCATCCAAGAGGATTTTCCCGGTAGCTCAGATGGTAAAGAATCTGCCTGCAATGCAGGAGACCTGGGTTCAATCCCTGGGTCGGGAAGATCCTCTGGAGAAGAAATGGCAATCCACGCCAGTATTCTTGCCTGGAGAGTCCCATGGACAGAGGAGCCTGGCGGGCTACAGTTCATGGCGTTGTAAACAGTTGGACACGACTGAGTGACTAACACTGCTACTGCTATCCAAGAGGAGGTATACTGGGAAATGAGTCACCAGTTCAGACAGTTATTTATGCTTTTATGTTCATACAGTTATTCAGAGCCTGTTGAAGCTGATCTTCACTTCCCCGACCTTCATTTGATGAATATTGCTGACCCAGAAAAATTGGGAAGAGGTAAATCAGATAACACTCAATTAATGACAAACATTTTAGTAGTTACTTGGTAACTACTTGTTACCAATAATACTTGTCCCAAGTTCAAGATATTCAAACTGTTAGGTCTCAGGAGCAATCCAGGATCTATTTCCATGAAAAGTGTTATCTGAAGTGTGCATGGATTTGCTCCAAAACCCTAGATGCATGCCCTGCTCTTCTCCTATTGGTGCTTGACACATTCCCCATACATTATCTTGATCTGGGGGAAGATAATTCGAGCAGTCACAAAGGCAAAGTTGCAATGCTCCTTGCACCATGGCAGAGACCAGCTAGAGAAACTTATCCTCTGTTAACTGAAAGCTAGGAGGCTTCTAGCAGTCTGACATCTTATTCAGAAATAGGTGCCAGCAGAACACCTAAAAGTGCATTACCACATTCCATGGGATCCGAGTGTCCCTTTTTCTAATTCTGATTAGATGATCAAATTTTCACATTCAGGCAGACCACATAGTCAACATTAGGTTCACATTTTATCAATAGTTATCTCCTGTAATTATGCCAGTTACTCATCTTTATTTATTTATTTCAGTTAAACAAAAAACAAAGGACTTTTATTCTAGAAATTGACTTTCAGAATAATCTAGAGGGTTGAAAATGAGTGCTACTTTGACCTTTCCGGGTTGATTAAAAATATAAAATAAAACAAAGAATTGAACACAAAGGTTCACAACCAAGAGGATTGCTACTACTTTTGCTGCCAGCTTCCTGTTCATAGTCACACGTTCAGATTCAGTTAACTGCCACCAAGAGGAACCTTTCTTGATGAGGACACTCACTGGTGGCAACAGAAACACACCTCAAGTTCTAGGGTCAGCTTCCATGAAAGGCAATGATTCTAATGATAATGCTTTCCAGTATACATATCAATGCCTTCTAGGCAGGTTTGTAAAAAGTTCCTCTTCTAACAATTTTTTTTTTTGTTTTGGTGGGGGGAGATTGTACTTAAGATAATAGTTTCTCTCTATATCTAGTCATATGTAGTAATTAAGGCACTATGTTTTTATGAAAAAAATGTGAGAAGGATAGCTTATTGGAATTAAAAAATGTGTATAAAAGGGACTCTTTTTTTTTTTTTTTTTTTTTTTTTATGGCCTGCTTCTTTCACTCTATCATATTTATTTGAGAGATTCGTCCATCTTGTTCCTAGTAGCCTTAGATCTTCTGTCTCCATCATTTTTTTTTTTTTTTTTTTTTTTTTTAATTTTTTTATTATTATTATTATTTTTTTTTTTTCCAGTGGGTTTTGTCATACATTGATATGAATCAGCCATGGATTTACATGTATTCCCCATCCCGATCCCCCCTCCCACCTCCCTCTCCACCCGATTCCTCTGGGTCTTCCCAGTGCACCAGGCCGGAGCACTTGTCTCGTGCATCCCTCCTGGGCTGGTGATCTGTTTCACCATAGATAGTATACATGCTGTTCTTTTGAAATATCCCACCCTCACATTCTCCCGCAAAGTTCAAAAGTCTGTTCTGTATTTCTGTGTCTCTTTTTCTGTTCTGCATATAGGGTTATCGTTATCACCTTTCTAAATTCCATACACATGTGTCAGTATGCTGTAATGTTCTTTATCTTTCTGGCTTACTTCACTCTGTATAATGGGCTCCAGCTTCATCCATCTCATTAGGACTGGTTCAAATGAATTCTTTTTAATGGCTGAGTAATATTCCATGGTGTATATGTACCACAGCTTCCTTATCCATTCATCTGCTGATGGGCATCTAGGTTGCTTCCATGTCCTGGCTATTATAAACAGTGCTGCGATGAACATTGGGGTGCACGTGTCTCTTTCAGATCTGGTTTCCTCAGTGTGTATGCCCAGAAGTGGGATTGCTGGGTCATATGGCAGTTCTATGTCCAGTTTTTTAAGAAATCTCCACACTGTTCTCCATAGCGGCTGTACTAGTTTGCATTCCCACCAACAGTGTAAGAGGGTTCCCTTTTCTCCACACCCTCTCCAGCATTTATTGCTTGTAGACTTTTGGATAGCAGCCATCCTGACTGGCGTGTAATGGTACCTCATTGTGGTTTTGATTTGCATTTCTCTAATAATGAGTGATGTTGAGCATCTTTTCATGTGTTTGTTAGCCATCTGTATGTCTTCTTTGGAGAAGTGTCTGTTTAGTTCTTTGGCCCATTTTTTGATTGGGTCATTTATTTTTCTGGAATTGAGCTGCAGGAGTTGCTTGTATATTTTTGAGATTAATCCTTTGTCTGTTTCTTCATTTGCTATTATTTTCTCCCAATCTGAGGGCTGTCTTTTCACCTTACTTATAGTTTCCTTTGTAGTGCAAAAGCTTTTAAGTTTCATTAGGTCCCATTTGTTTAGTTTTGCTTTTATTTCCAATATTCTGGGAGGTGGGTCATAGAGGATCTTGCTGTGAATTATGTCGGAGAGTGTTTTGCCTATGTTCTCCTCTAGGAGTTTTATAGTTTCTGGTCTTACATTTAGATCTTTAATCCATTTTGAGTTTATTTTTGTGTATGGTGTTAGAAAGTGTTCTAGTTTCATTCTTTTACAAGTGGTTGACCAGTTTTCCCAGCACCACTTGTTAAAGAGGTTGTCTTTTTTCCATTGTATATCCTTGCCTCCTTTGTCAAAGATAAGGTGTCCATAGGTTCGTGGATTTATCTCTGGGCTTTCTATTCTGTTCCATTGATCTATATTTCTGTCCTTGTGCCAGTACCATACTGTCTTGATGACTGTGGCTTTGTAGTAGAGTCTGAAGTCAGGCAGGTTGATTCCTCCAGCTCCATTCTTCTTTCTCAAGATTACTTTGGCTATTCGAGGTTTTTTGTATTTCCATACAAATTGTGAAATTCTTTGGTCTAGTTCTGTGAAAAATACCGTTGGAAGCTTGATAGGGATTGCATTGAATCTATAGATTGCTTTGGGTAGAATAGCCATTTTGACAATAGAGGTGGGATGTACAGGCATTCTGCTTTCTATTAATATGAAAGTGCTGGGGAGGGACTTACAACTCCATCTGAGCCTGAATGACTTAAGGAAGTAGTCATGTGATGAGCAAAAGCCTGAGTCATCATGTCCAATAAACATTCACATATTTCCCAGTGGGTGTTCTAGAAACTGTGTTAAATGACATTGTTCATGCAGAACTGCAGAATAGTTTTTTGCCTGCCTAAGATATCAGTTCAGTTCAGTTAAATTGCTCAGTCATGTCCAACTCTTTGTGACCCCATGGACTGCAGCACACCAGGCTTCCCTGCCTATCACCAACTCCTGAAGCCTGCTCAAACGCTTGTCCATTGAGTCGGTGATGCCATTCAACCATCTCATCCTCTGTTGTCCCCTTCTCTTCCTGCCTCAGTCTTTCCCAGCATCAGGATATTTTCCAATGAGTCAGTTCTTTGCATCTTTACTTTGCAGTAAAGTTCTCTGCAACGAGCCAGTTCTTTACTTTGGCCAAGGTACTGGAGCTTCAGCTTCTGAATCAGTCCTTCCAATGAATACTCAGGGTTGACTTCCTTTAGGCTCAACTGACTGGATCTCCTTGCAGTCCAAGGGACTCTCAAAGTCTTCTCCAACACCACAGTTCAAAAGCATCAATTCTTTGGCACTTACCTTTCTTTATAGTCCAACTCTCACATCCATACATGACTACTGCAAAAACCATAGCTTTGACTATACGGACCTTTGTTGGCAAAGTGATGTCTGCTTTTTAATATGCTGTCTAGGTTGGTCATAGCTTTTCTTCCACGGAGCAAGCATCTTTTAATTTCTTGGCTGCAGTTACGATCTGCGGTGATTTTGGAGCCCAAAAAATAAAAAGGTATCTTTACCTAAATGCCTTGCACTGATCTTTACAAGGGGCTTCCCTGGTGGCTCAGATGGTAAAGAATTTGCCTGCAATGCAGGAGAATTGGGTTCGATTCCTGGGTTGGCAAGATTCCCTGGAGGAGGGTATGGCAACCCACTCCAGTATTCTTGCCTGGATAATCCCATGGACAGGGAAGGCTGGTGGGGTACAGTCCACGGGGTTGCAAAGAGTTGGACACGACTAAGTGACTAACACATAGCACAACTTTACAAGGAGCGAATCAGGCAGGACTTAATTTTTCTAGGGCCACGAATGATGCTGACCACTCTGTGGAGACTCTTAGTTGTTTTCAATCAGTTGTGGTTAAAGAGAGCGCATACTGTATTGCCCCCTTTAGCTCTATTAATTTCCCTATAATATGGGACATCTTGCACAATTGCCTGACCCAATAGGAAAGCTGAATTTGACCACCATTTACCTGTTGGTTTCTTGTGTATATCAGTGAGAACACACTAAGGTCCTGATTAGTAGGGATTGCATACAAACAGTGCCTTAAAAAAAAATGTGGTGGATTTCACTTTAATTTTTGGTTTTCCAATTTTCATTCAAACCAGGGACATCTTCTGCTATAGATACACTATGTCTTGATTCCTTAACCTCTCATGAGAAATGATTTCACAGAAACACAAAGAAAATATTTCTAGTGTTCTAATAAAAAAAATTAACTGTTTTTAAACTATTGTAACTTTAGTTTGAAGCTTAGGTACTTCTCAATAAGTGCAGCAAAGACAGAAGTTCTATATGGAAATCAACAACAGTTGGGGAAAAAAAAGAAAGAAAATAACCTGTAAATCAGAAAAGAACAGTTTTGCTCATTTAGAATTTAGCTGTGATGTATTTGTGTCCTCTGCTCTTTAAAATGATTTGTATTAATCCATGAATGGCGAATGGCTGATGTCATATTTTGCTTTAGCCATAATTTTAGAGAATTGACACTGTAGATCATTGACTTGCATGAAAACTTGCCAAATTGGTGGCACTCATGATAATGTCTAAGATTTAGTTCTCATTATGATAAAAGAATATTCTACATTTTTCAAGCTGTATACAAATGAAAGTTGAAAGTGCTAATTGCTCACAACTGGATAATTTTGTTTCCTATAATTTGTTAGATGGCTAATAAAAAACAGATTCTCTAGTATGTTACATATTATAAAACGTATTAATCTCAATTTATACAAATGTCTTAATTTTAAGCTTTAACTTATAGTGTAAGTTTTCTTTGTTTAACTTCCTCCATGATAAGGAATACACCATTATCTTTTTTTTTGTTTTTGGTATTGTATCTAGATCTAAGAGGTTCATGAAAATGTCAAAATCATGCTTTTGTTAGGAGGAAAGCATATATTCTGTCATTACTCCAGTCAACTGACTTACACTAGGTAATTTCTGATTTTTAGAGAATTGAGTAGAAATAAAGTAGAACTTTTAGATACCAATTTTTTATTAATAAAGTCAACAAAAATATGACTTCTGAAAATAGGAAAACAAATGATTATTTCTAAATAAAATTTTATACCTATGGCTGATTCATGTTGATATTTGGCAGAAAGCAAAACTATTCTGTAAAAAAATTATCCTTCAATTAAAAAAATAAATAAATTTAAAATTAAAAAAAGAAAGTAAATTGCTTTAATGCTCATTTGAACTAAAATAAATTCCTATAGGTTTTTTTGCTTAAAATGCGTGTTCAATTTTACATTGTCTCAGTTAAAACTTTGATCTTGATCATACATTCTTCATAATTAGAGTCTTATATTTAGAGGACTGTTTCAATAGGAGAAGGATAAGAAAGAAAGAAAAAATAAGGAGAGAGAAAATGAGAGAGAGACAGGAAGTGAGTCAGAATTCCATATTCCCATTGACTCTCCTGTGTTACATTCCAGTGTTTGAGGCATGCCCTGCTTCCATGTCTAGAAAAAAGTCTTATAATTACTATAAAATGCATTAGCCTCTTTGAACTAGTTTTTGGCTATTTGCAACCTAAAGAATTAGAATATATGTATAACAAACACTTAAATAATCATTTATACCTGATTTTTGAAATGTCAAGAATATGTGAGAGGACTAGGCAGATGTATTTATGATATGTTACTTATATTCAAAGAATTCCTATGGCTAAAGCTCCAGAAGGAGAAAGAGAGGTGACCCAAAGACAGCATGTATTAGAATACAGATAAAAGTTGAAATGTATTAGCATAAATAGAAAGCTATTGAAGCAAACTGAAGCCCAGTGGTGTTTTCCATATGACGTGGGAGGCAGCAGACTAATTCAGTATAAGAACCAAGGAATGAAGTTAAGGTGCTGTATTTGTCTCCTGAGCTGACCTTTCCTAAATGTGGCTTCACTCTGAAATGAATTTTGCTTGTTCTCCTGATGTAAATGGTAGATTCTTATGAAGTTATCAACTTTATTATTTACTGAGAAGACAGTATTACCTCCAAAATAAAGTATGTAAGAAAAAAAACAAAACGAGACAGTGACCCGTTTATTATGTGTGTGCTCAGTCGTGCCTGACTCTTTGTGACCCCACAGACTGTAGCCTGTCAGGCCCCTTTGCCTGTCAAGCTCCTCTGCCTGTCAAGCTCCTCTGTCCTTGGGACTTTTCAAGCAGGAATACTGGAGTGGGTTGCCATTTCCTTTTCCAGGGTATCTTCACAACCCAGGTATTGGAACCTGTATCTCCTATGTCTCCTGAACTGCAGGCAGATTCTTTCCCCATGGAGCCATCCGGGGAGCCTTTGTTTTTTTATTATTTGTCTTTTAACCCCTTTGTAGGGCTTCCCTGGTGGCTCGGATGGTAAAGAATCTTCCTGTAAAGCAGGAGACTGGGGTTTGATCCCTGGGTTCAGAAGATTCCCCAGAGAAGGGCATGGCAACCCACTCCAATGTTTTTGCCTGGAGAATCCCATGGACAGAGGAGCCTGGATTGCTACAATCCACCGGGTCACAAAGAATCAGACATGACTAAAAAACTAACACATGGTAAGTTAACTCTCTGTGCTTCGCTGATCCTGCATTTTCTCACAGAATAAGATTAAAAAAAAAGTCTTTCACACCTATCATTCATTTTCCACTTAAACTTTTAGACTAATGCATGAAGTCAGTCTCAATTAGAGATCAGCCATTTTTGCGAAGGTATTTTTTTGCAGTGGTCCACAAGGCCTTACTGATTAGTAGAGCAAGATAGGAAACGAAACCATAATATAAGGGACTCAGCAGCAAGAGAACATACATTTGATAAAGCATCAATACAAGCTGGAATGTATTTACCTTTTTTGGAGAGACTTTCTTGAATTAACATACCTCCAAATAAAGAACTGAATTTGTTATGAAAAAAGTTTAAAATATTCAGTCAATAATCTCTACTATAGGATCTAAGATAATTTTATATTAATTGACATGATACTCTGAATAAAGAGAATGTTTGAAAATCAGGGTTAGTATCATGTTTTGGGGTCTTCCTTGGTGGCTCAGGAGGTAAAGAATCTATCTGTCTGCAAGGTGGGAGACAAAGGAGATGAGGGTTTGATCCCTGGGTTGGGAAGATCCCCTGGAGAAGGAAATGGCAACCCACTCCAGTATTCTTGACTGGGAAACCACATGGACAGAGGAGCCTTGCGGGCTGCAGTCCATGGGGTCACAAAGAGTTGGGCATGACTCAGCACACATGAACACACACACACACACACACACACACATTTTTAAAAGCAGTGTCCACGGATATTATAGATGATAATGTTCATCTGTCATCTTGGAAAATATGTTTTTCCTTCAAAGAGTCAAAGACTGAATATTTTTCCATCTTACTTTGGGAGCCTAAAGTTTAGAACAATATTCACCTTTTGTGCCTAATTTAAAAGTACTTGTGTTCTATGGAACAGCAAATCTCTTCTGTTTTGTCATTTATCTAACTTCAGTGAGCATACATCTACATAATACTTGATCTCTGGGTATCAGAGTGTCCTAATTTAAACATTTTTGGCAGGAAATTCTGCTTAGTGAATTGAGACACTATGGTGGCTGTCAGAGGTTCAAATATCCATTTCTGGAGCTGTCATAGTCTTGTCCACCTTCCAAAGGCATTAACTTTATGAAAGAAAGTGACTTTATCTGTTTTAAGTATATAATGCAGTTTTTTCTCAAATAACTAAGTTACACTAATATTTTCATTTTGGAAAAATACATCTACTTTGGGATATAAAATAACATATTCTTTGCATTAAACATGCTAAGTAACTGCCTAAGATAAAAAAAATTCTTAAAAAGATAAATGTCAAATGTTCTAAATTTATGCTAACCACTTTATCCTCTTTACGTAAATTTTAAAGGTTTTATTAAGGTTTACTAAAATGGCATAGTAAAATTCTCATCACTTTTTAAGTAAAAATAATTTAAAAATTAATGGCCTTTAAACTTTTTCTTTTGTATTTTATGGTATTAAAGGAAAATATAAAGTGCAAAAGTGAAATGCAATATTTTGTTACATACAAGAATGAAAATCTTTTACCTATCCTGACAATTATTGTTATCCACTGTAGTATATAAAAGTCTATGAAGTCACTGCCAATACTGAATTATTAAATATTGAACCATTGCTCACAGGAGAAATACAGTTAGGCTCCTGCCAGCTTCTGGTAACATTTTCATAGACTGATCAATATAGAACTTTTTTTGTTTTGTTTTGTTTTTCCTATCTATTACACAATCTTTTAGAATGTGTATTTTGGTTCAGTGATGACTTATATAATATATGACGTTGATTCATAGAAATTAAATTCACAACCAACAGCACAAAAGCTCATGAATGAATGAAGTTTGTCTAACATATATTTTTCCATATCACCCATCACAGTCTTAAGAACAGCAGCTCTTCATGCTGTGTGTGGGGGTCATTTTAAGAAGCAAACCACCAACAAAACCCACAAAATGAGAAAAATGTCATACGCTAAATAGACCATGAACAGTGTGCTTGTTTACTGCATCCCAGCTGCAAAAAGGAGGAACACTTCCTTACTCAGCCTCTGCTGGGAAGGTGGTCACTGCTTGGCTCCAACGTTTTGCACTGCCTTTGACCTCGAGTAACCCACCCTGAGGGAAGCACCCTGAGTATGCTAGAGGTAACAAAGAAACTTTAGCAAGCAAGTGATTTCTAAGTAGAGAACCCACAAATAGTGAAGATCGGATGTATGCTGCCAAAGTATATTAAGAACACAGACTATGAAGAGAAGAAAATATTTTTTATCACCTCCAGCTTTATTTATCAATATAAGATTTCAAAATATGTATCCAGAAGGTCCTGTTGAATTAAGAATGAAGATGTTTAAAAATGTGTAGTCTCTGCTGCAGCATGTTTATACTCTGTGGTTGGGTTACGCCAAGTGCATACATTCTTCAATTCAAGGAAGGTAGTGACATGACATATTTGTGTGTGTGCATGCGTGCATACTAAGTCTCTTCAGTTGTGTCCTGACTCTTTGTGACCCTACGAGCTGTGGCCTGCCAGGCTCCTCTGTCCATGGGATTCTCCAGGCAAGAATACTGGAGTGGGCTGCCATGCCCTTCTCCAGGGGATTTTCCTGACCCAGAGATCAAACCAGTATCTTTAATCTCCTGCATTGGCAGGCGAGTTCTTTACTAGTGCCACCTGGGAAGCCTGACATAGTGTAGGGAAGCAAAACTTGCCATCCCAATCATCTCTGTGGCATGTGGATTATTGCAACTGTAAAAGCCAAGGTCAATAAGTTTCTCCCTGAAATTTGGACCTTCCCTCTAACTGTCCAAAACAATGTAGATAGAAAGCCTGTTTCCAGCACAGAGTTATCATCAGAAATATCTGAAAAGAATATGGGCTAAGTTAGGTAGAGGGAATTCTGCAGAGCCTGAGATCAGTTTACACTGTTCCATTGTCTCTGCATGACCCAGCAGACATTTATTTACCAAACATTTGCATTCTGTCTCCATGGGAACTGCCTTCCTCCCTTTCAAAGTCCCAGATCACTACCCCCAATATCCTGTTTTGTCTTCATTTGAAGATAATCTTTAAAGTGAAGGCTTTGGTTATTTTGGTGAATTTGTTCTCTTAGGTCTCTCACAAGTCTATATGTTATTAAATTTTTGTCTGATTTTTTTTTCCTGTTAATCTGTCTCATGTCTATTTTATTCCTTAGAACAGCCAGAAGAACCAAAAGGGTAGAGGAAAATTTATTTTTTCCAGACAGGAGGTACCTGAGAAAACCTGAGAGGGCAGAGGAGAAGAGTCTCCTTTAAATGGAAGAAGGGGAGTTCTATATTAAAGGAATATTTCAAGAAATGTAAATTTAATTTACATCTTAAAATATTAAGGGATAGGTATTAGAGTCACATGAAATTAAAGGTATTACAGCCAGATGAAATAGCAACGGAAACAACTGGTGACTAATTCTTGGTGGAATGTATAGTGTACTGGACAGAAAAATGGTATAGCAGGCTTGAAAACAATTTGAAAGTATAAATAGTAAGAACTGGAATTCCTAACTAATATCTATATGTCAATTAGAAATATTAGTTAAAAATGCCTCTCAAACCTTTCAACATCTATCTAACCCAGCATTTCCTCCTCCTCAATAGTTCAGCCCCTTCTCATCTTTCACAGAAACAATTTAAAATTCCTTCTAACTTGAGGCCTTGCTTCCACTCTGTTCCCTCTCATATATTTTTATTATTGAAATATATCACATATGATTCACACTTCTACAATGCACAGTTCAGTGAGGTTTAGAAAACTCACAAAGTTGGCCAACTATAAGAACTTTCTAATTCCAGAATGTTGTCATCACCCCAAAATGAAAATTTGTGCCATTAGCAGGCATTCTCTAACTCTCCTACTCTTCAGATTCTGGCAAGATAATTTGTTTTCTGTCTCTATAAATTGGCCTATTAGAACATCTCATGTAAATAGAATCATACGATATGTGGCCTTTCATGTCTGGCTTCTTTTGAGGTCAGTTCACTTTGTAATGAATATCAGTAATTCAATCTGTTTGATTACTGAATAATAATCAATTTCAAGGGGATATCACAAGTTGTTCATTCATCATTTAATGGACATTTAGGTTGTTTTCTCTTTTTGGCTATTATGAATAATACAACTGTAAACATTAGTACATGTGTTTGTTTGTTTGAGGACATTTTCTATTCTATTTTCTATTCTATTGGGTAAATATCTAAGAAGAGAATCACTGGGTAATAAGATAACTCTATGTTTAAATTTTGAGAAACATCTGCATTTCTGACTTTCAATTTATTAAAATGGTAAACAGGTAAGGACCCGAGACAGTACCTTTATTTCACAATGTTAACCTGCCTGTGACACAAAGCTACCTCGGAGACTGTTTCAGTCGTTAAGTGTAAGCTGTGTTTCATTGAGGCTACCACAAAACTGCTGAAAGACTGCATTGTTGATTTTATAAGGGGCTTGGTTTAATCAGCTCTGCAGTGGTGAAAGCAGGCTTGTTTCTGTCACTGACTACATTGGCTACCTATTGTACTAGGAGGATAATACTACTGTTTTGTACCTAAACAGGTATGTTACAATGTCAAAATATTCCTAGAAACAGACAGGGGATAAAGTGCATTATTTTTCTATATGCCTTATTGGATAGATATTTGCTATTATGGACACATTCTTTTCTAATCATTCAGTTTGTGTTGCTCTTCATGAGTGATTCCAAAAGAACACTCTTTTGGGGGAGGATACATTTAAGTCTTTTAAGAACTTTTTATTTTGATACTGTATGTGCTGCCTTAATTTTAGTGTAAAAGTTTATTCTTTAAAATCTTTATGATCAATATATTTGGTCTTTTGCCTTTAACAGTTCCACAATATGTATGACCAACTCTATACATCACTTATTTATTAATCAAGTTGTTAAAATTTTAAATTCATATTTAATAAATAAATTTCTCAAGATTATAATGTTGTTTCACTAGGCATAAATTTGCCATTTCATGCCTCTTTTAAAGATAAAACCATAAAGAAATATTTAACATTTTATAGCATTATTTTGTCAAAAAATTTATTTCAGGTTAAATAGATAAAATATCAATGTAAATATGCAATGAATCTTTAATGTAAGATAGTTTAAAAATAATGTTAATTTTTATCTTATGCTTATTAGCACTTTATATTTTCTACTTTGTGAATGTTCAGTTCATTGAGATTTTAGGAAACAGAATCCTAGTTAAGAGGGAGAGACTTCACAATATGGGATTTGAAACAATAATGTCAAGAAATTTTCATTGAATGAACTACCTCCCTGGAGAGTTTTCAAAAGTACTTTGAAGAAATAGTCCAGGAAGAATAAAGCACCTGACCAGTGTTATATGAAAAGTGAAAAGAGAAAAGCAACACATATTTTAAAACTTACTTTATCAAATATAAAATTTAGTTGTTCATTAATTTTATCAGAAAAATATACAAGGAACATCTACTATAAACCAAAAAGTCTTCTAGATGACAGAAACTGGTTCAACTATATTGAAAAACACTAGTGCAATGTATGCCCCTGTGGAATTTTACATTTATGTATCATTATTTATTAATTTTACTTTATGTATCATACTATAGTAATCTATATCAATACATAATTGCATATTATGATATAGAATATGCATGGCTATGAGAATATTCATATATAGAATTTAATGGGGAATTTATATGGATTGAGGGACCAGAAAATGCCACTCTTTAGAAGTAACATTTTATCTGAAAGGAAGATGAATAGGAGCTTACCTGATAAATATTTTGCAAATATTTACATTTGAAGCAGAAAAGAACACAGTAACTGAAGGAAAGAAAAAGATACAAGAGAAAGAAGGTAGTAAGAGAAGGGTAGTCTAGTAAAGACACTTGCTAAGAAGTTTGCATTGGTCACAGGTTAGAAAAAGAAGTACTAAGGTTTCAGTTCAGTTCAGTCGCTCAGTCATGTCTGACTCTTTGCGACCCCATGGACTGCAGCACGCCAGGCCTCGCTGCCCATCACCAGCTCCCCGAGTTTACTCAAACTCATGTCCACTGAGTCGGTGATGCCATCCAACCATCTCATCCTCTGTCGTCCCCTTCTCCTCCTGCCCCCAATCTCTCCCAGCATCAGGGTCTTTTCCAATGAGTCAACTCTTCACATGAGGTGGCCAAAGTATTGGAGTTTCAGCTTCAGCATCAGTCCTTCCAATGAACACCCAGGACTGATCTCCTTTAGGACGGACTGGTTGGATCTCCTTGCAGTCCAAGGGACTCTCAAGAGTCTTCTCCAACACCACAGTTCAAAAGCATCAATTCTTTGGCGCTCAGCTTTCTTCAGAGTCCAACTCTCACATCCATACATGACCACTGGAAAAATCATAGCCTTGACTAGATGGACCTTTGTTGTCAAAGTAATGTCTCTGCTTTTTAATATGCTACTAAGGTTTAGGAGGGAGTAACATCATGTGATGAGTGATTTTTTTTTTATTTTATAAGTAACAATAGAAATAATGAAGAGACTATAGCATGGATAGTTGACATGATAGAAAACATAGCAGCTAATTAGTTATCTATTCAATGTGTCTCAACACTGAGAAATAATGGTTGTAAAACTATCATCTCTAAGCTTCAAGGTAGCCCTTCTAATCAACATTACATGATTCTGGTGTTAGGACTACCTTTTCCCTTCTCAATGGTTTTCTGTAAATTTCTGTCAATAGTACCAGAGGTGCCTACTCTTCCCATCTGCATCACCTGGATTAGTAAGCGCTTCTTTCATGCAACTGTAGCTGGTTCCAGCAGTGGTTAGCTGCAGTGTCCAAATTCTTTACATATTCACAAAACCAGCTTCACTGGCTTCTTTCAAGGGACTGAAGCTGTGCCCTCTCCTTCACTGTTTGAGTTTCATCTCTGCAGGCTCCTCCTCTGAGCTTCCAGGGTCACCCCTCCAGCTGGACTATAGCTCCTCTGCAGAGTTCTACTTCTCTGGGACCCTACCTCTAAACTTTAGCTTCTGATAACCACATCTCCTAATTTTCAGCTTAGGGTGAGAGATACTGTCTGTACTTATTATTTCTGTGATACTTTAGTATCTCCATTTTGCTTTTATAATCCTCCAAGTCCCCCTATTTAACCTATTTTATATATTAAATACTCTTTGTTAGAATAAATCCAATGCCAAAAAAATTCATTATGTAAAACTGTCCTATATATTTTAGGATATTATAATTTTTGTTATCCCTATAAGATAATTTCCTTACCACTACCAATACACAGCCATAACCAAAACAGTCCCACACAGTCTAATCTTTCTTCCAGGGGTTTAGATACAATCACATAATGGAAGGAAGAAGCAGAGGAGTAGACAGATTTAAGGAAGAATTTAGAGGTTTCTGCCATGAGCCACTAAGTGTTATAAAGGTGTGTCAACTCCTGAGAAAGAGAAGTTAGAAATACACTTAGAAATGGGGAAAATAGTAAACTTTTTAGATGTTATTTTTAGCAAATACTCTGTAATACCCACGGAAAAATTTCAAATGCTGATAACATTTAAATAGTAGTTACAGAACTCAGAAGTAAAGCCCTCACTGTTAGAAAACATTTAGAATCTGTTGGCATAAAATTAACAGTCAAGCCTTAGGAATGCATATAATCCTCAAGAAAGGTTGTTAGATAATAAAAGATAGACCTATTCTGTACATCTGTGTCTCTTTTTCTGTTTTGCATATAGGGTTATCGTTACCATCTTTCTAAATTCCATATATATGTGTTAGTATACTGTATTGGTCTTTATCTTTCTGGCTTACTTCTGTGTAACGGGCTCCAGTTTCATCCATCATCCAACTAATAAAAATAAATGGGGGGAAAAAAAAAAGATAGACCTACATTAAGGGATACATTCATGAGTCAGGTAGAGAAGTCATCAAGAAAGTTGGAACTGGAAGCCAGAGAGAGAGCCAAAACAGAGAAAATAAAAACACGTTTAAAAATCTAAGTGTTATACCATGGGAGCTAAGAAAAGAACGTTTAAAGGAGTAAATGATCAAAAGATGTAGAATACTGCTAAGAAATCAAGTAAGATGTAAAAGTTAATCCTTTGGTAGCCTAGAGGGAGCAACTACAGGGATGTTTAGTTGGAGTGACTGGACTTGGAGGAGCTGGAAGAGCAACTAGAGGAAATTCAGAAATGAATAATACAACAATAATAAAGGGTGTTTATGCTTTGTTACTATGGCCAGCCTCTCTGAATCTGTGAACTAGTTCAGACATCTTGAATCTTCAAAAGTTGTCTTTCATAACATGAGTTGTTATAGTAGATCCAGGATAAATAAGTTGGGATAAAGGTTCTCACGACCAGTATTCCCAAACACTCTATAATTATTTTTTTGTAAAAAAAGATCTTAAAAAAATATAAAATTTAAAACAGCAAAAATATGGACTCTGTAACAACCTAGGGTGATGGGAAAGGGTGGAAGGTGTGAGGGAGGTTCAAGAGAGAGGGGCATATGTATTTCTATGGCTGATTCACGTTGAGGTATGGCAGAAACCAACACAATATTGTAAAGCAATTATCTTTCAATTAAAAATAAATAAATTTTTAAAACTTTAATAAACAATAAAAGTGAAGAAATAAAAAAAGCTGCAGTGAAAAAAGTATACTTTTTCAAACATATTAAAACTATTGAAAGTTTGTTTAATATTCAATTTTCACATCATTGGTGTGGGTTTATTCATGATGAATATTTTTACTTTAAATATAACACTAATGTTACTAAGGATTACAATAGAAAAGTTGTACAACTTGAAATGTAAAGTGAAGTCACTGATATTCATTCAAGTGCATTTTTTTATAGTACTGTCTGTAATAAAAAGAAAGATGAAATTTGCAATATACATGCTCCAATAAATATCAGTGAAATTACCTTATAAAAGTTTGCAGAGTGTCTATGACCAAATGTGTGAGTGTAAATTATTCCAGATAATTTTAAAACTTTAATTACAACTTTGAGACAAGTTATTCTTTCAGATCAACTTAATACCATCACATTAAAGGAAACATCTCTTGCTCTTTTTAATAGTTTATTTAGATCTAGAAAATATCTTAGATTTTAACATAATCTAGATCATGACTCCACAATTTAATTTGGCAAAAATTTTGCAATGATTCATATACAGAAGGAGATAAATAATGATTGGATTACAACCACAACTGCTTATTCATTTATATACTGAGACTAGCACTGTTACCTAAAATGTAACAAAAATGGAGTTGAGTCTTAGACATGTCTGAAATGGGATTATTATTTTTCTTTTATAATTATAGAGACAGATGATTACTTGATTCTATATGAAATTCATTTGTTCATCACAGACTGATTGTTGCTGTTTATATATTCTTACTGGACAGGATATTGTTCCATCTGAATTTAAATATAGACAGAGTTCTTAGTAAAGAGTTCAGAAGAAAATTTCTTATGTTTGTAGCTCTTCTGAATCTGAATAGAAAAGTAGAGTTAATATGATTAAATCTACACTAATTTCTAAAGTAAGAACCAAAGAGCCTCTTGATGGACGTGAAAGAGGAGAGTGAAAAAGTTGGCTTAAAACTCAACATTTAGAAAACTAAGATCATGGTATTTGGTCACATCACTTCATGACAAATAGATGGGGAAACAGTGACAGACTTTTTTTGGGGGGCTCCAAAATCACTGCAAGTGGTGACTGCAGCCATGAAATTAAAAGACTCTTGTTCCTTGGAGGAAAAGTTATGACCAACCTAGACCATGTATTTAAAAGCAAAGACATTACTTTGCTAACAAATGTCCCTTTAGTCAAAGCTATGGTTTTCCCAGTGGTCCTGTAGGGATGTAAGTGTTGGACTATAAAGAAAGCTGAGCACTGAAGAATTGATGCTTCTTAACTGTGGTGTTGGAGAACACTCTTGAGAGTCCCTTGGACTGCAAGGAGATCCAACCAGTCCATCCTAAAGGAGATCAGTCCTGGGTGTTCATTGGAAGGACTGATGCTGAAGCTGAAACTCCAATACTTTGTCCTCCTGATGCGAAGAACTGATTCATTTGAAAATGCCCTGATGCTGGGAAAGATTGAGGGCAGGAGGAGAAGGGGACGACAGAGGATGAGATGGTTCGATGGCATCACCGACTCAGTGGACATGAGTTTGAGTAAACTCGGGGAGCTGGCGAAGGACAGGGAGGCCTGTGGTGCTGTAGTCCATGGGGTTGCAAAGAGTTGGAAATGACTGAGCTACTGAACTGAACTGACTGATTTTCTAAAGTAAAAATAATTTTATCTGCCCATGTTGCTATATCAAAAATCAATTCATTAGATGCACTATAATGATGCAGAAGAGTTTAGATGATATATTGTATTACCATATGATAGGAATTTTTTTTCCCGTTTTCAAAACACTGTATAACTAGAGATTAGATGAGATCATTCTTCCAGAAGACTTTTTTTTTAAGAATGTATTTTGTATTAAGTAGATATTGTCACCCTGCTTATTTAATATATATGCAGAGCACATCATGTGAAATGTCAGGCTGGATGAAGCATAAGCTGGAATCAAGATTGCTGGGAGAAATATCAACAGCATCAGATATGCAGATGATACCACTGTAAAGGCAGAAAGTGAAAAGGAAATAAAGAGCTTATTTATGAGGATGAAAGAGAAGAGTGAGAAAGCTGGGTTGAAACTCAACATTAAAAAAACTAAGATCATGGCATCCAGTCCCATCACTTCATGGCAGATAGATGGGGAAAAAGTGGAAGCAGTTACACATTTTATTTTCTTGGCCTCCAAAATCACTGTAGATAGTGACTACACCCATGAAATTAAAAACACTTGCTCATTGGAAGAAAATTAAAGAGCAGAGGCATCACTTTGCCAACAAAAGTTCATATAGTCAAAACTATGATTTTTCCAGTAGTCATGTATGGATGCGAGAGTTGCATCATAAAGAAGACTGAGCACCGAAGAACCGATGATTTTGAATTGTAGTGCTGGAGAAGACACTTAAGAGTCCCTTGGACTGCAAGCAGATCAAACCAGTCAATCCTAAAGGAAATCAACCCTGAATATTTGTTGGATGCTGAGGCTGAATCTCCAATACTTTGGCCACCTAATGTAAAGAGCAACTCACGGGAAAATATACTTATGCTGGGAAATATTAAAGGCAAATATTGAAGGAGAAGTGGGGTGGAAGAGGAAAAAATAGTTAGAGTGTATCACCAACTCAGAGCACATGAATTTGTGCAAACTCCAGGGAGATAGTGAAGGACTGGGAAGCCTGGAATACTGCAGTCCATGGTGTCCTAAAGAGTCAGACACAACTTAGCAACTAAACAACAACAGCAAAGAATGCAAATAGCAAAGAGTATGTTTAATGAAAATATGGTCATTATTCCTGGAAATGTGTAGTCAGGAAGGAATATGCATAATATGGTATATTTGAAACAGTAAATGAGATGTTTATAAAGTGAAATGAGAGGCTTGGGGAATGATTATGCCTAACTTAATAAGCAATATGGTGGTTTAATGGTAAAGAATTGCCTGCAATACAGGAGGCACAAGTTTGATTTCTGGGCCAGGAAGATCCCCTGGAGAAGGAAGTCGGAACCCACTCCAGTATTCTTGCCTGGGACATCCCAAGGACTAAGGAGGCTGTCAGGCTACAGTCCATGGGGTCCCAGAGAATCAGTCATGATTAAGTAACTGAATATCACCACTACCACCAATAAGCAATGTAGAATTTAGGTAAAAACTGAAGGGCATTTTTTTCTGATAAAACTAAAGAATATTTTCCTGATAATATTATGAACATCCTGATAATATGCATTTGAATAAGACCAGCAATAATAAATAAAATTGATTAGTATGAGTGAACATACATAGGATCAGGCTTCAAATGTTTTGAGAAATTTTCACAATTGCAAAAACTGACTTCTCTTTAAATATTTATCAGTAAGAAGTGAGATCAAGAGGAGCGCATGAGTTATTACCAAAAATAAGTGAAAACATGCAATAATATGTTGAGAAGGGAAGCCAGAACAAAAGGAAAATATTCAGATGGAGTTACATTTTTATTTTTATTTTTCATTTATTTATATTAGTTGGAGGCTAATTACTTTACAATATTGTAGTGGTTTTTGACATACATTGACATGAATCAGCCATGGATTTACATGTGTTCCCTATCCCGATCCCGCTCCCTCCTCCCTCCCCATCCTATCCCTCTGGGTCATCCTAGTGCCCCAGCCCTGAGCTCTTGTCTCATGCATCAAACCTGGACTGGCGATCTGTTTCACAATTGATAATATACATGTTTCAATGCTATTCTCTCAGATCATCCCACCCTCGCCTTCTCCCACAGAATCCAAAAGTCTGTTCTGTACATCTGTGACCCCTTTTCTGTCTTGCATATAGGGTTATCATTACCATCTTTCTAAATTCCATATATATGCATTAGTATACTGTATTGGTGTTTTTCTTTCTGGCTTACTTCACTCTATATAATGGGCTCCAGTTTCATCCACCTCATTAGAACAGATTCAAATGTATTCTTTTTAATGGCTGAGTAATATTCCATGGTGTATATGTACCACAGCTTCCTTATCCATTCGTCTGCTGATGGGCATCTAGGTTGCTTCCATGTCCTGGCTATTGTAAACACTGCTGCGATGAACATTGGGGTGCACGTGTCTCTTTCAGATCTGGTTTCCTCGGTGTGTATGCCCAGCAGTGGGATTGCTGGGTCATATGGCAGTTCTATTTCCAGTTTTTTAAGAAGTCTCCACACTGTTCTCCATAGTGGCCATACTAGTTTGCATTCCCACCAACAGTGTAAGAGGGTTCCCTTTTCTCCACACCCTCTCCAGCATTTATTGCTTGTAGACTTTTGGATAGCAGCCATCCTGACTGGTGTGAAATGGTACCTCATTGTGGTTTTGATTTGCATTTCTCTAATAATGAGTGATGAGCATCTTTTCATGTGTTTGTGTTGAGAAAGAAGAATGGAACTGGAGGAATCAACCTTCCTGACTTTAGGCTCTACTACAAAGTACAGTCATCTAGACAGTATGGTACTGGCACAAAGACAGAAATATAGATCAATGGAACAGAATAGAAAGCCCAGAGATTAATCCACGAACCTATGGACACCTTATCTTCAACAAAGGAAACAAGAATATACAATGGAGAAAAGACAACCTCTTTAACAAGTGGTGCTGGGAAAACTGGTCAACCACTTGTAAAAGAATGAAACTAGAACACTTTCTAACACCATACACAAAAATAAACTCAAAATGGATTAAAGATCTAAATGTAAGACCAAAAACTATAAAACTCCTAGAGGAAAACATAGGCAAAACACTCTCTGACATAAATCACAGCAGGATCCTCTATGACCCACCTCCCAGAATATTGGAAATAAAAGCAAAACTAAACAAATGGGACCTAATGAAACTTAATAGCTTTTGCACAACGAAGGAAACTATAAGCAAGGTGAAAAGACAGCCTTCAGAATGGGAGAAAATAATAGCAAATGAAGCAACAGACAAAGGATTAATCTCAAAAATATACAAGCAACTCCTGCAGCTCAATTCCAGAAAAATAAATGACCCAATCAAAAAATGGGCCAAAGAACTAAACAGACATTTCTCCCAAGAAGACATACAGATGGCTAACAAACACATGGAGTTAAATTTTCAGAAGACAAATATGAGGTGTATCTGTAAGCAGAAATCAATAGTGCGGGACCTTGGAACACTAGGTTCAGAATTTAAACCTATTGTTTTTGTCCAGTTTTAATAAGGTATTGGTTCAGGTTGAAATCAGAAATACAACATGGCAAAGAGGAGTTTTAGAATTAATCCAGTGATGACTAAGAAAATAGATTCTATTGCTATTTACAACAAAGGAGAATTAAAATATTGATGCTCATGGACTATGAACACAGTGTGGAACAGACAAGATTAACAAGTAAAAATTAAGAGTGCATTAAAGTTGGAAGTCAATACTGAGAGCCCTGCTAGCTTTTTCATGCATGGGCTTGATAATTATATACTCCGAGATTGTCACAGAGCAAATAGGTTCAGAAATTTTAAAAAGAATAGGCTGTTGCTTCAAGGGAAATTGTCTAGGAGAGTTGTCAAAATAAATAAGAAAATCATAATCCCACACACAAAAGTGTGTTTGTTTCTTTGGCACAGAGATGATATACAAACAATGAAATAGCTACATGTATCTGTCATTCTTGACTGATAACTTGTTCCACTTACTTGGATTCCTACTCACATCTTAGGTTTTTCATTCTATTGGGGCTTTGACTATATCACTATTCAATTTTGATAATAAATAGAATGTGTATATTGCTCTACATAGTCAAGTGTCTGTAGACTCTTTCCTATGTTCTTTGATTTTCATCTTTTATTACTTTATTATTTTAGTTATTATTTTTTTTTACATTTCATTGGTGAAGAGAAAAAAACGTGGTCATTAAGAAAGTCAAATCAGCTATCTACAGTATTAACTAACTACATGTTTGAGTACTTTAAAAATATAAAAACTCTGATTAACCATACTATTTCTACTCTTTTAAATCTTTGTTTAAAAGAAGTCTACAGAAATTTTATACAGCAAATATACTTAAGAAGATATATAAGAACTCAATTATTGGACTTAATATATTTGTGAGTATATCACAAAATTCAGAGGAAACAGAGACTAAATACTCAAATAGCAAAGTTGCTGACATGTAAATTATTGTTGAATGGATTAAAAACAATACATCTCTTTTTTGAAAACTCAGCCACTATATGTATATATAGATACACATATATATGTATATATGTATTTATGTACATATATATGTATATATATAAATTTAAAAGGATGTTGTAGAATTCATAACATTTAAACTACAAACATTTCAGCATGTGTTTTCTAAGCATAAAATTATTTTTCTCCATAGATACATATACCGTGTGTGTGTGTGTGTGTGTGTGTGTATACTCAGTTACTCAGTCCTGTCTGACTCTGACACCATGGAGTGTAGCCCATGGGGCTTCCCACGTGGTGCTCCTGCTAAAGTACCTGCCTGCCAATGCAGGAGACATAAGAGACACTGCTTCAGTCTCCAGGTCTGGAAGGTCCCCTGGAGAAGAAAACGGCAACACGCTCCAGTATTCTTGCCTGGAGAATCCCATGGACAGAGGAGCCTTGAGGGCTACAGTCCAGAGGGTCACAAAGAGTCAGACACAACTGAAGTGACTTAGCATGCAAGCCCAGACTGTAGCCTGTCAGGCTCCTCTATCCTTAGGACTTCCCAGGCAAGCATACAGGAGTGAGTTGCCATTTCCTACTCCAGGGGAACTTCCTGACCTAGGGATTCAATCTGTGTCTCTTGTGTCACCTGCATTGGCAGGATTCTTTACCACTGAGCCACCTGGGAAATCTTAAAATATACCATATACCTACTTCATTTATGCATTATCATATATAAGGAGATTATCTATAATTCTATTGAAAATTAACAATGATATTGGAATATAATTTAGATTATGTACTCAAATCAGCCTTAAATGCCTTTTATAGCAACAGCTGCTGCTGCTGTTTCTCCTCCTTCTCGTTCATTACTTCTTGCCCTACTTTTCTAAAGCCTAAGCCAAACAAGATATGCCCACTGTTTGTTGTTAATTATTTTTAATGTCTTTTGATCTAGATCAGTCCCTCTAGTCATCTGTTTCTAAATAGTACTAATTTATTTGAAAGGCTAGACTGAGTACCTTGAAGTATAGTCCACATTCAGGATTTGTCAGATTGTTTCCTCATGACTGAATACAAATTGAAGAGTTCTGTGTGGCAAGGACACTTCTTGAGGCACAAGGACAAGTTTTACCTCTATTGGTGATGATAAATTAGGTCACTTAGATGAGACTTTGAATAACAGGTCTCCATTGATTCTGAATATTTTCCTCCCATGTATTACTAAGTAATCTCTCAAGTGATACAGTTATAATCATGAAATAACATTTCCTCTAACATTCCTTTCAAAGATTTTAGCATCTAGTGGTGACTCTGGCTAAAATTAGTTTTATGGCAAGGGATTTCAAAATGGTTATTTTCTAATTTAACATTTTCTACACTTAGTAGCCAGCAGGGTTTTTTTTTTTTTTTAACTTTTGTTTTTGTTTCTTCTCCTTCCTCTCTCTTACACTTAAAACTCACTATGTTCTTATAATATCTTTGATTAGATTTAGTGTGCTATGATAAATTTTCATTACTTTTATCATGTCACATCTCAAACTTGGACATTAGTGGTTTTTTCAAACCACCTCCTGTGACTGTATGACCATAGCAATTGCATGTATTGTTGGTTGAAGAACATTTCCAACAGACATTTAAGTTTCAATTCAAATTAATAGAAATAGAGAGTTGACATGAGATTATGTACACTAATTTTATTACTGAATGGTCCACCACATGTGGTCAAGTAGGTAATATTGCAGTCCAACAACTTGTGTCAGAGATTTTGCAAAGAGGAGTTAGTATTTGAGGGACAGTCACCATAAAGTGGATATTCAATCTCCTCTGTGCATTTCTGAGACCTTCCTTAATTCATGTTTTCAGTTTATTTTAATGTTGAAATATGTTTCTGAAGTTTCCAGCAATAGCAGTAGTATGACTGTTGCAGGCATTAATGGAAGATTTAAAAGTTAATTGCAATGAACTAAATTGAACAAAGGCTTTGGAGTCCCACAGCAGACTCCACTGAGAACAAACTGTTTTGAAAAGTTTATGTCTATTCGATAAGAAATCAAAACAGTCCCTGGAAGCTAAGGAGCTCCAAGAACTTGAGTTCCAAAGAAACTTCTGGTTCAGGTCCAAGTGAAGTTTCTCTTTTTTGTTGACCCAGTTATTTTGCTTGAGTTTTTTCCTACAAATATATAACACTCTCCAATCTTTTCCACACACACAGTTCTTTAAAATGTAAAATAATTAAATAGAATATTATGAGGCCAACCTTATAAGTGTGCTTTACCACAAACTACAAAGTTATCTTACTTTGCCAAAGTTAATCTGTGTGTGTGTGTTGTGTCTGTCAGTCTGCCTCAGAAAAACTGGTTTGGTATTCATGCTCTAGTAAATCTTTTTCTGGCTAGTGGTTTTAAGCTTTCTTTCTCCACACCCCCGCCCCTTGCCCCCGCAAGACACCTGGAGAGTGTCATTTTCATATATTACCTTATACATGCATTTGAAAAACAAATTAGGTTCTGCTATTTTACATAAACTGTGAAGGAGTGGTAGGAAAATCAAGTTTCCAGATTCTGTTACTTAAATTGTTTTTCATTAATATTTTCTAATTTTCCTAGCACATTTAGTTATTTCCCCCAGTAAATGTGCATACTTTGTTGTGAATTGTTTCAGAATTTACATCGTTGACTAAATATATGTTTAAAATTGTAGTGACTGCTACTTTCACAGTAGTAAATTTTGTTATCTGTACTTCTCTTAAAACTTTCAAAGAGTAATTCAATTTTGATTGGGTATATTTTTGTAAATGATACAAATAATTTTCTCTATTTAATTATTATGTCAAATTTAATGTTAATTTAATGTTGATTGTAAACCTAAGAATGTTTATAAGGTATTATTTTATTGATATTATTTGGGTAGTTCCAAAATAAGCCTTATATATAATAAAGTCATATTCTGAATATACCGAAGTATTAGACACGTCAATTTTTATTACTAACATTTCTTCACAGTATATATTGTTTTGAACATTGATATTGATATACCTACAAGTCTTAAATTTCTGAACTGCTGTAAGCCAAAGCAAGTTCTTGGTTACCCAGCATGTTGATAAAAGATTGGTATGAGATTTTCAGGGCAGGAGGAGAAGGAGGTGACAGAGGATGAGATGGCTGGATGGCATCACCAACTGAAAAAGGGTTTGCGCAAACTCTGGGAGACAGTGAAGGACAGGGAAGCCTCGCGTGCTGCAGTCCTTGGGGTCACAAAGAGTTAGACACAACTTGGCGACTGAACAACAACTTCAGCGAGATTTTCAAAGTGGTGTTAATCACTGGGGCTTCCCAGGTGGCTCAGTGGTAATACAGGAGACAGGGATGGGATCAGGTTAAATCCCTGAGTTGGGAAGATCTGCTGGAGAAGGAGATGGCAACCCACTCCAGTATTCTCATTAGAAAAGACAAGAATGTCCTCTCATGGACAGAGGAGCCTGCTGGGATACTGTCCATGGGGTTGCGAAAGAGTCAGACACAATTTTGTGACTAAATGACAATCAAATCATTATTTTTTGCACTTAATAGTCGATAAGTCCCAACTGTATTAAAACAAAAGAATGATGTAAGACGATATCTATGTCACAGGTGGAAAACTGTCTGACTTTCCCTACTGAACCCTTTTCTTTCACTATTCTAGATGCCTCCATAGAACCAAGACCTTTCAGAATGAAATTAGGAAAACAAGAGTGCTATAAACTTAATTGTACAAACTTCTGCCATATATAATCTACCACTTTAGAAATATTATTGGTCTAGATATAAAAGAGCTAAAATGTGAAATTACAGTAAAAACAAAATAATTTTAAAAGTTATTAAAATGTCCAGAATTCTTGTAGAGTAATTATATAAAAGAGTTTGTGAGAGTATATCTTGGGTATTTAATAAAGAGACAAGTCTGTTTCTACATTTTCTTAGTATATTGCCAAAGTTTGTGATTCTTTTTGATTTATAGAAGATAGACATTATCAGGGGAATTTTTAAACATATATTAGAATTATTTCTTTTGAGTTAGAAATAGTCAAACGTTATTCACTTTACTAGATATGGCACCTTGATATTAGTTTAGTCAATTTTGCTTAGAAAGTATCTCATATTTCAGTTTGACAGAAACAAAATTTGCTTACTTTCCTTAAGTTTTGACTATTTGAAACTACTTCAGAAATTATTTTTTAAACTTTAAATATAATTGTGTAAAAATAGAGATTCAACATACACACAGATATAATTTTCCTCTTTCCTTATATTTCTTGAATATTTTGCAGGAGTTAGACATAATTTGTCTGTTAATAAGCATAATCACCTGACTAGTTTTACCCTGCATAAACTTCATAGCAATGTTTTTTCTGTTTCTCTTGGCTAGTAACATCTTTCATGTTTCAACAAGTCTGGCCATATTTTGCTTTAGCTTTGAATTAAGTCCTATAAATTTGAAAGCAAAAAAAAATTATTTTTTTTAAGGAAGAGAATGTAGATTCTTATCATATAATTTACAATCTTGATGGAACATTTTACATTATTTTTATGTTTTTTCTTTTTATGAAATATTATCAGAAATCTAAGTTATACTATAGGATCATAACTTTCTTCTAAACCAAGCCTTTTTAAAATTAAAGATGCTCTGGCAGTAAAGCATAAGAAGTTGCTAAAATCCTTCAGAAGAATGAGAACTGAAGCCATTTCATTTCTTCTCTAATAGGATCACCCATTGCCAAAAGGATTTTTTATTTTAATGAAAACAACTTGCCTTTCCTTTGACTTGGATCACAAAGACACATAAAAATATACCCCTTACTCTTGTTTTTCTTCTTGGAGACACTCCTATTTTATTTTATTTTTGCAATGTGTTCCCATTCTTCCCTGCTGCCATTTTTACCAATTTATTTAATTCATTTCTAAAGGAATTTAATGCTAGACACAACTTGCTCATGAGTAGACACTCATTTTTTTAGAGTTATGCAAAATCCTGAGTAACTTTTCATATATAATGAAAGGGTGTCCAAGTGTATGTGATTTCTTGTACATACAAAGCCCCCTTTTTTTTGACTACTCATATGTTTCTCAATGTTACTGGTTACACAGGCTCAGGAGTTCCTCACGAATTCAATGCCATTCCTATTTCTTTAATTAATTTCACCTCTTTCTGTGGATCTTCATAATGCTTGCATAGCAGAATTATACATTTGCCTTTAGTAAACATTTTGCAATTTGTAGGAATACACCTATATCCGTGAAGTCAAAAGTAAAATAATATAAAATACTAGCAAAATGATGTGATTTTTAGAAAGTATGTACTGAATATCTCTTTTTCACAGGATATTCATTTATTATTTCTTAGTATTTCAAGTCAATGCATACGTTTCCAATTATAGATGTTGGTTAAGGAAGGGCCCCCTGGCACAGAGAATATAATGGAAACACTGCTTTATCCAAATGTACTGCAGAGGTTCAGGACAAAGGGTGTCACTTTTATTGAAGATTATTTTGAGCTAAAGGCAATCAAGACTCTGTGGGTTCAAGAGAAAATATTGCCCCTTCCTGAAATACTTAATATAAATTGGGGACTGTTTTTTAGAAGAGAGCCATTATCAAAGATAGATTTTTATCTATTGGCCCTATCTGTGTGACAGGGCAAACATCTGTTGTTCTCACGGTGCTTTGCCCTCGGGAGCCCCAGGCTTCTACCCCACTCCTTAGCTCGTTCATGCGTTCTCAGTCACTCAGTCATGTCTCACTCTCTATCACCCCATGGACACAGCCCACCAGGCTCCTGGAGCCATGGGATTTCCTAGCAAGAATACTGCAATGGGGTGCCATTTCCTCCTTCAGGGGGTCTTCCTGACCCAGGGACTGAACTTGTGTCCCCTACATTTCCTGCACTGGCAGGCAGATTCTTTAGCACTGACACACCAGGGAAGCCCCTTCCTCAGCTCAGGATGGGTTTTATGCCTCATTCTATTTTTCTGTCTCTGAGTTTTCATTTATAATATACATCATTCCTATATGTACAGAATTAATTTGATTTTCTCCTGCTAATCTATTTCAGGTGAATTTAAATCTTAGACCAGCCAGAAGAACCTAGAAGTGTAGAAGAACTGTTTCTTCCTCCTCAGTAATACTTCCCACAAGTATCAGCTACATAATTTGCAGCTCTCAGTGAAAAACAAAAACGCTGGAGCCCTTGACCATATAACATTTAAAATTCTTTAAGAGTAATACAATATAAAGCTTTTCTATTCTTCTGGATTTTCTTTCTTGACTGTCATTTTTTTTTTTTTTTTTGCTATTTAATATTTATTTAATAAAGAAAAGATAAAATTTTAAATGTAATAATTTGTTTACTGTTCATCTGCATATTATACCAATTTTAAATGGAAATATAAGAGCATTTACCTGACCTGTAGAATCACTGAAATTACATAACTTGCATTTCAAAGCTCACACATGCATATGTATTTCTTTCTTACCCAAACAGTAAAAGTACTATGCAAAAACTAACTCAATTATCTTATTTAATTTATTCACATGTGAGCATTCTACCTATTCCCTGTAATTCTGGCTTACTGATTAGTAAAGAATTGTAAGGAAAAAGAATATGAGTTACCCTATCTTTCTCTAACTTTCTGTGAGAAGCATTTTCAATTTCAATATTTGGTGTGGGAAGTAACATGAGTATGAAAAATCTTGGTGGATTTATGTGTCTTAGAATGCAATTGCTTTTTTCCTATATTTTAAGAAAATGTTTTTCTAACAGAACATATACCTGTTAAGAGCTACCATGTCCATTTTTTTGTTATAAACAGAGCACACTCACTTTGTACTCACTGGTATCTCACTGAACTATTGTGTATTGTGAGCCCTCTGGAATTTGATGTTCTTGGGGCATCAAAAATGCTATACACAAACAGGTTGAAAGAACACCAGATATGAATATGGGGCCTATCTTTTCTGTCTGTACACTGGTGCACTGATCCATTGGATTTCACTTCCAAGACACAAGTTAAAAAATAAAATTATCAAGAATTTCAAGGTGATATAGTGACCAAGTACAGAACCCTTTTGAGCTCAGGTTATTTTGCAATTGCAAATTAAAGCCAGCATAAACTAGTAAATAGCATTTTCTTTTATGTAAGGTCACCTGTTTTCATGAGCTCACACGTTCTCATTTCTTGGGCAGATCATTTTTTAGAGAATAATTTTTTACATTATTATTTTAAGATCAAGATAATTGCGATAATTATCCATGACTTGTGCAGGAGAAAACATCTTTGAATATTACAATTAAATATTTTGATTTTTATCTCAAGGGGAAGTTAAATGCCATCCCCAAATCATCATCTCTTCCTGGTTCCATTGGATGCAGAGCCTCTTTTGTTTTGCTTTTCTTCTGGGAAACAAATGGCTCTCTGAAATGGACCCAATAGGCCTTTAAGGAAGTGGGACTTATGCATAACTCATCTTGGATAGACTCTGACTTTTTGACCACTGATTATCTTAACATAGGCATCCAGAACATCTGCCCATTGCTCCAGAAACTCAAATACTTTACTCAATCCTTACTCTAAAATAACCTAAGATTCTTTAGGAACAAGTATTTCCTAACTTGCATCAGAGTCAATCACAATTCCTGCCAGATAAGTTTAACAACCTTTAGTTTTTGTCCTTATCAGCCCCTGACTCCTCTTCCCCAGAACATTCTTTCAGTTTTTACTGAATCTCTGTCTCCCAAATTGCATGGCCTAAAACCCTAAATTCAGCTCTTTGTTCTTTGCAGCCTTGATACAGATTGCTGTTCAGTACTTCTTTTAATGCAAGGGAAGTAAACATTTGATTCTGAATTCTGAGACCAAAAAACATTCTTTTCTCCTTATATAAACTATCAAAAAATACATGTATTTTCAGTCTGTCCCCTACCTTGAACTTCAGGGTAATAGGTGCAAAAATTGCTGAGTCTTTCTGGACTTCTGTCATTGAAATTGCCTCATTTTAATTGGCATCCAACCCCTAACTGTTAGATGTGTTTAAGCTGCTATGTCAGTTATGATTCAATGAATGCCTCTCCATCTTCAGTATATTGCTTACATACTGCTGTTCTTCTTCCTTCCTGGTTTTCTAACTTTAATTATTCCACTACTGAGGTTTTTGTCTTGTTTGAATGCAGGGCTTTTTTAAAAATGTTTTTATTTGTTTTGTATTTGTAATATGCCTTTTGACAATTGTCCTGAAGCCAAAATGTAAAAATATGAAAAATTTGTAAAGCCAAGTAGCTTTGGGCTTACTTCCTAACATTTCAGTGAATCACTGATGCTTTATTTCCGAGAAAAAAAAATGTGCTGGCAGCTTTTCTTTTTTGCATTAGAAAGCAAAGCACACAAAAATTCACACTAACAAAGTCTATTAGTTTGAATATCTTAAAAGGAAATTTCCAGTGACACTTAGACTTCAAGTGTTTTTCCTTGCAGTGACACTACGATTTAAGCTATTGTAAACTCACATTGTTTTTCTTGAAATTTCTTTAAAGGGATCTTTTCAGTGTGATCAGATTATCTGATACAGATTAAATTAATAGGATCCACATCATTAATTTATCACAATATGCTAATAGGGATATCAGTCCTAGTTTTATTAAAGTTTCATCCCTGATTTTTAGTCCAGATATATTTTAAAATATATTGGGAATTTAGTCTTTATCCAGGCTCAATGCTTAGTGCAAATATACGGAGATACTGTAGTTATGGATTTACCAGTTTAGCTGGAGACATATGCTACAAACACATTTAACTTTGCTCTCAAAAATTATATTCTTTTCCTTCAAATCTTTGTAGATTGTCTCCTCTCCTTTATTGTGTTTGGTCTTTTTTGTTTTTTTTGTTTGTTTTTTGCTATCTTATTACTTTAAACTGCAGCTGGTTATCTCTAACCTCATTATCACATGATGTTTACATTCTTCTCTATAATAAAGTAACTGAAACTCATATTCCTGATACAGGTAAGATTGTATGTCAGCATTTCTTTGAGCCTACTGATCCACCAAGAGCAATTACCTAGAACAATGTGTGTTAGTTACTCATCCCTGTCTGACTCTTTGTGACCCCATGGACTGTAGCCCACCAGGCTCCTCTGTCCTTGGAATTCCCCACGCAAGAATACTGGAATGGATTGCCATTCCCTTCTCTAGGGAATCTTCCTGACCCAGGGATCGAACCAGGGTCTCCTGCATTGCAGGCAGATTCTTTACCAGCTGAGCCACCAGAGCGGAGAAGGCAATGGCACCCCACTCCAGTACTCTTGCCTGGAGAACACCAGGGACAGAGGAGCCTGGTGGGCTACAGTCCATGGGGTCATGAAGAGTCAGACATGACTGAGCGACTTCACTTTCACTTTTCACTTTCATGCATTGGGGAAGGAAATGGCAACCCACTCCAGTGTTCTTGCCTGGAGAATCCCAGGGACGGGGGAGCCTGGTGGGCTGCAGGCTGTGGGGTCGCACAGAGTCGGATACGACTGAAGTGACTTAGCAGCAGCAGCAGCAGCAGAGCCACCAGAGAAGCCCATACCTAGCACAGTAATAATCCTCAAAAGGCTTGGGTGTGGACAACCTCTTAGATGGGGCTGTCAGGAAGCGGCAATTGAGGGCATTCATAGCACACATTTGTCCCAAGAGCTCATAGAGTAGAGCTATTTGCAAAGAGCAGTCTGAACACAGGAGAAAGATGTGCGGCTCCATCAACGAACAGTTTCTGGGAATCTTCTACTGGACAGCACTGGAGTGATATTTTTCATAGGCATTTAAGATCCAAACAAGTAGTTGATGAAATTCCCTTCCCCCAAAAAGGAGATTGGGAGAAGTAGTGTAGTAGTATGAAAATAGCAAGTTTAACTTTTTTGGAGTTTATGTTAAAACATGAATAATCATGTAGCGGAATTGCTGCTCAATAGTTTGGTAGAACATGGAGAAATTTTGAGACCTGTAATCAGGCAAATAATGATGAAATTTACTTATTCATAAATCATATTTCTATTTTTTAAAAATTCAAGAAATATAAATTTAGAAAGTAGCCATCAGATTTAGGAAAATCCTTGATTTGGGAACAAAAGTCTCCAAAAACAAAAAACAAAATAAAGTCACCTCCAATACTTCTCTGACAGTAGTTTCACTTACTGAGTTGTATAAATTTACAGTCTTTGTAGGTCTTTGACTAGAGTTGGAAATCTGTATAAATATGCTGATTTCAGTATAAAACCAATAACTTTTTAGACTCAGTGATACACATGAGTTTAATTATTACCTAACAAATGGAGTAACTGTTTTCTAAATTTCAGACACCTCATTTCTATTTATATTCATTATATTATATTGCTGATATAATGCTTCAAAGCAAACATCAGCCTCTGTTAAACACCAAAATCGTTATTGGTTCAATTTTGAATGCAGTTTTCATAGTCCGTTACATACTTTCAGAGCCTCATTCAGTCTGAATTAGGATCAGTATTTTAAGAATTCCTTTAATTTTTTCCCAGCACTTTCA
This sequence comes from Dama dama, assembly GCF_033118175.1. Classification (NCBI taxonomy): domain Eukaryota; kingdom Metazoa; phylum Chordata; class Mammalia; order Artiodactyla; family Cervidae; genus Dama; species Dama dama. The sequence continues at coordinate 62,009,093 of NC_083710.1, read as the reverse complement.
GTTTTATATCTTACACTATGTTCCCACTTAACTACTTGAAATGGTAACTATTTACATAGGAAATGTAGTATTTTTAAGGCCTGAAGGCTGACAATTATCCATTTTCTATTAGTGAACACTATATTACTCAATGTCGACAGTTTATTATGATACAAAATATCAAGTTATACAAAGTTTTATTACTAATATAGTGGTAAAGAAGGATATAAGCCATGACAACAGAGCCATTTTGAATCTTATTCTTCAAAAAAATCAACCACTTAACCATACTGAATACCTACTATGCCCTAGACATAGTAAGTTCTTGACTTTGATAACATAATAGGAAGATGACCCTGACTTCAAGTAGTCTATAATAAAGCAGAGGATACAGATAATAAACAGAAAAAAAAAACCATATATATATATATATATATAAGTAAAATTAACAATAAGATTGATGCTGTATCTTATCATTCACTAGAGTTTGATAAACATTAGGCAATTAAGAAGTGCTTCTGAATGCATAGATTATGCCTAATACTGTTCTCCAGTTTACTTCTTCAGTTTGACTTCTTCAGCAATGCCATTACATTTTGGAGAACACTATATAATATAAAATCATCAACTCATGTAATGTATTTTATAAGATGTCTTAAAAATTATCTTAGAATAAAGGATCTTATAAGGAACCTCATTGTAAAGTTAGAGAGGTGAGGGTGGCTAAATATTATTCTAACATAATTTAGCTATATTTAGCAATGAATCTGACCCAGATAACAGAAGATAAAGTAATCTTGGTTCATTAAATTGCTTCTACTACAACTTTTATGGTTCTGGGTGAGGTAAAACTGAAGTGCTTGAATAGACAACAAGGTCATATTCAGAGATGTCAAGCGTTTGATGTCATGCATAGAACATTGGTAGAACTTTGATTGCCACCAGTTTTCTTTGTTTTTGACATCTGCTTCCTGTGGTATAAAAATCGGGGACAGATGCAAAAATAAAGTGTAGGACAAATATTAATTGTGACAATCAGTGTTCCTGCAGTTTTGAAACAAGGAATTTTTAAAGTCAGAAAATGATCATAGGCAACAAATGAATCTTTCAAAAAACATTAATTGATAACACAAGACAAAAAAATCCTTGGTGTAGTCATATATACTTTCAAAATTTCAAATGAGAAGACATGAAAATTTTATAAATTGTTAAATAATGATGAATTACTTAGAGTCATAATTCCACTTGGTTTTAAATGGAAAAAGTGTGGTTTAATTTAAAAAATGGGGAAAGGGGAATTTATCAGTTGACATGCAAATAACTATAGGGATTCAGAATACGTGTTCCCCAAAAGTGCTCCTTTGACATGTGGATTATTTTGAGCTGACAGCAATAGAGAAACAACTGTCCCACCTTTAACTTCTTAGAACTTACATGCACTTTATTTCCCCCTCCCCCCAAAAAAATAATTATTAACAACAACAAAAAATTAATCTAAGTAGAACCATCTGGGTGGCAGGGCAAATATCTAATTGCCAAAACATCTGCTAAACCTTGTTTGCCTATAGTCTTATGAGGACCTTCCTGTCCTTGAAGCCCCAGGCCTCTATGCCACTCCTTAGATCAGGATGGCATATAAACCTCATTTTATCTTTCTGTCTCTGAACCTCTCTTGTATGTGGAGTCCTTGGCACTCTCCTGGATGTAGGGTTCTTGTATATACAAATTAAAATTTGATTATCTCCTGTTACTATGCCTATATTAGTCCTCAATCATGTCCAACTCTGCAATCCCATGGGCTGTGGCCTGCCAGGCCCCTCTGTTCATGGGATTCTCCAGACAAGAATACTGGAGTGGGCTGCCATTCCCTTCTCTAGGGAATCATCCTGACTCAGGGACCGAACCCAAGTTTCCCTCATTGCAGGCAGATTCTTTACCATCTGAGCAAAAGGGAGACCAAATCAATATGTCTAATGTCATTTAAATTATTCAGTCAGTCCAAAGAAACAAACAAAGGAAAAGGAGAGAAAAAATTTCCTCATCCTGATGTAACTGTGATACTTTACTTTCAACTTTCCTTAAAATAAGGGAGATTATAAAAGCTAATTCTATATTAATCATTGTTAAATAGATAAAAACAATTACTACTACATTTCACAAAAAAAATGATGGAAAACTCTTAAAGAGATAGGAATACCAGACCACCATATCTGCCTCCTGAGAAACCTATATGCCAGTAAAGAAGCAACAGTTAGAACTGGACATGGAACAATAGACTGGTTCAAAATTGAGAAAGGAGTTCATCAAGGCTATATATTGTCATCCTGTTTATTCAACTTATATACAGAGTACATCATGCAAAATGCAGGGATGGATGAATCACAAGCCGGAATCAAGATTACCTAGAGAAGTATCAACAACCTCAGATATGAAGAGGCTATTACTGTAATGGCTCTAATGGTAGAAAGCAAAGAGGGACTAAAGAGCCTCTTAATGAAGGTGAAAGAGGAGAGTGAAAAAGCTGGCTTAAAACTCAGCATTCAAAGAATGAAGATCATGGCATCCAGTCCCATCATTTCAAGGCAAACAGATGTGGAAAAAGTGGAAACAGTGACAGACTTTATTTTCTTGGGCTCCAAAATTACTGTGGACAGTGACTGCAGCCATGATATTAAAAGTGGCTTGCTCCTTGGAAGAAAAGCTATGACAAACCTAGACAGTATATTAAAAGGTAGAGACATTGGTTTGCCGACAAAGGTCCATATAATCAAAGCTATGGTTTCTCCAGTAATCATGTACAGATGTGAGAGCTGGGCCATAAAGAAGGCTGAGCACTGAAAAATTGATGCTTTTGAACTGTGGTGTTGGAGATGACTCTTGAGAGTCCTTCAGATTGCAAGGAGATCAAACCAATCAATCCTAAAGGAAATCAGTCCTGAATATTCATGGAAGGACTGATGCTGAAGCTGAAGTTCCTTTACTTTGGCCACCTGATGCAAAGAGCCTACTCATTGAAAAAGACCTTGATGCTGGGAAAGATTGAAGGCAGGAGGAGAAGGGGACAAGAGAGGATGATATGATTGAATGGCATTACCGACTCAATGGACATGAGCTTGAGCAAACTCCAGGAGATGGTGAAGGACAGGGAAGCCTGGCGTGCTGTAGTCCATAGGCTCGCAAAGAGTCAGACAGGACTGAATAACCAAACAACAACGGTTTTTCCAATAGTAATGTACAGATTTGAGAGCTGGATCATAAAAAAGGCTGAGTGCCAAAGAACTGATGCTTCTGAACTGTGGTGCTAGAAAAGACTCTAGAGAGTCTGTTGGACAGCAAGGAGATCAAACCAGTCCATCCTAAAGGAAATCAACCCTGAATGTTAATTAGGAGGACTGATGCTGAAGCTGAAGCTCCAATACTTTGGCCACCTGGTGGGAAGAGCTGACTCATTGGAAAAGACCCTGATGCTGGGAAAGATTGAGGACAGGAGAAGGGGATGACAGAGGATGAGATGGTTGGATGGCATCATTGACTTAATGGACATGAGTTTGAGCAAACTCTGGGAAACAGTGATGGACAGGGAAGCCTGGCATGCTGCAGTCCATGGGATAGGAAAGAATCAGACAGGACTTAGTGCCTGAACAACAACAACATTTTTGAGTGTCCGGGTTAATATATCTATTGTTCTTTAAGAATGCAGATTTTGGATACAGGTATTGGATCAGATTCATGCAGGTCCCTGTGCAACAGGCAGCCTTTGTTGGGCTTCTCCTCCTAGCAGTTTTGGGACTTTCATTCATTGTTTTTTTAATCGCTATCTCTTGGCTTCTTCATGTGTTAGTAAAGACATCATGAATCCTATAATGTTGTAGAATCAGAGATAAAAATGTATATAAAGTGCTTATTGCATACATTATATTGCAAAAAAAAAAAAAACCTACCTGAAATAAAGTTGGTGCCCAATAAATGTAAACTGAAGAAAACCAAATGTACTATTTTTAGAAATAAATGGGGAGACACTTTCAGTAAGATAATGAGTCCAAACTCTTGTTATCTTTAAAGTTTCTAAAGTGACAATACTTTGGTAATTCAAACATGTTTACTAGTGGAGTATGATAAAGTATAATAATCGGCTTACAATAAAAACATTAGAAGGGGAAAGTATAATGATATTTTCTGATAACTAAAGTGTAACTTTAGTATTGTGGACTCACCCAGAATTATAACTGAATGCACCTATATTTTAAAATATATACATATATATATATTATATAAACTATACACACACACACACACACACACACATATATATATATGAGAAACTACATCACAGTATTTTAGTATGTTATTCAGATATTTTTACACTGTTTGTTTTTCCATTTTGGAAAAATATTTAATATAGTTTTCATCCTCCGTGTAGATACAGCAGATAGTAGGGTATGCCCAGTTGTACATTCTTCTTTATAACAACCACCCCCACCCTGAAGCTTTACCAGAGTAAATTGGGAAATGACTATTGTACTTCATCAGTTGTAATTTCCTTTACACACATTATTCTTGCTCCAATAAATCTTTTTGCACATTAATCCATAATGCATCATCAATTCAATATTAACATATTTACCCTGAAAAGCAGAGTTAGTCAGCATGAACCTCTAAACATGTATACAACAGAATAGTGAGAAATGATATTTTGTCAAATGGCAGTGATACAAAGTAGAATACAAAATGGGCCTTAATACAGGTCAAATGTTTCAGGAAATTAACATTCTTCACATAGCTAACTACCTTGTGTCAGACCTTTTGCTCAGTTTTTAAAATACACAGACTTAGTTTTATTTTATTTCACCTAAACATTGTGAAGTCAACATTAGAATCACCGTTTTACAGATGACAAAGAACAAAACAGAGTATCCTAAAGTTAGTAAAAGTTAAGATACTCCTTTGAGTTCTATTTCAATATCCCCTGCTTCAATATCCCCTTCAATATCCCAATACATATTACTTAATATTCATAGAATACCTTCAAATATCCATAGTCTCTCTTTACCCTTCCCTGTATCTGCTGTCAAATGCTGATTTCAGCCTTTTTAATCTTTTGTTTGGGCTATTCCTGTTAATTCACTGCCTCCAGTTTTAAATATCTCCTTTCACCTTCCCACACATCAGTCAGGTCGTGTTAGTTCTTGGTATAAAATCCTTCAGGGATTCCCTATTGTGTGGGGATGAAGAGACACGTAACACAGTAAGCCTAAGAGGAAGAGCAGCTCTTTGAGTTGCCTTCTCCTGTTCCACTCCACTTCTCCGCAACCCCTGCCCTGAAACCTGATGCCCCCTCTTCAGAAAGGTATTTGTAGTTTGTGGTCTAATTGTGCACAATCATGATTCTGAGCCCATTTGTCCTCAGTTTGGGTTTTCATATTTATTTTTCACAACTCAAGTCAAACATTGCCTCCTCTGTAAAGCATGTCAAATGGAAAGAGTTATCTGTGAGATGGTTGATCACCATGAACCATATAAACTGCAAACCTATGGGGAAACTATTCTGCAAAATATGCCGTGGAGAAAAAGAATCATCTTATATTTGAATTTGTTATACCACAATGTACTTTTCCAGTTTACTGTTTATTTAATTACTATTTTGAAAAAAAAGAAAAAGAAAAAGCTTTGAGGGAGAAGCATTTGTTTCAAACAGCTTTCATCATTTCTGACTCTGGATGCTTTTTTATGGGTCACATAACAGCATTTGTTTTAAAAAAAAGAATGAAAAGTCACTTTATGATATATCAGTAGTTATTCATAAATTGAGGACCTCACTATTATTAGTGTTGGTTACTAACAAAAATAATCCATTTAAATATCACTTTTGAAAAGTCATACATAAAATGTATTATACAGATAAAACATAGAGCTCAAGAATATATGAAGGAAGCATGAGAGAGAAAACAGTCATTTTAATGTGATGTCTTAGGATAAAATTTCCAGTGACAGGATTGTACAAGATTTTTAAATACTGCATTTCAGAAAATAAGCAGAAGTGAGGATGATGTGCTTTAGAAAACTGAGTTAGTTGCTTCATAAAGCAGCTGCCATGATGACTAGACAGTGATATCTAGGATTCACAAGAAAAGTTTGAGAAAATTTCTTCATAAAATATGAGTAGGAAAAAGCTATAACTTTGTGTTAAAATACTTTTTACATAGTGCTATTTAGTGTGCTCATGCAATAAATGGATTGATCCTGTATTAGAAGTACGCAGTATCTGATTTTTTATTCAGAATACAGAAATTATTTTTGTTGCCTTTTCTTATGTAGAAAATAGAAAACTGTTTTATAGCATCATATCTTATTTTTGGACATACACAATACTTTTAATGGCTCTTTTACTTTGTATTACTTTTTAAAATTTATTTTTAACTGGAGGAAATTTGCAAGAACATTAGAGGGATTCCTTAAAAAACTAGGAATAAAACTACTATATGACACAGAAATTCCACTACTGGGCACATACTGTGAGAAAACCATTAGTGAAAAAAATACATGGACCCCAGTGTTCACAGCAGCACTATGCATGATAGCCAGGACATGGAAGCAATCATGATATCCATCAACAGATAAATCGATAAAGAAGTTATGGTACATATATATTATGAATAGTGCTCAGCCATAAGGAGGAACACATTTGAGTCAGTTCTAGTGAGGTGTTTTAATTTTTATCAATCACTTTTCCTTAGCATGCCATTGACTTTTTTTTCCATTTATTTTTATTAGTTGGAGGCTAATTACTTTACAATATTGTAGTGGTTTTTGCCATACATTGACATGAATCAGCCATGGATTTACATGTATTCCCCATCCCGATCCCCCCTCCCACCTCCCTCTCCACCCGATCCCTCTGGGTCTTCCCAGTGCACCAGGTCCATCTATGGTGAAACAGATCACTGGCCCAGGCTGGATGCACGAGACAAGTGCTCGGGCCATTGAATTTTTAATGAACAGAGAATGCAAACTATACAAAGAAAGGCTATCTTGTCAACAAACAGCATTATCACCAGGGTCTTGGGCAGTTCTCAGCTTAGAGTAGGTACTTAATAAATACTGCTGGAACAGATCATGAAATCATTGCCTCCTTACCCACTTCACAATGATTGATGCTCAGTGAGGGGAAAAAATTGTTATGTTTTTCTAGTAGGAATACATTATTTCAATGAGCACTGAATAAATGAATATCATACAATATATGATTGTATAGAGGAAGTCTGAATTAAATCCAGATTTGTTTTATGCTAAATCTCACAGTATTTTGATCGCCTCTGGGGTGGGGGTGGGGGACACACAGAAAATCAATAGATTATTTCTATCTTTGAGTGGGATTAGTTTAGGGAAATATTATGAATATAATAAGGCTGAATTCAATTTTTCCACAGTTCCTTAATAGTGACTTACTTATACACTACATTTTATTTACCAGTCTAATTTTAGGTCCATAGTTCCTAACTGAATGGGCATTCCCAGCATCATATGCTGCTCTTGAGGTAGAAATTAAATGCTTGAGACTGAATGGCTAGTTTTACTCTTCTAGACAGAGTCTACAAAGGACTTACAAAGCAAGAAAGTGGTTTACCCCCTGGATATTAACGGCTAAAATGAAAGGTCTTTATATAAAGAACTTCATTAAAGCACTCATTTTCTTCAGCCATTACTTCTGTAGGTTAGCCCGTCAGACTACTAAAGAGCTGACACAAACACCAACCCAACCCTATTCTATCCTTCTGGAAATAGGATCCCTTGATTAGACCCAAGTATCCTGTGTCAATTCTATTAAGACTCACAACAGTCTGTGTCCACTGTTTTTGAGTCTAAGAATCAAAAAGTCCCATACTAAACCCTTTGTGTGCTAGAGACAAGTCAAAGAAAGATCTGTGTTGATTCATTATATTAAATGTAGATAGCTACTAAGAAAGTCCTAATCATTGTTTCCTAAAATCATTTTACACCTAATACCCTACTTTTTGTTCATGTGCCATGTAGTCACATAATCATTTTTTTTTTCTTTTTAATTGAGTTCTCCTTGCAGCTTAGAAACCTATAAAGATGTCTCCTTCCTTTGAATTCATGCTGCTGCTGCTGCTAAGTCACTTCAGTCGCGTCTGACTCTGTGCGACCCCATAGACGGCAGCCCACCAGGCTCCCCCGTTCCTGGGATTCTCCAGACAAGAACACTGGAGTGGGTTGCCATTTCCTTCTCCAACGCATGAAAGTGAAAAGTGAAAGTGAATTCGCTCAGTCGTGTCTGACTCTTAGCGACACCATGGACCGCAGTCCACCAGGCTCCTCCGTCCATGGGATTTTTCCAGTCAAGAGTACTGGAGTGGGGTGCCATTGCCTTCTCTGTTTAAATTCATAATATTAAGTATTTGTCTCTCATGATGTAAACATGCAATACCATATCATTTATCTCCCTTGTTTTTTAGTTCACTTCCATATATGACTAATTATAAGACAGTGAAAGGATTACACTCATTTAATCATCTCTCCTTTTTACTGAGGAATTAGTCAACTATTCTCCGTCTGAATCAATACTTTGTCAGATGTCTTCTACCGTACTCTGTCTTTTGGTTTACGCTTAACCTAAGGAATTGACTGCAGAAGACTCCCTCTGCATTTGATTTGTGTTTAAGTGAAAGTCGCCCAGTCATGTCCAACTCTTTCTGACCCCATGGACTATACAGTTCTTGGAATTCTCCAGGCCAGAATACTGGAGTGGGTAACCATTCAGTTCTCTCAACCCAGGGATCGAACCCAGGCCTGCCTCTTTGCAGGGGGATTCTTTACCAGCTGAGCCACTAGGAAGCCCTGATTTATGTTTACATTGGTTATAATACAGACACCTACTCTCATTTTCTGTTGCAGGTGGCGTTTCACTGTCTTTTTTGGTAAAATACCATGTTGACAATTCCTATTAGAGCCTTGACTTATCTGTCTTTACTTAAGGTCCTCATGATATCAGTTAATCTACCAAAGTATCAGTTTACTCTCAAAGTTCTCGGTATTTTGGAAATCCTACCCTTTCCTGATTGGGCTTCCCCAGTGTCTCAGTCAGTAAAGAATTCTCCTGCAACGGAGGAGATTGCCTGCAACGCAGGAGAACCCAGGTTCAATCTCTGAGTCTGGAAAATGCCCTAGAGAAGGAAATGGCAATCCACTCCAGTATTCTAGGCTGGGAAATTCCATAGACAGAGGAGCCTGGATGGCTACATCCTACGGGGTTGCAAGAGTTAGACACGACTTAGTAACTAAACCACCACCACTAGCACCCTTCCTTGATTATACCTGTGTTATCCGTTGACTCAGAGCTTGGATTCTTGGTAGGGATTTGAGTGAAAGACACTCTTTGCATAACATATGAACTTTTTAAACTCCTCATTCTTTTTGTCCCATACTGGTTTCCCCTTACCGAAAGTAATTTTACCTTCTTTCCCAAATGTACAACACATTTAACCTTCGCTCAGGTACACAAAGAGTCCCATCCAGTCACTTCATCCAGCTAAAAATTTATCTTACTCATGAGGTCTTCTTGCTTCCTCTGGTATATCGAACTATAGACAAAACTTTCTTTTCCTGTCCTCTCTTTCAAATTTGTATACCAAACACACAATGGTAAAATAGGGACAAAACTTCTCTTTTTATTAGGAGAGAAAAAAAAAAAACAAAACTGATGAAAGATACATGCTTAAAGCAATTCTGAAATCCCAAGAGAAGGAAAATGCCATTCATGACTTTACCGATCACCTTTAAAACAATTTCTAATTTATGGTACTGCCACATCAACTGTATTTATATGTGTGGCTTATCTCAGTTTGAATATTTTCTGCACATTAATTTGGATTCCACTTTTTGATATGATTTTTAAAATGGAGTATTTATTTTAATAAATTTGTTGTTCATAGATCTTGATAATTAAGAAAAATATGTTGGCATAACTGCCCTGAAATGAAAATTGATATTTATACTAATTTAAAAAAAATGATATTGAGATTAGAAGTTCTGAGGTGCAGAGATAATTTATGGTATTTACTCATTTCTTTTGAGAATCCTAAATCTTCTATTTCTGTATTCTCAGGTATAGTTGCTCATTTCTTAGTCATGTGTATTCAGGTGAATCTGGAACTAAATCATCGCAATAAATGAAGAAAATCAATCTATAAAATAACATTTTCCTCTTAGAATAAAGTCTGCAGACTACACAATTTTATATGTAATATTGTCATCTGAACTGTTAATGTTCCTGTTTAATATTTTGGTGGAAAGAAAAAATAAATATTCCAGTATAAGAAGAAATAAAATAATAAAAGTAATGCTTGGAATTGCTATTTCTAACAGCTATCCAGTTAGGAGGAGAAACACAATTTGACGTATGCTCCCTGATAGAAAAGCTAATCTAATAGTTTTGATACAGATGCATGAATATTGAAGTCAATGTGTGTGTGTGCATGCGCTCAGTCATGCCTGAGTCTTTGTGACCCCACTGACTGTAGCCCACCAGGCTCCTCTGTCTATGGGATTTTCCATGCAAGAATCAATACATACAAGTTAACTTACTTTGTAAAAATGAAAGAAACATAAAAAATGAGTGTCTTGTGAGATAGATAATTAGATAAACTCAGAATTCTAGGATACGTTATTATATTAAGAAGCTTTAAAGAGCAAAAAACCTTATGCCAAGATTTTTGAAATGTAAGGACTTTTCATAATTTTCTTTAAAATCAGAGAAAGACCACTACAGACACAATGCACTTATATAAATATAATGGCCATTTTTCTTAGTATTGGCTTAGAGTTCAGACAAGGGTAATGGAAACCAGAATTTCTTTTGAATACTTATTTTATGTCCAACTTATTTTTTCTTTCTTGATTTTAATAGCACTGAAAGATTCACATCATCCAGGTTTCCTAGGTCAGCTTGACTTTGAAGCTCTTTCTCTTATACAAAACTTCAAAATAGGATTTTCTTAAGTGTTCATTGCATTATCCCATGGTAGAAAATTAAATGAAAAGCATTAAATTTAGAGTCAGATACATTGATACCATGCAGTGATGATGGTTCAGCCAATGAGTAGTAGCCAGGTTTGCTCAATCTTTGATTTTTTTCTTTTTTTTTAAGTTCCCTGGGTAATGATCCTCAGCTATAAAATGGGGATAAAGAATACAATTTCAGGATTAAATACCAGTGCAAATACCTGTATATTTTGAATTCTCTGGTATAGGCGAAATGATAATTAAAATAGGGAAGCCTGGCGTGCTGCAGTCCATGGGGTCACAAAGAGTCAGATAGAATGAGCGACTGTACTGAACTGATGAAACGTTTTGTGCTCCTGCATAGTGCATACTACAAGGAGACAGCAGTTTTATGTCAAAAAGTATAAAATGCATTATATTATTTTTAATAAATGGATGAAATGAATTGGGTGGTCCATTTTTAAGGTGTCAGTTCAGTTCAGTTCAGTTCCATCGCTTAATCATGTCCAACTCTTTGTGACCCCATGGACTGCAGCACACCAGGCCTCCCTGTCCGTAACCAACTCCTGGGGTTTACTCAAACTATGCCCACTGAGTCAGTGATGCCATCCAACCATCTCATCTTCTGTCGTCCCCTTCTCCTCTTACCTTCAATCTTTCCCAGCATCAGGGTCTTTTCAAATTAGTCAGTTCTTCACATCAGATGGCCAAACTGTTGGAGTTTCAGCTTCAGCATCAGTCCTTCCAATGAATATTCAGGACTGATTTCCTTTCGGATGGACTGGTTGAATCTCCTTGCAGTCCAAGGGACTCTCAAGAGTCTTCTCCAACACCAAAGTTCAAAAGCATCAATTTTTTGGTGCCCAGCTTTCTTTATTGTCCAACTCTCAGATCCATACATGACTACTGGAAAAACCATAGCCTAGTCTAGACAGACCTTTGTTGACAAAGTAAAGTCTCTGCTTTTTAATATGCTGTCTAGGTTGGTCATAAATTTTCTTCCAAGGAGTAAGCATCTTTTAATTTCATGGCCGCAGTCACCAGCTACAGCAATTTTAGAGCCCCGCAAAATAAAGTCTCTCACTGTTTCTACAGTTTCCCCATCTATTTCCCATGAAGTGATGGGACCGGATGCCATGTTTTAAGCCAACATTTTCACTCTCCTCTTTCATTTTCAACAAGAGGCTCTTTAGTTCTTCTTCAGTTTCTGCCATAAGGGTGGTGTCATCTGCATATCTGAGGTTATTGATATTTCTCTCTGCAATCTTAATTTCAGTTTGTGCTTCCTCTAGCCCAGCATTTCTCATGATGTACTCTGCATATAAGTTAAATAAACATGGTGACAATATACAGCCTTGACGTACTCCTTTTCCTATTTGGAACCAGTCTGTTATTCCACGTCCAGCTCTAACTGCTGCTTCTTGACCTGCACACAGATTTCTCAGGAGGCAGGTGAAGCAGTTTGGTATTTCCATCTCTTTAAGAATTTTCCACAGTTTGTTGTGATGCACACAGTCAAAGGCTTTGGCATAATCCATAAAGCAGAAGTAGATGTTTTACTGGAACTCTCTTGCTTTTTCAATGATCCAGCGGATGTCAGGAATTTGATCCCTGGTTCCTCTGCCTTTCTAAATCCAGTTTAAACATACTGGAGGTTCACGGTTTGTGTACTGTTGAAGCCTGGCTTGGAGAATTTTGAGCATTATTTTGCTAGTGTGTGAGATGAGTGCAATTGTGTGGTAGTTTGAACATACTTTGGCATTGCCTTTCTTTGAAATTGGAATGAAAACTGACCTTTTCTAGTCCTGTGGGCACTGCTGACTTTTCCAAATTTGCTGGATATTGAGTGCAACACTTTCACAGCATCATCTTTTAGGATTTGAAATAGCTCAACTGGAATTCCATCACCTCCACTAGCTTTGTTCATAGTGATGCTTCCTAAGGCCCACTTGACTTCACAGTCCAGGATGTCTGGCTTTTGGTTGAGTGATCACACTATCATAGTTATCTGGGTCATGAAGATCTTTTTTGTATAGTTCTTCTGTGTATTCTTGCCACCTCTTCTTAATATCTTCTACTTCTGTAGGGTCCACACCATTTCTGTCCTTTATTGTGCTCATCCTCCCTGCTGTCTTAGCTGGTAAAGACTAACATGCATTTTGTTAAAATTGTATAAATCTTAATTGGGTTGAAAAAATTAGAGTTTCAGTTACTTTTTTCTTTATTTTTAGTATGTTTCCATATTGCGTGGTATATACTTATCCTAAATATTAACTCACTGCTCACCTTAAATCCAGATTTAACTGGGCATTGTGCCTTCTTGATTGCTACATATGGCAACGCTACACTGTTCAAAAACACAACTGTCAGAGCAACAGCTATGGTACTGTCAGCAAAATAAAAGAGGAAACTTGCACCACTATATTGTTTTTCTTCCTCTGGGGAGACGTTACTAAAGTACATGCATTGTGACAGGTTCTATTTTCTAAAAAATTATTAAATCCTTATTTAGTCCTTGAGAGTTTTATTGAAATGGGCAATTTAAAAATATTTATACATTTCTTTTTTATTTGAATTGATTAATACCACGAGAGTAATAGTGTTTATGAAAGAAGATAAAAATAGAGAGGTTCTGAAAAATTATTTGTGTCTTTCTGTTTTCATAGTTCTTAAATTTCATCTTTGGCTGGGAATGTCTTGTTTTAAATTTGTGCCTTCTATTGTGTTTTAAAACAGTGATAGGCCATTTTCCCAAATGAATATTTTACTTGTATCGTTTATGTTTCCAATGTGTCTGCTAATATGACAATGTTTGAAGCTACCAAAGAAATCTAAATGAAGTCCTCTGGTTATCTGATAGTATTTAAAGTTTTGTTATAACTTAATTTGAATGAATCACCATCTAATTTTGTTAAGCCAAGAACTTTCTCTATTTCACTCTTATAAAAGTTAAATTTTAATCAGTTATCCCAAATGAAACACTTTTTAAAATTAATCACAAGGTTTTCTCTTTTTTAACTGCATACTTATTCTGTAGAATATTATGTGTTAGCATCTGAAATCCTGTCAAATGTGCAGAAAAAGACTTAATGTTTTAATAGTTGATTATAAAATATGGTCCTTCCCCTTTGTAAATATTCTTCAGTACAATATGGTATCAAAGGAATTTCACCTTGATGCATACATTTTCAATTAATCTTAAAGCTCTTATAAAACTCCAGAAAACTTATACATTTTGGAAGGTTTTTTTTTCCCTTGAGGTATCAATTTGCCTTTTAAAAACAATGATAATCTGCAGAAAAATATGTGGAAAGCATCAGGATTCAAACAATGCTTTAAAAATAATAAAAGAAATGCATTTTGAGTACTTGGAAGCCTTTTTTCCTAAGTAAGCCAACAATTCCTGGCTAGAAAAATGTCTGAAAGAAGATGGACTAACTTCCAGGATTTAAAAGCATTTTCAAATCCTAATTGTCTTGGAACATAAATGCAGTCATAAGAAACAAAATTGGTTTGACAGGAAAGTTTCTTATCTCAGCAAGTCAGGTCAGGCAAACCATAGTAGTTTTTCAGTAAGTAATGTCTCCTTGAAAATGTTTCAATCGTGAAAAAGAAGTAGTTAAGTATTACTTATCTTTCATATTTTTGTAATATATTTCATGGATTACCTACTGATGTCAATCTTGATCCTACATATTTTTAAGATTTAATTGCTATTTCCAAGATTATTTACTGAATATCTATGTACATGTGATCATTATTTTACAGATGAATTGACTGAATTGGAGAGGTTAACTAATCTCACTGCAAAAAGGAGTAGGTGAGTGATTAACTCTCTCGTCTAAAACCCATGAACATTCCATTATGCTACATTGTCCGTCATAAAGCAATTTTGTCTTTGATTCAACTACACTTCTAGATACCTGTCATGACTTTATGTAGTTTCAAAGTGAGGTAGAAACATGATTCTTTAAAGTGATTCATCCTAGATTTAGGAATATACTAATAAAGTAATCTTCAGGCCAACCATTTTAGCTACAAAGAGTATTGGCATGTATTCAACATATTTTGTGATCTTCTGACTGAAATCCCCACATTCACAGCATAGGCATAGCTAATTTTACTGTTGATCTGACTTGAATTTGAGAGACAGCAAAAGTATATTTTAAACCACCTGTTGTAAAATAAATAAATAAATAAAATAAACCACCTGTTGTAAAAATACAATAAGCCAGTCTGTACCCACTTATAACAGGTACTTCCTTCAGAGAGAATACAGATACATTTTAAAACTTTAAAATTTCAAGTAGTTGTTCCTGATCATTTTCTTTTTTCTGTGATGCTAAATAAAGTAGATAACCACTTCATGTGGAAAGCATGGGGTCTGGAGCTGTACAGACCTAACACTGTTTCCAGCTACAGGGCCTTGTACAGATTAATCTGCATCATCAGGATTTTTATCTGTAAAATGGAGATAATAATATTTATCTTCTGAATATTATAAAAGGGTTGAGATAGATCATGGATATAAAATAACAGTGACAGAGAAAATGCTTATTTAAAGCAATCATTCAGAAATTAAACTGAAAAATGTCACTCATCAGGTAAGAAAATCTTCCATTTCACAAGAGTCCTGATACAAATGGATTGACTCCATGAAGACATTTATTTTTGCCAAAGCATATATCAGTAAGTTGTTTTAAAAACATTGGGAAGCTGGAGGAAAAGGTGGATGTGAATGAAAATGAGGAATCCAGGGTGGGGGCGGGGGTTGTTTCTTGTGGTGATGAGATTATTCTGTATTGTGATTGTATCACTATTAATATTTGTTGTTGTTTATTTGCTGAGTCATGTCTGACTCTTTCGCGAACCCATGGACTGTAGCCCAAGAGGATCCCCTGTCCATGGGATTTCTTAGCAAGAATACTGGAGTGGGTTGCCATTTCCTTCTCCAGGGGATCTTGCTGACCCAGGGATTGAACCCACATCTCCTGCTTGGCAGACAGATTCTTTACCATTAAGTCAATGGGGAACCCCAAATCACTATTAATATACTGAATGCAATATTGCACCAAAAGTTTTGCATGATGTACATTCAAACTCTGCTTTAGCTTACAAGTGCATATGTATGTGCAA
The DNA here is from genome assembly GCF_033118175.1 of Dama dama. Lineage (NCBI taxonomy): Eukaryota > Metazoa > Chordata > Mammalia > Artiodactyla > Cervidae > Dama > Dama dama. The sequence goes on along the minus strand of NC_083710.1, from coordinate 61,992,959 downwards.
TTATCTGAAGGTTTTAACATAAGTTTTAATCAAACACATGCTTATCATGTGCATGTGAGGCAACCTTGATATTAACTAAGGTATCTTATTCCAATGGTGACAATGGTGACAAACAGGAATTTAACAATATAGACCATAGAGAAGTGGCTGATGCTGCTATTCTTATTCTCTATGTAGAGCAATGCAGGCATGAAGATAGTGAGAGCATCTTAACAGAGGTTTCAAGGCAGTTGCCATTGTGTCTTGATAGTTTCCTTCAAAGTCACAGATTTTAAAGATGGCAGTAAAGAGAAAGAAAATGTCATTTATTATTTCTAAGAATATTCATACTCAAAAAGCTACATAAATTAGCAGATATTCTCAACATAGAATTTATGCTTAAAATAATCTTGCTCTGTATTTATTAATAGAATAAAATAAAATAAATGTATGTATATGAATACATATACACATTCTCATGTTCATAAAAGCATATATATTAGGTTCTGTTTTTCTTAAAAATTACTGTGTCCTGTGAAAGGTAATAAGAAGTTCAGATCAAATTAATATATCAGAAAAGGAAAACTCTCTCAGATTGTTATTGATGCTTGAGTAGGAATTTAGCATATGGAGAATAACTAGGAAGATTATTTCAGGATGGAAAATAACAAACCATCTCTTTATTGGGGGGAAGAAGATGGAAACATTTTGAAAAGACCGAAGGTTTAATAAGGAATGACTTAGAGGATAAATTTAGAGGTATAGCTCAAGAGCAAATACATATATCACAAAGTCCTAAGTTCCTAAGGCCTTTTGGCCTTTAGGTTTGTTTTTGGTACTTTTCCATTTGGAACAGGAAACAGTTGAATAGTTTTGAGAAGACTGATGGTGTAATTATTTTTTTGAAGATCATTTAGGTGGAGAATAATTGGAGGGTGATAAAAATGGGCCCGTGGAAAGAAGGCAGGAGATTTTATGGAGTTGGCAAGAGATGACAGTAGCTTAGATGGGAGAAGTGGAAAGCAGAAAAGGTTGACAGATTCAATTAAATTTCATATTAGAATTAGCAGATCTTGGATATAGGATAGGAAAAGATATAGCCAGATATATGGTTAATGTGGCAGATATAATGATAATTTATTAAAACAGAAATAGCAGAGGAAATTCAGCTATGGAGCATAGGGTAGAGTAGGAGTAGGTTTAGATCAGCTAATCAGTTAGATTTACAACTAATATTAATTTAATTTATAAATGATGTTTATAGCTGTTAGTGAAATATCTCAGTTGAGTTCTAAGATAGAAAATCAAATATAGAAATTTAAAGGTCAGTGATGAACCTTAGACTTGATTTGTGCATTTGGGTAGAAATACAAAAATAAAATACATATAAAACCATTGGAGCTAATGATATCACTAGAAGATGGTAAAAAGCAAGAAGAGAAGAGTGCTTATGACTGACTGATGAGGAGTAGTCAGAGTTAGAAGTCAGGTCTAACAGAAAAGACTACAAAATAGACAATAAAGGCCATTGAACAGAGAGGAAGGACATAGGAGAGGAGTCTCACGGAAGCACTAAAAATGCTTCTTAGAGGTAGAGTGGTGTGAATGAAACACACTCATCTGACATCTTAGCACAAGCAGCTTTGTTATAACATGGAGGTGAAAACCAGAATAGAGTGTTACAAAGAAAGGAAAAGGGCCACCAGATGCCCAGAACTTGGAATGATTTTTCTCTGCCATTACGACCTTCTATCCTAAAGGAAATCAACCTTGAATACTCATTGGAAGAGTTGATGCTGAAATTGAAGCTCCAATGCTGTGACTGCCTGATGTGAAGAGCCGACTCACTGGAAAAAACCCTGAAATGCTGGGAAAGATAGAAGGCAGAGGGAGAAGGGGATGACAATGGATGAGATAGTTGGATGGCATCACTGACTCAATGGACATGACTTTGAGCAAACTCCAGAAGACTGTGGAGGACAGGGAAACCTGGCATACTGCAGTCCATGGGGTCACAAAGAGTAGGACACAACTGAGTGACTGGACAACAAAAATGACCTTCAGTAGGCACCTAGGCATCCCTCATCCGGTCAAAAACATCATGTCTCAAACTTAATACTAACGAAATTGTGACCCATTCTTCTGAACACGACCAATGTGTCCTCATTGACCAACATTATACACTATTTTACTGAAAGCTATATATAGCACTCAAGGGCAGGGAAATAATTTGATAGGAAAAAAAATGTTTACTAGGCACAAAAGATAATTACTTACCCCATGGAAAAGAAGAATCCATAGAAAAGTTATTAAAAAGAAAAGGGAGAAGTTTAAATATTATGCAGCTTTAAGCAAATGAACAAACATGAGTAATGATAACACAATGATATAAACTGGAGTGATTTTCAGAATGTAGTGTTAAGGTTTTAAAAAAGGAGCACAAAAGAATAGATGCATGTATAACTGAATCATTTTGCTCTACACCTGACACTAACATACCTTTGTTAATCAACTGTATTCCAACATAAAAAAAAGTTTAAAAAAAAGTACAAAATAGTTTAGTACACAACCTTTTGTCTAAGAGAAAATGAGTAGCAAGAAACATACATATATGCACATATTTCCATGAAAAAGGTAATTCAGGGATGATAAATAAGAAATTGAGGAGTTTGGTTGGATATAAGGTGAGTGAAGTATCATGGATATATGCAGGGTGGGAAGAGGGAAAAGGTATGTATGGGTGATGAGAATTTTCTGAGACAATCTTTGCAATAGTTTTGATTTTGAAAACCACAGTATGTTTCACTATTCAACCCCCACCCCCACCACACACACACACACTGAGAAGTATGTAAAAATACCAAAAGTGGAATATAAACAAAAACAATTGGACCTAACTGTAATTCAAATTGATAGAATAACCATATTTAGCAGGAAATAGTCAAACAAAATATGTTGACCCCATATCATCAGACTGCATACCAAAAAAACTATAAACAATGTTGAACTTCAGTAGGTTTATTTTACATATATTTTGTGTTAGTAGCTGTCAATTAATATAATCTGTATTACAGAACTGACAAAATAACAAATCCTTTGCCAATAATGAGAGACAGATTAAACAAAGTCTGATAATCAGGTATCTTACTTCTTCAGACCTAGATGTGATATGGATACATCTTTTTGCTGCATCAGGGTGCCTCACTCTTATCAATTACGTATTGCCTGAAAGTGAAAGTGAGAGTTGCTCAGTCGTGTCTGACTCTTTGCGACCCCATGGACTATATAGTGCATGGAATTATCCAGGCCAGAACACTGGAGTGGGTAGCCTTTCCCTTCTCCAGGGGATCATCCCAACCCAGGGATTGAACCCAGGTCTCCTGCAACACATTTAGAAATATTCTCTTATTGAAATATTTTTAATTACCGCTTTTGTATGGTACCTATTTCTTGCTGCCACTGTGACAGCTACATATATTTAAATGCTTATAAATATGTATATTCAATTCTGAGAATGTACACACATGTTAATAGATAAAGAGAGATAAGTAACATGAAAAACTGCAAAAAAAGTAACTGATCTATTTAAATATTCTGAAATAAATTTCATTTAAAAATACTATGCCCAGTTCAAATGCTTTATTTTCATTAATCACAGGGACCGATTTTGACATTTTTACAGACCAATTTTATACGGAATTCATCCAAAACCTAAAGGTAAAGTGATTTGTTACTTCAGACTCCTTAGAAAGTCTGCTTAAGTAGAGCACTGTCAAAAAACTGAAAAATAGAGCTATAAATTCTTACATGTATAAATTCAGACTGGCATTCCCAAGTTTTATTTGAGCTTTCTATTACAAAACCAGAGAAAGAAAAAAAGATATTGAGCTGAAAAATTTTACTACCTCATCATTAATTATTATAATCATAGAAAAATATTATCTAGCTTTTTCTCACAATATTTTTTTTTTTGTTTGAAAACAAGTGTTTAGAAGCAACAGAACTATTAAAAGTCACACACACATACATCAAGTCTACACATTGTGTGTAAGAAACATACTTTTATTTTAACTACTTGTCTTTCCTGCTATCTCTGGAATGTCAGACTATCAACTCATTCTACTAGTATTGTGGCTATTAAGTGATGAGGAGACAGATTCACTTGTACGTGAATGAACTGTCAAGACTTGAAATTTCATTGTGCAATGATATGTTTTTTTCTTCTTCAGAATGTCTTTTAAACCATTATGCCACTATAAAATAATCATAAGAATAAAACAATCGTTATCACTATATCAATATTTCCTAATGTGGCAACATAGCAACCCACTTTTTATTCTTGTCTAGAATGCATTTAATGCAATGTGCCTTTCCTGAACTAAAGTCATCCCTTCCTGGCAATATATAAAGCAGAGACTCTAAATATCATAAAAGTCTTTCTAGGGCTAACACTGAGTAAAGTTCTGAAGAATAGGGATGCATACATCTCATAGTTCTTTCATTAGTCACCTGGTTAATATTCAAGGTAATTGCTGGAATTTTTTAGAATAAGGTACTTACCAACAAACAATAAATAATTCTAGGGACTTCGCTGGTGGTCCATTGGTTAAGAATCCACCATGCAATGCAGGGGTTCAGTTCAGTTCAGTCACTCAGTCATGTCCAACTCTTTGTGACCCCATGAACCACAGCACGCCAGGCCTCCCTGTCCATCACCAACTCCCGGAGTTCACCCAAACCCATGTCCATTGAGTTGATGATGTCATCCAGCCATCTCATCCTCCATTGTCCCCTTCTCCTCCTGCCCCCTATCTTTCCCAGCATCAGGGTCTTTTCAAATAAGTCACCTCTTTGCATCAGGTGGCCAAAGCATTGGAGTTGCAGCTTCAACATCAGTCCTGCCAGTGAACACCCAGGACTGATCTCCTTTAGGATGGACTGGTTGGATCTCCTGGCAGTCCAAAGGACTACCACCAAGAGTCTTCTCCAATACCATAGTTTAAAAGCATCAATTTTTCGGCACTCAGCTTTCTTCACAGTCCAACTCTCACATCCATATATGACTACTGGAAAAACCATAACCTTGCCTAGACAGACCTTTGTTGGCAAAGTAAAGTCTCTGCTTTTTCATATGCTGTCTAGGTTGGTCATAACTTTCCTTCCAAGGAGTAAGCGTCTTTTAATTTCATGGCTGCAATCACCATATGCAGTGATTTTGGAGCCCAGAAAAATAAAGTCAGCCCCTGTTTCCACTGTTTCCCCATCTATCTGCCGTGAAGTGATGGGACCGGATGCCATGATCTTAATTTTCTGAATGTTGAGCTTTAAGTCAACTTCTTAACTCTCCTCTTTCATTTTCATCAAGAGGCTCTTTAGTTCTTCACTTTCTGCCATAAGGGTGGTGTCATATGCATATCTGAGGTTATTGACATTTCTCCCAGAAATCTTGATTCTAGCTTGTGCTTCTTCCAGCCCAGCATTTCTCATGATGTACTCTGCATATAAGTTAAATAAGCAGGGTGACAATATACACCCTTGACATACACCTTTTCCTATTTGGAAGCAGTCTATCGTTCCATGTCCAGTTCTAACTGTTGCTTCTTGACCTGTATACAGGTTTCTCAAGAGGCAGGTCAGGTGGTCTGTTATGCAGGGGACATGGGTTTAATCCCTGGTTGGAGAGCTAAGATCCCATATGCCCTGGAGCCTCTAAGCCTGCGCGCTCAAGTGCTGAGCCGTGTACCACAACTAGAGAGTCACTGTGTTGCCAAGAAAGATCCTGCGTGACGCAACAAAGAACCTTCGTGCTGTAACTAAGACCTGACTCAACAACAACAACAAAAAAGACCTGACTCAGCCAAATAAACAAATATTTTAAAAAAGAATGAAAGGACATTTTAAAAATAAATAATTCTAAACATTAAAAAAAAAGGTAAATAGCTTCTTTGCTATTCATGTTAGTTATCTTTGGCAGAGTTATTTTACCAAAACATATTTTAATAGGTGATAGTATCTGAAGTAGGGCTTTCCTGGTGGCTCAGCAGTAAAGAATCCACCTGCCAATGCAGGAGACTTGGGACTGATCCTGGGTTGAAAAGACCCCTGGAGAAGGAAATGGTTACCCCCTCCAGTATTCTTGCCTGAGAAATCCATAGACAGAGGAGACTGACGGGCTGCAGTTCATGGGGTTGCTAAAGAGCTGGACATGACTCTAAACTTGTTGTTTAGCAGCTAAACAACAAGTGTCTGAAGTAATGCTAAAGAAACTTTTAGATAAAAGTTTCTACTAGAGCTTGCTAGCATACTTCACTGTAGCTAAACTGACAACTACTTATAATGGTTAGTCACTAAAAGTTATTCATCTTCTTTTTAAGTGCACATCTGACAAATTGATGTGTTCATTCATCATAGAGTTTCCTAATGGTAGAAAAGCTGGGCAACATGGGAAGAAGTGATTCTTAATTCAAATTATGTCATCTGAAGTGAGGTAAGGCTGCTTTAAGGGTAGTAGAATTCTATCTAATAAAATGAACCGATCCTGTAATTTACTACAAAATACTATCATAAAGTGGAACACATAGCATTTGACCACTGAAACCATCAATTTTCTCTATTTAAGAAGTTTCAAAATGCAATGTATTTTTAAAAGTCATTATATAAAGACTGGATATCAGAAATAATAAAACTAAGATCAGCATTGAAATAAATAATTCAAGAAAATTTAGACCCTTTTCAAATGTGTAATTATAGCAGATACCCCCTATTGCTTACTCTGTCAAAGGCTCTTCTTTGAAATAGTATCAGTGATTTCCAGCTGAAACTTGATTGACTAAACTAACATACAATTCTCAGTAATTTAAAAATACAAATTCTAGAATATGCAAAATAAAACTAATGTGCCTTCAGTTCAGTTCAGTTGCTCAGTTGCGTCCGATTCTTTGCGACCACATGAACCACAGCACGCCAGGCCTCCCTGTCCATCACCAACTCCCGGAGTTCACCCAAACCCATGTCCATTGAGTTGATGATGCCATCCAACCATCTCATCCTCTGTCATCCCCTTCTCCTCCTGCCCTCAATCTTTCCCAGCATCAGGGTCTTTTCAAATGAGTCAGCTCTTTGCATCAGGTGGCCAAAGTACTAGAGTTGCAGCTTCAACATCAGTCCTTCCAATGAACACCCAGGAATGATCTCCTTTAGGATTGACTGGTTGGATCTCCTTGCAGTACAAGAGACTCTCAAGAGTCTTCTCCAACACCACAGTTCAAAAGCATCAATTCTTCAGCACTCAGCTTTCTTTATAGTCCAACTCTCACATCCATACATAACTACTGGAGAAACCATAGCTTTGACTAGATGGACATTTGTTGGCGAAATAATGTCTCTGCTTTTTCATATACTGTCTAGGTTGGTCATAGCTTTTATTCCAAGGAGCAAGTATCTTTTAATTTCATGGCTTAATTTAACTTCATGAAATTCAATTTCATGAAATTTTAATTTCAGTCATAAATGTGCCCTAATTAATGGAAATGTCCTTTAAAAAGTATCTTCTTTTTCTCCTAAAAAGAAAAAAAAAAATGTCTGTGTATTGTATTGTGGCTATGATGGCTGGGACTTAAGCAGACACTTTAAATAATGAATGGAAATCATGAGTTGTGGATTTTGGGGAAAAAAAGGTTGAGGATACTAGTTATTTTGTTTCTATGAAACAAAAACAAAGTTAGAAAGAGATGGGTACAATTGACCTTTAGGGCCCTGTATAATTTTGATTTCCTCTAACTGACTTGCCTGATAGCTCAGTTGGTAAGGAATCCACCTGCAATGCAGGAGACCCTGGTTTGATTCCTGGCTTTGGAAGATCCGCCGAAGAAGGGACAGTCTACCCACTCCAGTATTCTCAGGCTTCCGTTGTGACTCAGCTGGTAAAGAATCCACCTGCAATGCAGGAAATCTGAGTTCAATCCATGAATTGGGAAGGCCCCCTGGAGAAGGGAAAGGCTACCCACTCCAATATTCTGGCCTGGAGAATTCCATGGGCTGTATAGTCCATAGGGTTGTAAAAAGTTGGACATGACTGAGTGACTTCACTTTCACTTTTCAAAGTTAACCACTAATAGACTACTGTTGACTGAAAGCCTTCCAGATAACAGTCAATTAACAGATATTTTGTAAGTTATAAGTTCCCTGGTGGCTCAGTGGTAAATAATCCACCTGCCAATGCAGAAGACATGGGTTCTATCTCTGGATTAGAAAGATCCCCTGGAGAAGGAAATGACAACCCATTCCAGTATTCTTGCCAGGGAAATTCCATGGACAGAGGAGCCTGGCAGCCTACAGTCCATGGGGTTGCAGAAGAATCTGACAAAACTTAGCGACTAAACGACAAGAGCAACATACATAGGACGGATGCTAAAGCTGAAACTCCAATACTTTGGTCGCCTGATGCAAAAAACTGACTCATTGGAAAAGACCCTGATGCTGGAAAAGATGGAAGGCAGGAGGAGAAGAGGACAACAGAGGATGAGATGGTTGGATGGCATCACCTACTCAATGGACATGAGTTTAAGCAAGCTCCAGGAGCTGGTGATGGACAGGAAAGCTTGGAGTGCTGCAGTCCATGGGGTTGCAAAGAGTCCAACATGGCTCAGTGACTGAACTTGAATTTGACATAACTAATTTTTCTTAATTTTTAATATTTCTAGGCTATGGAGTTAGCAAGTCTCCAGAATATTTTCCAATATATGTAATATATATATTGAAAAAAATCTGTGTATAGGTGGAGCTTCACAATTTAAACCTATGTTTAAAAGTTGCTGATTTGTACCAATTTTTTTTTAGATTCTACATATAAATTATACCATATAATATTTGCCTTTCTCTGTCTCTTACTTCACTCAGTATAACAATCCCTAAGTCCATCCATGTCACTACAAATGGCATTGACTTTTTTATAGCTGTGTTATATTCCAGTGTATGCATGTATCATATCTTTATCCACTCCGCCATTGATGGACATTTAGATTGCTTCCTTGTCCTGGCTAATGTATGAATATGGTATGAACACTGAGGTGCGTGCTTTTCTATAGCGGCTATACCAATTTATATCCCCACCAAGTGTAGAAGTGTTCCTTTTTTGCCACATCCTTTCCAATATTTATTGTTTTGTATATTTTTTGATGATGGCCATCCTGACTGATGTGAAGTAATATTTCACTGTAGTTTTGATTTGCATTTCTTCAATAATTAGTGATATTGAGCATCTTTTCATGTGCCTCTTAGCCATTTGTATGTATTCTTTGGAGAAATGTCTATTTAGGTCTTCTGTCCACTTTTTTTTTTTACTGTTTTTTTTTTAAATTGAAATGCAGTTTAAGTTTTGTTTGTATATCTTGGAGATGAATCCCTGTTGGCCACTTTATGAATATTATTTCTATGTGGAATCTAAAGAAATGGTGCAAATGAATCTATTTACAAAACAGAAGTTGAATCAGAGATATAGAAAACAAAAGTATGGCTTCTAGAGGGGAATGTGGGGGAGGGATAAATTAGAGAATTTGGATTGACATATACTCACCACTCTATATAGAATGGATAACTAACAAGAACCTATTGAATAGCACAGGAACTTCCATCCAGAACTCTGGAATGACTTATATGAGAATAGAATCTTAAAAGAGTGGATATAAGTGCATACATAACTGAGTCACTTTGTTGTAGAGCAGAAACAACTACAACCTTGTAAATCAACACTCCCCCACAGAAATGAATCTGATGGAAAGGACATTGCAAAGCTCATCCTGTTTAAAAATATTTCAATAGCCTTCCATGGAGGGTCCTTCCTTCCTACCTGGTCTGATCTACACATATAATTTGAGGTACTTTTTTGAGCTATATAGTAAAAATAGGAGCATTGTTCTTATTAAAAGTAAAAGTTGTTATTGAAAGTTATTAAAAGTAAAATATTAAAAATACTTCACTTTTATTTTTCACTCATCTAGGAAATTCTTTGTAAAAATATTCTTAACAAGAATACAGTTAAGTTTTGTTGATACTGTGAGTGGAATTAATATCAGCTACTTTCTAAGTACTCTCATTAATGAATAGACTAGCAGTTTGTTGCCCAGATCTTCAAGCCAAACCAAAATAGATATATCATTAAACAGTTACCAGGAAGAATTTATAAAAACTGCTCCTGATAGGATTTGAAAGAAGTAATTCAATATTATGAGTAAAAAAATAAAAGCATAATATAATGCTCTAAAATCCAAATAAGTGAAAGAGCATGGTGAGAGACGACAAGGCATCATACTATTTTAGCATGACTGGAGCTAATTTATGAAAAGTAATTTCAGATATGCCATCAAAGTACTGTCATTCTGTGATAATTATTTAATTAGTTCATTTCTGAGTTTCAAATGAGTACAAAACATTATCAACAGAAAAATCGATAAGATTATTGTTCACCCTTAAATTAGATGCTTCTCAAAATTGTATTCCATGGAGTGCTGTATGGTGTGCACACGGATCTAGATCTACAGATCTACACTAAGATGGGGATGAGAGGGAGAGGCATGCACACACATATAGAGAATGTAAACAGTTTAGGAACAAATACGTTTAAAAAAAATCCTTTAGTCCAGGAACATTGCTTTTGATTTGGAAGGGTAGTTTAACTTATACCACACCTAAACCCATTTAAAAAATCTGGAAGAAAGAATCTAAGGACTATTTGACAGTCTTAAGAAAGGGCAGATGTTAGAAATTCAAGATGTGCCAGTTCAATGAATATTTCAGGATTTCTCTTTTTTGTTCAAAGTCTCAAAGTGACAGAAATGAAAGGGAGATTGACCTAACCTTACCAGATTTGCAACCCGGCTTTGACTCAGCACAATTGCTGATTGACATATATTTTTTTAGGAATACCATAAAAAAGTCATTAGGTATACTGAAGAAAAGACCATAAGACCAATAATCAAGAGAAAAATAGATAATAAAAACAGACTGATAAATGGAACTACTGGAATTGTTGAAAAGGACTTTAAATAAATTTAAATTATTTAAATAGTTTTAATGTTCAGTATAAAAAATGCTAATGGCATAAATACAAACAAAATTTCATAGAGAAATTGGAATCTATACAATTATTTTAGTTAAAGTATGCAGAGGAAAAGGTGATCATTTTCAAAGGAGGTCCAGAGTCAAAAAAAGCCTTCTAAAAGGAAATGGCATTTTAGTGAGATTGGAAGAGTGAGAAAACAAAAGTAGATGCCAGTAGGAGCAGAATTAGTAATGAAATTCAAGATTTTCCAGGCATGTAAAAGAAGTTTGGCACTGAGGTCCCAATGAAATATGTCCCCAAATGATCTCAGAGCCTTATTTTTATTGATGGAAATTAGGGGACTAGAAGGTGATCAAAACTAGTAGCAGGTATTTTCAAATTTTGTAAAAGGTTGATTTCAGACTCTATAAATTATAGATTAATAATAATAATTTTCAACAATATTTAAAATATCTGTTTATAGGCAATTGAAGTAATGGTTCAAAGCCAAAATAATTCAAGTCAAGCCAAATTTGGCCAAATTCTTTCTTTTTTTTTTCCGTTTGAATTATTTTTTTTTTCCCTTGACTCATTAAGTTCCAAGGTGAGGGCCATGCTACTGACATAATTGAATTTGATTCCTACAAAGCATTTGATAAAATAACTATACTATTTAAAATTGTAAACTCAATGACAGGATTTCAAAGAAAATAGAGAGTTAACTAGCAAATAAATACAAATAATTTTGATGGTTTTGTGTCAGTCTGAAAATTTTCCTTAGCCTTTCTCTGTTACCAGTTATATTGTTTTAAAGGATTAAATAAGGACCCACATATTTCAAAGAAGGCATAAATATAGCAGAGCAAAGAAGAGAGATTTTTAAAGTTTTATTTCAAAATAATCTCAATAGGCTTGAATAGATGTCTTAAATGAAAGAATAATATTCTACAATATAATAATAAGTGTAAAATAATGTTTCTAAAGTCTAATTAAAAATCCAATCAAGCAAAAACAGGTTAATGGAAATATAGCTTGTCCAATACTTCCTGTAATAATATGTACTCTTTTGGATTGACCAAATGTCAATGTCATTATAAATCCAAGTAGGAGGGGATACTTTATGAGATGAATATAATTTTTCTTCATATCAGAATACAACATTTTGAAAAATAATAGTGTGGTTAATTCTGAGCTTTCCGTACAAGAGGATTGGTAGTTAATTAGAAAATATTCAGAAGTATTTGACTGAATAATGAATGCAAGAAAACCACAATAGACAAAAGACAAATAGACAATAGACAAATTGACAAAAGAACTGATGATCAAAAGTAGAGTGGTATCAATTAAAAATACTTTGTCAATTATATTACAAAAGCATAATGAATGGTGTAAATTTTCCCTAATCAGGAGAAATAATCATTAAAATGTTTTTGTATTCTGGTTTTGCTGTGTCAACAGATTATTCTCTATCTATAAATCCACATACGTATATCTAAAGCAGGAGGAGAAGGAGAACAACAGAGGATGAGTTGATTGGATGGCATCATCAACTCAATGGACATGAATCTGAGTAAATTCCAGGAGATACTGAAGGACAGGGAAGCCTGGCATGCTGCATCCACGGGGTCGCAAGGACTTGGACACAACTGAGTGACTGAACAGCAGCAGCAATAATATCTAAAGAGCAAGAAGTCAGTACACAATTTTAAAGGTTATGACTCTAGGCATAAAATGTACATATCTCATAAGAGTATCTTCTTAGTGAGAACGATTTAAATATATCACTAGTAGAAGCAACACTAGAAGCATATCTCTATGCCAGTCTGTTTTACTTATTTCTTATTAGACTCTAAAAGAAGGAGAAGAAAATTTTAGTTTACTCTGGCTGAGAACAGATTCTATAATGAAACATGTGACTATCATATTCAATATTTGCGTTTTAAGAAGTATTAGAACTGCTAACTAAATTATTCCTTTTCTATTTTCACTATTGTGACTAAATCCAGACTAAACCATTCACATCATTTTGTTCTCCAAATTTTAATAAGCTGTGCACATTTGACCCAGCTGTTGGTAATACACTGTGTTGTATAGCTATAGAGTCAGAATTTCAGCCTTGATAAATACTTCAGGTAACTGATATCCTCAGTGTTGTGATTGGAGAGATGGAGTCTCAGCAATGTGAATTATCTTGCCCAGAATCCCATGGCCAATTGTCAGTGCAGCTAATGTTATAAAGCACAAGAGAGTCAAATTTAGTTTCTTCCCGTGTATTCTGCTTCCCTTGTTTTATATATGCCAATCTATTTTTCCAAGGAAACTCTAAGCTCTTCAAGGGTTATGCCAATCTTTTTTTCCAAGGAATCTCTAAGCTCTTCAAGGGTAGTATTAATAACAGTGTGTAAGAAAGTGCTGAGCCCGCAGTAGGCATAGAATGCATGTAGGTTTTTTTGGTGCTGAGTTGCAATCCAGCTAACTTTAAAAAACTAAGCCAAGAGGAAATTATATTCAGTTCCAGAGAAGACAGCATTATAAGCTATCTGAAAAAAAAGTCTTAGAGATTCCAATATATTTTATTATACCATGGCAGTGAATCAATAATAAGAAAATATATTTCTTCTTTAATGTAATGGCATATATTTAATTATTGGTTTTCTCGAGACAGAAAATGACTTTGAATTAGATTTTAAATATTTTCTCATAGACCAAGCTCTCATTTTATCCTAAAATTGCATATTTTATATATATGTATAAATATATGTGTGTGTGTGTTTAGTAACAGATAAATATAGTGCTAAACATGTGTGAATGTATATATGATTAATTATCCATGCATAGAGATGGATAGGTAAACCATGGATGAGATAATGAGTTAGAGAAAAAGAAAGAGAGAGGCAGAGAAAGAGAGACTTTGTTAGTAATTATATTTTTTTAGTTCTCTGCAGCAAAAAGATCTGGTCATTATCCGGGAAACTGGTCACGTTTTATTGCTACAAGAACCAGCACATTCCTGGGAAACCAAGAACTAAGCAGTTGAAAACACACTGTGCTGTTCATTGGGAGGGTGCTAAGTGTAGAAAAGCCCCCACATGAAATTTCAAAAAGTTCCCCTTTCACACGTTAAAATGAATTACTCTTCATTTAATAGTTTGTTTTAAATGGAATTTAATGTGTTGGATTAAATTATTACCAACATTTCAAATGGAAAGGGAAGTGATGATGTTTTTGGCTTTTTTTTTTTTAGTGTGGTCATTACACACATTTATTTTCCAACTTCTAACTTGTTTTATATAAATTTATCTAATTTTATTTATGTCATTATTTCTGGGAAAGCATATCATTATAAAATGAAAGTTCAGTAATCTTGTATGTGTGTTTTGTATCTCATATTGTTATTATCATCATCATCATCTAAGGAGGATCTATTATAGGAAATGTCTTTTGGATGATTCTTAGAGATGCTTCTAAGAGATTGACATGAGGAGGAAGAGGGAGGTCCACAAATCCTGCTGTCATCCTGCTGAGAGTAGGTAGCATGAGTGATGGGCCTGGTCAAGCCGGACAAGATCAATGAGTGGGAAATAATACACAGATGGAGTTAAAACCCACAGCATATGTTTTGAAGCTGCTTTAATTCAGAATGAAAGGTGGAAGTGAAGTGGATCTCAGATAAGACAGAAGTTAGGAATGAACCGACAGGAGCTTTTAAGGCCTTGACAACTCGGAAGAGAAAGAAAATCACAGAGCTAAAGCCAGAGCATGAGAAGCAAACAGACTGTTGGTCTGAATTTTTGATGTAAATGCAAAACATCACCTTTTTTTGCAAGTAAGAATCACTAATCTTTAGTTCTTATTATGGGATATAACAACTTAGTATAAATGAGTGTGAAAAGCTTACTAGTGTCTCCTTAGTTAAGTAGAAAAATTATTTTCCAATAAGTCCTGTCTTCCTAAGAAAAGAGCTGTGTGTCTATCACAGCAGTACTTTTTAAAAAAATAGTAAGTAAATAACACCAAAATCTCAGGAGAGCTACTCAGAATGATTGAACTTAATCCCATGCCTGTCCCTCAAACATTCAGTCAGTTCTGTATCTTAAAGGGTATCCAGTTGTTATTATTGAAATTTATTCTTTTTCACTATTCTCTCTAGTCATAAGGTTTTATGTTTTATATAATATTTTATTGCAGCACTAAACTTGCTCGTTAAAATACTTTGAGAGTATGTGATGTGATATTAATAATTGATTTTTTTAAAATTGATTTTAGCCTTCTACTGTTAATTAAAAACCTTTCTCAGGTTAAGATGATCTATAACAAAATACAAATTCTACTCTGATACTGAAGTTGTTAGTGAAAATAACTTAGGAAAGACTGATAGCTATTGGTTTGTTAATAAGAAAAAAATATCCAGGGCCAAATTTGGGACTAAATCTGCTTCAATTAAGAACTGTGTTTATGAAGGGTTAATAAGAGAGCTTGCATACTTACAAAAATTACTAACAAAGTAACACCAAGTATTGAATAGACAAATTTAAATTTTATTTTTCATAGTACATAATGGGTTGACAAAAAGCTCTTTCTATGGCTCTAAAAGTTGAATTAAAAAGTATATTGATTCCAGAGGGAGAAAAATGAAAAGAAAAATAACGTGGTTATCTTCCATTACATTTCTAAGTGCTCAAATTCTTATTTAGAGTTGAACTTATTTTCTTGCAGAAATTGGACTAGAAACGGAACAACTCATAATTTCCATTTTCTAATATCAGAAATGGCCTAAAAAAGTCTCAATGCTTTTCATTTTGAAGGCAGAGCAGCAATGGGTCAAACTATAATAAAACTTTTAAATTCTCTTTAAAAAAATATTCTCCCATAAAAGTGTCTGCTTTGAATGCTATAGTATGAAAATAGTACTACAATGTCCTCTGGTCACATAAAATAATTTTTTATAATGTGTAGTTTAATTGATCATCTGACAAAATGTTTACTACTATGGAATCGTATAATCTATTTTAATATATTTGTTATCCCACTCAATGGCCATGAATCTGAGCAAACTCTGGAACATAGTAAGGACAGGGGAGCCTGGAGTTCTTCAGTCCAGGGTGGGTCATAGAGAGTCAGACACGACTTAGTGACTGAACAGCTTATATTTGATATTACTCATTTCTGATACAGAATTAGGATTAGTGGCTATTCTCAACTTAGTGAACAATAGGATATGATTCAGTACATATTTATTTTCCTTTTTTTTATTTTTTGAGTTGCTTGAGTGTGTCATAAATTTCTTGAACCATACGAGTTCTCATCTCTCATGTCCACTCTATAGTAAATATGTGCATAATGTCCTTAGCCATCTGCTTATCTCCATATTCCTTTTTTTTTTTTTTTGCCACATTCTTTTGTCAAATTTAACAAAAAGAAATTTTTGATGGAATGTTATCTGTGCTTTAACTTGGTTATTTAGGGAAGATAACATTTCAAAACTTATCTCTGATTCAAATAAAAAGTCTATAGTAAGTTGAAATCTTGAAACTATCAACAGAGACCTGGGTGAAATGAACTCTAGATCAGTGTAAAAAAGGCTTAATTTTCTAAACTGGTATAAATGATAGATGAGATACTTGCCTTGACAGAACTTATGATTTATATGTTGAAAAACATTATAAATATACTTAAGGTTAATAAATTATGCTAAAGTGACTTAAGTAAATACTAGAAAATATGCACTGTTAGTAAGTTATTTTCTTTAACTGCATAAAGCTGTCTGTTATCCATTGAAGAACTTTTCAAGTTGAAATGAACTACCACAACTTAGGAACCTTAAGAAGGAAGACTGTAGGAAGGATAGCTCAGCAAAGAAAGCCTTTTACTGATTTATCAAAACGGAAATTTTCTTTAGTTCCTTTTTTATTCTATTTTTTTAAATTTATTTATTTTAATTGGAGGCTAGTTACTTACAATATTGTAGTAAAAAATATCAAAAAGGAAAAATGTCAAAGGGTTGATTAGGAATTTAAATATTATTAATGAATTTAAAAGCATAGAGGGTTGAACAAAGTATGAGGATACTAGATAATCCATTTGGTGGTCGAATGTGTCCCAGAGAAATGTTAAAAGATGGGATTTGTAAGGATGAGTAAAATTTAGCTAGGTTAATACAGAAGTAAGTAGTAAGTCTTCAGAACAACAGAACTACAAATCAAAATGCTAGAAATGTGAGAGGATTTAGCTGAAACTCAGCCACATATCCTATACAGAGCAAACCAATTTCTCTGAGGAACTACCATTTGTGTTATGGGTTGGAGTTGTTTTTTTGTTTGTTTGTTTGTTTGTTTTTTTCCATTACAAGAGCATTAAGGCATCCTAATCCCTTCCTGTTCAATTCATGGTATATCTTTTTTTTTTTTTTTTTTTTTAACCCAGTTTCTTGTTAATACTTTAAATTCCTCATACCATAATTTTTCTATTGTATTCACATGGAAAAATCCATCTGGGATCAGTTCAAATATTTGCCTTTTTTTCATTTATCCCTCTAATTGCTAAGAACAACAGTAAACACTGTAGTTCTGCTCCTCAGTGACACTATGAATGCTTATTCTTCAGCCTTTTGTCTTTCCTTCAATATATCCATAGTCAACTCATTCTGCTTCCTGGGGAGTGGATTTTTAAAGCCCTTCTACTTTATTTTTAGACTTCCTAGGAAGCATCCCACCACTTCCAATTTTAACCTCCTTTTCAACTTCACTGAGGAAATAGAAATTATTAGACATTAATGGCCTGAGATTTCCACTTTTAAACCACCATATCTTTTTTAGTCTACACAAGTAATTTACTGATTTGTACACACTCCACAATGGGAATGAGTTCATCTTTGTCAAGAACAATTTCCGACCTATGATTGCTATCATTTTCACACACACACACACACAAAAATACTATCTCAAACAGAATCAATGATTTTTCTATTATTTCTACTCTATACCATCTATAACCTCTTTCTATCTACCACTTTCTTTCATGCAGCATTTAAATATGTTCAAGTTTATCTTTCAAGGAATGAACTCAGGAAAAAATCTTTCTGGAACCATGAATTCCTTAAGATCCATACTTTCCTTGAGCTATGTCTCTTACTGCCCCTCCACCTCATAAGTGAAACCAACACATCAAATCTGGTTTCAATCACCTTAATTTCTCCAATAACCATTAGAAAAAAATAACACAGCAAAATTATTTTGCTGTTAATTGCATTGAATACTTTATGATCGTCACTACCTTTTTGTGTCTCATCAGAAAACGTTGACTACTGTCTCTTCTTGAAATATCATCCTCCTTTAGCTTCCACTACCTTGTACTCTTCATGTTTGCTTTTCTATTCACATGCACAACTTAATCTTCTTTTATTTTTTTTTCTTATTTGTCATTTATTTTAAGATTGATGCTGATCCTGGGTCCTCTTTATATACCTTTACTGAGTAATGTCATCAATTCCACAGATTTGTTCTTCATTTTTAAAATGTTTAATTACTTAATTGGAGTGTCATTGTGTTACAATGTTGTGTTAGTTACTGCTGTACCACAATTTGAATCAGTTATATGTGTAAATATGTCCCCCCCTTAGGCCTCCCTCCTACCCTCCCCATCCCACCCCATTAGGTGTTCATGGAACACAGAGGCGAGCACTTTCCACAAGCTATCTATTTTACATAAGATCGTGTACAAATGTCAGTGCTACTCTCTCAGTTCATCCATCCTCTCTTTTTCCCACTGTGCTCACAAGTCCATTCCCTACATCTGTTTCTCTATTCTTGCCCTGCCAATGGGTTCATTGGTAAAATTTTTCTAGATTCCATGTATATGCATTAATATACAGTATCTTTCTCTTTCTGATTTAATTTCACTCTTTTTGACAGACTCTATGTCCATCCACATCACTACAAATGACCTAATTTTGTTTCTTTCTCATTTTCCATTTTTAAAACACATTTTCATAATTTAATTTGCAATGATTTTTGTAAGTAAATTTAATCATGTTTTATGTTTGTAAATGTTCCCAGTACCTATGATAAATAAATATTTAGGGCAGAGAATATGCTATAAAGATGTTTAGAATCTGTAAACAAATTAATATATACACAGAATCAGCATTATTTCAGTTTTTCTATGTCTTGAAGAAAAAAAAGAAAATATAAAAGTTAAATAAAACTAAAACTTTCCACACCCCCCCCTCACATTTCCTACATCATCATCATAGCTACATCTTCAGGCTGCTAACAAATATCAAAGAGTTGGACACAACTGAAGTGACTGAGCATGCACACATGCACGTCAAAGATGGTTCCCATATCTGTTAGCATCATGATAAAGGTGAAAGAATCTGGAGCCAAAAACTAGGTGTGTGACCTTGGTTAAGGTATCTAAACTTGCTGAATTTCTCTCTAGAAGGATAGGACTACATGGACCCTAGGGTAGTTTCAAGTTGAAAATATTTTCATAGTCTGTTCCTTACCACTTTCACAGTTCTCTCCTATGCCTATTGTTTATGATTCTTCATACTTACATCCACACTGCAGGGGTGCTGAAGAGCTGCTAAGACCTTGCAAAGCAACAAGTGAATGCAGGTCTCAGAGTCCATTAACCTCAGCTAAGGAGGTTTATTCTCAGATGCAAGGTTGTGTCCAGACACTTCATTATCTCCTTTTTTTACTGTCAGCTGCCAGGATGCTTTTGTAGTCATTTGCATAATTTAAACTGCTGTCACTGACAATCTAAATGTTGCTTTACTCCATCACTTGACTCTAATATCTAAGCAGCCAAACCTTTTAAGATTAGGCTCAAATTAACCATACTCTAATTCTATCAAAAGTATGCTAATTTGCAGTGTTGACTTTGAACTCATTATTTTTGAGAAAACTAAAAGAAGGAAGAAAGCCTAACTACCTGATCACAAACGCCCCTGGCATATCTTGAAATACATAGGTAATGTTGCTTTGATGATTACATTTATTCCTTAGGATCTTCATCTCGGCCTTAGATATAACAATAATTTAAGGTGTCATGTTTCTAGTTTGCTTTGGGTCATCTTGAAATTATACTTTAAAATAATCTTTAAGATGCAAGCATATTAGGAAGAAGCACATATCAAAGGTACATCTTGTGCTATGCACTAAAGTAATTTACCTGAATGCAGGCCACTTTGCCCCCAAAGGCTGGATAAATCACCTGCAGTCTATTTGAATTCTTTTTCTTCTCAATCTCACTTCTTTTCTTTCTATAGCCTGACTTCATCTCTGGAATCCATTAAGAATTTTATATCCCATTTACCAGTACCTGCTTCTTTTCACATAATCTAAATTAACCCAACTCCACTTGACAATAGAGCTTCTAAGAAAAAGCTCGTTTCATCATTATAAAGCTGACCCAAAGGAATGGAAAAAGAAGCTTTTATATAATAAAACACTGAGCTCTTGCAATCACAACTTTTATTAACTGGCATACCCTAAGAGTCTAAGCAAACACATTTGAGAAATTGATTTCCTTGGGTAATATTTCTGGATGTCCTAAGTAATATCCTTTGATGAACAGTTAAGTTGAAAAAAGACAGAAATAAACTTTTAATGTGTTGCTGCTCCCATCATCTTTTTTGCTTTTAAAAAGTTATACAGAGGAGTCAAGAAGATAACTTTGCTATAAATTCAAAATTTATAAAAAATTCTTTGCAAGTTGGGTTACCTATATGTGCATGTATGTCTATTAAGTTGCTTTAGTCATGTCTGACTCTTTGCAACCCCATGGACTGTAGACCATCAGACTCCTCTGTCAATGGGATTGTCCCAGCAAGAATACTGGAGTGAGTTGCCATTTTCTACCCTAGTAGATCTTCCCAATCCGGGGATTGAACCTAGGTCTCCTGTGTCTCCTGCATTGCAGGTAGATTCTTTACCAGTGAGCCACAGGAGAAGCCCCTGAAGGTGTGTGAGTGTGTGAGGTTTCCTTAGTTTGCTTTTCCCTGTAAAATTTTTTTTGTTCCAATAAAAATGTAGACTACAAGACCCTTATGGATTTCTCTTTATCTTGGGCTTATCTATACAGTAAGAGTCATAATGCATGTGTGCTATGTTGTGTCTGACTCTGTGAGACCCTATGGACTGTAGCCTACCAGGCTTCTCTGTCTGTGGGATTCTCCAGGCAAGAATACCAGATTGGACTGCCATGCCATCCTAAAGGGGATCTTCCCAACCCAGGGACTGAACCCATGCCTTTTACGTCTCCTGCATAGTATGGCACCCTAATGGGCTTCCCCAGTGGCTCAGCCTTAAAGAACTGGCCTCCAGTGCAAGAGATGCAGGTTGGATCCCTAGGTCGGGGAGATTCCCTGGAGAAGGAAATAGTAATCCACTCCAGTATTCTTGCCTGGGAAATTCCAGGGACAGAGAAGCCTTGTGGACTGTGGTCCATGAGTCACAAAGAGTCAGACGTGGCTGAAGCAACTCAGCATACAGCATAGATGGCATCTTAATTTGCTCTTTATTTTGGCACTTGAGAGAATAAATGTAGCTTTTCTAGTTTCTCATATTCTTGACTTTTTTCTGACAGTTTGTTTAGGGACTGAGAAAATGAAAGAGCTTTGTAATTTTTTCTTTAGTATATAAATATTTCCTTACATTTTACAATTTACAAAACAATCTTAGATACCTTATTCTTATCATGTGATCAGGGAATCTTGACATTTTGGAATTTGTAAAAAATAAAAATCTAGACACTCTGAGTACTCATGTATATGTGCAAATACAATCATACAAGAATTTGTAATAAATTTCATTAGATAAGAAAAGATTAATTTATCATTTGAAGAAAAGAGTAAAACTAAATTAATATGTTATCAAATCTCATACATTTTTGTATTTAGGAAACAATAACTCAATTTATCAGAAAATTAAATAGACATATATTAAGACTATATTTAAATTCTGTCTTTATGTTTGTTATTTCTTAACCTACTTTGGTTAAAGAGTAAAGAACAAGCTTGAGGAGGGCCTTGTAGATGAAATGTACAAAAAATACACTAGTCTCATCACTCGTATAGCTTCAAATGCCTGTCATTTCCATCTATCTTTCAAAGATAAAGTAGAAGTAGTTTAATTTACACAAATGTAAAATTTAGTTTTGAGTAACTGAGTAATTAAAATTAAAAATAACCTTTAAAAACTGTGAAACAATATACTGTATCAGGTCAGTCCGACTCTTTGTGACCCCATGGACTGCAGCACGCCAGGCCACCCTGTCCATCACCAACTCCCGGAGTTAACTCAAACTCATGTCCATTGAATCGGTGATGCCATCCAACCACCTCATCCTCTGTCGTCCCCTTCTCCTCCTGCCCTCAATCTTCCCCAGCATTAGGGTCTTTTCCAATGAGTCAGCTCTTCCCATTAGGTGGCCATAGTATTGCAGTTTCAGCTTCAGGATCAGTCCTTTCAATGAATATTCAGGACTGATTTCCTTTAGAAGGGACTGGTTGGATCTCCTTGTTGTCCAAGGGACTCTTAAGAGCCTTGTCCAACACCACAGTTCAAAAGCATCAATTCTTCCGAGCTCAGCTTTCTTTAAAGTCCAACTCTCAGATCCATACATGGCTACTGGAAAAACCTTAGCTTTGACTAGATGGACCT
Organism: Dama dama; assembly: GCF_033118175.1. Lineage (NCBI taxonomy): Eukaryota > Metazoa > Chordata > Mammalia > Artiodactyla > Cervidae > Dama > Dama dama. Next base: position 61,970,273 of record NC_083710.1, on the reverse strand, counting down.
TTGTTGGCAAAGTAATGTCTCTGCTTTTTAATAAGCTGTCTATTGGTCATAACTTTTCTTGCAAGGAGCAAGCATTTTTTAATTTCATGGCTGCAGTCACCATTTGCAGTGATTTTTGGAGCCCCCCAAAATAAAGTCTGTCACTGTTTACACTGTTTCCCCATCTATTTAACATGAAGTGCTGGGACCAGATGCCATGATCTTAGTTTTCTGAATGTTGAGTTTTAAGCCAGCTTTTTCACTCTCCTCTTTCACTTTCATCAAGAAGCTCTTTAGTCCCTCTTCACTTTCTGCCATAAGGTGTCATCTGCATATCTGAGTTTATTGATATTTTCCTGGCAATCTTGATTCCAGCTTGTGCTTCATCCAGCCCAGCGTTTCTCATGATGTACTCTGTATATACATTAAATAAGCAGGGTGACAATATACAGCCTTGACGTGCTCCTTTCCTTATTTGGAAGCAGTCTGTTGTTCCATGTCCAGTTCTTACTTTTGCTTCTTGACCTGCATACAGATTTATCTGTACACCTGTAACTAATATAATAATGTACATCAACTTCAGCTATGTTGTTGTTTAGTTGCTAAGTGATGTTGAACTCTTTTGCAAACCCATGGACTGCAGCATGCCAGACTCCTTTGTCCATGGGATCTCCCAGGCAAGAATATTAGAGAGGATTGCCATTTCTTTCTCCCGGGTATCTTCCTGACCCAGGGACTGAACCCATGTATCCTGCATTGGCAGGTAGGTTCTTTACCACTGAGCCACTAGGGCAGACCCAACTACAATTATAAAAATACATAAATAAATTATAGAGACGTATATTTATTTTAAATTTGTTAAATTTTATAGTTTGGAATACTATGTTGTTACAAGAAAGCTGAATTTTTGGTTTCAATTAACTTTTTCTTTGCAAGTATGTAGTGCAAAACTTGTGGGTATCAACAGAGTAATTTTCAAGAATCCAGAAAATTCAGTAATAATATATTACCTTAATGAAGATGCTGATAAGAATTAGATTTTCACATTATTATTATTAGTTCTATTTATAGATGACCTTTTCTGAAATGGTTTTAAAACTGTGAAAAAATCATCAAACATTAAAAATAAGAAAAGCAATAAGTGGATAGAGTGACATAATTTGGGCTAAATTTCCTATTTCTATTAACTTCTAAGACCTCATAAATAAGTGCAAATTATTTAGGATTTGGAGCATCATATGAAATATATGTTGCATTGAGGGTATATATAATTCTGAACTAATGTTAACCAATTATGTTATGTGGAACTGATTTTGGGGGGGGTAGGTAATTGTAAACACTGAAAACAGTGTTTGATTAGAGTTTACTGCTAGGTCCATAGCTTTTCTATACATTTGTAATAAATGCTAGGCTCAGAACAAATTTTGTCACAATTGGTATATTCACTGAACATTTATTAGCATGCAAATAAAAACATTACACTACCTAGTCTATAGGCTTGAGTCACTTCTATGTCTCTTTTCATATCTACCTTTCCTGGAAATTTTAACGAAGGCCACAGTACACAATAGACCAGACTTTGGATTGTGTAACCACTATAGCCAGTATCAGAGAACCAAAAGCTCCAAGGTCTTAGTGGTTATAGAACTGTCAGAAGTTTAGCTTGGGGACTTATCCCTCGGGGTGACGTGGGTGGAGAATATTTAAAATAGATTAGCCAATCCATATCTTTAAATAATTTTATTGTTCCAATGGGCTTTCCAGGTGATGCTAGTGTCAAAGAAACTACTGCCAATGCAGGAGACGTAAGAGACATGGGTTCGATCCCTGGGTTGGGAAGATCCCCTGGAGGAGGGCTTGGCAACCCACTCCAGTATTCTTGCCTGAAAAATCCTATGGATAGAGGGGCCTGGCAGGCTATGGACCATAGGGTCACAAAGAATCTGACTTGTCTGAAGTGACGTAGCATGCACAGAATGTTCCAATAATATTTATAATAGTCATCATAATAAAGGCTGCTATTTCCTTCTATAAAAACATTTTCGACATGTTTGACTAGTAAATAAATGTTGTTAGAGTTACCAGTTACAAAGCCTTTTATAGTGACCGTCCATGGAATGTGCACATTTAAATATAATGCCAGCAGTCCCCCATTGATTATGCATCCTTGCTTAGACTGTCATCAGCATCTGGGTTATAGTTTAACTTGCAAAGCACATAAACATCATTCATTCTGGAATATTTTAAAGTAAATTGATATTCAAAGAACTAGAAGATAAAGACAATGTGACAAATTATGATCCTAAGGAAAACAAGATGATAACTTGGGAACAAGGATTGTCTTTTTCTCATACATGTCTTTATAAGTATTAGAAATATCTTCTTTTGGAATTTGAATATGGTTATTTATTTATCTTTTCCCTAATCACTTGTTTTCTTATATGACAACAATAACAAAAAGATGTCACATTAAATTCTATGACACTTGGAGCTATGTATAAAAATTTGCTATTATGCCGTCATGCACTTATGTAGATAGAGCAATTGTCCATGTTCTACCATTGTTCCTCATTCAATAAAAATTTGGTGCAAATAGAAAATAAATAAAAGCTATATAACTAAATAATAAAGTTTTTATTTTATGGGAATGATATAAGTAGATGTATGAAAGATTCACTGATTGGATAACTATTAGAAATTTGATCTGTTTCATATTATTCAACATCAACCTACTGTTTGCAAAGCACTGTGATAAATGAGTTGGCATACAAAATAATAGAAAGAGCCAAACTAGTTTCATTAGTCATTTAAAAGAAGCCTTCTTAAGATATTCAGGTTCCTAGATCTTGCTGACCACAGGTCAGCAAACATTTTCTGTAAAGTGCCAGATAATGGAAGTCTTCTACACTGTGGGCCACATGATTTTTGCAAATTCTTCATGTTGCCACTGTGACAGAAAGCAACCATAAACAACAGGGAAGATAGATGTGGCTGTGTTTCAATAAAACTTATCTGCAAAAACAGGGTGCGGTCTGGATTTAGTTGGAAAGCTATAGTTTGCCAACCCTATTCTAGACCAATTGAATCAATCCAAGGGGCCCTTTGAATAAAGAATTTTTAATAAGCTACACAGGTGTCTCTCATGATTGGACATATTTGGAGAACATCAGGATAAAATATGCACATTGAATATGGCATGTGCCTTAAAGTTGGCCTCAGTTTTGGCAAAGGACTTAAACAGTATGAAGATGTTATGCAACATGAAGATGCTGTTTGTGAAACCGCCAGTTAGAGAGGCTACAAAGGGACTAAGAAGAATAGGTAAGAGAGTTCTGTACTGTCTCTGGACATGCACATTTTTAGGTCTTAATTCATTTGGGTGGACTACAAAGCATTTAAGCTCATTAAAAAGGCCATTACAGAGAGAAAGGAGTTCCACAAACACCATATATTTTACTTAAAGTAGTGCGTTCCTTTGGCAGTATTAAGCACTATAATCAGGCGTGAAGGTCACTCTAGATTTCTGGTTTCCCTTAAAAATCTGAAATATTTACCACGTTCTAGATTGCATTTTCAAAAGGCAAAACTTATCTGGAGTTGAATATTGCATTCCGCTTAAGTGGGGTCATGTTTTATTTGATTCAAGTAATCCCCACTTGGCATATATAACTTTTTTGGGTTACCTAAATGTCCTGGTAGGTATTTAATCTTAGACACTTTCTTTCTAATCATTGCATACACATTTCAGTCATCAGGAAGAGAAGAGAGAATTCAAGAGGGGTTTCTTTAGAAGACATGCAAATTGCCTGCTAATAGGTGGAAAGATTTAAAGGTTACCAACTGTATAACCCATTTCCAGAAAGCACCTATTTATCAATTTAAATTGGTTATATATCAGCATAATTTAATCACTTTAATGTATGCACACTTGGTATTAAATTTTCCTACTATACATATTCCAGAGTAACTTGATAAAGACTAAAATAAAACAAAACTGAACCAGCACTGTCCCAGGGCAGGTTAAACAAACTCTGCATTAACCTTACAGATATATGGAAATCCCTATGTCCTTTAAATGCACTATGTTTTTCTATGAAACTAATAAAAAGATTAACTTTGAAGATATTTGAAGCATATTGTATAATGTTATATTTTTAAGGTAAAATGAGGTGATGAAGCTTTGGGATCCAAGGCCATGAAACACAAACCTCAAAAATATGAAGTAATGAATTTTAGAGATAATAAACAAATTCAAAATGTCAATGCATGAAAATATATATTTTTCTATATTTGACTTGATGATCTCAGAGTTTCCCCACTTTTGAATTGTGATACTTTAAGTTCTGCTATTTAGTCTTATTGGGAATTTCTTTTACTTCTTCATGCCTGTCCAGTTCAATAATTAATAACACCATTTTTATATGAAAGCGATGTTTGAGAAAATATTAGTACTTATTCTGTTAACATCGTCCCCAAACATCAGAAAAATATCTGTAAATAGACTTTCCCCTAAGATATAGCCTAAATTATAGTCTCTTTTTGATAAAGGTCAGTGCTGTGGCATTTTTGCAGGGGCGGGGGGTGGATAATCTAAATTGCTCAACACAAGTTCAGAGGCAATACATATCTATCCGTATTAATACTTCGTCCAGAATTGGGGTCCTCTTCAGCACATCTTCAAAAATAGAGTTAAATCTGTTGAACAAATCTATATCTATGGCTTGGTGTTAAGTAGAAACAAAGTGGGAAGTTGCTTATGTGGTTTAATTTGTCTTATGCTATTCATGATGGTTTCCAGTATTAAATTAATAGTCTAACATTAGACATTTGTTTATTCAAGGTTTATTTGTTTATTCAAACCACTGACTTCCCTGGAGGCTCAGATGGTAAAGCGTCTGCCTACAATGCAGGAGACCCGGGTTCAATACCTGGATCGGGAAAATCCTCTGGAGAAGGAAATGGCAACCCACTCCAGTACTCTTGCCTGGAAAATCCCATGGACGAAGTAGCCTAGTAGGCTACAGTCCATGGAGACGCAGGGTCGGACACGACTGAGTGACTTCACTTTCACTTTCTTCAAGATTAAGATATTACTGCCATTTAAAGTTTCCTATTTATGTACAACCATACTTCAAAGAGCAGTTATTGTGATCTCTTTCAACTATTAAAAATTTAGTGAGCCTGATGTAACTTCTCACAAATTTTGCCAACTACCTAAACTCAGTATTTTATACTACATTTCAGTGGGAGAAAAAATGGGCTAGAGTTGGAAAGTTTATATTTTCTTTGCAGGCACAAATGAGTAAAGTACAGCAATGAAAAGATAAAGGAAACCTGGAGTTAAGATGAGTAAATTGGACTTTACTAAATTGAACGTGAAATAATAAGGTTCAAGCGACTGAAACTGCATGTGGTGACTCAAAAGCCTGAACAAAGGAAATTTTTTTCTTTCTCCCTTTCCTTCCTTATCTCTTGCTCTTCTTTGCCTCTTCTCAAACCACATGCCTTACAAAGATATATCCTCTAAACCCTTGCTTTTCTCTTAACTCTTCTAGCTCTTAGAGCTTACACTAGACAATCTTTCACCCATCATTTACTTTCCTTTTGTAGTTATTGTAGTCCCATGAATTCTGTTTGATATTTTAATCTTCCGAGACAGAGAAAGGTCTTAACTTTATGCTTATTCCCTTTAAGATTACATGTTAATTTTCTCAATAAAAGAATATAGTTAGATAAAACTTCAAGCAACAAGAACTACAAATGTGAAAAGGTTAACCATGCCTTTCCAACATTCACTTAAAAACACCAGAGTTGAGGGGTTTACCTGGTCCAGTGGCTAATATTCCAAGCTCCCAATGAAAGGGGCCTGGATTCTATCCCTGGTCAGGGAACTAGATTCCACATGCCTTAACTAAAGATCCTGTGTGCCCCAAGGCCTTGAATAGCCAAATGAAAATAAATAATTAAAAAAAGACAAAAACAAAAACGCACATCAGAGCTTAAAGTTAAGGAATAAATCATTCAATGAGAAAAACTAAAATTTACATAGAACTTACCATGTCCGAAGTACTATTCTAAGTGAGTAATAATCTCATTTACATTTTGAAGGGTTCTATATAATAGGTACAATTATCATCATCTTTTATAGATGGAAAAATGAGACACAGAGTGTTGAGGGAATTTATGTAATTCCCACAACTGGGCTTGAATGCATGCAGTCTGGTTCAAGTGTCTTTACTACTCAGGATGACACAGTGATGCCTCATGGGAAGGAAAACATGTTAAATATAGGCCAGTGAAGAACATACTCATTCAACTTTGAAAATCCTTATAGCCAAAGGAATCAGAACATATAAGCAGGCCTGCACTTCACATTTCTGGAGCCCAGGAAATAATACAAATGCAGACCAATATACTACCATTTCAGGATTCAATTGTTATAAATCAAGTTCACAAAATACTACTGGTTTCACCTTAACAAATCTTAACAAATATATATTTCAATGACATGAAAGGCCAGGTTCCCAGAATTAAAGTCTCATGTTTCCATTTTGTGGCCTGGGAAGGGCCACCCCAAAGTTCCCAGCCCCTGAGACTCACCCTAAAGCTCCCAGCCTGAGATCTAAGACTCAAGCCTTCTTCATAACTCTAACTCATGGATCTTTCTAACAGTACAGCAAGCATCTTTTAAGCATAAGTGATGCTTATACATAGGTGAACCTTATACATAATAGCTCTGTTCATTACCTGCAAAGAGTTCTCCCTGACTAACATTTAGTACTAGAATTTTATATGTCTGAGATAGTATCTGATACTAGGAACATGGAGGTAGGAAAGAGAGACACCTATATGTCCTAAAGTTGGCTTGGGGTGACTGGCCAGGAAATTGCAGACCGGGAGTGTGTTCTATGAGCAAAATCAATAGCTCCAGGAGTACCTTCTCATGGATCATCCCTACTTCTGATCCATTGAAGATATATATAGTTCTCTCATTTGATTCTAAGAGTAGTACTGTACAAATAGTTTGAAAAAATTATATAAACAGTGACCAATGAAACTAAAGAACATCACTTAAAATAGTATTAAGGAACTTCCCTGGTGGTTAGGAGTCTGCCTTTCAATATAAGGGATGTGGGTTTGATCCCTGGTCAGGGAACTAAGATGCCACACGTCTTGGGGCAACTAAGCCTGAGCGACACAACTACTGAGACTGCATGTTGCAACTACTGAGCCTGTGTGCCACAACAAAGACCCAGCATAGCCAAAAAATATATAAATGCTATATTTATAAAATATATATTTATATTTATAAACTGTGAAACATGCCATGTAGGACCACCCAAGCTGGATGAGCCATAGTGGAGATTTCTGACAAAACAAGATCCACTGAAGAAGAGAATGACAAATCACTTCAGTAGTCTTGCCTTGAGAACCCCATGAACAGTATGAAAAGGCAAAAAGACAGGACACTGAAAGATGAACTACCCATGTCGGTAGGTGCCCAATGTGCTACTAGAGATCAGTGGAGAAAACTCCAGAAAGAATGAACAGACAGAATCAAGGAAAAACAACACCAGTTTTTTATATGATGGGTGATGGAAGCAAAGTCTGATGCTGTAAAGAGCAACATTGCATAGGAACCTGGAATGTTAGGTCCATGAATCAAGGCAAGTTGGAAGTGGTCAAATGGGAGATGGCAAGAGTGAATGTCAACACTTTAGATATCAGCAAACTAAAATGGACTGGAATGGGTGAATTTAACTCAGATGACCATTACATCTACTACTGTGGGCAACAATCCCTTAGAAGAAATGGAGTAGCCATCACAGTCAAAAAAAAGAGTACAAAATGCAGTGCTTGGATGCAATGTCAAAAACGACAGAATGATCTCTGTTTATTTCCAAGACAAACCATTCAATATCATGGTAATCCAAGTCTATGTCCCAACCAGTAATGTGGAAGAAGCTGAAGTTGAACAGTTCTATAAAGACCTACAAGACCTTTCAGAACTAACACCCCAAAAAGATGTCTTTTTCATTATAAGGGACTGGAATGCAAAAGTAGGAAGTCAAGAAACACCTGAAATAACAGGCAAATTTGGCCTTGGAGTACAGAATGCAGCAGGGCAAAGGCTAATAAAGTTTTGCCAAGAGAAGCACTGGTCATAGCAAATACCCTCTTCCAACAACACAAGAGAAGACTCTACACGTGGACATCACTGGATGATCAATACTGAAATCAGATTGATTATATTCTTTGCAGCCGAAGATGGATAAGCTCTATACAATCAGCAAAAACAAGACTGGGAACCGACTGTGGCTCAGATCATGAATTCCTTATTGCCAAATTCAGACGTAAATTGAAAAAAGTAGGGAAAACCACTAGACCATTCAGGTATGACCTAAATCAAATCCCTTATGACTATACAGTGGAAGTGAGAAATAGACTCAAGGGATTAGATCTGATAGACAGGGTGCCTGAAGAACTATGGACGGAGGCTCATGACATTGTATAGGAGAGAAGGATCCAGACCAGCCCCAAGAAAAAGAAATGACAAGGCAAAATGGTTGTCTGAAGAGGCCTTACAGATAGCTGAGAAAAGAAGAGAAGTGAAAGGCAAAGGAGAAAAGGAAAGATATTCCCATTTGAATGCAGAGTTCCAAAGAATAACAAGGAGAGATAAGAAAGCCTTCCTCAGTGGTTAATGCAAAAAATAGAGGAAAACAATAAAATAGGAAAGGCTAGAGATCTCTTCAAGAAAATTAGAGATACCAAGGGAACATTTCATGCAAAGATGGGCATAATAAAGGACAGAAATGGGATGGACCTAATAGAAGCAGACGATATTAACAAGAGGTGGCAAGAATACACAGAAGAACTATACAAAAAAGATCTTCACTACCCAGATAATCACGATGGTGTGATCACTCACCTAAAGCCAGTTAACCTGGAATGTGAAGTCAAGTGGGCCTTAGGAAGCATCACTATGAACAAAGCTAGTGGAGGTGAAGGAATTCCAGTTGAGCTACTTCAAATCCTAAAGGATGATGCTGTGAAAGGGCTGCACTCAATATGCCAGCAAATTTGGAAAACTCAGCAGTGGCCACAGGACTGGAAAAGGTCAGTTTTCATTCCAATCCCTAAGAAAGGCAATGCCAAAGAATGTTGAAACCACCACACAATTGCACTCATCTCACACGCTAGTAAAGTAATGCTCAAAATTCTCTAAGCCAGGCTTCAACACTACATAAACCGCAAACTTCCAGATGTTCAAGCTGGATTTAGAAATGGCAGAGGAACCAGAGGTCAAATTGCCAACATCCATTGGATCATTGAGGAAGCAAGAGAGTCCTAGAAAAGCATATATTTCTGCTTTATTGATTACGCCAAAGCCTTTGACTGTGTGGATCACAAAAAAATGTGGAAAATTCTTCAAGAGATGGGAATACCAGACCACCTGACCTGCCTCTTGAGAAATCTGCATGCAGGTCAGGAAGCAACAGTTAGAACTGGATGTGGAGCAGCACACTGGTTCCAAATAGGGAAAGGAAGATGTCAAGGCTGTATATTGTCACCCTGCTTATTTAACTTATATGCAGAGTACATCACGAGAAATGCTGGGCTGGAGGAAGCACAAGCTGGAATCAAGATTGCCGGGAGAAATATCAATAACTTTAGATATGCAGATGACACTACCCTTATGGCAGAAAGCGAGGAAGAACTAAAGAGCCTCTTGATGAAAGTGAAAGAGGAGAGTATAAAAGTTGGCTTAAAACTCAACATTCAGAAAACAAACATCATGGCATCTGGTCCCATCACTTCATGACAGTGGAAACAGTGACAGTGGGGAAACAGTGGAAACAGTGACAGACTTTACATTTTGGGCTCCAAAATCATTGCAAATGGTGACTTCAGCTATGAAATTAAAAGACACTTGCTCATTGGATGGAAAGTTATGGCCAATCTAGGCAGCATATTAAAAAGCAGAGACATTACTTTGCCAACAATGGTCCGTCTAGTCAAACCTATTTTTACCAGTAGTCATGTATGGATGTGAGATTGGCCTTTAAAGAAAGCTGAGCACCGAAGAATTGATGCTTTTGAACTGTCATGTTGGAGAAGACTCTTGAGAGTCCCTTGGACTGCGATGAGATCCAACCAGTCCATCCTAAAGGAAATCAGTCTTGAATATTCATTGGAAGGACTGATGCTGAAGCTGAAACTCCAATACTTTGGCCACCTGATGCAAAGAACTGACTCATTTGAAAAGACCCTGATCCTGGGAAAGATTGAAGGGGGGAGGAGAAGGTATCGGCAGAGGATGAGATAGTTAGATGGCATCACTGACTCAATGGACATAGGTTAAGTAAACTCCAGGAGTTGGTGATGGACAGGGAGGCCTGGCATGCTGCAGTCCATGGGGTCACAACAAGTTGGACATGAAAGAGCGCCTGAACAGACTGACTGAACTGATATATAAAATAGTATTAAGTCAAATCTGGTGAATATCAAAAGACGTTGGCAAGAATCTACTGTAGAAAAAATCCTTAGAAAGAATGAAAAAAGGAAAAATATATGTAGTGATTATTTGACATAGGAGTGGAAAGAAAAAAATGTGGACATCGAGGTAAGTACGGAAATTTTCATAAATGAAATATTTGCCACTCATCTTAGTGTTAACTTTGGGACAGTGGAAAAAACAATATTTCAACAACATGAAACCATAGAGAAATCTAAGGGAAACATAGTCAATATGGCCTGGGTATTCCCACAATATAGCACTGAACAAGGAACACTGGATAGAATTTCTACTGGGTTTGTATATCTGATATGTGCTAAAAATGAGGTTAAGATTTGGGAAGAATGAAAAACTAACCCTAATGAGGATGCTTTTATAGAAACTCTGGACATTATGGAAGTCAGTAAAATCCCAGGAAATTTGGAGTCTGGGCTTATCTAGAATGACTTTTGTTAAAATATTAATTTATTAAACAAATAAGCAAATAAGGAAAAACAGTATCTAAAATTTATTAGTTTTTGTTTGTTTGTTTGTTTTATTAAAGATAGCACTGCCTATTATAAGTTTGTTCTACATTGTGCCATGTTGTCTTACATAATTATTGACTTTATATTCAGAAGAACTCTGTGAAGTATGCAATTATTTATTTTTATGACAAAGGGATTGAAGTATAGAAAAACCCAATTTTTCAAGTCAGCTACTAGAAGCTTCACAGACTCCGTGATTCTGAGATCATCTTTCATAGTACACTGCCACGAAAGACATGGACAAGTGTGTGGATGAGGTAACTATGCTTTCCAAATCGAAGTCAAACACAAGCGGGCTCTTTGCTGTCTAATCTAGCATAACTTTCACAACTGCTGGGTATTGATATGTGAGAAGTGCTATCTACAATCTGTAGCTTTTAAGAGGAGCTAGCCAACTGGGAGAACTGATAATGAAAATATGTTGTTCAGTTGCTCAGCCATGCCTGACTCATTGAGACCCCATGGACTGCAGCATGCCAGGCTTCCCTGTCCTTCATCATCTCCCAGAGCTTGCTCAAACTCATGTCCACTGAGTCGGTGATGCCATCCAACCATCTCATCCTCTGTCGTTCCCTTCTCCTCCTGCCTTCAATCTTTCCCAGCATCAGGTTCTTTTCTAATGAGTCAGCTCTTCACATCAGGTGGCCAAAGTATTGGAGTTTCAGCTTCGGCATCAGTCCTTCCAATGAATATTCAGGACTGATTTCCTTTAGGATTCACTGGTTTGATCTACTTGAAGTCCAAGGGACTCTCAAGAGTCTTCTCCAAAACCACAGCTCACAAGCATCAGTTCTTCAGCTCTCAACCTTCATCTCTCACATCCATACACAACTATTGGAAAAACCATAGCTTTGACTATACGGACCTCTGTCGGCAAAGTAATGTCTCTGCTTCTTAACATGCTGTCTAGGCTCAGATGGTAAAGAATCCACCTGCAATATGGGAGGCCTGAGTTCAACCACTGGGCTGAGAAGATGTCTGGAGAAGGGAACACTTGATGTTGTCCCAGATGTCCCTTAAACAAAAAGATGAAGAGCCTATGGAAACCTTAATCCTTGAATATATCTTCAAGTTGCTGGTTTAATCTGTTCTTATGTAATTCTTATGTATTAGTTACTCAATCATGTCTGACTCTATGTGATTTCATGGACTCTAGCCCCCCAGGCTCCTCTGTCCATGGAATTCTTCAGGTAAGAATACTGGATTGGATAGCCATCCCCTCCTCCAGGGGAATCTTCCCAGCTCACGGCTCAAACCTGGGTCTCCCACATTCCAGGCAGATTCTTCACCAGCTAAGTTACCACGGAAGCCCCAAATAATGCTTTGACCTCAATGTTATCCTATTTCAAATCTTGCTATATGAGATACTAAATCCCGATTAGAGTTAAATCACTCACAGTTGTTTTCTATGTTATTTGCTACCACATGAGCCATATGAAGAAAATATGCCATCCAACGCTACCCCATGCAAAACCGGTAACTGAGTACAGTTACACTATTGAATGTATTAAGAATAATAAAAGCTTAGCCTTATAAGTTACCATAAAAACAAAGTGGTTTAGTGTTGTTCATAGCCATATAGGTATATCTACAATTGACAATTAAATTTAGAGCCCTTCCTGAATTTTAAAATAGTCCTAAGTATCCATGCTAATCTTATTATTGTTGAGTAACCATTTTATTTATGATATACAAATAGGAAGTAGAGTCTCATTGTCTATTTCTACATCTACCTCTCCATCTATTTATATCTACCTATCTGAAATAATATACTGGCAAATAAGATAGCAAATAAATGAACTTTGAGAAGAACTTTTAAATTATATTCACTTGTCTTTGCAGAGTCCAAATTCCACAATCACTAACATTAAAATGAATAATTTATTATTACTTATTAGTGCCAATTACACATATTTTATTTGTAAGATGTTATTAGCACTGTTACTATGTATTCTCAGCCATATCCATTATGCAATAATGTATCTTGGCTTCATAAATCAAGATAAGAGCTTCTTGTTTATGACTCTCTGGAGGTATAAGACAAAAGATTAAGACTATTAGGAAGGCTAAAAATAGCTGACTCACATATTTCAGCATGGATGAAAATTGCATGTTTTCAATATCTGAAACAAATGATCAAATCACTAATTTCAGACTATTTAACTGTTAAATTGCTGTTTAAAAGTAAACGTGATTTTAAGATTAGCATCTTGCCAAAAAATATTCTGTATTTGATAAAGACTATAAACAAACAAATATTAACAGACAGGATGACATTTTTACTCATTTAAATTAGCTCAAGTGTGGTATTTAGATCTATGTGAATTTATGCATTTGTGTTTGTGCATATACAACTATTTTGGGGCCTACCAAGTGGCTCAGTAGGAAAGAATCTAATGTAGGAGATTAGATTGGTCTCTCTAACAATGTAGGAGACCTGGGTTCTATCCCTGATTTGGGAAGATCCCAACCCACACCAGTATTCTTGCCTGGGAAATCCCATGAACAGAGGAGCCTGGCTGGTTACAGTAAAGAGTTGGATACGACTTAGCTGCTAAACAATAACAACATAAAAATATTTCAGTAAGAATGACTCTCACCCTCTTCTGTGTGTGTATATGTGTATGTATGTTGAAGGTGTATGTGAGTAAGGGGTGTATGTCATCCAAAACACCCTATAATTGACTGACAGTTCACAGAGATTTTAACTTTGATGATTCTTTGCTGTATCATCATTCTGAAACAAATAAAAACTGTTTTTCATAGTTTTACAACTATTTTAAGGGGATTTGTTTTATGATTTATATGTAGTACCCTTGATATTCTACCTCTTATTTCCACTGGCTTCTCCAGAAAGCAAAATTCAAAACCCTTTTAAATGAACCTAAAACACTTCAACTTAAATCCCATCATCACCATGTTCCTTCCAATTAAATCCTAAAGCTTTCATTAAAAAAAAAAAATGAGAAATCCAGCCAGTTAATTCTTGGTTTTGACTACAGTGGATGTGGGGCACCAGACTGGCATGAGCCTTATTGGAAATTCCTGATATATCTGGGTAATTGAACTGGGGATCTTTCCAAGCAAATGCTCTTCCATGAAACAGGATAGTATTACAGTCTGGGGAGATGTAAATGCAGATCATCAACCTTCAGAGATTTCTCTTGGCTGAAAGCATAGATGTAATTAGACATTCAACAGTTTTTCTTCTTCAAACTAATCTGTTTACCTCCCTGTGGGTGGGCTTAAAACCAAATCTAAAACCTGAAATCATTTTATCATCAATGCTGACTGTCAGAGGCTCTGTCTACATGAAGCCAAAATAGCCAGATGGAAAGTGAAAAGCAACATCCATCATCTAAACATTTCCCTTTCCCATTGCCAAGCCTGTAGATACTTGGAAACAATGTCACAGTTGACTGGATGTTTTACTTTTAATCTAGAGGTTTTGGTATTGTGTAGATACAATCTCAGCATGTTACTTCCTGTACAAAATTCCCAGATCGGCACAATGGAAGATACATTAGAAAAATCACACACACATATATTACATTGAACCGCATTATCTTAAACCATGAATAATGCATTATGTTCAGTACTATAGCAGATACTGTGCTGAATAACCACAGTTGAAAAACAAAAAACTTAATCACATACATGCACATATTAGTGTCCTAAAGTGATATGTAATTTTGAAAAACCACATTTACATGGGGCCAGTATAGAGGACAGGGGTTGATACGGCAGAGCAGATAGAGAGGAGACCAGGAGAGACCTCATAGAGAAGTAGAAGGTTTTGGAAATTAAAAATGACCAAGACATCTCAATGAGTATATTTATACAAATGACACTTAAGGCATGAAATGTAGGAACACGGGTCAACAAAAAACAGCCTATTGACCAAATCTGGGCTACTACATACTGTTATAAATACAGGTATAGGGGAACACACCACACTCACCTGATTGCTTATTGTTCACTTATCGCTTATGGTTACTTCAGCACTATGCCTGATGGCGGTTTATTCGCTAAGTCGTGTCTACTCTTTGAGATTCCATGGACTATAGCCTGCCAGGCTCCACTTCTCATGGAATTTCCCAGGCAAGAATACTGGGGTGGGTTGCCATTTCCTTCTCCAGGGGATCTTGTCGATTCAGGGATTGAACCCGGGTCTCCTGCATTGCAGGCAAATTCTTGGTGGTTCAGTCAGTAAAGAATCTGCCTGCAATGCAGGAGATGCAGGGCTCCATCTCTGGGTTGGCAAGATCCTCTGCAGGAGGGAAGGGCTAACCATTCCAGTATTCTTGCCTGGAGAATTCCATGGGCAGAGGAGCCTGGTGGGCTACAGTCCATGTGGTCCAAAGAGTCGGACACAACTGCATGACTTATACACTTTCACACTTTTTTTTTTTTAACCAACTGAGCCACCACTATGCCATTGACCTGTAAAGTCCCAAATATTCACTATATGGTCTTTCAGAGAGAAGACTTTGTTACACTTATTACATAATATATTTAGAGAAGCAAATTGGAATGCAGTGTAAATGTCACATATGCTGCACACTGCTGCTATGTGTGCTTTGGATGGGTGCATTGGGTCCATAGGACAGGAAGGGGATTCGGTCCAGATCACGTAGAACCAGTCAGGTTAAAGACTGCTGCTGCTGCTAAGTCACCTCAGTAGTGTCCAACTCTGTGCGGCCCCATAGACCGCAGCCCACCAGGCTCCCCCGTCCCTGGGGTTCTCCAGGCAAGAACACTGGAGTGGGTTGCCATTTCCTTCAATGCATGAAAGTGAAAAGTGAAAGTGAAGTCGCTCAGTCGTGTCCGACTCTTAGCGACCCCACCGACTGCAGCCTACCAGGCTCCTCTGTCCATGGGATTTTCCAGGCAAGACTACTGGAGTGGGGTGTCATTGCCTTCTCCAGGTTAGAGACTAAAGAATACTTACTATGAAGAGAATAGGGCTTCCCAGGTGGTGACAGTGGTAAAGAACCTGCCTGTCAATGCAGGAGACAAGTGATGCAGGTCTGATCCCTGGGTAGGGAAGATCCCCTGGAGGAGAGCATGGCAACTCACTCCAGTATTCTTGCCTGGAGAATCCCCACAGACAGACAAGTCTGGTGGGCTACAATCCATGGGGTTGCAGAGAGGCAGACAGGACTGAAGTGACTTAACACAGAACAAGTAAAGAGAATAACAGCAAGATGAGGCATACAGTTATTTTTTTCAAAGAGCTATGTTTTTAATGTGATTTTATATTGTATTTTTAGCATCTACAAGAAGAAATCTGGTGGACACTATGTCAAAATTTGAGCACTAGGAAATTGATGATGGGCTAATTATAATATATCAGTGAGGCATATGCTTTTGACATAAAATCAGTGGTAATATATGGAATTGTTTGAAGGCTGGTGGTGGAGGCATTTTGGAAAGTGTTTTAACATCTCATTAGTTCAAAGATAACCCTATTTAATTGGAATTTGATGCCAATGGTTTTTAAAAAAGTAATTATGACATGAATAATGACTCCTTAACTAATTTATCTTGAAAAACCAAATGCTAATATTTTAGATGTTAATAAAACTTTTATCAAACAATAATGGTCATAGGGTCTAACTGCTTGAGATTTGAAGGCATGACAGGCTTTGGGAAAACTGTGTACATGTTTGTGATAAGTTTCCTGTTTGAAAACAAGGGCATAGTAACAGTTCTTCATCCATCATCACATTGGCTGAATTAAATGACTTGTTCCAAGAAAAGCACTTAGATAATAAATTGGTATTATTATTTTTATTAGTTAATTGAGGCACAAATGTGTTGTACTTCAAAACAGAATTCAAGCAAATATTTCCCTGTTTGTCACTTTGTTTCAACAATGTTTTGAGAGCTAAAAAACTGCTTCTTCTGCAGAGAATATGTGGAGTTTTATAAGCCTCAGGCCTGCATATTTTGTCCAGCATGAGATTCAGAGAAAAACTAAGGGAAGAAAGTAGTGCCTGAAAATAGATATGAGGTATTTTTTCTTCCTACCTGTTCACCCCATTCTCCTAGCTTTGGCCATGTCTTTATTCTCTGTGGTTTACACAAGATGTAAAATACAGAATAAACTTAACGTAGTAAGAAAAACAAATAAATAAAAGATAAATACAATTCTGCCATTCAGAGTTGGACATAGTGCAACTTAAGATGTGATTTTTAATGTTATTTTCTCCTCTTTAAAAATGCAGGCACATATATAAAATACACACTCAACACAAAATTAGACTGATAAAGTGAAGTGTTAGTCACTCAGTCATGTCCAACTCTTTGCCCCCCAGGCTCCTCTGTCCATGGGATTCTTCAGGCAAGAATGAATACTGAGTGTGTTGCCATAGTGTATCTAAACAAACTCCACAATTTTAGTTACTTTGGTAAATACTTATATATTCCAGTTTGGATAAACGCAGTATAACATTCACAATACTAGTTAGTTATAACTCATGGTATCTATTCACCATAATGAAAGTTTCTTTTAGAATGAATGGATACATTCATAGAAAATTATGTTGGCACCCTGAAATTTACGTCAAACCATGTGCATTTATAATAATTTACTTGCTATTTTTTTAGATAGAGCAACTTCAACTGTGAAATTATCACTATCCTGTAACATTGGAATACAAGGGTAAATGGATATTTAAATAAATTGTATAGATATAAGTCAATGTATAATATTTTCACAAATAGTTGCAAGCTTGTAAACTCTTATTGCATTACTTTGTTGTTGTTTGCATGCCAAACAGGTCAAAATAATTAATTTAAAAAGGTTATTTCTGTATCTCAGTGTTGAGTGTTCACTGCACTTCTGTTACAGGACTGATGTCAGGGCATAATTCCGATTTTGTTGTTCATTTCCAAGGATCTGCACACTACACCACCAATTCTCAGGTTGCATTATATGGTGACTGATTGAGGTCTGAGAGTTTTAGAGGATGTTTGTTTATTGGGAAACGGAAGTTAAGTCATCAAACTGCACAGTGGTTTTTCCTAGCTTAATCCACAAACTAGGAAGGAAAAAAATTGGCTTCAGAGAAGGAGGAGAGAAAGTAAGAAATTGAGATGCTATTTATGAAGCTGAAAACCTCCATGGTGAGGACTTCCTCCCATTTTTAAGACAGTGATTGAGAATATGAGGATTGGTATTCCATGTGTTTCTTATAGAGGGTTTTTTGGTTTATTTTGTTTGTTTACTGTTTTAATACATATGCTTGAATGAATGCAACATGGGTCCTGACATTTTTGTCTATTTTATTCATAACTCTATCACCTCTACCTAGAACAGTGATTGACACATAATAGACAGCAAATACGGATACCTTCAAAACCGGCTTCTTCCTTTTGATTTAGATGGCTCTTTAGCTCCCTCATGACATCTGTGTTCTAACTAAAGGAAAGTACAGAGAAAATCTGTTCCATTCAGAGATGCTGGAATCTCAATATCTTTTTGGTTGTAGTCATCAGTCAGGACTTAGTGCCATGACTATTCTTCTGGAGAGTGTGAAATTTTATTTATTCTGCTGCTGCTGCTGCTGCTAAGTCGCTTCAGTTGTGTCCAACTCTGTGTGACCCTATAGACGGCAGCCCACCAGGCTCCCCTGTCCCTGGGATTCTCCAGGCAAGAACACTGGAGTGGGTTGCCATTTCCTTCTCCAATGCATGAAAGTGAAAAGTGAAAGTGAAGTCGCTCAGTCGTGTCCGACTCTTAGCGACCCCACTGACTGCAGCCTACCAGGCTCCTCCATCCATGGCATTTCCCAGGCAAGAGTACTGGAGTGGGGTGCCATTGCCTTCTCTATTATTTATTCTGGAGATTAGCTAAAATTTGAAAGTTCTAATACTAACAGAGAAAAAAAAAGACAATAGGAAATAATTAACACTCTATGCCACAATAATTTTTCTTTTAAAAATTCAGCTAAAAAACAAATATTAATCCTATCTTTCTTATGGAGTGGTCACTAAAGGAACTGGGCATGGTCATTTCAAAAGTGTTTGATGAAACAATGTCATTTCTACTTAACCATAAAATATTTAAATAAGTAACATAATTTATTAATAAGTAGCTATTTTCTGTTTTATCTTTATATATAATTCAGAGATACAGTATTTTTTCTAGGAAATCATTATATTATTATAAACACTAAAAAATCATTAAGTCTTCTTAGATCACTGTATTGCATTCTTATAAAATTTATATTCTTGGAAATGTGAGTGTCTTTGAGATGATGAATATTTTCCAAATGCTAAAAATCTTAAACTATCCTATTTTTTCATCAAAGAAATCTGTGATAAAATTAATTATTTGAAGGTACTTGACTAAATTCCATACAATATAAATGATAAATGTTAAATGGATTAGTCAAGAATTAAGAGACACAGTAGGAGGGATGAACTAATAGTTTGGGATTAACCGATCCACACCATTACATATAAAATAGGTAAAAAAATAAGGACCAAGTGTACAGCAAGGGAATGATATTCAACATCTTATAATAACCTTTTATGGAAGAGCATCTGAAAAAACAGATATAGTTTGAAAAAGAATCACTTTATTGTATACTTGAAACTAACAGACCATTGTAAATCAACTACACTTCAGAATAAAAAAGAATTGAATGTATGTAAGTGTATATTATAAAGCAGTTTTTCTGAAAGGAAATTAAGGCCTGCTCATCAGAACTTCTCTGCAATTTAGAAAAACATTATTTTTGTAGGATCTTATAATTGTGCATATGCATAAAACATATTTTCCTATTGTTAAAAAAAAGTTTGTTTTACAACTAAAAGGAAATATTTCTATGTAGGCAATTTAACAATTGAGTCTAGTATATTTAAATAATGAGTCAACTCAAACAAAATAACTAATAAATTCTACTGAAGTAAAGAGATCAAATAGGGATTCTGAATTTAATGGAATCAGTTAATTTTTACCATACCAAACTTCTTTACTATACACCAATAGAGAAAAGTGGTGAAATATAATGCTGATTTGTGGAATTTGCAATTTTATAGAATTCAGAAAAAGATATATTAGGGATATATCTCATGATATAAATAAAGACAGAAAAGAAGATATACAGAGTAGGGCTGAACAGGCAGTGAAAAAATACACACAAGAGGAAACGCCACCTAATTAAAATAATAATGAGTGATGAGACTGTCAATATGCACTAGTTTTTCATAAATTCTTCTCTGCATTAGGAATTCTTATTCCAGAATTTTAATTGCTTTTTATTTTTATAATAATTGAAAGCATTTTGATAAGTTTGCAGCATGCATATTTTAAATTGACACTGAAATCAGTTCCCTGCATAAGAGTCAAGTGTGTATTTAAAATATACAATTTCATATCTATATACATATATTTATGTATATGTCTGAATCACTTTCTGTACACCTAAGACTAATACAACATTGTATATCAATTCTATTTCAATAACTTTTTTAAAAGTGGAAAAATAGAATTAAAAAATCTTTTCAACGACAAACAGAAAATTTGTTATATACTAGGAGAAAATGTGATCCCAATCACTGAGGCAGTTTAGATAATGAACAAGGACACTATTGGCAGATTTGCTGAAATAACCAGTGCTGACTGGGTCTGTCCCTGGCTAAGACATAAAGCCACCTTCATTTTATTCTAGTCGTCATGTTTTCTCTTTGGAGAATTCTCCTGAAGTAACAATCTTGGCCTTCTATAGACAGAAGTCAGAAGTCAGTGAGATTCTTCTAGACGTGAAACTCTTCTAGGCCTTATTTGGTCACTGGCAAATACACCCTGCCCACCCTCTGCCTATGGTAGAAACTACTGGGAATTTTTCTCCTTTGCCAATGACGAGAAAGATAAATCTGCCTAATTTAGGGGTGTCATATTAACTCACTTGTTCACAGTGATATATGTTATAATCTCTAGCTCAAGTTCTTGTGAATAGTTAAGTTGACACTTTCATCTATCTATCTATCTATATATATATATATATATATATATATTTTTTTTTTTTTTTTTAAATCAACTATTTTCAAATCCCAGTGTGGAGTATACAGAGACTGAGGGAGAGTAGTGATGATATTTACTCTCACTCTGGTATAATCTAATTGCTTATCAATTGACTTTGAACAATATCAGGACTACCTGAAAGCACATCATTACACACAATGCATAATATGTGTGGGAGTATATATATGCCCCCACTATATATGTATATGTATCAGTTCAGTTCAATTGCTCAGTTGTGTCTGATTCTTTGCAACCCCATGAACCCCAGCACACCAGGCCTCCCTGTCCATCACCAACTGCTAGAGTCTACCTGAACCCATGTCCATTGAGTCAGTGATGCCATCCAACCATCTCATCCTCTGTCGTCCCCTTTCCTCCTGCCCTCAATCTTTCCCAGCATCAAGGTCTTTTCAAATGAGTCAGTTCTTCACATCAGTAGTAGTAAAGTAAAAATAATCACCAGTAATTTAGTAGTATACTGCTGCTGCTAAGTCACTTCAGTCGTGTCTGACTCTGTGCGATCCCATAGATGGCAGCCCACCAGGCTCCCCAATCCGTGGGATTCTCCAGGCAAGAACGCTGGAGTGGGTTGCCATTTCCTTCTCCAATGTGTGAAAGTGAAAAGTGAAAGGGAAGTCACTCAGTTGTGTCCGACTCTTAGTGACCCCATGGACTGCAGCCCACCAGGCTCCTCTGTCCATGGGATTTTCCAGCCAAGAGTACTGGAGTGGGGTGCCATTGCCTTCTCCATAGTAGTATACTACATTATCTTTAAATATGTCTTAATAGATGCCATAAGTTTATTCCATATACTTTCTTAAGGACTCTGCTACCATACTATGATTTAACTATATCATGGCATTGGCAAATTGGTGTGGTTTTTTTTTTTTTTTTTTTGAGGGAGCGTCAGAAATTATATTACTTAAACCTATGAATGTTTCTTACTTCATTAGGTTCCCTCTGCAAGTGTCACAACCTCAGAGAAACCTTCTTTGACTGCTATATAAAAAAAAGTCCTGCTTACAAGACCATCACTTCCTAAACCCTTGACCTTTTTAGTTTTCTTCATTACACAAATAATTCTGTGAAGTCATGATATAGTTTATGTGCATTTTTAACCTTCTTTACTAAAGAGATCTGTCTTGTACTTGCAGTGATTTATGCTCAGGGATAAGAAAAGCATATTTTGTGTTGGTATACTTAATGTGGTATACTTAATGTGTTGAATGAAAAACAGGACTACATGCTGTGAGACAGCTATGGACAGAAATGGAAGTAACATACTACATTTACAAGAGAGAAACTGTACCATGCATGTTTTCTCTTGAATTCAATTTCTTTTTTTTTTTAATCCAAAATATATTTACTTATATTTTTAAAAAATACAAAAGTGCTTTAAGAGGCTTGAAACAGTTTTCTGCTTACCAAACAGCTTAACCTCATGGAACACATAATTCCATTTCATTATAATGAAGTAACTTGTACCCTAGAAGAGTTAAAGTAACTTCAATTGTTCCTGCTAATGCAAAACTGAACACTACCATAGATAACTTTAGCCTATAGATTTGCAGAGAAAAGCTAGAGGTTTCCTCCTTAAATAATGTAGAATAGAAATTGAAATAAAAAGATCTTGGAGAACGGATGAAGATGAGGGCAAGACTCATTACTGCTATGTAACAGTACGTAACTTTTCTACAACACTGATAAGTTTCTTTTTTTTTTTCAGTTTTAATTTCTTTTTTTTTTTTTTATTAGTTGGAGGCTAATTACTTCACAACATTTCAGTGGGTTTTGTCATACATTGATATGAATCAGCCATAGATTTACACGTATTCCCCATCCCGATCCCCCCTCCCACCTCCCTCTCCACCCGATTCCTCTGGGTCTTCCCAGTGCACCAGGCCCGAGCACTTGTCTCGTGCATCCCACCTGGGCTGGTGATCTGTTTCACCACAGAGAGTATACATGCTGTTCTTTTGAAATATCCCACCCTCACATTCTCCCACAGAGTTCAAAAGTCTGTTCTGTATTTCTGTGTCTCTTTTTCTGTTTGCATATAGGGTTATCGTTACCATCTTTCTAAATTCCATATATATGTGTTAGTATGCTGTAATGTTCTTTATCTTTCTGGCTTACTTCACTCTGTATAATGGGCTCCAGTTTCATCCATCTCATTAGGACTGATTCAAATGAATTCTTTTTAACGGCTGTGTAATATTCCATGGTGTATATGTACCACAGCTTCCTTATCGATTCATCTGCTGATGGGCATCTAGGTTGCTTTCCATGTCCTGGCTATTATAAACAGTGCTGCGATGAACATTGGGGTGCACGTGTCTCTTTCAGATCTGGTTTCCTCAGTGTGTATGCCCAGCAGTGGGATTGCTGGGTCATATGGCAGTTCTATTTCCAGTTTTTTAAGAAATCTCCACACTGTTTTCCATAGCGGCTGTACTAGTTTGCATTTCCACCAACAGTGTAAGAGGGTTCCCTTTTCCCCACACCCTCTCCAGCATTTATTGCTTGTAGACTTTTGGATAGCAGCCATCCTGACTGGCGTGTAATGGTACCTCATTGTGGTTTTGATTTGCATTTCTCTAATAATGAGTGATGTTGAGCATCTTTTCATGTGTTTGTTAGCCATCTGTATGTCTTCTTTGGAGAAATGTCTGTTTAGTTCTTTGGCCCATTTTTTGATTGGGTCATTTATTTTTCTGGAATTGAGCTGCATGTGTTGCTTGTATATTTTTGAGATTAATCCTTTGCCTGTTTCTTCATTTGCTATGATTTTCTCCCAATCTGAGGGCTGTCTTTTCACCTTACTTATACTTTCCTTTGTTGTGCAAAAGCTTTTAAGTTTCATTAGGTCCCATTTGTTTAGTTTTGCTTTTATTTCCAATATTCTGGGAGGTGGGTCATAGAGGATCTTTCTGTGATTTATGTCAGAGAGTGTTTAGAAATATAGATCAATGGAACAGAATAGAAAGCCCAGAGATAAATCCACGAACCTATGGACACCTTATCTTTGACAAAGGAGGCAAGGATATACAATGGAAAAAAGACAACCTCTTTAACAAGTAGTGCTGGGAGAACTGGTCAACCACTTGTAAAAGAATGAAACTAGAACACTTTCTAACACCATACACAAAAATAAACTCAAAATGGATTAAAGATCTAAATGTAAGAACAGAAACTATAAAACTCCTAGAGGAGAACATAGGCACTGATAAGTTTCAAAGTAGGTTCACCCTATATGGGAGGGGTTTTGCTGGTTTGTTTGCTTTATTTGTTTTGTTTTCTTTTAACATTCAGTGACATAAATGATTCACTCAATGACTCAGAAATTAAATGGATTGCAACCCAGGTCTTTTGGCTGCATTATTCTCTCCCCATCTTTTATTTTTTTTAAACATAAATATCTCCTTCATAAAAATTATTGAGTTCCTATTATACATTGTGGCAGATAGAAGTGAGTCTTCACCAGGTCCCTAGTATGGTATTGGAGACTGGTGTGTAAATGAACGTGGGGTATATGGTGCGTGAGCGCATGCATCCCAATTTTTGCTTTGGTCGTGTCTGACTCTTTGAAACCTTATGGACTGTAGTCCACCAGGCTCCTCTATCTATGGGATCCTCCAGTCATGAATACTGGAGTGGGTTGCCATGTCCTCCTCCAGGGGATCTTCTGGACCCAGGGATCAAACCCATGTCTCTTATGCACTGCATTGGCAGGCAGTGCCTGGTGATGAGCTTACAAATGGAAAACACAGAGTGAAGTGCTGTGGGAGCTATGAGGAGGGAGGACCTAATACTGACTAGGAAGTAAAGACAGGCACAACGGGGTGGTAACATGTGACCTGTGTCCTGAAAGAATGCAAAGGTGTTACCATTAATATTTTGTTACTTTTACCAGTGAGCATCAATGAGATGATTAAGATAGCATATTTGGATTCTAGATTACACTATGGGAAAACTTTCCCTCTCTAAAAAGCTATAAGTAGATGGCTAAACCCTTCCACTTCTGTCCATTGATATTTTCTGGCAGCTTCCTTACCTGGTTGTATTTCATGTAAGATGATTCCATTTCCCAGTGACTTTTGTTTGCTTGATCACATGCTATGAGTTCATGAAGCCCCAAACTCCTTTCATATATCACATTATCAATTTATTAATTCATTTTTTCAAAAATTTCACTGTTCTAAATCATGGGATACAGTGGTGATGATGGCCAAGTCTTTGTTTTAATGGAGTTAAATGTTTCTGCACCTTGGACTCTGCTCAGCCAAGAAGTTCCTCTCTGTTCAAGAGACGTCTTCTGGACACTTACCCACTCCTGCATTTGTAGCCAGCTGGCAACCTGAGTGGGGTGAAGTGTCCAAGATGGTAATATTTATCATTATGAGTGTTTTAACTCGGATGTCTGTTAGGACTGGGGCTGGGACTGTGCTGGGCTTCTCTCTCTCCAGCATTCTTTTTTCTTTAGAATCTGTAAATCTACCTGACCTTTCTTTCTCAAGATCTTCTTTCTCAATATTGCTTTGGCTATCTTTTTTCTTTTGTGTCTCCATACAAATTTTAAGATTTTTTTAAATCTAGTTCTGTTTTAAAGAAAAAAAGCCATGGCCTCTCATAGCAGTAAGAGGAGAGATATTCTTTTGAACTAAATAAATTTAATAATTCAATTCTAAGTCCTTTAGTTCTCCTCAAGAAAAAAAATTAAGGGTTAAATGATCATATTGTTTTACTATGAAAAACAAAATGTGTGCTAATAACTTAGGATGTGGCTAAATCGAAAATGTTATAATAGTAGAACTTCATCTGTATATAATTTGTGGTAAAATAAAGACACTAACAAAATTAAAATGAACTAAACTCAAAACAATACTTGGGATTCAAAAGTCTGCTTTATATCAAGTTCAATTTTACACAAGCACAAGCTGACATCACTGAAGAAAAAAAGAGCAAAAAATTTTTAAAAGGTTAAGCAGTCATCAGAATAATTTTAAATCTAATTAATTTCAAGTAAAAAAAAGAAAAGAACATTTATCATATCTTAATAACTCTACACTCATCAAACAGAATTTTGAGATTATCCTAAACCTTTGTCATGACTGAAACAACAGTGTAAACAAATAGGTAGCAGTAAGTCAAGAAAAAAAAATCAATTGATAAGGCAAGGTTGTAATATTTAACACAGCATTTTCTAAACTGTTAAGGCCAAAGGACATTCCTAATAACTACTGTGGACTAATCACTGACTAATTCTAGAACTAGGAACTCTGTATTTAAGCATACACACATTCTTGTTAAAGAAACTTACTTTAAATTTTATCGCTAATAGCTTAGTATTATTTTTAACTAAATGATTCTGACAGTAGAACAAATAAAGAGGGTATAAGAACTGGGATTCAGTTTAGTTCAGTCGCTCAGTCATGCCTGACTCTCTTTGAACACGTGGATTACAGAACTCCAGGCCTCCCTGTCCATCACCAACTTTGGAATCTTGCCCAAACTCACGTCCATCTAATCTGTGATACCATGCAACCACCGCATCCTCTGTCATCCACTTCTCCTCCTTCCTTCAATCTTTCCCATCATCAAGATCTTTTCGAATGAGTCAGTCCTTTGCATCAGGTGGCCAAATTATTGCAGGTTCAGCTTCGGGGTCAGTCCTGCCAATGAATATTCAAGACTGATTTCCTTCAGGATTGACTTGTTGGATCTCCTTGCAGACCAAAGGACTCTCAAGAATCTTTTCCAACACCACAGTTCAAAAGCATCAATTCTTTGGCACTCAGCTTTCTTTATGGTCTAACTCTCACATCCATTCATGATTACTGGAAACACCATAGCTCTGACTATGTGGACCTTTGTCTACAAAGTGATGTCTCTGCTTTTTAATATGCTGTCTAGGTTTGTCATAGCTTTTCTTCCAAGGAGCACAGATCTTTAAATTTTGTGGCTGCAGTCATCACTTACAGTGATTTTGGAGCCCAAGAAAATAAAGTCTGTCCCTGTTTCCATTGTTCCCCATCTATTTACCATGAAGTGATGGAACCAGATACCATGATCTTCGTTTTTTTAATGTTGAGTTTTAAATCAGCTTTTTCACTCTCGTCTTTCACTTTCATCAACAGGGTCTTTAGCTCCTCTTTACTTTCTGCCATAAGGGTGGTGTCATCTGCATTAGAGCAGATCTGATATACTTTAATCTCAGTACAGCAGCAGCTCTACAAAAGCAACCTTCATGTTCAGTTAAAGCAGTTTATGCTCTCAGGCCATGGGCTGCTGTTTAGTCTCTGTCATGTCTGACTCTCTGCAACCCCATGGACTGAGGCCCTCAGACTCCTCTGTCCATGGGATTTCTCAGGCAAGAATACTGGAGTGGGTTGCCATTTCCTTTTCCAGGGGATCTTTTGGACCCAGGGATCAAATCCACATCTCCTGCATTTGGCAGGCAGATTCTTTACCACTGAGCCACTTGGGAAGCCCTGCTCAGGAGGAGGGCAGAATATAAAATGGGAGACTTAAGCAAGCCCTCTAGATATTTTGTGCTTGTAGGTAAAAGTCCCTATTTTATTTATTCCTCATAGAGTCACTATCTGAATTACCTAAATGGGAAATTTCAGTGATTTTTTCAAACAAATTTTAGTCTAAGCTGACTAGTGAAAAATGACACCCAAGAGGAGAAAAGCTATGATTTCCTGTTTTTTAAAAACTCAGAATTTACTAACATAATTATTATTGAAAGGAACATATCTTTCTTCCAGAAAGAGCATATCTTTTTCTGTAGAAAACATGAAAAATGTAGTTCCATTTGTTATGTATAATCTAAGGAATGATACATAAAAATGTCAGTAGTCACCCTTTTGACACTAAAGCAGTATCATATAATAGTTATTATTTTAACCTTTTCCTTTGAGATTGACTGTTTAATGTTTAGTCTTCCTTCTCACGTGTAAGTAACCCTGATTAAAGCAAATTTAAAATATAAAAAAGTCACTATCATATTGTGCTCATTTTTGCTATATTGGTCATTTAAAGGTATAATATTT
This sequence comes from Dama dama, assembly GCF_033118175.1. Classification (NCBI taxonomy): domain Eukaryota; kingdom Metazoa; phylum Chordata; class Mammalia; order Artiodactyla; family Cervidae; genus Dama; species Dama dama. The sequence continues at coordinate 61,942,157 of NC_083710.1, read as the reverse complement.
CAACCAGATAACTGAAATTGTAAAAAGGAATTTAAAATGTTATTAATCTATCTCTATAACAAAGAAAGGACAAAGAAGAGAAAATAATATATATTTATTAATACATGCAATCCTATTTCTTTTACTATGTAGAATTAGAATGCTATTTTTATTGATATAAAGAAGCAAAATTTTAATAAAATATATTTTAGAAAACCTAAATAGCATTATTGAAAATTCCTAAAGACTACCCATATTGTAACTTCTCCATATATATAATATATAATATGTAATATATAATATATAACATATAATATATACATGACATATCCTTAGAGTAAGATTTGTATGGCTGTATGATGAAATTAGTCCTTTTAATTCACTATGTTAATAATGTATTAAATACTAGGTTTTCATTTTTGGTAGATGAAATAGTGCTAAATAAATTATTTTTCTTTTCAATTTATATTTAGCAAATTCAGTTTAGTCTAAGAGTTTATAAATTTAAGATCATCAAATTATCTTTTCAATGATTTTCAATTATTTTCAATGATTAATTTCTATTTCACCTCTTTTACTAACCTATGCAGGAATATAAGAATCAAACAACACTGGATTTTGATACTATCAATACTTAATTTCAGTTCAGAAGAGACCATCACTTTAGCTCAAAGTGTTTACTTTATATCACCCAAGAGTTTTGTATAGTGTGGTTAATCATCAAAATTTATAGATTCTGCAATTGTGAATTCTTTTTGCTAAAATTTATTTGTAACCCCAAATCTTTTTTGGCCATGCATGGACATGTACATTCCCAGATGAGATCAAACAAGGCAGGATTACCCCATCTTATTTTGGATCTTACAAGTGCCTACAAGATCTATGTAGTGCCACATATTTTTGTGTTTTATGATAGGTGTGGGTGTGCAGTTTTGCTAATCAAAATGGTCACAAAGTGTAGTATTGAAATGCTGCTTGGGTTCCAAAGCCGAAGAAGACAATGTCATGCTTTTGAAGAAAATGTCTGTTAGATAGGCATATAGTGTTGGTAGCCATGGGCTATGTTACTGAATCAAATATATGGAAGTCTACACATGGGCTTCCCAGGTGGCTCAGTGGTAAAGAGTCTGTCTGCCAATGTAGGAGATGCAGGTTTAATCCCTGGGTCAGGAAAATTCTCCAGAGAAGGAAACGGCAACACATAAACAGCATGTTTGCTCGGGAAATCCCGTGGATAGAGGAGCCTGGGGTCACAAGAGTCAGACACAACTTAGTAACTAAGCAACAACAACAATAATACCCTAATATGTTTCCAAACCTCTAGTCTTGAAAAGTAATTAAACAAAGAGGTCACTAGACTTAGGTAGTTTTCACAGGCAAACCTAAACAAGAATCAGTGCACTCAAATTTAAGAAAATGAAACTTCAGAACCATTGATTCCAACTAGCTAACTAGGCTTTCCAGATAAGTCAACTGCTTGAACTATGCCTAATCAGATACTGTCTTTGCTTTGCTTCCACATCTTGTCTAAAAAACCTGTCTCCCTAGTTTCTGTGGTAGAGGTCTCCTAACCATTGTGGCTTTGGTGCTACCAGATTCAAATCAATATGTGCCCAAATAAATACTTGGAAATTCTAAGTGTGCCTCAGTTCACCTTCTAACAAGTCTTTTCCATTAAAATCTTTCCTCAAAGAGTTTCCAGAAGAATCTATCTTGAATACACATCTGACAATGTCACTTTCTTATTTAAATTCTTTGAGTGAGTCCCCATTACCTCTATAAAAGTCTATATAACTGGAATTTTTACCTCTTGATCTTGCTTCTGCATAACTCCCTATCCATATCATTCATATGTCTCTCAATTTGAGATTCAGAAATAAAATACCGTCTTTTAATTTTCCTTACATACCCTGTGGCCTTTTATGTAAATACATTTCCTGGTCCTGTTTACCTTCCTTCATGATATTCAAGTACTGCTTCAATTCTTTCCAGTGCTGCCATCAATACTTCCAGGAAAATTTATTTTGATGTATTTTTTTGGTGTCTCTGTACTCAATGCAAAATGTGTTAGAAACATTTCATTTTCTTTTTTGCTTTCATATCTCTATTTTTGCATTTGCTTTTCCATTGGGTGCCTTATTCATCTTCACTTCCTTAGACCTACCTAGATGCCTATGTGTTGGATCTAGACTCTCAGTAATGTGGCAGTGAACCTTCACAAGGACCTAATTCAGCTGAATTACTTAGTTCCAGAAATATATATTCCTAAGATCTATCTCCAAAGTTGCTAATTTAGTCGTGTCTATGTAGGCTTTTAAAAACGAGCCTAAAAGGTTATTCATGGACTACATATTAAGAAACACTAGCTTAGATGATCTTTTAGTCCCTTTTATATCTAATAGATCATCCTATTGATAAGTAAATTTGAAAACAAATTCACATAGTAATAATTGCATTAAATACTATTCTGAGCAATTTGTATTATTTTATAAATGATATAGTAATGATGGGGGCTTCCCAGGTGGCTCAGTGGTAAAGAATCAGCTTGCTAATGCAGGAGACGCGGGCTCAATCCCTGGTTAAGAAGATCCCCTGGAGAAGGGAATGGCAAGCCATACAGCATTCTTGCCTGGAGAATTCCATGGACAAAGGAGCCTGGTGGGCTACAGTCCATGGAGTTGCAAAGAGTTGGACATGACTAAGAAACTAAAAACTAACAACAACATAGTAATGATGAGGTCATATGTCTTTGTATGCCATTGAAAATGAAGGTTCAAGTCATGCAGTCATGCCCAACTCTTTGGGACCCCGTGAACTATACAGTCCATGCAATTCTCCAGGACAGAATACTTAGCCTTTCCCATCTCCAGGGGATCTTCCCAACCCAGGGATCAAACCCAGGTCTCCAGGTGGGAGAATACAGGTGGATTCTTTACCAGCTGGGCCACAAGAGAAGCCTAAGAATACTGGAGTGGGTAGCCTATCCCTTCTCCAGCAAATTGTCCCAACTCAGGAATCAAACTGGGGTCTCCTGCATTGCAGGTGGATTCTTTACCAAGTGAATTATCAGGGAAGCCCTTGTAGGGCATTAAGAGAATTAAAAGTTTAGAATGAATGTTCAAGGATAAGATAAGCATTCTTGTGGTTTGTGGTTGTTGTTTGCTGTTCTTGATAATTTCTTTATGCAGAAAGCACTACTACATTCCTCTACTTGTACATCTCTCTTTGGCTTTCAAACAGTAACAAAGATGGAAAGAGCATGTGAAAATGCATCTTTGTAAAGAAACTTTAAGCACTGATTAAATAAAAAGAAAAAGGAGGCATTTTAAAGTATAGAGTAACGCATGTGTGAAATCACAAGTACCAGAAATCTTCATTAAAATACCTTCAAAGACAATTTAACAGTTTCCCAGGGAACCATATTATTTTAACAAGTGTCAGGAAACTTACACTCATTTTTAACCTAACCTTATCATACTAAGGCTGAACTTTTTTTCATTTCTATGATTTTATAACCAGAGAAGACAGAAATCTGCTGTTCACTGTGGGTATATAATAAACTCTCATTTTAGAAATGGATTTTTATTACACTGTTACTCAGATTATTAATCTCCAAAATTATTTTTATAAATTCTATAATAAAATTTATTTTGACATTGTCTTGGAAGTCTATCTATAAAGTAATTTATACTAGTGTTTTTGCTTGCCAATGCAGATGCTTTTAATTTTATGCCTTCTTTCTCTCTAGAAGGAAAAGGACTGTAACCTTTTGGGGACTGGCAGATTTTTGGTTGTTATTTGCAAGGCTAATTCAATGCTATTGCCATTCTCTGAGACAATTTGTTTAAATGACAGCTGCTGTTATAAAAGCTGCTTTTAATTCCAATTATACATGATTTTCATAGCCATAGCTGACCTCTAAAAAGTGGGAAATAAACAGCAGAGTGGAATATAAAAGATATAGTTTGGGTTACTATTATGTCATTTTAGCAATGTAGACATGCTGCTAGATGGACATTTCAAGGCCCTTTCAAGATTAGAAAAAGAACATAGTTTGCCAAATCAAAGGTATGGCTGAACAATAAATCTTGTTTGCTGTTGCATTTTTGCCAAAGAAGTGACCTTAGCAAGAATGTATATTTTTTAGTTCGGAAACAGAAGCTATTGTTGTCAATCAACAAGTTAATAAAAACCAAAGGATTCCAACTAATTTCATGGAATTTTATGAAAGAACAGTATATATGCAAAAATTTATCCTACAACCAATTGCAGTTATATTTTCTAACAACATTCAATGAAATGTTTTATCTCCATCAGATACTTGAAAAAAAAGGTCCATCAAATGGCCTTAGGTATATATACAAAGACTGTGCTGTTCAAAGACTATAAATAATTTAAACAAGGTTAATTCCAGGATATTTAAAGAGACAGTTTATGATATGAAGACACCAAGCATGAAGAGCAAGATCTCAGATTCTTCTATCCAATTGTTTAAATGTATCCTAATTACCTGAATAATTAATTCTCTTTTGGAAATGTGCAATATTTCCTGTTAAATCACACTGAACAACTGTGTCTGTGTGTGTGTTCATTCTTTTGCAGGTTTAAAAACTCAGAGAAACAGTAGGTTAAAATTTTGTGAATACTGTTAGTACCTAACAGACTTCTGTTGGATGACTGAAACACTTCAGGGTGGTCAGGGTGTGAAAATCCCATTGTTGGTTCCGGTGTCTGCATCCCAAGACACTGCAGAGAAGCATGGACAGTGAGCCATCCTACGTGGTTTAGACATGTGCTGCCCCAAGGGCGAGTGTTGCACAATCCATTTCCTAAACTGCTGTCAAGCTCTGTTAATCCCTCCTTCTTGGGAGTGTATGATTTTAAGAAATGGTAGACTCTATCATTTAAAAGTGAAACAAAAAAAAAAAAGTCAAAGAACAAAATTTTCCCAGTATTCTTTTCCCCTGGAGAAGGAAATGGCAACCCGCTCCAGTATTCTTTCCTAGAAAATCCCATGGACAGAGAACCCTAGTGGGCTACAGTCCATGGGGTCGCAAAGAGTCGGACAGCAATTGAGCCCATTATTCTTTTTGTGTGCGTGCTAAAGAGTGATGTCCAACTGCGACCTTATAGACTGTAGCCCACCAGGCTCTTCCATCTATGGAATTCTTCAAGCAAGAATACTGGAATAGGTTTCCATGCCCTCCTCCAGGGGATCTTCCCAACCCAGGGCTCAAAATTTGGGTCTTTTTCATCTCCTGCATTGTCAGGTGGGTTGTTTACCACTAGAGTCACCTGGGAAGCCCATTCTTCTTTTTCTGTTTACTTATTTCACAGTCTTTTATATCATTATTCTTATACTTTCTAAATATTTCACACCATTTACTGCTCTTATTCCTCTTGGATAAATATTTTGAAGGTTTTCTTGTGCCGAAATATTGATAACTGTTATGTTAGAAATAATAACAATAATTCTCATGAGAAGCTGACTTGCCCTCCAGTGTAGCAGAATCTCCAGGGACTTCTTTCAAATTATATGTATACACTCTTCCTTTTCTCCCTTCATTTTTTGATGGCAGTGTAAAGAGAAATGTTAGTGATGAAAGTGGGCTGTGTGTAAAGAGTGTGCGGGCAGAGGAAGCATTGAGAACTGTGGATGTGAGTGAGCATGGAGTGAGTACTCCCTCCAGTTAGACAGCTCAGGTATAGAGCAGGGCTGCAGCCAGCTACAAAGAAGGGAGCAGAAGGGCCCCTGTGGCAGGTATGATATGGGTCATCTCGGAAAACGTGGTGCTAACTGTGCTTGTGACATGCTTTCTGCAGAGAGGCAAGTGTTTTCTAACTGGTCTGTAGGGTAGAAGAATCCTTGCAAAGGACTGAAATCTACAGAAACACCTCACCCGTCTATGTCTGAAATTACAAGTTCCATTCCCAACAACACTGTTTTAATTTAGCTGTACATAACTGGAAAACATTTTGTGTTGTTTTTAAGACATTGCATTGGTTATTGAGCTCTTTCTCAGGAACTCCAAAGTTTACTAAGTAACTCACAGTCTCTTAAAGTGCCATAAAACACGAAGCAAGCTTTTATGGAGGAAATGGATCCTGGATGAACGGATTGTACTTGAGATTAGTGTATAGCACAAAGGTGAGTCCCCCAAAAAACTTCCTAAACTGTTGGTTTAATATTTATTAAGAGATAGTAAAGTGCTTCTGATGTGAAGAATGAAGGGAACCTCAGAGTTTTAACAACACCCATATTTTTCTGTGTAATGCTCTCATGGCAGAATTTGTGTCCTTATTTACGTAACACTTGCTGAAGAAGAAAGGTATTTGGATTTTGTTCAATTAAATCAAATTTTAGTTTTAGTTGTAGTTTGAACTGGAAAACATAATTTAGATTATAATGCAGAAAAAATGTACTCTGAGTTTAGGCATGAAAGTAATTAAGTTAGTCTCTTTTTGTTCATTGCTCTTTCAGTGGTTCAGAAGCTAGAGTTTATAAACTACCTTAGCAACAGTATACATGAAGCTAAAATATCAAGAAATATATAACTTTTGAAAGAAACTTGTTCATAAAGAACTTGCACCCTATATATGCAGACTTTTCAGACTCTAAGTAACATGACTTTGTGTTGACTGCAGGTATTAAGTTCTCTTAGTTTTGTCTACCCAAACCTTAAAATAGCACTTTTTTCACTCACTCCCTAATTTCCCATCTCCAGTCACTCCACCTTCCATCCTTACTCAAAGAAAAAATGATTTTATATATATCAATTAAAAATAATTGATTAAATCTATTCCACAGGGTAAATTTATTATACTCATTTCAATAATATTGAAATTCTAACTATGCTTACTTTTACTATAATTAACATAATAATACTTTGTGCCTAACACTGTAGTAAGGCCTTTATGTACTGTAATCCACTTAATATTAAAAACAACACTTTAAAGTAAGTACAAAAATATCCCACCCACTTTATTGATGGCTTCTGGAAGTTAAGAGAATTTGCCCACATTTACACAGGGAAAAGAAAATGAAATTAAATATCCATACCTGCATATGTAACTAGTATGCACTTATCATCATTATCATCATAATTCAGTATAATTTGTTCTTGTACAATTGTACTTTACTCATTGAATTCAATAGCATTTTGACATTTTAAAAATGTTAACTGCCTTAAATAAAACTGAATTCATCATTTGCTTTGGCTTGCTTTAACATCTTGAGACAATTTCAACAACCCTTGAGGCAGAATTTAATGAACTGTATTTGCTGCCTGAAGTGCAGGCAGCAGGCAGGGTTCTATCAGTTAATCTGCTAGGAGCCGCCATCAGTGCATGGGGTCTCTCTTTGGGAGCTGCTGGTTGGTCAGGGATATATTTAAGTACATTTGGAAAACTTGCCATTTCCTGACATAATGTCAAGAAACCACCCAGTGCTTTTAGAATAAAATTCAAATTTCTCATCTTAGCTCACAAGGACCTTCAGCTGATGAGTTCTAGTCCATTTTTCTTCACTATCCTCCTTTTTTTTTTATCTGAAATACTTAAATGTCTACTTGTTATTTTTGAGCCTGCAGTTTTCATTTTTACATTTCCATGTTTACTTCTGTGAAATGTTTTAACTGTTCTGTGCAGTCCTCATTTACCTTCAAGAGCAGCATGTAAAGATGCGCGTTCTATAAGCTGTCTCCTGATCTAAGCGTGAAAATTTAACTTTTTCTTTGTTTCCATGATACATTATTAGGAGAATAATGTAGTCACTATCATACTGCAATTTATTTGTTTCCATCTTTTTCAATATATATTTCTCCCTTACTAGGCTATGGACTTCTTTGAGTGAAAAAGGTCCAGATATTTGATACTCATTGAAATTGAATTTATTGAATAATATGAAATCAGGAATTTGTTCAAGATCTCTCACATACAAATTTATTTTACAATTGATTCTAAAAAAATTTCCCTGTTATTTGTAAATGCCACCTCTAAACATATGAATCTTAAGGTTTGACATGGTGATAAATTATATTTGCAATGCTTCTATTGAACAATTGCAACTTAGTGATTAAAAGGGGAGTATTTATTAGAATTCAGTATCTGTGTAATTTGTCACTTACTGTATGGGAGTCTCAGTTTTTAAATGGAAAAAAAGGATAATAATTGTTAATAATTCTACCTCTCTCATAGGCTTGTCTGAAAGGTTAAATGATGTGTTTAAAGAACATATTACAATATCTTTCGTATCTTAAGCACTGAAAAATAGCATGAAACTGTCAGATTGCAAACTCTGGGAGGATGAGGATTCCTCATACTTGTATCCCCGAATTCCTATTACAGTTTCAGACACAGAACCACGGCTCAATAAACTTACTCTGTTGAACAAATGAATTAATTTCAAATACATTAATCTTCCCTAATATTTCTAAAAATGTCACATTTAACTTGGTTTTGAATGCAAGGTAGGAAAAGGAGAAGGAGGCAAACTGAATGTTCAATGAAAGGAACAAGATTATGGCTATAATCATTATCGTCACCATCAATTATCATGATCAGGAGTATCAGGTACCAGGTTAATGAGCAGATAGGGGAGATGGATAAATGAGGATATAATATAGAGTTATTTAGGAGCCACTATGTGTAGCTTTGCATATGGTAAAGTCACAAGTTAGAGTCATTCATTGGTTATTAATGGATTGATTAAGAGCCTAATAAGAGGAAGATTTAAGAGTGAGCTCTGTAGATACACACACACACACACATATATACACATGCATACCAAAGTAGATTAAAAGAAGAGACAGTTAACCTAATAATGATCACAGAGTAAGCACTAAGTTTGAGATACCTGTGTGATACAACCAAGTGAAAATGTCCAACCATCAATTACACTTATTCTGGAGATTTCACATACAGATGCAAAATTAAATCATAGAAGTTCATTGACAAAGATGAACTTGTTGAGAAGAAAGGGAATAATAACAGAAAACTAGCAAAAATGTATATTTTAAAGTGCAGAGGTCAAAAGGTAGAGTGTGTTTTCTCAAGAGCAGTGGGAGGAGAGATTGACCAAGACAATTCTAAGCTACAGAGGAATTAGGAAGACTGTGTGTTTTTGAAAGTTTTTTTCTCTTATGCATATTTTAAAATATTTTCATGGGAGTAGGTACTAAATATTATTAATATACGTCCTATTCCTTCACTGGTGGTGGTGGTTTAGTCATTATGTTGTGTCTGATTCTTGCGACCCCATGGACTGTAGCCTGCCAGGCTCCTCTGTCCATGGGATTTTTCAGGTAAGAACACTGGAGTAGGTTCCCATTTCCTTCTCCATTCCTTCATTAACACACTACAAAGTCCCTGGTTAACGATTCTGAAGGTACAAACAATTCAACATGTCATTAAGATATAAGAGACACTTATAGGCACTACCCTGATTCTTTATTTGCTGCCTTTATTTTGAGTTACCAGACAGAATATGGGTTTTTAAATTTCACACCAAAAAAATCTGTAATAGAGAGGACCATTATTTTCATTTTCCCCAAATTTAATGGTGAATCACAAAATAATTTCTATTTCCCATTCAAATGATATTTTTGCTAACTTTTCTTAATATTATTAATATATTTTGTTCAATAATGATAATAAGTTATCTTTACTATTATAGTAGGGCAACAAATAGATTTAGTTATGGAACAACTCAAATATGTAACATAAATGTATCTTCAAATTCTATCATTGATCTAATTTATCAGGTTTAGAAGTGCACATCATTGCGAATTAACACCATTTTTAGATTCTTTTAATTAGGGACTTAGTTCTGAATGACCCGCTTTCTCTTGGGTCCATGCTCAATTTTTCAGATGTTCTCTCCTACAATCCTGACCACAGCAATATACCTGGTGCATGTTTGAAGCCTGCCTAGTGACACTCGGTGGAAATGAACGAGGCTCACTTTAAATGCCCATATACAGTTTCTCATGCTGTCCATAACCTCCTCTGTTAGGTGACAAGGTCTGATCCGAGCATTAGCATAGGGGTGCAGCTGCTTCAAAAGAGTCTTTGAATCTATTGTGCTGGCTGGGTCTGTGGATCCCAGTATTTGCTTCTCTTCATAAAGTTACTGAATTATTTTACACTTGTTTTACACTATCCCTTTCTAGGTCAGCCAAATTTTTAGGAGTCATTTGTCTAATCGCCGGGGTTTGCGTAAATTTCCAGACCCCACAATTATACGCCTTGACCATGGAATTCTGGAGCATAGCCTCAGATGATTTGTCTGTCAGTGCTATGAAATAACTGCTGGGCCAGATGCAGACTGCAGCACAGATCTAAATGCAGAACATTTCCTAGGACTTTGCTGCTTCCCCCAGCTTTGACTATGTCTACCCTCAGTGCTTCTTGTTTATGTTACAAGTTAAAAAAAAAAAAAAGTAACCCCATGCGACTTTACATCTTAAAAGGAGAAAAAATCCATCAGTATAAACAACTAAAGGAAAGAATAAAAATGTATCTGTCCCTGAGAGGGAGGGCAGATATAGTGTTATAGTTGTCCTGGAAAGAGAGATTAGTAAAAATGTCAAAGGCAGTGAGCACTGAACTGGACATCATTTCTGAAGTAAGTATTGAATATGAATAGAATTTGGCAAGCAGCTGAGGGACTTAGGTTATTCCAGGAAAAATAAACAATTTCAGGCCAGACTCAGAGAGAAGCAAAGGATTGGACCTGTATGAGAGAAGAATTTAACTGGCTGAAGGGTAGTGACTGTGAAGAAGTAGAACATAATATGGTATAGATGGAAAAATAAAACAGGCTCTAAAATTTCCCTAGTGCCAGACAGGAATTTGGTAATTTTTCCATACACAGCTAGTAACAGGTGAAGGTTATTGAGTGGGTCTAGAGTCTGATCAGAATTTTGTTTAAAGTGATTCTGTTTGGACATAGGAACTATTTAGAAGCACTGAGCCGATGGGGGTTCAATTTCTTTTACTTTGTTTACTTGTCAAGAACTAATCTGTAAGCTTGTGTTTGTAAATCATTAATCTGCCTCACACAAAACTAGTCATAGACTTGTTGTAAAACAGTTAGGACTTTGTTTTGACTACTTATTGCTTTCTCTTTTGCTCATTCGTTGCTCACTGACTTCAAACATTAAGATCACTCTTCTCTTATTCTCATCTAATGGAAATTTCCTGTTCTATTCTTGATTCCACTGTGTTCAAAGTCAGTGATTTAAAAAAAGACATGGATGTTAACTGTTTTCTATATTATTTTTATAAGGATGGCTTTAGAGATAGCAATTTTACAGTCAGCAAGAGCAAAAAGCCTGGGCAGAGATGTCATAGCCTCTCATAGAAAATAGGTAGCCAAGTGATTTGTCTGCATGCTTAGGCAACATGTTTTACTGTGATTAATTTAGGAAACATTCCAAAGTTTAATTCTAATCAATTAATATAACACATATATAATGCATATGCATATTTTATTTGGTCTTATTTTCTAAATAAATGAAATAATTCTTGCCCTGTCATACACACACACACATACATACATGCATGCACACTGATTTAAAGGTCTATTGTCCACAATAACTGCTTGATTGTGAAAATATTGTTGAAGATAAAATAATTTACAGTAGTCTCTGTCTACTCTTAATATAATAATTGATAATACTAGACATTGTGATTATATCTCTCACTTAAAATTATTACAAAGGATAGATTATCCATCAGTAAAGAATGACAGAATGCTTTATTTTCAAGTATAATTTTCAGTTGTGAATTACATTATGTTTTTTCTTTTAGAATCAGAGGAACAGTCATTAAAGTTTTATTAAGTTAAATAACACTCTATCAGATTCTACTAATTGTTTTCTTGATTCCTGCTTTCTTCCTTCCTTTTGATTATCCTGTTTCATACTAACTCAATCACTTCAACTGTCAAAGAATGAAATAAACAAGGAGGTGCTTTTAGCAACAACTTCATTAGTTATGAATGGTTCTATTAAATTTTTACATATAGAAAAATTAGGTTCATGAGTTTTAACAGCATTGCTTAATTAATTCAATTCATGCTTGCTATAAACTACTCTGAAATATAAAGCACAGTACTTAAACTTTTGACAAAATTAAAATGTATTATCATGGTTGTACTTTTAGACTAGTTGCATTTACAAAATATATACAATGGTTTTCTGCAATTTATATATTGAGAAGAAATACATGAAGAAACAAGCTATACACACATATAAACAAGAGTTTGTTACAAAATATGAAATAAAAGAGAACACAGCAATAGAAAATGAAATTGATATATCTATGGGGTAAATGTATAAATATAGCACTTAGAATTTCCATAAAAATATACAAAAAGTGACAAAAGAGTAAAAGAAATGTAACACCAAACATCAGGCCTGAATATGGCTGCTTTGCACTCAGTTGATCCTGTTTTACTTAGAGATATATTTTTGAGGATTGGGAAGAGTAAATCAAGGACATATTTGTCTTGTCTGCACATGGGTAATCTTAAATAACTAATTTTAAAGATTATTTTAATATATATAATTTATGGAAAAGGAAATATGTTATATTGCATATACACACACACACACACATACACAGTTTAAATGAAGTGAATGCCTCTATATCTAACATCCAGCTTAAGAAGGAATAAATAAACAACAAAAAAAATGTAATCAAGACCCATACAGTTTCCTTTTGGGTCAAATCAATCTCATCAGTGTGGATAAGCACTATTCTGACTTTTGTGTTTAACGTTCATTGTTTCTCATTTGAATTACATAATTACATATATATTCTGTGTTATAAATCTATGTCAATATGGAATTATGATGTTTGTATTATATCTCATATGTGTTCTCTTGTATAAATAACAATATAATTTTTAATTTGAGTTCTTATCATGAATAATCTTCTATAACTCATTTTCCATTGAATTTTCTGTTTCTGAATTCATTCATGTTTATTTCTCTGGGGGAAGTTTTTTAATTCAATTATTGGGTAGAAATTTACTGTGTGAATTTACCATAATATATTTATCCATTCTTCTGTTTATGCACATTTGGATTATTTTTAAATGTTCCCTTCTGTATATGCTGTTATATAGATAATTTTGTACATGTCTTCTGTTACGCATGTGAAGAAATTTATGATATGTAGCAGAACTCAGCAGTTCACTCCTCTCTCTCTCTCTCTATATATATATATATATGTGTGTGTGTGTGTGTGTGTGCATAGAACTCCTGAGCCATAGGGTACATCAATCTTTTGTTGTTGTTGTTGTTTTATCAGGTATCACCAAGTTCTCTGTGAAGCAATGTACAACATAATTTACAATCTATCCAGCATCATATTCTAAATTGGTTATTATTCCTTTAATTTCTGACCAGAATGTAGAAAGAGATCTTACTTTTGGTTTGATTTTGTGTATCCTTAAGTACAGATTATGTTGCACTTCTTTTCATTGGTTTATTTATACTAACATTGCTTTTCTTAGAAATGTGTGTATGTATTTTTCAACTATTTTTCCTATGAAGCATTTTTTCTTTCTTATTGATTATAAGATTTATTTATTTATTATAGGATCACTTACTAGCTGTTTACCAAAACATATTTCTTTTTTCCTCCTGGATCAATTCTTAGGTTCTCTTGCAACCAAGTATTAATATATCATGCTGCTGAGTTCTAGTCATTGGAATGTGAACGGAAATGACATGTGTCACACAGGACAGATAGCTACCATCTTTTGATGTACATTCACTGGGAGTGCTTTCCACATCTGAAATTTGTAGCAGGGACCTGGACACAACCTTGGAAGAGCTGAAGATTCTGTCCTGAATAGTTGTGTGAGACAAATTTCCTCGATCCATGCACCTGTCCTTGTCTTCTCTCAACAGAGCCTGTTGTTGTAGTTTAGTCACCCTGTCTTGTCAGACTCTGTGCAACCCCATGGACTCATGCACACCAGGCCTCCCTGACCATCACCATCTCCCAGAATTTGCACAAGTTCGTGTTCAGTGCATTGGTGATGCCTTCCAGCCATCTCATCTTCTGATGCCCTCTCCTCCTTCTGCCCATGATCTATCCCAGAATCAGTGACTTTTCCAATGAGTCATCTGTTCGTATTAGAAGACCAAAATACTAGAGCTTCAGCTTCAGCATCACTCCTTCCAGTGAATATTCAGGGTTGATCTCTCTTAAGACTGAATGGTTTTATCTCCATGCTATTCAAGGGACTTTCAGGAGTGTTCTCCAGCACCACAATTTGGAGGCATCAATTCTTTGGCTTTCTTCCTTCTTTATGGTCCAGCTCTCACAACCACATAATACCACCGGGAAGACCACAGCCTCGACTATATAGACCTTTGTTGGCATGATAATGTCTGCTTTTCAACACACTGCCTAGGTCTGTCACGGCTTTCCTTTCAAGGAACAGTTGTCTTCTGATTTCATGGCTGCATTCACTGTCTGCATGATATTGGAGCCCAGGAGGAGGAAATCTGTCACTACTTCTACCTTTTCCCTTTCTATTTGAAAGCAGTAATGGGGCCAAATGCCATTCAGTTTAGTTCAGTTCAGCTGTTCTGTCATGTCCGACTCTTTGCAACCCCATGGACTGCATCAAGCCAGGCTTCTCTGTCCGTAATCAACTCCCAGAGATTGCTCAATGTCCATCAGGTCAGTGATGCCATCCAACCAGCACATCCTCTGTGCTCCCCTTCTCCTCCTGCCTTCAATCTATCCCAACATCAGGGTCTTTTCAAATGAGTCTGTTCCTCACATCAAGTAGCCAAAGTATTGGAGTTTCAGCTTCAGCATCAGTCCTTCCAATGAATATTCAAGATTGATTTCCTTTAGCATGGACTGATTGGATCGCCTTGCAGTCCAAGGGACTCTCAAGAGTCTTCTCCAACACCAAAGTTCAAAAGCATCAATTCTTCAGCACTCAGCTTTCTTTATAGTCCAACTCTCACATCCAAACATGACTACTGGAAAAACCATAGCTTTGACTAGATAGACATTTGTTGGCAAAGTAATGTCTCTGCTTCTTAACATATTGTTTAGATTGGCCACAGCTTTTCTTCCAAGGAGCATGCGCCTTTTAATTTCATGGCTTCAGTCATTATCTGCAATGATTTTGGAGCCCCCAAAATAAAGTCTCTCACTGTTTCCATTGTTTCCCCCTCTATTTGCAATGAAGTGATGGGACCAGATGCCATGATCTTAGTTTTCTGAGTGTTGAGTTTTAAGCCAACTTTTTCACTCTCTCCTTTAACTTTCATTAAAAGGCTCTTTAGTTCTTTGATTTCTGCCATAAGGGTGGTGTCATCTGCATATCTGAGGTTATTGATAATTTTTCCGGCAATCTTGATTCCAGCTTGAGCTTCATCCAGTCCTGTGTTTCTCATCATGTACTCTGTATATAAGTTAAATAAACAGGGTGACAATATACAGCCTTGACATACTCCTTTCCGGATTTGGAACCAGTCTGTTGTTCCAGGCCCAGTCTAAGTGTTGCTTCCTGACCTGCATACAGATTTCTCAAGAGGCAGGTCAGGTGGTCTGGTATTCCCATCTCTTGAAGAATTTTCCACAGTTTAATGTGATCCACACAGTCAAATGCTTTGCAATAGTCAATAAAGCAGAAATAGATGTTTTTCTGGAACTCTCTTGCTTTATTGATGATCCAGTGGATGTTGGCAATTTGATCTTTGATTCCTCTGCCTTTTCTAAAACCAGCTTGAACATCTGGAATTTCACAGTTCATGTATCGTTTAAGCCTGGCTTGGAGAAATTTGAGTATTACCTTGCTAGTGTGTGAGATGCATGCAATTCTGCAGTAGTTTGAGCATTCTTTGGCATTGCCTGTGTTTGGGATTGGAAGGAAAACTGACCTTTTCCAGTCCCATGGTCACTGCTGAGTTTTCCAAATTTGTTGGCGTATTGAGTGCAGCACTTTCACAGGGGCATCTTTTAGGATTTGAAATAGCTCAACTGGAATCCTATCACCTTCAGTAGTTTTGTTTGTACTGATGCTTCCTAAGGCCCGCTTGACTTCGCATTCCAGGATGTCTGGCTCTAGGTGAGTGATCATACCATCATGATTATCTGGATCATTGCTGGGGTCCAGCCTCAGCAGGATCCAGGGGTACCCTCAGGATGAACAGCATTGGCGAGAGAGAGAGAGACAGACAGAGACAGAGAGAGAGAGAGAGAGAGAATAGACTGGGGGTGTGTAGTAGAGTCTGGCAAATCTTAATTTTTTTACAGTAGCTTTTATATTCTAAGTTAGTACATTTTTAAGTGGAAGATAGTTTAATATTACATCTGCTTGTCCTACACAAAACCAGGGTGTTTTCTGCATACTTCTTTGTGAGAGTCTTGTACATTATCTTCTGGCCTTGGGTCCTATTGACATTTTATGACCTAGGTGAATGCAAAGCTGTTTTCTGTAATCTATTCTTTGTTGAACACAAAGGTCAGTCCTTTTGCAGAAGTTATCAGTTAAGTTTATCTAAAAGGTTTACCACACAAAGACTCTGCAGCTCCAGTGAGGCAGCCCCTGTTTAGCATTCCTGGTTAAAATTAACAATTCTAAACTCTTATTTTTCTAAATCTTTAACTATAACCGCTTTTAGAATAATATTTTTATGTTCTCTAATAAGGCTTCCTCACCTCCCGAAGGGCTCTGGGCCTATTAGGGCCTTTATGTGATCAGGTTCTTTATGCTGTTTATGATTAAGGTGTTGTGAGCAGTCATGCGCATTAGTACGCTTTTGCCAAGCAGGCTAGAATGCCAGCAAAGGGGTCAAAATTGAAACACTCCTTTCATCCTGGATAATCTTATAGGATACCACCATCCGGGGGGTATATTGATTAAAGTTCTAATTTGATTCTGTTTGGAAAGAGATCAGGGAAGGCCTTCTACCTGTGTCACAGAAATTAGGGAGTAGTCTAATATAGCAAGCATCAGAAAGACAGAGATCATCTTCAAGGTGAACGCCAGGGCAGCTTTTCGAAATCCCTGAAGTCCTGATCTGCCTTGCTTGTCAGGTCTTTTCCTCACGACCTGGTCATGGGTGGGATCTCGTGTGCTGGCTCCTGGCAGGTCAAAAAGATCTTTTTTGTTTAGTTCTTCTGTGTATTCTTGCCACCTCTTCTTAATATCATCTGCTTATGTTAGGTTACCATTTCTAGCCCTTTATTGTACCCATATTTGCATGAAATGTTCCTTTGGTATCTCTAATTTTCTTGAAGAGATCTCTAGTCTTTCCCTTTCTATTGTTTTCATCTATTTCTTTGCATTGATCACTGAGGAAGGCTTTCTTATCTGAGTTAAATTCTCCCATTCCAATCCATTTTAGTTCACTGATTCCTAAAATGCCCATGTTCACTCTTACCATCTCCTGCTTGACCTCCTCCAATTTTCCTTGATTCATGGACCTAACACTCCAGGTTCCTATGCAATATTGCTCTTTACAGCATCAAACTTTACTTTCACTGCCAGTCACATTCACAATTGGATGACGTTTTCACTTTGGCTCTATCTTTCCATTCTTTCTGAATTATTTCTCTGATTTTCTCCAGTAGCATATTGGACACCTACTGACCTGGGGAGCTCATCTTTCAGTGTCATATATTTTTTTTTTTTTCCAGTGGGTTTTGTCATACATTGATATGAATCAGCCATAGATTTACATGTATTCCCCATCCCGATCCCCCCTCCCACCTCCCTCTCCACCCGATTCCTCTGGGTCTTCCCAGTGCACCAGGCCCGAGCACTTGTCTCATGCATCCCACCTGGGCTGGTGACCTGTTTCACCATAGATAATATACATGCTGTTCTTACAAAACATCCCAACCTCACCTTCTCCCACAGAGTTCAAAAGTCTGTTCTGTACTTCTTTTTTTTTTTTTTCAGTGGGTTTTATCATACATTGACATGAATCAGCAATAGATTTACATGTATTCCCCATCCCGATCCCCCCTCCCACCTCCCTCTCCACCCGATTCCTCTGGGTCTTCCCAGTGCACCAGGCCCGAGCACTTGTCTCATGCATCCCACCTGGGCTGGTGACCTGTTTCACCATAGATAATATACATGCTGTTCTTACAAAACATCCCAACCTCACCTTCTCCCACAGAGTTCAAAAGTCTGTTCTGTACTTCTTTTTTTTTTTTTCAGTGGGTTTTATCATACATTGACATGAATCAGCAATAGATTTACATGTATTCCCCGTCCCGATCCCCCCTCCCACCTCCCTCTCCACCCGATTCCTCTGGGTCTTCCCAGTGCACCAGGCCCGAGCACTTGTCTCATGCATCCCACCTGGGCTGGTGACCTGTTTCACCATAGATAATATACATGCTGTTCTTTCGCAACATCCCACCCTCACCTTCTCCCACAGAGTTCAAAAGTCTGTTCTGTATTTCTGTGTCTCTTTTTCTGTTTTGCATATAGGGTTATCGTTACCATCTTTCTAAATTCCATATATATGTGTTAGTATGCTGTAATGTTCTTTATCTTTCTGGCTTACTTCACTCTGTATAAGGGGCTTCAGTTTCATCCATCTCATTAGAACTGGTTCCAATGAATTCTTTTTAACGGCTGAGTAATATTCCATGGTGTATATGTACCACAGCTTCCTTATCCATTCATCTGCTGATGGGCATCTAGGTTGCTTCCATGTCCTGGCTATTATAAACAGTGCTGCGATGAACAATGGGGTGCACGTGTCTCTTTCAGATCTGGTTTCCTCAGTGTGTATGCCCAGAAGTGGGATTGCTGGGTCATATGGCAGTTCTATTTCCAGTTTTTTAAGAAATCTCCACACTGTTTTCCATAGCGGCTGTACTAGTTTGCATTCCCACCAACAGTGTAAGAGGGTTCCCTTTTCTCCACACCCTCTCCAGCATTTATTGCTTGTAGACTTTTGGATAGCAGCCATCCTGACTGGCGTGTAATGGTACCTCATTGTGGTTTTGATTTGCATTTCTCTGATAATGAGTGATGTTGAGCATCTTTTCAGGTGTTTGTTAGCCATCTGTATGTCTTCTTTGGAGAAATGTCTGTTTAGTTCTTTGGCCCATTTTTTGATTGGGTCATTTATTTTTCTGGAATTGAGCTTCAGGAGTTGCTTGTATATTTTTGAGATTAATCCTTTGTCTGTTTCTTCATTTGCTATTATTTTCTCCCAGTCTGAGGGCTGTCTTTTCACCTTACTTATACTTTCCTTTGTTGTGCAAAAGCTTTTAAGTTTCATTAGGTCCCATTTGTTTAGTTTTGCTTCTATTTCCAATATTCTGGGAGGTGGGTCATAGAGGATCTTGCTGTGGTTTATGTCAGAGAGTGTTTTGCCTATGTTCTCCTCTAGGAGTTTTATAGTTTCTGGTCTTATCTTTTTGACTGTTCATGTGGTTCTCAAGGCAAGAATAGTGAAGTGGTTTGCAATTCCCTTTCCATTGGACCATGTTTTGTCAGAACTTTCCATCAAGAGCTGTCCATATTTGGTGGCCCTACATGGCATGGCTCATAGTTTCACTGAGTTACACAAGGCTGTGGTCCATGTGATCTGTTTGATTGTTTTTCTGTGATTGTGGTTTCATTCTGTCTGCTCTTGAGGGACAAGGATAAGAGGCTTATGGAATCTAATTGATGGGAGAGACTGACTGTGGGGGAAACTGGGTCTTGTTCTGATGGGCAGGGCCATGCTCAGTAAATCTTTAATCCAATTTTTTGTTGATGGGTGGGCCTGTGTTCCTTCCCTGTTGTTTGACCTGAAACCAAACTATGGTGGAGATAATGAAGTTAATGGCTAACTCCTTCAAAACATCCAGTACATGCACTACCACACTCAGGGCCCCCAATCCTGCAGCAGACCACCACTGACCCATGCCTTTGCCAGAGACTCCTGGACACTCACAGGCAAGTCTTGGTCAGTCTCTTGTAGGGTCACTGCTCCTTTCTTCTGAGTCCCGGTGTGTACAAGGTTTTGTTTGTGCCCTCCAAGAGTCAGTTTCCCAGTCCTGTGTAAGTTCTGGAAGCTCTATGGTGGGGTTAATGACGACCTCCTCCAAGAGGGTTTATGCCACATACAGGTCCGCACCCAGAGCCCCTGCAGCAGGCCACTGCTGACCCTCACCTTCACAGGAGACTCTACAACACTCAAAGGCAAGTCTGGCTCAGTCTCTGTGGGGTCTTCTGGTGCACACAAGGTTTTGTTTCAGCCCTCTGAATGTCTCTGGTGGGTATCAGGTTTGATTTCAAATGCAATTTCACCCTTCCTACCATCTCACTGGGGTTTCTCCCCTGTCCTTGGACGTGGGATAGATTTTTTTTGGTGGGATCCAACATTCTCCTGTCACTCGTTATTCAACAGGGAGTCGTAATCTGGATGCCATTATGTTGTTTTTTTTCTTTCTTTCTTTTTTTTTTAATATTTAGTCTTAAGCTGGCTCTTTCACTCTCCTCCTTCATCATATTCAGAGGTTCTTTAGCTCATAGTGTGTGCCCCCTCCCCCTAAACACACACACACATTGCTAACTTAAACCAAAGCCAAGACCACTCTGCTTGTAGTGAGAATTTTTTCCAATGTATTTTCTGAATATTCATCTGTTTTCACTGCCTAGTACTCATTCTACTGATTGGTGTATGGTAGAATATAATAATCTGTTTATTAATTTCACATATATTCATCCAAGTGTTGTTTTCTTTTATTAAACAATACTTAATTTTAACATAGATTCATTATGTCTTCCATTAAGGCATATTTTATTTTTTTGGCTTTTAAAAGCATTGACTTGCCAAGGTAATAAATGTATGCCTCATATTTCCTTCCAAAAAGGTTAATAATTTTTTCCTATGTGAGCTTTTTAAATATTATGTAAAGATGATAAACAATTGTTTTCATATAGATAATTTGTTGGAACTCAAGTTTCCAGCCAAGAAATTTGTTCCCTAATGATATCCCTCTATACTATATATCAAATTTTACTACATGTGTAGGTCAGTTTCGAGGTCTCTCTCTAGTATTGCTATCACAATGTCTTTTTCAAAAAAATAAAGTTTATTTTTAAAAATTTTATTATTGGAGTGTAATTGCTTTACAGTGTGATGTTAGTTTCTGATGTACACCAAAGTGAATCAGTCATGGTGGTAGATTAGTCACTAAGTCATGTCCAACTTTTGTGACTGCATGGACAGTAGCCTGCCAGGCTCCTCTGGCCTCAGGATCTCCAGACAAGAATAGTGGAGTGGGTTGCCATTCTCTTCTCCAGGGGATCTTCCCAACCCAGGAATAGAACCTGGGTCTCCTACATTGAAGGTAGATTCTTTACCATCTGAGCTATGAGGAAGGCCCGAATCAGCCACATATATACATATACCTCCTCCCTCTTGAGCCTCCTCCCACTCCTCCATCCCACCCCTCTAGGTCATCAGCGACCACCGAGTTGAGCTCCTTGTGCTATATGGCAGCTATCTGTTTTACACATGGTGGTGTAGATACGTCAAAGCTACTCTCTCAGTTCATCCCACCTTCCCCCTCCCCGCCTTATCCACATGTTCATTCTCTATGATTGCATCTCTACTCCTATTCTGCAAATAGGTTCAACTGTACCATTTGTCTAGATTCCATGTATATACATTAATATACAATATTTGTTTATCTCTTTCTGACTGACTTCAATCTGTATGGTCCTTTCACATCACTGCAAAAACCCAATTTTGTTTCTTTTTATGGCTGTGAGCAATATTTCATTTTATATATGTACCACATTTTCTTTATCCAGTCCTCTGTTGATGGACATTTATGTGGCTTCTATGTCCTGGCTATGGTAAATAATGCTGCAGTGAACAATGAGGTCCATGTGTCTTTTTGAACTATGGTTTTCTTAGGATATATACCCAGCAATGAGACTGTTGGGTCATATGGTAGTTCTATTTTTAGCTTTTTCTGGAACTCCCATACTGTTCCCCATACAGTTTACATTCACACCAACAGTGCAAGAGGGTTCCCTTTTCTCTATATCCTCTCTAGCATTTATTGTTTATATATATATATTTTTATTATGACCATTCTGACAGCTGTGAGGTGATATCTCAATGTGGTTTTGATTTGTGTTTCTCTTATAATTAGTGATACTGAGCATCTTTTCATATGTTTGTTAGCCATCTGTGGGTCTTCTTTAGAGAACTGTCTTTTTGGGTCTTCTGCCCGTCTTTTACTGTTTTGTTTTGTTTTTTGATATTGAGTTGCATGAGCTATTTATATATTTTAGAGACTATTCTTTCGTCCTTTGCAAATACTTTCTCCTATTCTTAGGGTTTTCGTTTCATCTTGTTTATGGTCTCCTTTGCTATGCAAAAGGTTTTAAGTTCACTTAGGTCCCTTATAGAAGCTTATCCAAATAGAGGATTTTCCTGCATCTTAAAAGGAGTGCATGGGGATTTTCACGGGCGGAGTCATCCTTTCTTCAGAGAACGTGGCTGTGCACATTTTAAATCTTCTCAGTGAGTGGCTGAGTGATGGCTCAGTGTTCTCCGTCATACCGTGGATAAAGAGCTGGAAATCATCACTGAGCTGTCTTAACTGCAAAACAGATTTATCGTGACAACTAAGAAATATCTTCTTTTGATGGCAACCTTGTGGATCCAGCCAGGATGAATTATTGGTAAAATGAGTAGATCAATGAATAAACTTTTCAGATGAGTTTGCACTTTAATACACACTGGAGCAGTGGTAAATGTTGTCATAATAGTATCAGTTAAATTTGGTTGGATTGCTATTCTTTCTAATATCAAATAACTTTTAAAAGATAATCTCATTAAATGTTTTTTATTTGATTGCCATCATGATAGTTAATCTAAAAGATGAACATCCAAATTCAATGACCCACACTTCCCAATTTGCATGTCCTTTTATAGGCCCCTCAATCTGGACTGCCCCTGTGGATACAATCCAGTGTAGCAATACTGGTTTTTATCTTTCTGATTATAAGATTATAAGAAACCTTGTTACTTCTGCCTGAAACTCTTGAAATCTTTGCTTTGGGGAAAGCAGGTCACTGTGTAAAAAATGAGTATCTTGAGATTATTGTGTTTTGAAGAATTCCACATGGATATTTGCATAAAGAGAGAAATGCTTCATCAGTTTACTATAAACCATGCAGTCTATTATTTTAAAATTCAATTCATAATATTCAGTTGTGTATATGTACATGTTTCTTTTATTCACATATATATATTGTATACAATCTTTATATATGAATCATGTACAATAAAAAGCTTAAGTAGCTCTTTCATAATTAAATAAGAATGATAAAAATATCAAATTCAGTTGTGAAAATGTCTGTTTGAATATGATAGACATCACAAAATATGACATGTACATTTCAATGAATGCATTATAAATGCTTATAAAATAAACTGGAAGTAATCATGGAATGCTATAATTTTGTGAAGGAAATGCATACTTAGAAAATAAATTTAGCCTGTTGGAAATTCTCATTTTTTCTTTGTTTATTTCAAGCTTAAATATGAGCTTTCTGGCATGCAACAGAAGCAACTGAGGGAAACAGGGTAAGGGTTAGGTCATCTTCAGCCATCATGTTCTGAATTCTTTTTTTGTTTCACTTCCAACATTGAATTCGCCTTTTGGTTTTTCTCTATTCTAAATAACCTCATTATTTCTATTCAGTGGATTTTCCACTCTGTAATACCAATTTAATATAGATTCAATTCATGTAAATATCTACTAAAAACTCTCAGGTAAGTTTTCTTGAAAATATTTTGGTTCCATTTAAAAGTTAAATAATTTATAAATGCAAATAAATATTTGATAAAAGTATATCTTTAATGCCCCCTTTTTATATTTATTTCAGTACTGGGGAAAATATTACAAAACAATTTCATTAAAATAATACATTTATAAAAAAGAAATTGGAAGAATTGAAAAGACTTTTACATTGCTAAACTCCTACATCAACATTTCTGAAACATTATCAGTAGATGACTCAAAACTAAATTTTGGATATTTTACAGTTATGTCACCATTGTCTGATATATCATTTTGATTTGAAACTTGCATACCAGAAAAAATATGATCAATTATCATCCTAATCACAGTGATTTCATAAACAAGTTTAACATGTTCTTTCTCTTTTAATAAAATAGCAATATTATTTCAAAACTTACATCACTGTTTAGTGCAGGGAACTGTACTCAGTGCTCTGTGGTGACCTAAATAGGGGAGAAGTCCAGAAACGAAGGGATATGTATACATATGGCTGGCTGACTCCTCTTCGCAGCAGAAACTAACACGATATCGTAAGGCAACTATACTCCAATCATTTTTTCCACAAACTCACATTACTTACTTAAAACAAAAGACATTTTTAAACATATTGTTCATTACATGAAAGTATTTAACTATAAAATAAGGAATTTGAGTGATGTTATTTACTTAGAGGAAGGAAAAGAAAACTAAAGCTACCTAGTAGCATTTTTCTCACAATTCAGACTTGTTGGGCATGTTGATTTTTATTGTTGTTACTAAAAAGTGGTTTGTAACAAGATTTTAATGAAGTTGTTACATGTTCTACTCCATTTCCAATCAGAAACATGTGGTCTTATTTAGAACATCCTCTTTTTCCTTAAGTCATTTGGCAAACCTCAAGTGTTTGATTGCTTTTAATCAAGAAAATGAGGCACATTTGTTAAATCTTTTGATTAATCAGATTTTGACTAATATCCTTGAGCAATTAAGATTCTTAATCCTTAAGCCTAGCTGAATTTGGGATGTTAAAAAAAACAACTTTTATATGATCCAGATTATTTTGTGAAAGAAAAATATCAGAATGATAAAAAATTTTCAGTAAAAGAAAGCATAAAAGAGAAAGGAAGATAATAATAGCTGTGTATGCTCAGCTGGTTCATTCATGTCTGACTCTTTGCAATCCTACAGACTGTAGCCCACCAGGCTCCTCTATCCATGGGATTCTCCAGGCAAGAGTACTGGAAAGGGTTGCCATGCCCTCCTCCAGGGGATCTTCCCGACTCGGAGATAAAACCCAAGTCTCTTATGCTTCCTGCGTTAGCAGGAAGGTTCTTTACCACTAGCACCACTTGGGAAGGCCAATAATAACTATAACAAACATATTATTAAAAATTCTGACTTAAGACTACAACTCTTAAAAATATAAGAACAGGGCACTCAAAGCCGGTGCACTGGGACAACCCTGAGGGAGGCGGTGGGGAGGGACGTGGGAGGGGGTTCAGGATGTACACCCTGACACATGCACACCCATGGCTGATTCATGTCAACGTATGGAAAAACCACTACAATATTGTAAAGTAATTAGCCTCCAATTAAAATAAATAAATTAATTTAAAAAACATGATATTCCAGAAAAATACATGTGCATACTTACAGGTGTGTTTGTATTCACAGAGGTTATGCAAGACAACAACACAATGTGATAAACTTTAAGTCACAAGGAAGGAAGGTTATAAAGTGACTATTTTAAAGAAATATAATTTAAAATATTTGAAAGGGAAAGAAGAAGCCTTTTAGAAGTAGCATAAATAATCATCTTAAGATTTTGATTTCAGTTACAGAAAATAGTGAGGATTGATGCTTATCATTTTATTTTTTGTATATATATGCAGGCAAACACATTTTTATACAATTTAAATATTATAAAGATAAAAATTTATTTAATATTGAAAGGCATGATCTAATAATTCTTATATATTTAGAAAGGCTTGCTTGAAATTTCACAATGAAATATATTTACAGGAAATAAAAAGTTTTGAAAAAAGGAAGACCTATATATTTTCTAAAATTATGATGATCTATTCATATCTATATGCATTATATATTGTATTATATGTATATTCCTATGGTATATGTCATAGATATGTACTATAAATGTATATCACAAGATATACAGTATATATCATCACATAATCGTTGTTGTTCAGTCACTAAGTCATGTCTGACTCTTTGTGACCCCAGGTACTGCAGCATTTCAGGCTCCCCTAGCCTTCATTATGTCTCAGAATTTGTTCAAAATCATGTCCATTGAGTTGGTGATGCCATCCAACCATCTCATCCTCTGTTGTCCCCTTCTGCTCCTGCCCTCAATCTTTTCCAATATCAGGGTCTTTTCCAATGAATTGACTCTTCACATCAGGTGACAAGTATTAGAGTTTCAGCTTTATCATCAGTGTCTCCAATGAATATCCAGGGTTGGTTTCCTTAAGGATTGACCGGCTTCATCTCCTTGCACTCCAAAGGACTCTCAAGAGTCTGCTACAACACCACAGTTCAAAACCATCAATTCTTCAGCACTCAGCCTTCTTTATGGTCCAGCGCTGATATTATACATGGCTATTGGAAGAATCATAGCTTTGATTATACAGACCCTTGTTGGCAAAGTGATGTCTCTGCTTTTTAATATGCTGTCTAGGTTTGTCATAGCTTTCCTTCCCAGGAGCAAGTGCCTTTTAATTTCATGGCTGCAGTCACAGTCTGAAGAAAATTTGGAGTCCAAAAAAATTAAATATGTCACTGTTTCCACTTTCCCCTTCTATTTGCCATGAAGAAATCAGATTGGATATCATGATCTTATGAAAAATGCATTACTGTTCAAAAACTACCATAATGTATCTTTACAAATATTGTCCTATGTTTACTGTGGTCAAGCCTCTATGATAGATCTTCAGGATGCACAATGATAATATAAAGCAGCCTTTGCCAAGAATATATGCAGATGGGAGATGGACACATGTAGATATTCTCAACATCTTTGGTAATTAGGGAAATGTAAATGAAAACCACATTGAGATATTACTACATCTTTACTAAAATGGCTAAGTTCATAGTATCCTTATCTTTTACAACAGCACTCTGGAAACACCCATCAACAGGCAAATGGATAAATATGTTGTTTAATAGCCATACAATGGAATATTCTTCAGCAACAAAATACTTGTAAAAACATGGCTGCATCTGAAAATAAGTATCTTATGTGAAAGAAGCCAGACCGAAAGAGTGGGTACTATATGTTTCCATTTTTATAAAATTCTAGAAAGTGCAAACTAATCTACAGTGACAGAGAAAATCAAGGGTTGCTTGAGATGAGGCTGGTGTTTAGGAATGAGAGGGAGGGAGTATACAGAAGCACAAGGAAAAAGTTTGGAATGGTGGGTATATCAATGATCTTGATTGTGGTGATGATATCATGGATATATATATACGTACGTATGTGAAAGCTATCAGCTGTACATTTGCAATATGTAAAGTTATTGTATGTCAATTATACCTCAATAAAACTGTTTTTAAAAACTATGCTTTGGGGCTATCATTAAGTTTAATAAAAAATAAATGTAAAAAACAACTTGCCCTTACAAATCATATATCCTATTGAAATCTGATGGTTGCAATAATATAATTTCTTTGTGGTTGTATATATTACTACAAATTTTAAATCAGCATCTTCTTCCTCAATTTTATTCACTTCCTCAAGGTCACATAGCTATAACATGGCATAGGCAGTACTACAATCCACACAGACTAACTCTGAGAACAAAGTGCATTCTAATAAACCTGGTGATTCAAGCGCAGAAGTGACTGCATGGTAATTGTTTCCCTCGGGGTAGACATGAATAGAACACTGAAAAGAAGGTGTAGAAAATGTTGGCTGATACATACCTATGTGAAGATAAACATCATGTGAGGATGTACACCCATGTGAGGGTATATACCTATGTTAGGGTGTACATCATCATCTATAAGATACTGAATGTTCATCCAAATAGCTTTGTCTGCATTTTCTATTTCATATGATCAAGAAAAACCCAGTTTTAAATTTGTTTGAAAGAGCAGTGATTTCTTTAAAATATGACAATATTATTACCTTCAATGGACATGAGTTTGAGCAAGCTCCTGGAGGTGGTAATGGACAGAGAAGCCTGGTGTGCTACAGTCCATGGGGTCGCAAAGAGTCGGACATGACTGAGTTTCTGAACAACAATTACCCTACTCTCCAATGTCCCAAACTAGATGCATGAGTTCAGAGTTATACTTTCATTTATTACCAAGTAAGTTTGCAAAAAAATTTCGGAAAATAAAAAGGAAACCAAGAAGAACTTTATATACCATTTCCATATAAATGTTTTAGCCTTCCTATCAGCTTCTTGATGTCATTACAATATGATACATCACATATTTTCTTTAAATCTTCAGAGAAGATCTCTCTATCTTTGTGATGGAAGTTTTTCTTAAAAATTGATAGTAGTCTGGAGGGAAATTTAACTTCAAATTTTGGTTTTATTATTCTTAGATTTTTAATCAGTTCAGGTCAGTCGCTCAGTTGTGTCCAACTCTTTGCGATACCATGGACTGCAGCAGGCCAGGCCTCCCAGTCCATCACCAACTCCTGGAGTTTACTCAAACTCATGTCCATTGAGTCAGTGATGCCATCCAACCATCTCATCCTCTGTTGTCCCCTTCTCCTCCCGCCTTCAATCTTTCCCAGCATCAGGGTCTTTTCCAGTGAGTCAGTTGTTCCCATCAGGTGGCTAAAGTATTGGAGTTTCAGCTTCAACATTAGTCCTTCCAATGAATATTCCAGACTGGTTACCTTAAGGATGGACTGGTTGGATCTCCTTGCAGTCCAAGGGACTCTCAAGAGTCTGCTCCAACACCACAGTTCAAAAGCATCAATTCTTCAGCGCTCAGCTTTCTTTATAGTCCAACTCTCACATCCATACATGACCACTGGAAAAACCATAGCCTTGATGGACCTTTCAGGTTAGCACAAATCCCAATAGCATTGAACATTAAGTTTTCTTTTGCTAACACTCAATAAATCATATAATTATTCAGTAAAATATAAGGATGTTCTTAAAGGGGGCAGAGCTAACATGTTCAGTCTGTTATATCTATTTCTTGGCTTATAAAACAAAAATGCTTCTGTTGATGTTAATTAAATTCATTTTTCTCCCAGGCCTGGCAGTCCTAAAATAATTGACATAAAGTTTTCACCTTTTCTGTAGTTAAAATTTTCAGGAAAAAAATCACATTTTTCTGTAATTCACAGTCCATATTTAGGAAGAGGAGAGCTTAAAAACATCCCAAACAGTTAAATTCTGTAAACATCTCTATGTAAGTATTATATATTTATCACTAAGCTGTTATGAACATTTCCTGCTCAATGAATTCATACTTAAGCAACAAATGCTTTATAATATGAACAGAAATAATGAAACATTTAAAGTGATGGCTTTAATATAAATCTACATTTTATATATCATATTATGGTATATTTGGTCTTGATCATTTCAAAATACTTTAATAAAAACTCATGTTATCTTTAAGGACTAAAGAGAAGAAGTTTGGAAACCTCTTGACAATATCAGTCACTTCTACAGCACAGGCAGCACTAAAATCCATGTATTCTTTATAATTTATTAAGAGACTTAGATAAATAAAATAATGTTTAGAGACCTAAATACTCATGTTCATTTTTATTTTAATAAAATAGTGTATATCTTCAAACTATGGATGTGGAAACAAAATCCTCCAGAAATATAGATTAGAATTTACTTGTGACTGAAATAAGATTCCCTTAAAAAGCATTCATATATTTTGATGCTATAATGATTGAGATATACATAATATTCTAAAGGAAATGATACATGCAAGGTAATTAGCACATAAATTACACCTCATTTTATCCCTTAACAAAAGAAGTTTATCAGATTCATACTGAAGAATAGTTTTTAATAAACAGTTTAATAAACAGTGGGGTCTTTAAATACTGATATCCAAGAAAGAGAAGTGAATGGAGAAGAAAAGTGGTAAAGAACAGAAAGTGTGAGGGCATACATATTACGGTGTTTGCCTCCAAATTTACATCAGGGTCAGAGTAACCACACACTCAGAGGATCACTTGAGTATGTGACTTTCTTTGACGCTTTTTCAAAAGTAGTCCTAGCTCAAGTATATTGTTATGAATCAAACATTCACAGCAATAAGTGTGTGAACATTCTTGTCAAGGGAAGGATATCCAGGACTCTACTGCACTTTAAGAAGAAATGCAATGAGTAAATTAATAAAGTTTTTGATGATGAAACAATACAAGGTCTCTGTATTTATTTGCATTTGCACAAGCTGTGCATTTCACAAATCCAGGGGTTGCCATTCATGGACTCCTGCAGTTTATTAATATAATCTATGAGGGACTCTGCTCAAGTACATGTTAAATAAGCAGATAGATGTATTACTCCACAAAGGTTTATAGCCAACTAATTATTTTCCTATCTCATCAAAAATTTCTGAGTTGTTGCTGTTTCTGTTTCCTGTAAACTTGGGCACTACGCTAGCCTGGGGTTTCCCCGGTGACTCAGACAGTAAATAATCTGCTTCATATTCAAGAAACCCAGGTTTGATCCCTGGGTCAGGAAGATTCCTTGGAAAAGGAAATGGCTACCCACTCCAGTATCCTTGCCTGGAGAATCCCATGATGGAGTAGCCTGGTGGCCTACAGTCCATGGGGAAGTAGAGTCGGACATGGCTGAGAGGTTAGACTAAGCCACTTTGATGTATCAAAAAAGGAGTCTGGCCCTCCTTCTTTCTTCTTGCAACCTCAAAGTTGGGGAAAGATGGAAGAAAAGACAAGATGAAAGAGGCATAGGATATTCTTTGCAAACACAGAACTGGGATCCTATCCTCTTGTACCTGTCGGTTTCTCTGGCCTTCTAGATGAGGCTCTAAGGTCCTTTCCACATGTCCACCTCAAATTCTTCCACAGGAAAAAACCTCCCTTTCAACTCTCTCTCACACTTGATCTCTGATTTGGCTTTCTGCCACCAGTTGGAGAAAACACTCTCCTTTAAAATGACTCCTACAATTAGGTTTGACTCATCTATGAGCTTCCCATAGGTAGCTCAGTGGTAAAGAATCTGCCTGCCAATGCAGAAGACAAGGATTCAATCCCTTGGTTGGGAAGATCCCCTGGAGAGGAAATGGCAACCCATTCTAGCATTCTTGCTTGGAGAGTCCCATGAGCAGAGGATTCTGGCGGGCTATAGTCCATGGGGTCACAAAGAGTTCAACATGACTGAAGTGACTTAGCGCTCACACACATGTAATTTCCTGATGTAAAAATCAACTGAGTCATATCATGTAACCTAATTAACAAATAGGGTGGGAAATCTTGGGCCATTTCAGAATCATAGAAAGGTAGAAATCTGCCTACTGAGGTGTGGAAGGTTGGCATTAGAAAAACAAATCATTTTTAACTATTTAGGTTGTTTTCTATAAGATATAGGTTAGAGAAGTACAGAGTGTTGAGACTACCTATGGCAGACTTGATGTTACATGGATAGGTAAAATTACTTAAAGTCATAGAATTTTCTGAAGTATGGAAAATCGATGAAGTCTATAAATTAATGGTAAGAATAAGCTAGATTTAGGTGGATTGGCAAGGATGCTGCTTAAACAAAATGAACAGGAAATATGAACATGTGGTAGTGGGAAAGTGTAAAAAAATGCAGTTAGGCAGAAATTAGACAATGTGTTCAAAGTGTAAAAGATGGAGTTTCCTAGAGCTAGGATGGTGAGATTGGAACATTCCAGATGTTGGTTAACATTTATTCTAAAGAATAGACACTGAAGTCAGAATATTAAAAAGTCAGCTTCTCTGATCATATTAGCTTCCCAGTTCATGTCAAAAATTTCCTTAAGATGTTTTCCAAATTCATAAAAATGTCCATGCATAAATATATTAAAAAAAACACAAAATGTTTTTTTTTGTGTGAGGAATAGAGTAGAATAAACTGCTTCTTAGTCATGAGTGTGATGATCTGATAGTTTTTCCTCTATTTCCTATTTCTTCCTTAGAAATAGTATATAACACAATCCTATTAGAAGTTATAATTGTCTTTTACATGTAGGAAAAAATCAAAAGAAATACAATCTTAAAATCCAGGTTAATATAGAATGTTTTAGGTTAGCTTATAAAAAAGTCTCTGAGTAAAAATATATTGGAAACAAAGAGGCTTTTAGACAGTTTATATATTTGAATAAATACTGTTCTTGAAACAAAGGCATCTAAATCACTGGGCAGGCGAATCATACTATTTATATTCTTCCATCAACTATGATTATCATCATAGCTTTAGTTCAAAGTAGTTTTGTATTAAATAGAGAAAACTTTTATGTCATATTTAAATACTTTAGTGTCCCTTACCTAGCTGAGCATAACAAGTAGACATTGTTTTGAAAGTTTATGTTTCCTAAGAACATGATTTATGTTATCAAGCATAGAAATCACAAACACTGTGACTTCCACCTTGACAGAACATTAATCAAGAGATAAAACTATATTAAAGCAAAGTTCCAGATGGGCAGGAAAGTAACAGTGTAAGCTATTTTCTATCACACAATCATTTTATGATGCATTTTTACATGAAAACAATGGAATAAAGGAGATGTACTGTTCTTCAAATCACAAAGTAAAAACAAGATAAACTAGTTATAAAATATGTTAAGTCACCTTAACTTAATTCTATAGTCATAGTATAGAATTAAATCTAGCTAAGTTATTTCTTGTAGGAAAAAGAGTGAGGATTGTTATTTGTTATTTTTCATTGAAAATGTGTGTGTGTGTGTGTGTGTGTGTGTGTGTATAATCAAATTGTATTGATAGATTACCCATATTCTGAAACTTTTGGTTATTACAGCTAAAATAGGTACCATGCTGTAACAATACACTGTCATTTTACTGTGGTTATTATTTGCAAAAGTAACATAGAAAAACACATATGCCATAAACTGAATATATATCCTCAAGATCCATATGCTGAAATCCTTATGCTCAAGGTGATGAGACCAGGAGGTAGAGGCTTTGAAAACGTTGATTAGGTCATGAAGCAGAGCCCTGATGTCCAGATCAGCACCCTTACAAGAGACCTCAGAGAGCTTCTTCACACCTTCTGATGTGTGAGGATGCAGTGAGAAAACAGTCAGCTATCCATGAACCAAGAAGCAGGCCCTCACAAATCTGCCAGTGCCTGACACTGGACTTCTCAGTTTCCAGGACTGTAAGAGTTACATTGAGGCTGTTTATAAGCCACCCAGTCTATGCTATTCTGTTCCTATGGCCTGAATGAGATGACACATTTTTCTGAATTATATTAGAATAAGTATCAGAAAATAATTTAAAGATCAAATATTTGGCTAACTCAAGTTTCCTGGTTTGTGCCAAATAAAGGGAATGGGGGTGAAGTTTCACATGGTAGTTTAGAAAAACCACACAGTTTACCATTCTACTGGAGACCATCTTGGCAAGCAATCATTTTTGTAATCTTGTTGGAGAGAATTTTAATGGGATAGTAATCCTAGTGTCACTTCTTTCTAGAAATGGTGGTCTTCTCCCACCCTCCCACATATCTTCATGTCCACATGGCTATAAAGTAGATCACACTTCCTCACATGACCCATCCTTTCTGGCTTCATTGTTGGTATATGGATAAGAGATGAACACTAACACAGACCCTTACAACAGTCCCTCAAACTGCAATTGAGGAAAAGTCCTTAGGTGTGAAATTTTTAAGATGACATTATTTTGGACTGCCTCTGTTCTTAGATAGAAAACAAAACCAACATGCTTAAAGAAGTGAGAGGCAAAGTAAGAAGAGAAATTGCAGAACAGAAAGTGGGCACTAGCTGTATCCACGTCTTTACTTACAATTGACCCTGAAGCCCAACTTCTTTTGTGGTTCTTTAAGATAGTTTGCCAATGAAATTAAAAGACGCTTACTCCTTGGAAGGAAAATTATGACCGACCTAGACAGCATATTAAAAAGCAGAGACACTACTTTGCTAACAAAGGTCAATCTAGTCAAGTCTATGGTTTTTCCAGTGGTCATGTATGGATGTGAGAGTTGGACTATATAGAAAGCTGACTGCCAAAGAATTGATGCTTTTGAACTGTGCTGTTGGAGAAGACTCTTGAGAGTCCCTTGGACTGCAAGGAGATCCAACCAGTCCATCCTAAAGGAAATCAGTCTT
Source organism: Dama dama (assembly GCF_033118175.1). NCBI lineage: Eukaryota > Metazoa > Chordata > Mammalia > Artiodactyla > Cervidae > Dama > Dama dama. The sequence goes on along the minus strand of NC_083710.1, from coordinate 61,908,071 downwards.
GGGTGTTCATTGGAAGGTCTGATGTTGAAGCTGAAACTCCAATACTTTGGCCATCTGATGCAAAGAGTTGACTCATTTGAAAAGACCCTGATGCTGGGAAAGATTGAGGGCAGGAGGAGAAGGGGACGACAGAGGATGAGATGGTTGGATGACATCACCGACTCAATGGACATGAATTTGGGTGGGTTCTGGGAGTTGGTGTTGGACAGGGAGGCTTAGCGTGCTGCAGCTCATGGGGTCGCAAAGAGATGGACATGACTGAGCGACTGAACTGAACTGAAGATTGTTTGCAATTCAGTGTATTCAATATATCAATATTCTTTCAATAAACTTCTCTTTGGTTTAGTTTAAGTTGCAACCAAAATAATCCATCTGCGCAGGTTTTCTCTCGTAGCTTCAAAGATGACATGTATATGTGTGAATATTTGTCTTTGTGGTGTCTGTATGTCCTTGTGTGTCTCTTTGTGTATTATTTGCTTTATATCCATAACCCACATATTCTTCCAGTCCTGCCACTTTGTCATCACTGGCAGTATATTCATTCATTGCTGTTGTTTAGTCACTAAGTTGTGTCCAAATCTTTTGTGACTCCATGAACTATAGCCCACCAAGCTCCTCTGTCCCTGGAGTTTCCCAGGCAAAAATACTGGATTGGGTTGTAATTTCCTTCTCTGGGGATCTTCCTGACCCAAGGATGGAACACACATCTCCTGGATTGCAGGCAGATTCTTTACCACTGAACCTTGCATACAATCAGCAATAAACAATGACGGATGTGAGCAAAGAAAGAAGAATTTCAGATAATGCTAAGTGGTAAAAAGAACTCTGACAGAAACCTGATGGAAAGTTACATAGTTGTTGAGGAAGAGGGAAATTTTTAGATAAAAAGGATAATAAGTCCTCTCTGAGAAGGTATCATTTGAGCTGGGATGTGAAGAACAGGAAGAACAATGCAGGAAAGGAACAGAGCTGGCACAAAAGCTCTGTTTCCAGAAGAGACCTGATGAGCTTTTTGAGGGATTGAATATTCATCAAATCAAGATCTAGTGACTGGGTGTGGTGAAGAAGGCAAACAGAAGTAGAAAACGAGGTTGGGAGAGCCCTTTAGCAATAGGAAGTCATCACAGGGGTTTTAGCTCCATTGTGACTTGGTCTGATTTATATTTTCCAAGAACTACACTGATTATGAAAGGCAGACTTGTAGCATGAAATGAGTAGAATGAGAGAAATCAGTGAGGAAGCTATTGCAGTAGTCTCGATAAGAAGTAACAGTGATTTGGAGTAAATTGATATCAAGAAGAATAGACACGGGTGGATTTGGGATATAGTGGAAATGAGCAGGGACTTACAATAAGGTAAGCAGAACTTCCATAAATTGAATATGTGGAGGAGCATAACAGAAACATATTATTTAAATATAATGTAATGACTTTTTTTTTAGCCAGTAAGAGGATGCTATTTCAATTTTATGGGATAGGGAAGAAGGGGTGATAATAGTCTGATGGATATCAGTGTCATCAGGTTATGGTCCCACCTTCATTACCTCATTTAACCTTCATTGACTCCTTACAGTCTATTTTCCAAACAGTCACACTGAAGGTCAGGACTTCAACATATGAATTTGCAGGGACAGAATTCAGTCCATACAGTGAAGGAACCAAAAGAAAAAAATAAAATGAAAGTCCTAAAATATTTCAAAACACTATGTAATTTGATCATTTTGTCCACCAGATTTATATCAATGTTGAATGCAGAGGAAGAATAATAGCCTAAGAAAATCAGTAAGATTATGAAAATATGAACAAAATCACACAAATAAATAAGGACTCCAAGAAGTTCCTGGACTTATAACATCTTTTTTTTTTTTATTCTTTATACAACATTTCCAAAAATGATGTAGAAACAGAATTTTTTTTTTAAATTATAAACACCAAATGGAATGTATTCTATAGAACTCAGTTTGGGAGACCTGGTATAAGAAAACTATCATGTGGATACAGATAATATATATTTTGCATATATATTAAATAGTGTCTATACTTAATATCTGTACTTAAAAAGTCTTTTATTCATAGTTTGAGTCATAAACTATGTTTATTCAAGAGGTTTTGGGCTTCATTGACATAATAAAGTATATCAACCAGCTATTATTGCAATAATGTTGTATAGAAAGAAACTTCCAAATCTCTATGATTTATATTAAAAATTACTTTTCTAGTTCAATCCTCTGAAGGGTTGGCTGACAGACTTTTTTTTTTTTTTTAAGTTTTGCCACTTTTGAAATTGGCAAAGATGAAGATTCATCCAATTAAGAATTAGCTGAGAACTTCACCACCTTTGGCCACAACCTCAATTCACAGCAGTGGTGCACATCTGAGACCCCTGGTGCTTCTACTCACAGAGGAGTCCTAATGTTCAATAGACTGAATGGAGCTAAGGTAATTAATTGACTCTCTTAAGCATTGTGTTTATTTTGTTTTCCTAAGAATACAATCCATTTTATGATTTTTTTGTTTAACCTGCTTTACACTATATATGGAGAAATTGTTTTCTAGCATCAAACCTCTTCATCTTCTATATTGTCTGCTTGTCTAGTAACATAAGTATATTTTTGAATATAAGAGAAAAATTGACAGTGAAGGGACTTATAAGTCAGTCATTGATCTGGTCCCAAAGGCAGGTAAGTTCAGGAGTTTTCTTCTCGAAAAGATGTTTTTTTTAAAGACAAATTATGTCCAGGATCCCCATTTTTAAAACTTTCTCAGGACTTTTTCCTACATCTTATTTTTGGGTCCATGAAAACTACTTTGTTTTCATTCCCTCCCCATAATCAGGTTTTGTCCAGACACTGATCGGTAACTGGTCTTTGACTAAGCTCTGGAGAGGTGAAATATAACATACATCATCTATAATACATAATGTAGCTCTCTTGGAATCTTTTTCAATGGAAATTCATGATACCCCTGGGCCAACTGTCTATTTTCTTTGCTTTCTCACTTTAATACCAATTCCTGAACAAATCTTTCTAATTGGGAAAATGCTTTCTAAGGATGACCTAGAATTAAGATCACATACAATTGAGGAAGTTTAATCAGAAAACTCTGCCTTTACTAAAACCAGCTTGAACATCTGGAAGTTCACGGTTCACGTACTGTTGAAGGCTGGCTTGGAGAATTTTGAGCATTACTTTACTAGCGTGTGAGATGAGTGCAATTGTGCAGTAGTTTGAACATTCTTTGGCACTGCCTTTCTTTGGGACTGGAAATGAAAACTGACCTTTTCCAGTCTTGTGGCCACTGTTGAATTTTCCAAATTTGCTGACATATTGAGTGCAGCACTTTCACAGCATCTTCTTTTAGATGCTCCAGATGTTCAAGCTGTCTTTACAAAAGGCAGAGGAAGCAGAGATCAAATTGCCAACATCTGCTGGATCATTGAAAAAGCATGAGTTCCAGAAAAACATCTTCTTCTGCTTTATTGACTATGCCAAAGCCTTGACTGTGTGGATCACAATAAACTGTGGAAAATTCTGAAAGAGATGGGAATACCAGACCACCTGACCTGCCTCTTGAGAAACCTGTATGCAGGTCAGGAAGCAACAGATAGAACTGGACATGGAACAACAGACTGGTTCCAAATAGGAAAAGGAGTATGTCAAGGCTGTATATTGTCACCCTGTTTGTTTAACTTATATGCAGAGTACATCATGAGAAACGCTGGGCTGGAAGAAGCACAAGCTGGAATCAAGTTTGCCGGGAGAAATATCAACCTCAGATAGGCAGATGACACCACCCTTGTGGCAGAACTTGTGAAGAGAACTAAAAAGCCTCTTGATGAGAGTGAAAGAGGAGAGTGAAAAACTTGGCTTAAACTCAACATTCGGAAAACAAAGATCATGGTATCCAGTCCCATCAGTTCGTGGCAAATAGATGGAAAAACAGTGGAAATAGTGGCAGACTTTATTTTTCTGGGCTCCAAAATCACTGCAGATGGTGAGTACAGCCATGAAATGAAAATACGCTTACTCCTTGGAGGGAAAGTTATGACCAACCTAGACAGCATATTGAAAAACAGAGAAATTTCTTTGTCAACAAATGTCCATCTAGCCGAGGCTATGGTTTTTCCAGTAGTCATGTATGGATATGAGAGTTGGACTATAAAGAAAGCTGAGCCCTGAAGAATTGATGCTTTTGAACTGTGGTGTTGGAGCAGACTCTTGAGAGTCCCTTGGACTGCAAGGAGATCCAACCAGTCCATCCTTAAGGTAACCAGTCTGGAATATTCATTGGAAGGACTGATGCTGAAGCTGAAACTCCAATACTTTAGCCACCTGATGGGAACAACTGACTCATTGGAAAAGACCCTGATGCTGGGAAAGATTGAAGGCGGGAGAAGGGGACAACAGAGGATGAGATGATTGGATGGCATCACCAACTCAATGGACATGAGTTTGAGTAAACTCTGGAAGTTGGTGATGGACTGGGAGGCCTGGCCTGTTGCAGTCCATGGGGTCACAAAGAGTTGGAGAGGACTAGAGACTGAACTGAACTGGATGAGAAAACTAGAAGGTAAATCTCAGGGATTATCTAAAATTAACAGATATCATATATGTATATATGTACATAAAATTAAGTAACATGAACAAGAAAAATGAGAGCATGAAGCTCACGTTTGCTAGTTTCAGAGGCATAAAAGTAATGTTACTTGTCAAGTCAAAATTCAAAGAGTTACACATAGCTTCATGATGTCCTAATTTGACTCCATATTTCCCTGCTGTACCATTGCTGCGGGAGAATTGAAATGATCTTTCTGTGACCACATAGAGCTCTGTCACTCCAGAGATCTGTGTTGCCTTGCTATGATTTCATCCTCACTATCCCAAGCCTAGAATTTCAAGAGGAATACATGACTCTTCACATCACACAGACATAATACCACTGAAAACATATTGTAAAACCGGCCTTCAGAGTGCCACACCTTCCTATACTTAATCAAGAATGGGAGGTGGGAGATGGTGAAAGGGGTCAAAAAATATAAATTTCCAGGTATAAAATAAAAAAGTCAAGAGGATGTAATGTGAAACATGCTGTCTGTGGTTAATTATACTGTTGCATATTTGAAAGTTGCTAGAAGACTAGTTATTAAAATTCTCATCAAAAGAAAAACTTGTAACTATGTATGATGATGAATGTTAACTAGAATTATTGTGGTGATCATTTTGCAATATATGCAAATATTAAATCATTATACTATACAACTGAAAGTAATATAATGTTCTATGCCAATTATATCTAAACTTAAAAACGGATGTCATATATATGTAGATTCAAGTATATAAGAAGCTATCCTATGAACAATGCATAATTAAATGCTCATTTACTTTCTCTTAAACAGTCATTATAGGGATTGCATTATCCATCACATAGTAAAAAAAAGATATGAAAAAGAAAAGTGGTCAGAAAACATACTGAGACGCCTTCTTCTGTCTTCTAGTTTTCTCATTCTTTTATGCCTAAATAGGCAAATAAGTAGGCAAAATAATCAGTTATTTTTTCTAACATATAGAGAATAATGGCCCACATCAGTTGAATTAAGTTTCTTATTCCAATGAAACTCCATACAAGGTCCAAACTAGCTCAACATTTTATATCAAGATGAAAACTGAATGAAGATGACAATTTGCATATCAGTAGTCCCAGAGATTAAGAATTTAAGCATTACTTCTAACAGATGTCAAAGATAGTCCATAGTTCTTCAGTTATACCTTGTACCTTTGGTCATAGAATAAAGTTAGCATATAAATGAAACAAAATTATTCTTAGAAGATGGAAAATATTCAATATTTAAAATGCAAATTTAAGTAGCATTTTAATAGCCACTTTATTAACAAATGACATCAAGAATTTTATAACATGATAACAGTGCTAAACTAGTGTGAAAAGTTATTTCCAACATTTTTACAAAATGATGCTTCACATTCATTGCAAATTGGGGGAGAGAGTCCTAAAATAGAAGATTGTTCAAGAGAATTTTGATGTGAAGAGAATCTTATGATCTCCAGGAGGAAGTACAAAAAGAGTTAAGTATGTTGAGAATATAGAAGCTAGAGATCTGAAACCCAGATAAATAAGTAGCTTTCTCTCCCCTTGCATTCAGGGAAAATTGCTTATGAAAATTGCTTATTTGCTCTGCTGATTCTTCTTAAGTTTCTCTTGACGGAAAAAAGCTCCTGATGTGATAGTTAGTTTTACGCGTTAACTTGATTAGGCTAAGGAATTCCCAGATAGCTGATGAAAGTATTTCTGGGTGTTTCTCTGAGGGCATTTCTTAACAAAATAAGCATTTGAATCAATAGGCTGAGTTAAGAGGTGCACTCTCACCATTGTGAGTGGGGACCATTCAATCCACTGAGGTCCCTAATAGAACAAAATTAAAGGAAACCGGCAGATTCTCTCTTCCCCTCTATCTGTCTCTTTGTCCTTTAGTTGGGACATCCATCTTCTCCTGCCCTCCACAATCAAAGATTCTTTGTTTTGGGATCTTTAACTCAGACTGAATTCTATCACGGGCTTTCCTGGTTCTCTAGATTGCAGACAGCATATCATGGAATTTCTTAGGCTCCATAATCATGTGAACCAAATTCCAAAAAAAAAATCTCTTTTTATCTTTCTATCCTGCTGATCTTCTACTCCAGAAAACCTTGACTAATACATTTGGCAAAATTAATTTAAAAAATAATTGGATATTTATGAAATGAATAAATGAATATGAAATATATGGAAATATATGAAAAAATGAATAAAAAATATTCATCCCATTTAATTTACCAGATAATTATATGTAATATGTAATATATATACTTGTATGTGTATATAGTCACATGTGATCACACAAATATCACATAGCAAAGTTCCCACAGTAGAAGATATGAAGATAAATTATTATTAGGTCAATGTGATAATGGAAAATCACAGTATCACATTAAATAAATTTTAAATTCTCTTTATTTAGCAAAGATTTTCTACTATGAATAAGGAATTATTTTAGATACTGGATTATAAGAGCTAAATATATATTATTAATTATTATATAATCACACAATAAATTATATATTATTAATAATTATATATTAATTATTATATAAATTATTAATAAGTATACAATAATTATATTAACATATTATTAATAATGTATAATCAATAATATATAATAAATATATAATATTAATATATATATTTACTGAGAAAGCTTTTCCCTCTATGAACCTTAATTTTTAGTGAACAAAATCTTCTCAAATAAAATCTAGTTTCATCTCTAATAATCATTTTACTGCATTATAATTAATGTTAAGAAGTGTCTTGCCACTTTTGAAACTGGGGAACTGAGGCTTAGTTTTTTAAGAAATGAATAGAATATAAATACCTACAAAGGTTCGTGGCTTACATCTCTTAAAACTACACATATTTCCTTTTTTTCCTCATTAATCCACAGTTTTCAAAAATAATGTTGTACTAAATCTGTCCAGCAATAGAATCCCAAGGAAGAAAAAAAAACTATCTTTTATTTAATTTCCTACTAGCAGAATTTTTATTTTATTTTTTGAGGTAACATTGGCTTATAACTATATATTTTATGCATATGTCATATTTTTACTTCTGTATACACAACATGCTGACCACCAAAAACTCAGTTTTCATCCATCATCATGTAGTTGAACCTCTTTACCCATTTCAACCTGCCCCTACTCCTTCCACTCAGAATCACTCTCTGTTCTCTGTCTCTACCTGTTTGTCTTTGATTTGGTTTGTTCATTTATTTTGTTCCTAGAATTTCTGAAACGCAAGCTTACTGGATTCACTCCTGTTCCTTGAAGGCATCTCAGATAGAAAGCATACTCTAATTTACCCACTCCTACCACCATCCTGCTGTTGGAGGGAATACAGAGCTTTTCGCTACATCATGGAGAACCTGCTGCTTGATGCTTCAAGAATAAAATCTCATAATGGGACTAGTTTTTTTTCTGTTTCTCTTCTAGGCTCCAGGCTGGCTCTGAAAGACACAGGCAGAGCCATAGTTCACATGAATCCATAAGGATGGATTTCTCCTGTTCAGTCTTCAGTACTTGCACCACTCTGCCACTGACTCTCCTCTGCAGACATACAGTGCATTTCCTTGTTGGGGTTTTATTTCATAAGCTCAACTGTGTGAGGCTAATCTATCAAAAGTCTTGGGCACAGGAGATTGAGTGTCTCTTCTCTATCTTTTACCGCTGTTCCAGTTGGGTCAGTATACCTGCTGTGCATGCTCAGTCATTAAGTCATGTTCGACTCTTTGTGACCTCCATGGACTATAGCCTGTCAGGCTCCTCTTTCCATGAAATGTTCCAGCCAAGAATACTGGCGTCGGTTGCCATTTCCTACCCCAAGGACTCTTCCCTACCCAAGGGTCAAACTCGCATTTCTTCCATCTCCTGCAGAGAGATTTGCAGGCAGATTCTTTATCACTGTGCCGCCTGAGAAGCCCTCAAGGGTATCTGTTCTGCAGTTTTAATTCTTCCTTAGGTGTTCTAGTCTAAGGACAAGATGCAAGGCATAGGTGTGCCTGCCGTGCTAAATTGCTTCAGTCCCGTTCGTCTCTGTGCAACCCCATGGACTGTAGCCCGCCAGGCTCCTCTGTCCGTGGGATCCTCCAGGCAAGAACACTGGAGTGGGTTGCCATGCCCTCCTCCAGAGCAGGTATAGGCAGTTAGAAGCAAATGATTCACACACAAAAGATGCTCTCTAATCTAACTTTATTTACAATGAAAGGTGTTACAAATCTGTTCTGGGAGCTTTACCTCCCAATTGCTTCAAAACAAAGGCACGAAAGAGCAGAGCTTTAAATCAGCTTTCTAAACCCACTACTTCTAGTAGGTGTACAGGGAAAGAACATATGGATGTGTTTTTAGTGAAGTCAGAGTACATGGATTCTTTAGTATTGAGGATTTTCTTTAATTTTGTTAATGTCTCTTGTAGAATAGCTTCTGAGTACATTTAAAGATAAGTTGGTGGATTTATTAATCTTACACTTTATGCTTCATTTGTCAAACTAATGTCTAAATCATTAGAGGATATGTTGGTTTTGGGTCTAAAGCATACAGGGTGTAGGAAGTCCAAGTAGGTCTTACAATAAAATCAGCGTGGCCTATTTTTTTCCCGTCTTCTCTGAGTGCATACTTGCCCAGCATGGGCTAATATGTTTATGATTCTTGGGAAAGCAGAGAACAATTACTTTCACAGGTATGTAACAAACTTTATAAATTTTATAAAATATATTAAAAGTGGACATCCCTACCAAGGAAATATGACTAATGCTTAGGAGAAAATAATGGAGAAAACTATGATATACTATATTGCATATATGTGAATATAGATTTATAGATATGCATATAATGTATATGCTAATAAAATGTGGCAATATAAAAAGTTTAAGAAAAACTTATGCTTGGGATGTCTTAATCTTTCAGAAGGAATGTGGGCACTTTCAGCAGTAGACACTATTTTTCTGTTCAGCACAGGAGAGGAGCATAAATAATAGTCTTAGCTCTAATTGACAGATGATGAATGACAGATAAATAATGATTTGGGGAAGTATCCTAAGAAGTAGAAGAAGCAGGCACTACATCAAAGAATCTGAAGCTTTACGAGCCAAACTAGATAATTTTAGAAATGGGGGGGGGGATGGAAAGGGAATTAAAATATATTCAAATTGATTACTGTTAAAGATAAGTCATTTGAAAAAAGAGGTTTTAGGGTTTGTTAATTCTAGAAAAGAACCAGTAGCCAATGGAAACACTGGGGAAAGAAATAGAGATATCTAAGGAAGCAGAACTCAAGAACTCCGTTCCAGTGGGAACTGGGATCCTGGAAACCACAGAGAATGTTCCTCTCAAAATTATATGGATTCCAAAGAGTCATTAAGCAAGCCATTTTAAAGACTGGGAAAACTGTAGTAAATGGATGTGGACAGATATGAAAGGGGAAGCAATACAATCAGTCATAAAATACTCAAGAATTTATGAATTTCTTATTTATTTACTTCATTGAATAATCTCCAAGGTAACTTAGTTACTGTGGACAGAGATGCAGGCATTGAAGAAATGTGTTTCTAATATTTGGGAAGCAAGCAAAATGACTCAAGCAAAGACAACTGGGAGGGCCACAATAATTATAAGCCTAGATTATAGACAATGGAGTAAAGAAAGAAAAATTCAATGAAATTAGATTATGCAGAGTGGGAAATTAGTTGGGAATTCTAAGGAGTGGTTACTCGTGAAAGACTCAAGTATAAATTATATTTCTTACGATCATGTAAACTACACATTTGGAGGACTTGATAGACAAATGAATTAATCCATCTGCAGATACAAAAAGAGAACAGTTTAATGCCCAAGATTTGGAAAAACAAAGATATAGGACAGAGGGACAAAGAAAAAGGAGAAGTAGGGGGAAGGGGAGGGGATGAGGAGGAGAAGCAGGAGGAGGGAATGGGGAGGATGAGCACGGGAAGGAGGAGCAGGAGAAAAAGAAGGAGGTGAGTAGGGGGAGAAAAAACCTTGTATACATTTACAAAGAGAATGAAGTTACTAAAATTTTAGGGGCCTCAGGAAATTGAAGTAAATTGACCATATCTTAATGATATCAAGGGCTTGTTTGAAGAACATATGATTGGCATTGTACAGCTTATAAAGTTATGAGTTCTTTCAGTTTATTTTCTGCTTTTAATGTGATATAAGTGACTCTAATAAAGAGATTAGATGGCTTAAATCTGATTAGGAAAAATGAGAAGAAGAAGAAATGGCAGTTTATAATCAAGAGATTATCAATTGTGATAATATCAATCATCTACATGGTAGTGTTGGTTTAGTTGCTAAGTCATGTCTGACTATTGAGACCCTATGGACTGTAGCCCACCAGGCTCCTCTGATCCTTTTTCTAGGCAAGAATACTGGACTAGATCACCATCTCCTTCTCCAGGGGATCTGCCCAACCAGGGATTGAACCCAGGTCTCCTGCACTGCAGGCAGATTCTTTACTGATTCAACTACCAGGGAAGCCTGGTAGAAGGGGATCTAACTCAGCACATTTGCTCAGGATTTACTTCAATGGCATCTTTGGGAGGAAATTTTGCACTAGATGAAGCAAATGAGCTTTGGCCAGTATGTCTTCAAGAGTGTTTGATTACAGAAATAAATTCATGGGCAAAGTTCCCAATGTGTGCAGCCTATTTTAATGCTTTGTGTTTTGACTAATCTATCCTCCTCCAGTGAAGAAGACATAAGCAAGATGTCATCAGTATCCTGGACAATTTTATCACTTGGTTTATCTTTCCTAAGCTAATAACCATTAAAATAGCAGAAATGAAATTTGCAGTCATTTAGAAAAGGGGTTCTGGGACATCAGTATCAAGGACCAAACACAAGTAAACATGAATTCTTACTATATCTAGGATTTGCAAATGTCCAGGGTGTTGGGTTGCAAACTTAGGACACTTTATTTACACAAAAGATACTAAAAATATTATGGTTTGAAAAATAAGTTCTTGAATCAATTTTATTTATCAAATTTATTTATGCACTCTTCTGATCCATTTCAGAGATTTGGGGAAAAATATTCACTAGTATTACTTTATTAGCTGTTCCAGGTCAAAGCTCAAAGGAGCTATTTATGAATATGAGAGCAGGACTGCCCTCATGAATGACCATTCTTCAACTGTGAGGCAGATAGCCACATTCATGACTGATCATAAATTTAAAGGTGCAGTTTAGGGAAATAAAGGAAGAAAGTCTAGGAATGTGTTTTTCCTAGAGTTCATTTACAGACAAAGAGGAATTTACTTTAAATTCTGGCATCTTTTCCACCTTGTTCAGTTCAGTTCAGTTCAGTCACTCAGTCCTGTCTGACTCTTTGTGACCCCATGAATCGCAGCACGCCAGGCCTCCCTGTCCATCACCAACTCCCAAAGGTTACTCAAACTCATGTCCATTGAGTCAGTGATGCCATCCAGCCATCTCATCCTCTGTTGTCTCCTTCCCCTCCAATGAGTCAACTCTTTGCAGGAGGTGGCCCAGCTTCAGCATCAGTCCTTCCAGTGAACACCCAGGACTGTTCTCCTTTAGGATGGACTGGCTGGATCTCCTTGAAGTCCAAGGGACTCTCAAGAGTCTTCTCCAACACCAGAGTTCAAAAGCATCAATGTTTCAGCGCTCAGCCTTGTTGCTGCTCTGCTAAGTCACTTCAGTAGGGTCCGACTCTGTGTGACCCCATAGACGGCTGCCCACCAGGATCCCCTGTCCCTGGGATTCTCCAGGCAAGAACACTAGAGTGGGTTGCCATTTCCTTCTCCAATGCATGAAAGTGAAAAGTGAAAGGGAAGTTGCTCAGTCGTGTCCGACTCTTAGCGACCCCATGGACTGCAGCCCACCATACTCCTCCATCCATGGGATTTTCCAGGCAAGAATACTGGAGTGGGGTGCCATTGCCTTCTCCGCTCAGCCTTGTTACTTCTCCTCAAATCCTCTGATTAGTAAATTAATACATTTTGTTTCTTTTATCAGTTGGATGGTGCTTCTTTTTAAAAGGACTTGCCTTTAAAAGGCTCAGTAGTAAAGAATCTGCCTACCAATGCAGGAGACACAGATTCAGTTCTTGGGTCAGGAAGATCCCTTGGAGAAGGAAATGGCAACCCACTCTAGTATTCTTGCCTGGGAACTTGTCCTCAGTTTTCTATTCCAGGTCTTAACTGAATGTAGCGGGTGGGTAGGAGTTACCCTAGGAATTAGTCTATGCTAATCATAATCACTCAATATGCCAGCAAATTTGGAAAACTCAGCAGTGACCACAGGGCTGGAAAAGGTCAGTTTTCATTCCAATCCCAAAGACAGGCAATCCTAAAGAATGCTCAAACTACCACACAATTGCACTCATCTCACACACTAGTAAAGTAATGCTCAAAATTCTCCAAGCCAGGTTTCAGTAAAACTTGAACCGTGAACTTCCAGATGTTCAAGCTGGTTTTAGAAAAGGCAGAGGAAACAGAGATCAAATTGCCAACATCCACTGGATCATTGAAAAAGCAAGAGAGTTCTAGAAAAACATCTACTTCTGCTTTATTGACTACGCCAAAGCCTTTGACTGTGTGGATCACAATAAACTGTGGAGAATTCTGAAAGTGATGGGAATACCAGACTACCTGACCTGCCTCTTGAGAAACCTGTATGCAGGTCAGGAAGCAACAGTTAGAACTGGACATGAAACAACAGACTGGTTCCAAATAGGGAAAGGATTACATCAAGGCTGAATATCATCACCTTGCTTATTTAACTTATATGCAGAGTACATCATGAGAAACGCTGGGCTGGAAGAAGCACAAGCAGGAAACAAGAATGCTGGGAGAAATATCATTAACCTCAGATAGGCAGATGACACCACCTTTATGGCAGAAAGTGAAGAGAAACTAAAAAGCCTCTTGATGAAAGTGAAAGAGGAGAGTGAAAAAGTTGGCTTAAAGCTATTCAGAAAACTAAGATCATGGCATCTGGTCCCATCACTTCATGGGAAATAGATGGGGAAACAGTGGAAACAGTGTCAGGCTTTATTTGGGGGGCTCCAAAATCACTGCAGATGGTGATTGTAGTCATGAAATTAAAAGATACTTACTCCTTGGAAGGAAAGTTATGACTAACCTAGACAGCATATTAAAAAGCAGAGACATTACTGCCAACAAAGGTCCATCTAGCCAAGGCTATGGTTTTTCCAGTGGTCATGTATGGATATGAGAGTTGGACTGTGAAGAAAGCTCAGTGCTGAAGAATTGATGCTTTTGAAATGTGGAGTTGGAGAAGACCCTTGAGAGTCCCTTGGACTGCAAGGAGATCCAACCAGTCCATCCTAAAGGAGATCAGTCCTGGGTGTTCATTGGAAGGACTGATGCTGAAGCTGAAACTCCAGTAATTTGGCCACCTCCTGCAAAGAGTTGACTCATTGGAAAAGACCCTGATGCTGGGAAAGATGAGGGCAGGAGGAGAAGGGGACGACAGAGGATGGCTGGATGGCATTACCAACTCGGTGGATATGAGTTTGAGTAAAGACACAGGGAGTCCTGGCGTGCTGAGATTCATGGGGTTGCAAACAGTCAGACAGGACTGCACTGAACTAAAGTGAATCATGTTCTGGTCTAACCTAGATTTATTAGTAATTGTGATGATGTTTTGTGTTCCATTCACTGATTCTGTTCTTTTATTTCTCAATAGACTCTGAATCCAAATGAGTAAGAGTCTCAGATGATAAATAATTTGTCTGAAATGCAGGAGACTATGGTTCAGTTCCTTGGTTAGGGAAGATACGCTGGAGAAGGGAATGGCTACAACTCCAGTATGGCTCCAGAATGGCTACCAACTCTTGCCTGGAGAACTCCATGGACAGAGGAACCTGGTGGGCTACAATCCATGGGATTGCAATTAATTTAATCCTTACAATCCCAATGAGAGAATATTTATTTCATAATTTTGAGCAAGGTTATGGCATCTCCTTCATGTCAATATATTAATATAAGCCATCTAAACTAAATATCTGAAAACACTTATACTACCAATCCATCCATATAGTGATTATATATCAGCATGGTAAGTAGATAGATAGATAGATAAAAGGAATAAAAAAGAAAAAATGTATCTTTTTTAAATACTCTGATAACTTTAAGCAATTTAACGTCAAGAGATCATACCAAGTTTATGGTTTGGAGTTTCTACAGTGAGCTTTGATTTCAGTTAAGTCAGAGAGGAGAGGTTAGATAAAAAAGAAGGTCAAAGTGGATTTGTTTTAGGCAAGTACGAAGCCAGTGAGAGTGGGCAGTGTGATAGAGGATTAGAAGGAGACTAGAAATGTCAACATGCTTCAGAAAAGGTCAATAGCCAAAATTGCTTTAACAGGCATATTTTAAAGGACCAGGAAAATAAATGGGCACCAAATCTGATTTCATTCACCACTTGCCATCCACTTTCTATGATGGTCATACAAACTCAGGTACTTTAAGCATCCTTGTCCCAAGTCTTATTTATACAATTATTGTCTTCATTAATTGATTGAATAAATTTGTTAAAATAATTTTCCATTCATTTGAACTTAGTGAAGTCACTAATTCGTGTCCAACTCTTTGCTGCCCCATGGACTGTAACCCACCAGGCTATCTGTCCACGGGATTTTCCAGGCAAGAGTACTGGAGTGGGTTGCCATTTTCTTCCCCAGGGGATCTTCCCAAACCAGGGGTGGAGCCCAGGTCTCCTGCATTGCAGGCAGACACTTTACATCTGAGCTACCAGAAAAGCAAAAAAAACCAAGAAAA
Organism: Dama dama; assembly: GCF_033118175.1. NCBI lineage: Eukaryota > Metazoa > Chordata > Mammalia > Artiodactyla > Cervidae > Dama > Dama dama. The sequence goes on along the minus strand of NC_083710.1, from coordinate 61,892,690 downwards.
AAGTACATAAACCTAGTCAAATCAGACATCCAAATAAAACTATGTAAAAAAAAAAAAAAAAAAGGACATAAAATAATATTTTTCAGGAATAATTTATAATTTTGTTTTACCCTATTTCATAAATGGTTGAAAATGAAGCAATCATAGAAATAACTTGCTACTTTTATGTTCTATCTTTTAATTTTTAAAATCTGGGTAAATATTTATATTTCAGTTCAGTTCTGTCACTCAGTCGTGTCCGACTCTTTGCGACCCCATGAATCTCAGCATGCCAGGCCTCCCTGTCTATCACGAACTCCTGGAGTCCACCCAAACCCATGTCCATTGAGTCAGTGATGCCGTCCAACCATCTCATCCTCTGCCGTCCCCTTCTCCTCCTGCCCTCAATCTTTCCCAGCATCAGGGTCTTTTCCAATGAGTCAGCTCTTCGCATCAGGTGGCCGAAGTATTGGAGTTTCAGCTTCCGCATCAGTCCTTACAATGAACACCCAGGGCTGTTTCCCTTTAGGATGGGCTGGTTGGATCTCTTTGCAGCCCAAGGGACTCTCAAGAGTCTTGGAATATATAAATTAATTTTGTTAGTAAATACAAACCACTTTAGATTTTCATTAGAAAATTCAGTCACCAGGTTTTTAACTTTGAAATTCTATATTTCTATTTTAGTATTAGATATATGTAGAATGAATCTCCTTAATTATTGCTATAATAGATTATTTTTAAGGCTATATATTCACTTGAAAAGGAAATTGTTATAGAAACTTCACTAACTTCAAAATCATGCAAGTAATGGGTAATATTCTTTGTAAGGTTGTACTAAGCGTGGATTGTTATAAATATTTGATTTACTTTAGTGGAACAAATGTTTAAATATGCCTTTTTTCCAGGAAGTCACTAACGTGTTCCTGGCTAATTGGGAAAAAATTGCAGGGAAGCTGGAGGAGCAGATGGAAAAACAGTTGGCTAAGCCTATTGCCCATCCTACACGGTTGCCAAAACCCTTGAAAGTAATAGCCCATTTTGGAAACATTTTTTTGGAAGAACAAATGTTTGCTACTGAAACTTAACATTAAGGCTATTAGGAAATACTCAAATAAAACATTTTCTTAGCAGAAATAAATATTTTACTTGAGAAATTCTACCAATGTAAATATGCCACTTCAAGAAAAAAAAAAAAATGTTACTGTAGACAGAACATAAAACACATAAAAAATGGAGAACTAGTATTTGTTATTCATTTCATTTACCTTTCAATGTTATTAATCTTATGATTGATATTTTAGGAGCATGTTTAAATTGGGAAAAGTTCATTTGAATAAGAAAAGCATGGGTATGTTTCTACTATGTTTAGTTTGTGGACTTTAGCTGTAAATGAGGTTGAAAATCATAACAATAAGCTAAAAACTAAGGCAAAATCAACAACCATCAAGCATATCAAGGGCAGGGCTATATTTTAATTCTGAGTGTTTAAATATATTTCTTTATTATCTGATTGGATTTTCTTAGAATTTGTCTCAAATATGCATGTTTTAATGTATTTCTCCAGGGCATAACAGGGAGAATTTTTAGTTAAAATTAGTTCAACAATCTTGAGCATATTAAAATGACTCAAATAACTGGTATTTCTCTGGGTCCTTTTTACATGAATAGTGCTATTTTTAATGACTTTATCTTTGTGTTGGGTTAAATCTTATATAGACCTCTTACTCTTTTGTGAGAAGTATAAATATGTGGGATTTTAAAGGTAATGAAGGGATTTAAAATCAATCTATTTCAATCTACTTACTAATTACAGAGGAGCAAATTGAGTTCTAGAAAGGTTAAGCTATTTGCCCAAATCATATAACAAATTAGTCTCAAAGCCAGGATAAGACTTCCAATCTCCTAATTCTTACAGCAGAATTTTAAAATTAAAGTTGTATTGTCTCATTTGGCTCTTCTTTATGTCACTTTCTCTATATGCCAGGGGATCAGGGTCAAATTTCATGTAATGAGACATAAAAATTTAATGTATACTAGTTCATTCATTTTCCTTATCGTTATCTACTTTATGTATAAACTGAAGGAGAGTTAATGACAATGGTGATATTACCTACCAATTTTCTTATTTAGCCCTGCTGAGGAAAAATAATGATGCTCTTGGTTTTTAAAAAAATGTAATTTTTTATATTGTTCTCCATGTTATATAGCCATAGAAATATGTGATTCTGTAAGTTTAAGATTCTGTGCAGTTAAGTGTTAATTTTGCCAAGGAGAGATTCAGCTTTCCCCCTCAGCTCCTAGGATGTGACCTCTAAAACATCAGACTGTTTAACCTGGTGATTGTCTTTGTTTACCATAGAGTTTGGGGGCAAACGGAATGCTCTATGCTACTCATGTGATTAAGGTGGGGCTTTGGACCTTGTAGTGTCACCTTGGTTCTGGAGGAGTTGGAGACTAAAGTGCGTCATGCAGTTTGTCTAGCACATTTTTGTGACTGTCAATAAAAGCTTTGGACTCAAGACTCAGGTGATCTTCCCTGGTTGGCAGTGCTCCATACTTATTAGCACATATCATTGTAGGGAGAAGCAAGGACAGTTTGCATGGATGCACTGGGAGTGTCCATGAACTAGAAGCTCATACTTGGAATTTTCCTGGACTCTGCCCTTAATCAGTATCCTTTCACTGTAATAAACCATCACCACAAGAGCTTTGCAGAATTCGGTGACAATTTTCAGAAAGCTATCAAACCTGAGGATAGTCTGGGAACCCCTGAACTTGAACTTTGTGTCAGAAGTGAGAGTGATCTTGTGAACTGCTGCACTATTCAGGAGGCGAGTATGTGTGCTAAGTTACTTCAGTCGGTGTCTGATTATTTGTAACCCTATGGATGGAATCTGCCAGACTGCTCTATGGGATTCTTCAGGCAAGAATACTGGACTGGGTTGCTATCCCCTCCTCCAAAGGATCTTCCTGATCCAGGAATTGAACATCTCTTACATCTCCTGCATCGGTAGACAGGTTCTTTACCTCTAGTGCCACCTGGCACTAAATATAAGCTGCCCAACTATCTTCAAATGAAAAATCTATCTATAGGAATAAATGTATAAATTATAGATAAGAAATAAATATTTAAGAGTGTTAAGCAAGAATAATTTAAACTGAATTTCATCAGTATCTGATTCATTGAAAGACACTAATGAAATTCAAATAGGCTTGGTAGTGCTCTAGCAAATATTCCATGATTGGCAAATAAAATTATATATTATATGGTATATTAGAAATTTGGACCATCTATGTTCCTTTGATACAGCTTTTAAGAAATAGATAATTAAAATGGATGGGTTCATAGAAGCAGAGGGTCAATCAAGAAAATTATTCATCAGCATTTTAAACATTTAACCACATTTAAATATATCCCCAGGTACAGTAGCAATATCTAAAAAAATATTTAGAATTCATGCAGTTACACTGGAATGCTCCCAAAATCTTTATGACTAGCTCAAACAAATTTCCCTTAGATCAGCTATAATAAGGTTCATCTTTTTGGTTATTTTTTAGAGATTGCTTTATGCTACTTAACTAATTTTTTTTTTTTTTTTTTTTTTTTTGGTACTTAACTAATTTGAACAGTCCCATGGCAAATTAACAATTGGGAAACATGCAATGATATGTAAATTTAACACACATGCTGATAATTAAGTACAATACATTTGCACATCAGTGCCCAAAATTATAGAACTGAAATTCTCCTTAATAATTTGTGATTAAATTTTATTTAAAAAGTGTTTTATATCTGAATGAGATCCTTGCTGGATACAGTAATCTAGGTTGTAGGTTATTCTCTTTCATTACTTTCAGTACGTCATATCATTCAGATATGAAGGAGAATTCAAAAGCTTTACAGATAAGCAAAAGCTGAGAGAATTCAGCACCACCAAACCAGCTCTTCAACAAATGCTAAAGGATCTTCTCTAGACAGGAAATGCAGAAAGGTTGTATAAACGTGAACCCAAAACAACAAAGTAAATGGCAACGGGACCACACCTATCAATAATTACCCTAAATGTAAATGGGTTGAATGCCCCAACCAAAAGACAAAGATTGGCTGAATGGATACAAAAACAAGACCCCTATATATGCTGTCTACAAGAGACCCACCTCAAAACAAGAGACACATACAGACTAAAAGTGAAGGGCTGGAAAAAAATATTTCATGCAAACGGACACCAAAAGAAAGCAGGAGTCGCAATACTCATATCAGATAAAATAGACTTTCAAATAAAGGAAGTGAAAAGAGACAAAGAAGGACACTGCATAATGATCAAAGGATCAATCAAAAAAGAAGATATAACAATTATAAATATATATGCACCCAACATAGGAGCACTGCAATATGTACGGCAAACGCTAACGAGTATGAAAGAGGAAATTAATAGTAACACAATAATAGTGGGAGACTTTAATACCCCACTCACAACTATGGATAGATCAACTAAACAGAAAATTAACAAGGAAACACAAACCTTAAATGACACAATGGACCAGCTAGACCTAATTGATATCTATAGGACATTTCACCCCAAAACAATCAACTTCACTTTTTCTCAAGTGCACACGGAACATTTTCCAGAATAGATCACATCCTGGGCCATAAATCTGGTCTTGGAAAATTCAAAAAAATTGAAATCATTCCAGTCATCTTTTCTGACCACAGTGCAGTAAGATTAGATCTCAATTACAGGGAAAAAATTGTTAAAACTTCAAACATATGGAGGCTAAATAACACGCTTCTGAATAACCAACAAATCATAGAAGAAATCAAAAAAGAAATCAAAATATGTATAGAAATGAATGAAAATGAAAACACAACAACCCAAAACCTATGGGACACTGTAAAAGCAGTGCTAAGGGGAAGGTTCATAGCATTACAGGCTTACATCAAGAAACAGGAAAAAAACCAATTAAATAACCTAACTCTACACCTAAAGCAATTAGAGAAGGAAGAAATGAAGAACCCCAGAGTTAGCAGAAGGAAAGAAATCTTAAAAATCAGGGCAGAAATAAATGCAAAAGAAACTAAAGAGACCATAGCAAAAATCAACAAAGCTAAAAGCTGGTTTTTTGAAAAAATAAACAAAATTGACAAACCATTAGCAAGACTCATTAAGAAACAAAGAGAGAAAAACCAAATTAACAAAATTAGAAATGAAAATGGAGAGATCACAACAGACAACACTGAAATACAAAGGATCATAAGAGACTACTACCAGCAGCTCTATGCCAATAAAATGGACAACTTGGATGAAATGGACAAATTCTTAGAAAAGTATAACTTTCCAAAACTGAACCAGGAAGAAATAGAAGATCTTAACAGACCCATCACAAGCAAGGAAATCGAAACTGTCATCAAAAATCTTCCAGCAAACAAAAGCCCAGGACCAGATGGCTTCACAGCTGAATTCTACCAAAAATTTAGAGAAGAGCTAACACCTATCTTACTCAAACTCTTCCAGAAAATTGCAGAAGAAGGTAAGCTTCCAAACTCATTCTATGAGGCCACCATCACCCTAATTCCAAAACCAGACAAAGATGCCACAAAAAAAGAAAACTACAGGCCAATATCACTGATGAACATAGATGCAAAAATCCTTAACAAAATTCTAGCAAACAGAATCCAACAACATATTAAAAAAATCATACACCAAGACCAAGTGGGCTTTATCCCAGGAATGCAAGGATTCTTTAATATCCGAAAATCAATCAATGTAATACACCACATTAACAAATTGAAAGATAAAAACCATATGATTATCTCAATAGATGCAGAGAAAGCCTGTGACAAAATTCAACACTCATTTATGATTAAAACTCTCCAAAAAGCAGGAATAGAAGGAACATACCTCAACATAATAAAAGCTATATATGACAAACCCACAGCAAGCATCACCCTCAATGGTGAAAAATTGAAGGCATTTCCCCTGAAATCAGGAACAAGACAAGGGTGCCCACTCTCACCACTACTATTCAACATAGTGTTGGAAGTTCTGGCCACAGCAATCAGAGCAGAAAAAGAAGTAAAAGGAATCCAGATAGGAAAAGAAGAAGTAAAACTCTCACTGTTTGCAGATGACATGATCCTCTATATAGAAAACCCTAAAGACTCTCCCAGAAAATTACTAGAGCTAATCAATGAATATAGTAAAGTTGCAGGATATAAAATTAACACACAGAAATCCCTTGCATTCCTATATACTAACAATGAAAAAACAGACAGAGAAATTAAGGAAACAATACCATTCACCATTGCAACAAAAAGAATAAAATACTTAGGAGTATATCTACCTAAAGAAACAAAGGACCTATACATAGAAAACTATAAAACACTGATGAAAGAAATCAAAGAGGACACAAACAGATGGAGAAACATACCGTGTTCATGGATTGGAAGAATTAATATTGTCAAAATGGCTATTCTACCCAAAGCAGTCTATAGATTCAATGCAATCCCTATCAAGCTACCAATGGTATTTTTCACAGAACTAGACCAAAGAATTTCACAATTTGTATGGAAATACAAAAAACCTCGAATAGCCAAAGTAATCTTGAGAAAGAAGAATGGAGCTGGAGGAATCAACCTGCCTGACTTCAGACTCTACTACAAAGCCACAGTCATCAAGACAGTATGGTACTGGCACAAAGACAGAAATATAGATCAATGGAACAGAATAGAAGGCCCAGAGATAAATCCACGAACCTATGGACACCTTATCTTTGACAAAGGAGGCAAGGATATACAATGGAAAAAAGACAACCTCTTTAACAAGTGGTGCTGGGAAAACTGGTCAACCACTTGTAAAAGAATGAAACTAGAACACTTTCTAACACCATACACAAAAATAAACTCAAAATGGATTAAAGATCTAAATGTAAGACCAGAAACTATAAAACTCCTAGAGGAGAACATAGGCAAAACACTCTCCGACATAAATCAAAGCAAGATCCTCTATGACCCACCTCCCAGAATATTGGAAATAAAAGCAAAACTAAACAAATGGGACCTAATGAAACTTAAAAGCTTTTGCACTACAAAGGAAACTATAAGTAAGGTGAAAAGACAGCCCTCAGATTGGGAGAAAATAATAGCAAATGAAGAAACAGACAAAGGATTAATCTCAAAAATATACAAGCAACTCCTGAAGCTCAATTCCAGAAAAATAAATGACCCAATCAAAAAATGGGCCAAAGAACTAAACAGACATTTCTCCAAAGAAGACATACAGATGGCTAACAAACACATGAAAAGATGCTCAACATCACTCATTATTAGAGAAATGCAAATCAAAACCACAATGAGGTACCATTACACGCCAGTCAGGATGGCTGCTATCCAAAAGTCTACAAGCAATAAATGCTGGAGAGGGTGTGGAGAAAAGGGAACCCTCTTACACTGTTGGTGGGAATGCAAACTAGTCCAGCCACTATGGAAAACAGTGTGCAGATTTCTTAAAAAACTGGAAATAGAACTGCCATATGACCCAGCAATCCCACTTCTGGGCATACACACTGAGGAAACCAGATCTGAAAGAGACACGTGTACCCCAATGTTCATCGCAGCACTGTTTATAATAGCCAGGACATGGAAGCAACCTAGATGCCCATCAGCAGATGAATGGATAAGGAAGCTGTGGTACATATACACCATGGAATATTACTCAGCCATTAAAAAGAATTCATTTGAACCAGTCCTAATGAGATGGATGAAGCTGGAGCCCCTTATACAGAGTGAAGTAAGCCAGAAAGATAAAGAACATTACAGCATACTGACACATGTATATGGAATTTAGAAAGGTGATAACGATAACCCTATATGCAGAACAGAAAAAGAGACACAGAAATACAGAACAGACTTTTGAACTTTGTGGGAGAATGTGAGGGTGGGATATTTCAAAAGAACAGCATGTATACTATCTATGGTGAAGTTATCTTTAAATACAGACAATGCAACTTCCTTTGAATAAGCTTCACTCTGTTCTTGGATGATTGAGATAGATTTGCTAATATTAAACTGGGGATGCATATTTTTTCATGAGATGATGCCTAATAAATAACGGTGAAGGATAGAGAATTAAAAAAAAATATTTCCCTGATACCTTGCACACATTGCAATTGGGCCCTGCAGCAGATGATATTCCAAATCTCTGAGCAAAGAGTGACTTTTACAATAATGTTTTTGAAAGATTTTTTGATTAAATGTACTTACATTATTTCAGCATTCATGAATCTGTACTTGGCTTTGGGCTCTTGGTTTTTGTGTCAGTTTCTTGAAGTCAAATTTTGAAGCTAGAATTTACCATGGAAATACCAGGAAGGTAGGATGATGTAAATTTAAAATAAGACATATTTTACAAAATGTAACTTGAATTATTTCAAAAGATTTGTGTTTTTTTCATTAACCTTGCTATATATATATATATATATATATATACAGTAACCTTTTCTTAATCTGGTTATTTATTTGCTGAATTACTGAATATAATCCAGACTCAGACATTTTGAAGATACAGTGGTTTCCAGAGCAAATAGTACAAAACTTAAAGTAATTAGTACTTTATCTAGGATATACTAAATATTGTTTTTCTCCCCCAAATCCATTGCATAGGCAAAATGGATTGCAGTAATCTGGGGCCCCAGTCCAAACTTCCTGAATCAAAACTCTTGAGTGTGGGATGAGAATATAAATGTTTAAAGAAACTCTGTTGGTGGTTTTTATACACATTCAACCATAAGAACAAGTGTTGAGCATTCAGTAATTAGAATAAGGGTCATGCTGTGTGACATCCTGTGGTGAGTGACTGCAATATGAGCTAGTTTTGTTCAGCTCCATTCAAAAACAGGTGCTCAGAATTTTTTCCTTCATGCTATCAGGCCACTAAGTGTTCCATTCAATCTCAGTGTCTTAGTGTCCTCAGCTAAGGAAGAGAGTATCACCTACAGTCTGTCTTTGCAAGGGAGCAGCGCTTCAAGAGATATATGGACATTGTTTTTCTCGGATTGTAAAAGGTGATTTACTAGCTGCTTTGAAGGAGGGTACAAATGGAAAAACAATTAAGGTGGCTTTTCAGCACGTGTGATATGTAGTAATTCCTTAAATGGAATACCACATGTACAGTGTGTTTCTACATGACTCCAACCAAGGATTGAAGAGGGCTTGACAAGATAACTCAGGCTAGAAGTCCCAATCCCAAATTAAAGACACATTAACAGCCTTCCAAAGGACCTTCTGGTTATGATTTGGTTTACCAGATAGCTTTACCTCAGATAGAGAATATCAAAGTACTGTTCTGAAATCTTCAGTGACTCCAGATAACGCTCCTTAACTTGAACATTTAATATTTTCCATGATAGAATTAAACAAAAGTTAATTTTAATATATCTTCCATTTTCTCTTATAAAAATCTTCTGTCTCAGCCAACCTGATCTTTTCACTGTCCCTCTATATTCAAAGTGACATCACCAAAAGCTTTTTTCTTAGGTTACCTCCTGTTCTTCTATCCAAGATTCAAGTTCAGCTTTCAAATGTCAAGGAGCTTACTTCCTTATTTTTCCTTCTATGAATTTTACAGCTTCAAGTCCTACATTCTTTAATCCATTTTGAGTTGATTTTTGTACACAATGTAAGACAGTGGTCCAATTTTATTATTTTGCATGATGGCTGTCCAGTTTTCCCAACACCATTAACTGAAGAGACAGTCCTTTCTCCATTATATGTTCTTGGTTCCATGGTCATAAATTAATTGTCCAAAAAAATTAATTGTCCATATAACTCTTCTTGATGGTAGAAATTCCCCAACTGTACCCAGACACAATGTCCTTCATGTTAGAGGGCTGTTTGAGGTCAACTAGGACAAATGTCTGCTTGATGGAAGAAATCTCTCCTCAACTTTACTCATGCTTTTCAAAGAGCTTCAGACTGTGTACTTTCAATAACAAGAGGGTCAGTTACTAATAACAGAGAATTGATGCCATTGTGTGACGGTTTTTCTTCTTTGGAAGTTCTGTAATTTAAATAAATTTTCAATTTTATATTTTTCACCATTCTTTTTTGCATCTGTATTAATCAACAAACCCCTCTCCATTTGCTTCAAATGTAACAAAGTGAGAAGGATGACTCAGCAGAAGATTACCAAAGTCATCTAATTTAGATTTTTTTTGTTGTTTATTTTTCCCCTGGAATTTTACTGCTTTTGTTTAGTCTTTTCATTATTAAAGGGAAACATATTATTTTGAAGGTTGACTTGTTCAATTAAAAAATATTCTTTAGCATATTTTCTTCTTTGTGCATAATCATATGATTTATCAGGTGTTCAATCATGAGTCTATCAGATTTTTTTTAATATAATCAGTATACTAAAAACACCTAGAAGACTTGATTTAAAACTTACAGTAGTTAAAAAGAAAACATGCACATAAATGACTAGACTATAGAGCACAAAGACAAATCTATATTCATAGAATATATATTTCTTCTTCCTATTCCTACAAATATTTAAACTTAGAATAAAATAATCTTTGTTTTGACAAAATATTATACTTTCTTTTTTAAGAAACTATATTATCATCAAATGACAAATAAATTATATTTTTAATTTTAAACCCTATTCAATAATAAGCCAATGAGTAATAAAAATATTTCAGAAAGCAATTTCTCACAATTGACAATGAACTATATATTATTCAAAAAGAGTTCTCGTCATGGGAAAGAATGGATAATTGACTCTGAACTGATGTGAACTTTCAGATTCAGTATTTTATAGCCAATTCAGTTATCCCAAAGGACTATGTGATCTCATTTGACATGCAGTGAGACTGCAAGATGAATGTAACATGCAATTTATCTAATTTTAGCACAATAATTTCTTGGAATTTAATAAAAAACATTCTTGTGTATAACTTGAAATAAAACTGACTTCAGTGAATGAACCCCATTAAATCAAATTGGGCTGGAAGATGGTTAAGCAAATTTGTAAAGCTGATTTATTCTAGCAGTTCTATATGTTTACTTGTAACATGAATGAATTAAATTTTAGAAAACTATTGATTCTGATTATATAGTTACGATTTTTAAATTGACTTTTCAATAATAAAGTATTAGGGTGAGATATTTATTTACTATCTGTTTTCTAAAAATGCTTTCCATTGACTGTATATGTATATATTCTTAAAATTTTTAATCAGCAGAGACAAACAGATTGTGCTCTTAATGACTTCTTTAAAACAATTTTTTGTTCCAGGAGTAATCTGAATTTTACGGCCAATTAATGCTAACAAACCATTTCATGAATGATAATAGCCATATGAACACATATTTAGAAACATAAAAGATGTTTTTAAGGTGTGTTTCACGGAAATAGAATGCTTTATATCTGTTTTCTGCAAACTGCTTTTAAAAATTAAAACATATCTTTGAACTTATATGCAAACTAAATTTTCATACAAATAAATGAATGAACACATCTTGTTGCAAAAGTAGGAGTTTAAGATGTGAAAAAACAAAATATGAAATAATTTCATATCCTCTGAAAAAATGGTGACATTGCAACCCTACAGTCATATATAAAATATATATATATATATTTTATATATATATACACACACATTTCAAGTGGTAATTTTTTGAAAGTTATCCCAAATATGCTTAGGCTCAATAAACTTTTAAATTAATATCCCATTAGCAATTAATTACTAAACACCCTTTTTTTCATTATTGTTTTGGAAACACCCAAATTGCTTTGGTGGAAACTCGGTCTTGGAGATGTTAGTAAAATCTCGCTTTTAGAGCTGCACTGATTTAGGCTTATATCTTCAGGTTTAGAAATGAAAAGAAAATAATTATCCATGTGTGAGTTCAAACCATTGCTGAAAGTACCTAATAACTAAGAATTATGACTGCAATTTATAATGACTTGAGAAGTTCCAGTTCTCCCATAATGTGATTATGATCCCCAATCATAAACTATAATCCCTTTAAAAACTAAGTACAAATAGAAACAAATAAGGAAAAGCAGTGGCTGCACTTTGAAAGACAGAAATGTGAGTTTACCATAAACTGGGAGGCGGAGTCATAGGAGGCTCTCCCATGTATAAACCAAGCAAATTATCATACATTTCAAAGGTGCATGCTCTTTACATTAAATTCCACCTGGTCAAATATTTGAAATTTGCTTTTACCATCTCTAAGCCTCAGATAAATGTATAGTAGAAAATGTCAACACAAAACAATTTCATTTAAGGCTTTCCTGTGGCCAAGAAAAGTCACTTATTTCACGTTTTTGTTCTTTAAAGTGGATACTTTTTATATTGAAAGGCATCAGTTCTAGCAGCAACTTCTGACACTTCTTTTTTAATATAAAATTATAATTATAACCTACTCATTGTCCTGGAGTAGGGCATGGCAACCCACTTCAGCATTCTTCCCTGGAGAATCCCCATGGAGAGAGGAGCCTGGAGGGCTACAGTCCATGGGGTCGCAAAGAGTCGGACACAACTGAGCGACTAAGCACACAGATCATTTTTAAAAGAAAAGTATGATTGCAACCTATTTTTCTTTTTTTAATTATAAAATTATGATTAAAACCTACTTATTGTCCTCTGCTTGACTGGAGAAAAAAAAAATCTAAATAAAGTGCAACAGATGGCTATTATAATGGGTTTAATACGATATACAATTAAACGGCCAGGCAGAGCATGCTGTCTTCTATTGCATGTTTTCAACAGGGCCCTAAACCTTATAGAAGTGTGTTGCAAGAACCCAATGAAAGCTACTAATGGAGTTGCAGTTCTAAAACCATTTATATTAAGACTGCTTACAATATCCTACATTCAATTAATAGCTATTTTTCAGAGGACATAGGTACACTGTATGTTTGAGAGTGGCTGATGGATAACATTTACTTAGAATATTTTCACAAATATTTATATTTATTTACAGTAGTCATATTTTTCCTGTTTATATTTGCTTGACATTGCTAGGTTAAAAAAGTGCAATCTTGTGATTTATTGACAAAATCAGTAGTCTTAAATCTTAAATATTCATTCTTCTAAAGATGCTGGAACCTTACGGTCAAAGATATTTTACAGATCTATAGAGTTTAGCAAGAAATCTTACATCTCAAGGTTTTAAGTTATAAAAATAGAGTTGGGCAATTTTCTTCAAAAATGCATCTAGCCAGGACATAAGAAATACTGTGTCATTACATTTTTGAAAGGACTTTTTCTTCCTGATGATTGAGATAATAAGACACTATTATAGCCTTAACATTTGATCATCACTTTTTATCAAAAATAAGTCTGAGTTGTATCAGGAAAAGAAAATTAAGGAAGCAGGCTTTGATATGGATATCATAACTTCCTGAAAAAAGACACTGTAATTTATTTCCATAAGATAATGCCATGTGAAACTGAAGCAGGAAAATTGCAAGTCAAAAATATCCCTTCTAGCAATCCACTCCCAAGTAAGTAGAAATTTAAGATCAGATTATTCAAAGATTTAGAAAGTTTGTTACAGAAAACTGTTGGAAAGTTTGTTATAGAAAACTGTTAGAAATTTTATCTAAGTAATAATTTGTTTTATTTCAAAATTCAACACTTACATTGATTTTGTAAATAATTGCAATTACTAATATAATACATGTAATATATTTAAGCAGAGTACTTTGAAAGTACAATAACATTTCCAAGGCATTTCTTTCCATTTTCTTCCCTGAATACACGTATCTCTTTCATTTCACTTTTTTAAAATCAAACTAAGGACATCTAAGTTCTAAAAACATTTATCTTTTTATTTCAGAAGCCAGGTTTAATTGTTTTTGTGAAAATAATATAAATAGAACAGACTTCTCAATGCATGCTTTTCAAATAATTGCTAATAACTAATTTGGAGAATGTGAGCAAAACGCATGGTGTATATTTTAAGGTCCAACGAAGCAATTATCTAATACTTTTTGAACATGATGCAAATCTTGATAGTATACTACAGAGTAATTTGTTTTTTGTATAGCACCCAATCTCTAATTTCTTAGGTTGGATTACTTCTACCTTATTAAATTGGAAATTCAAAGTGAAAATATTTTACTTTTTCTTTTAACTGTTTCTTCACTTCCCAAATTCTTTAGGGGTAAAAGTTGAACACAAGTTTTGCTTACCAATTCTTATGTTTATATGCACTTTGCATGGTTTTATCAATGATAAAAAGATAGGGTTTTTTTTTACTATTATTGTTTGTTTGCCTTGCCATCAATGTTACTTACTTAATATAATAAAATCATATTATGTTAAAGATTTGGACAAATTCAGCAATAGTAGTGTACACCAACAGATTTTCAGGCATACATAATAGCTTTCTGGCTTCTATAAAAAGGCAGATATGTCTAGTATGATTAAAGTGGTTTTGAAAAATGAACTGATGAACACAGAGCAGTAGACAATAACATGCTGATTGGAAATGACAATGAAGCTAAAAGCAATAAACTCTATGGCATTCAGGATAAGTGTATTTCAACAAGGTCTTGGCTTGCCAGGCTAGTACCCCTGGAATTAGGCTTAGTGGGATCTCTACCAAGGAAACATCATTATGTCATCTTTCCTAAAATCCCATTCAATTATATTGTGTTTTCACACAAAAGAAAGAAATCCAATAGACTGAAATATTTGGAATGTTGATGTAGTTTGAGGACTGATTTTTTCTAATTACTGCAATGCTTATCATTTTTAAATAAGAAAAGTTTATTTTAGACATTGCTTCACCATAACTGTAATCAGCTGGATCAGTTTTCTCTGTAACTGAAAAGTTCCATAGTGACTAATCAAGTACATAGTCAATCAGTTTAAATCAATTATACATTATTTTTCCGGACATTTACATTTTACTGTGCAAACCAGGGTAACTAACCTTGATGGTATAAGAAGATAAACTGAACAGTACAGTTACTTATAAATGAGAAAGTTTAGATTTGCAAAGCTTTGCAACTTAAAGTATATAAAGGTTATTGCTATATTTAGAATTTGCATTTGGCAAGTTCGCTGGCCCTGTATATAAAACTAGAATAGTTTCAAGAAAAATCCATTGGGGAGACTTTAAATATAGTTAGAATTCATCTTTATTGATATATAGATACTCAGAAAAATATTTTCTTTCTTCTCTTTTTATTATCCATCTTTTAAAATCTTTGGAAGAATTTTATAGGATTGATTTTGAAACAATAGTACTAATTTTCATGGTTCAAATTTAACAGAATTTTTTTAAATTCAGCTCCTGAAGAAATGAGCTTAAGACAAAGACAAAATAAAAATAAATAAATAAATATAACAGCTCCTTCTCAAAAAACTACTGCCTTTTAAATGCTTTTTTGATATATTTAGTAAAAAATATTCATTCTAGTCACTAATATTCAAACTAAAATAAATATGCTCTTTGAAGTGATAAGGATCATTATAGCAATTGCTTTTACAGATAAACTATTTCATATGGATCTGAAAATGCAACAAACTAAACAAATAGAGCAAAAGTAATTATTGACGTGTCAGCTAGTTCAGAGATGGGTAAACTTTTTCTGTTAAGCACAGGGTAGTATGATACTTTAGGTTCTGTGGGCCAGTCTCTATACAGTGTAAACTACTTGCATGAAAACAGTCATAGACAATCCATTATAAATGGCCTTGTCTTTGTTCCAACAAAACTTATTAGAAAAAATAAATGATACATTTGTCCTGTAGCCATATTTTGCCAAGTCCTGTACATATCTATTAATTAGAAATAAATAATACCTCAGGGATTTAAGTTACTAAATTGGGTTTGTTTCAATTGACAATTATACCCTTTTCCTACCAATTTCTTCCAAGTTTTTTTTTTTTTTAACTGCAGAAAGTCAAAAGTAGTCCACGTTTTAATAAAACTCAATTAATTGTGCTCCTGATTCTCCAGTCTACCTAGCTAACCGATTCAGCATAAGCAGTTACCAAATTCTTTATCTTTTGAAGAATATTATCCCTCCAAACACCATTTAATTTATCAAATAATTAGATGGTGAAGAATCTGCCTGGAATGCAGGAGACCTGGATTCAATCCCTGGGTCAGGAAGATCCCCTGCAGAAGGAAATGGCAACCCTCTCCAGTTTTCTTGCCTGGAGAATTTCATGGACAGAGGAGCCTGGTGGGCTACAGCCTATGGGGTTGCAAACACTTGGACACGACTGAGTGACTAACACACAAATACACCATTTTATTTATGATTCACCATATAAACATAAAAAGAGAGCAGCTTATGTTTTGGAGAGTCATGTAAAAAAATTCCCAAAAAATTCTTTTAAACTCTATGCCTTTTTTGACTTTCCAATAAACTTGTTTTTCTCAAACTCATACCAAGTTCTCCATCTAAATGTTTTAAAATCTATAATGCAAAATAAATAAATAAATAAAATCTATAATACAGTATATCAGTTTCCTGTCTCATAGTTCCACAACTCTGATCCATTTATGTTCGATTCTTATTAATAGCTATTTCTCTGTTATTTTGTTTCTACATTTCTAAGTAATCTGTTTACACCAACATGATTAATAAGTTTATGATCTTACCTATTTGCTTGCTTTGTGGTGATTTAGCTACTTTAAATACTTCACATAACTTATCCTTTCCATATCTTACCCTATATATTTATAAAAATTCTGGTTATATTAGAGACATTATACATAGTATTTTATAGATATTTGTTTATATTATTATATACAGTCCATTCGTATATTTTTCAACATGTGTTTTTGTTCCTGAATGATCATATGCATTTCTTTATTTTTTTCCCAATTTTTATTAGTTGGAGGCTAATTACTTTACAATATTGTAGTGCTTTTTGCCATACATTGACATGAATCAGCCATGGATTTACATGTGTTCCCCATCACGATCCCCCCTCCCACCTCCCTCCCCATCCCATCCCTCTGGGTCATCCCAGCGCACCAGCCCCGAGCACTTGTCTCATGCATCCAAACTGGACTGGTGATAATATATATTTCTGATAATATACATGTTTCAATGCTATTCTCTCAGATCATCCCACCCTGGCCTTCTCCCACTGAGTCCAAAAGTCTGTTTTATACATCTGTGTCTCTTTTTCTGTCTTGCATATAGGGTTATAGTTACCTTCTTTCTAAATTTCATAAAGAAGACATACAGATGGCTATACTTTCAAAGAAGATTAATAATAGTTTAATTATTTTGAAATGACTTTTACTTAGAAATTTGATAAACTACTTGATTATCTTCTATAATCCAGTTCTGTATCTGAGAATACTAATGGCATTTTACTTTCATTCCAATTATTATGAAAAATATTTTTTTCCGAGGAAACTATTTGACCATTTTAGAATTACATATATTGGAGTATGTCATTCTAGTCATCATTCATTATTATGAGCCTCTTCATTCTAGAAATGATATTTCTATATATTATTTCTCTGATGACTCTTTGTATTGTTCTTTCTGAAATTCCTAATTTCCTATATATCTTTTATTATAGCAATCTATTAAGCATTTTTTGGTGATCTGGGAGTTTTCCACATTTTTACTTTCCATTCTCACAACTGAATTTGTTTCCTTCTGTCATAATAACAAAATACAAGCACTGTATCATGTTTTTTGATATATCTTAGCTGCTCATATCATATTCATATTTAAAAATCCTATTTTAGAAACTTCAAATGCTTAACCATATTCAGTTTTCCTTATTTCTCAAGTCATTGGAAAGATTCTCATTTCCTTTGAAGAGTGTAACACCATGTAATTAGATCTTTCTAGTGGGTCTTGGCGAGTGCTGCTGTGTTTTCCCTTTGTTCATGAGCACTTAGTTATTGATAAAGAACTTCTCAGCACTGTCACTTCCTACCCAGGTGATAAAAAATCATGTGTGTACAGGTGGTGCAGTTATAGAATGACAGAACCTCAATCAACGTGGGTATTCTGTGGCCCTGAGAGTCATCCATACCTAGACTGAGTTTCAAGCAATGCTGCTGTTACTACTGCTATCAGCATCACAGCAATATTAAATAATAATAATAAATATATACATTTTCATTTGCTTAAGTATATGCATTTGCTTAAAATATATACATTTTCATTTGCATAAGCCACAGAAGTCTTTTCTGTTTGTCTCCAACAGTATTATCCAGCCTCTCGAGTGATTTGAATTTTATGTTGTTTATCTCACCTGGGCTCAATCCCTGGGTTGGGAAGATCCCCTGGAGAAGGGAACAGCTACCCACTCCAGAATTCTGGCCTGGAGAATTCCATAGTATAGTATAGTCCATAGTATAGTCCATGGGATTGCAAAGAGTAGGACGGGACTGAACAGTTTTCACTTTCACTTTCACCAGAGAAGCCATGTTGCTAGCCATGATGTTAGTAATACTTAAAAATGGAAAATAGTAACTGCTCTCATTCACACAAATATCACTCTAAATTTCTGAAGCAGCCCCTTTCTTTATCTTTACATTTTCATTGTCATATTCTGGATAAGCCTATTTTTCAGGTTGAAAAACAATATTAATACAAAAAAATAACTGTGATTCATTGAAGGCTTATGTATCTACTTTCAAAAATATCTTATATGCAATTCATCAAGTAATTTTTGTCAGGTAGAATTTCTGCCACTTTATGTATCAGAGTTAAGTAATTTATGCAAGATTAAAGAGTTAGTAAGTATAAGATAAACACAAGTCTGTACAATTCCAACACTTTCAATCTTTGCAATATGCCAGAGCTAGTGAAAGCAACACTTATGGTAAGTGATGTAGTAACAGAGGAATATTTTCTGTAAGAACAACTTGGTGAACTGTATCATCAATTATTTTACTTAAAATGCTCAAAGTCTTATGGACACATGTTGATATATCAGGAGTTAAAAAAGAGCATTACTTGTTGGAGAAAGAAAAGTTACCTTTTAAATATGCAAAAGCTTAAGACTGAAGATTTGAAATAAAAAGTGAGCTGAATATTTGTTATAAATGTTAACTAAAGAATCACTGAAGTGATAACAGATTACTAGTTAACATTTTCCTGAAGTAGGACTTTAGTCTTCCATCATATTTAACAAGGTATTCATCAAGAGATCACACAAATAAGGAAATTGTTATTCTATATAATAAGCAAAAACATAAAAATACATGCAACCATACAGACACAAATGAAAATAAATGTTTCATTTTCACAGAATTCAGGTATTATGATATTATAACCATTGCAGTTTTATTCTGTGTTTATCTTAAATATTTTCCAAAAATGCACAGATATAAACTTTGATAACATCAGGCAATTTTGCTAATATATATTTTTTATAAAGATAATAACATTCCTTTTTAAAATTCACTTGAATAGTAAGACAAATTTTATTTATTGGTATCATTTTACTTAACTAATTATTAACTTATTTTTTTTTCCTATTTAGACAATGATGATAATAGTGCTTACAAGCAAAGGCTTTCTTCTTTGTTTTGTTAAAAGTGAAGAGATAGTGTCAGGAAATTTAAGAAAAAAGGGACAATTATACTGAAAGGAAATCAAACTATGCTATTGTTTGATGAAATGGCATCCTAATCATCCAACCATCTCTTCCTTTGACATCTAGAAGTCTTCATTGTATGCCCAATGATGAATGGTTTGCTCAGAATGAACATTTTAAGCTGCTGAAAGTAAAGGCGTCTGCCATTTTTATGCTTATGTGGCCTTACACAAAACCCCTTCTGTTGTTTGCCTGACAGAGGAGCATACATCTCCTCTTTCAGCAGAAAGCCTCCGTTGAGAGTTTAAACTTCAAGTCTCTTTGCCAAACAATGCCTCATCCATGATCAAAGAAAAGCAAGGGTTTGACATTCAAGTTCATGTTCAGCATACATAGCTGATATTGAAAAGGAAAAAAAAAAAAAAAACCCTTTAATTCTGAAGAAATAATTTGATTAGTATCTGGAAATTGGCATTTTGCCAAAAACTATGTTGTCAATGTCCAACAATGCAAAAAAGCAGGCTTTATTTTGACCTCCCCTTTAATTATTTTCTGCCATTCCTGCTTTCTCATGCTTTATCAAACATATAGCGTCTTCATTATCTCTGAGGATATTTCTTTGAGGATAACTTTTCTTCAAGTTATCCCTTCAACTCATTTAAAGTTACTCTATAGGTACTTCTTATAATTTTGTCAAATTCTTCATTTGTTAGAATTAGATTTAACCACCATGGCACCACAGAAATTGCTCATGTGAAGGTTGACATCACTCTAGGTAGTCAACGCCAAGGGGTATGTTTGTGGTCTTTATACACGTCTCACGAGTATGTGAAACACTGCATATATTTTACCATATTAGAACCTATATCACATTTTATTATATTATCTAGTCATATCTATTTCCCTGGAGCAAGCCCAAGGGAATTACCTCTTTTAATCTCTTATCAAAAATATCCAGCAAAATTCCTGGTGCACACTTGGAACACACTGGAACAACAAAAACATTTAACAAAAGAACCTATGGTGAGATGAGGTATAATAGAGCCTCATAATGTTATTGATTCTCCCTGCTGATTGGGCATTGCAAACTTTACATTCCCAATGCCTCCAAAGTTAGGTGTGTCCTGTGACCAATTCTAGCCAATGAATAATTAGTAGAAATGTTGAGGGTCAATTTGGGGCAAGGCTTTCAATTGCCATTGCCTGTGATGTTTCTTCTTGCCCCTGTATGTGTGGAGAGGATATACTACATGAACAAAGGAGCCAGAACATCTGCCAAATAGAGGACGATGACCCTGAAATGTCATGCATCTCATAAGACACAGGGATTCAGCAAAAAACAAACTTCTGCTTTATTATGCCAAGATAGTTCTAAGAAAAGAACACTTCAGGGACAAAAACCACTCACTATTCAAATATTGTAAGTCTGCAGAACAAGAGATAGAGTCAAGTTCCCTAGACCAGATATTCCTAGCATGCAATCTGCAAATCCCCAATTGTCAACTGGCACTCATGGGGGTATGAGGTCAAAACTATTTTCCTTCCAATAGTCAGAAAATATTTTTGTTTCCACTGTTGACATTTATACTGACTATGCATGAATAGTAGAAGGTAAAACTGCTGGAAGGCAGCTTAGCAGGTATTAAGCCCATGAAACTAAACTCTTATACTAGTCATTATATTATTTTCTCTTCAGCTGTCCAGGGGGAAATTCTTGTTTCACTGAAGATAGGTCTTAGTGAAAATCTATTAAGCAGAAAATATGTTAACTATTATTTTTTTACTTAGTTTCATTAATTCCTGATCCCTGAGTAAACAATGTTCTGATATTCTTTGTGTCAAAAGGAGAATGCATAAACCTTTTCACTGACAAGAAGAGAACTTGTATGATGGTTTGAATTGTGAGTTGAACAGCAGCATTTTCACAAATCATCATTTTTTACTGGAATAGACAATGGACAAAATGTGACTTGCACATTTGCACATTTCTCAATGAATAAAGTAAGCTTATCCCTTCAAGAAAAACAACTTAGAGTAACAGGTAATTAAAAGCATGCCCGTGAGTGCATTTTTTTTTTTTCCAAAGAGGATCAGAAGCTAGGTTATATAATATATGAAAAGAGGAGCATTTTCTCCACCCAATTTAAGCTTCACATTGAAAGATTTGCCATTTTATCCTTTCAGAGTATTTTTAGAGTAAAGAACAATAAGGGAATAAACTTGACTAGCTCATTACTTTAAGAACAAAGCAACAAAAATTCATTCAGGGAGGTAGAAAATAAGCCTAAAGCCACTAATTACTGCAAGAAGAAAGCCCTTTATAGTTAAGACTATATTCTTTATATAGAAAATCCTGAGTTGTTAAAAGTTTCCTTAATGAATGAAACATACGTTTTGAAATCCTAGTTTGTGTGTGTGTGTGTGTGGGGGGGGGGTGTGTGTGCATTTGCACACAAATATCTATGGAGAGGGAGATCAACATGATTTTGTCCAGAAATACTTATCTCCAATATTTTATTATAGAATGCAGAGAATGTTGCAACTTCTATTAAAGAATATGATGAAATCAGCAGGCAAAATTTAAGAATAATACTAAAAAAGGATGAATAACTTTAATTGTTGGACATCAGTTAAATTGTGGCAGGATATTAGATATAAGTCATACACACTACATAGTTATTTATAGTCTGTGGGAAGATCAGACACTGAGTTAGTGAAGAGACCTTTATTTAAACAGACCAGTGACGGAAAGACTATTTCAAAGGTCATTAAAAACTATGTCAACAGATCCTATACCCGCAAGCTAATTATGATAAGCAGACAGCATTATATCATTTGTCTATGAGACTGTTTCTCATTTTATAAGGATACATTGGTATGGCTATGTTTGTTTCTATTTACCTTTAAGACAATATTCCATAGGCATGAAAAAAAGAGGAAAAAGTAGAATTTTCTCCAATCTCAGGAGAGCAAAGAGCTCCCAATTCTTTCCCTGGTGTGTTTATCTACAGTGCCATCACACAGGGACCTATGAATGAAGAGTTGTCAGTCATATTAACTTAAAGGATTGAAAACGTCCTTTTAAAGGAAAGACCCAGAGAAATCGGGTGAAGAGGGAGGTGGGAAGGGGGATTGGGATGGGGAATACATGTAAATCCATGGCTGATTCATGTCAATGTATGGCAAAAACCACTACAATATTGTAAAGTAATTAGCCTCCAACTAATAAAAATAAATGAAAAAAAAATTGAAGGAAAGGCTACCCACTCCAGTATTCTGGCCTGAAGAATTCCATGGACTGTATAGTCCATGGGGTCATAAAGAGTTGGACATGACTGAGCGACCTTCACTTTCACTTCTTTATGTTAATCCCCTATCTCCACATGGCATCTAAAAATGGGCTTCTATGAATGATACCTTTATCATACAGAATCCAAGGGTCAGTATTCCAGGATAAACAGTAACAGGAAGAGAAAGTGAAAACATTTAAAAAGAAAATCCCATACTGTCTTCAACTTCACAGGGGTGACCAGAGCACCTGCAAGTGGGAAATGAGTCAAAAGAAGGTTATTGCTAGAGACTGAAGAAGCAGAATTTACAAACCAAAACAATGTAAACTGAGAACCTTCTGCTACAATGGTCTCACATCCTTTACCCAATTGGACAAAATATTTTCCATCTTTGAGGCAGGCTATGAGATCAGGACAATACTGTAATCATAAGGTAAATGACAGCCTGGATCCTGAGTATGTAAGCTAAGACAGTCCAGCATTCCAACAGAATTTCCCTTTCTTTTTAGGAAATGTTTCCATATTCCAGTGACGATGTAGCAATGTGGGATTTTAAATTCAGCGCCCTACCCTTCGGTTAGCAGTATGAGAACTTGATTCAGGTATTTGTAGTAATGAATACCTCCAGATTAAAGGATTGAACCAGTGACGATTTACCCTTTTTTTGGTTGTTACTTGGAGGTAACTTTGCTGTCACTTAGAATATAAACATTACAAAGACAAAATATTAGACCAGCTGACTTTTATTTTTAATTTTTTAAATTTATTTTTTAATCGGAGGAAAATTGCTTTACAATGCTGTGTTGGTATCTGCTGTAAAACAACAAGAATCAGCCACGCTGCTGCTGCTAAGTCACTTCAGTCGTGTCCGACTCTGTGAGACAGCATAGACGGCAGCCCACCAGGCTCCCCCGTCCCTGGGATTCTCCAGGCAAGAACACTGGAGTGGTTGCCATTTCCTTCTCCAATGCATGAAAGTGAAAGTGAAGTCTCTCAGTTGTGTATGACTCTTAGTGACCCCATGGACTGCAACCTACCAGGCTCCTCCATTCATGGGATTTTCCAGGCAAAATTACTGGAGGGAGTTGCCATTTCCTTCTCCGAGAATCAGCCATAATTATACATATCTTATGGGCAGGAGAAGGGGGAAACAGAGGATGAGATGGTTGGATGGCATCATCAACTCCATGAACATGACTGAGCAAACTCCAGGAGGTAGTGAAGGACAGGGATGCCTGGTGTGCTGCAGTCCATGGGGTCGCAAAAAGTCAGACACGAATGAGAAACTGAACAACAATGTACATATATCCACTCCCTCTGGAGTCTCCCTCACCTCCCCCCATCTCATTCCTCTACGTCATCACAGAGGGTCAGGCTGGGCTCCGTGTGTTATAAAGCAACTTCTCACCAGCTATCTGTTTTACACACGATAGTGCATATACGTCAATGCTGCTTTCTTCATTTATCCCACTCTCTCCTTCCCTCACTGAGTCCATAGGTCCATTCCTTCCCTCAATAGATGCATCAATATCATTTTTCTGGATTCCATATATATGCATTACTATAGAATATTTTTATTTTTCTGATTTACTTCACCCTGTATTACACGCTCTAGATTCATCCACTTCACCAGAGCTGACTCAATTTCATTCTTTGTTATGGCTAATATTCCATTTGGGTATATGTATGTATACATATATATACATATATAATATCACACCTTCTTTATCCATTCATCTGTAGATGGATATCTAGGTTGCTCTGATGTCTTGGCTATTGTAAACAGAGCTTCAGTGAACATTGGAGTACATGTTTCTTTTAGAATTTTGACTTTTTCAGGGTGCCCAGTAGTGGGATTGCTGGGTTATATGGTAGATTTATTCCTAGTTGTTTAAGGAATCACCATACTGTTCTCCATAATGGCCGTATCAATTTACATTCCCACCAAGAGTGTAGGAAGATTCTTTTTACTCCACATCCTTTCCAGCATTTATTGTTTGTAGATTTTTTGATGATGGCCATTCTGACTGGAGTGAGGTGATACCTCATTGTAGTTTTGACTTGCATTTCTTTAATAATTAGTGATGTCGAACATCTTTTCATGTGTTTATTGGCCATCTGTATGTTTTCTTTGGAGAAATGTCTGTTTAGGTCTTCTGTCCATGTTTTGACTGGGCTCTTTGTTTTTCTAATATTGAGCTGTATGAGCTGCTTATATATTTTGGAGATTAATCCTATGTCAGTTCTTTTGTTTGCAATTATTTTCCCTCATTATGAGGACTGTCTTTTAATCTTGTTTCTGGTTTCCTTTGTTGTGCAAAAACTTTTAAGTTTAATTAGGTCCCATTTATTTTTGTTTTTATTTCCATTACTCTAGGCAGTGAGTCAAAGAGGATCTTGCTCTGATTTATGTCAGAGTGTACTGCCTAAGCCTTCCTCTAAGACCAGCTGATTTTTGAGTCTTCGTTTTGAAAGAATTTCTAGCACATCAAAAAGATTCTGGTTATATGGAATTCTTTGGTAACAATTATTAATTTTATAATAAATGATTTACCCTTTGAGTGTCCACTCCATGATGGCATTGAATTGGCAATTCCATACTCAGTGAGTATATTTCACTGAGAACAGCTGTGCATTTCACAGAAAGTCTGTAGCGATGAGTAAAGTAAGATGCCTCAGCATTTTTGGTTATACATGAATGTTAAATGAAAAACTTAGATGTATATAACTTTTTGAGCCTTACATTAGGCATACATATCAGAATGCTATTAATTTTGTCTACTTTCTAACATCAGGGAGGAGAAGAAAGAACTTGAGATATTCATGATCAGATGCAATTTTTCATCTTCAAATTCAGTAGAAGAATATGTCATCCCACCTCACTCCTTCCAAGGTAAAGAGGAGCTCTGTTTCCATTGCAACTAATATGGGAGGAAAGTTAATCCTAAGATATGTCCCATAATGGACTCATTATGCTATATAACCATATGGTATAGGCATATGGAATAAGAGTAAGTTTCAGCTGCATATTTAATATACAAAAGCTATGTAATAAGCAGCAACCATAATAACATTTCTATCAGAGGCAAAAAGGGCAAAATATATGTGTACCACTTTTTTTTTTTAATGCAGTCTTTAAAAGTATGCAAAACTAAATAACATCATTTATGGATTAAAAATTGCTAATTCAACCTTTTGGAAAACTTTCAAGGCAAGTGTTTGCTTTTGCAGCACAGGGGCTGGTAGTTGAGGACTGTGCGTGTTCTTTTCATGTTCCAAAGCTGTGACCTTCATTTCATGTTGTTTTTGGTTGGTGTTGATTTGATGAATCATGTTCCTTCTGAATGTGGACTGTTGGGTTTCAAAGTTGAAACTCAATGTCTCTGAGATCCTAGATGATTCAACCAAGCCCCCATCAATCAGATTTCTAAATGAAGAAACCATTATTTGTATAAAACCTAAGATTCAACCCCCCTTCTGGACTTTGATGTATTTTAACCTCCACATTTTCTAAAGGAAAATTCAAGATCCAGGCAAAGAAATATCATTGGAGTTTGATACCAGGAACTATCTGAGCAAGGATTGAAGCTCATTGAGGAATCTAATTTGTGTCCTGTTTTTACCATTGGCCAGCTAGAGGGATATAGGAAAGCTACGCTCTCCAGGTTTTTTTGTATACTTATTTCGTTTTGGTTTTCAGTTGACTCAGGACCTTAGAAGGAAAACCAACCATAGCAGTTAATAACCTTTTAAGTCTGTTGCTGCTTATAAAGCATTCTCAGGGACAATAAGCAGAAACCGGCCAGACTTGAGGAAGATAGGATTTATTTTATCTGAAATTTTTACAAGATATGTGTTAGATGCTTTTGGTTTGGAATCTGTGGTGGCTTCATTTTTAGGTGGTCTCTAGGGGTGAAGATGGAGAAGGAAATGGCAACCCACTCCAGTATTCTTGTGTGGAGTATTCCATGGATAGAGGAACCTGGCAGGCTACAAGTCCATGGGGTTGCGAAGAGTATGACACAACTGGGCAACTAACACATACACATGGATTAAAAATGATTTGGAAAATCAAAGAAATACCTGATAAAACTCAAGGAGAAAAGGAATATGATAGAGAAGGTAAAGAATACAAAAGATATTCAAAATAATAAAAATTTTATTTTAAAAGTGTAATTGAGTAATAACAAAGTGTTATATTAGTTTCAGGTATACAATGTAGTGATTCAGCATTTTTACACATTATGAAATGATCACCAGCATTAGTCCAGTTACAATCCACTAACATATGAAGGTATTACAGTATTATTCACTATATTCCCTATGCTGTACGTTATATCCTCAGGGCTTATTTATAACTGGAAGTTAGTATCTCTTAATCCTCTTCACCTATTTAATGTGTCCACCAACTCCACTTCCCTCAGGAAACCACCAGTTTGTTCTTTATGAGTTTGTTTCTGTTTTGTTCATGTTTTTGTTTTTTTAGATTCCACATGTAAGTGAAATCATATGGTATTTGTTTTTCCCTGTCTGACTTTTTTCACTTAGCATAATACCTTCCAGATCCATCCAAGTGGATGGATCTTTGCAAATGGCAAGATTTCATGTTTTTTTTTATATGTGTGTGTGTGTGTGTGTGTTAGTCACTCAGTCTTGTCCAACTCTGCAACCCTATGGACTATAGCTCACCAGACTCCTCTGCCCCTGGGATTCTCCAGGCAAGAATACTGGACTGAGTATTCCCTTCTCTCCCTTCTCCAGGGGATCTTCCCAACCCAGGGATTGAATCCAGCTCTTCTGCATTGCAGACAGATTCTTTATACATTTATCCATTGGTGGACATTTAGATTGCTTCCATATCTTGCCTATTGTAAATTGCATTGCAAAGAACATAAGGTTACACTTATCTTTTCAGAGTAGTGGTTTTGTTTTCTTTGGATAAATACTTAGAAGTAGAACTACTGAATCACGTGGTAGCAATATTTTTATTTTTATTTTTTTAAAGAAACCTGTATATTGTTTTCCATAGTGGCTGCACCAATTTACATTTTCTTTAAAAATGCAGGAGGATTCCTTCTTCTCTATGTCCTCTCCAACACTTGCTCCTTCTTAATTTTTTGATAAAAGCCATTTGGACACAATTTTATACATAGAAAATCCTAAAGATGCTACCAGCAAACTAATAGAGTTCATCATTAAATTTTGTAAAGTTGCAGAATACAAATGATATTTGAAATGCTACTAGTTATTATAGTGATACAGTCAGAATAAAGAATTGCCAAATTTTATTTAAATGTATATTTTAAGCAGATATATTAATACTTTTCAATAACTGCCTTTACAAAAATATTAAACAAAAATTATCTTTAATGATTATCCTAGGCATTTTGTATGTTAGTAACCAAGAAGGAATAAAATCCCTGTAAGAACCCCAAAATGCTAAACAGAAAAATATAGAATATAGTAGCAAAATATTACAAAATGAAGAAATGACACTACGTTGAAAAGTGGAAATTTTTTTTTTTTCTAAAAGAGATAATGGGTGTGACTTGTGAGGTTTGGGGACAATCCACACTAGAAGAATGTATTAGAATTAGGATTGGTTGAATGATAGTGTTAGGTAGTTAGAATAGGGAAAAGAAGTCCAAAATGGTGGTGGTTAAAAGACAAAGAAGGGAAAAGCCTGTGAAAACCGAACAAAGGAAGGTCCGAGGACTGGAGTGAGGACCTCAGGTAAAACAAACAGCCCTCCTGGCTAGCCCAGTTTACACAGGGCAGGCTCAGGACGAGGAGACAAAATATATAAAAAGAGGAGCCAAAATTGAGCCTCTCTCTTCTTTTGGGTCGCCCCTTACACCTTGGGGATGTATTTTACTTTGCTTGCCAAATAAAATTGAGCTGTTACACTGGTATCGGAACTGTTACTCTGGTCTGCCATTTCAAATTTTTGCTGCAGCAAGACAGAACTGAGGAAATTACACACTCCTCTGACAAAGTGAACAAAGAAAGTCAGTACTGTGAGTCCACAAACAAGATGGAGTGTCGTGTGATGTAATTATGCAAATTACATCATATTACCTATGCCATATTCTATTGGCTAGAAGCAAATTGCAGGTCCTGAATACTTAATGAGAAGGATCACACAAA
The DNA here is from genome assembly GCF_033118175.1 of Dama dama. Classification (NCBI taxonomy): domain Eukaryota; kingdom Metazoa; phylum Chordata; class Mammalia; order Artiodactyla; family Cervidae; genus Dama; species Dama dama. The sequence continues at coordinate 61,863,729 of NC_083710.1, read as the reverse complement.
AGTGTGAATCACCAGAGGTGGGGTAAGAGTGGACACCCTCCATTTTTTCTGACAAATGACATTATATGCAATTATTTTCATCCATTTATTGAAAAAGCAAATTGCTGAGAATTCCCTTGCAGACCAGTGGTTAGGACTTTGTGCTGTCACTGCCAAGGGCTCTGGTTTGATCCCTGATCAGGGAGCTAAACCCAGTGGTGTGGCCAAAAATACTAGATTTCCAAAAGTTCATGCTTTATCGTGGAACTTAATCTTCTCTTAGAAGTAGCCATAATTAAATGTGAAAAAGTTTAGAAGTCTGTTTTAACATTAAATATATTTGATTTTCTGAATTCATGAAAGCCAGTTGGATTAAACTTTTGTAGGGAATGTTAGAGAAAAGAATATATACCTTCAGCAAAATAATACATTATGATTTTTCATATTAAAAAGCATGAATGATTACATAATCTTTTTTTTTTTTTTTGGTTGACAGTCTATTAAACACTTACTTGTTAATAAATTTCTTATCTCTAGAAAAGTGCATTTTTTAACCGCAATTTCATTTCTGTAGCTATTTCATAAATACTTTGGGGGATACATGTTCATATATATATGAAGATGTATAAGTATAGATGTAGATACAGATATATTAATCCTAAATTTTTATGGCCACTATAATGTATAATAGGACCAGGTTTTATTTTGATAACTGGAATATAAATCTAACTCAATTTAAAGTTAGAGAATAGCTGTCAAAAGGAAACAAATTAGAGCATCGTTATATTTGCTCTTGACTCATATGATTCTTTATAACACTCTCCATTGCTGTCTGTTTATCCCATAACATATACTAAAATATATATCAATTTTAAAAATGAAAGGCTATAGCTCAAATACAGAATAGGGGACAGATATTTATTTCTTTGTATTTAATAATACATACATTTTAAATTTCCATTGTGATTATCCCCATTTTTTATATATGTTAAAAGTTCTTATCACTTTCATTACTTTCTACATGCTGGTTTGGTTTGTGGATCTGCCAGTTCTCATGCAATAATTGACCAAAATTTGCCTCTTGCTGTATGTTTCATAGTTTCTATTACTGAGATATCTTTCTTAAAATCAGAACATTGGGTGGTGGATCAATCAACCAAGAAATTTTCTGTGAAACATCCTAATACCGTCCCTCACCAGCAAGAACACCAAAGTTCCACTCTGACTCAAAGTTCAGACCAATAATCTTGCTCCCTAGTGAGCCTTTGTCCTCATCAGAGCATTTTTAATAGTTAATTTTATTTGTACTACATTGCTATATATATTATATTTCATATCTTGATTTATGATATAATTAATCTGTGTTAAGGTAAAGAATCTGCCTGCCAATGCAGGAGTCTTCGGTTCCATCCCTGATCTGGGAAGATCCCTTGAAGAAGGAAATTGCAACCCACTCTAGTGATCTTGAAATCCAATGGACAGAGGAGCCTGATGGGCTACAGTCCATGGGATCGCAAAGAGTTAAACATGATTTAGTGCCTGAACAACAGTAATGATCTGTATTAAACAAAATCATTACAGTCATTAACATTTGGGAAGTAGAATTAGAAGAAATATTACTTGTAAAACTCTCTACTCTATCAGTGGTAAATTATTGGTAGTTCTGAATGGATAAGTGTTAATGCAAATATCCAGCCTATCTGCTTTTCCGTCAAATACCTAGAATATAATTGACTGTCTTATAACTTTATAGTATCAATATGCCTATAATGGAAACATATGTTTAAAAATCTAAAAATTCTAATTAGCAATAGAATGTATACCAGAAAATTTACTTTTTTATTTTCAAATAGTGGTTCACAAAAATTGAATAGCTAATCATACATCTTTATTTGTCTAAATATGTGTTGCTGTTTTTTAATTACTTTTACATTCATATTACTCTGATCCTGGTTTATATGCATGGATTTCTGGACTCATAAAACTAAACCAGAATTTGACAAGAAATAAGTTAAAGAGCAAAGATTTCTCTAATGTCATGGTTAACTTTGCAAAATAGAAATAATCTCTTGAGCTCGGCTTGAGCTGTCATGTGGGGGGAAAGTGATTTATCTTTTCTGTCAGATGGTATGCCAGCAAAGAAATACTTCTGCTGACCTTATAATTATAGCAATCAGTGCCTACCATTCTATTTTTTAAACTAGTTTGTTGATCTCAATAGATTCCTAAAAAGGACAAATCAAAGTCCAGGGCATATTGAGAGAACACTTTATATAAATCATATACAAAGGGATCCAGAAATATAAAACTATACCTATATATTTAGACTTACTGTATATTTCAATATATGGTTGGACTCATATGACATCTATTATTTTTACATATTATAAATGAAAATTATGTCTATTACTGGAATTACAAAATGCAAAATGCAATTCAGTAACAAAATATGAATCCATGTGAAATGATAGAAGGACCCATATTTTTATGGTTAAGTGTTAGTAACATCAGCTTTTAAAATATCTCACAGGGAAAATTTTGCTCTTTTATGCTTTGCAGTATGGAAGTCTGCTGCCTCAGAAGCAGCAACAACAAAAGTAGCCAGTGTTTACTGAAATTTTAAAAAATCTAAAGAAAACAAACCTTTACCTATAACCTTCATATAGTTCGTTTTTCCTCAAATAATTACAAATATATGTATAAATACAGGACCAATTTTGATTTTAATAGGCAAATCTCTTAAGCTGTCCACCTGTTTTGCCTGTTATTATTTTTGAAAGCTCCATTAATACATATGTTCTTAATTTTTAGTTTTGTTTTTCCATAATTTACCCTATCCTCTTTGGAAATACACAGTCTATATATACGTCGTAAATGACAGTATGAAATAGTTTACATCTCACTCCAACTGAAGGCAGATTTGATTTCAGAGACTTTGGAAATGACTCAACATAGAAGCACATATTAAATATCTCAGATGCTAGGATCACAGAAATAATAATATTGGGAGAAAAAGGCCACAGGACAGGAAAAGGTCAGTTTTCATTCCAATCCCAAAGAAAGGCAATGCTAAAGAATGTTCTAACTACCGCACAATTGCACTCATCTCACATGCAACTAAAGTAATGCTCAAAATTCTTGAAGTCAGGCTTCAACAGTATGTGAACCATGAACTTCCAGATGTTCTAGCTGGATTTAGAAAAGGCAGAGGAACCAGGGATCAAATTGTCAACATACACTGGATCATAGAAAAAGCAAGAGAGTTCCAGAAAAACATCTATATCTGCTTTATTGACTATGCCAAAGACTTTGACTGTATGGATCACAACAAACTGGAAAATTCTTCGAGAGATGGGGATGGCAGACCACCTGACCTACCTCCTAAGAAATCTGTATGCAGGTCAGGAAGCAACAGTTTAGAACCAGACATGGAACAACACGGGTTCCAAATTGGGAAAGGAGTACATCAAGGCTGTAGACAGTCACCCTGCTTATTTAACTTATATGCAGAGTACATCATGAGAAACGCTGGGCTGGATGAAGCACAAGCTGGACTCAAGATTGCCAGGAGAAATATCAATAACCTCAGATATGCAGCTGATGCCACCCTTACAGCAGAAAGTTAAGAAGAACTAAGGAGCCTCTTGATGAAAGTGAAAGAGGAGAGTGAAAATGTTGGCTTAAAGCCAAGCATTCAGAAAACAAAGATCATGGCATCCGGTCCCATTAGTTCAGTTCAGTTCAGTCGCTCAGTCGTGTCCTACTCTTTGTGACCCCCATGAATCGCAGCACGCCAGGCCTCCCTGTCCATCACCAACTCCCGGAGTTTACTCAAACTCATGTCCATCGAGTTGGTGATGCCATCCAGCCATCTCATCCTCTGTCATCCCCTTCTCCTCCTGCCCCCAATCCTTCCCAGCATCAGGGTCTTTTCCAATGATTCAACTGTTCACATGAGGTGGCCAAAGTATTGGAGCTTCAGCTTCAGCATCAGTCCTTCCAATGAACACCCAGAACTGATCTCCTTTAGGATGGACTGGTTGGATCTCCTTGCAGTCCAAGGGACTCTCAAGAGTCTTCTCCAACACCACAGTTCAAAAGCATCAAATTTTCAGAGCTCAGCTTTCTTCACAGTCCAACTCTCACATCCATCCATGACCACTGGAAAAACCATAGCCTTGACCAGAAGGACCTTTGTTGGCAAAGTAACATCTGTGCTTTTTAATATGCTGTCTAGGTTGGTCATCAGTTTCCTTCCAAGGAGTAAGCATCTTTTAATTTCATGGCTGCAGTCACCATCCGCAGTGATTTTGGAGCCAAAAAAAATAAAAAAATAAAGTCAGCCACTGTTTCTACTGTCTCCCCATCTATTTCCCATGAGGTGATGGGACCAGATGCCATGATCTTAGTTTTCTGAATGTTAAGCTTTAAGCCAAGTTTTTCACTCTTCTCTTTCACTTTCATCAAGAGGCCTTTTAGTGCCTCTTCACTCTCTGCCATAAGGGTGGTATCATCTGCATATCTGAGGTTATTGATATTTCTCCCAGCAATCTTGATTCCAGCTAGTGCTTCTTCCAGCCCAGCATTTCTCATGATGTACTCTGCATATGAGTTAAATAAGCAGGGTGACAATATACAGCCTTGACGTACTCCTTTTCCTATTTGGAACCAGTCTGTTGTTCCATGTCCAGTTCTAACTGTTGCTTCCTGACCTGCATACAGGTTTCTCAAGAGGCAGGTCAGGTGGTCTGGTATCACTTCATGACAAATAGATGGAGAAACAGTGGAAACAGTGAGAGACTTTATTATTTGGGGCTTCGAAATCATTGCAGATGGTGACTGCAGCCATGAAATAAAAAAACACTTACTCCTTGGAAGAAAAGTTGTGACCAACCTAGTCAGTCAGTCAGTTCAGTCGCTCAGTCATGTTCAACTCTTTGTGACCCCATGAACCACAGCATGCCAGGCCTCCCTGTCCATCACCAACTTCCAGAGTCCACCCAAACCCATGTCTATCAAGTCGGTGATGCTATCCAACCATCTCATCCTCTGTCATCCCCTTCTTCTCCTGCCCTCAATCTTTCCCAGCATCAGGGTCTTTTCAAATGAGTCAGTCAACCTAGAGAGCATATTAAAAAGCAGAGATGATACTTTGGCAACAAATGTCTGTCTAGTCAAAGCTATGGTTTTTCCAGTAGTCATGTATGGATGTGAGAGTTGAACTATAAAGAAAGCTGAGTGCCAGAGAAATGATGCGATTGAACCGTGGTGTTGGAGTAGACTCTCGAGAATCCTTTGGCCTGCAAGGAGATCCAATCAGTCCATCCTCAAGGAAATCAGTCCTGGGTATTCATTGGAAGGACTGATGCTGAAGCTGAAACTCCAATACTTTGGCCATCTGATGCAAAAGACTGACTCATTAGAAAATACCCTGATGCTGGGAAAGATTGAAGGTGGATGGAGAAGGGGATGACAGAGGATGAGATGGCTGGATGGCATCACCGAATCAATGGACATGAGTTTGAATAAATTCCAGGAGTTGGTGATGGACAGGGAGGCCTGGCATGCTGCAGTCCATGAGGTCGCAAAGAGTCAGACACAACTGAGCTCTTGAACTGAACTGAGCAAGTCCTTATTTTATCCCCAGAAATTTTATGACAATTGAAAGAGGCATCAAGCAAAATTGTCTATAAGACAAAATAACTACCTATAAATGGGGAGAATATGTCTGAAGCTTATTTGCCCATACCAGAAAAAGTCTTGCAGTTGTAGCTTGAATTGCAGAAGTATACATTTATGGGAATATACATGTATTTTGATTTAATAAGGTAACTACCATAAAGCAATGCATACACACACACAGACATACATAAACACATATATGCTTACACTTTCTTAAATTCATCTTATTGTTCAAGGTACATGAACAAAGATGTTTGAAGTACCATTAATTGTAATAACAAAAATTAGAATGACTCAAATGCTGACAAATGGGAAAATACATAAAAAATTTTAATTATGAGATACTATAGTTGATCAAGGAAATCGACTAGCATAAACTATTGTGAATCTCCTAAGTGCTAAGCATAATTTTATTTATTTTTTCAACAAAAACTTTGAGTTACTATTATTATATGCCAAGCAATCTTTTAGATATTCAGGATACACCAGAGAACCAACCAAGGGTTTCCCAGGTGGCATAGTGGTAAAGGAACCACTTGCCAATGCAGGAGACATAAGAGACATGGGTTCCATCCCTGGGTTGGGAAAATTCCCTGGAGAAGGGAATGGCACATCACTCCAGTATTCTTGCCAGGGAATTCCATAGACAAAGGAGCCTGGCGGGCTGCAGTCCATGGTGCTGCAAAGAGCGAGACATGACTGAAGCGACTCAGCACACACACAGAGAACAAACCATGCAACAACTCCTGCTTTTCTTGAGCTGTAGACCAAAATGTAGCTCCAGAGGAATAAGAAAATGTTGCTAATGAACGCAAAGTTTAATTATTTTTAAATCCTTTCATTAGTGTACATATAATTATGCAAATGTGCTCTGCTTAGTCACTCAGTCACGTTTGACTCTGTGTGACCCTATGGACTGTAGCTCACCAGCCTCCCCTGTCCATGGGATTCTCTGGGCAAGAATACGGAGTCAGTTGCCATGCTTTCCTCAGCACTATCTTTCCAACACAGAGGTCCAATCCAGGTCTTCCACATTGCAGGAGGATTGTTTATTGTCTGAGCCTCCAAGGAAGCCCAATGATGCAAATAGTGTACATTTATTTAAAGTGTGTTTCTTGAAATAAATATATAAGATAAACCATACAAAAAAAATTTAAGACAATGAGATAGATATAATTTTAAAATATGCATTTTATTTATTACTTGCATTGACTGATATTTCTATAGTTCAGTTCAGTTCAGTCGATCAGTTGTGTCTGACTCTTTGCGACCCCATGAATTGCAGCATGCCAGGCGTCCCTGTCCATCACCAACTCCCAGAGTTTACTGAAACTCATGTCCATTGAGTTGGTGATGTCATCCAGCCATCTCATCCTCTGTCATCCCCTGCTCCTCCTGCCCCCAATTCTTCCCAGCATCAGGGTCTTTTCCAATGAGTCAGCTCTTCGCATCAGGTGGCCATAGTATTGGAGTTTCAGCTTCAGCCTCAGTCCTTCCAATGAACACCCAGGACTGATCTCCTTTAGGATGGACTGGTTGGATTTCCTTGCAGTCCAAGGGACTCTCAAGAGTCCTCTCCCACACCACAGTTCAAAAGCATCAATTTTTCGGCACTCAGCTTTCTTCACAGCCCAACTCTCATATCCATACATGACCACTGGAAAAACCATACCCTTGACTACGGATCTTTGTTGGCAAAGTAATGTCTCTGCTTTTTAATATGCTATCTAGGTTGATCATAGCTTTCCTTCCAACAACACAAGAAGACTCTACACATGGACATCACCAGATGGTCAATACCAAAATCAGATTGTTATATTCTTTGCAGCCAAAGATGGAGAAGCTCTATACAGTCAACAAAAACAAGACCGGGAGCTGACTGTGTCTCAGATCATGAACACCTTATTGCCAAATTCAGACTTAAATTGAAGAAAGTAGGGAAAATCACTAGACCATTCAGTCATACATTCAGGTATGACCTAAATCAAATCCCTTATGACTATACAGTGGAAGTGAGAAATAGATTTAAGGGACTAGATCTGATAGACAGAGTGCCTGATGAACTATGGACAGAGGTTCATGACATTGTACAGGAGACAGGGATCAAGACCATCCCAATGGAAAAGAAATGCAAAGAGGCAAAATAGTTGTCTAAGGAGGCCTTACAAATAGCTGTGAAAAGAAGAAAAGCAAAAAGCAAAGGAGAAAAGCAAAGCTATTCCCATTTGAATGCAGAGTTCCAAAGAATAGCAAGGAGAGATAAGAAAGCCTTCCTCAGCGATCAATGCAAAGAAATAGAGGGAAACAACAGAATGGAAAAGACTAGAGATCTCTTCAAGAAAATTAGAGATACCAAGGGAACATTTCATGCAAAGATGGGTTCGCTAAAGGAACAGAAATGGTATTTTTATAGTTATGATGCTACTATTAATATTATAGTGAGAGTGATAGAATTGTACGTACCACAGTTTTATAACTGCTGATTAAGTACCCTTTAGCCTAGTGATTCAAAGATTTGTTTATAAATTAAATCTTTCTATTTGAATTTAATAAATATCTCTTGTTGACAATTATAACTCAGAAAATTAGGTGACTTGATTAACAGGTCATACTCTAGCATACATTAAAAACAAGTTTCCTTTACAGTTTTATATCATATTTTATATTTATACTACAGTATATTTTAATATTTTAATTTTCATATCCACATATGCAAACACATACACATTTCTTACTCTTAACTGCATAACTTTTTTTACAGTGAGTTGGAAAACTATAAATTTTATCTTTTCAAGACTCTTCACCTCAGTCAGTATGAATTATCTTGGTATTGTATTTTTCCAAATTTCTTAAACACAATTAGTTTTTCAGAAAATATATTCAGATCACAATTAAAATGAATTGTAAAACAGATTTTATTATAATATATCATATGAGAAATTATATATTTATATATGAAGAAGGAGATCCAGAATATTTAATTGTTTAAATAGAATGATTATAGAAATGCACATAATGTTCTGTATTATCTGTTTTGCAAGATCTTATTTAGAAGGCATGAATTATCTAAATTGTAACAATTATAAAAATGCATTTATCTTTCTCCCAAATATGAACTTAGATAACAACTTACATGGTCTACAAAACAAATATATGCTCTTTTAAAAAGCTTTACTCATTTTAGAACATATGCGAAATCCTAATGTCTGAATAAATTGTTATGCTTATTACCTGTTTTGTTCTACTAACTGCAGTATTGCAATAGGAATAAAATATACAGTCATGCTTAAACTAAAGCCCATTAAGGATTCAATTTGCTGAGTAGTTTAATTTACCTAGAAGCATTAAGTGAATTTTGGATTAAAATCCAATTATCTTGATATTATACAGTCTTATGTAAGATTAGATTACTCTAATTCTTGATTTAAAGCTTTGAATAAAACTTCCTCTTAATAGAAAAGTGTTTGCAATATCCAACTGTAAAATCTTGAAGTTACTTTTTATTTAAGAAATTGCGTGACCTTATCTCTAGACTGAAAATTCAGGTTTAAAGAAAGGAGAATGTTTAAAAGGAGAAGCAAAAAAAAAAAAAGAAAAAGAAAGAAGAGAAAGCCTGCTGTTTATTCACCTCTTGTTAAAATCAAAACTCAGTAGGTACATGAAAATTATTCAATGAAAATTACATTTTTCTTTTACATTTGTATGTAAAAGAAAAGTTATTCTGTTGGAAAATAGGATAATTACTTTAAAACGCTGCTTATAACTTTAGTTTTACTAAATAGGAGTTACCTTGCATTTTAAAAGGTAAAAATTGCTAGCTTTCTGTATCAATACATAGAACTGGCTGTAGAGAGGGTGTTATCTGGAGTGGTATCCCATTGCCATTCCTTTCCTCATCAACCCTTAACCTTAAGATCTTGGCAAGTGATTCAAAAGGAGACAACCATTCTATGAGGTGGTGAGATAAATAAATTAAATTATGGTATAAAAGACCTCAGAAGAGCATCAGCCACTAAAAACATCACAATAGACACAATATACACACTTTTTGAATGCTAAGTCACTTCAGTCATGTCCAACTCTTTGTGACTCTATGGAGTGTAGCCTCCACTCTCCATGGACTTCTCCAGGCAAGAATACTGGAGTGGCTTGCCCTGACTTCCTCCAGAGCATCTTACCCAACCAGGGATGGAACTGCTGTCTCTTCAGTCTCCTGCATTGGCAGGCAGGTTTCTTCTTTTTTTTTTTTACCACCAGTGTCATCTTAATAATTCATTTGTATTTTCAAATTTTCAACAGTGAAGCTTGTTTTTTTTAAGCTGAAAAATTATTTTTTAAGACCTGTCCTCCAAATGCAATTTTATTAATAATCACAACACATCTACTCAAGTTAAAGAATTTTAAAATATTAGCTGTCTCTAAAGTTATCATCTGACACATAAGAAAAAATAATTATCTCACACTGTTAACAAGAGAGAATATAAATAGAGAGTGGGTGCATGATAAGTCACTTGTTGTGTCCAACTCTCTGCGACCCCATGGACTATGGAGCCTGCCAGGCTCCTCTGTCCATGCAAATTTCCCAGCAAGAACACTGGAGTGGGTTGCCATTTCTTATTCCAGGGAATCTTCCCAACCCATGGATCAAACCCGCATCTCTTAGTCTCCTGCACTGGCAAGCCAGTTCTTTACAACTGGGACCACCTGGGTAGCTCTAAATAGAGCAGGAGTAAAAGAGTATTGGTCATGTAACATTCCACGAGGAAAAAGAAACCCTGAGAGTTTATACAAGTATTTTTTATACCGAATTAAACATGTAATACTGATTCTGTGTCTCAAAATTTAAAGTCTCACATCAAAATGAGATGAAATGAGATGTATACATGCTGAACTGGTAGAAGACATAAATTTTTACTCAACCGTCAATTACTTGAGGTCTCCTAATATAAATAGCAAACATCCTCTTCCAACAACACAAGAGAAGACTCTACACATGGACATCACCAGATGGTCAACACCAAAATCAAATTGATTATATTCTTAGCAGCCAAAGATAGAGAAGCTCTGTAAAGTCAGCAAAAATAAGACCAGGAGATGACTGTGGCTCAGATCATGAACTCCTTATTGCCAAATTCAAATTTAAATTGAAGAAAGTAGGGAAAACCATTAAACCATTCAGGTATGACCTAAATCAAATCCCTTATGATTATACAGAGGAAGTAACAAATAGATTCAAGGGATTAGATCTGATAGACAGCATGCCTGAAGAACTATGGATGGAGGTTCCTGATATTTTACAGGAGGCAGTGATAAAGACCATCCCCAAGAAAGAGAAATGCAAAAAGGTGAAAAGGATGTATGAGGAGGCCTTAAATAGCTATGAAAAGAAGAGAAGGGAAAGGCGAAGGAGAAAAAGATATACCCTTTTGAATTCAGAGTTCCAAAGAATAGCAAGGAGAGATAAGAAAGCCTTCCTCAGCAATCAATGCAAAGAAATAGAGGAAAACAATAGAATGGGAATGACTAGAGATCTCTTCAAGAAAATTAGAGATACTAAGGGAATATTTCAGACAAAGATGGACACAATAAGGGACAGAAATGGAATGGACCTAACAGAAGCAGATAATATTAAGAAGAGGTGGCAAGAATACACAGAAGACCTGTATAAAAAAGATCTTCACGAGCCAGATAATCATGATGGTATGATCACTCACCTAGAGCCAAACATCCTGGAATGTAAAGTCAAGTGGGCCTTAAGAAGCAGCACTATGAACAAAGCTAGTGGAGGTAATGGAATTACAGTTGAGCTATTTCAAATCCTCAAAGATGATGCTGTAAAAGTGTTGCACTCTATATGCCAGCAAATTTGGAAAGCTCAGCAGTGGCCACAGGTCTAGAAAAGGTCTGTTTTCATTCTAATCCCAAAAAAAGGCAATGCCAAAGAATGTTCAAAGTACTGCACTATTGCACTAATCTCACACACTAGCAAAATAATGCTCAAAATTCTCCAAGCCAGGCTTCAACAGTAAGTAAACCATGAACTTCCAGATGTTCAAGCTGGTTTTAGAAAAGGCAGAGGAGCCAAAGATCAAATTGCCAACATCTGTTAGATCATCAAAAAAGGAAGAGAGTTCCAGAAAAACATCTATTTCTGTTTTATTGACTATGCCAAAGCCTTTGACTGTGTAGATCACAAAAAACTGTGGAAAATTCTTGAAGAGATGGGAATACCAGACCACCTGACCCTCCTCCTGAGAAATCTGTATGCAGGTCAAGAAGTAACAGTTAGAACCAGACATGGAACAACACACAGTTTCCAAATTGGGAGAGGAGTACATCAAGACTGTATATTGTCACCCTGTTTATTTAACGTATATGCGAGTACATCACGAGAAACGCTGGACTGGATGAAGTGCAAGCTGGAATCAAGATTTCCAGGAGAAATATTTATAACCTCAGATATGCAGATGCCACCAGACATGGCAGAAAGTGAAGAAGAAGAACCAAGGAGCCTCTTGATGAAAGTGAAAGAGAAGAGTGAAAAAGTTGGCTTAAAACTCAACATTCAGAAAACTAAGATCATGGGATCTGGTCCCATCACTTCATGGGAATAGTTGGGGAAACAGTAGCAGTGTCAGGCTTTATTTTTGGGGGGCTCCAAAATAACTGCAGATGGTGACTGTAGCTATGAAATTAAAAGATACTTACTCCTTGGAAGGAAAGTTATGACCAACCTAGATAGCATATTAAAAAGCAGAGACATTAATCCCTGGCAAAAAATGAATGTTTAACTCAGATCCATACTGGAGATAAGCTTCTGAGGAAGTTTCCTTCATACCTAAACTCCCAGTTAGTGAATAATTAATCCTCTCACTCAGAATTTAGTACAAAATAATTCTATCTCAAAATAAGCCACTGAAGCATCTGTGTAGTGGTATAAAGTGGTATGAAGTGGTATAAAGTGGTATAAAGTAGACAGGAAATTTTTATATTTTTATCATCTTCAAGCACATGACTGGATATTTTATACAAAATTTACAAGTAATCTCTACAGCATTGTGTATGCATAACTTTATGTTATTAGCTCACAGCTTTTCAAATTTACTGATTCTACTAATCAACTGACAATTTTAAACATTAAATTTCCAACTTTCCTAAAAGTATTCTTTATGTCTAATTATTGGCAGACATTTATCAGTTTTTTAAAAACATTATTCTTTAACAAAACAGTTTGTCAAGATTTCAGGGTAAGATCAATATAAAAATTCAATCATATGTCAATTTATGCCTGCTATTGCTTCAGTCATGTCCAACTCTGTGTAACCCTGTGGATTGTATCCCTCCAGGCTCCTCTGTCCATGGGGATTCTCCAGGCAAGAACACTGGGGTGGGTTGTTATGCCCCCCTCCAGGGGATCTTCCCAACCCAAGGATTGAACTCGTGTCTCATGTCTCCTGCATTGGCAGGTATGGTCTTTGCCACTCATGCCACCTGGGAAACCCTCGTATGTTTATATACCGCATTTAACATTTTGATATTGAGGCAAAAAAGTGCTATTTATAAAAGTACATTCACAGCACAAAAATACAAAACATATGTGAGATTTGTGTGCTAAAAACAGGAAGGTGCTCATAGAGGAAATCAAAGGCTACCTAATTAAATGGGAAAGTACAGCATTTTCATGTATTGGAAGACTTAATATTGTCAAGACATCAATTGTCCCTAAAATGATCTATAGGCTCCATGCATGTTAAGTCAAAATCTTAGCAGGATTTTTAATATAACATGACAAGCTTATTTCAACTGTACACAATTACTTTAAAAGGAGGAATAAAATGGAAGACTCACTACTTAACAAACAGCTACTGTAATCACGTAACATGCATGATTTGTATGTTACATGTATAGAATTAGTATATTACCTGTATGTTTATGTATGTAACATATATTTGTATGCTGTATGGTACACATTTGTAACATACATACAAAGCTACTGTAATCATGACATTGTTATAGTAAAAAAATTCATAGACTACCGATGAATGGAACACAAGAGTCTAGAACTAAACCCAATGCAGCCAACTGATTTTTGCAAAAGCTACTTTTTCAGAGGTTAAGTGTTTGTAAGAATTGTTGCTGCAAAAAAAAAAAAAAAAAGAATTGTTGCTGCAATAATCAGATGCCCCTTTGCAAAAAAAAAAAAAATCTAAATTTTGCATCACATATAAAAGTTAACTCAAATAGATCATGAGCCATACTAAAAATTAAAACCATAAATCATACCAAATAAAACACTGGGGAAATTTGGGATCTTGGGTCGGGCAAAGGATTTTAGATTTTATCAATATAAAGACCTTCTGTTCTGTGAGTACATTATTAAGAGAATTAAAAATTAATCCACAGACTTGGGAAAATATTTGCAAATTATGTCTGAAAGAGGGAGGACTTGTATCTAGGATATATATATAGATAAACTCTCAACAAGCAAAAACCAAACAGCCCAACTACAAAACTGGATACATAACTGGAAAGGGACACTTCACCAATGAAGAATCAGAGATGGCAAATAAGATCAGGAAAATATGTTCAGCATTCTTAGTCACTGATGCAAACTAAAAGCACAAGGGGAATATACACCTTTTAATTGGGATATGCACCTACTATAATGTCTAAAATGAGGATAGACCACCAAATATTACAAAGGCTGTCCAAAAATTGGGACCGTCATTCACTACTGATAGAAATGCAAAACATTACAATAAACTTGGATAATAGATTGGCAATTTCTTATAAAAATAAACATATACTTTAGAAAACAACAAGCAAACCCACTCTGGTATTTAGTCAAATAAAATGAAAATCTATATTTACACACAAAAAGACTTATTAATATGAATAATGGTCATCTGAGTTAAATTCACCCTTTCCAGTTCATTTTAGTTTGCTGATTCCTAAAATGTTGATGTTCATTTTTGCCATCTCCTGTTTGACCACTTCAAATTTGCCTTGATTCATGGACATAACATTCCAGGTTCCTATGCAATATTGTTCTTTATAGCATTGGACCTTGCTTCTATTGCCAGTCACATCCACAGCTGGGTGTAGTGTTTGTTTTGGTTCTGTCTCTTCATTCTTTTTTGGTGTTATTTCTCCACTGATCTCCAGGAGCATATTGGGCACCTACCAACCTGGGGAGTTCATCTTTCAGTGTCCTATCTTTTTGACTTTTCATAGAGTTCATGGGGTTCTCAAGGCAGGAGTACTGAAGTGATTTGCCATTCCCTTCTCCAATGGACCACATTTTGTCAGAACTCTCCACCATGACCCGTCCTCCCTGGGTCGCCCTACACAGCATGGCTTAGTTTCAGTGAGTTAGACAAGGCTGTGGTCCATGTGATTAGACTGGTTAGTCTTCTGTGATTGTGCTTATAGTCTGTCTGCCCTCTAATGCCCTCTCTCAGTGCCTACCGTCGTACTGGGGTTTCTCTTACCTTGGACGTGGGGTATCTCTTCATGGCTGCAAAGTGCAGCCGCTGCTCCTCACCTTGGACATGGGTATCTCCTCTTGGCCGTTCAGCGCTCCAGCACTGGGCAACCACCACTTGCCTCTCAACCCAAGTCTATGCCCCAACTGGTAATGCTGAAGAGGCTGAAGTTCAACAATTCTATGAAGAGTTACAACACCTTTTAGAACTAACACCCAAAAAAGATGTCCTTTTCCCTATAGGGGACTGGAATGCAAAAGTAGGCAGTCAAGAAACACCTGGAGTAACAGGCAAATTTGGCCTTGGGGTACAGAATGAAGCAGGGTAAAGGTTAATAGTTTTGCCAAGAGAATGCACTGGTCATAGCAAACACCCTCTGCCAACACAAGAGAAGACTCTACATAAGGACGTCACGAGATGGCCAACACTGAAATCAGATTGATTATATTCTTTGCAGTCAAAGATGGAGAAATTCTATACAGTCAGCAAAAATAAGACCAGGAGCTGACTGTGGCTCAGATCATGAACTCCTTATTGCCATATTCAGACTTAAATTTAAGAAAGGAGGGAAAACCACCAGACTATCCATATATGACATAAATCAAATCCTTAACGATTATATAGTGGAAATGAGAAATAGATTTAAGGGACTAGATCTGATAGAGTGCTGATATCAAGATTTCCAGGAGAAATATTTATAACCTCAGATATGCAGATGACACCATACATGGCAGACAGAGAAAAGAAGTAAAGAGCCTCCTGAGGGAAGTGAAAGAGGAGAGTGAAAAAGTTGGCTTAAAGCTCAACATTCAGAAAACTAAGATCATGGCATACCATCACTTCATGGCAAATAGTTGGGCAAACAGTGGAAACAGTGGGAGACTTTATTTTTGGGGGATCCAAAATCACTGCAGATGGTAATAGCAGCCATAAAATAAAAAGATGCTTACTCCTTGGAAGGAAAGTTATAACCAACCTAGACAGCATATTAAAAAGCAGAGACATTACTTTGCCAACAAAGGTCCGTCTAGTCAAGGCTATGGTTTTTCCAGTAGTCATGTATGGATGTGAGAGTTGGACTATAAAGAAAGCTGAGCACCAAAGAATTGATGCTTTTGAGCTGTGGTGTTGGAGAAGACTCTTTGGATCTCCTTGCAGTCCAAGGGACTCTCAACTGTTCATCCTAAAGGAGATCATCATAAAGGAGTCCTGAGTGTTCATTGGAAGGACTGATGTTGAAGCTGAAACTCCAACACTTTGGCCACCTAATGTGAAGAGCTGACTCATGTGAAAAGACCCTGATGCTGGGAAGGACTGAGGGCAGGAGGAGAAGGGGATGACAGAGAATGATATGGTTGGATGGCATCACTGACTCAATGGACATGAGCTTGGGCAAACTCCGGGAGTTGATGATGGACAGGGAGGCCTGGCGTGCTGCGGTCAATGGGGTTGAAAAGAGCTGGACACGACTGAACGACTGAATTGAACTGAATATGAATAACGGTTTGTTTGTAACTGCCGCAGTCTGGAAATTACCCAAATGTTCCTCAAGTGGAGAATGGATAAACAAACCTTGATAAATTCATTTAATGGAATAACATTCAACAATACAAAGAAAAAGATACTGCTACTTCTACCAGTATGGATGGATCTAAATTATCTTAGGCTGCAGGAAAGGTGAGGTTCCAAGGATATATGCTGTATGAGATTCTATATATATCAGAATCTTGAGAAGACAGAACAATAGGGACATAAAATAGTTTAGTGGCTACAACTGCCCTAAAGGGAGAAGTTGACAAATAAAGGAAAGGGTAATAAAACACTAGCAATACCAAGGGAATATTTCATGCAAAGTTGGGCACAATAAAGGACAGAAATGGTATGGACCATTTGAACCAGAGTTCAAATTGCCAACATCTGCTGGATCATTGAAAAAGCAAGAGAGTTCCAAAAATCATCTACTTCTGCTTTATTGACTATGCCAATGCTTTTGACTATGTGAATCTCAACAAACTGTGGAAAATTTTTTAAGAGATGGAAACACCAGAACCCCTTACCTGCTTCCTGAGAAATCTGTATGCAGGTCAAGAAGCAACAGTTAGAACTGGACATGGAACAACAGACTGGTTCCAAATCAGGAAAGGAGTGTGTGATTGCTGTAGACTGTCACCCCGCTTATTTAACTTATATGCAGAGTAGAACATGTGAAATTCTGGGCTGGATGAAGCACAAGCCAGAATCAAGATTGCTGGGAGAAATATTAATAATCTCAGATATGCAGATGACACTACCCGTATGGAAGAAAGCAAAGAAAAGCTAAAGAGCCTCTTCATGAAAGTGAAAGAGGAGAGCGAAAAAGTTGGCTTAAAACTCAACATTTAGAAAACTAAGATCATGGCATCCAGTTCCATCACTTCATGGCAAATAGATAGGGAAACATTGGAAATGGTGAGAGACTTATTTTGGGGGGATCCAAAATCACTGCAGATGGTGACTACAGCCATGAAATTAAAGGACACTTGCTCTTTGTAAGAAAAGTTTTGACCAAGCTAGACAGCATACTAAAAAGCAGAGACATTACTTTATGAACAAAGGTCCATCTAGTCAAAGCTATGGTTTTTCCAGTAATCATGTATGGATGTGAGATTTGGACCATAGAGAAATCTGAGTGCTGAAGAATTGATGCTTTTGAACTGTGGTGTTGGAGAAGACTCTTGAGAGTCCCTTGGACTGCAAGGAGATCCAACCAGTCCATCCTAAAGGAGATCAGTCCTGACTGTTCATTAGAAGGACTGATGCTGAAGCTGAAACTCCAATACTTTGGCCACCTGATGTGAAGAGCTGACTCCTTGGAAAAGACCCAGAGTTGGGAAAGATTGAAGGCAGGAGGAGAAAGGGATGACAGAGGATGAGACGGTTGGATGGTATCACTGACTCAATGGATATGAGTTTGAGCAGGGTGTGGAAGTTGGTGATGGACAGAGAAGCCTGGGATGATACAGTTCATGGGGTCACAATGAGTCAGACACAACTGAATGAGTGAAGTGAACTGAATAAAACAGTTCTATATTTGATCATAATGGTGGTTACATGAGTATACACATTTGCCAAAATTCTTAAAGCTGCATAATCAAACTGTAAATTTACAGCATATAATTTAAAATTTTTGATTTCAGAATATATTACAAAACAATAGTCATGAAAACAGTATGATGCTGGCACAAAAATATGTATCAATGGAACAGAATCGAAAGTCTAGAAATAAACCCATACACCTAAAATTTTAACAAAAACACCATAAGATAAATGGAAATACCATAAAAATAAAATGACATCCTAAACCGTTCTTAAAATAAATAGAATTGAATGATTAGAACAACAAGAAAATGGTCCATCAAACTAAAGAGGGTCTCAGTTTACTTCAACTACTTTAGATTTTGATTTATTCAGGAAGTGATGGAACAAAAGAGAATACTGTTCCTCTAACAGTATTAAAAATATGTTATCTTTTGAATATTTACATTCTATAAAGTTATTCTGATGACAGCACTAAAAACATCAAAAATTAAAAAATAAACAAAAACTAAAGAAAATTCTATGACAATCAACTTATGGTATTCAGAGAGCATAATTAGTATTATCCTCGTTTTTTCTTTATTTTAGGCTTAACTTGGCAATATAATTTACAATTTTAATAATTTTTTCATAATTTAAGCATACTTTATATGCCTAACTCAATTATACTTGCTGGCACAGAAGCACAACTTAACGCTCCCTGTGTATTGTATGCCTTATTTTAATCATAATCAAGGCAATAATTTTATCTTTGACAATTTATGGCATTTTTTTCTTTCTTCCTTATGAAAACTACATGGTATTTATAACAATTTATCATAAGTTTAGTGCAATTTGTCAACAAAGAGCTGCATCATATAATGCAAGATTTTTTGTAATTATTGGAAAATATACAAGAATTTCTTGATTTTTAGATGATTGTTGTTATGTCACATGATCATGATTGCTTAATTTTGTGCATTCAGTATCTTAAGGTAAAATATACAGTACGTAAATGCTTGCTGTTAATAATATATACTTTACTTCTAAAATTTCTATTTGATAATATCATGTAAATAGTTGACTATATTTGGAATACAGTTGACAAAGCACATGTGCTAAAAATAGAAAATCATAATATCTATCATTCCCTTGTTGAAAATGGCATAAGTAAATTTTTTTGGTATGTAATTCCTTGGCAGTGTATTTTTGTCAGGTGTCATTTAGTGAAGTTTAGTTTACTAAAAGACATTTTATATACTCCATGAAATAATTTCATGATATACATATTGACTGTAATACACTAGAGTGGGCTACAAATAAAAAAGTTGGTACCGACATTCTGCATATTATGAAATTAGTATTACTCCCTTGAGATATAGGTTTTCTTGGAAATTCATTTTTCTTATCATGCTATAACCTTTCTGGGGCATTAATTTTCTCTCCAGTGCAAGAGCAACATTTCCCTGACTTTTTATAGGGGAAGGAATATTACTTAGGACATTGCTTCTTTGGGGATTTCTACAGTATAAGCACATTTTAACCAGCTGTCACTGTCCCACATTCTCTAATGCATATGCATTTTTAATACATCAAAAATTCAAACAATTTATGAATACTTTAGGAATTTGAATAATCAGAACAGCAATTTTAAATATATTAAATATATTTTAAACTATTTAAATTAATACTTATTTTTATACATATCCTAAATTGTTACATATTTTCTTATATTTCATCTATTTTTTAACTACAGTTACTTGGAGCATACTGTTCTTTTGAGGCTGGCTAAACTTGTATTCAAAGGCTTCATTTTTATTGGGTCTAGCTAACCTAAGATCATATTTTTTCAGAGATCTTAAGTTCCCAAAGAGGTTTCTTTCTTTCCAGGGGAGCCATGCTGTCTCTTGATATCCCTTAATCTTTTTTTTTTGCTTCATGAAAATTAAAGAATTTCAGATATTTTGTGAGTTCAATCAACATTTAAGCCAGTTCCTTGATGTTAATAACTGCTTTACTTAAAACAGATTAGTGAATATCAACTACAAACTAAGAACATAAACTGTCATATCCTCTAATCTGTCACATTTGCAGAGTGCACAATGCATTTCATTTGTGATTTACTTTACTTTTACTGGCGGCTGCTTTGGCGGCTGCTAACCCATGATGTATTATTTTACCTCTTCCTCAAGTACTCATGTTTAGTGTGGAAAGAATTTTTTTTTTTTTTTTTTACTATTTTCACAAGGATAATATGTATTTGAACATAGTTTTTTTATGGAGTATGTCACAGCAGGTTAGACTGTGAGCAATCAGAATATATTCACGTGTTTGTAGTTCTACTTCTGATGATGGATGTTTACTTTGACAATAAATGACGAGGTTTCAAACTTTCAAGAAACATTTTAATAGAGCAAAAAGCTAACAATCTTTCAAAGAGCAGTTTATAAACAATAGCTATTTGTTCATATGCAACTTCATATATTAGTCACTGAATTAATTCACAATATTGAATAAATAGAGAATTGATACTTATTTTATGACAAAGAGTATATCAATGTTCCTCAAATAAGTTTTTTTCTAGTTGAATCAAGTATACACCTTTGCTGAACCTTATTCAAAAATAAAGAACAATGCTTTATTGTTGAAAAATATGTATCTCTTTAAACTGAATGTATAATTATGAATATATCATTGTTCACAAAATAACCTGTTGGAATATTTGGGTATCATTTTCAATTCATTGGGTATCATTTTCATTTCAATCCATTAAAGTAATCAGGGTGATGATAACAATTTCCCTCACCATTCCTAACTGTCACCACAGTGGAAAACAAAGGAAAAGTCTTTAGTCCATTCAAAACCACTTCTATGAGCTATAGTTATTTCATTTTTCATGAAGTGTAGTTAGTGTGCATCAATAGAGGGGATTAAAATATCTACTGTCTACTATTTAAAAGTAGCTATGAACTTTACTATTCTGAGACACAGCCCATTCCACTTTGCATTATAAGAATTACATTCTCATTTTCTTCACTGCATGCAGAATGACAACATAAAGACATACAGAAATAATATGGCATTATCTCTTAAAATCATAATAAAAAAACCATAACTTTAGTTTTGAAACATTCAAGGGTATAGTAGGAAATTTTTATTTTTTTAGAATATGTGGATATCCTCTAAGTGTTAATGCTGGCAAAAATCTTTAAACAATCAAGATCAGCTCATAGTTTCTTGCAACAAAGTAGAGGGAAATATTAAAATAGTTATTTAAAAAATTAAATCAGTAATATCTAATAATTTTCAGCTGTTATGTAGTAAAGGAATTCAGGCATAGATTTATCCAGATTAGAGTTTTTCAAGATATTCTAATGAGGGCCACTGATGTCATGCTGATCAAACATTTAGTTGAATTATCATAAAATTGAAAAGTAGAAATACTGAGTTTGTATCCGCACACACACACCACAAAAAGCAAAACTGCCTAAAACAATAGGCTAAATAAACAAAGGCAAAGATTACTAGAATAAATGGATACACTTAGCTCAAAAAAAAAAGTGTCAAAAAATGCAAAACCCATTTGTGTATAGTGTGTGAGAGATAAGGTTTAACAAATTATTTTATAACCTATGAAGACTTGAGTCTGGTATGTGACTATAGTGGAGGTGATGAAATTCAGGCTGAGCTATTTCAGATCCTAAAAGGTGATGCTGTGAAAGTGCTGCACTCAATATGCCAACAAATTTGGAAACTCAGCAGTGACCACAGGACTGGAAAATTTCAGTTTTCTTTCCAATTCCAAAGAAGTACAGTGCCAAAGAATGTTCAAACTATGGTACGATTATGCTCATGCTAGCAAGGTAATGCTCAAAATCCTTCAACCTAAGCTTGAACAGTATGTGAACCAAGAAATTTCACCTGTACAAGCTGGATCTAGAAAAGGCAGGAGGAGGAACCAGAGATCAAATTGCCAATATCCATTGGATCATAAAAAAAGAAAAAACCTGAAAAACATCTGCTTGTATTGACTATGCTAAAGCCTTTGACTATATGAATCTCAACAAACTGCAGAAAATTGTTAAAGAGATGGGAATACCAGTCTACCTTACCTACCTCCTGAGAAACCTGTATGCAGATCAAGAAGCAACAATTAGAATCGGACATGGAAAAATAGACTGGTTCAAAATTGGGATAGGAGTATGTCAAGGCTGTATATTGCCACACTGCTTTGTTAACTTATATGCAGAGTACATCTTTGAAATGGTGGGCTGGATGAGTCACTGGCTACAATCAAGATTGCCAGGAGAAATATCAATAACCTCAGATATGCAGATGACACCACCCTTATAGCAGAAAGTGAAGAGGAACTAAACAGCCTTTGATAAAGGTGAAAGAGGAGAGTGAAAAGATGGCTTAAAACTCAACATTCAAGAAACTAAGAACATGGCATCTGGTCCCATCACCTCATGGCAAATAGAAGGGGAAAAAAATGGAAACTGTGACAGACTTATTTACTTGGGCTCCAAAATCACTGCAAATGGTGACTTCAGCCATAAAATAAAAAGACACCTCCTCCTTGGAAGAAAAACTATGACAAACCTAGACAGGGTATTAAAAAGCAGAGACATCACTTTGCCAACAAAGGTCCGTATAGTCAAAATTATGGTTTTTTCCAGTAGTCACGTAGGGATGTTACAGTTAGACCATAAGGAAGGCTGAGCACCAAAGAACTGATCCTTTCTAACTGTGGTGCTGGAGAGTCCCTTGTACAGCAAAGAGATCAACCAGTCAATCTTAAGAGAAATCAACCCTGAATATTCACTGGAAGGAATGATGTTGAAGCTCCAATACTTTGGCCACCTGATTCAAAGAGCTGACTCATTGGAAAAGACCCTGATGTTGTGAAAGATTGAAGGCAGGGAGAGAAGGGGATGACAGAGTTTGAGATGGTTGGATGGCATCACTGACTCAATGGACATAGCTTGAGCAAATTTCAGAAGACGGTGAAGGCAGGGAAGCCTGGCATACTGTAGTCCATGGGGATGCAAGGAGTTTGACACGAGTTAGCAACTGAATGACAAATCAAGTCAATATGAACTCTAATTCTTTATATGGAAGTAGGTGCTCTGTAACCTCTAGATCTCTCAATTGGAATATATGCCAGTCATAATTCAACGAAGGTGGAAAATTCTATGCCTGGTTTTGTTGCACGACATAAATTTTCATAAATTTCAGGATGAAAGAACTCAACACAGTATTAAGTTTGCTAAGATTTAAGAAGATCCATACAGCATCATAGCTCTAATAGGGCTAGTTTAGTAACTAGTTACCACACTACCAGCGTTGGTTATTTTATCTTTAATTATAGGTTATGAGGTTGGACTGGGAAAATAAGCATATTAGGACTAGAATGAGTTTAAGTTCATATACTTTTTCCAAAATAAATCTTCTTATGATGCATGAAGTCCTGAAGACAATTTCTTATCAAAATAAATGTATTTGTAACAGCCAAACTCTGGTTGTCCTTTGATATACATATGTGTGTGTACATATGTGTATATATAATTTTGCACACCAAACCACTCAGACTTTATTGGCATACTACAATAAACATTCCTTTTTAAATCTTCTCATAGTCCCCTCAGACTCAACTCATATTTTCTGGGCTTGTTAGAGATTGGTTCCAAGCTCTGTGTTGAACTCAATCTTGCTCCAGGTGTCATGCATATCTTTCAACCTTTGGCTAATCGGGGCAAGGTATTCTCAAGGCAAAATGCACAAATTCAAGAGAACATGCCCAGTAATATATTCAATAATCAAGCATTTACTTCTCTGTTACTGATTCCATTGGCCAAAATAGACCACATGTCTAATAAAGATGATATATATGGTATATAAGTAAATACAAGTATGATGAGTGTTACAAAATATATAGAGTTAGAAAGGGATAGATAATTTAGGTGCAAATACTGTTCTAGGACTGGGACTGGGTATTTAGGGATGATTATTTGATTAAGTGAAGATCAAACCTGAAGGATAAAGGGTTAGTTGTATGGAGATGGGATAAAGAAACAGATTACAAGTTTTAGGTGATGGAATTGCTACTGAGAAGGCCAGAAATAGAAAGAGCATAACATTAAACAAAACCACAAATGCTAGACAGAATATCGGCAAGATAAGAGTGGAGACTTAGATGATAGAAAAAGACAGATTGGAAATCGAGGCTATTGAGTGTCCAATAGGCAACATTTGGGACTAAGGATAGAAAGATGCAGTGATTTTAAAAAGAGAATTGGAATAATAAGGATTGAAATTTAAAAACCATAGTTCTGCCTCTAAAGTAGAGGCCAAAAATAGCTATGTAATTGTGGACAGTGGTGAGCAGTCTCCGTAGGCTTTTAGAATAGTTTGATCAAATAATGCTTACTGGTTTGGACTGGTTATTAGCAGGAGAAATGAACAAAGGTAGACTTAAATAATGGTTGCAAAACTTAAACACTAGGAGTAGGTAAAATCTATTGAATTTTTAGTACATGTCAAACATTCTGACAAGTGTTTCATTCTTTGCCCAGGTAAAATTCACCGAATTCTTATTAAGTAATTAATCTTCTATCTCTAATTCAAGTTGAAAATCTCAAGAACACAATACATTTGTGGACAGGTGAAGGGTGAACTTCCTAACAACAACCTTCATTATATTTACCAATAGTTCATATTGACTCAGTTTCCAGAAGTACCTTCTAAAATCATGGACATCAAAGTTATTTATCAAAAGGGACTTTCTTCTAGCTACTAGTACCTCATACCACAGTTGCCCCTTCATTGACTTTAGCTCTGAATTATTTATGCCTTCATTTCAATCATATCTCTGAAAAAGCTGCTTTATTTTGCTAAAGCAGATCTTCAATAATGGCTCTTTTTCCTTTCACTGCTTCCACCTTGAGAAGTGCTGCCCATTGATTGGTGGACTAAGAAACACAAAAGCCATTTAAACTTAAGAACTGAAAGACTGATTTTCCATAAATGCCTGATTTACTGAAGACCAAAATTCCTTCTCAATCAATGAGCATCCATCAAGAACCTCTCCCCATCCTCAGGCAATGACTTGCTGCTTGAGCTCTGGGTAGTCCCCCCTTTCTTTATACTCTTTACTCATAAAACAGCTCACCCCAAATCATCAATGAACTTACCTGTAGTTTCCCACAGTTTGTATGTCCTGAACTGCAATTCCTCTTCTTTTCCCAAATAACTGTTTTTGATAATCCAAGATTACTTCATTTTATCTCTTTTTATTTCCATTTAAGTGTATATTTATTAAATTTAAAAATTTAAGATTCATGTTAACAATCTGTTCCTAAATCACAGACTTTTTCTACAATAGGCATATCTATTTATTGGCATACAAATTCAGTCATATGAATGACAGTTTACTTAGGAAATGATTTTGAATCTCATTCCATGAGAATGAATGAACCAGGTTTTCTTACTCAAAAACTAAGTTACTAGCCTTGGGAAGCACATGCTTCTAATCAACTTCACCAGGTAAACACAATTTTGCCTTCATTTTACCAACAAAGAGAAGGAACAAAATTAGAGTTAGTGTAAGACTTAGTACCATGAATTGATGCATACTGATAATTATTTTTAATAATTTCTTCCCACTTATAAATTTTCCTTGCTCCCCGCCGCCAAGGTTCCCAGCTAATGCATACTCTGTAATTTAACTGAGGACAAGGCTAAAGAATGTCTGATTACACTAGATTTATCATTTATAATGCTTACTTTTATAAATAATACCAAATTACACACAAACAGATCAAGCATTAAAATAAAATTTTTGACTTACCCATCTGAGCGGTCAGAAGTAGGACTAGCTTCAGGCAGGACTCACTCCACTCCTTGGCTTAGTTCTGAGATTCTAAGTACTCTCCCCTTCACTTTTCACAGGTTGTCTTCCCTTATTGTCACTAGATGGTTGTAAGCAACAGACAGAATGCTTTATCATTCATACCCATGAGGACAAAAAGCAAAGCTCCAAATAGCTGCTAAAAACCAACCAACAAAGAAACCCTTCAGCTTATCTTTGTTGGGGCAATTAACTAATTACTGAGGAAAGAACGATGTGATAACCCTTGCAAATACAGGCCTGATGTGAAGAAAAGTTTGTTACATGTTTTAACATTATTTTAATCATTTTTACTGAATTTTTTAAAAAGAGCTTATACACACACACACACACACACACACACACACACACACACACACTGATAAGTTACAGTGCTTTTCTATAGAGGAAGTAAAAGTTGAGGCAAAATGAGTCCCTGACTCACATAAAATTAAGTATACTCTAGGCAGTCTGCTGTTTTAAAAGTTTTTTTTTTTTTTTCCTAGAATGGGAAAAAAATTAGGATACAAAATTCTAATATCTTCTTAATTTTGTCAACTTTATAGGAGACTTCTGTCTCACTGATTCAAAGTCCTATAGGACCCATTATTCCCTCTTAAAATATATGTATATTTTAGATACTTTTTCTCTGTTAGATCACAAAATTGCTAAACTATGAGTGCATCAGTTACCTTTCACTGGCACTCAAGTTAATTTTTGAGGGATAATAACTTAGGTTACGTTTCAACCTTGACTGGTGCTGGTTAGTGAGGAGTCCAGAGGAATTCAGGAGAAACATGTAAGATTTCAGATGCAATTTTATCTTGGTTGTGCTAGGTTGTAAATCAGTAATAGCCTAGTGAAGGGTCCCTGAATGAAGGACGACAGGGAAAATTAAACAAGACTCACCTAACTGTAAGCTGCCTCTGGCTCAAGTTGCCTTCAGCTTCTTCTGTGGGTGCCTTGAACCTGGAGCCGTCTGTGTTGGGAATTGCATCCCTGCAGCTATTAAGAGATATAGGTTTGCTCTTTTCATCTCTGCTTCTTCCCTCAGGAGCTTTAAGAATTCTTTGGCTTTAAGTGATGTCTGAGATTTGATTTGAAATACTAGTTTTTAAAATCTTTGTTCTAATGTTGTCTCTTCTGGGTCTGACCAAAAGTTCATAGGTTAAGGCAGAGGGTTATATAACTGCCTGTTTGATTTTTTTAGCCCTAATTGAAAATTAGAATCACCTGGGAGCTTTTGAAACTCTGTTTGCCTTGGCCTGCTCTCCAGTGCTCTGCATTCATTGGTTTCAGGTGGGGTCAGAATATAATAGTTCTTAAAAGCCTTCAGGTGATTCTAATGGGCGGCCAGGTTAAGAAAGTACCCAATCCTTACAGCAGGACTTTTGAACCCTACCACCAGTGCAGTATCTAGAAATTGAGATGCTCTTTAGTTGCTCTGTTCTCCCTGGACTCCTAGAAATCTTAAGAAATTTAAGGCAAAGTGGTAATTTCTACTCATTGCAGTCTGTATTTGACCTATCAAAGTTGTTGTCACAAATTATTAAGAAGTATTCATATGGGACCTAATGAAACTTAAAAGCTTTTGCACTACAAAGGAAACTATAAGCAAGGTGAAAAGACAGCCCTCAGATTGGGAGAAAATAATAGCAAATGAAGAAACAGACAAAGGATTAATCTCAAAAATATACAAGCAACTCCTGCAGCTCAATTCCAGAAAAATAAATGACCCAATCAAAAAATGGGCCAAAGAACTAAACAGACATTTCTCCAAAGAAGACATACAGATGGCTAACAAACACATGAAAAGATGCTCAACATCACTCATTATCAGAGAAATGCAAATCAAAACCACAATGAGGTACCATTACACGCCAGTCAGGATGGCTGCTATCCAAAAGTCTACAAGCAATAAATGCTGGAGAGAGTGTGGAGAAAAGGGAACCCTCTTACACTGTTGGTGGGAATGCAAACTAGTACAGCCACTATGGAGAACAGTGTGGAGATTTCTTAAAAAACTGGAAATAGAACTGCCATATGACCCAGCAATCCCACTTCTGGGCATACACACTGAGGAAACCAGATCTGAAAGAGACACGTGCACCCCAATGTTCATCGCAGCACTGTTTATAATAGCCAGGACATGGAAGCAACCTAGATGCCCATCAGCAGATGAATGGATAAGGAAGCTGTGGTACATATACACCATGGAATATTACTCAGCCATTAAAAAGAATTCATTTGAATCAGTTCTAATGAGATGGATGAAACTGAAGCCCATTATACAGAGTGAAGTAAGCCAGAAAGATAAAGACCCTTACAGTATACTAACGCATATATATGGAATTTAGAAAGATGGTAATGATAACCCTATATGCAAAACAGAAAAAGAGACACAGAAACACAGAACAGACTTTTGGATTCTGTGGGAGAAGGCGAGGGTGGCATGTTTCGAGAGAACAGCATCGAAACATGTATATTATCTATGGTGAAACAGGTCACCAGCCCAGGTGGGATGCATGAGACAAGTGCTCGGGCCTGGTGCACTGGGAAGACCCAGAGGAATCGGGTGGAGAGGGAGGTGGGAGGGGGGATCGGGATGGGGAATACGTGTAACTCCAGGGCTGATTCATATCAATGTATGACAAAATCCACTACAACATTGTAAAGTAATTAGCCTCCAACTAATAAAAATAAATGAAAAATAAATAAATAAATTTTCAAAAAATAAAAAAAGAAGTATATGTAGTATTAGCCTGACGAAGTCTACTTCCAACTAGATGTCTCACGGTTCTATCTGGCTCTAGATTCACACAACCAGAGCCTATCTACAAAGGTATAGTTTCCTTTTCTCCCTATGTTTGTATATTTAACCAAGATGAATAGGGAGTTTAGTGGTTGATTTTTTTTCCACATAATCATATTTTATAATTTTACATGGTCCAGTATTACTGAAAATTATTTGACATGATGTTGTACAGTAAGCATTATAATGAAATTCTTCCTTTCATTAGATGCATTGTGTCCATTTTTGCTGGTACACGTTTTAAAAAATGGCTGCAACATTGATTTTTTTTCCTTCTGGCATACTCAAACTATATAAGCACCTTAAAAGATCCTTAAAGGATAATAACATATATTTTCAAGTTGACTCTAGGTAAATTGAGTGTTAACATTTTATAATGTCAATTGGAAGATAGAATATAAATGACATTGTACTGTTTGTTTGATTAGTCTTATTATTCTTGTTTATCATCATGTTTATATTTTATTTCCAAACTGGTCATTTACAAAGCTGCAAGCAAGTATTGTCTGCTTCTGTGCTTAACTAATTAACTTTTGAAGTTTTATGTTGTTTAATAAATTCTCTATTTTTATTTTTATAAATTATGTTGTCTAAAATTCCTGTTTTAACATATTTAAAAAATTTATGTTTTTCATATTCATCCTTTTCACTTTGTTAATTCTATTGAAATTTTTGCTATGATATTTGGAAAGCTTTCTAAAAACTCATTGTGAGACAAAATGAGAAAAAGCTTAATTATATGTGATAGCTTATGAATTCTTTTTTTTTGTCCAACTGAGTTTTTTGTTGTTGTATAATTTGAGGATAACAACCCACTCCAGTGTTCTTGCCTGGAGAATTCCATGGATAGAGGAGCCTGGCGGGCTATAGTCCATGGGGTTGCAAAGAGTTAGACTCTACTGAGTGACTAACACTTTCACTTTCATTAGATGGATCCCCAGATCATTTGATAACAGTATATTTTTCTCTCCAGTATTTTTATTTAAATTAAAAAAACAAAATTTGCCTTAGATTTAGAGCAAAAATAATAAAGTTCCTATTAATTTTTAATATTTAACATACTTTATTTATTCTTAGATATTACTTGGTCTATTTTATTTCCTAATTTTATTTCATTTTATTGCAGGACTTTTTCTTTCTTTTAATTTTAGCCTATAAAAATAATTTTGTGCAATTATTCTTTTGAAGTAGTCAAAGATTTATTTGATCAATGATTTTAATTTTCATTTAGTGTAACAAAGGATGGAGCTAGAGAAACTTTTTTTAGAAACTGGAAATAAACTTTCTGTCAGTGTAAATATTTCTATATTTCCACAATGTCTTTAACTTTTCCTCTCTTTATGCACATTTTAGTGACAGAATGGAGGGAAACACCAGAAATTGCTATTTATACTGTAAATCTACATGCTTTTTACAGAGTTTGTCCAATAGTCACAATGTAAGCTGAAAACTCAACAACTTTCTTGATAATTTGCATAAAATACAAAATAAATTATGCCAGATTTGCACCCAAAATTTTAAAAACTCAGTTGTATATTTTTAAGGGAGAATCATTTACTCCTTAAACTCTAGCTAATAGCTCTTAACTTGTAGAATACTATTTAGGAATGATTTCATCCTGAAGGATGGAACTTGGTAACATTGAGCTAATGGATTCTTCACATGGCATTCTCTCTCTTCCTACTTAGCTTCCTAGTCATATGTCTGTCACCAAACGTCTAATTATTTATAATATGCCACAAATATGATAAAGTTTTGCATATAAACACATAGGTAACTTTTTGTGATGTTTTACACACAATTATTAGTTACCCTATAACTAAGATCAAAAGTGGTTTCAGGAAGATGAAATCTGGAGGATTTTATTTTAAATGTGAAAGTTTCAACTATAAAACACATAAGGCCAAAGGAAGTTTTCAAAATTTTATTATGCTTATAAAGATGAAGAGATGAAATATTCAGAAAATAATTTGACATTTTCCTTTCTTATTTTAAGGGACAAACTGTGATCTCTCAATTATATGGGTGAAGTTTAATAATTTAGATGATGCAATTTTCTATGATTATTATTAAATATAAGGAGAGAAAATAAAATATAAATTAAGGCAATAAAGTTTAAATCTTAAAAATACTTTCCTCTACAAAGTTGGTAATAAAAGCTAACAGGACAAATACGGGCAAAATATAAGGTTAATCTATCATAAAAATTCCTACCTATTACAAAGTTACTTCCTATGAGCAATAAAAATTTAAACAGAGAAAAACTTTAATAGCAAAATCCTTTGATATTATTTGGAATTCTTTAGCAATAATATAATTTTTATCAGTGTCTTGGATTTCTAAAAGTTGTCAACCAGGAGGGAAAGTACAAATGAATTTTATGTCTAAAATAAATGCAAATATTATAAAATATTTTTAATTGGAGGATAATTGCTTTACAATGCTGTGTTGGTTTCTGCCAACAGCAATGTGAATCAACCCTAAGTATACATATATTCCCTCCTTTCTGAGCCTCCCTCCCAGCCCCCAACCCACCCCTCTAGGTTATCCCAGAGCACCAAGCTGAGCTCCCTGTGTTATACATAAATGCAAATATTAAGTCAGAATCAACAGACACACATTTTAAGTTTGTTTTGGCTTACCTCAGGGACTTTTTTCTTATATTTGTTCTGGTTCTGTAGAACCATCTAGCCACAATATGCTCTGATACATTTCTCCCACAAAGTTAAGCTTGTTCTGAAGGGGGAAAAAAAAAATCTAAGTTTTATGTAATGTTTACATTAGTATGAACTGAAAGCCATTTATTATATTCATCAAGATCTTCCCTTCTATTGCATTGACATCAATTAACAGTAGACAGAGAGTTGGGAAACTCATGCATTTCATAAATGGCCATTATCAGGATTCAGAATTATTCTTTTTTTTTTCCTTCTTTGGTTGCAACTCACAGCACGTGGAAATTCCCCAAACAGGGATTGAACCCATGCCATAGTGAAAACCCAGACTCTTCACCACTGAACCACCAGGGAAGCACCCAGGACTCCAAAATTATTAGTACCAGTTCATCACCTCCTCATAAGGCTAAATCAACCATATCTGATTTCATTAAATAAACTTCTCATGCTAGTTTTGGTACAATAACTAGAATTGTTAGAATTGGTAGAATAAGAGTACTTGGGCCTGAGCTGGCATCCAGTTAAAATTTTAGCTGCATTTTTTGTCAGTAATGTTTACATTTCTTCATAGGTGAAAGCCAAAGGAATCAAATAGTAGCTTATATTATTTGTACACAGATATGTAAGAAAAGAGAAACAGTATATGAAACATTTATAAGAGAATCATATTTCTTTAGAGAGAAACTAGTTATAGGGGATAATTAGTCAGCAACTCAAGTATATTTTCATGAGCTCATTCTTATTTTGGGGCAAAAGTATTCTGTGTAGTTAAAGCTTATTCTGTGATTACATTGCTTGCCTAACAGTATAATTAATTGGGAATTATTTTGTAGAATGTTATGTGCTTCTGCAGAAACTTTAAGGTTTTGATCAAGTACACTAGCTATACATTTCATGGATTTGCAGATTTGCCATGAAAAATATAGTATTTAAAAATCTCCTATTTCAATATATTAAGTTTTTCTGGGAATTCATAAAATATAAATGCATGCAGCATTAGGAATCTATGTGATTACCACTTCTCAATGCATATATAACTTGTTCTGCCAGCCAAAAATTGAAATAAATTAACCTCTTTAATCCTACTTGATTTGCAGGGAGCAATTGGAAGGGTATGTAGCAGAATAAAAATTAGTTTGAGATACTTAACAGTAGATCAGTATGTTATGTTATCCCAAATAATAGATTTCTGAATTTATGAATATGACATAAAATAAAAACATAGGATCATCTCTAATAAACATATCCTTGGCACTAATGGGCATAGGCAACTAGGCCTGTGTGTGTATATTCATTCACATCCCTAATGAATTAAAAGGAAGGACAACTTGTTATAAGAAATGCACAGAAGACCAAATTCCCAGTGGGCTGCTGAATATCAATCTTTCTATCTTTGCACAGGTTTTCTCTGTGACAGAGTGAAAGTATAATCCAGCTTTTTGCTAAGACAGTAAATTCATCTTTTATCAGAGAAACTGCAATCTTTTAAAAATGTTATTTAAGGAAATAGGAGATTTTATGAGGGGTAATTAATATGTAAATATAAAAGTCAAATACATGTGAAGGAATATAACCTCAAATTATGTGTCTTTCAAAGGAGAGACAAGATGAAGAAGGCAAGTGAGTAATCTAACTTAAATTCATCAGGATAAAGATATTTAAGAATAAAGATTCAGATACCAGAAATTACTCACCTAGATGCAGTACCAGGTTAAAACCACAGTGCATTTTGGCAGATATAGTAGCATCCTTGGTCTCAAAAACATCTGTCAATAATCTAGCACAAATACCTGCAGTGCGAAGTCAAGTGGGCCTTAGGAAGTATCACTACAAATAAAGCTACTGGAGATGCTGGAATTCCAGCTGAGCTAGTTTAAATCCCAAGGGATGATGCTGTTCAAATGCTGCATTCAATATGCCAGCAAATTTGGAAAACTCAGCAGTGGCCACAGGACTGGAAAAGGTCAGTTTCATTCCAGTCCCAAAGAAAGGCAATGCCAAAGAATGCTCAAACTACTGCAAGATTGCACTCATCTTACAAGTTATTAAAGTAATACTCAAGCTACGTTTAAACAGTATGTGAACTGAGAACTTCCAGATGTTCATGCTGGATTTAGAAAAGGTAGAAGAAGCAGAGATGAAATTGCCAGCATCCATTGGATCATGGAAAAAGCAAGAGAATTCCAGAAAAACATCTACTTCTGCTTTGACTGTGTGGATCACAACAAACTGTGGAAAACTCTTAAAGAGATAGGAATACCAGACTATCTTTTACCCGCCTTATGAGAAATCTTTATGCAGGTCAAGAAGCAACAGTTAGAACCATACATGGAACGACAGACTGGTTCCAAATTGGGAAAGGAGTACTTCACGGCACCTTGCTTATTTAACTTATATGCAGAGAATGTCATGCAAAATGCTGACTGTATGAAGCACAAGCTAGAATCAAGATTGTGGTAGAAATATCAATAACCTCAGATATGCAGATGATACCACCCTTATGGCAGAAAGCAAAGAAGAACTAAAGAGCCTCTTGAAAGTGAAAGAGCAGAGTGAAAATGCTGGCTTAACTCAACATTTAAAAAACGAAGATCATGGCATCTGGTCCCATTACTTCATGGCAACTAGATGGGGAAACAGTTACAGACTTTATTTGCGTGGGATCCAAAATCACTGCAGATGGTGACTGCAGCCATGAAATTAAAATACGCTTGCTCCTTGGAAGAAATGTTATGACTAACTTAGAGAGCATATTGAAAGCAGAGATGTTACTTTGCTGGCGAAGGTCCATCTAGTCAAAGCTATGGTTTTTCCAGTAGTAATGTATGGATGTGAGAATTGGACCATAAAGAAAGCTGAGTGCTGAAGAATTGATACTTTTGAACTGTGGTGTTGGAGAAGA
The DNA here is from genome assembly GCF_033118175.1 of Dama dama. NCBI lineage: Eukaryota > Metazoa > Chordata > Mammalia > Artiodactyla > Cervidae > Dama > Dama dama. Next base: position 61,829,252 of record NC_083710.1, on the reverse strand, counting down.
CTCTTGGGAGTCCCTTGGACTGCAAGGAGATCCAACCAGTCCATCTTAAAGGAAATCAGTCCTGAATATTCATTGCAAGGACTCATGCTGAAGCTGAAGCTCTAATACTTTTCCACTTAATGCAAAGATCTGACTCATTGGAAAAGAACCTGATGCTGGAAAAGACTGAAGGCAGGAGAAGAGGTTGAAAGAGGATGATATGGTTAGATGGCATCATGGACTCAGTGGACAGGAGTTTGAACAAGCTCCGGGATTTGAGGGTGGACCGGGAAGCCTGGCGTGCTGCAGGTCATGGGGTTGCCAAGAATTGGATTGGACTGAGTGACTGAACTTTGAACTGACCTGAATGTCTAAGTACTTCTCCCAAAACTGACTAAAGGTAAAAGAGTTAAATGGCCCTGAATTGAGACACACTCTGCATGGAGAGCCTGTTCTGTTAAGCGGACAGATATCTAGACGTCAGAATATAAAATATGATTCAGGCAATAGCTGTAATTTTGGTCATTGTGGCTAGAGCTGTAAAAATGTAATGTCCATCTATTCCCTTTTCTTTCTTTTTCTGGAGGTCTTTTGAAATGGACTGATTGCATTTTCTGTTTCAATTCAGATTTGGTTTCATTTTAGCAAGGCTCAATTTGAGTGCTTGCAGTTTTCTTCAAGACTAATTAAATTGCTGAGGAAATAGATGTCTGGGTCAAATAACATAATATGCCTGGTTAACATGTGTTTTGCAGATTTTAAGCCTGGAGGAAAAACTTAAAATAAACACCAGCCCTTTAAAGATTTGGCAGTGAGATATTTGTGAGAGAAGCACTTACCTAGCATTCTAGCATCAGACCAATTCCAGATCAAAAAGAAATAGCCTTACTGCATATATCCTTAGGTAACTCCCTTTTTAAAGGTTTCTCCAGCATTTAAATCATAGAGTTAATCACAGAGTTCAGTTACATAACTATACATTTTGCAACCCACTTATATCTGAATTTACACACCAGGAAGTTACATTAGTCAAAGTTGTATGTTTTACTGGTTCTCTACATAGTTGTTTTTATTTGAGATTGTTTTTAATGAATGAGAAGAGTTTGGTTACATCTGCTTTGAAAATATTTCAAAGTAAATGCTTATTGCAGCAATATGACATATAGCTTTCTTCTTGGACCTTGGTCATCTTTTCATGTGTGTTTTAAAGTGGATCCAAGGTAACTTGACAAGGATGGCTTCATTCCTGTTTGTGATATTACTGCGATCTACCTTTGTGCAGTGGTCAGTGGCCTTTTGTTAGTCACATGTTCTTTATAGTTTCCTCAACTTTCAAAATGATACTGACAGTGATTGGTATTTTTTTTAATATGAGTTTACTATTATGATTTTTCCAGTAGTCATATATGGATGTGAGAGTTGGACTATAAAGAAAGCTGACATCCGAAGGATTGATGCTTTTGAACTGTGGTGTTGGAGAAGACTCTTGAGAGTCCCTTGGACTGCAAGGAGATCCAACCAGTCCATCCTACAGGAAATCAGTCCTGAATATTCATGGGAAGGACTGATGCTGAAGCTGAAGCTCCAATACTTTGGCTACCTGATGTGAAGAACTGATTCATCAGCAAAGACCCTGATGCTGGGAAAGATTGAAGGCAGGAGGAAAGGGGGACAACAGAGGATGAGATGGTTGAATGGCATCACCAACTCGATGGACATGAGTTTGAGCAAACTTCTGGAGCTGGTGATGGACAGGGAAGCCTGAGGTGTTCGACTCCATGGGGCCACGAAGAGTTGGACATAACTGAGCGACTGAACTGAACTGAAGCCTGGAATTAAAGAGCTCACTGTAATAATTTATTTTTATTGAATAATATCTGCATTGACATTTTCCATATGGATGAAAGTTATAAGGAAGAGCTATATGGGGCTAGTTATTAATTTGAAACTAAGAATAATTTCCTGGGCATTGATCACAATATTATGTTACATTATGTCATGTACTATTTCATCTTTAGACAGATGAGAGAAATATCTTTGGTTTTCAACTTATCTTTGCTTAATGAAGAATCAATGAATAAAATGAATGAATAAGTGAATTAGTAAATAAAATGAATGAATAAATCTGTTCTCAGCATCATTCAAATCCATGCCAAAAAAAAAAAAACTCACTGTAATCTTCTCAAATGTAAATGATAGTAAAAAATGAGTCTCACTTTTATTATGACTTGCACTTGGTTTTTAGACTTATTTATTTTATCTTTCTTCCTCTTGTTTTTCTTCAGTCATTCAATTTTTACTTTATCAGAAATTCCACATAATACTTAGAAAATGTTTTTAATTTTTTCTGGATTAAATTAATAAATATTACTATGATGCTATAATGAAAGATTTCTTAATTCCACGGACACTGTGTTGCAGGGGATTCTGAATTCACATATCTGCCTTATTCGTTCAATAGAGATAATGATTCTCTTTCTCTGTCCTCATCTTAATATCTGATTTCGGTAAACAGTTTAATTTTTTCTGTATCCCACAGGACCTAACTCCATTTCAGTAATAATTGAAAATGGTATCCAATTACAATGGATAATCAGGAGGGCAGAGGGCAGAGGCATGGGGCAGATCAGCCTTAATGATTTCCCTAGTTCTAATATATTGATCTACTCCTTGAAATTTAAACCATAATAGTTTTTTTTTTTTTAAATCATTCATTGAAACTCCTAAATAGAAACTATGGCAGTGTTCCAAAAGCCACAAAAATGAATAGATGCAAGACATACAATTTCACTGTGATAACAGATTAGAGTTACAGGCACACCTCAGAGATATTGTGGGTTTAGTTCCAGAACACCACAATAAAGCAAATATTTCAATAAAGTGAGTCACATTACTTTTTTGGTTTCCCAGTACACATCCAAGTTATATTTGTACCATACTGTAGTCTATTAAATGTGCAATAACATTATGTCTAAAAAGCATATATCCCTTAATTAAAAAATACTTTACTGCTAAGAAATTCTAACCATCATCTGAGCCTACAGGGAGTCTTAATAGTAATGTCAAAGATCACCAACCACAGATCACCAAAACACATACAATAATATTGAAAAAGTTTGAAGTATTGCAAGAATTACCAAAATGTAACCCAGAAAAAGAAACAGAGAGAACACTGTTGGAAAAATGGTGCCCATAGACTCTCTCAACACAAGGTTAATGCAAACACTCAATTTGTAAAAAACTCAAGTTGACAATTTCTGTGAGGTGCAATAAAGCTGAGCACAATAAAATAAGGTCAGTTTATTTATCTACAGTATCATTTTTATAGTGCAATTGAGTTTAATCTTCTTATTACCACAAATATTCAAACATTTTGTATCTATTGTGCACCAAATCTGGAACCACACAAGACACTTGGTTTGGTTTTTCCACTAACTGCTCTAAACTTTGTAGCTTGAAGGAAGGCAACCACAATGTTGCTTTCCCTAAGAAAAAAAATCAAGTACTTTTAGAGTTACTAGTGTTTTCCAAGAAACTTTGCAATAATCATGGCACCTAGTTAGCATCTTTTCACAAATCACTAAGAGTTGCCAGTCTGGATACTTATGGGAGAAAGGCAGCTATAAAAAATAAGCAAAGTGGGGGACTAACGCTCCGCTTATACTAATGAAGGGTTTTAACACTCCACTACACCAATGGGTAGACCACCCAGACAGAAAATAATAAAGAAACACAATCCTTAAATGACACACTAGACCAGAAAGATTTAATTGATATTTATAGGATATTCCATCTGAGAGCAGAAGAATACACTTTCTTCTCAACTGCATAGAGAACATTTTCTCGGATAAGTCAGATCTTGGGAAAAGCCTAAGTAAACTTAAGAAAATTGAAATCATATCAAGCACCTTTCCTAACTACAATGCTATCAGATTAAAAAATCAATTACAGGGGAAAAAAACTGTAAAAAACACCAACATGTATAGGGTAAATAATATGCTACCAAATAACCAAGGTATCACTGAAGAAATCAAAGAAGAAATAAAATTCCTAGCGACAAATGACAACGAAAACATGATGATTGAAAATCTATGAAATGCAGCAAAAGCCATTCTTTTTTTTTTTTTTTTTTTTAGCAAAAGCCATTCTAAGATAAAGTTTACAACAATAATATCTTACCTCAAGAAACAAGAAAAATCTCAAGTAAACAACCTAACCACATACCTAAAGCAACTGAAGAAAGAACAAACACAACCCAAAGTTAATATAAGGAAAAAAGTCATAAAGAGCAGAACAGAAATAAATGAATTAGAAATAAAGAAAACAATAACAGAGATCAATAAAACAGAAAGCTGGTTCTTTAAGAACATAAAATTGATAAGCCTTTAGCCAGACTGATAAAGAAAAAAGAAAAAGAGGACTCAATTTAATAAAATTAGAAATAAAAAAGAAGTTGCAACTGACATTACAGAAAGATAAATAAACATAAAATACTACCAGAAATAACTTTGTGCCAATAAAATGGACAACCTAGAAGAAATGGACAAATTCTTAGAAAAGAGCCAACTTCCAAGACAGAACCAGAAAGAAATAGAAAATATGAACAGAGGCATCATAAGTAATGACATTGAAGCTGATTAAAAATCTTCCAGCCAACAGAAGTCCAGGACCAGATGCCTTCATAGGCAAATTCTCTCAAACATTTAGAGAAGAGTTAATAACTATCCTTCTCAAACTTTTCCAAAAATTGCAGAGGGAGAAACACTTCCAAGCTCATTCCATGAGGCCACCATCATCCTGATATCAAAACCAGACAAAGATATCAAAAAAAAGAAAATCACAGACTAACATCACCTGATGTGAAGAGCTGACTAATTTGAAAAGACCCTGATGCTGGAAAAGATTGAAGGTAGGAGGAAAAGGGGACGACAGAGGATGAGATGTTTGGATGGCATCACCAACTCGCTGGACATGAGTTTGGGTAAACTCCGGAAGTTGGTGATGGACAGGGAGGCTTGGTGTGCTGCGGTTCATGGAGTCGCAAAGAGTTGGACACGACTGAGTGACTGAACTGAACTGAATATCACTGATGGACATAGACAAAAAATATTCTCAACAAAATACTAGCAAATGGAATTTAACAACAGATTAAAAGGATCATACACCATGATCAAGTGGGGTTTATCCCAGGGATGCAAGGATCTTTCAATATATGCAAATCAATCAATGTGATACACTATATTAAGAAGTTAAAGAATAAAAACCAAATAACCTCAATAGATGTAGAAAAAGCTTTTGACAAAATTAAACACCCATTTTTGATAATAATTCTCCATAAAGTAGGCATAGAGGGAACCTACCTCAACATAATGGGCTTCCCAGGTGGCTCAGTGGATAAAGAATCCACCTGCAATGCAGGAGACACAGGAGATACAGGTTCAATCCGTAGGTCGGGAAGATCCCCTGGAGAAGGGCATGGAAACCCACTCCAGTATTCTTACCTAGAGATTCCCATGGGCAGAGGAACCTGGCGGGCTACAGTTCATAGGGTTGCAAAGAGTCAGACACAACTGAACTGACTGATCAGGCACACATGCACCTCAACATAATAAAAGCCATTTATGAAAAGCTGAAAGCATTTTCTCTAAGATCAGAACAAGACAAAGGTGGCAAGAGTTGGCAGTTCAATATCAAAATACAAACATCCAAATAAAAAAAAAAAATGGGTTGAAAATTTAAGCAGACATTTCTCCAAAGAAGACTTACAGATGGTCAAAGGGCACATGAAAAGATGCTCTACATCATACATTATTAAAGAAATGCAAATTCAAACTACAATGAAGTATCATCTCATACCAGCAAGAATGGCCATCATCAAAAAAATCTACAAACAATATATGCTGGAGAGGATGTGGAGAAAAGGGAACCCACTAGCACTGTTAGTAGGAATGTAAATTGATACAGTCACTATAGAGAACAGTACGGAGGTTCCTTAAAGAGCTGAAAATAGAACTACCATATGACCCAGCAATCCCACTCCTGGCCATATACCCAGATAAAACTATCATTCAAAACTTACATGGACCCTAATGTTCATTGCAGCCCTATTTACAATAGCCAGGATATGGAAGCAACATAAATGTCCGTCAACAGAGGAATGGATAAAGAAGATGTGGTGCATATAAAGGAGAGGGGGGGACAAATTGAGAGAGCAGCACTGAAATACATACATTACCGTGTGTAAAATAGATAGGTAGTGTGAAGGTGATGTATAACATGGGAGCTCAGCCTGCTGCTCTCTGTGATGACCTAGAGGGGTGGAATGCGGGGATTGCGAAGGAGGCTCAAGACAGAGGGTGTGCAATGTATACTTATGACTGATTTATATTGTAGAGCAGAAACCAACACAACACTGAAGCGCAATTATCCTCCAATTAAAAGTAAATAAAATAAATTAAAAAGAAGACGTGGTATATATGCACAATGGTATATTACTCAGCCATGAAAGGTACAAAACTGTCATTTGCAGAGACGTGGATGGACCTAGAGACCATCATACAGAGTAAAGTAAGTCTGAAAGAGAGAAACAAGTATTGTATATTAATGCATGTATGTGGAATCTAAAAAATAATGTAGATGAATTTATTTGCAAAGAAGAAATAGAGACACAGACACAGCAGAAGTATGGATACCAAGGGGGTGGAGGGAGGTGGGGTAAATTAGGAGATTGGGACTAACATATAAACACTACTATATATAAAATAGATAAATAGTGAGAACCTGCTGTATAGCACAGAGAACTATACTCGGTACTCTCTGGTGACCTAAACGGGAAGGAAATCCAAAAAAGAGGAGGCGTATGTGTATACATATATATGGTTGATTCACTTCGCTGTACAGAAGAAATTAACAGTGTAAAGCAACCATACTCCAAAAAAAGGGAGCATATAAATGTATATTTAGAAGAGTAAACGAAATTGTCAACACGGTTTCAGTTCCCCAAGGTGCTCAGAAATCTTAACCCTGGTAATTTATGTCAATAAATAAAACACATGTGAACCAAAAATCAGAAGATACTCTTAACCTTCCAAATCCTATCATGCTGTGTCACATATTCAGCCTCTTTAAGTGGAGGAGTTTAGGAATTTTTTTCTGGGATTTGTGCAAATTTTCTATTATAAAACAGTAGGTATCTCAAATGCATTGCCTAAAAATATTTAAAAGGCCACTATATTTAATTACATACACATATTTTTATGTGTGCAAGTACACACCTGTGTATATATGAGTCTGCATATTTTACACTATGCAAATTGAAAGCAATATTAAATTTCTCTGCAATCTTAGTTCCTAAGCAAAGTTATTACTCATTCTGTCCTCTGGCATGATTACTGGACCATGACACATTTTCCTATTACCGACTGTGTTTGATAGTTTATTGCTGACAATAGCTATCTACTCTGCTCCACCAACCTCCCCTGATACTTTAATTACTTTCTTTTGTTACTATACACAGTTGAAACTTTTGAGATAAATAGCAATTAAAATACACAAATATGTTCAGTGGTAATCACCAGCTTTTTGTCTGACAAGACAAATAATGAGACTTCGACAGCACTAAATGAGTTTATGTTCCATTAGATTAAAATTACAATAGAAACATTTTTTCCAATGTTAGTTTAAAAAAGTTCAAATTCAAGTGAGTTCAGCAGCAACTCATCTCACTTGTGAATGATGAGAATATGCCATTATTATTGTCACAGCAAAGTGCCAAAAGTTAGGTTTTCTCAGGATCATGTGAAGTGGAAATTTGGCTGTGTCATTGGAGAAGAAAATGGCAACCCACTCCAGCGTTCTTGCCTGGAGAATCCCAGGGACAGGGCAGCCTGGTGGGCTGCCGTCTATGGGGTTGCACAGAGTCGGACACGACTGAAGTGACTTAGCAGCAGCAGCAGCAGGTTTAAATAGTCAATACATTAATATTTATCTTTATTTTATCTTTTTGGTATTTTCAGACAAATGTCTAACTCTGTAATTACAGGTATTTGATATTTATTTAATAATAATTGTAGACTAATGAAAGGCATCATGAGATGCCATCATTTTGATCTTTGATGAAGAAGGGGTGCAGAGCTAATTTTAAAGCATATGTGGATATTTTTGTAATGAGATAAGGCAATTCTTGGCAAAATATGCCTCTGAAAAATACTTGACTATCATCTTGTCCTAGATTATCAACTGGGCCATCTTCCTTTCATCTCACTGTCCAATCACACCCAATCCTACCTCAGAGGCCAAACTAGATCCAGCTGTTCTGTGAAAAGTATATTAGGGGCTTCCCTGGTGATCCAGTGATTGAGAATCCACCTGCCAATGCAGAGGACATGGGTTTGATCCCTGATAGGGGAGGATCCCACGTGCCATGAAGCAACTAAGCCTATGTGCAATAGCTATTGAGCCTGCACCCTAGAACCCACCTGCGACTACTGAACCCACATACTACAGCTACTGAAGTCCAGGTGCCTTAGAACCCGTGCTCCATAAGAAGAGAGGGCACCATACTGAGAAGCCCACCCGCCACAACTAGAGAATAGCCAACCCCCACTCGCTGCAACTAGAGAAAGGCCATGTGTGGCAAGGAAGACCCAGCACAGCCATAAATAAATAAATTAATTAAACACACTTGTGAACATCAACTATTTCCTTATTTTTTTCCATTATTTAACCATTTGTTTCTACACTGTGTATATGTTTGAAGATATATCATTGTTTTCAAGCTTTATGTCAAATTCTTATGTTTATTTCATACGCATGTGATTTATCCTCTCCATAGGAATACATATTTTTGGCCATGACTGAATGCAAAATTCTCTGTTTTAGAACAATCATTTAATGTATTATCCATGGTGTGTATGCAGAAATGGTTATCAGTTTGATATTTTTGTGAGGGAGATGAGTGATGAATTTTAAAACATGAATAAATTGCATAGGAGAAGGATGGATCATTCTTTACATGTAGAATGTCAAGTGTATTTATCAGATCAATATATATCTAGTTTGATCAATCAATTTACTAAGCTGAAACCAGGAAATTTAGCAGTACAATATTCAGAGAAGCACCAAAGTAATAAATGCACAATAAAAACACCCTGTGTTCAATACAATAGGGTGGATAATATAGTGCTATGGAAACATATAGAAAAAGATCTTTGTGAAAGTTGTTCCTTACTATCTTTTTGAGGGTCAGTGAAAAAAGACTGAAGTGTGAGATAATGATTTTGAAAGAATATATTTTTCCCTTACTACCATATTTATTACATCCACCTCCAATTTTGAAATTCTTATATTCCAGGTAATGGAGCTTTCTTGAGCCTTTTTTAATGAGCAATGACTCTGTTCTGAGTGATATATATATATATATATATATATATATATGTATATATATATATATGTATATATATAAAAGTATTTTAGCTTCATTTCAACCCCATGAGATACTTGCTAATACTATCTTCAATTTAAAGATGATACTGATGCACAAATGTTGAATGACTTGTACATGGCCATATTCTAAAGATATGATGGAGTCCCAGTTGGAAACCAGTTAATCAGACACCAGAGGCTGCCTCATAATGTCTACATATCTTTCCTATTCTCCTTTTACTTTGCTTGCTATGTTTCATTGCTCTGGGTGCATAGCATAGATTTCTGTTTCCATTTATCAATGGTAAGCTTATCCCATGTTGTACAACTTCACTTCTGGGAGAACTTATTCATGAGTGATTCTACCCTCAGCATTTCCTACCAACTTGCCTTACAATGTTATTACTTTGAATTCCAAATGAGCTGGAGAAGCTAAAGATGGAATGCAGAGAATGGGGTATAAATCACCATTCTGGGTCAGGAAATTCTATCACACTTTTTCCAGTCACTCAGGCTAACATGTTCCCCAAATCTCTAGCTAATAACATTCTGTTAATCACTCACTATCAATTTTCTTTCCTATTTTGTATCCTTTCTTCTTGTCAATAGTTTTACTTAGGTCATTCTAAGTTTTTTTGTTCCATTAGACTTTTTCCTGAAGGAAAACTGATGCAGCATCACTTTTACACTGTACTTAAAGTATACTTATCTTTTAAAATTTGTGTATCTTTAAATTGGAAATGTGTACCTTTTGACCACCTTCATCATATTTTTCCTCCCTCCATCCCCTGCCTGCGGTACCCTGAAATCTCTTATCTCTTTTCTATCAGTTTGTTTGTTTTTGAAGTGTAGTTGACCTACAACACAATGTTAGTTCCTATGGAGTTGGTGATGGACAGGGAGGGCTGGCATGCTGCCTCTTGGGGTTGCAAGAGTCAGACACGACTGAGCAACTGAACTGAACTGAACTGATTACAAAATATTGTGATTTGATATATTTCTATGCATTTCAAAATGACTACCATAATAAGTCTAGATATCACCTTTAACCAATTACTGGTTTACTTTTCCAAAAAAACAGTCTTGAATAATACAAATATATCAGTCTTTTTATAATATTTCAAGTTTCAAATTTCCTAAAAATCAATCCTGATAGGCTTAGTCTGAAAAGGCCCCTCCTTATATGCTGAATTAGTTCTGCATTATTACTGACCAACATCTTGCTTTGAAGGACATCCTGGGTGGCGCAGTGGTAAAGAATCTGCCTGTCCGTGCAGGAGACACAAGTGACACAGATTTGACCCCTGGGTGGGGAAGGTCCCCTGGAGTAGGAAATGGCAACCCACTCCAGTATTCTTGCCTGGAAAATTCCGTGGTCAGAGAATCCTGGAGGGCTACACTGCGTGGGATCACAAAGAGTTGGACACGACTGAGTGCAACACAGCACAGAACAGCACACGCCTTCATATCTGCGTGTGGTACTCACACATCTGTGCAGAAATTTCAAGTTCATTCTACCATTCACTTTTACTCATACAGTGTCCTCTCCCTGGAAAGCTAGGTTCTATTCTCTCCCCTCACTGACATACTTTCTAAGCATGCCCTTGGACCATTATAAAACCTGAAAAAATGGTACACAGTCATCTTCTTTCTAAAGTCTTGGGTCACTTCGTCCAGTTACGGCCATCTTTGTCCTATCACAAGCAGTACATTTTATTTTTGTAATTTTATAATACAAATACAGGTATTTGTAACTCCATTGTCTAGCAAAGAGCTTTTAAAATAGTAGTTTCTCAAATAGGAAATCACTGATACAGAGTAATTCAGAAAATCCAGTTGGAAAATATAAATAACTATAAACATACTCACTAAGAATGCTTGAAATTATATCTAATTAATGTATTTCAAATAGTATTTCAAACAAATAAATAGCTAGATATATAAATTTCTTGAAGGTGACATTAAAATGCTGATTTTAAAATGTGATTATCTTGCAAGAAAATTTTGCTGTTCCCAAGATTTGATCCACAACTAATAAACCATAAATATATATTTTAAGTGTGTTAAGTGAATCAACTAAAAGAAGAAAATATAAAGAGAAGATGCCTCACAAAGCATGATCTCAGGCGGGGAAAAATGCCAACGATTTTCTTTTCCAAGGTGACTTAAAACAGGGTTGAATAGGGTTTTTCATATTAACATTTATTTTAAAAATTTGTTAGTTTTTCATTTTTTAAAAACTCAAACAGTTTGGTCATTCTGTGGGTGAAACTAGTACTGTTTTATGGACTATACTTTCAGAATATTTAAATAAACATTTTTAACAAAGCAAAATATTTGATAAAGAAAATTCCACTTTAATAAAATCTAACTATTAGAAAGGCAATTTTTTTCTACAGATTGTCTTGCATGTGTTATAAGATACTAATCTTAAATGAACATGGATCTTTCAATTAGAGCACTGGACTTTGAATTCTTCCCCTTTACTCACTTTATGTGAACTTTGATCTATCATGTAACCTATCTGAAGCAGAGTTTTGTAAACTACATTGTGAAAATTTGGTTATCGACATTTTGGGGTGATGGGTAGAAATAACAGAGATAATGAATGTAAAAACATAGTTGCTGCCGCTACTAAGTCGCTTCAGTTGTGTCTGACTCTGTGCGACCCCATAGATGGCAGCCCACCAGGCTTCTCTGTCCACGGGATTCTCTAGGCAAGAATACTGGAGTGGGTTGACATTTCCTTCTCCAAAAACGTAGAATACCTGGCAAAATACTTATCAACAAACACCAATTGAAACTGAATTTTAAAAAGCAAAGGATTTAATTAAGAAAGATACTTCACTATACATTTAGTTTATTCTTCTATGCGCTCTGTCATCCAAAAAATCAGTTATAATTGAAAATGAGTTATTGATCCTCTGATAGAGTAAAGCCATGAAATACAGAAGAGTTATGATTTTTAACACAAATGATGGCATAATAACCATGATGGCATGGTGGACTTGTCATGGGACATTTTTATTAATGTGTTAATAAATGGTTTGTCAGATAATAATCACCTGTTGTAAAAAAGATCAATGCTTAAATACAATATCTACCAAAACTAGCTATGCAAAATTTAAAACATTTAAGTTTATTTCCCTATGTCAGATGGCATGACAGGGGACTATTTTTCTTAACTTTACATGATCAATATGGAAAGTACTTTATTGAAATAAATAAAACATGTTAAAACCTAATCAAGCATGGTTTTACAAAGGTTGCATGTGGTCAATGCAACTATCATATATATATATATATATATATATGTATATACACGGTATGTTGTTGTTGTTTAGTCCCTAGGTTGTCTCCAACTCTTTTGTAAGCTGGTGGACTGTAGTCTGTCCAGATCCTATGTCTCTGGGACCTCCCAGAGGAGAATATTGGAGGGGGTTGCCACCTGGCTCAGTGGTAAAGAATCTGCCTGTAATGCAGGAGATGCAGAGGACAGGGGTTCAATCCCTGGGTCCGGAAGATCCCCTGGAGAAGGAAATGGCAACCCACTCCAATATTCTTGCCTGGAGAATCCCATGGACTGAGGAGTCTGATGGGCCAGAAGCCACAGGGTTGCAAAGACTCAGACATGACTGATGCAACTGAGCATACATATTTATATGCATACATTAGAAACAAAAAGATATCTGTATGTACAAAGAAATTATATATATATATATATATATATGTATATATAAAGATACCCATATATATGTCTAATACACAAATTACACCCTAAAACACACTATGTATTTTTTCAGAAGAATTATAAATTATGAGACATTGAGCACCATATTTCCAAGGCTCAAAATCATTCCTTCAAGTAAGTTTATGCACAAAGTAATCAAAATATATGTTAAAATTGAAATACATTGGTCTTAAATTTCCTCTATCCACAAATCTATAATGCCACAAATCCGAATAATTAGATTCTAGTCCATATATCTTACAATATCTTCCACTAACTTCTTCAAATTCTATTAGATTAATAAATAATGAGAATTCAGGCATACACTGACATAGAATTTTCTCTTGGTTCCAATCAACTACACAGTATATAGTTACATTAAGCTTGCTTTTACCAAGAGTAAAAGAATCTAATTTAACATATGACCTAATCAATAGACATGGGGTTTCCCTGGTGGCTCAGTGGTAAAAAATCCACCTCTCAATGTAGGACACACAGGTTTGCTCCCTGGGTTGGGAAAATCCCCTGGAGAAAGATTGGCAACCCCTTCCAGTATTCTTGCCTGGAAAATCCCATGGACAGAGGGACTACAGTCTATGGGGTTACAAAAAGAGTCAAACTGGACTTGACCAAACAAAAACAATATCAATCAATAGACATCAATGGAACAATTACCAATATGGAAAATCTGTCTGGAAAATATCAGGATAATACAGGAGCACTTCTATTGGCTTGTATAGGAATATTAAGCAGATTTCTTTATTTAAGACCTAAAATGTCTAAATTCACTCATATATTCCACTGTTGGTCTAAAAGAGTGACTCTCAGATGAGGTTAGACTGATGAGTATGCAGCTAGGATTCTGAAGACTGTTCAACAAACAAAGTTTCCTCAATCTATAGGATCCAGGATATGTGTAGCTTCTGAAGGTAGGGGATCAGTTAGGGGATTATTAATATGTCAAGCCATTATGGTATAAATCATGGTATTAATTTATGATTAATATACTATACTTGATATAATACCTTGCTGCTACCATCTTGAAATCTTAACAGCTTTTTAACAGGGCCTACATTTTTATCCTGAAATGTCCCACTTGAATTATATATGCTTCCCTGCTTCTTAATTTTGTAGCTCAAAAGTAAAATACTATATTTGGCACAGCTTTAATTTTTAGGGCTGGCTTGAGATAACAATTAATTTATAATCTTCCTTCAAGAAAAAATATACTGGTGGAAAGTTGTGAAATATTAATCATTAATTAGTTTTGTACCATAGGTCTTAAGGAACAAAAATAATTAGTGACTAATCCATCAGAGACTACAATGTATATGGGAAGTAATTTCATGCACAGGATCTCAAGCACTTATGCATATTTTGATTTTACTAAAGCTCAAAAACATTCATTTTAGGAAAGAATAAATGAGGGTGTATGTATAGAGATAGCCACTTCACAAAATGCAAGGCTTTTTTCTTTTTTTTTTAACCACAGGAAGAATTTTATAATTGCTCATTGTTCCAAATTTTGAATCTTGTAATGTTGAAGGCATTTCCTACTCTGTGTCTTTCTTACACCAAATAGTGCTCACACCATGCACATCTTTTTATGTCCTAATTGAAGCTATACTCTAGAGGAAGAAAATGACTGGAAACTCTTCTTTTATAGAGGCAGAGCCTATAAAGCAAAGTGCTTGGATAAAATGGAAATACTGAAAATGCACATACAGTGCTCTGCTAGTCTTAAGCAAATAGATCTTAAAAATAGGAAGAATGGCAGTATTTATTTTATCCATATTTTTTTAGTACCAGGAAAAGACAACACCATCTTTAAAAATCCGAAGGCTACATTTGCATGAATTCTGCCCAGGACTTTCTTCTTTTGTGTTTTTGCCATGTGCATTTCATTTAGAAGCACTGATTGCCATATGTTTTTGATTCATTTACACTCAGCTCATAAAAGTACTGTGTTTTAGGAGGTATTTGATGTCCACAGAATTTCTGAACATCTTTATAAGCCATTTTATTTAAACTAGGAAGTTATATTTTGCTAGCATGTGAAATGAAATATCAAATGGTTCATATTTGAAAAATCTCATAAATCTCTGAATGTATCTCACACACACACACACACACACATATATAGCAGAATGACTTTGTAAATATATTTACTTTCTTTTGTCTGTGAATTTGTTTACGTATTCCTAGTGAGGTAGAGAATTGAAGAACTTTACAAAGTTCAAGTTTAAGGCTTAGTTTTTTTTTTAACTGAATTATACAGTAAATTCATTTCTTTTTTTTTAGTTTTGTTTTTATTTAACCCAAATTTCATCTAGATTCTATTCAAGTTGTGTGTAAACAGTCTTCTATTTTTATAGCATAATTTATATTTTTGAAAATAAGAAATGAATGTAAACTTTTAAATTCACTTTGGTTTTGTGATAAATGAAAACCCCAGAAAACTAAAGCACGTGCCTATGTGTGCATGTGTTTAGTCGGTCAGTCATGTTCGACTCTTTGTGAAACCATGGACTGTAGACTACCAGGTTCCTCTGTCCATGGAATTTTCCAGGCAAGTATACTGGAGTGGTTTACCATTTCCTCCTCCAGGGGATCTTCCTGTCCCAGGGATTGAACCTGTATCTCTTGGGTCCTCTGCATAAATAAGCAGATTCTTTACCACCATGCTACCTGGGAAACCTAAAGCATGTACCTTAGGAAATATTACATGCATTTGGGGATACCTTTTTCCATTCATTATTTCTTCCAAATTGTTTTACCAAGTGACTTGTCTGATTCATCATTGAGTTTTAATTATCTCAAGTTTAGATAAGCAATTCAGAACGCTTCATAAACAAATGTACACCCGGATATTTACCCTGCAGTTTCAGGTAATCAAATAAGAACCCAAAGTACACTGGTTTCCACTTGCCAGAGAAAAACATAAACACAAAGTAACTGGGATAAATGAGATTGGGAAATGTTTGTTTTTTGTCATATTCATTTCTCAAATAGTAAAGGATACACTTATTTTGCTTTTTTTTTTTTTTTACTTTTTGCACCAAGATCAATTCATTCTAATCCCTCAAGTCTTTGATTGTTTTCTTTTATGACTTAACAAAATCAATAGTTCTCTGAATAGTAGGATTCAGTGATGGCATAAAATTAGCACGATTTATCAAATATATCTCTTCTAGGCTCCTCACCTTTGGGTAGATATTTTTCTGAATAGTTATACAGTTATTCAAAAGTAACTAATTGGAGAGAATGTACATTAACTCAAAAGAGAAAAAAAGTTTTTTTTAAAGGATTATTTCTGGGTAATACATATGTATATTACACTTATAATATTAAGATCCTCACATGCAATTGCTTGCTTTTCTGTTTGTTTTTTACTAGAATTCTTTTTTTTTTTTTTTTTTGGCTTTGTTTTTAATAGTGGTTGTTCTGTATATTACAGTACACATGTTTTAATTATCAAGTTAGGGTCATTATTATAACAGTTTAAAATTCAAGAGACTCATCATATCAAAGTGCCTTTTTCCATCCACTATCCTTTTTGACTTCTGTTGTTTCCAGTCAGAAGTCCATCAACCCATGTATTACGGGATGATAAAATCACCTTCCAAGTAATTTACCTTATTTTCCCTGATTGTGTCTAGGGTTTTACCTTTATATATATATATATATACACATATATAAAATATATGTGTATATATATATATACACATATTAAAAAATATACACATATTTTTTAAGTTTGTCAATAAGGTTTCTAGATTGCTGTTATCTATACAAATTCTGCTTGGGTTTGATCTGCTTGAATTTATGTTTACAGTTTATATTTTTCATTGAATTTCTGACATCCCATTCATTAGTCATTCATATACATATATGTATTTATTAAAATTACACACACATATCATTTTCTCTTTTGGGGACTCCAGTTACATAATTGTTACCCCTCTTGATAATTTCCCTACAGTTCATTAATCTATTCTTTTTTAGTTTTTTCTTTTAAATCTGGCTATCTTTTTTTTCTGCTCTCTTTTCTTCAGTTGGGTTATTCATTTTGCTATCTGTTCAAAGACATTGATTATTTCTTATGCAGTCTCCAGTTTCTGTTAATTTTTACTTTGTACAACTTTCATATCAGATATTGTATGTTGAGTTCTACAGTTTATACTTGGTTTCTATTTTTCTACAATGAATTTCCTTAGTTTAAATTTAGACCAACTTTTTGCTTTAAATTCATGAGTAAATTGACAAAAGATATTATGATGATCTTGTCTGCTATTTCCTAAATTTGGCTCATAGTGAGGTCTTTTCCACTTAAAAAAATAATACACATTTTTCTCCTAGGGATGTCTACTAATTCTTTAATTTATGCTGTGTAATAGAGGTAATGAGCCTCCCATGTGGCTCAGTGGTAAATAATCCACCTGCTAATGTGGGAGACTCAGGTTCTATCCCTGGGTCAGGAAGATCCCCTGCAGTGGGAAATGGCAACCCACTTCCCTATACTTGCTGGGATAATCCCAGGGACAGAGAGTCTGGAGGCTAAAGTTCATGGGGTCATGAAAGAGTGGGACATGACTTAGAGATTAAATAACAATAACAGGAATGATACACTGTAAAAAAAAAAAAATCTTAATTATATTGTTATTCTTTAAAAGTTGCTGAGTTTGACTTCTAGACAGTCAAATTACCAACAGAGCTTGATTTTGATAGCAAGACGATGTTATGGGGTACGCTATATCTATAATGTACTGACATTGAAAATATCCTCTAACATAAATTTTTGGTGAACTTTTTACAATCCCAGGTTTTGTCTTTCCACTCAAAAACTACAGATGATGTTTATCAAGCTGACTTCACAGTAATGGGGGATGTTGCTCTTTTGCTACAGTTACTCTTTGTGGTATAGATTTTATTTCTGTTGCTATTTTTATTCTTTAAATAATGCAAAAATTGATATACATACATTATTTCTTAGAGATATGTGCTTATTTGATTACATAACATTTTCACTGAAGTGGATTTTTATGCATTTAACTAATCTGAGAAATGCATAAAACATGAAAAAATATTGCTTTTTCAAAAACAATAACATTCCTTTGGGGGTATTATTTTATTAAAAATAAACAAGAATTAAAATAACACATATCAAAAATACAATATTGCTTTTATCATGAGTTTTGCCTCCATAGACCACATACATAAAAAAAAATAAATTGCACACTGCAATCTTTCAAAACTATAGCCATATTTTATAATACTTTGCTATTATTAGAGACATGAGCTCATTAACTTTCAAATTAGTTTATGATTCAAAATAAAATGTGTGCTCTTTTTGAAGAAATGGAAGTTCAGTAATTGAATGCAAACATAGACATGTCATGATGCAACTACATATTAGATATAGTAAAATTTTACAGACGTGGATCCTTTATTCTTCAGGAAAAAGTTTAATTATTAAAACAGATACTTAAAGGAATTAATTTTAGGATTTTAAATATATATTGATCGCAAATAGTTTAATAACTTTAATTTTTTGTTTTTGATCTCCATGTTTATGTGAAATCTTGGCCTTAGTTTCTGATCTTATTCTGTATATAGGCTTCTAAGAACTAAAAAAACTGAGAAAAATCCAGTTTACTTGTTCACATACATAAATTTTAAGAGATGCTGACAATTTTTTAAATTAAATATCATTTTCTAGCTAAAACATCATACATGGAACAAAAAAACAAGGACAAACTCTATCCTCAAAATAAAATATTCTATCCAAGTGCATTGGAAAAATGTTCATCACAGAAAATTTGAGTTCTCATAGATCAGTCTTTCTCTCCTGGAGTACAGTCTACTGTATATGAAATTCAGGCCCATATATGTTTCTTTCATCAGACATGGGGGACAAGGGAAACTGATGTGAATATGATATTCATGCTGCCAGCTGGACTATAATAATCCTTTGTGTCTACCTCAGGAGTTTCTGTCTTCTGCCAGCATCCATGAAACTGTGGCAAGTTAACTTGTTTGGTTTTATGCAGGGAAAAAAAATATATATATATATATATACATGTATATATATATGTGTGTGTGTGTGTGTGTGTGTCTCTCACCTGTCACAGTTCTGGACGATATATAGTAAGCTCTTGCTGTTTAATGTGAAATATGTTATATACTGGAAAAATGTGTTATGCATATATTAAAACTATCACAGTCCAGTAAGTTGAGTAAGGCAAAAAAAAAGAGAGAGATCCATTGACTAAAGAGCCTCTTGATGAAAGTAAAAGAGGAGAGTGAAAAAGTTGGTTTAAAACTCAACATTCAGAAAACTAAGATCATGGCAGTCAGTCCCATTACATGATGGCAAATAGATTGGGAAACTGTGGAAACAGTAGCAGGCTTTACTTTTTTGGGCTCCAAAATCACTGCAGATGGTGACTGCAGCCGTGAAATTAAAAGATGCTTACTCCTTGGAAGGAAAGTTATGACTAACCTAGACAGTATATTCAAAAGCAGAGACATTACTTTGCTAACAAAGGTCTGTCTAGTCAAGGCTATGGTTTTTCCAGTGGTCATGTATGGATATGAGAGTTGGACTATAAAGAAAGCTGAGTGCTGAAGAATTGATGCTTTTGAACTGTGGTGTTGGAGAAGACTCTTGAGAGTCCCTTGGAGTGCAAGGAGATCCAACCAGTCCATCCTAAAGGAGATAAGTCCTGGGTGTTCATTGGAAGGACTGATGCTGAAGCTGAAAGTCCAATACTTTAGCCACCTGATGCAAAGAGCTGACTCATTGGAAAAGACCCTGATGCTGGGAAAGATTGAGGGCAGGAGGAGAAGGGGATGAAAGGATGAGGTGGTTGGATGGCATCACTGACTCAATGGACATGAGTTTGGATAAACTCTGGGAGTTGGTGATGGACAGGGAGGCCTGGCGTGCCGAAGTCCATGGGGTGGCAAAGAGTCGGACACGACTGAGAGACTGAACTGAACTGAAAAATGCATTGTTATTAACGCTATGAATGAAGCTAGACAAATTCTGAGACAGAAAATCAGGGCATATGTGGGGATGAGAGCTTATGAAAGATTGTCAGGGATGACTCTCTAAGAAACAGACTTGGAAGGTCAAAAGATGAATTTTAAAAAGAACCTAGTCATCTGAAGAGTGGATTGAGAGCAACACAAGAGGAATTATCACATGTAGTATTTCAAACGGAAGCATTGCTGTATGCTATAGAAGCATATAGATAGCAGTCTAGATAGAATATAGTGAACAAGGAGAAAAAAAAAAGTGGGACAAGCATTGACTGGATTGAGGTGTTAAAGAAAAAATAATTCTCTCATTTTTAAAAAATTGTAGGAAAGACTTTTTAAAAGACTTTTGCAATAGAATTATTGCAAAACCTCTAAAAGAGTTTGCATTCAACTCTCAGTATGTTAATGGCAACTGAGGGCTTATAGCCAAGGAGCAGAGTGAGGGAGTCAGTGGATGGAAAATCATTAAGAGAACAAATCAGGGGTAGGAGAAATCTTGCTAAGCTCACCTAATGAGAGTATTGATATAAAACACCAAAACAATGAGGAACTTGATCAGATAAAGGTAAAGGACATTTTCACTAAACTCACTTAGCAGAGTTATTGCTCAAGTTAAGCTAGGTGGATGGAAGACAAGATGCATGGAGAGAAGGTATTCAGAGACCAGGTGTAGTACACAAGAGACCTCAGAAGAACAAAACTGAAATTCAGTCAAGGGGAGAGTCTGTCAGTGGGGCAGGGTGTGGATCATGAAGAAACTTTTAGGCCACAGAGAATAATTTACACTCTACTCAAAATGTGAATGGTAGCCATTGATACATCTTTAGCAAAAGAAGTACAAGATCAATGTTTTGTTTTGTTTTTTTAAGTATACTTATTTATTTTTGGTTGTGCTGGGTCTTTGATGCTGCATAATGTCTTTCTGTAGTTTGTGTGTGTGGGCTTCTCCTTGTGGTGCTTCTCTTGTTTTGGAGTACAGGCCCTAGAGCAAATGGGCTTCAGGAATTGCGTGTGGGGTTCAGTAGTTGCAGCTCGCAGGCTCTAGAGCATGGACTCAGTAGTTGTGGTTAATGAGCTTAGTTGCTCGACAGCATATGGGATCTTCCCAGACCAGGAATCAAACCCATGTCCCCTGAATTGGCAGGTGGATTCTTAACAACTGGAACACCAGGAAAGTCCCAAGATCAATAAAGATGATCTTTATTGGGAAGAGTGTTATTCAAGGGGATGACTTGTGCTCTATGTAAAATGGCAGGACTTCATGTAGGTGATATTTAGACCTAACTGTCAAAGTATCAAACTAAACTATCAAAACTTAACTATTTTTATGATTTTTTTAATAAAAGTTACACCAACAAATACCTTTCCTATTTCTTTTTTATAAAAGTTAAAATATAAAGTGGAAACTATATTGAATATTTATCATCTAAGTGTTCATGTTTATACCTTTCCATTATGTCACAGAAATATGTTCTTTTGATTTTGAAAGTTGTAAAATCAGTGCCTGACATTACTATATAATTAGTTTAAAATAGGAAAAAAAAAAGAAATTACCCAAATATAATTCGGAAAGTCATATTGTTAAACAAATTTGTATGGACATCTATTAAGTGCCCAAGTAAATTTATGTACTGTCATTTTTGGTAGAGCAAAATGAATTCAAGTAAAATAACTATCCTAATTATGTAATCTAATTAGCATGATGATGAAATTGAAAATTCCTCACTGACATATTGTGTATATAAATAGTGATCTTGTTTTAGGGTAATAGAAGTAGCCAGACACTAGACTTATGACCTGTGTGATGGAATAGACTCTAAGAAGCAATACCATACAATTTCATAATAGTACAATTACTACTACATCAATATAGGCATAAGAAATGATTTTTCTCCTCATTGAATTTATTCAAAAAGCTTGAGATAAATGTATGATTTAATTCAAAAATTTCAAGTGTATTTGAAGGCAGGAGAAAGGCTATTTCATTATTCAGTACCTTGAAACACTGAAGGAGTTTGATGAGTAAGGAGAGGAATAAGTAATATTACCATACATGACATGCCATGGAATTGTTCTTTTAAGCATCAGAATTATTAACGGAATTTATAGTGAAACATCTACACCAGCAGGGATACATTACAAGTAAACAAAAGAGAAGATATGAAATTCAATTTTCCTGTCTAATTTGTTTTATGTATAAATTGATGTTGATTTTGACTATTTCGTTTTTAATATTCTAGCACTCAGGGGATAGAAGGCATTGGATTGGGAAGAGTGTTTTTTTTTTTTTAACCCTTCAAAACACATGAAGTTTACTACTTCGTCCTTATTTGGAATCATTCACCTTGAGACCCACAAACTTGGAAATAGTTGTCTCACAATTTCAGCAAACATAATTTTCTCAAGGAACACTGCTAAGGAAATAGCTTCACCTATGGTTTTGGCTCAGACGGTAAAGCGATTGCCTAAAATGCGGGAGACCTGGGTTCAGTCTCAGGGTTGGGAAGATCTCCTGGAGAAGGAAATGGCAACCCACTCCAGTATTCTTGCCTGGAAAATCCCGTGGATGGAGGAACCTGGTAGTTTATAGTCCATGTGGTCGCAAAGAGCTGGACATGACTGAGCGACTTCACTTTCTTTATGGTTGTGTAGAAAAAGGAAGCACATGACAAATTATTAATCTCTTGAACTGTAAAGTTATCTACAAGAAAGGAAATGGAAAAGATATGAAGCCTCTCCTCGAGAAAAAACAAAGAATGCCCGTGTTCTATTCTATCTGTATATACTTAGCTAGCCAGGAAGGGTTATTGGGATCTTTATATACTTGGCTTCTGTCAGACATTTGATAGAATTTTTAAGTTATGTAGAAATCTACAATTCTTAAAGTAAGGCAATTTAATATGAAGCCAATTCAAAGCGAATCTTTTTTTTTTTTTCTGCAAAGATAATTGACAGGAGAAGCATAAAGAAAGGACTCTGTCTGCACTGAAATGTCAGGAAAATGTTTTGACCATGGCATATTAAAGGGAAGCCAACCAAGAAAGAGACATTAGGAAGAAAAGAAGAGAAGAGGTACAGCACTATAAAATAAGTAGGAGGAAACTCCCACAAATAGAAGGACATGAAAATTATTATGTGTGAGTACATGTAAGAATTTTCCTTAGTGATTCAAAAATATGTGAACATCTTACCATGATGGTTAGTTCAATGAGAATTCAGAAATGACCTAAAATATTATTCACTTTTACATACCTCTTGTTTCAAAGCAGAATTTTCTGCATTTTAACAAATTAAGTACATTTTTACACACATATATTGAGCATCTAGTATTTGAATGACCTTATTCTAGAAATTGTGAATTTATAAAAAAAATATACTCTCCTGTTATCAAATAGTGCAAGGGAAAATACTGTATTATTTATACATAATAATTTTTAAATGTATGATTATAAATCATAAGGCAGACTATAATAGTATAAAAGAAGTACAAAGTAAAATGACAATGATGTTTATTCAAATAGATTGTAAAAAGACTCAGGCACAGTGTGAAATCAAAGGGTGTATTAGAATAACAACTACTAATATTCCACACAAACATTGGGGAGCTGACTAACCCATATAGAAGACAGAACATTTTCAAAACTCAAAGGTATATAGGGTAAAAGTAGCGCTTCAAGAACTAGAAATAATTTATCAAGATGAATGTTTAAATTATTATGAAGGACAAGATGAGAGATACATATAGGCAAAATCCAGGTCAGGGAAACTTACAATGTACAGCTGAGTTTTTAACTGCCTTATTATTGACAGTAAAAATAAATGAGACTTGGTCTTACCTGTAAGGTAGGGGAAAACTTTATTTCATAACTGTAAAGATTATTTAAAGACAGTTGTAATACAAGTGAATCAAAATGGGCCAAATTACTTTGATTTACAGTCCAAGAAAACAGAACGTTTAATGTTTTCTACAAGTTTTTAATGAAGATTCATAAACCTGTGGTCCATCAACAGCAAAAATGAAAAACGCCCATTAAATGTTTTTAAAGAGGCTTTTTCAATCACAGACAATACAATTTTTTTCCTTCAAAAGCTCAAAAGAAACTTCTCAATTCTTTGATATATATTTTAATAACTTTCCATATAACACGTAAAAGTGAAGGCTAAGATTGATACTTCTGTTTATAGCAATCTACTACAAAAAAGAAATTTTAAAAAGGATTGCTTTCTTTAGTACTCATTTCATAGGCACAAACACAAATTTATTGCCACCAATGCAAATATGTCCAGATGTTTACAGAATGATATGGCTTTCAACGTGTACCTTAATCATAAAAAAAAATCTCAGGATATAAATCCATGTTTACTATAGGATTGGGAAGCAGTGGCAGAATTTTATAAAATATAAATTTTTATAAAATATGTGCTTAGTACACAAGTGCTTTCTTTCTTGTTTTGATATTCTTTACCTTCTAAAATACTTGGAAGGACATGCAAATCCCTTCTTTTTTTAACAAACTAAAGAAAATTCTATAAATATTTTAATCTGTTTCACATTAGGGTATTTATCAGTGTTTTAACGGGGCAAGAGGCAAAAGTAAATTCCATTTAAACCCTACAGCCCTGATTCTTCAGATATGGAAAGTAGATTGAGTCAGCAGACCGTTTCTTTCTATTCTCCTTTATATATTCCTTTAATGTAAAACAGGAGAAAGGAGATGTTTCCTGAATAAAAGCTAAATATCATTCCAGCATATTTTAAAAGATATTTATATCAAAGAGAAAGGAAATAAGAGCAGAGGAGAGGGAGTAAGAAAGAGAGGAGAGAAAAGAGGAAGGGAAGGAGGAAAGAAGGAAGGAATGAAGGAAAGGTAGACAGAAAAAAGAGAAGAGAGGGACATAGGGACAGAAAGAACTAGCAGCTATGTTAGATATTATTATGCTCAAATATAATAAATTCTGAGCAGAGTGGTTCTCAGTGTGTGCTATTATTACAGAATGTTCACTAAGGACAACTTTGTGTATATGAGAACTAAAAGTACATAGGAGATAAAGTTCACAAAAAGAGTTTGGAGATAGCAAATGAGGTTTAAAGATCAACTGTTTATTGGAATCAGAGAAGTCTAGAAAACAAAAAAGAACCATAAGTAATGATTGTTTACTTTTATTGTAAGTTGTGGATAGAGAGGAGAGAACAAAAAGGAATGCTCCTCAGCTTTTTCTGCTGAAAAACCGGACTTTCTTCATGCTGACAACATCTGTATATTTTCAGCCTTTAAGTAATGGAAACCTGGCAGCATAGATGAAGTGATGATGATAGAAGAAATAAAAGGAATGAAATTAGAAAGATCAAATAAAGATTTGATTGTTGAAGAATAGGAACATTTTACCGGTTGTAGCAATATTGATAAAATAAGTTAAACCTTATGAGGTAATAGTACAATTAATATTCTTTGAAAATAAAGGGGAAATTAAAAGTATCAGTAACATAACCTAAAATAACTTTTCAACCTGGGTTATTCCAAATTTCTTTTTTATTATTATTATCTTATTATTTTTAACATTAGTAATAAGGCAACATGGAGGGAATATATGTAAACCACCTAAAACTAGATCGATGGACACACAAAATTCTATAGATTTTAGTTTTTATCCTTTTTTTTCTTCCCAAAGGTTTGAATAAGTCTCTATTGCTATTTTTTTTCTAAACTTTTTTTATTGTCTAATTTTTCAGCTTTATAGAATTGTGTTGGTTTCTGCCAAACATCAACATGAATCAGTCAAAGGTACACATATGCCCCCACCTACTTGAACCTCCCTTCACCTTCCTCCCCATCCCACCCCACTAGGTTGTTACAGAGCCCCAGTTTGAAATCCCTGAGGCATACAGAAAATTCCATTGGCTATCTATTTAGTTGTTTTTGTTGGTTAGTCACTCAGTTGTGTCCAACTCATGGACTACAGCACGCCAACCTTCCCTGTCCTTCACCATCTCCTGGAGCTTGCTCAAAGTCATGTCCGTTGAGTCAGTGATGCCATCCAGTCATCTTGTCCTCTGTTGTTCCCCTCTCCTCCTGCATACAAACTTTCCCAGCATCAGGGTCTTTTCTAATGAGCCTTGTCTTCGCATCAGGTGGCCAGAGTATTGGAGCGTCAGCTTCAATATCAGTCCTTCCAATGAATATTCAGCATTGATTTCTTTTAGGATTGACCAGTTTGATCTCCTTGCAATCCAAGGGACTCTCAAGAGTCTTCTCCAATACCACAGTTCAAAAGAATCAGTTCTTCAGTGCTCAGCCTTCTTTATGGTACAACTCTCACATCCATACACAACTACTGTAAAAATCACAACTTTGACTCTATGGACCTTTGTTGGAAAATTAATGTCTCTGCTTTTTTAATTATGCTGTCTAAGTTTGTCATGGCTTGTGTTAATGAAAGTTTCAGGCTTCCCTAGTGGCTCAGGTTCTTTAGAACCTGCCTGCAATTTGGGAGACCCAGGTTCAAACCCTGGGTGGGGAAGATTCCCTGAGGGAGGGCATGGTAACCCACTCCAGCATTCTTGCCTGGAGAACCCTATGGACAGAGGAAACTGTCGGACTATGGTCCAAAGGGTCACAAAGAGCCAGACATAACTGAGGTGACTTATCATGCACCCAGGCAAAAGCATTGACAATGGCAACAATAGCAACTGCAGCAACAAGCACTATACTTGATTCTGGTATGTATCCTTTAAGAAAAAAAGGTTAAAAATGCCTGTCGATTATTTATTCTCTTCTTGTTATTTTTCAATACATATGAAATAAATTTTTGTGAAGTACTTATTTGAGAAGTATTTTTTTTCCTAGTCTAGTTTTTATTTATTTATTTTTTTTCCTATTCTAGTTTTTTTTAATTTTTTTTTTTTTTTGACCATGCCACATGACTTATGAGATCTTAATTCCCAGACCAGGAATTGAACATTGTCTCCCTGCAGTGGAAGTGCAGAGTTCTAACCACTGGTCGACCAGGGAATTTCCTCCTATTATTCTTAATAAAATTTTGAAATGGTTGATTTAGTTTTTGCTTCTGTCCATGTAGAGATGAATAGTTCTCATTAAATACAATTTTATTTTGTTTTTCCCCACCAATTAGCTATATTCTTGTTCAAGAATAATAACTTTTTATTGCTTTCTTTGTTACTATTTTAGAATTTTTCAACATGTAATCATGAAAAAATCTTGTAAAATCTTGTAGTTTTATGCCATAATCTTCATTCCTTATGGGCTTAAATTATATGACACTTTTCTTTGGAAATGCTAGTGTCAGATACTACACATCTTACATTCATTTTAAAACATTTTTCATCCTGAAAATGATTGACATTTAACTTTCTCTTATTGTTTCCCTTCCACAATTGCAATAGAGGAAGATAATGCTTGAAGTTAGTATAAGGTAAAATATGTTCAAGAATGAAAACAGGAATGCAAAATTATTGAAAAATCTTTACAAATATAGATAGAAGGTAAATGAAATAACTATATCCTAAGTCCTTACTAAGTTATGGACTGGAAATAGTATCCTAAGGATCTACCAAGTTCTTTTAGGAAGAGTGAAAAAGAAATACCTTAAGGAAATGTTTAATTAAGCTACTTGGGATTTACTGATTATTTTCTTTATTTTTTCAACCTTTTAGAAATTGAAGTATAGTTAATTATAAAGTTGTGTTAGAATAGTTTGGAATTTCCTTTTAAAAAGTATATAGCTTGGGATTTACTTTTAATATTTCTCTAAATATTTCATTTTTAAAATATGGTTTCTATGCATTCAGCATACCTTTAGTAATTAATGGGTTAAAAAATTTCAGAATGCAAATTTGATTCTTTAAGTTTTACTATCTCAAAACGCTTTATAAAATCACAATGTTTAAAATTTTTTAATAAATAAAAATAAAATCACATGAAAATTACAGGGTCATTCCTGAGACTGGAAATATGTAATCAGAGAATCCAAAGCTTCAGATAATAGCATGAGTAGTTGAAAGTTATACACATGATTTTTGTATATGCTCTTTATAATCCATGTTATACTATAGGATATAATGTATATCTCTTAATAAGGGATGTTTTTCTTAAATCAAGATTGTATAAGGATTTCTGCATCCAAATGTCTAGATTTATTTATACTTAGCTGTGTGATAACATTTAAATCAAAGAAAAGGATGTGCTGTTACATCACTAAAAGTATTATTACTGCCATTTATTAAAGTGAAAGTTGCTCAATTGTGTCCGACTCTGCGATCCCATGGACTATACAGTTCATGGAATGCTCCAGGCCAGAATACTGGAGTGGGTAGCCTTTCCCTTCTCCAGGGGATCTTCGCCACCCAGGGATCGAATCCAGGTATCCCACATTGCAGGTGGATTATTTACCAGCTGAGACACCAGGGAAGCCCACCATTTATTAAAAATCTATGTATATGATCAAGCTGAGTATTACTGAGTATTAAGAGTGGTAAGAAAATATCCAAATGTCTTCTGGAAATATGTTCATTTTAGAAAATATCATTGTTACTAAGTAAATAAACAAAGAAAATAACAATATAAATGACAAAACTTTTCTAGGATAAATAATTTTTAAAATTTTACATTTTTTATTAAGCCCTATACCTAATAAGGGAAAGGAACAAAAAGTAACTGTACAAAAAGCTTTTATACATAATAATATTTCTGGGGATAATAAAAGTGATTCAAACACAGCCTTGTAACCATAACTTACAGCTATCAATTTATGAAAATGTACTTCAGTAATTGTTCTGGCTAAGTTCTTTCATTACAGAAACTCATTTCCCATTTTCTTGATTGTTCTATTGAGAAAGCTGAATGCTTGTTTCCTTGCTAGTCTTGGCATTCAGATCATTCAATATCAACTAAGTTCAAACTTTAAATCAAATATTAAACTCCAGGATTTTCTGTATAATATCCACAAATAATCTGAAGAAATATTCTATAGATTGAAATATACTGATTTGTGAATTTTCCTGGATGCTTAGAAATTTTTAATTTATTCAGTTAAAAAAAACACCTATCATCATGTTCATTACATCCTTTAAAGAAAATAGGTAGCTGAGTTATAGTGAGGTGTGAAAACTTGTCAAAGTCAAAACTAATAAAGTTTAAACCAGATATGTTAGTAATTTGCCCAGTCTATACTGCCATTCTGTATCCCGAACAGAACACTCTCACAATCTTTTGAAATCTAAACTGAGATGCCATCCAGCTGAAGAGGATGAATGGGGACTGCAGGGGCATCAGGGGAGGGCCTCCACACGGCTGAGGCAGGTAAGCAGAGGCCAAGATCAGAAACCCAGCGCTGTTTAGGTAGTGGAGAGAAGCTCTAGTGTATCAGGTAAAGTGATTTTGCTAAATTCAGAAGGATAAGTGTCCTCAGTCATTCAGTTCTGTTTGAACATTTGACTCCAGCCAACCTGTCCCCACTTTACCTTGTTTTCCTGTAGTCTTAACAATTTTTGGATAAGTGTTTCCTGAACCATTATGTCAGACACTAAAAATAGACTCACAGCCCTAGCATTAAAGCAAAACATCTGTTGCAAAGAATAAAGTTGTTTCTTTTTGCCCCACAAATAGAGTTAAGATCTGTAGTAAGAGGATCTTAGAAGCTGTTGCTGTTTTTTCCTCTTTCTTTCTTTTTTTTTTTTCATGAAAGAAAACAGTAATAATATCCTAGTTGAATAAAGTGTATATGTACCTATAAATAACAAAGCAATGGATTATATAAAATTAGATCTTAAATGGTACCCATATTTTAAACTAATATATGGATTCTTTGAAGATTTTATTAAACAGCACCTAGAAAAATGTCTGGCAATGACTAATAAAGTTTGAATGTTTCCACTTAACAGCCCACTTACTCCTAATTTCTCAAGGAAAGGCCTATTTCGGACATAAATTATACCCATTAGAAAAATATTAAAGAAGACTGTCTAACTTTCTAGCCTAGAAACTAACATGAATGTAGGTGGGAAAAATCAATTCACATATATGACATATAACATCTGCAAGAATCCATAAACCTCAGATTTTTAAAAGATACTGCTTTAGAACAATTAGCATTGGGACTTCCCTGTTGGTCCAGTGGCCAAGACCACACTCCCAGTGCAGAAGGCCTGGGTTCAATCCCTGGTCAGGGAACTAGATCCCACATGCCACAACTAAGACCTGGTTCAGCCAAATAAATAAGTTTTTAAATTAGCATTAATTCCTGAGTCTGAACATTTTCCCCAATCTTTCCTACTGGCTATAATAATCTGACTTCTTAAAATGTAAATTCAACCAATTCATTCATTTTCAAAATGATTTCAAAGTTATTTACTCTGGATAAATAAATCAGTCCCGGTACAGTTCAAACATTGTGCCTTAGTCTTTCTTTAGGCTTCTCCAGTTTGTAAACTAGAAAATAGAATTTCTGTACATCAGTGCACCAGGAGGGAGTTGACAGTCTCTTCATGAATAGCCACACATATATAGTGAGTAGCCACATATTAGTGTTAGAAGCAGAGACTACACACTGGTCCAGTGTCTCCTCTCTGCTTCCCCGTTGGTTCCTGATGTTGACATGGCAGCTCTTCAAACCTTCCAGCACAGGAAAGACTTGCATATGAGGACTGGTTGAGACCTTCATGGTCTCATGAAGCAAACCTTCATGGTATTGCTGACTCCTCTCAGATTTTAAGGGTGCTGCTCATCACCTGAGATCATTACTCTCTTTCCAAATAATATATTGGCAGGGAGACATGTATGTCTTGTTATTTAGAAAAATATACACCGATGCATTTAATTTGCAACATAATTATTGAGATAATATGTTATGTCATATTGTTTTAGGACTGGGATATAGTAGGGAACACAAGATAGTCAGGGAACTATAGGTAGTTTTCAATAAACAGAGAGAGAATATGAGCAAAACTATATCAATGTACAAGTGAAAAAACTGATGAGTGCTATGCTGAGTAATAAAAGCACTAATTTCATGCAGATAATATGCTTCAGTCATGTCTGACTCTTTGCAGTTCCATGGACTGTATCTCATGAGGCTCCTCTGTCCATGGGACTTCCCAGGCATGAATACTGGAGTGGATTGCCATTTCCTTCTCCAGAGGATATTTCCAACCCAAGGATTGAACTGGCATCTCCTGATTGGCAGGCAGATTCTTTGCTGCTGAGCCATTGGGGAAGCCCTCATACGGATAAGGTGTATACTTACATTAGGGTACATTCTTAAATAGAAATTTGAGTATAAATGAAAATCTACTCATCTGGCATTTGAGAAAAACATTCTAAGCACAAGGACCAGTGATCACAGAGAACCAACTTGTTGAAGTGTCTCAGCACCGCTGAGAAACCAAAATGTCCAGGGAAGCTGAAACATTACAAGTGCATCACACAACTCTTGTATCACTCTCCCATTTGTCCGCATGGCCCGCCTTTTTTAGAGACAATGCTGTGGCTTTGCACAGCCTTCTCCTTTTCTCAGCCTTCTGCCTTGGCTCCACCAACAACTTTAGCTTTCTTTTCAAGGGTATTTTGATAAAGTGGTATTGGACCCCTGCAGGAAATGTTGGTCTTCATGCATATGCACGTGGCACCAGACAACTGAAATTCAGAGGAAGGAAACCCTGCACTGTACTTTACTTGTCTTTCCTCACTGAAAGAAAAAGAAAGGAAGAAAAAGAAAGGTAAAGAAAAGAAAATCCTCTTCTCATCTCTCTTTCTACTTCTATTCCCCTTTTTTTCTCTAAGCTTTAACTCATCCCAGACACTGGGAAGAAAAATAGATTCTGTGATTTGAAAATATGTCTTAGTCCTTTTCTAAAAAAATACTTGATGCTATGTCATAAAATAATTACTTTAGAACTTGATAAGGTTTCCTCACCATTCAAGTTTAGTGTGTCATATGAAAGGAAAAGTCAACATGCCCTTCATATTACAAGTTCGTTGCCGATCTCAGATTCATAATCTACATTTCTTCCTGCCTGAATGAGGTAGATATGGTGGACATACTCTGCCGTGAGTATAGACTGTAAAGGTGTTCCTGCCATTGCCATCTCTCATCATCAGGGACTTGGACCCCAGCATAGAAAGTGCATAAGGAGGAGGGGCTGAGGTCCAGGACAGTAGGAGTAAAACTATGAAAGAATTCAGATAGCTAGAAGATCCTATTAGATGATAAGTAGCGATATTTTACTTATGAGAATTTAGGAAATTCTTGGGATTTCACTTGCTCTGGGAAACACAGGACTCTCCTTAAATTTTGTCCCTGATTTTGAATTGTATAACAGAATGTTTCAACCAATAGGTTAAGCAGTATATATGCATTATATATACCAAGTTTCCTGAGGGCTCATATGGTAAAGAATGTGCCTGCAATGCAGGAGACCTGTGTTTGATCCCTGGGTTGGGAAGAATCCCAGGAGAAAGGAATGCAACCCACTCCAGTACTCTTGCCTGGAGAATTCTACGGACAGAGGAGCCTGGCAGGCTATAGTCCATGGGGTCACAGAGTCGGACCTACTCATACCCTTTCATTTTCATGTATTATATACTTTATCCTACTCTCTACAATTTTAACACTATTATTTTCTGTATTTTACACTTGATGAACATGAGAATGAATTGTTCTGCATCCTAAATCAATAAAGAGTAAAACATTTGAAGGTAGGGCAGAGTAATGTGACACCTTTACATTTAAGTTCAGGAATGTGAGAGAGGGAAGCTTTGGGTGTTTATTTACATTGTCCTATTCTGGTCATCCTTATAAAGAAAATGGAATCAGGAAGAAGATCTTTCCAAGAATAAAGACTATAGTTTGATAAGAAAATCTCTTGCTACCTATATTTCAATAAACTAAATATAATGAAGCAGATATTGGAAGTCTAGCATCCCCAATACTTGTTACAGTTTAAGACATGAAGAGTAGTTAAGGGTGATTATCACTTTATCATTCTAATTTTATATAGGCTGATGTATTTTTAGCACAAATCAGATAAAGATTTATAAAAAAGATTAGAAGTGGAATACATCAGGTATAGAACAGAATATTGCATTAAAGATATAGTTTACCTTAGATTATATTATCAGTTGATCAGTGCTCTATTATTAACCCGATGTCACATGGTATTTCTTCCTCATCCTTTTGAAACAACGGATGTGTAGAAGAAAAGAAAAAAATTTCCTGAAGTCATGGGTTTCATTATAAAGGACAACATAGAAGAGCCAGAAGTTGAGATTAAAGTATTATGGTAGGATATTATATGCATAATTCAAATTCTTCAGTCCAATTTTAGGTAGGCTTTTCTAGCATTATGTTTGAACAGTATCTAATGTATAGATGTGTTGTTTAGTAGCTCAGTTGCATGTGTCTTTTTGTGACCCAATGTGACCCCAAAGGAGCACATCAGGCTCCTGTGTCTGTGGAATTTTCCAGGCAATACTGGAGTGGGTTGCCATTTCCTACTCCAGGGGATCTTACTGACCCAAGGATCGAACCCAGGTCTCTTGCATCTCCTGCATTAGCAGGCAGGTTCTTTATTACCGAGCTACCTGGGCAGACTCATTGTAGATAGATCATTACAGAAAAGGGGCTGGCATTCACTTGCAGGTGAGTATTATGGGTAGCTCATTACATCGGTTAATTTCAACGAGCCATCATTAGCTTTGCTCTTAAAAGTGAAACTATCAGAAACTTCACTTTCCCAAGACTATCCAACCAAGATATTCTAATCATAATCCTTTATTTCAAGAAATGGCAGGAATATGACAAGCCAGGCATCCATCACCACCCGGGTGGGTCTTTATGTGGATAAAACTTGCCTTTAAGCTGCAGCTAGCTCTTTAATCTATAATGGTTCAGAATTGTACATCTTTACTCTGTTTTTAGACTTTTCACTAGAAGAGATATCCACCCTGAGTGCCTTATTTTATTAACCTATTTGGCCAGATAGATCAAAGCTTTAGAAATAATAAGACCAGGGTTTCTATTCCTTTATATAATGACATGATTCTCCTACAGCTCTTGTGATTTCCTGCAGAGATTAGAATGCTTGTATTTCCCAGTTGGCATTGTGCAAGTTTAAAGCACAGTGTTACCCTATTATGAAATTTGAGAAATAAATTCTTAAAAATAAATAACAATGTATCTATAAATCTAATTTTCTATAAATACTGCAAACAAATAACATCACTGATTGTACTTTTTAAATAACATCTTAGTTTTCAGTAACTGCTTATCTTTATTACCGATTTTTTTTTTCCCTGCAATCATCCCAGAGTCTCACAATTGAGTCACATTTCAGGGCCTTTTACTTCATTATTTTTTCTCTCCTTTTTCTGTTTCTTTTATTAAGACAGCAGAGGTCTGTTTGGAGACACCCTGCCTGGCACTGCTGCAGGGATTTAAACTTTGGAAAGTTCAAAGAAAACAAGTATTATAAGGAGAAGCCTTGGATTTATATAGATTCTTTTGAAGAGCTCAATGTACAAGAAACCTCTCCCATAGTCAGGGTTAAGGTTACAAAGTATAAAACATGCAATCTCTATATTCTTGTCAGCCTCTCATTTTTCTGTACAATTCCAAAAACACCTTATTGAAAATGGTAGGTGCAATTATCAGCCACAGTTCCACCAGAAAGGAAACAGATTTCCACATACATTTTGTTTTTCAAGAGTCCATAACAAAAAAATATTTACAGAAATAAAGGTAGAGTTAAGGGAAATAATAACAAGGGGTATTGAGTTCCTCAGATATTGATATGCCTTTACTGGCCTTACACCAAAACAAAACAAAACAACACCAAAAAAAAAAAAACAAAAAACCTCGCAGGAGTAAATCATGCTACTGAAGCCCACTGAGAGAATCAGAGGCGTCAACCAAGCGATGCTATAAGGTGAGTGGACGCTGCCATAACCCAAGAACCCTCCCCACAGCAAGGAGGGTGGATGAGAGCTGTCCCTCCTCCTTCCCTCTCATCTCTCCTAAGGCCTCTTGTTTACCCCAGCTAACTGGAAGATAGCCCATACCTGCATGAGTGACGCAGTCACAGAGGTCGACCTCTTGGGCACAAAGAAAGGTAGAAAACAAATGTGGAAGAGTGCTAAAGTAAAAGACTCAACTGTGACTTTTGCCACTTAGGTTTTTATTGTTTTCCTTTTCTCAATTTAAGAATATTTAACAGAAGGCAAACATAATTTTAATGTTATTACATCACCATGAGATGATGTAAATTAAGTCATAAGGCCACCTTTAAAATATAAAATGTAAGATTAGCCAGCTCCAGAATGCTTCATACCAAGCAAGAGAGAACTGGTGACAGAGTACTGAATGAAGCAGTGAAATAATAAATATAAGATATTTATTACACAGTATATGATATGCATAGCTGTTGCTATATGAGCAGTTATACAACAAATGAAACATAGAAATTCAGGTATAAATGAAGAAACTATAGTCCTTTCATTTCACTTAATTGAATTTATAATTTTTTATGTTCAGTTATTTACTTATTTGAAATTGGAATTCATCTACACCATCCAAAGGAATGTTTGGAGTTTCTGAGAATGCTGCAGGTATGGAGTTGGTGAGAATGTTCATCCAAGTTTTTCTATAAGATTTTATGGAAAAATTCTGAATGAATGTTTTGGCCAATCCAATAATAAAACCATTTCAATACACTGTTTTCCCAAACCTTCAGACTCCTTCTGTACTGGTATTACCCCTCAACCTCATTGATCATAGGCCAGTGTTGAATCTAGACTTCAATTAACCAATGAAGCCAAGTGGTGAATCCAAAAACTCATGCTTCCATATTAAACTCCAAATACACAACTTAATAGATTTGACTTTCTCCAACCTTATCTTGTCTTTCTTTGTATAATTCTTCTAGAATCCATTTCTACTATTACTTCCTAAGATTACCTGATACAACAAGTTAGAAAGATCTATCAGATCTTTTAGTGTAGACATGTCTTCTTTGGAAGTCAAATTTAAAATTCTCATTCTGGATCAGGTTGGAGCTTAAATCTTGTTAAACTACCTGGACTCAGTCATGAGAAAGAAAAGTCGTTCTTAAAGAGAATAACATTCTTTCAAGTAAATTGATCATGATAAAATCATTTAAAGTCTTTATTGAAAGGAAGAATGGACTTGGGATTCAGGTATTAAGCTTCTACAATATCCTCTATGTCAAGGTCCTTTCTCCCCTCTCTACTTTGTGAGACTTGTTCTCCACATGGCGCAGTGGTAAAGAATCTACTTGCCATTGAAGGAAATGCAAGAGACATGAGTTTGATTCCCTGGGTTGGGAAGATACCCTGGAGTAGGAATTGGCAACCCCCTCCAGTATTCTTGCTTGGAGATTTCCATGGATAGAGGAGCCTGACAGGCTACAGTCCATAGGGTTGCAAAGAGTCAGACATATATTTGTTGGCAACTTGTAAGTCTGTCTCTAGTTTGTTAAAATTCATCCTCCATACTTCAGGCCTGCTGAAGGGATAGTCCAAAGTCTTTGTTCTTTTAAAATCAGACTCTGATATTGAAATTTTTGCTGAAATAATGTTTGCCATTTGAGTACACAAACAAAAATAAATGCTTGAATGAATTCTCTTACTTGTAAGCATAATTCTCCAAGAAACTTGTGGCATAAAAGGAATCTTTCTTCTTAAGAGTCAGAATTAATTATATCAGCTAACAGAATAAATTCAAAAAGTGACCAGACAAAAGGATTAACCTCCAGCTCAGTGGAACCTTTACTGTGTCCCTTGGAAAGTGATTTGAGTTTCTGCAAATGAAGGTCTCCAAATCAAGAAAAGCGTAAGAAAGCACAGATATTACAGGTGACTCATGTAAGTGATAGAATAATTCTATCTTCCTTTTAGATAGCATATTCTAGCTACTAAGTAAATAGTGTCTCATGACTACCCTGGCGTAGTTTGATTCCTATGCCATATCCTAGAAGACAGCACTCAAGTCTCAAAGTATAGACCTCTCTAGTTGCCATCTTAGCTGAACCTTCAGTGAGCTATTACACCATTCTATCAGGCCATTTGCTGCTTTGTTTTGGGGAACAAAGGGAGATCAGTGATTTCTGTGATCAAGAGCTCATTGTCTTACTGACTTTGAAATACAATCAGTGACTTAGACTTAGCATATCTGTTGAATAAAATATCTACAGATCAGGCATTTTGTGAATAATAATGATGCTTACTAATAGAAACATTTCAAACAAGGAAGAAAAAATTCTATAGAAGGAACATGCATTAATTTCTATAAGAATATACTATTTTCACTTCCAGTGTGGAAAAGTGGTTAATTTAATAAACCAGACACTAGGAACCTAGATGGTATCACCAAAGGTTTATATGAAATTGAGTACTTTGTGTTTATCTTAATATTGATGGGGTTGACAGATTTAACACATCAGAATGTAGAATACCCAGTCAAATTTGAATTGCAGACATGCACCACATATTTTTTTTTAGTATAAATATGTCCAATGTAATATCTGGAATATATTTATAGTAAGAAATGTTGTTTATTTAAAACTCAAATTTAAATCACCATCTTATATTTATCTGACAACTCTAACTGCTATACGATTGTATATTCTAAAGTTCCTATAAGAAAGATCAGCACTGGTGATAGGGTACTGGCTTCAGAGACCATTAACAACACCTACCAGTGTCAAAATGGACATATATTAGTGAGGCCCTTGGGATAAATACCAGAATTACATATGATAGAGAGTAGTTGTCATCTATGGGCAGGTCATCCTGTTTGAGACTGGTGACATAATTCATAGGACCTACTTAAAAAAAAAAAGAGTACTTAGGGCTTCTATTCAAAAATTCCTATGAATTTCAAAATAGTCTCAAAAGAACTTTAAACCAAGTGTAGATCCTTCTGAATGCAGGGCTGATGTGGCTATATGGGTATCACATATAATGAAGCTCGTGCTGTTCCTGCCTACATGCCTTTAAAGATTTTCTGTTAAGAGTGAATGTTCTTGGTCCATCATTAATGTTAGACAAAATAATATGTACATTTTATTCCCATTTCCATATGTCCATCCACTTAGTCCTTACTCAGAGCTTCTTTGGTCAGATCTCCCAGTATTTTTCTCTACTGTCTTCTAAGCAAGCTGGTCAGGCTGCTTGTCACTGCCTGACAGTCAATATACCCCCTAGTCATGGAGATGCCAAGGATCAAACCCGTGACCTCATATATGCAAAGCATGTGCTCTCCCACTGAACTACATCCCCAATCTGTCCTATCTCTTCCTTCATATTAATTTCATGAGTAAGTATACTACTCCCAGTTCTCTCCATGGAAGGACTTCTCTTTACCACTGCCCTTTAGTGCCAACCATGAAAGAAGCTATAAAATGGCAGCTGTTCTTTTCAGCTAATGCCCACTTATTACACTAACCTGCCGCTTAACCAACACCAAGGACTTTTTAGACTATGCCTGTTGGTCATAGGAAATCCTCAATGAGACCCAGAATTTGAGCTAAAGAAGAGGAACAGAGGCAAGTGACAGGGGAGTCCAACATGTACATTCATATATAATTTACTAGGACTTCAAAATATTTTTGAGCCTGGGCCCTTATGGACACTTACCTCATACAATAGGTTGCAGTTGGCTCTGCCAAACGTGAAGAACTGGTAGATGCGCAGCTTGAGTTTCAGTCACTTACTGTCTTTATGACCATCTAGCAGCATAATAGGAGGTTTATCGAAAAGAAGAGTTCTTGGCTATAAAAGTCATTACCTTGCTCTAGAACGCTAAGATTTCATACTGTGATTCTCCTTTCAGGCATTTCCAATGGCTCTGAATTGCATCTTGTCTGTTACACATGCTTCAAGCACCATCAAATACACTGGGCCATATGAACCAAGTGACAAATCTGCTTTCCCTACAGCCTTGATACACTACAGAGATTCTGATTCTCACTCAAATCAACTACTTTCAGAGTTATCCATTAAATGAGTCTTGGTTTCAGGCACAAATGGGGTATGCTCTGTCTCCAAACTCCAAAGAGCTTCACCAAGTATTGTGCCTTGTTCTGGGACACTGGAACTGAGAGGTGCAAAAAATTGCCATTTATCATAAAAAGCATATTCTAGCAGAGCACAACCCCTGGACTCCTAAAGATTTCATCATTTAAATGGCCATTAAATCTCTGCTAAGTTTATCTGCCAACTTCTGACGCACGTTCATCCTGATAACTTAGAAGATTTGACACTTCCCACTCCCTGCATTCAATTAACATGATGTGATCAATATGTTAGACTAATGAAAAATCCTGTGAAATGCCAAGATGATCAAACTCCCTGCAAACCAAGCTGTAATAGAGAATAAAGGAATTAACAACCTTGGGGCAAGACAATGAATGTGTACTACAGCTGATTCGAGGTAACCATTAATTGTCTTTGATTCTTCCTCCTGATGCGTACCAAGAAGTAGTTATTCACTAATTCACTACTAACATACCAGAGTTTGTTAGTAACAGGAGTTTTACTGCTACACTCCAGTAGAAGTTGCCATACCTCAAACAGCAGCTGCTATTGCAGCTAATGTTTGATTAGGTTTAGAAAAATCCTTCTGGCTTGTGCAGAGAACATACTGGCAATTGAACAGGAGAAATGGCGGGCAGTTATACTAGTAACTGACAAGTGTTTGTCAGTGTTACTAACCACTGTAAATCTCATGGGTTGTTATTGCTGCTAATTTGCTATGTTGATGAAGCAAAGAGAAATGTATTAGGCTCTTATGTAGCCCTTTATTACCCTAAACATATTACTCTACAGAATAGGGGGCCAAGAGGGCTCCAGATGGTGCTAGTGGTAAACAATCTGCCTGCCAATACAGGAGTCACAAGAGACATGGGTTCAATCCTTGGGTGGGGAAGGTCCCTTAGAGAAGAAGATGGCAGCCCACTCCAGTATTCTTGCTGGGTGAATCCCATGGACAGAGGAGCCTGGGGGTTACAGTAGATAGGGTTGCAAAGAGTTGGACAAGACTGAGCACACACACGCACAGGGTTTTAGAAGTTGCAAAAAGATAAATTTCAAGGAATTAAATTTCAGCCCCGGGTAAATAACAAAAGTTGTATTGGTGGCCCCTTTGGCCCAATTATAAAAATAAATAAGGCAAAATCTTTATCAAGTGTTCTTCTTGAGCTTCCACTCTAAATGGAGAATTGTGAATGTGTTTCTTGTTCCTTGGTACTAGTGTGAGCAAAAGCTATCAAACACATCATTGAAAGCCTTGGCATTTTTCTTTCTATATATTGATATGCTGTAAATGCCTGCATGTTCCCTGGTATAAGAAGACTCTTCCTCAAGGGGACCTGGCATCAACTTCAAACAATAGGCTATGGATTTTTTAACAGATTTAGTTTTAAGGACTATTGTTCTTTGGAAGGAAAGCTTTGACAAACCTAGACAGCATATTAAAAAGCAGAGACATCAAATTGCCAACAAAGGTCAGCATAGACAAAAGTATGATTTTTCTAGTAGTCACGTATGAATGTGTGAGTTGAACCATATAGAAGGCTGAGTGCCAAAGAACTGATGCTTTCAAATTGTGGTGCTGGAGAAGTCCCTTGAATTGCAAGATCAAACCAATCGATTCTAAAGGAAATAAACCTTGAATACATTGGAAGGACTGACGTTGAAGCTGAAGCTCCAATACTTTGGCCACCTGATGTGAAGAGTCAACTCATTGGAAAAGACCCTGATGCTGGGAAAGATTGAAGGCAAAGGAGAAGGAGGTGGGAGAGGATGAGATGTTGAGATAGCGTCATTGACTCAATGGTCATGAATTTCAGCAAACTCTAGGAGGCAGTATAGGACAGAGGACTCTGGTATTCTGCAGCCTGTGGGGTCACAAAAAGTCAGACACAGCATAGCGAATGAAAGACAACAATAAGATCTGGAGACCGGGGTAACA
Organism: Dama dama; assembly: GCF_033118175.1. NCBI lineage: Eukaryota > Metazoa > Chordata > Mammalia > Artiodactyla > Cervidae > Dama > Dama dama. The sequence goes on along the minus strand of NC_083710.1, from coordinate 61,788,076 downwards.
ACCACTATTTTCCAATGCCATAACTGCTCACCAGCTCTTGAGCTGTTTATACAAATCAAGATGCACCATAGTTGACTCTCTCTCTCTTCTAGGAAAACCATGCTCTATTTAGTCATCAGAGTCCAGAAGATCAAGTTATTCTGACAGACACTTGGGTCATGCTACCCAATATACATATTCATTTTGTGGCCACCCAGTCCCTGTCAGTTCACAATCTCATCTTACCATGGATTATTAAGTGGTACATTATACCCCTACTGACGACCACAACATGCAGGGAACAGCCACCATCAAGGCTCTCAGAGATGTGGGTATGTCCTTTTTCAACTGATTTCTTACTGCCTTAAATAGTGTTTTGTAGACACTTAAAGAGAATGTAATTGGAGGGTAGGTTATCTGGTCTTGCATAATATATGAATTCTAGCATTCCCATCTCCTCCTGTTTGAGACATTTTTCTCTAAATTGTGTCCATTTTCTTCACTTACTGGAAACATTCATTGGACCCAGTACAGATATCACATATGGCTACTAGCTCTGTCCAAGACTAAAGGAACAAACTTTTTATAGATTTGGGCTCAAGGAAATATCAGTAGTCTAGCATCTTTTTTCCAAAAATTTTATGGCAAACTAAACTTTCAATTTTCACTCAGAAAACTATCCAGAGAGATCTAGTTTAAAAGGTTGGACATGAAAATCTGTTTGAGTTTTGGGAATACATAGCAAGTGAGGTTATGTTGATGTGGTTCAGGAAATAATTCCAGCAGAGGCTCAGTCAGCTGTCTGTATGAGAAGGGGAAAGGAAAAAAATGGCAAAATAAGTTTCCAAGGAAGAAACTGACTAAATAAATCCTCATGTCAAATATCTAACCACGTGAACATGAGTTTAAGGCAATATTCCAAGCTATACAAAGACACAGATTGTTAATCAGAAAAGCTAATCAAAGCCATGTTATAACAGTGATGCAAAGCAGCAAAGGAACACAGGTTTTTATCATGAGTATCCAACTAACAATGGCTTATAAATTTAATCTAGAACAAAAATCAGAGATGTGGATATGTCCAGCTTCAATGGATTTCATACTGCCTTAAATAGTGTTTTATAAACATTTAAAGAGAACATAAATGGAGGATAGGTTATCTGATCTTACATAATATATTAATTATTACAAACAAAAATAACATTTTCCGGACACTACATGTTGCTGATAATGAAAAATCTAAAGCCAAGCTATTTCAGCAACTAAGTTGACAATTATAAGGCAAGTCTAACATATTTTTGCATATCTAAGAAAATTAGAAACTACCAAAATACTTCCTGATCTTTAATTGTACCTTTACATGCATTTCTCTAAAAGAAACTTAAGCAAAAATACTATCAAATTGTCATTTCTTTCCAAAATTATGATATATACATTTTTCTAAGAGTTATATTGCTATTTAGTTGGTATATGGATACATGCTAAGCTATTAAAGAAAAAAAAAGTCTCACTAATTTTCAGCTCTACTCTTTTCCACTGTCTATGAGGAAAAGTCTTTCACTGTTTCCACTGTAACCCCACCTATTTGCCATGAAGGGATGGGACCAGATGCCATGATCTTTGTTTTCTGACTGTTGAATTTTAAACCAGCTTTTTCACTCTCCTCTTTCACTTCTATCAAGAGGTTCTTCTTCGCTTTCTGCCATAAGGGTGGTGTCATCTGCATATCTGAGGTTTTTGATATTTCTCCTGGAAATCTTGATTCCAGCTTGTGCTTCATCCAGCCCAGCGTTTCACATGATGTACTCTGTGTGTATAAGTTAGATAAGCAGGGTGACAATACACAGCCTTGACGTATGAAACTCAACATTCAAAAAACTAAGATCATGGCATCCAGCCCCATGATTTCATGGCACATAGATGGGAAACAATGGAAACAGTGAGAGACTATTTTTTGGGCTCCCAAATCACTACAGATGGTGACTGCAACCATGAAATTAAAAGACGCTTGCTCCTTGGGGAAAAAAAACCTATGACCAACCTAGACAGCATACTAAAAAGCAGAGACATTACTTTGCCAACAAAGGTCCATCTAGTCAAAGCTATGGTTTTTCTAGTAGTCATGTAGGGATTTGAGAGTTGGAGTATAAAGAAAGCTGAGCACCAAAGAATTGATGCTTTTGAACTGTGGTGTTGGAGAAGACTCTTGAGAGTCCCTTGGACAGCAAGGAGATCTGACCAGTCCATCCTAAATAAAATCAGTCCTGAATATTCACTGGAAGGACTGATGCTGAAGTTGAAAATACAATACTTTGGCCATCTGATGCCAAAAACTGACTCATTTGAAAAGACCTTGATGCTGTGAAAGATCAAAGGCAGAAGAAGGGGACGACAGAGGATGAGATGGTTGGATGTCATCACAGACTCGGTGGACATGTGTTTGAGTAAGCTCTGGGAGTTGGTGATGGACAGGGAAGCCTGTCATGCTGCAGTCCATGGTGTTGCACAGACTGAGTGACTGAACTGAACTGAACTGAACTGATGAAGAAAAAAAAAAAAAAAAATATATATATATATATAATTAACTTAATCAGAGAAGGCAATGGCACCCCACTCCAGTACTCTTGCCTGGAAAATTCCATGGAAGGAGGAGCGTGGTGGGCTGCCATCTATGGGGTTGCACAGAGTCAGACACAACTGAAGCAACTTAGCAGCAATTAACTTAATTTTCAATTTTAATAAATGGCTAAATGTATACTACACTAACAAATACCAATAGTATTACTTAGTTTTTAGAAGATTTAAGGAAAATAGCAAGATAATATGGGAATTTTTTAATCACAAATTTTTTAAAGATATTAACAAATAATATTTGTAATTTGAGTTTTCAATATCTCTTTTATTTTGAGATATGTTTCAATGCATAATTAGTTTTAAAAATGGTTTTCATTTTCATCAACATTAAAAACCTAAAGCCTAGAAATTTAAATTTCTAATTAAAAACTATAAATATTTAAGTTAAATATTTGAGATGATCAATTCTTATGTCTTAATGTAGACAGCATATGTAACTGCTTTTTGGTCTTAGTGAGAGTGTTTTTGTAGGCTGGTATGTTTCTGAATATTTTATTATGGTTTTTTTTTCTGTTACTTACATATCAAGTGTGGCATTCTGAGCAAAGTTGAGAAGTAGGCTATATCAGGTAACTACCACATGCATATTGATTGGTAGACTTTAACAAATAATGTGGGCACTTGAGGAAAATATTTACATATTTCGTCACTTAACTTCATTGCACTTCATGCATTCTGGATAATTTTCATTGATCTATCTTTTTAATTAGTTATTCAGGTTTATCTAATTTTCTGTTGAAATGTTCCTCAGCATTATTTAAATTCCAAAGATGATATTTTCATTTCTATGAGTTCTCCTGGGATCTTTTACTGGTCTGTTCTTAAGTGTCTGATTCTTTGCTAATTTTTAAAAGTCTGTAAATATATTTTATCACTATATGTGAAGCATACACACACACACGTACTTAAAAATCTTACCCAATACTCTATTATATAAAGCCCTTCAGATCTGTTCCTTCTTGTCAGTTATGTCTTTTGCCTTATATCATTTTGAGATAGATTGTTCAATGAAAAATAGATTATACACTGATTGCTCATGTACCTGAGTTTTCAGGTAGAATTGACAGGGGTCTGGAAGAGGAAGGTGTCAGGAATAATTCTTATGATTCTAGCTTGACTCATTTATTACAAGAGACAGTGCCATTCACTATGACAAGGAAGAAGCAGGTATTAGGGTCACTGCAAAATAAGGATATCAAAATTTCAATTTTTGGATAAATTATGAAAAATTAAAAATTATTATTATTATTATACAGAGTATTTAATTTATTTTAATTGGCAGATGATTACAATATTGTGGTGGGTTTTGCCATATAGCAACATGAATCAGCCACAGTTATATATGTGCCCCCCGCAATCTTGAACCTCCCTCCCACCTCCCTCCCCTGCCTATCCCTCTGGATTGTCCCAGAGCACTGGCTTTGGGTGTCCTGCTTCACGCACTGAATTTGCACTGGTCATCTATTTTACATATGGTAATGTATATGTTTCAGTACCATTCTCTCAAATGATTCCACCCTTGCCTTCTCCCGTATAGTCCAAAAGTCTGATCTTTACATTTGTGTCTTCTTTGCTGCCCTGCATGTAGGATCATCCGTACCAGCTTTCTAAATTCTATATATATGCATTAATATACAGTATTAGTCTTTCTCTCTCTGACTTACTTCACATTGTATAATAGGTTCCAGGTTCATCCACCTCATTAGAAGTGACTCAAATGTGTTCCTTTTTGTAGTTGAGTAATATTCCATTGTGTATATGTACCACAACTTCCTATCCATTCATCTGCCGATGGACATCTTAAGCAATTCTGTGTACAGATTTGAGCTCACATGAATGTTTGTCTTGAGACTAGTTTTTTGGATACTGAATGAATTACCTTTATTTCAAATTCTTACAAGGAACCTGCACTAATTGAAGTGTTTTACATATGCTGTGGTCCTTGTGACTTAAAATAAACTAATATCTGTACCTGAAGTAGGGAATGAATATAAAATAGATTAGTCTTTGTGAGTGTGTGTTTCTAGCACGAGTATAATAGTCAGATATAAATTTTGATGTACGCTTTGGAGTTAGGTAAGACTAGTGTTCAATTTGACAAGTGTTTTAAAAGTCTGAAAATGCATTTTAAAGGTCAGGATGAGGGCTACTTATATAAGTAAAAATCTATGAAAAGCATTTAAAAATAAAACAGTAAAATAACTGAGAGTTATTGAGGGATAAAGTCTTTTATCTTTTCAACAGCTGGAAAATCTCACTGTACTTAAACTAGCTCGAATGGATTATGTTCTCTGCAACTGAACCCAAAAGGTCACAACCCTCAAAGTGGGAATTCATGTAATAAAATGCTTATGTTCAGGAACGTGGCTGTAACTGGAAATCTGTTGTCATTAAGCTATATACAAGAAGTATTTGAAGCCAGGGGACATAAGCAAGGGTACATGGTGCCTGAGAACAACCCTGCATTAGTCAGGGTTCTCCAGAAGATAAGAACCAATAGGCTATAAAGAATTGGATAAAAGGAAATATGGGCTTTCCTGGTGGCTCAGATGGTAAGGAATCTGCCTGCAATGCAGGACACCCAGGCTGATCCCTGGATCAGGAAGATCCCCTGGAGAAAGGAATGGAAGCCCACTCCAGTATCCTTGCCTGGCGAATCCCATGGACTGAAGAGCCTGGCTGGCTGCAGTCCATGGGGTCGCATGGACTGACCGACTAAAGGACATGCAAGAGGAGATCATGGAAACTTACGCATGTGATTGTGGAGGACAAATCCCACTATTTGTCCTCTACAAGATGGGGAATCGGACAAACTGGTGGTATGATTCAGTCCAAGTGCAAAGGGCTGAGAATTTGGGAAGGGGAAAGCTCTAGTGTAAATCCAAAGGACAAAGAAATCCAGAGATCCAAGAACCAGGAGCACAGAAGTCAGTGGTTAGGAGACCATGCCCTGCCCCAGCTCAAGAAGAAAGATAACTGGTCCTTCCTCTACCTTTACATTCTACTAGGGACCTCAAAGGATTGGTAAGGGTGGATCTATTTACTCAGTCTACTAATTCAAATGCTAGTCTCCCACACAGACACACCCAGAAATAATGTTTTACCAGTTATCTGGGGCACCCCTTAGCCTATATAAAAGCAATCATCATACCACTTGAATACAGAAATTATATAAGAAGTGGTATAAAAAATATAACAAGAATTCATTTTTATAAGCAGAGGAAAATAAAATGTTGCAAATGCTCATGGCAGCAACAGCGACTTAGAGAACAGGAAAATCAAACTGGATGAATGTCAACCGTGAACATTTTGTGTGCATGAGAGACTTGTTTCTGTGCAGAAGAACAGTGAGCAGCAGCACCACTTTTAAGCACAGGGAGATAAGTTATAAAGTGAACTTAAGTAAGCTGTTGATATTCCTCCCACCTTAAAGATTTCAATTTTATGCTAGGATACACTTTGAAAGAACCTGAGGAAAAAGGCAGATGTGAGAGCCGGAAAAACTCAGAAGTATGGTGCAATTCCAGGAAAGAACCATGGGAAAAAAAAGAAAAGATAGACAGGTCTTTTAACACAAGCTTAACTTTCTGTAAAGTTTACAAATTTGTATCTTTAAATTGTGAAGTAAATTCCACACAAATCATCTGCTTTGAGATTTCTTACTATATTGATTACTTATTTATGAAGTAAAAAAAAATAGAGAACTAGAACTTTCACATTACTTGGGTTAAAAGATAAACCATTTATTAAACAAATTTTGTACATGATGAATCCTCTTTTGAATACCTTCAGTTAGGAATTGTTCAGAATATACAACTCAGAGAATATGACATGATATTTGAGCCCGAGTTTGCCAAGTCACTCAGCCATAGAGGAGAGTGGCTAATGATTGCTTGCTTAAACATGCAGTAAAATTACTAAGGATATGAAACTCAAAGACAACAAATAAAAACATTTCCTGACATCAAAATAAATGACTAATGCACTTGAAAATAAATACATACTTATTTAATTTGCTCTAGATTTAGCTGTGTTGCACTCAGTAGCAAGTTTTCACAGGCAATGAAGTTGCAGTGCACGCAGATGGCCCAACTTCTTGGAGGCATAGACATGTGTGTTTCATGAGTGGAAACGGATCAGCACTTTCTTCTAATTACTTTCATGAGAATTTCTGAGTTTGTTATTTTCCATCTAGAAAAGTAATATGTATTCATATTTTTCTTAAACTTCTATGATTGCATTATTTGGATTATTATGAATCATAATTATTTTCCCAGGAGACAGTAAAATCACTTTAATATTATATAACCTAAATCTTTACTGTTATACTGCAAGGTAGCTATGAAAATTTTATTTTATATATACAGATATATTAGCCAATCAAACCAGAAAAATCAAATAAATTACTTAATATTTAACTCATAAGTTGTTAACCAAAAATTCAAAATCAAAGTTATGATTACAAAGTTATGCTGTGTTCTTCTACTAAACCTGTCATGAATATATTACTTACTATTTTTCTTGTTCTACATCCACCTTTTTCCCCTCAAGTCTTTTGTAAACAAAGGGCAACCACAAACATATTCCAATGCCCCCATTCTATCATTATTTCACTGTTTTCATATAGCAATGCCACTTCCACAGTCTATGCTCTATCTGAACTACAATAAATATTTTTCAGTTTGCATATTTTCAGGTGTCTCTGCTCATGTTTTGGGAGATAATGAATATCTTTCAAACGTTTTACACCTATTGGAAATTCTTCCCGATAAGAGACTAATATTTATACATTCTTCTGGGCTTTCAACATTATAATTAGCTCTTAAAAAATAATAATAACAATAAAATAACAACAATAACAATAATACGGCATTAATACTATGAAGAGTTACAATAATATGTAGTGAATATTTAATGTATTTTGGAACTGGGTTAGACCTTCTTACATAGCCCCTTTTATATAATTATATCATTAAGTCAATGTTATAACACACTTTATAGAGGTGGTAAAACTTAAGTTTGTCTGGATTAAGCGTTGTTAGGAGTCACAAAGCATGTAAGTGATGCAAATTTTTTCTTTTTTAATTTTAGAACTTAATTTTAATTAGTTTTAATTTAATTTTAAATTTTAATTTTAATTAGAGATTCTAATTTTAGAACAAAGTTCTAAGCACCATACTGCACAGATTTCCATATTTCTGAACACCTCATAATCACAAGTATTTTCTGAAATATTTTATTTGCTGCATATTCACTTGTATAGGGCAAATTAGGAAGTAATTGCTTATTTGTATTATTTTCAATTTTTTTTTTAAAAGATCATGTAATCTTCAATAACTATTTAAAAATCTGAAGTGAACTGAAGGAAGAAGTCCTTCAAGAGTAGAGATTTCTTTGTCTCATGGAGTGCATCAAAGTCACATCACCACACCACGAGCAATGTCATCAACACCAGACCCATCATAGCTATCATCACCACTGCTCCCATCATATTGTCAATCAAGTATATTCCCGATATAAAATAAAAAAATTTTTTAATGAAGTTCATGGTTACTTATTATCCACACTCTGACAATAAATCTTGAATTTCTAAATTGATGATTTACAGAGCTATGTTCTTAATAAAATTTGTTGCCTACTTGTTTTGTGAGGAAGCAGAAAGAAAATAATGTTTTAGGAAGGAAAAAAAGTATTATTTTCAAATTTCAAAAGGTAGTTTGACTTTTGTCTTCATTACCATTTGATTCTGAGAAATATCTTAGAAAATTATATTCATTTCCCTTTTGGAGCCTAGGAGAAGCAAGACATGAAGGAAAAATAATAGAAAAGACAGAAAAATTCTTTATTATAATGGCAAAACATAATGGGAAAGCATCATTTTTGGAGAGACAATTTCATTAAGATAATCCCACTTAAATGAGTGAATTGATATAGTTAACAATAGTTAACAATAATTTATTGCCTCAGAGTTAACCTGCACAAGTGTTATTCTCATAATTAAACATTGCATCTTTATTCTATACTTTTAATTCATTATTTCCTTGTGTAGTAAATGGATGTAAATAGGTAAACAGTAAAATCCAAAGATCTGTAACTGTATTGCCTCTCCATTTCTATCCTCCCATGCTCTTTCCAATGTCTCATCTTCTTTGCTGATAGGTTTCATGTACTGGTCCTGGAATAAACATTGATGCTTAGGTCACAGGTGGCCATGTGTGACAGGGTTCTGCTTTCTGCAGAACCTTTCTCTACTGACCGAGGAGTGGAGCTTTGGTGATAGCAGTGGACTGTAACAACATCTGATGGTGCTCTATTGACACAGAGTCCTGGCAACAGAGGACGTGGTGTAGCAAGGAGATGAAGACAGAGATCAGAATTATTTTTTAATTGTAGTTAATTTACAATGCTGTGTTAATTTCTGCTTTATAGCAAAGTGACTCACTTATACATCTATTTACATTATGTTTTAAATTATTTTCTATTATGGTTTATCACAGGATCGTGAATATAGCTCACTGTGCTATACAGTGGGACCTTGTTGTTTACCCATCCCATATATAAGTGTGCATCTACTAATCCCAAACTCCCAGTCCACCCCCCAGCCCCACCTCCCACTTGGCAACCACAAGTGGTGTTCTCTGAGTCAGAGGGATAGATTCACTTGTGTCACATTTTATAAGCTACACCATACTGCATTTGTCTTTCTGACTTACTTCATTTAGGATGATAATCCCCAGGTCCATGTATTACTGCACACGGCATTATTTCTTTTTTTTATGTCTAAATAGTAATCCATGTATATATGTAGCATATTTTCTTTATCCAGTCATCTGTCAAGGGACATTTAGTTTGTTTCCATGTCTTGGCTGTTTTGAATAGTGCTGCCATGAACATAGAGGTGCATGTTTCTTCTTTAGTTTTATCTGGATATATGCCCTCAAATATGGAACATTTCATGAGTTTTTGTCATCTTTGTGCAGGGACCATGCTAATCTTCTCTGTATCACTCTAATTTTAGCATATATGTGCTGTTGAAGTGAGCATGAGAATTGGAATTAAAGAAGTGCTTTACCACAGACTCCAAAATAACTAAGCTCACTGAGGTTAAATAAAAGACAAGTGGTTCACAATTAATAATTCATGTGAATATGAATATGGCTATAAATAACAGTGATGGCTGAGTCACTCTTGTTAATACTCTGTAACTAACTAAACAATTACAAGAATTTGGAACATGTTGTAAGCAAGGTGGAAATTACAGTAGATAATCGACACTCCTTAAACACTAGATCTCCCAGTTTCCCATTTTTCAGTGAAAAATAATAGCCTTCACTAGCATCAACAACTACAAAATTACAAAGTATCATGTTTCTCACTAGAAGCTTATTCATAGAAGCTTGTGAATCAGTCAGAGATACAAGGCAGACTCACAGATCTGAAACTCTTTACATTTGGGAATGCAAAATGACTATCTGCCACAAATGTCTATTGAAAAGAATTTGTATTGATACATGGTGCTTCCCAGGTGGTGCTAGTGGTAAACAACCCACCTGCCAATGCAGGAGACTTAAGAGACGCTGGTTTGATCCCTGGGTTGAGAAGACCCCCTGGAGAAGGGAATGGCACCCCACTCCAGTATACTTGCCTGGAGAATCCCATGGACAGAGGAGCCTGGTAGGCTGCAGTCCATGGGGTCACAAAGAGTCGGACATGACTGAAGCGACTTAGTATGTATGCATGGATACCTGATCTTTACCTAGAGATCTCTAGATCCTTAAATTGTCAGCAAAGTCAATGATTAGATTAAAACTTTATTTTAAAAAGTATCTCATCACTTATTTTAAACGTTTCTATGTCACACTATTTATAGGAAGTCATGTTGCTAAGATAATGCTTCATTTCAAAAAATACTGGAGCCCCATGGGCCTTTATATGACATGTTTAAGGAATGTATAATTTTCATCATCCCCACACTATAATGTGCAACATTATTTGCCTTTGAGAAGAATTAATGAAAACATAACTTGACATTATGATTATGGACATCTGTCTTTGTTTATATTCATCTCAGCTTAATGCAGAAAATGTCAAAGAAAGTATGTAGGGTGAATACTGTGTATCTTTCAGTTTTACTCTCATTGCTCAGCACAAAGACATGAAAAAGGCATTGTGCTTCTTGTGTGGTAGGAATTTAGCTAATGGATATATAAAACAAACAAAGCTGGAAGGAAAAGTTTTATTGCTCCATTCTGGACCATATGGATTTTTGTGGCTTTTGTTTTTACTATAATGGATGTTGTTGTTGTTGTTGTTGTTTAAAGGATGCTTAATTTGAAAGGTCTGGAACCTCACCAAAATTTGGATTCCTACCAACACAAAACTTTTTCTTAAAACTTACTAAAACTTTCCTTGTTCTCTTGCCAAGGAAAAGAAGTCACACATGTTTGGATATCTCTATAGAAATCCAAAGGACTGACAATAAGGAGAAAAATATTTTCTGCTTAAGTTGTTGCATTTTTTACCCCCTTCGCTGCTGCTGCTGCTGCTAAGTCGCTTTAGTCATGTCCAACTCTGTGCGACTCCATATACGGCAGCCCAACAGGCTCCTCTGTCCCTGGGATTCTCCAGGCAAGAACACTAGAGTGGGTTGCCATTTCCTTGTCCAATGCATGCAAATGAAGTCGCTCAGTCGTGTCTCAGCGACCTCATGGACTGCAGCCTACAAGGCTCCTCCATCCATGGGATTTTCCAGGCAAGAGTACTGGAGTGGGGTGCCAATTGCCTTCTCCGTTTTTCCTCTTTACAATAGGAAAAAAAAGAAAATATTTGATGATAAACATGACTACATAATATTAACTATTTTTACTAATATTTAATAGCTAATACTGTTTTAATCAAGGCTACTAATGATATTAATATCCCAGGATTCATATTTTGTTTTAATCAGATTTAACTGCCTAATAGTTGTTTTCATGATATATGGACTTATAGAATCAAATTGCCTTTTTACTGGCTCCTTTTATTCCAGGTAAATCTAAAATGCAGAATGTTATTTATACTAGTTTATATTAGTGACAGGACTTCCCAGGTGTCACTAGTGGTAAAGAACCACCTGACCATGCAGGACGCAAAAGAGACTCAGGTTCCATCTATGGGATGGGAAGATCCCCTGGGGGAGGGCATGGCAACCCACTCCACTATTCTTGCCTGGAGAATCCGTTGGAAAGAGGAGCCTGGTGGTCTACGGCCCATAGGGTTGCAAAGTGTCAGACACTATTGAAATGACTAGTATGCATGCATGCACATTATTAGAGACATTTCAATCTAGAATATGCAATCAAAGTGTATTTATATGAACCAGCAATTCTTTCTCTTTTACAGATATTAATGATATAAATTTTCTGTTTAACCAATAATTGTGACAAGAATATGATGGAGGCAAATTTTTGGACTCCTATATTAAAATTTAAATAAACTCTTTAAGGTGGCTGCATTTCATGTAATATTTCTTCTTAATATATACAATATTTATAATTAGAAAAAGCTTATTAAGATAATAATCAATATTATTATATACCTGTGCAAAATAAGGTATTAGCTTCCTTGCATCGTATCTAAGCATGCACCTTTCTTCTATTTACCCTACCAATATTTTATTTGCCACAGAATTTAGTTGCTTCATGTTTATGTTTCTATCTATGGACATATGGTTAATGGCTGAGAAATGTTAATCAACCCTAAAAGCAGAAAGGAAGCATTAGCCTCACCTAGCAGCCTCGCCGTTGAATTATTAGGTCCAGGGTTTATCCCTAGAATTTGAATCAGTCAACATTTTAACAAAATTTCCCTGGTGTACTTCTGAAGATTCTGACTCCGTAAATCTTTAGTGAGACTAGAGACATTTTGCTTCTGAACATATTTCAAATGATATCAGTGCCGCTGGCCCTCCAACAACCCTTTGTAGCATGATGTCTGGAATCATGGTTAGCAAGCTCTGGGAGCAGGAGTTGGTGATGGACAGGGAGGCCTTGCGTGCTGAAGTCCATGGGGTCACAGAGTCAGGCACGACTGAGCAACAGAACTGAACCGAACTTCATTCATTGTATATATATTTATTCCTACAGTTAACACTAACTCCTTTTTTAAAAATAAATATCTATCATTTATTCAGTGCTTCACTTTCTGACAGGACTTAGCATTCTCTTTATAGTCAAACACAGCAAATAATAGATGTCTCTTTTTCTTTGTATGTCCTAATATTTTATTTTTGTTTAGAAAGCAGAAAATATTTCATCGTGATATACATAGTTACATGCTATTATTTTTGGTCTCAAATAGAACCAAAAACAAAAAAAAGTAACAAAATCATATGTTATATATAAAACATATATGTATAGATAAATATTTCAAACAAGCTCAGTTTGTGATATGCAATATAACAGATATATATATATATATATATATATTTACTTTGGGAAATATAATTTGGTTACTTCTCCATTTATCAAATCTCAGACGCTATCAATCGCACATGCTAGATGATTTACATTCAGTTCAATTCAGTCACTCAGTTGTGTCCAACTCTTTGCGACCCCATGGACTGCAGCATGCCAGGATTCCCTATCCATCACCAACACCTGGAGCTTGCTCAAATTCATGTCCATTGAGTCTGTGATGCCATCCAACTATCTCATCCTTGTTGTCCCCTTCACTTCCTGCCTTCAATCTTTCCCAGCATCAGGGGTTTTTTCCAATGAGTCTATTCTTTGCATTAGGTGGCCAAAGTATTGGAGCTTCAGCTTCAGCATCAGTCTTTCCAATGAATATTTCGACTGATTTCCTTTAGGATGGACTAGATGGATCTCCTTGCAGTCCAAGGGACTCTCAAGAGTCTTCTCCAACACCACAGTTCAAAAATATCAATTTTTCAGCACTCAGCTTTCTTTAGAGTACAAATCTCACATCCATACATGACTACTCGAAAAATGTAGCTTTGACTAGACTGATCTTTGTCAGTAAAGTAATATCTCTGCTTTTCAATATGCTGTCTAGGTTTGTCATAGCTTTCCTTTCAAGGAGCAAGCATCTTTTATTTCATGGCTGCAGTCACCATCTACAATGATTTTGGAGCCCAGGGAAATAAAGTCTCTCACTGTTTCCATTGTTTTCCTATCTAGTTGTCATGTAGTGATCGGCCCGGATGCCATGATCTTAGTTTTCTGAATATTGAGTTTTAAGCTAACTTTTTCATCCTCTCTTTCACTTTCATCAAGAGGCTCTTTAGTTCTTCTTCATTTCTGCCATAAGAGTGGTGTCATCTGTGTATCCGAGGTTATTGATATTTCTGGCAATAACTTGATTGTGCTTCATCCAGCCTGGCAGTTTGCCTGATGTACCCTGCATATAAGTTAAATAAGCAGGGTAACAATATATAACCTTGAGGGACTCCTTTCCCAGTTTGGAACCAGTCTATTGTTTCATATTCAGTTCTAACTGTTGCTTCTTTATCTGCATACAGATATCTTAGGAGGTAGGTCAGGTGGTCTGGTATTCCCATCTCTTGAAGAATTTTTCACAGTTTGTTGGAATCCACACAATTAAAGACTTTGGAGTAATCAATAAAGCAGAAGTAGATGTTTTTCTGGAATTCTCTTGCTTTCTCAATGTTCCAACAGATGTTGGCAACTTGAAAATCTGGTTCCTTTGTCTTTTCTAAATCCAGGTTGAATATCTGTTAGTTCATGGTTTATACTGTTGAAGCCTAGCTTGGAGAATTTTGAGCATTATTCTGCTAGCATGTGAGATGAGTGCAATTGTGTGGTAGTTTGAACATTCTTTGGCATTGCTCTTCTTTGGGATTAGAATGAAAACTGATTGTTTCCTGTCCTGTGACCACTGCTGAGTTTGCCAAATTTGCTGGTATAGTGAGTGTAGCACTTTTACAACATCATCATTTAGGACTTGAAATAGCTCAGCTGGAATTCCATCACCTCCACTAGCTTTGTTTGTAGTGATGCTTCCTAAGGTCCTCTGGACTTCGCATTCCAGGATGTCTGACTCTAGTGAGTGATTACACCAATGTGGCTATCTAGGTCATGAAGATCTTTTTGTATAGTTCTTCTGTGTATTTTGCCATCTCTTCTTAGTATCTCCTGCTTTGGTTAGGTCCATACCATTTCTGTCCTTTATTGTGATCTTTGCATGAAATGTTCCCTTGCTATCTCTAAGTTTCTTGAAGAGATCTCTAGTCTTTCCCATTCCTTTGTTTTCCTCTATTTCTTTGCATTGATCACTGAGGAAGGCTTTCTTATGTCTCCTTGTTTTTCTTTGGAATGCTACATTCAAATGGGTATATATATATTTTTTTCTCCTTTACCTTCTCTTCTTTCCTCAGTTATTTGTAAGGCCTCCTTAGACAACCATTTTGCCTTTTTGCATTTCTTTTTCTTGGAGTTGGTTTTGATCACTGCCTCCTATACAAAGTCATGAACCTCCATCAATAGTTCTTCAGGCACTCTGTCTATCAGATCTAATCCCTTGAATCTATTTGTCACTTCCACTGTATAATCATAAGGGATTTTATTTAGGTCATACCTGAATGGTCTAGTGGTTTTCCCTACTTTCTTCAATTTAAGTCTGAATTTGGCAATAAGGAGTTCATGATCTGAGCCACAGTCAGCTCTCCATCTTGTTTTGCTGACTGTATAGAGCTTCTCCATCTTTGGCTGCAAAGAATAAAATCAATCTGATTTTGGTATTGACCATCTGGTGATGTCCATGTGTAGAGTTTTCTCTTGTGTTCTTGAATGAGCGTGTTTTCTGTGACCAGTGTGTTTTCTTGGTAAAACTTTGTTAGCCTTTGTACTGCTTCATTTTGTGCTCCAAGACCAAATTTTCCTGTTACTCCTGGTATCTCTTGCCTTCTAACTTTTGCATTCCAGTCCTGTATGATGAAAAGGACTTCTTTTATGGGTGTTTGGTCTAGAAAGTCTTATAGGTCTTCATAGAACCATTCAACTTCAGCTTCTTCAACATTCCTGGTTAGGGCATAGACTTGAATTACTGTGATATTGAATGATTTCCCTTGGAAACGAACAGAGATCATTCTGTCCTTTTTGAGATTGCACCTAAGTACTTCATTTCGGACTCTTGTTGACTATTAGAGCTACTCCATTTCTTGTAAGGAATTCTTGCCTACAGTAGTAGATATAATGGTCATTTGAATTAAATTCACCCATTTCAATCCATTTTAGTTCACTGATTTCTAAAATGTATATGTTCACTCTTGTTATCTCCTGTTCGACCACTTCTAATTTTCCTTGATTCATGGACCTAACATCCCAGATTCCTATGAAATATTGCTCTTTACAGAATTGGACTCTATTTCCATCACTAGTCACATTCACAACTGGGTGTTTTCTCTTCATTCTTTCTAGAATTATTTCTCCATTAATCTCCAGTAATTTATTGGGCACCTACGAACCTGGGGAGTTCATCTTTCAGTGTCATATCTTTGCCTTTTCATACTGTTCTTGGGGTTCTCAGGCAAGAATACTCAAGTGGTTTTCCATTCCTTTCTCCAGTGAACCAAGTTTTGTCAGAACTCTCCACCATGACCTGTCTGTCTTGGGTGGCCCTGTAGGACATGGCTCATAGTTTCATTGAATTAGAAAAGGCTGTGGTTCATGTGATCAGTTTTATTAGTTTTCTGTGACTATGGTTTTCATTCTGTCTGAAGAATAAGGATAAGAGGGTTATGGAAGCTTCCTGATGGGAGAGACTGACTGTGGGGAAACTTGGTCTTGTTCTGATGGGTGGGGCCATGCTCAGTAAATCTTTAATCCAATTTTCTTTTGATGGGTGGGGTTGTGTTCCCTCCCTGTCCTTTAACCTGAGGCCAAACTATGATGGAGGTAATGAAGATAATTACCTACTTCAAAAGGTCCCATGCGCCAACTGCCTCACTCAGTGCCCCTGACCCTGCAGCAGGCCACCACCAATCCATGCCTCTGCTGATGAGTTACATTAGTGAACTTTGTAATCTTAATGATAATTCAATTTTCTCAATTTAAAATGAGAACAATAAATTTTATTTTTTGTAGTGTGGTGTTGGAGAAGACTCTTCAGAGTCCCTTGGACAGCAAGGAGATCCTACCAGTCCATCTTAAAGGAAATCAGTCCTGAATATTCATTGGAAGGACTGATGCTAAAGCTGAAACTTCTATACTTTGGCCACTTGATGCAAAGAACTGACTCATTGGAAAAGACCCCAATTTGGGAAAAGATTGAAGGCGGAAGGAGAAGGTGATGACAGAGGATGAGATGGTTGGGTGGCATCACCAACTCAATGGACATGAGTTTGAGTAAATTCCGGGAGTTGGTGATGGACAGGGAAGCCTGGCATGCTGCAGTCTATGGGATCACAAAGAGTTGGACAGGACTGAGAGACTGAACTGAACTGATTATATATTATTAAGGTAATAAAAAAATCCATACTTAAAAGGAGTGCTTGACAGATTAATAATACTTGGAGGGTCTAAAGAATATTAAGACATTGCAAAGTATAGACTCTCCTTAATATTTTTCAGAAGAATGGGATTTTTGGTATGTTTTATTTAATTTTTAAATTTTTAATGGAATATAGTTGATTTATAGTATATTGTGTTAGTTTCTGCTATACAGCAAAGTGAATCTGTTATGCATATACATATATTCACAGATTTTAAAGATTTTTTTCCCCTTATAGGTTATTACAGAGCATTGAGTAGAGTTTACTGTGCTATACATTGTGTGTGTATGTGTGTGCATGTGCGCGCACGTGTGTGTGTGTGTGTGCGCTCAGTCATGTCCAATTCTTTGCAAACACATAGACTATAGTGCACCAGGCTCCTCTGTCCATGGGATTCTCCAGGAAAGAATACTGGACTGGGTAGCTATTCCCTTTTCCAGGGGTCCTCCAGACCCAAGAAATGAACCCGTCTCCTTCATCACAGGCGGATTCCTTACCATCTGAGCCATAGGGAAGCACATGCTATACAGTTGTAGGTCCTTTTTACCTATCTATTTTTATACATGAAAGTGAAAGTGAAGGCGCTCAGTCGTGTCCGACTCTTTGTGATCCCGGGGACTGTAGCCCACCAGGCTCCTCCATCCATGGCATTTTCTAGGCAAGAGTACTGGCATGGGGTGCCATTTCCTTCTCCAGGGGATCTTCCCAACCTAGGGATCGAACCTGGGTCTCCGGCATTGTAGGCAGATACTCTACAGTCTGAGCCACCAGGGAACGCCTATGTCAATCCCAATCACCTAATTTGTCTCTTTCCCTTTTCCCCCCTCGGTAACCATTAGTTTGTTCTCTACATCTTTTACTCTATTCTTGTTTTATATTTTCACTTGTACCTTTTTTTCTCCCCTAGATTCCACATACTATCAATATCATATGGTTTTGTCTTTCTCTGTCAGACTTTACTCAATATGATCATCTCTAAGTTCATCCATGTCACTGCAAAAGGCATTGTTTCATTCTTTTTTATGGCTCAGCAATAATCCATTGTATATATGCACCACATCTTCTTTATCCATTCCTCTGTCAATGGACATTTAGGCTTCTTCCACATTTTGGCTATTGTAGACAGTGCTATAATGAACACTGGGGTGCAAATATCCTTTTGGATTATTGAATTTTTCATATATATGCCCAGGAGTGGGATTGTTGGATTATATGGTAGTTCTATATTTATTTTTTAAGAAACTTTTATACTGTTCTGCATAAGAGTTGCACCAATTTATATACCCACCTCCAGTGTAGGAAGGTTCCATTTTCTCCACACACTCTGCAGAATTTATTGTGTGTAGATTTTTTGATGATGGGCATTTTACCTCGCAGTAGCTGTTTGATTTACATTTCTCTGGTATTTACTGATGCTGAGCATCTTTTCATGTGCTTTTTAGCCATCTGTATATTTTATGTGGAGAAATGTCTATTTAGATCTCCTATCCATTAAAAAAAAAACCTTTTACCATTGATCTGCATGAGTTGTTTTGGAGATTAATTTCTTGTCAGTCTCTTCATCTGCAAATATTGTCTCCCATTCTGTGGGTTGTCTTTTAATTTTATGATTTCTTTTGCTGTGCAGAAACTTTTAAGTTTAATGAGGTCCCATTTGTTTATCTTTGTTTTTATTTTCATTACTCAAGGGGGTGGACCAAAAACATATTGCTGTGATTAATGCCAATGAGTTCTACCTATGTTTTCCTCTAAGAGTTTTATACTGTACATCATTACATTTAGGGATTTGATCCATTTAGAGTTTATTTTTGTATATGGTGTTAGAGTGCTCTAGTTTAATTTTTTTACGTGCAGCAGTTCAGTTCTCCCAGCAGCATTTATTTAAAAGACTCTCTTTTCTTCATTGTATTTTCTTGACTCCTCTGTTGTAGATTAGTTGATCATAGATGCATGAATTTATTTCTGGGCTTTCTATCCTGATTCATTGATCTATATTTCTGTTTTTCTGCCAATACCATACTGTTTTGATCACTGTAATCTTATAGAAGTGAAGTCAGGAAGTCTGATTCCTCAGTTTCATTTTTCTTTCTCAGGATTGCTTGGCTATTTGGAGCCTTTTGTGTTTCCATATAAATTTAAAATTTTTTTTGTTCTAGCTCTGTGAAAAATGCTATTGGTATTTTGATAGCAATAATATTAATAGGAGCAAATACACTATAATAAGACCAGTATGAGTAGGGAATAGCAAAAAGGAAATATGTAATGTGTCTTGATCTTATTTTTTGGTAATTTTTTTTCTTTTTAACTCATGAAATTACACTGGTAATGTGGCCAGAGTATCAAGAGTGACAAGCGGCAGATTAAATGTGTGTTAGTCCTTTTACTGACAATATGAGTTTATCTGAAAGCTGTATTAATAATCAGCTATTTTTTATTCATGGCAGTGGTAACTGAGATGGAATTTAATGTATGCTGACTCTATTAAGTAGATTAGTTTCACTTAATATTAACACATATTAACCACTTTTCAAACTCACATCCTAGTTTTCTACTTTGGGATCATTTTTAATACCTAAAAAAGTAATACTGTAAATATTATTATGTGTAATTAAATTTTCAGTTTTAGCCTGAAATCATTTTCATCCTTTATATAAATATCCAGCACCATCTATTAAATTATTGCCTCTCAGCTCTAAATCTGCTATTTTATAGTCATCTTTGTGATGCAGAAACTAAAATTCTGCAAAATGTTTTTCTCTTTTGCCAGCTACCACCTAACAAGGCATTGACAACAGTAAGCACTTGAAAGAATCTGCAAGGTTGGAGAAGGAAGGAAGGGCTTTTACTTTTTACTTTTACTTTTTCATATGCTTACTGTTATTTTATATTACATTTTAGTTGCTTACTGTTACCTCTGCTCCAATTTTTACTGCTGCATAACAAACAACCTTTAAAATGTAACATACTGTAGGTATAGAATTACCATTTTTAAAAATATAATAGACTAGTAGTTCAAGCACTCAGTATGGGCTTGACTTGGGGTGTCTTATGCCATTGAAGTTAGCTATTGGCTAAAATTGAAATCATGCAATCATCACGTGGCATAATTGGTCCTTCATACAGGATGATTCATTTCATTGCTAGCAATTGATGCTGGCTGTCAGCTGGTAGCTCAGTTAGGCTACTTACTATTAATACAATACATACAAATGGGTTCTATACCACGGTAGTGTCAGGACTGATATAGTAGTGATTGCCCCACAAGTGTTCCATGAGAAACAAAGGAAGATTTTCAGACAAAGACTCAAATTACACACATTACTTGTGATGCATTTTCTTGGCTAGCAGTATGATAGTGATTCAAAGGAAGGTAACATAACCCTCACCTCTCTGTTGGAGAACCATCTGAAAAATCTGGAACCAGGGCCATGGAGCCCCTTCTCAAAGCACAGATACAACTCTTGATAGATCTGAGCTTCAGTTCTTTAAGGCTTCCCTTTCAAACTTCAAACTTTTAAGAATCCCAACTTCTTCCCTTTGTTCTCTGTTTTCTAAGGAACACTTTAGTATTTTTAATTTGCTTTTACAGTTACCTAAATAAAACCTTGTATCAAATTAAGAATTGTTAATACTAAATTTTCTAAGTTAAAGTAACTGCTGTGGTTTTTGCCTGCACTTTGACACACAAATTCACACAGAAAATAAATATTTTGAGACAAATGAAAACTGACCAGACCAATAGTTAGAAGATTAAAAAAAAAAAAAATAATGAAATATTTCAAACTATTTTTGAAGCATATAATCATATCTGGATATATTGACACTTCAAAGGAAAATAATTTATATGAATTATAGCATTTTATCAAGGACTAACTACTTACTTGCTTTTGCTATACTCAGTACCTTTATCCTCAAAGGAATTCTATATTAAAGTTTGATGTAGAATACTAGGAGGTAAAATATAGAAGTTTTAAGATGTTCCATAGCAATCCATTTACTTAATTAACTGAAAGGTTTTTTTTTTTTTGGTCGGTTTTCTTTTTTTTTTTTTTCATTTATTTTTATTAGTTGGAGGCTAATTACTTTACATTATTGTAGTGGGTTTTGTCATACATTGACATGAATCAGCCATGGATTTACATGTATTCCCTATCCCGATCCCCCCTCCCACCTCCCTCTCTACCCAATCCCTCTGAGTCTTTTTTTTTCATAAAAATTTATCCAAATGACTACATTCACTGTGATCACATAAAATTTTTATTATATTGTTGAAAAAAGAATATTTGCTATATTTATGATACATATCTGTGCATAGGTAAGTATAAATAATTTATATACTCAAATATAGTGATAACTATTTCAATAAAATATGTACACTAGTGCATACATAAGTCTATTATTTTCATTATAGCAGGCATGAAATCACTAGGATGAAATCACTTCATCACTATTGGTACATTTTTTTCTTATTTTGGCACTTTCATGATTTTAAATCCTTTTTCCCTCCAGAATTTAAAATTCTTGGTAAGCATTTGTCCTTGAGTAGATAGATCTTTAGTCTTAACCTCATAATCTAAATTATCAATCTAAATCTCAGTTCCTTCATTAGTAGCAGAGAAATATCATTTTCCTTATTTAATATTAAAGATATCTGGTAGGTTTCTTTGCTTTTCTATATCCTAAGGAGATAACGGGTTTAAATATGATGAGACAGAAGGAGTAAAAATATTAACAGAGCTACCAACTGAGAGCAAGCTGTAAGAAAGAGCCAAAATACTTGGGTTAGAATCCTGGTTTTTCTCCTTACTAACTCTGTAACACACACTGAGTGAGTTACTTCACCACTTTGTACTTTGTTTTTTTTTCAACTTCAAAATGTTCACTAACTCATATAGTCATTAAGAAGATTAAGTGTGTTAATATACTCAAAGTACTTAGAAATATTTGGCACATGGTAAGAGCTATAAAAGTGTTAGCTGTTATTGTGTCAACTACAAAGAAAGATTTACTTCTGAGGAATAGCACACCTTACTTAAATTGTTTATGATGCAATCACTAAAGTTACTTAAGGCTGTAATACATTTTCTCAAAGAAATTCTAAATGGGTTTTAAGAACAAGGGAAAAGGTACCTTGAAAAATCTTCATTTTGAAACATTTCTAAGAGTTAAGCACAATTCACATATCTGACCCACATAAACGTACACCACAAAAAAAGATGTATTTTTTTTATTATTATTCATCAAGCATATTAAAAATAAATATTTACCTTAAACACATGTTGCTAATAAAGTTAGTATTAGTTATAAACTGGACATAATGTAACCTGTGGAAAAGTTTAACTAAATCAATAACAGCTAAATATTACACATAGAAATGTTTTGAAAAGTATTATGCTACTTAACTAAAAATATTGAGAAATACATCTATAAATAAAAAATGTATTACTTTCTCAGAGATGAATCATTCGGTAACACCAACCCATCAAAGTAGCCAATAGCTTATTAATAAGAAAAAAGCATGAAAAATACTTTCTCACTTAGAGAGAAAATAGAAATTACATTATTGCAAATCCATCCTAGGATTATGTTGCTGTTTTTCATAAGGTGGAAAATAGCATAGTTTGAATAATCAAAAAATAAATCAATTGAGCAAAAATTACAATACTTATATTGAAATGTGAATTTTCACAATTTATTCAAATTAACAGTCCCTCTTTTGATATTGTGTGATTCTAAAATCATTAGAATTCTAGTTGATAAGCTAAACAGGCTAATTCTGGCCCTCAAAACAATAAATCAGATAGTCATATGACTTCCATAAACATGAAAGATAGTCATTCCTGAAGCAAATTTTGCTTTATATGAAAAAAAGCAAAAGAAAGTTCAACAACAAATGCTAATGCATAAGGCAAAATACTTTCAAATTTATGAAACTTTCAAATTGTGGTGCTGGAGAAGATCTTGAGGGTCCTTTGGATAGCAAGGAGATCAAACCTGCCAATCATAACAGAAATCAACTCTGAATATTCATTGGAAGGACTGATGCTGACGCTGAAACCACAATACTTTGCCCACCTGATGCAAAGAGCCACTTATTGGAAAAGACTCTGATGCTGGGAAGGATTGAAGGCAAAGGAGAAGAGGGTGGCAGAGGACAAGATAGTTAGATAAAATCACTGACTCAATGGACATGAATTCAAGCAAACTCTGGAAGACAGTGCAGGGCAGGGAAGCCTGGAGTGCTGCGGTCCACGGGGTTGCCAAGAGTTGGACACGACTTAGCGATTGAACAATAACAACAATGAGATAAAGTCAAGTATAAGTTAAATACATGATAAAAATATTTTATAAAATGAAAAAGTATATCTATTTTGCTTAATTTGAACACAATTCATAAATTTCAGTTGGTTAAAAACAACTTTTAAAAAAGAGTTAGCTAGTCCCAGTGTTTTATTTAATACATGAGTGAATTTTTAAAAATTAGAGACCAATTTTACATAAAGCATC
This sequence comes from Dama dama, assembly GCF_033118175.1. Taxonomy (NCBI): domain Eukaryota; kingdom Metazoa; phylum Chordata; class Mammalia; order Artiodactyla; family Cervidae; genus Dama; species Dama dama. The sequence continues at coordinate 61,764,447 of NC_083710.1, read as the reverse complement.
TTCCTATGTTTGCATTACTTTGGCAGTACAAAACATGAAACTACTTCAGTTATATAAGATAGAACTTATTAAAAGCCTTAATATTTACATATCTTCTGGTAATGTATGATTTTACATATAATCCCAGAGAGGTCAAATTTCTTTCACAGAGTTACAAAGAAGGAAAATATATGCCTAAATATTTGTATCAGGGTTTCCCCAATGGCTCAGCAGGTAAAGAATCCATCTGCAGTGCAGGAGAACTGGGTTTGATCCCTACGTTGGGAAGACCCCCTGGAGAAGGAAAAGGCAACCCACTCCAGAATTCATGCCTGAAAAATTCCATGAACAGAAGAGCCTAGTGGGCTACAGTCCATGGGGTCACAAAGAGTCGAACACAACTGAATGATTAAGCACCCCTAGCACCAGTTGTATCTTAAGTCTAACTTCCCATTCAGTTCTATTTCTTAGTGCCTCAAGTAGCCAGAACAGCAGTAAAAAAAGATAGATGTCACATAAATATATACATATATATATTAAATATTTACATGTATCAAAGTTTGTGATAAATCATAGTAGAATTCCATTGTAATGAATATTTTCATAAGGTCCATTTTGAAGCTACGCATTTGTAACAATTTTGTGAAGTTTCACTGTAAAATTTCAAAAATGTAAAAGTAAAATAAACTATAAATTAGAATGATTCATAATTTGAACTATTCAATAGAAAAATAATGATTTAAAAGTTTGAGTTAATCTTAATTGTGGCTGAAATAGCACTGAATTTCAAATATGCTTAATAAAATTTCATAGCTTTTCACTGTGATTGGTAGAGAGTTTATTCATTTAAAATGTCATCTTTTATCATTTATCTCTTGTTTTATTAAGCATGATCATGTTTAAATATTCATGCATAAATATATGCAAAATACCATGAAATACTTTGCAAGAGAAAGTTATGTAACCATAGCCATTGTTTAGTTTGTAATAGTTAATTTTTTAGTCATTTATTTATTCAATGAACAAAATCTTTACTAATGCTTATGTGTACATGCTATATTTAGCAATGGATATAAAAAAGATTATTGATTCCAATTCCAGCTGATTATAGAAAAAACTACCAGCAATCTCCAAATAAGGCCCAGAATTTCTGCCATATAGTTAAGAAATAATTTTGTTACCTCTTTAGCTAACATAAAGCAAAAAGCATTTGTGACGGAATTCACAATGGACCCAAATATCTTCCCCATAAGAGTAGTAAAACACTTAGTGGACCTCTTCTCTTTCAGAACACCAGACATGAATTATCTATGGAGACCGCTTTGTGGGAGCCAGTAGACTTTCTTGTCATATACCAAATGATGAAATGTCAGCACTACTTCTGTGCTGTAATATCAAAGTGACGTATAATCTCACCTATGGACAGATGACTAGAAACAACATTAATAATATTTTAATAAAACCAATAGAATACTTTGTTTCTCTTTAGTTTCTAGCATTCTATTTCATTTTATTAAAATGAATAAGAGAATCTATTCTAGGAAGCCCTTACCCTTCTCTCAAAATGCTTTTAAATGTGAAGAAAAGTCACATAAACCAACATTATAAAATAAAAATCACATAAAATAAAAATCATATAAACAGACATAAAATTATCAGCTCAGCTCTATGATAAGAACATGTAAATTATGTTCAATCACAAGTTCAAGAGAATGAAATAGAGGAGTGGTAGACTTTGCTCTTAAATGACCCCATTGTTAACTAGTAAAGAAAGGAGAATGTGGAAGAAGTAAAACTGCAATTTCATTCCTATGTTCCCATCAGACAGATTGTAAGAATGAATATTTCCCGCAGAGCTTTGCCTTCTTTATATTCAAGACCAGGCCCTCAAAAGATGCAAGTCACGCATTTAAACTTCTTATAATCCCAGGAAGAATTTAGGAGAAATAGATTAATTTAATTTTAAAAATTAGCTTTAATATGTTGCAGGGTCTAAGGGGAGAGAATGAGAACATTAAGAACCTCAAGAAAGAAAAATTAATCTTGACATATGTGAAATGGTATGGGAGTTCAGAGGAGGTATTACCTGTTCACTGGATAACAACATAAGTTAAAGTGAATGAAAATGAGCGAGGTTGCTTGGCAATTTATTTTCTTACTTTCATCCCTTTAAATCTATTATTCAGAATCAAATTATTTGCAAACTAAGTGCCTTAACACTTTCACGTCTGCTCTTTTTCTTTCCTCAATCCTTCTACGTCACCAAAGCCCTTCTCTTTACTTACATAATTACAAATCACTCTTACAAAAATGCCTTAGAACCGTTCCCAACATTTCCATCATCCAGTGATTTAGAAGATAAAGAAGATTTAACAATAGGTTATCTTAAACAAGGAGCCAGCAAAGTAGAAGAAAAAGCAAGAAAATAGTGGAAGCATAGTAAAATGCATTCTTACTGTAGCCTACCAGGGTCCTCGGTCCATGGGATTCTCCAGGCAAGAGTACTGGAGTTGGGTGCCATTTCCTTCTCCAGGTGATCTTCCCGACCCAGGGATTGAACCTGAGTTTCCCACATTATAGGCAGACGCTTTACTGTCTGAGCTACCAGGGAAGTCAAATAGTCAGCTAACCACAATGAAAGTGAGTGTCCACTAAATTGAGAACTGAAATATTAAAATGAATGCTGGGAATAATAATCTAGTTTAACTAACTGGAATACTAACAACACTGAAGTGGATCAGTGGGAATACTATTTTGGTGACACTGGCAAAAATGGGTAACAAAGAAATGGCCCTTAGAGGTTGATATGAAATGAAAGGAGACTATCTTTTTTTTTTTTTTTTGCCTGCTAAATTGCTTCAGTCCTGCCTGACTCTTTGCAGCCCTATGGACTGTGTAATCCACCAGGCTCCTCTGTTTATGGGATTCTCTAGGCAAGAATACTGGAGTGGGTAGCCATTCCCTTCTTCAGGGGATCTTCCTGACCCAAGAACCCACATTTAATTGTGGCTCCTGCTTTGCAAGCGGATTCTTTACCACTAGCACCAGCTGGGAAGCCAGATGTCTTCTTTTTACATGGATGCTTCTACAAAAGTTTAATTTTCTTCCATAAAGAGATTATTCTTTAACCAGGGGGACAGGCAGTAACTCGAGACATTTGGGCAACTTGCCTACCTAAGGAAGCAAGACATGATGGAATCTACACAAAGGTGTATTGGCTGATGTTAGGTTGGAGAGAGTGCTACTATATTAAAAGGGGACAGAGGTGGAGGCAGATTTGTTGTAGTAGGATTAGAAAATTCTATACTGATTTTTTTTTTAAATTTTTAATTGAAATCAGAATTAAGCTCATAAGCTAAAAGTGAGGAGGTGGTGCACTTTTTTTTTGAAGAATGTTTGAAAAATTTGTTTAAGAGGAAAAGAAATAAATAATTAGAGATATGTAGTAGATTTCCAGGAAGGGCCAAGGACCCACTTGAATTCTGTGGTCAAACATTTAAGTTGATGGGCCTCCCAGGTGGCCCAGGGCTAAAGAATCCTCCTGCCAATGCAAGAGCTGAGGAGATGCATGTTCAATCTCTGGTTCAGGAAGATCCCCTGGAGAAGGGAATGATTACCCACTCCAGTATTCTTGCCTGGAGAATCCCCATGGACAGAGGAGCCTGGCGGGCTACAGTCCATAGGGTTGCAAAGAGTTGGACATGACTGAGCAACTAAGCAAACAGCACACACAGGGTAAAATCAGAAAATAATAAATTGTGAAAATTAAAGTACAGTTACTGCCATAAAAATTTGTAATGAGAAGACTGAAAATAAACAACACAAAATAAGTTTTAAGTCTTTTTCACATTCATTATGAAGTAAATGAAATCTTTTAACATGAAAGGAAATGATAAAGATGGAAGTGAGACATAATTATTTAAAACAAAAAGCACTGGAGAAAATAGCAAAAGGAAAATTGCCCTCATATTAGAGTGCCAAAATAAGAAAACTCAATAGATAGGGGGGTGAGAGAGAAATGATTGAATAAATAATAGGAAAAATGTCCTTGAATAAAATATAGACAGATGTTGTCACATTATAATAGCCCATGGAGATGTACTAACTTGAAAAAACGAAGCATAATAACAAGCCTTGTGAAATTTCAGAAGGTATGAGTAAAACAGTTTTTAATATGGGATTAAAAAAATGACCCCCCAGAAAGGATAACCAGAGGCCAATAGACCTCTTAGCAAAATATAGTAGTAAGGAAGAACATTACAAATGACAGCAAAGAAAACATTAAGCTTTTTATTTCTATTATTATGATATTCATTGTATTTTATTATTTTATTAACAATAACCTAATGTTTTGAACAGTTTTTGAGTTACAGAAAAATTGATCAGAGTTCCTGTATATCTCAACCCTTTTTCCTATTACTAACATCTTACATTAGTAAGGTACATTTGTGCAATTTTTGAACCTTTATTGATATTGATACATTGTTATTAACTAAATCCCTCGCTTTATTCAGTACTTCTTAGTTTTTCTTTAGTGTTCTTTTTCTGCTCCAGGATCCTACCTAGGACACCACATTACATTCACTTGTCAAGTCCTGTCATCTCTTACCTGTATTACAGCATCAGCTTCAGAACAGGTTACTTTGCTTTCATCACTTGTTACCTCTGTTCTCATAGTCTAATACCATTGCTTTTATTATCCACTATCTCTACCCTTTGCTAAAAAAGTAGTATGGCAACAGGTCTGTTTTGTTCATCAGTGTAACTCCAGCATTTTGAATAGCGTGTGGCACAGAGGCATTCAGCAACCATTAGTCTAACTCCTTTCAATAAGAAATATCCTTATTCTGAATTTTCTTCAAATTCATGGATATCTGTAATGCAATTTGACAATATTGGCTCTAAACTTTCATAGCCATCACTCTCTGTTCAACATATTCATCCAATGCAATTTTATTATCTAATCTACAAACTTCTGTTATCTTTAAAACTCGTCTGCACACAATTTTATTCTGTTTGGTGTAGCCATCATTAACTCTAATCTGCAAGTTTATATTCAGCCAAGTTTTCCCTGCTGCTTCAAATTAATTCTATCTTCTCTTCTATTTTTAGTCAACTGAGCCTGGTTCAAAATATTGCTTTGATCTGGGGCCTAAATATTTTAAAAAGTTAAGTTAGATATGGATACCTTAATAAAGCTTTTTGTAATTTTTATTATTTACATGTAAAATGTAAGCATTTTAAAGTACTAGGGCCTTATGATCGTACATGTGTGTTTCTGATGCATTGCAGTTTGAAAACTAGTGGAAGAATTGAACACAACAGTAAAATTCTTAGACTATAGGGACTAATTGAGATGGCCCCACTTGATAAAATAAATGCCACTCAGTAAAGCACAAACTTAGTGTATTAATCTTTATACATTATTTTCTTGAAATGCAATGTGCCATCCATTGTGTACTGCTATGATTAATGTCAGAAATTTTTGGTATGCTCACACTTTGCAAGGCTGGTAGACATTCCAGAAGTGTGAATGAACTATATGTTTCTCATTGTCAATGAAATTTTTGAAAATAAAATGTTTTTGACAGAGTACAATAAAACAGAAATGAGCAGATGCCATAGACTGTATAATCAGTACAAAAAAGGTTCTTGCTAGAATCTGAAATACATTATACAAACTCTAATGTAATGACAATCTCAAGTCATTTGTCTTGAAAGCCATAATACAAAAGGTCTACCTCAATACACATGCATTAGAAAAGAGACATTTGGATGATAAAGTAATAAATAGATTTTTCTTCAAAGTAAGAACTAATTACTGATAAGCTACATAAATTTATTTTTAATATGAAAAGATAACAGTTAAATATGACATGGCAGCAGACAGCAAGTTACAAAGTATTTGGTTCAATGATTTATGTGATAGCTTTGATTGACTATAGTAGAAGCCATTTTCCTGTGTGCTTGAAAAATAGTACAGTCTTTCCTTTGTAAACTTATATTATCAGATTAAGCCCTCTATTTTCAATAATAGTATATTTAAATATCTTACAAAGTAACATAAATGACATTAATTTTAAAAACAGTGAAGCCAAAAGGTTGCTACTATGTTGTTTCTTGGTTGCCTGTGTTTTTATATTTTAACATATATTAATCATAATTATCCAAAATATTTACTGTAACATTCTTTTATCAACCTCAATCAAAGCTATATGTCTCATAAGTAGACAGTGTTAGTATATGACTTTCTCGAGACAACATTGATTTTTAAGTTGCCATAACAAAATAACACACACTAGATGAATAATAATTAAAATTTATTGTCTGCAAAGGGTCAGCAGGACCACCCTCTCTCTAAAGAAATCAGGAAAGAAATTTTTCCATTTCTGGTGGCTTCAGTCATTCGTGGTTTTGTATATACATCACTCCAATCTTCCAGTTCTCCCTTCCCTCTGGACGTGACTGTGTCCAAGTATCTCCATTTTATAAGTACACTATGCATATTGGATTTAGCACTCACTCTGATGACCTCATCTTAACCTGGTTAAATGCACAAAGAAATAATCTAATTCCAAATAAGTTCACATTTTGAGGAATTGTAATTAAAACTTCAACACATGTTTTTGAAGGGACATAATTCACCCATAATGTTGTCCAAGTTGGATTTCACTTATTCCACTTAACATTTGTGTGAACATAAGCAAAGTTATACAATCTCTCTGTGCCTCTATCTCCTTATATGCATAGCAGAGTTGTTACAGATATACAGAAAGTATATATCTTTCTAATATATAGAACGTACTTAGAGCAAACACATACTAAACACATACTAAATATTGAGTGTTATTATTTTTGTCCAGTAAAATGTCTGTTCTTATTCCAAGGGTTTTTCACCTTTTTTGTCCATCACAATAGAAATACATGACTTTAATATTGTCTATGTTCCTCACATTGTACATTTTATATCCTTGCCTCATTTATTTTATAACTGGAAGTCACATTTCTTAATCTCCTCCATCAGTTTTTCTCATTTCCCATGCCTCTGCCCTCTGGCAACCATCAGTTTGTACTCTGTATTAATGATTCTGTTTTGTTATGTTTGTTCATTCATTTTGATTTTTAGGTTCCATATATAAATGGGGTCATAAAGCATCTGTCTTTATCTCTCTGACTTATTTCACTTTACATGTTACCCTCTAAGTCCATCCATGTTGTTGCAAATGTCAAGATTTCACTGTTTCTTTTTATGACTAATATTCCATTGCATGTATATACCACATCCTTACCCATTTATCTATTTGTGGGTACTTAAGTAACTTCCATATCTTAGCTATTATAAATAGTGCTCCAATAAACATAGAAGTGTATATATTCATTAGTTTATTTGTTTTCTTTGAATATATATTCAGGAGTAAAATTTCTGGATTGTATCATAGTTCTATTTTTAATTTTTTGAGGAAATTTCATACAGTTTTCCATAAAGGATGAACCAATTTACATTCCTACCAACAGGGCACAATGATTCCTTTTTCTCCACATCCTTATCAACACTTATTAATTGCTGCCTTTTGAATAACAGCCATTTTGACAGGTGCAGGGTGAAAACTTATCATGGTTTTGACTTGCATTTTCCTGATGATTAAAGATTTTGAGTGTCTTTTCAGGTGCCTGTTGGCCATTTGCATGTCTTTTTGAAAAAAAGTCTATTCAGGTTCTCTGCTTATTTTTCTTACCTGGGTTTTTGTTGCTGTTTGTTTGTTTTTGATGTTGAGTTGTATAAATTATTTTTATATCTTCAACATTAACTCCTTATCTCATATAACTGTAGCAAATATCTTCACCCATTTGGTAGGCAGCCTTTTTATTTGGTTGACAATTTTAACTGTGCAAAAGCTTTTAGTTTGATGTAGTCTCATTTGTTCTTTTTTCTTTTATTTTCCTTTCCTGAGGGAAGGTATCCAAAAACTATTGCTAAGACCAATATCAAAGAGCTCACTGTCTATGTTTTCTTCTAGGGCATTTAAGCTTTTAAGAACTACAAAGAAGTCTTTAATAAATTTTGAGTTTATTTTTGTATATGGCATGAGAAAATGGTCCAGTTTGATTCTTCTCCATGTAACTGTCCAGTTTCCAAAACAAATTGAAAAGGCTGTCACTTCTCCATTGTATATTCTTGCCTCCTTTGTTGTAGGATGATTGCCCATGTGAGTGGGGGTTCATTTCTGGGCTCTCCATTCTGTTCTCTGGTCTATGTGTTTTTTTTGTGCTAGCAGCATATTGTTTTGATTACTGTTCTTTTGTGGTCTAATTTGAAATCAGAGAGCATGATACCTCCAGCTTTATTCTTCTTTCTCAAGATTGTATTAGCTGTTCAGGAGCTTTTGTATTTCCACACAAATTTTAGAATTATTTGTTCTAGTTATTATTCTCTTTGTTGATATAACAATGCAAAGATTAGGTAATTTTATCAAACAAGTGTTTTATCTAAACAGGAAAGTAGGGTCTGAAATACAAATCTATTCACAGAAACTAGTTCATTAAAATTCCATATATTTCCTTTAATTAATATGGACTCTAGATAACATGACTTTGTGCTCTAAATATGGATGTGCCTAACACCAATTATGGCAGTTTACATATATAAAGACAGTCCAATGCAAACAGACAAGTTTATAATTACACTCATAAATCAGTAAATAGTGAAGAAAATTCTTCTAATTTTTAGTGTAATCGTGATAAAACTGTCTTTAGTTTTTTACTAAAGATTTTTAGTTTTTTACTAAAAATAAAATAAAAATTATGAATTCCTAATCTAGTCCTATGTGTTCACATGATCTTCACTGGTGAGGCTTAATTTATTTCTACTTCAGGCCAGACAGCAGGGGTGGGAATTATTAATAATTATGATGATAAAAATTATTTCAAATATTTCTAAATAGAATTCCTTAGTTGTATACATATAAGTTAAACCATATTTTTGAAGGAAAACAAACCACACACTGAGTGTACATTGCTGGTAAGCTGTTGCTACACATGAATCGTGTTATTCTCTTGTACACTCTGGTTAAGTGCAGTTACTTCCTTTTTGTTTCTTACAATAATACAGAAATAAATACATGGGCAGATTAGGTCATGCCAAGAAAGAAGTAAACAAAGGTAATAATGAGTCAAGATTACTTATGCATAAACACATCCTTTAAAATTCAACTTGATCTCTCTCTGAAACAAAATATTGCATATGCATTTAAGCACTATTTTTTATGCTCTGTCCTATTTGTTGACAATGTTGTCCATAAGCATAGCTCATATGTAATATATATTTTTGACAAAAAATAAAGTTAACAGTTAAATATAAATGACATATTTAGGACATGATTTAAATAAATATGTCTTCTTGCTTTGGGTAAATACTGAGAATCATAAATTAAGAAGGTATATACTGGAGATTTGTGAGCACAGAAACCAGTAAAGCTGTAAAAATAATAAAGTTATCAAATCAAAATAAAATAAAAACAGAATTTTAGATAATTTAGGCTACACAAAAATTTAACTTTCCTCTGAATTAAATGATTTTTAGGATATAACAGGTTAACCAAATGGGAAGGCTTCCTAGGTGGCTCAAGGTAAAGAATCTGCCTGCCAATGAAGGAGACACAGGAGGCATGGATTCAATTCTTGGTTTGTGAAGATACCCTGGAGGAGAAAATGGCAACCCACCCCAGTATTCTTGCCTGGAGAATCCCATGGACAGAGGAGCCTGGTGGGCTACAGCCTGTAGGGTTGCAAAGAGTTGGACATGACTGAGCAACTGAGCATACATGCATGCAACCAAATGGGAAAGGTTAATTGAAAAGGTATTTACTGTGTGTTTTAATTTGGAAAATGACTAGTATATATCTCACGACTGATATGTGCCTAAACTGATATAGTCAATTCTATTTTGAAAACCAGAAAAACAACAAAAAATAATATATTGACTTATGGTTTAAAGACATTGGATATAAAGATATAACCATATATAGCTAATACATAAATAGATATTTATTATTTGTGTAGTGTTTTCATTTCAGAAGTTACTAATGGCATAGCACTGATTTAATTTGTTATTCTTATTTTAGCAACATGTATTGTGACATTTCCTTTAAAATTACCAAAGAGATATAAAATGTAAATTTAAAAATATTTAGTATAACAAAGTGTGCAAATGTTTATGTGTTTTGATGCTTATTTTTATGATAAGCAATAAGTTAATCAGACTGTTGATTATTCACTGCAACCAATATACAAAAGAATAGATTATTTTAATCTATTTATTAATGACATCCATACGTCAAATGAGTAGTTAGGAAAAGATAACTAGTCTATTTTTCATTTCATATAGTTTTTGGAGTGTATTGTTTGTTAGTCAATGAGTAAATTCATGTATTTTAGATTTAACAATCATGAGACTATATTCTGCTCACATTTAAAGAAAAAGGGATATAGATTTATCAATATTTTTCTAATTGGAGAAACTAGTAGTAGATTCCACTTCTTCCTCTGTATGAAATGTATTCTTATTACAGTGTTTAAATGGGTCATGCACTTTGCATTAAAGTGTAATTCATGGACCGTGACTACCAGCGTCACATACTCATTTCTGTGATATGCAAAATGCCATGCCTCATCTCAGACCAATTGATTCAGAATCTGCATTTTAACAAGGTGTGCGGTGACTCCAACGCACATTAACATTTGAGAAGCACCAGGATGTGCAATAGCTGAAACTGCTGCTCTTACAACAGCAGCAACGTCATTTTCTGCACTCTTCATTTTTGATTATTCCTTCTTGTGGTGAAATGATAAATGGGATTTGCAATTTGTTTGTGATCCTTGGAATATTTTTAACATTAATATATTAATAAAAAAAACCAATGTTTGGCTTTCTCTAGCTTCACACTTTTCTCAACATGTAAAAAAGCATTAACTGCTTACATTATAACAATAAACTAGTGTGTGACTAAAATAGAGTGAAAATAACTAACAAAAATATCGAAATTGAGAAGAAGTGATTGGAAAAATTGTCCTAAGGTTTTTATATTGTATGCTGCTGCTGCTGCCACTTCAGTCGTGTCCGACTCTGTGCGACCCCATCGACCGCAGCCCACCAGGCTCCTCCATCCATGGGATTTTCCAGGCAAGAGTACTGGGGTGGGGTGCCATTGCCTCCTCCTTGTATTGTATGAGAAGAGGGTAAAGTTAGTAATTGCATTACATATTTTGATCATTTCGGTATGCATACTGAAATTTCTGGGTTAACCAATTAAGTAATATAAATAAATTTTCATGTAGTTAAAAGAAATCACACAGAATATATTTGAAAGAAAATCAACCAACTCAAAAGAAGATAAGGAAGGAGGGGAATAAACAAATGGAAAATAAATACCAAATCAGAAGCAAAAGATAAACTAATTGTTAACCATAAATGTCAGTAATTTAAATAAATGGACATTAATATAGGTTGAAAATAATTTAGAATTTTTAAAAAAAGAACTTCATAAAATCTAGCTGTTTTAAAGAGATGCCAAAAAATAAATAAGTAAAAATCAAATAGCTTGGAATATTCATAGCACTAAGCATATAAAATGAACAAACTATTACAGTATTAAAGTTTTTGAGGAAACATGGTCATTACAAAGTAAAAAAAAACTGTATAATTCAGCAGGTATATGCTACAAATATAAAATTTAGCCTCCTAATATATGCATAATTTTAGCATAACTTCAAATACACATAGTTTAGTGCATGTGTGAGTATATGAGTATATAAGATATATTGTCACACACACATATATATACAACCAAAAAATAATATAAATGGATTTTATATTATTATATTATGCCTTCCATGGAGAAAGTAATGGCAGCGCCCTCCAGTATGATTGCCTAGGAAATCCCATGAACAGAGGAGCCTGGAGGACTACAGTCCATGGGATCGTGAAGAGTCAGACATGACTGAACAACTAACACACATGGACATGCACACACTAACATCAAATAAGGATGGGAAAAATGTGTGAAAATGATAGTCACAAATAGTTATTGCTGTATGTCTTGGATCATGTGAAGTGAAAGTCACTCAGTCGTATGCCTACCAGGTTCCTCTGTCTATGTGATTCTCCAGGCAAGAATACTGGAGTGGGTTGCCATTTCCTTCTCCAGGGGATCTTCCTGACCCAGAATTGAACCTGAGTCTCCTGCATTGGAAGCAGATTCTTTAACAACTGAGCTATGAGGGAAGGCCTCATATTGAATACCTTTGTTTTATTATTTAATAGGTGAAATGTAAAATAACAGTAAAGACATATTCAGTTAGTCATATTTGGCATATTCAGTTAGTAAGTTTGATCTAATGGAAGCATACAGAATGATATGCTACAGGAGTAGGACTATATAAAACTTTAAAAATATGCCCAGAACATTTATGAACATTGAATACACATGATTTGTTATAAAACAAGAAAATCAATCAACTCAAAAGAAGAAAAGATAAGGAAGGAGGGGGAGAAACAGAAAATAAGTACCAAAGAAAAAGCAAAAGAAAAAAGGATCGTTAACTGTAAACGTCAGTAAACAATGATTATAAAACAATTGCAATCAAATTTTAAGGAATTACCATTATATAAAACCCATTTTCTGATCACAATGCAGTTAAGTCACACATTAAATTAGAGAAATTTCATTCAGTAAACAATAAGCACTTCTAAATAGTTCATAGTAAAAGGAAAAATCAAACTGGATGTAGAATTATGGAAATAAAGTTTAACATACAAAATGTAAGATATATCATTAAGTGTTTGCTTTAGGTAAGCAAATATATCATCTATCACTTCCTGCAAAAATGTGCATCTTTCTTAGACATGGCTGCTTTGCCACCCTGTGACTTCAGCTGGTTGATTCCAAGACAATTTCTGAATCTGTACTTTTTCTGCCTTTTTAAAGTAAAGGATGGAAAAATTAACTCTTTTTAGATCTCTGTATTCTCAGTGAATAATGAACAATGGTTTTTATGTTTTTGGAGCTTCCCTGATGGCTCAGACAGTAAAGAGTCTGCCTGCAATGTGGGATACCCAGGTTTGATTCCTGGGACAGGAAGATCCCCTGGAGAAGGAAATGGCAACCCACTTCAGTATTCTTGCCTGGAAAATCCCATGGAGGGAGAAGCCTGGTGGGCTACATACAGTCCATGGGGTCACAGAGAGTCAGACATGAGTTCACATGATACTTTGTATGCTTTAATGGAGGTATAATTGATAAAGTTGTACAAGGTGAAGGTGTACAAGGTATTGGTTCCATACATTTATATATTTCAATGTGATTACCATCATAGCTTTAGCTGCTAATACCTCTATCATATATATTTTATATATATATATATATATATATTCCCCGCCCCCCCATGGTGAGCACATTCAGATCCAACGCTCTGTATAGACAGAGCTACACTGGGTCATACCACCAGTTGGAAACTTTCCCTTGGCACAGCAATAGGGATATACCAACCATGAGTAAGTATGGATGATTTCTCCTCCAGTCGGAGGAATCCAGGAGCTGAGTTCTCCAGAGGTTTGGGAAGTTAGCTGGGCTAGGATCCAGTGAGGCCTCAGAAATGTCTGCTCCCGGCCTATAGGCATGAGGAGCAGAATAAACGTCTGTCAGCCGCCAAATCTCCAAACAAATAAAGATTGTGAAAGTGCATTTTTATTTAATTAAGATATAATGATAATAAGGCAGTAAGAAGTACAGATAGTAAGTCTGCTGCTAGCAAATGACACCGTTACTATACCTCTCAGGCAAAGCACTCAATACGTGTTTACTCTCCTGAATATACCAGAGATACCCACCTGTGGGTTGAAAGTGCTGCAACTTAATGTGAACTGGTAGATAATGTGAAATATTGTATTTACAATAATCATAGTTTGCTAAGAGTTTGCACTGAAAAAAAAAAAAAAAACTTGCCTGTGCTGCATATTACTTTGTTATTTACCCAATGTAACTAGAATGGGGATATAATCAATATCTTTTCCTACAGGCCTATCTTGAGGTCAGTGCATCTTGCAACATACAGAAATATTTCACAGCCTATTAAGAACAAATGTTGATCTGCATTTAAAACTACAATAAAGAACCCTCAATACTGATTGGCTTTTATAGACATTGAATATTTTACGTCTGAAGATTTCACACTGGTCACTGTCCCAAGTCATTAGACAAATAGCCAAAATTGAATGGGAACCCTTATAGAAGGAAAGCATAAAAACGGTGAAAGTAGCAATAAAACAAGCCTTGATATGAACAATTCTATGCTCTCAGGACCCCATGGAATTAAAAGTAACTGTGACCAATTTCACATCTAAATTGAATCTTTGGTGAGAAGATCCTATTGGGATTGGAAGCTCTACCTGATACCCAGAGGCACAGTGAGCTCTGGTATTAAATAACTTCCTGCCAACTGTCATATAACATAAATATGTAACCCATGTGTGGGGCCAAATGGAAACAGATTATTTTACCTTTGTTCTAAGGGGAAAAGGTATGCCCTTTCAACCTTACATAATTATCTTGCAAGTGGGTTTGTTTGAATCAAATTCAAGGTGAGACAATCTCTCAGGAGTTCTACTATGATAGAGAAACTACACTCTCAATTACGAAAAATATATTATCTAATAAAATTAGCCATTTTTTATGGTCAAGTGGTTGCCCACATATTACATACAGTGATTTACCTACTATTTTCTCCTAACTACTCGTAAAGTATTGCCTTTATCTACAAGACTTGGTCCCACTAAAAGAAAGTCTGGGAAATTCAAATGAATAACAAGCTATCTGCCATAATGCTGGTAAACTACTGCTAGCCTATAGCACTGAAAGCTTTAAGCACTGGACTTGAACTTAGGTGTAGTTCTGAGCCATAATGGACACTACCCTGAGTTTGACAAAAATATACTTTATTCAGACTCATAGACCATAACTAATTGTGTACCTCATGATTAGGTCATGAGTTATGTAATACTGGACTATAAACATGCATCATATAAAGTACTGTCTTATGAAAACAGATTTAGCAATTTATGTATTGCTTTATGTATTCATACATTCATAGGAAGTCATTCCATAAAGTAAGAAATAAATCCACCAAACATGGCTCCTTCTCCAATGGAAAGCACAAAAGTGTAAGCTCAGTTTACCGTAAGTACTTAGAAATGGCATATGCCATATTTCCCTTAGACTTGTCTAAACTTACAGATCCAAGAATCAGGATGTAGGGAAGGAGAATTTGAAGAGGAGAGTCCAAAACTCTCCCTTAATCAAACAGCACACATTTTTGGGAGACTGCCGCATTGCTCGCCATTTTTACTGACATATCGCTTTGACTTCAGCATATGAATGGACTGGCCCATACAGCTTCTCTTAAGATTACCAGGATATGAGACCACAGAGACTGAGTTTGACTTGGATGGTACTGAGGGTCTTGTATTAATTTGTAGGGTCAGCTCTGTTGAACAATTAATTTACCAACTCCTCAAATTAAAAATGGCCAATTCTTCAGTTACAAAGATAAATATGATTAAATATTTTAGTTGAAATCAATCAACACTAAAACGTAGGATAAATTTCTTCTTTCACTATTAACAACTATTAATCCTTTAAGAAAGCTACCTTTAAAATCACTTACACATATATCTAGATAACTGTTCAAGAATTTGAGAGATAACTAGATTGTCACTTTTTCAGCCATCAATTATCTGTGTGTCTGCTACTATATAGATGCTAATATTAAAAATGCTAGTGAAAAAAGAAAGAACATTTCCTAAATGAACTTATTTTCCGGTTGTAATTCAAGATTAAGGTAATGTAAATAAGTGAAACAATAAATTAGCTGGTGAGGCAAAGAAAGACAAATCAGGGAAAAATAGACTCTGTGTCCTAATAACTTTGCATATTTTGTAATTCAAATAGTAATCTTGAATTACAACTGGAAAATAAGTTCCTTTAGGAAATGTTCTTTATTTTTTCACTAGCATTTTTTATTATTAGCATCTATATAGTAGCAGACACACAGTAGGGACTTTTAACTGTTTCCTATTCTTTATTTATGTTTTCCTGTGAATTTCTTTTCATTTTCCTTAAGGTAATAAAGAATTTGATTCCGTTTTTGTTGTTTGACTGTTGATAGCTCCCAAGTACCACCTCTGTACCTTTCTCTTCTGCATCATATTTGAGCAAGATTATAAGCCTCGATGTTCCCTCCTTTGGTTCCTGCAGAATGTTCAAATCATGAAAGTTCTGCCTATTTGCATGGATACTTTTTGCCCCAGCTAACTTCTATAAAACTCCAAACTAATCATATGTTCTCAGAGAAAGCTATTTTTGAACCTGTTTGAGTTCCTACTTGTCCTGCCCTGAAAGCCTCATTATATAAGTAATACATTTCTTCCTACATGCTTATCCCCTTGGTATGTCAACAGACTCAACATTTGAGCAAAATTCTGATATGGGTTAGAGGGCTCTTCCCACCATCCACAACATATGATCTCAATTGCAAAAGAATTCTGTTATGTGATTTAAATATAAACTCAACATTTTGATACCTGTGTAATATTCATAGGTGTAAACTACATTTCCAACTGTGTCTTATTATCATTTAAAGGATATTCTGGTTTTACCTTTCATACAAGTGGTACAGTGGATGAAATATCTTCATCATTGTTTAAAAATCTTTGATGTGTCTTACCTCTGCATATCCACTCTGTTCTGTGCTCTGATGGACTGATCTTATAGACTGTGTCAACAAGGCTTTCTCCACTAGGGCTTCCAACTGACTTTGACCGATGGGAGGTGCTTGTGTGAGAAACCAGGATGGAGGAAAGGAAGTTTAGGATGCTAATTAGTATTACCAAGCTTGCTTACTGAAAGGCACCTGTGAGTGACTGCATACTCTACCAAAGGTCATAGCCTCCAGGGGACCTTCTTGATACAACCACTTCTCTGAGTTAACATTCCCTCTCCTTCACATTTGGACAATTTCCAGCTGCACTTAAACTTTCTGGATTCCCTAAGTTCTTCCCACATTTTAAAATTAGTCTCTTTATTAAACTTTCATCAAAATCCAGTATGAATGCACAATCTCTTTCCTGCTGAGCCCTTACAGATACGTTCCAATTATTTTTTTCACAGTCAGCCTTCAGAAGAGAAATCCTTCTCCTGGCTGTGAGCTCTAAGATGCAAAAGTAGTACTAATGTATGTTACATATTTAAAATTATTTAAAATATTTTAAGCTAGCTACATTCCAACATTAGTTTTAAGAACATATTTCCAAGTTGATATAATTATATCACTTAGTCATTATATTTCAGCCATACCTTAACTATTTGTGTTCCCTAGTATTCTTTTTACTATGTTATTTCATTTCATACTGTATATTTGCCCAATATTTAATGATATAGATTTCCTAGCACTGGGATCAAATTTCTGTAGTGGTGATTTATTTGTTTTATTAGAAAAAAATTTTTATGACTATATAACCTAAGATTTAAAAGTATGCCCAAATTAGCAGCATTATAGGACTCAGAATTCTAAACCTGCATTTATTATTACTATTGTTCAGTCCCTTTCTAATAAAAATATGAACTGAATTGTTTAAAATGTTTTATTTGGCAATGCAGTCTTCATGTAAATCCAATCCAAGATTCTTTCATGATATTTAGGAATAAAATTGGACATTCCACTAATACAACAACATTGATAGGATTGAGTATTTTTTTTTTTCCGGTTGTACATTACTTCAGCTTTGGGAGATGTCCAGGTTTTCATTTTATTCAAATAGAATGTTATAGTAATCATATGAGAAAAAATGACAAATTAAACTTACACAAAATTTCTCATCTTATATATATATATTTAATTCTAGCATATTGTGAGAATGAGTCTTAGACTTACTTTTCCTAGGAAACATGAAATAGATAAGAACATTGGGGAAGAAAAAATCCCAGATTCAATACAAAATGGTAATTTTCAAATGACATTTAAAATAGCTCATACAGAAATTATGATTTCTAATATGTAATATAATATATAGCACTATTTTAGTTATATGAAAAAAAATTCACATATAAAGCTTTACTAAATATACTCAAACAACTGATATAAAACAAAAGGCATAGTAGCATGTGTTTGTTACAGACACTAACATGTAAAAGGAAGAGGGATTTGATAGTACAATTTTGTGTGGCTAAAAATATGGAAGGCCAGATGGGGTACATCCCAGGGATTACAAGGAAATTGGCTGTAGAAATATTATACCTGAAGCATTAATGATATTTGACCAAGTCTACAAAGTAAGTGATGTGCCTGATATCTGTTAACACAATGATGTGATTCTGGTTGTAGGAAGAAAAATGAGAACATGGTCAGCAATTATAAGATTGTCAATCATGAATGCTATCCCAGATGAATGTTAAAATCAAAAGAAATGATCTATGATCTCTAATGCTGATGGTTCAGCAGTGCCTAACCAGATGAAGGGAATATAGTGTTTGACAACTGTTTTGAATCTTTAACATTCAGTTGGTTACACACACATGTTATCTCTCAGTACAGAAAGATAAACAGGGTTAATTGGTCTTCATGAGGTAATATACTAGAGATGAATTTTATACATAAACAACTTTGGGAAGAGTGTTAAGTTTCTTATATTTTCAAGAGTAATTATAGGAGTTATAACTGTTTCTGAAGCCAAATGCCAAAAGTAGTAATGTTTTCAGATGATTCACTATTACAGATACTCCAGGCATCTAACATCTAACTGTGAACTATTGAACTCTGGTCTATCTCAACTAAACAATATTTTTCAGTTAGACACAAATAATTAAAAATAAAACTTTCATATTCAAGGTAATAATGTATTTCAAAATAGTATTCCTTTAATGTTTATATAACAGTCTTTGTCCGTAAGAGCTTTAAACTTAATAAACAAAACATAATATCCACTTTTTTTATGGACTCTTCTGTCAAGAAACATATATTCAAACATTGCTTCACAGGGCATTTTTCCTTCAGGCACTATCTCTCCACACTTTTTGTGGATTTGGAGTATGCTCTACAAAGACCTGGAACAGAAAAGCAAACACACTCTTACATGAGTGGGTTGGTAGTGTTACACAAATTGCTTGGATGATATCCATCAGCAAGAATATTTTAGGGGAAGAAATCTTCATGTTCACAGCTCTAAATCTTTAGATAATATAAATTGCAAGGGCAAAAAAAAAATGAAAAGGATAGGCAATAGAGATTTCAAGGAGATTTTATTAAATGGACACTTTAGAGATAAGGCAGCTGGGGGAAAAAAAGGAAGAAAATGTTAAATTACTATTAGTGAGAATTTCCAAAAGGTATGTGTATGTCATATGTCCACAGTTGTTTTAGAATCACTAAGAGGTATTTCAGTGCCTACTTTTAGTTATCCTAAAACTTCTTTCAGATAATAATAATAATAACAGTAACAGATGAAGGAAATCTAGTGAAGTCAGTTCCTCAGACTTTGGGTTACTCATTGTATGACTCTTCATCCTGTTCATAACACCAATTGTCTAGCTGTTCACACTGTCCACACTGTTCGCTGATCCCAGGGTAGGCAAGGCATGAGCTGAGGCTGGAAGGAGACTCGAGGAGCCATGGGAACCATAAACAAGTTTATTCTCTCCTGGCTGGCACAGCAGCCATAACATAGCCTCTCTTCTGGCGGATGCAGCAGCCACAACATGACCATAACAGAGCCGTAACATAGCCATGACATAACCTCATGTCACATAACAGTGATGCCACACTAATATAGCCCCAGCGCCATTGCAGCCAGGGCTTTCCTGGTGAAGCTGTTACAGGCATACTGCACAAAGCCGCTCCTGACCCATCGAGTACCTCATGACAAGGTGAGTAGCTTATGACCAAGTATGTACCTCCTTACACACATGTGCAGTGCACTAAGTGATCTCAGCTATTAAATAAATATTATTTACAAAACGTGAGGCGGCAGCAAGAGGCTGTGGGGCAGGAGAACCTGACCATGCCATCTGGGCTAATTTGCTCTCCCCCACATTCTTTATATCTCATTAACATAACGCTTTTATATAAGCTCCATTTAGCAACACAGAAGCTTAATCTGGAATCAAACCTCAAATAAATTGCAAATAAACTGCTATATGACATCCACTACATGCATAACATATAGTATACATTTGGTTTACTTGTACATTATTTTCCAAGATAAAATCTATCAAATGATAGTTTGGGGGTAAAAATCCCAAACTTATACAAGACTCTATTAAGATAGATTTCCAACTCAAAATGAAATATTATATTTAGATAAAATATAAATATATACATCAATCAATAAATGTAATGAAGAAAGACATAAAGCAAAAAAACTAAAACATTATGTGAAGTGACAAATTATATTAACTTTTTATACAGTCTTATTTTCATACACAATGTATTATTCTATTCTTAATTGCTTTGGCTTTTATAAAATCAGCTATAGCAGGCCATATATGAAGTTGAAAGTATGACATCATTTTTTATGACACTGTATACCTTATATGATAAAAATCTAATAAATTAACTATAAACCACTTTCACTATAAGAATAAGATACTAGTTGCATATAGAATTATCACAGAGCTTTCCTGGTGGCTCAGTGGTAAAGAATCCAGTGCCAATGCAGGAGATCTGGGTTGGATCCCTAAGTCAGGAAGATCCTCTGGAGAAGGAAATGATAACCCATTTCAGTATTCTTCCTGGTAAATCCCTTGGACAGAGGAGGCTAATGGGTTATAGTCCATGGGGTTACAGAGTATGACATGACCTAGTGACTAAACAACAAAGAGAATTATCACAACATTTAATAAATTTGGGAGGTTATAGAATTTCAGTCTAAACACATTTTTTTTCTCATAAGAAACCTATAAAATTCTGGTTTAAAACATCATCTGATTATAGACTCACAAATTTCCACTGAAGTACCAATATAGAAAATGAAACCTAGCAGTTGGTTTAGAACCTAATGCTGGCATCTAGGTCAAAGAACTCCTACTACACAGCCAATTAAGTCATGTTTAGAATAATGTTCAGTGTCCTCACACCCTCTCAATCAGAGGCAAATGTCTGTAAATAAAAAGGGAAGGAACTTTGAATTTCCTTAAGTGTCTATTTCTAGGAACAGAGATGCATAGTATTTGTCAGATATAAAACTATCCACAAAATAGCAGGGATCTATGAAGTAGTCAGGAATCTCTCTATTCTTCCTTCATGTCATTTTTTTCTTAATTATATCCATAAATTGGCTGCATGGAAATTAGCCAAGTAGATGAAAGAACCGCAAGTAGACGAATGAATGTCTAACAGACAAAATGCTAGAAGTGTGGCTGCTTGGTTTTTTCAAGAGATTATTTTTCTTGTATACAAATCTGTCAAAATTTCAGAGAGCCAAATAGTATGAAGCAGAGATGATGCAATTTCAGTCTATTAGTAGTTATCCTAAAGATGGAGGCTAAGACATTGGACAAGGTACTGTGCTAAAGTGAAAATTTAAGAAACACTATTGGTGTGTGATATTTTAACATACATTTTCATGTCTTAATAAAATGATGTAAGAATAAACACTAAGACAAAAAATTGAAAAACATTGAATTGAGAGTTACATTCTTGTACCACTGAAATCAAGTATACAATAATTCCTTCCTTAAGCTATTAGTTTCTGTTAAGTCTGGATCTGAAAATTCCCTTTGAAAAATTACCTATGTAACATTAGTCTCTTATTCATTATTCTTGATCTCAAGAATTCAACTCTTTTCCTGATTCATTTTGGCCATATATGTGTAGAAGTCTAAACTATGCTTACATGCATCACACAACAGTCCTGCAGACCTGCCTGTCATCTTAGCCAGTGAATGGGCACTTCATGCCTGCAACCCCTCTGTGTATTTCACAAGGATCACAGGATTGGCAATTTACAAGCTGCTTTATCTCTCCCAAAAACTTTTCATAGCATTCATAGGCATACATTAACTCTCCAAGGAACATGTCCCCTGTCTTGTTCTAACTGTTGCTTCTTGACCTGCATAAAGATTTTTCAGGAGGCAGGTAAGGCGGTCTGGTACTGCCATCTCTTGAAGAATTTTCCAGTTTGTTGTGATCCACACAGTCAAAGGCTTTGGCGTAGTCAATGAAGCAGAAGTTTCTCTGGAACTCTCTTGCTTTTTACATGATCCAACAGATACTGGCAACTTGAGCTCAGGCTCCTCTGCCTTTTCTAAATCCAGCTTGAACATCTGGAAGTTCTTGGTTTACATACTATTGAAGCTAGGCTTGGGGTATTTTGAGCATTACTTTGCTAGTGTGAGATGAGTGCAGTTGTGTGGTGGTTTGAGCATTCCTTGGCATTGCCTTTCTTTGGGATAGGAATGAAAACTGACCTTTTCCAGTCCTGTGGCCACTGCTGAGTTTTCCAAATATGATGAGACATTAAGTGCAGCATTTTAACAGCACATCTTTTAGGATTTGAAATACCTCTGCGGGAACTGTTTTGTTCAATACCCCCCAAAAGCAGAGTATTTCCTTAAAGATGAGTTTAACCTTTATATTTCAGCAGCCAGAAATATAAAGGTTATGTTTACATATTTGCAACCAGAAATTTGGCTACTAGATTTATAATAATAAATGTATTTGTCCACTTATCAAAGTACTAATATTTCAGAAATATGAGTCAAATTTCTTATATTTCTTGCACTCAGGCAGAATGTTCAGTTTAGGTCTTCCTTTAAAAAAAGTTTTCTAATCTCAGCTGCTACATAAACATTACTTACAAAACGTGAGGCAACAGCAAGAGGCTATGGGATGAGAGAACCTGACAGCCCATTTTGGCTAATTTGCTCTCCCCTCAAATTCATTCTACCTCATTAACAGAACACTTTCATCTAAGCTCCATTTAGCAACACAGAAGCTTAATCTGGAATTAAAAACTCAAATAAACATAAGTAAACTGCCATTTGACATGAAAAATTTATACCTACTTAACAGATATCATAGAAATGCCTAGGCATAGGCAAATATTACATGAAAAATTCCTAAAGAAACAGGATTTTTTTAGGTTTGATGAAGTGAGGAAAACACCAAAGTGTCTGAGAAGCAAGAAATAAGGATATTATGGTGTATATATATATATATATATATATATATATATATACATATATACACATACACATATATATTTTGGAGAGAAAGTTATACTATGCTTTTCATTTTATTATGAAATCTTTGGATTTAATTCAGGTAGAAAGAAAATTTATCCACATTTTAATAAAGGATATGATTCTAATTACATTTTAGAAAACATCACTCCATATTCCATGGAGAAGGAATGAAAGCAGGGGTGTGCTATCAAAACAACTGCATTGTTATGCACAAACACAGTAGGATATTAGGCCAGGATAACGGCAGGGAATATAGAGAACACATTTGAAGATAAGACTTACATGCCTTATGGAAGGTCTGTATGGTTTTTTTTTTTTTTTTTTTTTTTGACTCTGTTTTTTTTTTTTATTTTTTTTTTAATTTTTATTATTATTATTTTTTTTTTTCCAGTGGGTTTTGTCATACATTGATATGAATCAGCCATGGATTTACATGTATTCCCAATCCCGATCCCCCCTCCCACCTCCCTCTCCACCCGATTCCTCTGGGTCTTCCCAGTGCACCAGGCCCGAGCACTTGTCTCGTGCATCCCTCCTGGGCTGGTGATCTGTTTCACCATAGATAGTATACATGCTGTTCTTTTGAAATATCCCACCCTCACATTCTCCCACAAAGTTCAAAAGTCTGTTCTGTATTTCTGTGTCTCTTTTTCTGTTCTGCATATAGGGTTATCGTTATCACCTTTCTAAATTCCATATACATGTGTCAGTATGCTGTAATGTTCTTTATCTTTCTGGCTTACTTCACTCTGTATAATGGGCTCCAGCTTCATCCATCTCATTAGGACTGGTTCAAATGAATTCTTTTTCATGGCTGAGTAATATTCCATGGTGTATATGTACCACAGCTTCCTTATCCATTCATCTGCTGATGGGTATCTAGGTTGCTTCCATGTCCTGGCTATTATAAACAGTGCTGCGATGAGGCTAATCAATGAATATAGTAAAGTTGCAGGATATAAAATTAACACACAGAAATCCCTTGCATTCCTATATACTAACAATGAAAAAACAGACAGAGAAATTAAGGAAACAATACCATTCACCATTGCAACAAAAAGAATAAAATACTTAGGAGTATATCTACCTAAAGAAACAAAGGACCTATACATAGAAAACTATAAAACACTGATGAAAGAAATCAAAGAGGACACAAACAGATGGAGAAACATACCGTGTTCGTGGATTGGAAGAATTAATATTGTCAAAATGGCTATTCTACCCAAAGCAGTCTATAGATTCAATGCAATCCCTATCAAGCTACCAACGGTATTTTTCACAGAACTAGACCAAAGAATTTCACAATTTGTATGGAAATACAAAAAACCTCGAATAGCCAAAGTAATCTTGAGAAAGAAGAATGGAACTGGAGGAATCAACCTGCCTGACTTCAGACTCTACTACAAAGCCACAGTCATCAAGACAGTTTGGTACTGGCACAAAGACAGAAATATAGATCAATGGAACAGAATAGAAAGCCCAGAGATAAATCCACGAACCTATGGACACCTTATCTTTGACAAAGGAGGCAAGGATATACAATGGAAAAAAGACAACCTCTTTAACAAGTGGTGCTGGGAAAACTGGTCAACCACTTGTAAAAGAATGAAACTAGAACACTTTCTAACACCATACACAAAAATAAACTCAAAATGGATTAAAGATCTAAATGTAAGACCAGAAACTATAAAACTCCTAGAGGAGAACATAGGCAAAACACTCTCCGACATAAATCAAAGCAAGATCCTCTATGACCCACCTCCCAGAATATTGGAAATAAAAGCAAAACTAAACAAATGGGACCTAATGAAACTTAAAAGCTTTTGCACTACAAAGGAAACTATAAGTAAGGTGAAAAGACAGCCCTCAGATTGGGAGAAAATAATAGCAAATGAAGAAACAGACAAAGGATTAATCTCAAAAATATATAAGCAACTCCTGCAGCTCAATTCCAGAAAAATAAATGACCCAATCAAAAAATGGGCCAAAGAACTAAACAGACATTTCTCCAAAGAAGACATACAGATGTATGTTTTTATTAAAAAAAATAATAAAAGGAATCAAGTATGGGGCTTGGAGAAAGTACTGACCTGCCTCTTGAGAAACCTGTATGCAGGTCAGGACAACAGTTAGAACTGGACATGGAACAACAGACTGGTTCCAAATAGGAAAAGGAGTACATCAAGGCTGTATATTGTCACCCTGCTTATTTAACTTATTGCAGAGTACATCATGAGAAACGCTGGGCTGGAGGAAGCATAAGCTGGAATCAAGATTGCCAGGAGAAATATCAATAACCTCAGACATGCAGATGACACCACCCTTATGGCAGAGAGTGAAGAACTAAAGAGCTTCTTGATGAAAGTGAAAGAGGAGAGTGAAAAAGTTGGCCTAAAGCTCAACATTCAGAAAAACAAGATCATGGTCCTCATCTTGTCCCATGGCTTCATGGGAAATAGATGGGGAAACAGTGGAAACAGTGGCTGACTTTATTTTTCTGGACTCCAAAATCACTGCAGATGGTGACTTCAGCCATGAAATTAAAAGACGCTTACTCTTGGAAGGAACGTTTTGACCAACCTAGACAGCATATTAAAAAGCAGAGACATTACTTTGTCAACAAAGGTCTGTCTGGTCAAGGCTATGGTTTTTCCAGTGGTCATGTATGGATGTGAGAGTTGGACTATAAAGAAAGCTGAGCGCAGAAGAACTGATGCTTTTGAACTGTGGTATTGGAGAAGACTCTTGAGAGTCCCTTGGACTGCAAAGAGATCCAACCAGCTCATCCTAAAGGAGATCAGTCCTGGGTGTTCATTGGAAGGACTGATGTTGAAGCTGAAACTGCAATACTTTGGCCACCTGATGTGAAGAGCTGACTCATTTGAAAAGACCCTATGCTGGGAAAGATTGAGGGCAGGAGCAGAAGGGGACAACAGAAGATGAGATGGTTGGATGGCATCACCGACTCAATGGACATGGGTTTGGGTAAACTGCGGGAGTTGATGATGGACAGGGAGGCCTGGCATGCTGTGGTTCATGGGGTCGCAAAGAGTCAGACATGACTGAGCAACTGAACTGAACTGAAAGTACTGAGCTAGATATATAAATTGGGAAATTGGAAACATAGTGGTGTTTATTGTCATGGAAATAGTTGAGACTATCTAGATAGAAAGTGCTAATAAATCTTTAATAAAAACCTGATTTTTTTTTAGTTTATGAATTTCCAAATCTAATGAAAAGCCAATAAATACATGCTAGCATATAAACAATATTTTGGTGTGCATTTTATCCACTAGTTTAAATGTACAGACTGAATTTTTTCCAATGTTATATCGACACAAACCTAATTATACTAAGTGCTTCTTTTCTGGGAACCTAAAACAATTTTGTAGCTTTAGAATAAAGCATTAACTGTTAAGATACTCTTGACTTCTCCCTCTCCCATTGTACTTTGGGCCATCTGACTTATCAACAGAATGTATAGTTTATCTTGAAAATGTTTTCATATGTGGAGTAATTCTCACGACTACCATAACTATTGTTTTGGGCAAAGCTGCAGTGAATTTTCACCTGCATTATTATAATAGTCATCTAAGAGGTCTTCTGCTTTCACTCTTGCTATTTTTCAATCTATTTAAAAGAAAGAAACCTAATTGATCCTACTATGTAAATTTGCTTATAATTTTTCACTGAGATTAAAATGAGCTAATATGCTTCTGCTTTTGTAAACTTTTTAAAATTTTAAAATCTTTCTCCAAATTCAGTCAATGAATTATAAAACTGGAACATTCTCTTTGTTTCCAATTTCAGAACCTGAGCAAGTAACAACCACTGTAACTAAAAGTGGTTTTTAAGCCAAGTTCAAAATAAAAGTCAACATTGACACTGCTTAAAAATCTTGTTTGTCATGCCCTATTTTCAAAATACAAAATCAATACCTCAGGGGTGACAAACAGGAGACTTTTTAAACAAAAAGAAAAAAAAAAATGTTTCCATGTGAAGCTGGTATGTAGCCAGAGTTAAGAACCATGAAAACAGAACATCAAAATATAATTCAGCCAAAAAATAAACCTATAGAAAAAATGGTATATTCATTTTAAAATGTAGAAGTTAAATAGGAAACAAAAGAAAATATTTTTCCATCTGATAGATGTATAACCTTACAAAAATCATTTCACTAGTTTCTGAAAAAGCAAACAAATTTCTAACTAAAAATTAAGCAGACAGAAAGATAGGAAATCAGCAACTTGTAAACAAATTACTTAGAAACAGAAACAATACTCCAAGGAATTATTTTTAAACATGACTAACACATACTTTGTATAAATTCACCAAAAATGTTTACACAATAAAATGTGCAATGTCATTGCAAGTGTTGTGAATTCTGATAACCTTTTTTCTAAACAGTTCAAGTTACCATTGAACAACAAAAATAAATGCATGAAAAATGTAACCACTGCAGTAAAAAGTATTCATTTTCTCAACACAACTTAATTAGGTGCTTATATTTCATAGGCTCAGAAAATATGAAATATGTATAAAACATTAACCCTATGCTCAAAAATTAAATACCAGAGGGGAGAAAACAGGCCCATAGAAAATTAACATTAAATAATATGTAATAAAGGATAGAAAGAACATTTGAATCTGATGTGATATGAGTGCAAAGCAGTTAGTGGAGTCAGTATGGCAAAGAGGTTAAATGAGTAACACTTGGGATTTCACACATCTGAATTTTTATCTCATTTCCATTTTGGTAAGTCAGTTGCACACAAGTAAATGAGCTCCCCTTAACGCTGCTGTTTTTGGCTAGTCACATGTACTAGCCATGTGACGTTACACTTTCCAGATCATTCTGATCCTTGATGTCACTAAGCAATGGCCAATGAGACACAAGAACCAGTAACATAAGCGTTTTTTGATGCACAGCCTGAAACAGGAACGTGTGAGCACTATGCCTTTCCCTCTTCACAATGGCAAGGAAGAGAAATAGCCCGTTGGTCTCAGAGATCGTGGCTTGCCTCGCAGTTCAGCTGGTAAAGAATCCACCTGCAATGTGGGAGACATGGGTTTGATCCCTGGATTGGGAAGATCCCTTGGAGAAGGGAAAGGCTACCCACTCCAGTATTCTGGCCTGGAGAATTCCTTGGACTGTATAGTCCATGGGGTCACAGAGCTGGACGGGACTGACGACTTTCACTCAGACATGGAATCCATATGTAATGACAGCAGATAAGCTCTACCTGGGCTTCCCTGGTATCTCAGTCAGTAAACAATTGGTCTGCAATGCTGGAGACCTAGGTTAGATCCCTGGGCTGGGAAGATCCCCTGGAGGAGGGCATGGCAACCCCTCCAGAATTCTTGCCTGGAGAATTCTCATGGACAGAGGAGCCTGGCAGCTGTAGTTCATAGAAATCACAAAGAGTTGGACACGGCTGAGCAACTAAGCAACTGGCAACCAATTACTCTTGAATTATTCAGTGAGGAAAAGCTACATATTTACCTTTCTTCAGCTACTGCATTTCTGGCTGTCTTGTGTAGAATAACAGATCTCTAAGTCATCTACTTATAAGTTGTGTGAAACTACCTTAGATTAATCATTATAAACTTGTCATCACAATATTATAGGATTTATAAGATGAAATGCAACAATATATGTAAACTACATAGTGACCCGTAATATTAAATATGGAAAATGTAAAGGAAAATCTGTTTTTTTATGCCCAATTTTTAGTCATTGTAATTTTCAGAGGTAATCTTCTCAGTTTATAATAGAAAAAACCTCAAATACATAATTTTTTAAAAAATATGTGCTTTTAGAGTCACTGAATTAAGGCCTAGGTACTGTTTCTATTTCCTCAGATTATATTTTGATCAGTATATATTCAAAATCTATACATTACTTCAAACAAATCAAATTGCACAAAATCAATCTCTGTATTAAGCCCAAATATTTGGATATAGACTTCAATTTTTATTTTGTTTTTAATTCATTAACACTTATGGGATACAGTAAATTTTGTAGTATTTCAGTTCTTAATTTATCTTGTACAGACTGTCTATAATGTCACAGAAAGTAAACATCTTTAAAATCTAAGTTAATGTTTATTTCTCCCTTTTATTTGAAACCTGAATTGAAAATTTAAATTCTCAAGTGAAAGTATTTTAAAGTTGAAAGCAACTACAAAGTTCATCTCTACCACATTTTAACTGGACAAATATATTCTCTAGAAAGACTATATCATCTTATTATATAGAAATACCGGTATGTACTCTTTGGTGTCCAGCTCTCTAACTTAATATCCCTCTTTAATGTATTATCATTATTATGAGGGGTATGTTGTATATGCCACCAAGAACTGATTCATCCTTCTAAGTTAATGGTAATTCAGTTTTTAAATTCTAAATATGTTTTCCTTCATTTACTGTAGAAATGTATAGAGATGATCACATCACTAGGCCAGACTCCATTTATAGGGAGATGCAACAAATTGTATAATTTTTCTTTAGTCCACTAAAAACACATTTGTATTTACTCAACTGTTTATTAAAATGGTGAAAGTATGAGTGAGGCTAATATGGAGTACTCAGCCCATTGGGGTAGGAGGGAGGGTGTGAGACGGAGTAGTGATGATAATACAGAAGCCACTAAATACTGTGATATCTGAAGGTATGTCTAAGAATGCAGTTCCTCAAAGAGGAACTTTGCCTAATTTGAAATACTCCTTAACTAAATACAAGTTAAAGTCCAGGAATACTGGACAAACCACTTGTTTTATTGTGTAAATAAGGACTGAAATACTGGCAGTTGAACAAAAATATTTTAATGCACATTTGCAAAGAAAAAAGACACCTTCTATTATCCACCTTTCAGAGTCAACTAATTCTAAATATGAATCTTTATTTTTAACAGTTATTATCAACCATCTCAATCCAAACTGACTTGAATAGCTTTTCAGTAGAGAAAAACATACAAACAGGTCATTTAGTTTAAAATAGTCATCCAGACATTATATTGCATACCTAAAATATAAATAGATTCAAAATGCATAATTTTATTAGCATACAACTCAATGTCAATTTTTCACTAAACTTGCAAAACAATTTTAGGAAACTTATCATCCAGAAAAAGTTTAAACGTGTTAAGAAGCTAGATTTATCCACAAAGGGATAGTTTGAAGTTAGGTACAATAATTTTTCCAGTAATATTCACCACCAGTGAAGATAAGTAATCTGAAAAACAAACCTTCTCATCAACCCATCTGAAAAAATTATGTGTGATTGGTATGATAAAAACTTCAGGGTATTTTTATCATTTTGCACTTAAATGTGGCCACAGAGTAGGCTGTACTTATGTTGGTTTTGGTTTTAAGGTAGCTATTATATCCTTTTCCCAAGAACTTTAGACTGCAAAACATAGCTTGCTTGGAAAATATAAACAACCAAGTTTAGTTCATACAAAAGCTTGCTAGTCATAGTAATACAGAAGCACAGAGAAAATAAACAAGTCAGTTGGTATACAAAGTTTAGAGTCTTCGTCCTTCTCTTCTGCCTCTTTATAGGGTAGGAATTCATAATGCCAAAGTGACTCTAATGGTCATCCAAAGATCAGTTTCGTGCAAGGCTTTGGTATGTCAGTGAAACTGGAGTAAAATATTCATGGTGTTGTATCATCTGAACTATTTCCACAAATTGTTACAGCTTTAAAAAAACCCTTTCCAGCCCCCATAACCATCATCTACATGTAGTAATCTAGGGAAACTAAATTTATTAGCTGACAGGTCATAATTGCAAACATTATAAATACTATGCAAAACATATTCTCCAATTATTATATATATTCTCTAGTACTCATATATATAATATGTATAATCTCCACTTGTTTTTCTCTATTATGCATTGTGATGTCTCCTTTTACAGATGTTAGTTTGCGATAGGTGTTAACATACTGTACAGTATACAAAGTTGAGGAATAATTCATATACCATTTGGGAAAAATAAATTTATATACCATCATGATTTTCCAACCTAGTAAATACTGGGCAAAAAATGTTGATGTAATGTTAGTGTTATTTAAGAAAATAATTTCTGAAGTCAGACTTCTTGCTGTCAAATCCCAAATTTTATCTTAGTCAAATTATGTAAGCTGTGTTTTCAATTTCTATATTTTTCACTTTATTTTCTTCTTTAAATTCATTAATAGCACCAAGAAATAAAAATTTCTTAAATCTTTCAGTTCTGATTTCTGACATCTTCAGAGAAAATTGTTTGGATCCATATTACTTTCATTTAGAAAGCATATAGAAAAAATAAAAGTAATTTACTTCTAAATTTAAGTTCTCAGCAGTATATTGTTGGCCAATTTATTCCAGGAATCTTGAAATAACTAAATAATTTTGAATAAAATTGGGTCTACTTTTAATAAAATTAAGATTAAACTCAATTTATGATTTGTTCTATCATTGTTCTACCTATCTATTTGTTCTATCCATCAAGGCAAAATATGAACTGAAGAAAATTCAAAGGTGAAGAGTCGCAAAGAAGTGTGTGTACGAGCTTGCAGCATAAAGTCTTCAGTTCATAAGCAAGGTTTTCAGTACAATGACCATAGGTCAGGGAATTACAGCACTCAAATATGCATACACTATGTTCCCATGAGATCTGTGGCAACAGAAAGCCTTAAGGGAATGAACAAGACCCAACCAATTATCAACAGATAGGTACGTATTCTAAATAAATAAAGTGTCATGCATAGTCAGACAGGATTTTTAAAGAAAGAAAAAATGGCATGGCTCAAATAATTTATAAAATAGAAACAAAAATATTCATGAGGATTATTAGGCACTAGGTTAAATGCAGGCTTCCCTGGTGGCGCAGTGGTAAAGAATCCACATGCCTATGCAGGAGACCCAGGTTCCATCACTAGGCTGGGAAAATCCCGTGGAAAAGGAAATGGCAACCCTCTCCAGTATTCTTACCTGGAAAATTCCATGGACAGAGGAGCCTAGTGGCTATAGTCTGTCGAATCCCAAAGAGTCAGACACAGTTGAGTGACTGAGCACACATATACACACATGTTAAATATAATGTAAAGCAATGCTTAATGATGTGTGTTACAATTCACATGGGCTATGAGGAAATGGAAAAAAGATACATATTTCTTTCTGAATTGGTCATAGAAGGCTTATCATGTAATGTGACATTGAGTTTGATACAGAATAGATACATAAGATATTAAAAGAGGGAACAACAAATTCAAAAGTATTTCATATTTGGTATTGGCCAACAATGCTTGCTATGAAGTAAGAAATATGTGAGTATGTATCATTTGTTGTTATCACTTATGCTATATTATGTTATGTGAGAGAGAGAGATGAGAACCCATTATATAGAACAGAAACCTATAAAATGTATTTCAGTAGCAGTTATACATTTTTAAACTGTCTCTTTCAGTGAACTAAATAAAGCACAAACACTTTTCATAGATTGCATTTAAATCCCATATCAATTCTGAGTAAGATTTCCTATTTAATAAGCAAATTTGAAATGTTGATGATGGTAGGTTAAATAAAACTTTTTTTTAACCTTTACTAAATTACATGAAAGAAAGTTAACGGATGAATAAAATAAGGGTTGGCAGAAAGTGAAGAGGAACTAAAAAGCCTCTCGATGAAAGTGAAAGAGGAGAGTGAAAAAGTTGGCTTAAAGCTCAACATTCAGAAAACTAAGATCATGGCATCTGGTCCCATCACTTCATGGCAAATAGATGGGCAAAGAGTGGAAATAGTGTCAATCTTGGAGCCCCCAAACTTCTTGGGGGCTCCAAAATCACTGCAGATGGTGATTGCAGCCATGAAATTAAAAGACGCTTACTCCTTGCAAGGAAAGTTACGGCCAACTTAGATAGCATATTAAAAAGCAGAGATATTACTTTGCCAACAAAGGTCCATCTA
This sequence comes from Dama dama, assembly GCF_033118175.1. Lineage (NCBI taxonomy): Eukaryota > Metazoa > Chordata > Mammalia > Artiodactyla > Cervidae > Dama > Dama dama. Next base: position 61,731,227 of record NC_083710.1, on the reverse strand, counting down.
GTGAAGGCTATGGTTTTTCCAGTGGTCATGTATGGATGTGAGAGTTGGACTGTGAAGAAAGCTGAGTGCCGAAAAATTGATGTTTTTGAACTGTGGTGTTGGAGAAGAATCTAGAGAGTCCCTTGGACTGCAAGGAGATCCAACCAGTCCATCCTAAAGGAGATCAGCCCTGGGTGTTCTTTGGAAGGACTGACGCTGAACCTGAAACTGCAGTACTTTGGCCACCTCATGCGAAGAGTTGACTCACTGGAAAAGACCCTGATGCTGGGAGGGATTGGGGGCAGGAGGAGGAGGGGACGACAGAGGATGAGATTGTTGGATCGCATCACCGACTGGATGGACCTACGTTTGGGTAAACTCCGGGAGTTTTTGATGGACAGGGAGGCCTGGAGTGCTGTGATTCCTGGGGTCGCAAAGAGTCGGACACGACTGAGCGACTGAACTGAAATGAACTGAACTGAGATAGACCTGCTGCTGCTGCTAAGTCGCTTCAGTCGTGTCCGACTGTGTGCGACCCCATAGACGGCAACCCACCAGGCTCCCCCGTCCCTGGGATTCTCCAGGCAAGAAAACGAATGGGTTGCCGTTGCCTTCTCCAACGCATGAAAGTGAAAAGTCAAAGTGAAGTCGCTCAGTTGTGTCCGACTCTTAGCGACCCCATGGACTGCAGCCCACCAGGTTCCTCCGGCCATGGGATTTTCCAGGCAAGAGTACCAGAGTGGGTGGCCATTGCCTTCTCCGACGAGATAGACCATCCATGATTTTATCTAAATGAAAGGACCTTTGGCTTGTTCCTGGTCTCCCACACCACCTCCCCATTGCCATTTCATTTACTATTTGAGTACTTCACATTGAACATTTACATGTTTTTTAATAAATCTTTTACTTTAGAAGAAATGTAGAAATTTTGGTGTAAATTTAAAGACAATGTTGATCAATTGTTGGGAATTCTGATAGATTTCTGTAATATAAAAATATGTAGAATATACACATGAATATATTAATACACATAAATATATTTCTTCTATATATTAACAACAGAATAAGGAAAGATACCAGCAGTAGAAAAATATATTATAACATGAAGGTATATAAAAACCAAGAGTTAGATAGCACCCAAGTTTCGAACAGAGAGCTTGAGTGTGTTTTAAATAAAATCTCAGTGAAAAGCATAAACAGTCCCACTGTTGAACTCCAGGACTCTGAAAGCAGACTATATTCTAAAATCTATACTGTTTGACAGGTTCCTCTATGTATATCTTAATTTAGGAGTAATTCTTGATTCATTTAATTTATGTACTTTCTGACAGTTCTCTTATCTGTAATCTTACATGACTTGTACTGGCAGAAGAGTCACTCAGATTATTTTACAAAACATATTGTTAAGTTTATGGAAATACAAATAAAATCCAAAGAAAATACCGTTTAAAAAATTGATTACCTGAACTGTTGTGGAAAAAAAAATACATATTTGTGGATGGCAATGCAGAAAGAAACCTGTAGTTGCAGTTTTAAAATAGCCATTCTTTAAACTACTAAAATAACACTTGCTTTTTATATGATCTTCATGCACTGTCTGAGATAAAACCAGGTTTATAGTCCACATTTCTCTCATTGTCACAATTCAAGGAGTTTCTTTTTTCCAAGTCTTTTTTATATATTTTATACACACACACACACACACACACACACACATAAAATCTCACATCCTTTTTTGATAATTGTATTGGAATAATTCCAGGTGGTACTAGTAGTAAAGAATTGGCCTGCCAGTGCAGGAGACATACAACATGTAGGTTTGATATCTGGGTTGGGAAGATCTCTTGGAGGAGGGCATGGGAACCCATTCCAGTATTCTTGCCTGGAGAATCCCATGGAGAGTGAAACCTGGTGGGCTACGGTCCACAGCGTCACCAAGAGTCAGACGCAACTGAAGTGATGTAGCACACATGCAATGTGATAGTATGGGAACAGTATTTGATTTTGTGCACATTACGCTTTTTTATATTTTTTGTATGACCTAAACTTTCTATAAAAATGTTTGAAAATAGACAGTAGGACTTATGCTTTCAGCCCCAACAGGAAAATGTTTGGAAGTAATCATTCCAATTCTTAAAACAAGAAAAAAACTGAAAATGGGTGAGTTTTCTTGGTTGCATCAGAAAACTGAGGTGGTTGGACAAATTCCCACCATGAATTATGGAGAGACAGGTCTGCTACTGAGAACAGAAACAGCTGGGGATATAAACTGGTATTTTAAAGGGTAATGTTATTGAATTGCTGGATGCTGATTGTGGACTAATCTGAGAGTGATAAACTATGCCCGGCCTTAGTCTTAGGGGGAGCTCAACATTTTGGGGGATTTTACTTCCAGGAACCCCACTATTTTCTTAGGATGAAGATACAAGGAAGAAAAAATTCAAGTGAAAGCACAGCTTGAAGAGACAAAGCTAGCATCAGAACCAGAGTCTGATATGACCCAGATGTTGGAATCATTAGAAAGAGAATTGAAAATAATATGTTGAGCCCAAATATAAAAAGTGGACACGCAAGAACAAATAGGCAGTGTAAGCACAAAGATGAAAACCCAAAGAAAGAATCAAGATGAAAGACTGAACATCAAAAACACAAAGAGAAATTAAGAAGGCTTTTTATGGGCTTGTTAGCAGAGTGGACATAAAAGGAAATCATAAAAAATGCTGCATTAAAACAAGAGAGGGCTGAAAGAAAATTTTTAAAAAAGAAACAAAAAAATAAATGCAATGAATGTAAAACAGTTCATGATAGACATGAACTCACAACTATAAAAATAAATATTTAAATGTGAATCATCCAAATGTATCAGTTAAAAAACAAAGATTTTCAAAGTGGATAAAAAATAAGAACAAACTCTATGTTGTCTATAAGGAACCCACTTTATAAATAAAGATACAGATTAAAATTAAGGGACACAAAGAGCTGTGTCATGAAATGAGGCATTTTGTCATTTGTTGTTGTTTAGTCGCTCAGTTGAGTCTGACTCCTTTGTAACCCCATGCATTGTCGACACATGGATTGTATTCAGGATCCTCCATTCATGGGATTTGCCAAGCAAGAATACTGGAGTGGATTGCCATTTCCTTCTCTAGGGGGATCTTCTTGACCTAGGGATCAAACCTGAGCCTCATGCTTGCCAGGTGGATTCTTTACCACTAAGCCACCTGGGAAGCCCTGAAATAGTGCATTACATAGTGATAAAGGATTCAACCCTCCAAGAAGACCTAACAAGTGCATATAAACAATAGTGCACCAAAATGAATGAAGAAAAATCAGTTAAAATTGCAAGGAGAAATAGACAAATTCACTATTATATGTGAAGGATATACTGTATTTAGATACTTAGTTAAATATTAGTTCATATTGATTCTTCTGTTCATTATCACATGGATCATTCTAGACTTCTCTTCCTGCCTGTCTGTAATCTATTTCAACAAAGATAAACTTGGTTCCCATCATTGCTTAAATGTTGAATTCCAATACACATTCCAATACACGTGGAAAATATTATCAGAATTGTTGACTCCTTACCCTGTAGGAAATAACTTTACCAAATAAAGCACAGTGCTTTTCTACAGTTTCTTTTGCATTTAATCCCATAAACGCACTCATTTCAAAATTCACTCATATATTTTCCCACACACGTTTCAATGAGGTTATTTGTTACATTTATAATATGTCTTTATTATTTTGTCTCATTGTACATTGCATTCTGGGATTTTTTTTTAATTTATATGCATTGAAGTCATTCTGTGTGCTGTAAATTTCTATGAGTTTTGTACAATGAAGAGTATTAGGTATGCACCATTACAGTATCACACAAAATAGTTCCACTGTCTTTAAAACAAGCCTATGCATCACATACTCAACTTTACCTTACACACTCCTAACTCCTGGAAACCTCTGATCTTTTTTGTTGCTGTTATTAAAATAACTTTTTTTCTTAGTTGATCTTTTAAATTATTCTTTTAATTTTAATTTTTAATTAGAGGTAATTACTTTACAATATTGTGATAGTTTCTGCCACACATCAACATGAACTGGCCATAGGTATACATATGTTTCCTCCCTCTTACACCTCCCTCCCATCTCCCTCCCCATTCCACCTGTCTTGGTTGTCACAAAATACCAGCTTTGGGTTCCCTACATTGTATAGCAAATTCCCACAGGCCATCCATTTTACATATGGCAGTGTATATGTTTCAATGTTACTCTCCCAAATATTCCACCATCTCCTTCCCTACTGTGTCCAAAAGTCTGTTCTTTGTGTCTTCTTTGTTGCCCTCAAGCAATATCATCAGTACATCTTTCTAGATCCCATACATATGCATTAATATATAATATTTGTCTCTCTCTTTCTGACTTACTTCACTCTGTATAATAGGCTCTGTATTCATCCACCTCATTAGAACTGACTCAAATGCATTTCTTTTTATAGGTAAGTAATATTCTATTGTGTATATGTACCACAACTTCTTTACTGATTCATCTGTTGATAGGTATCTAGGTGGCTTTATTTATGTAACATTTATTTATTTAAAATTTATATTTATTTAACATTCATCCATATCTTTAGCTCTTTCTTTTCATTGCTGAGTAATGTTCCATTGCATGAATATACCCCATCTAGTTTATACATCCAGTTTGTTGATTCCAAATTTAGCAATTATGAACCTTCACAACTGGACAGCAGAACATAGAGCTGCTATAAACACTCATGTGCAGCTTTTGGGCTTTTTTTTGTGTGTGTGTGCAAACAAAAGTTTTCATATCAGTTGGGTAAACACCTAGGGAAATGATTGCTGGTTCATGAGGAAAAGTAATGATTACATTTATAAGAAATTGACACATAGTCTTCCAAACTGCCCATACTATTGTGCATTCCCACCAGTAAAGAATGTGAGTTCCTGTTAATCTGAATTCTTAGCAACAATTGGTATAGTCAGTTAGTTTTATTTTTGTATTTGTTCCATTCTATCAGGTGTGCAGTGGTTTCTCATGTTAGTTTTTAATTCCACAAACACATACATACACACATACACATGCACAAACTCAAGGGGAAGGAGTTATCAAACTGCCTGAGTGTTAGTGGTGTGGAGAATCACTAAGGGCCATCTCAGAAGATGTGTTACCACAATAGCATGTTTAGTAAGAATAAGTTCGTGGTAATACCACACAGAATTATAAGCAATTTTTGGTTAAACACTGTCCCGCGTGGCAGAGTAAGAAAGTCAAGTAGTAAAACTTTCAGAATGCCAATATGAGTATGATGTATAAAACAACGTTTTTCTATAATCTACCTAAAATTTTGCTAATCAAAGAAATAAGAATGCATGTGCACAAATATCTAATCATAATAATGACCATTACATGCTCTAAAGATTAACAAAAAGGAAACATCCTGAATTTTCACACAAATTTATTGATTAAATCATAACTATGCAGCATAACTTACTGTTGCCATTTAAAATTATATTTGCAATAATATTTAATGATATAAGAATAAAAACAAATGACAAAGCAGTTACATGATATATGGCCCTGTTTTCATTATCATCTGCCTATGTATCTATGCTGGAGAAGGACATGACAACCCACTCCAGTATTCTTGCCTGGAGAATCCCATGGACAGAGGAGCCTGAAGGGCTACAGTCCATGGGGTTGCAAAGAGTCAGACATGACTGAGCAACTGAACTGACCTAACGCATCTATGCAACCATCTACTTTTCTATTTGCATATTTATAAAATGTTCATCTACGGGTGTTAGGATTATAGCTGAATTTTTTCTACTTCTGCTTTATTTAATTAAAATTTATATATGAAAATAAATCCCTTTAATGAGAAACAGAATAATGCTTATTTTATTTTAAGGAAGTTACAACATTTTTAAAAGTAACAAATGGGAGCAAATGCATTTTTGGGGAAATATCTTCCTTCTTAAAGAAAGAAGGAGAGAAAAAGGAAGGTTAGATTTAACTCTCTTCATACTTCTAAGCCTGGTAAAGTTCATACCACATAATATTATTTGGATTTACTTTTGTGTGTGCTGTTTATGTGTTCCAAAAAAGGGCAGTGATTAGTGTTTTCACAACAATATTTTCATTTTTCTATCACTAGGGTGACACTCATATATGTTTAATAATAGATGAATATTTTATTATTATGTTACTAAAATACTTTTGCTGAGTTCATAAAACATAAATTATTCTAAACTTAACTGAATGGAAGCAGATTTTTGCATATTTATACTTTCTCTAACAAAACATCTGTCCTCATGCCATGAAGGGGTTCCCATAATTGCAGATGTTGAGAACTACTGAATTAGTGGACAGTGTAAAAATTATGTACATTTGTCCTTACTCTTTGTTTCTTATAAAAATATTTTGTTGTCTAAGTGCAAATTCTTTACAGACCTTGAAAATGTGACTCAATAGGTATAAGTGTGTAAGGAAAGTGAAGACTATGAAATCAGATTGAAGGTCTCCATTTATTTTACCAGCTCTATTCCTAACTCAGGACCTAATTTGACCAGGTGAGTCTCAATTACAACTTGGAAACAGAGTTAATCTTACAGACTCCACCTCAACAGAGTTATTGTTAGTATTTATTTAATGAAACAATTTGTAGAAAAAGAGCTAAACTGAGAGCAAATTACTCTGATTTCTTCCAGGTATTGCTATGGTTTATGTACAATCAGTAAGCACTCTTTGCTAGAATTATAGAAATTATCTGTAAACTTATAAGCATAGCTATTTATAAAATGTCAAATTCAATTAGGACTATTTAATGTTTTTCAGATGTTCAAAAAGTTACCAAACATAAATACAAGAGTAAGAATACATAATTTTAGTTAATTAAAATGACTATTAAATGGACAGAAATGTCCTATTTTTTATTATACTTATAATAATCACTGCTTTTGAAAAAATATTTTCATGACTTTAATTTTATTTACATTTCACACTGTTTCAACATATACGTTTCCCAAATTTGACAGTTTAAAACCCTTATAAAATTATGAGCTGCCAAGATAGTCCCACCATCTGTGGCTCTCTTTCCGATGAATTTCTGATATTTGCCCTACAAAAACTGTATATATATTCTCAGTGATTTTTCTCTTCTCCCCACTCCCCTGCTTTTTTTAAATAAGTTTCAACTATGTTTTCAATTTTTATGGTCTCTCAGTTTATTTTATTGTGTGTGTGTGTGTGTTTTCCTGGAAGACTGTGAGTTATCACAAAAATCTAATATGTATTGCCCCAAATAGTGGGCTCTAGAGTATTTTCATCTTTTTTGATGATAAAACTTATACCAGATAGAAATTTCATACTTCGATTATCACCATCTCTACTTCTTTATGCTATTAACATATCAAAGCTGAGTTCTTATTTCATAAGAATTCAACATATTTAGTACAAAGTTATTTCCCTTATTTCTATTTATAAAAGCATGCATTTTATTATATTTAGGACTACAACAATGAAGCTAGTCCAAGTCCTTTATTTTTTTTTTATCTTAACCTCTTAAGATCAAGATTAACTATGCTAAAGATTTGTTTTTCCAAAAATGTGTCTCATTAGTTGGTTGCAGGAAAGTCTGCCAGGTTACACATGGAGGAGATACTTTCCAGCTTTAACATGCATTTAAACAAGAAAAATCTTCCCAAAGTTAACTTGAAAACAGAAATCACTAAAAGTCCTTCACTATTGAGATTCAGTTATACTGAAGTACTCTAGGTTGGCAGTTATATGATAATGATATTTGAGGAAAATGTTTGTGTAGCATGTAGATGAGTAAATCAAAACCAGCTGAGAAAGGAATATGTTTAAGGGACTATTTTATTATCATGAGAAATAAACAGTCTTCCAACCACACACTATGTTTACCCTAACTAAAGTGATTGTAAAAAGCACTTTGCACATTTTTAAAAGTCTATACACTCATTTCCTTTAGGTATAAAATACATATATATATGGAAACAGTTTGCAGGGACTTAGAGGTTCCATTGTCAAATTAGTAACATCTACCATAAAGTGTAGTTAAATGACAAAATATGGAGATAATTAATATACATTTTAAAGAATATCTGGGAAAACACAGAATAGATACAACTATGCTTTTGTCCTGAAGTAGTTAATCATATTGAATTTTATCTCAGGAGTCACAGCTACCTTCTGTTCTTTTTTTTAGAACTAAGATATCACAATGCTTGTAAGTATCAATTTAGATTCTTTTTTAAATAAATGAATTTCTTCCTATAGCATGGTAACACCTAGTGTGACATGTCTTATGCTATTCATCCTTTTATGTGTTTATGCATGAAAAACTATATTAGACAAAACTTCTACTACACTTAAATCAAGTTTTATCAAGGAGGGCATCTCTACCCAGCTATGTTCAGTGGACTCAGTCAAAGCATAACAGTACAGCAAGTAAATGAGAAACACTGCAAGATGTGGTTCAGGGATAAACAATAGAATGGATGCTTATCTCAGTGTTTCCAGATATAATTTTCCAGGAGAAACTAAAATGCAAAACTTTGCAATAAATGATCTGATTTTAAAAAGAATTTACAGGCTCTGTAAAGCCTATCTGCAGTCCATGTGTTATTTATCAGAACTAATTTTATTCAGACAAATCTAAGATATTCTATCAGTTAAGAGTGTATTATATGGTGTGTCATGGATAAAATAAATTATTAGTAAACTAATTTGTAATATTTTAAGTCTTTCATGAAAAGAGAATCTTCACATATGCAATTAAGGGATGATATTGGTTCATATAATTGTCTCCTTTTAACTTTCTACTTTAACACCCCCAAAATCTAGCTCTTACTCATGGCCCAGGATGAGAGTAAAACTCCAGTCATTGCACAGTTTCAGATAGTGAGTCAGAGAAAGGTATGTAGATTTTAACGCTTCTCTAGGGAAATTTGAAAGGACCACATGCTACATTTACCTTCCTTTAAGGTGACTCAGTGGGTAAAGAATCCACCTGGAAAGCAGGAGACATGGAAAGACGTGAATTTGATTGCCAGCTTGGGAAAATCCCCTGGAGGAGGACTTGGCAACCCACTTCAGTATTCTTGCCTAGAGAATCCCATGGACAGAGGAGCCTGATGAGCGACAGTCCATACAAAGAGTCGGACACAACTGAAGTGATTGAGCACCAGCACACACCCTGGGAGAGGAGTCAGGTGGTCTTACAGTGTACAAGGTGGAAGGGAGAGGATTATCTTACTTTATGGGCTTGTTACTGAAATTTTAAAAATCAAGGGTTTTATTATTAAAGAGGAACTGTGTACTGTGGTAAACAACTAAAGGCTGCCGCAGGATATTCTTAACATAGATGTAAAACAATAGGTTGAGAAGCATGATTAGCTTGGACAAAATTCTGCTACTTCCAGTTTGTAGCTATGTGACTTCAGACAAATAACATATTAGCATTAGTTTTCTCTTCTGTAAAATGGGCATAATAGTGATATTTAATCATATTGTAATTCTAAGGGTCAAATAAATTCTTAGAATAGTGCATATATCACATACTAAGTGTAAGCAAATAATAGCTATTGTTTTAACAATATGGTGAAAAAGGACAGCTATCATGGCTCCAGAAAAATAATCTGATAAGACTCTAATTAAAATGGCCTAATCCATAAATGTATAAAGAGCTATAGATAAGTGTCAGTTGCTCAGTCTTGTCTGACTCTGTGTGACCCTGTGGAGCCACCAGGCTCTTCTCTCTATGTAATTCTTCAGGCAAGAATATTGGAGTGGGTACTCATTCCCTTCTCCAGGGGATCTTTCTGATCCAGGGATTGAACCCAGGGCTCATGCACTGATGGCAAATTCTTTACTGTCTGAGCCAGGAGGGAAGTCCAGTCTTAAGTAAGCCATCTCTATTCCATTGGCCTGAAAAATGATTAATAAATAAAAAAAAGCTGAGCGCCAAACAATCGATGCTTTTGAACTGTGGTGTTGGAGAAGACTCTTGAGAGTCCCTTGGACTGCAAGAAGATTCAACCTGTCAATCCTAAAGGAAATTAGTCCTGAATGTTCATTGAAAGGCCTGATGCTGAAGCTGAAACTCCAATACTTTGAACACCTGATGCGAACAACTGACTCATTGGAAAAGACCCTGATGCGGGATAAGATTCATCAAGGGAGAAGAGGACAACAGAGAATGAGATGGTTGGATAGCATCACCGACTAGATGGACATGAGTTTGAGCAAGCTCTGGGAGTTGATAATGGACAGGGAAGCCTGGTGTGCTACAGTCCATGGGGGTCACAAAGAGTCAGACAGGACTGAGCGACTGAACTGAACTGAATAAATAACTTACATTTTGCCAAATTTCTTAGAAATTAGGATTGCTCTAAAAAATATATTTTAGTATTTATAAAAATAAATATATTTTATTCTTTACCCTAAAGAAACTTAGAACAATCTTAAGGCAAGAAGGACATGACCTTTGGAAAAACTGAATAGAATTTATAAATTCTTCCATTTTATAGGTTATAACATTGAGGCAGAGGGTTTTAAATAATTTCCTCCCTGGCTCATGACTAGGAGATGTTGAAGGAAGAATACCAATTAGTCTGAATTTCTGAAAGTATAATTTCAGGATAAATTTTTCAAGGGGAAATAATATTCTGTAGACATGGGAGGTGAATTGGACATCACACAGCAGTATCCTTTGCTTTGAGTTTTTCACTTTTGTTTTTCACTTCGGATTTTATAGCTCCAGGATTTCTGCTGTTGCTCTGTGAGGCATTTGGAGTGGTAGAAATATCACAAAGCTTAGAATGACAACTTTGTTCAGATCCTGATCTTGCTCTATAATCTTTATCTATTTATATGTCTACTGTTAAAGCCTAGCTTGAAAGATTTATTCAGCAGCACGTGAACCAAGAAATTCCAGATGATCAAGCTGGATTTAGAAAAAGCAGAGGAACCAGAGATCAAATTGCCAACATCCAGTGGATCATCGAAAAAGCAAGAGAGTTCCAGAAAAACATATATTTCTGCTTTATAGACTATGCCAAAGTCTTTGGCTGTGTGAATCACAACAAACTCTGGAAAATTCTTCAAGAGATGGGAATACCAGACCACCTGACCTGCCTCCTGAGAAATCTGTATGCAGGTCAAGAAGCCACAGTTAGAACTGGACATGGAACAACAGACTGGTTCCAAATAGGGAAAGGAGTACGTCAAGGCTGTATATTATCACCCTGTTTATTTAACTTATATGCAGAGTACATCATGTGAAATGCTAGGCTGGATGAAGCACAGGCTGGAATCAAGATTGCTGGGAGAAATATCAATAACCTCAGATATGCAGATGACACCACTATTATGGCAGAAAGTGAAGAAGAATGAAAGACCCTCTTGATGAAAGTGAAAGAGGAGAGTGAAAAAGTTGGCTTAAAGCTCAACATTCAGAAAACCAAGATCATGGTATCTGGTCCCATCACTTCATGGCAAATAGATGGGGAAATGATGGAAACAGTGACAGGCTTTATTCTCTTGTGCTCCAAAATCACTGCAGATGGTGACTGCAGCCATGAAATTAAGACATTTTTTCCTTGGAAGAAAAGCTATGGCCAAACTATACAGCATATTAAAAAAGCAGAGACATTACTTTACCAAGAAAGGTCCATCTAGTCAAAGCTGTGGTTTTTCCAGTGGTCATGTAGGGATGTGAGAGTTGGACTATAAAAAAAGTTGAGTGCAGAAGAATTGATGCTTTTGAACTGTGGTGTTGGAGAAGACTCTTGAGAGTCCCTTGGATTGCAAGGAGATTCAACCCTCAATCCTAAAGGAAATCAGTCCTGAATATTCATTGAAAGGCCTGATGCTGAAGCTGAAACTCCAATACTTTGGCAACCTGATGTGAAGAACTGACTCATTTGATAAGACCCTGATGCTGGGAAAATTGAAGGTGGGAGTAGAAGGGACAACAGAGGATGAGATGGTTGGATGGCATCACCAACTCGATGGACATGAGTCTGAGTAAACTCTGGGAGTTGGTGATGGACAAGGAAGCCTGGTGTGCTGCAGTCCATGGGGTTGCAAGAATTCAGACAGGACTGAGTGACTGAACTGACTGATTTATTTATCTGAAGGCTATAGTTCAAACTCTGAGGTAGACTGTATGTAGTCCCATCCAGGGTTCTAGATCTGGTTCTGATACATGTAAGCTGGGTAGCTTTGGACAATCTCTTAGCCTCTCTGAGTTTCCAGGGATAGTTGAGTTGGATGATTTCTGAGTTTCTTTCTAACACTTACCTTTCAGTGTGAAGAATTTTAACATTTCTGGGTAGAGTATTTTTATTCCTGACCAGCAAGCTGACAGCATCTACTCGAAAGGAATACTATAAATCTCAGCAACTTGGCTTATTTATTTCTATTTTTCTATAACTTTTCCTGGATAACTTTGAAAGCAGTTGAGAAGTAGTTGCTGGCTTCAATACCACTGTGTAAGGCTAAATAGAGGAAAAGGAATGGATGTGAGGCATCAGAACAGTCTATGGGTCTGGTGACAGTGGGTGAGAGAAATCCACAAGTATTTTTTTTTCTTCAATTATATAACCTTAAGCTTAGAGGTTAAGTTTTGTTATTTCTTTTTCTGAGGCAAAAATAAATAAAATGTACTATGAATGTTTAAACATTTTCAGAAATGCCAGTCAATTAATTTTCCATGAAAGATTTAAAGAGTTTCTTATCCTTAAGAGGCAAATGAAAAGACAACTCAGAGTAACTTAGATGAACATAATCTGGAAATGATTATTCTTGGTGGTGAACATTATTCAAATATGGCTGCTTCAAAGACATTAATAACTAATTTATTTGTCTTGTAAATAAATAAGTTCATTCATAACATTTAGAAAGTTGCTTCTTCTTTTGTTTTCTATTGTGGCAAACTCTAAAGCTATGTGCATGTATAACTAAAGATGTAGATAAAATTAAAACTAATTTAGCTTTTTTCTCTCCATAGGTGTCTTATAAAGAGAATCCATCAGTCAAAACATTACATTCTTTCCTCTGCTTTGTTCAAGCCATGATGCTTATAATAAACCTATCCTCAAGCTAGTTTCCATTCTCTTACTGTACCCACTGTTACTGATTATATATAATGGCATGCTTATGCCTATATTTAACCCTCCTCCTGTCCATTGTTAAAATTAGTCATTATGGTACCTGATTGCATCTCATATCTTTGCATGTTTAAAGCTTGCTGAACAAACACAGCAGGCAAGTTCTGGATGCTATAAACAAGAAAAGTATGTTTTAAAGCAACAAAATCCCAATGATTATTTATCTAAGTAGAAAAAAATAAATATGCAAGAACAAGATGCAATAGATTGCTTTCAAAATTGTCAGATTATTGTCATTTTTCATAGAATCACAGAAGGATTACTGCTGCTTAGTTCCTTTAACTTATTTGTCTTGTAAATAAATAAGTTCATTCATAACATTTAGAAGGTTGCTTCTTCTTTTCTCTTCTGTTGTGGCAAACTCTAAAGCTATGTACATGTATAACTAAACATGCAGACAATAATGAAAATAATTTAGCCTTTTTCTCTACATAGATTAATATACTCATATAATTAACTAATGTCGGTAAGCAAGCTCTGATTTGTTACATAATGTTATTAAAATATAAAAAAGGAAGAAATGGCATTTAAATAGTCCAAAAATATAGCATGAAATTGAAAAGTGTAATAATTAATACAAGCATGCTACCATATTTCTTTAACGACTAAGAAAAGTGTGGTGGAGACTACCATGCTAGAAGCAGCACATAAATTTAAGTGCCTGTTTTATTTCCTTCATACGAAGAAAAATGGGCGAGGTGGTTACTTGAATTTTTTTTTTTTTAATGTGTCAATTTAGGAGGGAAGCTATATTGTTGTTTAGTAGCTATGTCATATCCAACTCTTGTGCAACCCCATGGACTGCAGCCTGCCAGGCTCCTCTGTCCATGGGATTTCCCATTGAAGAATATTAGAGTGGGTTGCCATTTCCTTCTCCAGGGCATCTTCCTGCCCAATGGATTGAACCAACATCTCCTGCATTGGCAGGCAGATCCATTACCACTGAGCCACCAGGTGAAGCTGTAGTATCCATCTATTCAAACACTAAATCAGATGTTGCTGTGAGATATTTTTAGATACGTTTAACATCTACAATCAGTAGACTTTAAGTGCAGAAAATCACCTGGATAGTGTGATATTCAATCAGTTTTAAAAACAAAACTGAGGTTTCCCTGAAGAAGAAGAAATTCTGTAACAACAGCTGACTTAGAGTATCCAGCCTGCCAGATTTTGTTCTACAGGCTCAATTTTCCAGGCTTTATAATATGAATTTACTCGTAATCTCTCGCTCTCTCTCTCTCATCACAGACACACATACACACACACACAGAAATATTCATTTATATATATATACACACTAATACATATTATAAATTTCAAAGATTTTGAAATTTTGGAAAAGCAAAAATATCAAACTCAATATAGATGACAAAGAAACAGTGATAACTTCTTTGCTGCATAGTTCCTTAAGACCCACTGCTTCGTGCTATGCCAGGAGGGACCTAGAATAGGGAGAAGGTATAGGAAGTAAATTTGGGGCTACAGTGAGTTTTGGTAAGTCAGAGTTTTCAAGACAATATCCTTCTTTCTTTTCAGGGTGGTCACTATGTTTTCAATAAAATCTCCTAAATTTCATCCAGGAAGGTTATTTTGTCTCATTATATGTCTGGTGGGTAGAAAAAATGACTTCTCAAAGATATCCATGTTGTTGACCTATGTAAAGATATAAACTAAGGCAAACTTAAAGATATTAATTTATTCAAGGAGACAAAGAAATCAGAATTTGGAACATGCAAACTGGAGCAAGCTACAGATGAATACAGTGAGGGTTTGAGGTAGGCTGTACTTATTGTTAAGGAATGTGAAGGGGAGATTCTGTTGAAATGAACACAAATGGAGATCAACTTTGAAAATTCTCAAGACGACAAATTTTAATTCAGCTCACTTCGCAAGAACACTCTGACCTGGGTCGTTTCTTTCTCAAGTCTCTGGAGACTGTAAGCAAAATTTCCAAGGTTGATATGAGGGCAGTTCCTAACAAACTCACCATTATTTAAGAAAATTCCAACATTGTCAGTTTTCTGTAGATCAGCCATTCATGGGAAATCAGTCTCTCATC
This sequence comes from Dama dama, assembly GCF_033118175.1. Classification (NCBI taxonomy): domain Eukaryota; kingdom Metazoa; phylum Chordata; class Mammalia; order Artiodactyla; family Cervidae; genus Dama; species Dama dama. The sequence goes on along the minus strand of NC_083710.1, from coordinate 61,715,975 downwards.
CTTAAGTTTTGTTTTTCTGAGGAGAGATGTGTAAGAGTTTTCATTTTATATCTTCCAAGTCCATTTTAGACTGAAGTTCTTTCACAGCGTCAAATGCTTAGAACCTATGAATGTTATGTGCTAAAAAATGAGATTAGGTTAGGAATCCTGAGAGAAAGAGTTTATCCTGGATTATGCAGTGAGTCCCAAATGGCATGACAAGTGTGCTTTTAAGAGAGATGCAAATGGGGATTTCACACAGACACACACAGAAGAAAACCCACTGTGAATATGGAGGTTGAGGTCAGAGAGATGAGTTTACAAACCTAAGAATTCCAGGACAGTGACTAAATGAGATCCCTGAGAAAGCATGAGGATGGACATGCTGGATTTTGGACATCTGGCCTCCAGAACTGTAAGAAAATGAATGTCTTTTGCTTTAAAATGCCATATTTGTGGTCACTTGTTATAGCACCTTTAGGAATCTAATACAATATCTCATGATTTTAGGGGCTAAGGATGTTTACTAAGAAAGAAAGTAGCCATATTCTGCTAGGTTCTTTAGTAGAGGGAAATAACCTGCCCAAGTCTGAGCATTAAAGATTATAGTCTAATTAGAGTATTCCACCTACCCCCAAGACATCACGGTAGATTATAAAATGTATTCTGGACACTATGAGGTTTTATTAATGAAGTGAAGCTCAGGTGAAGGTGGGGCCCTTTCTCTGGGTATAACAGTGTTTCAACAGAATCCTCTAACCCATCAAAAATGGCCACAATAAAACAAACTCAATTTAAGGTCACTTTTCCTCCTAACAGAGGTAAAAAATGAGTCTGAGCATTGTTCTGAATAGAAAACAGCTTCAAGCCATCCATCATCACAGGGTCAAGAGCAGGCCTGTGTACTGAGGTAAGGCTTTTAATAGGTCCTCTGTCTCTATCATCAAATGAGAAGAAAGATTTCCAAGAAACAACCTTCTCTGCTTCCCAACACACAAAACCTTGTCACTATTAGAGTGAAAGTTGCTGGCGCTCACTGATGGTTTCTGTTGTAGTTTATATCAGGTGCCAGAGAAACCCCAACTCCCACATCCACTGCAGTGCTATGTTCATAATGCTCTGTGCGTCCCACATTCTCCACTCCCACACCCCCCACTATTTTTCAGCTTCTCAATTGAAACTACTTCACTAAACAGATCACTTATGCTTCATGTTTGTTATTTATGTCTCTCACATTAGAATATAAAATTTACAAGGCAGCTATCTTCAATATTTTTTTATTAATGTTTTTCCCAAATGACCAGGAATATGTCTGATTTATGCTAGGGGCTCAATAAATATTTGTTATATGAATGAATGAGAGAGTGAGTAATCAAAATGTCTGGCTACTATTTTTCCCTTGCAAAGGAAAATAAACTAGTTTTTAAGAATGCTTATCTGGATTCAGAATGAGATTTTTGCTTAATTAATTGCAGGTCTTAGAATACTAATTAGATTATTGTGGAATTTAATTAGAATTGAAACATTTTTGAAATAGTATAAAGTATTTTCAAATATGATATGTTGCATCTTCAGTTGGAGTGAGAACAAAAGAGCAAAATGAAGCATAAACAATTTATTCACTAACATTAGTCATGCTGGCATGTCAATCAAGAAAACACAACTTTCAAATTTCACTTCTTTACTTTCTAATAATTTATCATCTTCTTATCTCCTACAATAATGATTTTATTTTCCTCTTCAAGACATACATTCCACATACTTTTGCAAGCTTTGCTCTATTTAGATTTTCCCCTACTTTGCTATTTAGCAATGGTTTCCCATGTTTATAGTACAGATTATAGTTATAAAGAAATTCTGTGGAAGAGAAGCATTCTTACTTTTTTTAAAGTCAACTGTTTATTTCCTTTTGCAATAGAACATTCCAATAGCCCTTCTTAATAATTCCATAAAAATATAACCATCAGGTTCTTACGGCAAAAGGCCACCTCTCCATGAACTACAGCAAATAAAATCCTAGATGAAGGATTTCCATTTGAAAATTCTAGTCAGTGTTTAGTCTTGTCTTTCTCTTTTCACATTTGATGATTTATCTCAACATATGTGTAGCCCCTCCCAGCTACTTGGTGCTCAGATGAATCATGACAAAATCTAGGGCTAGAATAACTAGGCAAATTGATTCTGGGACACACATTCAGGGCAGGTCACAGCGGCCACAACCCTCACTGTCAGAGGCACAGCAGTGAAGCATGGCTGGGTTCTACTGGAGCTCCCCCTCCCCGCGGTTACTACTATCTCTTTGCTAATAATTTCCCTAGAATTGACCATAGACAATATGACTAGTCTTTCTAACGGATAACTGAATCCTTTTCTCAGGGAAGTCTTGTTAGCACAATAAAAAACAAATTGCATCAGACAGAAGCCAAAATAAAAGAGACAAATCCAGGGGTCTTGGAATCTTACACACATTTTTTTTTAATAGGAAAAGAGAAAAAAAAATATCTCTTTATCATTAATCAGCAGTATTTTCCTTATCATTAAACAGATTTTAGACTTCCCACTTACAGGTTAAATGGAGGCTGACATAAGAAAGAATAAACAGTAATCATGACCTCCCTGATTCACCGGCTTACTAGGTGACTTCCAGTTGACTCATTAGGCTTAACACAACTAACTACAGGTTACTGTCAGAATTATTATGTGTACCAAGGTCCTCTAAATACAACTTACTAATTCTTTGAACAAAAGGCAATCTATTTTTGTGGCCAGTCCTTGTTTATAACCTAGGGGATATCAAGAATTCTAAAGAAAAATGTGATAATATTCTCTTGTCTCATTCATTCATGACATTTTTATTTGTGACATCAGAAACTTTTTAGAATCAAATAAATTTTAAACATCCTCCCCTATCATAAACATGCCTGACTGTTTTTCACTGATGTGTTATTCCCGAGTATCTTTGAAATGTACTTTCCTGAACATTGTAAACATTCAGAACTTTTAGTGCCAAAATGATTGAAATTTCTACCTACCTACATCCAGCATCATTAGTGTTTGTACCCCTATAGGAGCTAGGACAAATTCTGGCAACAGTTTTGATGCTACAGTACAGAGCATTTCTCATGACTTTTTTTTTTTTTTTAATTCTGCATTGGGGTATAGCTGTTTAACAAACAATGTTGTGAAGTTTCAGGTGAATAGTGAAGGGACTCAGCAATACATATACATGTATCCACTCTCTCCCAAACTCCCCTCCCATCTAGACGGCCACATAATACTGAGCAGAGCTTCATGTGCTATACAGTAGGTGTATGGAACATTTCATGACTCAATTTTACGATTCAAGTATAGGCAGACACTGTGTCAAAGGTTAAGAGCTCAAGATTCTTTTTACACCAGAAAGATAACAACAGAGTAGTGCTTCTTGTACTGGATATACAGGGTGGTCCGAACAATAAATCTGGAAATATATAAAAAGAGAATTTCAAGTTCAGTGATGCATTCAAACCTATTGCTACCATGAGGAATTCTGACAATTCGAATTCTTACTTAATTCTTGGCAACAGTCCCTTCTATCACCTGCCACAGAATCAGAGATTTTGATCTCAACTCAAGCTGTTTCACAGAGCTGTGCCTCTTCTGTCATTACAAAAAAACTTTCTAAAAATAAATAAAAAATAAAAAAAAAGAAAAAACTTTCTACAGACATTCTATCCATCTTTCCTGTTTCCTCTATCTTCTTAAGTTTTTTTGTCAGACTTTTCTTCAATTCAAGTTTATGCTTTTGATTCTGACATACAATTTTGTTACATCTTGTTGCCTAGGAATCCTATGCCCTTAAGGGGAATTGTAAAGGTAGAAAAAAAGATCAACAATCATTGTCAGGTTTTGGTGAACTATCTAATATACAAGTAGGTCTTACTGTCAAGATCAGCCTCTGCTAGCAAGGATAATATACATAGTTGTACCATTGTAAGCAGAATTTCTAAAAATTTCATTGTTCAGTGGAAAGTCATGGAAAATTGTTTTTCTAATATATAAGATAAAATATATAAGATTTCAAAGGAACTAAATATATTGCAATGTAGTTATGAAATATTAAACATTTGTGATATGACAATGTATGTATTTCTTTTTTATAGACAAAGAACGATCTAATGGCACATCTAATAAATACTGTAATTTCAAAGGGTAGAAGTATTAGAAGAGATTAAATAATATTTGGGCAAAGTTGTGACAACTGAAATGCAATATAAATATATATGCAATTTCTATGGCTGACAAATTCACAGGTACAGTTAAAACTAAGGTGGTGAGTTTCCCAAGTATATAATGAATGAAATGCTGAATTTCAGTGAAAATAAAGATTTTGTATTTAATATACAAAATTTTGGTATTCTTAATTTTATTCATGGATTTCATGAGAGTTCACGGGTTCTAGTTTTAAAATCTATGTTTAAATGATCTGTGTCCCCCATATTCAATTGTATATTCTACCAAATGCCTTATTCTATTATCCAATATTTGGTCTATGTCAGAATCTCATGACAAATGAAGAGAAAATTATATGCCCTGACTCAAAAGTGGTCTCAAACAAGTTTTTCTCCATTTTTACTGCCACGGTTCTTGATTTTTGGTTTAATTACTATGTAAATGTCTCAACAAAACATTACATTGATTGGTAATCTTCTCCAGTCTAACTTCTGAAGCCAGAATAATAGTTTAAATATACAAATTTGATCATGTAAACTAGGCAGTGTCCTTTTCTTTCCTTCCTCAATTATGTAGTTACTTACTTTTGCTATCAATGGTGTCTAAACGCTCAAATGTGGATCAGCATAAATTTATTAATCTCTCACTAAGTTTATATTTATGATCTTATTTATTCCCACTATTAAGAACTGGGTGTATAGTGAGTGTTTATATCTGTGTATATGGTATGTATAAGAGAGGGGAAAATTAGGATTTAATGAATACCATAACTGTTCTCTCTGGATTTTTTTTTTTTTTCATTTGTTTCCCTGAAAATGTTTTCTTTAAGCTTGGCATAAGGGAATGAGTTAATCTGCGTGCTTCTCAACATTTTCAGGTTATAATAGAAGCACTTTAAATATTGCTGCTGGAAGGTATTAAGGTGTGTCCTTGTAATGACTAAACACATCATAGGGCAATTTATACCGTAAGTGACTGCAGCTGAAGGAAAGCAGAGGTTAAAAGAAAACAGTAATTCAGACCCATGGGGTTTACGTTTTGTTTGTTTTCGTTTCAGCAGGGTAAACACCTAGTGACTTATTTAGTACTATTAAAAAATAGATATTTTCCATGCCAAACAAATCTGGCAGGGTGAAAATCCACCCTGCTTGAAAGATAAATTCAAGTAATAGCTGCACAAAGAGTGATGATCTCTGCACATTTTAGCACTCCTTGTAACAGCATTCCCCGTGCTCAGATCACTCCTCTGTCTTCACGCAGGCAATTTGCACCATTTCGTGCTAGAGTGCATGTTAACATTCTACATTAAAGCTGATTATTAACAAAAGCACTGGGATACATAAAATAGAGTGCTATTTTAACTTGCTTCAAAAATTTTGTACCTTAAATGACAGAATTAAATATAACACAGAAGCAGCTACTTGCCTGTCTTTGTCCGTTTGGGCTACTATGACAAAATACCACAGACTGGGTAGTTTATACACATAAGATGCGTATTTCACACAGTTTTGGAGGCTGGAAGTTTCAAGAGAGGGTACCAGCATGATTAAGTTCTGTTGATGATCATTTTCTAGGTTATCTTTACTGCTGACTTCTTGCTGTGTCTCCACAAGATGGAAGGGCTACAGAGCAATGCAGAGACTCTATTATAAGGACACTATTTCCTATCATGTGGCCTCTACCTTCATGACCTAATCATTTCCAAAAGGCTCAGTCTCCTGACATCATCATTTTGGATATTAAAATTCAACAAGAATTTTGGAGAGATTCAAATATTCAGACCAAAGCACTTAAAGATAGGTACATTAATTCATTTGAAAGAGAACAAGGAATTGCTAACACTAATGTGTGGTGTTTTTACTTCATATAAACCCAGGGGAAGGAAGTACATATCTCAAGGCACTATTACAAAATCTATCAGAATTTCATATTTTTATTAAAATGTTTCACTGGTATGTTTACAAAGCCACTTATAAACATCAATAAAGGTAAACAATACCATATTGGAATTATCTCAAAGTATTATGGCATAGATTTTTAGAACATTAATTTTACTTAAAGATTTTGGGGGAGAAACATTGGATGTTAAAATAAAGAAAGAATTCAGACTTAAATTGAAGAAAGTAGGGAAAACCACTATACCATTCAGGTATGACCGAAATAAAATCCCTTATGATTGTACAGTGAAGTGACAAATAGATTCAAGGGATTAGAATGGATAGACAGAGTTCCTGAAGAACTATGGACAGATGTTTGTGATGTTGTACAGGAGGCAGTGATTAAGAACATTACCAAGAAAAACAAATGCAAAAAGGTTAAATGATTGTCTGAGGAGGCCTTACAAATAGCTGAGAAAAGAAGAGAAGCTAAAAACAAAGGTAAAAGGAAAAATATACCCACACAGTTCCAAAGAATAACAAGGAGAGATAAGAAAGCCTTCCTCAGTGATCAATGCAAAAAATAGAAGAAAACAATAGAATGGGAAAGATTAGAGATCTCTTCAAGAAAATTAGAGCTACCAAGGGAACATTTCATGCAAACATGGGCACAATAAAGGAAATAAATGGTATGGACCTACCAGAAGCAGAAGATACTAAGAAGAGATGGCAAGAATACACAGAAGAACTACACAGAAAAGAAACTCATGACCCAGATAATCATGATGGTTACTCACCTAGAGCCAGATATCCTGGAATGCGAGGTCAAGTGGGCCTTAGAAGCATCACTATGACCAAAGCTACTGGAGGTAATGAAATTCCAGCTGAGCTATTTCAAATCCTAAAAAATGATGCTGTGAATGTGCTGCACTCAATATGCCAGCAAATTTGGAAAACTCAGCAGTGGCCACAGGACTGGATGAGGTCAGTTTTCATTCCAATCCCAAAGAAAGGCAATGTCAAAGAATGTCCAAACTATGGCCCAATGCCCTCATCTCACACTCTATCAAAGTATAGCTCAAAATTCTCTAGGCCAGGCCTCACAGTACATGAACCATGAAATTCCAGATTTTCAAGCTGGATTTAGAAAAGCCAGAGGAGCCAGAAATCAAATTGCCAACATCTGTTGGATCATCAAAAAAGCAAGAGAGTTCCAGAAAAACATCTGTTTCTGCTTTATTGACTATGCCAAAGCCTTTGACTGTGTGGATCACAATAAACTGTGGAAAATTCTTCAAGAAATGGGAATACCAGACCACCCGACCTGCCTCCTGAGAAATCTGTATGCAGGACAAGAAGCAACAGTTAGAACTGGACATGGACCAACAGACTGGTTCCAAATAGGAAAAGGAGTACATCAAGGCAGTGTATTGTCACCCTGCTTATTTAACATCTATGCAGAGTACATCATGCGAAATGCCAGGCTGGATGAAGCACAAGCTGGATTCAAGATTGCTGGGAGAAATACAAATAACCTCAGATTTGCAGATGACACCACCCTTATGGCAGAAAGTGAAGAAGAACTAAAGAGCCACTTGATGAAAGTGAAAGAGGAGGGTAAAAAAGTTGGCTTAAAAATTCAACATTCAGGAAACTAAGAAAAGTGCATCTGGTCCCATCACTTCATGGCAAATAGATAGGGAAACAGTAGAAACAGTGTCAGACTTTATTTTTTGGGTTCCAAAATCACTGCAGATGGAGACTGCAGCCATGAAATTAAAAGATGCTTGCTCCCTGGAAGAAAAGCTATGACCCACCTAGACAGCATATTTAAAAGCAGAGACATTACTTTGCCAACAAAGGTCCATCTAGTCAAAGCTATGGTCTTTCCAGTAGTCATGTATAGATGTAAGAGTTTGACTATAAAGAAAACTGAGCACCAAAGAACTGATGCTTTGAACTGTGGTGTTGAAGAAGACTGTTGAGAGTCCCTTGGACTCCAAGGAGATCATACCAGTTCATCATAAAGGAAATCTGTCCTGAATATTCATTGGAAGAACTGATGCCAAAGCTGAAGCTCTAATACTTTGGCCACCTGATATGAACAATTGACTCATTGGAAAAGCCATGATGCTCTGGGAAAGGATAATTGAGGGCAGGAGGAGACAGGTATGACAGAGGATGAGTTGGTCAGATGTCATCACCAATTCGATGGATATGAGTTTGAGCAAGCCCTGGGAGTTGGTGATGGACAAGGAAGCCTGGTGTGCTGCAGTCCATGGGGTTGCAAAGAGTTGGACAAAATTGAGTGACTGAACTGAACTGATGATCTAGAGTTTGCAACTGGCATAAATTTTAAGAATAACATGAATGTTTTAGTGCGTGTAAGTCCCTTCTGTCATGGCCAACTCTTTCCAATTCTACAGACTGTAGCCTGCGGGCTTCTCGGTCCATGTGATTCTCCAGGCAAGAATACTGGAGTGGCTGGTCATGTCCTTCTCCAGGGGATCTTCCTGACCCCAGGATCAAACCAGAGTCTCTAACATCTCCTGCCTTGGCAGGTGGGTTCTCTACTACTAAGGCCCCTTGGGAACCCCCAAATGTTTGAGTGTTTTGACTTTGCACTGGAAGCAGATGAAGTGGACCGTATTCAATTGCCCCTAACTTTTCTTCTCTGTTACTATTTGGGATACTTCCATGAAAAATGTTTGAGAAACTTCTTAAAGGAATTCTAAATTTAAGAAAATACCTTGTAAGCAATGTAGTGAGCAAAATTAACCACTTTGTAAATACAGGTCTATCTAGAGTGCTCGGTTAAAATAAAAGAATTGAATTGAAGTACCTCAGCCTATTGCCCTAAGGCATTGTGGCTTGTCATTTGATTGTTTGCAGCACGAATCTAACCACAGTATTTTTCTTCACTCAGACACACTCATTCTCTCTCTCTCTCTCTGCAAATAGATGCAGAATTTAAATTGACTTGATAGTCTCATTAGGGATTCCATGCAAATAAGTACTACAAACAAAAAATAGCTCCTTTCCTTATTAAGAAGGAAAACTTTTTTTCTTTTAAATTATTCTATATTTGGACCCTTTTTTCAATATAGTCAGTAAAAATCATGGTAAGAAAACATTTGTGGAAGAAACATATAGTTCATAAATCTATAATACACTCAAGATACTGATATGCCCTCTTCTTTCTAGAATAGAGAATAAAAGGGAAAACCTCTATTCTTCATTCCCTTTGTTATAAATACTCATTTAATTCCATCTGAATGAATATCTCAATCAAATCTTCCCTAAAAATTGCCAGATTTAGTGCTATTTTATGTTTACAAATACAATCAGTTGTGTGTGCACATTTTTTGTATGTATACAGTATATGTATATTACACATGTATATATATATTTATATATAATCACTCTGAAGGCTTTAGTAGAAGATTGTTACTCCCATTAACTAGAAAATGTGAAAAGATATGATGCTACAACTAGATATGGAATTTAATGCTATAATAGTATAAAATTAATTATGTGATCTTAAAAATAGCAAGTGAGGAACTACTGAAAAAAGGTAAATTTTATGCAACAAATCATTATAGTAGACTACTAAATTTACTTAAATTTTATAATAACAATGAGAGTATCACTTAAGATAAATTAATTTTTAGAGTTCCACAATTTAAAAAAAAATTACAAATACTCAATGTATTAAAAAACCCTAATAAACAAAATAAATTGTTTCAAGTAGACTATAAGTAGACTATATTATAGGAATTTGTAAAAACAAGTATTTCTGAAATATTTCATTGTTAGGAAACCACTAAATTGTCCTGTTGATAATAACTAATATGGTCATTTAGCAAATATTTATTATTTAACATATATTTTATGAAACTTCAATTATCTGCCAGGAATATGCCAAAGAGATTCGATAGTACACAAGATAAATGTTTTCTAAACTAATGGGAATAAAAATATTTAAAGAAACCAAACATAAATAGTGCAAATAATATGATTCTATAATGGATATTTGCTGGAATGCTCTGTATGACCATAGATACTTAAGGTGATCAGGGACTACATCTCTGAGAAAATGATACCCAAATTAAAATTGAGGAATATGACATTTCCAGCCATGAAATGAGTGAAGAGAAGCACATATAGAAGGGAGAGCTAGTGCAAAAGATCAGTAAGTGTGGAAATGCTAAAGGTAAATAAGTATTTTAAAAGTATAAAACTAAAGTTTGGTCTTTCATTGGGGACTTGTGAGCCTATTAATCTATTAGGATAATTGTGATAAGAATAATTAGAATAATTGTGGTATATAAACATATACATATATACTTATTACACATATATACATATTTCTCTATATATGTTATTTATATATTTGTATGTTACATATATATGTACATATATATCTTGAGGGATAGGAAGTTAAATTATATAAACTCATGACTCAAGGAGATTAAAAAGGAGAGATATATTTTTAGTTTTATGAGGAAACTTCTTACTATTTTCCATAATGGCTATACTAATTTACATTCTCATCAGCAGTGCAAAAGGGTTCCCTTTTCTCCATATCCTCACCAACTTCTGTCACCATTTGTCTTTTTCATAATAACCATCATAACAGGTGATATATCATTGTGGTTTTGATTTGTGTTTTCCTGATGATTAGTGGTCTTGAGCACCTTTTCATATACCTGTTGGCCATTAGTATGTCACATTTGGAAAAAAAAATGTTTATTAATGTCTTTTGTCCAGTGAAGAAGTAAAATTAGTATCTTGAACAGATATCTGTGCTCCCATGTAATTTTAGAATTATTCACAATAACTAATATATGGAAACAACTTAAGTTCATGTCAAAAGATGAATGGATAAAGAAATTGTGGTGTATGAGTAAAATTGAATAATATTGAGCCTTAAGAAAAGGCTCATCACTTGCAATAACATGATGAAACTAGAGAGAATCATGCCAAATGAAATAGCCAGAGAGAAAGAAAATACTGTGTGATTTCACTTTCACGTGAAATTTAAAAATACTGAAACAGAGAGTAGACAAGTGGTTACTAGCAGTGGGGAGGTGAGGAAAATGGGGAGATGTTGGTTAGAGGGTACAGAATAACAGTTGTAGGGGATAAAAAATATCCAGAGATATAATTCACAGCAAGATGACTATAATTAATAATGCCAGGAATTTGCTAAGGGAGTAGATTTCAGGTGCTGTCAGTTCAGTTGCTCAGTTGTGTCTGTCTCTTTGCGACCCATGGACTGCAGCACGCCAGACCTCCCTGTCCATCACCAACTCCCAGAGTTTACTCAAACTCATCTCCATTGAGTCTGTGTTGCCATCCAACCGTCTCATCCTCTGTGGTCCCCTTCTCCTCCTGCCTTCAACCTTTCCCAGCATCAGGGTCTTTTCAAATGAGTCTGTTCTTTATATCAGGTGGCCAAAGTATTGGAGTTTCAGCTTCAGCATCAGTCCTTCCAGTGAATATTCAGGACTGATTTCCTTTAGGATGGACTGGTTTGATCTCCTTGAAATCCAAGTGACTCTCAAGAGTTGTTTCCAACCCCACAGTTCAAAAGTATCACTATCTCTGTGAGATAGCTATATTAATTGGGTTGAACACAGAAATCATTTCACTACACTTACACACACACACACACACACACATGATCATTCATGTTTTACATCTAAATATATGCAATTTTATTAAATAATTAATGTAGAGAAGAAATAATTAGACAGATTAAAAAAATAAGAAAAATCAAAGAAGAAAATAGTTCAAGCTCAGATGGTAAAGAATCTGCCTGCAAGGCAGGAGATCCAGGTTCAGTCCCCAGAAGATCCCCTGGAGAAGGTAATGGCAACCCACTCCAGTAATCTTGCCTGGAGAATCCCTATGGACAGAGGAGCCTGGTGGGCTATAGTCCATGGGATCACAAAGAGTCAGACACGACTGAGCGGCTAACACACACACACACAAGAGCTCAGTTATGATGTATATTGATACACATGCCTATGCCATATATTTCAAATTTTTAAAAAAACTGAAAAAAAGTAAAGATTTTGATATGGTCAGCACAGGAGTTAATCCTGATGCAAGCAGAATACTAAATGTTGAATACTGACGCAGGCGTTTCTCCAATGATGCCCACAGCTTTTTAAGGTGCTGAGAAGATCAGGGATTTTTTTATTTTGAGGCTTTTCTTTCTTTGCTGCCATTTTATCTATGAAATCATTATTTTCATTACATAGCTTTGCAATCATGATGTATTTTTCATAAATGCATTATATTTACTCTTTTTATTTGGATAAATACAGTCTTCTGATAATTTTAAATACATTTCCAGAAATCAGTGAAAGAAATTAAGTTTGGTATTTCAAGTCGTGCTCTGTCCACTTACTACAGTTTAACATTTATCTGAAAGCCCAGAAACAGGTCTCAAAGCCCAACAGCAGGTTTGAGAGCACCTCTTCTTGAGGATATTGGTTGTTAAGTTGCTCTGCAGATGTAGTATAATTAATATGTATCAGACAATAAGGCGCAAACATATCAACAACATTTACACTTTATAGGTGGGATTGGTTAATGACATGAAAGAGTTAATGCATCTTTTTCCACACTATTAATTATCAGACAATAGGAGCAATAGAGAATAAAGACTATGATACTATATTTTTTTGTAAATAAGGAAATTACTCTTGATAGTATATGCACTATTTTATTTTAGCATAAAAATTAGAAAATGGACAGTATATGCCCGAAGATATTTTTCCAGAAATTTCTTCTCTTTCTCTTTCCTTCTTTCTTGGCTATATTTCCTAAATTTAGATGTCATAATGAACTCTTCTGCATGTTTAAATAACAAAGAATGTTATTTTCCCTCTTAGTGAAGCAGGCTCACTGGTGCTCTAATTCTTCCCAGGTTCCACTTTGTACATTAAGTTGGCACTTCAAGTAAAACGTACAACATGCACCCAGGCTCTGACGTCTACTGCTACATGTGGTTCTTCAAAGACAGCACCTCACATGTTGATCCTTTTGCCATTCTGAGTCTGTCCCAGAATTCTCTCCATTGGTCCCTTTGAACCTTCTTTGAAGTGCCACATGTAACTAAAGAAAGTCCTGGGATGCATCAGAACATTATGAATTCCAGCTGCAAGCCAGTTTCCTGCTGAAGCTTGGGGTTGGAAAGAGATCACCATATGCCATCCATCTCGTTAAAATAAGCTCAAGAAGGAAATTGTGAAAGGGAAGAATGCAAGAGAGATGAGTGTCAAAATAGCTTGTTTACAGCTAATAAATGAGATTATTTTTGTAACCAGTTGAATATAGTATTAGCTACTATGATATTTTTATGGCAAATTTCGAACAAACAGGAATGACTATTTATCTTTAGCCCTCACCAATACATTTTCTCTCTTTTTTAAAAAGGTATATTTGCCCATAATTTTGCTATATATTTGGAAACAGGCCTAAAATATGTATTTGTCTTTTAAAAGTTTCATAATGTTATGTTGCTTTCTGCCATACAACAACACAAATCAGCCATAATTATACATATATCCCCTCCCTCTTGAGCCTATTTTCCTCCCATTCCACCCCTCTAGGTCATCACAGACTGTGCTCCCTGCATTATACAGCAACTTCTCACCAACTATCCATCTCACCAACTATCTATTTTACACATGATAGTGCATTTATATTGATGCGACTTTCTCCGTTTATCCCACTCACTCCCTCAGCCACTATGTCCACAAGTCAATTCCCTACCTTTGTGTCTCTGTTTCTTCTCTGCAAATAGGTTCATAAATACACTTTTTCTAGAGTCCATATACATGTATTAATATATTTGTTTGTTTTTTTTTCTTTCTGGTTTACTTCATTCTGTAAAACAGGCTCTAGGTTCATCCATTTCACTAGAACTGACTCAAATTCATTCTTTTTATGGCTGAGTAATATTCCATTGCTGATATTTTCCACATATTCTATATACATTCATCATCAGTTGATGGACTCCTAGGTTGCTTCCATGTTCTGGTTATTGTAAATAGTGCTGCAGTGAACATTGGGGTATATGTGTCTTTTACAATTCTGGTTTTCTCAGGGTTTACATGCAGTAGTTGGGTTGCTGGGTCATATGGTGGTTTTATTCCTAGTTTCTTAAAGAATCTCCATACTGTTCTACATAATGGCTGCATCAATTTACATTCCCACCAACAGCACAGGAGGGTTCCCTTTTCTCCACATCCTCTCCAGAATTTATTGTTTGTAGATTTTTTTGATGATGGCCATTCTGACGCAAAGAATCGGACACGACTGAGCAACTGAACTGAATTCTGACTGGTGTGAGGTGATACCTCATTATAGTTTTGATTTGCATTTCTCTAATAACTAGTTATATTGAACATTTTTTCAAGTGTTTACTGACCATCATGCATTTTTTTTAAAGAACTGTCTAGTGGTAAAGAACCTACCTGCCAAGGCAGGCAACATATGAGACATGGGTTTGATCCTTGGGTCAGGAAGATTCCCTGGAGGAGGGCATGGCAACGCACTCCAGTATTCTTGCCTGGAGAGTCCCATGGACAGATGAGCCTGTTTAGAGTCCATAGGGTTGCAAAGAGTTGGACATGACTGAAGCGATTTAGCGCAGCACACAGGGTGACAATAGCAAATACAACGAAAATCTGTAGGTTGTGTATTTAAAGGGAAATACCCAGACATTACAACTTTGATATCTCCTGATGTTTGTGGAGTCAGCAAATAGACTTGTCCTGAATGTGATGCAAAGAACAATTTTCAGCACTGAGCTCATAAAGGACTCACATATTGTATCCTATTTGTCCAAGGCTCAGAAAATTATGGTTAGTGGTTCAGAAAATTATGGTTAGTTAAACAATTATACATTGTTTAATTCAAGGTGTCTTTTTCAGTTATTATGTATTCTAGTCATACAAAAATGTTAACTGAAAAATATATTTTCTTTTACTGAATAAATATTTATTTAGATCACATGAATTTACATTTAAATTTCCTTTATCACTTTTAATAGCATATTATTGAGGGGAAAATGGATGCACACTTAATATCTTTCTTATAATTCAGTGTTATCTTTCTTGTAATTCAGTGTTAGTATTCACAGCTACTTCCATTTGCTCTTCTTTCCTGTTTGTTCAGCACATAGCCCTTCAAAATAAATTCACTTACATTTTATTCATTACAATTTCTTTGTTGTTTCAGATGTTCACACAAGTCTGGACCATCTCAAATCTCCATTTAATATATCTTGTATATCTTATTGTTGGAGGAAATAGAAGCAACATCCTGTGAACTGAGCATTGATTTTGAGAACAAAGTTTCAGCCTCTTTAATCTTTGTGGTTAACCTTAAAAAGGTCTTATCTCTTCTCTATCATATTGAGAATTCCTATGATCTAAATCCTGTTTTTGAGGGTGCATTCCCTGGGTCTTGTGTATTCTGCAATCATGACATACTTCATACCCCAGTTTTGGAAAATAGTCTTCCAGGAGCCATTTGAGGTACTTTGATTGTGGTCATGCACGTCTGAAAAATGTCTATTCCATACACCTACCTGACTTGTAGTATAGATGGGTTTACAATTTTAAATTGTAAAATATGTTTCCTTCATATTTTTTGTGATTAAAAAAATAAATAATATAAAATTGACTACATTATCCATTTTAAGCATACACGTCAGTGTACAATTCTTAACAATTGTAGTAGTGTACAATTCTTAACAATTGTACAGTTCTTAACAATTGAGAATTTTCTTGTGTTAATTCAAGATTATTGTGAAACCAATCTCCAGAACTCTTTCATCTTGCAAATTGGAAACGATTTTTTTTTTCATTTATTTTTATTAGTTGGAGGCTAATTACTTTACAATATTGTAGTGGGTTTTGTCATACATTGACATGAATCAGCCATGGATTTACATGTATTCCCCATCCCGATCCCCCCTCCCACCTCCCTCTCCACCCGATTCCTCTGGGTCTTCCCAGTGCACCAGGCCCGAGCACTTGTCTCATGCATCCAACCTGGGCTGGTGATCTGTTTCACTATAGATAATATACATGTTTCGATGCTGTTCTCTCAGAACATCCCACCCTCGCCTTCTCCCACAGAGTCCAAAAGTCTGTTCTGTACATCTGTGTCTCTTTTTCTGTTTTGCATATAGGGTTATCATTACCATCTTTCTAAATTCCATATATATATATATGTGTTAGTATGCTGTAATGGTCTTTATCTTTCTGGCTTACTTCACTCTGTATAATGGGCTCCAGTTTCATCCATCTCATTAGAACTGATTCAAATGAATTCTTTTTAATGGCTGAGTAATATTCCGTTGTGTATATGTACCACAGCTTTCCTATCCATTCGTCTGCTGATGGGCATCTAGGTTGCTTCCATGTCCTGGCTATTATAAACAGTGCTGCGATGAACATTGGGGTACATGTGTCTCTTTCAGATCTCATTTCCTCGGTGTGTACGCCCAGAAGTGGGATTGCTGGGTCATATGTCGGTTCTATTTCCAGTTTTTTAAGAAATCTCCACACTGTTCTCCATAGCGCTGTACTGGTTTGCATTCCCACCAACAGTGTAAGAGGGTTCCCTTTTCTCCACACCCTCTCCAGCAGCAAATTGGAAACTATTAAAGACTAACTCCTCTTTTCTCCTTTCTCCTAGTTATTGGCAATGACATTCTACTTTCTGTTTATCATAATTTAACTACTTTAGCTAATTATGAGATAACTCAAATAAATGCAGTTATAAAGTATTTGTCTGTCTGTGAATGGCTTATTTAACTTAGTATAATGTCTTTAAGATTCATCCATATTGCTGCTTGTGACAGGATTTCCTTTCTTGTTAAGGCTGAATTATATTTCATCATATATATTACATTTTGTTCATTCATTCTTCAACCAAAAGACACTTGAATTGCTTCCACCTCTTGCTTACTGTGAATAGTGCTATTATGAAAAGGGGTATACAAATATCTCTTCAAGACCTTGGTTTTAAATCTTTTGGATATATACACAGTAGTGGAATTACTGAATCACTGGAAGTTCCATTTTTAATTTTGGGGGAAAACCCCATGTTGTTTTGCATTCTTTTACAATCCCATCACAGTGAACAAGGGTTCTAGTTTCTCCCTATCCTTGAGAAGGCTTGTTGTTTTCTCTCTGTGCCTCACCCGCCCCACAGGAGCCATCCAAAAGTGTGTAAGGTGCTGTTTTGGTGTGCATTTAATTTGCATTTCTCTGATGATTAGTGATGCTGATCATCTTCTCAAGCACTTGTTGGCAATTTGCATACTATCTTTGTAAATATATCTATCTAAGTCTTCTGCCCATTTTTAAAAATCAGGTCATTTGATATTTTGTTGTTGAGATGTAGGATATACATATATATATATATATATATATATATATATATATATATATACATGTATATATATATTATATATAAAAAAGGTGCATATCCTATATATATATGCACCTTTTATTAGATATATGAGTTAAACATTTTCTCCAATTCCTACATTACACTTCACTCTGTTGACTGTGTCCTTTGAAGTATAAAGTTTTAAAATTCAATGTAGTCCCATTAATTTATGGGGCTCTGCTTTTGGCATCATATCCAAGAAATCATTGCAAAGTCCAGTGTCATGAAACTTTTCCCTATGCTTCCTTATAGATTTATAATTTTAGGTCTTATATTTAGGTCCATAATCTATTTAAATTTTGTGTATATAGTGTAAAATAAGGATCCAATTTCAGCCTTCTGTTTGTGTATATCCAGTTTTTCTAACAGTATTTGTTAAAGAGACTTTCACTTTTCCCTTAAGTGATCTTGGTATTCTTGTCAGAGATCATTTGACCATATATGAAAGGATATATTTCTGGAATCTCTATTCTATCCTGTTGGACTATTTGTCTCTCTTTATGCCAGTAATACATTGGTTTGATGACTGTAGCTTTGTTATATGTTTTGAATTTACAAAGTTTTATTATGCCAACTTGGTTGTTTTAAAAAATTACTCTGCTCTTTAGAGTTTCTTGAGATTCTTCACAAGTTTTACTATTGTTTTTTGTATTCTTACAAAAATGGCATTGAAAGTTTCATAGGGTTTGAATCTGTAGATTGTTTTAGGTATATGGATTTTTTAAAAATAAGTCCTTCTATTCCTGCAGAAAGCTTGTCTTTCCATATATTTCTGTCTTCTTGTATTTATTTAGTGATATTTTGCAGCTTTCAGGGTACAAATCCTTCACCTACTTACTTAGGTTTTTCCCAAAGTATTTTATTCCTGGGAACTATCTTAAATTCCTTTTCAGACTGTTACTTGTTAGTGTACAGAAATGCAACCAATTTTTATGTGCTGACTTTTTATTTGGTATCTTTGCTCAATTTGTTTATTGCTCTAACAGTTTTTCTCTGTGTGTGGAATCTTCAGAATTTTCAACATACAACCTATGAGCAGAGAAAATTTTACTTCTTTCTTTCCAATTTGAATGCCTTTTATTTATTTGTCTTACTTAATTACTCTGGCTAGGCCTTCCAATATTATGTTGAATAGAAGTGAAGAGAGTGGGCATCTTGCCTTGTTCCTAACTTAAGAAAAATGCTTTCTTCACCATTAAGTATGATGTTAGCTGTGGGCTCTTTAGAAAAGTCTGTATTATCTTGAGGTAGTGCCCCTCTACTCTTAATTTTTGTTCAGTTTTGCTTTCTTTTTTTTTTTTAGTATTTTAATCATAAAAAGTTGTTGAATCTTTTCAATTTTTTTGCATCATTTGAGATGATCATATGCTTTTGGCATTCATTTTGTTAATGCGGTATACAACACTGATTGATTTGCTTATGTAGAACTATATTTGTATCCTTGTATACTTAGAAATGGTATACAATCTTTTTTATGTGCTATTGTAGTCTGTTTGCTGGTATTCCATTAAAGATTTTTGCATCAATATTCATCAGGTACATTTGTCTATAGTTTCCTCTTTCAGTGTCTTTGGCTGTGGTATGAGGTTAATGTTGACCTGAGAGAATCTGTGTGAAAGTATTATGTCATTAAATTTTGGAAAGTTTCAGGAGGATTGGTATTAATTATTCTTTAAACAGTATAATTCTCCAGTGAAGCCATTTGGTCCTGAGATTTTGTTAGATGTTTTTGATAACTTATTCAATCCCCTTACTTATTATTGATCTGCTCAGATTTTCTAACTTTTCCTGATTTAATCTGCATAGGTTGTGTCTTCTTAGGAACTTACCTATTTCTTCTAGGGTATTCAATTTATTGGTGTATAATTGTTTGTAGTATCTGTTGTAATCCTTTTCACTTCTGTGACATTGGTTGTAATGTCCCCTTTTTAATTTCTGATTTTTGGTATTTTAATCTATTCTGTTTTTTTTTCTTACTTAATCTAGCTAAGGGTTTACCAACTTTTCAAAAACACACTTAATTTTATTGGTTTTTCTATCATTATTTTAAATTTCAATTTTATTTATCTCTGCACTAATCTTTATTATTTCCCTTTATATTTTCTAGAATGTAAAATTAGGTTGTTGATTTGAAGTCTTGCATCTATTTTTAGTGTTTGAATATATAGCTACAAATTTTCCTTTAGCACTGTTTTGCTGAATCTCATGAATCTCGGCATGCTCTGCTTTTCTTTTCATTTGTCTCAAAGTATTTTCTAATTATGGCCTTTTCTTTGATGTCTTGATGGTTTGGTATTTTCTAATTGTGACTTCTTTGATGCTTTGGTGTATTTTAAGTGAAAGTGAAGTCGCTCAGTCGTGTCCGACTCTTTGCAACCCCATGGACTGTAGCCTACCAAGTTCCTCCGTCCATGGGATTTTCCAGGCAAGATTACTGGAGTGGGTTGCCATTTCCTTTTAATTTCCATTTGTTTATGGATTTTCCACTTTTTCTCATGTTACTGATATCTAGATTAATTCCATTGTCATCAAAGAAGATATTTTTTATGATTTCAGTCTTGTGGAATTTGTTAAGAATGTTTTTGTGGCTTAACATGTAATCTATCATGAAGAATATTCTATGTTCAATTGAGAAGAATGTATAGTCTAATGTTTTGAGGTTGTGTGTTCTGTATGCGTCTGGCCAGGTCCAATATTTTATTAATATAATGCTTGTTATTCAAGTTCCCTATTTTCATAATTTTGTCATTTTTTTTCATTCAGTATTGAATTATCCTTCTATTATTTTATTTCTGTTCTTTCTCCCTCCAATTTTGTAAATTTTCCTTTATGTAATATTTAGGAACCCTGAGAATCGGTACCTAAAGATGTATAATTCTTATATCATCTTGTCTAATCGGCACCTTTCTTACTGCATAATGTAGATCTAATGTCTCAAAAATTATCACAAAAGTATCTTTCTTAAAAAAAAAATGAGTCTCTTGTAGATAGAAAACAGATTTTTGTTGTTGTTTTGTTATTTTGTTTTGCTTTATCCATTCAGTCTAATTCTTTTGTTTGGAAGGTCTATTCAATTAATATTTAAAATTACAACTCTTTAGGAAGGACTTATTATTGCTATTGCATTGTTTTCTGTATGCCTTGTAGCTGTTCCCCACCCCAACTATCTTCTGTTTTTCTCTTGATATTTTTTAATTATATGCTTTGATTTCCTTCTCATTTCCTTTTATGTATAGTCTATAAATATTTTCTCTGTGGTTACTGTTGCAATTACATAAAATAATTTTAAATTATAGCATTCCACCTTAAACTAACAACATCTCTAATAATGTATAAAAATCAGTTTCTGGAGTTTTATTTTGTTCCTTTGATTAAGACGTATTTTCTGTTTCTTTGCATATTTTGTAATTTTTTTCTTTTTTGCTAGAATTTGAGCACTAAAAAAAAAAAAAAAAAGCTACCTTTCCCAGGATTTGCATTCTAGTAGCTCAGATTCTTTATCATCTGAGCCACTAGGGAAGCCAGCTGGTAAAGCAAGACCTTCACAAGCTGGGCTGAAGGTTTTAGGGTTTCTCAAACCTTTTCTAATTTCTTTCTCCCCCTAGTGTCTGCCTGCAGAACTGCAGCTTTAATATGCCTCATTTCTGTTTTTAGTCGCTTTCTTGCTACGACTTTGATCCTATTAACGCTGAGTCAGGTGAGACAGAAACTAGTCCCGCACCAGCTCCAGACAAACCAGGCTATTGGAGTCATGATGCACCTTTCTCTTCCCAATGGAGGGGCCCTAGGAGGGAGGGTTTTGTTCCCTGTTGCTTTGCACTGTGCCATGAAGAGGTGTGACAAATGCCGTGAATTTCTTTTTCACTAGAATTTCTTTTTCACTAGAATCTTTTCTTGGTTTCATAACAGCCTGAGTATTGAACCTTTTCAACGAGTCTCTAGAGTTCTCACAGAGTATTCCGGTCCATATATTGTTAACTCAGTGTCTCCGTAGAGAAAGGAGGGCCTGTAGATTCCTAGTCAGCCAGCTTGTGGGTGTCACTCTGCTCTTTGGTTTTAAAGGTGTTGCTCCAATGTTTTCTTGCTCTCCGTACTGTTGTGGAATGCTCTGAAATCATCTTGATTCATGTTATATTTTTTCAAATGTTACTTCTTTTTTCTCTTTGTAGGTTTTTGGCTTTTCTTAAGTAAGATGTTTTTCTCTTAGTCACTTTTTATCCATTGTGCTCAAATGATTTAGGCCTTAAAAAAAAACAACAACTATTATTTTTATTATTTTTATTTATTTATTTATTTAATTTTTTAATTTTTATTATATTTAAAAGAATTTCTCATTCATAGGTACTATCTTGCCTCTTATTTTCTCTCCTTCTTCTTTTGTATTTCCTGTATTCTCTTTATCTGGAATTACCATATTCGTTTAAAATTATATCTATTACATTGCTTCTCTCATTTTTATATTTTCTCTTCATTTTTCATTCATTTCATTTTTCTTTGCTCTGTTTTCTAGAAGATATTTTAAGTGTGTCTTCCATTATCTTTCAGTGCTTCTAATTATCTTTTCTTTTTTTCACTTTTACTACAATGTTTTAATCTCAGAGATCACCCCTAGAATAACCTTTCTTATATCATCTTCCTCTTGCATTCTTGTTATAGATACAAAATCTTTTCTTAGAACTAGGTGTATTAATAGTGA
This sequence comes from Dama dama, assembly GCF_033118175.1. Taxonomy (NCBI): domain Eukaryota; kingdom Metazoa; phylum Chordata; class Mammalia; order Artiodactyla; family Cervidae; genus Dama; species Dama dama. The sequence goes on along the minus strand of NC_083710.1, from coordinate 61,693,727 downwards.
ATTTTATATTAAAAGTGTGTGTGTTTTTTTTTTAATTTTTTCTTTCTTTATATAGTTTCTTTCCTCCAGGCTGGTTTTTCTGCATGTTATTTTTTTTTCCCCCTCTCTCACTCTTTCTTTGTTTTTATACTCCTCCTTCAATTTTTTTTTTCACATATCTGTTAATAACCATTTAGATATGTGTTGTAATCAGTAGGGGGAGATATTTTGACTGAAAATTCTGAAAGCATGGGTTTGGAAAAGGGGGTCTCTGATATTGTGCTTAATTATAAATGAAATGAAAAGGTCAGTATGAAAATATCAGTAGCTTTAGCGTTTTCACCTTGAACTTATCTAGTTAACTTTGTGAGGTTGAGGATATGCTTGCCTTCCCTCTGAGAACTGGGAAGGAGAAGGATATAGGTTACAATATTTTTATGCACTTTTTCACAACATAACTTGTTTTCTATGGAGTAACTCCTCTCAGTTGTCCAAGGTCTTAACCATTCCTAAGAATCCTTCTACTAACCTCTCAGAAAGTAAACTCCCAGAGTATTGTGGTGGGATATAGCCATCCAGTGTCATAGACTGTGAAGGCAATATATGAATCTAACTGCTTTTTAATCTTTAGCTCAAGTCTCCTTCCTTAATTGCTTCCCCTTAAGCTCCAGTAAATTAGATAGCTGATTATATAAATTCTGGAACTTTCTGAGAATTCTTTATTGTGATTTGGGTTTACAGCTTTGTCCACTACTATCATAATACTCAGTTATCTGTGTATCTGGGCTTAGCTGGTGGCTAAGTCTATAAAGAATCCACCTGCAATGCAGGAGACACTGGCTTAATACCTGGATTGGGAAGATGCCCTAGAGAAGGAAATGGCAACCCACTCTAGTATTCTTGCCTGGGAAATCCCATGGACAGAGGAGCCTGGCAGGCTAACCCCCATGGAGGTCACAAGAGTCACACACAACTTTGAGACTAAACCACCATCACCATCTGTGTATCCACTGTCTTCACTCAGATTTTCTTGCTATTGTCTGCTCTCTTGTTCTCTCTTTTCCTATAGTTTTAATGTACTTGCCATACCATAATTTGTGTTTTATAAAGAAGATTAAAAGTAGCTACATGATGGATCATCCTAAGTGTATCAATCAATAGATCAGGTATTCCATTCCCAGTCACAACCAAGAAAGCATTTGGGTAAATCATTCTGATTACCACTTTACCTTTCTGCTTACTGAGGTGCCCAGGCCACCTTGCCTTTCATATTTAAGTGCTGCCATTTGGCTTCTGCCACAATGTGGTTTCATTAGTTTGTCTGAGATGTGATTAAGACAATAGAAATGGAGCTATGGGGAAGGGTTTAGAATTCTCCTTATATGACAATTCTCTCAGATAAACACATTATGAGGACTTTGTTATTGTTGTACAGTCACTAAGGCATGTCCAGCTCCTAGTGATCCCATGGACTGACTGCAGCAGATCAGGCTTGGCTATCCTTCACTCTCTCCCAGAGTTTGCTCAAAAACAAGACAACTGGAGCATCAGACCAGGAAATAAATCTGATTCTGGGGCAAAAAATAAAACAAAATAAAGCTCAGAGAGACTTATTCAGTCTTTCTCATTTAACCTGACAACTCTATTCTAATTCTCAATACAATACAATCTCCCAATTAATACTATAATGTCCATATAAGTGTTATGGTGAAGCTTCAAAATCAATCTAGACTAAATCAGCAATCTGAAGGAGCAGCTTCTGTATCTGATTTTTTTGCTATGTGAGCCTTATGGCTAAACCATCAAAGTAAGTCAGAAAGACTTTGTGATTAAGTGACCATTCTTGAACTGAAAATTTAAAATCATGAGTTTGTAATTTTCTTCCTTAAAGCTCCTGTGTGTGTTATAAATCACAGTCCATACCCAGAGACTTCATATTCCAACTTTTATTGAAGAAATGTTTTATTACAGAAGCCACACAATTTATCAAAGTGTTGGCTTTATTATACCTTTTCTATCAGGTGACCACAGGTGAAGCGCTTAAGTCCCTAACACATCAGCATAGAGTAACATCTAGCAGTAGCCTTATACCCAAGTTAAGAAAATTCTTGCTGTTTTCAAAATCACCCAAATCTGAGAAACAATTTCAGACTATTTCCTTGAGTGTCTGTTTCTTGCAGTAGCTCTGTACAATTACACTATCAGGTGTGGTTCAGTGTAATCCACTGAATCAAAGAATACACTTTATTTGAAGGAGCACATGATTTTTATTATGTGTGTAATAGTTAACCTAAAAATCAGAGATCTGAATAGTGGAGCAGACCCAGAATTGAACATTCAGGGTCATTGCATTGCCATTGAACATTGCATTGCCAACTGAAGAAGAGCCAAGAGTCAGAGGAATCTGCCTTGAGTAAGATGACAAAAATAAAACCTACAGTTGAGATAAGAAGATGCCAGTATAGCTGCCACACTCAGAATCATATCCTCTGTTACCTGATTCACATCAGCAAAACCGATACCTTTGGCTTCCCTCACTCCCTCCATGAATCAGTTACAAATCAACTTCACACCCCAGTGAACCTCCTCCATAGAAAAGAAATTATATCCAGAATCCTAGCATGCTGGATGGAAATTGAAAGGAATCTTGAGCAAATGGTATAAGTGATCTGCTTCATCTAATCACTAAAGGAAAATGAATCTAGAAAAAAAAGGTTAAAAGAGAACAGAAGATTGAGTCTGGTTTACAAATGTTTCAGTTTGATTTGTCAGTACCACATCAAAGGGATCTTCTCTGTTAAGTGAGGAATGTGGCAGAAAGATGCAATAGGTGGCAGGAAGAGTTCTATATTTTATTTTTTATGCTTGAAGGGATAAATAACCTCTTCCTGTATTGAATACAATGGTTAGGCCTTATGACAGAAATTTGGAAAACTGGAAGTAAGAGGTGCAGCCTTTCCGAATGAGACACAAGTCTGAACATACGCATGATCCATGCTAGTGCTTTTAAAAGGGTATTAGGACACTGCATGAAAGGTACATTCATAGTGCTGCTACTGCAGTCACCACCATATATCTTGATATTCTCTCAGGAGTGATTCTCTGTGTCTAAGTTCAAGAAATAATTTTTAAAATGCTTATTGTGCACACTAAGTCACTTCAGTTGTGTCTGACCCGTTGCAACCCTATGGACTGTAGTCTGCCAGGCTCTCTGTTTGTAAGATTCTCCAGGCAGTAAAGGAGTGGGTTCCCATGCCCTTCTCCAGGGTATCTTCCTGACCCAGGGATCGAATCTTAAGTCTCCTTCATTGCTTATACTTTTGGCTAAAAACTATATTTTCCTTAGCATAATATTTCAGATGTCAGCACACTGGGAGAAGAAGTGGTACACAGCATTTATAATAGCTAACAGGGTGAATATTCACTATGGGCCACACACTGTCCTAAATGCTTCACGTATTTTAGCTTGACTAATATGCATCCCGTTCTGTAATTATCCTGATGTAACCATCCTGTAGAGCAGGGTGGACCTCCCACACAACCAAAATATGGTTCAGATGTTGACACTGTTGACACTACACACATTATAAGAATATGAAAAACTTCATTAAAACTGTAACTGAAGTCTCTGGGGGAGGGCAGGGTAGGTTTCTCATGCAAATCCAAAGTGGCCTCAGAAAGCAGGGAGAGGAGACAGTTTCAGTGTTTTTATTATGGCTAGGATGTTGGGCTGAGGATTAGAGTTCCCCTACATGGGCAGAGGGATGTGTAGTTTGAGCCTTCCACTAGAGCCAGAGGATGGAAAATATTGCTTTTCTTATCAGCTTGTATCCACGAGGGGCACAAGAGACAGAGCTAAAAGGAGTTCATATAGGACTTCCCTGGTGGTCTAGTGGTTAAGAATCCACCTTGCAATGCAGGGGATACTTGTTCAATCTGGTCAGGAAGATCCCACAGGCTGCGGGGCAACTAAGACTAAGTCCATGAGCCTCAAATACTGATCCTGTATTCTGGAGCCCACAAGCTACAACTTCTGAAGCTTGTTCGCCCTAGAGCCCACGCTCCACAAGATAAAGCACTGCAGTGAGAAGCTCACACACTACAAATAGAGAGTAGCCCCTGCTCTCCACAACTAGAGAAAGCCTGCACACAGAGACGACGACCTAGCACAGTCAAAAATATATATTTTTTTATAAGTGCAAATAAAGTCAACTGTTGGCCAAGGAATCTAGTGCTAAGTTTGGCCACTTGTTTCCCTTGGGTCCTATCTTTTATTATATATACTTGGTAAAACAGAATCACTCCCCTGGACTTCATCACATGTCTGGTGTCACTGCTGTTGGTAAAGTGTATGAACATTGATGTTCACTCAGGTGAGATAGTCAAGAGGTCTGGGAGAGGGTTACCCTTTCTCACTATGAAATCTGGAAAAGAAAAAAGATGAGGGAAGGCCATTCTCTTCCTATAGGATGAATATGCCAGACGGCACAGGGTCCATTCAGCAGTATCAGATCTGTGCATCACTACTTCCATGACCCGTGGCATCATGAGTAGTGCGCAACCTATGAGATCCTCTATTTCTAAGAGAGCCCATATATGACCATGATATATACCTCTCTCAGACTCAACAGGGCCTGTGTGTCTGAAAAAGAGAGAGGGGAGACCGGGAGAGGTGTTTGAGAATGAATGAGAGAGATAAAATATTAATGAGAAAGTGATAAAGAGAGAGACCAGCAGATAATTAAATGGAACTAGTTCTCATTAGATTCTGTAACATCACCTAAGGAGAATATACAAAGCAAAGAGTTAAGGAAGGGGTTATGGGGAGAGATAAAAAGCCTTTTCAGGGAGAAAACTGGAAGATACCACAAGAGAAACAAAGATGGGGGAAGATGATTCAATAAAAACAAAATTGGGAAGGAAAGAGCAGTGGAGTGGTAAGAACTGAATGATGTAAAAGTAAGAAAACAAATGATAGTTTATAAAATATTATTTAGTACTGGGAGGCTTAGGAAGATAAAGTTCAACATTAGTAAGAATAAATTTATTAAGAGTAGTGGATGGGGAAAGACTTCAATTTGAGAAGCAAATGATTAAAAATCAGTTTGAAAAGGAAAAAAGTCGAATTATATTTGAGGAGGACATGAGTTTGAATGAGAAATTGCTTACATTTCTTTGGCATATTTTAGTATTTATAAAAATTGAACAAATAATTCATAGTCACTTTAGATATTTAGAATAAAGGAATTAAACTTCTTACTTACTTAATTCCATATTAATGATTTGTATATGTATTCCTTTCCTGATATACATTCATGGGAACCTAGTATACATTCTGCTATGAGATCAGATATTTCTATTAATTACAAGGTTTGGGGATATTATTATTTTAACAGGAGTCATTTTATCACATTGGATAAAATGGAGGCATTAATGTGTTAATGTGGATCCATTAACATTTGTCAGATTAAGTCTATAATTTTTGATTTTTAAAATATGGCTCTATTATTTTTTCCTTTTTAATTTTTTTCAGTTATAACCAAAATAAATCTGTTTGAAGAACAGATTTGGTGTACATACTAGCTAATTTGCGTCATTATTTAACAGAATTAAAGTTATGAGATACTATATATGTATAGTATATTCACAGACATAAATAGCAAATATTTCTCGATGTAAAATTTGTTTTCCTATGAGAAATTTATAAATGGTTTTAAGCTAAAAATAAAAATCCAGAAATTAAAGTTACTCTTGGAGAAGAAATTAAATAGATATAGCCAGGTCTTTGATTAAATAAAGATATAAAAAGATTAGGCTTAATCAGAAAAAAGGATTTTCTTTCACTGAAGGTGAGGAAAAGAAACAAACATGTAAGTAGATTCAGATTAGATTATTTATGTGAAGACTCTACCTTGAGAGAGTACACCAGAAACCTACATTCTCTGTAAATTGCAGGTCTACAATTAGCATAGGGGCTTGAGGAAAATGAGAGAAAATGAAAAATTTTACCTCGGGTACACAGGGCATAAAGGTCAAAAGAAGCCAGAAGACTGGCAGTTAAAATGAAGTAAGGCAAGATGGGAAAATTGACACTTGAAACCTCCCAAATTTATACAATGGAATGGTTTTTGTTTCTTTGAATCATTTTGAGGACCTAGATTTAAAAGCATTATTTCAGTTTGTGCGTCATGAAGTAGGACAGCTTTTTAGTTTTTTAGTGTAGGGTAAGGTCTAGAAAGTAGGCAAAATGAAATAGGATATAAACTAAGACAAAATGCAGAGAAAATGGAGGAACTAAAAGGTTGTTAGATTGGGAAAAGGCAGGAAAAGAGATGTTTTCATCTAGAAACACAGAAAAATAAGTATGCAGAGGGAAAAAAAAAAACAAAACATCATGCCCTTCCAGATGCAGGATCAATTAATATGTTACAGAACTCAAAAGAATATAAGAATATAAGAATCACTGCAGGTCAAAATAAAGGATTTAAATGTTAAGCAACACTTCTGTTTCTGCAACTGAAAAAATGGATTAATTTCTTCCCTAGGAGGTTTTGTCATTCTAGGCATGAGTTGATCTTGTGACCCAGGCAAATGGACTCCACTTAGAAGAAAAACTGAAGAGCTTTTTGGCAGTCATTCAGATCAGTCATTTCAAAATGGAAACCATGCGGTCAAACTCATAATCAGATTTCCCTTTGCCAAAAACCTGGGCTCTGTTTAGCCTGCAGGTGGAGAATCTGGTTAGAAGCTCTGAGATGGTGTGGTATTTCCCACAATCTTACAGTGCTTTGAATCTTCCACAAGCACATTACCAGTCTTCCTGTCAAGGCATTTGCCATAGTTTGAAGCTGCCTGAGGCAAGAATTTAAGAGCTGAACTCAAAACCTCCGAAGATAAAAAAAAAAAAAGCTCTTTCAGTCTTTCATGAATAAAGGTTTCATGAATAAACCTCTAGCTGCTGAATATAAAACCCTGGAGGACTTCACTCAAGGGACAGAAATAAACCATCTCTCTCCAAATTAATACTGGCTTTCATTAAGGGAATCAGTAAAACAAGAGCTATTTAGTACACTTAATCTCATTGTGTTATGCATTCCTGACTTGTGCAATGCAGGTAATAAAACCAACTTTATAGCTTTTTGTAAAAATTAAATGAGAAAAAAAAATATGTGTGTACATTTTAAAGATCTTAGCACCCATAGTAAGAACTTAAGGAATTTTTATTACCGCTTACATGCACAGACACACACACACACATACACAGCCCAACAACTAAATTCTGAGTTACAGGGAGAAAAAACTGTGTGTCTTTATTGATACTTATATCACCAGAACAGTGACTTGCCTGGAAACTGATTCGGATGCAGTATTTGTTTATGGAATAGTTTGGTTTCTTATAATGGTAATGCTTGTAGAAATGATGAAAAGAAAAACAGCTTCCAAATAAATCACAGGATTTCAGCTTTTGTGAATGGAGGTACTTAGGCCTCTTAGTAAGATTTATTATAAATTTTCCATAAAAAAGTTTATAACACTTGTAATTAAAGTCAAATTTGCTTGCTAAATCACTTCAGTCATGTCCGACTCTCTGTGATCCTATGGACTGTAGTCTGCCAGGCTTCTCTGTCCAAGGTTCTCCAGGCAAGAATACTGGAGTGGGTTGCCATGCCCTCCTCCAGGTTATCTTCCCAACCCAGGGATTGAAGTCACATCTTCTGTGGCTCCTGCGTTGCAGGCGGATTCTTTACTGCTGAGCCACTGGGGCCAAATTTGAGCAAATGCAAATATGAAAAATAATTTTTTTTCAAGTAAGGGTTCAGACACAAGAAAATGACATTGGAGACAGACCTAAGATAAGCAGAGAGCAGTTTCCAGAGATGAGAATGGAAGAACTTACATCATTCATAATCAATTACAAATAATGACCATCTCTATAAATTACATCCAACTGAAAATTCCATGAACAGAGGAGCCTGGCAGGCTACAGTCCATAGGGTCGCAAAGAGTCAGACATGACTGAGTGACTTAGCACACAACACAAGGTCTTTTTCCAACTTCTTAGACAGTAAAAAAACCATGAATATTTATACTTTGTTTCAGACTTATAAAAAATACACAGTGTATCCATCTCAGTATGTTCTATCACCTACAACGTTTTACTAATATACATAGTAAAGGACCTAGATAAAGGTTCTTTCCTATTATTATTTTTTGTCAACTGAAGAAATCCTGTTGGACTATGACTGTCACAATTATGGTTTATAGGGTGAGAAAATTCAAGAAGCTCTCTCTAAAGTATTTCAATATTTTACAATTTATAGCAATACTATTAGGTCACCTATAACTTAATGAGAAAATAGTATCAAAAGCAGATACTCTTTGAAGTTGTAAACAAGCTTTAAGATCTATCATTTCCTGGAATGGCAAGTTTTACTGAGCATCAGTTGGAAGACTTAGAATAGTAGTCAGTCAAATATGATGAAAATGGTGGAGGAAGAAATCATACAAGGTAGTTTGTTTAAGGGTATCAGAAACAGAAGACCTATAATGCTGGAGCAGCATAGCTAAATGGTTTCAGTCAAGTCAATGCTTTGAGACTTAATTGTTGTTTAGTTGCTAAGTCTTGTCCGACTCTTTTTGTGACCTCATGGACTGTAGCCCACTAGGCTCCTCTGTCCATGAAATTTCACAGGCAAGAATGCTGGAATGGATTGCCATTTCCTTCTCCAAGGGGTCTTCCCGAGCCAGGAATCAAACCAGCATCTCCTGCATTGCAGGCAGATTCTTTACTACTGAGCCACTTGAGAAACTAATATTAGAAAATGACAAGCCTTACTATTTTCATCCTAGAACTGTTTTCAGCTCCAGGAAATGATCTTTCCATCTGCTTTCAAATGAACACCTCAGTTAAAAAATAACTTGCATAAAATGAATAAACATAATTTAAAAACCTCCACTAGATCATATATATATATATATATATATATATACACACACACAAATATATGTGTATATATTCATTTCCTTTCTGCTCTTGTATACATAAATATTACTATATTACTATATAATATAGCTACCTTGTGACCTTATAGCTTGTGTCCTAATTTTGTTGACTTAATATGTGGCATTATAGCTTGTGTCCTAATTTTGCTGACTTAATATAAATTATCATTTCCTTTCTGCCCTTGTATACATAAATATTACTATATAATATAGCTACTTTGTGACCAGACTTACATGAAGGGCATTTCACATACTGTATATAATATCTGCATGTTAATTAATTCTGAGAGATAGCACTTTAGACACTAGCTTAGCTTCATTTCATAAAGATGCTAACTCCATAAGGAATGTAAATTTTCTCATCAATTTAAATCTATCATGCTTAAAATTGAGTCTAGAATACTGGAATATGGAAATAACAATGTTGATTTATGAAGGTACTTAACAGAGGCCAGAATGTATCTATCTCTCTATCTTTATATATCTATATTCTTCCTAATGCAAAAGGAATTAAAGCTATCTACAATTGAAACCAAAGCAATAAAATTTTTTTAAAAATCAGTTTTATTTGGACAGTTAAAAAAACTAGTTTGAAGGGATATGAAACTATGCAGTGAAGATGATACTTGCTTTAATTTACCATATCCTGTGACATTTGATATAAATGAATAACCAAAAATATTATTAAAAATGTTTCCACTCCTGTATAATTTAGTTAATATGATGTGATCTGAAGTGAAGTGAAGTGAAAGTCACTCAGTCGTGTCCGACTCTTCACAACCCCAAGGACTATACAGTCCATGGAATTCTTCCAGCCAGAGTACTGGAGTGGGTAGCTGCTCCCTTCTCCATGGGATCTTCCCAACCCAGGAATCGAACCCAGGTCTCTGGCATTGCAGGTGGATTCTTTACCACCTGAGTCACTAGTCTATTTCAATTCTAGAATGTTATAATGCTCTGAGAATGCAGGAGGTCAAAGAGTATCAAGATATTGTGGCAGTAGTCTAGTAATGACATAAACTGCCATAGGCTAAGGAAAAGTCTTCGGATATCAGAGGACAGGGTGCACCTGAAGGCTGCAGAATCAAGAACTGAAAATTGTTTTGCACTCAGATATGGTGTTTCACAGAGTTGATCTAAAACATGTTTTTTTAATATAAAATATTTTATTTTTATTATTTAGATGATTGCATGTGTGCTTGCTCAATCAACCAGTCATATCCAACTCTCTGCAACCCCATGGACTGTAGACCACCAGGCTGCTCTCTCCATAGAATTTTCCAGGCAAGAAAACTGGAGTAGGTTGCCATTTCCTGCCCCAGGGGATCAGCTCAACTCAGGGACTGAACCCATGTCTCCTGTGTCTCCTGCACTGGCAGGCATATTCTTTATCATTGGAACACCTGGAGAGTCCTTCCATGATTACATATTTCAAATATATAAGTAAACATGTTAAACAATGAAACAGACATTTACATACCAACATTCTATCTTAATAAAATATTATCACTATGTCATAAGTATTTAAGATTTAATGTTTTAACTAAATTAAATTTTATAGACATATTTGAAGTTCCCTATGTGCCTATACACTTTCTGATATATCTGCCTTTTATTCTAGAAGTCACCACTGTCACAATTTCAGATGTATCATTTCACTGTATGTTCTTTTATAATTTAGTATCATTGGTTCCATAAAACTTTTTTCAACTCATATATTTAAAGGTAAAATATGGCTATGCATATATTGTTCTGAAGAATTTTTTCATTCAAATTTATGTGCTGGATTTACCCCTACTAAATTAAATGTGCTCTGGTTAATGTCCATATTGTATGAAAGTACTATAACATGCATTTTCCTGAAAATCAGCATTTATATTTCCTACTTTGCACTATTAAAAATTGTGCAAAAGCTGTATTTTCTCTCTTATTGTACACATGTGTGAGAGTTTCCCCAGAGCATATAGTCTAATCAATCTAACCCTTAAAATCTACTGATAGAAAAATTCTTAGGTCTTTATGGAGTTTATCTTCATCCTCTGCTATGCCAATGTCCTATCTCTAACATTCTATACAAATATTGTTCACCTGTTATTTTGTTTGTTCTTGGGCTGTGCCATGCAGTTTGCAAGATCCCCAAGTGAGGATCACACATACTCCCCGTACCCCCTGCAGTGGAAGGACAGGGTCCTAGCCACAGGGCTACCAGGAATTCCCTGTTCATCTGTTCTGATTAGCGGGATGACAGTCATGTGGTAGACCAGTGCTCTGTTCTTTAGGATGTGCACAGGTTCCAGGCCTTTATCATATTATGACAGAGAGGGAAAACTTTAATAATAACCTAGGTCATAAGTACACCTTTAAATTGCTGTTCATTCTAAGAGAATGAGAATTGTTTTTCAATTTCTTTTGCAATATGGACAGACACAAATTTTTCACTCAGTCAGTAGGCACATACCATGTACCTTAGACTTTATCAGCTATGGAAAATAACCCACTTTGGACACAGGGTCTGCAATTAGCTTATTATCTGTTTGAGCATACAGCAATACACTTCATCCTTCAGGATCATTCTAGTTTTTGCAGGGATCAGGACCAGCGACAGAAATGAAGACATCATGGATTCAAGTACTCTTGCATCCTTTATCATTTAAGGGTAGGATCTATTTTCTGCCATTCCTTCAGGCAAGTATTGTTGTTTTTATTTAATATCTTGATCGGGAGAGGGAATCCATTGTAAAACTTCACTTAGCCATTTCACAGCATTAGCTCTTAATCAACAGAACAAAGATCCAAACCACAATGTGTGAATTATCTGGTGTGTTTATTCTAAATATGACTCTGGGGACTGTGTTCTGTAGATTCAATATACCTATTCTGCTCTAGATGAGCACAATACTTCATTTATTAACTCTCTGCCATATAACCACACTCTATAATGATAAATATGCTTCCTAGGTCAGAAATCGATATGGGAATATGACACACACAAAATATATCAAGATCTATCATGTAATCTGAAGCTAGATAATTAACCACAGGGACAATTTGCAGTCCTACTATATCCATTGCTAGTCAGATTCAAACCAGAACTTCATCTGTCATCTAACCTTCACAAATCTCCCATCTGATAAGAGCCCACTTATTGCTAAAGATTAATATCATTTTAGAGTCAACATCTCATAATCCCTAAGGGTTCTTTTCCTTCCTCTAATGTTTAGTCACCTATATACATGGGAGCAGGACAAATGTATGGTATGTAGCAGCAGTTGTATTATAGAACACTTCCTTAAAGATACTCTAATTATAATAATTATTATTTTTATCATTTGCCAATTTGTATGTGAAGCAACAACTTGGTAAGCTTTTCTATGTCTTATATATCTCTTGACCCTGTGACCAGTTAGCCATACTCACAGAAGCCTGATAGGTTAGATAAGCTCATGTGTTCATAACCATGGCTTATTTTGATAATTGCAATTATCTTTGCCTTTGATGGTTCGCAGCTATAACCTTGCCTCAACTACTCTGGTATCCCTTTATTTCCACTGATCACAGGAAACTTAATTCATTGCATCATCATCCAACATTGTCTGTTGTCAACAAAAGTCAGTGACCACAGAGGTAACTGTGCATCTTTTCAACAAGTCTTGAAAGCTTTTATAAATATTCACTTTACTAAACTGTCACCAGATTCTTTATTTTGAGTGTGCCACTCATTTCCTGCTGAGACACTTACTTCTACTTATATCAATTGATGAACGCAAACACCCATATTGGGGGATATGTTTTCATTTATAGGTCATCTTCAATATTATTTGTTTATATTTCTGTAACTGTGATAGTTTGATATCCGTATCACTATAGAATGGAAGTAATGAAGGGTCATGGATTTGGATCTTGAAGAACATTGGATTGTGAGCCACCCCATGGGCAGTCCTTGGAAATTGTTACTTGGGGAAAACTAGTTCCTTCAAAGAGTGAGGAAAAATAGTTTGTCTGGCAAGGGAATTTCAGGCTTGAGGCACCTTAAGGCACCTTAAGTCTCACAGACTCATATGATTCTTTCTAATAGTTCTCATTTCATGTCTCCAAGCAGCACTCCTTCTTTGCCACTGCCTTATATGAACTTAAGAGTCCTGGTGGAATTGGACGTATTATTGCTGTTAGGACTCAGCAATCCTCAAAGACCCTGAGATTGGTTCTTACTGTATTTGTCCTTTAAATACAGGAGATAGAGCAACCAACAAGGCTTTTAAATTTTTACTTGTATTATAAATTAGATACTTTTAGTCATCAATTTTTTCTTTGCTCATGAGCTATTTTCTACGGTTACAAGATAGCAGTGTCCTAATCTCCCACATCAAAAGGTTTACTCATTCATGCCACAAATATACAAGCAACTGAACTCAGAAGCTCTCTTTAAAAAAAAAAGGACTATTACTGAAACCATTTCAATACAGTTCTTCAATTGGTAACTTTCCCAGTGTGAAACAATGTCAAAATCAAACTGAATGAGTAGGTAAAAGTTAAGAAAACATTTACAAAGGTCCATATAGGAATTTTGCAGTACCCTATCCATAGAAAGAGCAGGCATCTTTGCTTCCGCTAGGGCAAAGAAGGGAACATTTACTGGGACTTGGCTCAAGTAGCTGTATAGATGGGCCTGCCCAACTGTAACTAAAACATTGTTTGCTAGTCTTGGACAGTAAACATAGTAAATTCATAGAACATCCTGGAAACAGGGAAAAAGGGCATTAAATACCCTGAAACTTTTAATTAATAATTTCAATTTTGTTTTTCTTTTTTTTTCAGATGTTTCTCCATTTTTTTTCCCTTTAAACATCCCTGGTATTTATAATTTAGATTATTTTTGAAAATTGATATTTTAAAGTGAATTTCTATTCCAATCCTTTCTTTTCTCAATAGTTTTCATAGAATTATGTTCTCCCAAGTGGTCTAAAATTTTGGCTTGCAGGATTATTTGAAGAGAACTTTTTATTTTCATTTTATTCTCTGTCTTTGTCTCTCTCTCGCCACCATTGTGTTTGTCTCTTCCTGTGTGGAGTTTTATTTTCCTGTTGAAGCCGTTATTACTTCCATTTAGTACTCTAGGCCTCAAATTGAGAAATAAGTCTTATAATTAATTGTGATTTAGGTTCATTACTCCAACATGAGACTGGTGAAATGCAGATATATCCTCAGTGCAAGTGAAGTATTTGGATTTGAAAATCTTGCGTCTGTGTCTTTCTTCTTTAGGTATAGAGTTCACCAAGGCACATGATGATATTTGAAAAGAGGGGAGTGTGGCAGGAGCTTTTCAGCCTCCTATCACAATATAGCCTTTTTTTGGAGTCCCCAGCAGATTCAAGCTTCAAGCAGTGAGTCTGGCTTCGAAATCCCTTTTCTGCTATGGGAGGCAAATATCGCACAATCTTAGATCACTGATCTGTTTGCTTAAATATCATTTCTGCCTTTGGGCAGTGAGGGAAGAGAGTGGATTGTTCTCTCATCTCCAGATATTTTCCTTTTTCTATAGCTCCATTGCAGGGAAGGCAATGGCACCCCAGTCCAGCACTCTTGCCTGGAAAATCCCATGGACGGAGGAGCTTGGTAGACTGCAGTCCATGGGGTCGCTAGGAGTCGGACACGACTGAGCGACTTCACTTTCACTTTTCCACTTTCGTGGACTGGAGAAGGAAATGGCAACCCACTCCAGTGTTCTTGCCTGGAGAATCCCAGGGACCGGGGAGCCTGGGGCTGCCGTCTATGGGGTCGCATACAATCGGACAAGGCTGAAGCGACTTAGCAGCAGCAGTAGCAGCAGCAGCAGCAGTATAGCTCAATTGTCTTAGGGATTTTACTCCATTGTATTTGTTTAGTTAATGTCACGTTTTGAACCAGAGGAGATTATTACCAGAGCATAAATTCACCATAGCCTCCTGACTGTATCAGCACACAATTCATTGATGTTAATTCACAGTTTTCTCTTCAAAATATTGAAATAAAATTCAAAGGTGTCAGTATGCTCATATTAAAATTTAACATTTATTAAAATTATTTGGGCTTCCCTGGTGGCTCAGATGGTAAAGAATCTGCCTGCGAAGCAGGAGATCCGTACTATTTATAAAGTATTTTAATATTGAATAACCTATGTATTAGCTTCTTATTTCTACTACATCAAATTACCACAGACATAATGCTTAAAATAACACAAATTTACTTTTTTACAGAACTCAGGTCCAAATCCACAATGGGTCTCACTGATATCAAATCATCTCCAAGGTCTGTATGACTGTATTTCTTTCAGTAGGATCTAGGGAAGACCTTGACTTGTCTTTTTCAGCATCTACAGGCCGCCTGCATTCCTTGACTGTCACCCCATTCCTTCATCTTTAATACCAGCAAGATCAGGCTGAATCATTTTCTCTGAGTTGTTTTTCCTGCCTTCTCTCTGATTCTGACTATTTTACCTCTTTCCAAATTTATGAACCCTTGTGATTATACTGAGTCCACTTGGGATAATCCAAGATAATCCTATTTAAAAAAATCAGTAGAGTAGCAAATTTAATGCCATCTGCAACCTTAATCCCCCTCTGCCATGTAATATAACATTGCCAGATATTCTGGAGGTTAAGACATGAATATATTTGAGATGTCATTACTTTGCCTACCACACAAGCTTTGTGTAGTAAGAACTAACTAGTTTAAAATATTTTTATAGGAAAAGCTAAGGGGCATCGATATGAAATCTGATTTGGTGTAACAATTTTTAACTAGGAAATTCTCATATAGAAATGTAAACAAAAATAATTTTAGGCAACTTAATCACAAATTACTTGTAGCCTTCATTTCAGGTGAACCTTTTTAATATTTTTTTCATGTTTATAGAAAGAGTAGAAATGCTCTCGGCCAAACAAACCATGGTTTCTTGCCCTAGAATAGCATTTTCAGCAGCAATTTCTCAGAAATCTACTACTTGTAAATCTAAATCACAGAGGAGCACAATGATCTCCTTGACTTTAGCAATAATTTGTAGAAGCACAAAACTGCTGCAACAGATCAAAGTTTTTCACAGAGCCTCCCTATTATGTAGACTGGGCTTCCCTGGTGACTCAGACTGTAAAGAATCCGCCTGCAATGCAAGAGACCTGGGTTTGATCCCTGGGTTGGGAAGATCCCCCGGAGGAGGGCATGGCAACCCACTCCAGTATTCTTGCCTGGAGAATCCCCATGGACAGAGGAGCCTGGAAGGCTAAGTCCATGGGGTCGCAAAGAGTTGGACATGACTGAGCAACTAAGTACATACTAGATGTAATTTAAAGACAAAGCAAGGAACAAGAATCTGTTCACTTATTCATTCATTCATTCAACAAAATTTTTTAGCACTTATTGTTCACCTAAATTACACTACTGTTTACTTGTGGATCCAGTGATGGACAACAAAAACTTTCTGACTATGATATTGTTTTAACCTATAGATAATAAATAACCACATCACGGAGAAGGAAATGGCAACCCACTCCAGTACTCTTGCCTGGAAAATTCCACAGACGGAGGAGCCAGGTAGGCTACAGTCCACGGGGTTATTGAGTCGGACACAACTGAGCAACTTAACATTAACCACATGCTGAAATCTATCAATGGTGTTTGCATTTTTGTTTGTTTGTTTGTCTGTGGGGTTTTTGGTGGTGGTATTGGTTTTAGTTTGCCCAAACTTGCCTATATCCATTGCCAGGAAATGTTGTTGGATCAATCTTATGATTCTATTATTGTTTGTTTAACCATTTTTTTGGTCTCAGTGCTTTCTGGAAACATTGACCCTATTTTTTAAAATTATCTTATTATGTGATTGAGCTTTTATTCTATTTAGTTGAATGAACATACATGAAGATGTTTAGAATGGAAAACGTGGTGCTACCAGTTGGGATATTTTAACTGATTTCTCAGTCCACAAGCTACAATAAACAGCCCTAGGCATCATAACAAAATAGACGTTACAAAGGATCACATATGCCCTCAATTAACCTATGTTTGGATGACCATCACGTGAGCTTCTGCATGGCACTTGGGAAAATTTGAAATCAGGCCTAAATAAAGAGGCCACAAAAAGATGAAGACAATTTCTCAGGAAAAAACAATTTTAAGTATTAAGATAAATATTTCAGTTTGCTAGCATTAAGTGGAAATGGGAATACTCATCTTGATACACTTGATATAAATAGTATTTTTCTCCTGAGTTGCATCAGTTCTACATATGTGCATACACCTTTGCAGAATATGTTACTTTTAAAATGTTTATATTTATTTTCTATATCAGTTATGATTATTTAAACTATAATTCTCAATTTATTTCCCCAAAAGTCTGCAATCTATGACTAACTTAGATATCCAGAGTTGTAGACTAAAATATAGAATTTCAAAACGTACAATTCTATAAGATTCTGTTTCCCTTAGTTCTGAGTTATATTAAATTTCCTTTTAATTATTTAACTATTTTAGTTACTTTAAATTTCCTTTTTCCCACCCCTTCTCATTTGTATTTTTCAAAATTATTTTGACTATTCCAGATATTGTTTATTTTG
Source organism: Dama dama (assembly GCF_033118175.1). Lineage (NCBI taxonomy): Eukaryota > Metazoa > Chordata > Mammalia > Artiodactyla > Cervidae > Dama > Dama dama. The sequence continues at coordinate 61,676,160 of NC_083710.1, read as the reverse complement.
GCAGAAGCTGGAAAAGCTAAGCAGCTTCACTCTTAACAAAGAGACCTTGATTAGCCACAGGGAATACAGAAAGTTCCTCAAAACTACAGCAATGGGGACAATTTGGGAACTGAAGGAAAAATCAACTTATGTGAAGGTAGGATGCTGCTGGGAGAATGTTGGAACTGAGACTAAAAATGTGACTTTGTGTTTTTTTTTTGAAGATATTCATGAATGACAAATACTTAATATTTTCCTGTATAATTGTTACAGTCTTAATTTTATTCAAATAGAATGCTATCAAATATTATGCTTTCAATTTTATTCAAACTCCTTTTATTTCCTTCATTCATGAATATTTTTATCCAAAATAACTATTAAAATATGACATGTTTAACTTCTAAATGTCGTTCATTCTCAATAACTAACTCAAATGTTGTTGTTTAGTCACTAAGTCGTGTCCAACTCCTTTGTGACCCCATGGACTGTAGCCCACCAGGCTCCTCTGTCCATGGAATTTCACAGGCAAGAGTACTGAAGTTAGTTGCCATTTCCTTTTCCAAGGAATCTTCCTGACCCAGGGATCAAATCTATGTATTTTGCATTGGCAGGTGAATTCTTTACCTCTGATCCAGATGGAAAACAACTAAGCCAAGTACAACTAGATTAAATTTTTTGGTTGTTAAAACTCTGTTTCAGTGGAAGCTGGCTAGCTACTAGAGTCTCTTTTTTTCTCTATTTTCTCATAAATAAATAAACAGATGAAATCACCTTATCTTCTCATGATTCTGAGTATCTTGGTTATTGTAACCCTATATTAAATGTATTAACAACGGATAAATGCGACTGTCACAACTTTGTAGAGGATCTAAAAGAAATTCAACTTTTATCTAGGTGGAGAATCTGGGTCTTGGAAGGATGTCAATACAAGCTTCACTTGACTTAAAAGTAATTATTCATTTTTACCAACCAACTACCAGTCAGGTATAACTGGAAAAAATAACATTTTCCTGTCTTACTTATTTATTATCTACTATACGGGGTCTCGCACAGAGTCGGACACGACTGAAGTGACTTAGCATACGGGGTCGCAAAGAAAGAGCTGGACACAACTGAGTGACTGAACTGAACTGAAGTGAACTGATATACTTCCATTTCATGAAAAATAGCTGTCAGCTCTGAGGAAAGGAAGAAAGAAATGTCTTCTTCACATTGAATTCTCTTCAAATCATTGTTTGAAAACTCTTTATGACCTTTACATTTTTACTTCAGAATCTGAAGTGCCTTTCAGCTCTTGATAAAATAAACTGCCAATTCTCTATAGTTGCTTTAAGAAAATCAAAGTTTTGAAACATACAAGAAATCTCATGATAATAGGTATAACAAACAGTCCAAAAAAATCACATTCTTATCTTTCCTCATATCTACTCAGGCTCCATTCTTTAGGATTTTTTTATAAATCCCAATACAAATTTCTGCTGCCAAGTTCAATGACTGCCTAGATAATTAAGGTATATTAAGCTTAAAAGGTTTCCTGTAGAACGTGAAAAACAAGTGTGGGAGAATACTAGTTAGACTGAATCAAATTAATCATTTTGGATTATTTTCAGAAAAAATAGCATGAAGACATATAAGACAATTTGAATTGTTCATCTTTTGTACTGTTTTAACCTTAAAAAAAAAAAGTCAAAAATGCACTCAACATGACTTCTTCGGATCCTTCAGTAGTCTGAGTTGATGAAATATATACTATTTTATCTATATATTACATATATAAATGTATATATACATATTTAGATAGATAAATAGATATACATTTACCTATACATTACATATAGAAAGACATAAATTATTGCTAGGCTAGAAAAATTGAGTGGAAAAAGTAGAACACATTTTATATAACAAATAAAACATCATTTGAATAGTTTAATAATTTTAATTATATGCAGGATTTTATTAGCTGTCCAGAAAACATTTCTGTACATTTTAGCAATCATATGGTTGTTGTTTACAGTTAATAATCACAAAAATATTACTAGTCATTAAATATTATGCTTCTTCACAAAGTTTTATTCTGGTTTACAACTTAATTTTGCAGGCAACTTATAATCACAATATGATCTACGGAAAAGTTAAGTCAGATAGAGAAAAGCAAATATTATATGTATCTCTTATATGTGGCATCTAAAAAAATAGATACAAATAAACTTTTTTACCAAACAGAAACAGACACACAAATTTAGAGGAAAGCTTATGGTTATCAGGAGAGAAAGGTGGAGGGGGAAGGGATAGACTGGGAGTTCAGAATTTACACATAGCATTGTTATATTTAAAATTGATAACCAATAAGGACCTATTGTAAGGGAAAGTTGCTCAAGATTCTGTAATAAGGTAAATGGGAAAAGAATTTGATAAATAATAGATACATGTATAATTGAATCACTTTGTTATACATGTATCACTAACACAACATTGTTAATCAACTGGGCTTCCCAGGTGGCCCAGTGGTAAAGAATCCATCAACCAGTGCAGGAGATGCAAGAGACGTGGTTTTGATCGTAGATCAGGAAGATCCCACGGAGGAGTAAATGGCAACCAACTCCAGTAGTCTTGCCTGGGTAATCCCATGGATAGAGGAGCCTGGTGGGCTACAGTCCATCAGGTCACAAAAGAGTCAGACATGACTGAGAATACACACATACACACAACTCCAATATGAAATAAAAGTTAAAAGGAAAATAAGACATCCTCTGCCATTCAATAGGGTGGTATCCCAGTGTGCAATGCAGTTCTCATTGGGTGACCTCAAGCACACATTTGTGGATGGAGAATAGAGACAAGAGTGACTGGGAGGCATCCCCACTGCAATGCTCTGACAACTTGGAAATGAGAAGGAGTCTCTGGAGTCAGGTTGAGGAGTTCTGACTTAACACTTCTTGCCTGTACAGTAAATTTAGCTTCTTAAGTAATAGGTTTTTTCTATTCTTCTATCTTTAAATCTAAGATTAAAAATTACCTTCAAATAATAGCCTTTATGAATAGAAATGCAAAACCCCTCATCAAAAGTTAGCAAGCCAAATTCAACAATATATAAAAAGGTTTCATACAGCATGATCTAATGTAGTTTATTCTAGGGATCCAAGGATAGTTCAATATTCACAAATTAATCAATGTGATACATTGCATCAACAAAAAGAAGGATGAAAATCATATGATCATCTCAATAGACGCAGAAAAAGCATTTGGCAAATATCAGCATTCATTCATGCTAAAAACTCTAATCAAGTTGGTAAAGAGGACACATATCTCCACATAATAAAGGTCATTTATGACAAATCCATAGCCAGCATCAACACATGAAAAGCTGAATCATTCCTCTAAAATCAGGAACAAGACAAGGATGCCCACACTTGCCACTTCTCTTTAACATAATATTGGAAGTTAAAGTCATAGCAATCAGACAAGAAAAATATATAAAAACATCCAAACTGGAAGAGAAGAAGTAAAACTGTCACTCATTGCAGATGACATGATACAGCATAAATAATTATAATAATAAAAGAATAGCCTGTCAAGAAAAGCTGTGACCCTTACCTTAATGAAGATTTTCTTTATGCACTTAATGCATAGTTTAGTTTCCATAACATAATAGTACAAAACTAAATTGTAATGATGCATTTATTAACAAGATTACCAAATATTTACATTGAAGGACCTCCTAACAGAACGTAATTTCTATGAAAGCAACAATTTCGCTTACTTACTAATATATCTCAATATACATGACACATTGTGACACTTAATAAATATGTAATAGATTTTTAGAGTATATACACACTTTTTAGAGTACAAATAATCATTTAATTATTTCTTCAATAAAAGGAAAATAATCCATTGATTTCATTTAATTTCTTACATAACATTGCAAATCCAATCTAGAGTTTTGATTAGACTTTTATCTGTGTTTAAGGAAAATAAAATAGATACCCATCAGAAAATTTTCGATGAGTTTAAAGCATTCTTGCTTCTGAACATTTATTGTGGAATATGTTCAGAAAACTTTCACTAAAAAACACTGATTCTTTAGAAAGATTAAAATATATAAATAAATGTATGAAAATATACTTAGAAATAGTCAACACATGGCTTTTCTGACATGTTAGATTTGTTAGCTAGAGCTAACCTTCTGTCCTCTAAACTGTGGAATCTGCTAGTCTCATCCCCAAATCTGTTTTTCCCTTTTTCCATAGTGCTGCATTTATTATGTACATAAGCTATTCAAAACACAAAATATATGCCTCTTATCTTTTGTGTAACCTGTGTCTATATTCTGGCAAGAGATGTAAGTGAAATTAATGTGTGCAATTTCCTGGTTGTTTCTTTAGTAAGTAGGATTCTGCCTTTTAACTTCTCTTTTTCGCCTTCCTGTTGGTGCTATAAAAACCAGGTGGTCAGCCATCTTGTACTAGGTAAGTAAGAGACATTCCATTGAGACGGTGAAGTCACAAACAGAGGGAGCTGGATTCCAGATGACTTCACGAAGCTGCTCACACTTTTATGTGTCAGAGAATTTATTTTCCTTTAAAAAATTTTCTCTTATATTTAGTCTCTATCACACTCGGTTGATGTCATATCTAAATTTATCCATTCCCAAATGCAATGTTCGGATTTTAACAATAAAGGTATACTGATTTGGTGCTGGGTAAGTTGTATGTAATGAAGTAGGGCAATAAAATTTTAAAAATACAGGTATACATTTTATTACATATTTCCCTCAAAGTAATTAAGATGATCCTAAGCTTGGCTTTACTAATATCTCTGTATGTCTATAATTGATCACTAGAGTACTAAAGTTGGTCTTTTGCAAATATGAACATTTCAATTTAATGTGCTCTATTAAGTATCTTGAGATTTCCTAATTCATCAACTCAATTTAGCAGGTCAATAAAATTTCAGCTCTAGCCAATAAATTTCATTCGTTTTTAATACTACTAAGTAAGTTTGGAAAATGTACTATGAAAATTCCTCTTTTATTAAAGGACGGACCTCTTGACTGTGCTACAGCAGACAGAGGCATTTGATCTGAATGCACTTAGTTTCACCTTCACTGAAAACATGGTTGAATGTGTGACTTAATATCTAACATCTCATTGTTAGTTTGTTTTTCTTTTCACGAAACAAAACAATGCAAGGATTTCTTGGTATAACTTCTTGAGAGGAAGACAATGTTCTTCTAGGCATTTTGAAAGGTATAAAATAAAATAGTATTTTTATTTTTATAGTGGTGAAATTATTCTCAAAATTTATAAATATGGAAATAGAGATTTATTCTAGATGTTGAATTGCAAAATAATGTATAACAAGTAAGAGATGAAGTATTCAAAGATGATTTTAAAAAAATACAATTTCTAGCCAAGAAAAATATTACATGCTATATTAAAAATAAATGTATCAAAAAGAAATTAATACACTTTACATAGAATAGAGTCACCATTGGAAGCAGAGATTTAAGGATAGCAAAGCATCAAAAACATTATTGTTGGTGGATCAACAAAACTACTAACTAATGTCGTAGGATTGCTTTGATCTTCAAAGCATATATATCATGATAAATCCAAGACTTCTGTGATCATAAGTTGCCAGAGACAATTTCAAGTGAATCAATTTTTAGCATTTAATTTTTTCTATATTTTTTTCTAAAACAAATTTGAGTATTGCTTTTTAATTCTTATTTCTCAACATCTCTTTCAAAATCATCCTTTTTCTTTGAAAACCAAAATAAAACAAAAACAAATAAAAAGCACAATATACTCATACCAAAGTTAACATAATGCATTTCTGGAGATTTCCGTGACACACAAAACACCAATTTGCTTCTCAATAAGACGTCTATTACAATAAAGAAAGACATACTTAGGGGATAGTAATTGATTACATAAAAAGGAGAAAATCACATAAGACTCTATGTATTAGTTAGTGGATAGCTATATTATAATCAGAGTTCAGAAGTAATGTGCTTGTTATTCAGGGTTATATTAAAATTTGTATTAGAGTTGAAAAATGAAGTGTTGTTTTCTGACAGAAAATAAGTCTGATCCAAACATAATCTCTTTGACTATGGAGGCTGTCCTTGTCAATTAGTTCTTATGATGGACATTTTCTGAATATTGAACAAAACAAATATGCTGCTCAGTTATGTCCGACTCTTTGCGACCCCATGGACTATACAGTCCATGGAATTCTCCAGGCCAGAATACTGGAGTGGGTAGCCTTTCCCTTCTCCAGGGGATCTTCCCAACCCAGGGGTTAAACCCAGGTTTCCTGCATTGCAGGCTAAATGTTTACCAACTGAGCTATCAGGAAGCCCCACTCTAAAATTTTAATTAAAATTTATTTAATGCTTATAATATAATATACTGTACTCCAGAAATTACATCTTTGCAATTTTATATTGTAGAAAATTTTAGTCATCAACTTAGGCATGTGTTAGGGATTTTATTGTTTTTCACAATTCTACTGTGGAGCATAAAAGTAAAATTCATAAAGGCTATCAACTGAAAACGCTAAAGTTATGTGAAAAAACCTAAGCTAAAAGTTGGAAATTGTGCTTTATTGTGCTCAGTTGCTCTGCAACCCATGAACTATAGCCCGCCAGGCTCCTCTGTCCATGGAATTTTCTTTAGAATACTGGAATGGGTTGCCATTTCCTACTCCAAGGGATCTTCCCAACCCAGGGATTGGACATGCATCTCTTGTGTTGCCTTCATCGGCAGGTAGATTCTTTACCACTGCACTACCTGGGAATCCCCTCTAGCCTTATTGTGGGCCATAGCCTGGGAAGTCAGGCTTTTTTTCAGTTCTGCAGGACTATTCCCAAGAGATAAGGGAGGAGCCAGGAGATGAAGAAGTTTTAGGGGGAAAAAAAACAACAGGTAGTTGAATATCAAAATACTGCTGCTAATCACAAAACAAAACAAAAACAAACAAAGCTTCAGTCATCTCAAGTTAATGATTTTAGTGCTTTACTATTTGTGGGAAGAAGTAAGAGTCTGAGCTTATTGAAACTATTACCTTCATATGTACCTTAACTATATAGGGCCATTATTCTGTATTTCTCCATTCTTAATTCCATCAGGGTGCACCTTAGGAAGCAACTTCAATGGCCGATGGCTAGATGGCCACAATGTACTGACATGGCAGGTAACCTTCTTTGCCCTTTTACCATTTTGATGTTCCTGTGATGAATTAATAGTAGTACGTGTTTGTCATGCATTATGATTTACTCTAATAGAACTCAGCAGCTTGGATGTAAGCAGGGAAGAAACAGAAGAATGTGCTCACTCATGTTTGTACTTTTATCACAGAGGACAATGAAGTAAGGAGCAAGTGAGATCAACACACTTCTCATACATAATCTAGGAAGATGGATAAAATGAAATTTGGGCTCAGTGGATGTATTTCTGATGTTATTCACAGTAAGGAGAGAGGAAAATGATTAAAGAGCCAATTTTAACTTTTAAAGGAAGATCCCCTGGAGTAGAAAATGGCAACCCACTCCAGTATTCCTGCCTGGAAAATTCCATGTACAGAGGAGACTGGAAGGTTACAGTACATGGCATTGAGGGGTTGGACACAGTTGAGCGACTGAGCATACATTTGTATTGAGGTTCTCTGGGAAGAGATGGAGTTGCTAAAAACAGTTAATTTATACAGTGGTGTGACAATTTAATATCATTTGGTAATTAATTGCCTGCAATTATCATTAAGGCACTGGAATCCTCTTAATTGTCTTTTAGTTACAGGCCTGGGAAAGTTTTAATCAGCACATGGTCTTTCAACAGTGTAGTAGTTTAACATCATAGGATAAATCTTGTCATAGGAAAACCATTTTATTGGGACAAAATTATAGCTTTGAAAATCGTATGCCTTAAAACATTAAGCTGATAGATGTAATCAGTCTTAGATTTCACCTCATTATTAGAATATAACAAAGATCATCCACCTGTTGTATAAGAGTAGAAACACATGGAAATTTAAGGTACTGGTGGTCCCATTTGAAAACTTGTGAATTTAAGAGAGAATCTCAAGAGACCACCTGGACCATATAGATTGATGATTTCTTTAGGAAGAAGCAAATGGATATAGCTATTGTGATCCAAAGGAACACTGGAGAAAGCAGACCTGCAATTGTAAAATATATGGTTCTATTTTTGAGTATAGAGCTGTAAGAAAGACAGACAGATCCTAAAATAGCTCCCTTAACAGGTTCTTTATAAGGAACTCTTACAATCCAATAATACAAAATATATATAACCTCATTAAAAAATGGCAAATGACTTGAATGGTCTGGCAAATAAGTCATATACATAGGACAAAGACAAAAAAAAAGATGTTCATGATTATTACATTAAGAGAATGCAGATTTGCAACAATGAAAAGACATTTCACATATATTTAGTGGATATGAGCATGCACACATGCAATAAAAGAGACAGACAATACAAGTGCTGTCAAGAGTGTGCAGAAATAGGAATGCTCCTGCACTGTTGTTGAAGATACAAAATGCTTCAACTTATTTGGAAATAGTTTTTTAGTTCTCAAAATGGCAAAGATAGTGTTACCACATGACCTAAAATATTCAGTCTTTTAAGCATAAAGGTATGTTAAAACATATGTCTATACAAATAATGGCAAACATAAATTCATTGTATTAATATACTAAAAGTGAAAGCAACACCAAACTGTTGAATGAATAAACATACCATGGTTACCCATACAATGAAATATTACTTAGCAAGAAGAAGTGAATTTCTGATACATGCTTCAACATAAATGAATCTTGAAAACATGCAAGGTGACAGCAAATAGTAACAAAAGATTACATACTACATGATTCAATTATAATGAACTGTTCAGAATATTCAACTTTATTGGGATAGAAAGGAGATTGTTGTTTGCCTAAGGGCGGGGAAGGTCATCGGTGGGGTGGAGCTAGGGTGGAAGAAAAACAGGAGCTACAGTATATAATGTTTTTGGAAGGCTGAGGAAAATATTCTAGACATTTTCTGGTAATGGTTTTATACCTCTGTGAATTTAATTTAAAAAATGTAACTTTCATTTCAAATAATGCAGACTATTCTCTGAAAATTAAACAATTATATTTAATATTTGAAATGTTGTTGCTCCTTTTCAATTCTAAGATACTCTTCAGGAAATAAAGTTTGTCTCTATCAAGTTTCTCCAATTGGCCGCTATAATTTTAAATTGTCAATAGTGAGATTCAGTTCAGTTCAGTCGCTCAGTCATGTCCGACTCCTTGTAACCCCATGAACCTCAGCACGCCAGGCCTCCCTGTCCATCACCAACTCCTGGAGTCCACCCAAACCCACGTCCATCAAGCTGGTGATGCCATCCAACCATCTTGTCCTCAGATGTCCCCTTCTCCTCCTGCCCTCAATCTTTCCCAGCATCAGGCTCTTTTCCAATGAGTCAGCTCTTCCCATCAGGTGGCCAAAGTATTGGAGTTTCAGCTTCAGCATCAGTCCTTCCAATGACCACCCAGGACTGATCTCCTTTAGGATGGACCGGTTGGATCTCCTTGCAATCCAAGGGACTCTCAAGAGTCTTCTCCAACACCACAGTTCAAAAGCATCAATTCTTCGGCACTTAGCTTTCTTTATAGTCCAACTCTCACATCTATACATGACCACTGGAAAAACCATAGCCTTGACTAGACGGACCTTTGCTGACAATGTAATGTCTCTGCTTTTTAATATGCTGTCTAGGTTGGTCATAACGTTCCTTCCAAGGAGTAAGCACCTTTTAATTTCATGGCTGCAGTCACCATCCGCAGTGATTATGCAGCCCCCAAAAATAAAGTCAGCCACTGTTTCCTCTGTTTCCCCATCTATTTCCCATGAAGTGATGGGACCAGGTGCCATGATCATAGTTTTCTGAATGTTGAGCTTTAAGCCAACTTTTTCACTCTCCTCTTTCACTTTCATCAAGAGGCTCTTTAGTTCTTCTTCACTTTCTGCCATAATAGTGGTGCCATCTGCATATCTGAGGTTTTTGATGTTTCTCCTGGCAATCTTGATTCCAGCTTGTGCTTCTTCCAGCCCAGCATTTCTCATGATGTACTCTGCATATAAATTAAATAAGCAGGGTGACAATATACAGCCTTGAGGTACTCCTTTTCCTATCTGCAACCAGTCTGTTGTTCCATGTCCAGTTCTAACTGTTGCTTCCTGACCTGCATACAGGTTTCTCAAGAGGCAGGTCAGGTGGTCTGGTATTCCCATCTCTTTCAGAATTTTCCACAGTTTATTGTGATCCACACAGTCAAAGGCTTTGGCATAGTCAATAAAGCAGAAATAGATGTTTTTCTGGAACTCTCTTGCTTTTTCCATGATTAAGCGGATGTTGGCAATTTGATCTCTGGGTCCTCTGCCTTTTCTAATGCGATTTAAATAACAGGTATCCTCAGTGGGTTAAAGTATAAATACATTTATAAATTAGCAATTGGTTCTGGAAAGGGTTAAGACTAAAATTTAGACTGAAACCGATACATTTAGGTTGTTTTAAAACTCTTCTTGGTATTTTCAACTGCTTGCCCAAATAATTTTCACTTTGTGTCAGAAAGAGAGCATCGCTAAATAGAGATCTCTCTTAGATATAAATATTTACTGACTAAACAAAACATGACTATTAACAGTCTATAAATTTTTGTTAAGTGACCTGAGGTAGCTTAACTGAGGAATGCTGATATAAGATTTTTCATTCATTAAATTTGGCTTGAAGAGTGGGCTTATTGGAGTCTGTCCATCTTTCTTCTTACATACTTTCCTCTTATAACAAATAATAAAAAGCACAAAGATAGACAGAAACAATAAGAGTGTCCTGACACAAAGGTGTTTTCACATCTGATCTGATAATCAAAGCAATTTTAAAAGTTTTTTGGTTTAACTTCATTCCTTTTTATGTAGATATGTTTGTTATTTTGACCCAAGATTACAAAATTCATTTAGTATTTGAGATTTACTGTAAAAAAATGAAACTTGGGCCCAACAAAATTAATTAACTGTCATCATAGTGTTTCAAGAGGCACTCAAGCCAGAAGGCCAACTGAAGTACAGTTTCTGTGTTAAAGTTCTTGGGCTTTAACAAGGATAAAGAGCTTGATTGGGTCTCTGTGGGCCTCCAAGATTGTTAAATCATGGCTTTAAAAAAATACTTACACAACTTGACAAGGTTTGAACAATCTTGGAGTTAATCATGTGATACTATAGACAGAAAAGTTGAACATGTTGATGTTTATGTAAACGAGGTTTGGGGAAGTTTCTGAAATGAGTAATAAAATCAGAAATTTTTATCTATCTGGACAAGAATTTCCAGAATAGTAGAGTCACAAATCATGTCGATGAAGATAGCAGAATGACATTTATAAGAATAGCTAGAGAATAAATCATGTTATTGTTAGAGATAGGCTGAGCAAAGTACCTAGTTTCAATTTATATATAAAGAGAAAGAAGAGTTTGGAAAACTGAAAGTTAAAGAAACACAGACTATAATAAATATTCAGGTATTTTTGAGAAGCACAATCAACTAATGTAGAAACTAAATCTATTGAGTAAATTCTATCAAAACTTTCCACTAAATTATAGAATCTTAGAGACTAGAGGCTTTTTTGTTAACTTTGAAAACTCACGCATTTAGCACATACAGAGTATACACGTATTATAAACACATTGGATAAACAAAGCTTAGCTTACTTCATAGAAATGTGAGATGTACCTAGTGACAGAGTAGACTGAGGAAGCAGTAAGATTCTCCACGTAAGTCATCATGAGGTGAGTTCCATAAAAACATATTGATTGGATGATATAGAAACTTGAAGACAAACTACAAATACCCATTTTAGAAAGTGTCTTAGAATGCATTATGGCTATTTCCCGGATTTTCTGTTTATAAGAACAATAAATTCTTCACCTGAGGCATTGAAGCCATAGTTGCATTACTATTTATAAATTCTTCAAAATCAAATTGTAATTTATAGGTAAACTATTTTGCTGTAAAAATATTAATAAACAGAAGCCTAAATTAAATTGATTTTGGAGACCAGAGGGGTAGGTCTCAAGCCTTCTGATAATAGCCAATCCCAACAAGAGAAAGAAAGTCTCCTCCTTTTTCCTGGCAAGGACTCAGCCAATGAAAAGTCATGGACTCTCTGTTTATATGGCCTTCCCAAATTTCTTTTCCTCTCTATAGAAACATTCTCCTTCCCTTGCCCCACTGGGAAATTGCATTTGACTCAACAAGGTTGTAGACCCCAAATTTCAATAATCTGCAGATCCTGAATAAATCTGTCTTTGCTGGACAAATATTGGCAGTATATTTGTTTCAGGTCAATAGCACTATCCTTGACCTGGATGTATGACAAAGCTAAATGGCACTATAATTGGTATGTAAAAATTCCATCTAACTCATTCTGAAAGAATTCCTAAATCTTTACTTTGGAAATCCACAACCAATAAAACTCCAAAACCTCTCTCGTTTTTTGATTATCATCTTTTTCCTTCACTTCTCCTTTCACACATCTATGGAACTAATGTGATTCACACTGCCAATGGATTAAGCTGAGATAATGCCATCAAAAACATGGAAAAACAGTGAGGCAGAGATATGAATAAACGAAGCATTCAGAGCACAGCTGCAAATATGTGACAGCTATTTCAACAGAACAGTGACACATCAGTGAGAGGTCAAGATCTGTCTTGCAGGAGGAAGTCAGGAAAACAACAACAAAAAGGAAATCTAGTTTCACAGAAATGGTGGGAGATGTATAATAATAAATACAGGGAATAGGCATTTGAAGCTAATAAAATGTCATAGTCACATTAAAATCTTAGAGATAAGCATTGTACAATAAAAGTTACTCTGAGACATATGGGGAGCTTGTATATGAAACAAAAGAAATATTTAAATTATCTCTGTTCCTGAGCAAAGTTGTTCCATTATCTCTAATACAGCAAACTCTAAAATGTATTTTCTGCTTCATTGCAATTCACTGCAAATGGCCCAGATCAACATTCTGAAAATTTAAGTAGATTCTTTAGCCTTCTAATAGGATTTAGCTGTATGACTTCAGTGTCCAAATTTCTGCCTCAGTGAACAATAGCTGAGAGTTAAAATATTAAATAGACTAAGTATTAAACACATAGTTTCTCCAAGGACATGTATTACAATACAAAGTGCTTTGTGGAAGGAAAAATGGAGAAATGAAGAGAGATTGCCTGCTGGGTCATTAGTTTCACTATTTTGACCTCTTCAGAGCAAAGTGTTTGTTTAAATAGTTTAGCTCATTGTTTATCTTATAATACTTTGACAGATTGATCTTCTGATGCTCATGGAGTAATATGTAAAGATAGACTCCTTTCTTCCTCCAGGTAGTCAATATATACTGTGAATATATTCAGCTTTAAAATGCTGTCAGGCATACATACCTTGGAAAGGCCAAAAAATTAAGCTATAGTCTCAAAATACAGGTTTGCTGAATCCGCTGGGGATATACATAGCACCTGGCCATGGAGAAGCTATAGATTTTGGCATCAGAGTGACTTTGCTCAAACATTTATAAAAATATTTAAACTTCTTGAATCTTGATGATCTTAGCTGTTAGGTGTAAGAATCTATACTCTCTTTTTTGTGAAATTTAATTCTAGATAATATGTAGAATTGAATAAAGTGATTGAATAAAGTGATTGGGATAGGTTGGGAGACCACTAAGGTCAATCCTCATCATTAATCTTACTATTATAGGTCAGAGAATGAGGAAATAATATTAAAGTAAACCTCAATAAAGAAAATTCTATTCATAATATTTGGACAAAAATTTCCAAAAAAAAAAATATAATCCAAATGAGATACAATCATTCTAAAAAAAAAAAAATTACAATGTGGTCCAAAATCAAATGCTAAAAGAAAAGAAAAATTGTATAATAATCTATTAAACGGAGAAAATGGTTACAGGGGAAAAAAAGAGTCCTAACAGATTTAAAGTAATGCTTGAAAAGATACAAGTAATCACTTCTTGGAGGAGGGCATGAAAACCCACTCCAGTGTTCTTGCCTGGAGAATCCCATGGACAGAGGAGCTGGGTGGGCTACAGTCCATGGGGTCACAGACAGTTGGGCATGACTGAAGCAGCTTGGCAGGCATGCAAACCATCACCTATTAAATGTAGAAATACTGTCTTTTAACTTGGCAGCCTATGAACATTTTCCATCGTAAAATCTAAGTATTATAACTTTAAACCACGTCCATGCATTTTTAAAACGTATCCTTTAGTGTTGCCTCTTCCAACATGGCCTTTCAGATAAACTCGAATTTACACTGGCCTTTATCTATATATTATTTATAGCACTTTGTTCTACTTCATCCAGGAATCACATGCACACTGTTCTCCTGTACTGATCTGTAAACGCTTGGAGGAAGGGAACAAATTAAGCCAGATTAATCTCAATTCCTCCAAGTTGCCTTGAATGATGACTCACATATAGCTTCAAACACTGCAGGAACTAGAGCTCTTCATGATCACTCTTGGCCTTTTTCTACAGCTTGTGTTAACTTTCCAGATTCAGTCCTCCCTAGAACTCACTCCTGTGAGTTCCTCTTGGGTATTTTTATTTCTTTCTCCTGGTTTTGCATCTTGGTCATAGCCATTCTGAGGGAAATGCTAAAGCTCCCAGAGAGTCCCCTGGCTTCTTATGTAAATCAACTCACTACTTCTCTCGAACTTTGACTGGGTTTTATTTCATAATGTAACTTCTTTTCAGTTGCAACATTTTATATATGTATACAATAAAACAAATTTATAAAATTAAGTAGCTTGAAGGAGTTAGTAATTTATTCCCATATTCTGGGAACAACAGTCAGCTTTTGCTGAATGGTATATTCTACATGCCATATCTGTTTATGATTCCAGCTATTCTATAATCCAAACAATCTATACAAGACCCACAAACATATCATTTGAAATGCAATCCAGATGGTGTCTTGATGTCTTAAACTATTACAAAGAGTCATCATCCAAGCCATGATCAAATATCATAGAAATAGAAACACTTAAAAGAAACAATTGCTTTTAAGCTAATGTAAAATAGCTATAATGCATAATAAACTATTCTAACTTTGCAATGTTAATTTGCAATTGCTTTAAAATAAAAAATTTTGGTTTTTTAAAACTCATTAGAATTTCAGTGTACATAATTTATTCATAATATTTATCATGATGTTTAACTTATTTAAGTGATAGGATATCAAGTTTAGTAAAACTAATCTCCTATCTTATTATTTTGATATGGATTTTACCATTGAAATCCAAATTATGAACTCATTTGAAATGAAACAATATTTAATACTTTTCTCTCCCTTTTTTTAATTCAAATAACAATAGGTAGTATCATTATTAAATTAAAAATCTACAAGTATTATAATATTAGATTTTCTACTATTTGTCAGATACATATTTGTGTTACTGAAAAGCTCTGAACCACTGAATTCTGGAAAACTGCATAATCATCTCTAATAATATGGTCCTATTAAGATAATTTAATTTGCATTATGCAAAAACAATTGCAATTAGCAATAAGCCAATTTAAGAATTTTAATTTTTACTTAAATTAATTATACATATATAAATTTACTTAAAGACTTTAATCAAAAATGATGTCCTTTCATGTTGCTTTTATGAATTTAGAAAAAGATTGTATGTCCTGAACCAAACTAAAGCTTATGAAGGAGAAAAGTAGTGTGGAACTATAGTAAATTAAAAGAAGTAGGATGATACACAGGCATTTACCTTTAAAGCATGTAGTATAATCTGTGCAATTATTCTAATGAATTTAGTAAACAACTTAATTTCTTGTGTGTTACAATAACTAAAGCTGCAATTAAATTGAACTGAAAAGTTCTAAGAGCAGAATGCTCTAAATAAACACTAGTTTCTCTCATTATGCAATAATAAGTCAGTACCAACAAGATGACTATTGAAAGATCAAGTTTTGCATACCACATAATTATTTTTTGGTCATTTTAATTTTATATAGTTGTCTTTTCATTTTCTTTATAAGAATTGCATCTTTTCTTCTCTCTGCCTCTGTCTTTCAATACAATTGAGGCAACTACTGGAGAATGTGTGCATGAAACATCTATAAAGGAGTTCGGTTTGGTCAGATGGTCAAGCATGCCATTAAAAAGATACCAGAAACCCATAGCCTAGAAAAACTTGCAACTTTACAATGAGCTCATGATTCTCTGAAAAATATAATGAGCCCACATAATTTCAGTGTACTCTTCAGTCCATAAGGGTGTTGCAAAATAACTTTTAAAAAGTTAATACTCTAATTTTAAGAATAGAAAACATTTATTAAATATTAATTCTCCTCATCAAGAGAAATTGAGGAATGGTCAGACATGTGAAAGGTATTTTTCTGAATGATAATCAAATTAGAGAAATTAGAAATACATATAATCTTAATTCTCATCACTACATCACTTATTTGTAAATTCAAAATTTGCTCTTTTTCCCTTATGAGACAAGCAAAACTTTCCAAATGAATTTCATAGGCCATATTATTGTAACCATAGTGATCATGGAATTGACTTAATGGTTTCAAATTCTGTGACCTGGTAATTTGGTGGATTTATGTATGCTATTTTTGCTATCTTGGCTAAATGAAATAAAATGTTAGAATTTACAAGTATCATACAAGTACCATTTGTTTCCTGAATAGTAAAGGGTGGTAAGGGTAACTTTTCACAACTCACCTCTCATTAAGACTCAAATAGATCCCACAGACCTCTTCCCAGAATTAATCAATATCCCATAAGGAACTCTTCAAGGCATAAAGCCCATAATAAAAGATCACCAGGCTTAAGGCCTAATTGTCCTTGTAACAGTCCCATTTTACTGGTGAGAAACCTTGAAGACCAGGGGTGGAGATGTGGCCAGGACCTCCCAGGAATAAACAATATTGTTACTACTTGACTGGCAGTTGTTCCTAACAACTTACTAACATTCATTTCCATTGGACTTTTTTTTTTTTTTTACTGTAATTGATTTATGCAATGCATTCTTCAGTATTTCAGTTGATAAAGTTAGCAATACCTTGATGCCGTCACTTAGGAAGAAAAATTATCTACCTGGACAGTAATTCTCAGGGTTTTACTGAGAGTCCTTTTTATTCCTCACAAATTCTCAAGGATGACTTTGATGATATACAGTTCCCTAGCAGTTCTACTCTATTGCAATATGTGGATGATTTGCTTCATTCTCCTTCTCAAGGCTCCTTACAGAAAGACAGCATTTACTTGTTAAAGCTTTTAAACTTAAAGAGACCCAGAGGGATGGGATGTGGAGGGAGGTGAGAGGGAGGTTCAGGATGGGTAACACATGTACACCCATGGCGGATTCAAGTCAATGTATGGCAAAACCAGTACAATGTTGTAAAGTAATATAAAAAAATAAATAAATAAACTTAAAGAGATATAAGGTTGCAAAAGAAAAAATATAGTTTTCCCAAATCCAGGTTTAATATTTAGGACATCTGATATCAGAACAAGAGTTACACCTGGGTCTGATAGATTTCAAGGTGTCCTAAATTTCCCCAAACTCAAAATTAAGTGCAAACCATGAGGTTTTTCTAGGATAGCTGGTTATTGCCTAAGTTGGATTCCAAATTTCTCTCTTATAACCAAATCTCTTTATGTTTTACTGAACAATAACCCCTCTGACCCAACTTTATGGGAAGAACCAGATAACATAATCTTCAGGGCTTTAAAGCTGATTTTGATGAACTCAGCTGCCCTTGGGATTCACAATGATCAGATTCCTCTTTTCCTTATTTGCAAAGGAAGGGAATACCTTGGAGTTTGCACCAAAACACAGGAAACATTATCTATTCATAGGATCTTAAAACCAGCAAATGAACCCCAAAGCACAAGAATATACCCCTTTCCTTACAGCCGTTACAGCTACTGCCCTTTTGGTTAAAGCCACAAAGAAAAATTGTTGTAGGATCTCCTGGAATCATTGCTTGTACTTCACACAGTAGAAGTTCTCCTGAATTTCATCATATTCAGCTTTTCTTAGTCAGCTAACTCACTGCTGTGAAGTGATTTTAACCGCTTCTCACATAACTCTTCTATACTGTAATAACCTCGACCGACATTCTTCTCTGCCACTAATGAAGCCCCTCAAGACTGCCTTCTGCTGAGAGATCACCTCTGGACTCCTTGTGATGATCTACAGGAAACTCCACTGGGCAAGGCTGACTTCTCAAGGTTTACTAACAGTTCTTATTTAAAAGTGGACAATGGCAAATAGTGTGTTGGGTATGCTATTACAACTCATTTTGATGTTGTTAAGGCAGAATATTTACCTGTGGTCACTTCAGCCCAACAGACTAAAGCAGATGCTCTTCAAAAGGCTTGGACTTTAGCCAAAGCAAAGCTGCCAATATTTATACTGATAGTAGATACACTTTTGGAACAGTTCACGATTTTGGAATATTATGAAACAATGCTTTCTTACTTCCAGTGGAAATAAAATTAAAAATGTCTTGTATGTTCAGGAATTATTGGCTGCAATACATTGACATGCCACTTTAATTATCATTTAGATTATGAGGCATTCTAAACTTGACTTTTAGAAACAAGGAAATCACTTTGCTGAGATTTCCACAAGAAATGCTGCTTTTAAAGGAACCTGCAGCAGTCAATCCTCTGTCATGGTCTGAAGGGATATTTCCCCACATGAAATCTTAGAAAAACTGTCTAACGAAGCATAACATTGGCCTCAGGAGAAAAAAAAAAAAAAAAGGATTGGAAATTCAACAGTTATTGGTTTGATAAAAAGAGAATACTCTAGTTCTAACCAATTAACAACCCAGACCTATCAGGGACTCTAAAATTCCTACTCCACACCACTATACATGCATTAAAACCATTGATCTACTGACAAACTTACAGCATTCATGAACCAGTACTGGTAAGAAAGCATTAGCAAGGCCACAAGAAGTGCCTACCTCACTTGCACTGATTGTTAGAAGTACACCCCAAGGAAGCTTGTTTGTACTGGTCCTAGACATTTTAAGCTAACTAATAGACCATTTGAGGTCTGGAAAATGAATTTCACACAACTTCCTGTCTCATGGATATGAATATGTTCTAGTCATGGCTTATATATTTTCACACTGGACTACAGCCTTCCATTGCAGACAACTTATTGACTCTTTTGTGGTTAAAGTCCTTTTGTAAAAGATTATCTCACCTGAGGAACTTTTCTTGAAATTAATCTTGAAGAACCCATTTTACTAGCCCGATACTTCAACAAGCCTGTGCTGTTTTGCTGGTTTTACAGCAGTTTGACTGTGCTTACCACTTTCAATTCTCTGGTTTAGCTAAACACACTAGTGGCATCATTAAGATACAACTGACATTTGTAGACCGCCTCCAAGTACCTTGGCCAAAGTCATCGCCATGTGTTCTTCTAAAACTCAGAGCCATCATTTTTGGAACCCATAAACGTTTACTATTTGAGATAGTCACAGCATGCCCAATGCACTTGGTTCCTGAGTATTTTGACCTACAATCAATAAGAGAGATATTCTAATATTGTGAAAGTCTGTTTCTTTTAAAAATAATTATGTTCTGGATGAGTCATCTTTTCACAGGGTACTCTCAGAAGACAAAAACACTAAGGATCACATCTTGCAACCTAGAGATTTTGTCTGTTAGAAAAAGAGCTCTAACAGAAGAAGGATCAGAAGAACTCTCTTGATCCTCAAAGGAAAGGCCTCCATCAGGTACTACTAACCAACTCTTGTGCAACAAAATTCCAAGGATTAGATGCTTGGTTTCATGTGACAGATCTAGAGAAAGCACTGAAGCTTGATTGAACTTGCACACCATTTGTTGACCCCAAAATAAGCAATTCTCAGAATTGAAGCATGTGACATCTGATGAGACAGATTCCCAAGCTATTTGGACCTGGCCTGTTGGAAATTTGTCAACAAAATTCTGATGATGACATAATACTTCAGATGATCTCCAGTGTGTATGACCTTGATGATATATGAACTTTAGATTAAAAAATGCTTGAGTGTTCTCCCATCTACTTAATTACATGTGACTTCAATAGGCTTTCAATCTCTGCACTCTCCCTCTGATGTGAGGAATTACCCCCAAAAAAGTCCTTCTTGGCATTGAGGGATCAAAACCACTGAAATTCGAAAATCTTATTGTCGTTCAGCAATGCTTTCAGAAAAAGATCTTGTTCAAAAGGTGAAAATGTAAATTATAACAATAATGGAAAAAAAAAACAAACAAAACAACACTCAATTAAACAGGAGACCAGAAGAAGTAGTTTTCATGCCCTGTGATGACAGTAGAGCCCAGCAGGAAGAGTCCTCTCCTGGCACAACTCAATCGATGGAAAGCCACGGACTCTGTTAACTAAAGCCCTCCCAACCTCCTTTTCATCTCCATAAAAGAATTATCATTCGCTTGCAGTGCAGGACATGCTTGTGGATCACCATGGTTGCAGACACTCAATCACAATTCTCTACTGATCCCAAATAAACCTTTTTTATTTTCTTTTTGGAGAAATAATTGGCGTCTATTTGTTTTAGGTCAACAATATTAATTAAACTTTGTAAGTAATATAATTAACCAAATAATTCAAGATAGAAGAAAAAATTTATTTATGGGTAGATTGAGAATGGACATTGCCTCAGTAATCTAGCATATTGTTGTTTTTAAAAAAGGAATGGAAATGAGTTAATTTACAACTCGAAGCTTTGTAAGTTTTATGAATAAAGGATCAGATAGTATATATGTTAAGTTTTGATGTCCATTTGGTCTTTTTTGGTCACCACTCAAATCTGCCATTGCAGAGAAGGCAATGGCAACCCACCCCAGTACTCTTGCCTGGAAAATTTCGTGGACGGGGGAGCCTGGTAGGCTGCAGTCCCTGGGGTCGCTGCGGGTCAGACATGACTGAGCAGCTTCGCTTTCACTTTTCACTTTCATGCATTGGAAAAGGAAATGGCAAATCACTCCAGTGTTCTTGCCTGGGGAATCCTAGGGACGGGGAGCCTGGTAGGCTGCCGTCTATGGGTTCTCACAGAGTCGGACACGACTGAAGCGACTTAGCAGCAAATCTGCCATTGAAGCATGAAGGCAGACATCAAGATTAGTAAATAACAATAAATAAATGTATGTGACCCCCATTCACCACCCACTTTTTTGTACCAAAATTGGTTGAAGGCAGGATTAGGCTAGCTGAGCCATTGTTTGTCAGCCTATAAGGATGATTAGAGATTTATGGATAATAAAACTTGATTACAGTGGTGCTTATATTTACATCTTCTTAATTTCATGACATTAAAGTGACTTACTGAACCGAGACAACTCACTCTAACTTCTCTCTTGTCAGGCAAAAATATATGCATATAAATTTAGGCAATATAAAGTACACAGTTGTTATGGCCACACACTCTAGAATCAGGTTGTGCAGGTTTGTACCCTATTTTCTAGACATTACTTGTGACTTCGGTAAAATATTTTAATCAAACTTGCTTGTTTCAAACTGTGACCTAATGCTAGTGACATAAAATTAGAAACAAAGAGTATTTGGAGGGGGATACAAAATAAATATGAATTTTTGCAAAAATGTTGCTGATTATTCCAAATGCCAAAATCATATAAGAAATTCTATATCTGCACTTGAAATATAATTGTGACATTTATATTGTGACAATAAAAGTGATATTTCAATGTCGAATTAATATATCCTAACAATAATTTCTTCCTTAATATGTTTACCAAGAAGAAAACAAATGTTTTCTAAATTAGCCATATGGAACTTAATAATAGAGTCAATTAGAGATGGTACACAGAGAGTTAAAACCAAAAATATTCTTAAGAAAAATTTAACATATCATTAAAGTTTTTTAAAACAAAGACAAAGTGACCCAGAAAATATTTTGTCTATGTTCTGAACACAGAAGAGTCTTTAGTTGACAAAATTTGCTTTTATGGTAATAATACAAAAGGATATGAATGAGAAGGCATAATTTTTTTAAATGGCTATATAAACATGTCAATTATACATCTGTAAACTATATGGGATGGAACTCATGGCTAAATTTATCCATGCTACAGAAAAACAGTATGATATTAAAAAGCAGATTAATATGTAGAAAAAAAATTGTCAAATCTCTTATGATGTATGAGGATGCTGAACATGTGACAAAAAATGGAACAGGATATGGCTCTCCTTGTCTGTATTTATCAAGTCTTTTTGATAAAATTCTATGTGACAAACCTTACTTCTAAGAGTAGTATCAGAAGAAATATCCATTCTGCCGAAAACATGCACACACACAGCTTTCCATCAAAAGAGTTGAGATTGATTCATGTATTTTTAAACTCTTCCATTTCTTTTAATCATTAATGACATTTTTGTTTAAAATAAAGATACTCTGTCCTTACCTTGCAGTTTCTTCTTCAGTTAGATGCACAACCTATATTTTTGTAACATGTGTTTAGGTAAACATAGGTGTAATATTAACAAAAATTCCAAATGTCATTAGCAGATTAATATGTTGTAACAGGAAGCTGTAAAATGTGTCAACTTACAATTTTGTTACTTAATGACACATTTAAAATTTTCTATCATTGAGTTTACCACTTTAAACTTATCTCTGTTTTGGACAGTTCAAATTTATTTGGTCTAAACTCATTGCGTGTTTGTGAGAGTGTGTGTGTGTTACACAACATGGGCGGCTTTTATAGTAAGGGACACAGGACAGGGAAAAGAGTCATCATGAAAGAGAAAATGAACATTTATTGGAAGAAAATAAAAATTTTGGTAACAATGGATTTTCTGTAGCTGAGTGATGATGTTTTACATTGGCCTGGCTTGTTACTGGGCAAGAAGGAAGTCTTCTTTTCTCCTGCTGGGGAGGGATAGTAGTTGTACTTCCTGTTTCATAGTAGGAGGTACATCTCTTTCTGTCGGGGTCAGTAACTGATGTCTTCCTGTTTCGGAAATTGACATTTTCCTGTTCCAGTAACTAATCATGTGTTGTAGGGCATAAGAGCTCCCTCTACAGGTTCACAAGTCCCAATTGTTGAGGTTTCCTTTTTATTAATTTTTACAGGGCATTCCCTAAAAATATGATTTAATTCATTTCAACACAGGCCTGGGGTATAAAAGGTTACAAATTATTATTTCAATAGAGTGATAATGGCAAATAAAATTTCACAGAGGTGCTAAGAAATTTGCAAAATTAAGATAAAGCAAATAGAAGTCTTTAACATACGGATAACCATAACAGGAGAAAAATTTCCTATTCTTAGAAAAATTGATCTAAATAAATGATTATATACAGTCAATTGAGAGAAAAATATAGCCTAAAGTAGTTTCAACATAGTTCTGTGTTACATGTGCTATAATATTCTGAGTCCAAGTTCAGTTAAGATCAGTCACTCAGTCGTGTCCCACTCCTTGCAAACCCATGACCTGCAGCATGCCAGGCCTCCTTGTCCATCACCATCTCCCGTGGTCCACCCAATCCCATGTCCATCAAGTTGGTGATGCCATCCAACCATCTCGTCCTCTGTCGTCCCCTTCTCCTCCTGCCCTTAATCTTTCCCAACATCAGGCTTTTTTCCAATGAGTCAGCTCTTCCCATCAGGTGGCCAAAGTATTGGAGTTTCAGCTTCAACATCAGTCCTTCCAATGAACACCCAGGACTGATCTGTTTTAGGATGGACTGGTTGGATCTCCTTGCAGTCCAAGGGACTCTCAACAGTCTTCTCCAACACCACAGTTCAAAAGCTTCAACTCTGCAGTGCTCAGCTTTCTTCACAGTCCAACTCTCACATCCATACATAACTACTGGACAAACCATAACCTTGACTAGACGGACCTTTGTTGACAAAGTAATGTCTCTGCTTTTTAATATGCTGTCTAGGTTGTCATAACTTTCCTTCCAAGGAGTAAGCATCTTTTAATTTCATGGCTGCAATCACCATCTGCAGTGATTTTGGAGCCCAGAAAAATAAAGTCAGCCACTGTTTCCACTGTTTCCTCATCTATCTGCCATGAAGTGATTGGACCAGATGTCATGATCTTAGTTTTCTGAATGTTGAGTTTAAGCCAACTTTTTCACTCTCCTCTTTCACTTTCATCAAGAGGCTCTTTAGCTCTTTTTTTTTTTTTTTTTTTTGAAGTAAGAGAAATCATTTTAACATATACATTTTCACTTCAGCCAATTCAACAATGATTTCTAATAGGCATGCAGACCCATTTAGTTTGCTTCAAATTTATTTCTCAACATGCAGCAACCTTCCTAATGAGATAGTTGAGCTGAACTACTTATTCCTAAAGAGTACAATGTACCTTGTCCTCAAAGAGTTTTATCAACTTTAACATTTTCAAAGAGCCCTATGAGGCTGCTCAATATGGTAGTTTTCCCCTGAAATTTCCTATTTGGAGGATGGAACAGTCTAGGATCTTTCCCAGTCTACTGGTTGCTTGTATTCACATCACACCGTGGCTGGCTAAGAGGTAGAGACTGAATAATATGTAGATAGCCTTCAAGCCCAGCTGAGTGAGACAGCTTCGTTTTTAGAAAGGAAACCAAATCATGAAAACCCTCCTAATAGTATGATTTGTTCCAGGGTTCTTTTAAGAAGGGACGTAATCCTCATGCACAGGACTCTTTATGGCCTTCTAGAGTTTTCTGCTCCATCCAGTGTTCTCTAGCCAGGTGACTTATTGCGCTTGCTGCAGAACTGAAAGCATGACGTCTCTGTCTACTTGCATCATTAGAGGTGGTGTTCCTCTTCTCATTTCCGGCCAAATGGATCCAACCACACTTTCAACCCTGGTGGCTGCACGTCTTCTTGAACAATACCAGCTCGATTAATGGCTTGTTCCTTCTTGTACTCCTCCAGCCACATTAAGGGCCGGAAGTAGATGGGGTAGAAGGCGGCGCAGATCAGGGAGATGAAGCCACCGAAAATGAGAGCAGTGCGCAGGTTCCAGGACATGGCTCCAGCCGGGGCTACCCGGATTCTCCGAGTGCCCGGGACTCTCCAAACCCGGCTACCGCCGGCTGGGGGCTCTTTAGTTCTTCACTTTCTGCAGTAAGGCTGGTGTCATCTGCATATCTGAGGTTATTGATATTTCTCCCGGCAATCTTGATTCCAGCTTGTGCTTCTTCCAGCCCAACGTTTCTCATGATGTACTCTGCATATAAGTTAAACAAGCAGGGTAATAATATACAGCCTTGACATACTCCTTTTCCTATTTTGAACCAGTCTGTTGCTCCATGTTCAGTTCTAACTGTTGCTTCCTGACCTGCATACAGTTTTCTCAAGAGGCAGGTCAGGTGGTCTGGTATTCCCATCTCCTTCAGAATTTTCCACAGTTTATTGTGATCCACACAGTCAAAGGCTTTGACTTAGTCAGTAAAGCATAAATAGATGTTGTTTTGCTTTTTCGATGATCCAGTGGATTTTGGCAATTTGATCCCCGATTCCTCTGCCTTTTCTAAAACCAGCTTGAACATCTGGAAGGTCATGGTTCACGAATTGCTGAATCCTGGTTTGGAGAATATTAAGCATTACTTTACTAGCATGGGAGATGAGTGCAATTGTGTGGTAGTTTGAGCATTCTTTGGCATTGTCTTTCTTTGGGATTGGAATGAAAACTGACCTTTTCCAGCCCTGTGGCCACTCCTGAGTTTTCCAAATTTGCTGGCATATTGAGTGCAGCACTTTCACAGCATCATCTTTCAGGATTTGAAATAGCTCAACTGGAATTCCATCACCTCCACTAGCTTTGTTCATAGTGATGCTTCCTAAGGCCCACTTGACTTCACATTTCAGGATGTCTGGTTCTAGGTGAGTGATCACACCATCCAAGAAATTGTATATTATAGAAGATGAGGAATTTTCAAACACAAAAGCATTAAAAGTAAAAACTACATAGATACTTTACTTGAAATTTTAGGAATTTACCTGTATAGAGTCAACATGCTGACTTAAATGAAAATAAATATAAAATATAAGCAGTGCAATGCAATGCAATGTGTTATTGAGAGTATTTATGACAAAGATTAATTTCATATTTATAAAGAACACGCTGTACAACCAAAACTGACTTTTTGTTGCAGCTGAAGATGAAAGTTCCTCACATGCTTTGTAATTTTAGAAAACTGCAATGTGAAAATTTTCACTTTAAAGATTCATATATTTAAGTATAAATTAATAATTCATAGAAACTTTCATTTAAAAAGCATTGACAATAAGCCATCCTTCTATATGATTACATTCAGAGAAATTATTTGAATCTGTTTTATTTGCAATGCAGATTTTATTTTGTGCTTTTTTTTTTTTTTTTTAGCTTTGTGGAGGTATACGTGACATAACAAAAATTACACATATTTGTTATATGCACTTTGATGAGTTAATACTCCATAGGTTTAATATATGTTGAGTGAACCAATTTACTGGAGACAGTTTTCATTCGTTTTAACTCTGTCCCTTATTTAGCTTCTCTAGTCTCTTTTAACACTTAAGGTCCTATTATAAGTGTCTCCAAATAGACTAGAAACTCTTAGACATTTAATCCTCTCTACCACCAAAAACGGTAGATTACAATAATTATGTGGTATAAGCATGAAAATATTTTTTGATTACATGAGAACTAGATGAAAATTCTTACAAGAAAAAAATTGAGATTATATAATTTTCAAAGATAATTTTCCCTTTCCATATCCAGAAAATCAGTATATACAGAATGTTTAAAATAAATATATATTCACTGAAAAGGAATGAAGAAAAAATTCATAGTTAACCACACATGAAGCAAAAATTCATAGTTAACACAGAACACAGATCTCTTTGACTTTATCTAAATTAATAGTGCTATTTTGAAATAGGCCAATACAGTTTGTGATCAAACAGCAACCTTCTATGGAATGTTTTGAAAATAGCATAGGCTTGTTGATCATAAAGTAATATTATTAGCCTTCTGATATTAACAAAATCCTTATTGTATCTACCAAGACTTCAGAATGATAATTAAAAAAACTGGAAAGAATGTATCTGCAGATTTAAATTTATAAGAAGAAATTAAATTATAATTATAAAGTTATAATAATAAATAAAAATTAAAAAGTTATAATTAAAATAAGAAAGCAGGAGACCCATGTTGGATCCCTGAGTCAGGAAGATAGGAAGATCTCCTAAAGGAGGGAATGTTTACCTACTCCAGTATTCTTTCCTGGATAATTCCATGGACAGAGGAACTTGGCAGGCTACAGTCCATGGGGCGGCAAAGAGTTGGCCATGACTGAGTGACTCACACACACACACACACACAATGTGTAAGCCAATGTATATTTTCAGAAAATATGAAAAAAAAATCTACACATTTTAGTTGATAAAACAGTATAAAACTGGAAAAATATACTTAAGGGACCAGTATCATATTTGAATAATTATTTAACACTATTACTTCAATCATATGTGTTTAAGCATATCTTATACACACATTTGCCATATTCTAAATTTGTTATACTCCATATAAGGAGTTATAGGACTATGAGAAAAAAGAAGAATGATTTGGAATCATAAGTTCAAAAATTTTCAAATGAAGAAAATATGATGACAAAATTGCATAGTGTTTAGAAGAACACAGAAAATGTTCCCACATCTGGCATTAAATGGGGGTCAGAAAATATGTGAAATTTTAATAAAAAGCAGGAAGATATCATACTGTGATATCTCTACAGTTCTATTCAATTTAAGCCAAATTAATATTAATAATAATGTCTCAAAAATTTATCCCCTCCTACCACCAATGGCTAAAGAGCTAAACCCTATCAAAGTGCTGGAGAGGCCTCTTGAGAGTCCCTTGGACAGCAAGGAGATCAAAACAGTCAATCCTAAAAGAAATCAACCCAGAATATTCATTGGAAGGACTGCTGTTGAGGCTGAGATTTAATACTCTGGCCACTTGATGCAAAGAGCCGACTCACTGGAAAATATCCTGATGCTGAAAAAGATTTAGGGCTGGAGGAGAAGGGGTCAACAGAGGATGAGACGGTTGGATGGCATCACTGACTCAATGGATATGAATTTGAGCAAATTGGTAGGTAGTGAAGGACAGGGAAGCCTGGCTTACTGCAGTTCATGGAGTTGCAAAGAGTCAGACACAGCTTAGCGACTGAACAACAACATGCAATGCATAACTCAAAATTTATGAAAAATAGTGACTAAAAAACATGGTATTGCTTAATACTATTTAAGATGATTTTATCAAATCCCCTATGATTATACAGTGGCAGTGACAAACAGATTCAAGGGATTAGATCTGATAGACAGAGTGCCTGAAGAACTATGGACTAAGGTTCATGACTTGTACAGGAGACAGGGATCAAAACCATCCCCATGGAAAAGAAATGAAAAAAGGCAAAATGGCTGCCTGAGGAGCCCTTACAAATAGCTGGGATTAGAAGCGAAGCGAAAGGCAAAGAAGAAAAAGAAAGATGAACCCATTTGAATGCAGAGTTCCAAAGAATAGCAAGGAGAGATAAGAAAGCCTTAGCAATCAGTGCAAAGAAATAGAGGAAAACAATAGAATGGGAAAGTCTGGAGATATCTTCCAGAAAATTAGAGATACAAAGGGAACACGTCATGCAAAGATGGGCACAATAAAAGACAGAAATGGTATGGACCTAACAGAAGCAGAAGATATTAAGAAGAGGTGGCAAGAATACACAGAAGAACTATACAAAAAAGATCTTCATGACCCAGATAATCACGATGGTGTGAACACCAACTTAGAACCAGACATCCTGGAATGTGAAGCCAAGTGGGTCTTAGGAAGTAAGACTACAATCAAAGCAAATGGAGGTGATGGAATTCCAGTTGAGCTATTTCAAATCCTAAAAGATGACGCTGTGAAAGTGCTACACTCAATATGTCAGCAAATTTGTAAAACTCAGCAGTGGCCAAAGGACTGGAAGAGGTCAGTTTTCATTCCAATCCCAAAGAAAGGCAATCCCAAAGAATGCTCAAATTACCGCACAATTGCACTCATCTCACAGGCAAGTAAAGCAATGCTCAAAATTCTCCAAGCCATGCTTCAACAGTACATTAACCGTGAACTTCCACATGTTAAAGGTGTGTTTAGGAAAGGCAGAGGAATCAGGGATCAAATTGCCAACATCCGTTGGATCATTGAAAAAGCAAGAGAGTTCCAAAACAACATCTACTTCTGCTTTATTGACTATACCAAAGCCTTTCACTGTGTGGACCATAACAAACTCTGGGAAATTCTGAAAGAGATGGGAATACCAGACCACCTGACCTGCCTCTTGAGAAACCTATATTCAGGTCAGGAAGCAACAGTTAGAACTGGACATGGAACAACAGACTGCTTCCAAAATGGGAAAGGAGTATGTCAAGGCTGTATATTATCACCCTGCTTATTTAACTTATATGCAGAGTACATCATGAGAAATTCTGGGCTGGAGGAAGCACAAGCTGGAATCAAGACTGCCGGGAGAAATATCAATAACCTCAGATATGCAGATAACACCACCCTTATGGCAGAAAGTGAAGAAGAACTAAAGAGCCTCTTGATGAAAGTGAAAGAGGAGAGTCAAAAAGTTGGCTTAAAGCTCAACATTCAGAAGACTAAGATCATGGCATCCAGTCCCATCAGTTAATGGCAAATAGATAGCAAAACAGTGGAAAGAGTGACAGACTTTATTATTTTGGGCTTCAAAATCACTGCAGATGGTGATTGCAGCCATAAAATTAAAAGACGCTTACTCCTTGGAATAAAAGTTATGACCAACCTTCAGTTCAGTTCAGTCGCTCAGTTGTTTCCGACCTTTTGCGACCCCATGAACCGCAGCATGCCAGGCCTCCCTGTCCATCACCAACTCCCGGAGTTTCCAACAACATGAGAGAAGACTCTACACATGGACATCACCAGATGGCCAACATCGAAATCAGACTGATTATATTCTTTGCAGCCAAAGATGGAGAAGCTCTATACAGTCAGCAAAAACAAGACTGGGAGCTGACTGTGACTCATATCATGACCAACCTAGACAGCATATTAAATACCAGAGATATTACTTTGCCAATAAAGATCTGTCTAGTCAAAGCTATGGTTTTTTCCAGTAGTCATGTATGGATGTAAGAGTTGGACTGTAGATAAAGCTGAGTGCTGAAGAATTGATGCTTTTGAACTGTGGTATTGGAGAAGACTCTTGAGAGTTCCCTGGACTGCAAGGAGATCCAACTAGTCCATTCTAAAAGAAATCAGTCTTGTATATTCACTGGAAGGACTGATGTTGAAGCTGAAACTCTGATACTTTGGCCACCGATGCAAAGAACTGACTCATTTGAAAACACCCTGTTGCTGGGAAAGACTGAAGGCAGGAGGAGAAGGGGATGACAGAGGATGAGATGGTTGGATGGCATCACCGACTCAATGGACATGAGTTTGAGTAAACTCTGGGAGTTGGTTATGGACAGGGAGGCCTGGCGTGCTGCAGTCCATGGAGTCGCAGAGTCTGTCACAACTGAGCGACTGAACTGAATTGAACTGTGTTTTTAAATTTCTATTTGTTATAAGAAAAGAAGAAAGCATTTGCTTCATTATGCTTTCATAACTTCTTAGATAAAATTCAGAAATAATAAAGCTGTAAAAATTCAATAGGAGAGTCTTTCTGATGAATGTTCTGTGATGAAGCCACTATGATTTCATTTGCTGTTCTGTTAGATTTTAACCTCTTTCCCTGATTTTCTGGTTACTTGTAGCGCAGATAATAGAATTTATATAAAGACAATAGAAGACAGCTGCATGCAAATGGAAAAGAAAATAGAAATTTCAAGTGGAAGAAATAAGAGATTACATCATGTTTGAATATAGGACATTATTCAGAGGACATAAATCCAGATTAGCTTTCCTTGCTTAAAGTATTAGATGAGGATAAGGATTAACACTTATAACATCTGAACAAAGTTGGTTTCTCTTGTGCAGTGTTTCAGTAGCTTGAAAAAATGTATTAAAACTTCCTATAATAAAACATATTCTTCAGTATTGAAAATATGCTAAATAATATTTTCTTACAAATAAATCTTTTCTTTTTTCTTTTTTATAGGTAAATTACTTTCTTGGTTCAAAAACACTTCTTTCTTGTTGCCAGTCAGTAAACAAGCAGTGTGTTTTCTATATATTTAATCTTATCTAGCACATAAAGCTGAAGAGCCAGATTTCATCCTCAACTGATGTTAAAAGAAAAATGTTGCCAAACTGCTTTTTGCAGTGAAAAACATATCTAAATCATAGAGAAATTGGAGTTGCAATCTATGCATCTATTTTTATAGAAAAGCTAAAGTCTAAATCTATAATCTCTTGATCTTTACAACTATTTTAGCTTCTGTCAATCGTGCTTAGGAATGCACACTGACCTGGTTTTCTTAGTTGATTATCTTAATTTCTAATGCTAACATAGATCACATATCCAAATGACCTATTTACATTTGGCATAGAAGGAACATGGTAGATTTATATCAGAGTAAAACTACTTGATATGGCATCATGAATTTCCTGTGTTTTCCATTTTATTATCATAAATATTTTTAAATAAGAGGATGAGGAATTTAGAAGAGAAGGCATGAGACAGAATTCTAATAATGTTAACAAGGTAATATGACCTAGTGTTAGAGTATATTCTTACACAATTTGTAGTTGGATAATAGAGATAATTGAATCTCATCATTCAACAGAGAAGGGAAAATCTTCAATATTTTTTTCTCACATAATCTCAGAAGTCATTGAATCAATTTCATGGTACTGGTAATTATATTCATCCATCATCATTTTTAGAAGTATAGTGGTAATAATAATAATGCATTAGTTATTAAAGACACAAAATTAATAGTTTGAACTGTGAAATGCTTGTGTTTATGATATAAACCCATATCTATTACAACACTTCCTCCTGTCATATTACCAGGTCAGATGTAAAAATTTATATTATTTGTGTAAAGGACACTATTATTTGCCTAACATTTAGAAAGTATATGACAAGCCTATGAGTAGTCAACTAAATATTGGGAAATTTCAAAGAGCAGTCATTTAAATAATCATGTTAAAGTGTTTATAGAGAAATTTAAAGTGCTTAGAGCAAAGTAAAATAACCTATATAGCAGAGGCCAAGATTAAGACAAAATGTCAAAGAGGAATTGTTAAATTTTTCGTTTATTAAAACAACTAGTGTGCTAATTATGTAATAGGAGGAAATACCAAGGAAATTTTTAAAGAAGTAAAATAAAGAATAGTTTTTACTTAAACCTTTAAGTAAAACCTTTAATAAGAAAATTATTGAATGAGTACATCTGATATTCTCCACATAAGGTAAACAAAGAACAATAAACAAATAAAAAGCTGCACCATTCATATAATTCGATATCTCTAAGTGTCAATTTCCTCTATATGAAATGTGGTGATAAAATTAACCTTTACATAAAATTCTTTGAAAAGTATCACATGCTATTAAAACAAAATGTTTTACTTTTCCTGTTACTGTTTCTTCACCTACTTTGTACAACATTAAATTCCCGGCCTTTCAATGGACATGTAAACTAAAAATCAAGGTGTATTAGTACAAAGTCATTTTAATATTCCAAGAGATCATATAAAACACAAACTGTATATTACGAGGTTCTTCTGCCTACTGATTCTGAATACTTTCAATATGCCAAACAAATCCACCTCATTTGGAATCATGGTTTCATTCCCTTTACTCCTCAGTAAGGGTTTTGGGCTCCAAAATCACTGCAGATGGTGATTGCAGCCATGAAATTCAAAGACGCTTACTCCTTAAGGAAAGTTATGACCAACCTAGATAGCATATTCAAAAGCACAGACTTTATTTTGCCAACAAAGGTCTGTCTAGTGAAGGTTATGGTTTTTCCAGTGGTCATGTATGGATGTGAGAGTTGGACTTTGAAGAAAGCTGAGCGCCAAAAAAATTGATGCTTTTGAACTATGGTGTTGGAGTAGACTCTTGAGAGTCCCTTGGACTGCAAGATGATCCAACCAGTCCATCCTAAAGGAGATCAGTCCTGGGTGTTCATTGGAAGGGCTGATGCTGAAGCTGAAACTCCAATTCTTTGGCCACCTCATGCGAAGAGTTGACTCATTGGAAAAGACCCTGATGCTGGGAGGGATTGGGGGCAGGAGGAGAAGGGGACGACAGAGGATGAGATGGCTGGATAGCATCACTGACTCGATGGACATGAGTTTGAGTAAGCTCCAGGAGTTGGTGATGGACAGGGAGGCCTGGCGTGCTGAGATTCATGGGGTCGCAAAGAGTTGGACACAACTGAGTGACTGAACTGAACTGAACTGAACTGAACTGAAGACTTCTCTATAAAATTTTTCAGTTTAGACTTCCATTGTCTTCACTATAAAGGTCTTTATCAATGTCCAGAAAAACATTCTGTTTCATGGCTAATGTGGGCCCTTTAGCACTTCCACTACCTCCAGTACAATACTATAGAAGCAGTATGGGATATTTTCAGTTCCTCCTTTCTGGGAAACCATCCAAGCCACACATGCAGATTTTTTTTTTCCCCTCTACTTAAAATCACTGTATTTTCTACATGTTTTCTTAAAACCTGCCCCCACCTCATATTCACCCTGGGTCTTCCAAAGGCCACATGTTTCAGAGAATCCCCCAACCAGTGCTCCTTTTTATATTTTTGTATTACTTAACAATTTTTTCCTACCCATTAAAACAAAAGATTGAAGATGGAGAGGTATATATTTATTTATATATATAAATAAATACAGACATAAATAAGAGACATTAAGGAAAAAATTATGAATTTATTTATTTCAACATTTTTTCACTGTAAATATAACTGTCATATATTTGGAGCATTGGAAAATATAATATTTTATGATTCACTAAATTAACTTCATAGTCACTTTGATAGAAGATAAAATAGGAAAGAGATATGAAAAATGATTATTTCACTCTTTTGGTTATGTATCGACATACAACAAACTACTATACAACACAGTGACTTAAAACAACCACTAAACTAATTTATCTTGCTCACATTCCTGACAACATGATAAACCACTAAATTAATCTCCTCATTAAGCAATCGAATAGCAAGTCATGTTTGAAATGTAATATGTTGTGGGGTTCTTTAAACAGTTTAATAGGAAAGAGTCCTAACACCTTAATTTAAGGGTTTTGTTTTCTTTGTTTGACAACAGGACCCAATTTTTTCCCCTTATGAATAAATACAATGCTTAGTACAAGTAAGTAAATATATATTTAAACCACTCTGGTATTCTTGCCTGGAGAATCCCATGTTGGGCTACAGTCCATAGGGTTTCAAAGAATTGGACATGACTGGAGCAACGGAGCATGCACAGCAAATATTTATTCTAAATAGTTGTTATTTATGAAGACATTACTTGGAATACTTAATTTTTCATAATCTGTTAATCATTTCATTTCTGTAAAATTATATTTTTTCTATTAACATTACCTAATAGTATGGTCTAAATAATCTGGCTGATGGCAAAGTACAGCATAATATTTCTCTGTTGTTAAGGCCTTTTTCATCTCCAACTTTCATTTTAGAACTTTTGAAAACTACAGTTAACTACCTTCCTTATTAATGTTTTTAGAGACAATAAAACCTAAGGTAGGTTTAGCATAAATAACATTTTAATGAATGTATTGTCATCAGAATTGGCTCTAGACTTAGGAATGACTGTGATTTTTTGTGTTCCTTCCAGCCCCCTAGCTTCATTTTTGATAGTTCTCTCATTATTTGACACTTTCTTCTTCTGAGGTATCAGTGTCCTTAGTACACATCCATTTCTTTTTTAGTTAGTCACAATCATTTATTTAGTATTAATAAAAGTTGATAGATCAATTCACACTGATTTGTAAATAGTTGTATTGCTTAACATGCCCATTACCTATCATTGTTTTAAGACCCACTTCATACTACATCATCCATGTAAAGTATTTTCTTCTTGTTTAGCCACTAAGTTGTGTCCAACTCTCTTGAGACCCCATGTACTATAGCCTGCCAGGTTTCCTTGTCCATGGGATTTCCCAGACAAGAATACTGGAATGGGTTGCCATTTCCTTCTCCAGGGGATATTCCCAACCCAGGGATTGAACCCAAGTCTCCTGCACCACAGGTGGGTTCTTTAGCACTGAACTACTAGGGAAGTCCCTGGAGGAGGAAACTGGCAACACGCTTCAGCATTCTTGCGAGAAAAGACAGAGGAGCCTTGCAGGCTACTGGGAGGGGTCACAAAGCACTGGGCATGACTGAGGAACTGATCACGCAGGCAAGGTTAAGTGAGGTCGTAAGGGAGAAGCCATAATCTACATAATCTAATAGGACAGATGTCCTTTCAAGAAAAGGAAGAGACACCAAGGGCGCACACACACACACACACACACACACACACACACACACGGACATACACAGGAAAAGGACACATGAGAACCCAAGGGTAGATATCTACCTAAGCTACTGAGATCCCTCACCAGCAACTGCCATTATTTCCATCTTGAACTTCCATCCTCCACAATTGTGAGAAAATAAGATTCTGTTGTCTAAGTCATCATTTTTTGGTGTCCTATTATGGCACTTTAAGCTTATTTACTAAAACAGAGTGTGTCTACGAATGAGGAAGCACTTATACATTTCTATATAATGTATAATATGACATCTAAAATATCAATAAGCATCTAATTCCTTTCTGGTTCTGCAAGTTAATATGAAATCCATCAGTCTATATTGTGTGTTAAAATACTCAACTTTCATTGCACATCCTCACAGTATAGTTTTATGGATACATATTATAAAGAAAAAAGTGAAAACTAATGTACAATAGAGGACATTTATTTTAAAAAATCCAAAAAAGGTAGCATGAATTGAAAAGTTATTATAAGAACTGCAATAGGATAGTTGAGGGGAAGGGAGTGATTTTGTGTTATTTTGGATTATTTACTTAAGTTTGATGTAAATATTCTCTTCCCTTCATATAATTTACTACTAAAGATAGAAAATTAGGCTACAATAATCATTTTTCTAAACCAGAATAACAATATTCTTTCGTATTTTTACTTGGAAATCCTTGAAATAGATTTTCACACCCAACTTGCATTTGTGTTAGTTCAACCTCAATATTGAAATGATTTTGTTTTCATAATGGAAAATACAAGATAAACAATAGGGAATCAAATGGGAAATGTTCTCTCTTTTGCAAGGAGGGCCAAAAATTAAAATGCATTATGGATTAGCTAATTTTTTAGGTCTATATAAAATGAACACAATATTATTCATAGAACTATAATATAAAATGTCTTATTTCAGAGGGTCATAAATGAAACATCTAGTGAAAATGTTGCCATCAAAAAAGTTATTTAAAATAAGAGTATGAAACTTTTCTTCTAAATGTCAAGATCAGATAAATTTATTTTTAAAGTCTTTTCTAGTATTCTAAAATTATTCCATAATAATCTTTCTTTTAAAATAAAGTTTTTTTAATTTATTTGTATAAATTCCTAACCTTGTCTCCCCCTCCAAGCTGAAAGTTAAATGGCATAAAATCGGTGCAATTTCAAATTTAGTAATTTAGTTGTTAATTTAAGCCTGGGAAATATGTGTTTGTTATTTAAGATATTGGAATAGAAACAATAATTTGGTACAATATTTTTTTTTTCCTTTGAGCACCACACATAGGATATGCAAGGATCTTCTCTTTCGCTTTGTTTTGCCTTCTGTGGAATTCTATTTAAAGCCAGTGTGATCTTTATGTTCAGTTCAGTCTTGCAGGGCTCCTGAACAAAATGAGTAATGAACCCAGTGGGATCTGACTAGTTATGTCTTAGTTTGTCATGCTGAAATTTAACTGAAAACAGGGAATTTGCAAAAAAACTATAACTTTAGAGTGTTAATTTCTACCGAAGGAATTGACAACCATCAAATATGGTATATGCTATGCAGGATGTGAATTTAAGTTTAGCTTGTTCATAGTTTTCTTTAAAACAATTTTAAGGGATTTTACACATTCTGAAATACCCGTAAGCAAACAAAAGGTGGGTAAATTTATTTAACAGACTATAGCAAACACTATTTCTATAACTTGCCAATCAAACATTGGTTGTACATTTACTATCACAAGCACCTGGATGATAATTGAAAATGTGAATGTTTATCCATGCTATGTCAGTATCCCAGATGATTTCTGTCTTATACAGATAGATAAAAACTGAGTATATTTGATGGAAATTTTGTTTTCAACTGACCGATTTAGGGTTGTTTAAATAATAACTATATGCATGAATTTATGTAAATTTAATCATTTAATCTGACTTATCCAGTATTTAGTTTTCTGTACTGCAGAATTTGAAATTATATTTTCAGTGAAGATGTCATCAGTCATAGAATATAAATTATATGCATATACATATCAATTGTAAGAAGATACAAAAAATAAACACAGTATTGAACAGAACATAGTTTACAGACAAAAGAGACAGATACTGCCAATTCATCCATAAGTATTACTTTCTACTAATTTTAACAAACACTTATATATTTGCTTTCCTATTAGCACGTTATATTTTTTAATGCAATATATAAATTATTTTTCAAAACATCAAGAAAATATCATACTATTAATAGAAAAACAAGCAGCTTCTTCATTTCATACCACATTTCAGTTCAGTTCAGTTCAATCACTCAGCCATGTCCCACTCTTTGCGACCCCATGAATCGCAGCACGCCAGGCCTCCCTGTCTATCACCAACTTCTGGAGTTTACTCAGACTCATGCCTATCGAGTCGCTGATGCCATCCAGCCATCTCATCCTCTGTCGTCCCCTTCTCCTCCTGCCCCCAATCCCTCCCAGCAACAGGGTCTTTCCCGATGAGTCAACTCTTCGCATGAGGTGGCCAAAGTCTGGAGTTTCAGCTTCAGCATCAGTCCTTCCAATGAACACCCAGGACTGATATCCTTTAGGATGGACTGGTTATACCACACTTAAGTCACAAT
The DNA here is from genome assembly GCF_033118175.1 of Dama dama. NCBI lineage: Eukaryota > Metazoa > Chordata > Mammalia > Artiodactyla > Cervidae > Dama > Dama dama. Next base: position 61,637,970 of record NC_083710.1, on the reverse strand, counting down.
TATTATTAGAAACCATCATACCTAGCAAAGTATTATTAACATATGTCCTACTTGGGTAATCTCACACTGAAAATGCTTCATGAGTATTTATTGTTTTAAAAGCAGCCTATCTTTGTAAATGCATTTTTGTGTATATGCATGTTTAGGGTATCTGGTAGAGCTATAATAAAATGAAGTAGTTATTTTTCTTTTAGAAAATTTTATATTGCTTCCAAGCTTTTATTAATATAATGGAAAACATTTGCTGTGCTCTATGTGCCCCAGCACATACCCAGAGATTCTTACTACACTTGATCTTAGCCAAAAGGCCGAGAAGCGATATACCCAGAGATTCTTGGCAAAGGGTGGAAGATTCCAAGGGTACAAAGAAACCTGTGACCAATCATTAGGTGAATTAGAGGCCACTAGCTACACATGCCAAAGAATACAGACTTTATAGAATTAGTCCTGAAAAGTCACTAAATAAGCAAAGAGCAGCAGCAGCAACAATAATAACAACAAAAATAATAACAAATGGCAAAAACAAGCCCTGAGGGGAATCTGATTTTCAAATCTGATCTAATTCTAATTTTACAATGGAAAAGAATAATTTCACAGCAATAAATGAAATACTCCAGATTTAATGAACAAATTCCTAGAAAGACAAAAAGTACTGAAACTGACTCAAAAAGTAATATACCATTTGGATAGACTTGTAACTAGTAAAGAAGATGAAAAAATAAATTTAAAACTTTCTGAAAGAAAAGTCCAGGGTTATATTGTTTCAATGCTAATTTCTACAAGATGACTTAGACATACTGCCAATCTTTTATAAAATTTTCCCAATAATATAACAGCAGAGTGTATTTTCTGACTCATCCTATGAGCCAGGATTATTTGGATACCAGAACCAGACAATGACAAGAAAAGAAAACTACAGAAAAAATGCCACCTATGAATAGATGAAAAAATAAGTTCTTAATAAACTACCAGCAAAACAATTCCAGAAACATATGAAAACAATTATATCTCATGACCAATTTGTATATCTTCTAGGAATTAAAAGTTAATTTAGCATATGAAAATCAATTAATAGAATAAATGCAAACACATGATCAGTTCAACACAGGCAAAAATGTTTCACAATATCAAGCAAATTATTATGAAAAATTACTTAACAAACTAGGAATATAAGGGATTTTAATTAACTGGCTAAAAGGTATCTACTAAAAATCCACAGTCAATATCTACTTATTGGTAATAAACGGAAAATGTCCCCCTTGATATCACCAACAAGCAAAGGGTCATCTACTCTTGACATTTCTATTCAACATTGTACCTAAGGTACTAGCTAGAGCCGCTAGGAAACATAGAGGAATAAGAGCCATCTAAATTAGAAAGGAAGAAGTAAATCTCTCTCTAACTTTAGATGACATAATCATGTATGTAGAAAATTGGAAGGAATCCACTAGAAAATTTTAGAATTAGTGAACAAGTTCACCACAGTCAGTCACAATGTCAATATATAAATAACAATTTTTACATCTATTGGTAATAAACATGTTGAAAACAAAATAAAGAAAACAGTTCCATTTGTAATAAGGTCAATCATATTAAAATGCTAGGAATAAATTTAACAAGCTATCTAAGACTTATGCACCAAAAAGTTGGGATCATTTTTGTAAGAAATTACAAAACTAAATAAATAGAAAGAACTCATGTTAGTGGATCAAAAGATTTAGTATAACTATGTTTGCAATATTCCACAAATAAATTTACAGAAGTAACACGATTCCTTTTAAAAACTCAGCAGCTGATTTTGTAGAAATTAGTAAGCTAACCATAAAATTTAATTTAAATGCAAGGGACCTAGAATATCGAAGCGATTTGAAAAAACAAAAACATAAATTTGGATGACTTATACATACTCTGTTATTTCAAAATATATTACAAAGTTACAGCAATCAGAAAAAGTGTAGTATTGGCATACCAATAGACATATATACATGAGTGGAATAAGGCTGAGAGTTCAAAAACAAGCCTTTACATTTATGATTGATTGATTATATAATAGATGTCAAGACAACTCATTAGGGAATTATAATCTTTTCAAAAACTGCTCAGGGACAACTTCATTTCCACTATGAAAAGAATGAAATTGATTCTGCCTAACACCATATGCTAAAATTATCTTAAAAGGGAATAAAAATTTTAGAGTTAAAGCTTTAAAACTTTTAGAATAAAACTTACAGATATATTTTGATGATCTTAGGTTTCATGATGCTTTCTTAGATAGGAATTCAAAAACACAAGTGATGTATGTGTGTACACACACACACACAATGTAGACCAGTTAGGCTTCATCAGAATGAAGTTATTTTATGTTTTAAAGGATATCATTAAAAAAAGTTAAAGGACAAACCACAGAATGTGAGGAAGTATTTGTAAATCCTATGTCTGAGAAGGGAATTGTATACAGACTACACAAAGCACTTCTGTATCTCAAAAATAAAAAGAAATAAAAAATTAAAATGATACAGGTATTTGAATACTCATAAACTACTGGTGAAAATGTAAATTTATGCAGTCACTTTAGTAAACATTTTGGTAATTCATCAGTAAGTTTTGTGTTCCTGTATGGCCCAGTATTTCCACTCTGAAGTTTATACACAAGATAATTGAAATCATATATTTACCCAATCATATATTTTTATCATAAAATGGCAATTTAATGAAGAAAGAGAGGAGAAGTTCATTTATCTGAGGAAACTTATTAACTCACTTTCCCTGGTATTGGTAGATGAGCTATTCCTACTGTTAGAGTTTCCACAAGAGCCATTCAGCATCTTTTTTCTGGTGATACCGTCTCTAAAAGGAAGTTTTCTTACATTACCTGGGATCTGATTTCCTATTTTAGTCCACTTGTAGGTGTATCTGTGACAAGACCATCAAGTGTCAATTCACTCTTCATTCTCAAAGAGTGCTAAATGTATACTTTGTTCAAATTCTGGAGGGATGTGCCCTAACATTAGGCTGAATGCTGTTCCCAAACTGAAATTTTCAGTGAAATTGAGGATACTAGTCAATATTACAAAATACATCAGAAAACTCATGCTGCTTAAAATGAGCATGACAAATGTAACAATCAGGAAGTTTTCACACTATGGAAACTAGATGCACATTTCATAGTATAAAATGAGTATTAAAAATGATTTAAGGCCTAGCGAGGCAACAAATATATTACAACTTAATAACCCTTTAAAATACTCAATTTTTGAAAAATCAAAGTAACAGTTATGAAGAGACACTTTTCCAAACCACAGAGCAATTCCCAACTTTACAACAAAAAATATTATATTACTAAACAACATTGTCCTAATTATAAATATATTAAATAGAAATAAAAACTACAGAATGCCCATCAAAATATTAGTGTAAAATAAATTTAAATTTTAAATAACTTTGAGAGAAAAAATCAAAGCATATATTCATTAATTCATATAATGTTCAATTTCTTGTGAGCTCAGTAAGTGCCAAGTACTGTTAAAATTACTTTAAATTCACTATAATATTTGATCCTCATAACCCTGTGAGCTATATTAGAATTATACTTATGACACTGGGGTTGAAGAGGCACAAACTGGAATCAAGATTGCCAGGAGAAATATCAATAACCTCAGATATGCAGATGACACCACGCTTATGGCAGAAAGTGAAGAGGAACTAAAAAGCCTCTTGATGAAAGTGAAAGAGGAGAGTGAAAAAGTTGGCTTAAAGCTCAACATTCAGAAAACTAAGATCATGGCATCTGGGCCCATCACTTCATGGCAAATAGATAGGGAAACAGTAGAAACAGTGTCAGACTTTATTGTTTGGGGCTCCAAAATCACTGCAGATGGTGACTGCAGCCATGAAATTAAAAGACACTTACTCCTTGGAAGGAAAGTTATGACCAACCTAGATAGCATATTAAAAAGCAGAGACATTACTTTGCCAACAAAGGTCCGTCTAGTCAAGGCTATAGTTTTTCAAGTAGTCGTGTATGGATGTGAGAGTTGGATTGTGAAGAAAGCTGAGCACCAAAGAATTGATGCTTTTGAACTGTGGTGTTGGAGAAGACTCTTGAGAGTCCCTTGGACTGCAAGGAGATCCAACTAGTCCATCCTAAAGGAGATCAGTCCTGGGTGTTCATTGGAAGGACTGATGCTGAAGCTGAAACTCCAATACTTTGGCCACCTGATGCGAAGAGTTGACTCATTGGAAAAGACCCTGATGCTGGGAAGGATTGGGGACAGGAGGAGAAGGGGACAGCAGAGGATGAGATGGCTGGATGGCATCACTGACTCGATGGACATGAGTTTGAGTCAACTCCGAGAGTTGGTGATAGACAGGGAGGCCTGGCATGCTGAGATTCATGGGGTCTCAAAGAGTTGGACACCACTGAGCGACTGAACTGAACTGAACTGATGCATCAATACAAAAATTTGAAGGTAATATGAACAAAAAATAACCCTGGATGTTCAATATGAATGAGCTAAGTTTAATTAGAGTTAAGTAAAAATCCAGTATCATGATTAGTGATTCGACTGAGATGGAACACGTGTACACATTGTTCCCAGTATCAAGTGCCAGTATGTGTTTGGCACTAACTCTTTTACATTCATTAACACATTTTTTGCTCATAACCCTGTAAGCCAGCTTAGGATATTTTTAGCTGCTGGCAATATGAAAAAATGAGAAGAAAAATAAACTTCAAATTGGCTTAAACAAGAATAAAATTGATTTCATCACAAACCTGAAAATCCAGATACTTCAGATTTGGCATAATCCAGGCTCTCAGCTTTTTTTAAGATTGAGTGTATTTTGTCCTTTTCCACATCAGCCTTATATAAAATGTTTACTGGTGAACCTAGCATCACATTTCCTAAAAAACAAGAGGAGGAAAGGCAGAATTTGGTAGAGAGCTTTCCAAGAAGTTGCAGAAGGTTCTTTCTTACTCTGGAATAATCAACAATCTTCCCAGTTTGATTTTTTTCACTTAAACTGTATTAGATGCTCCATTTTCAACTAATGTTAACAAGGGAGATCATCAGATTATCCTTTAGCCAATAAACTGTATCACCTTGGGGATGAGAATGAGCAAGTTGCCTTTATTGACCATGGTTTTGGTATTGAAGACTCAACTTGAAGTTTGGTTAGAAAACTGGTAAGAGTAACTGAATGCTCTGAAGGAATTCAAACTGCCCTTTACAGATATTTATTTTTGTAAATAAGTTTCAAAATTCAGTCTGTGCACACTACAATTTCTTTCTTCACCACATACATGCAGAATACTTTATAACCACCAGTGTTTCCCCATAGAAGGTTGATGAAGCCTTACTTCATCTGAGAGCTATTGTTGGGATTTTACTATAATATGTATATAGTCTCCTGCTCACCCCTGGGATTCATGTCTATGTTGCCTTGGTAAACACTGTATCTCAAACAGAAATTTAGAATTCTTGCTATGAAAATTTTGTACTAAGGCTGTTCTTCTGAGAACATGGCATATCCTCAACTTTACTTATAGTTCGCTTGTTTCCACTGTAATAATATGTCATGTACAGCTTCACCTGGGATTTATTTTGTTCCATTTATTTAGCAACTTCTACTAATTATCTCTGTAAATATTTTCATTAGTTTCATTTGTAAAGAAAACAAAGTTCTCCTGGTCATATACAGTAGAGCCTTCAAAGTGAAAGGTTGTTGCTGAATCACAAAAGATGCCAGGATTCTTGGCCTGTGAAGGAGAAGAATTCAATCCGGGGCCAGAGACGAGGCTTGATGGCTCAGAGCTTTTGCGTAATAAAGTTTTATTAAAGTATAAAAGGGACAGAGAAAACTTCTGACATACACATCAGAAGGGGGCAGAAAGAGTGCCCCCTCGCAAGTGCTAGCAATGGAGTTATACACTTTTTAATTACTTATTACAGTGAATCAAAAGAATGTCTGGAGGTTGTAAAGACCTCACTAGACCCTGGTCCTGGGAAAGACTGAAGGCAGGAGGAGAAGGGGATGACAGAGGATGAGATGTTTCAATAGACATGAGTTTGGGTAAACTCCGGGAGTTGGTGATGGACAGGGAGGCCTGGCATGCTGCGGTTCATAGGGTCGCAAAGAGTTGGACATGACTGAATGACTGAACTGAACCACACTGAGACCCACTCCCATAATTTACATTTCAAGATAACAGGATTAGCCAGGAGGTTTTTTTTTCCAGAGACTGTCCTCAAGCAGGATACATTATTGTTATATAATCCCAAGGAATGTAGAGAAAGAAAAACGTTTGTCCTTTCTTTCTCCTTGAGAATTCTAGACCCTCTCTCCTTAGAGACCCCCGGACTTCTTATCAACCTGACTAGGAATTGATTCTCTCAAAAGAAGTGTTGTTATAGTGTGAATGTTTGTGTCCCCCAAAATTCTTCTGTTGAAATTCTATAATCCATTGAGATGGTATTAGAAGATAGGGGTTTGGAGAAGTGATTATGTCATAACAGTAGAACTTCTATGAATAAGATTAATGCCCTTATAAAAGGCCCCAAGAGAGCTCTTTAGCCCTTTCTGCCATATCAGAACACAACTAAAAGTCCTCAACCATGACAAGAACCTTTACTCAACAAATGCCAGCATCCTGATCTCTGAATTCCAGTCTCCAGAATGTTGATAAATATATTTCTGTTGTTTATAAGCTACCCAGTCTATGATATTTTATAGTTATATCCGGTTCTAGGGGACTAAAACATATATTAACAGAATCAAGGTCTCACAAGTGATTCTATAATATTTCTCCTCAAAAGGAACTCTGTTCATCTTCTTGGTAAAGAGTAATTGTTGGACAATAATTCACCTATATGTATCTATTCATCTTTTTAAATGCTTTTTTGATAGTAAACATTTTTACTATTAATACTTTCTCACAAAATCAGCCCCTCCTTTAGTATATTAAATCCAGATTTGAGAACTGGTTCACAATTAGAAATTAAACTGCAAATTGCCACTTTGGAGTGGCCTCTCTAAGCTTCATCATTCACCATGGATTTTAATTGTGTAAATATAGCAATACTTTATTGGCACCACACATATCTATCCTATCACTTGGTTTTGGGCATTTCAGACTGTTTATCAATGGCAGGGCAATCTTTCTGCCCATAATGATAACTGCATACACTTTTATTTTGATTTTTAAATGCTACTTGTTTTCTATATTTTGTAATATCCCCTTAACCCCAATAGTAACAAGATACTCAGTACTATCAAAGCATCTCCTGCCATCAGCCTACTTCTGAACTTCTCAAAAATGATGCATTGGTACATTCCATATTTGTTTTTGTAAATCTACTTTCCCACAGAGTATAATTAGCAAGTGGATTTTCTGAATGTATATAATCATAACATGCCCAGTTTTCCAAGGCTTATGATCTCTTTCTTCAATATTTTTCACTTAAATCCTGTCCTCTCTACTTTACTTTGTGTTAGCCATTCTTTTTTTCAACATTTCAAAAGCCACTCAAGTTTAGCACTGCCTCCCAGGACTTTGCCAGGGTTTTTAATCATATATCAATGGAGAATGCTCCCATATAGATAAACTGTCTTACTCAGCTTTGTGTCCTGTCCTTCTTGATCTAAAATCTTTAAATTCCAGTCCCTTGGCTCTTTGCAAGCTCACTTGTTTCATAAATCACACAGCTTCTTTGACATATGCTGACAGTTGTGTGCTCAGTCACTCAGTTGTGTCTGACTCTTTGTGACCCCATGGACTGTACCCCACCAGGCTCCTCTGTCCATGGCATTCTCCAGGCAAGAATACTGGTATGGCTTGCCATTTCCTCCTCTAATATTGATAGCTACATCTTCTTTTACAAGAGTGAGCTCTTCCAAAGCTTGATTATGTTTTGATATAACCTACTGTCCGGGAGGAATGATAAGAGCAAACCCTGAGGCTGGAGGCAGAATTGGAGGCTGCATGCTTTCCTGCCAAGCAAAAACCACTGCATCGTTTTCAAGCATGAGGGAAGAGGTCGTTTCTAAATTCTAACAGAAAGGAGCAGATGCTTCTGCAGATCCAGAGGATTTAGGGGAGTATTGGGATTCAGATTTTCCAAATGTGTCAACTCAAATGCCCTATCCCAAATCTCAGGGTTCTACTCCTTCTCAAGCATGGCACTGACCTTGGTGTAAATACTTGCTGGAGTTAAAAAAAGTCAATCTTTTCTGGGGCTCTGCCACTCTGATAATTAAGTTATGGGACTGATTCTCAGTTGTTCCCACCCTCTGGTTTCAGGAAATAATTATATTTTCATGGGGGCTTAACCTATTGCCTTTGTTGTTTAGTTGCTAAGCTGTGTCTGACTCTTTTGTAACCCCATGGACTGTAGCCCACCAGGCTCCTCTGTCCAAGGGATTCCCAGGTCAGAATATTGGAGTGGGTTGCCATTTCCTTCTCCAAGGTATCTTCCTGGACCAAAGATCTAACTCATGTCTCCTGCATTGCAGGCAGATTCTTTACCATTGAACATTAAAGCCCCATTAATTCTTTTAGTTGGTGATTAATTATCATTAGACTTTCATACTTTATCTCATAAAAATTTTAAGAGTTGAACTGGTACAGCATGCCAGAAGCTGAGTACATGAACTGACATTGCAGGGTTCACTTTGCCTCCCAGGTAATTGGTTATCCAGTTGAGAGATTGCATTTTAGAGTCAGATTTCTAGATGACTCCTGGTACCAACTTTCATTGGCCAGTGACCTCAGGAGGCATGCTATAGGAAAGGTGTTTGCTTGCAGGAGGTTTATTGGGGGACTGTTCTCTGATCCCACATCTGTGAAGGTTATCTTGCATTGAAGCAAGAGGGCTGTGCTCTTATTATTATTAATAGACACAAACTGCCCAGCAGGCAAATTCATCTGCAAGCTCTCAGCAAGCAACACTCCAAGCAGCTGGGAAAATAAGGGGGCATCAGGCCAGCCTCCCACTAAGGTTCCTTTTGCATATGAAAGTATTTTAATATGTATTTATGTATTAATATTATGCATTAATGTGCAATAATTATTTTAATATGGATAAAGAAGATGTAGTACATATGTATAATGGAATATTATTCAGTCATGAAAAGGAACGGATTTGAGTTGTAGTGGGGTGGATGAACCTAGAGCCTGTTATACAGAGTGAAGTAAGTCAGAAAGAGAAAAACAAATACTGTATATTAATACATATATGTATATGGAAACTAGAAAAGTAGTACTGATAAACTTATTTTCAGGGAAGGAATGGAGACATAAACATAGAGAACAACTTGTGGACACTACAGAGGAAGGAGAGGGTAGGACAAATTGAGAAAGTAGCACTGACACATATACAGTATCACGTGTAAAATACGAAGCTGTTATATATAACACAGGGAGCCTGCCTGGTGCTCAGTGACAACCTAGAAGGGGGATATTGGGCAGGGGACTTAAAAGGGAGGAGATAAATGTATGATTATGATTGATTCATGCTGCCATATGGCAGAAACCAGAGAAGCATTGTAAAGAAATTGTCCTCCAATTAGTAAAAGAATAATAATAAAATAAAAAAGAGTAATAATAATAATAAAGAATAATGATAAAATATTGCATATTTGAAACTTGCAAAATATATTAGGATAAAAGTCATTATATTTTGTAAATAGTTGTCAGTTTCAAATATAAACATGATATAAAAGATGAGGTCATTAGTGCTCTCTTATTTCTCCTGATTTTGCTAAATCCCCTCTTCTCACTTTCAAAATTGTTAATTATATTCATATTGTTTTACTACAAAATTTGGAACATTTAGGTTCTATTATGCCCACACTCGTCCAATAATATTAATTTACATTAAGGGCATTGCCTTATAACCTATCATTTTACCTAGATATTTCTCAAGAAGTGCTTATGAGTTATATGGTCTTAAGTTTAACCATATTTTCTTATGTTTGTCCCTTGGCATATTGTCTGATATTCTGGAGGGTTTATATTACATTTCTGTATAATCAATTTTTTTTCTTTATAAGCATTGCTCTGTGGTTTTGGCACTTAAGTTACTTTCAAGAAATGTACTGACAATCTGCTTTTCCTCCTTCTCATGCTATTTTGTGTTATATTCCTTGGATGACTGAACAATAGTTTCTTCATTCTTTAATTCCAGTAATTTAGCTAGGAATGCCATGTTGCTGAATATTCCATACTAAATACAATTTTTATGATACTTGTGGTTAACTTGATATAGGGCTCTCATACTACTTCCTTCATCCTTTCACCTCTCCATTTTATTTATTATTATTTTATATATCCATACACTATCTTTAGATTCATTACTAACTTCAAGATGATCTTCTTATACTGTAACATGAAAATTGTTTCTGTTCTAATTATCATTGTCTAATTCAGGTATACCAGTTATTCTTATCCTTGACTGTATTTTTCTTCACATGGTCATTTCTTCTTATGACTATATTTTTTCACATACTACATGCAAATATGCTAAATATTATTATTATGAATATGCTAAATATTATTTGCATTTAAATGTGTATTTGTTACCTATTTTATGTAAAAAGATATGTAAAAATTAAAGTAATCAACGTTTTTTGGGTTAAAGTTATGTGAGTTGGCTGTTGGTTGGGTGATTTGGGTTAAGCGACCTTATTCTGCTCCTGAGACTACTGCTAGATGGAGAATATTCCTCTTTTCTAGTGGTGATGGCAAGAAGCCAAAGAGGGAAAATGGAAACATGCAACACACCTTAAACATGAAAAGCAAGTGAAAACATGCTTAAAATTGCCTATGAGTCAAGGAATAGGAAAATCATCTTTGCCTCTTTAGTGATAGGAATTGCAAATTAAGAGTTATCAATGCAAAAAAATAGAGGAAAAAAATAGAAAATTAGAGATAACAAGGGAACATTTCATTCAGAGATGGGATCAATAAAGGACAGAAATGGTATGAACCTAACAGAAGCAGAAGATATTAAAACGAGGTGGCAAGAATACACAGAAGAACTATATAAAAAAATCTTCAAGACCCAGATAATCACGATGGTGTGATCACTCACACTCACCTAGAGCCAGACATCCTGGAACATGAAGTCAAGTGGACCTTAGTAAGCATCACTATGAACAAAGCTAGTGGAGGTGACAGAATTCCAGTTGAGCTATTTCAAATCCTAGAGATGATGCTGTGGAAGTGCTGCACTTAATATGTCAGCAAATTGGAAAACTCAGCAGTGGCCACAGGACTGGAAAAGATCAGTTTTCATTCCAATCCCAAAGAAAGACAATGCCAACGATGGCTCAAACTACTGCAAATTGCACTCATCTCACATGCTAGGAAAGTAATGCTCAAAATTCTCCAACCCGGGCTTCAGCAATACGTGAACCACGAACTTCCAGGTGTTCAAGCTGGTTTTAGTAAAGGCAGAGGAACCAGAGATCAAATTGCCAACATCTGCTGCATCATCAAAAAAGCAAGAGAGTTCCAGAAAAACATCTATTTCTGCTTTACTGACTATGCCAAAGCCTTTGACTGACTACGCCAAACTGTGGAAAATTCTGAAAGAGAAAAATACCAGACCACCTGATCTGCCTCTTCAGAAACCTGTATGCAGGTTAGGAAGGAACAGTTAGAACTGGACATGGGACAACAGACTGGAGTATGTCAAGGCTGTATATTGTCACCATGCTTATTCAACTTATATGCAGAGTACATCATGAGAAATCCTGGGCTGGAGGAAGCACAAGCTGGAATCAAGATTGCTGGGAGAAATATCAATAATCTCAGATATGCAGATGACACCACCCTTATGGCAGAAAGTGAAGAAGAACTAAAGAGCCTCTTGATGAAAGTGAAAGAGGAGAGTGAAAAAGTTGGCTTAAAGCTCAACATTCAGAAAACTAAGATAGGGTCATTTATTTTTCTGGAATTGAGCTGCAGGAGTTGCTTGTATATTTTTGAGATTAATCCTTTGTCTGTTTCTTCATTTGCTATTATTTTCTCCCAATCTGAGGGCTGTCTTTTCACCTTACTTATACTTTCCTTTGTAGTGCAAAAGCTTTTAAGTTTCATTAGGTCCCATTTGTTTAGTTTAGCTTTTATTTCCAATATTCTGGGAGGTGGGTCATAGAGGATCTTGCTTTGATTTATGTCGGAGAGTGTTTTGCCTATGTTCTCCTCTAGGAGTTTTATAGTTTCTGGTCTTACATTTACATCTTTAATCCATTTTGAGTTTATTTTTGTGTATGGTGTTAGAAAGTGTTCTAGTTTCATTCTTTTACAAGTGGTTGACCAGTTTTCCCAGCACCACTTGTTAAAGAGGTTGTCTTTTTTCCATTGTATATCCTTGCCTCCTTTGTCAAAGATAAGGTGTCCATAGGTTCGTGGATTTATCTCTGGGCTTTCTATTCTGTTCCATTGATCTATATTTCTGTCTTTGTGCCAGTACCATACTGTCTTGATGACTGTGGCTTTGTAGTAGAGTCTGAAGTCAGGCAGGTTGATTCCTCCAGCTCCATTCTTCTTTCTCAAGATTACTTTGGCTATTCGAGGTATTTTGTATTTCCATACAAATTGTGAAATTCTTTGGTCTAGTTCTGTGAAAAATACTGTTGGTAGCTTGATAGGGATTGCATTGAATCTATAGACTGCTTTGGGTAGAATAGCCATTTTGACAATATTAATTCTTCCAATCCATGAACACGGTATGTTTCTCCATCTGTTTGTGTCCTCTTTGATTTCTTTCATCAGTGTTTTATACTTTTCTATGTATAGGTCCTTTGTTTCTTTAGGTAGATATACTCCTAAGTATTTTATTCTTTTTGTTGCAATGGTGAATGGTATTGTTTCCTTAATTTCTCTGTCTGTTTTTTCATTGTTAGTATATAGGAATGCAAGGGATTTCTGTGTGTTAATTTTATATCCTGCAACTTTACTATATTCATTGATTAGCTCTAGTAATTTTCTGGTAGAGTCTTTAGGGTTTTCTATGTAGAGGATCATGTCATCTGCAAACAGTGAGAGTTTTACTTCTTCTTTTCCTATCTGGATTCCTTTTACTTCTTTTTCTGCTCTGATTGCTGTGGCCAGAACTTCCAACACTATGTTGAATAGTAGTGGTGAGAGTGGGCACCCTTGTCTTGTTCCCATGGCTGATTCATATCAATGTATGATAAAACCCACTGGAGAAAAAAAAAAAAAAAAATAACAAACCAAAAAAAAAAAAAAAAAAAAAAAGAAAACTAAGATAACGGCATCTGGTCCCATCAATTCATGGCAAATAGATGGGGAAACAGTGGTTGACTTTATTTTTCCAGGCTCCAAAATCACTGCAGATGGTGATTGCAGCCATGAAATTAAAAGATGCTTACTCCTTGGAAGGAAAGTTATGACAACCTAGACAGCATATTAAAAAGCAGAGACATTACTTTGCCAACAAAGGCCCATCTAGTCAAGGCTATGGTTTTTCCAGTGGTCATGTATGGATGTGAAACCTGGACTATAAAGAAAGCTGAGCAACAAAGAATTGATGCTTTTGAACTGTGGTGTTGGAGAAGACTCTTGAGAATCCCCTTGGACTGCAAGAAGATCCAACCAGTCCGTCCTAAAGGAGATAAGTTCTGGGTGTTCATTGGAAGGACTGATGTTGCAGCTGAAACTGCAATACTTTGGCCACCTGATGCGAAGAGCTGACTCATTTGAAAAGACCCTGATGCTGGGAATGATTGAGGGCAGCAGGAGAAGCAGATGACAGAGGATGTGATGGTTGGATGGCATCACGGACTCAATGGACATGAATTTGGGTGGACTCCGGGAGTTGGTGATGGACAGGGAGGCCTGGCATGCTGTGGTTCATGCGGTCACAAAGAGTCGGACATGACTGACTGACTGAACTGAACAGGACAAAGGGATAAGACTGGGGCTTTCCTTATACTATATTTTTGTCATTAATTCAAATTCTATTTCTTTCTGGCCTTTACACACTCATCATTAATAATACTATTTTCCTCTCTATCACAGCTTTTCATTTAATCTTGCTTTTATCTTTTTTTGAGTCCTTAAGTTATTTCCAGTTTGAAATTCAACCATGTCTTCAAATAATTTGCTTATTCATTGCATTTTGCTGGGGATAGGTGGGTAGGAAAGAAACTTTTACCTAATTCTCTGTGCAAGACTATAATCTCTAACAACATCCATACTATTTTCAAAATGATCTCTACTAGTATTCCTCCAATTTTCTTATGATCTGTATCCCAATTCCAAAGGGATAGTCTAAGTCTTTGCATGTACACACTCAAAGCTTATATCATGAAATGAGTGAGAACTTATAGAAATGCACTGGAGAAGGTATCGGCAACCCACTCCAGTATTACTGCCTGGAGAATCCCAGGGACAGAGCAGCCTAGTGGGCTGCTGTCTGTGGGGCTGCACAGAGTTGGACACAACTGAAACAACTTAGCAGCAGCATAGCAATGCAGACAAAACATGGCTACACCCATAATTATTCATGAATAGACTTGTTTTGGTAAAAATAGCAATATATTTATGATGTCTTATTAAAACTTCCCTGATGGCTCAGCTGGTAAAGAATCCACCTGCAATCCAGAAGACCTGGATTCTACCTCTGGGTTGGTAAGATCCCCTGGAGAAGGGAACGGCTACCCACTCCAGTATTCTGGTCTGGAGAATTCCATGGATGTATAGCCATGGGGTCACAAAGAGTTGGACACAACTGAGCAACTTTCACTTTATTAAAATTTAAATGCAGTTTTATATTTCCTATTTTAAACACTAGTGAAAATAAATCAGTTATAATCCTATGAGCTATATATAGAGGATTCTTATGTTTAAAATTTATTTTACATATGTGCTTGTGTACATATACATATATATGTGTGTGTGTACATGGAATCACAGGCATAAGTAATATATTTGCTTACAGGTGGCTGGATTTTAACAGCGATGCAAAAAAAAAAAAGATCAAATTTAAACTCTATGCAGGGATCAGCAGTAACTTACCAACCTTAAATTCTGAATTTAGTTTAGAGATATTGTCACTTGTGTACACAGGTAAACAAAGTTGATTGCTGTTGATTAGATTGCAGAGTTTTAAAACCTTCTGGTACTTTATGTTTATTTGAATAGCATTCAGTATTAGTAACATATTAAAATATTTAATGAGACAGAAATTGCAAAATTTTAACTTTTTATAAATTATACAGTTTTTCCATATATACTGACATTTTAGTCACTTACTTAAAAAATCATGATGTAATTGAAAAATTCTAAATTTTATGGTCATACCTATGCTCCTAAATAATTGAGTCAGAAAATAAAGAGACTGGTATGTATCTTGTAGGTAGACACACACAAAAATCTATACCAGAAATATTCACACATATAACCAAAAAGAAATATGCACTTTGTTGGAAGTTCAGTATGAGTTTTCAATGTCACAGTGTATCATGTTGACATGCCACTTTGAAATCTGTTTTACCTTTAGATCATCTCACAGATTAAAGAATAAAAGTATTTTAAATCATCCACTCTTTACCAGTACTCAGTTTCAGTTATAATGAATAAATAAAATATATTTTAATATAATCACTATTATATATGTATATGTATATCTATCTGCTTTTTCCCCATTGAACCACCATAATGATCAGGGAGATTAGGTAGAATGCAATATACAATACATCTATTCATAACTATTTCAGTGCCCAGCAGTATTTATAGACTCAAGATATGAAGAATATGAAGTAAAACTCTTTTAGTTTCAATTTATTGAGTTCTTTGGGGAAATCAAATTAATTATTTATTACATTAATTTACTGTTAGCATTTACTGCAGCCCATGGAGTTGGGCACAACTTAGTGACTAAACAACAATTTACTCTTTATGCATAAACAATAGAGGGACTGCCATTTTCCTAGCTAAGGCTGAACCCTCTCCTTGAATCTAATTCCCTCATACATTCTCAAGGACACTGCTACTAATATATTGATTCTTCTGCTCCTCAGCTACCAATTTTCTTTTTTATTATTCCTACCGTCACAAAAATAAACTGTTTCTTCCATCTTAAAAGAATCCCTGTTTTTGTCCTCTGTTCCATTTATCTCCTCTTTACAGAAAATTTTCTGGAAAGATTAGAAGAGAATTGCTGGCTTCATGTTTGCCACTTCCACTGGTTTTTGCCCACAAACTCTACTAAAATCTCTCTTTCCAAAGTCACCAATGAATTTTGTGTTGGCAATATCAATGATCAAATTTTAATCATACTTTTTCTACTTAGGATTATTCTGTAAAGTATAATACTCTATTTTTCTTGAAATGCTTCTTTCACCTAAATTCTTAGACAGCACTCTCAACCTTAAATTTGGGAGTGCCCCTGGACTTTTCAACATTATTATTTTTTATTATCTAACCTCAGTCTCTAAACTATCTCATGTAGCCTGATGATTTAAGTATATAAATGCTAAATCCTGGGTTTTGCATCTTCAGCTAGTTTTCTCATGACCTCCAAGTCCAAACATCCTGTGTATGGATGTGAGAGTTAGACTGTGAAGAAAGCTGAGCGCCAAAAAATTGATGCTTTTGAACTGTGGTGTTGGAGAAGATTCTTGAGAGTTCCTTGGACTGCAGGGAGATCCAACCAGTCCATCCTAAAGGAGATCAGACCTGGGTGTTCATTGGAAGGACTGATGCTGAAGCTGAAATTCCAATACTTTGACCACCTCATGCGAAGGGTTGACTCATTGGAAAAGACCCTGATGCTGGGAGGGATTGGGGACAGGAGGAGAAGGGGACGACAGAGGATGAAATGGCTGGATGGCATCACCGACTTGATGGACATGAGTTTGAGTAAACTCCTGGGTGTGGTGATGGACAGGGAGGCCTGGCGTGCTGCGATTCATGGGGTTGCAAAGAGTCGGACATGACTGAGCGACTGAACTGAACTGAACTGAACTGAACTTGACATTTCTAATTGTATATCTGATAGTCATTGTAAACTTAGCAGGTTCAAACTTCATAGGGTTATTTTTTTTTGTATGTTTCATTTATTATTGTTTATTCAGTACCTAGAAAACTACCTGGTACATAGTAATGGGCAATGGTATTTATTCAGTGAATGAATGTGTATTTTAACTGACTTAAAAACATCCAAATGATGCATATCTACGTGAAGTATTATTTTCTTTTATACTTGAACAACATTCTTAATATATCGGTCCTATTTATTTCCATACTGGTTATTAACTTGTTTGCATAATGAAATATACCACTTATAAAATGGGGAGTACCAGATTTGCAAAGGAAGCTATATTTCTGAAATACTTTCTAATATATATTATCTTCTTACTTGACAGAACTTACATATAATCTTCCTAACAATAATTTGTAAAAGCATGGTTTTAGCTTATAAGTATTTGCTGCTATTTTAATGAGGAGTGGGCATTTCAGAAATACATATCCAAAGAAATCTTTAGTTAGAAACTAAAAGTTTTGCCACTAAGTTTAATTTTTATACTGTGCAAGAGGCAATGTTTCTATAAAGAACAAACTATGAGACCAATACTATTGATGTCACATAAAGAAAGAATTTTCTGCACTGAATTTTTGTTGTTTACCATGACTTTGGTTTCTCACTACATGAAAATGCATTCCAACTAAGTTTCAAGTATTTGCTGAATACAGAATATGGTTTTTGTGTGAAATATAGGACCCAATTTGGATTTGGGGAATGAGTTTTGAGATTCAACTATTACTTTATATATATACACATATATGTGTATATATACATATTTATATTTATATTTGGTATTTGTACCTGCAGCAGAGCCAGTCAACTTAAGTTATACTTTTGAATAATAATTGGCTTTTCTCCAGTATTGTTCATAAGTTTCCCCTGCATTGTTGTTGTTCAGTTGCTCTGTTCTGTCTGACTCTGCTATCCCATGAACTGCAGCACACCAGGCTTCCCTGTTCTTCACCATTTCCTGGAGTTTGTTCACTCATTTACATTGAACCAGTGATGCCATCCAACCATGTCATCCTCTGTTGCCCACTACTCTTGCCTTCAATTTTTTCCAGCATCAGGGTCTTTTCCAGTTAATTGGATCTTTATATCTGGTGACCAAAGTATTGAGCTTCAGTTTCAACATCAGTCTTTCCAACCAATATTCAGGGGAGATTTCTTTTAGAATTGACTGGTTTGATTTCCTTGCTGTCCAAAGGACTCTCAAGAATCTTCTCCATCCAGCCCCACAGTTTCAAAGCATTAATTTTTCAGTTCTCAGCCTTCTTTATGGTTCAACTCTCACATCTGTACATGACAACTGGAAAAATCATAGCTTTGACCATATAGACGTTTGGTGGCAAAGTTATGCCTCTGCTTTTTAAAACACTATCTAGATTTGTCATGTCTACTCTTCCAAGGAATAAGTGTCTTAATTTCACGGCTGCAGTCACCATCTGAGATGATGCTGGAGCACAAGAAAAGAAATTCTCTCACCGTTTCCATTTTTTCCCCATCTATTTGCCATGAAGTAATGGGACCAGACACCATGAATTAGTTTTTTAATGTTGAGTCTTAAGCCAGCTTTTTCACCCTCCTCTTTCAATTTCAGCAAGAGGCTCTTTAGTTCCTCCTTACCTTCTGCCATTAGGGTGTGTTATCTGCATCTTTTGAGGTTATTGATATTTCTCCCAGCAATCCTGCTTCCAGTCTGTGATTCATCCAGCCAGGTATTTCACAAGATGTACTCTGCATATGTATGGATGTGAGAGTTGGACTATAAAGAACGCTGATC
The DNA here is from genome assembly GCF_033118175.1 of Dama dama. Classification (NCBI taxonomy): domain Eukaryota; kingdom Metazoa; phylum Chordata; class Mammalia; order Artiodactyla; family Cervidae; genus Dama; species Dama dama. The sequence continues at coordinate 61,619,130 of NC_083710.1, read as the reverse complement.
GCTGAAGAATTGATGCTTTTGAACTGTGGTGTTGAAGACTCTTGAGAGTCTCTTGAACAGTAAGGAGATCCAACCAGTCCATCCTAAAGGAAATCAGTCCTGAATATTCATTGGAAGGACTGATGCTGAAGCTGAAACTCCAATACTTTGGCCACCTGATGTGAAGAACTGATTCATTTGAAAAAACCCTGATTCTGGGAAAGATTGAAGGCAGGAGGAGAAGGGGTTGACAGAGGATGAGATGGTTGGATGGCATCACCGACTCAATGGATGAGTTTGAGTAAATCCCCGGAGTTGGTGATGGACAGGGAGGCCTGGCATGCTGCAGTCCATGGGGTTGCAAAGAGTCAGATATGACTGACTGAACTGAACTGAACTGAACTGAACTCTGCATATAGGTTAACTAAGTAGGGTGACAATTTACAGCCTTAATGTACTCCTTTCCCAATTTTCAAGCAGTCTATTGTTCTATGTGTTGTTCTAACTGTTGTTTCCTGACCTGCATACAGGTTTCTCAGGAGGCTGGTAAGGTAGTCTGATATTCCCATCTCTTTAAGAATTTTCCAGTTTGTTGTAATCCATATAGTCAAAGACTTTAGCATAGTCAGTGAAGAAAAACTAGATGTTTTTCTGGAACTCTCTTGCTTCTTCTATGATCCAACAGATGTTGGCAACTTGATCTCTGTCTCCTCTGCCTTTCTAAACCCAGCTTGTACATCTGGAAGTTCTCCTTTCATGTACTATTGAAGACTAGCTTGAACATTACCTGCATTACCATTACCAGAATCAAAGGCATTTATTTACTTTCATGTTACACCCAGTCACCAGTCTCCCGCTGATATCACGACCTTCAGTGCCCTCTAGGGTGTGCTACGGCTCTACTGTCCCTTCCCACCCACATCTCGCCCCATTAGTATCTTCTATGTTCTTTAACACAGGACCTTTCTACGTGATATTCTACTTTATTCCAAATAATCTAATTTATGTCAAGGTTTAAGGATTTAATTGTGCTTTCTGTACACCAATATTTTACTAGGATTTCTTTGATTCAAAACCCTGAATTTTGAATGGCATTAGCTTCTTCAGGCTCAAAAGAAGACAGAACGAAAAAGAGGTATATTCAGCAGGGAAATCATTCTCTATTCAAATCATACAAATATATATATATATAATGCAATCTTTCTTTGTATAATACTCAAGAACCACATAAATATACTCTGGTAAAAGTTGCAGTGACTGCCTATAATCTTATTTAACTTTAAAAAATGGGTGTATACATAACATATATTTTCAGTGCTAGAACATATGTTCATTATATGACTTTCAGCAGAATCAATTATTTCCTTTTGCTGATCTGACTGGCATACTTAGTTTAGAAAAATAGAGTAGTATCTCACCCTCATTTCTGAAGTAGTCTGAAGAATATTTGTTAAATAAAGCAGGGAAGATTTATGTCTGATTTTCCCTTGCAAATGCAATATATTTTTATAAATTTAATAAATGGAGAGAGTATTACTTGTTCATAAAAATGAGATTTAAACATTAAATGTACAGATTATATCCCATTGCTAAAGTTCTTATAAGATTCCTCTTCTTATTCAAGTTGAAATCTCTTGTTAGAATTCTAGGCATTAAAATAAAAGATGCAAAAGGAAGGAATTCTATAGGTATCATAAGACAGTTCCTCAAAGTTGTTTGTGCTCAGACACTTAGGTCATTCCTAGTAGCAACTTCATAATTACCATATCCACAATTGTGGACTGATTAATTTCATATATATATGTATATGCATATATGTTTAAATATGTGTTTATATACACATATCAATATTTTCGGCTTCCTATGTGGTACAATGGTAAAGATTCCTTCTGCCCACACAGGAGATGCAAGAGATGTTGGTTTCATCATTGGGTCAGGAAGATCCCCTGGAGTAGAAAACGGCAGCCCATTCCAATACTCGTGACTAGAAAATTTCATGGACAGAAGAGCCTGGTGGGCCCTAGTCCATAATGTCCCATAGAGTTGGACACAACTGATCACACATGCACATGGACATGGATACATTAATAAAATAGTATCTATAATACATATTAATATATCTATGAGTGTATTATGTGTTTATAAGTAAACATGTGTGTGTATATATGTGTGTGTAGGTGTTTGTCTATAGAGAGTGGGTGGAATAAATCTTTTATACTGACCAAGGAACTACTGCTAGTTTAAACCTCTTAGGTTAGAGGAGTCAGCTATGATGGATAAGCTGTAGTCAGCTTCTCAGGAAAAAAAAATCTGAATTTGGAATTAATTGAAAGATTTTATTAGTCTTGATAGATATATCTTCTGTTTATCAGTTATTTCCGTCCTCCATGTCTGTCCATAACGTGGATGAAAGTACAGAACAAGATTCTAAAAAGTATATGCAAATATATTTGCCAGCCATCCTCACACTTAACCAAATTACAATAATCATAGTGACCATTCATCTGTTCACTACCTATCAAAAATAATTTGAGAATAGATAATACATTACAGCAAAGCATTAACAGCTTAAAACTTTAAAGGTATTTGACACTATTTCCAGAGAAAATGTCTTATGATTTGGGAATATCAACTATTCTGACTTATCAAGCTAAACTAATCAAAAGTAGTCACCGTTTAGAAAGTAGGGAAGTCTTTGTAATTAATAGTATATGAAAATCTGGATCATTTTAAATAACAAACTTCAGAAAGTATATAAATTCTCCTTATTTTTTTAGCACAGTATAAACATTTATAGCCAAGGAAAAATATACTCTTTTAAATTCCCTCCTTTTATTTTTTCATTTACTTGGATCTTTAGAGTAAATAAAAGAATCAGACTATTCCTAGACTACATTCCATCTTACTAAAATGACACTCTGTTTTACATTATTTTACATTCATGCAGTAAGTGAATTTTGAATAGGTACACAATCTGGTAAGATACCGCAGTTGGATAATTCATTACAGGGTTTTTATTAACAAGGTTCTATATTTATTTGTAAGCTGAAGAGTCTAAGCCAGTGGTTTTAAATTAAATGGGTGATTTTGTCCCCTGGGGACCTAAAAAATGTTTGGAGACATTTTGGTTGTCATGACTTCCTCTAGTGGGTTGACGCCAGGGATACTGCTCACTATCTAGCAATGCCCAGAACAACCTCACAATCAAATAACTAATTGACAAAAACGTTCAATAGTGCTGAGATTGATAAATCATGGTCGAGGCAAATGTAAGCAGCAAGATGCAACTGAATATACAACTCCTTGTTTAAAAAAAGGGGGAGCCAGCTTTTATCCTTAAATCAAATATGGTGATTAAGAAAAGAGTGATTTTAACAATTCATTTCCCTGTCCTGAGCTAATTTATGGATAATATTAAATTCACTTCAAAATTTATAATTACTCTTTATAAAATGTATTGATACTTTATAGATGCAGTAACTAAATTTATTTAATACTCATTATTTAAAAGAGAAATACTTATTTTGTGTTCCTGGAAAAATACTAATTTAAATAAATGATGAAATTGAGAGAATGTAAAATGTGTGGAATTGACAATATAGAGATCAATAACTTACTAAATGCATTTCAGTTGAATATTGTAGACAATTCTAAACTGATATTAATAGAAAATAGAAGTGTTTGACCGAAGATAATATTTTGGTTTCAAATCTATGTAACTATCATTCCCTTAGACCAATGTTCTATCAACATTTCACTAATGGCTGACAAATGCTAAAATATCATACTAACAAATGGGCATATACAATGACACAAAATAAATATCATTAGTAAAAAAATTATTCTTTCTTATGTACAGTTTTGAAGTCACTGAATAGTCCTTTATGACGAAAGGTAGAGAAAATATTTGTCATATATTATACCTAAATAATTAATTATAGAAATATTTAGACTTTTCAAAACTTGACTTATATTTAAGTGGCTGCAATCAGAAGCAGTATGCTTTCTCTTCAAGAAAATGTAAGGTAACATTTGCTATATATGAATAAGAATAACAAACTTCTGGTAAGCATAAAGATAAGAGCACTAACCATATCCACCAAAATAGATTTAATTATATAACTTTAATACTACTTAAAATTATTTTTAAATGAATTAAGTAGCTTTTGAAAAATAAATAAACACTGTATATTTATATCTTTACTCAATGATTATAAAATACATTCTACTAAATTAGTTCTTTTTATATATTAAGCCTTAGGAACCTAAACTTTAATATAAAGGAATACTTTTAAATAAGATTTTTAAGCATCTTAGATACTAGTATTCATAAATTATTTGCTAATAAATAAATTATACTACCAAATACGAGATTTTTCCATCTCTCAACAATATTCCATGTGTTTATTTATAATAATAAAACAAAATTCTTCAGAATTTTGTGTTTGTGCTTGTATTTATGTGCATGTTCCTATGTGTGTTGAATAGTCATCTGATGAACTGGATGTATTTGTGTGTGTGCATGTGTATATGAGTGTAAGAAGGAGTATTTGTGTGTGGGTGTGAAAACAGCTTTGCGATGGGTTCAATTTACTTGAGATGATCTTTTAGCGTATAATTTTCAATGTAGTTCATAGACACTTATATGTATACTAAGAACTAACTTGATTAAATATCTTCATGACCTAATATAGAAAATAAAATCATTCCTCTTAAAGATCTTCATTTTTCTAGCATACCTTTTTTCTTTGTGGATACTTACATTCTTCATAGCTACAATTACGTAGGCTGGATTATTTTGAAGCTAATGCATAGAGACATTATGCCACCTGAATTTCTCAACTTTAGAGATCCCTGTCTCTCAGTTTCAGTGTCATGCTTCCAACCCTATTCACTTTAAGTTTTTTTTTCTTCTTGAAGTAAAAGAAGGTTTCTGAACCTTTCACTGAGTGAGGACAGCTTTACTTCATGAAGCTGAAAGATGAAGGAAAAAAGTAGTATTTTCTTTTCTTGTTTTCAGGTCTTAGAGATAATTATTCTCAACTGATTTATTTCAAACTGATTTTTAAGTCTTTTGTATATGTTTAAACACATTCTACTGAAAATATATAGGGCAAGGGATGTTAATCTCATTTGCATCATTCAAATGGAAGATAAAATTATATGTTATTAGGAAACGCTTATATTTGATAGTATTTTATAGCTTTTTATAGAAATTGATATTTTAGGCTTAGTAATATCTACTTTTTCAAGTTAAATATTTTACAGAATGATTTTTCTCTACATAATATTCCATATATTTATTTTTACTAACAGAAGTTGTGAAGGGAAATCATTTTTAGTACCAGAATTATAAATGTATAAGAATTTCCTGGTGAATGCAAAAAGCTAGGTATTTATGAAAAAAACTAAGCTAGAAAAATATTTCCAGAAGAAAAATCAACCTTTGATTTAGAGAATCACAAACTCTTATATAATTTTGGACCTTTTATTTCAGAACTATACAATGGAACTTAACAGCTGCTTGATTTCTATGTTGTAAGCAAACATTTGCATTTGATTATATGGAAACTCATACAATATATAAATACTTAAGAACACAGTTCTTAGAAGACTTGTAGCAAAATACTTTCGAAATTTTACCAGTTGCTTCCAGTAATGTGCAATTAAAATCAGATGTTTTAACCAAACCCTTTTTCACAGGTGCTCTTCTTCTGTCATTGGAGTGTTGTCATTCTAATTCAAACATGTACTGCTACACCTATGGCTTACTGTGAAAATCTCAATCTCTTCCCTCCTTATAATTCTACTATTTGTATTCTGCCTTTTCCAGAATGCAAATTCAAAATAAAAAGGCAGTTTCTAGAAGCCAATTGATGTGAAAACCCAGGGTCTCATAAAAGGAAACTCAAAATTAACAGTTTTCCCCAGTGTCTTTTGGTACCTCCTAGCTTACACACACACACACACACACACATTTACATCTATGTATCTACTATCTATCTGGTGGCTCAAATGGCAAAGAATCTGCCTGCAATGTGGGAGACTCAGGTTCAATCTCTGGGTTGGGAAGATCCCCTGGAGTAGAGAATGGCAACCAACTTCTTGCCCGGATAATTTCCATGGACAGAGGACCCTGGCAGGCTACAGCCCATGGGGTTGCGAAGAGTTGGAGAGGACTGAGAGTCTAACACTTTCACTTTACACATTTACTATCTATCATCTATCACAGTCAATAAGATTCTTTTCTAAATGGGTATATTTATGGTTTGAGAGACAGGTCTTCAGAATATCTTAACACACACACACACATACACACACACATATCTATGCAATGACTACAAATTATTAGCAGGTGATTAATATTTGCTCAAAGGCCAAAAAAAAAAAAAAAAACTAAAATTTTTTGAAGAAGCTTCTATTCTCAAGAAATGTACACCATTCATACAATGGGAGAGAGAAGATTTGGATAGAACAGCCATTTAAATATTTAAAGCTCAGAATATATGTACACCAAGTAAACCCAATAGAAATTTTAACAGTACTCTGCAAATTAAAAAATGTCTTTATAAAAACTATATGAATTATTCTGAGTCACACGAAGCTACATGAAGAGTCCCATTTAAAGCAAACATACTGACACACAGCTTTCTGCTCTCCTTATTTTATCTTACTAGTTATCAAAAGGAATACTTCAATTCTCCCCGTTTAATAACAATATATATTTATTTTAATAACATATTTATAAAGAAAATATATAGTCATGCTAATCTGAATCTATATACTAAGATGATTTATTTATTCTAGTAAATGTTGAGTTAGATATATTTTTAAGAGAGCTGATAACCTATTTTCCAAAAATGTTTATATGAGAGTTGGAGGTATGAGATACAAAAAGGAGGTTAGGTCAATAGAAGCTATATTGGAATGCTGGAATTTCACGCCTTTCTCTAAGATGAAGGGAGAATGACCAGGTATGGTATGAAGTAGAGAAAGAGAATAGTCAACTCACTTTTGCAGTGAGGGAATCCTGCCCAGCATTATGGATACTTTAACGTTCCCAATACTTCACAGTTTTAAGGGAAAATTTTTTCAATTTTGCTTGTAAATCAGGCACAATTGAGGGTTTTAAAAATCACAAGTGCTTTCATAATTTTTTAAAAAGCATTCCTCACTATTGCCGGTGAATTATAAAGAGTGGCCAAAATATAGCAATAGAATTGTTGTTTGAGGTACTCTATCAAGAAAATAATATTTTTTTAAACTTAGTTTGAAAAATTAAACGTTGCTTTCTTTAGTGTCTAAATCTACAAAACATTTTACAATATTTAAGTCATGTGTCATAAAGATTTTTTCATCAAAAAATTGTGACTTAACCTAGAGAAATATAATAGTGTATAACCACTTAATTGCTGGCTATATGAAAAATATGTTCATTTTATTCCATAATTTATTTTAAGATCTTTAATCTTTGGAATATTTCTATTCCTTGGTTCAATTAGAAGTTAGAATTTCAGATATAATTTTAAAGATATTTTATCAATTTCTTTACAGCCATCTAGTGCTGAAGGCATACTAGATAAATTGAGTGCTTTTTAAGCTTTACTTCTCATTGCTTCCATTTATCTATGAAACAGTATGAAGTTTTCTTGTTCCAGATAATTGAAAGGGCATGTATGTGTATGTGAATTTACTTTACTTTCTTAACTTTTAATCCCTATACGTTATTTATACAGCATTCATATCTACTTTTTAAAGTTTAAATTTTAGGTTGACTACAAAAATGTACTCTCACTATTGTTCATCTCAGATGACAGTTCTTTCATTTACTCTTAAATATCTAGCCATACGAATATATGTGGCAAACATACAAAACAAAATATGAACAAAAATATTGTCCTAAGTGTAAAATCAATCACCAATCCAGCTTAATAATGATTTGTGCTCCTTCTAGTTTTCCATTCTTAGAGAACTAAAGCTATCTCTTCAGTAAATCTTGGGCTTCTCTGCTGACTCAGCTGGGTAAAGAATCTGCCTGCAATGAGGGAGACCTGGGTTCAATCCCTGGGTTGGTAAGGTTCCCTGGAGAAATCTGAGAACGAAGCATGATTTTTATTGAGATGTAAAACATGTGTTTAGGGAAAATAAAATGGAATATATTCACTGGATTAAATTAAATGAAAACCTGCTTCTTGAATTTATGAATCCTTGAGGCCAGTGGTGTGCCAAGGAGCTAACTGCAGCAGTGGTCTGCCTCAAGATCCGATAGGAGGAGATGCACTGTCTACAATGTATAAGTAATAATGAAACAGACTAAAATTCAGCCCCCTGCTTATTATTCTGCTGCTGCTGCTAAGTCGCTTCAGTCATGTCCGACTCTGTGCAACCCCATAGACGTCAGCCCATCAGGCTCCGCAGTCCCTGAGATTCTCCAGGCAAGAACACTGGAGTGGGTTGCCATTTCCTTCTCCAATGCATGAAAGTAAAAAGTGAAAGTGAAGTCGCTCAGTCGTGTCCGTCTCTTCGCGACCCCATGGACTGCAGCCTACCAGGCTCCTCTGTCCATGGGATTTTCCAGGCAAGAGTACTGGAGTGGGTTGCCATTGCCTTCTCTGGCTTATTATTCTATGCATCAACAATTCAAAATAATGATAATAGTGAAATTTTTCATTGCTTACATTTCTTTTCTGAACATTATTATTGATCATTTTATTTCATAATTATTACTTAAAATAATTTTATAATCTATGGAGGGGAATGTGTGAAAAGTACTTTGCTAGTCAGGAAAGGCAGCTTATGAACTTTGTTTCCTTTCATTTGTTCACACAAATTCCCAATTACCTATCTTGAATTTTCTACCCATCAAAACCCAGAGTTTCTAAGTTTGAATGTCTCCTCACATTTAAAACATCCTCTAACTTGGTTAATGCACTGGGCTCTCTTGTTCACCTAAATACAGATGCCATTTTTGGATAGTATCACTTATTCTCTATTTGTGTAATATATCTTGTCTTAGTTATGTTTGTATCAGTCTTGTTTCACCATAACTGTAAACCATGGCTGAAGAGGATTATATAAATCAAAATCCCTGTAATGCATTTGGATGTCAATTTAACAAGTGTTTATTTTAAAAATTGTATGTTGCAGAGTTTTCGTGTTAAAAAGACAAAAATAAAATTTCTGTACAGAAAACTTAAGTAATAGTGCTGGAAATACCAAATATTTTGAGACATACTCCAAATACTTTGCTTCATGTCCTTTCCCCAACTCTGGGAGGTAGCCAGCAGTGTATCATGTTTGAAAGTTAGACAATGCAAAGAAATGACTGTATTACTTGTCCATGGTGTCATACCAGACAAGCATGAGTAATGCATACATTATGTCTACCATACAAGTAAAGGACATAATGAGTAAGCAACCCAGCTTCTATCCTAGATACATATTATTGCAATAGCTAAAGTAGTGATACATGTGGAAAAACAAAATGTATTTTTTCCATAGTTGAGCATATAGCACTTATTTGCATTTGAGGAAATATTTTGAACATGACTCACTTGAAATAAATGAAACATAGTCTTACCTTTATTATTTAGTCCCTAAATTATCTTCTGTGATTTTCAGAATGTTATAATTTTTTTCATTTTTTGAAATAAGACAATGTTTAATATAGAGATTCCTTGGAAATGTATATTTGAATGCCTGATTTCTTTGAACTCTAATTGAGAGAGACTTGTTTTCTCTTTAAAAATAAGAGGATTACTATTGGCTTACTGTTTTAAAGTGTGCTAGGTTATTAATTCTTTGAATAATTAAGAAAACTTTATAAAATATTTTAAAGAAAGATTAAATCAATTTAAATGGAAAAAAAATCATAGGTATTTAAGTTGCCTTTGCATGTCTTCACTTGTGCTTCCTGCTAAAGGATGTTTTACAGAGTTTAAAAGTTCTGAAAATACAGTTGCTGAAGGAACACAGAGAATAGAACATCCTCAAACATGAATGGTTGGACTCCATGCCTGAAAATATAAATGAATTTAATTGGGTTCAAATCAAGCCACAGTACAACATAAACATTTTTTTATTAAATACCTTTTGAAATGTGCTAAGCATATATACTTAGCTTCTTTAAAATACCATTGGCATAAATAAAAATTCTTTTAATATCACATTAAAATATGACATATTTCATCAGGAAAATTGTGGATTTCTAACTATTCCATTTTAAAGCATTGTCTACATAGTTTCCTCTTAATATAAAAGTGATTTCAACCAGACGTAGAGAACAGAGAGAAAATACATTAGACTTTTAAATCAATATGACTTTTTTCCAAAAAATGAAATTTTTTACTTTAGTTTCCTTTCAAATGCATAGAAAAGTAACTCAAATCCTTGTTGTTAATATTAAATAGAATTTTGACTATAGTTTCTTTTAAATAATTTAGATCTTAATATTTTTGCTTTAAAAACTTTGGAACTCTTGGGTTCTATACATTTTAAGATTGTTCAACTATTAAAGCACCCAGAAATGTGAAGTTGAACATATCAAAATCATGTCCTTTTTTTTTTTTTTTTGCCAAAAAATGCTATCCTAATGGGAGCACACTTTCACATTCAGTGAACAAGGATAAGTATGTATATCCATTCCAGAGACTGTGTCAGCCAAATATGTGTTTCTCAACACAAACAAACTTTGTACTACTGAAGAGTATATGAGTCCTAATGTTCTTAATTATAATAAATTCATTTTTATTTACATATCAAGGAAACAATTTACACTGAGTAAAATATTTTTTCCTAAATGCTAGTAATAAAAACTTATTTTGATATTCAGAAGTCATCTATATCAAGTATTTTAAAAGCATTCTTAGGGAATCTTTTCACAAAATATTATTAGCAAAATTTATTGTTAAATAGCTGTTCTATCAGATTGTATTTCACTGAGTCAAGTAACAAACAGAGAGACAGAGATGGAGAAAAAGAAATGAGGAGGAGGAGCACTAAATATGAGAAATGAGAAAGAAAGAAAGTGAAGTTACTCAGTTGTGTCTGACTCTTTGCAACCCCATGGACTGTAGCCTACCAGGTTCCTCCATCCATGGGATTTTCCAGGCAAGAACACTGGAGTGGGTTGCCATTCTCCAGGCGATCTTCCCGACGCAGCGATTGAACCCAGGTCTCCCACATCGTAGGCAAACGCTTTACCATCTGAGCCATCAGGGAAGTCATTCTGAAGGAGATATTTGCTTAATGTTCTAGTCTCCTTTGTTATTAAAAACAAGAATGAAGAATAATGTTCTAAGTCTTTCCTAACTCTAATTAGCATACTTGCTAACACAGTCTTCTCAGCTGGGGTCATGCAAATGCTGTTGGTTGTTTGTTGTTTAGTCACTAAATCCTGTCCTACTCTTTTGCAACCCCCTGGACTGTAGCCCACCAGGTTCCTCTGTCTATGAGATTTCCCAGACAAGAATACTGGAGTGGGTTGTCATTTCATTCTCCAGAGGATCTTCCTGATCTGGAGATCAAACTCTCTTCTCCTGCATTGGCAGGTGGATTCTTTACCACTGAGGAAACAGAGAAGCTAGAGAGACCATAATTACTTTCTTAAAAATTATTTATTGTGTGACATTCTATATAATTCATGTTAAACTATTCATTCTTCAAAATTATATAGTCACATTGTCTGAGTTAAAAATATGTTGAAATGTATGTCTGGGCACATACACAGCATGCTTTAATTTTTATAAATGTGCATTTTTAAAAGAAAATGTTGAATAATTAATAAAAAGTGGAATTTACCAAGTTTTGATTGCTAAGGTTTGTATTGTTAATCTTTCTGATTGCTAATATTTGTATTGCTAATGTTGTTGGATGGCATCATCATGGGCTCAATGGACATGAGTTTGAGCAAACTCCGGGCAATAGTGAAGGACAGGGAAGCCTGGTGCGCTGCAATCCATGGGGTCACAAAGAGTCGGACAGGACACAAGAACAACAACATATGTAATTACCTTAAACTTAAATGACTGTCTGTCTATATTTAAACCTTATATTCTTATATTCCTAGTTATGTTGCTTTCTAGAGACAGACAATGCCCATCACTATAATTTGTCTCTTTCACATTAGCATTTCAGTTTACCACTTAACTAAAAATTTTTTTTTTTTTAATTTTCTTGAATCCAGCAGATTTCTATCTACACAGAAAACAACTAAGAAAGCTTGATGGGAAATGTACTGTTTCCTGTCATCAAGGAACCACTGAAGCAACCTGAATTTAATGGGACAAAATTCTGGAGAAAGTGGCACCACAGAAAAATGAGTTGACATTCTGCAGTGGCCTTTTCCCATAGGGCATTTGCTGACTCTGAGAGCAAATTAAGAAGGTGAAGATCCAGGCAAAAGTTCTGGACAGAACATACTTATAAAGATTCAGAGAAACTAGTAATGCATGCACCTGTCCATGCATGTACAGTCACCAAGAAATTGAATCTTTTCTTTTTAATTACTCAGAGGTTACACCTAATTTTAATTCATTTAATTGTTCATATTTCTAAATATGGTTATGGTTATGTGGGATAATGTCCCTTAATAATACATTTAATACATGTTTTAATTCCTCCCAAATTACTTCCTTAGTGTAGATTACCAGGTCATATTTGTTTCCAAGGGATTTTAAATTACCACATAACTTCTTTGATTATCAGTTTTCTTGACAGAAAGGTAAAAATTCCAATGTTAGTGAAATATTTTATAAACAACTCTAATGCAACTGCATGTTATCATTATTATTGGTAGTATTACTATTGAGAGAGGAGTATATTTTATAGGTACATCTCTAGCCAGGTGAACAAACAAATGAATTTTTAATTAGCCATATATTTTGAATACTTCTTATTTACTTGTATCTATCAAATCATATATCTTAAAGAAACTAAAATTCAGTTTGCCAAATACAGATCACAATTAATGATTATTGTGTTAATGATTAAAAAATTCAAAGTAGCCTTTCACCAAAATAGAATACTTTTGATTCACTCTTATAGTATGGTAATACTGGTTGAGTGGGATTATATGAAACTGAGTCCCTGAATGAAAGCTTGATTTGACAGGATGATTAACAGAAACAAATCAAGTAAGTAGGATTAGAATACTATGTCCTTTCCAGCCAAGTGTATGTCAGAAACCAAGTAAAGAGTCACCTTACAATTCCATAGTTTCCCTGGTAGCTCAGCTGGTAAAGAATCTGCCTGTAATGTGGAAGACCTGGGTTTGATCCCTGCGTTGGGAAGATCCCCTAGAGAAGGGAATAGCTACCCACTCCAGTATTCTAGAGAGAAAACCATGGGCTCTGTAGATCATGGAGTCACAAAGTCAGACACACTGATCAACTTCTCATCACTTCCAATTCCAAATGGCAAGACTATGACACAAAAGTGAAATTATAAGATCATACGGGCAGGTAAACAGAATAGCATTAGAATCCAGTAACAGTCAAATGGAAATATCCATGAATATTATAGTTAAAGGGATTTCACCTGTGCCATTATCTTCAATACCTCCACCATAGTTTGGCCTTAGGTCAAGTGACAGGGAGGGAACACAGCCCTACACATCAACAGAAAATTGGGTTAAAGATTTACTGAGCATCGCCCTGCCCATCACAAGACCCAGTTTTCCCTTCAGTCAGTTTCTCCCATCAGGAAGCTTCCATAACCCTCTTATCCTTATCCATCAGAGGGCAGACAGAATGAAAACCACAATCACAGAACTAACCAAACTAATCACATGGACCACAGCCTTTTCTAACTCATTGAAACTATGAGCCATGCTGTGTAGGTCCACCCAAGATGGACAGGACATGGTGGAGATATCTGACAAAACTTGGTACACTGGAGAAGGGAATGGAAAACCACTTCAGTATTCTTGCCTTGAGAACCCCATGAACAGTATGAAAAAGCAAAAAGTTAGGACACTGAAAGATGAACTCCCCAGGTCAGTAGGTGTCCAATATGCTATTGGAGATCAGTGGAGAAATAACTCCAGAAAGAATGAAAGGATGAAGCCAAAGAAAAACACACCCAGTTGTGGATGTGACTGGTGATCAAAATAAAGTCTGATGCTGTAAAGAGCAATATTGCATAAGAACTTGGAATGTTAGGTCCATGAATCAAGGTAAATTAGAAGTGGGGAAACATGAGATGACAAGAATGAACATTGACATTCTAGGAATCAGTGAACTAAAATGGACTGGAATGATTGAATTTAACTCAGATGATCATTATATCTACTACCGTAGGCAAGAAACCCTTAGAATAAATGGAGTAGCCATCATAGTCAACAAAAGAGTCTCTAATGAAGTACTTGGATACAATCTCTAAAACGACAGAATGATCTTTGTACATTTCCAAGGAAAACCACTCAACATCACAATAATCGAAGCCCTGACCAGTAATGCTGGAGAAGCTGAATGGTTCTATGAAGACCTACAAGATCTTCTAGATCTAACACCCAAAATATGTCCATACAGGGGACTGGAATGCAAAAATAGAAAGTCAAGAAACACCTGGAGAAACAGGCAAATTTGGCCTTGGAGTATAAAACGAAGCAGGGCAAGGCTACTCTGCCAAGAGAGCACACTGGTCATAGCAAACAACCTCTGCCAACAACACAAGAGAAGACTCCACACATGGACATCACCAGATGGTCAATACCTAAATCAGACTTATTATATTCTTTGCAGGCAAAGATGGAGAAGCTCTATACAGTCAGCACAAGCAAGATGGAGAGCTGACTGTGGCTCAGGTCATGAACTCCTTATTGCCAAATTCAGACTGAAATTAAAGAAAGTGGGGAAAACCACTAGACCATTCAGGTATGACCTAAATCAAATCCCTTATGATTATACAGTGTACATGACAAATAGGTTCAAGGGATTAGATCTGATAGAGTGCCTGAAGAACTATGGATGGAACTCTGTGACACTGAACAGGAGGCAGTGATCAAGATCTTCCCCAAGAAAAAGAAATACAAAAAGGCAAAATGGTTGTCTGAGGAGGCCTTACAAATAGGTGAGAAAAGAAGAGAAGCTAAAGGCAAATGAGAAAAGGAAAAATATACCCATTTGAATGCAGAGTTCCAAAGAATAGCACAGAGAGATAAGACAGCCTTTCTCGGTGATCAATGCAAAGAAATAGAGGAAAACAACAGAATGGGAAAGACTAGAGGTCTCTTCAAGAATATTAGAGATACCAAGGGAACATTTCATGCAAAGGTGGGCACAATAAAGGACAGAAATGGTATGGACCTAACCAAAGCAGAAGATATTAAGAAGAGGTGACAAGAATACATAGAAGAATTATACAAAAAGATCTTCATGACCCAGATAACCACAATGATGTGGTCACTCACCTAGAGCCAAACATCCTAGAAGGCAAAATCAAGTGGCCTTAGGAAAAATCACTCTGTACAAAACAAGTGGAGGTGATAGAACTCCCGTTGAGCTATTTCAAATCCTAAAAGATGATGCTGTGAATGTGCTGTACTCATTATGCCAGCAAATTTGGAAAAATCTGCAGTGGCCACAGGACTGGAAAAGGTCAGTTTTCATTCCAATCCCAAAGAAAGGCAATGACAAAGAAGGTTCAAACTGCCACACAATTGCACTCGTCTCACAAGCTAGCAAAGAAATGCTCCAAATTCTCCAAGCTAGGCTTCAACAGTACATGAACTGTGAACTTACAGCTGTTCAAGCTGGATTTAGAAGAGGCAGAGAAACCAGAGATCAAATTGCCAACATCTGCTGGATCATCGAACAAGCAAGAGAGTTCAATAAGAACATCTACTTCTGCTTTATTGACTATGCCAAAGCCTTTGACTGTGTGGATCACAGCAAACTGTGGAAAATTCTTCAAGAGATGGGAAACGAGAGCACCTGACCTGCCTCTTCAGAAACCTGTATGCAGGTCAAGAAGCAACAGTTAGAACTGGGCATGGAACAACAGACTGGTTCCAAATCAGGAAAGGAGTACATCAAGGCTGCATATTGTCACCCTGCTTACTTAACTTACATGCAGAGTACATGATGTGAAATGCCGGGCTGGATGAAACACAAACTGGAATCAAGAGTGCCTAGAGAAATATCAATAACCTCAGATACACAGATGACACCACACTTGTGGCAGAAAATGAATAACTAAAGAGCCTCTTGATGAAAGTGAAAGAAAGTGAAAATGCTGGCTTAAAACTCAACATTCAGAAAACTAAGATCATGGCATCTAGTCCAAATACTTCATGGCAAATAGATGAGGAAACAATGGAAACAGTGACAGACTTTATTTGGTGGGGGGGGGGGGGCCTCCAAAATCGCTGCAGATGGTGACTAAAGCCATAAAATTAAAAGACGCTGCTCCTTGAATGAAAAGCTATGATAAACTTAGACAGCATATTAAAAAGCAGACATTACTTTGTCAATAAAGGTTCATCTAGTCAAAGCTATGGTTTTTCCAAGAGTCTTGTATGGATGTGAGAGGTAGACTATAAAGAAAGCTGAGTGCCAAAGAACTGATGTGTTTGAACTGTGGTGTTGGAGAAGACTCTTGAGAGTCCCTTGGACTGCAAGGAGATACAACCAGTCCATCCTAAAGGAAATCAGTCCTGACTATTCATTGGAAGGACTGGTGATAAAGCTGAAACTGCAATACTTTGGCCACCTGATGCGAAGAACTGACTCATTTGAAAATTCCCTGAAGCTGGGAAAGATTGAAGGCAGGAAGAGACAGGGCTGACAGAGGATGAGATGGTTGGATGGCATAACAGACTCAATGGACATGAGTTTGAGTAAACTCCTTGATTTGGTGATGGACAGGGAAGCCTGGCAAGCTGCAGTCCATGGGGTTACAAAGAGTTGGATACAACTGAGCAACTGGACTGAACTGATTCATCAGCTAAGTTGTGTAAGAAATAATTTTAAGCTTGCTTTTATACACTTTTATAATTAAATTTACTTCAACTGTAATAGTGAATATATTCCTTTAAAATAAGAAGCAATAAATATTATAAATATTTTAATATTTTTCATTATGTTATTACAACCAAAATTTATTAATTGTATACAGTTTGCTAAGCATAGTTTCTTATTATAAAAAAAATACAAAGGGAACAGATTCTGATATTATTATTAAAGATTTTTTTTTTTCCTTCTGGAGTTAATTAGCTATCAGGATTTTGAAAAATAAACATCTTTCTTTATGTGTATAGAATGCTAATAACTAATTTTATCAATTACTAGAGAATTATATAGAAAGTTTATAACTAACTAACTGTTTATAGGAAGACTCATATTACCAAATAGGTGTTGTAGCTATGAATGTGGAAGTCAGCAATGTGAATGTAGATTCAGGAACAAATTTAAGAATAATTGTCATCCAAACTTATTAAATTAAATTATTCTTCACACACAAAAAAATGTTCTGAATAAAAGGTCCTGAATTCAGGCCTGATTTTAAGAAATGTATCATATTATTATGCAGACTTTAAAAACCTTCCCAATACTATAAGTACTTGCAAAATCTTGTCTGGATGTCAATTTTTGGTGACAGTTTTCAGCTTTAGCATTCAGACAAGTTTGCCAGTGTTCCAACAATTTTACTGTGCAGAATCATACAGAAATGAAATATGTTTCCAAAATTATTCTAGGTCTCAAACAATTGGGAAGAGTTAAGGTAAAGATCAATAAAAGTCAAACATAGCCTGACAGACAAAATATATAGAAATAAAGATTTGGAAGGGACATAACAAAACAGGGAGGATTCATTGCTGAGCTTTTTTATTTCTTAGAAAAAGGAAACTGCAATGAAAATTTCCAAAAAATATTCTTCCTTAAGATATGAATTTTATTTTAACTATACTTCTTTAACAGCTTAGTAGTCTACATTTGCTTTATATTTAGGAACATAAACAATCTGTCATAATATGTACACAGATGAGGAAAACATCACAATGTCATTAAGTGGGTGGGATAATTAAAAAAACAATTTTATATTTAATTTTCATGTTTCAGTTGAATGGAAATTCACAGAAAATCTACAAAAAAGCAATACATTTACGGGAAATAAGTCCCATCTGTAACTATTAAAGATAACAGAAGTATCAACTCTGTAAAGCCAAAGTACGTGTGAGTGCATGCTAAATGGCTTCATTCGTGTCCGACTCTTTGCAACCCCATGAACCATAGCCAGCCAGGCTCCTCTGTCCACGTGATTCTTCAGGCAGGAAGACTGGAGCGGGTGCCATTCTCCCCCTCCAGGGGTTCTTCCTGAGCCAAGGGTTGAACCCGTTTCCCTTATGTCTCCTGCATTGTCAGGTGGATTCTCTACCACTAGCGCCACCTGAGAAGCTCATAGAGCAACTATTAAGAAAAAGGTTGTGACTCACAATGTTAGAGACAATAGTTTGAAATATCCTTACAACTGACCAATTGATTTGAGTGAGATGGATTAGCTTTGTCAAAAATTTCATTTATTTATTTGATGCTTTTGAACTGTGTTGTTGGAGAAGACTATTGAGAGTCCCTTGGACTGAAAGGAGATCAAATCAGTCAGTCCTAAAGGAAATCAGTCCTGAATATTCATTGAAGGGCTGATGCTGAAACTGAAACTCCAATATTTTGGCCACCTGATGAGAAGAACTGACTCACAGAAAAGATCCTGAGGCTGGGCAAGATTGAAGGCAGGAGGAGAAGGGGATGGCAGAGGATGAGATGGTTGGATGGCATCACCGTCTTGATGAACATGAATTTAAACAGTCTCTGGGAATTGATGATGGACTGGGAAGCCTGACGTGCTGCAATCCATGAGGTCGCAAAGAATCGGACACAACTGAGCGATTGAACTAAACTGAAATTATTTCATTAAACTGAATAAACTATGGTATGCAGCCTAAATCCATGATATTTTTGTACATTAGGCAGTATTTTCCTACTAAGAAAGGTTTTACTTTTCTCTCAAAACACATATGAAGGTAGAAATCATCCATGAAGTCTTCTGAAAAGGTTTGTTTGAAATTGTATAGTATATATATTTTTTATTCTATGGGGGAAATATAACTTCAAATTTTAAGAATTAAAAGACTCTTTTTAGAAGTAATTTTACTAAAAAAAGAATGCAAATTACCTTTGAACTATAGAATGTTATTTCCTATACTCTCAATCCTGGCTAGTACTGGTATACAAGATATCATTTCCCAAAATAATATGGCCCATGTATGGCTCTAGATCTTACACTTAA
Source organism: Dama dama (assembly GCF_033118175.1). Lineage (NCBI taxonomy): Eukaryota > Metazoa > Chordata > Mammalia > Artiodactyla > Cervidae > Dama > Dama dama. The sequence goes on along the minus strand of NC_083710.1, from coordinate 61,599,867 downwards.
CTAAGCTCTGAAGTGAAGTGTTAGTAGCTCAGTCGTGTCCAACTCTGTTGCGACTCTATAGACCATAGCCTGCCAGGCTCCTCTGTCCATGGAATTCTCCAGGCAGGAATACTGGAGCAGGTTGCCATTTCCTTCTCCAGGAGATCTTCCCAACTCAGGGATTAGACCCAGGTCTCCTGTGTTGGAGGCAGATTCTCTACCACTGAGCCACCTGAGAAGCTCTAACCAAGCTCTGCTTGATTCTAATTAAGAGCCTTGTATTACTATGTTCAACTGCTTCATATATGTGCTTAAGTTATTTTGAATGTATCACATTATAGTCATTACAAAGCATATTTATTCCTTTTATTTCCCAATGACAAATTATAGTCATTACAATAATGGCTAAGCATGTATTTCTTTTTAAATTTTGTTTTGCTATGTAAAAACAAGTATTTCCTTATATGAAAAATTTTAACACATATAATTAATTATATGTAATACTTATAACATGTTCAGCAACATTTTACTCTAATGAAAATGTCATTATTAAAATGCAATTTAAAATGTAACCATCAGGCCAGTCTGAAATGTTTTGTGGTCCTAAGTTATGCTAAATTATTATATGCGTATTCACTGAAGGCCCAAAAAGCAGCCATATGCTGGTAAATAAGTATCTCAGATTTGTATTTCAATTTCCATTGATGGCACTATATTTTAAATATTATGCTTCTCACAAATCAAAAGTTGATTAGAGTAATTTCCAGTTACTAGCCTATTATATTTGAGTAATATCGTTCAAATTTTAACATCATGCACAGGATCACTAATTTATATATGGTTTGCAAGTATTTTAAATAGAATTCAAAAAGAAGTTATGGAGAAAACACCATTTCATCAAGAATTTTACCATGTGTTATAGAGAAATGCTAACATTCTGTGCGGGAAGGGGTGTTGGGCAAGGTAGAGAGAAAGAGAAAGTGTAGGAATAAAGTAGTGCATGTATAGATTTAGTACTGAATATGAAATGTTATAAATATTTAAATTTCATGTACTGCATTACTATTTGAATATTTTTATCACAGGTACATGTTAATTTTACAAAAAAAATAAATTTTCTTTGCAATTTCATTAACTCAGTAAATGAATTTGTTAGTATGTGTAAACATCACACGTACAAGACACAGCTTTATAATGGCCACTTTATCATTACTACCTGAAGCTACATGGTATACATTGCTGGTCCAGCAGTTGAGAATGAGAAATGAGGAAATGGGAAATGTAAAAAGAAGAAATAGAAAAATCACACACACACACACACACACACACACACACACACACTTCTTAAAGAAGATGAACATCTTTCTTCTCTCTTTTCCATTGTGATTTGGTAAGAAAGGAGACCCTGTAAGCTCAGATCATTTGAATACATAAGCCAAGAAGACACTTCATATCCTTAAAACAGAAGCCTTCAGGGTCTATTCTGTGGTTTCCGTTTGTTCTTCCAACCTGATTCTAGGCAAAAGAGCCTCGAACCCAAACTACTTGCTGTTCAGATTCTGGAATTGAGTGTAGAATGTCATGCTCCAGTGGAGGGCAGCTTGATTATCCTAATCCAATCCATGTCTTCATTAGTGAGGACTACAAAGAGACATTTTTACATACACATGAATCCAGGATATCCATAGACATAGGGACATGGAATTATTTTTTTCATTCAAAATGCAAAGACTAGTGACACTCCTCATATGGTATTCAGTTATCTAGTTCTGGGGAAAAGAAATGTATAGTAGAGAAAGTTTCCCATTTATATTATACTAATACCATTGCATGCACACATGAGTGTACACACACACCCATGCACTCATGGAGCACATCTCTGTAGAGCACACACATAATATTATAAAATTGAAGATTTATTTTTAATGCATCTAAAGCATATTGATGTTAGATTAGATAACTCTATATTGTCACTGCTACAATTCTACCAAAATTGATAAAGTATCTGTTTCTGTTTTGGTCAGAAATGTCCTGATACCAAAGCAACTTGATCTGTTTTGGCACAGCTTTATTTGTTAGAAATATTTTGACATACCTATTTTTTGTACTAGTCTGTTCACTTGCTGTGTGTGTGTGTGTTCATTGCTCAGTCCTGTCAGACTCTTTGTGACCCCATGGACTGTAGCCCACCAGGCTCATCTGTCTGAATTCTCCAGGCAAGAATACTAGAGTGGATAGCCATTCCCTTCTCTAGGGGATCTTCCCAACCCAGGGATCAAACTCATGTCTCCTGCACTGGTAGATGGATTCTTACCACTGAGCCATCAGGGAACCCCAATCTGTTCACACCAGAATCAAATCACACAAAATAAATCTAAGATTTATTTTTCATAAAATTCCCCAAGAGATGCAGTGACTTGTGATCTATTTAAATATAAAAATATTAAATTTAAACATGCATTTATCCCTCATTTTTTAAAATGCTAGCAACATAATTTTTATTTTTATTTTTTTTTTTTAATTTTTATTTTTAATTCCTTTAAATTCAGGATATTTTTATACTTTATATGACACTCTACATATCATTATTTCTCTTACTATAAAACATGGTTGAATTTTATGCTTGAAAATGTTAGCAAGATACTCATACACACACAAATTGTGCACAAAAGCTTTGCATTTCACTTAAAATTGAACAGGTGCCACTTACAGTGAAACATTAAGTACAGCAACAAAAAACATGAATAGTGTGTTTTAATAGAGTAGATATGGTCTACATATATATTGTTACATAAACTGCCCCCAAATTTAGAGGCTAAGGCAACAATTTTATTATATTTAATGCTGATTATGGCTAGACTCATTTTCATTAGAAGGACTGATGCTGAAACTGAAGCTCCAATACTTTTGGCCACCTGATGTAAAGAACTGACTAATTGGAAAAGACCCTGATGCTGAGAAAGACTGAAGGCAGGAAAGAAGGGGACAACAGAGATGAGATGGTTGGATGGCATCACAGATTCAATGGACATGAGTTTGAGCAAAGTTCTAGGAGTCGGTGATGAATAGGGAAGCATGGCCTGCTGCAGTCCATGGGGTCACCAAGTGTCAGACACCACTGAGCAACTGAATTGAACTGAAGGCTAAACTCAGCAGGGGTCAGTTGTGAGTTTTTTTTTTTTTTTTTTTTTTTTTTGCTCTCTGTGGCATTGACTAAAGACATTCACTGATAATCAGCTGGCAGATGGACTAGCCTGATAAGTTCAAAACTGCTCGCCTTACTTCTCTGAAACCTTATCAGAGAAGACAGGAAAGTTCAATTAGTTAGTATTCTCCTATCAGAGTGCTTACATGCGAAATTTTCAGCATAGTAAACGCAAGATTCCTGGGTCTCTTACATGGTTGCCCAGGGCTCCCAAAGAGAGTGTTTCAATAATTATTGCTCTGTTAAATCCTGAGCTTGGAAACTGGTACAGAATCACTTCTTTCCCAGAAGAGCTCAAGTCTGCTGCCCAAGGGAGGGAGGGATGTAAAGTCTTAGATGTTTGGTCCCACTCTGATGGCTCCCATAAAACTGAAAGTGAAGTAGCTCAGTCGTGTCCGACTCTTTGCGACCCCGTGAAGTGTAACCTACCAGGCTCCTCCCTCCATGGAATTCTCCAGGCAAGAGTACTGGAGTGGGTTGCCATTTCCTTCTAGGATCTTCCCGACGGAGGGATCGAACCCTGGTCTCCCTCATTGCAGGCAGACACTTTAACCTCTGAGCCACTGTAGCTTTCCACCAAGTTGCTTAAGCCTTTGTGGGGCCTGGATCATACTTTCGCTTCTTTCCCTGACCATTTCATCTTTCTCCTTTTCCTTTCACAGGTATGAATATCTTCCATCTCCCTATGAAGTATCTGTTTCCAGAGATCTTAACCTGCAGGAAGGACCAACTTACACATTGGAGCTCTTTTCTAGCAACAAAAAACTGGGAATGATAATATTAAGTAAAGTTATTTGTCAGTGCCATAAAAATCTAGAAGGTATCGATTACCGATTCTTGAATACTCCAGATATTTTACATAAAATTTTTTAAAATTTAATCAGTTGTGTTAGAAAAGTCATAAATAAACTGAGAGGAATTTTCAGTGTTGGATTAATTGATGCCAAGTTATAAAGATGGTAATTAATATCTAAAATATATGAAAATAAGTCCAAGTAAGGAAGGATGGGGGAAAGATGATATTTTTATCAAGAATAAATGATATTTTTCTGATATCATTTAAAAATATGTAAATGATATCATTTAAAAATAAATGATATTTTTATCAAGAATTTTGCTCAAGAAATATGGAAAGCATAATAACAATTCTAAAAAAATAATCTTCTGGTTTGTGAAAACTTTATTATTCTATAAAACCATTTCTGGATATGTATTCCCAGGAAAACTCATATAAAGTTGATAAGCAGATATATAGAAAGATTCTTCTCATATTATATTTGCAAAGACAGGGAGCTAGAGGCAATGTATGTGTCGTTACTAGGAAAATAGGCAAGAGGAATAAGGCTACCTCATACACTGGAATAACTTGTGGCTGTCAGAATTAATGAAGTAAACATACACATAGCAACTTGGATGTGTCTTACAATGTATGGTGATTGATATAAAAGTAAGGAACAGAATGAAGTCTTAAATACAATTTATAAATTAAAAATACATACATAAACATATTCTTTAAAATGAATATATATGCAAAGACTTAATTAAAACACAAAAAAGTGTAAACCCATCAGCAGTAAAATTGCCCAGGGATGAGAAATATGAGAAATATGAGAGGGTTTGCTTTGTTCATTGTGATTGCAATGAACAGAGTGCAAGTAATTAAATCTTATCAAAATACAAATCTAGTATACCCACCAGCCAACAAAATCACACAAACTATTTTTTTTTAACTGGAAAATATAGAAAAGGAAAATGATATTCTGGATCAATCCCATTTAAATGTTTAGAATTCTATTCACTGAAATTATTTTGGCAAAGGGATTAACTCATGTCACCAAAACCTGATTAAGGAGATGATATTTGCCATTCATCTTACTTTTGCTCTTGAATCTTTTTTTTTTTTTAACATTTGAGGCATTTTTAGAATGTATTTTTAATATGTTAGTTTTCAGGTAAATACTCAGGCATGAAATTGAATCATGTTTTCCTCCAGAATTTATTCTCTGTACCACTAACTGTGCTTCTGTCAACACTGGTACAACAATATTCGTTACAAAAAGGAACTGTGAGATTAGGAAACTTGAAAGATTTAAAACATAAACAAAAGTAATATTATTTTAAAAAATATAGTGTTGAAGAAATACAGTACTTTTTCTGGAAAAAAGTAGTTTAAATAAATGAGCAAATGTATAAAATATTTTAAAAGTTGTAATGGAAAATTGTGTGCATGCGTCCTAAGTCACTTCAGTGGTTGTGTGGCGCTTTGCGATCCTATGGACTGTAACCCACTAGGCTCTTTCTATGGAATTCTCCAGGCAAGAATACTGGTGTGGATTGCTACATCCTTCATGAGGAGATGTTTCTGATGTAGGAATCAAACTCTCATCTCATGTCTTCTAAACTGGCAGATGGGTTCCTTACCACTGGCGCCATCTGTGAAGCCCAGAAAACGGTGTACTTTCAATTAGTAGTTGTTTAATGCTAAGTTGTGTCTGACTCTCTGTGACCCCATGAACTGTAACTCGCCAAGCTCCTCATCCATGGGATTTATATAAATTCATTTAGAAGCTTTTTTATAATAATTCATGATATATGATGTAAAGAAAATGTGTGCATGTATACGTGTATTATCCCATTTACTTATACATTTGTGATTAGTTTGCAACATAATTTGCATTAAACTTATAGTCTTGTCCTTAAAATATTGATAATGAAGAGGATATTACAAACATTACAAAGACTACAAAACTCCATGCATCTATTATTAGTAAAATAACATTACTACTAATACAATAATACAATAATAATATATGTTAAGTATTAAATAAAATTATTAAATCATAATGTGGAAAACACAATCTAAGCTATGACACAAAAATTTTAAGCATAGCTCTAGTAATGAAGAATGGTGTTATGTATGTCTTCAGGGAGTTTTCCATGTGGGTTTATAGTAGAGTGGGAAAATTGCTAATTGTTTAACAAAAAATATTTGCGTGCTTTTCTCTGGCTCTTGTTGTATTTCCAGCCTACAACAAGGTTTGAATTAAATGTCATTTTTTAAATGACATTGATGGCATTTTTTAAAATGTCAAATAACTGAATTCCAAATTTACAGGTAGTTTTTCTGATTTTTTTTTAATGAAATCTGGTTAGACTATGTGCATTTGTGTTAAATTTTTTAAAAACTCAAATTGTATCTTTCAAGAAGAGAATGAAGGAGACATCAATTGGGACAGTGATAGAAATCTTGATTTCTATAACGCTATTTATTCAAAAAGAGAGAATTTTTCCAATAAATTTTTCTCACATTCTGAAAGAAGAATTTTCTATTTTTAGATATGCTGGTATATTTAACATCTTAAATGTCAAGATTATAAAGTTAAATTCAGAGATGCACACTGGTAATAAAAATACAGCTCTTCATCTATTGGCTTAAAATAAAAGGCTATATAAACTGCCTGAACTTATATATTAGTACAATAACAAATATATTTAGTATTGATGTGGATTTTCAAAGGGTTGTTTCAGACTTTTTTCATTTTGTTTTAAAAGAGGAGAGTTAGAGATTATGCAGTAAGTACGTGTTCACATATAATGAAGTGAGTTCATCGCATCAGGATTTTCAGGCCTAAATCCCATACTTAAGAAAGAGCGTTCCACTTTAATCCATTTGAAATGTTGAATCAAAATATATAATTAAATCTACACAGGGTGAGGGATGAATACTGTATATTTTGGATGTCACTTTTCAAATACATTAGAGCAATCTTTCACTTTCAGTCATGACTCAATTTGATGACATCTATGTCATCTTCTCTTACATTGTAGGAATACACATTTGGAGGCATGTTGATTAACAAGCTAGCATGAATAAACATAGCCAAAATAGACTTAATATATCAAGACATCTACCTGAAATATTGACATAAAATTATTATTTTATGGTCAAGCAAAATTTCACGGATGCATAAAAGAAATTTGTACAGCAGGAGAGAATCAATGGGAATTCTTAGCATTTAATGACTGGAAACAGACAATGTACAATGCATCTTATTAGATTAAGTTATGTTAAATATAGCAAACAATTTTATAACTTAAAAGTCAAAATCTAAAAATATCCTAATTGGGTATATGCTAAATTATTTTATTAGCAAAGTTCCCTACTTCCTTTCCAATTTATTTGTATACTAAAATTAACGAAATCATGCTTATACTCTAGCAATTATAACTGAAACTGGATTATAGGCTAAATTTTCTAATATAATGTACAGTGTTATTTCATATTCAGATTACCTTGCCCATTTCAGTCGCATCAGACTCTTTGCAACCCCATGGACTGTATAGCCTGCAAGCCTCCTCTGTCCTTGGAATTTTTCCATGCAAGAATCCTGGAGCAGGTTGCCATGCCCTCCTCCAGGGGATCTTTCCAACCCAGGGATCAAACCCTCTTTGTCTTCTGTGTCTCCTGCATTGGCAGGTGGATTCTTTACACTGAGCCACCATGAAGCCCCTCAGAGTATCTTAATCAACTAGAAATAGCACATCTGTCTTACATTGTTCTAGTGATTAGTAATGGGGAATGATGGTAAATATGCTGTATTTCTTTTTTATTTTTCATTCCATAGTTCCTCTTTATGCTTTAGTAACCTGCTAAATCCTCTGGTAGTCTAACCTGTCTGTATTGCCTCAAAGTGTTTGCATATGGGAGTTAGAAATTAGAAAACATAAGGAAAGTATTTATGCTTTTAAAATTTTTCTTCTAACTCCCTCCCTTCCTTGCTTCTGCAAGTTAGTTGTCTCCCTCTACTAAAGGCTATAGTTCTTGTCAGGAAATGTCTCTTGCAAATGCTACTGCTCTCTTTGTGTTCCAGTAAACGTTCCTTCTCTTTGCCTGTCCATGCAACTAGCTCAGAGAAGCATCAACATTATTCCTAACCATTGCTGCAAATTTTGATATAATCTTTCCATTAAATTCCCTTTATGTGATTATGACACCTGTTTATAGCCAAAACAAAACAAAACAAACAAACAAAATACCACCGCACTAATTTATAATGTAGCTCAAAAACAGCCACTGAACATGGGATTCTGAGCTCAGGTTATTCACATATTTAAGGTAAAGAAAGATTGCTTTCTTGCTGAAGGAAATTAAATACTGGAATTCTAAGAAAGACAAAATAATAAGGTATCAATGTACAGTTCTTCACACAGGGATGAAGGGCAGGTCTAGGGCAAGGCGTTGTGTCTCTCATAGCTGTAGAACATAAATGTCAAGGTTACCATAGTGACTTTAAGCTTATCTGATTACTAAATGGCTTCTGACAAATCTCACTGTTTATAGAACAAAAGAGTAATTTGAAGGGCTTGCATGTCCAATAGGAAGTACAACTGGAAAATCAGAAATCCTTTTTGGCAACTTTATAGCAAGTTCCTCATCTCATGCTTATGCTTATTCTCAGTCGCTTAGGCATGTTCAACTCTTTGCAACCCCTTGGACTGTTGCCTGCCAGGTTCTTCTGTCCATAGATTTTCCCGGCAAGAACACTGAGTAGGTTGTCATTTCCTCTTCCAGCTCTCATATTTATAAAAAAAGAAAAGTTGAATACTGAGCCCACAACATGACTGAATTCAGAGTTTCAGTATCAGGTAAAGGCATTCAAGGCAGAAATCCAGACACAAAATCCAGAATAATATTTGGAGACTTCTGCACACTTATGGGTGAATTTGAGAACTTCAAATCTCCAAATCCCTCTCCTTTGCCAACAGAGGCAACCACCTATCTCAGCTTAAAGGACTTGCCTTCTCTTGTATAAACTCTTTAGAATGACTCCACCAAATGTATGACTAAGAAATAATGTTTGTCTTCAGAACCCATAACAAATCACTTCTCATGTTCTCAATAAATATAACAAAAGCAACATTCTAACATAGCCCAGATGGAGAAACATAAGGTCTTATTCAGGAGTACATAGTGTGACAGTAAACATTTAACAAAGTGTCGCCAATTTATGTGGGTAAGGATGCATACAGTATGCAAATACATTCTGCAAATGTTATATCAAGGAAGATGAAATAGATTAGACTTGATTGCCATAAGTGTACTGATGGAGAACTTACCCAGATATAATATGTGATTGGGAGGAATATTAATATTCTGCTAACTTGGTTAATGAGTTAACACGCTCAGTCATGTCTTACTCTTTGCAACCACACAGACTGTAGCCTACCAGGCTCCTCTGTCCATGGGATTTTCCAGGCAAGAGTACTGGAGTGGGTTGCCATTTCCTTCTCCAGGGGATCTTCCCAACCCAGGGATCGAACCCAAGTCCCCAGCATTGCAGACATGCTTTACTGTCTGAGCCACCAGGGAAGCCCCTATATCAAGGAAGATGGAATAAATTAGACTTGATTGCCATAAGTGTACTGATGGAGAAGTTATCCAGATATAATATGTGATTGGGAAGAATATTAATATTCTGCTAACGTGGTTAATGAGACTCAGTGATGATCTAGAGACTAGAAAGTTGAAATGCTGGAACTTCCTTGGCATACCATATGGGAAGGAATTTGAAAGTGCAGGGAAATAGAAATGTTAGAATGAACATTATTATGTGCAACCCATTTAGCTAGTACAATTTGGTGACTAGGGGAGTTAAATTATATACTAACATGGCTTGTTGATCTGGACACTTAATCAAATGAGGGTATAGAGTCAATAAAATAAGGCTTGGAAAATGTTCCAGTATCAGGAACCTTCATTTTTGGCAATATTTCAGTTTGGTTCAGTCACTCAGTCATGTCCGACTCTTTGCGACCCCATGAATTGCAGCACGCCAGGCCTCCCTGTCCATCACCAGCTCCTGGAGTCTACCCAAACTCATGTGCATTGAGTCGATGACGCCATCCAGCCATCTCATCTTCTGTTGTCTTCTTCTCCTCCTGCTCCCAATCCTTCCTAGCATCAGGGTCTTTTCAATGAGTCAACTCTTCACATGAGGTGGCCAAAGTATTGGAGTTTCAGCTTCAACATCAGTCCTTCCAATGAACACTCAGGACTGATCTCCTTTAGGATGGACTGGTTGGATCTTGCAGTCCAAGGGACTCTCAAGACTCTTCTCCAACACCACAGTTCAAAAGCATCAATTCTTCGGCATTCAGCTTTCTTCACCGTCCAACTCTCACATCTATACATGACTACTGGAAAAACCATAGCCTTGACTAGACAGACATTTGTTGGGAAAGTAATGTCTCTGCTTTTCAATATGCTATCCAGGTTGGTCATAACTTTCTTTCCAAGGAGTAAGCGTCTCTTAATTTCATGGCTGCAATCACCATCTGCAGTGATTTTGGAGTCCAGAAAAATAAAGTCCAACACTGTTTCCACTCTTTCCCCATCTATTTCCCATGAAGTGATGGGACCAGATGCCATGATCTTAGTTTTCTGAATGTTGAGCTTTAAGCCAACTTTTTCACTCTCCTCTTTCACTTTCATCAAGAGGCTTTTTAGTTCCTCTTCACTTTCTGCCATAAGGGTGGTGTCATCTGCATATCTGAGGTTATTGATATTTCTTCCGGCAATCTTGATTCCAGCTTCTTCAAACCCAGCGTTTCTCATGATGTACTCTGCATATAAGTTAAATAAGCAGGGTGACAATATACAGCCTTGACGGACTTATTTTCCTATTTGGAACCAGTCTGTTGTTCCATGTCCAGTTCTAACTGTTGCTTCCTGACCTGCATACAGGTTTCTCAAGGAATTTAGAGTTCCTTCCCCACATATTGAAATGTGGATATGTTTCAGTCATCTTTGAATAAAAGGAATCTAACGTACTACATACACACACAAATGTCTGTGTGTCATGTATCTATATTTATGTTCATCTTGAGTAATTAATCTAACAAAGTGTATATTGCTCTATTCAGGAAAACCTTTTCTTCTATGTTATCTATTTTGTTATATATGTTATCAATGCTTCAATTCCTATTAATTTATCATTTCATGCATGATGACACTGAAGTGCACTGATAGAAGATGAAATTAAATGACCTGTATTAGTATATGTGTAACTGATATTTAGCACCTATTTTGACTTAAACACTAGGATAAATAATGGGAAAAGAGAAGTAAGCATGCTCTCAATTTATTGACAATCTAAAAAATATTCAACTCCCATTCAGATAACAGCTGAGTTGATGAACCTGGTAATAAGGTTTATAGAATAAAGACAATGGAGATTTGAAAAAGGACTTCTAGAGAAATTAAGATATAAGTGGTAGCTAATTTACAGTAAAATAACAAAGTGAACACATTCCACTTATCACTTCATCATTAGTAACTCTTCTTATGTCATACTTGAACATCTTTTCAAATTTTCCCTTAATTTGAATTAAGGGAATTACTTTTATTTTTATATATAGATAGACAAATGGGGCTTCCCGGATGGCGCTAGTGGTAAAGGACCTGCCTGCCAATCAGGAGACATAAGGGAGATAGGTTCCATCCTTGCATCAGAAAGATTCCCTGGAGGAGGCCACCAGAACCCACTCCAGTATTCTCTCCTTAAGAATCCCGTGGAGAGGGAGGTGGGAGGGGGGATCGGGATTGGGAATACATGTAAATCCATGGCTGATTCATATCAATGTATGACAAAACCCACTGGAAAAAAAAATAATAATAATAAAAATTAAAAAAAAAAAAAAAAAAAAGAATCCCATGGACAGGAGCCTGGCGGGCTACAGTCCATAGAGGTGAAAAGAGTGGGACATGACTGAAGTGACTAAGCACTCATGCATGCATGCACAGATAGATAGAAAGATAGATAGATAGAGACATAGATAGATGTAGATATAGATATACAGATATTTGATTATATAATCCTTTGTAAAAATTTATTATTTCTTATCTAAAGAGCTTGTATCTTATTGCCTGATAACATAGATTTTGTATTTGATCATTATTATATGTTCTGCTCAATCATGTAGCATAACTAGATGATACCATTCTATTTCACTTTTTTCAAATTTTATGTCATATTTCATTTAAAACTGATTAAATCTGAACCTCTAAGTTTCAAAAATATTATTTTCATTTTAATGAGGAAAGGGATATCTAAACATCCTCACCCGAAACAGTTTTCTAATCCATTAGGTTTTATAAATAACTCCTCAGATCCCTTGTGATTAAGGAAAATATTTAAACTTTAACTCCAAGTGAATTAGTGTTTTGGTGTATTCTGATGGTTGCTTTTGAATATATAGTCAACTATGTAAAACTCTATGTGAATGGAAAGCAAACATATTCTAGCACTATATTTTAGTCTTTATCCTTTTAAGGACAGTTCTTATTATAATTGAAAATATTCTTCAGAAGTGAAACATTCCTATGAGTTCAATAGCTCATGTAAACTTATAATGAATTATCTTCATTGTCTAAAAAAATATTTGTTATTATGTTCTTGAAGGAAGCAAACACTTTAATTTGCTATATTTTCATTGCTTGTATAATCCCTTCTCATCAGTTAATAGACTTAAAATCAATTAAAACTTAACTGAAGGAAATATTTTGTTGAATTTAGCAACAGGAGTTGCTGAAGTAGCTTCTTAAGATGCTACATAGATTTGGGTTCTTTTAATTTTTTTTTGTTTGTTTAACTGGAAGAAATTTTGAGGTTATTCAGTCATTTCCTTCTTTTTCTATTTCTGTAAGTGTGAAACAAAATGACTCCATTGCTCATTTTATAACACACAAGCAGTTAATATAATATTTATGATTGTAATCCAAGTATTCTGATTTATTCAACCCTTTGTCTCATTATAGTTTTTAAGAAAAGTTTTTTCTTCACATTTTACCTAGAATATTACATTCTTCCAGCCTTGTCACTATCAAATTACTACACTGTAGTTTAAGAGTTATAAAAGAGAACTAAATTAAAATTAAACTCTGATCTTTTTCTAATTTCTTCCTCTTTGAGTAGAGGAACAAAACTGAACATTGACCCATTTCCATCAAGCCCATAATTCCCCTAATACCTCACTGTCAATCATCAGTCACATTGTCAGAAATGTGCCAAAGACTCCCGAGCCACTCATGTAACACTGCACCACAGGACATACTGTTTAAGTCACATCTTAAATCTGGTATCTCAGAATTCTAACCTGAAATCCATTTTGTACTTAGCTGTCTGTGAGTGACAGGGCTAATTGGCTCACTCTCTTGTATAAGGTTACTTTGCAGTAGTCAGATGATGGGTTTCTGAAATGTCAAGCTGACAAAGTTAGTTCTGTATTTTTTACCTTCCCAGAGGTCTTAAAGGTATTCTTAAAAATTCATATAAAGGGGCACAAGTCTCATTGTATGACCATCAGTATGGTGGATGCCTCACAGTTTTAATCTACTTGAGATATCCTGAATTAGGATATATCAAAATGATCTAAAATTTTGATAAGATATATAGAATGCTAAAATAATCACATGAACACTCAAAATACCAGTAAAAATGTTATTTGAAACATGTCACAAACTTACAAACCAGACTCTATCATATGCTGGTGTCATGTTTACTGAATTCAGTCTGTGTGAAGAGACACATTATTAAATCATGTTCCTCTCACAGTTTTCAAATTTGTATAGCTGTTTCACTAAAAATTTAGATTCATAAACATTCTTAGAGAACAATAAGAAGCAAGCATAATGATAAAAAGAAAAAAAGTTTAAGTTCATTCAAGTTGTTATAGGTAAATGCTATAGGCTGGATGATTTATAGACAAAAATATATTTTTCACAGTTTGGAAAGAGGTTTATGTCAAGATCAAGGCATTGCCACTTTTGATATCTGGTAAGAGTCTCCCTGGTTCATAGAGGGTTGGCTATTCAGTGCGTCCACACATGTGTTCTCACTAAGTCACGGGAGCTCTCTATGGTTATATTTATAACAACATTAATCTCATTCATAAAGGCTCCACCTTCATGACCTACAAAACAACCAAAGTTCTCACCTCTAATACCATCACATTAAGGATTAGGTCTCAATGTGTAAATTCTGAGGATACAAAAACATTTGGTCTATAGTACCAAACAAAAACAAGAAAACAAATACTTTAAATGCACAAATCTCAATATAACATCTTCTTAACAAGAGTCACCATGCTGTGCATCATGTTGTAAGAACCTGTTTGTCTTGCATAACTAAAACTTTGTACTACTGACTATCACCACACTATTTCTCCTCCCGGGGCCATGATAGACCATTCTATTTTCTTAAACAGAAATAGTCAAATATTTGACATTCCAGGAAGAAGTGAGATAATTCAGTATCTATCTTTCTATGTCTAACATATTTCACTTGGCATAATGTTCTTCAGATCCATTCACGTTGTTGTAAATGAAAGAATTACCTCCTTCTGTAAGGCTGAATAATATTCTATTGTATGTATACTGATTTTTTCTTTATTCACTCATTCACTGAAAAATATTTAGATTGTTTCCATATCTTGACTATTTTGAATTATTGTACAGGAAATTATTCTATGTATGGAATGTGTAGAATTATTTAATATTTTGTAACAGCAATATACTGCAAACCATCAGGCAAATATTTATCCTTATGGATATTATATGCAGAGTACATTATGAGAAATGACAGGCTGGATGAAGTCCAAGCTAGAATAAAAACTGCAGGGAAAAATATCAAAAACCTCAGATATGCAGATGATACCACTCTTATGGCAGAAAGCAAAGAGGAAACAAAGAGCCTCTTGATGAAAGTGAAAGAGAAGAGTGAAAAAGTTGGCTTAAAACTCAACATTCAGAAAACTAAGATCATGATATCTGGTCCCATCAGTTCATGGCAAATAGATGGAGAAATGGTGCAAACAGTCACAGACTTTACTTTTTTTGGGCTCCAAAATCACTGCAGATGGTGACTGCAGCCTTGAAATTAAAAGACACTTGCCCCTTGGAAGAAAAGCTATGACCAACCTAGACAGCATATTAAAAAGCAGAGACATTACTTTGCCAACAAAGGTCCATCTAGTCAAAGCTATGGTTTTCCCAGTAGTCATGTATGGATGTGAGAGCTGGACTATAAAGAAAGCTGAGCAACAAAGAATTGATGCTTTTGAACTGTGGTGTTGGACAAGCCTCTTGAGAGTCCCTTGGACAGCAAGCAGATACAACCAGTCCATCCTAAAGGGCATCAGTCCTGAATATTCAATGGAAGGAGGGATGCTGAAGCTGAAACTCCAATACTTTGGCCACCTGATGTGAGCAACTGACTCACTGGAAAAGACCCTGATGCTGGGAAAGATTGAAGGCAGGAGAAGGGGATGATAGACGATGAGACAGTTGAATGGCATCACTGACTGAATGGACTTGAGTTTGAGCAAGCTCTGGGAGTTGGTGATGGATATGGAAGCCTGGCCTGCTGCAGTCCATGGGATTGCAGAGTAGGACACGACTGAGTGACTAAACAGAACTCACTGATGGACATTAGTCTCCATCACCTATGTGATTAGACAACAGACATAATTTACATGGAATGACTTTTCAGCTGTAAATGTCCCTATATTTTTAGTTTTATTATCTTATTTTGTCTGTTTATTCTTGCTTATAGCTTTATTAGTTTTGATGTGTGGAGGTAATATTAAAATCTCCACATTTTTTTTTTTTTCTTCAAGTTTATCTCAACCAATTTAGGTCTTTTGCATTTACAACTAGATGGACAATACCCTTCCCTCCCATTTAGACAAAATCCCTACTAGGATCTTTATTGTAATTGCATGAATCTATAGTTTAATCCTAGATAGTGTATTAAAAAGCAGAGACATTACTTTGCTGACAAATGACCGTATAGTCAAAGTTATGGCTTTTTTCAGTAGTCATGTAGGGATATGAGAGTTGGACTATAAAGAAAGCTGAGCAGCAAAGAACTGATGCTTTCAAATTGTGGTGCTGGAGAAGACTCTTGAGAGTCCTTTGGACTGCAAGGAGATCAAAATAGTCAATCCTAAAGGAAATCAGCCATGAATATTCATTTGAAGGACTGATGCTAAAGCTGAAGCTCCAATACTTTGGCTATCTGATGTGAAAAATCAGCTCATTAGAAAAGACCCTGATGCTGGGAAAGACTGAAAGCAAAAGGAGAAGCGGGCAGCATAGGATGAGATGGTTTGATTGCATCACCAACTCAATGGACATGAATTTGAGCAAACTCCAGCAGACAGTGGAGGGCAGAGGAGCCTGGCTTGCTGTAGTCCAGGGTGTAACGAAGAGTCGTACATGATTTAGTGAATGAAAAACACAAACAGGCATTTTAATTTAGGAAGAACTGACAAAGTAGGACTATGGAGTTTCTCTACCTATCCATGTTTTATACACTTTACTAAAGTTCTGAATTTCTCTCGGCAGTGTTTTCAAATTTTCACCATAGAGGTCTTATACATCTTTGTGTTAATTTCATTTCTAGGTAGTTGATTTTTCTGTCATTGTTCCATTGCAAGTGAGTGGTACTTTTTTCTGTCAGTTTCAAACATTTGGAAATACAATTGATTTTCACATATTGATCTGCTAATCATCATGTTAAATTCACTTATTCTATTAAAATAAGAATGGGTTTTCTTTTTCTTATAATTTTGTTTATATAGAAACATAGTTGATTAACAATGTTGTGTTATTTTCAGATGTAGAGCAAAGTGATTCAGTTACACATAAAAATATATTTCGTTTTTTTCAAACTCTTTTCCTATTTAGGTTTTACAGAGTATTGAACTGCATTCTCTGTGCTATACAGTAGGTCACCACTGAATTTTAAATATAGCAATGTGTACAAGTCAATCCCAAACTATCTATCCCTTCCCTTGACCAATGCTTCCACCCTGTTAACTCTAAGTTTGTTCTCTAAGTATGTGAGTCTGTTTCTGATTGTACATAAGTTCATTAGTATATTTTTTCTATTTTTTAGATTCCACAAATAAGTGATATAATATGCTATTTGTCTGTCTTTCTTTGACTTACTTTACTTAGTATGACAATCTCCAGGTCTCCGTGTTGCTGCAAGTGGCATTATTTCATTTTTAATAGCTGAGTAGTATTCCATCATATAGATGTACCACATCTTCATGCATTCATCTTTTGATGGATATTTAGGTTGCTTCCATGTCTTGGTTATTGCAAACAGTACTGCAATGAACTTTGGGTGTATATATCCTCTCAAACTGTGTGTTTCTCTGGATATATGCCCAGGAGTGGGATTAGCTCTAATTGTAGATTTTAAGGAAATTCCATATTGTTCTCCATAGTGGCTTCAATTTACATTGCCACCAACAGTGTAGGAGTGTTCCTTTTTCTCCACACCCTCGCTCACATTTATTGTTTGTAGATTTTTTATGATGGCCATTCTGACTAGTGTGAGGTGATACTATAGTTTTGAATTGCATTTCTCTAATAAGAAGCAATGTTGATTATCTTTTCATGTGCTCCTTGATAATCTGTTTGTCTTCTTTGGAGAAATATCTATTTAGATCTTCTGTCCACTTTTTGATTGGGTTGTTTACTTTTTGATAATGAGTCCCATGAGCTGTTGAAGACTAATTCCTTGTCAATCACATCATTTACAAATCTTCCGCTGTTCTGTGGGTTTCTTTTGATCTGGCTTATGATTTCCTTTGCTGTGGAAGAGCTTTGTGTTTAATTAGATCCCATTTGTTTATTTTTGCTTTCATTTCCATTATGCTTTGCTGTACTTTATATATATTAGAGTGTTCTGTTTATGTTTTCTTTTCCTTTATGTTTTCTTCTTAGAGTTTTATAGTATCCAGTCCTACATTTAGTTTTTTGAGTTTATTTTTGTATATGGTGTTAAAGAATATTCCTTGGTGTGTGTGTGTGTGTGTGTAGCTGTCCAGTTTACCCATCACCATATTGAAGAGACTGTCTTTCCTCCTTTGTGTATTCTTGCCTCCTTTGTCATGGATTAATTGATCATCACTACATCAGTTATTTTTGGCTTTCTATCCTGTTCCACTGATATATATTTCTGTTTTTGCACCATTACCATACTCTTTTGATGACTCTATCTTTGTTGTAAAGTCTGAAGTCAGGAAATATGATTCCTCTGGCCTGGTTTTTCTTTCTCAAGATTGCTTTGGCTATTTGGGTTCTTTTTTGTCTCCATATACATTTTTAAGATTTAAGGTAGAGGAAATTATTCTATATATGGAATGAATTAGGTTAATACTTTGTAACAACAATATAATGTAAAACCTCAGGCAAAATATACATCCTTATGGTAATTAGTGTCTTTATCCCTAAAACTTGGTAATAGACATAAATTATATTAAATGACTTTTCATTTGAAAATGTCCCTATGTTTTTAAACATATCATTTAATGAATACTATCTGATAAATGGTGGCTTTGACAGTAAAGAATCTGCCTCTAAAGCAGAAGACCAGGGTTCAATCCCTGGGTCAGGAAGATCCCCTGGAAAATGGAATGCCTACCCACTCCAGTATTCTTGCATGGAGAATTCTATGGACAGAGAAGCCTGGTGGGCTACTGTCCATGGGATTGCAAAGAGTCAAATGTGACTCAGCCACTAACGCACACTAACATTTGAAAAACAACCAATTAGCACAGCAGTAGGATTCAAGTCTGTCCTCTAAAATTTAACTTGAATTAATTACCTTACTTAAAAAGTCATTTCCAATTATGCATTATTTTCTTTTCCATACCATGTTAAAATTATACAAATAACATATATGTATGATGCAAAGAATTTTTGAATATGATGATATGATATGATGGGGAAAATTACACACACATTTTATGTGACTTGTTACCTAAATCTTTAGGAAATTAAATTGATACATCCTTGGAAATATGGATTTTGTTTCTTGTTTTAGCCCAGACACTTCAAGAAAAGCTATTGATTCATATGTTTTAGTTCTTAATAATTTGCTTTTGTTTTGCTTTATTTTTATCATTTTTTCCATTGTTTATTTTTGTTTATTTTCCCTCTATTTTATATTTTTACAGATGATTTCAATATGAAAGTCAAGTTGATTCAACAAGTACATTTTTGGGTTTTATATTTCATGTTACTAAAGTATTATGATGTTATAAAGATAAACAATCTTATAGTTTTTTTAATTCCCTCCTGTATAATTGGTTCAAGGGTCAAATCTTTACATATCGTGTTACTTTAGCTTGAAATAACTGTATATTTTTCTAAATATCTCTGAAAAAGTAGAATAAAAATATATGAATAAAAGTAGAATAAATTTACACTTACAGCATTTGCTTTTTGTTTTTGTGTTTTTTTGTGATATGTTTGGTATCAAAAAAATCACATGCTAGCCTGTGGTCAAGCCAAGGACATAAAATAAGTCACTGGACTTTAGCTTCATGATTTTTATGCTGTACAGTAGTTTTCATTTGAGTTTGCTTTTAAACACTGAGTGAAAAAGCACTTTTCTAATACTGAGCAATTTTTCTATCCCAAAACACATTACAAGAAATTATATTTTTGCTTCCAGCTTCTTAGGGAAGGAAAGAGACTGGTGAGGGAAAAAAGACAGAAACATTTTACACAAGTTATAGAACACAATATTTGACAATTAAGCCTTAAATCTCGAGTGCAAATAATTAGATTCTCAAACTTCCTCAACAGTTACAAAGGCAGGGTAGTAAAAGTTCTGGTGGTTCTAAGTTTGTATGAAGGATGCCACTGACAATCTCATACAGGTAATGTGTCTCAAATCACTATAGTCTTGCAACATGTTAGTGGCGTATAGTAAGAAAAATATAACATTTCTTGACTCAATCTTACCTGTATCACGTTTCTGGTAACAAATAGTCATAAATGACTGTTTCCGGAAGCAAGTATACTATCAAGGGTGAAACAAATCACCAGCCCAGGTTGGATGCATGAGATAAGTGCTCAGGGCTGGTGCACTGGGAAGACCCAGAGGGATGGGACAGGGAGGGAAGAGGGAGGGGGGATAGGAATGGGGAACACATGTAAATCCATGGCTGATTCATGTCAATGTATGGCAAAAACCACTACAATATTGTAAAGTAATTAGCCTCCAACTAATAAAAATAAATGAAAAAAAATAAATAAAAATTTTGATTAAAGAAAAAAAAAACAACAAAAAAGAAGTGAATGCGGAAATGACTGTTTCAGAAGCATCAGGATTATTTATTTCACAACTGCAGTTATCAAGTCTAGGCTATCTAATATATGATTATTGAGTAGGGCCAGATACTATTGAACAGGCCTCTATATAAATAAATGAATTTACTTTTTTAAGAAAATGGTTATCTAAGGAAGGTGAGCTTACTGATTACTCTCCCATTAGCAGTTTGATTTGACTGTTTCTTTGGTTTCCTCTTTTTAGTGTATGCTCTTCACGCGCATTGATTGGTTTCTCAGTTTGTTGTATTCAGTCTCCAACTTCCTATATTTACTAAATTACACTCAGTTTCAGAATAAGCATTATCATTTTTTTTTGAGAACTCAATTACTGTATAAATGATAGTATCTTGTCTCATTATAAACTGTTATTAATATAACCAGTAATCAGAGCACATTGGGGGAGTTATTTCTGGCTAAAATCTTCATCAGTGCAATCAAATAGAAATATAACAGATTCAAATATGTAATTTTAAATTTGCTAGTAGCCATGTTAAAAAGCTAAAGAGAAATAAGGGAAATTTATTTTGGTCATATATTCTATTTAACCTCATTATTCAAATACTATCTTTTCAAAATTTAATCAATATAAAATAGTTCATGAGAGTTTGCATTCCTTATTTTTTGTCCTGTCTTCAAAATCCAATGTGTGATTTACAGTTAAGTACATTCCAATTTCGAATAGTCACATTTTAAATGCCTGAAAAGCATGTGACTAGTGATTGACATATCAGTCACTGCAGGTCCTGAATAATGATAAAATTCTAAGTGATTAAAACACATTCATTTCAATGTTCAAGATGATGTGCACCCAAATGTTACTCTTTGAAGTTGACATTCCTCAGCATGGCATGAAATTAAACAGAAAATTCTGTCGGCAAAGTCTAGATAACTATTGTAGATTATTAGTGCCGAGTTTTATAATGATGACAGGCACAGAGAGAAACAGGTCATCATCTAGTTCCCTTTCATAACAGTCCTCCTGAACCTCTCCTTTTTTTTTCTTAGAGTATCATAGCCATGGCAGTTGATACAAATATGTTCCCCTCTTTTATTCCACAGGGCACTTTTAACGTCACTCTTCTCTTATTCTCTTTCTTCTGTTCTGGCTACAAGCTGCGTTCAAAGGAAGTCCACACTTTTAAAGTGATGCTGCCTTCCGTGAGCATCCCTCTGGAAATTAAATCCTTTTCTTTTCTACTTTTGTCATAAGAAATTCAAGTGAATAAAAATCTCTGTAAACAAGGAATTTAAAAAATTCGGTCAACTAACTTTTGATGAGATGTTTTCTCTCTCTTGATGAGATATTTGACTTATTTCCCAGAATAGTTTGAGAATGTAGTAACATTAATTGTTTCAAATGAAATACTTCTATTTTAATTAAGTAAACTACTCCAGGCCATTTTCTTAAACAAGAATACTAATTTGAAAACTATGCCCAACTATGTTTTACAGTGAATTAATATTGCAGCCTACATTACTGCAAATTTTAAAAGTTTAAATAAAGACTTTTACATGTAATTTACCATTTTAATTACAGTACTAGAATTTCTTGTCAAATAAAAATAAAATGTATTCCATGGTGCCCTGGAAGGTAGATCTTTAACAATGCTTAAAATGCACAGAGATTAGCATCAGGGGGATATTCCCTCCAAAATGCGGAAGTATTTTCATATTATAGACTTTAATTTATAAGCTAAATATTACTTTCAGAGCAATATCAACAAGGTCATTTTTTCACCTAAATATCTCAACAGATGAATGGTATATATGTGTGTGTGTGTGTGTTGTTTAATCTTTAATCACTAAGTTGTGTTCATAGTATTTTGCAACCCCATGGACTGTAGCCCTGCAAGACCTTCTGGCCATGGGATTTCCCAGGCAACAATACTGGCATTGGTTCCTATTTCCTTCTCCAGGGTATCTTCCTGTCTGAGGGGTTAAACATGCATCTCCTGCATTGACAGGTAGGTTCTTTACCACTGAGCCACCAGGAAATCCTTCATATTGATACATACATATATGTAAAATAATAGATATAATATTTCATTACATTTATGATAAAATATCATTAACCTTTAAATAAGGAAATCTGACCATTTGTGATACATGGATGAACTTGGAGGATCTTAGCTTAGTTAAAATAAGCAAGATATATAAAGACAAATACTATATAATCTCACTTATATATGTTATCTATACATATCTATACATATAATCTGCATTGTTTTTCTTTTACAGGCAAAATTCATTACTGGATCTTTATAGAAAAAGAGAAGCCAAGTATTAATTGTTCTGCCTAATAATTCTAGAGAGCTATAACTTCCAACCTAGTTAAGAATATTAAATTTAAGTAGTAGTCTTTAAGACTACTATAGTAATATATATGATATATTATTTGGTCACCTTAATGAACATCTTTTAAACAGTGAAATAAAGGTCACTTTAATTTTTTTTTCAAGACAATATTAAAGCAAAATCCATATTCAATTAGGTGCAAGTTGGAAGATAAAATTTGTTCCTATCAAACAAACAAAATGAAAAAGTTTGTGCTGAAACACTATTTGAAAAATACTAAAAATAGAAAATTGCCAAAATTCAACTTAACCAAAGATATAATGAACCCATGTTACTAAATATGGGAACAGCAATCCTTGCAAGATACTGAATGATTGATTCCCTAATTTCTAATACATGCAAAAATGTGAGTTAACATACTTTGTAGTGAAAATACTAAAAAAACTTTCATTTTTTGAATATTTGCAACATTCTCAATTTCTGAATATTTATTTCAAATAAATGTTCATTTATTTAAAACTCCCAGAGTTTACTCAAACTCACGTCCATTGAGTCGGTGATGCCATCCAACCATCTCATCTTCTGTTGTCCCCTTTTCCTCCTGCCTTCAATCTTTCCCAGCATCAGGGGCTTTTCAAATGAGTCAGTTCTTCACATCAGGTGGCCAAAGTATTGGAGTTTCAGCTTCAGCATCAGTCCTTCCAAAGAATATTCAGGACTGATTTCATTTAGGAAGGACTGGTTGGATCTCCTTGCTGTCCAAGGGACTCTCAAGAGTCTTCTCCAACACCACAGTTCAAAAGCATCAATTCTTTGTTGCTCAGCGTTCTTTATAGTCCAACTCTCACATCCATACATGACTACTGGAAAAACCACAGCTTTGACTAGATGGGCCTTTGTTGGCAAAGTAATGTCTCTGATTTTTAATATGCTGTCTAGTTTGGGCATAACTTTTCTTCCAAGGAGGAAGTGTCTTTTAATTTCAAGGCTTCAATCACCAACTGCAGTGATTTTGGAGCCCAAAAAATTAAAGTCCGTCACTGTTTCCCCATCTCTTTGCCATGAACTGATGGGACGAGATGCCATGATCTTAGTTTTCTGAATGCTGAGTTTTATGCCAATTTTTTCACTCTCTTTCACTTTCATCAAATAAATGCATAAAAGAGTACTAATAAGTGTATCAACATTTATGAGCTTTGCAGAGAGTAAAACTATATAAATACCTTCTCAAAATTATGATCATAGGTGAGAATTTTAATTTCACTATTATATATCTAGCTATTATAAAAATCAATTATTTCTGAAAAAATACAGACAATATAGGGAAAATCAATGAACAGCTATATTTTTAAAGGAAAACAGCTGTATAAACCTTTATACAACTCTTTATGATTTATATAGACATATTGCTCAAAGGCTACACTTAATATTAAAATTAGCATATATTGTGGAATATTAGTAAGAGATTAGAAAATATTCAAAACACTTCATATTTAATGGCCTATGAGATATATTATTCTAAAATGATTGTACATTTTTAGGATACTGATGAAAGATTTTGTTTGTAATAAATTCCATTACTGAGCTAACTTTCTATGAGGCAGGAGGAATTCTGTACTGTCATTTTAGAAAAATAAATGACATGATACCTGTTTTGAACTTTTCACCATTAACTACTGATTTCATTTTTATACTTAAAACCAAATGTCTGCCTGTTAAGAATTTCAATAATTTGTAGCATAACAAAGAATAGCCAAATACATTCTTTTACAAAGCAGAAGTAGATAGACTTATCATAATAAAAATATTTATTAAAACAAAAAATACCAATAGTAGTTATTGGTATTATCATTATACTTCAGCTATAGCTATTCTATGAAGAGTGCCCTCATCATCATACTTTAACATTTAACATTATTTAGAGGGAAAAATTAAAAGAAGTTTCCTAAAATCAACAAAGAAATTCTACTGTTACTTAGCACTGTAAGATATTCAATGGTGTGGTGGACAGACTTCAAAGGCCCTCATATTACCAGTCTTTTGCTTTCAGGCTTTCATGTAATCCCTTTCCCTCCACTGTGAGAAATATCTGTGACTTACTTCTAACCAAAAGACTATGGCAAAGGTAGGCCCCCTGTGTGATTGCATCATACATGACTCTGTTTTGCTCTCTGACTCGTCCTAGTTTCCCCTTTGCATGGGTGGGTTTAAAGAGCACACTGCCAGGATTACTACACCCATAAAAATATGAATTCTGCCATTGCCTTTCTCTAAGAGAATGGAGATATAGATTCTTTCCTGGTTGAATCACCATATTATAACCCAACCCTGGAAAGCACCTTGATTTCAGCCTTGTGAGAGTCAGCACTGACCCATCTAATCCACCCTTGGATTCATGACTGTAGTAACTGTGAAATAATGAATGTGAATTGTTTTAAGTTACTAAGATTTTCAGTAAGTAAAACTAACATAGTTGGGCCAAAATAAAAACAACAAATAAGTTTCTAGAAAAAGCTGACATCATTGCTTGCCTGGTAAGGAAGAGTTGTATCATTCAGGTATGCGATAGGAAGGATTCCCTGAGGAGATATCCAACGCTGCAGATCTAATGTAAAAAGAGAGAAAGTACAGCAAGTAATTCAGAAGTCTAAAGTTAGCTACAAGATAGCTCATGGAATGGACAGTGATACTGTTGTTAGGACCAAACTTTCCAAGCTTTTAAATTAGATTTTGCATAACTAATGATTAAAAGCCTTGATCCAAAATTTGAGGCAAGGTGCATCAATACCAGAAGGACAAAGATCTTTCACTAGCTCATTTATGCTTATGATGGAAAAGAAGCAATATTTCTAGTTAATAATGGTGATGTGAGACAGTCTTTCAATCTAGACCAGTGTTTTTCAAACTATGATCCCTGGAAAAGCAGCATCAGTATCACTGGGGAACTTGTTAGAGAAGTAATTACCAAGTCTCTCCTCAGATCTACTGAATCAGAAGATATGGTGTTAATGAGTCCTGGAAACTTGTGTTTGTTAGAGTCTCCAGATGATTTTGATGATGCTAGAGTTTGAAAACCAAAGCTAATATATTTCTGTTACATTGAATAAATACGGGCTCAAAAAAAGCTGGAGAAAAGATTGAGTCTTGGTTTTTCCTTCTCTAATCTAGAGCTCTATAGATAACTAAGCAATATTTGTGAATAGAAATACCAATGAAACCAGAGAAGGTTGAGGAAAAGGAAGCTAGAAACAAAAGGTTGAGATGAAGGTGACCTAAGAGCAGCCATGGAGAACAAACACATGCATGCTTTGTTCCATAGATAGAAATATAAACAGATGTATGCATGATCAGAAGAATTAAATGTTGACAGTGACCCTATGGCAAGTAAGCAACCATAAGTTAGTTAAATGATATCCAGTAATTTTTACTGTTCCCAGTTCTATATTGCCCAATCTCTTACTGTACCAGATAAAAGAATAAAAAGAACAAAATGTTTATACCCTAATAAAGGCAGGAAAATACACAAAAAACATCATATTTTGTAAAATGAAGAATTGATAAAGCTATTTTAAAATGAAAAACTCAAAGAGAATGATCTAGAAAGCTGATCACGTAGTACCTCAAAAAAGGACAAAAAATAACACTGAAATAAATTAAGTTGAAAGAGTTATTGAAAATAATACATTATAGAAAACATGACACTACAAATAAATACAGAAAGCTAACATAACTCAGTAAGAAATCACATATTTATATCAGTTCAGTTCAGTCCTTCAGTCATGTCCGACTCTTTGCGACCCAATGAAACGCAGCACACCAGACCTCCCTGTCCATCACAAACTCCCGGAGTTTACCCAAATTCATGCCCATCGAGTCAGTGATGCCATCCAGCCATCTCACCCTCTGCTGTCCCCTTCTCCTCCTGCCCTCAATTCCTCCCAGCATCAGGGACTTTTCCAATGAGTCAACTCTTCGCATCAGGTGGCCAAAGTATTGGAGTTTCAGCTTCAGCATCAGTCCTTCCAATGAACACCCAGGACTGATCCCCGTTAGGATGGACTGGTTGGATCTCCTTGCAGTCCAAGGGACTCTCAAGAGTCTTCTCCAACACCACAGTTCAAAAGCTTCAATTTATCGGGACTCAGCTTTCTTCACAGTCCAACTCCCACACCCATACGTGGCCACTGGAAAAACCATAGCCTTGATCAGACAGACCTTTGTTGGCAAAGTAATGTCTTTGCTTTTTAATATGCTCTCTAGGTTGGTCATAACTTTCCTTCCAAGGAGTAAGCATCTTTTAATTCCATGGCTGCAGTCACCATCTGCAGTGATTTTGGAGCCCCCCAAAAAGAAAGTCTGACACTGTTTCCACTGTTTCCCCATCTATTTCCCATGAAGTGATGGGACCAGATGCCATGATCTTAGTTTTCTAAATGTTAAGCTTTAAGCCAACTTTTTCACTCTCCTCTTTCACTTTCATCAAGAAGCTTTTTAGTTCCTCTTCACTTTCTGCCATAAAGGTGGTGTCATCTGCATATCTGAGGTTATTGATATTTCTCCTGGCAATCTTGATTCCAGCTTGTGCATCTTCCAGCCCAGCGTTTCTCATGATGTACTCTGCATATAAGTTAAATAAGCAGGGTGACAATATACAGCCTTGACAGACTCCTTTTCCTATTTGGAACCAGTCTGCTGTTCCATGTTCAGTTCTAACTGTTGCTTCCTGACCTGCATACAGGTTTCTCAAGAGTCAGGTCAGGTGATCTGGTATTCCCATCTCTTATAGCTTGTAACTATATTGGAAAAAACTCTTAAATGATTAGAACTTGTTAGATAGACTTGAGGGAACATTTCATGCAAAGATGGGCACAATAAATGACAGAAATGGTATTGGTATGGACCTAACAGAAGCAGAAGATATTAAGAAGAGGTAGCAAGGATACACGGAAGAACTATACAAAATAGATCTCCACGATGCAGATAACCATGATGGTGTGATCACTCACCTAGAGCCAGACATCCTGGAATGCAAATCAAGGCAGCCCTATGAACCATCACTACAAACAAAACTAGTGAAGTGATGGAATTCTAGTTGAGCTATTTCAAATCCTAAAAGATGATGCTGTGAATGTGCTGCACTCAATATGCCAGCAAATTTGGAAAACTCAGCAGCGGCCACAGGACTGGACAAGGTCAGTTTTCATTCTAAGCCCAAAGAAAGCAAATGCCAAAGAATGCTCAAACTACCACACAATTGCACTCATATCACACGCTAGTAGAGTAATGCTCAAAATTCTCCAAGCCAGGCTTCAACCGTACGTGAACTGGAAATTCTATATGCTCAAACTGGATTTAGAAAAGGCAGAGCAACCAGAGATCAAATTGCCAACATCCATTGGATCATTGAAAAAGTGAGAGTTCCAGAAAAATACCAACTCCTGCTTTATTGACTATACCAAAGCTTTTGACTGTGTGGACCACAACAAACTCTGGAAAATTCTTAAAGAGATGGAAATACCAGACCACCTGACCTGTCTCTTCAGAAATCTGTATGCAGGTCAGGAAGCAACAGTTAGAAGTGGACATGGAACAACAGACTAGTTCCAAATAGGAAAGGATTACATCAAGGCTGTATATTGTAACCCTGCTTATTTAACTTATATACAGAGTACATCATGAGAAATGCTGGGCTGGAGGAAGCACAAGCTGGAATCAAGATTGCAAGGAGAAATATCAATAACTTCAGATATACAGATGACACCTCTCTAATGGAAGAAAGTGAAGAAGAACTAAAGAGCCTCTTGATGAAAGTGAAAGAGGAGAGTGAAAAAGTTGGCTTAAAACTCAACATTCAGAAAACTAAGATCATGGCATCCAGTCCCATCACTTTATGGCAAAGAGATGGGGAACCAGTGGAAACAGTAAGAGACTGTATTCTGGGGGGCTCCAAAATTACTGCAAATGGTGATTGCAGCCATGAAAGTAAAAGATGCTTGCTCCTTGGAGAAAAGTTATAACAACCTAGACAGCATATTAAATAGTAGAGACATTACTTTGCTAACAAAGGTGCACCTAGTCAAAGCTATGGTCTTTCTAGTAGTCATGTCTGGATGTAAGAGTTTGACTATAAAGAAAACTGAGCACCAAAGAATTGATGCTTTTGAACTGTGGTGTTGGAGAAGACTCTTGAGTGTCCCTTGGACTGCAAGGAGATTCAACCAGTCCATCCTAAGGGAAATAAGTCCAGAATATTCAATGGAAGGACTGATGTTGAAGCTGAAACTCCAATACTTTGGCCACCTGATGTGAAGAACTGACTCAATTGAAAAGACCCTGATGCTGGGAATGATCGATGGCAGTAGGAGGAGAGGAAGTGAGAGGATGAGATGGTTGGATGGCATCACTGACTCAATGGACATGAGTTTGAGTAAACTCTGTGAGTTGGCGATGGATAGGGAGGCCTGGCGTGCTGTAGTCCATGGGGTCGCAAAGAGACGGACATGACTGGGCAACTGAACTGAACTGAGATAGTCTTTAGATCATCTTAAATAAATAGACAAAAAATATAGTTATTACACACTCATTGACTATGATAAATTCATAAAATGAGCCACTTATAAATATCACTGCCCCAGAGCTATATTTAATTTCTCTACTTTCTGTCTAGGAATACTTCATTTGTATCAGCTCTGTCTCCACTTGCTTACAAAACTGTATCCCTTCACAAGAACATTTTCCTCCCAACATTCATTGTAACTGCTGTTTATCAATGTCACTATTTCCTTTGTGTTGCCACCTCCAGAGAACACTTCTCAGTATCTAGTCACCCTTCTTCTGATTTGTCCTTTACATGACACATCTTCTTTGACTCAACTGCTCTTGGCTTACTGAAATAATTCTCTTTCATTACTGGCTGTTCATTTTTCTCCTTTCTGCTTCTATTCCTCTTCTAAAATCTAACTATTGGCCTGATAATAGGTATCATCCAAAGGTCCATTTTATTAATTATCTATGTTTTTCATATTCAACCTCATCCAGAATTTATTCTTTAAATACCAACTAAAATACATGCTGATGGGTCCCTTATTTCTTTCTGTAAACATGTCATGTCTCCAGAAATACAAGCCAATATGTAAAACTGACAACTTGACAAATTCAAATAGATACTTTTGAAATTCTTTTCTCTTTTTTTCATTGTAATTGTCAATAAAACAAAATATTTATGTTCTTTTATGTGTAAGCTTGGGTTTGGAGGAGGTCTACCAGATCTCTCTAATCCAAATAACTGTGGTGAGGAAAAGTGTTCTTTGAGCAAGAATGTTCATTTAAAGCTTAATCACTTTTATACCTGATAGCTAGTTTTATGTCAAATGAATTATTCAAAATTACAGCACAAAGGTACTCAGATATCAATACCAAATAAAAAAAACAAAGTTTACCTTTTACAAAAATTCTACCTATGGCAAGTGAAAAGCTAAGCTTGAGCAAAATCACTGCAACTTATAACCAAAGCTAAAGAACTTTTATAAAAGTTGGATTCTGAAAAGGCCAGAAACAGGACAAAAGCCTAAGAGAAGGGCACAGTAGAAAGAAGAAAAAACATTTGTGAACATGAATCAGGTTTGTTCTGGCTTCATTTTTCAAGGTATAGCTTAGATCTTTTAAATAAATAGAAAGATATAAAACAAAAATTACAAAAGCTGTATTAGTTTTAAAATGTGTAAGATCTCCATAAGACTATCAGAGAGTTATTTTTAAGACACAATATACATATTATCATTAAAACTGAAGAAATATAATGCATATATTGAGTTTTCATTTAATCAATAGGAACTGAACCCTGAACCTAGACAGTGGGACCATCAGGGGAAGAATGGGTAGTATACTGGAGTTCAGAGATCATAGTCTGAAATCCTTTGCCTCTGATAATAACAAAATGACTGAAGAGCTGAAACACAGAAAATTAGAAGTATTACTAAAGTTTTCATAAATTCAAAAATACATATTGTAAGAAAGGAAATAGAAAAAAGATCCAAATTCAAATCAAAAAGATCCAAATTTAAGAACAATATGGTGGCATCGTGGGAAAAAGGTATTCACTTTTACTCTCTTTTTTCCTGAAATACAAATTTGACAGATTCACAGTATGGCTTGCCTGAAAACTGACCATGCAGAAAGTTTCAGAGACCAAAGAAAATTTAAATTACTAGGCTCTATCAAAATTCGGGTGGAGAGGGAGGTCGGAGGGGGGATCGGGATTGGGAATACATGTAAATCCATGGCTGATTCATATCAATGTATGACAAAACCCACTGGGAAAAAAAAAAAAAAAAAAAAAACTCTGATTTTCCTCATAACTATAAGAACAAAAACACCAGTATGCTTAAACTGTCCCTTTTTACCTTAGGGAATACTTTTTATGTCCAATAAAAATGGAAAAAAAGAAAAAAGAAAAACAAGAGCAAAAGGATAAACTCCAAATGCAAAAGGTACGTGTATTTTAATTTCCCATTTTCTAGCCTTGTTTTGTAGTTACTGACATGGAAATTTAAGAAGCCATAAAGAAATACTGAAGATAATGCAATGAACCATTCTGTTACTAATCAGTCTATTGTCCTTTTTAAAATTTCTCTCTTTCTCTCTCTCTCTCTATGTATATATTGAAGTATACCTGATTTACAATATTATATTAGTTTCAGATGTACAACAGTGATTCGGTATTTTTGGACCATTTGAAAAGTCTTTATTGAATTGGTTACAGTATCACTTTTTTTTTTTTAATGCTTTCATTTTTTTTGGCCACAAGGCAAGTGAGATCTTAGCTCCCTAATCAGGGATCAAACCTCCATCACCTGCACTAGAAAGCAAAGTTCTTACCACTGAACTTCCAGGGATGTCCTTGATTCAATATTTTAAAAGATTAACTCTATCTAAAGTTATCATAAAAATGGCTATATTTCTCTGCACTGTACAATATCATTTTTCTTACCTATTTTATTCACAGTAGGTTTTTTCTCTTAATCCTATACCACTATTCTGCCCCTCCCTCCTTCTCTCTTCCTACTGGTAACCATTAGGCTGTTTTCTGTATTTATGAGTCTGTTTCTGTTTTGTCATATACATTTGATTGTTTTATTTTTTATATTCCACATGTAAATGATAACACAGTATTTGTCTTTCTCTCTCTGACTTAACTCACTCAGCATAAGGCCCTGTAGGTCCACCTATAAGTCTATTAAGTCTTGACATTGTGATGAATAGCATTCACTGAAGACATCCTTATTACCAGTATGATTAACTAACATTTGCCAAGATCATCAGAAACATGATTTCATTTTTTAGAAATTTAGAAGCAAAAATCCTATTGGATTTGAATTGCTTAGTTCTGAGTAGTTAAATACTTATTTTGTTCATGTCAATGACCATATTATATTTGCAGAAAAGTGAGATCAGAAGTAGGGTCACTTCCTCTCAGTCTTTTAACCTGCCTTTGTCTCAGATTCATCTCATTATAAAATCTCTGTCTTGCAAATTATTTTCAGTGCCATCTCTTTCCAAGTACCAAAGGGCCTCTTAGTGATTGAATGATCATTAGTCTGTAACTATAAATAAAATTAAGATATAACAGTATATTAGTATTTTTTCAAATCAGATTATGTTAAAATAATAAAATTAGAGACCTCTGTTTAATTTATGTACAATCACTATATTCTTTTACACCAATAGTCAACTTTTTAGCAGTGTGCCCATAAAATGGTTCCTTTTTATATAATGTAAACAAATTTGTTTAAAGATGTAGTTGAAAAAATAGAACATAAATATGACAAAACATATCAAAAAGATAGCAACTCATCTTTGTTTATTTGATTCATGAACATTCAGAATATATATTATTCTGATTGGTACAAGATCTACTTATGGTTTCACATAGCCAGGATTTGCTACATTTTCCTGATTAATAGCACTATATTTTGGGAAATAAAGTTAATTTACGATCAAGTATACTAAAGTAAAACAGAATAACATAAGGTAGACTAGTACACATATCTAAGATTCAAAATAATTTTAACAATTTCAAGAAGTAGCTCTTTAATTTACCATATATCTCTAAAAATTGAAATAAAGAGCTAAAATATTTTAAAATTTACAAAGCAAATATATGCTTGTATAACATTTTCCTGAATCATTTAAAAGTAAATTTCAGACACTGAGCCATTTATTTCTAAATGTTTCCTGTATATGTTCCTTAGATTAGAGAATTTTCTTATATAACAATACAATTTCAAAATCAGAACACAAAATGAAACCAGAGCTATCCTTAAGTTGCATTAGGAGCCAAGGAAAATATTTTTATGATACCTCTTCCTATATATACAATTTATTTTAAAATGTATTATAAAAATATGGGCTCATATTCTTGTCTGGAGAATACCATAGACAGAGGAGCCTGGAGGGCTACAGTCCAGAGGGTCACAAAGAGTCAGACATGACTGAAGTGACTTAGCTCATGGTTATTTAATGGTGACTTGGAATCACAGGTAGAGAAGAGTATTTATCTACTACTGTCCAAAATGTGTATGTGGAGACTTTTCATAGTATCAAAATACCATCTCTTCCTGGTCAGGTCTAGGAAACATTGCTTCATCTTTTTGTCAAAAATGTTACCCCTGGCTCATTTATTGTCTTCCAACATAAAAGAATGGGGTACTGACTCTGTTTTTACCCAATGCCTTAGTCCTATAGACAAGCATGCATTGACTAATAGAGATATTCTTGCCTCTGCTGCTTCAAAACACCTTTTACTGTATTGTTGACTACATTATTACTCATGATACAACAACTCATGTAATGCAACATTTATGAATATGGCTTCCAGGGACTCTTTGAAATGTTGTTAGCAAAAGTCATTTCTATACCTTTAAGTTATGAAATACTTCAACCAGCCTGCCTAAACAGTCCCAGCTCCTGGTCCTGTTTGTTTTTTTGTTTTTTTTTCTTATATGAGGTTCTTTCCATGGTTCCTCGACAGCTGACCACTTCTAAATTACAACATGCCTCAGGGCTCACCACTGTAATATTTTCTATTAGCTCTATATATGAAATCATTTAGTGTCTCAATTAATTTCATCAATTTGTATTCATATACCCACTGCCCAGAACTCTAAATCTCAGGCTTGTATATAAACCTATGTACCGAATGCCTTCTGTTGACTAGCTAATAAAGATGAAAATAAACATTAGAAATCCAGTGTTTCCTAATCACCTCTGACAAAGTAAAACACAGCAAAGCAAAAAAACTCAAAACTAACCACTTTCACTATTACCATCCATCCTTTGTCAAGCCCACACAATATCCCCAACCTAAATAATTACAACAGTCATTCAATTGATCCTTCTGCTTCTGTTCTGTACAAAAAGCAGTGAAAATGGGCCACTCAAAGAACATGTCAGATTTTATCAGTTCTCTGCATGAACTCCTCTAAATAACTGCCCATCTTACTAACAACAACAACAAAGTCCTTTCTTTGGATCAAAAAACTCAGCTTGAGTTGGATCATCTTCACCTCTACTAGCTCTTCTGTTTACTCACTCAGCCACAGCAACACTGGACTCTTTGCTCTTCCTGAAGGGGAACAACTATCTTTTCTCTTCAGGTCTTTGCTTTTCTCTATGCCATGAATGCTTCCTCTGTAGATATCTTGATTCATGGTTCACTGATGTCACTACCAAACTTTCATCTTATTAGCAAATACTTCCCTAAATGCACTATGTAAACATGTCCTTAGAACACACAACATATTGTTTACCTTACTTAATTGCCCTCATAGCACTTTACCTTCTTTGCCATATTAATATGTTTGTTTATTTATTTATTGAGATTCTCTCCTGATTAGAAAAGTAGATTCATGAAGGTAGCACCTGAATACCCTGGATACCTAGCTCACAGTGGGCATCTCATAAACAATGTTAAATGAATAGATGGACAAATAAGTGGTTCTTTCATTCTCTAATTCTACTAGTCCACAGAAAATAATGAATAGCTATTAAATATATTAAGAAAAGTTCCATGGAAATAAAAATAAGAAGACAAATATATATCAGAAAAAAATATATAACACTTGATAAAGGTTGAATGCCACAATACTTACATGTCTTCTGAAATATATTTTAAAAATATTCTTGGCTCTAATTACAATAGAACTTGGTAAATGTCTTAGTCTCAGACTGCCACAACAAGTGCCATAGACTGGGTTGCTTAAACGATGAATATTTATGTCTCACAGCTCTGAAGGCTGAAGCCGTAAATGAGGGTGCCAGCATGGCTGGGTATAATGAGGACCCTATTCTTGATTGTTTTAAATGTCTGAGAGAGAGCAAGCTCTCTCCAGTCTCATATAAAAAGGGCACTAATTCCATCACAGTCATGATCTAACTACATCTGGAAGACCTCATCTTCAAATACAATAAAAATGGAGATTATGTTTTCAACATATGAATTTTGTGGGGATACAAACATTCAGACATATGGGTAAGTCATGCGTGTGTGTCCTAAGTTGCTTCAGTCATGTCCGACTCTTTGTGACCCTATGAACTACAGCCTGCAAGGCTCCTCTGTCCATGGGATTCTCTATGAAAGAATACTGGAGTGGGTTGCCATTTCCATCTCCAGGGGATCTTCCCGACCCAGGGATCAGCGCCACATCTCTTAAGTTTACCTGCCTTGGCAGGCGGGTTCTTTACCACTAGCATCATCTGGGCAACCTCCTTTGGTAAGTCAACAACGTTTATTGAATGACTGCTATATCCTGGAATTATATTGAATAATTTGAATCCTTGCCCTCAAAGAAAATACTATCTTATTGAAAAGACAAGTAAAGAAGCAATTAAAATATTTTTAGATAATAGTCAATAATATAAAGAAAATAAACTTGGTATTATCATAGAAATAAATTGATGCTTGACTGTAATGACAAGGATGGGTTCTCTGATAGAGTGACATTTGAATTCAAAACTGTACAACAAAAAGTAAGTAGGTACTTAAAGACATGGAGTATTATAATTCTAACTGGATGCCAAAACTTTTCCAAAGGCTCTGAAACTGAAAGAAGCTTGATATATTCTAAGGAATGAAAGAAGACTAGGGAATTATGAATTGCAGTAAAGGATATATGTCATCTTCTGTGAGAGATGAAATTAGAGTGGCATATTTTTGGGCCAGATCAGGTAGCACCTAAGTCACTGTAAGAAGTTAGAACTTTAATCTGACTGAAATGAGAAGTTATCAGGTTCTCTTACTGAGAAGAATTATGTCATTTGTGTGATACTCTAGAAATGGCCCCAGGCTGCTACCTAAAAGAGGAACTATATGAAAGAACAAAATAAAGGCAGAAGCAATCAATTCAGAACATTATAGTAATCTGAACAAATAGCTTAAAGTAGGGGAGAGTAGGAAAGATGAACAGAATGTCCCATGTACAGATGAACAATTTGTTGCTGATTGGTTGTGGGAGCATGGAAGGAAATATGAAGACTCAAGAATAACTCCTATATCTCTGACCAAGTATCTGCTGGGTGATGTAGAGAAGGAAGGTGCTTGATGGCAGGGCATAGATTTTGTGTGGTTAAAAAACATATATTTCAATTTTATACAAGACATGAATACATAGCTCAGTTCAGTTCAGTCACTCAGTTGTGTCCTACTCTTTGTGACCCCATGAACCACAGCACACCAGGCCTCCCTGTCCATCACCAACTCCTGGAGTCCACCCAAACCCGTGTCCATTGTGTTGGTGATGCCATCCAAACATCTCTTCCTCTAACATCCCCTTCTCCTCCTGCCCTCAATCTTTCCCAGCATCAGGGTCTTTTCCAGTGAATCAGCTCTTCATATCAGGTGGCCAAAGTATTGGAGTTTCAGCTTCAACATCAGTCCTCCCAATGAATACCCAGGACTGATCTCCTTTAGGATGGACTGGTTGAATCTCCTTGCAGTACAAGGGACTCTGAAATGTCTTCTCCAACACCACAGTTCAAAACCATCAATTCTTCTGTGCTCTGCTTTCTTTATAGTCATCCATACATGACCACTGGAAAAACCATAACCTTGACTAGGTGGACCTTTGTTGACAAAGTAATGTCTCTGCTTTTTAATATGCTGTCTAGGTTGGTCATAACCTTCCTTCCAAGGAGTAAGTGTCTTTTAATTTCATGGCTACAATCATATATAATAGTCTATTGTGGTGGAGGGTAAGTCTACAAACTCAAATCATCAGTATATATAAACCTTTTAAAAGCAGTGAGTTGAGTGAAATCATGGAAAAGAATACATATGTCAGTAGATATATACAGTTTGGAATTTGGGGAATGACCAAAGAGCAAGAAAAAAATGTCAAAATAGTAGAAAGATTCACTTTTTACAATTGTTTTATAGGACAGGTAGTGAAATATGCATGAACATTTAAAATATCAAAACTCTAATTATTAATAAACGTCATTAACACGTCCTTTATTGAAAGTCATACTTGACAGATGAATTGTGACGTTCAAATTCTATCAAAGGTAATAGCCCAAATACTTCATTACTATAATAAGAACTATAGTGTTTAAGTTAGAGAAATTAATATTTCTCAAAGGAAGAACAATGTCAATATTTTATATAAAATGCCTAAATATGCAGACATACAGTTTAGTAAGCAGTTCTTAAAATGTCAATAAAAACAAACATAAATATAACAAGTATGCTAATTCAAATAATTAAAGCAGCATAACATCACTATGGAAGACAGTATAGAGAGTCCCTATAAAACTAAGAATAAAAATACTATATGCCCTAAAAATCCCACCACAGGGCCTATGCCTTAAGGAAACCATAACTGAAAATAATACATGTACCCTAATGTTCTTTTCAGCACTATTTACAATAGCTAGGACATGGAAGCAACCTAGATGTCCCTTGACATATGAATGGATAAAGAAGCTGTGGTACATATACAGTGGACTATTACTCAACCATAGAAAAGAATGCATTTGAGTCAGCTATAATGAGGTGGATGAACCTAGAGTCCATCATACAGAGTGAAGTTAAGAAAAGAAAAACACATATTGAAATATTAATGCACAAATATGGAATCTAGAAAGATGGTACTGATGAACCTATTGACAGGGGAGCCATAGAGATGCAGACTTAGAGGAAAGAATTTTGGACATGGGGTTGGGGGCTGGAAGGAGAGGGTAGGACAAATGGAGAAAATAACATGGAAACATACATTACCATATGTAAAATAGCAGTGGGAGTTTGCGGTGTGACTCAGGAAACTCAAACCAGGGCTCTGGGACAACCTAGAGGGATGCACTGTGGTGGGGGTTGGGAAGGCGACTCAAGAGGGAGGGCACATATGTACACCTATGGCTGAGCCATGTTGATGTATGGCAGAAACCAATACAATATTGTAAAGCAATTATTATTTAATTAAAAATAACAAAAAAAAAAAAACCCAGCACGGCATTGGTAGCAGAATAGACAAATTCATGGACTGAAAAGAAAGGACAGAATATTCTATTTTTGTCATAATAGACCTTAAATTTCATTGCAATTATAGCATGTCACTTTAAGAAAGTGATGCACCTACTTCTGGTAGCTCTACATCAAAATAAACACGTATGTAACGTTGTAAAAGCACTATTAAAATATACGTGAACAGTGATGTTTTTTCATAAACAGTAAACACTTGGGAGCTTTTTTGGCATTGCATGCATGTAGGTTGCAGGAAAGGTTTCATGAGATTGTCAGTCTTGCTCATTGGGTAAATGACTCAGGATGATGGCCTTGTTATGTCCACATGTTAAAACTCAAAATATTCCTAAGAAAATATTTTCTTTTATTTCTTTAACACTGATGTTGTTTTCGCATAAGTTGCATGTAAAATTACTTATATTTGAAATAATTTTTTCTACTATCAAATGTCAGGTTATTAAATTTCTTTTTTTTATTTCTCTATGGAACAGGCTGATTTTCCATTGTGTAAAAATGTCACAGAACAGCTGTGACCTTATGTTTGGAGATGACTGGCACAATGACGTGTCAGAGCAAGGGAAAATGCCCTTCTCTGATGAAATGAGCTGCTTCTATCGAATTAATCACTTGTTTATAATTACTAACACAGGTGCAGACAGCTGAATCTAAGATAACTAATAAAATTACTATTTATTATAATGTTCCTGGTAGCCAGTAAATTGGAAAGGAAATTAAACATGTAGATAGGTCATCATATGTCACATAAACTAAAGAGCTAGGTTATTCACATGGGTAGGATGATGGGCTAATTCTAAGTCAGCAGCTATTTTTATCATGCTTTGGAACTTTAAAAAAAAATTATTTCTTGATATTTTGTATTTTTTCTTAGGTTGGAAATAACAAGTGGAATGTTTAACATTCAGGTATTATCATTGCTCTTACAGACAAAAACACTGAAAGAAGTGAGCTTTTCCTTTCCCTTTAGTAGGAAATAGGGCACTTACAGGTAGGATGGAATATTGGAACATACTTCCACACGATTGTTTTTTGTTTTTATCTCACTGTTGAGAAGTGAGCCTGCTTTTAATTCCATGTATTCAACCTTGACAACCTTTCTCTTATATCTAAGAGTATGTATCCACAATGTGTCATAGTTTTGTATTATTTACAATCCCCAGTTTTAACAAGCCTATGAAGAAAATGTAAATAGTAAATAAATAGATGACCACCAAAAGTTTACCTTGAATATATTCTTATACCTGCTTTAGAAATAGAAGTCTTTGTATGGTTACTTTTTCACCAAAACTAAAAAATAATATCAAGACCTTAACTATATGCATAATTCTTGTTACTTCTAAAGAATGGCAAGTATACTTCCTGTTGTTTAAATATAATGGCATTAGGGAAAAATATAAATGGGGACATGAATAAAGAGCATGAAGTCACACTTAGGAAATGAGAATTTATTTAGTCAACATTTTAAATGTGATGAAAATAACTTCTATTTTGTACTTATCACAGTTTCAGTTTTCTTCTCATTGGAGACAGCAAACCTTTAAACATTTAAAAATATAGTTCAATAGATTATTCCTTAGCAAAAATCAATTTGAAACCAAAGTGAGATACCACTAAAGACTTCTTAGAATAGCTAAGATCCCAACCTTATTTGTACTAAGTGCTGACGAGGGTATGAAGGAAGTGGAACTCATACATTTCTGTTAGAAGATTCTGTATAGTCAATTTGGAAAACAAATTGACTGTTCCCTACAAAGCTATGTAAACTTACCATAAGAACCAGAAATTTAAGGTATTTACTCAAAGGTATGAGTATTGTATTCAACTTTATTCAAAACTACCAAAATCTGAAAACAGCCTAAATGTCCTTCAGCTGATAAAATGATAAAAAATCAAAAGCCCATCAATACAATGAGGCACTAGTGAACTAAAGGAAACAACAAATTACTGACACAGGCTCCATGTGGAATAATGTTACATTCATAATACTAAGTGAACAAAGACAGAACCAAGAGTCTACGTACTATGAGAGTTCATTTTAATGAATTTCTGAGTTAAATTCATTATTTAGTTATACTGACAGAAGTCAGGGCATTGCTTTCC
The DNA here is from genome assembly GCF_033118175.1 of Dama dama. Lineage (NCBI taxonomy): Eukaryota > Metazoa > Chordata > Mammalia > Artiodactyla > Cervidae > Dama > Dama dama. The sequence continues at coordinate 61,559,562 of NC_083710.1, read as the reverse complement.
CGGAGATCAAGTGAAGGCAAAGGTCATTTACAAAAAATGTACAAGGGAATTTGAAGCACGTAGTACTTTATCTTGACTTTGGCTGTAGATACACAATTCTATGTATTGTTAAAAATCTCCCACACCTATACATTAAAAATTACAACTTTTGTTGTAGACAATTTAGATCTAAATCAAACTATAACAAAAGTTATATGCCTCTCTGAAAAGACAGGGACAGTGGTAAGATGAAGTATGTCTTGCTTGAAAATTATAATTTGGAAAAGTCTACCTCATAATAAATCCTTTTCTCTATGATTGTTTTCTATTTCTTAAAATGTGTTCTTTATTCTTTTTTTTTTTAATTTTAATTAAGCTGAATTTTTTTTTTTTTTTGATAGCATTTTATTTTTTTTTTTTCCAGTGGGTTTTGTCATACATTGATATGAATCAGCCATGGATTTACACGTATTCCCCATCCCAATCCCCGCTCCCACCTCCCTCTCCACCCGATTCCTCTGGGTCTTCCCAGTGCACCAGGCTGGAGCACTTGTCTCATGCATCCCACCTGGGCTGGTGATCTGTTTCACCATAGATAGTATACATGCTGTTCTTTTGAAATATCCCACCCTCACATTCTCCCACAGAGTTCAAAAGTCTGTTCTGTATTTCTGTGTCTCTTTTTCTGTTTTGCATATAGGATTATCATTACCATCTTTCTAAATTCCATATATATGTGTTAGTATGCTATAATGTTCTTTATCTTTCTGGCTTACTTCACTCTGTATAAGGGGCTCCAGCTTCATCCATCTCATTAGGACTGGTTCAAATGAATTCTTTTTAATGGCTGAGTAATATTCCATGGTGTATATATACCACAGCTTCCTTATCCATTCATCTGCTGATGGGCATCTAGGTTGCTTCCATGTCCTGGCTATTATAAACAGTGCTGCGATGAACATTGGGGTGCACGTGTCTCTTTCAGATCTGGTTTCCTCAGTGTGTATGCCCAGTATATCTACCTAAAGAAACAAAAGACCTATACATAGAAAACTATAAAACACTGATGAAAGAAATCAAAGAGGACACAAACAGATGGAGAAACATACCGTGTTCATGGATTGGAAGAATCAATATTGTCAAAATGGCTATTCTACCCAAAGCAATCTATAGATTCAATGCAATCCCTATCAAGCTACCAACGGTATTTTTCACAGAACTAGACCAAAGAATTTCACAATTTGTATGGAAATACAAAAAACCTCGAATAGCCAAAGTAATCTTGAGAAAGAAGAATGGAACTGGAGGAATCAACCTGCCTGACTTCAGACTCTACTACAAAGCCACAGTCATCAAGACAGTATGGTACTGGCACAAAGACAGAAATATAGATCAATGGAACAGAATAGAAGGCCCAGAGATAAATCCACGAACCTATGGACACCTTATCTTTGACAAAGGAGGCAAGGATATACAATGGAAAAAAGACAACCTCTTTAACAAGTGGTGCTGGGAAAACTGGTCAACCACTTGTAAAAGAATGAAACTAGAACACTTTCTAACACCATACACAAAAATAAACTCAAAATGGATTAAAGATGTAAATGTAAGACCAGAAACTATAAAACTCCTAGAGGAGAACATAGGCAAAACACTCTCCTACATAAATCACAGCAAGATCCTCTATGACCCACCTCCCAGAATATTGGAAATAAAAGCTAAACTAAACAAATGGGACCTAATGAAACTTAAAAGCTTTTGCACTACAAAGGAAAGTATAAGTAAGGTGAAAAGACAGCCCTCAGATTGGGAGAAAATAATAGCAAATGAAGAAACAGACAAAGGATTAATCTCAAAAATATACAAGCAACTCCTGCAGCTCAATTCCAGAAAAATAAATGACCCAATCAAAAAATGGGCCAAAGAACTAAACAGACATTTCTCCAAAGAAGACATATAGATGGTGTTCTTTATTCTTATCCATGCATTAGATAAAAATAGAGTTTTAATAAATAACAGAAACAAAACCTAAAATCTTTGAGCAGGTAAAATAAAAAATAGTTTATCAGAACAATACTTATCCTTGGTATCTATAAATCTGATAAATGTAAACCATTATTTTTTCTAAAAATGCATTTGAGCAAACTACCCTAAGAAATAATAAATACAGAAATGATGAACCAAGTCACATATTTTTCCATACCAAAGCAACAAACCAACATTTTGTCTGTATAGTTAATTTATTTAAAAGTAATTAATATTTCCCATGACTGCTTTTGGACTATTGGATTCTGATAATAATCTTTTACAAGTAACGGATCCAAACAGCTGACAGAAAATATAATTCAATATAATAGAAGATATTTAGCATCCAAAGTATATTAAGAAAAAAGATTAAAAACCTATAGGATGTAGAACAAAGTTCAAAAATAGAATGAAGAACTCCCAGAATTAAAAGTCTTTAGAGAAATTAAAGATATGAAAGGGAGCTCAATCTTACTAGCTACCAGCAAAATATAAACTAAAGCAATTAAAAGCTATTATTTCAAACCACAATTCTGGGAAAAAATAAAGAAGTATATAGATTCAGATATTGACAAGAATATAGATAAAATTATTTTTCTTAAATGATTCTGAGGGAGTGAATTGTTACTACTATTTTGAGAGCAAACGTCATCATCTAATTAAACTAAAAGTGTGTATAAGCTAAGGCCCAGCAATTCCATTCTTAAATACCCTATCACATCTGTGGCACAAATGCAACAGGCCACTTAGACCTGAATGCTTACTGCAGGCAATCTGTTATGGTAGAAACACTGCAAACAAAGCATATGTCCAGGATAGGATAGTTAAGACATTAAAATAGGATATCTATTCACAAAGCTGAAAACTTTGCAGTTGAAACTTACATGAAAATAAAACTAGATCATAAAATGTAGTTACAAAAAAAAATGTAGTTACAAGTGGACAATAAAGTGAAGATGTAGATTATACATTTTGTTCTTAAATATTCACATGAAATAACACACACACACAATGCTCTAAATGGTAAATGGATATTTGACATGTATATCAAATTAAATTAAAGGACTAGGATCAGACACATAGTCTTTAGAACTTAGCCAGGGAAATGAATTTATAATCTTGAATAAAGCTAAGGTTAGCAATACCCATATGTATATTATTTGACTTCTAACACTATCAAAATTAAAATCTATTAGCATTATTCTTTTATTTTTGGAAATATGTTGCCTTCAATAATTTCTAATACATTTATTTCTTTATGCTTCTGAAAATAGAGAAAAGTAAATTTTAATGACAATTTGATTTTTCAGTTAAATTTTCACCGTGGTCCTTATGTATAAAATGAGGAAAGTCAGGACACTAGTTTTGTACAACAGTTGGTGTCTCAAGTAGAAACAACAGCATGAATAACTAATTCTTTACTATGTTTATTTGACAAAATGTAGCTTACAAGTAGGTTTTCCATTTGTAAAATATTGGTCTTTTTATATTTTCTCTATAAAACAGAATTTCACCAACCACAGATACTGGAAAAAGTGTTCATCAATAGGCCTTGGTTTTAAAGGTTTTAAAAACCTTGATTCCTTACAAAGAGCATATATTTTACCATCCTGCTGAGATCTAGTAAGTGACAGATATGTGCAAAGACCCTATGATAGCAACAGTAGTTATGACAGTTAAAAGCTAGAGCAGCACTCTGCATTTTGGATGACTAAATGAAGAACACAGTCAGCTAGTCATTAATTCTGCCTATATGTGCAGCTTTTCAGACTTTAGTACTTTAGGTTGAACAGTATTTTTAGTAGTATAAAAGTAAATGTAACTTAACCTTGTAAAAGGCACTGAAGACAGAATATCAAATCATTAAAAATAAATAGGCTACTTTGAAATATCCAACTGAGAAAAAGTCCTAGGAAGTAAAAACTGTTATGATGTCCTACTTCCAAAGAAAGTTAAGACTTAGCTAAGAATAAGATTGGCTGAATGTCTGTTTTTTTCCTCTTTGAATAAAAATACATGTTTAGGATTTAATATGTTACCTGAATTGTATGTCAGAATTTATGGTTGGTCAAATTTGTGCTGTGTTTATGATTCTCTCACATTTCCATACACATGTGTAAGCACACACCCCATTATTTTATTACATAGTGTTTAGTTCACTGAATAATGTTGGATTAATTTGGTGTTCCAGCAACGACAGTCAGATAAAGAACTGGAACAAGTCAGGGGAGCTACATCATTTCACTCAAATGTAGGCAGAAGAATGAAAGTTCATTTAAGCACTTTAAAGATTGAAAAGCAACCTTTCACTTGTAGCAATTTACTTTACTGATTATAGTGTAACCATAGGGTCTAAATTAACCAAAAATACAGATTTTGATTGGAAACCTTTCCTTTCCTCTTTATCAGATTTGTCTGAATATGATGAAGCAATTAGGAAAAAGAAGCAACAGAGACACTAAGATACAGGCAGAGCTAATTTATCATAATTCATAAGAGCTAAATTGATCCATTAAGTGCCTGGACTTTCCTGTTGCTGTTTTTCTTTGATATGCAAATGAAAATTCTATTTTTTTAAAGCAGGAAGAAGACAATGACTAGATAGAATAGATACAGTTAACAAGTTAGCCTACCTAGTAAACATTTATTCTCAATTTAGCACTCTGTTTTGAAATGTCTCTCTTTATTTCCCTGATTAATTGCTTCTGCAATGCATAATTATAAAAATCAGGTGACAATATAGTTTCATGGAATAACAAAAAATATATATTTTTAGCCACACTCCCCCTTAAGGTTATAAAGTACTATGACAATCAGGAAAAGTTTTGAATATGGAGTGGCAGGTTTTTCAATAACCTAGAATACAGAATATGATCAAAGCAAATTAACAAAAGAGGTCTTCTAGGTTTTTGGTCTGGGTGATGGACTGAAAAATCATGCCACTTATGAGTTGGGAAAAACTGAGCAATCAAGAGACTAGAAGACTGAATTTGAAAGAAGATTCTGTTTTAAAACTGTTTGAGTTAGGGGACTCTTGGAGATTACAGATACCAAGTAGGGAGTCAGACACTGGAGCATACACAGTGGGTGCGCCCCGGATCTCATTTATCACTTTGGTGCCACCATTTACCCAGCAGACACAGGAGCTGCCTTCACTGCTGCCCATACCTGCTCAAATATTGCTCTTGCACTGTTAGCATCACCTTGAGTTGACCAATTTATTGCAAGGCAATAGTGAATGAAGAGCAAAAACCAATAGAGATACACCTCTTATTGTGCTTCACTTCACTGAGCTTTGTACATATTGCATTTTTTTTTTTACAAATTGAATGTTTGTGGCAACAATGTGTGAAACAAGTCTATTGGCACCATTTTCCCAATAAGATTTGCTCACTTCGTGTCTCTGGGTCAATTTTGGTAATCCTCACAATATTTTAAAGTCTTTCATCATTGTTATATTTATTATGATGGCCTGTGATTAGTTATCTTTGATGCTACTATTGCAAAAATTATTATGACTTGCTAAAGTCTAAGATAGTAGCACTTTTTAGCAATAAAGCTCTTTAAAATTAAGTTGTGTACAAAATTTTAACAGATACACTATTAAACACTTAAATAGGCTACAGTATATTACAAACATAACTTTTATATTCATTGGGAAACAAAAAATTCATGTGATTTGTTTTACTGAAATATTCACTCTACTGTGGTGGTCTGGAATAAAAGTTGTAACATCTCAGAGGTATGCTCAAGTGTCTTTCCTCCATATGGAACAAACTCTATGGTTCAATATACACCATCATCCAAGGGCAATACTTGTCTAAAAGCTGGGCTTCCTTTCTCTATCCTGTCTTTTCAAGCTATCTTAAATTATCCACAGTAGCATTCCCTCTGAAAATAAATTTATTAAATGTAAATCCACTTCTCAGACTCACTTTTACAGAATCTGAACTAACATCCAAGTCAAAAGAAAAACCACAATTAGAAATGCACATGCAATAAATCATAGCATAAAGGATATTTAAACAATGGGGCTCATATATCAGTATAAGGATAATGAAAGTAGAGACTTAGTTGATCATAAAAATGTAATTCATAAAAGAGCAAATGTATACTCATCTTGCATAATGACAGAGAAACCATCACACTGAATATTACATTGTGTAATGACATGAAATAAGTTGCCTTCTTCAACAGGACACAAAAGCCAGTGTTTCTAAGGACCTGGGACAGAAGACATTATTGAATGCAGTTGAGAAGAAGCAGAGGTATGCAATTTTGAAAAACTATTCTGAAACTCACCAAAATAAAATCTACACTGGAAGTGATGAAGAATATAATTTCTTCATATAGGCAATAAAAATCTAAGATACGTAGACATGAGAAACTAATAGAATGTAGGTGGAGAAAACACAAAGAGAAGAAAAGATGGATCACAGGAGAAAATGTGACAATCAACAAATAAAAATTAAATGTTAATATATGATGGTAACCATAATTTCACACATGCTTTTCACTAACCAAATTTTAACCAGAATGTGATGAGAGATGCCTTGAAAAGTAACATTATCTAAAACTTTTTGACGACTTAGTTGTCCTTCATAAATTGGGACCCAGATATTTCAGTGGTAAAAATCAATTTAAAGATCATTTAATATATTTCCTAAATTTTATATACAAGAATATTTTAACCACTTTCTTCTTGTATGGTTAAAAGCAATGTGAAATTTCAGAGTGAGTTATTAAATAACTTTTGGTATGTTCTTAAATATAGACAAACATTAAAGTTACATTTTTTTTTTTCCTTTTCAACACACATTTTGATTACTCTGAAAACAACTCTAAACACTCATATCTACCATAGGCAAATTGAAGATTTTGTATGAAGGCTGACCTACAACTGACATGCATGTATGTGTGTGTGTGTGTGTGTGTATGTGCCTATTCACTTGTGACCTCATGAACCGCAGCATGCCAGGCTTCCCTGTCCTTCACTATCTCCTGGAGCTTGCTCAAACTCATGTCCACTGAGTTGGTGATACCACCCAATCAAACCATCTCATCCTCTTTCATCCCCTTCTCCTCCTGCTTGAGAGCATCTTTCCCAGCATCAGGGCTTTCCTAATAAGTTGGTTCTTGGCAACAGGTGGCCAAAATATTGGAGTTTCAGCTGTAGTGTCGGGCCTTACAATGAATATTCAGGGTTGATTTCCTTTAGGATTGACTGGTTTGATCTCTGTGCTGCCCAAGGGACTCTCAAGAATATTCTCCAGCACCACTGTTCAAAAGCAACAATTCTTCAGTGCTCTTACGGTCCAACTCTCACATCCATACATGACTAAATCTTAGCTTTGACTAGATGGACCTTTGTTGGCAAAGTTATGTACCTGCTTTTTAATACACTGGCTAGGTTCATCATAGCTTTTCTTGCAAGGAGCAAGAGTCTTTTAATTTCATGGATGCAATCACTGTCCACAGTGATTTTGGAACCCAAGAAAATAGTCTCTCACTGTTTCCATCGTTTTCCCATCTATTTGCCATGAAGTAATGGGACCAACTGTCAAGATCTTTCTGTTTTTTTTTTTTTTTTTGAATGTTGAGCTTTAAGCCAGCATTTTCACTCTCCTCTATCACTTTCATCAAGAGGCTCTTTAGTTCCTCTTCGTTTTCTGCAATAAGGATGGGGTCATCTGCATATCTAAGGTTATTGGTATTTCTCCCAGCAATCTTGATTCCAGCTTGTGCTTCATCCATTCTGGGATTTTGCATGATTTACTCTGCATATAAGTTAAACAAGCAGGGTGACAATATACAGCCTTGACATACTCCATTCCTAGATAGTTAACAGTGATTTCCAAAACAATCAATGAGATTAGTTGCAAACAGTTAAAATTCACTAAAAATAATAGGTTGCAAATTTCATTACTGGTTTTTTCTGTCACAGTATTCTTTTCACAGAAATAATTAACATAATACACATTTGCAATTTCTTCAAGTAATGATGTGTGGACAAGTAAAATTGAGAAATTACACTTGTTCAAATCATTGTAGCTAGTAATGTTTGTATTTTTTGAAAAAGTTAGGTAAATAATTATGTTTGATTCTGAAAGTGCATGTTAATTTTGCTAAGGATCATTGCTAAGTACAAAGATCAAGAAAACACTTTATGATTAAGAAAAGAATCTTACTATATACACTTCTATTCAACATTGTACTAGAGGTTCTACCCAAGTCAGTTTGGCTATAAATATTCATAAATATAAAGCACACAGGTTGGAAAACAAAAAGTAGAATTATATCTATTCAAGAATTATATAATCTTTTATATAGATAATCTTAAGAATCCACTAATACTATTTGAATTAACAAATATTTGGCAAGTTTATAAAACATGGAATCAATATAACAATCAACACTATTTCTATACACTAGCAATGAAATTAAGTAAAAATTCCACTTGCAATAACAGAAACAATGGACTATTCAGGAAAAAAGTAACTAGGAAGAAGTGCAAGACTTGTACACTGAAAGCTATAAAACATTGTTGAATGAAAATAAAGAAAAGCTACATGAATGGAAAGACATCTGTCTTCATGGAACAGGAGACAACATCAAGAAGTCAATGTTCCACAAAATGACTTACAAGTGCAACATATTCCCTATGAAAAACTCAGCTGCATAATATTTTAGCAGAAATTGAAATCAGATTTTTAAAATTACTATGGAAATGCAAGGTATCCAGATTAGCCAAAATAAATCTTGAGATAAAGAAAAGACCAAACCTGCTTTGGTCTTTTATCAGAATTCTATGTAATTGTAGCTACTTTGAAAATCCTGTTAGGCAGTTCCCTCAAATGTTAAACAGAATTATCTTATGATCAAGAAATTTTATCCTTGTTATATACCCAAGAGAAATGAAAACGTATGTCTCAATGAGAACATGCACATAAACAATCACAGTAGTTTTATTCCTTATAGCCAAAAATTGGAAATAATTCACGTTGTTCATTGTACAAATGAATAAGTAAAATGTTTTTCATCCATATAATGAGATATTGTTTGGTAATAAAAAGAATGACATCCTGCTGCACTTACAACATGGACACTGAAAAACTTATAGTAAGTGACAGAAGCCAGAAATAATGCCACATACCTTATAATTCCAGTTATATGAAATATACATATTATCAAATTCATGAAGATATAAAGTAGATTAGTGGTTACCCAGTGCTGGGAGGGAAGGGTTAATGAATGGAGATTGCCTGCTAATGTGTGCAGGTGTTTTTTGATTTTTTTTTTTCCCTTTGGTATGATGAAATATCTTAAAATTAGACAGTGGTGATAACTGCACAACTCTGGGAATATAGTAAAATTCACTAAATTATTTTTAAAGGGTGGATTTTATGACATGAGAGTTATCTCAACAATGAAGGTTTTACGAAGATCTAACATAAATATACTAATATCTCTATTATTCTGAAGATACTAATGATAAAATTTATAATTTTTAATCATTTCTTCCCATGTTTTTTATATGACTATATGTCTACATTAAGAGACTTTGCCTTTGTTATGCCTCATTAAAACAGTACTGATTATATAGATTTTCATTCAAGTTTTATTGATAATAAATTTTTCAATTTTTATGTTGACTTCAGATAATCATGGTTTTAAAAATATTTATTAAAAATACACACTTTGGCATATATCTTTTAGTCACATCTTGCTTATTTATTTTCATCATAATTTCCCTGTGATCTTATTCACCCTAGGCTATGGATCTTATAGTAGTTTCTTAAATCATTGAATGTACTTTTGGAGAATAAGCAGATACTTTTGCTCCTTTCCTTTTATTACTTATATCAAGAGGAGATAAATATATTATTTCTTTCAGTCCAAGATTATTTTAATTACTAGATGACACTTTCCATTTCAGTCAGGCAATTAAACAATGTACACGAATGAAATAAAGGGATGGATATATAAGGAGAAAGTGACCTCAGCTTTCTTTGTCTGTTTTTTCTTTTCTTCAATAAACAAGTCAAAGAAAAGCATGGGAAGGAGAAATTTTTAATTTCTTAAACACTCTCTCAAATGTTGGAAAATTCTATAAACATGATGTCAGTAACTTTCAATTTCTTTAAACTTAATTCCACACAAATTACAGTCATCTACATAATAAGTACTTAGGAATACAATATCTTTGAAGTCTGTCAAGTTGATCTCTAAAGATCTTTGTTACTCATTTTATACCCTGCCATTACTGCCCATCAGCTAACTCTTTGTCTTCCTTTTACTTACCTTTTACCACAAAACTAACCCAAATTTAGGTGAAAGTGTGCAGTTTAAATGGTAAATAATTAAAAAGCAAGCTGCCAGCTCATCAGTGGCAGTGTATTATTTTGTAACAATTTTAAGAACAAATCAATTGTTTCTTTAACAACAACAACAAAAGAAATAGTTACTGCTATTGTAATCAGAGGTAAGGTATTTCAGGTATTTCTATTGACAGTAAATTCCACAGAAAAGTAATGGGCCTGCTCTATCTGATAAAATAGCTGACATGGCATATTTCCTAACAGTGATGTCAACAAAAAGCTTTTAGAATAAAAAGTAAATGATGTAACAGTTTACAGCCTTAAAAACTTCCATGCTATTTATCTTTCTGCAATGTGAATGGGACAGATTTATAAGCCATTTCTAGTCCACTGATAATTCACTGAATAAACATGCTTTCAGGTTGTTGTATATAAAATTTTTGACCATAAAATCATGTAAGTGGTGACTCAGATGCCAGATTTTCAAAAAAACTTTAAAACAAATCAGACTTTTAACACTGTAATTCACCAGTTACAAGTGGATCTCATGTTTGTTTTGTGACTGACATTTTAACAGGGGAAAGCACTTTTCTGAGCGTCTCTAGCTGTTCATCATTCATGTTCCTGCCATTTGAATGGGTGGGATCAACAGCTGATTAACATTATGATTCTATTCTCAGATAGTTTGTCCGTTTTGTCCTTTGTTCACATTATTTTTACCATAATAAATCTTATCAGATATCACTATAATTTTACTTTTTTGTGATAGTAAACCTGATACGAAGAACTGACTCATTTGAAAAGACCCTGATGCTGGGAAAGATTGAAGGCAGGAGGACAAGGGACGACAGAGGATGAGACTGTTGGATGGCATCATCGATTCAACGGACATGAGTTTGAGTAAACTCTGGGAGTTGGCGATGGACAGCCCATTGGGTCACAAAGAGTCGGACATGACTGAGAGACTGAACTGAACTGAACTGAAACAACAAAGTTCAACATAAGTCCATTGATTAATAAGTACAATAGTGAAGTCAAAGTCGCTCAGTTGTGTCCAACTGTTTGTGATCCCATGATTTCTCCATGGAATTCTCTAACCCAGAACACTTGAAAGGGTAGCCTTTTCCTTCTCCAGGGGATCTTCCCAACCCAGGGATTGAACCCAGGTTTCCTGCATTGCAGGTGGATTCTTTACCAACTGGCCACAACAATAATCATTGACTAATTCTGGCCTTTTTAGAATTGAGAAGATTTTAAATTAAGGTTTCAATTCTATAGGTCAATTCTCTATTACTGCAAACTAAGGCAGATAAGAATTTTTTTTTTTTTTTGCAGAAAATACTAGATTTTATAATCTATTTGAAGGTGGAATTAATTCCCATTTAGAAGAAACTATACTTTAATAATACGGCATTAATTAAGTCACACAGATTCAATTACTTCTGTTTACATGAGTGCATGCCTGCATGTTAAGTTCTTTCACTCATGTCCAACACTGTAATTTTATGGACTGCAGCCCCACCAGGTTCCTCTGTCCATGGATTTTCCAGGTAAGAACACTGGAGTGGGTTTCCATGCCCATGTCCAGGGGATCTTCCTGACCCAAGGATCGAATCCCCGTCTTTATGTCTCCCAAACTGGCTGGAGTGTTCATTACCACTATTGACACCTGGGAAGCCCTGTGCTTACATATGCAAATCAAATTTTAAATTTTGTTAGATTGTTACTGCCCGTTAAAGATGGGTACTTTGAAGGGAAAAAAAAAAATCAAAATGATAATATTTTAATTTTTCTAAGGCCAAATAGCTATTTTTAGTGATTATCTTGACTGATAAGAGTGACAGAATTTTAAGACACATTGCAACTTAATAACAATATATAAACCATTAAATTTATTTCAATCATTTTACTATACATTCTATAAATTAACACATACATAGAACTAGTTTAGCCACCAGGCTTCTCAAGTGGCTAAGCGGTGAAAAGAACCCACCTGCCAATACAGGACACCCAGATTCAATCCCTGGGTCAGGAAGATCCCCTGGAGAAGGAAGTGACAACCCACTCCAGTCTTCTTGCCTGGAAAATCCTATGTAGAGAGGAGCCTGACAGGCTATAGTCTATGGGGCTTCAAAGAGTCTGACAAAACTTAGCAACTAAACAGCAGCAGCAGCAGCAATAATAGGATGAGGAAGAAAAACAAGAGTTCTGTGATCTATAAGAAGTCAGAAATTGCTTTACACCAATCTTCATAAATTTCTAACTTAAACTTCAGAAGAAAAATAATGAGGCAAGTACATTTTTGTCAGTAATAGACAAATCTCCTTAACCTCCTTGCATTATCAGGTTCAATTTTGCTCTTTTTAGAATGGTCATTTTTTTCTTGGTAAAATAAGTCCAATGTTATTAATACAGAATTGGCATATTTGTGTTTGGTAATCTATAATTCAAATAAGAAAATAAGCGTGAAAAATGTCAAATATTCAGATAAGAACAACTATAAGAACTGAAATTCATCAAGTCTATGTTAAAGTACTCAGTAAAATTATGTATAATGTGCCAGTTACATTTTCTTTAAATTATTAGCTCCCAATTGCAATAGTCATTGTTTACCTAATATGACTCTTGCTATGTTATGCATTAAATATGTTATGTGAAAGATATATGATACCTGCTAGAGACCCAAATATGCAAATATGTAAAGACCCAGTCCTTGTTTCAAGAAACTTATAACCAAAATGGGAAATACATGAGCAAATTAACAATTGTTGCTTTCCGGGATCAAATATTATCACAATGTGTGTATGAGAATATGGAACATTTCTAGTATACCATTAACCCATAGTGCTCCTGTGATTGGCAACTGGGAATTTTGCTCTGACATCTACATTAGAAATTAGTAATACTAATAAATTCCTATACGGCAATTATTATTCATTTTCAAATGAAGAAATCCTTAATTTTTACCACAGTCCCTAGACTTTTGTCAAAATACTCTGAAAATAATTCTGCTATGAGTCTATCAGTCTTATATCTAGAATATTAAGAAATATCTCAGCTTTTGTAGCTTTTCCATAGCAAACAGAACGCATGTTTCAGAGATTTGTAAGATGTTTATAAACAATGCATTAGCTCAGTGCCCTATAAAAAGAAACCAGGAAATGCTAAATCCATGGAGTTTGTAATCTATACATTGACTATTTTGCTTGTCCCTTAAAGGTTCAACTTAAATTTATGGTACATAGGCTGGAGGCTAGAATACTATTAGACTCTGGGGTTCTGTGACATGTAATGTTGGCCTATGTGTTGATGAGTAGGAGTAGGGTTCATGAGGGACAAGAAAAGGCATTAAAATTGTAAGGAACTGTTCAGATCTCTGGAAATTCCTCTGTTCCTAAGGATTACTCAAAATCCATAAAACAACTTTGTAACAACCTGCTACTTCACACCATATAATCATTGTAAATGAAATCTAAGGGACAATAGTGATAAGTGACTAGATATCTTCTTTTCCTGTATTACTTGATATTCATTGAGATGAGAGTTCCAAACTCTAAAAATTATGCACTTCTTATCTTCACATTATGTTTTTCCCTTGATAAATATATCCTGTGTACTTTGTTACTTTTTTATAAAATTGAACTTGGATTTTAAGTTCACCCTCAAAATAAGTCATAACAGTAAAAAGATGCAAAGGGAAACAATTGTTTTTACACTGTTTTAGCCATTATTAGCCAAAGGTCAAGAAAAATCTTTTTTACTAACCTTAAGCTAATTGATATCCTCAACTAACTTATGAGATGAAATATGTATAATTTACAAGGTACTGAAATCAAACAAGAATTTCAAAAATAAGCAATACAATATTATGTTAACTGATTTCTCAATCATTCATTGTGATTTCATTCTTTTGTTTTAAAGACTGAAGTAATGCATACCATCATTTTTAACAAAAGTCAATAATGAGGTATGAGGGAAGCCACTGATTCCAAACTAAAACATAAACCAACTATCCACTTTATGATTGGAAGTATCACTCAGCTTTACTTTTGTTACTAAGAGTCAAGCTTCCTCAATTTTATGGTTAAAATAATTTAATTCCAGTAATACAAAATGATTTCCACAAAGAAGATAAAAACACATAATCATATAAATGATGTAATAAGTGTTTGTCAAAATGCAACACTCATTCTTAAAAAAAAAAAAATGCCAAAAAACTAGGAACAGATTGGAACTTTCTCAATCTTATGAGGAGCATCATAAATAAATAAATAACACCTAAATCTGTCATAATACTTAATGGTGAAAAACTGGAGGCTTTCCTCCTAACATCACTAACATGGCAACTATCTTCATTCTTTCCACTCTTATTCCCCGTAGTATTGGATGTTTCTAGCCTGTGCTATAGACCACGGGTGGTTGGAGGTGAGGGTTGGGAGGAAAGACAGCCAGATTGGAGAGGAATCAACGGAAATGTTTCCCCATTCACAGACTATATAGTTACATATGGAGAAAATCCCAAGAAAACTAAATTTTCCTTTAAGTAATAAGTGAGTTTAATATGGTTACAGGATAAAAAGTCAGCATGCAAATAATTATATTTATTTATAAGGGAAATGTAAAACTGAGGGCCAATTTTTTTAATAAACACCATTAAAATACCATTAATAATGGCTCTAAAAATTTAACATACTCTGCAAAAATGCAGAGGCTTTGTATGCTGAAAACTATATATAAAGTACTGAAAAAAATAAATTTAAAAAAATACAGATGCTTATGATGTTCAAATACACAGCACATTTAAGAAGAGAAAATATGAAAAGTATTTCATGAACTAAGATTAACAAAGATTTTGTTAACATGATGCAAAAGGAAAAGCAACAGTCTTCCAAAAAAAAGTTGATAAATATAAATTTATCAAAATTAAAACTGTTGCTCAGGGAAAGTTTCTATGATGGAGACAAAAATGCAAAGCATAGGCTTGTAGACAATATTTTTAGCATATCTCATATTTGTCATGTGTCCTTAATATATAAATTACTCTATAAAATCAATAGTTGTTGCTGTTCAGTCACTCAGTCATGTCCAACAATTTGCAACCCCATGGATGGCAGCACGCCCAGCTTCCATATCTTCACCATCTCCTGGAGCTTGCTCAAACTCATGTCCATTGAGTCGGTGATGCCATACATCCATCTCGTCCTCTGTTGTCCACTTCTCCTCCTGCCTTCAGTCTTTCTCAGCATCAGGGTCTTTTCTAACAATAAGTCAGCTCTTCTCATCAGGTGGCCAAAGTATTGAAGCTTCAGCTTCAGCATCAGTCCTTCCAATGAATATTCAGGACTGATTTCCTTTAGGATGGACTGGTTGGATCTCCTTGCAGTTCAAGGGACTCTCAAGAGTCTTCTCCAACACCACAGGTCAAAAACATCAATCCTTTGGTGCTCAGCTTTCTTTATGGTCCAACTCTCACATCCATAAATGACTACTGGAAAAACCATAGCTTTAACTAGATGGACCTTGATAGTCACAATCAACAACAGAAAGCAACACAATTATAAGGTGATCAGGATATCTGAACAGATGTTTGATTAAAGAAGTTATAAAGATGGCAAAGAATACTTCAAAAGATGTTCAATATAGTTACCTTTTTGATAGAATAAAACCACAATAAGATACCACTATGTACCTGTTTAAACATCTATGTTAAAAAAAAATTAAAATTTGAAATCCCAGAGTTATTGCAAGCCAACTTAAATTGTCATACTTTGCTGGTGGAAAAGCAAAATAATGAAGCCATTTTAGAGAAAAAAAAAGTTGGATATACAAAATTAAACTCCACTTCTCTAAACAGGGTAACGATACTCTTGGGAATTTATCCTAGAGAAAGGAGACTAACTTCACACCAAAAGTTGTACAGTAATGTTCAAAAGCAGCATTTTATGAAATAGCACTGATTTTAAAAGGAACAACAACAAAAAACCAAAATGTCTTGCCACATGTAAAGAGATAAACTTAGTATTACAACCCAATAAATGTTTTCACAAAAAAAATCCTCTAAATTTTGATTCTAATTGCTTTTAAATTATCCTAAGGTTTACATTTAGATCTGTTAACCATTTTGATATAATTTTGGTAACAGGTATCAAGTACTACAAAGTGATCAAACTGGTCAATCGTAAGTAAATCAACTCTGAATTTTCATTGAAAGGACTGATGCTGAAGCTTAAGCGCTAATATTTTGATGCAAAAAGTCAACTCATTTGAAAAGATCCTGATGCTGGGTAAGATTGAAGGCAAAAGGAGAAGGGAGTGGAGGAGGATGAGATCAGATAGCATCACCGACCCAGTAGACATGAATTTGAGCAAGCTCCGGGAGATAGTATAAAACAGAAGAGATTGGCAGGATAGAGTCCATGGAGTCACAAAGAGCTGGACATGATTTAGCCACTGAAGGAAGAACAATCAAGTATGAGTTCAGGTATTTTTCTAAAACATATGGTCACTTTTCCAATGCTATTTATTAAAATACCTATCTTTACTGAACTGGTTAGCACCTTTTTCAAAGATCAGTTGATCATATTTGTTTGTATTGATTTCAGGACTCTTATTTCAAAATGTACAGATCTCTTTGTCTATTTTGTTCACTGATATTACACTGTCTTGTTTATTGTAACTTTATAGTAAATCTGAGGGGCTGACCTGATGGCTTAGCAATAAAGAATCTGCCTGCAATGGAGGAACCTCAGGAGACATGTGTTCAATCCCTGAGTTGGGAAGATCCCTTGGACAATGGCATGGCAACCCACTCCAATATTCTTCCCTGGAGAATCCCATGGACACAGAAGCCTGGCAGGATACAGTTCATAAAGTTGAAAAGAGTCAGAAATAACTGAAGTGACAGCATACGTGCATGCATCAGTTCAGTCACTCAGTCACGTCTGACCCTCTGTGACCCCATGGACTGCACCACACCAGGCTTCCCTGTCCACTACCAACTCCCAGAGCTTGCTCAAACTCATGTCCATAGAGTTGGTGATGCCATCCAACCATCTCATCCCCTGTCTTCCCCTTCTCCTTCTGCCTTCAATCTTTCCCAGCATCAGGGTCTTTTCTAATGAGTCAGTTCTTTGCATCAGGTGGCCAAAGTATTGGAGTTTCAGCTTCACCAATGGAGTTTCAGCTTCACCACTATTCATCAATGGATATTCAGGACTGATTTTCTTTAGGATTGACTGGTTGGATCTAATGCAAATCCAATCAAGAGTTTTCTCCAACAACACAGTTCAAAAGCATCAATCCTTCAGTGCTCAGTTTTCTTTATAGTCCAACTCTCACATCCATACATGACTAGAAAAATCATAGCTTTGACTAGATGGGCCTTTGTTGGCAAAGTGATGTCTCTGTTTTTTAATCTGCTGTCCAGGTTTGTCATATCTTTTCTTCCAAGGAGCAAGAGTTTTTTAACTTCATGGCTGCAATTACCATCTCCACTGCTTTTGGGGCCAAGAGGATAAAGTCTTTCACCTTTTCTATTGTTTCCACATCTATTTGCATGAAGTCATGGGACTGGATACCATAATCTTAGATTTTTGTTTTTTTTTAATACTGAGTTTAAAGTTTTATTTTCACTCTCCTCTTTCACTTTAACCAAGAGGCTCTTTAGTTCCTCTGCACTTTCTGCCATAAGGGTGGTACCATCTGTATATCTGAGGTTATTGATATTTCTTTCAGCAATTTTGATTCCAGCT
This sequence comes from Dama dama, assembly GCF_033118175.1. Classification (NCBI taxonomy): domain Eukaryota; kingdom Metazoa; phylum Chordata; class Mammalia; order Artiodactyla; family Cervidae; genus Dama; species Dama dama. Next base: position 61,541,489 of record NC_083710.1, on the reverse strand, counting down.
TGTGCTTCATGCAGCCCAGCATTTCACGATGCACTCAGCATATAAGTTAAATAAGCAAGGTGACAATAAACAGCATTGATGTACTCCTTTCCCAATTTGAAACCAGTCAGTTCCATTTCTGGTACTAACTGTTGCTTCTTGACCTGCATACAGATTTCTCAGGAAGCAGGTAAGGTGGTCTGGTATTTCAGTCTCTTGAAGAATATTCCACAGCTTGTTGTGATCCACATAGTCAAAGGATTTGGAGTAATCAATAAAGCAAAAGTAGATTTTTTTTCCTGGAACTCTCTTGCTTTTTTCTATGATTCAATGGATATTGGCAATTTGATCTCTGGTTCTTCTGCCTTTTCAAAGGTTGAACATTTGGAAGTTCTCAGTTTACATATTGTTGAAGACTTGTTTGGAGAATTTTGAGCATTATCTTGATAAGAGTGTGAATGAGTGCAATTGTACGGTAGTTTGAAAATTCTTTGGCATTTCCTTTCTTTGGGATTGGAATGAAAACACCTCTTCCAGTCCTATGGCCACTGCTGAGTTTTCCAAATTTGCTGGCATATTGAGTGCAACACTTTCATAGCATCATCTTTTAGGCTTTGAAATAGTTCAACTGGAATTCCATCACCTCCACTAGCTTTGTTCTTGGTGAGTCTTCCTAGGGCCCACTTGACTTCACACTCCAGGATGTCTGGCTCTAGGTGAGTTATCACACCATTGTGGTTATCTGAGTCATTAAGATATTTTTTGTATAGTTCTTCTGTATATTATTGCCACCTCTTCTTTATATCTTCTGCTTCTGTTAGGTCCATACCATTTCTGTCCTTTATTGTGCCCATCTTTGCATGAAATGTTCCCTTGGTATCTCTAATTTTCTTAAGGAGACCTCTAGTCTTTCCCATTCTGTTGTTTTTCTCAATTTCTTTACATTGATCACTGAGGAAAGCTTTCTTATGTCTCCTTGCTATTCTTTGGATTCTGCATTCAGATGTATATCTTTCCTTTTCTCTTTTGCCTTTAGCTTCTCTTCTTTTCTCATGCATAGTAAGTCTAAAAATCAGGTAGAATGAGAACTTTGTTCCTCTCATTCAAAACCATTTTTGATATTCTAGTTCCTTTGAATTTTTACACAAATTTATCTTTTTAAGCTTCTTTCGATGTACAGTTGACTTATATTAGTTTCAAGTATACAATATAATGATTCAATATTTTACAGACTATATAAAAGTTACTATAAAATATTGAATATATACCCTGAAATGTACATTACAGCCTATTATATTATTTATTTAATAGTTAATAGCTTGCACATCTTAAGCACCTTCTCCATCTTCCTCCTCTCCCAGTCATCCTCCCACTTGAAACAACTAGTTTGTTCTCTGTACCTGTGAATATGTTTCTTTTTGTTATAATCATTGATTTATTTTTTTTATTCCAAATATAAGTGTGAAAACATAAAGTGATTGTCTTTCTCTGCCTGATTTATTTCACTAAGCATAATGCCCTCTAGATCCACCCACGTTGTCATAAATGGCAAATTTTAACTTCATAGCTGAATAATATTCCATTATATTTACATAAATTTTAGTATTATTCATTGCTAGTCATTAGAATATGCTCAATATCTGTACATTGACCATGTGTCCAGAAACTTTACTGAACTTCTGTATTTAGTAATTAGATTGAATTACAGTAAATTTTACATATTTGATTAATATTTTATACATTATATACTGTATCTTATAATACATGGATACATGTATTATATAATGGATTTATATATGTGGATTTTACTACTTCCAAATATCAAAGTAAAAAGCTAATCTGAAAATACTGTTGCCAAGAAAGAATTTCCTTCTTTCTTTGGAAACCAGATTCTGATAAGTAGGGAGGTTTGAAAAATTATTTCAATACTGATAATAGTGGAGATGCTATAAATTCTCATGGCAAAATACTGTAAATAAATAGGGATGCCAAATCACTTCTTTATGTTAGCAAAAGTAAATCAGCAACATTCTCATTACTATCAACACAAATTTCAGAAGTGAATACCCACAGCAGAAATAATAAACACTCAATAATTGTAAAGAGTGATTTTAAAACCTTCTCTCACCAGCAAGCATGAAGAGGAATGAGCACCTTCCCAATGTTGGAAGTTATCATTTGGCAAAGTCACCAGGATACAACAAACAATCCAATCAGAGGTTAACTTTACCAAAGTCATTTGCAGAATAACATGGCAGACAGCTGGAGTGGAACTAACTATGTACTGTAAGTGGTATGAGAAGAGCTCACTCATTAACAATTTTGCTTTAGGAAAAAAAAAATAAGAGAAGTGCAGTCACACTTTATATCAAAGGCTACTAAGAGTGATGGCCTACACATGTGATGACCTACTTGACTGATTCACTTTTGAAAGTTTATGCAGACCTAATCAGGTTAGAGTTGAATTAGACTGCATTTATTTATTTATTTATTTATTTTTCATTTAGTTCCTATGTTTATTTTTTTTTCTTTAAATTTTTTTATTAGTTGGAGGCTAATTACTTCACAACATTTCAGTGGGTTTTGTCATACATTGATATGAATCAGCCATGGATTTACACGTCTTCCCCATCGCAATCCCCGCTCCCACCTCCCTCTCCACCCGATTCCTCTGGAAACATCCCACCCTCGCCTTCTCCCAGAGAGTTCAAAAGTCTGTTCTGTATTTCTGTGTCTCTTTTTCTGTTTTGCATATAGGGTTATCGTTACCATCTTTCTAAATTCCATATATATGTGTTAGTATGCTGTAATGTTCTTTATCTTTCTGGCTTACTTCACTCTGTATAAGGGGCTCCAGCTCCATCCATCTCATTAGGACTGGTTCAAATGAATTCTTTTTAATGGCTGAGTAATATTCCATGGTGTATATGTACCACAGCTTCCTTATCCATTCATCTGCTGATGGGCATCTAGGTTGCTTCCATGTCCTGGCTATTATAAACAGTGCTGCGATGAACATTGGGGTGCACGTGTCTTTTTCAGATCTGGTTTCCTCAGTGTGTATGCCCAGAAGTGGGATTGCTGGGTCATATGGCAGTTCTATTTCCAGTTTTTTAAGAAATCTCCACACTGTTTTCCATAGCGGCTGTAACTTAAAAGCTTTTGCACTACAAAGGAAACTATAAGTAAGGTGAAAAGACAGCCCTCAGATTGGGAGAAAATAATAGCAAATGAAGAAACAGACAAAGGATTAATCTCAAAAATATACAAGCAACTCCTGCAGCTCAATTCCAGAAAAATAAATGACCCAATCAAAAAATGGGCCAAAGAACTAAACAGACATTTCTCCAAAGAAGACATACAGATGGCTAACAAACACATGAAAAGATGCTCAACATCACTCATTATTAGAGAAATGCAAATCAAAACCACAATGAGGTACCATTACACGCCAGTCAGGATGGCTGCTATCCAAAAGTCTACAAGCAATAAATGCTGGAGAGGGTGTGGAGAAAAGGGAACCCTCTTACACTGTTGGTGGGAATGCAAACTAGACTGCATTTATATTCGTAATTATAATCACATCTGAATCACTAGACCAAGAAATGTGATATTATCTATTCAGATACTGGCAGTCTCATAATCCTTTGTCTGCTTATATTTTCAGAAGCCATATTTTGCCCTGGCATTTTCACAATTCTTTACTTATACTTTTTAAAAGCCACATTTTACCCTATCTTTACTAGCAGTACCGGTGCTCAAATAATTTAAATAAAAAATGATATCTTTTTGTACACACTATGGTTTAAACTAAATATGCCAGAAAAATTAGGGATAATAATGAATAAAACAGACTCAAAAAAATCAACAAAAATGTGATACAGTCTCATATTTAAAACATGAAATGAAAGCTTTTATGTTTTTTACTTTCTTTTCTCTGTCTCTCTCTCTCTCTCTCTCACACACACACACAGAAACATACACACACGTAAAACTAGAAAAAAGGATATTAAAGTAAGGGTGCTATTGAAACCCAGCTGAGTATGAAAGGATGGATATTGAACTATCCTGACTGCATTGTAGGAAAAAAAATATTTTCAAAAACCTGCTTGGGAAAAACAGCACTCTATATACATAGACAAAAATGTACTTTTCAACATTATTTTCTCATTTGGATGTGCTTGCTCTAATTAAAACATACTTTATGTGTCAAGATCCCTTGTTTTCAGCTAATACGTTGATTCTTTCAACCAGAAACAACCATTCTGTTTTTCCTATATCCCAAGTTCAGGAAACATGTCCTTGTATAAGACATACAAGGCTCTTTCTCTTTTGGAGTTTAAATCCCAGTAGGATATGACAGACAATAAAGAACAAATAAACAGAACAGTTATGGCATCATCTGAAGGAAAAGTTTCCTGGGAGAGAGAACAGCTAGTACAAATGAGGAAAAGCATATATGACACTGTGTGGTTCTAAAACTATACACAATTGGGACACTGTGCAGCAGAATTAGTGTGAACATAGAGATGTGCTTACAGGTTAGTTAAGAGTGGTTGGCAAGTCCAGGTAGAATAGGGCCTTCTTGAGAAAGTGGGAAAGATTTATGGTCACTGAATCATAATAAAATACTATATATTATGAAGGGCAAAGCCAGTTTCCTTCATACATTATTTTAAAAAAATAGCTTCCACAGCTAAATCCTAATGGAAAAAAAAAAAAAAAGTGGCCTGCTTTTCTTCCATAACCATAGGTCTTGATTTTTTAGGAGATATAACAGTTTAGTTACTAATGGTTTTTAAATACTGAGTAAAATAAACTTGTTGTTATGTGATAACCTATTAGCCAGAATCCTACAGCATTTCTAATTTGGACTTATCAGAAAAGAATGGTTTGCTGATATAGGCCTAAAATAGACAATTATTTTCAGGATGTAATGATTATGCTTATGTCATTTTCCAAGAATTTCCATTGACCTTCTTTGACAGAGAGCTCAATAAACTCTGCCTGATAACACCTGTGATATGTAATTTCAAAGTAAGTGCCTGTGTTTTTAATGGCTCATCAGATCTATTCTGAATGGTCAATTAATGTGTATCAATAATTACTGCACATTCGATAAAAGAAGATTTATATAGAATTTATAAATTATAACTCAATTATCCATCAAAGAAGAGATATAATAACACAGAAGGTGAATATGAACCATGACAAATCAGATAAACTCTCACACACCATTAAACAGCCTCAGCAGTCATGTTAAGGGGAAGGCTTTTGAACTTTTTCATTTTGCCTTCTTATAACTTGTGCCAATTATGTCCTTCCATAAATGAGGTCCATAAATGTTGTTAAAAACAGTCATCTAACTCCAGTTTCCTGTTTTATAGTCATAAATAAAATAAAATGATAATAAAAGAGATAGTCCATTAAGATGAACTATCCATTACTAAATTTACTATATTTAATACATAGCACCATCTAGTGAAATTTGAGGGAAATGTGTAATATGCTGAATATGATGCAGACAACTTTGGAAATAACTGGAAATTAGTTCTTATGCATTAACGTATCATTTAAATTTCTCCTAGAAATTTTTCAAGATATAAATAAAATGTTATAGAGTTCTCCGGGCAAGAATACTGGAGTGGAGAGCCATTCCTTTCTCCAGGGGACATTCCCAACCCAGGGATCTAACCCAGGTCACACAAAAAGTATGTCAGTGATAAGAATGCATTGACTGACTTTCCAACTATGACAGCATAATTGACAGGAAGCTCTAGTTGCTATCCATGAAATCCATGTCCAAGTTTACTTCACAACCATGATTTCCACAATTTCTTCCCAATCAATGACTAAGTATGGTATGGATACAAAGTCAGGCCCATTCCTGGGGTGCATGATAGTCTTTCGACAGCCACATCTGACTCAAGAACTACTCTGTAGCTCAAATGAACTTTTCTTAGATTGTGCTGCTATCTAGAAAGCGTCCACCAACTTTGTTTCCCTCTTTCCTTTGCCAGGATCAGACTTGCATTGCAGTTTGAAGATTCTCCCAAATTCTTTTAACTTCCCAACCTCACTCCATTTTTTTCCCTCATTGGCATTTTTCCTAATAAAATGCCCACACATTTAACCCCATTTAGCATCTACTTCTCGGAGAATTCCAAAATGAGGTCTAGAAAGGCCAGAATTACCTCAGAGTAATAAAAAGTGAAAGTTGCTCATTTATGTCCGACTCTTTGAGAGTCCATGGACTATACAGCCCATGGAACTTTCTAGGCCAGAATACTGCAGTTGGTAGCCTATCCCTTCTCCAGCAGATCTCCCCCACCCAGGAATCCAACCAGGGTCTCCTGCATTGCAGGTGGATACTTTACCAACTGAGCTATCAGGGAAGCCCCAGAATAACAGATGGATCAAGCTCTCTGTGAGCTTCCATGTGGTAGTGTTGGCTAAACTTTTTGTACAATGAAAGCAAACCAATATTTGGGATATGCCTAGCCAACATTCCTATACAGTAGCTTATAGAGAACTTGATCCACAGGCTGGGAATCCCACACAGAATAGCATTTGAGTAGGGGACAGCAAGGGTCCCCTTTAGATGTAAGTTATGGCCACCAACATGTGACCTTAGAATTAATATGCCCAGGGATCAGAAGATAAGCAAAGAGGTCATTTAATGTCAGAGATAATTAACCTTGATCAGTAGGAGAAAGAATAACTCTACTTAGAAAATGGGGCAAATAAATCTAGAACCCAGATGATCCACTTGGTTGCCTCTGCCTCAGTAGTACTTCATTACTCTATTTTAACTCTGCCCAGATACATGTACTTACCCTGGACTGAGAAGAAACGTATGACTATCAGGGTCAGAGCCATCGGGAATGAAGTTTTGGTCACACTACTAAGTAGGCCAGCATGACCTCTGAAGAGATAACTGAGACTGGGAGTGATTTAGAATGGACAGTAGTGCTGGGAGAGTGTATCAGCTGTAACTTCAAGATCAATTCCATCAGTTAGAACTAAAGTTCAAAGCAATAACACTTTCCAAGGTTTTTCTCAAGAAAATGGGTCGTGGAGGAGCTCATTTGTACAACACAAGTAGTAGAACTGGTAGTCTTGGGAATAGGAGTATAATTGACCAAGAGCCCAAGCTGCTGTGCTGAAATCCATCAGCCACACTTATAATGATAAGTTTCTTACTAAAGGTTCTTGGCTAATGACTAACATTGGCAAGGAGATTAGAGCTGCCCTTGTCTTGGAAGATAGAGGACTCTGACAGCCAGCCTTGGTTCCAGAATACTCCAGCCTCCCTTTTGAACTTTTCTTAGACTTAAAAGAGTCTAAGACTCTTTCATATAAATTCCTATTTTCTCTCCTTGACTTAGAATCAAACTTGTATGGCAACAGGATGGATCTCCCCACTTTAGCAGTCTCTTGTCTATTTCTTCTCAGGGGCAACATCAGACCTTTTCTCTCATAAAATCTTTAAATGTTTAATCCTGCTAATATAAAGTCAAATAGCTCAAGACGCTTAGATTGCAATAGGTTAGGAATTAATAAGTATACTAAATTAGTTGCTTTTGCTGATCCATAACCAGTAACTTTGTAGGAAGAAATCCCTTCTATCTTTGAATCAAAACTCTCCCTGCATTTAAAAAGACTAAAGAAACAAAACAAAAACAAAAACTTATCCTATGAAGTATAACACAAAAGAGACAAATTGAGTGTTTTTGTTACAGGGCATAGGATAGGCCAGAGAGAAAAGAAAATTAGTTTCCCAAGTTGCAGTTCAAAGAAACTAGGAAAGAAGCCCAAAGAAGTTTAAATTAGGAGACCTGCTCAGAAAGTGCTCATGGTCACAGAAATTAAATTATATCCTTGTAAATAAAGGGGATATTATGTACTGGGAATAAACTTGAAATATCATCTGGGCAGCTTTTTTTTCTTTTTAAACACAGATTGTTCTCTCTTGTTTGAAAAATATTTATAAGGGAAAATAGATTTCCATAAATGTCTGGATAATAAATTTAGTAGGGTAGAAATTACAGTTTTTACTCATGGCACTTTCTCTGGTATGGTAAATTTTTGTAAACAGTTTAAATATACAAGGCAAGTCCCTACTTAATAAAATTGGAAAAATATAAAACGATTAGTTAATGTATACACTTTAAAGTATACAAGGGTACTAGGAACAGGAAGATCTATCTAGATGCATGGAATCTCGCCTGCACAAGGTGAGATCTGGTTAAGGCAAACCTATAACGGAAGGTATGGTGCCTTTTTTCTGCTAAAGAGTGACAGGCTTCAGAAGAGAGGGAAGACATAATGAGTGTCCCTTTTGTTGTTTTATTAAATACCATGGCTTCCCAGGTGGCGTTAGCAGTAAACAACCTGCCTGCCAATGGAGGAAATGTAAGAGACACAGGTTCAATCACTAGGTCAGGAATATCCCCTGGAGAAGCGCACGGCAACCCACTCCAGTGTTCTTGCCTGGAGAGTCCAATGAACAGAGGAGCCTGGGGGGCTACAGTCCATAGGGTCGCAAAGAGTCAGATACGACTAACGTAACTTAGCATGCATGCATGCATGACTTAATAGCAAGTATAATACTTCAGAGAGGAGAATGTGTCTCCATTTACTGTAGTTAGAAACATGAAGAGGTCACATCTGACACTTGAGGAAGTAATGCACAAAGGAGGGTAACAATGAGGCAGAGCAGGGGTTAACTCAGATACACAAACAACTTTCAGGAAATATTTAAATGAAATAAAGGCATTTGTTGGTACTGCCAAAGTGTGTCCTCTATGGTGAGGTTAGAGGTTTTATACTTTGGTGAATAATGAAGTAGAAACAATTTCCCTGCACTGAAAATTGATGAGGATAAAATCATACATCTAGACAGCCTCTATTGCACAAGCTGGCATATTGGATCTGTTTGATTTGACTTATGCTCAGAATGCTGATTCTATTTTCTTAGCAACTTCTGGAAGATAAACATAAACTTTAATAGAGGGTACTACTAAAGTCTTGTCACAGTCAAGAGAAATCATGATTTCCATATCTATTGTATGCCACTTTCATCACTAGAGAGGTTGCCAAGAACTACAGATCAAAATCCTTTAATTTGTATGGTAATTTAGACATTTGGACCTTATGAATGTGTATTTTGTTGTTCTCATAGGTGAGCAAAAGAAGAAATCTGTGTCTCCCATAATGAAACAGCCATTTTCTTAGCCTAGCACCACACCTTGGAATGTAGGGCAAGATATACTACCCTAGAAAGGTTAAATGTGTGGTCTTTTGTTGTAGTACAAAAGAAGAAAACTGGGGCATCCATATCACTAGTATTTTGAATTATGAGTCTATTTCTTAGCAAATAAATGCAGAAAAAATATTGTGAATATATATTTCTGGACATTATATATTAACTAAATATATCTTTGATTTTGTTTTTGCTGTTTGTTTAGTTGTTAAATCACGTTCCACTCTTCTGCGTCCCAATGGACTATAGTCCACCATCTCTTGTTCCATGGTATTTCTCCAGGCAAGAATACTAGAGTGGGTTGTCATTTCCTTCTTCAGGGGATCTTCCTGACTCAGAAATTGAACCTGCATCTCCTGCATTGGCAGGCAGATTCTTCAGCAGTAAGCCACCTGGGAAGCGCATATCCTTGAATTATATATTTTCTTTCCTACAGTAAATTGATGCAGCCCATGATATTAAATAAGACACATTACTCATTTTATAACAAATTTTACACTTGCTTTAAAGTTATTTAATTATTTCCAGTCTCCCTTATACAATTCTAAGCCTGTTTAAAACAGGCAGAGATTATTTTACCCAATTTTAAACCTGAATGTTTACCTAAAGTAGTACCTAGTACAATCATTTATCTTGCAGGGAAATGTAGGAAGAAAGTTATATATTTTTATGTATTACAGTTAATAATTTAATAAGGTTACTTTTTCTCCATTATAATGAATTAAAATTTTGTTGATGGAAACAAAAATTATAAAATAGAAGAAAACGACACTAGTAGTAAATGTTGTCACTATTATAATTCTTAAGGACACCAGAACTAATATTATTATGCTCTTTATCTCTGTTAATGCAAATCACTCTGAAAGATCTCAGAATTCCAGGTTCTGTCTTATCCCTTAAAGTTATTTCTTATAATTACATACATGTTTAATATTTTTCTGCATATATTTAATTTCCTCATAGCTTATGTTTATTAAATCTGAAAATTCTTAAAATATACTATAAAGAATTCAAAATCCATCATCAAAAAAATTCCTAGGGACTTCCCTGGCAGTCCAGTGGGTAAAACTTGTGTTTCCACTGCAGGGGGGAAGAGTTCAATCCCTGACCCAGGGAACTAAAATCCCACATGCTGTATAGCACAGCCAAAAAATAACAACAAAATTAAAAAAAAGAAAAGAAAATTCCTAAATCATAAACCTCTTCTCTGAACATTCCTGAGTCTCCCCAAGGACAATGATACTTCTAAATTGTATTGTGGCAGCTTTTTTTTCTCTGAGCCTTTACACAAGGCCCAGAAATATGGCAGTCCTGATTTCAAAATAAATTCAATTCTTCTTCCATAAATACCACAGATTTCTAATCTCATGTCTTCAGATTGTATACTATACAATATCTATCTTGAGTGTGGTCATCTACTAGCATGGATTTTACTCCTTCTTAGTTTTCAAACTAAATGCCAGATAAAAATGAATAAAAAATACTCCCATCAACAAATACCACCATAAAATTTTGTCTATCCAGGATGAAGAGAAGTTTCTAAAACAACAGAGAAAAGTAGGCAAAAACAGCTGTACATGGTCAAGTGTCAGAATGATAGAGAAATTTTCAACCGCAGAACTGGAAACTAATAAAAATGAGAAAATCATTAATATCCCATATAATATATACATATAATAATGTTCAAAAACATAAAAATATAATCATTACTAATAAACATCTCAGACACCCTTCTCTGCTGAAAAAAGATAAATACTCCACCAATGAGGAAAGCAACTTTTATGGAAGTAGGTAGAATAGATTTGGGGACATTGACTTTAAAAATGCTATATTATTAATAGAAACTTTTTGTTTTTATTTTTCCCATTGTAATGCCATTATATTATTGGCAAGAATCTGCCTTTGAGCCTAAAGGATATCAGTATTGAGTGAAAATATCTATTCTAATCTAGGTTATTCTTGACCTAAGTAGAAGAATCTTTAAAGATTAAATAGCAGACTAATTTTTAATCAATGTCATTATTTAGGATGAAGATAGAGGAGGAAAGGTTGATAGCTAATAGCATTCATTTTCATTATGGATAAAAAATGCTCACTAACAGGGCTATTTGAACTATTTCAAAAAATTAGCCAACAAAAATATATCTATTAAGTATGCAGCATGTTAGTTTCATATACTTTCTCTTGTTTTGACTTCAGATAGACAATTCTGACATGGAATTGTTAGGACAAAGAGAAGGAGCCAGAGAAACATAGACTCTTTCTGTAGAAAAAAAAAAAAAAACATTATTATCATAATGAAGGCCTACATACTTCTTAAATTTTTATTGCTATCTGATAGATGGTAAGAATCCATACTCTAAAACTGGCTTTGTCAACTTATTCTAAACTCAAAACCAAATTGACAGCAAAATTCAGATCTGAACTTTTTCACATAGTGTGACAACTGAAAATTCTGGTTTGGGGGATACTTTTAAAAATTGGGTTAATATTTATTTCAGCTCTTTTAGGACTGCTTGATATAGAAAGTAATAGAATAAAAAAAATGAGAGGATTAATAGTTTACATTTCATCTATAAGAGTAATGAATGCAAATACTTTTGATAATGCTTTACCATTAGAAAATATCATTTATATAGGTTAAAAAATTTGAGTATTCATAAAACCACTTATTTATAAGTAGCCAGATACTACCATCTCCATAATACAGCTTAATGAAACGAAAACTCTGGTGAAAATATTTCTCACATCCATCTGTCACATTAGCAAATGTTAAGTTTCCATTAGACATCAGGATAAAGTGTCACTATTATATGTAATCACATTTTTCAGTTACTTTCCTTTAAAATCTGTCTTTGAGTGATGTAGACTAAGTTCATGACAATGAAACACTATCCCATTGGCACAGCATATCTGTTAAACATAATTCTGTCTGGTAAAATATAAATGAGTAATGATATTACTTAAGATTTATTGCTTAGCTCACAGAATCTCTAAGAAGACTGAAGAAGCTGGTCTGAACACTCCTTTTATAGCCAGAGAGAGTGATCACAGTCAAGTACAGGACTAGTTAGTGAAAGCTCTGCTGCTATATCAAACAGCCCGGACCCTGGGCTGTACTGACCTGTTTGTGTATTGACTCAGAATGCCCTCAGGAGAACCACGGCCACTGCTAATCCTGTAAACTGAGTCCACCAATCCCACCATAAATTCCACGTGGCCATTCCCATTTATTTTATTTTGTCCTAAGTCAATGTCTGGGGTAAATGCATGCAATTAATAGAGTCTAGGTTCCCAAAACACCCTATCTGCCAAAGAGACTTGTAAACCAAAATTCTGAAACTTTCTAATTCACTTGCTTGAAGCAGGACCTTTCTCATAGCAGTAAAGATTCTCTAAGATTAATTTACTGAGGAACAAAAGGTAATAATCATAAACATTTAACATCACCATTTAACATGTCTGTATAATATAGTTATATGCTCCTTATTTTTACTCCAAAATTAAACTGAAAAATTAACTATTTTTTCAACATAATATAATTATAAATTACAAAATACACTTAATATTCCCATTGAAAAGCTTAAAATGAATCAATAAATACAAATGTAGTACTATAGTCATTGTCATGCATATTAAAATATTATTTTGTCAAATTTTTTATTTTGATATTACCAATAATTTATACCCTTCATGAAATAATAGGAAAAAAAAGAAATGCACAGAAGAGGAAAATTATTTATACTATATGCACATGTATATTTCAGAACAACAACAAAAATATGAATAGCTGCTATAGTATTCATTTCTCAACTTGTCAATAGGTGATAACTGGTTTTCATTACTTTTCTACTTCACTAATTCTATCACTTACCCTGTCACTTTAGCCAGGAGCTCAGCTGTTAAGAGTTTCCCCCCCCCCCCCCCTTTGAGGTAAAATATATCTTTGTTCCTAAAGGACCTGAGTCCTTATTGGTTTTACCTGTATAAAGTGGTACCATTTTTCTTTAAGGTATATCATTTGACTTAGCATCACAAATATAAATCTAGTGTCTTAATATGCATTACTTAGCATCACAAACATAAATTTAGTGTCTTAATATGCAAAAACCAAGAAGTCCAGAATTCAGGAGAAATTCTTTAGTTATAAAATGATATTAAACAAAGAATTAATATACAAAGCAGTAATTTTTAATAATGGGCACGATATTAGCAAAGCTACCATAAAGTGTTAATCAGATGAATCTATGGGGGAAATTGTGGAAACAGTACAAATGCACATTTCCATTTTACCATACTCACGGGATAAACATCGTTGATTGAAGGCTGCTCCTGGACACTATAAATCCTTGGCAGGCTCAGTCTGCTGCCAAAGCTGTGTAGGTGACTAGCCTTTGCAAAAATCCAAGGTAAAACGGATGCAGATGTTGGCTGTTGGAAATCACTTGTAGCACATAAAAAGTCCAAGAGATATGGGTAGAATAGGCCAGTGTATGCTAAACTCTCCTACATTTCCAGGGTTTCTCCTGGGTTTAAATTATTTCCCTTTTTGTTTCCACAGGAGCAGACAACAAAAATCACATTACTAACTCCACAAACATAAGGAGTTGATGCTGTCATTCAAACAGCTACAACTATAGCTGTATCTGTGCTGTGTGTGCTCAGTGGTATCCGACTCTGCGATCCCATGGACCGTAGCCTGCCAGGCTCCTCTGTCGATGGGATTTTCCAGGCAAGAATACTGAAGTGGGTTGCCATTTCTTCCTGCAGGAGGTCTTCCCAACCCAGGGATGGAACCCACATCTCTTAAGTCTGCTGCACTGGCAAGCAAGTTCTTAACCACTACTAGGGCCATCTGGGAAGCCCAACAACTATAGCCTTAGGAAGAAGATATATCAATAGCTGCAGCTACTCCACAGTGGCCCTTGATTCCTCACTTTAATTAGACATTAATTTGAGTCTATGGTAGGTGTGTGGGTGAGGCCTAGATTATGGACCTAGATATTTATTGAAAGGAGGCTGAAATAGCAAGTACCAGAAATTTTTATGTTATATGAAGCATAGAGAAAATTTATATTAAAAATATATAAAAAGGACATATTACAACTGATATCACAGAAATACAAAGGATCATAGAAGACTAATATGAACAATTATATGCCAATAAACTGTATAATCTAGAATGGACAAATTCCTAGAAACAAACAACCTATAAGTGCAGAATCACAACAAAAGAGAAGTCTGTATAGATCAATAAAGAACATGAAGATTCAATCAAGCTATCAAGTTTTAAAAACTACATTCTCATACTATTCATTCATTTCCTTGCTTTCTCTTTCATTTTCCTCAGGCTGCATGACAAATCATTTTTCTCATGTAATTTGATTTTCTAAAACACAAATTTGATCAGGAACTGCATCAATTCCTCATGACTACAAATTTCAAATACACTCTTGAGACTTGAGTGTTCCACTGGAATTGCATGGGTGGATATGGAACCCCTAGCCAGTACTATTGCCTCCAACTATCATACCCCATGCTTTCTTCTCTCTCCCCAGTCTTGTCATCTTCCTCAACATAAATGTTGTTTCTCAGGGAAAATTTTTGTGAATATCTCCTTTTATGTTATGTTCCTATAATATCGTGAATTTCTCCAGTACTATCAAATCATAATACTGTTATATTTAGTTTCTATTTTTTTCTCAAATATTTAAATTCTATAGTTGGACCCAATTTCTCTTTTATTAATTACTTATAAAACACCTAAAAAAATTTTGTTAATTTTTTGTGTAAATGTTAAATATATACCAAAATCAAGGAGAAACTTTTAAATGGATTTTTAAAAATAAATTGGTAGGACACAATTTGTGTTTTAGAAATTTCTCTCACATTGACACAAACTAACAGTGGAAATCTTGAGGCTAGTAGATATTTTATGAGGCTGGTGAAGTTAGCTAGGTGATATGGTGGCTCCGACCAGTGAAGTGACAGGGGAATGGAAAGGACTGGACAGATCCCATAAATATTTAAGTGGTAAAATTGATAAGACAGAACAAGAGTTGATGTGTAGAATAAGGTAAAAGGAGATGGCCAGCTTGAAAACATTGAGTTACTGGATTGATAAAATCAGTTGGACAGTGATGTCATTGAGATAGAGAACAGAGGACAAAGTTAGTTTGGATAATGAGAAATTTTTCTGCCCTATGCTGCACAGAATTAAGCATTCTAAAAAGAGTTCTAATGTTTTGTTTTGTTTTTAAATTCATTAAGTATATAGTTTTAAGATTGTAGGCAACAAATAATGTATCTCACTAATGGCAAACAGATTTTTAAAGAATGTCTCATTTTATTTAAATTTATTCAATTGTAATATTCTCTCAAAGATAACATCACTTAATGTACTGGAAATGATTCTGAGGAAAAACAATTTGGACAGAAACTAACCACTATTTTGAATTTTACTTTTCTTACACTTAAAAATAACTTAGAATCATAAATGAATATAAAGTTTTGCTTATAATTAATACATATTTTTCATGAAAAATGATGTTTTACACTCCCTAAGAATGTTTCTAAAATAGTCTGTATTCTTGTGTTTTTATCATTTAGTTTTGCCTGTTTAAAAGTGCAAACTGAGATTCAAATAGTGACATTGTGCTGCCACCTGCTGGAAGGTATGGAAAACTATCTGTTTTAAATAATGGAATGATAGTGATGTGCACTGCACTAAATAAAACTCACGTGATGTTTAGGATTTTTTTTATTAAAAGGGTATCACAACATACAAAGCTATATGCCAATGTATGGTGATGTTCTCTTTAATTGTGATTAAATCTGATTTATGCATTCTCATCCACTATCCTCCCCATGACCAGTTTAATATCATTTTTAAAAAACATTTATGTGGGTAATTACAATTTGATTTTAACTAAAAAGTAATACAGAAGGGATTAAATAGTTAAATGTAGTAAATCAAAAAATAATCTTTAAACACACATGAGTACATAAATGGAGACCAAAAAAAAAGTTTACAGGAGGAGAAATAAAGTGATTAAATATGGAAAAGCAGAATTGAGATTAACTGGAGAAGGAAACGGCAACCCACTCCACCATTCCTGCCTGGGAAATCCCATAGACAGAGGGGCATGGAGGGCTACAGTCCACGGGGTCACAAAAGAGTCAGACCCAACTTAGAGCCTAACAACAACTTAGAGCCTAAACAACAAAAATGCAATGCACTGATTTAGGACATAGATGCAGAATTCACTTAGATTTTATTGCAGTTAGGAGCCTGAAAAAAAATTAATTTGTGAAAATCAGTAAAGCACTCTATCTCAGATTCTTTGTACTTAAAAATGGGAATCATAAATTATAACACCAGGCTTTTGAGAACATCAAATGAGGTATCCAAAGAGTATTTATTTCCACATTAGTCTTGCATATGACATGAAAAGCATAAAAAAAAAAAATCTAAGAGTAAGATATTTTGGATGGTAAAAGCATTGTAACAGGTTTAATAGTACTTCTAAAATACAAAATAAATAACACAATCAATTATAATTTTTTTGATTGACACATACTATATCAGAGGTAAAATAACCTTTTAGTATTCTAACTAGAATGTGTCACTAACAAAAATTAAAAAAAAAAAAAAAAACTGTTTCTAAGTAGTGCTTACATTTGCCTGACTGCAATAATGGTGATGAGTAAATATATGCTTGAATTTATAGAACTGAGTGGATTATTCAAGTACTTTTGAATTTTAATAATTTTTCCACTTCTATTTCATTTGACCATAAGAAAATTGCCATTTCTAATGGCTCTGATTGCTGACAAAATTTAAAATCTGTCCAAGTGTTTCACAAAATTTGGCCTATAGTCACTGGTGGTTCATTTGTATCATATTTACTTATATTACATTAGCTTGTGGTTGCTGACGAATAGATTACCTCAAACTTAGTTGTTTAATACAACACAAACATACTGCCTTGCAGTTTTATAAGCTAGAAGCTCAACATAAATCTTACTGAGTTAAAATCAAGATGTTTGCAGGACTGAGTTCATCTCAGGAGGCTTGAGAGGAGCGTTCACTTTCTTAGTTTTTTACAGCTTCCATAGGCTTCTTGATTTCTCATTCGTGGCCTTGCTATCTTCAGAGCCAAGGGTACTGCATCTTTCTGACTAATCATCCTTCTGGAAGGTCACTTTTATTACTCTGCTTACCTCTTCCACCTCTTAGGAGTCTTGTGATTGTATTGGGTAACCTAGATTATCCCCTTAAGTTAATTACACCTGTAAAGTCCCTTGTACTATGTAAGATGCTGTTCACAAATTCTGGGAATTAGGACATGGACATATTTGGGGACATTATTCTGACTACCACATTTTTCAAATGGCATTAAGTGGCTTAGCAGTTTTTTTTAAGTAGCTTTGTTTTGATATATATTTCACAATCTTGAAATGTTGAGTCATTACTGTTTCCATAGAGATCACAAAAGAGTCTTTATTATTACTTCTATAATTAAGTTTTGGCTAGAAATGTGATGAAAAATATGTTTATATTTTCTGGTCCAAGACCAAACAAAAATACACAAAAAGGAAACACCATGTTTGAGCATCAGCTTACAGAAATGATAATTTAAAATTGAAACATATATTTGTGTATTACACAGTCCAAAGATTGAATGAAACAAAGTCTGCTTTGAGGAGTATGAGGTGCATCTGGCAGTTAATAAAGTTTAAACATAAAGAAAAATAAATATATCAAGCCAGGCATGCTGTTTTATCTTGAAAATTATACTATACTACTAGTCTTTTAAAGGTCAGATTACATTGGAAACTTCTCTGTGTTTCTATTTTAATGTTATTTTTAAGAATTACACAATAATAAAATGTATACCATATGAAGACAAAAATTAAATTCAACCTAATTTTCATATTATGTCAAATAATATTTATCAAACATTTGCTTGATGGTGCAAAGTAAGGATTATATAGACAGATTTTCCTTTGAGAAAATAATGAAAGGAAACACGGAGTTGATTTGCATAGACATGGCCCTTTTAGATCAGTGTTTTGTAAGTGTATTCAGGACTTCCTACATCAGAATTACCAGAAAATACTAAGCAAGGATTGACTGCGAATCTGTGTGGAGCCCACGGTCCTCAAGAATCTGCATCTTCAGAAATTCTTGTTATGTCATATTCTATACACATATCACATGGGAGAGTAGGAGGATGTTAAAAATGGAGTGAGAATTGTCATTAAAATCATGATGATGCCATTAAAATTTTTGAGAATCATTTCTGTAGTGAGAAATTAAGTTTTTTTTCCCCTTATTTTTCTAATTATTCAACTACCTTACTTTCAATGGAATAAAAGTATGAACGCAAATGAATGAGTAAACAGGTTACCCATATTCCTTTATAAAAAAGAAAAAGATACAGAATAAGAGAAAAAAGAGAGGAAATCTTACTTGAATTACTTGAAAATAAAGAATTTGCATGCATGGTATTGCTGTGCTGTACTTAGTCACTCAGTCGTGTGACCCCATGTACTGCAGCCATGGTATTAGAAGTTTATTTTCACATTATGCTGAGTTTTTCTAATAGCCAAGTTTTTGTATTAGCATATATTCAATCTGTTGTTGTTTAGTTGCTAAGTTGTGTCTGACTATTTTGAAACCCCATGCACTGTAGCCCACCAGGCTCTTCTGTCCATGGATTTTTTCCAGGCAAGAATACTGAAGTGGGTTACCATTTCCTTCTCCAGGGGACCTTCCCAACCCAGAAATTAAACCCCAGTCAATCTATATGAGTATTAAAATTCAGCTCATGAGAATTAAGGAGAAACATCTCTATAGACCCTACAGATATTAAAAGAATTATAAGAAAATATTATGAACAACTTTATGCTAACAATTAAGAAAAATTCGATGAAACTGACAAATTTCTAGAAAGCTAGAAACTGCCAAAATTAAACCAAGAACAAGAGAATGTGTAAGTAAATTTGTGTGAGGTAATAAAATTGAATTAATAATTAAGAATTTCTCACAAAAGAAGCTGAATTAATTCTATCAGATTTTTAAGGTCAAAGAGATATCCCAGTCCTACACAAGGTTTACAACTCATTTCATTGGGCCAGGATTACCTCAACATGGATGCAAGATAAAGACATCAAAAGAAATCAAAGTCACACATCAATTTGCATTATGAATATACACATGAAATTCCTTAAAAACATGAACAAGTGAATCCAGCAACATATAGAAATCTATGTACATCATGATCAAGTGAAGTTTTGTTCAAGGAAAGTTTGGCAATTTAAATACAAAAATCAATGAACATACACAATTGTAAAATAAAAGACAAATGACAATGACAATACAAGCAAAGGAGTTAAACACTCACACATCTGTGTAAGTGCAGAAAAAGCATTTGAAAAAATGCAACATCTGTATCTGTAAAAAGTAGTAGTTTCTGGAAACTAATAGAATTGAACTTCCTCAAACAGCTAAAGGACTACTATGGAAAACCTACAGTTAACATCATAGTTAACTGTGAAGGAGTAAAAGCTTTCCATCCAAAACAGAAAATAATATGAAGACTGCCTTTTCCTTGAAAGAAAAAGTGAAAGTTAGTTGCACAGTCATGTCCCACTCTTTGCAGACTGAAGCCTGCCCAGCTCCTCTGTTCATAGAATTCTCCAGGCAAGAGTACTGGAATGAGTTGTCATTTCCTTCTCCAGGGGATCTTCCTGACCCACGGATCAAATCCAGATCTCCTGCATTGCAGGCAGATTCTTTACCAACTGAGCCAACAATAAACCAAAACACTGGAGGTTAAGTTGAGCCAGTCAAAGAAGACCATAAAAAGAAAATGTATGCAGATAGGGTAAAGAAGGGAAAAACTTTCCTTATTTTCTTTATTTGCAGATGGAACAGATCTTTTTTTTTCTTTTTAGCAAAAAAGTCAGAACGGATTTAACAATATTAGAAAAAAGTCAATGACAGGTAAGCAAAAATTAACAGCAGCTGAAAGTGCAGAAATTTCTTATTTACCCCTCTTTATCACAACCCTTGGCACATAGTTGGAGAAGGAAATGGCAACCCACTCAGGTATTCTTGCCTGGAGAATCTGATGGACAAAGGAGCCTAGGGGCCAAAGTTCATGGGTTTGCCAAGAATCGGACATGACTGAAGCTCTCTGGCGGTGGCACATGGTGCTCCCTACCTTTTTTGCCTACATTTGTTATAACTGATGAACCAATATTGATACTTTATTATTAACTAAAATTTATAGTTTTCATTAGTGTTCATTCATGTTGTACGGTTCTGTCCTGACAGGCGCATGATGTCACTTATCCAGGATTACAGTCTCATACAGAAAACATTCATTGTCCTAACAATCAAATATTCCATGCGAGCTTGAGAAAAATGTATATTTTGCTGTTGTTGGATAAAATATTCCTTAAATGTCAAGTACATCCACTTGATAGACAGTGTTGTTCAGTCAATGTTATCCTCATCGATTTTCTGCCTCCTGGATCTGTCAGATACTGATAGGGAACATTGATGTCTCCAACTATAATAGTAGTTTTGTCTATATTATTGCATAGTTCTATCAGTTTTTGCCTTACACATACCCATTAAGGATTAATATATCATCTTGGAGCACTGACCCCTTTTTATTCATATAATGTATCTCTATATCCCTGATAATTTTCTTTGCTCTAAAGTCTAGTTTGTCCAAAATTAATATGGCTACCTCCAATGATCCAAATTGTATTTCCCTGAAACTCATGTTTAAGTCATAAGCCCTAGTACATTATAATGTAACTGTATTTGGATTTAAAGTTTTTGAAAAGGCAATTAAGCTAACATGAAGATTATTAAAATAATCCAATATAATTTGTGTTATTTATGTATTTGGATTAATACCTACCATATTTGTAACTTTTTTCTATCAGTGTCCTTGCTCTTCATTCCTTCACTTCCATTCATTTATTGTTTTCTTTCTCTGAAACTAATTGATCATTTCAATTTATATTCTCTCAGCATATTAATTTTATTTCTCTTTTCTCACTTGATAGTGGTTGCTTAGAGTTTGTAATATAATTTACAACTAATAAAAATTTCTTTTCCAATAGTACTATATCATTTCAATTATAGTGCATACACCTCACAAGAACCATTCACAATTTTTCCCACCTCTCTCTTATAATATTGCCATAACTTATTTCATTTATTGACATGCTATAATCATCTGATACATTGCTGCTATTATTATTTGAAACAAAATCTTATCTGTTAGATAAATTGAGTTAGAAACTAAAATATTTTATTTTACTGGTAAATATTCCTTATTTAATGTTATTGCTTTCCTTATGTGTATTAAAATTTTTGAATTATAGCATTTTTCTTTTCTGTGAAGAATTTCTTATACCATTTACTTCAAGACAGGCTCACTGGCAAAAATTTCTTCAACTCTTGTCTTAGTATATCTTCTTCATTTTTGAAGGATAATTTCACTAGATACATAATTTTAACTTGGTGTCTTTTTTCTTTGAACATTTCAAGTATTTTATTACATTTTTACTTTATTTTGAGTGAGCTACTATAAATAGACCATATCACTTATTATAAGGTTGATTTGATAGCAAAATAAAAAAATAAATGTTTAATGTATGGGTTTTAATTTCAATGAACATTGAAGATGTGCCTCTTTCCCTAACATTAATACAGATTTCAGAATTTATTTCTAAATAAAAGAATCCTTACTGCTGAATTATTCATACCAATCAATTCTAGTTTTAAGAGAATAAAAGAAAACATTAGCTGCTTAAAATAAATGAAAATATTTCTATTTAAAATTAAATAAAGACACTACAATCCCTCAGGAGAGATTCTTAGATTTGACTTTTCCAAGTGACCTACTTTTTAAGCAGTTATAATTACTTCCAATCATCTTTCTATTCAATTTATGAAATGAAGACTTTGCTTTTTAATGGATAATCTGCATTCTATTAAAGATTGAAAGCAATGCCTATGGCTTAGTTATTCTTCACTGAAGCAAACTCTTTTTGGGGACTCAATGCTTATCTTATAGTTAAAATGCACATTTCAGGAAATTAATTTCAGGCTTGAAAGACAAGAGGCATGCATATATCCGATATGGTTACAGCATAAGAAAGCAAGCAACTTTGATTTCTAAAGTACTAATTGTCATGTTCTGGAACTTGAGATAATGTAAGTTAGATCCTAATTTTCAAAGAAGTCTACATGGAAATAATAAGTACAAAATAACAGACCCAGTATGTGTGGTTGATGTAATTAGAATGCTAATAGGAAAAGCTTCAGTTAATGAAAGGCAAGAGTGCACAATCATATTTAAACAAAGGCACTGTGAACAATTAAGGTTTTGAAATACTTAATAAAAAATTTATTTTCTTTAAATCTGAAATAGTTATCATATACTTAGATAAATGAAGGAGATTTGATGGCACATCGTTTCTTCTCTTATCAAGTCTAAATTGTGAACAAGTAATGGTCATGACTGGGGCTTCCTTGGTGGCTCAGTGGTAAAGAATTCACCCGCCAATGCAGGAGACCCCAGTTCAATCCCTGATCTGGGAAGATCCCCTGCAGAAGGAAATGACAACCTGCTTAAGTATTCTTGCCTGGGAAATCCCATGGACAGAGGAGCCTGGCAGGCTACAGTTCATGGGCTTGCACAGAGCTGGACACAACATAGCAACTGAACAACATTAACAACAATAGTTGAGA
The DNA here is from genome assembly GCF_033118175.1 of Dama dama. Taxonomy (NCBI): domain Eukaryota; kingdom Metazoa; phylum Chordata; class Mammalia; order Artiodactyla; family Cervidae; genus Dama; species Dama dama. The sequence goes on along the minus strand of NC_083710.1, from coordinate 61,518,462 downwards.
AGTGTTGTATGTTTTGTTTTGGAATCCAGTGTTCTTTGAGTTTTGTTTTGGTGATATTTTGACTTTATAATAACCAGGATATTAAGCTTAATTCTCAGAGCCACAGTTTTCTCCTCTATAAAGTGAAGATGATACTTAGGCTGGTAGTAATAGAATTGTTTTGAAGACAAATGATATTATATTATGAAACAATCCAATTTACTTATATAGTAAGTAAACAAAGTTACGTTCCAAAATTATAGTTAAATGAAAAACTGGTAAACCACTTTAAAAAAGAAAACCTTTCAATTTGTTTACCTTCAGTAGGCTCTAAAAACCAGTAATATTAGGTCAAGTGGTGAACTGATCTTAGCCAAGTTTTATTTGTTAAGCAATAGAGTTTTATAAATAAATAATCCTAAAGGGCTATGATTCCTTTCATAATGTAAAAGAAAAACAAAATTTAATATAAATTAAAGTAATAATTCTTTGATTTGGTTTCCACTTTACTCAATTCACTACTGAAAAATAAACATTCAAAAAATGAAGTTAAGTATACACCTATATCTCCAGGGAAGAATACTGGAGTGGATTGCCATTTCCTTCTCCAGGGGATCTTCCCAACTCAGGGACTAAATCCTGGTCTCCTACACTGCAGGCAGATTCCTTACTGTCTGAGCTACCTGGGAAGCCCATACACCTATCTAATGTGAAAGCTGATATCTGAATACGGGTTTTCTTAGCTCTAAAATCCACATGTGTAGATTTTAATTTCTAGTAGACCATCCCAGTCTTCAATTTTTTTCTTAAGATTTTAGTGTTCTTGGCAAGTCTTGGAAGTTTACTTGTTTTCTCACAGAGTTCTAGTTCTATGTTCTTCTTTTCAGTATAATAAAGAATTTGATGCAGGTTCAGATTATCTTTTAAGTGCATTTAAGATATATAAGGTTATTTAAAGGAATTTTTAAATTACCAGTGTCTTCTGTATTCCCTCATTACCCAAACACCTATGTGGAAGCTTGAAATAGGAAGTTCTAACAGTCCGGGATTAAAAGTGGTTTTGTAAATTGGAAGAAACGTAAAAATAAATGTGCAACCTTGAATTTCTGGGGATAAGTGAGGCATTTATGCTTGACAATATCACTTTGTAGGTGATTTGCTACTTGATTAATTAATTTGTATGTAATATTTTTCTTAATTATAGCTAAAAACTTAGTTATCTCTGTAGATCAAACACTTACCTAGGTTTTATTTTTGCTCTTTTATTCTCGGAAAACATGTGAAAGCAGAGTAGTCTAAAATAATTTTACTTGTGGATAAGACATTACTAAACAGAGAGTTATGAATTATCAGGGAATCCTTTATCAAGGATGGAGACCAAAACCAAAATGCAATTATATTCCTAGGGAAAAGTATTAGCCACAGACTTAACACAATTTATAATATTTACATAACCTTTAGACTTGCTGTTACTTTTCCAAACAGTTTATTCTAGGAGTTTTAAGGATATTTAAGAATGGGATCTGTTTGTCAGATGTCCTGATTAACCAGAATAACTTTTTTTTTTAATAAGTGAAAATCTAAAATTTTGGGGAAAAAAAATCAAGATTGGTGAATTATTTCTCAAAAAGCAGGAGAACTCTCTCTTAGAGACAGAGAGAGATAATGACATAAAACACCCTGAACCTCCCTCCTCACACAGGTGTATGGAATGTACAGTCACACACGGAGCAATTAACCCCTGAGAGAAATGCAGAAATTGGCTGAGTGAACCCTACAGGTTGAGCAAATGAGAAAACTGACGCGTCAAAACAGGTAGGAAATGCTGAGTCACGGTCCCGCTGTAAACCCCAGGCCCACACAGCACCCTCCTATCAGGTGGGCACCCTGAGGAGCTTCTCCCTTTGGAGCGAAGGGCTTGTACTTCACATTTAGTGCCCAGATTTGTGAGATTGCTATGTGGAGACGGGCCCAGAACACCAAGCTGTGAAAGCCGAGGGCAATGAAAGCTATGGAAGAGTCCCACAAACAAAGAAGCAGGTTTTTTTGCGCCCCCCGCCGCCCCATAGAAACTTAGAAACTATGTATTTTCTGTCAACCTTATTTCCATCTCCTGTATAAACCTCTACAAGAGCAAAGTAAGACCATTCGGTGGTCCTTCTCACCAGTCAGAGGCCTGAGCAGCGGGAGCGGCAGCTTTGACTCCAGCAGTGGCCTGAGGCCCAGTTGGTCCTCAGTAGTTTCAGTGCCTTCCGCAACAGCTGAAGAACAGTGACCTTGGGGAAAAAGAGCAGCCTATTCACTCTGAAATTCCTTCCCATTTATGGCCTTTACGACAGCCCCCAGCCCTCCTTTCCAATCTCTGCAGGATCTGTGGAGAAGAGGAGCGAACGCCTTGTGAGTTTTCCCGCCAAAAAGTGCCTTGCAAGCGCAGAACTCCAGAGGCAGACTGCTTCCGGTTAGACGGCCTGAGGGAGCCAGCTCCCTTGTAGCTCAGGGGGCAGTGTCGGCTTAGCAGAGAAGAGAGCCTGATACTCGGAGCAGCGGTAGTCAGACCGACACCAGACGCCTCTGGGAGAGCTAGTGGGAAGCCCTGGGATCAGTAACCAGAGTTGCGGCTCCTGGAATGCTGCCTGGATCTGGCGAGTGGAGGCCCAGGAGCGGCGTGCAGGCCCAGAAGCCAAGCCGCGGTAATACCAGTGGCGCCGGTGGCCCCAGCGGCCAACGTCAGCACAGCTCCCTGGTCAGTAATCCTGGAGGACATGACTCACGTCAGCCAGGTTGTCAACGACAACAGTGGCGCAAACTGCTGGCAGTAGCGTCTCTGGGGTTTTTCTCAGGTTTATGAAGCAGACGCCATCACTTTCCCTGTAGTGGATATACTGTTCCACTGGGAAGCCAAGGTTGGTGCATCCTAAGCAGATTCCTGCCTCAAAGAATTTGACAACATCTTTATCCTTTATTTACAGGATATTAATTTCTTTGGATGTTGTAAACCTTCCATTTAATTTAGTGTGGGAACCCGGAGCAACTTCATGGGGACCCTGCCTGTATCTCTTATAGTTTATTGTTATGTGGTTTCCTCAGAGCTTACATAAACCTTAAAGGCCTAAGTCTTGTGGGCATTTAATAAAGCTTTCAAGAGGCATCCAGGAAATTCAGGAGAAGGCAAAAACCTATTTTTGGAACTTCTCTTGCCTTTCATAATTATTAAAATATGTGATCTTGTTTTTATACTGTAGACCATTCCCAAGCTCTTTTTAAATTATGCATGCACAATATACATGCGATGTAGGCCTCATTATTATCCCTGCTATAGAAAAGGATATTCAGAGGGTGATGATCTGTCTAAACTGATAAACTTGATAACTAGCAGAGCAAAAAAATAGGACCCAAGTCTTCACTTTATAATTTGGTACTGTATGTTTTATACAAATAGAACCTTACAAACAACTTTCTGAAACCATGAGAACTCAGAGTTTACAGTAAAAACCTACCCAAGAGTCTGCATGTTTGTGTCTGTGATGTGTGTATGTGTTTGAATGTACATATGTGCGTTTAACAGCTTCATGAGTCCCTGAAATTCCCAGTAAATTGACTTAAAAAAATTTTTTTTATTTTAAAATTTGAAGTCAGCCCATGAAATGATTTTTTAAGCAACCTAATAACCCTAATTTTATTAACCTGCAGTAACCAAGGATTTTATCTTTTCATTTCAGAAGTGCTTTACTAGTCTACCAGTAGAATAAAGTAATATTATTTTGTATGCTTATCATAGTGTACGCACATACATATATATGAAATATATATATAGAAAACAAATATATATATATAGAAATACAACTATATATATATTGAAAAACTATATATATATTTTGAAAATCAACTTTTCTTCTTGATCAATAAACTTGCCTATACTCAAAATAGCTGAAATGACCCCCGCACACACACACACCAAATTGATTTAAGATGAGTGTATTTTGGTTTTTCTACCTTAAAATTACAATGTTTGTGAAAAGGTATATAATCAAAAATATTTTAATTTTAGTAAACATGGTTATTTTTATTATTCTTATGATATTGAATCATATTTATTTGACCCTTTGTACATGATCTTTTGCCAGTCATGTTAAAATCTTCCTGTTTTATACTAAGTTTTTAAGTAGCAACAGCAATGATGCTAATGCAATAAAGGATGATTTTAATATTACTTCACTTACACTGAAAGTTCATTTTGACTTATATGTCTTTGAAGCTCTATTTTGTATTGTATTTTTTCACCTTGTAAATTTTTTACACATCTCTTCTCTTCTATTTCCAAAAGAAAACTGGGAATGGAAGAGCTCTAATATGTGAAAATAGATGAAAATGTCACATTCCTAGCATGGTCAAAGTAGGTCAAAGTAACTTTTTATTGTGGTGAGAACAGTCTATTGTAGGATTTCCAACTCAATTATTTATACAGCAAGGTATCTGAATGACTCTCAGATAAATCATGATTTTGGTCAAACTTCTGTTGCTTTTCCTTTTGCATTCTTTCATATCTATTTCTCTTTTACTAAATTATACAATAGCCCCATGATTTTTTTAAAAAAATAATTGACTTCTATTTGATAAACAAAATTCCTTTTTGACTTATTTCCACTAGAAAACAATAATCTTCATAATTATTTGGGTTCCTCTGAAAACAAATAAAACATATCTATGCTTATTTTAAAAATTGTCCAAGTGATTGAGAAAAGTTAAAAGTAAAAGTTACTGTAAAAAATGATTTCTAAAATATTGAAAGCTATTTGATAGTCTCAGTTCTTCATTTATGCATATTCAATAATTTTGAAAATTTTTGTTTTGCATTTTAATTTCTTGGTTCCCCTCACTGAGGACATTTATACCATCAGATTATTCTTTAAATAATGCATTGGTAAGTATTCACAGTTATTATAATAGTCGAAGATATTAACAATGTAATACACTGCCTGATACCATGCCTTGTACCTTACTGCCTTATACAAGATTTGTCTTTGCTCTGTTAAGTAATTGGCAGAATAAGCTAAGAGTGGTCCCTTAACTTTAATACTGGTGTCATCCAGGTTCTAGCACTAACTGTAAAGCTATATATTTCCGCACACATAGTAAAAATAGCAGGGTTGAAGTAAGACCTAGACAGCTCCTTATGTTCTCTCTGAGCCTGCCATTTTTCTTTACGTCCATTCACAAATATCCTGCCTAAGTGTCCAGTCCTATAAAAAAGAGACGTGGATGACCTAGAGTCTGTCAATCAGAGTGAAGTAAGTCAGAAAGAGAAAAGCAACCATTGTACATTAACACTTATATGTGGAATCTAGAAAAATGGTACTGATGAACCTATTTACAGAGCAGGGATGAAGACACAGACATAGAGAATGGACATGTGGACCCCGGGCTGGGGAGGGAGGGAATGACCTGGGAGATTAGCATTGGCATATGTGTATATGTGAGTGTGTGTGTGAATGTGTATGTATGTATATGAATATATATGTATGTATGTATGTGTATATATGTGTGTGTGTGTATGTATATACGTATGTATGTATGTCTACATGTAGTATTGGCATGCAGTGGGAACCTGCTGTATAGCAGAGAGCTCACCCAGTGCTCCGGGTTGACCTAGAGTGGGACAATGGGGAGGGCGGTGAATCACATCATTGCTGATTCACTTCATTGCACTGCAGAAACTAAAACAGCATGGTAAAGCAACTGTATCCCGATTAAAAAAGAGAGAGACTATAATTAGCATAGCTAACTACAGTTCCCTGATCTCATGACTAACTCCTTAATTTAGATGAGAGTTAGACTCATCATGCCCTTTATTCTAGGTTATCTCAGTTCCCAGTAGTTAGTCAACCTCCCCCAAATTCATTAATATCTAGACTCTCAAAAGACCAGCACTTTGATTTGCTTGTGTTTATGTATTATAATGTGATCCAACCTGTTTGCAGTCATCTATTCTTCTGTAATCCCCTCGTTCAGCAAAGATTTTAGTGTGCTTCCTTGTATTTTACCAGTTATATCATTCAATATAAATGTATGATCTATTTTCCATAGTTTCTTGATGTTTTCTCCTCTAATTTTTCTTCCACCAGACCTCAGACATGCTAATTGTCACACTTAGATTTTCAGTGAGAAATAATTGAACCACCTCCTGAATTTCATTATCTTCTTTCTGTTAATAACTACCTCCTTCTAGCTTCATAACGCAATCACTCCAATAACCCAATTCTAAAATTTTTATAGACATTTCCATAACGTAGAAGTTACTGAAATTTTTACTTTTCATCAACCCCTCACCGCCTGACTTTCTGCATACAGAACCAGTTGTCAACATTTATCTCCTTGCATATGTCTTCAAACTTCGCTTCTCTGGTGGCTCAGAGGTTAAAGCATCTGCCCACAATGCAGGAGACCTGGGTTCGATCCCTGGGTCGGGAAGATCCCCTGGAGAAGGAAATGGCAACCCACTCCAGTATTCTTGCCTGGAGAATCCCATGGAGGGAGGAGCCTGGTAGGCTACAGTCCATGGGGCCACAAAGAGTCAGACATGACTGAGTGACTTCACTTTCACTTCCCTTGATTAAATTTCTGAGATTGATTGGGAGGGGTGTGGATTAAAACCACATTTGAATTTTACATTCTGCCTGCAAGGCAGCTTGTGAATATATCTAGGGACACATACACAAGGTGCACATTCTCACCTCTCATTAATCAATATAACCCTCAAGGAAGTTCTCCTGTATTTATATCAATTCATTTTTCCTATTTTTCTATGCAACTAGTTTTCTAAGCCTTCTTTTCAATCCTCAGTCAGTTAGTTTTGCTTCTTACATCACTGAGCTAATGTACACAATCAGAAGAGATCTCTCATATCTACTCACTGTTAAAATTATCAGATTTTTCCTTTGTTTTCCTTTTAAAATGAATGAATTAGAAATATTTCCATCCAAGGTCAAAATCTCCATGTGTGCATTGAATCCCACTGGTGCATCTCTACAAAGAAATTCTATTTTAAAGCCTCCTCAAGAATAATTCCTATTAAAATAAGGAAATTCTTTAATATTTTTTGCTACAAAACAAGTAAAAAAACAGCATCCTTAATCCAACATCCTCCTCCACTTACCAATATCTTGCATGCTCCTGTTTTGAGGCAAATCAACAAGGAGTGCTCTATTTACATTATTCTCCTTTCTCACCTATTGAATTCTCTAGAATCCAGGTCAGTCAGATCTTTGTCCCCACTACACAAAAGAAAAGCCCAGTGATCACCACTATGCCAACATAATGGCAATTTTCATTCTACAACTCATTCAATATATTAACTGCATTTGACATAGATTGGTTTTCTATGACAACTAGTTTATTTTAGATATCAACTTACTACCATGATCATTTAAAAACTTTCTCTCTAAGTAGATAGGTAGCTAGATTGATAGATATAATTACATATTTTTTCTTTTGTATCTTTCCAAAATCTATACTCTATAATAACTCAAAAAGTCTGAGCTTCTTCTTTGTAAGTGATTCTCTACCGATGTATTTGTTTAGTAGACCTTATTTTTTACAGCAGTTTTAGATTCACAGCAAAATTAAGAGGAAGATCCAGAGATTTTCCATAAACATCCTGTCTCCACATATACATCGACTCCTATATTACCAATGTTCATCAGAGTGGAACATTTACTGTAATTGCTGAACATATATTGAGACATCAATGTCACCCAAAATCCACTCTTGGTTTTGTACATTTGATTTGTATGGAGATGACATATATTCTTCATTTAGTATCATATAGAGTTATTCACATCTGCAAAAATCCTCTGTGTTCCAACTATTCACCAGTCATCCCTACCCAATCCCTAGAACTCAGTGATCATTTTATTATTTCTATAACTTTGTTTTTTCCAGAATGTCACATAGTTGGAATCATAGCCTTAGCCTTTTCAGATTGGTTTCTCCCACTTATTTATATGCATTTAAGGTTCCTTCACCTCTTTCATGACTTGATAGCTCATTTCTTTTTAGTTCTGAATTATATTCCAGTGTCTGGAATACTACAGTTTAGCCAATCACCGATGGGTTACTTCCAAATTTTGGCATTAATAGATCAAACTGCTCTAAAATATCCTTGTGCAGGTAATTGCATGAATATAAGTTTTTAACATCTTTGGGTAACTATGTTTAATAAGTTGAATTGATGGATTGTTTAGTAAGAGTATATTTAGTTCTGTAAGAAACCACCAAACAGTCTTCTAAAGTTGTTTTATTATTTTGCATTCCCAGTAGCAATAAAAGCAAAAGCGTTCACATGGCTGCACATCCTTGACAGCATTTGGTGTTATTGGTGTTCCAGATTTCTGCTATTCTAGTAGGCAGGTAGCGGTATCTTATTTTAATTTCTATTTCTGTGACAGCGTATGATGTGGAACATCTTTGCATATGCTTACTTACCATATGTATATCTTCTTTGGTAAGGTGCCTATTAAGATCTTGGCCATTTTTAATCAGGTTGTTTTATGTCTGTTGAATTTTAAGATTTATTTGTATATTTTGAATAACAGTCATTTATCAGATATGTTACTTGAAAACATTTTCTTCTAGTCAATGACTTGTCTTCTCATTCTCTTAACATTATCTTTTGCAGAGCAGAGGTTTTAATTTTAATAAAGTCCAGCTTTTCATTTCTTTCTTTTATGGATCATGTCTTTAAATTTGTATCTAAAAGCTCATCATCATACTCAGTATACCAAGGTCATCACACTCTTAGAAATTTTGTAGTTTTGTATTTTTAATTTATATCTGTGAGCCATTTGGAGTTAAGTTTTGTAAAGGGTATAAAGTCTATGTCTAGTTTCGTTTTTTGCATGTGGATGTCCTACAGTTCCAGTGAAATTTGTTGAAAAGACTATCTTTGTTCTATTGTATTACCTTCATTCTTTGTCAAAGATCAGTTGACCATATTTTTGTGAGTCTATTTCTAAGCTGTCTACTCTGTTCCATTTATCTATACATCTATTATCTTGCCAACACCACACAATCCTGATTACTTACCTTTATAATAAGTTTTGGATTCTGGCAGTATTGCTTCTCCAACTCTATTCTTCAAGTTTTGTGTGGGTACTCTGGGAGTTTGCCTCTCCTATGTAAAGGCTAGAATTTCTTTTTTATATCTTCAAGATAAATTGCTGGGACTTTGATCAGGATTGCATTGAATCTATTTACATATTGACAATATTGAATCTTTCTATATGTGATCGTGGAATATCTCTCCACTTATATAGCTTTTCTTTGATTTATTAAACTTTTTCTCATATAGAACCTGTCCAAATTTTGTCAGATTTATATTTAAGTACTCAATTTTGGGGGTGTGAATATAAATAATATTTTGTTCTTAATTTCGAATTTCACTCATTTACTCTTGGACTTTTTTATATGAACCTTATATCCTCTGACTGTATAATAAGTTAGTTCCAGGATTGTTTCATAGATTCTTTTGGATTGTCCAATAGACTGTCATGTTATCTGAGAACAAACACAGTTATTATTTCCTCCTTCCCATTTTTCCTTCCTTTTCTTAATATCTTAGTTAGGACTTCTAGTAAGATATTGAAAAACAATGGTGAGAAGGTACATCCTTGCCTTATTCTTAATTTTAGTGAGAAAACTTAGAATTTCTCACTTTGAGTTTCTAAGTTTGATATTAGCTCTAAGTTATTTGTAGATACTGTTTGTCAACTTGAAGAAAGAGTTTACTGAGAGTTTTTGTCATGAATAAGTGTTAGAGTTTTTCTAATGCATTTTCTACATCAATGATTAACTTTAAAGTTTGTTATCCATAATGGATTCTATTTCTATCATAAAATTTACCAAAGAGAATTTTCTTTCTGCAACAGAAAAAAAAAAAAAAAATGATGGTCACACTCAATCCTCCATTGTACTAGCTATACCAGAAAAGTTATTTAGCCTCAAATATATACAGAGAGAGAGAGAGTAATAGCAATCTGGAGAAATCTAAATACTTATATAAGGGAATGATTGAGAAAATCCAAGAGCTTTAATTTAGAAAGTTCTGGCCTAGTCAGCTGAAAGGACTTTTAATTTAATGTAATAATGTTGAATGGAACTACTCACTTTGGAAAAAAAATAGCTGACTTAGGTCAGTTATTCTCTAGGAGTAGATCCTAGAGATGGGGATTCTTGTTCAAGTATTATTTGGGGAATGCTTTCAGATGGAGGGAAATTGAGAAAGCAAGAAAGGATATAAAAAGAAAGTTAAGCAAGAATATATCCTTAGCTTTAGAAACTCAGACAAGTCCTGGAGCACATCTCAGAACATTTTTTTTTTTTTTTTTCACCTTGAGACAACAGGCTTGTCTTTGGCATCCCCGTGCCAGTCAGGCATTAGGCAACGTCTGAGGAGAGTAGATCCCGTTTAATGAAAGTGTGAAAGTGAAAGTCACTCAGTCGTGTCTTCTTTGCAGCCCCGGGACTGTATATTCCGTGGAATTCTCCAGGTCAGAAGACTGGAGTAGGTAGCCTTTCCCTTCTCCAGAGGATCTTCCCAACCCAGGGATCAAACCCAGGTCTCCTGCATTGCAGGCAGATTCTTTACCAGCTGAGCCACAAGGGAAGCCTGAATATCCCATTTGGCCATGCTCAATTCTTAAGAAAAGAGGGAGGCAACAATAAGAGAGCTGGAGGATGGAGAGCAGGCCAGGAAAGGGGCTGGGGATTGAAAATAGCAGCATCTACTCTTAGAACTGATACTAAGACAGCTTCTTTTGGACCAAGATTCCCTACGGAGAGATGCTTCTGAGCTTTTTCACTTTGGATAAGCCCCCCTCAGACCATCTTTTGCTTAGCAGTCAGTACTCCTTAGTAAGAGTGGGTCCAGTAAAATTGAGTCCAGAAGGTCTGGAGTCCTGCATCGCATGAAATTTGGAAACACTTGAGCATATCTCAATGCATATCAAATACAGATTGCATCTTAGGAAGATGTCAGATTTAATGTTTCATTTCTGCTGTCACTAACTAGGACATGGATTTGACACCTCTGAATCACTAAGAAATGGTAACCAAGGTGCATACACAGTCCCCAAAACACTAAGTTATTCTCTCTTGGTAGCTTCTGTGTGTTTGAATTCCTTGGGCTACTCTTAAATATAACATTTTTTTAAAAAAAGTCTTTTTCCCATGGCTCAACTATATAGAGGGAATGTTATTTTAAATTATTTGTTTGTATCCTGCACATATGAATATTATTCTGTGTAATATTTTGCCATAGTCAACATGTTAAGCTCAATAAGAAAAGCATGAAAATAACATTACCATGTTTATATTTGGCCAAGATTGTATGTAAGCAGTAAAGGAAGCCTTGAGCCCCCAGTTTTTAACAAAAACACTGGGATTGCACCATCTATTCCTTCTAAGTCACTCCCTACTGAAAACAGGTAAACATTTTTCTCATTCCTATTTATCATCCCATACTTTTCCCTTCTGGTTAATTCTTACCTCAATAAATGTGATCAATATCCTCCCAGACACTTAGCAAAAAGAGTAAATTCTTCCTTCTGTGCTTTCTCACACATTCATTCACAGAAGCTCTTCTAGCTTCATAAAATTTTCATTCACGTGCCCCATATTATTCTTTAGGATTCATTCTTTTTTTAACATACGTATTTGCCTCTGATTACAATCTATCCCCAAAACTGTTATAATATCTGTGTTTTGGAAATACAATCTGAATGTCAACTGGCTACTTAAGACCTTTCCCTATCTCCCCATTGCCTGGTTAATAATACAACATCTTCCTGATGTAGTAAGACATTGTAATATGCATATTACCAGCTTTTGATACTGAAATCTACATATATCCTCTGGGTCTGTCCTCTGATCCCATTCCTGTACCTCAGGATGATCTTTCATATATCTGCAATACATTACTTTTCATGCCTACTCTATTCCTCATTTTCTTTCCACTTGGCTAACCTTATCTTTTATTCATACATCCTCAACTCTTACTATATGAGGGAAGCATTTATTATGTAGTTATAAAGGCAGTCTTTTATTTTTCTGCATACATACCTTTCACTAGTTCTTAAAATGAGGGTCTACCAATGCTAATCTTTATCTCTATTTTGATATTAACATGTTGTTTCATGTATCCTTTTAACTGGAGATGTTTTCTAGCAAGAAAAAATTAAGATTAACTAATTTGTTATGTTGTTAAAAACAGGAGCAGAGCCCCTCCTTATCACAGTAGCCTTTCTGTAGACCTTTATCATGGTATATTTTTGCTATTTGTTAACTGTGTTTTGCATTCCTTTTCTTCCTGATCTAAAGTAAAAGTCCAAGAGAAAGCAAGCTAGCTATTGCAATTTTGTTACCTGATTAATGAATTAATGAGAGTGTAGAACTAGAATATCAATTCCATGTGCAAAATAATATATTTTATGTTTTTGCTTTGATCATTAGCACTTTCATACAATAACAGTTTGTATAGAAATATATGTATATACATATATAAAATCCCTTATTCTTTTTTCTTAAGTAGAAAACCAAAGACTATTTGTACTGTATTACATATTATAGGATAGATTTGTAGATGTGTTAGAATAAAATAATACAACTTTGAAATAACAGTAAAGCAACATTACTAAGAATATAAGTAAACTTTTTAACTGTAGTAAAAAATTTATAAAATTTACATTAGAAATTACATTTCTAAGTGTTCTAACCTAAGTTTAGTGACATTAGGTGCAGTCACATTATTATAACACTCATCTCCAGTATTTTTTCATCTTGCAAAACTGAAACTCTGTACCTGTTAAAGGAACAACTCTCCTTTGATGGGTTTACTTCACCAAGCATGAAATCTTCATTTTGTAGTGTGAGACAGAATTGTCTTCCCTTTTTAAGGCTGCATAATATCCTATTACATGTATGCACCATATTTTGTTTAGATATTCATTTGTCCACAGACCTTTGGGTTGCTTCCACCTCTTTGGTATTGTGAATAGTGTTGCTATGAATATAGACATGCAAATATCTCTTTGAGATCATGCTTTAAATTTCTTAGGAAATATATCCAGCAGTAGGATCAGCTTCTACATAAACTCTACATATCCCTTAGGCTCCCAAGTGGGACAAAATTCCTTTATAGTTATGAGATTGAGCTCCAAATCCAGGATATCTTGTTGATGCTTTGGTGTCTTCATGAAGAAAGGGAACACTTGATGAGACCTTAGTTATGCTCCCTGGAAGTAGCATCCATGTTCATTATTCTCTAGAAACTCTTTTCACTTTCTAGAATATCTCTTTATTTATATTGGTTTTCGGCATTAACAACTCGATAGAGTGAAAATATTTTTATCCTATTTCCTTTCAGCAGGTTGTTGAGGTGGAGCACCAAGGCAAGCTTTAAATTTCAAAAGTTTTTAGCCTCTTTGATTTATGCAGAAGTGTCAGTAAAACTCTCCTTATTTTAACTGGCTTTTATTTTTATTTCTTTGATTACAGATACTAATGATAATTTTCATAATCTACTACTTATATTTATATACATCTTTGGCCACCTCATGCAAAGAGTTGACTCATTGGAAAAGACCCTGATGCTGGGAGGGGTTGGGGGCAGGAGGAGAAGGGGACGACAGAGGATGAGATGGCTGAATGGCCTCACCAACTCAATGGACATGAAACTCCCGGAGTTTGTGATGGACAGGTAGGCCTGACGTGCTGCAATTCATGGGGTCGCAAAGAGTCAGACACGACTGAGCAACTGAACTGACTGACTGAACTCACTTGCATTCCCATTCTTATGCCTCCCTTTATGATTCAGTCTTGGGTACTATGAACCCACAATGCTAGACTGGAAGAAATGATTAGCTTTTTTTCTGTGAAGTATTCTGTCCAATTAAAACACCAGGATTATTGCAAACCACATTATTAGTCCTTTAATCTGAAACTTCTTAATCTAAACAGAGGTTTGAACAGTAAGTATGATATACGTATGATTGATTTCATGATTAATATAATAATGCATTTTAAATGTTTTTGTTTATATATATAAATATATATATTAGGAATTGTGTGTGAGAAGCAGCTGTTTCTTAAAATGGCCAAGAATTTGTACTCTTTATCTCTTTTCCTTCCTTTTATCAAACAGGAAAATTTATATATGATACCTGACATTTTTTTCTGTCAATAGCCAATCACACATGCTTCTAATATTTTTTCCAACACTTTGTCCAAGAGTTATAAGGTCTTTACATCCATGATGTCTTCTCATTAATAAAAGTAGCCAGTTTACCAGTTCTTTTTATCACTCTATTGCCTGAATCATTATTTTTCCCATGCTGCAATAAGAGTTTCTCCCTTTTTCTGCTCACCGCAGGACTTGTGAAATGCGCCACACATTGTAGTTATTTGTTAAAGCAGCATCTCCTCTGTGACTGCCTATTTCTATTTATAGCAGAATGGGGTCATCTATGCTAAGGCAGTAGCAAACAATTTTAAAGTCCAGTGGCTTCAGTTCAGTCACTCAGTCGTGTCCGACTCTTTGAGACCCCATGGACTGCAGCACACCAGGCTTCCTGTCCATCACCAACTCCCAGAACTTGCTCAAATTCATGTTCATCGAGTCAGTGATACCATCCAACCATCTCATCCTGTCATCCCCTTCTCTTGCCTTCAATCTTTCCCAGCATCAAGGTCTTTTCCAATTAGTCATTTCTTCACATCTTCAGCATCAGTCCTTCTAATGATTATTCAGGGCTGATTTCCTTTAGGATTGACTGCTTTAATCTCCTTGAGTCTAAGGGACTCTCAAGAGTCTTCTCCAACACCACAGTTCAAAAGCATCAGTTCATCAAAAAAGCTTTCTTTATAATGACTTTCCAGTGGCTTAGTAAAACAAAATTTTATTACAGTTTTCCCAACATGAGTTGGTTAGCTTAATATTAGCCTTGCTAGAAAACACAGATTATTTTCATTTCATTTTGACTTTGCTTCCAAGATCACTATGCAATAGAAACAAACAATATAAATAGCATTGTGATGTGTAATACTTCTGCCAGAAATGTCTCCTGTCACTTAAATTACCATTCCATTGGCCAAATCAAGTCACAGGTCCATTCCTAACTTTAACAGGTCATAGAAACACAGTCCTATCATGTGCTTCTTTAGAGAAACAGTCCAGAAGTCTTTGGTGAAGAGCCCTGAAATCTAACACAATGTCTGTTACCAATGACACAAAGGGAAGTAAAAAAGATCTATACAGAGAGTGAAGGGAAGTTTAGAACTTACCCAGCATCATTTTTTTAATAATAAATATTTTCTTTCCTTGAAAATGTTTGAATAGATCTTTTTTAAATTTAATTTTATGATTTTGAACATTTAGCAAACAGTTAAAGATACAGGAATTGCACTTCAGTAGGGGTTTCGTTTTGCTCACAGATGATAGAGCTCAGAACCCATATCCTTAGAACAAAAAATAATAATTATATGTTCTTTTGAGATATAGAGTTAATTCTGATTAATTGTATCATTTTATAATAATATCATCTGTTTTGTCTAGAATGTAATGATTAAGCTTTTTTTGGAATAATGATGTATTCTGATT
Organism: Dama dama; assembly: GCF_033118175.1. Classification (NCBI taxonomy): domain Eukaryota; kingdom Metazoa; phylum Chordata; class Mammalia; order Artiodactyla; family Cervidae; genus Dama; species Dama dama. The sequence goes on along the minus strand of NC_083710.1, from coordinate 61,502,834 downwards.
TTCATTTGCATATCTTTTTTTCTTTTTGAAATGCATCACACCAATATACTTTTTCAAACTTTTAATTTGAAAAAGAAGTTTAAAAATGTTTTTTAAAGTCTGTATGGTAAGCTATTTGATTAGAGGAAGATGAACATTCTTTTTATTCTTATAAATTTTGTCAACCATTACCACCTCATAAAATCCTGTGGGTAAATTTGATATTCTCTGTTGTTTTTCCTTAATCCTGCTTAATGAATCAATTTAAATGTCTTATTTAGAGGCTCAAAATGCCCCTGAACATGCCAAGATATGTTTTCTAAACTGTGATTCTGCTTGTGTTTTGTCTTTTGTTAGTTTTGTTTCCTTCTCTATCAATTCAGATGCAGTGGACGCCTGGCTTCCAGTCATTTGCATCGCAATGACACCCAGTGGCAAGCTAGAGAGCCCTGGCCTGGAGCCAGAGAAGCAGGCTGCCCTGGACTTCCTTGTGCTTTCACTGCTCCTTCAATGGACCTTTGGTGTTAGCTGAAAAAGGTGCAATAAATTGGGCTGTTTCTTTAGCTGAAACCCTATGATTGAATTAAAGAGCATTTTAATTTTTTATAGGAATCTCAGAACATATGTTAAAAATCTAGCTGGATGTGCTGTGGTCTAATGGACTGGAAAAGCATTTTGTCCACTCTAGTAATTTTCTTGGCTACCTTTTTTATTGTTAATGTTTTAGCAGTTGCATTCTGTGTCACTAAGTGGTCAGAGCAATTTTCACTCACAAATCAAAACTAAGCAATTATTCTCTTTTTTTAATTTTCAATGTTTTCTTCACCTTTTTTTTTTCTTAAAAGTGAATTGTGGCAAATACCTTTATCTTAAAACCTTAGCCCCAGAAAACTGAAAGGTGTTTGATTACAGCTGAAGAAAGCTTGAATTCCAAACAAAAATTACTACTCTACTACTGGAAAAATTCATTTAAGGATTCACATAACACATACCTAAGAAGTAAAATTTTTCCAGAATTGAAGTCTAGAGACAAAAAATAAAAATAGTTTTGACATTATCTCCTTCTCACACATACTCATAACTGAAAATGAATAACTTGTTTGTTTCATCATTTCAAAATAAAATGTGAAAAAGATGCTACTTTAAAACCTGAGTTTTATGATCTCACCAATGTAAATTTGTTCATCTCTTTATCAATTATTATTTATTTCTTGCTACATTTCAGGAATGATGCTAGATTCTGTGCCTAAAATAAATTTACAGTCTCCTAAATAAGAGAAACTGGTGGACAGTTGAATATGGTATGCTTAAACATCAAAGTTTGGTTGGGTCAAAGTTCCATTTACAAGTGATTTTGCTTTGTAAGTATTTCAATCTAAATTTTAATCTCTTATAGAGAAGGAATATCTTCAGATTGTATTTATCTAGTGCCTAGCATCCAATATTGCAAATAATTTTCTTCCTAATCTTGTTAATTGATAATTTCTTACTATATACAGCATAATTCATAGTACTAACACTATTTTATTTTTTCTATATACCTGTAGTTACTCTGCAATGCTAAATGCATTGCCATGCCTTACAACAATAATAATTTGATATGAAAGTACCATTAGTCACCAGTGTATAGTTCTCTTCCAACTTTTTGCATAGGAGAGAATCATTGTGAAGTTAGGGGTAGCCGAGTTTTTGCTTTGGCCATGAAATGTGAGTGAAAGTGCATGTTGTACCTTCCTAGTGAAGACTGTCTGAACAACACACTTAAAAGTTGCAAGTTCTCAGGATCAACAACCCTTATGACACTGTTGGCTTTGTTTTCTACATAGTATTTATTACCATTTAGAAAACAAAGTTATAATTGTTGCATACTTTCCCATACTCTGAAAGGTATATATTTGAATGTGAGATCAACAAAGGCAAAGTATTTCTTCAATTTTTCAACTGATATTTGTTCTTTCTCTTTAGGTCTAAAATCGTGCTTAGAATATAGAAAATACTGTGTAAATTAACAGTTGTCACTGGGAGGGTATTTGATAAGGCAGGTGTAATGCTAATTTACAGAACACTGGAGATACACATAAATGTGTGTATGTGTGTGCATGTATATAATATACACACATACATACTTTGGACTTCATATACACACATTTTATATATATTATTTACATATTATATATCAATATGCATTAAAAGTATGAAATACATTTATTTATGTAAAAGAAATATGCATATATGTATACATAGAAAACTAGAGATACAGACAAGTGTACACACATACACTATTTCTTGTGTGCTTGAGTTCTCTTGTTATTACTCTTTACATTGTTCATTTATATTACACATATTTTTATAAATGGTATAGTTCACTAAGAGCGTTAAAAGAGTAAAGTGTAGTGCGAGAGTGAGTTTAGGAGACTTAGATGAGAAAGGATTAATATTATGCCAAGTAGAATATTTCATTTTAAGAGTTCAGAGACTGTGTATTTCTGATTATGATGATGTATTGGTGTGGCAGTGGGATATAAAGTTAAAGTGGAATGAAATGAAAATTGCTGCAGTGGATGGGTTTAAGGCCAGGTTTAATAGCTCTTGACATCATGAAGGATGGTGGCAGGTTAGTTGATTGGAATGAGTGTCATTCAGGAACCCAAACTAATTTAGAAGAGCAGCCATGAGTATGGTAGAATCATCTGATTACTGTTTTACAAAGATGTAGAAATTTTATGGTGTGTTTTTAATAGCCTTAAAATCAGTACAAGTTTTCAGCTTCCTGTCATTTCCCTTACCTCTCTTTTTCAAAGAATTGAATTCTGGAAAGCCAGAAGGGAATCCAAACTTTGATTAAAAATAAGACAAGGATGTTGAGAAAAGTTAAACATATATTTAAATCAAGTAAACCATAAAACAGTTTTGTTTTGTTTTTAACTTCCACATAGTGGAGACTGTAAACATATTCTCTAAGAATCAGTTTTGTTAACTTGAGGAAAAAAGCTTTGTGCTAAGTGAACTACTGTTTTCAAGAAGTGATAACAAGAGAGAAATTGAAAGTCAGGACAAAACATTCAGTCCTATACATTTAGTCAAGAGAGAAGGAAAATATGAGAAATTTGTCTTTGAGAAAATTTAAGCATGACCGGACACTGCATAACAGCTCCAAATGCCACAACTCAGTTTCTGAATTTGAGTGGAAGAAAATAAAATTTATGAGAAATGTAGTGGTCCATAAATCATAATTGATGTAGTTTTTAGACTGTGGCTTAACATGAGCTAATTGGAAGCGGTTGTCATTCTGTTCTTCAGGGGATATTCCCAACCCAGGGAACAAACCCAGGTCTCCTGTATTCCAGGGAAGCCTGATAAAGGCAGAAATTTTTAGTTATTTCTTGATTGACTCAGAACTGAAATGTTTAGTAGAGTAAGAAGACAAATAAGAACCAGCTAGTGGCTCCAATTGTTAAATAAATAAAATAAAATAAAAAATTTGTATCCATTCTTCTGTCAGTGGACATCTAAGTTGCCTCCATGTCCTAGCTATTGTAAAAAGTGCTGCAACAAACACTGGAGTGCATGTATCTTTCTCAACTATGGTTTTCTCAGTCATATGGTAGTTCTATTCCTAGTTTTTTAAAGAATCTCTGTACAGTTCTCAATAGTGGTTGTATCAATTCACCCCAGTGCTCTGTGACAAACTAGAGGGGTGGGAGGGGTGAGAGATGGTGGAGACGTTCAGGTAGGAGGGGAACCTATGTATGCCTGTGGCTGATTCATCTTTATGTATGACAGAAACTGGCAGAATATTGTTAAGCAGTTACCCTCCAATATTTTTTTTTTCTTAATTTCAGCACTGATAAAATTCAAACCCCAATAATGGGAAACGTAAGGGGAAGAATTAGGCAGTAGCCAGGTTACAATTATTGTGAGAAATGGAAGCTTTTGGTTGGAGAGGACTAAGGAATCAGATTGTAGGAATATTCTGGGGGAGAAGAGTCTAGTTTTCTTCTTTACCTTCATGTTGTGAGCCTGAGGGCTTGAAACTAGAGGTAACATAATGTGATATTGAGGTCAAAGTTGAAAACCTGACCCAGGTTTTACTCACAAATATCAATTCATATGTTTGAGGCAGTAGGGATATTCGTGATGCTACAAACTGTCTAAAATAACACAAAACATAAGAAATTATTTCATTTTTATGAACCATGGTTTCAGACCTTGTAATCCTAGATTCCTGCCAGACATACTAATGCCAAAAAGGCGGCAAAACAGTCAAATCAACAGGTAGAGTAATATTAAGATTAGACTTTTATTACTAGTTTAAGGAGCCAAGAACTTGAAGATGACTGGACTGCAGACCTCTGAACACTCTTTTACGTAATTCCTGGAATAGGGAATAATGAAAAGGAAAGCTACACTTAAAAGCAAGAGTAAAGTCTATAATACAATGATTTGGACATAACTTGAGGAAGAGTTCACATGGAATGATGAGGTTTATATAGCAATCTTAAATGTACACCCCTCCACTCATGTGATGAACTCATTGTAGGGAATAATTTAGATTTTTAGCTACAGGAAGATATAACTAGCGTAGGTATGGAGAATATAGAGCAAATCAAAATGTATTCACATGGGAAAAATTAGAAGAATTAAAATTAAGAAATAAAAATTAAAATCTAAAAAGATATTTAAAACCTGGGAACAAGAAGGAAGAACAATAGTATTGAAGAAGTACTTAATGAAATATTGACCATGGAAATGATAATCCAGTGCATAAACTGAATATAAAATATAAATCAAATTGGATAATTCAGGAAACCCCACAGGAGAGATATATATATATACATATATATATGTGTGTATGTGTGTGTATATATATATATGTATGTATATTTATTTATCTCAAATGTATATATCCAATATCTAATATATCTTATATATATATATATAATATATATATATACACACACAAACTTTGTGTGTATTCAGTTGCTAAGTGATGTCCAATTCTTTGCAATCCCATGGACTGTAGCCTGTCAGTCGCCTCTGTTCATAAGATTATACAAGCAAGAATATATGAGTGGGTTGCTGTTTCCTCCTCTAGTGTTTCTTCCCTACCCAGAGATTAAACTTGCATCTCCTGCATTGGCAGGAGGATTGTTTACCACTTGAGTCACCTAGGAAAAGCCCCATAAACACACACACACACACACATATGTATATATTTGAATATATGTAGATTCATGTCACAAAATGTAAACTCTGAAAGGCTGCAAGAAATAATCTGTCATTTTAATACAGAATAAAAATTAAATTAGTGATGACATACACACTTAAATCCATCCAAATAAAAATATTCATACACCTAGATTATCAAAGCATTGTTTTGGATATAGACAATTTGGAAATACAGTATTTTTGGAAAGAGAGCATTGTCTTGAAAGGTTAGTAACTTGAAATAGTCATTTTGAAAGGGAATTTTGCAATATTTACATTAAATATGGATATGCCTTTTGACTTGAAGAGCCAAACTTAGTACAAATATGTGTGAAGATATTTTGGAGATGTCCATGTTATTCATGTAAGCAAAGTGGTAACTGAGTGACCATCAGTAAGAAATAATCAGCATCTAGGAAAATATCACTTACTTCCCTACAAAAACATGGAAACATGTTTAAATTTCATAGCACAATTTCAATTCTGCAAAAGCAAAACTACAAAACAAAACCACAAGTGTACAGACACATGTACACTTAAGGGTTTCTGTCAAAAATATCAAGAGTATGTTTATATAGCAGTGCTGGAACGATGAGAGGAAAATGAGTGGGAAATCACTTTTCAATGAAAAATTAAAATCATAAAGGATTTTTCATGAATCTTTGGAATCACTATGCTCTTAAGAGTAATACTGATTAAACTCTACATCGGAAGTCTAAAATTGTAGTTAAAAATGTATTTTTAAAGAAAAATATTTTGTTTAAAAGAAGATTGCATTCTTTGAGCAGTTATTATATTAGTAGACAACATTAATAGAGAATTATGAATTGTTTATGTTAATTATATCTTTGTTCTAAGAATAATGATAATTGATCTGAAAATGGTAAAATGAGTAATATTATGAAATAATTCAGTTGCAAAGGAGGTAGCAAGATTAAATAAAATGCATAACCGTTACATATGCATGGACTTCTTCCATTGTGTAATAGTTGGTAATTGTCCTACTATATAATGAACATAATTGTAAGTAAGATTGGCACGCTATCCAATTAGTCTTTAAGTTTTTTCTTAAAAAGATAAAGATGGAAAGAGTGAAAAGTGAAAGTGTTAGACTCAGCTGTGTTGAACTCTTTGGGACCCCATGGAATGTAGCCTGCCAGGCTCCTCTATCCTTGGAATTCTCAAATGTACTATAACAGATATTGTAAATATACATGTATTGAATAATTTAGAAAAATGGGCTTACCAAGAAGAAATATATAAAAAATACACAAATAGAAGTTCTGGAGATGAAAAAGTATCTGAAATAAAAATACAATAGATGAAATGAATATCAGATTAGATATTACAGAAGGAAAATAATTACAGAAAATAAAGCATAGATATAAGAGTAAAAACAAAGAGAAAATTGAACTTCACTGACTTGTGGGACAATATCATACAGGCTCTCATATGTTTAAATTGAAGCAAGAGGAGGAGGCAAAAAATTAAACAGGAAAATAATGGCTAAAAGACTTCCAAAAGTAATAAAAAACAATAAGTCAATAGATACAATAATTTCAGCATGAATAAATCTCAAATTTATTATGTAAAATGAAAAACTAGACAAAAGAGATTGCATACCATAAAGTCTACATTAAATTTTAGAAATGATAGAAATATTGTGATAGTTAGAAGATCAATGGATACCCTAGGCTGGAGGATGGCAAAAGAAAATTGTCAATGGGGCATCAGAGAACTTCCCAGGGTTATGGGAATCTACAGTAGGATTTTACTGTGTATACACACTTGTATATACAAACATGCTATTTTGCATGTTAAAATATCATGTTTGCTAACAGATTCTTTGTTATTTTGAAGTATGCATATAACAAAATAAAAAATTTTATTCATTTATAGAAATTTTGTAAGGAAACCTTGATTTATCTTTCACATAAACCAATAGTTTTAGATTTAACAAAATAAATGGAAAATAGAAGATAGAGGTCATAAACTATAAAATCAGAAAACTATTAGATTATTGTTAAAAATAATTCAAGATACATTTATTTGGTGAATATTTTAAAAGCAATTCATTTGGAAATAAAAATAAATCATATCTTTCATCATTTAAAGAAAAACCTTTAATTTTGCAATCTGTAGTCCATTTAGCAGTTTAGGCATATCTAGGTATTATTCCAGAGAAGGAAATGGCAACCCACTCCAGTACTCTTGCCTGGAGAGTCCCATGGATGGAGGGGCCTTGTGGGCTACAGTCTATGGGGTTGCAAAGAGTCAGACAAGGCTAAGCAACTAACACACACACACAGGTATTATTCTGATGATCAAGGTTTTTTATTTCTGTCTTAATATAAAATATTAAAATTCAGATTGGATATTACTTGTGTGAATATACCAAATATTGAAATTTATGATGTTAAGATTATATAGATATAAATATACTGACACATATACTGGGGCTTCCCTGATAGCTCAGTTGGTAAAGAATCTGCCTGCATACAGGAAACCCTGGTTCCATACCTGGGTCAGGAAGATCCTCTGGAGAAGCGAAAAGCTACTCACTCCATTATTCTTGGGCTTCCCTGGTGGCTCAGCTGGTAAAGAATCCACCTGAAACGTACACCTGGGTTAGGAAAATCCCTTGGTGAAAGGAAAGGCTACCCACTCCAGTTTTCTGGCCTGGATAAGTCCATGGGGTCGCAGAGTCAGACACGACTGAGCAACTTTCATTTTCACACATATATTAATATAAATAGCATGCACATTATGATACATTGAAAAATGTAATGTTAGAGATGGAAGGAGCTATCATTTATCTAGTTCTTTGTATGAACCCCAACAAAGGCAAAATAAATTAGATATCAATTTAATCCTTACTGTAGAATCTGGCATTTAGATATTTATTCAGTTTTTTATCATCGCCATAATCATGTTCATGAATTATAGCTATTAAATGCATAAAACTGTTAATAATATGTAAAGTCTGAAAATTACATCGCTTTCATTGTTTATATTATTTGCTTTTAAATGATGTCTCTGATCTAATATTAATTATGAAATATTTATAATTTTATGCATAATGTTTTAATTGGAAAGTAGTTAAGCACATTAGAATATGAAAATATATAGGCTAAGATTTTTTCAAATAAGCTTCTTAAAAAAATAAATGCAACTCTTCCTAATATTATAAAAAGAAAGCAGTTTAAAAAATCAAGTGTAACAACACAAAATTTTCAGAGTACTGAATGGTTTTCTATGGAGGCATTTCCAAAGTTCTTATTATAGTCTTCATCAAATAACATTGAGGATTTTAATGGAACAGTAGGCGAGAGACTGGTTCGGAATTGCCAATTGCTGTTCAACAGTGTTTGTCTTCACTATGTCTTCTACCTCACTGCACTCATAGAACATTAAAGTATCGCAATATTTCTTGGCAACTGGCAAGATGATAGCTCTGAGAATAGTTGTACAGCCACTTAGAAACTAATTAGCATTATTACAGAGGATTGTATATGATAATTAACAATTAAACTTTCAGAACAGAAGCTGATCCTCCCTAGAGGAGACTCTACATAGATTATGGCTAAAGAAAGAACTTAGTGAAATTTTCTTCATACAACAGTTACATAATTATGGTTCTTTGCTACAGTCATTACTATTTACATGTGCTATATATGTGCACTTATAACTTTGAATACACATTTCTATATACTTAAGTAATAAATAATATTTGTATTTTATCAGAAACACAGTATTGCATTTATTCAGAATTCTAAACTAGGTGCTATTATAATATTTGGCCACACTTATTTTAAATAAATATTTTAATAAAGTGGACACTGTATAAAGATCTGAACTACCGATTCATAACCATATCTCAGAAGAATTTTTGGACATTAAGGACCAAATTTTCTGATAAAACATAACCTCTATTTTCTTTTTATCTTTGTACATATGACTATATGGTAATTTTAGGGAAATTATGTCCTTTTAGTCTCTAATAAGCAGCATAAAATTTTAGATGGGGTTAATAATGATGTAGTGTGGGTATTCTATCTTCAATTAACAATTTGGTACACTTGTACATAATTAGTAATTTTGGCATGTAAAGAAATTTATTTTTTTTTTCCCTTAAAAATGTAACTCAACCTGTTGAGAGTTTAGGTACTCAAAAATATGTTTCTGAGATTTGGAATATATGTAGATTCACTATTGTTAGTGGATTTCCTAAATGTAAACTAAGAAACCTAGAAGACTTGTTGAGTGAGCTAATGAACTTTATATTGTATATATCTGCTCAAATTATTGAGCAGATAATATGGCTCCAGAAGTATGATTTTATAAAATGTGTCCTCTAGAGCTATACCAGAGCTAGAGCAATAGCTCCAGAGCTATTTTTGAACTCTAAATTTTAAACAGAAAGACATTATTATAGTTAAACTTTAAAACATATATTGTTACAGATATATAATTATTTTATATTTTAATAAAGTTACCATATTTTCCACTTAGCCAGGGATCATATTGGCCATAGTGGTTCTGGGCTCCTAATATCCATGCACTTATGTAGTCGTCTCATAAACAGTACAGGCCTGTCCTCATATGGTAAAAAACTACTGAAGAAGTGACTATCTATAACTTCTTAGTCTATGTCATAAAAGGCTTCCTCATTTCCAAGCTATTCTCTTAGATGACTTGCTAAGAAGAAAGTTTACTACCATGCAATTAAAACAAATAAAAACATAAAAATCCCAAAGGAGAGGTATAAATAGAGAAAAACTAATACCCTTAGTCAACAATCAATACCAGTTTTCCAACTATGTGAGTGAACCTCCAATCTCCATTCATGTCTTCAAATGACTGTGGTCCCAGCTGTCATCTGATTACAAATTCATGAAAGATTCCCAGTAAGATATTTGAAGCTGAACACTTACCGTGGACCCAAAACTACATGAAATGCAATAAGCCATTAGTTTGAAAAGTTATTAAATTCAGTGTTATTTGTAATAGTATTACTAATTAGAACAAATATTAATCAGCTTCAGGAAAATGTAAAATCTGTTTTTGAGTATTGTTATGTTGAAACTTTTAGAGTAGTTAGGGCAGATTTTTTTTCTTTTTTACTTATTTTTTATTACCATTTTTATTTTTGAGATGGCTGTAGATGCACATACAATTTTAAAAATACAGAGAGCTCCCATAAACCTTCTACCTAGTTTTGCTCAGTAATTACATCTTTAAAAACTATAATGTAACATTCATATAAAGACCATTTTAAACCTACAAGGATCCTTCATGTTATGTCTGGAATAAACCCACTGAAGAACTGAATGGGAATTTTAAAATAAAAAAATAATTATAATAACATAAAATCTCAACAAATGGGCTCAATAACCAATGGTGGAAACAGAGAAAAGAATCAATGTACTTGAAGACAAAACAGAAATAAAATATGAACACCATAGAAAAAAGAAAGTGAAGAAAATATGGGCAGGGTCCTGGAACCTGTTGGACTATAACCCAAAAATCTAATGTCATTGTTTTTAGAGTCCTGAGGACAGAGGATAAAAAGAGTTTTGCTGCAAAGTACTGCAAAGTACTGGAATAATGACTGACTCCTTTCCCAACTTTGGCACAAGCCATAACCTTACAGACCCAAATAACTGAACCAATCCCATATAGGAAACACTTAAATCTGCACCTATCTAGATCATAATCAAATTTCTGAAAACTAAAAAGATAAAAAATATTGAAAGCATACAGATAGAAATGGAACTTTAGAGGTGGTGGGGTGAACAATTTGAATAACAGTCAATTTCTTATCCAACACAATGGAAGCCAAAGGGAAGTGGAAAATATTTTAAACAGCTGGAGAAAAGGACACAATAATTTTACACCAAGTGAAAATACCCATCAGGAATGAGGAAAAACTCATTACATTCACACGTGAAAAAACCCTAGGAATTTGTCAACAATTGACCTAGCGAAAAATAGTGGCCGAAAGCAAGTTCTATGAAAATAAAGGAAATGAAAAAAGCTGAAAGTTGAGAGCATCGGTAAAGAAGAAAGAATAATGTAAAAAGTGAAATGTGACTGAACTCAATCCATTTTCTTTCTCCTCATAAGTTTTCTCAATTATGCTTTGATCGTTGAAACCAAAATTAAAATGCTGGATTCAAATATATGGAGAGGAAAATTTTAAAGACAGTTATAAATATGAGAGTCAAAGAGGCAAAGTTGCTAAGAATTTTGTAGTTTTTTTAAACTGGTAAAACATGAACGTCAGTAGACTGTGATAAGTTTATATGTATAATGTAATCTCTGGAGCAACCACTAAACACTATAAAACAATGCATGCAAAATACCAATAAGCATATTAAAAGGGAAATTATTTCAATGTTAAAGTAGCCCACATTAATGTAGAGTAAATAAAACAAAGATATGAAAACCAGAGAAAATACAAAATACAGAACAAAATAACAAATTTTGCCATAGCCCTTCCTAAATATGTATGACTTAAGCTATTAAAAGAGATTGAAAAAGCGGATTTTAAAAAAAGATCCAATTCTATATTATCTACAAAAAAATTACTACAAATATACATATAAGGTAGGTTGAAAGTACAAAGATAAATATATAGAAACATTAATAAAAATAACTGTTATAAATATCTGTTAGTTCAAAGAAACAAAAATGTGGTGGGTACTTTCGGTTATTATATGGTATTATATGAGGTTCCCTCTGACTTCGACCTCAGCTCTGATGGGCATTCCTATACAATTTACAGTTTAATTCAACCAACAGTATGCCACAATATATCTGACTTCAACCTCAGTTTCAGTGCTCATTTCTATGCAATTTCCAGTTTAGAGTCAACCAACAGTATCCCACAATATAGCTGTGTCACATATCTTTTAATTGAAACCATGACAAAAAAACTCACCAAATATGCTTTATCTGAACTAAAAGGCAATTGACATCAGTGGAAGTGGAAAACACCCAACAAATTGAGGTAGGATTAATGCTTTGGCTACCGTATCTCAGGTGCACAATTTGGAGTGGCACAATTTTTGAGTGACGTCCTCACAAATGAGCTGCCATTAATAAAGCAGCAGCTTTAATAACTGCTTTTGAATTGTTTTTTCATGTACCTACCTCCTTCTTTCTGCATCCTCAGTCTTGCTTCCTGAGATCATGATCCACACAAAGTACCAGCACCCAATCCTGGCCTCTTTTCTGTTTTCAGCGAAGAAAGACTTTAAAAATCTACTTCATTTTTAGAGATAATTAGCTGAGCATACTGTTAGTATTATGTTAGTTACTCAGTTGTGTCCAACTGTTTGCAATCTTATGGACTATATAGCCCTCCAGGTTCCTCTCTCCATGGACTTCTTCAGGCAAGAATACTTACTGGAGTGGGTTGCCATTCCTTTCTCCAGGGGTTTTTCCTGACCCTTGTATTGAACCCAGGTCTCCTGCATTGCAGGCAGATTCTTTACTGTCTGAGTCAGCAGGGAAGCCCTGTAGTAGCAGTCTATTTTCTTATTTACTTAGCTATTTTAAAAGTTCTTAATGTTAATCATAAAGATTTAATAATAACAGATTTTCTTAGTCATTAACTATTACAAATTTCTTATTGTAAAAATAGATATATATTTACATGCCAATTGATAACATTCCAAAATGTTAAACATAAACTAGATTTTGTTCTCAGATTGCAGTGAAAGCTGAATTGAAAGCAGAATTTCACCGGAAGCCAAATTCAATCTATTCTTAGTTTATGAAAACGCTATGGTGATGCTCAAAATTCTCCAAGCCAGGCTTCAACAGTACATGAACCATGAACTTCCAGATGTTCAAACTGGATTTAGAAAAGGCAGAGGAACCAGAGATCAAACTGCCAACATCTGCTGGATCATTGAAAAAGCAAGAGTGTTCCAGAAAAACATCTATTTCTGCTTTATTGAGTACACCAAAGCCTTTGACTGTTTGGATCATGAAAAACTGTGGAAAATTCATAAAGAGATGGGAATACCAGACCACCTGACCTGCCTTTTGAGAAACCTGTATGCAGGTCAGGAAGCAACAGTTAGAACTGGACATGGAACAACTGACTGGTTCTAAATAAGGAAAGGTGTACGTCAAGTCTGTATATTGTCACCATGATTATTTAATTTATATGTAGAGTATATCATGAGAAACACTGGACTGGAAGAAGCACAAGCTGGAATCAAGATTGCCGGGAGAAATATTAATAACCTCAGACATGCAGATGACACCACCCTTATGGCAGAAAGTGAAGAGGAACTAAAAAGCCTCTTGATGAAAGTGAAAGAGAGTGAAAAGTTGAGCTTAAAGCTCAACATTCAGAAAACTAAGATCATGGCATCTGGTCCCATCAATTCATGGCAAATAGATGGGGAAACAGTGGAACAGTGTCAGACTTTATTTTGGGGGGCTCCAAAATCACTGCAGATGGTGACTGCAGCCTTGAAATTAAAAGATGCTTATTCCTTAGAAGAAAAGTTATGACCAACCTAGACAGCATATTAAAAAGCAGAGACATTACTTTGCCAACAAAGGTCCGTCTAGTCAAGGCTATATTTTTTCCAGTAGTGATGTTGGATGTGAGAGTTGGACTATAAAGAAAGCTGAGTGCCAAAGAATTGATGCTTTTTAACTATGGTGTTGAAGAAGCCTCTTGAGATTCCCTTGGACTGAAAGGAGATCCAACCAGTCAATCCTAAAGGAAATTGATCCTGAATATATTTTGGAAGGACTGATGCTGAAGCTGAAACTCCAATACTTTGGCCACCTGATGCAAAGAACTGACTCAATAGAAAAGGCCCTGATGCTGGGAAAGATTAAAGTCGGGAGGACAAGGGGGCGACAGGAGATGAGATAGTTGAATGGCATCACTGATTCAATGGACATGAGTTTGAGTAAGCTCCATGAGTTGGTGATGGATAGGGAAACTTGTTGTGCTGCAGTCCATGGGGTCGCTAAGAGGCAAACACGACTGAGTGACTGAACCGAGCTGAACTGATGGTGATGCTCTGACTTAAATTTTAAAACCTTGCTTAGAAAATATTAATTTAAACTTACTGTGAAGACAGCATTCATTTTTATGCATCTGTTATTGTCATGTATAATACCAATGTTAGTGACCTTTGAATAAACATTTGTATTTTCAGATTGAAGAAATAATTTTAAAATCTTTTTCATGTTTAGATTATGATATATGTATATATGTCTAGCATGTGGTATATACTATATCACATATGTTTTTGTTTGGTCTTGTAAGGGAAATTTTGAAAAACTATACTAGAATGTTGAATAACAAAGTTAAAATCCCATTTTTGTCTCTTTGCTTATTTGAAATTATGCCAATGGAAAATATTAAACCAATAATTTAGGCTGAGCAATCTTGTAGTCTCAATTTATCTCTCCTTTACATCCCTAAGCTTACAAGATAATGGATGTATTGGTTCAGGGAAATTGTGCTTTCTATCACTATTGCAAGATAGTAAGCATTTTTGTTTCAATGATTTTCTGTCATTATGTTAGAGTCATGGAGTCTGTGACTCATAAAGTAACATTGTAGATAAAAGGTTTTCCTGATTCATTAAGTACCTCAGCAAACCCAGTGTTCAGTTACTTCATGTGAAGAGAATAGGGTTTTTAGTGCTGCCTAAAATGAACAAAGATCTTCAACAAACATGATTTGACTCCATGAAGAATAACATAGGAATATCTTTCTCTTGGCCTCAGAGGCTTGATTCTGTTCTTAGGAAAAGTATTTATATCTCTGAAAGAGACTAAAAAGTGGTTGATTTTTAATGAATGAAACATAAAACTAATTAAAATAGTGGTTTTTTTTAATTTAATGATTGAAAGTAAAAATATTTTTATAAAAATAAGACTCAGTTTATTTAGTCTGTTTTATAAGTGGAATTTCACAATCTAACACAATTTCCCATTAAAAACACTTTCATACCCATATATATATATGTGTGTGTGTGTGTGTGTGTGTGTGTATACATATACATATATTCATTATGTATAATTAGTGGTAGTGTTAGTCATTCAGTCTATGGTCTATATCTATAAATATATCTACATAGTTTATATACCTACACACAAAATAATCAGCTTCATATATTTGACAGCAGTTTACCTGTTGGGGATATAGCATATAAATGGTCTTGTATGATTGCAATAATTTGAATCTTCTTTTTCTAATCTGAATAACTTAAATTTTATCATTTTCTCCCATTTTTTCATAGAACCAACTCTTGGTTTTATTGGCTTTGTTTTCTATTATTTAAATTTCTACCCTTCTATTTATTACTTTGTTCCTCTTCCTGCCTTGAGTTTATTTTGCTCTGCTGTTTCTAGTTGTTTCTAGTGGAAGATTGGTTATTGATTTGAGATCTTCCCCCACCCACCAGCTTTACTGAAGTAAATTGACAAAATTGTCTATGTTTAGTGTACAAAGTGAGACTTCCCGGATGGCTCACTGATAAAAATCTGCTTTCAGTGTAGGAGAGGAAGGAGAAGCTGGTTCCATCCCTGGGTGGGAAAGATCCTCTGGAGAAGAAAATGGAAACCCACTCCAGTATTCTTGTCTGTAGAATCCCAAGGATAGAGGAGCCTAGCTGGCGGGCTACGCTCCATGGGGTCTCAAAGAGTCGGACATGACAAGTGACCAAGTAAAGCACAAGTATACAGTGATGATGTGGTGTATGCTTACATTACGGAAAGATTACTGCAGTTGGGTTAATTAACACACCCATCAGCAAACCTAGTTGTCATTTGTGTGTGTGTGTGTGTGTGTTGAGAACGCTTAAGCCTTAACTTCTTATCAAAGTTCAAATATTTGATACAGTATTATGAACTATAATCACCATCTCTCTTTTTATAATATGGACATTTAGAACTGTAATTTCTCTCTGGACACTGATTTAGTTGTATCCCTAAAGTTTTTGTGTGCTATCTTTTCATTTTTATTCATTTGAAAGTATTTTCTAGGTTCATGATCATTTCTTTTTTGACCCACTGTTTATTTAGCAGTTTCTGTGAGTTTTCAGTTACTTGTGAAATTCTGAAATTTCCTCTGATATTGAATTTGATTTCTTTCCATTATGATCAGATACAATTCTTAAAGGGTTTCACTCCTTTTAAATGTATTGAAGCTTATTTTATACCCTAGAATATGGTCTTTTCCAAACAATATTAACTATTGCAGGGAATTAATATTCTACTGTTGTCAAATAACATATTTTACACACGTCTGTGAGTTCTCACTGCTTTTCTGTATTGTTTTGATCTCTACTTTGGTGTCACTTTTTGCCTCATTTTCCCAAATGTTACTTTTCAATTGTCAGTTTTGTTGGCAAAAAATTGCAGTAACATTTTTATGTATTTACTTTTTTACCATTATGTTTCTTTACCTCTAGAAAATTTTTTGTTCTAAATCTTTTTTGGTCTAATATTAATATAGCTACTCCAGCTTTTTTATGGTTACTATTGCATGATACATATTATCCATCCTTTTTCTTTCAAACTATTTCTTTCTTTGAATTTAAGACATATCACCAGTAGAGAACATATCAGTGTTACATAAAAAAAATTCTGACAATAATTCCATCATTCATTCAAATTATTTTATCCATTCAGATTGAATGTCATCATTAATATATTTGAATTTATATCTGTCAATTTACTTTTGATTTTCTATATACTTCATGTCTTTTAATCTTCTACTTACTTCACTGCTTTCTTTCTTTTGCATGAGTATTTTCTACCTTAACATTTTATTTCTCTTAAATTTGTTCACTATATTTCTAAGTTATTTTCTTAAATCATTGTTTTAGGTCCCAACAAACCTCTTAACTTCACTATAATCCACTTCAAATGTATACTAGCTGTATTTTAGTAGATAGATAAATATTACTTATATTGCTATATTGTGTTCTTTTAATGAGCATTTTAAAATATCTGAATATAATACAAGTCTACCAGTACTTTGCTGCAATTATTACTTCATGTAATTTTCTATGTTTTAGCTAAAGTGAATTTGATATGCATGTTAATTTTCTTGTTTATCATTTCTATTTCTCAGCATTTGATACTGTATGATTGAGTTGCTGTCTAATATTAATTACATACTCAACATAAGCTTTGCTTTCCTGGCTCCTTTGTGACTCTTTTATTCAAATATATTATGTCTCTATATGTTAAAGAATGAAAACTTCAACTGTATTAATATTGCTTATAAAATTATTTTTTGCCTTGGTAGCAGAAGTCAGAAGAAAACATGCATTTGTATTATCTTTTACAATTACATATTTTTCTTCATGATTACGTTGTGTTTTCAAATTTCTATCTTGATTCACTTAGTTTCATTAGAAGAACTTATTTCTGCCAGCAGTAGTCTTTTTGTTTGTGAATGCCTTTATCTTTTTATCTTCTTTTGTGAAAGATATATTGCTAGATATAAGATTCTTTGTTGACAGCTTTTTTGTGTTTCTTTTCTCCTTTTAGCACTTTGAATATGTCATCCCCCTATTTTCAGGCCTCATTTGTTTCTGACAAGAAGTCACCTGTTTATCCTATTAGCGTTACATTGTGTTTGATGAGTCACGTTTCTTTTGTTCTTCCTCTTTCTCTCTCTTTGTCTTTGTCCTTGATAATTTTTAATACAATATATTGGCTGTGGATCTCTTTGCGTTTATCTAACTTTTAGATTACTGAGCTTCTTGAAAGATTAGATTAATGTCATTCATCCAGTTTGAGAAGTACTCTGCAATTTTTAAAATATTTTTTCTCCTTCTGGTACTCACTTTATTCACATGTTTGTGTAATTAACAATGTCCTTCATTACTATGAAGGTCTATTCATTTTTGTCTTTTTTTGCCTATTTGTTATTCAGATTGCATAATCATTAACAATCATCAAATTTATAGACTCTTTTTGCTCTTTCAAAGCCACTTTTGACATCTTCTAATAATTTTTCATTTGTTGTTCATCACAACTTTTATTTTAAAATTCTTTTCCTTTATTAATATTCAATATTAGGTATTATATTGTTACCATAACTTCATATACTTCTTTATACATGACTTCCTTTAGTTCTTTGAACATATTTATAATAATTGCTTTCAAGTCCTATATGGCAGCCCACTCAGAGTTTCTTTGGCCTGCTTTTCTTTGTGCACATTCACTTTCCCTTATCTTGCACGTCTCATAATATTTTTTGTTGAAAACTGACAAGTTAGATAATAATCAAATATATACTAATCTCCCCCTCCTTCTAGGGCTTTTTGTTGCTGTTATTGTTTGCTTGTTTGTTTGTACCTTCTGGTTTTCTTTACTTGTCTCTTTTCACATTGAACTGCCATCACGTAAGTGAGCTGAGGCTGTTAAAATTGGGGCCCTGATATTTTTAATTTGCCACACCTTAGGTTAAAGCCTCAGTCCTTCAAATGGGAGCTGGGTAAAGGAAGGAAATCCCCAGCACTTTGGCTGCACTCACTATGCCTCAGAAATACAGTGTTGGGGTTATCAGAAATCAGGGTGGCCACTCCCCTGTCCATTGGGATACTGAAACTTGAATAGGAGCTGAGACAGGGAGAAGAAGCCACATTTTCATACCCCATTCAACCTGAGTGAGGTTTCATTCATGCTGGTCCAGAAGCAGGGGTTGAACTACAGCCTAAGAGCCACAGACTTTCATTGTTCTTATCAAAATTTATTCCATTTGTGTTGAGTAAACATGTCTTCCTTTGCTGCATCTTCTCAAGATAATGTAAAAAGCTTAAAATATACTTTTTAAGGGATTTGTTCTGTTTTAATAGTTTCCATCAGTTTATATTTAATTTCATTGATTGTGGGATCTATGTAGTTTCTCAGACTATCATTCAGAAAGTAATCCCCAATAGTATATTGTTACATACTTTTTGTTGAAATTATTTAGAAATGCTTATGAAATGAAATGAATTAGAAGAACTTTAAATTGTTCAGAGTTTTGTGCAAAAGGTGATTTTTAATCATTTAAAATAAATGTATGTAATGATGTCTCTAACTTTTTATTTCATTTTATAATACAACAAACAAATGTTACAGTTCACTTAAAATTACCACACCATAAGAAAATGTTTAAATATATACTCCATATAGGACAGAGGTTTTTTTTTTTTTAATCTTTCTCACCAAGGCAATTAAATATTTAATTGTTAAATATATGCTCCATTTCTTTCATCTTAACATAATTTAAGGACACTTCCTTTCATCAGTTACTGAAACCTATCAAAGCAGCTGCTAGAATTTGGTCATTTTCATTAACTGTAATTGCTTTGAAGTAGAATCTCTAGCTGTTGTAATATAATTCCATGCTAATACAGAATGTAAAACTGGTTAGTCAGCCAAAAAAATTCTTCACTTTTTGCTGTAATTTGTTTTGAATGTCACATAATATTCAGACAAACATATTTATGAGAAGCAAAGAAGATGTTGTTGGAAAATCATCCGAATGGCTTAAAGTCTTGTTGGATTTTATTGTGAAAAAGCAAAAGTACTCTTAGGATGTCCTGTTTAGCAGGTGATTTATTCTTTTGTTAGGTTAGAGCTCCCCTATGTGGCTATTTGGTTGACTCACACTAAACACAACATATTCTCAAAATTAAATATAATTTAATGTCAGAGATATCTTCCAGTAAAAACATATTGAGCTAATCATCTATAAATAGTTTCAAAATTCATTGAAAGTAACGTTTTTCTCCCTTTGACTAACACTGCATAAAGAATGTTAACTGGACGGAATGTAGAAAAGGGGAATTAAAATTCAGTGTTTGCATGAACATAAGCAAATTTCCATCTAAGTCAACATACTCATACCTAACAGGTTACTTAAGTTTGAAATAATTTTTCGAAACAATTATTAGTAACATTTTTCTATTCGTTTAATTAGCTTATGGGGGGCGGGGGGCGGGATGCGGGAGGGGGGAGGGGGCATCCCTGGTGACTTAGTGGTAAAGAATCTGCCTGCAATATGGAAGACCTGGGTTCAATCCCTGGGTTGGGAAGATCTGGAGAAGGAAGGAAATGGCAACACACTCCAGTATTCTTGCCTGGGGAATCCCATGGACAGAGGAGCCTGGTGGGCTACAGTCCACGGGGTCACAGAGAGTCAGACACAACTGGGTGACTGACACTTTCACTTCCATATATACTCTTAAAAGATACGCTGCTGCTGCTAAGTTGCTTCAGTCGTGTCGACTCTGCGCGACCCCATAGACGGCAGCCCGCCAGACTCTGCAAAGATATGAGAGCATATTAAAAGCTGTGTTGTCCTCAGTATATTGAAATTTTAGTAGGGAACACAATTTGTGTAAGCAAGTGTTAAATAATTCAACTGGGAATATTTTTTCCTTGTGAGGGGAACTCAGGATTAAGTCTCTTAACAATTTTCATATATAACAGATAGCTATGTTAATTATATTAATAGTTGTTGTACCTTACATATCTAGTATATATTTTTCTTATAACTGAAAGCAGATATCTTTATACTCCCTGCATCCAGTTCCCCCTCACCTGACTCCCACCTCTGGTAATCACAAATCTGATCTCATTTTCTCTATGTGTTTGTTTGTTTGTTGAAGTATAATTGACCTACAATACTGTGTAGGTTACTGGTCATGACATAGTGAGCAGGTGTTTTTTATATATCACAAAGTGATTACCAAAATAAATCTGGTTACCATCTGTTATCATACAACAATATTACATTTTGTAGACTGCATTTCCCATTCTGTATATTTCATCCCCATGACTAATTTATTTTGTAACTGCAAGTTTTGTCTCTCTGAATCAGAATTATTTTAATACAAATTTAGTTTTTTCTGCAGTTCAGTTGGCAATATAAACTTTTGTTCAGTGGTTTAAATTTTTTAAAAAATGTGTGTGCTATTTCTGTGCTTTGCTAAGAATGGGAAAGGCATTTTATATGAAAGAACTTTGAGCAGCTTGCAAACAATCTGAACATTAAAAAGTCTCATAGATTTATTAACATTGTACATCACTAAAATATAAAAGCAGAGAGGCATCACTGAAATGACAAAGGACTTTAAGCCTTAAGTGAAATTTAGTTTTGAAAAATTTACCAGAAAGTCGTTAGCCTGACTCAACTTCTCAATAAGTATATCAGGGTGTGATTGAATGAATGACTAGGCTAGTTGCAAATGTAATATGTAGTTTATGCCCAATGAATCTAACACAAATCCCTAAGAAGATTATGTTTTGCAAATAATTTCCAGACCAAACTATCACCACTGAAGTCCAAACTGAAGTAATTATCAATTAATAATTCAGGACCAAGGAGTTTACATTCCCTGAGAGATATGATAAAAAATTAGTTGATGGTAAATTTTTAAATATCCTGAATCATGCAAAAATAGTCCTAGAAAGAATGGGTCAACTAAGAAAATCACTTCTTGATCCAGTAAAAAGATATTCAAACAGTACACTGATTTTATACTTTGGAATCAGTCCAGAATTTTAATTTCATTTGCCCACTAATTTAAAAATCAGATGCCAGGGAAATTATTTAACATATTTGAACATTCTAAGGTCAGCATGTGTGTCTCAGAACCATTGTTTTCTCATCATTTTGATTTATTGAAAAATTTCTATTTTTGTGTCTTTTAGCCATAAAACCTGCAGAATAATACCTTAAAGGCTAACACTAGTTCAAAGATATCCAAATTATTTACTGCCATGGTTTATCTGAAAGCTACAGGAAAAAAAAGTTGTAGGTATGAAATAATTTTTAAAGAACTACAGAATGACTAATCAAAGCATCACAATGCATTTTCTATTAATGAAAATTCACAATAATACATCAGTAGATAATAAATATATATGTTACACAAATGGATAAAACTTAAGAATAAATAAAAGGCTATAAAATGTTGCAGTCACTGAAGCTGCCATGTTTATTCTTTGGGTCTCTGCTGTGAACTCCTAGCCCTTAAGGGCATAATGTCATATGAAAGTATGTGGAGGGAGTCTTTTATGAAAGAATTATTATTAGGTTTCAAATAAACTAAATACAGCACAAAGCAGTGCTGGTATTATCCATGAGTAAAATAAAAAAAAGAGGGTAGCAGAATCTCTGAAATTAAAAAAAAAAAAAGTGTACAGACTTTCAGTGTGGATAGCCAAAGTTTATAAAAGAGTTAACTATGGTAGGATTGGCTCCTGATCATCTCTCAATAAATATATAGTTGTATAGACATGCATCAATTACATGTTAAAATATAGTGCTAAATAAAAGATATAATTGTGTGACTGGAGGAGTCACTGGGCCAGTTTGAAAATGGCATTTAATAAAATACACTAGTTACTGAATATCTACTTCATACCAGCCAAAGTATCAAACACTTTACATATATTAAACTCTCTAATTCTGAAATAGCAGTGAAATTAATTATATAATAGCATTATGAACTATGGTCAGCTTAACTTTGCTTGTCTTAATTTTGTAGTGAACTATTAAAATCCAAAACCAAAAATTTGTGCATAATACTGTAAGAAAATTATAGTACATGATTTTGAATAAGTATCAGTGGAAAATAAAAGGAAATCATTACATTTTGATAGGAAAATGACCAAGTCAACTAAGAAACTAATATCTAATATATTAATGTGTTATATCTTGATAAAAGAAATAAAAATCTAGATATTCTCAAGCCAATTTTAACCTTTCAAGGGACATATTTCTAACAAATTAATTTCACAATTCTTATGTGGATAAATAATAGAAGGAAAGAAAAGCAGAAAATATAACATTTCTTAATATGAGATACTACCAATTTAAAGGGTCACTATTCTGCTTTTCTCCTCCAGTCCTTGGAGAAGAAAGAAAAGTAATGAACAGGAGGAAAAGAAAAGTAATGGGACATGAAGCTTAATTTTTTTTCACAGGTATTCAAAATAGCTCCACTTTGGAATTTCCATTACTGAAAAAAAAAAAAAATTCTATTCTGGATGAACACTCTATTATCATACTAACATGTGATTTGTGAACTTACAGGTTTATATATTTTCATAAATTAATATTATGAAATAATAGTGATTGAAAATACTATCTTGAAAATAGCATTTTCAATCACTCCCTTGGAAAATAAAAATCACAACAAAATATTTGTATTTTTTAAAGTTGAGAGGGTTCAAGTACCAAAAACTGTACCTAAAGAAATGCGTTACTCTTATCACCATGCCATTCAGCTGATTTTTCTGCTACATTTTCGTCATTATTCCTACTTCATCAAACTGTGCCAGCCATTAATTTTTCTGTAACTAATTCCTCAATTTGTGCCACATATTCCAGCAACTGAAAACAAGAAAGGGAGAAAGTTATTTTATATTAACTACAATTGACTCACCAAAAATTATTAGATGAAATAAAACTATGTGCTTATTTTTTAAATTAATTTATTTACTTTAATTGGAGGCTATTTACTTTACAATACTGTAGTGGTTTTTGCCATACATTGACATGAATCACCCATGGGTGTACATGTGTTCCCCATCCTGAACCCCCCGCCCACCTCCCTCCTCATCTCCCCTCATCTCTCCTCATCTCATCCCTCAGGGTCATCCCAGTGCACCAGCCCTGAGAGCCTGTCTCATTCATTGAACCTGGACTGGCAATCTGTTTCACATATGATAGAAAACATGTTTCAATGCTATTCTCTCAAATCATTCCACCCTCGCCTTCTCCCACAGAGTCCAAAAGACTGTTCTTTACATCTGTGTCTCTTTTGCTGTCTCGCATATAGGGTCATCTTTACTATCTTTCTAAATTCCATATATATGCGTTAGTATACTGTATTGGTATTTTTCTTTCTGACTTACCTCACTCTACATAATAGGCTCCAGTTTCATCCACCTCACTAGAATTGATTCAAATGCATTCATTTTAATGGTTGAGTAATATTCCATTATGTATATGTACCACAGCTTTCTTATCCATTCATCTGCCAATGGATATCTAGGTTGCTTCCATGTCCTAGCTATTGTAAACAGTGCTGCAATGAACATTGGGGTACACATGTCTCTTTCATTCTGATTTCCTCAGTGTGTATGCCCAGTAGTGGGATTGCTGGGTCGTATGGCAGTTCTATTTCCAGTTTTTTAAGGAATCTCCACACTGTTCCCCATAGTGGCTGTACTAGTTTGCATTCCCACCAACAGTGTAAGAGGGTTCCCTTTTCTCTGCACCCTCTCCAGCATTTATTGCTTGTAGACTTTTGGATAGCAGCCATTCTGACCGGCATGAGATGGTACCTCATTGTGGTTTGCATTTCTCTGATAATGAGTGATGTTGAGCATCTCTTTATGTGTTTGTTAGCCATCTGTATGTCTTCTTTGTAGAAATGTCTGTTTAGTTCTTTGGCCCATTTTTTGATTGGGTCGTTTATTTTTCTGGAATTGATCTACATCAGCTGCATGAGCTGCTTGTATATTTTTGAGGTTAATTATTTGTTAGTTGCTTTGTTTGCTATTATTTTCTCCCATTCTGAAGGATGTCTTTTCACCTTGCTTATAGTTTCCTTTGTTGTGCAAAAGCTTTTACATTTAATTAGGTTCCATTTGTTTATTTTTGCTTTTATTTCCATTACTTTGGAAGGGGGTCATAGAGGATCCTGCTGTGATTTATGTCAGAGTGTTTTGCCTATGTTTTCCTCTGGGAGTGTTATAGTTTCTGGTCTTACCTTTAGATCTTTAATACATTTTGAGTTTATTTTTGTGTGTGGTGTTAGAAAGTGTTCCAGTTTTATTCTTTTACAGGTGGTTGACCAGTTTTCCCAGCACCACTTGTTAAAGAGATTGTCTTTTCTCCATTGTATATTCTTGCCTCCCTTGTCAAAGATAAGATGTCCATAGGTTTGTGGATTTATCTCTGGGCTTTCTATTTTGTCCCATTGATCTATATTTCTGTCTTTGTGCCAGTACCATACTGTCTTGATAACTGTAGCTTTGTAGTAGAGCCTGAAGTCAGGCAGGTTGATTCCTCCAGTTCCATTCTTCTTTCTCAATATTGCTTTGGCTGTTCAAGGTTTCTTGTATTTCCATACAAATTGTGAAATTATTTGTTCTGGTTCTCTGAAAAATACCGCTGATACCTTGATAAGGAGTGGATTGAATCTATAGATTGCTTTGGGTGGTGTACTCATTTTCAGTGTATTGATTCTTCCGATCCATGAACATGGTATATTTCTCCATCTGTTTGTGTCCTCTTTGATTTCTTTCATCAGTGTTTTATAGTTTTCTATGTATAGGTCTTTTGTTTCTTTAGGTATATTTATTCCTAATATTTTATTCTTTTCATTGCAATGGTGAATGGAATTGTTTCCTTAATTTCTCTGTTTTCTCATTGTTAGTGTATAAGAATGCAAGGGATTTCTGTGTTTTAATTTTATATCCTGAAACTTTACTGTATTCATTGATTAGCTCTAGTAACTTTCTGGTGGAATCTTTAGGGTTTGCTATGTAGAGGATCATGTCATCTGCAAACAGTGAGAGTTTTACTTCTTTTCAAATCTGCATTCCTTTTATTTCTTTATCTTCTCCGATTGCTATGGCTAAAACTTCCAAAACTATGTCAAATAGTAGTGGTGAGAGTGGGCACCCTTGTCTTGTTTCTGACTTTAGGGGGAATGCTTTCAATTTTTCACCATTGAGGATAATGTTTGCTGTGGGTTTATCATATATGGCTTTTATTAAACTGAGATATATTCCTTCTATGCCTGCTTTCTGGAGGGTTTTTATCATAAATGGATGTTGAATTTTGTCAAAGACTTTCTCTGCATCTATTGAGATAATCATATAGTTTTTATCTTTCAATTTGTTAATTCAGTGTATCACATTGAGTGATTCAGGAATTTTGAAGAATCCTTGCATCTCTGGGATAAAGCCCAATTGGTCATGATGTATGATCTTTTTAATATGCTGTTGGATTCTGTTCGCTAAAATTTTGTTAAGGATTTTTGCATCTATATTCATCAGTGATACTGCCCTGTAGTTTTTTTTTTTTTTTTTTTTTTTGTGGCATCCTTGTCTGGTTTTGGTATTAGGGTGATGGTGGCCTTATAGAATGAATTTGGAAGTTTACCTTCCTCTGTAATTTTCTGGAAGAGTTTGAGTAGGATAGGTGTTAGCTCTTCTCTACATGTTCGGTAGAATTCAGCTGTGAAGCCGTCTGGTCCTAGACTTTTGTTTGCTGGAAGATTTCTGATTACAGTTTCGATTTCCATCCTTGTGATAAGTCTGTTAATATCTATGTGCTTATTGTTAAAATATAAATGAGGTATAAAAATTTGTATGTTCTATTCAGTGTCATCTCATTTTCCAACCATACTAACAATTTATTCAAATTTCTTCCATGTAATGTTTTACTTATACATATAGTAGGTATTTTGTCTATGGGACAGTTATATATTTCTTTATATCTATGAATTATAAGTATGTATAATTCTTTACCTTGCTTATATCAGTTAGAATATTGATACATTCCTACTCCTGCATCCATGAAGATGATGGCTTTGCAGGCAGAACTATCTAGACAACAGGCTACTAGATAACTGAATCCTGGCATAAAGCATAAGGAGAATAAACTAAAATAGTGTGTTTTTATTTTAATACTCTGCAGTTTTCCTGGAGTAATGTCAAGGTGATAATTAAAGTATAACTAATGGGTTTATCACCTACAAATGAAGCCAAAGGAGGAGCAAGAGTTTGTTCTTACCTGGGCACTATTTTTCCATTAGGGCAGCTCAGTTTAACCCTTTTATACACATGATAGATTTACCTTGTATGACATCACATTTATGAAACTTACTAATCCCCAGATTATTCTAGACCATAAATTAACCTTCTCAGGGGTGATTTTAAATTGTGTAAAAGTAGTTTCAATAAAATATGAGAGATACAAAGTTTGTTATAAATTAAATGTCACAGGGATGAAATATATGGCATGAGGAGTATAAACAAAAAGCAAATTTAGTGCACAGAACTGTCCTATAGAATGGGCACAGGCTAGATATTAGTTTCTAATAACTGTCACATTTGCATGTTTTTTTACCATTAGAATTTCATTATGGTAAAGTGAGAGTCTTGCTATCAAAATATTTGGATGAAGAGTTTTTGAAGAACAGCTACAACCAAGACATTTAACATTTTCTATTATCAGCTTTTCTTTAAAATATAAAATATAGGCAATTCTTATTTCCTGTCTGTTTTATCTTCCTTATTCAAAAAAACAGGCTAAAATGAAATTTCTTATGAATTTGTTGTCAACTGGATCAATTTCTATAATTAAGATGAATTTATTTGATTTCTACTAAATTCAGATTCCCTCTTATCAAGATTTCTTCTTGGTATCCCCCTAGGTTTCCCATATGTTTTCCTGGAGTTATAGTCCCATGTGAAATGAAGTACATTAAAAATATACCCAGTTTCTATATCTTATTTTACATATTTTCCCATTTTATTATTTTCCTACCAGAATATAATAGAAAGAAAAGAATAATAAAAACTGTTATAATCAAAAGTAAACATAGTAAATAAATTAAAGTAATATTGGGCTGATCCTTCTTCTTCTTCTTTTTTTTTTTTTTTTGGTTAATGATGTATTCTTTAAGGTCTCTAACTGCTACAGATAGAGGGGCAGTGTTTTTTTACTATAATAAATATCTAATATCTGACTTACATTTTAGCCTTGTACTAAATAGAAATATATTGTTAGTGCCATATCTCAAAAATAATTAATACCCGTCTCCCTTCTATAACTGAAATATTCTTGACAATTTTGGTAGCTGGGAGCATAATTTCCCAATATGGGTGGACATCATCTAACTCATTGGAGGCCTGACTAAAACAAAAAGCTTGGAAGGATAAATTTACCCCGGTTTCCCCTCAACTTTGATTGTGCTGGGACACCTCATTTTATCTTCTCATGTCCTGAGAAGGATTTATACCTTTGACTTAGCAGTAGAACAGATTGTAGCACTATTCACATTAGCCAAGATGTATAAACAACTTAAATGTCAAGCAACAGAAAAATGGATAAAGAAAATGTGGTGTATATTCATGATGGAATATTATTCAGCCTTTTATAAAAAAGAACAGCCTTGAGCCAATTTCTTGCAGCTACTGAAAGTTGGGAGGAAATGAGCCTTGGAATTATAAGAATTTAGTTAAATAACGATCATACTCATCTCTTCATTCTTTAGTACATTTTATAGGGAATGGCAAAATTTAAAACATTTTCAAAATATTTGGCCACCCATAAATGTTTTTCTTTTTTTCTTTTCTTTTAAAAACAATATATATATATATATATATATATATTCATTTTTTGGCTGCACCAGGTCTTAGTTGTGGCATGCAGGCTCTTCAGTCTTCCGTTTCTCATGTGGGATATTTAGTTGCGGCATGTGAACTCCTAGTTATGGCATGTAGAATCTAGATCCCTGACCAGGGATTGAACCTGGGCCCCCTGCATTGAGAGTGTTATGGACCATCACTGGACCACCAGTGAAGTCCCCACAATTTTTTTTTTCCTATGCTTTGCTTTTCAATCTTCATGGCAACTAATTTCAAAATCACTCTATCACCTACTTATAAAAAATGTATCTGCACTTCAGTTCAGTTCAGTTCAGTTGCTCATTCGTGTCTGACTATTTGCGACCCCATGGACTGCAGCACGCCAGGCCTCCCTGTCCATCACCAACTCCGAAGTTTACTCAAACTCATGTCCATTGATTCGGTGATGCCATCCAACCCTCATCCTCTGTTGTCCCCTTCTCCTCCTGCCTTCAGTCTTTCCCAGCATCAGGGTCTTTCCCAGTCAGTTAGTTCTTCTCATCAGGTGGCCAAAGTATTAGAGTCCTTCCAATGAACATTCAGGACTGATTTCCTTTAGGACTGACTGGTTGGATCTCCTTGCAGTTCAAGGGACTCTCAAGAGTCTTCTGCGCTTAGTATATGTAAAATAAAGCATTTATTAGAAGTGGTTCCTGATGCTCAGTGATGTTGCTAACATATTAGAGATGTTACTGATGTTAAATGATGGTGACATATAACAGAAGAGTCTTCACACTGCTCCATATGATTCAGTTAATCCACATATAGCCAGAGTGATTTAATTAAGGCCTAATTCAGGGTAAATGAAGCAAAATAAATCTTCCTAAAAGTCTTCAATGTTTTTATTATAAAATTTCAATATGTATAAATTCCAATGATTTTATCTTTTAAAGCTAGGTATACTTAATTTGAAGATTTAAGACATTAGTCTTAAGGATGGTTCTCTCAGTATATAAAGTTTACAAACTGTTTAGTAGATATGTGAAAATGTTGTAGATCACTGTTGTGGTTTATGCATTTAGATTAAAAACAATTTCAATATTATGAGATAGTATAAAATATATTTTTGAGTCATTGTACTAATTTATATTCTTGAAAGTTCAACTTGTTTTACTTCTTGAGGAATAGAAGACCTGGTTTCCATAGTGGTTGTATTTTAAATTTCTTCCATTTACTATTCCTATTAATAATGTATTAACATTCAACTTTTTCCATATTTTTGCCAGTACTCATTATTTTCTGTGTTTTTATCACCCAAACTGTTATCCAGTACCTCAATCAGATAAAATGTTAAAATAGTTGCTTTAATTAATTGTGAACAATATCCCTGAACTGGGGGTGGGGTGTGCTTTCTCAGTGGATGAGCTTTAAGTCACCTCAAATAACACCAGTCTTCCTAAGTGGAAGTTGGACCTTTCATGAAACCACCTTACTAGTGTCAAATAAAGACATTTTGCAAGTAGTGAGTAAAGATAAAGCTCCAAACTAGTTTTGGCACCTTCAGTGGCTGCCACGGTGCTGATTTTTACTTTAGTTCTGGCTGTTAGATTTAAGGCAGCCACAAATACAGAGAGGGGTGGATGGAAATAAGATAATTTAAAACATCAAAAAGCTATTTTTGCTGTTACAGAGATTCAGGCTTTTTCCCCCAAGCTGCTGCTGGATTGCTGTAAACCTCTAGTTAATTTCCAGAGTTCTGAACAAGTTAATTCTGATAATTTTTGTCAAATTTCTATTGATTCTCTTAGGTCTTTATCTTGTTTGAACTTTTGTACCCTAGCTACCCACTAGGAGAAGCACAAAGCAGAATTTTGCCTGATAATGACAGTGCCATCAGGGTAAAAGTTACTTTTACTTTTTCACTTTATATATTCACACACCTTTTAGTCTACTTGTGTCCGTTCTGTCTTGAAATACCTTTAACATTTTGAAGAAAATATATTTACATGGACTTTTTTACAGTGTGGTTATTTGAAATAAGTTTCATTTTGAACTCTAATGTGTAGGGAGCAGTCTGACAGAAGTGAAAGTTTGAATGATTGCTCTATAATTTAAGATGCAAAAAAAAAAAAAAAAAAAAAAATGAGCATGATTATGTTTAAGAGGGAATACCTGAGGAGAGAGAGTGATTGAAAGCACTTGAAATCAGGTATACATAATGAAGCATTTTCATAGGGATGATTGCCTTAAAAGTGGAAGAATATTCTTGGATTGGAAAAGCTAGACCTTACCATTCTTGTTATTTGCAAAGTTGCTGTTGGTCAGTTGCTAAGTCGTGTCTGATTCTGTGAACCTCTAGACTGCAGCATGCCAGACTTCCTTGTTCTTTACTATTTCCCAGAGTTAAAACCTCAGAGGGGAACCTAGTATAATACCTCCAAAAGCAAATTTCTGTGTGGAGGCCTTAAGTACAGATGATCCTTGAACAATGTGGAGATTAATCTGACTATAGTTGATCCTCCATATCCTGGTTCTTCCACATCCATGGATTTGTCAGGTCGGCTTATTTCTCTTCCTAGGTTCTTGTCTCATCACAACAGATATTTGGAACGATGGACTAAAGGGTTCAGCTCAAGCCAACAGATCTTTTATTAGACACTCTCAAGACATGGGAGCCAAGTGACTTCAAAGGAGTCGTCGTCCTCTCAGTCCCCTTGACTTTCCCATTTGTATACTTTCCATCTCTTCATTTGGTTGTGCTCTCTGCAAAACAGGGCTTGTACCCACCATTAATCAAGAAAGGGAATGCAAATGAGCATACAGTCAAGGCCAATTGACAATTGCAAGTAATAACAGGTTCTGTTGTGTATGTCTTCCCATAATTTAGTCTCTTAGAATCAGACAGAGGAGCCTGCAAGGCTACAGTCCATAGGGTGGCAAAGATTCAGACATGACTGAAGCAACTTAGCTTGTATGCATATATGTATAGAATATTTATAATCCCTTAACAGGCTCCTAGCTGCATAAGGTTACTTGAAGCCCCTGTGGTTAGTTTGTATCCACTGTGTGCTTAGGGGGCAAGTGCAGGAATTGTAAAAGTCTCTGTTGTTATTTTTGTAGCATATCTGTGAGCTCTCCTGGGGTATCTTAGATAGAGATACAGGAGTATCTCAGATAGAGATCAGATAGATGCAAGCAACTATCAGCTTGCATCCTTTTCGGCTAGGCCACAACTCGTTGCTCATGCCTAATTTCCTACTTAACAGTTTCCACCAACCTCAGACTGTAATACTGTAGGTTTGGTTTTTTGTGTGTTTTTTTTTTTTTTTTTTTTTGCTTTTTTTTTTTAAAATTTTTCATTTATTTTTATTAGTTGGAGGCTAATTACTTTACAATATTGTAGTGGTTTTTGCCATACATTGACATGAATCAGCCATGGATTTACATGAGTTCCCCATCCTGATCCCCCCTCCCACCTCCCTCTCCATCCCATCCCTCTGGGTCTTCCCAGTGCACCAGCCCTGAGCACTTGTCTCATGCATCCAACCTGGGCTGGTGATCTGTTTCACCCTTAATAGCATACTTGTAACTCTTGAAAATTATTGAGTATAAGTAGACTCATGTAGTTCAAATCCATGTTGTCCAAGGGTCAACTTAACTGTGTCCTTTGTCTTGTGCATATAACAAGTATGAGTATACCATAGTCACGTACTCAATAATTAGAATTTTTTTTTCTTTCAACAACAGGTGACAAATGTTTGAGTGTCTGAAAATGACAGGATCAATTTGTTGACTGAATGTTGTTTCTCTTTAGAAATTTGTTGACTAGATTCTTTAGAAGTTATCTTTCAATTTTAAGTGATGAAATGTTACCAAATACAAGTTTGTGTGCCTTACATACAATGAGATCAAACAAGCTGAAACACTGAATTTGAAGCAGAGAAAAGTTTACTGCAGGGCCATGTAAGGTAATGAGTGGCTTGGGGCTCTGGGCCAAAAACCCATAAACTCTCAGAAGGGTTTCAGCAAAGCATTTTTAAAGGCAAGCTGGGGGAGAAGTGTGGTCAGTTGTTGGAAATGTCTTTGTTCTTGCAACTGTCCACATAGGTCAGGTCATCATGTTCCTGTAAAACTCCAATAAGACAAATGTTATTCTCTGTTCTTCAACTTTTTTATCTCTGTATGAATGGACTCTTAAAGGTCAGAGTCCTGAGAACAGGCTATCCAATATATTTCAGGCTTTAAGCAACATTCTTTCACAAAAGATGCAAGGCCAGCATGACTAAGCACAAGCGACAAAGCACAAAGTTAAAGCAAAAGGAACAGATCTAATATGGAGTCAGAATTGTTCTTCCCTTTTACACAAACACACTTTAAACTACTTCAAGGCAAAATATGGAGGTGGTGAGGAATGATGGAAGAAAAATAAAGTGCAAGGAAGAAAAGAGTATGGGTTAGTATAAATAAAAGAGAGACTTCCCTGGTGTCTTAGAGGGTAAAGTGTCACCCTGCAATGCAGGAGACCTGGGTTCAATCCCTGGGTTGGGAAGAATCCCTGGAGAAGGAAATGGCAACCCACTCCAGTACTCTTGCCTGGAAAATCCCATGGACAGAGGAGCCTGGTAGGCCACAGTCCATGGGGTCTCAAAGAGTTGGACACGACTGAGCGACTTCACTAGAGAGACTAATATAAATAAAAAGAAATAAAACATTCTGGCTTTAGCCATAGGTAGATACAGATATTCAAGTCACATTCTGACTTCTCTTTCTGTTATTTTTTTCCATTGCTTAGATCTTCTTTCAGTCTGAGCAATCTCTTTCTAAAACGTAGGAAATATATTATGCAGATACTTCACTTGTAGATGGATTAAACCAGCAGTCCCCAACACTTTTGATGCCAGTGATCAATTTCCTGGAAGATAATTTTTCCATGAAGTGGGTGGGGGCATGGTTTGGGGATGGCTTTAGCTGCTTACATCACTTCATGGCAGATAGATGGGGAAACAATGGAAACAGTGATAGGGGATCCTGTGATTTTGGGGGGCTCAAAAATCACTGCAGCCATGAAATTAAAAGATGCTTGCTCCTTGGAAGGAAAGTTATGACCAACCTAGACAGCATATTAAAAAGCCAAAGACATTATTTTGCCAACAAATGTCCATCTAGTCAAAGCTATGGTTTTTCCAGTAGTCATGTACGGATGTGAGAGTTGGACTATAAAGAAAGCTGAGTGTCAAAGAATTGATGTTTTTGAACTGTGGTGTTGGAGAAGACTCTTGAGAGTCCCTTGGACTGCAAGGAGATCTAGCCAGTCCATCTTAAAGGAAATCAGTCCTGAATATTCATTAGAAGGACTGACACTGAAGCTGAAACTCTAATACTTTGGCCACCTGATGCAAAGAACAGACTCATTTGAAAAGACCCTGATGCTGGGAAAGACTGAAGGCAAGAGGAGAAGGGGACAATAGAGGATGAGATGGTTGGATGGCGTCACCAACTCAATGGACATGAGTTTGAGTAAACTCTCGGAGTTGGTGATGGACAGGAAGGCCTGGCGTGCTGCAGCCCATGGGGTTGAAAAGAGTCGGACAGGACTGAGAGACTGAAATCAGTGACTATACTATGCAATTTATTTCTAATCTAAGCTGCCCCTGATCTGATACTAAATACTGGTCCACAGCCTGGAGGTTTGGGACCCGAAGTCTAAACTGCTCACAGTATCATAAAGAATGTCTGATTGTCTCTCTCTCTCTCTCTCTCTCTCTATCAAAATCTATTTTAAAAAATATTCATGGGCGTATATGTGCTTTCACATTTTGTTGGAACACATTTCCTAGTTACTTCCTGAAAAAGAGAGAGCAACCCAGATACATTTGGAAGAGCTTACATATTAGAAAATATATAATCATACTTGAATAATTATTTCTGTATATTAAAATACCAAGTTGAGAAGCATTTTATCTAAGAATGAGCATTGTTTTGCATTATGTTTTTTTTAAGTTTTCAATTAAAAAAGGCACTGTTACTCTTATTCTTGATCTTTTGTATATATTATTTGCTTTGCTTGATCCCTCTCTTAACTTGCAAGTTCTCCTTAAAAGATTGCAATTGAACTTTCTACTTGTTTAAAATGTGACATTATATGTCCTCCTTTCATTGTGTCACTTCTTTAAGATATGTTAGTCTTTATGGTGATGTTATAGTTGAAATCATCTTACCTGCTGTCATTCTTACTGTTAAGCACTTAGGTCTTAGTTTATTATCCTGTTATTTATGTTAAAGCACTTCTATAAATATTTATTTCCCCTAAATATATTTAAAACTCTCCAGTGCTGCTGTCTGCTGTCCTTTCTCTTTACCAATAGTTATATGTGATCTTGCAAGTGGAGGCAGTGACAGATTTTATTTTCTGGGCTCCAAAGTCACTACTGTTGGTAAATTGCAGCCTTAACGTTAAAAGATACTTGCTTTTTAGAAGGAAAGCTATTATAAACCTAGACACCATATTAAAAAGCAAACACATCACTTTGCCAAAAGTGTTGTATAGTCAGAGCTATAGTTTTTCCAGTAGTCATGTACAGATGTGAGAATTGGTCCATAAAGAACACTGAGTGCCAAAGAATTGATGCTTTCAAATTGTGGTGCTGGAGAAGACTCTTTAGATAGCAAGGAGATCAAACCAGTCAATCCTAAAGGAAATCAACCCTGAATATTCATTGGAAGTACTGAAGCTGAAACTCCAGTACTTTAGCCACCTGAGGCAAAGAGCTGATTCATTGGAAAAGACCCTGATGCTTGGAAAGATTGAAGGCAAAAGGAGAAGTGGGGGGCAGCAGAGGACTAGATGGTTAGAGAGCACTACTGACTCAATGGACATGAATTTGAGCAATCTCCAGGAAATAGTGAAGGACAGGGCAGGCTGGTGTGCTGTAGTCATGGGGTAATAAAGCATCAGACATGACTTAGCAACTAAACAACAAAAATAATATATGATCTTGTTAAGTATTCTTAGGACGAAATGGACTAAATGCTTATGTTTAAAATGCTAAGTTTGAACAGAAGTCATATGAAAGTAGGGCTTCCTAGGTGGCATTAGTGGTGAAGAACCCACCTTCCAATTCAGAAGACATAAGAGACTTGGGTTCAATCCCTGGGTCGGGAAGATCCCCTAGGGGAGGGTATGGCAACCCACTCCAGTATTCTTTCCTTGAGAATCCCATGGACAGAGGATCCTGGCAGGCTGACAGTCAATGGGGACACAAAGATCACACACAACTGAGCAATTAACACTTTCACTTTCATACATATGCACATACGTGTGTGTGTGTGTGTGTGTGTGTGTGTGTGTGCATGCATGCATGTGTGCTCAGTCGCTTCCATCATGTCCAACTCATTGCATCACTATGGATTGTAGCCTGCCAAACTTCTCTGTCCATGGGATTCTCCAGGCGAGAATACTGGAGTGGGTTGCCATGTCCTCCTCCAGGGGGTCTTCCCACCCCAGTGATCAAATCCACATCTCCTCCATTGCAGGCAGATTCTGTACAACTTAGACTCTAGGGATGCCCAACTAAGTACATATTTATATAAATTTGAATAATTTTTAGTTCCTTCCAATTTTAGGTTTTTAAAATGAGTTTTTCCTAAGGACCTTTTCATGGTAACAGTTTTCTGAATCAATTCATACCAAATAAAGAGTTGGAATCAAAGCCATAAGGCAAGCAAACATCATATCTAAGACCAAGGATATTTAAGTATATGAAATATATGTATCTTTCATCTAAATATGTAACTATATTTATGTATATATGCATTATGAGAATATGACATAGTGTGGTTGCATGACAAAGCCAAGATCTCTTAATTGAAATAGTTAGACTTCTGATGCTGAGATACCCCTAATACATCTCCATATCAAAACTAATGGCCTACACTCAGCACTGAGCTCCAGTTAGCTGAATAAATTTCTCATTCCACCTGAGTTATATAACATGAAACATAAAAGCTCTGGTGTACTTTGTGTGGACCAATACAAGAAATTCAGATTAGTTATTGTGCTCCTTTTTTCCTGATCTTGTGTTAATTCTCTCATATGTCCTTTTCATTGCTTATTGGCAATCCTTAAACTAAACCATCATTCTCGTTACCTTTTTAATCCTATTCTGTTCTTTGTTATCTGGCTTATCTCAAGTCTCCACTCTCAGTAATCAGTAGAAAACAAGTACAATATTTCTGTAATCACAGTTCATAACCAGGGTTTCCTATTAAGGTGGTGCTACTACTTTGTACTTACTTCACGTATTCTAAAACGTGCTTACCTCAGTGCTCTAGCATTTATCATTGTGCATGTCAAGATTTATGAGACTTGTTAGGCCTTTCCTGCTTTAGCCTACTGCTCTAGAACTAAATCACTATAGATCCTGACCCAAAGCTTACAGCCGAGTAGACCTGTCATCTCTTTCCGGAAACAAACCTTCCCCTCAATAATCTATGACACCTACCTGGCCAGCTCTCTCTGGTTCACATTTATTCCTTGGCATGATGACTCTTTGATTTGAAACTCTGTGAATTACTGCTGGACTGAGTGCAACCATGTTTTTATAGGAACATTGGGAGAAAAAAAAATGTGTTGTTATGCTCCAAGAATAAATCAAGGTCATATGTCAAGAATTAGAGAGGGCATCAAAAGCACTTTCAGGAGAAATAATTTTCAGCAGCTACTCAGAGCAACTGTAAAATCTGATCTCTCTCTCTGTCTAGAATGCTATGTTTATTAACCAGGTTGTAAAGCAGATTCCATTTTTAAGCTGATTAAGGAAAAGTTGGAACTGCTAAATTAATAATGGTATATATGCCAAAAAAACATATATCAGAATAATACAACAGAGCTGAACTTCTTGAAATTTTTTTAGTCTTTCTTTATGCACTTAGGCAAAATATCCTAAATGATCTGCATATGCATTTATCAATTTCATTTTTAATGTTTGGCATGTTAGAAATCATGTTGCTCATGAACTAAATTTCAGGTGATATATGTATGTTTCCACAAAATTTTTTTTTTCTATTTGGCACATAGGTAATTTTTAACCACACTGTCTTCATTCATACAGAAAGCAATAGGTTTGTGATAACTTGATTACACATCTATCCTTTAAAATCATATTTTTAGAAATGTATTTATCAATTCATCTATAAAAATTCAAATACTTTATTTCAATATA
This sequence comes from Dama dama, assembly GCF_033118175.1. Classification (NCBI taxonomy): domain Eukaryota; kingdom Metazoa; phylum Chordata; class Mammalia; order Artiodactyla; family Cervidae; genus Dama; species Dama dama. Next base: position 61,465,056 of record NC_083710.1, on the reverse strand, counting down.
AATTTGAGTAGTATTTCTCTGTACAGTTTTTTACCATTTGGTTTTCTGATGGCTTCTATATCTTCTAAGAATACAGATTTAGAAAATATAGATTAATAATTTGACACTTGTTCAACAAAATGACTAACATGATAAAAAAAGAGAAATGAAATAAGCATGGGGAAATATCTGTGATATTAAATTAAATATATTTTAAATATTGTTTAAGAAAGAAATAATGAAAGATAAAATCAGTTTGACTATTTTTTCTAAACAAATTTTATCAAATTATTTCTATTTTTAATTTTATATTTATAAGGTTGCTTTTAATAAGAGATATGAAGGGAGAGTCAAAATTGCCTGCTCCAAATTTCTAAACAAGATTTTGAATTCTAGGAACTCAGATTTAAGGCAGACACAAGTAAGTTAATATCTAAGAATTCTGAGCAAAAACTATGTTAGGAAGAGTAACTTGGTATCAGTTAGTTGAGTTCTAATCTCAATATCATTGCCTACTAGGGCCCTGTATCCTTCATGTAAAAGAGGATAAAAATTATAAGAACTAGCTTGGATAATACACATAAATCTTCTAGTTAAGTTATAAATGCAGGCCTTCTCTTTCCTTTCTAAAAATAAAGAAAACAAACAAACCAAAAATCCCAGTTAAATTTTATTCCAAATTCTCACGAAACTGTCAAAGTCTTTGTTGAGTATACTTGGTATTCTACAAAGAATATGTTTTATTAAGGAAAGTTTACTTAAGAAAGCATGTATTTACTTACACTGACTGCTTTTATGCTAATCAGACTCTAACATGTAGGTTGTTCCAGGCCAGCAGTCAAAATACTGGGTTCTCATTACCAACAAATCAGGTTGAATCTTCTGTTTAAACAGTATCACTTGCTCATATTTTCTCCATCAGATTTATGCTAATCCATCATTCAATTTTGCAACAGAAATAGAATTGTCCTTAGTGTTCTATTAATGGAAACACATCGACTTATTTTAAAGAAAATAGTCAGTAGCATGTACGCATAGAATATACCCTTTTGAACAGAGTTGAATATTTAATCTAATTTAAATTCTAAGAGAGTTTAAAAAAATTTTCTTTTCAATTCAAAACTCTGCTTTTTTAAACTAAAAATCTACATCTTAGAAATCATTCCAAATATAAGTTGAAAGATAAACAATTTATTCTAGAGGTTAATTAAATAATTTGGGAAGTAAACATTAAAATTCTGTCTTCAGATAAAAGTTAAATATATCAAAATATGTCCAAAGTCTGATTAAATATTTTATTTTTATAGTTTTTATTTCCCAGCTTCTACTATAACTAAGTTGAGAAATTGAAATCTTTGAGAGTTATATGCTGAAATATAGCATAACAATCTATTAATATTTACATGGATTTCAATTATTGTAATTAGCAGATACATTGATATATCACTTACAGAATTCAGTAAGCTCTACAGTGAAAATCATTTCAGTAATAATATATAGAATAGAATTACCTACAATGTACACAAGCTTTCCCCAAATTATACTTTTTATCATTGTCATTATAATCAAATAATTGACATTACAAGCATATAAGTCATGATCACATACATGATTAATATTGGATATATTCATAGCAACAAGTAATTCTCAATTAAATAGAATCTTATTTTTCAGGATTTCAGCTCTATCTCTGATTTTTCTTATAATAAAATTCTTAGGAAAATGAAATAATGATTCAGTTTATTAACAAATAATATTTTTAAGAAAATATAAATGAATACTAAGTGTAATCAATTGGAATTTCAAAATACTTAAAAATCTGTGAGATATTTAACATCTGTTTGCTAATGGTAAAATTCATGTCATTCAAAAAATCTATTAATAAATTAAAACAAAATGAAAGCTAAATATTTTATCTCAGAACTCTATTGCAAATCTTTTTATCAGCTATATTTTTTCAGTCAGAATTATTAGAATATTTTACATTAACAAGAGATAACAAGAAAGTAGAATTATCATTGATTACCAAAATTTCAAAAGCGTATTCACCAGTTTCACAGTAAAAGAAAATCTTAAAGGCATGGAAGGTATGCAAAGTCAAAATCTGAGTTACATGTACTCTATTGACCTAAAGAAAAATTTACTGTGAATAAATATCAGGCACAAATTTTTTGACCCAGTTTCCTAAAAATTGCATAGGTTGCAAATATATGCATAAAACCAAACATCTACACATTTCTCATTGCTGCAATACTACTCAAAAACTATATGGCTTATGCAGCGGGTTCCCCATGGAATATTTAATAACTTAATAAGTCTGACCCTTTATATCACTACTGAACACTCTTGGGACAATGTTAGTCCAAAGAAAAATTGTATGTTGATGCTGAATATACTGAGCTAGTCTTAATTGTAAGTGAGTGTATCACATTTCACTGCTCTTGGCTTGTTTAAATTGGTTAATTTCCATGGAGAAATGTGGAGCTCAGCAATTTTTGCAGCATGATTTTTTGTTTTTAATGTAGTGAAAAGAAGCCAAGTTTTCACACTCTAGAGGAAACTTCTTGAGCCATAGCACAACACATCAGTGTTTTGAAGTTTTAACTCCGTTTTGCTGAAATGTATTCTCCTGGGAGCCTGTATATACTGATATCGTGGTTTAATATTACTTTCACCAAATATCCATTTTTTGTTTCTACTATTCAAGTAGCAATTTTTTTTGTGAATTTCCCTTGCTCTAACCATCAGCCAGTACAGATGGCTTTTTCAAATTCATTGGTCCTACAATGGTCTCGCTTTTTCTCCAATGTTTTCTTCCTTGTTAAATTACTCTGGTCAGCTTCCAAATATGCCACAATGACTACTAAAAGTAATAAAAAGAGAAAAAAATCTTCCCTTGCTCTCAAATCTTCCTGTAACTACAATGCTTCCTCTGATAAAAATGTGTTCGAGAGATGTTCATTTTAGGATTTAAAGATTCTTTTATGGCAAGACAGAGCAGAATGACACTGATTACATTTGGATAGATGGAAGAACTGTAACTTGCAATTCTAAAGGAGAGAAGGCTGCCACGCCAGGCCACAAAGAAGAAAATCCAAGGGTAGAGACAGGGTACCAGTAACCAGGAGCTTAGGGGCCGTTTATGTAAGGCAAGTGGGTGAGTTTAGCTACATTTCATGGGTTCCCTGTGAACTGGCTAATTTAAATAATTCTGTGGGTTTTGAGGAATAGAGGCTGTCCCTATATTTCTGATATCAGGGTGATAAGTGTAGATGCATTGTGGTCTTAGAGAGTAGATGCAAGTTAAGAGAATTTGTTGGGTGAAATTTAATCAGCTACTCAAGGAAAATTGAAGGACCTCAAATCTGTGCCTCAAAACAGGGTCAAGACATCATTTTTTAAAAAGAAAGCAATTGTATTACACTATTATATTTGGTATCACCAGTATTTCACTGTTTTGTTTTTTTATTTTTTTATTACCACTTCAATCAGAATTTTGTTCACCACTTACCACACAGTGATTTATAACTGAGGTCAGTGACAGCATCCACATTGACAAATTCAAAAGCTAATCTTCAGTCTTGATCTCTGAGTTGCTGGTCTATCCACATCTCTCTTTGAACATGTTCTTCACTTGATTCTCAGTACAGCACTCCATCTCTAGCCATTGTCTCAGTTTCCTTTGACTATTTCCTCATTTAGCAACATTTAAGCATTGTGTTGCACTTCCCTGGTGGCTCAGACGGTAAAGCGTCTGCCTACAATGCAGGAGACATGGGTTCAATCCCTTGGTTGGGAAGATCTCCTGGAGAAGGAAATGGCAACCCACTCCAGTACTCTTGCCTGGAAAATCCCATGGACAGAGAAGCCTGGTAGGCTACAGTCCATGGGGTCACAAAGAGTCAGACACAACTGAGCGACTTTACTTTACTAAGCATTGTATCAGTCTTTCATCCACTTTTCATATCTATATGCATTCAATCCCACATTTCCTTCATTCACCCCAGGCTGTTCCACATTTAAACTGGGAATTCACAAATGTGTCTCTCAAACCCAGAACTTCATCTAGAATTGTGTTAACTAGTGGCTGGGGGAAGGAAAGTGGAGAGTTGCTAATCAACAAGAATAAAAGTTCTATTATTCAAGGTAAGTTATAGAAATCTACTGTACAATAATGTTCCTGTAGAAAATTTACTGAATTGTACACTTAAAACATATAAAGAGGGTAGATCTCAAGTTAAGTTTTCACAAAAACTTTAAAAAAAATTAGGACAAATCACCATTTGATCATGAATTATACTAAATGGAAACATCCAATGAAATGTATATTGGATTACATTGTGTTGAATGTGTTAAATGATGTGTTAGTCACTCAATCAGATGTGTCTGACTGTAAACCCATGGACTGTAGCCTGCCAGGCTCCTCTGTCCATGAAATTCTTCAGGCAAGAATGCTAGAGTGGGTTGCGCTTCCCTTCGTCAGGGGATCTTCCCAACCCAAAGATCAAACCAGAGTCCCCTGCATTGCAGGTAGTTTCTTTACCATCTGAGCCACCAGGGACGATAAATACAGGTGAATGGCCACAATCTTGGAATATAGTCTTTAAATATTAGAGAGGTAAAATCTTTACAAAGGAGAACTCTTGATATGGAACAAAAACACAAAAATCACATTGATTTATTTGTTATTTGCTAACAGTCCATATAGTCAAAGCTATGATTTTTCCAGTAGTCATGTATGGATGTGAGAGTTGGACTATAAAGAAAGCTGAGTGCCAAAGAATTGATGCTTTTGAACTGTGGTACTGGAGAAGACTCTTGAGAGTTCCTTGGACAGCAAGGGGATCAAACCAGTCCATCCTAAAGTTAATAAACCCTGAATATTCATTTTAAGAACTGAAGCTGAAGTTGAAGTGCCAACACTTTGGCCACTTGATGCAAAGAGCCAACGCATTGGAAAGTACCCTGATGCTGGGAAAGATTGAGAGCAGGAGGAGAAGGGGGCAGCAGAGGATGAGATGGGTGGATGGCATCACTGATTCAATGGACTTGAGTCTAAGGTAACTCTGGGAGATGGTGAAGGACAGGGAAGCCTGGTGTGCTGCAGTCCATGGGGTCATAAAGAGTCAGGCATGATTTATTGACTGAATAACAACATTTGATTTACATAATTAATTCAACTTTCATAAATTGAAATTCCTGAGAATTCAACTTTTTTTCTGTTTTGAATCCATTTTTATTTGGGTAGACTCCTTCTCAAATGTTAGTGTAGAGTATACCAGCAGCCCCAAGAAAACCGTGTTTCAAATTCTAGTGTCCACAAATACAAAGTACACTGATGAGAATTTGGGATTTCATTCTGAAAGGAAAAAGCGTCAGTACCTTTTGAGAGGAATGTTGTGATAATAAGGGAACAGGATAGCTGACTATGGAGTCAGTGCAGAAGCTCTAAAATAAGAAGAATTGATAAATTGAACTTGCTGTTACCAAAACCTACAATTCCTCTATTATCTCACTTTCCAATCCAACCTCTTATCAATCCAGTTTAATCCCTGAGTTCTCCAACTCCAAACTGCTTTCATCCTATTTAAGACTTAAAACTTTGTTGTTGCTACATTTTTAAAGCCCTTTATTTCTTATCCCTATGATGATACTTCTTTCCTGATTTGTAGGTTAAGTTTTATGAACAATTATTTTAACCACTCCCTTGCATAAACCCTCAGCTTTTCAACTCTTTACTCTGTATCACTGCTTCCCATTATGCAGAACAAGGTATGTACATGGTAGCTTTTCAAAAAGCATTCCTTGAGTGAATGGGCTCTTTATGTACTAGATAAATAGAAATGTGTCATATATGTGTATGCTTCTAATTGTTTCTTCTTTTTCACAATGGGAAACTATAAAATTTCATGGAAAATGATGTATCTCAATTCCTACAACATATCCCCAGCAACACTAGGCCTTATACTCAACTTTCTTGGCTCCCAGTTCATCAATCTTTTCTTTCCAATCTCTGAGTTCTCTGAAAAACTAATTCAACTTCTCACAGACCATTTTTGCCTATATTTAATGACATACCTTCCACCACAATGGTTGCAGAAAGACATATGTATGAATAAAGTATTTTCATTTTTAATTTATAAAGAAAACTTCCAAAAATTTGACAGTTATATACTATAAGACAGGCATAGATTCATTCTAAGAATGATTTTATTTATTGTTAAAATAATGTAGTTTTTCTTAACTTAACAAATTGATTCATTTTTAATGTATTTGATCTGCTCCTGGAATAAAGACATGGGAATGAAAAGGCTCTGTCTGTGAGAAATCTGAGGATAAAACTAGGATTTCATTGTGCATATTGATTTTAGTTAAAAATTAGTAACCAAGGATATTGCATTGAAGTGTTCTTTCTGTAATAAAATTGTTCAATAAGTTCAATTATTTCACAATATACTGTTAAAACTGTTTCAATAAAGTATTTTAAAAAGTGAGTTAGATGAGTTAGTAACAACTATCCTTTTGACCTGACAACCTAAATCTTTTAAATAAAGCACATGAGGGAGAGTTTATTGTTTGTACTTTTTGTTATTCTAAGCATCAGTTAAGCAGTTTTAAAGTTGAATCTCCAAACCTAATACAGAGCAGAATTATCACATTTTGAAAGGTGAGCATGGAAGTAGAAAATACTGCTGAATCGAATCCCACTGTCAGCTAGAAACTGTGACGTGTGCAACTGTCCATGTACTTCAAACTAAACTAAACAGGAAATGTGCATTGAAACTAGCAATTGTATGCTGGAATTTTAACTTCCTTGATCATTTATCATGTGGTTATGCTAGCTTTCCTGAACTATGGGACTGTTTTCTTTCTTTAACTCATGCATTCATAATTGAGTAAAAATACATTTCAATTAAGGTATACACTCTTCATCCATCAACTCTATTTTGTTTTACTCAATATTTATTATTCTATTCATTGCATTTTTCTTCCCCTTTCTCACTCTCGACCACATGTCTCACAGGTAGTCTAATATTGTTAGCATTCATCCTTGAATTTTATATATATTTTAAATGGGGTATACATACATTTTTAAAATACATAAATGACAGGAATCTACAATGTTTTCTTTTCTTTCTGTTTACATACAAGAGGTGTACATGTTCTAGTTTATTCTGACTGCTGCATTTTGTTCTATAGACTTTTCTATTTTATTTATTTCCTTCATCAAAAATGAAAATTTAAACACTTTCCAAATACAAAAACTACAAGAATGTTGCACTAAGCTTCTGACATATATTCTTACAGACGTGGGCCACATATGATGGGAGATTTCTAGTCGTAGGGTGCATTTTGATTGTGTATTTCAGACTACATGCCATACTTACTGCACCAGTCAAATTTCTACTAGCAGCAAAGAGTTCCTGTCATTTCAACCAGAAATTTTACCCAATATTTTATATTTGAATATGCCATGAATATAATGTAGTACATCTTTATTTTCATTTACTGGCTAGTGTCATTTATTGTACCTTATATAGAATTTGAATGTTGTCCTCTGTAAATTATATTTTTATATATTTTCTCCACATTTCTATTCTTTCCTGGTTTATTTCTTGGTGATTTGCAGAATTTCTTTATTATTTTAGATTTTTACCATTTGTAGGTTTTTCAGTTTGAATATGACTTTTCCTAAACTTCATGTAAGGTATGTATGTAATTAAATACATTAGTTCTTCATACTATTTTATATACTTTAGACATACTATTTTAAAAATCCTTTCCTAAACCCAGCATGTATGATTTATATTTTTGTGTATTTATTTCATGATTTATTTGCTTTCATTTAAGTCAGGCAAATCTGAATTCCATGTTTGTAGATGCTATAGAGATGTCATTTTATTCTTTTTCTGTGAGGTGAGCCCACTTTCTTGATATGGTAAATTAAACAGTTTGTCACTTATATATTGATTTATTTCCCCTATATTTATCCTAGAATAAATTTAGAAGAGAGTGGAAAGATAGATAGATAGATAGATAGATAGATATCATCGGTTTTTTTATTGTTCTTGAAAACAAATCCAACTTATTTCTGTGAATCAATTTTCATACTCAGAACATTACTGGCCTTCTTATTTCTAAAATTTTTGGATTAGAGTGAGATCAAATCTTTTTTAGATTGTCTGCTCAATTCAGTTCAATTCAGTCGCTCAGTTATGTCTGACTCTTTGCAACCCCATGGACTGCAGAACACCAGGCCTCCCTGTCCATCACCAATTCCGGGAGTTTATCCAAACTCATGTGCAGTTGAGTCGGTGATACCACCCAACCATCTTATCCTCTGTCATCCCCTTCTCCTCTTGCCTTCAATCTTTCCCAGCATCAAGGTCTTTTCAAATGAGTTGGCTCTTCCCATCAGGTGGCCAAAGTATTGGAGTTTCACCTTCAATATCAGTCCTTCCAATGACCATTCAGGACTGATCTCCTTTAGGATGGGACTGGCTGGATCTCCTTGCTGTCCAAGGGACTCACAAGAGTATTCACCACAGTTAAAAAGCATCAATTCTTTGGCGCTCAGCTTTCTTTATAGTCCAACTCTCACATCCATACAGGACTACTGGAAAAACCATAGCATTGACTAGACAGACATTTGTTGGCAAAATAATGTCTCTGCTTTTAATATGCTTTCTAGGTTGATCATAGCTTTTCTTTCAAAGAGCAAGTGTCTTTTAATTTCAAGGCTGCAGTCACCATCTGCATTGATTTTGGAGCCCAAAAAAATAAAGTCTGACACTGTTTCCACTGTTTCCACAACTATTTGCCATGAAGTGACAGGAGCAGATGCCATGATCTTCATTTTCTGAATGTTGAGATTTATGCCAACATTTTCACTCTTCTCTTTCACTTTCATCAAGAGGCTCTTTATTTCTTCTTCACTTTCTGCCATAAGGGTGGTGTCATCTGCGTATCTGAGGTTATTATATTTCTCCCAGCAATCTTGGTCATAGCTTGTGCTTCACCAGCCCAGCATTTCTCATTATGTACTCTACATATAAGTTAAATAAGAAGGGTGACATTATAGCTTTGATGTACTCCTTTTCCTATTTGGAACCAGTCTGTTTTTCCTTGTCTAGTTCTAACTGTTGTTTCCTGACCTGCATACAGATTCTCAAGAGACAGGTCAGGTGGTCTCATATTCACATCTCTTTCAGAATTTTCCACAGTTTTTTGTGATCCACACAATCAAAGGCTTTGGCATAGTCAATAAAACAGAAGTAGATGTTTTTCTGGAACTCTGTTGCTTTTTTGATGATCCAACAAATGTTGGCAATTTGATCTCTGGTTCCTCTGCCTTTTCTAAAACCAGCTTGAACATCTGGAAGTTCACAGTTCACATATTGCTGAAGCTTGGCTTGGAGATTTTCAAGCATTACTTTACTAGCATGTGAGATGAGTGCAATTGTGTGGTAGTTTGAGCATTCTTTGGCATAGCCTTTCTTTGGGATTGGAAAGAAAACTGACCTTTTCCAGTCCTGTGGCCACTGCTGAATTTTCCATATTTGCTGGCATATTGAGTGCAGCATTTTCACTGCATCATCTTTTAGGATTTGAAATAGCTCAACTGGAATTCCATCACCTCCACTAGCTTTGTTTATAGTGATGCTTCCTTAGGCCCACTTGACTTCACATTCCAGGATGTCTGGCTCTAGGTGAGTGATCACTCCATCATGGTTATCTGGGTCGTGAAGATCTTTTTTGTATAGTTCTTCTGTGTATTCTTGCCACGTCTTCTTAATAATTTTTGCTTCTGTTAGGTCCATACCATTTCTGTCCTTTATTGAGCCCATTTTTGCATGAAATGTTCCCTTGGTATCTCTAATTTTCCTGAAGAGATCTCTAGCCTTTCCCATTCTATTGTCTTCCTCTATTTCTTTGCACTGATCGCTGAGGAATGCTTCCTTATCTTAGCTTGCTATTCTTTGGAACTCTGCATTCAAATGGGTATATCTTTCCTTTTCTCCTTTGCTTTTTGCATTTCTTCTTTTCACAGCTATTTGTAAGGCCTCCTCAGACAGCCATTTTGCTTTTTTGCATTTTTTTTTCTTGGGGATGGTCTTGATATCTGTCTCCTGTACAATGTCACAAACCTCCATCCATAGTTCATCAGGCACTCTGTTCATCAGATCTAGTTCCTTAAACCTATTTGTAACTTCCACTGTATAATCATAAGGGATTTGATTTAGGTCATACCTGAATGGTCAAGTGGTTTTCCCCACTTTCTTCAATTTCAGTCTGAATTTGGCAATAAGGAGTTCATGATCTGAGCCACAGTAAGCTCCCAGTCTTGTTTTTGCTGACTGTATAGAGCTTCTCCACATTTAGCTGCAAAGAATATAATCAGTCTGATTTCCATGTTGGCCATCTGATGATGTCCATGTGTAGAGTCTTCTCTTGTGTTGTTGGAAGAAGGTGTTTGCTGTGACCAGTGCATTCTCTTGGCAAAATTCTATTAGCCTTTGCCCTGCTTTATTCTGTATTCCAAGGCCAAATTTGCCTGTTACTCCAGGTGTTTCTTATTGTTTACTTTTGCATTCCAGTCCCCTATAATGAAAAGGGCATCATTTTTGGATGTTAGTTCTAGAAAGTCTTGTAGGTCTTCATAACAATAATTCTGTTCCCTTTATCTCCATCTCAACATCCTTCCTTTTTTTGTGTTACAGTTGTGGTTATAACACATCCTTCTATGTGAACAGTGAGAGATTTTAGTAGACATCATTGTCTTATCTCCATTTTAGAGAATAAAGTTGCCATTTCTCTATCACTTATATTGCTTGATGTAGGAGTGGTATTATATCATGTTAAGAATTTCAAATTGTATATCAGTTCAGTTTACTGATAATTACATAGATTTCTACTAGTTAATAATATGTCAACATGATTCTTATTCCTTCAGATTTTGGGGTTATGTTTTTGTGTACTTACCTATGTATTTGTTTGTCATTTTTTTTTCCTTACTCTTCAGCAGTCTCTTTGTGGTTTTTTGGTGACTTCATGTGTTCCACGTATTGTCTCCAAATTTGCAGTTTTCTTTATACACATTTCGTGTCATCTTTTGAGCAATACATGTTTCTTACATTTAATATGGTAAGTTTTATTTTCAATATTTTATTACCATTTCAACTTTATATGTTTTTTTTTAAGGTAGTGACCCTTCTACAAAGGATATGGACATATTCTGGATTTTTAAAAAATATTTTATACACGTCTTGTACATTTTAACTTTTAAACTATCGAGAAGTGATTTTTTTATGTGATGTGATGTGATGTTGAGATCAAATTTTATTTGTGTTTCTATTAAGGTTTTTAACAGCATTATTTTTATTTTATGTCCCCATATTAACTCCAATCAGGAGCTTTCCTGATAGCTCAGTTGGTAAAGAATTCATTTGTAATGCAGGAGACCCCGGTTTGATTCCTGGGTCAGGAAGATCCACTGAAGAAGGGACAGGCTCCCCACTCCACTATGATTTGGCTTCCCTTGTGGCTCAGCTGGCAAAGAATCTGCCTGTAATGTGGCAGACCTGGGTCTGATCCTTCGGTTGGGAAACTCCCCTGGAGAATGGAAAGGCTACCCAGGAGAATTCCATGGACTGTATAGTCCATGGGGTTGCAAAGAGTTGGACAGGACTGAGCGACTTTCACTTTCACATTAACTCCAGTCAGGAAGTTGTCTCTACCCCCTACACACTCACTCAATATGCACTTAATGTTTGTTTTAGATGGGCCATTATGCAGCCACTCTGGAAATCAGATTGATTTTCAGTAATGTGGCAAAACATGTTGTTGCAAAAAAGAAAAAAAAAAAAAAAACCTCTTGTTTGAAACGAAGGCACTAGCTTTTGGGGCTAGTCAGCCTCAGGCAATGAAACTTCTGGTCTGAGCCAAATTAAACAGAAAATCAGAGAGTAATAGGAAGATAAATCCTTTCTCCTTTCTCCAGGCAGTTTTGCCATGGAGCTAGTCCTTATGAGTCTATAGAAGTATTTGCACTGTTTTTTTAAGTGTTTTTTCACATGGAGCAGTAGCCAGAAGAGCGATATTTCATCATGCTTTTCTCTTTTCCTGTCTTATGTCACTATAGTCTTACTCTTACTCTTCTAGGATTGTACCTTTCGAATAAATTCTTGACATTTTGTCCTTGTGTGAAGTTTGCTTTTGTTAGGAATCTGGGGCTCAGAAAATTGCCAGTAGGGCCTGTTTTAAAAAGCAAGGCTTCAGAGTCAGATTCCTACTTGATTTAAGACAATGATAAACCCACTGATTATGATGTTTTAAATTACGGTAGTCATATCTCAATTAGCTAAGGTGATATTTATTACTAAATAACATAAAACAAAGGAAGAGGAGGAAACTTTGGGGAATTAATTCAATGTATAGTCACTATGAGACAACAAAAACCATAACTATTGTGAAATTGATTGATGATTTTGATGCATACTGAATACTTTGCAAAAGAATGTAATAGGTTAAGAGAAGTTGTTTCTTACCGTAATGAACAGTTTTAAACCAAAGGACCTCTATGGCAACTTTAAATTAGACTTATCCTTATAGTCACGGAAGTGAGAGTGCTGGAAAATTTGCCCCCAAGTCTTGAAGAACTCCAAAGGGAATATTATATGTGCAATACTAAATAAACTTCTATTACTTAATAAGGGATTGTTAAGTAAGTTTGCACACCACCAAAGATATTTGAAGTATGAAAGCCATAGTGTACTGCCATTATCTCAGTGCCATTCTGAATTCTAGTGAATATAACACAAGAAAATCATACAACTGTACAGGAAAATTTCTATTAACTTACAAGTATAGAGTTATCTTGGTAAATAACACATATTTCTAGAAAATGTTAGGATGATGATATAACAGATGCTTGGATTGTCATAATACAGTTCATTTTTTAAACATTTAGATTTCGCTATGTCAAGTGTAGTTGTGGCATATGGGATCTTCCATCTCTGTTGTGCTCTGAGAGATCTTTATTTGCAGTATATGGAATCTGTAGTTGGTGGTATGTGGGATCAACTTCCTTCACGAGGGATCAAACCCAGGCCACTTTCATTGAGAGCTCAGAGTCTTAGCCAGTGGACCACCAGGGAAATCCCTTATAATACAGTTCTTGCTCAGGGACACTAGAGGTCCATGTTGGGTTTGAATTGATTAAGAATAGAATTTAAGGCAAAGGTAGAGATTTTGTATTGTGGTGGTTCATATAGGGAACTGCTTTCCAGACCTGTAAGATGCTATCTTTTTCAATTACATAATCCTAATATAACTCTACAAGTTGTACCCCATTATATTTGTTGGAGGAACCAAGAATTAATTAGTTGCTATCAACTAGTCTTTCTGATCATTCTATTCTGATTAGAGACAAGACCTAGTAGCTGAGAAGATTACCTGTGGTGGTTTAGTACTGGTACTAGAATTCTGCTGGATTAGCATCTTATCATCCACATTGAAACCAAGCAAAACATTTTATTGACAGCATTAAGACCCACATCTCTGTTCTTTAGAAAACAGCCAAAAGACTATTTTATAAGATGCTTGCTCCCCCAGACTAAAGAATTTTTAAATGCCTGTTAAAATGATTGATTTTTTTAGTCCTATCCAGAAACATATCTAAATGATAAATGTGTACATCAAGCCATATTAAATTCACTCCAACATCCCTATCTTTGTTAGACTTGGACTCTTCCCTTTCCAATTTGACAAGGAATATCTGACATTGTAACTTTTCTGTGTGGAAACCCACTGAGTTAGTTTACTGTCTATACTTACTGAGAAATCAATCACTACCACTTTATAGGAGCACATTTAATTCAAAATCTCTGGTAAGTGAACTCATATTTATAAGCTTAACATATAGAAAGTTATATTTCCTTGTCTAGACTACAATCATACATGTATTCTTTTGATTTGTAAGTCTTCTTAAATTAGATTTGTGGTTGGCCTTGTGGAGTATGATATACTTCTGAATTTGTAAAAAAAAAAAAAATGCATGATAGTTAGGGTAAGATGTGAAGAAAATGCTGTTACTATCAGTAGGTAACTTTCTCAGGCAAGCACAATAATTTCATGCTCTTCAAGTTACAATGAGCAGAAGGGGAGTACTTTTGTTGGTAAGAAGATTTTCATGTGTTGGGCATTATAAAAAATTACCTCAACTTCCAGATCACCTTTAATTGAAATGATTACCAAAATCACACACAAGACACTAGAAAACCTAAAAATTAAAAAATTTATCTATAATTCCAAAATTTGCAGATTTAGACCATAGATTTGACTTTCAGTAGCATCGTCACTTTGGCTGGAGGAGATAAAAAAGTTGAACATCATAAAAATCTCCATTTTATGTGTCTGTGTGTTGAGGTAAGAATTTGAAAACTGAGTGCTGTATTTTATCATTAAATAACTGGTGCAATCTGAAGTAGTCCTTGGTTTGTCAAAGTCTTGCTTTCCACAGCGTTATGATTCGGATGAGTAAATGTGAGAGTTTGAATGTGTTCACCACTGGATGCTCTTTACTTCGAAGATTCTATCCTATAGTAGCGAATTCAGACAAAGTCAGATACAAAATCCAAATTTAGCATATTCTTAAATATTTATTAATTGCAATAATTTTGCAAAGTTGTTATTTCTGCCTAGAACTCATACACACATTAGTAAAAGCCATCTCTTGATAGTTAAAAAATATTGATAAATGTTAAAGTGTTCCAAGAACTTTCCAGATAGCCAGGGAATCCGTGAGAATACACAGAAAACCTGTACAAGAAAAGGTCTTAATGACCCAGATAACATTGATGGTGTGATCACTCACCTAGAGCCAGACATCTTGGAGTGCGAAATCAAGTGGACCTTAGGAAGCATCCCTACAAGCAAAGCTAGGGCAGTTGATGGAATGCCAGCTGAGCTGCTTCAAATCCTAAAAGCTGATGCTGTGAAAGTGCCGCACTCAGTATGCCAGCAAACTTGGAAAACTCAGCAGTGGCCAGTGGACTGGAAAAGATCAGTTTTCATTCCAATCCCAAAGAAGGGCAATGCCAAAGAATGTTTAAACTACTGCACAATTGTACTCATTTCACATACGAGCAAGGTAATGCTCAAAATCCTTCAGGCTAGGCTTCCACAGTACATGAACTGAGAACTTCCATATGTGACGCTGGATTTAAAAAAGACAGAAGAACGAGAGATCAAATTGCCAACATCTGCTGGATCACAGAAAAAGCAAGATAATATCATAAAAACGTCTGCTTCATTGACTATGCTAAAGTCTTTGAGTGAATCACAACAAACTGAAAAATTCTTAGAGATGGGAATACTAGACCACCTTATGTGCTTCTTGAAAAACCTGGTTTGCAAGTTAAGAAAAAACAGTTACAACCAGACATGGAATGATGGACTGGTTCAAAATTGGGAGTAGAGTACATCAAGGCTGTATATTGTCACCCTGCTTATGTAACTTCTATGCAGAGTACATCGTGCAAAATGCCAGGCTAAATGAAGCTCAAGGTGGAATCAAGTTTGCTGGGAGAAGTATCAATAACCTAAGATATGCAGATGACACCACCCTAATGGTAAAAAGTGAAGAGGAACTAAAAGCCTCTTGATGAAAGTGAGAGAGTGAAAAGGCTGACTTAAATTCAACATTCAAAAAACTAGGATCATGGCATCCAGTCCCATCACTTCATGGCAAATAAATGGGGAAAAACTGGAAACAGTGACAGATTTATTTCCTTGGGCTCCAAAATCACTGGGTAGTCACTGCAGCCATTACATTAAAAGACACTTGCTCTGTATAATGGGCTCCAGTTCGAGGGTGGGATGTTTCAAGAGAACAGCATCGATACTTGTATATTATCTAGGGTGAAACAGATCACCAGCCCAGGTTGGATGCATGAGACAAGTGCTCAGGCCTAGTGCACTGGGAAGACCCAGAGGGATCGGGTAGAGAGGGAGGTGGGAGGGGGATCAGGATGGGGAATACATGTAAATCCATGGCTGATTCATGTCAATGTATGACAAAAACCACTACAATATTGTAAAGTAATTAGCCTCCAACTAATAAAAATAAATGAAAAAAGAAAAAAATAAAATAAAAGACACTTGCTACTTGGAAGAAAAGCTATGACACACCTCGACAGCGTATTAAAAAGCAGAGACATCAGTTTGCTGACTAAGGTCTGTCTAGTCAAAGCTATGGTTTTTCCAGTAGTCATAAATGGATGTGAGACTTGGACCATAAAGAAGCTGAGTGTTGAAGAGTTGATGATTTTGAACTGTGATGTTGAAGAGGACTCTTGAGAGTCCCTTGGACAGCAAGGAGATCAAACCAGGCAATCCTAAAGGAAATCAATCCTGATTATTCTTTGGAAGGACTGATGTTGAACCTGAAGCTCCAACACTTTAGCCACCTCATGCGAAGAGCTGAGTCATTGGAAAAGGCCTTGATGCTGGGGAAAATTGAAGGCAGGAAGAGAAGGGGATGACAGAGGATCAGATGCTTGGATGGCATCACCAACTCAATGGGCATGAGTTTGAGTGGCCTCCAGGAGATAGTGAAGGACAGGTAAGCCTGCCATCCTGCAGTCCCTGGGGTTGAAAAGAGCTAGACACCACTGAGACTGAACCAGAACAAGAACAACATAGTGCAGTAACCAATGTACAGAAAGCACTATTCTCATGTTTGCCTCTAGTCACTGGGTAACAGGAAATAATACAACTCAGTTCAGTTCAGTTCAGTCGCTCAGTCATGTCCAACTCTTTGCGACCCCATGAATCGCAGCACACCAGGCCTCCCTGTCCATCACAAACTCCCGGAGTTTACTCAAACTCTTACCTATCGAGTTGGCGATGCCATCCAGCCATCTCATCCCCTTCTCCTCCTGCCCTCAATCTTTCCCAGCATCAGGGTCTTTTCCAATGAGTCAGTTCTTCGCATGAGGTGGCCAAAGTACTGGAGTTTCAGCTTCAGCATCAGTCCTTCCAATGAACACCCAGGACTGATCTCCTTTAGGATGGACTGGTTGGATCTCCTTGCAGTCCAAGGGACTCTCAAGAGTCTTCTCCAACACCACAGTTCAAAAGCATCAATTTTTTGGCACTCAGCTTTCTTCACAGTCCAACTCTCACATCCATACATGACCACTGGAAAAACCATAGCCTTGACCAGATGGACCTTTGTTGGCAAAGTAATGTCTCTGCTTTTTAATATGCTGTCTAGGTTGGTCATAACTTTCCTTCCAAGGAGTAAGTGTCTTTTAATTTCATGGCTGCAGTCACCATCTGCAGTAATTTTGGAGCCCAAAAAAATAAAGTCTGACACTGTTTCCACTGCCTCCCCATCTATTTCCCATGAGGTGATGGGACCAGATGCCATGATCTTAGTTTTCTGAATGTTGAGCTTTAAGCCAACTTTTTCACTCTCCTCTTTCACGTTCATCAAGAGCCTCTTTAGTTCCTCTTCACTTCCTGCCATAAGGGTGCTGACATCTGCATATCTGAGGTTATCGATATTTCTGCCAGCAATCTTGATTTCAGCTTGTGCTTCTTTCAGCCCAGTGTTTCTCATGATGTACTCTGCATATAAGTTAAATAAGCACGGTGACAATATACAGCTTTGACGTACTCCTTTTCCTATTTGGAACCAGTCTGTTCCATGTCTAGTTCTAACTGTTGCTTCCTGACCTGCATACAGGTTTCTCAAGAGGCAGGCCAGGTGGTCTGGTATTCACATCTCTTTCAAATAATACAACTACTTCAGAACAAATAGCAACTCTGCCTTCATGATTGCCAGAAAGTCATTCTCCCTGAATTCTATGACATCATATTTCACACCTTAGAAAAGAAGCCTTAGTATATCCAGTTGGTGTAATATAGATTACAAGTTTCCACTGCAGCAAGGAAGCCTAGGAATAAGAATTTACAGATCACATACTAGTAAGTAAGTCTTAACTATTTTTGCCATGTTAAAAATATAGGGATCATTTCCAATTATTTTGAGTAGCCTCAATGATACTGATTAAAGGTTCCTTCATTGTTTAGTTCCATAACATGTTTATTCCTTTTTTTTTTATCATTATACATCCCTTTGTTCAGAGAACAAATGAATAATTTTGGTCAGTCCAGTCTCTAAGCATTATCTTCCATTGCATACTATGAATATTTGAGTATGGAAGTCGTTTTTTTACCCTTAACTGGATATTAATTTTCAGAGAAACATAATTTTAATCATCTACCTGATATGTACTGTTTTCAGTAGAATGCACAGAATCTGATTGGAATTAGCTAAAGAAATAACTTCTTATATTCTACTTTCAAATGAGTTTTTGTTAATTTTTACATAGTAATCTAATAGATATATTTAGAAATATAATTATTTCCAAATGTTTGATTCTTAAATGATATTGCCACTTTATTAATTAAATTCAAACATTTCCTTTAGAATAATAGTGTTCAACTGATAATTGACAAGATAAATGTTGGTTTTTAAATGAATTAAATGAATATTATAAACCAATATTACCTCAATTTAGAAGTCAATTAATTTTAAAAACTTCATATCTATAATCTCTTCACAGTAATAGGTCAATATCTACACTTACCTAAAGTGACGTAGAAAGTTTAAAAGACATTAAAATATTACAAGAATCCTACTAACAAGTTCCTAAATAGCTCTACAGTTTTTGTGCAATTATTAAAGTGAATTTCATGAGTCCTATGTCTTGCCTTGAAATATTGTTTTTATCAAATCTAAAACCCTCTTGATGCATATACAATTCATGACTTATCAAGTTTTAAATATATATTTTAAAAGTCCCTCCTGACTTTTCATAATTTATATGAACACATATATATGCATGTATATATATATTCAAAATACATCTATATATGTATACATACATATGTGTTTGTGTCTGTGTGTGTGTAGATGGATAGAAGGATAAGTATGTATTCATATGGCCAGCTAATAATACTGAGTATTTAGACAATATGCAGCAATATATTATAATCAGGAATAAGAGATATTAATAATCAACAATATCCACTATCATACCATTATAAAGATTGAATAACAGCAGCCAAAATAGAAGAGTCTGTCCTTGACAAAATTTGTGTAATGCTCCATTAGAAGGTACCAGTAGTATCACATAATCTTTACCTTGCCAAATGTGAGAGAAACAAATAAGACATACAGTGACATAATACATACACATCATAAAATTTGGCTTTAGGAGAGAATATTCATTGGATAAACTTGGAAACTATGTTTGAAAGAAAGATGAGTTTAGTATTTGACATACTTCACTCATGCTATTATAAAATCCTGGTTAAAAGAATGTCCTAGAGCTAAAGTATGTATACAAAATACAATCAGTAAAGTATTTTAGGATATATATTAAAGAACATTTTTTAAGTGACTGGCATCTTTCAGTTCCAAAATCTAAATTAATTACATGATCTGTTATATATTACCCCACATTTAAAAAAAAATCCTGTTGGTAAATCATGTTTTTAATTTGAACTCAAAAACTGAATGTTCGTATAATTGGTTAGTAGAGCAAAAATTTCCTTCAATGAGCTCAGTATTTAAGTTTTAATTATTAGCTGGCATAACTTCATTTTAACATCTACTTTTTCTTGAAATGAACAGATCAACCTTGCCTTTCCTATGGTTTAAGCCCCATTGGTTTTGATGGAAAACTTCGGCTTTCAAAACATGTACTCTGAAGCAAACCTTATATTTCTCTAGTCTTTAGAAAAAATAAGCAATCATAAATTAAGGGCAGAAACTGTGTCTTGTCAGTCTCCTTTTTCCTCCCTGTTCTGTCCAATATTTTATAGATCCTTGATGAATATTAAATCATGGTGATGACAAAATCCTAAGCTGTCTCATTCTTTAAATCAACAAACTATGAAATTTTATCATTTACACATGATATTAAAATAGCTGGAAAAAAGAAAACCTTTTATATTTCCTTGGGTCATTTTGAAAAAGCAAAACAATTGGTGTACATGACAGCCTCACATCTATCTGTGTGTTTAATAAAGCCAAATGTGATGAAGACTAATGTACCATACTGATGTTTGCAGAATTTCATTAATGTATTTCTAAGACTATCATAACTCACTCACCTCTGTTGAGTTTATGAGCCATGGGTTTTGTGCCAGCACATAAAATCAGCTTGCCTAACACAATGCAGAGACTAATAATATCAAAGATGACACTTACTCACATTTTGAAACAAGGTGACTCATTTATTTCCCCCTCCCCAGTGTAGTAGGACAATGGAGTCATTTAAATTAGCATTGAAATTAAGAACTTATTCAAAGTCACTAAGTGATGGTAACTTGTCTCTCATAAGAAAAGTCTGGTATTCTTTCATCACAGAATTCAGAATGCTACAGCAAAGCAATAAAATTAATCAGTTTTATATACATAAAAACCTTTTTATTATATAAATTATCATTGTCCATTCTTAGTGCTATATAGAATAGTTTTAAAATCCTCAAACAGCTTATAATGAATAGATATAGTTTCTCATCTATTTTACCCCAAATGAGACAGAATTTAAGGAAGATATTCATCAACTATACAGAATTCATGTTTTGATTACTGCATTGAATCAAATAATAAGATCAGCTAAAGAATATTTTCATAAGCTGTCTATTCACTACCATCTTTGGTGATTCTATTAGGTTGGTTTGCTGTTCTCAGAAGAAAATAAAATCACCAAGTGTGTTTATAGCTATAAATCAGTTAAATGAAGAAGCAAACCAATCAACTAAAAATTCATGATCTGACTTCTGTATACTTCTTTGTTCTCTCATAATAGCCCTCTGCTCCCACCTGTTCCTAAACTCCTCATGCTCTTCTCCTGCCTCACTGGACTTTCTCTTTTGCTTCATTATGTCCAATTCATTCTCTCTCAGATAGAATGCCCTTTCCTTCCATTCTCTTTGGAAAGTGCAAATGCAGTTTTTGCATGGCTGCTTCTCTGTGATCTTACAAGTCTCAGGCTATTTTATTCTGATGTAGCTGGAGGAAATACTAGAATAAATATCCTTCAAATACTAGAATAAAGTCAGTGTTTTTTCATAGATTCTAGCCCAAATAGCATAGAATACTGGAAAAAATAATGTGGCAGCAGTTCAAGTCTTATTTTACTGCCTAAAAACTGTGTAACATTATAATCGTGTTAGTTACTGAATTGGTTAAAAATATTTTACAATGCCTATCAAATGCAGTGTTTATACTTACACCACCAAAAGCAAATTTTTAGACAGTATCTAATATTAAATCTATGAATTTACATAGATGTTCAATTTAGGATTTTATCCCCTTTCAGTATCCATAATGTTCTCCAAAGATGCTTACATTGCCAAAAGATGTGGTAGAACAGAGGATTCCACTCAACTCTGTAGGCAAGCATTCCAGATACTTGCAAAATACAAAATCAAGTAACCATTTTCCTGAACTGTCTACATTTTAAATTTAAATGTATCCAATGATATATAAAACTGATTTAGATTTGCTGATAACTGTTTTAAATCTATAATATTCTAACAAATGCACACATAAATAATATCTTTCTGTAATTTTTTAACTCATAATCACCCAATAGAATATAATGAAGACAGCAGTATTAACAAAGCAGTAAATTATTAGAAAACTAACTAGTATTCAAGAAAATGGGGAAAAGAAAATTTAAAAACAGTAAGGCAGACAGTTTCATTAGACCTATATGTATGAGTCTCCCAAATTCTCTAGTGAAGAGATAATATAGTCAGTCTTTTACAAATTCTTTGGTTCCTATGTTCACCTTAGTTGTGAAGCTGTGCTGGGTATGCTTCAGCACAGTCCATTTGTGTTTATGTTTAAATAAACTTTTTCTCTTGCTGAAGATTCAAATTTAAGGAATTGATCTACTTTTTAACTGTATCACACAACTCATAAACAAGTATCATAAGCAAGGAAAACTACAAATTAAAATATATGAAATTGACAGCACAGTCATAGAAAGTAATACACAAAGAAAATAAATAAATAAAAATGGAAAAATATAGGCAACCCAACTCACAACTAAAGTACCAATTTTCTAACTATATTTCAAATTCTTAAAAATCAATAGTGAAAGGAAAAAAAGCTGTGCCTTAGTTGGCAAAATAAATGAACAGATACCTAAAAGAGACAAAGTGAAAACATTTTTGGAATATGGAATATTCCAACATGGAAATATTCATAATTAAATGAAATATAATTTAACATAATACTGATATAAATGTTTCTACTTGCTAATTACCTAAAAACCTATCAAGATTCACAGTGCAAAACATAGATGAAAGCGATGTGTAAACAGCAACCTTCATAAGGAAGGAGTTTGCATATCGAAAAAAATTCGGAAGACAATTTGACAATATCTGAGAGTTTTAACCAAGAAATATTTTTGACTACCTTTTTTGTAAGAGACATTTTAGGCCAAGAAATTACATTAAAAAAAATAGTAAATGTTCCAAACCTCATGTGATTTATATGCCAGGCACGGGAGATAAGCAATAAAAAAATTAATGGGTCAAATGTATATTTCATCAGATGGTAATGTGCTCTAGATAAACATAAAGTAAGAAAAGGACTAGTAAAAGGGTTAAAGGGTTATCACAGGGAGGATGACATTTGATTAAGAATTTGGAAGGAATAAGCAAGCCATGTGGATATCTGATGGGAAAGTCAGTATTTGAAGGAAGGCCCTGGGTAAAGACCTAGAATGTAGAGTCATCCATATTTTTTAAAGGAAAACCAAAAATTCCAGTGTGTCTTAGAAGAAAAAATAAATGGAAGAGTAATAGGCAAATAGTAGAGGGAAAAAAAAATAAAAAACAGGGGAGGGAAGATAGATTAGGTACATCACTGTAACAACTGACATTTACTCTGAGGTGAAAAGTCAGTTTAAGGATCTGAAGTGTTAAGCTCCATAATAGAGTTTAGACTTGACCTAGTAGCTGACTCCTACTGAGAAAAACTACATGGATATAAGTACTAAAGTTCTATAAGACTAGTTAGGAGGCTACTGAAATAACCCGGATCAGAAATGATGGCTGCTTGATATATATTTTTAATGTAGTGTCAACAATATATACTGATGGACTCACTGTGGAATATAAGAGGAGAGAGGTTGATGATAAAAAGGCTTTTGGTACAAGCAACCAGGATAATGACACAGTCAGGCACTGCAATCAGACTTTGCAACGTGACAGTGCAATAGGGAATGTGGAATTCACCCTGGAAGTTACAGGAAGCCTGTTGTACATCAAGAGGTGATATTGATTACATAGTTAAACACAGAACTGAGGAGGAAAGGTTCTGCCTGATTTAGGAGCCATTGCATTTTAAACAATAGTTAAGCCATGAGAATATATACAATGATTAAAAACAATTGGTAAAGAGAAGAGGTATCAAAACTAAGCCATGAGGCACTAAGTTATTAAATGTCAGAGATGAGAAGGAAAGATCAGACTGTGAAAAGTGGCAAGTGGCATAAGAACTACACCAAGGGATGATGGTGATTTGGAGACAAACATTGAAAAGTTAATAAATAATATTTCAAATATCTTTGGCAAAGGAGCAAATACGAAACAATTGGAGCAGATATAGCGTTTGTTTGTTTTTTTTTAAACAAAATGTCACTGAAACAACTGGACATTCACATAGGAAAAAATAATTTATAAATTTATACCCTTCACAAAAATTAACTCAAAATAGATCATGGACATAAATCTAAAAGTCACAATTATAAAAAAAAAACTTTAGAAGGTAACTTAGGAGAAAACTTAGATGACCTGAGATACAGTAATGAATTTTTAGATATAATACCAAAGATGTGAACCATGAAAGAAATAATTGATAAGCTAGATTTCATTAAAGTTAAAACACTGCTACTCTGCAAAAGTCAATGTCAAGAGAATAAGATAAGCCACCTACTTAGGTTAAGTGAAACAAGCCACTCTGAAAAGGCTACATACTCTGTGATTCTGACAATATAGCACTCTGGGAAAAGGCAAAATTATGGATACAGAAAGAGATCAGTGGTTGCAGAGGTTGTAGATAGAGAAGAGGAGTTCATGCTCTGCAGAATATTATAACAGTTGATACTTGTTGTTATACTTTTGTCCAAACCCAGAATGTAAAACACCAAGAGGGAAACAAAATGCAAACTACAGACTTTGGGTGATGATGTCATGCCAGTGTAGGACATTTGCCTGGTGGGGGATGTTGATAATGAGAGATGATATGTGTGTGTGGAGACAGATGTATATAGCAATTTCTGTCCTTTCCCTTCAGTTTTTCTGTGAAACGTAAACTACTCTAAAAAAAAAACAAAGTTAAAAAAACACTTATTTTTCCAATTTTTCTTAATAGGTAAGAACATAATTGTTCTATAAATTCTCCTCTTTTACTTCTGTCTTGCATTATATATATTTGCCTTATAAAATGTTAACACATCATCATTTTGCTTGAAATGTGCCAGGAAAATAGAATCACTGCATTTTTTAAGATGATCTGTAGTCAGGGGTCTTTGATATGATTACTATGGCTCTGTAAAACCTTAGATGATGGTTAGCATTTTTTAGCAATAAAGTAAATTTTAATTAAGGTACACACATTGTTTTTAGACATAATGCTACTGAACATTTAGTAGACTACAATATGGTGTAAGCATTACTTTTATATGCACCAAGAGACCAAAAAAATGTGTTCACTCACTTTATTGTTGTAATCTGGAACTGAACCCTAATATCTTCAAGAAGGTATGCCTGTACTTCACATTGTTACAATACAAATGGGGTAACTTTAAAGAAAATATTAATAACAAGATGAGTTTGGTAATTGAAGAAACTTAGAGGAGTTCCAGATGATTAGATTGAAGTCGGAGAGTTTGAGGATTTGACAGATGGAAAAAAAATTTTTTAATGTTAACATGATCTTAAAAGTTGAAAAGTCTTCTCTGTGTTACAGATATTGCAGCATGCTTACTGTACAATACTGTTGTTCAGTTACTCAGTTGTGAATGACTCTTTGTGACCCCATGGACAACAGCGTAAGAATTACCAAAATGTGACATAGAGATGTAAATTGAACGAGTGCTGTTGGAAAAATGACCTCAATAGACTTGCTCAATGCAACACTGCCACAAGCCTTCAATTTGTAAAAAAACACGATACCTGTGAAGTGTAATAAATAAAGTGAATAAAATAGTGAAGTACAGTAAAACAAAGTAAGTGGAAGTTTAATATATAAGTAGGTGATGTTTTAGGATTTTCAGGATAAAAGTGAAGTAATGTAGACAAAATGAATTACAAAATAAGCTAAGATTTGATATATGCTATGTTGTCAGATACATTTTTGAGCAAAAGAACATATTTTATTATATCCATTATGTCAAAATATTTAGTTAATCTAATTAAAAGCTCTATTACATACTATTGGCTGACTCAAATGTTTTCGGAAAAAGTAACCGGTTTCAATGTATCTTTAGTAATTCACAAAATTTCTGAGGTTCAATTTCACTGAATTTTAATTATAAACATATTTTATTCATTTTTCTTTTTAGATAAGGCCACAGTAACAAATAATCTCAACACTTCAATGTTTATGATTATGTGGTATTAATGTACTGTGGATTGGCAGTGACTATGCATTTGCTCTAAATGTGTCCTTTTTTGGAAAGCCTTCCTGGAGGCCAGTCTTTGATTGAAACTTAATATTCTTCTGGAATAGAGAAAAGAACAAAAATAATGCTGGAAATACTAGCGTGTTCTTAAGCATCTTCTCAGAATAAGGGTATATCATTTTAGCACTCACTGTATTGGCCAAGGCATGTCACATGTAGAATATACTCCACTGATAAGGTGAAACTATAGATTCTATGGGATAAGTAGGTACAGCATATTCTTGAGGGGGGAAGGCAAATGAGCAGCTAGCATGATGATTTGCTCCTACATTTAATTAGCTTATACATAGGATCATAGTGGGCCAACTCAGACTTGTCATATTGTGACAAACATATACAAAGCCTATGTTATTGATAAAGTCACTGAACTGCCTAACCAACTCTCCAACTAAATACCATTGTATAACTTGTGTATATCTACTGTGCCATTCATAGTTGGGTGTCTTGTAACTTGTGGCCTATAGTAGTTCTCAAAGAAAGTAAGCAATAATGACAAGACAGATATTTCCATTTGGCAATAATTTGGCTCATAATATTTAAAACAATATTTATTCAATCATAAGAATTTATCCAGTGGCCATCACATGACAGAAAAACGCTTCTGTATACTGGGAGAACGCTGCTGCTGGTGCTGCTGCTAAGTCACTTCAGTTGTGTCCGACTCTGTGCAAACCCATAGACGGCAGCCCACCAGGCTCCGCCGTCCCTGGGATTCTCCAGGCAAGAACACTGGAGTGGGTTGCCATTTCCTTCTCAGTGCATGAAAGTGAAAAATGAAAGTGAAGTCACTCAGTCGTGTCCGACCCTTAGCGACCCCGTGGACTGCAGCCCACCAGGCTCCTCCGTTCATGGGATTTTCTAGGCAAAGGTACTGGAGTGGGTTGCCATTGGCTTCTCCGTACTAGGAGTATAGCAGATAGCAAAAAGAAAACAGTTATCTTCTAGAGATTGCATATTTCCATTGAATATTAAATTTGGAACAATTTATATTGACATGAGCGATTGACAATATTAATGATTTCCTTATTTTTATATAAAGAAGACACATTCTGCAATATGTATTCATCTGGAATGTCCTAGGTAACAGATGGCCAATTGGATTGCTTCTGCCTTTTTCAGATCTTTGCTCCAAAATGATCTGTGAGCCTTTCCCTTATAACTCTAGTTAAAATCGTATTCCCGCAAACTTGTCGTTTTGCAATTGCTCCTCCTGCTGTGTTTTCTCTATAATAACACTATTTCTTATAAGATTTATTTTAGTTATCATTATCACCTGCCTTCCCAGGTAAAGTAGAAACTCTACAGTGGAAAGAATCTTGCTTACTTCTGTACTACCAGAGAATAGAAAATGGCAGAGCAAAAGTACATGTACTTTCTTGTACACTTTTGTTGGAAATGCAAATTGATGCTGTTACTATGGAAAACTATAGGAAGACTTCGCAAAAATATAAAAAACAAAAGAAAGAAAGAAAGAATCTTATGATCCAGCAATCCTATTTCTGGATGTATATTGAAAAGAAATGAAATCACTATCTTAAAGAGATATATGCCACCCCTTTTTTTGGTATCATTATTCACAATAGCCATGGCATAGAAACAACCTAAATATCTATCAACGGATGAATGGATAAAGAAGACGTGAGGCATAAATTCAATGGAATATTGTTCAGATTTTTATAGAAAAGAACATCCTACAAATATGTGACAACCATGATGACCCTCGAGCTAATTTCTTGAAGTTACTGAAAGCTGAAAATGAAAACTACATAAATGACTTGGGAAAGTAATGTTAAGAAGTGAAGTTTTAGAGATAAGAAAAAAAGGTCACAAGTATTATTTAGTATTTGTAATTCTTTCATTAGAATGCTTTACATGAATGTGATTTGAATTAATTTATTTTAAAATATTATGATTATTAAGTATGGTACCCTTATAGATGAACTTTTTAGATAAAATGTTTTCAGTTCATTGTATCATCAACATACTATAAAAATTGTTGCTAGAACATTTGGTCCTCAATCAACAGAGGGTAGTAAAACTTTTTGTCATATTTCAGTTTGAATTAGGAAATAAATTGAATTAATTTCTCTGTTATTGACCTTCCATACAAATTTACTGAGCTTTATTAGGTCTTGATGGGTAGCCATTAAAATAGAATATAATTAATAGCATCCTAATTATATCTCACTTATTTTCAGGATATAATCTTGTTCCTTCTATCCCACAGAGAGAAACTAAAATGACATATTTTTATTTAGCAATTAAAAAATTAGAAAACAATAAAAATGAATAATTCCTGTGGGTTAATTAAGTGGTAGATATAACTTACTATATTTCACAAAATATATCAACACTTTTATATTTGTACTTTTTAATTATGGAAAACAAAAACAATGAAAACTATGTATATAAACACATATATGCATATATATGTACATAAATCATATACATAAATGTATGTATAAATTGTTTACAGAACAATTGCAATTTGGTTGCTAAAGCAGGCCTTTATTGCTCAAAGTGGCAATTTACATTAGTTTTAATCATTAAAATCAAATATATTATACTAATAAATGCTTCAGTAGCTTTGTAAACAGAGAAAGCACTTCTAACTAAGGAGATGGGGAAATTTTTCTCATTCTAATTTTGATTTGAGACAGACTTTACAGACTTAATGATTTGAATAAGATATATTTAAATTTTAGAAGGAATAAAGTTTTATGTAGAGAAGTGGAACAAAGTGCAACACAAGGTGAGAAAATATAAAGATTATTTGAAAAGCAGTGATTATATTTCCTTGAAGGATGGTGAGGAAAGTTTTTTTTTTTTTGTCCATAGCTCAGTTCAGTTCATTTCAGTCTGCTCAGTCATGTCCGACTCTTTGCAACTCCATTGACTGTAGCACTCCAGGCTTCCCTGTCAACCTCCAACACCTAGAGCTTGTTCAAACTCGTGTCCATCGAGTGTCTCATCCTCTGTCATCCCCTTCTCCTCCTACCTTCAATCATTCCCAGCTTCAGAGTCTTATCCAATGAGCCAGTTCTTCGCATTAGCTGGCCAAAGTATTGGAGTTTCAGGTTCAGCATCCGTCTTTCCAATGTATATTCAGAATTGAATTCCTTTAGGATTGACTGGTTTGATCTCCTTGCAGTCCAAGAGACTCTCAAGAGTCTTCTCCAACACCACAGTTCAAAGGCATCAATTCTTTGGTGCTCAGTTTCCTTTATGGTCCAACTCTCCCATCCATACATGACTACTGGAAAAACCATAGTTTTGACTATACAGACCTTTGTAGCTAAAGTAATGTCTCTGCTTTTTAATATGCTATCTAGGTTTGTCATAGCTTTTCTTCCAAGGAGCAAGTGTCTTAATTTCATGACTGCAGTCACTATCTGCAGTGCTTGTGGAGCCCAAGAAAACAAAGTCTGTCACTGTTTTCATTGTTTCCCCATCTCTCTTGAAGTGATGGGACCGGATGTCATGATCTTAGTTTTAAACCAGCTTTTTCACTATCCTCTTTCACTTTTATCAAGAGGCTCTTTAGGTCCTCCTCATTTTTTTCCATAAGGATGGTGTCATCTGCATATTTGATGTTATTGATATTTCTCCTGGCAATCTTGATTCAAACTTGTGCTTCATCCAGTCTGGCACTCCACATGATGTACTCTGCATATAAGTTAAATAAGCAAGATGATAATATACAGTCTTGACGTACTCCTTTCCCAATTTGGAACCAGTCCATTCATTGTTCTATGTCCAGTTCTAACTGTTGCTTCTTGACCTGCATACAGATTTCTCAGGAGGCAGTTAAGATGGTCTGGTATGAAAGAATGAAGAGCCTGAGCCAAAGCGAAAACATGGCTTAGTTTGTGGCTGGTGATGAAAGTAAAAACCGATGCTGTAAAGACAATATCACATAGGAAGCTGGAATGCTAGGTCCATGAATCAAGGTAAATTAGAAGTGATCAAACAGGAGAGGGCAAGAGTGAACACTGACATTTTAGGAATCAGTGAACTAAAATGAACTGGAACGGGCGAATTTAACTCAGATGACCATTATATCTACTACTGTGGACAAGAATCCCTTAGAAGAAATGGAGTAGCTCTCGTGGCCAACAAAAAAGTCTGAAATGCCGTACTTGGGTGCAATCTCAAAAACAACAGAATGATCTCTGTTCATTTCCAAAGCAAACCATTCAGTATCACAGTAATCCAAGTCTATGCCCCAACCACCAATGCTGAAGAAGCTGAACGGTTCTATGAAGACCTACTAGAACTAACACCAAAAATGATGTCCTTTCAAGAGTAACAGGCAAATTTGGCCTTGGAGTACAAAATGAAGCAGGGCAAAGGCTAACAGCTTTTAGCCAAAAGAGTGCACTGACATAGCAAACACCTTCTTCCAACAACACAAGAGAGGACTCTAACATGGACATCACCAGATGTTTTGATTTTGTTCTTTGCAGCCGAGATGGAGAAATTCTATACAGTTAGCAAAAATAAGACTGGGAGCTGACTGCAGCTCAGATCATGAACTCCTTATTGCAAAATCCAGACTTACAATGAAGAAGATACTACTTTAGGTTTGACATAATCAGACTGATTTTGTTCTTTGCAGCCAAGATGGAGAAATTCTATACAGTTAGCAAAAACAAGACTGGGAGCTGACTGCAGCTCAGATCATGAACTCCTTATTGCAAAATCCAGACTTACAATGAAGAAGATACTACTTTAGGTTTGACCTAAATCAAATCCCTTATGATTATACGGTGGAAGTGACAAGTAAAGTGAACAGCAAAGTGAATCAGCCATATATACTCTTGAGAATCCCTTGGACAGCATGGAGATCAAACCAGTCAATCCTAAAGGAAATTAACCCTGTGTATTCATTGGAAAAATGGTATAGCTTCCCTGGTGGCTCAGTCAGTAAGGACACCTGAAATAATGCAGGAGATTTGGGTTCGGTCCCTGGGTTGAGAAGATCCCCTGGAAAAGGAATGGCAACCCACTCCAGTATTCTTGCCTGGGAGATCCCATGGACTGAGGAGTCTGGCGGGCTACATACAGTCCATGGGTTTCCAAGAGTTGGACATGACTGAGCGACTACACCACATCACAGTAAGGACTGATGCTGAATCTGGAGATTTGGCCACCTGATATGAAGAGGTGACTCATTGGAAAAGACACTCATCTGGGAAAGATTAAGGGCAGGAGGAGGGGATGGCAACAGAGGATGAGGTAGTTGGATGGCATTATCAACTCAGTGGACGTGAGTTTGAGAAAACTCCCTGAGGTAGTGAAGGACAGGGAAGCTTGGTGTGCTATAGTCTGTGGAGTTGCAAAGAGTCAGACGCCACTTAGTGACAGAACGCCTCTCTCATATATATATATATATATATATATATATATATATATCCCCTCTTTTTAAGATTTCATTCCTGTTTAGGTCACCACAGAACACCGTGTAGAGCCACCTGTGCTATACAGTAGGTTCTCATTAATTATCTATTTTACACATCACAGGGTATATATATCAATCTCAGTCTATCAATTCAATAAAAGAAGAAATAAAACTAAACTATTGTATGGAGAAGATGCAGTTGGATCCAGGAATATTTGTCAAGTGGTAGGGATGCAGTATGGTGGCTTGCTAAATGATGTGTGTAAAAAATGATGACAGAAAGGTATTTACAGACTGGCTAAAATGAGGGCACCTTCACTAAAAGATACAGAGCAAGGCTAGGAACCTGAGTGCTTCCTGCAGGTTTCAGAGCCCAGCCATCTCATTTGTTAGGACCAGTGGCCACTCCCCAATGATTGCTCTTCTATCTCAATCTACCTTTTCTTTTCTTTCTACTTCAGTGATTTAGTTCCTGTTTTGCTTTCAAACTTGGTTAAATAAATATCTAAGACATGTTTATATCATATTTGATTCAGCCTCTCCATGTGTGTGTGTGTGTGTGTGTGTGTGTGTTAAGGCAGAGTGGTGGGTGGAGGTGTGAGTTCAGTTCAATGTATTGACTGGAATTACCATACAACAAAAAAGTGCAAATGGTCTATGAAATTTTACTTAAAAATCATGAAATACAAAAATCAGGGAAAGAGAAATGATTCACCATTAGGTCTAAAATATTTCTGATCTGATCTGATAGTTGGAAGAAATGTGGAAAGTATATGGGGGGAAATGTCATTTCATTACTGTATATTTTTATGAAATTCCAGCAACTTTTAATTTAAAATGCCATCAAACTTGTAGTACTTGGAGCTTCTCCAAGTTAACACTAAAATCTCTAAGGAAGCAAAGAAAAATAGTCACAACATTCATGAAGTTAAAGACATTGTATATACTGAATCAAGTTCTAACAATATACTCTACTAACTGTAATTTTAATAAGGTTGGTTAAATTACAGTTTTTCTTCAACTCATTTCATAGCTGAGCTTTCAGTTTTGAAACTGGCCTTCTGATTTCTCTCCCAGGGGAAGTAACTGCTTCCGTATCTCTGCTTCTGTAGAGAAGCTTTGTATTTCCCATACCATTTACTTAATTCTGCTTTCAATGGAGTAAGCTTGGTTAGTGTCTGTCTCACTAATGAACACCTTGAAGTTGAGGAAGCATGCATTGTCTGTGTATTTTCTGCACTATTCCTTATGAGTACTGCACTTGAAAATTATTGTTCAATTATTGAATGAAGTTTTGTTATCAGAATGACATTATAATAGAGAGCAATTAAATTATGTTTTGTTGC
Source organism: Dama dama (assembly GCF_033118175.1). Taxonomy (NCBI): domain Eukaryota; kingdom Metazoa; phylum Chordata; class Mammalia; order Artiodactyla; family Cervidae; genus Dama; species Dama dama. The sequence goes on along the minus strand of NC_083710.1, from coordinate 61,432,546 downwards.
ATGTTGCCTTAGTGATCTGGGAGCTACTTCATCTAACAGAATGAAATAAAATATGCATAATTTTAAACTGCATCATTGTTAACTTGATGGTTCATTATGCTGACATTTATAAGTCAGTGTTTATAAATGTTTTTACATAGTTATCTTAGCTTGTAGCTTATTACATGCTATTTCCCCATAGCTTTGAAGAAGGGTGCATTTTTCTCTAAATTTAATGCAGAGAAAGGAAATAAAATATTTTAAAAATTGCTTTAAACCTAATTATGACAAGTCCAGAGTATAGCATTGTATACATAACTAATTAACTAAATACATTATCTAGTATTCGTTATTAGTTCTAGTGGAAAAAGACAGTCGGTGTGCACAGGACTGAAGACATTCACTGTCATGGAATAATATTTATCTCAAACTCTCTATAAATATCTTGAATTATCTGCCATAAAATGTATTCATATTTTGTAGAATTTTAAAATAAGTTTTAATCCAGAGTTTAATATAAATTTTTAGATAATGTATTGATCAGTGAACCAGTGAAGTTGCTCAGTCGTGTCCAACTCTTTGAGACCCCATGGACTGTAGCCTACTAGGCTCCTCCATCCATGGAATTTTCCAGGCAAGAGCACTGGAGTGGGTTGACATTTTCTCCTCTAGGGGATCTTCCCGACCCAGGGATCGAGCCCTGGTCTCGCGCATTGTAGGCAGATGCTTTACTGCCTGAGCTACCAGGGAAGCCCAATATATTGATAAATGTCTCTATCAAATATTTGATATATACCTCATATCTCAGGAGTCCTATCTAAAAGGGAAATATATAAAAGTATCAATATATTGCCGGGAGCCATTATGGGAGGTCCCGCCCGTGACGAGGTCATGAAGAAAATACCGGGCAGGCAAGGCCGTCCGGGACCCCATCCATGACGAGGTCACGAGGAAAAAACCTGACAGGCAAGGCCGTCTAGGATAAGAGACCCTCCAGGTTGGCTTCTGCCTCTACCCCACCCTGTATCCTCCCCCCTTTTCTGCTGTTGTTCTTGTTTGCCCTGCTGCAGATTTTTGTGTTGCCTGCTGAGAGCTCTCCTGCTCCTCTTTCACTGAATAAAGACCAACTTAAAACCCTAATTAATAAATCTCCTAGACGCTGGTACCCTATGAAGGGACCAGGGATGAAGAAAATGCTTTAATTCAAACCCTTTTGCTGGCATTCTGGCTTGTTTGATAAATGTGTGCTCTCATTGCAAAAAATGCTCATGATTGTTCTAAACATCCTAAGCACAGTAGGCTAATAAAAGAAACTATTAAGCATAGGCCCCTACGCGGGGTGAGAAAAGCTCCACAAATATAATAGCCACAAATGTGCCTAATAGAAAATACTTTAGATAGAGATTAGCTGGCGACTTCTTGCAGGTAGTTAACTTTTAGACTAAGAGCCTGTTTTGTGCCATATCTGCCGTTTTTGCAGTCCTTCACATTTCTGTTCTGTAAAAATGTAATCCTATCTAGTTCCCATGGAGATGATGCCTATTAGAAAGAAAATAGATTAATTACAAGAAAAACAGGGTCGGCTACTGAAGTTGCTTAAGTCACACCAGGTGCAAGCCATAAAATGTTAGCAGGCCTGAAGGCCAAACGATAAGAAAGACTCTTGTGAAGGAAGTATGTGGGTGACATCCAGTTTCTGTTGAAGGTCAAGTTGCTGTAATGTTTTGAGATGACCTGTGTGTAAGCAAAGTGCACTTTCCCCAAAGATGTTAAGGGTATAAAGGGGCCGTGCAAAAATAAACTTCAGACTCAGCCCCAAGCTTTGTCTCACTCTCTCATTCGCCGACGCCGTTCATCCTGAGGGTTCCCCTGGATCCTGCTGGGGCTGGACCCTGGCAATATATATTTTAACCAATAAATTTACTAGTCAATGATAAACCTAAATATACATTTTAACACTACAAATGTTTAAGAACTAAACTGTGAATGTTTTTTCTATGAAGGTATTTTTCTATACCTACATTGATATTGTTTTTGATATTCATAGATATATTTATAAATATGCAAATAGTGATAGGTATATAATTATTCATCTAAAAGTATCAAAATCATGATTTTCTTATAAGTACGTAATTGTTATATAATTAATAGTTATATGTATATAGTTGTTAATTTAAAGTTAGAAAAATTATAATTTTAACTCGGCTATTTTGAGTAATTATAAATGTAACACAATATTACATTTTAAGCTTTTTAAATTTAGTAAATAGTTCCAGTATTCTTTTTTTTTTTTTTTTTTTAGTTCCAGTATTCTTGCCAGGAAAATCCCATGGATGGAGGAGCCTGGTAGACTACAGTCCATGGGGTCGCAAAGAGTTGGACACGACTGAGTGACTTCACATCACGTTTAATATGATTATATTATAATAGATATTTTACCTGAGTTAGTATGATGTCAAAATATCATGATTATTCCATTGATCTATAATATAAATTCAATAAGAAACTGTGGATGTAGAAGTAAAAGTAATAATTTCAATGACAATATTTAAATTTGCACGTTACTTCTTCACTTAAAAAACAAAAGCTTATACAACTATACCTTTCTTCATAATTCCCATTGTATAAGTCTTAGAAAAGGAGGGAAAACATATGACTGTCTACTCTGAGCAAAGGAATTTTACATATGCTATCTAATTTAATTAGTTTCATAGCTTTTTATTAGGAAATTTTACAGAATTTCTTTACTGGGCACGTTTTGGATCTTACCATTGAAGTCAAACAGTTGGATTATGTAACATAGAACTGTGCTAAACTCCACTAAGAATGTGGGAGAGTTTTCATTAATCTCTGTAGAGTTTATGCTTCACTAAATTATTTAAGTAACACAAAATATTTAAAAAATGAACTCTTTCTACCTTTGATGAATGACTGATAAGTTTACTCCATGTCAGGTCTGTCATTGATTTACTCAAAGTGATGTGCATCCACATTTGCCAATACTAAATGCATGTATTAAATTATTTGTTAAAAGCGACTAGAAAGAGAGGGGGGGGAAAGCACTTATTTAATCATTTTAATATTTCTTCAAATATTCTTCTTAAACCTGCATCCATGGATATTGATCATGTGCCTTCCTAACCAAGCTTGCTTGATTTGTAATTATTCCTCTTATTTGTGTTATTTTTTCAGTAGGATTGAAATTTTTCTGCAAAAACCTGGTTAATTTATCTGTGCCTCAGGGCCCTTCATTTACTTTTTATGCCACTCATCAAAATGTGATTTGTCTTATAATATCCTGCCACTATGATCTTTGCCTATAAGAACTGAGTGATTCAGAGATGGTTTCTTTTTATATGGTAATAAGTATGTGGTAGACATACAATAAAAGACAGCATTTTGAAGGACTTCCCAGGTACCAAGTACTTCTTCATATTTTCAGACCACTTGTTGGCTTTTGTGTCACATTTATGGGTTTTAAATGCTGGTTCCCAGAAGCATAACCATCTTACAACTTATATCCAAGGCCTAAATTTGTCTCAAACATCCTTGACAATGTTTTGATTCCATTGGTCTCTTTTTAGAAAAAAGTAGTTAAAAGGTTAACTTCACTATCTGAGATAATAGATTTGTTCTGCAACCTGTAATGATGAGCTTGTCAAAGTACTCGACATAGCCTGTATGCGAAAGCTACATTAATTTTTGGAATTTCAAATAACTGATTAAGTTGAATTAAAGTGAATTTATTTAAAAACAGCTGTTAGTCATAAAATAAGCCAAAAGCAGCTCAAAATAGGAAGATAAGGAACTGAGTACTACAATAAGCTTATTTATTTTTTTTATTACTTCAAGCTTTTAAATATTACACTTTACTATTATATTACAGGGCTTCCCTCATAGCTCAGTTGGTAAAGAATCCACCTGCAATGCAGGAAACCCCTATTTGATTCCTGGGTTAGGAAGATCCACTGGAGAAGGGATATGTTACCCATTCCAGCATTCTTGGACTTCTCATGTGGCTCAGCTGGTAAAGAATCTGCCTGCAATACAGGAGGCCTGGGTTCAAGCCCTGGGTTGGGAAGATCCCCTGGAGAAGGGAAAGGCTACCCACTCCAGTATTCTAGCCTGGAGAATTCCAAGGACTATACAGTCCATGGGGTTGCAAACAGTCAGACACGACTGAGTGACTTTCACTTTCATTATATTAACAATGTTTAAATTTTATATTGATATCATTTTATTTTTAATCAATTAAGAGTATAATGTAAATATGAAACTCTTTCATTTGAATTTAGCAAATAATAAAAGAGTATAGCTTTATTATTATCAATATTTTACTATGACTATAGTTACAAATTTTTAACAAATTTCTGAAAGTGAGAAGATACTATGACCAGGGAATTTTTTCCTCCTTGTACAAGTGGTATTAAATTTCAATAAAAGTTTCCAAAATTGATAATAATTAAAAACAAATGACTACCTTCTTCATCCTGTACTATGTCTTTTTTAAACTGATCCAGTTGTAACAATTCACATTGTATGACAGATATCCTAAATTTTAAAGCAGTATGTCCTTAATAGTGATTAGTAGCTAAATCAAACAATTTTAGTGCCATTGTTTTGGTATTTTTGAAAAAACCTTACCAAACAAAGAGAGTTTATTTTTTTTCAGAAGCAAAACAACAGTAAAATGACACATTTCAATTTGAGAGTTGTATACTTTAAAGTAGTGTTTTGTCCTGTTTGATATGTTTATATTAAATGAAAGAGAATATTTGTCAGTCCATGTATCCAACATTTTTCAAGCAAAATGAGGTATTTTAGTTAATTCATTTCTGCTGTGATTCATACCTATTTTCCCATCACTTCCAAAGTTTCCAAGAAATGTCAAGTAATTTTGCAACACAATTATTTTGAGAAATTTAAATCAAGAAAATATTATTCACACAGCATGTATATAAAAAATAAAGTGATTACACTTGAAAATCCAATTTACCTCAACATCCATTCCTAGCACCCACAACTACTGCAAACATTTCTTTTCTTTTGACAAAAAGTCTCCCTTGATTGTTCTTCTGTTGTCATGGTTTTTGCCATCTGGAATGCCACCGTATAAACCTGTGGCTTCATGCTTTTTGAAAACCTCTGATTCTGAAGTAGAACTTAATAGAGATTCACCTAGAGGAGAAGCAGATGATCCCACCCTTATGGCAGAAAGAGAAAAACTAAAGAGCCTCTTGAGGAAAGTGAAAGAGGAGAGTGAAAAATTTGGCTTAAAACTCAACATTCAGAAAACTAAGATCATGGCATCTGGTGCCACCATTTTATGGCAAATAGATGGGAAAACAGTGGAAACAGTGACAGACTTTATTTTTTTTTGGGGGGGGGAGCTCCAAAATCCCTGCAGAAGTGACTGCAGCCATGAAATTAAAAGACACTTGCTCCTTGGAAGAAAAGTTGTGGCCAACCTAGACAGCATATTAAAAGGCAGAGACATTACTTTACCAACAAAGGTCTATCTAATCAAAGCTATGGTTTTTCCAGTAGTCATATATGGGTATGAAAGTTGGACTATAAAGAGCTGAGCACCGAAGAATTGACGCTTTTAAACTGTGGTGTTGGAGAAGACTCTTGAGAATTCCTTGGACTGCAAGGAGATCCAACCGGTCTATCCTAAAGGAAATCAGTCCTGAATATTCATTGGAAGAACTGATGCTAAAGCTGAAACTCCAATACTTTGGCCACCTGATATGAAGAAACAACTCATTTGAAAGACCCTGATGCTGGGAAAGATTGAAGGTCAGGGGAGAAGGGGACGAAAGAGGGCGAGATGGTTGGATGGCATCACCAACTCAATGGGCATGAGTTTGAGTAAACTCCTGGAGTTGGTGATTGACAGGGAGGTCTGGTGTGCTGCAGTCCATGGGGTCACAAAGAGTTGGACACGACTGAGCAACTGAACTGAACTGAATTAAACTAGAGGAGAAGCAAGGTTGGCCAACATCTTCAGTCTTTGCAGTCAGTAGTTAGTTTCCAGCTTGCACCTCTCTGTTCTCTGCTCCAGACTTTGAATTCCCTTCTCCAATCTGGTTTATCTTTCTGCATGGTACTTCCCATATCTCTATATTGCATCCGGTATAGGAAAATACAACTACATAATCAACAATTATAAAATAAATAACTGCCAAACCTGATGCACTGTTCCAAACTTGTGGGATACAGTAAAAGGACCAAATAAAATTCCTACCCCATTGAGTTTACATTCTTGTCATAGATGAATTTAATTACATATTCAATTACAATGTATTGAAAAGCTTACTAAGATACATGGTTACAGATTATTTTAAAACATTTTTTAAAATCTACCAATATGTAAGCAATAGAGCATGTACTACAAACAGATATATTAGAAACATATTTAATTGCATGTAAAAAGTTGATAATATACTGGTCAGATGATAAAATGTAATAAAATACTGAGATATTTTTACATTTGGAGACTCTAGACTAAAATGTTATGCTTGAATCCAAGCTCTGCTACTAATTGGTTCTTGAGACAATTTACTTAACCCTCATTAATGGTCATAATATTGAAAACAATAATGAGAATGGTAAGAGTAATAGTAGTATTTAACTTGTAGAATTACTGTGAAGATTAAATGGCATAACAAGTTTTGCATACTGTCTGACACAGAACATATGCTCAATAAATACATAATAATTTTTATATCATAATGAGTTGAAAGAATAAATAAAATGAGTCATGTGAAAATGAAATATTGATTCCAAACATGGTGGAAATATAAAATTTTACTGATATACTATGTTTAAATTTTATCAAATACCAAGAAAGTTTGATGGTGAGTTACCTGAAAGTATAGTGTTTGACTTTCAGGTACCTAATGCTAAATTATAGTATATTGTGAATTTTATGAGATAACTGTGAAAAAGTAGGGGAATGAAAAATATTAGTGTCAGAAACTTAAAATAAGAAAAGAAAAGGAATTTCCATATTGCCAAATATTAGACTTATTAAAATAGACTACATGTTCATGTTATCATTTTTTATTCCTCTCTGAACTTCAGACTGCATGGAAATGTGAAATAACGTCAACTCATTCAGTTGAATTGATGATCGAGGCTTACAATGAGGTGAACTACTCAGAACATCAAGTAAAATGCCTGCCTCATAATAGACACGCTATAAACTTCATATCTACTCTCATTAATTCTTTATTGCATCTTGTTGATGGCAGAGGTAGGAGGGATGAGAAAGAATGATTGGAACAAAAAACAGGCTTCTCAGGGTCACTTGAATTGCTTTCTCAATATATCACTCCATTGCCAATATCGAAAATGCTTTTTTCTATAAGCAAAAAATTAGTTTCCCACTATAAGACAAAAGTCATAAATTTTGTTATTTTATAAAGTTAAAAACAGAGAGAGAGAGGAGAGGCAGAAAAAATAAGATATCAACTTAATGTCAGAAAATATAATCACTGATACAACCATTCACCAGCCAATATATTCCAAAGTAAATCCCAGAATAAAATGCCTCATTTGTCTGGAGACACTGAGTTATTTGTTATTTTCTGACAAACAATGAAATTTCCTGGAACTGAGGAAGTATCATAAATTTTTTATTATTGTAGATATATAAATGTTACTTATCTCAAAATATTGTCAGAACTTATAAATATGCTATTTTCTTTGAATTTCTCTACCTTACAAATGATCAATTCATATAATGTACTACTGATATGTTAGGATATTGTTGACGTTTGACAGATACTACAGCAGAAAAAAGATTAACTTAAGGGCTTATATTTTTAAAAATTTCTTTTCTAAAGATTTTTAAAAAATCTTTAAATTTTAAGAAACAATCTGTGTTTCACCAACTAGAATTCATCACATTTACTGAAGGCCTAGAATATGTTTGTGATTATTTTACACAGTCTTCATGACAACCCTTTGAGACATATGCCATCCCCATTTCATAGATGAGGACATACATTTAGAGCTAATGTAAGATATATATATATATATATTTATATATATTTATATATATATTTATATATATATTTATATATATTTATATATATATAAAACTGGGGACTTCCCTGACAGTCCAGTGGTTAAGATCCCTTGCTTCCAATGCAGGGAGTATAGGTTTGATCCTTGCTTGAAGAACTGAGATTCCACATGCTACACAGTGTGGCAAAAAAAAAAAAAAGTATATAATTCTTTAAAAGTTATTTGCTTTTTTATAATGAAATGGATTTCCCTTGTGTCTCAGCTGCTAAAGAATCTGCCTGCAATGTGAGAGACCTGGGTTTGATCCCTGGATTGGGAAGATTTCCTGGAGAAGGGAAAGGCTACCCACTCCAGTATTCTGGCTTGGAAAATTCCATGGTCTGTATAGTCCATGGGGTCACAAACAGTCAGACATGACTGAGCAACTTTCACTTTCACTTTATATTGAAAATATACACTAATAAAAAATGAGAAGATCATAAGAAGAGAGGTGGAGAATGGGTCACTTCTAGTGCAGCAGACTGCTATAGAAAAATAAGAGTTAATGCTTACTTTGTGAAATCCATTGGCATAAAAGCAAAACAAAGACCAAAAAGTCAAATTAACTAAATGTATCAGGATGTTTTTACTTGCAATTAATATAAATACTAACCAAAATTGCACATAAAACAGAATGGGAGATAGGTGCTACTAATTCTTAATAATTCATTCAGAACCTCTTGGCTTCCTATATTTCCTTCTTGCCAGTCCTAGAGTCTCTTCTCTCTTCCACATGCTTGTTCAGTTCAGTTCAGTTCAGTCGCTCAGTCGTGTCTGACTCTTTACAACCCCATGAATCGCAGCACGCCAGCCCTCCCTGTCCATCACCAACTCCCGGAGTTTACTCAAACTCATGTCCATCCAATCGATGATGCCATCCAGCCATCTCATCCTCTGTCACCCCCTTCTCCTCCTGCCCCCAGTCCCTCCCAGTATCAGGGTCTTTTCCAATGAGTCAACTCTTTGCATGAGGTGGCCAAAGTATTGGACTTTCAGCTTCAGCATCAGTCCTTCCAATGAACACCCAGGACTGATCTCCTATAGAATGGACTGGTTGGATTGTTATATCATGATAAAAATGGCTACATCACCTGCAGGCCACCCTTACTTACATCCAAAGGAAGGGGAATGTCTCTCTACACATTTTTTCAGTTATAGTGGAAATCCTATATAGTGGAATTCCATAGGACCTAATAGTGGGATTCCATAGGTCCAACCAACCTAACACCCTTGATATATCTTTGACCAGAACTGGGTCAAATTGCCCATTCCTTAAACCTATTTCTGGAAAAGGGGAATAAGATTGTCATAGTTGAGTTCAACCATCAATCATATCCTGGGCATAGGAAGGAACCCATCTTTCCCAGACACAGCACCTTCATATATCTAAACTATATCTAAATTATTTAGCAAGAAATAAAGAGAAAATAATGGCTTCTGAATAGGCAATTAACTGTGTCTGCCACTTTAGGTATTATTGTCTTAGAGACAGGATCTGACCTTGAGAAGTTTCTGGTTTTAGTCTGTTACAAGCTGACTAGGTTCAGAGAGTAGTACATTTGCTCTACCTTAGGTTGTGCCATATATATTTTAATCTACATGAATAATGCTACTGGGCTTTCTTGTATCACCTAGGTGGCTGTGGTGCATCTAGGTACCATATCTTATAATGATTTTTCTAGAGATGTTGTATAAAACACCATTAATCCCCCCAAATCAATACTGTGTATTGCACTTTGAGTGCCACAATTCAATAACCCTTTAATATTACAAAGTTGTGTATTAAATGAAATGTGCCACAAAATGAGATAATCCTTTAATAAATTTTCTAATTTAATTCTTATAACAGCCTTATGAGAAAGGTAATTGAATTTTCCCCACTTACAGATGAGGAAATTGAGTGCTTTACAGTTTAAGTATTTTTTCCAGTATTGCAGTTAATAAGGAATAGAGATAAGGCTGCACCTTGTAAATATCAATTACACTATCAAATCATCACTGTCAAATCATTGTTGTTAAATGCCACTCTAGCATATGAAAGAAATATAAGTAGGGAGAAACAGGAGTAATCAGTAGGTCAGATGAATAAGAACTAGAATATAAAGTAAGAATTTTGGCCATAAAAATAAGAAATAACTAGAAAATAATGCAGACTTGAAAATACAAGGTATGATCCTGTAAGCCATATTAGCACTAATTATGAGAATGTTGGTTTTTATAAATGCTGAGTCCAGAAGTAGACAGTGAGAAATGAGTCCAGAAGTAGGCGATGCTATCTTCAATCCAAATGTAATCATAAATAATATAAGCAAAATATTTATGATCTCGCTATCCTTTGTATTCTGTGTGATTGCAGTAGAAGCAGTGATAGCAAGAGTGAAAGCATTTGCAAGGTTTTTCAAAAAATAATGAACACAGTGTATTAGCAAGGAAAGATAAGGTGATGTTAAACCATGTTATATCAGTGTGTTTTCAGATTCAGATTATTTTAAACCACTTTTGAAAAGGCTGTTGATGCAAACTCAGTCTTTTAAGGAATGGTGTCTTTTAGAAGCATTGCTTTTGAGGCCTTGTCTTGGAATCTTTTCTTTATCATGTCCTAGCACATTACATTAGGACAAGTTAGGCCCTTGCAATTTCAATTATCGGTTTATCTTTGTCATTTTGAGGCTGAGGATAGAGAATGTATGCCAGTCCTGTAGTCAGCTTGCTGCTTGGCACAGACCAGGGATAATTTCTCTGAAACTGGAAGAAGAGCTATGGAAAAGATACTTAAATTTCCATTGGTGCTTACTTTCTTTTGTCTTTTATCTTCCTCCGTGTGTAACTTGCATTCAAAAATTTTTGTGACCTACACCCCCTAGGCACTATTAATTCATCAACTTAAAGAACTCCTTTGAACAAAATATCGTTCCTTAACATAGAGAAATACTTGTATATAATTTCTTCAAAAAAGTCGCAGTCAACACATGCACAGCACAGAGAGTTATGTATTAGGGAATAAGAAAATATAGAATAAACTCTTCCTTCAGAGTGCTAATTGGTAGCAAGATGGCAGATAATGGCACTAGTTCTTCCAGGCAGTAAAAAAGTCTTATCCATATATTTATTAAATTACCTGTCTTATTCTATGTGATTGTGAGTTTACACTGCTGGCCACATTATTTGGTGAGAATTGTTTTTAGTTTCAAGTATATTTTAAAGTTTAATATTAAAATATAAACATAAAGTATATTTCAACTGAGTTTCCACAAACTTTCAATGTTGTATAGTATTAATAGATAATTGAAACCTGGAAAAGAGAAAGCTCTAAAATATGAACTCTGATTTTTATTTTTATTTTATGAAGTAAAAGTGTTAAATGGGGGTAAAGCAAAGAGCTGCATTTCGAATAAATATACTGTACAATCTACTATGCAAACTTCCAACTAAAGAATATGAAAGTCTTAATCTCAGTGTAAGAACCTTTTAAATAATAACACTTTAAGTACATGAAGAATTTACTATGTTATCAGTTTTTTCATATAACTGCATTAAAAAAAACCACACACACACATCAGCGGCAGCTCTTGGGTCTTACTATTCCAAAAGACTAAGGTATATACTACACACACACACACACACACACACACACACACATATATATATATACACTAAATGAATATGATTTTTTAATTTAAATCTTAGCAATTTTTCAAAAATAAAGATTTAAAATTTAAAAATGAAAGCAAAATAATGTTGAGATTAAAAATAGTAAACTAGTTTTATGAAGTGCATTGTTAAATCTAAGAGATTCGATAATTTTCTTATTGTACAATATCTGCTTCTGTAATCTGGAAACACCAGATTACATCACTATCAAAATAACAGTTGCCTCAGGTATTTCCCAGTGGTCCACTGATTAGGATTTGCTGTTTTCACTGCCGTGGGCCTGGGATTCAATCCCTAGTTGGGGATCTAAGATTCCTCAAGCTGCCAGGTGTGGAAAAAAAAAAAAATGACAATTGTCTAAATTTGGAAGCAATAGCTTCTCCACATTATGCTTTAAGAATGCAAAGAAAATAAACATTGGAGTTCAACTGATCTGTATTTCAAGCATTGCAGTGTTGGGTAAAATCAGTGAATTGACCCCATTGTACTTTGTACTGCATAACTGAAGAATTTGGCATGACCATAATAAGAATCAGACTCAAAGATCTATTTTAATTAAAAAAGAAAGTGAATTACAGTTATATTTATATGACTCACTTTATGGAATTGGCTCTCATGATTATGGAACCCAGGAGATTCAAAACCTGCAGTTGGGCTGGCAGGCTGGTGGTGCAGGAGACCCAATGTTCCGGTTCCACACTGAAGGGAATCTGCTGGAGAATCCCCTCTTGCTCAGAAAAGCCAGTCATTTTCTTTTCCTCAAGCTAATTGGATGGGGCTCACTCATATTATGGAAAGCAATCTGCTTTACTCAGTGTTTTAAATATGGATCTCATCCAAAGACGTTCTCCAATTCGACACATGAGACTGACCATTATACAAGATAAAGATTTCAAGTGGAGGTCAGTAAGACAGTCGTGCTTTATCAACATATTAACACTATAATTAAGTGGAGTTTAATTTCTTGCAAATATATATTTGCATAAAAATATATTTATTTAGTTACTTTTCTTCAAATATATTTCATGATATGGCTCATGATTTAGCTTTATTTTTACACTCACATTGCTAACAGAGAATGAAAGAATAAAGGCAAACAGGTGGAAATGTGAATTTACCAGCAGCTATTTTTTATTCAAAAATGGATTCAGGAAATGTTGGAGTTATTGGTTAAAACAAAATTTAGGTCTTATGGTAGATTTCATATTCATCTTATTTAAATAACCTTAAGAATCATTTTTAAATAGCTATTAATCCTTGTGTGTTCAGCATGAGATTAAATGTAGAGAAAACACTACATATTTTAAAACTAGATTAAAAAAGTTTAGACAATATAAAACAATAGTATTTCAAGGCATTATAATAATGTGGGTTAGTTAAAATTGTGAAAGAATGATCAGTCTGGAAAGAGTACAGTCAAGAAACAGTATCAAACCTATGAACAGTGAAAGAAACTACACAATAAACATGAAATTCATGGTACTGATGGGACTACTGAATTTTACATCCTTGCCAAGTCATAAATAATAAAAAATTAGAGACAGATTGATCTTTTCCATCCTTCACCAGTGCAGCTCTATATTTCTGTTCTCCATAACAATTTCTGGTAGCAGTCCAGTTAAAAAAAAAAAAAGAAAAAGAAAGAAAGAAAAAAAAGAGGTACAAACAAAAAGCTGTTAGAGTAAATATGCTTGACAAAACCTGGAGTAAAAAGGCAAAAAACAAACATTTATTCTTGGAAAATATTTTCACCATGTTTTTTAATAAAATTTCTCATTGTACAAATCAGGTAGGTGTAAAGGCAATTCAGAAGTTGTTTTTTGTTTTTATTTTTTTTTCTTACTTTCTTAATCTTGTGTTCTTATTTCTGGAAAGAATAATATTATGCCAGAGGATACACAACACCTGATAATGACCATAAGTGGGGTTTGCAGATGGTCAGAAATAAAAGAATGACTCCCAATGCCCATGGAAATGAGAGAAATACAGCTGTGTAAAGTCATAACAGCTTGTTATTTTGTGATGGTTGGTTGTCTGTGATTCCCCATTCTGGAAAATTTAAATTATAAAAACAAACACCTGTTTAAGCAACTCACAGCACATCATTAATTTGAACTACTACAGGGAAAAAACTATGTTCATCCTTGAGACTGAGCTTTCCAGGTGATGTGCATTCAAGTAGTCACAAAAGCAGATAAGAATTATTAAAATATTCTCAACTTCTAACCTGAAAATGTCCACTCTCTTCACAGTAAAAAAACAATTCTTCATGTGTGTGTTTTTTTTTAATACATAAAAGGAAAATCTAGATCTTTCTTGTAGTGGGTAATGGTTATTAAAGTCTATTTTAAAGGAATTGTGCTATTATTCACATATATAGGCCATTTTGAAGAATATAAGCACGGACATGCTTGCCTTTTGTCTAAATCTTCAAACATGCATTCTCATTAATTTATACACATAAAATGGCTTTTAGGAGGCGAACAGCTGTCTTGTCCATAGATTTGATTAAATTACTGGATAAAATTTCACAGTAGATAACCTACTTAAGGATGGCACAGGAGTGGCAGTTTTAGAAAAGGCAAGAGGAACCAGAGTTCAAATTGCCAACATCCGCTGGATCATCAAAAAACAAACAAAGCCAGTGGAGGTGATGGAGTTCCACTTGAGCTATTTCAAATCCTAAAAGATGATGCTGTGAAAGTGCTGCACTCAATATGCCAGCAAGTTTGGGAAACTCAGCAGTGGCCACGGGAATGGAAAAGGCCAGTTTTCATTCCAATCCCTAAGAAAGGCAATGCCAAAGAATGCTCAAACTACCACACAATTGCACTCATCTCACATGCTAGCAAAGTAGTGCTCAAAATTATGCAAGCCCGGCTTCAGCAGTACCTGAACCATGAACTTCCAGGTGTTCAAGCTGTTTTTAGAAAAGGCACAGGAAACAGAGATCAAATTGCCAACATCCCATGGATCATGGAAAAAGCAAGAGAGTTCCAGAAAAACAGCTATTTCTGCTTTACTGACTATGCCAAAGCCTTTGACTGTGTGGATCACAATAAACTGTGGAAAATTCTGAAAGAGCTGGGAATACCAGACCACCTGACCTGCCTCTTGAGAATCTGTATGCAGGTCAGGAAGCAACAGTTAGAACTGGACATGGAACAACAGGCTGGTTCCAAATAGGAAAACGAGTACGTCAAGGCTGTATATTGTCACCCTGCTTATTTAACTTATATGCAGAGTATATCATGAGAAACGCTGGGCTGGAGGAACTACAAGCTGGAATCAAGATTGCCGGGAGAAATATCAATCTCCTCATATATGCAGGTGACACCACCCTTATGGCAGAAAGTGAAGAAGAACTAATGAGCCTCTTGATGAAAGTGAAAGAGGAGAGTAAAAATGTTGGCTTAAAGCTCAACATTCAGAAAACTACGATCATGGCATCTGATCCCATCACTTCATAGCAAATAGTTGTGGAAACAGTAGATACAGTGGCTGACTTTATTTTTGGGGGCTCCAAAATCACTGCAGATGGTGATTGCAGCCATGAAATTAAAAGATGTTTACTCCTTGGAAGGAAAGTTATGACCAAACTAGACAGCGTATTAAAAAGCAGAGACATACTTTGTCAGCAAAGGTCTGTCTAGTCTAGACTATGGTTTTTCCAGTGGTCATGTATGGGTGTGAGAGTTGGACTGTGAAGAAAGCTGAGCACCGAAGAATTGATGCTTTTGAAGTGTGGTGTTGGAGAAGACTCTTGAGAGTCCCTTGGACTGCAAGGAGATTCAACCGGTCCATCCTAAAGGAGATCAGTCCTGGCTGTTCATTGGAAGGACTGATGTTGAAGCTGAAACTCTAATACTTTGGCCACGTGATGTAAATAGCTGACTTATTTGAAAAGACCCTGGTGCTGTGAAAGATTGAGGGCAAGAGGAGAAGGGGATGACAGAGGATGAGATGGTTGGATGGCATCACCGACTCAATGGGCATGTGTTTGGGTGCACTCTGGGAGTTGGTGATGGACAGGGAAGCCTGGCATGCTGCAGTTCATGGCGTGGCAGCGTGGCAAAGAGTTGGACACAACTGAGCAACTGAACTGAAACTGGAATCTACTCAAATCTGAAAGTTAACTAAATGAATATTTCTGTTTTTATAACCTTATTAAGTTCTACACCATCAGAATCTATTTATTTGCCATGTCTTCAAAACCACAATAATTAACAGAATCAAAACATTTTTATGTATTTATATTTACTCAAGAATTTTAGGCTCATAAACATACAGTTATATTTAGGTTTCAAAGACTTTATACTTAATCATAATTTTGTTGTTTAAAACATGTAAAATGTACATTCACATATCAGATTCTGAATGTGGATCCAAACACTTTCCTTCATGCATGTGCTTGTCTTCATTCATGAGTTGAAGTTTTGAGTGGTAGGTTTTCCATAAACAATATTCAGAAATTTCATCTTCCATTTAAAAAATTTGAAATTATACATGCATCAGTTTTAAAGTTATCTGAGTCTAGAATTCTTTTAGACTGTCACACTTCAGCAATTTTTTTAGTCAACTCAATCCACAGACACCTACCAAGATGCTTTAGCAGTTCCCCTTTATTATGTTTTCCACAGTTCATAGACAAGATTATTTGTCTTACATATGGATATAAAATTTATTTATTATAAATTTAACTAATCTAAATGTTTATAAATCAAGCCCAACATACAGGGGAAAGTACAAACACCTAACCTTAAGCACTCGATTCAGCTTGGAGAAAAGGGAAAGCAGAAGTTTTCAGACTTTTTAGAGGAAACTTCTGCCACCAGCTCATCTTTGTATAAAAATCAGTCAGCATGTTTTCAGAGGCAATGGCAAGTTGTCAAAGTTTGGTCAAGAGGCTTTCTAATGTGACTTGATCATTGTTTTATCAATTTTTCAATTTTTTTATATTGGGAAATCTAAGTAAAGCGAATGAATTCAGGTTACGTGCTCTTCTTTTTTGGTGCAGTGCCTACCAGGGATTTTCCATTAATTCAGGAAATGGATGTTTATGTTCTCAGGCAGTAAAATTTTGTGTAATGTGAATAAAGGAATATATCACTAGTAATCTGACATGGATGTGGTCCTACTCATGCTTCCAAAGTCAGCCCCATCACATCTTTCCTGACACATTCAGATAGAGATCAGTGAACATTCCATCTGCTCTCATAGCATCTCATGTATAGATCATTTAGCAGAGATAAACCTTTGCTTAAATGTTCACTTTCCAAATCAGTGATGAGAAACTAATCCTTTGTAATTTTTATTATAGGAGGGCCCAGGCATTGAAAGTGTATATCATTATGCAGAAAAGCAAAGATTATAATCTTCCCATGGTGTTTTGTTACGATAACTAATGTATAATTACCCTTATGGTTCTATTAAGTCTTCCAATCAAAAGTGACACAAACTAATAGGATGCACCCACATGCCTAAAATGTATAGATATAACTGGCTTAATTAAATCAGATTAACTTATAAAAAGTTTTGATATATCAAATATATTGTGTGTAAAAAAACATGGCTTCTTGGGTTAAAATTCTCCAGTAAAATATTGTATTTTAAATTAATATAGAAATTTAAAATATATGAGGAAAGTTATTTTTTTTAATTTCTGGTATAGCAATGGTCATAAATAAATTCAAGATAAAATTATAACATGGATGTTTAACATGAGAAACAATATAAAGACTGTGGCAAGGATCCTATTGAGAAAAAGTACTAGACCACAGGTATAGAAATTGGGTTAAGATTTAGAAGTGACAGGCACAGAAAATTTTGATGTATCAGTTAAAAAATGTCCAGGGTGCTATCTATAGAGCAATGATTTTCTACCAGGATTGATTTTCTATCCCCAGGTAACTTTTGGTAATATTTGGAGATGCTTTCAGCTGTCACAACTGTTGGAGAGGGGAAGTTGTTACTAATACTATCTAGTCTGTAGAGGACAGAAATGCTGCTACGTATCCTAAAACCCCCAGGATAGCTAGCCACACTGTTCTCTAAAAAGAATCATTCAGCCCAAGATGAAAATAGAGTCAAGACTGAGAAATCCTGCTGTAGAGGTGATGATGATGAAAATGACATTGATGTTTATTTCATTATTAATTTCCCCTGAAAAGACCAGTATATGTTTCTATCAAATGTAATTATAGTATATGTCAATTGTAATTATAATATAGTTAATGTAATTATAGTATAGCATTTTAAAAGCTGTTAGATTGTGAAATTTATTTTTATAACATGAATTCCTTTATTTACTTGATTCCATAAGAAAATGTTTTTGCACTTATTAATGTTCTAATGTCATTTTCTGAGTGTGAAGGAAATTTATGAAATTGTAACCAAAATCACTAAAAATCATACATACTCCTAGATGTATCCTTCAATCATATAAATACCACTTGAATTGTAGATAATAATTTTTATCCTTTGTACTTGGCATTGTCACTTCCGCTCTATAATAGTAAGGGATTTGATTTAGTTCATACCTGCATGGTCTAATGGTTTTCCCTATTTTGTTCAATTTATTCTTCAATTCTTCTTCTAAATTTTGCAATAAGGAGTTCATGATCTGAACCACGGTCAGCTCCCAGTCTTGTTTTTTGGTACTGTATAGAGTTTCTCCATATTTGGCTGCAAAGAATATAATCAATCTGATTTTAGTGTTGGCTGAAATAGATTCAAGGATTTAGATTTGATAGACAGAGTGCCTGAAGAACTATGGGCAGAGGTTTGTGACATTGTACAGGAGGCAGTGATCAAGATCATCCCCAAGGAAAATAAATGCAATAAGGCAAAATGGTTGTCTGAGGAAGCCTTAAAAATAGGTGAGAAAAGAAGAGAAGCTAAAGGCAAAAGAGATAACAAAAGATATACCCTTTTGAATGCAGAATTCCAAAGAATAGCAAGGAGAGATAAGAAAGCCTTCCTCAGTGATCAATGAAAAGGAATAGAGGAAAACAATAGAGTGGGAAAGACTAGAGATTTCTTCAACAAAATTATAGCTACCAAGGGAACATTTTATACAAAGATGGGCACATTAAAGGACAGAAGTGCTATGGACCTAAGAGAAGCAGAAGATATTAAGAGGAGGTGGCAAGAATACACAGGAAGAACTATACAAAATAGATCTGCATGACCCAGATAATCACGATGGTGTAATCACTCATCTAGAGCCAGACATCCTGGAATGTGAAGTCAAGTGGGCCTTAGGAAGCATCACTACGAACAAAGCTAATGGAGGTGATGGAATTCCAGTTGAGCTATTTCAAATCCTAAAAGATAATGCTGTGAAAGTGACGCTACACTGAATATGCCAGCATATTTGGAAAACTCCGCAGTGGCCACAGGACTGGAAAAGGTCAGTTTTCTTTCCAATCCCAAAGAAAGGCAATGCCAAAGAATGTTCAAGTGAAAGTGAAAGTTTCTCAGTCATGTCCAACTCTTTGAGACCTCATGGACTATACTGTCCATGGAATTCTCCAGGCCAGAACACTGGAGTGGGTAGCCTTTCCCTTCTCCAGGGAATCTTCCCAACCCAGGGATTGAGCCCAGGTGTCCCACATTGCAGGTGGATTCTTTACCAGCTGAGCCACAAGGGAAGCCCAAGAATACTGGAGTGGATAGCATATCCCTTCTCCAGCAGATCTTCCTGACCCAGGAATCAAACTGGGGTCTCCTGCATTACGGGTGGATTCTTCACCACCTGAGCTATCAGGGAAGCCCAAAGAATGTTCAGACTACTGCACAATTGCGTTCATCTCACACACTGGCAAAGTAATTCTCAAAATTCTCCAAGCCAGGCTTCAAAAAAGTATGTGAACTCTGAAGCTCCAGATGTTCAAGCTAGATTCAGAAAAGCCAGAGGGAACAGAGATCAAATTGCCAACATCCACTGGATCATTGAAAAAGCAAGCGTTCCAGAAAAACATCAACTTCTACTTTATTGATTATGCCAAAGCCTTTGATTATGTGGATCACAACAAACTGGAAAATTCTGAAAGAGATGGAAATACCAGACCACCTTACCTGCCTCCAGATAAGTCTGTATGCAGGTCAAGAAGCAACAGTTAGAACTGGACATGGAACAACAGGCTGCTTCCAAATAGGGAAAGGAGTATGTCAAGGCTGTATATTGTCACCCTGCTTATTTAACTTATATGCAGAGTACATCATGTGATGTTTCCCAACAGTGAGGGATTGATTGTTCTCTGCATTAGTGCTTTTCACTTTATTTTTTAGAGTTCTCCACTATTTAACCAATTCTTCTAACAAATTTCCATGCAAAAATCATATATGATCTATGTTTGCCTGACTGGACCCAGAAATAATACAGACCACTTAGAGAAGATGTGGAGCCCTTCTAAGAATCAGCTTCCTGAGCAGCATGGGAACACACCTGACACCTAATGTAAATTTTTTGTATTCACAGATTTCCTAAAAAACATAAAATACATAAAACTTTTACATAATTTCATTATACAATATCCAGAAATTCTTTTTCTCCCTCATAATGATGTATATAACACATATTTTTTCCCAGCCTAACATCACTTTAATAGGCAGATTGGGGGGTGGGGAACAATAACTACATTATAAAATCAGACAAAACTAAGTATATCTGTGTTCCTGAGGCATTTTTTTACAGACTTTCATTATCTATATTCTCATTGTATATCCTTGTAAACTTTTTAGGTTTTTGACTCACTGGTATGTGAGTAACTTGAAGATAATGGTGATTAATCTTTGTATTTTTATATGTAAGATAACACAAAACATACGAAAGGTGCTCCAAAGATGTTAAGAAAATTGAACTGTGCATACTGTATGTTGTAACATGGTATAAACCCCATGAATTGATATTTTTCCAATAGTACTAGAAATTCATTTGATAAGAAATTTGAATCAGTTTATACTGTGAAGTGATACACACATTTTCTCTCTGGCAAAAATGTCTTTCATGATTTTCCAGGAAAAAATTGGAGGGATATAGATTGGCAGCACTTTCTCTATCCATATAGTGCCTAAAATGACTTGAGGGACAAAGACAATTCTCTCAAAGATCAATTAAGTTCAGTTCAGTTTTAGTTTAGTCGCTCAGTCGTGTCCGTGTCTTTGTGACCCCATGGACTGTAGCACACCAGGCCTCCCTGTCCATCACCAACTCCAGGGGTGCACCCAAACACATGTCCATTGACTCAGTGGTGCCATCCAACCATCTTATCCTCTGTTGTATTCTTCTCCTCCTCCCTCAATCTTTCCCCACTTCAGGGTCTTTTCAAATGGTTCAGCTCTTTGAATCAGGTAGCCAAAGTATTGGAGTTTCAACTTCAGCATCAGTCCTTCCAATGAATATTCAGAACTGATCTCCTTAAAGATGGACTTGTTGGATCTCCTTGCAGTCCAACAGAATCTCGAGTCTTCACCAAGACCACAGTTCAAAAGCATCAATTCTTCAGCACTCAGCTTTCTTTGTAGTTCAACTCTCACATCCATACATGACCACTAGAAAAACCATAGCCTCGACTAGATGGACCTTTGTTGGCAAAGTAATGTCTCTGCTTTTTAATATGCTTTCTAGGCTGGTAATAACTTTTCTTCCAAGGGGCAAGCGTCTTTCAATTTCAAGGCTGCAGTGACCATCTGCAGTGATTTTGGAGCTTAAAAAATAAAGTCAGCCACTATTTCTACTGTTTCCACAACTATTTGCCATGAAGTGATGGGATTGGATGCCATGATTTTTGTTTTCTGAATGTTGAGCTTTAAGCCAACTTTTTCACTCTCCTCTTTCACTTTCATCAAGAGGCTCATTAGTTCTTCATCACTTTCTGCCATAAGGGTGGTGTCATCTGCATATCTGAGGTTATTGATATTTCTCCCGGCAATCTTGATTCCAGCTTGTACTTCCTCCGGCCCAGGGTTTCTCATGATGTACTCTGCATATAAGTTAAATAAGCACAGTGACAATATACAGCCTTGATGTACTCGTTTTCCTATTTGGAACCAGCCTGTTGTTCCATGTCCAGTTCTAACTGTTGCTTCCTGACCTGCATACAGATTCTCAAGAGGCAGGTCAGGTGGTCTGGTATTCCCAGCTCTTTCAGAATTTTCCACAGTTTATTGTGATCCACACAGTCAAAGGCTTTGGCATAGTCAGTAAAGCAGAAATAGCTATTTTTCTGGAACTCTCTTGCTTTTTCCATGATCCATGGGATGTTGGCAATTTGATCTCTGTTTCCTGTGCCTTTTCTAAAAACAGCTTGAACACCTGGAAGTTCATGGTTCAGGTACTGCTGAAGCCGGGCTTGCATAATTTTGAGCACTACTTTGCTAGCATGTGAGATGAGTGCAATTGTGTGGTAGTTTGAGCATTCTTTGGCATTGCCTTTCTTAGGGATTGGAATGAAAACTGGCCTTTTCCATTCCCGTGGCCACTGCTGAGTTTCCCAAACTTGCTGGCATATTGAGTGCAGCACTTTCACAGCATCATCTTTTAGGATTTGAAATAGCTCAAGTGGAATTCCATCACCTTCACTAGCTTTGTTCATAGTGATGCTTCCTAAGCCCACTTGACTTCACATTCCAGGATGTCTGGCTCTAGATGAGTGATCACACCATTGTGATTATCTGGGTTGTGAAGATTTTTCTGTTTATTCTTGCCACCCTGTCTTAATATCTTCTGCTTCTGTTAGGCATACCATTTCTGTCCTTTATTGAGCCCATCTTTGCATGAAATGTTCCATTGATATTTCTAATTTTCTTGAAGAGATCTCCCATAGTCTTTCCCATTCTATTATTTTCCTCTATTTCTTTGCACTGATCAGTGAAGAAGCCTTTCTTATCTCTCCTTTCTATTATTTGGAACTCTGCATTCAGATGGGTACATCTTTCCTTTTCTCCTTTGCTTTTCACTTCTCTGCCACTCACAGCTATTTGTAAGGCCTCCTCATTAGGGCATGCAATTATCTTAATGTACTATGTAGCAACAATATAATATATCCAGTGCCATAGTGATTGCTTCTATGACTTTTATATTGAAAATAAAATAATAAAATGACAGCCATTAAAATGGCTTTATTTTTCTTATTTGTAAATATAAAACTTTCAGTGCATTTCAAATGTTTCTTACCTGTTAGTGCCCACAAAAATTATGTCTACCAGTAGATGTTAAAACAGGTAGAGAACTTTTATCTCCTTTGAGTTAAATTTTTTGCTCTCTACTCTGCTTCTGCTAATCTCATTAATTGGATCATCAATCTCTAATATTTTCAATTTATCACTCAAATTCAATGGCTTCACTGAGACAATGAAGCATGGATGTCATACACACTGCAAAATTATATGAATTAATAGTCATCAGAGAATTAAACTTCACTGAACAAGTCCCCTCTACAGTAGAAGAAACTGATTTATTTTGCTAGAGGTCTTCATCCTCTTATCTATCATGTTTTGTTCTTCTTGTCTTATCTGGAAAACTACTTCTCAACTTGACTGCTACTGCTTCAAAAGTTCTATTTCATCACTAAACTTTCTGGTCCCACTAAGAAATCCTTTTTATGTAAATATAAGAAGGATACCACGAAAACCTGCTTATCTTGCAAATGAAAAGTCAAATGATACTTCAATTACATCCCAACACTTTAGGGACATTCTACAATTATCCTTTGTGGTATGCTTTAAATCAGCCATCTGGATTTCAATAATATTTAGGCTCAAAATTTTGAATGGGTAATTAAGCATTTCTATAACAGCTCTCCCAGTGCTCAAATCCTCATATCGATTCTGCTTTGCAGCATGAATTAAACTATGTTATGCTCCATGCTGAAAATGATATGTCTTTACTAAGCTGATGGGAAAATCACCGTAACATTTATCAGTATCACAATCACGCCAGGCTATTATGTCCACTGCTGGAACAGACATTACTTGTTCAAGCATTTCTGTCATAAGCAAGCAGATTATATTTCCTTGCTCCTCATTTTTGGCCAGAGGTCTGGTCTCTCCAGCAGGAAACTAGAGTTTTGAGTTATGCTAGTATTTCCCACGACTGTGATTCAGAGCCCTTATTGAATACATCGTAATCATGTGTCTTTTCCTGTTTGGAATTAAAGTCATTAACAAATGCTATATATGAATTTCAACCCTGAACTTTAAAAAATGAAATTAAATCCAACATAAAATTTTCAAGCATCAATTTTGCTTCTCAACATAGGTTATAAAAAAATATGAACTTAGGAAATGGTCTCTTCCATTAATAAATATTGTATATTTCTTGGACTGAGGTGATATTGAGTTGAACAATTAATAGATACAGAAAACAGAATATCAGATTAGCCAATAGTCATAAATTTTTTAGTATACATTGTCTATATTTTCATTAAATTAGGGCAAAATAGCTGATTTTAATTTATTTTAATTTAGAACTTTCATTTTGTTTATGTGCACACTCACCTGCTTGCTCCCCAAGATTTATCTTAGATTAAAAAATATTTTGGAGGCCTGACCTGATGATATTGTCCTTATATATTTCAGATTCATCTTCTACATTCTTTACTTTATTCATTATCTCCATTGAAGTGCTTCACAGCCTGTTTTGATGCCAACCCTGTTCTTGCTTTTATTCAGTTCAGTTTATTTCAGTTGTTCAATAGTGTCCGACTCTTTGCGGACCCATGGACTGCAGCACGCCAGGCTTTCCTGTCTATCACCAACTCCCGGAGTTTACTCAAACTCATGTCGACTGAGTCGGTGATGCCATGCAACCATCTCATCCTCTGTTGTCCCGTTCTCCTCCTGCCTTCAATCTTTCCCAGAATCAGGGCCTTTTCAAATGAGTCAGCTCTTCACATCAAGTGGCCAAAGTATTGAAGTTCCAGCTTCAACATTAGTCATTCCAATGAATATTCAGGACTGATTTCCTTTAGGATGTACTGGTTGGATCTCCTTGTAGTCCAAGGGATTCTCAAGAGTCTTGTCCAACACCACAGTTCAAAAGCATCAATTCTTTGGTGCTCACCTTTCTTTGGAGTCCAACTATCATATCCACCATGACCACTGGAAAAACCATCGCCTTGACTAGATGGGCCTTTGTTGGCAAAGTAATGTCTCTGCTTTTTAATATGCTGTCTAGGTTGGTCATAACTTTTCTTCCAAGGAGTAAGCATCTTTTAATTTCATGGCTGCAATCACCATCTGCAGTGATTTTGGAGACCCCCCAAAATAAAGTCTGCCACTGTTTCCAGTGTTTCTTCATCTATTTGCTATGAAGTGGTGGGACCAGATGCAGTGATCTTTGTTTTCTGAATGTTGAGCTTTAAGCCAACTTTTTCACTCTCCTCTTTCACTTTCATCAAGAGGCTCATTAGTTCTTCTTCACTTTCTGCCATAAGAGTGCTGGCGTCTGCATATTTGAGGATATTGATATTTCTCCCGGCAATCTTGATTCCAGCTTGTACTTCCTCCGGCCCAGGGTTTCTCATGATATACTCTGCATATAAGTTAAATAAGCACAGTGACAATATACAGCCTTGATGTACTCGTTTTCCTATTTGGAACCAGCCTGTTGTTCCATGTCCAGTTCTAACTGTTGCTTCCTGACCTGCATACAGATTCTCAAGAGGCAGGTCAGGTGGTCTGGTATTCCCAGCTCTTTCAGAATTTTCCACAGTTTATTGTGATCCACACAGTCAAAGGCTTTGGCATAGTCAGTAAAGCAGAAATAGCTGTTTTTCTGGAACTCTCTTGCTTTTTCCATGATCCATGGGATGTTGGCAATTTGATCTCTGTTTCCTGTGCCTTTTCTAAAAACAGCTTGAACACCTGGAAGTTCATGGTTCAGGTATTGCTGAAGCCGGGCTTAGAGAATTTTAAGCCCTACTTTGCTAGCGTGTGAGATGACTGCAATTGTGTGGTAGTTTGAGCATTCTTTGGCATTGCCTTTCTTAGGGATTGGAATGAAAATTGGTCTTTTCCAGTCCTGCAGCCACTGCTGAGTTTCCCAAATTTGCTGGCATATTGAGTGCAGCATTTTCATAGCATCATCTTTTAGGATTTGAAATAGCTCAAGTGGAATTCCATCACCTACACTAGCTTTGTTCATAGTGATGCTTCCTAAACCCACTTGACTTCACATTCCAGGATGTCTGGATCTTGGTGAGTGATCACACCGTCATAATTATCTGGATCGTGAAGATCTTTTTTGTACAGTTCTTCTGTGTATTCTTGCCACCTTGTCTTAATATCTTCTGCTTCTGTTAGGTCCATACCATTTCTGTCCTTTATTGAGCCCATCTTTGCATGAAATGTTCCCTTTGTATCTCTGATTTTCTTGAAGAAATCTCTAGTCTTTCCCATTCTATTATTTTCCTCTATTTTTTTGCACTGATCAATGAGGAATCCTTTCTTATCTCTCCTTGCTCTTCTTTGTAACTCTGCATTCAGGTGGGAATATCTTTCCTTTTCTCCTTTGTGTTTCACTTCTCTTTATTTTCTCTTCTTTTCACAGGCCTCCTCAGACAGCCATTTTACTTTTCTGCATTTCTTTTTCTTGGGAATGTTCTTGATCCTTGTCTCCTGTACAATGTCACGAACCTCCGTCCATAGTTCATCAGGCACTCTATCAGATCCAGTCCCTTAAATGTATCTCACTTCCACTGTATTGCTTTACACTTATTGCTCCTTCTTTGTGAGTTTCTTCTCCTGATCTCTTACTCCTGAATTACTTATGTTAGGTATTAACTAAAATGTCCTATTCCTGAAGTCTTTCCTCAGTCATGTGCTGTATGTGTCCTAATTCACTTCAGTCATATCCCACTCTTTGTGACCCTATGGACTTTAGCCCACCAAGCTCCTCTGTCCATGGGATTCTCCAGGAAGAATACTGGAGTGGGTTGCCATGCTCTCCTCCAGGCAATCTTCTCAAACTAGGAATCGAACTTGCATCTCTTACATCTCCTACATTGGCAAGCAGGGTCTTTACCACTAGCACCACCTGTGAAGCCCCTCCTCAATCATACTGTATGAAGTTTTACTACTCAACATAGTCAATTTCTACCCTATTGCTTTATTCCCTTCATAATTCTACTATAAGAAATGCCTCCCTTCTTTTCCTTCTCTTCTTTCTCACCCTCCTTTCCTCCCTCCTTCTGATTTTCTTCCTGCCATGTTTTCTATGTCTTCATTTCACTCTGATCCACTCTCTCTAACCTCATTTTTAACTATTATATTGATTTATTTGTTTATTAACTATTTCCCTTTCTCTGAAAGAGTACTTAAAACAAAACAGAAATCATGCTGGATATTTCAGTAGAGAGTTAAATATATGGAATTACTTTCACAAATATTGGAGAACTGGAAAAATAAAAGACAACACTCAAGTAACACAGACATTGCAACTTCAAGCATCAGCCTGCTACCACTATAGGCATCATAAAAAGATATGAGGCAAAGACTACAAGAATCTAAGAACTCACAGAACTGTCCTGCAAAGACAGGCTCAAACTTCTGGGAAGAAAATAAACTGACTGTTGGTGGTACTTTAAGAACTTGGAGAAATGGGCCCAGTGGAAATGAGACGTAGACTGCTAAGCATGGGATGCTATCTAGTTAGTGGTTAAGAAGCTGGGTAGCAAATGATATGCTGCAGCAGAGAGATAAATGTTTAATAATCAGTATATCTCATCCTTTTTTTACACTATACCCACACTTATATTCTTTATAATGAACTCATATCCAATAACAAAAACAACTTTATCCTTTTGCCTACATGATGCAATTGCTTTTCATGCAGAGACAACAAAATGCTTTCCGAGAGACAGCACAAGATGCTAAGACTCATTTTGTTCAACTCAGAAAATATCATATTATCTACCTCTGATTTATTTTAATTATTCCTCTATTGGTGTTATAACACCTCTCTGATATTTATATATTGCAATATAAAGACTACATGTAAAATTCACTTCTAACAGACAACTTTCGTTTTGCACAATAATAAAAGATAAAATAAGAGGTGGAAATTAACAAATTGGATGGTATAGTCATGTGTGTGTGTGTGTTACAAGAAAAGTGAGCATATGCATACCTGCTACAATATATTTTTTTTCTCTAAACATAAGCCCATAGTTGATACAGCCAATATTTTCTAATTCCTTTTTTTATTACCAATTTACATTCTCAGTAGGCTGATGTTGTTTAGTTTATGGGATGATAACAAGATTTATTTCTCAAAGATCTAACCTTTTTGTCTTCCGGCTTTTATAGGTTGCTGCAGTTTGTTAACATATTATTAGTTTATTAATGTTTACTTTTAAACATGGAAGTTAAACCTGTTGAACCTATGGGGTCTAAGTTAACCTGTGGTACTAAGATAAATCTGTGGGGTCTAGCATACTCTTCCTTATCCCCAGTGTGTATCAGCAACATATCTACCTTATGGGTACGACAGTCAATCACATCAGCCCATAACTATCCCAGTCTTTGCTCATTCCGTGGAATAAGGGGTTCAAAATGGCAAAGTGATGACTTCAACCTCCGCTTCAGTGCACCAGTTTCTGTGCCCTGGTAGAAAGAAAAAAAAAAAACTCATGTTTTGGTACAGGGCAAGGTTTCTAAATGAATTGTCAGGTGTATCAGTGTGACAGATAGGATTATAAAAATGTCTTCCCTGACCAAGATACCGTCTCCTAGTTATTCAACAAACATTAATCTTGGTAATTCTGTGGAGACATTAGTGATGTCTAATCAGATGACTTCAATATGACATTATCTTGGATTATCTAGGTGGGTTCAATGTATTCATATGAATCTTTAAAAACAGAAGACGAAGGCAGAAGTGTCATTCAGACAGGTGCAGAGGAGAAATGAAGCATAAGGCTCCAGAGGTCAAAGAGATTGAAATTTAATGAAAGAGAATACTCATTGTTGCTTTTGAGATAGAGGACAAATACAGTGAGACAGAGTATGTGTGTAAATTGAGATGAGAAGATAAGAAACCCTGGCTGACATCCAGAAAAGAAACGGGACCTTAGTCCTGCAACCAAATTGAACTGGATTCTGACCCAAAATTTCTGCATGAGCTTTGAAGTGGATTTGTTTCCAGACAATCTAGAAAAGATTGCATCTGCTGCCACAAGATTTCAGTCTTCTTGGATGCTAAGCCAAGAAAGTAGCCAGGCCCACCAGACATCTGATTGACAGAATTCTGACATAATAAATTCATACTGTTTTAAGTGAATGTTTGAGCTTGTGACAATTTGTTATGGCAGCAATAGAAAGCTAAAACAATAGTAATTTAATCTCTCATTTCACTCCTTGATTCTTAGATCTATACTTTCTGGAAATGGAAGAATATTGCCCATATTTTGATATCTATCTTAAAACATAGATCACATACCTGTAATATAGAATAGTAAAGCTTCATGGTATTACTTGTCAACTGGCAGTATAACTGAACCTTTACTGGGTCATTCGTTTTTCCGTCAAGCAGCTGCTTGGGATGATTAAGTGTGTGAAAAGAAAAAAAAAACCTGTGAATTTTATGGCACAAGCCCATTTCCTCATTAATTTGCTTCAAATATTTCCTTTGTTCAAAAGCAATAAATCTATAGATGGTGATGCTACCAAAACATTAGCAGAAAAGCCATATCAGAGCCTCAGTATCTTTTCTCTGATATTGCCAAGTTAGACATTTAGCTGTGGAGATAAGTGAAATGAGTCTTATAGGTGAAATTCCATATTGTTTGACCATGCAGAACTACTATCCTTTCTACCACAGCCAATTTATAAATAAATATTAAGTATTAAGTTGGTTAGAAAAAGAGACTGATATCCAAAAGAGGGGTCATTTATCCAGCTGATTATTGAAAGCCTCCTCTGAATTAGGTGAACTTTTGTCAGGTAAGCATTCGGTGGTAGACAAATGGCTTCATATTCTTCTCAGTCCAATAAAGGTATTGACATAGTTCTCTGAAGCCATTGTCACCAACTTTCCAATTCTGTTTCTGACTCTTTTTCCAAATTTCTGATCATACAGCCAAACCATTAGCCACTGTCCACATATAAATGCCCATTAATCTATGTATCTATTTACTTACTGATCCAGACAAAGACTCTACAAAACATCGTGGATTGATGCTCTGCCCACTCAGATGATTTCCATTTATCATTGTCTTCTCAAGGACACATTTGTGATTGAAGTTACTGCAGCAGTCTCTTTGATGATTAGATACATTATGTGCAAAAAGGCCTATGTTACTTCCCTTTTAGTCAATTTGTCATAAGGAACTCTGCAAGAGGCTGTGAGAAGAGGAGTGGCAATGTTTCAAGAGAAAATAGTAAAGGAATCTGAGTGAACTGCTCATTAAACTTCTTTGTACATTATTTACCTGCTTGAGCCTGATCTCTTAATGAATTATTTACACAGGATGATTGATGGCTTATGATTTGGTAGCCAGAAGATACACAACCAAATTGTTAGGATAAGCTGCATGATCTGATGTCTTGTGATAATTAAAATTCCCAGTTTGAAGCCAGAAAGTATTTCTCATAAGGAAATTTAAAAAATGTTATATGTAGAAGAGGGAAATACTTTGCTTCATAACAATCCTAGGAGTTCTCAGTGCCCTGTTGAGCTTTGCCAAGTATTTCACAGAACAGCCCTTTATTTTTCCACAGACATTTATATTAATACCAATGGAACTGTTGTGCAAAGTTCATATGACATCATAGCTGTTATTACAGTGGCACTTCCTAAAGAGTTTTCTCTTGCCCTCAGCCTCACTCACTAAACCTTGCCAGTCTTATTTGTTACACAAAGTATGTAAAACATATTGTTTTTGAAGTGGATGATACAAAGTGCCTTTGGATAGGTTGTATTTATATGCTGTAGTTCAGTAGATATTCATATCATTTAATGAGACGGCAAGACCCTCATTTTTATGGGATTTAACTCTAACCTTTCGCTCACACTTTTCTTACTTTTTACTTACATTTTATGGCAATTGCTACTTTCTGAACATTATATTTCATAAGCAAAGTTTCATAAATATAGGTGAGCAGTGTGAATTGTTCTGTGGTTTGTTAATGCTATCATTAACAAAAGATTATGATAAAAGAAGACTAGAATATGACAAAAGAAGAAAAATAAATATTGCCTTGAAACAGACTATGAAGGTATACAGTTGTACCTGTCAGGCAACAACAGCCTGCCTCTGGTGGATCTTCTATGCTGGGAAAAATAATAAGGCATCTCCTTGATCAGTATTTGTATAATTTCCTCTAGCAAAAACAAATCTAAACAATAACTCACGTTCAGTCTTTTTTTGAAATCCACCTGCTTCCACACAGACCAAACAACTGAACTAAACTTAAAATGTTAGTAATCACCAATCCAGAATTTTCAAGTATTTTATGCAGACAGTAATCTTTTAAATCCCCTCAGAGATGTGATTTCACCTTCCATTGTTAAATATCTTTCCAGTTTGTTGTAACTACTCATTAGGGAAATAATATCAACATTGCTTTTTAGTATTAAGTGTTGCCACTCAACCTCGTCATCCTGAGCTGCTATCTTGGACACTACTGCCATCTTGAAGTCGATCTTAAGGACAACATCTCCCTCCACAATATCCAGCCTTCAGAGGAGAGATGCCACAGAGATTCCTAGTATGTTGGAAATCTCCTCAAAATTGTAGTTCTCAATACCTTGGTGAAGGGCTCACTCTTTTGATTAGAGAATAGAGTGAATGAATGGATAGGCATAACATACGTTAAACAAAATTACAAAATTTCTAACTCCTTAAGGCTTTGAATTCTGTTCTCTTGTACTGTAGGAAGAAAGTATTGACCTCCCAGCTTCACAGAATGTAACCAAAAACAAGTTGAAATCTCAGTCAATCAGGCAAAATCTTAGAGTTAATTCGTCAATGCAAACTAACATCTTTATGCATATCTGAAAAGTGCTTTTATATTCATTTGGCTTATTACAGAGTTTTATTCCACATCTCTTTTATAACTATTATTAGAATCTAAAACATTAATATTAGTATTCTGACATATTAATTTAATAAATTTTATTATCAAGACAATCTATTAATATTCCATTTTTTAGTTAAAAAAACTCAGTACTGCCTCCAGGACAAAACATAACCAAACAAATCCATAATCACATGTTTATGGTTTTTTTTTCCTCAGGATCACTTTTAATATTAAATACTGAATCTAATACCGATTAGAATACAGTCAGGGAAAGTGAAACCACACTAAGTATTTCAACAGAGAAAATTTAATATAGGTTATTTAATTGATTGGTTACATAATTTGGGGATGTAAGGAAAAATAAACGGAAAACTCATGTAAAACAGGTAATATTTGTATTACCCCAGGATAGACACTCAGAAGGAGAGTTTTTGTCAGCCAAGGAGAGGGTACTTCCTGGGGCTGATTACATTAGGAGTTATAAGCCTACAGAGCAGGGCTCTGAGCAGGGGGGTCACTGTCTGGATAGTAATGATAGTCCTGAGAGAGTATAACAAGACTATTTGTGAGTGCTATACAAAGTTGGCAAATGGATCAAAGGGCTTCTTCCAAGGCGAATATTCAATGCCATAGTGATATCAACTGGAACAGCAATCAAACAGAAAGAAAACAGTACACCCATCTTTTTCCTTTCTACCTTCCTCTAGTGTGTTCATGTAGCAAAAAATAAAAGAGGTCAGATGATGAGAAAAAAGCGTTTGGCTTGAAAAATGTTAGTCCAAATATTGCAAAGTAGAATATCAAAGGGCTGATTAGAAGCTGAATAAGAGCTCAATTACTGATAAAATTTTGAACTAGAATATACATTGTGTATAGAGAAGCTTTGTCAGTCTAGTTTATGTTCCTAGAATCTTGGGACTCTCAATCGAAGGACCTCAGTACTTATTTGTTGAGTAACTTGCTCTAGAAGAATGCCTTGATACATATGCAAAGTGATAATACAAACTAGAATGTGCCACCTTAGATAATTTTACTGGAATATGATAAAATATTAACAAAATAAAAATCACAGAAAAAAGTATTAGTATGTAATATTTTAATATTCTGAATTAATATCCATATGATTGCATGTATTCTATAGCCCACCAGGCTCCTCTGTCCACGGAATTCTCCATGCAACAATATTGGAGTGGATAGCTAGCTATTCCTTTTCCAGGGACTATTCCCTGGGAATATTCCAGGGATCAAACCCAGGTTTCCTGCATGCAGGCAGATTTGTGACCATCTGAGCTAACAGGAAAGCACATTCTTATTTATACTTTATTTCCAATAGAAAAGCAAATACAGGAAATACAGGTGGTTATTATTTAATTTAAAAGTAAAATATTAAAAAGACTGGATGTCAGAGATGAAGCTTCACTAGCTTGTTTTTCCTTCAAATATATAATCAATAGTTATAAATACTGTATCTGAAATATTTTACAGAAATTTGAGCTAGTTTTCCTCTTCTAAGTTAGTCATTCATAAAATAATAATGCATAAAAACAAATTGCATATACATATGAACAGGATCCAAAAATATGTGCTCAATCTTTTGATCAGTTAATTAGTTAATAAGTTAATTAATTCATGCATGTTTCATTGAAATGGGTTTGAAATCTAGTGTATTAGAAAAAGAAATAAATGTGGAATATGTTATAAAATTTGGTAAGAACTGCAATCATTATTTGTACATAATGTTACTGGAGCTTAAACAAGTTAGTATCTTACTCTAGCTGGGCAAATTGAAGAAAGCTTTGTGAGAAGAGACCACACTAAGATTTTAGCAAAGTATTTTTCAAAATATTATTTTACTTTACACTGGAACTTTTACTTTTAAGCCATATTCTGTGTGAAAATTTCAATATTTAACTGGTGACAAGTTTACACTGGACTATCATGCCAACCACATTGTCTACCAGGGGCTATTCTTTCCTTGAAATACAACCATATAAATTTTGATTTTGTTCCTCTTTGTTTAGATAGGTGTATGGTGCAATGTACATTTATTACCATTCATTTCAATCCCTTATTTTGTTAAAGTTCCTTTTTAGTACCTCATTTGCACAGCCTTTCCTGTTTTTAAATATTTTTGAAATACAGTATGGCAGTCTTTCCTGAACTTGTTGATGTGTTGATGTTTCTCACAGAGCTCAAGTCTTATTAGAGATTGTAGATAATAATAATTAGTAGGTGAAAGACCCAACTAGCTGTTGTACAACTTGACCCTGTGTGCTATAAAATCTTTGTCTCACAGAGAAGTTTTGAGTAACACAACATTTGGTTTAGAGAACGGTGTATAGTCTTTTTCTACTCCATAATTCATCTTTTTTCATTAACCTAGAATTTCATTTTACTCCAATTCTTACTCCTAAAATATACATGTTAATGGCACTAGTGGTAAATAACCCACCTGCCAATGCAGGAGACACAAGAGACGTGGGTTTGATCCCTGGTTCAGGAAGATCCCCTGCAATAGGAAATGGAAACCTATGCCACTATTCTTGCTGGGAAAATCCTATGGAAAGAGGAGCCTGGCTGGCTACAGTCCACGAGACTGCAAAGAGCTGCACACAGCTGCTCGAATGAGCGCAACACAACAGCTGTGTTTCAGTTCTTTAGCATCTCTTTCCATAGGAATATTTCTCTGAACCTCTGTAGACTTGGTTTGATTCTTCTTACTGTCAGGCTTACTTCTACCAAATAACATGCAAACTGTAGATTAGATTTTTATTTCTCTGCATCCTACACATTGCTCAGTCATGTCCAACTCTTTGCAAATTCATGGACTATATGGTCCATGGAATTCTCCAGGCCTGAATACTGGAGTGTGTTATAACGCCCTTCTCCACGGGATCTTCCCAACCCAGGGATGAACCCAGGTCTCTCACATTGCAGGAGGATTCTTTACCAACTGAGCCACCAGGGACGTGTAAGAATTACTGGAGTGGATAGCCTATGCCTTCTCCAGAGGATCTTCCCTACCCAGGAATTGAACTGGGGTCTCCTGCATTGCAGGTGGATTCTTTACTAGCTGAGCTACCAGGGAAGCCCTAAATAGCATGTAAATTATAGATACATTTTTATTTTTCTGCATCCCACACAGTACTGCATACTCTGTGTTAGGTAAGGACTACATCTTGATTTCTGTTTCCTATTCATTTAGGAAAGTTACTTGGAAGATAATATAAATTATCCACATTTGGGCTGAGTATATAAATGAATAATTAGTTAGTGGTATTGAACCTTGAGGGTGTAGAAAAGAAGAGTTAGCAGACGAAAAATCCAAATATTAAGTTTAGGAAAGAATCTGTTGCAAGATATTATGACTACAATGTAGACTGAGGCAGTTGAATAATCACTTTTTTGTGTCCTTGTTCACGGAACATTATTTTCTCTCTCTCTTTTCTATCTGTGGACCTCCTAAGCCAATTTTGAGTGCCACTCATTTAGTTAAGCTTTCACTATTCCCGTTTTAAATAACATTCTTTCTTATGTTCTTTTACTATTTTATTTCTATTTGATTTACTTTATAGTTTCTATTATTCTAGAATTACCTCTTGACAGACTATAGCATAGTTGTTCAGAGGCAGCGGAGTGTAATGTTCAGGGAGTACCAGTCTGAGCTCAGAATAACCACTTTGAATCTTATCAAGGTTGACAATTACTTATGATACTGTGGACAATTTATTAAAAGTATTTTCATCAGGTTCCTCAAGAAAGAATGGGCCAATAATAACAGCTACCTCATTGGGCTGTTTTAAGGATTAAAAGATATAAAATTTACAAAACACTTAGATCATTACCATATAATAATATTTGACAATATGTTAAATATTATCAGGTATTTATTCTCCTCTTTGAATACTAAACATGTTGAGGACCTCAATACATTTTTATTTAGATTTTTTTACAGTAAATAATGTTTTTTTACCATTTGATCTATGAAATATTCTCCCTTACTTGCAAAGTTATATTTATTTTCTTCCTCTTTCCTTATCTGAAATCATTTATTCTCCCCTTTAATAATACTCAGAACCTTAAAAATAAAAACTCAGCATCACCACTTTTATTGTGTATTGCTTTTTAATACACGCTGGCCACACTAAGCCTTCTTATTAATAATTGTGTTCCCTCATTATAACTCTGTCTGCATTATACTTTTGGGACTAAGCTCTTGACTATTGTATGCTGGTATTTCAATTATTTATAAGGCAACAAAATAACATGTCATTAACTTTCAGGGAATTAACTTTCAGGACTATTCTGAAAACTTTGAACCTTTGGGTTATTCACTAAACTCTGACAATTGACTCACCCAGTCCCATTCATTCTTCATTTTTGTATTGTTCTCACTCAGAAGAATGGCCCAAGGAGGGAAGTAGAGGACTCTAAGAGATAATGTACCAGATTAGATTCTAGAAGCCTGGACCAGTTCCTGGCTCTGACATAAATTAACTGTGTGAGGAAAGAAAGGAATTTAAAGTCTGTGAACCCAAATAGCTTCAGCTACTAAATGAAATGGCTTGTTTAAGTCAGTGGTTTGCGTTTCTTGAAACATAGAAGTAACACAGAATGGGCGTTAGTATTTTTTTTATTTTTTTTTTTTAGTATTTTTTAAGTTAGTATTATTGAATGTCTACAGAAATAAAAACTTGTTCAACACAAACAGTACTTTTTATGATACCAGATCCTAGTAGGATTTTGTCATTATTGCTGTTTGAGGGTTTAATGGAAGCAAATGTAAATGTACTAATTACTACATCAATTATTCCTAAGGTATTTCACATTGTATCCTAAAGATCAATAAAATTTTAATTTTAGTCATCATTCAATGGATTTATTTACTTATTCATTCAATGTATAATTAAGGAAAATATATTTGCTACCATTCAGTTCAGTTCAGTTCAGTCGCTCAGTCATGTCCGACTCTTTGCGACCCCATGGACTGCAGCACGCCAGGCCTCCCTGTCCATCACCAACTCCCGGAGCTTGCTCAAACTCATGTCTGTCGAGTCGGTGATGCCATCCAACCATCTCATCTTCTGTCATCTCCTTTTTTTCCTGCCTTCAATCTTTCCCAGCATAAGGGTCTTTTCCAATGAGTCAGTTCTTTGCATCAGGTGGCCAAAGTATTGGAGCTTCAGCTTCAGCCTCAGTCCTTTCAATGAATATTCAGGACTGATTTCCTTTAGAATTGACTGGTTTTATCTTCTTGCAGTCCAATTTGCTAATATTAGTAATACAAAAGTGAATAAAGCATGGATCCCAAATTTGGAATATCCTGGAAATATTATCAGTGAAGACACATTATAGTGCATAGAAGGAGAGATTGATGTACTTGAATAACTTCTCTGAAGATACAGGTTGAAATGAAATATATAATGTGCTTTATTAAATATGTATGTAATAATATATATAATATACAAGCTCTCTAAACAAAACAATATAGTTATTTAACCCATAAGAATTTCTGTGACTCAAAAAGTGAATACTTTGCTTTGGGTTGTGTCCAAGAAGCTGCTGAGTTTGAAATTTTTGCCAGATGATTCTGATCTAAAATTTCACCAATTTCTTAAATACATTAATGTGCTCCTGTAGATTGGCATTTACTCTGATACTTTTAGCACTTTATTGAAATCTCATAAAGCCTAAAACAATTGATGAGTTTTTTTTTTTTCTAAATTTTGTTTTATTAGTTTTCTTAGAAATCAAAGTCAATCCTTGCAGTGAGGTATCTTGTTTTTTGGGCAATGAGCTGAGTGCTTTCATTACTGATTCAAAAAATATTCAATCAAATATTATTTTAAAATGGCACAATTGTAAGGATATTATTATCTCTACATTGTATTATAAATAGTTATCAGTTATATAGACAATTTCATATTTTAAATTCTATTTACCAAATGTGAACAAAATTCATTATTTTAAAAATTACATTTGATTTACAGAG
Source organism: Dama dama (assembly GCF_033118175.1). Lineage (NCBI taxonomy): Eukaryota > Metazoa > Chordata > Mammalia > Artiodactyla > Cervidae > Dama > Dama dama. The sequence continues at coordinate 61,394,826 of NC_083710.1, read as the reverse complement.
TTTTAGTCTTTAATCCCAATTGTCCATTCTAAATCCCAAACCTCTCAGGGGCAAATAGACCCATAACATTTATATTTTGAGCCATTTCTTACTGTCCAATTAGGGGAAAAATACACTATACAAATGTTTCCTTTCCTTTTAAACACATGCCAAAATTCCCCTTATTTCATTCATTGCAGTATGTGGAACTTTATCAAGCAATGTGGCAAAGAGAAATCCTTTCACAGAAAAAGAATGTCTCTAGGGCTTCCCGTAAAGTGAGAACAAAGTGCTTTGTGGCTCTATTTGAAGCTGGTTAATAAGACACAAATGTAATAGGCTTCATTGCATTTAACTTCAGAAAAAAAACACTGACATCTTCAAAAGTAAACTTCAGATTATTGCTTCTTCAATTTGTTTAGGCAGCCAATGCACCACAACTCATTCACAGCCGACTAATTGCTTTTGTTAGTGGAAGCAACATAGAATAAAGCTGATTTCCTGGGCTTTCTTGATTCATTATCAAATAGATGTTGAACATTTCTTTTGTCTTTTTTCAATGACTCAAGTATTCTAAATGTTTTCAAAATAATGGCATGTATAAGTACCTTAGTTTTTTTTTTTTAAGACCCTTGTAATTCTCTGGCATGTTTGTTTCCTTAAAATGCTTTACTATTCTGTTTTCAAATTGCCTATGTTTGTAGGAATTTTAGAACTACTATAAAAATTATTTATCTCTCTAAATGTGGAGAGTTGCCCTTTAATATCAATACATCAATGTTCCTAAACTTTGTGATTATATTCTAATGGAAGTGAAACATTATGATATTTTGTAAGTATTAAGTGAAAGTGTGCCATTATACCATGTCAGTTGTGTTTTGTATTACTTTAGAGAATTATAGTTTGATGAGCATATCTGGGATGCAATATATTACTACATGCTATCAACATAACTGATTTTCCTAGCATATTTAGTTTCCATAAAGTTTTTTCATTAAACAAAGTTTAACAAATAAACGTGTACCTTAATAGTTTCTATTTGCTAGGCAAATAATAAAATACTTGAATGTCAAGCTTGCTCTGGAAGTTTAGGACAAGTATTTTTATATCAAACTTCAAATTACAGAAATGCTTAAAGGTATTTACTTCAATAATAATATTAATTTATAATTCTTTATAAGCATATATAAACCACTGCTTTAAAATATTTTTAGTTTACCTGTGAAAATATTAAGATTAATGTTCCTCGCACTGAATAAATTTTGTATTAAGCTGATAATTGCATTTAAAAAATAAACATATGGAACACACACATTTTAAAGAGAACATTAGATTACATCACTTTGTAATAACACTATCCCTGAGGATAACATAATAAGTGGAGTTCAATGGTTTTCTAGTACCTGCGATATCTGCTTAGTATCAATGTCCAGCGTTATTGAAAACTTGTAGGCAGTATTCTGGCAAGGCATCAGGTTTAGTTATAAGATATTAAAACATCTAAACTTCAGGAAAATCTTTACTTGAGATATGAAGAATATATCCAAGAAGCACAGATACAAGCAGATCTACATAGAGTTCAGTATATAAGATGGGAATGGAAATCAGGTACATGCAAGTACCCCTTACACCATGTGAGCATCTTTTCACCACTAAGATTTTTTTTTTTCTTTTGGATAAATGCAGCTAAACTATAAACAATTTAATGTGTCTATTTTGTTTTATTACTGCTGTGTGTTCTGACTTCCACTTGAGATAACACCCTAAAGGATCAGTATACAAGTGATAATAAAGTTGAAATCTTTGCTGTCAAATAAATTGCACAAAAATGCCAGCATTCTTAAGAATAAGCTACAAAATGCACTTCATAAAATTATCCTAATAAAAAAAGTGGAACTGATAAGTAATGTGGATGGCTAAACATTTTGAAGTCTTTTATTTCAAGGACACATAGTAGAAACTTAAAAAGAAATCCACTTCTTATTTTGATAAGTGCAAAGCAAAATTGCTATTAGCTTTTGAAACAAATGTTGCTGTCAGTGAACTGAGGACCCTCAAATCAATATACATACATTACATTTACATGTAACCCTAAAGCCTCTAAAATCAATATAAATGCCTTAAATTAATATGAACATAAAATTGAAGATTTAGGTGGATTTTTGAACAGATGCAGAAAATAAGAGATTGATCTAAATTTGCAAACAAATTCACGGCAAGTCCTTTCTGTTCCAAAGGATGACTTTCCCTTAGAAATTGTCTGCAATTGAAAACTCTCTCTTTTAATCATTTTTATTCATATGTATTATATATATAAATAATGTATAATGAATTAATGATATATGAATTTGTAAATAATAAATTGGCATTGAATATTAACTTTATATATATATGTATATATATATATATATGTAAAATCTGCTGCTGCTGCTGCTGCTTGATCACTTCAGCTGTGTCCAACTCTGTCCAACACTATGGATGATAGCCCCCCAGGCTACTCTATCAATGGAATTCTCCAGGCAAGAGTATTGGAGTGGGTAGCCATGTCTTCCTCCAGGGGACCTTTGCAACCCAGAGATTGAACCCGGGTCTCCTGAATTGCAGGCAGATTCTTTACCACTGAGCCACCAGGTAAGCCTATATATATTATCTGAGATATATCAAATAAAGTATAAAATAAAACATACATCTAATTACATATATATAGTATACTATATATATATCTGAATAATATATATATAATTATTTAGTACCTACTAATTGAACAGTTACTACTCACTTGTAAACACACAATGGTGCACAAAATACAGACATATTACCTATACCATGGAATTTATAGTCTAGGATGATACTAATCGTAAAGTTAGTTGTAATATGGAGAGATTATAAAAACACTTATATATTAATAGGAAGTTCAATTCAGTTCAGTTCAGTCACTCAGTCGTGTCCGAAACTCTTTACGATCCCATGAATCGCAGCACGCCAGGCCTCCCTATCCGTCACCAACTCCCGCAGTTTACTCAAACTCATGTCCATCGAGTCAAGTGATGCCATCCAGCCATCTCATCCTCTGTCGTCCCCTTCTCTTCCTGCCTCCAATCCCTCCCAGCATCAGGGTCTTTTCCGTCAACTCTTCGCATTAAGTGGCCAAACTATTGAAGTTTCAGCTTCAGCATGAGTCCTTCCAATGAACACCCAAGACTGATCTCCTCTAGGATGGACCAGTTGGATCTCCTTGCAGTCCAAGGGACTCTCAAGAGTCTTCTCCAACACACAGTTCAAAAGCATCAATTTTTCAGCACTCCGCTTTCTTCACAGTCCAACTCTCACATCCATACATGACCACTGGAAACACCACAACCTTAAGGAAGAACTGGGTCTAAAAAGCCCAAATAATTGAAATAGAAAATACAAAGTTGAAAGACTTTTATTTCCTTCATTCTCCTTCCTCAACTCTGAACATCAACTCTTGACAGCATAGACTTTTGAACTACAACAACAAAATCAGAGAGATTATCTAGAATAAATATGAACAGAATTTCATTATTTGTTATGATTGTTAAAGTAAAGGGTATATATTTTTGGTTAAAATGTATCTGGTAAAATAAGTATAATGTTAGGAAAAGACAGTTCCTAGCTAACATTCCAAGTGTTAGCATCATGAACTTACAAATTCATAAAGTCTAGCTTTAAAGGTTGTCGGCTTTAAAAAGTTAATTTCAAAATACACTGAGAATGACTATAATCCCTATGCATAACTTCATACAAAAGCTTCAGAAGTAATTTGTCTATAAACCAGAATTCAAGTTTAACCATTCACAATGAGAAATGTAATAACTATGATTATATGATACCTTTATCTATCAGACTTTATTATATAGGGCTCTATGTGTGCAGATTAGCTATATGCACCCTCCTCCTCAATAGATACATACTTATTACCAAAAATTGTATAAAATCCTCAGTCATCTGATTTCTCTGAATAGAGATGGATACAGAACGTAAAATGCAGGGCTTCTTTTGTGTTTTTCACACTAAACAATCCTTCAACAATTACCTCTAGTCACATTCTTTCTTGAATCACTGGTTCTGTGTTCTTTGAGGGATTTGACACCTGTTGTGGTAATTCTCAAAACCTTCATTTTTTCATCAGAAGAGAATTTTATTACTAAGTTCTAAAAGGACAAACTTAAATTCAACAGAATAAAGTTATTTTTCCGTGATTTTTTTGAAAAGAATATACTTACTATGATATATTTGTATGACTCACATTTTGAAATGTGATCTTTGAACATTTAGAAAGTATATCAACTCCATTGTATGCATTTGTGTCATGCACTTCTAGCTGACGCATTGCAGTGCTATCACTTGTTGCCCTCTTATTCTAACAAAAGAAGGACTTTACAGATAAATTAAGAATTTTGAAACAGGGAGATTGTACTGAATAATTCAGATGAGTTCCGTGTAATTATATGATCTTAACAAAGTGGAAGCAGGAGAGTCAAAGTCAGAGAAGATGGGGCAATGGAAGCACAGGAAGCAGACATTCAACTTTCATAATTGCAAGCTTGTAGACAGACGAAGTGACCACAAGGATTATAGTCAGCCCCTAAAAGCCGTAAAAAACAAGGGAATAGACTCTCTCCTAAAGCCTTTCAAAGGAAGCCTTAGATTTTAGCCCAGTGAAGACCATTTAAGATTTTTGTTCTATAGAACTATAAGATAAAGATGAAAGAAAATGTTAGTACATTTGCATTATTTTAAGCCACTAAGTTTATGATAGTATTTCATAACAGCTACAGATAACCAATCTATATAGGTAACCAAAATAAGTTCTTGTGAGCGAAATAAAGAAATTTAGAAATGCCATATCTCTCTAGGAAAACATAAATGAAACATAAATTAAAAGCGCTATTCTGAGCAATATTTATATCACACACAACTATTCCTGCACTTATTCAATGCTAAACAACTATGTATTGAGTAATATTTATCATGTTGACAGATCATTTTTGAATCGCAGCCTCACTAAATCTAGTTATGTGACCTCAGACAAGCGTGAGATTCCTTTTCTACAAAATGAGTAAAATGCTTATGAAAAGACTATAGCAGTGCCTCACACATTATAAACGATAAACCAAAGCTACTCATCTACTTGTTTCTTAGTATTATTGTGGGTCATTATTACATTTTATCACATACCTTGCAAATAAAATCTATATTTATAAAAGATAGCTCATAATAAACTGTAACACATTTGTAGATCACTGTTCAATCTTCAAACTAAAAATTTCAAAATTCTGTATGATAGACTAGGCTATCTAGCAATTTGTGGCATTATAGTAATCATTTAATCAACATGAGAACTACATAATTACATCAGAAGAATGATAGAAAAAAAATATAGTCCCCCCAAATTAAAAGCAAGACAGATAAATGCAATAAACATTCTAAATAAATTGTCTTTCTTAGTATAGTATTGTAATATATCAAGCCTGAATTAACAACAAATTTAAACTACTATTTAATGACTCTGAGAACATACAATCTCTTTCATCTCCTAGCATAATAGAAAATATAGATATAGGCATGGTGTTAGCCTATAAACTGAAAATTCAGAAACCTAAAATAGAGTAATAAATTTCTTTTTAACATCATGCTACCATCAGAGTAGTCAATAATAATTGTAGAAAATTACTTACCCTTCCCTCAGCTATGGCTTAGAAAGTAATTTCATCTAAAAGTATTGTATTTTAGCTGACGCTAAGGACCTGCCTTTGTGAGTTCTATTAAATTCTTATGTACTGTGGAATTGTACTCTAGGGTAATTTACAAACTATATGTGCGATTGGTGATCAAAATTATCTTCGAAGACTGGGTTCTATATTGATGACAATTTCCTGCCTATTTGAAGGGGAAATGAACAATCAGGAAGGCAATAAGCTATTCTTATGTGCTCCTGCACAAAGGTGCTCAGTAGATCTCTTCTCGAGATAACCAGAGTCGATTCAATTAATTTCTTCAAAGAGAACCTGTTTAAAGTTTTTCTCATTATCTTCATCATTACCATTGTCATTATTATTTTACCAATAGACAGTAATAGTATTCCTCTACTTGTCCCTTTTTTATCAAACAAAAAATCAAATATATTGGATAGGGAAGTAATTCTGTATGCAATTTTAAAGTGACCCCTGGAATTAACTTAGGCACAATAAGATAGAAATACTATAATATACATGATGTTATATGAATATCATTAATTATTAGAGATAAATATAAAAGTAAAGATTAAGCATTAAAATAAAATATATCAACATTCAAACACTATAGAGTAGTGTTCAGAGTATGGCATCTCTATTGAATCTAAGTAGGTTGCTTTTTAGCATTTTTCTTTTAACTGAAAAACTATTTTTATGTGCACACATTCACATTTTTTTATTTTCAATTTTTAAAATTTAAAGCATAGTTAATTTACAATGTTTTGTTAGTTTCAAGTGCACAGCAAAGTGATTCAGTTATACACACATACAATATATATATACATATATTATATATACATATGCATATAGTAGAAAGTGAAGTCACTCAGTCGTGTCCGACTCGTTGCGACCCCGTGGACTGTAGCCTACCCAGGCTCCTCCGTCCATGGGATTCTCCAGGCAAGAATACTGGAGTGGGTTGCCATATCCTTCTCCAGGGGATCTTCCCAACCCAGGGATTGAACCCGGGTCTCCCACATTGCAGGCAGACACTTTAACCTCTGAGCCACTAGGGAAGCCCCCTGTATATAGTAAGCAATATATATATATATATATATTCTTTTATAAGTCTTAACATAGATCCTGTCAAGTAGGAAATGGTCAATACATTTCTCTCTGTCCTTCTCTCTTTCCTTTTTTCTTGTACTTTCTATGTGTATATATATATGTATACGTAAGGGCTTCTTCAATGGGTCAGTGGGTAAAGAACCTACCTGCAATGCAAGAGACACAGGAGGTGTGGGTTCAATCCCTGGGTGGAAAGATCCCCTGGAGAAGGAAACGGCAACCCCCTCTATTATTCTTGCCTAGGCAATTCCATTTTCAGAGAAGTCTGAGGGACTAGTGTCCAAAGGATCACAAAGAGTCAAGCACGACTGAGCAACAAAGTATGAATGAATACATATGCATATATATGTTTCTATATAAAACATACACATCACATAAATAAATGCTGACAGGCAGGCACATGTATGTTTATATAATTATATATTTTATTTCATGTACAAAATATATCTATAATATTATACATATATTTATTCAATAAATAAGTGAACATATCCCAACATCCTACAACATATACTAAATCTTGCTGATGATGGCAATTTCCTTCTTTGTTAGCAATTTATCTATCTCTACCTATAAAACTACTGCCATCACAGTAAAGATGAAGCAAAAATCAAGGACAAAGGAATAGCTACAGAAAAAGGGAAGCAAAAGCCATCGTACTGCCCATAGTACTGCCTGTTTCACAATATCCCCTTCATAGAGCACAGCCTTGTCATGGTGAAGGGCTACATAATCCAATGAAGTTATGAGCTATACCATGCAGGGCAATGCAAAATGGATTGGTCAGAGTAGAGAGTTCTGGCAAAATGTGGTTCACTAGAGGAGGGAATGACAACCCACTCCAATATTCTTGCTGAGAGAACCCCAGGAACAGTATGAAAAGGTAAAAAGATATGACACTAGAAGATGACCTCCCCCCAAGGTTGGAAGGTGTCCAATATGCTACCAGGGAAGAGCAGAGGACAATTGCTCATAGCTCTAGAAAGAATGAAGCAACTGGGCCAAAGAAGTGACACTCAGAAATGAATGTGTCCTGGTGGCTCAGATAGTAAAGAATCTGCCTGCAAGGTGGGAAACCTGGGTTCAATCCCTGGGTCTGGAAGATTCCCTGGAGAAGGAAGTGCAAACCATTCCAGTATTCTTGCTTGGAGAATTCCATGGACAGAAGAGACTGGCGGGCTGCAGTCCATGGGGTTGCAAAGAGTCAGACACAATTGAGTGACTAAGACTTTCACTTTTTTCACTGGTGGTAAAAATTAAGTCTGATGCTACAAAGAACAATATTGTATAGGAACCTGAAATGTAAGGTCTATGCATCAAGGTAAATAGGATGTGGTCTAGCAGGAGATGGCAGGAATGAACAATGATATCCTAGGAATCAGTGAACTAAAATGGATAAGAAGGTGCAAATTTAATTCAGATGATCTTTATATGTACTACTATCAGCAAGAATCCCTTAGAAGAAATGGAGTAGCCCTCATAGTCAACAAGAGTCCAAAATACAGTGCAACCTCGAAAAATGACAGAATGATCTCCATCCATTTCCAAGGCAAACCATTCAAGGCAAATGGTTCCAAAGCCCCAACCATTGATTATGAAGAAGCTGAAGCTGACCAGTTCTCTGGAGACCTACAATACATTACAACATTAACACCAAAAAAGATGTCTCTACACTATAGGGGATTGAAAGGCAAAAGTAGAAGTCAAGAGATACCCAAAATAATAGGCAAGTTTGGCCTTGGAGTGAAAAATGAAGCAGGGCAAAAACTAACAATGTTTTGTCGACGGAGCTCACTGATCAGAGCAAACACCTTTTTCCAGCAACCCAAGAGATATCACCAGATGGTCAGTATGGCAATCAGGTTGATTATATTCTTTGCAGTCAAAGATGGAAAAGCTCTATACAATTAGTGAAAACAAGACCTGGGGGGTGATTATGGCTCAGATCCTGAGCTCCTTATTGCAAAATCCAGGCTTAAATTGAAGAAAGTAGGAAAACTACTAGACCATCCAGGGATGACCTAAATAAAATTCCTTATGATTATATATTAGAGGTGAAAAACAGATTCAAGGGATTAGATCTGGTGGACAGGGTGTCTGAAGTAATATGAACAGAGGTTTGTAACATTGCACATGAAGCAGTGACCAGAACCATGCCAAAGACAAAGAAATGTAAGAAGGCAAGGTCATTGTCTGAGGACACTTTACAAATAGCTGAGGAAAGAACAGATGCAAAAGGCAAGGGAAAAGGAAAAGATATACCCAACTAAATACAGAGTTCCAGAGAATATCAAGGAGAGAGAAAAGACCTTCTTCAATGAACAATGCAAAGAAACAGAGGAAAACAAAAGAATAGGAAAGACTAAAGATCTCTTTAAGAAAACTGGAGATATCAAGGGAACATTTCATGCAAGGATGGGCACAATAAAGGATAGAAAAGGTAAGGACTTAACAGAAGCAGAAGAGATAAAGAGGTGGCAAGAGTATACAGAAGAACGGTACCAAAAAAGAACTTAATGGCCCAGATAACCACAGTGGTGTTGTCACTCACTTAGAGCCAGATATCCTGGAGTGTAAAGTCAAGTGGACCATAGGAGGCATTACTAGAAACAAAGCTAGTAGAGATGATGAAATTCCACCTATGCTATTTGAAACCCTAAAAGATGATGCTGTTAAAGTGGTGTACTCGATAGTTCAGCAAATTTGGAAAACCAAGCAGTGGACACAAGACTGGAAAAGGTCAGTTTTCATCCCAATTCCCAAGAAGGGCAGTGCTAAATGTTCAAGCTACTGGGCAATTGCACTTACTTCCAATTCTAGTAAGATTATGTTCAAAATCCTACAAGCTAGGCTTCAGCAGTACTTGAATCAAGAACTTCCAGATGTAAAACCTGGGTTTAAAAATGCAGAGGAACCAGAAATCATATTGACAACATTCACTGGATCATAAAGAAAGCAAAGGAATTCTAGAAAAAATCTACTTCTTTATCTTTGGCTACAAGAAAGCCTTTGACTATGTAGATCACAACAAACTGAGGAAAAGTCTTAAAGTGATGGGGATTCCAGATCACTTGACCTGCCTCCTGACAAAACTGTACGTGGGTCAAAAAAACAACAGCTAGACCTGAACATGGAACAATTGACTGATTCCAAATTGGGAAAGGTGTACAAAAAGGCTGTATATTGTCACCCAGCTTATTTAATTCCTATACAGAGTATGTTAGGTGAAATGCTTGGCTGGGTGAATCACTAATTGGAATCAAGATTGAGGGGAGAAATATCAACAACCTCAGATATGCAAATAATTCCACTATAACGGCAGAAAATGAAGAATAACTAAGAGCCTCTTGATGAGGGTGAAAGAGGAGAGCAAAAATATGACTTGAATATCAACATTAAAAAACTAAGATTATGACATCCATTTCCATCACTTCATGGCAAATAGAAGTGGAAAAAGTAGAAGCAGTAACAGACTTTCTTTTGGGGGCTCCAAAAATCTGCAGACAGTAACTGAAGCTATGAAATTAGAAGATGCTTGGTCCTTGGAAGGAAATCTATGACAAACCTAGATATCATATTAAAAAGCAGAGACATCACTTTGCCAACAAAGGTCCATTATAGTCAAAACTATGCTTTTTCCAGTAGTTATGTACAGGTGTGATAGTTGCTTTCACACTGTAGATCTGGAGAAGACTCTTGAGAGTCCCTTGGACTGCAAGGAGATCAAATTGGTCTATCCTAAAGGAAATAAACCCTGAATATTCATTGTAAGGACTGATGCTGAAGCTGAAGCTCCAATACTTTGGCCACCTGATGTAAAAAGCCAAATTATTGGAAAAAGCCCTGATGCTGGGAAAGATTTCAAGCAAAAGGAGAAGAGGGTGGCAGAGAATGAGATGATCTGATAGCACCACTAACTCAATGGACATGAATTTGAGCTAACTACAAGAGATAGTGGAAGACAGAGGAGCCTGGCATGCTGCAGCCCATGCAGTCACAAAGAGTTGAATTTGACTTAGCAACTGAACAACAATGACAATTTCATAATATATTTTGAAGGTGGTCTTCTGATTCAGAGCTGTTATTGGAGCTTCAGCTTCAGCATCAGTGCTTCCAATGAATAGTCAGGTTTGATTTCCTTTAGGAGTGACTAGTTTGATCTCCTTGCAGTTCAGGGGACTCTCTGGAGTCTTCTCTAGCACCACAATTCAAAATAACCATTACTTCAATGCTCAGCTTTCTTTATAATCCAACTCTCAGATCTGTACATAACTACTGGAAAAACCATAGCTTTGACCCTATGGACTTTTGTTAGCAAAGTGATGTCTCTTCTTTTGAAAATGTTACCTAAGTTAGTCATAGCTTTCCTGGAAAGGAGCAAGCGCCTTCTAATTTCACCTATCAAGGCAGATGATTTGTTAATAGCTGGGGGGGGGGGTCTCAGTTAAATATGTAATAGAATTATTTACTACTTTTGCACACCCGCAAATAAGTAAATATTTTATTCAGGACTTGCTATGATGAAATTTATTTTGTTTCTGAATTCTCAGCCAAAAATTATTGTCTCTACCTTTTCTCCCTACTCTAATCCTGGGTAATATTGATATTTTGTTCAGACACTCAAGGCAACATGCTTTGGTAGCCTGATTTATAGGACTGAGATATACATACCCATCTCTCTTTAATAATTTGTGAGATAGTCTTCTCAACTGTCACAAATCCCATCTTGAAAGCTAATCAAAATATCTATTAATAACTGAATATTTCATCAAAATATAACTCTCTGGCTTTCTTCACTCATCTTTAATTCTTCTATTGTTTTCATAATCTCAAAGCTATTTTAGTCACATACAGAAAGTTTAAGGAAAATATTTTATATACAAATGTAAGGTTACATTAGGTTTTAGTTGTATTATTTTACTTACAAAATTTATGCTCATATAGATTGACATATACTGTATCACTGAATAAGAACACTGCAGACTTTCTCATCATGATTAGAGAAAGAAGCCAATAACTATACTCAGTCACAATCAGTAAAAACAGTCAATGTTATACTATACAAATCAGTGTATACCAGTTAATATGTTAATTCTATCAGTCAACAGAATTAGAATATTTATTTATTCACCTCATCAATCTGAAAATCATTTCTTACAAAGAAAAATATACATAAAGTAACAACACTTACCTCATATAAATCATCAAGTTAGCAGTGGCAAATGAAATAAAGCATATGCAAGTTCTTTATGAAGGGCACAGTATTTTCTCATGATAGAAATAATGAAGATGCTCTCTCAGTAATCCAAAATTATGGTATGGGGCTTCCCAGGTGGCACTGGTGGTAAAGAACCTGCCTACCAATGTGGGAAACGTGAGACACGGGTTAAATTCCTGGCTTGAGAAGATATTGGAGGACAGCATAGAAACTCACTTCAGTATTCTTGCCTGGAGAATCCCAGTGAAAGAGGAACCTGGCGGGCTATAGTCCATAGGATCACAGTCAGACATGACTGAAGTCTCTTAGCACACACATAGTCCACATACCTCTAAAAGTTGTGTGTGTGTGTTAGTCACTAAGTCACAGGATTCTCCAGGCAAGAATACTGGAGTGGGTTGGCCATTTCTTTCTCCAGGGGATCTTCCAGACCCAGAGATTGAACCCCAGGCCCCCGTGTTGAAGACAGATTCTTGATCATCTGAGCCACCAGGGGGCCCCAGAAATAGTATATAACTCTTACATTTTTTTGTTTTTATTTTTCATGATGCTTATGTTTACACTTGGATATGCACTTAGTTGAAAAAAAAAACAAAAACAAAACATGCATCCCTTATCTCAGTTAGAAGGTTTTTTCATATGAGCCTACCTGTCTCTTTGGCATAGTAGGTAACATAAAAAATTAAATGTCAATATTGGTAACCCATGGCTTAGGTGAAAAGCACCTCTGTACTTCAATTCACAATGGTTTTTCATATTTAAAAGATATTTGATTTTCTGCACCCATACGAAGGCAGGGAGATAGCCAGAACATGTCTAGACAGTCATAGAATTTTAGAGCTGGAGGTAAATTTATAGTGAAACCCAAAATACATCTGATAAAAAAATAGACTTACAAAGTTTAAATAACAAGCACAATTTAAGGTTGGGCTAACTGATCTGAGATTTGGGAAAAAAATCTAGATTTTTTTTCCTTTATTCCCAGTTCAACTACCCAAGTTTCTTTCAGACTCAAATTACATTTGATAGCCTATTTCCATTTCATTTGAGATGTATGAAACTATGTAAATACTTGCACTAAACTCTTGCTGGATAAAAATTATAACTAGATATTTTATAAAAAGGACTTTTTTCACTATCAAAAATATGCTAGAATTATTTTTGAAAGTAAATTAAGGTATGTTGTTTTGTGCAATGACTAAGACACTAGTGTTTAAAGAAACCAAGAGAGGTAATGATTTTATGTCTGCTTTGCTAGAAGAAAGCAAAATTATTAGCACAAATATTTTGTGATGACATTAATAAAAATCCTGACCAACTGACTAACAACTATTCTCTCTACCTAATTGGTCTAAAATAATTATAAATATCTGGATATTTTTCATGTAAGAAAAATTTTAGCCAGTAAAAGATAAGAGAAGAGTGCACAAGCTGGTTTAAAACACAACATCCAAAACACTAAGATTATGGCATCTGGTCCCATCACTTCATGGCAAATAGATGGATAAACAATGGTAACAGTGGGAGACTTTATCTTCTTGGGCTCCAAAATCACTGCAGATGGTGACTGCTGCCATGAAATTAAAAGATGCTTGCTCCTTGGAAGAAAAGTTATAACCAACATAGACAGCATACTAAAAAGCAGAGACATTACTTTGCTGACAAAGGTCCATAGTCCATAGTCATAGTCATAGTCAAAGCTATGGTTTTTCCAGTAGTCATGTATGAAAGTGAGAGTTGAACCATAAAGAAGGCTGAGTGCTGAAGAATTGATGCTTTTGAACTGCGGTGTTGAAGACTCTTGAGAGTCCCTTGGACGGCAAGGAGATCCAACCAGTTCCTCCTAAAGGAAATCAGTCCTGAATATTCATCGGAAGGACTGATGCTGAAGCTAAAACTCCAATATTTTGGCCACCTGCAAAAAGCTGACTCATTGGAAAAGAGACTGATGCTGGGCAAGATTGAAGGCAGGAGGGTAAGGGGACAACAGAGGATGAGATGGTTGGATGGTATCACCGACTCAATGGACAAAAGTTTGAACAAGCTCTGGGAGATGGTGAATGACAGGGAAGCCTGTTGTGCTGCTGTCCATCGGGCTGCAAAGCATCAGACATGACTGAGGGACTGAACAACAACAACGACAACAGCGAAGTGTAACAAGAGCTTCTAAGAATAGAGTTTTGTTAAATTTTAGTTCTTAAAGGAAACCCATAAGAACTCAATCTCTCAGTTTTGCTGAATAACAATGAGTTATCATCTAGCCCCAAGCGCTATGGCAGCCATCTTGCATGTAAATAAGAAGGCACCATGTGGATATGTTCAGTATACATATGGTTGGCCAGACAGAGACTGAAAGATGCTCAGTCTTTCAGCATCTGGGAGGGAGGGGATGATGACTTTGTGGACATTGTTGAGTTATTGAATTACCTCTCCTGAAGTCTTTAATCCTTGTGTATTTCATGAGCCAACAATAATAAAGCAATACCCAAAATAATAAAGCATGCTATTTATTTACCAATACTTAGAATATAGATTTACTTATAAGAAAAAAGATACTACAGAGGTAGGAAAAATCATAACTGAATAGCTTATGTTTGAAACAGAGGATTACTCTTTACTGAAAATTATGGTTATATTAATACAGATATGTTGTGTATTGAGGGCTTCCTGGTGACAGAGATAATGAAGACTCTGCCTGCAACTCAGGAGACCTGAGTATGACCCCTGGGTAGGAAAGATCCCTTGGAGAAGTGAGTGGCTACCCACTCCAGTATTTTTGCCTACAACTCACTTCAAATATGCATTCCCTTGTAGTGCTTGATACAAAAATGCTGTAATCTTCCTTTTATATAAGTTGAAATACATTTTATCCTAGGATTAAGAGAAATATTTCTTTAATCTATATGGAGTGGATCTGCTTAATCAGTCACACATAAGACTTACTACTAGTTTAAGTTAGAGTTGAAAGTTCATATATATATATATATATTTTTATATATTAAATATATATTTATATAACAGATTTAAGGGACTATATCTGATAGACAGAGTGCCTGATAAACTATGGATGGAGGTTCATGATATTGGACAGGAGACAGGGATCAAGACCATCCCCAAGGAAAAAAAATGCAAAAAAGCAAAATGGCTGTCTGAGGAGGCCTTACAAATAGCTGTGAAAGAAGGGAAGTGAAAAGCAAAGGAGAAAAGGAAAGATATTCCCATCTAAATGCAGAGTTCCAAAGATACCTAGGAAAGATAAGAAAGACTTCCTCAGTGATCAATGCAAAGAAATAGAGGAAAACAACAGAATGGGAAAGGCTAGAGATCTCTTCAAGAAAATTAGAGACACCGAGGGAAAATTTCATGCAAAGATGGGTTCAATAAAGGACAGAAATGGTATGGACCTAACAGAAGCAGATATATTAAGAAGAGGTGGCAAGAACACACAGAAGAACTGTACAAAAAAGATCTTCACAACCCAGATAATCATGATGGTGTGATCACTCACCTAGAGCCAGACATCCTGGAATGTGAAGTCAAGTGGGCCTGAGAAAGCATCACTACGATCAAAGCTAGTGGAGGTGATGGAATTCCAGTTGAGCTATTTCAAATCCTAAAAGATGATGCTGTGAAAGTGCTGCACTCAATATGCTAGCAAATTTGGAAAACTCAGCAGTGGCCAGAGGACTGGAAAAGGTGTTTTCATTCCAATCCTGAAGAAAGGCAATGCCAAAGAATGCTCAAACTACTGCACAATTGCACTCATCTCACAGGCTAGTAAAGTAATGCTCAAAATTCTCCAAGCCAGACTTCATAAATATGTGAACCATGAACTTCCATGAACTTCCAACTTCAAGTTGGTTTTAGAAAAGGCAGAGGAACCAGAGATCAAATTGCCACCAACATCTGCTGGATCATCGAAAAAGCAAGAGAGTTCCAGAAAAACATCTGTTTCTGCTTTATTGACTATACCAAAGCCTTTGACTGTGTGGATCATAATAAACTGTGGAAAATTCTGAAAGAGCTGGGAATACCAGACCACCTGCCCTGCCTCTTGAGAAATCTGTATGCAGGACAGGAAGCAACAGTTAGAACTGGACATGGAACAACAGACTGGTTCCAAATAGGAAAAGGAGTATATCAAGGCTATATATTGTCACCCTGCTTATTTAGCTTATATGCAGAGTACATCGTAAGAAATGCTGGGCTGGAGGAAGCACAAGTTGGAAGCAAGATTTGCCACAAGAAATATCAGTAACCTCAGATAAGCAGATAACACCACCCTTATGGCAGAAAGTGAAGAAGAACTCTTGATGAAGGTGAAAGAGGAGAGTAAAAATGTTGGCTTAAAGCTCAACATTCAGAAAACTAAGATCATGACATCCGGTCCCATCACTTCATGGCAAATAGATGGGCAAACAGTGGAAATAGTGGCTGATTTTATTTTTTTGTGCTCCAAAATCTCTGCAGATGGTGATTGCAGCCATGATATTAAAAGAGGCTTACTCCTTGGAAGGAAATTTATGACCAATCTAGACAGCATAGTAAAAAGCAGAGACATTACTTTGCCAACAAAAGTCTGTCTAGTCAAGGCTATAGTTTTTCCAGTGATCACGTATGGATGTGAGAGTTGGACTATAAAGAAAGCTGAGTGCCGAAGAATTGATGCTTTTGAGCTGCGGTGTTGGAGGAGCCTCTTTAGAGTCCCTTGGACTGCAAGGAGATCCAACCAGTCCATCCTAAAGGAGATCAGTCCTGGGTGTTCTTTGGAAGGACTGATGTTGAAGACGAAACTCCAATACTTTGGCCACCTGATGCGAAGAGTTGACTCATTTGAAAAGACCCTGATGCTGGGAAAGATTGAAGGCAGGAGGAGAAGGAGATGACAGAGGATGAGATGGTTGGATGGCATCACCGACTCAATGGACAGGAGTTTGAATACACTCTGGGAGTTGGTGATGGGCAGGGTGGCCTGGTGTGCTACAGTTCATGGGGTCAGAAAGAGTCAGACATGACTGAGCAACTGAACTGAACTGAATTTATGTAATATATTATATAATATATATAATTTTGTATATTGTATAATTAATACATATTAATAATATTAATAATATTAATTATAAATATAATAAATTTAAATATATTATATATTTATATATAAAGATTATAAATATAATATAAATATTAATATTAATAAATATTAATTATATTATTTAACATAGTTAACATTATATATAATTTTATATATAATCTATATCTATATGTAATATAAATAAATATATTTATATATATATATGAAGCAATTGAGAGCTGGAACATTATGCTCAATATCTTATTTCAAGTAGATGTTTGAGAGTTAGTGTTAAGTCTTCTGCTAGTTGAGTTTAATACATTAAAATATACTGCCACTTTCATCAAAGCAGATAATATCAACAAAAATGTAATATGGGTTGGAAAGGCCCATGGAAGAAATACTTCCAAGTAATGTGTATAGACAGAAGCATGTGTTAAAAAATACACTACTTAATATATAAGTAATATTACCTAAAATAGCCAAGTGAAATTGAATGCATGTCTGCAGAAGCATAAAATGTGACTTGCTTTCCAGATTCACTGTTCAGAAATTTCAGGGTAATTTCAAACATAATGAAAAAAAAAAAAGTTTTGGAGCAATGAACAAAGTGTGAAAACCTAAGAAAGTGAATAGCTTATGTTTGAAGCAGGTTAGACTATTCAAAAGACAGAGGTTATTATTGTCATTGATCATTTAGAATATGTCTGCAAGACATAGAACACTTGTGGGCTTTGACAAAAAATATTAAAAGCTTTAAATGTTTCATGTGTTATATTCTTAGTAAAAACAGTAAATTTTGTTTCCTCTAGTTTGTAAAAGCTACAACTAAGAGCCAGTTTATATGGAGAAGCTATAAAAGCTGTATAACCCCTGGCATTTCTAGAAACACTAGGATCTGTCTTACAGAGAAAAACAACCAAAATTCAGATGCACAAAGAGTTAGGTCTCTCTGATTTAGAAACTATATTAAGACTTTTCCAATAGATCTTCTATGCTTTGAACATAAGTGATGCATTTTATAGTTATGAAAATATTCTCCAAATGCATAAAAATAAGATTTATAAAATATTTTATACTGAAGAAAATTCACTCATGAAGTAATTTTTGATGGCAAGTAGAAAGATTTATAATGAAGTCTACCTTTTGAATACTTGCTAAGGAAAATTTATCTTATTTTCATAATGACATGAAATTCATTCCACAAAAAAAAGCCTTAAAAATATAGATTCCAATCAATAAGAAAGTACTAGTACAGATTTTAAGGCTGATGTCAGTCTATCTGGCCTTCAGAGTGAATTATTCATTAATATAATTATTTCACTGTACTCTGCTAATTTAATATTATGGCATTAACGGAAGCATATGGTCTTGTGCTGATGTTTACCCTTTGCTGTAACAAGAATTAATCTTGAATTTTTTTTGTCACTTTAAAAAAATTCATAATTCCTCTTATTAAAAGAAAAATGGGTTTTGGTTATGAGGTTATGAGGAGGCAGGGTCTTAGGGAGGTGATTAGATCATGAAGACAGAGTTCTCGTAACTGGAACTGTTGTCGCTGTTCAGTGACTCAGTCTTGTCCGACACTTTGCAACCCCATGAACTGCAACACGCGAGGCTTCCCCGCCCTTCACCCTCTCCCGTAGTTTGCTCAAACTCATGTCCATTGAGTCAGTGATGCCACCCAACCACCTCGTCCTCTGTTGTCCTCTTGTCTTCTTGCCCGATCAGTGCCCTTATAAACAAGACCTCAGAGATCTGGCTTGCCCCTCTCACCAAGCGCTGTGCTGTGGTTGGTCACTCAGTCGTGTCTGGCTCTTTGCGACCCCACGGGCTGTAGCCCTCCAGGTTCCTCTGTCCGTGGGATTCTCCAGGCGAGAATACTGGAGTGGGTCGCCAGGACCTCTTGTCACGTGAGGACACAGCAAAAAGTGGCTGAGAACCAGGAAGGCGGCTCTCACAACATACTGAATATGCCTAGCACTTTGTTTTTGAACTTTTCAGCCTCCAGAACTGTGAGAAGTAAACCTCTGTTGTGTATAAGCTTCCCAGCCTATGGTATTTTGTTTTAGTGCCAGAACTGAATATGAACCACAGGTAACTTGTGGAGATAAAATTTTATTTTCCTTTAAAATGTATAAACAATTACTCTAATAATATTTACTTAAATTGTCCACATAAAATCCTTCACTTGACATGCCCTTAGAGAAAACCTAATTGCTTTTCATTTTATGTCTCTTCCATTTCCTTACTCTATTATAATTGTCTATGATTCTTTATTCCTGCACTAATATCAAATTCATAGCTGTTTATATCCCTTAATAACTGATAAGCCAGGATTCTCTATTTTTCAACATATTCTGAGTCTTCCTAACTGTATTTTATATTATTTCTTAACAGAATTAAAAATCATCTTGTCCTGTTCCATAAAATTCCTGTTTAGAACTCATAATTGCTTTAAATTGTGGATTTCTTAGAAGAGAAAAGCCATTTTGCAATATTAATAACATGTAGGGGATTCAAGAGATTTGTTTATCCATTTGCTTACTGAAGAATATTTGGGCTACTTTTAGCACTGGACTATTATTAATAAAATGACTATGAAATTCTCAAGAAATCTTTTTATGGACAATGTTTCTATTTATAATATATCAATAGCCACAAATGAAATTTCTCTGTGATAGAGTAGACAGGTATTTATTTTTATTAGAAAATTTGAGTTATTTTTCCTAAAGTGAGAGTAACATTTTTATCCATGTTGTGACTATACCATGTATAATAATATACAGGCATTGCATTCTCTACATTTTCAGCAACATTTGGTTTTATCAGTGTCTTTAAGCATCTAGTGAGAGATACCTGGCATCTCATTTTTAGTTTGTATTTCCTTGAGGAATAGTGTCTCTTGAGTACTTTTTTAAAAAAATATTTTTGTGCCTTCCTAGTATGCATTTTGCTATTTTTAGATATTCCTTTGTGAAGCTTCTGTTCTAATCTTTTGCTCATTTTTATTGAATTTCTTGTCATTTCATTATTGACTTGTAGAAATTTGTTGTGTAATTCTGGGTTCAAGTCTTTCAAATTTATGTTTTGCAAATATTATTTTCTTGGACTTAATTTTAAAATTTAAATTTAAAATTCTTTTAAAATTTATTTGCTTAATGTTTTATTTTAATGAACAGAATTTTTATGATTTACAACATATTCTTTAAGGCTATTATTTCTGGATCTATCAAATAAAACTTTGCTTCTCCAAAACTGTGCAAATATTTTCTTATATTTTCTTCTAGAAAGTTATAGTTTTCAAATTTGTGATAATATATATAATCCATTTCATATTGATTTTTATGAATTTGTAATATGTGAAGAAAATATCAAAGAATTGTTCTTTATAAAAAATTTTCCAGTTATTCCAGCTCTGATGATTTGAAGATTTTTCTTTTCCCAATGATGAATTTGGCATCTTTTAGAAAATCAAAGTATCATTACATAAAAGTGGATCCATTTCTAACTATTTTCCACTGATCTATTTGTTATGACTTCAACATACATATTTTGGGGAACATGATTCAGTTTATAACATAGGATCTCATGTTTTTTTGAGAAGGCATTATTTAGCTTTTAGATTTTCAAGTTATTTTTTTTTTTCCCTCTCTGTTCTTCAGAAAGAATTATTTCCATTGGCCATAGCACTCCATTGAGTGCTAAGCTTATGTTAGGGCTTCCCTGGTGGCTCAGATGGAAAGAATCCGCCTGCAGTGTGGGAGACTTGGCTTCTATCCCTGGTTTGGAAAGATCCCCTGGAGGAGGGCATTGTAACCCACTCCAGTATTCTTGCATGGAGAATCCCCAGGGACAGAGGAGTTTGGCAGGCTACAGTCCACAGGGTCGCAAAGAGTTGGATACAACTGAGTGACTAAGCAGCAGCAGAGGCAGCATGCTTAGTTCACTGGATCTCTATTTTGTTATTTCTGTTTGTTTGCTAGGCCCATCCAGTGAAGTTTTTCTTTCTTTTTTTTTTTTCTTTTAGATATTCTTCTTTTCCATTCTAGAATTATAACTTTATTTTTTCTTATAATTTTTTTTTTCTCTGCTGTAATTTTCAGACTGGGTTATCTCATGTTAGCCTTTGTTGGTTGTCTTACTTTCTAGACAATCAGTCATATATTCTTATGTATTTATTTGTTGAGTATTTTGACTTCTATCTTTGACATTGTTGTTGTGCAGTTGCTCAGTTGTGTCTGACTCTTTGACACTGAGTGATGAATAGTTTATTTTATATATTTTTAGAATTTCTACTTTAAGTTCTTTCTGTTCCTCCTATGAATATTGATTTTGCTTTTTAAGCAAGCATTCAATTTTCCGGAACCACAATTTTGTCACTCTTGTGGGTACAGAAGTTCAAGTCTCAATTTTTTTTTAGCCTTTTCTGCAGTTCTTATAATATGCCTCAGTAATTCAGACTTCAAGGGTAAGTCAGAATCTGGCAAATTTTATATATAGATATAGGTCTCTTTCTCTCTGGTCCTCTAATTTCCCTCTCTAACTGAGAGATATTCCCTCTCAGTTTTCTTTGACTCTGGTAGTACAAACTTTCTTCTAGTTCGTTTCAGTCTTTTTTTTTTTTCCTAATAGAATTTGAATTATTCCTGAAGGAGATGACTACGGTTGAATATCAAGAGACTATCTGTGAAAGAAGGAACTCTACTTAGTGCTATTTTTTATTCTCAGTTTAACTTTTATTAACCAGTTTCTAAGCGTTTTTGATTACGCTTTGTGCCTTCAGGTTTATTTTTGTTTACCAAAATTTATAGGTTTTATCTATGGGAAGAGTGGTCTGATAGAAGATGTTCAGCCATTGCCCTAGTGAAGTATGCTTTTGTACAAAGGAAAAGAGTACTACTATTTTATCTCTGGTACAGTTGACACTTGAACAGCACAGGGGTTGGACCATTGACCCCCTCCCCCGCTCAGTCAAAAATCCATCCACAATTTTGACTCCCCAAAAACTTAATTACTAATAGACTACTGTTGACTGGAAGATTTACTTATAAGCAGTTAACATATATTTTGTATTTTATTCTTACAATAATGTAAGCTAAAGAAAAGAAAAATTAAGAAAATCATGAAGAAGAAAAATTGTTTATAGTGCTGTATTCTGTCAATATTGTAAGTTTACATCATCTATTTATAAGATGAATTGTCTGTTGATACCTACAATATTGTTTTTTATGATATAATACACTGTAGATAATATACATATATTGTGTGTATGTGTTAGTCACTCAGTCATGTCTGACTCTTTGAGACCCCCTGGACTGTAGCCTGCCAGACTCCTCTGTCCATGGGATTTTCCAGGCAAGAATATTGGAGTGGGTAGCCATTCCCTTCTCCAGATACATATATTACTACATTACATTTGTTAAAAAATAAATATATTTTACAGGTATAACAATTGATACAATGTTGATGAAGCAACAACAGGATTGTTTTATTGTGGCCTAGGGTAATCTATATGATTTCTTCATGAGGTCTAGCCCATACACTAATGAATGAATCATTATAACATTTGTATGGTATACAGTATGACAGTCATTTTCATGAAACAGTATTTGAAACATTGTTACATTTAAAAAAAGTTTATCTGTGATGATAGGCTGACATGCAGTTTCTTTATGAGAGAGACAGGTATAACCTAAGGTAGTGCAATTCTTTATAAGCAAAGTAAAACGACAGTAAGAAAAAAAAAACATTGTTAATTTTATATGAAATATTACTCACCGTATGCCTATATAAGGATAGATGGTATAGACATATAATTTATACCTTTGTGACCTACCTGGTTTTATTTTTTTAATAGTTTTAAACTATGTGGTTCATGCTATATAATATAAATATCTCTAAGGATATAATCTTACTTGAATGAAGGTCACAGAATACATATTTATTGCATGATATTATTGAATTCTACCAAAACAATAGTTTAAGTATTTTTTGTGTTCTTCTGTTAGAACATTGCTTCTTCATTCTGCTTGACTCTCTGTTAGTTCTTATGTATTAGACAAATGAGCCACCTCTCCTAGTCTTGAAGGAATGGCCTCATGCAGGATGTAATCTTTATCATTTAATCCTGGCCTAGCTCTAGGTTGTCCTTCAAACTTCTGCGATTGGCCAAGCAGCCTATTTTATTTTTAATGGTCCCCAGTAGTTGAGGGTGTGCCAAGATCTTTCAGTTTCCCAGAAGAGAGGATCTCAGTCTAGATTCTGTATCTAGATTCAGCCTGATTGGGAACACATGCTCAGACAGCAGCTTTTCAAGTGTACAAATGTATACAGCCCTGTGGAACTACAAGCATAAGCCATGCTGACCTCCAGAACTGGGCAACTGGGAGGTCTGGAGGTGATCCCCAGGTATCAGTTGCAAAAACTGTGACTCCAGATGACTGTGTAAGTTTCTTTCTGGGAGTTATTAATATAAGTATGCTGTAGTGAGGCAGAGGAAGACTATGATGATGGTGCCTTCCAGCCTCTAATGTGTATTAAATTAGATATTAATACCTCCCAGGACTTCCCTAGTGGTCCAGTGGTTAAGAATCGATGCTTCCACTGCAGGGGTTTAGGTTTGACCCCTGTTCGATCCCTTGGTCTGGGAACCAGATCCAATACGCCAGAAAATTAGATGCCTTCATCACAGGTTAATGCTTTAAGATTAGCAAATAAGCCTCTGCATCTATTGTTTCCAAGCTATGCCCTAAGGCTATGGAGACTGATCTTGCAATCCATTTGGGTCTTTTCTCACACTATTGAAGCCTTGGGGTTTTGCAGACTTGAGTCTGCCTCTGTGGATTCCAAAGCTATATGTATTAGGGGTTCATCTTTTAGAAGCAGGTTTGAAAAGCTGAAGTGTTGTAGGGAAAGAGCAAATTAGCGAAGACAGCTTGGTCAGGCTCTCTCGCCCCACGGCCTCTCGCTTTTGCCCCACATTTTGTAAATAATGATATGTAACAGCTGAGATCACTTATAGCACTGTGCATGCACGTCACGGGGTTTATCTAACAACTGAGATAACCTTTAGGACTGCGCATGCCCCTCAAGAAGTACTCACTCGGTCACAGTGGAGCATATGCAAGCTCCACCCCAAAAAGCAGCGGCATTACTGCTGTGTCATCGCTGTGTCTGTGGGGTCAGCCATGAGAGGAGAGACTTGCGGTATGGCTGCCAGGGGAGAATAAGTGTGTCTGCGATTGCTAGGGCTCCTGGAGTCTCCTTCCAGCCTCTTAGCTCGCGCCTTGCCTACCCCGGGGTCAGCGAACAGTGCGGGCAGTGGGTACGGCAAGACAACTGGGGTCACCAGCAGAATCAGCAATATGGGTGTCCAATGTGCGGTTCAAAGCTTTCACTTCTCAGGGTGGAGTTCCCTCCTGACTATGGGTCTCTGTGCTAAGGATGGGGTTTATGGAGAGATTGTGTCCCAGCCTCCTCAACACATGTGCACTTTCTCTCACTGGCTCCTCAAGTAGAAGTTGCTCAGAAGTTTTTCTTTTCTTAGAGAGGGATTTTTTTTTTTTTTTTTTTTTTTTGAGAGATTTGTTGAGTCTCTGAAAAGAGGTGAGTCCAGGATCCTCCTAAGTAACCCCTTGAACTGGACCCCCCAAATATTTTAAAATGTCTGAAGAAATATACAGTAGGCATTTACTTATGTTATTTTGCACTTTCCACATTTAAAGCATATTTTAAAATTTGTGTGAGGTAATTCAGAAAGAACATTTAAATCAGCAAATTCACAATTGCAAACAGCACGAAACATATGTAAAAAAAGCATTGAACATTCAGAAGGTTAATTAGCTATTTAATATTATAGAGTAGAAAGTCTAGAACAAGTCTGGGAACTAGAACTGGATGTGGTAAGGAAAATGCACCTTAGAGAGCCATTACAATAGCACGGAAGGCGCTGTTGTCGGCCCCTGTGGATCCACCCCCAGCAAGCGTCTTTCTGTCAGGTGTCTTTTGAGCCTATGGAATGAGATTGAGTTCAGTTCAGAGGCAAAGGAGATCTTTATCAAAGAATGGAAAAGTGCAAACTCCTGCTCTAGAGCACTGCCAGGGACCAAGGGTTCCGGAGGACAGGTGGGAGATGATCAAGCATGTTACATTTATCGTGCGCTTTGTTTCCAATCTAATGCCACCACTGATCTGGCAGCATGAACCAGTCAGCCTGGAGGTTGGGGACTCCCGCTCCAGAAGACACGCGCTCCTCAAGAGGCTGCGGTCGGGACTGTGGTGTGGGTTTCCGTCAGGGAGGAGGGGGCGGAGTTCTCGCCTCTGAGGCGCAGGCGCGTGGCCTACCGCCCCGAGCCAGGGGCCTGGCCCAGCTTCTCTTCACCGGGCCATCGCCATCTTGAGTTGAGGCACTGTGAACAGCGCTTCTCCTGCGGGCACGCCGCGCTGGTGTGTTATGAGCAGCAGTTCCTCTGTGGAAACTCTAACTCGACTTGTTACTTGCAAGGCCTCTGCACGCAACCCACTATAGGCAAGAAAAACCAGTTGTTGCTACTGTTTCGTCGCTAAGTCATGTCCGACTCTCTTGTGACCCCCATGGACTGCAGCCCGTCAGGCTCCTCGGTACCTGGGATTTCCCAGGAAGGAATATCAGAGTGAGTTGTCATTCCCTTCTCCAGGGAATATTCCAGACCCAGGGATCATACCCACATGTCCTGCATTGGCAGGCAGATTCTTGACCACTGAGCCACCAGGGAAACCCATATGAAACTAGACTAAGCCCCAAAGAAGAGATCAGACCCTCATCACCCGGATTACATCTTATTTTTTCACCCGTGGACACCAGTCAGCTTTGCCAGTGACAGAACTATCCATAAATTGAATTGGCAGCTGGAAGTGAGGTAAGTGACAAAGATGAATAAAGGTTTATTCATGATTTGTGTGCATATTAGGGCCAAAATCTATACCATGGGAGTCTAGATTGAGTAAGGCTCACCAGGACATTGTGGTAATAAAATACACCATTTTCCTGTGTTTAGTGACATGTGTCGATGGAACAGTCATAGTGAATATATAACTGTTAGTTGTATATTTAGGTCTAGATCATAAATGAGTAATGATTGCATGGAAGTAATATCTGAAGCCATATCTTTGATTAAACTCACCCGGGGTAAAATTACAAGAAGAAAAAAAAAAAAGTGAAAAATCCATACCTATACATTCACTTATCATCTAAAAGAAGAGAAACTAACACATTCCTTAGTATAGAGGTAAGTATATATTATGTATCTTTAGAAAGTTCAGGTACAGCATATGTAACATTCTGAATATGGGCTTAAAAACCTGGATTAGCAGTTGACTGCCTTAATAGGTCCTATTAGTCAAGGCAGGTAACATTTCTGAACTTCCGTTTTCACCCTCTCTAAAAGTATCTAACTAAACTTTGTCACGTTAAAAGTTCCTTTTTTTTTTTTTTTCATTATGCAGTGAAGAAAGGAAAGTATATGGGAATGGGACAAAGATAATGATAATCAGATGAGTTAAAAAGAAGGGCTTCAGGTACCTTCAGCTTTTTCACCAGGATATCCAGCAACCCCAGAGACAGTTCTGAAACCAGAGGGAGGCTCATTTGCATATACTTACTTGTTCATGGCTTGTTAAAGGTACAAAATTCTCCACAAGCTTACCACCCTGTGTTGGCTTTGCTTTTCTCTATCCCATTAGGGATCAACATAGGAAACTGCTGTTTCCCAGAGGGAGCACACAACCTATTCCTAAGCTGCTCTTCTCCAAAATGCTAAGATGTGAATCAGTCACTTTATCTTTAATTGTAGTAGTGTATGTATATTCATATGTCTATTGAAAATGAAATATTTTAGCAGTGCCAAGTACTTCTGAAAGTACCATTCAGACATATGGTACAATATGTTTATACCTATTGCGGACCATCTGCTGTCTAGGCTCAATTGCACATTTATTTTACTTTTAATTCACAAAGAAAATGGAAAATAGAACTGGCCCATGTACCACAATTTGGCTGGGCTTTAAGCAGGTGCAAATTCAATAAGAAAACGTATTTGGAACTATAAAAAAACCTCACTTGTCTGTCCCCGTGTGGGTATATATTCTTTCCAAACCAATGCAAATGTCTCAGTTTTTTATGCTTAGATCTGTTGCACTGTGTTTTAATGGGGTCAGATGGGATGAGACTGATTTAGAAACCAGAGAACTCTATATCTTTTTGCGAAAGAATAAGGGATGTGTATAATAATGCTTGCAATACAATTTTCTTGGTGTCACCAGGTTTTACATTTATAAGAGAAGTAACAATTATGAAAACTTTATTCTTTCTAAATAATTTTCCTTTTAATGTAGTATATGTTGTGCACAGAATGAAAATACATAATATGGGATTTCCATCGGCAAATCATCTTGCTTGTTAAAAATGTGAAAATTTGTCAGAAACCTAATCACAGATGCATACCACAAGAAAGAAAAAGAGAAACAAAGGAAGGGAATGAGGTAATATACTCATGTAGCAGTGAAGACATACTTGCAATTTCTTTATTCTTAGCTATGATACAAAGTATTTTTCAATAATAAGTTCTTTCCTGGGACTTTCCTGGCCTTCCAGTGGTTAAGACTTCACTTGCCAATGCAGCTGGTGCTGGTTTGGTACCTGGTTAGGGAATGAAGATCCCACATGCCTTGTGACCAAAAAACCAAAATGTGAGACAGAAGCAATGTTATAACAAATTTAATAAAGACTTTAAAAATGACCCACATCTAAAAAAATCTTTAAAACAAATACTAGTTCTTCCCAAAACTGCTCAGATGTTTTAATCATTGACTCTGCTGCTGCTGCTTCTAAGTCGCTTCAGTCGTGTCTGACTCTGTGCGACCCCATAGACGGCAGCCCACCAGGCTCCTGCATCCCTGGGATTCTCCAGGCAAGAACACTGGAGTGGGTTGCCATTTCCTTCTCCAATAATTATTAACTCTAAGTAATCTTTTAATAGCTAATGTTTTGGGTTGAGTTTTAATATAACTCTTTCAATTTTAATATGAGATAACTTTTTCAAAATTTTAAAGCTCTTTTTTTGACAGAAAATGTTTGAATGTTTAAATTGACGTGCTTTAACCTAAAATATTCTTCACTGTGTAGGTTCATTAGGTAGGAATTGTTGGTGAATTTTTCAGATAGAGGCTAAATACATTGTATGTCAATAGGAGACACTTCTTTCACTGATATGGTCACTTGATAAATGGAGGATATATATTAAGGGTCACTTGATATATGTAATTTTTTTAAAATAAAATTTGTCCTCAAAATGTTTTGTCTGTGAGGTCGGATGTATCATTTGTGCAAATACATGTGTACATATATATAAATGATGCCCCAGAAAGAAAGTACAGGTATATTGTGGGAACACACAGGTGTAGGTTACTTTTCAGTTTCAATGGCTAGGCAGTACCTTTGTAACAGAACAGAGTAGGGATCCATAGAGATTTCCTAAGGAAATCCATTCTATCGATAAAAGTAAGTCTTGATTGAGTATTTGCCATATGACATGTTGAAATGAGGAGTAATAATATAATAATAAACAAGAGCTGAGACTAGTTTCATTTGGAACATTTAAATAAATACTTGCATTATTTTCAAACCCTAACTACTTCTAAAATTTAAAGGCAAAGAAAAATTAAAACCAGTGGCATTTATTTAAAATTTTTGCCAAATCAAGGAAGCATTAACACCTTTAATCAGGATGGTGAATAGGTTTAATCTCATGGACAACTTCTGTCAATTGATACTGGTCTTCAAAAATGCTACCCTGCGAATCTTTTGGGTCCTTCTCTTATGGTCATTGGAAGCAAATACAATGATTATTCATGTTGCCTTCCAAGATCATTTAAAGCACAATTTTCATTACTATCTTTAACTAACAACTCCAGCCCTTCCCCCAGTAATATAAGACTTCTATTTGGAGTGAAGCTGAATCCTTTTACTAACATAATTTCTTTGTATTCAAATAACACGGATTCAAAGTTATCCTACAAAAAAATTAAATCAGCTAATTAAACATCCTGACTTTTCAAGAAATCCTGATGTTACTAGATTCCTCTGTCTTTCTATAAAGTGGCTACAGGGGGAAATGAGACTTTAATTCTAGATATGAGAATATAAAGATGGGGCTGAATTATATTTAGTGGCAATGTATTTGAATTGTAGCTATATGGGAATAACTTTTAGCATTTGTTATTGAATTTCTGTCTCTCAGTTGAATCATACAAAAATTGGCTTTGTTTTCTGCCTTTTTCTTCTGCATTGTCCTTACTATGTGGGACTTCCCAGGTGGAGTAGTGGTAAAGAACCTATCTGCCAGTGCAGGAGACATAAGGTACATGGGTTCAATCCCTGGGTCGGGAAGATCCCATGGAGGAGGAAATGGCAACCCAGTATCCTTGCCTGAAAATTCCATGGACAGAGGAGCCTATCAGGCTATAGTCCATAGAGTCGCCCTGAGTTGGACATGACTGAAGCAACTTAGCATGCACGCGCCCATACTTACTCTGTAATGTTTGTTTGTTGACATTATTGTTTGAAAATGAAACACCCAGTGGGAATAAGTTATTAGTTGGGATGGTATTTGTTTACCTAATAATCTTGACATGGGTCTATATGGTGTACTTATAGATATATTTAACAGGAGTCTTCTAAATTTCAAGTGTAAAATATAGAAAAAAATTAAGTTTAGAGTAACTGAATTCTTACTGTGGAAGTAAAGTGAAAGTTATTTAGTATAATTGAATATATATTTAAGGTCTATATATATACCTACATATATTTAGATTAATCATTTATACATTGTATGTAAAATATACATATATATGTATGTGTGTCTGTGGTAAAACTGACATATGTGTGCAAACATAAAAACGTACCTTACAAAATTTATAGAAAATATATGGCATGGGTTTGGTCAATGCAATGTTTAGCTAGCTTTGGCTTACTAAAACATCTTTGTGAATTCACACAAAAACAACTTGAAATTGAATATTTGCAATCCAGACTCTCAATTTCTACTGATACATCTCTTGTTGACCTTGATGGATGTTTGAACTTGATGTCATCAAAATCAATGCTGATATTAAAAGGAACTTTAGGAGCCCTGTCAAAATTAGCTAAAAGGTCAGACATTCTCCATGGCAAACATCAAGTATGTAGCAGTAGAGACTACTGCACATAAAGCAAGAGAAAATGTATTCTCCAATCATCTGCTTTACCCAGGAAATGATATCTCTCTTACTGCCACACAGAAACTTGCTGTTACAATTGCTTTTTTTTTTTAATAGCTGTAATTTATTTGGCATCTTCTATGAGTCTGTTGCTAGGTTGAAGAGTCTAAAATGCATTTACTTTCCAACTCTGACCCCTATTCATACCCTAACTCATGCTATCATGGTATTTAAGCCTTAATTTTAGGTCAATAAAAAGTTGTTTTGTTTTTTTTTAAATATTTCTCTGTGTCAAGAATGTCATTTGTGTGTGTGTGTATGTTTTCATTCATTTAAACAATGACCTACAGTCAGTACTCATGGTTATTTCCTGCTCCAGGGAGTTTTTATCTTCTCTTTCTTAAAATGTCTCCTCTTCCAGATCTTTGTGTATCACAACATGCCAAAGACAATTCACAGATTAGACAAATGAGTCTTAAGCTGTGCTATGAAATCTTGCATTTGTGTCAAGATTTTATTGTATCATTAAACATGAAAAATAATAACTTGAAAATCAGGTAGCTTTATCTTTAAAACACTGTTCCATTGATTTCCCTTTTTTCTGATTACCAGTGTGAATTCTGAAAAGACTGATTTTTTTTTCTGTACCAAGATTTTTAAAAACATAGGAGATGCTTTTTTTTTTCTTTTCCTACTTTAACCTGTATATTTAGGAATTTAAAAGGAAATGAGTAAGTATCTTTATTTTATTATCATTAGCTTTGCTAGAGACTTGGTTTAACCATTCAATACTGGATTTAAGCCTTTCTGTAGAGTATCACTCCAATTATACCTACCTGTCTTGTAAAATTCCTTTTATACATATGATTCATCTCTTGGATCTACCTTTTACGTGATTTTTGTTTTTCTCATGATTTCCATTTCTTTGATCTCTTGCTTCAGGATTGTGTGGTTGTTCTTACTGTTAATTTGTTTAATTATTTGACATCTGTTTCTTCCTCTTGTTTTTTCTTGAACACTAATTCATTTCATAGTAGGGACCATTCTCTTTCAAATTATCTATATATTTTTAATGAAATCATGTTTCTTTAGTTGTACAAAGTGGTTTGGGGTTTGAATTTCATCCATTTGATAATTATTGTAATTTCAGGATGTTTCCATTAGTTTCATTTCAACAGAAGCTATTTGTTATACTTGCTCATACAGGTCCCCCACCTTCAGTTTATGTAAATTATAGTTTTTGCTGGTTTATGATTGACTCAGTGTGAGTATCACAGTTTTTAAGAATTTTTTAGTAGTAGTAAGTCAATGGCAATCAGTTAAGAGAGTTCCCTGGCTGGCACCACTTCAGAAAGAGTCATTATAAACCAAAACATTATCTGGAACAAATGAATCTGAACTCATTTGTATTTAATAAATAATAAAGTAGCACTGTAAAAATATTAATAACTAGATTTTTGACTATAGTATGGCAAAATCTGTTTTATGTTGATGTTTACCATATGGATATTTTATCTATATAATAATGCCTAAAACTAATATTACAATTGGCAAAAAGTGGCTACACATAGGTTATGTAACTTGAATGAAGCTCCATAACTAAGTATTCAGTTCAGTATGAAGGGTCTCCTAGTTACATGGTCTATCTGTATATTGCACTTTGCTGTTGCTTATTGCCACTGTCATGTCAGTATGTTTTAATATCTTTTTAATGTCTTGAATATGTTTTAATATCTTTCATTTGTTTTAATAGGTAAAGTTTCAAATATTAGTTTTTCCACACCAATGAAAGGACTCATCATAACGGTGTACCCTATATAGTATTCTTTCATATATAAGAATATATATATGTATATGTATGCTGCTGCTGCTGCTAAGTCACTTCAGTCGTGTCCGACTCTGTGCAACCCCATAGACGGCAGCCCACCAGGCTCCCCCATCCCTGAGATTCTCCAGGCAAGAACACTGGAGTGGGTTGCCATTTCCTTCTCCAATGCATGAAAGTGAAAAGTGAAAGTGAAGTCGCTCAGTCCTGTCCAACTCCTAGTGACCCCATGGACTGCAGCCTACTAGGCTCCTCCATCTATGAGATTTTCCAGGCAAGAGTACTGGAGTGGGGTTCCATTGCCTTCTCTAATATGTATGTATATTCATACATATATGAATATATATGGATTTTCATATATAGGTATATATGGATATATATGCATACATACATACAAGAATAAACAGAAGAACTATACAAAAAAGGTCTTCATGAACCAGATAACCCCAATGGTGTGATCAGTCACCTAGAGCCAGACATCTTGGAATGCAAAGTCAAGTGGACCTTAGGAAGCATCTCTATAGACAAAGCTAGTGGAGGTGATGAAATTCCAGTTGAGCTATTTCAAATCCTAAATGATGATACTGTGAAAGTGATGCTTCTCTCAATATGCCAGCAAATTTGGAAAACTCAGCAGTGGCCACAGGACTGGAAAAGATCAGTTTTCATTCCAATCCCAAAGAAAGGCAATGCAAAGAATGTTCAAACAACTGCACAACTGCAGTCATTTCACACGCTTACAAAGTAATGCTGAAAATTCTCCAAGCCAGGCTTCAACAGTAAATGAACCATGAACTTTAGATGTTCAAGCTGGACTTAGAAAAGGAAGAGGAACCAGAGATTAAATTGCCAACATCCACTTAATAGTCAAAAAAGCAAGAGAGTTCCAGAAAATCTTCTACTTCTGCCCTATTGACTATGCCAAAGCCTTTGACTGTGTGGGTCTCAAAACTGTGGAAAATTCTTCAAGAGATGAGAATCCCAGACCACGTTACCTGCCTCCTGAGAAACCTATATGCAGGTCAGGAAGCAACCGTTAGAACTGAACATGGAACAACAGACTGGTTACAAATTGGGAAAAAAGTACACCAAGGCTGTATATTGTCACCCTGCTTGTTTGCCTTATATGCAGAGTACGTCATGAGAAACGTTGGGCTGGATGAAGCACAAGCAGGAATCAAGATTGCCAGGATAAATATCAATAACTTCAGATATGCAGATGACATCACCCTTATGGCAGAAAGTGTAGAGGAACTAAAAGAGTCTCTCGATGAAAGTGAAAGAGGAGAGTGAAACAGTTGACTTAAAACTCAAAATTCAGAAAACTAAGATCATGGCATCTAATTCCATCACTTCATGGCAACTAGATAGGCAAACAGTGGAAACAGTGAGGAACTTTATTTTCTTGGGCTCCAGAGTCATTGCAGATGGTAACCGCAACCATGATATTTAAAAGACATTTGCTCCCTGGAAGAAAAGTAATGACAACCTAGACAGCATATTAAAAAACAGAGACATTACTTTGCCAATAAGGGTCTGTCTAGTCAAAGCGATGGTTTCTCCGGTAGTAATGAACAGATGTGAGAGCTGGACTATGAAGAGGACTGAGTGCCAAAAAATTGATGCTTTTGAACTGTGGTGTTGGAGAAGACTCTTGAGAGTCTCTTGGACTGCAAGGAGATCAAACCCATCAATCCTAAATGAAATCAGCCTGGAATATTCATCCAAAAGACTGTTGCTGAAGCTGAAACTCCAATACTTTGGCTACCTGATGTGAAGAACCTTCTCATTGGAAAAGACCCTGATGCTGGGAAAGATCGAAGGCAGGAGGAGAAGAGGACCACAGTAGATGAGATGGTTGGATGGCGTCACTGACTCGATGGACATGAGTTTGAGTAAGGTCTGGGTGTTGGTGATGGACAGGGAAGGCTGTCGTGCTGCAGTCCATGGACAAGAGTTGGACATGACTGTGTGATTGAACTGAATATATGCATACATATATATATATATATATATATATATATATATATATCCTTTTGATAATTGAGTAACTGAAAAATCTAAACAAAGCATGTTTTCATACTTCATATGTGTTTTTTCCTTGTAGGTTTTTTCTTTATGTGTATACTGACATTGGGCAAAGGCTCCTTTTTAAATTTTGTACCATAGAATTTTTGCAACAATTAAGAATAGAAACCTGCTTTGCACAATGTCTAGTGTGTGATAAGTGCCCAGTTAATGGTAAATTAAAACCGATAATCAAACAATATTAAAGTAAATCATTTTCTAGCAAACTGTTCTAGCAAAATGGCATTCAACATTATTCAGACTAATTTATCCATTGAAAACAGCTAAAGATGTTGGATTAAAATACCTTTACAAATCTTACTGAGAAATCAAAGACTGATAAAATAATAAGAAATTATCAGGCAAAATATAACAGAAAGCAGTAATTCACTCCTAAGTAGTACATATAGCCTGAGCTCTTATGCCACTCTTGCAGTAATTGAGCTTTTGAGAATCTAATAGGGCAAGGGAGATTGAAGTATTAAGCATAAAGCCTTGTAAGGTTACTAATCCAAGTGCAAATTCTCTAAATTAAGGTTGCACTCCTAGGGTAAACTTGAACCAGAAATAAATATAACCCTTCCCACGCCTCAGAAGCTTAAAGACAAATACAGACTTCCATATGATTTAACACCCCAAGGACACATTCTGAGAAATCAGATATTAAATCTGGTCAAGGAGGTATCTAAGTCATCTTTGTGCCTACTGGAACTATCAGACACAGATAGTAAAAAAAAAAAAATAATTTTTATGATGTTAAAAAGACAAACCTTGGTCATATCTGCAGAGAACAAGAATTAGATGATTTGAAAAATATTCAAGTAAAACTTGTAGAAGTATTTTTAAAATATATATGACCAAATCAAAACTCAGTGATTAATTTTGACAGCAGACTGGAATTTCCCTGGATATTAAGTGGTTAAGAATTTGTGCTTCTTCTGCAAGGCGCCTGGGTTCAATATCTGGTCAGGGAAGTAAGATCCTGCATTCTGTGCAGTGCAGCAAAAAAAAAAAAAAAGTATTCTGGCAGACTAAAAAAAAAATATTGGACAGTAGGTCAAAATAAATCATCTAGATGGAGCATTCAGACTCAAAACAATAAAAGTATGGGATATCAGTAATGAAAATGTGCAGGAGAGAATGAAGTCTATATTGTTTAATGAGAGCTATAGGCAAAAAAGACAGGGGACAGAGACTATATTAGAAAAGACAGCAACTAAGGATTTTCCAGATATATGATATTAGAAAAAGGCATAACAACTCACAGCCAGCTGAACGACCATAAATCATCAGCATATAATATGGAAATTCAGGTATCTTTTTCCTTGAAGTTCTGTGTTGATCTTTCCACTTGGCCTGGGCCATTTCTCAAGATGCAGTAAAACATGTTTGTAATGGTGCAAACTCTACTTTGGCTTCTGAGGAGGAAGTATAGCACAATTCTATCACTCATCAGAATCCTAGCCAACGATTTGAAGTTGACCTGAATGCCTTCAATGACCCAACTCTTGTTAAGCTACAGTAAGGGATAGATTTTATACCATCTTTTCTGATTGGATGACTCTACTGTAGAGAATTGGAGAAGGAAATGGCAACCCACTCCAGTATTCTTGCCCTGAGAATCCCCTGGGCAGAGGAGCCTGGCAGGCTACAGTCCGTGGGGTTGCAAGAGTCAGACTTAATGACTAAACCACCACCACTGTAAAGAATAATGGTCATAGTGGGTACACAAATTATGAATCTGTTATCCTTCTAGGAATTTTGCCCAAGTAAACAAACAAAATCATATTCTCTATAGATTTTCCCAGCCAACTGAGGGGTAATTGATCTACATGGGGGAATTTATTAGATATAAGTCCAATACTTTGGCCACCTCATGTGAAGAGTTAACTCATTGCAAAAGACCCCGATGCTGGGAGGGATTGGGGGCAGGAGGAGAAGGGATGACAGAGGATGAGATGGCTGGATGGCATCACTGACTCAATGGACATGAGTTTGAGTAAACTCTGGGAGTTGGTGATGGACAGGGAGGCCTGGTGTGCTGCGATTCATGGGGTCGCAAATAGCTGGACACGACTGAGCGACTGAACTGAACTGAAGTGAACTGAAGACCATCTCTAAGGTGGAAATAATTGTGTTTAGGGAAGAAAGGTGATTAATGATTGGTTTCCCCAAAAGAAATATGATTCAAAAGGTGCATGTGGTACTCTGTGAAGAACATGTTTATTTTGTTGGGATTTAATCAGCTGCAGGTCACAGGTTGATAGTGTGGTCAACATAGCCTCCCAGTCAATTGGTAAACTTTGTAATAACCAGTTACTCAGTTTGTGTAACTGAACCTAGTTCTTGTATTTGGAGGGACTGCCTGAGGGCATTGAGTGCAATCTGTCCTCTTTATCTAAGACAGGTACTAGGTAGTATCCATGTGTCACATTTCAGTATCTATAACTAATTTTTTCTCCAATAAATCACTCACAGCTAAACTTTTAACAAAAAAAGTCAGATTGAAGAAAACGTTTTCATAAAGCATAATTGGAAGTAATTTTGAGTCCATTTGCCTTCTTTTGACTATATTTTTCATATGAACAGTGTGCTAACCAGGCTGGTCTGAGGTTGGTGATGGTAGAAAGATGTATCATCTCCAGGAATGAAATGGGTGGGATAGAATCCACTCATGTGTTTCTAACTGAGATGGGATGGTCACTTTCTAAAAAGAGCTGGATTCAATGACCAAGTTACTTTAATAAGGTAAATTAAGAAGAGGTGGAGTAGAAATCTGTTTAAACTAATTGGTAAGGAAACTGTTCCAACACTTAACAGTAGCAGATGCCTGCAGATAATGGGAAGCATGGAATTTCCATCAGATAGCTTGACTATATGGAGAAGGCAATGGCAACTCACTCCAGTATTGTTGCTTGGAGGATCCCAGGGACAGTGGAGCCTGGTGGGCTGCTGTCTATGGGGTTGCACAGAGTTGGACACGAGTTAAGCGACTTAGCAGCAGCAGCAGCTTAACTATAAGCTCATTGTTGAATGACTTTTCCAATAAATTGCATACTATTTCCAGAGTGCAAGTGGTCTGAAAACCCCAAAAGAGAAGAGAAAATAAATCTTAAAGACAAGAATTAAAAAAAAATTTAGAAGTACCAGCTACATTGATTTCCCCACAGTAAAAGAGGAAGAAAAGAGAATGGAATAATATATTTAGTATATTGAAAGAAAATCATTCCTAAGTTGAACATCTATACTACACACAATTATTTTTTAAGAAAAGAGACATTTATCACTGGTTGGTTAATACTAAGGGGGAAAAAAAGAAAATGATCCAAGATGTAGCATTGGTGACTGAAAGTGAAGTGTAAAGAGTAATGAAGAGGCAGAGTTTTATATATGATTGAAGTCAAGCAGGTATAAATTCAAATTAGAATTTTATAGCTTTAGGATATTAAATGCAATTCCTGTGATAAAAACTGTTAAGATTCCTTTTCATATATGTTGATGTGCTAATGATTTAAAAATACAAGCCCAAGACTGGTAGAAATCAGAAATATTTTAACTTGTATGCACTAATAGTAGAAACTTAAATTGGAAACGGTTTGGCTTTATATAGGAATGGTGAACATGTGAGTTCCCTAAAATCAAGCTATTCCACTCCTCATAATAAACTTTGGAGAAAGAAATGGCAGCCCACTCCAGTATTATTGCCTGGAAATTCCCATGGACAGAGCAGTCTGATGGGCTACATTCCACGGAGTAGCAAGGTGTTGGACACAATTTAGCGATTAAACAGCAGCAGCAGCAGCATAATAAAGTTAGCAGAATTTAAAGTACCAGGATGGATGTACAAGAATAATTAGAGGAGGATTCTCAAATAGGGAAAACTTTGTAAATAGAATGAATATATAAGTTGTTATTCATTCATAAATATCAAGATAATTAAAAACAAAACAAGGCTGCATTTCAGTGAAAATAAACTCATTACATAAAACAATTGAAAGTTTTAAAAGCATATTGTCAGTTGAAAAGACAAAGAAAAATGACTGCCTAGAGTATAGAATCTATATGTAAAATGTTCAATAATAGACAGTATTAAACTCTAAAGTTTTAAGGATAAATACACAGGAAAACCATAGTGGCAAGTAAGAATATGAGTATCAGAAGAGTCAGTGTAATGGTAACTTCTAAGAGTAGCTAAGTTTGTGCTTGGAAAAAGTCATGAGGTGAAGGAAGAGGACTGTGAGTTGTTGTTGATATTTTATTTCTTGACTCAGGACAGTGTTTATGATTTATTCATTAAACAGTATAATTCATTATTTTATTATGTGTATCAAACATTATTAAATATGATCCAAGTAAATATTTTTTTCCATTACTCTTCCTATTCTCTTTAATTACTGATACATCTCAACTAAGTAAATGTGTCATTACATTCAGGGTCTTTAATAAGTGTTTTACCTATAATTTTGAAAGATTATCACAACATGAAATTTTTACAGTACCTTTAGAGAGCACTGAAACCAATTTTTTTCAGTGAAAATTTTGTGTATAAAATAACACCCAGTGGCAGAAAGAAGCAGCATGATCTAAATTCCCAAGCAGTCATGAAGATAGTGACTTTGAGACATATGTCTGTAATATTTTAAGAACTGAGATAAATGGAGATTTGAATACATATGTACACAAGTGATACTGGTAAAAATTGTGCATATAAAGGTAAAACATATTGTAAATTAGCAAAAAAAAAAACCTACAAACACAAATGAAGTTTTAGGTTTATATTTCAGGAGTAGTTTGAGCAAATATATATACAGAATTATTTTTTATAAATATGAACAACTGGTTATTCATAATTCTAGTTGTAGTATATAATGGAATACCCTTAAAACTGAACATATGGATTTTTCTCAGATTAGAGACCACGGTATTTTTCTATTTAGTTTGCAAAAGCTTATTGCAATAAAAAAAAAATCATATGCAAAAAAAATTTTTGGTAAACCTTTTAAGTATTTCTTTAGCACCCATTACCATGATATTTTTTATAAACCATTTAAACATTTCTTTAACATTAATTACCAAAATAGTTTTATAAACAGCTATGTATATAAATATATGTACGTGCGTGCTCATGTGATTAGTTGTATCCTATTCTTTTTGACCACAGGGACTGTAGCCTGCCAGGCTCCTCTGTCCATGGAATATTCCAGGCAAGAATACTGGAGTCAATTGCTATTTCCCACTCAAGGGGATCTTCCCAACCCAAAGATTGAACCTGTGTCTCTTGAGTCTCCTGAATTGGCAGGCAGATTCTTTACAGCTGAGCCACCTGGGAAGCCCATTTATATGCATACCTGCATATAAAATTATTTCCATGTTATAAATGATGAAATTGATTTGATAAATCCAGTCACTGGTTGTGATCCTAAAACTAGTGCATGCAATCTTAAAATAAAGTCTCAGGTGGATTGTTATATAATTTAGACATGGTCAAGAAGTACTGCTTTGATATAAGGGCCGACTGTTTTCTAAAAGTGAGTACATTAACAAGTCAAATTATTTTCCCAGATAAATGATATACTGCCTTAAATAATATATGATGCCTTAAATAATAATATATGATAACTTATTAAATAAGTTAGCAAGCAGGATTTATTTTCAAGGGGGAAAAAAGGAATTGGAACAGCTCTACACAGCAGATGTTGGCTAAAGAGGCATTGCCTAAGGCCATTGAATTTGAAAGGCCATTGAAAATGAAGTAAGTGTATAGAAGTTCCCCACACTCAGTATGGTATGAGGATGAAGGCTGGGTTTGCAGCTTACCACAGGATGCCAACAAACACTTATCTGAAATATGAGGACTAGTTTGCCTTGATTAATTTTTGTTCCTCAAAAAAGCTTCAGCCCCTTTGCAAAGGGAACAGATCATCCCCAGACATGATTCTGGGTTATTTATTTTTTTCCCTGATCTTTGCTAGCTCTCAAATGTAGAGTATAGGAATGTGTCAATTCATTGAAACACCACCATGAGCATGTGTCCCTCATCTTCCCCTACACTGTCTTCTTCCAGTATATTTTCAAGCCATCATTCACTGTTTCCAAAATCATCTGTATAACAGAAGTTAGTTAAATTTTATCTCTGTAAATAGCTTAGTGTTTTCAATTTCTTATAAGAATAGCCCTACAGAAATCTACAATAAAAATTTCATCCGCCAGTACATTCTCTCCTTGTTTTGATCTACAACCCTGCATCAAGACAAACACGGTCCCAATGTCCTAGCCTGTTAGCTATGATAAACCCCAAACCACACATGTACACTGGATTTCTGTTTAGAATGTACTTTCTGAACTTTCTTTAGGCTATCTACTTTGGAGAATTGGTAATGGAATATCTTGCCTTGCTGTATAACAGAAATTCTTTGTTTCTTGTTCATTTTTCTGCTCTTCTTCCTGGTGACCAACACAAATGGCCATTATCTATTGTGAAAGGAGAAAAACAAGCCAAATCATTAGGCCAAATTTATACTAAATATTGCTAAATGAGATCAACTTTGTTATGAATGTGAGGAGGGTAAGCAAGATGCTTAAATATATTGTATGACAAGAAAGAAGGAGATAAGTCAAAAGGTAGCTTTGTTCTAAGTGCACTATGGAAATACTCAATATTTGTGAAAATTAAAGTATCATTAATTATAGGACAGCAGGGCAGAGAAGCAAAGCTGTGGTTGCAATTTGTCAGCTATTGAATTTAGATCACCTTGAATTTAGCAAAATTTTGATGGGAAGGAATAGTTGGAGACAAGTTTTTCAGGGGTCATAGTGAAACAGTTTTAGTCTTTTAGAGACTTTTGCAGTTATTCTTCTTTACCAACTTCAGGGAAAACAGTTTTATGCTGAATGTCAGAGTCAAGTTTCCCACCTCTAACTAGGTATCCAAGTCTGAAGAACAAGTGAAGTCCATGAGCATAAGAAATGTTTGAGTTTCAAGCGTAATTTTTTTTTTTCCCCAGTGAATTCACTCATCCGATACTGGCTAGTTCTCAGATAAAAACACTCACAGTTCTGGATAAGATACAATGCAGAATTGCAATGCTAAGGAATGCAAGAAGTAGATCATCAATACACCTTGAAGTGATTCCTTTAGAAATACTAACTTTTCTTAATGCTTACCACCCCCTAAAAATATCCTAAACCCCAAATTCCCCAGTTTAGAAAGTGCCACAGTGGCCAGATTTCCAAGGTTTCATTTCTTTCTCTTTAGTTCTTTATTCTATCCATCAAATGTCAAATGCCAAGCATTTAGCAAGTAAACAAAGTTTTATAAATAGAAAAATCTTAAATTTTTCATCCTTGATACTTATTAAAATTTATAATTTTAAACCACAACAGATGGTTTAAAGATAATTATTTCTTTAGCTTTTTAAAAAATTATTTATTTTTAATTGAAAGATAATAGCTTTACAGAATTTTGCTGTTTTCTGTCAAACCTCAGTGTGAATCAGCCATAGATATACATATATCCCCTCCCTTTTGAACCTCTCTCCTGTCTCCCTCCCCACCCAACCCCTCTAGGTTGCTGCAGAGCCCCTGTTTGAGTTTCCTGAGACATACAAAAAATTCCCATTGGCTATCTATTTTATATGTGGTAATGTAAGTTTCCATGTTACTCTTTGCATACATCTCACTGTCTCTTCCCCTCTCCCCATGTCCATAAGTCTATTCTTTATGTCTCTTTCTCCATTGCTGCTCTTTAAATAAATTCTTCAGTACCATTTTTCTAGATTCCGTATACATGTGTTAGAATACAATATTTATCTTTCTCTTTCTGACTTATTTCACTCTGTATAATAGGCTCTAGATTCATCTGCCTCATCAGAACTGATTCAAATATCTTCCTTTGTATGGCTGAATAATATTCCATTGTGCATATGTACCGCAACTTCTTAATCCATTCATCTGTTGATGGACATCTAGATTGCTTCCATGTTCTAGCTGTTGTAAATAGTGCTGCAATGAACAGTGGGATACATGTGTCTTTTTCAATTTTGTTTTCCTCAGGGTATATGCCTAGGAGTGGGATTGCTGGTCTTATGGTGGTTTTATTCTTAGTTTTTTAATGAATCACCATACCATGTTCCATAGTGGCTGTATCAGTTTACATTCCCATCAACAGTGCAAGAGCCTTCTCTTTTCTCCACACCCTCTCCAGCATTTATTGTTTGTAGACTTTTTGATGATGAAGTATAATTATTTTTTTTTAAACAAAGGAGGAACAGACAGCAATTAGGATCCCCTTGAATTCAGAATCTGTGTCTGAAAATCTTAGGAGTCAGAAATGTAACTCATAATTTTTGGAAAAACTGAATTCTTTATGATGCTATCTGCTTTTAGAGAATCCCCAAAGAGTGTTAGTTTTACATTTCTAAGCATTGAGGACAGCTGAGTCATGCGAGTATGATGCATTGTGAGTTTGGAAATGTAAATCCAGGGCTTTCAAAGATAATTACTGGGTTAGTAAGACCAGGTATGATCTTTTCCAGAGAGGCTCAAGAGTATTTTTACATTGTTCCTGAGGTTTTCCTTTAGTAAAGCTACCTAGATCTGTTGGTGATAAATTTTTGTATGTTGCAATGAACCTTTAAAAATGACAGTCAATTATTGGATATGTAATTGCTAATCTCACCAGGTTAGAGTTAAGAGAATGATGACCTATGATTTCCAGTCAGTGAATTTTTGATAGTCAAGGAAGGTCATGGCAGGGAATGCTTCAAATTATTTTCCAAGCATTATTTGTT
The DNA here is from genome assembly GCF_033118175.1 of Dama dama. Lineage (NCBI taxonomy): Eukaryota > Metazoa > Chordata > Mammalia > Artiodactyla > Cervidae > Dama > Dama dama. Next base: position 61,351,814 of record NC_083710.1, on the reverse strand, counting down.
CTTTTGTCTTTCACTACTGATAGAGCATGATAAAGACAGTGGAGTTTCTAAATAATGAAAGGTATCATATACAGTTATTGTGAAATAATTTCCTCTATCTCTGAATAAAATGGTTCATAATGGACCAAGTTGAAAATACAAAGTCTAGGAGGCTGATTGTTATTGTTCATTTGTTTTTACCTTCTTTGTTTTCTAGTTGTTAATGCAATTGCCTTTGGCAGATAAAATCTTATGGCCATCTTGAAAATACTTATTAAAAATATATTCATATCAGTTTGAGGGAAGCAATTGCAGAATACCATTTTTAAGTTTCAAAATAAGATTTGAGGCTTGGTTCTTGGTTACTGCTTCCAGGTTGTCCTGGATTATAAATTTGGCAGGTGGGTGTGTGCCTGAAACATCCTAAAAGTTGCGAGTAAAATTATTCTTAGCTCTAGTGATTTTAAGCTGCCAGGCAATTTATCTTTGCTATGGTGATCAAACTGAATAGTTATATTAATAAATTATGTTATTTAATTGATTATGTTAATAAATTATTATAATACAATTTATCCTGGGAATGAGAATATATTATAAACTGTATGGAGATGGACAAGCCTCTGTAGCAAGTTTATTTACATTAAAAACCAAATTGATTGCTATTGATTGTACTGATGGTCATGCACATTGAATTTTAGAACAAAAGTCATCTTGTAGATAGCTGTTATGCGTGCCTTTCTGCTTGTACATGTGTATGTATGTGCTCAGTCTCTGCAGTCATGTGTGACTCTTTGTGAGTCTATGGACTGTAGCCCACCAGGCTCCTCTGTCCAAGGGATTCTCCAGTCAGGAATACTGGAGCGGGTTGCCATGCCCTCCTCCAGGGGATCTTCTCAATCCTGGGATTGAACCTGTCTCTCCTATGTCCCCTGCATTGGCAGGCAGGTCCTTTAGCACTAGTGCCACCTGGGAAGCCCCTGGCTTATACTTGAGTGTATTTTAATCTGAGAACTTCAGCATATCTTTTTGGGGAAACACAATTCAAATGATAAGGGTCCACTCTTTACCCTCTCTGAATTTCATGTCTTTCCCATGTGTGAAATATATTCACTCCATCTCAACATCCCCAAAGTTTTAGCCCATTCCAGTTTAACTCAATGTCCAAAATTCACATAAATACAATTAGCTCAAATTCACTTAAATTAGTTACATGAGAGGCACTGGGTATGGTCCATCTAGAGAAAATATTTCTTGTCATCGATAGACTTGTGAAATTACAAAACAAGTTATATCTTTTCAAATACAATATTGGGGGCACTTATTGGATAGACATTTTCATGCCATTAGGTAGAGATTGGAGGGAAAATGTCTCAGGTTCCAAGTAAGTTTGAAAACAAGCAGGGCAGATTCCATTAGATATCAAGGCTTGAGAATAATACCATGTAGCTCAGTTCCCTGTTCTGTCAGCTCTCCTGGCCCACTGGAGTGCAGCCTTATCCTCTCTGCCCTGAGAAATACTGTCATCTCTGGCTGCTTCATCCATGGTTCTACCCTCAGAGTCCTTTATTGCATCCTGTCTCCAACCCTCTCAAGCCAGGTTGGCAGTGTTTCTTCTTGCATAATTCTCAAAATCTTGTCAGTCTCCTGAACAATTCATGGGAGTCCAACCGTCAAACAGAAAGATATTCAGTATATCATTCCTGATTATTGACATCTATGTTCCCAGGTCTTCTGAGAGTTGACTAGAACCACAATTCACATAACCTGTCTCATTAGCAAATGTTTGTCCAGCCACATTCTTAGGCCTGTTTCCAGAGTGTACTGTCTGGATTGGATTTGAATTTTCCAAATCATCACCTGCTGCTTTCTTTTTGTGTAAGAGTTCATTCCTCAACTTATCTCTTACCTTTTGCATTTTATTATAAGCAGCAAGAGAATCCAGGTCACACATTTCACACTTTATTGCAAGTTATTCTCAGTTAAAATCCATGATCATCACTTACAAGTTCTACTTTCCACAAAATAGTGCAGCATAATTCCATCAAGTTCTCTGCCACTTTTTTTTAAAAAATAAGTATCACCTTTCCTGCATGTTCCAGTAACATATTCCTCATTTACATCTGAGACATCACCAGAAGTACCCTTAATGTTCATATCTCTAGTAGCATCCTTCATGACAATACGTATATTGTCTAAGAAATAGAAGCTTTGTACGCAACTCCTCTTACCTCTTTCTTATTCTTTCTCAGAATTTTCTTTGATGGCCATATTTCTATCAACAGTCTCTTCAAGGCAATCTAGCTTTTTCTATTGAGAGTTTCAAAAAATTTCCAACCTCTACCCATTACCCAATTCCAAACCCACTTTCACATTTTCTTAGGTGTTTGTTATAGCAGGCTTTTGGCCTTCTAAACTATGAGAGAATTCATTTTTGTTGTTTAAAGCCAGTCACTTAATAACAGCCCTAAGAGACTAATACAGATTTTACTAAAGTGATCAAAGTGCTGATACAACAAATACTTGAGGAAAAATACAAATATAAAATGAAATGCACACATACTAAAACAAAACACAAAGAGATATCTATAAAGCACCAATAAGATGGGAGAGGGGAGTATTTTACTTACATTTGTAGTTAAAAATAGCCACTGCTTTTAAGCAAAACTTTTGGAGTCTGGGTGTCATTCAATGACACCTTTATACTAATGGAATACTGTGGTGCTGGAGAAGACTCTTGAGAGTCCCTTGGACTGCAAGGAGATCAAACCAGTCAATCCTAAAGGAAATTAGTCCTGAATATTCACTGGAAAGACTGATGCTGAAGCTGAAGCTCCAGTACTTTGGCCACTTGATCTGAAGAGCTGACTCATTGGAAAGGACCCTGATGCTTGGAAAGATTGAGAGCAAGAGAAGAGGGATTAGATGGTTGGATGGCATCATCGACACAATGGACACAAGTCTGAACAAACTCCAGGATAGTGAAGGACAGAGAGGCCTGACATGCTGCAGTCCACGGGGTCTCAAAGAGTCAGACAAGATTTAGCAACTGAACAACAATGTACAAGGATGATGTACAGGCAGTAAATATGTTCACTGTCTGTAACACATTTAAATATATAGTAAATCTGAATAGAAACCACTCTGCTCTTTATATCATAAAGCACTGGAATTTCTAAACATTGTTATTGGTAACAGATACCTTCTTGCCTTGGTTGATTATCTGTATTCTCCCCACTGTTTAAAATTAGTGCTGAAAACTGTGTCAATTTAGAATTGTATACTCTTGTAAAATTTTTCTTAACGAAAGTTAACATCTAGGCATTTTTGTACATTGGCCATGTTTTCTGTGGACTTCCCAGATGGTGCTAGTGGTAAAGAATCTGCCTACCTGCCAATGCAGGAGATTTAAGAGACATGGGTTCGATCCTTGGATTGGAAATATCCATTGGAGGAGGGCATAGTTACCCAATCCAGTATTCTTGCCTGGAAGGTCTCATGGACAGAACAGAGTTGGAAACAACTGAAGCAACGTAGCAGGCACTCAGTGAGTTTCCTGCAAACTTGCTAAACTCATTTATTCAGGCAGCTTTTATGTAAATTTTGTAGCATGTTCTAAGATAAGATAGAAAATCACTTTGTTTGCAAATGAAATAGATTTACTTCTTCCCAGTAGATTGCAATGGCTTTTATTTCATTTATTTTCTTATTATTCTGGCTAAAATTTTCAGTAAAATTTTGAAGAGAAATAGTTAGATCATCATCCTTCCCTATTCCCTGATTTTAAGTGGAAAATAATGTTAGCTGTGAGATTTTCACAGTTGCCTTTTATCAGTTATAAGACATTTTCTTCTAATGAAGTGAAGTGAAAGTCACTTAGTCATGTCTGACTCTTTGTGACCCCATGGATTATATAGTCCATGAAATTCTCCAGGTCAGAATACTGGAGTGGGTAGCTTTTCCCTTCTCCAGGGAATCTTCCCAACCCAGGGATCAAACCCAGGTCTCCAGCATTGAAGGCAGATTCTTTACCAGCTGAGCCACAAAGGAAGCACACGATTACTGGAGTGGGTAGCCTATCCTTTCTCCAGTGGATCTTCCTGACCCAGGAATTGAACGAGGGTTTCCTGCACTGCAGGCAGATTCTTTACCAACTGAGCTATGAGGGAAGCCCACCTTTCTTCTAAGAATGACTTAAAAAAAATAAAACCAAATAAAATATCTGACCATTCTAAATGTTGGCAGGGATGTAGTGCTCACACATTTCTTGAGGAGGAATGAATTTTTATAACCTTGGAAAATTCTTTGGAATCATCTAGTGATGCTGGAAACAAACAACCTTCAAAGCAAATTGTATGCACATGCTTAACAAAAGATACACACAACAATATTGATGGCAAAATGATGTATAAAAGTTCCAGACTGAAAACTGAAGTATCAATCCCAAATTATAAACTTGAATATATCTACTCAACAGAATAATGTACAAAAATTACAGTGGCATAGCTAGAGCCTCAGTCAGTGATCTGCATGAATCTCACATGCCTAATTTTGAGCAAAAGAGGCAAAACCTGAAAAACTGTATACAGTTAATTTATATAAATTTTAAGCATAGTCAAAACCATAATGTGAATTAATGTTAGAAGTCTTTATAGTTGTTGACTTCTGGCACACAGGCAGCTCTGACATATGTTATGTTCCCTTTCCTAACTTGGGTGGTATATGTACACTTAAAATATGCAAAAATCTCTGCATATATGTTATGCTGAAGTTAAAAAAAGAAAATTTGCACAAATAGATGTATGTTGTAATAAAATTTAGACCCATAAGCCAAGGTTTTACTTACATATCTATTTCTTTCCCTTCATCTTCCATCTTCCTGCAGTTGGATCAGAAACATTCATTGCTTTGAAGAAGATGCTGTTAAGAGAGGTCCAAAATGAATTCAGAAAGAACAGAATGAACAAGTCGCTTTGTGTTTCAAATTATATTTTTTTATATTTAATGCAGGGACAATAACCTCAAACTGAAAGGCTTTTCATTTTCAAGGGTCTTCTATTTTAAAGAACCAAAAATCAAACTTTGAAGGATGCCAAGATGAATACGTTTGGCATACAAAAGAGATAAGAGCAAGACCCTATGAACTGCCGCACACCAGGCTTCCCTATCTTTCACCATCTCCCGGAGTTTCTCCAACTTATGTCCTTTGAGTTGGTGACGCCATTGTAATGTCATGATCCATGGTTTATTAATGTCTGATTATAATATAGAGAAAAATAAACATTCTTTTGCACTTCGTAAATAACACATATTTGTGGCACTTGATGGTTTTGCTCTGTCTAAGACTGGTCTTGGAAAATCATAGGATTTTGAGTTATTTTTATCTTTATATGATAAACAAGATTTCATGTGCAGATTTTTAAGTGGTTTTAATTATACCATCACCTGTAAAATAAATAACCAATATGAAGTCATAAGCAGTAATCAGTTGACTAAAGTAAACAAAAATAATCAAGTTTGGTGCATGTATGATGCATGTGTGAATAATTGAATCAAAGACTTTTATATTAAGATGCAATACATTAATCTGAATTAGCATAATGAAAGTTAATAACTTTGGGAAATAATTGGAATTTTAAAAGCTTACAAATAAATGTAGATGTTAACAAATAGGAAAAATAGAAAGTAACAAGTTTTTAAATGCTAGTTTAATGATGTTTATTGACATAAAGCAAAAAGTGAACAGTTTTCTTTACAAATCAGAAGTCAACAACACATGCTCATAGAAGAAGTGTCAGAGGGCACTTACAGTTTTTAATATTCATACTTTAATAAAGATAATATATAATATGCTATGGTAGTGTAAAAACATCTTATTCAGCCATCTTGCTCCAGAAATATTTCTAAAATTGTGCTATTCTTATAATAAAAGTAACTTGAATTCAACTTTAGAGTGGGATCTTATTTAGGTTCTACTTTTAGCATTTTCTGAAGAATATTTTTAGTTAAAAGCATAATTAATTTCAATAAGAATGATTTATTGAAAACTGTTAACTGCATAATATAAAATAGAAGATGCACTGTAAAAATATGTAACTAATATTAAATAAAAGTGTAATGATTGTGACCAATTAAAAGAACAGTAATAGTGACTTATCCATTGGAGTCAGAGAAAGAGGCTAGAATATAAAGAAAATATTTTTTCAAGAAGAGAATAATATTTTTTAAATTTATTTATTTTCATTGAAGTCAAGAAGAGAATAATATTAAGTTTGCTGCTGCTAAGTCACTTCAGTTTTGTCCAACTCTGTGCAACCCTATAGACGGCAGCCCACCAGGCTCCCCAATCCCTGGGATTCTCCAGGCAAGAATACTGGATTGGGTTGCCATTTCCTTCTCCAATGCATGAAAATGAAAACTGAAAGTGAAGTCGCTCAGTCGTGTCCGACTCTTAGTGACCCCGTGGACTGTAGCCTACCAGGCTTCTCCGTCCATGGGATTTTCCAGGCAAGAGTATTGGAGTGGGTTGCCATTGCCTTCTCCAAATATTAAGTTTAGATATTATTAAATTAGATGGGAGGGATAAGAGTTGACTGGCAAATGAACTGATGTTCTGTCTTCATCTCTGAGGATATCTGAATGTTCAGTTCTTAACTGTTGGTCAAGATAAGGACCATAAATCTATGATGTGTTGTTTAAGGTCCAAACATCCACTGGTGATCAGTTTTGTTACTGCTGGTTTGGTCCTGGCCTAACTGATTTAATAAGCCTAGTGGTAAATATCCAAGGGTCTTAGACTTCCCTAGGAGCCTCAGCATCTCCTGGACTTGGTCTACCAGTGCTTACCTGCATTGTATTCATCTTGCCACATGGCCACTTTGCCTTAAAAAAGAAAGCCTAATGTGAGTGTATTCTGTGAAGTCAAGTCTTTTAAAATGTTTGCAGCATCTGAGTTAATAATAAGCTGATTGAGAGAGAGAAGATAAAACAACAAAATATCTCATTCAAAAAAAGGCAGTGTGGAAGGGGTAAAACAGAATCAGAAAAAGGATAAGACAGAGAATATAAATAGTAAGATGCTAGAAAGTCCTCCAAATATTTGAGCAATCACTGGTAAATATAAATATGTGGAAACATAACTAAGTATAATATGAATTCTTGCTTTGCATTTTACCTCTTTGAAAATGATACTCCAAAACTTTTCCAAATGCTTAGATTTCATCTGAAATAGATATTTTAGAATAAAAACATTTTGTCTCCAAAATAAAGTTTATTTATGATGATTATAGTTAATGCTGGAAGGTTGACCCCCCCAAAAAAGGAGATTCAACAGCCTGTTTTCTCAACCTACAGCTTCACCATTTATGATTGCAGGTACTGAAAAAGATGAATTTGACATTTCAGTGAGTATTCTGACTCATTGGAAAAGGAAACTAGTCCAAATAAACTGGGCCAACTGTAACTAAGAAAAGAAAATATGACAAAGACCATCTTTCTCTCAGCTTTATCATATGACTCGTGTCTTATAGCACAGATTTTTTTTTTTTTTTTTTGAGTAGTATCATGGGTCAGGTAAACCGATCATTCTAAGTTCAAAAAAAAACTTGAATGTTTTTTGAGCTCTTTTAAAGAGCTGACTTATTTGAAAAGACCCTGATGCTGGGAACAGTGGAAGGCAGGAGGAGAAGGGGACAACAGAGGATGAGATAGTTCGATGGCATCACTGACTCAATGGAAATGAGTTTGAGTAAACTCTGGGAGTCGGTGATGGACAGGGAGGCCTGGCGTGCTGCAGTTCATGGGGTCGCAGAGAGTCAGACATGACTGAGCAACTGAACTGAACTGAAAGATGAAAGTCATTTGAAAAAGTCATATAGTTTCTTACGGGGCAAATTTTCATAATTCACTGGTTGGATAAATGTACATGAAGGCTGAGAGACTGAAAAAGTCTTGAACAGTTGACACTGGTAAATGCCTGTCTGTTGAAAAGTTAGTAATGAAGGAGAGAGTGGGACAAATGCAGAAAGGAGCATTGACATACATACACTACCATATGTAAAATACATAGCTGGTGAGAAGTTGCTATATAACACAGGGAGCCCAGCCTGAGGCTTTGTGATGACCTAGAGGAGTGGGATGGGGGAAGGGAGGGAGACTCAAGAGGGAGGTGAGGGAGTTGATATATGCATGATTATGACTGATTTGCATTGTTGTATGACAGAAACCAACCCAATGTTGTAAAACAATTTTCCTCCAATTAAAAAAAAAAAAATCATGTCCATGTACTTTTCAATGAGGGAGTGGATCTTCAAATTAATAATTTAGCTGAAAACATGACGATGAAGTCAGCATTTGTCTTTCAGATTGTACTTTTGACTTACATATTGACTAATACAGATGTGGCTGTACTTGTTTGTTTGCACTGGTCCAGAATAAGTGTAAGTTCAGTTCAGTTCAGTCGCTCAGTTGTGTCTGACTGTTTGCGACCCTATGGACTGCAGCACTCCAGGCTTCCCTGTTCATCAACATCTCCCGGAGCTTACTCAAACTCTTGTCCATGGAGTTGATGATGCCATCCACCATCTCATCCTCTGTCATCCCTGTTTACGCCTGCCTTCAATCTTGCCCAGCATCAGGGTCCTTTCCAATGAGTTCTTCGCATCAGGTGGCCAAAGAATTGGAGTTTTTAGCTTCATCAGTCTTTCCAATGAATATCAGTATTCTTGCCTGGAGAATCCCATGGACAGAGAAGCCTGGTGGGCTACAATCCACAGGGTCCCGAAGAGTCAGACAAGATGGAAGCAACTTAGCAAGCAGACATGCACTCTGACAGAAATGAGCAGACCTTTAGAAGAAAAAAAAAAAAAATAGACCTCTTTCCTGCACCCATATAGAGCTAAATTTTTTATGAAAAGGTAATGTTAGAGGATTTGCATTGTGACTAAAATCATCATATTTTATTAAATTTAAATTTTCCTAAAAATTAAGATCTTTCAAGATACTTGCTTATTAATATTCTTAAAATAATTATAACCCTTGCCCATTATGCCAATACATTTTATTGAAAATTACACATTATTTGAAACATTTAGTGAGAAGAATACCATTGTTTTATACCTTACTAGAAAAGATCTGGATTCTCATTTTCATTCCTGCATTCACTCTGCTGCAATAAGTTTTTCATTTTTTTTCTGCTTGAAGATTACCCAAAAAAAGCTAGAAATAATGTAGAAAAAATGAGAAGTATTTTCATAGTCTTTTTCAGATAATTGTGGCTATTTTTGATTCTATACTCCAGCTTGACAAGAGGTAGTTTTTTAAAGATTAGTGATTCAGATTTAAAATCTTTAAAGATTTTAAAGATTTAGTGATTTAGATTCAGTAGAAATCTGAAACCATATTGATAAATCTTTCATACTTTAGTAAAAGTCATTACTATCTTTGAATGTGTCTTTTACACATATATGAATTTGTACCATCATATATTGTTCATTTGGAAAATATTTCTTCCATGAATTATACAAATTGTCCTAATATTTACATAATTTACTATTCATATTAAAATAATAAATTATATTTATTAATATATCCATTAACTTATCAACAAAACCCTAAATTACTGAGAGAATATAAACTCGTGGAGATGGACACTGGTTTCTACATTTCCAATAGTTGATTGAAGTATCATTTATTTTTTTAACTGTAAGTTTGTCATGGTGAAGAAAAGTGACTATTGCCATAATTTGGTGTCCCTACCTTGACTTGTACTGACACAAAAGTTTCACTCACTATTATTTCTGCACCAAAAATGCGAATGTCAGTAAAATTTTTATTGTAGGATAAATAAATAATTTATTGTAAGTTATTATTTACAATACAAATACAAATACAATACAAAATAAATTATTGTAGAATAAATAAAAAAATTTATTTTATTGTAGGATAAAAAGGGACCATTCAAAGGGTTATTTAGAACTTTGTATATTTCAGCATTACTGTGTTTATTGCCAAGCATTTGATACATTTTCTTCTATGATGCCTAGCTTACACTTATTTTGTAACCTAGATAGCATATTAAAAAGCAGAGACGTTACTTTGCCAACAAAGGTCCATCTAGTCAAGGCTACTGTCTTTCCAGTGGTCATGTTTGGATGTGGAGTGGATTATCATGCCCTCTGCCAGGGGATCGTCCTGACCCAGAGATCAAACCCACATCTCTTATATCTCCTCTTTGGCAGTTGGGTTCTTTTCCACTAGCATCACCTGGGAAGCCTTCTGTTTCAGTTGTTCTAGGTTATGCTTTGTCTCCTCATAAGAATGAAAATTCTCCCTTTAACTTTCCATCTTTCTGTTTGAAGGTGATAAATTTCAGAGTTCAAAGACACCCTCTATTATGTTATTAGTTATCAAGATTTGATAGATCTCTGCTGTTGAAAATCTAGGTATTACAGAATTTCACACTCCCCTGCTGAGATTTGGGCAAACAAGGCCTTACAAATAGCTGTGAAAAGAAGGGAGTGAAAAGCAAAGGAGAAAAGGAAAGATATACCCATTTGAATGCAGAGTTCCAAAGCATAGCAAGGAGAGATGAGAAAGCCTTCCTCAGCGATCAATGCAAAGAAATAGAGGAAAACAACAGAATGGGAAAGACTAGAGATCTCTTCAAGAAAATTAGAGATACCAAGAGAACATTTCATTGCAAAGATGGGCACAATAAAGGAAGAAATGGTATGGACCTAACAGAAGCAGAAGATATCAAGAAGAGGTGGCAAGAATACATAGAAGAACTGCACAAAAAGATCTTCATGACCCAGATAATCACGATGGTGTGATCACTCACCTAGAGCCAGACATCCTGGAATGTGAAGTCAAGTCGGCCTTAGGAAGCATCATGATGAACAGAGCTAGTGGAGGTGATGGAATTCCAGTTGAGCTATTTCACATCCTGAAAGATGATGCTGAAAAGTGCTGCACTCAATATGCCAGCAAATTTGGAAAACTCAGCAGTGGCCACAGGACTGGAAAAGGTGTTTTCATCCCAATCCCAAAGCAAGGCAATGCCAAAGAATGGTCAAACTACTGCACACTTGTACGCATCTCACACACTAGTAAAGTAATACTCAAAATTCTCCAAGCCAGGCTTCAGCAATACATGAACCGTGAATGTCCAGATGTTCAAGCTGGTTTTAGAAAAGGCAGAAGACCAGAGATCAAATTGCCAACATTTGCTGGATCATCAAAAAAGCAAGAGAGTTCCAGAAAAACAGCTATTTCTGCTTTATTGACTATGCCAAATCCTTTGGCTGTGTGGATCACAGTAAACTGTGGAAAATTCTGAAAGAGATGGGAATACCAGACCACTTGACCTGCCTCTTGAGAAACCTATATGTGGGTCAGAAAGCAACAGTTAGGACTGGACATGGAACAGACTGGTCCCAAATAGGAAAAGGAGTATGTCAAGGCCGTATATTATCACTCTGCTTATTTAACTTATATGCAGAATACATCATTAGAAATGCAGGGCTGAAGGAAGTACAAGCTGGAATCAAGATTGCTGGGAGAAATATCAATAACCTCAGATATGCAGATGACACCACCCTTATGGCAAAAAGTGAAGAGGAACTAAAGCGCCTCTTGATGAAAGTGAAAGAGGAGAGTGAAAAAGTTGGCTTAAAGCTCAACATTCAGAAAACTAAGATCATGGCATCCGGTCCCATCACTTCATGAGAAACAGTGGAAACAGTGGCTGACTTTATCTTTCTGGGCTCCAAAATCACTGCAGATGGTGATTGCAGCCATGAAATTAAAAGCCGCTTACTCCTTGGAAGGAAGGTTATGACCAACCTAGACAGCATATTAAAAAGCAGAGACATTACTTTGCCAACAAAGGTCCGTCTAGTCAAGGCTATGGTTTTTCCAGTGGTCATGCATGGATGTGAGAGTTGGACTATAAAGAAAGCTGAGAGTCGAAGAATTGAAGCTTTTGAACTGTGGTGTTGGAGTAGACTCTTGAGAGTTCCTTGGACTGCAAGGATATCTAGCCATTCCATCCTAAAGGAAATCAGTTCTGGGTGTTCATTGGAAGGACTGATGCTGAAGTTGCAACTCCAATACTTTGGCCACCTTATGGGAAGAACTGACTCATTTGAAAAGACCCTGATGCTGGGAGGGGTTGGGGGCAGGTGGAGAAGGGGTCGACAGGGATGAGATGGTTGGATGGCATCACCGACTGAATGGACATGAGTTTGAGTACGCTCTGGCAGTTGGTGATGGACAGGGCAGCCTGGCATGCTGTGGTTCATGGAGCCTCAGAGTTGGACATAACTGAGCGACTGAACTGTACTGAACTGAATAGCTGAGAACGGCTTTTCTTACTTTTCATTACACTGGTGGAGTAGAAGTAACTATAACATTTTCAGGGACTTTAAAGAATGTATATCAACATATGATTCAGGTCACACTCCATTATTCATATATATATATATATATATATGTATATGTGTGTATATATATATATCTGAAAAATGCTATATATATTTAAATGTATGTATGTATTTATGTATATATAAAAATGTAAACCCCCTTAAAATATATATAGAAATATCAACAATCAAGTGAAATCTGAAAATGTATCTCAGTTGCTGGAATATCTTTTCTCTGTGTTACACCCTGTGTTATCTCTGGCACATTATTTAAGCTGCAGATAGAAGAGAATTTTGCTTTTTACAATCACTTTGATTATTATTAAATAAAGATAGTTCTACACATGGCAGTTGGAAACAGCCTCTAATGAAATAACTGTGTGCCAATTAAATAAAGATAAATAGTATCCTAATTTCAGAACCAATGATTCTGTTGCATTTTACCTCCAAATACAATGTATTTTTTGTAATTCAATTTCCAAATAAGTATATAAACATTAGCAAGTCACTGATATTTGGGTTACAAAGTGACTCACTGAAAAAGGCCAGTGCTGAAATAAATTTGTTAACACTGATTTTGATAAATATTTCTAACACTTGACTATGGAATGTTTTATAGAACATTTTCCTATTATTTGTATAGATACATCTTTATAAACTTAAAGTTTAGCACAATATAATGAGTCCTGAATGTTGGAATGAAATATAAAGAACATTTAATCTGACTTTTTATTGAATGTAATGGATGTTAAGGATGCTCAATTGTGTGGGTTTTGCATTCTAGTAACTCCATTTCTAATTAAAATTTCAGCTGATATAATAAATGTTTCTCCACTTTTAATCCATTTTTTTTAATCAGGAAGGCATTTTTCTTTTTTTTTTCTTTTCTTTTTTTTTTTGAGCAGAAAAATGACTGGATTTTATTTTCAAAGTAGTATACTGGCTGATCTTAGTAGTATGGACTACAGGAGAGGGTGGGATGGCTTGAGAGGATAGCATTGAAACGTATACCTTACCATATGTAAAATTAGATAGCCAGTGGAAATTTGCTGTATGACGCATGGAGCTGAAATCAGGTGCTCTGTGACTTTTCATATTTTTACCCATGAATGATTTATGCTCTTTACTTTAAAAGTTATATTAAAATCAAACTAATATATTAAGTTTGATCCTGTTACCTTAAATTCCTGTTCATATGTTGGTTGGCATTTATTAAACGTGGGGAGGAGAGAACACAAAGTGTCAGCTACAGCTTGAATAAAGAGCTCATAAAAATAGCAGTGCTTCCTCTCACTTCTGTTCCTTGACATAATACCCCCAGATATTATACCACTGTTAACCTCAGACTATTATAATGTTACTAACTATGGTGATTCCTCAACAGTTGTAATCTGTTTTGCAAACTATTCACCTTTGAAACCAAAGGTCTCTGTATTACTTTAAACCTTTTTTTTTTTTCTTTTTCACCTCCTATTTATTTAAGCAAACATTTATCTAGAACTCTCTAAAAATATTGCTCTGGTTTTCCTATTATGAAAGTAATGGATGTTCATTAAAAATAAATATTACCGTAGTTCAACATACAAGGTGAAACCCAAATAGATTATGACACATATAATTTCAGCATAGAGCAGAAAGTTTAAGATGAATGGATCTGGAGCTTGATTCCTTGGGTTCAAACCCTGTCTCTGCCAGCCTTTAATGTGCATTCTAAAGCAAGGTAATTAAGTTTTCTCTGATTCAGCCTCCAGGGGAATCAGATAGTTCTGACCTCATAGGGCTGGTGTGAGCTTTAAAATAATTGATTAAAACTTTATTAGTAATAGTGACCTCATAAGCTTGAAGTTGTCTAAAATTAAATTAGTTAATCGGTTGTGAGGATGAAATTAACCTCAGAGTACTATTTAATGCTCAGTGGGCATTGACTTTATATTAGCAATATAAAACAGAGTGTTTTTACCACTTTAAACTCATATTAGGTATAATATTTGAAAGCTGCTCTTTCTTCTAGCATGATCATTTCCCTGTATTTCTCAATATCACTGTTTTCAGTAAATACTATCCCCATTGTATGAAGAAAATATAATCTAATCAATAGTATGATATTTTGGAATATATATGTTGTTTCCATTCTTAGTTTTGGAAAGGCCAAATTTAGCACTCTTTTACACATAATTTATGCAAGGCAGTTTTATTTCTTAAAATGCTTTTCTACTACTGGGATTACTAGAACTGGGGATATTCAAACTCATTTATTCAAAGAACATTTGTTTAGTGCATGTGTGTACAGTCATCCCTCAAAGCCGTGAGGTGGATTGATTCTAGGACCTTCTCAGATACCAATATCTGTGCATGTTGAAGTCCCTTATGTAAAATAGTGAGTATAACCTTTATATTCTTTCCATGTATTTTGTCATCTCTAGATTAGCCCAGGAGGTATTAGTGCTAAAGAACACCCCCCTGACTCCCCCCCCGCCCCACCACCAATGCAGGATTCATGAGACGTGAGTTCGATCTTCAATCTCTGAGTCAGGAAGATCCCCTGGAGGAAGGCATGGCAACCCACTCCAGTATTCTTGCCTGGAGAATCCCATAGACAGAGGAGCATGGTGGGCTATAGTACATAGGGTTGCAAAGAGTCAGATGTGACTGAAGCAACTTGGCAGGTAGGCAGATTACTTATAATGCTTAATACACTGTAAATGCTATAAATACAGTTGCCAATACAATAAAAATGCTATGTAAATGGTTACCAGTATGCAGCAAATTCAAGTTTTGCTTTTTTTCTAACTTTCTGGAATTTTAAAAAATTAATTCAACCCATGGTTCGATAGATCTTCAGAAGTGTGACCCACAGATATGGAGGGCCAAGTGTATAGTAGCTGGTATCCATCTCAGTTCCCTGGCAGATACTGCCAAAGTCTCTGTTCCCATGGAGATTATATCTTCTGGCAAATAATTTGAGCTTTTGGTTCAATTCAGTTCAGTTCAGTCGCTCAGTCGCGTCCAACTCTTTGCGACCCCATTAATCAGTACATACTGTCAAATTCCCAAACTGACAAAGCTTGTTCCACCTTATCGAAAAACCAGTGATGTATGAAATACTGTTTCCTAAATGTCAACCAATAGTGGCTAGTCCAAGCAAGCAACAGCTAAGCTAATAATAAAACAATACTAACAAAAATAGAAGCTATGGAATAAACCATGAAAAGGCAGAAAAAGTCATCACCTGTAGCCTCATTATGGCATGTAGGAGTGTAAATTAAAGACAAGTGGACAAGTGTTGTGTTTAGTCGCTAAGTCGTGTCTGACTCTTTTGCAACCCCATGGACTGTAGCCCTCCAGGCTCCTCTGTCCATGGGATTTCCCAGGCAAAAATTCTAGAGTGGGTTGCCATTTCCTTCTCCAGGGGATCTTCCCAACCCAGGGATTGAACCTGCTTCTCCTGCATTGTAGGCAGTTCCCTTACCACTGAACCACCTGGAAAGCCCAAGTTAAAAATATATATTCCAAATAAAATATTTAAAGTGCTGATGATACCAGAAAACCATTTTCTCCTTTATTGCCGTATTTGTTATGATTATTGTGTTGTGGGAAATATCTTACCCAAAGAAGACTTTCATGAATCGTAGCAGGAATGCAGGTCAGACATCATTTGTATAATTCTGTTAAGGAATAGAAACAATTCCAAATATGACAACAAAGGGAAACAGATAATTTAAGTATGACAACATCTTTCACTTCCCATCTTCTTAGAATCTGTAAAATGCTTATACTTTTTCATACTATTATCATAATTGCTGTATAAAGAGGCATAATGTTGACAGGTTGTGGATAATTACTTCCAATTTACAATAGGAAAAATGGCGAGATTAAAGTACAATTTCATTTTTTTTAGCATATCATTTCAAAGATTTGCACTAGCTAAACAATGGTGTAGGGATATGACTGAAGCAGTGGTATGAAAGATACATGATACAGATAGCAATACATGATCTAGAGAAAAAATACAGGCTTTAAAGTGAGAGACTCTGGTTCTGAATTTCAGTGAACTGTGATGTGTAAAAAGACATTTAATCATTCAGGCTCCTTTTCTCTCATTAATAAAAATCAGGTAATACACAGTATACCAAAGATCTTCTGTGAGGATTTAATGAGAAAAAACTATGCAAAATTCCATTCAAGTTCTTAGCACATGATATAAAATCTCAATCAACAGTTTTCCATTGCTATTGTATTTATATTAACCAGAGCCACATATATATTATCCATTTTTTCCAGTCCCACCCAAGCATGCACATGCACACATCATTTAATTTTAAAAAATATTATACAAATAATTAAGGTCTCTGATTTCCGTCTTTGCTATAAAAAGCTTTCTCTTCTGACTTTTTTAAAGAAAACTTTCAAGCTATTATGTCACACTTAAATCCATGTCTCTTTTAGCAATGTACATGCTGTCTAATATTTTGAGAATAAATACATATATTTTCTTCTAACTTAATGGATACTTAACAATGAAGAGAGCCATTTTAAATACTGTAGACTATTTCTTCCTCAACTCAGGGTTGAAAATGAAATGTTATTTGGTTTTATAGTGGCCCACGGTGTTAACTTATTCTTAAGAACATAAGACTAGAATTGCACTTGATTTTTTACTTATGATCAAAAACATGAGTAAAAGGATTGGTAAGCGATCAGCTGATAATGATTTAAGTAACTTCTTCACAAGCAGCAACTCCATGTTGCTTTTCCTTTATTTCTAACACTTGCTAAAGGTGTTAAATGCCTGTCATCACTAGTTCAGAATTTATCTTAAGTATGTATTTGTGATTTTCATACTGTGTAGACACTCTATGTTTGACAATCGGAGGGGACTTCTTTTTGTAAGAATAATAAAGTAGGTAGAGCTGTCATGGGCACTATATAGCAAGTGGACAGGTTTCTAAGATCCAGAACTGGTTAAGGTCAATATCTCAATTACCCTTTTTCCTGTAAATGATTCTTTCCATGTGTAAAGAAAAGTGTCTTGTCAGGATAACATGATAGAAGATTGTGCACTTAGTGACCAGGATCTATTTTTCTCCAGTTAAACAGAGTGTTTTACTTCTTTCCTTCCTGACAATCTTCTTTTCACAAGAACTAAATTACCTAAATGGAGAGCAGGTTGTTAAATGTCTGAACTTTAAGATCCTAAAAGTACTGGCAGTTTGCCACATTGAACATCTGACGACTGGCTTTGTTTTTAAACACTCCTTCCCGTTTAGATATTGACAATATAGAGAATGGGAATGTCCTGTTATTTCCTGTCACAGTTTATGTTCATTGGGAGAAATCTATATCTTTACAGAACTTCTGTTTTTCATTTCTTTTCATCTGACGTCTACCAAAGTATTCACTGGAATGGTAACTTTCACAATTCTAGTTACTGTGAAAACAGAACTCTGAAGATGCTGTCCCTACACTGTTTTTTAGTTGCTGATCTACCCAAAGTGAATTGAGGAAACAGGATAAAAACAGAAGTAGGGACTGGGAAAAGAAATACAGAGAAGATAGTATCATCTTCAACCTAGTCAATACTATATCTATGTCTGGTCCTCACATTCCTATTAAAAGGCAACCACTGCAGCATATGTACATTGGAAATTGGATTTTAATCCAGTTTCCAACATTTATTATCTCAGTGACTTTGACATGAAGAAATTACAAACTTATCCTTATTTCTATTTCTGTATTTCCAAAATAAAGGTAAAATGAATTAATGTATAGGGTGTGTGGGTAGCTGGGCTTCCCAGGTGGCACAGTGGTAAAAAATTTGCCTGCCAATGCAGAAGCTGCCAGAGATGCAGTTTCATTCCCTTGGTTGGGAAGATCCCCTGGAGTAGGAAAAGGCAACACACTCCATTCTTGCCTGGAAAATCCCATGGACAGAGGAGCTGGTGGGATATAGTCCCTGGAGTTGCAAAGAGTTGAACCTGACTGAGTGACTGAACACACACACACATGTGGGTAGCTAGCTTTAGGAGATTCAAGAGATTCACTGGTGGCTCAAGGGTAAAGAATCTTGTCTACCAGTATAGGAGATGTGGGTTCAATTCCTGGGTCCGGAAGATCCCTGGAGAAGGAAATGCTCAGTAAATGTGCTAATATCATCATGGCCCTGATTCTCTCAGATGTGTGCCCGTGACACATACCTTCAGGTCCAAGTCAAAAATTTTTGCCTGTGTTTTTTTTCTTATAGTAATTCTGTTATGATTATATCATATCCCAAATCTGACTGTAGCTTAAGGTATCAAAGTAAAAATTTCTTTCCCCCTGCCTAAAAGTTATATGAACATCCAGAAGTGTTTATTTAAAGAGCTTCAATAGAACTAGTAAAATTTTTTGTAAATATTTTTGTACTGCAGAAACTATTATTTCAAGTAGCTATTACTGAATTCCTAATTTTCCAAAAGCTTTCAATATTGCTGCAGAACCGTTTTACATATGTGAGCCCAAAATGTCAGTCAAAGCACAAGAGATGCTGCACTAAGAAGAGAGAGAAAGAAATTCATTTTACAAATATTATTCTGTAAAATAAATGTGTTTGGAGCAAAGCATTTTCTATTTGAAGTTGAAGTCCAAATAGTTGAAAGCCTAAACAGAACAAAAACATCAAGAGATAATTTCTTCTGCTTCACTGGCTTTGAGTGAAGACACTATTTTTTTTCTTGCCTTTGAACTTTTAACTGAATCATTGGCTCTTGATGAGCTTTAAGCCTACTGGCTTTCACACTGGAACTACATCATCTGTTCTTCTGGGTCTTCAACCTCCTGAAGATCTTGGGACTTGTCAGCCTCCATAATCACATATGCTAATTCCCTAAACCCTTTAGCTAGATAGCTAGATAACAAGATAGGTCGCTAGGTATATGATAATAAAATAGGTGATAGATAGACAGATACAGACGATCCTCCATTCGTTCTGTTTCTCTGGTGACCCTTGACTAATACAGCCTCCAAACTGCACTTTGTCCTTTTACAGTGGAGAATAATAATAATTCACACCTCATTTGATAGATTCAGTGACTCTATACATAAAAATTTTTAGTAAAAGTGGCTTAAAAGTTGTTAGTGTTTTCCAATTAAATTTTTTATTTTCAGATTTCTATTCAAAGTCTTGTAAATTTTATCTTTAAATCTGAATGCTCAGTCGTGTCCAACTCTCTGTGACCCCATGGCCTACAGTCCATGGCATTCTCTAGGCAAGAATCCTGGAGTAGGTAGCCGTTTCCTTCTCCCGGGGGTCTTCCCTGCAGGGATTAAAACCAGGTCTCCTGCATTGCAGGCAGATTCTTTACCAGCTGAGCCACAAGGGAAGCCCAAGAATACTGGAGTGGGTAGCCTTCCAGTGGAAGGCTGAGGAAGATCCCAGCGGATCTTTTCAACCCAAGAATTGAACCGGGGTCTCCTGCATTGCAGACAGATTCTTTACCAACTGAGCTATCAGGGAAGCCCACTGGTAGGTAAAAGAAGATAACATTACCTAAATTTTATCTTAGGCTATTACAAACTCCTGACCAGTTTATCTGCCTAAAGCATGTTCTCGTCTAAAAGCTATAAATTAAAGTTCTTTATTTGTCTAATAGTCTGATAACCTTATGATTCCATACTAAGTCATCTAGCTTCTTCATGCCCAGCATCATCTATTCCCACAGCTGGAATTTTAATATTGTTGTCGTTCAGTTGGTAACCCATTTGACTCTTTGTGACCACACTGGCTGAAGCACACCAGGCTTGCCTATCTTTTACTATCTCCCAGAGTTTGCTCAAATCCATGTCCATTGAGTCAGTGATGCTATCTAACCATCTTATCCTCTGCCACTCCCTTCTCCTTTTACCCTCAATCTCTCCCAGCATCTGGGTCTTCTCTAATGAGTTGGCTCTTCACATCAGATGGTCAAAGTACTGAAACTTCAGCATCAGCCCTTCCAATGAATATTCAGGGTTTATTTCCTTTGGCAGTCGTCAAATCTGAACCCAAGTCGACTGGCTCTAGAGTCTTCATTTCTGATTGCTTCATGGTGAATCCTGTCAACTATACATTGACTTGTAAATCACAGTTATTTAACACCCTGTCTACACCAGATGGAATACTCTTTTGGAAAAAAAAAAAAAGTAAATTGACTAAAAAGATATTTTATTTGCAGATTTACCTAGCTCTTGCTCAATTTAAAAAGACTATAGGTTTGAGTTTCTAAGATATAGGAACAGAATTCTCAACGGGAGAGAGTTTAGTTGTTTTGTCCAATAAAATAACATATAAAAGTGTCAGGAACATAGAATGCACTAAAGAAATATTCAATAAACTAATAAATTAAGGAATAATTTTTAGAATGAAAATAGAGCTCATCTGACAAAGTTTCTTAACTTCAAAATATAAACAAATTTAAAAGTCTTATGGACTTAGGCTTGTTTTAAGTATAATACTCTTAAATGGAGCCTCAGTTCATTCAGTATTTGTTTTCCTATAGTATTTCATGATTCAGCAACTTATATTGGTGATTTCCATTCTAGGAGCATAGATAGAATAAAGATTTTTTTTTCTAATCATATTCCTCTAAATTAAATGTGGATATTATATATATATATACATACACACACACACACACATGTCTATATTATAAATATTAAGTATAACTTTCACCAAATGCATTTAATTTTCTGAACTCATTCTATATACTTCACACACTAAGGGGAAAAACTTGCTTGTGTTGGATGATTTAGCACCAGAAGAAATGTTAGCAAAGCCTCTAATATGTTGAGGATCAAAAGTCAGATAACAAGTTTCCGGAACATGGGAGAAAACATTATCCCTTAAAATGATCTTAGGATTTTAGAAATGTGCTTTTATTATATTGTTTTTGAGTCTTCTATATAGATGGGACAAACTGTTCTAGTAAAATGGAAGCTGAGCTTGGAAGATGAATCGACTCCACTTTAAATCATTTTCATTCTATGACCTTGGCAATGAAAAGACAGGCTCAGATGATGTAATGTTTAAGGTTCCCCCAGCTCTAATGTTCTATGAATTAAATAGGTTTCTAGATTTTAAGCAACAGAAAATCATTAGATATCTTACATATGTGACTGATTTGTGTGGCTGTGTAAATGCATATGTATAAGTTTAGATAGAAAGTGGATTAGTGTTTGACTGCAGAGCTTTTTTTTCTTTATTCTGCAATTTACTTTTATTGCCGAAATAAACAAAAAGATTTAGTATATTCTACTGAATTTCAAGTAATATATTGATTTCTTCCTAACTTAGAAATAAAACTGTTGTTCAGTATAAATAATAGATAATATAGCCAATATTTTTTTTTTGCCCTGCATTTTGATGTTATTGTTTGTATCCATTTGTAAACCAAATAAACTGTCATATGTCAAGTGTGACATTACTACATCAATATAATCCAAATCAAGTTCTGTCTCTGTTCTCTTTTTCGCAGGAGTTGAAGAAACTACTTCAGTAAATAAATGGAGTCCATTCGAAGAATGAGAATGTGAAGCAGAATTACCCAAGTAGAAGAAATAAGGCACCATTTTATAATTTAGAAAATGGGAGCAAAAATGCAAAAATGAATCCCACTATTATAGAATAAAGTGTAAGAAAATTTTGGAAGTGGATATAGAATCAGTCAACATTTGATAAAAAATTACAAATCTGCAATCAAAATTAGATGGCATTATGTGAAAACCAAACATAGGTGGGCAGGCAATGTGTCCAAAATTGATATTATTTTATGTTAAATAATTGTTATTAATCGATATAAGCATTTTACAATAGTCCTCATGCAAATACCTGAGTGTGTACCAAGGCCAGGGTCTGCTTGATGTATTCCTAGGACTTGGAGACATGTAGCAAATAGCAAAGTCAACAATAATGAGTTTGTCAGTAAGTGATACCCTCATTGTTGTTGTTGTTGTTGTTTTCTTGGCCATTGAAGACCTTACCTATTAAGTTCCAATTTTAAATTATTGTATTAATTTGAATATTAATTCAAGTTATTTATTGTTTTTTATAAACTTCATAGTGATCTTTCTGAAATTCTGCACATTGTAAAATAGTAATTCTCCAAAAAAAAAAAAAAAAACAGAAACCAGCAAGAAAACAAATCCAAATAAAACTATAATTCACCAGAACTAAACAAGGATAAAAAGAAATCAAATGCACCCACTATAAAATAATTCCCATAATAACCCATTTTATCTAAGACAAAACTGTCCAGTAACGGCTCAAATCTTTATATATATTTTGATATATATGTATATATACATACATACATATCAGATCTTACAATATAGACCATTTTTATATTCAGTATACTCTTCAAAAAGAAAGTCTTGTGGAAAAGTTTAACGAAGTCCTAAAATAACTGCTCTACAAATGTGGAAACAGGCAAGCAGAATAATGGGATATGAACACAATAGTATTAGTTATAAAAGTGTAACAGCCTTCCTTAGGACCTTTCTTTTGAGCATCTATGTCAGAATAACCCTCATCTGAGGACAGTTTGAATAGGCTAAAAAGGTTAAAATAATTTCCCACTACAAAATTGTATTAACCACATAAGTCTGTTTGGCTTTTTTGAAGTCTGTTTTAATTCTGTGACTTCTTTTTATTACCTCTTCACAATTTTAAACTCATGAGGTATATGTGTGTGTGTATGTTCCTATGTATAGATATAAACTTTTTTTCATATCTAGCCTAATCCCACTTGACAGTGCTATTTCCATTTTTGCGTAAATTCCAATAGACAAGTTCCATTTATGTTGCAAAATAAAACTTCTAGAGACACCACTGATTTTGTAACTAAAATTATAGTTACCAATTAAGAAGATTTAAGTGCTAAAAAGATAAATTATAAAAACCTGAAGACATGCTTTTGCTCAAACATTATTAAAACCAGCCAATTAGAAGAAAACACAATTATTTTAGTAAGGAAAAGTATGCAATATGTCATTGAGGAAATGTTCTGTGAAAAGGAGTGCTATGGTCTGAATATTCATGGTTCCTCAGAATTCATACAATGAAATCATACAGTGAAGCCCAAAGGTGATGTTAGTGGTAGATGAGGCCTTTGGGAAGCTCTTAGCTCATGATGGTGGAGCCCTCATAAATGGGACTAGTGCTTTAAATAAAAAGATCCTACAGATTTCTCTTGCCTCTTCCACCTTGTGAGGACACAGTGGGAAGCTGCTGGCATGAGTCAGGAAGAGGGCCCTTGCCCTGCCAGGCTGCTACCTTGATCTTGAATTTTCTGGCCTCTACAACTGTGAAAAAATAATTCCTGTTGTTTATAAGCTACCCAGTCTGTGGTATTTCTATATAGAAACACAAATGGACTAAGACAAGATGGAAAATACCTTCCAAAGTGTCCTTATAGACTTTTAGCAGGCATGGGTATTCTAAATATAAGAATATATATATAAGAATAAATATACTATTTTAAATATATTCTAAATATAATAATTGTTATCTAAAGGCAATACAAAGCCATAAATACCTCTGCATATTTTATGTCTTTCTTGAACTCATGATCTATTAATAAATCTGGTTATCTCAATGATATCTCTTTAAGGATAGCCTAACCACATCTCAAAATCATTATCCATGCTTTTAGCCAAACGTATTTTTTTTCCATGCCCTTCTCATCTTTTTAGATACACTTACAAAGTGTATGTCAACTGAGATCCTTTCATAACTAAAAAAAAGTTGATCACCAAATACTTTCATTCCTACCCCCTTGAAATTGTTTTCTTTTTCTATTTTCAAGCTTATGATTAAGCCACAATATATAACATTATTATTTCTTTCTGATATTTAAACCTTGAATCAGTTTCCTCTAATTAAATACTCTTCCACATCTGCAGTAAATTTATCTGTTAAAAATACAAAGAAGATCATATTATTTTCTGCTCTAATGACATTCATATAACTCTAGCCAACCCAGGTTTAGTTCAAAATTGTCTGCATAAATTCACCTTCTGTCACATCTTCAACTTCTGTAGCACTAAAGTATCCTCTTCATCTGTCTAGACCTGGTAAATGTGTTTTGTTGTTTCTGTGACAGAATATCCCCATAATTATATCCATGCCCTAATACTTATAACCTAAGAATGTGTTATGTGACATGACAAAAGGGTTTCTCAAATGTACTTAACATTTACAGACCTTAAAACAGTGAGATTATTGTGGATTACGTGGGTAGGTGTGCTATAATCACATGAGCGCTTAAAAGACAAGCACGTCTTCACCTGCGCTTGAAGAGAGGCAGCCTATGAATAAGGTCGTGGGATTGAAAGCACAACAATGACTCAAGTCTTTGTTGCTGGAGGGTCCAAGAGAAAGTATAAGGAACCGGCCTGAACTAACAGCCAGCAGTACACAGGGACTTTAATCTGATAACTACCAAAAAAAAAAAAGAATTCAGTCAACAACTTGAATGAGCTGAGAAATGCATCTTTCTAGTAGGAAATCTACTAGTAATCTCTAGTAGGAAACCTAGACCTGTGGTTAATTTGATTTTGGCCTTATTAGACTTAGAGCAGAGAAATCAGCTAAGACCTGTGAGCCATAGACCTGTGAGATACAAAATAGAAGATGCCATTGGCCCTGAGTCTCTGGGAAATTTTATAGAAGCAGTAAAAAACTAAAGCCTCCCTTTGAAATAAGCATTACATTTTAAAATAAACATTTCGTCCTATTTCTTCCTCCACCACATATTATATGTATATGTTGATTATGGTAATTTGTATATATTTTTGCTCTTAGGACATATAAATGCTTCACTACAGATGTTCTTTGAACTAGTTAGTATTCCAATCCTCCTAAATTCACCAACATGGGATGTGCAGCAGATTTGTTTTCCAAAGGTAACCACAGCAATGCCTCCCGTTCCATATGTGCTGCTGCAAGGGGATTTGCCATTCCTCCAGCCAAAGGCAGAGTTTAATTTTCTAACCACTTTAAAACTGAGTGGGCTTTGTGAGTACATTGATAAGGAAATATAAATAAATAAAGGGCAGACATGTTTCTGTGTTAGTTCTAGATGTCCTCCTGTTAGCTTCTCTTTCTCCCTCTTGGAAGCCAGCCACCATAAACAAAATCTAACTACTGTGGAATCACCAAGTTGTGCAAAATCATAGAAATAGCAGCACATGGAAGACCCTGGAAGATAAGCCATCATAACTATATTTAATTTGCAGAGAGAGAGACACAGAAAGAGAGAGACTAACAAGCACCATGGCAACAGATATGTGACTGGAGAGGATATATAAGAAGGTCATCATTCAGACACTACTACCCCAGCTGATACCAAAAAGATCACAGATAAACTGTTCAGGTTAGTCCTTTCCAAATTCATTACCCTCGAACTGTGAACAAATTAAAATGACTGTTTATGCCGCTAAGATTTAGAGCTCTTTGTTACACAGCCAACTCTATGTTAGTTGCTAAGTCATGTCCAGCCCTTTGCGACCCCATAGACTATAGCCTCTCCATGGAATTCTCCGGGCAAGAATACTGGAGTGGGTAGCCATTCCCTTCTCCAGCGGATCTTCCCTATCCAGGAATTAAACCCAAGTTTCCTGCACTGCAGGCAGACTCTTTATCATCTGAGCCACCATTTATAGGGAAGACCTACAAAACCTTAGATAACTTAAATAAGTTAATTGGCTAAAAAATTCTGGTCATTAAAAATAATAATGATGATCCATTTACTGCTTCTAGTGTCAAAGCACATACATTTCTGGTCTTGTAAGTATATATTCAGAAGTTTGACTCCTGGCCAAAAATCCAAGGAGTAATTTTTCAGACCTGATTATAGATAATTTCAAGTCTTTACCAGTAGCATCATAGAAGAAAGCTGCCCTCCCCACACTGGCTTAGCACAGAGACAATCTACTGCATTCTCTGAAGGGAGTTGCAGTCAAGGACTCAGACCTCCTTGCTGGCCATACTCTGGTCTGCATCGGCAATTCCTAACCCAATTTCCTTACTCAGAAGCCTTTTTATCTGGAGCCTTTGGCAAAGACCTTCCTCAGGTGCTTCTGCTGAGGCCTCTGACGGGAGAGAGGAGGGAAAACTTGACGAC
Source organism: Dama dama (assembly GCF_033118175.1). Lineage (NCBI taxonomy): Eukaryota > Metazoa > Chordata > Mammalia > Artiodactyla > Cervidae > Dama > Dama dama. Next base: position 61,325,281 of record NC_083710.1, on the reverse strand, counting down.
ACTTTTCTCAATGCTGGCTCAGTTCTCAGTACTTTCCCACTCCTACATATTCCCTTTCCCTTGCCCTTGACACCTGAGTTCATAAAACTATAGGGAACTTTTGTTCCAGGCCCCCTCTTCAGTGATATCATGCCATAACTGGACTGATCCAATGGACCTTCAATAGGGGGAAATTGGAAGAGGAGGTGTACTTGTTTTCTCTGGTTTAACCTCCAGCTTAAACTATCATGGTTAGTGATTAAAGACTTGACTGTTACTCTCAGTTTGGCTTGTTGTTTTCACTGACAGCTGACAACTCAGGTCTTTCCCTCCAACTCAGCTGAGCCCCTGGCATATGTTATTAGTGAAGATAGCTGATTGTTTTTGTCAGGGTATGCTGTGTTATGATGTTTTATATTGAAATATCAGCCCCTAAATCTAAGTAGCCAAAGCAACAGAAGATTACTCCCCACCTAGTTGACACATCCTTTATGGGGCATCAGATTATTGCTCAACACAGTCCCTGAGGGACCTGAATTGACAGAAGAGCTACTGTTTTAGCTTTACTGGTTATTAAGTGACAGGCAGAGTATATCCTGGAGGATCTTGCATTAGCAATTAAAAACTGTGACCCAGACATGGCACTTATCTCCTCTGACCACACTCACTCACACTTACTCATGCTGCTGATGCTGAGTCGCTTCAGTCGTGTCCGACTCTGTGCGACCCCATAGATGGCAGCCCACCAGGCTCCCCTGTCCCTGGGATTCTCCAGGCAAGAATACGAATGGGTTGCCATTTCCTTCTCCAGTGCATGAAAGTGAAAAGTGAAAGTGAAGTCACTCAGTCGAGTCCAACTCTTAGCGACCCCGTGGACTGCAGCCTACCAGGCTCTTCCGTCCATAGGATTTTCCAGGCGAGAGTACTGGATTGGGTTGCTATTGCCTTCTCCACACTTACTCATGAGGCCCCATCAACTCTAGAGGGGCCAAATAGTATAACCATATCATATTTCTGGAGTCTCTAAGTCAGAACTATTTGGCAGACAATTGTTAAAACTAACTCTCTGAAAATAACCTTCTTGTTAATATCTGTTCTTGTCCCTTAGAAGGTGTGTTGCTATTTCCAGGAACTCTACAAAGTATTCAAAGTGAGGTTCTGTGGATTCTAGTCAGTCATTTTCTGATTAAATAATTCATTCCCAAGTCTCAATGCTCATGTTAAAACTGTGTAATCAGTAAGGAGTCATGTTCATGCAGTTGAGAAGGGAAGCTCGGTCAGAGTTTCTTATTTGCAAATAATGAATTCAAAGCCATTTATTTTTTTGTGTTCGTGGTTATGGGGTAAACATTTAAGATCCTCAGCTAGAGCATCTGATTGACTAAGTGCTAATTATCACCTGGAAGTGGAGGAAAGCATTGGGAAAAGGGTTGATCCAATAGAGGGACCTTCTGGGGACTCCCCTAGGATTCTCCACTGTGAGACTAGGCACTGAGATTTACAACTCTTATCAAGGTTACACAAACTGAGGTGCAGTGATTCTTCAAAAGGAAATTGGAGTTAGAAATGAAAACTGTAAAACAGCAAATACCAACTAATGTCAGGGAATAAAATTTGCTCAAGGCCAATTTTCACTTACAAGTTATCCCATATTCATTTACTGAAAACAGTGCATTCTAAGGCAAAACATGTTTAGTATGACCTGCTTTTTCTCAAGGTGAAACACACAAACATAGTCTACAGAAAATTCTCCATATCCTTAATGACAGAGATTACCTTGCTCATTTTGGAGTGTCCCCTGTGACTTGCTCCCTGACTAAATACCTGAGCCAAAGTCACTTCCTATGATGACAGCAGGTAATTGTCAAATCTCCACAGAAACATCATCACATTGAAGTTGATACTAAATTAGAACAATGCTATTTGGCTTGATAGGATTTGAAGCCATGTTTCTGGCATACAATAGATCCCGTATCAGTACCCTTCAAGAAACTCCCTGAAAGCATTAACTATGCTGTTCTTTCAGAAACTTGGTCAGATATAGGAACTCTAAAAATAAAGAAGTGTGTTCTTTATTTTAGGACATAATGTGAATCCCTGTCATTTATTAAAAACATGTGACTTTGGTTAAGAAAAATGCCTTCTACACTGAATCCACAAATGAATACAAATAGTGTTAAAATCAGTGATTATGACAGAATATGATTTAGAATACAGCTACTGTGTCAAGTGGGATCAAGGGGCCACAGAGTCTCTTGCTCTTGCTGCTGCTGCTGAGTCGCTTCAGTCGTCTCTTAGATCCATAGAAATCCCCTGAAACCTCTGCCCTTTCCCCATAATAACTTGAGTGATTATAAAGGGAAGACACTAGTTATTGGAGGATCCTATACTTAAAGGGGAGCCATTCTCACTCTTTCAGGATGATTTATGTGCTTTTTTTTTTTTTATGTTTCTTTGGTTGGTTCACTGATTTTAATCTACAGCAAAAGAATCATTTTGTTTGTGGACAAATATCATAATCAAGCAACATGAGGATAACGAGACCACCATGAATGAGCTTAATAATATGATAAACTGGATCTGAAGTAGACACATGATAGAACATTGTCACCTTTGCTATTTTTCCCAAATGCTTTAGTAAATTTCCAAGATCCCATGGAAAGTAAATAGGTAATAAATTTATGATCTGAATGTAGATCTTTTGGCATGTAATCTAGACTTCTAAATAAGTTATACCTATTTAGTTTTATTGTTATTGTTTATTAACTTATTTATCATTGTTATAACTGCTTCATTGAAACATTTATGGTATATATTTTTATGATAAACAATATTTAACACTTTCAAAAAACAATAACATTAGTATAAAAATAACTTGAGTAGGTTACTTGGCCTAACCAAGTCTTGGTTGCCCTCCTACTAAAATGGGGTAGAAAGAAATGAAGTTACCTGTGTTATAGCATCTGTTACAGGAGCTGGCACAGAAATCTTCAATAAAGCTGTCTTCTCCTCCCTGCCTTTTCCTGTTTTCTCTTCCTTGATCTTTATTTTATTCTCATTTCCCCTTTCTTCCTTTCCTTTGCCAAACTTTATGTTCCTTGGGTTTCTTTTCACGAATGTTATGTTTAATTTTAAAGACAATGTATAGTTTAATAATCTAGAAAAAAATCAAACACCTATGAGAGAAGAATACTCAAAACTGACAAAATTTTTTAAAATAGGAGTTTTATTTCAAAAACTGCTGCTGTTACTGCTTTATATTGACATTTGAAACAATATATTTTAAAACATGTATTCTTTATGTGTTCTCTGATTTAATCCATCAACAAAGATTTGTTGGGGAGTGTTTGTAACCCTGAATATGGTCACTTAGTGTTAATTAAATGCAAATGTTTAAATGTAAAGACCAGTGCAATCTATTTGATTCTTAATCTACATGAAAATAATTTCTCTGTTGCTAAGGGTAAACATTTTCAATTGAGTTTTAAATATTTTTCCAGTTAAAAATATCTTAAAATTTAGAGTTTATTAAATTATTTTGTACACTAGATTAATATTGAATGTAAGTCATATTGCCCAGATTAAAGCATAAATCTATACTGAAGTTAACATTATAGAAGCAGTAATATTTCCTGAATTCTATACCTGATGTAACTCTTATACATCACTAGATGGCACTCTAAATTTAGACTGTGATAAATGATTTTTTCAACTAGAAGTACATTACTTGTGGTTTATAAAGAAGAATTCATCATATGAAATAAACAAATGATCTACCTTCCTCCCTATAAACAAAGTTGAGATTTCCTCTACTACTTACTGGTGATGACTAAGAAAACCTACAGTACTTAATTAAAATAATTTTATAATTCCAAAGTATATGATGAAAGACTAAACTAAAAAGAGGATATGCAGGTAACTTTTAAATGTTTCTCATAAATTTTTCAAACCTTATTTTTAATTGTTAATTTTAAGGCTTAATTTATATGTATATATCCAGTAATATAGAAATAAAGTATCTTTATTTCTGTAAAAAGAGATGACCTACTGTTTAAAAAAGCTGCCCAGCTTCTTCAAAACTTTTTTTTTTAAATTTACAAGTAGATATACAAATACAGTGGATACAATAAAAATGAAAGTACTACTATTAAAATATGCTTTCCTAATCAATTATAATTAGGGACTTCCCCAAATAGACAATGATAACTTACATGATTATTTTCTCAGATGTAAGTTCATCAAATTCTTAATTTCTCTAGAGTATTTTTAGCTTCATGAAAAGACTAAGTTCATACTTGTCTTGCTTTCCTATGTAAGTGATTGCTTCCCATATAAAGTGATACCTTTGGACTGAACTTTTGGAAACGTTATCGTGATCATTTGAAAAGTAACCAGCCAATGATCTCATGACCCCAGCATGATTGAAGCCATCAACTCTCCTCTGTCCAGGAGCGAGGCCCCGGCTGGTGAGCAGAAGGGACGATGAGGTAGCGGGCCTCACATTCAGGCTGCCAATTAGACTGCGTTAAGGAACACGTTAGCGGGGTTGATGCCGCTGCTGGAGAAGGGCGGGCATCTGAAGATAGCCAGTACTTAGAAATATTATGCATTAGAAACCAACTTTTCCATGGATGGAAGTCAATGTATTTATCTCTTACTCTATGCTAAGGTCATGGCTCCAATTACAGTGTAAAAACGCATGAATTCTGAATGGTTTTCCTTTGCTGAAGACCACAGATTTTTTTTTTTTTTTCTTTTCCTGACTGCACACTAAAGATCAACTTTTTAATTCTCTGGGGTCAGATATGTGGGAAATAACTATTATATTCATATTCTTCCCTTCCACAGTAAAGAATAAGATCTTTGAATAAAATCCCTTCTGAACAAATGAAAAAAAAAAAAATGTGGAGCTCTGTTGCACTGCGGCAAAGCTTCTTTTTCACTAAGTCTCTACATTGTGAGAGGAAGGGAAAAATCCATCACTGTTAATACTGATAGATGGGTAGAATTTTAGTATTCATATTTCTGATTCAATTACAGTTACTCTGTCCATGGGATGAAAGGAGATGGTAAACTGTTATGTTACTTTGGGATATATGAAATCCATACAAAACCCATAAGGGGGGAAATATTCTTAGAATTGCTATTTTCTTTAAATACTCCAAAAATGTTCTAGTGCATTATGAAATATAAAATGAACTTATTTTAAATTCTTACTTCTCAGCTAAAAGTTACTTTGTCAATACTGATCTGTTATGGAGATATTAGGAGATCAAGAATTCAGGGAAATATATTATTATAATTTCTTGTGAAGACAAAATTTAAAACAAATATTCACTTACCAATGTTAAATTTACTGAGATTTGGTGTTGGATGCAATAAAAGGGCTATAAAATTAAAACACTTTGTTAAAAAATAAATTATATTATTCAAACTGTCATAAATTAAGAGAAATAAAGAACTGTTTCAGAAAATAAAACTTTAAGAATGATATCTAAAACAAGAATGAACTTTGGCCCCAAATTCTTCACAGAAATCAAATTGGAAGCTACCAATTCCAAATTCAATGCATCAGTGTATCAGAAGTCTTTCTAATAACCGCAAGGATATTTGTCAAAATAATGAGGAACTTGGAATTAGACAACCTGGATTTGAATCCTAACTTTGTTCTTGCTAGATTTTAGAATTTGGACAAATGATTTAATCTACTTAAGCCTAGGCATTTCTTGTCCTAAAATAATAAAACGTAGCACCTAAAGAATTCTATCATCAGCTGCTTATTTGGCTGACGACCTAGAATTGAAATGTCTGGAGAACATGACCAAGCATTCATTTTATAGATTAGCTCTAGTTTCTTCAGGGAGATAACTGCTTATTTTTATGGTCCTTCCTCAAATTCCAGCTCAGCTGTAGCATTGCTCCAAATTCTGTCAATTAGTAAGATTTAAAACACACCTCAGATTTTCTTAGAATAGAGTAGAAACATATATTTGAATTATTTTAAAATGCAGCAAGTAACTCTGTTTATTACATAATGTTTTACATATTCCAAAATGTATTTGAGGCAGATACATATATCATTTACTCTAAAATACACCTGGTTAATGTGTTTTGTAACTTGGATCACTTACCATTATCTTTAGCAACCCAAGAAATTACCAAATTTAGGCTACAGGTTTTTTGTTGTTGTTGTTATTTTGTTTTTAACCAATCAATATAAAAACTAAAAAAGATGCTTCCTTGGTAAAGAATCCATGTGGCAATGTAGAAGACACCAGTTTGATCCCTTGTCTGGGAGGATCCCACAAGCTGCAGAGAAGCTAAGCTCATGCACCACAACTATTGAATCCGTGTTCTAGAGCATAGGAGCCACAACTACTGAGCCTACGGGCTGCAGTAATGAAGCCTGTGAACACTAGAGTCTGTACTCTGCAATAAGAGGAGCCACTGCTTAAAACTCAGCATTCAAAAAACCAAGATCATGGCATACTGTCCCATCACTTCATGGCAAATAAATGGGGAAGCAATGGAAACAGTGAGAGACTTTATTTTCTTGTGCTCCAAAATCACTGCAGATGATGACTGCAGCCATGGAGTTAAAAGATGCTTGTTCCTTCGAAGAAAAGCTATGACCAACCTAGACAGCGTATTAAAAAGCAGAGACATCACTTTGCCGACAAAGTTCTGTCTAGTCAAAGCTATGGTTTTTCCAGTCGTCACGTATGGATGTGAGAAGAACACTCAGTCATGTCCAACTCCTTGTGATCCCATGGACTATAAAGTCCATGGAATTCTCCAGGCCAGCATGCTGGAGTGATTAGCTTTTCCCTTTCCCAGGGGATCTTCCCAACTCAGGGATCAAACCCAGGTCTCCTGCATTGCAGGCAGATTCTTTATCAGCTGAGTCACAAGTTGGACTAAAAAGAAAGCTGAAAATCTAAAACTGATGCTTTTGAACTGTGGTGTTGGAGAAGACTCTTGAGAGTCTCTTGGACTGCAAGGAGATCCAACCAGTCAATCCTAAAGGAAATCAGTCCTGAATATTCATTGGAAGGACTGATGCTGAAGCTGAAGCTCCAATACTTTGGCCACCTGATGCAAAGAACTGACTCATTGGAAAAGACCCTGATGCTGGGAAAGATTGAAGGCAGGAGGTGAAGGGGATGATAGAGGATGAGATGGTTGGACGGCATCACCAACTCAATGGACATGAGTTTGATTAAACTTCAGGAGTTGGTGATGGACAGGGAGGCCTGGCGTGCTATGGTCCATGGGGTTGCAAAGAGTTGGACATGACTGAGTGACTGAACTGAACTGCATTGAGAAGCCCATGTACCACAACTAGAGAGTAGCCCCCCCTCCCTGCAAATAGAAAAAGCCCATATGCAGTAACAAAGACTCAGCACAGCCCAAATAAATTAAATTTTTAAAATACTAAAAATTATATAAATTATTAAGAAAGAGAATATGAAAATACAGTAAGCATGTATTTTTTTCTCTTGTGAGTCCCTTGGACAACAAGGAGAGCAAACTGATCAATGCTAAAGGAAATCAACCCTGAATAATCTTTGGAAGGACTGTTGCAGGAGCTCCAATATTTTGGCCACCCGATGCAAAGAGCTGACTCATTGGAAAAGAACATAATGCTCAGAAAGATTGAAGGCAGAAAGAGAAGGTGGTGGCAGAGGATTAGATTGTTGGATGGCATCATCGACTCAATGCACATAAATTTGAGCAAACTCTGGGAGATAGTGAAGGTCAGGGAAACCTGACATGCTGCAGTAATGGAGTTGCAAAGAATTGGACATGAAAGAGTGACTGAACAACAACAACAATTATTTGTTCTAAGTTATTGAACATGAAAAGGATACTAGAGCTCAAGCTGGGCTCAGACCAATATGATTCTACTATTTTATGATATTTTCTAAGCTTTTGTTGATCAAAATATTAGTTCCCAGAACTGAAGCATCCACACCAACTGGGAACTTGTAACAAATGCACGCTTCTTAGGTCCCAAACCATACCCACTTCAGTTTAGCAACATGTGCAGTAGATTTATAAATATAGGTTTTGAGAAGCATTGCTGTTTATGTAATTTATGTAGGTTCACAAACTAAATGACCTATTCTATTACTTACATCTTTGTCATCGTTTCATTATTTCAAAGGACCTGTGGAGTGCAGTTATCTGTCAGGCAAAAATGTTTATGCCAGAGTAGCTTTAACCAACTTTTCTACAGAAATAGAAAGTTGTAACTTAATGTAGTTCCATTATATACAGGATGTTAATCAATTAGACAAGTTGAAAAATTCCTTTCCATACAGAGAGCAAAAGAAATCATTCATTTAACTACTGATTTTCCTGAAATGAAAAATCATTGAATATATATAACTTACATCTCTGTGTATCAGTCTGTTTCTTTCTGAAACAGTGGTTTCAGTATATATGTGAACAATGGTGTGGTCACTTACCTAGAGCCAGATATCCTGGAACATGAATTCCAGTGGGCCATAGGAAATGTTAACTACAAGCAAAGCTACTAGAGGTGATGGGATTCCATCTGAGTTATTTAAAAATCCCAAAAGATGATGTTGTTTAAAGTGGCACTCAATATGTCAGCAAACTTGGAAAACTCGGCAGTAGCCACAGGATGGAAAAGGTCAGTTTTCATTCCAATCTCAAGGACAGTGCCAAAGAGTGTTCAAACTACCATACAGTTATGCTTATTTCACATGCTAGTGAGGTAATGCACAAAATCCTTTAACTGCTGCTGCTGCTGCTAAGTCATTTCAGTTGTGTCTGACTCTGTGCAACCCCATAGACAGCAGTGCACCAGGCTCTTTCGTCCCTGGGTTTCTCCAGGCAAGAAGAGTGGGGTAGGTTGTCATTTCCTTCTCCAAATAGGCTTCAGCAATATGTGAGCCTCGAACTTCCGAATGTACAAGCTGGGTTTAGAAAAGGCAGAGGAACCAGAGATTAAATTGCCAACATTCACAGGATCATAGAACAAACAAGGGAATTCCAGAAAAACAACTGCTCAGTTGACTCCACTAAAGCATTTGACTGTGTTGATCATGGCAAACTATGGAACATTCTTAAAGAGATGGGGATACCTGAACACCTTGCCTGTCTTCTGAGAAAATCTGTATAGGGGTCAAGAGACAACAGTTAGAACAGGACATGGAACGACTGACTGATTCAAAATTGGGAAAGGAGTATGACAAGGCTGTGTATTGTTGCTCATTGATTTAACTTATATGCAGAGTACATCATGTGAAACGCTGGGCTGGATGAATCCAAGTTGGAATCAAGATTTCAGTAAGAAATATCAACAACCTCAGATATGAAGATGATGCCACTCTATGGCAGAAAGTGAAGAGGAACTAAAGAGCCTCTTGATAAAGGTGAAAGAGGAGAGTGAAAAACTTGCCTAAAACTCAACATTGAAAAAACTAAGATCATGGCATCTGGTCCCATCACTTCATGGCCAATAGATGGGGAAAATTTGGAATAGTGACAGATTTTCTTTTTGGGGGTTCCAAAATCACTGCTGTTGGTGACTGCAGCCATTAAATTAAGAGATGCTTGTTCCTTGTAAGGAAAGCTATGATAAACCTAGACAGCATATTTTACAAAATGGAATATTACTCAGCCATTAAAAAGAATTCATTTGAATCAGTTCTAATGAGATGGATGAAACTGGAGCCCATTATACAGAGTGAAGTAAGCCAGAAAGATAAAGACCAATACAGTATACTAACACATATATATGGAATTTAAAAAGATGGTAACAATAACCCAATTTGCAAAACAGAAAAAGAGACACAGATGTACAGAACGACTTTGGGACTCTGTGGGAGAAGGCGAGGGTGGGATGTTCTGAGAGAACAGCATTGAAATAAGTATACTATCAAGGATGAAATAGACCACCAGCCCAGGTTGGATGCATGAGATAAGTGCTCAAGGCTGGTGCACTGGGATGACCCAGAGGGATGGGATGGGAAGGGAGGTGGGAGGGGGGATCAGGATGGGGAACACATGTAAATCCATGGCTGATTCATGTCAATGTATGGCAAAACCCACTACATTTTGTAAAGTAATTAGCCTCCAACTAATAAAAATAAATGGAAAAAAAAAGAAAAAAAAGACTTAAAAAACAAACAAACAAACAAAAAAATGTCTTTGCAAAAAAAAAAAAACACAAGCAAAGTCATCCCTTTGCTGACAAAGGTCCATATAGTCAAAGCTGTGGTTTTCCAGTAGTCATGTATGGATGTGAGAATTGGACTATAAAGACGACTGAGAGCCAAAGAATTGATGCTTTTGAACTGTGTTTCTGGAAAAGATTCTTGAAGAGAGTCCCTTGGACTGCAAGGAGATCAAACTTGTTAATCCTAAAGGAAATCAACCCTGGATATTTACTGGAAGGACTGATGCTGACACTGAAGCTCCAACACTTCAGCCACCTGATGTGAAGGGTGAAACATTAGAAAAGACCTTGATTCTGGGAAAGATTGAAGGCAAAAGAAGAAGGCAGCAGAGGATGAGAGAGTTTGATAGCATCACTGACTCAGTGGACATGACGTTGAACAAACTCCAGGAGATAGTGAAGGCTGGGGAAGCCTGACATGCTGCAGTCCATAAGTCATATCCGACTTACGGACTTAGTGTAATTATTACACTTAGAGTGTAAGAGTCAGATATGACTTAGTGACTGTTCAACAAAAAGAACATGAGAACAATCATCTTTACTCAGTGCCTTTTCAGCCTTTTTTTCTTTTCTTTATATCCTCAAACATGGAAATATATACAGTATTGTCAAGGAACCATAATGAATAAAGAGAATAATATCTTAAAACGTTTCATTTCTTCAAAAGTTTCATTTGGTAGCCATCTCCTCTCTTTTAGAACAATCGCATTGTTATATTAAATTTAAATTCATTTTGTATTGCAGAGCATCCAGTGTTGACAACAACAATGGCTTATAGTATAAAACAGTCTTTAAGCAATTATTAAATATTAGTCATAATGATTATCAATTAGCTTCCCATATTAGCTTCCCATAACCAATAAGCATAATGGTTGTGCTTATTATCCCCATTTTATAGACGAGTAAACAAAAATTCAGAGAAGTGACATGACTTTCCCAAAACTTGACTCTTTATAGATCTTCCTAACTTTAAAAAAATTGCTAATAATTGTTATACTATGCCTTAACTTAACCAGAGAATTCCCATCTTAAAAGGGAAAAATATATATCTTCCTATATTTTCCTCAGGGCTTAAACATATAGAATTTGAAACAATTATTTGTGACTATTCAAAGGCTTTGCTTCAAAATATATTGGCTTGGAATTTTTATGAATAAAAAAGTATGTATTGAATTATTATATAAATTAATCATGTACATAAATTTTGTAACAATCCATAACATATTTATTGTTTGTCCAAATATGTTTTCTTTCATGATTCAAGTTTCTTCCAAACAATAGTTTATCTGCAAGCTGTGGACTAGTCTTCTCTTTAGTCAATTATGTGTAATGCTATGAAAAGAACCAAGAATAAATAGATGGTTATTTTAAAATAATTGCCAAGATAGATCTAGACTAACTTATCTAAAATAGCATCATTGCTGTGCATTTAATGCATCACAGTAGATTTGTCTTACTTTGTTTCACCAGTAAAACTAGAGGAAATGTGTTATTAATTTTTGTTATCTTATTCAACTACAATCTGTAAAAAATCATTAATAGTTTCTCTCAAGGATGCACAGAATGAGAATTACCTTTTTATGTATCAGTGCTTACATTAATTTATTATTATTGTTTAAAGTTTTATTATCATAAAAGTATATATAAAATGATTTCACACAGTAATGTCACATAAGTGAGAAATAATTAATAGATAAATTTGAAGAAAAATTTCAAAGGTACTTAAAGATTATCGCCTACCTTATTATGCATTCACAGAAAACTGTATTTAGGATTGCTTGCTTTTTCTAGTATGAGAAAATCTTCCAAAGAGGAGTGACTGAATAAAAATTCATTTTTTAGTACAGTAATATACTACTGCCTTTAGAAAAGCAATTGTTAAATATTCAGGAAGTGATTTTAGATGTTAGCATTAAGGACAATTGGAAATTCAGAATGACTATGTTTCTAGTAAGTGAGAGATAATATTGTATTGTGATAATGTTTCTTGATACTGACTGAAGTATTATAGTCTAGCATTTATAAAGACTATAAAGTGTTGATGATTTTAAACTATCTTGCAAACCTAGATTTACCCACTCTGATGTTTTGGAAGAATGCTAACTATAGTCAATTTTTGTTATTCCCAGTAATTATGTTCTATAAAGTCTCTGTAAAAACTGAATCATTCGCTATTCAGTGAATACTGAACCATTTTTTCTAGGGCCTTCTCAGGTGATGCTAGTGGTAAAGAACCCACCTGCCAATACAGGAGATGTAAGAGACAAGGGTTTGATCCCTGGGTCAGGAAGATCCCTTGTAGGAGAAAATGGCCACCCACTCTAGTATTCTTGCCTGGAGAATCCCATGGACAGAGGAGCCTGGCGGACTTCAGTCCATGGGGTCTCAGAGTCGGACACAACTGAAGCGACTTAGCACAAACCATTGTTCCTATGAGAAATACAGAATTAGTTTCCTGCAAGCTTCTAGTCCTAACATTTTTGTCAGCAAATCAAAACATAGCTTTGTTTTATTATATGCTTATTTTAAAGACCGGAGAAGGCAATGGCATCCCACTCCAGTACTCTTGCCTGGAAAATCCCATGGACGGAAGAGCCTGGTAGGCTGCTGTCCATGGGGTCGTGAAGAGTCGGACATGGCTGAGCGACTTCACTTTCACTTTTCACTTTTATGCACTGGAGAAGGAAATGGCAACCCACTCCAGTGTTCTTGCCTGGAGAATCCCAGGGATGGGGTCGCACAGAGTCGGACATGACTGAAGTGACTTAGCAGTAGCAGCAGCAGTATTTTAAAGACACCTTATTTAAATACAGCGTTGCTTTATTAACATTGAACTCACAGTCAACGGCCTTCCCAGGTGGCTCAGTGGTAAAGAATCTGCCTGCCAATGAAGGAGACACAGGAGACACCAGTTCAATTCCTGGAGGAGGAAATGGCAACCCACTCCAGTATTCTTGCCTGGAAAATCACGTGGACAGAGGAGCCTGGCAGGCTATAGTCCACAGGGTTACAAAGAGTCAGACACGACTGCTCGACCAAGCACGCACACATGCAAAGCCCACAGCACAACAATTAATGCCTGAATGTAGCTTATCTAACATATGTATTCTCTTTAGATGGTACGTCAGAGCTTTCCTGCACTTTAATAGATGGATAGCACTTTGATACTACCCTTGAGGGCAATTTAGAAAAGTGAAATAATCAACAAAAAAGCACAAAAAACAGAAGAACTGTGACCCTGAAATAGACTACAAAAAGAACAATTGTTTATAGTATGAGAATTGAAACAAGAGTAAGCTGTCATCTTATTTGACATGAGCTGCAAATGTGTGTTGAGTAATTGGAACTTTTGTCATTCTGTGTATATGCCCAAATGACCAGAAAACTCCACTGTGTTTTGTGATTGTTTCTATTTTACTTTTTCTTTTTTTAATTGCAGTATATTTGATTTACAATATTGTACTAGGTATACAACACAGTGGTTTAGTTATACACACACACACACACACACACACACATAATTTATACAATACCTATAAGTGTATATTGTATATATGTGTGTGCATATATATATATATATATTCATTTTCTAATTATTTTCCCTTATAGGTATTACATAGGGCTTCCCTGGCGGCTCAGAGGTTAAAGCATCTGCCTGCCATGCAGGAGACCCGGGTTCAATCCCTGAGTCAGGAAGATCCCCTGGAGAAGGAAATGGCAACCCACTCCAGTATTCTTGCCTGGAGAATCCCATGGAGGGAGGAGCCTGGTAGGCTACAGTCCACAGGGTCACGAAGAGTCAGACACGACTGGGCTACTTCACTTGCACTTTCACTTTCATTCAGTTCAGTTCAGTTCAGTTGCTCAGTTGTGTCTGACTCTGCGACCCCATGAATCGCAGCACAGCAGGCCTCCCTGTCCATCACCATATCCCGGAGTTTACTCAAACTCATGTCCATTGAGTCGGTGATGCCATCCAGCCATCTCATCCTCTGTTGTCCCCTTCTCTTCCTGCCCCCAATCCCGCCCAGCATCAGGGTCTTTTCCAATGAGTCAACTCTTCGCATGAGGTGGCCAAAGTATTGGAGTTTCAGCTTCAGCATCAGTCCTTCCAATAAACACCCAGGACTGATCTCCTTTAGGATGGACTGGTTGGATCTCCTTGCAGTCCAAGGGACTCTCAAGAGTCTTTTCCAACAACACAGTTCAAAAGCATCAATTCTTCGGTTCTCAGCTTTCTTTATAGTCCAGCTCTCACATCCATACATGACCACTGGAAAAACCATAGCTTTGACTAGATGGACCTTTGTTGGCAAAGTAATATCTCTGCTTTTTAATATGCTATCGAGGTTGGTCATAACTTTCCTTCGAAGGAGTAAGCTTTCATAGGTATTACATAAATTGTGTATGGCTCCCTGTGCTATACAGTAGGTCCTTGTTGGTTATCTACTTTATGTATAGTTGTTTGTATATGTTAATCCCATGAGTATTGTTCTGGGAGGGTCATAGAGAAGCTTTAGTAAAAAAAGAAATCCTCAAACATAGAATCGATGAATGATGAGGATCCACTGTACTTGGTTTTACTTATTTCACTTAGCATGACAGTTTACTTAAAAATTGAATTCTGCTCTATTCAGTGCTTTCTTTTCTGTGTTTTCTTGGTGTTTATGTGTGTCTTCTTTTTGGTGTTTTGACATAAGAAGGATATGCTTAAATGAGATTTTAATGAGAAGAATCAGTTTCTTGTTTTTGTCTAAGCTGAGAGTTATTTCACTAAAGCACATTGCTTCTCTATATCACCATTAAGCATCTATTCCCTTTGGGTCTTGTAACTCAGGAAATATTCTTACATAGTCACTTCATACTTTGTATTATACAGGTTGAACCACATCGGTAATAATATAAAGTCGAGAAAAATGATATACTTTTGGCAATTATGTTAACTTAAAGATTTATGCCTGACAACTGCTAATTCTATGACTTTGGAAAATTGCTTTGCATATTCAGTACCTTAGATTTCTAATTATAAAATAAGTTAATATATAATTCACTTAGTATTTAATGAGAATATACATTTCAAATCATTCATGGTGCTTGCCACAGAGTAGGCAGTAAATAAATGCTATACTTTCCCCTATACAGTAAAAATGTATGATATCTATGAAAGGCACAGTACAGAAAATGCTGTCTCACCACAGAAAATAAAGTATACTTTGCTGAAGGTTAAAAACACAAAGGTAATTAACTTATATCTCTTAAGGGTAAATTAAAAAACAAAAAAAAGAATAAAGAAAGAACTAAAAATCCCATGGTAGCCACTTGTTTTCCCAAATGCAATGATTAGATGACTGAGCTCATATGGTCATGAGGGAAGTACAAAACTTTGCTTGATAACATGTGAAATATATGAAGTGGTATATCAGTTTTTTACTTGAAAACAAAATAAAGTTAAAGGGCAATTTCTTAAAAAAAAATGTAAGAGGTATTACAAGTTTCAACTGAACTAAGCAACACATTTTTGAAAAAGAACCATAAAGAGAAATGTGTCTAAGGAATTAGTTGGCAGGTATGGCAAAACAACTTAGAGAAAGTGGGAAAATATGTCCGTAGGCAAAGCATCTTGACACAGAAAATTTCAAAAGCATCAAACACAACATGAACATTTTTCACTTTCTTGACTTACTTCATTTGAGCCACCTAACTCACCAAGGAGTACTTCTTGAAATTAACAAAGTTCACTATGCCTAAAGCCACAAAAAAAAAAAGAAAAAAAAGCAACAACAAAAAAGGAAAAAGCCAAGTCAATAGTTGGCATTTTTTTCCCTTTTATCTAAACCAAAGAACTATGAGACTTAAAGTGCTTGTGAGATTTTCCTGATAATAATATTTGAAATGAGCTTTTTAAAGACATTGTAACACATTATAAAATAGACACATGTTAGCAGAGTATAAGTAGTGACTGATTGATTAAAAATGGTGAATGTCATTTTCTAATCTCTCAAAAGGAAGTGGAAGTGGCATTTACAATAATTCTAGCCTAGCATATTTTAATCATCTGGAACAAATACTTTTAAGAGGTTTTGAAAATATAAGCACTTATCTCACATGCTAGCAAATCACGCAATTGAACTTATCTCACATACTAGCAAAGTAATGCTCAAACTTCTCCAAGCCAGGTTTCAAAGGTACGTGAACTGTGAAGTTCCAGATGTTCAAGCTAGATTTAGAAAAGGCAGAGGAACAAGAGATCAAATTGCCAACATTCGCTGGATCATAGAAAAAGCAAGAGAGTTCCAGAAAAACATCTGCTTTGTTGAGTATGCCAAGGCCTTTGACTGTGTGGATCACAACAAACTGTGGAAAATTCTTAAAGAGATGGGAGTACCAGACCACCAGACCTGTCTCCTGAGAAATCTGTATGCAGGTCAGGAAGCAACAGTTAAAACTGGACATGGGACAACAGACTGGTTCCAAATAGGAAAAGGAGTACATCAAGGCTGTATATTGTCACCCTGCTTATTTAATTTATATGCAGAGTATATCATGTGAAATGCTGGGCTGGATGAAGCACAAGCTGGACTCAAGATTGCTGGGAGAAATATCAATAACCTCAGATACGCAGATGGCACCACTCTTGAACGGCAGAAAGTGAAAAGAACTTAAGAGCTTCTAGATGAAAGTGAAAGAGGACAGTAAATAAGTTGGCTTGAAACTCAACATTCAGAAAACCAAGATCATGGCATCTAGTTCATGGCAAATAAATGGGGAAACAAAGGAAACAGTGACCGACTTTATTTTTTTTGGGTTCCAAAATCACTGCAATGGTGACTGCAGCCATGAAATTAAAAGACACTTGCTCCTTGGAAGAAAAGCTATGACCAACCTAGACAGCATATTAAAAAGCAGATACATTACTTTGCCAACAAAGGTCAATCTAGTCAAAGCTGTGGTTTTTCCAGTAATCATCTGTAGATGTGAGAGTTGGATTATAAAGAAAGCTGAATGCCGAAGAATTGATGCTTTTGAACTGTGGTGTTGAAGAAGACTCTTGAAAGTCCTTTGGACTGCAAGGAGATCCAACCAGTCCATCCTAAAGGAAATCAGTCCTGAATATTCATTGGGAGGACTCATTCTGAAGCTGAAACTCCAATATTTTGGCCATCTGATATGAAGAACTGACTCACTGGAAAAGATCTCAATGCTGGAAAGAGTGAACAGAGGAGGAGAAGGGGATAACAGAGGATGAAATGGTTAGATGACATCACCAACTCGATAGATATGAGTTTGAACAAGCTCCGGGAGTTGGTGGTGGACAGGGAAGCCTGGCATGCTGCAGTCCATGGGGTCGCAGAGAGTGGGACTTGACTGATTGACTGAACTGAACTGAAAATATAAACTGTATTACCTTAACAAGAATGTAAGGAGTGTTGTAATTTTGCTACATGGATAAATCAGAATTTTATAGGTGTCTAATTTTGTTATCGTTTACAGTGTTGCAAATATTTTTAATAGAAACATTTGTGTTTTAGCCTTTAAAAATAGGAATGAGGGCTGTTTTAATTGATTCTTGAATTCAGTCCTTCATTTAAATAAATTAAATAGAAATATAAGGTAATTGTTTTGATCAACTTAGTGCCAAAAGATTGGCATCAATAATTTTTATCATTAATCTAAAAATAGTGGGGGAATCAGGAGTTTGGGAAAACTGAAAACTAACAATTTCACATATCATATATAAGAGGAATGCCGAAAAATAACAATAACAAAAAAGTGACAGAAGTAATGGAAAACCAGTGGATACTCTCTGTCACTTTATGTTCCAAAACAGTGAATTTCAGGACTAACCAAATGTGAATTGATTCAAATGATTTTTATTGGAGAAAATATTAAATAATCAAGACAGCAGCATTGATTTCTTTTTAATCTCAAATTGATGTGTTTTTACTTCATCTGTTCAAGTTTTCTGATGCAACCTGGGAGGATTACCTCCACCCAGTGTTCAGCCTTTAAAATCCACCTGCAAAAGGACGTTTCATAAAATTTTGTCAGTTCTCTTTTGACGTTTTACCTCTCTAGAAATGTTTGATGGACTCCACTGCATCTGTGTCAAGTAGCCTGTGGCCAGAGGAAAATAGAAAGCACCGATGGAATTGCTGACCTTAGTTAAACATCCTTTCCCTGAGACTCAGAGGGCCATGTTGGCCCCCAGATTGGGTTTTCTATCATAGCCTATCTTGCGTATGCTTTCCTGAGCCTTTTACTGTGTTTGTTTATTGACTATCCTCTCCTTGACTCACTCTGAAATATTTTTCACGCAGATGATAGAAGGTATTTTGGACTAAACAGGAAGCCCAGATGGGTTCTGTCTTCTGTGTTCATTTCTAAGCTGCCCTGAATAACTCACATTGTGAAGCTCCTCCATTTAGTGACTCTTCAGTCCCTCAGAGCTAGTCAGGCTAAGCACTTGCACTAAAACAGATGTTCTGTATTTCCTCCAAATCCCTTCTGAACCATAGGTATTTCGTAAAGGGACTTCTCTATAGGAGAAATGCACAGAAATCAGAACCCAAGGCTGTGCTGCTTCCTTTTGATCCTAAGGAGGCTGTTTCCACATCAAAAGATGTGACTGACCCAAGGGCAACAGCCTCTATTGGAGCCTGGATATGTCACTGTTACCATAGGTATTAAAAAAAATTAAAAAGGAATTCAAGTAAATTTTTACTAGACCAGTGGGAAACTATTTTCACCTTACGTTTTAAGCTACCCTAGAATGGCACTAATGAAGAGGATCTAAGGAGGAAAATGTGGCATAAAGCCACATATATTAAGTTGTATTATTACATCAGAAAATTCAATTTGGTACTTACATGATATTGAAGTAAAAGAACATAATGTTTTCTGATGATGCCATTGAAAAGCAAGTTCTTACAATTGGTAACAATATTCAGATTTTGTTTAGGGTAAGAACACTTTCATGGTTACCAAAGGACCTTCATATTTAATTTTAGAAATTGTTCCCACTTTATAAAGAAAATAATTTGCCAACTTAGATTTAACACAGTCAGAACATTTGGCACTGAATTAACATTTTGAATTCTGCCTAGTCATTAATGTATTAATGGGACAGATTCCCAAAATTAAGGTCAGTTTACAAAAAGTCACACTATCTAAGGTAATACCATAACAGTATGTTATGAAGTGAGCTTTTATTTCAATCTCTTTAGGGGGAGGAAGTTGGTCACTTGAGAATCTATAATAAAGGCCCATGTTTACTATTTGGGCAACAAATTAGAATTTAATTTTCTAGAATTCTTTTTTATAACTATCAGCTTCTTTTTTTCATAATATATTATCAACACTAACCTACATTATTGGTTTTTGTTTTTTTATATGTTTTATGTATTACTGTTGTTTTATCTTGACTAAATATAGTATAAAAATTTATGCAAATTTATCACAATACCTGAAAAAGAGGACAGGGTCACTTGTTCAGGTACAAACATTATGTTAGTATGAAATTTTAACTCTTTCAACTCAGACTTAAAATATAATTTTCAGCTTCTCTAACTTTCTTGTGTATGACCACTAATTTCTTTTGGGTATGGGGGCAGGAAATAAGCGTTTTGTTTCCTGATTGTAAGTGATTCAGACTTGGTAAAATGTAGCCAGTAAATACATAGATTTTATCTATTGCCTCCTGAAATTCCAATAATGAAGAAAAAGAAGGTTAAAAAGCAGAGGCGGAGGGGGATAGGGACCAAATTCACAAGGTCAAACTTACAGGAGAAAAAGCAACATAAACAAAATGCTGGAAGTTGGTGATAAGTGCACTAGTAACAACTGATCTATCAGGTAAGAAAAAACTGAGACATAAGCTGGCAGGAAAAAAATGCCTAGGAACAAACTCATTTTCAGGGCAGTATCCCAGAAATCCATAGGGATTTTCACACTGGTACTCTTGAAAGTACAGATATCTCTGGAGCTAAAATTTCCTTGTGTGGTGCATCCAGGCTAGAGGTTTACTCTCTCGAGAGTTTCAACAGGCATCATGTTGGAAGAATCAGATGGAGCTGATGGGAATAACACATGCTGAAAAGCAGAGAAAAGAGTAGAAGCTTGCATCCTTGAGTACAGAAAGGACAGAAATGTTCCCATCCAAAGCCTGTTACCCAAACAGAGGTTCTGGTAGATTTTAGAGTTCTTAACTATCAGTTATGGACAAAGAAGCAGGAATCTTCTAGATTCCTTCTAGACAACCGAGGAAATCTTCCAATATGAAAGAATACTAACACAATGAAGGACTGCTGTAGAAACAGACAATATATGGAGTAGAAAAGATTACAAAAAAAATCTATACTTGATATCCTTAAAAAAAAAAAAAATATATATATATATATATATATATATATATATCTCAATGGTATTCTCTCCATTTACTGTAAAGTCTGTATAAGTAAAATATTCCAAGGACATGTAAATCAGACTCTGGTAATTATATATATATAGATAGACAGTAATGAAAATAATCAAGATAAGTATCAGGATATAAAATTGAAAAAAAAGAAGTCATATTAGAGAACAAAGCTACCAAGAAATTGAAAATAGCAGAGAAGAGATAAGAAAATTAGAGAATCAGTGCTGAAACTGTTCCATGTTATGAAAAGGTCCCCAAACAGGAGTGCAGGAAACACCAGAGAAGATATTTTCATTGCTTCTTGATTAAAATTGCCGACCACGACCACTCAGTGGTGGGTTTGGATAAACAAAGAAAAGCCCACACTGATATAAACATTAGAATATTAGGATTAAAGCCCTAATGTCATTCAAATTTTAGAGGAAAGCCCTTAAATCATCTAATACTAGGGAGAGAAAGGACACATTTATTTCATCACATCAATACCATAAATTAGACGATAGTGAAGCACTTTCTTCAAAATTTTGATCCGTCAAATGCCCAATCTTTAATTGATTATATAGACTAGCAACCTGATTTATTCATGTACTTATCCTATAATCCAAGCATTTTTGAGTACCTGTAGTGCTTCAGTCATTGAGATAGTGGAGGACAGAGGAGCCTGGTGTGCCTCAGTCCATGGGGTTTCAAAGAGTCGGACACAACTTAGTGACTGAACAACAATAACAAAATTATCCTCAGTCATTGTTATAGGTACTAATTAGAAAAATATGTTCTAAAATCCTTTAGCGTTGTTTGTGTTTTAAGAGTAGAGGCAAAATAAATAGGTAAAAATAGAGAATTTTAGACCTTGGTAAGCACTGAGTACAACAAATAAAGTCTTCACTGAAAATGGGTTTTTGAGTAAACAAAAGAAGTAATCTAGTAATAGAATTTGGATAATTGTATTCCAAAGACTTCTACAGGGAGCAAAAGGCTTGAACTTGAACTGTACATGTGATAGAGAATATCCAAATTATAGGAAGAAGTTAGTATGCTGTAAGCTATGAGATAAAAGAGGATCAAGACAAGAGATCAGCAAACTAAGGGTGGAATTGGGGTTATATGTTAAATATTGAAGATCATATTAAAGACTTTGGGTAAACTCTGAGTGAAATGGAAAGCTGGAAAAGAGTTTGAACATTTTAGACATAAATTTTAGCACAAATATGATGCCAGGACAGAAAGAAGGACATCAGTTAAAAGGATTCTATAATGGTTCAGGCAGGGACAAAGGTGGCTTAGACTGAGTTGTGGCAATGGGAGTGAGGAAACATGGGTGAATCTTGGCTATTTTCGAAGAAAGCCAGGTTTTGAAGGTTAAGCTCTTAGAATTTGCTGATGGACTAGATCTAGAGTATGAAAACAAGAAAGCTGTTAAAAAGAATGTCAAGATATTTAACTTGAACAATTGAAATAATAGAGTTGCCTTTTAGTGGAATAGACACGATCACAGTATGCACATGTTTGT
Source organism: Dama dama (assembly GCF_033118175.1). Lineage (NCBI taxonomy): Eukaryota > Metazoa > Chordata > Mammalia > Artiodactyla > Cervidae > Dama > Dama dama. The sequence goes on along the minus strand of NC_083710.1, from coordinate 61,303,168 downwards.
TGAGCCATCATTATCTCCATTTAGAAAAAGTATATGTGAAATGCCTGATTATCATTGAAGAGGCTATGTCAAGAAGGTCATTATAAATGTAGATATGGAAAGACAGAAGAGAAGTTCTGATTTTAGTCATCATAATGTACATGGTAGTTAAAGACAAGAAAAATGCATATGATTGCATAGGTAGTGAGCACAGAAAAAATGGTTTGTCCTTATTCCAAGAAAAAGGTAAACTCTGCATGATTGCCTGGTATGTTTTGTATCACATTCCATTTCATTTATTAAAAATATCACTCCATCAGTTTTCCTGTCATCATGTACATGGTAGCTGAAGATAAGGGAAGCACATTAAGATTGCCTAGGGAGAGAGCAAGGAGAGAAAATAAAGAGCCAAGCCTAGAAGCACATTTTTACATTGGTGAGATAAACCAGCTCAAGAGACTGACCAGCTAAAGATATAACCAGAAAGGTAAGAGGAAAATTAGATTAAAAGAATATCACAGAAACCAAGTGAAGGTGTTTCAGAACGAGTGTTAATCGATAGTGTCAAATGCCACTGATTTTCAACAAAGGAAGACTGAAGTAAGTTCATTGTATTTCACAACAAGAAATCATTGCTAATTTGACAAAGGAAGTTTATCTGGTAATTTTGAAGTGATGGGGCAGAAATCTAACTGTAGTCAGTTTAAGAGAGAACAGGCTGACATAAACAAGATATGATATGTTTTAAAAACATATAAAGTTTTGTTCCATAGAAGAGAAGAAAAATGAGATAGTAGTTGAAAGAAAAGAGAGATCAGGGCAATTTTTCTTTCTGGGAGAAATAATAGCATGGTTGAATGCTGATGAAAATGACCCAGAAAAGAGAGAGAGAAATCATGATGCTGATAAAAATATGGGAAAATTGATGGAGCAATATGTTTATGAATTTGAGATGAAATTGGGTATAAGACATACCAGGCAATTATGGAGAGCTTACATTTGCTTGGAATAAGGACAATGCATCACTAATAACAGGAGAGATGAAACAGTTTGTCAGCTGAGATTCAAGCTGATAGATAGAAGCTGATAGACTGAAGGTTTCTTCTGATTGTTTCAGTCCTCTTAGTGATGTGTGGATCAAGATTATCATCATCTGAGAGTAAGGTTAGGACAATTTAAGGAGAAAATAAAGTATAAAATAGATATGAAGGAGAGTCGGAAGGAAGAAGGAAGACTTTTTCAAACATTTGAGAATCAAAAAATTTGTTCTTATTTGGGCCATTTTATCAGAAAGCCCCACTGGATATAAGTTCTACTACAATGAAGGAATTAAACAAGACTGAGAATGTGAAGATGAAACACAGGTGAGGGCAGAGGCAGAGGAAATTTCAAGGTACATCTCAGAATATCAGCTCTGCCTAAATATCCAACAACTGTGGAGCTGGGTGAGGCATAGCCAAAGGAAGGGATACACACACACACACACACACACACACACACACACATATATACGATGTGTAACTTTTACTTACTTAAGGCATTAAAATATTTCAGTAGTTAATATCACTTCTAGCAGGGATGAATGAAAAAATACTGATAAGCACAAAGAAACCAAGCACATTAAAAATTATACATATATAAATATATATAATCTCACATAAATATATGAGAGAGTTTATCAAAGAAAAAAAAATCAGTCAAGTATGGCTCAACTACTGATTATATTTTTATACTCCAAATATAGTAAGCCCTAATTGCTCATCTGTCTCACAATATCAAAATTATATCAGGTATATTTGAATGGATGTTGAAGGGGTAGGTTTTTAAAATGTTAAATCACTTATTCCCATGCAGTTAGTCAAAAAATGTGATGTGAATTGAAACAGATATCAATGAGTAGTTGTAACAGGAGACATATAAATAAAATGTAAAAAAATTGAAAACTAGATAAAAGAGAGGAATGAATTAAAAGTACCTCTGAACAGCAGAATAAGAAGTAGAAGCAGTGCAGAAGAGAAAATTTTAAATTAGTTGGTAAACTAGGCATGCATCCATGGTTGGTCACTTCAGTCATGTCCAATTCTTCGCAAATCTATGGACTGTAGCCCACCATGTTTCTGTGTCCATTGGATTCTTCAGGCAAGAACACTGGAGTGGGTTGCCATTCCCTCCTCCAGGATGTCTTCCCCACCCATGGACTGAACCCACAATCCCTGTGTCTTCTCTACTGCATGCAAATTATTTACCGCTGAGCCACTGGGGAAGCCCTAACTAGGCATAAGTTGATTTAAAAATAGCTATTTAATGATATAAAGTTATATGCAGTAATTTTAGAAGTAAAAAATCCTACTATCAATGTTCAATCGTAACTCTACCACTAGGAGCATTCATTAGTCATATTTGGACAATTTTAATTTTCTCTACTTGTTTTAAAATATTATAGGAAGTAATAAATTGTTTGAAAATTGTTTAAAGTGATTATTACTGTGTCCCATCTATATTTTGCCACTGCAACATGGCATTTCTCACTCGAATGCCTATATTAACCTTTGCCCTTTTATGAATACAAGCTATTAATTCATGTGGGATGCTTATTTCTGTGCTTGAGCAATCTCAATTCTTAGTTATATCTGGAATAACTATGACTTTGTATTCTTGATAGCCCCAATTCAGTGTCATATTAAATGTGATATCTTATAAATATTTATCTTACTAAAATAAGTTATTTTTCTTTTACAATGCCTTAGTTTGAGTTTGTTGATATCGTATTACATACAAAGGCATTCATTTTTAAGATTCCATAGTTATTTTGTAATCAATACCTATCTTAGTCCATGAATCAAATGTGTTTCCTAACAATTTAGGGACTTTATCAGCATGGTAGGAAAAAAGGTAATATTCTAGCATCATTGTACATGACAAGACAAGAACTGTTTTATTTACTTCATTCCATGTTTCAGCACATTCTAGATAGAAAATTACAAAAGCAAATAAAAGAGCACCTTTTAACACTTCACCTAAAAATAGCCATAGTGAAGTGAAAGTCACTCCGTTCTGTCTGACTCTTTGCCACCCCATGGGATATACAGTCCATGGAATTCTCCAGGCCAGAATACTGGAGTGGGTAGCCATTCCCTTCTCCAGGGAATCTTTCCAACCCAGGAATCAAATCAGGTTCTCCTGCATTGCAGGCGGAATTTTTACCAACTGAGCTATAATGGCATATAATGCTGTATTTTCTCCTAGCCTTACCTATTGTATGGGTATGCGTGTAATAATTATATAATTAACTCTTGTAACATATATATTTTTATCCCAATTTATTCATTTAATACTATCTCCCATGAATTTTTAAATGTAGTACTGCTACTCAGTAATCATATGTGGCTGAGGACATATAACAATAATATCTCAATAAAGGTGTATATATGGGTTTATTTAAGTTTTACTATGTTATTGGATATTTAAATAGTTTAAAAATTTTTTAATTTAAAATAACCATTGTAAAAAATATTATATAAACCTTCAGTTATGTCAGCATATATGACATTGAAACCATACCCCATAAGGTTAAAAAAAAATCCTGAAATGACACTTCATAATGTTAAGAGAAACTGATGATTAACAGAAATTCTCGAGCTTGTCATATAGAATAACAGATAAGAGAAGAGCTAGTTAAAAACACTCCCTAGTAGCACAGCAAAATGGTTGAAACTGGGTGGAACTAATGTGGTTTAATTTTTAAAGAGAGTTGGACCATAAAGAAAGCTGAGGGCCAAAGAATTGATGCTTTCGAACTGTGGTGCTGGAGAAGACTCTCAAGAGTCTCTTGGGCTGCAAGGAGATCAAGCCAGTCAATCCTAAAGGAAATCAAGCCTGAATATTCACCAGAAGGACTGATACTGAAGCTGAAGCTCCAATGATTTGGCCAACTGATGTGAAGAACCAACTTATTGGAAAAGACCCTGATGCTGGGAAAGACTGAAGGCAAAAGAAGAGGGCAGTAGAGGATGAGGTGGTTAGATAGTATCACCAAGTCAATGGACATGAACTTGAGCAAACTCGGGGAGATGGGAAGCCTGGCCTACTGCAGTCCATGGGTCCTAAAGAGTCAGACTCTCCTTAGCAACCAAACAACAATGATGTGGTTTACTGGAGTCTGTGCAGAATAGACTTGCTTGTCTGAAAGATGACCTTTTGTCATTTGAGGCCAAAACTTTAACCTCAGATCATACTTAGGCCACCGTTTTCTAGACATGTATCCATGAAGACACATTTTACCTTCCACCGCAGCTCCAGCCATGCTATATTCTTCACTCATAAGTATTCAGAGTACCTCACCTTCAAGAAGATAAGATTGAGACTTATTCTCACTCTCCTCTATTGGTTGCCTTGTGAATAAACCTTTCCTGTGCTACAAACCTCAGCGTTTCTGCGTTTGGCTTGCTAATTGTAGGCAAGGAAACCTGATTTGGTAACACAGTCTTTAACAGTTCTGAATAGAAATTACCTAACTTACTTTTTAAATGTTGCAGCAATTTATATCTTTTTCTGAAATATAAGACAGTGTTTTCCTGGTTATCCCTGAATTTTTCATTAAAAATGACCAAAATTTGATAGGTGAATATTCTCAATTTTTTTCACACTTCATATTTTGCCTCTTTTTTGTTCACATTAATGTTAACATTGCTCTTATACGTACTTGATATGTGATTTTTTTGTTTATTTTCCTCAGAAATGATACAATTAGTATTTATTTTGTCAACTAGTATGAAATCTTTATTAATAGAAGCAATAACACTTAATTTGAAATATCTACTGCACACATTTTCCTCAATTAATTATTTAGTGACTTGAAGTTAAAATGAAATAGGAAATGCTCTATGCAATATAATCTACATTTATGAATTATCTATGAGCATTCTGACCAGCTTAAAGGCATTAAGATCTTGGTAAAATATAAGTAGTGTAACAGCATAAAAGCATTGCCTTTATGTACTCATATACATGCATTTGTGAGATATATATATATGTGTGTGTGTGTATATATATATATATATATATATATATATGTATATGTGCATATATATATAGTCTTGGGCTTCCCAGGTGGTATAAGTGGTAAAGAACCCACCTGCCAATGCAGGAGACATAAGAAAGGAGGGTTCAATCTCTGGGTCAGTAAGATCTCCTGGAGGTGGGTATGGAAACCCACTCTAGTATTCTTGCCTGGAAAAATCCATGGACAGAGTATCCTGGCAAGCTACAGTCCATGGGGTCACAAAGAGTCAGATACAACTGAAGCGAATTAGCACATTTGCACACATATGTCGTCTCACATACATGATCATGATTTTGGAAGTGATTAAATAATTCTATTTAACTTGATAAATTAGCAGAACTTTAGTGTAATAGAGGGTATTGCACTTTGAAAGCCTCTCATGAAGAGAAAGATGTGTATACATGCTCAGTCATGTCTGACTCTCTGCAACCCCATGGACTGTATCCTGCCAGATTCCTCTGTCCATGGAATTTCCCTAGCGAGAAAATTGGAGTTGGTTACCATTTCCTACTCCAGGGGATCTTCCCCTCCCAGGGATTGAACCCATATCTCTTGCATCACCTGCATTGGCAGGCAGATTCTTTACCACTGGTTCCACCTGGAAAGTCATGAAAAGAATATATAATATTATAAAAATAATTCAGTGCAGAAAATCCAACATATCTAAACTAGATTATTATATATCTTGTAGCTCCACTAATTTAAGTTCAAAAAGATAAACTTATACTATATCAGATAACTAAAATTTTGCTTATCAGCTTTTATACCTTGTGATTTTTTAAAAAACATTCCATACAGAAGATATCCTTAAAATAATTTTAATCTTAGTATATCTCAGCATACTGAAATGCAAAGTAAGAGAGGTATTTTTAGAAATTTTATTATTAAAAGAGATATTTTGATAAATTTTCCTTCTCTGAAAAAAATCTAACTGAAGCCATTAGTCACTGAAAATTCTAGCATATAATTAAATATATGAAGTTAGTAATAGACGTAAAAGGATGATGGCATCGGACAGATATAGAAAATAGCTTCCTCATTTGAGTCAACACTAGACTTGTGCTTCTGTGTGAAAATAGAGAAAACTTCTTTAGCAATCTTTCTCTATAAATGCTGATAAAGAGATTTTAAAATATTATTTTACAATGTGCTTGCTCTTTTAATGGAGTAAGACAGGTTGCAGAATAGCCACACCCTACAACATGGTAATGGTCAATCTTTGAAGACTTGGAAGCTAGGTATCATAATTCACTTGAGTGACAGGGGCAATGTGAAGAGTTGTATGGTCACTCAGACCTAAAATCTGGGTCTCCATTTGGCCATATTCTCAAAGGGAGGGAATTTTTAAAAGTCCTGCAGAAATGCAGAAAAAGAGACTGATATGTTTAAATTTGTACTCTGTATGGGGCAGAACTTATGAGAACATGTGCTAATGTTCTGGAAAATAACCAGAAGTCATCATTTATTAAAAGGATAGAACCCAAAATTCACATTTTCTGAGAAAATGTGTTGCCTGAGAAATTTCAATTAAAAAATTAAAGTCTGGATCACACAGAGCCCAGGCATAAGTAACCTAAAACCAGAACCCTCTAACATAATTCACTTTCATACAACATGTATCAAATTATTCTTAAAAGAATGTTACAAGGAAAATAATGTGCTAAATCACTTCGGTCTTGTCAGACTGTGTGACCCCATGGACTATAGCCTGCCAGGCTCCTCTCTCCATGGGATTCTCCAAGCAAGAATACTGGAGTGGGTTGCCATGCCCTTCTCCAGGGAATCCTCCCAACCCAGGGATGGAACCCACCTCTCATATATCTCATGCATTTGCAGGCGGGTTCTTTGCCACTGACTTCGTTGGTGACTCAGACAGTAGAGCGTCTGCCTACAATGTAGGACACCTGGGTTTGATCCATGGGTCAGGAATATCCTCTGGAGAAGGAAATGGCAACCCACTCCAGTACTCTTGCCTGGAAAAATCCACTGGACAGAGGAGCCTAGTAGGCTACAGTCCATGAGTTCACAGAGTCGGACACGACTGAGGGACTTCACTTTCACTTTTCTTTACCACTAGCGCCACCTGGGAAGCCCTGTAAGGAAAATAATATTCTCTATTAAAAGTTACTAAATACTTAAGGAAAAAAATATCCATCATTAATCATGCCTCTCTCTTGTAAGCAAAGATTTTATTAGACGAGACCTTGGGAGAGTATTGGTTGATAGAATTGGGAGAGGATGGTAGGTGGACAGTAAAAGCCACTGGGAGATTCATTAAGCAACAAACTGCATCAAGTATTGCAGTGACAGGGAAGGGTGTGATTGGTTGGTAGGACTGAGGACTGGGCATGAGATGGATCAACAGAGCTAACAGTGCAGGAAGTTTATATGAAGTTCTGGTGTCAGCTAGTCAAGCCAGTCTGAAATTAATGGCAAGCAAAAAGGTTTATCGGCCCTGTCAATGGAGTTTGAAATTTTGACAAAATAATAAGAGATTACCAAAATTGACTAATAAAGAACCGAAAAGTATTGATACTATAAATGAACAGCATAGCGAATTATTAAAAGTAAAATAGACACTGCTGAGGAGAATATTAAGTAGAAGATAGATCATTAAATTAAAAAAGCAAAGATATTTAATTAGCAGAGTAAGGGCCAAGGTGGGTAAAGTGAAAATTTCAACGTGTGTTTAGCTGGCATTCCAGAATAAACTAATATAGAAAATGGATGAGAGAGAGGATATAAAGAGATAGTATATGAGAATTTTCCTCAAATGGTAAAAGAGACCCAGATTACCAGGAAGGAAATATCAATTAAATTAAAAGGTAAAAATATTTTTTTAAAAAAAGAGGAAGCTAGAGGACATTTCATACAAATCTGTGCTGATAAACTCACTTTCAACCTACAGCTTAATACTCAAATAAATAATAAGGGTGAAAGTAAGATATTTTGAAATTAATAAAGCCTGAATTTGCTATCTATAGCTATGTATTAAAAGAAAGCATAAAGTTATGATCCACAGAGAAGGAATATTATTTCAAATGAAGTTCTGTGATGTAATAAATACACAAAGAAAATTACCCTAATAGGTATATCTATTGAATACATAAACTGTTACAGCAAATATACAAATAAGATTAAAATGAATTAGCCCTAATATGCTGAACACTGTTTATGAAGTACGTATTTATTAAAATGGTAATTATAAGAAAATAATGCATCAAGTTAGACTTTTAAACACAAATGTATCCAAATTTCTGGCAGAGTTGTTAACAGAGTAGAAACATAAATTCCAAATTAATCAAAAGATGACAGGAAAAGAAAAAGAAGTAATGTCAAAAGTGAGCTAACAAAGTAGCCAAGAGGCTTCCATCTAAAGCCAGTGATTCATTGAACAACAAAGATTTTTTGTGTGTCTAAATTTAAGCTGTCAGTTCAGTTCAGTTCAGTCGTTCAGTCGTGTCCGAGTCTTTGCGACCCCATGAACTGCAGAACACCAGGCCTCCCTGTCCATCACCAATTCCCGGAGTTTATTAAAACTCATGTCCATCACGTTGGTGATGCCATCCAGCCATCTCATCCTCTGTAGTCCCCTTCTCCTCCTGCCCCCAATCCCTCCCAGCATCAGGGTCTTTTCCAATGAGTCAACTCTTAGCATGAGGTGGCCAAAGTATTGGAGTTTCAGCTTCAGCATCAGTCCTTCCAATGAACACCCAGGACTGATATCCTCTAGGATGGACTAGTTGGATCTCCTTGCAGTTCAAGGGACTCTCAAGAGTCTTCTCCAACAACACAGTTCAAAAGCATCAATTTTTCGGCACTCAGCTTTCTTCACAGTCCAACTCTCACATCCATACATGACTATTGGAAAAACCATAGCCTTGACTATACAGACCTTTGTTGGCAAAGTAATGTCTCTGCTTTTTAATATGCTGTCTAGGTTGGTCCTAACTTTCCTTCCAAGGAGTAAGCATCTTTTAATTTCATGGCTGCATCACCATCTGCAGTGATTTTGGAGCCCCAAAAACTAAAGTCTGACACTGTTTCTATTGTTTCCCCATCCATTTCCCATGAAGTGAATGGACCAGCTGCCATGATCTTAGTTTTCTGAATGTTGAGCTTTAAGCCAACTTTTTCACTCCCTCCTTCACTTTCATCAAGAGGAATTTTAGTTCTTCTTCACTTTCTGCCATAAGGGTGGTGTCATCTGCATATCTGAGGTTATTGATATTTCTCCCGGCAGTCTTGATTCCAGTGTTTTTCATGATGTACTCTGCATATGAGTTAAATAAGCAGGGTGACAATATACAGCCTTGGTGTACTCCTTTTTGCCAAATTTAGGCTGTACAGCATATTAATTTGATATGTTTGTATATTTAATATAATTTTCATAGCAATAATTAGGATCTCTAGCATGTAAAATGATTATTATTTATTTTTAGTGTTGGAATACAGTTATAGAATCTTAGATAATTTGATTATTATAATACAGTGCTGTTATCCATACTTGCTGTTCTGTGCATGAGGTCTGTAACTTGTTTTACTACTTTTTGCAATTTTGTTCCCTTGAATAGCAACCAACCTGTCCCTTCACCTCCCTGTCCCCTTGTACCACTTACATGTGGAATCTAAAAAACTACATCTTTAAAGACATAGAGAAAAGATTTTGCCAAGTATTTTCTAAGTCATGAAGAAACAAAAACCTTGCTGTTAGGAATTCTTTTCAGTTCTCTGTGTGCTCAGACATTATTATAAAGTCATCTTTTGTCTTATGCCATCGTAATCACAGTGACTTTATAGAAGGTCATTGTTCTCTGAAATTGTTTATGTTGAAGAAGAGAACATTTTAGCTTCTCATTTCTCTCTTGAAAACAGGCAGATGCTGATGCCTTTTTTTCTCAGTGCCTGCCCTTTTTAGTTTCAGTTTAAGAATAAGATTAACTCCCCTTAAAGTTTGTTATTTGGGTCTACCATGAGAAAAGACACATAGAACAATATGGACAAATAGAAAACACAAAATAAAATCAGAGTTTTAAATCAATATAAATGTAGTCAATTCTTGAAAGATGATATCAATTGAATTCAAAACCAAAGTTATATTTTGTCTATAGCAATGCTATTTACATTATAAGAACACATAGAGCTGACCAGTAGAAGAACAAAGAAAATAGTTATATGATGAAAATACTGATACAAACCAAAGGGAAGTTGATACAGGTAATTTAATAATAAATAAAGTAATCTTTAAAATGACATACTGGAGATAGTCACTATTTCCCTTTTAAAACTTGCAGTTGAGCAGGAAGGTATAGAAATAACAAACTTGTGGGAGAATTAATAGGGATAACAACTGAAAGCAGGTTTCAGTCATAACAAAAGCCTAAAATAAGAGGAGTTGGCAGTAGGAGGCAGAATTTTTGGTAAAACTGTCACTCGTAGTAACTGAAAATGTGTATTACCTATCTGCTTGACCAGAAGGTCTGGGGGAAGTGGTTAGAAAACTGAAACCTAATGTTGTGTGTTGACTGTTTTTGACCAGTTACACAGATGGACTCAGGCAAGAACTGGTCAGTTTACAGTTAGAAACAAAATGAAATAGGTCTTTTCTAACACCATTTTCAGAGGATGTAATTTTGCCTGGAGAAAATGAGTTGGGCTTCCTAGGTGGCGCTGGTGGTAAAGAACCCACTTGCCAATGCAGGCGACAAAAGAGACATGACTTTGATCCCAAGGTTGGGAGGATCCTCTGGAGGAGGAATTGGCAACCCACACCAGTATTATTGCCTGGAAAATTCCACGGAGGATCATGGTGGGCTACAGTCCATAGGGACACAAAGAGTCTGACATGACTGAAGTGACTTAGTAAGAATGCAAATGATTTAGGGGTTGATTTAAATCATTTAGAGTAGCTAGCACTGGACAAAATCTTGTATGTTCTATAAACACTTTGATCTCTGAAAAACACAAAGGCTAAAGCTATTAAATGATTCCCCTACTCTGCCTAAATCTGAAAATCCTTTCAACTAAAACTAATCTGTATAAGGAATTGGGATGATTTCACATTTCTGGATTTTTGACAGACAAATGCCACATAGGTTTAGGTCAGGTTTAAATACTTGTCGTTTAGTATTTTTGAGCTTTAACCTACAAAACAGTTTTGGTTTTGGATATTCACTTTTACTCCAGGAAATTTCTTAATATATAGCATGACTATGAAAATGACAATTTTTTTTTTTTTTTTTAGTTCACTACTTCTCAGAGTGACATTTGATTTCATTGAAGAATTTATAATAGGCCATATTGGACAGTTCAGTTCAGTTCAGTCACTCAGTCATGTCTGACTTTGCGACCCCATGAACCGGAGCACGCCAGGCCTCCCTGTCCATCACCAACTCGCGGAGTCCACCCAAACCCATGTCCATTGAGTCGGTGGTGCCATCCAACCATCACATTCTCTGTTGTCCCCTTCTCCTCCTGCCTTCAATCTTTCCCAGCATTGGGGTCTTTTCAAATGAGTCAGCTCTTGCCATCAGGTGGCCGAAGTATTGGAGTTGCAGCCTCAGCATCAGTCCTTCCAGTGAACACCCAGGATTGATCTCCTTTAGGATGGACTGGTTGAATCTCCTTGCAGTCCAAGGGACTCTCAAGTGTCTTCTCCAACACCACAGTTCAAAAGCATCAATTCTTCAGCACTCAGCTTACCTTATAGTCCAACTCTCACATCCATAAATGACCACTGGAAAAACCATAGCCTTGACTAGACGGACTTTTGTTGACAAAGTAATGTCTCTGCTTTTTAATATGCTATCGAGGTTGGTCATAACTTTCCTTCGAAGGAGTAAGCATCTGTCAATTTCATGGTTGCAATCACCATCTGCAGTGATTTTGGAGCCCCAAAAAATAAAGTCTGACACTGTTTCCACTGTTTCCCCATCCATTTGCCATGAAGTGATGGGACCAGATGCCATGATCTTAGTTTTCTGAATGTTGAGTTTTAAGCCAACTTTTTCACTCTCCTCTTTCACTTTCATCAGAGGATTTTTAGTCCTTCTTCACTTTCTGCCATAAGGGTGGTGTCGTCTGCATATCTGAGGTTATTGATATTTCTCCCAGCAATCTTGATTCCAGCTTGTGCTTCTTCCAATCCAGCATTTTTCATGATGTACTCTGCCATAAGTTAAATAAGCAGGGTGACAATATACAGCCTTGATGTACTCCTTTTCCTATTTGAAACCAGTCAGTTGTTCCATGTCCAGTTCTAACTGTTGCTTCCTGACCTGCATACAGGTTTCTCAAGAGGCAGGTCGGGTGGTCTGGTATTCCCATCTCTTGAAGAATTTTCCACAGTTTATTGTGATCCACACAGTCAAAGGGTTTGGCATAATAAAGCAGATATAGATGTTTTTCTGGAACTCTCTTGCTTTTTCGATGATCCAGTAGATGTTGGCAATTTGATCTCTTGTTCCTCTGCCTTTTCTAAAACCAGCTTGAACATCTGGAAGTTCATGGTTCACATATTTCTGAAGCCTGGCTTGGAGAATTTTGAGTATTACTTTACTAGCGTGTGAGATGAGTGCAATTGTGTGGTAGTTTGAGCATTCTTTGGCTATGCCTTGCTTTGGGATTGGAATGAAAACTGACCATTTCCCATCCTGTGGCCACTGCTGAGTTTTCCAAATTTGCTGACATATTGAGTGCAGCACTTTCACAGCATCGTGTTCCAGGATTTGAAATAGCTCAACAGGAATTCCATCACCTCCACTAATTTTGTTTGTAGTGATGCTTCCTAAGGCCCATCTGACTTCATATTCCAGAATGTATGGCTCTAGGTGAGTGATCACACCATCGTGATTATCTGGGTCGTGAAGATCTTTCTTCTACAGTTCTTCTGTGTGTTCTTGCCCCCTCTTCTTAATATATCTGCTTCTGTTATGTCCATACCATATCTGTCCTTTATTGAGCCCATCTTTGCATGAAATGTTCCCTTGGTGTCTCTAATTTTCTTGAAGAGATCTCTAGTCTTTCCCATTCTGTTGCTTTCCTCTATTTCTTTGCACTGATTGCTTTCTTATCTCTCCTTGATATTCTTTGGAACTCTGCATTCAAATGGGTATATCTTTCCTTTTCTCCTTTGCTTTTTGCTTCCCTTCTTTTCACAGGAATTTATAAGGCCTCCTCAGACAGGCATTTTGCTTTTTTGCATTTATTATCCTTAGGGATGGTCTTGATTCCTGTCTCCTGTACAATGTCATGAACCCCCATCCATAGTTCATCAGGCACTCTGTCTGCCAGATCTTGTCCCTGAAATCTATTTCTCACTTCCACTGTATAGTTATAAGGGATTTGATTTAGGTCATATCTGAATGGTCTAGTGGTTTTCTCCACTTTCTTCAATTTCAGTCTGAATTTGGCAATAAGGAGTTCATGAACTGAGCTACACTCAGCTCCTGTTCTTGTTTTTACTGACTGTATAGATCTTCTCCATCTTTGGCTGCAAAGAATATAATCAATCTGATTTCGTTGTTGACCATCCGGTGATGTCCATGGATAGAGTCTTCTCTTGTGTCGTTGGAAGAGGGTGTTTGCTGTGACCAGTGCATTCTCTTGGCAAAATTATGTTAGCCTTTGTCCTGCTTCATTCTGTACTCCAAGGCCAAATTTGCCTGTTACTCCAGGTGTTTCTTGACTGCCTACTTTTGCAGTCCAGTCTGCTATAATGAAAAGTAAATCTATTTTGGGTGTTAGTTCTAGAAGGTCTTGTAGGTCTTCATAGAATTGTTCAACTTCAGCTTCTTCAGCATTACTGGTCGGGGCATAGACTTGGATTACCGTGATATTGAATGGTTTGCCTTGGAAACAAACAGAGATCATTCTGTCATTTTTGAGATTGCATCCAAGTACTGCATTTTGAACTCTTTTGTTGACCATGATGGCTACTCCATTTCTTCTAAGGAACTTCTGCCTACAGTAGAGATATAATGGTGTCTGAGTTAATTCACCCATTCCAGTCCATCTTAGTTCGCTGAATCCTAGAATGTCGATGTTCATTCTTGCCATCTCCTGTTTGACCACTTCCAATTTGTCTTGATTCATGGACCTAACATTCCAGGTTCCTATGCAATATTGCTCTTCACAGCATTGAACCTTGCTTCTATCACCAGTCCTATCCAAAACTGGGTGTTGTTTTTGCTTTGGCTCCATCCCTTCATTCTTTCTGGAGTTATTTCTCCACTAATCACCAGTAGCATATTGGGCACTTACTGACCTGGGGAGTTCATCTTTCAGTGTCCTATCTTTTTGCCTTTTCATGCTGTTCATGGGGTTCTCAAGGCAAGAATACTGAAGTGGTTTGCCATTCCCTTCTCCAGTGGACCACCTTCTGTCAGACCTCTCCACCATGACCCGTCCATCTTAGGTGGCCCCTCATGGCATGGCTTAGTTTCATTGAGTTAAACAAGGTCGTGGTCCATGTGATCAGATTGGCTAATTGTCTGGGATTGTGGTTTCTGGCTGTCTGCCCTCTGTTGCCCTCTCTGTGCCTACAGTCTTACTTTGGTTTCTCTTACCTTGAACCCGGGGTATCTCTTCACGGCTACTCCAGCAAGGCGCAGTCACTGCCCCTTTCCTTGGACGTGGGATAGCTCCTCGCGGCTGCCACCCTGACCTTGGATGTGGGTAGTTTTGCAGATAATTTGAGAAACGTTCAATCTTGAGTAATGTGTGAATTTTTTAGTAGATTTCATTAATTAGGTCACACCTCTACTACATTAGAGAGACTCCTGGTTATAAAATATATACAGTCTATCTCAAGTGTCTGTATCCCTCCTTTGTTCATTACTCCATTCATTTTCCCAGCTAATATTAATGTAAAGGAGTTAACCACCATTAATTTAGGAACATACCTAGACACAGAAAATTCGGTCCATTCCTTTCTTCTTAGTCAAACTAAATCAGCAGAAAAAAAATAGAGGTATAATTTGCAGACCCTGATTTCTGCTTGAATGGGATATTCTGAGTAGACTCTGGTATAATTAAGGAGATCTCAAGTCTACTAACACTTAAATCAAGTGTGTGTCTTACAATCTAGCTTTATAAATCATAAAAATGATTTCTCTTGGTCTTTGTCTATTGCTGCATCTGCTGTCTATTTCTCAATTTATCTGTAACTTGAATAGAGACAATGAGTGGTAAAAAATAAAAATAAGGGCGTGGCAACCCACTCCAGTATTCTTGCCAGGAGAATCCCATGGAGGCAGGAGCCTGGTGGGCTACAGTCCATGGGGTTGCACAGGGTGGGACCGGACTGAAGCAAATGTGAGCTTTAGATAATCAAGTACATCCTCTAGCTTGAGTCAGAATCTTTAGGCTGATGATTCTGATTTATATTTTTCTTCCCATTGTCTCTCTTCTGGGCTCTAACTATGTTTCTCTAAGTACTTATGAGACACCCTCGACACAGATGTATCATAAGCAACGCAATCTTGATACATTTAAAATTAAAGACATTCTTTAATGTTTATCCTACTATATTCCCTGGTTTTGTTCATTACCTATAAGCATCTAATCCAGAGGCTATATAAGACATCGATATAGTCTGTCATTAACCTAAGAGCTTTTAGGATTTCCAAGGGATTGTTGTTATTTTTTAGTCTCTAAATAGTGCCTGACTCTTTGCCACTCCGTGGACTATAGCCGGCCAGGTTCCTCTTTCCATGGAATTCTCCAGCCAAGAATACTGGAGAGTTTGCCATTTCTTCTCTGGAGGATTTTCCTGACCCAGGGATCGAACCCACATCTCCTGCTTGGCAGGCAGATTCCTTATATCTGAATCACCTGGGAAGCCCCTTCGAAGGTATACAAACAAATTATGTGGGAAAGGCTGACATAGCATAATGTAACAACTAATGAAACTGAAGAGGTTTTCTTATTAATAGTTTCCTCAATCTTTCCCAATAGGAATGGGTGCCAAGGCATGGAGGAAGCTATTTTTAGAATTGAGACAAACTCAGGTTGCTCTTGGACTTCCTAGTTGGCCTCAGGGGTAAAGAATCCACCTGCGGCGCAGAAGATGCAAGAGATTTGTAGGGAAGATTCCCTGGAGTTGGAAATAGCAACCCACTCCAAAATTCTTGTTTGGGAAATCCCATGGACGGAGGAGCCTGGTTAGCTATGGTCCAGGGAGTTGCGAAGACTCGGACACGACTAGGCGGCTGAGTACACACACAGTTGCTCAATCTAGGAGGCTGATGCTGTTGGGAAAGTGAAATTAAGGGAAACAATTAGAAGGATTAGGAGCAGATTTTATGTAGGGTAAAGAATGAGGGAGGGAAAAGTATACTTCCCTTAACATGAAATTATGTGTTTCGTATCGGCAAGCATGCTAAATCGCTTCAGTCTGGTCCCACCCTGTGCAACCCCATGGACTGTAGCCCACCAGGCTCCTGCCTCCATGGGATTCTCCTGGCAAGAATACTGGAGTGGGTTGCCACGCCCTTCTCCAGGGGATCTTCTCAACCCAGGGATCGATCCCACCTCTCTGACATCTCCTGCATTGGTGGGAAGGTTCTTTACCACTAGCGCCACCTGGGAAGACCTGTACAGGTGTACACCCGGTTTCTCTGGGGTGTAGTGTCTCTGACCTGGCCACAACCTGTCTTGGCAAAATGTACTCAGTCAAGTGAAAAGAGCACACTATTCAAAGCCTTAACTGCTACTTGAAAGGAGTCTGAGTGGAATTTCTTTTTCCATAGTATACCAACATTTTACTTACTTCCTCAAAGGAGTAAGACCTCTTCCAAATACCCAATATAAAATGCTGAGCTATCTATAGGCAGAGAATCAACAGTAGAAGATTCTCTAATTTAGCTGAGACCCTCCTAATACAATAAATTAGATCATGTTCACCTTCATTTATCTCTGTTCCTCTTTCCCCAACATATCTGTCTAATTTTCTAGAATGTACTTGTCATGAAGTGGCTCCCTCATTCCAGATATCACAATAGACTCAATGCTACCTGTCAGCAACCTCAGAACTTGATTTAGTATAAAAAACAAAATGCTTTTTCGTTAGAATCCAAGAATCCATTTAGCCCTCACGTGTCCTCTTATTCCCTCAAAAGTCCAATGGATTAATGATGATGCCTTCACCTCTGGAAATGTTATTTTCCTTTAAAAGAACACTCAGTCTTCATTGGAAAGCTAGATAAGAAAACTGGTGAGAGCACAGGCCTACACCAAGAATGTTTGATTTAACCTGACTCTTCAGCTAACTACTTAGGTGTCTCTGAAGAAGCTTTTTAAACTCTCCTTTGAAATGGGAAGATAAATCCAGCATTTATTTCATGACATTACTGAAGATTGAAACATTTAATATATTCCTTTCAATATTAACAACTCCACAGATATTTGTCATTATTCTGAAGTGTTATATTTTTACTAAATGTCCATTTTTTCAAAGAAGAATTTGAAATGTTTTTCATTTTTGTTTTCCTGAGTACATATTTTGCAGCAACTAATCTTTTGAGTTGTCTAAATAATTACAGCAAAAATATACATTTCTCAGGAAAGTTGTGCTGACAACTTATCTCACACTTGTTTTAATATATTCTGGGCCAAATTCATTTATAAAGATGCCACCTTCTTTACTGTATCTGTGTTTCTCCATTCTCAGTGATATTACTACCGAGTCAGACAGCCTCTACTATTAGTTCCATCATTATTGGAACACTTCTAAACATTTAGAAAACAAAGGTTATTTTTTCTTCTAGATAGGAAGGAGGTAACAGAACTGACCAGCAGATTCAAAGTTCCTTAGCAAACAACATTAATTTTATATAATAGCTCATGGAATGTTTGCTAGTGAACATTATATATATATTATTCTGGTTATTAATGCTATTAAAACTATTAAACAAAATATACTCTACTAATAATATATGGACTAGAAACTTTCCTTCTTTTCAATGAAAGATCTGGCTGATTACACAATGAAATTACTCAAGCTTGCTGTTGGTTTTATCATTTGAACATTGAATTAGCTTGTGAATAATACATAAAGGAAAAAGAAAGACCCAAATTCCATCCCACTGCCATCTGGCTGGAGAGGATAAATGTCACATGCAATTGGCATACTCTTGCCTAAGATTAATCTCTACCCTTTTTTGTAAATTCTAAACCATGTTGTCTTCTTAAGCACAGAGGGGAGAATGATCTTCAAAATTTATTTTTGGAACAGAGAATGCCAGACTAGATAAATCACCAGTGTTATTCCAAATGACACAGCCTATATTCCCAAGTCGCAAGGTAATAGGTAAAGTTATAGAGTTGTCAATAAGGAAAATGAGAAATAGCTAAATAGACAGCCTAAAGTGTTTATTATTCTGGAAAGGTGAATCAAAATATTAGTGCAGCACAATTCACAAAGAGATGGTTTTTATGATTATTTCATACAGTTGTATTTTATCATAATATCTTTAAAACATTTTATGTTGCAATTCAGCATATGGTGGTAAATTAATTATGTATCTATGTTTTTAAGAATTTCATTCAAACTCAGTTATATGTGATTCTATAATATTAAACTTTGAGAATAAAAATATAATAAAAATTTCAAATCAGTAAAAAAAATCTACATTTATTTATATTTTTTCCTTGTCAGTACATAAGAACATCACTCTGTATTGCTATCAATGTATTTTGTAGAAAAGGTTGAACAACTATTACAAAAGCTATAGCCAATTAGGTTGTTAAAAATGACTTTATGGATTCAAAAAGTATAACCTACTCATAGTAAAATGACTACACTATAAGCCTTCATTTACATATAAATACACAGAGAGGATCACTTATAGCACAGATCTATGAAAGTGTCATGACATCTTATTACCCAGAGACATAGTGTTTAAATATGATCTACGCTTTTGCATATTAATATGCACAGTTCAGTTCAGTTCAGTCTCTCAGTCGTGTCCAACTCTTTGCAACCCCATGAATTGCAGCACGCCAGGCCTCCCTGTCAATTACCAACTCCCGGAGTTTACTCACACTCATGTCCAGTGAGTCAGTGATGCCATCCAGCCATCTCATCCTGTCGTCCCCTTCTCCTCCTGCCCCCAATTCCTCCCAGCATCAGGGTCTTTTCCAGTGAGTCAGCTTTTCCCATCAGGTGGCTAAAGTATTAGAGTTTCAGCTTCAACATCAGTCCTTCCAATGAACACCCAGGACTGATCTCCTTTAGGATGAACTGGTTGGATCTCCTTGCAGTCCAAGGGATTCTCAAGAGTCTTCTCCAAAACCATAGTTCAAAAGCATCAATTCTTTGGTACTCAGCTTTCTTCACCATCCAACTGTCATATCCATACATGACTACTGGAAAAACTATAGCCTTGACTACACAGACCTTTATTGGCAAAGCAATGTCTCTACTTTTAAATATGCTATCTAGGTTGGTCATAACTTTCCTTTCAAGCAGTAAGCATCTTTTAATTTCATGGCTGCAATCGCCATCTGCAGTGATTTTGGAGCCCCAAAAAATAAAGTCTGACACTGTTTCCATTGTTTCCCTATCTATTTGCCATGAAGTGATGGGACCAGATACCATGATCTTAGTTTTCTGAATGTTGAGCTTTAAGCCAACTTTTTCACTCTCCTCCTTCACTTTCATCAAGAGGATTTTTAGTTCCTCTTCACTTTCTGCCATAAAGGTGGTGTCATCTGCATATCTGAGGTTATTGATATTTCTCCCGGCAATCTTGATTCCAGCTTGTGCTTCTTCCAGTCCAGCGTTTCTCATGATGTACTCTGCATATAAGTTAAATAAGCAGGGTGACAATATACAGCCTTGATGTACTCCTTTTTGTATTTGGAACCAGTCTGTTGTTCCATGTCCAGTTCTAACTGTTGATTAATATGCACAGTTTACTATAAATGCATGTATAAAAAATGTATGTATACAAAAATTACAATACCTTTTTTCCACGATGGACATTATACCCTGAATACTTTTCTTGTTAGTGTCTCTAGAACTCTCTCATTATTTTTACTAGTCCTATACCATTCTATCATTCCACTATAATTCATTAGGTAGGGGCTTACATATAATTAACAGTATTTTCCCAATATATAAATGGGAAGATAGCCAAAGGATAGTGAAAGACGGCACAAAGTAACAGCACAGACTGATAGCAAGTGTGCTGGGTTACTGCTCAAACTGTAGTGTGCACTGCCTTGAAAGTAGGAACAAAGGAGGAGTGAAGCCAGTATTTTATTGTTCTTTCATTGGCTAAAATATAGCTGTCAGGTATAAAGCTTTCCACAATGGACACTTTGGGTCCAGGTAGTTTAAATTCTGTATCGTCAATAAAGAAAAGTACTTCTTTTTTGACAAGAGAAAAAATATAGAAGATGATAGATAAAATAGTAAGAAAGAAGATAAATTGTTTTGCTTACTTCAAGGATTGAACTTTAAAAGTCCTAAGGACACAGAATACGTCACATTGTTATTTTTGATAGTTTTCTCGGAATCTTCTACCATGCCTTTTCTCCTGTGATACCCCAAAACGCCATGATTTCTTTCTAATTCAGTCCTAGTGTTAGCATCTCCATCAGTTTGGTTCCTCCATTTGTACTTCAGTTCCACAAAGAATATTGAAAGTTCCTATTAGACTATCAGTAATATCTAAGAGTGCCCAATAACTTCCCAGCAATTATTGTTATTTTCAAGAAAAAGTGGTACATGGTAACATCAAATGAGGAGCTATAGGTTTTCTATTAAATTCTTCATTGGAAATTCACAGGGCAGCCTCTTTTACTTGCATATTTAATCAATAGTTATACAGTCTTAGTGGATAGAGTATTGGAATTTTGAGTGAATTTACATATTGAATTTCTTCCCATCCATACGTCAATGATAAGTATCCAGCTTGTTCATAGGGTAGGTCCTAGCAACCACAAGCTTGATGCCTAACCTGCCTTCCTGACAATAGCTCATAGAAAAGAAAAATGATGGGCATCTGACCAGAGTTAAGCCAGTCAGAGTCTCTTCTCTAGCATCTTCAAATTTGAGTGCATTAGTGGTAGTCTTTATTTGTACAAATTTTATTGGCTTTTAACAATTTACTCCCTTCCTCTAAATAAAACTAGCCCTGTAGTTAAACACAATTTTAGTTAGCCAAGAATGGGGAAAAGCAACTGAACAAACAAAAAAGGTAATGAAAACAAATCACTGTCAAACAAACAAAAAAAAAAATCAAAGCATTCAGACATCTGGTTTGCAGATTCAAAAGAAAATACAACAATTGTATCAGACTCTATATACCTTACACACACACGCACATACACATACACACCCCCAATTATTTCCTCATAGGTGGTCTTCAAAGCCCCTGGGCCATGGAAATAGATTATGGCAGCCAGAATGACATCCAGGGAAGTATGATAGATGGTCTTGATACTTGATGTTATCATTCACACTGTTTTCCATCTAAAACAGGACATATTACATATTTTAGACCATTGGCCAATTTACAATATGAAATTTATTTCTTTGCATGTTTTTGATTCTAAATGGAACTTACACTTTAATAATGTTAATGATTATGTTAGGAGTATTGGAAATATCCATATTCTGCAGAATAAAAACATAATACTTGTATAAAAATGAGAGTACATTTATAGAAATATGGAAGTCACCTGGGTGTCATGGGCCTAGAGAAGAGTGGCTTCTTGTCATAGTTTGCAAATGCAATAGAATGGTTATATTTTGAGATGCCTTGTTAAAGTGGAGGTGTTCTTGAGATTTTACTGAAGATAATTATATCTTGATACAATCTTTTATCAGTGGAGATCATATTTAGATAAAAAAAGATGTGTTCACCCAGAAATCAAGGGATGTAATATCATGAAAACCTATCTTATGAGTAGGTTCTGTTTTTCTGAGAGCTGCTTCCCTAATGGCTCAGTGGTAAAGAACCCACCTGCCTATGCAGGAGCCACAGGAGACTTGGGTTCAATCCCTGGGTTGGGAAGGAAATGGCAACCCCATTCCAGTATTCTTGCCTGGCATAGCATATAGGCAGAAGAGCCTGGCAGTATATAGTCCATGTGGTTTCACAGTAATGACTAAACCACAATAGGATCTAGTCACATAGATTTCCTAAGCTGTTTCCTATTGCTGTTTCCTAAGCAGCAATATTTGCATTGCATGACCTTTATTCCATAATGACTGGATGACTGAAAGTTCTTAGAAATTGCATACGATCTAATCAGGAGATATCAAATTTGAGAGTTTGAAATGGGATTACCACCAGAAAGCAAATTAAGCTCTGTAAGTGGTATAAACTCTAAAATACACAAATGGTGAATTTTTTCCCATGTAAGAATATAAAGGAAGAAAAAGCTAGTCTATTGGAGAGAAGATTTAGGAAAATGCACCCCCCCCCCCAAACCACCAGAAAGCAAATTAAGCTCTGTAAGTGGTATAAACTCTAAAATACATAAATGGTGAATTTTTTCCCATGTAAGAATATAAAGGAAGAAAAAGCTAGTCTATTGGAGAGGAGATTTAGGAAAATCCCCCCCAAACTTTCATGAAAAGTGTGTATATAGATAGGAATGTAGCAGTAGATATATCCATATTTTTGTCCACCCAGTCTTAGTAGTTCTGAATTCTCACTCATAATCTCTTTCACATTCCTTACTGTATTCATACTCATTCAGTTTAGTTCAGTTCAGTCACTCAGTCATGTCTGACTCTTTGCGACCCCATGGATTGCAGCACACCAGGCCTCCCTGTCCATCACTAACTCCCGGAGTACACCCAAACCCACGTCCATTGAGTCGGTGATGCCATCCAACCATCTCATCCTCTGTTGTCCCCTTCTCCTCCTGCCCTCAGTCTTTCCCAGCATCAGGGTCTTTTCAAATGAGTTAGCACTTCACATCAGGTGGCCAAATATTGGAGTTTCAGCTTCAACATCAGTCCTTTCAATGAACACCCAGGAATGATCTCCTTTAGGATGGACTGATTGGATCTCCGTGCAGTCCAAGGGACTCTCAAGAATCTTTTCCAACACCACAGTTCAAAACTATCAATTCTTCAGCACTCAGCTTCCTTTATAGTCCAACACTCACATCCATACATGACTACTGGAAAAACCATAGCCTTGACTAGACAGACCTTTGTTGGCAAAATAATGTCTCTGCTTTTTAATATGCTGTCTAGCTTGGTCATAGCTTTTTCTCAAAGAGTAAGCATCTTTTAATATCATGGGTCCCATTATAAAGTGAATATCGCCATAAGTGATACCTTTAATTTTTTTCTAAAGTTACTTTACATTATTTTCTGACTTTACCATTACACAGGTCACAACTAGCTTTCTACCATTTCCTTAATAGATATACTATTAATGAATATATACATGTATCTGGCATAATACAAAGGATAATATTTATAAAAACACCTTTTAAGATGTATTTTAGTTTGTGCAAGAATTGAACAAACTTTTGAGGTCATATAATATGTTTGAATCATTAGATGTGCAATGCTTACTAGCAGAGAAGTAATTATCAGAACAAATTGAGAAAACAATTAAGTCTGGTACAGTAAAACCTTAACAAAACACTACCACTATTAAAACTGATTTTAGAGTGGGAAAAAAGTAAAGGGTAGAAATGTTGTAGTTAAGAGATCAGGATAGAGTGTCTGATATCTTTTTTATTCCCCAATTCAATGTGCATCATCATAAGTCAGTCATTTAATTTCTTTAAGGTTCAGTGTTTCATCTATGAAAATTAGGTAGCAATAGTATCTACCTCAGTGCACAGGCTATAAGTTTAAATAAGATTATAAAAGCATTAAGCTAGGTTCATAATTAAGCCCTCACCAACTATAAATTCAAAAAGAGAAATATGACATCTCTATAATATTTGTTATCACCACGATGCACAATAGCCCTGAAAACTTCCATCAGATCACGGGGTACATCATAATAGATCAGGTAATTTCTTTTTGCCAGTTCAACAGAAACATAATCCTTTAGATCAACTAATATGAGTCAAAGTCAGACACTGTTGCACTAGGGTTTTGTAAATGGGTAAGTCCTACTTTTGATCCCCTAATGAATTCAATTGTCTAAACATAAAAAATAAACCAATGATAAAAAGCCACAATGTAACACAGTTAGCTACATTGTGATGTAGTCTCTTTTCAAGTGTTTTTCACCATTTATAACATCTTCCTTTCCCACTTTCAAGCATTAACTATCTTTGTCATACTGAGTATAACATGCATTCTACTATTTTATGTATAATCAAGCCCTTATCATAGTGAATTTTGTTATTGTTCTTCTCTTGTCATGGATTCCTACATTCTGGAGGCCAGGGAATCATGTGCATTTTCATTTCAGCCTACAATGCTTGGCACAGAACAAGCTGTAAAAAACTAGCAATATTATAGAAGCAAGTCAAGAATAATAATGAACACAGTGAATTCTTTCAAAATATGGATTACCGTGAAATCCAACATACTCTATAAAAAGATCAAACACAGAATACAATTATCATTGAATAATCATAAAACATTTTAAAAAAAAGCATAAAAATACCAGAGCCATAATATATTTTAAAAAATGAAAAACAGCATATGATTGTGCTTAGTCACTCAGTCGTGTCTGACTCTTGTGACCCCATGGACTGTAGCCTGCCAGGCTCCTCTGTCCATGGGATTCTCCTGTCAGAGTACTAGACTGGGTGGCCATTTCCTCTTCTTGGGAATCTTCCCAACCCAGGGATCGAACCCAAGTCTACAGTGTCTTCTGCATTGAAGGCAGATTCTTTACCATCTGTGCTACCATAGAAGCCATAGAGTTCATAGATTTGTTGTTGTCGTTCAGTTGCTCAGTCATATCCGACTCTTTGCCCCTTCAATAAATGACTCCATCATATTTATCTTTGCTTCCTTAGAGAATGTCTTTAAAATAATCTTTGTTGTTGTTTTACTGGTTGCAGAGTTAGTTTCATGTGTTGTTTGCACTATCAGAGAAATGGCTTCAGAATGTCTTCCTCTATTATACCTATGAAAATCAATGAGCTTTCTTCAGTAGCTCTTAGTTGTTCTCCATGTAAGTGTGTGTTAAGTTGCTTCAGTCCTGTCTGACTCTGTGACCTCATGGACTGTAGCCCACCAGTCTCCTCTTTCCATGGGATTTGCCAGGCAAGAATACTGGAATGGGTTGCCATGCCCTCCTCCAGGGGATCTTCCTGACCCAGGGATTGAACCTAGGTCTCTTAAATCTCTGTCATTGGCATGTGTGTTCTTTACCCCCAGTGTCACATGGGAACCCAAATAAAATCCTTTCCAAGAGTTACATTCAAATTAGCAAGTGTTTGGACTACACAGATAAGCTAAACACTGTGCTATCACCTGAGATCATCAAGATAAAATAGTCTCTTATCTGTAGGGGAAAAAAATCTAATGCTGTCTTCCCAAAGGAAATTAATAAACAAAGTTATCTTTAAAAATTACCCTATGAAAGAATGTATGTATATGCAGCAGTTCTCTCACAGACATCACTCTGCTTCTGTAATAAAAAATCATCATGTCCCTACATATTTCCATTTAGATCCTCCTCCAAAATATTATTATGTGCAGGCATCAATTTATATACTTTATTTAATATTAAATATAAATTTTCATAATACCATAATAATTGTTACATGAGAGATTTAGTTCTAATTCCATTCCGCAAAATCCTATTTGGTCCATAATGTCCCTGATGTATTTTATTGTCCTCATAAAAACATAAAAGCAAACCATTTTACTCACCAATAGTTCTTTGAAAAAGTGTGTCCAGAGCCTAACATAGAACCCTACCAATATATCTCTTCAATGCAATTCAAACATTCAAGATCACGGACTGCTTTACATGGAGCTATTAGCTTATGCATAAATTCTAGGCTGATGAAAGACACTGGGAACACAGTGGACAAATAGCCACTTGAAATGAAGTGAAATCCTAATCACTGATGAGGTGTGTGGCAGAAATGGATGATTTGTGGGACACCTAAGACTTGTGGACCTGCCCGTGGAGTGTCGATAGACAGTGTGTTTTTACATCTGTGTGAGACCAGTTTGTTTATGATGTGGGTCACCGTATACCTCCCTTGCAGTCTCTTACTTTCCTTTGTGTCACTGGGGTTCACATGTCAAAGAGGGTGATATCACAAGTTGGAAGGAGTCTGGATTCCTGAGTCACTCTTTGGAGTAAAGCCACAAGTTCCCCAATGAAAAACATTTGAAATAAATTTAGTATGGGTGAGAAATAAACTTTTATTGGATTAAGCCACTGAGATTTTTGAGTCATTTATTGCCAGTCCTACATTGCTCAGGCTAATATAGGGGTCAAGGAGAATATGATTTGAGTTGACTGATGGGCGGGACTGGAGAAAACCTACTCTGCTCTGCTCTTTGCTCTTCTTACGTTTCACAGTTTTTCTACATTCTGCCCTCTTTAAAAATTGGTGCTCAGAAAAGCTTGATAGGATCACAACAGAGAACAAGATAGGTGTAAAGCATTAAGAAAAGAGAAATAAAAACAGAACTCTCTCTTATTTTCACTTTTGCATATGTTTTCAATGTTTAGCATGAGAGGCTGGAGTAGGAGGGGAGGGTGGATGAGGCATGCAATGAAAAATAGTAATGAGTTTTCTCTTTATGTCTTCCTTCTATTTTTGATTCCACAGTTACCTACCAGAATTAAAGTGGCAGGTGTGAGTGAGTCCCAAGAAGAGACAATTAAAGGATGTTTCTGCAACAGTCAGCCTCAGTAGGTAAGGAGGGAGAAATACATAGTATTGGTACCTTAAGTGAAGAAATGCATATGAATTAAGCCATTCTCACAGTATTGCTCAAGATGACTGCTTATGGTAACACCCATAAGTCATTTAAAATTTTTTTAATTGATTCAAACCCTTTAAATTAAAAACATGCTGGCTGTAAACATATTGTTTAACCTCAGGTGAAGAAGGTTGACATATTCAAAGCAAGTTTTCATGGCATATTACTGTCATTGGTATGTGCAGATGCCTTTCTTATTTTATGTATCTGTTCCCTTTTAGTATCGTATCTTTCATCTCTTCTTTCCTCAAGGCAACCATTCTATTCTCCATAATGTGTTATTTTCATTTGTATGAGCTTCTTTGGAGAGTTTTTGAGTTTCCATTGAGTAGTATAATGGATGTTTTCAGACTCAGAACAGTCTAATTAAAATGATGATGTAATATTAATTTGTGATAGACTAAATTTGGTACACTCCACTACCTCAAATAGAAGTCCTCAAGCAATGCTCTTAGGAAACATTAAATACTAGATCAAAAGTGCTACCAAATTAAGATAAGGTGATAATAGTATCTCAACATTGGCAAACACACACAGACACATAATATGCATATATGTGTAAATGACTCAGACTGCCATAGCAAAATAACACATATTGTATGTTTTAAAAAATAGAAAAGTATCTTCTCCCAGTCCTGAAGGCTGGAAAATTTAAGGTCAAGGTCTAACAGAGTTCGGTTTCTAGTGAGAGCTCTCATCACAGCTTGCAGATGGCTGCCATCTTTCTGTGATCTCACAAGGTGGAGAGGTATCTTTTTATCTTCCTCTTCTTATATGGTCACCAATCCTATCAGATTAGGGCCTACTCTTGTCTCTCATTTAATTTTAATTGCCTCCTAAAAGCTGTATCTCAGATGCAATCAGGTTGGGGGTTAGCGTTTCAACATATGGATGGCAGTGGGGGATGGAGCACTACACAATTCAGACCTGGCAATGTATATCTCACACACAGATGAAGCCACACACATTGGAGAGAAATTTCTCTATTATTGAAGTTGTAGATCAAAAAGTTTCTTGTGGCATTTATTTTTTTGTTTTTAAATAATGTACAACCTGATGCCATACATTTATTCATTATTTTGGCAAATAGTTATTTAAAAGCCTAGTGCATATGAAACATTGTTTCAAGTTCTTAAAATTAATCAGAGAAGATGTAAAAATTTCTGCCTGGTTGTAGCTTACATAATAATAGGTGAATATTGACAGTAAATAATAAACAATCAAAATGAAAAGGGAATTATACAACATGTTAGAAATTGAAGTCTTCTGTGGAAAGAATAGAGAAATTTAATAGGGATAACAGTGGAGGATCAGCATGTCTCATAGAAAAAGTAGTATTGGGGGAAAATTCAAAGGATATTAGGCAATTAATCATACAACTATCTGAGGGAAGAAGATTCCAGGCAAAGGAACTGTAAGGTCAACTTGTTGAAGGAGAGAATATTTAAAACAGCAAGAAGACAGTGTGGCTAAAGCAGAAAAAATAAAGATTGAAAGAAGTGGAAATGAGTCCAACCCAACTTGCATAAAATTGCATAGGCAATTAGTTGTAAACTTCTTGGCTTAAACTGTGAGTAAAAATGAGAATCATTGGAGCATTAGAAATCTGGTTTAAGATTTACAAGAATTAATGCTGTTGCTGTGTTGAGAACTAAAGAGAAAGGATGGCAAAAGTGGAACCAGAAACCCGCTGAGTGGCTATTAGAGTAATATAGGCAAGAGGCAATTGTGTTTCTGATAAGGCTGGTAGCACTAGAAGTTGTAGTAAATACTGGGATCCTGAATATATTTTGAAGGTAGTGTTCAAAAAGAATTACTGATGGTTTGTGTGCAGGTAATTTAGCACTCAAGCACACAGTTGATTTAAGTTTATTATATTATGATCACTATCTCCTGCTGCAAAAAGCAATAGAACTTTCAGCAGGTCACAAACCTAGTTATAAAGCCAAATATTCTGGAAAATAAAAATGTTCCTATGAAGTAAACTGGGGTAAATCCAGCATAGACTAGCTCACTGTATCTCATGTGTTAGACTCCCTTGGTGCTCTAGTGGAAATGTAACTTTAAAGTAGGCCAAATGCCTGGTTATTCGTCTTGTAGGTAGTTTATATATTCAGCTCTATACTTCCTAAGATGAACTGACAGCTTAGTTTTGAAATACATTCAGTCATCTGTAGACAGTAGCATGATGTGTTCTTTTGGCAGTTCAGTTTAGTCCAGTCGCTCAACTGTGTCCAACTGTTTGCAACCTCATGAACTGCAGCACAACAGGCCTCCCTGTTCATCAACTTCTGAAGTTTACTCAAACTCATGTCCATTGAGTTGGTAATGCCATCCAACCGTCTCATCCCCTTCTCCTCCCGCCTTCAATCTTTCTCAGCATCAGGGTCTTTTAAAATAAGTCAGTTCTAAAATAAAATAAAATAAGTCAGTTCTTCACATCAGGTGGCCAAAGTATTAGAGGTTTAGCTGCAGCATCAGTCCTTCCAATGAATATTCAGGACTGATTTCCTTTAGGATTGACAGGTTTGATCTCCTTGCAGTCCAAGGGACTCTCAAGAGTCTTCTATAACACCACAGTTCAAAACCATCAATTCTTCAGCACTCAGCTTTCTTTATAGTCCAACTCTCACATCTATACATGACTTGGAAAAACCGTAGCTTTGACTAGATATGCCTTTGTTGGCAAAGTAATATGTCTGCTTTTTAATATGCTGTCTAGGGTGGTCATAAATTTTCTTCCAAGGGGAAAGCATCTTTTAATATCATGGTTGCAGTCACCATCTGCAGTGATTTTGGAGACCCCAAAAATAAAATTTTAAGCTTTCACTGTTTCCACAGTTTCCCTATCTATTTTCCGTGAAGTGGTGGGACCAGATGCCATGATCTTAGTTTTCTAAATGTTGAGTTTTAAGCCAACTTTTTCACTCTCCTCTTTCACTTTCATCAAGAGGCTCTTTAGTTCTTCTTCACTTTCTGCCATAAGGGTGGTGTCATCTGCATATCTGAGGTTATTGATATTTCTCCCAGGCAATCTTGATTCCAGCTTGTGCTTCCTCCAGCCCAGCGTTTCTCATGATGTACTCTGCATATGAGTTAAATAAGCAGGGTGACAATATACAGCCTTGACATACTCCTTTTCCTATTTGGAACCAGTCTGTTGTTCCATGTCCAGTTCTGACTGTTGCTTCCTGACCTGCATATAGGTTTCTCAAGACGTGGGTCAGGTGGTCTTGTATTCCCATCTCTTTAAGAATTTTCCAGAGTTTGTTGTGGTCCACACAGTCAAAGGCTTTGACATAGTCAACAAAGCAGAAGTAGATGTTTTTTGGGAACTCTGCTTTTTCGATGAGCCAAAGGATGTTGGCAATTTGATCTCTGGTTCCTCGGCCTTTTCTAAATCCAGCTTGAACATCTGGAAGTTCGTGGCTCATGTACTCCAAGCCTGACTTGGAGAATTTTGAGCATTGCTTTACTAGCCTGTGAGATAAGTGCAATTGTGCAGTAATTTGAGCATTCTTTGGGATTGCCTTTCTTTGGGATTGGAATGAAAACTGACCATTTCCAGTCCTGTGGCCACTGCTGAGTTTTCCAAATTGCTGGCATATTGAGTGCAGCACTTTCACAGCATCATCTTTCAGGATTTGAAATAGATCAACTGGAATTCTATCACCTCCACTACCTTTGTTCATAGTGATGCCTCCTAAAGCCCACTTGGCTTCACATTCCAGGATGTCTGGCTCTAGGTGAGTGATCACATCATTGTGATTATCTGGGTCATGAAGATCTTTTTGTATAGTTCTTCAGTGTGTTCTTGCCACCTCTTCTTAATATCTTCTGCTTCTGTTAGATCCATACCATTCTGTCCTTTATTGTGCCCTTGTTCACATGAAGTGTTCCCTTGGTATCCCAAATTTTCTTGAAGAGATCTCTAGTCTTTCCCATTCCATGGTTTTCCTCTATTTCTTTGCACTGATCACTGAGGAAGGCTTCCTTATCTCTCCTTGCTGTTCTCTGGAACCCTACATTCAAATGGGTATATCTTTCCTTTTCTCCTTTGTCTTTCACTTCTTTTCTATTCACTGCTATTTGTAAGTCCTCCTCAGACATTGTATTTCTTTTCCTTGGGGATGGTCTTGATCCCTGCCTCCTGTACAATGTCATGAACATCCATCCATAGTTCTTCAGGCATTCTGTCTATCAGATCTAATCCCTTGAATCTATTTGTCACAGTAATCTAAGTCTATGCCCGACCAGTAATGCTGAAGAGGCTGAAGTTGAATGGTTCTGTGAAGACCTACAAACCTCCTAGAACTAACACCCAAAAGAGATGTCATTTTTATTATAGGCGACTGGAATGCAAAAGTAGAAAGTCAAGAAATACCTGGAGTAACAGGTAAATATGGCCTTGGAGTACAGAATGAAGCAGGGCAAAGGCTATTACAGTTTTGCCAAGAGAACGCACTGGTCATAGCAAACACTCTCTTCCAACAACACAGGATAAGACTCTACACATGGACCTCACCAGATAGTGGATACCAAAATCAGATTGATTATATTCTTTGCAGCCAGAGATGGAGAAGCTCTGTATAGTCATCAAAAACAAGACCGGGAGCTGACTGTGGCTCAGACCATGACCTCCTTATTGCCAAACTCAGACTTGATTTGAATAAAGTAGGGAAACCACTAGACCATTCATGTATGACCTAAATTGAATCCCTTACGATTATATAGTTCTGTTGGCAAAGTGTGTTAAAATGAGAGGTATCAAGGTCCATTGGTTGTTTGGGCTCAAGAGTCCCTCTGAAGGCATACCTGGAGAATGTTAAACCTGGATAGAGTCTCACTTTTGGCCAAAATCATGTTTGAGGATGGTGCTACAGCAACCGTAAGAGTCTACTCACTGGAGTCTACTTTTATATGCTCTTGGTTTTTAATCAATTTCTATGCTTATATTTTGAGGTTGACTTTGGTGAAATTTGCCATTATATTCAAGGAATGTCTGTATACTTCCCAGGTTAGACATTAACAGCCTAAGAGCTATGAGGTCACTGAGAAATACACATTTTACCTTCTAGAAGCTTTTGGAAGTTCAACCTCTAGTTCTGATATTTGGTTTTCATTGAAGGTATAATACACCACCCTAAAGTGATGCAGGCTAATTCTGTTGGCCCATATTTACCAGTATATGAGGTTTTAGATCTTGTTTCTAGTTATTATCTATGACAAATGCAGTATAATACTTGTACCCTAAAATAAAATTCACTGCTTATTTTGTTTTCAGGTATAAAAATGTAGGGGTAATTTTGTGGGGTTTTTTGTATGAAGATATATATAAAATATCAAAGCATGATTTCTGTGAGTAAATGAATAAGGAAAATCTCTTCTCTAGTCTATAGAGCTGTGCCAGCCTGGCTGAGGTCTGGAAACGCTCTGCTGTGAGAAAGATAAAAGCTTTGTCCTGCCATGCAGCTGCCTTGGGTCCCAGCTGTTTATTTCTGTTAACTTGATCCATAACGGAAACACAGGCTTAGGAATATTTTTTAACAAGACAGCTCCAAGGACAGAACTTAGAATGTGACTCTAAAATTCTTCTGCTTCAATTTATAGATTATTATGTTCCAAGACTTTGCCTGAGCTCTTTTCTTACCTGCCTTCAAGCAGAGAAGCTTGATTTAGATCAGATCTGCTGTCAGTGTCATGGGTAATGAAAGTGCTCCTGAGAGGACCAATACCACAGGAAGTATCGAAAGGCTTAGATAGAGACTGATAGAGACATAGAGACTGATCACTGATCACAGGAGTGGAGCAGGGAGGATGTGTACATAGGGGGCAGGTCTCCCAACCGGCCAGAGATCCTGGCATAGATGATACTGGTTGGAAAAATAAGACACAAGGCTAGATGCATGTCTGCCATTTTATGTTGTAAAGTGCTATTTTTCAATTTATATCAGTGATGAGGTCAGATATTTTATCTTCTGTATCTGCATTAGGAAGTGCATAATGAACAAGGAAGGATAAAGCCATGGAGTGTATATACACACCCTGAGAAGTGAGCGTGTTCAAATTTTCTATTTCAGAGCAAAAATTTTCAAAATGAAGACTGTGACTTGATCACTCTTTGTCCATTTGGCTACTGTGACAATATACCAGACTGAGTAGCTTATAAACCCAGATATTTATTTCTCAAAGTTCTGGAGGCTTGAAGTCCAAAATCAGGGTGCCGGCATGGTCACGTTCTGGTAAGAGGCCTCTTGCTAGGTCATAACCAGGGTCTTCTCATTGTGCCTCACAAGGTGGAAGTGGTGAACGATCTCTGGGGTCTCTTTTATAAGAAGACTGATACATTTTTAATTAATTGTTCTTGGAGTAGAATTGATTTACAGTATTGGTTAGTTTCTGCTGTACAGAAAAATTCAGTTATACATGCACATATATCTACTCTTTTTTTATATTCTATTCCCATATAGGTCACTGTAGAGTACTGAATACAGTTTCCTGTGCTATACAGTATAGGATCCTATTAGTTATCTATTCTATATATATATATATAGTAATGTGTGTTGTCAATTACAATCTCCCAATCCCAATCTTCTTTCTTCCTGGTAACTGTAGGTTTGTCTTCTACATCTCTGACTCAACTTCAGTTTTGTAAATAGGTTCTTTTGTACCATTTAAGAAGACTAATCTTATTCATGAGGGCTCCGTCCTCATGACCTATTCACTCCTTAAAGACCTTGCTTCCTAATGCCATCATCTTTGGGAGTTAGAATTTCAACATATGTATTTTGGGGGGTCACAATCCTTCAGGCCAGAATAGTCACAATCCTTCCAAAATATGATTATTGATGCTATTAGATAAAGATGGAAGATCTGAATAGACTAAGGACTGATCTGAAGAACATCTTTGAATCTTCATCTCTCCATACTAATATCTTCAAATCAAATAACTAATGACTATAAGTATCTCTGACATAGATTTATTTCAACTTTAGAAGTCAGTGGCATAATATTACTGATATAGAGTATGCATTTTCCCCTTAATGGCAACTAAACATTATTTGTTGAAGATCACATTGGTTTGTTAATAATGTAGTCAGGGAGCACATCTTGAATGTGTAAAATTACCTTTCAAAGAAAATCTTTTTGTTTAAATTAATGTGGTTATATATTTAAATGTGCTGTTAAAACAAGCACTTTTTAATATCTGACTGCTTCAATCTTAAGGGAAAACAAGGCTCTTCTTCAGTAATTCAGTGGTAAAGCATCTGCCCACAAAGCAGGAGATGTGGGTTCAATCCCTGGGTTGGGAAGATATCCTGGAGGAAGAAATGATAACCCACTCCAGTATTCTCACCAGGAAAATCCCATGGACAGAGGAGCCAGCAGGCTACAGTCCATGGGGTCATGGAGAGTTGGACACAACTCAGCAACTGTGCATGCATGTTAAAACAAGTCCAAATGGAATAAAAGGAAATATATAAGGAACCCAACACAGCTTCCAAACATTTGTAATGGGGAAAATGATGTTCTGTCCACTAACAGGAGTTTTATATGAATCAGATTTTTTTAATG
Organism: Dama dama; assembly: GCF_033118175.1. Classification (NCBI taxonomy): domain Eukaryota; kingdom Metazoa; phylum Chordata; class Mammalia; order Artiodactyla; family Cervidae; genus Dama; species Dama dama. Next base: position 61,268,660 of record NC_083710.1, on the reverse strand, counting down.
AATTTAAATGAAGTGAAATTTGTTCCAATTCAATAACAAAATTTATCATGTAAAAATTGTGTAAATAGAGCTGAAAGATTACATAATGGTTTGAAATGAGGTGCAGTTTAAAGTGCAATATGGTATTTTGATAATTCTTACCATTACCATTATATCTTTCAGGCCATCAGACTTGTTTATACTATTATTTTTTGACATAGAGCTGATTAAAGTTCAGGAAGAATGAAAACAAAATCAGTGAGTTAAGTGACAGAATAGTCATTTCATCTAGGCTTTATAATTAGAGTTTTATTTGTATTTTATCATTAGGAATAAAAAGATTTGAATGAGAAATTTGCATTCCGCTGAAAACCCTTAGAAAAAATAGACCATAAATCTAAAGACAATATAAAAGATTTAAAAACTGTGATCATATATAGGTACAAAATATTCAAAATTAGTGTATGAAAATGTAAGAACGAAATAAACCATATCCTGACTGAGGATTAAACTAGGCATAAAGTAACTGAAGTTCTCTCTTTTTAACATTGGATAAGAAAACTAAAACCACTTTATCATTTTAATTCCACTTCTTTAAATTTAATTGATGTTTTGAATGCTGAACTAGCAGAAAATAATATAACTGATTTGGCCAGGAAAACATTTGATGGTGGATGCAAACCATTTGGAAATTCTACTTTGTTAATGTCTTTGGCTGTAAAATCAATCAGGACAGCATCTACTTTTATTCTAAAAGTATATTCATTGACAATCCCTACCTCCCTCTTTGATAAAAGTGGTAGTATTAAGAGAAGAAGAACTTGCCTAATCTTCTGACATTCTAATCATTTATCAGTGCATTTGCTACTTACTCTGTTTTGAACTGGAATATATTTTAATTTGATTGACCTATGCTTGTATGATTAAAATAATTTTACATGCAGTTATATACGGTTTTGTAAATATAGTTCATTATATAGTATAACCATTAGATGATTATTCTAGTCATGTGTGATATGAACTCAACATTTCCAATAATACTTGTAATAAAAGCAACTATTATAATTTTATTAAGTACTTTATGGTTTACAAAGTACTCTAATAACAATACCAATTCTGCATGTATTAAAAACATGTAATATTCTATCTCCCTGTTAGGGTTATCGTTTTAGTAACTACACAAATATTTATAATGCCTAGATATATATAAAGGTAAATTATGTGGCTAGAAATAAAGGGATGGAGCGAGTTGAGACTGTTATAAAGAACAAGGAACAGAGCAAATATTAATGCCAGAAAACATGAAGACTTAGGGGGAAGAAAGAATAAAAAGCCGAAATTATTAAGAAAAGAGAATTAAGAAGGATAAATTCATGAGGGTTGGAGACACTGATATTTAAACATGTAGAGGAGAAAGACATTTAAAGAAAGAGGGATCTGAGAAAACAGTGCATCCACTTTTCCTAATGTTCTAGTTTATTTGAAATCTACAGCTTGTTAAAGAGCATCCAGTGCACAGTGAGACTCATGCTTGATGAAAAAGGAAATGGTTTCTTGTTCAAATATGTAAATCCCCCAAATCTCATCATGGTCTTCATTTTTTTTTTTTAGTATATTCACGTTAATTGCATGCTGCTTAAATGTGGTTTTACATATTTACTCTCAGCAGCTCACTTTTAGAGCTACATTTATTTTCCCACAAATGGGTCTTTCAACTCTTCAATAAATGCTCTTTCAATATTTGATATGGTGGTATGTATGCGGTTGCTGTCTTATCCTAAATTAAATGTTTATTTGAGACACTTCATTTAAAGTGTTTTCATTTTCTACTCATTTTAGTTGGAAAAGCAATCATACAGTCTCATTCAAGCTATCTTTTGCTCTAGCATTATTGTTCTTGTTAGTGGAGAAGTAACCTGAAAAGAGGGGGAAAAAATCAAACTGAAAAAGACGTGCAAACAAATTGTAGCTTCCAGTCTTCACAATGGACATACTGCAAACACACAAAAAAAGGTTTAGCAGTAATCTCGGTGCCAATTCAGTTCACAAAGGCCTATTTGTTCATTCATAAACAAACAAACAAACAAAACAAAATGAATTCCACTGAGGGGAAAATCCTTTACTTAAGAGCCACATTGATGGCATTTTCATTTTCCTGCTTTAGGACTTGGGGCCAATGTGATTTCGTTATAAAGAATTTATGATTATTACAAGAGAAAATGGCTGGGTGTAGGAAATATTTTTTATGTTGATTAAGATTGCAGAAAAGATGTCATAGGGTCTATGTACAAAGCAATACCGCATCATTTATTTCTTTATCTGATGATGCTTCACTATATTGTTTATGCTCCCACTCTTCCCAGTACATCTTGGGCACAATTTCACCCAGTTTTGCATGTTAAGGATAAAATCTCTGTTTCCTTCTTCTCTTATTTCTAATTTGGCATTTAGGGATAGTGAAATGTTCAGCTATGAAGGCATTTTTATGAGTTCTGAACCTGTTTATTTATTTCAGCTTGCTGTAAATAGAAAAACATGCATTTGAAATATAAAATAAGGTCATAGAATTTATAAGATTAGGATGCCAGTGCATAGTCAATGAAAACACAGGGTGCACAGTTAAATTTAATTTTGAAATGAATGTCAAACAGATTTTCTATTTAAGTATTCCATGTGATATTTAGGACACACTTGTACTAAAAAATGTCACTGTTGTTTATCCGAATTTCAAATTTAACTGAGTGTCCTTTATTTTGTCTGATAGTTCCATTGGGAAACTTGGCAATAAGATCTCTGTGTCATAAATTTCTATCATTTTAGGAGGAAGAAAAATCTAAATTATACAATTTATCCATTGCTATTATGGTTAATTACTAAAAATTGAAATAACAAAAGGTATATGATTAAAATTCATCAAGTTAATTATCCTATCCTGTGATTAAAATTACTCATTAACAAAATGCTAACCTATTCCTTTATATTTCCTAACTGAATCAGATTGAAGCAGTATTTATTCTATAATCATTAATTTTGTTTATTATGCTATATCAGTTTCAAATTTTGTGGCTCTGTTTTGTGTATTTCAAGCCATAGAATATTTTCCCAAAATACTATATATATTACCTAGTATTTACTTGGTAATCTAATAAGAAAATTATATTGTTGATATGTGTGAACCTGAGAAACAGTGCTGTCTAGTCTTTTCTCTGAGTTTCCTTCAATGGACTCTGGGATTCTATTCCCAGAAGAAGAAAATAAAAACAATGAGAAAGAAAAAGAAGGAAAGCTTCTTTAACTTTTTATTCAAACATTTTAATAAGCAATTTCTTTCAGAATACTTAAAAAAATGACCCTAATGTCCTCTCCCTTTGCATAAAAAGAACTATTTGTGTTAACAAATGCAAATTTGTTTCCTTTCTCATAGATTTATTTATTTTAGTAACTTAGCAGCAAAGTGGTACAGAGTGAATGCAGAGGCCTTTGATCATGATGGCCGACATTATCTATGGTCCCTTGAAGTGACATGTGAGATTATGGGTTAAAGGTTTCCCTTATATTAAAAAAAATAAAAAATAAAAAACAACCTCGAAGATATGCTTTGTTATTGCCAGCTTTTCTTTTATCTAAAATATTTTCCCATCAAATCTCAACTATCCATATTAGTATCTTTCAACTCTATTAATGCCATAAATCTTAGAATTATTTCCTTGGAGAAGGTATTGGCAACCCACTCTGGTATTCTTGTCTGGAGAATCCCATGGATAGAGAGAGGAGCCTGGTGTGCTACAGACTGTGGGGTCACAAAGAGTCAGACTCAACTAAGTGTCTAACACACAAACATCTTAGAATTTTAGACCATACTGATATATGTTAGTTTATTGCATTGATATTTCTTTAACTAGGCTAAAAAAATTGATATTTTTCCTTACTTTTTGCCAATTACAAATGTTCATCTCTGTACCTGGGTTTAAATATTGATACTATCTGGGTCCGTAAAGTCTTTCCCTTTATCTTATAGAAACAGGTCTTCTGGGACCCATATGTAAGAGGCTATATGTCACCTTGGTTTAATGTGATCCTTCTACTATTCCTTTCTTTTCCCTATGTTACAGAAACCCTAGTAGTTGTTTGGCTTCTTCATTTCCAGAAGTGGCAACAGTATTCTATTTTGTTATTGCAAAGGACTAAAAACTCCCCTTTATTATAAATCACCTTGTGTAAAAAATTTTGGAATTTATTCTCTCTGCCTACCAGAATTTTAGAAATTTCCCTAGAGATATGCAAAGAACAATAATAAATGTCACAAAGATGTTAATAAATTTAATAGTAGGAATATGTCAAGTTCAACTGCTTAGATAATCACACTATAGAAAGATAGAAGATTTAATTAAAAGAAGCATTTTGGGGAAGGTCTAGCTTGATAGTGTTTAAGATACTAGTGAGACAACCTTCTCTGTTGTAAAGTCCAAAGAAGGCAGGAAAGACAGCCTATGATGTTCTCCAGTACTATTTTGGCCATAGAGTAATTTCTTGTCGAGGTGGGTGTTCCAAAAATTTAAGTGAGTCAATCTCCCTTAAATTAGATTTACTTGTTAAGAGTGTGTGGGATTATCCAAAAAATCATAGCATAGCATACCATATTCCCAGATGGGGAATTAGAGATTCATTCATTTGAACTGAGTAAACACTTAAGGAACTTTTGAAGTTTTTAGTTGATGGTACAAGATTTAACTTTTTATGAGTAAATTAAGTGTTGATTTGAGAGACTCTTAAGATTAAGCATTTTAAATCATTCCTTTATTCATTAGATATCAATCATGAGGTAAGATACATCATGAATTTTCCTCCACAGTAAAAGTGTTTCAAATGCAATGTGGAAAATGGTGATTTATAGCATGATTTACTATGCTTATGTCATTACCTCCAAATAATTTATGTTATCATGTTTGTGCGGTATAACATTGATCATATGTCAGTATTGCTATAAATATGAGCAGCCCTTTGAATGTTTGCCTTTTTGTCTGATCCTTATTCTTTCTTGAAGTTTTTTAAAGTTTTTAATATTCCCAAAATAAGGACCCATAAATACTTTTTAAAAACTATCACCTTAGCACACAGACTACTTTTAATGATGTTAGCTAGGTTGTTTAAAAAAAAAAATCATTTGTTTTGGAAGTACTTACATCAACCTTTCTTAAAATAAAGTGTTATATTTTATTTCCTTACATTAGATTGGTGCAAATGTAATTGCGGTTTGGGACCATGAATTTTAAATCATTATAACTAGGCTCAAACACATCTTCATTAATCAAATAGGAACCATTACAATCAACACATTTTTGCCAAGGAGAAATAAGTTTGTTTATTCCTGTAAGATAAAAATCCATGCTTCAGAATTCAATAAACTCTTGGAAAGCATTTTCTTCCTCCTGCTGGTTATGGAAGCATTTTCCCTGCAAAAATTTGTCAAGATGCTTGAAGAAATGGTAGTTCATTGACAAGAGGTCAAGAGAATAGGGCATATGAAGCCAAATTTCACAGCCCAATTTGTTCAACTTTTGAATCATTGGTTGTGCAACATGTGGTTGGGTGTTGTCATGGAGAAGAACTGGACCCTTTCTGTTGATCAGTGCTAGCTGTAGGACTTGCAGTTCGTAGTGAATTTCATTGATTTGCTGAGCATACTTCTGTAATGGTTTCACTGGGATTCAGAAAGCAGTAGTGGATCAGAGCAGCAGCAGACCACCAAACAGTGACCATGATGTTTTTTGGGTGTAAGTTTGGCTTTGGGAAGAATTTGGAGCTTCTCAGTACAACCACTGAGCTGGTCATCTCCAGTTGTCATGTAAAATCCACTTTTTGTCACACGTCACAATCCAATCAAGAAATAGTTCATTGTTGTTGCATAGAATAAGAGAAGACAACACTTTAAGATGATGATTTTTTTTTTTTTTTGATCTGCAGTGAGCTCATGAGGCACCCACTTATCAAGCTTTTTCAACTTTCCAATTTGCTTCAAATATGAATGATTGTAGAATGGTTGATGTTGAGTACTTCAGCAACTTCTACTATACCTGTAAGAGGATCAGCTTCAATGATCCTCTTAACAGATCATAGTCAACTTCCAGTGGCCAGCCACTGCACCCCTTATCTTCAAGGCTCTCATCTCATTTACAATACTTCTTGAACCACCACTGCGCTGTATGTTTGTTACCAATTCTTGGGCCAAGTGTGTTGCTGATATGAGTTGTCTCCTCTGCTTTACGACCCATTTTGAACTCGAATGATAAAATCCTCTGAGTTTGCTTTTTGTCTAACATTATTTCCCTAGTATAGCATAAATATACACAGCAAGCAACAAGTTATTAGCAAACAAAACATAAAGCAAGAAATGTGCATTAAAATGATGTGTGAAATAACCATATTTATTCAAGTAGCATTCCAATATCAAATGGCAAATTTCAACAATACAAAATGGCAATTACTTTTGTATCAACCTAATAATAACACAAATGGTGCTCTTTTCCTAGCTAAATTAATGACTTTGTACCAACCATTTTCAATTACTCTACATCCTGAAAATCTTCATTACTGCCAGTCTGAGAATGGACAGATGTGGCAACATAAATTCAGGGTAAAACAGAGCAAGATGTGACTTCTACATTCAAATAAGTCAATATAGAAAGTTTCTTGTATTTCATGGACCCAATCTGATGGAAGTGTCAAAAAGTTGTCTTTCCCAAGTGACAGAAAAATGTAGTTTATCTTATCAAAACAAAATACCGCTGGAAAGAACCTTAAGCATAGACTAATATATGAATAGAAAGTTTTCAAAAATTCTACATACTTATTTTCCGATTTTGAAAAAAAATAATAACGTGTATTTGTCTTTTTAAAAAATACAATAAAAGAATTGTTCTCAAAACAATTCCATTGTAATAAGAAGAGCCAGGAGCCAGAAGCCAGAAGAACAGACTGAAGATTCTAAGACAGCACATATATTACTTGCAGAAAAATGCATGAAGTGTTTAATGCATCCAGAATCCAGTTTCCTTCTCTATGGAGTAAAAGGACTATATTGAAATGCTATATAATGTTTAAAATTCTGAAAATCTATAAATTGAAAACCCAAAGATATCTCTAGTATCTCTTTCTTCTTTAACAAAATGGCAGGATTAAATAATTCTTATGATTTTAATATTCTCAAAATATAATTTTGTGGATATTTTGAGGTATCCAGTGATTAAGTCATATATTATGAACTCTTCTATTAGAAAAAAAAAAGTAATGGATTTCAATTGTTTGTCTGATCAGTCATCATTAACAAGTTTTGGTCACAGATTATATTTATTAGTCAGTTTTACATCTTAACATATGCTTTAGGCATTAAAATGTAGGCTTCTTATTTTACCATGAAAAATAAGAGTCAGTAATTTGACTTCGTGAGTTTTTTTCAGTGATAAGGTTTGGAAAGAGGAAAAATCAAAGAGAATACATGAAAGGAGGCAATAGAAAAAAAAAACAAGACAAAGAGAATTGTATGATAGTGTCAGAGCCTGAACCAAAATCATGGCAGTAAAGTGCATTGAAAGTTGTCTTTTGCCTAGCCAGTATAAACATCGTGATGTGACTAAATCCCTGGTAGATTTATACTGCGGATCTGGATCTAAATTAATTATGTAAATGTGCAGTATTATGGCTAACACATAAACATTTAATTACTTTGAATTTGTTAACATTACAAGAAAATGAGGGTGTTAGTGGGTCCGTCCAGTCTGACTCTTTGTGACCTCATGGACTGTAGTCCTCCAGGTTCCTCTGTCCATGAAATTCTCCCTGCAAGAAAACTGGAGTTGGTTGCTATTCCCTTCCCCACGGGATCTTCCCGATGCAAGGATCAAACCCAGGTCCTCTGAATTGCAGGCAGATCCTTTACCTAAGCCACCAGGGAAGCTGATTAAAGTTACAAATCTGATTGCAACTCTTAATAGTCATGTAAATGTTTAGTTCTTATTTTTATTAACATCAATATTGGCATTGTCTAATTTTTTCTTGCTTTCTCTTTTTCACAGATCATTAAATACAGTCAACTTATTTTGGCTTCTATAAAATTCTGGGCTTACGAAAGATAAATAGAATAGCAATGTGAGTAGGACTCTGACAATTATCTGTGCAAGCTTAGAGTATGATATGGAAATGAGAGAGTTTAAGGAGAGAAATGATTCATTATATTGTGGGTTAAATTTTTAAAGTATGTAATAATCAAAGCATGAACAAATATATAGAAGCAAGGAGCATAAAAATGATATGAAGAAATGGGGAAGCAGGAAAACAGCAGGAAAGAAGTTACATTTCTTCTAGGTCTTAAAAAGGAGGCTTTATGTATTGATAAACTAAGGATAACATGTAGAAACTAAAGTTGAAAGTACTGGATAATGTTAGTGTGTTGAATTTGCTACTACAAAAAGTCTGAAATAAGACTGAAAGAGACTAAAATTTGCAACATGGTCTGTTGCTTTCAAACCTGATTTACATATTTTTTTTATTGCTAAGACATTTCATTTCCTTGTTCTTCTAAAACAGCTTAATTGACTTTTTGTGAATTACTGTGCTTTTGTGTTTTTAGATAGGGGGTCTGGGTTAAAGGTGCTTTTGGAAATAGCTTTCTATTGCCAACAAATGAGATGTTTTCAGGCAGCACTAGGGAGCCATTCTTCTGAAATTTATGTTCTAAATATGTTTGGAGATTGCTGTTTGTCTAAAATTAATATTCCCATAGATCCCTATAAAATATATAAAAATATTAATATTATATATAAAATTTACAATTTAGACATAAAACTCAGGAAGCAAAGCACAATAGCCACTCATTTCCATATGCAGATCATTATATGTGTACTGACTGGGACAATGAAGCAGATGCTAGACCAGATTTTCTGTTCACACAAACACACAATAATATTGATTCATCTAGTGACAGTGTGTTAAATATTCCAGACGTTGTACTAGATTCCGGACTCATTGTTGAAAACATAATAGACAAGAGACAGCTCTTCCCCTTGCTTAGAATGTTGGCTGAGATGGATAAGTGGTGAAACTACTACACAGAGTCAAGTTCATGTGATAATGAACTCCTTCACAGTTTGGATCTATGTTCAATATCTTTTCTTTTAAGTAACTCAAAGAGATAGGCTCTTATATAGCCTGAAGAGGGTATTTTATGCCTCTGAATTTTTGATATCTTTCTCTAAAGAGATCTCTTGCTCTATAGCTCTAAAAAAGAGACAGTCACTACTTATACTTGTTTTAGCCGAGTTACTGCAGAACACTCCAACATATTGGTAGAAAGGTAGTAATAGCCTCATCTCAAAAAAGTACCTTTCTAATCCTTTAACAAGATATTGTGTGGTAGCCAAATCAAAGAATAGCCATCTTTTCACATTTGGAGCTTTTCACCCCAGCACACTGATTTCCTTTCTTGGATTTCTTTTGTTTTTTTTAGACTTCCAATCATTTTGGTTTAGCTGATTATTTAAAACTGAAACCTGCATTTATTTCTCATCATATGTATGATAAAAAGCTAATCAGAATCTTATCACTGATATTTGAGCTCACCCTCTAAGACTACTGCGTCCTACCCCATCCAAACTCTACTTGAGCAGAAACCTCCCTCCCGCCCTTTCTTTTTTCGTGAAACAAAGAAATGGAAAAATCAGGCTGACTGAAGACGGACTCTTTTCCAAGAAAGAAAAGGACAGAGAGAGAATATAACTCAGACTCATCTTCTAAACAAATAAGAACACTCTAAGTCCTGTATGGCTCACGAGACATAGAAGAGAGAAGGAAGTAGGGAACGAGGGTCTTTTTTAAGAGAAGACATTGGGAGTGGAAAATAAGATCTCATCCTACACCAATAACATATACTTTGCCCACAAGCAGCCTGGCTGATCTGACATCTTATGATTATTCTTCACTTCCAACCAACACTGAACCACTCTGAACTCCCAACTTTTGTGCCAGTGTTTTTAACATGTTCCCATTTCAGAGAAATCTAGTCCCACTGCTTAAAATGCTTTATTTAGGATTTCATGCCATTCATTTATGACTTTGTTTCATTTAGATCTCTTTTCAAATGTCTTATCTGAGAGTCCTGAGAGTCCAAACAGCACTCTCTAAGACAAACCACAACATCAGAATAGTTCTTTACTTGGTTTATAACTCTTTTGAAACCTGGCATTTCATTCTGTATTTAGGTTGTGCATTTTATCATTTTCTATTTACTCACTGGAACTTAATTTCTCTGAGAACTGGGTTTAGTGCTCTTCTCTCAGTGCCTAGTACAATTCCTAATGATCTATTGTGGTTGTTGTTAAGTCTCTCAGTCATGTCTGACTCTTTGCAGCCTCATGGACTGTGGCATGTCAGACTTCCCTGGCCTTCACTATCTCCCTGAGTTTGCTCAAACTTATGTCCATTGAGTCTATGATGCCATACGACCATCTCATTCTCTGTCACCCCTTTCTCCTCCTACCCTTAAACTTTCCAGCATTAGGGTCTTTTCCAGTGAGTTGAGTCTTTGCATCAGGTGGCCAAAGTATTGGAGCTTCATCTTCAACATCAGTCCTTCCAATGAATATTCAGAGTTGATTCCCTTTAGAACTGACTGGTTTGATCTCCCTGTAGTCCAAGGGACTCTCAAGAGTCTTCTCCAGTACCACAGTTCAAAAGTATCAACTCTTTGGCACTCAGCCTTCTTTATGGTCCAATTCTCACTCTGTACATGACTACTAAAACAGCCATAGCTTTGACTATATGGAGCTTTGTCAGCAAAGTGATGTCTTTGCTTGTTAATATGCTCTCTTGGTGTGTCATAGCTTTTCTACCAAGGAGCAGACATGTTTTAATTTCATGGCTGCAGTCACTGTCTGCAGTGATTTTGGAATCCAAGAAAATAAAGTCTGCCACTGTTTTGTTGACTAAAAGGATGCATAACGTGAGAGGTGTGAGTTAAGTTTTATTTGGGGCAAAATGTGGACTGCAGCCTGGGATTCAGCACCACTAAGAGCTCTCAGAGACTGCGCCAAAGATGCACTGGAAGAAGGTCAATATATAAGATTTTGACTAAGGAGGAGTTCAGTGCAATCAAGCATGCTTTACAAAGGTTTTCTCCTAGTCACCATGAAGGAATTTGTTGCAGGAAGGGGGACCCTTTCTGGGCCAAAAAGTGGGCTTTTGTCTAACACTCAGAAATGAATTGACAAGGAGACACAGATACTGAGAAAGCAAGAGATTTTACTGGGAAGGGGCACCTGGGTGGAGAATAGAAGGGTAAGGGAACCCAGGAGAACCGCCTTATCATGTGGCTTGCAGTCTCGGATTTTATGGTGACAGGATTAGTTTCTGGATTGCCTTTAGCCAATCATTCTGACTCAGAGTCCTTCTTGGTGGCACACCCATTGCTCAGCCAAGATAGATACCAGTGAGAAGATTCTGGGAAGTGGTCTGACATGTGATGTCTCCTTTGAACCTTTCCCAAACTTTTCTGGTTGGCGGTGGCTTATTAGTTCCATGTTCCTTACTAGGACCTCCTGTTGTAAAATAACTCACACAAGTGGTTACTACAGTGCCTGACTAGGGTGGGCAGTTTCAGTCATTGTGCTTCCCCTAACAGTTTTAGTGGTTCTCTAGATATGAAGAGATGCAAAGAGTGGGGTCATGAAATAATTTCTTGAAAATATCTGACTATCTAAAGACCAGTTCCCAGTTTTCCTGGAGCAGAGTGCCTCACTCTCCACCCTGATTTCCTCTTAGGTGGTGTTTTGAAGGTCAGTAGCTGCAGCAGCACGGGGCTCAGTCTCCACAGAGACAGAGGGCAAATGCCTTTGTTGTTGATCAGTCACTGGCAAAAGCTCTTGGCAAGTGCCAATTTGTAGTCGACAAATGAAGGGGGATAAGTGGTACTATTAAATCTAGTTGGGCTTCCCAGGTGGTTCTAGTGGTGAAGAACATACCTGCCAATGGAGGAGACATAAGAGATACAAGTTTGATCCCTGGGTCAGGAAGATCCCCTGGAGTAGGGCATGACAACTCACTCTAGTATTCTTGCCTGAAGAGTCCTATGGACAGAGGAGCCTGGAGGGCTACAGTCCATAGGATCACAAAGAGTTGGACACGACTGATGCAACTTAATGCAAAGCATTATGTCTAGTAAGGTGTTGAAACAGGAATCCGAGTTCTTGTTCTCAGAAGAATGTGAAGTTCTTCGTTCTTGCGAAGAATGAACTTTGCAAACACACAAACATTCATGGTAGCAAGCACACAGGATTTATTTCAGAGAGAAATAAAGTACAAAGCTCTTGGCATAGACACTGAGAGGAGGTGAAGTGCCTAAAAACGTGGGCCTTACAGCAGTTTATAGCCTTACTAGTATTGATTGTACACTTATGATTGGTTCTTACTTTTAACATATATGTCATTTCTAGCCAATCAGTTTAAAGGTCACAATGTTTAACTTGATATCTTTATGGCTTCTTTTTATCCTTGGATTCTTAATTTGCCCCTCTAGGAGTGGAAATCATGCATTTAGGCACTATAGACTTTAAACATACCGTTCCCATGTTTGTAATACAATGTTAGCTCTCTCTCTCTCTCACATACACACATATACACATACACACACACACTCACTCACAAACCACTTTGTCAATATCAAAGCATTTTCAAAGCATATTACAAAACTTAAAAGTGCTCCACATAACAAAGTGATCCTTGTTACTTATAAACCTGATTTTATTAATTGTTGATTCAAACTAATCAATGACTTTCCATAACCCTGAAAATAAAATACAGATTCCTTAACATGATCTATAACACCCATCATGATTTCCTCTCATTTTTTCCAACATCACTTCAGATTACTCTTTTTATATGCTTCAGAAAATTGGTTTACTTTCAATTCCCAAGGCACCTCATCCATTTTAGACTTTTTGCTTTTACTATTCCTATTTTTCTATACAGGTCTGGCTTTGCCTCATTATTTGATTCCCATTTTAATATACTGTTTTTCCTTGATCTGTGTCTAGTTTGACTACATTAATAAGCCTTACTCTTGCTCATTTTATTAATCTCTATCTCAGAATTTGTCATTTTTAATCAAAGCAATTATAGTAGCTTTAATAACTTTCATTCTGTTGACTTATCTATTTTTATTTGTCTTTCCATCCTGAGTTCCATCAAAGTAAACTTATGAGTGGACACGCTATCTCTGTTTTATTGACTGGTATATATCCACTGTATAACATCGTGCTTAACACAGAGTTTTTGAATTATCTGTTAAGTAAACAAATTTGTGGTGTTTTGTATTTTCTGTGTCATTATAAAGTAATCTCTCTCAGTTAGATGGCCTGTAAAGTCAACCTCTCTGCTCAAGGAATGGTTAATCCTGAACTTGCTGAATATTTTGTTAAGATAATATTCTGTCTGATATAATTTTTGTTATAGTCTCCTAAACATTAATTTAAGATAGAAATCCATTCAGAATAACTGAATTGGCAGTAAGGATATATGTGTATGAAGCAAGGGAGAAAGAGAAAGGTATATCCAATTAAACTCTGGTTTCCAAAGAACAGCATAGAGAGACAAGAAGGCCTTCTTCAATGAACAGTGTATAAAACTAGAAGAAAACAACATGTTTCCCCTTATGTTTAAGGTAAAAGATTAGAGATCTCTTCAGGAAAATTGGAGATATCAAGGGAACATTTTGCACAAAGATAGGCACAATAAAGGATGGAAATTGTAGAGACCTAGTAGACTAGAGAGATCAAGAAGATATGGAAAGAATACATGGAAGAACTGTATAAAAAAGATCTAAATGATCTGATTACTATGATGGTGTGGTAAGCCATCCAGAGCCAGACTTTCTGGAGACCTAAGTCAAGTGGGTCTTAGGAAGCACTGCTGTTAATAAAGCTAGTGGATGAGATGGAATTCCAGTAGAACTATTCAAAACCCTAAAGGATGATGGACTTCCCTGGTGGCTCAGACGGTAAAGTGTCTGTCTACAATGTGGGAGACCTGGGTTCGATCCCTGGGTCAGGAAGATCCCCTGGAGAAGGAAATGGCAAGCCACTCCAGTACTCTTGCCTAGAAAATCTCATGGACGGAGGAGCCTGGTGCAGGCTACTGACCTTGGGGTCGCAAAGAGTCGGACACGACTGAGCGACTTCACTTTCTTTCTTTAAAGGATGATGCTATCAAGATGTTGCATTCAATATGTCAGCAAATCTGGAAGCAGTGGCCACAGGACTGGAAAAGGTCAATCCTCATCCCAATTCCCAAGAAGGGTAGTACCAAAGAATGTGCTAATCATCGGACAATTGCACTCATTTCCCATGCTAGTAAGGTCATGCTTAAAACCGTGCATGCTAGGGTTGAGCATTATGTGAACCAAGAACTTCCAGATGTCCAAGCTGGGGTTTAGAAAAGGAAGAGGAACTAGAGATAAATGCCAACATTCACTGGATCATAGAGAAAGCTAGGGAATTCCAGAAAAAACATCTACCTCTGTTTCATTGACTATGCCAAATCTGTTGATTGTGTGGATCAAAATAGCTGTGGAAAGCACTTAAAGAGGTGGGAATACCAGACAATCTTACCTGTCTCCTGAGAAACCTGTATGCAGGTCAAGGAGCAATGGTTAGAACCCTGTTTGGAACAACTGATTGGTTCAAGATTGAGAAAGGAGTATAGCACGGCTATCTGCTGTTACCCTGCTTGTTTAATCTACATGCTGAGCACATCATTAGAAAGGCAGGGCTGGATGAGTTACAAGCTGGAATCAAGGTAGGCAGAAGAAACTTCAACAACCTCAGATGTGTGGATGATACCACTGTAACCACAGAAAGCAAAGAGGAACTAAAGAGCCTCTTGATGAAGGTAAAGAAGGAGAGTGAAAGATCTGGCTTAAAACTAAATATTAAAAGAAAAAAAAAAAGATCATGGCATCTGGTCCTATTACTTCATGGCAAATAGAGGGGGGAAATGTGGAAGTAGTGACAAATTTCCTGTCCTTGGGCTCTAAAATCACTGCAGATTGTGACTGCAACCATGAAATCAGAAGACATTTGCTTCTTGGCAGGAAAACTATGACAAACCTAGATAGTGTGTTGAAAAGCAGAGACATTACTCTGCCGACAAAGGTCCGTATAGTCAAGGCTGTGGTCTTCCCAGTGGTTATGAATGATTGTGAGAGCTGGACTGTAAAGAAGGCAGAACACCAAAGAATTTATGCCTTCCAACTGTGGTGCTAGTGAAGACTTCTGAAAGTCTCTTGGACAGCAAGGAGATCAAACCAGTCAATCTTAGTGGAAATAAACCCTGCAAACTCATTGGGAGGACTGATGCTAAAGCTGAAGCTCCAATACTTTGGCCACCTAATGCGAAGAGCTGACTTATTAGAAAAGGCCTTATAATGGGAAAGATTGAAGGCAGGAGGAGAAGAGGATGACAGTGGATGAGATGGTTGGATGGCATCACTGATGCAATGGAGATGAACTGGGCAAACTTTGGGAGATGATTGAAGGACAGGAAGGCCTGGCGTGCTGCAGTCCATGGGGTCACAAAGACTCAGACACAACTGGGCAAATGAACAGCAACTACAATATGTGTATAAATTTTAAGCCATATGTTGTATGTCTAATTATGTGTTGCTTTCTTAAGATTATCTAATTTAGCATTTATTTTTTGTTATTACAGTGAATATATTTTTAAAATACTCAGTTCAGTCCAGTCGCTCAGTTGTGTTTGACTCTTTGTGGCCCCATGGATTGCAGCACGCCAGGCCTCCCTATCCATCACCAACTCCCAGAATTTACTCAAACTCATGTCCATTGAGTTGGGGTATTGATGCCATCCAACCATCTCATCCTCTGTTATCCCCTTCTCCTCCTACGTTCAATCTTTTCAGTATCAGTGTCTTTTCAGTTGAGTCAGTTCTTCGCATCAGGTGGCCAAAGTATTGGAGTTTCATCTTCAGCATCAGTCCTTCCAATGAATATTCAGGACTGATTTCCTTTAGGATTGACTGGTTTTATCTCCTTGCAGTCCAAGGGACTCTCAAGAGTCTTCTCCAACACCACAGTTCAAAAGCATCAATTCTTCCGCACTCAGCTCTCTTTATAGTCGAACTCTCACATCCATACATGGCTACTGGAAAAACCATAGCCTTGACTAGATGGACCTTTGTTGGCAAAGTAATGTCTCTGCTTTTTAATATGCTGTCTAGGTTGGTCATAAGTTTCTTCCAAGGAGTAAGCGTCTTTTAATTCCTTGGCTGCAGTCACTATCTACAGTGATTTTGGAGCCCCCCAAAATATAGTCTGTCACTGTTTCCACTGTCTCCTCATCAGTTTGTCATGAAGTGAAAGGGACCAGATGCCATGATCTTTGTTTTCTGAATGTTGAGTTTTAAGCCAACTTTTTCACTCCCTCTTTCACTTTCATCAAGAGTTTCTTTAGTTCTTCTTATAAGGGTAGTATCATCTGCATATCTGAAATACTCATTATGCATCAAAATCTATTACATAATTTACCTGTATTATTTAGTTTAATCTTTATGTTAACTCGCTGGGCTAGACAATATCACCTCTGTTTTATCATCAAGAACATTGAGGGACTGTGGAGAAAAATAGATTGCTAAAGAATAAAGACTTATATACTTGTAGAACTGGGATTTAAAACCATATCTGTTAGTTAAAGGACAATTACTGTACTTTGATAAGAATTTAGTTTATTTTCAGCTTTAGAAAAAAATTTATGTCACTTAAAACATTTGAGCATAGTGAAACAAAGACTTCTCAGCATTACAATTTTTTAGTTTCAGAATATACTTATTTTATTTCCAGAGGCATTATCTTCATAAGAAAACTGATTTATTTTTACAGTGTGAAAGTGGTTTTTTTTTTACTTTTTTATAGAAAAAAATAATATTCTAGTAAGTTTCCTAAAAAAGAGAGCTAAATAAGATACAGAACTGAAAAATAACTGAAAACGAAAGAGCAAACATAAAGTACATAAAACACCTCCTGTTGTACAAATCACTGAAGGTGTCTGCTCTTTGGAAAAAGAGAATGCACATGTCATTCTTCGTTTTTCACTTTGCTTCTTTACTCAGTGCAAGGCTAGGAATGTAAAAGACAAATAGGTTATAATTTATTCAGCCCACACGACAAGAACCACACTGTCCCTTTAATCTATTTTTTTCTGTTTATTATTGTATCCTGATTTTAAATCATATGTCTGATAACAAAATGATGAAAATAGTTTGGAAACATCAGCGTAAACTCTTTCATAGTGATTTTGATATATGAGAGAAAATCAGAAAATATACTTAACCCAATTATGGTTTTCCTTATAATTGTGATACTCTAATCTCAATTTTATATTAAAAGCTAATTAGGGATAAATGAAAAAGTCACATGATTTAGCTTTAATGTAAACTAAAAATCCTTTCCTAACTTAACTGGTTCTCAAAATAGAGCAGGATTTGAAACTTATGTAAGCAAATCCCATCAGCAGAGGGCAGAAAAGATGACAGTCTCAAATGTGAAACAGGAGAATATAAAAAATATAACAGTTTATAGTTAAATAAGAGTATGTACATTTTAAGCCTTGGGTTTTTTCAGCCACCTATATCCTACACATATGAAAAATGTTGCTAGTAAGGTAGAAATTTCACAAAAAAATCACCAAAAAAACAACTATCACAGAACATATTTTCTCATTTCATGGAGGCAAAAATCTAAATAATCATTACATACACTGATCGTCTATGAGCTCAAGGACAACTGAAATATTCTTTAACTCCATGGCAAGAAGAGTGGTTTGACCTCTATAAGCACAAAAAGAACCTAAGGATGGCTATTTTTATAGTTTTTCTTTTGTGTCTTCTTTCTTAAATGTGTGAACTGGAGAAATTATATGAGTTTTAGACACACATCCTCAAAGGTAATGTGTAGTCTTCCTGTCTCTTCTGTTCTGCACAGAAAAACCTAGTTGTTATTCTCCAGTGCCCTTTACATTTGCTACAAATAATTTACTTTACAGGATGTCTCTGAATAAGTATAGAAGATATAAAATGATTAACTGGTCTCTCTTCAGATCCATCCCACTCATCTCAAGTAGGCCCTAAATGCTGCCCTGAGAATATATTGCTGTCTCATAGTCTATTTATTGCTCGATTCTTCTAGAAAATGTATACCATCTCTTCTCTCCCCAAGTTAGTTAAATGCCTCCCACATTCTTTACTGCTTTAGGTGGTCGCATTTTGTCTTTTACTGACTAACATTCTCTTTTTATTTAGAAAAAATAACCCACTAATCTGTCAGCATCATTAATCACTTTCTCTTTCTTCTTATAATTAAAGATAAATCATCTCTCTTTTTACTAATGTCATTCTATCATATTGACATAACCCATATTCTTTGTCTGCTCATATCACTCTGGGAATTCAATTGCAAAATCAATCTTTCTCTTTCTCCCCTTCTGAAGTTATTTCTTTTATGTTAAAACTCTCTCTCTCTCTCTCTCTCTCTCTCTCTGTCTCACACACACACACACACACACACACACACATTGTGTTGATAATAATCTGAACATGGCTAAACTCAAAGGTCGATTCTTAGCCTTCATTTTACCTGAACACTAGATTACCAATTTTTTTTTTCAGCGATTTTTTTTTTTTCCTAGTTTGACTTGTATTCTTAGCTCAGCTGGTAAAAAATCCACCTGCAATTCAGGAGACCCCAGTTCAATTCCTGGGTTGAAATGATCCCTTGGAGAAAGGCATGGCAACCCACTCCAGTATTCTTGCCTGGAGATTCTCCATGGGCAGGGGAGCCTGGCAGGCTACAGTCTATAGGGTTGCAAAGAGTTGGACATGACTCAGCGACTAAGCACAGCTTAACATAAATGGATATGGTTTTCATGACAACATTCTATCCTTTGATGTTACTAAAATGTGACATTATAAACTATGTAATTCAAAATATGCCTTTTGGGGAAAATCTGTTCAGTTTAGGAAAGAAAATTGAGAAGGGTTGAAGCCAGAGGGAGCATGACTTTCTGATCCCAGCATACAGCGAAGCAGCAATATATAAAAATAAAAATAAAGGAAGAAAGGATGGAAGAAATAAAAGGGAAAGGGAGAGGAGAGAAAGACAGGAGAGAGGAAAGTTGAGAAAAGGAAATAAGGAGAGCTGCTAATTATTAGGGCATTTCCCGATACTCTAATTTATTCCTCAGCATAAACCAGAAATCTACTTTTATCATGGTAGAGGGTGTTTAGTGATGGGAAATATGGGCTTTCATCTCACTAAGTCACAATATACAATTCTAAGTTTTGAAGCAACAACACCGTTTAGTTATCAACATCTGTATCAAGGTGTTCACCAGTCTTGGTGACATATTTGTAAACATTGACATGGCACATGGCACACGGCAGAGATGAGTTCAGCTAAAGAAAGAGATGTGGATCACAGAACATGAGACACTCCACAAAAGACCCCAGACCTTACTCAGTAAGATTTTGTAGAGTCGTGGTTGTTCTATCATCTGTCCTATAAGATCTAGGAAATTTTGGTAATTGTATTAATGTTTATACTCTCCACCCTGTACTAGGAAGAGGCGTGGGTGAAGCTAAATTGCAAACATTAAGAGAGATCTTAAAACAAATAACACAGATAGGAATGCTTTTTGTTGCTGTTAAAAGCAGTATTCAGAATGCTTCCTAAATTATGCATGTAGGGAACTGTGAATTGGCATCTCGTAGTTTGGATTATTTAATCAGTGTATATGATTTCTTAGTGAACACGTGTAACCATTATCTGCTAGCATCTAAAATCAGAGCAATAATCTTTAATGATTTCCATTTTGAATAAAGATTTATTATAACTTTAAAAAGTAAAAGTATTAGTCACTCAGTCGGGACTGACATTTTGCGGCCCCATGGACTGTATTACAACTTGCTAACCTATTACAGATGGGTTATGTTTAGCTTCAATAATGAGACAATGCATTTCCATTTCTAAGGAGATTTTTAATAAGTTATAATGAAGCAGGTCATAATTTTAAAATGTAAAGATAAAGGTAGTCTTTTGCATGTGTATGGGATGTTATAATCATCATAATTATTTCCTTTTGTTATTTTTATCAGTGTAGCACTTTTATCATTGTGACAAATTATTAGCTACCAAGCATAGATTTGATTAACTTGTTCTGTCTTTAGCAAAAATGGAGTATGACGATTTCAGTAATCTAGGATACATTATAAAGTAACTATAGTAGTTACAGAGGCAGAAAAAAGCAAATTAATTAGCTAAGGTAAGTATTAGCTTCATAAACTATACTTTCCTTAAGCTTCTTTGAGATTAGTTTATATTATTAGCTGCTTTCTTACTTCTATTACCTTCTCTTCTAAAAACATTGATAGTTTTGTAAAAAATATTATCATTTATAGGTTTTGGTCCATATTTTTATATAACTGTTACTTAAGTTCTAATATAAACTAACTTTTATCATGTAAGAAATAACTGCATACAATTCACATTCTGTCCCTATTAATTTCCTTTAATTGAATAAATTAAAATTAAAGAAAAATGATTTTGTGTTGAGACTGAGTGATACCTTTTTACATTCCAACATGGTCTTTCAAAAATAAGATAATCAAAAACAATGTAAAAACATTCTTTAAAAAAGTTAATTTGTATAAACAGAATCCTAATAGGTTTTATTTGCCTCATGTTTATGGAAGGAATATTGAAAATGCATAAAATTTTCCATATACAGAAATATATTTGAAACATGCCAGGCAATTGTCACTACCTTTTAGAATAAATGGAAATGTACAATAAATACCTCATTGGGAAATGAAAGATAAGAAAGTTTTAAAAATTAAGAAATTGGCATACTCCAGACAAAATGCATACCTCTATATTTTCTCAGTATGCCCTTGTGTATATTATATAGAAATCTATTGTATATTTATAATATTTGCAGTAATCTTGTTGAAATTACTTCTAAAACTTGCTAGGGAAAGAATCTTTGCTGATGCTTTGAAATTTAATCATAAATGTCTGCAATATACTCAGATAGAATATTCCAGTAATGCACTGTGAAAATTGTGGCATACCATTTTTTAGATCTTGTTATCTCTGATTCATAAAATGTGACATTTCTTACACCATTTGCAAGGCAGTTAATTTATCCAGCAAATCTCATGATAGTCTCTACACTTGAAAAGCTTTACTATTCAGTAATAAACACTGTTTTTGTAGAAAAAGAAATGATGTAGTTATATAATGTGATAAGTATTAGATTGTGTTATAAACTGTACAGTAACACTGCTCTAGAATGCTGAAATATCAGTTTCCAGATCAACAAGGTGCAAAATAACTACAATAAAATGTTAACTGTGAACTTGGCATGGTATTTTTTTATGTAGCTGCAACAAAGTTTTAGTGAGGAAATCTAAACTTTTCATTGTGTATACTTCTCAGAATAGTGTCTTTGTAGACAATTTTGACGTTAGCAATAATAATATTATGTAAGCAAGCTATATGTGAAATGTTTGTCTATAGTTTTTACTTATTAGAGATAAATCAAAATACAGTAATACTCATTTGTGAAAAAAAGTACTGTTTCTAAAGCTTAAGTGTTCTTCCCTCAGCAGATCTAAAACGTAAGGGAACACAGTGACATAACTTTTTAGTATATTTTATGAAGTAAGTTTTCAGAAGATTGTAATGTAACTCATATTTGGAATAATAAGAGAGTCTGTAGGAAGACAACAAATGTGAAAAAATTAACTGTCAATGATAAAATAAAAATATATATCATGACATTATATAGTTGTTTAATTGTACAGTTAAAATTTGACTATTCTAAAAAGAAAATTATTTCAAAACATTACTTTTGACATTTTACATTGAAAAGAATAGTCATATTATAAATAAAACCATAGTATAATTAGGTTTCATAACATCTTTAATGGTCCAATTTCTCTAAAAATAATAGATTTATACAATTTGGAAATGTCCTTCAGTTGTAAAGACAGATCTGTAAGCTGGAAACATTATGAGTAGTGACTGTGTTTAAAAATATATATGAATACAAAAATTCTACCACATGTCCTTCAGTTACTGAATGGATAAATAAACTGAATAAAGTATGATACATCCAGACAATAGAATATTATTCAGGACTGCAAGGAAGTGAGATATCAAGCAATAAAAAGACATACACAAATTTAAATGCTTATTACTAATTGAAGGAAGCCAATCTGAGAAGCCTGCTTATTCTGAAAAAGGAAAATGGAGGCAGTATAAACATCAATGGTTGCAAAGAATTGAGTGAAGTGTGGGAGATAAATAGCTGGTGTATGTAGAATGTTTATGGCAGTAACAATACTGTATATGATACCATAATGGTGGTATGTTTAGTTGTTCAGCTGTGTCTGACTCCTTTATGACCCCATGGACTGTAGCCCACCAGGCTCCTCCGTCCATGGGATTTCCCAGGCAAGAATACTGGAGTGGATTGTCATTTCCTTCTCCAGGGAGTCTTCCCAACCCAGGGATCGAATCTGCGTCTCCTGTATTGGCAAGTGGACTGTTCACCACTGAGCCACCAGGAAAGCCCATAATGGTGAATACATTTGTCCAAATCAATAGAATATACAACACCAAGAGCGAACCCTAATTAAAATTATGGCCTTTGGATGCTTATGTTGTGTTTATGCAGGTTCATTGATTATAGCAAATACATCAATACCACTGTAGTGATGGATACTGATAACAGAGGAAGCTATGCATGTGTGGGGTAAGAATTATAAGGGAGATCTCTATACCTGCCCCTCAATTTTGCTGTAAACTTAAAAATACTCTAAAACTTTTAAAGTAAATTTTTAAAAAATCTATAAGATCATTGATATAAATCACAGAATGAATGTAGCATCTTGAGCAAACAATGTTGTATTCCCATTCACCAGTTAAAATCATGGAAGCAACCTAGATGTCCATCAGCAGATGAATGGATAAGGAAGCTGTGGTAAATATACACAATGGAAAATTACTCAGCCATTAAAAAGAATTCATTTGAATCAGTTCTAATGAAATTGATGAAACTGGAGCCCATTATACAGAGTGAAGTAAGCCAGAAAGATAAAGACCAATACAGTATACTAATGCATATATATGGAATTTAAAAAGATGGTAACTATGACCCTATATGCAAAACGGAAAAAGAGACACAGATGTACAGAACAGACTTTTGGACTCTGTGGGAGAAGGTGAGGGTGGGATGTTCTGAGAGAATAGCATTGAAACAAGTATACTATCAAGGGTGAAACAGATCACCAGCCCAGGTTGGATGCACAAGACAAGTGCTCAGGGCTGGTGCACTGGGAAGACCCAGAGGGATAGGGTGGAGAGGGAGGTGGGAGGGGGGTTCGGGATGGGGAACACATGTAAATCCATGGCTGATTCATGTCAATGTATGGCAAAAACCACTGCAATATTGTAAAGTAATTAGCCTCCAACTAATAAAAATAAATGGAAAAAAAAATCACTATGAAGCATGCAAGTACTGTAGACCCCCTGTAACTTTTATAATGCTTACATATTTTATAAATCACCTGCTACTATTCCTTGGACTTTCTTGATGCACAACATTTTCTTAAATATCAAGGAGACTTCTAATGATGGCTTATGGAACAAAAAACTTTATGCAGCATGCATGATGCCATACTATTGGCAACTCAAAAAAAAAACAGAATCAAAAACAAGGATTGTGGTATTTATGAAAGATAATGAATGACATAATTACTAAAATTCCAGTAGGACCCACTTTGAATGAAAAATGAAAAGTTAAAAAAGAGAAAAATAGTAATTCCCAAGGGGCTGTTTGTAGTAAGAATGTGCAACAGTGATGAGTGTTAGTGTTTGGAAAATACCTCTAACAATGATGAATGGAGGAAGGGCATAATGAGGAAGTAGGAAAAATGAGGAGGGAGAGAAAGAGAAAAAGGTGACAGTGGAGGAAGATGGAAAACTAGGCAACAGATGAGATGTTTTTTATCAGCAGCATTGCTTGAAAGGGGCAAAATGAAATATTTTGAGAGGAATCTTACAGATTTGTTCATTCAACCATAAACTCACAACTTTCTGCTTTAAAAGAATATTTAGCACCAGATGTGACTTTTTTCTTACTGTAATACTGTTTTAGGGAAGTCCAATTTTTATAGAATGCATTTTGAGGCTTTTTTGATATTTTTGCTTGAAGTACAATACATTCCCAGCTGCACCTTGGAACAAACTAACCTAACTTCAAGTTAGTGTTACCCTAACTTGAAATCCTCTCCCTATCTGACTGTGCTGCAATTAGTAAATATCTTGTTTACAAGGCTGTTATTGATGAGACTTATGCACTAAAATTATGGGAAAGTAGTAAAGCACAATTGTGATTTTGGAGAGAATCTGATATGTGTGATGGATATGCTGCAATGAGAATGAAATTTTGATATTTCCAGTAAAGTCTACTAAACTCATAAAGTAGAACACAAATGAACTTGCAATCTATAAATTTACTTTTAGGCCAACTTCCATAAACATCTCCTATGTTAATAAATTTGAGGTCTTTCTGGATATATGAAATTGAAATTATTCCATGTTTTACAGTAGTCTACCAAAGGGCCCTCTCCTCTGAGGAATTAGAGTTTTTCTGTGGGACTGAAATCTAACATGCTTTAGAAATGCTAGTATTAATTGTTTGCCAATAGAAACAAGGGAAATTAAAGAGTCACCTGGAATACTGTGCCAAAGACTACAACATGAGATATCTATGTAGGGATACTCAAATATTTTGGCCAAGAGACACTGATTTGTAGAATTAATTCTGACAAGATAACCAGACTAGATATGACATACCAGACATATACATTCTCCTCAGACTTTGATGCATTTGAATTTTATCCCAGTAAGCTAAGTAAAAAAGTAAATAAATAAGACATAAGTTTTGTCAAGATTCTGTCTAGGGATGGTAGCCTGGAAGAAAGAAAGTCTTAGAACATAGCACCACCTCAGTCACTAGCAGTTCCTGGGACACTCTATGTGAGAACAGTGGTGAGCAAGGAAAGTCATTTTAAGAGATCAATTCCTAGGCTGAAAAAATAAGACTGTTTCCTCTTCTCCCTTCAATGACACCTCAATCCCTTCTGCAGTAGGCCTTTTAAGTAGGGCTGGCCATTTTATTTTTGTCATTGTTAAAGTCCAGATTATAAATATTTTAAGTTGTCTTTGGTTTCACTACTTCATATTGGTAGCTTGAAATAAATACATAGACAAATGAGCATTCGTTCCCAAACCTTAAAAAATGAGCTGTAAAATTAATTTAGCCATTGGGTTATTTTTCTATCCCTGCTCTAAGTTATAGGTTGCAAATCTTTGCATGTCTGTGTAAGCAGGGATATATCATGAAATGCTAATTTGATTATTTTCAATATACTTCCATTCCTATCTTTCCTAGGATGTATGCCAAAGGATTATTTTTCTCTTTCCAGTCTGAATGAAACAAACACACACAAAAAAATATTTAAAGAAAACTACAAAGGTAAGCTCTTTATATGGATTTTCCAAAAATGTCAAGTAGGATAATAATTTTTCCTTAAAAACTGAGAAGAGATTGGTCCAGAAAGATGAATGAGAAGGAGCAAGTTACTTCTCTAGTGGAAGACTAGTCTTAAGAAGCAAGGTGTCTGATGAGCAAGAACTTTCCATTTCAGATTATCAAAAATTCTAATAAAGGACTGTCCTTGAGCAAGGACTGCTCCTACCTTCTATTAAAAAAGAAAAAAAAAATTGGGAAATCTATGCTAGAGGATATGAAGCTCAGATTTATAGTACCTTCTATGGTACAAGAATCTCAGCAAAGTGTAAAACCACTAGGTAAAATTGTCTATAAGCAAATGAAATTCCCACAGAAAGGAAGCATTTATGGCTAATGTTAAGAGCACAATTAAAAGAAAAAAACTATAAGGAAATAATGTAAATTAGGTAGTCCTAGATGATAAAATTTAAAAAGATACAAAGAATTTTTGAGCACTGAGAATCCAGAAAATCTATAAAATATTATAAAGAGGAGGAAGTAACAGATGTAAGGACTAAGCAAAGAGAGTAGAGAGATTTTTAACCAAGAACAAAAGCAAAATAATGGAAATAAATTTTGATGGTTAATATATGTGTCAACTTGGCTAGACCACAGTAACCAGATATTTGGTCAATCAACCATCTGGATTGCCTGTGAATGTGTATTTTAGATTAATGTTTAAATTAGTAGACTTTGAGTAATGCTGATTGAAGGCCTTCAAAGAAAATACTGAGATCTCATTATGCCTCCAGACTGTCTTTGAACTTGAATAGCACAGCGTAAGTTCTTTGTGTGTTTCTGCCCTGCAGATTGCACTCTTGCCAGTTCCTATAATTGTATAATCAACTTTCTCTCTGTCTGTATCTTCTCCTATATCAATTTTTCTACTCCTATATCTTTAGAGAACCCTGAATAATACAAATATCATGCACCTGTTATAATTTTAAGCAATGAAAAGGATTATTGTTGTTCAGTCACTAGGTCATGTCCAGCTCTCTGTGACCCCATGAACTGGGCCATGGAAAAAGATTATAGTGGGTTGAATGTTATCTCCAGAAGTTATGTCCACATTCCAATTCACAGAACCTGTCACCGTTATATTATTTGGGAAAAAGGTTTCAGAATTTTTTTTTTTTTCAACTTAATTATGTAAAGCCTCTGAGTTCATCCTAGATTACTAAGAGGGCCCAACCCAATGACAAGTCTTTATAAGACAGGAAGAGCCTTGACAGATAAAAGAAAAGACATTGATGTAAAGATGAAAGCAAAATTGGAGTGATGTGGCCTTAAGTTAAAGAAGGTCAGTTATCACCAGAAGCTATATGCAATGCCGTTGTTTCTTTGCTAAGACATGTCCTGCTTTTTGTGACCCTAGGGACAGTGGCCCAGCAGGCTCCTCTGTCCATGGGACTCTCCAGGCAGGAATACTGGGGTGGCTTGCCATTTTCTTCTCCAGGGTATCCTCCCAACCCAGATATTGAACCTGCATCTCTTGCATTGGCAAGCATTGTTGGATTCTTTACCACTGAGCCACCAGGGAAGCCTATACGCATTTCTACCAAACCCAAGTCCAGATGCTCACTGCTTGAAAGGCAATTTGTGAGAGACCAATGTTGATAGTAAAGGAAAGATTGCTTTACTTCAGAGGTAGGAAACTGGAGGAGAAGGTGGACTTCTGTCTGAGAACCAACTCCCAATTGCTACTCAGGGGAGAGAAACTTTTAAAGGGGAGTTTCAGAGTTGTATAGGCAGACGGAGGGAGCAAAATGGCACAGTCAGCTCTGACCGTCATTTCAAAATCAGTAACGTGGTGGTCTGACCAGTGTCATCTTGGTAGTTTTAAATACACTTAATCTTGAGTTCCAGAGTTTGCTCCAATTTCTTTGAGGCCAGTTCTTGGAATTGTGTGAAGTGGAGCAGCTTATTTCATGGCTTCAATTTGATCATCATGTAATCATCTTTTTCTACCTGCTGGGGACTTCAGTATCTGTAAAATAGCTTACAGGATATGGCTCAGTATATTACTTATGGACCTTGAGGAATGACTAAAAATCCCCTTTTCTTTGCTTAGTGACTAAACTATTATATTCTGTCTTATGTAAAGGCTTGGAGTGTAAAGTATAAGTTCTAAGGCCAAGGTGGTGCTTACAGCATGAAGTAGATTCTCCCCTAGAATCTAAGACAGACAATCCCAAGATAGGTAGACTAGATATGTTTTCTAGACATTTTCATTCTTCTCAGACTCCAGTGATTTAGGATTTTATATTATAATTTTTTTCCTGAGAGTATAGTCCTGCCCACACCTTGATCAGACTTCTGGACTCCAAAACTGTGAAAGAATAAATTTATTCAGGAATTTCTGTTTCTTAAGCCACTGAGTTTGTGGTAATTTGATATGGCAGCCCCAGAAAACTAATACAAGTTTATAGCACATTTTCCAAAATTTAACAGAAATTCTAAAAGAGAGAATTAAAAAAATCATGAAAATTATTTTTGAGACTTTTTCAAATTGACCAAAGACAAATTGAAGAAGTGCAAGTCCTGAGCAGGAAAAGCAAAAATTAATCCCATTTCTAAATTGGGAAAACTAGATATCACCAAAATTGTCAGACATACTAAAAATAATAACCACTGTAAATTAGCAACATGCTTCTAAATAAATGGTAGATCACAGAGAAAATTATAAGGGATGTTAAAAAATATTCTGAGTAGATATATAAGGAAAATAAGACATATCAAAATCTGTGGAACATAGATCAAAAGTCACTCAGTGGAAAATTTGCAACTTTAAAAAATGCTTTTCTTAGAAAGAAAGAAAAATCTGAGATCAAAGATGTAAACTTTTAAATTAGAAAGATAGGGGGAAATAGCAAAATAAATCAAAGCAAATAAAAAGAAGGAAAAAATAAAATATTGAAACATCAGTGATAGAAAACAAATGGTAGAGAAAATTTAGTAATCCAAATGCTGGCTTTTGGAATGTTCCAAACAATGAAAAGTTTTAGAGTAATCAAGGAAACAGAGAGAATATGCATATCAAAACCAGGCATGAAAGGAGAAAAGATTTTCTACAGATTCTTCAGATAGAGAAAGAAAATGTCACAAGAATATTCTGAATAGTGTTGTGACAGTAAGTTAGTTTATATGACATGGATAAATTTCTTGAAAATTAAAACTGACCAAAACTAGTACGTGATTAATACAAATCTAAAGAGGCTTATATCTGTAAAATACACTGAATTTATTCTCAAAATCTTCCCACAAAGAAATTCAAGATACTACTGATTTTATTGGTAAATTCTAATTTAAATCACTCAGTTAAAGAAGAAATAATAACAATCTTACTTTTACAACATAGAAGAGGAAAATATTCCTAAGCTCCTTCATGAGTTCAGAATTTAAAAATTTATAAATTCAGTAAGTTATAAAGATTACTTTATAAAATCGCTGTTAAAAACCTAAGCAAAATTATGAAATAATATATAAGAACAAAACTTAACAAAATATTAGTCAGTACAATCTAGCAATAAATTAAATGAATATCAGTGATGACATAAAATTAATACATAAAATAATGACCAATATGGTTCTAGTCCAAAAATTCAAGGGTGATTTAACACTTGAAAAATCGATCTACATAATTCATAGAATGAAAGAGAAAAAATGTATGTGATTGGCCAAAAAGTTTGTTGGGGTTTTCATAAGATGTTACGGAAAAAACAAAATGAACTTTTTTTCCAACCAAGTAATTATTTTCATGGATGCAAAGAAAAATGAAAAAGCTCAACATTCAATATTATGACAAAAACTCTCAGTAAATTTTGCAATAGAAGACAGTTTCCTCTAACAGAAATCTATGAAAAAAAAAAAAGAGGGGGTAAGAGAAGAAAACAGAAAATAAAAGTCTACAGTTAATAACATACTTAATTAGTAGTAAAAATATTGAAAGATTTACCCTTAGAATTAAGAAAAACACCCGGATTTCTGTTGTTCCCATTTCTACACAGTATTAGATACCTTCCAATTCAGGGGGCTCTGGTTAGATCTCTGGTTGGGGGACTAAGATCCCACTTGCCATGCAGCATGGCAAAAAACAAAAACCAAACAAAACACAGATTTAAGACAGGAAATACATTCTCTCTCTCTCTCTCTCTCTGTGTATATATATATATATATATAAAAACGTTTGAAAGTGAAAGTGAAAAGTGAATGAGTATGTTAGTCACTCAGTCATGTCAGATCCTTTTTGACTCCATGGACTTTAACCCATCCGGTTCCTCTGTCCTTGAAATTCTCCAGGCAAGAATACTAGAGTGAGTACCATTCCCTTCTCCAAGGGATCTTCCTGACCCAGGGATTGAACCCAAGTCTCTTGCATTGCAGGCAGATTCTTTATCATCTGAGCCACCAAGGAAGCCATTTGAAAAGGAGGAAATAAAACTGTATTTATTCCCAAGGGACATGATTATTTACAGAGAAAATCCTAAGGGATCTATAAAACAACTAGAACATTATATGAATTTAGTAAATTTTTTACTAAAAAATTTAAGGGGTTCCACACAAAAGCTAATTCCAATTTTTATATACATTAGGTAAACACATAGAAATTAAATTTAAAAGAAAAATTTTATTTACAATAATGTCTGTTACAGTATCACCCAGCCCTTTGCTGGGACTGTGGCTTAGAGTGCCACCTCCTCCCCTTTATAAGGCCAGATGTCAAGACACACCACATCACAGCAGCATTTATTAAAACAAAAAAAAAGGTACATGCTTACTTTTCACTCAGGCCTAAGCAAAGCAAGGTCATTCCTGAGAAAGAGGCGTGACCCGTGAGCAAAAACAGCCTCAGAGGGAGGTGATGGGGACAGCTTGAAGCCAGCAGGAAAAGTTTATATAGTGTAAGGGCTGTGCTGGGCCCACCCTGGGAGTGCAGCGGAGCATATATTGGCTGTTATTAGCCTGACAGATACTTAACAGTTCAGCCAAAAGTTGTTTTCCGGGCATCACTTAATTATGTTCATCCACAACATCAAAAGGTAATAAGAATAAATACAACAGGAGATATATATATATATATATATATATATATATATATGTATGTATAATGGTACACTGAAATCTATAGAATTTTGCTAAGCAGAATTTTAAAAGATTTAAATAAAAAAAGAAAATAAATATGAATATGAGTAAACTCTTAAGATGACAGCTCTCCAAGTTTGTTCTATAGATTGAGCTGAAATGTATTATAATTTTATTTGTTGGCTTTGTTGTGGAAATTGATAAAGAAATTATAAACTTTATAAAGAAATGAAAAAGATCTAGATTATTCAGTGCAACTCGATAAAGAACAAAGTTGCATCATCAGTACCTGATTATAAAGTTATGATAATTAAGACAGGGAAGTACTTGTATAAAAATAAAAAGAAATAGATCATTATAATAGAGTGAAGAAGTAGACCCAGGCTTATGCAATCATTTAATTTTTATATTGAGATGAAACCAGAGAGAAAATTGTTTTTAAACAAAAACTATTAAAAATTAATGTTACTCAAAGATGTGCCTTGATTAGAAATATTTCTTGAACTTAATGCATGATTTATTTGTATTTATATGCAAATTAGTATGATTTAAAAATCTTCAAAAATAGCATAAACATATTAGAATCATTTTATATTTTCTCAACTCCTTGCCAGCTTTCTATCTGACTTTCTTTTTTTTTATTTTATAAATTATAGTAATTTTTATCTCATTGCTAAAATTTTAAAAATATGTTTTCAGGGTTATAGCTCAGATGTCTAGAACTTTTTAAAGTAATAACTTGTTTATAGCATTTAGAGCTAACTTTATTTATTGTAGGGAACTTTTGAATTCCCTTATTTAGATTTATTTCTTTGTAAGCAAATAGATCTTTTAAATTTCAGAGACTATCATCTAAATCACTTTTTTCCCCTCAAGAAATAAGCAAAAATATAACTAAAGTGTTTATTTGCAAATATTTTGTATTCACACAATAGAGGAAATACTAAACTTTCAAACAACCAAAGCAGTCTTATAATAGCTTATAAATGAGTTTTCCCTACTTCATTATGTGACGTTTTCTCAATACATGGGAAAGCAGTTATTAACTCTAAACTCTAAACAGAGTTCAGAGTTATTGTGGGTTGCATTAGGATTGACTTTAACATTTATTATCACCTGTGGTCAACATATGAAGATCTTCTTCACTATAGACTTGCTCTCCTTTGTGTACATTTTATGAAAATTCCCTGATATTTTCTGAAGAGCAAGGAAAAACTTCATTTCTTAGAACTCATGTTAGGATCTTATGGAGGCATAAAGCTACAGATAGGTCTTCTCAGGTGAGTCAGTGGTAAAGACTTCAGCTGCCAATGCAAGAGACTCAGGAATTGTGAGTTTGATCCCTGGGTCCAGAAGATCCCCTGGAACAGGAAATGGCAACCTACCCCAGTATTCTTGCCAGGAGAACCCCATGCACAGAGGAGCCTGGTGGGATATAGCCCATAGGGTTGTAAAAAGTTGGACACAACTGAGCCACTGAAGAGCCAAGCTACAGGCAAGCCAGAAACCATCAGTTCCCATCCTATCTGCATCCACATCTCAACGTTTATGTCTACCATACAATCATTGAAAAAAGCAATTAGAATTCTTTGTGGTTACTCCAATATCCGTATTGGTTTATACTTTATATTTCCATAGTACACACAAATGGTAAATGTCCATGTCCAATAAACTCCTTATGTTTAAAAATTGTTTCCATAGATACAAAAGAAAGCTAAAAATAGGGCTAAGTACTTTCCTCTTATAAGCAGATTTTTAAAAATTTTAATTTACAACATCAGGTGGAAAAGATCAACAAAACTGAATGCAAAGTATAAGATAAAAAGTGCTTGTTATTTTAAATAATTGGTAAAAATATAAAATAATTCTCTAGTGTTCCAGATGCTTGGAGATATGAAAATCTTCAAGAAAACAACATATATAAAGATAATCAGACTTCCTGACTTCCACTACTTCAAATATTGGTATCTTCTACTATCTGATACAAACCAAGTGACCATAAAAATGAACTTTTTAGTGTTATTCTCTGCAGTTGAGGTGAAGAGATATAAACTAGATGTGTGCAGCTAGAAATATTAATTTGCCATTAATGAGTTGAATAAAATTGAAGGAGAAGCTGTTTGGCACAGGCTAGCATTATATCAGAATTTAACGGGATTTAAGCTGAGATGCTTAGTAGACATCCAAATGCAGATTCTAGTCAGCACTTTGATAAATGAGTCTTTTGTTCAGAGGAAAAATTTAGTGAAAATATAAAGTGAAGAATTGGTAAATTTATGGATGGTGTTTAAAGCCTTGAGATTGGATAAGATAGAAAAAGGAGACATCCTGGAACTGTGCTCAAAGATACCTTAATATCTTGAGGTTATCGATACAAGGAGAACCTGGTGAAGGAAACAGAAGTAACCAATGGGGTAGAAAAATACAACATAATGTCCTGGAAACTAGGAAAAAACATATAGTTCATAAAGGAAAGAATGACTAAATACTGCATCAGATACTACTCATAGGTGAAACTATACAGGGGACAAGAATTAACTATGAGTTGTAATAATTTCCAAGTGATTATTACCTTTGATAAGATCTCATTTAATGGACTTCTTTGTACAAATAACTTATTGGAGTGATTTCAGAGAGAAAAAGAACAAAATTAAAAAAAAATATTTATGGACTTCTCTTTCAAAGCTTTTCTTGTAAAGAAATAGAATTAGCTTAACTGCTAAAGGAACTCTGATATTGACGTGCTTTTATTTATTTATGAGGTAAATAAGTTATAGCTTAATGAGGTTGCAGACAATGAGGAAAATGCTGAAACAATGTCCATGCAGTTTTCATCACAATTCCCATAGGATCATCCATTCACTAATCTCAGCAATTTGGTTATAGTACTCTTTTGCAAGTGTAAAATTTTGAAAAATTTTGAAGGTTATGAAGCTGGCCCTGGGAGAAATAAAAAATTTCACCAAAATAATACAAAATGGACACATGATCGAGCTGAGAGGATAGCAACAGAGTACCAATGGGTTAGAAAATCTGAAAAGATATTTCTCTGTGTGTAAGAGCATGTCTGTGCATGTGTCCATGCATGTGTGTATGAGTGAGTGAGACCAAGGGATATAAGTATGATTACTATATAAAATCAAAATAATGTTTATAAATAAATGTCATCTGTACAAATGGATATACAGTTAGGTATAAGCAAAATTATATCATTGCATTGCAAAATATGTTTTTAAAAAACTCCAGTAAGATTGAAAATATTTTCAGATTTTAAATGTTTGTAAAAATATTAGGTGAGCAATTTCATCAAATTATTTTTAATTCACATTTTCCTGATTAGAGAAGTTCTGCATCTTTTTTATGGCTTATAATATTTAAGAGTTACTTACAAACTTTAAGAGTTCCAGATATCTTTGTCAGTTATATGGGTTATAA
The DNA here is from genome assembly GCF_033118175.1 of Dama dama. Taxonomy (NCBI): domain Eukaryota; kingdom Metazoa; phylum Chordata; class Mammalia; order Artiodactyla; family Cervidae; genus Dama; species Dama dama. Next base: position 61,234,469 of record NC_083710.1, on the reverse strand, counting down.
ATGCCTTTTCTTCCCCCACAGTGTGACTTGTCTTTAAGCTTTGTTTAAACTCATAAAATTGTTTATTTTAGTGTGGTCAAACTGAAAAAAAAAACACAGCTTTCACTATAAGAACCTTTCTCAGCAAAGTGATATCTCTGCTCTTTAATGCTGTCTAGGTTTGTCATAGTTTTCCTTTCAAAGAGCAAATCTCTTTTAATTTCATGGCTGCAGTCATCATCCACAGTGATTTGGAGACCCTAAGAAAATAAAATCTGTCACTGTTTGCATTTTTCCCCATCTATTTTCCATAAATATTTCCTAAAGGAAATCTGTCCTGAATATTCATTGGAGAGACTGATGCTGAAGCTGAAACTCCAATACTTTGGCCACCTGATGTGAAGAACTGACTCATTTGAAAAGACCCTGATGCTGGGAAAGATTGAAGGTGGGAGGAGAAGGGGACGACAGAGAATGAGACGGTTGAATGGCATCACCAACTCAATGGACATGAGTTTGAGTAAACTCTGGGAGTTGGTGATGGACAGGGAGGGCTGGCGTGCTGCAGTCCACGAGGTTGCGAAGAGTTGGACACAACTGAGTGACTGAAATAATTTGTCATGAAGTGATGGGACCAGATGCCATAATGTTAGTATTTTGAATGCTGAGTTTTAAGCCAAACTTTTCACTTTCTTTCACCCTCATCAACAGGCTTCTTGGTTCCTCTTTACTTTTTGCTGTTACAGTGGTATCATCTGCATATCTAAGGTTGTTGATATTTCTCCTGGCAACCGTGGTTCCAGCTTGTGATTCGTTTAGACTGGCATTTCACATGATGTACTCTGCATATAAATTAAATAAACAGGATTGCAATTTACAGCCTTGATGTATACCTTTCCCAATTTTGAACCAGTCAGTTGTTCCATGTCCCATTCTAACTGTAGCTTCTTGACCTGTATACAGGTTTCTCAGGAGGCAGGTAAGGTGGTCTGATATTCCCATCCCTTTAGAATTTTCCACAGTTTGTTGTGATCCACACAGTCAAAGACTTTACTGTAGTCAATAAAGCAGAAATAGAGGTTTTTCTGAAAGGTCTGTATAATCAAAGTTCATATAGTCAAAGCTACGGTGTTTTCAGTAGTCATCTATGGATGTGAGAGTTGGACTGTAAAGAAACCTGAGCGCCGAAGAATTGATGCTTTTACATTGTGGTTTTGGGGAAGACCCTGGAGAGTCCTTTGGACAGCAAGGAGATCAAGTCAGTCAATTCTAAAAGAAATCAGTCCTGAATATTCATTAGAATGCCTGATGCTGAAGCTGAAGCTCCAATACTTTGGCCACCGGATATGAAGAATTGACTCATTGGAAATGACCCTGATGCTGGGAGAGATTGAGAGCAGGAGAAGGGGATGACAGAGGATGAGATGGTTGGATGGCATCACCTACTCAATAGACGTGAGTTAGAGCAAAGTGTGAGAGATAGTGAAGGGCGGGGAAACCTGCCGTCCTGCAGTTCATGGGGTTGCAAAGAGTCAGATGTAACTTAGCAACTGAACAGCAACTCTGTGCATTATGTTTTTTGTCTTGCTAAGAAATAGCATGCTAACATGACTTCCTGAAGATATTCCAATCTACTTTTATAAATTGCTTAGCAATATGCTTTCCTCATATAAGTTTTTAATCTACTTTTGAATTAGTTTTTCTGGCACAGATAGTCAAATCAAATAGCTGACTTTCACATGGGTACTAATTTTTCTCTATGTCATAAATATTTCCCATTTTGCATCAGTTCTATTATTAAATTTCACACAAAGAAATGTTTTATTCAGAGTGAGAAGAAATATTTAAATACAGTTTTATTTAAAAGGAGTTGTCTTTTCTACTACCAGCAGTAATGAGAATTAAGCACATGATAACCTTTTTTCGTGAAACTAAAGTCACAATCTTTTGGTATATACTAAAAAATGTCATACCTTTAGGTAATACTGTTTCTGAGTATCACAAAATAGTATTTCAGCACTCAGTAAAATGCATAAACAAAGCCATTTAAAGATACTTTCTCTGCTACATTTGGGTAAGTAAAGAAAATCTTTTCTCATAAATGAGCCTGTATTTCCTATTCTCTAGAGGTTTTCAAAAGGCCAACTGCCAATTTTACTTGAAAAAAATGACCTCTGTGTTCTTATTGTGAGATAAATCAACCCATGTAGCTCTTTAGTACAGCTTTTTATTGTTTAATATAATCAGTTCCAGTGGGTGAAAATTTTTTGCTTCTGGTAAATACATTTTAAACAATGGCACAGGCAAATTTTAGATATTTTAGACATTGCTGAGTAGAATGTGATTATTTCATATTCTGAGTCACAGAGGGAGTAAATAATGTCTTTAAAAAGGTCACAGATAGCTATTGCTAGGATTGGAATTCTGATTTTATCTACCAGACAGAACACTTTGATTATGGCATCATTCCAACTTTTACAGCAATCAGTTCATTTAAACAATTACAAACATATATTTGATACATTGCTATTTTAAACACTTGAAATAAATGTGAATTTCATGAAAAAGACAGAATGTTGGAGACTGAATATTTCTCAAGGCAACAATAACTCACTTTTAGAACTTGGAAGAACTATTTCAAAGTAATCATGATTCACATAATAGCATTGCATGCATATAGAGAGAGCAAATTTGAAGCCAGTTCATCTAACATTATCTCACAAACATCCTAGTCATTACTCTGAGTGAGGATTATCTTTCATATATTAAAGTTCCAAATAATATCTTCAAAAATTAAAATAATTAGGTTTTTGGTCTACCATCTCAAACTATATTCACAATTTAATAAATCATTAATATTTTTTTATATTTAGAAACTTTTAACAATACTACATCTGCATTATAGTCTATCATTTATTTATTTTGATGCAGTGACCCTTCAGGATAAATGTAGTGTAATGTTACTTTAGTAATCAAAGTTGTAAATATGGCAAACTAGAATAAGTTTTTATCTGGCAGTTTAATTGATGGTTTCAGTAGGAAGACTATAATAAAAAACAATATCAATTTAAATACTGGTGAGGCAGAAATTTTTCTAATAAATTAGAAATGTGGGTTGTAAAACATAAGGAAAATAGATTTCCATTCTTGTGATTCAATATTAATACCATCTTATATTGTCATAAAATCAAATTCTGATATGTGAATTTCTCTTTCCTATGATTGCCTTTAGTTTCAAAATCAGAAACTGTCACAAACTTTAGTAAGAACTCAAATTGACTCCTACTCCTTTTACCTGTATCTTCAGTTTTGTGAATACATATATACATATATTCACTTTCATGGATCACAGCCTTGTTTGTAGTAAAGGGGCTTGTGTAGCTCAGTGAAGCTATGAGCCATGCTATGCAGAGCCACCCGAGATGACTGGGTCATGGTGGAGAGTTCTGACAAAGCTCCAGTGGTCCCCTGGAAAAGGGATTGGCAAACTGCTCCAGTAAAGTTGCCCTGAGAATCCCATGAACTGCATAAAAAGGTAAAAAGATATGATACCAGCAGATGAGTCCTCCAGGTTAGGAGGTGTCCACTATGCTGCAATTACTAATAGCTACAGAAAGAATGAAGCAACTTGGCCAAAGCAGAAATGGTGCTCAGTTGTAGATGAGTCTTGTGGTGAATGTAAAATGCGATGCTGTAGAGAACAATACTGCATAGGAACCTGGAAGATTAAGTCCATGAATTAAGGTAAACTGGACATGGTCAAGCAGGAGATGGCAAGAGTGAAAATCGACGTCATAGGAATCAGTGAACTAAAATGGATGGAAATAAGAGAAGTTAAATCAGATGAACACTATATCTACAGTTGTGGGCAAGAATCCTTTAGAAGAAGTGGAGTAGCACACATAGCAAAAAAAAAATGAAGTACTTGGGTGCAGTCTCAAAAACAACAGATTGATCTTGGTTCATTACCAAGGCAAATGATTCAACATCACAGTAATCCAAGTCTGTGCCCCAACCACTGATGGCAAAGAAGCTGAAGTTGACAAGTTCTATGAAGACCTACAGGAGACACAGGATAGAACCCAGGCCTCCCACATTGCAGGCAGATTCTTTACCAGCTGAGCCACTAGGGAAGCCCAAGAATGCTGCAGTGTATAGCCTATCCCTTCTCCAGTGGATCTTCCTGACCCAGGAATTAAACTGGGGTCTCTTGCATTGCAGATGGATTCTTTACCAATTGAGCTACCAGGGAAGCCTTGACACAGGATAAGCAGGTTTGAACCCTGGGTTGGGAAGATCTCCTGGAGGAGGGTGTGGCAACCCACTCCAGTATTCTTGCCTGGAGAATTCAATGGACTAAGGAGGCTGGCAAGTTATAGTCCATAGGGGCCCAAAGAGTCAGACATGACTAAGGTGACTGAGCATGTGTACACATGAAGAACTGCAAGACCTTCTAGAATTAACACCCCGAAAAAACAATGTCCTTTTCATCAAAGTGAATTGGAATGCAAAATAAGGAAGTCAACCGATACTTGGAGTAACAGGCAAGTATGACCTTGACGTACAAATTGCAACAAGGCAAAGTCTAACAGAGTTTTGTCAAGAAAACACACTGGTCATAGCAAACACCCTAATCCACAATATAATAGATGACTCTACACATGGAAATCACCAAGTGGTCAAAACTGAAATGTGATTATATTCTCTGCAGCCAAAGATGGAGACATTATATACAGTCAGCAAAAACAAGACATGGAGCTGACTTTTGCTTATCATCTGCTCCTTATGATGAAATTCAGGCTTAAATTGAAAAAGTAGAATAAATCACTAGGTCATTCAGGTATGACCTAAATCAAATCCTTTGTGATTATACAGTGGAGGTAATGAATAGATTCAAAGGATTAGATCTGGTAGACAGAATGCCTGAAGAACTATGAATGGAGGTTCATAGCATTGTGCAGGAGGCAGTGACCAAAACCATCCACAAGAAAAAGAAATGCAAAGTCAAAGTTGTCTGAGGAGACTTTACTAATAGCTGAGGGAAAAGAGAAGTGAAGAGCAAGGGAGAAAGGCAAAGATATACCCAACTGAATGCAGAGTTCCAGAGAATAGCAAGTAGAGATAAGAAGGCCTTCTTAAGTGAAAAATGAAAGAAATAGACAAAAACGATAGGATGGAAAAGCTAGAGATCTCTTCAAAACAATTGGAGACATCAAGGGAAAGAATCAGAAGAGATTAAGAAGAGGTGGCAAGAATGTACAGAAGAACTATACAAGAAACGTGTTAATGATCCAGATAACCACTATGGTTTCATCATTCACCTAAAGCCAGACATTCTGAAGTGTGAAGTCAAGTAGCCCTTAGGAAGCATTACTAGAAACAAAGCTAGTAGAAGTGATAGAATTCCAGCTGAGCTATTTAAAATCCTAAAAGATGATGCTGTTAAAGTGTTGCACTCAATTTGCCAGCAAATTTGGAAAACTCAACAGTGGCCACAGGACTTGAAAATGTTAGTTTTCATCCCAGTCCCGAAGAAAGGCAATGCTAAATAATGTTCAAGCTACCGCACAGTTGCACTCATTTCACATGCTAGTAAGATAATGCTCAAAATCCTTCATGCTAGACTTCAACAGTACATGAACCAATAAATTCCAGATATACAAGCTGGATTTAGAAAAGACAGAGGAACCAGAGATGAAATTTCCAACATTCGTTGGATCATAGATAAAGCAAGGGAATTCCAGAAAAAAAAAATCTATGTCTGCTTCGTTGACTGTGCAGAAGCTTTTGCTTTTATGAATGACAACAAACTGGAAAATTCGTAAAGAGATGGGAATAACAAACCACCTTATCTGTCTCCTGAGAAACCTGTATGCAGGTCAAGAAGCAACAATTAGAACTGGTCATGAAACAACTGACTGGTTACAAATTGGAAAAGGAGTACGACAAGACTGTATTGTCATCCTGTTTGTTTACTTTATATGCAGAGTACATCATGTGAAATGCCAGGCTAGATGAAACACAAGCTGGCATCAAGATTGCCGGGAGAGATGTCAATAACCTTACATAGGCAGATGACACCACTCTAATGACAGAGAGTGAATTGTAACTAAAGAGGCTCTTGTTGAGGGTAGAAGAAGATAGTAAAAAAAAGAAAAAAGAAAAAAGCTGGCTTAAAATTCAACATTCAAAAATCTAAGATCACGGCATCTAGTCCCATCTCTTCATGGCCAATAGAAGGGGAAAAATTGGTAATGCTAACAGATTTTACCTTCTTGCCTTCCAAAATCAATGTGGATGGTGATTAAGTTAGTAAACTGACTTCAAATCCATGTTATATGTATACATGTAATGCCATTATGTCAGTCTCAATTACTTTGAAATATTGCTTTTGAACTTTAAAAATGGGATGCTATCGTCTTGAGAAATAGTCCAGGTTCTTTTTAATAAAACTGTTCTTTTTAATAAAATTCACATTTACTTTAAAAAGTTCAAATAACAAAGCAACACATTATATAAATTGAAAATTATTTAAAATGAATGTGTATATTATCATTTTTTGGAAAATTACATAAATATTTACATGCACATATGTCTAGGTGATGTGTCATTCTTACCTGTATGACACTGTCTTTTTTAATAGCCCTTGAGTTCAGCTCTGTGAAAAGACACGGATGCTGGAGGAGCCTGTGTTTTGATTCGTGGCTGGTGTTGCCGCTTGCAGAGCTTGGTGCTGTGACTACCAATTAAGCCCCAGGTCAGCTCAGAGTCTGCGTTGAACAAAGCTCCCTCCTCTGTTTGTGGAACAGCAGGCTGATCCATGTAATGTTTTTGCTTGTTACAGCTTTGTTGGGTGCTGAAGTTCTGCTTGGAATACTTTGAAAACTTTCCTTTGCTTGATGACTTACATCCTTGTTTGGTTCAAAGAGATGATTGGTGCCTACTGTGTAAGCAGTCCATTCTTATCCGCAGAATCAGAATGGCCAATACCCTTGAGTAAATTATTTTGATTGACCCTGTAGGTGCTTCAGAACATACTTGTATCAGAAATCTTGACTCATATATGTACATGTCTGTTACAATGTCTCTTTTATTCACCTTCTACATTGTTCATTTTTTATGTAAATGTGAGGTCAGAAATTAGCATTCTTATTTCACTTATCAGAATTGAAATTAATCCCAGCAATTGGAGTCTTCAGCACTACTAGTGATGGTTGAATCCAAATATTTCCTTAGGTAATAGGCAAATCACATTACTCATCTTTACCTGGATTTACAGTTTGTCAAATGGGTGAAGTAATAATGTTAATACTAAAGAAAACTTTTTAATGTGGCAGGCACAAAATTTTGACTCAATCCATCATATCTAAGGATTTAGTTCATTTTTACGATGATTTCACAGTATGATTATAGCTATGTAGTTGTATGTTTAAATGCATTCACTCCAAAAGTGAAAATTTGGATTTACAAAATGACACTGAAAATGTTAACAGCAGGTGACTTTACCTGCTTACTACATTAGTAGCTATATTATTACTTAGCTATTATGTTTGGTTAGTGCATTTAGGATATTAGTTTGCAAAATTAAATTTGTATAAAGTATGAACATTTATTTGATCAAAATAGGCACTTACATCATTAATATTTAGAAATAATATGCCTTATATTAATTTAGTTTGCATGATTTTGGCATAGTTAATTGATACATTAGGCAACATAGAAATTTTATTATTATAATAAGCTTTAATTTAGGATATATAGTGTATAATTCCTTAGGATCTTTTTATATGCATACATAAATGATATACGGACAGTGTCATATGCATAATGGCAATTCTTTAATTCTATAAATAATTGTAAAATTGTACTGCAGTTGATTGCAACAGCCTAAGTTCACCAAGGTTTACATCAGGAATGTAAGATTTAATGAAGTGTAATGAGTTTACAAATATACTAAAATCTTATTTCTTGGTGTAGAAATAAACATTCCAGACTCATAAACACTATTGCAATTTCAGCTTTGTTGTAGTTGGAATGAAGTGAAGAACAACAAGGATAATTCAAAATGGTCAAACCTGATCAAAACATATACTAAATGTCATATTATCCGCTGCGGTGTCCTAAACACCGTGCAGAACAAGTATAGTCAGTGCAATCTACAGTTTCTAGTTCATCCTTCATAGTTCAATAACCATTGCATATAGGAAAATGTGAGAATATAGATATATAATCAATATTATCAATAAATGCACGCCCTTCTCTTTTGAATTCCCGGATATACCATTTGTAGGCTACTAGGTTACTGAGCTATTTTAATTAAATGGACTGATAGATAGTATTGAAGTCTGTGCACATTTCAGCCAGGTATGTTTGGGTATTTATTTCTGTTTTCAAGAGAGATTATTTTCAACATCGACTCTTGTCACAGTGGTAGAGACCGTGTCCATGAGAAAAACTTTCAGTGACTAACAGCCCTAAGGTGGAAATAGACATCTGCCTGATTATGTGTATGCGTGTGTTAGTCACTCAGTCGTGTCTGATTCTTTGCAACCCCATGAACTATAGCCCACCAGGCTCCCTTGTACATGGGAATGTCCAGGCAAGAATACTGGAGTGGGTAGCTATTCCCTTCTTCAGGGGATCTTCTCAACCCAGGGATCAAACCTGGATCTCCTGCATTGCAGGCAGATTCTTTACTATCTGAGCCACCAGGGACGCCTACATCTGCCTGATTAACAAGAATCAAATAATATATAGTATCATCCAGAATGTCTGTATGCTCTAGGAAGCAAGTTTACATGTCAAAATCTAACAGTCTTCTCACAACTGATAGAAAAGAATAGCAATGCCAACTGTTTCACAATCCACTTCTTTCTTCTGCTCTAGCTTTGGATTATTCTTTGTCAACATTTCCTGAATAGTTAAATTGTTTTAAAATTATTATCTAGTCTTACTTCTCTACCATAGAGAAGTAGAACATTATCATCAGAAGAGCAGAGGAATAGAACAGCTGAAACAGGCCTTAGAGAATACCTGCAGAAATGTGTAAATGGGAATTTGAAACAGAAAACCTCAAGTAACTTTTCCAAAGTCATGCTGCTGGTTACACAGAGAGGGAGTTTAAAACCAAATTGCATTTCACTTTAACTCACTATCAGCAAATGATCCAGTGTGCTAGTTCTCTCTCTGCCCATTTTTCACTGTGGCTAAAAATTAGAACGCACATCCTGAAAACAGTACATAGTTGATTTGCAAGTTGTAATGGGGATCAGTCAATAATTTTACAATCTATCCTTTCCAGAGTTTCTATTACTTTCCATGGAATGGGTGATTCTGTTTCAGAAGGTTTGTAAGGGCTATACATTTTGTTGGGATTTCCCAAGTGTCTCAGTTGGTAAAGAATCTGCCTGAATGCAGGAGACCTGGGTTCAGTCCTTGGGATTGGAAAATACCTGGAGAAGGAAACTGCAACCCACTCCAGTATTTTGCCTGGAAATTCCCAAGGACAGAGGGGCCTGGTAGGCTACAGTCTGTGGGGTTGCAATGAGTTGGACATGACTTAGCAACTAAACCACCACCACCTTACATTTGTATGCAGTATTTTATATATTTGCAGAATTTCCTATGGCATATGGATAGATTTGATAAAATTATCAAAAGGAAAAAATGACATGTAAGTTTAGGATTCATAGTCTTTTCAGGAAAATAAAGCATACAGACATAACTGATATATATATATATATATATATATATATATATATATAACATATATATGTAGACTGAATGATCATACTAAAAAAATCCCTTATTTTTGAAAATGCATACATGGTAAGATTATACACTTGCATTGTAGTTGAAGATGTATTATTCATTACCTATTCAATTTTTCTGATTATTACTTTCTTATTTTTAAGAATGTCTTCATTAATCAGAGTGCAAATTGTTTAGCTTAGCATGCATTCACCCACCCTGCTTAATATTCCATTATCAATTTTTATTTCTTGGGGATACTTTAATGCATTAGCACAAACTTTATGGCTTAAAAATAACAGAAATGTATTGCCTTACATTTCCCAGTTCAGTTCAGTTCAGTCGCTCAGTCGTGGCTGACTCTTTGCAAAACCATGCGTTGCAGCACTCCAGGCTTCACTGTTCATCAACTCCCAGAGCTTGCTCAAACTCAAGTCCATCGAGTCAGTGATGCCATCAAACCATCTCATTCTCTGCCATCCCCTTCTCCTGCCTTCAGTTCTTCCCAGCATCAGGGTCTTTTCCAGTGAGTCAGTCCTTCACATCAGGTAGACAGAGTATTGGAGATTCAACTTCATCATCAGTCCTTCCAATGATTATTCAGGACTGATTTCCTTTAGGATGGACTGGTTGGATCTCCTTGCAGTCCAGGGGACTCTCAAGAGTCTTCTCTATCACCACAGTTCAAAAACATCAATTCTTCAGTGCTCAGCTTTCTTTATGGTCCAACTCTCATATCCATACATGACTACTGGAAAAACCATAGCTTGGACTAGATGGACCTTTGTTGGCAAAGTAATGCCTTTGCTTTTTTAATATGCTGTCTAGCTTTGTCATAGATTTTCTTCCAAGGAGCAAGCGGTTTTTTTTTTTTTTTTTTTTAATTTTATAGCTGCAGTCTCCATCTGCAGTGATTTTAGAGTCCAAGAAAATAAAGTCTGTCACCGTTTCTATTGTTTCCCCGTATATTTGCCATGAAGTGATGGGACCAGATGACGTGATCTTCATGTTTTGAATGTTGAGTTTTAGGCCAGTTTTTCAACTCTGGCTCTTTCACTTTCATCAAGAGGTTCTTCAGTTCATCTTTGCTTTCTGCCATAAGGGTGGTGTCATCTGCATATCAGAAGTTATTGATATTTCTCCCAGCAATCTTGATTCCAGCTTGTGCTTCATCCAGCCTGACATTTTGCATGATGTACTCTGCATAGAAGTTAAATAAGCAGGGTGACAATATACAGCCTTTATGTACTCCTTTCCCAATTTTGAACCAGTCTATTGTTCCATGTTCAGTTCTAACTATTGTCTCTTGATATGCATACAGATTTCTCCGGAGGCAGGTAAGGTGGTCTGGTATCCCTCTCTCTTTAAAAATTTTCCACAGTTGCTGAGATCCTTAAAATCAAAGGCTTTGTCATCAATAAAGCAGAAGTAGATGTTTTTCTGGAACTCTCTTGCTTTTTCTATGATCTAACAGATGTTGACAATTTGACCTCTGGTTTCTCTGCCTTTTCGAAATCCAGCTTGAACATCTGAAAGTTCTCAGTTCATGTACAGTTGAAGACTTGGAGAATTTTGAGCATTACTTTGCTAGCTTGTGAGATGGGTGCAACTGTGCAGTAGCTTGAACATTCTTTGGCATTGCCTTTCTTTGGCATTGGAATGAAAACTGACCTTTTTCAGTCCTGTTACCACTGCTGAGAGTTCCAAATTTGCTGGCATATTGAGTGCAGCACTTTAACAGCATAACCTTTTAGGATTTGAAATAGCTCAGCTGGAATTCCATCTCCTCCACTAGCTTTGTTCATAGTGATGCTTCCTAAGCCCCACTTACAGTCCTTGAAGCCAGAAATTCAAAACCAGCAGCATTTGTTGCTGAAATCAGGGTGGCGACAGGGCTGGGTCCCTCCCAAAGCTCTACAGAATCTATTCCATGCCTCTTGCAGCTCCTGGTAGCGACTGCCATTCTTTGGTTTCTTCATTTCAGTCTTTCATCAGTGCATCACTTCAGTCTCTGCCTTGATGACCACAGGGTCTTCTCCTCTTCTCTTTGTGTGTCAGATTTCCCTGTGCCTTTCTCTTGGAGAAGGAAATGGCAACCCACTCCAATATTCATGCCTGGAGAATTTCATGGACAGAGGAGCCTGGCGGGTTATGATCCATGGAGCTGCAAAACAGTCGGACATGACTGAGCGACTCACACAATTCTCTTATAAAGATATATATGATTGCACATAATCTAGTAAAGTCTTCCCATCTAAAGATTATTAACTTAATCTTTTGTGCAAAGACATTAACAGTTTACAAGGACTAGGGCATGCATATTTTGAGGGGTTTGTGTGCATACTAAGTCACTGCAGTTGTTTCAGATTCTTTCTGACCCAATGGACTGTAGCCCACCAGGCTCCTCTGTCCATGCTATTCTCCAGAAAGAATACTGGAATGGGTTGCCATGCCTCCTCCAGAGACTATTCCTGACCTAGGGATCGAACCTGCCTCTCATGTCTTCAGCATTGGCAGGTGGGTTCCTTGCCACAAGTGCCACCCGGGAAGCCCTGTATTTTGGGCTAGTCATTTATTGAACCTGATGTACTAACTCTCCTTTTTTAGTGTTTGCTTTCTCACCAAGAGTGCTTTACAGCTCGGCTATGAAGAGGGGACCACTTACAGTTTTTCCTTTGTAATTTTCCCCTTTCAGTTCCTTTGTACTTTTTCAACCTTGTGTCTTCAATGCACTTCCTCCAGACTCTTTTCCTTAAGTTGAAGAATTTTTATGGAAGTATATTTGATGTACATTATCATGTAAGTTTCAGGTGCATAGCACAGCGATTCAGTTATACATCTATATCTAGATCTATTCAGTTTTACATATATATATGTATATATATTCTGGTGGCTTAGTTGGTAAAGAATCTGCTTGCAATGCAGGAGATCCAGGTTCAATCCCTGGGCATGGAGAATCCCCTGGAGAAGCAAATGGCAACTCACTGCAATATTCTTGCCTGGAGAATTACATGGACAGAAGAACTTGGTGGACTGCAATCCATGGGGTCACAAAGAGTTGGACAAGACTAAGCAACTAACATACACACATATTCTTTTTCAGATTCTTTTCCCTTATATGTTATTAAATTTCAATGAGTATAGTTCCCTGTGTTATACAGTAGGTCCTTGTTGGTTAACTATTTTAGATACTGTAGTATGTATATGTAAATCCCAACCTCCTCCTACCCACCCTTCCCCTTTGGTAACAATACTTTTTTTTTTTTTTCTGTCAGTGACTTTCTTTCTGTTTAGGAAATAAGTTCATTTATGCCTTTTTTAACCTTTTCTTTTAGTTTCTACTTATAAGTGATATCACGTGATATTTGTCTTTGTCTAGTGTACTTTATTTAGTATGAATTACTTGATTCCTTCATATTCTATTTTAGGTTAAAATGAACAAAAGCCAAGCCAAAACAACAATAAAATCCTCCTTACTCAAGCCATGTCAGGACTCAGCTGGGAATGTTCTTGCACATGATAACCCTGTATTTCAGCATTTATTTATTTTTTTCTTTCTGAGGCACAAAAATATAACTTTAATTTTTGTATCTGGTAGTCATCTTATTGCTTGATATGTAGTAGAAGATCAACATGTATTTATTGATTGTGTTATTGTGTGAATAGAGTTGTCATGATTAGTGGGAATAGTAATTTACTTTAAAATATTGTACTGTTACTTGGGAAATAAGCTAAATTGCAATGAGAAAGCTGAAATCACTAAGTCATCAGTAAAATGGAAATTGTATTTATTATTACTACATTGGGTATTAGTATCAAACCTTTCCAAAATTAAAACACATACTATAAAGAGTTTAAATACATATTTCTTTCTCATTGCATTTTCTAACATAAAAAGGCATTAACTGCTTCTTAGAAACCTAAGTATTTAATATAAAATATGTTAATGTCCTAAAAATGGGATATACCTTTCATATGTTTTTAAAAGAGGAATTTCTAAACATTTTTAACATATGAAAAGCATAAATTCAGGTTATTATCCATCACTTGATTTTCTTTTTTTTTTTTTTATTAGTTGGAGGCTAATTACTTCATAACATTTCAGTGGGTTTTGTCATACATTGATATGAATCAGCCATAGATTTACACGTTTTCCCCATGATTTTAAAATATGATAATACAGGTTATATGTGTGTGTTAATCTCTTAGTCTTGTGTGACTCTTAGTGAATCCGTGAACTGTAGCCTATCAGGCTCCTCTGTCCATGGAATTCTCCGTGAGTAGCCATTTCCTTCTCCAGGGGATCTTCCGAACCCAGAGATTGAACCTGGGTCTTTGGCACTGCATATTCTAGAATGTGCAGATTATAACACATACAGGTTATGGGTTTACTCAATTCAACTCAGAATCAATGAAAGGTACTCTGAACTAAGTAGAATGCTGGAAAGAGAAGACATAGAGCAGAGTAAAAAGTAGTTCTTTTTCTCAAGGAAATTTTAACATAGAAGAGAGGTAAGTTAACAGAGTAAATAAGATAAAATGATAGAGAACTAAAACATACTCTAGGAACACAGAGTAGAAAATAGAAGTGTGTGTGTGTGTGTGTGTGTGTGTGTGTGCCGTGCACATATGTACACCTACATCGCAGGGACAGACATAGCTGGTGAATGGTAACGATTAACGGGGAGTTGGAAAAATACTGTTGCTTTTGTTCTGTACCCAAAAGGAGAACCAGGAATTCACCAGGCAGGAATCAGAAAGGTATAACAGGGAAAGTAAAAAACACTAACTAAGGAGTCAGACCAGACCAGGGATTTGCAAGCAATTTAAATTACTCAAAGTAAAGACTCTCAAATTTGACTAATGTAAAAAACTAGCATAAACATAAAAATAAATCTTATAGTTTCCATATTGTTTTATTCCAAATTGGAGAACTAATATTACTTAATATTTAGAGTCATAGGACATCACTTTAAAATATCTTGTACATAAACATATAATGAAATTGTAAAATGAATACAAGTTTATACATTGTAGTTAATAAAAAAATATAAAATTAATAGGAGTAAAATTACATTTAATATAGTACCATGATCTGTGTTAAAGTGTTTTAACTTTGATTTTACTAACAGAAAATGTTCTCTAAAAATAGAAATGGGTGGAATAACTTCAAGATTTATTTTTAGCTAAATTAGGATAAACAGTCCTTCATTTTAATCAAATTTATGTGCATATGAACCTTACTTGAATGCCAAATTTAAATAAGCATATTTAAGGAATATATTTGGGAGAGGGAAATGGCAACCCACTCCAGTATTCTTCTCAAGAGAATCCCATGGACAGAGGAGCCTGGTGGGCTGCTGTCCATAGGGTTGCACAGAGTCAGAAACAACTGAAGCGACTTTGCATGCATGCATGCATGCATTGGAGAAGGAAATGGCAACCCACTCCAGTATTCTTGCCTGGAGAATCCCAGGGACAGAGGAGCCTCGTGGGCTGCCATCTATAGGGTCGCACAGAGTCAGACACCACTGAAGCAACTTAGCAGCAGCAGCAGCAAGAAATATATTTAAGTTGTGGCAATATTTTTACCCAAATGGTAATTTAATACAATTGTTGGTGAAAATGAGAAAAAAAAAGGTTATACCTTAAATTCTAGTTTAGTAGCCACTAAAAAATATGATTTACAGTTTTTAAAAATTACCAATTAATAACATTTTTCACCTCAAATTTTAAGCAAAAAAGAAATAGAATAGTCAGCAAGAACTACAAATACCCTCTTTGTTACCAGTAAACAAAAGTTTGAGACCATGGTTTGAACCTGAGGCCAAATATGCAAATTTACTAATATTACATCCCTGTAAGTGTAGACATTGGGGTTTCCCTGGTGGCTCAGTGGTAAAGAATCTGCCTGTCAACATAGAAGATGAAAGTTCAATCCCTGGTTTAGAAAGATCCTCTGCAGAAGGAAATGGCAACCCTGTCCAGTATTCTTGCCTGAGAAATCCCATTGATAGGGGAGCCTAGAAGGGCTACAGTCCCCTGGGTCACAAAGAGTCAGAAATGACTTACCAAGCAAAGAACAGCAAAATGTAGACTCTGTGAGCTGCATATGAAGACTGTAGAGGTGATGGTTAGAATCAGTCACTTTTAAACTTGATTTTGGTCTATAGCACAACACAGCCAGCACAGAGTGTCAGAAAGAAAAGCCACTCAGTGATCATAATTTATGAATGGATAGAACACATCATATTAACAGAATAGAGACCAAACTTCATATAGTCATCTCAATAAACATAGAATATATACTTAGCAAAGTCTAGTCAATTTCATGGTAAAGAAAATTCAACAAACAAGGAATAGAATGACATTTGCTCAAACTGAAAAAGGGCATCTATCAGTACAAAAACTTGTAGCTAACATCATATTTAATAGTGAAAGACTGAAAGATTTTTCCTCAAATCAGAAAAACAAGAATATCCATCCTTACTACTTCTATTAATCATTTTTCTGAAAGTTCTATTCTGAATAATCAGGCAAAATGAATAAATTAGAGGCATCCAGATTGTAAATAATGAAGTGAAACTCTGTATTTGTAGATGACATAATCTGATATATAGACGATCCTACGAAATCCAGAAAATAATTCTTAGAACTTATAAAATGGGTTCATTGCCAGGTAAAAGATTCATTCAAAGAACTGAAGTATATTTCTGTATAGTAATAGTTAACAACCTGAAACTGAACTTAAGACAATTCAAATTGCAAGCATCAAAAACTAAAAAGTACTTAGGCAATTTGACAGAAAATGTATAAGATACTGTTGGAGAGGAAGAAATTATCCTTTACCCTTCTAGCTTCTTCTGGTTTGTCTAAGAATTAAACTGACATGACGCAGGTTAGAGTCAAACAAAAGCTTAATAACATGTATCCTTGGGAGAGACCTAGGAAAACTGGGTAACTCACCAAAATGGCTGATGACCTTACTTTAAATACCATCTTTGGCTAAAAGCAAAAGTGGATGATGGGGTAGTTGTTTGGGGCTTCAAAGAAAAGGAAGACAGCTCACAAGGAAATGGACAAGCACATATTTGGTGGGGAAAAAAAAAGTTTGCTGAGCCTTACAAGGACAATGGGACACAGAATGGACTCTGATCTCTAGGTCCTCTTATCCCCGCCCCCCTCCCCCGCCCCCATCTAGCTCATATTCTTTGCAGATATCTCTTGTGAGAACTCTATTTGAGGAATAGGCTCTCTATATAAATTATTTTAGGTGGTTAGTGAAAGTGGCTCAGTTGTGTCAGACTTTTTGTGACCCCATACAGTTTGTGGAATTCCCCAGGCCAGAATACTGGAATGGGAAGCCTTTCGCTTCTCCAGTGGATCTTCCCAACCCAGGGAACGAACCCAGGTCTACTGCATTGCAGGCAGATTCTTTACCAACTGAGCCAGAAGGGAATCCCAGGACATTGGAGTGGGTGAAAGTGAAAGTTGCTCAGTTGTGTCCGGCTCTTTGTGACCCCATAACAGTTCTTAGAATTCTCCAGGCCAGAATACTGGAGTGGGTAGCCTTTCCCTTCTCCAGGGGATCTTCCCAACTTGGGGATTGAACCCAGGTCTCCTGCATTGCATGCGGATTCTTTACCAGCTGAGCCACAAGGAAAACCCAAGAATACTGGAGTGGGTAGCCTCTCCCTTCTCCATTGGATCTTCCCAACACAGGAATTGAACAGAGGCCTCCTGGATTGGAGGCAGATTCTTTACCAACTGAGCTATCAGGGAAGCTCCTTAGGTAGTTAGAAAGAAGGTCAAATTTCTTTCTGAGGCTTTTGCCCCTTGATTCTTTTTAGCTTGAAATAACGTGCTAAAAGAGACATTTTGGGGTGACAATTTCTCTTCCCTTCTATTTATACAACAAAAATTTCAAAACATATTTGAACAAAAATAGAAAAGAACTAAATCAATGTTAAGACAAAGTCATAGATTGAAAGATTTAATGTTGTTACGGTGACACACTACTCAAATTAATCTATGGATTCAATGCAGTCCCTATCGTAATCCCACAGAAAGTCCTAAATGGAAGTTGAAGTTCAGGTGGAAAACCAAAGGATCCAGAATAGCCAAAACAATATGCAAAAGAAGAATAAAATTGGGAGACTTACATTTCCTGACTTCAAAGCTTACTACAAAGCAATAGTAATCAAGACAGTGTGGTGGTAACATACAAATCGGCATATAGATCAACAGAATAGAATTGATAGTTCAGAAATAATCTCTTCATAATCAATTAATTTTGACAAGGTTTCTAAGACAACTGAAAAAAGAAAAAAATAGTTGTTTCAATAAAATGATATGGAAAAAACTTGGATATCCATACGAAAAGTGAGATTTATCCCCTACCTCCTATCTTATACAAAAGCCAACAAATAAATACATAAATAATTCAGAAGTGATCACAGGCCTAAATATGAGAAGTCAAACTATAAAACTCTTAGAAGAAAACATAGAAATATATTGCATTCAGTAATGGCTTCTTATATAAGACGAAATCACAAGTACAATAAAAATAGACCATAAAAGCACTTTATCAAAGAAGATATTAAAAATAATCCCACCAGCAGTGAAAATGGAAAACTATACAATCACTTTGGAAGATCGTTTATTACAAAACTATATGTAGTATAAATGTATGATCCAACATTGTGCTCCTTGGTATTTGCCTAAAGGAGTTGAAAACTTATGGCCATACACACAAAAAATAGTTCATGGATATTAATAGCAGCTTTACTGCCAAAACTTAGAGGAAACTAAGGTCTTCTTTAGTGGGTGAATGAGTAAATAAGCTATGGTGTATCTGTACAATGGGGTATTACTCAGTGATAAAAATGAATGAGCTATCAAGCCATAAAATAATAAGGAGGAAACTTAAAAACATAATACTGAATGAAAGAAGTCAATCTGAAAAGGCAACATACTGTATGATTCCCATTGTATGATATTCTGAAGAAGGCAAAACTACAGAGACAGTGAAAGGATCGGTGGTTTGCAGGGGTTATTTAAATTGAAGGATGACTAAGTGGAGTAAGGAGAAGTTTTTTAGGGAAATGAAATTACCCTGTATGATACTACAATGGTGGGTTCATGTCATTATATGTTTGTCCAAACCAATAGATTTTACAGCACCAAGAGTGAATCCTAATGTAAACTATGAACTCTGCATGATTATGATATGTCGATGCAGGGTCATCAATTATAACATATGTATCACTCCAGTGGGAGGTGTTAATAATGAGAGAGGAGGCTATGTATGTTCAGAAACAGGGAGTATATGGGAAATCTCTGAACCTTCCTCTCAGTTTTTTGAGAACCTAAAATTGCTTTATAAGAAAACCTTTTACCCTCTGTCTCATTTAGTACTTTAGATAAAATCTAAGTGAATTAAATTTTCCAGCCTAAAAGAAAAATCTTAAAAGAGAGTAAGTATTTTAGTCATATCCATTTTAGAAAGAAGTTGGCTCAAGTAGGCACTCTTTAACAGGGAGGAAGCTGAGGTTTTGGGAATTAGTAGAAAACTGAGAAAACATGGGAATGATGGGAAAATATGTCTACAAACATCACAAAATTTCCATATATGAAAATCTGTTATTTTCATATGTCCAATGAAAACAGGCAGATTCTAAGGCATATTGCTAATTCTAAAGACTTTCTGTATCATTAATAAGCTAGAATAATAAAATATACAATAGTTACATTCATATTTTTGAAGAGTATCATGTTCTTAGAGAAGAAATAGTCACATATACATAAAATATGACCAATGTGAATGAATTCAAGGTTGAGGGGGGAGATCAGTTTTAAATAACAGAATACATGAAGCAGTTTTGTTAAAAAAATAAATGCAGTTTAATTTCATCCTGAACTATTTGGTAAACAAGATGTAATCAAGTACAGATCCTGCTGGAGTTAATAGACAAAGGGATATTTGTAGTTAAAATATATTTGTTCATATGTAATAAAGACCTCAAAATACTGCTTTCTTTCAAATTAGATCTCATATAATTGCCATTTATACCATTAATGTGCTAGGGAAGCATTTATATACTGAAACATAAGCTTCATTACATTACCATGAATTATACATTTGTGGCTCTAATTATATATTAGTTTTACCATATAAAGTAGAACATTGAGGCAGACACATTAAGGATATTTTAAATCAGGCCTGCTAGGGAAATCTTAATGCTACAGGTTCAAGAATATTTTTAGGATGATACATTTTACTACAAAAATGTGAAAAAGAAAAGTTAATAAATTGTAATAGAGCTAATTACTATTCTTGTTAGCATACAGTATGTCTTAATTTAAATTTTACTGATTTCATTAGCTGGTCCATTAAATGCAAATTTTCACTTATAGCAACCAAAATGAATTAGTGACTTATTCATTTTGTTATACTGAGAACTCCCATAAAATCTCTGCCAAAAAAGTCTTGCCTACTCAGTGCCTTAAGCACTGACATGTCTCCACAAGCTTTGAATATGCTTTAAGTTTCCATTGGGAAAATGCTTCTCTTATTTCAACATTCTCTATCAAATGTACTGAGTCCTTATTTTAACAACATATTTAAACCTGATGAGAATTTGACTAATATATTAATATTTCAGTGTGAAATATGTAAATTTTTCTATATGACTCTACTGTAATTGAAACTCATAGGTTTCTTCCAAAATCCTGAAAAAGTACAAAACTGTTTTCCCTTCAGAATTTAAATACAACAGAGTTGAATTAGAGACAGTAAAAGCCAAGTGAAAAAATTCACATTTGGTTATCCTTTGACAGCACGAATTTTTCTTTTTTTGTCCATTGTCAGGCTGTGTGCTTTTCTCTTTAAAATCCTCCAAGCTATGGATCATCTATCTCCTCTTTGGGGAGACTATTCTACCATCTAATACAGTTCACTAGCTATGTCAGAGTCCAGCTTTCCTGACTGAGAATCAGAGTAGAGTGGAATTTCCTTATAACAGAGGGGCCATTTGACTCATTTTATTATTTTTATTACTGAACACCATAGTGAACTAGCCAGTTGACTGTGTATTCAAAGACATAGACCTGCCCTTAAGGAATCACATCTCAGCAAATGATCCCTTTCCTCTGCCTGACTTGTCCAGCAAAGGACAGAGAATGCAATCATCTTGATCAATGAACCTGAGTAAAAGCAGAGCAGGCAGGACACTAATCAAATAAGTGAATCTGCTGAGGCTAATCTTTCAACCCAAAACTTTGTTTCTGGATCACCCACAGGAGATAAACAGAAAAAAGAAGGCTAGACAATATGCTGTACTTGGCATGACTCAAATAGTCATCCCGTAGTCACATTTCCTTTTAGTCACCTTGAGAATGCAATATAGTGTCAGAGACCTGGGCATGCTTATTATGCTTCAGACGCACTGCCACATGTAATTTTGTTATTGTCTGCAACTTTTAGGTTGTAAAATATCACACTTATAATTACAAACACCCTCACAGAATAATAGAAAAACAATTTGAAAATACTTAGTCTTTATAAGGTTCCTCTCATAATATTCTTCATAGATTGTTACAATTAAAATTACTCTGGGCAAAGAATCAGGATCAAAATATTCTATTAATATGTATTCTAAAACAATCATAATAACTACTTCATTAGATTGTTGTGAAATGTATTGGGAACTTTGTCCTTAAAAGTGTCAGTCATAGAGTACAATTAACATATGGTATATCAAAATTTTCTTTTTATTCTTAAAATAATTGCTAAGATACCAATCTTAATTGAAAAGAGTTGTGGACTTCTGTACAGTGTTCTGTATAGTACTTCTGTTCCATTTTTTTTGGAACCAAAAAAATGGAAAATACAATTTATTTTGTAAAAATGAAATGAGAAACTTGCATTGATGAGGTAATTTTCTTAAATACCATGAGTAGGCAAATTATTTAATGGAAAGAAGGGAATATTATGCTAGATGGTAAAAATGGTTATTTTAGATATTGAATTTAAAATATGAAATATAAAAGCATTTCTTTGAAATTCCTTTTCATCACCAAAATAAACCTCTTTTCACATTCTTCTTTTCATTGGTACCACTTCTTAGCTTTAAATTAGAAAGTTTTCTTTTAATAAAATGTTTAGTAAAGCCATCAGCATATTAAAAACTTCAAATAGCATGTGTATATTTAAATTTAAAACATGTTTTTTTCCCAGGGGTCCAGGGAAGGGAACTGATGAAGGAAAACCAATGAAAACATACAATGGGGTCAATGGGGACTGTTTAAGGGGCAAGATCATGACAGTGGGAAGGAGTGTTTGAGAAACTGATCCACAGTGATATCTTCCATAACATGTGATTGAGGTGCCATGTAATTTTAAGAAACACACACACGCATATTCTAAATGACTTTCAGCATTAGATGTGTGATACAGAAGAGAGTCAGTATTGACCAGAGACCCTAACAGTAAAGGTCAAGAGGACTACTCAACAAGTCAGGGATATTTGTCTCCAGTGTCTCTCCCCTTCCTGTCCTAATTCACTGATGGAGTCATGCCTCTGTGGACAAAACTGTTCCCTTAAATAAATAAATAAGTGAATAAAAGCCTCTTGATGAAAGAGGAGAGTGAAAGGGTTGTCTTAAAACTCAGCATTCAAAACACTAAGATCATGGCATCCGGTTCCATCCCTTCATGGCATGTAGAGGGGAAAACGATGGAAACCATGAGAGGCTTTATTTTCTTGGGCTTCAAAATCACTGCAGATGATGACTGCAGCCGGGAAATTAAAAGACACTTGCTCCCTGGAAGAAAAGCTATGACAAACCTAAACAGCATATTAAACATCAGAGACATTATTTTGCCAACAAAGGTCCATCTAGTCAAAACTATGGTTTTTCCAGTAGTTATGTATGGATGTGGGCTTCCCTCAAAGCTCAAGTAAGAATCTGCCTGCTATGCAGGAGACCCGGGTTCAATTACTGCATTGGAAAGATCCCTTAAAGAAGGAAATGGCAACCCACTCCAGTAGTCTTGCCTGGAAAATCCCATGGACAGAGGAACATTGCCGGGGTCCAGCCTCGGCAGGATCCAGGGGGTACCCTCGGGATGAACGGCGTCGGCGAGAGAAGAGAGAGAAGACACATGAGACCAGCCTTGATAGGGCCAAGTCTGCGAGGGAGAGAGAGAAAGAGAGAGAGAGAGAGTGGCCAGACGGGGGATGCAGCAGAATCTGGCAGGGTCTGGCAATGCTTTATTTTTTACCGTAGCTTTTATACCCTAAGTTAGTACATCTCTAAGGGGAAGACAGTTTAACATTACATCAGCTTGTTCTTCACGAAACCAGGGTGTTTTCTGCATACTTCTTTGTTTATGAGGGTCTTGTACATTATCTTCTGGCCTTGGGGCCCATTAACATTTTATGCAGGTCAGGTGAATGTAAACCTATTTTCTGTTTCTATGGTGACCTTAACTGAAAGGTTACAGTCTCATGGGGCAATAGTACAGAGTAGAAGTATAACCTTGTTAACACAAAAATTAATCCTTCTGCAGAAGTTGTCAGTTGAGTTTATCTAAGAGGTTTACCCCACATTGACTCTGCTACTTCAGTGAGGCAGCTTCTGCCTAGCACTCCTGGCTGACAATTAACAACCGTTTCATTGTTACCACACTAGGGCAAGCTGTTATTTTTCTAGATCTGTAACTATATTAACAATGGTTTCCACTGCACAACCTTAGCACATTAAGAGCAAAAACACAGCAAGCAAATGTTAACCCAGTAACCACCTTTAGAATAATTTTTCTTATGTTTTCTAATAAGACTCCTTCACCCCTCAAAAAGGCTCTATGTCTATCAGGGCTTTTATATGATCAGGTTCTTTATGCTGTTTTATGATTAGGGTATTATAAGCAATCATGCATATTAGTACCAAGGGCATAGACGCATTTGCCAAACAAACTAAAATACCAGCAAAGGAGTTTAAATTAAAACACTCCTTTCACCCTGGATAATCTCATAAGATACCACCACCCGGGAAACTTATTGATTAAAGTTCTAAATTGATTCTTATTTGGGAAGAGATCGGGGAAGGCCTTCTGCCTGTGTCACAGAAATTAGGAAGTAGTCTACTGAAGCAAGCATCAGAAAGATAGATATCATCTTTAAGGTGAGCGCTGGGGGCAGCTTTTCGGAATCCCTGAAAACCTGATCCGCCTTGCCTGTCAGGTTTTCTCCTCATGACCTTGTCATGGGTGGGATCTCGTGAGCTGGCCTTTTCGAAACCCCTGAAAACCTGATCCACCTTGCCCATCAGGTTTTCTCCCTCATGACCTTGTCATGGGTAGGATCTCGTGTGTTGGCTCCCGGCAGAACATGTCAGGCTACCGTCCATGGGGTTGCAGAGTTGGATACAACTTAGCGACTAAACCACCACTGCCACCATGTATGGATGTGAAAGTTGGACCATAAAGAAAGTTGAGCACTGAAGAATTGATGCTTTTGAACTGTGGTGTTGGAGAAGACTCTTGAGAGTCCCTTGGACTGCAAGGACGTCAAACCAGTCAATCGTAAAGGAAATCAATCAGTCCTGAATATTCGTTGGAAGGACTGATGCTGAAGCTGAAACTCCAATACTTTGGCCACCTGATGAGAAGAACTGACTCATTGGAAAAGACCCTGATGCTGGGAAAGACTGAAGGCAGGAGTAGGGGACAGCAGAGGATGAAATGGTTGGATGACATCACCTACTCAACAGACATGAGTTTGAGCAAGCTCCTGGGGTTGTGATGGATAGGGAAGCCTGGCATGCTGCAGTCCATGGGTTTGCAAAGAGTTGGACATGGCTGAGTGACTGAAGTGAACTGAACTGAACATTTGAGTAAGTATAGAATGTCACATGCCATTCCAATAAACAACAAATGTTGTCTGCCATCAAGCCATCAGCTATAGCCACACCCCAGAATGTGTGCCCAGAGGACAATTATGGATAAAGGAAAACAGAATACTGGCCCTAGAAGCTAAGATGCATATCTAAGGAATTATCCAGACTCAATAATCCCAGACTCTTGAATCTTCCCTTATGTAGAAAAGTAGTAATATCATTAACTGGAGATGTCTGTTTTTTTGTGATTAGCAGTAATCACTTGATGTTCAACTACTACATTTTTTCAGCAAAAAATTCCTTTATATCCTTTATATTTCTGTATCTCCTCCCTTACCTCTTTGAGACAGTTCATCAGAGCTATCAGAGAGACTATCTCCCAAGTTATAGTTTTCAGTAAAATCCACAAATAAAACATAACTCCAACTTTTAGGTTGTGTGTTTCTCTACAGTTGACATCCTGAAGGAGAAAGGAAAGATGCATCTGAATCAGACACTCCAGCCATCAGCTTCAAATATCTGTCATGTATAAGGTCACTGGGTATGTACGTACACAATCATTTCAGGTGAAAATTTAAGATGATGGTCAAAAAATTTATTAACAAACATAAATTACATTTTGATGTATTTAAGAAATGTGTGTGTGTGTGTGTGCGGTAAGTCACTTCAGTTTTGTTGTGTCTGACTCTTTGCTACCCTATGGACTGTAGCCCACCTGGCTTCTCTGTCCATGGGATTCTCCAAGCAAGAATACTGGAGTGGGTTGCCATGCTCTCCTCCAGATCTTCTCCACCCAGGGATCAAACATGTATTTATGTCTCGTGCATTGGCAGGCAGGTTCTTTACCACTCACGCCACCTGGGAAGCCTACCTTAATGCACAATATACATATGAATAAAACATATTTTTTTAAATAAAGAAATTCAGTTATAACTTCAGTCTTGTGATGTTGGGATGGGAGTTTGAGATGCATCTCGGCTATCCAAATGTACTCAAACACTAATAATTATTCTTGATGTACTTTAATATACTAGCATATACACGTTAAAAACACTCTGTCAGATGAAAATGTTTCACAATAGACAGGGTTTCTTTTAAATTCATACAATTCATTGACACTTTTGGTGTTTGGTTAAGGGAAGAGGTAAGCAGGAGAGACCCTCCTGACCTACTTTAAGCAGCTTCATTTCTGTAGTTGATACACAGAATTTCCTTCCGTTTCACAAACAATATTTATGTCCCTCTCCCTTTCATATTGTCATTTGTCATTTTTACTGTCAATGTGATGGTATTTCAGGGGCTAATGGAGAAATTTCTGAAAGAAATGAATTTCTTTTTTGCTCATCTAATACTTCTGCATGATTAAACTCCATTTAATAACAGTGTTGGAAGGCAGCTATTTCAACTCCATTCTCTTACAACCTTTATCCCAGCAGATAGCTCTTAAGATTTGTTGGCTTAATTAATTACAACTTGGACATCATTAAACTCTCTGGAGTTACAAGAAAGCTTGATTTTCTTTGGAACCCAAACCATGGGAACTGTTATTAAAGGTTGAGTGTGTGTGCGCATACGCGCGTGCACGCGCGCACACACACACACACACACACACACACACACATAGCTAAATATATGCTTTGTAACTATATATATATATATGTATATATATGATTTATAAAACTATAAAATACATTTTATGCTGAGGGCTGAGTTTCTCTTTTTCATTCTACTCTGTCTTTTGCGGAACATTTGAAATGTGCTAGCAGTTTGTACAAAAGACAGAAGTAAGCTATTTCATGACTTCCCAGCACATGATTCTGTGAAGTCTTTTGTCAGTAAGCCAACCTTCAATTAATCACAATGTCTGAGAGTACTCTAACACCTAACATATTATTTCCAGGCTTGACAACTGTAAAGACAACCCTGGAAGGCAATTCCCTTCCTCTATTTCAATACTTCTGAAGCCCTGACATAAAAGTCGGTGATGGATGCAAAGACCTTTCAAGTTAATGTGCTTGCTGCTCGAGTTTCTGTCATGACAAATTATTTTTATATGTCTATCAATCTACTTAGATAGTAGATGCTTAATTATTTAGGAATTAAAAGAATGAAAACATCTTCTTTTCCTTAAGGGAGAATTTTCCCCCCCTCTCTGTTAGTTGTATATGTTGTATTGCTCTTATTTCCGCTATTAAAAAAAAAAAACACTATAAATCTCTAGATATTGCTCCTAATTAAATAAAGTCACAATTTTGAATTAAGAATGAAAACATCTTCCTTCCCTTAGGGGAAAAAAATTTTTTTTTCTTCAGAGCTCCAGTTATGTTTCTTGCATTTCTCTTATTTCCACACACACACACACACACAATAATCTATAAATCTCTGGATATACTCCCAACTAAATAAAGTCACAACTTTGAATCATGCCTTTATGTAAAAGGAAATTTCCAATTAACTTTCCTCTTCAAATTCTGGAAAAATGATAGGCTATTGAAGTGTCACTGCAGTGGAGCCAATGTATTCAAGATTTGATCTGATCTAAAAGTATATAAAAAAGTACAAGAATAGGAAAATAATAATTAGTAATCTTCCTTTTATTTATTTTCTAATTTTTTGAGGAAGAAAGTTAACAGTTGTATTAATTTTTAATGGTGAACTATATTTCATTGGAGACATAACATGTAGTGTTAGTAAATTACATTTACACATCTCAGCAATAAACACTATATATATACTCTATTTTACAGACATTTCATTTAGAGAATACTTTTTTTGACCTTCACTCTTCATAAGGCTACTAAAAATCAAATGTAAATAATTGGAAAAAATTGTACAGTAGTAATAATTACAATTTAACCATTGTAGAAATTGAATTTGACTTACTATCTCAAAAGTTTTCCAGAGGTAACTAATAAAGCCAGAGAGTTGTTTGATTTATTAAATATAGAGAATGTATTTGATACCATTTACTAGTACTATTGGTCTTCCCCGGTCAGTGGTAAAGAATCTGCCTGCCAATGCAGGAGGTGCAGGTTTGATCACTGGGTCAGTAAAATCCCCTGGAGGAAGGCCTGGCAACCCACTCCAGTATTCTTGCCTGGAGAATCCCATAGACAGAGGAGTCTGGTGATGATAGTAAAGACACTAGTGAAGTGACTGAGCACATATACATGCATTTTTAAAATTATCTAACAGGAACCAGGTATCAAATTGCTAACATCCGCTGGATCATCAAAAAAGCAAGAGAGTTCCAGAAAAACATCTATTTCTGCTTTATTGACTATGCCAAAGCCTTTGACTATGTGGGTCACAGTAAACTGTGGAAAATTCTGAAAGAGATGGGAATACAAGACCACCTGACCCACCTCTTGAGAAACCTATTTGCAGGTCAGGAAGCAACAGTTAGAACTGGACATGGACCAACAGACTGGTTCCAAATAGGAAAAGGAGTACGTCAAGACTGTATATTGTAACCCTGCTTATTTAACTTATATACAGAGTACATCATGAGAAACACTGGGCTGGAATAAGCACAAGCTGGAATCAAGATTGCCAGGAGAAATATCAATAACCTCAGATATGCAGATGACACCACCTTTATGGCAGAAAGTGAAGAGGAACCAAAAAGTCTCTTGATGAAAGTGAAAGAGGAGAGTGAAAAAGTTGGCTTAAAGCTCAACATTCAGAAAACTAAGATCATGACATCTGGTCCCATCACTTCATGGGAAATAGATGGGGAAATGGTAGAAGCAGTGTCAGACTTTTATTTTTTGGGGCTCCAAAATCACTGCAGATGGTGATTGCAGCCATGAATTAAAAGACGCTTACTCCTTGGAAGGAAAGTTATGACCAACCTAGATAGCATATTAAAAAGCAGAGACATTACTCTGCTAACAAAGTTCTGTCTAGTCAAGACTATGGTTTTTCCAGTGGTCATGCATGGATGTGAGAGTTGGACTGTGAAGAAAGCTGAGTGCTGAAGATGCTTTTGAACTGTGGTGTTGGAGAAGACTCTTGAGAGTCCCTTGGACTGCAAGGAGATCTAACCAGTCCATCCTGAAGGAGATCAGTCCTGGGTGTTCATTGGAAGGACTGATGCTAAAGCTGAAACTCCAGTACTTTGGTCACCTCAAGTGAAGAGTTGACTCATTGGAAAAGACCCTGATGCTGGGAGGGATTAGGGGCAGGAGGAGAAGGGGACGACAGAGGATGAGACGGCTGGATGGCATCACTGAGTCGATGGACATGAGTCTGGGTAAACTCCGGGAGTTGATGACAGACAGGGAGGCCTGGTGTGCTGTGGTTCATGGGGTCGCAAAGAGTCGGACACGACTGAGCGACTGAACTGAACTGAACTGAAGTGAAAAGAAACCTGTCCTTAAAACTTAATATCATTCATGTGTTAGAGAATATAGATGTCTTTTTCTCTACTTGTTACACTAAGTATTAACTAAAATCCTTGGATATTATATGTAAAATGTAAGAAGATTCTGGAAAGTAGAGGGAGAAAGTAGAGCATTTGGGGACCTCAAAACCCAGGCAGTTATATGATTCCCTCCCTCTCCTTTTCTGAGAGGAAAAAGTATTTTCCTCGGTGCAACAAACTGTGTGTGTTGTCTTTCTCTGACTTCTTTTACTTCATTCTAGACATGGAGCTGAAGAAATAAATGACCCAGTTATGCCAACGTGCAGGCACAGTAAAAGCCCCAACAATGCCTGCTATCTCCAGACAAAAGACCAGGATAAAGAGCAATCTAGCAAAACAGAGAACTTTGAGGAACTGTTCTTTTACAGCCAAAAGCCATGGTAAAAATAGAAACAAAAATCAAGTCAATATTGTGTCTCATTGTCCAGCTATACCAGCAAAGTTTGAATGGAGACATAGACTTCCTAGGCTGTGACAAGGTCTCCCAACATCCCACCAGGGCGATGGCCAGGGAAGCAAGTGGCAATCTCAGGTTTTCATCCTTGACACTGTGGTGTCAGAGGAGACCACATAGGAAGATTGAATCACCCTTCACTGGCAGCATCACACATGCCTTTCCTCCACACTGAGTTGGTGCCAGAGAAGATGAATCAGGACCATTACCATACCCAGTGATAGAAAGGCCACCCGCTCTGCAGTGTCACTGAAAACTGCATGGAGAGCCAGAATGCCCACCCCTGCTCAGCACTAAACAGGAGCAACCCCCATCTGGGGTGTAAATGGGGGTTTCCATCTTGGGTTCCCCAAGTGGGGTGCCTGGACTTTTACCTCCACCTGTTAGTAACGAGACAGAGTGCCATGCCTTCCTTTGCCAGAAAGTGAGTTAAAGCAAAAAGTTTAAATAAGATCCGGAGACTCACATAACACCAGAAAATATTCCTGTGTCAATCAATAACTCTTTGTCATACCAAAACACAAAAATATTACAACACAACAATATTTAGGTTGCAATCAATAACTCTTTGTCATACCAGGAATAAGGACGTTTTCAAACTAAATGAAAAAATATACATATATATATGTATAAAATCAATAGATGTCATTACTGAGATTTACTGAGCTAGCAGAAATATTGGAATTATGTGATACATATTTCAAAGCATCCATGACAAAAGTGCTTCAGTAAGCAATTATGAATGCACTTGAAGCAAATGTAAAAATAAAAAGAGCAGACTAAGTAATAGAAGATGCAGAGATGAAACAAATGGAAAATAATACAATAGCCAGAATTAAAACACAATAACCAAAAACTCTGTGAATGGGATCAGTAGCAGAACAAAAGAGAGAAAATTATCAGAGAATTTTAAATGGAACAATAGAAATACCACAATCTGAATGAAAGAGGAAAAAATAGAAAAAAAAATAATGAACAGAAACTCAGAGACCTGAGGCACTATACAAAATGATCTAACATTTGTATCATGAAGCTCCTTGTCTTTAATTTAATTTTGGATATATTAGGTTGGTACAAAAGTAATTGTGGTTTTGGACTGTGATGCTTAAATCATTATAACTAGGTTCAAACATATCTTTATTAATCAAAATAGGAACCATTACTATCAACACATTTTTGCCAATGAGAAATGTTTGTTTATTCCTGTAGCATAAAAATCATTGCTTTGAGATTTGACAAACTCTTGGAAAAGATTTTCTGCCTTCTGGTCGTGGAAGTTCCTCCCCTATAAAAAGTTGCTGAGATGCTTGAAGAAGTGGTAGTCAGTTGGCAATAGATCAGGTGAATATGACAGATGAGGCAAAACTTTGTAGCCCAGTTCGTTCAACTTTTGAAGTGTTGGTTGTACAACATGTGGTCGGAAGTTGTCTTGCAGAAAAATTAGGCCCATTTTGTTAACCAGTGCCAGCTGCAGGTGTTGCAGTTTTCAGGGCATCTCATTGATTTGCTAAGCATTACTTCTCAAATATAATGGGTTTGCCAGGATTCAGAAAGCTGTTATAGAGCAGACCAGCAGCAGACCACCAAACATTGACCATAACCTTGTTTTAGCTTTAATGATCCTCTCAGTTGGTCGTTGTCAACTTCCAATCACCAACTCAATGGACGTGAGTTTGAGCAAACTCCAGGAGATAGTGAAAGACAGGGAAGCCTGGGGTGCTGTGGTCCATGGTGTTGCAGAGTCAGACATGACTTAGCAACTGAACAACAGCTTTCGATAGCCAGCCATTGCATTCCTCATCTTCAAAATTCATCTTTGCAAAACTTCTTGAACCACCTCTGCCCTGTACGTTCATTAGCAGTTTGTAAGCCAAATGAGTTGTTGATGTTGCAAGTTGTCTCTGCTGCTTTATGACCCATTTTGAACTCGAATAAGAAAATCACTTGAATTTTCCTTTCGTCTAACAAATATAATTTCCCTGGTCAAAAATAAATATAGAATAAAGAGCAAGTAATGTCATTAGCAAAAAAAAAAAAAAAAAAAAAAACATAAAGCAAGAAATGCACATTAAAATGATGTACAATATAACCACATTGCAATTAACAATGCAAAATGGCAATTACTTTCCCACCAATCTACTATTTGTACTCTAGCACCAAGAGCAATTCAATTATATTAGTAACAGTATCAAAACTCCTGTAAACTATTTTGAAAAACCTATCCCCAAACCTAAAAGCTTGACATAGGAGCAGTGTTATTTTGGATTAACACTTTCCCCAAATATGTATCTTGCTTCCTGATCCATGAATTAACCTGAGACCAGCAAATCTATTGTGGTAGGATTCACTTATTCAGTTCAGTGCAAGAGTCTTTATTAAGTACTTGCAAGGGCTCAAGCCCTCTGTATTTTCACAGGCTGTTCTCCCTTCCTGGGATGGATTGTTTCATCTTGCCCACTTGGCAAATTCCCACTCTTCATCAAGTTCAGCCCAAATTCAGTCTTTACCGACACTTTCTCAAAAAGGTATGAGAGTTCCTTCATTCTTACTTATAATTTACTTGTCAACATTATCTGTAGGTTACTCAAGACATCATGCACTGATTTATCCCTCTAACTAAACTGTATTCTCTCAGATGCTAGGACTCTTTCTTCTCATCTTTGCTACTCCAATTGCACTGAAATTCCTTCTGTCATAAAATGTCTTCAGTAATTACCATTTACACAAACAAACAAATTAATGTATTCAGCCATACATCAGGTTTTTTTTTTTTCCATTTATTTTTATTAGTTGGAGGCTAATTACTTTACAATATTGTAGTGGTTTTTGTCATACATTGACATGAATCAGCCATGGATTTACATGTATTCCCCATCCTGATCCCCCCTCCCACCTCCCTCTCCACCCGATTCCTCTGGGTCTTCCCAGTGCACCAGGCCCGGGTACTTGTCTCATGCATCCCGCCTGGGCTGGTGATCTGTTTCACCCTAGATAATATACATGTTTCGATGCTGTTTTCTCGAAACATCCCACCCTCGCCTTCTCCCACAGAGTCCAAAAGTCTGTTCTGTACATCTGTGTCTCTTTTTCTGTTTTGCATATAGGGTTATCATTACCATCTTTCTAAATTCCATATATATGTGTTAGTATACTGTATTGGTCTTTATCTTTCTGGCTTACCTCACTCTGTATAATGGGCTCCAGCTTCATCCATCTCATTAGAACTGATTCAAATGAATTCTTTTTAATGGCTGAGTAATATTCCATGGTGTATATGTACCACAGCTGTAAATTACCATTTACACAAACAAACAAATTAATGTATTCAGCCATACATCAGGTTTTTTAAAAAATATCTGCTGCATACCAGGCATAGTAATAGAGCCAGGTACTCATGGTAAATGGATAGTGTTACTCATTGTTCTGAAGAATTAAAATAATAGTAGAGAAGATATACCTTTAGAGTAAAGTAATTATGATGAAAGGCAATGAACTGTATACAGTCTCCTTGCTTTGTAAGATTTTAAGGATAAACATGGTTTTGAGTCTTTATATGCTAGGAAGCCAAATATGTCTCACAGTATCTTACTGTGTATAATATTTTACATGTTTAGAAAAGGAAAGATCAAAGCACTTTTACAACACTAGTCTTATAACTGCCCCAATCACCTTTCAACCAATAACATATCAAATTTTAACTACTTGACTAAATTACCTTGCTAACACACACCATAAGGCCTAGCATACAATGAGTTCTCAATAGATAATGAATTGAAAAAAATAGTTGAAAAAAATGGCCTAAATTAGTACTATACAAACTTTTACATTCTGATAATTCTTTTTGAATATATATAATTTAAATTATGTTTCCTACTATACTAATATATCCAGTGGCTTTAAAATATGCAAAATATAAAAAGTGAAAAATAGGTGAAGGAAATTACAATATAAGTTGTGCATTAGTTAATAGAAATAACAGCATTTATATAATATTTTATAAATATTTAATATCAATTTAAAAGTCTAGTTCTTATTTTAGCATGCTACTGCTGCTGCTAAGTCGCTTCAGTCATGTCCAACTCTGTGTGACCCCATAGACGGCAGCCCACCAGGCTCCCCCGTCCCTGGGATTCTCCAGGCAAGAACACTGGAGTGGGTTGCCATTTCCTTCTCTAATGCAGGAAAGTGAAAAGTGAAAGTGAAGTCGCTCAGTCGTGTCCGACTCTTAGTGACCCCATGGACTGCAGCCCACCAGGCTCCTCCGTCCATGGGATTTTCCAGGCAAGAGTACTGGAGTAGGGTGCCATTGCCTTCTCCATATTTTAGCATACATCAGTGCTAAAAATATCTTTTAGAAATATGTTAGGTTTTTAAGCAATACGATTTTTAAAATGAGTTAAACAATATGAATTGCTTTAAGAATTACAAAAATACGAAATCTGCAGCTATTGAATCTATTCAAGGTGCTCTGTCTTCCAATTTAGTCTTTTCCATTATATGACTTTCATCTTCATGTTCACACAATGGCTGCTGTATCTTCCCCATTATATTTGTTATCTAGATAAGAGGTGAAATTAGACAATGGGGCATAAGAGTCAAAAGAATGTAGAGGCATGCTCTAAGCTTCTTTTCTAACACAATCACTGCTTGTATTTCAATGCCTAGAAATGGGTCACAAGTCAACCCTAAGCTACAAGTTAGTCTTGGAAAATATTTTGCCTCAGTCTGCAGTAGTAGATGGAAGGAAGTACTGAGAAAGGAGTACTAATTGACTCTTGTCTAAACACTGCACGGTTTCTGGTTTGACCATCATAGCTTAAAGTTGTTGTCACTAATGAGGAAAGGAAAAAAGATCAATAAATTTATATCATAAAAATAAGACAAGTTGCATGAACTCTGGGAAAAAAATTGTCATACTGCTTGATAGTTATTCTTTTATTTTATATTTATTGAACTGTAGTTGATTTATAATGTTTTGCTAGTTTCTGGTGACAGTAAAGTGATTCCATTAGTTTAATATATATATATATATATATATATACACATATACATTTTCCTGGTGGCTCATGGTAAAGAATCCTCCTGCCAGTGCATTAGATACAGTTTTGATCCCTGGATCGGGAAGATCCCCTGGAGAAGGAAATGGTATCCCACTCTAGTATTCTTGCCCAGGAAATCCCATGCTGGAAGGCTATAGTTCATGAGATCAAAAAAGAGTTGCACATTACTTAGAGACTAAACAACATATAAATGAGCATATATACATGTATATTATTTTTCATATCTTGTTTGACTATTGTTTACTATAAGATATTGAATATAGTTCCCTGTGGATAGCTGTTCCTTTTAAAACTAATTGGAAGATGCCATTTAAAAATTATGTTACAGTTTAAACCAATGGAAACTTTCATTTCAAAAATTTAAACAAGAAAAAAGTTTCTAAATTTTTCATGCAGGTAATGTGAGAGCTTGTACAGGCAATCTGTAACAAAATCATACAAATATGTCAACTTTTCCAAACCTTTATTTCAGCAATGCTCTTTACATAGTACAATCCACTGAGAATGAAGAGATGTTAGTGGCACTGTCTTCAATCCCTGTATATTGCAAAACTTCCCCTAATCCCTCAGAATACTGCACTTATTGGAGTTGGCACTTAGCAAGGGAAAATAAATCTGTATGTTATTTTTGATAAAGTTGCATATAAGTAGAAGTTCAATAGTTTTTTTTTTTTTTTAATCCTACCAGTATTCTTATACACTTCTTGGCTACAAGCAGTTTACTTTGGAAACCACTGCAGTAAAATTCTGTAAATTTCTTGAATTGAAAATTTTCAGAGACATTCTTTTTAGAAAGGAACAGAGTAGACTGTATTCTATTCCATAATCATTAACACACTTCTGTGATAGAATTCCATGGGGGATAACTGTCTTTGAACTTCACCTTCGCTGAAAGGTGAAATTTTAACTACTGATTCTCAGACTCAGAATCTAGCACCAGGGCCTAATTCTTTTCTATTATCACATCCTTTTCTCTCTGCTCCATTTTA
This sequence comes from Dama dama, assembly GCF_033118175.1. Classification (NCBI taxonomy): domain Eukaryota; kingdom Metazoa; phylum Chordata; class Mammalia; order Artiodactyla; family Cervidae; genus Dama; species Dama dama. The sequence goes on along the minus strand of NC_083710.1, from coordinate 61,198,910 downwards.
TAGTTTTCCACATGCCAACATATGTTAATTCAAGAAATACTTAAGTTCCTCACTTACAGAGAGACTATTTTGAACAGTTCAATATCAGACGAGCTTTATATTACAACGTGTTTCAATTGGTTGTACTTAGAGTGCAAATTCAATACCAAATACATCAGGTTGTGTGTTGACTTTTTGAAAGGAGTGAGATAAGTTTTACATCCCTAGAATTTTAGATTTACATTCAGATTATTTTTCTTCTTAAGTGATTACTTTCTGTGGAGAATTTTTATAGAAAGTTCAATTACATTTATAGATACTTATTAGAGAATTATGCATCCACATTTTTTCTAAATTAGAATCTAGGTTAACTAATTACACATATTTTTGCATAACTTCTATTTATCTCTATCCCCAAATAACATTTCCCACTCAAAGATGAATCTAAGTTTACAACATCATTCACTTTCTTATAATGAATAACTAATACATTTTTAATGTATTCATTTCAATTATTACTTTAGTTAATAAAGTTGTATTTCCTGCTTTTCAGTGTAAGAGAACAGAATTATAACCAAATCAACCAAATAGACATAAAACTATATGTATATATATATATATATATGTGTGTATATATATATATATATGCACAGTTCAGTCACTCAGTTGTGTAAGACCCCATGGACTGCAGCACACTAGGCTTCGCTGTCCTTCACCAAATCCCAGAGCTTGCTCAAACACATGTCCATCAAGTCAGTGATGCCATCAAATCATTTCATTCTGTCCTCCCCTTTTCCTCCTGCCTTCAGTCTTTCCCAGCATCAAGGTCTTTTCTAATGAGTCAGCTCTTGGCATCAGGCAATCAAAGTATTGGAGCTTCAGCATCAGTCCTTCCAATGAATATTCAGGACTTATTTTCTTTTGAATGGACTGGTTGGCTCTCCTTGCAGTCTCAGGGACTCTCAAGAGTCTTTTCCAATACCACAGTTCAAAAGCATAGATTCTTCAGTGCTCAGCTCTCTTTATAGTCCAACTCTCACATCCATACATCACTACTGGAAAAACCACAGCTTTGACTAGATGGACCTTTGTTGGCAGTAATGTCTCTTCTTTTTAATACGCTTTCTAGGTTGGTCATAACTTTTCTTCCTAGGAGCAAGCATCTTTTCATGGCTGCAGTCACCATCTTTGGTGATTTTCAAGCCCCCAAAAATGAAGTCTGCCACTGTTTCCACTGTTTCTCCATCTATTTGCCATGAAGTGATGGGAACAGATGCCATGATCTTAGTTTTCTGAATGTTGAGTTTTAACCCAACTTTTTCACTCTCCTCTTTCACTTTCATCAAGAGGCTCTTAAGTTCTTTTTCACTTTCTGCCATAAAGCTGGTGTCATCTGCATATTTGAGGTTATTGATATTTCTCCCAGCAATCTTGATTCCAGCTTGTGCTTCCTCCAGCCAAACATTTCTCATGATGTACTCTACATATAAGTTAAATAAGCAGGGTGACATTATACAGCCTTGATGTACCCCTTTCCCTATTTGGAACCAGTCTGTTGTTCCATGTCCAGTTATAACTGTTGCTGCTTGACCTGCATACAGATTTCTCAAGAGGCAGGTCAGGGGGCCTGGTGTTCCCATCCCCTGAAGAATTTTCCAGAGTTTGTTGTGGTCCACACGGTCAAAGGCTTTGGCATAGTCAATAAAGCAGAAATAGATGTTTTTCTGGAACTCTCTTGCTTTTTCGATGATCCATTGGATGTTGGCAAGTTGATCTCTCGTTCCTCTGCCTTTTCTAAAACCAGGTGGAAGTTCATGGTTCACGCATTGTTGAAGCCTGACTTAGAGAATTTTGAGCATTACTTTGCTACCCTGTGAGATGAGTGCAATTGTGCAGTAATTTGAGCATTCTTTGGGATTGCCTTTCTTTGGGATTGGAATGAAAACTGACCATTTCCAGTCCTGTGGCCACTGCTGAGTTTTCCAAATTTACTGGCGTATTTAGTGCAGCACTTTCACAGCATCATCTTTTAGGATTTGAAATAGCCCAACTGGAATTTCATCATCTCAAGCTTTGTTCATAGTGATGCTTGTAAGGCCCACTTGACTTTGCATTGCAGGATGTCTGGCTCTATATCCCTGGAGAAGGGATAGATTACCCACTCCAATATTCTTGGGCTTCCATGGTGGCTTAGAGAATAAAGAATCCACCTGCAATGTGGGTGACCTGGGTTCGATCCCTGGGTTGGGAATATCCCCTGAAGGAGAACATGTCAACCAACTCCAGTATTCTTGACTGGTGGTCTACAACCCATGGGTTCGCAGAGTTAGACATGACTGAGCCATTAAGCACAGCACAGCATATATATTTATACATACATACATACATATATATATATACACACACACACATATATAAAGAAGAATATAGCATGTGTTTTGAGTACATGAGAGCTCTGTTCCTTGACGGCACCATGTATTTCTTCAGTTTCCCACAATAATGCTTACCACAGTAAGCATTACCACTAATAATGTGCTAAATTTGCATTTAATTTTCTAAAAATATTTGTGTGTTTTATTCAGAAATTTTACTTCATATTTGCTATGTGTGATAATCACAAATAAATATATTGGTTCTTGCCTTTTAATGTAATATTATCAATGCAGTTTTAAAACATTAACACAGTTATGAAAATAACCTAATAATGATCTTAATATATCTTTCCCTTAAAATGTTTTGTATCTATTTCTAAAAGCTCAGTTTTTGGAAATAAGTTTTCATATCCTCAAACAGATTTGATATAATCATTTTGATTTTAGAAGTGTAATTTTTTAAAGATTTTGTAAATGACCCTTTGGGGACTTATTCATTATTCATAAATCTTGGGTTGAACTCGGTTTGTGTAGTCAGCAAGATTGACCCTTTTGCAATTTAAGCAAATAGTTCATTTAGAATTTAATTTGCAATAAATCATACTTGCAAGTTATTTATATATGTGTAAGGTTAGTGCTACAAATCACTCTTGTTTTTACTCTATGTCAAAAACACTTTTTCTCAGAGAAGGAAGGAGAGACAATTATGAATTTGACTCTGTGATAGTACCTAGTATATTAATTATTTATAAGGGGTTTTTTTGATATATAATTCAGGCTCCTGCCTGACATCCTTAAGCATATGTGTGCAGCCGTAGAAGCATGAATCATAAGAAAAGTTGCCTATTGTTTTCATTTATCACCACATTTATTTTTTATCATCTTACACTTCCGTTCTTTTCACCTTGAACATCGCTCAGTTTGGAAGGTGACTAGTTTGGTTTGGATGCAAGTGAGACTTTATCCCAATGAATGACTCAGCTCTGCAAAGGAATTGATTGTTAGGTCAGCTCAGTGTGCTTCCACCCATGGAAGGTGAACCATTTAAACAAAAATAGCCTACTATGTGCTTTGTTTAATGAAAAGGTATTAAGGATGAAGAGGAGAACGTAAAAACTCAGCTCTCAAAAACTTTATATATGGTCTCTCACCAACTTTTCTGCATCCTTGACTTAGGTACTGTCATATATTAAACTTGTTATCTTATTTCACAAATAAACCTTTTTAAATGAACAAATCTTTTGAAATAACTATCCCGTCCACATTCTCATTAATAGCTAACATTATTGTGTATCAGACACTAACAGATTCTAACTACATTCTTTACATATATTATTATTTAACCCAAAGAAAAGCTGTGAAATAAATCCACTTGATATCCACTTTTTATAAATGATGACATTGTGGCTTTGATGGATAAGGAAACTTCTGCAAAGTCCCACCAGTAGCATCATCCTCTGCAATCATACTGACAGTATGTTCTGACCCATGTACCAAATTCTTAGTCACTGTGGTAAGGTATTTAATCACAATTTCTATTCTATTTAAGTAAGTTTGTTTAAATTGAATCTTTCCCAAAGTTGTTAGCACTAAGCATGGGATTTTTTCCCATCATCTACAGCATTTATGCACAGTCTAATTTCCAACTACATAATCTGATTAAGTTCTTGAGAGCAATCTTGTATAGCAGATATCACTGTTCACCAATTTCAGATGAAGATAAACTGTCTCAGAAAGTCTAGGGGTTTTTCCCAATATTAAATAGATGATCAGTGTCCCAGCTAAAATGTCAGCTTCCATTTTTTTTCTTCAGTTAATAACTTCAGATTCTTCTATGGATTTAGTGCATTTTTTGATAAATTTTGGTGAAACATGCTAAATGTGCCCTTCCGTTGGTCATGTAACTTGACCTATTCTAATGTGTATATAAATAAACTTGCAACAAGAAGAAATAAAATGGAAATAGTTGTGGTACATATATTCATCCATCAACAGAGAGAAGGAGTAGAATAAGAGAGTGACAGGGCAGCACTTCTCAGGATATCTGATGCCACAGCCTAGAGCAAACTAGATATTTAAATTGACCTACCTCCATAGGGCAGGCTTCCCTGGTGGCTCAGATGGTAAAGCGTCTGCCTGCACTGCGGGAGACCTGGATTCAGTCCCCGGATTGGTAAGATCCCCTGGAGAAGGAAATGGCAACCCACTCCAGTACTCTTGCCTCGAAAATTCCATAGATGAAGGGCATGGTAGGCTACAGTCCATGGGATCTCAAAGAGTCAGAGAAGACTGAACACCTTCACTGGTTCACCTCCATAGAGAAAGGAACCCTGTGAGCTTCTCTCCGAGAATTGTAAGCTAGAACCCAAAGACACTTTGCTAAAAATAAAATATCTGCTGAAGAAAATATTATTTTCTAAACTATACAGGTTGTATGATGTCAGAGCAAAAAGAGGAGTTTCCCTAGATCACAATTTAGGAAAATAGGATTTCTGCTTGAAGTGGAAAAGAGAAATATCAAATTCTGTTCTACAAGTATGACAATCATTTATCAAAGTAAGACAAAAATCTTCCCTCTCAAGCAGCTTTTCTAAGCTTCACCTGCTACTGAAACTTGCTCAAGCACTCTGACATGTTCTATGCCATCAATACTGCCCTTGCACAGCAATATAATTTTGTGAATGTTTTTCCTCCAACTGGCTGTGCATTCCATGCTCCATGTATTCTTTTTACTAGTATATTGTATTACTTCAGGAACATTTAACTTTAGGTGCGCATGTCTATGAATACTATCTTGATTGTACCAGACAATAGGGTCTTTTATCGTTTGTTTCTACAGTATTTTCTTATACCTGTATATCTAGTATGCACTATTCTCTATTGAAGCATAGGCAGAAAAAACTTTCCATTTTTCACTACTGCTTCATTGACTGGTCTAATAGGTAAATTGACGTAAACAGATTACAGGGGAAAACTAATTTCATGCAGAGAGGATTCCTATAAAAATATGAGACTCAAGAAAGTGACCAAAGCAGGAGGCCTTTATACCTTTTAGACAAAGAAGCAATACATTTGTGCAGAATTAACAAGACAAAGGGGTTTGGGCTTAAAGGAGTAAGTTAGTGAAGAAGTAATAAGGTTTGTTTATATAGCCTTCTCAGTCCTAAATTCCCTGTCTCTGGTAATAAGGATGCATGTGACAGGGTGACATGTTCTGAAATCTTGGAGAAATCTTTGCTCGTTCCTTGTCTGTTGTTGTTGCTGTTTAATCACTGAGTCATGTTGTTGGACTCAAAAAAAAACTTAAATTCTTGAGGGAAGGGCTGTGTCTCATTTAGTTTCTTGGCATAAAACACAATCCTTGGTATTGAAAGTAATGTTAGTCACTCAGTCATGGCCGACTCCTTGTGACCCCATGGACTATAGCCTACCAGGCTCCTCTGTCCTTGGAATTTTTCTGGCAAGAATACTGGAGTGGGTGGCCATTCCCTTCTTCAGGGAATCTTCCCAACCTAGGAATTGAACCCAGGTCCGCTGCATTGCAGGCAGATTCTTTACCAACTGAGGCGAACTGATGAATTTAAAACATTTCCAAAATAACAAGTTATGAAGTTTCCTGCTAGATAGGTGAAGAATTCATTCTGTTTTCAAGAGATCTTTGGATGAAGGGTAAATCCTAATAGCATCTTTCTTCTTTCTACTAGTGTTCATATATGGAAAAGAATTTCAGGCAAATGCATGTAGAGGATATGCTTTTGAGTCAAATCACAAGGGTAGATTCTGGGCTCAGAGAAACAATTCATCTGAAGCAAGAAAGTGTTGAGCTATTTATCTAGAAAGATATGCTATTTAGCTAGTCTGAGAGCAGAAGAGCACACTGCTTCTACTACAGCCACTGGTTACAACTTAAGATAACTGACTATGCCCCTCCTAGACTATTCTGGTGAAGTGTGTATCCTAAGGGAATAGAAAGTCAAATGACCAAATATAAGCAAATAATTACAGAATAAAACTCCTAAGCATCTCTCTTGTTACCTTGAATCAACTGAGTAGGACTTGAGTTTCAGTCAACTAATCGGGTTAGTAATGAGGCTACAGTGAAACAGTATATAAGGGCGAGCTGATCATCTGCTAGTGAGGTGGGCGTCAATTTGAGTAATAGATTTTAAAATGTTTATTTCTGTACTTTTGACCCAAAAAATATTTTATCAGCTAGAGGATATAGTATATAAAATATATATAAGGTAAAATACAATATAATATATAAGGTAAAATATCTGATAAGCAACATTATTATCATTCTGAGAGATTATAAATACTCTGAATATTAAAAAATGTTAGGTATTTTTAGAGATTTTATTTTTAATATCTTAACCCTAATTCGAGCTCATTGGAGATGATAGCTGCAACAATCTGATTTAAGTATGCTAAATGTTTTGATTTGAAATTTTAATGAAGTAAGTAATTATTATAAAATATGTTGATTTCTCATTGTCCATGAAAATTACAATGCAACACACAGCAAGCTTTTAACTGAGTGAAAATAGTTTTTATAGTGTCAGTTTACGGCATACCAGAAGTAATTGTCTAGGCAACCAATTATATTTTTATTGAGGACGCATATGGTAACACAGCTGAATAGTCACGTAAAATTTTTGTATTGCTTGTTTTTTCTCATGGTTTGTGGTATATTTAAATACTAGTACTCCAAGTTCAAATTTATTGCTATAGCAAGTTCCAAATAGGAACATTTTAACATGCAGGTATGAATATAGAGAAACTATATTGACTGCACAATCCAAAATGTGAAAGTCAGTAAAATTTTTAACAAACATGCTTTATTATACTCCTAAATGTGTGTTGCAGAACACAGTGGAATTGAAAGCCTAGAAATCACATGAAACATGAAAATATTCATGAGAGAAAACCACAAATTATGAAGCATATCTGATAAACAGCATAAAGCTTGAAAGAGAATTGAAGTGAAGTGAAAGCTGGTCAGTCATGTCAGACTCTTTGCAACCCCATGGACTGTAGCCTGTCAGGCTCCTCTGTCCATGGAATTCTTCAGGCAAGGATACTGGAGTGGGTAGCCTATCCCTTCTTCAGTGGATCTTCCTGACCCAGGAATTGCACTGGGGTCTCCTGCATTGCAGGGAATTCTTTACCAGCTGAGCTACCAGGGAAGCCCTGAAAGAGGATTAGGGAGGCATCTAATTTGCCAGTTCATGGTTATTTAGACTGCAAGCAGCAAACAAAATGCTTTAAAAGTCAAAGCTTTGAGAGGTGACAGGATTCTCAGTCACAGTGAGATCTTGGGATGCTGACTGGTCTCAGGCAAAGTGGTTGGTCTGAGCTGTCTCCTAGCTTGGTCACTCTTAATGTGTTATGGTTTTCATTTTCAGGCATTCTTCAGCTCACTCCATCTGCCATGGCCTTTAGCTAGTGCTACAGATCCCTTCAAACCTTTGTGAAATCCTCTACCCCTTCTCCAGTTGCTGTGCAGTGCAATGGTCATGTTAACCTTTGTGATCAAATGTATTTACTGGTTATGTCTGAAATTTACCTCGGTATAGAGGGTGTGTGTGTGTGTGTGTGTGTGTGTGTGAATTAATAGTAACACACACTCTTGGGGCAATATTTGTAGGACCTTAATTATGAATACATAATAGAGAGGCAGTTAATTAATAATTGAAGACTCTTAATCAGGAATCCATAGTGCATGCACATTCGTGTGGCTGACTGTTGGTTGTCTACTTAATGCCTAGTCTACATCCTTATTACCAAAGTCCCCAGTTTGTTTAAGGTTTCAAAGTGCCCAGCTGAGAAAATTACATTTCCCAACCCCCTTTGCAATTTAGTCCTGTCTCGAGACACAGTTACTGCCAGTGAATTTTCTGCTGGGCTTTCTGGGAAAATTTGCTTTCTTGACACAAACATCACTTATTTTTGTTGTTGTTTATTTATTACTGTATTTATTCTGACTTGGATTTCACAAGTGAAACAATAGATAAAGCACTACCTTGCAACCATAGATGGCTATGAAAATAGATGCCATTTGCTAAAGATGGTGAAGTAGAAATGAGGAGCCTGGAACATTCCTGATATGCTAGAGCCTCTGTTCCAACCCTGGGCTGCCTGCCTTTGCACATTTCCTAATGTAAGGAGTCACTGGTAGTCACATTGCATAACTGAAGTTAAACACAATCCCACACTTTTCTAAATTGTGGTAATGAACTGGTTTTTACTGTACTTATCAAGAATAAGACCAATAGTCAATTATTATTCACTAGAAGGAGTAAAATTTTACATGTAATTCATTTTGGTCTTTTATAAGAAAAAGCCAGCGTTCATTAGCATGCAGATTGATTTCAAAAGGAAGCCATTCAGTTTTGTCCCAAAATTATCTGTCTATAACTTTCAGCAAATTCATATTTCCTGGGTGGAGAAGAGATCAATCATAGCTGATTAGTCGCAGTCTGGATTTTGAATATCTGTGTTTATTTTGTACAGATAATTGAAATTTGAGTAATACTGATGATGATAATAAGTAAAATCACACCTAATATTTGTGAACATTCATATAGGATACAGTGTTTTGACATGTTATATAACTTTACTCTTATAAAACTTAATTTGATAAAATATTTATTACTGCAATTTTACAATTAGAGAAATCAAGGGTAAGAGAAATTAATGACTCACTGCATGTATGCATGCTAAGTCGCTTCATTTGTTTTTGACTTTTGCGACCCTGTGGACTGTAGCCTACCAGGTTTCTCTGTCCTTGGGATTCTCCAGGCAAGAATACTGAAGCGGGTTGTCATTTCCTTCATAGGTAATATGTTGAGTCAGATTTCATATGCTCATTATTCTAAATTGATTCCAATTTTAAAGTTAGACTATTATTTACATTTGTCCTAGTTCTGGGAGGGTTTTTCAAGAGAAGTCATGTGAGCTGATACTAACTGCAAGTTGTTGTTGTTTAGTTACTCAGGCATTTCCGACTCTTTGCAACCCCATGGACTTCAGCATGCCACACTTCCCTGTCCTTCACTGTCTCCCAGAGTTTGCTCAAACTCATGTCCATTGAGTCAATGATACCATCCAACCATCTCATCCTCTTTATTTAAAATGAGAAACTGCAGATAGGGTTGATTCACCATGCTGTGGCAGTGGCTTTCACCTTCAGTTTCATTGCAATGACCTATTCTTATGAATGTTTTTGATGGATCTGGTCAGACTGATCCACTTCTGAAAATGTAAACTCAAATATCCCACCTTCTGAACTCTTAACCCATTTTATTTTTGATGTCAAATTGATCCTTGTCCTCACTGAGATCTTTAACTTTGTTATTTTTGTGCTAGGCTATCAGTTTCCTCTTGCCATCACTCCAATACCAAGGTCTCATGATGTTCTTGAAAATATTGTCAACCTCTTATCTCTTTGTGATATTTGGGACCTAAAAATTCCAGTTGCTGATCAGTATAATTTATATTCCTTTTCCACCTCTACACTTACCCTGCTCAGTAGATTATTGCCTGAAGAGATGAATTGATCAATCAGTAAACCAATTCCTTGAACCAGTTCTATTTTGTGATTTTGGGAATCTCTGGAATTTTAAATGCCAACTGAATATATCTTTATTTCTGATGATTGTTGACGTAGCTTAACTAAGATTAAGCTGTTTCCAAACATTTCTACCATCTTAAAGTTCTGAAACCTTTCCTGTGCCACTGATCTGCCTCTGTGACTTTCTGTTAATTATATTTTCTTCATATTTGAAGAGAAAAAAATAGAGAAACAGAGATATAATCACATTCCTTGCCCCACACTCATCTATACATGTACATTTCTTCTCATTTTTATTCTGCAGCAGCACATTTATTTTTATAGCCCCTGTGGTACCACTCTATTAATGGCCGAGGAAGAATTTGAGAATATTTTATTTAAATATTTATTTTAAGTGCTTATTTGCTCCAATTCTCTTTGGAATGCACTCTATCTTTCTTGCTCTAAGTAGCTGCAATTTTGTTGTTTGCTTATGTGTTTAATGTTGTCTCCCATTCATACTTAAGAATAATGAAATATGATTTTGGTTATGATCATCACACTGGAATGCTCTAACAAAGATTATTAACATTGTCAAACTTTCAAGATTCTATGGACCAGTGTCAACTGGCTTTATTATTTTATTTATCTTTTTTACACACAGTAGAACTTTGCACCAGAGAAAGCAATGGCACCCCACTCCAGTACTCTTGCCTGGACAATCCCATGGATGGAGGAGCCTGGTGGGCTGCAGTCCATGGGTTGCTAAGAATTGGACACGACTGAGCGACTTCACTTTCACTTTTCACTTTCATACATTGGAGAAGGAAATGGCAACCCACTCAATGTTCTTGCCTGGAGAATCCCAGGGATGGGGGAGTCTGGTGGGCTGCCATTTATGGGGTTGCACAGAGTTGGACATGACTGAAGTGACTTAGCAGCAGCAGCAGCAGAACTTTGTACAGATAATAACTTACTTCTTCTTGACACTCTCTACTGTCCATGGTTGGCATGATGCCACTCTTTTCTAGTTCCTTTCTTGTTTCTTTGCTTGTTCTGGAGTTTGTAGGGAAAAAAAAAACTGCTCTTCTACCATTTCTTGAAAAGCTAGTGTTTACTCCATAATCCCTGCTACTAATCCTATTTCTGAAACCTCCTTTTCTACCAGTATGCTTTTTCACATGACTTCATATGAATCTTATAATAACCTTCTAAATTATTAACTGAATACTTTTATCCTTGATATGCACTTTCCACGTGCCATACACAACTTTTTTACACTAGTGATATGATATTGTATATTTATAAGTAAGATAACAAAAGCTGTTGTAGACAGTGTAACCTGAAATAGTTCTTTTGTGATCTGGCCTTGAGAAATATTTTCTAACACCATATACAAAAGCTTTCCTTTTGAAACTTTGGTTCCAGCTATGTACAATGATTTGCAATTTTCAAAAGTTGTTATGCTCTTGTACATTTATTTTGTAGCATACACTGTCCTCTTCCTGGACTGCCCTCCTTCTTCTCTACCAATCAGGTTAATTCTTATTCTGACCTCAGTAGTCAGTGTAAGAATTATTTTCCCCAGTCAACCTTGTACTAAATGAGAGGCAAGCCTTCCTTCAGAGTCTACAGGGATTGCTATCCATCAATATTATATCTGTTTATCACAATGTGATGTTAATTTTTCTGGTAAAATTATTAAAACCTAACATTTGGATGCTATTCCAGGCAAGCATTCATTTATTAATTTTTCTTAATAATAACTTTGAGAGAGGTTTGTTAACATCCTGGTATTACAAATAAGGAAACTGAGGCACAGAAAAGTTTAAACAACTTGCACAAGGTTTCATATCTGCTACATGGCAGAAGCAGAGCACTGCATGAATGACTTTTATTCTATTTTCATATTCCTCAATAAAAAATCTCAGCAGCCGGCTCAGGGAATTACTCATAGCTGATACCTAATATGCATTTGTTGAATGTTGACTGAGATAGAGGAAATACACCCAAGATATGTCATTTAAGTACTTACTGAAGTTGCTTCATCATGTCTGCTTAATTACTGTTCATCAGAGAGGCATCAAGATTTAAAGTTTAAAAGCTTATGAACAAATTCACATATGGTGAACTCAATAGTTTTTGTCTCCTCATATGGGAATGAGTTTAGTGAACAGACAGGTGTTTGATTTAGGTATGTAGACAAACATATAAGAAATGATAAGAAAGAATTGAGCAGAAATTTAGAGAAGGTCAGTGCCATCATAAAATAAAATTCCGTTATTTCCCGCTTACAAATTCTCCCATCATTCCTTTAACTTCTCGGTGGTGTTATTTTGTGATCTTGGAACCCTTAATCATTTTAATGCTTTGGGTAGACACTTTAAGTACATGATCATAAATCACAGTGAGGAGGGTGAAGCCAGAACATTTTGTTTGTGAGTTTGCTGTTGCCAGTGTCATTTTTAATGAGAAGACTCTTCAGTGTGTTTGATATGAAAACAAAGATTCTGAGGGAAATATGAGAAACCTTAGTTTTAGCTAAGTTATTTTATACAAAAAAAATCATATGCATTAGATAATATGTCAATTTACTTTTTAGAAATATTTAGAAATAGATCTTCATATGTGTAATTTAATATATCAGCTGTTATAAATCATAGTTGTTTTTATACAAAGACATCATTTTCCTTCAGATTTCTCATCAAGCTTGGGTCATACAGATTATGTTCTTTGATGGCTTTCCTCATCTTTTCCATTTTCTGGAAATAACCACCTTCTTTCCATCTCATACCCTATGTTTCCAGGCTGCCCTGAAATAATAGTCCTAACTGATCCCATCATTTGAGTTTCTATAATGCTTATTTTATATAACACTTTATACTCTGCCTCGTTTGGTGAATTGTTTAGTCACTTAGCATTTATTATATATCCCATGCAACTACTACAAACCAAACATGTTGAGATATAAATATAGGTAAGAATATAAATAAAGCTTAATCAAGAGGAATCACATTCAAATCATATATATGGACCATCACAAGATCCTGAACTTTGACTCTTTGCCATGAATGAATGGGCCTTTTGAGTGGTCTGACTAGAGATAGGATGAGTATTTCTTTTTGTGCTTATAGGAGGAAAACTATTTGACCAAGAAGACAGGCTCTTTTAGATGTTATCAACAAAGATTTGCCTTTGTATCAACCCTGTTTTTTGGGAGGATTACACTTCCCTTGAACTCAGACTGGTTGTGCTATTTGTGTGGATGACATGTGCTACTTCTGGAAAAGAGCTTTAAGAGCCATCACAAGATTCTGCTATCTCTGTTTTCCTGTTTGTTGGGAGTCTGAATATTTATAGGCTGAGGCTGTTTCTTTAGCTTGGATTTAGAAATGATGAAGACTTGGAATGCAGCCACACTTGACCAATAAAAGACATTAACATAAATGAGAAATACATTTTTGGTTCTTGTAAGCAAATGATATTTGGATTTGTTATTTCAAAATGAGTTAGTCTGAACTAGATGACAAAGAAATAAGACAAAAGATGTATCATCCGTGCCATCATGAAACTTATAGTCTATTGGCACAGAAAATTTTTAATTTAATAACAACAACAGGGAATTCTCTGCGAGTCCAGAAGTTAGGATTACACCCTTTCCCTGCTAAGTGCCCAGGTTCCATCCTTAGTTGGAGAATGAGGATTGACTAGGATCCCACAAGCTCTGCAATGGTGTGGCCAAAAAAAAAAAAAAAGGCAATAAATGCAAGGTTGCGACTGAAAAGAGTGCTACTGAAAACCATGTAAGAGATTTTATTAAGGAAATTTACACAAGCAAATGAATATCAGAGGAGGTCCCCATAAGTAGAACTTCCCTCAGGCCCTGGCAAGTGGGTTCCTGCCCAGGTTTTATCCCTCAGTGGACCCAAATTTTGGAACACTTTCCTCAAAAATTTCCAAGTCCCTTTCTGATGCCTGGGGCAAGTTGAGGCTGACAATGCCACCTGGATTGCTTCAGTGTGAACCAGGATGACACAAGCCCCAGGCCCCACTGTTCCCCTTCAAATTCTTTTATAAATTGACTCCATTTATAGTGGCCATACTTGTTGTTTTTAATTGACTTCTCCTTTTTTTTGCAGTCTTTCAGTAACTTCATCCTATTCACAGGCTTTTACCATATAATGAAAACCACTGCTATTTTCCACTTCTAAATACCTCTGTTAATTTAAAACATGCTGTTACTTAAAAGATTTAAAAACATTTTTTAGCCATACCTTTCAAATATCTCCAAATTTTAACCATCTGAAATTACTCCCTTTTTTATCAAGTCATGATTACCCAATTATGCAGATTATTTTACTCGTGTCTGTAGATTTTAGGAAACATCTATTTTGTATACCTTGGCTATACCTGGGCAGGACAATCCCAGTAACTTTCTGAAAATTCTCTATTTCAGTTTTTAGAGCAAAGATCCTTTCTCATCCCAGTAACAATTAAAGAAAACTTATTCCCTGAAACTACCCTACTTAGATACTAGATTCTATTTTTCCTTCACGTAATACTAGATTTTCCTCTAAGAACCCATTTTATTTTCATATCTTCCCTCCTTTCTTTATTATATATTTGTTTATTTTTGGCCTGCTGGATGAAAACCTCTTTTTTTAAAAATGGGCATTGCTATCAGACTCCAGAAGGGGGAAAAAAAAAAGTGAAAAACACTGACTGTTTAACTTTAATTATCTTTATCTGTTCACTGACACCATCAGTTTCCCACTGTTTGATATCCGTGGGGTTTCCAGTTATCTTACAACCATTGTTTAAAATATGCACAATGAAAAATACAGAAATATGTCAAGTGGTAGCACTAGGGTCAAGGATATGACCAGAATCCCAAAGACAAGACACAATAATTAAAATAGTTAGCTGTAGCCATCCTGAGTCAATTTTTGAAAGTTGAAACAGTTTCAAATGAGTTTAGGAAGAAAATATGAAGCAGCCATCCAAGGGTTACCAACTTGTACCTGACTTATCGTTTTAAAAGACATTAAACCCATAAAACTAGTGCTTGCCCCTCGTGGAACATTCAAAATGATATTGCAATCTGAAATACAGGTAAATAAATGCATTCTCCATACAGATGGCCAAAATTCTTCACATGCCTAATTTGAATTAAGTCTTAGTTGAAAATTGTTTTAATGTATCTTTTTCTGAAAATCAAATATCACCCTCAACCAAAGAGTTGCTGCAATCAAACCAAGTCCTTTGTTCTTTTGGGTACAACATCAATCTCAACTCTTAAAGGCAGCTTTTTTGCATACAATTTGAGACATATGTCAATATTTAACATCTATAATACAGAAATTTAACCTTGAATATTAAAGAGAAACACTGTAATCAGAAATAATGCAATTGTCTGGTTTAGTGAGAAAATCATCATCATGATGAGTACTTCAGTATTAAGAGTTTAGTAAAAGAATTTAACCTTATACAAAAGTGGAGGAAAAAGGGTGCTGGAAAGTGGAAGTGGTTATATGTGAAGTGGAAGGGGCAATCAAAAAGGCTGAGTCAGAGCCACTAAAGATTTTGTCTGAAAGACTGACAAGCGGTAACATGGACATTTGAGGAGATAATGGAGAAAATATTACATGTCCATCTTCCCAAGAAGGGGTAAGCTCAAGAAGAGGGACTCTGTGCAGCTAACACCCATGCAGCTCCACAGCCGAGCATTTGGGGTGACTTAGGTCTTATTGGTCAACAGCACCAGAATTTGGGAAGACAGTCTGAATGCAGAACAGATGATGGCTGAGGTCCACCTTTGTGCCAGTCACCATATCTGAGTACAGTGACCTTGGTAGAAAAAATGGATACAGCTTCAGTTTTGCCTTCCAAATCTCATGCAAAGTCTTTTATGATCATTTCTAACTTGGAATCAGAGGTGAGAAATCTGAGAAACAGAGATTCCATCTTAACAAAATTGACCCTAGCAGTCTAGGAAATAGAGGATACAGTAAGCTTAAAAAAGACTTTAGGCCACTCTGATGATCACTTACACTGTTATTGAAATTGTAAACATTTTCTAACCTTCTCTTCTTTATGTTGCTGAGAAGAACAATTTTATAATAACACCAGGATAATTATATTAACAAGATTATATTCCTCTCCAGGCTTCTCATCAAATAGAGCTATAACTTATATTTCCATATTTAAATCAAAGAAACTAAAATCTACAATTCAAGGTTCCAAAGCACAATTTTAAGTATAGAATTCATGCTTAATAGCTTCAGAGTATAATGTTTAACCATGAAGTCGTGGTGACCATGAAAGAGAAACTTCATCTGTCATCAGAAGTTGTATGTTTTTTTTCACTTGAGTTTAAAATATTTGGTATGGGAATTTGCTCAGTTAATCTGTAAATTAGCTCATCAGACTTGTGTAGGTTCTCATCTGAACAGAGGTTATTTTGCCTCTTTCCTAGGACTGTATTAAAAAAAAAAAAAAGTCTCTAACAGAGAAAATTCAAACCCAAGGCAAAGTCTGATTTTATTCCTTATTGGTTTAGCTTAAAATTCATGACTGTAGACCTCAAATAGGAACTTGATGCTGCAGAGAAATCTTATATTTCTCTAGTATAATCATTTCCCACTCCTGAGATTGCTTTATACCTTTAGCTCTTTCTTCGATATCCAGTGGCTCTACCTCCTCCTTCTTACCTAAAGGCTTCAACTCAGATTGATTGAGAAAATAAAAGTATTTGGGGAGTAACTCTCTTAATTTTTTAAATCTAAATCTCAGAGACAGCCTCTGTCTGTAATTATGTCCTTCCTGTTAAATGGAAGGATTATTTCAGCTCTCCTTAAAGTCCAAACAGCTCTCTTGCCCTCTAGATTTTAAAACTCTTCTAAATGTTTATTTTATCTCTATTTGTCATTTAAAATTAAACATGACCTCAGTGGAACAGATTATTTCCTCCACCTATGCTTATTAATCTGCCAGTGTTCCTTGTTCTGAAATTAGTACCACTATTTCTTCAGTTGTTCAAGCCAAAAACTTGGGAGTCATCCTTTGCCTGGTTCCCTATTTCCTACTCCAGTGGTTGAATGTGGCTTTGAACATTATACAGCGGTTCAAATCCTGTTATGTTCATTTATTTTGGCTAAGTCTATCACTGAACATTAGGCTTAGTCCCACAAACTAGCAAAAATTCGTGGATATTAATATTCATAGGCTATGAATCTGTATAATAATAACTGACTCCTGAATAATGATCGGATTAAAACCTCAGAGCTAAAGCATTTCCAGATGTATTCACCAGACTTATCTATTTTCTCATGGACACCTACAGGAATGCCTTAAGTGTTCCAGCTCTAGCAAGTGCCCTTCTTCTTTTTGCCTACTTGATTTCAGCCATTTCTATTAATATATTGGAGAAATACCTAAAACCCTGCTCCAGTTCACAGGACCCGAGATAGCCAAATTGTGCAAATTAGTGTTTTCCTGGAAATGTTGGAAAATAGAACTAGAAAATAGGTCCAGTATGTCTCATGGTAGCTAAAACCCTACATACAAAAATAAGAAACTGTCAGTATATATATACTGACAGATAGACCAGATTAGACCAGGTGAAACAGAAAAGAAAACTTTAGGTTTTGAAAAGAGAATGGAATTGAGCGTTCTCATAAATGCAAGCAGAAACCAGGGAGGAGACAGAAATCTGTCGACATATGGATCGCTGACTCCAGCTCTTTCTGAGATCTAGCATGATTCCTGTTGAGCTCTGTGAGATGCCCCTGTATGTTACAACAAATTCTTTTTTAAACTGAGAGTAACCCAACTAACTTTGTTACTTACATTCAGAAAAATGTTAACTATTACGTGCTCTTTAGAAATTCCCTGAGTTGCCTCCAATTCTGAAGGATTTTTTTTTTTTTTCTTTTGTTCCTGGGTGCAATTTGGATCTCATGTCAGATTGAAATAAATTTTCCTTCCTTGCTTGCTTTGTGTGTTAGTGAAAAAAATCTTACCATTTCTTATAATGGAGTCTATTGCACTATTTATCATGACCTGTTATATTGTGGTCAGTTATGTGTGTTTCGGAGAAGGCAATGGCACCCCACTCCAGTACTCTTGCCTGGAAAATCCCATGGACGGAGGAGCCTGGTGGGCTGCAGGCCATGGGGTCGGGAAGAGTCGGACGCGACTGAAGCGACTTAGCAGCAGCAGCAGCAGCATGTGAGTTTATCTCCTGCAAGATTAAGTCCCATTCCTGAAGGAGAAGGCAATATTTTATCTTTCATTGTATCAAAGCTAGTACCTAGAGTAGGGCTTGGCCCATACTGGTGGATTCAAAATAAAATATTTATTATGTGGTATGTTTTCAATATATAATTTTAATTACAGATGCATTAAGGAGTGAAATGTTGCTATTATTTAATTTAATCCAATGAAGTTTAGAATGTGTTCAATGAGCAATGTAATAGTATTTCCCAGAAAATGACCTATTTATTCTGATCAGGTCACTTCTAAATGGTTTAAGAAGCCATTTATTAATGTAATTTCAATTTATGATTTTAAAAATAAGTCTGAGTATGCCTTCAACTATAGGCTACATTCCAAGTTTCATTGTAAGAAAGTGATTCATGTATGTCATGCTCTGTAATAATTTTCTTCAATTACTGAATGACTCTGCATTACAGTTTATCATGTGACCAGGCAGTTAATACACTCCCTAGTTACTGGAAAATTACTAAAACTATATATTAATTCAAAATATCTCCATAATATAAGAAATTTTAATTTGGAGCAGTAACTAAATTATTTTCATCTCACAGATGATTATGTTTCTCCTTTTGTTGTGCTATTTATCCATCCTTGGATTATGAGATTTAGCATTGTTTTGCCAGTAAGATATGTCATCAGAATAAATAGGAGACCTGCTTGACAGAAATCCAAGAAATTCAACAGTTTGGACCATGGAAGAAATGAGAAGTTGGGGTTAAGACAGAAGTAGAATAATAGCAAATAATTATAAACATATTAAACTGGTCAAAGAATAATTCTGATATTTCAGCAACCGGTAGGAAAACAACTTAAAGACACAAGAAAAGAATGTTAGATAACAACACTAGGTGTATGATTAAAGCACAAGGAAATGATCAGAAACCTGGGTCTCTCATCAAGATGGGCTTCCCTGATGAATCAGCAGGTAAAGAATCTCCCTGCCATGCAGGAGACACAGGAGAGGTGGGTTGGAGCCCTGGGTTGGAAAGATCTCCTGGAGGAGGAAATGGCAACCCACTCCAGTCTTCTTGCTTTAAAAAATCCCATGGACAAAGGAGCCTGGTGGGCTACAGTCCAAAGCGTCACACAGAGTCGGACACAATTGAGCGACTAAGCAAGCAAGCAAGCTCATCAAGATAGTAGATCTACTTAATGTACCTCCTTTTGCTCTTCAAATCTTACCTGTGGGAGAATCAGAGGGGCAAACAAGAAAACAGTGCAGTGAGTCTGTTCTAGAAAGGAGAATAGA
The DNA here is from genome assembly GCF_033118175.1 of Dama dama. Classification (NCBI taxonomy): domain Eukaryota; kingdom Metazoa; phylum Chordata; class Mammalia; order Artiodactyla; family Cervidae; genus Dama; species Dama dama. The sequence goes on along the minus strand of NC_083710.1, from coordinate 61,179,481 downwards.
AGCCACAAGTCATCAGCAGACAAGATACCTTAATACCTCATGAAGCATGGAACTCTCCCTCTGTATCAGATTGGTCCAAAACTGGGAAAGGAGTATCAGTACGTCTTGTGTATCTATCTGCCTTGATACCTTCCATAGTCTACTCCACTGAGAGGAAAAGTTCAGAATACTGACATATCAAACTCAGTTGAGTGGGAAACTCGGCTGATCTCTTGTTTGCCACCCAGTTGTATTGCTCAGCTACCTTTTCCTCCGTTCTCTTACTGACTTCACTGTCATCCTTTTTTTCATGGCAGTTCTACATCAACAAACTTAACAAGGGGGATTAGACAGCACTCCATTTATCTTTTTTTAAATTTATGGACACATACTTAAACAAATTCTTAGTTTATAATTCTAAAAGAGAGCTTGAATTCTGATCATTTTTCTGGCCATTCATCTTAATTTTTCCTCTGATATTTTGTCTACCTTGTTCCTTTGGTCCAGTACATTTTGACACCAATCGTTGAGGTATTGGCATTGGTCTCTTTCCTTGTTTCTTGAACACTGTTCCTCAAAATTCCATGTATCAGGCTAATCCCTTCTATCCTCAGTACGGTGCAAGATGGAGAGAGAGAATGAGTGAGAAATGAGACAGGAGAGTTCTGTTTTTTGCAGTTTGATGATTTTTTGAGGGATTCTGACACTAGAGGATAGGAATCACTGAAAATGGCCATATGAAATATATGAGAGTTGTCTGCAAGGTGTTTCATACACTTTATATTCAATTTCTTAATTATCAGCAAGGAGAGAAATGCATTACCCACGGAAAGAGTGGCTGTAATCACTATAAACAACAGACACAGCAGCAGTTATTTCTGGGAAGTGGAATGGGAGGTGGTGAGCCATAGATTTTCATTTTTATTTTATATTCATCAGATCAGGTTAACTTGTGTGTTGTACACATAAGACAAAAGCATGTAGAATATTCATAATTAAAACTAAAAAAGAATTAACTAGATAGTAATAGCAGGGGCAGGTGGACAAGGCAGGATCGACACCAAAGTCTCCAGTAAAAATGAAGAATTCATAATAGATGGAATTCCATCTATTCTTGCCTCAGAGGACATCAGTAGCAGACATAGTTTTCTCTGGCTCGAAGGCTAGTATGGCCATCACTGAACTAGGAACAATACCAGAATGAGTGACTATAATTGGCAGGTGGAAATAAAATTTGAATGACTAGTTTGATGGGGCAAAAGGAAGTAAATTTTTCTGGGAGGCTGAGATGGAAAATCCTCATGATGTTTTGTAATTCCACGATAACTGTAAGGATGTTTTCTCAGTATCACACATTGTGTACTTATATCTGAAGTCAGAAAATTGTGATCCACTTCTCTTCAGATCTGGTCTCCATCACTTACTGTCTGTGTGAACTTGGGCACGTTGCTTCATCTCTACTGTCAGCTTCCTCATTAGAAAATCCAGAAAAAGAGAAAAAAAACAAAACAAAACAGCAGTTAGCTTACATTAAGTAAATTGAATGAGACATTTTATGTTAATCACCAAGGATGTACACATATTCCAGAAGAAGCTGTCTTACTCCAAGGACAGAAGTTAGAACTTCATTTAAATATTAACTCAGTCATATATATTACAGAGTAAAATGAGTATGCAGAAAAATATCAAACTGCTGGTGAAACACTTGTGATACAAATTCCAGTATATGTTTGCTGTGATCTACAAAGAATCAACTTAGGAAAATGTAGCATACGTAATGAGCTCAATGCATTTTCTCTTAGATGGTTTCATATATACATCTGATTTGCAAAACACAAAAAAAGTGCTATTTTCATAAGAAGAAAAATGAAAATTAGAGAAGTAATATCACACAGTTAATACTTAGAGAATCATGATTTAAAGTCAAATTTAGGTTTTAATCCTAAACTCATGATTCTAAAATACCTATTATAGTAACTATAATATCCCACTACTTCTCAGCAGGTGTATAGGAAAAGAGAAGTAAGCTCCTTGACCTTCACCTGCATAATCAGCTCCTTATCCACCTCTAAATCAAAGTCCTTCAATTTAATATTAAAGATGGCATCCAGATGAGCAGAGCTCAGATGTTTTACTCTCTTTTCCTGTGGGATTGGTTGGCATTTTGAAAGCTGGTGTGCCTCCCGATATCCTAGGTGATCTGCTATCTGACCACTATTTGCAATGAAGATAAAAGGAGCAATAACATTGCCGTACAACGCTATACCACTTTCTTAGAATACATGCTCACACAATCAGTGACTTCCTAGAACAGGTTTGTGATTTATTTGGAAAAAATTTTAAGATATACAGAGGATATCTCAATGTAGATATAAAAGGAGGTTAACTATAGATTATTTGAAATAAGTTCAATTGTTTGAAATTCTCATGTGTTTCAAATGAGAATTATTCAGAGACTATCTTTACAAAGAATAAAGTCTGTTGTAGTAAAAGGTCAATTAGATGTTATCCATTTATTTTTTACATGAAAAAGGAAAAGAATATGTTTGACAATAATTAATCAAAAATTGGCTAAAAAATAACATTTTATTTTCAAGTGTATCACCAAACTATTTCATAACCATTATTTCTTTTTTGAACCTCATATATATGTAGAAGCATTTTACATTTTAAAGTATAGCTATTTATTGCTTAGTGATGGAATTATAGACTTTTTTTGACAAATAAGTATTATTTCAGGTTTTAAGCATTACTTATTTTTCATCACACATATAATAGATATATCACAATTTTTAATAAAATTTATAAATATTTGGATTGAGATTTTATTTCTATAAAAACAGAGATATGATCTAAATGTATTCTGTCAAAATAGTGCCAAAGATATGTTAGAAAACAGATACATAATACAATTTAAGATTTTAATATGATTTTTATTTAATTTTTGAATAATGAGGAGAAAGTACTTTGTATTGCTTGGCCAAATAGTTTGTTCAGATTTTTCCATTAGTTGTTATGGAAAACATGAATGGATTTTTTGACCAACCCAGTATATCTGTTTTTAAATTTAAAGCTAAAGTTACTATAAGAAATATTCTAAATAACATAATTATAAATTTCATGAATAGGCTAAAATATTTGTGTGTAAATACAATTTTGTGTATGAATACAGTATCTTTTTACATGTATTTTTGCATGTCTGCCTTCCTTTTTCTGTCTAATTTGGATAATATTTATACTTCTGCCTTGATGTAGAGAACTAACATCATTTTTCTCAAAAATAATATCTTAGAAAATGTAGTTATTCTAAGAGAAAAAATAAACTCTAGATATATCTTAGAAAAAGACATAAAAAGAAAATATGAAGCAAAAATAAAGAGTATTAAATCAATAACACAAAATCTCCATTATATGATTTTTTCATTAATTTTGTTTATTTTTGTAATTTGATAATGATTATTTTATAAGTCCTATTTGTATGGAGAAAGAACTGATTAACTATGTTAAACTTATTTATCGATATTCACACATATTTAAAGCGAAATGTCTGGTGGTCAAATAAAACATTTGTTAACAGAAATGTTAACCATGTTAAAGAATTTTAATAATGTAGATTTTTAAGATTATTAGAGGAGCAACCAAATTTGCTTATGAAACTTAAAATACCATACAGAATTAGTCTATATTAAAGGTCTCTATATATACAGTTCTTCTAAATCACGTAAAAGAAGGGGGGGATTTTCTGTGGTTGTGGTCTGTCAACACTCATGCTTGAGTGTGTTTCTTTCAGGTCCCTAGGAGAGAATACGATCACTTCTGTAGACAATGATTAGAAAAAGGAAGAAAAGAATCATGATTATTGTGTGCCAAAATTGACTCTGCTGTTGAGAAGATTGTATAAGCCCTGTAGTACTTCACTGTGCATAGGTAAGATGAAATTGACAAGCTAGCAGATGGTAGGTTGATGAAGAATGCTTTTATTAATCTATTAAAATATTCCAAAGAGTCCCTGCTGGGTACCATAATAGTAAAATAAAATGAAATTAAATCCTATAAATTATGGCATAAGTCCTAAGGGGAAGGAAGATATGTATATACAGAATAGACTGCAACATAATTATGTTGGATAGTATTACATGGTGAAGGAAAATAAACATCAAGAATACTACTTTATATTTAATTTTCCTTGGGCAAACAATGGTCTTTCAAATAGCCCATTAATAAAACATTATCTGACAGCATAAAATGGAAAATAACATATTAATAACAAAATATTTAATTGACTTTGTATTAAATTATTAACTATATGATTCCTTATTTCTTTGAACCAAAATATTTTCTTTTGTCTAAATATATGCAATATAAATATATCCTTAGGAATGATTCAGACTTAGCATGTTAGTGAGTTTTAAACTAACTCGTACTCCAAAATTTCCAAACTGTTTAGGATTATTTGTGTGTGCTTGTGTGTGTGTGCGCATGCAGGAATTAATTATATAGTAATGATAAAATATAAAACAATACAGGCATTTTTATAACATTTGTGTGAATTGTTTAAAAGCTATAACTCTTTATATGTATTTCTCCTTATTGATATGTAAATGAATAGATAAAAAAGGTTATATAATAACATGGTAAGAATTATCAGATTCACTTTTAATTTCAATTTGAATTTGGTAATTTTATTCTTCTGTAGACTTTTATTATACTATCAAAGTTATTTTTTGAAAGAAAAAATTCACTTTAAATATTGTTTTAGTTTATTTTACCACTGAGCTATTCACTAATATAAGTAATTCTGATAACCCAGAGTCCCAGAGTCTCTTTGATATAATGGGCTAAATAAGATCTATAATAATATTCAAACAATGCTCAGAAGTTTCTTCAGATTTCTAAAATGGAAAGCTTCCTTTGCATATTAATACTCTAATGTGTCATAAATATCTCTAAATGACCTTTCACCTTCTCTTATTAGATTTCATATGTGATGTATGTATGAGATAAAATAGAATGTGTTTTAATATGAGCATTTTCCCAGTGGGAAGGAAAAAAATGCTCATACTTTGGTAATTTTCCAAAGAATGTATCAATTAAAAAAGATTCACATGAAAAAATATGCACAGGTTTTTAAGTTATCCTTTAATATCCTAGCTTTGCTAGTTAAGTTTAAATAGATATAATTTTTAAAAATGAAAATAAAAATTGATAGATAGCTATAATCTTATAGAAAATCACAAAAGAACCCAATTAAACTAAGAATATATATTATATTATTAAAATCATATATGATTAAAATTTTATATATTATTAAACATATATATACATTTATTATATATATATTATATATTATTAAAATCATTTTAGGCGTCCTTATTTATTTCTCATACTGTGTAGTACTCCAAATATTTTAATTGCTTTTTGTTATATATTATTATTATATATAGTTATATATTATTAAAATCATTTCAGGCATCCTTATTTATTTCTCATACTGTGTAGTACTCCACATATTTTAATTTGCTTTTTGTCATTCTTCAATTATTTTAAAAAGGTAGCTAGAGAAAAAATATAGACACCACATCCTGACTACTTCAGTTCTAAATAGTAATCAGTATTCATCCAGAGTGCTCCATTTAACCTCTGCTCATCACTCAGATAATTTCTTTCATTGAAAATTAATTCTAGAAGCAGAGTCAAAATAAGGTTAACTATATATATATGGAATAACTTTGTACTTGACCATGAAACTAAAATTTAATTTAATGACCACTTCTATTAAGAAGCAGAACATAAAGTTATTTTTCATTGTATGTTTGTATGTACAGTTGACAGAATTTATGTGATATTTTTTTAGATATACAAATATATGACTAATTCTCAAATATTTCCCAAACTTGCTTACTTGTTTATGGTATTATTTTAATGCAGAATCATAATTGTTTTTGTTCAGTAGTTCAGGCATGTCTAACTGTTTGCAAACCCATGGATTGCAGCACGCCAGGCTTCCCTATCTTTCACCATGTCCTCTGGAGCTGGCTCAAATTCGTATCCATTGAGTCGGTGATGCCATCCAACCATCTTGCCCTCTGTTGTCCCCTTCTTCCCCTGCCGTCAATTCTCAGCTAAATGGTATTTTCTAATGAGTCAGCTCTTTGTGTCAGTTGGCCAAAGTATTTGAGCTTCAGGATCAGTCCTTCCAATGAATAGTCAGGATTGATTTCCTTTAGGATTGACAGGTTCAATCTCCTTGCTGCCCAAGGGGCTCTCAAGAGTCTTCTGCAACAGTGCAGTTCAAAAGCACAAATTCTTCGGTGCTCAGTTTTCTTTATGGTCCAACTCTCACATCCATACATGACTACTGGTAAAATTATAACTGACTAGACAGACCTTTGTCACCAAAGTAATGTCTCTCCTTTTTAATATGCTATCTAGGTTGGTCATAGCTCTAATTCCAGGGAGCAAAGGTCTTGTAATTTCATGGTTGCAGTCACCATTTGCAGTGATTTTGGAGCCCAAGAAAATAAAGTCTGTCACTATTTCCATTATTTCCCCACCTATTTTCCATGAAGTGATGGGACCAGATGCCATGATCTTTGTTTTTTGAATGTTGAATTTTAAGCTAGCTTTTTCACCCTCCTCTTTCACTTTCATCAAGAGGCTCTTCAGTTCCTCTTCGCTTTCTGCCATAAAAGTGGTGTCATCTGCATATCTGAGGTTATTAATATCTCCCAACACTCTTGATTGCAGTTTGTACTTCATCCAGCCCAACATTTCTCATGATGTACTCTGCATAGAAGTTAAATAAGCAGGGTGACAGTATACTTCACATACTTGACATACAGTCTTGACATACTCCTTTTCCTATTTGGAACCAGTTCGTCGTTCCATGTCCAATTCTGACTGTCACTTCTTGACCTGCATACAGATTTCTCAGGAAGCAGGTCAGATAATCTGGTATTCCCATCTCTTTAATATCTTTTCACAGTTTGTTGTGGTCCACACAGTCAAAGGCTTTGGCGTAGTCAGTGAAGCAGAAGCAAATATTTTTATGCAATTCTCTTGCTTTTTCTGGGCTTCCCTTGTAGCTCAGCTGGCAAAGAATCTGCATCAATGCTGGAGACATAGATTTAATCCCTGGTTTGGGAAGATCCACTGGAGAAGGGAGAGGCTACCGACTCCAGAGTTCTGGCCTGGAGAATTCCATGGACTGTATAATCCATGGGGTGGCAAAGAATTGGACATGAGTGAGCGACTCTCACTTTCACACCTGCTTTTTCTATGATCCAATGGATGCAGGCTATTTGATCGCTCTTCCTCTGTCTTTTCTTAACCCAGCTTGAATATCTGGAAGTTCTCGGTTCACATACTGTTGAAGCCTCATTTAGAGAATTTTGAGCATTACTTTGCTAGTGTGTGAAATGAGTACAATCGTGCAGTAGTTTGAACATTCTTTGGCATTGCCTTTCTTTGGAATTGGAATGAAAGCTCATCTTTCCAGTCTTGTGGCCAATGCTGAGTTTTACAGATTTGCTAAAATATTGAGTGCAGCACTTTCACAGCATCATCTTTGAGGATTTGAAAAGGCTCAACTGGATTTCCATCACCTCCACAGGCTTTGTTTGTAGTGATGCTTCCTCTAGTCCACTTGACTTCACAGTCCAGGTTATCTGGCTCTAAGTGAATGACTACACCATCATGATTTTCTGGGTTATTAAAATGTTTTTTGTACAGTTCTTCTGTGTATTCTTCCCCTACTCAATATCTTCTGCTTCTGTTAGGTCCATAGCATTTCTGTCCTTTATTAAGCCCATCTTTGCATGAAATGTTCCCTTGGTATCTCTAATTTTCTTGAAGATATCTCTAGTCTTTCTCATTCCATTGTTTTCCTCTATTTCTTTGCACTGATCACTTAAGAAGGCTTTTTTACCTCTCCCTGCTATATTTTGGAACTCTGCATTCAGATGGATATATTTTTCCTTTTCTCCTTTGCCTTTCACTTCTCTTCTTTGCCCAGCTATTTGTAAGGCCTCCTCAGACAACCATTTTGCCTTTTTGCATGAAGAATCATTTTACCCAACTATAATTATAACAATGAAATAAGAATAGCCCATAACTTAAATTTATTTGCTACAAGTATTCAGTAAGAGATAAATTATCAGAAATAGTAGCATGAATTAGAGCACTGTTAATTTGTTATGTTCTAACATATGGTGGATGTGAAAGAAAAAATTGTCAACAGGTTGAAGAAAGTCATCTTGTCTTGGAGGAGCCATTACCCCAGGACCCCTTCATTTCTGTGTTATAGCTGTAAGTACTTCAGAAAACTCTGTGTTTAAGTGGTCATAACACTAATCAGCCTACTAAAGAATCACCACGTATTCTGTTGAATTCATAATGTTAGAGACTAGAGGGGTAAGCAATGCCACATCTCAGGGCAAAGTATTCTCAGGGAAAGAAATTTTCACATTTCAACATAAGCATCTTCACATTTTATAAAATCTTCTACTGCAGGGCTTCTCACACTCTGATGTGAATATTAATCACTTAGGGGATCTTATTAAAACAAAAATTCTGATTCAGAAAGCTTGAGTGTGGTCTGAAATTCTACATTTCTGACATCCTGTTATAATAACAGTGCTGTATATTATGAATTGCATTACTCCTAAATAGCTTCCTGGTTTGACTCTCTCTTAAGATTATAAAAACAAATATTTTCTTGTAAGTGGGAAGATAGAAATACTTTAAGATTTGTATTTTCAGAGTTTTATTCAAAGTATTTATTCTCTGTCTCCCATACACATAACTTATTTAGTCTGTGTATAATCATAGAGGTGTGAGGTCATTCTCTGAATTCCAGAAAACAGTATCAAAAAATCTTACATTGGAAAATTAAAGAGGGAAAACCATTAGAGAAATTAATTCTGGGAAGGCAAAAGGAAAGAGTAGAGGAAACAAATTGCAAATCTTCTCATCATAGTCAATTCAACACTGTTCTCTTTAAATATATGTTTTATGAACATTCAACTTGATTCGTTTGAGAATGAGGTTGCAATAACTTGGCATTTCACACACTTAATTTCACAATAACCCTGCAAGAGTTTTTAGAAGGAAAAAAATGCAGTTCAGAGAGGTTAAGTTACTTGAGCAAGCTAAAAGTTGAAAAAGCTATCACCTGAAGCCAAGTCTTTTGGCTTTAAAATGTATATATTGTTTCTCCATGGCTCTACTTTAGATGACAGAATGATCAGTGCCTCCAAGATAAACTTTGCCTGTTTGACAGCCTTGACCAGGGCACTTATTTTTGGAACATCAAAGACGATACTTTCATAGCAGTCCTAGGCTTAATTCACCTCTTTTAGATACAAGGGACCATACAAACAGAGCACAAACCCAGTGGAAATCTATTTGAATGCAATGAAAGGGATTCTCCATCTTGAGGTCACTTAAGCATTAAAATGGGAATACAAAAGGAGAAAGGAGCTAAACCATGATAGATTTCCCCTTTTTTGCTTAAATTTCTGACTGTAAAATCTGCTGTTAGAAGGGAACAATTACCAGTCAATAAAGGAAGGGAATCGAGACAGCGTAGAATTACATTGATATCAATACAGTTATAATCTGTGAAATGGACGTGTGTGTGGATGCTAAGTTGCTTCAGTCATGTCTGACTCTGTGTGACCCTACTGGGCTCCTCTATCCATGAAATTCTCCAGGCAGAAATAACTGGAGTGGGTTTCCAGGCCCTCCTCCAGGGGATCTTCCGGACCCAAGGATGGAACCCACGTCTCCTGCATCTCTTGCATTACAGGCAGATTCTTCACCTCTGAGCCCCCAGGGAAGCCTCCAAAATGGATAGTGATGAGTTAATGACAAAATGCTTAATGAACTGCTGGAGGTGTTATTAGGACTTGTTAACTGTATCTGTCAACTTGACTGGATCACAGTGTGCCCTGATACTTGGTCAAAGGTGATTCTGAGTGTGGTATATGACTATATCTGGATGAGTTTAACATTTGATTCAGAAGACAGTAAAGCAGGTTGCCTTCCCTAATGTAAAGACCTCACCCAATCTATCTGAGGCCTGTGTAGAACAACAACAAAAAAATGAGTAAGGGAAAATTTACTTTCTTCCTGTCTTCAAGCTTGGCCATCAGTCTTCTCCTGCCTTTGGACTCAGAATTATCCTGGAATTTGCTGAAACAGCTTTCAAGTCTTTGAACTCGAACTGAAATTATACCTATCAACTACAGGTTGTGAGATTTCTCAGCTTCCTTAATAGATAGATGGATAGACACATGGAGGTCTTCTATTTGTTCTGTTTCTCTGGAGAATGCAGACTAATACAGCTTGTTTCTATGTTGACAATTTCAGTGCAATGTTTATGTAAAGGGCCACACATGGGAATTTAGGCTTGCTTCATTTTACTTCAGTCTTTGCATTATTAAATTCTTTAGGTTTTCAAGGAGACTGCAATATTTGTATAGCTCTCAATGGCTTAATTGAAATTGATGGATTAAAGATATGATTTGGAGAATGCAGAGTATTTATATACATTAGCATGTATGGTTCCACTAATAGTTACTTGGGCAACCCTCTTCCTTACTGTCATTCAGTAGCTGTCACATCCTATGGTGAATTAAGGTAATCAAGATTAGGAAACAAAATGGTTCATGCATTCGTAGAAGTTGTGATTGATACCATGAGACCTGCAGGAATTAAGGGAACAGGCTGTACACCATCTGTAGCCTAACTAAAAATGAAGAGTATGGATAAAATATGATAAGGCAAAAACTTTTTCTCCTACTCCCATATTTTTAAAGCTATCCCTAGTTTAAATATCCTGCTGTAATCTACTCTACATTTGTAAAATTTTAGGTAAAAATATCAGAAAACAAGGTAGGCAAGCCAAAAAACGACTTCTATCATCAATTTTAGCTTATCATCTTTTTTTTTTTTTTTTGGCTGCACCACTTGGCATGCAGGATCTTAGTTCCCTAACTGGGGATCAAACCTGTGCCACATGCAGTGGAAGCACAGAGTCCTTACCACTCAACTGCCAGGGAATTCCTTGAGCTTGCTGACGTACACTTAGAAAATTTTAACATTCTAAGAGATGCAGCTCACCTCATGAGCACTGGATGGTTATCAAAAATGCCCAGACTTTAATAAAATTTTCATATTGCCACAGCTTCCCCCGTGTCTCAGATGGTAAAGAATCTGCCCGCTAATGCAGGAGACCTGGGTTCAATCCCTTTGGTCAGGAAGATTCCCCTGGAGAAGGGCATGGAAACCCACTCCAGTATTTTTGCCTGGAGAATTCCATGGACAGAGGAGCCTGGTGGGCCACAGTTCGTGGGATCGCAAAGAGTCAGACACAAAAAGCGACTAACGCACACATGCATAGAAGAAAATAAAGGCTAATCATTGTAAAATAAGAAAGACTAGGTCTATTAAATGAGGAAATGCATAATCAATTGATGAATAAAGAGTTTAAATTTGAGGAACTATTTAAAAATATTAATTCTGTGTATCCTGGAAAAACTATTTATTGTGTTTAATATTGCTTCCTCTCTTTGCCAAAATTAGTTGTCAGCACTTGGAATTGCCATTGACAAATGTCCAGCTTCTGATACTCCCCTTATTGTCTTATCGCTCTTTTGCTTCTTCAGTCATCCTATGCATTCTGTGTAGGAAATCCAATCTCTAGAATTGTATTTCTGGGGAACCGGAAGGAAATGGGACAACAGGCACACGACTGCAGTTGAAATACAGATTTAGGGCTTTGGCCATCATCATTAAGAAATCACATGGTACCGCTCACACAAGGCTAGAGAGCAGGAAGTCCAGCCACTGCTAGCCTTCTTTTCTGCCGGAATCTGCTATTATGTCTAAGATAGAATCTTCATAATCTCATGCAAGTACCTGAAAGATACAACAGAGTTCACTTCCAGAACCTTGGTAAAAAGGAAGTATGGGAAGTATGAATTGTGAGCGTTCCTTCATCTTCAAGGTGGAATGCAAGTTGAGAGACAAGCCATCACTCTGCACACCCTTGGCCAGGAAGTCCAGGGAAGTGTATGAGGAACAAAGATTTTTTTAGAAGTGCCTGAACAAAATACATTTAACCTTGAAATTTTCACAAAGTAATCAAGATGTACCTGTTTTGAGACAATTAATTTGAGGTAGGGCTATTTTTAAGACACTTTCAGTTTTATACACCAATATCATTAGGTAACATAAAACACAAACAACTTGCAGTCAATCATTTTTACCTTCAAGTAACATGAGAGACAGATATTCTCATTCTAATGCTGTGTATTATACCATATGAAATCTCACTCCACTTTAGTCTTCACAGCATATAATTAATGTGACTAAATTGAAAAAAAAAAATCACATTAATGTGTCACACTTCAAACAGTGGTGTTAGATAGCATTGTTAAAGTACTGTTTTTAAATATCCAGCTTAAATGTTGAAAAAAATATAATTGTATTGGGAAAAAACAACAGAGAAAGAAAACAAAAGTGAAACAATAAGTAAAAATAAAACAGAAATGCTAATGTATTTTGACCCTGAGCTGTTGTTGTTCAGTTGCTAAGTCATGTCTGACTCATTGCAACCCCGTGGATTGCAGCACACCAAGCTTCCCTGTCCTTCACTGTCTCCAGGAGTTTGCTCAAACTTCTGTCCATTGATTGGCTGATACTATCCAACCATTTCATTCTTTGTCACTCCCTTCTCCTGCCCACAGTCTTTCCCAGTATCAGAGTCTTTTCCAGTGAGTCAGCTCTTCGAATCAGCTAGCTAAAGTATTGGAGTTCAGCTTCAGCATCAGTCTTTCCAATGAATATGCAGGGTTGATTTCCTTCAGAATTGACAGGTTTGATCTCCTTGCTGTCCAAGGGATTCTCAAGAGTCTTCTCCAGCACCACAATTCGAAAGCATCAGTTCTTCAGTGCCTGGCCTTCTTAATGGTCTAACTCTCACATTTGTACATACTACTGGAAAAACCATAGCTTTGACTATATGGACCTTTGTCATCAAAGTGATGTCTCTGCTTTTTAACTCACTCTCCAGGTTTCTGATAGCTTTCCTTCCAAGAAGCAAAGTAATTTGTAATTTCATGGCAGCTGTCACAGTGTTCAGTGATTTTGGAGCCCAAGAAAATAAGATATTTTACTGCTTCTACTTTTTCCCCTTCTATTTGCCATGAAGTGATGGAACTGGATGCTATGATATTTGTTTTTTTAATGTTAAGCTTTAAGACAGCTTTTTCACTCTCCTCTTTCTCTCTCATTAAGAGGTTCCTCACTTTCTGCCATTAGAGTGGTATTATCTGCATATCTGAGGTTGTTGATAATTCTCCTTGCAATCTTGATTCCAGCTTGTGATTCATCCAGCCAGGCATTCTGCATGATGTAGTCTGCATATAAGTTAAATAAGCAGGGTGACAATATACAGCCTTGTCATACTCCTTTCCCAGTTTTGGACCAATCTGTTGTTCCACGTCTGGTTTAAATTGTTATTTTGACTTGTGTACAGGTTTCTCAGGAGACAGGTCAGGTGGTCTATTGTTCCCATCTCTTTATGAATTTTCCACTGTTTGTTGTGATCCACACAGTCAAAGGCTTTAGCATAGCCAATTAAGCAGAATGGGCTATTATGATTCTTTATCATCTAAGCCTCCAGGGAATCACTAGTCTAGGGCAACTATTAATTTATTTTCTGTCTCTCAAAATATGCCTATTATGGATATCTCATATCAATGTAATCAGGCAATATATACTGGTATATAACTGATTGCTTGCATTTAGCATATAGTTGTAACTGACTGCTTATCCTTAGTGTTATGTTTTCATGTTTTTTCATGTTTGTATGGCTATATCAAATTTTAATCCATTCTCTGATGAATATATGAGTTTTTTCCACTTTGGGCTATTATGAGTAATGGTGTGGTGAATATTCATGGATAATGTTTGGCCTGAACATGACTTTTTAATTCTTCAACTATATATAGAAATGAAATTACTGGTTTATGTGGTGACTATAGTCAAAAATTGAAGCTTTTACCAGAGTGACTGCAGCATGTTATATTCTAGCAGTGTACAAGCATTCCGGTTTCTCTCTGTGCCCAGCAAGTCTTCTTACTGTCTGGCTTTTTGACTATGGCCATTCTAGTGGGTGTAAAATGTGGTTTATTGTGGTTTTAATTTTAAATTCTCTGATGGCTGATTATATTGACAGTCTTATCATGTGTTTCTTTGCCATTTTAATTCTACATTGAAGAAATATCTATTCAGATTCTCTGCCTATTTTTAAATTTGGATATTTGTCTTTTTATTAATCAGCTATAAGTTTTTTTATATATCAACAATAAAAATTTCTTATCAGATATATTATTTGCAAGTATTTCCTCCCTTGCTTTGTGTTGAAAACTCTTTGATTCAATATTACTCTCAAGATTTGTGAGGAGATAGCTATAAGCTATATCAGGGTTTTTAAATTTAAGTTTTTTTTTGAAGTATAGTTGACAACAACATTGTGTTACTTTCAGGTGTATGGCAAAGTGATTCATATATATATACACATACACACATATTTATATGTATAAAATCAGGTAATTTTTCCATATAGGTTGTTCCAAAGATTGAGTATAGTTCCCTGTGCTATAGAGTAAGTCCTTGTGGTTAATCTGTTTTATATATAGTAGTGTATATCTGTTACTTCCAAATTTCTAATTTATCCCTTCCCCCCACCCTCTCCACTCTGATAGCCATAAGTTTGTTTTCTATCTCTGTGAGTCTATTTCTGTTTTGTAAATAACTTCATTTGTATCATTTTTTATATTCCACATGCAAATTATATCATATGGTAATTCACTTTGTCTGACTTACTTCACTTAGTAAGATAATGTCTAAGTCCATCCATCTTGCTGCAAATGGCATCGTTTTATTCTTTTTAGGGCTGAGTAATATTCCATTCATATTCTGTGGATATGTAACCCACCTTATTTATCCATTCATCTGTCAGTGAACATTTAGTTTGTCTCCATATCTTAGCTATTATAAATAATGCTGCAATGAGCATTGAGGTGCATGTATCTTTTAGAGTTATGATTTCTTCCAGATGTATGCCAAGGAGAAAGATTGTGAGATCATATGGTAGCCCTATTTTTAGTATTTTAAGGAACCTCCCTGTTGTTCTCCAGAATGACTGTATCAATTTATATTCCCACCAACTGTGTGGGAGGCTTCCTTTTCCACGCCATCTCTAGCATTTATTATTTGTAGACTTTTTGATTATGTTCATTCTGACTGATATGGGGTGATATCTTCTTGTAATTTTGATATTTATTTCTCTAGTATTTAGTGATGTTGAGCATTTTTCACGTGCCTTTTGGCCATCTGTATATCTTCTTTGGAGAAATATCTATTTAGGCCTTCTGTCCATTTATTTATTTATTTTTTATATTGAGCTGTGTGAGCTATTTGTATATTTTAGAGATTAATTCCTTGTCAGTTGCATCATTGCAAATTATTTTCTCCCATTATATAGGTTGTCTTTTTGTTTTTTTTATGGTTTCCCATATGTTTTTTTCTCACCCTATCTTCAAAGAAACTTCTTTAATTTATACCTTAAGATTTTTTTGGGGATGCTTGCTTAATTTTATTTTATTTTTTGCAGCAACCACAATATTTTTGATACTAAAAGTTTTAGTTTCAAAGAAAATTTTTCTTTGTTTTTACCTTCTTACCTTCTTTTATTTAGGTGGCAGTTTCATTGCAAAAATCACTGATTTCAATGTCATTATATTCATATTCCATCATCTCAGATAGTCTTTGAACTACACCAAGAATTATTGAAATAGAAGTTTTGGCTTATTGTTTTCTTTCCCCTTTTGAGAATTATACATATATAAAATAAAGTCTTTACAAAATTTGAAATGGCATAAGGCTGTCTAGGTGTAGAAAAAATCTGTTTGGTAAGCATTTTCAGCAAAAATTGAATAATTGACTTGTTGATATTGGTGTCAGAATATATGATTTCTATTTCAGAACCTTTACAGTACTGAGATAAATGTATAATAAAAGTTTACTGAAGGATTACCCTTTCTGTATTTCACTGCTTCCTTTGCCTATAATCCTGTCCAACCAACTAGTAGATGATACATCTGTTCCATCTGGGAAATAGAGATGAATGAGAAACATGAAATAATGGGAGAGGCTTGGGAAGTTTTGGCAGACCAAGGGTGATCTTTGGGGAAAAGAGAGGCAAGAAAAGGAAAGAGCAAAGAAGGGTGATTCTCTGGGGAAAATATTAATTGAGATATTCAAATTAAACAAATGGATACTACCATGATAAAGTTCATGAGCCACAGTTCAGAAAATAATCTATCATAAATTTTCAGTGAAAATTTCTCTGAAGATTCAATAAAGTGATAAAAGAGCATAATGTTTCCAAACATTTATTAACATTACATGAAGGCATGAATGCTCAGTTGCTTCAGTCATGTCCAATACTTTGTGACCCTATGGACTGTAGCCCACCAGGCTCCTCTATCAATGGGATTATCCAGATAAGACTTCTAGAGTGGGTTGCCATATTCTTCTCCAGAAGATTTTCCCAACACAGGGATTGCACCCACGTCTCCCGCATTGCAGGTGGATTCTTTACCGCTGAGCCACCAGAGAAGCCCCTTTTAAAATTACACATATACATCAAATCAAGCTGGAATCAAGGCTACAGGTAGAAATATCAACAGCCTCAATATGCCGATGATAGCACTGCATAAGAGTGAAGAGAAGCTAAAGAGCCTCTTGAGGAGGGTAAAAGAGGAGAGTGAAAAAGCTGGCTTGAAATTCAGCATTAAAAAACTAAGATCATTGCATCCAGTCCCATTACTTTATGGCAAATAAAAGGGGAAAAAAGCAGAAGCAGTGACAGATTTTATTTTCTTGGGCTCCAAGATCAAGTGTGGATGATGACTGCAGCCATGAAATTAAAAGATCCTTGCTCCTGGGAAGGAAAGCTATGACAAACCTGCTGCTAAGTCGCTTCAGTCGTGTCCGACTCTGTGCGACCCCATAGACAGCAGCCCACCAGGCTTCCCGTCCCTGGGATTCTCCAGGCAAGAACACTGGAGTGGGTTGCCATCTCCTCCGACACATGAAAGTGAAAAGTGTAAGTGAAGTCGCTCAGTCGTGTCTGACTGTTAGCGACCCCATGGACTGCAGCCTACCAGGCTCCTCCGTCCATGGGATTTTCCAGGCAAGAGTACTGGAGTGGGGTGCCATTGCCTTCTCCGATGACAAACCTAGACAGCATATTAAAAAGCAGAGACATCACTTTACTAACAAAGATCTACATAGTCAAAGCTATGGTTTTTCCAGTAGCCATGTACAGATGTTAGAGTTGGTCCAAAAAGAAGGCTGAGCACTGAAGAATTGATGCTTCCAAATTGTGGTGCTGGAGAAGACTCTTGAAATTGCCTTGGAGAACAAGGAGTTCAAACCCATCAATCCTGAAGGAACCACCCTGAATATTCATTAGAGAACTTCTACTGAAGATGAATCTTCAATACTTTGGCTACCTGATGCAGAGAGCCTACTCATTGGAAATGACCCCAAAGCTGGAAAAGATTGAAGGCAAAAGGAGAAGAGGGCTGCAGAGGATGAGATGGTTAGATACCATCGCCAACTCAATGGACATGAATTTGAGCAAACTTCGCAAGATAGAGGACAGAGGAGTCTGGCATGCTGCAGTCCATGGGCTCACAAAGAGTTGGTCATAACTTAAAGACTGAAAACAACAGCAATACATCAGATGGTGCTACAGAAAATTAAGTATATTTTAGGTGGGAATCATTTACTAGAAACATTCAGAGCAACTTATAATCACGAATTAACTTTACTCCAAAGGGAAGCTTAGCTTCAGCAAAATGTATCAATCTTCATTTATGTTACCCACTGATTTAATATATGATCAACTTTGCAGATTTCATAAAAATGTTATAAAAATTAGAAGATTATTTTTCCTATTTTTATTTTATAAAATATTTATACCTGTTATTTTTTTAAATTGGTATCTTTTACTGTTGCTAATAATACATCTAAATCTTGTTATCATTAGTTACAGTATACTTTTATTTACCCTCTGTGTGGAGGATTTTATAAATATAACTAAAAAGCTGATTTGATTGATTTGATTTGCAGCATATTGCTTCAAAGCAAATGCATATTATTTGGAGAAGTTAAATAATTTATCATTACTTTATTAAGGTACTAAACTGATCCAGAGATTTCCATACATATCAGCTTCCAGCTACTTTAATAGTCCTTGCATGGATGTCTACTTCAGCTAAACACACAATTTTCCATCCATTCATCCCACCTTGTCTTCTCATGTTCTTTCTACTAGGGATTGGCACCTTGGTTATCTGTTTCTTCCATCTAAAAACTTGGTATCATTCTTGACTCTCCCTGTATGAGAGGGACAAATTTCTGACCCATTTCTGACAAATTTCTTTTTTGATAACTCTAGGATCTTCCATTTTCATCCTTATCCACTAACATTATTTTCATCAGAATTATCCTCATCATTCTTTTAAATGACTGCAACTGATGAAGAGACACTGGAAAACCTACCTCCTGCCTCCAACCCATGCCCATTCCATAGTAGCAATTAATTTTCAAAACGTAAATCTTATCTAGTCACTATAACAGTACTTCAGTGGTTTACTATTTTTCTTATAATATAGTCCTAAGTACTTAACCGTTGGATATTATTGGTCTCACTCTGCATGGAGAACTGTTCTTCCTCTTCACTTAGCTTAATCTCTCAGCTTCAAATGTCACTTTGTTCAAGAAAGCTTTTAATCTGAACCTATGACTGCACCTACCACTGAGACTAAAGCCCTTGTTAGAGTTGTAGTTTTCCATTTACCTGTGTAGTTTTCTTTATGAACAATCCTCAAATAAAATATAGAATATGCTCCTTTGTTCACTATGCCTCTTATCACTTACCACAAGAGTTAGCAAACTTTATAGATTAAAATTTTCTAATGAATGTGTAAACAGATGAATGTGTGCATTTGAAGTTGGGTGTGTGTTTAAATAAACCTATAGCAGTGTGTGTGTGTGTTTCTTTAGCACACAAACATTCAATAAGCTCCAACTCTGTGGACTTACCAACTTCTTATCCTTACAATTTGAAATAGCATAACCAACATAAAATTAATCAGTTTTGTTTGTATATTATTACCTGAATAAAAATTAGAAATTGTATTTTTCTTAGCTAATGTGTAATCATGTTATATCTATGGAACATTTTAATAGATTTCTATAATAAAGCAAGACAGCTTTTGTTGTAAGCATGAGTATGCAGTCTTTTACAGCTGTGTCATTTAAAACATGCTCCAGAACATTCAGAATTACAGATTTCTTCATCAAAAATCTAGGTAGAGGGAAAAATCATTGCAGTATGAAAGAACTAATAAGAACTTATTCTTACTTTGTCATGCAAATGAGAGATCAAAATTTTAAATCATATCCTATTCTCTGACAGACAATAAGTACTTAATTGAAATATGTAAACTCCTTTGAAATATCTTTATTGCTTAGCTTCTGTTCCTCACTGTGTATCAAATAAAATACACAGAGGGAACACAATTGGCAAATCAATTGTCAATGTTAGATAAAAGTTCCGTTATGCCCAAATTTAAGTATTAAAATTTAATACAACCATTACAAAATTGCAGAGTTGTAAGAATATTGATGCCCATAAATATGGTGCTTAGATGAGAGTTATAATTAAAATTTTGAGAAATAATACAAGACATGAAAAGACTCCCAGTTGCCTTTCATATAAAGATTTTGCTAATTATTCATGCGTATTAGGCATTTCAAAAGAAATTTGTATGCTAAATTATTTTGAAAATTGTCTTCATATATCATTTCATGAAAACAAACTTTTAAATTTTTTCAATGAGTTATTAGACCAAAGGATTAATCACTTTGAAATAAAGCATTAAGAAATAAAAAAATGAACCTTTTCCAAAAGATACCAGAAGTATTTCTTTAAAAATCTAAAAGGATTTTATCCTATTACTGTGTACTTTATCTTTCAAGCAAAATGTTTTGAAATTTATTTTCAATGTGTTCTTGTCTTATTCAGTTCTTTTTTATTAGTATCTTGATCTTTTTTAAAATTGAAATGTAGTTGATATAGGACATTATGTTAGTTTCAAGTGTATTACATAGAGATTTGACATTTACATTATTACAAAATGATCACCACAATAAGTTTAATAACCAGTTGTCTTCATACTAAATCATTACAATATAATTAACCATATTCCTTATGCTGAATATTATATCTTCAAGGTTTATTTGTTTTTTAACTAAGTAAGCTACAAAAGGTGGACTCTGCTGAATTCAAAACTTTCCCCTTCATTTTATTAACTGAGTGATTCTTGGTAATTAGTTTAACCTGTCTGTTTTTCATTGTTCTCATCTGTGAAATGAAATAAATAATAGTATCCACCAGTAAAGCTGCTAGTACATTAAATAAATTAATACATATAAAAGTGCCTAAAACATAATAGATAATCAATTCTTATCATTTGTTACTGCTTTTGTTTCATTACATTGCTGAATTAAAGAAAAAGTATTAATAGGACAGATAGGCAAGGTTAGGTTTTTGCTCAGTTTGGATACCCATTCTATTTTAGGTATGAAAATAATGACTGCATAGCCAACAAAGTTGAATAGTAGCATTAATATCTTATAAAATATGAATAAGTATGGTTTTAATCTAAAAATATTTTTTTA
Source organism: Dama dama (assembly GCF_033118175.1). NCBI lineage: Eukaryota > Metazoa > Chordata > Mammalia > Artiodactyla > Cervidae > Dama > Dama dama. The sequence goes on along the minus strand of NC_083710.1, from coordinate 61,158,673 downwards.
ACATTCTATTTTAATACCATTCTTATGAAAGCCTACTGTTTATTTGGTAGTGAACAGGAAGGAGGTATAGAATTGGCAATAAACAGAAGATAGCATGGGAAAGTGGTTCAGAGTGCTACTTCTGGAATTGAGTACTTCAGGTAAGTATCTCACTTCTGTCACTTGCTAACTGTATGTTCTTGACCTCTGTTTAACCACCTGTAAATTCTGAATAACCAGAGTTACTATTTAATATGTTGTTGTTAAGAAAGTCTGTTTTTATACTAGGTCAAAATAAATGCTCGCTGTTACTACTTTGATTGATACTTTAATGATAAAAACCACAAGCTGTAATCACCACAATAGATCAACAGCATATAATGGTTTTGATTTCTTAGTTGAAGTGTCTTTCAAATTCTAGAGTTAATCTGTTTAATATAAATAGCTAAAGCAATCATGGGGGCTACACAGGTGGCACTAGCTGTAGAGAATCTGCCTGTCAATACAGGAAATTTGGAAAGCTCAGCAGTGGCCACAGGATTGGAAAAGGTCAGTTTTCATCCCAATCCCAAAGAAAGGCAATGCCAAAGAATTTTCAAACTGCCGCAAAATTATACTCATGGTAACATACTAGTAAAGTATTGCTCAAAATTCTCCGAGCCAGGCTTCAACAGTATGTGAAGTGAGAACTTCCAAATGTTCAAGCTGGATTTAGAAAAGGCAGAGAAATCAGAGATCAAATTGCCAACATCTGTTGGATCATAGAAAAAAGCAAGAGGCATCAAGAAAAACATCTACTCCTACTTCATTGACTACTCTAAAGCCTTTGATTGTGTGGATCACAGCAAACTGTGGAAAATTCTTAAAGAGATGGGGATGCCAGGCCACCTGACCTGTCTCCCAAAAAATCGGTATGCAGGTCAAGAAGCAACAGTTAGAACCAGACATGGAAAAATGGACTGGTTCGAAATTGGGAATGGAGTACATCAAGGCTGTATATTGTCACCCTGTTTATTTAACTTATATGTAGGGTACATCATGCGAAATGCCAGACAGGATGAAGCACAAGCTGGAATCAAAACTGCCGGGAGAAATATCAATAATCTCAGATATGCAGATGACACCACCCTTATGGCAGAAAGCAAAGAGGAACTAAAGAGCCTCTTGATGAAAGTGAAAGAGGAGAGTGAAAAAGCTGGCTTAAAACACAACATTCAAAAAGTGAAGATTAAGGCATCTGGTCCCATCTCTTCATGGCAAATAGATGGGGGAACAATGAACACAGTGACAGACTATTTTCTTGGGCTCCAAAATCACTGCACATGGTGACTGCAGCCATGAAATTAAAAGACACTTGCTCCTTGGAGGAAAGGTTATGACAAACTAGCATATTAAAAAGCAGAGACATTTCTTTACTGACAAAGGTCTGTATAGACAAAGCAATGGTTTTTCCAGTAGTCATGTATGGTTGTGAGAGTTGGATCATAAAGAAAATCAATAATTAGCCTCCAACTTGCAACTAATAAAAATAAATGAAAAAAAATAAATAAAATAGATACATTAATTAAAATAAATAAATAAATAAAAGTCAATTTAAAACTGAAAAAAAAAAAGAAAAAAGAAAATCACCTGGAGGAGGGCAGGGCAACACATTCCAGGATTTTTTTCCTGGAGAATCCCATGAAAAGAGGAGCCTGGCATTTTATGGTTCATAGGGTCTCAAGGAGTCAGACATGACTGAAGTGATTGAGTATGCAAAGCAATAATGATAAAATAATTCTATTGTTATGAGTTCTTACCACAAAAACAAAACAAGAGAAAACAAAAAAAACACAGAGTAGGGGGTAACATTTGGAATAATGGATATGTTTGTTTGGATATTGATTGTTTAAAAAAAGGAATACATTTTTCTGATTTGATAATATTACAAATTTACTGATTTGATTTGATATTATGTGATTTGATAATAATACCATTAGTATTATTTATTAACATAATAATTATAAAATTCCACTTTGCTTCAGTGTATATATTTACATATATTCCTTTATATGAAGGAATGATTTTTTTATTAGAACATGCTGTTGCCTAATCTGTTAGGTGTGACTAAGGTGAAATTTGGAATTTTGAAAGGAAAATGTAGAGCAAGCTTAATACCACTATAGAATTTATTCTGTGAATTTGAATCTTCCATCATACATCTGAAAATAAGCAAACTAGGAAAATTACCTGGTGAATAACTCAGTAACTTAATCAAAATGACATTAAAGAAACTAATAATGAGCCGACTGTAAACTCTACAAATATGTACAGATAGTTGGCTGGGTTTTGTGAATGTAGGAGAGATTTATATTAGCACGGTGGTGAGTTAGAGTTTGTAGGAAACATTGTGGGGGGTTACAGTTTGTCGAGTTTGGTTACTGAGGGTTACTGACAACAGCTTTTTTTTTTTTTCTGTATATAATTACTTATTATTAAACAATTAGCATTAATGTTGAGCTTCTCTACTGGCTTAGTGTTAAAGAATCTGCCTGCCAATGCAGGAGACATGAATTCAACCCCTGAGTTGGGAAGAAATCCTATGGGCAGAGGTGCCTGGCAGGCTACAGTCCATGGAGTCACAAAAAAGCTGGACATGACTTAGCAACTTAACAATGTCAGCAGCAAGTTATCACTGTTACCACTATGATGATCATTGCTTTGAGACAAGTCCCTTCCGGATAGAGTATGGCATCACATGGAAGAAACAGTCATATCTGCACTGCCACCTATGAACCTCTATGTTTCTTGCTACAAATATGACCATTTCAGGCTGTTATTCAACATAAAGACCTAGAAAATGACATTTAATATCCCCCCACAAAGTGTACTGTTACTTCTGGGTTTTGTTACCTATTTCCTTTAAGGAAATTTATTATCCGACTAAGAAGCAACAGTTAAGTCCAGACCAATAGGAAGAAATAATTTCCCAAAATATGAAACTGTTTGTCATAGGATTCCTCTGATGTCAACATTATTATCAAGGAGATGGAAAAATTGAAGTACAAAGAGATTAATTGTCTAACGACACATGAAGCCACAAGCTGGAGAGGAAAGATTACCTAACTCACTGGTTCTCACAATCAATAAATTAAAAGAGAACTACTGAATGCTTTTGCTATATGACATATCTATTGCAACTAACTAGCACTAATTAGCACTATTCTACTTTGCAAAGTTTAAAGCATTTTTTGAATCCTTGTCAGTTAGAAAATTAGTGTTTAGTATTATTAGACGATATAGCTTCCAGGAAACTCATGACAAAATATTCCACTACAAATTATTCTTCCTTTTCTTGGGGTTACTAATGAGCTATACATATGGTGTAATAGTATGGAAAATAGTAGAAAGGAATCCCAATACCACTTCTCTAGTCCCTTTCCAAGAACCTATATATTCCAGTACACAGCTCCAGTAAAAGCCTGACTGGTGTGTTTGGTTTATGCTTTAAGCTCAAGGGAAAACATCTACATATGTGTGTGTATGAGCTCATTTGCTTCAGTCATGTCCGACTCTTTGCGCCCCTGTGGACGATAGCCTGCCAGGCTCCTCTGTCCATGGGATTCTCCGAACAAAAATACTGGAGTGGGTTATCATGCCCTCCTCCAGGGGACTTCCTCACCCAGAAATCAAACTTGCGTCTCCTGCAAGTGGATTCTTTACCTACACAATACAAAATATAATTCTAAGGGACAAGTTTGTCAATAAAAGGAAATTTATCTTTGTGACAAAGCAGATCCAGATCAACTCTCCTACCCAGCTACATCAAGGGGAAGGGGAAAATATGAGACCAGTCAGATTTTTCTAGATTCATCTACTGTACGGACTAGAAAAATAAAAATTCGAACATACAAAAGAAGGAGAGAAATCACATGAGGATAATTATGCATTTAAAATGAAATAGGGAGCCTATGTTACTTTAATGGTGCCATAGAAAAATAATTTGTTAATATGCAAATCTTGCTGGTCCTAAGATCAGCCATAAGCTTGATAAGACTCAAAAAAGCTGTTGTAATCATGATTATGGTTTATTGCAGTGAAAGAAAACAGAGTAAAACCAGCAAAAGGAAAAGGTACTTGATGTGAAGTCCAGTAGAAACCAGGGGCAAGCTTTCAGTGTCTCTCCCAGTGGACTCACAAAGATTGCTCAATTTTCCTAGCATCTATGTTTGAAGTAGGCTTCCTTGGGGGCTCAGCAGTAAAGAAATCTAGCTGCCAATGTAGGAGACGTGGATTTGATCCCTGGATGATGAACATCCCCTGGAGGAGGAAATGGCAACTCAATCTAGTATTCTTGCCTGGGAAACCCCATGGACAGAGGAATTTACTGGGCCACAATCCATGGGTCTCAAGAGTCAGACACGACTTAGCAACTAAATAACAATGTGTGGAAGGAATACCAACCAGGTGAGTGCAACTCAGTCTGAATATACAGGGTATTCTGAGAGGTTCAGTCAAAAAATTGACTGAAATTAATTTCAACTTAAGTTCAAGCCTCCTTTGGAATCTTCATGCCATCTATAGACTCCGAATTCTGATATAGTTACATCAGATATATTGTCATCTAGGTGGAGAGAAGTATTCTTGCTGCTTCCTATTCTGCTTCTTTGCAGAACCCTTTATTTATTATTTACACTTAAGTCTTTTCACTTCTTACAGATTTGACTCTTCCTGTTATACTGTAGTTATTTTCTGGCATAGTATCAGCATTTTGAAATGATGAATATATATCAAGAGGATTCTGTTCTTCAGAGTTAATTTTCCCTGTTCATTTTTCTTTAGATTTTAAAAGCATTCTCTTATTCATGATGCCAGAAAGCCCTCTACAGTGTTTGAAGTTATTGAAGAAAAACATATTAAAGCAGAGTGACAAACAGTGACACACCAAAGTGAAGTTGTCAGATAGGAAGTCAAAAGCCAAGATTAAGTAGAGACTGAGAAACAAAGTTATAACCAGCTTTAGATATAACCAAAAAAAAAAAAAAGAAGAGACCAAAATCAAAGAGTTGAGAACAATATTTTTGCTCTTGCTGTTGGAAATGCTATCACCTTCACACAAACATTCAATTAACAGCATGAAGACAGCAGTTGAGGGGTATCTAAGTCTGGAAATAGAAACTGGAGTTCTGTGTATTCAGTTTAATAAGCTTTCAGAGTTTTAAAGTAATATTTCAAAGATAATCCAGTTAACAGAAATATCAAATTATGCAAACAGGTCTCACTCTCTCAAACTGATTGTTTTTCAAGCTATTTTTCTACCTGGGGGCTTTCAGTGCACCTTAATATTTATTTTTCATGCATGAAGAAAAGCATTCATTATTTCAAAGGGATAGATCATATTAATTATTTAATGATATTATTAATATATTTGATAGTTACTTGCCTTGAAGCATATAAAAAAATAATCGATTAGTAAAGTGGTAAAATTTATCTCAAAATTGAATGATACAGCAAAATCATGAAATTGTGAACCAGGAACATACATGTGTATTACCATTTAATCAAAAAATTTAGTGGATCATCTGAACTATGAAAGTGAAATTGTTAGTTGCTCAGTGGTGTCTTGACTCTTTGTGACTCCATGGACTGTAACCCACCAGGCTTCTCTGTCAATGAAATTCTCCAGGTGAGAATTACTGGGGTGGGTTGCCATTTCCTTTTCCAGGGGATCTTCTAAACCCAGGGGTTGAACCTGGGTTTCCTATATTGCAGGCAGATCCTTTATGACCCGAACCGCCAGGGAAGCCCTATCTGAATTATAAGACACCTCATTTTAGGAATGAATCTTGCTTCTAACACTTACTATGTGTGTGATTTCATGACTATTGAAGTTGTAGTTTTCTGTTTCTTCTTGATGAATAGGATAAAATAATGTTAGCCTTTTCAAAGTCACTGCTGCTACTGCTAGTTGCTTCAGTTGTGTCCGACTCTGTGCGACCCCATAGACGGCAGCCCGCCAGGCTCCTCCGTCCCTGGGATTCTCCAGGCAAGAACACTGGAGTGGGTTGCCATTTCCTTCTCCAGTCAAAGTTACAGAAAGGATGAAAGTAGAAGATCTATGCAAAGTGACTATTAAAAGTTACTCAGCTTATAGGTAAGTCTCGAAAAAAACAGTGCCTGTGATAGCAGAACACATTTACTGCCTAAATACTATTTAAGTGTTCTAAGTAATTCATAGGAATTAAGACAATTATCCCAATAATCTAGAACTTCTGACACTTCACTGCTTCCTGAAAGTACCTGAAGTAAAAATTAAAAGAAAATCATTTCACACAAAATCAAGGGTGTTTATATCAATAATCATTTAATTAGCTCTTAGCAACAGAGAGTTACAGGTTGATGAACTAGTATGACTCAGTTCAAATTCTGGCAGATACTTATTCAATGAAGGAACTGAAGCGATTTATTTAGCTTTTTCTTGTCTTATAAATTATGTGTAACAGAGTGATGAGTTAATATAATCACAATTCTCTATCATTTCCTGATGCATTGTAGGTACTCCATAAGTGGTAGTGGATGATGTAATTATTATCCAATAGATGCTGGGACCTGAGTGCATTTATCAGCATATTAATAAGGGTATTGAATCTTATAGGGCAAGATAATTACATTAGCAAATAATGGTACAATAAAGTGTTAAGGAAAAGCATGTTTGGAATACAGGAGAGATACATGTAAAAGGATGCTTCCCAGATGGCTCAGTGGGTAAAGAATCTGCCAACAATGCAGTAAACACCAGTTGGATCCTTAGGTAGGGAAGATTCTCTGGAGGAGGGCATGGCAACCCCCTCCAGTATTCTTGCCTGCAGAGTCCCATGGACAGAGGAGGCTGGAGGGCCACAGTCCTTACTGTCAACCCACTCCTGTATTCTTGTCTGGAAAATCCCATGGACAGAGGAGCCTGGTGGCCTACCATAGTGTCAGACAGAGTCAGACACCACTAGGCCAATCGAGCACACACTCACATGCAGATAAGAGGATGGGAAGTTCTACTGAAGAGAACTCAGTTAGAAGTTAGGATATCAGCAAAATTCTACAGGCAAGAATAATTACAGGATTTGACAGAATCTGAAGTGATTGGGGAACTTTTTGTGGTTGGGAAAAGCAAAATTGGATGGACATTTGGCAAGATATGCAGCAGTAGATACAGGCAGGACCTAGATCAGAGAATCCCAACAGGACATACTGAAGACTCTATCCTTACGGCATTTATGGACCATTGATGTGTTTTTAAGTAGGAGATAGCATAATAAGTATTTGTCTTTTCAAAAATGTATGCCTTCCATGTAGAAGCTGCATTTCCAGAGAGGTGAATGAAGAAAGATGGATAATAGAGGCAGGAAAAAAGCTCAGCTGAGTAAGGGGCAAGAATCTGGAATTTCCCAATGATTGTATTAATAAGAAAAGTGAAAAATGTGTGTTAAATTGTGCAGAAATAGAGCCAAAGTTATTTGATTAACAAATGATGAAATGTTATAGAGAGGAGGACTATTCTAAGATGGACCCCCAAGTTTCTGGTGTCGGTGGGTAAAAGCAGGTTGTACCACTCACCACCTGAGTGACTTAGCAGATGCAGGCTAGAGAATAAATAAGTGTCGAGACATATATATAGAGCTGGGGAGGTAACTAGTTACAATTGGCTGCGTGCCTGCAGCTCCTGGGAGCAGTCTGGCCAGGAAACACAGCTTTGTGAGTCATCTGAAAATACTGAATAGAAAAGCCACTAAAGAGGATGAAGTCTCCTTGAGTGTAGATGATAAAGAGAGAGAAGAAAATTTACAATAATTGTGTAGTGCTGGAATAGTGCTGAGGTGCCGCTGAATGTTAATCCAAACCTAAATCTCCTGATGGAAGTGTTCCCACTCTTACACTCTTGGACTGTACCTTTCTTAGATCTATGTGGCCTATGAGAATACAGTTCTCTGGAAAAAATAAATGGATACTTTTATTAATTTTCTACTGGCATTTAACATTTTAGATTGAAATATGAACTTTATACAGAAAGTGTTTTTGTATTATCTGCACAATGTTGTCTTGAAATGAGACACATCTTTCTAATGTAATTTCCAATTACATTTTTAATACTTCAGTGTATCTGAAAAGCAAGTGTAACACAACTGCCTCGATAACTGATTTGGACCTCAAATTAAATCAATTATTGGAATTAATATTAACCAAAAAAGGAACATAGTGGAAAATTTGGGATGATTTGTGTAATCTAAATTAAAAAAAAGTGAGTATCAGTCTACTTTTTTTCCTTTTAAAACTTGTTTAAATAAAAAATGTGGTCAGATCTATTTTCCCTGTGCAGAATGATGAGCTATTTTAAGGACACTTCTAATGACTTAGTCATATATTTATTGGATTCATGTTCACAAGTGGCTGAGTGTTGATCTCCTTTGGATATGTACCAGTGAAGTTAAGACTTCTGGATCCTGAAGATGTACATTTTAAGTTACAGAAATGCTATATTATCACAGAAATCATGTCTTAATCTAAATAAGTATCTTAAAATGTCCTGAACATCTCTTTAGGGTCATGGCCATAGTTTTCCTTATCACCTATCACGTGTAAAGTACCTACTATCTGTGAGATATGTTACCATATGTATACATTTCTCACAGAAATTTTATCACATCTGTTTTCCATATAACATGATGTAAAATACAAGAGGTGAAACTAAGTTGCTTAGGGCCCCCATGTAGTAAGAGACCAAAATACAAGCTCTGTTTCCAAAGTTCAAATTATTTCTATTATGTCTTTTGCTTGCGTGCGTGCTAAGTCACTTCAGTCGTGTCTGACTCTTTGTGACCCCATGCACTGTAGCCCTCCAGGCTCCTCTGTCCATTGAATTCTCCAGGCAAGAATACTGAATTGTGTTGCCATGCCCTCCTTCAGGAGATCTTCCCAACCAGAGATGGAGCCCACGTCTCCTGCGGCTCCAGCATCGCAGTCACTAACACTCAGTCACTGGGGAAGCCCATTATGCCTTGTATGTACTTCAAATGCAGTTTATCTCAAGTAAATCTGATCCTTCTCAGTAGATTAAATAATATACACTGCTATATGCATACAGTCAACCAGAGCCCTGAGGTATCTCAGATACCTATGTTTCTCTGTGTTCTCAAGTCCACTTTATGAACAAATAAATCATGGTATTTATTTAACCTTCTTGGTCACTGTAGAATACAGCTTCTTTTCATGCTTGCTGTTTTAGAGTATAAGAGGGTCCTTATGTCTTATTTATTTTATTATTATTATCTTCCAATTGCTTTCTGTCTCCTTAATAAGACACTATTTCAGTCTATTCTTCATACTTTTATTAAAATAATCTTTATAAAAATACCACTTCATTTCTTAAAATTATATATTTGTCCCTATTGCCTTGAGGATAAAGTCAAACACTTTAACACGGCACTCAAATTTCACCATTTCTAAACTGAACACATCATTCTTGCCCATGTCTTGACCCCCAAACCTACACGATCCAGTCTCATTGACTACTGAGCTCACATATGGTTTCATGACCTGAAGTTTTATTCTTGCTGTTCTGTCCACCCAGAGTGTGATTTCCCCATTCTTCCTCCCTTCAGTTTCAACTTCCAGCTCAAGTTCTATCATCTGTGAAACATTTTTGCCTCATCCTTAGCTTCAAGGGGAAGTAGTCACTCACTATTATTTGCTTCGTAAATTTTCTAAAATTATTTCTAAAGTCTTTTATATCTGTCCTAGACCAAACAATTATACATTTCTTGAAATGAAAATTTTGTTATTCTGACTACCTGGTAGAATCTTTGGCCATGGTAGCAATGCATTATATGTTCTTGAATGAATTAATTAAAATGTCTTTATTACAGGTCAACCTCAATTTCATTATACTTTCTATAAGAAAATTAATCAGCATGATCTCTAATTCTTTGGAAAATTAGTACGTGTAATATTTATTACAAATAATTTTTGTATGCTCAGGACAATCATCAAGATGAGTGTGTCTTGAATCCTTTACTTAGGAATGGTACAATCCCTCACTATAGTCCAAAGGTGGGGTCAACAACTCTTCGGGGTCACAAAGAGTTGAATATGATTTAGTGACTGAACAACAATAACAATATAGTTAATACTCAGATATGTCCATTACAAAGAAAATATAAAGTAGTACATAATGTAACATAACAAGGCTGGTATAGATAGTATATGAATAAAATTATTATCGGTAGCAAAAATAATAAATGTAGGTTACATGATAGGAGACAAATCAATGTGAAGGTCTCTTTGTTGGAGACATTACCATGTAATCATGTATATTTTCTTGAAAAACACAGATTAGCCAGATGGAGATATAAGGAGAACAATATTGATATAAAAATAAAATCAGAACTGGGAAGGAAAAACATGGTGTCAATAGGAATAGGAAAAGTTCTAGTAAGACCACATAGATGTCCAAAGCACTGGAGTGAAAGATAAGTTCAAAAAGTTTGTAGAATAATTTTGGAAAATCTTGCATTGTAGGGTGAGGAGTTGGACTTCATTTTGAACATGTGTAAAAGCCATCAATAATGTTGAATCAAAAGGCTGATGCAATTGTGTTTTTGCTTTGAAATTAATCTCTGCTGAGTAGAGAAAGATGCAGAGAAGAGAAACAGGAATCTCAGAGGTGATAGGAAGCAATTGCAATAGTCTGCAAGGATTTGGACTTCCCTGGTAGCTCAGATGGTAAACAATTCACCTGCAATGCAGGAGACCTCGGTTTGATTCCTGGGTCAGGAAGATTCCCTGGAGAAGGAATAGGCTACCCACTCCACTATTCATGGGCTTCCCTGGTGGTTCAGACGGTAATGAATCTGCCTACATGCAGGAGACCTGGGTTCGATCCCTGGGTTGGAAAGATGCCCTAGAGGAGGGCATGACAGTCCACTCCTGTATCCATGCCTGGAGAATCCCCATGGACAGAGGGGCATAGTGGGCTACAGTCCATGGGATCGCAAAGAGTCAGACACTAGTGAGTGACTAAGAACAGCACAGCACAGACAAGGATTATTAGAGCTTATGTGGTACAGTGAAAATGGTAATATACAGGACAATTGTAGAAAATTACTGCAACTGATAAGTTTGAATGTATGTTGAATATGAAAAGTGAGAAAGAGTAAAGGTACAATGATTTCATGTCTGTCCAACAACTACTGATCATTTATAAGGCAGACACAGCATTACCTCATTGATATAGATAATGCTATTATCAAAACCAGATATATAAGAAAAGTGAAGAATTGAGATGGAACAGTGAACTGAGATTTTAATATTTTGAGTTATTTCCACAGGATGCTTATGTCAAGTGAAAAATTAAAAAGTGAGGTCACAGCTAATTAATTTAGTCTAGGGCATTTAATAGCAGAAGTTGTAATTACAGGACTTAAAAAAATGGCACCATCTACACATTTCATTTAATTAAACAGAAGTTAAAAAAGACATTGTATTTGAAGTTCTATCAAAGAAAGCAACATAAGTTATAGTTAAGTTTCATAGCATATGTTCTTGATAATATTTGTTGCAAATTTTAAAACAAAATATATTAAAATGTGAATAAAAAATATTTAAGAGAAGTCTGGAACCCCATGACAAAGATTTCTACCTAGTTTAATAAATACTGACTTAGAAGATGTAGTGAGAAGCTGAAATACTATGGCATAAAAAATGAAGACCTCTCCCAGACTTTCTTCACAGAGTATTGCAAGTTTTAAGACCTCTGTATTCTGTTTTGGTGACAAACCCTAACTGGTATATTTTGTCCATATATTTAACCTTTAGGCTATGTGTTTCTGATAAGGAGGGATCTCTGTCCTCCACCCATACACACCTTACTGTACTGATTTGGGATCCCTTTATTTGTAAGCAAACTAAATGCCTATAACACATATTTTCTCTATAGTAATCTGCCATCCCCTCCCTTTTTCTGAAAGTGATATTGTCTTATATGTGTTTGCCCATTTTCTTGTGGTTTTACTACAGACCCTCCATATGGAAAAGTGCTGATATGGACGTAGGAAACCAAAAGACATAGTCTACTTCTGGATCACTTGAGTGTGCATGTGAAATACACATATGTAAATATCATGTGGAATTCCATCTTTTGACATATTAGTTGATTTATTTTATGTGGGATAATTCATACAAATAATGCTGGAGCTCACCATCCATTGACTCAAATATGTTCATCATTTAAATGAGAAAGTAACAGAGCAGAACTAAAACACTACACTTTTATCTTGAATTTTAAAATATAGGGCTTAATTCCATTACAGACATATGCATCTAGGCTTCAAAGCTTTTTTACTTGCAAGAGTTAAGCTCTAGGGATGGGGAAAAAAAAATGTCATAGAGTTTGAAAACCTTGATTTTGCAGTATCAAGGGCAAGTTAATGGAGGATTAAGGATTCGTTGTACTTAGAGCCTCACAATGAGTAGGGACACTTTTGACTGCATATAGTAATAATTTTCACACTTTACAAGAAAGAGAAAAAACTAAAAAGAGCACTGCATGGACTCAGGAGAATTTTGGAAGAGAGAACATGAAAAATTAGATTGGAAAACCACTCTGAAGGCTTTAGATTTGAGTTAGAAGGAGGTAGAAAACAATAGGGCTTCCCAGGTGGCACTAGTGGTAGGAGAACCTGCCTGCCAATGCAGGAGCCACATAAGACTCGGCTGTGATCCCTGGGTCAGGAAGATCCCCTGGAGGAGGGCATGCCAGCCCATTCCAGTGTTCTTGCTTGGAGAAGCCCGTGGACAAGAGTCAGACATGATTGACTCTTGTGGACCTTAGTCAATAGGGTTGCAAAGAGTCAGATATGATTGAAGCAAATTAGCACAGAGAAAAGGATAGAAAGATTGTTATTTGGAGAGCTGTCCAAGAGATATAGGAGACTTTGGCCCAGTACCTTCCTCTCTCCACTTTTCAATAGAATTCTGGGGATATAGCTGTATGTGTGTGCGTATGTTTGTATGTGTGTGAATATGGAAGGGAATAGAGATTGTGGTGACAAGCCAATTTTGAACTAAGGTTTGAAATAATATTTGAAATTTTCTAGTCTTTGAAGGCTGGCTGGGAGGAGGATGCTTCTATGTTCACTTATAAAATTTTAATGTTAATCCAGTTGAGTGAATATCAAGGAATAAAACATCAAAACAATCCTGAGAAACGTCATTCTGTAAAATCATAAATCCTTGAAATATTTTGCTATTTTAAGTCACATCATAAACCACAGGCCCAGAATAAACCAATTGGTGAGAGTGCCAAAGCATCTCTCTCTGATCCAAAAGCCAATCAGAATTATTCCTGCTTCTCTTAAAGCTAATCAAAATTCTCAGTTTCTATATTCTGTAATGTACGTAAGACCTGGGCCAGCACTGACTGGAACAGTGTTTCAAAGATAGGTCCTTTGCCCAGCTAGTTTAAAAGTTATTTTTTTAAATTTTAATTTGTTTCACTATCTTGATGTTTCTTTTCATGAAAGTATCTCTGGCTCTGTCAGGCAGACTACCTGACAATATAAACACATACTTTTTTTTTAAACAACATTTAAAATAACGTTTTATTATTCAGAGTTTAAAGGTGGGAAAACAGTTCGAGGGTATACAATTCACTAGGGATGGAAGGGGGATGCTTATCCCAAGTTAGTCAATTCCAAAAGTAGCACTCTGGACTACCCTTCCACACTTTCTTCTGTTCATTGCCAATCCCACACCTCCTTCCTCTTCAAATTCATTGTTGGCTTTCAGTAAGGAAAACAGGCCGCCCATGCTCCAAAGACTCAAACTCCATGATGGCTTTTAGGGAAGAGTTTTTTAAAGGCAGTGTAAGGGAGGGGATCATGGGCTTTAGGATCAGCTCTTGGACATCCTTCTGACCGGCTGGTGGTGAGAGAATAGGGTGGCATTTTAGGAGTCAGTAGCATCAACTTTCTGGTTCCAGCCAGGCTGAGGGTTCCAGCCAGGCTGAGGTCAGCTTGCAGTCAACATCCTCCATGGTGGACAGGGTTTTAGTGTCTTCAAAGTAACTTAGGATCAGACTTACCTTTACCTTTGAAGCAAAACTGGGAATCCTTGTAACTGATTTATTGTTTAAGTTAGAGTTTCCTGATGGGCTGTCCTATCTTTGTTTCTGCAGTCTTTGCTTCTTCAAGTACGCGCTGGTACGGCAGTCACGGTGGGTTTTCACAGCCTCTTTTGCTATCAACTGAGGACACAGAGGGGTCTGTCACACCAGGAAGTGTGTGGACCTACTTCATTTTGGGAGTATATTTGCAACTGGTTTTTTAGCCTTAGCATGTTATGTGGACCTACTTCATTTTGGGAGTATATTTGCAATTGGTTTTTTAGCCTTAGCATGTTATGTGGACCTACTTCATTTTGGGAGTATATTTGCAATTGGTTTTTTAGCCTTAGAATGTTGCGTATCATGTAACTTTTGGGCTATGTTGCATCCTCGGGTTTTTGTGTTTTTTTTTTTTTTTTTGGTAGCCCTGTTTTTTTCCATCTTGAGACACAATATCTCTAGTTTTTTTTTTTTTTTTTTTTTAATATCCTTTGGAATGTTTTTGAAAGCTGCAGGAAACAGCCTAAACATGCCAATGTTATTAATTTTTTCTGCTATTTGACCATAACAGCCCAAGAACATGGCCTGCCTTCCAATTTACAGCTGGAAACAATTTGACTATCTTGCCACCCACCTCAGATTGTACACACCATGTTTCCTAGCCATCAGTATCTGAGTCCTTGCCACCTACTTCCTGATTACCTCCACCAAACCAAAATATTCCTTTTTAAAAAATATTTGTTTCTGTTTGCTTATTCACTTATATTTTAGATTTTTAATATAACCTATTTTAACGTGCACCCAGATCATCTGGGGAGCCTGCTAAAATTCAGATTTTGAATCAGAAGATCTGGTGGAGGGCTTGAGATCTGGCATTTCTAAGAAATTCCCAGTTGATATCAGTATGACCAGGACAAGACCATGGTTTGCTTAATAAATTCATGCACCATGCTACTTCTTTCTACTAATTATTCTTTACAGGTGTTTCCTATTTAAGATAGCCAAATTTACTCTGGCTTGTTCAAATAAAAAGGAATCTATGGTTAAACCACATGCCCAGGGCAACCTGGAGGATTGAATCAAGAGACAATAGTCTGTTGCTCTAAGAAAAAACTCCCCAAATAATCCATAGGACTCAGCCATATAAAGAGCTACTGCTTTTGCCAAGATCAGGCAGAATATTAAATCTGTTAACATAAACACTGTTTCCCAATCTTGTGCATCTGCAAAAATCAGGAAGCTGCTATCTAGCTTGTGGTTTCTAAGTAAGACCACCTCTGTCATAATTCGTAATGGCAGAATGGATTTTCCACTCCCTGTGTCTCTCAGTGGATAAATAATAATGAATCCAAGTTTCGCAAGAGTGCATTGACAAAACATATATAGCTCATCCTCCTAAATAGCCACAGCTTTGTTGCAAAAAGAGTATGAAATATTGTTTTTACCTTTCACTGCTCTTCCTACTAGGAGCCGGGCATTGAGGTGTGGTAAACACATAGCCCACAGTCTTCATCTAGCACAGCCAGGTTTTGCAAGAGATAGACAATCTAATAACTGCTCAGGTGGCTAAGATAAGAGAGAAAGGAGAAAAAGATCCAATATATTGATATGTAGCTAGTTTATGTATTAATATAAAATAATAGGTAGCTTTTAAAGTCAAACTGAGATATCTATATTTACAAATTATAAAAAAAAAAAAGAGGACAAGAAACAAGAAAGTATTTTACTCAAAGTAAGGAGTAGTAGATAGATTTCTTATTTAAATACAGCAGGTTAAAGGATTTTTTCCCTTATGACAGCATATTGCCAGTCAAGATTTTATAACTCTATATTATGTATTAAATCTCTAGATTATAAAGCTAGAGATTTTATAACCTTGTGCTAAATAACTGACATAACTTTAAAACTTGTAAACTCCAGAAATGTTAAAATTATTTATTTTATGTGCTAGGTGTTAAAAACCAAAATTTGCACAGTTTTACCTAGAGAAGGGGAGCTATGAAAAGCCGATACTTGTTTTATGACAGTTATTCACAGGTATTGCCATTAGCTTTGGGGCCCAAAAAGATTATAAACGTGAAACAGAAATATATCCTGGCATTCAACATTTTAGAGTGTTTCATTCTTATTTTTCTTTCCTTTTTTTCCACTTTTGTCTTTGATTTTGCAAATAAAAATTGCTTCATCTGATAAAGGTTGTCTCTAAAACTGAAGGTATCAATAGAAAAACCCAGCCAACTGTTAATTGCTCTGATTTGCTACTGATTAACATATTTATCAAATAATGCAGTTGTTGAAAATTTGGACAGCAGTTTTGAGATTTAAACATTTTGTAAATTTCCTTTAAGTCATAGTCATATTTTATTTTTATAGAACCAGCTGCATACTGTTTACTACCTAAGTTGAATACGTCGGCCATTAAGTTTTGCATGTTTTACTGATTGAAATGAATATATTAGTAGTTAAATTTGCATTTACACTGATTGCCCTGAATATTGTGGAAATGTATATGTTGTTCAATTAAAAAAAAAAAATCTTAGTAATTACCTCTATTAAAGGGATTTAGAGCCGATAACTTGAAATTAACCCAGCCATGAAGATTTTACTTGTCATTTTTCTCTTAATCTGTTATTAACATGAAATATTGCTCTGTTGTTTTTAAATGGCATTATTTATCATTTTAAAACTTTTTATTTATTTATTTTTATGATGAGTGCTTGATTGCTTTGGGTTATAAAGATCAAAACCTCATTGGCAATAAATTTTCTTTTGTGATTTATATTGATAAAATGGAGATTAAAGGTATAATACTTTAACTCTTTTGTATAATACAATTTAAGTGAATTCTTATTAATTTAATTTCTATGAAAATATGACTTGGATAGAAATTCTATTAATTTGGTCTCTAGCATGTGCCAAGTTATCAAAAATACTTCTTTTCTTAATTCTCTTGGCAGTTGACATCATTTCACAGATAAGACAAACTCAAAAACATTTAAATAAAACCACTGAAATCTGTGCACCATGTAAGTAGTAGAGCTTGGACTACAATCTGGAACTATCCAGATTCAAATGCTCTAATTTCTACTCCATCATTCATGCCCTAGACTAAAAAGCTCTTTTTAAAGAGTCAAATCTGTGTTACTTACTAGGTTTGTGTGGTTGTACGTACTTCTCATTTCTGTGTCTATTTCTGAAATTAAGATAATAGCTATCATTTCTCAGTTCTGTAAGGTGAATGAAATAGAACAAATGTAGGCTTTTTGAAAATCATAAAGCACTGTATTAAGGTATCCTGAATATATGTACTAGTCAATTATGATTTATGTCCTAATATAAAAACACATTTTTAGTGAGGAACTATGCATTAAGAATGAGGAGTAGAACTTACTGTGTTCTCAGGAGTCAGTGTATAATTTAAGAAAATTAAGGGGAACAATGATTTGCCTGCAGCATGATGTTTCCATGTTTACCATGATCCTTGGTGTTACCATCTTCCTACACACCGTTTTCCTTTATTTGGAACTTCCTTTATACTCCAGTATTCTTTTGCTTATGTCCCTTTATACCTAGAAAGACTTCCAGTCAATTCTCAACCTGCTTTATACCCCTATTGCAGAAGCACTGTGTACATTTATATTCCTGGCGTGTATAAAACTTTCATGTAATTATTATTCTCTTTGTCTATAGCTCTTGCCAGTGTGAACGTCTCTGGTAGACGGTAAATGCCAAAAGTATTACCTGAGTAAGCAAGTATGACTGTCTCCACCTATAATTGTTGTTCAATCACTAAGTAGTCTCCAACTCTTTGCAACCCTATGGACTGTAGCCCACAAGGCTCCTCTGTCCATGGAATTCTCCGGAGAAGAATACTAGAGTGGGTTGCCATTTCCTTCTCCAGGGAATCTTCCCAACCCAGGGATCGAACCCAGGTCTCCTGCATTGCAGGCAGATTCTTTACCATCTGAGCCACCATCACCTACTTTTTTTTTCTCTTCAGGTTTAACTAAAGGACAGACTTCGCTGTCCTTTACATCTCCTATAGTTTGCTCCAATTTATGTCCACCGAGTTGGTGGCACATCCAACCATCTCATCCTCTGTCACCCCCTCTTCTGCCCTCTCCTCCTGCCCTTGTATATGCCTATTCAAGCATAAGGGTCTTTTCCAATGAGTTGACCATTAGCATCAGGTGGCCAAAGTATTGCAGCTTCAGCTTCAGCATCAGTCCTTGCAGTGAATATTCAGAGCTATAATTAGGTGGTGCTTATTCTCTTGTTTGCCTTCAGTGTTGCATATTTTGTTGTGGCAGAAACACATAACATGAGCTCTATACTTACTCTTCACAGATTTTTAGGTGCACAGCACAGTATTAAGTATAAGCACAATGTCATACAGTGGGTCTCTAGGACCTTTTCGTGATGCATGACTGAATCTTTATACCCTGAGCAGTCTTGTCAGGAAAATAATTTATGAGTAAGAAAATCCAGTGTAATATTGGATGCACTGCTGTGCTGTGCGTAGATGCTCAGTCGTGTTCAACTCTTTGCAGCCCCATAGACTGTAGACCGCCAGGCTCCTCTGGGATTTTTCAGGTAAGAATACTGGAGTAGTTTGACATTTCCTTCTCCAGGGGATCTTACTGACCCCGGTATCAAACCTGAGTTTCCTGTGTCTCGTGCATTGCAGGTGGGTTCTTTACCTGCTGAGCCATCTAGGAAGCTAATATTGGATGAGTCAGATTTCTTTCTTTTTTTTTGGTAAAACAGTTTGCTGTATAATATTGCCCAATTTCACAACTGAGCATATGCCACAAATCAATATTTTAATATATATATGTACTTATATTAATACTAGGTGAATATAGATATACACAGACATAAATCTATATATATTATATACATATATATGTGTGTGTTTTAATTTCCATAGCCAAGCTACATTATATGATCTGTGGAGAATTACAGAAATGCATTTTGGGGGTGAGAAAATAGAAAATTTTAAATACTGCAAAGATATAGTTAAATAAATTCCTGTTTATTTTGTAATGACAAATAATTTAATTTTCATTTTACAAACTAATTTTATTTATATTCTATATTACATTTTAAATTATAGAATAATTCTATTTTACAAAGTTAATATGTCATATCATGAATTTGCCACTTAAAATTTCTTCTAAAATTTATATTAATTGAGAGTAAAAAGTGAGGCAATGAGATTAGGAAATGAAAAAAATCTATAGTTAAACATTCAACTGTTGTCAATAATGACTAAGGCATGATTAAGATATTGTACTACATTCAGAGCTCAATTATGAAAGCTGGCAACCTAATCAGGAAATCAAGGTGTACAACCTGTAGTGCAGCTTAAAACTCAGCAATTGTAACTTCAAAGTGTTCAGTTGAACTAGTGAAATTGGTGGTCCATATTGCTGTTTTTTCTTGAGTGAACCAGAAAACCTTATATTTATTTCAAAATCATGAGTTAAGTATTGAATTGAAAGTCACTCAGTTGTCTCCAACTCTTTGCAACCCTATGGACTGTAGCCTGCAAGGCTCCTCTGTCCATGCAGTTCTCCAGGCAAGAATACCAGAGTGGGTTGCCATTTCCTTCTCCAGGGGATCTTCCCGACCCAGGGATCCAACCCAGGTCTCCTGCATTGCAGGCCGATTCTTTACCCTCTGAGCCACCATTGCCTACTTTTCTTTTTTAAGAAATAATACAGTGCAGTTCGAATACAGTACACCTGCTGTTTACAAATTTTCCTCTAAGTGGAACATTATTATAAGTGGCATTTTCTATTGACATAGTGACAGGATAGAGGATTGACTACTTCATGAAACAGTTCCCTTACCTAACAGTGAACTCTGTCAGAAGTTTTTCCTTATCACAACTAAGAATTCTAAAGTAGAAAAGTCAAAAGATGATTAAATTCATTCTTTTATTTTTAAATGGGAAAACTGAAATCAGATATTTCAAGTCTTTTACCCAAAGTCATGAAGTTGTTTAATAAGAGGTTCATGGGAAAAAAGGCAGTGAAACCTACCATGTCAGAAAACTCATTGTGGATGCCCTCATAGGTATTATAATATTTCCTTTTTAAACAATTTTTGTGATGTCGATACTCTTAGCCCCAGTTTGCAATTGAATACACAGCTTCAGTTCTATTGCCCATTATTACACAGTTACTAAGTAGCAGACTAATGATCCAAACCATTTAATTCCTAGCCTAGGTCTTTCCATATTTTGTATTAAATTATTTCATTAAAAATAACTAGGTTCCTATCCTATAAGAAATCAAAAAATCTTTTTGGAGAAACACTTCAGAATAGGGCTCTTCATATTTTGTCCTCTTCACTAGTCACATTGATTAGTATTTATAGTAAATGCAGCTGATATGATGTTGTAAATTATCATGGCCTTTTGGTTATTTCAGTCATCATCTGATAGAGGGCTGTAGTACTGATCTTTGGTTAAACCTGAAGAGATAATACTGCTATTTCCTGCTGGGAGCATAAGAGGTAGATAGACATTTAAACCTAGTTTCTCCAAAATAGGCCTCAGCGTGTGTTGTTGCCAAATTCATCTTAGTCACTATAGGGCATCGCGTAGATGGGATGCACACACGAGAGTCTCAGCTGACGATAGATACCGATGAGAATGTACCCACCAGTGCCGCTCCAGCCGTTCTCTCTGCATTTGGGAATTACTGCCCAATGTGACAGAGGCTAAATACAATGAACAAACCTTGAGGGTTGACATATATTTTTAGTAATGGTGCCAATCATCCAAATTAAACAGATAGTAGGTGACACCAAAGTACATATAAAAGAACCAACTTGAAAATGTATTTATTAAGCTTGGATTTATGATGTACTTGGAATAGGGGTTAAAAATAGAATTTATATGCCAGCGGTATCCAATGTGTTAAAAATTAATTTTAACACAGTTGAACAAATACACTTAGGACAACTTATCTAAATTTGGCCACCCTACTTTATCGAACCCCATTATTTGTTTCCTTCCTTAGATGTAACAATTTGCAGCATTTTATTTAATACATGTAAGTAGTCTCTCTTTTCATATTAGAATCCAGATGAGATGAAGGCAGAGGCCTTGTGAAGCTTGGCATAAAGTTTAATAAAAAATAGTGAATTAATAATGCAAAATGAAGTGTGGATTTGCTAGGGAATAAAGAAATATTAAATAATCATTCTTAATCTGAAAGAGTTCAAATAGTGATAGATATATCAAAACTAATAAGAAGTTAAATTTGTCTACTAAGAAAAGCAAAGTAAAATTTAGAATTTTCAAATAGTTGAAAGAAAAAAAAAAATACTGCAGGAACATGTCAGGAAAGGGAAAAGGGAAAACAAGCAAGCTTGTATGAACTTACTTCTTTTAAACTTTAAGTGGCAAGGGGTGATGGGAAAGAATAGAGTGAAAATATTCTCCATTGTTCCAGAGTAACTGGGAAGTCAGGCATGGTAATGGTAAATAAGCATATCTAGAAAGAAGCTACCATACAAGAATAAATCATAATCATGAGTCTTTTTATCATCATGTGGTATTTCTCTCTGTCTGGCTTACCTCACTTAGTATGATTATCTCTCAGTCCATCCATATTCCTAAATAGCATCATTTCATTCTTTCTTATGATTGAGTAATATTCCATTGCTTAAGTATCCTACATCTTATTTATCAGTTTATCTGTCAGTAGGAAGCAAGACTTTTGTTTCCCCTAGTTCCGATGGAGCCTGGTGTAAAATCCGTTTAAGAATTCACATTCATTGCCTCCTTATAAAGCCATGTCTAAATGAAAAGCAACACGTTATCCCATCAACTAGTGTCTTATTGATTCATGAGTTATGTGCATGATTTGTATATAGAGAAAATGAATATATATTTAACCTAGATTCTTAATCACTGTTGGCTATAGTGGCCATGAAAATGTACCACTCAGACCTCTAACTGCAGGAGCTGTTATAGCAACCACTACACTCTGAAATTCATCATGATGTTTGCAGCAGGCAGTGCTCACTGGCTGCTTGCAGCCCATGCCTGGAAACAGCAGTGATGGTAAATCATGCCTATTCTTCGGAGATAAGTTCTCCTTCAGAAGGACAAATGTGGCTCAAGAAATCTCCACCGGCCTTGCCAAGCTTCTTTTAGAACTGCACGGCAGTCTAGGATTTTCCTACTCACCCATCCTTCCCTCTCTCCTTCAGAAGGGTCAGACCTGCATTAAGTATTTGCACCTTCCTCAGATGGCCTCAGAGAAGGCAATGGCACCCCACTCCAGTACTCTTGCCTGGCGAATCCCATGGACAGAGGAGCCTGGTGGGGTCGCCAGGAGTCGGATACGACTGAGCGACTTCACTTTCCCTTTTCACTTTCATGCATTGGAGAAGGAAATGACAACGCACTCCAGTATTCTCGCCTGGAGGATCCCAGGGACGGGGGAGCCTGGTGGGCTGCCATCTATGGAGTCGCACAGAGTCAGACACGACTGAAGCGACTTAGCAGCAGCAGCAGCAGATGTCCCAGGGTCCTTTCATCTTGTGTCTCCTAAGCCTTTCTCCTAGTACATCTCTTGAATGTGTAATCCCACTTGACTTCTGCTCCTTTGGGGACCACGGCAACCACATCAGGCTTCTTCTTTGTGCTGTCAACACCAATAATGATTGTTAGACAGCAAAAAAATAAAACACAGGTATTGTATATGATTTTTCTTATGTGGAAAAATGTCTTGGGGATTTACCGTTAAGCATGGTGGTACAAGTATTTATCTCTGCTCTCTACTAAAATTCTTCTATGATGGTCTTAGTTGAATTAAAGACAATTATAGAAAACCAGAGTGAATGGTAAAGCAACAGAAGATGAGAAATGTCAACAAAACTTTGGAAATTAAAATGCACTTGTGGTAGTGTTGGTTTAGTTGCTATGTTGTGTCCAACTCTTGTGACCCCATGAACTGTAGCCTGTCAGGTTCCTCTGTCCATGGGATTCTCCAGGCAAGAATACTGGAGTGGGTTGCTATTTCCTTCTTCAGGGGATCTTCCCAAACAAGGGATCGAACCCGGGTCTCCTGCATTGCAGGCAGATTCTTTACCAACTGAGCTATGAGGGAAGCTCAAAATGCATTTGGGTGAGTGGAAAATGAATAGAATGAAGAAAGCAACATCAAAGAAAAGCAATCTCTTTACTATAGGTTTCCATCTATAACAGGAAGTTGTTAATAGTTAATTCTTTGGGCTATTTTTGGAGGAAGTGATCTAATTCATGCCAATGCCCTAGAAATTACAGCCTTCAGTCAGTTCAGTCACTCAGTCATGTCTGACTCTTTGTGACCCCAGGGACTGCAGCACGCCAGACTTCCCTGTCCATCACCAACTCCCAGAGCTTGCTCAAACTCATGTCCACTGAGTCAGTGATGCCATCCAACCATCTCATCCTCTGTCATCCCTTTCTCCTCCTGCCTCCAGTCTTTCCCAGCATCAGGGTCTTTTCCAATGAGTCAGTTCTTTGCATCAGGTGGCCAAAGTTTTGGGGTTTCAGCTTTAGCATCAGTCCTTCCAATGAATATTCAGGACTGATTTCCTTTAGGATGGACTGATTTGATCCTTGCAGTCCAAGGGACTCTCAAGAGTCTTCTTAAACACTACAGCTTGAAAGCATCAGTTCTTCAGCACTCAGATTTCTTTATAGCCCAACTCTCACATCCATATATGACTACTGCAAAAACCATAGCTTTGCCTAGATGGACATTTGTCAGCAAAGTGGTGTCTCTGCTTTTTAATAGTCTGTCTAGGTTGGTCATAGCTTTTCTTCCAAGGAGCAGTATCCACTCACAGTAAATATCCAATAAATATTCATTGCTTTTAAGTTGTTATCAGTCTACCCAACTCAAAAAATATCTAGTTTCCCTACCAGGCAACTGGTATTTAAGTAAAATATATAAACTCTTATGAAATGATGAGGAAAGCACCAGAAAAATAGAGAGTGCATGCATTCCTGGAAGACTGAGTGCTCCATACAGTGATAAGTTAAAACTTGGCATTTTTGAAAATTTTGTATCTATATATTGATATTCATATCTTTATTTCAATTGTGCAACAAATAAAATATTTAGAAAATAATAGTAAGGCAGTAAAATTTTTAATTTTCTTTACAAATTTATTAAGCTTTTCAGCAACCAAGGTGGGGGGTGGGAATGAGAGCTACTTCTTATTGTAAAATACCTTGTCAGCCATGAGAAAAGCAGTGTTTGTAGTTTGACTGTGAGTGGTTGATGTCCGTAAAAAACGTGTGAACATTCAAGTCTTCTCATTGACATGGTGTTCTATATTCAGGTCCAGGAAGTCTTTTCTCTTGTCTGTCTACCTTTACCCAAGACTCTTAAATTTGTTTTTCCTGATACCCTGAAATTACTTTCATTTTATCATTGCCTATTAATTAGATTGCCAGTGATTCCTTAGAGAAGCTTCACATTTCATCTGCTCAATTTGAAGTACAAAAAATCGAATGCAAGCAGTACTTCCTAATTAGTCAGTGAAAGTGAGAAGAAGTCACGGGCTACCTAGGGAGGCATGCTGGTAGGTGGGGGAGGCTGAGGCAGTGATGCAGCAGGAATGCTCCTACCAAGCCCATCCCTAGGCTCTCAATCAGACTCAGGTGGACCAGAAAGTATGAAATGGAAAGGTGCTTTCCAAAGTTTATGATCTGTTTTCTGATAAACAGCCATTTCTGAAGTCATTCCAAGTAATAAAAACAGAACCGATATATTTTCTCAACCAGAGGAAACAACAGTGAATGCCATTAGCAGTACCTGGTCTGTGCCCAATTATTTGATACCTGTAACTTTCAGGGTAAGAATGCTATTCCCTCATTGTAAAAATCTAATGGTTACATGTATATGATCTCTACGAGAACCCCAACTGCTCTATTTGATAATCCCCAAGCCCTCAATCTAGTCAAACCCATGTGTGTGCTGTGTGCTTAGTCGCTCAGTCACGTCTGACTCTGTGACCCCATGGACTGTAGCCTGCCAGGCACCTCTGTCCATGGGGATTTTCCAGGCAAGAATACTGGAGTGGGTTCCATGCCCTCCTCCAGGGTAACTTCCCAACCCAGGGAGAGAACCCAGGTCTCCTGCATTGTAGGCAGATTCTCAACTGTCTGAGCCACCAGGGAAGCCCATGAATACTGGAGTGTGTAGCCTGTCCCTTCTCCAGGGGATCGTCCTCACCCAGGAATCAAACCGGGGTCTCCGTACTTCCTATAAAATCCATATAGAATTGTGCTTTGCCAACCCACTCAGAAGTCTCTACAGATCTTCTAAGCCTCTCGCTCACTCTCCCTTCCCACATAAAGAGGTACAAAATCCTACTGTTTTCATAGCTCTCTACTTTTTGGCTCTTCGTGAGCTTCGGTAAAACAGCTGTGTGAGGTTTTCTCATGAGGTCACAGGGAGCTGTGCATTCTGAAAAACTACCGATCTCATCAGGAGACGTGTGATGTATATATGATAACCATCATAGATCCTGGCACGGATTTGACGTTCAGTGTATTTTAAGTGAACAAATTAACAGCTTTGATTGGTCTCCCTTCTGCTTTCATTCTACTCTGTGTAATCAGTGTCACTGCTCAAATACTTTCTAAAGCACACGTCTAATTATGTCTCTTCCCTGCTTAACACCATTCATAAGCTCCCCCATCATCTACTGACCTGTTTCTCAAGTAATATTATGGCTTAAAATAACCTTCAGGCCCGGTTAAATTTCAGAATCCTGAGTTTTAACCAGACCTCCTAAATGAGAATCTTTGGAATGTGAGTTCCAAGCTTTGCATTTTTAGTGATCTCTTTAAGGTTATGTCTGCATGCTGAATTATGAGAACTACTGACCCACAGGAAAATTTTAAGCTGGCGGACATGTTATGTGAGTGACATCGTTGTTTAGCCCTTAAATTTCTATTTCCAGCTCCCACATTGCTAACTGATTTTATACCAACAGCACTGTATCGCTTTTATTTTCACCAGCAAATGATGCTCTCTTTCTGTTTTTGAATTTGTTTCTTCTTTTGCCCAGGCATTCTTTCTCCCTTTAATACTCTTAAAAACTCAAATTTCATATTTTGTAATCCAGCTCAGGTATAATCTCTTTCCAAAAGCTCATCTTGTGTCCTATAAACTGTGATAGATTTGATTACTCCCTCTAATGACTTTCCTGCATATTATTATAGCTGCCTTGGGTTCTCACAGGGTATTATGATTTATGTTTTCTCTCCTAGACTTAGAATGTCTTAAATCCAGGGCCTATGTTGTATTCTTCTCTTTAAATAAATCCCTAATAGATCTAGGACTTTAAAACATTTTCCATGGATATTTGGTGGATGATTACAGGTAAACACAGCGTGCTTGGTTATGCATGCAGTGTTTTTTGTTTCTTTTTTACATGTCAAAATTATCTCTGAAACACAAATCTGTTCATGGAGAACTCTCCTTCTAAAATGCTTCTTAAATGACATCTTCTCATTAAGAAAAGTAAAATCAATATTGAAGAAGATACTCATTTTTACTCCCTGATACTCTGATGTTAACAAATTAGAGATTAAATTAGAAATTAAAGCTTTAAAGTTGACAAGAAAATCAAGATGTGCTAGTTGTGTACTTTCTATTAAGAAGAAAACTGCTTAAGCTGGTTCTAAACTAAGATTTAAGTTTTAATATGTTATGTATTAAAAATTAAGGTTAGTGAGGGAAAGTCATATGTTTGTTTATTCATCTATCCTCTTAAACTCTAACACAAAGTACTTCCAACTTTTCTTTACAGAGAAAATATGCCAAATGTCTCAGCACTTTAAGTACCAGATTAGCACCTGCTTTAAGAACTTAGGAGGCACTAATTGACCTGAAAACAGCCCAACATGAGCAGCAGGCATGGAGTTAGCTCGCTTCAAAATCGAAGTCTTGTTGCCAATGTTTACCTAATGTAAATATAAGAAATGCAAATTGAATGGTACCATCACTTGTGTACTGAAGTCCTCTCTCATTGAGCCAGATTCTCCCTTGGAGCATCTTATTCCTTGGAACCTAGATAAGCATCCAGTGAGATGGATTAACACTCTGAAGTCACTAGGGTATCATCAAGGCTTTTTTGTTGATGATACTGTGTCTTTGGCACTGGGAAAAATCTGGCTCATCTTGTTAGTAGCAGAAAAAATGTAATTTAAGTGAGTTGCCAGGATAATTAGAGCAGGTGAGCAGTAGACAGAAATAATGCCCTGAAGGGATGAAAGAAAATACTTAGATTCTTTTTCACTTTATTTCAGTGCTACTAAATGCTACTGGTATCTGTTTGTTTCTGTGTCTCTGTCAATCCTGGGTAGCAAATTAAGCGTTTAGGGAGACATTAACTCTTCCAAGCCAGTTGGAGACTATTTAGTACATTTCTGCGCAGTGCTAATTGACAGAGTTGTAAATGAAAACATCACAAAAATGTAATATTTATCTATACTGACTTAAGAATGTTTGAAATTCACAGGAGAATGATTCATTGTCATCATTTTTAGAAAGAAACACATTTCCAGATTCCTGTCAGTATTTAATTACATGAGAACAGTGAGTTGGTAGTTTCTTATATTTAGAGAATTTAGACTAAGTATATGTTAAAGGTTTTTAGGCTAAAGAGTTTACTTTCCAAAACCTTAATAGCTCCAAAATCCATATGAATAAATTCCAAAAAGTAGTTGGTTGATTTTCCCAAGGGAATTGGACTACAATATATTTAATCAGTATTATTTCCAGTAATCCTTCAATGTAAAATGAACCAAATGCTCCACAAAGTCTAGTCTATCAACTCCTCCCTGAATACATTTTATGCATTTGTGTTCCTATATATTTTTGCGTGTATTGCCCTTATCTGGAAAGGTCATTTCTTCTTTCCTAATGAACAGTGAACTAGACCAAAACAAGTCATCTAAACAATGATGCAAGAAAAGAATATTTAAGACAGTGAAACTATTTTGTAGATACAGTAATGGTGAACAAATAATGCTATGTATTTGTCAAAACCCACAGACTATTACCAGAAAAAAAAAAAAGTAAACCTTACCACATGCAAATTAAATTAGGAGGCTGATGGATCCACTTGCAGAAGGCAACAAAACAATTTAATTCTATTATAATTGCATAAAACAACAATAAAGGAGTCAAGGGGAAGATGCTGATCTAAATAACGTTGGAAATGAGTGGAGTTTGTAAAACTAAAGGCCCAATGAAGTTTACTTTGGCCACTTGATGCAAAGAACTGACTCACTGGAAAAGACCCTGATGCTGGGAAAGACTGGAGGCAGGAGGAGAAGGGGATGACAGAGGCTGAGATGGTTGGATGGCATCACTAACTTGATGGATATGAGTTTGAGCAAGCCCTGGGAATTGGTAATAGACAGGGAGTCCTGACACGCTGCAGTCCATGGGGTTGCAAAGAGTCAGGCACGACTGAGTGACTGAACTGAAATGGACCACTGTATTCTAGTTTATAAAGTTGTTTCCTTTAAGGGTTAACAATTCTTATATCACCAACCCATGCTTATTAGAATTAAACTGCTAGGTAAATGGATGGTGCATATACATACGCGCGTGTGTGTGTGTGTATGTGTGTGTGTGTGTGTATAGATTGGTATACACTAATGTATTTCCTTATTGTCAGATAAAAAGACTTAGAGGCAAAGACATTCCAGTCACAATGAATACACCTAGTGCCTAGATATTGCTTTCTAATATCATGCTCAGATATTGCTTTCTAATATCATGCTCCTATAAAAGGAACTAAGACTTCTTGGAGAAATGGCTGATTCTAGGACAGAATCAAGCAGTATATAAGATGGTATGCAATATCTTGTATTCTAGAATTAGAGGAGTGCACAAAAGCAATACAAAAATAGTGGTAAGTCAAAGAGAAATTGGAACCAACTGAGAGAACCTCCGGTAGCCAAAGCTGAAACAACTTGTTCAATAAAGAAGTGTTGAGTTATAACCAAAAGTATAAAATGAGTAAGCATGATTCCATATAGATATAAATCAATGATCAAAAAAAACTAATATGGAGAAGAAAGATAAATCTACCACCAGCAAAATATTGTTTTTAATTATATAGATTTATTTATTTATTTATTTTTTACTTTCAAGAAGGAGGCATGTAACACGCCAGTTATTAGTTGTGGGCTGTACATAGTGAATTCATAAGAATTCAGAAGAATCAGAAGAATTCAGAAAAATCAGAAGATGTTACTATGAACAATTACCCATCAACAAATTAAGAGAGGAAAAGTGGATAAACTTCTAGAAACATACCTACAGAGTAATAAAAAATCTAAACAAACCTATAATGAGTAAGGAATTTAATCTGTAGCAAAAACCTACCAACAAAAAGCCCACTACTTGATATCTTTATTGATGAATTTTACTGAGTATTTAAAGAACACCAATGCCTCTCAAAGTCTTCCAAAAAACTTGAAGAGGAAGGTATATTTACAAATTTAACCATGCCAGCTAAAAAGAAAAGAAGTAAACAGTAGAGTGAAAAAGCAATCTACAGAATGGGAGAACATCAAACCATATATCAGATAAGATGTTTTGATCTAAAATATATAAGGAACACCTACAACTTAATATTGAAAAACTAGGAATCCAATTAAAATTGAGATAAGGACCTGAATAGACACGTCTCCAAAGGAGACAGGCATATTGCCAACAAATATATGAAAAACTGTTCACCATAACCTAGTATCAGGAAAATGAAAAGCAAAACCATCGTGAGACATTACCTCACTATTATTTCCAATAATCCTTCCATGTAATATAAACCAAATGCTCATTATCAAGCTTGGCTATTAGCAAGAAAAGAAAGAAAGGGAAAGAAAGAAAATGGTAAGTACTCCTTCCCGAGGATGTTAAGAAATCGTAACCCTTGTACATTGTTGCAGAGAAGGTAAATGGTGTAGTCACTGTGGAAAACAGTATGGAACTTCTTCAAAAAATTAAAAATAGAACTACTGTAAGATCTAGCAACCCCACCTCGGAGTATACATTTAAAGGAATTGAAAGCCAAACCTCCAAGGGTTATCTGCACTGTCACGTTCATTGCAGCATTACTTACAATAGCCATCAGTAGAAACAACCTATTCATTGATGGATAAATGGATAAAGAAAATGTGATATATAATTAAATGAAATATTATTCAGTCTTAAAAAAAGAAAAAAATATCTTGTCATAAGGGACAGCAGAAGGAACCTGGAGGATATTATGCTAAGTGAACTTAGCCAGTTACAAAGGACAAACACCACAGGTGTTTGCTAGGTATCTAAAATAGTCAACTCATATATGGGAGAGAATAGAATGTTGGTTACCAGGGCCTGGGAGAGAGAGAAATGGGGATTTGTTGCTCAACATTACAAAGTTTCAATTAGTCAGTATAAATAATTCCTAGAGATCTACTGCACAACACAGTGCCAATAGTTAATACTGTACTGAAGACTCAAAATTATGTATTGAGAGCGTGAATCTCAAGTTGTCTTCACACACAAACAAATGCACACACAAATGTGAAAGAGGAAAGTTTTAGAGGTATATCTATTATAACAGATATATCTATTATCTTGATTGTGCTGATGGTTTCATAGGTAAGAGGATATGTACAAATCCACCTAATAGTATACATTAAGTATGTCCCATTTTGTGTAATAACTGTATTTCAATTAAGCTAGTTTAAAAATGAGTATTGAGCCTGCCACTAAGCACATTTATTTAAATAATAATTATTTAATTTTACTTAAATAATTGTTAGACATACATAAACAGAAGAATGACTTCCAATAATTTTAGGGGAAACACAAGAAAAATTTAAAAAGAGCACATGGTTTTCACAGCAACAGAATAGTCAACCCATCCAATGAAAGACAGAAAAGGAAAAATATAGATAGAAGTAATGTATATAGAAGCATATATGAGGCCAAGATATGGTATATCACGATCACTGTAATAAATTGATGAGATATACTATAAAATCAGGAAAGAAATCTCTCTCTCTTACACACACACACAGATCCATCTTGGATCCATCAATTTGATCCCAAGAAATAGTAAAGCAAATATCTACACAGAAATGGGGAAAAACTAAGAAACTGAAAAAAGTTAGGAAGGGAAATATAAACCAAACAAACTGGGAAGCAGTTTTAATATCAAACAATGTAGAATATTATAATGACATAAAAAAGAAACAAAACATTATATACAATAAAAGAAAATGGTTAACTCTCATGAATACTCATATTTACCACAACCTACACATATCACACATCTCAAAATATATGAGGCAACAATTGCCAGAGCTATAGGAGAAATAGTTATAGATATAGATAAATAGTAATTGAGAATTTTAACAAAACCTCGGGAAATAACAGGTAGAAATACACAAAAATTATTGAAAAATATAATAGTGGAATTAATAAAAGTCCTAGAAGTATATTCAGGAGAAGGCAATGGCACCCCACTCCAGTACTCTTGCCTGGAAAATCCCATGGACGGAGGAGCCTGGTGGGCTGCAGTCCATGTGGTCGCTAAGAGTC
Organism: Dama dama; assembly: GCF_033118175.1. NCBI lineage: Eukaryota > Metazoa > Chordata > Mammalia > Artiodactyla > Cervidae > Dama > Dama dama. Next base: position 61,126,933 of record NC_083710.1, on the reverse strand, counting down.
GGACACGACTGAGCGACTTCACTTTCACTTTTTTACTTTCATGCATTGGAGAAGGAAATGGCAACCCACTCCAGTGTTCTTGCCTGGAGAATCCCAGGGACGAGGGAGCCTGGTGGGCTGCCATCTATGTGGTTGCACAGAGTCGGACACGACTAAAGCGACTTAGCAGCAGCAGCAGAAGTATATTCAAGGACTTCACAACAAAGAGAAGAAAACATTTTTTGAGCACACTTAGCATATTCTCCGGAGTAGGCAATGGCAACCCACTCTAGTACTCTTGCCTGGAGAATCCCATGGACAGAGGAGCCAGGTAGGCTACAGTCCATGGGATCACTAAGAGTCAGACATGACTGAGCAACTTCACTTTCACTTTTCATTTTAATGCATTGGAGAAGGAAATGGCAACCCACTCCAGTGTTCTTGCCTGGAGAATCCCAGGGACAGAGGAGCCTGTTGGACTGCTGTCTATGGGGTCACACAGAGTTGGACACGACTAAAGCAACTTAGCAGCAGCAGCAGCAGCAGCATATTCTCAATAAAATTAATGCATGCTAAGCCACAAAGAAAGGCAATCCCAAAGAATGCTCAAATTACCACACAATTGCACTCATCTCACACGCTAGTAAAGTAATGCTCAAAATTCTCCAAGCCAGGCTTCAGCAATACGTGAACCATGAACTTCCAGATGTTCAAGCTGGTTTTAGAAAAGGCAGAGGAACCAGAGATCAAATTACCAACATTCGCTGGATCATCGAAAAAGCAAGAGAGTTCCAGAAAAACCTATATTTCTGCTTTATTGACTATGCCAAAGCCTTTGACTGTGTGGATCACAACCAGACCACCTGACCTGCCTCTTGAGAAACCTATATGCAGGTCAGGAAGCAACAGTTAGAAGTGGACATAGAACAACAGACTGGTTCCAAATAGGAAAAGGAGTACATCAAGGCTGTATATTGTCACCCTGCTTATTTAACTTACATGCAGAGTACATCATGAGAAACGCTGGGCTAGATGAAGCACAAGCTGGAATCAAGATTGCCAGGAGAAATATCAATAATCTCAGATATGCAGATGACACCACCCTTATGGCAGAAAGTGAAGAGGAACTAAAAAGCCTCTTGATGAAAGTGAAAGAGGAGAGTGAAAAAAATGGCTTAAAGCTCAGCAGTCAGAAAACTAAGATCATGGCATCTGGTCCCATCACTTCATGGGAAATAGATGGGGAAACAGTATCAGACTTTATTTTTTGGGGCTCCAAAATCACTGCAGATGGTGATTGCAGTCATGAAATTAAAAGACGCTTACCCCTTGCAAGGAAAGTTATGACCAAGCTAGATAGCATACTAAAAAGCAGAGACATTACTTTGCCAACAAAGGCCCGTCTAGTCAAGGCTATGATTTTTCCAGTGGTCATGTATGGATGTGAGAATTGGACTGTGAAGAAAGCTGAGCGCCGAAGAATTGATGCTTTTGAACTGTGGTGTTGGAGAAGACTCTTGAGAGTCCCTTGGACTGCAAGGAGATCCAACCAGTCCATCCTAAAGGAGATCAGTCCTGGGTGTTCACTGGAAGGACTGATGCTGAAGCTGAAACTCCAATATTTTGGCCACCTCATGCGAAGAGTTGACTCATTGGAAAAGACCCTGATGCTGGAGGGATTGGGGGCAGGTGGAGAAGGGGACGACAGAGGATGAGATGGCTGGATGGCATCACCGACTCGATGGACATGAGTTTGAGTACACTCAGGGAGTTTGTGATGGACAGGAAGGCCTGGCGTGCTGCGTTTCATGGGGTCGCAAAGAGTCGGATACGACTGAGCGACTGAACTGATCTGAAGCCACAAACAATGTTTTAATGTTTCAAATGAATTAAACCTCTGCTTTATAAGTTTTCTGAACATAAAGCAATAAAATTAACTCAAAAAGAAAAAGATGTTAACTAGATTGATACGTGCAGGTACATATTTACACAAATTCATGGTTTTAATATCATTTGTGGCCTTCAATTTAAAAACTACGTAAGAAAACCCTCCTCAATGAAATCAGTTATTTTAACAAATGATTTCATTAACTTACAGCACACAATTTTATGAAGGTACATTTTAACTAACCCTCTGTTATTGGATGTTAGGTAGTTTGCCACATGCTTATATACAAAGCTCTTTAAACATTTCTTAGTGCTTTGTGTGTGTATGTGTGTGATGATAATATTCTTGAAAGAACTGCCCAGTAATTAGATATGAACTGTTATTTGTATATCCATAAGACTTCTGTAGCAAAAATAGCTCATACCAATTTATAATTGTTTTATTATTGCCTCATATCAATGTCAAAATGATTTTTTTATTACCAGAAACAACAGATATTATCCATTGTCTAATCTGAATTCTCAGCCTTCAAATAACTGACAATCAAAACATGTATCTTCACTTTAGTGGTGCTACATGAGGTGGATTTTTTCTCCATAGAGGGGGCTCTTTCTTGGTTTTCTTTCCTAATATCACTGAATTCTTAAGTATGAATATATCTCAGTGCTCTTTTCTCCGTCTCCTCTCCATCACCCTGTGTATGATATGTGCTCATGTAGGCAGGTGTTCTCAGTCGCTCAGTAGTATCCACCTCTTTGTGACCCCATGGACTGTAGCCTGCTGGCCTCCTCTGTCCATGAAATTTTCCAGGCACGAGTACTGGGGTGGGTTGCCATTTCCTCCTCCAGGGCATCTTTCTGATCCAGGATTGAACTCAGTCTCTTGAATCTCCTGCATTAGCAGGAGCGTTCTTCACCACTGCACCATGTAGGAAGCCCCTATTTATATACTCATAACTCCCAAGTGCACTCCTTCTAAACCTCTCCTATGAATTCCAAGACCACAATCCAAGTTTGCTGGTTTCTTCTACTATGATGTCTGTAAGCTATGTCAAATTTGTTATCTCCAAACTGAAATTCTCATCTTCACCCTAAACTTGCTTCTCACCAAGTTTTCCTTAGTAAAGGGCAATAAAATCCACCCCAATACCAAGTTAGAAACAACAGCCATGCTTCACTCCACTATCTGGCCCTCACCCCCAATTCAATGTCAATTCCATCCTTTCTGACTCTACAATGTGTTCTTATTCATTTTACTTCTCTCCATCTCTGCTGGCAACCTCATGTCCAAGCCAAAATTGATTCCTGGACCATTGCCAAAGCCTCTTAACTGCTTTCTCCAGTGACTTTCTCATACATTCTTTCCTGGAGAGTGAGTTTTGAAAAATGTTATTTATATCATGCCGGTCAACTTCTTAAAATCTTGTAATAGCTTTCCATTAGATTTTGAATACAATCCAAATTCCTTAACATGACCTAGTGACCCAGCCCCAACGTTCTTCTGAACTTTATTTCTGGTGGCTTCCCCTTTCTCGGTGGGCTGAAGCCACAACACTCTCCCGTTACTTCCTAGAACACTTCAGTCCATATCCAGCTCAAAAGTCTTACCTGGCTATTCATTCTCTGTACCTGGAATATCCTTCTAGATTTTGATCTGTTTTCTTTTCACCTTTCAGACATAACCTAAATAGCCCAGTGATGTCATACCTCCCCATTACTTTCTAGATTGCTTAGTAGCATTTGTTTTCTTATCATTTAATACAATTTACTATTGTTCTTTCCAGTTTTAGGTTTGTTTTGCTAATGTTGTATTTCAATTTCCACAATTTTTGCTTCTTCTTTTACTACAACATAGGGCAAGAAGAGTAGAGTTTGTGTTTACCTTGTTCCTGACTGTGAACAATTGTTTATTGTTTACTATAGTATATGGCAGAGAGTGAATGCTTAAATCATTAAATACAGTTTGACTATACGAAAGACATTTCTGTGGACATTAAACAATGATGTATATTTTAAACATGCTTATAATTTTATTGTAAAAATTCTTATAAGTAGAATGGCAAAATAAAAATATGTTTCATTTTGTTTTTATCCCAGTTTTCTGTGAGCATTGTCTATATTTATTTTCTTTTAGTTTTACTGAGATTTAATTGACAAATAAAGTAGTAAGGTATTTAAAGTGTACTTCAGAATGATTTTATAAATGTATACATTGTGAAAAGATCCCCCCATTAGTTAATTAGCACACCTACCACCTTATTTCTTGTTTTGTTTTAGTGAGAGTTCGCATTTAGAAATTTGAAATATACAACACAGTGTTATCAACTATCATCATCATGTTCTACGTTAGATCCTTAGACCTTATTCACCTTATAGATTCTATTTTGCATTTTCTCTGTTTATTTTTAAAAAGCTGACAGTTTCATTCATTTTTTAATATAAAGCTTAAATATTTTTATTATTATTTCTAAAACTTCCAATGGAATATTTAAAAATTTTAACTTCTAAAGTGTTTTAGAAAACAATATTCATTTATTTTTGCAAATATTTTATTGCTTAAAAATGTATTATTTCCTTATTATGAATCCTGCTTATTTCTACTAAACATATTTTAGCTTCTTTATACTGTTTCTATTACATGTTTTATTTTTACTTTCAAATTAATAATTTAATAACTCCTTTAGCATTAATATAACATCTTCAGAGATGTTCAGAGACGGCAAAATTATGCTATGAATTCCAAAATCTCAAGTTATTTATTTAGATTTTGAATGTAAACAAATATATCAACTGCAAATTATAATATCTCCTTTTTCAGTAGTAGTTTATCTTCTAAATTTTAAATTTCTGGTAATATCTCAAAAAGCCTTGCAAAAGCCTTGAATATGAAAATATCTTTTATGGACATTTTCTCTTCAAGCTGCAAAAATGGTACTCCATTATTTTTTCTACTTAAATATTTTAGAGTTGATTTAATGGGATAAATTATTTTCATCATATACAGGTATTAGTACTACAGTGTTTTTCTTCTTATCATTAAAATTCAAAATTTGCACCAAATGTGTCTAGGAATGTTGTTAATTTATTTTTGATAATACTTGATAAGCCTTTGCAAATGTGGTTATTCAACAATCTTTGCCTCAAGAATATTTGACTTCCTTTTAGTTATATCTTTGATCATTGTTTATTTCTCAGATCCCCTCCTTTCTAATTTTGCAATACTTTTACATGTATTCTATGTTACTTTTTATTACTCATTCTTTTATCATCTCATTTCTTAAAGTCTATAACTTCTGGACAATATTTGTATCTTCTTTACTGATTCTAATTATGAAACATCTAAATTATTGACTCAAATCTAATTTTTGATTTGGCCACACTATTTTTATCTCTGTATACTCTCTCTTGAGTTCAGATAGTATATGATTTACAACAATAATTTTATATAAAACATTTTAATCTTCAATTTTAATCTAAATGTGTTATGAGTTGATACAACTGTTTTTGTAAAAAAATGTTGTGTGATATCTGACAGTTCCTTTCTCAGAAAATTTTGTATTATTGCATGTATCTGATGCTTTTCCTGTATTCATCCCCACAGAATAAAGTTTATTGTTGCTGTATATCAAGATTTAGCTTGATCTAAATCCTTAATATTAAGGTTCATTATTCACAATGCCGTAGGTCACACAGAAGCTATTACATTTTGATTGAAACATGTGTACACACACACACACACACACACACACACACACACACACACACATATATCTTTGTTACCCAACCCCCAAATTTAAAAACCTTTATGAAACTCAGTGAGATACAGGGCTATAGTCAATGGCCATAAGAAATAGGTCCTGAGGCCTGAAGAGTTTGTCTCATTTAATGCAGACCATATAGATCATACTTAGGTTTTTGCTTCCCCATTGGATTACATAATATGATATTGCCCCCATAGAATTTTCAAGAAACATAACTAGAAGGATAAATTTTTGTCCTTTGAAGTTGTAAAGCAAATTTTGGTAGGATATAATTTTGAAAATGTAATTGATCAGAATTTTCATTCCTCCCATCACCCATGCCCTATCATCAATAGACTAGATAATTTAAGAGATCTGAAAGATAAATAAGAAAATAAATCAAGATTTAGAAGTGGTTAGGGCTTTTATGAAGACACTCTGCTTCCTGGCCCTCAGTGTCATGTTTAACACTTAAGCCATGTGATAGGCACCAACAATTTGAGAAGCCAAGGACATGTCAAACTGTACACCTTTCCCTTCTGGACAACTGAGAAAGAATTCAGTCAGTATCACTATGGCTGAGTCGAATAACTGAATGTCCCAGTAATACTGAAGAGGAGCAAAATTGCTCTGAGGAGAGGAACAATTGTTCTATAGTAGTCACGAAGTTTTCATGAGGGGACTTTGTAGCAGAAAGTGGCAATATAAGTAAGCAACCAAACTAAGGTACTTTAGGATAAATCAGAAGTACTGTTAGTAATTGGGCTTCTCAGGTGGCTCAGTGGTAAAGAATCTGCTTGACAATACAGGAGACACAGGTTCAGTGTCTGGTTTGGGAAGATGCCCTGGAGAAAGAAATGGCAACAAACTCCAATATTCTTGCCTGGGAAATCCCATGGACAGAGGAGTCTAGCAGGCCACAGTCCATGGGGTCACAAAAGAGTCGGACATGACTTTGTAACTAAACAACAACAACCATTAGTGATCAAGCTGGTGCAAAAGGCATTTACTATCCTAACAAAACCAGGATATATGGTCACTCTCCTAGGCTCTACAAGTAGAGAACTTGTGGGAACACAGATTATTTGTTGGGGACAGTTTACTACATATGCAAGTAAAGTGCAGTGAAACACCTCAAGACACCATGTGAATGTGAATGTGAACTTGCTCAGTCGTGTCCGACTCTTTGCGACCCCATGGACTGTAGCCTACCAGGCTTCTCCATCCATGGGATTTTCCAGGCAAGAGTACTGGAGTGGGTTGCCATTTCCTTCTCCAGGAGATCTTCCTGACCCAGGGATTGAACCCAGGTCTCCCTCATTGTAGGCAGACGCTTTACCATCTGAGCTACCAGGGAAGCCTCCAATAGTTGAATACATAATTGACATTTTAATCTACTCAAAGTCTGGCCCTGCATACCAGGACAGCTGAGTTTTCCTAGAAGTATAGTGTCTCTGCCTCAGTTACCCTTATGTTCAACCAGAGTAAGATAACTGGAAGAGCGTGAGTCTCAACTGACCAAGTTTTGTTTTGTTTTTTTTCCAAGTTGATGAGTTTACTTGAACAGATATGATTAACCCATTTTAAATGGAGTGTCAAGACAGTAATTAGGTTCATTTAAAAAAATTGGTTTTAATTATCTCAGTAAGTTTTATCTCATATTAAAAATATTGAAAAGTTAATGAATCCACCTGCTGATACAGAAGACACAGTTTCAGTCCCTAGTTTGGGAAAATCCCCTGGAGAAGGAAAATGGCAACCCACTCCAGTATTCTTGCCTGGAGAATCCCAAGAGGAGACTGGCGGGCTACAGTCCATGGGTTGTAAAAGAGTCAGATAGGACTTAGTGAGTAAACAGCAAACAACAGTAGTGGTAACTGAGAATGAAGTAGGTCAGTGTCCTTGTTTTTCCATGGTGGAATTAGTTATCTTTGTTTCTAGCTTTTTGTCTGGTATGCATAGCTAGTTCAAATATAGGCCAGAAAGAGGTGCTACCACTGATTATTTCAGAGATGATGGTATATTCTATAACTTTGGTCCTGATTCTTCACCCTTGGAGTTAGAACTTGACTAACAAAGTGTTTGGAGTGGACATCTTCTAGTCAGTTCCCAAGCAAGCTCTTCCTATTTATGGGTAGTGGATGGTCCTTTGACTTTTCCCTTAATGTAGTAGTAACTACACCATGTTGTTATTTAGTCATTAAGTCGTGTGTGACTCTTTTGCGACCCCATAGACTGTAGCCCACCAACCTCCTCTGTCCATGAGATTTCCCAGGCAAGAATACTGGAGTGGGTAGCCATTTCTTTCTCCAGGGGATTTTCCTAACCCAGGGTTGAACCTGAGTCTCCTGCATTGCAGGCAGTCCCTGCATTGCAGGCAGATTCTTTACCAATTGAGCCACCAGTGAAGCCCACAGCTATACCCTACCTGGGAGAAATTACTCAAAATTCTGCTGCATGGCTCCTCTGCTTCTTTTGCCAATACAATGCCAATTCCCTGTCCAGTGTTATTTGCATTTTTGTGTTTAATTCATACTTGAAAAGAAGGTAAAATGGACTAAACATTTCACCTTATAACCCAGACATCATCATAAATTCTGTTTGGGAAGATATTCCAAATCTAACTGAAATACTATTGTGTTTCCAAGACTCCTTTATCAATACAAAGAAAATGAGCTTGATGGAAGCACCTGGAGAACAGATGTGGATTCTTTAAGGGGAAAGGGTACTGATATATAATGGGCATGGCAAAGATATTTATAGAGCCATATTTTTGTTGAGTTATCTCTCACTTGGCCAGCTAGACTCTAGAGAGGTTTTTGTGATGATTTTCCCCCAGCACTTATTTATAGAGGCCTTGGTGAGCTGCCATACTGAATCTTCCTGAAACAGTACTTGAATATAGCTGGCCACATAAAATCAGTTTGAGATGAAAAAAAAAAAAAGGTTTTTTTTCTAAGTGTCAAGAAATATATTTCCTTTTTGAGATATTTTATAGTAATATTATGATACATTTTATCACATCAGGAGGTAAGGTGTCTTTCAAATATAAATAAACCTCCTTAAAATGAACCACGTGCCATGTAATGTATTTTGATGCTACATTAGCAAAGCCTGTCTGATAGTGTCAAGAAATCTAATATTACTGAAACAGAATGCTTGCAGGAATTATGAGCTTGACTATTAAGTGCTAAGAACACTTCAGTTTAATGAGTAAAAGAATTATCTTGTCACTAAGAGAATAAATTCAAGCCAATAAGCACCATACACTGTAGGTCTGAGTGAAAATAATTATTTCCTTTGAGAAAATAAAAATAGATCCTTGAAAACTGTAACCTGCATTATATTTTTTTTTTCCTAAATCCTGCATGGATTTTTTTTAAACATCCTCCCAAAGTAGTCTATAATTTAGTTTTTATACAGTTATAATACAGGTCATTAAATTAACCATCATTTCTGCCAGCACATGCATTCAGTAAATTGAACTTTTTCCTGCCTATCCTGGACAAAGTATGTGCTCTTCTGGAACTTTTTAAAATAAGTGCGTTTTTGGAACTGTTTAAACAAAAGATTTAATTCCTTCAGAGATAAGAATTTAGAGAAATGGAAACTATATCAAAGAGTCACAAGAGTCTTTATTTGTAAGATTATAGCTGTTTCCACTTATGCACCATCTTGAAGGATATATTATCAACAAGATGTGACAAATATAAATGTAACTGCTGAAGGAGATGGGACTAGGTACAAATCAGTGGCACTTTAATAAATGGATGGGATTTAGCAATGGCTACCTGTGTGAGCCAATCTCCCAAGTGCGCACCAAAGGATAAAAGGAACTCAAGAAACTGAACCAGGGGATGCTAGAAAAATACTGTCACGTATCCTAATAGAATGGGCGTCCCAGATGGCTCTAGTGGTAAACAAACCACTTGCCATTGCAGAAGACACAGGGTTGATTCCTGGATAGGGAAGATCCCCTGGAGGAGGGCATAGCAATCCACTCCATCAATCTTGCCTGGAGAATTTCATGGACAGGGGAGCCTGATGGGCTATAGTCCATAGGGTCACAAAGAGTCCCACATATATGAAGCAATTTAGCACACACACATACTAATAGTGTCCTGGTTTTATATTACTAGGCAATCTGAAATATTTTTTGTTGTATTAACAGTCGGCTCTTGCTGTTGATGTATATCTTATTCAATTTTGAAATTTCAAAAGGCAGCAAATATTTCGGAAGAGCATTGATCCATGTATACGAGAATGTCTTCAGATAGGCTCTTAGATTGCCAGCCACCCACTACTCAACTATTCAATGCAATAAGGACCTACAGAACATTTCTTTCAGATGGGAGAATTCAGTTAAGGCATGCAAGAAGAGTGTAAAATGAAAGTAGTGTATTTGATTAAGCACATGGCAGACTCAAGAGAAAGAAAAAAGAAATGGAGAAGAGACAAATTGCCTGTATTAGACACAATCATTAGAAAATTAGATCTAGGAACACACGTGAGAGACTCTCAGACTATTTTATATATACAATAATCAAGAGAGTAAAATTTAAAGGGCCTGAATTGGGGAAAAATAATTGGATAAAGGAGAGATTTCAGCTGTTAAAAGGGTTGAGGATGGTGTTTAGAAATATCCTAATTTTTAATGGTCCAGATCTTTTGATGGAAATGAGTAAAGACTAAACTGATTTTAAATATATTTTTTAAGTTACTGAAGTTTTTTTTTTTTTTATGCCTGCGTAAGAGACAGCACGTCACAGTGGTAAGCATCATGTGATTCAGAAGCAGCCATTTGGGTTGGATGCTTTGTTTTGCCTCTATAAGGTCATGCTGTCCTCAGGCAAGTTACCTATTCACTTGCGTCTTAGTTTTCTCAGCTGTACAATAAAGATACTTATGCTAACTAGCTCAGATGGTTGTTGGGAGCAAATTGTTTAATCTAAAATGCTTAGGTTAACGCTTGACACCTAGAAGTCATGTGAGTAATAATTGGAAATACTTTTATATTCATTGTATGCAATTTATTTTAACTTTAATATTTAAAGCTAATATGCAAATAGTGCTAAATGATATATTAAAGAAGTGAAAAAGAGAGAGAAGACTGGCATGTTTATAGGACTTCTTATTTTGGATTTCTTTTTGAACACCTTATAAAAAGACAACATTTGAACAGAGATCTGAAAGGAATAATAGAACAAGCCTGCACATACTTACAGAAAAATTATTTAAAGGAGAAGAGGTATTAGGTAGAAACAGTGAGGACAGAATAAACTAGAAGAATGGTGACAGAAGGTGATGTCTGGAACGTGAGATAGACTACATTCAGACTTTGAGATTAGGTTAGGGAGGTGGAATTTTATTGTTAGTTTGAAAGAAAACTTTTGGAATGTCAGGGCATGATAGTAACATGACACTTTTAGAAGGTGTCATGAACTCTTATGTGGAATATGTGATGGAAAATAACAAAAGTAGGAAGACTTGTTAGGTAGCTGTTGAGTAATCCAGAGGAAATATAATCTGAGTGGAAGTGTAAAAATAATGAGAATTGGGTCCTTTGGGCAGCAACAGTTTGAACAGTAAAAAGAAAATTCCAAGAAAATTTATTATCTAAATTTTTTATATCTTAAAATAGGAGAATATTGGATAGCTATTTTGTGTATGTTCCTAGGACATTATGAGCATCCGTGTGGCTGTTATATTGCTTTTAGGATGTTTTGTATGAGATGAGACATATAAATGACTAAACCTATGACGTGGAGCTCATTTTACACAAACTTTCAAACCAGACATTTTTGAGTAGGTCACTACTCTAGTTTACTTATTATATATAAAAATAGTGTTGTGGAAAATAGTAGAAACACTGGTGAAATGCAAATAGATTCTGGATGTTAGTTAATAATAATATGTCTATATCACTATAGTTTTTGTTTTGGCAAAGAAACCATAGTTATGATGGTAAGCAAAATAATGGCCCCCTTCCCAAAGCTGTCTGCATTCTAATCTCTGGAACCTGTGAATACGTGATGTTAGGTGGCAAAGGAGAATTATGGTAGCAAATGGTATGAGGTTTGCCAATAGAGTGACTTTAAATTAGGGGGAGTGACCTGGGTTAACCAGGTGGACCCAGTGTAATTACAGATTCCTTAAGTATGGAGGAGGGCAGGAGGCTTAGTATCAAGTTAGGCAGAATGATCAAGATCCATGGTAGGCAGGGGAAATTTCTCCCCCTTACCCCTGTCGTGAATTAGGTTTTTAGGTACACAGTGAAGACTCTAAACAGCATTTGGGCTTGGGGTAGAAGATTAAAACAGCTTAGAGAGAAACAGAAAGGAGGGTCAGAATCTGCCTCCTGCATTGGCTTGAATTGCTTTCTAAATTGTTTTTTAGGAAACTATAATTCAAAATCATCAATATGCCATTAAGGCATATTTGGTGCTGCCTACCCTGGGCCACAACATTTGACTGGCTATTGCTGTCTTTGAAGATAAAAGGAAGGAACGCCAGTGTCCTTGAGAAGCTGGATAAGGCAAACAAACGTTCTCTCCTGGAGTCTCCAGAAAAGATAACAGCACTGCAGACAACTTGAGACCCATTTTCAACTTCTGACCTCCCAAACTGTAAGCTGATAAATTTGTGTTGGTTTGAGTCACTAATTCTGTGGTAACTTGTTACTGTAGTAATGAGAAATCCATACTGCTGTATAAGATGTTCACATTCGAAGAATCTGAGTAAAGAATTTATGGAAAAACTCGAATGTCTTTGTGACTTTCCTGTAAATCTAATATTTTTCCAAAATGTTTGAAAAATTCGTTCTTTCTGTCACTTTCTCACTCTCTTCCCCTCTCTACCCCCATCTTCTGCAGTTTTAAGTACGTTTTGCTTTTTATTTTTATTTTTTTCTTCATTTCTTTTTATTAGTTGGAGGCTAATTACTTTACAATATTGTAGTGGTTTTTGTCATACATTGACATGAATCAGCCATGGATTTACATGTGTTCCCCATCCCGATCTACTTTCCCTCTACTAATCTCCCACAGCTGTGTCCATATGACATATTATAACTGAATGTGGGGTCCAACTGCTTGTTGCTTAAAAGCCACTAAAGAGGCCAGGTTGTTGGAAATGAAAGTTTGCTTTATTTTTGATGCTGGCACCTGGTGCAGAAGTAGGGAAGGGTGTGTGCCTGCCCGAAGGCTGACTCTTCCCCCACTCCCCCAACCCACCCCACCGATAATCAGGGAGCAAGACTTTTTATGGACAGAGGGAGGGGGCTATGTGCAGAAAAAGCAGTCAACTCTGACAGTCATCTTGAAATTGGTCATCAGTGGTCTGACCAGTGTCATCTTGATTGTTTTAGGTACAGTCAGTGTTCAGTTTCAAGGTCCACTTTTTTCCATTTCCTTGAGGCCGGTTCTCAGAGTTGTGGCTGCTCATGTCAGGGCTACGGTTTGGTCATCAGGTAGTTAACTTCCTCCACCTGGTGGGATTTCGGTGTCTATAAGAGAGCTCACAAGATACAGGTCAGAATATTATCAATAGACCCTGAGAAGGAACTAAGTGTCCTTGACTCTTCTTAATGCCTAGACTATTATTATTTGGTTTCCTTTGGTTGTTTTCCTTTACTTCTGCATTTTCTCACTTCTTGGGTTAAACTTATTCTTTGGTTAAGTTTTTTCACCAACAAAAGACAGGCAGAGGGCATGGGGGATAAGGGCCATAAGGTCTTGCTCTGTTTCAATACATAAGCATCTTTATTCATATTCTAATATCCTTATCTTACATGCATTCCCAATCAGCTTGCATGCTCTTTCTTGTACTCTAATGTTTCACCTGTAATTTCCAAAATTAGTCTTATAATTATCTTTCTATCCTCTATTTTGGAGAAGGAAATGGCAACCCACTCCAGTATTCTTGCCTGGAGAATCCCAGGAACAGAGGAGCCTAGTAGTCCATGGGGTAGCAAATAGTCGGACACGACTGAAGTGACTTAGTGGCACCATCCTCTATTTTACGTTAACTCTTTCATGGTCACTGTCACATATTCAACTGAAAAAAACTTGGAGACCTGACTATCTGGGTAATACTTTCTTCCACATGACTGCAGTAGCACATGCCTAACAATTATTCCAAAAGCTGCCATAGCAATTCTTCTTTCTCATCCTCACGTTCACTTTAAACTTTTCCTATAAACCCCTACTCCATTTATTTTCATTTTTAAAATATTTACGTATGTATTTAGATGCGCTGGGTCTTAGCTGAAGCACTCAGGATCTTGTATCTTTTAGTTGAGGCACATGAAATCTAGTTCCCTCCAGATTGAATCCAGGACCCCTGCATTGGGAGCAGGAAGTCTTAGCCACTGGACCACCGGGAAAGTCCCTTGCAATTACTTTCAATATCCCTAAAAATTTTTTGTGTTCTCTTTATAACAGCATTTTTTTAAAAATAACTTTGTGACATTCCATAACATTAACCTACAATAATATTTCACTACCAATAGTAATGTATTCTTTCAGTAGCTCATCCTTGCTTTCCATATCTTTTTTCTTTCTATATATCCAAGCATGATGAATTCCTCTGTTTTCAAAAAGGCCAAACTTTCAATACAGAACAGTTTGTAGCAAAAATTTTATTTTTTTTTTACATCTTAGCATATTTCACTATGACTGCATTGTGCTGTTAGTAAAGTAATAATGGTGGTTAATGATGATGATACTGAGTTGATCTTTCCATGTCTTTCAATGAACGGTGTCTTCTTCTGTGATCTTCCACCAGATGAGATCAGACAGCCAGACTTGGGTATCTTGTGTGGCTCTAGCACAGTATAGCTCACGTTGCATTATGACTGTTCATGTGTATGCTCTCCATCTCTCCATCCCTCACAGTAGCTACCATGTCTTATCACTGCATGCCCAATAATTACAAAAAAACTCAGTTCTCAGTTGTGTGTAGGGCTCACTAAAGGGAGAAAAGTTGGCCCCAAATTTAAAGCTTGTTACACACTGATTCTCTTTGCTGATCTGCAAATGTCATAGTTTCATTATTTATGTAAACTACTGGTTAGAATATGACTACATGTTGTCACAGTTTGCTAATTTTATGACATAGCAGCTGGATTTCATGGAATATATGTTCTTGTTACAAAAATAGTTGATGCCTTCCAAGTCTTTTTCTGCTTTGGTCCTATTCAAGGCACAGGTGGTACTTATCTGGACACATCTGGATGCTTTAAAACTAATGAGAAGCTAGTTCAGCTTAGCAGATGCACATTTACGTGACACTATACACATTGACCTTACAGAATGCATTTGTAACATACTTAAGTTTTTAATTTATAAGTTTTAAATTTATACCTCTATTTTTAGTGTTTGTTAATTGTGGTGAAAGTCACACAATAGAAAACATACTATTTTAACCATTTTTAACTGCATGGTTCAATGGCAGTAAGTGCATCCACATTATTGTGCAACTCTCACAATCATCCATCTCCCAAACTTTTCACCTTCCAAACTGAAACTGTCCTCATTAAACACTAGGTCCCCATTTGCCCCTCTCCATCTGTGCCCCTCCACCCCAGGCCCCTGGCATCTACCAGTTTACTTTCTGACTCTGAATTTGACTAGCCTAGGTTTCTCATGTAAGTCGAATCAAACAGTATTGGTCCACAGCTTTTGATGCTGTATATATTTATACCTCTTGATACATCGCCTCATGAATTCCCACTGCAGAGGCTAAGGTTCTGGAATAGAGGAGTGATATGTGTAAAATGAAAGCAATAGGAATGGAAAGGTGGGAACTAATTCAGTTGGTGCTGGTGGTATAATTGAGAGGAACAACAGTAGGAACAGGGTGGGTAAAGGGATCGTTTGAAACCCCTGCATGGCTAAGAGGATAGTCCTGTTATTGCTGAGGAATATTAGTCATTCATACGTGTAAATGTCATTTGGCTCTGCCTTTTGTTGTACTCAAGATTCTACTTTATGGTAATATGAAAAAAACCTGTGAGATACTAAAAACTATAAAATTTGCCCATTTCATTGTAAAGTAGATGAGGTGCAATGAGGCAACAAATGTACTAAAAAGAGCAATGCACACAAAAAGAGGGAAGCTGGATTTTAATTTTGTTTTCCAATTGGATTCTGTATAGTTTGGAGAAAGCATCTCTTCTATGACAACTTCAATTATATTTTTATATAAAATAATACTTAATGTTGGTTGATGATGAAGTAAATAGGCCAGTGTCAAGGGGTTAATGTTATCAGTCCTTAGGCTCCAGCAGGTCTCTGGGCTACTGTGCTCATGGTCATCAAGTAGTTAATTTCCTCCATTTGATAGTGGTTTTAGCATCTGTAAAACCACTCAGGAAATTTGTTTCAGATATTATTATTTAGGTACTTCAGAGAGGAGCTATAACAGAAGATATGGGGATGGAGTGTGTCCTGGCAAATCCTCCTAGTGTCTTGCTCAGTTACAATTTCTTTTGGGTGTTTTTTTTAAATTATTTATTATTTGGCCATGCCAGGTCTTTTGTTGCAGTGTGGGGACTCTTCGGTCACTGCATATGGACTCTCCTTTGTTTTTATTCAAGCAATTAAGAACTATTAAAGCATAAATTGTGAACAAAATTTTTTTTGTTTAACAATATTTAACTGCTATATTCATGATATTTTAAAAAGTATTTCCCCTTTATATCTCATAAGAAGCAATGCAAACCTAGAAGCCAAAAAACAAATTTGGGGGTACTTATACACAAAAAGCGAATTCCCTTTTAATAGATGATTATTAATTGATTTACGCTCACAGATAGCTTAAAATGTTACACCTGGAAACTTGTAAGTTGAAGATTAAGCAGGCATTAGTGTTTAGTAACAAAATCTAGCACATCTACTTTGCAGGTACATGCACAGCATATAAAAGGTATTAGCCTCAGATCTTTTTATCTTCAGATAGTGTTCATGACTTGTGCCCACAGAAATCTAAGGTAAAAGAAAACATGTACTTTTGGGAGCATGGTATTTTGTGTGCAAATTATTTTCAGCTGGATCCTTTAGTAAACCATCCTTGGGAAGGAAATGTTGGAAAGGTTTTTTTTTGATAAAAGAAGTATTAGGTTAGGCAAAAAGTTTGTTCATGTTTTTCATACCGTCTTAGGGAAAACATGAACCAACTTTTTGGCCAACCCAATAAATTCAAAAATTGAAATGAGAATAAAAGAGAAATTAAGAGTATATTGAATATTAGTGTTTTGGTCTCATTTTTTGCAAGTCAAACTATCTGGCTTCATTTTACCCATTGTAACAATGAGGGAATTGGATTAGAAGACTTTTGGATTTCTTTCCCACTTCAGTGTTTCTGATTCTGTGCTTCCATGTTCCCTTCCTAAAGTTATAGCTTTGTTAACAGCTGCTCTGCCTGCCATGTGGGGAAAGAGTACATAAAAGACCTTAGGTACTCAGGTGCCAAATAACAGCAGTATTTATCAACTATTTATTCTATCTTTTCAGGTCTTTGGGCTATGAAAACAGTGGGCTTGGGTCAGGTTAGGAATTTCACTTTTGACCAGTAACCTCTGTCTTTATTTAGAGTTAATTCTTTTCTATAAAACTTGTCTCTTGATTTCTTTACTTTTTTCCCTGTCTGATCTTAATATAACTGAATGTGTTGCATGGCTAAATATGTCTAGGAAGAAAGGATGATGTATAAGGTTTTAAAATAATAACTTTTCAAACCAATTGTATTGAATAGATATTCATTTAAGACCTTCTTATGTTTAGAGCATTTCATGAGATATTTTAAGGCAGAAGTGATGAGAATCAATGTTGATTAAATTTATTTTAAAATAGTAGAATAGAATCTCAAATATGAATAGTATCAGTTTAAAATGCTAGTCACTTACCTATGTTGTCACATTTGTCTAATACATATATGAAAGATTAAAAGTGTTTATATAAATAATATAAAACCCTAAAGCAAATCCAAGACTGAGTTTCACAGTGCTGAAACTGCACCATTTAGATTGGGACTTGAACCCGTGGGCCAAGACTTGAACCCTGCCAAAACCCAGATTGGGATTTAAATTCACTGTCTTTTAATAAGGATCACACATCTGCAGGACTTAAATTTAGGATCTTAATTCTTTCTTACAGAAAGAATGCAGTAAGACACAAAATGATAGATAAGCAGTGAATTTATTTAGAGAGAGACATGTTCTACAGACAGAACACAATCCATCTCAAAAGGCAATAATGGCTTGAGGAGAAACACATTCCACAGACAGTGTGTGAGCCATCTCAGAAAGTAAGAGGTACCAAAATATGGGACGATTAGTTTTAATGGGCTGGGCAATTCCATAGGCTAATGGATAGGAGGATTATTCCAATCCTTGGGGGAAGGGACAGAGTTTTCTAGGAATTAGGCCATGCCCAAATTTTGATCTTTTATGGTAAACCTCTGAACTTTCATGATGCCCACGGGTGTGTCATTTAGTATATGCTAATGTATTACAATGAGGCTCAAGGTCCACTGGAAGTTGAATCTTTCATCTTGGATCTCGTTGGTTCTGGCCAGTTTATGTCTGTCCCCAAGGGCTATGCCATTCTTTTAAAGATTGCTCCCTGCCCCCTTCCCTCTTATTTCAGTTTGACCATTAGTACACTTAGTGCCCATATACTAACAGAAATGTAATAACTTCATTGCCCATATTACATCTAAGATCATATAAAGTTAGTAAATGATAATGCCATAATTTACTTTGTGAGGCAGTTGGGTCTTAGTATAGGGTATCTAAATGCCATCATTTTCTTTTTAGACACTAATATAGCAAAAATAAGTTAAACAATTTGTACCAATTGATTTCTATACTTCTAAATTTTGAGGAAAAATGTTCACATGCACTCATAATTAATTATATACATCTTTGGCTTATGCTTTTTATGCTCTCAATACTGTGTTAAGACTACTAAGTAGACAGTAAAGCCATATTGTCCATTTCTAAGATCCCTGCTTTGAACAGGCCCTAAAAACTAGGCAAGAACGAATGAAACACAAAAAGTCTGTGGCAAGATTTTATATATAATTGTCTTTTAAAATTGCAGTGTTTTTTAATCTGCATAATGTAAAATAGTATCTATTATAAAAATATGATTAACTATAATGCACAAAGTATATCCCTTCAGAGGCTTGCTTCATGGCAAAGGAAATGTGTTTAAAATATGAGGCACAATTTCTTAGTAAGCCTAGGGATGTAAACAAAACAAAAGAGAAAGAGAAAAAGGATAGATCATCTAGAGCAAGCTCCAAAAAGGGAATAAAATACCCTTTTAATTGCTAGTACACTAAAAAGCCGTATGTGTCTTAAAGTAACAATACTATAACAAATACTTAAGTGTGGTATTTTGTGTTAGGATAGTTTGGCTGTTTAACATGCAGTAGTAGTCATACACCCCTCACCCACCCTCTTTCTAAGAGAAAATAGTCTACTCAGAGTACAGAGAAATACACAAGACTAAATTGAGTATTTGTTGGAAAAGACCACAGGAGATTTTGTGTTCCTCAAATGTGCAGTTTAAGAAAAGGCACGGCTTCCAGCTCTACTCCTTACTGTAATTCTACAGGCCCTAAAGCCCTGTTATAATGTATCAGACTACAATGTGACTAATTATGCTGATCGAGTTCATAACATGATAAATGTCTTATTTTCACTCTGCAAGCAGTCTGTTTGCTAAAAGAAGTAAAAGAAAATTAAGATGACTAGAGGGTTTTCACCTCTAATGTTAAAGCATTTTTGATGAGGACATGCAAGCAATCAGAGCAAGCCCTAGTTGCAAAGATGACCTCAATACTCCTCATTAAAATGCTAACTTCTACTGATTTTGAGATGACTGCAGAAATAAATAGAATTTACTATTATATTGAGGCCAAGTCTTCCCTGGAAAGAGTAGTGACCTTAGTGTTTTCTCTGCCTATTCAATCAATACCACTATGGGTTTTGCTCAGATTTAAGAAAATGCATAAATTCATGTTTATTCCATAAAAATACAATGAGTCAATATTATATCCTACATCCTAGTCTTCCTCTGATATTTAGGTTTATATTTTTGGATGAGTGGGGTTAATTACCTCCTACTTATGCATGTGAAAGATAGCTTGTTATTTTTACCTAATTTGTTTTTGTGTTCTATAGATCGCTTATAGAATTTAATCTTCTCTATGTAAATAGAAAGCAGTTCTGTTCCTCTCTGTGTTCATATATACTGACTGTTGGGAGGAAGACATTTTCTTCTACTCTCCTATGTTTTCCTGGGTAGATTGCAGAATTAAGTTGATGTGAGACAGATTAACAGGAGAAATCAAACAAAAGTTTAATAACATGTATACACATAGGCGAGATCTAGAAAAACTGAGTAACTAAAGAAAATGTCCAGAGTTTCATCTCAAATACCTTC
Source organism: Dama dama (assembly GCF_033118175.1). Classification (NCBI taxonomy): domain Eukaryota; kingdom Metazoa; phylum Chordata; class Mammalia; order Artiodactyla; family Cervidae; genus Dama; species Dama dama. Next base: position 61,106,874 of record NC_083710.1, on the reverse strand, counting down.
CTCAGCTAAAGACCAAGGAGGATGTTGAGGGTAGTGGTTTTGGACATTTTAAAGGAGAGTGATGAAATCATATGGAGATAGAAAGCAAATTATTGATAAACAAATATTTGGTTTGCCTTGCTGAGATTATGGGACAGAGTGGACTCTCATCTCTAAGCCCCGTTACCCCCAGCACACCTAGCCCATATTCACTGCAGATATCTCTGGTGAGAGCTTTATTCTGGAACAGGCCCTCTATCTAAGTTATTTAAGAACCTAAGGAGAAGGTACAAATTTCTCACTTTTGAATCTTGATTATTTTCAGTGTGAAGTGAGCCACATGCCTGTTGACTGAAGAAAAACACACAACCTAAAAGTGCAAGTTTATATTTTATTCAGGAACCTTCCTGAGGACTGCAGCCTTGGAGACAACCTCTCGGATAGCTCTGAGGAACTGTTGCAAAGGGGTCGGGGAGAAGTTAGGAGCTTTTGCTGAAAATGCATAAACAAAAAATAAACGTGTAGTTGAATATCAAAAGATTACTGCTAATCACAAGAAAAGATATCTCAAGTTAATGATTTTAGTGCTTTTCTACATATGGGAAAGTACAAGTGTCTGGATTTATTGAAATTATTTCTTAGATAAGCGTCTTAACTATGTAGGACCAATATGATGTTTTCCTACGTCCTGAATTCCCCTCAGGGAACGTCATCAAAGGTGAATGCAGTGACTGTTGGACTGATGGAGGGCAACATTCTTTGTTTACAGGAACGCTAGGCAAGTTCTTTCATTTCCTGAAATGACAGACAGCATTTTTTTTGTCTGCATGTCAAAGAGACATTTTTGGGTGGCAAATACTGCTTCCCTAGTTTATATTCGAGCAGGAGAAAAAGTAAACTAGATTCAGGGAAAGACTTTTGTTCATAATGTCCATGGTATTTAATGTGTTCTTTGAAAAGTATTAAGTATTGTATAGGTAGAAATGTAGCTTTCATAGGATTTAACTTTTAAAATATTTATAATATGCAATTATTTGTCTTTTTTGTCCTTTTCCTTTTTTTTTTCTTTTTACACTATATTAAACCATTTGTGGGAGGAAGCAAGGAAGAAAAATGTAAATATGATTACCTTCATTTTTTTGAAGTCAATTCTGGCAGTAATATTCTATAAATTCATGTAGAGGAAATATTCTTAACTCAAAAACCTTGTTAGAATTGGAGCCTCTCTACTAGAGGAAAGAATATAAAAACTCAGGAAGCCACTCAATGCACAGTGTTAATTTGGGACAAAAGTCATGTTTAGGTTGATAACATGTGAGAAGACATTGCAAATTCAAATATATATATATATATATGCATATATATATATATATACATATATATGGTAAAAAGATAGAAATGTCACAAGATACCAGATGCCATTGGAGTAATTTTTTTAAACTTTTATTGTGTAAAATTATAAGCAACATTACATTTATTCCTATATGCCTAGCTTATTTTATTTAACATAATTGTCTTCACAGTTAACCCATGTTGTAGCATATGTCAGAATTTCATTCCTTTTTTAGGCTGAAAACGATTCCATTGTATACACAGCGCATTTATCTGTCAGTGGACATTATACCATTTCTACCTTTTGGCTACTGTTAGTAATGTTGCTATGAAAATGGATGCATAGCTAGCTATCTTAGTCCTTGATTTCAATTCTTTTGGTATATACACAGAAGTGGAGTTACTAGACCATATAATAATTCAACTCTTAATTTTTTGAGAATCTGCCATTATTGAGAATAAAATTATCCTATTTTCTATTCTTGGGTAATTATCATTTATTTTCATAAATATTTGTTTTAAGACTTCAAACTTTATTAATTTGTTAAAAGGAGTAAAAGGTGAACCTTTGCAAGGCATTGCATGTATTTATACTAGGCCAATCTGAGAAAGCTATTATCTTTGAATTTCATAATGGTACAGTGAAAATGATTAATATCTAGCTTTTTACAATGTGGATATTGGTTAAATATTTGTGGTGACCCAGCAGACAGTTAGACCAAACCCTCACCTATAATTGGTTTGAAAGTCAAGTCTGATGCCACACATGCATCAAGGATATGAAATGTTTTATTAGAACTTAGAGCACCAATTTTCTCTCCCTACTTCTAAAATTTATTGGCTATGTGATATTAAAAAGCTGATGAACCTAATCATGATGTTTAAGAAGATTCTAAAAGGATATTTTAAGGGACTTTCCTGGTGGTCCAGTGATTAATACTCTGTACTCCCAATGCAGGGAGCCTGGGTTCGATTCCTGATCAGGGAACTAGATCACACAGTCCTCAGTTAATGATCCTATCATACATGCCACAACCAAGACCTGGCATAGCCAAATAAATACGTAGTATTTTAAAAGATAAAAATTTTAAAAGATACTGTACATTAAATATCTTAGACTCCTTTGAGGTATTGCAGTAGTTGATCCCAGGCAGTCTGTGCCCCAGGATCCACGTGCTCAAGCCTTTCATGTGCTATCTCATGATACCATCCCACTCAGATACTATCCAAGACTGGGATTCAGCTCACACTCCATCCTTTACTACTATCGACTAAAATAATGATCACAACCTAAAACTTGAGCATCTGTTTTATTCTGTCAGAATTTTTAGGACTTCAAGACCAGGAGACAGCATCTCAAAGCATTTCAAGTGACCCTTAAAGAACTGTTTCGAAGAGGCGGGGAGGAATCGGCTTATATAGAAGTTTGCAACAAGGAGCAGATAGTCTGAGCTTATTGTTAATTTGAGATATCTGGTTTTCCTTAATTAAGGAATTTAGTGCTTTTCTGTGTATGAGAAGATACAAGAGTCTGGACTCACTGAAATCTTTCCTTTCATATACATTTTGGCTATCTGGAGCCAGAATCCTGCAATTTGATTTTTCACATCCTTAAGTTTCTTGCTCACCCTAGGGAGTGGTGGCAGCCTGATAACTGCCAGATCGCAGGCATTATTCTTTCTGGACATCCTCTGGGTTCACATTTGGAGGACCAGAAAAGCTGATGACTGTGATATCCTTGTCTATTGATATGGCAAATACTTCATTTCAAATTATGTGATCTTGAACAGAACCCATAACCTTTGTGTTCCTGAGCTTCTGTATCTGTAAAATGGAAATAGTAAGGCCATACCTGATAGATTTAAAGTTAATATATGTAAGAATTAAAGTTAATATATGTAAAATGCTCAGAACATTGTCTCGCACATAGTACAACTTACAAGGGCTATTTATTTGTAGAGAGTTGAAGAAAAAACACAAAAAGTCCTGCTTTTATGAAAACCTCATCTTCAAAACAAAGTAAATATTTGTACTTAATTTCTCAGAAAAGCAGTTCTTCAGTTCAATTTATCTGTTTTTTCTTAATATTTTTTAAGGAATTTAAATAAACTTAACTCAGAATAAAAGTTAAGAACTTAATATGCCAGCTTAGAGCATCTTTTATACTTTTTCTAGAAGTAAATAAATCATCAAAGAGATCCTATTGGTTCTCTGTATAAATATCACTTATTATTCCACCCCCTGTTGTTCTGAACTTGACAGCAGGTTCTTTAAACCTAGCAAATCTGTCAAAGTAATAATTACAGGCAAACAGCTTCAATAATAATTTCAACACATAGGCATCCTGGACCTACTTTTTAAAATCTGAATAGCGGTTATTTGCCTTGGAGTCACCCACACTGTCATAACCAGACCTATGACTCTAGTGTCAGAATTATGATTCTAATGTCGTTAACACAAATGTCTTTTATTTCAAAACACAGGCATTTTCACATGGTAGCAGTCAACTCAAGGTTTCCTCCAAGCTTTGAATTTTGTCTTGGGGAAGAGGTTTGACTGTATAGGAGAGCACAATTTGCCACCCCAAAATGTCATTCTAGTGTGAGATTGTTTCAAGTTGAAAACAATCTGTGTGGGTGTATGCTAAGTCACTGAAGTCATGTCTGACTCTTTGCAAGCCTATGGACCAGAGCCCACCAGACTTCTCTGTCCGTGGGATTCTCCAGGTAAGAATACTGAAGTGAGTTGCCGTGTCCTTCTTCAGGGGACCTTCCTGACCCAGGGACTGAACCTACCATCCCATACACTTACTGCACTAACAACAGATTCTTTACCCCTTGCACCACATGGGAAGCCTACATGTACTAGGAAAACAACCTAGGTCTAAAAGATCTAGGAAGAAACTTTGACTTTCCCCTGATCAGCCCCAAATAATTTGTTAAATAAAGAACTCCCTCATCCCAGCTATCACCAGAAATATCTGAGAAAAATAAGGACTACTCACAGTGACGGGAACTCAGCAGGACCTAGAAATTAGTTTACACTAATACTTTGTCTCTACATGACCCAGTAAGTATTTGTTTACTCAAATACTTTCATTCCATCTCCATGTGAATTTCCTCCCTCTTTTGAAGTCTCAAACCATTATCCTCAATATCCTCTTTATTCTTTAGCTGAAAATGTTATTTACAGTGAAGTCTTCAGTCATTTTAGTGAGTTACTCAGTTTTCCTGGTCTCTCCCATGTATAGTTGTTCAGTCACTCAGTTGTGACCAACACTTTGCAACTCCATGGATTGTAGTGAGATGGGAATCTGAATTCTTGTCTGTGGAGGTGAAGGATGAAATGCATGAACACACAAACACTCATGGTAGCAAGTGAATAGGATTTTTTAAAGAGGAGGAAAGTACAAAGCCCTCAGCATAGACACTGAGAGGGGGTAAGGAAACTGTAAGTCCCTCAAGGTGGGACTTATAGCAGTTTTTATATCCTTCCTTAAATCACATTATTTCTAACCAACAAATTTAAAGGTCAAGATACTTAAATCTTTATGGCTTCTCTTGATCCTGGGATTAAGTCAGTTCAGTTCAGTCCCTCAGTCATGTCCCACTCTTTGTGACCCCATGAATCACAGCACACCAGGCCTCACTGTCCATCACCAACTCCTGGAGTTTACTCAAACTCATGTCCATCGAGTCGGTGATGCATTCCAGCCATCTCATCCTCTTTTGTCCCCTTCTCCTCCTGCCCCCAATCCCTCCCAGCATCAGGGTCTTTTCCAATCAGTCAACTCTTCGCATGAGGTGGGAAAAGTATTGGAGTTTCAGCTTCAGCATCAGTCCTTCTAATGAACACCCATGACTGATCTGCTTTAGGATGGACTGGTTGGATCTTCTTGCAGTCCAAGGGACTCTCAAGAGTCTTCTCCAACACCACAGTTCAAAAGCATCAACTTTTTGGTGCTCAGCTTTCTTCCAACTTTCCAAACTTCCAGCTTTCATCCAACTCTCACATCCATACATGACCACTGGAAAAACCATAGCCTTGACTAGATGGACCTTTGTTGGCAAAGTAATGTCTCTGCTTTTTAATATGCTGTCTAGGTTGGTCATAACTTTCCATCCAAGGAGTAAGCGTCTTTTAGTTTCATGGCTGCAGTCACCATCTGCAGCTGCCACCCTGCCGGTCAACCAGCCATTTTACCATGGACTAGATGTATGGGTTTAAGATTAATGATCACTGGTTGGTTTTTCCCTCAGGCATATGTGGCAGAAGTTAGTTACTGCTCTTCCCTGGATTTGAGTGCTGATAATTTATCAGACTAAAGACACATTCCAGGAATTCAGGACAATGGAGTGGGATGTTTACTGAAAACAAGACTGAGGTCTCAGAGTTCTACACTGTCTAGTAATTTCTACCTCAGTAGCATGTCAGGCTTCCCTGTCCTTCACTATCTCCTGGAGTTTCCTCAAACTCCTGTCCACTGAGTCAATGATGCTATTCAACAATTTCATCCTTTGTCTTCCCTTTCTCATCCTGCCCTCAATCTTTCCCAGCATCAGGGTTTTTCCCAGTGAGTCAGCTCTTTGAGTTAAGTGGCCAAAGTATTGGAACTTCAGCTTTAGCATCAGTCCTTCCAATGAATATTCAGGACTGATTTCCTTTAGGATGGACTGGTTGGGTCTCCTTTAGTCCAAGGGACTCTCAAGAGTCTTCTCCAACACCACAGTTCAAAAGAATCAGTCCTCAGCACTCAGTCTTCTTTATGGTCCAACTCTCACATCCATATATGACTACTGGAAAAGCCATTACTTTGACTATATATATGTACCTTTGTCAGCAAAGTGATGTCTCTGCTTTTTAATATGCTGTCTAAGCCTGTCATGGAGAAGGCAATGGCACCCCACTCCAGTACTCTTGCCTGGAAAATCCCATGGACAGAGGAGCCTGGTAGGCTACAGTCCATGGGGTCACTAAGAGCCGGGCACGACTGAGCGACTTCACTTTCACTTTTTACTTTCAGGCATTGGAGAAGGAAATGGCAACCTATTCTAGTGTTTTTGCCTGGAGAATCACAGGAATGGAGGAGCCTGGTAGGCTGCCGTCTATGGGGTCGCACAGAGTTCGCCATAACTGAAGTGACTTAGCAGCAGCAGCAAGCCTGTCATAGCTTTTCCTCCAAGGAGCAAGCATCTTTTAATTTCATGGCTGCAGTCACTGTCTGCAGTGACTTTGGAGCCCCCAAAATAGTTTTTCACTATTTCCAATTTTTCCCCTTTTATTTGCCATGAAGTGATGGGACCAGATGTCATGATCTTCATTTTTTGAATGTTGAGTTTTAAGACAGGTTTTTCACTATCTTCTTTTACCTTCATCAAGAGGCTCTTTAGTTCCTCTTTGCTTTCTGCCATTAAAGTGGTGTCATCTGCATCTGAGATTATTGTCATTTCTCCCTGCAATCTTGATTACAGCTTGTGCTTCATCTAGCCCAACATTTCACATGATGTACTCTGCATATAAGTTAAATAAACAGGGTGACAATAGACACCCTTGACCTACTCTTTTCTCAATTTTGAACCAGTCCATTGTTCCATGTCTGGTTCTAACTATTGCTTCTTGACATGCACACAGGTCTCTCAGGAAATTGTTAAGGTGGTCTGACATTCTGGTCTCTTTAAGAATTTCCCAGAGTTTGTTGTGATCCACACAACCAAAGGCTTTAGCATGGTCAATGAAGCAGAAGTAGATGTTTTCTTTAATTCCCTTGCTTTTTCTTTGAGCCAATGGATGTTGGCAATTTGATCTCCAGTTGGCAATTTTCTCTCTCCGATGTGTACATGTTATTAAAATTTGTTTGGTTTTCTCCTGTCAATCTAGCTCATGTCAATTTCTTTCTTAGAACAGAAAGAAAAATTAGAATGGTAGAGGAAAATTTCTCCAACAGCTGTATATTAGTGACTGTCTTTCCTTCCATGGGTATTTACCTACACTAAGGATAATCTTTGTTTTAGTTGAGAAATACAAGAGAGATATAGTAGATCTCAGAGCACTGAAAGGCACATATAAAATTTGTGTTGGGCAGCATCTCTAGGGCCACAAAGCCCATACACAAGTCCTAAGAAAGAGCCTGGGGTCAGTGACAGACACAGTGGATAAGGTGGACCTTACATGTCTTGAAACGTCCTGGAGTGATACCCCATCATGTACAGCAGAAGGCAGGCAAAAACAAGGCTGCAGTCTCCCCACACTGAGCGCAGGGGACATTGCCAGTTATGGGGGAATTGGTATCTGTTGGCTCATTGGTTACTAGGAAAACCAGCAGAGGGGCACACCCTTCACCACTCCTTTGATAAGAACGATCACTAGCTAGGGCCTGGGGAAAGTACATAGGAAGGTCAGTCATGTGAGAAGGTGTAAGTGAAGCAGGCTCTGGTCTAGCAGGGGACTTACAGAGAGCAAGAGAGCCACCACCTTGAGTGGCCTGACCCTACAGTTTGGATATTAGAATTGCAGTTACAGATCAACTACCTTATGTGTTCATGAAAATCCTCACTGACCAGCATTGTGTGACACTCGAGGTCTCTGCTTAGACTTCAGAGTTTCTTCAGGGTATCCTCTCTCCTACAACAATCCCACTAAAATAAAGTTGTAATCTTGGTAAGATTGTTTTACTTCATTTCAGATTCCACAGCTTTAAACTGGGTTTCTGCAGAAATGTCAGTTAGAAAATTCTCAAGGATATTTCACTTCTCCCATCACCATGCACAGATGGAATTTTGACTTAAAGTGAACCTGTTTATAGACAGAGGAGTTCTCTGCATTTTACACACACACACACACACACACACACACACACACAGTTCCAGTATTACTTTCAGTTCAGTTCAGTCACTCAGTCGTGTCTAGAAAAATGCTAACTGTGGACCTATATATATTCATTTAACAAGTGCTCATTCCAAGTTTACTGAGTTTTAGCCCAGGCTATCCCTCTGGGCTTCCCTGGTGGCTCAGAGGTTAAAGCATCTGCCTGCAATGTGGCAGACCTGGGTTCGATCCCTGGGGTGGGAAGATCCCCTGGAGAAGGAAATGGCAACCCACTCCAGTATTATTGCCTTGAGAATCCCATGGATGGAGGATCCTGGTGCGTCCACGGGGTCGCAAAGAGTCAGACACGATTGAGCAACTTCACTCCACTTTCATCCCTCTGTAGACAGGAAAAAAAAATTGCCTGCAAGTCCAATAAACAAAGAATGTTATCTTCCATCAAGCCATCAGCCTCAGCAGCCACCCCTGATAGTGCACCCTGAGGGGAATTCAAGATGGAGAAAAACAGAATCCTGGCCCTAGATAGTCATAGTCGAGCTGCTTATCTAAGGAATAAGCCCAGAGTCTTGCGTTTTCCCATATGTAGAAAAGCACTGTAGTCATTTATGTGAAATCTGTTTTTTGTGTGTGTGATTAGCAGTAACCTTTTGATGTTCAACTGCATATCATTTTTTTTTTTTCTTTTTTCCAAGCAAAATTTTCTGTGTTCTCTGACTCCAACCTTGCCTCTTTGGAATAGTTTCTAAAAGCAATCAGAGTGACTGATTCCCAGGCTATAGTCCTCAGTAAGGTATCCAAATAAAACATAACTCTCAACTTTTAGGGCATGCATTGTTTTGCTTGATTTTGTTTTTTTTATAGGCACTTCCAATGCTGTACATCTGCTTGTATAATATAGTATCTCAAGTAGAAATGTGAAAAATTAGAAAAGGTCCCAAACTGTTAATATTGTAATTCTTAAATGTAACATACACAAATGTTTCTGAGCTGCATTTATATTTCCACATCATTTCTGAAGCATATTTTTATATTGAATATAATACTTAAAACATGGAAATTTATGATATTCTGAAAGCTCCTATAATTTGAAAGTGACTAAGGATTAGTGAGAAAAACCCCAAATATAATAATGCTTACATATTCAGTGACAAGCGCGCAGCCTACCCTTAGCAGCAAAAATACATATTTATGACTCTCGTGTTTGCCTGTAGAACTTCTGTATCCTTAGAAACAAAGATCCCAAAGGATCACCTGGATAGCATTCCAGAAATGCTGATTCCAGAGGCTATTTACAATGATTCAGTAGTCCCTAATACAGGGATTGAGAATTTTGTAAATTAACCTTCTCAAGAGATAATGATGATCATTCAGATCTGGAACTGCAAGTCTAAAAAACATGTTCAAGCTAAATATATAAAGCACGGGGATGAGCAGTTCCCAAAGTGCCCTAATGTGTGCTCATTATTCACTCCAGTCTAAGCCATTTCAAAAGGTCAAATGTGAGATAATAGAGTTATACACCAAAATCAGATCTAATGTGCTTCTGCACTTCACTTTCTGCGTCCAACACATGGAATATATGATTGGGCATATTTACTTGGCCATAACTCTCCCATTCACACTTGTCTGGAAGAACAAATGAAAATGCTTTGGATAATGTCTGCATTCTTTTGAATCAGTCTCTCATATGCACACACACATACACAGATATATGTACATAAACTCAGGCACACACAGGTGTACATTTGTGCACCCATGTGTATCTATTCAGAGAAAAGTTTTCATTCCAGAATGAATGAAAGATTAACTATAAAATATTTATTTATGAAAAACATTAATCTAGGAACTGTAGGGATAAAATAAGGTATCAGAAATACAGATGGCAAGACTGTCAAATATATCTTAAGAATATCAATTTAGTAATCAACTTAAAATCTCTAAGTGTTAAACATTTGGTAGAGTTAACATGTATTGCAATTAGAGAAAGAAGAAAACTTGTTAAGGGCTAATGGGTGAGGCTTTTAAATGGAATTTTTATTTATAGCTTAAAAATAGCCAAGGTTCTGTCTGAAACTGGAAATATCTTTTAGAGATTCACAGGTTGAAAGGCACAAAAATAGGAAATTCAAATCACTTTTGAGGAGTTTGTGTAACAGTTGGGTTGAAGCAATACTTATGTTGGGGATTAGTCTGAGGAGGAAAAAATGGAAAGTTAATCTGAGTCCAGACTGAGAATAGATATGGTTTAAATTATTTATAAAGGGGCTGAGAACAGCAAATTTTAATAATTTTAAAGGGGAATGTTCAGTTGCTAAGTCATATCTGACTAATTGTGACCCCATGGACTGAAGCACGCCAGGCTTCCCTATTCTTCACTATCTTCTGGAGTTTGCTCAAATTCATGTCCATTGAGTTGGTGATGCTATCTAACCATTTCATCCTCTACCACACTCTGCTTTTGCCTTCAGTCTTTCCCAGCATAAAGAGAGCAATGTTGGAAGGGAAACAAATGTGAGAGATTGTACTTAACCACAGTAGTGAAGGAGGAGTCAGGGGAGATATGAAGTCTCAGAATATGAATTATTAGGAGTGTGTTGTCATCTTTCAAGCATGTTCTTTTATTTTTGCCAACTGTAACTATTAACCTTTGTGTTTTTCCTCATAAGCCCGTAAAAATCCTACAAGAGGCAACACTCAGCTCAGACCAACACTGGGTCCACATTTTAGTAATAGAGGTGGTGCCTAATTTAGTAATAGTTACTCAAAGAAAGTAGCATATGAGAATTTCTAACAAGTATCATAGCTAAGGATAACACACAGAACTAGAGAGTGACAGTATACAACTGGAGAAATTATCAAATTTTATTGTGATAAATTAAAAACTTAAGGCACATGTCTATAACACTACCTACTTTTAAATGGTTACTGAGTGATCACAAAAAAGTATGAATTATGATAATACAGTTATTCTTCATCTTGGAGATCAGAAAAACCTAGGTTTACAAGGGTTAAGTATCTGCTTGGCATCTTAGTCTCTTGGTGCTACTATAACAAGATGAAATAGATTATTTGGCTCATCAACAACAGAAATTCTCATGTCTCTGGTGGCTGGGAATGCAAGATCAAGGCATAAGCTGATTCACTGCCTAGTACAGAAATGTCCTGGTTCCTAGACAATGGTCTTCTCATATAGTGCAAGAGACAGTAAAGCTCTCTCCAGGCACTAATTCTGTTTATGAGGGTTCTGTCCTCATGACCTTATAACCCTCCCATACTATCATGTTGGTGACTGGGCTTCAACCTAAGAACTGGGGTATACAAACAGTCTGTATCACAGAGGTTGACAAATTTCCTAAGAGGCTAGTTTGGGATATGAAAAGAGGCAGTCTGTTCACAGATCTACTCTCTTAACTATTAAACTATAAACCACAAGAAAAGCATAAGAACTCCCATTGTTTGTCAGGTATAGGTCATGGTTATGGAAATCTTTCTTATTGACCTCTGAGGAATGCTTAAACATTTTGCTTAAGTTGTAGACAGAACTATCATCAAAACTCAAGATGCTTCTTAGAATTACTTGTGAAGGTATATACTTTATGCTTTCAATATCTCAAATCAGTATCTTGGGTTACAAGATACTGGTGCATCTTAATCTTTGTAGAACTATGCTAGAAATTGTGAGTAATGAAGTACAAAAAAATTTATTCACTTACAGTTTTTAATATTAGTGAACTCAATATCATCCTTTTAAATTTGCTCTCTTCATATCAATGATTTCCTGGGAGAAATGCTGACACCATTACAGGGCACATTTAAGAATGTTTGTATTATACAAATCTTATCTGTATCAAAGGGTATTTAAATGATTGGTTCAATCACACACATAATTGTAATATGCTTTTGTGAATTTCAATTTCTAATAGAAAAGGTTATTTAAGAAAAATATTTGAACTAAAAATCTCCAGAACCATATAGTAATAAATATGGTTACTTATACAAGGTGGGAGAGTAGGATGATTGACATAGGGAAGAAGATATCTCTCTGTATAATTGTAATATAATTTTTACCTTTGAATTATATATATATTACCTACTTATAGAATACTTAATTAAAATGCATATTACCTATCTTTGTTATATGCATAATTGAAGATATAAGAATCTGCATCCACTCTTGGGAGTATTATACCGATAAATATACCAACTTGCCTGTCTCAGAGAGAGTGAGATGGTATCAATTTTCTGCATGGCAGTTATGGTAGTTAATGTGTCTTTTTTGTCTTTTAAAAAAAAATAATAATTTCTGACTCTTCTCTTTCTGGGTACATTGTAGGACTACAATTCCATATCTCCTTTAAATCAAATATGATTTTGTGACTTTGTGTAATAAAATATGAGAGATTTCAGAGGGTATAAGCTATCTGGGCAGAGACCATGAAGAGGCGCTATATCCTGTGCCCTGTTTTTTATCCGTGGTTGTGATGCCTACCAACACTGCACATGATGGAAAACTGATCATCTTGGGTTCCTGAGAGGACACTGTGGTGAGAACTACTTCTTACCTGAGATTGTTTGGTAGTTACTGCTTTCAAGCTAGGTAGACTTCTTGCAACCTTATCTAACCTGACTGAAAGAGCAGTTTTTCAAGTATTTAAAGAAGTATGTCTTAATTGCCTCTTTCCTAGGTTAGATAATTCCAATGCCTTCAACATTTTCATGATTGACATATTATCCAAACTAATAATGTTTCCTACTTTAGTGGCAATATGATCTTTGGATCGCCAAAATTTCTTGGATAGTTTACACCCAACACATTTGAAATTTTCCTTCTTTGGATTTCTTATGCTTATTTATAGGCCACGTTCAAGTTTGGTGTATTTCATTTGTGAACACATTTACATAGAATAGAGGGCCAAAGGTGATTCATAAAATGTAACTGTCAAGAGAGGTAATTTTTTCCTAGAATGAGTATTCATAAGCTTAACTATATATTATTATTTTATGGATCTTAGGGATTAGTCACTTCATCAGTAAATGCACTAATCCTGAAACAAAAACAATCTGTTGGAAATTTTAAATACTTTGCATAAAGAAATTTTTATTTTATCCTGTGCAGCTTGAGTCATCACTATGAATATGAAGTACGTTAAAAACTAAGAAGATCATAACTGCTCTCCTTGGATTCTCCCATCATCAGAATGATGCATAATTGCAGATCACTGAGGCTTATGTTTTTTTAAATGAAAGATTATAGATTGGAAAAGAATAAAAACAAATCTGAATGAAATAGAATAGTAATTTCAGAGACTTGGAGACTTGAGAAAGATAATATTTTTTGAGAGTTTTGATTTATCTATTCTTGGCATTTTGTTTGTTTACATTACTTATTAAAATGAATTCAAAGAAAGAAAACTAAGAGGATCATAGACAAATTCTGGGGTTACAAGTGAATCAGATTGGACTCCCTACCAATAATGTGCATAATAATAACTTTGAATAGTTCCTTCACTTTCCTTTTAGTTAAAATCTTTAAAAATTGAAAAATGACCCCTAATTGTGTTTTCAAACTTAGACATTTTAATGAACTCTCAGGAAGCTCTCCAGAGGTAGCCTAGATTCCATTGGGGAGAATGAACAGAATTAGTTTCCACTCTAGACTCGGACCTGACATAAAAGAAATAAAAGAAATTCAGAAAAATTGAAGTCTTCCTTCATCATCCATTAAAGGAAGTCTTTGGCTAAGAATTTTGTCTATTTTTTACTAGAAATATTTATATACAAATGTGACCACATGATCACTGAGCCCCTCAAACATAAAATTCTATTGCCAAAGGTTAATGTGTTAAACATATTTTTGAAATCAATTGTTCAATTGTCATGGAATACAGAGTGAAAATGTGGTATTCTGGCCAAAAGATTCAAGCAAAGAATTTTTTTTTTTTTTTTTTTTTTACTATTTTTGATTGTGAAGACAGATGGGGTATGGAGGTATTTTCTATGAATTATAGTACAGAGATGGCAATTGCTTTTGTTTTGGTTACAAAGCAAAGGAATTTCAAATGTTTCTAACAGGCTACTCTTTAGGTGTTTTCAGAAAAAAAAAAAAAAAAGCTGGAAACTTCAGAACATCTGTTCTGAATGAATGAATGAAGTAGGTTCTTTAAGGAAGCAAAATCAAACCATTCCTTCCAGTATAGAATTTTAGTGCAACACGCACCTCAATTGATAAGGCTTGGTATCTGGTTTACACCCTTTTCTTTCTCAGTCCCCACAGAGAACCCCATGAGGAACCATTCTTGGAAGAAGTGATTCTTTCATAACTTCTGACTCTAGTTGTCAATACATAGATAATATCAACATCTTACTGCTCCCCATAACCGGGGCAGTATAACAGGAGAGAAGAGCGCAAGAAGACAGGCAGGGGTACAAAAAACAATATAAACTTTTATTTAATAAAGATTATGTATTTAAAAAGTTATTTTTCCTCCACACCCACATGTAAACCCAAATGATAGGTATTACCATGCTGGTGTTATTCCACTGTTAAACATCTGCTAAACTGACAGGGTTAAATCTCCTTTACCAGATGGTTTAAATGTTTTTGTTAATAGTTTTCAGTTTATTTTCCTGATATTATTAAGAAAAATAGGTCAGTATATTAAAATTTGCAAAAAGAACAGGGGCTTTATTTAGTTTAGGATATAACAGGGAATTCATATTTTTTGTAAATAATGAGGAGGACAACTGACTAATGAAATGATCATGAATTTGCATCTGTACTTAATCAGTATACTTAAACTTTAAAAAATTGTTTACTTAGAGATTAAAGAAATTTGACTATAATAGTCCGATGTACTAAAGTAGTTGCTATCTGTTGGGGGAAATTTTAGAATTATGGCAGAAATATTCATCAGGTGACCGAAGTATATAGTGAAAAGATGAGGACATTTTGTCTTTTATCTGCTTTTGAATACTTCCTCACAAATAAAATAGCAAATCACAAGGGAAATAAGATTGTTTATAGGACATCTGTCCTGGGGCAATAAATTGCAGACATGTAGCTAAGTATGTGCCATCTGTGAGGGGGTCTGCCTGGCAGAATCAGCAATGTGGCGTTTAATAAGCATCCGGTAGCTCTGGGAGTTTCTCTCTGCAGGCATGACACCTAAAGAGGGTTACTAAATTGCTATGGCTTAAGATTGTGATTGACCTCACTTGCTACACCATGGGTCATTATTTTACTTATGAAGAAAGATTTAGTCATTTATCTTGTTAGGAAAGAGTCTATTTATTCACAAACAGAATGTGCTACCATTCTGTTTGTGAATAGACACTTTATTTACTTCATAAAGTAAATAGACACTTCATTTATTATACATCAGATGACATGTTTATTAGCTTAGTAAATAACAGTGACATGTCAAGCTAATTTTTGTCCTAACACCTTGCCACACAAAAGAAAACCAATGGCTAAAATGTCCATGAGATGAAAGTACTTGGTTATTCAGAATAACCCCTTCGAATGCTGAAGAATATTCTAATTTCTGATTTTTATTAATTTTCAGCAACATGATTTGTGTATATTTAAATTTCTTGAATACAAAAATGGTCAAACATGATTTTAAAATTTGTATATAATTTCATCTCAATGCAGTTCTTCTCATACAGTGGCTAAGTCATGTCCGATTCTTTGCAACCCCATGGACATGGACTGCAACATGCCAGGATTCCCTGTCTTTTACTATCGTCCTAATAGATTATAAATGGGCAAAATGATTTCATACCTAAATACTTAGCAGATGGACTAAAAATATATACATTTGATTTTATAGTATTTTTAATCAAACAACTCAGTGGCCAGGCTGTAAAGTTACTTACTCATTTTGTAATTGATAAATGTGTTGGTATAAGTATTGAGATTATTCAAATATGTTATTTCTATTCAAATTTTCTCACAGATTTTGTTTTATTTCTATAATTATTTTAAATTTTATATATTCATTGCTTATAACATAGTTTCATACACATATACATAGTGAAATATTTATTACAGTCACTCTAGCTAACATATATTCTTCTTACATAGTTACTATTTTTGTGTGTGTGTATATGATAATACTTGAATTCTATTCACAGAAAATTTCCACTGTTCACCACAGTATTATGAACTGTAGCCATCATATTATACATTAGCTCTCTACACTTTTTCATCCCTCCTGATTTTAGAATCCTTGGTTGACTGTGCCTGGAAAAATCATTACTGTGATGTTTGCTTAATAGTGATTTAGGGTTTTTTCAATTCCTTCTGCATAATATTAATATACATTTTTCTTTAATAAAGAGCTATCTCCTCTTTCCTATATTTGATTGAATTATTCATATCTATACATATTCATTAATATTTACCTTACATCATATAGTCAAAAGGGCTTCCCTGGTGGCTCAGAAGGTAAAGAATCTGTCTGCAATGCAGGAGACTTGGGTTCGATCTCTGAGTTGGGGAGATCCCCTGGAGAGGGAAAGGGCAGCCCACTCTAGTATTCTTGCCTGGAGAATCCCATGGGCAGAGAAGCCTGACAGACTACAGTCCATGGAGTCGCAAAGAGCAAGACATGACTGAGCAACTAATACTAACTAACTAAAGGGAAAACAGTTAAGGTAGATAAAGGTAATGAAGAAAGAGGAAGTCCATAATGCGATGACTACTGGCAGGTGCTTGGGAAATAGTGGCATAAAAATGCTGAGTGGTTCACAGATTTTGCGGGCAGGTCATCTCCATAACAGGTTAAACTATCAGGCTGTGAGTAAAGACAGAAGACTTTAACTTGGTAGGCAAGAGAAAAATATTGGATTTTTTTTTAGCGCTAAATATCATTTTTGTAGTTTTCTCTTCATCAGGCATTGATGTGAGAGATGAATTGTTTAAATGTATAAGGGGATTCTAAGAAGATGTAGGAATGAGTGAAAGGCAAAAACTTTTCCTGTTTCCATTTAAGAATCATTTCTTGATCATCCACTGAATGCTGAAAACAAATATAATGCATATGACATCATCTATATCCCCAAGGAATTTTAGTGTAAGAGACCAAAAGCAACTATATGGTTATGATGATAGAAGTAGGCTGAGAATGCTACACTCTACCATGAAAATGGAACAAGGATTCCTGGCCCTGATTGAAAGGGAGCTAAGAGCAAGTCTTACTGCAGTAAGGTTTAAACAGAGAGTAGTTTTGGAGTTGAAGTGGAACCCGTGGGGAGAGTGCATTCTGTCTAAAAGGAAAAGATAAGAATGTAAGTGAGATTATGACATGAACAGAGAAAATTTCAATTTGAGGTCTGTGGCTAGAATTTAGAAGACAAGAGATAAGAAAAGAGTTTTAAAGTTAGCAAAGCCATGGAGAATCTAAAGTCTCTACTTTTTCCTGTAGGATATTAAAAACAAACCAAAACAAAAAAAAAAAAACATTCAGGGAAACCCATTTGAGGCCACTGTGAAGTAGGTAGACAGGAAAGAGGTTGTATGTCTTATCCTGGGCCCTTCAAATAACTGGGTTGCTGAACTTATTTTTCATTTGAGGCTAAAACTTATTTTTTGTTGAGGTTAAAATTTTGTTTGCAGGGCTTATTATTCCTACAGGAAGAGTTTCTAAACTACTGTGCACTAATGAAAGACTACTGAGAGTAGGTAAGTAAGGTAAGACTGAGGAATCGGAGTGAAATAACTGGTACTTAAGCACTTGAACAGAAATTGCAAACTGAGAAGGAAGATAAAGTGTGCTCCACATGGTCACTTATACTAGTATTCAGGAAAACAATGATTAAAAGAAGAGAAAAACTCTTTTCTTTCTATTGAATTAGTAAAAGTTAAAAAAAAAATCGACAATATTGACTTTCACATAAGGAGTTGAGTAAGATGATGTACTTCTAGAAACCATATAATGTTTCATGCATTCTGGAAAGCAGACCAACATTGCTTACAAGATCATTATAAATAGTAAGTGGTGACATAGTAAATCTACATTTAAATGCTTATTCTTAGGAAAATATTAGGGGTATGGGCAAGTCTTACACTACATAAGATGGCAACAATCCATTTATATGATAAAAAAGTTAACCTGAAAATCAAACAATAGCCATCTAAGTAAATATGGCTGCATATAAATACAGAGGTATACAGTAAAACCATTAAAATAGACATTAAAATTTTAATATGGGAAGTGCTCCCAATATTTACATCTCTGCACTTTTGTCCCACTATTGAGGACTCTTCCTCTGCAATGCTGACATGGAAAATTCTATCCCAGTCCCCACCACTATCTTCCTCTTACCATAGTTTTGTTTTTGTTGAATTCTGTTCTGGTATATTAATTTTGTTGTTGTTGTTTATTGCCTGTCTTTCTCACAATGGAATGTGAGCTCCATGAGAGCAATTGATTTGTGTTATTAGGGCTGAGATCTTGGTGTCAGGAACAGTGCCTGCAAATATAAACATATATGGGCAGAACAGGGCTTTCCCAGGTGGCTCAGTGGTAAATAACCCACCTGCCAATGCCAGAGATATAAGAGACACAGGTTCGATTCCTGGGTCAGGAGGATACCCTGGAAGAGGGCATGGCAATCTACTCCAGTATTCTTGCTTAGAGAATCCCGTGGACATAGGAGCCTGGTAGGCTAAGTCCATGGGGTCGCAAAAAGTCAGACATGACTCAAGTGACTTAGCATGCATGCATGTCCAAAATAAATAGTTCCTAATTCTATATAGTTGGACATCAATTATGTAGGCATAGGTAAAGAACACAAAAAGAAATATTAAAAAATGCTGTCACTAATTATATTTGAAATTTTGAGCATTTTTGTTCTCTTTATCATATTTAGATATAACACGATTTTCAAAAAAAAAGAATGAATGCCTTTGGTTAGAGAAAAAAGTAGCAAAACTTAGACTAAAATTTTTTTCTGATCTTAGTGTAATAAGGGGCATTTTGAAATCCGTTATGAAGATTTGGATTTAATACAATTGAACAATGTTGCAAATGTGTACTAAGAATTGGCACAGATAAAAGATAGCCTGAGACTATTATTTTAGTCTTGTTAAAATATCCATGATATTATGCAAATTCAGTGATTAGGGCACTGATGTTTCTTTAGGTTTCCCAGAGATCTCCTTGCACTTGTTGGATGCTTTATCTTATGCTAACATAGAGAGGAGAACAGGCAGAGAGCATCTGTGCCTGAGCTGTCCCTACTTCTGTGGGATCACTGCTTTTGGTTTCTCTCCTACTGCTGCTTTTGGTTTCTCTCCTACTCCTTTTCCTCTGAACCTGGTAAATGTGGTCTTTCCTCAAACTGTGGTTTGTACACACCTAGACTTTGTGTGTTGTCCTGGGCTTACTTTGGTTTGTGGAATCTTAAAATTCTATTGAACAGAAAAGTAAGACATTATCTGATTCTATCCTGCATTCAGAATTTTCACATTAGTAATTTCCATGCGGTTCATTCTAACAAAAGACCACAGGGCTAAATCTGTTTTTTCATGTTTTACTATCTGTGAATATTGTTCCCTCATGGAGCTATAGGAAGAATAGAGCTTCCAATGTGTGTATCTTGGTCAAATTCTATGTAATATAATTTTTAGCCTTTTAGTGGTTTTAATAATAAAGAAAACTCAATTATTCAGATATTATTTCAACTATATTTTCATATGAAAGTTTTAGTTTGCTAGATGTACTTATTTATATCAGATCTTTTATTGTGAGTGAATTTTAATTTAATGGTGCAGAATAGGATATAAAGTCAGGATAAATCTTGTTCATAGATACACATAAGACAGGCACTTTTTTATTGTTTTAACAAAACTATTCATTACACATGCACTATGAGTCAAGAATAGCTTGGATAAAGATTTGAATCACAGATTTGGGCATACTTAGAGAAAGATATTGGATTCCACAGACAAACACAGCATTGACAAAAACACTGTAGAGATATCATAATATTTCCTCAAATCAGGCCTAATAATAACTTCTTCCCCACTTCAATACATAGAAATTAACAAAAATATTTTAATAAGACAATTAGGTTAATAAAATGCATATTTTACTTAAAATTTTAACTGATAAATAAATACATGTAGTCATTATCAAAAATTCTCCTTGATATAAATAGTCTTAGCATGAAGCTGGTTCAACATTGCTATAGCTAAAAGCTACTGAATTTTGTAACTGACTATCACATTGAATGATTTCTGTTTCAGAAACGTATTGAGGGTAAGAAATTCTTTTCTCTTGTATAATATAACCTTCAATTTCATGAAGATGTTAAACTCATCTTTAGATGATTCAGATAGATATGACTTGTGTGAAAGTTCTACCACCTGAAAGTATCAGTTACTACGTGCAACATATCTCTATCTGAGTGTCTTATTAGAGTCATATCTGACAGATACTTGTCCACAAATGAAATTTTAGTGTGAGATGTTAGTTAGGAACCTCATCTCCATTACCTGAGATTTTCTCCAAGCAAAAGAAGGAAGGAAGGAACTGTCAGCACAGCCATCATTTTTAGAAAGCAAAATATTTAAAGCATAAAGCAAATAGGCTAGCAGGAATACAAAATCTCCTGAGGTGCACTATGGTAAGGGAAATCTCATTTTCCAAAAATTTCAATAGCTTTCACTGCAAATTAATATATTTCATTACTGAGAATATTTTACTTTCAAATGTAATTGATATGGTTCATGGTTTACTGCCAGCTACACTTTGATTGTGGCATAGCTGCTGCTTATAATGACATTCTGCAAGGAGACCACTGACACCGGTACTTTGTCTTCCATAACAGCACTCAGGGGCATATTTTCAACACAGAATGAATCAGGAATCACACCCATAACTTTGGGAATGTGATGCTGAAAATTAATTCCACTGAGTTCTAACCAGATGGTTCCTCACTCATAATCTAGAATAATTTATTGTGAGAAGCCGTTTACATTTGAGAACTGATTATTATTTATGTTAAATCACAAATTAACATGGCCATATAAATAAGCCTAGGAAAGTAAGTGATTCTTTCACATTCTAAAAGAAATGAAAACAAAATTAAAACAGGAAAATATTAAGGCAGAGATAAGCAATTACCTGAAGCATATGCTATTGAGTTAACATTTTAAAAAAGGATGAGGTAATATGAGGTAACATAAGAGAAAAAAAAAAAAAGACTTAAAGATAGAAGTCATCTCAAGAAAGATCCTATCATGAATAAACTTTGACTGTAACTGCAGTAAATATATGAGATAACTGAGTCTTTGCTATTTCAGAAGCAGAATTAAAATAACACAATTCAATTTGAATGAGGTAGCAAGGCATACATAAGACTTGAGTTCTCAGAGTATCTAAAGCATTCTTAATTTTTCTACAAATTGGGAGTGCTAAAATAGCAATTGGATGTCAAAAACTT
This sequence comes from Dama dama, assembly GCF_033118175.1. NCBI lineage: Eukaryota > Metazoa > Chordata > Mammalia > Artiodactyla > Cervidae > Dama > Dama dama. The sequence continues at coordinate 61,085,286 of NC_083710.1, read as the reverse complement.
GAATGGAATATTTAGCCAGAAGCTTGGGCTGCATGACTTGAGATTAATTGGAAATGTATTAGTTCATTCAAAAAATACTCATTATACACCTGCAAGCACTTGAGCAGGCACTTGGATACATCAGAACAAAACAAGGTGATATCTAATGTTTAAGTTTCAGTGGAGACAGATGAAAGAGGATTAACAAAATAAAACTGGTGTAATATAGAATATCCGAGGGTGGTAAATGCAGTAGAAAGAGCTAAATAAGGTCAGGGGTGTATAACTAGGTAAGAGGGAAGATGTGGAGGATGAAAGTGTAAGGATGTATCTTTGTGAAATAAGGTGGTCAGGGTATGCCTCCTGAGAAACTGACAATTGAACAAAGACTGAGCTGGGGTTGTTGACCATATGCATATCTGGGGAAAGAGTGACCCATGCAGAGCGAATAACTGGGGCTGAGTCCCTAAGACAGGTGTAAACCTGACATGTTCCAGGAATGTCAAGGAAGGCTTCGTCTACATACCTGAGAGAGGGTTGCGATGGGTGGTAAGATAATAGGGGCTTTGCTAATGTAGGGCCTTGCAGGAAATACAACCTGAAGTTAGAGAGAAGTGAGCAAAAGAATGTTAGGCCATGACTTGCATTTCAAAAAGTCATTTGACCTATGAAGACTGGCAGGTAGGAGTAGCGGTAGAATTAGGGAAGCCTCTTTGAAGGTAATTCCAGTGATCCACGTGGTAACCTTGGTGGTAGCAGTAGAAGAGCTTGAAATGGTCAGCTCCTGGTTACAGACGATTCTGATGAACACGGATGATACCAGTATCAGCTCAGGAAACTGGAGTTATGGCCACTGCCTCATGTGAGACTGAAAAGAGATGAAAAGTAGAGCCTGTTTGGCAAGAAAATCAAGTACAGTTGGGGCACACAGGGTATGAGATGGTAGCAACAGTGAGTGTAAAGCTCCAATTTGAGTGTGGACTTGGGGAACAAGAACTGAACTAATGATGTACATTTCAGTGATGTGTGCATGGGTTAATTCCTGCATTTAATTCCAGGAGGTGGGATGAGGCCACCAAAAGAGAGATGCAAAGAGATATAGGCAATAAAAAGATCAAGTTCCCAGGAAGGAGGTTTCTCCACTGAAATTGCCATTTCCTGTTTTTCTGAGTTAAAATCTATAAAGAAATCCAGGTAGCTAATTACATTAAGAAATACCTCTTATTAAATAAGCCATTCACATGGAAAGCACTGTACAAATCATTTCAGTAGCGTTCCAACTCTTAATTCTATAATTCAAGAGAAGAACAATATTAATGTAGATAACTAAAAACTATCAAGAGCAAGATAAGATCATGTTAGGAATATAATATCGATTGACTATGTTGGAAGAAAATGCTGCCTTAAACTTAAAAGAACATTGTACAAAAGTGAGAGCACCTCACAACTGTGGTTAGAATTATCTACAACAAAATTTAAACTTTGTATTACAATAAAATCACAACTGTAAGGATAGTAAATGCTAAAAGTTAACATCAAGTGAAAAAAGTATTTTCATACTGTTTACATTCAAAAGATATTAACATAAACAAAATGTGAATATTAATCAGCACAAAGTATATTTCCAAGTCTTGTCCTATAGGTTTTAAATTTAAACGAAAATTACGTAAAATAGTCAACAGCTTTTTCCTGAATGGAGGGAGAACAGGGAAGTAGCTCTATAGAACTTAGTATTCTGTACTTGACTTAGAGTTGAGTGTTTGTACTCACCTAGAGCCAGACATCCTGGAATGTGAAGTCAAGTGGGCCTTAGGAAGCATCACTACAAACAAAGCTAGTGGATGTGATGGAATTCCAGTTGAGCTATTTCAAATGCTGAAAGTTGATGCTGTGAAAGTGCTGCACTCAGTATGCCAGCAAATTTGGAAAACTCAGCAGTGGCCACAGGACTGGAAAACGTCAGTTTTCATTCCAATCCCAAAGAAAGGCAATGCCATAGAATGCTCAAACTACCACACAATTGCACTCATCTCACACGCTAGTAAAGGAATGCTCAAAATTCTCCAGACCAGGCTTCAGAAATACATGAACCATGAACTTCCAGATGTTCAAGCTGGTTTTAGAAAAGGCAGAGGAACCAGAGATCAAATTGCCAATATCCACTGGGTCATCAAAAAAGCAAGAGAGTTCCAGAAAAACATCTACTTCTGCTTTATTGACTATGCCAAAGCCTTTGACTGTGAGGATCACAATAAACTGTGGAAAATTCTGAAAGAGATGGGAATACCAGACCACCTGACCTGCCTCTTGAAAAACCTATATGCAGGTCAGGAAGCCACAGTTAGAACTAGACATGAAACAACAGACTGGTTCCAAATAGGAAAAGCAGTACGTCAAGGCTATATATTGTCACCCTGCTTATTTAACTTATATGCAGAGTACATCATGAGAAACGCTGGGCTGGAAGAAGCACAAGCTGGAATCAAGATTGCTGGGAGAAATATCAATAACCTCAGATATGCAGATGACACCACCCTTATGGCAGAAAGTGAAGAGGAACTAAAAAACCTCCTGATGAAAGTGAAAGAGGAGAGTGAAAAAGTTGGCTTAAAGCTCAACATTCAGAAAACTAAGATCATGGCATCTGGTCCCATCACTTCATGGAAAATAGATGGGGAGACAGTGGAAACAGTGTCAGACTTTATTTTTTTGGGCTCCAAAATCACTGCAGATGGTGATTGCAGCCATGAAATTAAAAGATGCTTACTCCTTGGAAGGAAAGTTATGACCAACCTAGATAGCATATTAAAAAGCAGAGACATTACTTTGCCAATAAAGGTCCATCTGGTCAAGGCTATGGGTTTTCCAGTGGTCATGTATGGATGTGTGAGTTGGACTATAAAGAAAGCTGAGCGAGAAGAATTGATGCTTTTGAACTGTGGTATTGGAGAAGACTCTTGAGAGTCCCCTGGACTGCAAGGAGGTCAATCCAGTCCATCCTAAAGGAGATCAGTCCTGGGTGTTCATTGGAAGGACTGAGGCTGAAGCAGAAGCTCCAGTACTTTGGCCACCTCATGCGAAGAGTTGACTCATTGGAAAAGACCCTGATGCTGGGAGGGATTGGGGGCAGGAGGAGAAGGGGACAACAGAGGATGAGATGGTTGGATGGCATCACTGACTCGATTGGACATGAGTTTGAGTAAACTCCGGGAGTTTGTGACGGACAGGGAGGCCTGGCGTTCTGAGACTCATGGGGTCGCAAAGTGTGAGACACGACTGAGTGACTGAACTGAACTGAACTAAGTGAATATTTAGTACTGCAGTTGCTATAGGTACTGATTAAATAAATCTTATTTCTCCCATAAAGAGAAATTTGTCTTTGTGCTTTCTACACCATCTATGTAACATCTAAGTGAACTGTCAACATTGTGCGATGGGACAGGAGACTTCGTTTTAATCAAGGTAAGTCCAGAAGTTAAAACAAACAAACAAACAAACAAAAAAACTGAGCTCTAAAGTATTCCGATTCCTGTGAGCTTCCTTGTTAGCAAGGGGGAAACTGTATTTATTTTTCTAGTATTACGCTGACCTACTGAAGAAGTTAAATCTACTTTGTAACCTCAAATTGTTAGATCAATCTATGGCATTTTATTCTTCTTCCCAAATTATTAATGAAGGCAAACTTGAATTTATTTCTCTGGAAAACATAGATTTCTCTCCTCCTAAAAATGCTGTCTTATCCTACAAGCAATTATAAAGATATATTTGCTATAAGTCACGAGAACTATTAGTGATACATGTGGTGGGAAACCAGGTATGGAATAAGCATCAGCCATGGCTTTCAAGTAATATAAAATAGAAATACAATCAGCTGTTACAAGAGAGCTTTTAGGGAAACTTTCCAAATAGAAACCCAGTGCCCAAATAACTTAATTAACTTCATGTGGGATCAAATCCATCACTCTTAAGCACCTGTCACATATAAGCATTGCCCAGAGTGAGGTTCAATAAATGTTTTGTATTAATGCCAATATTATTTATGCCTCCATATTACAATATCTAGGGAAATAAAACATTTGCTATATTAAAAAGAAACTTTTCTAATTGAACTAGCAACTACTGTGATATTAAAATAAAGCTAATATTGAAAGTGAAAAATGGGGGACATACTAAATGGTTTAATAGGGATTAGAAACAAAAAGATACTTCTCTGCAGTACTGTTGCCCTCTTCATATTTCACTGTGAGGTGGAAAGTTCTGTCACATTCCATAAATGCCTTCACAATCATCTATGACTGTGCTGGAAGCTAAGCCTGAAAAACCATAAAGCACAGTTGTTTCAGAGTTAGTCACAAAATACTTTCGTTTATTCATTCAATAAAATCGGATTTGGATTTCTCAATGTCCTAAATTATATGTCCAGGTATAAGTCACCATGCCATCTTTCAAGATGAAGTATGTTGATTGAATTCTCCAAAGTCAAAGGTGGAAAGTATTAAAATAATAATGCAAACTCAGGCTATTTGACTGTAAACTCCATACTCTTAAACACAGCATTTTAATGGGGATGAAAAGTAGAAATAACAATTTTGTCTTCTAGGAGTATTCAGGTCTGCTGTAACAGCTGATTTCAGATCTCACTGAGATGGTGGATAGCTAGGGTGTGCTTTGAGCATGATAGAATTCAGATTTAGGGATTATGAGTTTCTATGGCATTGATTTATCATAGAACTCATTTTTCAAAACAGATACTTAGAGCAATGTAAACTGATAAAACATGAGAAATGTTGGCAAAGTTATAATAATAAAAGACCTTAACAGTCATTTCTACTGTCAAGTGGGAAGTAGGCTTTCTAGAGCTATACACTGAAGTCTGGGGCTCTGTGGACAAATATATGTGTAAAGCATCCCATTTGGGGGGAGTTTTTATTATGTTAACTGAAGTATTTTGCAAACTGAAAATTTAAGCAATATTTACAACTCACACTTTCATGTGCCTGTGTTTTATGTATATTTCAATTGATTAGAACATGTCTAGGCACCTTTATCCCAATTTTAATAAGAACAAAGAGCTTAAAAATTTAAGTTGTTTAGGGCCACACCATTGCTCAAGAGTAGAGTCAAAATCAACTCTTAATTATGTGCCTCAAAACTTAATGCCTTATTTAACATAGCAGGATATTTTAGTGAATTTTGCTTCTCAAAATTTTGATATGAATCTTTGCAAAGGCAAAAGCTGCATCAAGGTAGTTGGCTTTAGGACATTCTTCCTTGATGGTATTTAATATCATAATGTCCTCAAGGCCTATCCATGTTGTCAAAATGGCAAAAGCCATTTGTCAGGGAATGTTTGATGGGAGGATTCCTACGTGCTGTCTCTCATGAGTCCTTTGTCCCTCTTCAAGCAGAACAGCACGCTGCTCCCAGGGACTGAGGTCATTGTGTGAGGCAAGCATGAGTCTCCTTTAGTAAACATTCTCTTTAGGACAAAACTGCTTAGTCTTGTTCCCTTTTCTTGAGCTATGGATTGTGTCCTGACCTTGTGACTAACATTACCCTTTGTTCCCTTGGTAATGGTTGCTGTACATTTGGTTTCCTGATCTCTATCATTCCCGAAAGAAGTTTCTTGTACCACAGCCTATATATACTCATAGGAAAATCATTAAAGCACCTTTGCTCCATCAGAGCTTAGGTCCCCAGGTCTTTTTTGTCTCTCTCTCTCTCTCTTTCTCTCTCTCTCTCTTTTTCTGGCTGACTCTCTGGAGCGTGGAGACCCGTCATGCTCACTTTTCTGCCCGGGCTTCTAAGACCCCCTCGAGAGGGCGCCTGGTGCCTTCGTGAGCAATGCAAGTCCTGTGTCAAGGACTTTATTGGTCCTCTGCGTAAACCAAGGGATATCAGCCTCTTTCTCTCTTTCACTTCCTTATTGTCGACTCTGTACCACAAGGTTCCAGTCCATTAAAGGACCCCAACAGCCATTCTTTTTCATGGCTGAATAATATCCATGATACATATATACACTACACCTTCTTTATCCATCCATCCACTTATGGACAGTTAAGTTGTTCCATGCCTTGGCTACCATGAATAGTGCTGGAATGAACATGAGGATGCATACATCTTTTTGAATTAGTGTTTCCATCTTCTTCAGATAAATACCCAGAAATGGAATTGCTGGATTATGTAGTAATCCTATTTTTAATTCTTAAGGAGCTACTATACTGTTTTCCATAGTAGCTGCAAAAGTTTGCATTTCCACCAACTGTGCATGAAGGATTCCCTTTTCTCCACATCCTCTTCAACATTTACCTCTTGCCTTTTTGTTAATCCTAAAGGAAATCAGTCCTGAATATTCATTGAAAGGACTGATGCTGAAACTCCAATACCTCAGCCACCTGATGCAAAGAACTGACTCATTATAAAAGACCAACCCTGATGCTGGGAAAGATTGAAGGCAGGAGGAGAAGGGGACAACAGATGATGAGATGGTTGGATGGCATCACCAGCTCAATGGACATGAGTTTGAGTAAGCTCCGGGAATTGGTGATGGACAGGGAAGCCTGGCGTGCTGCAGATCATGGGGTCACAAAGAGTCAGACACCTCTGAGTGACTGAACTGAACTGAACTGAATAATTAACAATGTTCAACACCTTAATATGTACCTTCTGGCTATCTGATATTTTCTTTGGAAAAAATGTATATTCAAATCTTCCAATCACTTCTTCTTCTTTTTTTTTTTTAGTTGTCCTCACTTTATTTTTTTCTTTTATTTAAATTAATTAATCAATTTTAATTGAAGGCTAGTTACTTTACAATGTAGTGGTTTTGACCATACATTCACTTAAATCAGTCATGGGTGTACATGTGTCCCCCATCCTGAACCCCCTTTTACTTCCCTCCCCATCCCATCCATCAAGGTTGTCCCAGTGCACTGGCTTTGAGTGCCCTGTTTCATGCATCAAACTTGAATTGGAGATCTGTTTCATATATGGTAATATACATGTTTCAGTGCCGCTCTCTAAAATCATCCCACCCTCACCTTCTCCCACAGAGTCCAAAAGTCTGTTCTGTATATCTGTGTCTCTTTTGCTATCTCAAATATAGGGTCATCGTTGCCATCTTTCTAAATTCCATATATATGCAATAATATACTGTATTGGTGTTTTTCTTTCTGACTTACTTCATTTTGTATAATAGGCTCCAGTTTCATCCATCTCATTAGAATTGATTCAAATGCGTTCTTTTTAATAGCTGAATAACATTCCATTGTGTATAGGTACCACAGCTTTCTTATCCATTAATCTGGAGATGGACATCTAGGTTGCTTCCATGTCCTAGTTATTGTAAACAGTGCTGTGATGAATATTGGGGTACATGTGTCTCTTTCAGTTCTGGTTTCCTCCATGGGTATGCCCAGCAGTGGGATTGCTGGGTCATAAGGCAGTTCTATTTCCAGTTTTTTAAGGAATCTCCACATTGTTCTCCATAGTGGCTGTACTAGTTTTCATTCCCACCAACAGTACAAGAGGGTTCCCTTTTCACCAGCACCGTCTCCCAGCATCTATTGTTTGTACTTTTTGACAGTAGCCATTCTGACTGGCATGAGAAGTTACCTCATTGTGGTTTTGATTTGCATAACTCTGATAATGAATGATGTTGAGCATCTTTTCATGTGTTTGTTAGCCGTCTGTATGTCTTCTTTGGATAAATGTCTGTTTAGTTCTTTGGCCCATTTTTTGATTGGGTCATTTATTTTTCTGGAATTGAGCTGCCTGAGCTGCTTGTATATTTTTGAGATTAATTCTTTGTCAGTTGCTTCATTTGCTATTCAGTTCAGTCGCTCAATTGTGTCCGACTCTTTGCAACCCCATGAACCACAGCATGCCAGGCTTCCCTGTCCATCACCAACTCCCAGAATCCACCCAAACCCATGTCCATTGAGTCGGTGATGCCATCCAACCATCTCATCCTCTGTCGTCCCCTTCTCCTCCTGCCCTCAATCTTTACCAGCATCAGGGTCTTTTCCAATGAGTCTGTTTGCATCAAGTGGTCAAATTACTGGAGTTTCAGCTTCAACATCAGTCCTTCCAATGAACACCCAGAACTGATCTCATTTAGGATGGACTGGTTGGATCTCCTTGCAGTCCAAGGGACTCTCAAGAGTCTTTTTCAACACCACAGTTCAAAAGCATCAATTCTGTGCTCAGCTTTCCTTATAGTCCAGCTGTCATATCCATACATGACCACTGGAAAAACCATAGCCTTGACTAGGCAGACCTTTGTTGACAAAGTGATGTCTCTGCTTTTTAATGTGCTGTCTAGGTTGGTCATAACTTTCCTTCCAAGGAGTAAGCATCTTTTAATTTCATGGCTGCAGTCACCATCTGCAGTGATTTTCGAGCCCAGATAAATAAAGTCAGCTCATTTGCTATTATTCTTTTCTCATTCTGAAGGCTGTCTTTTCACCTTACTTATAGTTTCCTTCATTGTGCAAAAGTTTAATTAGGTCCCATTTGTTTATTTTTGCTTTTATTTCCATTACTCTGGAAGGTGGGTCATAGAGGATCCTGCTGTGATTTATGACAGACAGTGTTTTGCCTATGCTTTCCTCTAGGAGTTTTATAGTTTCTGCTCTTCCATTTAGATCTTTAATCCATTTTGAGTTTATTTCTGTGTATGTTGTAAGAAAGTGTCCTAGCTTAATTCTTTTACAAGTGCTTGACCAGTTTCCCCAGCACTACTTGTTAAAAAGATTGTCTTTTCTCCATTGTTTATTCTTGCCTCTTTTGTCAAAGATAAGGTGTCCATAGGTGCATGGATTTATCTCTGGGCTTTCTGTTTTGTTCCATTGATCTATATTTCTGTCTTTGTGGCAGGCCATACTGTCTTGATGTCTGTGGCGTTGTAGTGTAGTCTGAAGTCAAGCAGGTTGATTCCTCCAGTTCCATTCTTCTTTCTCAAGATTGCTTTCAGTTTTTTGTTTTGTTTTGTTTTGTTTTTGTTTGTTTTTGTATTTCCATACAAATTGTGAAATTATTTGTTCTAGTTCTGTGAAAAATATCATTGGTAGCTTGATAGGGATTGCATTGAATCTATAGATCGAAAATGAGTATACTCATTTTCACTATATTGATTCTTCCAATCCATGAATATGGTATATTTCTCCATCTATTTGTGTCATCTTTGATTTCTTTCATCAGTGTTCTATAGTTTTCTATATATAGGTCTTTTGTTTCTTTAGATAGATTTATTCCTAAGTATTTTTTCTTTTCATTGCAATGGTGAATGGAATTGTTTCCTTTCTGTTTTCTCAGTAATATCTCACTAACTATACACATTGCTAGTATATAGGAATGCAAGGAATTTCTGTGAGTTAATTTTATGTCCTGCAACTTTACTATGTTCATTGATTAGCTCTAGTAATTTTCTGATGCAATCTTATAGGGTTGTCTATGTAGAGGATCATGTCATCTTCAATCAGTGAGAGTTTTACTTCTTTTTTACCAGTCTGAATTCCTTTTATTTCTTTTTCTTCTCTGATTGCTGTGGTTAAAACTTCCAAAACTATGTTGAATAGTTGTGGTGAGAGTGGGCACCCCTGTCTTGTTCCTGACTTTAGTGGAAATGCTTTCAATATTTCATGACTGATGATAATGTTTGGTGTGGGTTTATCATATATAGCTTTTATTATGTTGAGGTATTTTCCCTCTATGCCTGTTTTCTGGAGGGTATTTATCATAAATATAACTTGAATTTTGTCAAAGGCTTTCTTTACATTTATTGAGATAATCATATGGTTTATAACTTTCAATTTGTTAATGTGGCATATCACATTGATTGATTTGCAAATGTTGAAGAATCTTTGCATCCCTGGGAAAAACCCCACTTGGTCATAATATATGATCTTTTTACTATGTTGTTGGATTCTATTTGCTAGAATTTTGTTGAGGATTTCACATCTATGTTCATCAGTTATACTGGCCTGTAGTTTTCTTTTTTTGTGGCATCTTAGTCTGGTTTTGGTATTAGGATGATGGTGGTCTCATAGAATGAGTTTGGCAGTTTACCTTCCTCTGCAATTTTCTGGAAGGTTTTGAGTAGGATAGGTGTTAACTCTTCTCTAAATTTTTGGTAGAATTCACCTGTGATGCCATCTGGTCCTGGGCTTTTTTTGTTGGAAGATTTTTTATTACAGTTTCAATATCTGTGCTTGTGCTGAGTCTTTTAAGACTTCTTAATCAAACATTTTCCCTGAAATAGTGTTGCATGAGTTCCTTTAATACTTATATTTTTATATTAACCCTTATCAGATACATGACTTGCAAATGTTTTCTCCCATTACTGATTACTTTTTTCTTTTGTTGATGATTTCCTTTGCTGTATAGAGCTTTTAAGTCTGATGTAGTCTCACTTACTTTTGCTTTTCTTGCTTTTGATTATGGTGTCATTTTCACAAATTAAATGCCAAGACTAGTGTCAAAGAGCACATCACTTATGTTTTCTTCTAGTAGTTTTTTGTATGCTGTAAAATAGTGATCCAGTTTATTATTTTTCCTGTGTCTGTCCTGTTTTTCCAACACCATTTATTGAAGACTCTGTTCTTTCCCTCTTATATATTCTTGCCCCTTTCATTGTATATTAATTAACCATAAAAGCATAGCTTATTTCTGGGCCCTATGTTTTGTCCCATTGACCTATGTGTCTGTTTTGATGCCAGTACCATACTCTTTTGATGACTAGAGTTTTGTTATATGGTGTGATCAGGGAGCATGGTGTCTCCAGATTTGTTCTTTTTACTAGAGGTTACATTGGCTTCTTGGAATCTTTTGTGGTTTCATACAAATTTTAGGATTTTTCTGTTTCTGTGAAAAATATCATTGGAATTGTGATAGTGATCACATTGGGTATATAAATTGTTTTAAGTAGTATGGACACTTTAACAATATTAATTCTTCCAGTCAATGATTACAGATTACTTTTACTTTGTATTCCACTTCTATTATTAATATCTTATAGTTTACAGTGTATAGACCTTTCAATTTCTTGGTTAAATTTATTCCTCAGTTATTTTGATACAGTTGTAAATGAGATGATTTTAATTTTTCTTTCTTAATTTATTTTTTCTTTTTATTTATTAGTGTGTATAAATACAACAGACTTTTTTGATTTTTGTACCCCATAGCATGACTGAATTATTTCAACAGGTCTTTGGTGGAGTCTTTAGGGTTTTCTATCTGATATTTAGTCATCTGCAAATATTAACAGTTTAATTCTTTCCAACTTAGATGTCTTTTATTCCTGTTACTTGGTTATTTGCTCTGCCTAGGACTTCCAGTACTATGATGAATAAATGTGGCAAGACTGGGCATTCTTATTTTTTTCCTGATCTTAGAGAAAATTTTGTTTTTCATTATATAATACTTTTTTAAGAAATACTTTTTTCATAAAAACAATTTCTCATGTGATATAATCATCATTAGTCTCTTGTACTTCTGATGAAAGAAAAGGAAAGTGAGGTCACTCAGTCATGTCTGACTCTTTGCAACTCCATGGACTATAGCCTGCCAGGCTCCTCTGTCCATGGGATTTTCCAGACAGAATACTGGAGTGTGTTGCCATTTCCTTTTCCAGGAGATCTTCCCAACCCAGGGATCAAGCCTGGGTATCCCACATTGCAGGCAGACTCTTTACTGTCTGAGCCATAAGGGAAGCCCATAGCATAGATTAGATGACCTCAAAATCCATTGATATTTACAATTTTGAATGTTTCAGAACATCCACATATGCAAAAGTGTCATTAATCCAAATCAATATAAAAACTAAAGCATTTCACAATATTTTTATAATCAGTTTTAACCACATGTGTGTGTATCTGTCCTGTGAGTGGGTGGGAGGGGGAATACATGTATTAAATTTGCTATATTTTCCCTTCTACTATTCTGATTTAAAGACAGTTCTGTTATTATAATATATATTACACAAAGGAGAAGTACCACTGGCAAAACTACTTCAATAATTGAAACCAACTGGAAACTAGAAAAAGAGAAATTATTTGATTTAATTGATTATAACATTTTCTACATTGTTTAATCTGACTCTCCTTCAGCTAAGATAACATTTTATAAGTATGTTTAATCTCTGGAAAATTTTTCACATAATGTTATACGCTGGAAAAGAGGATTGAAATGAGGGCAAAATTGTGAAATGTAATTTTGTGCAACCTTCTAATAATTTGGGGGAGGCATAAATAACATGGAACAACAGACTGGTTCCAAATAGGAAAAGAAGTACATCAAGGCTGTATATTGTCACCCTGCTTATTTAACATATATGCAGAGTACATCATGAGAAATGCTGGGCTGGAGGAAGCACAAGCTGGAATCAAGATTGCCAGGAGAAATATCAATAACTTCAGTTATGTAGGTGACACCACCCTTATGGCAGAAAGTGAAGAAGAACTAAAGAGCCTCTTGATGAAAGTGAAAGAGAAGAGTGAAAAGTTGGCTTAAAGCTCAACAGTCAGAAAGCTAAGATCATGGCATCCAGTCCCATCACTTCATGGCAAATATGTGGGGCAACAGTGGAAACAGTGGCTGACTTTGTTTTTCTGGGCTCCAAAATCACTGCAGATGGTGATTGCAGTCATGAAATTAAAATAGACGCTTACTCCTTAGAGGGAAGTTATGACCAACCTAGACAGCATATTAAAAAGCAGAGACATTACTTTTCCAACAAAGGTCCATCTAGTCAAGGCTATGGTTTTTCCAGTGATCATGTATGGATGTGAGAGTTGGACTATAAAGAAAGCTGAGTGCAGAAGAATTGATTCTTTTGAATTGTGGTGTTGGAAAAGACTCTTGAGAGTCCCTTGGACAGCAAGGAGATCCAACCAGTTCATCCTAAAGGAGATCAGTCCTGGGTGTTCATTGGAAGGACTGATGTTGAAGCTGAAACTCCAATACTTTGGCCACCTGATGGGAAAAGCTGACTCATTGGAAAAGACCCTGATGCTGGTAAAGATTGAAGGCAGGAGGAGAAGGGGACAACAGAGGATGAGATAGTTGGATGGTATCACTGACCCCATGGACATGGGTTTGGGTGGACTCTGGGAGTTGGTGATGGACAGGGACGCCTGGCGCGCTGTGGGTCACGGGGTTGCAAAGAGTCGGATACGACTGAGCAACTGAACTGAACTGAGTGAGTTTCTGATAGGCCATCAGTTTTTTACTGTTCAATTCATGCAAAACATCATGGATGTGAGGCTCTGATAAGAACTCTATAATGCACTAGATGTAGTATGTTAAATAAATTTGCCAAGATATGTACGCTGTCAGAACTTGTTTTTTTTTTTCAGGAGTAAAATGGGTATACTAATACCTGGGTCAGAGTTTGCTAAAAGGAAATTACATAAAAATTAAGTTACAAGAAAAGTGTTTGAGAGATCCTTTGTAAGCTTTCAATAAATGTTAACATAGTTTGAATAATGCTAGCAATTAATCATATGACAGTCAAAGCTTAGTTTTGAACCAATTGAATAACAGGCAGAAATGTAAAGTGAGGAGCAACATATTAGCTTTGTTCCAGTCAGACTGAGTGAGAGAACATGACCTGAATTTGAAGCCACTTCTACCTCTAGATCTGGACATTATGGTTGAACTGTGAGGTGAGTGAGGTGTTGCACAGACATTCTGAGTCTGCGAAAGTAGACCAAAAACAAGGAGCAAATCAAGTAAGCTTGTAACCTCCAACATACTTACAGTGAGAGGGAACTAGAACAAGTCCAATTTTGTCCACTCTTAATAAAACAAACCACCCTTTTTCCTGTAGGGAGGATCAGTAAAGAAGAAACTTTTGCCAATACTACTTCCAGAATGTTCTTAAATTCTAGGCTAGCTAAAAGCAAGACCAGGGTACCATAGTTCAGTGGTTAAGATGTCTCTTGAGCCTCACTGCCTGAGTGCAGGCACAGTTCTTCCTCATATTGCTGGGTGGCCATCAGTGGGTCTCAAGTTCAATTTACATAAAAAACAAAGAAGTTCATGTTTCTGTAGCACTCAGCACAGCGGAGGAAATGATTTCACCTGGAACTAACTCGCTTTATTCCCAACCTTGGTGAGGGGTTATTTATATATAGTTTTAGAATACAAATATGAGTAACAAAGAATAATTTATTTCACTTGGAGGAAAAAATAAAAGGTCAGTGTTTATTATATTCACAGTCAATAGATGGGAAGAAAGTAAAAGAAAGCTAGTCAATAAATCCAAAGCTTTTCTATCCATATTTAAGTGTAGTGATTCTGAGTGCCATAAGATGGATAATTTTAGTCAGAAGGACTATATAAAAAGTTTTAAATTTCAGTAGGGGACTATTCAGGTTGACTCTAAATTGGTTCTGCAGGGGAAAATGGAGACGGGTTCAAACTTCTCTGATGACATGTCAGTGTGCATGAAAAGCTGGATAGCTTACTTGGAGAGAATACATTCTAAAAAAAGAAAATCAGGGAAGCAGATAAAAATGAGTAAGTAAATAGCTTAACCTGTAGGAAGACTGGCAGTGTTATTTTTTTGGGAAACAGTGGTTGTCTCTAATTTGAGTTTATCTATGGTTCAAACTCTAGAGGACTTATATCCCTGACCCAATGAGGAACTACAATTAATTTTTTTAATAAAATTTCTTTAAGGTACCTGAGTTCAGGAAGTACTAATCCTCTAAGCAGATAGTATAACTCAAATAGGGATTATGTATCTGACCCTGGTTTCTACAGAACACAAAACAGTTTTGACCTCTCAACAACTTCCACTCAACTTTGAAACTTCCCATCAATATTTAACCAATGTTTGTGAGATTCAGCAATATGTCATGGAAAAGTCAGCCATGCTGGAGGAAAATTAGTGGGGATTTTACAAAAATTCATCCCTAATGCAAATATAAAAGACAAAGGATGAAAGCATATCAATCATGGATCTGACCCAACATGCTGATTTGTTTTCTACATTTCTAATGCACTCAGTTGCCACATATTACAGACTGTACACACATTTTGTTGTTGTTATTAATAAGATTGGGAAAGATGTGAAAGAAATAAATTAGGAAGATTTTCAAATAAGAATGCACTCATATAAATTAATTTGAGTCAGTGACACTGAAAGACGAATTAATCATCTGTGTAGCAAACAAAAGCAAAAGGAATATAGAGCAATAGTCACTGGCAGTGTATATCAAAACATATTTTCAAGTAGGCTGAAAAATTCTTTAGAGATACACACTCTTGTCCCCCAGAGAAGCTTCTGAACATCCTCTCTTCTCAGACTATGAGGTAAAGAAATTGAGAGTTGTGGCATAGATAATATCAAACATTCTTATAGGAAATCCTGCAGTTTACTATAAGCTGTTTATTGTAGTAAGCTGTTCATTATTTATATAAATCTAGTAATTGCACATTCTATGTATGATGTGTTTTCACTTGCTGTTTTTGCACTAATATATTTGTCAATATTTAATACATGCTAAAAAATATTTCCAAAATATTTATTTAAAAATAATTGAAAATATTTGATATATTGTGTGCACCATGACAAACACCAAATGACTAAATTTTCAATTTTATTTTTTTAGTTTCTGAAGTATTTTATGGTTTGTTGGATTTCAGCAGTTTATGGGCATTATTAATGTTTTCAAAAATAAAGCAAGGTGATGTATACTCATTATTATATAACAAATGACATTTTTGTTGATGTGAAAATTTTTGATGGCTTAGAAATAATTTATCAACAGTGATTCAAATAAACTTCAGCATGCCACATTCTGTCAGGTTTCTTTGCCCCATTTTATTTTCCAGTCCTTAAAATAATGTTTCTATAATAATGCTAGCTAAATATGTGATGTACATATGTATACACATATATAGAGAGATCTTTTAGAGCAAAGTATATTTGGTGACCGTTGACATGTCATCTGTACATGTTATGAGTCAACAATGACATGCATTATTTTTCCCCAGGAAATAAAATCTGTGGGGTTTTAACACAAAAATTGAACAAGTCTTTTCATACCACATATTCAGTGAATCATAAAATAGTTTGGTTCCCAAGTATGACAGTGAATATTTGGTAATTGTTTAATATAGTGTTTAAAGAAATCAAGATATAACTGAGGAATATAATCATGTTAATCCATTCATAAGAGATTTTTCATAAAAATTTTAAAAGTTAAATTTTAACAAGTTAATTTCTGGTACACATGTCTTAACGTAGGTCCAAGGGAAGCCTGTGGTCTAGACTTGAGCCAGTTCCTCTTCCTTGTGTTAAGGCAGTGAGGAAAACTACTAAACACATGCAAAAGTTTAATCCTCTCAGGCATTGTCTCTTCTACTCTTTTGCCTGCTTCTGGTTATTTATGCATTCTGAGCCTGAATAATTTTGCTCTCCTATTTCTTTTCCCTTTGACCTTTGTTTATAACGTGATTTCTTTCCTATATTCTTTATCTTGTGTTCTTCAGTTACATTGATTGCCCTCTGGATACTGAATCTGATTTCTGTGTTCTTAATGATTTGAAACTGATTTTTTTCACTTTATACCTTATTTTTGAGCAACCATGATATACAGTTAGAAAAGGGGAAAAAAATCTGTAAGACGAATAGCTTTTATTTTGCCTTTTAAGAATTGTATTTGTTTCAGTTAATGATGGTTTATTACATGCTTAATTTTGATGATGTCAGTGACCCTTAAAAGGTATATAGATCTCAAAGCCTCTTACCAGTTTGATAGTCCAGAAATGTCTTTGAGGACCTGTGAGACATCCTTTGAATTATAACATCAAAAGAACTTATACTCCTACTTCCTGGTCTCTGTAAGAGGGTAGGAGTCTAATTTCAGTAAGTTCCAATTAACAAGCAGAGATGGCCTAATCACATTAGATGAACTGACCACCTAAATAAAACCTTCTAGTATTTTTCACTAGGTCACTTCAGCACTTGAAAACCCACTCACATTTTGTTTCTGTGTTGTTGAGCTTAATCTTTCTCCCCAGTAACCTTGCCAACCTAAATGTCTTTTGCAAATTTTCTTTGACAGCTCTGGTATTGCACCTCAGATAGGATAGGTTTCATCACTGGATCTCAGGCCTCTCACCCAAGGCTCCTGGTGCTCAACTTTAAAGCCTCTGTCCTCACTCCTGACTGATAGATCAGGGAACCATTGATTTCTGATTCAGTGCTTCAGACATCTGACCCCTGAAGCATTGAAGCATGGAAAGTAACTGACTTTAATTCTAATCGTATTTTTGACGGTAATGAGATTTTATTTGATTGAACTTTGGTTTTATGGTACTTAGAGTACTTGTCATGTGCTGAGACATTTTTAAAAAAATATTTATTGATTAATTTGGCTGCGCCAGATCTTTGTTGCAGCACGTGGGATCTTTGATCATTATTGCAGTATGTGGGATCTTTAGCTGTGGCACGTGGAATTCTAGATGTGGCATGCAAGATCTTTAGTTGTGATATGTGGGATCTAGTTCCCTGACCAAGGTTCAAATCTGGGCACCCTGTATTGGGGAGCTCAGAGTATTAGCCACTGGAAGACCAGGGAAGTCCCCATGTGCTGAGATTGTGTTTGATTTTTGATCTGTTAGTTGGCGTGTCTCTCCCTCTCCCCAGGGAAAATTCTCACTCTTCTAATTCTCCTCCTTCAAAGACTCCTGTTGACTATATGATCTGATGTTCTTCCTGCCTCTGGATGGAATTACTAAATTAACTTATAATTTCTGGTTAAAGGAACTCTATTACAATAGGCTTAGAGAAATAAATGTTACTGAACTTCTCAGATTAAGCACACACACACACAGAGCTTTTCATGATACAAAAATAATGTATATTCTTATAAAATTAATTCAAATGTTTAAAAAATCAAGTTCACATAAAAATAAAAACAGTGGTCTTATGAATTATCAGTATTAAATATAATAAAAGCATACTTTTGAAATTCTACTTGGGTTTATGATCAAACAGATATCTACTAGATATTTAAGATTATAAATCTCATTCTGAACATTTATTCTGATGAACTGTATTTCAACCATAATTATATGTTATACTTCTGCTTAAAAATACTTTGCAAAATATTTTTGTAAAGGAAAATATTAGACATGATGAATTAAGAAATATTCATGAAATATCTAGGTAATTTCTAAAATAATCTACTAAAACCTTTATTAGGCATGAGTTTAAGTTTGTATCAGTTCAGTTCAGTCTCTCAGTTGTGTCCAACTCTTTGTGACCCCATGGACTGCAGCACGCCAGGCCTTCCTGTCCATCACCAACTCCTGGAGCTTGCTCAAACTCATGTCCATCAAGTTGGTGATGCCATCCAACCATCTCATCCTCTGTCATCCCCTTCTCCTCCCACCTTCAGTCTTTCCCAGCATCAGGGTCTTTTCCAGTGAGTCAGTTCTTCACATCAGGTGGCCAGAGTATTGGAACTTCAGCTTCAGCATCAGTCCTTGCAATGAATATTCATGACTGATTTTCTTTAAGGTTGACTGGTTGGATGTCCTTGCAGCCAAAGGACTCTCAAGAGTCTTCTTCAACACGACAGTTCAAAAGCATCAATTCTTTGGCACTCAGCTTTCTTTACAGTCTAACTCTCACATCCACACATGGCTACTGGAAAAACCATAGCTTTGACTAGATGGACCTTTGTTGGAAAAATAATACCTCTGCTTTTTAATATGCTGTCTAGGTTGGTCATAGATTTTCTTCCAAGGAGCATGCATCTTCTGTGTAGTTTTCTCTTATATTTATGTTACTTAGAGGCTAAAAATATTGGTCTGTTATTAAATATATTATTGCTGCCATATGGAGAAAGTATGCCATAAGAAAGCATATACCTATAAAAAATTGTGAGATGGTATATTCATAAACTTGCCTGCTATAGAATGCTGATATAAGACTGTTCACAACGATCTATTTCCTTGTTTGCTCCATAACCTACTAGCGGTTAAAAAGTATAATTCACATATCTAAATGAATCTACCAGTAACAATTAGAGTAAAGTGAAACAATTTTGTATGCAAAGTATATTAAGAGTGTAGGATGTGTTTTTGTTTAAAAAAAAGTGTGTAAGTTATGCTGGGTGTGTTTTAAGGGGAAAAAAGTAATATCTCTTGAGTGAGAAGAAAGTGTATGACAAAATCTGAATGGTAAGAATATGTAGGTTTGCAGAATAATTTTGTGTGGTCAGAGCTAGTTAATGCTGGGTTAATTTGTTTTTTACTTTTTAATGACCTTTAGTATCAACAATGTCCTGATGTAAAACTAGAATTTGGTGTTCTCTCTGTTAAATGCCAAAAGTTTCTTAGATCATTGGCTTGTTCCCAATACGATTGTAAAATGTTTTATTTTCCTTATAATTAACTTTCCTAGAAACTAAAGTTTCTGTGTTTTATTGAATAACTTCTTATATTTCATGTTGACTTGAGTATGTATTGATTATTTAAGTAAGCCAATTCTTCTCACATTTAAAAGAGCTAGAAATTTTGTTTTTTCAATCATGTTACCACACATATTTCCTTTTAAATTCCTCTGATATTTTGGTTAAATAGGTAGTCAAGTAATATTTTGGTGACTTAGGATCAGATTACAAGTGCCTAAATCTTCTGAATTTTTAAAAACTTCTGATATTTTGCCGTCTCAGAATTCCAAATGAAATTTGCTTGATATCAAATTGACTTTGGAACTTTACAGAGGATACCTGGAAATTCACAAAAATTTTTATTTTGCCTTGTAAAAAGAGAAATATTAAAAATAATTAGCATTATTTGATATGTTGTCCAATAAGAAGAGATGCCTAACCCTCCCTAGGTTATTTGTATGGGTAAAGTATCATCAATATAAATATTTTAGAAACTTTAAAGTTTCTAGAAAATTTTCAGTTTCCATACTGTCCAAGATACACCCCGATTCTGCTTTGCTGGTATTAAATAAGAGTATAACATAGTTATAGTTCAGTGGAAAACTTTGAACATTCCTATCTAGCCTCTGTGGGAGGTGAAAAACCAACTTTGGTAAGTGCCAGTGAGTAAACACAGATGCCTAATTACACTGATCAACTTCCGCTAGCTTGTTCTGTAGTACTTTTCCACTAGCTTATCCTGGTGCTTAAAACCCACCTGCCTGTGGTTTCAATATAGTTGAATCAATCTCTCGCCCATAGAGAGATTTCAGCAGTTTTTAATAAAAACTTTCTTGTCGATTTAGCTTTGTCTGGTACAATTGGTCTTTGAAAAAAACCTTGACACAAATATAGTATAGTTAATACATATTGAATTTCCTTTCTCTTTGCTACATGCTTTACAAACATTATCTAACTTAATTCTCATAGTCACCTTCAAGAGATGTACTCTATTCATTTGGAAGCTGAGGAAACTGAGGTTTAGATTCACTAAATGTCCTAAGTCACTCAGCTAAACTTGAGGACTCCCCTTCAACATCCAATCCCTTCTTGGCTGGGAGGATCTTAGACACAGTTTTGTATTTATGGTTCTATGACTTCCTTTTAAAAAGTGAACCTCCCAGCTTGTGTGAAGCCATCATAGAACCTGAATGTGCCCCTAAATGGCTAACATACATTAAATTCAGAATTTAAGCATGGGAATGGCTGGTCTCAATGCCTGAATGCTTCTTTTGTCAGGTGTGGCTCTTTCCGTGTTCCTTTCCTTGTGTAAGTAAAAGAATTAAAATGACAGACCAGGAAAGCTCATGCAGGCAGGATTTATTAAACAAGTAACATGAAAATATCCTCCTGAGATGTGAGAGGGGACTCAGCCCATTTTAGTTTTTTTCTCTTTATGTCCTTTGTTCCTCACCCAAGCAGTCTGCAGAGACTGGTACATTCTGTTCCCTGTCAAACAGGGCTTGTATTTGAGACCAACCAGCGAAGGAGTCATGTTGAGAATGTTTTTTCCCCACCAACATTTTTTACTCCAGGCTGTGGATTTTCCCTTTCTTGTTTTGTGCAAACTGTTCATTCCTTTGCTGCCTTTTAGCTGCCATTTTTTAATGGCCATTTTGGACTCTTTTTTTTTTTTTATTCCCACTCTGACTGCCTAACACTTTCACTACAATTATTTTCAGTCTTGTTTTGGAGTACTAGTGTTTAGGAAAATTATCTCAGAGACAACTCTGCAGAACAAGGGGCAGGCTGTGGAGAAACTGAGCTCTGGGACTTCCACTCCAATTACCTATAAGACCAGCCCTGCCTCTATCCCTCTTTCCATCTATTTTTCTGTCATATGAATCAAATTTATTTTGAAGAAATGATAGAAATGATTCTTGTCCAAAATGGCTTGGAAGTAATGGCAATGTCAGACTTCTAGGACATTTTTTATTGAGTACATGATGATATAAGTTAGCAACTGTGGCAAATTAATTATACAAAATTTATTCAATATATTTTGAGCTGAAAAGGCCTAAGAAATTATCTAGTCTAATATCTTCCTTTTAAAGACACAAGGAATGAGTCACAGAAAAGAAAGTAATTTACCTAAGGTCAAAGACTGGTTCAGCATAGAACTGTAATATTTAAACTCTTACCGTGCATTATGTCACTAGCTTATTTTAAATATACTTTAAGAAAGCACCGAATGTAGCTTGTTTTTGTATTGATGGTAGTCATGCTTTGAAGGTCATTGTTCATTACATGCTACTTGATTCATTTTATGAGTGAGCACAAAAAGATATTTAACTTCAATTGGAGAAGGCAATGGCACCCCATTCCAGTACTGTTGCCTGGAAAATCCCATGGACGGAGGAGCCTGGTGGGCTGCATTCCATGGGGTCGCTAGGAGTCAGACACGACTGAGCGACTGCACTTTCACTTTTCACTTTCATGCACTGGAGAAGGAAATGGCAACCCACTCCAGTACTTGCCTGGAGAATCCCGGGGATGAGGGAGCTGGTGGGCTGCCGTCTATGGGGTCGCACAGAGTCAGACATGACTGAAACGACTTAGCAGCAACAGCAGCAGAATAAAAAACCAGTCCTGAGAGGCTTGTTTATTTTTTTTCTCTTTTAAAAGACATCAAATGTGTAAGTGGTTGAATTCCTTACTTTGGCTAGTTTCTAGAACAATCGCTAATAAATTTGTTATGGACTGGATACTTGTGTCTTACCCCAATTTCTTTTGTGGAAACCCTAATCTCTAATGTGATGGTAGCTGGAGGTAGAGACTGGGTACTAATTAGGGTGAGATTAAGCCATGAGGGTAAGGCTCTCATGGTGGAACTAATGCCATTATAAGAAGAGAGATGAGATATACATTGATATACTTGATTTACATTGTTGTTAAGATAGCACTATTAATTTGACCTGAAGCTAGATAGGCACCATGCTTCATGAAGATTTTTTGGGTAGTTGTATTTCTATCTCACCTGTATACAAATATTTCTCTATATCTAACGTAGTGTGTTGTACATTATGGGCCTCCAACAAATAATGAATGCATGCAGGCATGAAGGCACGGTGAATGCCAAGGTTCTAACAACTGTGACAAAACCCACAATTGATGCTTCTCAGATTAATGAAGAAAAAAAAAAAAGGAGAACATTTATTTAGTTCTTATGGTGTTTCAGACTCTGTGTTGTATACCTTGTATAAACTATCATACTTAATATTATGTTGTCAGGCTATAAACCTTAATTTAAAGTTGAAAAAATCGAGACTCAGAGGCCCCAAAACCAAGTCTATATCTGTGGCTAGTTGAAGAGTCAAAATTTAGATCTTTAAATTGTATTCCCTTTTCACTATCATAAAGTATCATGTTTTGTAAGATATTATGTTTCATAATAAAATTATGGAGAAAGTGTTACAGTAGCCTAAAGCAGAAAGAGATGGTTTTTATATAGTGAATTACATGATGTAGCATTTAAGTTACATATTGAAGTTTGGATAGAATTTGAACAATACATAGAAGAAAGAGACAAATATATTGAGCATATGAGCATGCTCTGAGAAGAGATTGTTTCATGGCTGTAACAATTTAGCTGTAATTAAAGCAGAGTAAGGATTCTTTCCATACCACTCTTAAGCTAAATACTTAATTGGGATTTGTGAATTTTCTACATAATTGTGGAGATTAGCTGACAGTTTGTATTATACAGTATAATAATTCAGAAAAAAAGGTCTATAGCATAAATTCTCACTTTGAAATTCACATCAGTGACTTACTTGCTTGAAGGCATTTGCTTGCTTTTCATGCATCTCAGTTTTCTTCTCTAAAGTTGAAGTTCTTTCTAGTTTGTTTATCACATAACTGATGTGCTAAATCACATAATCCTTGAAAATTCCATAGGACAATTCTTGCAAGTATTAACTATTTCTTCTGTTTGTTATCAGTTACATTCAAAAGTGTATTTTTTTAAATTTTTTAAGTACTTCTATTTATAAATCGTCATATTTATAAAGGCCTTTCCATTCATAGAAGCCATGAAGAGTTTCTTCTAAATTTCTCTCGCCTTAACTTTCGTGGTATCTGATTAATCTGAAATTTGATTTCTTTTCTATTTCAGTGTTGAGACTGCTACTCAGGTAGACCTCAATCAAAGGTTTTGTTCAATTCTGACTAACAAGCTACCTCTTATCAAATAAGTGATGCACTGTTTCTGGTATTATCTCTTTTTGTTCAATCTTTTTGTTGGCCTTCATTTTAAGATATAATAAAAGATCAAGGAATATGAGAATACATTTCTAATCCCTAGGGGAAATTTTACAACTCAAAGATGTGAAGTTAAAAACCAGAAACTGGTGTATTTTAAAATTGTGATTTTGAACTGCTCATGCAATAAGACATGTAAAAAAACAAAAACAAACCAGGACCAGTTTTCAGAGTCAGCACAGTAGTGATCATCTTTAAAAGAGTAGCAAAGTCATTCACTATCTAGAGAAATGCACATAAAAATATTTTAATTTTCAATTCCTTTACTAAAAATTAACACTTTAATAGACCTGGATTTGCCTAAAGTTTATGTTCTCACACTCCTATTATTCTCTAAATAATTCTTTAATTCAAAACAAATTCCCCAATGCCTAGTTAGTATGTAGAGTAAGTCAGACATTGTGCTAGGTGTAAAGTTATAAATCATATGAAATCAATCAGACTTTCAACTTAAATATAATCACAAAAGAGAATTTAAGAAATGATGAATAAGGTATCCTGTCACAAGAACAAGACTATGGGAATATAAAGAAGATATATATCAAGCTGTAAACAAAGCAAACTTTTTAAATTAACATAAATCTTGGTTGGATTAAGAGCCTAATTGTGTTAATATGTGTATATACAAATTGCATCTAAAGAGAAGCGTTCAATTCCACCCATCTGCCCAGTTGGCTTTCAGTGTATGTCTCATTCAATTTAATGTGTTTTTTACCAGATCTTCTTTTTCATTTTCATCTAATGACTATTTAATGTTCTCTCTTTTTTTCTATACAAGAGTGCATTTTTCAGCTATTTAATCAGAGGTGATTTCCCTTACAGCAAGACTAACACATGCTCTTAAAAAGTCCGGTTTTCTTGTTTGTTTTTATTTTTAAATAGCAGATAACAATCAGACAGAGGGTAAAGCCTGTGCAAAGGCAAATAGTTCTGATATATGACTATTTCTGAAACTTGAAGTGATTTGGTTTGAGTAAATGAATAAGATAAGTAAGAACTTCTAGTTCATAGAAGGCCTTATTTAGAAATGAAAGTGTCTGAAATTTCCACTACAACTTGTGAAGAGTTGCTCAATAATTTTAAGAAGGGACTCCATTATATATATGTGTGTATGTGTGTGTGTGTATACACACATACAATCTTTTTGTTGAAATAACAATGAAAAATTTAAAACACAGCTAACAGCAAAAGAAGCAGGACAACCTTAGCCCCATACTTGGATGCAACATAAATGCAACAATTGTGAAAGCTCCTAAAAATTAAAAGCACTCCTTTGCTGATATCTGATACCAAAACATAATTAAGTACCCCTTATTGTCTCAATGATAATTTTATGTATGTGGCCACATTTTGTTTGGTATTTATCAAGTTAAGTCTCTTGATCTGCAATAGTGTCCCTTTCACTCCTTTTACTCTCTACTATTGATTGCAGCCATGAAATTAAAAGATGCTTACTCCTTGGAAGGAAAGTTATGACCAACCTAGATAGCATATTAAAAAGCAGAGACATTACTTTGCCAACAAAGGTCCGTCTGGTCAAGGCTATGGGTTTTCCAGTGGTCATGTATGGATGTGAGAGTTGGACTATAAAGAAAGCTGAGCGAGAAGAATTGATGCTTTTGAACTGTGGTGTTGGAGAAGACTCTTGAGAGTCCCCTGGACTGCAAGGAGGTCAATCCAGTCCATCCTAAAGGAGATCAGTTCTGGGTGTTCATTGGAAGGACTGAGGCTGAAGCAGAAGCTCCAGTACTTTGGCCACCTCATGCGAAGAGTTGACTCATTGGAAAAGACCCTGATGCTGGGAGGGATTGGGGGCAGGAGGAGAAGGGGACAAAAGAGGATGAGATGCTGGATGGCATCACCGACTTGATGGTCATGGGTTTGAGTAAACTCCGGGAGTTGGTGATGGACAGGGAGGCCTGGTGTGCTGCGATTCATGGTGTCACAAAGAGTTGGACACAACTGAGCAACTGAACTGAACTGAATTGATTATTGCAAAAGCCAGGTCCTTGTCTTGATTAGAATGTCCTATATTTTTTATTTATATTTTTCTTTCATTTCTAGTGTCATTTAGATAGTTACTGTAACTTCTCAGTTTTATATTAATAGAAGTTAACTCTAAAGACTTAGCAAGAAAAAAAAAAAAAAGACTTAGCAAGGTGAGATTCTACATTTCAATAATTTGAAATTAGATTGTACATTTCAATAATTTGAAATTAGTTTAATAACTTGAATTTATTCATATACAAGGTAATTCCATCTTTTATATGCTAGTAACTGAGCAAAAGCAAAGCAAGAGTTCATTAACTGCGAGTGCTCATAAACCAGTCTGTGGAACAACAAGATGTTTTCTGTCTTGTTTTGTGTGTACTTTTATTTCTTGTTCTTTGACAAACTGATGGGCCGAAAACCAATCAGGGATAACAGGCTGCCCTAAAGCAAATTAATGCAGATATTAGGTAGAACAATTTAAATGATCTGTGGGTGCTTCTTAAGCTTATGATTTCAGCTGTAAAAATGCATATTCTGTTCAAGTTTGGGTAATGGCTACTGATATCCATCTGTTAGCCTTTTCACTAGTTAAACAAGGATAAAAACATTTTCTTCACAGTAATTCCTGTCTTTCCTTTGGGTTGAACCCCATTCCCAGAGGGGCTAAATTGACTGTGAAGGCTACTGTTTCTACCTGACATGCCATCTGCTGGATGACATCTCAGAATGATCACTGGGAATTAATGTTTAAGGAACTGTATCAGACAGCAGAGGAAGGCAAGGATATTTACACAAGCAAAAACAACCTATGTAACATTTGGGAAACTTCCTCATAGCCAGTATTTTTTGTTTGTTTGTTTACAGTTGAATTAAATCCACCTAAATGAATTAATCCCATAGATTAGTTTGTCAAATTTTGATAACTAACAAGTCTTATTTTTCTAATTGAAAATGTGGTTGAACTACCTTTACTGAAGTGTTTATCCAGTTATTTATTATACATGCTCATTTCTTGTACATGTAAATATATGTCTATCTCCATCTCCCAATTTATCCCCCCTCCATATATTTGTTTATTACATCTGTGACTCTATTTCTGTTTTGTAAATAAGTTCATTTGTATCATTTTTTTAGGTAGCACATGTAAGTGATTTTATATGTTTATCTTTGTCTGACTTACTTCACTCAGTATGACAATCTTTAGGTCTATCCATGTTTCTACAAATGACATTATTTCATTCCTTTTTATGACTTATATCCCCTTGTAAATATATACTACATCCTCTTTATGCATTCATCCAATGATGAACATTTAGCTTACTTCCATGTCCTAGCTATTGTAAGTAGTGCTGCAATGAACACTGGGACGCATGTATCTTTTCATATTATCATTTTCTCCAGATATATGCCCACGAGTATCATTGCTGGATCATATGCTAGCTCTATTTTTAGTTTTTAAGGAGTCTCCATACTGTTCTCCATGTACCAATTTACATTCCTACTGACAGCATAGGGGGAGTCTCTTTTCTCCACACCCTCTCTAGCATTTATTGTTTGAGATTTTTTTGCTGCTGATCATTCTCACCCATGTAAGGTGATACATCATTGTAGTTTTGACTTGCATTTCTCTAATAATGAATAATGTTGAGAATGTTTTCATATACTTTTTGGCCATCTCTATGGCTTCTTTGGAGAAATGTCTGTTTATGTCTTCCCATTTTTTTGATTGGGTTGTTCATTCTTTTGGTATTGAGCTGCGTGAGCTTTTTGTGTATTTTGGAAATTAATTCCTTATTGGTCACTTCATTTGCTAATATTTTCTCCCATTCTGTGGATTGTTTTTCATTTGTTTATGGTTTCCTTTTCTGTGCAAAAGCTTTTAAGTTTAATTAGGTCCCATTTGCTTTTTTCTTTTTTTAATTTTCATTACTCTAGGAGATGGATCAAAAAAATTTGCTGTGATTTATGTCAGAGAATGTTCTGCCTATGTTTTCCTATAAGAGTTTTATACTATTTGGGCTTATATTTAGCTCTTTAATCCATTTGAGCTTATGTATAGCATTAGGAAGTGCTCTAATTTCATGCTTTTACATGTAATTATCTAGTTTTCTGTCTGGTTCTGGAAATTTGTTGCTTTGAGAGATAGTTTAGTGAATTTCAATGTTAAATCTTTCATTTATGAATGTCTAAGTTCTAAATTTGTTAGTACATTTACACAGGACAGCCTGAATTGTTGGGTGTGTGTTCTGGAGTATAAAAGCAGGACTGTTAAAGTAACTGAAATTATTCTTTTCAATTTGTTTCTAAGGCTTACCGTCTTCGTGTCATTTTTTCTAAAAAATTCAATCTAGTTGTATTTCCTGTAAAGTTAGGTTTGGTGACTACCTCTTGGAAATGTTTGTCCTATATGTATATGTGAATATGAGAAATTTAGTTTTAAGGTCAAATGTTACATAATGACAATGGAGAAATTAATCTAAACCTCATGAGACATCTTATAATATTATATAATTAAAATTTAAAATATGTAGATTAATATCTTTAAAGCAAGGGGTACAATTTTTGGTCAAGATTATATCCTATTGTAAATTAGGACAGTTTTGATTCTAAAATATTAGTTTAACCTTTTGAAAACTTTGGAATAATAAGGCATGAAAATTTATCTTTTAATGAGAAACCTTGTATAATTTCTTGGTTATTAAATTGTAAAGTAAGTTTCTCTCAGACCAGAGTGGTGTATTGAAAGTACTTCCCAAGGAAGAAAAACAAAACTGATAAGTCTTTTTGCAAGGTCCAGATAAGGGAAAGCATTAATCTAACCAGGAAATTTGTATACTATTACCAAAACATATTGATTATTTCATGATGAGGATAGCTGATTAAAATCCATTTATAAATTCAAATGGTCCCTAGAAGAGTGTTCTGTATCTTGCCCTACTTTATAGTTTTCCTGCATTGTAATTATAGATAAGGCAAATACTATTTGTCTTTTGAGTCTCTCAGATAAAAATTTCTCCATCAATAATTTTTAAAGTTTAGAAACTTGATTAACATGACATTGTGGGTGCTTTCTGTAACACAGTCTCAAAGTCTTGATTTAAATGGATTCCAAGTAGCCACTTTGTACAAGTGAAAGTCCATAGAAGTTGATGAAATAAAATTCTGAGAAAAATATTTTAACTCTTTTATAGAGGCAGAAGGTTGTATTGTAATAAATCCTCTGGATTCATAGAAATCAGTTTGAGTAACTGCCTATAAAGTCTCAATAGCAGTAAAATTAGTAAGGGCTGTTTGTTTTACATAGTAGTCATATAAGGATTCATTTCTACCATTTCAATTGTGGTTTGATTTCAATAAAATGTATCAAATGATAAATACTTGTTTAGAGACATTTTTCATGTACAATATTCCTTAGACTTGAATGTACATATAAATCAACTATATTAAATACTCAAATTCCTAGACTACACTACCAGAGAATCTGATTAGGTATTTGTGAAGTGGCACCTGAATATGTACATTTTAACAAACATTTTTGAACTCCAAATTGAAATTTGTAATACTCAGCTCTTTAGGTTGTTAGAAGATTCGAGGGACTGGATCAGACATTTTCATTCACTTGAAAATCATTACTAGATAGCTTTTATTTTTTAAAAACTGAGTAAATTTATATTCTTAAACCCTTTCTAAAATATCTCAGTAACATAATAATGAAAAGGTTAAGAGCTTGAAATCTAAAGATACTTCCAACTACAGTAATAATTTTATCTAAACTTGCTACAGTTTGATGTTTTACAAGGTTCTTACCTTCCTTAGGATAATAAAGTTTATATATCTCTAGTAAGATTGGTTAACAAAAAAGAGAAAAGTCACAAGTTGCCAAATTCATAAATAAAATGCAAGATGTCACTAGAGTTTAAGATGGTCCACTGAATGTTCAAACTAATTACACTTTATGTAATAAAGAACTTTATCTAGACTATACAAATAACAGGTAAAACCTATTCACAATTATCAAAACAAAGGAAAAAAGAACAAAATTATAAGTACATTTCACCAGTGGTATCAAGATTGTCAAGAAATATAAGAAATGCTGTTTAAATTCATGTCATAAGAAAAATGCAAATTGTAACCACAATTAGACACTATTCTACACTTAGTAATGACTGAAATTAGAAACTGACAATATAATGATGTAGAGAAATGAGCATTCTCATACACTGATGACAGAAGCATAAAAATGCTATAATCACGTTGGAAAAGTATTTGGCAGGATCTAAAAAATTAAGCACACTCATTCTCTGTAACCCAGGAATTTCTTTCCTAAGGAAAGTATACTACATCAAAAGAAAGTGATTGAATATATGCAAAAGAAAGGTATAAATATGAGTTCAAAATCATCATTCCTGATAGAAAATAATTGGAAACACCCTAAATGTCACCAGCAGTAAGCTAGATGGATAAATATGTGAAGTCTTTACATAATGGGAACTATGATTTATAACAATGTTAATAACAGATGCCTCTACACATTGACAGCACTCCAAACCACCCTACTCTCACCATCTACTGTCTAGTAAGTGCTCAAGTCTAAAATTAGCCCAAGAGGGAAAGGTAGTATGAGGAAGTGGCCCAGGAAACAGATCCTTGGGATTTATTCAATTTATTTAATTTCATCTGGTGGTATCTTCTATTCCACGCCAGCACTTCTTAGATACTTTCTGATATCTAAGTAGGTGCCCAATACTTCTCAACATCTCTTTTTTCTCTTCAGCACTTCCATGTGTAGCCTGGATACGGTACCTGCACACCTCCATGGGACACTGAGACTCTTGTATGATAAAAATATACATATTCAACTCAAGGCATTGCCCTTGCATTGCCTCTTACCCTTGCACACTCCATCATCCACTACTTCTGACTTTCCTAAATCAACTTACTTCTCTAAAGCCAAGTTTCTTCTCAGTAAAATGCAGGTGACAAAGTTAGCTGTTTAGATTGTAGGAGAGTAGTTACTTGTGAAAGGCGGGGGTGAAAGAGGACCTGAGGGGCTCTGAAGGGAAGCAGTTACAGTCTGTTTCTTGATCCAGATGCTGGTTACATAGGTTGGCTCACTTTCTGAAAATTTGTATACTCATGATTTATCCTTTTTTTTTTTTTGCACATTATACTTTAAAAAGTTTTCTTAAAAGACATACTGGCTTTACGATTCTAAAAATATATTTGACTATAAGTCCTACAATAATAAGATGAAGAATATGAAAGTGAGATGCCAAGAATAAGTAATTCTTTAATTCATCTACACAAATAATACTTAAATAGCTGCAAATTGTAAAGCACTGTGTTAAGTATTCACACTGTAGACATAATCCTTGTCCTTAACAATTTTATAATCTTGTTGAAGTGCAAAAATTAGTCAGAACTAATAAATGAATGCAATGAAAGGGCAATGAAAAGGTAATGAAAAGGCTATTGCACTGAAGATAAGATCTATGAGAAATATGGAACTTGTTATAGTATGTAACTAAAATTTTGAGGAACCATAGATTAAGGCACTCACAAATGTGAAATTTGAAAAACCAAGTAGACAATGTTGCTTAATGTTGCCAGACCTCAGTTTGTTTGAAATTATGTTTTCAACCACTCTAGTTTATCCTGCTTTGATACTTGCTTCAATGGAAGGTATCCAGTTCAGCTGTTACCTCTTCATTTATCAGTTAACAATTTACAAGTACAATACTCAAATTCCTTATCAAGAGAAACAAGACAAGGTAATTCAGATATATTTCTTTTAGATAAAGTCCAAGCAAAATGAATCTGTTTTCTTACTATTTTTCATGGTGGTTGTCTTTGCAAAGGGGAAGGAATACTGATTGTAAAGGGTCAATAAATGCACTCCCAAAGCACTAGAAACTTTTTTATTTATTGATTTGTGTGGTGGTTACATAAGATTTCACTTTTTCTTTTGAGTTATAAATGTATAATTATTGTTTTCAGTTTATACAGTTGGATAAATAAGTTTTTAAAGATGTTCATTTGAAAATCACCTAAATAAGATCACAGAAATGATGTAACAGTGGACTTTGCAAACCTCTTATTTGGGAGGAAACAAATAGACAATAACAAAGGTCACCTCCCTAATCAGTCACACTTCAATGAAAGTCACTTTCATATCATCAAAGTATGATATTCTGTGCTTTAATTTTTAACTTTGTAAGATAAAAATGACTCCCTATGAAATTTTTTTCAAGAATTCAATGCATTCTAGGTCCCATCTTAAGAGATGAAATTTCAGAAAACACTGTATTTCACAGATGTGACAATATGTATACGTGGTTATTTAATATATTTTCTTTTTTTTTCTCTCACAGAAATGACTAATTCTCTAGGATGACAGTACATAAAATTAAGTAGTCTGCATATGCATATTCTTATAGCAACACAAAAGTTCCCAGTTAAGTGGAATCCTTCTGTTTATATATATGAAGCAAAGTAAAATAGCCTCGGATATCTTGCATTTACAATACTATAAGTTATAGACAGTGAGGAATGGCTGGACTATCCTATGTTATAGGACTTCCCTGGTGGCTTAGATGGTAAAGAATCTGCCTGCATGTGGGAGGCCTGGGTTCGATCCCTGGGTCAGGAAGATCTCTTGAGGAGGGCATGGCAAGCCACTCTAGTATTCTAGCCTGGAGAACCCCCATGGACAGAGGAGCCTGGCGGGCTACAGTCCATTGGGTCACAAAGAGCAGGACACAAGTGAGTGGCTAAGCCCAGCAGCACATTCTATATTGGAAGCATAAAGCTGAGAAGATTTGCTGATTGCTTGTATATAGGGCAAAAGAGAAAGGAAATATTCTCACATGTTTGCCTTGAACAACTGGGTGAATGAAATCGTCATACTCTGAAATAGATCAGGTTACAGCATATAGGTGCATGTGCTGTGCTGTGCATAGTTGTGTCCGACTCGACTCTGTCTATGGAGATTCCCCAGGCAATAATCCTGGAGTGGGCTGCCATGTCCCTCTCCGGGGGATCTTCCTGACCCAGGGATCGCACCCAGGCCTCTTGCACCGAAGGTGGATTCTTTACCATTTGAGCCACCAGGGAAGACCCCAGATACTGGAGTGGGTAGCCTATCCTGTCTCCAGGGGATGTTCCAGACCCAGGAATCAAACGGGGGTCTCCTGCATTGCAGGCAGATTCGTTACCAGCTGAGCTACCAGGGAAGCCCCATATATGTGCATACATAAACACATATAGTAAAGAATTTGGGGTAGAGTACTTTAAGTTTCAGAAACCCATTAACATAAAAAAAAATAGAATCCCTGAGTTGGCAAGAAAGAGGTCATTGCAAGAAATATACATTTGAATATTTTCAGTCTATATGGGCCTCCCTGATAGCTAAGTTGGTAAAGAATCCACCTGCAATGCAGGAGACTTTGGTTCAATCCCTGGGTTGGGCAGATCCCCTGGAGAAGGGAAACTACCCACTCCGGTATTCTGGCCTGGAGAATTTCATGGACTGGATAGTCCATGGGGTCTCAAAGAGTTGGACATCACTGAGCAACTTTGACTTCACTTCACTTCAATCTGTATGAGGAGATCTGGGATGAGGGAGGAGATTGTGTCGGGATACAGAGGAAGATCAAAATCTTAGATCTACCCAGTCTAACTGGGAGGCTGTGGGCATGATATTTGCATCCTAAGATCATGGTAAAACCTGTATTCTAGGATTTTTGTAAAGATTGATTAAGACAACCAAGGTATGTCAAGACTAGATTACAACTGGAGATTCAGATTTAAGTGCTTGACAAATATTATTTTAATTAGGATATTAACAACTTGATTAGTTTAAATATGTCCAAAAGTACTTTCCAACATCTCCCCTCAGCAAAAACACCACCAAAGAAAGAGGCCAAAGGAATGAAAAATAAGAAAAAATTAAAACAACATTTTCTAACCATTAGTACTTCCTGAAATATCACCTCTAAAATGTAATCAACCAGGACAGCTGGCTAAAGAGTTTTCCAGAGTAACACTCTGAGGATAGGGAAAGCAGATTTGGTGCTTATGTTAGCAGGAAGGAGACATGAGGCCATAGACATTAGAACACATCATGGGAAGACCACTTTACCTACAAGGACTTAATCACTGGGGACACATATAACCATATGTTAAAACATCTCTAAATTCTTATTTGCACAAATTGTATAATATGTGGGAAAATATGCTTGATATTAGACAATCACTGCAATTACCATTAACTCAATCATCTAAGAAACTAAATCCCTTATACTGGAGGGTAAGGGAATGGCAGATATTTATTAAAAATTTATGTCTAATTTCTATTGCTAAAAGTTTATTATTAAGTATAATATTATCATTGAAAAATATAATAGACATTCAGTTAATACTTACTTCTAATGTGTTTGTATTCAGAAATGTATGTAAATTGCATATTATTATAGCAGGTATTCATAATGCTTTTTCCTTACCCTTTCTCTTCATAATTTTCCAATGTCCAAGAATGTTATTACATAATCCACTCTTACAACCAGCTGCTGTGTTGTGCAATGAAATATTTGAAGGATAGTTGTATGCCAGATGGAAAACACAGGTAACAGTGCCAAACAATGTATAATAAAGCATATTTCTACTTTCATATTCCAGTGGAATCTAAATATTAATATTAATTATTATCATTTTATAAACTCAGATAAAAAATTGGCACATGATTTTGGGAACTGGATTGCTCAGAACAAAAAGTAAAAACATAAAGAAAGGGAATGTCACATACAGCAGACTATAATGTGAAAAAATGAAACACAGTGGCAAAAGTTTGAAGTAAAATTTCAGTAGATATAAAAAAAGCACAGACAGTGTTCTCCTAGGGCAGGTTACTAACATACTAAAAAGACATGTAGGATAGTGAAAATACATTGTGAAACTTTGGGTGCAATGAAGAATTTTTAGCAGTCAGCATTTTGTATTGAGGGTTTCCCAGGGATTGGCACTGGTGGTAAAGAGCCCACCTGCCAATGCAGGAGATGTGAGACCCAGGTTGGATCCCTGGGTTGGAAAGATCCCCGGGAGAAGGGCACGGACAACCTACTCCAGTGGTCTTGCCTGGAGAATCCCATGGACAGAGGAGCCTGGAAGGTTATAACCATAGGGTCGCATAGAGTTGGAAAACACTGAAGTGACTTAGCACATGTGTACACACCACACACACCCACACCCACACCCACACACACACCTTTTGCACTGATCTCTAATTTTCTAAAATCAGATACTCTTATATTTCCTTTTTACTTTTGACATTTCTTATGAGCTAAAGGAAAATGTACTGGAACCCATATTCTCTAGGTAATTCTGACAGCTGCTGATCTGAAAGTGATGAAAACCATTGGAGACAGTTAGCTATGCCAAAGACTGAGTGCATTTTATGATGTTGGCAAAGTATGGATGATCGTGGTTGGCAATCTAAGGAAACACAGCAGCAGAAAATAATTACTGGAAGGGAAAGTCTAAGAACCACACAAGAGAAATGGAACTTTGGCAGATGACTTTTAGGATGAATTCTGTATGCAATGGGTCACTTCTGGAAGAGGAACAGAAGGATTTTCAGAAATGTGGGTTCCTCAATGATGATCTTTTGTCATCCAGAGTAAGTCTTCAATTTTCTGGAGGGTCTTAACCGAGAGACCTAAGGTACTTGAATTTGTATCAGAGGAGAGGCTAATGTCTGGATTGTTTTTTTTTAATTTTAACATTCTTTATCACCTTCTTGAAGGATTTTGTCCTATTTGGTGAAGAGTTATGAAGGAAATTCTGTTGCCTACTAATTTTTTGTTGTTGTTGATGACATACAGTTGATTTATAATATTGTGGTAGTTTCAAGTGTACAGCATAGTGATTCAGTTTTATTTTCCTCTGATTGCATTCCTTTATAGGTTATTATAAGATATTATATACAGTCTCCTGTGCTATATAGTAAATCCTTGTTGACTGTCTGTTTTACATATGGTATTTTGTATCTGTTAACCCCATACTTCTAATTTGTTTCTCCCCACACCCCTTTGGTGACGATACTTCTTATTTTTTTCTGTCTGTAAGTCTGACTCAGTTTTGTATATTGATTTCATTTGTTTTCTTTTTTAAGACTCCACATATAAGTGACATCATATAGTATTTGTCTTTCTCTGTCTGACTTACTTTGCTAAGCATAAGTTCTCATGGTTCACATTGCTGCAAATGACATTTCATTTTTTATAGTTGATAAACATTCTGTTGGGCCACATCTTCTTCGGCCAATCATCTGTTGATGGGCACTTGGGCCATTTCTATTCCTTGGCTATTGTAAATAGTGTTGCTATGAACACTGGGATGTGTATACCTTTTAAAATCAGAGTTTTTGTTTTTTTCCAGATATATAACAAGGATTACTGAGTCCTTGTTATATGTTGGCTGGATCATATGTTGGCTTTGTTTTCTTTGAGCTTTTTAAGGAAACTTCATACTGTTTTCCATAGTGTTGTTGTCTACTAATTTAATGACAATGATAGCATCTGTTAATAATATAATGTTAGTAATTAACCCTAGTCTCCATCAATATCCTATGTATCCAATATCTATATTCTCAGAAGTAACCTAAAATATATGTACTTTTGAGTCTCCTATAAATCTTTGAAATTGGGTTATAGAAGATTTGAAAATTTATTATAATCATTCTAAAAGATTTGGATTTAATGTGAATGATAAAAGTATTAAACTATTCACTGTGGCCTTATGGATACCATTGTATTAAGTTCTGAGTAGTCGCTTTAATAAATGGTGTTAAGAAAGCTAGATATCCTTATGCAAATGAATGAAATATTAATAGGACCCATATCTTATACTATACACAAAAATTAACTGGAAATGGATTAAGGACTTAAATGTAAGACCTAAAATCATATAACTTCCTAAGCTTAAGCAGTTTTGATGCCCTGTTGAATGTCATTATGTGATTATCCTTTAAGCCATCTTTCATCCCCATATTCATACGTTCGTTCATATATCAGCATCTAGAAAATACTTAGTACATTTTGCTGAATGTATGGATGAGGAAATAATAAATGGCTTCACATACAAACTTAATTTTTTCTATATTTTCCCCATTTCTAAATGTTTTCCCCTTCTTAAATCATTCTATTTCTAAGCAATATTCAAAGAAAACAAAACTCAAAAAATCTTGATCATCCATACAGTTTTACTCATAGTTATGTTTTACAAACATTGGAGCTCTAAATTGGGAACATACTAATGAGGTGTATAAAACCCACAGGACATGCTTTTAGTCCTGGGGAGATGATACTCCTGATTTAAGTCTATTAGGGACTGGTTAGATACATATTATGTTTGTTGTGTTCATTTTAATACCTCAAAGAAACAAAATATGAACAGGAACTGCTTTGTTTAATTCTATGTTTGATGAGTATGCAGATTTATTAAGAAATTGATAATTGACAAAATTAGGGATACTGTATATAACTGCTTATGATTTTCTTTAAAAAGCATTAGTGGAAATTCCTAAATACTTCTCTCAGTATTGTCTTTTGAAAAATATCAATTACATATAAAATATATATGCTTATATATTATACATTTTATGTATATGATTAATCATACATTATTTGGCAGAAATTTAAAGCAAAGTAAACTGTTTTTTTGTGGTATCCAAAATTAAAACAACTTACCCAAACATTTTATCAAATTATCAGTATTGTCTTTTGAAAAGTATTATGTATAAAATATATATGCCTATATATTATACATTTTATGGATCTGTTTAATCATACGTTACTTGGCAGAAATCTAAAGCAAAGTAAAATTTTTTTTGTGGTGTCTAAAATTAAAACAAAACTTACCCAAACATTTTATCAAATTATTTCATTTATGACGCTATGAAGCAAACTATAAAGATTGAGAATAAAATAATGCAATTAATAATTATAAAATTTACATGATTTAAATGTCAACTCCCATTCATGATAACACTGTAATTTTAACAGTCCATTTCTATTCCAAATCATAGAAATACTAAGTTACTGTATAATAAATGTAAAATGAAATATAAAGTAAATATATAAAATGAAAATATGGAAGTCAGCACTCCCAAGTGAGATTTTTGAGAATCAAAGTTAACACTAAAATAGAGAGCAGAGAGCAGAGCTGAAACCATGGCCTGTTGTACTCTTGATCTGGAAGCGGGTGGGAGTTGCCAGAAGTTCTGTTCTTACAGGGAAACCATGAAAAAAATGTATAAAAGACTTCCATTCAAACTTTGAAAATGACTAGAGTCAGGCCCATGGATAGAAACTAGAGATCAAGTGTGCAGTTCATAATCTCTCCCCAGCTTTAAAAAGATGGCTTCATAAAGCTTATACTGACCTTTTCCCAGAGCTGAAGCTTTTATGAAACTATAGTCTAGGCAGGTGGGAAAAGAAATCACAAACCCTTAACCAGAGAGTGAGCCAGGCCACCTGCTATTTTGAACAACAGATTTTCTACATCCCCAAAATAAGCACACAAAATCATCCCAAACCAAAATTCAAGAACTATATTTTGGACAGGAGGCCACAAGGGAAGAGCTAACTGAAAAATAAAAAAAAATGCTTAAAGGGATAAAGGTATTCAGAGAGATAGAGCATAATGGAAAAATGATCAAAATATAATTTCACACAAAGAAATCTAACAGTAAATAGTATAAAAAGATCTCTAAGCATAAGACAGATGTAAAAAAGCAGAATATGTATGCTTCCATATGAATTTCAAATATAAGATTAATCTGAATAGACTTTCAAGTGAGTGTTTTTAGGTTATTCAAAGAAATAGAAGGCAACAGAAATTCTTTCAAAAAGAAAAAAAAAAAACTGAAAAATATCAATTGACTATCATCAAAAACAATTAAATGTTCCAAGTGTGAATGAGATACTGACAAGTAAGGTGCAGGAGAAAGGAAAGTGAAAGTCACTCAGTCTGTCTGACTCTTTGTGACCCCTTGAACTGTAGCCCGCCAGGCTCCTCTGTCCATGGAATTCTCCAGGCCAGAGTACTGGACTGTGTAGCCATTTCCTTCTCCAGAGGATCTTCCCAGCCCAGGGATCGAACCCAGGCCTCCCGCATTGCAGGTGAGTTCTTTGCCATCTGAGTCACCAGGGAAGCCCCATGAGAGAGGAAGGTAAAAGTTAAGCAAATAAAAGTCCAATTAAAATCTATGAATCACTAGATTAAGGGTTTTTTTTAAATGTTTGATAAGAATTTCTATAAAAGAAAACAGAAACTTGGTAACTTAGATCCTAAAACTGAAATTCATTTCAGGTGCTAAAGTAAAAAAAAAAATAAATACTTACATAGATAAATGAGAGTAAGAGGAGATAATTCAGGGAATATATATATATATATATATATATAAATACATATATTATATATATTATTATACATATATAAACTGCTGGGCAGCCCACTCCAGTATTCTTGCCTGGAGAATTTTATGGACAGAGGAGCCTGTCAGGCTACAGTCCATGGGGTCACAAAGAGTCAGACACAACTGAGCGACTAACATTCAGTGGAGTCAAAATACAGAATACATACAGGGGATGACAGTTGTCTGGATAGCAATTTCTTTAATCAAAACTAAATGGCATTTTTAAAAAAATTCCAATATCTGGGTACCAATGTCTTTACATACATAAAGATTAGATTTGGAATACTAATTGCATTCCCCTTTCACCATGATTTAGTCTGTGATCTATGAAGAGGAAACAATAGTAATATCCTTTACAAGCAATTTAAAAAATTAATTTATGTACACTTAAAACTTATAGAGTTGCTAACTTACAAATAGCTGAGAATAGAAGAGAAGCTAAAAGCAAAGGAGAAAAGGAGAGATAACCATTTGAATGCAGAGTTCCACAGAATAGCAAGGAAAGATAAGAAAGCCTTCCTCAGTGATCAATGTAAAGAAATAGAGGAAAACAATAGAATGGGAAAGACTAGAGATCTCTTCAAGAAAATTAGAGATACCAGGGGAACATTTCATGCAAAGAAGGGCACAAGAAAGGATATAAATGGCATGGACCTAAGAGAAGCAGAAGATATTAAGAAGAGGTGGCAAGAATACACAGAAAAGTGAACTTGCTCAGCCGTGACCAACTCTTTGCGACCTACCAGGTTCCTCTGTCCATGGGATTTTCCAGGCAAGAGTACTGGAGTGGGTTGCCATTTCCTTCTCCAGGAGATCTTCCTGACCCAGGGATTGAACCCGGGTCAATCCCCTGCATTGTAGGTAGACACTTTACCATCTGAGCCACCAGGGAAATCCAAGAATACACAGAAGAACTGTACCAAAAAGATCACGACCCAGAAAACCATGATGGTGTGATCACTCACCTAGAGCCAGACATCCTGGAATGCGATGTCAAGTGGGCCTTAGGAAGCATCACTATGAACAAAGCCAGTGGATCTGATGGAATTCTGGTTGAGCTATTTCAAATCCTAAAAGATGATGCTGTGAAAGCTTAATATACCAGCAAATTTGGAAAACTCAGCAGTGGCCATAGGACTGGAAAAGGCCTGTTTTTATTCCAATCCCAAAGAAGGGTGATACCAAAGAATGTTCGAACTACTTCACAATTGCACTCATCTCACATGCTAGCAAAATAATACCCATATTCTCCAAGGCAGGCTTTAAGAGTACGTGAACCCTAAAGTTCCAGATGTTTAAGCTGGATATACAAAAGGCAGAGGAACCAGAGATCAAATTGCCAACATCAGCTGGATCTTGGAAAAAGCAAGCGTTCCAGAAAAATATCTGCTTCTGCTTTATTGAATATGCCAAAACTTTTTTGACTATGTGAATCACAACCAACTGTGGAAAATTCTTTAAGACATAGAAATACCAAACCACTTTACCTGCCTCCTGGGAAATCTGTATACAATTCAATAAGCAACAGTTAGGACCAGACATGGAACAGACTGGTTCCAAATCAGGAAAGGAGTACATCACAGCTGTATATTGTCACCCTGCTTATATAACTTATATGCAGAGTACATCATGCAAAATGCCAGACTGGATGAAGTACAGGCTGGAATCAAGATTGCCAGGAAAAATATGAATAACCTCAGATATCCAGATGATACCTCCCTTTTGACAGAAAGTGAAGAACTAAAGAGCCTCTTGATGACAGTGAAAGAGGAGAGTGAAAAAGTTGGCTTAACATTCAGATTCAGAAAACTAAGATCATGGCATCCACTTCCATCACTTCATGGCAAATAGATGGGGAAACAATGGAAACAGTGGCAGAATTTATTGTCTTGGGCTTCCAAATCACTGCAGATGGTTACTGCAGCCATGTAATTAAAATACTCTTGATCCTTGGAAGAAAAGCTATGGCCAATCTAGACAGAATATTAAAAAGCAGAGACATTACTTTGCCAACAAAGGTCTGTCTAGTCAAAGCTATGGTTTTTCCAGTAGTCATGTATGGCTATGAGGGTTGGTCTATAAAGAAAGCTGAGCGCCGAAGAATTGATGCTTTTGAACTGTGGTATTGGAGAGGACTCTTGAGTGTCCCTTGGACTACAAGAAGATCCAACCAGTCAATCCTCTGGGAAATCAGTCCTGAATATTCATTGGAAGGACAAATGCTGAAGCTGAAACTCCAATACTTTGCCATCTGATGGAACGAACTGACTCACTGGAAAAGACTCTGATGCTGGGAAAGATTGAAGGCAGGAGGAGAAGGGGACAACAGAGGATTGGATAGTTTGATGACATCACCGACTCAATGGACATGAGTTTGAGCAAGCTCCAGGAGTTGGTGATGGACAGGGAACCCTGGCGTGCTGCAGTCCATGGGGTTGCAAAGAGTCAGACACAACTGAGTGACTGAACTGAACTCATAACTATTAAATATGTTATCAAAAAACAAACTAAAAACAAAATACAATGACAGTAAACATAAAAGTAATGAAGGAAAGTAATTTTCAGCCTAGAATATTGAATTTAATTAAATGATTATTAAGGGAAACATAAAGAGTCTGTGGGACACAGTTATTCACTCAAAGAAATACAGAATGATGTGATTTCAAAAGAAAAATGCATGCAAACAAAGGTGTAAGATACAATAAACAAAAAACTAAGCTCGGATATTGATAGGAAATGTTGATGGATTTAGTTAATCAATAATATGAAAGAAAAATATTAAATGCTTGGCTAAATGCTATAACCTAAGAAGCTGAAGCTAAAAGTTTAGACAACTCTAACAAACGAATTGGGGGATGACAGACTAGAGATATTGTTTAGTGAATGCTGATGCTAAGGGCTAAGGACTTAATCTCATTCTGAGGGACTTATTCTGAAATCAATTCACCGAAGGTCAGACCTCATTATAGTTATAATTCAGTATTGATGTTAAATATATATGGTCATTCAATAAAAGAGTTAAAATATGTGTTGTTTCCAAATCCACAGATTAAACTAAGATTGCATATAGAAAAATTTTAACATTAGAATGAATGCTTTCACAGGAAAAGATGAAGAGAACTAAGATAAAGGATGTTACACCTGAATATATTTGTAAGCATTTAGGATTATACTCAATTATATTCAGAATGTTCAAAAATAATTTTGTAGAACTATTAAGGCTATCTACTTCTTTTGAGACATAGTTAAAACAAAATGAAAATAAAAGTTTGGAAAAAAACGTTTCATGAAATGGTAACCCAAAGAAAGTAGAATTTTCCACAGAAAAATTATAAAAATATAATTTGAGTATTAAAGAAATGATAGAATAGGTAATTAATGATAAAAGAAGCATTCCACAATAGTGTAAAAATAAATAAATTTTATATACCTAAAACTAGACCTAAAAATATGTAAAAAATATCTTAAGTCTAAGGCCACAATCATAGTAAATATTTTATTAAATTAGACCTAAAAATATGTGATAAAAAATCTTAAGCCTAAAGCCACAATCATATAGATATTATACTTCCATAAACATATAAATCATTTAAGTAGTTATACAACAAATTTTATACAAAATTTTATAACTTAAACCTAATATACATATATAGAAAAGGTATTCATTACATTTAAACTGATAAAGGAGACACCAAACTCATTCATTAAAATACATGCAAAAGAAAAACACTAAAATATATGCCTTCAACCTTATGGGAGATAAAACATAACACCAAACTATTTGCTTTCCTCATATTGAAAGGTGGGATCTCATTCATTTCCCTTAAGCATGACCTAGTTTTAATGACTTGGTAGACCAATAGAATATTCTCAAGTGATGCTAGAGCTTTACTGGCCTAGTCTTTCAGGACACTAGTCTGCCTGCAATGCAGGAGACCCAGGTTCAATCCCTGGGTCAGAAAGATCCCCTGGAGAAGGGAGTGACTCCCCATTCCAGTGTTCTTGCCTGGAGAATTCCACAGACAGAGGAACCCTGTGGGCTATAGTTCACAGAGTCAGATGACTGAGTGACTAACACTTTCACTTTTCAGAACACTAACAGTTTCTATTATTCTTTGGGATCTTGAATTGCCATGTAGGAAATTCAACAACTCCAAGTATGCCATGCTCTGAAGAAGCCCACAACACATAATGGGCCAGGTATAAAAGCTCCCAGTGAAGTTATGATTTTGTAACTATTCCCACCAAGGCCCTCAAATATGAATGTGACTAACCATCTTAGACTTCTGGTTGATTCCATCCATCAGCTGAATACCATCAAATGATGTTAGTTGGCACCTCTTGGAGCAGAAGAATTACTCAGTAGAATGGTCCCCAAATTCTCGATGTACAAAATTTTGAAATATAGAAAGATATTTATTGGTTAATATTGTAGGCTATTTTATTATGCAGCAATAATTAGAACAAGCAGTGTTTTAAAAAGTACAAATCAGATCAGACCATTCTTTTCTACATTTTCAAGAATCAATATTGGAAAATTGATTCATATAGTCTACCACATTAAGAAATTGAAGCAAGAAAAAATTTTTTTTCACTTCAGTAGAATAAAGGAATCAATGAAACACATTGGGTCAATTTAGAGGTAGAACAAATTCATATTTAATCTAACATTTTAGTAAAATGGATTGAATGCAATCTTCTGTAGGAAAAAAAAAAAAATTTTAACTGTCATTGTCAATATTTTTCACAGTCCAGGGTTTTCAAAATCTAGGTATCCAGGGACTCCTTCTCATAGTTCTCCCTTAAATTTCATGAAATGAAAAATAAATTAATAAATAAGTAAATGCAATTTCAGATTCTGCTTATGCTAAAGGGGCTAAATTTGTTAAATGCTCTAATCATCCTAAGATAAACAGATGGCTTCTATTCAAGCAAAGCAAAGCAGTAATTATACACATCTGTATAATACCAATAAAAGCTAATATATCCAGAAGCTATTGGCTGCCATTTCAGACAACAGTCTCTGAGAATAACATTTGTATAATCATTTAGTCATTTTTCATAAAAGCTATACTGACACCCACATAATTTTTATCATGCCAAACACAAGGGATGTCTTTGATTCATTCCTTCTTAAAAAAAAAAAAAGTGCCATTGACTGTCAATGGGAT
Source organism: Dama dama (assembly GCF_033118175.1). Lineage (NCBI taxonomy): Eukaryota > Metazoa > Chordata > Mammalia > Artiodactyla > Cervidae > Dama > Dama dama. Next base: position 61,040,959 of record NC_083710.1, on the reverse strand, counting down.
ATCAAGTTTGTTAATCTTACTGTCTCTTTGCCATATTTTTCCTTTTGTATGACATTAGAAATTTGCTTCTGTTTGTAAAGAAAGCTCATGTTTACTTAGTTTTTTGAAGAAACTTGTATATTCCCAATCATCAGGGGTATAATAAATATTACACCTCCAAAAATCATTCTAAAAATATTGGCTGCCAACAGAGCTGAATACTGTTCTTTGAATTCTAAACGTTTCTTCTGAATTTTCATACACAACCAGAAATGCCATCACCTCAAGTAGGGTGTTGTGGTTTCACGTGAAGGAACAGCAGCTCAGCCATCTGGAGAGACACTTGAAAGGTTTTTATTGTCCAATTGGTTTCTCTAGTTCTATATGGCAGCCTGTAGACACCCACATTTTCTGTCTAGAAGTGCAAATGAATGCTTTTATTTCTGGCAGCTCATGTAAAATGCTGCTCTTCAGATAGCCAGACTGAAATGCTTATGGTTACCAAAATAATTTCATTAGCCCAGTTAGAATGACATGCATAAAATTGAAATTATACCCTGTAAAATCAATTCTCATTACTAACCTTAGTGAGGCCAATATGTTTTTCTGAAGAGTCTAGCCTAATTTTAGGGACAAATGAAAATACAGATTTGTGAATGTTTGTGGAGACTGTGCTTTTTTTAAAAATAAAGATAGTTCTAACTTACTAATCTTTAAGGGAAATTGATGATGACTGTTAACATTCTTCAAAAAATGTAATGTTCATTTCAGTTATTTCTGCCTTCCAAATTCCACTTTGCACTTCAGTTAAATCTGTGTTGATCATTGTGAGTTAATTGGCATATACTCAAATAAATATGCATTGTCTAAACTGAAAAGCTAATTTTTACCTATGTCAGCAAAGAAGGTAAAAATAGAGCCTTTATGATTACTATTTTTTATAGCCAGGAACCTGATGAGCTTTATTTGTTATTTTTATTGGAGTTTAGTTGCTTTACGATGTTATTAGTTTCTGCTGTACACCAAAGGGACTTGGCTATATTGTTTGCTTATATCCCCTGTCTTGGATTTCCTTCCTGTTTAGGTCACCATAGAGCATTGAGTAGAGTTCCCTGTTCTACACAGTAGATCCTCATTAGTTATCTGTTTTATACATAGCATCAGTACTGAATGTATGTCAATCCCAGTTCATCCCACCCCTCGTCCTTCCCCTTGTCACCCATATTTTTATTCTCTCTGTTTGTCTCCACTTCTGCTCTGCAAATAGGATTATCTATAATATTTTTCTAGATTAAACATACATGTGTTAATACAGTTGTTTTTCTGACTTCACTCTGTATGTCAGTCTCTAGGTCCATCCATGTCTCTGCAAATGGCACATTTGATTCTTTTTATGGCTGAATAATATTCCATTGTATATATGTACTGCATCTTCTCTTCATTTCTCTGTTGATGGACACTTACCCACTTAGGACAATGGAATTCAACAAGTATTGATGACCATATATTTTATATAGCATTTTAAAGTTTCCGATAGAAATATTGGTAGGAGGTACAGGCTAGAAAATATATAATCCATTTCTTCTTAACAAATTACAATTCCTTGAAAAGTCTTATGGATAAGCAGATATCAGTTAAAATAATACAAGGAGCTCAAATATATAGGATATAAAGTAAGGGCAACAAGAATGCAGAAAATAAAGGATTAATGGGTGGTTGAATGGATAAATGTTAATTAACTTAAAAGATGAATAGGATATGAATGGAATTTGGGTTAGTTATTATATGAGTAAGTGATATGGTTGTGAGTATTGGAGCATATAGTGATGAATTTGACATTTTCTGAGTGGTAAATAGTTAAAATGCTCAGGAGGGGATATGAGTGACTATGAAATGATGAATTGAAACTATATTGACATTTAGGAGAGAGGGAAATTTGAATAAAATGTATAATTGCTAAAGTCTATAGATGTTTGGCAGAATAGGACATCTAAAGGATGAAACAGATTAATGTTTTTTATACAGAGTTTACAAATTTATACTTATAAATGTAGTTCCCTAGAGTTATAATGAATATATATCATACAATATATTCTTTAATTTGTTCTTTGTAATGAGTATTTGTTCTGGAAAGCAGGAGCATCTTTGCAGATTTTTTTTCCAAGTTAAACATCATAACCATGGTTATCTAATTCCTACGTAACATAACTGTAGTCAAAAAGAAAATGTGTTATCATTTGGGAAAAATGATTTCCAGTTTAAAGTCTTCGAGAACATCTTTCACATGTGCAACATATCATCTCCCCTTTACCATGAATTTGGTTCATGAGGTTGTCCCATGCAGACAGTACAGTATCATGGAAAGACACTAGAGACACAATAAATCACTAGCCACTTAATCCCTTTTGCAACATGCTGACAGGTGATAATCCAACAGTAAAAAACCTGCAAATTCATAATGTAGCACATTTAATTTTGAAAAAATTCTAGTTGTGAGAAAATACTCCTCTAACGTGATGGCATATCTGATTCTCTGGTGTTACTGCTCTTTGGTTGATGGTACAGCATATGGATATATTGAATTCCTCTGGCACAAGTTTACCCAAAAAAATGCATAATGATACCGTGGGTATGTGTGGTGATGGTGGTGTTGTTTTTAAGAAAATCCTCTTATGGAGACTCATAATGAAATACACATGGATTAAATAATATTCTTGGATTTGCTTCAAAATATTTAAGAACAGGAGCACTGGATGAGGGTCGAAGAAATATAATTGGCAGTAAGATTGTGGTTACAGCTAGGTAATGGGTACATGGGGATTCACTATACAAATTTTTCTGCTTATACATAGATTTTATAATAAAAAAATTAAACAAGCAAAATGATACATCACCACTTTCCCATCTCAGCTTCATATTTTCCTTAGACTTCAATATTAGAGGAAATGCCAAATTTCCTTCATATGAAATATCTTTGGAATGCAGAAATGTTATTGACTGAATATTACAAGAAGTTTACCTGCTTCATCAAACTTAATTGCTCACACAAGAAAACTATTTCTTTTTAAATACTGACTGAACTCTGCCCCCCAAAAAATAAAGGAAGGCTTCTGCAGACAAAAGTGAAATGAAAATTACTGTTAAGTGTGAGCAAGTCCTTATCTACCCTGAGGAATTCATTGATTCTAAAACTGCAAATCATGGATTTTTGTATTCGTGTGGGGATGATATGAAAGGAATCCCACCTTATCAAAGGAGAAGTAGGAAGCAAGACTTTTCCATGGAGCCAGAACCTTGTAGAGTCTCACTACCTGTGAAACTATAGGCTGGAAAAAAAGAAAAAAAAAAAAAAGCCATCTTTATACTAAGCCAAAATGTTAAGTTCTAAGTAGGAGAAAATCATTCTGCCTCGTGGTTGGTAAATTTATGCTCTCAAATGATGTATTAGCTCTATACATTTGAATTTCTACTACATGCTTTATCCAACATATGCTGATATGAGATATAAATTTAAAGTGATCCTTGATTGGTAGAACTTAAGAGTGCTCTCTGAAACAAATACAAATGCTACCTAGAATAATTCACCTTAAATCCAGTCACCTTGGAAGTCCTAAAGACAAAATTAAACCCTAGGATCTTCAGATATAAAAATTATTGAATGCTTAATTATAAACTACCTGTATTTAAAATATAAAGGAAAAATAAAAGTATTATCCAGAAATAATATAAGTATGCTTGTCTATAATAATATGAATAAAATGAGTTTCTAAATGGGGGAGAAAAATAAATATTTCTTACATAATCATGCCAAATAGTACGTTTGTTCTCCCCTTTACATGAAACCTAATTCCAAAACCCTCTTCCTCCTTGAGGATGGGCTAAATTAATGACATACTTTCAGTAAAAGAGTGGAGAGTGGGAAAAGGTTAGCAACTTTGCAGTGGAGAAATTTGGCAAATGCTACCGTAGTTAAGTGACTAAGGTGTATATGAATATTGTGTGATATCATATACATCCAATATGGGTAAAAAAAACAAGCCATCTCTTTCCAAAAATCTATACCTCAGTATAATCATGAGAAAAACAATCGAAAAACAAGCATTGAGAAATATTTTACAGGTACCCAGTCAGTATTCCTCAGCCTGAGGAACTTTCATAGACAAGGGGAGAGTAGAGAAATATGAGAAATGTAAGATGATACTCTGGATTAGATCTTGAAGCAAGAAGAGTGTACTAATGGAAAAATTGGCAAAATCCAGAAAAATGTATAATACAGTAATGTATCAATGTCAGTTTGTCAAAATACCATTTAAGATATGAACAATCACTTGATAGAATAAGGGCTAAGTGGAGAAATATCAATAACCTCAAATATGCAGATGACACCAACTTTATGGCAGAAAGCGAAGAAATAAAAGAGCCTCTTGATGAAAGTGAAAGAGCAGAGCAGAAAATGTTGGCTTAAAGCTCAACATTCAGAAAACTAAGATCATGGCATCCAGTCCCATCAATTCATGGCAAATAGAAGGGAAAACAATGGAAACAGTGACAGCCTTTATTTGGCTCCAAAATCACTGCAGATGGTGACAGCAGCCGTGAAATTAAAAGACACTTGCTCCTTGGAAGAAACACTATGACCAACCTAGACAGCATATTAAAAAGCAGAGACATTACTTTAACAGTAAAGGCCCGTCTAGTCAAAGCTATGGTTTTTCCAGTAGTCATGTATGGATGTGAGAGTTGGACTATAAAGAAAGCTGAGTGCCGAAGAATTGGTGCTTTTGAACTGTGGTGATGGAGAAGACTCTTGAGAGTCCCTTGGACTGCAAGGAGATCCAACCAGTCCATCCTAAAACAGATCAGTCCTGAATATTCATTGGAAGGACTAATGCTGAAACTGAAACTCCAGTACTTTGGTCACCTGATGCAAAGAACTGACTCATTGGAAAAAACTCTGATGTTGGGAAAGACTGAAGGCAGGAGGATAAAGGGATTACAGAGGATGAGATGGTTGGATGGCATCACCAGCTTGATGGACATGAGTTTGAGCAGGCTCCGGGAGTTGGTGATGCACAGGGAAGCCTGGTGTGCTGCAGTCCATGGGGTTGCAAAGAGTTTGACACAACTGAGTGAGTGAACTTAACTGGGAACTCTGTTTCACCTTTGCAACTTTTCTGTAAATCTAAGTTCATTTAACAATAAAAAAAATTTGTTTTAAAAAATTGAATCCTGATAACATGTTAAAAATGGCAAAAGTTTAATATATAATAAACATAAATTACATCATGAGACTAAGAAAAAAACTCAGTTGTAAGGGACAAAAGTTATAAGCAGTAATACACAGAAAGTGACACTTCAAATGTTTATAGAGCAAATTTAAGATATTCAACCTCATTAGTAATCATAGAATTGCAAATTCAGTTATATTTTCATGCCTATCATAATGACCAAAAGCACAGTGTCAAGGTTGGTGAGAATGTGAAACAGTATTCATATTCATCTGTGGTCAGAGTATAAAGTATAAAGATAAATTAGGAGATTACTGGGCAGTTGATTGCTGGTAATATAAAAATTTGGACTTCCCTGGTGGCTCAGATGGTAAAGCGTCTGCCTATGATGTGGGAGACCTGGGTTCAATCCCTGGGTCGGGAAGATCTCCTGGAGAAGGAAATGGCAACCCACTCCAGTACTCTTGCCTGGAAAATCCCATGGACAGAGGAACCTGGTAGGCTACAGTCCATGGGGTCGCAAAGAATCAGACACGACTGAGCGAATGCTGGTAAAAATTTTTAAATATGTATAATCTATGTATCAGTTATTCTGTTCCTAGTGTGTATACTAGATAAAATCAAAAGTACACAGGATACACATATGGGAGTTTTCATAGCATCACTTGAAATAGAAAAAAAAGTGGGAGGTATGGTCTCTATATCTATTGACAGAGAATAACAATTCACATTCATGTGTGTTCATATAATGAGACACTGCACAGAAGCAAATATGAATGAAATTGCACAACATATTAATGTTGGTGAACTTTATGAATAGTTTTTCTTGGAAAAAGTAAGTTGCAGAGTACATATAAGTTCAACTTCTCTAAAGTTTTAAAACATACAAAGTCATACAAAGTAATATCACAGTATCCTTGTAACTTACAAAGTTGCAGAAAATGAATCAGAATAATACACATAAAATGCAGTATAAAAGAAGTTTCTCTGAAGAGAATAAAGGAAGTAGATTGGGGAGGAAAATTCAGTAGAGTTGATAATGTTAAGCTAGGTGATGGATATACAGGCATATGTTGTTTTATTTCTTAACATTTTGCATATGCGTTTCCAATACCTCAGCTGGTAAAGAATCTGCCAGCAATGCGGGAGACGTGGGTTCAGTCCCTGGGTTGGGAAGATTCCCTGGAGACGGGAAAGGCTACCCACTCCAATATTCTGGCCTGGAGCATTCGATGAACAGTCCATGGGGTCTCAAAGAGTCAGACATGGCTAAGCGACTTTCACTTTTATAACTACATTTTAATTGTATATATTAGATATATCAATCTAGCTGCTTCTCTCTTAACAGGAGTTTGCTTAATATATTTCTTAAAACATTTTACAAGAACCTCTTATTACCATACTGGTTTTAAAAGCATAAAGTCTAATATATTAATTTATCTGTATACATTGATTGATTAAGGTTTTTAAAAGCGCAATAGTCTTTCCTTCGTTCATATTGTGTGTTACTATCTTGTCATCAAAAAATCTTAAACCTTTTCCTTGTTTGTTGGTGAGGATTGCTATCACTATTGCTTTTATTGTTGATTTGAATACATGCTAGAAATTAAAATAAACATGGGCCTTGAGGAGTGAAGAACAATGCTGTGCTTAGTACTGTGTCCCCTGGGAATTGCCAGGGGTTGTCCCTCAACAGTCTTTTCATTATCCTACTTGTATGTTCAGGAATTTATTGTGGTTCAAGATATGACCTTCATATTTGTAGGGTCAGTAAACTGTATAATTACATTCAGAATGGATTCATCATTCACTTGTGACATAATTTAATCAAGCTTTTAAAACTGATCTATAAAGCCAGAACAACAGTTTACCTATTCAAAATAAAATTAGAACTCTTAAATTAAAAGAAGGGATTGAAGGGATCAAGGACTCAGTGTTAGCAGCTTATCTTCTCCCCCTAGGCAAACCCATAATGGAAAACAAGAGCAGAATCAGAAAGTTGTTTTAAGAGCATTTTATAAGGATAAGCACAGTTAGATGAATCAGATATTTATTGGTATCAATATAACAACAATTACTATGTTCATCCAAAATGTTAATAATTATCACCTTGCTGATGGAACATGAATATTCAAAACCCGTTGACTAAGATTCTTTCTCCCCTGACCAGGGTAAGAATGACAACCACCAATGTTTGCCTCTGGGACTAAAATTTTTCTTACAATCTCATGATAAATATTTCACATTTTTGATTGACAAATTCTTTTTAGACACAAGATAATGCATTCAGCCAAATTACAAGTAGGTCTTCATGAAGCTTAAGACATTGTCTGCCTTTGAGGTGACTTTGTATAAATCTGCTTTGATACATTGTGTTGATTTTCAGATGTAATTCTCATAGGACATCTGATACCCTTTGTTTTATTTGCATCTGATGTCTGTCATACAACATAATAGCTATCACTTCAAGTTTTGTGTTGTCTGCAGTTTTAATCATCCAAGCCATTGATAAAAATGTGAAACAGAGCAGGGGCAAAAGCCTCTGTTGCATACTAGCAGAATCTATCTTCTCTCTTGACATATTTTTCAGTAATTACAGATTTTTTTGAACATGATCAACCATTGACAATTCTGCCCAAATGCCCTGCTTTCCAACAAAATGTCTTCTTGCTCCTAAGGACATTACGTGGGAGCTTGTGAAATACATTCACCAGGCAGATGTACTGCATCTACTAAGTCACTCAAACTAATAATTGTTCAGTAAACTTCAATGAAGGAATATATAGTTGATCTCAAGTGATCTAGTCTTTGTGTCCACGTAGCAAGCAGAAAGCTGGGCATTATTTGAGACTCCATGGTCTCTCCTCTTTTCTGGTTTTCACTCTGCTGCCAAATCTGGGTTTCAGCCATTCCATCCACTTCTGCTGTCTACATTTGTGCATATCACTGTCTACTCTGTTTTCATAAAAACCTGTCAAACAGATGTGGACTAATTGTGTTCCCTCAAAATTCACAGGCTGAAGCCACTATCCTCAGTGTCACTATATCTGAAGACAGGGCCTTTAAGGAGGTTAAATTTGAATGAGGCCTTCAGGGCCCATCCTAATCTTAATCCCACAGGACTGATATCATTGTAAAAGGTAGAGACACTTGGAGAATATTTCATATGCACAGAGAAAAGGCCATGTGAGGATAAAGCAAGAATGTAGCCATATACTAACTAGCCAAGGAGAAAGATCTCTAGAGAGACCCAGCCTGCCCATACCCTGATCTTGGACTTCCAGCCTCCAGATTTTTGTGAAAATAAATGCTAGTTGTTTTAGCTGTCCAGCATGTACTATTTTTTATGGCAGCTCTTAAAGTGAAATTGAAAGTTGATCAGTCTTGTCCCACTCTTTGCAACACACATGGACTATACAGTCCTTGGAATTCTCCAGGCCAGAATACTGGAGTGGATAGCCTTTTCCTTCTCCAGGGATCTTCCCAACCCAGGAATCGAACCCAGGTCTCCAGCATTGCAGGCAGATTCTTTTCCAGGAGCGCCACCAGGGAAGCCTCAAAGGCAGCTTTAGTTCACTAGTATAATAGGAATCTTATAGACTAACTTGTATAAAGCCATCACCTGTAAAAATCATATCTTCTTGGTAAATTAATAATCACCCATCAACTCAGGGTTTTTCTTTCCACAAAATACTTGTTTATGTCAATGGCATATTTTCATACTTATCCTGAATAGTGTATCTTGTTTTCCATTTTTTTTTTTTTTTTTGGTTTTCCATTTTTGATTGAGACCAATTAGGTATATTATCATCAGTGTGCTCTTTGAATGCCTGCTTATTTTAGATAAATGTCTTGTTTCTTTGTCATTAAAAAGAATTCTTTGTATTGATATATAATAATTACTTTTTAAACTGCATAAACCACCTCAAATTATAAATCCCTTCATAATTATTCAAGCAAAAATAATATCCCTCTTTATTAAATGGTGATATTATTTTATTGCTCTTGTAATCATGGCAACCTTAAATGTAATTATTAAAGTATATTTATTTTAAGGGTTCTTCTTTCCTGCCTTACTAGATTATAAATTCCTTGAGCACAGAGAGTTGACCTTACTTATTTTTCTTTTTCTTTCAGTGGTTATCATAATTTTTTTAACTGACAGAAAAATCACTGTGTTAAATTGAATAAACTTAAATATATTTTGTGTTTTTATTAAGCCATCCTACTAGTTAATATTTTCTAATAATGTTAAGTAGTGTTTTCTATTTTTTCTCCCATTTTTACTGAGATAAAATAAGTATATACCACTGCAGAAGTTAGAAGTACAGCATAATGTTTTGATATACATACATCAAGGAAGGATTACCACAAGGTTAGTGAATAACCATCATCTTATAAATATGCAAAATTAAAGAAATAGAAAAAATTTTTTCCTCTGAGAACACTTGAAATTTGCTCTCTTAACTTTCATATATAACCTACAACAGTGTTAATTATATTTATCATATTGAATGTTGTATCTCTGGTATTGTTTATGTTTTAATTGGAAGTTTTTATGCTTTGACTACCTTCATTCAATTCCCTTTCCCCAGCCCCTGCCTCTGGTAACCACAAATCTGATTAATTTTCTTTGAGTTTGTTTGTATTTGAAGTATAATTGACCTACAACACTATGTTAATTCTTGGTACACAAGCTAGTGATTCAGTATTTATGTACATTTCAAAATGACCCTATAATAAGTCTAGTTACCATCTGTCATCATACAAAGATACTGTATAATTATTAACTATATTTTCCACACTGAACTTTTCACACCTGTGACTCATTTATTTTGTAACTGATAATTTATAGTTCTTTGTCTCTCTCACTTCTTTCCTTCCCCCACTCTCTGGCAACTACCTGCTCATTCTCTGTGTCTATGATTTTATTTCTGATTTGATGTGCCTGCTCATTTCTTTTATTTTTAAATTGCACTCATAAGTGATGTCATACAGTCTTTGTCTTTCTCTGTCTGACTTATTTCACTTAGCATATTACGTTCTAGATCCATCTATGTCGTCACAAGCGGCACGATTTCATTCTTTTTCATGGCAAGATAATAGTCCATTGTGTATTTATGCTACATCTTCTTTATCCATTTATCTCCTAATGGACAGTTAGGATACTTCCATTTGTTGGCTATTGTGAGTAATGCTACAATGAAGATGGGCTGCATATTTCTGCTCTAATTAGTTTTTTTGCTTTCTTTGGATAAATAACCTGCAGTGGAATTGCTGGATCCTATGGTGGTTGAAGATCCCCTGGAGAAGGAAATGGCAACCCACTCCAGTACTCTTGCCTGGAAAATCCCATGGACAGAGGAGCCTGGTAAGCTACAGTCCATGGAGTCACAAAGAGTCCAACATGACTGAGCGACTTGAAAAAACAAACACAACAACGGTAGTTCTATTTTTAATTTTTTGAGAATCTCCATAGTGTTTTCCATCATGACTTCCCTCTAAGAGTTTACAAGGGTTCCCTTTTCTCCACACCCTCACTAATAATTGCTATTTGTTGTCTTTGGGATAATAGCCAATCCGACAGATGTGAAGTGATATCTCAGTGTGGTGTTGACTTGCATTTCCCTGATGATTAGTGATGTTGAGCATCTTTTCATATGTCTGTTGGCATTGGTATGTTATCTTTGGAAAAAAATGTCTGTTCTGTCCCTCTATCAATTTTTTAATCAAATCATGTGTTTTTGGGTTTTTTGATGTTGAGTTGCATAAGTTCTATGTGTATTTTGGATATTAACCCCTTTATCAGATATATAGTTTATGAATATCTTCTCCCATTCAGTAGGCAGCCTTTTTATTGATAGTTTCCTTAGCTGTGCAGAAGTTTTTTTAGCTTGGTGTAGTCCCATTTGTTTATTTTTGCTTTTGTTTTCCTTTCCTGAGGAGACATATCAAAGAACTTTATTTTCTAAAATGAATATTAAAAAGTGAACTGCCTATGTTTTCTTCTAGAAGTTTTATGGTGTCAGGTTTTCTAAAATTTCTGCTTACTTAAAAAAATAGCAGTTATAGAGATGGAAATAATTTTCTATGGGAAGAAAATCTTTAGTGAATGAAGTTAGCATAGTAAATTCAAGTCAAGTATTACATCAAATACAGTGAAATTGTCTTGTTAGTAAAAGGAATAATTGTGGCAGGAAAATACTTTGAAATATTAATCACAGTTTTCTTTGGTAGTTTCTCATACCCTGTGTCAATCCCACATTCATTCATCTGTTTCTTATTGACTAATTTATGATCATTTCTTTATTGTTTCCTATAGGCTTATTCTTTGAGGGTTACCTTGTTCTTTATGTGGCTTCTTGACTCAGTCAGCTATCATTAAACTTTTATTCAAGGACTATAATCTCTTGTGAGCCAAAATGTACAAGAGTGCAATACAATAGTAACACTGGAGATGCAAGAACAACCAAAGAGCAGAAGATCAGAAGGCATTAAATCAGGATGAGCTGGATCCACTTTTTTTTTCTTTTTATCTTTTTTAATGGAAGGATAATTGCTTTACAGAATTTTGCTATTTTCTGTCAAACCTCAACATGAGTCAGCCATAGGTATACATGTATACCCTCTCATTTGAACCTCCCTCCCATCTCCCTCCCCATCCCACTCCTCTAGGTTGATTCAGAGCCTTTGATTGAGTTTCCAGAGTCATACTGCAAATTCCCATTGCCTATGTATTTTACATATGGTAATGTAAGTTTCCATGTTACTCTTTCAATACATCTCACATCTCACCACCTCCTCCCCTTTCCCCATGTCCATAAGTGTATTCTCTTTCAATACATCTCACATCTCACCACCTCCTCCCCTTTCCCCATGTCCATAAGTGTATTCTCTATGTCTGTTTCTCCACTGCTGTCCTGTAAATAAATGCTTCAGCACCATGGATCCAGTTTTAATACCAATGTCACAGCAACATAAAATCCAACTGCTTGATGTATAGAAGCAGGGTATACTCTTCGGATAATTCATGGTAGCAATAGTAGATTTCCTGTTATGAGGAGTAAGTAGTTAGCAAATAAAAACAAAAGTAGGAGAGAACCAGCCATATTTACTTAGAACCAATTCAAAGGAATCAGGTCATACTAGTTAATCACATACTAACAGGAATATGTGGCATTACTTTAGTTAGATAGTTGGGGTATCTGATTAAAAATTTTAGATGCAATAAAAACTAGCATTTCATTTACTGTTACTTGTAAATGAAAAATCTCTTTATTCTTTATAATAGGTACATAAAAATAAGAGCTATAATGATATAACAGGCAACTTTTAAAATTTTAAACCAAAAGCATATATCAAACAAATTTCCATCATTCTGTTAAAGTACATACCCTAATTTTTCTTTATTCCCTACAATGGTTATTTATGTATGTATTTGATTTAATAAAATTATATTTAGAACATAGATAAAATTATATATGTTTTCCTTTAAAGTAAAAGGATAAAATGTTCCACATGTTATGACATCATATTAGAGAGATTTTTGAAGACTTGGTACTTAAGAAAAGTTACTATCACAGTGAGAATAATAATTTTAAAAAAAGAGAAATTAGTTCTAGACAAGGAATTTCCAATTATCAAAACAAGTTTAAATGAAATAATTCCAAGCAAAGATTATCAATTTAAGACGGAAGTGACAATGTCAGGTAATGATAATACTAATCATCCAAGTTGGAAATACCTAGTAAAAATGTGGATCAATTAATCTAGACAATTTCTCAAATACAAATTTTCTTTGTCAGGGAGGGGTTATATGTATATCTATGGCTAATTCATGTTGAGATTTGACAGAAAACAGCAAAATTCTGTAAAGCAATTATCCTTCTGTAAAAAATAAATTAAAAAAAAAATAAAGTGTACATCACAAATTGTATACTTACTTTCAGTTGTTTGGAATCTAACTCAGTGTATTTCCCAGGTGGAGGTAGTGATAAAGAACCTGCCTGCCAATGCAGGAGATGTAAGAGACCTGGGTTGGATCCCTTGGTTGGGAAGATCCCCTAGAGGAGGGCATGGCAACCCACTCCAGTATTCTTTCCTGGAGAATCTCATGGACAGAGGAGCCTGGTGGGCCACAGTTCATGGGGTCGCAAAGAGTCTGATATGACTGAAGCAACAGCACCATACACAATCTTATTTGTTATTTGTACATGTTATTATCATTATTTTGTAAATATACTACATATAGGAAATATGCATTCTGAAATTTTTAATCAAGACTGCCAGCGATGACAGTATAATTTAAATGACACCTTTCTGTATTTGGACCCCCAAAAATTAATTATGCATTTATTCAGTTATGAATTTACATTGAGAACATAATTATGACTCTTTGCGACCCCATGGACTGTTACTTGCCAGGCTCCCCTGTCCATGGATTTCTGCAGGCAAAAATAGTGGAGTGGATAACCTATCCCTTCTCCAGGGGATCTTCCCAACCCAGGGATAGAACCCAGGTCTCTTGCATTGCAGGGGGATTCTTTACTGTCTGAACTACCAGGGAATCCCATATATATATATATATATATATACATATATATATATGTATATATATATGTATGTATGTATGTATTTACAGAGTAGGCACAAGCTTTACTTGAGTGTAACTCAGGTCAGTGTATCTATTAACAGCTAATACATAAAATTGCAGCCAGTTATCATAGAACTAATATTATACTAGATTTAATTCAGAATTCTGTTCTTTATTACATTATAACTTTGGTTTCTTAATTCATCAGACATTAACTATAAGAAGTGTGTTTAGTTGTTTCAGGACTGCCAGATACTGTTCAGAGTTCAAAGAAAAAAAAGTAATTTGTTGAGATATCCGACAGCACACATCGCTGATTTTGAGGAGTTGGGCAGTTCTAAACAATAACATTGACTCAAAATTTAAACTAGGTAATCCTGAGATTTGTTATCAAATCCAGCTTAAATGGGGTGATTCAAATAGAAGAGAACACTGGACATAGAGGAGACCAAAGAACATATGTATTTGTGTGTATTTTAAATTCCAAGTCTGAAAGCTAAAAGAGAATTCAAATAACATGTAGTGAAAATTACTGTAATTTAAACATTGATGCATTTTTTTTTTTTACTTACCAAAGGTTTCAAAATATAAGAAGTCCAGTTTGATTCCTTAGAATTAGGTGTTCTTTCATGTTACTTCACTTCTGCTCAGATTTAACCCTAACATGGTTCATTATTTTCATGACAGATGTACTGACAATTCATTAATAATCAGCTTTAAAACATAAATTTTCTCAACTCAGTGCAAGTGTTATTTATTAAATATGCCAAATTGAAATCATCCCACTCCAAGAAGTATGTCTAATACAAAAAATCTTCTCTGTTTTACCTCTTAAAGTTTAAAGATCCCTGTATAGCCTAAACAACACAAGAACCTTGCTTATATCCTAATACTATATTCAGAAAAAGCTTCTTTTGTTTTATTTGCATGCTGGGTGATTTGGCCTGTATTGAAAAACAGTTCAGAAAATCTCAGATGAGGATAATGTCTGTTGACAGTAACTGATGCTGGCTTCCATGGAAATGCTAATTTGGTAGCAGTCACTGTCAATCAGGGGCCCTGAGTTATTGTTCCAGCATTTCTAGATTCAGTGCGTGATGGCTGACAAAAGTCCCCACTATAGCAGTTAGGCTGTTTTAAAAGAAGAAGAAAGGGTTGTTAACACAAACTAAGGTAAACAAATTCCAAGCAGGAAAAAATCATAAATTGCTTAAAATGATTTGAACAAAGAAAGGCATTCAAAAATCCTTCTTGTCTCATTTTCTTAAAAGAGTGGCACATAGGTTGAACAGATTCAGCCTATCATACAGTGTATAATAAACTGATTCTTTCTAGTTTGTCTATTTATGTATTATAGTTATGAAATTAAAGAGCGATTATATAGCTATGAAATAACATGTGTTTTACTATGTATTTTATTTCATTTTTTAATAATTAAACATTATTTTTTGAAATTGCTTTATATTCTATTGTAAGAAATTCCAAAAATTATCTCATTTATATTTTATTGCTTCCCTTAATAATGACAACTTACAGTCTATGGTACAATATCCCACACAGGATATTCAACTTGGTTTATTCCGCTGATCTTGCTCAGTTTCCCCAGTTTAGTTCAGTTGTTTTTACAATTTTCTATTTACCACTGCTTTTGGCATTGTGATTTGTTGTACTTTCCTTCATATCTCTTATGATTGTGGTTTGCCAGCCTCATGGATCTTTGAATTCTTTGTTTTTTACAACTTTAAAAAAATCTTTGGCCATGATTTAAGTATATTTTTATCTTTTCGTTTCTTTTGAGGGCTCCAAAAATGCACATAGTTGGAACTTCTTTACATTGTCCCACTGCTCACTAATTCTTTGTTCATTTTGTTAATTTCTTTGCTTTATTTCATTTTGAATATTTTCCATAACTATGTATTTAAGTTCAATTATCTTTTCTTTTGTAACATCTAATCTTTTAATCCCATCTAGTGTATTTTTCACCTTTAGACCTTATAATTTTTATCTTTAGAAGTTGTAGACATAATTTTTATCTTTTGAACCTCTTAGCATTTTAATATATAGAATACAGGTAAAATAACCATCTAAAAATTCCTGTCTTCTATTTCTAACACCTGTGTCATTTTGGGTTGAGTTTCAATTGATTAAATTCTGTTAATATTATTATGGGTCACAAGTCCTGTCTTTGCTCTTTGAATGCCTGCTAGCATCTTACTGGATGCTAGAAATTGTTAAATTTACCATGTTGGAAGCTGGATAGTTTTGTATGTTTAGAATTATTCCTGAAACTTCTTGTCTGGCATAGCGAGGTTACTTGGAATCAGCTTGATCCTCTCAAGTCTTGCTTCAAGATTTTTTTAGGCAGGACCAGAACAGTGCCACCAGAGGCAGGACCCTTCTGTGTATTCTCCCCAGTGAATCAATAAATGTTCAATCTGCTTAGAATATGCACTGCCCTGGCATCAGGCACTACTACCTCTAACCTTCAAGGGTGTTTCCTCCCCAGTCCCAGGTAATTACACTCATGCCTGGCCTGATGAATGCTCTGGTGAATCCTTGGGCAATTCCATCTGTGGATCTCAAGACTTCCCATTACAGGATCTCTCATCTCTCTGGTAATGAACTTTTTCTCCCTGGTCTCTTGGTTTTGTCTCTTTACCTCATGGAGCCCGTGGGGTCCTAACTGAAATCTCAATTCCTGCACTGCCTTCTGAAAACTCTCTCAAGATCAAAAGTTGGAGAAAGCCTAGTACCCATCTCATTTCTTTCCCATCACTTGGGCATCATTGTCTCCGTCTTTCATTTGGTATCTTGAAATTGGAGGTAAAACAGAACAAATGTTGAAAGTCCCCATAGAGAACAAATGTTGTAGTCATTTTGAGTTCCATCTAAGATAGATATACATCAACATTTTGTTACACCCTAGTAGTATTCTAGGACTTCCTGGGCTTTCCACATGGCACTAATTGTCAAGAACCATGTCCCCTCCGCCCAATCCCCACTCCACCTCGCCCCTGCCAATGCAGGAGACAAAAGAGACTCAGGTTGTATCCTTGGGTCAGAAAAATCCCCTGCAGGAGGAAATGGCAACCACTCCAGTGCTCTTGCCTGGAGAATTCCATGGACAGAGGAGCCTGGCAAGCTACAGTCCATAGGGTCACAAAGAGTCAGACATGACTGAGACACGAGTAGTATTCTATCCTGTGGACAAATCATATATCATTTATTTACTTACTAGTTGGGTGAGATTGGGATGCAAATCCATAGACTAGTCACCAGGGCTTTAATTCTAAGCTGTATGATTCAGGTCTTCTAGAGATTGAAGATCCTCTAGTGAGAGCATAAACATAATATGGGTTTATTACATAAGGCAGAAAAAAGGTCCTGTTCTCATTCTCATCCTGTAGAAACTCTTAATTCTGTGGAAATGCTGTGTGGAATCTTTTCAAACTGCTTCACATTTACATCTCTCTTACTAGCTTCTGAAAGCCTGTGATTATAAGAACTGGCAAGCAACTTCTCTCTGCCTATATTAATTCAGATTATTAAAGACAGGCATTAGCATGGTGAATGGTTATACTAGATTGTAGAAAACAACTGAATAAATTCAGTGGTAAGGATCTATATCCATTAGTTTACTCCCAAATTAGTTTACAGAACTTGAAGCAGTTTAGAACTAGGCTAAAGGAACATGCGAATAATAAAACGTCTATAAACATTTATCCTCATGTTTAAAATTAGTATTTTTATTTAAAATAACTGTTCTTGTTAGCCATGACTATGATTATTTTATAAATATAAATTATTAGAATGGTATATATGCTTCTGCTTTTATTTTGCAATATTTTATTTTGTCACATTTTCTTAGAGAGTCATGAAAGATAATGTTGAAATAGTAATGGACAATAGTATTAATACATACTGCATATTTTATGCTTAGAATTTTACTGCTCCCAGTATATAGTGTAACTTTGATATTCAAGGTACCCCATGTTTAGTGGCACCAAACAAGCTTTGTGTCATGCTCACATATTCTGTGGATGAGGAATTAATTGCAGAGGTGATGGTTTATCTTTCCTCCTCATGCCAGAAACTACACCTGCAAAAGACTTCAGGCCCGGGATAACTGAATGAGTGGATCCTGGAACCATTTGGAGATTTCTTCACCCACATGATTGCTATCTGACCTGGAATGATTGCAACACTGAGTTTAACAAGCACCTTCCAACAGAATATCTAAATGTGCCCTCTCCATGTGGACTGGCTTCTTTGCAGTCTTTATGATACTCAGTTTTCTGAGTTCAGATCTCAAGCAAGAGTAGCCAAGAGAATAAGTCAGAGGCTTCATCCCTTTTATGACCTAGTCTAGAAAGTCATGTGTGAAGTCACTGCTATCAAACTGTATTGGTGAAAGCAATCACCAGATTCAAGGAAAGGGAACAGAGCCTTGCAGCCTGAAGGCAGTAGCATCAAAGAATTGTGTGACTGTTTTTAAAATCACTGCACTGTTGATAATCCAAAGGTGGTCAGGCTTCTTCACGTCATGCCAGTGTAGGACAATTAGTTCAAATTCAAATTCCCTTCAACTACAACTCCATCACTGTTCTTAATTTCTCATCTATTTTATTTTTCCCTTCTAAGGAGCTATAGTTTTAAAATGGTAGAGCAGAAGTGTTGCCCAGAGTAATGCCTATTAGAAAAAGTGAGATATCTTAATTGAATAGGACATAGAAACCAGACAGGTCTTTTTTTTTTTTTTTTTTAATCATTTACTACACTAATTTCTTGGGCT
This sequence comes from Dama dama, assembly GCF_033118175.1. Taxonomy (NCBI): domain Eukaryota; kingdom Metazoa; phylum Chordata; class Mammalia; order Artiodactyla; family Cervidae; genus Dama; species Dama dama. The sequence goes on along the minus strand of NC_083710.1, from coordinate 61,022,367 downwards.
TCCCTGGTGACTCAGATGGTAAAGAATCTGTCTGCAATGTGGGAGACCTGGATTCAATCCCTGGGTTGGGAAGATATGCTGGAGGACGGCATGATAATCCACTCCAGTATCTTGCCTGGAGAATCCCCATGGACAGAGGAGCCTGGCAGGCTACAGTCTATGGGGTAGCAAAGAGTTGGACATGATTGAGCGACTAAGTGCAGAACACTAATTTCTTATTCTCTGCCCTCATAATTATCATGTTATATGTTATGTCATAATTATATTTATGTTATGTATATATGTTATATCATAATTATAATTATCATATAGTTAATTATCATAGCATAATTAAATTGTTCTGATCTGATATACCTTGCATGGCTCATCATATACTGATTCATACAGCCAGTATTTTAAAATCTTTGAAAAGTAATTCTTTAAATGGAGCTTTTTAAAGGGTTTAAAAAAAGATGGCTTTTGGTGGAGTTGGGGAAAATAATAAACAGGTACAATTTCTGGTATTCTTTGCAGAGGTTTTTCTTTATTTGACCAATAGTCAGCATCTTCAAAGGTAAAAAAGACTAACCCAACATGCTTGCTGCCATGATTTCTTGTCTCATCTAGCTTGCTGATATCAATGTAATACTTTTGGCTCACAGTTATGAACACATGTGAAGGTGAAGTAAGCATACTGTAAGAAAAAAGAAAATAGAATCAATACATACATACTCTGTAACCATGTGATTGTGTTTATCTTTTTATGTGCGCCAGATAGTAATCCCAAATATGTATCATTATTTCATTATTTTCACAGAAATGTTTATGGTACCCAGTTAAATTTAACACTGGAAGGTAACAGAATTGATGATACAATTTATAACTTAATTGTGCATTTTAAATGTTTATACCACTTTTTCTCTAAAATGTTAAGTATCCCGCTCTTTTTTTTTATAGTGGAACTAGTCAATGAACAGAATAATAGACAATTAACAATGCAAATACAACTTACCTATACAAATTGGACAGACATTTACAAGTGCCTAATCAACTCATGTGAAGAGTTGACTCATTGGAAAAGACCCTGATGCTCGGAGGGATTGGGGGCAGAGGATGAGATGGCGGGATGGCATCACCAACTCAATGGACATGGGTTTGAGTAAACTCCGGGAGTTGCTGATGGACAGGGAGGCCTGGCGTGTTGCGATTCATGGGGTCACAAAGAGTCAGAGACGACTGAGCGACTGAACTGAACTGAATCACTTCAAAGATTCCACTCAGAGGAAACAAACAAACAAACAAACAAAATGTGCTCTTTAAGATGGCATGTTTTGTTGTCTAGGAAAAGAAAAACATCATGACTGGATTAATTCAAATATTTAATCTGCTGTATTAATAATATTAGAATTTTATAGTGTTTAACCTAGAACATCCAATACAGTCATCTATTTATAAAATGATGAGGGAATGATCGAGAAAACTGAAAATAGTACCTAAAATCAAAAGCTAAATAAATCACAGGACACAAGAACTAGAGAAGAGGCTCCTCAATCAGGTGAGTCTTCATATTTACCTAGAGGTTTAAAACTATAGATTCCAGACTTCATCTTTCACAAGTTCTATGTCAGAAATCTTTCTTTCCATTCCCATCACTTCCTTAGGATTTAGAATGTTGTCCCCTGATTTAGTTGGCATGTCATGGAGGTCTATTATTCTAAAAGCATTCATTCAGCAGCTACTACATGCTGCGGGTTGGAATGTGGAGTAATAAGTACAGTGAGTGTCAAATTTCCTGTTCTCAAGGAGCTCAGTTGACTGAAGGAAATAGAACTAGACAAATGTTTGCAATTTAATACACTAAGTGCTATGACCAGATACCAAGAGAGTACTTAAACTAAATTGAGGAAGAGGAGGGCATTGCGTTTACTTTAAGGAGAGACACTGACCTGATTCTTAAAGGAAGTTGGAGAGGAAGGCATTTAATGAAGCTGGAAGGGGAAAAAAAGCCTGAGAAAATAAACAGGCATCAGCAACCCGAAGACTTTCTGCATCCTTCTATGGGAACTGGCTTTTATCCTAAGAATAGAGGAGCAGTTTAAGGTATCTACATGGGACATCAGTAAGATCCTTTTGTGATTTGAAAATGTTCATATGACTACCTCATGTGGATCCCATCAGAATGGTGCAAGCAAGAGTTTAATCATAGGAAGATTTTATTTGGCATGAAGTAAACTACATTGGCAAGACCTTCTTTATATTCTCATGCTTATAGGTTGGTGATGATTTTAATCACATCTCATTTCCAGGTTCTTGACAAAAAAATGAAAAGCAAAGCCCAACTGTGGATCAACCTATGGCATCCCTCTGATTTTAATTAATATATCTGAATTTTAAAAAAAACTTGGCAGAATCGCCTGCCTTTTTTTCTCAAGCCTAAGGTTTCATGTCTTTCCAATGCTGTCTTACTATATCCAGTTTCAGACTGAGAAATTAGAATTTGGGGAGTGGATACATGGCTGGGGCTTTAACTGAGCTGCTTACATGTAGATTTGCTGTACGTTTTAGCATAAGAATCTATGAATTAAGGTGTGGGTGATATGCTGGTTTACAAGGCTGATTTTTAAATGGAAAGGTTTTACCTCCAGATCGACTTGGCTCTGAAAATTCAAGCATTCCCTCTCACTAAATAGGTGAGATTATTTTCTTCACAGAGAAAAAGAGAAACCCAAACATCCCTTCATATTTCTCATTCTCTAGAATTATGGCAAAATCTTTCAAGCCACCATAAAGACCTTAAGAATAAGACTTTTCCCTAGCATTCTCCAAATTGTTTTCTCCTAAGATTCTTACCTTAGCAACAAACCTGTAGTCAACCAATGATGTGATGTTTCCTTTGGGATAAGATAGTAACAGAATCTGAGGTCAGTCTGGCTCCCTGAAGTTTTTCTATTAAAACTAACTCTACTTCTTTGTGTATCCTTTGAGACCAAATAACCTGGGATGAATATAGCTACTTTAACATTTCCAAAGCTATAGTAATATGATCAGAATTCTCTCATGTATCCTCTTTTATGAAAGGTATAAAGAGCCAGTAGGCATGTTGTGATTATCACGAGTATCCTAAAGTGTGAAAACACAGAAAATACAAGCCAACCCTCCATTATTACAATAATTATACCCATAAATCTATGTTCTCAAATGTCATATCTAATAGACGTCAAAGAGTGGCAAGGGTCTGAGATTTGACCTAACTTGCAAATGAACAATTCTGCTTGCAACAGTTTCATGAATTCAGACAGAAGATACAAGACTCCTAGGTCAGAGAATATATTCACAGCAATGGCAGTAGTCAGAGATGAACACTTTTGCTCCAGTTTGGCACACCCCAATTCCCACAGGGTAACAAACGAAGATGGATGATACCTGCACATACAGCGGGCTGAGATACAGAAGAAGAATCATGTACTTAGGAAACCTGTATCCTTTATAATGGACAGTAAGCTTGCCTGCCTGTTACTCCTAAGGGAGACACTCTCTCTTTCAAGTCTTTGAGCAAACATGCCCTTTGCTAGAAGAGAAAATTCATCTTTAATGCTATTTTCTATATAGACATTCCAGAAAAGTAGGTTTGGAACAAAGAACATAAAAATGTGTTCAATATGGGCAGAAATGTGAGAGATCTATAGAGAAATATTTCCCCAAGTTTTATATATATATATGTATGTATGATTTATACACACATAAAAATACAGATAAACATATATATCACTAAAATTATTATGCATATATGTCCATATATATAAATAAAATTATATACATATGTGTCTACAAATACATGTGAGAGATGCATGCATATATAATACATAGCAACATAGATGCATATATACATATATGAATATAATGTTTGAGAATCAGAAGAGTGCATTTTATCTTATGAATGGCATTGAGTTATTGTTGTTGAATACAAATTTATACTGTGTACTGCTAAGCTTCAATGCTCACTGAGATTTTCATCTTCCATATATGACAATGTTTTAAACTATTTAACTTTCCTTTTCCTTTTTATTTTTGTGTTTCTTACATTCTAATGATGAAGTATATGTGGAATTTTAACTAGAGAGCCTGGTTAAAATATTATGCTTAGCTTTAAAAAAAAAAGTAACAGCCACTTAATTTACCTTCATATTCTTCCATCATGAATAAGAACCCTGAAGGCTATATTGGTAACATGTTCTAATGGCTGCTGTCATTTCCTAATCTGGCTGTGGGATTATAGATCTTTGCCTCCTAAAGAATGTATCATGGTTGTTTACACTTTTCCTTTGCCTAAAGATTTCATCTGAGCAGATTCCAAAAGAAAAGGCTATTGCTGGTAAGTCCAAAATTGTTGTCCTAGTATAGCTCTAAGGATGACTATGTATTCATACACATAGGACATTCAGCATTGAGTCTTTCTTTAGATTTTGACAGATCTGAGAAACTTGAGTCATTTTAATGAAAACATATTTTTATTTGATTGCCTCACATTTTTTCCTATAAAAGTAGGATATGCATTTATATACAATGTCCTTGAATTGGATCCTTCTTCTTTTAAGAAGTACCCTAATGAAACGCTAAAATCATAATCTCATTTTTAAATTGATCTCTTTTATGATGCTTATGGGAATAAAATTATATAATTTTAACCTATATTTTGACTCCCAGACATTTGTTTTCCGAACACATGCCACTGTAATGTGTTCTATGACATTATTTGTATTTAGTTGATCATTTAAATTAAAAATGAACCTCTATGTTGCTTCGACAACAAAGTGTGGATTCACAGTAAAAACACTGTAATATACCATGGCTAAAAATGCAATCATATTGCATTAATGGACAGATACATTAAGGGTTTGTTAAAGTGCAATTTTGAGTATAAAATATTCAGAAAAGAAACCTTTGCATCTCTGCAACAGTATTTCTAAGTACTTTCTAAAATTATGTGCTGTAATAATATGATTTTTATATTGTTATTATAAACAAACCTTAATATTTGTCTGACCTCAGATATCACTGAATATTTTCAAAAAATGTTAGTACCAGAACAGAATAAAACTGAGAATAAATTGATGGCCATTCAGATAAAACAACCAGGTGCTCCTACCCCAGGCATTAAACCCCAGAGTAGAAAGTCTCTCGAGAAAGATAGTTGTAGAAATGTTGAAGAAAAACACTATTAGAAAAAAATCAGCCTACATGAACTAAGAAAGTGATGGTAAAAAAAAAAGAATAATCAGTGAAGGTACCAAGGAGAAATCAAACACCCAGTTTCCCATTTTTTTTCTTGAATTCAGAAAATGGATAAATTTCTATATATGCTAGAGAACAATTCTACAAAAAATTGAATTGTTGCAGATGCTACAGTATTGACCTTAACTTACAGTTGTTAAAGAAATGCTTTATGGAGTCAACAAACTACTTAGGTTGTATGATAGTTACCTTTAATAATTCTAACACATTCTCTGTACCGTGGACAACATCCCCATGTTCACACCTTAGCCAGGGAATATCCATTCCTCCTCTCTACGCCACACCCAGTAACTTCATAGGGAACAATTTATAGTATAAGCAGAATTACTGTATTAATGAAATCTTGATCTCTTCCTAGAAATCTCTGAGGCCTCCTCTATTCCCAGTGGGGTTGTATTTAATTTGAACATGAACTGTCAGGTATCCTGTGTCTAAAGCCCAGATTAAATATCTCAAGAAAGTGCTGGATGACTGGTGGGCAAAATTTCCTGTTATAGATAGGATTATCGGGGCTGAACCCCTGAAGGTTTAGATAAACCTAACAAATCTTCGACTGAAACTTTCACAACACACTTGAAAACCAGAAGCTAAAAAAAGCATTAAAGGCAATAGTCAAAGCCTGACAGAAGAAGGGCTTATTTTATCTTTTCACAATCCTTCTACTAGTATCCTCGCGGGCAAAAACTAACCACAGAAAACAAACAGCAACAACAAAAACAAACAAAACACTCAGACTTATTAGAAGTACCTTTAGTAAAAGTAAGACGAAGTCTTATTTGCAAATGGGTTATACCTTGAGAATGAAACAGGAATATAAAGTGGAATTTACTGTAATTCTTTTCATAGGACAATCTGCTAAGGGACAAAGCTAAATCAAGCTCATTATAGTATGTGTTGGTTAACTGGGGATAAGACTAATAATTTGTATATTGATAGAAGACACTCTCTGGGAGTCATCCATGAATTTGGAAAATTTTGAAAACCACAAAGCTTTCTAACTTCAACATCAACCCAATTAAGAACGATCAAGAGATTAAAGAAACTTTCTGTAGCTGTGGCTATCATAACTGTAGTTTATACAAAAAGGCATTGATAAGAAAGATAAAAGAATTCCCTTGGCTTTTCCAGAGATTCTACAATAATACAATCCTAGCCCTCATGATATACCAAAGAGACCAAATATTTGGAAAATTTGAGAGAGACAGTTTTAGAATTCCCAGCATTGTATCGTGAATAAAAAAGGGATAGTGGAAGAATCTAAATGCCAAGCATGAGAATAACACTTGGCACTTTAGGGCAAGAGGTTAAATAGGCCTGGAGGAGCTCAAGTAGAGACTTGCAAAAAATTGACATGAGATTACCACCCCAGCAAGGACAAGCTAGCCACAGTACTCAATGAAAATTGTTGGGGAAAATTTATGGTGAAGCTCCTAAATTTGCCTCTGGTGTACCTGTCACCACCATAATGATGAAATATAAAGGTATGATATAGAAGAGCCCAAACCTTAGGACTTCTTTGAGCATATCCAACTGGATTTTATAAAACTATCTCTGATGTGGGTTTTGAATACAAGATGGTCATTGTTTGATTATTCTCTGTTAGCGTTTTCTCTTCAAAGGGCTATCTCTCACATGGTAGCAAAAAAAAAATTGATTTGGTATTGCCAAACTCAGAAATTCCAAGGCGTCTTTCTAGTGACAGAAAGTGAAAGTGAAAGTTACCCAGTCATGTCCAACTCTTTGCGACTCCATAGACTATACAGTCTGTGGAATTGTCCAGGCCAGAATACTGGAGTGGGTAGCCTTTCCCTTCTCCAGGGGACCTTCCCAACCCAGGGATTGAACCCAGGTTTCCCACATTGCAGGCAGATTCTTTACCAACTGAGCTATCAGTGAAGCCTAGTGATTAAAACTGTTCTTAGAGAGTGTTACAAAACCCTGCCGCTATTCAGACACTTTGCAGTTCATATAAACCTGATTATTCAGCAAAGGTATAATGAAGAAATGGAATTCTGAAAATTAGTCATAATCTCAGAGATTTTCAAACTTTCCTGGCTGAAGTATAGGTCTTTGGTCTTCATGAAATTCCTACTGGGATGCTTTAACTTTCCCATGATGAGTTAATATCAGGTCAGTGATAAGATCTATTCTATGCTCCACATTCTTGCAAGCAGACATGACCAGATATTTCAGGTGATTCATGTAACACACCCATTGTTAGCACCAGATACAGTCAGCCTTTCTCAGCATCTTCCTAAACTATCCTGACATGTCTCAACACCTGGAGAAATGGTGTGATGGAAGAGCCAGTAGACAGTCCTCAAACACTGATAGAAATAATCTTGTCAGATATTCTTAGCTATTTCAGTAATGAAACTGTGAGGAAATGATGCTTGTATTTTATATTTCAACTAAAGAAAAAATAACCCTCGTATCACTGAAAGATGGTCTCTGCTAGTAATCTCGAGCTGAAAACTGTTAGTAACTGTCTGGAATCATTTTCCATTGAGAGACCTCAGAGGTCTCTCTACCCAAGTAGAGGTAGTTTCTACCCAATAATTTTTTTTTTTTATTGAAGTTATAGTTGGTTTATAATTTTGTGTTAATTTCTGCTCTATAGCAAAGTGATTCAGCTATATATATATATATATATATATATATATATACTTTTTTATATTATTTTCTATTATGATTTATTATAAGATATTGAATCTATGTTCTATACAGTAGGATCTTGTTTCTATACTAGACTTTTGTATCAAGTAGTTGGCTACATGAGATGTAGACAACTTCCACCCAAGATACATGGGCAAAAAAACATCACCCTTTAATCTTTCTTAATATTGTTTTTTGACACCTTAATCATGCCTTGGTATGAGTCTAATACCTGGACACAATTTATTCAGGTACTGGCTAATGAATATAATAAAATGAATTGTTGGGTTTGTAAGCATTTTTCTTTTGGAGCCACTGAGCTTACCTTGGTATGATTTCCTTATGATGAATTTGTTTGTTTTCTGGCTTATTCAGTCATTGCTGCTGCTTCAGTCGCGTCTGACTCTGTGCGACCCCATAGACGGCAGCCCACCAGGCTCCCCCGTCCCTGGGATTCTCCAGGCAAGAACACTGGGGTGGGTTGCCATTTCCTTCTCCAATGCATGAAGGTGAAAAGTGAAAGAGAAGGCGCTCAGTCGTGTCCAACTCTTTGAGACCCCATGGACCGTAGCCTACCAGGCTCCTCTGTCCGTGGGATTTTCCAGGCAAGAGTACTGGAGTGGGTTGCCATTGCCTTCTCCATATTCAGTCATTAGGTAAATTTAAATGACACATGCTCCAACAGGCTAAATAGCCATAAATTTAAATTCTTCTTTTACTTCATTATTAGAAAAGGAAATTCCTATCTCCACAAAAAAACAATACTCCAGGACCTCTTGTTAGAGCCAACTTTTTTTTTTTTTTAAAACAATGATGAAAGTGCTTTCATAGAAATAAAACTTAGAAGAAAATTAGAGAACGTTTGGAAACCATCTCCCTCTTACCAGTCTTATGAGCAAGAAGCTTTACTTTTGTCTAAAACTATCTATTTATTTTAATATTAAAATTTTGTTTTCCTGGGGATATGCCATTACAGATGAGCAGTGCCCTGTTGTTAGATACTGGACCTCATTTTCAAAACTGAAATTCTTAACCCCTCGAGGTGGTTCTATACTATTTTCTTCTCTCCTCAAGCCTCTTCATTCTGTGCTTTACAAGATGCCCAGGATATGGGGAAATCCTAAGTGATTCAGTCAGAGAAGAGAAAGAGTGCCAGACAATGTCCTCGCCTATGAAACAGAACAGGCAGTGATTCAGAATAGAAACAGTTCAGGTAGCATATTGGCCTCACGAGGAAGAGTATGTGATGTCTTAAGGAAAGAATGGGGTCCTTATATCCATGCAAATCTCTCTAGGCTCTTTAATATTAATAAAAAAAAATCTGAGAAAAAAACAAAGACATTTTAATTAGGCAACTTGTTTAATATAACTAAATTGGGCTCTGAGGACATATTGGATTGGAAATGGGATCTGTTCTCTTGGTTTAATTTGAGCAGTTTTGGCTACTGACTTAAACACAGACTATAAACTCTGATAATAATTCTCGTATTTTTCATCTGTTGTGTGCTGTGTAGATGTATGATTTCCACTGTCTTAAATGTTCCTGTGGAAAAAAAAAAAATAATAAATTCTCTGCATAGCTGCTTTACCATTATATATTCTAACAAACAGTCATCAAGCAAAAAGACAGGAAAACATGATACTTAGGAAGGTGAAACAACAACTCCCGGAACTCGATACAACATTGAGACACCTCAAATAGTAGTGAAGAGTGGGATCAGTTATGTTCACAGATATTAGTGGTCCACCTTCAGCTCAGGTTTTAGGCTGGCAGCTGGGGGCTGGGGGCGGTGCACGGTCAGCTGAAACAGTCTCCACACACTCAGCTTCTTGCCTGTGTGCGGTTAGTTGCCTCAGTCGTATCTGACTCTGTGATACTATGGGCTGTAGCTCACCAGGCTCCTCTGTCCATGGAGTCTCCAGGTGAGAATACTGAAGTGGGTTGCCATGCCCTCCTCCAGGGGATCTTCCTGACTCAGAGATCGAACCCACCATCTGTGTGCATCTCCTGCTTTTCAGGTGGATTCTTTACCCACTGAGCCACATGGGAAGCTCCAACTTCTCGCCTGCTCTGGTGTAAATTTTGGTGTTTGGTTGCCTTCACTAACATGGTTTTACAATCTAGTGTATTGTTTAATGGGCTTCGCTGATAACTCAGTTGGTAAAGAATCCACCTGCAATGCAAAAGACCCCGGTTCAATTCCTGGATTGGGAAGATCCCCTGGAGAAGGGATAGGCTACCCACTCCAGTATTGCTTAACATGACTTTACTAATCTCTGGAACATAAAAGTTGCAAATAACCTTATTGTTAATTTCAGGAACATTCTGAAGACTTTATTAAAGATCATGACACTTCCTACCTTTTCAATGTATTACATAAAATAGCTCTTTACTCCATAAGCTTGTTTCAAAACCCTCATCTCAAAATCTTAGTCTTACTGAGTCTACCAATCCTAAACTATTACATCATGGGTTTCCCTTTTCAATTAAAATATCTTAATCAGTTCTTAAGATATACAGAGTTCCTTGGCATAGCTTTCATAGTTTTTTAAGGTCTGCTTCATGCTCACCTCACTAGCCTCATATCTCATGGTCCAAGTACTCCTACCTTACAAATTACCTTCAGGCAGAACCAATACTAGTTCTCAATTTCATTTTCAACAATTCACCACTTCTTTTCCAAGAAATTTCTTTCTGCTCTTTGTTGATATTACCTATTTTATGGCACTTTCTCTGAAGCCTTAGGGTTTCAATCATATACATATGCTAATGTATCTATTAAACTGTTTTTAAAGTTTTGTTTATATGTGTTTCATACTACTTTTATGTTATGACTTACTGGTTAATACTCTACTAGAAATTTTGGCAACTGTGTTGACAGAATTAGGACTGAAAACAATACTACCCATAAGTCAGTTATAACGTAACAAAATCTCTACAATATAACAATGTCTCAGAGTGTCTATAAAAGAATCCAGTTACTGCACTATTTAATGTTCACCATTCAACACCAGGTTGTTTTTTAGAGAGGAATGTTTACTGCCTTGAATAAACTCTCTTATGTTCTCATGAGGCCAAGTTTCTTGCATGTTCCAGAAAACACTTTCTTTGACTTTCATTTAGTTTTATGCTTCATCTCTTACCTCTGACACAAAACAAGTTGTACCTTGCTCTGCAAACAGTGTAGCATTCAGCCATGACAGATGTGGCCATAAAAATAGGTGTATATAGCTTAAAATCAAAGTACATGTTATACATCTATCAAAACGCGGCACATAGCTGGAGAGGCTTTAGGAAACACTGTTATGCTCAGCCATGCTTTGTCATACTGGTCAAGACCATTGTTTAAGACAGAGTTTCTTGAATACTGGTATATAGATTTTTATATTCCCAGGGCTTAGTACAGTAGTTGAAATATCAGCAGATTAAATTGAATCAAAATCACAATGTCTGACCTATCATTTCTATTTTCATCTATTTATACATCAATAAACAGAGTTCCTTTTCTCTCAACTGTGATTTTTTTTTTTTCTTTAAAAGAAGCAAGAGAACATGTTGCTACAAGTAACAGGGGGCTTCTGAAGAACTGCCTTGGGCACCTTAATTAATGTGTTCAGTAGTTTTGAATCACTGAGATTCAATTGGGGATGCAAAGAGAATCCAGGGAAATGCATTTTTTTTTTTAAACAAATGACTAAAACCATGTAGGTGTTATTATTAATATCTGATTTTGCTCTTAGTTGTGAAGTTGATAAATTCTCTGAATGTTTGGGAGAATTTCATCCATCTTTTCCACAAAGTTAATGTCCTTATCATTCAACTTCAAAACAGGCTCACTGTCTGTTACATACAAGTCATTGAGTGGGGCTAAAGAACTAAATTTTAAATTTTATTTAATTCTAAGTAACAATTTTACATACTCCCCTGGGGTTTGTGACTGTTGGACAATGCAAGTCTGGATAATAAGCAATCCCTACCATATAGAATTTACTTATATTCCTTTCAATTTAGAACTACATTTCTCTATTTATTCTTCACTTGTTATTTTTCTTGTCATTCTTGACTTTTTTGATCTTGTTATTCTCATAACTTTTTCTTATTGTTTTTGCTTATCCGTTCTCATATATTTCTCTCTTCATTTTGCTTTTGGTTGAATGTTAATGTAATTTTGATTTTTCTCTGCTTCTCTTGAAGGCAGTTTCTCCTTCAAACTTTTTTCAATATTTTAGTAAGAAGAATCCTTCCAAAATTAAGTATTTAGTATACAAGCAAATGAATGAATTAATTATATTTTAGCAATCCTTTTTGTCTTTAGTGTATTAGACAGGGACTTACTGATAGACAAAAATATATATTGTTGAACACTGGATAGTCTCTTTATGATATAGAAAGTCCTCTAATTCATGATAGGCTTGGCAATAGAATGTAATATGTATTAATTCCATTCCCTTAACCCTTCTAGAATTTTCTTGGAGTTTTCTTATAGAAAAAATAAAAAGAGATCAGCATACCATGAAGCCTCTACTTCCTTGTTCATAAAAATGGGTGCAAAAAATTATGTTCCTAAAGCATTCCAATGATAACTTTCAGAAGAACTGAAACCTTAACCAAAGTCAGTAGAGGTCTGAAAATTCTTCTGACAGTATCCATCAAACTAATTTAATCACAAATATAACTCATTTTTTGCTTTTAAAAATGGATGGACATAATTTACTTAAGCTAAGATTTTATCACTTCAAAAACATGTATGTAACACCTGATATATATTTAATGTATTTCACAATTTATTTATGTATCAATAAGTGGATTAAACAATATCATAAAGGGCATGTTTGTGTTTTAATATTCCCCATACCGCCTACTTATTCTCATTTTATGTCTATTTTGGCTTTTATTATTTCCCTTTTAAAAAGAATCCTAATAAGAATGTAGAAAATGAGGAGGTCTTGTCTAAATGTCTCATCAGCAGGAACTAAGGCATTTCTATGTAATTTGATTTGCTTCTAATCAGACAATCGTTCTTTTCCAAAAATCCACGAAGACTAAACAGATTCCCTAAAAACTAATGAAACTAATACCATCTTACTGTAGAAGCCTATTTAGAACTGCTTTCGTTACCAGAAACTCAATTGTCCCAGGAAGTTTACAATCATTCAGGCTTATATGTAAAGCGTGGAAAGACGACCCAATTCTCCACCTGTCATTATCATTCAGACACTTCCACTGTTCTCAATGGAACATCTTCCATCATCATTATCATTTTATATATTCCCGATCTCTGCTGTGTGCTTCCCCATCACTTTCAGGCTTTAGAAGAAACTTCTCTCTCTCCTGAGAATACTTCTTCCCGGTATCCCGAAGCTCGTTAGATTTTGCACATCCTGCTTTTCTTTTTTAAGCCATCAGCATTGCACAGGACCTATCTGAGACATACTTTACTTAGTTTGTTTTTCATTCTCACTTCTAAGCAATTTCCCCTCTTTCCTTCAAATACTACAGCTCTTTTGAGGTGCATGGCATCACATTTACACACAAAATTTTGCAGTTGTAAACATTTACAAAGCTTCCATTAAGTTCTAATTCATCATAAATGTTTTCACCAGGGTCATCGTCTTCATCCTTACATTACTTCAATATCTCCTCATTACATAGAGTCCTTTCAATTGGCTCCTCATCTCCTTTCCATCACTTTCAACATCTTGTACTCATCCACCTTACCTGGATAAATAACATCATCAATAACTGAACAATCTCCACAGTCTTCATGCTACTCATCCCTGACTTCTACTGCCCATCTTCCCAAACTGCTGCTGAATCTATTATCACCTTCTAAAAAGTTCTTTAGTCTCATTAGTCAGTCAGTCAGTTCAGTCGCTCAGTCGTGTCTGACTCTTTGTGACCCCATGAATCGCAGCACACCAGGCCTCCCTGTCTATCACAAAACTCCCGGAGTTTACTCAAACATGCCCATCGAGTCAGTGATGCCATCCAGCCATCTCATCCTCTGTTGTCCCCTTCTCCTCCTGCCCCCAACCCCTCCCAGCATCAGGGTCTTTTCCAACGAGTCAACTATTCGCATGAGGTGGCCAAAGTATTAGAGTTTCAGCTTCAGCATCAGTCCTTCCAGTGAACACCCAGGACTGATCTCCTTCAGGATGAACTGGTTGGATCTCCTTGCAGTCCAAGGGACTCTCAAGAGTCTTCTCCAACACCATAGTTCAAAAGCATCAATTTTTCGGCACTCAGCTTTCTTCACAGTCCAACTCTCACATCCATACATGACCACTGGAAAAACCATAGCCTTGACTAGACGGACCTTTGTTGGCAAAGTAATGTCTCTGCTTTTTAATATGCTATCTAGGTTGGTCATGACTTTCCTTCCAAGGAGTAAGCGTCTTTTAATTTCATGGCTGCAGTCACCATCTGCAGTGATTTTGGAGCCCCCCAAAATAAAGTCTGACACTGTTTCCACTGTCTCCTCATCTACTTCCCATGAGGTGATGGGACCAGATGCTTTGATCTTAGTTTTCTGAATATTGAGCTTTAAGCCAACTTTTTCACTCTCCTCTTTCACTTTCACCAAGAGGCTTTTTAGTTCCTCTTCACTTTCTGCCATAAGGGTGGTGTCATCTGCATGTCTGAGGTTATTGATATTTCTCCCAACAATCTTGATTCCAGCTTGTGCTTCCTCCAGCCCAACATTTCCCATGATGTACTCTGCATATACGTTAAATAAGCAGGGTGACAATATACAGCCTTGACGTACTCCTTTTCCTATTTGGAACCAGTCTGTTGTTCCATGTCCAGTCCTAACTGTTGCTTCCTGACCTGCATACAGGTTTCTCAAGAGGCAGGTCGGGTGGTCTGGTATCCCCATCTCTTTCAGAATTTTCCACAGTTTATTGTGATCCACACAGTCGAAGGCTTTGGCATAGTCAATAAAGCAGAAATAGATGTTTTTCTGGAACTCTCTTGCTTTTTCGATGATCCAGCGGATGTTGGCAATTTGGTCTCTGGTTCCTCTGCCTTTTCTAAAACCAGCTTGAACATCTGGAAGTTCACGGTTCACGTATTGCTGAAACCTGGCTTGGATAATTTTGAGCATTACCTTACTAACATATGAGATGAGTGCAATTATGCGGTAGTTTGAGCATTCTTTGGGATTGCCTTTCTTAGGGATTGGAATGAAAGTGACCTTTTCCAGTCCTGTGGCCACTGCTGAGTTTTCCAAATTTGCTGGCATATTGAGTGCAGCACTTTCACAGCATCATCTTTCAGGATTTGAAATAGCTCATCTGGAATTCCATCACATCCACTAGCTTTGTTCATAGTGATGCTTTCTAAGGCCCACTTGACTTCACATTCCAGGATGTCTGACTCTAGGTGAGTGATCACACCATTGTGATTATCTGGGTCGTGAAGATCTTTTTGTACAGTTCTTCTGTGTATTCTTGCCACCTCTTCTTAATATCTTCTGCTTCTGTTAGGTCCATACCATTTTCATTCTTTATTGAGCCCATTTTTGCATGAAATGTTCCCTCGGTATCTCTAATTTTCTTGTAGAGATCTTTAGTCTTTCCCATTCTGTTGTTTTCCTCTATTTCTTTGCATTGATCACTGAGGAAGGCTTTCTTGTCTCTCCTGGCTATTCTTTGGAACTCTGCATTCAAATGGTCTCATAGAGGCTGCCAAAACTTTGACCACATCACCTATCTTTTGGCTACCTATTACCCTCAACTCATGTCCTAAAAACATTCCTCTTCATTTCTCCTACTCCTACTGAAAAGTAGGAAAATACTGAAAGTCAGGGTCCTAACATAAACAGAGCCAGTAGGATATATGCATATGAATATACATGCAGGTATGCATATGAATATACACACATATACATAGTAAAACAATATAAAAAAGAAGGAAAAGAGTACAACTAAGGATTCAATAAAGCTTTCACACTTACTAATTTTTTTTCCAAAATCTATATTTAATATATGTGCTCACTTTCATAGTAATATGAAAATTGTGACTTTCTAGGCTTCACCTATCCAACATGACTCATATACGAAATATGTCCCCAACATGCTGATTTGAGTTTCAGTTTAACTTTATATTTAAGATAACTGACAAAGCTTTATAAAAGAATCCCTTGAATCATCACAGTTATTCATTGTTTTCTAAAATGGATAATTGATTCCATTTTTAGTAAGTTACCATTGATGGGGTAATTTTCTTTTCAGATATTGGTGTAGTATAATGAATAGTTTTATCCTAGTAAAATACAAAAAAAGAATTTCAAATCTCTAGCTTCTCTCATCTCTAGAATTTCTCAGAAATGCACACTTTAGTGTTCAAGGTGAAAAATGTGAATCTATCATAATATTTCACATAGTCTGATTAAAGTCTCATTTTTCCTATCAAACTACTCTCTTTTGGTGACAACACTGTCTAAAAATTCAAAAGTATGAACTCTGTGGTCTTACCTAAAATGGAGAATGGCTTCCATGTCAGCCAGATTCCTGATTGAGAACTAGAGATGAATAATTAAAATTTAACTACAGAAGGTCTTCCATATTTCAAAGTCTACTTCCCTCCAAGATGCTAAACACCATTGGTCAAAGGACTCAATATTTTCATAATTATATAATATACCCATGTAGGTAGAACCAGATTAGTAGAAATAAATAATTGTTTTATTTGTATTTTCAAAGTGAGCTAGCATTATTTGATAGTCATTTGGATAAGGTTTTATATTTTTAATCTTACTGAATCATCATTAATTTTTAGTAGAACAGTGAAATTAATGTAATAGTTATAGTAAAAAAAAAATAGGTTACAAAGGTTAACTCATTCTAAACCAGAGTTAGTATTGAAATAAAAGATTTCCAAATATAAATACAAACTTATATTTTAATATATATTTATATATAATAAAAATCATATTAATTTAGATATTTCAATAAAAATAAAATGACATTAAATAGGTTATTTTAGATAATTATTAAATTTGGCACAAAATAGAATATTTGTAATATTAGACAGTCTTTTCAGAAGTATTCTAATAGGTAGAGATTCAAATATAAGTTAGGAAATCTTAAAAGAGCATAGTTAATTATTCTTTTTATTGACAGTTACACTATATAGTTGACTAAACTTTAAAAAAGGAAAAAAAAATGCATATATATAAAATACCTTATATATACACACACATATATAAACATCTCTAAAATGTAAATTGCATATCTGTAGGAATTCTTATATTTTGATTTTTTGTTAAATATACATTAGGAAAATATTTATTTTCTCAATTTGAGATCATGTAAACAAGGAAATATATCTGATTTGCAATTTGTATGCCTCTCTGATTACAATGAGGAAAGAAAATATCTAGAAGGTAAGTCAAATGATTTGGATCAAACTTACTTAATATTGAATATTTCATTACAAAAAGAATTATTCACTTTGTCCCTATTATAGAAATAATTATCTGTTTGAAAATGAGGAGTATGTGAAAGAGTATAAAAATTTTAATTTCAACTATAACCAGTGTGCTGTGTGTTAGACCTTTAGGACTTATTTATCTGTTACTTGAAAGTTTGTACCTTTAAACATCATCTTTCCAATTCCCCCATACCCAGGCCTCAGTAACTGTTCTATTTTCTATTTCTAGAGAGTTCAGCATTTTTAGATTCCACATGTAATGATATAATAAAATATATCTTTTTGTGTGAGTGTCTGCCTGGCTTATCTCATTTAGTATAATTCCCTCAAGGTCCATCCATGTCATCGTATATTCCAGGATTTTCTTCTTTCTCGTAGCTAGATAACATTCCATTGTGTATCTGTATATGTGTACATGTGTATAAAACATTTTCACAGAAATAGAAGGAACAGTCCTAAATTTGTACAGAATCACGAAAGATCTCAAATAAGCAAAGCAACACTGAGAAAAAAGAACGAAGATGTCCTCATTTCAAACTATGCTAGAAAGCTATAGTAATTTAAACATCATGGTACTGGCATAAAAAGGGACACATAGTCCAATGTAAAAGAATAGACAGACCAGAAATAAACCACCACATATAGTCAACGAAGGAGTCCAAAATGCAGTAATTGGGTGCAGTCTCAAAAACAACGGAATGATCTCTGTTCATTTCCAAGGCAAACCATTCAATATCACAGTAATCCAATCTGTGCCCCAAACAGGAATGCTAAAGGAACTGAAGTTGAATAGTTCTATGAAGACCTACAAGACCTTCTAGAACTAACACCGAAAAAAGGTGTACTTTTCATTATAGGGGACTGGAGTGCAAAAGTAGGAAGTCAAGAGATACCTGGAGTAAGGCAAATTTGGCCTTGGAGTACGGAATGAAGCAGGGCAAAGGCTAATAGAGTTTTGCCGAGAGAATGCCCTGGTCATAGCAAACACCCTCTTCTAACAACACCAGAGAAGACTCTACACATGGACATCATCAGATGGTCAATACGGAAATCAGATTGATTATATTCTTTGCAGCCAATGATTGACAAGCTCTATATAGTGAGCAAAAACAAGACCAGGAGCTGACTGTAGCTCAGATCATGAACTACTTATCGCAAAATTCAGACTTAAATTAGAGAAAGCAGAGAAAACCACTAGACCATTCAGGTATGACCTAAATCAAAGGCCTTGCAATTATACAGTGGAAGTGACAAATAGATTCCAGGGATCAGATCTGATAGAAAGAGTACCTGAAAAACTATGGATGGAGGTGTGTGATATTGTATAGGAGGCAGTAATAAGACCAGCCCCAAGAAAAACAAATACAAAAAGGGAAAATGGTTTTCTGAGGAGGCCTTACAATGAGCCGAGAAAAGAAGAAAGCAAAAGGCAAAGGAGAAAGGGAAAGATATACCCATTTGAATTCAGAGTTCCAAAGAGTAACAAGGAGAGATAAGAAAGCCTTCCTCAGTAATCAATGCAAAGAAATAGAGGAAAACAATAGAAAGGGAAAGACTAGAGATATCTTCAAGAAAATAAGTGATACCAAGGGAACATTTCTTGCAAAGATGGGCACAATAAAGGACAGAAATAGTATGGATCTCACAGAAGCAGAAGATGTTAAGAAGAGGTGGCACAGAAGAACTATTAAAAAAAAAAAAATCTTCATGACCCAGATAACCACAAGGGTGTGATAACTCACCTCGAGACAGACATCCTCAACTGGGCCTTAGGAAGCATCACTATGAACAAAGTTAGGGGAGGTAATGGAATTCCAGTTGAGCCTTTCAAATCCTAAAAGATGATGCTGTGAAAATGCTGCAATCAATATGCCAGCAAATCTGGAAAACTCAGCAGTGGTTTCACTGCTCACAGGACTGGAAAAGGTCAGTTTTCATTCCAATTCCAAATAAATGGAATGCCAAAGAATGTTCAAACTACCACACAATTGGATTCATCTCATACACTAGCAAAGTAATGCTCAAAATTCTCCAAGCCATGCTTCAACAGTATGTGAACCATGAAATTCCAATGTTCAATCTGGATTTAGAAAAGGCAGAGGAACCAGAGATCAAATTGCCTACATCCCCTGGATCATCAAAAAAGCAAGAGAGTTCCAGAAAAGCATATACTTCTGCTTTATTAAATATGCCAAAGCCTTTGACTGTGAGGATCACAGCAAACTGGAAAATTCTTTAAGTGATGGAAATACCAGAACACCTGACCTGCCTCCTGAGAAATCTGTATGCACGTTGAGAAGCAACAGATACTACCGGACATGGAGCAACAGACTGGTTCCAAACAGGAAAAGGAGTAAGTCAAGGTTGTATGTTGTCACTCTACTTTTTTAACTTATATTCAGAGTACCTCATGTGAAATGCATGGATCTCCTTGCAGTCCAAGGGACTCTCAAGAGTCATCAACACCATAGTTCAAAAGCATCAATTCTTCGGTGCTCTGTTTTCTTCAATGTCTAACTCTCACATCCATACATGACCACTGGAAAAACCATAGCCTTGACCAGATGGACCTTTATTGGCAAAGTAATGTCTCTGCTTTTTAATATGCTATCTAGGTTGGTCATAACTTTCCTTCCAAGGAGTAAGCGTCTTTTAATTTCATGGCTGCAGTCACCATCTGCAGTGATTTTGGAGCCCCCCAAAATAAAGTCTGACACTGTTTCCACTGTCTTCCCATCTATTTCTCATGAGGTGATGGGACCAGATGCTGTGATCTTAGTTTTCTGAATATTGAGCTTTAAGCCAACTTTTTCACTCTTCTCTTTCACTTTCATTGAGAGGCTTTTTAGTTCCTCTTCACTTTCTGCCATAAGGGTGGTGTCATCTGCATGTCTGAGGTTATTGATATTTCTCCCAGCAATCTTGATTCCAGCTTGTGCTTCTTCCAGCCCAGCGTTTCTCATGATGTACTCTGCATATACGTTAAATAAGCAGGGTGACAATATACAGCCTTGACGTACTCCTTTTCCTATTTGGAACCAGTCTGTTGTTCCATGTCCAGTCCTAACTGTTGCTTCCTGACCTACATACAGGTTTCTCAAGAGGCAGGTCAGTTGGTCTGGTATTCCCATCTCTTTCAGAATTTTCCATGGTTTATTGTGATCCATACGGTCAAAGGCTTTGGCATAGTCAATAAAACAGAAATAGATGTTTTTCTGGAACTCTCTTGCTTTTTTGATGATCCAGCGGATGTTGGCAATTTGGTCTCTGGTTCCTCTGCCTTTTCTAAAACCAGCTTGAATAGCTGGAAGTTCATGGTTCACGTATTGCTGAAGCCTGGCTTGGAGAATTTTGAGCATTACTTTACTATGTGTGTATATAAACAGTTACAAATAATTACACTAATTTTTTTTTATTTTTCTAACTTGTACTGTATTTTTAAAATTTTCTTTGCCTTATGGTACTGGCTAGATGCTTTATTGCAAAGATGATTAAAAGCTATAATGATGAGTAAAGTGTAGGCTTGCAACTGGCATACCATCATTGCTGTCTTTTTCTGTTGGTTACAAGTCACATGGCCAAATTTGAGATCAAGGTACAAATAAATAAATTCCATTTCTTTTTAGTGGGGATGACTGAAATCTCACTGGCAAAGATTACAGAAAAATTTCAGAAGGAAGGATTACAGCCACTAATGCAGTTTCCAATAGTATTTCTTTTTACCAAATTTTTGAAGATTACTTTTTTCCACGATTCACCATATAGAGGTTGTGGTTTTATTAGACCATAGTTTTACTAGATAGGTTGTTATTACACACTTATTTCCTAGAAGCAATTCCTGAGGCAAAAGTTTGGCATTCAGAATATCCTCAACTGTCAATTCATGGAGGAGAGTTGGCAGAAACAGGATTGAATAGAAGTGAACATCAAACTGCAATGTGACCCAACCTTGGGTGACTCAAGAGAGTCCCCTGCAGAGACATGTCCTATCAAAGTTGTCTCACATAAGACTCAGTGACCAAAAATGTATTCCCCTACTGTGATCAGCCACTGGATATGGACTTTTCTAGAGAAGCTGTTCCCTTGGGTGAGGCAACTAGCTGTATTAGAGCAGACTGGAGTTAGAGTTAAAGGTGACCTGCTGACAGCATTTCCAGTTTTGGGGGCAGCATGTGCTTCCTTAAAAGGAAATCTGAGAAAAACATTAAATATCATCAAATTTTTCTTTAACAAATAATACATTTTATCAATTTTATTAAATTATTAGAAAATCATAGTTTTTCCTTTAATCTGTTAATGCAGTGAATTGAATATTTTCTAAAATGCATTGAACCTGGAATTCTTGGTACTGAAACAGATTTTTTTCACACTTGTATCTTTGAACTACATTCTGGATAATTTCTTATCCATCTGCCATTTACCCAATGGTTCTCAATCATGTATTAGCTGCTATTAAGCATATTGAATAGATGATTAACTTTGATTACTATCATTTTTACATATAGGATGAAAGGTTTCTCGGTAGTTTATCTTTTCATCTAAGCATTTTCCTTGCTGAACTGCTCAATACTGTGAATTCCTTTTAACCTTTGAAAGTAGGAAGCAGGTAGATTTATTACTTTGTTATTGTTCAGTCCCTAAGTTGTGTCCAACTCTGCGACTCCATAGACTGCAGCATGCCAGGCTTCCCAGGCTTCATTATCTCCCAGAGTTTGCTCAGATTCATGTTCACTGAGTTGGTGATGATATCTAACCATTTCATCCTCTGCCAACCCTCTTCTCTTTTTGCCTTCAATCTTTCCCAGTATCAGGGTCTATTCCAGTGACTTGACTCTTCACATCAGGTGGTCAAAGTGTTAAAGTTTCAACATCAGTCCTTCCAATGAATATTCACGGTTGATTTCCTTTAAGATTAACTGATTTGATCTCCTTGTAGTCCAGTGGACTCTCAAGCATCACAATTCTTCAGCATTCAGCCTTCTTTATGGTCTAACTCTCACATCTATATGTGACTACTGGAACAAACATGAATTTGACTCTATGGACTTTCATTGATAAAGTGATATCTTTGCTTTTTGACATGCTGTCTAGGTTTGTCATAGGTTTCCTTCCAAGGAGCAACCATCCTTTAATTTCATGTCTGCAGTCACTGTTCACAGTGATTTTGGAGTCCAAGAAAATAAAACCTGTCACTGCTTCCACTTTTCTTTTTTTCTCCTTCTGTTTGCCATGAAGTGATGGGACCCGATGCCATGATCTTAATTTTTGAATTTTGACTTTTAAACCACCTTTTTCACTCTTATCTATCACCCTCATCAAGAAGCTCTTTAGTTCCTCTTCACTTTCTGCCATTAAGTGGTGTCATTTATTACTGGATCCCTCTTATTCTGTGAATTTAGCTCTTTGACCCCTAACTTTATGCAGTGGAAAGCATTTTATTAGGCTTCTTGCTTGGCTGGACCTGTATCTTCACTTCTATCTCCCCACTTCCAGTTCCCTGCATACAATTCTGTCAAATAAAAAGTTGAGATTCATCGGTTAGACAAATGCTCACATGAAAAAACAAGTTTAATTTCTCTGCTCAACATTTGGGTTATTATTTTTACTTTGACTTTAGATTGGTGTTTGTTATCTTATTAGCTCTTTGATTATTACTTTTTGATTTAAATATATAATCTGCATTTTCAGTTGTCTTTAATGAGAAGGTTTGTTTAAGATAGACTTTCCAGCCATATTACTGGAAAATAGAAGTCAAATTTATATATTAAAAGTGTGATCTAAGGATCATAAAACACAAATTCTGTGAAAATAAACTAGAAAAAATAAACATAGCAAGTTCCTGTATTAAACTCTCTGCGATTGGGAAAACCAATAAATTAACATTATACATGAGCTGCTCAGTAATTTCATCTAGTTTCATCTAGATGCAAGTATGTATACTTAGGGTAAAAGTAATTTCATATCGTGGGTCAAAAAAGTTTGAAAGTTATTGCAATAAATTGAGGAAACAGAGCAAATAATAAAAATCCATTTCCCATGTCCTGAAGGAAGACAACAGTTCTTCTATCTCATTTGAAACTATGGAGAGTAAACTAGTCTGCATTATGGGGAGTAAACTAGTCTGCATTTAAAATATAAGAAGCCTATCTATTATTTAGAATAGTTGTAGAGAAATACAATATTCCATGGCATTATCTAATCAAGTAGTAAGGGTTTAGATTTTAAATGTGTAAATCACCATTGTTGTCTATATTTTCTTGATTTTTTTACCTCTGTCACTAAGTAAACAGAAAGTTTATGAAAAATTTAAACATGCAAATTTACATTATTAAAAAACCCAAAGCAAACTAAAAAGAAAAAATAATAACTTAAATTTTTGAGAAAGTTATAAATGGGCTCATCAGAATATTTTTGTACTTGGGAAATTTAAGCAAACAATCCCCTGTTACTATATTAAATGACAAATTATTATAATTGATAAGATTATATGCTATACCTAACATTTTCGAGTCTCAGAATTTTTTAAATTTCGATATAGATGCACTTTACAAGAGTCAAAAACAGAGATGCTTATATTCTCACAGTGATAGATATGATATATTCTGTTATTTCACACCAGTAGTCTGAAAAGTGCTAGGTACAGCAATTTTTGATTTATTCAATGTAAGCAATGACTTTTACTGATTGTTCTGCATCCATCCAGTGTTTTGAACTACATTATATTTATATAGCATATATAAGCACAGTTTATAATTTGTCAGCAGAAATACATCTTGCAATTAGTTTGCTTTACAGAGCTGACCTCATCAGTATTACCTGGAGAATGCCATCTAACATTGACAGCATTCTCTTAAAGACAGAAAGCTGTCAGGATTTCCATTAAATTTATATTCCCAGAGGTTTGTAACTCTGCTTCTAAAATTGCCAAAGGCATTAACTTAGAATGGAAGGTGTTATTGAGGTAGTTTAATTTAAAAGGAAGATAGTTTGTAAACTGTGAAAATGTCCTTCAAGTTTAAAAAGGCAGCTAGGCTCTATGAACATATACAGAAGGAAGCATCTGTGTTAGTACCATCTTGGTGCTCCTAGCAGTCCTGCTGATGCTAAAACCAGAGAAGGATAATGATATAGCTACAGTTGACTGGATATTTCATGATGTTCAGCCAGTCACTATTGTGTCCTTAGCTGTTCATGCACAGGTTCAGTAAGCTATTTTTTTTTTTTCATTGTAAGAATATCCCAAATCAGGATACCAGAGTGGTTTTGCAGAATCTGAGATGGGACTTACCCTTTAAGAAGGCATAGCTTCACTGAAGCAGAAAGAAAAAGGACAGTTGCCAGGGTCTGGGGTGTGGGGGAGGGACATAGGAAGGTAGTGATTAGAAAGTACAGACTTTGTTATAAGATGAGTAAGTTCTGAAAATCTAATACAGCATGCTGACCATAGCTAGTAATGCTGTGTAACATTTGCTAATAGAGCAGATCTTAAATGCCCACCCCCTCTCTCTCACACACACACATACACATATAAGATAAAGATGAAAAGAAAAAAATTAAAAAGTATGGCATGGCTTTTAATCTTTTAGTCCTAAATCTGACACTTAACTGTCACCTGGTGGAAATCAAATTAATGTGATCATTAATTACTCAAATTATAAAGCAAGAATAATGATAATGCCTTGCCAAAGATACATACACTGGATTCTGAGAAATAAGGAATGTAAAATTTACAAACTGGAAAGAGCAAAGTTAACATTATGACTCAGAGTACTTTCAGCAAGGTGCCTCAACATAGGTTTCTTTTGCCTAAGTGGGATGCAGGTTCCGGCACTGATTTGTTGGAGATTGGTGACATCCATTGTGAGCAGCCCAAAATATTGCCCTTATTCTGGTCGCAATAATGGCATGATGGAGAGGTTTTTGTCCATTGGTGAATGTTTCTTTCAGAGACACTAATGTCCACACTAATTAACCTTTCAACAATAAAAGTCATTTGTAGGTATCTGACTAAAATATAGCCACAGTGACAAGATTTACCCTCCTGATTCCAAGAACCAAAAAAGAAAAAACCTCACACACAGAAGAATGGTTTTCAAGATAATGGACATCATTCAATGAGGGACAGTGAGTCCGCAGAGAATGGAAATAAACAGCTATACTGTTGGCCCAGTTTACTGACTTGAAAGGTCTCCTGCGCCACAGTGCAAAATGAGGAACAAAGGCAGAAACTGGTAGTCTCTCTGAGTTAAGGAGATGAAACTGAGATTTGGGGGAAAACAAGGCAGTTATAGCCCACAAAACAGACTATGGGAAAATCAGAGACCAACAAGGAGAAGAGGTCCCAAAATCTGAGAAAACCCCCATTAAGTATTGAGAAGAATATTGACCCGTGTATTTGTACAATGAAACTACACCGAAGAACCATCCAACAGGAATATTAAGAACAATAGCCAGGAAGTTAAAAGACACTTGCTCCTTGGGAGGAAAGTCTAGACAGCATATTAAAAAGCGGAGACATTACTTTGCTGACAAAGGTGCATCTAGTCAAAGCTATAGTTTTTCCAGGAATCACATAATGGATGTGAGAGTTGGACCGTAAAGAAGGCTGAGGACCAAAGAATTGATGCTTTTGAACTGTGGTGCTGGAAAAGAATCTTTGTGTCTCTTAGACTGCAAGGAGATCAATTACAGATCAATTAATTACAACATTCATAAATATTTTACCTCTGTATTTGGGAATAAATTAGCTCTAGAAAAGAAATTCATCATATCTACCTAAGAAATTTTAGAAAGAAAAAGCCAAAAGGATCAAACAGTTTCCAAGTACCTTTACTATTCCGTACAATAGTTCTCAAGAATATTACAGAAAAAAAAAAAAATATATATATATAACCTTCAACCACAGTTACCAGACATATAGAGGAAAGAAAATATAACTCATAATGAAAAGAGATTAAAAATTGACCCAGAACTTTCTCAAATGTTAGGATTAGCATGTGAAAGAAATAAAAGTTATTAACAATTTTATTGCATATATTAAAAAATTTAAGTAGAGGCATGAAGGATATAAAACAAATTCACTAACTGCTAGAGATACTAATGCCAACAGCTAAGATGCAACTTTGATAAATAGAATACATGGCAGACTTGTTATTGCAGAAGAAAATATTAGAAAATATGAAATTGAAAACATAGCAAGAGAAATTGTAAAAATTACAAGGTTGTAAAAATCAATAAAATTGAAAAGAGCATAAGTGAAATAAAATTCTTAAAGGAGAGAGGAGAGATTAATAGCAAAAATATTTGAAGAAATAATGTCAAGATTTCCCAAATATTGATGACAACTATAAGCCCACAAATCCAAGAAGTTCAACAAACCCCAAAACAAATTTTGAGGTAAATTGCATCAAGGCATATAATAGTCAAATGATGTAAAACCACTGACACACAAATAAATTTTAAAGTGGCAAAAAAAAGACACATTACATACAGAAGAACAAAGGTAAAAAAGAAAGATTTCTTGTCAGGATATTGTATCTGAGCAGATAATGGAGCAATGTATTTAAAATGCTGAAAGAAGAAATTTATCAACATAGAATTATATACATATACATGTATATATATATATATAATATCTTTATATAATGAAAGAAAAAAAATGACATTTTCAGAAATATAAAAGTTGAAAGAATCTGTCATTGTCAGATTGTCAGAACAGACACCTGCTCTACAAGAAATGTTAAAGTAATCCTTCAGTCAGAAAAGTATACCTAGTTTAAACATGTTCCCCAGGAAGAAAAATGTAGTAAGAAAATTGACAATGATGTATAGTTGTTACCTATACATATATTTAAATCTCTTTAAAATATGAATTACTATTAAAAATAACAATGAATATATATATATATACATATATATATATACATATAATGTGTACAAGTGATAGCATAAAAATGGGAAAGGAAGGAAATGGAATTATATTGTTGAAAGATTCTTATGCTACACATCTGATATAGTAACATTTGTAAGTGAGGGGTGATAAGTTAAAGATACTATAAAATATAAAGCACCATTCAATTGAAAGAAGGAAGTATGGATAATAAACCAACAATGAAAAATAGAATCATAAAATATACTGAATCCAAAAGACAGAGAAGAAAGAATTATTTGGAACAAATTGAAAAACAATAGCTAACAGATACACTTAATCATGTCAATAGCATCAAATGTGGTTGTTCTAAAACTGCTAGTTATATGGAGAGATTGTCACACTGGACAAAAAAAATTAAGAATACACTCTCTGTTGCTTTCAATATACACCTAAGATACAAAGAAATAAATAGATTAAAAGTAAAATATGGGAAAGGTTATAATACAATTTGACTAAACAAAAGAAAGCTGGAGTGGCCGTATCAATATCAGATAAAATAGATACCAGAGCAAATAATATTACCAGGGGATGAATGATTTCATAAGGAAAAGATATGTAAAGCTAATTTAAAATTTTAAATATCTATGCATTTAATAACAGACTATCAAAATATATGAAAGAAAAATTAATAGAACTGTTAAAAAGAAATAGGCTATTCTACATTTACAGCAAGGGATTGCTACACCTTGTTTCCAATACTGGTAGAACAAGTGAACACAAAATCAGTAAAAATAGTAAATAATACTGAAATTGACCTAACTGACATTTATACAACACTCCATAAAACAGCAGAAAGATATTGTTTTGTTTCTTCACAAATGTACATGGAACATTTGTCAATATAATAAATATATTTTGAGTCATAGAAAAAATTTAAGTAATTTTTAAAAGATTCCATTTAAATAATCCAAAAATACATTCTATGACCACATAGGATTAAAATAAAAATCAATGGACATATCTTTGTTTGAGATATTTCCACTAAATATACCCAAATGATAGTAATTCAGTTCTCAACTTAGAAAATACTTTCAACTGAATGAAAAATAACACAATATGTTAAAATTTGGGGCTGTTGTTAAAGCATGTGTTGAGATAAATTTATAGGACAATATAGATAGTAAAAATGCACATAAGGATGCAATATCTCATATCAATAACATCATCTATACCTTAGAAAACTCAAAAATAAAGTGCAAATGTAACCTAAAGTAAACAGAATGAAAATAATAAAAATCAGAGGAGAAATCAATAAAAGAGAACTTGGAAAAAGAAAAACAAAACAAAAACTCATTTTTTTGAGATCACTAAAAAATCTAAGCTATCAAGAAAAACTATGAAGACACAAATTACTACTCTGAGAAATGAAAGATATGATATCCCAACATATTCTACAATCTGAAAACATAGTACATAATCATCATGAAAATTATGGTATTTAACATTTTACCATTTAAAATTTTTTTAAATGTTAGGGAAAGCATAATAATGCTAATTCCACACAAAATCTTCTAAAAATTTCCAGAAGAGTATTTCTCAATTAATTTTATTAGGCTTATGTTACCCTGATACCAGAAATCATAGAAATAAATTAGATTGAGGACAACAAATTACTATTACTCCAGATAAATATAGACTTAAATAGTATGAAAGTATTTTAGCTAATTGAATCTAACAATATGAGTAATAATTTATCATAATCAAATGGGATTTATCCCAGGGATTTAAAGTTAATTTAATCAAAGTGAATGTAGTTTATCATATTAGCAAAATAAACATGAAAACCGTATGATAATTTGAAGACCCAGAAAAAAAAATAATAAAATTCCAACACTAGTTTTCACTATAAAATATCAACAACCTAGACACAGAAAAGTACCCTCTCCTCCTGATGAAGTGTTATCAATGAAAACCCTATAGCCAATGACCACTTAATGTGAAAGTCTTCCTAATATCTCCAAGATCAGGAGGAAGACCAAGATCTTCTCTCTTTACTTTTAGTCAGTATTGTTTTACAGATTGCACCTACTGCAATAAGAAAGTTATACTGACTAGAAAGGAAGAAATAGACATTTGTTATTCATAGACTACTTTAATGTCAATGTAGAAATTTAATGGATTTTTAAAAAAAAACAAAACCCTACAACTATTAAGTCAATTTAGCAAGGTACTAATATCAAAATAAAAATTAAGTATTTTATTTATTGTCAACTAAAAAAAAATAGTCACAACCTAAAAGTTTAGGGTTATGTTTTATTGGTAGGAAATTTTAGTATCTCCAGCCCGGAAGACTCAAGTGACCCAGAGAGAACTGCTTAGAGGAGGTGGGAGATGAGGGAGTCAGGTTATATAGAAGTTTGCAACAAAGGCAGGTAGTCTGAACATCAAAAGTAATTTTGTGAATTAAAGAAAGCCAGATATCTTAAGAAATTTAGCACTTTTCTATGGGAAGATGCAAGAGTCTCAGACTCACTGAAATAGTTCTTTTCATATGCATCTCAGCTATCTGGAGCCAGTATCCTGTTTTTCCTCAGTACTCACTCCAGGGAGTTGATGCAGTCTGATGGCTGCCAGATCACAGGTATTGCTCTCCTTCCTGGTTGCCCTGGAGGGCTGGAATTGCTGATGACTATGTTTCTTGATTTAGTAGGAAATACTCCACTTCTCAGGCTCCCCAGGTAGCTCTAGTTATAAAGAACCCACCTGCCAATGCAGGAGATATGAGACACAGGTTTGATCCCTGGGTCAGGAAGACCCCTTGGAAGAGGGCATGGCAACCCACTCCAGTATTCTTACCTGGAGAAATCCACAGACAGAGGAGCCTGGTGGGCTACAGTCCACAGGGTCTCAGAGAGTCAGACTGATGCAATTTAGCGTGCACTCAAGCATAGTCCATTTCTCAGTACTAATGAACAATCCAAATTTGAAATTAAAAAGAATACCATTCACAACAAGAATAAATACATGATATACTTTGGATGTAAATATGATGAAAGATTTGCTAACCTATATATTTGAAAGTATAAAACATTGCTGAGAGAAATTAAATACAGCCTAAATAAATATAACTCTGTTCATGAGGCTGAAGGTTCTGTGTTGTTAAGATATCAATTCTCCCTAAAGCAGTCTACAGCTATATCGAACCTCAATCAAAATCTGAGCAGGCTGCCCAGCAAGCATATGAAAAGATACTTAACATTACTAATTATAAGAGAAATGCAGATTAAAAACACAATTAGATTTTACCTTAAATCCATCAAAATTAGTTCAGTTCAATTCAGTCACTCAGTCGTGTCCGACTCTTTGCGACCCCATGAATCGCAGCACGCCAGGCCTCCCTGTCCATCACAAACTCCTGGAGTTTACTCAAACTCATGCCCATTGAGTTGGTGACTCCATCCAGCCATCTCATCCTCTGTCGTCCCCTTCTCCTCCTGCCCCCAATCCCTCCCAGCATCAGGGTCTTTTCCAATGAGTCAACTCTTCGCATGAGGTGGCCAAAGGATTGGAGTTTCAGCTTTAGCATCAGTCCTTCCAATGAACACCCAGGACTGATCTCCTTTAGGATGGACTGGTTGGATCTCCTTGCAGTCCAAGGGGCTCTCAAGAGTCTTCTCCAACACCACAGTTCAAAAGCATCAATTTTTCGGCACTCAGCTTTCTTCACAGTCCAACTCTCACATCCATACATGACCACTGGAAAAACCATAGCCTTGACCAGACGGACCTTTGTTGGCAAAGTAATGTCTCTGCTATTTAACATCCTATCTAGGTTGGTCCTAACTTTCCTTCCAAGGAGTAAGCGTCTTTTAATTTCATGGCTGCAGTCACCATCAGAATAGCCACTATCAAAAGAGCCAAAAATAGCAAGCACTGGGGAGGATGTGAAGAAATTGGAAACTTTGCTTACTATCGGCCATTATGGAAAAAAGTATAAGTTGGTCAAAAATTAAAAATAGAATTATCATGTGATCCAGCAATTCCACTTCTGGATATATTTCTAAAATAATTCAAAGCAAGATCTCTTAAGAACTATTTGCATACTCATGTTCATTGCAGTCTTATTCACAATAGCCAAGAGGTAGAAGCAATTTCTATGTTCATCAGTGGATGAATGGATAGAGTAAATGTGGTATATACATACAATAGACTATTATGAAACTTTTAAAAAGAGGTGTTACAACATGAAAGAACCTTGGGGATATTATGCTAAGTGGAATAAGCTAGCTAGTCATAAAAGGACAAATACCGTATAATGCCACTCATATAAAATACCTCAAGTAGTAAAAACTGTACACATAGAAAGAAGAAATGTGGGTGCCTAAGGCTGATGGAGGGAGGGAAAGAGGCAATTAGTGTTTAATGGATATAGAGTGTTTTGCAAAATGAAAAGGATTTAGATACCGTTTGCACAAAATGTGAAGATATTTAACACTACTAGACTGTAAAATTAAAAATGGCTAAGACAGTAGGCTCAGTGTTACATGTTTTTACCATACACATACACACAAATCCTAGCAAGCTTTCTTATAGAACTTGAAGTTTATTGCAAAAATTGATATGGAAATGCAAATGACTTGGAGTAGTGAAATCAACTTAATAGAATAACAAAGTTGGAGAACTAGAAAACTATATGATTTCAAGGTAAAACTACCTAATTGTAAGACTTATTATAAAGCTCAGTTATCAAAGCAATGCAGTTTAATTCTGAAGAAAGATAAGTATTAATATACTTATGTAGATATAGTCCAGAAAAATATACCCATGCATATGGGAAACTAATTTTTGACAAAGGTACAATTCAGTGGAGATAAGGAAGTTTTATTTTCAATAAATATCACTACAGTAATGAAAACTTCATATGCAAAAACAAGAGCTTTGAAACATAAATGCACTTTATACAAAAATTATTTAAAAATGAAAAGCAGACCGAAATGGAAAACCAAAACCTTTAGTATTTTCAGAAGAAAATAAAAGATACTGTCTTTGTGATCCTGGATTCACTAATATTAAACATATTTGCATCAAAAGTCACCATTGAAAGAATGAGAGAACAATCCATAATTGAGGAGAAAATATTTGCAATCTTATGTCTGCTCAAACACTTGCATCATTAGCGCATGAAGAATGCTCAAAAATCAAAAACAAGAAAATAACTCAATAAAAATGGTCAAAAAGTCAAGAAGAGACATCTCCAAAGAAAATGAACAAATGCAAATATGCAGTGCAAATAAACATTTGAAAAGATGATTAGTATGCTTAATCCCAAAGAAAATACTATTTCCTTTATTTTATTTTTATTTTATTTTGATGATTTCCTTTATTTTTTTTTCATTTATTGTTATTAGTTGGAGGCTAATTACTTTACAGTATTGTAGTGGTTTTTGCCAATACATTGACATGAATCAGCCATGGATTTACATATATTCCCCATCCAGATCCCTCTGGGTCTTCCCTCTGGGTCTTCCCAGTGCACCAGCCCTGAGCACTTGTCTCATGCATCCAACCTGGGCTGGTGATCTGTTTCACCCTTGATAATATATATGTTTCGATGCTGTTCTCTTTAAACATTCCACCCTCACCTTCTCCCACAGAGTTCAAAAGTCTGTTCTGTACATCTGTGTCTCTTTTTCTGTTTTGCATATAGGGTTATTGTTACCATCTTTCTAAATTCCATATATATACATTAGTATACTGTATTGGTCTTTATCTTTCTGGCTTACTTCACTCTGTATAATGGGTTCCAGTTTCATCCATCTCATTAGAACTGATTCAAATGAATTCTTTTTAATGGCTGAGTAATATTCCATGGCGTATATGTACCACAATTCCTTATCCATTCATCTGCTGTTGGGCATCTAGGTTGCTTCCGTGTCCTGGCTATTATAAACAGTGCTGCGATGAACATTGGGGTGCACGTGTCTCTTTCAGATCTGGTTTCCTCAGTGTGTATGCCCAGAAGTGGGATTGCTGGGTCATGTGGCAGTTCTATTTCCAGTTTGCCTTTATTTTTTTAAATTAAAACCATCAGAAAATATCACTACATATTACAATAGCTAAATGAAAAGGATGGGCCATACCAAATATCTGGAGATGAGGAGGAACTGGCATTCTCATTTATTGATAATGAGAATATAAATGATATAATCACTTTATAAAACTTTTTAGTGGTTTATTATAAAGTTCAGCATGTGCCTCCCATATAAATCAAATATTCCATCTCTAGATATTTAATTAAGAATAAAGAAAGCATATAGATATACAAAGACTTGCAAATGAATATTTATTTTCTCTGTTACACCCTTAAGTTGAAAACAGTCCAAGTGTTCAACAGATGATTGAAAAAACAAATAGTGGTATGTATATTTATAAAAGAATACTACTCAATCACAAATGGTAATGAACTATTAATACATGCCACTGCATTGATAGACTTCACAATAATGAGGCTGAATAAAAGAAGTCAGTTAAGAGAATATATATTCATTTCCATTAATGTAAAATTCTAGAAAATGGAAATCAAACTCTAGTGACAGAAAGAGACCTATGTTTGCCTAGAGACAAGGGCGTGTTTGATGGGTAGTTGAGAGAGATTACATAGCCATGAGGAAATATTTTAGGGTGATATATTCAATATCTTGATTGTAGTTATTGCTTCATGAGAGTTTATATACATCACAATGTATCAAATTGTGTGTCAGGGAGAAAACATTTTCCTCTACTCTTCCAGGTCCTTCTGGCTGGTTCAAGAACTAAATCATCATAAGAAAGGTTAACAGGAGAAAATCTAACAAAAATTTAATAACATGTATATATGTGGGAGAGATCCAGGAGAACTGAATACCTCACCAAAATGACTGAAGCCCTCACCTTAAATGCCATTTTCAGCTGAAGATAAAAAAGGATGTTGAGGGTAGAGATTTGGGACTTCAAAAGGGAGGAAGACAGTTCCCACTGATGGAAAAGCAAATGTTTGGTAATACCTGTTTACTGGGTCACGTAGAGAGAATGGGATGCGGAGTGAACTCTGATCTCTCGGCTCTACCCTGTCTCCCCCCCACCTCTAGCCCATAGTCTTTACAGATAATTCAGGAGATAGCTCAACTCTGTGAACTCTTTATCTAAGTTATTCTGAGCACCTAAAGGGGAATTCAAAATCTCTCAAGTCTTTTGGGCCTTGATTATTTTCAGCTCAAAATCATTCTCATGCCAGAGATGTTTTGGGGGTGGCACATTTTGCTCCCCTGCATATGTTTTAAATGTATGTATTTATTTTTGTCAATTATATTGCAAATAAATAATAACACAGCTCCTCCTGTCCTCAGATAGTAACTCAGGAGAGTGAAACACAGTTTCACTTAGGAGAAACACTTACGCAAGTGCTAAATCTGGCTCATATTTTGGATTCACTTTATTATTACTATTTGCCAGGCTTTGATGGGATTTTTCTTTCCTCTTTTTCCTTCCTCAAAGATGAACTGTAAGTTGAAGCATTCATGCATTTATCTTTGTTTTCTTGCTGTAAAGAAATTTAAATACAGTTTCTGGGTAAATCACACTAGTCTATCATAAAATTTTGTGCTGTGTATGCATTAAATATGTTTATTAGTTTTTGAAAGACTCAACAAATATTGTATGTGTGTGTTTCTATGTGATCATGCAATATCATTTCAAGAAGCAAGAATAAAAGGCAGAAATAGGGAGAAGAAGGAAAGATAGTTATCATTTGTTAAATATTTGTACTTGGCTAATAAAAATAGTTAAAGTTTCTTTTATTTAAATGGTAACTTACTGAAAATTATATATTCTATATTTATGAAAGACTGCTTTTGTTTAAATCTTGGTATATATATATAAAACATAAAATTTATTATTTTAATAATAATACTTTATAAATGTATATACTGCATTTTAGTTATCCATTCATAATTCACTGACAACTTTTCTTTCATTTTGAGAATAGTGCTATTATGAATATTGGTGTACAGATATCTTTTTAAATTATTGCTTTCAATTCTTTGGGTCTGTACTCTCTAGTAAAATTATTGAATCATATGGTAATTCTGTGTTTAGTTTTTTGGAGAAACCACCATTTTGATTTCCATAGTACCTTAACATTTACATTCCCACCAGCAATGTAAAAGGGTTCTAATTTCTGCATATCATCACCGATACATTTTTTCTGTTTTTTTTTTTTTTTATAACAGCCATTCTAATGGCGGTAAAATGATAGCTCACTGTGGTTTTACTTGCATTTCCCTAATGATTAGTGATAGTGGTCTACTTTTCATATGCTTACTGACCATTTGTATTTTATTCAAGTCCCCCCCTCCTTTTTTTTTTATTGGAGGGTGATTGCTTTACAATATTGTGCTGGTTTCTGCCATACATCAACATGATTCAGCCACAGGTATACATATGTCCCCTCTCTCCTGAGGGAACGTCTCCCACCCCATCCCACCCTGCTAGGTTGTCACAGAGCACTGTGTTGAGCTTCCTGTGTTACACAGAAAATTCCCACTTACTGTCTATTTTACATGTGGTAATGTATATGTTTCCCTACTATTCTCTCAATTCATCAACTCTCCTCTTCGCCCACTGTGTCTACAATTCTGTTCTCTATGTCTTTGTCTCCATCGCTGCCCTGCAGATAGGTTCAAAAGGTTGTTGCTGAGCCATGAAAGATGCTGGGATTCCTGGCCTCCGGAGGAGAGGAATTCAATCTGGGGCCAGTAAGGAGGCTTGATTGCACAGAGCTTTTGTGTAATAAAGTTTTATTAAAGTATAAAAGAGATAGAGAAAGCTCCTGACATAGACATCAGAAGAAGGCAAAAAGAGTGCCGCCCTGTTAGTCTTTAGCCAGATGTTAAATAGCTACTCAGTTCAGTTCAGTTCAGTCGCTCAGTCATGTCCGACTCTTTGCGACCCCATGAATCGCAGCATGCCAGGCTTCCCTGTCCATCACAAACTCCCGGAGTTTACTCAAACTTATGCCCATCGAGTTGGTGATGCCTTCCAGCCATCTCATCCTCTGTCGTCCACTTCTCCTCCTGCCCCCAATCCCTCCCAGCACCAGGGTCTTTTCCAATGAATCAGCTCTTCGCATGAGGTGGCCAAAGTATTGGAGTTTCAGCTTCAGAATCAGTCCTACTAGCAGGCTGCTAATTAGAGAAAGGAAATGTCTCAAAACTCAGAGTGGCACCAGGTCCCTCACCCGCAACATGCAGTTTGAGATAACATTGGCACAAGGTGAGTCATCCCGGGCCATAAAACGATTGATATGAATCTTGAAGAAAGTAGGTTTCCAAGCAAATATATGGTTTCATTAACATAGATTAGGAGAACAATTGTATGAGTAAAACATACTGGTTTGTCAAGTTGGTTCTGAGTCTTAAGCAGAACCAACTTGAAGACAGACTCTAGGGTAAATACATAGTTCATTAACATAGCTTAAGAAAAACATTTCCATAAGAAGAGTGCATTGGTTAGCTCAAGGTTTGAAAAAAGTTAAGTTCAGGTAGAACCAGGTGTTGTCATGGCAACACAGAATTTTAAGAGAAACCTCCTTTTAATTTTATATAGAAAAGGGAAAAGAATATGACACTTGTAGTCTGTTTCCTCCTGCCACTTAAGAGAGAGAGAAAAAAAAATATCTGACACTTGCCTCTGTTTGGAGACCCCTACCTTCCTGTGTGTTACTCTGTTTCATCAAACCATTTTTATAGATTCCATACACATGTGTTAATGTACAATGTTTGTCTTTATCTTTCTGACTTACTTCACTGTGTAATAGGCTCTGGGTTCATCTGTCTCATTAGGACTGACTTGAATGTGTTCGTTTTTATAGCTGAGTAATATTCTATTGTCTATACGCACCACAATCTCTGTATCCATACAATCTGTCAGTGGACATCTAGGTTGCTTCCATGTCTTAGTTATTGAAAAAAGTGCTGCAGCAAACACTGGGGCACATGCATCTCTTTCAGTTATGGTTTTCTCAGGGTATCTGTCCAGTAGAGGGATTGTTGGATCACATGGTAATTCTGTTCCTAGTTTTTAAATGAATCTCCATGCTGTTCTCCATAGTGGCTGTTCAACTTACATTCCCAGTAACAGAGCCAGAGGGTTCCTTTTCTCCACATCCTCTCCAGCATGTATCGTTTGTAGATTTTTAATGATGACCATTGTCACCAGTGTGAGGTGATACCTCATTGTAGTGTTTATTTGCATTTCTCTAATAATGAGTGATGTAGAATATCTTTTCGTGTTGGTTGGCCATCTGTACATCTTCTTCGGAGAAATGTCTGTTTAGGTCTTCCACCCATTTTTTGATTGAGTTGTTTCTCTGGTGTTGAGCTGTATGAGCTACCTGTATATTTTGGAGATTAATCCATTGTCAGTTGTTTCATTGGAATTATTTTCTCCCATTCTGAGGGTTGTCTTTTAATCTTGTTTATTGTTTCCTTTGCTGTGCAAAAGCTTTTAAGTTTAATTAAGTCCCATTTGTTTCAGTTAAGTCGCTCAGTCATGTCTGACTCTTTGCGACCCCATGAACCACAGCACGCTAGGCCTCCCTGTCCATCACCAACTCCCAGAGTCCACCAAAATCCCTATCCATTCAGTCAGTGATACCATCCAACCATCTCATCCTCTGTCGTCCCCTTCTCCTCCTGCCCTCAATCTTTCCCAGCATCAGAGTCTTCAAATGAGTCAGCTCTTCGCATCAGGTGGCTGAAGTATTGGAGTTTCAGCTTCAGGATCAGTCCTTCCAATGAATATTCAGGACTGATTTCCTTTAGGATGGACTGGTTGGATCTCCTTGCAGTCCAAGGGACTCTCAAGAGTCTTCTCCAATACCACAGTTCAAAAGCATCAATTCTTCAGCACTCAGCTTTCTTTATAGTCCACCTCTCACATCCACACATGACCACTGGAGAAACTATAGCCTTGACAGGATGGATCTTTGTGGACAACGTAATGTCTCTGCTTTTCAATATGCTATCTAGGTTGATCATAACTTTCCTTCCAAGGAGTAAACGTCTTTTCATTTCATGGCTGCAGTCATCATCTGCAGTGATTTTGGAGTCCAGAAAAATAAAGTCAGCCACTGTTTCCACTGTTTCCCCATCTATTTGTCATGAAGTGATGGGACCGGGTGCCTGATCTTAGTTTTCTGAATGTTGAGCTTTAAGCCAACTTTTTCAATCTCCTTTTCACTTTCATCAAGAGGCTCTTTAGTTCTTTACTTTCCCATTTGTTTACTTTTGTTTTTATTTCCATTACTCTAGGAGGTATGTCAAAGAGGCTCTTGCTGTGATGTACACCAAAGAATGTACTGCCTATATTTTCCTCTAAGAGTTTTATATTTTCTGATCTTACATTTAAGTCTTTAACCCATTTTGAGTTTATTTATGTGTATGGTATTTTCCCCATTTTTAATTGGTCTTTTAGGAGTTCAGTTTTAGGAGTTATTTCTTTAAGTATATATTAATCACCTATTAGATATGCAGTCAGCAAAATATTTTCTCCCATTCTGTGTGATTTGTGGTTTAATAATTGGGTCACTCTCAGGCTTACTGTAAAGTTTGCCAAAATGCCTATTATTTTTTTTCTCCAAACATTGTCCTTTCTACAGTTCTTCTGGCTTTCAGACTTTTCTTCTTCATTCTTTTGTGTGCATCAATTTAGCTCAGACTCAAATGAGTGGTGAAATTTTGCTACCCTTTGCTCACATCTGGTCATATAACAATAACACTGGACAGTATACTTATGATAGAAAAAAGGAAAAGAAGTCAGATATCTTTATAAATTTTATATAAGAGGTTATAGTTGCTATTAGAACAATCTCATTCATTTTCTTCAGAACATTTTTGTCAATGTACTATTCTTTGCAAGTGCAAAAATTCCATGAGCACATTTACTTGCATACTGTGTTTCATCAAAGCTGTTTTATAATATTTTTCATATAAAATTTTCTATTGCTTTCAATGGTTTCCTTAAGCTATATTTTCTCTAAAACATTTTTTAGCACATTATTTGTTGAGCTATTTGTATTCTCAGCCCCAGAATCTTGCTAGATATGAAGAAAAGAGCACAAAATATAGTCTGTATTCTCAAGAAGTTATTGATCTTAAAAGAATTAGGGCATAATAAAATGGAGATAAAATAAGCAAATAATATTTTTAAATACCCAATGTTGAACACAGTATGGTGTATGACAGAAGATGATATTTGAAGATAAATCTATGATTGCAGTTCTGACATTGTCTCTTGTAATGTATCTACCCTTTGCATGGAACACTTTTGTTACCTTTATTGTATTAATGTGTAAAGTGAAGTTAACATTTTCATAATAAAATTTGGGTTTTATTACAAAGAGAAATTGCAGTGCACTTCATCTATTACATGTAAGGCATTAATGATACCAAACTGAATTCCATTCTCACTGATCATATTGAGTGGCTTTATTTAATTCCTTAAATTTTAACTTAATTGCATTATATCAAAAGTTTCTTCACTTAAATCAGAATCTTGAGCCACTTTGATGAACCTAAGTCAATTTATTTCTGTTTTTATCACATTACTTTAAGTTTGAAAGCATTTTTTAAAAATTTAGTATTTTAAAATTTTATTTTTTTGCTCAATATATTAACTTAGGAAACTACAGAAATCTCAATATGTTATGAAAGTTATATTTTTTCCTTTCTTAATGAGAGACAGAATTAGATTTGCCAGTTTTAAATTAACATATTTCTTTTTCTTTCATCAAATTGCTTCAATAAGTATAAGTAATGTGACCTAGTTAAATATCCTTTTATCATAGAAAAAATATATATAATGTCAGCTGTATTATTGGTTATTTAAAGTGCAAATAAATAAATGAAGATTCTTTTGCTTGCAATCTAAATGCTCTTTTTTGAATTTATCATTACTTGTGATGTTAATTTATTTAAATTCTTATGAATCATATAACCTCAGTGAGAAATTTTTATTAGACATGTGATAATGGTATTGATCCATATTGGGATGTCAGACTTGGAATCTCTTTTATGGCTATGTCTAAATTAATTTGTTATGCAAATGTCTAACTTGACTAAATATGTTTTCTGCTGCTTGAATTACATTAGCAATTGTTCTTCTAGACATGGCCTCAGAGTAAAGATGTGGAATCAGTGCAGCAAGTTTGACAAATTCTGTGTATTCTCACCGTTAAGAAAGAAATGGATTGTCAGAAGTAGAATTAGAACAAGAATCTTACTCCAAAGTTTCCACTGGCCAAATAAAAGTGTTTGGGGGAGGAAGTATATTGTATAGCTTCATGACAGCTGCCTATCTTGTTTGTTGGTTGTTGTTTTGGGATCAGTGCAAGAATTAAATGAACATTCCCTTGAAAATTTAATGTTGTTCCCCAAAAATTCTTCATAGAGTATTGCCATTTTCTTGAATAATGCAATATTTCACATTTTCAGTTTACTCTGTGTTTACTCTATGTTTATTATGTTCTGTGTATTAATGAAATTGCACTATCATTATATTTGTATTAATATAGTGTCAGGCACTCTTTGCTGGCTAGCCACTTGTTATAGCTGGAAATAGTCT
Organism: Dama dama; assembly: GCF_033118175.1. Taxonomy (NCBI): domain Eukaryota; kingdom Metazoa; phylum Chordata; class Mammalia; order Artiodactyla; family Cervidae; genus Dama; species Dama dama. The sequence goes on along the minus strand of NC_083710.1, from coordinate 60,981,475 downwards.
TTTGAAGTCCATGAGCTTGTTACTTCATAATTATCTATGTTTAACAATTAATTTGACTAAGAAATAAAATGCTTAAAACCAGGGACATAAATACTTAAACCCACTATTGTTAAAATTATACTTCAGTGGCAATATTATAGGGCTTCCCTGATAAAGAATCCGCCTGCAATGCAAGAGACTCAGATTTGATCCCTGGGTCAGGAAGATCCCCTGGAGAAGGCAATGTTAAAGATCAAATCAGGGAAAACTAGACTGGGATGTTCAGGCTCATTGTCTGAGTCAAGGAGCAAAGTCAAAGACAACTTGATTCTCACTCCTCATGGATAAGATGACTGATAGATCCGAAATAATAAGATCATTGCCAGGTGTTTCAGAAATTCTGAGCTTCAGCTTTCAGATGTCACCTTTCTTATCTCACTTCACTTGTCAACAGAAACATAGTCCTTTTCCATCTCCCACATCCTGTTTGTCAATAAGTTCATGATGAATGATTACATGCAACATGAACTGACCTGAGATTTGCATTCTACCTCAGTCAACTATCTTGTATCAGGCAGCTACCAAACACCTTCGCAGACAGCTTTATGTCTTACCTTTCCTGACTTTCCAGGCTGCAGATTTTTTTACAGTTTAGAAATGAACACAGCATCTACTTCCCTCACAACATCTGTAAAATTGGCCCCTCTTAATGAGACTTATGAGGGCCTGTATATAACATAAATTAATCACAAATACCACACACACACACACACACACACACATATACATACATACATGCATGCATGCATACATACATATGCACTCTCTAGGATATTTAGACCCCTTTGATGAAGTTTCTTTCCTTTCTAGTTCTGTGTCTCTCTAAGACTCTAGTATCTGATCCCTGGAAAAGTTATCCTTGCTCCTCTGATTTGTGGGATGTTTCATTATTTTTCCTCTTTATAGAGTCAAGTCCCCTCGATTTGCCCAGGCCGCCGTACCAGAGTCAATAGACTGAGTTGCTGCAATAGCAGAAGTTTGCTTTCCTACAGTTCTGCAGGCTGAAAGTCTAAAATCAAGACATCAGCATGGTTAGTTTCTGGTTAGTGCTGTGCCGTGATATAGACTGCTGCCTCCTCACTTGTCCTCACAAGGTGAGGAGAGACAAAGCAAGCTCTTTTGTGTCTTTTGGGGAACAACACTAATCCCATAATGAAGATCCCACCTTTATGATCTCATCTAAACCAAATTATCTCTCCAAACATCCTTACATTGGGGATTAGGACTTCAGCATGATGTTGGGAGAGGATAGTCCATAACACCAACATGGATCTTTTCCTCTAGGATAGAAGTTGGAATGTCTATTCTCCTCAGGGTGAAAATAGTTCTATCCTGTATAAAAAAGAGACAACAGGCTCTCAATGGAGTCAGTTATGCTAAGCCCACATCACCAAACCAAGACTTAATACCTAGTTTACATCTTTAGTCTCTTCAGGAGTAGAATCTTAAACCAATCTGGAATTACTTGGTCAGCACTAGTAAGGTAACTGGCCTGATAGTCCCCTCGAAAAAGGTGACTTTGCCTGAAACAATTTACTCTTTACTAGTAACTCCTTTGTTTCATCCCCTCTGCCTATAAGTCTTTCATTTTGTACAGCTCTTCAGAGCATCTATCTCCTTGTTGGGATTATGCACAATTGAAAAAAAGCCCATAAAATCTTTAAAACTTCCTCAGTTAATTTTTTTTTTAAATCCCTTGTGATTGTGCTTACTTGCTCAGTCATATCCAACTCTTTGTGACCCCATGGACTGCATCCCTCCAGGCTCCTCTGTTCATGGGGATTCTCCTGGCAAGAATACCAGAGTGGGTTGCCAATGCTCTTCTCCAGGGGATCTTTCCAACCCAGGAACTGAACTCAGGTCTCCCGTATTGCAGGCGGATTCTTGACTGACTGAGGCACCAGGGAAAAGACACTCTTTTAATTTGACCATCTTCTCATAACTTCTGCCACTACACCTAGGATAAACTTTTAGAATATGTTTCTTTCTCATTGGCCCAATTTGCAAAGCCTGAGGCATTCAGTTCAGAATACCACCGAGGGTTGAATTTCACACAAAAGTGTTCCTCTATCTACTCTCAACTGCCATGAGACAACTCCATTTTCAATTTTTGCCATTGTCCAGTGGCTGCTTCAACTTTCCTATGGATAACTTCTGATAAAGGATACATAAATTACAAAGATAAAAATCTTTCTACAATGAAGGAAACTCTTTATTATGCAGAGCAATTTAAGTCTATTGTCTCAAAGCTCTGCTTTCAATAATAGAATCTTCAATTTATCTCTAAATAACAAAGAGGCCCATTAGAGTGATTTTTGTAAAAACAAAGTGATGATTTGATAAAACATAAATATAGCTCTCTGTTAGAAAAACAGAAAGACATGTCAAAGCTTAAGTCTTGCTTCCCACTCCTTTCTAGGTTTTATGGTTTCCTGATGAGAGTGCTCATTATTAGAGACCCATTAAATCCAGTGGACAGAATTTTTCTTTAATTATTGCATATAAATTAATATTTTCTTTCTAGTGACAAAATGATATATGATCACACATACTTTGTCTATTATTTAGTTTAAGTATGTAGCAGGATAAAATTTTCTTCATGATTATTTCTTTTCCACTGAACATGCCTTCAACTCTTCCTTTTAAGCTTGTGATTTCTCCTCTTTCTCAGGTTTATTGAATCAGAAAAGTCATTGATAACTAATATAAATAACCTTTTAATATCCATCATGGATATTATGCTGGCAAAACAATAGTATAGAAATTGTTATTCTCAATTAAACTTATTAACCAGGGGGGAGAGAGAGAAAGAGTGAGTGAGTGTGTGTGTGTGTACACACACACGCACATACTCAGTCTTTTCCAGCTCTTTGAGACCCCAGGGATTGTTGCTCAACTGTAGCCCAACAGGCTCCTCTGCCCATAAAATTTTTTAGGCAAGAACACTGGAGTGGGTTGCTGTTTCCTCCTCCAAGTGATCTTCCTGACTCAGGGACTTAACCCTTGTCTCTTACATCTCCTGCATTGGGAGGCAGATTCTTAACTTCTGCGCTGCCTGGGAAACCCCAATATTATGCTTAGAAACCAGGAAATGATTCTCCTAGGATAACAGAAATAAAATGAGGAGAGGCTGCCAGCCATTTTTAAGTCAAAGCTCTGGGGAAGTAATCATACAGTTGCATAATGAGGTTAAATAGAAAGGACATTTGTAAAGGTATCAAGTGGTTGTCTTGCTCTACCTGAAGTAGCTTCTGTGAGATGAATAAGGGCTGCCATAGCAACTACCACTGTGATTACATCAGTTACAAAGAATATGAGAAATGAAGGAGTTTTTCCAGCCTAGAATGGAGAACAAAGAGAACCAGAGGTGAAGCATCCCACCTTCACCTATATGAAGGTGTTTCACATAGTCTTGTTATCATTTAAACACCCAACCCCATCAAGGTAGGTGTCAGGCAACTGGATAAATTTCCAGTAACAACAAACAGCTTGAGATGAACTGGGGATAGAACCAAAAAGAACAAATAGTGGAGAGGAGATTAATCAGAGGTCAGACTGTACAAGGGACAACGTAGGTCATTTTTTAAAATTTAAGAATTACCAAAATACCAAGAGGAGGCTACAAAATGGGTTTACACACAAGTGTGACATAACCAGGTATCTATTTGCAGTTCATCCCTACTGGCCCTATACCCTATTAACAATGGAGAGTACAGAGCAGTACTTGTAACTAACAGCTAAAGAAAGTATTAGAAGGCTATCTAGTCATTCCAGCAAGGAATAACAAAGTTTGTAATCAAGGACAACAGCAAATAGAAAGAAACAATAGGACTTTGAGTGTATTAGAAAGTCAAAGTGACAGGATTTGATGAATAACTGGATATTGGGAGTTCAGTGAAATAAATTTTCAAGGGTGACTCCCAGGTTCCTCAATACAGAATAGCATGTATAGTGGAAGAGGAAATGATTTAGGTGGAAAGTTTATAAATTTGGACACAGGGATTACACAGAGCCTTATGGTCTTGTACAGACTTTGTCTTCCATATTGCTAGAAGTTTCAAAGCAAAAATTTTACTGCATAAGTAAAACAGGTGTCTTAGTTCATTTCGGCTCTGAAAATAAACTACCATAGGCTGAGTGGCTTAACAAGTAAGAGAAATTTGTTTCTCACAGAGAGGTTAGGAAGCCCAACATCAGTGTGCTAGCAGGATCAGTTTCTAGTGAGGCCTCACTTCCTGGTTCACAGATGACATCTTCCTGCTGGATCCTCACATGACTGAAGAGATGAGGGAGTTTTCTAGTGTATCTTTTAAAAAGACACTAACCCCATTCATGAGGGCTTCACCCTCATGACCTAATCACCTCTCAAAGGCTCATCTAACCTGCAAATATCTTCACACTAGAGCTGAGATTTCAACATGTGAATTTAGATGGTGTGAGAACATGAACTTTCAGACTGTAGTAACAGACAAGGAAGACTTTATTCAAGGCAATAATGGAGAAAGGTCAGAACTCAGACTGAGCTTAACTCACTAAAACGAAGGGCTAGATGGTTTTTAAGGTATGTGGGTAGAGGATGAGTGCAGGGAAATCACAGTCCCCTTGTATTTGCTAGCTGTCTTTACCCAAAGAAGGAGTTACCATTCTCACATCTTCGTGACATGAAATAGCTTTACTACTTGGAACAAGGTGCCCATTGAAGTCAGAAGTTAGGCTCCTACTCTTCCACAGAAACTGAAAGATTTGGGAGCTATCCTCCTGCCAATGCAAGAATCCTCCTGCCAATGCAGAAGACTCAAGAGGCACTGGTTTGATCCTCGGTGAGGAAAATCCCCTGGAGTAGGAAATGGCAACCCACTCCAATCTTCTTGCCGTGGAGAATCCCATGGACAGAGGAGCCTGGTGGGCTACAGACCATGGGATCACAAAGAGTTGGACACGATTGTGCAACTCAACATGCATGCACATAGTTGATTTAAAAATGTTGTGTTAGTTTCTGCTGTATAACAAAGTGAATCAGTTGCACATATACATACATCCACTATTTCTTAGATTCTCTTTTCCATATAGATCATTACAGGGTGTTGAGTATAGTTCCCTGTTCTATACTGTAGGTCCTTGCTAGTTACCTATCTTTGTCTATGGTAGTGTGTATATGTCTATCCCAGTCTCCCAATGTCCCCCCTCTTTCCCTTTGGTAACCATTAGTTTCTTTTCTACATCTGTGACTCTATTTCTGTTTTGTAAATAAGTTCATTTGTACAACATTTTTTATGTTTCACGAATAAGCAATATCATGTAATATTCATCTTTGACTTCACTCAGAATGATGTCCATCTATGTTGCTATAAATGGCATTATTTCATTTTTATGACTGAGCAATATTCCATTGTATTTATGTACCACCTCTTCTTTATCTGTTCCTCTGTCCATTGACATTTATGTTGCTTCCATATCATGGCTATTGTAAATAATACTGCAATGAAAATTAGGGTACATGCATCTTTTCAAATTACGATTTTCTTCAGGTATATGCCCAGGAGTGGGATTGTAGGATCATATGAGAGTTCTAGTTTTCGTTTTTTAAGGAACCTTCATACTATTCCCCATAGTGGCTGTACCAGTTTACATTCCCACCAACAGTGTACAAGGTTTCACATTTCTCCATACCTTCTCTAGCATTTATTTTTTTGTATATATTTTTATCATGGCCATGTTGACCAGTGTGAGGTGACACTTCGTTGTAGTATTGATTTACATTTTGATAATAGCCAAAATATACTAACAGCTAATGCAGTGCAATATTCATAACAAAAAACCAAAAAATCCCAAACAACCCAATCAAAAAAAAAAAAAGAGCAGAAGATCAAAATAGACATTTCTCCAAAGATGATTTACAGATGATCAAAAAACACATGAAAATATGTTCAACATCACTAATTATCAGGGAAATGCAAATCAAAAATAGACTGAGGTAGAAACAGGCTTTTAATAAATAGATTAATATGTCAAAGTGGCAGAGAAAGAATTTACAGTGATGTTTTCTAAATCAAACACTACAATATAAAAAATAAATAAATAAGACTCCTAGGCTTAAAATGAAGCTTGTCTAAAGTTTAGTCAAACTGAGGGCAAGTTTAGGCCCTCTTGGTCAAAGGCAAGTGTAGATGCAGAGGAGCTTTAGGTTTAAAGATGGGATTTCCTTCTTTATTCAGTATTTATCTTGCTATGTCTGATTTATTGGTTCATTATAATTAGTAGGGTCATTCACAGGTTTCACCTCCCTTTATAAAGAACTGAATATGCATACTATACTCCTATTGAAACATTTTTCTTTTCTGCATGCTTGCAATATTAATATATAGGACTGGGGACTCTCTCATGCTAGATTTTATGCATGACACACACTTCAGAGCAATCCTTTCTTTTCATGAAGTCTTTGCATTTTTCTGCAGTAACTGCACTGTAAAGAGGTCTCCCTATTTGCTTTCTCTTTAGAAATAAGTATATACTGGCAAAAACATACACATTACATATAATATATATACACATCTATATATATACAATATACATGACAAATATATATTCATAATTATGAAGACATATTTTCATAATTAAAAATTAGCATTTAGCTTATAGATAAAGGAGAGCACTCATCTTATATTGGTCAATGAAAGGCATATTGAATGTTCCAATAAGTGACAGAGGGATGAAAGAAAAACTAGAATTTTATTAGTCAATATATACTTAAGGTATATAATTTTAGGTGTAAACGTAACTAGCACTATGTAATTTTTTTTCTAACCCATCAGCTCAGTTCAGTTCAGTCGCTCAGTTGTGTCCAACTCTTTGCGACCCCATGAATCACAGTACGCCAGGCCTCCCTGTCCATAAGGGGAAATAAATATGTTATTGGCGTCAGAAAAGTAGAAATCACATACTTTTTTGTATACTGTAAATATTCCTGATAAGATCAAAGGTTGCAACACAATGCTGTTTGGTTTCATTTCAGATGCTCGACAGATGTTTGTTTCATGAATGCTGCATTGGATAGTGCCGATACAAAACATTTCCATGACCTAAACAAGTTCGATGAAAACTCACATAGTCACGTTAGCAGATGCAACATAAACATAGAAGAACAAAGAGAGAATAAAACTGAAGTTTAATTGGATTCATAATGTGAAAGTAATTATGTTTTAAACTTTGAAATTATTAAGAAATCATGGAAAAGAGATGTATTCATGGGGTTACATAAAACTGAAAATTTTCACACTGAAGTGTCACTGAAAAAATAGACTTGGAAAAACCACTAATGTTAGTGTGTTAAAAGTTTACATGTAAAAAAACAAAAGTTAACATGTGTACAAATTTATGGGTGAATAATATACGTACAGAAATATTTATACAAGGAAAATTATAATCTCATGATTATAGTCAATTATGATGTCACATTTATAATAACAATAACGTAAACCTTATGAGAAGTACAAAGAACAAATTCATGTAAAATGAACAAAGCCAATACTTAGAGACAAATGTAAATTAAAGCACGCATAATTGAGGGAGGATTTTAGCAATATTAATCACCTGATCGATGGAAAAGTACTCAACGACTATTTTTTAAAGACATAAATTCTACTCCTAGCAATTTACCTTTAGGAAATAATTTCATAAGTTATAAAATTGTATATGTACAAGAATGTTTATGACAGGATTTTTTACTGCGAATAATTGGGATTATTCTGCCTATGCAACAAGTAGGAACTTGGAGGTAAATTGTCTCAACAATTTATGGAGGATATAAAGCAACATAATAAATAAAATCCAAAAGTCTATACCTGCTGTGTTTACAACTGTGTAAAATTATGGGACTTTATAAGCAACAATAGTAAGAGAACAGTGGGATAAAAAGGAACGTTCATAGGTTAGTGGGATTTATTAAAAATAGATGACAAGGATGATGACTGTTACTATTTATTCCAATGATATTTATTGAATGTTTAGGTTACTTCATGGTTGGCATAGTGCTGATTATTTTATATTCATTAGCTTAATTAATCCTTCTAATAACCTGAAGAAGTAGCTATTATCATTCTTCATTTTACAAATGAGAAAACTGTGTCTCAGGTTCTGCTTCTGGTCCAGTGACACTCAGTGGAAAATTACAGAGCTCAGTGTCTAAGCCGGATCTCACTTGCTAAAATGTTAATTGTGCAATATAAGACAACAGACACAATGAAAAATGTTCCATATCCAAGAACTTTGTTGCCATCACATATACAAGGCCTATTTATACATTAAATACATTAATAAATTGATCTTTATTTCTGTGTATTAAACTTGCTGTAACAGACTATTCTTTGTGTGCTCCAAACATCCTTAGTAGATGTAAGCACCAGTTGATGAAAAGCTTCATGATTTAAGTCTAAAACTTTGTGTCATTAGGCCTCTCATCTCTTCTCCAAACACAGTAACATTTTAGGGAATATTTTAAAATTAGTAAATGATGCCCAGAAAGAATGATATAAAAATCTGTAGCATATGAGAACACCACTTGTGGGTTCTCAAAAGGGCATTAAATAATCTTGCAGGAAGTGAACTCCCTGACTTACTAACGGATCTGACAGAGGTCAAATTACACTTCTGCCCCTCTTAAGAGAGGATTAACTCTTATAACATTAACTTCTCTTCATCATCCACAAGGATATGTCATTCCCTAATTGTTAATAGTGAAACCTTTCTCAACTAAGTCAAATACTTCTTGAGAATAAGAATAAAACAGTAATTGCATTAGTTTTCTATCATTGCCATATACATCACTAGCAATTTAGCAACTTGGAAAACAAATTTATCTTACAGGGTCTGTAGCTCAGAAGTCCACATGGACTCAGCAAGTATTACAAGGCTGAAATCAAGCAGACAGCAAGGCTCTGTTTGTTACTGGAGTCAGAAGAGAGTGAGTTCCTCACAACTATAGGACCAAGGTCTCAACTTGCTTTTCTTACTGTTGCCCAAGGGTCATTATCAGCTTTTAGAGGCTGCCTACATTGTCTCACACCTCCTTCCCTTCAATGCCATCAATGTTAAGGTGAATCCTTCTCATGCTTCAAATTTGCCTCACCTCTCTCTCATCTCCCCTTTGCCTCTGTTCTCTGAATTTGTCTACCTCCACTATGTTTCCATTTTTAAATGTTCATGTGATTGCTTTGGGCCTAGTGGATTATCCTGGATAAACTTCTATCTTAAAATTAGCTAATTAGCAACTTGATTCCATCTGCACAGTGTCTACACAGCAGTACCTCGATCTGTGTTTGATTCAGTAACCAGGCTATGGAAATTTTAGAGTAACATCTTATAGAATTCTGCCTATTATTGTAATCTAAAAGATTCATCCTGGTTCCTTTTTCTGTTGATAAATCCAAGTCATGTTTTTGGCTGAGCTAAGTTAAAACAATCTTTGAACTACACTATCAGAAATCTTAATACATGATATCCAAAAATAACTCTAGAAACAGTTGAATTATTAAGCAGTTGAGAAAGTTTGATCACTTTCATTTGAAGTTCTAATTACATTTGTATCTCCTGTTATTCTTCAGTTACATGACTTTGCTTTTGTTCCATTGATCTCTAAATCTACAACAAAGACATCTCAAATTAAATATAATGTTAGAAAGACCTTGACTATCTTAATTAAAAGGAAATTACAGAATTACTTGAGCACTTCATTTAACAATGCTGTTTCCTTTTCCTCATCATAGATAGGTAATTGACTTTATATATGTTTAACATAATCAAATAGCTACTTGAATCTTCTTCAGTGCCTAAGTGCACTCTTAACTGCTAGGGTTGATTTGGTTTCATTGTATCACCTCCCCTTTGGAGAGACCACATTATCTCACAGGAACATACAAAAGTGCTATGAAAACACACCTTGCTAGGACTAAGAGTATTTTGGCTTAAAATATCCACTTATCTTATTTACTGTCTATTGCAAGGATTGCAATGCTGGCCCTTGGTATGAATCTGTAGTTTGCTTTTCAATGTAGCAGAAATTCCAAGTAAATTGAAGTCTCTACCTTATTCTAGATAGGAAGATCAGCCATAATGTTAATTTTCTGTGTCCCATTGCAGCACCTCTGCCTCTCCCCCACTCCCCCATATACATTGTGGAAAAGGCCAAACAAGAATGACAATCTTTAATCACCATATTTTAATTCTAGCCTGTTTTCTTTAAAAGAATGATTAGAAGGCAAAATATAATTCCTCCCCTCCAAGACAATTATTAGTTTCATTAGTATACTCTAATGTGGTGTCATTTAAAAAATTGGATTCTCCCATGTTCAATCAGCAATGAATTCTAGAAAAAAATGAGCTAAATTCATCAGCCTTGTTAATCCACTAAAATCCTCTAAGACAGGCAGGGACACAGTTCTAAACACTTTACTTACATTTTGATAGAAATACATTGTCAAGCCATAGATCTAATCTACAAAGTTTACAATGAATGCCTCCTTTTAAATCAATACAACTGGATAGTGTGTGACTTTTTGACACAATCACTTCAGAAGTTGCAAACTCTGTCCTTGCCTCAAATGACTTTTTCAGCTTTATCCCTTTCTTCTATCATCTGTTATCTTTTTACCTTTTCATACTGTTCATGGGGTTCTCAAGGAAAGAATACTGAAGTGGTTTGCCATTCCCTTCTCCAGTAGAATAATTTCAGAGGAATAACTCCAAGAAGAATGAAGAGATGGAGCCAAAGTAAAAACAATGCCCAGTTGTGGATGTGACTGGTGATGGAAGTAAAGTCTGATGCTGTAAAGAACAATATTGTATAGGGACCTGGAATGTCAGGTTCATGAATCAAGGCAAATTGGAAGTGGTCAAACAGGAGATGGCAAGTGTGAACGTCAATATTTTAGGAATCAGCAAACTAAATGGACTGCAATGTATGAGTTTAACTCAGATGACCAGTATATCTACTATGTGGGCAGGAATCCCTTAGAAGAAATGGAGTAGCCATCATGGTCAACAAAAGAGTCCGAAATGCAGTACTTGGATGCAATCTCAAAAGTGACAGAATGATTTCTGTTCGTTTCCAAGGAGAACCATTCCATATCACACTAATCCAAGTCTATGCCCCAAACTTAATGCTGAAGAAGCTGAAGTTGAACAGTTCTATGAAGACTTATAAGACCTCCTAGAACTAACAACCAAAAAAGATGTGTTTTTCATTACAGGGAACTGGAATGCAAAAGTAGGAAGTCAAGAGATACCTGGAGTAACAGATGAATTTGGCCTTGGAGTACAAAATGGAGCATGACAAAGGTTAACAGAGTTTTGCCAACAGAACACACTGGTCATAGCAAACACCCTCTTCCAACAACACAAGTGAAGACTACATATGAACATTATCAGATGGTTGATACTGAAATCAGGTTGATTATATTTGCAGCCAAAGATGGAAAAGCTCTATACAGTCAGCAAAAACAAGACTGGGAGCTGACTGTGGCTCAGATCATGAACTCCTTATTGCTAAATTCAGACTTAAATTGAAGCAAGTAGGGAAAACCACTAGACCATTCAGGTATGACCTAAATCAAATCCCTTATGATTATACAGTGGAAGTGACAAATAGATTCCAGGGACTAGATCTGATAGACAGAGTGCCTGAAGAACTATGGATGGAGGTTCATGACATTGTACAGGAGGCAGGGATCAAGACCATCCCCAAGAAAAAGAAATGCAAACAGGCAAAATGGTTGTCTGAGGAGGCTTTACAAATAGCTGAGAAAAGGGAAGCTAAAGGAAAAGGAGAAAAAGAAAGATATGCCCATTTGAACACAGAGTTCCAAAGAAGAGCAAGGAGAAATAAGAAAGATTTCCTCAGTGTTCATTGCAAAGAAATAGAGGAAAACAATAGAATGGGAAACACCAGAGATCACTTCAAGAAGATTAGATCTACCAAGGGAAAATTTCATGCAAAGATGGGTATGATAAAGGACAGAAATGGTATGGACCTAACAGAAGCAGAATTTATTAAGAGTTGGCAATAATGCACAGATGAACTATAGAAAAAAGATCCTCATGACCCAGATAACCATGATGGTGTGATCACTCACCTAGAGTCAGACATCCTGGAATGTGAAGTCATATGGGCCTTAGGAAGCACCGCTACAAGCAAAGCTAGTGGAGGTGGTGGAATTCCCACTGAGTGATTTCAAGGCCTAAAAGATGATGCTGTGAAAGTGCTGCACTAAATTTGGAAAACTCAACAGTGGACATGGTTTGGAAAAGGTCGATTTTCTTTCCAATCCAAAGAAAGGCAGTGCCAAGGAATGTTCAAACTATCATACAATTGCACTTATCTCACAGGCTAGCAAATAATGCTCAAAATTCTCCAAGCCAGGCTTCAACAGTATGTGAAACCATGAATTTCCAGATGTTCAAGCTGGATTTAGAAAAGAGATCAAATTGCCAACATCCATTGGATCATCCAAAAAGCAAAAGAATTCCAAAAATATATCTACTTCTGCTTTATTGACTATACCAAAGCCTTTGCCTGTGTGGATCACAACAAACTGTGGAAAATTCTGAAAGAGAAGGGAATACCAGATCACCTGACCTGCCTCCTGAGAAATCTGTATGCAGGTCAAGAAGCAACACTTAGAACTGGACAAGGAACAGACTATTTTCAAATCGGGAAAGCAGTACACCAAGACTGTATATTGTCACTAAGCTTGTTTAGCTTATATGCAGAGTATATCATGTGAAATGCCAGGCTGAATGAAGCACAAGCTGGAATCAACATTGCTGAGGGAAATATCAATAACCTCAGATATGCAGATGACACCACCCTCATGGCAGAAAGCAAAGAAGAAATAACAAGCCTCTTGATGAAAGTGAAAGAGGAGACTGAAAAAGCTGGCTTAACACTCAACATTCAAAAAACAAAGATCATGGCATCCGGTCCTATCACTTCATGGCAAATAGGGAAAAATGGAAACAGTGAGAGACTTTATTTTTCTGGGCTCCAAAATCACTGCAGATGGTGACTGCAGCCATGAAATTAAAAGATGCTTACTCCTTGGAAGAAAAGTTATGACTAACCTAGACAACATATTAAAAAGCAGAGACATTACTTTGCCAAGAAAAGTCCATCTAGTCAAACTATGGTTTTTCCAATAGTCATGCATGGATGTGAGGGTTGGACTCTAAAGAAAGCTGAGCACCAAAGAATTGATGCTTTTGAACTGTGGTGTTGGAGAAGATTCTTGAGAGTCCAAGGGAGATCCAACCAGTCCATCCAAAAGGAAGTCAGTCCTTAATAGTCATTGGAAGGACTGATACTGAAGTTGAAACTCCAGTACTTTGACCACCTGATACAAAGAACTAACTCACTGGAAAAAATTCTGATCCTGGGTAAGATTGAAGGCAGGATGAGATGGGGACGATAGAGGATGAGATGGTTGGATGGCATCACTGACTCAATGGACATGAGTTTGAGTAGACTCCAGGAGTTGATGATGGACAGGGAAGCCTGGCATGCTGCAGTCCATGGGGTCACAAAGAATCAGACACCACTTAGCAACCAAACTGAACTGAACTGATATGGATGAAAGAAACACTATATAACCTATAGTGGACTATTTAAATATATTATACCTGGCCTCTTTCTTTAGATATTTTAGTGCCCTCTGTTAACTGTCTCTCTCCCACTTGATTGAAGTTATTAGAGGATTTTTACTGTGCCAGGCTTTGCCTATTTATCACCTGACCTCTATATGACTTTGCTTTTACATTTCCCTCCTACCTCTTCTTTAACTGTGGAACATCATCTCTACAGACACTCAGAATTGCTTATACACATGCCTATGTTCTTATCTTAAAAAAAAAAAAGCAGCTTTTCTTTACCTATTTTAGCTACAACCATATTTTTTCTCTTTACTGTGACATCTCTCAAAAACTTGGTCTAAATTTAATTGATTTAATTATTACTTCTTCTTCTGATGGTTTTCTAAATATGTTCTCATGCCCATCAACCCATATATATATATATTAATCTGTTAAAAATGACCTTCATAGGTAGAGCAGCTAATTTCATATGTTTACTACCTTTAAAACACTAGCATTTGGTCTGGCCAGCTCTTGAAAATTTGTATTCCCTGGCTTTCATAAAGTTGCAATATTTTAGTTCTCAAATATAATTAACAACTTGAGTATTGACTTATATCAAGACTTTATCACTTCTATGATATTTTTATGTCCTCAGACTTGCCATGTAACTTAAATCATTTCTTTACCATATTTTCATGCTTCATGTTACCTTCTACTTTGCATAATAAACTTCTCATGTACAGAATGTATATGCAACATAAATTATTATTTCAAATGTATTCAACGTATGATAAACTGGGAGGGAGAGCTCTTACTTAGATTTCAATGTTAATTGGTAAACTTAGAAGGACTAATATAGCTCAAAAAATTGGATGGATGTTAAAGCCACTGGATCAAAGCTTGAAGAGGACCAGGATATTTATACCACCAGAAGATATCTCACCATATGTTATTTACAGATTACAAACAAGAAGATGTCAACTTCTGAGTGGAGAAACCGAGCAGACATCCTCTTAACCAACAATCAATGTTAACATCACAGTAACAGGACACAGTGGCATCAAGTGTCTCTTAACAGTAAGAATAACCATCTATTTATTATGTGGTTTACTAATGAAAATGGAAGACCTTAATCTAATCATATGGAAAATTTGATAAACTCAAAAAAGAAAATTTTACAGATCAACTGTTCTATTCTTTTCAAAGTTTCAATTCGTAACAGTTCCAGAGTAAATGAAACTAGAAATAACTTCCGTGTTGAGACAAACTTAGCTGTAAAATATCAGAGCATACTTATAAATTATAATATTAAGGAAATAATTGTACAATGTGGGAGGAGCCTTCTTTAGAAAGTTTGATCAAGAATTCTCTCTTCAAAAATTTCGTGTGAATTGAGCTGGTTTGAGTGTAACTCAGGCTTGTGAAGAGTTTGGTGCTTTATGTTTCAACTCTTTCCCCTCCCCTCATTTACTGCCTCTATCGTTTTACCTTTTCTATACTTTCATATGATTGGAATCATACAGTATGTAGCTTTTTTGACTGACTCCATTCACTTAAAATTATAGATTTATGATTCACCCTGGTTTTTTTTTTCAAGGCTGAATATGGCTCCCTTTAGTCTTTAATAATATTTCATTATATAGATGTATCAGAGATTGTTCATCTATTGAAAGAAATCATAACATTGCTATAAAAATTTACAGGCAGATGGACATATATTTTCAAATCAATTAGGTAAATATCTAAGAACATGATTATTGGACTGTAATTAAGAGTACCCTAGCTCTCCAAGACCCTCAGACTGTTTTCCCAACTGGTTATACCATTAGTGATGGATGAGTTTCAGTTGCTTTTCAAAAGTAACAATGATATTGTAAGCTTTAAAAATTTCTTAGTATCATTTTAATAGATGTGTTGTAGTATCTCATTGTTTTAGCCCCTTTTTGAAATAAGGCTTTTTTAGAACCCAGCTGCACCATTTATTTTTGTATTGTCTGTGGCTCTTTTCATGACATAATGGCACAGCTTAGTAATAGTGAAAGAGTTGCATATGATCCACAAAGACTAACTGGCCCCTTACAGAAAATTTTGTGGACTTTTGTCTTAAACTAATTATATAAAAAGTAATAAATTGAAAAATTAATTATATTCATTTCTAAAACTATTCTTTGGATTTTTAAATTATATATATTTTTATAGCTTCCAATAAAATTAAACTTTATACAATTAATTTTTTTATTAAACCCTGAACAGTATAATGAATTACTTGGAACTTTCATAGAGATAAAATTAACTACAGATAAAATTTCTACAGATAAAATTAACTTTCCTTTTTGTCCTGATATGACTTAGCATATTTGGAAAACAGAAAATTAAGTGAATATAAATTTTATGAAGGGATGTAGCATGAAGTACTTAAAAGAAAAATAGAAAATGGAGGAACCAATATGTTTTAATTGTATTGATAACGTATGCCAGAATTTGTAAGCAATAACTCCATTTATTTTTAAAAGTAATCCCATTATACAGTTAGTATTTTATTGCTACTTATGAAAAAAGGGACAATCATAAAATTTTACAAAAATAGAGAATTACTAATAAATGGAAAATTGAAGATTTGTCCATATGCCTAAATGATACTAAAATTCTCTGTGTTTTAAGTGATGCTCATTATAAAATATCACATCATCAGAAAAAAAAAATCATCAAAGTCCTTCTTAATAATTAGCTGAATCTGCCACTAACAGGCAGTGATAATGATAACACTCTATAAAGGTCCTATTTCTCTTATCAAAATTTTGGGTGAGTTTGGGGAATGTTCCTTAACATCTATGTAGATTGTTACTCTAGCTGTTTCTTGACTTTGTGCTTTTGCATTCTAGTTCCCTATAATGAAAAGGACATCTTTTTTGGTTGTTAGTTCTAAAAGGTCTTGAAGGTCTTCATAGAACTGTTCAGCTTCAGCTTTTTCAGCGTTACTGGTTGGGGCATAGGCTTGGATTACCATGATATTGAATAGTTTGCCTTGGAAACAAAGAAAGATCATCTGTCATTTTTGAGATTGCATCCAAGTACTGCATTTCAGACTCTTTTGTTGACTATGATGGCTACTCCAATTCTTCTAAGGGATTCTTGCCTACAATAGAAGATATAATGGTCATCTGAGTTAAATTCACCCATTCCAGTCCATTTTAGTTCACTAATTCTTAAAATGTCAACAGTCACTTTTGCCATTTTCTGTGTGACCACTTCCACTTCATTTATGGACCTAACCTTCCAGGTTCCTCTGCAATATTGCTCTTTACAGCATCAGACCTTGCTTCCATCACCAGTCACATCCACAACTGGATGTTGGTTTTGCTTTGCCTCCATATCTTCATTCTTTCTGGAGTTGTTTCTCCACTGATCTCCAGTAGCGTATTGGGCACCTACTGACCTGGGGTGTTCATCTTTCAGTGTCCTATCTTTTTGCCTTTTCATACTGTTCATGGGGTTTTCAAGGTGAGAATACTGAAGTGGTTTATCATTCCCTTCTCCAGTGGACCACGTTTTGTCAGACCTCTCCACTATGACCCATCCATCTTGGGTGGCCCTACATGGCATGGATCATAATTTCATTGAGTTAGACAAGGCTGTCTTCATGTGATTAGATTAGTTAGTTTTCTGTGATTGTGGTTTTCAGACTGTCTGCCCTTTGATGGAGAAAGATAAGAGGCTAATGGAAGCTTCCTGATGGGAGAGACTGACTGAGGGAGAAACTGACTGAGAATCCCTTGGACTGCGAGGAGATCCAACCAGTCCATCCTAAAGGGGATCAGTCCTGAGTACTCATTGGAAGGACTGAGGTTGAAACTGAAACTCCGATACTTTGGCTGCCTGATGTGAAGAGCTGACTCTTTTGAAAAGACCCTGATGCTGGGAAAGATTGAAGGCAGGAGGAGAAGGGGATGACAGAGGATGAGATGATTAGATAGCATCAGCGACCCAATGAACATGAGTTTGAGTAAAATCTGGGAGTTGGCGATGGAGAGAGAGGCCTGGCGTGCTGCAGTCCATGGGGTCGCAAAGAGCCAGACATGACTGAGCAACTGAACTGAACTGATGTAGATTGTATTTACCAAAAACTGCAATATGGAAGCTTTGATGTTGTGAACATATATATGTGCTTGTGTGTGTATAATCTATATAGCTGGTATTTTTTGGAAAAACAGATTGCTCAAGTAGTTTCCAAATAGTGAGTCAAAGTGCCACAGCCATGAACTCAGGATAGAATATCTATTTTAAAAAACAAAATGTAGCCCTCTAAAAATATAAGTAATGTGGCTTGGCCATGGACCTCTAGGGTATACAAAAGTTCCTATTTTTAGCACCTGAGAACTTTGTTTATCTGGAGGAAAAACTTTAGATATACTGGTTTTAGAAATCAACATTGAAAACAGATATGTCTTTTATGTAGTAACTATATAAATGGTCATCAAGATTTAGAGTACCACAAATATTTAACTGTTCCAATTGTCACACTTGCCATTTAAGAGTCACATTAAAATTGGGTAGAATAAATCAGAAATACAGGCAGCAGCAATCTTTCTTAACAGAAGACTGGCTTAACTAAGCTTACCACCAACATACCATCTGTTACACATCTCTTCTTAGATTAAGACACAATAGACTTAAGCATATGGACTGTAGGTTGTGAAGAAGAAAGGTTTTTGAACATGTTAGCTTTCTTTTTTGGATTTCTGTTTTGTTTTGCTTTTAATTGTTGTGATGTTTTGTTTTTCAACAATGTATGTTTTCATTCCTCTGGGGATAATTTAAATATCATCCTGATTAAAGGATAAATGGGACCACATTCCTTTTAAATGTTATTTTGTTTCCTAATTTAAGACTGGATAATAAATGTTAGAAGTAACTAAAATTTGCAGAGACATTTTTCTGCCCCCAACTCTTCAGAGTGAAGTTTAATATGTTTACACCATTGCTATGGGAACAAATATTATCCTCATTATTTTGTATCATTTCCCTCTTCACCTAAGAGATCACAGATCCAAGCACACAGATGAGCTCTTGTACAGCCATGCTGTATTATCCAGCGTGCAATAAAACAGCAGTAATAATGAAGATACTATCTAATATTCACTTTGTGTTTACTGTGTGTTACATGTTGCTCTACGTCCCCTATAACCATTAATTTTCTTAAAAGTATATATGCTGGGCATTATTATTATAAGAACTTCATTTTATAAATGATAAATGGGAAGAAATAAAGACAGGAGGTCTTTGAGCAAGAAGATTAAAAACTACCCTGAAGTACTGAAATAAATCAATTCATTTCAAAATAGTCTAAGATCAAAATAAAACTTCATGCCAATTTGAATAATACAATTTTTAGCCTCTATATAATAACTTGAGTTATTAAGTTTTTAAAAGTTGTATTGAGGCATAGTTTATTTACCTTGTGTTCATTTCTGCTGTCCAGCAAAGTGATTCAGTTTTATACACACACACACACACACACACACACACACACATATACATATTATACATATATACATATATAATACATACATATATAATATATGTGTGCATATATATGCATATACACATATATATACATAGATGCATACATATATACTTATATATATTACTTTACATATTCATTTCCATTATGGTTTATCATAGAATATTGAATATAGTTCCTTGTGCTGTATAGTATGACCTTGTTGTTTATCCATCCTATATACAATAGTTTGTATCTGCTAACCCCAAACTCCCAAACTCTCCCTCCTCCACCCCACTTCCCCTTGGCAACCACAGTCTGTTGTCTATATCTGTTTTGTAGATACTTTCATTTGTGTTATATTTTAGAGTCCACATGTAAGTGATATCATATGCTATTTGCCTTTCTCTTTCTGATTTTCATTGCTTAGCATGATAATCTCTAGTTCCACCCATGTTGCTTCAAATGGCATATATTTCATTCTTTGTATGTCTGAGTAATATTCCATTCTCTGGGTATGTGTGTACACACACACACACACATACACACTCTTTTTTATTCATCCTACTGATGGACATTGATGTTGTTTCCATGTCTTGGCTATTGTAAATAGTGCTTCTATAAACACTAGGCTGCATGCATCTTTTTGAATTATAGTTTTTTCTGGATATATGCCCAGAAATGGGATTACTGGATCATATGGCAAACATTTATTATGTTTCATTATCATATTTAACATTATATTCCAAGTTCAAATTAAGAACAATTATTACTTGACCTGATACTTAAATATTATACTTTTCTGTCTGTTCTTGAGCTAGATATTTGTATCCAAATGAAGCTACATTTTATGGATCTATGTAAAAAGAAAGACTAGGATGAAATTCATCACTGCACTCTTTAGTCTGTCCAGTTAGGAAAAAATCAGCAATTTGATTACTGAATTGTTTCTTTCTCATCATTTTTTATCACAAACACAAGTGACTGCTTCTAAAGTATTCTTGTCAATATTTCCTATCATTTCTGAGGCAAATCTAGTCATGACAGTTTCTTGTTACTAGTTTGTATGTCTGCGTACCTGAACAGCTTTCACAAAGTTAATTCTGCCTTTCAGTCAAATAGGACAAGAGAAAGACACATTCCTGGAGACCCAGAACAGAAGAAGTGAGAGAATGAAAAAGTGAAAAAGACATGCAACATCAAATTCAAAAGACATGGAAAGCTTTCTTGTTCAGAACATCGATTCCTGTCTGTCAGATTTAAACTAGTGCCTCTGTCTAAAACACCTAACATGTAGAAAAGCCAACAGGATGGAAATAGCAAAAGCGTTAAAGCATGAGAATTTATATCACTATGAAGAATTTGAACACCCAAAAAAGGCTCAAATTTTAGATTGGACACAGGAGTCAGTTTTCTCATTTTTTAGTATTGGTACTAAGAAACAGTATTTTAATATTTGGACTTTGGTTTCTGCCTCTGCAAACTGAAAATGATAATTATATATGCCACATAATATTTGCCATGTAGACTTTTTTCTTTCCAGTTTAATTGAGATATAATTGACACACAGCACTGAATAAGTTACTGTGTACAGGATAATGATTTGACTTAATCACACCATGAAGTGATTACCAAAATAAGTGTAGTGAGCACCCATCATCTCATATAGATACAAAATAAAAGAAAAAATTTTTGTCTTCTGATGAGAACCCTTAGGATTTACTCCTTCCACAACTTTGTAACATAGAGCACTGCTGATTATAGTAATCATGTTGTACATTACATTCTTAGTATATATTTATCTTATAAATGAAAGTTTGTGGCTTTTGATTCTCTTTATCCAATTTCCCTACCCCCACCCCCTGCCTCTGGTAAAATATATCTCTTCTATAAGTATGTTGTTCTTGAAGTATAAGTAGCCTACGATACTATGTTTGTCCCTGGTTCACAACATAATGAGTCTATATTTCTGTACATTACAAAACAATCACCAAGATAACTCTAGTTACCATCTGTCTTTATACAAAGATGTTGCAATATCACTGACTACCTTTCCCACTCTGTACACTTCATCCCTGTGACTCATTTGCTTTGTTACTGGAAGTTTGTACCTCTTAATTTCCCTAATCTCTTTCACTGAGTACCCAACAGAATGATCACAAGCCTTCTTAAAAGTCAAAGAGGGAAGCAGAAGAAGGGAATCAAAGTGAGTTATGATCACAGAAGCATGTTCAGGGAGATGTAAGTTTGACTTTGAAACTGGAGAAAGGAGACTAACCTCCAAGGAATGTAGCTGTCTGCTGGGAGCTGAAAAACACAGGGGAATAGAATCTCCTTTAGAGTCTCCAGTAAAGAACGCCAGGACAGTTGATACTTTGAGTTCTTCTGACATTAAGAACAGTATTTTCTCTGCTTTAGAGAAGTTAGGACGTTGCCCCAAGAGAGACCCATGGTGAATGAGGCAAGAAGTCTTATGGTTTCACTACATAGTCTCTGACTTTGAGATGGAAACTGCCATCTAGGTTAAATTAATTCATGCAAACAGAATACTTACAATATTTTCTTACATTGAATAAGTATAAAATAAATATTGTTTATTAGCCACATTGTTACCCTGGAGGGGTTCAAAAATATTTTTGAAAGAAATGATGAGTCATTAGAGTGACAATGAAACAGAGTATGTGAGTAAAAGAAATCTTGTGTCTAATTCAGTATTTTTAATTTTATGGAATTTAGAAAAGTTGCTATAATTTCATTTAGACTTAGAACTAATATAAATTAAGGATTTCACTTAAACAAGAATTTACATAAGTTACAACTGAAACTTTTAATTGAATTCATAAAATGTTTTGATACTATCACCAATTTAGTGTTCTGAAAGACTGAATGTAGAAAAGATTTTTAAACAATTATTTATGCTTTAATAACTGCAAAAGTTTGATTCTTAAAAGACTAAATAGGATGCTTCTCTATTGGTAAGGTTTCAAATAAATAAATGACATATCAGTTATCTCCTGTTGGTTTCTACAATGAAAGTCTGCATGAACATAGTTTCAAAGGGATCATAAATAAGTGGTAACAGCTATGAATATGCTACTATACTTTGTATTTTACATTTTGTTTGTGGAGGAAGTATGTTCAATTGTTAGGATTTCACACTTAAGGGCCAGATAGCATTAAGTTTTGCCACTTAACAGCTCTGTCATTCACACAGAGGAATTTATTTAAGCCCTGAAAGGCTAATAAAAATGTAGATATCTAATAGCATCCAGATCAATGAACTGTTTGAGGATTGAATTATAGAATTCAAAGAATGTGCCTAGATCACATCTGATTTATAATCATTTATTGTTTTTGTAACAGCTTAAACATTAAAAAGCCTTTTTTTCCTTTTTCAAAGAGAAGGAGCATTATCTAATCAAAATATGGCTTCCTCCTGCCTGAAGGAGAATTAGAATCAATTTACTAAAAATGTAAAAGAAAAAGAGACTTAATGTTAGAATTTTGACATCTAAATAGGGTGTTGCATCAAATTAATAAAGAAAAAGATTTGGCAAGAGAAACTATTTTGTAATGCCTTTATTTTTTCTTTTATGATATCAAATACCCAGGTCTTAAGAGCTGTTCATTGAATTTTATTAGGCAGAAGATAGGAGTAAATCCTTCTTTTTCTGGTCTGGGTTTTTGAAGAAGAGGAAATTGAAGGCAAATGTCTTCAGCTGTGCTTCCATTGTGAACCTCTGGAAAGAGAGTTCACTTCCATATGAGTGTGGCTAGCCAGATTCATGCTGAACACCCAGGGATAAATCGCAATGTGCCTAATGGTCCTCCCTTGGCTCCAGGAGCACCAGAGATGTACTATTGCCTAGCAATGGAGGAGGGCATGGCATGATCCAGACACCCTGCCTCCTTCCTTCCTTCATTTCATGAAAGACATACCATCTCTTCTTCCTCTCCAATGTCCAGACAACATCTGAAAGAGGACCAGTAGAGAGGGTGAAAACTCAAAGACAGAGCATTTTGCTTATAGAGTGACAAAGTGGGGAAGTGTAGAGAATAGTCTCCTGCTCAGCTATGCAGATAATAGGAGAATACAGATAAATTTAGGAAAATGAGACTGCATCCAGAGTAACCATGATGAACTTGCAATCTTGCTACAGAAGTTGTTTTGTTGTTTTCATTGAGAGTGCATGTATGTATATGTGTGTGTGTAAGCAGTACTTTTTCTTTTTTACTTCATTATATGTCTTAACTTTTCTTCCCCATTGCGTTTAAAGATTTCCTACTAAGTATTTCAATGATATGGATAAAGGTGGTATTTCCAATGTTGTTATTGAAGTTTTAGATCCTTTTCATTTTATTTTCTGTTAGAAATAATATTTTAGAAGATATCTTTGTAATTTACTTATGGGTGATATTTTCTCAGACTAAAAATAATTTATCATTAAAAGAATAAGAATTTTCTTAAACTTTTGATATACATTTGCAAAGAATTGTTTTAGTTTACATTCTAGTTATATTGTTGCAAGCTACAATAAGTTTCATGTAAGGAATGCCATTATATTTTTAAATATGCAGATTCTACAACATAGCACTGTTTAATAAAAAAAAATTGTGAACAATTTTCCATAATGAGCTCTCTTGAGCAAATTAAAACAGTATTATATTTCAAACATTAAGAAATAGAGACATGAAAAGGGAGTAGGAAAGCACCAAAATGGTCATATTTATTTTCACAGTCTTTTCTAAGACTAGAACACAAATAAACAACTAAATCTGTCTGCCACTGTGTATTTCAAGCATCGCTCTTCATTCTTTTGCAGATAGATCCTCTTGTAAAGAAATCTCATTATTAAATTCTAAATCATCTTATGTTCTAAAATAATTCTAAATTCTAAGAAAAACATCTAACGTATAAATGAATATAAATTTTCTTTAGTAGTTTGAAAGAACAACTCTACTTGGATTTACATCCTCCAAAATCTAGTCCCACCACTTTTTTCTCATCTCATTCTCAAAACTTAATACTTAACTCACATATTACTTCAGCCCACAATGCTCTTAGGCACTCAGTCATCCTTATTCCCTTATTCTCAGACTGATCCCCCGGCACAGTCTAGAATTAAGGCTCATGTTTTGCATAAGATATTCAGTTAATATTCTTCACATCTAATTTCTCATAGAACAGTTTTTACTAATCAAACAAGATGTTTAAATTATTACTTTTAAATTTTAGGAAAAATATAAAATTATCCAATGCTGAGGTTATACTTGTTTCATCTCTCTATCCATCAGCCTACCTATCTATCCATCCATTCATTCATACATCTGTCCATCAATACATATAATTTTTGTTTTTCGGAATGATTATAGAACAGTACTAATTTACTTTTAAGTGGAGAAAACTGTTTTATTTGTGATATGTAACACCCATTGCTATTTAAGGATTGGATTATATGCTGAAGACTTACTTTATGAGAGTGATTGAATTTATTTTCTAATTGGCGTACATATAATATACTTATATTATCTGTGATTAAAATATCTTATAAAAGCTCAATACATTTTAAAAGTTGTTATTAAGGCCTTGGTATTATTTCACTCAGGGTACTTGATTTTGTTACAGAAGTCAATAACTACTGGTTTGACAAAATACAGAGAATTGTTTTGCCTAGGGCATTGTTTTTTCTAACAGAAATAATATACCAAAAAATATAGATGCTTTATTTCTGAATCAGTGATGAACAGCAGATTGTGAGATAGCAAAAAACAAATTTGATTTTACTGAACCTGAAACTGAACTGACATGGCATATTTGAAATAGTCATTACTTTCCCATTATTACAATAACTCTGGAACAAGTTATAATTGTTTGCATAATCTGGTTGAAGTAAAATTAACCATAAAGAATATGAGGAAAAAACACTACAAATCAAAACAAGGGTAACTCTAAAATATTTCTGTGAATAGGAAAAACCTAATACTGCTCTGGTTAAAGCCATTTTCTCTTAATAGGATGGATTCTCTCTTTTGGACTTTTGTTGCCATTTTCCTTTCTGCTGTAGGAAAGACTTTCTGGTGTCAAGGAACTGAACTCCTCACAAACATACTCTGTGACTCAAATGAGATAAAGGGAGATTATGACAAAGATTAAAGATGATCTCAGAGTACTCACATGGTTCTGAACCCTCAGTAGCTCACAAGTGGAGAGAATAGTGGATAAATGGATCCTAAAAAGGTATATGTTCAGGGTATGTGTACTCGGTATGTAGAAGTTAATGAAACTTTTATGATATCAAATACTCAATCCTTCATGGCATCTTCCATATAATATTCTGCCAAAGAATGTCTCTTTTTATATTCCATAACTATTTTGCCAGATCAGGAAGAAGAAGGAGGGAGATAGGGAAAAAATATTCTGCCATATGTGATAATTCAAGTCATCGTCAATAAACATTTCTCAAACATAGCTATGAGCAAGGCATTGTTCCAGGAGTTATCAGTATTCAAATGATGTGTGAGACATGGTTCCTGTCTGTAAAGAATCGACAGGGTTATAAATGATATTGATATATAATTTTAAGTCAGCAGAATGTCTAAAGGAGAAGGGAATTAATAGCTATGGGAATAGGAACTGTTTGTATATAAAATGTATATAAAATGGCATCTGAGATAATCTTTAAAGAAAGGGAAGGGAGCTGAAGGAAAGGGAGAAGGAGATGGATGGATTGGTATAAAAATTAAATTTTTCTTTCAAAAGTTAAGGGGGTACAAAGTGAGCGATGGAGTGTGGAAATAAAATTGTGGGTTGGACACAAGTAATTCAATGTGGCTGAATGGGATGTTTGAGCAACCAAATGTATTTGTAATGAAACATAACTCTAAAATGTGGTATACAGTGAGAGACTGTATATTTTAACTAATTGAATCTTACTGTTTATCTTCTGCTTGTGGAATTCTTATATTTGAGAGTTCTGATCTATCACATGACTAATATCCTACCCTCTAAGTTTGGTATTGAATTCTCTTGGCACTTCAAAGCAAAGTGTGCTTTTCAGTTTTCACAAGTTGTAGAGTCAGGCTATTTGAAATCTAAGCTTAGACTATAACTTATTGATGCCTGAATATGAATTTCAGTCATGAATAGATGCATATATATTCAAACATATCTGGCAACTAAGACTATTTTTTATCTTTTAAATTGAATAACAAAACACTGAAATTTTAAATGAAAAAAAAAAAACCACTGAAATTCAGAATTCATTGAGATTTCTAATTCACAGATGACACAGAAGGAGGGAGAGAGAGAAGAGTAGAGGGGAAAAAACGGGACGAGAGAAAGCAGAAATCTTGATTGTTCAGTATTGTTAAAGGCCAGCAGACGTGGAATATGGTAACAGGATTTTAACTTTACATAGCAAATGTTGACTCCTTAGAGTTGAATTGTGAGCACAAAGTTATTGGAATCAAATTGATGTATTATGTAATAAATGTTCTTACCAAATGCCACTGTAAGCTCATCTCCCAACATTAAACATTTGGAAGGCTTAATTATATTTCACTGAGTTCTGAGGGGGAAAAAAAAGCACTTTTATTCAGAGAGGCCTGAAATCCAAGCTCTCTTGAGCCTCACATTTCTTATTTGTTTATTGTGCTAAGGGTGTTTACAGCATGTCCCCTGGTTCAGCAATGTAGCGCTTTCCAGCACATAATAAGTACTCAGCAAATTGTTAAGGTTATTAGAATATAAACTTTTATAGTAGGTCATGGTTATTTGATTTTTAACTGATTTGTCTAACAAGGAAGCGAAGGAATCTAGCACTCCTTAGGCACCATTCAGAATTAACTGTGATTCATACACCAGAATCAACCTGTACCCAGAAGACTCACTGACCCATCTTGGGTAATTTTCATTTCTTGGTCCTACAGAACATATTCAGGTGAATAAGGAGAGTTTGCCTTACCCTGACTTACTCTGAAACTTAATAATTTATCTCCCTGTGCAGGCCCCAGACTTCCTAAGCATTGATCATACTTTCTTACTTGGAATCCATCAAACAAGGTAGGAACTTTTTACAAATCCAAGTCTTAACTTTCTCCGGTCCTTCAGGCTAATCCACCCTCCACCCCCCAAACACCCAACTCCTGTCCTATCTGTTCTTCACCTCACAGAATCCTGCCAGCTCTGAAACGAATGCCAGTTTTTTTCAAATAACTGTTTCCTGTACATCCAAATCTGAAATACTCACTTTTTAAATGACCTTAAGCCCTATAATGATAATAATGTTTCTTAAAATGCCAGGTAAAGGAGAAATAAAGAGAGTTTTCTTTGGTATTAATAGCTAGAGCAAAGGCAGCTTTAGAGTTGATAGGTGCATGTGCTGAGAATAATGGCTTGTGTTCAGGCAATTCTGTGCCACAGGAGAGAGTTGTCAATGTCTGAAGTCATTCTGCTTGTCATTCTTGAAGAGAGGGAGGATGTTACTGGTAACTAGGGGTGGCAACCAGAGATGCTATTAATACCCTACAGCTTACAGTATGGCCCCCTGATAATAGAGACTCATTTTCCCCCATAGCTCAGTCGGTAAAGAAACTACTGGCAATTCGGGAGACGGGGGTTCAGTTCCTGGGTCAGGAAGGAAATGGCAACCCACTTCAGTATTCTTGCCTGGAGAATCCTATGGTCAGAGGAGCCTGCCAGGCTACAGTCCATGGGGTCACAAGAGTCGGACATGACTGACCGAATAAACCACCACCACCCCTGTCAAAAGGCCAGCAGTCTGAGGCTGAGAAGACCTGGTCCGGAGCAGGATGACACCATCTCATTTGCCTCCCTCAGTGCTAAAGGACTGAGGACCAGAGTGTGCTGAGTGGAGCAGCAGTGGCTCTAGGTCATCACAGCTGATCCTGGGAAAGCAGAAAGGTATGCAAGCGCCAGTGTTTCATAGGAAGGGTGTAGCCACTGCAGCAGAAAAAAGGCTCTGCTAGTGAATACTTCCTGTTCTCCTTTTCTCAGGTTGTTGAAGTGTAGAAAAGCTTCCAGGAACTTAGACATATTATGGGAGAAGGGTAGTCAAGACCATAGCAATTTCTTGGTTGTGATTCTAAAACTTATTTTTTTTTTTAAGTGTGATTTTTAGTGACATAATAAAAATGAGAAGGAAATGGCAACCCACGCTTGTATTCTTGCTTGGAGAATCCCCATGGACAGAGGAGCCTGGCAGGTTACAATTCATAGAGTCATAAAGAGTCAGACATGACTAAAGCGACTGAGCACAAAAAAACAAACACATTGGCTGTAACAATAGCTACTTCTGAGTAGCTTCCCTTTGTCAGGAATTTTGCATAAGCTATTTAATCTTCACAAGATCTCTATGAGATAGACTCTATTATCTGCATTTCACAATATTCTGTTTATCTAATATTTACATTCTTTTTATTCCTGATTAATCTGGTATTTAGTTGTTCCTAAGAAAAATATTTATACTTAAATCCTGTGCTTTGCACAGTGATTTGCTAATAATAATAATAAAATGATGATGAGGATGATAATTAACTTATCCTGTGCTTTTCTATGCTTGAAATATATCGAATTCTTTGCAGTATTACTTCTTCTTCTAACTCTATTAATTCAACTTATTTTTTATAACACCATGGGGGAGATATTTAAAAACTAGAATAACATTTTTTAAAAATATAGAATACATCATATGAAGTATGTCCCGAGTCCTCCAGTTTCCAATAGGATAAATGATAAGCAGTCAGAGTCAAGAGCTTCTGATTGGAATCACTCTGTGACACAGACGATGCTCTATAACTGTTAACCACTATTGATTAAATGAATCAGTCTTCTGCTTGAAGAACATTCAAGAAAAGGTACATGCAGCATGCAGTAAGACAGTCATACCTGAGGATGTCTGGCTGGCTGCCCAGAAAGTTCTCTCTAAGCTTTAACTTATTTCTTTAACCTCAGTTCAGAGCTCATAGCAGGCTAATTTGTAAACATCAAGGGGTTCCATTTCTCTGAGGTGGTCACATATTAACCAAGCTTGATGTAACTGAAGAGAATAACAATACAACTAGTTGACATTGAGAGAGAAATAGAAAAGGTAATCCAATGCCTAATCTCTTCCTGTAGGCACTGATTAGAGAATGCCAAGCATTGTTATTTAGAGGCTTCTTGGTAAGCATAAAGTTAAATTAGGAGTGTTAATAATAGGAATTCAATATTTAATGTTATCATATTAAATTACCCTCAGAGATAGATCATCACAATAGGTTATAATCGAATCTCATGGCAGGGTATCTATTTTGTGTGCAAGGTAATTCCATTCTGATATTAAAGTACATTTTTATCACTGAAACCTCTCTAATTCTGTGTATTTTTAAGTTGTTACTATAACTGCTATTGTGGGAAATGGTTTGGTGGAAGAAGGCCTAACTGCAGCTGTTACTAGTGTTAGGTGCTTATGTCTGATTTTTTAATTTTTGAATCCTCCAGTTATTCTAGTTGTTTAATTTTATAAGCAGTAATGTAATTAAATTTCATGATTATTTACAATTTAAGCATTTAAGCCATAGATCTAGGCACAGCATTTCTACAGAATAGGACATGCAGATTACAGGATTTACTTATGGTGTCATTATCCAATATAAATGCTTAACAGGTGGTTTTTAATTAATTAATTTTCACAAAGCTTTACCACTTGTAGATAGTACTCTCATTTCAACTTTCAAAGTTATAGTTGTCTATATTTGTAGAAAATTTCATTCACTATTAGTGAATTTCATTCGCTATTCACTATTTAAGCAAAGAAATTATACTTTGCTTAAAAGTCTGAGGACCAATAGGATGATGTTGAAGAAGACTAAATTTCAGGTGTTACTTTGTGAGTTCACAATCTTCATATTAATTGGTGCCTTATGACACTATTGGAGAAGGAATGGCAACCCTTGTATTTTTGACTCAAGAATCCCATGGACAGAGGGGCCTGGTGGGCTACAGTCCATGAAGTCAAAAAGAGTCAACCACGGCTGAGCAACTGAGCACATATAACACTTTGATTTACTTCAGTTACTGGCCCCATTTCCCAGATGAGGGACCTTTGCTATTCTAAGTTTGATGATGTTCTTAAGATCAGAAAACTAAAGAGAGAAGCAGAACTTGGAGTCAGATGTTCTGATTCTAAAGCCTACCAACTTTCCAGTTTTTTTTTTTTTTTCATTCTTATAAATAATAGCAAACATTGCTGTGCAGTATATCATATTTTCCTCTAAAATATTTAATCAAACTCTTTGTACAATTATTTGTATATATAATAAGAACTAACTCTAGTTTCTATTTTTACAGTTTGCAAATCTAAATTATTTCAAAATTATTTATTTCTATAATAATTTCTAAATAGAAATAATCTAGAAAATAATTATTTCTAAATTAATTATTTGCAAATCTAAATTAAGTATTTCGAAGATATTGAAATCTTTCACCATGTTGAAGAAATTGAAAGCACATTATAGACCACAGTGGGGAAAAATGTTGAAATACCTTATTTTGTAAAAAATATACATGCATACACAGCTATAGACTGATGTTTGTGTCACTCCAAAATTCTTGTATTGAAGCCTCAACCTATTTGGAGATGGGACTTTGGGAGATGATTAGGTCATGAAGGTAGAATGCTCATGAATGGGATTAAAGCCCTTTTAAGAGAGACCCCAAAGAACTCCCTCTTGGCCTTCCACCCTGTAAGAACACTGAGTGAAAGACTGCAGGCTGTGGGTCATGAAGCAGGCCCTCATGAGACACCAAATCTGCCAATCTCCAAAATGACAAAATATAAATTTCTGTAGTTTATAAATCAGCCTATGGTATTCAGTTATAGCAGCCCAGACTGAGACATATATGGACGTGTAAATGTGTATTTTTTAAATGCCAGATTTTCTTGCAAAATGTTCTGTTGGGGAAATGGGTCAAAGTGGTGACATTTGCTTTATATAAAAATATTTTCCAGATTATTTTATATTTATTAAATATTGCTCTCTGACTTGCTATATGTTAAATACTGAATAGGGGAGTGTTCTGATTCCAGGTACATGGTCAGCTGAGCAGGTGAAGACCACTTCTTTTGTCAATAATATATAAGATACCTATTTATAATATAACAAAACAAACTTTTTATAGAGAGCACACTCATAAATGGAAAAGGAAATCCACAAGCCCTAGAAATAACCTTGGAATTAAAAGCATAGGCATAGCTGTGCATTTTGAGACATTTTAAAATGTTGCCAAAATAATCTAGAGGTCTGGGAACTAATTCCAGGTTTTAAAGGCTTGGCAAATAAGTTTGGAAGCCTACTTGGAATGAAAGATATGACCTCAGACCCAGATGAGTTTGAGAAGAGGAAAGCTGAAAACCTTGAAAATCTTTCCATGCAAAACAAGGTGTGGGTGGCCTAGAAAAGTCCTACTCCATGACCTGGAGCTCTCATTATGGGGAAAGGGGCCTGAGTATTAAGCAGATAAGTTTAAACTCAAAATCCAGTCAACCTACATTTTTATTTATTTTTTTTTTACACATTCCACATGGAATAGTAAACAAAAGTAAAAAGTTTACTGTCTTAAAATCAGATTCTCAAGAAGCAAACTCTGAAATCAAGCTATATGGGGAGAAAGTATACTGGGGCGTGGCTTCAGGAGCATGAGTGTGCAGGCGAGGAGAGACAAGGACAAATTTGGGACTGTGATGCCGTCACAAATAAAGGCCACCATGGATCAGGAGACCTGAGTCCAGGATGGCCCTTCAGAGTTGCCCTAAATAGTGGGCTGGGCCTTTGTGTCTCTGTGTTGATGGGAGGAGAGCAAAGCCCTGAGTCAGGTAGATTTTTACGGCCAAGAGAAATCTGTGTGGAGGAATAAGACTATGAGCTATCAGCAGGTAATTCCCTTGGCTGCTGGAAGATACATGTCTCCATTCTGAAAGTAATGTGCAGCATTTTCTAGCACCCCATGGCTTTCCCCACCATCCATCCTTATGCTGCTCTGATCTACCTTTATATAAAAGGTTAATCCCATCTGGAAAATTAGAGAATTTGATTGCTCTCTTCCTGGAGAAACTGTCAAGGGAAGATTAGTGGAACAAACTATAGCCCCTACAGTCTCTTCTACTAAAGCTTGTGTTTGGGCCATAGCTGATATGTGTCACCTCCCCTATTACCCTTCTAGATTCCTCTCACTTCAGTGAAGCTCCTCTGCATGTCTTGGTAGCTAATGTGTTAGGGTGACCCAAACGCTCATCACTAAATCTCTTTATACTAAGTAATTCTCAACCTGCAGCTCCCGTACTTGTCAGTTAGCATCAAAAGTCACAGGGAAAATACCAAAAGATGTGGAAATAGTCTTCCCTGCTCCATTTCCCAATATTATATCTTCCTAATTATCATGATCAGCTACTGATATCAAAATGTGACTTCTGTCCTTACATGATAGTCTCATGGCACAAGGAGACAAAGAAACCAGCAAAAAGCAGGGCTTAGCAGTTTACTGGTTCTTATACTATTTCCTTGTAGAAGAGTTTTCCTTTTTTTGAACCAAGACCTCTAGATGTTCATATCATAGATTCTGGGGATAGAAATTGTGAATTCCCAAATGGAGTACTAGAAATTATGGTAACAAAGTTACTCCAAGTTGAACCTTAGGTACTCAGACTTACATATTTTTACCTCTTGAAGACATAACACTATATAAAAGAGTTACTGATTTAGATTATACACTACATCCTGGAGAATGGTACTCCATTCTCCCTGCCATCATCTCCAAGCAGATATTTCAGCTTTTGTCTTCCAGCCATTTTATTTTTGTCTTAGATTCTGAGGAATATGGTAAATTTTAGGGCCAGTGGTTCCTATCATAAGGCACCAACATATTGACATAGATTTACACTGAGGGAGAGGCAATGCTGCAACAGTGGGGACAACGCAGGGGTCTGGGCCATCTGTTCCTGCAGCCCAAACTTGTCCTGCTGTCCTAGTTGTACCTACAGCTGGGTATGTTAGTTTTCATGATTATTGCTGCTGCGTCTGTCCAATCTAATGACTTGAATTTTCTGAGACCTCAGTTCATGACGTGTGGCTCTAGCCATACAGTCCTGTGACATCCGATGGCCAACAGCACTTCCTCTGCCAGAACCTCATAGCATTCTGGCAGACATTTTTTTTTTTTTTAATAGTGTATAATTCTTTGTTGTAGATGGCAGGAAGTTCTTCAAGCATCACAGGGGTCTATGTCGCTATTCTTCTGTTGGGGATTTGCTTACACTCTACCAAGGGGTGATACCTTTGTCAACACAGACACACTGACTACTGTAGTGTCCTTGGTCACGTGGCCTAAGCAGTAGGGCTGCTCACATGGCAAACTGTGGACGTGTTGCGGAGCCCTTCCCTGCTCAAACTCAAATTGGAAGGTAAACTTTCCAGGCGTTTGGTAAAAGGGACAGATAGTATTCCAAGTGTGCGATGTTCTGTCTCCAGAATCTGAAGATGCCTGCTAGGAATTGTCTCCCTTTCTAGTACTGGGAGGCACAGGAGACTTGAAACATACACTGTCCTTTATTTTAGAGGGGAACTCTGGTTACGCCCCAGACCATCTGATTCTTCTTCAATGCAGCAGGCCCTTGAATTCTCAGTGTTTATCTCACATCTTCTTGAGCGCTTGTGCATTACAATTACCCACCCTTTCTTACTCCTCTCTTGTGAACAACCTAATATTATTGAAGTTGTAAACCAATGGGAATCTCTATAGAATGTTTAGGAGGTCCAAGTCCCTATTATGATTGACAGAGGAAGAGGGATTTAACGTAGTTCTGGGAATAAACTGTGAATATAAACTACTCTGACTCTCCCTCTTGATGGAGATAGAAAAGAACACCTTCACCTCGCAATTGCTATTATATGTTCCCAAGACCGTGTTAATTGCTCTAACAAAGATAGTATCGCTACTCCAGTAGTTATACTTGGGGCTACTCTTTGCTTCCGCAGAGTTTGCAGTAATAGAGCATAATCCTTCAGAATCCATCTGATTTTTATAAGTGCTAGATAAATCCTTCAGCAAATGATGAAATAAATGGGTATGTAATGAGGTTCACTACTCTGCATTTTTTAGATATTTAAAGGTGGTGTTAATTTTTGCATTCAGACAAGATTTTTTGGTAAGTTTAACCTCTTTTCTCACATGGGCAGATTCAGATGTTTCTGCTAGACTTCTCCTATATTATAGCTTCTCCTTTATTATAACTTTAATCCCAAGACCAAGGTACACATGTGGGAGTTATGGCAATGACTGTGTCTCTCTATTCCAATTGTACATACTGGTGAAATAAACATTAACTGCATTTATGGACTCAGTGGAGTCATAGCTAATTATGACAAGGCTAGATTCAATTTATCATCTGTTCTAATACGCATCCGCCCTGAGAGGCCACGGTGACTCTTTGAGTTCACTGGTTATCGTTGCTAACTTGGTCTCTGTTTCCCAGCAGTCCTCTATCTATTCCCATTTCCCTGGTGTATTTTTATTCAAGTGAGCGGACATAGGTCTCCTCGTGGGAGGACTGGATGAATCATAACTATGCACTGGTTGCATCACAGTTTCCTTCCTCTTGAAAACTTGGTCTTTATATCAGTCAGTGTTATTCCAGGTTTGAAAACTGGCTCAAGTCCCAAATCTAAGAAAGGATAATTATTTTTTTATTGCACCAGATGCCCTCCACCTCCAAATCATCCGTAATTTATTATTTTGATTGTATAGATTGAGAAATAGCATTGTTGGCTATCTCTATGACATTTTGATTTTAGTAACCATCGTTATATCTCTTCATACATCTGTCTCCACTGGCTAGCACTCTGACATTGCTATTCTTACTGATTATGCTTCACCGCCAAGCCTTAATACGTTGACGTTTTAGCACTCTCTCAAACTATTAGGGAGTCAGTATCTATAGCAGTATCATCCCTTTTAAGCCCCATAACACAGAAGACATTGTTTAGCTTCTCAAAATTGCTGATGTCCTTACCAACAGGATATTCTTTTTGTTTTCCTTGCATATTTGTATTTCCCTTTATTCTGTAGGAGAAAACGAATATTTTTGTTTTATTGGAGTATACTTGTTTTAAAATGTTGTGTCAGTTTCAGGTCTATAGTAAAATAAATCAACAGGATATTTTGTTTCATCACTTTCATAAATAGTATGTTCCAGCCTCTGCTAGAGAATATACTTAGCTAGTGGCTTTTCTGAATTTCATAGTCATTCCATCATAGTTTCACTTCTCAGAGCCATTTTACCCAGACCTCTACCACTTTCCATGGTAACTCTTGCATTTTTACTTCAGGTTGAAAAAGCCATTGCTTTTACCAAGCTTCTTAGAGTCAAATTAGCCACCATTAGCACTATCTCACTATTTTATTGGGGGATGCAAGGTGTTAGATTAAGAGAGCAATTCCGTATCAATGAACACTCTCTTATGTAAATTTGCTTTCCATTTACCATATTCCAGCTCTCAATGTCTTTTTTCTTTGTATCTCCCAGTACACATTGCCTGGGTCCTGCAATGACTTCAGTTCATAGTTCTTTTTCTTGAGAGGCCAAGCAGTTCTCTGGCTCTGTTACATTGTGATTTGACCTTAGTATGGGATTGGTGGCCAGCTCTGAAGGTGGCTGTAAATCCAGAGAGGAGTGCCACCTGACTTGCAAGACAGAAAGAAGCTTCTGTATTGTCTTTAAGCAAGAGAGGAGTGTTAATCTTATTAGAGATAAATGAGGTATTTCCACTGCCCAAAGAGTTTAGGAAATCTGACATTTCAAGCTCTTGAGCGTATCAACTCTTATGTAGGTTAGAAAGTCTGAGTCATCTAGAAATCCATGTATATGGTCTGAATTTCATATAACTCTATTTTAATGATTTCAAACAAGTAATTTCATCTCTATTCAAAAATAAATTCAATGAATGAAGCTTTTTAAAATTTTCTAAAAAATACTTGTCAAAGATTATAATTGTACACTATTGAGAAGTGTAAAACAAAATACAATTATTGGAGGACAGTTGCTCTTTAATACTGTGAGGTATAGTTTGAGATGAAGCAATGAAGAAAGGAAGATGACCTCAATGGAGACAAGTTACCTTTATTCAGGCAAGGAGGGGTGACAGTCAGTCTAATGACCAGGCTGAGTGCATGCGGGATCAGGGAGGCTTCATATTAAGGAGAGGTTTTGCGGAAGCGATAGGGGAAGATTTAGTAAGGTGGATGAACAGGGGTGGTGGGTCCTGGTCCGGGGGTGGAGGGTCCCGGGCTGATGCAATCTGCCTGGAGTATTGGGGTGGGACTTAAGGTTCAGTTTTGTCATCCCCAAAGTCAGGTGGTTCAGCAAGGGCCCTTGAGGTGTTATCTTCCTTTTCCAGGCCCGAGGACTTTGAAGTCTTCATCTTCTTTTCTAGGCCCAAGAACTCCTTCAAATACTGTGTTGGCCTCTGCCACACATTAACACAAACCAGCCACAGGTATACATATGTCTGAGAATGAAGTTTATTGATTGCATTTATATCCCATTCATAATCATTTAAAGTTTGCTGCATGCTAAATAAATGTACTTATTTCCCATAAGCATATTTTAAACATACAAGTGGACTTAACTTCACTTATAATATTTATTTAATCATGCAACACAGTTTTATTCTGCTACTTTTTGTTGTACGTACAAACTAGCTAATTTCAGAAGTGAATAAAACAGGTTTAGGAACTACATCTAACTATAGTAGCCAGCAGCCTTCAAGATGGCCCCATGATCCCTACTCTCCAGTATCCATAGCCCTGTGTGGTGTTCTCCCTATATATGTAGTCTATCCTAGTTTTCTGTATATGGTGTACACATAGTATACACTTTGATAATACTATATTGCCTGTGAACTTAGGTCATAAAAGACTATGGTTTCCATCTTAGGATCTCTCCTTCCCTTCCCCTCTTTCTGGAGGAAGCAAACTGCCATGTTTTCAGGGACCTTACAAAGAGGCTGACAGGAAGAAGAGCTGAACTCTGGTGAATAGCCATATGGGACCGTGTTTCCTTGCCAACAGGCATGTGAGTGGGCTTGCAAGCAGGTTCTCCTATCCCAGGCCACTTTTAGCATGCCTACAGCACTGCTGCATAGTTTGGCTGAAATCTCTTGAGAGAGCATGAGGCACACTTTTGCTAAGCCACTCCCACATTCCTGATCCTCAGAAACTATGAGAGATAATAAATGCTTATTATGTTAAACTGCTAAATTGTGGTGTAATTTATTATGCAGCAACAGATAACAAATATATCCATCAAACATTAATTAATGGGAATTTATGCAGATTCATACATTTTAAAAATTAAACTACTATATCACTCAGATATCAAAACATTATAAAATAAACATTTTAATGCATCTGTGTTCCATAAATGTTTTCCATTTATATGCAAATATATTGATTGATGTGCAATTCATTTTAATCTTTAAAAATCCTATGGATTTATTAGAAAAACAGCTAGACTCCAATCAACAATAAGAGAGATATATGTATTTATTATAAATATATATATAGATATTTAAAAACTATATGCAGCCTCAAATTAAAAAAAAATAGCTCAAGTAAGCTTATGAATCAAAGCCATTTCCATCCTACAAGTGTTCACTGCTCAGTCTTCCCCATGGACTGCAGTCCATCAGGCTCCTCTATCCGTAGAATCTTCCAGGCAAGAATACTGGAGTGGGTTGCTATTCTCTTCTCCAGGGGCTCTTCCTGTTTCAAGGATTGATGCATAGCAGGTCTCCTGCATTGCAGGCAGTTTCTTTACTGTCTGAGCCACCAGGAAATCAAAAGCGTGCACCATTTAAGATCACCAGATAAAGTCTCTCCCCCTCCAGCAGGTGGAGACTATTGTCTCACCTGTCCAAAATGTTTATAAAGAAAACAGAATAAAGTTAAAACAATATTAATTTCCTGTGTAAGAAAAATGTAAATATGCAAGAAGAATTCAGCTTCTGCTTTAGCAAGGTAGTCAGAGTCACATTTAAAACAATGATTGCTTGCCTTCTCTCTTCTCCATCAAACTGAAGGTTTCCAGTCCAGAGAGGAGGACTTCCCTTCTCACAAAAGCTTAAAGGGTGTTGCTACCAGTTAAATTCTGTGTTATGAGAGAAAACTCTTCAGTTATATGTTTTTCCAACTACGTGAAGGAGTAAATTCCGTTTTATAAATGACTGTAGTTAAGTAAGATGAAAAACTAAGATATTGGTTCCTTTTTCTCTTTGTATTATTATCGGGGTAGGGGGAGCAGTGGGTCAAAACAATAACAAGTCTGTTTTCTTCACAAGAAAAGAAATCAACACTTGTTGTATATGGATGTACAAGTGCCTGTGGTAATATTTCTAATTTAATTGACTCTCCCTCTTTTGTTCAATGTATAGATGGTTCTCTAATAAAGCCAGGAACTAAAGAAGAGGATATTTAGACTCTAGTTTTAGTATTTTATCCAGATTCTAGGTGTCGCTGCTCTGATAATTAATAAAGCTAGGAAACTATCACTATCCCATTTGCACTCACAAGTTTTCTCCATTTGCACACATAGAATTGAGGTTTATATATTTTAGGTAATTTTCTGAGGAAAGGAGAACAGTAAAATCAGAAAACTTGAAAGAAGCCATAACATTGTTGTCAGAATAAAGTTTTCTAATAGAAATATAAGAACTCATTTTAAAGTTTCAAATTTTGATTCATTAATAAAACTAAAGAAGAGGGGAGGATAAAGAGCTCTGTTAGAAGTGACGCAAAAGGAAAGCATGGAGATGTATTTTGGGGCAAAAGCCATGAAGGGAATTGTGTTATTTTGTAGATAAACAAATATAGAACTATACAGCTTTAAACTATGCAAAATTAGGAAATGAAAGAGAGCAGCATATTTTAAAATATGCATTATTGATTTGAGCTAAGGAATTTATTATGGATTACTCTTGAGGTTTGCTATGTATTTTAGAGTGCAGAATGATCAAGCCAGGTAATTGGGGAACTCACCAGGAATAGAAATTGGCTGCATATATTAAACATCACATCTCTGTATTTTTAGGAAGCTCTCCAAAAAAGCTCGTCAATCTTAGAGTACATGGAATCTTGAGCAGTGATTGTGTTAGACTGCTTTGCATGGAATTCTTGGCAATAAATATCTATGGGTTATTGGGCAGCTTGTCAACCACATATCATATATTTGTTCTTCTAGAAAGGGAAACTTATTTCCCAATGGGGAAGTGAAATCTACAGCAGGGATTCATTTTGGAATGAAATAGAACACTATGGAACAAGATGTGAGTTTCTTATTTGCCCTCTGAGGTGTCAATTTCTTTTATTGGATTGGCTACATTTTTCTTCTTTTAAATTGTATCACATTTCTTATTTCTAATCTTATATACTTTAAATTAAACTGGGAAATTTACTTTCTTTGTGTAAAGCGTGATTAAATTACTGTGAACCGCAATGAGGGAGTAGGTGGCTGGAAGTAAGCCAGAATTCAAGGAAAAGGAGTGCGAATGTGAACTCTGTATTTCCCATCTTAGCCTTGCTCTCTTGCTGACAGCATCAGAGAGGTGAGGCAAGCAAAAAGCAGCTGTGGAAGCAAGAAACCAAGCACTGAGAACTGAAATGAATCAACAGCACCAGTTTTTAACTAAACAGGTTAGAAAAGCAGAGCTATTCATAGCAAGCTATTAAATGATGTGGAAACCATTTGAAGGCTTAAGGTTTAGGAAAGCAGAGTGGAAAATAATATTGAAGATGCTTGAAGAAATGTAACAAGAGTGAGATAACACTTTTAACACTGTTAGAGAAGCCTCCATGCATGAAGCTGTTACTGATACTTTCTTTTGTAGTTCTGCATCCTTATAGGAGCACTAGGTAAAACAGTAAATCTTGCTTTTAAGCAAACAGTAATTTAAAATTTAATGACTCAATGTGAGATAGACGGCTCCATGTACATTATACTGGCTTTCAGGGTACTCTCGTACATTCCTCCCTAAAACTCTTAGTCTAGACTTCAATGTATCAAGATAGTTCTTCTAGAGCCCTACTTTATTGATCTTCAACTTTACCTTCATCCTATTTTTGCCGTCATATCACTTCTCCTGTCATAGTCTGATTGCTCTAAAAAATTCAGCCCTTCACTATCTCTATTCTATGAAGTCTTCTCTCTGATCATCGTGTCCTCTTACTCAAGTGAGTTTCCTCTGCTAGGACTCCACTGATGTGCTCCTGTTGATTTTCTGCTGTCACTCAATCCATTGATGTCCTTCCTTCTGACCTTAACAAGTTTTTAATACCATGATCAGACACTGTAAAAGTACTTACTACAACCTAGTTGAAATCCAACTCTCTGCCCACCTCATCCTTGCATCTAGAAGCTTAATGTGGCTGTAGGAAAATATACAGCCACAGTAATTCTTTGTACTTGAAATTCTTGATCATAAACCTTACCTTGACTTTAACACTGTCCTGCAGTCATTCTATATTCCCCTCATTCACTGGTTGGCCCACTCTCCTCAGTGACTTTCTGATGCCTACTCCTCTCTAATAACTCCTTCACCATCCTCAACCTCTCATGATTATTAATTCACAAAATTAAGTAATCAAAAGATCATTTCTGTAGGTGCCCCCAACATCTAATTACAGGTGTACTTCTATGCTGTTTTCCTCTTGCTATGGGTTAGCTGTTTACATTTTCTATCAAAAACTAATGCTATTTGTAACCTTGATCACACCTACTGAAGAACATTGCTCCAGCAATTTCTCTCCATCTCATTTATATCCTTGTTTTTTACTTCCCTACTAAATCATTTATTTAGCCATATAAAATGATGTTACTTCTCCTATTAAAAACAAACAAGCTTATCTTATCACCACTTTCCTTTACACCTACTACCCCAGGTATATATTTTCTTGGTTCCCTTCACAGGAATAGGGTGATATTTCACTGTAGATTCTATTCTTCCTCCAATTTCCTCTTGAACCTATGTTATTCAGTCTTCCACTCTCATCTTTTGACTGAAACTGCCTTTCACCATAACCAATGAAGTCTAGTACTCTAGTACTAGTAAATACAACATTTAGTATGCAACAGTCATATTTTATATTCTTGGTAACTCTTTTCTCTTGACAAACTATCTTCCTTAGGCTTCCAGGGCAACCATTGTTGTTGCCATAATTGTTGTTTGATTTCTATCTTATTCACTTGTTGCTAGAGCTCAGTCTCCATGGTGATTTCTCTCAATTTCATAACCAGTTTGGAAGCCCCATTTCTTATCTATACTCCTTTGGTAATCCCATGTAATCTTATGTCTGCAAAGT
This sequence comes from Dama dama, assembly GCF_033118175.1. Lineage (NCBI taxonomy): Eukaryota > Metazoa > Chordata > Mammalia > Artiodactyla > Cervidae > Dama > Dama dama. The sequence goes on along the minus strand of NC_083710.1, from coordinate 60,939,908 downwards.
CTATGATATGAGGAAATGTGTTTGCTAATTCCCAAATATACCCCAACCTAGCTGTCCAAACTCATAGATACAGTAGCCTACCTGATAATTCCACTTATAAAATGTAAATATATTTAAAATTGAACACTTGATCATCACTCTCCAGTCTAAAAGAGAAAAATGATCTGTTCTACCCAAATTCTTTCCCATCTATCTTTAGTTGACAATAGCTTAATACTTCTAGTTGCTGGAGATCAACACTTGGAATTGACCTTAATTTCTCTTTCTTTATCTCAAGCCAGCCTGTCAAAATTGCTTGTTGGCTGTACTTTCAGATAAAACCTTAATTGGACAATATCTCCTCCCCTTTCCTATTACTACTCTGACCCACTATGGTCTTCTCTGGGATTCTGCAGTAGCCTCCTATCTTATCTCTGTGATTCCATCCCTGCCATGCACTCCCTTAAAGTTTTTTCTCCAACATTTGTCAGATTGATCATGTAGACCATGTCATTCTTACCTTAAATGTGTTAACATTTCCTTGTTGCTTTTTTAGAAAACTATGAAGACCACAGAATGGTCTGCAAGCCTTTATGTCATTGATTCCCTATGATTGTCTCTCTCGCCTTTCTCTTGTTCATGACACTGGGTCCACATTGCAACTCCTCAGATATTCCAGACAAACCCCTCACTTTGTGCCATCTATTCTCTTTGTCTGAAACTTTCCCCTCTAAATATCTCTAGGGCTTTATATCTTACATCTTTCTAGACTTTGCTTAAAAATCCACATCTCACTGCAGCTATTTAAAACTATAATTCCCCCCTCTAAGTTCCACATATCCTGCTATACTTTTCTATTGCACTTATCATAATCTAATGTAGTATACTACTTTCACTTATTTATTTTTGTTTCTTGTTTAGTATCATAATCCCCATAAAAGATAGGGTCCACCAGCAGGCATTTGTGTTTGATTCTGTTCACAGATGCATTGCAGATTTCTTGAACTGTGTCTATAAATGGTGGATATTTAATACAGATTTGTCAGAAAAAAAAGATTCAGTTAATGGTAACAGGATTAATTTAGAGTCAGATAAATGGATTCAACATCAGACCATTGCTTCCCTCATTCACTACTGGCACCAGGAGAAAGTTACTTTAACCTCTCTAAATGTGTAGAATGCGATAATAAGAAACCATACAAGATCACTGCAAAGACTGGATTTTTGAAGTACAATGTAAGCACACAGTAATAATAACAATAATTATAATAGCTTATTAAACACATGATAGCCATTTTGTTATTGCAATTGTGCTCGTAAAAAATAAAACTACCTAGACCTCATTAATTAGTTTGTAAAAGTGAATATTCTCCACACTTGTATGAGTTTGTTCTATTGCCAAAAATCTGGAAACTATATTATATTCAGCAGATGAAGTAGGGCTTTCAAAGCCTAGGATTTTATATTGTTTATCATTGTACTTTGTGGATTAACAGAGTGGATATTCAAATAGTCCATTAGAACTGAATCAAATTGGCTAGAAAATAAGACCAATGAATAGATCACTTCCTTATTTTTACTAGTCTTATATAAAAGGGAATTATCTTGGGTGTTCCCTTGCATTCGATACAAACAACGAAAACATATCTTTCACTTGTACATCCACTGAGTATGTAGGGGATTTAAATGATTTCATCCCTGCTATTTCATTCCCAGGTTATTCCTAGATCGTTACTGAAATTTTTGGTTGATATAAATAACAAAGGTAGTTGAGGTTGACTGAGTTAGAATCTAAACTCTAAAAGCAGCCATTTATCCAATAGAGATACATCAAAAAATGAGAGAGACTGCATGAAAGAATCACATTTGCAGAGCAGAAGATTTTCATGATGCTGTTAATTCTATTTTGCTTTCTCTTAGAAGCCATTCGAGGGAACTTTGAGATCAAAGAGTGAAAACATTGCGCTGGCCATAATCAGCATAAAGGCTACCTGCTTGTCTGAGTGAATTTGTACCATTTCCCATACATGGAAATCCTTCCTTTCCTGCTGCCTCTACACATCCTTCAAGTTTAATAGGTTTCTAAGCACTCAGTCATTGTTATTACGTCTGAGGCTGACCTGGACATTCTGGCTTGACTCCTTTATACTTACACGATCCTTCTTCCTCTTTGACAGTGCCTATTCTTATAGATTTTAGTCATTTGTTCCCTGTCCAGGGCTATGTTTTCAGATTTAGGTCCAGCTACATATCAAGGCGATAACTGCCAATGCACCATTCTCCTGCTGGCGACCTCTAGCAGACTTAGTTCATCTCTTAGTTTCTTTTACCAGTCCTGTCCACTGAGTAGTAAAACCAGTGAGTCTTTTATTAGCTGACTGACTCCTTTCTCTTCCCCTATAACAGCAGTATTGTCATGCAGCATTCAAGCATAGGCTGTTTGGAAAATCTACTCTGGTGAATCCTATATAAGGAATACATAATTCCAGTATAATTAAAGATGATGAGTCCCTAGCAATATAATCACAAATTGACCTCTATAATGAAAAATAAAACTTATATAAAATAGTCAATAACTGCTCTTCTTCATTGTTTTACCACAGAAGAGAGTTCCTTCACAATGTGCTAACTGGATATTAACATATTAGACATTATAAAATCTGTAATTTAATTTAAAATACAGCAAGCAGCACAGTATAAAACAGGTGGGTTGATGTAAGGTATACTCTAAGGCTAGTTATACTCAGATCTGCTCAGTTGGTAAAATTTGTCTATTTTTGATCAGCCCAATAAATGTTAGAAATTTGTGCTCTCTCTGATGAAGTTTATGGTAGTTGATAGTTGTAGAATGGCTAAGATATTATATAGATGGAAAACAAATATGCATGAACAACCATGCATCTAGGGAGTCCAGTAGGAAAAAAAAACTAAAATTTGATTCATAAAAGATCCTACATTTAGAAATGGAAATGGAGAATTTTGGTTTGCCGACTGCCAGTAATCAAGATCACAGAATCCCACTTCTGGAATCTTGTCAGGTGTGCCTCTTGGAATTTTATGCAAGTTGTATTCAGATAGATAAACGACCAAAGAGATGTGGCTTCCTAATTTAGAACACAGGTTTTATGAATTATTTTGTGATTCTTAAACTTACTTAATAAATGTCTGTATATATGATGAAATTTGGTCTGAGAACTATTTTCATTATAACTTGATAGCAAGGTTGTAGAGGCACATTAAACTTCATCCATTTCAAATAATTTAAATTATCTAATAAAAGATGCTAAGAGTTGTCATGTCAAATTGACTTAGTTTAATTTATTTTTAATCAAACAGGATGAAGGTGACTTAAAAAATGATTTGTAAGATGGAGGTAAGAGTTCTAGGTCTGAGGAAGAGTACATGTACAAAGAAATTTATAATCAGATAAATAATCATAGTCCAAATGGAAAAATTTGTTTGTACAATGGTAGGTTGGATAAATGGAATCTTTTATTCAGTATAATCCAGTAGGTTTTAATTAGCTAATTTAGAATTTGATTATGAAAATATATGTATTTTTTTGTTGCCAAATTTGAGAAAGCTAGATTATTTCACTGAAGGATGAGTCAAATAAAAATTATATACATAATTAGAAATGTTGACATGCTGTAATGACAGGAAAATGGAATATTTGGACACCTGATGCATAATGCTCATTTATTTTCCCTAATCACAGGGCTCATTTGAAAGATAAGTAATCTGTTTTTCAGGCAAGAAGATCAGAAAATTACCCCTCTGATTTTTGGCTATGTGTTCAGATATAGAGCAATCTGAAATTCTGTCTTTCAATAGGGGAAAAAAAATCCTAGAAAACAGGAAGTAATGGAAAATATCTTCAAGGCTGTTTAAAAGAAAGATTCCTAAAACTGGGAATTCCCTTTATGCTTCCTTAAATGATTGTCACAATCACAAATAGTTCTGATCCCTTTTCTTCCAACTTCTTGAAGAGCAAAACCTGACTGCATATCAGAGCATAAAGCTTGGTATCAGGGCATAAAAAATTTCTTTCATATGGTGAGTCAGTCTCAATATTTTCTTGAAAAGATGAAAAATGAGTTGAGATTGGAAAGTATAAATAGTAATACAATCAAAGACTGAGCAGAATGAGGGAAAGAAGTATAGACTAGTTTATGGCCCTTAAACCTTTGAGAAATATTTGACTTACATGAAATTGTCATTAAGGATGAGTTAGGATAAAAACAAAAACAAATGAAGTGACAAATATATGCCTCATTTTATATTCTACAGATTCAATGATTTTATACAGATAGATATATTCACCAACCTCCCACAAAAGTTTTGAAACAGTTTATGTCAAAAACATTTAATATTAAGAAAGTTTCCATCATATGCTATAGTCATTATTTTATTCAATGCAGTTTCTAATTTCCTTATTTTGATTGAATTTTTTTCATGTTTCAACTACATATTTTATCTAAGCATCCAGCTTTTAAATTTTTTCTCTTCCAGAAGGTCTTGCACAAACTAAATGTGAGGAAAAAAATTATATACAATTCTAAATAGCTTGATTTATGCTTTCAGATATATACCTATAGATTTTCCAGCCTGTATAAAATTGGTGGTTTCAATCTTAAATACATATTACACTGGTTCTAGACAAAATGGTAAGTCTATTCTTCGATTCCACATTATTTTTTTCACTATCAAATTAGAAACTTGGTCTATTTTAATCCAAACAAGTAGTCTAATTTTACCTTATACAGATTTTTTCCTGTAATTTTCTTATTTCAGGATGCTTTAATATCTGTACTGAGTCTTATTATTATTTTTATAAGTTAAAATTTGACACAGCAATCATGGAAGTAAAATTCATGTTATCTTTTAGAACCTCAGTTTTCTCACTTGAAATGTAGTGAAGCTCATGAGTAGCCACGTATGGTGTACTTTAATCATAGTTTTATACCTATGAAAAGAGTTTTACTCCTGCTTACATTCTTAGTAGGCCAAGAATACACTGTTTTAGTTAGACTTTCCATCTACATCGTTAATATATAACATGCTCTGGCAATGAGACTCTGCTTTGGAAGAGGGAAAAGACAAACAAATTGAAAGTTAAAAATCTATTCCTTGTGATATCTGTATTTTTACCTTTCACATTCATTTTACGGTCATTATATTTTTGACAAATAACATAATATTTCCATGCACGATGGAAAAACTCTCTGCATCAGAAATATATTGTGAGCATTGAATACTTTCCCTACAGTTAAATATGGTTGAAATAACAGTGACAGGAACAACATCAACAATAATGATGCTTATATATCATTTACTAAGTGCCAGACACTATTGAATTTTTGTTTCCATATGAGGAAGGCGTAATTATTTTATCCACATTTATATTAGGAAAAAACTGAAGCACCAAGCGGTTAGGTGAATTTTTCACAGTCACCTAGTCTGGAAGTAACAGGATCACTTCCAGACTCTCCAGCTCCAGACTCCACTTTTTAAATAATGAATAAATTGTGAGTTCTGAAGAAGGAGACAGCCTGAAACTCAGAGTAAAAAATCTGCTCAATTCAGAGACAGCAAAAGTCCGTACTGCAATTAATCTGACTGTGATCACAGACATTGGTAACTCAGCTGCTAAGTTCATAGGAAATAATCTTTCCCATTGCAACTATGTCATGTCCAAATGATTTCCTTTCATCTTCAGACCACTATCATCCTACTTTGCTCATCTCACCTTATGAACCAAGCTCAGCGTGATGCTCAGTTATTATCCTCTGTCTCCTCACAACAGTAACCAATCCTGAGCTCAAACCTACTTTCCTCCCCCTTACAAATCGCAGTCAACACAGAGCTGGTTTTTCCTGTCCCGTATCCTCCTTAGAGTCAATCACAGGGAGTACCAAACTTACCAAAAACTTCCTAACCCTGCCCCTCCACCTGGATACCACAAGGACCTGTGGCATACTGTCTACCTTGATGCTACACATCAATAAATATATTTTTGCTAGACTGCAGGTGTGTCCCTCAGACAGGCTCCAGTGGTACAGTGTTATAGAACCTGATAGCAAATGTACAGCCAGGGTTATTTTTGTTTTCTAACATTTTCCTCATCTCCCTGAACTTCCGCACATCTTGGATTCACTTTGGTTTTCAGATCCATGCTTTCAAGTTTACCTGCTGCTTACTAAAACTCCAGTGTGGCTATTCTAGTACCTATATTCATCTACTGGTAAATATGAGCAAGTTATTTATTGAGGTGAAGTTACCTATCTGTAGAAGAATAATAGAATCCATTTCTCAAAGGAGTTTGTAAGAATTAAGTGGAGCAATATATCTGCATGGGCAGAGCCTAAATTAGGATAAGCAGGGAATAAACATTGATCATTATTATTGTTTACATGTAACATTATTCATTTTTAACTGACATTATTCCAAAACTGATTTGAATTGTGACAGTTATACAGATATAGAAATAGATATTTTTGTGATCTATAGGTAAGTAATAGATAGATATGAATAGATAACAGCTGTCCCTCAGTATTCACAGGAGATTGGTAATAATCTTTCTCAAATATCAAGTTCTAGAGATGCTCAAATGCTTTATATACAATGGTATAATATTTGTGTATAACCTACAGATAGCCTCCCTTATACAGAAAATTTTACTTTTGCTTTTTGGAACTGTCTGGAATTTTTTTCTGCATATTTTTTTATCCACAGTTGTTTGACTCCATGGGTATGGAACCTGTGGATTTGGAGGGCCAACTGTACTGTAAAAGAGAAAATATCAGGATATTATCCTACTGTCTTAAGTTTAAGCAGTAAGATAAATAGAGAAAAAAAAACTTCATTCAGAAATGCTTCTCATAAGGTTATCTTCAATAGAGTAGAAAGAAAGCTATATTTAACATGGCCCTTTCAGCTTATTTTTCCTTTTTTGTGTTTTATGCAGTTTGTTCAGAGTACCTCAAAATTCAACACTTAGGAAAAAAAATAGTATATACTTTGAAACATTTTATTATATGAACTGATTCATTCATTCTCTCATCAAATTGCTGTGTTGGTTTACTTCTCTTTCTTGGTTCTTATCTCGTCGCAACAAAAATTTAGATCCATGGGCTAAAAGGTTTAAAACAATAGACAAGTTGCAGCTCAGTTACAGCTCAAGCAGTGAGAATATTAGACAGATATGCCCAAGACATGGGAGCAGGCCGACCCCACAAAGGAGTTACCCTAATGTTTCCTCTTGGCTTCCCCCGTTTTACACCTCCCATCTCCTCCTTTTGGTTGTGCCCATGCAAAATAGGGCTTGTACCCACCACCAGTCAATGAAAGGGAATGCAAATGGGCATATGCTCAAGGCCAATTGACAGTTGCAAGTTAGATAACAGTGGGGGGGGGGCTCTGTTGTGTATGTCTTCCCCTAATTCAGTCTGTTATACTCAGACATATACACGTGCAGGATACTTATGAGCACTTGGTGTAACTCCTAGCAGCCGAAGGTTACTTGAGATAGCTGCTATGGTTAGTTTGTGTCCACTGTGTGCCTAGGGCCCAAGTGCAGGCTTGAAAAAGTCTCTGTGGTCATATTTTGTAGCACATATGTGAACTCTCCTGGGTGTGTCTGGGATGCGGTATAGAGATCAGCTTTCATCCCTTTCAATCAGGCTACCCCTCGCTGCTCATGCCTAACTCTGTACCTAACAAAATCCTTATTAGGTCTGATTGTATGGTGAGGCTAGCTGTGGAAGAAGTTTTTTTGTTTTTTTGTTTCCCTTACACTGATACTGCATTTTGTTTAGGAAAGTTGTTTTCAAAATAATCATTTGATAAACTTGTATTTTTTATTCCTATGAAATATATATTCCTGTTACTTTCCGTAGGCTAAAAAAACGGAACCTGGTTGTACAAGTGGTGCTTCATTTCCACTTATATTACCTATTCAGGGTCAAACATAATTTATTAAATGTAGCTCTGCTGAACAAAAAGTTATGAGAACACTGAGTTATAACACTAAGCTATAAAAGACTATACTACCCATAACATTCTGCCAGAAAAATATAAATTTGAGGATAATTTTTGAAAATAAAATTCATTTAGAGTTCCATTGCTGTTTATTGTTCAGTCACTCAGTCGTGTCTGACCCTTTGTGACCCCATGGACTGCAGCATGCCAGGCTTCCCTGTCCTTCACAAACTTCCAGAACTTGCTCAAACTCATGTCCATTGAGTCAGTGATGCCATCCAGCTATCTCATCCTCTGTCATCCCCTTGTCCTGCCTTCAATCTTTCCCAGCATCAGAGTCTTTTCTAATGAGTCGGCTGTTTGCATCAGGGGGCCAAACATTGGATCTTCAGCATCAGTACTTCCAACGAATATTCAGGACTGATTTCCTTTAAGTTTGACTGGTTTGATCTCCTTGCAGTCCAAGGGACTCTCAAAAGTCTTCTCCAACACCACAGTTCAAAATCATCAATTCTTTAGCACTCAGCCTTCTTTATGGTTCAACTCTCACATCCATACATGACTAGAGATCCATTAATAAAAATTAAATAACAAATCTATATTAGATTGGCATTTCCAATAACTTCTTCAAAGTTAATAATTAGCCTGAGATATATGACGTATGCTGAGGAATAGACATGGAAACGGTCTATGCTTTCCTGAAGTACTTAACACATTTGTCTCATCATTAAACTGCAAAACCACATTGTTTGGGGCACTAAAATTTCCCATAGAATTAAATGTTCATAATGGAGAAGTAGTGTTTTAGGGAGAGTATGGAATAGATTTGAATGAACATTTAATGCTGACTGTGTATTTTCTCTAAGTAAATTTTTAACCAGTCTCCTCCCTTCCTTTCTCTCTCTTTCACACAGGGATATGCACACACACACACCCTTAGTTCCTGCAGGAACCTCTTCTCTTTATGTTTTATTCTCTTTGTCTGCATTTATCAGCATAACTAATCCTTGCCTTATAATAAGAAAGCCTGTTTTCAATTCTGAATGAGTATTGTTTTGTTTGTATCTTTTCTTACAAAATGGATATTATGTGTGTGTGTGTGTGTGTGTGTGTTTTACTTATCTAGAGGTATAAATGGAATTGGATTATGTATCTTACATTGTTTCTTTTCTTTTTTCTTTTTTTTGTGTTGGCATCATTTTAAAAAGACTCATTCTTTTGGTATGCACCCATCTAGCCATTGCTTATAACTCATGCACAGTTCTTGAGGTATATTTACCACAATTTTTTCTCAATTTGCTTATGTTAAATTTAAAAGAGAAATTGTAACCTTGCAGTTGTGATGCTTTGAAATAATATATCTAAATCTTTATCATACTTCATGATCTACTAAAGACGCTAAGTGGTAGCCAATATGAGCTTAAGATGGAGTGGGAGATAGGCTACACATTAGGATCATCTTTTAACTCTACCACCCATTACCTGTCTGACCTTAAATTACTTTATATTATTAGAGCTTCAGTATCCCCTTTGTTAAAAATGTGTGAAATCTACTTTCAGGGTTATTTGAAGATTAGAGACAATGACTATAACTGCCAATGACACATTATATATGCTTAATGTCAGTTTTAAGAAAGTGAGAGTCTTGAGTCTTAAGCTATCATTTTAGCTTCCCTGTGGCTCATATAATGCATGGAACAGAGTTTGAAATGAATATGTTGAATAAATCAATTAGCGCAAATAGAGACTAGTATTTGAAATATGGAACTGGTAAAATGCTACATGATAGAAAAAGGAAATGTGTATAATAGGTTACACTGACTCAGGTGAAAACATGTGTCAGGGACTTTCCCAAATGCTTTACATTGTGGTATCTCCTTTAATCTTCATTCCATCTCAACCCAGTGTGATGGATTCTATTATCACTTTTTTTTTTTTTTAACAGCTAAGAAAACTAAAGCCTAGAAGGTAAAGTAATTTTCCTCAAGTTTGAATCTTGTGGGATTAAAACTAAATTGCTGGAAATAGAGAATGCACACTCCACTCCATACCAACTGCTACTTACCTTTTGAAAAATTAATTTTATATGGATGATAGAGTCTGGTTAAGGGAGATTAACTCCATTGTACTGATAGTATGCAATTACATAAGTTCATAATACTTGCATACATTTACAGGATGAGCTAAAAATTTAATCCCAAGCATATGTTCAGCACTGATGCCACTAATGTACAAGTGTGAGAGAAGAAAGGGGAAGAAAGAGAGTCCTGTGGTGAAAAGTGTGTATGGGTAATAACCAGGTTCAGAAGTTTGGATTGTGTCTTGTTAGTTGGAAGTCATTAAAGGTCTTAAGAAATGAGTGCATTGATAAAATTTGGCCTATTATAAAAATAATTCTGAAGTTTGTATATAGAATGCATTGAAAGATTCATATCAATGTATGACAAAACCCACTGAAATGTTGTGAAGTAATTAGCCTCCAACTAATAAAAAAAAAAAAAAAAAGAATAAAGGAATTTAAAGTGTTCAGTTAGAAAGTTATTTCAGAAATTCAGACAAGAAATGAAGTAAGTTACTGGTGTCAAAAAACTATGGATAAATTTTACAGAGAACTCTGTAATAAAATATTTGGTAAATATTGTGTTGTTAGCAAATGAAATGGTCAAAAAATCAGAGTAGCTTTGAGGGAAATTGAGTAAGTACTTTCATGAATGCATCACCTTTAGGATGTCCTTGTGATATCCTTTGAGGAAAAGGCATCAACTGGGGAGTTAGGTGTACTTAAATTGAATTATATTGAAATTGAATTAAATTGGGCTATTGCAAATAGTGCTGCTATGAACATTCCTTCTCACATCTTTTGGTGAACATGGTATTTCTTTCCATTGGGATATGCCCAGAGATAGAATTACTGGGTCACAGGGCATGTTTATGTTCAGCTTATTTGATACTCTCTTCAGTTTAATTTAAAAAAAAAATGTAATAAATTATACATAACAGAGCTTAAAGAGCTTCCCTCATAGCTCAGTCAGTAAAGAATCTGCGTGCAATGCTGGAGACTTGGGTTCAATTTCTGGGTCAGGAAGATCCTCTGGAGAAGGAAAGGGCAACCAACTCCAGTATTCATTCCTGGAGAATCCCATGGACAGAGGAGCCTGGTGGGCTCCAGTCCATGGGATCGCAAGAGTTGGACACAACTTAGCAACTAAACCACCAACCACCACCATACATAACAGATTTACCATTTTTGCCATTTTCTTTCTTTCTTTTTTTTTTTTTTGGCCACATCATGTGGCATGTGGGATCTTATTTCCCAAACCAGGGGTCGAACTCGGGTTCCCTGCAGTGGGAGTGCAGAGTCCTAAACACTGGACTGCCAGTGAAGCATGATTTTACCCATTTTTAAGTGTACAATTCAGTGGCATTTAGCATATTCACAAATTTGTGCCACCATCATTATCTATTTCCAGAACTTTTTCACTATCCCAAACAGAAACTCTGTAACCAGTAAATGGCATCTCCTTGTCCCTCCCTTCCCCTCACCCCTGGCACCCAAATTCTACTCTGTTTTTCTATGGATTTGTCTGCTCTAGGTACTCATATAAGTGGAATTATAAACCATTTGTTCTTTTGTGTTTGGCTTATTTCACCTAGGAAAATATTTCCAAGATTCATCCTTGTTGTATTAGAACTTGATTCATTTCTTTTTGGCCAAATAGTATCCTATCATATAAATCTACCACATTTTCTTTAACATTCATCTATTGAGGGACATGAACTGTTTCCACCTTTTCTCTATTGTGTATTCCCAAAGAAAGGCAATGCCAAAGAATGTTCAAACTACCTCACAATTGCACTCATCTCACACATTAGCAAAGTAATGCTCAAACTTCTCCAAGCCAGGCTTCAACAGTATGTGAACTGAGAAATCCCAGATATTCAAGCTGGATTTAGAAAAGGCAGAGGAACCAGTGATCAAATTGCCAACATCTGTTGGATCATTGAAAAAAGCAAGAGAATTCCAGAAAAACATCTACTTCTGCTTTATTGACTATGCCAATGCCTTTGACTGTGTAGATCACATAAACCATGGAACAGTCTTAAGAGGATATGGAAAGAGTAACATGGAAACTTACATTACCATATGTAAAATAGATAGCCAATGAGAATTTACCGTATGACTCTGGAAACTCAATCAAGGGCTCTGTATCAACCCAGAGGAGTTGGGTGGGGAGGGAGATGGGAGGGAGGTTCAAATGGGCGGGGATACATGTATACCTGTGGCTGACTCATGTTGAGGTTTGGCAGCATGTTGAGGTTTGACAGCAAAATTCTGTAAAGCAAGTACCTTCAATAAAAAATAAATAATTAAAAAAAAAAAAAAACTCAATATTTGAAAAACTAAGATCATGGCATCCAGTCCCATCCATTTATGGCAAATAGATTGAGAAGCAGTGGAAACAGTGAGAGACTATTTTTTGGGCTCCAAGATCACTGCAGATGGTGACTGCAGCCATGAAATTAAAAGATGCTTGCTCCTTGGAAGAAAAGCTATGACAAACCTAGACAACATACTAAAAAGCAGAGACATTATTTTACCAACAAAAGTCCATCTAGTCAAAGCTATGGTTTTTCCAGTAGTCATATATGGATGTGAGAGTTGAACTATAAAGAAAGCTGAGTGCCAAAGGATTGATGCTTTTGAACCATGGTGTTGGAGAAGACTCTTGAGAGTCCCTTGGACAGCAAGGAGATCCAACCAGTCCATCCTAAACGAAATCAGTCTTGAAAAGTCATTGGAAGGACTGATGCTGAAGCTGAAACTCCAATACTTTGGCCACTTGATGTGAACAACTGACTCATTGGGAAAGACCCTGATTCTGGGAAAGATTGAAGGCAGGAGGACAAGGGGATGGCAGAGGATGAGATGGTTGAATGGCATCACTGATTCAATGGACATGAGTTTGAGCAAGTTCTGGGAGTTGGTGATGGACAGGGAAGCCTCGCATGCTGCAGTCCATGGGGTCGCAAAGAGTCGGACACGACTGAGCTACTGAACTGAACTGACTAAAATTGAACTCAAAATAAGACGTGTCAAGGTGGTTAAGGCCACTGTAACAGAATATATCAGTATCAAATTTTAATCAGTGTGTGAAATATACACGAGTGAGCATGAGGATCTATTCACAGGCTTTATATGTTTAATGTTTTTCTAATAGATTCCTTATTATTTGAAAATTCTTAGACTCTATTTTTTTTCTATTTTCATGCTTATTTTCAGCAAAGAACTTTTAGACCTTTATAGGTATTTTTTATTAGAAAATTAATGTATGCCCCCTATATGTTTTTTTGAGACAATGCATGAGCTTATAAAGTGAACATATGATACACTCCTCTCCTTGTTCTGTTCTCTTCCTCTGGATCAATTCTCTAGGGATTAGTACTGCTAACAATCTGGTGTGTAGCCTTGTGCATCTATCTTTAATACATTGTTTCTCCCCAAACAAATGAAATTTTCATGAATTGCGGTGGTCCATGACCAAGAATAGTGTTCCTATTACTGTCTCATGACAACCAGAATGCTTTCCTGGTTGGATTAAATAAAAATATAGGCTGCCATTTGGGCTATGATGACATTTTGATAATGAACTCTATTTTTACATTGGACGTAGTTAAAAGAGAGAAAGAAAGGAAAGAAGGAAGGAAGGAAGAGAGCTTTCAGATTTAGTCACTATGTGAAATATAATACCACCAAAAAAAAAAAAAACCCAAAAAAGCTGCAGTAATACTTTTTGGCCAGGGATTTAGCCATGTAAGCATGGAGCCAGCAGAGCTAAAGGAGTACTTTATAACTGTCCATCCTGAAAACACATGTGAAAAACAAGCTCAATTTGAACAAAACTGGATACTAATTAAACCTTGGATTTACCCCAATTCCAGCCTTCCCTGGTGGCACAGAGGGTAAAGAATCTGCTTATAATGTAGGAGACCTGGATTTATTCCCTGAGTCAGGAAGGTCCCTGGAGAAGAGAATGGCTACCCACTCCAGTATTCTTGTCAGGAGAATCCTAGAGGAGCATGGTGGGCTACACTCCATGGAGCTGCAAAGAGTTGGATACGACTGAGTGATTAACATTTTGCCTTAAAACCAGGCTGTCAAACTAAAAATTCTACATGTGATTTGGCACAGTTTGATGAAGCTATTTACTCTGAAAGTGGCTAAATCACGTTGTGGCTTGGCAGAAAGAAATACAGGAGATGAGATGCTTTTTGACACATGACATTCTACCACAAAGACCCCCTAGATGATGATGTTTAATGCAGTTAGAAACTGCTCATGGAGAAAGAAACAAAACTTCTTTCAACATGCAGCTGGATAAGAATTCCTGTATCATTCTTTGTGGCCAGGTTTTGGTTCTCAGACTGCTTTATTAATTTTAAAAGTGTCAAAGGTTTGAATGAGTGAAATTTTTTTTTGAGAAGTGCATCTTTAAATGAAAGGAAATCAGAGTATTTTGTTTTTAGATGGACATCTGTACTACTTGTTAACATATTTGATTCTGTGACTCTGAAGATGAAAATTACACCGCATACCATCAAAATCATAGCTTGGAACATTTGTATATAATATCATGAAGTCTCAGGTTACACTACTTGTTTATTACATGAAATTTCATTGGCTTCATTAGAGCCAAGAATGAATTAGTTTCTGTATCAAGGATATTATTTTTACAAAATGGGAGCAGAATGTTATTTTCATCTATGTGTAGAAACTTCCTAGATTTCTGAGTGAAAATCTTAAAACATGTGATTGAAATTTAAGTAGAAGTTTTAATTTTCATTTTGAGGAAAAAAAAATTCCCTTCTTAGAACAATTTGATCAGAAGGAGTTCTTTTACCTCTAGGTTTAATTTGAAGATTGCTCGTTTCCACCGATGGGTTTTAAATTGTTGTTCAATATAATCACATGGAGGGCTGGTTAAAACACAGACTCAAGGTTCCACCCTCCAGTTTCTGCTTCAGTCAGTTGAGGTGAAGTCCAAAAATTAGCACTTCGATACCCACTGACTTAGGCTATGCTTTGATTACATGAATAATGTATTTTTTTATTTACAACTCTGCATTTATGGATGGTGCTGATAAACTTAAGGGCTCTTTTGACTGAAATACTACTCTGCAAGATGAGATTAAATATTCCAGTGTTAGGGATATACACCAGGTTATACCAGGTTTGGTGGTGATACAGTCCTATCAATGACTGGCAGCCAGAGAATTGCAGGCACCTACAAATGCCTGCCATTTTTGTTAAGGTTATATTAAAATCAAATATGGAGTGATCATAGAAAAGAAGCAAGCCTTGCCACTGGTGACCTCACTGCTCATGTGAGGACAAAGAGCTATATGGCAAGTTAAAGCATCATGGCTTCAACTTGAAGTCCTGTTGAGTTTTAGGAATAATGTTAAACTTACCTTGCAGAATGAACTGAGCTTTCTCTGATCACATTTTCTCCCCAGTATGTTTGAAACCAGTGTTTTCAGCAGTGTTGGTAAAACTGAAAACATTTTTCTGATTATACTGTAAAGATGATATGCATACTACCATTCAACTCTCTATTCAAATAAAGACAATTTTATTGAAATAATTTTGAGCAAAATTAAATTATAATTGTTATTGCCTAATTTTGACTTTCTGGGATTTGTTTTCATCAACTGGTTCTTAATTTTTCATTTAAACATAAGATGAAAAATAGGTCTCTGTGTAGTTACTTCTTTGTGTATATATTTTAGTAGCTAGTAGAGACTTATAAACTTGAAATATGAAGTCATATCAATTTTATTTTTCTAACACTCCTTTGGATCTCAATTCCCTCAATGCCGATCAGCCCAAAGTCCATCCTAGTGTATTGTCCATTTCATCTCACCTCAATTTCTTCACAATAATCCCTGAATGTTTATGGTATCCAGCTCCTACATGCCAGACAGGTACAGAACAGTATGCCATACTTTTTCTGCCAGTACTCCTGATACCCATGGACTCACTACTGATGATGGTACCTACATAGCCAAGGTTTTCATCACTGCTGACGTGACTCATCAATGTCTAAACCTCAGCGTGGCTTGTGGTGTTTTTTCATAGAATGATCATTCTACTTCCTCAGTGTCATCCCATGCTTGACATCTGACGGTTGCGGTCTTCAGCCCTCACCGATTTTGGTCCACACATTCTTCTCAGGGCAGAAGATACCTGCAAAAGGACTAGACAATGTTAGTTCTCGCACTTTGTATTTCAGGAATCAGAACTCCTTTTCGACCTCCCCAGAGGTAAAGTAGCATCTCTGCTGCTGTCGCTGCTAAGTCGCTTTAGTCGTGTCCGACCCTGTGCAACCCCATAGACGGCAGCCCACCAGGCTCCCCTGTCCCTGGGAGTCTCCAGGCAAGAACACTGGAGTGGGTTGCCATTTTCTTCTCCTGCCTAAAAATACATGATCTTATTTTTTCCCTTGGAAAATCAACAACCTCGAAATAGCAACCCACTCCAGTATTCTTGTCTGGGGAATCCCAAGGACGGAGGAGTATAGCAGGCTATAGTCCATCGGGTCCCACAGAGTCAGACACAACTGAGCAACTTCACTTTCCAGCTTCCCACCTAGTGTGGACAGAAGGACTGTCCTCAGAGATTGCCGTATAATGGTTTATCCTTGTAAGGATAATGTGACCTTCACTAATCCAAGGGTGATTTTCATCCTAGCTTATTATTATATGTTGCTTTGTTCTTTAAAAAACAAGACAAAAACGGAGAAATAAATTATGTATGTGGTAGACTGTTGTAACGTGAATTTTTAAATGTGTGTGTTCATGGGCATTTTTAAAGGAGGGATGCTCATAAACCATTTTTCTCATATTTTCGATGAGATTCATGACCAATAAGAAATTTATAACCAGTTGGTTAGATGGGTAGAACTTTACAGACAGAACATGTAATATTAAGTATTATAAAGAGGAGTCAAAACAGAGAATAGCAAGGGTGTATCAGAGATACAGGAAAAGATCAAGAGAAACTGACAATCATGGAAGTCAGAGAAGAGTTGAATGCAGGAGAATCCAGTTAGATGAAGAACACCGTGATCGCTGCTGTTGGGAGCGTTTCCTGAGAGCTGCTGTTGAGGTTGTCACTTTCTGTGTGAGTTACCTGCAGCAGTGATGTCAATGAACACAGCCTCCAGGGAGAACCTGCAGCAGCAGTAGGGGGGGAGGATGAAAACTGAAAGGAAGCAGTAGGAGGTGCAGAAACTCCCACTGGCTCCTGGTGGCTAATAAATAATTGAGAAGCCAGCCCGACCATTCAGGCACATTTATCTGGTCTGATGCTGCCTTGTCACTTCCATACATCCTCATTTATCACTTTTCATGTGCTGCTTTTCACCACAGCAGTTCTTTTCAAATCATTTGTGGTTTAAAGGGGAATAGTGCTTTTTCTTCCCAAATCTATTACAGATCTACCTTTTTGCAAAGTCCGATAAATTGGAAAAATCAAAAACAAAATGCAAGCAGCATTTTTTTATTATTAAACTTCAAAAACTTAACGTGCTATAGGATTTCATTTGTAAAACATGCTTGGAGGGACAATATTATAGAAATGGAGAATGAATTAGTAGTTGACAGGGTTTAAGGAGAAAGCAGAGACTGAACGGAAGTGAGTGTGAATATAAAAAGGCACCATGTTTAAACCTTGTACAATGGACATGTTCCATATTTTGAGTGCTAATTTCATTATTCTGGTTATGACATTGTATTGTAATTTTGTAAGTTATTATGGGGGTTGGGTAGTGTGCACATGGACTTTCACTTTCTTATTTCTTAAATCTGTATGCACATATACAATTGTCTCAAATAAAAAGTTTATTTAGTGAAAAAAAAAGTAGACATAATATTCTGTCAAAGGACTAAAAAGACTTTTAAATGCTTTTTATTTTCCAATGTTTATCTCATTGAATGGTAATATCCACTCAATCCACCGTGGCTCACAGACCACACTTGGACTAACCAGCACTTTCTTTTTTTATTTCTTTGTTACAGTTAAATTCCTTCAGCACAGACTCCCTTTAAAACTGTTCTTCTGAAAACAGACTGCTCTTCTGCACCACTCTACTTTTCAGCCTCATTACACAACTCCATACCTTACGCCATCCTTAATATATCATGGACCTCTGTGTTTCTTGCCTTAGCTTAACTGTTCCTTTTACTTACACTCTTCTCTACTGATCAGATCTGTTTTCCCAAATCCATCTATCTTTCACATGCCAGGATGACTGTCTTCATTCATAGTTTGTCTAGATTCCATCACTCAGAGTTAATCTCTCCTGTTTCAGTTTTCTCTTTTATCTATAATCATTTATTTTTAAATAATCATTCAAGCATTTTCCATTCTCTTCACTTTAATGAAAGGGTAAAAGAATATTATACCCAGAAGATACACAACAATTGTTGAAATAGGTTAAACCAAATAGGAGCAATTGCCAGCATCTGTTTGATGCCTCAAGAAGTCTCAGTGTCGCTGCATCTGTTCCCTATAGTCAGTCTAGGAAGCAGTAGTTGCTGACTCCAGCTTAAGGGATGTTATGGATTTGCTGTATTTCATGTTGGTTCTTTCTTGATAGTTCAGAGGGAGCATTATCTTGAGGGAGAAAAGCAAATCCCTATTCAAGATCATGGTGGGGGGTTAATTCTAGAAATTTAAGTGTTCAGGGGCTTTAAGACTACAACAGTACCTTTATAGTAATTGGATATCTTAGCCATCAAAATTCTGGTTAAGAATATCACTCAGGAAAAACATGCCACATTAATCTAGTGGAGTTAGAAAATAGCAAGTTAATAAAGAAAGCAAATACAAAGAAAAATCCAACTGCTGATTAGGCAGCTTGGTTTCTTATTTTCATTATATATACAGGTATATATAATCAGTGTGATAACTGTAGTGATATAATTGGAAATAGTATCACAATCATTAGTTTAGTAGATGCTCTTAATTGATTTTAGTGTTTAGTTACATGTGGTCCAAAGCTTTCCTATTCTCATAAAACCTACAGAATCCTTTCACTTATTTATGCTTACTGAATATTAGAAACTATTTATTAAAAGTAGTCATCTAAGCTTCCAGGGTGAAAACATTGTTCCTTCTTGGCTCCATTTTCTGTATTTCATTTAGCTGAGTTCAGATTTTCACTTATTGTGATTAGTACACGCTGTCAGATGAAAGACCGCAAGTTGCCCTTCATCTTCTGTGGTAAATTTAGCTCCCCACGATGATACATAATTACACTGGGCAGTGCAATCTGATTATCTGTCAAATATAGATGAGGCACCCTGCTCCCTTCAAGTACCACTTCCCTGTGTCTACAATGAATTCAAACACTTCAGTCCTCGATGCACAAGTGATAATAAAGTCTCCTTTCGTCAGTACACATTTATTGAATGTCTGCTGTGTGCCAGCCAATCATATTTGAAGAGCACCTTTCAGATGAATTTTACATAATTATTTAACTGATCCTTAGAATAACTCTTTAATCTATAGAAGCAGAAACACTGGTCTCAATCTGCAGGTGAGGAAACAGTGCTTCAGAGAGGGCAAGTGATTCCTTGGGGCTCACATGGTTTGAAATGTTACAGGTAAGAATAAAAGTTAGGACTTCTGAGTCATCCCCATTTAGTCCTTTTCACATAGCATGCTTTGTTGCAGAGCGTGAGATGTTCTGTGTGTGATAATGTAGGTCTGGCGTCTTTTGTGTGAGTGTCTTTATCATCAAATTGCTTATAATTATGAAAAATCTATTTTCCACTCCAAAAGTATTAGCCCTGTGGGACTCCAGTGAAAGTCATGTATCACAGATCTGTAAAATGAGATAAATAGAAGTTGCAAACATTTCTGCAAAGAATAGCCCACTTGAACCTTTGACAAAAAGATTATTAATGATAGTTTTTCCACTGAATCTGTAACATTCTTCCGTATTAGCTCAAAAAATGTCTAACAAGATAAGCAAATCCTTGCACACATAGTAAATGTACACACATTTCTTTATAATTAACCCTTCACATGTCTCACATATAACTTTCTTCATTTTATAGCTAAGAATAGAAAATCTAAGAGAAGATGCCAGGATGAACAAATGGTTTCTTCAGAACTTGTGTGTTTGCTGTCATAGTACTGCCTTTAATAAATGCAGTTAAGGCAGATAAATTCCACTGGGATATAAGCTACCAGGGGCTTTCCTGGTGGCTCAGCAGTAAAGAATCCATCTGCAATGCATGAGATGCAGGTTCGATCCCTGGGTTGGGAAGATCCCCTGAAGGAGGGCACAGCAACCCCCTCCAGTATTTTTGCCTGGAGAATCCCATGGACAGAGAAGCCTGGAGGGCTACAGTCCATAGGATTGCAAAGAGTCAGACCCAGCTGAAGTGACTGAGCATGCATAAGCCACCAGAGGCTAAATTTTTGTCTGTTTATCTCATTACTAGATTTCCAACCCTAGAATAGTACCTGGCACATAGCATATAGTCAATAAATATTTGTCAAATGAATGCACCACTTTGAAAAGAAGTCTGTTTTCACCTTCATCCTTTCCTGATGTATATATGTCTGTGATCCTAGAGAGAGCTGTGTCAGAATGGTTTAAGTTTCATATGTGGCAAAGTGAAACCACAGCAGTATAATGATGATCCTGTAGCACCAGTTGATTCACATTGTTATCTCAGCCATGGTTGGTACATGCTGTTCCAACAGCCATCTTTTTTTTTTTTTTTCTTTTTAATTTTTAATTGAAGGATAATTGCTTTACAGAATTTTGTGGTTTTCTGTCATATAACAAAAATCAGCCATGGGTATACCCATGTCCCCTCCTTCCCATCTCCCTCCCCCTCCCACCCTTCAGCCTGTCACAGAGCCCCTGTTTGAGTTCCTTGAGTCATATGGCAAATTCCCATTGGCTATCTATTTTACATATGATATTGTAAATTTCTACATTAGTCTCTCCAGACATCTCCCCTTCTCCCTCCTCTCTTTCCCCCATGTCCATAGGCCAGTTCTCTATGTCTGTTTCTCCATTACTGAGCTGAAAATAAATTCATCAGTGTCATCTCTAGATTCCAAATATGTGTGTCAGTATGCAATATTTATATTTATCTTTCTGACTTACTTCACTCTGTATAATAGGCTCTAGGTTCATCCACCTCATTACAATGAATTCAAATCTCTTCCTTTTTAGGGCTGAGCAGTATTCCATTGTATGTATGTACCATGACTTCTCCATTTGTCTGTCAGTGGACATCTAAGTAGCTTCCACATTCTAGCTATTGTAAATAGTGCTAAAATTAACATTGAGGTATGTGTGTCTTTTTCAGTTTTGGTTTCCTCAAGGTATATGGCTAGGAATGAGATTGCTGGGTCATATGGTGATTTTATTCCTAGCTTTTTAAGGGATCTCCATACCATCTTCCATAGTGGCTGTATCAGTTTACATTCCCATCAGCAATGCAAGAGTGTTCCCTTTTCTCTACACCCTCTCCAGCGTTTATTGTTTGTAGACATTTGATGATAGCCTTGATGGCCATTCTCTGACTTGTGTGAGGTGGTATCTCACTATAGTTTTGATTTGCATTTCTCTAATAATGAGTGGTGTTGAGCATCTTTTGATGTGCTTGTTAGCCATCTGTATGTCTTTGGAGAAATGTCTCTTCAAGTCCCTTTCCCTCTTTTTGATTGAGTTGTTTGCTTTTCTGGTATTGAGTTGTGTGAATTGCTTGTATACTTTGGAAATTAATTCTTTTTCAGTTGTTTCCTTTGCTATTATTTTCTCCCATTTTGAGGGTTGTCTTTTCACCTTGTTTGTAGTTTCCTTTGCTGTGCAAAAGCTTTTAAGTTTAGTTAGGTTGCACTTGCTTATTTTTGTTTTTATTTCCATCACTCTAGGAGGTGGGTCATAGAAGATCTTGCTTTGATTTATGTCATTGAGTATTCTGCCTATGTTAATAGTTTCTTACATTTAGGTCTTTAATCCATTTTGAGTTTATCCTTGTGTATGGCATTAGGTAGTTTTCTAACTTCATTCTTTTGCATGGAGCTGTCCAATTTTCCCAGCACCACTTATTGAAGAAGTTATCTTTGCCCCATTGTATATTCTTGTAGGTGCCTGGGTTTATCTCTGAGTTCTCTATCCTGTTCTATTGGTCTATATTGCCAACAGCCATCTTTAAATAGAACAATAAACACCCTCCAGTGGTACCAACAGAACTCAAAGCTTACATTCCATTAATCATAAGCCAGAGCTTTGCAGATATGCAGGGTAAAAGACAGCATGCATTAAAGTTTCTAACCTAGCACTGGTCACAGAGGATGTGCAGTAAACATTAAGTGCATCTCCCTTCAATTTTGTAGCACAATAAATCGGAACTTGCGTGTGTGTTACATAAGATGGTCTTATCTAATTCACATGAAGGTAAAGCTAAAACTCCTTATGATTTCATATGTGTATTTATAATGTTTGAGGGACCTCTTTAAGATGGTAGTTAAGCTATAAGAATTTCAAGATAGGGAGATTTTGGCCCACGGCATGACTTTGTCAGTTGTCAACTTTCTAAAATTTGGCAAGTTATTCAGTTTTTCCAAGGTTAAATTTCCTTAGCTTCAAAGCAAGGAAAATAATAGTAAAAACGTTATAAGGTGGTAGTATGTTGTCATTGAGGTACCTACATTTGGAGGCCACACGGAATGTTGAGTCACCGAAAAGAGGGCAGGTCCAAACCTGCAGTGATGGCTCAGGTGATTCTATCTATGTAAATCAGATGCCAGTGATGCCCACTTCGCTCCTGCAGACTTATATATGATATTGGCTTGACTCCAAGGTCTCTAATCCATAGAAATCTAAATTCTTCTTCAAGGTTTTTAAGAATTCTAAAGGATCACAGTTTCATGGTGACCTTTTTATCTAGAGTTTCACTCCCATGCCCTTTTTGTTTTGTTTTGCTTTTATTAAATGTTTTCTATTGACGGACATGAGAAAATGAGGCTCTTTCTATAATTCTACCCACTTCCAAAAATACACATTGACACAAGGTATCAATGAAAAGACTTTAGTGAAGATCTTGGCGTCAGAGGAATGGGATCATGTTAAAATAGCAAAACACAATTAAATTGTATATTGCATGTTGTTTTTATTTTATTCATTTTTATTTGTTAGATACCAAACATTTTGGCATTCTCCTGGCTTTTCACACCGCATCATTACCTAATTTCCCAAGATTTCATTTGTCCACCCTCCTCCCTTCTGTAATTCCCTATCCTCATTGACTTCCAAAAAGTTTCTCATTACGCAAGCAAAATAGATTTATATTTATTCATTTGGTGGAGATATCTACAGTAGTTGAGATTGCAGGATCTCACATTTTGTTCCATAGAACTTGAATACCCGCACCCACAAAAGACAGTTCCTTTCCAAAGAGAAATATTGTAAAAATGTTGCAATAATGGATCTCTCCTATCATTACACTCAAGACTGACTGCCAGTGCCCCATGTCAGGAGAATGACCAGATGTCTCCCATTTGCTTGCTTGCGACTGATCTATGTTTACTCCAGTTACCATCACTAATTGGTTATGTGAAATACTGACTCTACATCTTAATTGGGACCACTCTTTGATACCAAAGTTGTACCTGTTAGCCACGATGTTCTCCAAAAGACAGAAAATTAAATTTAAAATATGTGTATGCTCTATATGCGTGTCTTTTGGGGCTCCTGAGTTTTCTTCATCATGATAAGCATATTTCCATTGACAGCCATTCTGAAGGTAATCTCTATGTCCTACACTTTCTGTTTTGGTTAAGCGTTACTGGTCTCATTTCTTTTTCTTTGATATCGTATTTCATCTTCTTGGTAAATCTTTCATTCTTTGAGGACTTTAATGCTTTCCTATGGTTGCTCTCTCCTTTATCATTTCCTGGTTTTCTAGGAGCAGCTTTCATGTGAAAATCACCTTTTCAACCTGAGCCATCCCCTTGGTTAGTCTAAGAATTATTTTTTTTCAATCAAGTTATACAGAAATTTTTTAAAAAATATTTTAAAAAATATTAATGAAAACATTCCTTATTTTGACCATGTCGTATTGTCTACACTCCCATTCCTCTAATCTAGTTGTTCATAAACTCATTAAGATTGTCATTATCAATCCCATTTTTAGTACCCTTTTCCCAGCATAGTTTTCATGACTTTTTTTTGCAATTACTCTGTTAAAAATACCTTAAGCTCCATAGTTTCCCATGGAATCCATGTGGTTAAACATTACCCTTAGTCTGAGTTACAATATTAGGATAGGCTACAGTTGTTATAACTGTGGTGTTAATTAAGGTAGAATAATTCCTATTTTTAAAAAGTACCAAATCTCAATGACTTATTACAATGAAGTTTTATTATGTTCTCATCTCTGTCCCATGCAGTCCACTGGAGGAAGGAGAATGAGGAGTCTCCTTCATGAAGTCATTTCAGGGACTCATCAGACTATTTCCATGTATGTTGCTAAGAGTAGGTATGAAAAAGTACATCTTAACTGAACTGTTTTGGATTCCAAATAATGCATTACTTCTCACATTTAAATTGTGAGAACTGATTGCATGGCTCCAACTTGATGTAGAGAATCTGGAAAATGCAGTTTGTCTGTGGATCCAGAAACAGGAAAAATGTTCAGCAATGACAAATTTGTAATAGCATCATCCACAAAGTTGAGTTGTAATAATGAAAAACAAAAGGGCAAAATGACAACTGGTATATATATATATATAGCCCTATAACTCTTCTACCCTGCTCAGCAATTTTTCCACTTTTCTCTAGTTAGCTTGCTCTTCTTTTTCATGCTATTTATCTTTAATATGTCTCTTACTCTCTTCCAATTTCTGATATTTTTCCTTCCCTTGTTTCAATTATCATAGAGATAAAAAGAAAAATCTAAGTAGAAAGCATATCTCTTGCTATCATTTCTAAATGCATTCCTGCGTATCTGAATCTTTCTCATTTCTAGCTCTATTTCATTGAAGGAATTGTCTGTCTTCCATTTCAAAGGCCATTGTCCAGTGGACAATATGCCAATCACTATATTCCTTAGTAAACAGACATTTCCCACTAACATTTAGTCATGCCTGTGAGTCTTATCTCTAAGTCTTTTTGTGCTGACTGTAACTCTATCCAACTGTCCTCTCTTCTCTCTTCTCCCGTGCATCGTGTAATAAATTATCTGGAGAGGCCTTTCTGTATCGTGACCTCTGCTTCTCGATACCTCAGGGACTCTTCAACCCCTTGTGCCCACCATACTTGATGGAAATTGCTCTTTCCAAGATTCCATTGACTTCTATCAGTAAATCCAATAGTGACTTTTCATTTCAATTGTTATTTTATGCAATCAACATTCAATACATTCGAAAACTCAACTGTGTTTTAAACACTCTTTTCCTTGACTCATCTCACATGACACTCCTTATCTTCTTTCCTTTAAGTTCTATTTTCAGGTCATCTTTCCTTGCTGTAACTTTAAATTGCACAGCTCTTACAATTCCCCTTTAGATCCTATTCAACTTTCTCCTTAAAGGCAAATCAAGCTAAATATATCCAGGAGCACATTTCAGGTTCCTTCTTTTTCCCTCTAATCTATACGTCCTGCATATTCTCCAACCTTGGTGTCTCACTCAGTAGGTCAAATCAGATCTGTGGGAATCACGAAGATTTTCCCTTCTCCATCAGCCACTATATCAGATTCGTTATAAAATTCTGTTCACTGTAATCTTTCCATTAGTTTCATTCTAATAAAAGCCACCATAACTTAAGAGCAAAAGCAGAAAATTCTTCTAATTTTATTGACTGTATTATCAACTGCCATCTTTTTTTCTCCACACAGCCTTCAGAATGGTCTCTTCAAGTCACTAAACAGATATTATCCTTGTCTTTTAAGTTTTCTTTTAATCTAAGGAGTGTGCTTATTTATCTTGGCCCGCAAGCCTTTTAATGGCCTGGCTGTCTCTTCTCATGCTCCCTTCTCACCCCACTGCATTAGTTACAACTGTCCTTATTTTGGTGCCTCAAACATAAAAGTCACAGGAATTTTGGAACATTTAGTTCCACTTGCTCCAATTTATCATAATTTTCTAGTTCTCAGATCAATTTTAACTTTTCTATTGAAAAGCATGGCACACTTTCTGTTTTATTAATTGATTTAAAAATATCAGAATCAGCATCAGATACTTGCATTTAGCCCCAGTTTTAAAAACACACATGTATTAGAATCAGAACTGCTACAGGTGCAGTATCTAGTATGAGCTTATGCTATTGCGTCCTTTCTGTTAAAGGGACCTGTCCTTGAACAGTAGCATTTTAGTCTTACTGGAAGCTTTCTACATTTGACCCTATCTCTCAGTTGTTATTCCTCTTTGGTCTATTGAATGCCATATATTCTTCTCATGACTAAACAAAGTACTTCTTATCAAATATTTACATTTTTTTAATTAGAAGGTTATATTAGCATTGAAAATGCATTTACAGTCTAACACTCCAGCTATAATTCTTTATAAAATTCTATTTTTTTCCTCTCAACGTAGCTTCCAGGAGATGGGATTTGAAGGAAATGAAATCACACTGCATTTACTAGTCTGATTTTCTTATAGAAAAGGACTGCTCTTGAGAGAACAAATGAAAGTTCAGTAGCATTTTCTACAGATTATGTGTCAGCAGTTATTGCTTTACTTCAAGCCCTTTTAGTGCATTTTGGCATCAATTGCAGATAAAATCTATGGAGTGCTCAGACCTCTCCACATGTGGCTTCATTTCAACCTGAAAGAACCTTAGGGTAGATACTTTTATTACCATCTAATAAAGAAAATAAAGGTTAAAGAGAATATCTGCCCTGCTTAAAGTCACATAGCTCATAAATAGGGCTGAGATATGAAGCTAGACTCTCTGGCAGCAGGGCTCTTACTTTTAATCAATAAGCTACAATATTCTGTCATTCTCAGATGATATAATCTAGCTATTCTGTAGAGGGGAAATTTTACCTGACATTTTCTGTGCATGTCACTTAAACTTAATTGTAACATTACAGCATACTGACACATGTATATGGAATTTAGAAAGGTGATAACGATAACCCTATATGCAGAACAGAAAAAGAGACACAGAAATACAGAACAGACTTTTGAACTTTGTGGGAGAATGTGAGGGTGGGATATTTCAAAAGAACAGCATGTATACTATCTATGGTGAAACAGACCACCAGCCCAGGTGGGATGCTCGAGACAAGTGCTCCGGCCTGGTGCACTGGGAAGACCCAGAGGAATCGGGTGGAGAGGGAGGTGGGAGGGGGGATCGGGATTGGGAATACATGTAAAAAAAAAAAAAAAAAAAAGAGAAGGCAAACAGCAAGAGTATGGTCTATGTTCTCACAGTCATGAAGTCGTAGTAATACTTTAAATTTCTTGACAATAAAGTTGGAGATAAAAACTGAAAATGAAAGTGGAGCGTGGAACAAAGCAACTCATTACACTACATTTTCTCTGTATTAAACTATAAATGTTATATAAAAAAAAATAAAAAAGGGAAATATAAAAATCTCCAAAAAAAAAAAAAAAAAACTTAATTGTAAAATTCACAGGAGGTCCAGCCCCCAGGAATCTAAAGATAACAATATCTAAAAATGTTGCTTTGATTTTTAATTAGGATGTTATAAAAATAACTATAGGATGCTTTGCTGTCTACCTGAAACTATGATAACATTGTTAATTGGCTGAAATCCGATATAAAATAAAAAACTAAAAAAGAATAGCTGTAGGATTTATTGAAATTTCACAAATTTCTTCTCAATAAGGGAAGTGTACAAAATGTATTATATATTTTAGGAGAGTACTCTCTCAAACTTTAGGAAGTTTCTTGTGATATCAAAGTCCAGGGTCCCCTCATTAAAAACCCCTCCAGATCTTCCTATGATTCATAACTATTTATCCTCCCTAATCAAGTTTTTGTTTCCTGGTCTATATTATTCATCCTAGGTAGTTACTAGTAATTGTTTACTTTTTGAATCTGAAAATTCTATAGAAATTAGGATGTTATATACTCCAGGAGTTTGGTGTTCCTATGGGAAAGGAAGAATATTTACTATCACTCTAGTAGGAGAAGAAAAACAAAATCCTCATGTTTAGGCTTAAAAACTAAAATTAACTCTGCCAATTATGTTATTTTTCATTACCTATATGATATATGATTGCAATAATAGCCTCCAAGTTTATCTTGCTTCCCTGCATTGCTCCTTGGATCAGTCCTCCCTTACTCATTCTAGTCTTTTATTTATTTATTTATTTTTAATAACAGCAAATGTTTATTTGTCATGGTTCCAGAGGCTGGGAAATTCAAGATCAAAGCACCTGCAAATTGACTGTCTGATGAGGATATCATTCCAGATGAGTAAATGGCATATTCTTGCTGTGCTTAATGCGGTGGAAGGGGCACAGGGGCTCTCCGAGGTCTATTTTGTAAGGGCACTAATCCCACTAGTGAGGAATATGACCTAATCATGTCCCAAAGGTCCCACTTCCAAATACTATCCTATTGGGGATTAAGTGTCAGCATATGAATTTAGGGGGAGACACAAACATCCGATCTATAAATTTTTTTTATAGTCTTTGGTTAGGTCCTTGCTCATTTATTTTAGTGTTGATAAAGTACCTTGCTTTGGTTAAAAAACAAAACAAAACAAAACAAAACTAGAAAACGTGGCACAGAATTGAAAAATGTTGATGTTTTACACTTTAGTTGTCCTGTTGCTCTTATAACTTCTCCTATGAGGAAGCCCAAGCTAGCCTGCAGGGTGGCTCATGGCCCATCTTCTCCAGTCTCCATAGCTAATCATCAAACTGAGGAGCAGAGCCACTTGGGTAGACGACTGCAGATGACGGAGACAGAGGTTAGCCTAGGAGAGACTGAACAAGCACTGCTCATCTAAGCCTGGCCCAGCTGCTGATCCACAGAATTTTGAGCTTAATAAGTGGTGGTCTTTTGAGCCACTAATCTATGGTGTTCTGTTATACAGTAAAAGCTAACTGACACGAACATTCTCTTATTTATACTCACTATGGAGTTTATGGTTTAATTACTATTGGGCATTTGAATTATAACACTACATTTTCAGGTTAGTAATATTCATTTTTATAGACATCATAGCTGGAGGAGGAATAATACTTACACAGACAGAATAAAGAAAAACACATTAAAACTGAGTGCTCAGTCAGTGTCACGCATTGTATTACATCCTATATCCATATCATAAAACATATATGTTTGTTTGGGATAGCTCGGGTGCCAACAGAAATGTACCTTTCTCCTTGGTTCTTCAATTAAGCATTATTCTTCACTTGACACTTGTAATAATTGGCCCATACCATACATATATGTCAAGATGCAGAAGCACAGACGGAAAAGCTAGAAAGAAGTAAAGGTAGTCAGAGATTAAAATCATAATTATCAGGAAAGTTGTGGAATTACTTTTACTTAGTGCTGAAATATCTCTGGATTTGTACCAAAGGGTAGGTGACATTTAAATATTTCTTTATAAAGATTTTAAACACAAGGACTGTGTGATAATTGAATACAACCTAATGATAATTTCAAGGTAATAATTCTCTTCTGAAGACTTCTATGACTTGTGTTAAATTAGCACCACATTATCCAATGTATTATGTACAGCCTGATGGATAGAAATCTCCCACCTCATACACACTAGGAAATGAAGTCCTACAATGGCTGAAAATCTTCTGAATTCACTTATATTCAAAATGTTACCTTTAAAGTTTTTCATACTTCTGTTTCATTTATCACCCTGTTGTGGGAGGTTTTTCCACTATTTGTCAGACAGACAAATAATACTATGGAAAGAAGGAGTAGCAGCTAAAATGGAAGCGTTGTTAGTGGTGTTCTTAAATAAACAGAAAAATGAAACTGTGTAGATCATAATAACCATAGGAAACAGAAAGCATGTCATACTTTTTGATATTTTGATAGCATTTCCTCTCTTTTTCTCCGTTATGCATGGAAAGTGGAAATTTCCTAATATAAAACAACTTATAAAGATCTTCTCAGATGTTCATACTGTATAACTTTAAGAGAGTAAATCCTGAAATAATAAATTATTTAATTTGGTAAATTAGAATCTGAGGTTATAGATTAGTTATAAGTGGAGAGGATGGGATTAGTTAGTAATGTAAAAAGTTGGGCTGTCCATACTTTTTAATAGAGAATGAGAGAACTTCAAAATTGATGAAATTTGATTTGTTCATGTACCAGAAAGTATGAGAGTTTTCACTTTATTAGTATAAATCAAAGATCGTCCTTTTCAAACTGTATCCAAAATATAGCAATGTTAAAAATTTTGTTTTAGCAAGTAGATGAAATACTTTAAATTGTCAAACATCTACATATATTACTACAAATACTATTGCATACTTAATTTCAGAGGCAAATATACTTTTATACTGCTTGTATAGTGCTGATTAGTTTCTTACTTCTTAAGATATTTAGAAATTTTCCTTCTGAATTCATTTTTTCCTGAGAAAGCATAATAAATAAAATTATCTTGGTTTCTTTATATCACCTATTCTCTAGAAAGTGGTATATTTTTCTGGGACAAAATTTCAGCAAGTGAATTCTCACTTGCCAACATTTCTGTAGTAAAACATTTTTCATGCATTGAGATTAATTGAAGAGATGGGACTACATTCCAAAATATCTCCTTCTTCTGATGCAAGATGATTTAAAGCTGGAATATAGGTGGAGGAGGAATGTCAGTATCATTACTTATTTAGCAATTATCAAAAGTCTATAGCCCTATACATGACTTCATAAACATTTTTACATAAAACCCTATATGACTCTTCATTTAAAATGAATAAATACCAAGATTTAAACTGTTATTTTATGGAAATTTAGGTAGAATAATATGTATGAAAGTTATAAAAGAAGGATGTTTTTTTCCATCTATTATATAGTAACTAAAAGGACATTTCTGATCCTCAAAAAAGTGAAGATGACATACCACTGGCTTGAATAAAAGAACAAGTGAGACGATTGAGTTGAATAACAAATCTTCTCTTGTCCAAACTGGTAATACTTCATCTGTAGCTAAAGTTTAAATGGTAAATAAATATTTAATAGAATCTTAAGTAACTGAGTCTTGACTCCTTAAAGAAGATCAGTTTTGATATCATAGATAAGGAGGAGATGTATATTGACTACTATTATTATCTTGGTACTTAGTGTGGGTTATTCTTCCATCATCATAAAGAATCAACTGAAAAAAATGGAGAAAGCTGAGAGAGTAACACATGCATGAGAAGAGGAGGGCCCGGAATAAGGTGATAGCTTGTTTTTGTTCAGCTGCTAAGTATTGTCTGACTCGCTGCAACCCCCTGAACTATAGCCCCCCAGGCTCCTCTGCTCATGGTATTTCCCAGGCAAGAATACTGGAGTGGGTTGCCATTTCCTTCATGACTTCATGAGTAATCTTCGTTCATGAGTAATCTTCATGACTCAACCTTGTCTTCTGTATTTCAGGTAGATTCTTTACTGCTGAACCACCAGGGATGCCCTAAGGTCATAGGTATGGAAACACAAATGGGAGCTGAGACTTAAAAGTATAGGAATAGGTCAAATGGGGTTTAGTAGCTGAATGGAGGAAGGTCGGTACCCTCAAAGCATAGTGGAAGAGTAAACAGAAAAATCTAAAGAACCCACTAAGTGGTGTGTTAGGTGATTGCTGGTGGAGATAAAGAAATTTAGAAGGATCATTGATTTGTATGAAAAATATAATAAAAGTATTTCCAGACAGAGAAGTTAGTAAGGTTAGACCAAAACAAAACAACGACAACAAAAAACAGGTGATAATATTTCTCTAGCCAGTGCCTAACAAAAGTTAGGGACAGCGAATTTCAAAGATAAAATAAAATAGGGCAGTATCTTGTGGGAGAGAATCACAGGCAAAATTATAGAGTAGTTTAAATGCGTTATTAGGAAGGAAATCAAATTTAGAGGACTATGGAGGGAATATTCAATGAGAAATTGGAGCTGACAGTAAAGAAAACTTATTTAAGAAGCTTAGATATAAAAGTTAAGGGAAATAACACAATATTTTGATGATCAAATGAAAGTTACCTGCCTGGTATTCCTCTGTTTCATTTTCCAAAATAACGAAAAAAACAAACAAACAAACAAAAAAAACTGGTAAATCTTTTCTTCTGTTAGGAAGTAAAAAATACTTTTTAAAAATGTGGGAAAAGGAAAAGAGACGGGAAGAGGAGGATGAGAAAGAAGAGCCAGGCAGATATTAAGTATGAAAAGATATAATCACCATCACCTCTTCTCAAATCAAAGCAAGAATTGAAAGCTGTTTGGGCATAACAGAAAATGAAGTGAAAGAGTTAGTCCTTCTGACTCTTTGTGTTCCCATGAACTGTAGCCTGCCAAGCTCCTCTACCCTTGGATTTCTCCAGAGAAGAATACTGGAGTGGGTAGCAATTCCCTTCTCCAGGAGATCTTCCTAACCCAGGGATCAAACCTGGGTCTCCTGCATTGCTGGCAGATTCTTTACTGTCTGAGCTACTACAGGCATAACAGAAAAACATTTCAAAAATCAGAGTTAGGTTAGAGAACAGACTAGCAATTACTTGAAAGGACATTGACTAACTCAGTCTGGCACTGGCTAGAGAAATATTATCACTGTTCATTTTAAAGCAGCAGTGAGTGAGGGCTAATGGATTGTCAGACTTCCTATGGCATTATTTTCTAACATAAGTATTATAAACATAATTAAAATGCTGTGTCTGTCTAGAATCGAGGGTCATGTGATACCAAAGACATAAGTCTATTGTTCTAAGAGAGAGAGCGAGACATTAAGGAGTAAATAGGAAAGGATGCATATATCCTGGCTAGGATGCTGCTGCTGCTGCTAAGTCACTTCAGTCGTGTCCGACTCTGTGTGATCCCATAGACAGCAGCCCACCAGGCTCCCCTGTCCCTGGGATTCTCCAGGCAAGAACACTGGAGTGGGTTGTCATTTCCTTCTCCGATTCATGAAAGTGAAAAGTGAAAGTGAAGTCTCTCAGTCGTGTCTGACTCTTAACCACCCCATGGACTTCAGCCTACCAGGCTCCTCCATCCATGGGATTATCCAGGCAAGAGTACTGGAGTGGGGTGCCATTGCCTTCTCCATGGCTAGGAGGAGTATTATTAAATAAAAATGAGAATTTCATGGGTTGAGTGATAATGACAAAGTGAGAATTATTAAAGTGTAGAATTAGGAAGAAATGAAGTTCATGACAAAAGATAAAGGAAGCTTCATGCTGGGAAGGAAAATCTTATTTTGAGGGTCACCTAGTGGAGAAGAAAAAAAGATGCACAGCAGAAATGCATGTGGGGTATAGGGATAGCCATAAAAAGCAAAAATGAAAGAAATATTACATAAACATATACACATATGACCTAGTAAATACATATCAACAATTATGTTAATATGCCTTTCTTTGTATTATCATACAAAGGCATATGAGAAGAGCATTCTGTGGGATTAAATTTACTATATACTACAGACTTTTAAATACTGCCTACAGCTGTTAGTTACTGCAGCTTTTGTCTTTCTGTATCTGAAAAGATTTTTTCCAGTGATAATTTACTTCAGTTGGAAGTTTATATAACAGATACCACTAAATATTCAACTTCTTGCTTCACAAACTGTGTTGTCTTTATCACATGTTATCTGTAAAAATATAAAGTGCATCACTTGGAAATACAACTAAATCAATACTTATTCAATAAATATTCTCCATACTCCTTTCCCACAATATATTTTTTCTCATTGACAATAATTATTTTCTCAAATCAAATACTACATATTATCCCAAACTAATATTATTTGATTATTTATTATAAGCATAAAATGAGCCATATAAACCAACAGGTTTATAGCATAACATATACAGTTTGAATAATGTGACATCTTGCCACTTGCACACTAATACTGAGTCTTATTTTTCTTTCTTCAAAAAGTTAATCACTCAGCCCTTTACAGCTTTTTAGATAGAGAGGGTATGAGATATAACCTGGTAAACAAAATATAAACAGATTTTTTGGGGGAAGAGATCATCATAGAATCATCATATAAAGAGATCATTCATAGAAAAAGAAAATTATTTTTGATTTACTATATTTCTATAAAAACTATAATGAATATATATCATTACATTGATACATTATATCAATGCATATAATATTCATGTATAACTATAGTAATATCAATGTAGTAGCTCTCTGATGCTTCAACTAGTAGACCAATTTGCACACTGCATTTCTTCTCTTGCCTGGAACATGCACTTGATGTTGGGAGATAGAGTATCATCCTGTAACAATAGAGAAGCAAGCCATAAAGGAAGAAAAAAATAGAGAACCAGAGTAGGGGGGACCTGGCTTGGGAGTAGTTGTGGCAGCCATAGCTGCTCATCCCCAAACTGTAAGTGACCTAAGAGATTAGGTATCTGTGATACACAGCCAAAGACAGTCACAACTGAGAATTAATTTTTTGTTTCAAATCAATTATATTTAGGAAGATTGATACACCCAAATATTGAGAGATGATATTTTTAAAGTAATATTAATTATTTATGAAGTATGATATTATTGGGTTTCCCAGGTGGCGCTGGTGGCAGAGAATCGGCCTGCCAATGTAAGAGATGTAAGAGACATGAGATTGATCCCTGGGTCGGGAAGATCCTCTGGAGGAGGGCACAGAACCCACTCCAGTATTCTTGCCTGGAGAATCCCATGGACAGAGGAGCCTGGCGAGCTACAGTCCATGGGGTTGCAAAGAGTCGGACACAGCTGAAGCAACTTAGCATGCACTCACGATATTTTTAAAATATCAATTATTATAAACCTATTAATCAAATATGTTAGCAGCAAAGCCACTAAAACTGAAATACAACCTAGCCATTACTCTCAAAAGAAAAATAATACTTTTTCTGACAGTTTTCAAAAGTTTCTCCACTTGAACTACTTGAAAGCACTCTATTTTGTTGAAGGGTCATTGGGCAAGATAAATAGAAAGCTGATTTTTTTTTTTTTTAAGGCAGCAGTCTTAGGTATTGACTGTTAAAACTGTATATGATGGAAAAGACACTGAATTTCTCTTTTCAAACACCTCAGTACAGAATAAGCTCTAAAAATCATTAGCTTTCAGAGCCTTCTCACTGGTTGCAAGATCTTCTTTGACTCCCTAAGACCGTAGATACTTAATTCATATTAGAGTCAGAATCTCAGGAGACCAGTTCATCCACTGAGGAGTTTCCTGATGCTTCTGCTACGTGGTAATTTAAATAAAAATTAAATGACCCTTTTTTGTTCGAGCTTTTCATGGTGAGGGGTGTTAAGAATGTGAAATTGAGTATATATGAAGAAGAATAAAAACTTGGAGACGATTTTGTTGGTTTATTTCTGGAACTCTCTGAATTTGCTTAGAATTTAAGGTGAAATCCATGACTTTGACAATTATATAAATTCCACCGTGCTCAGCTGATGCAGAACATGGTTTAAAGCCGTTTTCCATAGGCTTTAGGTACTTTAAAGTGAACAGAGTCTTTACTTCACAGTATGACTTCCTTATTCAAGAATAAAATAGAACTTGCAGAGCAGCAATAAAAATGATACCAAATAAAAGCTTGTAGCTTTGTTGAGTGGGGTAAGAGCCCAGAGCAATATTTTAATTCAAGCAGAAAAGCAAAAGTTTCACATTATTGGTCTGACACACCGCTTCATGCTCAAAGAGACACGTCTCTCCTGTGATGAATATATGCATAGCAAAGAAGTGTCTCTCATGTCTTAGCCTCTGAGGAGAATTTTTAAAGACAGTGAGACTTTCAACTTATAGGTTATCTACTAAAAGGGGGAAAAAAAAAAAAGGGGGGCACAAGTTTGGATAAGAAAAATTCTACAAATACCAAAATATTCTTTTTAGTAGCCAGTAAATTAACCTGTGGGGACTCAGATATTACTATGTCTTCCTAAGTTGACCTTCACATGATTCTACTTTTCCTGTCATATTATTTCTGTGTGTTTCAGTTCACTTCAGTAGCTCAGTCATGTCTGACCTTTGCGACCCCATGGACTGCAGTACGCCAGGCCTCCCTGTCCATCACCAACTCCTGGAGTTTACTCAAACTCATGTCCATGGAGTCGGTGATGCCATCCAGCCATCTCGTCCTCTGTTGTTTCTGTGTGGAGCGGAATATATTTGGTTTCCCTGCAAAATATTTATTTCCCGGGCAATGACTAAGGAATTTTTGGCAGACAGGTATAATTCTATACCAAGACATTAGAAAAGTTCTACTCCTAGTCAGAGTCCAGCTATAAATGATTACATAAAATGTAAGAAATAAATTGGAGGGGAAAGGAAAAAAATTGGAATGAATCATTTGATATATGGAGCACTGCAATTCAATTATTAGAATAATTCATAGTGGGGCTAGCTTCCTGAAAGTCAGAAAAATATGGAAAATTCTAAATCTACTATATTTTGAGTGTTCTTGGTACCATACCTATGAAATCTTTGCCAAGACCAATGGCATGAAAAATTCCCCCGTGTTTTCTTTGAAAAGGTTTGGTTTCAAGACTTACATTTAATTCTTTAAACCATCCTTTCAGGATAACTGTTATAAAACAAATAAAAAAGTGTTGGCAAAAATGTGGAGAATTTGGAATTCTTGTTTAAATTTTAAGTTATGGTTCCAACCTAAAACAGTCTCATAACAATGAATGTGAGTTAATGTATCTAAAATGTATGGCTAGCTGTGTCTACAATCATAAATCTAGGATTTATTTGGGTGAGGGCTGGGCTTTGTATTTATTTTTAACTCCTGGCTTTATATTCTGTTCTGAATTATGAGCGCTGAACAATTTAGACAGCTTGAGAAACCATGGATGGTCAGAGCTAAAGTTAAGCAAACTAGAGGATTGTCTCTTTTAGTGTCTTTGTCCACATATCCTTCTTGGCTTTCTGTCTTAAAAATCCCAGAGTCAAATGGTGGTCTTCCAACCTTCTAGTCATGTCCTGTATAAGTAAATTCTGAAATTTAATTCTGCTACATCTATACAAATGGTTGTCAAATCTGTAATTCTAGTTCTAAATTCTAGAATTTTTTCTAGCAACTTTAGAGAGCTCTGCTTTACAACCAATAAAATTCAACAATATTGAGCATAAATGCTGATACATTTGGGCAGTTGTATATAATCATGTAGCCATGTAGTCACTACCAAAATTATGAAAGGGCATGTCTATCACCAAAAATGCTCACTTCAGTTCCTTTGCAATCAATCTTCTTTCTACATCTTTCCCTGGATGCCTGATTTACATGCTGTCACTACAGTTTTCCTTTACTAAAATAAAAATGGAATTTTACAATATGTGGTTGTCTCTGCTTAAACCTTTTCACTTAGAATAGTGCTTTTTAATTACATTACTGTGTTGATGCATCTGTAATATATTCCTTTTTGTTGCAGAGCTGTGTTCCATTGAATGAATAAGTGCATTTTTTTTATTCATACACAGTTTGTTCATTTGGGTTGTTTCTAGTTCTTATTACAAATGGAGCTGTTGTGAAAATTTGAGTAAAATTTCTGTGTGGGCACTTTTTTTTTTTTAATTTTTTTGATATATACTTAGGAGTGGAATTACTAGATCATATGGAGGTATATGCTTAGTTTTATAATAATAAAACCAAACTAAAATCTGTTTTCCAAAGTAGCTGGACCATTGTGATTTTCAACTAGTAATGTATAAAGGTTCCAGTTTCTCTTTCTTTTCCAACACTAGCTACTTTCTGAGGTCTTTATTATAATTTTTCTGATGAAGTTATAGTAGTATCTCATTATAGTTTTAGTTTGTACTGATGCATATATTTTTGTCTAAAAATCTTCAAAAATGCACACAGCTACTCTACTCTCAAGGATGTAAGTTGATGAATATGACAAGGTTACTCTTTGCATCAAGACTTGTAATGACAAAATACTAGAAGTAAGATCTTAATAGTATAGTAGTTAAATAACTTATGACACACATATTTGATGGAATACTATGCAAACAGTAAGCAAAAAAGAATGTGGGAACTCTTCAAGGACTGGTCACATATAATTTCTGGTATAATTGATAAGTGAAAATAAAAAGAGAGAAGTGACTGGCAGAACATTTGTAAGGTGAAGGGAGATGATGAAAAGAGACCCGTTTAACTATTCTCCACAAAATCCATGTGAGGAAAATATCAATATTATTTTATAAAGCAAGTTGAGGAAACATATATCCTCTCTAAGATTATACTCATTGAGAATAATCAGTAGTTGTGCTTGCTAAATATTTCTACAAATATGTGACAAAATTTTTTCTCTCATTCATGTCAAATAGTAACACTAGACTTATCAACTCCCTTGGATTTGAGTGGAGTCATATGGCTAGTCCTGGCCAATGACTTGAGAGTAAAAATGCCTGCATCACAGCCATATGAGGGCTCAAGTCAGACACTCCAGTAGAACATTATCCATGGAAATCTCCATGATGAGGGAAACATGCTCCCCAGTATAATAGTTATTAGCCCTACGTGGCTATTCAGTGCTTGAGGTATGGCTAGTGTGATTCAGGAACTGACTTTTAAATTTAATTTTAACTGCTTAAAATTAAGAGTTGCAGGCGGCTCAGTTCTGTTCAGTTCAGTCGGTCAGTCGAGCCCGACTCTTTGCGACCCTGTGGACTACAACACATCAGGCCTCCCTGACCATCACCAACTCCTGGAGTTTACTCAAACTCATGTCCATTGAGTCATTGATACCATCAAACCATCTCATCCTCTATCATCCCCTTGACTTCCCGCCTTCAATCTTTCCCAGCACATGGTCTTGTCCAATGAGTCAATTCTTCACATCAGGTAGACAAAGTATTGGAGTTTCTGCTTCAGCATCAGTCCTTCCAATGAATAATCAGGACCAATCTCTTTTAGGACAGACTGGTTGGATCTCCTTGCAGGCCAAGGGACTCTCAAAATTCTTCTCCAACACCACAGTTCAAAAGCATCAATTCTTTGGCGCTCAGCTTTCTTTATAGTCCAACTCTCACATCTATACATGACTACTGGAAAAACCATAGCTTTGACTAGACAGACTTTTGCTGTTAATGTCTCTGCTTTTTAATATGCTATCTAGGTTAGTCATAACTTTCCTTTCAAGAAGTAAGCATCTTTTAATGTCACCATCTGCAGTGATTTTGGAGCCCACAAAACTAAAGTCACACTGCTTCCACTGTTGCCGCATCTATTTGCCATGAAGTTATGGGATCAAATGCTACGATATTAGTTTTCTGAAAGTTGAGCTTTAAGACAACTTTTTCACTCTCCTCTTTCACCTTCATCAAGAGTCTCTTTAGTTCTTCTTCACTTTCTGCCATAAGGGTGGTGTCATCTGCATATCTGAAGTTATTGACATTTCTCCTGGCAATCTTGCTTCCAGCTTGTGCTTCATCTAGCCCAGCACTTCTCATGATGTACTCTGCATATAAGTTAAACAAGCAGGGTGACAATATACAGCCTTGATGTACTTCTTTCCCAATTTGGAACCAGTCTGTTGTTCCATGTCCAGTTCTAACTGTTGTTTCCTGACCTGCATACAGGAGGCAAGTCAGATGGTCTGATGTTCCCATCTCTTGAAGAATTTTCCACAAGTTATTGTGTTCCACACAGTCAAAGGCTTTGGCATGGTCAATAAAGCAAATGTAGATATTTTTCAGAAACCCTCTTGTTTTTTCGATGATCCAATGGATATTGGCAATTTGATCTCTGGTTCCTCTGCCTTTTCTAAAACCAGCCTGAACATCTGAAATTTCATGGCTCACATACTGTTAAAGCCTGACTTGGAGAATTTGAGTGCAGCACTTTCATAGCATCATGTTTTAGGATTTGAAATAGCTCAACTGGAATTCCATCACCTCCACTAGGTTTGTTCATAGTGATGCTTCCTAAGGCCCACTTGACTTCACATTCCAGGATGTCTGGCTCTAAGTGAGTGATCACACCATCGTGATTATCTGGGTTATGAAGATCTTTTTTGCATAGTTCTTCTGTGTATTCTTGCCAGCTCTTCTTAATATCTTCTTAATAACAGAAACAGACTTCTGTTAGGTCCATACCATTTCTGTGCTTTACTGAGCCCATCTTTGCATGAAATGTTCCCTTGGTATCTCTAATTTTCTTGAATGGATCTCTAGTCTTTCCCATTCTATTGTTTTCCTTTATTTCTTTGCAGTGATCACTGCGGAAGGCTATCTTGTCTCTCCTTGCTGTTCTTTGGAACTCTGCATTCAAATGGGTATGTCTTTCCTTTTCTCCTTTACCTTTTGCTTTTCTTTTTTTCACAGCTATTTTTAAGGCCTACTAAGACAAACATTTTGCTTTTTTGCATTTCTTTTTCTTGGGGTTGTCTTGATCCCTGCCTCCTGTAGTGTCATGAAGGTCCACCCATAGTTATTCAAGCACTCAGTCAGATCTAATCCCTTGAATCTATTTTTCACTCCCACTGTAAAATCTGAAGAGTTTGATTTTTGGTCATACCTGAATGGTCTACTGGTTTTGCCTACTTTGTTCAATTTAAACCTGAATTTGGCAATAAGGAGTTCATGATCTGAGCCACAGTCATCTCCCGGTCTTGTTTTTGCTGACTGTATAGAGCTTCTCCATCTTTGGTTGCAAAGAATATAATCAATCTGATTTCGTTGTTGACCATCTGGTGATGTCAATGTGTCTTCTCTTGTGTTGTTGGAAGAGGGTGGTTTGCTATGACCAAAGTGTTCTCTTGGCAAAACTCTATTAGCCTTTGCCCTGCTTCATTCCCAAGGTCAAATTTGCCTGTTACTCCAGTTAT
Organism: Dama dama; assembly: GCF_033118175.1. NCBI lineage: Eukaryota > Metazoa > Chordata > Mammalia > Artiodactyla > Cervidae > Dama > Dama dama. The sequence goes on along the minus strand of NC_083710.1, from coordinate 60,898,938 downwards.
TTCTTGAATTCCTACTTTTATGTTCCTGTCCCCTATAATGAAAAGGACATTTTTTGGGGTGTTAGTTCTAGAAGGTCTTGTAGGTCTTCATAGAACTGTTCAACTTCTGCTTTTTCAGCATTACTGGTCAGAGAATAGACTTGGATTACTGTGCTATTGAAAGGTTGGCCTTGGAAACAAATAGAGATCATTCTGTCATTTTTGAGATTGCATTCAAGTACTGTATTTCAGACTCTTTGTTGACTATAAGGGCTACTGTATTTTTTTCTGAGGGATTCTTGCCCACGGTAGTAGATATAATGGTCATCTGAGTTAAATTCACCATTTCCAGTCCATTTCAGTTTGCTGATTCCTAAAATGTTAATGTTCACCTTTGGCATCTCCTGTTTGACCATTTCCAATTTGCCTTGATTCATGGACCTAACATTCCAGGTTCCTATGCAGTATTATTCCTTAGTGTCATATATTCTTGCCTTTTCATATTGTTCATGGGGTTCTCAAGGCAAGAATGCTGAAGTGGTTTGCCATTCCCTTCTGCAGTGGACCATGATTTGTGAGAATTCTCCACCATAACCTGTCTGTCTTGGGTGGCCCTACACGGCATGGCTCATAGGTTCATTGAGTTAGACAAGGCTGTGGTCCATGTGATAAGACTGGTTAGTTTTCTGTTACTGTGGTTTTCAATCTGTCTGCCCTCTGATGCATAAGGATAAATGACTTATGGAAGCTTCCTGGTGGGAGAGACTGATTGAGGGGGAAGCCTGGTCTTGTTCTGATGGGCTGGGCCATGCTCAGTAAATCTTTAATCCAATTTACTGTTGATGGGTGGGGCTATGTTCTCTCCCTGTTATTTACCTGGTGCCAAATTATGATGGTCATTATAGGGCACTGGAATGCAAAAGTAGGAAGTCAAGAAATACCTGGAGTAACAGGCAAATTTGGCCTTAGAGTACAGAATGAAGCAGCACAAAGGCTAATAGAGTTTTGCCAAGAGAATCACTGGTCCTAACAAACACCCTCTTCCAACGACACAAGAGAAGACTGTGTACATGGACATCACCAGATGGTCAACACCGAAATCAGATTGATTATATTCTTTGCAGCCAAAGATGGAGAAGCTCTATACAATCAGCAAAAACAAGACTGGGAGCTGATTGTGGCTCAGATTATGAACTCCTTAATGCCAAATTCAGACTTAAATTGAAGAAAGTACGCAAAACATACTAGACCATTCAGGTATGACCTAAATTAAATCCCTTATGATTTGATTTGTATAGTGGAAGTGAGAAATAGATTTAAGGGACTAGAACTGATAGACAGAGTGCCTGATTAACTATGGACGGAGGTTTGTGATATTGTACAGGAGACAGGGATCAAGACCATCCCCAAGAAAAAGAAATGCAAAAAACCCCAAAATGACTGTTTGAGGAGGCCTTACAAATAGCTGTGAAAAGATGAGAAGCAAAAAGCAAAGGAAAAAAGAATAGATATGTCCATTTGAATGCAGAGTCACAAAGAATAGCAAGGAGAGATAAGAAAGCCTTCCTCAGTGATCACTGCAAAGAAATAGAGGAAAATAATGGAATGGGAAAGACTAGAGATCCATTCTGAAACTTAGAGATACTAAGACAATGTTTCATGCAAAGATGGACTTAATAAAGGACAGAAATGGTATGGATCTAAATGAAGCAGAAGACATTAAGAAGAGCTGGCAAGAATGCACAAAGGAACTGTACAAAAGGGATCTTCATGACCCAGATGATCATGCTGGTGTGATCACTCACCTAGATCCAGACATCCTAGAATGTGAAGTCAAGTGGGCCTTAGGAAGCATTACTATGAACAAAGCTAGTGGAGGTGATGAAATTTCAGATGAACTACTTCAAATCCTAAAAGATAATGCTGTGAAAGTGCTGCACTCAATATTCCAGCAAATTCAGAAAACTCAGCAGTGGCCACAGGACTGGAAAAGGTCAGTTTTCACTCCAATCCCTAAGAAAGGTAATGCCAAAGAATGCTCAAACTACCACATAAGTGCACTCATCTCACATGCTAGTAAAGTAATGCTCAAAATTCTCCAAGCCAGGCTTTAACAATATGTGACCCATGAACTTTCAGATGTTTAAGCTGGTTTTAGAAAAGGCAGAGGAACCAGAGATCAAATTGCCAACATCCTTTGGATCATTGAAAAAGCAAGAGAGTTCCAGAAAAACATCTTCTGCTTTATTGGCTATGCAAAACCTTTGACTGTGTGGATCACAACAAACTGTGGAAAATTCTTCAAGAGATGGGAACACTAGACCACCTGACCCGCCTCTTGTGAAATATGTATGCAGGTCAGGAAGCAACAGTTAGAACTGGACATGGAATAGCAAACTGTTTCCAAATAGGAAAAGGAGTACATCAAGGCTGTATATTATCACGCTGCTTATTTAACTTATATGCAGAGTACATCATGAAAAACACTGGGTTGGATGATGCGCAAGCTGGAATCAAGATCGCTGGGAGAGATATCAATAACCTCAGATATGCAGATGACACCACCTGTATGGCAGAAAGCAAGGAAGAACTGAAGAGCCTCTTGATGAAGGTGAAAGAGGAGAATGAAAAAGTTGACTTAAAGCTCAATATTCAGAAAACTAAGATCATGCCATCTGGTCCCATCAATTCATGGCAAATAGATGGGGAAACAGTGGAAACAGTGATTGACTTTGTTTTTTTGGGCTCCAAAATCACTACAGATGGTGACTGCACCCATGAAAATAAAAGATGCTCACCCCTTGGAAGGAAAGTTATTACCAACCTAGACAACATATTAAAAAGCAGACATGTTACTTTGACAACAAAGGTCCATCTATTCAAAGCCATGCTTTTTTCAGTGGCCATGTATGGATGTGAGAGTTGTACTATAAAGAAAGCTGAATGCTGAAGAATTGATGCTTTTGAACTGTGGTGTTGGAGAAGACTCTTGAGTGTCCTTTGGACTGCAAGGAGACCCAGCTAGTCCATCATAAAGGAGTCTGTCCTGAGTTTCATTGGAAGGACTGACATTGAAGCTGAAACTCCAATACTTTGATCACCTGATGTGAAGAGCTGATTCATTTGAAAAGAACCTGATGCTGGGAAAGATTGAAGGCAGGAGAAGAAGGGGACAACAGAGGATGAGATGATTGGATGGCATCACTGACTCAATGGACATGATTTTGAGTAAACTCTGGGAATTGGTGATAGACAGGGAGGCATGGCATGCTACAGTCCATGGGGTCACAGTCAAACACAACTTAATTACTGAACCAAACTTAAACTATGGTGGAGGTAATGAAGATAATTGTGACCTTATTCAAAAGGTCCCCTGAAAGCACTGCTACACTCAGTGCCCCCAACCCTGCAGCAGGCCACCGCTGACCCAGGCCTCCACCAGGGACTCCTGGACACTCATGAGTAAGTCTGAGTCAGTCTCTTGTGGGGTCACTGCTTCTTTCTCTGGGGTCCTGGTGCATACAAGGTTCTATTTGTGCCCTCCAAGAGTCTGTTTGCCCAGTGCTGTGTAAGTTCGGGCAGCTCTATGATGGGGTTAATGGCGACCTCCTCCAAGAGGGCTTATGCCATCCCCAGTCTGCTGCACCCAGAGCCCCTGCCCCTGCGGCAGTCCACTGCTGACCCTCACCTCCTCATGAGGCACTCAAACAGTTCTGTCTCAGTCCCTGTGGTGTCTCTGGGTCCTGGTGCGCACAAGGCTTGTTTGAGCTGCCTGAGCATCGCTGGTGGGCATTGGGTTTGGTTCTAAACGTGATTTTGCTCCTCCTACCACCTTGCTCAGGCTTCTTCTTTGCCCTTAGATGTGGCGTATCTGCCTTTTTAGACTCTGCAGCTCTAGAACCTTCTTTTCTCTGTTACTAATCACCCTCAGTTTGCCAACCTCGGGCTCAGAATTGAGTACACTAAATAGTAACTGTGGCTGATTTTTGATGAACAATTATGGTGAGCTGGATTAAGGTTTGTTGTTTTAAGTAGCTGAGATCTTTTTGGTTTAATAACAAAATAATCTGTCTGGTTTACATGACCTGGAATATTTAAAAATTCTGAGCATAGGAGTTGGATTTCTACCATATATAATTGAATCATGTTATTACAAGGAAATTAATGACAACAATACTTCTTAAATGTTTCCACCTTCCATATTTTTCATCTTCTGGTGTATCTCATAGTTTCCAATTTTCACATTACTAATGTTGACATCTCAAGTCTTTTATTCTCCAGATTTAAACATTTACCACCATCTTTCACTCATCCATATGATTAACATTCATTTCTGAGGTAAGTGGCCCTACCATTGCTTTCTCAGAAAATTTCTAATATTTTTGTCTTTACTTTCCATCTTATTATATTATTAGAGCTTCATTCACTTATTCTTTTGTAATTGCCTGTCATTGGAAGCAGATCCATAATTACTTGTCATGTAATACAAATGATAAACACAAATAGCCTCCTCCTGCTTTCAGTACTTCTTATCACACTGTTTTATTTTTAACAAGCAGACAATAGGTTTCAAATAATCTCCTTAAAGTTAGAGCCATTCTTCAGCTCTAACATAGATCACATTTCTCTGCAAGAACTTGCAATTCACCTATTCTAATCTCATCCTTCTCTGTCACCCTTGAATGAACCTCCATTCTACATGTTTTATGAGATAATCATTTTTATCCTCATTTAACCTATGAGAAGACAGGAGATTAGAAAGTCTCAATGCTTGTCACAGAGCTAATGCATGGTAAAACCAGTCTTTAAATCCACGTGAGCCAATCACACTGCCTCCAAAAAGCAAATTATTAATAAAAACTATAAGTGAGTAAGCAATAAATTGCTTTATAGAGCTCTCCCTCAAAACAGGGAATCAGGAAGCATATGCCTAAGAAGACAAGTAGAAACATGAAATAGGATGCTTGTCATTCAGACAGCAAATAGGACCACCTTTCACTACAAAACCCCAGATGTACTGGACAAAATATGACAAGGAAAAAGTGCACTCAGACAACTGCACGAAGAATAGAGGAAATCCATTACTAGGAGCAAAAATAAAATGGAAAGGTGAAGAGAAAAATCTTAAGAAGATAGCATATTGGCCCTGCATGTTGAAGGGAAAGGATGAAATTAATAAATTTCATTAAAAATTGCTAGAAATTAAAAAATTGCTAGGTTATTGGAATTATTTTCCATTTTAGTTTTTATAAATTCTAATTTTGAAATCATTTAAATTCATGGAAAGTTTGCAAAACCCAGTGTTTTCCAATTATCAACATTTTGCCTATTTGACTTATTTTCTCTTTATCTGTACACACATATGTAAATTATGAAATTGCATACATATGTATTTTTGAAACATTTGAGAATCATGCAGTTTTATCCCCCTTTATTTATAACTGTTTTAGTGTGCATTTCTTAAAAACAGGTTTTTTTCATGACTAAAGTATAATTATCAAAATCAGGAAATACAATATTGATAACAATAATCCACAACCCAAATTCAAGTTTTTCCAACTGTCTTAACAATATTTTCAGTAGGATTTTCCTCCCTAAAATAAGAATGAATTCTGGATCACGTATTATATTTGTCATGTCTTTCTGGACTTCTTTAATCTAGAATGGTTCTTTAGCTGTTTTCATTCTTTCATGATCTTGACATTTCCAAAAGTCCTAGCAGACTATTTTATAGTCTCTCCTTAAATTTCAGTGTGGCAAATGTTTTCTTATGATATTTGGATTTTACATTTTAAAAAGTTATTTTTGGCAAGAATATCACAGAAAACATGTGAAATTTGTTTGTCTAATTATTGATGATATTCAATTTGATCACTTAAGTCTGTGAAAGCTGCATTCCTCTACTATAAAGTTATACTTTTTCCTTTGAAGTGTAAAATTTACAGGGAGACTTTCTGTTCACCACGTTTTCCTTATTTTTAGCAACCATCCACTGATGATTTTTGTCTTAATTATCACTATATTGAAAAGAGATTTTCAAAGTCCATCATTTCTTCTATATTATAGATTTCACTATAAATAAAAGGTCTTTCTTCTCCCTCATCTATGTGTGCATGTATAGATGCATTTATTTATTTCTGACTAATTAAATTTTAGTATCCTTTCTGGGGTAGGGCCTGAAGCCTAAGAACTGTTCAGTGTTTTGACACTTGAGCTGAAAATCCTTGTATTTTGAGACTCTCCAAGTACTGAATCTTTAACTTAAGGAAAACCAGAACATCAGCTAAGAAAGATGGTGGAAAGATTCTCTCTGTCCAAGTCTCTATGTCAACAGATGAGCTTTTTGTAATAAGAAATAAAAATTAAAAATATGCACAATTGTGCTAGCAACAGAATTTGAATTTAACTTCATATAAATATCTATAGTGCAGAAATACCCAAACTTTTGAAGGAACGTAGAATTGTCATTAGCCTAATGAAACCCCTGGATACATGGAAGAAGCCAATGGATGCCACCTTTACATAAGTATGGCAGTTGAGTATTAAAGAAAACACAGTAATAGTTTCAAAATGTAACAGTAAAAATTAAACTTAATAAAGTCAGAAAATACAACCAAACAGGAATAGTATTAATAAATGCCAAGAACCTTTTATAGTAAGTAAATGTGTTTAAAGTGGCACAGTGTTAAAGAACCCACCTGCCAATGCAGGAATCACAAGAAACATGGGTTCATTCCCTGTGACAGGAAGATCCCCTGGAGTAGGAAAGGGCAATCTGCTCCAGTATTCTTGCCTGGAAAAGTCCATGGACAGAGGAGCCTGGAGGGCTGCAGTCCATAGGTTGCAAAGAGTTGGACACTGCTGAGCAACTGAGCACACACTAAACTAAAGCAATAAAAGGGAAAAAGGAGACATTAAGCTAAGCATTTTATACTATGAAAAAAGTGCAGTCAATATGAAAAAGAGCTTCAAAAAATTAAAAACAGAGACATTTGAAGTAAATAGGCAGAAGACTCATTGGCAAATGTACCTAGATAGGTACATGTATAGGCAGATATACCTAGAAGGCAACTGGGAGACAGATCAGAAGACATTAACCTTAATGAACAAAGTTTGAATAATAAGATTAAAACATAAAAGGGATTTTAAGAGACAAAAAAATAATATAGTGAAAGAGATTAGACAAATAGGGAGAAGGGAGAGTGTTAGGTGTTTCTAGATTAAACTAGAAACAGGTATCGAATGAAACAAATGTAGATTTAGATAAGAAGAGTCTTCAATGATTACGATGGGGCAAAAAGACTAATACAATAGAGGAAAGGTGACTATAACAATAGAGAAGACTCCAACCACAAAGTCTGCAAGGTTTTCTTTGATAAGGAGTCAAGAAGACTGGAAAGAACCGGGTGTGAGGGAGTGGGAGGCATGATCAGTTAGTACTTCAGGTAAGCCTTGTGGTCAGTCAGTTCTTAAGAAAGGGTGAGGGGCTGTGTGCTGGATCAGGCTGAACATGGGTCCAAATACAGGGGCCAAAATGCTTAATCAAACTTTGGTCTGGTCAGGTATTTTGTGCAGATTGGTCGGTGGATACAAACACTTCAAATCATCATTGTTTCTGAGAACAGAATTTGGAGGACAGGTGTCATGGGGAAATAAAAGCAGGACCTCAGAGTTTGATCTATCATACTGGGGACATAAAGGGTGAGGGCATTTCTTGAATCATTACTGATGTCCAGATTCACAAGACTCCAATAAAGTTCAGCAATGCCAACTTTTAAATCAACATAAGCAACCAAATACACACATACTAAAAGGAAACAGAGATATACAGTTACAGCAGTTTATGCTTTAGGGCAGAGTGAGCAATACAGGCCAGCATAATGCAAAATTTCCTACTCAATAAACTTGCTATCAAGTGGAGATTATGTACAGAACAACACTGAAAGTCCATGAGTGAAACTGATAATGCCCATGACTTCAAAGTGAACCAGTCTAATTTTTTGAAGCCTATAGCATGACTTCTATAACTTAGATATAAACTAAAAGCTTTTGTAGCCCAGAGGGGAAAATAGATTCTTCCTAGATGTGGGGCTCAGAAATACTTCCTAAATGAATTATGTTTGATTTGACTCAATCTAATAAAGCTTTGCTCTTTACAAATTGTTTTCATATATGTAATCTCACTAGACAATCAAAACACATCATGAGTTAATTATGACAGGTATTCTTCATTTTACAATTGGAAAAATACAGCCAATAAATCATGGAATTAATTTTCTAAGCTCTAGGCTGGTTTACTGCCAGTACAGTGATTTTTTTTTTTTTTTGTCTTCTTGTATATTATACTAGAAGGGCAGTTGAGGTTAGGGAGGATACAAAAGAAACAGATCTTACTTAGGATGGAAAAAAAAATTGAAAAGAGGAAAAAGAAGATAAAAAAAGAAAACTAGTAAAGGTGGAAATATGTACCATTGAAAATGGAATTTGGGAAGAAAACCAATGAAGAAATGTGGAGGATAGATGAGAATACCACTGATTATAGCCTTACATGGCATAATAGAATTTGCCAATATGCAATAGAGAATTTGAAAATTTCTGGAAACACACAATCTTTCTTTTTAAATCAAATCTAGCTCCACTTCAATTTCTCTTTAGAAACCTTGATTTTCACCCTGGTTGATCTGTATTTCCCTTTCAGTTATTCACTAAATTTTCTTCTGTGAAACTAATTTTCATTTTTTCCTGTTTTTCATACACTTGCATTTTATTTTTCTTTTCAGCTCTATTGAGATGTAATTGAGGTATAATGTCAGCTTTATTGAGGTATAACTATATTTATGGTTTTTATGTACCTCTATATTGTGAAATGATTATTTCTGTCAACACATCCATCACTTCAAGTTACTTTTATTTATTTATTGTTTTGGCATGTGTGATGATAACACTTAAGATCTACTCTCTTAGCAATTTCAAGTGTACAATACTATATTATTAACTATAGCCACCATGCTTTAGATCCCAGAACTTACTTTACAGTTGAAAATTTGTACCCTTTAACCAATGTCTTCCCATTTCTCCCGACCATTCAAAAGTTGAGTGTCTGTGTGTATTTGTATAAATGCTTATATACCTACAAAATGATTCTACTCAGAAATAATGCCAAAAATGAAGGGCTTACAGATAATACTGAAACCGCTGATTATCTTGCAGTTTTAGTGGTTTGTCAAAATAATCTGCTTATAAAGACAAATATAATTGCAACATTACTGCCATAAAACAAAACATTACAGTTTTTACAGGGGATGACTCTCTTGCCTGTTTTTAAAGCATTCTCTAAGTTTCATGTAATAACGGGATGATTTTCAGTGAATGGTAAATTATTTAAGTTTGTGGTGAAAACATCTCATCATTTACATGATTGCACCTTAAGGAAACATATCTGATTAATAATACCGAAGGCTGGGCTGTGTCATTAGATAAAAAAGAATCAGCTTTTGAAAACTTAATCTTCTAGGTTATTTCTTTGTATTTATTGGTGTTTTCTCTATTTTGGAATGTATGTTAGACACAAATTAATAGACTTGTGATAAAAGATGAAACATTTGCACACACATGTCACTATTTTTCTGGCTAAATATCAAATACATTGCATCCTAACTATAGCTACAGTAACTGTGGTAAAAGCCAGAAGAGAAATGAAAAAGATTTATTTTGCTATAAAAATCTATAGTGTTACATACAAAAAATTAAAACAATATGCATAAGTTTAGTTTACACCATGTGAAGAACTTGAAGGAGCTATACTTAAAATATCCTGAAAAAGAATTGACATTTTCATTTGCCAGTAGCTTGTGGCAGACACACTGGCTGGCACAGACAGAATATCAGTATTAAGGAACACACATAAAGGGGAAAGCCTAAGTGATCCAAGAAAAGAAGCTGCTGAGGACAGCCAGATACTTTATATAGTAAGTTGAAAATCTTGGCAATTATGTGCCGGTAGAAGTTGCAGGCTTCTGCTACACAAGTGGGAAAATGAAACTCAAATGGGCAAATCATAGTGTTTTGTCATTTTTCACAACACTTATAATAATTTTAAAAACCTATAACCTAACCTATAACCTAAGTATGGTATCATATAAAAGAAAAGTGCTAATTAATTTGAAGTGTGAATTAAATACAGACTAAGGACATCACTGCCAACAAAGGTCCGTCGGGTAAGGCTATGGTTTTCCCAGTGGTCATGTATGGCTGTGAGAGTTGGACTGTGAAGAAAGCTGAGCGCCAAAGAATTGATGCTTTTGAACTATGGTGTTGGAAAAGACTCTTGAGAGTCCCTTGGACTGCAAGGAGATCCAACCAGTCCATCCTAAGGGAGATCAGTCCTGGGTGTTCACTGGAAGGACTGATGCTGAAGCTGAAACTCCAATACTTTGGCCACCTCATGCAAAGAGTTGACTCATTGGAAAAGACCCTGATGCTGGGAGGGATTGGGGGCAGGAGGAGAAGGGGATGACAGAGGATGAGATGGCTGGATGGCATCACCAACTCGATAGACATGAGTTTGAGTAAACTCTGGGAGTTGGTGATGGACAAGGAGGCCTGGCGTGCTGCGATTCATGGGGTCGCAAAGAGTCGGGCACAACTGAGCAACTGAACTGAACTGAAAGCCATAATTATGTTCAATGCTTGCTACTGAGAAAGTACCAAAAGATACGGAATGTGAAACAACATTGCTGTTCTAAAACCTTATCATTTACTGAAGCAAATAATGAATACGTACATTAGGTAGTTAACAGCTTTGCAGTTATTAAAATAACCTACATAATAGAGCCCTTGGTTGCTGTGTTCAAAGTTGATATCTTTTAAAGTCTGTGTGTCTGTCCTTCATCTTTTGAGATCCTAGTTCTACTGCCTGGCCTCTACCATCTTGGAAGATGACCACTGTGCTATTGAAGCCACATGATTCAGAGAAGCCTGCACCCAACCCCACCTCAGGCCCCAGAGTGGGCCAGGGGTCACTAAACACTACTAAGGGCTACTATAGTATCATGGACATCCATGTCACTCACCTAGAGATGAGGTAAACTCTGCTGTATGTTTTATACACTAGACTTCTCCAGGAACTTTAAGTGAAGCTGGGTTTCCATCTCAAAAATGCCTTTGCTTGACTTCTTCCATTTGCACACAAATCCTTATCTCAGAAGCTGGGCTTGGAACATAAAGCCAAGAGATATTATATGATAGTACATTATTAATTGAAAATAACAAGTACAGTTACATAGATATTTTCATTACATCAGAACAGAGACATCACTGTGGGCTGGAATAGGCTAGTTTTCCTAGGAAGAATCTTTGGGTTTGGACAGGTGGAAGAGATAAGCCATTCTGGCACAGGAAACAACATGAGAAAGATTCCAGACAGAGTGCTTAAGTTTTTTTCCAGGGTGAGTAGAGCAATGCTGCAAGAGTAAAAGTTTTGATGATACATGGTGATTCACTACAAACTGAATATGGAGATCCTTAAACCAAAAAAAGAAAGAAATTTACATAATAAATACTATACTACTTAAAATGTTTTATCTAGAAGCGGAGGAATCCCTTAACATTAAGGAATACAGGAATGATACAATTACAGTGGTGTTTCAAGATCAATTTAGTGGTGCTGTGTGCTATAATTCAAAGGGCAAAGAGGTGCAGACCAAACAATCTGGAGCCTAGTACAGACGTACAAACATGAAGTAACTAGTAAACCTAAACTTAGAGTTTGGGGATGCAGACATTAATAGGAATGAAAGTAGAAGAAAGTTAGAATGATAAATGCTCTAGAAAGTTGTATAGAATCATTTATAAGGTTCTATGACTAACCTGAGAAACGCTGGGCTGGAAGAAGCACAAGGTGGAATCAAGATTGCCGGGAGAAATATCAATAACCTCAGATATGCAGATGACACCAGCCTTATGGCAGAAAGTGAAGAGGAACTAAAAAGCCTCTTGATGAAAGTGAAAGAGCAGAGTGAAAAAGTTGACTTAAAGCTTAACATTCAGAAAACTTAGATCATGGCATCTGGTCCCATCACTTCATGAAATAGATGGGGAGACAGGGGAAACAGTGTCAGACTTTATTTTGGGGGGCTCCAAAATCACTGAAGATTGTGATTGCAGCCATTAAATTAAAAGACGCTTACTCCTTGGAAGGAAAGTTATGACCAAACTAGATAGCATATTAAAAAGCAGAGACATTACTTTGCCAACAAAGGTCTCTCTGGTCAAGGCTATGGTTTTTTCAGTGGTCATGTATGAATGTGAGAGTTGGACTGTGAAGAAAGCTGAGCACCGAAAAATTGATGCTTTTGAACTGTGGTGTTGGAGAAGACTCTTGAGAGTCCCTTGGACTGCAAGGAGATCCAACCAGTCCATCCTAAGGGAGATCAGTCCTGGGTGTTCATTGGAAGGACTGATGATGAAGCTGAAACTCCAGTACTTTGGCCACCTCATGCAAAGAGTTGGCTCCTTGGAAAAGACCCTGATGCTGGGAGGGATTGGGAGCAGGAGGAGAAGGGGACAACAGAGGAGGAGATGGCTGGATGGATCACCAACTGAATGGGCATGAGATTGAGTAAACTCCGAGAGTTAGTGATGGACAGGGAGGCCTGGTGTGCTGCGATTCATGGGGTCACAAAGAGTCGGACACGACTGAGTGACTGAACTGAACTGAACTGATGACTAATGTGATGAGAGCTAGGAGAGATGAACAAGTATTTCTTTTTTAAGTTTTAAAAATACCAGGAGAGTAAACATGAATTCAGTGAGGCACTAGATTCTTAGATATTAAACAATGAACCTGGTGGCTATTATGGTAAAGTTTACCTGCAAAGCAAGAGACCTGAATTCGATCCCTGGGTTGGAAAGATGCCCAGGAGAAAGGAATAGCCACCTGCTACAGAATTCTTGCCTGGAGAATTCCAGGGACAGAGGAGCCTGGCGGGCTACAGTTCATGGGGTCACAAAGAGTTGGACATGACTGAATAACTTGCATTACTTCTGTGTGTGTGTATGTGTGTTAATCCCTTAGTCATGTACAATTCTTTGCGACCCCATGGACCGTAGCCCACCAGGCTTCTATGTCCATGAAATTCTCCAGGCAAGAATACTGGCGTGGGTTGTCATCTCCTTTTCCAGAGGATCTTCCCGACCCAGTGATCAAACCTGGGTCTCCTATGTTTCAGGCGGACGCTTTACCGACTGAACTACTAGGGAAGCCCACTGGTACTACTACTACCAAACAATAAACAGCAACATCCTGAGAAGTAGGCATGCATAAAGTCAGGGTTCTTGTGTAAACAGCACAAAATTAGAATTCAGGAATCATTCATTTTAGTGCGGATTCTATATCAAACCTCCACGTAAACTTAGGTAAATCATGAACTTTTCTAGGCTTTAAAAATCCCTCCTCAAATAATTCTGATGGCCACAGTAGTTGCCAAATTAACTTTTGATTTTTATACCAGGGAAAGATTAATGATTTTAACTTAGAATTTTTTTTTTCTTTAGAGTGAAAGTTAGGGCATGCATGTTGAATTATCTAGAAAGTAGTTGCAAGAAAGCTGGACATGATCCTGAGAAGGTTGGATTTCAGCAGCAGTTTGTCTGTTTTACCTGGAGGACAATTGCTTTACAATACTGTGTTGGTTTCTGCCACATATTAACATGAATCAGCCCTTAGTTAAGAGAGTATAGGTGTCCCCTTCCTCTTGAATTGCCCTCCCACCTCCCATCCCATACCACCCTTCTAGGTTGTCACAGAGCACCAGATTTGAGCTCCCTGTGTTGTCCAGCAAATTCCCACTGGCTATCTATTTTACATATGGTAATACATATGTTTCCATGCCACTATCTCGATTCATCCCACCCTCTCCTTCCCACACTGTGTCCACCAGTCTGTTCTCTGTGTCTACATCTCCACTGCTGCCCTGCAAAAAGGTTCATCTGTACTCTTTCTAGAATCCATATATATGTGTTAATATATGGTATTTGTTTTTCTGACTGACTACACTCTGAATAGGAGGACCTAGGCTCATCCATCTCACTAGAACTGACTCAAATGTGTTCTTTTTATGGCTGAGTAATATTCCATTTTATATACATACCATAACTTCTTTATCCATTCTTCTGTGGATGGGTATCTAGGTTGTTTCTCTGTCCTAGCTATTATAAATAGTGCTTAGCAGCAGATTTTTATATCTGCTTTATATCCTGTAGATATTTTTGGAAGCCATGACTGCAAGTGGCATCTAGTGAGTAGAGATTAGAGATGCTGTTAAACATCCTACAAAGCCCCACTTGAAAGAATTTTCAAGTCCAAAATGTCAGTATTGCTTAGGTTGTGAAATGCTAGGCTAGGTAGCATCACCTTGCAGTTAGATACATTGACGTTATATCTAAACAGAACAGATCAATTTGAGTTGACTCTGAAAAGTAATGATTTCCAGTCTGCCTCCTATTCATTCTCGCATTACATATCTCTTACTGATCTACTGGATCTTACTTTAAAGATGTGAATCATTTGATTCATGACACACCGAACTATAACCGTCATCCATCCAACAATGTCCACTCAGTGCTTGGCACTGTGCCTAACCTAACCAAGCCTAACCAGTGCTGGACAAGGAAAGTATAGTTGTGAAATAATGAAGGAAAATAATTTTTGTTATGCTCAATTATATAATTTTTATTATGCTCAAATATGTAATTTTTAATGTATTTCTTTTTAAACTTTCTTCTGAGATAGAAGACATATTTCTAGGAATAAATATGAATTATCTATGTGTTCCAAAATTAGATACTGATGTGCTAATTAAAATTTATGAGTAATACATGGTACATATTAGATGCTCAATATACATTTATTTACTGAATATGAATATGTGTGGAACAGGTAGACTAGGATGCTTAAAGAATTACGTTTTCAGATAAAGATAAAGTTACTTAAAGACTTTAAAAATAAGAAGATTAGATATAATATTAACTGTCAATAGCTATCTTGATCCCAGTTTTGTTGCTATGACATCAAATATTCATCTTTATTTGTATACTATGAACTTTTGTAAGATAATTGATGGCAAAGTTAAAAATGAACTGGCATAACCACAAATCTGTTTTATGTTACTAATAAGATCATTTAATAAGCATCTCAGTTTTACCATTCCTAAAACTGATCCCTATTCTCCTCCAACAAATTCTTTCTGATTCTCAAGCATTATGAAACATGGCATTATCCAGTGCTCTCTGGAGCTTAAGCTCAAAACCTAAATGTTATTTTACTCTTTCTCTCATCCTAAAATCCAGAGGCTTAGTACATTTATTGGTAAAATTCTCCAAATATAGAAGGAAACAGTTTGCCTTTCTCCATCACTTTTTATCAAACTAATCTCCAAATCCAGATGTCATTGCCTCCTCTGTGCATTTACTGCAAATGCCTCTTAACTGGTCTCCCTGATATTATTTGCTCTCAGCTTTCCATTCTCCATACAGTAGCCTAGACAATTTGAAAATGTCACATGTTAATTTATTGCATTTCTCATTAAAACCCTGTAACTCTTTTACTGCATTTAGTATAGACTCAGTATACAATACAATGGATTACTTGCCTTCCTTTCTAGTATCTTTCTCTATGTTTAATGCAGAGAATTCCTACAGTGCTGGGGAAAATACTCTACTTTTGGCTTCAGGAGTGAAACATGAAACTGAAAAAGAAAACTCCTGCCAGCACATGTTAAATGAATGACCATAAGGAGTAATGAAGAGAGGTTTTGTGTGACCGAAGCCTATGTAATCGAAGTGAATTTCAGGGAAATGACTGGGAATTGTGAAAAACAAAAGAAGGCAAGAGGAAAAGGTGGTGACAGATAATGAGATGGTTGGATGGCATCACTGACTCAATGGATATGAGTTTGAGCAAGCTCCAGGAGTTAGTGAAGGACAGGGATGTCTGGCGTGCTGCAGTTCATGGGGTCACAAAGAGTCAGACATGACTTAGCACCCGAACAATAGCAGATATGAGAGCTTGAACCCCTTGAGCTATTTTGTCAGTTATCTATTTTATACAGAGTAGCATGCATATGTCGATCCCTAGAAACCAGGTGGAAAGTGGGAATCTGAGGGCCCAGGCAGTGCCTGGAGGCAAAGTTCCTGGTTATAGGAGCCAAGAAAATTCTTCCTTGTTTAAATTGGTTATGCTAAAGCAGGAGACATTAAACACTGTGGACTCAGGACACTTCTGCTCTCTTAAAAATCACTGACAACTTCTTCAGAGTATCTGCTGGTGTGAGTAATACCTATTATATTAGATTGAATGCAATTAATATGTTTAATCAATGTATTTAGTACAATAAATGATGTCATTAATATATTATGATTTGTAAATACCATTAATAATACCATTCATAAACTTATTATTTGTTAACATAAATAGCATGTTTGTAAAAGTTGACTATTTTCCAAACCAATATACTGAGTGAATAAATGGCTTCATGTTTGCAAATCTCTACATCTGACTTAACAAAAAAGACAGGAGGTAAATTCTCTTATCTGCTTCTGCATTCGGTCTATTGGGATATTCTTTTTTAACTTTATGGAAAAAATCTGAGTTCATCAGGATGTGTGACTAGGGAAATAATGAATATGTTAATAGCCTTTCATGTCACCATGGATAGTCTTTGTTGATACTACACCAGAACTCAACAAGTGGTAGTTTCTTAAAGGTTATTTGCAGTGTGGGAACTTTAGGCATATAAATACATATTTCATTTGTGTTATTTAAAAAACAATGATCTATATAGTAATGGAATAGAGCTGTTTCCACAGAGGACTTTGTAATATCACTCACTGATCATTAAGAAATAGTGGTTTACTGGATATTTCAGATCTTCTAAATTTAACATATTTTACAACAATATCAAAATTGCATATATTATTGCAGATATTATCCATACTTTTATGTCTGAGGAAGCCTTCACTCTCATTGTGACAAATACAAATTTTCCAAAATCTAAATTCATTTGAATTTCACTTAGAAGTGTGCATTTTATCATTAGCAACAAATGTCATTTACCTTAAATTGACAATTTTCCTTACTTTGTATTCTAAAATAGTCATAGATTTCTTGCTAATTACTTTCAGTTCAGTTAAGTTGCTCAGTCGTGTCCAACTCTTTGTGATCCCATGTACTGCAGCATGCCAGTCTTCCCTATCACCAACTCCCAGAGCTTGCTCAAACTCATGTCCATTGATTTGGTGATGCATCCAAGCATCTCATCCTCTGTCATCCCCTTCTCCTTCTGCCTTCAATCTTTCCCACCATCAGGGTCTTTTCCAATGAGTCAACCCTTTGTGTCAGGTGGCCAAAGTATTGGAGCTTCAGCATCGGTCCTTCCAATAAATATTCAGGATTGATTTCCTTTAGGATTGGCTGGTTTGATCTCCTTGCAGTCCAAGGGACTCTCAAGTATCTTCTCCAATACCACAGTTCAAAAGCATCAGTTCTTCAGCACTCAGGTTTCTTTATGGTCCAACTCTCACATCCATACATAACTACTGGAAAAAAAAATAACTTTAACCATAGCTAATCTCTCTTTCAGTTAAAAATTATGTTTTTTGACAAAGGGGAAGTTCAACTCAAAGATAAAAATAATCTCTCAGGTTATTGTTTTTTGGAATCAACATACTTTGCTTTATAGCAGAAGGAAAGGTTTCATTAAGATACTCAGAACGTTAGAAAACAATTGTGTACACAATGGTTGAGCTTTAACAGAATTAGTAATTGTTTACTACTTCATAAAGGCCAGTCTTAACTAGAGCTGACATTTATCCTACCCCAAGCACGTGGCACTTAAGAATACAAACACGATTAGCACAGTACTGCCCTCGTTTGTACAGTCACCAGCCAATGTATTCAGTATTACTTTTGCAACATCAGTACAAGTGTCAAAACAGTAAAAAGGGAAAAAGATGTCTTAGCATTGTTTTCAAAATCTTTTTGACCTTGCGCATTATGTTAAATGTCTTTAGGACTCTCAGAGACTGGGAAAATCTGCCCAAGTCATTCTATAACCCCGTATGTTATCCCACCATTGCTATTAGCCATCCCCTGCCTACCTTTTTCTGCTTTATTCACAACAAAGTTGACTGTATTCCTTGCGTAAATTAAAACCTTTGCCAATGTTGTTGCAACTTTCTAATACTTGTCTACTGAATTTGATGCTTTTTTCTGCTTGTAATTTAATTCTTAAACTAAATGCCAGATCTTCAGAGGGGTCATCCCTAATGGCCACACCATGTATTACACCTCTTTATGTATACAAGGAATTTTTTTATTGCATTACTCTTTTTTAATCTCAGCATTTTAATATATGATTGGGCACCTAGTGGCATATAATTGTCATTTATTATATAAAGTAGCAAGTTTATGTAAGTGCCACTTATTTGACTAGGTGCTCAATTTGTTAAATATGTAATGTTTTCATGCAACTTAACTGGGAGCAATTATTTTTGCACTAAAATAATGGTAACCCCTTTTACCTCCCTCATCACCCCTTCCAGGATTGATTTCAATCTGTTTTTTTATTTATTTATTTAAGTCACTAAAACTGTTATTATCATTTTTAAATTTATTTTAGTTTTTATTTATTACTTTTTTCACTATTTTTATTATTATTATAACCAACAACATATTCCTTCCCTTACATTCAAAAGTTGTGAGTGGTAGGAGCAGTGTACTAGAATTAGCATTTAGTTACCTAATATGATAAATCAGAAAAAATATAAATTCTGCAATTCTTTTTTTTTCTTTCCCCTCTTTCACTGTGATGTGGCCTTGGAAAGGGGTTCACCTCTCATCAGACATTAAAGTTGTAGACTTAAAAGAAAACTATTAATGGAATCCAATATATTCTTTTAAATTGCATCTTTATCCTAAAAATATGGTTACTAAGTACTCTTGTAACTGGCTAAGAGAAATATTTATTTTTTGGTATTACCTTATTCAATAGATGAATCTACTGACTTGTTCAGTAGATTAAAAAAAAAAAAAGCACTAAAATGTACTGACACTCGTTACCAAATTTTGATGTAGATGGTGATGAATTTTGGCCAGGGAAAAGAAATTACACCCTATTCTACAAAATATTGTAATAAAATAGACATTTCCCTTGGTTAAAATCATCCACTTCTTTCGGTGAATAGGTGAAGCAAGCTAGTCAGTAGCAGTGTGGTTAGAAGATAGGATTCACTTCAGTGTCACTATTCAGTTGATTTTTTCTTCCAATTCAGTTATTTTAAGTTAGTTAACTGAAGAGTAAATGAATGGATCAGATAGCACAAAGAAAAAGTTGAAATCAGAAGTCTTAGCAGAACTAAAGAATGGTTTGTAACTATCACAAACTGCTAGGGCAAAAAAGGGACGACGCTCTGATACAAATTAAATTACACACCAATATGCGTTCATTATAATGACATCTTGGTCCTAGACTCTCTTGGATATGAATAACAGGAGCAATATCTCACCACTTAGAATTACTTGATGACAATTGTCCTATTCCAATAAGCCTAGAAGTAAAGCCATTATTATTTTTCCTAGATAAATCAACATAAAGTAAGTCAACATATATGGTCTTATCTCAGTCATGTGTGTCTGAGAGAATAAGTAATGCTGCTAATACTCTACAATTCACATTTCTGCTGCAAAAAGGCACAATGATTTTTTGCTCTACAAAAGTAGTCTTATTAGTCTCATCATACAAAACCATTTAATACAGTTGATTTATTATTATGTCACTAAAATTTCAAACAAAATAACTGTATTCTCATGCCAGCTTCAGACTGCACTGTGAATATTTTTTTCTGGATTTTACTGTTTTGTACTTAATGAAAGAAGGGTGAGAAAAGGAGGAAATATGCACATCCACACACACACACACATCCCAAATACTTCTAAATAATTCAGGTAGATGAAAATCTTGTATTTGCCAGCAAACAAGAATTGCTAACACTTACATGCTCTATTTTCTCTGCTTCACTTCATCAGATAAAGCCAAACTGGACACTATGAGTTATATTTTATGTGCACTGCATAGGGAATTAGCCCCACATTTTCCAGGGACAGCAGCAAAAATTGTGTGCTGGATTTCCTTTGTGTGACTTAAAGTGACTCTAGACATTTCCAAGTAAGCTGATTTAGGAAAACTGAACATATTTCTTAAGTATTAAATAGTGATAGAATATAATTTTCTATATTGTGTCATTTCATAATAATCTACCATTGTGTGTGTGTTAGCCACTCAGTCATATCCAACTGTTTGCAACCCCATGGGGTATAGTCCATCAGATTCCTCTGTCCTTGGGAATTTCCAGGCAAACATACTGGAGTGGGTTTCCATTTCCTTCTCCAGGGTTTCTTCTTGACCCAGGGATTGAACCCGGTCTACTGCATTGCAGACAGACTCTTTACCATCTAAACCACCAGAGAAGCCCTAAAGGATATTTGCTTTATGGAACTTTTGTTATTTATATTTTCAAATTCAAAATAATTATTGTGAATACTCTAGTTATATGTCCAAAAAAAAAACCAAGCAAATAATATTTTCCTTTATAATGTTAAGGAAATAAATAGGAGCTAAAGTGCTTATAATGTGAAAGCTTTTTATTCCTTGTAATTTGAAGTTTAGAAGGCATTTTATATGCTTTTGAAAGTCAATAATTTTTAACATAAGTCTAAAATTAAATGTCTATTTTGAAGGAAATAAAAGTAACATAAATTGATTGTCTAAAAGACACTAGGAAATTTTACAATGGAGAACTGTTCCATGAGATAGGCATATTTCCTTCATTTCACAGTTGCAGAATTAAGCTTAAAGGGCTAAATGATTTCCCTGTTACTGGCCATAATAGGCCTGCTCTGACTTCAAAATACCTGCTCAATGAAAGCTTTACTTTTTTTTTGTAATCTAATTAGTGACTGCATAAGTGCTCTCTCTCTTCATTACCAAAATATTCTTGAACTAAAGAATGAAAAGACAATTAAAATAATAAATTCCAAAAAATAGTCATAAGCAAATAAGGAATTTAGCATAACTGATTTGACTTAGCAGTAAATCCTAAGAATTACAGAAAGAAAAAGTCAGTGATATCTGGGATGGTATGTATTTCACTTCAAAAACCCCAGTTCAGCTGTTGAAAGAGAAAGATGGAAAGAGAGAGGAGATCAACCCAGTAGACTTGAAATGTTGTAATCTGGAATAGACAGGACAGTGAATAATTATCTACACTGAGTGCACAGCACAATTAAATTGTAATGATCTGTTGTGAAAGCTATGTCATCATAGCCAAATGTCTAATCTCATTACAAAGTGTTACATGTTTCAAAACCCAGTATTTCTCATATGTAGTATATTTGACTCTTAGGGAAATATATTTGCAGTATATTTGACTCTCAGCTGCAAGAGAGAGAAGGCAAAGGTAGAATACATTCAAAATAGAACACTCCACTCACATCATGAAATATCAGATAGCACTGATGACGTCACAGATTCATGAGTTGACAGTTACTAAGGTTTGTAGTGAAGTTACAAAATTCTTTCCTTATGCACACATATAGACACATACACACATACATAGTACATAATATAGTATGTTAGTATATAGTACATACCATATAGGTATGTATAGTATATATCATCTATAATATATTTTATACATATTGGAGGACTCTGGCATAGTGGTGAAGAATCTACCTGCCAATGCAGAAGGTGCCAGAGACATGGGTTTTACCCATGGGTGAGGAGCATCCCCTGCAGGAAGAATGTAACCCACTCCAGTATCCTTGCCTGAAAAATCCCATGGACAGAGGAGCCTGATGGGCTAGAGTTGCACAGAGTCAGACACCACTGAGGGACTAAGCATGTGTGCAAGGATTTCTACTGACAACCTATTTTCTCTGCAACAACTGTGGCTTTACCTGTTACAATTTTGCATCTCATTTCCCTTTATCCTAATTAAAGACAAAGCAATTTATACTCTGACCTTATTCAAAATCCTTTTGAAATGAGGCAGATAAAAGAAAATTAACATGCATTTTAGACATACTTTTTTCAAATATATTCAGGTTTATATAATAAATCTTGGTCATCTGAATACTACATACTGAGTGCCACATTGAAAGCAGCATAAACGATCCTAAATAATTTTATAATGCCAGGCTTACCATTGTAGCATTGCCAATCATATGTTAATTTTGATTATGCCTATATCTGTGTTTACTATTCCCCAGTGATTCAGTAATTCCCCAGTGATTCAGCTGTAAAGAATCTGCCTGCAATGCAGAAGACCCAGGTTCGATCCCTGGGCCAGGAAGATCCCCTGGAGGAGGGCATGGTAATCCACACAGTATTCTTGCCTGGAGAATCCCCAAGGACAGAGGAGCCTGGCAGCTACAGTCCATAGGGTCACAAAGAGTCAGACACAGCTGAAGTGACTGAGCAGTATCTCAAGCATATTTACTAGCCTGAGTTTAATTCTGGCCCTAACCTTGAACTAATAACAGACAAGAATAGACTGTGAGAGATGTGGCTGTTATTTAGGAATATTTGAGAATGAAGAGAAGGACAAACTTTATCCAAGTCATTTATTTGCTTGGTATCCACTCTGTCTAAAGGCAATGTCATTTATCACTGCCCTAATAGATAATATAGGAACTTCTTTCACAGTGCTGAAAATCCCATATTTTTGAATGCAGAGACTGTGATTTATATAGGAATATATAGAATAATGAGAATCTGAAACAATGATTGGTATGATAAAAGGGAATAAATTAACATTTACCTGAGGTGTAAATAAGACAAAAAAATTCTTGAAGTATACCTATATAATCAAACTACTGTGAAAACATTTGAAAAGGTATAAAAACTATGAAATATGTTGCTTTACAGTGATCTTTCAGAAGTGCTCTAAATAAAATTAAGAAACTGATATAAATAACTGGAAACTAAATTGTTTTTCAGAAAAATGGGAGCAAGAGTTCCCTCTGAATATATATTAACTATATTTTATTTCAAAATAAAATATTGGCATTTTCAATATAGAAAAGAAAATCATAACTTTTAATACATGATAAGTGAACTATGATAATTAGTTTAATAGTAAATCTATAGTATCTAGAAATTTCACCCCTATTTAATATAAATAAATAGTATCTGAAAATAGTATATAATAAGCAGAAAGTGAAAAGTGAAAGTTGCTCACTGAAAGTCCGACTTGTTGTGACCCCACGGAATATGCAGTCCATGGTATTCTCTAGGCCAGAATACTGAAGCGGGTAGCTGTTCTCTTTCCCAGGGGTTCTTCCCAACCCAGGGGATATTCCCTTTTCCAGGGGATCTTCCCAACTCAGGAATCAAACTGGGATTTCCTGCATTGCAGGCAGATTCTTTACCAGCTGAGCTACCAGAGAAGCCCATAGTAAGCAGAAAATGTAAATTAGTGAGTATTAGATTATAGAAAAAATGGGTACAATAATTCTAGAATATTAGGTCATTTCTTAATTTAACAAAGATTTATCTACTGCCTACTGTGTAAAAGAGTGCTGTATTTTGTTTGTTGTCACAAGACTTTTAATGTCTGATATGATGGTTAAAGTGATAATAAACATTAAAATGAGATATGTTTTTAAATAAATACATTTTGTTTTTCCTAGAGCTTTCAATGTATTCATATTAGTGTTGCTAATGTTGACAAAGTAAAAATTTCACCTATTTTTATCTAATTTAGGTAAATAAAAGCATAAATATTTAAAGATGTTTCTTTTTTATACTTATTAAATTATTTTATATGTAATGTTTAATAATTTCTACATCAAACTCTGAATTAAAAATCGTTAGCTCATTGTATTAGGTGGATACCCACTTGGGCAAAACCAAACAAAAATAAAAAGACAGCAAAGCCCCTTAGTACCAGGAATACAAATTAGAAAATATGAATAAAATGTCTCTTCCATAATAATAGCAAAAATAATATTCCTAAAAATTGTATATGACAATAGATTCATGAAAGTGAAGTTGCTCAGTCATGTCCGACTCTTTGCGACCCCATGGACTATAGCCTACCACACTCCTCCATCCATGGAATTTTCCAGGCAAAAGTACTGGAGTGGGTTGCCATATCCTTCTCCAGGGGATCTTCCCAACCCAGGGATGGAACCCAGGTCTCCCGCATTGCAGGCAGATGCTTTACCATCTGAGCCACCAGGGAAGCCCATGTTAAAGAAATAAAAATACATACTTTTGTGGAATACAAATAAGTTTCACACATGCTAAAAAGAGAACATATTCTCTTGCCACAGAACGGTAACAAACTAGAAAGGTGCACCAGATAAAAATCACTCAAGCAAAGCATAGAGACATTTATTCACATTGCTTGAAGAATAATGATAAAGTATCCATTTACCCAAACACTGTGATATGCAAGAGAAACTATTTTCTATGTTTAGGAATTGTCTTTCAAATAAAATATATATTTAAAAATATATATTTGAAACTCTCCTTTAGTTCTCATAAGAAAATATCATATACAAAAATAAACTAAAATAAATTAAAGACCTAAATATAAGACATGAAACCATAAAACTTGCAGAAGAAAACATAGGTGGTATAAACTCTTTGACATTAGTCTTAGCAATATTTTTTTGGATCTGTCTCCTCAGGCAAGGGCACAGAAGCAAAAATAAACAAATGAGACCACATCAAAGTAAAAAGTTTTTGCACATCAAAAGAAACCATCAACAAAATGAAAAGGCAAAATATTGAATGGAATAAGAGGTTTGCAAATGATATGTCTAATAAGGACTCAATATCCAAAATACATAAAGAAGTCGTACAATACAATATCAAGAAAAAAAAGGAAGCAATCCAATTAAAAATCAGCATCAAAACCAGGGCAGTACAAATCAAAACCCAAATGAGATATCACCTCACCCCTGTCAGAATAGCTGTTAGCATAAAGACAGCAAATAAGTGTTGGCAAGGATTTGGAGAAAGGGAATCCTGTGCTCTGTTTGTGGAAATGTAAATTGGTACAATCACTATGGAAAACAGTGTGAAGGTTCCTCAAATATACAAAATAAAACTATTATATGATCCAGTGATTCTGCTCCTGGGTATTTATTCAAAGAAAGTAAAAACACTAATTCATAAAGATATATACATCCCCACTGTCTACTGGAACATTATTAACAATAGTCAAGATATAGAAACAACTTGTCTGTTGATAGAAGAAGGGATAAAGAAGATGTGGTACATACACACACACACACACACACACACACACATATGTGTGTGTGTATATATATATATATATATATATATATATAATGGCATATGGTATAACACTTATGCCATTCAACCATAAAAAAGAATGAAGATTGTGACAATTAGATAAACATAGAAGGGATTATGCTCAGCAAAATAAATCAGAGGAAGACAAATAACATGTGATTTCATTTATATGTGGAATCTTAAAAAAAAAGGGGGGGGTGCAAACAAAACAAACAGAAACACAGTTATAGATATAGGAAACAAATGATGGTTGCCGGAGGAGAGGGGATAGGGAATGGGCAAAACAGGTGAGGGGATGAAGAGGCACAAACTTCCAGTTATAAAATAAATAAGGAGAGAGAGTGTACAGTTTGGGAAATATAGTTAATGATATTGTCATTTGTAGGGTGATTAGATTTCTCAGAGTGATCTTTTCATCATGTAAAGAAATACTGGATCGCTAGGTTGTACACTTGAAACTAATACAGTATTGTAAGCCATATTATAAGTCATGATGTAGGAAGAATTATAGGTGTTATTTCACTTTATTTGGTAAGTTCATGTTCACAGTGGTGAGGCTGAGGGAAAAAAACATCCCTGCGGCAAAGAAGGATGTGAATCAATTTGGGGAGATTTGTTACTGTGCTGGCTGCTGCTTCAGAGAGCCCTGGGGAAACCAGTAGAACTCTCAGGGGTTCTGTGAGCTTGGCTTTGTAGGGCACCCTTACTAAGTTTGAAAGCTGGAACTGCATCTCAGAGAATTCTCCCAAGGAAGGCAAAGAGAGGGAATGTAACTGACCAGATGGCTCCCACCTCCTACTTTTGGTTAATTAAGGTGGACACCCCTCCAGCCCCACCCTGGCAGCTCACTGACACTGCTGAGTTCTTTATCTGGCCCTGACTGGCCACTCAGGAAGTCAGATCCCACGCGCGCCACTGTGATGTTTCATCTCCATTTGAAGTAGTGGGGGCATCCAGGGCTGGTGCTCACCCTGACAGAGAAAGCAGGAGGCAATCCCACACATCTGGGAGAGTGCAGCAGGTTTATGTCTAATATAAAACTTTCATACCACTGTAAAGAAAATCTTTAAATTGACACCATTTCTCTGATCAGTGTTTTTCTAGTGATAATCTCTTGAAATTTTGCAGAAACATTACCAATTGCAAAAGTCGAATTAAATCAGTTGTCCCGCTAGTGAAATATTCTTTCCGTTTTGTCAGTATAATCACTAGTTCAATCATATTAAATTTAAATCAATAGCATTTTATGTTTGCACTTAATGGTATAAATTCTGATTGAAAGGCAATTAATAATATGAAAGTGAGCAAATACATTTCAAACTTTATTAAGGAAACTTTGATTTCAGATAAAATTGTATAAACATTTTGATCTTAATTTTCTCTTCTTCTTTCCATCACTCTCTTTTTGTGTGTATTTTCTATGTATGTACTGTTGTTTATATGTGTATACATTCACATGTGTTTATATTTTATATGCATTGACTTTGAAATTAGCATTTAAAAAAATTCTCAGGTTCCATCTGTAATCTCATTCAAATGTATAAGATACTACAGTACTCATAACGCTAAATTTAAAAAAATCTACATCTCTCTGATGATTTATATATATATTAATTTAATATAACATTGGCCTAGGAATTGGATTATATCAGTGCTTGTCTCTATCTCCTTCTTAACTCAATTTTCTCATTTTGAATAGATGTTTTAACTTCTCCTAGAAATATGGCTCAAGATAAAATAAGTAATGTCTAGCTTTTGTTGGAGCCTCAAGATTGTATTTGGCTGTATTTTGCTCTTGATTTAATTCACAGGACTTATTTCCAGTTTAGGTCGATGATCCTAAATGAAAGTCAAAGGGGTAAGATATTAAACTCCTTGGATGCCAAATTTACTGACTGATTCTAATAAGAATCAATTTCACCTTGGGTAGTGATGAAAATTATAAAATCAAGAAAAATATAGCAATTGGCTAATATAGCAATTGGCTAGTACATAGTTTGGCAAAATAACTAAATTACTTTACCCTTTCTACCTCTTGAAAAATATGTCTTATTCAAAAAAGCTTTAGTAGTATGTAGAGTCTAGTGTATATTTTTCTTTACAGTTACAGGATA
This sequence comes from Dama dama, assembly GCF_033118175.1. Classification (NCBI taxonomy): domain Eukaryota; kingdom Metazoa; phylum Chordata; class Mammalia; order Artiodactyla; family Cervidae; genus Dama; species Dama dama. The sequence continues at coordinate 60,871,463 of NC_083710.1, read as the reverse complement.
TATAGTGGGAGAGTTATCAAGTATGTGTGGACTTACCTGACAAGTTTTACTTCTGAGATGCTCTGGTTCAGTCTCTCCAAACTTCTGGTCATGGATCCTTACCTACAAAAATATATTAAACTCCAAATTTATTTATTTAGTTGTACATTTATTCATACTATGCTTATTAATATGTAAATTATAAACCATAATAATTAAGATTATAAATTATATTGATTTCCCACATTTCATTGAATTACTTTGTATAAAACCTGGAATGTACATACTATGATTTAGAGATCATATTTAACCCCTGTATACTTATGCATTCATTCATCAAATCAGTGAAAATTTCCTGAGAATCTATGGGCAGGACATGATGAACACTAATTCCTATGTTTTCTTATACTCTTATGAGGATGTAATATTCTTCTATCATCATATTCTCTGTTATTATATAATCTGAGCAAGAAAGAATTATGTAATTCTTGATAGTGCGTGTGGCCCTCAAGTAATCCACCTGGACTATCTTGGTTTTTCTCTGGCCAATTTTGAAAACAAAGGCAACAGCCACAACCCGAGAAGGCCATGGTGACCAGGGGTCCAGTTGTCACAGGGATGGGTCTCTCTTGGTCATCCCACCAGACTTATGTATGATGAAAGAAAAACATTAAAATTAGCATTTTACCATTTGAAAAGATGGAAATTAAGTAATTTGTCTCAAATTAAACTGGAGTGAGTGGTAGTTATGGGAGACAGACCCAAACAGTTATATTCTAGAATATTTGTTCTTAAGAGTTATACTATCCAGTCTCCAGAGAGTAACTTGGCATTAGCCTGTGATTCTCAGTGCATGTTGCTAGCATGATAATTTATTCCCAGAACTCATTTCATAATTTGAGTTCTACATTTGAATTTAACATTCCTGTATGACAGCTCTGCAAACAAAAACAAAAACAGAAAAAGAATTGCCACCCCCTCCCTCCGCCCCTCCCACATGAACTGCCTTATATGTTCTAAAATCTTGATAATGCCTAATGTACAAGTCTCCCTGGATATGCAGTCATGGAATTTTCATTGTCTAACCTATTTGACAACCAGTTGAACTCCTATCATGGCCCAGGGGCTGTTAGCAATCTAATTTTCACTGTGAAAGAAAAACAGATTCTACTAAGCAAAGACAATAGGAAAAAATGACCCATAATGATACTGCTTATAAGAGAATTTCCCTGTGATTAGCATGGACATATTTTAGAAAATTACCACTAGATGGAATAGGTTTTCTGAACAATAAAACCATACTATTTCTAGGAGCAAATTTTATCCATGAGGATTACATTTCAATAGTAAAAGAATAGAGTACATACAGACCAGACTATCAGTGTATCTGTATTATTTATACCATTTTCAGAGAATCTGGAGGCCTAGTTTCAGTATGTATTGGACTTGAGCAAGATAATCTAATGCACTTTGGGTAGAAAGCTTTGCTAAAAGGGCAGATGGTCAGAATTCTCAAAAGGCATAGACCCAGGCACACAGGGCACAGTCTTGCAAGCAATAAAGACTCATTGCCAATGAAACCAGCTGTCCCAGCATCTGTGTGTGTTTCCAGTGAATGAAAAAGATGAGGAAACACGTATGGAACTCTCAGATACCATGATTCTGCAGCAAGCAGTGATAGAATTATGACTTTAGGCATCTTATTTTGGATCCTGTTTTTTTAATACCTGTGACCAGAAGTCTGAGGAAAGACCAGGGACATTTAAGAAATTCTTTAAAACCTCCTCCGATATTATTCTATAAGACTTTTTCCATATTATGGGAGGTGGTCTAAAGCCTAAAATGAATAGCTAGACACTTTCTGTACCTAAACACCGTAGCATACTCAACCTGATGCAATGTAGTTCCGATCTCCTGGTTCACCAGGCCAGGGACAACTCAGGAGCTTCTATGACAGACACCTTGATGAGATTTTGGTGCTCAGAATAATAGCAGAATTCTGCAGTAGCAGCAGGGGAAATCTGAAACTAATCTATTTTTAATGTATCTAACAATTTTTGTTTGTCAAAAAGCCAGGCTATCTCAAAATAAGCAAAGGTGTTTGAGTCATGTGATTTCCCACTGCAGGTTAGTGATCAATAATCCTTGATAATGAGGAATTCACACAATCATATCCAGAAAGTCTTTCATAGAACAAAGTATTGCCTATGGGGTGGAATTCACAAAGGCAAGGACCCAGAACTTAGAATTTCAAGTTGTAATGATACTGTGACCAGAACTCAAGAAAATAGCACATTCACCTGCAGTAATAGGTCATTAATTTAGGCTCAAACTAGCAAAAAAAGATGGTTTTGATACTACAACCTGGAGCAAACCAACAGAATTTCTAAATTATTTCCCACTAAGGCCAGAATAAAGTCAGTCTTATTATGGCAAAATAGGACACAATTCACTTTGGATCATTAATTGGTGACATCTATAGAGGAAAGCTTGCTCCTTCCTAAATAACTTGCTCCTTGGAAGAAAAGCTATGACCAGCCTAGACAGCATATTAAAAAGTAGAGACATTACTCTACCAACAAAGGCTCATCTAGTCAAAGCTATGGTTTTTCCAGTAGTCACGTACAGATGTGAGAATTGGACCATAAAGAAGGCTGAACACCAAAGAATTGATGTTTTGGAACTGTGATGCTAAAAATGATTCTAGAGAATCACTTGGATGGCAAGGAGCTCAAACCAATCAATTCTAAAGGAAATCAACTTTGAATATTCATTAGAAGGAATGGTGCTGAAAGCTGAAGCTCCAATACTTTGTCTACCTGATTCGAAGAACTGACTCATTGGAAAAGACCCTGACTCTGGGAAAGATTGAAGGTGGGAGGAGAAGGAGACAACAGAGGATGAGATGGTTGGATGGCATGACCAACTCGATGAACTTGAGTTTGAGTAAGCTCCAGGAGTTGGTGATGGACAGGGAAGCCTGGCCTGCTACAGTCCATGGGGTCGCAGTGAGTCGGACACAACTGAGCAACTGAACTGAACTGATAGAGGAAATAGAACGTAGAGATTAGAGGAAAATAAAACAAGGTCAACAGAATCTGGTAAATTCCTAACCTATTTTGAACTTTACCCTCAATACTCACTCTGAAGTCCCATTTTGTGTATTGCTGTTATATCCTGACATCCCAAGTACCCAATCCTTATTGTTGTTGTTCAGTCACTAAGTCATGTCTGACTCTTTGCAACTACATGAACTGCAAGATGCCAGGCTTCCCTATCTTTCACTATCTCCCAGAGTTTACTCAAACTCATGTCCATTGAGTCAGTGATGCCATCCAACCATGTCATCCTCCTTAGCACCTTCTGCTCCTGCCGTCAGTATTTCCCAGCACCAGAATCTTTTCTAACGAGTTGGCTCTTCACATCAGGTGGCCAAAGTATTGGAACTTCAGCTTCAGCATCAGTCCTTCCAGTGCATATTCAGGGTTGATTTCCTTTAGGGTTGACTGGTTTGAGCTCTTTGCTGTGCAAGGGACTCAAGAGTCTTTTTTAGCACCACAATTTGAAAGCATCAATTTTTTGGTGCTCAGCCTTCTTTATGGTCCAATTCTAACATCTGTATATGACTACTGGAAGAATGGTAGCTTTGACTATATGGACCTTTGTCAGCAAATTGATGTCTGTGCTTTTGAATATGCTTTTAAATATACTGTCTAGGTTTGTCATAGTATTTCTTCCAAGACACAACCATCTTTTAGTTTTGTGACTGTAGTCACCATCCACAATGAATTTGGAGCCCAAGAAAATAAACTCTGTCACTGTTTCCACTTTGTCCCATCTATACCATGCACCCAATCCTATAGAATTTAAATCAAGTCCTTGAGATAAGTTGCAAAAAAAAAAGAAAACGACTGATCAAAATTCAGAGGGTCAGGCAGACAACATTTTGACTGTCATTATTCAGTGGATAATAATGTCAAAGGATAGTGACTTTGATCCTAGGCTGTGAAGCAGGTGAGAATGATAGAGCAGGATAGGCAAGACCCATTGGCATGGAAAAGCACTAAAAATCTCAGATCTTTGAGAAGAGTATGGCTTTGTTTCATTTAGACAATGGCATAATTGATTGCTGAGATAATTACTGAGTTAATTCACAGTTTTGATGTGCTGGAAAGGCATTTTGACACTGACACAGCAGTTCACACATGATTTCAATTATCTTGCACTGAGCCCAAGTTTTCCCATACTCAAGAGTGATACAAGAAAGTTGTATGAATTATAATTAGAGTCCATATCATATCCTTTCTCTGCAATTTTTTCAAGTTTGCTTTATTTTCTCTGTGTTAGGCTGAAATGCCATTGAATTAATCTGAACATACATTATCCTTCAAATGCTAGGACATTGCTTTTGTTTATGGTCTATATACTTGTGTAGCTAAATAAATGGATGTTCATAGATATAAAGATTATTAGATAGACGGTTTGTTATTCAGTTGCTCAGTCATGTCTGACTCTTTGCAATGCCATGGACTGCAGCATGCCAGGTTTCCCTGTCCTTCACCATCTCCCAGAGTCTGTTCAAACTCACGTCCATTAAGTCACTGATACCATCCAACCATCTCATCCTCTGTCATCTATTTCTCTGCCTGCCTTCAATCTTTCCCAGCTTCAAGGTCTTTTCCAATGAGCTGACTTTTTGCATCAGGTGGCCAAAGTATTGGAGCTTCAGCATCAGTCCTTTTGATGATTATTCAGGGTAAATTTCCTTTAGGATTGACTGGTTTGATCACCTTGCAGTCCAGGAGACTCTGAAGAGTCTTCTCCTGCACAGAGTTCAAAGGTGTTGATCCTTTAGCACTCAACCTTTTCATTATCCATCTCTCACAACAATACATGACTAGTGGAAAAACCATAACTTTGACTATATGGACCTTTGTTGGCAATGTAATATTTCTGCTTTTAAAAAATGCTGTATCAGTTTGTCATTGCTTTTCTTCCAAGGAACAAATGTCTTTTAATTTCACGGCTGCAGTCACCATCTGCAGTGATTTTGGAGCTGAAGAAAATAAAGTCTGCCAATGTTTCCATTGTCTCCCCGTCTATTTGCCATGAAGTAATGGGACCAGATGCCATGATCTTCATTTTTTGAATATTGAGTTTTAAGCCAGGCTTTTCAAATCTCCTCTTTCACCTTCATCAAGAGACTCTTTAATTTCTCTTCCCTTTCTGCCATAAGGGTGGTGTTCTCTGCATATCTGAGGCTATTGATATTTCTCCCCACAATATTGATTCCAGCTTGTGCTTCATCCAGCCAGCATTTCACATTATATACTCTGCATATAAGTTAAATGAGCAGGGTGACATTATACAGCCTTTATGTACTCATCTCCCAATTTTGAACCAGTCAGTTGTTCCATGTCCAGTTCTAACTGTTGCTTCTTAACCTTTACCCAAGTTTCTCAGGAGGCAGGTAAGGTGGTCTGGTATTCCCATCTCTTTCAGAATTTTCCATGTGTGTTGTGATCTACACAATCAAAGGCTTTAGTATAGTCAAAGAAGCAGAGGTAGATGTTTTTCTGGAATTCTCTTGCCTCTTCTACAATCCAACCAGTGTTGGCAATTTGAATTCTGGTTCCTCTACCTTTTCTAAATCCAGCTTGTACATCTGGAAGTTCTCAGTTCACATACTGTTGAAGCCTGGCTTGAAGGATTTTGAGCATTACTTTGCTAGTATGTGAAATGAGTGCAGCAATTGTGCAGTAGTTTGAACATTCTTTGGCATTGCCCTTCTTTGGGATTGGAATGAAAACTGACCTTTCCAGTCCCATGGGCACTGCTGAGTTTTCCAATTTGCTGGCATATTGAGTGCAACACTTTAACAGCATCACCTTTTAGGATTTGACATAGCTTAACTGGAATTCCATCACCTCCAATAGCTTTGTTCATAGTGATGCTTCCTAAGGCCCACTTGGCTTCACACTCCAGGATGTCTGGCTCTAGGTGACTAATCACACTATCATAGTTATCTCAGATCATTAAGATCTTTTTTGTATTATTCTTTTGTGTATCCTGCCACCTCTTCTTAATATCTTCTTTTCTGTTGGGTCCATACCACTTCTATCCTTTATTTTGCCTATCTTTGCATGAAATGTTCCCTTGGTATCTCTAATTTTCTTGACGATATCTCTAGTCTTTCCTATCCTATTATTTTCCTCTAGATAGAAGATAGATAATGAGTATCACAAGTAAAAATACTAACATGTCACAAGAAAAAAGAAACTTAATTAAAACAGGATGATTAATGTAGACACAGCTTAAGAACCATATGTTAAAGAACTTGGCCAAAACAACAGCTGAATTCAGTATTCTCAGGAGTTTTTCTCAGTTACCAGGATTACACTAATATTCTATTAAGACCAGTGTTCCATTTCTCTTAAGCCACCTGAAATGAGTTTTAAAATTAAGCGTATGGATTAGTGAAACTTGGACACTATGTTGTCATGCAATTATTCTATTCAATGTGTGGGCTTATCACTGTCTAGATTTTCATTTTATTTACTTATATATGTTTTACTAAAATTCAATGTATTTGTGGTGATTTTAAAAATATCCCCAGCTCCACACATGCTCATATATCAAATTGTCAGTTACTGTTATGTTATTACATTTTTCAAAACCATCCATGCAGAGTAGCTTCCTGATTCTTGTTTGTACTTCAGAATAATTTAGCTATTAAGGTAAATTATGGATGATTTATTTTCTACACAAAAGTAGAGCTATCCATTTTGAAAGCAGAGCATAGGAAAATCATTACCTTTTTCAGTGAAAAAATTTTAAAACTAGGACATATTTGTGTTATTTAATAAATTTTGAATTATAAAGAAAAAAAAACTAGCTAAAAACCTTCAATGTCTTGATACTGTATTTGCTTTCACATATCAATAAACATTATTTCAATATATTTTAATTAAAATAATTAAAACATGAAAGTAAATCTCTCTGCTAGGGATCTGTCTGCTGGTATAATGGCGTTTTTTCCTCAAGTCAGAACACACTCGGAGAGAAGCATGGTGATGGTGATGATTTCTAGCCCTGTGACATTGTACAGAGCCTTTGCCATCTTCATACCAAAGTTTCCATATTTGTAAAATCTGAGCAATAATGGGTTATTTAAAGAATTAAATAAGTTAATATGTATAAAGCAAAGAAATGGCTATTTTTGACTGCTGTAGAGCAAAAAGAATCTAAGCTACTGATTAGATAGGCATTGTTATATGTGACACAAAATCACTACTCATTTCCTTAAGAAATACATAGTGAGTGATCATAAACGTTAGATGCTAGCACAGTGGTGAGGGCATTCTCCTGGCAATATATGCAGATTTTATTGCTTTTCGTGAAATGTTGGTTTACAATGCTACCAAAAAAATGTTCTTTAAAAGAAAAAGCCAACTTCCATATCAGCACAACTACATTGCTTTGCTTTTCTAAACCATTCTAAGCCTCAATTTCTTCATCTGCAGATAGGGACAGCATTGGAATCTACAGTGTAGGATTACTGTGAGAGCTAAGTGACATAATACATTTAAAGCCCAGGGCAGAGAGCTTAATGTATGTAAATTTTCAAAATAAAACTTGCTTTCATTACTAACACAGTTACATAAGACACTGATTTTCTTACACGTTCCTAATGTAGGACATGACTTATGTGTTTTTCTAGAGTTCATAATAATTTCTCTATTAAAACAATAATATCCTGGTTCCTGCTCTTTAACTCTAAATGGGATATGCGTTTTCCCTGTGACTATTGCAGATGTTCCGCCAAGGAACTTGAATTATCCAGCAGGCCAGCATAGTACAGTACCTAGAGTCTCTAAGGAAAGGGAATGAATTGTAATTGATCATACAAAGAATGTTTCCATGGCAAAATCTGTTCAGTACAAGGACATATGCATGTATATACATTTATTCTTACACTTATATTACATGTGTGTCTATGCTTATACTGACTAAACAGTGAGGAACATTATATGTTTTATGTACTTATAGTGTAATATACTGGAGAAGGAAGTGGCAACCCACTCCAGTGTTCTTGCCTGGAGAATCCCAGGGATGGCAGAGCCTGGTGGGCTACTGTCTATGGGGTCGCACAGAGTCGGACACGACTGAAGTGACTTAGCAGCATTAGCAGTATTACATACATTGCCTTTTGATTTAAATAATCAGTATAGCAGTAATACTTGTGTTTACCCCCACCTTCCCTTTTCAAAATAAAACTCTGTTAAAGAGAACATTTGAATTGAATATATTTAATATTGTGCATTTGTATATTGGGCAACATCTAGGTATCTGTTTATTTTCATTCTGTATAATCTGATATTCTATCCACCTTACATTTTATCTCTTTTTGTGGAGAACCTTAAAAAACCAGATATGTCACTCTGAATTCAATAATGAAGAGATAAAGCATGCAGAAATGCAGTTTTGTTATTAAATGATTTCAACAATATTATTCTGCTTGTTTAATAGCTTTTTTCTGTAATTGGTAATCAAAAACATAATTATACTTTTGCACACAACCAAAACATGAGGAATTATTCATCTCTTTTAACACAGATATTTATAAATAATAAAATAAACTTGAATATTTCAAACTATTCTGTAGTATTTGATACTTTGGAAAGGTGACACAGCTCATTCAGATCTGCTTGCCTTTTTACACTTAGTTTAAAGTAATATTTATTTAGATAAAATTCAAAAAACGTTCTGCTATGGGACACAGAAAAAATCACTTATTCTGGAGAAAATAATAATACTTCAATTTCTCTCTATATTCTTGCAGTATTTTATGGCTCTCATAGATTCTACATAAACTTAACAGAGAGAGAAACTATGTCCAATTAAAGTAAATAAATAAATTAAAAAAAAAAAAAGAAACTATGAATCACAGTGATAAAACATCCTGTCCAATACTACATAGGAGCCAAGAGGCAGTAAAAGATATGAACTGAATAATCATATCCACAATCCCAGGACTCTGTCCATTTTAAGAAATACCATCAGTTTATTGGTAGTATACTGACAGGATTGGAGAAGACTGTACCATAGCCAAAGTAGATATGTAATTACTTAATATGTAATGTATTTACTCAATCTTGCACTCATTTAATGAAAAGTCATTTCAGTAAGAACATGACAGGTGTGGTAATAGTGAGAAAACCTGCCATTTCAGTCAAATTTCTTAGGGAAACAAATTAAAAAGGAATCTTAAATTAGTTAAAAGATTTAGATTCCATAGGTGAAGTAACATTTTAAACATAAAAGAGATTCAAAATCATTTTCTATCAAACACAGCTAGGGAAAAAAAGAGCTTCAGTTGAGTCTTTTTGCAGAAGGGACAGGCTTTTCTGAGAAACTCCATTCTGTTGCTAGAAATCTCTTTTCATGTTGCCCTTGGGTATATAAAGAAATGTGTTTAAAATAATTTGTTTCTACTACATAAAAACAAATGAGTTTGAGAAGAAAATCACCCTTTCCTTTGGATATATATTCAGGAGTGATAGCTCTTTCTAGGTAGAAGGGAGGGAAGCTACAATTGTTTGCCCCAGTAGTCTGATCTTTGGACCTAATCAATGAAACCATACCTAAAATGGCACAAGAATATATCAATAGTAAGAGCAAACTCAGAGCTCCCTTCCTCAAAACACAGTGAAAACTCAGGAGGTAAACACAAAAGCCTTCTTAGAAGTTCAAACTTGGAACAAAGTGTTATAGGGAAGCCAGGAGATCTACACTGAATATTTACATAAACCATATTTGCAAGCAGCTGTTTTAAATATCCAAGTACAATCACAAATAAAAGTCTCCAGAGAAAGGCTAGCCACAGCCTCATCAAGTACCTGAATATTCACTGAAGCCAAAACAAAAAGTAGATTAGAAAAGCCTCTCTCTGTTACAATGGCTTAATCAGAAAGCCTGAGTGACTTCATTCTGCCCACCCTTCTCTCTGTATTCTGCAAGCTGCTGGACCGTTCCCTATGTTTCAAATCAACATGCAAGAAAGAGAAAATTTCCGTGCTTTGCCATATTAAATAGAAAAGATTGAAGTAAAACTAATTTAGAAAAAATTAAAACAACCATAAGCCTAGGTCATTATTTATTTCATGTCAATAGATATGAACCTATGAAACTTTTATATAATGAAAGATAAGTGTGAAGAGATGTCTTACTTTCGAATGTAAAGGAAAGCAGAACCACATTTAGATACAACTATAGAAATTTTGAAGAACAAATAAACAGAGAAATGTTGTGCGTTTGAATATGCCAGTGCCCTCCAAGGAAAGACCCTCAGGAAGACCATGGATTTATACAAATTTGAGGCATTTACTTGCTGAAGCAAGAGAGATATTACAACATGAAGAAATGTGGAGTAAGAAAGTCCTAAAAGGATGTTGTAATTGGGTTTGACTTGTGGTGGTAATTTGGGAGAAGATTCAGGAAGCTGGGAGTTGGTCTTGATGCAGTGCTCTCAGAAAGTAGGGACCACCTTGTTGCTTAGTCATTCAGTCATGTCTGACTCTGTGTGACCCCGTGGACGGCAGCACTCCAGGCTTCCCTGTCCTTCAGGATCTTGGAGTTTGCTCAAACTCGTATCCTTTGAGTCACTTGTGCTATCTAACCATCTCATCCGCTGCCATCCCCTTCTCCTCCTGCCCTAGATTTGTTAATTTTTTTTTTATCTAGAAAGCAGGAGAAAAAAAAAGGAGTGTGGTAGACTGCAACTGGTAAACATGAAGAGATTTCTCTCCTTTCTGGCAGGAGTGGAGATTTAGTCCTTTTTCTGGTGGGCCACGTTGTTTTTGCATGTGTATAGCTAAGATTATGGAGTGTTCTTCTTATGTACTTGGTCCTGGGCACAGAATGCCCTCACAGCCTACTCTGAGTGCCATGCCAGCTTCCAGAGGAAAATAGCCTGTGTTGCTTTTTTCTTTCTTAAGAAGTACTCCAAAATGGGAAACCACAGAGAAAAAATTATAAAAAGGCTGAAAAAAAAATGAGAGGAAATTATGGCTTTTGAATACTCTAAACAGAGAGTTATTTTCTAGTGAGGACAAATTGAGTAAAAACAATTATCAAAGTTAAAAAAAAAAAAGCAACAATTGTGATCCAGGAAGAATAAAAGTATCAGCATCACAAAGAAGGTTATACTTACAAAAATCATTTGCAAGATATAAAGTTTTATTTTAACAGAAATTAGAATTTTAAAACCATGACTATTCCTAACTACAAAAAAAGAAAAATCCAAATAATGTTCCTTATCATTTTGCAAAATAACAATGAAATAAACTAGCCACTGAAAATTAAGGACATATTCAATATGTAGTCAAAAATATTGATAGAATACTTGTGATGCCATAGTACTTAAATCAGTACAGATTTTTTGCCTGCATAGCCAAAGTAATTGAACAAAATAGAAAGACTGATTGCATTGCTGGGAATATTCATGTACTTACTGTAGAATATAGGTAGCATTTTATTCAGTGGTAACAGCAAAGGATATAATAATGATAATGAGAAAATTTGTCAAAATTGGGGGAAATTATAATACAAATGATTCCTATACATCATTTACAGCAAGATAAATTTCAGTTGAGTTAAAAAGTTAAATTTGAAGTAAAAAAGTTTAAAAGGAAGTAGACATCAGTAATTATATCTGACGATGGTAAAGATCTTCTTAAGCATGGAAACAGTGGTAGGAATGAGAAAGATAGACCTCTGAACTGTCTCTTAGGAGTGAAAATAATATAAACAATAGTTTTGTGTGTGTGTGTGTGTATGTTAGTTTCTCAGCCATATTCAACTCTATAATACCATGAACTGTAGCCTGCCAGGCTCCTCTGTCCATAGAATTCACCAGGCAAAAACATTGGAGTAGGATGCCAATTCTTTCTCCAGAGGACCTTCCCAACTCCAGGGATCAAACCTAGGTCTTCTGCATTTCAGATAGATTCTTTACTGTCTGAACCAGGGAAGCATATTTTTATGTGTGGTAATAATGAATTTAAATGTACTTTGGCCACCTGATGAGAAGAGCTGACTCATTGGAAAAAACCCTGATGTTGGGAAAGATTGAGAGCAAGAGGAGAAGGAGATGACAGAAGATGAGATGGTTGGATGGCATCACTAACTCAATGGACATGAGTTTGAGCAAACTCCTGGAGATAGTGAAGGACAGGAAAGCCTGGCTTGTTGCACTTCATGGGGTTGCAGAGTCAGACACATCTTCGTGACTGAACAAAAACAAATGTATAATACAATTTCAAAAACATGTTGTAAACAACTCTTTAAATCATCCCTCTTACCATTTTCCATTTGAGAAGAAATGCATGTATTCTGTATCTCTTATTATGTGGACATTTGCAAATTAATTACCACCAAAAAAAAATCAAATGGCCTTTGTGTTAAGCCTGCAAAAATAAATCTTCTTGACTTCCTAAATTATTTTCAAATACAGGTTAGTATTAGACCAGGATATGTATATGACCAATATATGACCAAAGTTTTGACCTCTAGGTAGCTTTTGAATGCTCACATCAGAGAGAATACCTCTACACAATTCAATAACATGCACATCTGAATGTGCAGTTTATAAAGTGTTTTTTGTGTGTAGTTGGTTTGTTATTGGTTTGCTTTTGTTTTTGTTGTGTCATTTACATGCTGTTTCTTTACTTTCTGCTCTGGTTTCTTTTTCATCTGTCTCTCCCTTGGAGAAAAAAAGCATCTTATATGTAAGTTGTGGAATCAGGCTATTCCCCACTTCCTCCACTCCCTCTGGAGCTCCTTCAAGGGAGGGGGCTGATGACTTTTGTCTAGCTTGACTGGACAGTTATTCTTCATCTCCTTGCTCTACTACACATTTCTAAAGAGACCACTTGGTATCTACAACACAATTAAGTCTATCTTTCTCTGATGTAATCTTTCTCTTCCCTGCCTATTTTGTGTCTGAGCTTCTGCTGAGTGCTTTATTAACTTCCTGCTGTAAATCTTCTGAAGGCAGAATGGAGATAATCTAAAATCCTCTTATACGATCATACAATGGGAAAGGAGGGAGTCCAAAATTGTCTATCTACAGTGGCTCTATAGATTTTTTTTACACACTCTTTTTTCACCACAGCAGTTTCCCAACTTCTAATTTTCCATCTTTCTCAGAGGTACTTTTGAGCTTTAAAAACAAAAACAACAGCAACAACTAAAAAAAGCCTTTAAATCAGTATGAAATTCTGTACAGAACTACAAAATACCGCTAAAATAAGTATCTATCCTAAAGTTTTGCAAGCCAGATTCTACAAATTTCTGTATGATGTATTTTCTATATTAATCACTCATTATCAACACAGTATGATATGTGCATGTTCATAAAAGAATATGTGATAAGAATGTCAGATTAAATATAAAGATATTTAATTCCATATCCTAGCTCTGTAATGAACTGTTTTGAATATTTTGGACTAACAGTTTTGTTTTTTTTCCCCTTTTCTCACATGTGAAATGGAGTTAATGATATCTACCTATCAGTTCAGTTCAGTAGCTCAGTCATGTCCAACCTTTGTGACCCCATGGACTGCAGCATGCCAGGTTCTCCTGTCCATCACCAGCTCCCAGAGGCTATTCAAACTTATGTCCATAGCATCGGTGATGCCATCCAATCATCTCATCCTCTGTTGTCCCCTTCTCTTCCTGCCCCCAATCCCTCCCAGCATCAGGGTCTTTTCCAGTGAATCGACTCTTCACATGAGGTGGCCAAACTATTGGAGTTTTGGTGGTTTCAGCATCAGTCCTTCTAATGAACACTCAGGACTGATCTCCTTTAGGATGCACTGGTTGGATCTCCTTGCAGTCCAAGAGACTCCAAAGAGTCTTCTCCAAAACCACAGTTCAAAAGCATTGATTTTTCAGCTTTCTGTGTTCTTTATAGTCCAACTCTCACATCCATACATGACTACTGGAAAAACCATAGCTTTGACTAGATGGACCTTTGTTGGGAAAGTAATGTCTCTGCTTTTTAATATGCTGTCAAGTTGGGCACAGCTTTTCTTCCAAGGAGCAAGCATCTTTTAATTTCATGGCTGTAATCACCATCTACAGTGATTTTGGAGCACCCCAAAATAAAGTCTTTCACTGTTTCCATTGTTTCCCCATCTATTTGCTATGAAGTGATGGGACCAGATGTCATGATGGTAGTTTTCTGAATATTGAATTTGTGCTCAATGCAAATAAATAGAGGAAGACAATAGAATGGGAATGACTAGAGATCTCTTCAAGAAAATTAGAGATACAAATGGAACATTTCATGCAAAGATGAGCACAATAAAGGACAGAAATGGTATGGGCCTAACGGAAGCAGAAGATATTAAGAAGAGGTGGCAAGAATACATAGAACTATGCAAAAAGATCTTTATGACCCAGATAATCACAATGGTGTGATCACTCACCTAGAGCCAGACATCCTGGAATGTGAAGTCAAGTGGGCCTTAGGAAGCATCACTACAAACAAAGCTAGTGGAGGTGATGGAATTCCAGTTGAGCTACTTCAAATCCTAAAAGATGGTGCTGTGAAAGTGTTGCATTCAATATGCCAGCAAATCTGGAAAACACAGCAGTGGCCAAAGGACTGGAAAAGGTCAGTTTTCATTCCAATCCCAAAGAAAGGCAAAGAATCCCAAAGCCAAAGAATGTTCAAACTACCACACAATTGCACTCATCTCACACACTAGCAAAGTAATGTTCAAAATTCTCCAAGCCAGGCTTCAAAGTACATGAAATGTGAACTTCCAGATGTTCAAGCTGGTTTTAGAAAAGGCAGAGGAATCAGAGATCAAATTGCCAATACCCACTGGATCTTCAAAAGAGCAAGAGGGTTCCAAAAAAAAAAAATCTACTTTTGCTTTATTGCCTGTGCCAAAGCCTTTGACTGTGTGGATCACAAAAATCTGTGGAAAATTCTGAAAGAGATATCATACCAGACCACCTGACCTGCCTCCTGAGAAACTTGTATGCAGGTCAAGAAGTAACATGTAGAACTGGACATGGAACAACAGACTGGTTCTAAATTGGGAAAGGAGTACGTCAAGGCTGTATATTATCACCCTGTTTATTTAACTTATATGCAGAGTACATCATATGAAATACCAGGCTGGATGAAGCACAAGCTGGAATCAAGATTGTCAGGAGAAATATCAATAACCTCAGATATGCAGATGGCACTAACCTTTTGGCAGAAAGTGAAGAACAACTAAAGAGCCTCTTGATGAAATTTAAAGAGGAGAGTAAAAAAGTTGGCTTAAAGATATACACTTATAGGAAAGAATAAAATGTGATCCTTGATTCATTATGCTTTCTACTTTTACTGTTCCTTTGTTTCAGCTGTGTTCTAGTTCCCCCATTGGTTGTTGGGAAAAAAGCCCACTTCTAGGAGATGACAATTTTGTAGAGGATAAATCGAGCAATAAATTAAAATATTGAGTTGGCCTTAGAGTTCATCTGCATTTTTCTATGACGATTTATAGAAAAGCCCAAATGAACTTTTTGGCCAACCCAATACAAAGTTGTAAATATGATTCAGAGATCTTAGTAAAGTGACTTTTAAACTTCATCTGAAAGGATATTTAGGAAATTTTCCATGTGAAGTAGATAAGTCATTCCAGATAAAGGAGAAACAATGTATAAATATAGAGATAATAAATGTCATAGTGTGTAGAGGGGATAATTAGAAATTCAGTGTGGTAAAATTTCAGGAATAGGTTAATAGAGAATCTGAAGATAAAATCACAAAGGTAGTTGTGGATCACTTTGTGACAGAGCTACTGTCCTAAACTAAAATACATTAATTTTATACTGTAGCCAATCAGTATCACTGGAATGCAATTATCTGTATTTTCTTGGAATATGATTATGGAGGCAGTGTGCAAAACACAAAATTTTTGGCATGGAATCCAACAGAAACTTATTAAAATATCTCAAGCAAAAGATAATGGGGTCTTAAAATGAGGAAGAAAGAAACTATTAAGAGGCTAAAGTAAACTTTCAATGGATGTGATTAGATTTTTTGACCAACTCTGTGTGAGGAGAGACTGATAAGAAAGGAAGGATATCTTGCAATTTACTGTTTTAGGGACACAGGGACAATGCTAATGGAAATCAAGAGCATGTCGATTATCTGGCATAACAGTTTACTTTGTGGTGATGGACCATGTTGAGTTTCAGGAGTCTAGTGAGAGTTTTCATTTGGCTATGTCTAAAAAGAGTTGACTCATTGGAAAAGACCCTGATGCTGGGAGGGATTGGGGGCAGGAGGAGAAGGGGATGACAGAGGATGAGATGGCTGGATGGCATCACCGATTCGATGGGCATGAGTTTGAGTAAACTCTGGGAGTTTGTGATGGACAGGGAGGCCTGGCGTTCTGTGATTCATGGGGTCACAATGAGTCGGACATGACAGCGACTGAACTGAACTGAACTGAAAGCTAGGAGAGAAGTACAGGACTGATTGGGGTGTATTAGTGTTGCAGTGAAGCTGAAGTTGAACACCGAAATTTAAGTTTTGAAAGTGTGATTAACATTAAATAAAAGAAAACCAAAGGCCAACTGGCAAGACACAACAGCAATTAAAGGGTGGATAGAAAAAAAAAATGAAACAAAAATATAGAAAATTATTATTCAGAGGGGAAGGAAAATAATCATGAAATAATTTTGCAATTAGAACCAAGAGAAAATGTTCAAATTAAAAATGGGCCACCATGGCTCAAAGTTATTCTTACAGTATATGAACAAACCATTATATCAGGAATGTAATTTTCCTTAAATTCAACAAAGAATAGTGGATTCGTGTACTAAGCACAAGTCTAGTGACCAGGTTTATCAGTGAAAAAAAGATCAATATTCTTTATGTATGCAAACAAAATTCTTAAAAGAATGAAAGACTAGTTAAATAAATAAATATGTTCTATATCTTGTAAAGTGCATAGAAAAAATAAATTAGGTTATGAAAACATAAGATAGCTGTTGGGAGTCTGTGCTAGTATGAGGGCAAGAAATGTTTCCGCAATCAAGTCATGCTTAAGTGGAGACAGTAGAAAGGGATGATGGGAAACGTGTTTGTGATGGTGGTGTGTAGAAGAGTGATTTGATCTGAAGAATGTTTTGAAAGAATTCTTCTGGCTACTTTGTGGTTACTTAACTGTAGGCAGATAGTTAGGAAGTTTAATGACTAAGAAGATATTAGGAAGAAAACAGGGAGAGACAACAGCAACTTGTGCAGGTCAGAATTCTCCAGCCTAGGTACTACTGCCATTTTGGATGGGATAATTGTTGGGGGAAGCTGTCTTATGCTTCACAGGATTTTTAGCAGCATCCCTGACCTCTATCCACTGGATGCCTATAGCATCTTTGTGATTTGACTTTCAAAACCATTTCCAGACAGTGGCCAGTATCCCCTGGTTGTCTTTATAGAGCAAAGGGCAGGGATTGAATGTGTAACTAGACATGTTTCAAAGATAAAACTGAATAGATTTTTTTTTAAATTGGATATGGACTGTGAGAAAGATTGCCAAGGTTTCTGACTTGAACAGCTGGAGAATCAAATTGACATTCCTGAGATCTGGAAGACTAAAGGTGCAGTGGGAATCAATATATCAGTTTTGGCCTTATTAAAGTGGAAAGCAGTTGGATATAAAACTGAAGTTCAGGGGAGAGCTCAGATTGGGTATATAAATTTGGTTGCCAGATGTGTATAGATAGTATTTAAAGCAAAAAGAATGGATGAGCTCCCCTAGGGAATGAATAGAGATAGAAAAGAGATCCAGTGTCTGAGCTCTGAGTTTCTTCTGAAATAAGGATTGGGGAAGACAATGATGACTTACAATGGAGGCTGAGAAATACAGTGTGTGTGTGTGTGTGTGTGTGCACGAATGCATGTTTCCTCTTCTTGGCATCCCACGTTTCATGAGTACAAGAGAATAAAGATGGAAAAAACAATCACAGTGTAGTTGCTGGCATGATACTGCTGCTATTTTCTAGAAATTTTTAGTGATACAATGCTAAATCAATTATGTCCATAGAACATTTTTCTTCTCATAATAGCAGCTTCTTCCTATGTAATTTAGTGCTGGCAGTCAACCACAGTTCCCTACTCTTTGACTATATAATGAAAAGGATCTGACCTGAAGTTTTCTGAGTTCAGTAGTTACTGGCAGTCATAATAACAGACTTGGGGCAAAAATTGGTACATTAAAAAGCAAAAACAAATTCAATATACATAGGAAAGAAGAGAGAAGGGATAGACAAGAAAAGCCTGATAACATCTGATGCTCTGGTTCAAGATCCCTGATGCCAAATTTACCTTTGGCTTTCAGACGTTTTGTTCTGTGACTAAACATGTATTCCCTCCTGCCAAACCTATGTCAAGTTAGAATTCACTTGTTTGCAACCAAAATGAGGTTTAGGTTCTTTCTAAAATAATGCAAAAATGAGTAAAGTGTGTCAAATACCAATCAAATGTATATTTTTTTACAATATATAGACAAAAAAAACTTTTGAATTATTCTGTCATTTTGTTTACTTATATGTAAACAAATTCTTATTCTTTATATAGAATAATTTGCCTGCTTTATTTCTGATTCCAAGTTAAGGACATCCTAGGGAACTCCTAAATTATCAAAGGCAAATGTCCTTAAAATCCTTGAAAATAGTTCCCAAATGATAAAGCTACAAATGCTGGAATGGAAGGTACCTGGAGTTATTGTATCAGTTTCTTACTAATACACTCATGTGCAAACACGTTTCATATTATATGGATGTTTAAAATAACTTTTCATTAGAAAGACATCCTAGTGTTTGAACATATTGGGAACCATTGCATTGAGACATAATTCATGGTGATTTGCTTTCATTTAAAGATGAATGCTAAGCCACGGTGCTTTCAGTTTTATATCACCGAGTTGGTAATACATTAAATTTAGGGATAGGAGTGGATTTTCCAAACAGAAAATATGCCAAGATTTCTGCACTTCATGGAAAGGAATCCTTATTTCAAATGCAATTCATTTTTGTGTTTATGCTGCTCTTATGCTTTTCAGCCTGGCCTCTTTCCACTATTGATACCAGCATATAGTTTCATCAAAAACATCCACAACTCTGATTACTATTTTCATAATGCCCTCTTTGCTGATATTTTTATTAAATAGTAATTCATAATTATTATGGTCCATAATCTTATAATATCAGTCTTCATTATTAATGCTAGCATTCACTTTGCCACTCATCATTTTTCATTCTTCTGTTGAAATTGCAGCGTAATATAACAGACTGATTAATCCGACCTCTACCATTTACTTAAACTTCCAGTGCCATGGTCTCTTAGTTATAAAATTAGGATAAACAGTAACATCAAAGTATACCTATAAATGTATAAGGATCAAATGAGTCCTGTTTGTAAAAATGCTAAACTCAGGTTAGCTGTGAAAATGTTAGACCTTTAAAAATGTCATTGGATAGGGTATTCAATAAATACTTGCTATTATCTGAAAGACTGATTTATTCCAGAAATATAATTGCTTCTTACATACTTAGTAAATATTAGCTAATATGTTCAATTTTCAAAGACTCTGTCTTAGCCACTTTGACTAGTGCTATTTGACAGAAATCTTAGACATAAGGAAGGTTGCAAGTCACTCCACCCACCTGGTTCAGTCTCTTCTCTCTAAAATGCTTCCACAGAAATGTTACAGTGAGAGTCGTGAAATTTACTGAAAACTTTAAATGCAATCTAAAAGTTTTATTTTTATATAGTTAAAAACTCACATGTACTTGTAGGAAAGAAATAAGAGATCACATATACTCTTACCCATTTTACCACAATAGTTCAGTTCAGTTCAGTCGCTCAGTCGTGTCCAACTCTCTGCGACCCCATGAATCGCAGCATGGCAGGCCTCCCTGTCCATCACCAACTCCCGGAGTTTACTCAAACCCACATCCATCTAGTCGGTGATGCCATCCAGCCGTCTCATCCTCTGTCATCCCCTTCTCCTCCTGCCCTCAATCCCTCCCAGCATCAGGGTCTTTTCCAATGAGTCAACTCTTTGCATGAGGTGGCCAAAGTATTGGAGTTTCAGCTTCAGCATCAGTCCTTCCAATGAACACCCAGGACTGATCTCCCTTAGGATGGACTGGTTGGACCTCCTTGCAGTCCAAGGGACTCTCAAGAGTCTTCTCCAACACCACAGTTCAAAAGCATCAATTCTTCAGTGCTCAGTTTTCTTCACAGTCCAACTCTCACATCCACTGGATACATGTATTCCAGTGGATACATGACCACTGGAAAAAGCATAGCCTTGACTAGACCGACATTTAACTGCTTGTAAACTTATAGTACAATATCACCACCAGGATAGTGCTGCTGCTGCTACTGCTAAGTCATTTCAGTTGTGTCCAACTCTGTGCACCCCAGTAGATGGCAGCCAACCAGGCTCCTCCATCCACGGGATTTTCCAGGCAAGAGTACTGGAGTGGGTTGCCATTGCCTTCTCCAACCAGGATGATGACATTGATATAATCTATCGGTCTTACATAGATTTCCCTAGGATTACAAATACTTACCTGTGTATCTGCATGTGTCTTTAGTTCTACGCAGTTTTATCACATGTGCAGGTTTAACAAATATGAAGGTTTACAAACTTCAGTGGCCACTGGTATTCCTTTCCCTTGTGCCCATTTCCACCATTGTGGTTATCTGGGACATGAAGACTTTTTTTTTTTTTTTCAATAGTTCTTCTGTGCCACCTCTTCTTAATATCTTCTGCTTCTGTTAGGTCCATGCCATTTCTGTCCTTTGTTGTGCCCATCCTTGCATGAAATATTCCCTTCATATCTTTAATTTTCTTGAATGGATCTCTAGTCTTTTCCATTCTATTGTTTTTTCTCTATTTCTTTGCACTGACCACTGCGGAAGGCTTTCTTATCTCTCCTTGATATTCTTTGAAACTCTGTATTCAAATGGGTATATTTTTCCTTTTTCCTTTGCTTTTTGCTTCTCTTTTTTTCACAGCTATTTGTAAGGCCTGCTCAGACAGCCATTTTGCCTTTTTGCATTTCTTTTTCTTGGGGATGGTCTTGATCCCTGTCTCCTGTACAATGTCACAAACCTCCATCCATAGTCATCAGGCACTCTGTCTATCAGATCTAATCCCTTGAATCTATTTCTCACTTCCACTGTATAAATCATAAGGGATTTGATTTAGATATTACCTGATTGGTCTAGTGGTTTTCCCTACTTTCTTCAATTTAAGTCTGAATTTGGCAATAAGTAGTTCATGATCTGAGCCACAGTCAACTCCTGGTCTTGTTTTTGTTGACTGTATAAAGCTTCTCCATCTTTGGCTGCAAAGAATATAATCAGTTTGATTTTGGTATTGACCATCTGGTGATGTCCATATGTAGAGTCTTCTTTTGTGTTGTGGGAAGAGGGTGTTTACTATGACCAGTGCGTTCTCTTGGTGAAACTCTGTTAGCCTTTGCCATGCTTCATTGTGTACTCCAAGGCAAATCTGCCTGTTACTCCAGGTATTTCTTGACTTCCTTCTTGACTGAGTATAGATCTATTTTAGAGAGTATGAAGTGATAATGTCCAACTGGTAAAGTCTGAGGCCATATTATAGTAAGCCTTGAAAGCAAGTGTGAGATTCTTACATGGACTCACAGACCCAACATCAACACATTAACCTGGGTGAGAAGGCAGGCACACTTATTTTATTGCTTCCATTCTATGAGACACTGTGAGACGGAAACTCACCAGTTATAAATGAGCATGTTTTTAATCTACAAATCTTTTATCAAATCTTAGCTAAAGAATTCATTTTTATGGTTATATTTTAACCAATATCCCAAACAACCCCTGAACACAGAGAATGTGGGTGTGACTTATAAAACTGCTTGCAAAGATACTGCTAAATTGCTGTGTAATCAGGGTCTGATTGGGTCTGATTATGAAAGCTCTCTTTAATGAATACAAATGCTTTGCTAGACTGTTCAAATTCCTTCTTATATTCTTACGTATTCACTATACAATTCTCCTTTGTGAAACACTGAGAAACTTCATCTATTTTCTTTTCAGGCTCACATGCATGAATTTACAGTTTAAAATATGTTAAAAATGAATGATATTAATGGACTTTCCTTTCATGGTTCCTTTTAAAAATAATTAACTAGTAGGCTGGGACTCAAGTATTCAAACAATTGGTCACAATTATATAATATCAAGTGTCCTCTTATCAAATAGCTTACACAGCTTATCTATGCATATGTAGGTCAAATCATGCTCCACAAACAAAAGGTGGGAACACTAGTACTGATGACTTTTCTTTTCATTTGAAGAAGAATATGAACTTTAGCTAAACTTATCTTTCTAGTCCATAAACTATAGATTTATGACATACAATATATGGTAGTAAATCAAATAAAGAAATGTATGTGTCAATAGGATTGTGATCCTAGTGGGTCAACCTGATATTGCTCAGATAAAGAAGAATCACTGTTAGACTCTTTTTAAATATTACCAATAAAAGTGATTCACATAGACCTTTACTATCAGTGATTTTAAATTCACCAATTTAATGTACTTTCTTTTCTGTAAAGTTTACCCATCCCTCTAAGATCCCCATCTCCTTTGGACTTTTGAGGAAATTTCTCCCCAAGTTTTATACCCTTCTCTAGTGAATTCTTGAGGTGCATTCAGTCCTGCCTTCAAAGGGGTGGATGCACCTACATCTTCCAAGTCGTGATTCTACCACCGAGAATATATCCAGATTTCTAATCTATGCCCTAATGATTATCCTCCACATTGCTCCTAACCACTGCTCAACAAGAACTTCTTTCCTGGAATGAATATAATAATATCTAGAATGTAAGTTGTTCACAAAAAAAATAGGATAATGTCCATTTAGAGCACTTTGCTCAGTAACTGACAAGTAAGAAGACCTCCCTGCACTATCAGTTTCTTCCGTTCTCTGATTTTCCTTTCAAGTCCAGACTTTACAAATAAATGTCTAGAGCTATTTCTTCAATTTTTTTTCATCAGCAGTTTTCAATCTGCTTCAATATCCCATGCTTTACAAAAATATCTTTATCTAAAATCACTGGTGACCTGACTATTCTCAGCCCATCTGTTCTGAGTCTTCTCTCCCTGGGCTTTCATATGCAGTTCCGACTCAATCATTGTGTTTTGTTTTGTTTTCCCTGAATAGCTCTTCTTTGGTTTCCATTACTCTGTTTTCCTTTTCCTACTCCATATTCTCTGCCTGTTCTTACTGTGTCTTGAGAATTCATTGGCTAGTTAAATATGAGTTTTGAACAGTGTTTTGAGGCTGATAGGAGAAGGAAATGGCAACCCACTCCAGTATTCTTGCCTGGAGAATCCCATGGATGGAGGATCCTGGTGGGCTATAGACCATGGGATGGCAAAGAGTCGGACATGATTGAGCAACTAACACACACTTGAGGCTGATAAAGAAATAACTATGAAACTATGCAGTTTCATTGAATTACTTCATTTCTGTACCTTACCTTTATGTACCTGTAAAATCCAGTGTTATTCAGATCTAAAATTCTTCCAGTGGAAATAGGAAACTGTTGCAAACAAAATTGTGTTTGGTTTTCATCCAAAATTCATCATTCCAATGTCATGTAATTTATTTAAAGAGATGGATCGTGTCCTAGGAAATCTGACCAACACTGTAAGGAATGTATAAAACATAAAAACTATTGATACAGTGGGGGAATTAGACACAGATTTGTCCTCAGAATATCACCTTCCTATAAGAATCCTCCAAGTGGCTCTTTTGAACTTTGCTTGAACATCATAACATCAACTTAAATCTTTCCTTCTAGCTTTGACTAATCTCAAATTACTCTTTTTAATTAGTGTTATCAGCATTACTCTCCTTTAGTCAAAATGAAATACTAGTTTATTAATTCTAGACATAGTCATAAACACTAATGGACTCAATTTTCTTTTAAATATTTTTACTCAAAATCTTAAATGTACAAGTCTTCATAGAGATACAATTATTGATTGACTCAAGACATATTAATAACACCTGTATGAGTAGTTCTAAGCTTTAGCATACACATAAAATTTCTGGAGAGTTTGTTAAAAATGCTAATCCCATGTTCTTCAGGTGTGAAGCTCCCAAATATAGTTATATAGTCAAACACCATAGAATCTCCTTTTGCTTTGCACTACATTCTAATTATCATAAAGATGAACCAATTATATTACATGAAACTTGGGAGAAGTGTAGTTAACAATACATGAAACAACTCTAACACTAAGTGATAAAGGAGAGGGTCAGGAAAAGTGTAATGGGAGTACAGGGTTAAAATTCACTTAGGAAGGAAAAGGTTATACCAAGTGAGAGAAACTTAGAGGAGGACTTGGAAAATTTCTGAGCTAGATTCTGAGTTTGGATCAATCTACAGAGTAACACATAGTCTGAGAACCACAAGAGAAGTACACAAAGAGGATAGTTCACTGTGGCTGGGCTAACTCTAACATCATAGCTCCTTTTTACTGTCTGCCCCCTCCCTGCACCAATGAAAAGGTCACTGATCATTATCCCCATTGTGATAGGTTTAATTACTATTTTTTATTTAATCTTCCCCATAAGTTTTTGAGATATCACTGTTATCCCCATTTTATAGGTGAGAAAGTTAGAGTTCAGAGTGTTTAAGTAGCCATGATTCAAATTGTGATCTCAAATTTTCACATAGAATGTGAATGGCATTATTTTATGTTATAGTCATGTGTGTTTTAGTCACTGAGTCATATTCAACTCTTGTGACCCCATGGACTGTAGCCTGCCAGGCTCCTCTGTCCATGGGATTCTCAAGGCAAGAGTAGTGGAGTGGGTTGCCATTTCCTTATCCAGGTTTATAGTCATATAATAAGCGAATAAATACACACACCCTCAGACATATATATTTACCTATATATCTTCTTCAGTTCCTTACTGCCAACCACTTAGTCCAAACCCTCATGTCTTTATCTTGTTTTCTACAGTTTTCTTCACTTCTGTTGATAGAATTTTAGATCTGGATAATACTAGAATAAACCACTTTTTAGATACATGCAGGTGTGTTCTCATTTTCCTTATTTCTTAAAACAGTAGATACATTTGACCATTTCCTCCATTCTGCAGCACTATTTCCTTCACTTCCACACCACAGCACTCATCTAGGTTGACTTTTTACTTCTTTAACTCTTACTTCAGTCTCCATTTCCAGCTTTTCCTCTCGTACCACATCATTTAATCCCAGAATTACTTGGAGCGCTAAACTCTTCCTCTACTTGAAGTTCTTGAAGTCACTCCTGTGGCTTTAACCATCATGTATACATCATGATATTTTTTCCAAAGAAATTTCAAGTTATATTCAACTTCTTGTTCCACTTGAATGCTGTCAGCAACACAAATTATACAGTATTAAAAACTATCATTTATTTTCCAAATACTCCGACTTCCTGATACCTTTCTCAGGAAATAAAATTGCATTTCAGCTCACTTTTCTTAGTGTGAACCTGGATGACCATTCTTCAGACTTTCTGGTTCATTTTCTCATTCACTTAATCACCGTGTTCTGTTCATCCTAAGTGCTGTACTGTGCTTAGTCGCTCAGTTGTGTCCGACTCTTTGCGACCCCATGGACTGTAACCTGTCAGGCTTCTCTGTCCATGGGATTCTCCAGGCAAGAATAGTGGAGTGGGTTGCCATGCCCTCCTCCAGGGGATCTTCCCAACCCAAGTCTCCCGCATTTCAGGCAGATTCTTTATAGTCTGAACCACCAGGGAAGCCCTATGCATCCCAAGCAATTTCACTAATCATGTCCTGTCAACCTCAACCTCCCACAGCAGAATAAAAGTTTGAACATGGTGAGACCTTTAAATGAAATTGGCCTAAGCTGCTGAATTCCTATCTGATTGCTACCTAAGCTCTCTCCTCATCTTGAGGCAATTCTCCACTCACTTTTCATGGGCTTCCCTGCTGGCTGGACTGCTTTTCATATCATTCAACAAGTCATTGTTTCCCAGTCTCTCATCATAGTCTGTTTTCTCTGGTTATAACCCATCACCCTCCTATTCCAAGCCATCCCCTGCACATTCACCCTCATCCCAAGTGAACCCTCAAAACAGGAAGTCCAGTTAAAATTTTTTGAATTTCAGGTAGACAATAATTTTTTAATAAAATGTCATTTATATTGCATGAAGCATTGACATTAAGCAATTCTTCATTAATATATGAAATGCAAATTTAAGTTTAACAGTATCATTTACTTGTCCTCTTAAACCTGGTAACCCTGCTTCACAATGAGTCGCATTTCCTTTCTATAATGTGCACCCAATGAAGAAAAGACTGTGTGTGACTTAGTTAATGCTTCTGTTCCATTGCTACCGATTTTGTACACAAACAGTAAGCACTTAATATACCTTGGCTATTTAATGGCTGAGTAATATTCCATGGTGTATATGTACCACAGCTTCCTTATCCATTCATCTGCTGATGGGCATCTAGGTTGCTTCCATGTCCTGGCTATTATAAACAGTGCTGCGATGAACATTGGGGTGCACGTGTCACTTTCAGATCTGGTTTCCTCAGTGTGTATGCCCAGAAGTGGGATTGCTGGGTCATATGGCAGTTCTATTTCCAGTTTTTTAAGAAATCTCCACACTGTTTTCCATAGCGGCTGGACTAGTTTGCATTCCCACCAACAGTGTAAGAGGATTCCCTTTTCTCCACACCCTCTCCAGCATTTATTGCTTGTAAACTTTTGGATAGCAGCCATCCTGACTGGCGTGTAATGGTACCTCATTGTGGTTTTGATTTGCATTTCTCTAATAATGAGTGATGTTGAGCATCTTTTCATGTGTTTCTTAGCCATCTGTATGTCTTCTTTGGAGAAATGTCTGTTTAGTTCTTTGGCCCATTTTTTGATTGGGTCATTTATTTTTCTGGAATTGAGCTTCAGGAGTTGCTTGTATATTTTTGAGATTAATCCTTTGTCTGTTTCTTCATTTGCTATTATTTTTTCCCAATCTGAGGGCTGTCTTTTCACCTTACTTATAGTTTCCTTTGTAGTGCAAAAGCTTTTAAGTTTCATTAGGTCCCATTTGTTTAGTTTTGCTTTTATTTCCAATATTCTGGGAGGTGGGTCATAGAGGATCTTGCTTTGATTTATGTCGGAGAGTGTTTTGCCTATGTTCTCCTCTAGAATTCATTTGAACCAGTCCTAATGAGATGGATGAAGCTGGAGCCCATTATACAGAGTGAAGTAAGCCAGAAAGATAAAGAACATTACAGCATACTAACACATATATATGGAATTTAGAAAGGTGATAACGATAACCCTATATGCAGAACAGAAAAAGAGACACAGAAATACAGAACAGACTTTTGAACTTTGTGGGAGAATGTGAGGGTGGGATATTTCAAAAGAACAGCATGTATACTATCTATGGTGAAACAGATCACCAGCCCAGGAGGGATGCACGAGACAAGTGCTCCAGCCTGGTGCACTGGGAAGACCCAGAGGAATCGGGTGGAGAGGGAGGTGGGAGGGGGGATCGGGATTGGGAATACATGTAAATCCATGGCTGATTCATATCAATGTATGACAAAACCCACTGGGGGAAAAAAAAAAAAAAGACTCATTACACATGATACTTTATAAAAAACAAAAACAAAAACAAAAACAAACAAACAAAAAAAATATACCTTGGCTAAATTCATTACTTACATGCTGTTCAAAGTCTCTGAAAGTTAATAATAATTTGCCTCTATACATTGGCCCATTTCTAGTATTATCTTTTTGCTATTCACCTTAGGCTCTTTTAGATGTGTTCATTCAAACCTATGAACTTTACTCCCACCGCTGCTTCTTGAAAATGCCCACACCATTACAAATTTAAAACATAAGCTTCTGCTAAAGCCATATATGAGACCCATCTGTTCCATGATACCTTTTTATAAGTACTTCTGATCATCTCTAAGTTCAGTTATTATGCTCAAACGCAACATACTCAAAATTCAAAGGAAAAAAAAAATAGTTTTAAAGAAAAACATTTGGAAGTGTGTGAGTAAGAAACTGAAAACTCACATTCTTCTTTTTAAGTTATTGTCAAGGCAACTGTTGTCCTTTATGGAGTTTGCATTTACTGCAACAGGTTCAGTTTGGTCCTAAGGTGTCCTGTGTGTCTGTGTATGTTTGTGTGTGTGTGTGTGTGTGTGTGTGTCTTTTGTTTGGGGAGAGAAAACGAACTGATAATAGAAAATACTGGCTCTCTGTTCGACGTTTTCTGGAATACCAAAACATCATATAGTCAGAGTAGAACCTCATGTTTCATTTGCTAATCACATAAAGGTCTGTACAATTGAATGCTGAAAATTTTACTGCAATAAAAATGAAGTCATGATCAAAATAATCTGTGCTTATTAGGGTTTTGACTTTATATCTAAGATATTCCCAACTTGAAACAGAGCTTGTAAGAAGAAAAAAAAAAAACAGTCCTTATCTCTTATTAGGCATCTTCCATACTCTAGTTAATGAAAATTACAAATTGTGAGAGTACTTTGATTAGTTAAGTCTTAAAATCATTTACTCATGTATGTCAATTTTTTAGTAAGAAAACATATTTCTCCCTTTTAAAATACGTTTGAAACAGTAATTATCAATATTGGTAATATTCTTTATTATTGCCATTTTTTTTCCATTTGCCAACCCCACAATTCTAAAGCATTAATCGTTAAATAACTCAGACATTTTAATGAAGATTTAATGTGCCACGTCGAGGTTACGCCACTCCTGTTACTAGAACCTTTATTGCTGCAACTATTCAGGTCCTGCATTGCTGTCATTATTTGGGCTTTATCAGCAATTAAAGACAGATTCCTGAGGAAGTTACTCTTAAATCTACATTTTTTTGATATCAGTAAAGTTTACATAAAGTGAAGAACACCACTTCATTTGAGATGGACTTTGTAATAGTTTAGGAGTCCAAAGAATAATGCTCCCTTTCCCTAAGATGCATAAAATTATGCATCCAGAGGAGGGCCACAGAAGTTTGGTCAAGAGGAGGGCCACAGAGGGAACGGCAAGATACAAATAGTCCCGAGAGAATACAGCCAGCATTTCTTTAACTTGGGCTATTTTTGTCCTGGGTTTGTCCTCTGTTATATAATAAGTTTAACAAATTTTACACCAAGGGACAAGAAAATTTCAGTATTGTAACAATAAACTTTACGTCATTCTGTATTTAATACCTCTCCCTAGATTTTTGTTTAATTTTTTAATTTATATTTCAAACAGCCAAGCTAATTCTGAATTACTTGTACTGTTTTGTACAGAAATGGTTTTGCTTAGCTTAATGTTAATGTTTTCAAAATCATTTTTGGGGGGGATTCCTATGCTTTCAATATGGTGTTCTGATCACTGCAATTCATAATTTCATATCTCTCTTTTTGAAAGTTTTTCTGAAATATTTGCCTAATATCTTTGCTACAAAAAGCATTTGCTCTATATGATGAATTTTGTGTCTATAAATAAAGTATAACTATACAAAGCAAGGGCTTCCCAGGTGGTGCTAGTGGTAAAGAACCCACCTGCCAATGCAAGATTCGTAAGAGATACAGGTTCAATCCCTGGGTCGGGAAGATCCCCTGGTGAAGGGCATGAAAACCCACTCTTGTTTTCTTGCCTAGATAATCCCATGGACAGAGGAGCCTGGAGGGCTACAATCCATAAGGTTGCAAAGAGTCAGACACAACTGATATGATTTAGCACATAGCCCACACACATACAAAGCAAACATATAATTCTTATTCTTTGCTACCTTTAAATATCAGAATAGAATGAGCCTGCACTCTGGCATTTGTCATGATAGACTGATGGCCTCAATATTCCATTGTGGGCAGGACCTTGAATAACAGTCCTGGCCTTTGACCAATGTCAGGATCTTACATTTATTAGATTGGTGACATCACTTAATCATCTGATTACACATAGTACAATCCCCAGACACCATTTACTACTTAAATACTCTTTGAGAATTATACCTTTATATTCAATAATATTATAACCCTTCATAGAGATAGTATCTGGGATGCAACATATTATTACAGATTTCAGATTTATGAAATTAAATATATATTGAAACACTTCAATTTTGAAACCTTAAGTTAAAGATCTAACTGAATGAAGTCCTCTATAATTTAGAGGACTATATTGCTATAATGTAGCAATATAATTGCTACAGTCATATGTTTCCTTAGAACACTACTGTTTCATTTTCTCCCACTTATCTCCAAAATCTTATTATAAGGTTAAATATTACATAATTACTTGTGCTAGCATAATATAATCAATTTGGCAAGGTTTTAATTCTCATAAAATCAATAATGAATATTTGATTGTGTCATCTAGTTCTGACCAGAATTTGGAAGAAAGCTCTTTTTCTTTTATTATCCACTTTCATTTTCTTCTATTAAGATCTTCTACTAAGATTATACTAAGATTGAAAAGATTAGAATGTTGTTTTCTTAATTAGTCAGTTGTGCCAATTATCTGCAATTCTCTTACCTACCTAATTAGAATAGCAATTAATGATTATACTTTGAATTATATGGCAGTTTATGTGGATATATTCCTTAGAAACAAACTTGTCTGTAAGTTATGTTTTGTGTGTATTAGGCCATCTATAAATACAAGTTGAGGGGGTAAGATTTTATGGATTATTTTATGGATCACATTTTACTATTTAAATAATCTATGAATGTGTGGTTCAAATGGACTTAGGAATCATCTGGTTCAAGCACCTTATATATTATTTCACTAAATATTTATTTCAGAACTTAGTTCTGTAAATGACAAAATGAGCTCTGAGACAAAAAGTGATTTGTTGTCCAAGGCTGGTGAATAAGTCAGCCACAGAGCCACAGAGGAAACTAATATATGTTGAGCAATCTCTATGTACCAGAACTTGTGCACAATGGCTAATATCCAAACTATTCTTTACTCTTTCTCCCAAATCTGTGAAAAATTAAGATTACCCCCCATTTTGAAATTATAGAGAGACTAACACCGAGCACATGAAGTATCTGAATCAAGCCTGCCTAGATGGTATAAAATGGAAATTGGTTTTCATTTCTGCATGAAAGCAAAGCCCTTGATCATACACAATGTGATACAGTTCATAGGTGATATACCTTAAAGGAATTTGGCTAGGAAATAAAAAGGACAGTAGGGAAGAAAAATCACATGGGTGTGCTTTAGTCTTAACTCATCTTCTTGTCTAGTACCTAAGGAACTTGCCAGTACAGAAGAGCCAAGGAAGATCATTTTATCCTCCTCCACTTCCTCCTATCATTACTGCTGCTATTACTACTACTACCACTGTGATTATTGAAACAATGCTATAATAGCTTAAAGGTTTTGAGCACGGTGATTTCCAGGCAGGCTCCTAAGTTCTTTTCACTTAAAACTTACAAACATCATATGAGGCAGAAAGTGTTGTTATCCCTTTTTTATATGAGACCAGCACATAGAGGTTAAATGGATTGCCTGAGGATATGGTGGATAGATGTTACAGTCACATGGCAAGTTGTGGTAGAATGCCGAGAGAGCCTGCAGTAGAAATGACCACAGTGTAAAACCAAAGTTGTCCTCATGCATCATGTATGCAGAGAAACATAGAATCACTTCCTTGGATTAAACTGCACTTCTGCTGCTCATTAAGGCCAGGCTGCTGCTGCTGCTGCTAAGTCGCTTCAGTCATGTCTGACTCTGTGCGACCCCATAGACGGCAGCCCACCAGGCTCCCCCGTCCCTGGGATTCTCCAGGCAAGAACATGGGAGTAGGTTGCATTAAGGTCATGGATTTGATCAAATTTTATTTGAATTTTTTAAGGATTTTCTGAATTTTCTGTGAACTGGAGATAATACTGATTTCATATGATTATGTTTAATATTAAATTAAATATTAAGCATTTCAATCATAATTTTTCCATGGTGCATATTAAAAAACACACAAAATTTATGAGAATATGGAGATTAGTAATACAGTTAACTAGGGGCTTATGTGTGTGTGCGTGCATGTGCATAAAGTTCTTAGTTTACCCGTATGAGAAATTGACATTTCTAAAAACACTTTGGAGTGATATTTCATTATATTCCTCACCTCACACTTTGAGAGGTATACAGGATGTGAGTAAGGAAATGAATACAAATGAATAGCAAATGTTAAAGTAGTATATTATTATTGCTATAAAAATTGTCAGGAAAAATATATATGCTGGGGACTACAGGGCTTGCCACCCAAACTACTGCCTTTAAGATGAGCTATGTCATTTCAGAGTACAGTTCAAAGACAAGATTACAAACACAAATGAACAGTTTTCCTATCACGAAACCAGCCTCTTTGGAACTGTAAAATTATTCATGAGAAAATTTTAAATCCTTTTAGATATACTTCCAAAAACTTCATGCCATTTCAAAAAAGTTATAAAAAAAAGTGAACCAAAAGCCACTTCCTAGCCTTCCTTGTTTATTAAATATTTTTACTTGAAGTGCCTTGCATAGAATAACCAGATTTATAGCAATTTATAAGTCAATTCATTGTAACAGCCAGGAAACCAAGATGATTAATGTGTATCTCTTAATATATTCAAAGTATTGTGTCTACATGCAAAATATTCTCTCTCAATTCTGTTTAATATATGCCACAACACCTTGCCAAGTACAAAGATTGAATCCTAATAAAGTATAGAATTTATCAGAGTAATATAAGGCAGCATAGCTTTTTATAACAAGGACCTTCAAGGAACATGAATTTTAACTATGAAATATTGTTTCTTACATTCAAACATATGTCACAAAAGCTTCTGGAACAATGTGATATCTTCTTATTAAGTGTGATTTTTCAGAACGGAAGTCTAATTTTCTTCAAAGAGTTTATGTACAGTTGCTTTATTTTCTTATAGTCTTCACAATTTCAATAAAATATTTTAAAAGCTCTTAAATCTGAAAAAAAAGGGGGGCAGAGGGTGTGGAGAAATAAAGACAAACTTAATGAGACCCATCCAGTATAGAAAGTAAGTTTTGATTCATGTTTATGTATGTCTCAATTTCTTCATGAAGCTGCAGTGAAAAAAAAATTATAATAGGTTTTATAAATAAATTGCTATTGTGGAGCAAATCAATAATATATTAATGCATTAATTATGTATGGATTTTTTAAAAATGCATGGCACACTTTCCTATTATTGCTATCCAGTACTATTATTTTTCCATAGCACTCACAAAAGACTGATTTGTCGTAGCTAAGTTTGGGGAAGGAAACTAAAGGACTAATTGAATACTTGTGGGGAAAAAAAGTAAATGTTCAGATTTGGAGAGACTGCCCCTTCTCCCCTAAGCTCTTCTGAAAATATGTCATAATTCATTACTCATTTTGTTTCTGAGAATGTAAAGTCAAATTTTAGTCCAATTAAGGAATAGAAATGTACGGTTGTTATAAAACTTTGATAAGGAGATTCTGTTTGAGTAAAGTTAATTTTTACTTAATAGAAAGGTCAGTTGCTGCCTCAGGCAATGGATGGGAATACTGACCTGGTAGGGCATGAGAGAATGTTTTGGGATGATGGAATTATTCTATAACTTGATTAGAGTGGAGAGTAAACACATTTTATATATATGCATATATACATATATATGTATGCATATACACACATGTATATATGCATGTATGCACACATGTGTATGAATGTATATGTGTGTGTCAAAACTCATCAAAATGGACACATAGAATGCATACATTTTGTTATATGTAAATTATATATCAAAATAGTGGTTAAAAAAAAAAAAAAACCCACAAAGAATTGAATGCATAGTGTGTGCCAAACCAGCATGTAATTCTTTGGTTCTAAATTTAGATACGGTTTGAAAAATAACCTAATAGAAACAATTGCCTTTCTGTAGCTTGGAGTATTGTGAAATATGTGCCTCTCTCTTTTACGCTAGCATTACTTTGGTGATAATCTGAATCTGTCTCAGGCAGACTTTATTTAGTTCTTTGGTGCTCACATGGGCAGAACACTCTACTAAGTTTGGGGAGAGGGCATAAAAGAAATAAAACCCATGGTACTTGCCTTCAAAGATTTGACAATTTTGTGGAAGATTAAAAAGATTTAACAACCTTTTAAAAGCAGGAAATAAATGAAAGCAAATTAACATAGCACAGAGACTGTGCAGGTTCTGAAGTGAAGTAAACAAAAAAGCAATCAGAGTGAGTCGGAGTTGATCAGAAGAGTTGCCACAGTGATTTGTATTTTCAGCCAGGTTGTAATGGGGATGAGAGACAGTTTGAGGGAGAAAATGATGGAGGCTGTTTTTGGACAGATGGTCACATTGAAAAGCAGTTTCTAGTGTAGTTAAGAGCTGTCCATGCTGTATTCAGTTGTCTCCTTTGAGGACTATCACCTAGATGTCTCTAACCCCATCAAGATTCCATCCACAACAGTAGGAACAAAGGAGGTTTTTATGGGCCCCAGGGGATTCTGAATCCTCTGGCTGCTCTGAAGTAGAGCATTTATATTATTCTTTTTTTTGTTACAGCTGAGTAAAAAAGACATTTTACAAAACATATTAGTTTATAAAAATCTATTGGAAATAAAACCGCAATAACAATTTCTAAAATATCTTAAAACCTTTTCTGAGTAGAGGATGACTTTAATCATAGGACAATTTACTGATATAATGCATTGGATAATACACTGTACCTTGTCTCTTTCCTTACCCAATCTGGCAACTCCCCAGTCTGAATTATTTTCAGATTTTTCCAGTGCTTCAGATAAGTGCACTAGGATGCACAGTGCTTCTGAATACTGAATTCAGTCCCCCCACTGTTTATAATCTTCAGGTTCATCTGCAGTACCCAACCTCTTCCCAGTGTTGCTTTTTTCATCAGCCTGTCATTTATTTAGATCTCGTTGAGTACGAGGAATAGCGAGCTACTCAAACTTTCCAGACAGAGGGGCGTTCATTGCAGCAAAGTGCCATAGTACAAATGGCATGTTTTAGCTATTTAACACACATGAGATATGTATTTGGGTACATACATATATTATATTATGGCTTCCCAGGTGGCTGAGTGGTTAAAAAATCCACCTGCCAATTCAGGAGATGCACGTTCGATCCTTGGGTCAGGAAGATCCCCTGGAGAAGGAAATGGCAACCAACTCCAGTATTCTTGCCTGGAAAATCCCATGGACAAAGGAACCTGTCAGGCTACATTCCATGCAGTCATAAAGAGTCAGACACAACTGAGCAACTAAGAGTATACACACACAAATATTATTAATATATTATAAATATATGTTGGTAATATTATACCAGTGAAGTGTAACCAGGATAATGAGTCTGTTTCTCAGACAAATGATGTGCTAGAGGGAACTCAAAAAGTTGTATTTGTATTAGATATCTGAGAATCAGCAAGATAGAAATCATCCTTGAATTTATGAAATGCCCTATATAAGAAGGAAGATAGACAGTGAGGAAAGCATTATCCAGAAATAACATATAAAAGTGTACAGCAGCAAGTCCTAAAGAGTGTGGGGAAGTTTTTTGGAGGGAAATTAAGTTTAAGTAGTGGGCCAAGAATGAGTGAAAGTTAATTTAAAAGTGAATGAAGATTATTTTAATGGTGCTATAACAATTAGCTCCACCAAACAGCTTTTTTTATTATTTTTTTCTTTTTTGCTGAACTGTTTCACAGGAGCAATGGAAAATCTCCAAACATTCAATATAAAGGTTGACACCAGAGACTTCAGCTCCATTGTTATGAAATTTAATAGTACTTTTATAAGAATTCTTGAGGTTTAATATGGTAAACTCACTGATTCATTCATTCAGTATGAGGTCATTAAGCATCTCCTGTGTTTCTGACATTATTGCAGGTGAGATAAAGCAAGAGTGAACAGCTAAGGGTACCTGATATGCTAGCTTGCCAGGGACTGACCAGTTATAGCACTGAAACTCCCACGTTTTGAGAAAATCCTAGTTTCACACAAATGAGAAGATTTGATCACCCTCAGAGAGAATACACAGTTTCTTCTGCCTTCATAAAACTTAAATTCCGGACGAACATACAGATTATAAACACATGGTTCAATATGAGTGATGCATGTGTGCATTCACACTCAGTCATGTTCAGCTCTTTGTTACCCCATGGACTGTAGCCTACCAGGCACCTCTGTTGATGGATTCTCCAGGTGAGAATACTAGAGTGGGTTGCCATTTCCTTCTCTAGGGGATCTTCCCCAATCAGGGATCAAACCCATATTGCCTGCATTGGCAGGCAGATTCTTTACAAACTGAGCAACTCAGGAAGCCCTCTATATGAGTGAGGTGATAATAAGTGCAATGTAGAAAATACAGCATGGTGATGGAAAAGAGAAAAGCAGGGGCTGGAATATTGACATTATTCAAAGAAGGTCTCTCTAAGAAAGTGATATTTAAGCAGACACTCAAATAAACAAGGATAGAGTTGACAATGCCAAAGAATGTTCAAATTACTGCACAGTTGCATCTCACACACTAGCAAAGTAAACCTCAAAATCCTCCAAGCTAAGGAATCAACCTGCCTGACATCAGACTATACTGTAAAGCTACATTCATCAAGACAGTATGGTACTGACATAAAGACATATATATCAATGAAACAAAATAGAAAGCCCAGCGATAAATCCACACACCTATGGACACCTTATATTTGACAAAGAAGGGAAGAATATACAGTGGGGAAAAGACAATCTCTTTAACAAATGATGCTGGGAAAAGTGGTCAACCACCTATAAAAGAATGAAACTAGAACACTTTCTAACACCACACACAAAAATAAACTCAAAATGGATTAAAGATCTAAATGTAAGACCGGAGACTGTAAAACTCCTAGAGGAAAACATAGGCAAAACACTCTCTGACATAAATCAGCAGGATCCTCTATGACCCACCTCCCAGAGTAATGGAAATAAAAGTAAAAATAAACAAATGGGACCTAATTAAACTTAAAAACTTTTGCATAATGAAGGAAACTATAAGCAAGGTGAAAAGACAGCCTTCAGAATGGGAGAAAATAATAGCAAATGAAGCAACTGACAAAGAATTAATCTCAAAAATATACAAGCAGCTGATGCATTTGAATCTAATGAGGTGGTTGAAACTGGAGCCTATTATACAGAGTGAAGTAAGTTAGAAAGAAAAATACCAATAGTATATTAACGCATATATATGGAATTTAGAAAGATGGTAACAATGACCCTATATGCGAGACAACAAAAGAGACACAGATGTAAAGAAAAGACAGTTGGACTCTGTGGGAGAAGGTGAGGGTGGGATGATTTGAGAGGATAGCATTGAAACCTGTATATTACCATATGTGAAATAGATCGCCAGTCCAAGTACGATGCATGAAACAGGGCGCTCAGGGCTGGTGCCCTGGGACAACCCTGAGGGATGGGATGGGGAGGGAGGTGGGAGGGGGGTTCAGGATGGGGACACATGTACACCTATATCTGATTCAAGTCAATGTGTGGCAAAAACCACTACAATATTGTAAAGTAATTAGACTCCATAAATTAATTTTAAAAAAAAGATCATGTTACCAGTGTCAACTACAAATGGGCACTTAGCAGGAGGATTGCCAATGCCTAAACAGAAAAGACTTTGCCATCTGCCTTTACAGAGATTGACACCCCTGCTGCTATAGCTGTTGACCCTCAACAAACCCTGAGGGAGCTCAGAGTGGAGTGAGGCACTTTGTGCTCCAGGGAGTCTGGTGGGACAGGTCTTTAGATAGTTGGATGTTTTTAGGAAAGGATTTTGTGATCTCAATCTCCTCATATCTAGAGAAGCACTAAATCCCTTCATGGTGACATCAGATCCTCAGGACTAACAAAAGCCTTTTGTAAAATGAATGTTTCATGGCATTGAACTCCCCCTTCACCAAAACCATATATGTTGACATTTACCCCACTGTCACTTTGGAGCAGTCTCTCAGAGCTATCCAAGATATTGCCTCCTGGACTGCAGTCCTCATTTTACCCCAAATAACTTAACTTAAAAAAAAAAAAAAAATCCTCCAAGCTAGGCATCAACAGTATGTGAAAAGAGAACTTTCAGATGTTCAAGCTGGATTTGAAAGGCAGAGGAACCAGAATTCAAATTGCCAACATCCATTGGCTTATAGAAAAAGCAAGAGAATTCCAGAAAAACATGTACTTCTGCTTCATTGACTATGCTAAAGCCTTTGACTATATGGATCACAACAAACTGTAGAAAATTCTTCAAGAGATGGGAATGCCAGACCATCTTACCTGCCTCCTGAGAAATCTGTATGCAGCTTAAGAAGCAACAGTTAGAACCAGACATGGAACAATGGACTGGTTTCAAATAGTAAAAGGAGCACATCAAGGCTGTTTATTGTCACCCTGCCTATTTAACTTACATGCAGAATCAGTTCAGTTCAGTTCAGTTCAGTCGCTCTGTCATGTCTGACTTTTTGCAACCCCATGAATCACAGCACACCAGGCCTCCCTGTCCATCACCAACTCCCGGAGTTTACTCAAACTCATGCCCATCGAGTCAGTGATGCCATCCAGCCATCTCATCCTCTGTCATCCCCTTCTCCTCTTGCCCCCAATCCCTCCCAGCATCAGGGTCTTTTCCAATGAGTCAACTCTTCGCATGAGGTAGCCAAATTATTGGAGTTTCAGCTTCATCATCAGTCCTTCCAATGAACACCCAAGACTGATTTCCTTTAGGATGGACTGGTTGGACCTCCTTGCAGTCCAAGGGACTCTCAAGAGTCTTCTCCAGCACCACAGTTCAAAAGCATCAATTTTTCAGCACTCAGCTTTCTTCACAGTCCAACTCTCACATCCATACATGACCACTGGAAAAACCATAGCCTTGACCAGATGGACCTTTGTTGGCAAAGTAATGTCTCTGCTTTTTAATACGCTATCTAGGTTGGTCATAACTTTCCTTCCAAGGAGTAAGCGTCTCTTAACTTCATGGCTGCAGTCACCATCTGCAGTGATTTTGGAGCCCCCAAAAATAAAGTCTGACACTGTTTCCACTGTCTCCCCATCTATTTCCCATGAGGTGATGGGACCAGATGCTGAGATCTTAGTTTTCTGAATGTTAAACTTTAAGCCAGCTTTTTCACCCTCCTCTTTATCTTTCATCAAGAGGCTTTTCAGTTCCTCTTCACTCTCTGCCATAATGGTGGTGTCATCTGCATATCTGAGGTTATTTCTCCCGGCAATCTTGATTCCAGCTTGTGCTTCTTCCAGCCCAGTGTTTCTCATGATGTATTATGCATATGAGTTAAATAAGCAGGGTGACAATATACAGCCTTGATGTACTCCTTTTCCTATTTGGAACCAGCCTGTTGTTCCATGTCCAGTTCTGTTTCTTCCTGACCTGCATACAGGTTTCTCAAGAGGCAGGTCAGGTGGCCTGGTATTCCCATCTCCTTCAGAATTTTCCACAGTTTATTGTGATCCACACAGTCGAAGGCT
Source organism: Dama dama (assembly GCF_033118175.1). NCBI lineage: Eukaryota > Metazoa > Chordata > Mammalia > Artiodactyla > Cervidae > Dama > Dama dama. Next base: position 60,831,810 of record NC_083710.1, on the reverse strand, counting down.
TTGATGTAGTCAATAAAGCAGAAATAGATGTTTTTCTGGAACTCTTGCTTTTTCGATGATCCCGCGGATATTGGCAATTTGATCTCTGGTTCCTCTGCCTTTTCTAAAACCAGCTTGAACATCTGGAAGTTCTCGGTTCACATATTGCTGAAGCCTGGCTTGGAGAATTTTGAACATTACTTTACTAGCGTGTGAGATGAGTAAAATTGTGCGGTAGTTTGAGCATTCTTTGGGATTGCCTTTCTTAGGGATTGGAATGAAAACTGACCTTTTGCAGGTCTGGATGAAGCACAAGCTGGAATCAAGATAACCAAGAGAAATATCAGTAACCTCAGATATGCAGATGACACCACCCTTATATCAGAAAGCAAAGAGAACTGAAGAGTTTTTTGATGAAAGTCAAAGAGGAGAGTGAAAAGCTGGCTTATCAACTTTCAAAAAACGAAGATCATGGCATCCGGTCCCATCACTTCATGGCAGAGATGGGGAAACAGTGGAAACAGTGAGAGACTTAATTTTTGGGGGCTCCAAAGTCACTGCAGATGGTGACTGCAGCCATGGAATTCAAAGGTCCTTGCTCCTTGGAAGAAAAGCTATGACCAACCTAGTTCAGTTCAGTTCAGTTCAGTTACTCAGTCATGTCCGACTCCTTGCGACTCCATGCACTGCAGCACACCAGGCCTCCCTCTCCATCACAGTTCTTCACAACAGGTGGAGGAAGTATTGGAGTTTCAGCTTCAGCATCAGCCCTTCCAATGAATATTCAGGACTGATTTCCTTTAGGATGGACTGGTTGGATCTCCTTGCAGTCCAAGATACTCTCAAGAGTCTCCTCTAACACCACAGTTCAAAAGCATCAATTTTTCGGTGCTCAGCTTTCTTTATAGTCCAACTCTCACATCCATACATGACTACTGGAAAAACCATAGCTTTGACTAGATGGACCTTTGCCAGCAAAGTAATGATTCTGCTTTTTAATATGTTGTCTAGGTTGGTCATTACTTTTCTTCCAAGGAATAAGAGTCTTTTAATTTCCAACCTAGCAAGTGTATTTTAATGACCAGTCTAGATAGCATATTAAACAGTAGAGACATTACTTTGTTGACAAAGCTCCATCTAGTCAAAGCTATGGTATTTCCAGTAGGTATGTATGGATGTGAGAGTTGTACCATAAAGAAAGCTGAGCGCTGAATACTGATGCTTTTGAACTGTGGTGTTACAGAAGACTCTTAAGAGTCCCTTGGACTTCAAGGAGATCCAACCAATCAACCCTAAAGGAAATCAGTCCTGAATAGTCACTGGAAGGGCTGATGCTGAAACTCCAATACTTTGACTACCTGATGCAAAGAACTGACTCATTTGAAAAGACCCTGATGATGGGCAAGTTTTAAGGAAGGAGGAGAGGGGGACGAGAGAAAATGAGATGGTTGGATGGCATCACCGACTCAGTGGACATGAGTTTGAGCAAGTTCCAGGAGTTGGTGATGGACAGAGAAGCCTGGTGTGCTGCAGTCCATAGGGTTGCAAAGAGTCAGACACGACTGAGTGACTGTACTGAACTGAGAGTTTTGGAAGACCCTGGGGAAGTTTTATAAAGAGAAAGGAACAGATAAGCTTTCTGAAGAAGCAGAAGGCTTGGGAAGTCTTCTGAGATCAATACAATTGGACATAGATGGTGGCCACCCAGACTAGGCCTTGGTGAAAGAAAGTGAAATTGAAGACACTCAGTCGTGTCCAACTCTTTGCAACCCCATTTACTGTAGCCTACCAGGCTTCTTCATCCATGGGATTTTCCAGGCAAGAATACTGTAGTGGGTTGCCATTTCCTTCTCCAGGAGATCTTCCTGACCCAGGGATTGAGCCCAGATCTCTCGCATTTTGGGCAGACACCTTACCATCTGAGCCACCAGGGATATCCTGCTTTAGTAGGATGTTGATTTTATTCTCTGTGATTGGACACCATTGAAGGATTTGAATGAGGACTAATGACCTAATAATAGGCTGATTTAAAAACTAAATTTGTTCAAAGTAGTGCTTGAAAAAAACACTGTTTTCTTATTTTAGCTCATCTTTATTTGTATAAAATTCTTTGTTATGGCATTTTAATAATCTATGGTATTTTAACTGGAAAATCAGGTGTTAACAACTTCTATTTAAGGTTTCCAATCTCTCATTTTTAGCATAATAAAATAATTTCTTGTTTTTATTATTTTGATAAATATGCCATGTAGATTGAAAATAACACTTATTCTAAAAACAAGCTCAAATAAAAAAATCTGTGTGTGTTTATACACACTGAATATATTATAAAAAAGCAGGATTAAACAGTGCATAGTGATTACCTCAAGGAGAGGAAGTGACTAAATTAATAAGGATAAAAGTAATAATTTTAATACTGAAATAATATTTGATTTTATATAATTATAAATATATTTTTCTATTCTATATCTTATTGTAATATATTCATATTTGTATTTTTATATAGAACCCTTTGAATGTGTTTCCATCCTTGTCTTCATTCTCCTTTCTTACATGGTAATATGTACACAAGACACAATCAATAAAGTGATAACAAAACAAACAAACAAAAAGAAATACAGCTCTCCAAGACAAAAATCACCTAATAAAAATCAATCTTTTCAAAATTACCCATACAAATACATACATTTTATATAATTTAAAATTTAACTTGATATTATGCATTTTACTTAATATTATAGTTTATGCATTTTAAAAATTTTATATATGATTTTTAAAATATGTGTTATTTGTGTGAACAACATTGAACATATTAATTTTGTTAGGGGAGTTTGCTTTGGATATTGTTATTTGAATATTGATTTACAATTATAAATATTATTTTTCAATAATTAAAAGACCTTTGAACATTGTCTATTCTCTCTTGATAATAAATAATTCAATGTCAATTTTATGTTTCATTTATAATTACCATCTTTCATTTATCTTTGTTGGTTGTGTCTGAACCAGTATCTGCATTGCCTGGCTGGAAAGGTGTCTTCCGTATACCTGCTAAATGAAAGAATCAATGAATGAAGATAGTGTACTTATCTGTATTTTTCTATGAAATGCCATTGGATTATCTCTTGAAAACTAAATGGAATTTCTTATATTGCTGGCATTTTCACCCAAGAATTTAACCTTATGGAGCATTACTTTAAAAGTACTGTATTATACACTTACTTTGAAGCTTATATAAACAAAAATATCAATAATATGTGATTTTATTATTGCATTGATGATGATGATGACTTGCACATTCTTTCTATCTGAGAATCTTAAAAATATATTTATTATACAATATCACTAATCTTTGAGGTAGAAAAGGATAATTTAATAAAATATTTCTTAGAACCTCTTCTGTACACTTGATTTCCGTGCACAAAAAAATGCTTTTAATTTGCCACCCAAGATATGTCTTTGATTGGACTGTAATTTGCATTCAGGAATTCCATTATAGATGTCTGTGATAAACATGGCTGTTTCTAAAATGTTTGAAGGTTAGAGAAATAAGTTAAATAAAGAAAGGCTTAAGAAAGTACTTCTAACATGGTTATTTTAAAACTGGAATGACTACAGGCTGAAGGTAAAACTCATTCAAATATATTGAACAATATTTTCCTCAATGAAGTGAATAGCTTTGTCCTTTAGAAAATCAGAGGACAAAAAAGTGAATTCAATTCCAGAATGATATACAATTTTTCCATTTATTCTGAGTTGTTTAATGTTTGAGTTTGTTGAGCCTCCAACCTTGAAAAACGTGTAATGAGGAAAACTCCAAAAATATATTTTCTATCTCTGATGAATTATGTGTAAGCAAGAAATAGAATAAAATGGATTACAAGGTTCTTTTCCATTTTAAAATTCTGTTTCCTGTTCAGATTAAAAATGTCATAATTATAAACATCTCTTTTTTTTCTTCCTTTTTAAAAAAGTGTATTTAATTGGAGGATAATTGCTTTACAGTGTTGTGTTGGGCTATGCCATACATCAACATGAATCAACCATAGGTATATCTATGTATCCTTCCTCTTGAACTTAACTCCCATCTCCACCCTCATCTTACCTTCTAGGTTGTCACAGAACACTGGACTGAGCTTCCTGTGTCATATAGCAAAGTCTCACTGACTATCTGTTTCACATATACTAATGCATATGTTTCAATGCTGATCTCTCAATTTCTCACACCCTTTCTTTCCCCCACTGTGTCCAGAATCTGTACTCTGTCTGCATCTCTATCATTGCCTTACAAATAGGTTCATCAATACCATTTTTCTAGACTCCATATACATGCATTAACACATGATATTTGCTTTTCTCTTTCTGACTTACTTCACCATATATAACGGGCTCTAGGTTCATCCACCTCACTAGAACTGACCCAAATGGCTAAGTAATATGCCATTGTATATATGTACCACAACTTCTTTATCCAGTCATTTGGGCATCTAGGTTGCTTCCTTGTCCTGTCTGTTGTAAATATTGCTGCAATAAACATTGGAGTGCATGTGTCTTTTCCAATTCTGGTTTCTTCAAGGTGTATGTCTAGTCCTTGGATTGCTGGGTCATATGGTAGCTTTCTTCCTAAATTTTTAAGAAACCTCCTTACTCTTCGCCATAGTGGCTGTATCAATTTACATTCCCAGAAATAGTGCAAGAGGGTTCCCTTTTCTCCATATCCTCTCCAGCATTTATTGTTTGTAGATTTTTTTGTGATGCCCCATTCTGATGGATATAAGGTGATACTTGATTATAGTTTTGATTTGTATTTATCTAATAATAAGTGATGCTGAACATTTTTTCGTGTGTTTATTAGCCATTTGTATGCCTCCTTTGGAGAAATGTCTGTTTAGGTCTTCTGACCATTTTTGATTGGATTGTTTGATTTTTTGTTACTGACCTGACTGAGCTCCTTGTATATTTTGGAGATTTATCCTTTGTCAGTTGCTTCATTTGCAATTATTTTCTCCCATTCTGAGGGCTGTCTTTTAATCTTATTTATAGTTTCTTAGAGCTCAATCCTGACTATTCATTGGAATGACTGATGCTGAAGCTGAAGCTCCAATATTTGGCCACCTGATGTGAAGAACTGACTCATTTGAAAAGACTCTGATTCTGGGAAAGATTGAGGGCTGGGGAAGAAGGGGATGACAGAGGATAAGATGGTTGGATGGCATCACTGACTGAATAGACATGAGTTTGACTTGACTCCAGGAGTTGGTGATGGACAGGGAAGCCTGGTGTGCTGCAGTCTATGGTGTCACAAAGAGTCCAACATGACTTAGCGACTGAAATGAACTGAACTGATAGTTTCCTATGCTGTACAAAATCTTTTAAATTTAATTAGAACCCTTTTGTTTATTTTTGGGTTTATTTCCATTACCCTAGATAGTGGGTCATAGAGGATCTTGCTCTGAGTTATGTCAAAGAGCATTCTGTGTATGTTTTCCTCTAAGGGTTTCTGGTCTTACATTTTAGGTCTGTAATATATTTTGAGTTTATCTTTGTGTATGCTGTTAAGAATTGTTCTAATTTCATTCTTTTATGCATAACTGTCTAGTTTTCCCAGCACCACTTACTGAAAAGACTATCTTTTCTCCATTGTATATTCTTGCCTCCATTGTCAAAGACAAGGTACCAATAAATGCATGGGTTTTTCTCTGGGATTTCCATTTTGTTCTATTGGTCCATATTTCTGTTTCTTTGCCAGTTCCATACTGTCTTGACGGCTGTAGCTTTATACTATAGTTTGAAGTCAGGAAGGTTGATTCCTCCAGCTCCTTTCTTCTTTCTCAAGATTGTTTTGGCCATTCAGCTTCTTTTGTGATTCCATATGAACTGTGAAATTTTTTATTCTAGTTCTGTGAAAAATGCCATTGGTAACTTGATAGGGATTGCATTGAATCTGTAGATTTCTTTGGGTAGTATAGTCATTTTCATAATTTTAATTATTCAAACCCAGGAATATGGTGTATCTCTCCATCTGATAAGTATGTTTCTTTACTAGAGATTTTATAATACTGTTTTACTATTTTTCTAAAATGTAACAAATGCCAAATCAAATCCCTATGTATGCACAATAGCAGAACATGTTAGTAGACATTTATATTTATTTGTAATCCTGAATTATTATAAGAAATGCTGTTTTGGATAACAGTACTTTTCAGTACACATTTATAAACATATACACTCATACACAAACATTTTAAGTATTATATGGTTTTCATTGTGTATGTGTATTGTCTGACTTCACCTAAGCAGAAAGGACCTCCAGGAGTCAATAATAAGAAATAAATATCTGTTTTAATACCATAAGAAAACCACATGGTATAAAGAAATTTTGTTTCTCCTTTTAATGTATACAGTAAAACTTTACCTTATAAGTGCATCATCCCCAATAATGTAGGTACTTTGAGGATTTCTATAAAATTAATGATTTCATTGACTGAACACTTCAATGTGATATCTTCGAATTTTTTTTTTCCATGAACCAATATAATTGCTAGGATAAGTGGAAGGTTTAACAGTTCTTTTCTTAATTCTATTAAATTGAAAGTTGGAAGGCTTTGTATGGTTATTCAGCACACAATGACATTTTTTTTAATTACATTGTCATCAAATTCCTCCTATGAACTAATTAGGCTCACATTACTCTTGCATTCAAAAATAACTGTTTGATAAAAGAGTATAGGATTCTACATTTTAGCCAGAATGTTCTGAACATTTGGACTCTTTTTTGTAGGGATAAATGTCCTTTTCAATATAAGGATAGTAAAAGTACATCTTAATAGAGACACACGTACACATTCACAGAGACAGAGAGATGAGAGACAGAACATGAAAGGAAGTAAGCTGTTTCTGTTTGCAGCAGATATGGTATGATATGTTAAAAAATAAAAAAATAAAAACTAAAAATTCCATCACAAAGGGTAAAAAATTCAGTAAAGTTTGCAAGATATAAAATCAGAACTCAGTTGTATTTATTACTACTATACAAACAATAAACAATCAGAGAATTTTTTTTAATTCTTATTTATAATTGCATTGAATGGAATAAATACCCAGGAATAAATTTAATTGATGAAAAGACTTGTACATGGAAAACTATAACACAGTGATGAAAGAAACTGAGGAAAATGCAACTAAAAGATATTCTGTGCTCATGGACTGAATGAATTAATATTGTTAAAATATGCATACTACCCAAAGGAATGCAATTCATTCAAAATCCCAATGCATGCATGGTCAATTCATTTACAACAAAGGAGCCAAGAATATGCAATGGGGCATTTATTCTCTTTTCAGTAAATGGTGGTGAGGAAACTAGACAGACAAAAGAATGAATCTGGATCCTTATCTTACACACTCAAACAAATCAACTCAAAATGGATTCAATGTCTTGAATTTAAGATCTGAAACTGTAAAACTTCAAGGAGAAATCATATTGGGTAAGCTCCCTGACACTGATCCTGCCAGTAATGCACTGAATGTGACATCAAAAAGGAAAAATAAACAAGTAGGACTATATCAAACTAAAAGTTTCAGCACAGCAAAGGGAATTGTCAACAAAATGACAAGGAAACCCATGGAATAGAAGAAAGTGTAACTCATATATATGATAAGGGGTTAATGTCCAGAAAAATAAATAACTCATATAACTCATAGCAATAAAAAGACAGTACAATTCACTATTTTTTCCACAGAAATATACAAATGACCAACAGGTACATGAAAAGCTGTGCAGAATCACTACTCAAGAAAATGAAAATCAAAACCAAAATGAGGCATCACCTCACAACTATTAGAATGGCTATTAGCAAAAAGATAAGAGAGAACAAGTGTTAATGAGGAAGTAGAGAAAAGAACTCTTCTGCATTCATGAGAGAAATATAGATGGGTGCAACTACTATAAAAATAGTATGGAGCTTCCTCAGACAATGAAAATAGGTCTACCATATGATCCAGCAATGCACCTTCTGTAACTGTTTCCCAAGAAAATGAAAACAGGTTCTTGTAGAGATACTTGTACTCTCATGCTAACTTCAATGTTATTCAAAATAGCCAAGATATGCCAACAAGCTTATCAACAGATAAATGTGTGCATCAACAGATAAATGAATAAAGATGCAGTGCATATATGTATATATATACTGTATAATGTATCCCATGAGATTATATACTATATAATATATATATATATATAAATAATATATCCTGTGAGATAAGCTATGAGGAAGGACATCCTGCTGTTTATGACAATAAGAATAGAACTTAAGAGCATTGAAATATAAATAAGCTAAATAAGAGAAAGACAAATGCTGCAGGGTATCACTTATATATGGAATCTAAAAAAGTCAAATTTGTAGATACAGAAAGAATGGTTGTTACCAGGTGCTGGAGGGTGGGAGAAAAGAGAACTTTATTAAAGAATACAAACTTCCAGGTATAAGTTCTCAGCATCTGATAGTGATTATAGCTAATAACACTCTATTGTATACCTGAAAATACATATTCTCTCTACTGCTCAGAGAATAGACCTTAAGTGTTCTCACCACATAAAGAACTGGTGATTACGGATAGAGGTGTTAGCTAACTCTATGGTGGTAATCATTTTGCATATATAAGTGTATCAAATCAACAAGTTTTATACCTTAAACTTATGGAATGTTATTTGTCAGTTGTATCTTTATAAACTGAAGAGAAAAAACTCTGTACTTTAAGTGGTTATGTTACGGGTTAAATGAGATAATGCATAAAAATATGCTTGATAAAATATATACTGATACAGATATTAAAGCTGTTAATATTATAATGGATCTCAACTTCCCATGATACTTTTATGGTTCTCTTTAAAAACAACATTTTGAATATTTTTCCTAAAAACAAAATACCCATTTTTATATATTTAGAAATAATCTGCTGAACTTGTTATTAAGAAACCTAACTTTATATCACTTTTTAAAAAATAAATGAATGATAAACTAGCTTCCAAAGAGGCTGAGAGTGGAAAACTGTGATTGTGGACATGATTGAAGTACACAAATTCTACTGTTTTCAGTTTCACTGACTATATGAGGAACAATGGGGGGACACTGGGTATAGGTCTTGGAAGCTTAAAGATAAATATACATTTCACTGAGAGAGCCAAAGGTCCTGTGAAAATGAAAACCAGAATGGAACAGGGTTTAAGCCCCTTATACAACAAGCATTTGGTTTTAGCAATATACAAAATATAAATACATAAAACCTGGAAGATATTTGATGAAAATTCATTTTAGAGTGATATTTATATTCAGTAATAGTATGGAAAATTCTTTTAGGAAGAAGGAATTACAAAAATTTAACTCATTAGACTCAAACTCAACATTTTAAGTCTGACCCAAATTTATCCATTCAAGCCTGCCTCCTACCTCTGAATCCTAAACACATTGTGAGTGCAGAGTCTGTGTTTCTTTAACTATAAATTTATTTTTGCTACTTATTATATTCAGAAAGAAATGCCTTTTTAGTTCAACATTTCTCTACTAAATTCAAATCTTAAAAATCTGTCTTCTAAAATATAGAAAATGAAGAAAACATTATAGGGGAAAGGAACATTGAAGTTTTCCTAATCAAATTCATAATAGAAATTAAGTAACTTTTCTACAAATGTAAGTCAGTAAATTGTATGAGCAAAAAAGAAATTTTAGGACACAAACCATGCCAGGCATATCATATTTGTTATGTTTTATTCTCACATTCTTTGAGAAGTATCCATTTTACTGGTGACAAATTGTTTCCTTATTGATAGCTGAAACCCACAGAGAACTCTGACATCTAGCCAACTGCATATATACTTTTAATTTGATTGAAATTGATTATATTACATCAATTTCTAACTGGGCTTTATTAATTATGGGACCTATGTTCAGAATCAGAGCCTCTTCTGAACAAAAATATTCTGATGTCTTATGTTGAGTGTGTTATCTCAGCAGGGAATTCAAGAGAGAAAAGAGAAAGGAAAAAAATGCACAAATAGAAAAGAGCACACATTCATATGGTTGACTATTGAGTAGTAAAGCCAAAGTTCGCCCCAAAACAGTCCTTTTCAAACATTGGAAACCTTCAGACCTTCATGAGCCAGAGAATCCAGGCCAGACTCAAGTGGGTCCACATGAATAGTCTTGGGACATCTGGGATGTTCTGGAATAACAGCATGGTGGACCTCACCATCATTCCTTGTTGAAAAACACTACTAATGCCTTTGGGGAAAGAATGTTGAATTGCTCAGTTAAACAGGGCACTAAATCTTGCTGAATAGAATGTGACTCTAGTCTCCAAACAGAATTACACTGTGAATATGCAAATTAGAAAAAGTCCACTTGTGTGAATGTGACAAGATAGAATTTTGATGGAAGCTCTTTGGCCTGATGTCTACATAGGTGGTTGAATTTACCACAAATGCAATGGCTGCAAGCAATATAATGGGGTTTAGTGGACTTCCCAGGTAGCTCAGATGGTAAAGAATCTTCCTGCAATGCAGAAGACCAGGGTTCAATCCCTGGGCTTGGAAGATCCCCTGGAGAAAGAAATAGCATCCCATTCCAGTATTCTTGCCTGGATAATTTCAGGGACAGTGGAGCCTGGTGGGATACAGTCCATGGGGTCACAAAGAGTCAGAGATAACTAAGTGACTACCAGTGATCTAAAATAGATGATATAGGAATCACATTCTAATAATGGCACTGAAATTTCTGGTAATTTTCAGGAATATATTCCGTTTTTCAATATCTAAGATAGCTTACAACTGTAATAGTCATTTAACAAATAATTATGTAATATTAAATGCCTTGGCTTAGGAAAGTAGCTCCATTAGTAACCCATAAATGAAAGTAAGGTCTTGAGCTCTCACTTTAATACACAAGTTAGAATAAAAAATATCTGACCATTTAGAGCCTAGTTGAGGTAGTGATTTGGTTATCATACAGAATTTACCTGTTACAACAATCAGTCTATTTGACTAAAAATATATTTGCTATTTATTTTTGATGTCTTCAGGAGTCTAAAATATTGACATTCAAGATATTCAGTGTATTTGAACCAAAAATGATGGGGAATTTTTCAAAAAAAATTTGAAGCAGTTTCTTAACATAAGCATGAAATCCATTAGCTATTTCAAAAAGAAACACACACGCTCACACGTATCCTGGCTTTAGATCATTGGGGCAGTAGCTTAGGAAGGGGGAACATTATTTATGTTTTCTGAACTATTTATCTTGATGCTTCCCGGTGAAAACAACAACGCAAATCCCAAACTAACTTACAAAGTACAGATGGGATTTTCCTCAGAATTCTAGTTCATATATAAAACAAATCCTTTTGCTTCAGTCATCAGTATCCTTAAAGATTTTCAATAACAGACAAATACCCTGATTGTTTTCAAGGGGAACATATGTTTGAAATGCAGTACATGATTTTTGAGATTAATCATTACAAATATCTCAAATGGAATAGGACACCAGATTCTCTTCATATCCTAGAAATCATTGATTAGTTCAACAACTATTAGAAATGAGAGCAATCTTGGATATGTAAGTTTGTTTGGAATATCAAAAAATCAAAGTCAGAGTTTAAATAGCTCAGGAACATTTATGCAGATAAATGGTAACTAAAATGGGACTGGGACTTATGTTTCTGACTAAAGGTCTAAGCAAATACTAACCTGTTATAAATAATTTGTGTTTATTTCAGTTGAGTCTTATGATAATATACTAATTACTGCCTTCAAGCAATAAATAGAAGTGAATTATAAATGTCATTTGGAGTAGGAAAATGGATTTAAAGGGAATAAAATAGGACAAAGATGATACTTGAGTTAAAAGCCATATATATTAGCTTTTTATTACTTAATTAAAGAGACTTGAGACATTCCAGGGAAAGGAATCATACTGAGAAAATTGCTACAGATCCTGACAAGAGTGATGGTCAATGGACCCAAAGAGAGAGATTTGGCTCTTCTTAGGATTCACAGCACTGATGATAGAAAATGCAAAAGAGAATTCTTATCATGAGTTTGAGGCAAAATGAAGGAAAAAAGTAATTTGCATTTAACTGAAAACAGCACACAGTATTGTTCTCTCCCTCTTTTAAGAAAATAGTCTGAAACAGTATCTGAAATTTTTGTGGATTTTAGAATCCAAGAATAATTAGAAATCATTGATTGGGGCTTAATGGGACTAGAATTTTGAGATCTCCTCTATTCACATTTTGAATTTCAGATTCTTTCATACAAAATCATTTTCTGGAAATTTTGAAAGAATTTTATATCATCAAACATATACAGACTTCATGAAAACAGAAAATTGGTAACTGTGTTATATCACTTTACCACATATGTATCCGTATATCCACATTCAGACTAAATGAAACTAAAGCAACTTTCTTGTTTTTCTTCATGTTGGAACACTATTTAATACAAACTTCTTCAGAAAATAAGTTTATAAAAAATACATATCTTTTAGTAAAAATGTATGACTATTTAACTTGAACAATGTGGACATTTAATAAATATTTAAGAACATTAATGTATTCATAGTTATGCCATACTCTTTAATAACTAAATAAATCTGCATGCATTTCATTAAACATGAATATTATGCATATATATATATCCATAAATATATGTGTTTATGAATACATGGGTTATTAAGAGAGGAGAGTGACCATCTTTGCCAGGTATTGTTTAGAACCTGAGTAAGATGAATAAAGTGTCCAGTGAATTTGGGAAAGTAGAGATTTTGACCTTGAAAATAACAAGCCAAATGAGGGGACTTTGGCTAGATTGGAGTAATGTGAAGAGAGAAGTTGGAGATGAAATATGGTTATATGTGGAATATGCCCTGAAAGGATGCATTTGAAAAATAGTGTGGCTGCTAAATGGTAGTGAGTTATGAACATTTTGGCCTTTTTAGGATTATTTTTCTGTCCTGTAGGAAAATATAAAGATATTTCTACTTCATTTCCTATTTATGACCCATTTTACCTAAGTTATTATTAATTTTTTCTTTGTGACTTCATACACATCTACTTAATCGTATGACATTGGACAGCTTCTTATTTTACAGAGGTGAACCCAATGAAGTAGATTGTGAAATCAATAGTTTGTCTATAGCTTAAAATAAATTGGTTCATTGAGTTGTTCTCTATGACAACCGCTTGTCATTAAGTCTTGTCAACATTCTTCAAGCTATTGGGTTAATGATAACTAGCTAATAGAATAAATTGGTTAATGGGATTATTGGTCACCCTTATCAGACTCATGGATATGTGGCTTTGTTATTTGAAATTACAATTAAGCATCTGACATAACTGTTCCTTGACATGCAATATAAACACAATAAAATCTGTGCATATATATAGATACTCAGTGACACTGTTCATCCCTTGGTAGGCATGTTTTCATCATCATTCATTTTATGAAATACATTTCATTTGGCACCAAATCACACAGTATGGACAGAAAAGGAAGGCATTTTAGCATATATATTAATGCACTCAGCAACAAAGAAAAATTATGCAAATCAACAACACAATGCTATGTTTTCCAGGAGGCACATATCTTCAGTCATTTAAATCCATTAGAAGTACACTAAACATAATGATTTCATCTCATGCCTCTGTAACTTAAGATGGATATAAGACACAGCAGAGATATATATTATATATTCAAATAATTTCTACTACATTTACATTAAACATTAGATACTGTTTAGAACATATGCCCTAGTTTTCAGACAGGTCAACTTTCTACAATAGCCTCTATATGATACTGACACAGCCTCCCTTAACTGTGTATGACTAGACTTATAAGGTTAGGAATTGCGAGTGAGTAATATTATAAAAATTCTTATAAAATAACTATACACAAAGGAGCTTTGATTTTAAAAGTTAACAAACTGTTAATTATAAGTTCTAAATGATTTTTTTTGCATCTGTAAGCTCATCTCTAATGTTGCTATTTGAAAGAAATCTTTAATAGATACATCAAACACATTGTTTCTGTTATTTACCACAGACTACATGCCTGCCCATGTTTTCCAGTCTCACAGTACTTGATCTTGTGTTCTCTAACCCTTGAAGTCCTCAGTTACTTACTCTGAATCTTATATCTTCTTCAAATCTGCCTCAATTAAAAAAAAAAATCTGCTCTCCATGTGGTTCTTAACACTCACTTTGAAACGTTATTGTCTCTTAAATGTCGTTGTAGACAGCAGGCACTAGCCCCACACATGCAAGGTGGTCAGCCCAGTTTCACATAACTTCCCCACTAAGTAGATAAGATGAAAGAAATAGGTAAAAGTTAAATGGAGATATTATTATGCTTTTGGTGAGAAGAGGGAAAACAAGATGGAGAGGCAGATTATAAAAATAGTAATCAATATCATAGGTTGTTGATGTTCAGTCACTCAGTTGTGTCCGACATTTTGCCACCCCATGGACTGCAGCATGCCAGGCTTCCCTGTCCTTCACCATCTCCTGGAGTTTGCTCAAACTCATGTCCATTGAGTTAGTGATGCCATCCAGCCATCTCATCCTCTGTCATCCCCTCCTCCTCCGGCCTTCAATCATTTGCAGCAACAGGGTCTTTTCCAATTAGTTAGCTCTTCCATCAGGTGGCCAAAGTATTGGAGCTTCAGCTATAGCATCAGTACTTTCAATGATTATTTAGGGTTGATTTCTACTAAGATTGACTGGTTTGATCTCTTTGCAGTTCAAGGATTCTCAACAGCCTTCTTTAAGGTCCAACTCTTGTATCTGTACATGACTAATGGAAAAATCATAGCTTTAATTATGCATACCTTTGTCAGCAATGTCTCTGCTTTTTCTTATGTTGTCTAAATAAGTTATCACTTTTCTTTAAGGAGCAAGTGTCTTTTAATTTCATGGCTGCAGTCACCATCCACAGTGATTTTAGATCCCAAGAAAATAAAGTCTGTCACTGTTTCCATTGTTTCTCCTTCTGTGTGCCATGAAGTGATGGGGACAGATGTGATGATCTTAATTTTTTGAATATTGAGTTTTAAGTCAGCTTTTTTTACTCTCCTCTTTCTGCTCTCAATGTCATAGGAGAAGATAATATATTTAATATGGAAAAATTTGTCAAGTCATAGCTGGACAACTGTTCAAAGATTCTTTTTCTAGTTATATCACTGTAAACAGGAAGAGGCACCTAGTATCATCCAGGACAGAATACAGTGCTTGGACACAAGCCTCTTTTGGTTTAGCAACGCCTGGCGGCTATTGTACACTTAAATAAACTGTTTCTATGTGAACCATGTTCATCTAGGGATAAATATAAGGCTGTATTATCGGCAATAAGTTTTCCTCTAGTAGTCATCTATTTGCTATAGAAGGAACCCCAGATAAACTCAAAATATATTCCAATTCTTTCTGTGCACCCCCAGGATATATTTCTAATTTGCTCATATACAAAGCTTCTCAGCTGCATTACCTTTCATTAATTCTACTAATATTGCACTCAAATTCCCTTTAGTGAACTTTTATTTTGTGCTATTCCTTGACTAGTACATTATTAGGCTCATTCACCTTCACAAAGTTGTGGGTTCTCCTACCACCAAGGTTTCTTTCTCACCCTAAACACAGGTGTGGAGTAAGGGCTGGACTTTGGAAAGACTCCCTATAACAGTGCTAAACTACAATTTCAGGATCCTTCTTTATGTTATTAGATGAGCTTCTGTCATTGCAGAAAATGTTATCTCTTTCAGGTTTTTTTTCTTACTTTCCATTACATAAGTATCAGACCAGGCCTTTTTATCTCCCTGTATTTTCAGATTAAAATTAGGACGCAGGTTAAGGGACATGTACGCAAATGAAGACAGACATGGCCTTGCACTCTACCTCTTGAACTCTTTCTACTTCCAAGATTAGTGTATAAACCTACAAGAAGGAAGGTCAGAGAGTCTTTAATTAAAATTTAAGTCTCCAGTATCCAGTGTTGCACACTGGAAACAGTTGAGTAAAAGATAAAAATCATGTATGATATCAAATTTCACTGTGACAATTGCAGATTGTCATTATTTTAATAATTCTATCAATAAAGTGAAAGTAAAATCTGCCTGCAGTATAAAGATGTGGTAATAAGAAAAAAAATTAATGTGCTGAGTATGGCTAAATTTACCAAGCACATAACAACAATAAAATGATGTAAGATATTAACTTTTGAATTTACTAAAGGCAAAAGGAGCGGTGCATTTAATTCCTTTAACCTTTATAGAACTTAGAAACAATTTCTCAGCTGAGATAAGCTATAAAAATTCCATGTAGAGTGGAAATTTTAATGCTGCTCATCTTTCTGAAAACAGCTTTCAATGAAACAAACAAAAAAAATAATAATTTTACTATAGTTTCCCCTTTTGCAAAAGATCTCAAAGGTCATCAAATATCAGGGTGGCCTCAAAGGCTTGTTAAACCACAAGTTCCTGGACCCCTTCCTAGACTTTCTGATTCATTGGATTTGGGGTGGGATTTGAGAATTTTTGTCTCTAAAAAGTTCCTAGATGACAGTGATGCTGCTGGTCCAGAAACTTTGCTTTCCTCATCCCATTGTAACATCACTGGAAGCATCCAGGGGAAAGTCTTCTAAGGATGAGTGTCATGAAAAATCTCTCTTGCATGCTGAGTTTCAGATATTCTAGAAATCAATGAGAAAATACACAGAGACAGATTTTATTCAATATAACTTAATGAGTGCTCCTCTTTGAAATACTGTGTGGAAGTCTATAAAAATTAATTGTTAACTTGGTAGGAAAAATACTTCAGGAATGAGCCTCTCAAAGAAAGCTGAAGGTTCATCTGAAAGATACAATGTCAATGTTATTACCATCATAAGGAAACCAGCACACGTACACTCATTGTTCTGCTGGACTGGAAATAGCATGATAAAGAGAGTCTAAACCTCACTAAAGATGATAAAGATTTAGAGTCTAAACCTCACTATATTATGAGGAAAATATATTATTAATGAGGTATTCCACTGATTTGTTGTTGTTGTTCAGTCACTGAGTCATGTCTGACTCTTTGGAACCCCATAGACCAGGCTTCACTATCATTCACTATCTCCCAGAATTTGCTAAAACTCATGGCCATTGATCAGCTTCCTAGGTCACTCAGACAGAAAGGAATCTGCCTGCAGTGTAGGACACCTGGGTTCCATCGGTGCATTGAGATCACCTGGAGAAGGTAATGGCAACCCACTCCAGTATTCTTGCCAGGAGAATTCCATGAACAAAGGAGCCTAGTGGGCTACAGTACATAGGATTGCAAAGAATCAATGAAAATTTGCATAGTAGATAAAATTATATTCTTATACAGACAAAGTTATGACAACCTAGACAGCATATTAAAAAGCAGAGACATTACTTTGCCAACAAAGGTCCATCTAGTCAAAGCTATGGTTTTTCCAAGAGTCATGTAGGGTTGTGAGAGTTGGACTATTAAGAAAGCTGAGCACTAAAGAACTGATGCTTTTGAACTGTGGTGTTGGAGAAGACTCCTGAGAGTCCCTTGGACTGCACCAAGATCCAAACAGTCCATCCTAAAGGAGATCAGTCATGGGTGTTCACTGGAAGGACTGATGCTGAAACTGAAACTCCATTACCTGATGGGAAGAACTGACTCATTGGAAAAGACCCTGATGGTGGGCAAGATTAAGGGCAAGAGGAGAAGGGGGCAATAGAGGATGAGATTGTTGGATGGCATCACTGACTCAATGGACATGAGTTTGAGTAAGCTCCAGGAGTTGGTGATGGACAGGGAGGCCTGGCATGCTGCAGTTCATGGGAAGGCAAAGCGTCAGACACGACTGAGTGACTGAACTGAACTGATGCAGACAAAGTTGTGAAAAGTTTAATGTATTTGTCAGTTTGAAACACTAACAACACAATCGTAATATGTTAAATGAAATTCATTTATGCATATATTTAACTGTATTTTTCTCTTAATCTACCTAATAAATCATCTTTTAGGTCACAGTCTCTTACTTATTTCTTGATGATTTTTTATTCTGAATAGAAAATTGTGAAATTCCAATAAAACATGCTTTACTATATACCTCACAGGCATATAGATGATAGAAGGAAATTCATAACACTTTAAAGAGTTATAGAAAATGTGATAATAAACAAACTAGAACAAATATATAAACAAATTGTATGTATTTGAATGATTTATGATAAAATCAAAATTAAATTTTAAATATGATGTGTTGTTCAAACTTTCATAGCTAGTTGCTTTTCTTCATTTCTTACATTGTCCACCAAATTATTGAGCATAACCAAAAATTATAGATGACCAACAAAAGCAAAACTCTTAAGTTCAGATCTATCAAAACAATCATCTCTCATTATATGACTTTATTGTGAGTGTGGCAAATAATCTTGCATACATACAAAGCTCCCAAATAAAAGGATATTTATAATTTTCATTTTAATGCTTGCTAGTAGTTCTTTATTATAGCATCCAATTATTTTTAGAAAATAGCAAAAGTCTTGATCTTAAGTAGATTTTGAGCAATTTTTTTTTTCATTTTTGTCTTCCCTTTATTGCAAAACTGAGTCAAAGAATCCTTTCTCCACTTCCTTGCACTTTTCATTATTCCATTCACAATAATCAGGCTTTTATCCCCCCTTCTCCATTGAAACTGTTATCAGGCTCATAGCAACTTCACTAAGCCAGATCTGGTGACTAATTCTAAGCCCTCCACTTACTGGACTTTCAACTGTATTTGGCACTGTTTATACTTAGGCATCCCTGGAGAAGGAAATGGCAACCCACTTCATTATTCTTGCCTGGAGAATCCCCTGGCAGAAGGGCCTGGCAAGCTATTGTCTTGGGGTTGCAAAGGGTCAGACACAACTGAGCAACTAAAGAACAATATACACACGCATCACTGCTTTCTTCCTATAACTGACTTTACTTGGCCTCTGGGGCACCATTGTAGTCCTTTCTCCCAATGCCATCCCCTTTGCTAGTTCCTTTTCTTCCCTACCTATAAATTTCTGAGCTCCAAAGCTTGACTCTGATGCTTATTCTGCAGACCTAACCATTTCCCTGAACTAGACTCATTTATCAAACTGTCTGCCTCTCTTCAAAACTTTAATATGTAGTGGTGTCAAAAATGGATTTTATCTAAAATAGAACTTTTGATCTCTCCCTCCAAGCAGTAAAAGATAAGGTATCTAAAAGCAAGGTCTTGTTAAATGTCATATATAAAGTACTGACAATGGAACCTGGAATACGGTATTCAAAGAATAAACGCTAAAGCAAATAAAAACAAATGACAACAGAAAACTGATACATGACCATTTAAATGCAGTAACAGTCATGTTTAGAAATAGTGTGAAATCTCCACAATATATGGTGTGAAGGCAGGGTTCAAAATAACAAAATGATTGGCAATTGTCTCAGAGGATTTTTCTAGAGATAAGATATACTTGGGTAAAAGATTCAGGAATTCATTGTGTAGAAACTTACAGAATATTTGAATAAAAAACTATTTAAATTATTTAACTAGTTTTAAACTATTAAACTATTTAAATTAGCTCAACATTCAAAAAACTAAGATCATGGCATCTGGTCCCATCACTAGATGGCAAATAGATGGGGAAACAATGAAAACAGTGACAGAATTTATTTTCTTGGGCTCCAACACTGCTTCAGATTATGACTGCAGCCACGAAATTAAAAGAAGTTTGCTCTTTGGAAGAAAAGCTATGACAAACCTAGACAGTGTATTAAAAAGTAGAGACATTACTTTGCTGACAAAGATCGATCTAGTCAAGGCTATGGTTTTTCCAGTAGTCATGTATGGATGTGAGAGTTGGACCATAAAGAAAACTGAGCACTGAAGAAGTGATGCTTTTGAACTGTGTTGGAGAAGACTCTTGAGAGTCCCTTGGACTGAAAGGAGATCCAACCAGTCCATCCTAAAGGAAATCAGTCCTGAATATTCACTGGAAGGACTGATGCTGAAGCTGAAGCTCCAATACTTTGGCCACTTGATGTAAGGAACTGACTCTTTAGAAAAGATCCTGATACTGGTAAAGATTGAAGGCAGGAGGAGAAAGGGATGATAGAGGATGAGATGGTTGGATGGCATCACCAACTCGATGCACATGAGTTTGACTTGGCTCTGGGTGTTGGTGATGGACAGGGAAGCATGGTGTTCTGCAGTACATGGGGTCACAGAAAGTCAAACATGACTGAGTGACTGAACTGAATTTAAATTATATATCAGTATATATGTAAATAACTCCGTTGAATTTAAGCCATATTGAAAGTTTATAAGGTCTTTGTGATAGAAACCTTTCAGATATTATTAATGATGACTATGAACAGTATGGATTTCACTGCAGGCACAATTCTTTTACCCACTTGAAGCATACCAGGTAAGCAGCATCTCTTTCACAAGGCAGACTTTGCAAAGACCAATCCAGAGTCCTTTTACACAAACAATACAATCATGAGCTGATGACACAATAATCTTCCCTCACAAGATATGTATTCAGATAGGCTATTTTAAATTCATATGATATACCTCTGTACTTATGGACTGCCACTGTATCTCCTTATATACATTTCATCTACTGAACAAGATCATAGTAGAATAAAATGGAAAACACAATATACACAACTGTGTGCTCAAGTCATGTCCAACTCTTTGCAATTCCATGGACTATAGCCTACCAGGCTCCTCTGTTCATGGGATTTCCCAGAAAAGAATAGTGGAGTGGGTTGTCATTTCCTACTCCAGATACATAACTATACATATGCACAATATTATGAAATGGTATCTAAAAAGTAAGATGCAGTTTAATCTAGATTTGATACTGGATCTCTTCCAATTTCATCAGAGATTTAATCAGATATGGTTGCTTTACTGTGAATATTCAGGAGAATGTTCTAATTTTCTGAGCTTTTAAATGAGATGGGCAAATGCAGAAGAAAAATAACAAAAAGGAAAGATGAAGAAAACTGCTTGTATCTTTACTCACCTCTGTAACAAACAAGGAAGCTTCACTCACTTCAAAAATATTGCTCCTTGAAAGCATTTTATGCTATTCTCTTTGTTAAGTTTATGGGAAATAATTAATAATTTCAAGCCCTCAGCCTGTGGACAAGAAGAAACTGCTATTCCTAACTTCAATTTAGGAAGAAGCAGCTGCACCTAGTCTCTTAGGATATACACAGCACCTTGGAATCCATGGTGGCAGCCAAGCATTGTGTTTCTCTGGCTATTACACTTTTCTCTGCTATTTCATAAAGCTTAGGATACTAATTTCAGGATATAGAATGTTCAGCCCTTGCAGGTTTGAGGACAGTAGCCCTCCAGCTGACAGTAATGTGTTCTCAAGTTTGAATGCGTCTCTCTGCATCAGCGTCTCCAGTAAATAATTTCTTGCCATCTGTTTCCCAACCACTGTGTGCATTTGATAGAGTAAGTGAAGCCGCAGGATTATTGCAATGACACACTGCACATCTTTGTCATTTTCTTGGCGGTTTTCCATTATAAAATACCAAGCATATTTTGCACTTATTCTCCCAAACCATTTCAGTTTTGTAATTTTTGTCATCCTCAGCAAATTAATCCCACACATGCCTTTGCCTGTCATGTGAACCATGCAGAAATTTTGAATTATGTCACCTCTATAAATGGGAATCTTGGAAGAAGGATTAAATGCTAAGGGTGATCAGTCAGAGAAAGTGGCAACTCGTCTGGTTCAATGATTAAAGTATGGACCTGAAAATAAGAATTACTAGGTTCTATTTGTGGCTTTGCTATCAATTTGCTGTATGACTTTTAGCAAGAGTTTTTCACAAGGAATTAGTTTTCAGATATGGGCTAAAGCAAAAAATCAGAGACCTTCAAAAGCCAAGGAAAGAAATTGTTCTATTTCTTACAAACATCATGCAGTTTATTAGTGTGACATTTAGAGAGTTTGGGCAAGTTTCAGGAAAATAAATGTTATATGTCAGTTCATCTGATAATCAAAACATTAGCTGAAGAAATTCGACTTAGTTGAATTTTCTCATACAGACAGTTCAGATAGGCAAGCTGACTGGCAGTTTCAGTTTAGACATTGTTGCGTACAGTAAGAATCTACAAGGAACTTTCATAAATTATTTGGAAAATTTATTTCATAAATTATTTGGAAAATTGAATGATACTATAAAGTCAAAGAGAGATCTCAGATAAAAACTGATCATTTCAATATTAGACCAAATTTTTTTCACTAATGCTATTTTTTTCATGTTCCTGTTCAGACCATGTTCAGGCAGCTTTGTTCTTCCTCTTGCTAAGACTTCACTGTCATTTATGTCCCAGCCCAGAGTAACTCTGCCTCTAAATTCATATAATAAAATTCTTCCCAGATGCTTTGTTTGTGATTGCTGTTGTTTGTGTGGTTGGTCTTTAAATCTTTTCTTAAAAATTTAATTATTTAAGCCTTTCAAACTGCAAGAGCCTTACCCTTTTGAATCAAACTATGCCACACAAATATGTACAAAATGGAAAGTCTGAAGCTCTTTCTTCATTATTCAATCCCACATGCATCTGTCTACCTTTTTCTCTATGTGTAAGAAACAGGTGTGTGTATAAGCAAAAACTTCTTTTTTCACAAAAATGAGACTATAAGATGTATGTTTTGGCATTTTTCCTTTTTCTTTTTAATAAATTAAGAGTAAACTTTTTTAAGGTGTGATATTCTGGATTTTCTAGAGAAACAGACCTAGAAGATGTGTGTGTGTGTGTGTGTGTGTGTGTATGGAGAAAGTGAACAAGAGGTTTATTTTAAGGACTCCCATGACTGTGGAGGTTGGCGAGGTTGGCCAACCAGCTGGAGACCCAGGGAGGAGCTGCAGTTGAGTCTGAAGACAGTCTGCTGACAAAATTCTTTCTCCAGGGAAGTCAGTCTTCCTCCTATTAAGGTCTTCAATTGATGAGATAAAGCTTACCCACTTTATGGAGAACAGTCTGGTAATCTGCTTAACTCAAAGTCTACAGATTGAAATGTTAATCTCATCTAAAAAGTACCTTCATAGAAGTATTTAGAGTAACATTTGACCAAATGTCTGGGTACCATTGCCTAGCCAAGTTGACCCATAACATTAGCCATCACATAGTTTCTACTATGTTCCAATTAGTGCTAATACTTTCTAGGAACTATTTCATTTAATGATCAAAACAACCCTGTGACTTAGGTTTTATTATCTCCATTTCATTTACTAAGAAGGAAACCAAGGCACAGAGAAACTAACACTTTGCCCAGTGATTAAGCCAGTACTTAGAACTGGAATATAAAACTAAGACTCTGTGGCCCCAGAACCCATGATTTTAATTACAACACACTGTTGCTTCCATGTATATTAGCCTGGACATCTTTGCATTACAAGAAATGTAAAACCCATTCATTCTACTTAATAGGACTTCATGTTCCAAATCATGGAGGTTTATTGAAGTGATTTTTGTTGATTGAAGTCATTGAAGTTGATTGATTTCATTTTCTCCCATGCTTTAGTTTCATCTTCTATATAATGAGGAAGTTAATAATATCTACCAAAAACTTGATATGCTTAATAAAAAGATAATATATGTGAATTACAAGGCAAACCTGGTAAATAAAGCACATTAACAATTTTGTTTTTGTTTTATTAGAATATAGGCAAACATCCCTCTTTGATCATTTTTATTATTATCAGCTGCTTACCATGATAAATATACTGAACTATTTTTGTGTATCTGTTGGTAGTTTCCTCTTCTTCAGTTCAGTTCAGTTCAGTCACTCAGTCATGTCCGACTCTTTGTGACCCCATGAATCGCAGCATGCCAGGCCTCCCTGTCCATCACCAACTCCCGGAGTTTACTCAAACTCATGTCCATCAAGTCGGTGATGCCATCCAGCCATCTCATCCTCTATCATCCCCTTCTCCTCCTGCCCCCAATCCCTCCCAGCATCAGGGTCTTTTCCAATGAGTCAACTCTTCGCATGAGGTGGCCAAAGTACTGGAGTTTCAGTTTCAGCTTCAGCATCAGTCCTTGGGGAATTTGCCATTTTGAAGTGTGCAATTTAATCATTTCTTAGAAATAGCCACAAGATTGTACAGTTTTCATGCTTGTGTGCTCAGTCATATCTGACTCTTGGTGACCCCACTGACTGTAGACTGCTAGGCTCCTCTGTCCATGACATTTTTCAGGCAAGAATACTGCAATGGGTTGCCATTTCCTCCTCTAGGGAATCTTCCAGTCCCAGGCAGGGATTGAGCCAGAGTCTCTTCAGTGACCTGCATTGGCAGGTAGATTCTTTCCCACAGAGCCACCTGTATTCAGTGGTTGTGCAGTTATCTCCACTATCTAATTCTAGGATATTTTTATCACCCCCTTCCTAACCAAAAAATCCATATCCATTAGCAATCATTGCACATTTCTCCTCTCAAAGGATCTGGCGACATCTAATCTACTTTCTGTCTCTATAGATTCAGATTTGCTTTACTAGACATTTCATGGAAATGGAATCATACAATACTTCGTGTCTGGCTTCTTTAGCTTAGTATGTTTACAAGCTTCTCCCATATTGTAGCACAAGACGGTACTCCATTCCTTGAATGCAGTTGCCAATGTACTCTCTGGATCCAGCATCTATTGGGCAGTACTCTCACTTCATTTGGGGACAAAAGTACTGAGTCTGGAAACAGTAAACCATCCTCACTCATACTCACTGGCTGTGTTGGTCTTCTCCACCTCAAACATGGTGGTGGTTGTGGTTCAGTAACTAGGTCCTGTAGACCTTTTGTGACCCCCCTGGACTACGGCATGCCAGGCTCCCCATCCTACAGTATGTCCTGGAGTTTGCTCAGGTTGATGTCCATTGAGTCAGTGATGCTATCTAACCATCTCATCCTCTACCGCCCCCTTCTCCTTTTACCTTCAATTTTTCCCAACATCAGGGCCTTTTCCAGTGAGTTGACTCTTTATATGAGTTGACCAAAGTATTGGAGCTTCAGCTTCAGCATCAGCCCTTCCAATGAATATTCAGAGTTGATTTCCTTTAGTGCGGATTGACTGGTTTTATCTCCTTGCCATCCTAGGGGCTCTCAAGAGTCTTCTCCAACATCATAATTTGAAAGAATCAACTTTTCTGCACTCAGTCCAGCTCTCACATCCATACATGACTACTGGAAAAACCACAGCTTTGACTATATGGACATTTGTCTTTTTAATATACTGTCTAGGTAGATAAACCTTAGGAAGTACTTGCCTTCTGAGGGCCTATTCAATTCTCCTTGTGTTCTGTTTCTACTTTTCCTTTTGAGGTTAGTACTCAAAAGGTAAGGCTATCTTTTGGAGAGGTAAGGCTAGTCTCTATTATTTGGCAAATCAAGGAAGAAAAAGTGGGATGTCAAGTTAGTCTGAAGTCCCTGATTCACTCTCAAATTCATTTTAGCAGGGAAATTTTCAAAATATGGAATGAGCATTCCATAAAACCCTGTCTCTCTCCTGGTCAATCTATTTTGACAACTAATCCATGCAAATTAGGAAAGAAATGACACATCAAACAAAAAAATGTGGGATGTTTTAATTACCCATGTTTCTGTTTTCCATTACTATGCTAAATGATCACATACATTATTAAATTAGATAAATTACAATGGAGTTCTTCATCCAGCATTATTGTGCATAGGCAATATTAAAGAGTTTAACAATATAAAATCTGTTCTAAAAATTAACTGTACTCTTTTAAAATGTGTATCTAAGGACTCTAGTTACTTTGGCAAAAATTAAATAGAAATCTGTGCCAACAGCTTTAATTGGCATTTTTTGGATGTGGCTTTTTCCAGATTGAAGTATGAAGTGGTTGATCCCAGAGAAAAGTCATAATTCCACAGTTTAATAATGAAGCTAATGAATTACGTATTATTAGGGAGAATCCCAGGGATGGGGGAGCCTGGTGGGCTGCCATCTATGGGGTCGCATAGAGTCGGACACGACTGAAGCGACTTAGCAGCAGCAGCAGCAGGTATGTTCAAGAAGGTGATTGCTATTTACTGTTTTCTGTGTTAAGGAATTATTTTAAGAAGAAAGGCCTGAGAAAAGTTTTCAGCTGCTTCGTTTGCCATTCTACCTCCTTCTCAGAGACTTGATTTGCAATCAACAGTTATGTAAATTTTTTTATCAGATTAGACTTTCAGAACTGGATTTCCCTTAATATATGCAACTGCTACCTCAGTGAAACTGACAAAATGTCAGAGAGAGGGACAAGGTTCAGTAGTTAGCAAAATGGTAGGAATCTAAAAGCAATCCAAATTGAGAAAGCTTTTCTTTTTCCTAAGGTTGTAATTTCCTAAAGGACAAGCAGAAAAGAAAACTCCTATGGACCTTTTGATTTACATATCACATAATTTAAACATTCCTGATAGCTAACAGTTTGTGTTTTATTAAGTAATGATGACAATTTTAGCTATACTTTATGTTAAAATGAAATGGAATACCATTTCCAGTTCATTTGGTTTGGGTATTATAAGAAGTCTCTAATCTTTTCTTTAGCTTAAAGTCTCCTTTTATAGGTCTTTATAACTTTAATTCATAACACATAGTCTAGAGAAGTGACAGTATATATGCGATTGATGTTAAGATTTTTATTGTGCTAAATTTCTAATATACTACTTTTATTTATTCAGTATCAAGTTTAGCAGATCCTGGAATGTATACATGCTGTTATAAAATGTTTATCAGTTTTGAAGTTCTGTAAGCCAGATTGCCTTGTATTAAGTATAGTGTCAGTTAGTCACTCGGTTTTGTCCAACTCTTTGAGACCCCATGGGCTGTAGCCTGCCAGGTTTCTCTGTCCGTGGGATTCTCCAGGCAAGAATACTGGAGTCGGTTGCTATTTCCTTCTCCAGAGGATCTTCCTGACCCAGGAATCAAACCCAGGTCTCCTGAATTGCAGCCAGATTTTTTTGCCATCTAAGCCACTAGTATTGTATGTATGTTTAATTACAAAATATATGTCCAAAATAGTAAGTGAATGTGCTATTTAAGTAAACCCTTTTCCCATGATAAGGAATGTTTCATATTTGAGAGGGTATTACCTTGATCAAATTCATTTGCACTACAAAATTCAAGTCACTCCTCCTAAATTTGTCTTTCTTTTTTTCCTCTAAGGATTCATAATTAGAGAAAAATGTATAGGGAGAAAAAAATTGTTTAACATTTGATCACTGGAACTTGTATCTCCAACATATATTGTATGGGTCTTAAAGTCACTATTTTTTCTTATGGAAAATTTGAAATATTTTAGATTTGTCTTTTAATGATTTCTGTCCTATCTAGTTTCCTGCTTTCTACTCTGTGATAGTATGTTGCCAATATTTTCCAAAATATTAGCAATTTGCACTGCTTTCCCTTATAAGTGTTTTAATCATTTATACTCCAAATAAAAATATACACTAAATGGGCAA
The DNA here is from genome assembly GCF_033118175.1 of Dama dama. NCBI lineage: Eukaryota > Metazoa > Chordata > Mammalia > Artiodactyla > Cervidae > Dama > Dama dama. The sequence goes on along the minus strand of NC_083710.1, from coordinate 60,804,282 downwards.
AATTTTAAATATAACTGTCTCACCAAAACTTTAGGGAATAAATTCTTTAACACAAAGGACTTAGTTACATGTCAGGATTTCTTTCATTGACAGATTTGTGGAAAAGAAGAAATATATTGGACAGCAAAAAGTCCCTCTGGATACAACTTATAATTGTACATAATCAAATTACTAACAATACTTTATTTTAATTAGACACAGCATACTTTTATTCTTTATAAGCATTTAAACATATCTCAGTTAATCTTCACAATTCAATGTGAATTTTATTATTTTCTTATGTATTATTTAGTACATTATTATTAGTTTCCATTTAGTGATGAGAAAATAGAACACTGAAGAGCTATATCAGAATGGCTGATTCACTTCATTGTACGACAGAAACTAACACGACATTATAAGACTATACCCCAATTTAAGAAGAAGAAAAAAAAACAAAAAACAGCTGAAGGGATAAAAGACAAAACAGAAAAAGACTATAATTTCTGGTACTTCCTGGGCCTAATAGCTGTAATTCTTCTGCTTTACCATTATTCTTTACCACACTGCTATGTCATGATATTCCATTTCAGAAAATGTGAATTTGTCCTAATTGCATTACGTGGATAATAAGTTTTTACTTAAACAGTATTTACATGTCCAGATCCCATATGAATAGGGTTTAAAATAGATTCCTTATGCTCTTGCTCCATATCAACAAACCGCAAGTACTTACTGTCTCCAAAATATTGGAGTTGCCTTACAGAGCATATTGATCTAATAACATAAAATTTAGATGATATATTTCAAAGAATACAGATAAGTGATGCCCTTGAAACTCTTGCCTTCTGTGTTTTTCACTCTTTTCCAAAAATTACATATCATGAGAATAACAATATTTCACAATTTTTATAATCTGGCTTGGCTTGCAAAATAACAATCCAATTATCTGTTGCCATGACCCCAATCATTTTAATCACTTTATTCAAAATTTCTTTTCACAGTATCTCTGGGTTATTGGTGACTTTGAATATTTAATAAAGTTAATTACATACTCTTCTTATAGAGAGAACAATGATACAATATATTTTCATGGAGTGATAGTCATTTCTTTTTTTGTTAGGTATTCTAGCAAAAAGAAGATTTTCAAAAAGATCATTGATAATATAATTACGCATCATAAAGTTACTTTAGCACTGAAGTTATTTACATACAGAGCTAAAATTTTAGAGATTTTACCACTGATAGATAGGTATGCAGATAAACAGCAAACACAATACCTTAATGTCCTTAATGTCAAACAATAAAAATTGGTAGGAGAAAACAAGTCAGTATGTGAAAAAGGTGAGAAAAATTGTTTTTAATAGAAGACAGTACCAACCCCACCTTAAGAACCAGCCCCTGCTTGAAGAAATATAGTTTTTCCATCTTAAGCATTCTCTCGCTAATTAGTTTAAACATATTCCTTGTGTTCCCATATTGTGCTACTTCACTTTATGTTCGTAATTGACTCTCTCTTTAGGTGCATGGTAATATGGACATTCCTAATATCTATAAAATGAGTAAAACAGGATGAAATCTGTATTACTAAGTACATTTATCAGATATAAGGTTTTGTTTTCCATTTTATAATGTGTAAAGATTAACTTACCAGCCTAGAGAAGTAAAAGATAAATACATCCCCTACAATATTGATTACCTTAAGAAAAACAGAGTTTATCATATAAGTCCTGAATTTGCAGTAGGTTTTCTAGTCCCAGTACATAGTTACATACACCTTTGGGTATTGCTCTTGAGAAAATGGTGGCAGTTACCTCAGTTCTCCAGAAAAAATAATCCAAATACTGTGTAGCAATTATTTAATAATCTTTGTAAAAAAAAATGTGTGCACACCCAACTGTACAAAGTGCCATAAGATTGAGACATGGATTTTGGCAGCAGATAAACACTGAGGACACAAAGCATATTAACAATTGTAAAATAGTAATTGGAAGTACATACTCAAGAGTGAAAGCAAGAGAGACATTAGAAATGAGGAAGAGAATATGAAACCTACATTATGTGATAAAATCCCTCACAAGGAAGAAACACTCCAACTAACTTGCCAAGAGTGCCTTCATTGAGAAACATTGTTTTCAGAACATTTAGTGTTTAGTGCTGAATGTTTATTGTTAGGTCAATGACAGTAGAAAGTTAATATCTGTTGTGTTTTGATTTTATAAAAATTTCCTGATATTGTCTGAAATAATATTCCTAACTATTTTAATAATATTCCTAATGGCCAACATCCATTGATTCATCAAAAAAGCAAGAGAGTTCCAGAAAAACATCTACTTCTGCTTTATTGACTACTCCAAAGCCTTTGACTGTGTGGATAAAAAAATCTGTGGAAAATACTTAAATAGTTGGGAATACCAGACCACGTGACCTACCTCTTGAGAAATCTATATACAGATCAGGAAGCAACATTTAGAACTGGACATGGAACAACAGACTGGTTCCAAATTGGGAAAGGAGTACGTCAAGGCTGTATATTGTCACCCTGCTTATTTAACTTAATATGCAGAGTACATCATGAGAAACCCTGGTCTGGAAGAAGCACAAGCTGGAATCAAGACTGCCGGGAGAAATATCAATAGCCTCAGATATGCAGATGACACCACCCTTATGACAGAAAGCGAAGAAGAACTAAGCTTGATGAAAGTGAAAGAGAAGAGTGAAAAAGTTGGCTTAAAGATCAACATTCAAAAAACTAAGATCATGGCATCTGGTCCCATCACTTCATGGCAAATAGATGGGGAAACAATGGAAACAGTGACAGACTTTATGTTTCTGGGCTCCAAAATCACTGCAGATGGTGACTGAAGCCATGATATGAAAAGACGCTTACTCCTTGGGAGTAAAGTTGTGACCAACCTAGACAGCATATTAAAAAACAGAGGCATTACTGTACCAACAAAGATCCATCTAGTCAAGACTATATTTTTTCCAGTATCGTGTATGGATGTGATAGTTGAACTGCAAAGAAAGCTGATCACCAAAGAATTGATGCTTTGGAGCTGTGGTGTTGGAGAAGGCTCTTGAGAGTCCCTTGGACTGCAAGGAGATGCAACCAGTCTATCCTAAAGGAAATCAGTCCTGAATATTCATTGGAAGGACTGATGCTAAAGTAGAAACTTCAATACTTTGGCCACCTGATGGGAAGAACTGACTCATTGGAAAAGACCCTGATGCTGGGAAAGACTGAAGGCAGGAGGAGAAGGGGAAACAGAGGACAAACTTGTTGAATGGCATTACCGACTCAATGGACATGAGTTTGAGTAAACTCCGGAAGTTGGCGATGGACAGGGAGGCCTGGCATGCTGTGGTCCATGGGGTTGCAGAGTCAGACATGACTGAATGACTGAACTGAACTGAACTGAACTGTATTGTTTTGAAGAATGAACACTTGAGAAGGCCTTTGAATATAGAAGACCATGCAACTAAATTAGAAAAAAGAATATAATTCTAAATATTTTCTACCTCCGTGACAGGTATCATACTACAAACTACATTATTTCCAAGAGTCCTTACAAACAAGACTCGTTCTAAGAAATGAATTAGGTCTTATGAAAAATAAATTTAAAAATCAATACTTTTCTGATGTTCTGTGTTTCACAGAAGTAAATAATTTATATCCCCAAAGCTTTCATATGTTCTTTGTAATTCTCAAAATGTTCTTTGTAATTCTCAAAAATAGCAATAATTACATAGTATTTCTCAGTAACATGGAAGTGCTTGTCTGTAGAAGGTGTATTCAGAAATGGGGCTGTAAAAGATGCTTCTGCCCACATATATGAAAGTCTCATCTTCAACCCGTTGGTTAGAAAATCAGGCTTGATATGATTTTCCTTTTAATTTTTGCTCTGTAAGCATTGCCACTAAAGAGTGAGTTTAATTACCCATATGCAGTTAAGCACTTAAGGGATTAATTAATTGGTTGGCATTTGTAACACTCTTCAAGATGAAAATAACTGTTTAAGAATTATCATTATTAATATGAACAGATGCAAGGGATGAAAGCATCATTTATGCATGCATATGGCACACCCATCAACTCTTAGGTTACACTTAACTATGAAGATGGATAAATATGCTGTTGGCTTTATCATGAATGTAAAACATGTTAAGAGTCCTGTTCAGAGACATGATTGCTCTTTGAGCCAACATGAACACCCATTTTCAAATATTAACCCAATGAGTGTTCAGAAAAATTTTGCCAAAAGTTATATTCAGTAATATCTATTCCCAATTATGCAATGAAGTTTTTATAAAAGCATACTTAAATGACTTGAGTAAATTTTGCCATAATTTTCAAAAGATAACTGTCTTTTGTTGTCTTCCAATAATGATGAAAAGTAAAACTATAAAATTAACTATCAAATAATACTTCCTTAAAAGAAATAGGAATAGAAGTTGTCACTCTTTTCTACAACTAATAGAACATAATACACCATACGGATAAATTATCACTTAACTTAAACTTTGTAATGTTAACTTTTAATATTTTCTATTATTTTCATAACTTTATCCCCTTTATTTTTTCAGTTAAAAGGTTTAATGGAAGGAAAAAATTGTATCTTCATTTCTTAACTTTAGCTTGTTGATTTAATAAAATATGGATATTTTTGTTCTATATTGATGTAAAGTCAAAACTCATTCATGGCAATAAAATCCACATAAGCTTTTGACTAATACTTTCATTTTAACCTGAGATAACACATTGAAACTTGCAATTTGATAAGTGATGTCCCCGCACAATATCATAGCAAGTAATAAAGAAATAATATGGCACTTACACAGCCATTTATATCAGCTTCCTAAATGACAGAAACCTGTTATCTTAGCTCTGCAGACTATCAATCCAAATATATAATACAAAGATGTGTTTTTGTTTATAGCATTTTTGATGCTTGGTAAAGCTTTATACTGGTATTTCTCATTAAAACAGTATGTAGATTGCTGTAGTTAAAAGAAAATGGGGTTTCAATTTACAGCCTCTGTTTTCATGAACTAATAATATGAGCCTGAACACTATTCAAAATAAAGCTTTAAGTACTTATTTTCAGGATAGCATTTAACATTAAATTAACACAAAATGCAAGACTTAGGCATACAAACCATAATGCAAAGAAGACTGCAAAATTTTGATAGTCTAAATGAAAATAATTTTCTGAATACATTTAGAGTCTCAGTATAACAGATTTTCTTCTCTTAAAACAATTCCATCAAGATTTATATACTTTAACTACAACTCTATTAAGGTTTGCAGAAATGATGAATAAATCCCATTGTACCAAACTAAAACATCCTATTGCTCTTTCTTGGAGATCTTTAAACTTAATGGAGGCATATAATTCATTCAAGTGTAGGATACTTTATCTCTTCTCCATTTATTTTTTGTCTCTACTTGCAACAACAGTGATGATCTTTTCTTTCACCTAGCCACAGAATATTTACTTGATGTTTTCTTAGAAAACAAGCAGTCATTAGATGGAAAGTTTTTTGAACATTTAACTAAATAAAAATCTATGCTGAAAACATCCAGAATTTAAAAATTCACCTTTTCTTTTTTGCTACAAATCAACTTTTAGGTATCTTTCCAAAATTGTTCCTAAGCAATCTCATTGACAATTTTGAAAGATTAGATGTTGAATTCTGGGAAAGAACTCTTCACATAATTGAAGGCAGGTTTAAAATTAGCCTTCAGAGGGCCTCTCTTAGCCCAGGTGTTCAGTGTTGAAATCAAGGCTTTAGAAGTGGAACAGTTATTAGCAAAGACAAGACCAGAACTTGTCTGTAGATGATTGAAGTGGAGTGGAAGGCAATGCAATTGAACATGCAGAGGACAGAGATATTTAAATCAAAAATGAAAATAAGACTCTTAAACAGCACAATAAAAAACAGTGAGCCAGCTGTTAAAATCTTTAATTGCCTAAGAATAATAACCAGGAAAGCAGAAGTTCAAGAAGAAGAGTCTGGAACAATAAAGTACACCTTGAAGTTTCTGGATTTTTCAGGGAGGATAAAACAGTCATGTACAAGTGATAATGAAAAGTTAATCAAGAGCCTAGTTCACCTCTTCAGCACATATATAGTAAGAGGGACAAAATAATACTTTAATCTGACATTCAGGCTCTAATTTTTGCACAGAATTTCAACAAGTTCTGAAGAGAAGATGAGCGTTTAATGGATTTTTGTAATGATTTTTAGTTCAACTGAATGTTGAAGAAGAGTTAATGTTGACAGGATGAGGAAGTGTTGGGCCTTTCTTAGGCTAGAGCTCACCAATCACACCCTCCTTTTGGGGTCTGCTTTTTCAGTTAGCTGGCACTGTTAAGATCTAGACTCTTGAGGACATGATGATAGGAAGTGTTGGGGGCCCTTCAATTATGCTATGGTCCATGTAGAAATAAGAAAGAGCATTTTAAGTAGAGTCATTTAGTTAACCTCAGTGATCTGCAATTATTAATTGATGTGCTTCATGTGGCTTAATTTTTACTAAACTTCACAAACACCAGATTCACTATTTGAATGTCCCTTTGGTTTGGGACGTCATCTTGCACCATTCTCTGATAACTTCTGTTCCCCTTCTAGTTTTCTGTTTCTAGAACTTTAGGTGCTGAACATAGATTGATGGCCTAAATCTGTCTTCCTTCTTACTTTTTCCCTTCTCTGTCCTTTCATTCTACTCACTGAAAAAACCCTCAAGTTTATCTTCAAATGAATTTTCTACTATGGTTATTATATTTTTTACTTCCAAGTATATTTCTTCTTTATGGAATGTCCCATTTTTAAAGCATCGTGTGCTTATTTTATGGATTTAATAAACTTTCTGATATTTCTGAGGATATTAACCATATTGATTTGTCTTCTTCCAGTTTCTCTTTATTGCCTGTGTTTGCCAAGTTGCTTGTTTCAAGTTTCTTGGTTTTGCTTTCTCGCATTCACACAAAAATCTTTCCTCAAACCACTGTAATCACAGTTGTCTATTCATAATTGCGAATAAGACTTTAAAGAGAGCTATATATCTCTATGTATTTCTATTTTAAGTGAAAAAATTGGATAAAAATGTATCCATTTTAGGACAATAGCCACCATACATCATAACAGGTATTGTCTGTGGGTCTCTGTGTTATATTCAGAGAAGAATATCCTATTCTACAGAATGAAAAGATAGAAGGATTGTGTCACTGTGTTTTTTGTCTTAGAGCTAACCTATATAACAAGCTTGAAGGTCTTAGTGTTAATGTTTCTCTAATTGCCTTTGTTTTCAGTATAAGACCTCTGCCTGCTTTTACTATGCTTGTATGCTTGGAGACCCTTAATTTTGTCCCACAGAATAAATTTCCTACTTATTTCTTGGTGAGCTCTATAATAAATCTGGTTAAGTGCTATCTCTGATATGAGAAAGGTATTTTGGTCTTGAACCTCCTCGTATTTGATCATTAGTATTCTTAAGATTTTAGCCCATACCTTACTCTAATCTTCAGAAATGGTCTCTAGACAATTCTGGATCTGTCCATGGTGCTGAAAAATAAGTGCCCTCATGCAGTAGAAAGCCAAATTTCACCTTTCAGTTGGAAGATATTATCTAAACACCTATCCATTCACTTTCCATCCTCTTAGCTTGTTTATATAACACCACTTGCGTCTTACATCTCCTGCTTTTCTTGATATTCTTATTCCTTTACGACAAATTTAATAATACTTCCAGAAGTAGCAAAAACAAATGTCTTCACACAATATGATATGCCTTGTGTATAAGTCATATGTTATTCTTCTGATTATTTTTACTAATTTCTTGACTTTTTAAAAAAATTTTAGGCTAAAAAGCTGGCAACATGTTCTAGTCACCAAATTCTTTTAAGTAAAGCTGAGTTCAAGTTAAATCAAAATTGAAATTAATATTACAACTGCATGCCAGGTTCTAATATTTATGCCTCACTATTTTAATGTGAAGTTCTGTATAGTGGACTAAGTTCAATATAATTAAAAATATGTAATTTCTCTTGAATGCATATCACAATTGAACTAAGCATAGTTATTGACATTTAGGGCTAACACTGATGTGGAAAACATAAGTGAAAACTATGTTAGAACAAGCTTATGGCAAACATTTTTTCACAAAAAATAGATATAATATTTATCATTCCACATATTTCAAGGAAACTGTGAAAACAGAACACTCTCATTTTAGATTTCTTATGTGCAGATGCAGAATAAGATTTTTATGTAAATTTTGTAAGTGTTAGATGCAATTTTTTCTTTATGAGGGTCTACATCTGCTGTTGTACCATAGTGGAAAAATAGTCTCATGTAGAAGTCCTGTAACCTACATTAAAGTCCCTCTGGTTCACTTTAGACCACAATTTACAAGAAACTTGTAGGACCTGTTCAAAATCTTAGGCAATGAAAGTAGACTAGAGGTTATGATTTTATAATATACTGTTATAATTTTCTCTGGCCTTGTAAAAGTAAGCTGCAAACATCTGCTAAAATCTAGCCATCTTATCCCCATACATTTGAGAAATTCTGCAATATTATGCTATACAGTAGCCAGACAATAACAATAACTCAATTGCTCACTAAAACAGCTACAATGAAAATGTCATTGTGCCTCTAAAAGATGTTGCAAAAGGAATTATTCCATGAAATATGTTTTCTTAACATAAACAAAGAATTAAATTTTCTTTAAAAATATTTAATATGGTTGAAAAATAACAACATGCACTTAGAAGTAACTTGTCTAATCAAGTTATTATATTAACATAATATAATATATAATAAAATTGTAAAACAGTATTGTTCCTGGAGTTTTAAAAATAGGGAATCATCATTATGGGAAGAGTTTAAGAAACTGTTTTCACTTCACTTTAAATTAGTGTAAATTTTTCTATGAAATAATTTATTCTAAGGATGCAAAACACCATAAGAACATTTAAGTTGAATTTACAGGTAAAGGTAGGTTTTCCATTTAAGAAATAATTCTCCTAGAATACATTAGAAAATTAGAAAGCTCATGGTTTATAAATAAAGAATTTCATTCAGAGGTGCCCCAGTTTAATCATTTGATTACATGTCCTACATATGTATTTTGATGTTTATTTGGGAAATTTAAAGTTTTAGGAAAGCTGTTTTTACTTCATTCAGAAAAACTTCTACTATATGCCTACCCTGTGAACACTAAGCTAGATTCTATGAATTCTACTGAACAATTTAGGCACAAAGATTACAGCTTTCCGAGTTTTACAGAGAAGCAGAGTGCATCATGCATTCCACCATACATTCTACCATATCACTTCCAAACTGGCAAGGAAACCAAATAAAAATGAGAGACAACTCATGTCCCATATTTGAGGTCCCATATCATGAGACTGGAGCTATGTTAAAACAATGCATAAAACCCTGCTCCAGATGAATGTTTAATAGCAAAACATTTATGCAAAGAGCAAGTCAACAGATAATTCACAGAAAATATTTCATCTAAGGACCATTATTCACATGAGGGAATTTATCATCTATATGATTTAGTTTATGTAAGTACAATTGACCTTTGAACAATATGGCTATGAATTGCTTAGGTTTACTAATACACAGATTTTTTTTCAGTAAATATATGGTACATTACCACACTGTCCAGCCCCTGGTTGAATGTGGATGCAGAACCTTTGATTTGTAGGTCCATTCTATGAGGTGAGGCCTGGAGTTTCAAGTGTGTGGCAGTCAACGCCTCTAACCCCCACCTTATTCAAGGGTCAACAATACTTTAATTTAGAAAGAAAAGTACTGTAAGGTATGACCTTAGAAAACCTTGTTCTATCATTTAAGATTCAAAGAGTATTAGAACTACATTTTTGGTAGTGTTCATTTTGCAATGTATACAAATATTAAATTGTTATGTTCTACACCTGATACTAATACAGTATTATAGATCAATTATGCCACAATGAAAAAGAATGCAAAAGATAAATAAGTAAAAAATAAATTAGTATTATGGGAAAAAACCGGCTCTACTGTCTCCTGGTAAACTTTTCCTGTTTTGATCAATTTTTCTCTATGTTTTTGGTTTCTTGGAGTGATAGAGTAGTTCTATCTCAGTTAATGGTACTACAGTAATAGTTTTTTTCTAAAATATATGAAAATATATTTTAAATGTTTTTCCTTAATTGGGGAAGCAATCATATATATAACCTCTTACCGTCTTACAAAACTGGAGCTCTACCAAATTCATCTTCCTGGACTGTTTTCCTACATTTTGTTAAACTGATAGTATCTAGGGCTTCCCAGGTGGTGCTAGTGATAAAGAATCTGAGAGCCAATGCAGGACACTCAAGAGATGAGATTTCAGTCCTTGGTTCTGGAAGATCCCCTGGAGAAGGGAATGGCAATCCACTCCAGAAGTCTTACCTGTAAAATCCAATGGACAGAAGATCCTGGCGGGCTAGAGTCCATAGGGTGGCAAAAAACTAGAGTGAGCATGCACCCGCAGAATTCCAACTCCCCACTGTCAGAAATTTACTGCTTGTTTTGCCTCAAATTCAAGAGTTTCTATTTAATCTTTTAAAATTTCATAGCCATATTATCAGCAACTATCTAAATTAAATTAGAATTTTTACTGGGTACATCCTTCACCACTGATTTTCATCTGCAAGGCATTCCCGTTAAATTCTTTCTTTGTTTGTTTTGCTGAAGCATTACTTTTAATAAGTAGCATATTACTATTATTTTGTATTCATGTTTGCTATAAAATTCTATGATCAAATCCTTTCATTAAATTGTAGGCTTTGCTCCAGGCCTCTTCGACATCCAGTTTAACAACTCGATTCGTTTAAAGTGTTCTGTTCCCTCCCTTACGTTTTGTCTGTATTTTTTAATTAAAAAAATACATACTCATATGACTAAGAATCAAAATGGATGTGGATAAAATAATAATAGCAAACACTTAGAAGGTGATTCTAAAACTTTTTGCCAAATATCGTTCTAAAACTTTTACATTGCATTAACTCTAGTAATCTCAATAATAGCATAACAAAGTAAGTGAATTTTACAAACATTTACAGGGAAGGTGCTATACAAGAGAACTTTTTATTTCCCTAAGGACACATGCCAGATATTGGAGAAATCAAAACACAAGCATCGAGTTCTAGAGTCTGTGGAGTCTTTTTAAGCATAGGTGATATTAGTTTGTAATAAGCAGTTAGGAATATCCTTGCAAATGACTGTGTAGGATCTCTTGTGACTGGAATGACAAGGCAAGATTTAATAAGGAGATAATTCTTTATTTGAAAACATAAGTAGGAATGGATTTAAGAATATAGTCCATGGATCAATAGAGATAAATACACTAATGCAGTAGAGTGATGTTTATACTTTACTATGTTAGAAATCACCTGATATTATTGTTAAAAAATACAAATCCTGAGCTCTTGAATTTTGTTGTATTTTGATCTAAGAATATCTTAGGTATACCATGGAATTCTCATTTTTAACACGTTCTCTAGATTATTTTGGTGCTCTCAGTCTCTGCAAGATACTATGAGTAACAATATATACACTAATATTTTGAACTCGAATTCTTATTCCAAAGAAATGAAGTAGAGGGGGTCAGGGAATACGTAGCACAATTTATCACACTGGCAATTTACATCTTCATAGAAAATAATGCTAGATGTAATGGAAATTAGTTCCTGTTTCATAGAATTTTGTAATTTATTTGACTGTTTACACAATAATGTCTATGAATCACCATGTATTTAGTACATAATATTATCTTACCAAATCTATTTGTTCTCATTTTCAACCCAGTTTTACCTGTTTATTCCGACTCTCCAAATGAATCTAGGTTCTTCTCAAAGACATGTAATCTTAAGTATGAGGATATGGCTTAGCTTCTGTTCTATTATGTAAAGAACATTCATCTCCCCTGAGTGTTTTCAGAGTTCTCTTAATGACATCCTAAATTATTTATGAAATTACATGGATCCATGGTATTACAAACCAATTATTTCTACTTTGTAATATAATTTACTTTTTTAAAAGTTTGTTGGGGTATAGTTGATTTTCAATGTTGTGTTCATTTCTGCTGTAGAGCAAAATGAATCAGTTATACATATACATATATCCAATCTTTTTAGATTCTTTACCCATATAAGCCTTTATAGAGTACTGAGTTCCTTGTGCTATACACCTTCTTAGTTATCAATTTTCTGTATAGTAGTAGGTATATGTTGGTCCTAATCTCCCAATTTATCCTCCACCCCCCACCTTCTCTCCTGGTAATTGTAACTTTGCTTTTTAAATTTGTGTCTTTATGTATGTTTTGCAAATATTTGTACCATTTTTTTAGATTTCACATAAAAGTGATATTATATGATATTTGTCTTTGTCTGACTTACCTCACTCAGCATGATAATCTCTGGGTCCCTCCATGTGACTGTAAATGGCATTATTTCATTCTTTTATGGCTGAGTAATATTCCATTACATATATTAATAAGTACCACATCCACTCTACCATCCTTCTGTTGATGGACATTTAGGTTGCTTCCATGTCCTAGCTATTGTAAACAGTGCTTCAGTGAACATTGCGGTGCATGTATGATTTCAAATTACTGCTTTCTCCGAGTATACCTCCAGGACTGGGATTGCAGGATCATATGATAGCTCTCTTTTTAATTTTTTAAGAAAATACTCTTCTCCACAATGGTTGTGGGGAATATACATTCCTGCCAACAGTGCAGAAAGGTTCCCTTTTCTCCACATCCTCTCCAGTATTTATTGTTTGTAGATTTTTCAATGATGGCCATTCTGACAATGTGAGGCGATGCCTCATTGTAGTTTTGATTTGCATTTCTCTAATAATTAGTGATGTTGAACATCTTTTCATGTGTTTTTGGCCATATTTATGTCTTTGGAGAAATATCTATTTAGATCTTCTGCCGATTTTTTTTTTTTTTATTGTGTTGTTTGTTTTTGATATTGAGTTGCCTGAACTGTTTGTATATTTTGTAGATTAATCCCTTGTCAGTTGTTTCATTTGCAAATGTTTTCTCCCATTCTGAGGGTCATCTTTTTGTCTTGTTTATGATTTCCTATGCTGTACAAAGAGCTTTTAGGTTTATTTAGGTCCCATTTGCTTTTTTGTTTGTTTGTTTGCTAGTTTTCATTTTAATTACTCTAGGAAGATGATTAAAAAAGATATTGCTGCAAGAGTACTCTACCTGTTTTCCTCTAAGAATTTTTAGTATCCAGTCTTCATTTAGGTGTTTAATCTATTTTGAGCTTATTTTTGAGTATGGTGTAGGGAGTATTCTAGTTTCATTCTTTTACACATAGCTTTCCAGTTTTCCCAATATAATTTAAAAGTTTGCTTTCATAGGTATGTTTTTTTCTGGTGTGTTGTAGTCAGGTCAAAACATGCCATTGTATGGTATTGCTTTTAAAATTTAAGATCAAATTTTGATTAACAGTTGTAATAATTGCAGGCTGGGAGAAAAGAAATTCAACTTTATTGAACCCACTGCATTGCCCTGATTCCCTAGGCAGGATTAACTTCCATCCCCTTCTGCCTGGGAACTTAGTAATTGTGTCTGTCATGCCAGTTATCATATTGCACTGTGATATTTTTGCTTAGTGTCCACCCCACAATAGATTATATGCTCCTCCAGGGCGAAGGGCATGTTTTATTCCATTCATATGTCCATTCATTCAATCAGTCACTTAGATACTTACTCATCCATTCAACCAAAATGTGTTTGAGAATGTTCACCAGAAATAACCTACAAAATATAAAACGAAGTGGAAACCCAAAGTGAGGGCAGATTTAAAAAGGTGATGCTGCATGCCATAAAAATGTAAACTCTAGTAAGAGTTAATCTTTTCTTCCATTGTTCCTAATAATAAACACTTTTCAGGGTATCTAGTAAAAGCTCAATAAAGATTTAAATCATTAATTAGATGTTCAACTATATCCCCAGAATAAATGATTCTTTTGAGACACAGTTTTCAAAAAGATTCTTCAAATTAATACAAAGAAAAAAGTTATCTGTTGTATAAGCCAAAAACATCACCTTAAATATGTTCCATATTTTATTTGTAGTTGTGGATATTAAAAATGAGAAGTGGGCATTGCCAAACCTGGCTTTGTATAAAAATAAGCTGAAGCTTGTTTTTAAAATGCCCCAACTATAAACACTGCATTAAATTCTCAAGTTATTGAACCTAGCACAGGGAACACAAGCAGCTCAGATGAACAAGTGATTATATACATTACAAAATTTGTTTCTGTTATCTTACTCAATACATGGTATATTTGGGCTGCTTAGCATTTCAAATTGTGCTTAAAATAGATAAATATAATACAGATTTCAAGATGGGCTAATATTAAATTTTATTATTAAAATTTTATATTCTCAAAACCATAAAAATTACAGTGTAGATAAACAAATCTGTTTGAGGAATGACAATTGGAAAATGCTATCCAGTAGTATTTTTATATTCACATTTTTTTTTTAGCTGTACCTACTCACATTCATGGAGAAGGAAATGGCAACCCACTCCAGTATTCTTGCCTGGAAAATCCCTTGGATGGAGGAACCTGGTAGGCTACAGTCCTTGGGGTTGCAAAGAGTCAGACACGACTGAGCGACTTCGCTCACATTCAAGAATGAGTTTCCAGAACATTTATGTTGCAAATGTTCTTAGATTGCAAGTTACACACCATTACTTTTCTTGGTCTTTTCTAGTGTTTCTCAGTAAACTTGAAAATACAAACTCAACCTAAAAATATGAGTTGTCAGAATAGCATACTTCACAGTTATGCTATATTCTGTATTTTATATCATGCAATTTAGAACATCATATGTGTTTAAAAGAAGCCTATAATATCAGTACAAATAGGCAGGTTATCCTGTTATAACAAATAACCCTAACACCTCAGTGATTTCAAAATCAAATATTTAGCTATTCTTTATATTCTAGTCCATGAAATGCTAAGAGCCAGGCTCTGCTCTGAGTCTTTCTCATAGCTACACCAGGCAAAGACTATGGGAGCAGCTATGACCTGGAATGTAGCAATTCTGATGGATGAAGAAAAAATAAAAAAGCTTATTTGCCTTAGAACATCTGCCCTACTCATCACTCCTGCTTAATTTGAGTTCAACTGACAGCTCCAGACTACAACCCTACCATCTACTGGAAGGAGAGAGAAATAAAGACTCTAAAATGAGTACTGTAGGTAGATTTCAACATTTAGCATGGATTTTGTTGGAGTTTGTGGTGATCCACACAGTTTGTGGTGACCCACACAGTCAAAGGCTTTGGCGTAGTCAAAAAAGCAGAAGCAAATGTATATCTGGAACTCTCTTGCTTTTTCGATGACCCAACAGATGTTGGCAATTTGATCTCTGGTTGTTCCGTCTTTTCTAAATCCAACTTGAGCATCTGGAAGTTCTCAGTTATGTACTGTTGAAGCCTGGCTTGGAGAATTTCGAGCATTACTTTACTAGCGTGTGAGATGAGTACAATTGTGCCGTAGTTTGAGCATTCTTTGGCATTGCTTTTCTTTGGGATTGGAATGAAAACTGACCTTTTCCAGTCCTGTGGCCACTGCTGAGTTTTCCAAGTTTACTGGCATATTGAGTGCAACACTGTCACACGATCATCTTTTAGGATTTGAAATAGCTCAACTGGAATTCTATCACCTCCACTAGCTTTGTCCATAGTGATGCTTCTGAAGGCCCACTTGACTTCACATTCCAGGATGTTTGGCTCTAGGTGTGTGATCACACCATCATGGTTATTTGGGTCATGAAGATCTTTTTTATATAGTTCTTCTGTGTATTCTTGCCATCTCTTCTTAATATCTTCTACTTCTGTTAGGTCCATGCCATTTCTGTCCTTTATTAAGCCCATCTTTGCATGAAATGTTCCCTTGGTATCTCTAATTTTCTTGAAGAGATCTCTAGTCTTTCCCATTCTATTGTTTTCCTCTGTTTCTTTGCATTGATAACTTAGGAAAGCTTTTTTCACTCTCCTTGCTATTCTTTGGAACTCTTCATTCAGATGAATATATCTTTCCTTTTCTCCTTTGCCTTTTGCTTATCTTCTTATCTCAGCTATTTGAAAGGCTTCCTCGGACAACCATTTTGCATTTCTTTTCCTTGGGATGATTTTGGTCATGGCCTTTTGTACAATGTTATGAACCTCTGTCCATAGTTCTTCAGGCACTCCATCAGATTTAATCCCTTGAATCTACTTGTCATTTCCACTGTATAATCATAAGGGATTTGATTTAGGTCATACCTGAATGGTCTAGTGGTTTTCCCTAATTTCTTCAATTTAAGTCTGACTTTGGCATTTAGGAGTTTGCCATCTGAGCCTCAGTCAGCTCCCAGTCTTGTTTTTGCTGACTGTATAGAGCTTCTCCATCTTCAGAGGCAAGGGGTATAATCAATCTGATTTCACTACTGACCATCTGATGATGTCCATGTGTAGAGTCATTTCTTGTGTTGTTGGAAGAGAGTGTTTGCTATGACCAGTGCATTTCTTGGCAAAGACTGTTAGCCTTTGCCTTGATTCATTTTGTACTCCAAGGCCAAACTTGCCTGTTAACTCTGGGTAACTCTTGACTTTTTACTTTTGCAATCCAGCCCCCTATGATGAAAAGGGCATCTGTTTTTTGTGTTAGTTCATTTTGAGATGAGTAAATATCAAACTTCCCACAAACTTGAAATCAAAGTTTTGGCAGACTTTTTGAGATCTAGATAGCTTATGATTGGATTTAAATTAGACTTGCTTTTATTCACTAAAATCTATCTCTAAGAATACTTTCACAGTCTGTCCCCTCAAATCTTTAGAACTTTGGAGTATGTTTTCAGATTTATGTACTTAAATGATTAAAATTCTTGATATAACAATCATCTTGTTCCTTTTATAAAGATAAATGAAATATTTCAAATAAATACTATATAACTGAGAAATTAATCACCCAGAACAAAATAAATTCTCCCTGAAAGAGCCAAAAATAACATTTTCATCATAACCCTATGGAAACAAAATAGGATTCTTCGGTGTATTATCCTACATTGACTCCTTGAAAATATCCCCCAAACTACCTGCTGGCTAGAAAAAAACTGAATTTCTTCTTTTTGTTGTAAGGGAAATCACTATATTGATATAGTCTAGATAGGGTCTCAGAGAAAGAACAAATCTTGGATACATTTGTGATTTAGAGTCTGTTTAAGGTGAGTTTTTCAAACTGGTGCCTTGATTAGAATTGGGAAATGGTCATAATATAGTAGTATATGAACACAGCAAGACAAGGTGGGAGGAAAATTAAATTCTTCATTAGAGAGTAGTAACTTGATGTTTTCTATTCAAGTTGAAAAATTTGGTCATTTAAGTGATATTTTCAGCAAATTTCTGGAATAAATATATTTGTAATTTTTATCTTGTTGAGTCGGAATTTCTGAGTATAGTGAAACTGGATTAACAATAGCAGTGCTTAAAGAAGAAATCCATGTTAGGAATGACATCAAATAATAGTCATGTTAACATAGTAAACTGTGCATGTACAAATGGTGTTGATTCTATGTGTGATCATAAGGTGAAAACTCTGAGATCTTTTAAAGATTAATATTAAAAACGTGGACATGTACAGCAAATCTGAGAACTGAAGAATTAACATACCAGAGACCTAGCTCAGCTGGTAAAGAATCCTCTTGCATTGTGGGAGACCCCAATTTGATTCCTGGGTCAGAAAGATTTCCTGGAGAAGAGATAGGCTACCAGTCCAGTATTCTTGGGTTTCTCTGGTGACTCCCATCTGCAATGCAGAAAACCTGGGTTCAGTCCCTGGGTTGGGAAGATCCCCTGGAGGAGGGCATGACAACCCCCTCCAGTATTCTTGCCTGGAGAATACCCATGGACAGAAGAGCCCGGTGGGCTTCTGTATATGGAGTTGCAAAGAGTTGGACATGACCGAGAGACAGCACAGCAGAGATCATTCCTGACTGTACTTTCCTTGGCAGAATACTGAGGTTCTGTATGGTGAAAGAAAGTGAAGTCGCTCAGTCGTGTCCAACTCTTTATGACCCCATGGACTGTAGCCTACCAGGCTCCTCCATCCATGGGATTTTCCAGGCAAGAATACTGGAGTGGGTTGCCATTTCCTTCTCCAGGAGATCTTCCCAACCCAGAAATTGAGCTTGGATCTCCCACATTGTAGGCAGACACTTTACCATCTGAGCCAGGATGGTGGTATAATCCAATTGAGCAATGTTCTCATATTCACAAAAAGTTGTGACCTCAAAATTATGTAATATATTGACATATATGGGTTAATGTATATTTAAAAATTATTGTTATACCCATAATTATTTCATTGGTCCTTAACAAAATGAGTTTTTCACCATTTCAAAACCACAGTGAAATTGTTTCTTATCACATTATTCCCCAAAAAAAGTCCTTATTTTAGACAAGTGTTCTTTGGTAAAGCATGCAAAATGAAACTGTAACACTGTGATTCTGTGATTTCATATAAATGAGAATTGTTTCTATAGAGAATATGTAAGGATATTGGAATTAGCCTACCTCTGGTGAAAGCTATAGTGAAATGTGCAGAATTCACTTTTTCTTAGAACTGGCTTTGCTGCTGCTGCTGCTAAGTCACTTCAGTCGTGTCCGACTCTGTGCGACCCCACAGACTGCAGCCCACCAAGCTCCCTCATCCCTGGGATTCTCCAGGCAAGAACACTGGAGTGGTTTGCCATTTCCTTCTCCAATGCATGAAAATAAAAAGTGAAAGTGAAGTTGCTCACTCGTGTCTGACTCCTAGTGACCCCATGGACTGCAGCCCACCAGGCTCCTCCATCCATGGGATTTTTCCAGGCAAGAGTACTGGAGTGGCTTGCCATTGCCTTCTCCAGAACTGGCTTTAGAGACTACATAATTGTTAGATTCCTGGGAATGGCATCAGGTATCTCTGAATATAACCATCATTTGACAGGGACTTTAGTGGTTTATATTTCTCAAAAAGCATACTAAAAGAATTTCACTGTGATTTTTCATTATCAAAGAGATTTTTTACATGCTAGTAAATCTATCTCCTCTCAAATTCTAACACCTTAATTCTTGCCTTGATAACAGAATGCTGTGTGGAGTAGTTTGAAGTTTAGGAATTAAGCAGACCTGCACTGAACTTCTGTTTCAGTGAGTGTTTAATTTTTTTAAAAGTTGGATTCTCTTTTCTATAAATGAGGATAATGACACCTGTCTTGTGGGTTTGCTAGGACTGTCAGAGGGAATGACTAATATAAAGCTCTCAGAAGTGGTAAAAGTAAAAAGAAAAAAAATTATAACTTTCTCTTCTTGATTGAAGAAGAACGTGTTCTAGAGCCAGTTTTTCCCATAAGGAGATCATGTCTCTCTTAAAGCTTTTCATAATCTGTCTGGTCAAACACTGAATTTTTAATTTTCTCTGTGCTAATAACCTCTCTGGGATGTAATTTGTTTTCTGTACAATCCTGAAAGTAACACCACCCTTATATGGTTATGGTGGAAATTAGAGGAAAGAACACAAAATGTACATCTGACAAATATAAAGTACATCACAGCATTCTTATTATTAAGTTAGCAAACAAGTTAGAAATTGATGAAAAAAATCTCTCCATTAGGCCCCTCCCACTTCTATCCTTCTATCTCTCTACACACCCTCTACCATCAGCCCACCTTCCCCTCCAGGCCCCCCCAACAAAGGAACACAAGTTCTGTCATATATTTTGTTTCAAACTTAAAGGCCAGTGTGACCATACACGTACTATATTTTCAGTCCATAAAAATTTATCATCTTAAGTAGAAAAGTTCTTTTGCTTTTCTTACTATTTGCTTATCTTACTATTGTAAGATTTTCCTGTTATCTGAAACTGGCTGAGCCATTTTGTCTACTGCAGGTAAGGAGTGTACAACCATCCTAATTCCTTCTGGCAAATTATTTATAACACAGATGCTCATTGAAATCAAGCCGTCCATTTGCGGGCCAAATGTGACTGACTTGACTCTCACAGTGAGTGATATATTTTGAATTCAACACCTACACAAGATTTACAAGTTTGGGGGTCGTGGGGCTACATTGATTGTCTTAGTTGATCTTTGCCTTTGTATCACCCTGAATTAACTTAGGAATTAAATCATCCACTGATTCCACACATGAAGCTGTACCTAGTTGTGAAACTCCCCAGGTTTTCCTGGTTACTCAAATTCCACCTACTGAAACTTTGACCATATTTCCAGCTCTTCTGAAGTCATGGGGAGACTGGGAGATGAGGTAAGGGAAGATTAGGGGAAGAAATATTTCACAGCTGAATCACTTAGCAAATAACTTAAATTTCAGTAATTTATAAATCTGTTTCTAAAAGTCTTTTCTACTACTCCCCCAATGCACAAAGTGAGGGTTGAGAAACTTGGCATTTTAATGTGTTCTTTTTGCCTCTCAGGCACTGTAATTCTTCATGCCCTAGAGTGCAGAGAAATTTAGCATTTTGCTACTCCATCTCCCAGTTTCTGCTCTGGGCCCACTTTTGTGTGAACTAAAGTCATTAAGGTGCTCAGTTAAACAAAATACATGTCTATTCCTTTATAACATCTTGCTTACCTAGAAGGCTACTTTGGCTTAAAATAGAAATTTATTTTATCTATAATTGCATTGAATATTCCAATATCATTATTCTTATGTGTTGCCTGATTTGGAATCCAAGTGTTAAGTAACCTATATTTTAATAATCTATAGAATATATTGTAGAGGTATCTATTATCACAGATAACTTTATGTTGGATGAAAGTGTTTCTTTTAAATTAGAATACATTAATAAATTGGCTTCTCAAAGAGTGAACATAAAGTAATTCCCTTCTTGATATTTTCCTTTAATTTATTTCAGAGACTTTGAAGGATAGTACAGTATGATGAATGGTGATTAAACTGAGACTGAACAAAATGATGAAGAAAATATTTAAACTTTCAGTCTTGACAACAGGCATTAAAATCGAACACAGAGTTAAATTCAAGATTCTTTTGGAAGTCTGCATGATACTATATATTGAACAAAGCAATGAAGTCAAAGGACAAAATGTTTTATTTATAAGCTTCAAAAAAAAGGATCAGCACTCAGCACTCAGAATTTTGATTATTTAATTTCCTTCCAAATAGGGAATATTTACTGTAGTATTTTTCTCATTTTTGGTACTTTGTTGTGAGAAATTTTAATGTATATTTGGACATAGCAATGATTTAATTGCCCAAAATAGAGGAACTATCACTAAACAAACTATTGTATGTTTATATCTTATTATCACCTTCAATAATAACAACTACATAAGGGAAAGTAGTATTGATATAATAATAGTTGGTGATATATTATATTTATGCTATGGTAAACAATGTTATTATATTTTAATAAATATTAACTATTTCTCATGAGCATTTTATGATATAAAAAAATTATTTTTCATTTTTATAAATGGGTAAGTTAAAGAGATGTTAAGTAAATTACTCAGGCTCTCTGATTCCCATATCCATGTTCATCAGCATTTATGACAATTTTTCCACATCCTCATAAATATTTGAAACTGGCTATTCAGGAGTTATATGATGGTGGTTTCAATTCAAACGGTAGCAGTGGATAGCATAAGAGGTGGAATCCTGGATATTTTCTAAAGGTGGAGCTGACACGTTTTGATGATGGATAAATATGGTGTATGACAGAAAGAGAAAAAGTCAATAAGGACTCCAAGTTTTTATCCTACACACTGAAACCTTGGAATTCCAATGAATGGATAGAGATAAGACTATGAAGGGAGCGAGGAGCTCCAACTAGTCCATCCTAAAGGAAATCAATCCTGAATATTCATTGAAAGGACTGATGCTTAAGTTGAAACTCCAATACTTTGGCCATCTGATGCAAAGAACTGACTGATTTGAAAAGACCCTGATGCTGGGAAAGATTGAAGGCAGGAAGAGAAGGGGACAATAGAGGATGAGATACTTGGATGGCATCACCGACTCATGGACATGAGTTTGAATAAACTCGGAATTGGTGATGGACAGGGAGGCCTGGTGTACTGCAGTCCATGGGGTCACAAAGAGTCAGACAGGACTGAATGACTGAACTGAACTGATGGAGAGAGAAGCTTTTAAGGAGATCATTTGAAGTTTGGTTCTGACAATACTTATTTAGCGTATTTATTAGAGATTTAGGTGGCAATATCTAATAGATAACTGGATATATTTCACAAGATATGTAGAAATTCAAATTTAGGATGTTTCAGTTTACAGGTTATATTGAGAAAAGAGATTATATAAAACCTTAAAGGGAGTGAATGTAACTAGAGAGCAGGAAGGACTTCTTCTAATAAGAAAGAACTAGTTAATCTGGGTAAACTATTGGTGAGGACAACTGAAAAAATACTGTCACATTACTAACAAATCTACTGCAAGGTTCTAAAGGTAATGATACAATAAAATGTTGCCAGAAAAATATCTCAGGAATAGGTATAAATCTAGAAAGGTGAGATCAATATCTGAAAACAGTGTTCATTTACGACTACCCACCAATTCAGGACTGGTGGCTCAGATGGTAAAGAACCTGTCTGCACTGCAGAAGACCGGGATTTGATCCCTGCTTGGGGAAGATCCCTTGGAGAAGGAACTGGCAACCCACTCCAGTATTGCCTGGGAAATCCCATGGACAGAGGAGCCTGGTAGGCTACAGTAGTCCTTTGGGTCACAAAGTGTTGGATACAACTGAGTGACTAACACTTTCACTTACTTTTCACCAATTCAGGGAGAGGTGCTGAAAGGCAAAGAACATGAGCAGCATTTTTAACAGCCTTCAGGACTGAAAAAAAGGTCTAAGTTCTGCCATCGAGAAGCACCTAGTAATTTCCCACATTTTGCATTATTATCCCCAAAACCTATATTCTAAGAATTAGGATGAATGAGAAGTTGACTTGCCCTCAGAGAGTGTGAAGCCAAATTTTTAAGACTATTGATCCCAAAGGTGTGTTGGATATCAGATTGCTGGTACCCTTATTTGAATTCCAGAAGCAAAGTAAAATCGGTTTAGAAAAAAATATATTTATTTTAGACTTTAAATTCCATTTATACTATCAAATGTCACTTATAATTCCTCACATTAATAAAAAGTAGCTAGACACTAGACACATAAAGAAGTTAAAACACACAAATGAAATGAAAAACAAGAAAAAATAGATAATAAAGATAAACCAAGTTATCTTTGATAAACCAAGTTATTTTATCTAAAGATAAACCTGGACATGTTATCAGATAAAGATTTTAAATCAAGTTTAAATAGTGTATGCACAGAGATGTAATAAAATGTTGAAACTTTTGTCAGAGAAGTGAAAATTTTAAAAAGGAATCACATTATAATTTTAGAACTGAAAAATAAAGTAACCTAAATTAAGAAATCAACAGAAGTTTTGCAGATGATTGACAAGAAAGGCACATCTAGCTACATGATTCAACTATTGAAGACTGAAAGAAGCAAAATAGAAATTTTTATAAGTAGAAAGAAAAAAATAACTAAAAAGTACTGTTTTCCTACAAAGCAGTAACATAGCGACTTGTAGCTATTTTCTCAACCCAAATGAAAGCCCAAAAGGCAATGAGAATGATGTCTTTAAAATTCTAAAAGATAACAACTCAACCTAGAGTTCTCCCTCAAGCAAAGGCATCCTTCAAGTTAGAAGGGGAAATATATTTTCAGGCTATCAAATTTGAGGAAACTTATTACTAACATATTTATATTAAATGATAGATTTAAGGTGGTCTTCAGACAGAAAAACATAAGTATCCTAGAAGAAAGATAAAGAAAAACAAAACAAAACAAAACAAAACAGCAGTGAAATGGTAAACACAAAGGTACTGATAAGTGAATAATGCTGTATAAAACAATTTGATCTTACTGTGTTTAACACATATCTATCTGTATATCTACATCTATATTACCTATATATACATACATATATTGCATTATAAGACTAGCATATAACTAAAGAGGCAAGGAGTGTGGCAAGATTTTTGCACTGCACAAGAAAATGTAAAATCTTGGTTATTTAACCTAACCTTTTATTCATTGAAAGAAAAGTAAAAGATTATATAACTTCTAGGCTAAAGGAAGAGAACAACTTTTTTTAAAAATAAAAGGAAGGCAGAAATGAAGAGAAAAAGGATGTGCCAGGCAGGAAAAATAGGGAACAAATGTTATAAGGGTAGATTTAATCTCTAAAATATCAGTAATTACATTCAATGTAAGTGAACTAAATGATGCCATTAATGGACAAAATATGTCAGGTTGGATTTTTAAAAAAACTATATTTGTCAATGGGAGATTCAAGAGAGATCTAGAAGGTAAATAATTGAAAAAATAGAGCATCTCCAAAGGTAGAGGAAATGCCTGTGTTTACATTCTAGTTAAAATCACTTGCTTTTGCTACTATTCCTGTCTCTTAGCATGGAAATCCATAAGCTTAAGGCTTCAATTTAATCTTCATCACCATAGAATGAGCTATGACATTGTGTGAGGGGGTGTGAGCTCCCCCTGAATGTGAAGTTCTTGATTAACCATACAGCCATCCCATTCCTCAGCTTGGGAGAGGGTTTCAATCAAGCTTCTGAAGCTATCCATTATCAACTTTTTTGTGGTCTAGCAATTTAAACAAGTCTTGCAAGTTTAAAGTTCTAATATTTCATTGTCTTTTTCATGTTTGCCTCGCTATAGAAAAAATGTTAAGAAATAGTTTAATGGGAAAAAAGGAAGTAAAAGATAACGAAAAAGTAAGGGATGGAGTTTTCATTGAGAAAAACAAAAGCAACAGGAGGCAGGAAGAATGGGGATGGACTACAAAGAAATACTGAGAGTAAAGTTATTCAGTTGTGAAGAATATACATTTAGAAAAAAAATTAAAGTTGGTTTGTACACAGGATAGTGTTCCATGAGGGAATTTTTTTCTGGCATTACCTGGAAAATTTTGCTTTACTTTGTTTTGAATAACTTATACTGAAAAAAATGTAGTCAAGAAATTAGAACAGGAAAATAACTGTAATACTTCTGGGATAACAAAGGCATTTGTGATCCTAAGGAATCTACTAACTTCAAGTGGAGAGTAAGATCAGGAAATGTTTGTGTCCAATGAACCTGAAGGATCAAGGTTCATGTTTCCAGAACCCAGTACAGGAGAATATGGAATAAAATGGTCCGTCATTGATGTGCCAGTTGGATCCAGGTGGTTGTGGTTTCATTTTCTTGAAAATAAATCTTACTAAGTCATTGTATATGATATACTTTATGCAGATTTTGGGATTAGCATCCCATGAAATATCAACATTTAGTACCCAAATAAGTTCTTAATCTGGCAAATCTCACCCATATTTCGAGTACTTAGGAGGCATGGAATGCTGGCATGATTGACTTCTCTCCAGCGATGTTTGCCTATTGCCTGGAAAATCCTATTGACAAAGGAGCCTGGTAGGCTGCAGTCCACGGGGTCACTGAGAGTCTGACACTGAGAGTCGGACACGAAATTATTCACTTTCACTTTTCACTTTTTCATGCATTGGAGAAGGAAATGGCAGCCCACTCCAGTATTCTTCCCTGGAGAATCCCAGGGACGGGGGAACCTGGTGGGCTGCCGTCTATGGGGTTGCACAGAGTCGGACACAACTGAAGTGACTTAGCAGCAGCAGCAGTGATGTTTGCTCGCATTTTCCACTGTGAGAATATTAACTATAGGTTCTAGTTCCTTGTAAAAATATTATTAAGTCATAATTTATGAATAATTTTAAAGATACAGTTTTAACTTAATTTTATTTAACAATTTTATAAACTTTAAAGATTGCTTAAAGCATTTGAGGATAACTTTTGATTTTAGGAATTCCAATTTCTGTGTATGAATCAGGAATTTGAAAGCATTAAATCAATATCAAGAACTGAGACATTCCTGTGAGAAAGGAAAACAAATTTTGGTAAAATTTACCAAAACCAACTTATGTGTATTTCCCAGGCTGTGAAGTGAGAAAAACAAGAGCTACAAATACGCATCATCTAACATGGATATAATAGATGTTAAAGGCCCAGTAAGCACGAAAGTGTTTCTGAGAAAAGTGTAGGAATAGAAGAACCCAGAGTATGAAATGAAACATAAATATCAGTTGTATGCATTTTAAGTCAGCCAAAGAGCCAAATGTTCATCTTTATAGCAAAATAAGAAGGTGCAAACACAGACTTGACTGAGCCCTCACCCACTCCAGTGTTCTTGCCTGGAGAATCCCCACTGACAGCATGGCCTAGCAGATGGCAGTCCATGGGGTCACACAGTCAGGCACAGCTGAGCAAAGGCACATTCTTATTTTCAACCTAAGAACCATGATGGATGTTTAGACCTATAAATGACTGATGTTAAAATAATGCTAGGATCTATGTGTTAAGCCCCCAAAAGGAGAAATATTCTCACTTATCAATAGTAACTGTTCGAGTCAGGGTTATAGGATTCCCCTCTTTCCCTGATGGGGTCATGGTCATCCCTGGGGGAACTTTTTGGGCATTACTGATACTTTTCAAGATTATAAATATCAGGTTTGAAATGGTTTTAATGGATCAGATATTTGGGGAAGATATTTCTTGCACAATAGGTTTGGCATCCTAAGATTTGCACCCAGTACTCCAAATATCAGAGCTTAATATAATTTTCTTTCCTAGAAAATTGTGCAGAATCATCACTTTATAACCATATCCCTCTTGTTTGTTTTTCTTAGCTTCACATATTTTTAATCATTCAACAAGCATTAATTGTGCATCTGTAATATAGCTGACCTTGTATAAGATAATTAAGATGTGATAACAGGCCTTCAAGAAATTCAGCTTATTGAATCAACAAATTTTTCACTCATCATCATTAACATTATATTAGTTGCCATCTAAGATCTACCATTCGCTGAGCACTACATATGTGTGAAGTATTCAGCTAAATATATTGCATGTATTATCTCAACTAAAACCTCTGCAACAGCTAATGTGACATATTTTGGAGTTCAAAACATTGAATTTAGAGTAATTAGCTCACAGTTAAAGAGCTAGAGGTTGATGAATCCTGGGCTAAGCTCAGAGCTAATTGATTTCAATGTTTGAACTCTTCAGCACTATTATAAACTATATACCTAGGAAAACTAATCGGTGCTTTGGAAACCCTTAATTGGAATAATATACTCTATTTGAAATAGAAGGTACCAGGAAGACTGTACAATGATATGACATTTAACTTGTGCCCTTAAAAATGTATAGCAGGTAGTCATTAACTCAATGGAGAAGTCAAGATAACACATTCCAAATACATGAATCTACATGATCAAGAGAATGAAGCCTCATTATTTTTAAGATAAATTTCCAATATGAAGATATGTATTAACCTACTTACCTAGGAAAAATGTTATAGGTCATTGGATATGAAATAAGGGTGCTGTGTCATGAAATTTATTGGCTATGGTGAGCCTTGCTCATTGCATTTTAACTCAGTGGTGATTAATAAATATTAGATTTTAATTTGATTTTATGACATTGTAATAGTGTTTATCATTTCTTTTCAAAATAACCTTGTGCATTTATTGCATTTTTAGAAAGAATTATTATTATAGGTCAACACCTTTTGGTTAATAGCACTGATAATGCAAATAAAGTTAGTTTATTACAGGAACCAGACGCATAAGAACAAGCCAAATAAATTTTGAATAGCCATCAATGTAATCATGCTAATGGCATTCTCATCTTCTTTGATCTATTTTAGTACCAACTCCTTTAACATTGATGGACAATAACATGGAGTAATGATGACAAGACAGTTAATAAGTTGCTGACTCTTATTTCACTGTATCTTTTCTATTAACTTCCTTTGATCTTAGATGGGAGGACTCACTATTTTAAAACTGTCATTTCTACTAGAGATTAACCTACAGAATTAATGCAAATTCAATGAACATCTCAATGTGGGTTTTTTTTTTTTTTCTGTATTAGAATAAATTGATTCTGAGTTTCATCTAGAAAAGATGTGTAATAGGTAATAAAGTATGATTTGTAAAAGAAAAGCAATAAGGAGGAACATGGTTGCTTTGCCATATGTATAAATATCCCATAACCCATAATTTTTAAAAAATGCTCATGTGCAACCATAGGTAAAGAAATGGAATAATACTTGAAATAATATTTATTATTACCATATGTCTATTATCTTCAAGATTACTGAGCAGGGAGCAAACCAAGTCAGTGAACTATATAGTGATATTAGAATATAAAATTAGTAGGGAAGAGCTTGATTATTAGTATAAGCTAAAACGTTGTAGGAAAAGTAAGCTTAGATCACTAAAGTATACATACTCATATTCAATTCAACTGTGCTATTATGTAACCTAAAATAAACTATAAACTGTAACAAGAAGAAAGTTTCTGAGAGCATTTTTGGACATCATGAAGTAAGAGGATATATTCAAATATGACATGAAATGAAAATTGGTAAAGAATAGTAAATATTTTATATGTAAAAGTTCATTGCTAAGTCTAAAGAAAAAAAGACAAACTGGGAAAATACTGGCAGTGGGTATTTTGGGCAAATCACTGAAAGGCATAAAAAGATAGACGTTTTAGTGATCTATCCACCCCAGTTACTATGTATTGGTTATCTATACAAAAAGGCACGCCAAAGCATAGTAACTTAAAACTGGAATAATCAGGAATGGATTGGGAATTCAGGTGTGGTTTATCTAAGTATTTCTACTTTAAGATCTCTGAGATTACAATCAGTTGGTTGGTTGTGGCTACAGTCATCAAAAGTCTACATTCATATGTGTAGTGGACTAGGCTGTGGAAATCAGAAGCTCGGGAGCTAGGACTGCTGTGATTCTGCAGACATCACTCTCTCTAGTTGAATAGTCTCTCCAGCTTAGTAACATCACAGTGGCAAGACTTTTTTTAAGCAGCTTCAGTGTTCCAAAGGCAGATAAGCCGAGAGAGCAACCCAGGTGGAGGCTTTGTCAATTTTATGACCTAGCCTCGAAAATTACATTGCTGCTGCTGCTGCTGCTAAGTCACTTCAGTCGTGTCCGACTCTGTGCGGCCCCATAGACGGCAGCCCACTAGGCTCCACTGTCCCTGGGAGTCTCCAGGCAAGAACACTGGAGTGGGTTGCCATTTCCTTCTCCAGTGCATGAAAGTGAAAAATGAAAGTGAAGTTGTTCAGTCGTGCCTGACTCTTAGCGACCCCATGGACTGCAGCCTACCAGGCTCCTCCGTCCATGGGATTTTCCAGGCAAGAGTACTGGAGTGGGGTGCCATTGCCTCCTCTGAAAATCACATTATTCTTACCCTATTTTGTTGGTCAGAAAAGGCAGAAGCCCCAGTCCAGATTCCAGGGTAGGATATACAGGATCCACCTCTTAATGGGAGGAGTGTGAGTCATATTAAGGAAGAATACCTGGAAAATACATTCTGCCACAGGAAAATGATTCACAAATTCTAAATATATAGATATATACGTGCAATCATTCCATTGTAACTGTTCAAAAACATTCATTGTATTAATGATTACAATTTTATAACAAGAAACAGTATGCTTATTTGTTAATTAAATAAAATGCAGTGTATCCCTACCATTAAATCTCATGACTGTTAAAAGTTTGATGTAAATTAATATTTAAAACAATGGGATGAGAATTCATGAGCTATTGGTGGAAGAAATTTAGGTTACAAAATAGAATGTATGATGAATTGTATATTCATAAATATTTATAAAAGAAATACCCCAAGAGTTTAAAATGTTGTTTTTTATATATAAACATTTTGGGGAGGAAAAACACAACTATAAATAAAACAATTATCAAAATAATGATCCAGGTTTTATCTAGTAGTAATACAGGGAATGCAGAGATGGAATCAACAATATGGATAATAATAATCCCTGGTTCTGGAGCATATTCTATATTTCACCTCTTAAAAAAAAATAAGAGAACTAAATTGCAAAATTTTAGTAAGTGTACAGTGGTGAGACTCACAGCTAAACCTGTCTTCTTTTATTCAGCATTCCTTTGGTGTACTGAGCTTTAAAATTGCATTCCAGTTCAAAAATCAAACTTTTTTTAGATGTTCTCTGTGTGCAATCACTGAGAAGTTTCATGTAAAGACTTGCAGTGTTTTCTCTCTGACCCAGACCAAATAGGAATATATAAGGGAAACGTTATTTCCAAAAGCTATACTTCTGCATTAAAATGTGTGACATTTTAGTTATTGCTAAGTAGCACATTCGTTGATAATAAAACTTTCTGCTTTTTCTCTGAAAATACAAATATGTTATACATCGGACAGTAAATGGAATGAACACTGGGCAAAGTGACCTGGGTTCCATTGTGGACAAGGAATGTCTCCTGCCACATCGGTAAACAAAGGATGTTGCTGCTCTCATCAGTCAATGGGGTCACCCAGACTGTACACCCTGAGGGGACTCAGGATGGATGGAGAAAAACAGGATACTGGCCCTAGATAGTTAAGGTACATGTTAAAGGAATGATTTCAATGAGCCCAGACTCTTGCATCTGTCTATACCTAGAAAGGACTGAATTCCTTAATTTGAGATGTGTGGTTTTCCTTTATTAACAGTAATCTTTTGATATTCCAAATACCTGGGGTTTGTTTTTGTTTTTACAAAAACTCTTATAAATCCTGGTTCCTCCTTTACCTCTTTGGAACAGTCCCTTAGAGGCATTTGAGAGGCTGTCTCCTGGGCTGAAGTCCTCAGCATGTCCACCAAATGAAACATAATTCCTGACTTTTAGGTTATGCATTTCTTTCAGTGGACACTATCCTGCTTCTCTAATTACGTATCCTCAGGCATGTTTTAACCTCATTTAGACCTATTACCTTGTCTAAAAAATAAATAGCACACTTAATTTTTAATGTCTTTTTGGTTCCGAAACAATTCTAATTTCCTCCTTCTCCTCTATAGTGGATTTATTAATCAGTCCATACCATATGATGTTGTTTAAATATTCGGTTTCTGCTATCTCTAATGTTTTTCTAATATTGCTAAATTCACATGATTGTCAGCCCAATTAACTAGTGAAAACCTTAAATCATAGAAGACATGCAAACATTATTTCTCCAAACACAGTATAAGACTTAATGGAGATTTACTCATACATGCATTTGGCATACAGCAAAACCTGGAAAAGGAGGTAAGTGATTGCCCAGTCAGATGCATGGTCAGATCTCTGTGCTCAGGGATAAAACTACAGTATAGAAAGATTTAGTGAGTCCATTAAGTGAGAGGAAATACAAAGGCAGAAGGGATAGGGATACAGGCTTCCTCACCCTGTGTCCGATCCATCATCCTCTGTAGATATTAAAAGAAAATCGAGGAGTGAGGTAGTCATGAGGCAGAATGAGAGACTGAAGATGCCTCAAGGGAGAACCTTTCCAGTCCTATTGGTATGGGAGGACTCCAGAATTCCTTGAATCCCAGTTGTGACACCCTCAAAAGGACACACCTAATAATAAAGGGTTGTATAACTATGGATGTATCAGGTGTGGTTCTTTCCTCAGTCCTTGTCTTGTCATAGTTAAAAAAAAAATTAAAATGACACATCAGAAAGTTCACACAGGCATGATCTATTAAACAAGCAACAAACAACGTGGGGGGAAAAAAAAACATTCCTGAGATATGAGAGTGGATCCACCCCATTTTAGGTTTTCCTGTTTAGGTCCTGTTCCCCTCCCAAGTAGTCCTTGGAGTCTGATTTGTTTTGCCCCATGTCAAACAGGGCTTGTATCCGAGACCAACCAGGGAAGGGGGTGTGTTGGGCATGTTTTTCCCACCGAAGCTCCAGTGCTTTTTAATTTGTTTCTCTGCCTTTTAGCTGCATTTTTTAATGGTCATTTTGGACTCTTCTCTCTACCTAACAAGTGGATGTGTTTCATTATCATAGTCAATTTTTGCTGCTATGATGAAGGACCATAGACTGATTGGCTTACAACCAACAGAAGTTTATTTCTCACAGTTCTGCAAGCTGAGACATCCAAGAGGGTGCTTGCATGATCTCATTCTGATGAGAGAGCTTTTCTGATTTTCAGACTGCCGACTGCTTATCTTCACATGGCAGAAAGCAGGCAAGAGAATACTCTGGAGTCCCTTTTATAAGAACACTAATCCCATTCATGAGGGCTCCACTTTCATGACCTAATTTCCTCCCAAAAGTCTTACCATCATTGTGTAATGAATTAGAATTTCAGCATAAGAATTTAAGGGATGGAAGCACAGACATTCAGTACCTTGCATGCATAAGCATGGAACTGTAGCCCTTCATCAATTTCTTCTTTTCTATATGTGAACAGAGGCTCTCAGACAGACTTGGAAGCCTCTCTCTGGATACTTAGGAATTCACATTCTTCCTTTGAGGCATTAATTTTCCAATACCCAGAATTATTTAGGGAAAGAATATATTTAAGGTGGTGCTGACAAAGTTAATATACCTATGAGTTATCCTACAATCCAGAGATTTCTCAGTTCAGTTCAGTTCAGTTCAGTCACTCAGTCATATCCGACTCTTTGCGACCCCATGAACCGCAGCACGCCAGGCCTCTCTGTCCATCAACAACTCCCGGAGTCTACCCAAACCCATGTCCATTGAATCGGTGATGCCATCCAACCATCTCATCCTCTGTCATCCCCTTCTCCTCCCACCTTCAATATTTCCCAGCATCAGGGTCTTTTCCAGCGAGTCAGTTCTTCACATCAGATGGCCAAAGTACTGGAGTTTCAGCTTTAGCATCAGTCCTTCCAATGAACACCCAGGACTGATCTCCTTTAGGATGGACTGGTTGGATCTCCTTGCAGTCCAAGGGACTCTCAAGAGTCTTCAATACCACAGTTCAAAAGCATTAATTCTTGGGCGCTCAGCTTTCTTTATAGTTCAACTCTCACATCCATACATGACCACTGGAAAAACCATAGCCTTGACAGAGATTTCTTAGTAAGTGCAAAAAAAAAAAAAAAAAAACACCTGTTAATTTATACTGAATCAAAATTTAATATGCAGAAAAGAACTAAGTAAAAACATCCAATAATCATAAAAAGAGTGATTAAAGATTAAATATTACCTACTTAGGAAAACAAACTTCAGACACTTTGGTGGCATGTATTTCCATGCAATTTGCATTACATCAATATAATTAAACTAAATGTGAAAGTAATTAAAAGGTAGAACAAATGCTAAAAATGTGTACATTTGCAATGAGTCAAAAATACATTCAGTGTTTAGGAGGGAAAGGGCACTGTTAGCCAGGTTAATGCAACATATGTGAAAGCATAAGGGTGAGCAAGCCACAATAATTTTCCTTTTGTTTGAAAGGAGGGGGGGCATGATTAAAAGTGTATTTTAACAGAAAACTATGCATTATAACATGTAGAATGCAAAGGCTTGGAATTGTATATAATGCCTTTAGAAAAAGATATATTAAAACTTAAGTGTGAACAAGCCAAAATGAAATGTGATGAAGCAACTAGTATTATGTATTTAGAATCTGAGTGTAGAAGAATGTGCCACCACAAAAGGCCTCTTTGGCAAAAGGATTATTTTAAGCTGATTATTTTGAGAAACAGCAGAAACAAGATAAGCTTGGAAAACTGAAGAGAAGTTGCCCTTTTGTAAAGCGGATTTATAAGGGATATCTCCATTTGTAAAGGAGTTTTCCTTCTCTGTACCTGGAAGAGACAAGTCTCATCAAAGGAAAAGGCACGAAGATAAACTTGTATAACAAGCCCTACCCTTTTTGCCAGAGAAGGCAATGGCACCCCACTCCACTACTCTTGCTTGGAAAATCCAATGGATGGAGGAGCCTGGTAGGCTGCAGTCCCTACTTTTCTTAATAACCTCCTCATAACTAGTCTCCTTCTAACCCATTTATTCTTTCATCTCTAGCTAGTTTTTGAGCCAGAGATCTAAACCACCTCAGAGAGTTGCTCATTCTTCCCTGGATATTTCCCATGTGCACATGTTAATAAACTTCTGTTTGTTTCTCTCTTGTTTATGTATTATTAAGAAGATCTCAACCTAGAACCAGACAGTACAAGAAAAATTGTTTTCCGTGTTGTCCTGTTGATTTCATCTTTTCCCATTCCTCATCTTTCTCAAATTTCTCTTATGAAAGTTACTAAATGCATCTAATCACCAGCTGCTACTATTAGTTCTCATCCTAATTTAGATTGCTTGAATTTATCTTCTTTTGCCTTCTATGTTGATGCACTGCTGCCTTCTCTGGTTTTTGAATAATGATGATGATTCTGATTCTTAACAGTCTGCATTACTGTTGGTATTAAATGGTTAAATGAGTGAAATTGTGGTGTGGAAAATGCAATAATAAAAGATGTTATAACATCTTAACTTTATTTCTGTTTTCACTGTATATGTCAATAGAAAAATTACTATACTCTTATTAAAAACAAAAAAAGAAAAACTCAAACACTCCGTTTCCATACCACAGAAAAAAAACATGACGCAAAACCTAATTCAAGGGTAACACCAAAAAAGCAAACACAGTGAACAGAGAGTACAGCAAAATGCTTCAGGGGAAAGGAAAAGAAGCAGAAGTTATTGATAGGTGTTAAGTAATTAGCAGTTGACATTGTATAGATGAGGTAATGAAGATAATGAAAATATCTTAGAGATGCTATTAATAAGAGAAAGTCTCTACTATCTAATGTTTAGCATATATAAAGTATGTCAGAAAATTTTCTGTTTTTCCAAAAATAGACTGCATCTAACAAAGATACCAAAAAGTATCAGTAGAATTTTGTCAAGGAGAACTCAGAAGAAATTCTCTTTATTGCATCTTCCTAAAATGTTTCACTATTATATTTATGAGTACAATGTTTATTAACACAAGAATCTCTCTTTATTATAATTTGTGGTCTTCTATTTGTGTATGTGTAGGCTTCCCTGGAGGCTCAGTGGTAAAGAATCCACCTATCAATGCAGGAGATGCAGATTCAGTCTCTGGGAGAAAGAAAGATCCCCTAGAGAAGGAAATGGCAACCCACTCCAATATTCTTGCCTGGGAAATCCCATGGACAAGGGAGCCTGGTGGGCTAAAGTCTATGGTGTCACAAAGAGTCGAAAACAACTTAGTGACTAAACAACAACATTTTTGTATGTATATATGGTATATGGAGAAGGAAATGGCAACTCACTCCAGTATTCTTACCTGGAAAATCCCATGGATGGAGTTGCCTGTTGGGCTATAGTGCATGGTGTCTCAAAGAGTCAGACTCGACTCAGCGACTTTCACATACATACATATATATGGTATTTAATTTAGTTTCACTTAGCATGTACATTTGTTTGTTTCTACAATGTGTAGCCAGTGATTCTAATGAAAAGTCTTTCTTGTCTACATAAAGCCTAAAGAATTTTTATCATTTAAATGAATGACAACTAACAGCACTGAATGGTCACCTCTAAGTAAGGCAGCTGCCCTCTTGAATGATGAGCCAAAGAGGCTTATTTGATTTAGTTTCTTCCTTTTTTTTTTTTTTTACATTGTACATTACCAATTAATATCCAACTATCCTTAGACTCCTCTACATATTTCTCTTTTGAAAGATCTCCCCAACCCCAGAATTTCACATTTACTATGCAAATGGCTTCCAAATATCTAGCTGAAACCTGTCTAATGAGATTTAGATTCATACTTCCAGTTCAGCAGATCAGCATAATCAATTGTTTTTTCCACTAATACTTCAAACTCAATAAACACAAACATCATCTTTCCCAGGAGATCTGTCACTTTGCTATTCTAAATTTATCTTGGTAGAAAGTGATTTCTCACAGTTACCTGAGAACAATCATCAAGACCTAACACTGAAGGCATGTTTTTCCTGTAGAATTCTCTGCTACCTGTAGTTAGAGAAAACAAAAAACTCTTCCTTGTCTGATAGAGATGTACCTGACATTTGCCCAGGATGTTTTATGTTAAATTCTTTGTCTAAGAATTAGAGCTAGATGAGGATGTACTTGTTGATTCAATTAATGTCTTGAATGTCTTCACAGTTTTACAGATTCCAATCCTATCACAATTCTTACATCTTGCAAGGTCTGACTGCTGATTTTTAAAATACACTTTATGCATATTTATGCCACGTCTTTACTTTTAATCATTTCATATGTTCTTTCTTAGAAACTTTTCTAACTACCTACTCTATATAAAATAATTTTATATTAGTATAATTTTTCATGCTAAACTAAGCATTATCAGTTCACTTCTACTATAACTTTACATATGACAAAAAGCTACGTGGTTTTGCTTCCAAAGATTTTCACATGATGGCCAAGATTATGTTGATTTATTAGCAATTTATGTCTTTAGAGAATAGAATCCAGTGTCTTTAAACTTTCATTCTAAATCAGATGAATATGTATATATACGTATACATCATATGTAAATGCTGCAGGTGTAAAATGGAGATAATAGCTTGGTAGGGCTATTGGGAAGTGAAATAAGTAAAAGTAAAGCATTTTGGAACAATGGCTGGCACATAATTGCATACTAATCTCAGCTCTGATTATTATTAATTATGTATGAATCTCTCAGGGTCTTTTACAGTGAAAGACAATAGCTGTTGAATTGAAGTTTCATATCTGTGATAAATCATTCTCCTAAATTATAAAATAGAAACTCTCAAAAGCTTAACTTTATGGAGATTTAGACATGAACTAATTTGATTCTCTAGCATGTGTTAGATTTTAGATGGCAGACTAAGAATTATTCAGTGACTTACCCAAGACGAAATATTTAGTTTGATTTGCAAAATTGGTACTAGGATATGAATCTTATGAGCCAATACTGTCTAACTCATCATGTTATTTGCCGTTTTCATTGTTGTTACTTTATTTTATGGAATTGTGTCAAAGAAATTTTGCAGATAAAAATGAGCATTAACTTGTGGTTCCCTTTGTCATACAATTAATCATAAAATTATCTTGACATTGTGATTATTTCTTATAGTACCCATTTGTTTACACTCTCACACCTCCAGGCATTGTGATCACATCTTTTCTATTCATTCCTTTGTTACTCATATCTGTGGCTGGAGTTAGGGGAAGCTCACTGACTGAAACCTCCCACCCTGGTCAGTAACCATAGTAACCATTTAAGTGAGTTATTTTACAACAGGAGGTCCTGGTAAGGACCATGGAACTATTAAGCCACTTAAGGAAGAATTCAGGAAAGGCCCGAAGGAGACACCACGTGTCCTTCCACCTCCCAGAATCCTTCTTGCTGGCATCCATATTGGCTGAACAATGTGTGTGCCACGAGGAAAGACCCTAAGTCATAATTATTGGCCAAAGACAAACTGCAAACTAATCCAGTCGTCATGAAATCTGAGACTGGAAGCCATGTGGCAGAGCAGTTTACCTGGGTTCCCTTACCCTCCATCCAGGCGCCCTTTCCCAATAAAGTCTCTTACTTCGTCAGCTCTTGTGTCTCCTCGGACAATTCATTTCCAAACTTTAGACAAGAGCCTATTCTCAGGCCCTGGAAGGGGTCCCTCTTCCTGCAACAGAACTGTCAAGAGCAAGGTTTGGTAACTAGTGATCTACCAAAATTGTACTCTACCTTTCCTATTGTGGAATTCTGACTGGGAGTTGGGTGTCCAGCCAGAGACATTTCCCAGCAACACCGCTTCACCTGGTCTTCAGCTGTGGCTGTGTAACTAGTTACACATGACATTTGAGTAGCAGTGATGGTGGCACTTCTGTTACATTCTTTTTTCATTCTTTCATTTTTTCTCCTTTCTCCAGTTACAGGGCTCCCAAATCCTAAGAGGTAGCAAAACCTTAACAAAAAGAAGCTGTAGGCCTAAATCAACTGTAAGGGAGGGGAAATTTTTCTCTACTCTTCAAGGACCTTTTGGCTAATCTGATAATTCAACTGACAAAAGACAAATTAACAGGAGAAGGAAAAAAAAAAAAAAAACAAAACAGGAGAAAAAGCTAATTATGTACATAAATTCAATTATGTGCATTCGAGGGCCCCAGAAGTAAAATAAGACCCAAGGACATATTACACAATTGAGGCTTATGTGACAACTAAGAGAAGAAGAATCAGATTGGAGTCTAAGACTTCAAAGGGGAGGAAGGTAATTCATATGGAAACAGAAAAGCAAATGTTTGGTAAACAAATGTTTGCTATAACAAGCAGAGACAATGGGACAGAGAGAACTTTGGTCTCCTTGCCCTGCTGAGTTTGCCTCTCCACGCCTAGTCCATAGTCTTTGTAGGTATTTCTGGTGCTCTTCTCTTTATCTAAATTCATTTAGCCAGTTAAGTAGGAGGTAAAAAGAAAGACTCTTTGAGTGTTTTATTTCTTAAAAATATTCAGCCTAAAATAATCTTCATGCCAAAGAGACATTTTGGGGTGGCAAATGTTGCTTCCCTATCCAGTCCTTTGAACAGAGCTGCCTCAGAGACCATATCAGACTGTTATGGGAGTGAAAAATAAATGCCTATTGTCTAACATCACTTAGATTTGAAGCATGTCCTTGGTGTTTCTACAAAGAATTCAATATTTGAAGTTAATAAAATTAGCCACTTTTAATGTTTTTCTATATTGTAGATTTCTACTAATTCAGAGAGCCAACTCACAAATTTAATTTCATTAATATATGTACCTCATCTCTATGTAGCATATTTAGTGTTTAGAGACCTAGAGACTTTCTAATGGCGTTCAAAGTACCAGGATTTACTTTTAGTTCCGCAACTATCACTCTAATCCACTATCTTCAGAAAAAGTCTGAATATTATCATGCAGATTGAGATGTGTAGAGTGGGGGGTGTGCTAAAGTGAGAAATAAATAAAAAAGCCTAAGACTATTTTCTCAACGTGAATACAACAGTGGAAAAATGTAAACAAGTAATCTATGAGTATTGTTACTTGGAGGTAACTTAGATATCGTTCTTTTGTCAATAATACATATCAATTGCTCTTTTATATTTGCTAAAGCATTTTCTGAGACTTGGTTTTGTACTCCTCTTGCTTTTTTTCCCTTTTGTTTTCACTTCAAGCAGCTGTAGCTTCCCTGTGACACAGTTAAGCCCCATCCTGCCCACCTTCTTTAAAATGTCCCTTCTGTGACTTACTGGAAATAGGCTCCCAGTTGTTTTTTAATTGCCATGCATGAGAAATGTTTTTCAACAGCATAGCTGGCTCCAGGATAATCCTCTGGTTTTGGAGCAACTACTTTCTAATTATGTCCCTACCTTTCTGATTAAATTGTGAAGAACCCAGCTGGGAGCAAACTCTTCAAATGGATAACCAGCCCTACTATGTCAGCTCCTAGTGGCTCTGATGTGATAATCAGGAAAAATAAGTTGGTTTTTTTGTTTGTTTGTTTGTTCCTGCAGTAGGATTGAGAACAAAAGGACTTCAGTAGAAACGAAATGGAAGTTTATGTAGTCTTGTATTTCAAACTCGTGGGAAAAATCAGAAACACTTAGACTCTGTTTACTTAATACATTCCTAAATTCTGCTGTATTTGCTCTATTAATTATTCTTGGCTACATAGCTAACTCTCACTCTATTATCCTAATGTCCACTTTATGTGAATTCCTGCCTCTGGGTTTACTGTATCCTAATAATAATCATTCATTTGATATTTGGTCTGTATGTTAGCTTGCAGTGTCAGAAAAAAACTGTATACAACTACAACGCTTCTATTACTTGCTAGGCAGAAATAATTTTCTAATTCTAACTAAAGTGAAAAGGTTAGTTACTCAGTCATGTCCAACTCTTTGTGACTTCATGGACTGTACCCGTGCTCATGGAATTCTCCAGACCAGATACTGGAGTGAGTTGCCATTTCCTTCTCCAGGGAATCTCCCGGACCCGGGATTGAACCATGTCTATCGCATTGCAGAATTCTAACTAAAGACCATTCTAATAAAATCTCCCTTAGGCTCAGTTCTTTAAGATTGCTTATTGCAAAATACATAGAAGAAACATATCTATGCATTCTTGCTGCTTTCGTTTTGGTCTGATGCAGTTCATTTTAAGTGAAACTCTGAGGTAGCTTCCAAAGTGATCCTCAAACTTAGATCATACTTTAAAAAAAAGAAAATAATTTGGTGTCAGTGTTTAATTAAACTGATGTTTTTGAGGTATAGTTGATTTAAGACAATTAAGATGTAGTAAGTGGTACTGATAAACTGACCTAGACAGTATATAGGAATCATGGCTCCAGTGCTGCCGCCAAGGAAAGGCAGATTGGAGGGTATTTGATGAAAAACTTCCCCCCAATGTAAAATAAAGAGATTGATCTTTTTTGCGAGCAATTGATTATTTAATAATAGCCAAGGCACTTTACTTATTTATTTATTTTTGTCTTTGGAGTTTCTAAATATTATTTCAGCTAAAAACAAAGAGATATTTTGTTATATCTATGATTTTAAACATGTAGACTTTTGCTTCAAAGCTTCCTCATGTCCTTGAACCTACTAATATTCCTTTGCAGAAAAATCAAAACCAACCAGAAGAACAACCCCACAATTATTTAAAGGATAGAAAT
Organism: Dama dama; assembly: GCF_033118175.1. Taxonomy (NCBI): domain Eukaryota; kingdom Metazoa; phylum Chordata; class Mammalia; order Artiodactyla; family Cervidae; genus Dama; species Dama dama. The sequence goes on along the minus strand of NC_083710.1, from coordinate 60,763,594 downwards.
CAAAGTGTAGATTGGAGTCTCAGCAGAGATTAGCTTAATTGACATATATTTATTAATGCTAGAGAGATAAAAAAAATCGCCCTATGATTTAAATTCCATTCTTCAATGCTTTCATGGAAATATTAATGATTCATCTCTCTTAAGCTTTCTAGAATCATCAGGTGGAGGTGATATTTAACTTTTAGGATAATAATCACAAGTCTATCCCCTAATACAATAAAACCTAATCCCCTAATACAATAAAACCTCCAAATTTTGTAAATGCTGGTTTCATAACTTAAAGTACAATTAACAACAAAAAAGTATCAATACCTTTTATTTATTCTTGTTAAGAATATAAGAACTGAGTCAGAAAAGTTGTCTGCAAAAATTATAGTCCAAGTCACACTTTCTTAAATATTTATTTTACAGTAATGCACACAACTAAAAGTATACATTTTATAATGCTTTAATTATATTTTAGCATGTTGTTCTTAAATTTTTTTACCTGGTAAATATGCATGACAATGAATTTGTCTAATTATGCTCTTAGATAAAAGCATATGGGCTCATTAATTTTATTTTTTCTTCTTAAATGTAGCAATAAACACAGTGTTGTATTCAAAAGTGAATTTTAAAAAGAGAATAGCAGCAAATTAAAAACATCAAATAAATTAATATTTTGAAGAAATATAATTATGCTTACATAATTATTTTTAAAATATTATCGCTAGAAGACTGTACTTTCAGAAAACTGTTTTCAATTGCCTTCCTATGCACAGACTTTACATATATAGTTTAATTTTTTCCAACCTAAGCTACTGCTTGATGACATATTTTGCAACTTTCTACATAATATATCATGAACTGTTTTGACATGCAGTTACAAAATTATATACCAAGAAAAATCAGAGTTATATGAGTAAGAAATATTTTATCTAATTAAATTGAATTTGACATATTTAGCATTATAAAAGAGTATTAAAATATTAATGATGATATGTCACCATTTTTAGTTTAATTACTATGCCATAGCCTAACCTTTATTACAAATACGTATAATAACTCAGGTGAACCATAATATATGCTCTTAGATAAATTCAGCTATTCTATTTTTTATCACAGTATAAACAAGCATTTAAATCAATAGAAATATCTATCTTCAGTTAACTCATTGGTTCATTAATAAATTATATATGTCATATGAGATTAGCAAAGATATATACCATATAAAAGAAAATTTCTACCAGTTAAGAAAAAAATAGAAGATAATAAAATAAAAAAAGCCAAATAATCACAAAATATGATTGTGCCCAGGAAATGGGAGCTGTTATATTGAGATTATTTTTTCATTGGATGTGATTGCTTTGCAATATTATGTTCCTCCGCTGTACAGCATTGTGAATCAGTCATATGCATACATAAATCCCATCCCTCTTGGACCTCCCTCCCACCTCACCGCCATCCCACTTCTCCAGGTCATCACATAGCACTGAGATGAGCTTCCTGTGCTAGCTGTTTTACACGTGGTAGTGACATATATGTGTCAGTCCCAAACTCCCAGTTCATCCCCCCCTCCCCCTCCCCCCCACTGTGTCCAACATGTCCAATTTCTGTGTCTGCATCTCTATTCTTGCCTTGGAAATAGGTTTATCTGTACCAATTTTTCTAGATTCCACATATATGTGTTAGTATATGATATTTGATTTTCTCTTTCTGACTTACTTCACTCTGTATGACAGGCTCTAGGTCATCCACATCTCTACAAATGACCCTATTTTGTTCTTTTTAGTGGCTGAGTAATATTCCATTGTATGTATGCACAATATCTTCTTTATCCATTCATATGTCAATGGACATTTAGGTTGCTTCCATGTTCTGGTTATAGTAAATAGTGCCACAATGAAAATTAGGTTACATATTATCATTTTGAATTATTGTTTTCTCAGGCTATATGGGGCTTCCCTGTTAGCTCAACTGGAGAGCTCCAAACAGTCCATCCTAAAGTAAATTAATCCTGAATATTCATTGAAAGGACTGATGCTGAAGCTGAAACTCCAATACTTTGGCCTCCTGCTGCAAAGAACTGACTCATTTGAAAAGACCCTTATGCTGGTAAAGATTGAAGGCAGGAGGAGAAGGGGACGATAGAGGATGAAATGGTTGGATGGCATCACCAACTCAATGGACATGAGTTTGAGTAAACTCTGGGAGTTGGTGATGGACAGGGAGGCCTGGCGTGCTGCAGTCCATGGGGTTGCAAAGAGTCAAACATGACTGAGCAACTGAACTGAACAGGTTATATGTCCAGAGGTGGATTTGCTGGGTCATATACAGTTTTTTAAGGACCCTCTATACTGCTCTCCACAGTGAAGAGATTCTTTGTAATTAGTGGAGATGGACTTAGTATATCTAGTTCCTGCCATGGTGTCATCTCATTGTTCATGATACACATTGGATGCATTTTAACGCCCGCTAAGATCTGTTTCTCTTTCTTCTAGTCCTTCTGAAACAATGTTATTAAGACTCATTTCAAGGATGAAATCTGGGTGCTCACTTTATTAATGTGTTTTGGAAACATCATTTCTAGGGACACAGCTGCTTGGTGGCCACTTCCTGTGCCAGCCAGTTGCCGTGTGACTTGTGCTGAAAACTTTCTGATGCAAGCTGGCAGTTGAGGAGGTTAATAGGAAAAATGGGAAATTTATATCAAATGTTAAGTGAGGTGTGTGTAGAAAATAGAGGCAGAACTAAACTGCTTTAGAGAGGTTAACATGTAGTATGGATCCTTTTACTTTAATGGTTTTAGTCATTTTATGATCCAAACCTATTTATATTTTGTTGGAAAAAGTTTTCATAATTTTGCAGAGTTCTTTTACCAACAACAGGTTAAAAATAACATCAAGGGATGCTAAGTAAAAAAACAAGTGATAAAAAATTCATCAAATAATTTGCCCTATTTCATTACTTAGATTTGTTCCCTTCACTTGCTTGCACTATGAATGTTGAGTTTCAGTCATCTAAAATTGAGAGCACTATTCTTTATTAAGATTGTTGTTATTCAGTAACTCAATCTTGTCTGACTCTTTGTGACCCTGTGTACTGTAGCACGCCAGGATCCTCTGTCCTCCACTATCTCCCAGTGAAAGTGAAAGCCACTCAGTTGTCCAGCTCTTTGCCACCCCACTGAATTCTCTAGGCCAGAATACTGGAGTGGGTGGCCTCTCTGTTCTCCAGGGGATCTTCCCAACCCAGAAATCGAACACAGGTCTCCCACGTTGCAGGTGGATTCTTTACCAACTGAGCCACAAGAGAAGCACTATCTCCTGGAGTGTGCTCAAATTCATGTCCATTGAGTCAGTGATGCTATCTAACCATTTCATCCCTTGCTGCCCCCATCTCCTTTTGCCTTCAGTCTTTCACAGCATCAGGGTCTTTTCCAGTGAGTGGACTCCAATCCAGTATTTCACATGATGTACTCTGCATAGCAGTTAAGTAAGCTGGGTGATAATATACAGCCTTTTCATACCCCTTTCCCAATTTTGAACCACTCAGTCGTTCCATTCCAGTTCTAACTCTTGTTTCTTGACCTGCATACAGGTTTCTCAGGAGACTGGTAAGGTGGTCTGGTATTCCCTTATCTTTAAGAATTTTCCACAATGTGTTGTGATCCACACAGTCAAAGGCTTTTGAAACAGATGTAAATGTTTTTCTGGAATTCCTTTGCTTTCTCCATGATCCAATGAATGTTGGCTATTTGATTCTCTGGTTCCTCTGCCTTTTTTAAACTCAGCTTGTGCATCTGGAAGTTCTCAGTTCAGGTAGATGCTAAAGCCTAAGTTGAAGGGTTTAGAGCATAACCTTGCTAGCATGTCAAGTGAGTGCAATTGTATGGTAGTTTGAACATTCTTCGGTCCTGCCCTTCTTTGGGGTTGGAATGAAAATTGACCTTTTCCAGTCTTAATCTCTTCTGCTTTGGTTAGGTCCTTACCATTTCTCTCCTTTATAGTGCCCATCCTTGCTACCAGGTGATATTAATTTTCTCATGATGCAAAGAAATATTGAGTGAGCTGAAGTCACAAAGATTCTAAGTGACAAAAATAAGAATTATACACTCAACTCTATATTTATTTTTTCTTTAATTTTAATTAGAGGGTAATTACATAATATTGTGATAGTTTTTGCCATATATCAAGAAGAATCAGCCATGGGTATACACGTGTCCCCTCCCTCTTGAACCTCTCTCCCACCTCCCTTCCCATCCACCCCTCTAGGTTGTCCCAGAGCACCGACTTTGGGTTCTCTGCGTCATACGTCAAACTCCCACTGGCTATCTATTTTACATGTGGTCATCTACATCTTATTTTTGAGCCTAACACTCATAACATTTTTTACACCATTTCTCTAGACCAGGTAGAGGGGGAGATTTTCCTGTCTGTAGACAGAGTGAAAACAAGGGAAGTAGAGTCTGCCTAAAATGTAAGTAGTGCTCAATCTAACCATATCTTGAAGTAATTTAACTCTGGGACTCTTTCCACTGCTGGTGATTTTCCTATGCCAAAATCTCCACAACTCCCTGCATGTGCCAGGATATTGCATGACCTCGTGATTTTGCTTGTGCTATGTCCAATTGTTAATACACTTTGTCTTCACGACTTTGCCTTGAAAGCTCATACAAGTCCTTTAAGACCCAGTTGAAAAGCTAGATCAATCACAATTTCCCAGGCAGAGTTTACAGCACCCAGACCTTAACACCCTGCTTTAATGTACCCTTTAACAGAAAACAATATGTAGGCAAGAGAAAATGTTATTTGTGAACAATTAAGCCCACAGTACAGAACAATTAATCTAAATCATAGAGCCAGAAATTAGAGGGCCTCACACATAGAACTTTTGTTCAAAAATGCTGAGAACTTTGAATGGTATGATGGTTAGTAACCAGTCTCACTCTGGAGCTAAACTAACTTGGTCAAACCCCAGCCCTGTGGTTTGTGTCCATGGATAAACTACATAATTTCAATGTGCTTTAGCATCTTTTTCTCTGGAAAAAGAAAGACAATAATAATAATACTGCCTTAAAGTTAGTGTGAGAAAGAAATAGGTTGATTTAGTATGAAAAGTGAAAACAGTGCCTGGCACTGTACAGTGACATTGAAGATGAGAAAAAATAAGTAAATATCTGTAAAGATTATAATGAAAATCTTGGGGAAAATAAAAATGTCCCTAGCAATAAATCAATACATTCTATCTACCTAAAATGAATGCTGCTTCAAACAAAAGCAGAAGCCTGGATAGAACCATCCCAGTGTAAAACGTTTGTGTCACGGTCTCACTGAGAAACACAGAAATAGATCAGCTGAATGAAAAAAAAAACAAAAAACAAAAAAAGCATGGATAAAAGCAGAACAGACTCCACTTTCTTTCCCCAAGCTACTTAGGAAAAAATATATATTAATATTTCAAGCATAAGTCTTATAGTCATTTTTTTTTCCTAGCTATCAATCTTAAAATAGTAATATAACTTTTAACTCTTTCCATGATTTGCTTCAAAATAATCCAGTGGATAGTCCAGGGAGAGATAAGGGGGTAGAGATGTAACACTTTTTCCTCAAAAAATTCTAGAAGTTGTGTGGTGGCAGTACTCTTCTCTTTACTTTCTTTGTAAAACAATTTTTAACATTTGATCTTATCATTGGGTTATGAAAATTTTCAGATTGGGTGTGAGACCAGGTGACTTTTTAAAAAATATCCTTCCTCACAACAGCTCAACATTGGTAGTGTTAACCATGACATTTATTTTAACAAATGAGCTAAAACAGCATTTTTTTTTAGATGCCAAAATTACCTATAAAACATTTTACTAAAATAATTAATTGTAAAATAGCTAATAGGGAAACAAATTTTATAATATCAATAAATACCAAATACATTGAGTGTCATTCAGCATTTTTAAAAAAAATAGGTAGAATGTTTATATCAAAACTACATTAAAAATTCATAAAGAAAAAATGTACAGAAAAGCCTTACTTTCACACCTCTTCCCCCAGATGATATTTTATTAGGCCTCTGTTTATCCTTCCAGTGTGACATTATACAGATACAAGCAAATATGGATATTCCCTTTCTCTTTCTTATGTAAAATTAATTATATATTATATATTTTTATGAAACACATAGTTATGTGTACATATATACATTGTTCTTCACCTTGCATTTTTCACTTACTATATCTTGGGCATATATCCATTTCAATAAGGAAATTTTCCTTACTTTTTGTTACAGCTGCATACTATTCCACTGTGTGGATATACAGTCTGTTAAACCAGTTTTCTGTTGATGGACATTTGTGTTATTTTCTATTTTTTACTATTGGAAACAATGCCAAACATTTACAAAGGATATGTGTAACTGTGGGATGTGAGTGTGAGCTCATTTGCTCAGTTGTGTCTGAGTCTTTGTGAACTCGTGGACTGTAGCCTGCCGGGTTTTTCTGTCCATGGAATTTTCCAGGCAAGAATACTGGAGTGGGTTATCATTTCCTTCTCCATAAAACAGCTTTTTATATTACCATTAGCCCTGAATTTCCCCAGCTTGAGTGTATATCTGGATCATCTACAAGGTCTCATTAAAACCTGATCACCAGACTTCTTCCAGTCAGGAGTTTCTGATTCAGTAGTCAGGAAGGATTCCAGTTTGTGTATTTCTAACAAAGTTCTGGTAGAGGCTGCTGCTGGGGCCCATGCTTTCAGAACCTGTCACCCAATCTCTGTATTCACAGCATTGTCTCCCATATTATTAAGGACTTAGCATCACGAAGATGGAGCTATATTCTCTGTATTATTAGAGCATTGAACAGTATGTGGAATATTGTGTAAGGTTCGTAATTGAACATAAGTGTACATAATATCTCTAGACCTTTCTTGGCTCGTATTCAAACCAAATAATCAATTTAAATTACCTCTGAGGTTCTTTCCAAGAGATTGAAATGAGAATGTGAGAACAATGGATATTATTTTAAATTTTACTGAATATGACTTTAATTGGGATAGCAACATCTAGTCATTAATCCAAAAATAATGAAAGGGTAAATGCATCCTTTGTACCAGACACTATCTTGGGGACAGGAGCATGGCTCTCAGATGTCTTCAAGGCCTTTGCTTTCATTGACTAGAAAGATTAATTCTGTAAGAGCATAAGAGAGAATTAGAATCCCCAGGTAGGGAGGTCATTTTTATTGCTACTGCAAAAACGCAGATGTAAAATCATACAAATCTCATTGCAGGTTGTCAATGCAAAAATGGAGAAGAAGGAGTAAATATAAAAGAAGAATAAATCTTCTATTATAAAAGAAGATAAAAAAAAAACCCTCAGTATCTCTTTAATTTGGGAGAATAGAATGCTAGACACTTGTTTCTACCATAAAAAGTATATTTCTTAAAAAGGATAGAAAGTTGTGTCAGCACAGTATAAATATAAATATGTCAATTAGATATAAATATAATCTGTAAGTTAGGTAAGAACATAGTCTTTTTCCATTTCTGGAAATTGAAACAAACGCTCATATTAATCACAGGGATTGTGACTTTAGTAGGATGATTCTTGTATAGGTGTTTCATGCTTTTCGATACTCAGGCTATGAAGAATAAACTAAGTCTTAAAGATGTCATGTTTGCTCACACTACGTGTTTATGATTCAACTTTTCATTTTGGTTTGTTTTGCTGTCTTTCCTTAAGGGCTAACCATTGCTTTACCCAGCAGGGAGAAGAGAGCTCACCCACCAGGTTCCCTCCAACTTGCAGTGATGAGCTCTTGGGGCTGTTTACATTAACCATGCAAATTTGAAAAACCCCAACTGTCTCCTGGTGTTTAATCTCACAACCTAGTTTGTTTCTGAGACTGGGGCATTTAGCAGCTGTGCCACAGTGCTTTGCCCATCCCTAAGACAAAAGCTAAGAAATAAAAAATAAAAGACTAGGCAAAATAGTCCAACGTCTTAGACAGATCACTGCATCGAAGAAGGTAATTAACGACTTTGAACAGTCACAGCCAACCTATTTTCAGTTATAATCAAGATGAAAATGTATGTGTCAGGTATTTTCCGGAACCGGACCATATGTATAACAGTCGCTCACAAGCACACTTGGAAAAGTCAGTAATGACAAAATGCATGTGCGTAAGCAATTTCCTCCCTCCCCATCAACAATAGCTTTTTCTTACAGTTTATTTTAAAACATCTGTTTCTGGCAGATTTAAGAAGATATGAGTTTGGATTTTAAAAAATCCTGCTGCTGTTAAAACAACAGAAAAAGAAAAAGTACATATTTATGTATTTTGGCTGAAAATGTCCCTCAGTTGAGCCATTTCTGAGGAAAAGTGCCTTTAACACAAGTCTCAGAGACTGTGGGGGTGTAAATAAAAACTCAAAAAATGAACATCTCTGAGCTTTAAATCTGGAAGTGAGTTGGAACTGACACTGCTATTACAAGAAAATAACCCTGGAGTCTAGTGTTCCATTCTGCATTTAGCACAGTATTTTTTTGTGTATATAGAAAAAATTCCCTGTAAGACCCTTCACAATTTGGCCTTAATCTGCTTCTCCCTTTATCAAATAAATAAATAAATAGCAGCAATAGACTTCACAATGTTTTTCAAAAACATAGATACCTTTGCATTGCTATATGCCCATAGATCATTATTCATGATGATGATGCTGTCTTGACTGGCCTCCTCATTCTTTACCTTTTAGTCTTACTTTTATTTATTTTTAAATGTATTATTTTTCATTTGTATTGAAGTATAATTGATTTACAATGCTGTGTTCATTTTGGGTATACATCAAAGTTAGTTGTACACATACATATCTCCACCTCTTTTCTCATATAGGTCATTATGAAGTATTGAGTAGAGTTCTCTGTGCTATACTGTAGGTCCTTATTATCTATTTTCTATATAGTGGTGTCTATATGTCAATTGCAATCTCCCAATTTATCCCTCTCCCCTCTTTCCCTCTTGGTAATCATAAATTGATTTACAATGTTGTGTTAATCACTGTTATAAAGCAAAGTGATTCAGTGGTACATATATCTATATTTACATTCTTTCTTAAATACTTTCCATTATGGTTTATCATGGTTTTTTTTGTTGTTGTTGTTTGTGCTCTGTCTTCATTGCTGCACAGACTTTTTTCTAGTTGCAGTAAGTGGGGGCTACTCTTCGTTGCAGTGCAAGAACTTCTCATTGCAACAACTTCTCTTGTTGCAGAGCACAGCTCTAGAGCATGCAGCCTTCCTAGTTGTGACACATGGACTCATTAGATTGCCGGGCTCTGGAGCACAGGCTCGATAGTTATGGCATGTGGGCTTAATTGCTCTGGGGCATGTGGGATCTTGCCAGACCAAGGATGGAGTCCATGTCTCCTGTGTTGGCAGGAGTTCTTTACCACTAAGCTATCAGGGAAGTACTAACATGGGATATTGAATGTGGTTCTCTATAGGACCTTGATGTTTAGCATTCTATATATAAAAAGCTTGCATCTGCTAACCCCAGTCTCTGACTCCATACCTTCCTCAACATTCTTGGCAGTCACCAGTCTGTTTGCTATGCCCATGATTCTGTTTCTGTTTCATAGATAGGTTCATTTATGTCATATTTTAGATTCCACTTATAAGTGATATCACATGATGTTTGTCTTTTATCTTTCTTACTTCACTTAGTATGATAATCTCTAGTTGTAACCATGCTGCTGCAAATGACATTATTTGGTTCTTTTTTGTGACTGAATAGTATTCCACTGGATGTATGTGCCGCATCTTCTTTATCCATTCTTCTGTTGATGGTCATTTAGCTTATTTTCATGTGTTGGCTATTGTGAATAGTGCTGTTATGAACAGATGGGTACACGTATCTTTTTGAATTATTGTTTGTTTTTTTTCCCCAGATATATGCCCAGGAGTGGGATTGTTGGATCATATAATAATTCCATTTTTAGTTTTGTGAGGAACCTCCACACTGTTTTCCACAGTGGCTGCACCAACTTACATTTCCACCAACAATGTCGGAGTGGCATTCACATCCTCTCTGTCATTTGTTATTTGTAGACTTCTTAATTATGGTCATTCTAACCAGTGTGAGGTGGTACTCATTGTAGTTTTAGAAAATCTTATTTCTAATTTACATTTGTTCTCCAATTTCTCCAATTGGAGAACTTGTTCTCCAAGTTCTCCAATTTCATCAGCTCTCTAAGCCTTCCTCTATCCTAACATACAATATCAATGTCCAACTATTAGCTGTTTTAGCAATAGCACTATCAAATATACATTCTTATTATATATATGATAATGTATTGCCCTCTGAACTAGAAACTCCATAAAATTCTGCGGTTAAAAGTTATTCATTTATCCTCAGGTAATTGACAGTTGAAGTGAATAATTCCAGAGTCTTATTTTACTGAGTTGTCTGTATGACTTTTCTTACCATCAAGAATTAGTGAACATACTCATTTGTCAATTTCAGGTTATAGACCTGCACTTCTAATTTCTTTAGGTAATTTTTAAATATGTTTTCGAAGGTGTGATCAGATGCAAATCTTTTCCAAAGCTCTTGAAGGAATAAGTTGCTTTTATAAACCTGGATGTCAATCCTTCACCACTTATTCCCTCTGTAAATTTCCTATCTTAGCAAATGACCAATGTTTTCCTGATTTTAGGTACAGTGCCTTGTATAAGATTGCCTTTGAAAAGTGAAGTATGCCTTCAATGGCCTAATTAATTACGTGCTTTGCAGCAAAGCTCTGCTTTCAATTGTCTACTACATCAGAGCACTTCAATACTAACTGAAAATTTAATCAAGCAGGAGCAATGTAGTTTAAGCAAGGTAATGTTTTAGATAAGAGTAAATAGGACTTAAAAAGAAGATAAACACACCATTCTAATTGAAAAAATAATGTGTCTCTATATTGTTAGAAGGAAATTTAAAAAAAAACACTCTTGAGTTAATGTAGCATGTCTTCACTTTAAAAATGGGAAAAATAAAAAGATAAGGCTTAAGAAAGCATTTTAACTTGAGATTCTCCTCTATACTTGAAACATTATCTTGTTATGAAATGCTATGAAGACAAGCTTCTAGAGTATACATCAGCCTCAAGTGTGTCAGTGCTTTTTGGAGAGAGATTATAGGTTAAACCCTAGGAGAAAAATTGCAGAAGGAAGCACAACTTGCTTCCCGCGCTTGATGAGTTATTTATGTGTCTCTCTCTTGGGTTTTTTTTTTTTTTTTTGAAGTATAGTTGATTCTGTGCTTTCATTCACATCTGATAAACACTCAAGGAAACCTAGTTCTATATTAGAATAAGATTATTTTTCTTAGCCACAATAGAGGATTATGAGCTCATGAACTTTTGCACCACTGTGCAAATATTAAGCCTAGAAATTTACCTGATGAGTCCCTAAGGTGAAAGAATGTACATGTCAGTCTGTGTACCTCTATCCCCTCCTCTCAGAAGAGAATAAGCTCATAAAGTTAATGAGCTGTTTCAGCAAAGATTAGGAAAACAATGTGTTTGACACATTATTCAAGTGTTTGTGTTTACATCTGTCTGTTGTCTTTCTATAGCTCATTAATAGAGTCTTTTCAAAATATATTGCATTACCTAGCTAGCATTTGTGTTACAATTTTCAAAACAAAAGTCCATTGCTTTTTATGGGATTAACTCTCATAAATGAAGCACTGTCCCTGAAAACCCAGAAAAGGTGTAGTTATTCCATCTATAAGGTTTCATGATATCCTACATGTAGTGCTTGTAGAGAAAGCTGTGGGGATAATTTCTCAACTGCTCTAGAAAACTAACCTCCAACTCTGGAAACAGTTACGTTCAATGAAATTCTAGGTTCCCATTAAGCAGTTGGAGACATTCATGAGCCAAGAATTCCTCTCCCTTGAGAAAATCCTGTTCCATATCAAAGGTGACAGTGGTTCTTCTAATTATATATTTGGATAAGTGGAGACAAAACAGACATCTCAGACAAAAGACTGGAGTTCAATCTAAACCACTTTACTTACTGGCTTTGGGGATTTGGGCAAATCCCTAAATTCTCTGTGCCTCAATTGATACTAGGATTAATAGCTTTTAAAAAATATTTGTTATAAAAACTACTTGTTAATCATCCCAAGATAAGCTAGCCATGTAATGCTTAGCTTTCTGCCCTTTTCTTAGATGATACTAGAAAGCAGTCTTAACTTTCATCTGGAAGTATGGATACTCCAGTTTCAATGGCCCTATTTAATCATTCACTAAAAATTGGGGAGCTACAGAGTTCAGGGCTAATATTTTTCTGCTGGCTTGAAAACCATGCTTTTCAGACATTATTCTCAAAATTGGTCTATTTGCAAAAGGGATACTTTGTCTCTCTAGGTCTCTGTCTCCAATATTAGAGTATTCCCAGACTCCCAAAATACATGCTGCTTTGTAAGTTTTGAAAGTGCTCTGTAATCTGGGGGACATAGCCTTGGCTAGTAAAAAAGCCTTCATGTCTAGTAGCTTTTGGTTTTTCATGGCCATGTGGTTGCTTTTCTACCCATATGCATCAGAACATTGTTTTACCACAATGGTGACTGAGACACCAAATAAACTGACCATATCCCACACATTCTAATGTTTCCTTTTGTGTCCCTGTTTCTCGAAATTATGAGATGACAATAGAATTTTCCACCATTTTTACTTATGAAACCTCTGAAGCACTGCCCTCCTCCAGCTTGTCTCCTTCGCCAATGTACGGCTTTTCTAGCTTGCAGAGCAATCATGTGGTTTGGCCTTACCATTTCTCAGACAGGTTCCTTCCATGGCTTTCTAGGTTGTGTATCTTCTGATTGCCAAGCATAATCACAATGATAACAACCTATTATCTATATAAAGAGAGGACTCTTTGAAGAAGACAGACAGAACATTTCCTGTTTCCCTTGTCTACTTATTCCTCATACATTATTGATAGGAAGTCCTCAAGTAGAAATTTCAACCTAGAAAACATGGCAGTTGAAATTACAATTTCCAAAGATAGTCCTTACATAGTCTTCTCGTAATCTGTGAGATGATTCAGTCCTCAGGGATCCACATGTAAGTTTCCATGTAAAAGCTCCTACTGTGTCAGACCAGTTTATACCAGAGTCCACATCCCATCTCTTGTAATCTTGTTCTGCCAGTGTCTCCACCCTCCTTTCAGCATAGGCCAACATTTGAACAAGTAGAGGTTTCATTCTCTGTGACCTACATCTTGGAACTGTTAATTGTGGCTTTATTGCTATAAATATTGATGCCAATAAGTGAAATAAATCAGACAGGAAATATTATATGATCTCACTTACATGTGGAATCTAAAAAACTTGAACTCACAGACACAGTGAGTAGATTGGTGGGTGGTTGCCAGGGGGTGGAAGTTGGGGAAATGAAGAAATTGTGGATTAATATGTATAAACTTTCATTATAAGATGAATAAATTCTACAGACCTAATGTTAACAATACAGTACTATATACTTGATATTTGCTTAGAGGGTTGATAGTAAATATTCTCATCACACACACACACACACACACACACAGAAAATAGTTACAATCTGAGGTGGTAAAAATGTTAACCAGCATTTTTGTGGTAATCATTTCATAATATATACATATACCAAATCATTAATTTGTACATCTTAAATTTACACAAAGTTAATTTGCCAATTATACCAAAAATGAAGCCAAAAAAGAAAGCAATAAAAATAAAGACACCTGTAAAAAAGATATTGATACCAGCCTCTGCTTTAAGATTTAGACTTAAAAGAGCCCCTACCCCTTGGAGAAAAGTTGAATCATGGTTCTCTGTTTCCAGTAGATTTCCACCAATGAGAAGTTTGGCCTTAATTATGCATATATTTTTAGAAGATAGATTTATGTGTAAATCAAGGTTAATTCCAGAAAATAAGCCCAAACTGGAAACAGCTCAAGAGTAACCGTCAGCATAAGAGTAGACAAACTAACCATGATCTATCACATAAAATGGACTAGTATTCAGCAATAAGGAAGGAACACTATCTGAAACATGCAACAAAGATAAAATCATAATGAGCAAAAGAGGTCAGACACCAAAGGTTATACATAGAATGTTTCTATGTATAGGAAGTTCTAGAACAGGCAAAGCTGTTATTCTTAGAGGTCAGAATGTTGGTTGCCTGGGGCAGGAGGATATGGTTGACTGAAGTGGGCAGGGAGAACTATCTAGGGATAGAGGAATATGCAATGTCTTCATCCGGGCGGCAATTATAGGATGTATCCATGTGTTAAAGTCACAAAGCTATTTCACTGGATATAAATATGCTTCAAGAAATATTGATTATTTCATTATCATGGATAACAATGTAGAATTCAGAATTGACTAGAGATTATTATTATTAACAGGGTTCTAGCACTTCTATTTAAGAAAAAATATCTCATTTTTGCTCTGGAAGGTGTTGTACACTTTACATTGTCTCCTAAAGTATGCACTAATATGAAAGTACCATTATGATGGTAAGAACTTGGAGCAAATCTAACAAATGGGTTTTACCAGGGCACCTTCCTTTATTTTTTCTAGTTATTCCTGCCAAATGATCTTTTCCATTTCAGAGTAAATAAAATTATAAACTATTCTTTGACAACTAATTTATTTATTAATTAATTTATACTGGAGCATAATTGCTTTACAATGTTGTGTTAGTTTCTTGCTGTACGGCAAAGTAAATCAGTCATACATTTGCATATGCCTACTCTTTTATAGATTTCCTTCCATTAAGTCACCACAGAGCATTGAGTAGTGTACCCTGTGCTATACAATATGTTCTCATACATTATTTTATACATAGTAGTCTACATACGTAAGTATTAATCTCCAGATTCATCCCATCCACTTACCCCCACTGGTAACATAGCTTTGTTATCTACATCTGTGACTCTATTTCCGTTTTGCAAATAAGTTCATATCTATATTTTTTCCAGGTTCCATATCTAAGCAATATCATATAATATTTGTTTCTCTAACTTACTTCACTCTCTATGACAGTCTTTGCAGATATCACTATTTTTTTACTGTTTATGGCCAAGTAATATTCCATTGTATATATATACCACATCCTCTTTATCCATCTGCTGTTGATGGGTATTCAGGTTGCTTACCTTTCCTGGCTGTTGTAAATAGTATCTCAGTGAACATCAGGGTGCATGCATCCTTTTGAATCATGGTTTTCTCCAGATATATGCATTAAGTGGGATTGCTGGGTCATATTTTTAGATTGTTAAGGGGCCTCCATACTGTTCTCCAAAGTGATTTTACCAATTTATTAATACATTCCCACCAACAGTGTAGGAGGGTTCCCTTCTCTCCAAATCCTCTACAGCATTCATTGTTTGCAGAATTTTTGATGATGGCCATTCTAACCTGTGTGAGGTGATACCTCATTGAAGTCTTGATTTATATTTCTCTAATAATTAGTGATATTGATAATCTTTTCATATGTTTCTTGGCCATCTGTATAACAATTAATTTCAATAACTACAATTAATACTTCAAAATGTATGGAAGTGTAGTTGGCATCATTTTCTCTAGCCATCAGTTATTCATTCATTGAGACGAGTCAGGCTTAAGAACAACTGTTTGGATATTTGCTCTTAGAGAACAATTTTCACAATCTATGGATATTAATAAATATTTTAAAAATAGTAGCACATAGTAATGTGCTAGAAAGGGAAAATATTCTAGGGAGGAAAATAAACTATGGAGAGAAAAAAATGAGACACTAGTTCCATCTTATGAGAATGGTTTTATTATGCACCTCTATTTATGCAATAACTTCAGGAATACTGAGGTAGAATCTATATGGAGTCACATATTTAAATATTTTATCAAAATTATTTTCAATAATTTTCCATAGCTAAATATCTGTATTTTCCAGTAGAATATCAATGTGGCTCACTGTCCTCAGTTCAGTCACTCAGTTGAGTCTGAATCTTTGTAACCCCATGGACTGCAGCATGCCAGGCTTCCCTGTCTATCACCAACTCTCAGAGCTTGCTAAAACTCATGTTCATCAAGCCGGTGATACCAACTGACCATCTCATCCTCTGTTGTCCCCTTCTCCTCCCACCTTCAATCTTTCCCAGGATCAGAGTCTTTTCCAATGGGTCAGTTCTTCTCATCAGGTGGCCAAAGTATTGGAATTTCACCTTCAGCATCAGTCCTTCCAATGAGTATTTAGGACTGATTTCCTTTAGGACGGACCAGTTGGATCTCATTGCAGTCCAAGGGACTCTCAAGAATCTTCAACACCACAGTTCAAAAGCACCAATTCTTCAGCGATCCGCCTTCTTTATGGTCCAACTCTCACCTCCATACATGACTACCAGAAAAAACCGTAGCTTTAATTACATGAACCTTTGTCAGCAATATCTCTGCTTTTTAATATGCTGTCTAAGTTGGTCAAAGCTTTTCTTCCAAAGAACAAGCGTTGTTTACTTCATGACAGCAGTCACCATCTGCAGTGATTTCGGAGCCCAAAATTATGAAGTCTGTTACTGTTTTCATTTTTTCCCCATCTATTTGCCATGAAGTGATGGGACCGGATACCATGATCCTGGTTTTTTGAATGTTGAGTTTTAAGCCAGCTTTTTCACTTTCCTCTTTCACTTTCATCAAGAGGCTCTTTAGTTCTTCTTCACTTTCTGCCATAAGGGTGGTGTCATCTGTGTATCTGAGGTTAATGATACTTCTTCCCGCAATCTTGATTCCAGCTTGTGCTTTATCCAGCCTGGTATTTTTCATGAGGCACTCTGCATGTAAGTTAAAAAAGCAAGGTGACAATATACAGCCTTGATGTATTTCTGTCCCAATTTGGAACCAGTCTGTTGTTCTATGTCCAGTATTAACTGTTTCTTCTTCACCTGCATACAGATTTCTTAGAAGGCAGGTAAGGGTCTGGTGTTCCCATCTCCTGAAGAATTTTCCACAGTTTTTTGTGATCCACAGTCAAAGGCTTTGACATTATCAATAAAGCAAAAGTAGACATTTTTCTGGAATTTTCTTGCTTTTTCTATGATCCAACAGATGTTGGCATTTTGATCTCTGGTTCCTCTGCATTTCTAAATCCAGCTTGAATATCTGAAAGAACACAGTTAATGTACTACTGAAGCCTGGCTTGGAAAATATTGAGCATTACTTTCCTAGCATGTGAGCATGTGCAGCTGTGCTGTAGTTTGAACATTTTTTGTCATTGACTTTCTTTGGGATTGGAATGAAAACTGACCTTTTCCAGTCCTGTGGCCACTGCTGAGTTTTCCAAATTTGCTGGCATATTGAGTGTAGCACTTTCACAGCATCATCTTTTAAGATTTGAAATAGCTCAGCTGGAATTCCATCACCTCTACTAGCTTTGATCTTAGTGATGCTTCCTAAGGCATGCTTGACTTCGCATTTCAGGATGTCTGACTCTAGGTTAGTGATCATACCATCATGGTTATGTGGGTCATGAAGATCTTTTTATAGTTCTGTGTGTTCTTGCCACCTATTCTTAATAACATCTGCTACTGCTGTGTCCATACTGTTTCTGTTCTTTATTGTGCTCCTCTTTGCATGAAATGTTCCCTTGGTGTCTTTAATTTTCTTGAAGAGATCTCTAGTCTTTTCCATTCTATTGTTTTCCTCTATTTCCTTGCATTGATCACTGAGGAAGGCTTTCTTATCTCCTTGCTATTATTTGGAACTCTGCATTCAAATGCATATATCTTTCTTTTTCTCCTTTACCTTTAGCTTCTCTTCTTTTCACAGCAATTTGTAAGGCCTCCTCAGGCAACCATTTTGCCTTTTTGCATTTCTTTTTCTTGGGGATGTTCTTGATCACTGCCTCCTGTACAAGGTCATGAACCTCCATCCATAGTTTTTCAGGCACTCTGTCTATCAGATCTAATCCTCTAAATCTATTTGTCACTTCAAATGTATAATCATAAGGAATTTGATTTAGTTCATATCTGAATGGTCTAGTGGTTTTCTCTTCTTTCTTCAAGTTAAGACTGAATTTGTCAGTAAGGTGTTTGCAATCTGAGCCACAGTCAGCTTCCCATCTTGTTTTTGCTGACTGTATAGAGCTTCTCCATCTTTGGCTGCAAAGAATATAATCAGTCTGATTTCAGTGTTGACCACCTGGTGATGTCCATGTGTAGAGTCTTTTGTGTTCTTGGAAGAGGGTGTTTGCTATAACCAGTGCATTCTCTTGGCAAAACTCTATTAGCCTTTGCCCTGTTTCATTCTGTACTCCAAGGCCAAATTTCCCTGTCACACCAGGTATCTCTTGATTTTCTACTTTTCATTCCAGTCCCCTATAATGAAAAGGACATCTTTTTTGGGTGTTAGGTCTATAAGGTCTTGTAGGTTTTCATAGAGCCATTTAACTTCAGCTTCTTCAGCATTACTGGTTGAGGCATAAACTTGGATTTCTGTGATAATGAATGGTTTGCCTTGGAAATGAACAGAGACCATTCTGCTGTTTTTGAGACTGCACCCAAGTAGTGCATTTCTGACTCTTTAGTTGACTTTGAAGGGGTACTTCCTTTCTTTTAAGGGATTCTTGCCCACAATAGTAGATATAACAGCTATCTGAGTCAAATTCGCCCATTCCAGTCCATTTTAGTTCACTGATTCTTAAAATGTTGATCTTCACTTTTGCCATTGCCTGTTGGATCACTTCCAATTTGCCTTGATTTATGGACCCAACATTCCAGGTTCCTATGCAATATTGTTCTTTATTGCATCGAACTTTACTTCCTTCACCAGTCACATCCACACCTGGGTGTTGTTTTTGCTTTGGTTCCATGTCTTCATTCTCTCTGGAGTTAGTTCTCCACTGTTCTCCAGTAGCATATTGGGCACCTACAAACCTGGGGAGTTCATCTTTCAGTGTCCTATCTTTTTGCCTTTTCATGCTGTTCATGGGGTTCTCAAGGCAAGAATACTGAAGTGGTTCGCCATCCCCTTCTCCAGTGGACCACGTTTTGTCATCACTTGCCACCATGACACATTGTCTTGGGTGTCCCTACACGGCATCACTTGGCTCATTGTCTTAGATGTAAATATAGTAAATTTTAATGTTATGTTCAAAAGCTGGAAATAAACATCTTAAAGTTCCCATGTAATTTATTCATTATCTATATTTCTCTACTTGTAATTCTTTTATGTCTGTGTCCATCTTAATCAGTTTAACCAAAATTATTATCAAGACAAGTTTCCTGGCACTTTGATTATATTAATATACTGATGAAATTTGGAGTTCATTGATGTATTAAAAGATGAAACTAAAAAGCTGAGTAGACTTTTTAAAATTTGAATTTCTTTGGTTAGTAAAAATGCAGTTTTAGTACTAAATATTAAATATCAACAACTATGATTTTTATAAAATAAACTAAGGAGGAAATCTAACATTATTCCCAGTGATAGAAAGGGCAGAAGACCTATTTGGAAAACAAGGAAAATGCAAACATCTTCCACATTTTGATAAGAGACTACTGTTTATGTGCTGGAGATTAATTAATGTTATTTTCTCTTAGGCTGCCTATGGATAACCTTCTCTCAGTTGAACTACATATAACACCTATTCATACCATTAATATGACTTATTGAAATCCAACACTGTGGGATGCTCAGAAGTAATCAATAGAGATTGCATTTTGTTTTCTTACCTTATAAATAGACTCATCACATTGTTAAAAATTAGCATCCTCTGTAATAATAATAAATCTACAAGTGTGTGTTTGTGTCTGCATGAACCCTCAGAAAGGGATGTTTAAAACACTTCCAAATAAATACTCAAAAGCGTTTTAAATAATGATGATGATGATTTAACATGTTTTTTTGAAGGAAAACCGTGTTCATGGAAAAATTCAAAAAGATGAAAAGAAGTACCTAAAATGGCATTAATAAATATAGTTGCAATCACCAAGCTGTTTTAAGGAACTGTAGTCCTCTAAACATTCTAGATTATTTTTATTCATCTTCTGTCTCCTGGAACCTAGGTCTTTCATGTAATTATTGTTTGTCATTATTGTTGCATCTCTTAAGACATTTAAAATATAATTTTGACAATTTATGTTTATATTTCATCTAAAATAATATCTGTCAATTTCAAGAAACATTCCATTATATCTATTGCTTTAAGATCCACTCTAGAGTCTGGATATGGCAAATGATTCATAATATGCTAATAAATGATAGCCATTTAATAATAGATTCTTTCTTCCTAAAAATCTAGTCATAGAGAGCATAAGACCTATCTAAAATAAGAAAATATTCAGAGATATTTATAAATACCTATTCTTATTATTGAAAGTGAAAACATGTGATCAAAATAGATTGTAAACATGAAAACTACTTTTGCCTTAAACCACAGTATTTGAACATCATTCAAAAACTAAAACCTTTATAGAGAAAAACTTGAGATGCCTTCCTTACTCAACTCTACACCCGAGCAAGTCTTTCCAAAATCCATTATCTCTTATTTATTTTCACATTTTTTAAAGATTTTTTAATATGGACAATTTTTAAAAACTCATTATTGAATTTGTTACAATATCCCATCTGTTTTATGTTTTGTCTTTTTTTTTTTTTTTTTTGGCTTCAAGGATGTAGGATCTTAGCTCCCCAAGTAGGGATCAAACCAGCACCCACTGTACTGAAAGGCCTAGTCCCAACCACTGGACCACCAGAAAAGTCCGAACTTTTGCATTTTAAAATAACATATTTATACTGCCTTTTTTCAGTTAATGAATTTAGACATTACCCTATAAGTACAGAATATATCTCATCATCATACCTTCTTGTTTCCAATATTATACTCTTATTTTTAATTAAATCATCATTCTGCGGTTATCTTGTTAGGACTATAAATGTTCTTTACTTCTGAAGCATGAGGTTGTCTCCTTTTTTAAAAAAAAAAAATGTTTTTTGAATATTCTGTTCTTCCTTGACTCAACTTTTGCTTTATTTTTAATTGCTTAATATTGCATATTAAATGTGTAAGCAAACAATCATTGTCTTTATGTTGCTATAGCCAGAGAGAGATCCCCGTTTTCAGTTTCACAGTAATAATTTTGATGTAATCACATTCTTAAATAGGTATCTGCCATATCTTCTAAGTTTTCTAAGTGAGAGTATTATTCCACTTGGCCATGTGACTTGAAATTAATTTTTATTGTTTGTGTCAATTAAGAAGGCTTTTGATTGAAAGGAACAAAGATTCATCGCAAACTGGTTGAAACAATATTAAAATGTACCAGTCCTTATAAGGTGGTGTTTTAGTCTCTAAGTCACATTCGAGTCTTGTGACCCAATTGAGTGTAGCCCATCAGGCTTCTCTGTCCATGGAATTCTCCAAGCAAGAATACTGGAGATGGTTGCCATACCTTCTCTAGGGGATCTTCCCAACCCAGGAACCAAACCTGTGTCTCCTGCATTGCAGACAAATCCTTTACTGACTAAGTTACAAGGAAGTCCTATCCTAAGAGAATATTGTGAACCTGGGACACAGTAGGGTGGGCTGATGTGGTGGTAGAGTAGTTCATCATGTTATCAAAGATGATTGGCATTCATGGATGTCTCTGTCAAGTTTTAGTAATATTTCTCAATTTTCTAGACTGTGCAGACATGAATTGACAAGGGAATAGGTGGTGAGATATTTTCTGGTGATAAATGCTATTAATATGCTAAACTCAAAATTGTCTCCTCTTTCAGGTCAAAGCTTTTCTAGTTTGGATTATTTTGTTTTTATTTTCTGTTGCAATAATAACTCTTCAAATTTCCTAAGTATTTCACCAGAAATACTTTAACTTATCTGAATCATGGGGTTATTAAAGTATTTTCTGAGAAGGAAAGACCCTTTGGTTGGAACTGGAGCAACTAGACAGACCCTGCAACGTGAACATCCATAAGAACTCTTGTTTCCTTTTCCATGGAGGAAAGGCATTAGGACTAAAATAAATATTTATTAAAATAGGATAGAACAAAACTCACATTATAAGGAGCTGCTAGTCATTTCCCCCTGTTTGATACCTCCAGTCCATCCTTCCCACACTTGCCAGATATTCTAAACATATTGATCCTATAATGCCACTGCTTAAACAAAACCTGTATAACTACTATAGACTTAACACAGCTAGTAATATTATTTCCAGATGTTAATAGCTTCTCTCAAAGATCATTTCTACAGCCTTAGCAAGTCAAGAGAAATTCCTAAGTTCCATTTATGTTATAATAATATATCACTACATATGATAGTTATTTGGATCTTTTTTCTTTGCAACTGAGTTGCAAACTTCTTGAGACTGTGCACCACATCTTATAAATCTTTTTAGTCCCTATAAAATCCAGTACCATACCTTTCATATGTGAAATACTTAATATTTATGAAATAAATGCATTTTAAGAATGAATTAAGAGAGGCAATATCTAATACACTTTGGGGGAAACCATTAACTTTTAAAATATAAAGATCATATTTTTCCCACACTGGTTATTTTTTTAATTTATCAGTGCTTACTGATACCATGCAGCTAGTGTAATTTTTGAAAAATGGATGATAGTGAGCTTCACATGGGAGTTAATTCAAGTGTTTCAGACATCAAGCTATATTGAACATAAAGTCATTTCATTAACTTACATTAATTTGGTGAAATAGCTGCACATTTGGCAACACCTTTTGACACTGGAACCATTAGTGATAGACAACTCTTCAGTTTTTACCCATACAGTCTTTTTCTGTGCAATGTCCCTTGTGACGTATAAACTTTTAGAATCATATACTAAAACTACAGAGTCAGATACAACATCTTAAGTTTACTCTGTTGTTGGTGTGGTTCAGTCACTAAGTAGTGTCCAACACTTTGCAACCGCATGGACTGCCGCATGCCAGTCTCCCCTGTTCTCCACTATCTCCCTGTATTTGCTCAAATTCATGTCCATTGAGTTGGTGATGCTATCTAACAAACTTATTTTTTGCCACCCCCATCTCCTTTTGCCTTCAGTCTTTCCCAACATCAGTGTCTTTTCCAATGAGTCAGCTCTTCAAATCAGGTGGCCAAATGATTAGAGCTTCAGCTTTAGCATCAGTCCTTCCAATGAATATTCAGGGTTGGTTTCCTTTAGCATTGACTGGTTGGATTTCCTTGCAGCCCAAGGAACTCTCAAGAGTCCTTAAACACCACAGTTCAAAAGCATCAATTTGTCAGTGCTCACCTTCTTTATGGTCCAACTCTCACATCCACACTGACAACTGGAAAAAAGCATAGCTTTATTTACTCTTAGTCTGTATACATTTTGTTGATGTTTATTTCATGAGGTATGTGAACCTTTGTTTTAATCAATATGACTTTCTATGTCTTTATGATTTAAAACCTGAACTGATTCACCTGTCTAAACTTAGAAGTATACATTCTGTCTCCTCTCCCTCTCCTCTGCCTTCTCCTCGCCTCTGCTCCTCTAATCCCCTCTCCTCATTCCTCTCCCATTTTCTCATTCCCAGAACTGCAAAAAGGTAAAACTTGATTAAAATTGATTAAATTAAAATTATAAAACTGATCCAAATAAAATTAAAGTGATTCACCAAAAATACAAATAGCCAGCATAAAGATTCTGAGATTCTAGGCAAAACAATGATGTCTCAAAGCCATGGGGGAGAGACAGTCATCAGCGTGAGGCAGACTTTTAAGATTACAGGCTACTCATAAGCATATATGCACAGCTATTTTCCTGCATATAAAGTCTTCAAAAAAGGAATATGTATGTTACATAAAACAAAACACCTAGGAAAAAAATTTAAAGGTTAACAATATCATTTTTTTCTGTGTGTGGCATAAGATGGAAGAGTAGAAGGACATGCGCTCATCTTCTCCTGCGAGAACTCTAAAACAAAAACTCCCTACTGAACAACCATCAATTGGAGAATGTTGGATCCCACCATAAAAAGAGATCCCTCATCCAAGGGCAAAGGAGAAGCCTCAGCAAGACTGTCGGAGGGGTGAAATCATGTTTAGAATCAAACTCCTTACCTACCAGAGACACTCAGAGGCCTCAAACCTTGTGAGCACCAGGACCCAGAGACTCCACAGAGGCTAAGCCAGAACTGTGTTTGAGTGTCTCCTGCAAAGGTATGGGTCAGCAGTGGTCTGCTGCAGGATTGGACACTGAATGTGGGGACAGTACATACATGAGACCTTTTGAAGGATGCTGCCTTTATCTTCAATACCCCCGCCACAGTTTGACTTCAGATCAAACAAAAAGGGGGGAACACAGCACCACCCTCCAACAGAAAATTGGATTAAAGATTTATTGATCATGGCCCTGCCCATCAGAACAAGACCCAGTTTCCCCCTCAGTCAGTCTCTCCCATCAGGAAGCTTGCATAAGCCTCTTATCCTTATCCATCAGAGGGCAGACAGAATGAAAACCACAAACACAGAAAACTAGCCAAACTGATCACATGGACCACAGCCCTGTCTAACTCAATGAAACTATAAACCGTGCTGTGTAGGGCCACACAAGACAGATGAGTAATAGTGGAGAGTTCTGACAAAGCATGGTCCACTGGAGAAGGGAATGGCAAACCACTTCAGTATTCGTGCCTTGAGAACCCCATGAATAGCATGGAAGAACACTGAAAGATGAACTCTCCAGGTCAGTAGGTGCCCAAGATGCTACTGGAGATCAGTGGAGAAATAACTCCAGAAACAATGAAGAGACAGAACCAAAGCAAAAATAACACTCAGTTGTGGATGTGACTGGTTATGGAAGTAAAGTCTGATGCTATAAAGGACAATATAGCATAGAGACCTGGAATGTTAGGTCCATGAATCAAGGTAAATTGGAAGTGGCCAAATAGGTAATGGCAAGAGTGAAGATCAACATTTTAAGAATCAGTGAACTAAAATGGCCTGGAATGAGTGAATTTAACTCAGATGACCTACTCATCTGATAAACAAAAGTACCTAAAATGCAGTACTTGGAAGCCATCTCAAAATGACAGAATGATCTCTGTTCATTTCCAAGGCAAACCACTCAATCCAAGTCTTTGCCCCAACCAGTAATGCTGAAGAAGCTGAAGTTAAATGGCTCTATGAAGACCTACAAGACCTTCTAGACCTAACACCCAAAAAAGATGTCCTTTTCATTATAGGGGACTGGAATGCAAAGTAGGAAGTCAAGAGATAATGGAGTAACAGGCACATTTAGCCTTGGAGTACAGAATGAAGCAGGGCAAAGGCTAGCAGAGTTTTGCCAAGAGAACAAACTGGTTATAGCAAACACCCTCTTCCAACAACACAAGAGAAGACTCTACACATGGACATCACCAGATGGTCAACACTGAAATCAGATTGATTATGTTCTTTGCAGCCAAAGATAGAGAAGCTCTAACAGTCAGAACAAACAAGACCAGGAGATAATTGTGGCTCAGATCATGAACTCCTTATTGCCAAATTCAGTCTTAATTTGAAGAAAGTAGGGAAAACCACTAGACCATTCAGGTATGACCTAATTCAAATCTCCTGTGATTATAGAGTGGATACAACAAATAGATTCAAAGGATTAGATCTGATAGACAGAGTGCCTGAAGAACTATGGATGGAGGTTTGTGACACTGTACAAGAGGCAGTGTTGAAGACCTTCCCCAGAAAAAGAAATGCAAAAAGGCAAAATAGTTGTCTGAGGAAGCCTTACAAATAGCTGCGAAAAGCCAAGTGAAAAGCAAAGGAGAAAAGGAAAGATATACCCATTTGAATGCAGAGTTCCAAAGAATAACAAGGAGAGATAAGAAAGCCTCCCTCTAATGCCATCATAATTTGAATTACTGCCTTCCTCATCTGAATCTGTTCTTCGTTCAAAGCTTGAATGGCTTTAGTACATACTCACAGCAGCCCAAGGAGGGGCTTTGGTGAATGGTGTGCACATCCCTGACCTGTCTGAAGATGTATCTGCTGCCTTGGAGGATATGCAAAATCAAGTGAAAGCCATGTCTAATGAACTGTTGTTATAGTAATCTTGATCATACTGCTTTGTGGGCCCTGCTTCCTACAATGCCTCGTGAATTTTGTAACCCAGAGGTTGATAGCATTCTCTCATGTGGGTGGCAGGAGGGCTAAGGTACAATATATCTCAATAAATGATGCTCGTTATGGAAACTAAGAGCATCAAGAGGGGGGAATGAAGAAGGAATTCATAGGGCCTGGACTCCATCTCAGGCCTGTCTGTGCTGATCATGTGCGGCCACCTCTCCAGTGGACTCTGAACTCTGTGCTTAGCGCCTGTGGGAATGACAATGGAAGGATAAGACCCCCCTCTGGGCAGGGGAATCTTGAAGAAGAGAAAACAGACACTAATCACCCCTGCCTCCAGACACTATCTATCAGACTGTAAGCACAGGCTTATCGGTTATTAACTATTTGGAATGTAACTGCGGGCTTATTGATTATTGACTGTTTGAACACATAACACGTGAATGATGGGGTTATTGTAGTTGTATTTACCCTTCCTTTGTTTATGTAAGTCTTAAGGGAATTGGGGTAGTGGGTTTGGACGGATACACATGAGGTATAAAAGATTTTCACAAATGCTGGTCGGGGTCCTTGGCTAAGAGGAGACTCTGCCTTGGGCCCGCTGGTGTAATAAACTGCACTCCACTATCAAAAAAAAAAAAAAGAAAAAAAAGAAAAGAAAGCCTCCCTCACTGATCAATGCAAAAAAATAGAGGAAAACAATAGAATGGGAAAGATTTGAGTTCTCTTCATGAAAATTAGAGACACCAAGGGAACATTTCATGTAAAGATGGGCACAATAAAGCCCAGAAATGGCATGGACCTAAAAGAAGCAGAAGATACTAAGAACTGGCAACAAAACACAGAACTATACAAAAAGGATTTTCATGGCCCAGATAACCACGGTAGTGTGATCACTCACCTAGAGCCAGACAACCTGGAATGTGAAGTCAAGTGGGCCTTAGGAAGCATCACTATGAACAAAACTAGTGGAAGTGATGGAATTCCAGTTGAGCTATTTCAAATCCTGAAAGATGATGCTGTGAAAGTGCAGCACTCAATATGCCAGCAAATTTGGAAAATTCAGCAGTGGCCACAGGACTGGAAAAAAGTCAGTTTTCATTCCAATCCAAAAGAAAGGCAATGCCAAAGAATGTTCAAAGTACAGCACAATTGCACTCATCTCACACGCTCGCAAAATAACGCTCAAAATTCTCCATGCCAGGTTTCAACAGTACTTGAACTGTGAACTTCCAGATGTTCAAGCTGGATTTACAAAAGGCAGAGGAACCAGAGATCAAAATGCCAACACCCTTTGGAGCATCGAAAAGCAAAAAAAGTTCCAGAAAAATATCTACTTCTGCTTTATTGACTACGCCAAAGACTTTGACTGTGTGGGTTACAACAAACTGTGGAAAATTCTTCAAGTGGTGGGAATACCAGACCATCTGACCTGCCTCCTGAGAAATCTGTATGCAGGTCAAGAAGCAACAGTTAGAACTGGACATGGAACAACAGACTGGTTCCAGATTTGAAAGGGGGTACATCAAGGCTGTATACTGTCACCCTGCTTATTTAACTTCTCTGCAGAGAACATTATGTGAAATGCTGGGTTGGATGAAGCACAACCTTGAATCGAGATTGCCAGGAGAAATATCAATAACCTCAGATATGCAGATGACACCATGCTTATGGCAGAAAGTGAAGAAAAACTAAAGAGCCTCTTTATGAAAGTGAAAGAGGAGAGTGAAAAAGTTGGCTTAAAGCTCAACATTCTGAAAACTAAGATCATGGCATGTGGCCCCATCACCTCATGGGCAATAGATGGGGAAACAGTGTCAGACTTTATTTTTCTGGGTTCCAAAATCACTGCAGATGGTGATTGCAACCATGAAATTAAAAGACGCTTACTCCTTGGAAGGAAAGTTATGACCAACCTAGACAGCATATTAAAAAGCAAAGACATTACTTTGCCAACAAAGATCCATCTAGTCAAGGCTATGGTTTTTCAAGTGGTCATGTATGAATGTGAGAATTGGACTATAAAGAAAGCTGAGCGCTGAAGAATTGATGCTTTTGAACTGTGGTGTTGGAGAAGACTCATGAGAGTCCCTTGGACTGCAAGGAGATCCAACCAGTCCATCCTAAAGGAGGTGAATCCTGGGTGTTCATTGGAGGAACTGATGTTGAAGCTGAAACTCCAATACTTTGGCCACCTGATGTGAAGAGTTGACTCATTGGAAAAGACCCTGATGCTGGGAAAGATTGAGGGCAGGAGGAGAAGGGGATGACAGAGGATGAGATGGTTGGATGGCATCACCGACTCGATGGACATGGGTTTGGGTGAACTCTGGGAGCTGGTGATGAACAGGGAGGCCTGGCGTGCTGTGGTTCATGGGGTCACAAAGAGTCGGACATGACTGAGCAACTGAACTGAATTGAACTGGTGTTGGGAAAGATTGAAGGTGGGAGAAGGGGACAACACAGGATGTGATGGTTGGATGGCATCACCAACTCTATTGACATGAGTTTGTGTAAGCTCCGGGAGTTGGTGCTGGATAGGGAAGCCTGGTGTGCTGCAGTCCATGGGGTCACAAAGCATCGGAAATGACTGAGTGACTTAAATGAACTGAACTGAGTAATATAACATATTAAAAATATAGAATTGTTCCACACGATAGTTCTCTTATTTGGCTCAAAAATGTATTCTACTTTCTGTTATTATCTATTGTTAATGCATCCAAATAGACCTTGGATAACAGATCCACTGAGAAACAAAATGCTTGCCTTGGCTGTATGTTGTGTTCCTTTAGCATTCAGCAAATCATTGCCTTCCTTTGTAATCACCTAAGAAACACACTGCACATCCAAGGTTATACAATTCTCTGCCCCTGAAAGTCCTTCTGTGCCTTTGCTCTGACATCTGGGAATTCAGTAAGAGATGAAAGGGCCGCTTTTGTCGTTGGTCTTTGAACACTGGTGCTAATCCCTTCATTTTGGCTTCAGAGTACTGTGTAGTTTACGATAATATGGACATTCTTTTGTATTTCATTGGCAATATAGTCTAAGATCCTGAGTATTTCCATAGTAGTTATTATACATATACAAATCCAGATAGGTTAAATATAGAACTTACAGTGCCAAAAAGCCTATGTCTTTTGAATATGGAGTTTATGATATTCATAATAATCAGTGACTACATTTACATTGTGAGCTGTCCTTACGTTTTGTAATACTGTTAACAATGCCTTGTCATGAATAAAATGGTTGGTGTGACTGAAAGATACAATTTGATAGAAAACACTTCTGAATAATATGACTGGAAAGACACCTTGACTCTTTTGATGGAACATGAATATTAATGATGTTTTCATTATGTGAAATGCTAGATTTTATATACTTGTGCTAGTAGGTGACATCTGCCTGGAATAAACTTTAATAAGTGTTTATACATTTCTAAAGTCACCGTGCATACGAATTTTTGCAGGAAATCTCACAAGAGATGATCAAAAGCCTCAAGTTGAAAAAAATTACATTAGTGAAATTGAAGGCAAGATTCAAAAATGAAGATTCTCCTTTTAATATTGAAAACTCTAGTTCAGAAAAAAATTGAAAATTTATGCTATCATTATTTATGAGGTACTAAGTCTTTGATTAAAGGAAATAAGAAATGTTTCTCCTTATCGTCATCATCATAGATCAGCTTTATATAGTATGCACTGTTGTGTCTAGTACTGGTTTACATGTTTGGACTTCTATGTGAATTTTCTTACTTAATTTCATAACCTTCCTATTACCGCCTTAATTCACATGAAAATGTTAAGACTTAAGTAGCCCGATTTCACAACTATTTATAGGACAGGCTGAGACCTCAACTCTAGCATTCTTTCATAAAGCTTGAGTTTTTGTCTACCATGTCATATTCCTATGTTTACCCCAGCAACAGTCACTGTGCCAGCCACAGGAGAGTTACTGAGGATATTCAGTTTAATATTTTAACTGCCCAAAAGGATAAAAATGAAAATTATTCTGCCCAATATAAGAAACAATGGCTAATGTGGGACTGAGATGTGCTTTGTGGGTGTCTATAGACCAAAAAGTCTCACAAAATATTCCACAATCTGAGATTAACTTGGTAGCAGATTTCTTCCCAAAATGCAAATAAGTCCCTCCTCTAAAAGATTAACAACCTGAGGTTAAGTTTTTCAGCTATTCACACTTTTTTTTAATGATAATTGCTTAAAACTTGGGAAACATTGAGACTCCTGTGGAAAGAGCAAGTTTTTGGTGAGGGGAAAGCATGAAGTGTTAATTGCACAGATTGGTTCAACTGGGACGCCACTGTAGGGGCCTTTAATCAATAAGTGTGATTCAGTTGCTCCTTGGTATCTGCAGGAAATTGATTCCAACTTAGGTGTTTTCTCCTCCAGGAGCAAAGACTACTCACACTGGGGAACTTCTGTGTCAGGCCACATATATACAGCCTAACAAGTTGTGACTTCTTGGAACCAGTAGACAAATAGTGATAAATTTGTGGGACTGGGGCTTAAAGGAGTTCCTACAGCATTTTGCCTACTCTGATATCTGCCAACTTTCTAATTATGTTATGATTGCAGGCTGTTGGTTTTAAAGACCACTGTAGAGCTGGAGACAGAAGGGTGGGAAAAAGACAAGCAAACATGTCATAAGCTCACTGCTCTTATCAAGTTTCCATCATTTTTTTCTTAAAAAAGAAAAAGGACTCCAAATTTTTGTAAGATCTTGGTTTATTTCCAGATTTGTGAAAATATGAATTTGCACAATTTTCTTTTGCCAGTTTTCTTATTACCTTTATAGAGAAGATATTTTTTAGAAGTTTTTACTCTGCCATATTCACTGTTTCCTTTATTTTTTAAATGTTTAGTTAAATTAATATTGCTTTCTTATGAAATTTATTGCTAACTCTTAGGTCTAAAAGAAGTTCTGAAAGCATATTGTTTAAAAGTGCACTGTAATTTTTGTGTTCTTAATATCTGTAATTAACTGTGAGGTTAGGGCTTAATATCTGCACCCTTCATGGTAATAAGCTAGAGGAAGATATTGCTTTTCTTGTCCGTTGATGTATAATCAGTACAAGTGCAGTGTCATTCATATAATAGGACTGTAGTATTTTTTAATTAATAAGTGAATGGGTGAATACATGACTTTGAGCTTCACTAAAAAGTATCAATATATAAGTATGCTCTATTTGAATGACTAGACACACCATGAGTGAAAATAACTTGGAATCAATTCAACTTTATTTAAAAGGTCAGAAAGATAGTTTAAAGATAATAGTCAGCATAGGCTAGACCTTGTAGCAGTTACTAACCCCAGAATTGTAGTGGGAATACAATGATAAAGGTTTTTCTCACTCAAACCAAATATCCATCAATGTTCATTTTTTTGTTCTAATCTATATAATCATCATGTTAGAACTCAGGCTGATAAAGGAGCTTTTATTTTCAACCTTGCTACTTTCTGTGAAGGAGAGAAAGACATTGCTAACCACATCTGACTCTTAAAGCTACTCTTACAAATGTCACATGTCATTTCTGCTCACATTTAATTGACAAAGTCAGTCATAAAAGCAATCTTAATTCAAGTGGATGGGCATGAATAACCCTCCAATAAGGAAGGATACAAAGTCATATGGGCAAGCTGGTTTTCAGTGGGGAAGTGTGAAAATAATCTTCTGCAGAGAGAAAGAACAAATATGTGTGAACAATAACATAACCTATCAGAATAATATTGCTCCCCGGTCTGATGTTGGTTTTACTAAACCACACTAGACTTGATCTTGCTATGTTTCCAAGCAGGAAAAAAAAAAAAAAAATTAAACTTCACTGGATTTTCTTTACGATGCTAGCATGCTAAAAACAAGCCTACATAATGAAAGTTGCATTACTATAAATGTTGGATAGCCATGCCTTAAAGTGCATATATACAGTGACTCTACTGTATATGAAAACAATTTATGACAAAGATTTCTTCACAGTTCATTAAATAGCTGTTCAAACTGGTTTGAAACTTTCCAAAGCATGTTTAAGATTTGTAGAAATGACACCTTGGATATAAAAGTAAAATAAAGCATTACTTTGACTCCTGACATATCTGCAATGGAAACACATCAATCACCCACAGCCTGAAGTACTAGATGATGTTTAGTGCTGAGAAAGACTGCTTAGAAATATTGTCTGACAGGCATATCATGATCTTTCTTTTTTTAAAAAAATTTCTTTCCAAAATTAGCAGTTCAGAGAGACCTTAATCAACAACACTTAAAAAACATCTGCCTTATATTCCTTGGAGTGCATGTTTTATTGAAGTCTGATAGAAAAAAATCAGAATAGGACACACTCAGACAATAATTTGAATGTTTCATCTGTAAATGACACATTTTTCTATTAGCATTTTCTAAACCTTATTTTTCATGTTCTCAGTGAAAGGAAACAGATCAATCAAAAATTTCTTTGAGTCTTGCATTCTATTAGGTGATCTGAAGGATACAATTGAAATATATTGAATAATTCCTACCTTGAGGTATCATACAGGTAGGATGTTAAGCCAAGCCAAAACTAAGCATTTAAGAATAAATAAATTCCAAAATGTATAGCACAAAATTCTGGATGGAGATAATAGTTTCAATTCAAATCTCAAAATATTTAACTCTAAGCTTGAAGGGATTAGTTTAAAATAATAATAAATATATATATAATATGTAATAATGTATAATTATTATGTGCATATATTTTAGTCTAATCTCTTCCTCCTATATATTACATATATTATTTATAATTATATATACAACCGTGCATATTATGTATAGAAATATATATATATATACAAGTTGCCAATTTTAATAACACACAAGAATGGAAAAACTTTAATGTATAGTTTATGACACTTCTGGAAGCTTCTGTTTCAGCCTCAGAAGAATTCCAGTAAGCAAAGGGAGTAGGCATTTAACTTCAAACTTGAAACAGTAAGCCAAGCGGAGAGAATAACTTGAATAAAGTAGTATATAAATTGATTAAAGGATTAAAATCATATAATTACCTCAACACAGAAAAAGTAATTGATAAATGTCTACATCTATTAACAAGAATTCTTAACCAGAAATAGGAGATTCCCTTAACTCAATAAAGAGAATCCTTAAAAATCTATTGTGAATATCAAGGTTAATTATGAAACACTGTAAATATGCCCTTTCAAAAGAGCAAGAGATGGGTACCCACTGTAGCCAGTGGTATTCAATGTCATATGCAGGTATTAGCTAGATAAACAGTTTTAAAAATAATAAAATTTTTAAAAGAGGAAAATGATAAATCGATTGAGAAGGAAAAAAAATGGTCATTTTTCCAAATGAAATTATTGCCTACTTTATAAAAATCAAAACTCCTGTGATAATTTATTAAAGTGAACAAGACAATTTTTCAGAGAGAAAAGAAATTCAAAATATAAAATCCAGTTAAATTTTGGCATGCAGCTGTTAAAACCATAATTTTCAAAAATACATGACATAAAAATATAACACCCAGCAGTAATTATAAGAAAAGAAATATTAGAACATGTGTGTGGAATAAGTTATTAATATATGATGGTCAAAGATTGGAATTCAATGTTGTAAAGTTCAGTTTCTCTGAGTTAATCTATAATGTTGATGAAATCTCAAATATAATACAAAAACTGGCAGTGTGTGTAAAACTCTACTTGTAGTCTCTGAAATTTCTATTAGTATTGGATGTTCAAAGAACAGCAAAGATACTATTGGATAAGAAAAAGATTTGTGAACATATGGAGCATTCTCTTAAGTGTTATGTAGAAATAGACCCATTAATAGAATAGATGGCCTAGTAAATAGACACAGTTTTAAATGCACATTTATAGAAGACATTAACAGATTGCAGATCAGTGTCTGAAAGAGAAATATTGAAATAAATGATATTGGGTTAATTAATTTATCCATGTCAAAAGAGAAAAAGAAAAAAAGAAGAAAATGAAAAAATAGATCTTATATTCATACCATAAACCAAAGCAGTTCTATATGGGTAAATGGCCTAAATGTAGCAGATAAATCTATAAAATTTTGAAGACAATTTGGAAAACACATTTATAACCTAACTCTGGCTCTTTGTAAGTAAGATACCAAATATTTAAGATATCAAATTAAAAAAAAAGTGAAATTTACAAATTCTGCAACATTTAAAATGAAGTACATCTGTTTATAAAAGTTAAAAGTGAATAAAATATGTAAAGTTTTTAGAAGACTGGAGGAAAATACATTTATAAACTTGGAGTAGGAAAAGATGTCTTAAATAACAGAGCAAAAAAGGAAAGGATTGATGTATCAATTATGCCATACTTAAGAACTAATGCTCCTCTAAAACAAAATTTAAAAATTAAGAAACAAACTGGAAGAAGATATTTGTAAAAGCAATTCTAAAAGGAAGTCAATACATAAAATATATAAACAGCACCTAAAATCTATTTTAAATAAAAATTGAGAAAGATGCATTCAAAATAGAACATGATGCAGCCAATAAACAAAGTCTAATTTCTTGACAAGTTGTTCATCTTAACCAAAGCAACCAAGAAATTTTTAAGTAAAAAAGGATAAATAAACATACAAGAGATGTGTTAGTCTCTCCAAGAAATAAAATGAGAGAAGGTTTCCTGTTTTTAATTTCATTGATTCTGCTACAATCCTTATTATTTCTTTTCTTCTGTTTATTTTGGAAATAATTTGCTTTTACTTTTCTAGTTTCCTTACATGGAAACTTAGATGATTGATTTTAGATTTTTCTTCTTTCCTATTATTGTTGTTGTTCAGTCGCTCAGTCGTGTCTGATTCTTTGAGACCCCATGGACTGCAGCATGCCAGGCCCCCCGTCCTACACTGTCTCCAGGAGCTTGCTCAAACTCCTGTCCTTTGAGTTGATAATGCCATCCAACCATCTCATCCTCTGTTGGTCCCTTCTCCTGCCTTCAATCTTTCCCAGCATCAGGGTCTTGAAATTCAGTGAGTCAGCTTTTTGTATCAGGTGGCCAATATTGGATCTTCAGCTTCAGCATCAGTCCTTCCAATGAATATTCAGGGTTGATTTCCTTTAGGATTGACCAGTTTGATCTCCTTGCAGTCCAAGGGATTCTCAAGAATCTTCTCCAGCACCAGAGTTTGCAAGAATGGATTCTTTTCTATTATATGTGTCCAATGCTGTAAATGTCCCTATAAGCAACGAATTTACTGTGTTCCACAAATTTTGTTAGTTTTAATTTTTATTTAGTTCAAAATATTTTTTAAATTTTATTTAAACTTCTTCTTTCAGTCCTGTGTTATTTAGAAATGTGTTGTTAACTCAGCATGAATTTGGGGATTTTCCAGTTATATTCTGGTTGTTGGTTTCTAGTTTAATTTCACTGTGGTCTGAGAGCAGACATTATATAATTTCTACTGTTTTAAATTTTTTCTGTGGTATGTTTTGTGGCCCAGAGTGTTTCTGTATTGGTAAAGGCCTCTTGTGGGCTTGGAAAGAATATGTATTTTGGCATTGTTGGATGAAGTAGTTTATGGATGTCAATTACATCCAGTTGAGTGATGGTATTGTTAAGTATGTTCTTACTGACTTTCTGTCTCCTAAATTTGTCTCTTTCTGATAGAGGAGTGTTAATTCTTTAACTATGATAGTGAATTAATGTTTTTCTCCTCTTAATCTACCAGTTATCACCTTATATAGTTTGATACTTTGTTATGAGGCATATAAGAATCATTATGTCTTCAGGAGAACTGACTCCTCCATCACTATATAACAACTTTCTTTATACCTGGTAACTTTCTTTTTTTTTTTTTTTAAATCTACTTTATCTGATGGGCTTCCCTGTTAGCTCAGTTGGTAAAGAATCTACCTCCAATGCAGGGAATCCTGGTTCGATTCCTGGGTTGGGAAGATCTGCTGGAGAAGGCTAGGCTACCCACTCCAGTATTCTTGGGCTTCCCTGTTGGCTCAGCTGGTAAAGAATCTGCCTGCAGTGTGGGAGACCTGCTTGCCATCCTTGGGTTGGGAAGATCCCCTGGAGAAGGGAACTGGCTACTCACTCCAGTATTCTGGCCTGGACAATTCCATGGACTATTCCATGGGGTTGCAAAGAGTTGGACACCACTGAGACACTGTCACTTTCACTTTGCCTGAAATTAATATAGACACTTCTCATTTCTTTTACTTAGTATTACCATGGTATAATTTCCCCCATCCATTTATTTGTAATATATATGTATATTTGTATTTAAAGTGGATTTCTTGTAGACAATATATAGTTGCATCATATGTTTTGATAAACCCATTGATGTAGTTATGGTAAGAGTATGATTCATTCTTTAAGAAAATTACTTGAAATAAATGGAAAAATATTTCATGTTAATGGATAAGAACACTAAATGCTATAAAGATATTAGTTCTTCCTAAATGAATTTATGGATTTAGTGCAATCTCAATCAAAATCTCAAAATGTTATTGTGTATTTTTGACAAACTGTTCTAAAGTTTATATGGACAGGCAGAAGACACAGAATAGACAATACAATATTGAAGAAGAGCAAAGCTGGAGGATTGATACTACACTATATCAGGTATAAAGTAGCTTGTATACTAGGATAAAGCTGCAATTATCAAAACAATGTGGTATAAGCATATGAAAAGGTGCTCCACATTAGGTCATTAGAGATTTTTTTTTTTAAATACCACTACACACCTATTGAATGGCCAGAATCCATAACACTGACAACACCAAATGTTAGCAAATATGTGAAGTTACCTGAACTCTTATTCACTGTAGTACAAATGAAAATTGGTATAGCCACTTTGGGAGATAGTTTGGCACTTTTTTTTAATAATGCTCAATATATTCTTACCTTATGATTCAGCATTTGTACTTCTTGCTATTTGCCCAAAAGAGTTGAAAACTTATGCCCTCAAAAAATGCAGAAATAAGTTTATAGTGAATTTATTGATAATTGCTAAAGCATGAAAACAACCAAAGTGTCTTTCAATAGATGAATAGTCAAATAATCTGTAGTGCATGCAGACCAGGCATTATTGTTCAGCACTAAAAGGAAATATGCTTTCAAGCCATGAAAAGACATGGAGTAACCTTGACTGCATATTATTAAGTGACATAGCCAATCTGAAAAGGCTACATGTGTATC
Organism: Dama dama; assembly: GCF_033118175.1. Classification (NCBI taxonomy): domain Eukaryota; kingdom Metazoa; phylum Chordata; class Mammalia; order Artiodactyla; family Cervidae; genus Dama; species Dama dama. Next base: position 60,726,322 of record NC_083710.1, on the reverse strand, counting down.
ATTCCAATTATATGACATTCTGGAAAGGCAAACCATGGAAACAATAAAAAGATCAATTGCTGCCCAGGGCAGGGTTAGGCGTCAGAGAGGAGTAATTAGGCAAATCACAGAAGATTTTTAGGGCAATGAAAGTGATATCTACCCTAATAATGCATGCATGTCATTATAAACTTGTTCAAACTTACGCACTATACCAAGTGACTATGTACTTTGGGTGATTATGAATATGTCAGTGTAGATTCATCAATTGTAACAGATGTATAGTAATGGGATGTTGATAAAGGGAGAGGCTGTATATACGTGAGGGGAGGGGTATATGGGTAATCTCTGTACTTCTCTCTCGATTTTTCCATACGCCTAAAACTACTCTTAAAAATAGTTTTTTAAAAGAGAAATTGACTAAATCAACACTCATTTAATTTTTAAATATTGAATAAAGGATATTGATATATAGATCTTTAACTTGTCATGTATATATATATGTATTTGACTAACACATATTATATATTACTATATAGTACATGTTATATATAAATTAGTTAATTTGACTAACATAACCACCATATTATATGTAAATTCTGTCATGCTACAAAAAAATACAGGAAGCATTATGAGTAACATCATAATGAAAGAAATCAATCTTCCATAACCAATTTTATTACCCTTATTTTACTAGTGCTAGCCCATTTGATTAAACAAAATTAAGCTATCAGTTTAAATAATAGGCTAGAAAGAAAAATTCAAAACAATTTGATTACATGCCAGCAAAACACATGAGAATCATTTTAAAGATCTCATATAAATAAAAGATTTAGTGTTATAAAATTAGTATACAAAGGCAATCATTTTTTCCTTTTTGTAAATAAAATTAGCTGCAAATATATGACAGAAAAAATTGTTTATGATAGGTAAAAAAGTCCATACAAAATTTGTAAGAATTGTGTATCATCTATATGTGTACCTATATCTGTCTATATTTATTCTACAGAAATATGAGAAGGAGAAAGACAAGGAGAGAGAAGAAAAGTAACAATATCTATAAAATATATCAAAATATTGAGATAAATTAAAAAACAAAGTATTTCTGGATAAGAAAACAAATTATAAGGATATAAAATTATCTTAACCTAACCTATAAAGTTGATTGAAATCCAATTAAAATAGCAGGACAGAGTAGATAGGGGTTACTTAATGAAATGAAATTCCACTTTGGTAAAATAATCATGATAGAGAAGTCAGGAAAAGTATTTTCAAAAGTATAATGAGGTAAGAGTCTACACATGAGAGATGGAAGCTAAAAGATTAGCTTGATTTATTACTGTCATCAAAACACATAAATCAATGGTAGAGACAGGAGTGCAGATATACCTCCAAACTATACTTGAGATTTAGTCACTCATTATCAGAGAAATGCAAATCAAAACCACAATGAGGTACCATCTCATGCCAGTCAGAATGGTTGCTATCAAAAAGTCTACAAACAATAAATGCTGGAGAGTGTGTGGAGAAAAGGGAACCCTCTTACACTGTTGGTGGGAATCCAAACTAGTAAAGCCACTATGGAGAACAGAGTGGAGATTCTTTAAAAAACTGGAAACAGAACTGACATTTGACCCAGCAATCCCACTGCTGGGCATACACACCGAAGAAACCAGAATTGAAAGAGACACGTGTACCCCAATGTCCATCGCAGCACTATTTACAATAGCCAGGACATGGAAGCAACCTAAATGTCTGGAGGCAGACAAATGGATAAGAAAGCTGTGGTACATATACACCATGGAATATTATGCAGCCATTAAAAAGAATGCTTTTGAATCAGTTCTGATGAGGTGGATGAAACTGGAGCCTATTATACAGAGTGAATTAAGTCATAAAGAAAAACATCGATACAGTATACTAATGCATATATATGGAATTTAGAAGGATGGTAACGATGACGCTATATGCGAGACGGCAAAAGAGACACAGATGTGAAGAACAGTCTTTTGGACTCTGTGGGAGAATGAGAGGGTGGGATGATTTGAGAGAATAGCACTGAAACATGTATATTATCATAGTGAAACAGATCACCAGTCCAGGTTTGATGCATGAGACAGGGTGCTCAGGGCTGGTGCACTGGGATGACCCTGAGGGATGGGATGGGGAGGGAGGTGGGCGGTGGTTTAGGATGGGGAACACATGTACACCCATGGCTGATTCATGTCAATGTATGGCCAAACCACTACAATATTGTAAAGTAATTAGCCTCCAATTAAAATAAATACATTAAAAAAAGAAAAAATAAATAAAATATAAAAAAATAAAAATAAAAAGGTGACATTTCTACTCAATGAGGAAATAAAAGTGAATCACATTTGGGATAGGTTATATGCGTGTGTGTCTGTGTGTATCTGTGTATATGTCTGTGTAAGCTGTATATTTACCCTTTATTACAAGCATAAATTCCATCTTGAAGATTATGCTTGTTAGAATACTTTTTGTTAGGAAACCTTTTCCAAAGAAAGAAGAGTCCCTTTGGTTCAGCTCCTGATTAAGCTGGGCCTAATTTTAGAATGAGGTGGTACTTAAAACATACAAAGACAAATATAGGTCAAAAGGATTTTTCAACAAAGACACTTTTATTTAATCAGTGTAATATTTGGCATAGTAGATACTATTCTGCTGTTTTCACACTCTTCGCAAGTGAGGATTTTTTTTTTTAATAGAATATCTGAACGGTTGTCCACACCCTTGCTTCTAACTGTAGAAGTTTGTCCTCTTTTTGGCAGTCTGCTCATAAAACAGTAATGACATCTAAAGCCACTATTTTTCTTTATAAGTGTGATTTACTTATAAGTTGTTTTTTTTTTTTTTTGCTTTTTCTAATCTCTACTAGATTAAGTTTGTATATTTCTGAAGAAAGAGGAAGATATAATTCTGCAGAATATTACATGTTTTTGTTTCATCATGCATAAATACCTCTTAGAATTTAAATATCAAAGCTTAACATACCCACCTATAAGGGAAAACTTATAGTTTAGTAACTTTATTTTGCTTTAGATTTGATTTAAGTAGAATGAATTACAATCTGGGAAATAAATCTGACAGGTCTCTGCAATGTTCTCTTGGCTCAATTTGTTTGAGCAACTTTTCTAAGCAGGATATCCATCACACCCAAGGAGTCATAAGTGAAATATAAATATATCTCACTGTATAAAAATTTTAAATGCTACAGAAAAATAATTTATCAGAATACAACCAATTGAGAAGGCATGCCAGTGAAGATAGTTCTTTTTTAATCTATTACAGAGCTGATAAAATTCAAGAAATGCACTACAAACAACTCATCTGGAAAACAGACAGTAGATAAAATTATTGAAAGACAAAGGCTAAAGGAACTTAGAAACAGCAAGAGATTTTGAATGTCTGGTTTTAAGGATGAAAATTGTATTAGTTTGGGGTGCTATAGCAAACTACCATAGACTGAATAGCTTAAGACAACACACATTTATTTCACTCAATTTTGGAGCCTGAAAGTCTCGATCAGGGTGTCAGGGTAACTGGGCTCTTGGTGAAGACCCTCCTGCTGTCTTACAGTTGGACTACTGTCTTCTTGCTGGTGCCCACATTTGGCTGAAAGAGTGTTAGCTGATTCTCTTGCCTTTGCTTATCAGGGCACTAGCCCTGTGAAGGTTCCACTGTCATGACCTAACTACCTCACAAAGTCCCCATCTGCAAACACCACCATGTCAGCATTAGAGTTTCAACAGACAAGTTTTGGTAAGACTCAAACACTCAGTACACAATAGGCCTTCAAAAAACATATTTCACTTACTCTGCTATTAAAACTGCTAATTTGACAAACCAAGAGATGTTGAGTATGTATGTCTCCATCAGTTTAATTGCTGAATTCAAGTTAACTGTGGTGTGTTATTGTAAACAAGCCTGGAAACAACCAAGGTGACTGTCAACAAAGAACTGATGAAATAAGCCATGGTACATTCATTTGATGAAAAGTCATTAGAAAGGTTTGCAGAAAGATTAGCAAGATATTTGAACAGAATAAAATAAATCAAAAGCAAGATACAAAATAATATATATTGTTATGCATATCATATTATACATTATATATTATAACCCATTATATAATGTATTATTGTATAATATATTTATGTATATACCAAATTGGTAGACAGATTGTTATATACATACTCAACTTATGGCTAAGTAGATATATAGATAGATGAAAAAGGAATGAATGAAGATTCTCTTTGTGGAAGAAAGTGCACAACTTTTTTAAATAAATGATATCTCTAGAAAAATATTGGGATGGGACAGGGACATAAATCAGGAAAAAGAGACTTTCACTATTCACTTTGCCTTCTTATATTAAAAGAAATTAACCACACAGCAAATCGCATGAACTACTTATTGAACATTTTATTTAAAAGAATATGCAGAGAGAAAAGTACAAAATCTGTAGGGGTACAACATAATGAACCCAATGACCATGAGTATACACAATTAACCAGCAGCAAGATTAAGAAATGTTATCAGCATCACACCAGAAATACCCTTCATGCACTCCACAAGTCTGTTTTCAGTGTTAATATGACTGATATTTGGTTTTAATATGACTGATAACATTTCATGCTAAGTTAGAATTATACAACCATATTTTTGTTTGTTAAAATTAGCTTATAAGGACTTGAATTCTTTTATGTAATAACTCTCTTAATTGTAGTTAATTGGTATTTTGTTAATTCAGGGGACACAAATAGCAAAAATTCTCTAGAAACCAGAAAAAGAAAAATGAAAGTTCTTGGTTTTTTACTTTTTTAGTTTTGTTTTATGAATAGATTCTTTTCCTCTAGAAAAAGAAATGATAGCCCATCTCTGCTCCATGGTTTGAGACCTCAGCTGAGATGTCTTGGATGAAAGGACTTGTCTATACATCTAGGGACTTGTTCGTTTTCATGATGTATGCTGGGGCTAGAATGTCCAAGATGGCTTCTTCACTCACATGTCAGGTGCCAGGGCTGGTGTGATGGATCAGCTTGTATGATGAACTGCTGGCATTGCTCTCCCTGTGGCTTCTCTGAGTAGCCAGAATGAGCTTCCACACATTTCTTTTTATATTCCACGTATAAGGAATGCCATAGTTATTCCATTATGCATACATTTTTATTTATCACATGCTATTACTTTTTAGATTGTCATTTTTGGATATTTCTGTAGCTCAGCTACTTGCAAAGCTAAGGCACTTAAAGTTTGGTAGCTTTTAGTGAACCCCTTAGCACAACGGTTTTCAAAGTGTGGCTTCTAGACTAGCAATGTCAGTATCAACATGGAACTGGTTGAAAAGGCAAAATGACAGGCTGTTCTGTACCACTGAATCAGGAACTTGTGGGGTGGAGCCCAGATATCTGTCCTCCAGATGTTGTTAACAATTTAACATGTCCTCTAGTTGTTGTTCAGTTGCTAATCCATGGTCCGACTCTTTGCGACCCCATGGACTACAGCATGCCAGGCTTCCCTGTCCTTCACCATCTCCCAAAATTTGCTCAGACTCATGTCCATTGAGTCAGTGATGCCATCCAACCATTTCATCTTCTGTCATCCCCTTCTCTTCCTGCCTTTAATCTTTCCCAGTATCAGGGACTTTTTCCATGAGTTGGCTCTTCACAACAGGTGGCCAAAGTATTGGAGCTTTAGCATTAGTCCTTTCAAAGAATATCCATTGTTGATTTCCTTTAGGATTGACTGATTTGATTTCCTTGCTGTCCCAGGGACTCTGAACAGTCTTCTCCAGCACCACAGTTTGAAAGCATCAATTCTTTGGCGCTCAGCCTTCTTTATGGTCCAACTCTTGCATCCATATGACTTGTTGATATTTCTCCCAGCAGCCTTGATTCCAGCTTGTGATTCATCTAAACCAGCATTTCACATGATGTACTCTACATAGAAGTTAAATAAGCAGGGTGACAATATACATTCTTGATGTACTTCTTTCCCAACTTTGAAACAGTCTGTTGTTCCATGTCCAGTTCTAACTGTTGAATCTTGGTCTGCATACAGGTTTCTCAGGAGGCAGGTAAGGTGGTTTGGTATTCCCATCTGTTTAAGAATTTTCCCCAGTTTGATGTGATCTACACAGTCAAAGGCTTTGGCATAGCATTTATGTTCTCCAGATAATCCATATAAATGCTGAAGTTTGAGAACTGTTTTCTTTGGAAAAGTTAAACTTGATTGCTATACATTATCCTCAAAATTTTCACTATTAAAGTCTCCTCCAGTAACTGCCATATATACCTGCTTTGCTAAAATATATAAAAATTAATTACTAACTTCTACACTTTGAAGTTTAAGCATGCTACTATCCTGTGACTGATTTAATTAACATTTTTCAAATTAGCCTGTCCTTAACTAATCTGGGAGAGAATGCCAGGTGACTTAATTTCTGTTTACTCAGTGTCTCTTTCAATTGTTTTTTTGCTACTTGCTGTATAACCCTGTTCATGCATTTTCCTGTTTCATTCACACTGAGGCTCCCTAATAAATGGTAGCCTGTGTGCATTGTTTTTGTCCTGCTCCTATTCTCTCCTTAACACTGTCAGAACCCAGCTCTAAATCTACTATGCCACTTAATTTTTAAAATTTTGCAATGTCTTAGTTAAATGATAAACCAATATACCAGTATGCTTTGTCCCAGATTTAATCAGGCTCTGTGTGGCATTTGAGATTTCCCCATATTCTAGAAAGGAGTATATTTCCTAAACTTTCTCTTATATTTTGGACCGCTCCTTCCCAGTGTCTCAGATTTGTTCTCTTTCTAGCTCGATGTATGAAATGGTGGTATTTCTCCACACTAGCTTTGTCTTCTTGGCCCCTTCTCATTTTACCTGACACCACTGAGCAGCTTCACATGACCTATAGCCTAAATATTTATGCAATGATGATTCTGGAATCTATGTTTCCAAAACTGACTTCACCCATGAGGTTCAGATCTGCATATCCAAAACCTATTGAGTGTTTTCTTAAGAAATAGCCATAGACTTTTCTCTGTCAATGAGTCTAAAAAATACCTGTGCATTATTTCTGAGGTTAAAAGTACCACATACTTACTGTAGAAATATATATATATATATATTACAAAAATAATGCAAAATTGAAAACTTCAATCACTTATAATACTACCACTCAGAAACAACCAGTTAGTATGTATACACTCACACACACACCCCTACTCCTTGCTTTGAAAGTATAATGTTACATTTTTCTAGCAGAAATGTGACTGTTTAGAACCCCAGAGTATTTTTATTACTCTCATGAAAAATGCTGTAACAACTTATGCATAAATTTCAAGTCAAGTAAATTTAGACCAATTTTACAGAAGACTCTACTTCTTTGACTGTTATATGCACCTGGTTGCATTTAAATTACAAAGGGGAATGAGAAGGATAGAGATGTGTCAGGTTCAAAGCAGGCACAACATTACCCTTGAGTTAGTGGGTATGGTTTTCCATAAATATATTTTCCTTCTGGGAACCAATATACTCACTTTAGAAAAATAACAGAGAGCTGCACTGTGACATTTAGTGAAAATTCAGTTTTGAAATGGACATGTGGCTTCAAACTGTTATCTCACTTCCATGCATCTTAGATCAAGACTGTTGAAAAACTGTATATTTGAAAGTCCAAATGTTGGTATAAAGTGTTTGGGTTTAATGTTATTCTGAGGGATATGTGTGACTGTATATACGTGTGTATATCTCTCTGTATTTATATTTTAAAAAGAAAAAAGAAAACTGCAAATTTATTTGTTAACTATGAAGTAGACATTTTTATTATTTCTCAATTTTTGATTGATTCAAAAATTAGGTCCACATCATCTCAGATATAATAGATGACTTTTTAAAGTAAAAAAAGTCAAGATGTAATTACATAACTTGAGACATGAAGGTAAACATTAAAGAATCAGTTAACTGAAATATGGGTCAAGAAGAGGAGGCATTCTAAGATCATTGTTTTAACAAGCTTTGTAGAAGTAGGTGCTTCTTTAAAGTATGCACATGAAAAGTTGGATTTAAAAATTAAAATCATCCTATAAATCGAAACAGGGAGCATTTTGTATCAGACAATCTCTATGTCTCATAACTAATTCAGTACCAAAAGTTGTTCATTGCATGCTTTTGGAAGAGCAAGCAAAATGCAGCACAGAAAGATAAATAAGCCCGGTGACTGTCCTAAGGCAGTTTTTCCTCTCTGAAGAAGATGAGGCAATATGTAAGACAAGTACAGTGATAGATGGGATGCAATAATTGACAAGAGAGTGAGAACAGCTCCTCCGTCACCCAACTCCATGTTGCCTGAAGAGGCAGCGACCTCTGAGTGACATTTGGGTGTATGGCACTCTCGGGTGTCACTATTGTACAAAGGAAGTTGTTAGCATTCATGGAACTAGAGCTGACCACCCAGCTTCCATGTATAACAAGACCAGTCCCGATGAGGTTTCATATTCCTGCTTCCCTGTGCCTCAGCATATCCACAATGACCTGAGTTCTCACCTCATGACTACTCTCTACTCCTCTGACCCAGCTGCTAACCCCTTCCTCCTAAACCATGGTTCTTTGTCTTTGAAACAGCATGAGTGATAAGCAAACTTTATTGCATCCTGAGACTCTTCTCAGAAATTTGGATTTATCTCTTTGCTCTTAAAAAAAACGAGCATGCTCTCAATTCCCCACTCCATTTAGGCTATCTAAACCCTGTGCTGTTTATTTTACTTTATGCCACATTTCCATAGGAAATGAATAGCTGTCATCTTTTACCAGCTATCAAAGAATTAAGTCTCTCTTATTTTACAAAGCTAAAAAAATAGTTCCATTTCCTTGAGACTTATACCATTCAGATGAACCACTTACTCATCTTCCTTGTTTCCATGATATACCAGTCTTTTGCTGACTCCTCCAATTATGCAGTCAAAACTTAGCTCTCAACTCAAAATTTTACTTTCCCAAAGTTGCTGTTATAATTCTTAGCAACATCAATAGCCACATAGCTATTTCAGATAGCATACTTAATCTTTCAGTTTCTTCACTAATAAAAATTTCCCCCAGTTGTTTTCACCTAGTTCCTCTAATAGTACTTAGAACAATTACAATCATGAAAAACTTGACCTCATCCTCAAAATTTTATTGCAAAAACCCAGCCTTTAAAAAAGCAATCTGTTTCAGGTTACTTTTTCAAGTACTCTCAGTTCAACTTTTCCACCATGTCTGCCACATTCTGTCCCCATATCTGTTAGTTTTACCATTTGTTCATAATCCATCTATTATCATTTCTTCTATCATTTTACCTTCTTTATTGAGCATCTTAGAGTCTAATCTATGATTCCTCAGTGAATTACTCAGTATGTTCTTGAATCTGTCTCCTGCCCTCTCATCATAATATTTGCTTTCCAAAATCCCAACTCTGAATGGACTTGAAGGGAACAAAAAATATATCACTTCAAAATATGCCACTTTGAATTATTTTGAATTGAAGACTCTTAAGAAACATCAGATACAACAAAGAAACTCTGAACCTCCTTTTTCTTCCTGAAAGCAGAAAAATTAGCTCCCATGTGAAAATCACCCTCCGCGTAGCAAGAAAAAGAAAGACATTTTTTTCTGGGAATTGGGGGCCAAGAAATCTGTACAAAAACCTTGGTAAACTAACCCTTACCTTCCTACTTACTTCATAATCTACTATGCCTATTCCAAGTCACTTTTTCATGCCAATTCTTTACAAACTTATCATATTTTTTCCAAAATGATATAAAAGCTTCCTGCTATGATCACATCTTCAGGTCTTCGTTTTCCTGTGAAGAACTTCATGTACATACTAGTAAAATGTACGTGCTCTTCTCCTGTTAATCTGTCTTATGTTAGTTTAATTCTTAGGCCCAGCTGGAGATTATAAGAGGTTAGAGGAGAATTTTTCCTCCCCTACAAACTCCAAAATGAGCCTTCTCTGGACCTCTGACCAAGCAGCTGAGTCACACATTCAAGCCAACACACTTGTTTTACTTAACATTTCATATCTTAAGATTCAAACAGGCTGCAGCACTGTCTGATCATTCTACTATATATAAAGTAGCCAACTCACTTTCTAATTCTTGAGAAGATTATATAATATCTTCTTTCTCCTACCCGCCTTCTGCCATCTCAGCTCATGAGCTTGCTTCACACATTATCAAGAAAAGAGAATTTATTGAATGCTAAATCTTTTCTCTCACCTGCAAAAAATGACCCAAGCAAGGCCACAGTGACCTCCAAGTTGCTAAATTCAGTGTTCTCCTTTTCTACCTACATCTTACACGAATGCGGCATTCAATACTCTTGACCTCTTGTTCCTGAAAACATTTCTTGTCTCTAGAATTCTGTACCACCAGAGTCTCATTTTTATTCTTCTCTGACCTTTTCCCTCTCTTTTTACAGACTCTATACATTGACATTCCCTAGGGCTGTGTCCCATATCTCTGCAGACTTTTTATTTTCTTCATACTACATAATTTGTCCTTGTGTACACTTTACCTGTTTAATGTACATCCTGGGAATGTCATACACTACTGTTGCATGTACTTAAAGTGGTTCTTCTCATATATTTTTTATCACTTTGTCTCTACTTTCATTTCATTGCACAGGACATTACACATGGAATATATATTTGTTAAATGAATGAATAAACAGCACTACTGTGAATTTATTAAAACAGTAATATTTCTATTCTCATGGATGAAAGCATAGAAGAAAGTCAATGATTTATCGTCTCTGTATTTTCAGTTTTTTTTGTTGTTGTTTTTTAGAAACAATAGGCTTTTAGCAGGCTTTCTTTGTGACTCAAACAGTAAAGAATCTGGCTACAATGCAGGCTACCTGGGGTCAATCCGTGGGTCAGAAAGATGCCCTGGAGAAGGGAATGGCAACCCACCCCAGTATTCTTCCCTGGAGAATTTTGTGGACAGAGGAATCTGGAGGGCTACAGTCCATGGGGTCACAAAGAGTCAGACACAACTGAGCAACTAACACACAGGCTTTCAGCCACTTCTTTCTCTTACTGAAAATAATCATTTCCTCTTGTTACACTCTGTTCCTATTTGAGAGCCATAACTGGCAGCCTTTTCTTTTCTTCTTTGAGATATTGTGCCAATGCTAAAGCTAAAGAGGTCTTTACCTGCTTGCAGCTAAGAGTGGGAGGCTCTGCTCCAAGGGACAACCTGCTTTCACTTTGGTGCCTGCAGGGCATCTGACATCATTCATTTTGATCAGGCTACTTTCTACCTTATTAGTGATGCTACATGCTTCATGGTGCAGGTTAATTTCCTCTTACAGATCTGCATAAATTGCCAACATTATCCTATATCTCAGCTACATATTCCTTCAGGGAATTGATCAGCATACCTTCTTCCACTTGAATACTATATTTAAATCCTCTATGTATCTGTATTAGAATATTCCTGGAAAAAAAAGTCATATGTAGAGCATGTCTGATTATATCCATTATAATCAGTATCATTTCATGTATCAACAATTGAAATACTGGCCTAATTTACCTACTATTTTGGAACAATATGTTGATAGCTTTCTATTTAAGTAAAATCTCCCTTTTTTATATCTTTGCTGTCATTATTAAGTATACTATGCAGAATTAGACACAGATAAATATGAATTAATTTAAATAAATCTCTGATTGTATATTATAGTGGTTAAGGTTTTAGGAATCATGCCCTATGTTAATATAAAACTGAAGGTACCTTCTGTTTGGAAAGGCATGCAGTCTGGCATATCTCTCTCTAAAGTATAAAGAAAATATAAAGGTGGATGAACCAAAGTGAATTGATTCCCTCCCATTAAGAAATTTCCAGATTCATAGTTTAAACCAATTTAACCTATAGGTATAACCAGTTTAAATGTGTTTTGTTTGTCTCCATTACTGATCTTCCTTTTGTTAGGTAGGAAGTTAGGTGTGAGAAACAAGGAGAGGCCTAGTAGAAAAGGATGAAAGCTGATCTCTAAACCCCACCTGAGACATGGCCCAATACAGCCCAAGAGAGCTCACAGATGTGCTACAAAATAACCACGGAGACTTTTCCAATTCAGGCACATGGGCTCTAGGCACAAAGTGGATACAAACTAACCACAAGAATTGTTCCAACTTAGGCACATGTGCCCTTGATGCAGAGCTGTGTCCTCAAGTGACCATAGATAGCTAGGAGCCCATGAAGTGTTCATAAATATTCTATACATATATACATCTGTTTATAACAGACTAAATTACAGGAAAGACATGTGCAATAGAGCCTATTGTTATGTACCTTGCAACCATCAATCAAAATTTTCAGCCAACACCCATCTAGATGAATATTCAAAAGCCTTGTCTTAAAAACCCCAGTATCTCATCATTCCTAGACCAGTGTCTTTCCTGGCTTGGCCCACCTCTCCCTTTAGGTGTTTTTTTTTTTTTCCCCCCTGGTTTTTTTTTTTTTTTTTCTTTTCTCTCCTTAATAAACTTGCTTTTGCCATGGCTAAGACCTCAGATTCTTCTTTGTGTCCTTAGCAAGAACAGAGGCCCACAAGAGAGAGTCCTCTTCCTCACCCTCTTCTCTAAATTCCCTAACAATTTGACCTAGTTTGTGCTACTAGTTAGGTCAAGGAACTTTTTCCTAGGTCTAGGATGTTGACAATGAACCTGGTTCAGTTCTTGTAGCAACCGGAAACCACTGTTAGACATTTTAAGAGTTTTTTACTATGAAGGATGACTTGTTCCTGAATCTGTTGGAAGGGCTGGAGGAAATGATCAAGGAATAGGATTCTCAAAAGGACTATTCTGACAGATTCCACTTTCCAAGGGAGCTATGCCCTTGGTCTGTTACAAGGAGTAGGAAGTTGCCATTGACTTGATTACACTCCCAGGCTTATCCCCTATCTACTCTTTGGGAAGCTGGGATCAGACAGCCACCACAGACATAAGTGGACCTTGACATACACAAACTGGTCAAGGGCACAGACACTGATTCTGACCCACTAACATGATAATCTTTTAACACCACAACCTAGACATGGTCCACTGGAAAACTGCTTCAGATGAAATCAGCTCCATCCTGGCTTTTCAGAAGAAAAGAACTAACTGAACAAGAAGATTGCCTCTGTTCCATTTCTGCCTTCCAAGGCTCAAATGAAAGATATATATATATATATATTTGAAATATATATATATATATTACATATATACACATATATATGAAATATATATATTTCATGCTTATAGAGTAGGAAATGTGAGCAGATGCTACATGGCATTGACCACATCCACCTTAATATCATTGTGAAGAAAACCAATATGAAAAGGGAGTGTAAGAAATCCACTAAATCCCTCTTTACCAGTATTAGGATTTTGAAATAACTAATATGTCATGTGAAGTATAGAATTAGTTCTCTATTGCTTTAGACTCCTTTTATACTAAAATTGAATTTCCCAAACTTCCTAGACTTTATCTGACCTCTTTCTCTGCATGTTAAACTCATAAAGAACACTGTCATTTTCTTCCTCTATCCTGCTTATTAGCCATATTTTTCTCCAGCTTCACTTGCATTTATTTTCTTCTATATGCCCCAAAGCTCCTCTTGTAAATCTCTATCATAAAATGATCATTTATTAACCGACCTATCTATTCCAATAGATCATAAAGTTTTTAAGGACAGTCTTCTTCCTCTGTTCATTGCAGGTGCTCAGTAAAGGCTCTCTGAATCTATGCTCAAATGACATTTTCAGGCTTTTTAGTACCATTTAAATATCTGTTATTTTTTTTTAACAAGCTTTTGTTATTTTCAAAGTGCTATATTTATGATTGCATAACACATCAAATGATTGGACACTTGTCTTCAGTTTTTAGTTTAAGTGTGCTGACCTGTTGGGTGTATCCAGTGTTTTTTTTTTTTCCTTTCTTTAAGATACTTAAAAAGAAGATTTCATCCTCTCCCACACTCCCATCCAGAAATGTTAAATCAACCATTGTGTTGAATTTTAGATTTTTTTCTTTCTTTCTTCCTTTTTTTTTTTTTTTTTTTTGTTTTTGTCTTGAAAAAAGTTAATGACTCAGGACAAAAATAGAAGTTGTCCTCCACCCAGAAAACTATCACCACTTTCTCATCACTGCAACCACCCATTGTACACTACTAGTGACTCATTTTGAGTAGCAACTAACGTGGAAGAGAAAATCTCTGGGTGAAACTGAAGGTCTTGAATTGGTGAATAGAGTTGAGAAAAGAAGTATGTTTTATTAGAATCAATGACATTGTGTTTCCCTTGCCGGAATTTCCACCCCAACTCTTCAAACACCCCAATGTTTACTCTTGGAAGAATATCACCAAAATTTATTTTACATTGAATGCAGTAAAAATCCAATAATAAATTTTCTTTCTCATGATGAGATATTCCTAATAAAAACATAGAAATCCTGAAGCAAATGTAGATGCAAATGGTGGGTTTTACAGGCTGAATTTTCAAAGCTAAAACATTATTTATAGTAAACTGCTTGTGTTTAGGAATTGCTTATCTTATTTTTGCTTGTTTTGTGTCAAAACATAAATTCAAAAAGCTGCAGAAGAAAATTTTAGAAGGTAAGTTGTATAGTGCTAGTGTCTAGAGAAATGGAGACCACCATAAAAATCATGATAATATCATTATGGTTTTGTACATCACAATCTCAAGAACCAGCTTTGCAGTGCAAAAGATGACATTGCGTTTCCCTTGCTGGAAGTTTTATCTCCAGGGAATTAAAAACCCAGACAAGATGGCAAACATCTTTACAATGGAGAATAGAACAAAAAGTATACGATCATTCTACAAGGTCAGTTCAGTCCAGTTCAGTTCAGTCGCTCACTCATGTCTGACTCTTTGCAACCCCATGATTCACAGAACACCAGGCCTCCCTGTCCATCACCAACTCCCGGAGTTTACTCAAAATCATGTCCATTGAGTTGGTGATGCAATCCAGCCATCTCATCCTCTGTCATCCCCTTCTCCTCCTGCCCCCAATCCCTCCCAGCATCAGGGTCTTTTCAAATGAGTCAACTTTTCACATCAGGTGGCCAAAGTATTGGAGTTGCAGTTACAGAATCAGTCCTTCCAATGAACACCCAAGACTGATCTCCTTTAGGATGGACTGGTTGGATCTCCTTGCAGTCCAAGGAACTCTCAAGAGTCTTCTCCAACACCACAATACAAAAGCATCAATTTTGGGGTGCTCAGCTTTCTTCACAGTCCAACTCTCACATTCATACATGACTACTAGAAAAACCATAGCCTTCACTAGTTGGACCTTTGTTGGCAAAATAATGTCTCTGCTTTTTAATATGCTATCTAGGTTGGTCATAACTTTCCTTCCAAGGAGTAAGCGTCTTTTAATTTCATGGCTGCAATTACCATCTACAGTGATTTTGGAGCCCCAAAAAATAAAGTCTGACACTGTTTCCACTGTTTCCCCATCTATTTCCCATGAAGTGGTGGGACCAGATGCCATGATCTTAGTTTTCTGAATGTTGAGCTTTAAGCCAACTTTTTCACTCTCCTCTTTCACTTTCATAAAGAGGCTCTTTAGTTCCTCTTCACTTTCTGCCATAAGGGTGGTGTCACCTACATAACTGAAGTTATTGATATTTCTCCTGGCAATCTTGATTCCAGCTTGTGCTTCTTTCCAGCCCAGTGTTTCTCATGATGTACTCTACATGTAAGTTAAATAAGCAGGGTGACAATATATAGCCTTGACATGCTCCTTTTCCTATCTGAAACCAGTCTGTTGCTCCATGACCAGTTCTAACTATTGCTTCCTGACCTGCATATAGGGTTCTCAAGAGGCAGGTCAGGAGGTCTGGTATTCCCATCTCTTTCAGAATTTTCCACAGTTTATTGTGATCCACACAGTCAAAGGCTTTGGCAGAGTCAACAAAGCAGAAATAGATGTTTTTCTGGAACTTTCTTGCTTTTTTGATGATCCAGTGGATGTTGGCAATTTTATCTCTGGTTCCTCTGCCTTTTCTAAACTAGCTTGAACATATGCAAGTTCACGGTTCATGTATTGCTGAAGCCTGGTCTGGAGTATTTTGAACATTACTTTACTAGCGTGTGAGATGAGTGCAATTGTGTGGTAGCTGGAGCATTCTTTGGGCTTGCCTTTCTTTGGGATTGACCTTTTCCAGTCCTGTGGCCACTGCTGAGTTTTGCAAATTTGCTGGCATGTTGAGTGCAGAACTTTCACAGCATCATCTTCCAGGGTTTGAAATAGCTAAACTGGAATTCCGTCACCTCCACCAGCTTTTTTGTAGTGATGCTTTCTAAGGCCCACTTGATGTCACATTCCAGGATCTCTGGCTCTAAGTGAGTGATCACACCATCATGATTATCTGGGCCATGAAGATCTTTTTTCTACAGTTCTTCTGTGTATTCTTGACACCTCTTCTTGATATTTTCTGCCTCTGTTAGGTCCATACCGTTTCTCTCCTTTATTGAGCCCATCTTTGCATGAAATGGTTCCTTGGTATCTCTAATTTTCTTGAAGAGATCTCTAGTCTTTCCTATTCTGTTGTTTTCCTCTGTTTTTCTGCTTGATCACTGAGAAAGACTTTCTTATCTCTCCTTGCTATTCTTTGGAACTCTGCATTCAAATGGAAATATCTTTCCTTTTCTCCTTTGCTTTTCACTTCTCTTCTTTTCACAGCTATTTGTAAGGCCTCCTCAGACAGCCATTTTGCTTTTTTGCATTTCTTTTCCATGGGGATCGTCTTAATCCCTGTCTCCTGGCCAATGTCACGAACCTCTGTCCATAGTTCATCAGGAACTCTGTCTATCAGATCTAGTCCCTTAAATCTATTTCTCACTTCCACTGTATAATCATAAGGGATTTTATTTAGGTCATACCTGGATGGCCTAGTGGTTTTCCCTACTTTCTTCAGTTTAAGTCTGAATTTGGCAATGAAGAGTTCATGATCTGAGCCACAGTCAGCTCCCAGTCTTGTTTTTGCTGACTGTATAGAGCTTCTTCACCTTTGGCTGCAAAGAATATAATCAATCTGATTTCAGTGTTGACCATCTGGTGATGTCCATGTGTAGAGTCTTCTCTTTTGTTGTTGAGGGTGTTTGCTATGACCAGTGAGTTCTCTTGGGAAAGCCTGTACCCTGCTCCATTCCGTACTCCAAGGCCAAATTTGCCTGTTACTCCAGGTGTTTCTTGATTTCCTACTTTTGCATTCCAGTCCCCTACAGTGAAAAGGACATCCTTTTTGGGTGTTAGTTCTAAAAGGTCTTGTAAGTCTTCATAGAACCATTCAACTTCAGCTTCTTCAGTGTTACTGGTTAGGGAATAGACTTGGATTACCATGATATTGAATGGTTTGCCTTGGAAATGAACAGAGATTATTCTGTCATTTTTGAGATTGCATCCAAGTACTGCATTTTGGACTCTTTTGTTGACCATGATGGCTACTCCATTTCTTCTAAGGGATTCCTGCCCACAGTAGTAGATATAATGGTCATCTGAGTTAAATTCACCCATTCCAGTCCATCTTAGTTTGCTGATTCCTAGAATGTCAACATTAACTCTTGCCATTTCCCGTTTGACCGCTTCCAATTTGCCTTGATTCATGAACCTAACATTCCAGGTTCCTATGCAATATTGCTCTTTACGGCATCAGACCTTTTTCCTTCACCAGTCACATCCACACCTGGGTATTGTTTTTGCTTTGGCTCTACCCCTTCGTTCTTTCTGGAGTTATTTCTCCTCTGATCTCCAGTAGCACATTTTGTACCTACCAACCTGGGAAATTCATCTTTCAGTGTCCTATCTTTTTGCCTTTTCCTACTGTTCATGGGGTTCTCAAGGCAAGAATACTGAAGTGGTTTGCTATTCCCTTCTCCAGCAGACCACATTCTGTCAGACCTCTCCACCATGACCCACTGTCTTGGGTGGCCCCACACGGCATGGCTTAGTTTCACTGAGTTAGGAAAGGCTGTGGTCTGTGTGATCAGATTGGCTAGTTTTCTGTGATTATGGCTTCAGTGTGCCTGCCCTCTGATGCCTTCTCGCAACACCTACTGTCTTACTTGAGTTTCTCTTACCTTGGACGTGGGGTATCTCCTCATGGCCACCCTTCCTGACCTTGAATGTGGAGTAGCTCCTCTCAGCCCTCCTGCAACCTGTAGCCGCCATTCCTTGGACGTGGGGTAGCTCCTCTAGGCTGCGGCCCCTGACCTCGGGCGTAGGTACTTACATATAAATATAGCTATTGTTAATAATGGAAGGATATCAGGAAAGAGAATAAACAGTGAATTATCCTCCTTACTGCTGTAATAACTAAGTAATCAAAACAGCAAAAATTATTGTTCAGGTATTGAACACAGGAAGTTGGTGGGCGGGGGGGGAGCAAAAGGGGAAAAAAATAACCAATATATATGGATTAAAGTAGGGTCAGAGTCTTTTTTTCTTTTATAATTAAATCCCAGCAACTTCAATTTAAACAAAAGCAAATGAGAGCTCATTTAAGATAAAACACATCATTAAGTGCTTTGTGCTTTAAATTATATAAAGATCATAAAAATCCCAAAAGTATATTTTTCAAAGTAAATTGAAAGAGACTAGCCTCCAGGAGTTTGCCCTATGGATATAATCCAAAAAGTTCACTTGGATCAACTTTGTAAAATACAAACTTAAAATTAAAAAAGAGAAATGCAGAGGCTCCCAAAATAATTATAAATATATGGTGTCATCCATGTTACCAATTCCTTTTTAAGTCACAGATATCTTTAAGACAAAAAGGGATGCAATTCCACACACCTAAGTGCTACATGAAATTACTGCTTGTTATGTACAGACCAAATAGTGTTTTATCTTGTAGATGTTTTATAACATCTACAAGAGGGCATAGTAGAAGGATGTGTGTTCATCTTCTGCGAGAACTCCAAAATTACAACTTGCTGCTGAACAATCATAGACAGGAGAATGTTGGATCCCACCAAAAAAAGATACCCCCATGTCCAAGGCCAAGGAGAAACCCAAACAAGATGGTAGGAGGAGCAAAATTGAATTTAGAATCAAATCCCTTACCCACCAGAGATGCTTGGAGGGCTCAAACAAAACCTTATGTGCACCAGGAGACCCCACAGAGATTGAGCCAGATCTGCCTTTGAGTGTTTGAGTGTCTCCTGAGGAGGTGAGGGTCAGCAGTGGCCTGCTGCAGGGACAGGGGCTCTGGGTACCACAGATCTGTGTGTGGCATAAGCCCTCTTGGAGGAGGTTGCCATTAACTCCACCATAGTGCCACGAGAACTGACACAGGACTGGGGAAACAGATTCTTGGAGGGCACAAACAAAACCTGGTGTGCACCAGGACCCAGGAGAAAGGAGCAGTGACCCCACAAGAGACTGAAGCAGATTTGCCTGTGAGTGTCCAGGAGCCTCTGGTGGAGGGGTGGGTTGGCGGTGTCCTGCTGAGAAGTCAGGGGCACTACGTGAAGGGGCAGTGCATGCATAGGACCTTTTGAAGGAGCTCATCATTATCTTCATTACCTCCACCATAGTTTGGCCTCAGGTCAAACAAGAGGGAGGGGACACAGCACCAAGCATCAACAGAAACTTAGATTAAAGATTTACCGAGCATGGTCCCACCCGTAAGAACAAGACCCAGTTTCCCCCTCAGTCAGTCTCTCCCATCAGGAAGCCTCCAGAAGCCTCTTATCCTTATCCCTCAGAGGGCAGATAGACTGAAAACCACAATCACAGAAAACTAATCAAACTGATCACATTCACCAAAGCCTTGTCTAACTCAATGAAAGTATAAGCCATGCCATGTAGGGGCACCAAGACGGACGGGTCATGGCGGAGAGTTCTGACAAAACGTGGTCCACTGGCGAAGGAAATGGTGAACCACTTCAATATTCTTGCCTTGAAAAACCCCATGAACAGTATGAAAGGGCAAAAAAATAGGACACTGAAAGATGAACTCCCCAGGTCAGTAGGTGCCCAATATGCTACTGGAGAACAGTGGAAAAATAACTTGAGAAAGAATGAAGAGATGGAGCCAAAACAAAAACGACACCCAGCTGTGGATGTGACTGGTGATGGAAGGAAATTTCAATGCTATAAAGAACAATATTACCTAGGAACCTGGAATGTTAGGTCCATGAATCAAGGTAAATTGGAAGTGGTCTTGCAGGAGATGGCAAGAGTGAACATCATTGTAAAATCAGTGAACTAAAATGAAGTGTAATGGGTGAATTTAACTCAGCTAACCATTATATCGACTACTGTGGCAAGACTCCCTTAGAAGAAATGGAGTAGCCATCATGGTCAACAAAAGAGTCCGAAATGCAGTACCTTGGATGCAATCTCGAAAACGACAGAATGATCTCTTGTTCTTTTACAAGGCAAACCATTCAATGTCACTGTAATCCAAGTCTATTCCCCAACCAGGAATGCTGAAGAAGTTGAGGTTGAATGATTCTATGAAGACCTACAAGATCTTCTAGAACTAACACCCAAAAAAGATGTCCCTTTCATTTTAGGGGACTGGAATGCAAAGTAGGAAATCAAGAGATACCTGGAGTAACAGGCAAATTTGGCCTTGGAGTATGGAATGAAGCAGGGCAAAGACTAATAGAGCTTTGCCAAGAGAATGCACTGGTCATAGCAAACACTCTCTTCCAACAACACGAAAGAAGACTCTACACATGGACATCACCAGATGGTCAACACTGAAATCAGATTGATTATATTCTTTGCAGCCAAAGGTGGAGAAACTCTATACATTTAGCAAAAACAAGACTGGGAGCTGACTGTGGCTCAGATCATGAACTCCTTATTGCCAAATTCAGACTTAAACTGAAGAAAGTAGGGAAAACCACTAAACCATTCAGGTATGACCTAAATAAAATCCCTTATGATTATACAGTGGAAGTGACAAATAGATTCAAGGAATTAGAGCTGATAGAGTGCTTGAAGAACTATGGAAAGAGGGCCATTGTATAGGAGGCAGTGATCAAGACCATCCCCAAGATAAAGAAATGCGAAAAGGCAAAATGGCTGTCTGAGGAGGCCTTACAGATAGCTGTGAAAAGAGAAGCAAAGGGCAAAGGAGAAAAGGAAAGATATTTCCATTTGAATGCAAAGTTCCAAAGAATAGCAAGGAGAGATAAGAAAGCCTTCTTCAGAGATCTGTGCAAAGAAATAGAGGAAATCAATAGAATGGGAAAGACTAGAGATCTCTTCAAGAAAATGAGAGGTACCAAGGGAACATTTCATGCAAAGATGGGCACAATAAAGGATAGAAATGTTATGGAGATAACGAAAGCAGAAGATTTAAGAAAAGGTGGCAAGAATATATGGAAGAACTATACAAAAAAGATCTTCATGACCCAGATAACCACAATGGCGTGATCACTCACCTAGAGCCAGACATCCTGGAATGCAAAGTCAAATGGCCCTTAGGAAGCATCATTAGGAAAAAAGCTCATGAAGGTGATGGAACTGCAGTTGAGCTTTTTCAAATCCTAAAAGATGATGCTGTGAAAGTGCTGTACTCAATATGCCAGCAAATTTGGAAAACTCAACAGTGGCCACAGGACTGCAGAAGTTCAATTTTAATTCCAATCTGAAATAAAGAAATGTCAAAGCATGTTCAAACTACCACACAATTGCACACATCTCACATGCTAGCAAAGTAGTGCTCAATATTCTCCAATCCAGGCTTCAACAGTACATGAACTGTGAACTGTTCAAGATGTTCAAGCTGGATTTAGAAAAGGCAGAGGAACCAGAGATAAAATTGCCAACATCCATTGGATCATCAAAAAAGCAAGAGAGTTCCAGAAAGACATCTACTTCTGCTTTATTGACTATGCAAAGACTTTGACTGTTTGGATCACAACAAACTGCGGAAAATTCTTCAAGTGATGGGAATACCAGACTATCTGACCTGCCTCCTGAGAAATCTATATGCAGGTCAAGAAGCAACAGTTAGAACTGGACATGCAACAACAGACTGGTTTCAAATAAGGAAAGAGGACGTCAAGGCTATGTATAGTCACCCTGCTTTTTTAACTTATGTGCAGAGTACATCATGCAAAATACTGGGCTTGAGGAATCAAAAGCTGGAAGCAAGAATGCCTGGAGAAATATCAATAACCTCATATTTGCAGATGATACCACCCTTATGGCAGAAAACAAAGAACTAAAGAGCCTCTTTATGAAAGTGAAAGAGGAGAGTGAAAAGGTTGGCTTAGCACTCAACATTCAGAAAACTAAGATCACAGCATCATGTCACATCTCTTAATGGCAAATAGTTGGGGAAACAATGGAAATATATAAAGTAAAAAACTTTATATTTGTGCTCTCCACAATCACTAAAGATGGTGACTGCAGCCATGAAATTAAAAGACGCTTGCTCCTTGGAAGAAAAGCTATGACCAAACTAGACAGCATGCTACAAAGCAAAGACATTACTTTGCCAACAAAGATCCATCTAGTCAAACTATGGTTTTTTCAGCAGTCATGTATGGATGTGAGAGTTAGACTCTAAAGAAAGCTGAGCCCCGAAGAATTGATGCTTTGGAACGGTGGTGTTGGAGGAGACTTTTGAGAGTCCATTGGACTGCAAGGAGATCCAACAAGACCATCCTAAAGGAAATCAGTCCTAAATATTCATTGGAAGGGCTGATGCTGAAGCCGAAGCTGAAACTCCAATACTTTGGCCACCTGATGCAAATAACTGACTCATTGGAAAAGACCCTGATGCTGGGAAAGATTGAAGGTGGGAGGAGAAGGGGAAGACAGAGGACTAGATGGTTGGATGGCATCACCGACTGGATGGGCATGAGTTTGTGTATGCTTCAGGAGTTTTGTGATAGACAGGGAAGCCTGGTGTGCTGCAATCCATGGGGTCACAAAGTGTTGGACATGATTGAGTGGCTGAAATGAACTGAAAATAGTGTTTATATATCTCTCTTTTCTTCTCTTTCACTTCTCTTCATTATTTCCCTTCTTTTTCTTTTTTCCCCCATGTATTATTAATCTGTGAAATGACTGCATTTTTGTGGCAATAAATACTATTTCTGCTAATTGCTACCGTCATACCTAGTGTACATCCTAATTCTGCATGTTTCAGGAAGTCGACATGTGTTTCTGTTCTCTAAGTTCTAACACCACTTTATAACACTGTGCAGCACCTGACTCTTCTATGACTTTCAGTAAAACTCACAGATTGAATAAATGAGTGCATGAAACTTTCTCACTGTATTAATTTTCTTTTGCTGCCTCAGCAATTCCCCCACAAATTGAAAAGTTTAAAACAACACAAATATATTATCATAGGACCAGAGGCCAGAAGTTCAACACAAATCACAGGTTGTTAGTAAGGCTGTACTTATTACTAGAGGTTTAGGAAAAGAATCCACTTTCAGATTCATTCAAGTTGTTAGAGGAATCCGTTTCCTTGCAGTTGTAGAACTTAAGTCCATATAACTGTCAGTTTGCAGATGTTCTGAGCTCCTAGAGGCCCCCATTTTTTTCTTGATTCCCCGTTTTTTCCTTGGATTCCTTCATCTCAGAGCTAGCAACAGAACTTTGAATCCTTTTTCTCTACATTTTGTGCCTTCTTCATACAAATGGAGAAAGTTATTGTTTTTAGTGACTCGTGATTCTTTTAAACCCACCTGGATAATCCACGGTACTCTTATTTTAAGGTCAATTATCTTGATAATATCCGTAAAGTCCCCTTTGCCATGTAATGTAACATATTCATGAATTCCAGAGATTAGGGTGTGCATGTCTATGAGGTACTAAACACTATGCCAATCATACTTATGTTTTCTTTACTATTTATTTGATTATATCAGTGACCAATGTAAAAATAAATAGCTCAAAATTTGTATGTTTTAGAATATTTGAGCAAAGGCAAAAAGATCCTTGAAATCTTGGGAAGAATTTTTTGCTCTTCACATATTTTATCTGCTGATTGTTGTTGCTCAGTTGCCCAATTGTGTCTGACTCTTTGTGACCCCATGGACAGCAGCACAACAGGCATCCCTGTCCTTCACCATCTCCTGGAGTTTGCCCAAGTGCATGTTCATTGCATTGGTGATGATGTCCAGCCATCTCATCCTCTGACGCCCTCTTCTCCTTCTGCCCTCAGTCTTCCCCAGCATCAGGGACTTTTCCAATGACTCATCTGTTCATATCAGATGACCAAAATACTGGAGCTTCAGCATCAGTTTTTCCAATGATTATTCAGAGTTGATTTCCCTTAAGATTGACTGGTTTGATATCGTTGCTGGCCAAAGGACTCTCAGGAGTCTTCGCCAGCACCACTGTTCAAAGGCATCAGTTCTTTGGCATTCTGCCTTCTTTACTTATTTGTTGATAGGTACGGCTAAATATTTGCTTAACTTGTAGTAATAAAATAAGGGCTTCAGTCTCTTTTTCTTAGTCATATAAATGTAGCCTTTAAATCATCATTTCCTCCATGTGACTTGATAGGAATAGTATACAGAAGAATGAGAATAACAGTCTTGTGCATGGGACTGGTCCACAGACATGAATGATAGTGATAAGCCAGGAGGTGCAGATCCAAAAAAAAGTTAGGTCTCGGTATGAGGTAACTTATAAATAACTAGCAAGATCATCTGTGGTGAGTTGATACGTCATTGCTGTAGTCCATGGCTTGGTTTGCACACACTAAAGTCGATAAGCATGTCATTGTAAACATAAGAAAGTGGTATAAAGATTATAACTTCAGGAGTTTAGTAAATTAAACTATAATGACAATGCCTTATATTTTTATAGTGCTTTATAGTTTAGAAAGCAGCTTTCTTTAACAAATATAATCCTTAAAACCTTTAAGTTGTTTTGACAAATGATGATCTCTACACAATAACTGAATGTGTGGCCATGATCAAAAATTATAGTTCTTTCAGTTCTTTGTTTTAATTTCAAGTTTTGTATGTGTTAGTAAAAATATTATTCAAAAGAAGAAATAAGACTGGATAAGACAGTCTTAGCAATGAAGATGATACAAAATTTTCCTACAGACAAAGAAATTGAGTAAATGGATTCCAGGAGATATCTCCCTTCAGTTCTAGAGTCTCAGCCTCTCTGGGGGTTGTTGTTGTTAAGCAGCTAAGTCATGTCCGACTCTTTGTTTCCTCCGTGGACTGTAGCTCCAGGCTCCTCTGTCCGTGGGATTTCATAGGCAAGAAAACTGGAGTGAGTTGCCATTTCCTTCTCCAGGGGATCGTCTCAACCTGCATTGGCAGGCAGGTTCTTTACATTCCAAGCCACCGGTGAAGCCTCACTGGGGGTTGTGGGAAGACTAAGCATATTTGGGGGCTGCAAAATGTCAGACATGACTGAATACACACACACACACACACACACACAAGCATATTTAAGATACAATATTGGTTACTTCAAATTTTAGTTGCTTAACAGTTTTACTGACATGACAATTTTAAAAAATTATTTCCTTATAAGATAATGTTTATTTATTTGATGCCTATATCCACACAGGTCATATAACTTCACCACAAAAATGGTTAAAATAATTAAAGTCAATAACATACTCAAGGGTAAACATTTGTCAGTCACTATATGTCACACTCCTATATGAATTGTTACCTATTTACTCATAGAAGCCTGAGGAAGAATTTCCTTGAATTACAGATCCCAAACTCTAAAAATTCTAATGATTTTTGTTATTTAGTCAACCTAAGCAGTGAAAAGGCAGTCAAATAATAAAACAAAAATACCAAGAGCTTTCCAGAACACTATTCTCACATAGAAGTTAAACATCTCTTCCAAATCTAAAACCTTTAAATTTGTGACGGTTGCATAATCCTATTTTATTTTACAAAAATATCTCTTGCACCAGTTCAATTTTACTTGTTTTATATTGCACAAATGAACAGTCTTACATTCTACTAAATTTTTGACATTTAATGTAATAATTATCTTCTATTGGATATGTGATTAGTAATTCACAGTCTTTGAGGTTCTGATTGCTATTGAACATGCATCCCTTTATACTTTACTGAATCTTTTCAATAGCAGTGAATCATGGTGTAAAATATTCTAACTAGCTTTGTTTATTTCAAGGGAATTTTTCTAATATAGAACAAAATGAAATCGAAAGAAAATAAGCCAAATTTTAAAGAGAGTACTATTTGGTTTTGTGAACTGCATTCCTTGAATGGTACAAGTAAAATGACTGTCTAGCATATAACAAATACAATGAATTAGGAAAGGTGTCTTAGTCTTTAAGATTTCCTACTAAATAGTTTCTGTAGTTGTTAAATACTGACCTAGCCTAGGAGGAAAGTTAATGAAGTTTAGCTGAAAATCTATTGCACTTGATCAAAGTGGCTTTAAGGTTTCCCTCAGCTTGACTAAATTCTAGACAGACTTCTTCCTGATTTTTGGCCCTGACGTCCCTTTACTTAGAACATTTCCATTTAAAAACTTAACAGTTGTCAATCCTTTCTCTGTCCATTTGAGATGTAAATCTTAAAAAAAAAAAAAAAATCTAAGTTTTATTAAGAAAACCCAAGACTGAATTTCTCAAGTACTTGGGAGTTATCTTTTTGAAATGTGACCTTTGAGGAAGGTAGCACTCCTCTTTCCCCATTTCTATGGGAAGATGGCAGCCTAATTTTGGGGAGCAACACAGTCCATGTGGTAAAACTACCTTCTGCATGGAGTTGGGAAAAAGTTCACTTTCCTTTGAATAAGGCCAATTAGCAAACACAGATGGCCTTACACCCCACCCTCTACCCCAGTTCTTAAACTCTCTCCCACCTTTTGTTTCACCTGGGTTGTGTTCAAACTCCATTCTGGTCTTTCCTTATTCAATAGTCCTGAACAAAGTCTTCCTTGCTCATTTCAGTTTATCTAGAGCAATTTTTCTTTGACATACTTTAAGACAAAATATAACCATGGACATCAGAAACTGAGGAGGGAAATCTCTCTTTTCAGTTAAAACATATTTTAATGGCATTAAAATTAGTTATAATAAATCAGCGTGTCTCCCAAAGTTTGAGCACATTTGTATATGCCTTCCTATTTACTGAAAGCTGCACCAAAAATGAAGCTTTGAGGTACAGAAGGAAAGAAATCACTAACAGTGATTTCAGAGAGGATAGTGACTAGATCTACAGCTAGATAGAGAATTCATCAAACTTCATGAAGAGTATGAATAGGAGAGGAACTTGGGAAACTCCAAAGCTGAGATTCCTAGAATATATGTGGAGTAAATGGAAAGTATACTCTTCCCAGAGTATATGGCAGTCAGTGTGCCCAGCAGAATATCGATGGGGCTCTAGGCTCCTATCTGAAGTGTCTGCAGAGGATTGAGCTGAGAAGCAGAGTTGAATCGTGAGAGCCCATCAATTCAATTGTTCAGTCAAGTCTGACTCTGCGACCCAACGGACTGCAGGGTTTCCCTGTCCATCACCAACTTCCAGAGCTTGCTCAAACTCATGTCCATCAAATCAGTGATGCCGTCCAACCATCTCATCCTCTGTCGTCCCCTTCTCCTCCTGCCCTAAGCCTTTCCCAACATCAGGGTCTTTTCAAATGAGTCAGTTATTTGCATCAGGTGGCCGAAGTATTGGAGCTTCAGCTTCAGTGTCAGTCCTTCCAGTGAATATTCAGGACTGATTTCCTTTAGGGTAGACTGGTTGGATCTCCTTGCAGTCCAAGGGACTCTCAAGAGTCTCCTCCAACACCATAGTTTAAATGCATCAATTCTTCAGCCCTCAGCTTTCTTTATGGTCCAACTCTCACATCAGTATGTGACTACTGGAAAAACCATAGCTTTGACTAGATGGACTTTTGTTGGAAAAGTAATGTCTCGGTTTTTTAATATGCTATCTAGGTTGGTCATAGCTTTTATTTGAAGGAGCAAGTGTCTTTTAATTCAGGGCTGCAGTCACCATCTGCAGTGATTTTGGAGCCCAAAAGAATAAAGTCTGTCACTGTTTCCATTATTTCCCCATCTATTTGCCATGAAGTGATGGGACCAGATGCCATGATCTTAGTTTCCCGAATGTTGAGTTGTAAGCCAACTTTTTCACTCTCTTCTTTCACTTTCATCAAGAGGCTCTTTAGTTCTTCTTCACTTTCTGCCATAAGGGTGATGTCATCTGCATATCTGAGGTTATTGATATTTCTCCCAGCAGTCTTGATTCCAGCTTGTGCTTCATTCAGCCCCGCATTTCTCATGATGTACTCTGCATATAAGTTCATGGAAAGATGCAAACCAAGTCAATTGCATCATTCTGCTCTCCCATCCTTCCCTCATCCCCAGGCAGAACAGAGCCAATACTTAGCACATACTGGGCAAAACTGACATATCTTTTCTCTGTTTGGTTTGGTTTGGTTTAGTCACTGAGTCGTGTCTGACTCTTATGGATGCCATGGACTGTGCCCTGCCAGGCTCTTCTGTCCATGGGATTCTCCAGGCAAGAACACTGGAGTGGGTTGCCATTTCCTTCTCCAGGGGATCTTCCCAACCCAGGAATTAAACCCAGGTCTCCTGCATTGCAGGCAGATTCTTTACCGATTGAGTTACGAGGGAAGCCCATCTTTTCTCTAACTAAAAGAAAAAGTAACCAACTCACCCATCAAACAGAGAACAACAGCACAGGATTAGATTCACCTGGGGTTCAACAATGGCTTAGATTCACCCTGGGGTTCCTGGGAAACACTCTTCCCATTCAGATTTTTGGCAAGTCCACAACTCATATGGGAAAACTACCTTGTTTTACAAAGACTCTGCTCAGAATATTTACTAGAAGGAGAAACCTAGATGGAAAAGAGTTCTTTCCATATAATAGTAAAGAAAAAAATCCAAAAATTCACTAGCCCAAATGGCAACCCACACCAGTATTCTTGCCTGGAAAATTCCATGGACAGAGGAGCCTGGCAGGCTATAGTCCATGGAGCTGCAGAGTCAGATACAACCAAGCGCGCGCACACACACACACACACACACACACACACAAGTTTAAAAAAAAAAAAAAAGGTGTGATAAGTAAAAATTACCAAAAATAAAAAGAAACTAATAGCATAAACATTAAAATCACATGTAAATAATTTGTTCCTTTAAAAAATCTACGCAACACTTATGGTCCAAATATGAAGCAAAACAACTGATAGAATGTAGGAGAAAATAATCCATTATTTATAGTTTCTTGTTTAGTTCTTTTTCACAGAAGTTGTATTTATTTACCGATAGTAAAAGTTTGTTTTTGTTTTTGTTTTTAATGGCTTGTCATTTACTGAGTGATTTGTTTTTTTTTACAGAGTCCTGCATAAACATAATAGTTCACAATCTCTAAGTGCCTAGAGTTGAATTCATATTTGCCTCCACCAAGATCTTTAGTGTGGGGGAACAAACAAAGACCACCCAAAGGAGAACAAGAAAAGTCTATCCAGACCTGCAGGGGAGTCAGCTATCATTACTTGCATTTGTCAGAGACTCAGAGACAGTCAACAGAATAGAAAGGCTTTATAGGAAAAAAAAAAAAAAGAAGAAGAAGCAAAACAGAAAAAGCTTCAGGTTTGCCCTAAATGGACATTATTTATAGAGGGAAGCTGGAGATTGGTTAGCTGGTTGTAGGACATCTCATATGATTGGTTTGGGGAGCATATTTGGCTTTTTCTAGTTAGTTCTAAGTTATAAAGGGAAGAACAAAAATTAATAAGCCCTTTAATTTTTTACCAAATTGTGACAGTATGGGGATGACTGATATGGGAGCTATGGTTAGGCTTCCTGGGCTGGTTGCTACTGATGTCGCAGGTGAAAGTTCTACTTTTACATTAGGTCTGGTGATTGTCCTTTTGTATACTCAGTCTCTCAAGAGTTTTTATTTTTTTTTTAAATTGGAGTATAACTGCTTTACAATGTTGGGTCAGTTTCGGCTGAAAAGACAACCTTCAGGATGGGAGAAAATATTTGCCAACCAAACTGACAAAGGATTAATCTCCAAAATATACAAGCAGCTCATGCAACTCAGTATCAGAAAAACAAACAATCCAATCAAAAACAATGGGCAGAAGCTGTAAATAGACATTTCTCCAAAGAAAATATACAGATGGCCAACAAATACATGAAAAGATGCTCAACATCATTAATTATTAGAGAAATGCAAATCTCAAGTGTTTTAGAACCCACAAGCATGAGTCCTGCAGCTTTGACAGCACTTCCTGCCCACTTCACCCTGACTCCACACACACACACAGAGTATTAAAGCTCCAGTGCATGTGGTGGATGGTTTGTTGTGAATTGCTGTTAGCTAAACAGTACATTTGTGCTCACTACTCTGACTTTGCAGGTGCTCCTCCCACTCTTCTTCCTTCTTCCCCTTCATTCCCTTTGATATCTATGAGTCTTCATTTTTTTTTTCTTCATTTTTTAAAGCTCAACTATGTAGTTAACATTCTTGTTATCCTATTACATTATTATTATTATTACATTATACTATTATATTATATCATTATATTTCAGACTGCCTTTCTATGGCTTTGAATAGAGGGACTTAGCTCATCCTACCATTTTAACCAGGAATTTATTACATGTATGAAAATAAAAATTAAAAGATGAGAACTTTTAGGATAAAAGGAATTTTAAAAAGAGGCATAGTCAAACCCTGTTGACTGTTTTTAAAATGGAAAATTTACCAGCAGATATTAATAGCATGTTTCTGAAGAGCAATATTAAGCTACAAATTTAAAATATTAATTATAGAAGTAGAAGGTATAGAGCTAGTCCTGTGGGGAAAATATGGTAAAGACCTTTCTGTTAGAAACACTACATACTCAGTTTTCTGTAATTATTCACCATCACTGGGATCTGTTTGCTCTAATGTACTCAGCTTTTAACAGGGACCTTTTGCTCTAACGTGCTCAGCTTTTAGGTGCTGTCTTCTATGTAATTATGTATTTCTCTTTCCACGCAATACCTCACACTACTTCCTTTTTTCACACAACACACACAAAAATGCACTCTTTTGTCCAATATTGTTCTACTTTTTCCTTTTTCAAAACTTACAATGCAAGGGCAAATGTAAATTAAAAAGACTTAGCCCTCCCTGTAGAATATAAGGGAAAAGACTCTCCCCTTAGAACAATATTCTTTAAGAACCTTGTCATTTTAAGTGCTTTTTCTGTTTGAAATGTGTGTAAATATTTTAGGAGCTAAATAAGCCTCTTGCTAGGACCCAGAAACATCCTCTTCAGGAATAAAGGAACCATCTCTTTCAATGTAATTATCAAAGACAGACCGCTGCCTTCCAGATTCTAGGGGAGACTAGGAGCTACTTAGGCTGGCCTTTCCTCCAAGTTGTGAAAGTACCTCCCCTCATGATGGTATGAGAAGTTTATTTTTCCTTTGTATAAAATCAACTAACAAAAACAAATGGCTACTCCAAGTACCAGGTGAATCTAGAATGAATGTAACAGTGCTGAGAGTCCTCTTACTTGAAAATTAGTTATTATTTGAGAACATGCATATAATATGTGGTATCTGCTTGACTGTGTAAATGGGTGAGATTTCCTTCTATTTTCCAGGCTCTTAGTGGATTGCCTGCGATGTGCATCACATTCTGGGTTAACGCTTAGTCGATAATAAAATTGTTTTCCTTCTCTTCTGCTTCTGTGGAGAGGTTTTCTGGGTTGGCAGGAGAATTTTATTTCCCTAATAAAATCCTCCGGATTTATTTAAGGTTCTGCATCCTGGGCAAAAAAAAAAAAAAAAAGTTCTGAATACCTGTTACATAAAATTCAGAAGATATTGCAACTCAGTAAAAATGGAAGAATCCTTCTTTGTGGGCTTTTTTGTGTAGACTGAGAAATGACTAGTCCAGAAGAAAGACTTGAGAAGATCTCTTCTGCCATGGAGGTGTGAAATGGAGGCCTGAGAAGTTACAGACTTTCAGCCTATGTCCATCCTGAGTGGTTTGGTTAATAGATACACGAAGAGCCAAAACAATCACAACCTTCCTCTCGATTTCAGTTGGCACTTTTGGGAATGATGCCAAGTTTGTGCACTTCAAAATCCGTGAAACTGTCAAGCACCATTTGCCCCTAGAGAACCTGTGAGAGTAAGGTTGTGTGCATATACACTCAGTTGCTCAGTCGTGTCTGACTCTTTGCGACCCCATGGACGTAGCCCACCAGGCTCCTCTGTCCATAGGAACTCCTAGGCAATAACACTGGAGTGGGTTTCCATTTCTTTCTCTAGTGGATCTTCCTGACCCAGGGATTGAACCCACGTTTCCTGCATTGTAGGCGGATTCTTTACTGCTGAGCCACCATGGAAGCCCTGAGAATATGGTGAAACAGAAGCAAACTTCAGAGAAAACAGAAGTAGCAAGAGAGAGAGTATACTGATCCCATCCTTGGGATATTTCAGTCTAACTTTTGAGACTGAAGCTATACTAATTTTTCCTTATATAATTGTCAAAAGAAAAAGTTGAATTAATTCACTGACTATGCCAGCCATAACAGTTTCATGTGAAGGAAGTAAATCTTAAAATATTAAATGTTCTATTTGTACATTTATTCCTTTTGCAAATATTTATTGAATACCTATCATATGACACACAGTCTTCTAGTACAAGGGAGTCATTAGTGAATATATCAGAGAAAATCTTTAGATTCAGCACCTTATATTCTAGTGAGAGTGTTAGTCAATAAATTAGATTTTAAGCAAAATGCATAGAGTGTGTGTGTGTGTGTGTGCTCAGTCATGTCTGACTGTGACCCCACGGACTGTAGGCTGCCAGGTTCCTCTGTATTAAGCAAGGAATACTGGACTGGGTTGCCATTTCCTCCTCCAAGGGATCTTCCACACCCAGGGATTGAACATGTGTCTCTTGCATCTCCTGCATTAGCAGGTGGATTCTTTACCACTGAGCCTCCTGAGAAGCACACAGAAAGTGCAAAGGAGGCAAAATATTCCAGAAAATTAGGAAGGAGGAGTGGAAACTTAGGTAAGGAAGTCAGGCAGACTTTTTTAAAGAAGGTGACTTTTAGTTTGAAGACCTGAAGGAAACAAGAGAGCTTGCCGAGCGCTATGGCTGGGGGGATAGCATCTCAGGCAGCAGGAACAGACATGGTGCTCTGAAGCGTGCCTGGCTTGTTCAAGGAGCATTGACTAGATCAACACAGCTGCACTGAACGAGGGAGGGAGGGAGCAGAAAGAGATGAGGTGGAAGCAATACTAAATGAGACTTTGTGCTCCTCATAAGAACTTTGACTTTTACTCTGAAAGAAATGGGAAACCATTTGATGCATGTATCAGAGAGTGGCATCAGATTTATATACTAAAATAGATTGTTGGGATTTTTCACTATATACTCTTCTAGTAGCAATATATCTGGCTATATGTTTAATATATTTTTTCCCATACTTTTCCTGCACCATGATCTTTTTTTCATTCTGGCATTTTGGAAGTAAGTTCCATAGACTCAGAGATTGGATGGCACCTTAGAAAGGAACATCTATACACAAGGAAGGATGTGCAGTAGTGGGAGTGTTTCCTTTAGCCTTATTGATAATGCT
The DNA here is from genome assembly GCF_033118175.1 of Dama dama. NCBI lineage: Eukaryota > Metazoa > Chordata > Mammalia > Artiodactyla > Cervidae > Dama > Dama dama. The sequence goes on along the minus strand of NC_083710.1, from coordinate 60,692,694 downwards.
TTATCTGTTTGCATGGGAGAGCTATTGTAAATTAACTTTCATGACTAAAATTAATTTTAAGTGTTATTAAAAATGCATTGGTAATCAGTAGCAACTTTGGGAATTCTTTATTTGGTTTTTGCTTTTCTGTCTTATCTTTGTGACTTCCAAAGAGCATGACATCAAATCACAGAACAATGAAATAATTAGAAAGATAAGATTGACCCAGAGATCTGCCAGTCCCCTTACTCAAAGAAAGAAAGACATTGTGTTATATTATTTTGAAGAAATACTGTAACGTAAAGCCGAAAAATTGATTTTAATTTGCTTGTTTGTTTTTTTTAAATCTCTAAACCTTTTAAGAATTACTTCCATTGTAATTTTATAGGAGCAGATTTATTTGTAAATGTATATGTGTTAGTAATGGAAATCTCCAATATGCTGTGTTAGTAAAGTTATCAAGGGGCATCTTATCTGGTGCCTGGATCCATCAAATCCACCCTTATTGATAAAGCCTTGTCTTTGAGTTCTGAGTCAATCTCCCCTAATTAACCAGGGGATATTTAGCTGCAAGTCAGAAAGTCACCTTTAAGGATTTGAGTCATGTGACCTCTGTTCTCTTTCTAAATAATTGGCCTATAATTTTAAAACCCTGTTATCTCCACTTTATAATATAAACATACAGCAGGGTGTATAATCTGATCTACTTCCTAATAGTTATTCTTTTAGATTTGCTCTCTATTCTCAAAAGGTGTCATCTAGAGATTGCATTTGATTGTTGCCAGACTGTTATAGAACACATTAGCCAATTATTAATTCCTACAATTTCTATTTACATCCTCCCAAAGCTTTTTATTGTGAGGAAACTATCAAGGGCAAGGGGGAAAGAGCATCTTCACAGTTTTTTGCTGATTATCGGTAGTGAAAATTGACTATGTTAAAAGAGCGTGAATTGATACAAGGTAAAATCTCACTGTTAGAATATAATATCCTATGTTTCCCAAAGTGTTTCTTCTTTAATTATTGAATAAAAATAGATGAGATTCTCTCATGCATAGATCTCAAGTAATAACTTCCTTATAATATAAATATATATTCAGATTCATATTATTATACTAATTTGGATATAAAATGAACATAATAAATTTAAAATAACAAATAAGTTATATAATTCAATTCATATAGACATTATTTTCTTGTACCATCTGTTTCAGTGGAAAGATCTGAGTAAAAAGCTTTCCTTAATCTACTTCATCCAGAACTCCATGGGCTAGCAACACTATGGTCTCAAGAATTCTATTCAATTTCAGGTGGGTCTGATTGGATTAAACCAGAGGTTGAGCAACTTTTTTCTGTGTAGAGCCTATTACTAAATATTATAGGTTTTCTAGTCAATTGGAAAAATGAAGAATATTATATAAACATTTATATAACAAGAGAGAAAACACATTTGCACACATTTTATATTGCCATAATTAAAAACTTTATTTATGAACACTGAAATTTGAATTTCCTGTATGTTTTATGGGTCCAAAATATTTTCTTCTTTTGATTTCTTGGGAGCATTTCAAGTTGTACAAGTAATTTGTAACCCCTATAAAATACAAAAGTATGCTGTGGGTCAGATTTGACTGGGGCTGGAGTTACCTGACCCCCAAGTTAAAGGAACCTTAAACCTTTCTTGTTGGTTATTGAGTGCTTTGAGAATCCAGGCTTAAACTAATCAGAGCTGCTTTCAATTTCATTCAAATATATAGACTTCTTTGTTCATGTCCCATTTTAGTCACAGTAATCTCTCTTCTTTTTTCACTATATGGTTGTTTTGTTCATTTTACACTACCAAGACCAAAATATTAATTTTCATTGTGTGCATATGTATTAACTCTGAATTTTCTATTAACAGACATACAACACACCATAATAGCACAATATGTACATCTTCTCCTTGTTCCTTTCACATTAGGTCTACATGTAATTCTCCCTCCTTCTATCTCTCTCTCCAAGAGTCCCCTTACCTTGTTTCTCATGTTATATATCGATCCTTTCCCTTTAAAGTAGTGTTCGTCATTATGTGAGATGAATTACTGCATACAATTGTGTGACCAGAGAACCCTGAGTAGATAATGACATGGCATAACTTTATATTGAAATTACAGAAATGACTGCCATAACTTTCTCTATGTGCTCCTGAAAAAGAAAAAATTGCCAACACTGCAGTTCTCCCACTAGGCCCTCGGGCAACTATGTTAGCAACTTCTCGCCAGCACACCAGCTCTCAGCAAACAGATGGGGGAAAGAGAAGTAAGACTTTGATGTAGAGGCATACTAGGCGAGTCAGGGGGATCTGATTACAGAAAGAAATAAGGCAACAATTATTTATATATTAATCTGCTAAAGATTGCCTCATAAAATTATTGTTTTGGAAGAACCGTTTTTATCAGTAAGTACTAGGTAGGCTAAGTTGCTCTTGTTGGTGTCTATAAATGAAAAAGGCTGATTGTTTATAATATTTTCTGAGCACTTTTAAATTGTTACCTTTGTTTTCAGCATCTGAGGCTGATGTTAAGCACAGAAACTCAGATTATTACTCAGTCGTCATTAGAAACCTCAAAAGGGACACATTGTTGGAAGAAAACTGGGAAAGCATTAACCATCAGAACAAGCTCATTCAGAGATGAACCTGAGAGCCCTAGAATAAGCCCATTTAGGTTGAAAATCTGGCTCAGAGTTTAACACTGTGTGACCACAGACAAGTTCATTACCTTTCATATGACTTAATTTATACATCTCTGAAGGAATAGACTTGTTTAGAGATAATTTTTTGTGTATACAGTTTCCACACACCACACAATGTTTGTTCAATACATGTTCATTTTATTCTTAGAGATGTCCTAGGGACTGAGTGCTCACAGTTTCTGAATTTTAGAAGGAGCAAATCAATTTCGAGAAAAATAACCATGACAAAGAAGTCCCTTTTTTTTCACAATCATTGTTGAATTTAGAAGGCAGATTTTATTCTGTTTCTTTATTTTTAGCTACACCATTTTATTTACTTTATTTCATGTATTATAGATTTATTTTTTAACTGAGATATCTTGTCATTTGCATGGATGGTTCTTGAAGGTGTTTTGCTAAGTGAAGTAAGTCAGATGGAGAAAGACAAATACCATATGATTTCACTCATATGTGAAATACAAAGAGCAAGCAAACAAAATAAGTGAACAAAACAAACCAAGCAAAAACAAATGTATGGACAGAGAGAACAGAATAGTGGGTTTTTTTATAGATATAAATACAATACTGTACAATGATACTTATATAACATTATAAACAAATATTATCAGACAGGATCCTCTAAAAAAGCATTCTCTCTTAATAATATGGGAGTTTTATAAGATAATTACAAATAAAGTCACATATTTTTATATAAATGAGACTAACTCTGATTTTAATTGGAAAAAAAATGCCTAACACAAGGAGAAAACTTGATAAGGAAAATGTTTATAAACTAGCTTCTGTATATTTTTTTACATTTGAAAGCAATGTCATTAGTATTTGATTGAAAAGTGAGGAAAAACTGTCCACTAATTATGATAATCAAATGACCTTCATAAATTTTAATCATCAAATTATTTTAGTTCCACATTTGAAAATTAATTTCTAATCAATCAAATTGTTATGTTCAAAGTATTTGCATTCACTTAGCAAAAGTTTTTCCATAACACCCCACCATACAATTGTTATTCTTATATATATGACAGACTCTCTTGAAAATTTCCTGTCATTGCTTTTTGCATTTCTCACTTGTCTTGACTATCATGAGACATTTACACTGCGGTAGAGCCCTCCTCCAGGAAGAATCATTCCTCAAGTATCACATTCATAATTTAAGCTTTATTATGCTCATAGAACACCATTTGATATACATCACCTACAGAAAGGCCTGTTTTTAATTGCCAAGAGTTTTGGCAATTTAAGGAAAAGATAATTTAATATTTAGGAGAAAATTTTTAGATAGATGACTTTGACCAAAGGATATAGGAATCAGTGTAATGATGTGTTGCATACTTCATCATGATATTTGGGATGTATTGGAAAATACATACAGAAAGAGCTAACTGCAACCTTTTGTTTATATTTCAAACCCCATTTAGTGTAAAAAAAAAAACATGTAAAATGTAGAAATGGATAAGATTTTAACATGTGTATGGTTTTGTTTGCTTCTATAAAAACAACTTTTGACAATTTAATATTACGAAATCCAAAATAGTCACTGTAGCTTACTCAGCATTAAGCAAGAGTGTGCAATAAGGCAAAGCCAGTGTAAGGAAATCTTGATGTTTGTGGCCCCTAGTCTGTGCATCTGCAAATGTTAACTCTCTTCCTAAGGATAGTTTAATGCTGTTGCAGCATGTTCTACTGATGGGTTCATAGAATGACTTTGGCAGTTAGGTGTGCTATTTCAGATTTTGACGGTCTGTGCCAAAATGTGTTAATTTTTGGAAAGGCGCCATTAAAAAATAAATGTTGAAACATGTCTACTTGCAGCACCTATTTCAAAAAAAGTAGAAAGCTATATATTAAAATATTATTCATGCTTGATGTTGATCTTTGGAAAGATAAAATAAGTAATTTATGTTTTAATTATTTGGAAAAAATTAACAATGACAGGGCTTTTCCTAATATTGATACATATGAGTTAAAAGTTATTTTTAAAATAAACACCAAGATTATGAAGCAGAAACCCAATTTATAGTAAAATTATTTTTATTTAGAAATAGATTTATCTTTTAGTTCTTGCTTATTTATGGTTAAAAAATATTTGAAATTATCCTGCTATTCTAAGGTCACATTTGGCACTTATTTTGCATTGTGATATAAAATGTTCTAGGTCACTAGAGTAGGAATAGCCACTTTAAAAGAATTTTTTAAAAAATAGATAGAAAGGACAGGGGTAATAGAGGTATGTGTTTTGGCAGAAAATAGTGACATTAATAGAACTGGGCTACATGCTTATAAATATAACATCCAGTAAGAAAAGATTAGTGTTAGCTCAAAGTAGTTAGAAACATTAGAAATACTGGGATGGACAATTGTGTGAAAAAGTCAGAAATCCTTTTAGAGAAGATTCAGAGTAAGTTAAAGTTTGTATAAATTGGGATGAATCGCTAAGTATAGTAAGAAGAAAATGAAAAAGAAGATTATCCTTAGTTTAAAAGTGTCTACATCTTTCTCTGGTAATTTTGTTTCACATCAGGCGTGGAAAATTTACCTGTTTAAATTTGGTGTCAGCTGATTCTTATGACCTGTGTGACCTTGAGGAAGTTGATTAACCTTGTTGCCCTCTGCTTCCTCACAAGTCAGATGAAATTTCATGAGATTATATGAAACTGGTGCCTGGAACCCATATACTCAATGAATTTAAACCACAATTATTTTTTACTGGATAGTGGACTAATTTATTTATTTAAATATGCTACCTGATTGGGAACTATTGTATATGTCATGTACAGGATTTTTTGTTATATATAATATAGATTTGGATGAGTAGCCACAAAAAAAAAGAAGAGAAACACAATAAAAATTTTAAAGTTTCTATTCAAAATAACCATTATTAATATGTTACCATTTTATTCTAGAGATTTAAGTATTTAATTTAATTATCTTTGTGCTTAATTGGGGGCTCACTGGTAAAGTGCCTGCCTACCAATGCATAGGTTCAATCCTTGGGTCAGGAAGACTCCCTGGAGAAGGAAATGGCAAGCCTGCTCCAGTATTCTTGCTTCGGAAATCCTATGGACAGAAGAGCCTGATGGGCTACAGTTGATGGGATCTCAAAGAGTTGGATAGAACAACAAAAACAACAACAAATGCTTACTTTGAGATTTAATACTCTTTGCTCATTTCAATAAATTATTAATTTATTGTATAAAATAATCCTTCTTTGAAAATATCTCTATTTGATATGTGTCTTGAACTTTCTCTACGTATTATTCCATAATCCTGTCAATGTGGTGGTGTTAGTTTAGTCAGTAAGTCGAGTCTGATTCTTTGCAACCCCATGGATTGTAGCCTGCCAGCCTTCTCTGTCCATGGGATTTTCCAGGCAAGAATACAGGAGTGGGTTGCCATTTCCTTCTCCAGGGTTTCTTCCTGACCCAGGGATTGAACCCGGGTCTCCTGTACTACAGGCAGATTCTTTACCAGCTGAGCTATCAGGGAATTCCCAATCCAATCAATAAGTTAGAATGAATAGACACATTCTCTATTTTCTGTATTTATTAGAATTGGTATTGGAACATAAGCTGCTTGTAGTCAGACACTGGGTCTACATTATATTTTTTGTGCCTCAAATGATGTGACATAATTTTGAAATATAAATATTTATAATTAATTGACAACCTTTTATTGGATATAAAGACTGCTGACATGAAATTAAAAGACGCTTGCTCTTTGGAAGGAAAGCTGTGACAAACCTAAGCAGTGTATTAAAGAGCAGAGACATCACTTTACCAACAAAGGTCGATGCAGTTAAAAGCTATGGTTTTTCCAGTAGTCCTGTACAGGTGTGAGAGTTGGAATATTTAAAGTAGGCTGAGCACCAAAGAACTGATGCTTTTGAATTGTGGTGCTGGAGAAGATTCTTAAGAGTCTCTTGGACTTCAGGGAGATCAAACCAGTCAATCTTAAAGGGAGTAAACCTTGAACATTCTTTGGAAGGACTGATATTGAAGCTCCAATACTTTGGCCACCTGATACACAGAGCTGCCTCATTGGAAAAAGACCCTGATGCTGGGAAAGGTTAAAGGCAAAAGTAAAAGGGGATGGTAGAGGAAGAGATGGTTATATAGCATCACTGACTCAATGAACATGAATTTGAGCAAACTCCAGGATATAGTGGAGGACAGAGGAGCCTGGCATGGTGCAGTCCATGAGGTCGCAGAGTTGGACAGGACTTACAACTGAACAACAAAAATACACACGTGTGTATTGATCAAATCAGGGTTAATGGGAAAGAAACATCTCAGCTCTCTGCACCATTGTTTATTTTTTTTTAAATTGCAGTTAGACGAACTTTCCCCTCTACTGCTGGGAATCATGTAATTGCCTGGGGTGTTTTTTAGAGATGATACATATAGAAAATCAGGAACTAGGGATCCACAGCTTGGTCCAAATTTGTTAAATACTGGAGATGAGATGCCAGCAGAAAGGATTAATGACATCTTTACTTCAAACCTCTGGAAGGACATTCCCAAAGAAAATGAGAGTTCATTCTGAGCCAAGAAAGAGTGCAGTAGGATAGTATTTTTCTTCTGAATAGTATTTTCTTCTGATAAAACTTATAGATATTTATACTTTCCCTTTATAGAGAGCCATGAATCATGATAATTGACAGTCCTGGGCTCACCAAAAAAGAGGTCTCCTGTAAAATGCCCTTTAGATACAACATAGAATAAACTGGGGCCACAGATCACTGAATCATAGGGCTAATTTTTGAAGACTAACACTGATACAAAAATAAAGCTTCCGGGAGTAGAAACTGTCTTCAACAGATAAAATATAATTACGAGGAGCTCTTTTTACAGGAAGAGCAGGGAAGGGCAGGGACATCTTTCGTCCATCATACCATGAAGTGTACAGAGCTCCAGAGAGAAAAAGACAATCATATTCCACATGATACTCAGAAAGTGCAAGAGCACTGATTATCTCTCATTGAAAAAGAAAATTAAAATATAATAGCAGGGAATCCAAGTAAATAAATGATCTAACAGCTGGGAGTAAAAGTCAGAAGCAGCTGTCTAGTCCTTCAATCAACACTTATTTTCTGATTTCTGTAAAGAAGATGACGCAGGAAAATAGGTCTTACGTAAGAACTCAAGAAGAGAAATCAGTTGACAAGAAAGATACAAACCTAGCAACCTGAATACATGGGTGGCATATCACAATCAATAACAATCACATCTCTTGTGTAAATAGATACGCATCTTATCAGGAATAATCGTCCTCTCACTCCTCTGTGTTACAGAGTTAATATGATAATGAGTCTTTGTATGATTCTATTTCCTAATCCTACTATAATTGGAATTTGAAATTTGTTGTTATTCCCTTAAAATTTAATTATGGTCCTTTCTAGTAAAATTATACTGGATGTGTCTTTAAAAAGACAAAGAAAACCCCTTAATTACTGAATTGGCTGGTTGGTTTGTCTGTATGTTTGGCTTAGCGAGATGCTTTTAGGGTGAAGTTTCTTTCATTTATATTCTGTAGGTTTATTATAGATATAATCCATGCCTTTTAATGTATCTTCAATTTTAATTCAACTTCTCATATCTCCAGGTAGCCTTCTCAGGAACTCTGCTGCATTTCTGATTACTGTAAAAACATGAGTTATCGTTAGAATATATATAGTTTAATTTTTATCATGTGGTTGGCCTTTATTATCCTCCCCTACCTTCTAATGATTTCACCATTTAGACTTACTCTATATTTTCCCTTTTATATCTCCTCTTCTTTAGCTCATCAAGAAGGAATGGTGAAAGAAAGTTTCAATGATATTGATAGAATTGATTTGGGCATGGCTAGAATACACATTTTCTTCTCCTTTTTCTATATCAAATAAGTGTGGAGCATGTTAATGGTCTTAAGTATGAACTCAAAGTTAGCCATCATTATTCTTTCTCTCTAGTTTAAAGCACTTATTTAAACATGCTTTTTTCAATGACCTTTCTAATTTAACTCTTAGAGCATTAGGTGGGGACTGTTTTTGCCAATATGCTCCCTTTCCCTTCTCTGAGTATATATTTCAAACAGTCACACAAAGCAATTTAATAAATATATGTCTCTTCTTTCCCCATTTTCACTGAATAATCATCATTCTGCTAGATGGTTAACAGCCCAGTAGATAAAATTTCAGATAAAAAAAATAGCAAATGGATGTACTTGGCCTAACTAAGACATTTCTCCAAAATAAGTCTTTATTGAAATAGCTGATTTTAAGAAAACAACACCCCATGTCTGTGAGGATTACTTTATTCTCAGTTTTCTGGAATACTTGAAATCAACCAAGTTTGATTTAAATCATAACAAATCCAAAATATGTGGACATAACATGTCACAACAGCTCATGTTAACTCAGTGATTTCTAGGCAGTAAATTATTTGTAAGTCATTTGAATGAACTTCTTAATATATGAGTATACATAGTAGACCTGCAGCCCCTAATAAAAGTGTAACAACTCTTCTAGATTTATATTCTTGGAGAATGATTGAGAATTTTTCTAAGCTTAATCAGTGAATGTAATCAGTTGGTAGTCAGACTGTTTGATTATCATTTCTTCAATGTATTCACATATATTTACCTCTAAAAGAATATTGAAAAATATTCTTTCAAGTGAGTGATTTTGGCATGCCCCTCCTTTTGTAATTCAGTTCCTTAATTAGATGAGAAATTTTATACTTGGTTAAATGTATGCATTCTCTGTTTTATTAGGCAATATTTTCAAAGGTCAGCTATGTTTTAGAAACTGCTACATGTATTTAAGTCTATTCAAATAACATGTTTTTTAAATAGTCCCGTCACTTCCCTAAAAGAATTCACAGTCTAGTATAGTAGTCTTCAAACTTGATGTTGACTTTCTGGATTGCCTTTAAACTACTGATACCTGTGTTCCACTGTAGATGCCCAGGTATCTGATAAAATTGTCATGAATATGGCCTAAGTGTCAAGCTTTTTAAAGTCTGCAGATGATTCTAATATGAAGGTAGGTTTGAGAACCACAGACAGTGAAAGATATATGATCAATGTAGAGCTCTGATGGAAGTAAATAAAACTGAAGAATGTGATAGTTTTCCCTGAGAATTGAAAAGGACTTAACAAAAGAGATTGAATTGAATCCTGAGAGGAGAATAGTTGCCACTAGTCAGCTTGCAGAGGGGACTGAAAGAAGGTACTCAGAGGAGATAGCAGGTGCATTAAGGAGGGTGCTGTGCTGAGTATATTTGAATAGACTAGGTGTGTTTGAACAGAGGGAATATATGAAGCTGGAAAATTAGCTTGAGACCAGATAATGGAGTCATATTAGAGTTTCTTATAAGTAAAAGGACTGCATATTTATATTTTCCTTTTTATAGCTTGTCATATAAAATTAGGTCGACATCTTTATATATGTTCTTTCAATAGAAGTAAACATGACAGCTTGTAGAATGGAGGAGAGAATTGTACAAGAACATTTAGCTGACCTGACGTAAGGCGGTAATGTCCAGAATAGTGTCAGTGAGAGAAAAGTTTCAGAAAATAGACCATTTATTGATTTAAAGCAAAACATTCATTGAAGGACCGTGTTTGCTGAGTAATATACCTGGGGCTATGTGCTAAGTGGCTCCAGTCGTGTCCGACTCTGTGTGACCCCATGGACTGTAGCCCGCCAGGCTCCTCTGTCCATGGGATTCTCCAGGCAAGAATACTGGAGTGGGTTGCCATGCCTTCCTGCAAGGGATCTTCTTGACCCAAGGATCGAAACCACTTCTCCTACATTGGCAGGTGGGCTCTTTACCACTAGCACCACCTGGGAAGCCTGGAGGTATCATTCAGTCAGTTCAGTTGCTCAGTTGCATCCAACTCTTTGTGACCTCATGGACTGCCACATGTCAGGCTTCCCTGTCCATCACCAGCTCCCGGAGTTTGCTCAAACTCATGTCCTGTGCTCAAACTCATGTCCATCGAGTCAGTGATGCCATCCAACCATCTCATCCTCTGTCATCCCCTTCTTCTCCTCTTTAATCTTTCCCAGCATCAGGGTCTTTTCTAATGAGTCAGTTCTTCGCATCAAGTGACCAAAGGATTGGAACTTCAGCATCAGAATCAGTCCTTCCAATGAATATTCAGGACTGATTTCCTTTAGGATGGACTGGTTGGAACTCCTCTCAAGAGTCTTCTCCAATACATCAGTGTAAAAGCATCAATTCTTTGGTGCTCAGCTTTTTTTATGGTCCAATTCTCACATCCATACATGACTACTGGAAAAACCATAGCTTTGACTAGACAGAGCTTTGTTGGCAAAGTAATGTCTCTGCTTTTTAATATGCTAAGTTGGTCCAAGGAGCAAGTGTCTTTTAATTTCATGGCTGCAGTCACCATCTGCAGTTACTTTGGAGCCCAAGAAAATAAAATCTGTCTGTCACTTTCCATTGTTTCCCATCTATTTGCCATAAAGTGATGGGAACAGATGCCATGATCTTAGTTTTCTGAATGTTGAGTTTTAAGCCGGCTTTTTCACTTGCTTCTTTCACTTTCATCAAGAGATTCTTTAGTTCCTCTTCTCTTTCTGCCATAACGTGGTGTCCTCTGTGTATCTGAGGTTATTGATGTTTCTTCCAGCAATCTTGATTCCAGTTTGTACTTCATCCAGCCCGGCATTTTGCATGATGTATTCTGCAAATGAGTTAAATAAGCAGGGTGACCAAAGACAGTCTTGACGTACTCATTTCCCAATTTGGAATCAGTCCATTGTTCCATGTCTAGTTGTAACTGTTTCTTCTTGATCTGCATACAGATTTCTCAGGAGGCAGTTAAGGTGATCTGGTATTTCCATCTCTTGAATTTTCCACAGTTTATTGTGATCCACATAGTCAAAGGCTTTGGTGTAATAAATAAACCAGAAGTAGATGTTTTTCTGAATCTCTCTTGCCTTTTCAATGATCCAACGGATGTTGGCAATTTGATCTCTGGTTCCTCTGCCTTTTGGCCTGTGACAAAAAACACAATTTCCCCTAGTAATATACTTGCTGTCTAATGTGAGAATGCTGTAATCCTTCAGCACTGTGTGAAGGATTCTATGTGAGTTCCTAACAGGTGGATAACTTCTTAAAGCTTCTTAAAAAGAATCTGAGCTACTGCTTAAAATAAAAGGCAGTGACAATATAATAGGCAGTATTTATTCATTACTTGCTTATTTGCTAACCTATTACATGTTGCGGTGACCGTTTTGGTGGTTCTCAGCTTCATTCCCAGTCCTTTCTGTCTTTGCTCTGTACTGCAGGGGGGATGCCCCTGAAAAGTTACATTTCCCAGTCATAGGAGACATATTATCTTCTGTATATTAATCTCTGGGTTATTTTATCATCTAGTTTATCCCTGAGCTTTCAAAACACTTTTGTAATCAGTTGTTCAGTCACTCAATCGTGTCTGACTCTTTGCGACCCCATGGACTGTAGCACGTCAGGTTTCCTTGTCCATCACCATCTCCCGGAGCCTGCTCAAATTCATGTCCATTGAGTCAGTGATGCCATCCAACCACCTCATCCTCTGTTACCCACTTCTCCTGCCTTCAATCTTTTCCAGCATCAGGGTCTTTTACAGTGGGCTTTTCCAGGCTCTTCACATCAGGTGGCCAAAGTATTGGAGCTTCAGCTTCAGCATCAGTCCTTCCAATGAGTATTCAGGTGCCTCATCTTAAATTTTTCTGTTGTTCTACTTGAGTTAGTTACTGTTTTCTTTTTATAATTTCAACTGATACACACATATTTAGTGATTTGATTCTCACACAAATTTAAGAACTAGGCACTATTTTATCCCCACTTATACGTGAGGTAAGTAAAGTTGAGAGTAGTTAAGTCACTAACCCAAGGTCACACTACTAGTAACAAGACAAATAATAGAACTCAAGTTTTCTGGCTACAAGTTCTGTGCTCTTCTCTAGTATTCTAATGCCTTCTAAACTTTGTTTATTGTGATACAGAAAAAGAAATAGATTTTTATATCACACAGCAAGACCACTGCACATGTCCACACAAATAAACTTTTGAAACAAAAGTTTCACTAAAGAATATGTATATATGTATATCATTGTAAGTAATACTAGATGCTGTAACAAAAATTAGATTCTATACACAGCAATGGTTTATTTTTCACTTTCATTATTCTGCCCAAGTAGTCAGTTAGGGACCTTGCAGCTGAACATCCTGTAAGACCTCCATGTCCTTCACTGGATCCTTCCAATCAATCCAGGATCAAAGACAGTGGAACATACATATGTTCTGAAAATTTAGCTTGCAGAGAACAAGTATTTCCTCTGATATTCCAAGTCCAGAAGTAGTTACATTCCCACATAAATGGCTATTTTATGTGTCCAGCATAAAAATAAAATGGATTTTGGGGGCTCATATACTGTCTCTGGCAGAATGAGCTATGTTGATATGTGTTTAGAATGCTGTAAGTTTTTTCCACTTCTCCATTAAGAAATGAAGTATTTTCCCCCTGTTTTTGCTCTGGCCTTGGGATTTGCTTTGATGAATAGGATGTGGAGTGAAGTAAATGCTTTGCTGAACAGTCTTTAAGAAGCTAAGAAGGTGTTCAGTTTATTCTTCTGGAGAGAGAGGCCACATTGAGAATCCATGGAGACTAAAACACAACAAGGAGATAGGGAATATGCAGAATAGGCTACAATCAAGAATTGGCTGAATACAATTGAGTTGGTAACTCCAACTGACATCACAGAGAACAGAACTATCTATTCAAGCCTCAGAATGGTAAATAATAAATTCTTGCTTTTTAAGCCATAAAATTTGAGATAATTTGCTTTGCAGCAATGGAAAACTGAGGCATCACCAAATATAAATTTCACTATTTCTCACACACATAGAACATACTCATACTGCCCTGAGATGGAGGATAGCCCCATCTGATCACTGTCTTCAGCTAAAAGTCCATGATTTCCAGATAATATAGAGTACCCTTCTTCTTGTATATATGTGGATCCTTTGTAGTTCAGACCCCACATCTAATCTGAGTTTAGTAATTGTGTGTTCAGTGTTTTGTTTTGTTTTGTTTTTTTTTCCTATTCTTTCTACTCCATCATAGTCTATTAAATTTTATTTCATTAAAACTGCAGGTCACATGACCCAGTAAATTGATTTCATGACCCACTAATATTAGATCATAAAGAACAGCTTTAAAAAACACTGCATAACACTATACTGCCTCTCATAAATGTGATTAGTAAGTCTTGCTTGGGTCTGGGAAGGACAAATGAATAGAAAGGTTACAGAAGGACTTTAAGTAGGGGAAGGACTTCAACAGACTTTCCTTTTGTAATAATCACTCTAGTAGCACCATGGAGAACTGATTGGGAAGAAACAGGACTGGCCAATGTTTTCTTAGGAAAGAGGCAACAGAGATCCTTCAGTGGTAATTTTCATGATGTTAATGAAAAAGACATATAAGTAGGTAAATTTATAATTTTGAGGTTCTTTCAAGGTGTGTGACTTTAACAAGGGAGAGAAAGACAAGCATTTATGTCTGCTCTTACAACAGGGAAAAAAGAGTCCCTAAGAATGCAGTGTGTTCTGTTTAGATCATCTGATTTTATGAGAACATGGATATTTATAAAAATTTTTGAAGCACCTTCATTGGAGGCCTATGAAGATAACTGAAAAAGGAATGATGATGATAAATATGAGATGAAGATAAGCAGAGCTGATAGTGTCAACTATATTCTACAGAGGTAAGTGGAGAACCAAAAACTGTGTGTCCATGTGTAAGTAAAGTCTGTGTATGCCTACATGGTAGTCTTTTGGTAAGAAAATTAAACTTATTAAAACCTTCAAGTAACTTTCTTTTTATTTTCTGAGTCAATTTTTCAGAAGATAAATATGAATAAAACCACATTACTTGGTTTCTGGAGGATTTGAATAGATCTGGTATAGTCTCCTTTACTTCCACCAAATACTCTGCTATTCAATGAGAATTAGTTTTCCCAAGGGTGACTTAAGGCCAAAAAACTCATAGTCAGAAAGAAAATATGAGATATGCCATTCACATTATATTTTTTAAATGACACATAATTATATATTTTTAAAAGATTTTTAACAGGGATGCTTTTCCTTAAACCTCTTTGAATCAAATAATCATGCCTCTGAAATTTCATTTAATCAAGATTATATGGTAGCACCATGAGAAGAACAGGATTTTATGAAGGGAAATGGCCTGGGCAATAATAACATTGTTTAATAGAATGCATCATTTAAGGTAATATAAAAATGATGTGATTAATCCATTCAAACTCTGCACACCATGCTGATCTCCACCAGTACGTCCTGCAGAAGACAGTCAACATTTCCACACCTCCTTTTTATTGCTATCATGATGATTTATGTGCTGGAACTGCTGGGCTTAGCTTGCTATTTTTGCTTTTCAAAAAAGAGGCATGCTATGAATCATCTAAAATACTAGGAAATGTATTTCATAATAAATGGCTGCCTTAATCTTGTTTTCTGTAAATTAAAGAGCGAAGGTATTTGTGCTAAGTTTCTGAAGATGTTGAGGTGAATGACATTTCAAGTGAATTGGTAGAAATCAGGAGTGGACCATATGCTCTTGTAGCAATCTACTTGATGAGTGTGAAAATTTATTTCTCTAATGAGTCCTCAACCTGATTTCTTTGTTTTGACTTGTTTTTGTCATCAAGCTCTCCATATTTACATTAGCCCTATATAACAGTTTTTTTAACGCAATTATTATTGTGATTTAATTGAATATCTACTCCTCTAAAACACCAAATTCAATGCATATTTAATTTACTTACTTAATTTTGAAGTTTTATTGTTCTTCTTTTGCAAATTTCATGACAGATGTGATCTGGGGTACTTGCTGGTCCTGAACACAATCTGATAACTATGATCTAAAGTTCAGTGACAATTTTTTCTACATTTATGAAAAAAAATCTTTCTAAATTATTGTTAAAGAAAAATCTATCGTGATTTATAAGAAATTCAGCTAAGGGCCTATTTGTTACCTTGGATACTATTTGATGTACAAAGAGAGATTGTAGAGAGTTCTTCCTTGCCATTGTTATGTATCAGAAAACTGTGTGGAGAAGTATGAGTAATTTGAGGATGGAGTGTACAATCCAAAAATCTCATCTTTTACAAGAACTGGATATGGAAGAATAGAACCATGAAAGCTCAAGACTCAAGAGATGTTAGTATCAATTTGGGTTGGAAGTAAGAAAGATTCAAAATGACAGAAGATAGGAGAACTTAATCTAATTCCAGGTAAAATTTTATTCTGGAGATGATGGATTAAGAAGAATTGTAATGCTTATTGAGCTCTGATTCTATTATTGATACTATTGTAAGTGCTTTTGAAGTATTAAATTATTTAATATTCACAAACATTACCTGAGGTAAAGGTTATTATAATGTCTATTTTATAGTCATTAGATGGAGGATCTGAAAAGTCATGTAGCAATTCCTATATATGACAGAAGGAAAGTAGCAGGACCAGGATAAAAATGCTGGTATTCTGACCTTTATAAAAATACCTCTTAATGGTCAAAGTTCAATTGGTTGCATTAGGTATATAACAAGTCCCATATCTATACAAATGATATAGAAGGCATAGCCTGATACTGCCTTTAATAATTTATGATCTATTCTGTTTTGAAAGAAAATGATTAGCAAATTAAAAAAAAAAGCCTTCATGTGTGTGAGTATTGGTGTGTATATGTGTGGATGAGTGAGTATCTCAGGAGGAAAAATAAAACTAGTTAGATTCCGTAATACACAGACAAAATACAAGAAAGAAAGGAACTAAGCAATGGTCTTCAAGCTAGGTTGTAACTTGAAGTAATATTTTTATTATGTATGGAAGGAATCATTGTCCAGAACCTCAATTCTAAATATATTTATTTAAAGTCATTTGTGTGACAGTAAGCCTGGTGTTAAAGACTCATGTTGATTCTTTTTACCTACCTGCCCCTTAAAGTTCAGTTACTCAGTTGGCATGCTGTAAAAACTTCCAAACATTAAGCAAAAGGGTAGTTTGGATTATTCATATCATTTAAGAAAGTAAATCACACTAATAATTGGGTAATAAATCCTTTTGAGAGTTAGGATGTGTCTAATTTTGTATTCAAAAACATTGAAGGGAGAACAAATGATGAGAGTTGATTAATTTTTTAAATGTTGCTTACTTTGTGATTTTTGTCCTTAAAATGGAAGAAAGTCCAAGAATTTACTGATATAGATTAAATAAGACATTACCCTTTTTATGTATTTCTTTATGTGCATAAATTGTATTTTAAGATTTTATTGAAAATTAGAAATAAATTGCATTTTAATAATCTCATAAAACTAAAAATTCTATATTTTCTAACATGTAGTAGTAATATGGATGCATAAAATAACTGTTTAAAAGAAAAGCCCAATAATCATATTTAAGTTAGTATTTTAATAAAATCTTTATTATTATATTTATTTATCAAATAGTCATCAAAATCTATAATGTGTTAAGTGGTTTTGACCAGTTGTGCATAGACACAGATTAATATTGAGATCTTGGAGTCTAAAAAAATTAAAAAATAATCTCAGTTTATCAACAGACTGCAGATACACATATTCTACCTCAGTTAAGGCAGATGTCTTATAAGAAAACCCTTGTCATCCTCAAGATCAGATGCCCCTCTTCCGATCATCTCCAGGCTGATAACCAGAGGGTAGTCAGAAAAGTCTTAGGGAAGTACAGTTCCCACTCTGTGAGAAATTAATATACATAAAAGAGAAGTTACAAGATCTGACTAATAATGACTTTCAAGAACCAAGAGAACATTTTTGTGAAGCTCAGTGATGTCATATTCTATTGTTTGGAGCTGGCTGTGAAAGATGTTGTCATGGATCTGGACTTCCTACTATTTGTGGGAATGATAATATCTGTAGAAAACAGAAGACAGAATTTAACAGAGACAAACTGGATATAAATGCTGAAATAGAAAGCAATGCTTACCTGGCAATCAGGGTTCTCTGGCAATAAAGATTGTAGAAGTCAGAATCCATTTCAACATCATTTTTTAAAGAGGCTGTCTTTTCTCCATTGTATAGTTTTGCCTCCTTTGTTGTAGACTAAGTGATCATAATTGTGCAGGTTTAGTTCTGGGCTATTTATCATGTCTTACTGATCTATATGTCTGCTTTTGTGCCAATACCGTCCTGATTTTATTACTGTAGCTTTGTAGTATTGTCTGAAATCTAGGAGGATTATTCCTCCAGCTCTGTTCTTTTTCATTATGATTATTTTGGCAATTCTGGGTCTTTTGTGGTTCCATATATAATTTAAAACTATTTATTCTAATTTTGTGGAAAATACCATGGGTGTTTTGATAGGGATAACATTAAATCTGTAGATTGCTTTGGGTACTATGGCCTTTTTAAATATTAATTCTTCCAATCTAAAAGCATGGAATATCTTTCTGTTTATCTGCATCATCTTCAGTTTCCTTTATCAATATTTTAAAGTCTCAGCATTGAAGTCTTTCACCTTCCTGATTAAATTTATGCCTAGATACAGTTTATTGAAATAATTTTATTTTATTTTTTTGCTTTCTGATTGTTAGTGTCGAGAAACATAACACATTTCTGTACACTAATCTTGCATTGTCTGTTTTTATTTTTAAATTTAAACATAATCCAGGAAAGGGAAGGGTGTGGCCATGATTAGATAATTGCTGAAGTGGTTTGATGGATCCATGAGGAATCATTATGCTATTCTTTCTTATTTTGTATATGTGTGAAAAATGCTATGTAAAATACTAAAAAGAAGTGTGCTAAAATTTAAGCACACACTTAATTTGAAATGCCAGAATAGAACCCATCAGTCATATAGACAGCAATCCAAGACCTGTTCATTATTTTTTACTAAGTGCATAAATATATGATATAGAAATAATGACTTTAAAGTGCTTGTATCAAATAATTCAATGTTTATATAAATTTTCAGTATTTTAATATATATCAATGACATCTTAATATTTTTCATTATCATTATTTTTAAAAATACCTGATGGCAAATATCTGCCTACAATATAGGAGACCCAGATTTGATCCTGGGTAAGGAAGAGCCCCTGGAGAAGGGAATTTCTAACCACTCCAGTGTTCTTGTTTGGAGAAATCTATGGGCACAGGACTCTGGCAGGCTACAGTTCATGGGGTTGCAAAGAGTTGCACATGACTGAACAACTAACAATTGCCCTTTCACTACTTTAGAAAAATTTAATGCTAAACAATAATGGCAATATAAGGAGGATACTTTGATGTTTATATCACTGACTAAACCCTTGATTTAACTTTTTTGTGTGTTTTTGCCTTGAGAGAAACTATTTGTCATTAATAGTTCTATCAGTTCAGTTCAGTCACTCAGTCATGTCCGACTCTTTGTGACCCCATGGACTGCAGCATGCCAGGCTTCCCTGTCCATCACCAACTCCCGGAGCTTGCTCAAACCCAGGTCCATCGGGTCGGTAATGCCAACCAGCCATCTCATCCTCTGTCATCCCTTTCTCCTTCCACCTTCAATCTTTCCCAGCATCAGGGTCTTTTCCAAGGAGTCAGTTCTTCACATCAGGTGGCCAAAGGATTGGAGCTTCAGCTTCAGCATCAGTCCTTCCAATGAATGTTCAGGACTGATCTCCTTTAGGATGGACTGGTTGGATCTCCTTGAAGTTCAAGGGACTCTCAAGAGTCTTCCCCAACACCACAGTTCAAAAGCATCAATTCTTTGGCACTCAGCTCTATTTATAGTGCAACTCACACATCCATGCATGACCACTGGATAAACCATAGCTTTGACTAGATGGATCTTTGTTGGCAAAGTAATGTCTCTGCTTTTTAATATGTTGTCTAGATTAGTCATAGCTTTTCTTCCTAGGAGCAAGTGTCTTTTACTTTCATGGCTGCAATCACCATTTGCAGTGATTTTTGAGCCCCCCAAAATAAAGTCTCACTGTTTCCATTGTTTCCCCATAATTTAATGCATAATATTATATAATATCATATAATATATAATAGTTACATACATTGGAAAAAATGACTTTACAAACTTTATTAATAGTGGAATGATATCCTCAGACAAATCTTATATGGAATTTCAAAAAATGTAAAGGAGAAATAAGTGGTATGAATATGGTTGAAATAACACAGAGGACCAAGACCTGTTACCACAACTAATCCCCTGCCACCAGGGCAAACACATGATGATGAGACACAGTAAGAAAATTTATACTCCTTACTCTTTCTGGGTATGAGTCAAAAGAGATTTTTATCTCTATACTGTATGGTGATATATTGAAGTTTATGATAGACAATTCATTATTATAAATATTCCATGTTGTGCATAGAAATAAATATGCCAAGTATTGAAGAAGATAGACTGTGAAGACAATTTGATTTCTAGTCATTATTAATGTGGCTCTTCATTTACTCAAGCCTTTAAGTTATGAAGTAGTCTTCATATAGTCTCAGACTTTTCTTCAATTTACTCCTAGACATATAAACATTTTTATGATAATCATTATTGTATTAGTTATTTTCAAGATATTGCAAAGTGTTTTGCATGCATTATGTTATTGAATTACCAAAATATCCCTATGTACCCATATTATCTCTTGTTTACTAATAATGTACCTGAGGCAGAGAGAGACAAAGTAAGTCACCCAAATATAAACTGTTATCACATGATAGAGTCTGATTTAATCTGACTTCAAACACATGCTCTTAATGGCTATACTGTATTTAACTTCTCTACATATCTGTTTCCTCAACTTTAAAAGCATGCAATTGAAAGGAATAAATGAGATGTACTTAATGGAAGTTGTTACTTATGATTCTTATATTTAATTGTTTTATATTTATAGCAAGTTTTTAACTCAGATTAGGAGCAATGGTGATATTATGTTCATCAGTCTGTTGACTATGGTATGTTCAGTTTTAGAAGATATTGCCAAACACTTCTTTAAAGTGTTCTAAGCTTTACATCCTCAGCTACAATGTGATAAGTTTACGTGGTTCTCCACCTTTTCACCGGCTCTTGATTTACTCGGTGTTTTTATTTTTGGCCTTTAAATTCTGTGGTTTTAATGCAGACATTTGCCTGATGAGTAATGACACTATGCACCTTTTCTTTTCTGTTTTGCTTATTGGCCATTTGGATATCCTCTTTTTGTGAAAAACCTGTTCACATTATTTTTTTCCAGTTTCACAAAATTGAATTGTCTGCCTATTTTTTATTGATCTGTAGGAATTCTTTATACTCTGGATGCAAGATTCTTGCCACACACACACACACACATGTATGAGGACGTGGGAGCAAAATCCACACATTCCCCTCACTCCTACCAAATTTTGATGTGAAATGAATGATAAGAAAACATTTATGGTGCTAATTTTTGTTGTTTATTTCGTTTCAACAGCAAAAGCCTGAAACTGATGAATATACTTTGGACAGATAGTATTTGGGGACACTGTCCATGTCACCAATTCCATAGTGCTCTCTACAGGAGACTTAAAAGACACAGGTTAGATTCTTGGTTCTGGAAGACCCCCTGGAGTAGGAAATGGCAACCCACTGCAGTATTCTTGCCTGGAGAATCCCATGATAGAGGAGCCTGGCAGGCTGTGGTCCATGGGGTCGCAAAGAGTTGGGTATGACTAAAGCGACAAAGCACACACTTATTCATCTGCATTCCTTAATATATTATCCTTATTAGATGTTTGCTGCATCCATATACATCACTTGTCTTATTTTAGTATCCATGACATAATAGCTACTGTACAAATATTGATCTATTTAGTTAATTAAGTTTCCTGAAATGTGTGATATACAAGGAACACACACACTTGCCCTCCTATTATTAGGACTTTTTTTCCGCTCATTATATATTTTATACTTCAATTTTATGGACATTTAGGAAGGAATAGGTAGATAGTATTGAAGCATCATTTTGCTTAGAACGTTTTCTGATTTTGACTTTCTTGTGTCTTTTACATCTTTTTCTGCATGCATTCTATATTTAAAAATGCTAAATCATTTCTAGCTCCTATTGCCAACAAGAGATCTCAGTTTATTAGCAGTACAAAATATATTCTCATAATCTGATCCCTTCTTAATCTCTCCTTAGACTAATAAGGAAAAGTCTTGGCATTTGCTTCCCATCCTGAGCTCTTTTTCACCGTCTTACTTTGGCTTATCTTATTTCCTTGAGGTGAATACTCTCCCCTGGACTTTACTCAGTTGGCAAACCACTAAGTATAATTCAGTTTCCTAAATGTCTTTTCTGTTTTAAACATTTTGTAATCTTTCCATAAAAAGAAGCCAAACTTTCCTCTATGCTTTCAGAGGATTTCATGTATGCTTTATTATGAAACATGTTGTTTTTGACAAATAGTTATTAAATATATCAGTCATTTAATTAATGGCTTGTAATTATACCTAAAATAGGTTAATTTCTTCTGACTACTTCTTGAAATGAGGCATTGTACATTTAAATATTTTTAAAAATTAATTTTTCATACAGGAAAATATATCCTTATGACACTAATTCTTTACTCATTTTTTATAGGGATAATGTCATGGGATAGTAAAATTAAGGAAACATGCATAAGTTATTGTCTACAACCTCTATTCTGAAATATATATATATGTCTTATATATTTTTAAAAATACTTTCATAAAGATGGCCTAGGTCTCCATGCTAACTTATCAGTGTGGTATCTTTAACACTGGGATTTTTTGTTATCCATGAATTCAAATACTGGCAGATGTGTTTTTCTATCATTAGTGTATATATATGCTTTTATAATTTTGTATGAGTTGATACCCACTTTGGGCTTTCCTGGTGGCTCATATAGTAAGAATCTGCCTGCAATGTGGGAGACCTGGGTTTGATCCCTGGGTTGGAAAGATCCCCTGGAGCAGGGCACAGCGACCCACTCCAGTATTCTGGCTTGCAGAATCCTCGTGGACAGAGGAGCCTGGTGGCTACAGTCAATGGGGTATCAGAGTCAGACATGACTGAGAGACTAAGCTCGTGAGTTGACACAATTTCATTCCTTTCCCAATCTCAGAAAAAAGATGCACACATATATATGCCAACATTATCTATACCAAGTGAACAAAATAAAAATTAAAAGAAATGTATTAATGAAAGTGGTTCTCTCCAACTTCCATTTTTGTATTTTGTTTTAGCTCACTGAAATGCTGCCAGCAGAGTGATTTTACTTTTATATGGAAAATCCAGGTTTCATTTACCCCAAATAACTCCACAACTTTTATCTCTTCCACTTATTTTGTTGAACAACATGTTTCTACCTTACTCCTTAAAAGATTAGAAACCATTGGTGGTTATAAATTAGAAATAGCACCTCCTATCCAATTTTTATTGGTTTAATAGTTTATATTGAAGGCTATTTCTTCATAAAACTAGAGGGAAAAAAAAAAAAAAAAACTATTTCATGAGCAAAATGACACCATTATAAATTAGAGTCCTGAAAACTGCACTGTTTTCTTCAAACTCAATGTTCTTTTAAGGCAATGATAGCTCCCTAAGGAATGTCCATGTTTATGAGCCCC
The DNA here is from genome assembly GCF_033118175.1 of Dama dama. Taxonomy (NCBI): domain Eukaryota; kingdom Metazoa; phylum Chordata; class Mammalia; order Artiodactyla; family Cervidae; genus Dama; species Dama dama. Next base: position 60,669,321 of record NC_083710.1, on the reverse strand, counting down.
TGACAGTGTTTTTGAAGGGGAAATACCTCTTTCAGTGGTGAAAATGCTATCAACATGTACCTAAGGCAGATCTCAGCAAGTTCTAAATAGTTTCTTCACTGACTCTTACTCCATCTGGTTGAAGCACACTTGGCAGTTCTGTGAGATGCATGTGGTTGCACTTATTACTGATGTGTTGTCAGTGACTCTGAGATTGCCCACAACTCTTATTCATATTTTCCTCTTTGCTGATGCCTATTGCATGTCATTTAAATATACATTTTTTGAGCAAGTAGATATTTTCTTCAAATATTAATAATTTGTTTAGGTGACAAACCAAAAGCACTTAGGTTATTGCTTATTTTACCTTTGCATAAACTGAAATTTAAATTTCACCTTGAATTTCTAGTGCTATGTGAATCTGATATTTAGTTATTTGAATATTTGGATTAAAGAACCTACCTGCCAGTGCAGGAGATGTAAGAGATACGGGTTTGGTTCCCAGGCCAGGAAGAGTCCCTGGAGGAGGAAATGCCACCCTACTCTAGTATTCTTGCCTGGAAATCCCATGGACAGATGAACCTGTTGGACTGCAGATGATGGAGTCACAAAGAGTCGGACACATCTGAGCATCTGAGCACACAGCAATATTTTTATTTGTATTAAAATGATCATTGAAATTATTTCTTTGTGTATATTTTTCAATTATGAGAAAAATATGGATAATACTAACTTTAAAAAAAATGTAATTTTTAATCCAACATGCTGTTATCAACCTTACCTGTCTGGTAATCAGAACAAGCCAAAATACAATATAACACAATCCAATCAGTACAATAAAACTCATTCCTATGTAATACTGGGTTACTATAGAGCTAGTGATAGGATAATGGAACCCATAATAATTATAACAACAATAATAGTAAGTTAACTTTTAAATAAAAATTTGAACTTTAGATCTTTTAAATATGACTTGCCACAGTCCTCAGCCCTCTCTGCTGTATTTTGAGAAGCCCATTTTATTCATTTCATAGCTTGCCTGACTTCTACTGGGTTATGCTCTTCAGTGTAGCCCTGATAAGCAAGAATCCTATAATAAAAGTAAAGGGGGAAACAGAACAGGCTCCAGCTTGAAAGCAGGACTCCATCTTAGGCCATATGTCCAGTCTCTATGGGAATGACATGCTGCTGCTGCTGCTAAGTCACTTCAGTCGTGTCCGACTGTGTGCGACCCCATAGATGGCAGCCCACCAGGCTCCTCTGTCCAGGGATTCTCTAGGCAAGAATATTGGAGTGGGTTGCCATTTCCTTCTCCAATGGAAACGACATATCAACTGGAAAACCAGACTCCCCTGGTTGGAAGAGCCCCAAGACTCATACCTAGACTCTCTGTCACCTAAAAGAATACCTTAATTATCTGTGTAACCAAATAGAATCATAAATTCTATTATGCTTATTGGGGTATGACCACAGGCGTATTGATAATTGTCCACTGTTAACTACCCAGGCTTAAGGCATATGAATCATGGGTTAACTTTGATTGTATCTTTCTTTCCCTTTGTTCAGACTAGTTTCAGAGAATTTGGGGAGGTGGATTTGAGCACGTATGCTTAGGGTATATAAGGTTTTCACGAAAACTGGTCGGGGTCCTTGGCTAAGAGGAGACTCTGCCTTGGGCCACCTGGTGTAATAAACTGCACTCCACTATCTGCATTGTCCTTCTGAGTGAGTTTGTTTCCTGGAACAGGTGGCTACAACGAAAGTAATATAAGTAAACCTAGTTTTATAACTAAACATAAGCAAATATGGGATAGTATCAGAAGCTAAGAAACTGTTCAAAACCACACATTTTGCAAGTGAAGACCTAAGATTAGAATTTGGAAAGCATTTTTAACTTCTCTTCATTATTGTCCCAATTTTAATAACATTTTAGATGCTTGTTTTGATAAATTTTGCTGGCTTTAAAATATAAACTGAAAATTGTTTTTTTTCTTATATAGTTTCCACTAAAAGTATAAGAAAAAATCTTTTGAAAGAAAACTAAATGGAAAAAGTCTGATCTTTTAAAATTTCACTTCCCTAGAATATTTTATTCATGAAAAGTATGCTTTTGTGCTACAAGACAAGCCCACTCAAAGCATTTTTAAATTTAGATTTCCTTATTCAGCACACCCTTTTGATATGCAATAATTTTCTTTATAGTGCAATGAATGTTAATAATTACATACATAACAATTTGACCAGATGTTTACATTAGATGCAAGGTAATATAAAATAACAAAAAAGTGATAATAGCACATTCATGCAAAAATAACTTAGAATAAACCACATCCATTATCTTATGAATGAAAAAAAATTCTTTATGAAGTTAACAAGGGGATGATTGTTTATCTCTCCTTAGCAGATTCTTAGAGGATATTATTAAGTTTTGCTGTCTAAATGATTAAGTTTTACATAGAGAAATTCTGAAAAAAGCAAGGCAAAAGTACTAAACACACACGTGTATATGTGTATCTCTGCATGTAAATTTTTATACTACATTCTTTTCCTTCAAAACTACTGCTAGTATATAACAAAAAATAATAAAATGTTGAAAACAAATGACAAGAGAAGTCAAAAGGACATAAAACAGTGGAATATATAAGTGTAACATCTCCACTTTTATAATGCCTATTTGGCTAAGCAAAGTGCTTGCATGAAAACTTTATAATTTTTTTTCCAAACCAGTACAATTTCCTTTTTTGTATAATCAGCCAGTATTTATTGATGTGATCCATGTGCCAGGTTTTATGCTTGATGTTAAAGAGACAGAGCTGAATAAAATATGACATTCTCCCTCAGAGAGCCTACAATAAAATGAGAGACAGGTGTGAACAAATTATTGTAAATAAAATATGGCAAATAGAGGTATAAACCAAGCACTATGAAAACACTGGGAGAGGATGTTCACAGAAATATTCAGCAAGGAATAGCTGATTTCTGAAGTTCAGTAGAAGTTTTACCATGTGGGTCAGGGATGAGAGCAATTTCCAGAGAGATGAATGTCGTGGTCCAGGTACAGGTTGAAAAAGAATTTCTAGACATGAGACAGAATGAGAGGGAGATAAAGTTTATTTGAGTGGGACATGCTGTCAGAACAGTGGGCCAGCTCAAGGGAGAACCAACATTGAACAGGGGCCTTCAGTCCACATTTATACCCAGGGTACAAAGCGTGGGATAGGGGTCTTGTGGGCCATTTGCTGATTGGATGAGGCATATAATACCTCCATCCACGTATACTGGTGGAGGAAAGAGTAAGGCAAATACCTCCTCCCAATGGGATAGGAGGGGAGACAGGTTATACTATTCAGGAGGACTTGAAATCCATTAACAGTTACAACATAGGGTTGGGAAGGACGATAAGGGTCTTGTTTTTCCATTCCTGCATTCCATGACCCTCCTTGGTTTTATTTGCTCTTTTGTCCTCAGGGCACCGCATTCCTCCCCCTCTTTATTTTTAGGGCCAATTCCTTGGCCCCTGTTGATGCCTTGCTCATGTCTAACTGTCTACCTGTTTCCATTCTCAAGCTTTTGGTAACCCAGCTGCTGCTGTGTGTGCTTAGTCATGTCTGACTCTTGCAACCCCTTAGACTGTCAGTCCCACAGACTGTCTGCCAGGCTTCTCCGTCTATGGGATTCTCCAGGGAAGAGTACTGGAGCGGGCTGCCATTTCCTTCTCCAGGGAATCTCCCTGACCCAGGAATCGAACCCCTGTCTCCTGCATTGCAGGCAGACATTTTACTGACTGAGCTATGAAGGAAGCCCTTGGGAACCCAGTCTCAGGGGAAAAGGAGTGATGACCACTCTGGCTTCTTCAGGCTGTACAGGGGTGTCATGGGGTTCTGGGTTCCTTTTGCCTGCTCTCTGTCAGGGTGCATTTACGGAGGGAGATGCGAGTCCATGGAATGATAAGGTGACTTGTTTCAGCATTGTCTGGGTGTTGGTCAGGAAATATTCTTGTCATACTACCACTTAGAGATTTGTTGTATTCCATAAGAAACAAACTTAACAGGAAAGTTAAAGATATGGAGCCCAAAGACTAGTAGAAGTAGAAAAGCTGCTCAGGGCCTACCCCGGAGAACCAGGACCAGACACTGGTTCATGACATTTGTGTTTCTCTAGGTACAAGAAGATGTAAGAATTTGGGTTCACAAAATATTTACCTGAAGACATCTGACTATCCGAAGGCTGGTTCTTCTGGGTTTTTCCCAGAGCACAAAGTGCCTTATTTCTGCTCTCCACCCTGAACACCTTTCAGGGGGTGTTGAAGGTCAGCAGCTTGCAGTGGTCATGATGTAGTCTTTGTAGAGGCAGCTGGCAAATGTCAACCTCCAGTCAGCAAGGTCCCTTCATAGCCACATATTTGACCACACTTTGGGGGCATTTCATGGCTACTGTGTCCTGCGATGCTGGGAAGGCTCATTCCCAGGTCTAGGGAAGATTCCATTGATATGTTACTCAGTGTACTGTTATTGGACCAGGCTTTGATAGTAGCAGAAGTCTCTGGACCATACTTGTCTTACTCGCCTCTTGGTCCAGACTTTCCCTCTTTTTGCTTCTTCCCATATCTAGAGTTACATTATTACAATCATTGTTCTCATATGGAACTGCATTTCAGCATTGTATCACAGGCTTAGACACACATTTGGTAACTTAAGAAACAATCTTCTGAAACAAGTGACATAGAAAATAATATAGCTATAGCTATCAGTTATTAGTAAGGTCATAAGAAAGAATTATAAGTCAAGAACTTTCATTGGGTAGAGCCCAGTATACCCCCAGGTCATCTGACTTCATTTGTCAAATGACTATAGCCTGGTGTTAATCTCCTGGTTGTACATCATGGAGCATCTGATCTTTATCTGAAGATTGGTTACTGAGATAAGCTTTAGAAATAAACTTAGAGTATCCTTTTTAATAACTTGATTAAATCTTTTAGCAATATAACATGACAACAAGGAACTATCTCAGAAGTGAGTCTTAGTAAACACTAGACTTTAATTAACAAAGCTAGAAACTTAGTTTAATAATTAACAAAACTTAATATTCAGTGAAATATGATTTTTTTCATTATGAGGGCATTAACCCTGTAGCCAGGGAAGGTTTTAACCCATCAAATAAAAATGAGGTTTGTCTGGGAGCTGGGAAAAGCCAAATGGCTGTCTTGGATTTCCCATAGCCTGATTCTTTGATTTTCAGCTATTGTTCACCCATTTTTAATTCCCCAATTTAGGAGTAGACTGTTGCCATGTTTTAAGGACATAAGGATAGCAAAAGTCTAATGGTGAGGTGTTTTTTCTTTTTGTTTTTGTAGAAGCAGAATGAGCTTTAACATGTACCATAATCTTAAATAATGTTTATTTACTTTACCAAAGTAACAAAAGATTTTAAAAACAAATATAAATCACTTAAAGGCAAAGAAATGCATAATCTGTTATTGAAAGCTTCATTCTAAGAAAACTGTTCTCTTAACATAGAAGTAGACTAAATTCCAGTCTGTTACCAGTTTACCAAATAACAAACAACAAAATTTATTTATCAGTTAATCTTAGAAAAGTCTTTTCCATGAATCTTGAAGAACTAGCAGTATTTTTCTAAAGGCATGAGAGTGAAACCATAGGAGGCTCATTTAAAATCTAATTAAATTGCCATTGACAAAGTAGCCTGGTCATTGCTGTGACTTGTAACACTTTAACATGATAACTAGAATTATAACTGACAACATTTTACCAGGACATATCAGTTTTTCATGAATTTTACATAATTTCTAGGATATCTATATAAGTAACATCAACCATACAATATAACCTGAGAAGATTCATCACTCCTCCAACAATACTTCCCATGTAGTTTAACATGTCAAATGAACTCAGGTAGTTTAATAGCTCTTAAGGATGTCTCAGGAGCCCTCTGAAGCATCCCAAAGTCAGCTCGAAGTCAAGTTATTTAGGAAATTTTGTTGATAAATATCAAAAAAGGGTTTATAACACTCAGTCAGATAGAATCATATAGATCACTGTGAAACAATATATTCACTTAGTCAAAGTAACAAAGAAGATTTCAAAGGTAAACATAGAACAGATCACTCCAGAGACAAAGAAACTTAAAATCCATTATCAAAGGCAGTTCAACATTTCAAGAAAACTTGTATTCATACACAAAACTCTTCTTTTGGGGTCCATTTCCCATAAAACCTTATCACTTTCTGTACCCTTTTGTTCTCCCATCCTGAAAGAGCCACCTGCAAGTCAGACCTACTTTTTCCCTTCATAAAATGTAATTCCATTCCTCATACCTTCTTTACTGAAAACACACATTCTACTTTCTATAAGCAACCAAGAACTGACCTTTATATAAGCATTCTATAAATTAGTGAACAAAAATACCAGTGATAATTTCTAAAAAATATTCTAGAGAACATCACAGGATGGCATCAAACATTATTCATTAATAGTCTAAAATCTTTATTGTCTCTGTAAGAGGAAGTTAGTATTCAGTAATGAGTGTTTCAGAATCTTATTTTATTTGGAAATGACCTAGCTATTCAATAAACTTCCATCACTTAGTTTAGCACAACCCTAGAAATTCAGGTTACCAAAATCTAGAGAAACTGTTTTAGACAGACATTTTTAATCTTAATAGAGTTATAGCTCACATCTCATTTACCTTTTTTTTGAAGTTTCTTCACTCAAGGTACCTTCCTTCCTGACAAATTTGTAACAGATATAGCAATATAACAATATTTAACTTATAATAAACCTAGGCACAATGAAAATATGCTTAATGTTAATGACTCTTAGACATGTCTATATTAGATTAGCAAACAAACATTAATACTAGATATTTAATATTGAATATTTCCCAATTCATATCAATTTGAAATTCATTTAGGTTAATTTCTCTTGTATTTAGAATTGTCTGATTTGTAAGTGCTTACTTTTCTTTAGGCCAATTAAATTAGAACTCATTTACAACGTCAGCAATATTATCAAAAGAAGCCAAGTGACACACACTGAGACATACATAAATCCAGATAGACAGACAGAGATTTCATAGCTTTCTGCCCGTGACTTAAAATGTCTCTTTGACACCCCCTTCCTTTTTTTTTTTTTTTTTGGTTGCTTGAAGTTCCAATTTGCCCAAGGCTGAGGTCTCAGGCAAAGTGGGCCATGTATTTCAAGGACATGGAAAGGGTTCACTTCAAGCTTTTCTCTAGGCAGGCCTTGTAAAAAGCTAGTTGTTTTTAACTGTACATGCAGAAAGAACTAGATTTGCAGTTTCCAAGAAAGAAAATTTTTATTTTAGCCAGTTTTCTACAGAGTCTAAAGAATATCATGGCTATCCTGTGTCAACAAGTAATCTTTCCTTTCTGTAGTCCTAGTTTTATACCTAAATTATAGACCAAATAGTGCTCAAATTGATCTGATGTCAGGGGCAGATCAGCTGGTAAACATATTGGATTGTCCCTCTGGAGGGAAGTGAGGTCTTTGTCCCATCAGAAGAATCCGAAGGGTTAAGGAATTTTGCAGGAATGGGGGAAGCTTGGACTTTCCCACCCTGAGAAACAGGAATAATTAGAGGGAATTCTTTAGGATGTTTAGGAGTGGGGGAAATTTTGTTCGCTCCCCACCTGATTGATAAACATAGAGGAGAGTTTTTGATCCTTCAGGCTTCTGTATATAGGAGAAAGACCTGGACCAAAGGGAACCTCAGAATTCTTTCCTGGAGATCGTGTGGATATGAAAGGTTGAGTAGGGGTTGTCTAGGAAATCTGATGGAGAGAGACAGAGGGGGACAGGAGATAGGGAGGCCACAGAAAGATACATGTGGCATGAATCCTTCAAATCTGGATTCTGGCTGAGAGCCATGAAGGACTGAACATAAAGAAATTCTGAATCCTTTCCCTGCTTCTGGCAAAAGCTAGGGTGTCATTCAGAGGCCATTTTTGGGGTCCCCCTGTTTGTATTGGGGCCAGGCCTTTTGCAGGGTCAAAATTCTCCAGTTTCTGAGAATGTAGCCACGGGGTGAGTCTGAGAGAGGCTCCCAAGATGTCCCAGAACCCATCCTTAGACTATATATCATAGAATGGGGTCACTGAGAGTCACCGACTGGCAAAAGGTCATCCCTTTTTGTCGCAGTGACATCTCCGTGCAACTAATAGCACTAAAATGGCCCTCCATCCCAACAGTCACGTCTGACAGTGGGAGGTGACCTCTGAGAACCTTGCAGCTAAGGCACCATGTGACCCGGGCAGAGAAAGACAGAAATTCCCAGGAGCAACCGGGTGACTCACCATTTGGTGATTCCCTGAAACATGGAAGCACTCTTGGGATGGCTCAGAGGCAACACCTGGGCTCCTATAAATCAATCCAGACAGAAAGGGAAAGAAGTGAAAGTGACAGGGAAGAAGGCTGAGGGGAGGGGGTGGCCAGGGGACAGTGGTCTCTGTTTTGCTTCAACCACTATGTGCCTGACATGATGCATGGAAGTTGTCTTGCTGGAGGCGAATGCCCTTGTGGCCTGATCCATTCTCTGCCCCCTTATCCTCACACGGGAGTCTTCATGTGGCAGGCACCCTAATAGCTTTTAAGTGCCTGACCCGTGCCCACACAATATTGGTTGGCCTAGTCCTCAGTTGGAAAGAAGACAAAGGAGAGACCCTCACCCACTTAGGTGGCAGCTACTGGGGTTCAGTGAGCTGTGGGGCCTTTGGAACACACCAGAGTGTAACCCTGGCCAGAGTTCCTCATTTGCTTCCATAGCACTTGCCTGTTTGCAGAGGGTCCCTATGAAAAAGGAGAAGCAAGGAGGTGGGGAAGAGACCCCAAGTCCCCATATGGGCTACCAAAAATGTCATGGTCCTAATGCAGGTTGAAAAAGAATTTCCAGACATGAGACAGAATGAGATGGAATTAAAGTTTATTAGAATGGGAGATGCTGTTACAACAGAGGGCCAGCTCAAGGGATGAATAGGGATCTTTAGTCCACTTTTATACCCAGGGTATAAGCGGAGGGATAGGGGTTTTGCGGGTCATTTGCTGATTGGATGAGGCATATACTGGGTTGGGGGTGAGTAAGGCAAATTCCTTCTCCCTATGGGATAGGAGGGGAGACACATTATACTATTCAGGAGGACTTGAAATCCATTAGTAGTTACAACATGGGGTAGGGAAGGATGATAAGGTTCTGGTTTTTCCATTCCTGCATTCCAAGACCCTCCTTGGTTTTATCTGCTCTTTCCTCCTTTGATCACCACAATGAAACAACACAGACTGAGGGTAATATGAAAGAAATGGTGAGGACTGATGAGATTTCATTAAGGAAGGCACATTGTGCTTGAAGAAGGAGGAGGGAGGAGTCAGAAAGATAAACCTAGACCAGGGGCAGAATCAGACTGGGAATTGCTATGAGCATGAGCTTTATCTTTAGGTGATGAAAGGCCAATAGAGGTTTTTAAAAATGGAAGCAACATAATCAGATTTGCTTAATTGGAAAGATATCTCTGGAAATGGTAGTGAAATTCCTGCTTTTCTGCCTTCATTCAAAAGCTGCTTCTTAGCTTAAACTTAATATCCTTTGACAGACATAATTGCACCCTTTCTGGAAAGGGCAGAAGGAAGATAGAAGGGAGTTATGAAGTGTGATGGGTGGAGATAATGCTGTGGTCCTGCCCTTTTTAGACCTCTGCTAGCTTCCACAGCATTCTTTCACAATCACTGAGGCAGGCTATAGGCACTGAATCCCAGTATTCCTCTCCACCCTTAAATAATTCTACGATCCGGGTTAATTTCAATATCCTCATGAATGACTCATATAGTAACATAGCCTGACAACTCTTCATATAAAATCTTGGAGACCTTCATCCACACCCTTCTTCAGGGACCACTTTGATGGTAACAGACCTTGACAGCCCAGGGATGGATATCTCAAGAGCCTTCTCACTGACCAACACTCAATATGACATTTGCTTCTCCTCAAGGAATAATCTCACTATTCCCACTGATTATTGTCACTTTGATATTTCTCAAGAGCCTTGCCCTCAAGAGGATAGGATAGTTATATAAATGACAATTGAAAGGTAATTAAAAAAATACCCATAATGGAAATGATATAAAACTCAGCAGAGGTACTGGTGAAAGAAGAACTAAATCTCCCCTTAAAATCAGGGAAAGCTCCATGAAAAAGATTTTGAATTAAAATTTTATGGGTGAGCAGATGTTTGCCAGCTTCACAATTAGAGGAAAAGGGTTCTACATAGAAGAAACACTGTGTAGAAATCAAAATAGTGTGATAGTGAATGCCCTTTTCAAGGAACCACAAATATCACATATTATTAGTGAATATAGTTTGAAAATGGCCTCTGTGACTAGATATGTTCTTACTATACCAAGAGCTTCAAATGAAATTCTTCAATGCTACACAAAGAAGCTAAAATATTAATCCTGTAGGCTGTTTGAATCCATAGAATAATTTTGAGTATGAAATAATTTTTATCATTATTGCATATGACAAAACTTACTTTTGGTTCCTAATCAACTCCTTAGACCTTTCCATTAAAGTCTCTAAAGTGTCAAGAAAATGTAAACTCTCTTGGAAATTCGTTCCATATATTTATGTCAAAAATCTGAATCTCCAATCTTAAACTCTACACAGAATTCCAAATTTATTTATTAACATCACATTACCTTCAGAATATCTCCATTAGGATGCCACATTGAGACATCTCCCTGTGACTTCCAACAATTTCTTGATTTCCTTGACCTTCCACTTTTAAAGGTGACAAACTACTTACTAAATTATACTCAAGTTAAGCTCTTAGAAATCATACTTAGCTACTTTATTTATCACTCATAAATAATCACTTAACTAAATTCTACTGTTGTCTTTTAAAAAAAGTACTTCTCTGTTCCAACTTTTCCTCAACTTTTCCTTTTTTTGGTTAAGCTTTAATTCCTTAACCAAAATTAAATTGCTGATTTTAGGCTTGTAGTCTATCTTCACTGACCCTGCTTTAAATGTCTCGTATTATTACTAGTAGGCCCTTAATGAATCTTGTAAGATGAATAATAAGCAAAAAATATGAATAGAAATTTAATTAGTATTATCAGCTACTTTAAACTCAAAGCCTAACTTGTTTCCTGGTATGGACTAATTAAAAGTAAACATCTAAAGTAATTAAGTAAATTTACTGAATTTAGGATGGATGTTAGGCATAGTAAAGTAGAAACAAATATAACTTGCAGCATTCTTAGTTTTAGTAGTTCATGGTGATTTAAAATTGTAATTTGAGTTAGGGTATCTATTGATTAAGTATATAATATCTTAATATGTGAATGATTACATATATTATGCATATATAACTACATATTAACTGTTCAATATATTTTCAATAAAATAATATGTATAAGTAACAGACTTATACAACTAAAATGTGATTGTTATTATGAAAATCTGAAATAAAAACTTCATAAATTCACACTAAGCAAACCCATATTATGTTCAAAGTAAGTCTTACCAGTGTAATAGAATGCTAAAGTAATAATGCAAGAATAGATACTTAGTTTCATTTCTTAAAGTCAGTGCTGCCTGATACAAACCAGAGAAGTTTTGTATGTGCCTCTGAAATAATCTAGGAACAGAACACCTTTTTCAGCAACTATATTAGATGTATATTATAGCACTCTGTCCTTAAGAAAATTATGTACAATATTCTGATTTTAACCCATGACATGAAGAAAAATTAATTACATTATCTCCTGAATATTATAAGTAGTGGATTAAACAAAACCAAAAACAATGTTTTGAATTTCAGATTAAAATACATATTTATTTCTTATGACCAAATGATAAAAATATTAACCATGACTATACACACACACACACACACACACACACACACACACATCCCAGGTGGCGCTAGTGGTAAAGAATCTGCCTGTAATGCAGGAGACCTGAGTTCCATCCCCAAGTTAGGAAGATCATCTTGAGAAGGGAATGACTACCCACTCTAGTATTCTTGCCTGGAGAATCCCATGGACAGAGGAGCCTGGTGGGCTACAGTTCATGGGGCTGCAAAGAATTGGACACAACTCAGTGACTAATTTCATATGTTTTATATATATATATATGTGCTTCCAGAGAGCCCATATATATGTTTCATATATATATATATATGAAAGCCCCAAACAGATGTCATGTCATTTAATCCTTACAACTCTGTGAAGAACTGACCACATTTTAATAGAGAGAAAAGGAACTCAATATCAGTTAAATGCCTTGTATAAGTTCAAGGTGTTAGCAGCTGAAGGATCCCAGATTCAAATTGATTTCTGTCTGACTTCAGAGTTCTGTCTGAGAGATGACAGGAAAAGAGGAAAACACAGATTTCTTAAAATTTTCAGTTATCTGTGGGTATCATTGCAGATAATTTTTCATGTTATCTATCCTATTTTTCAAGTTAACAAAGTAAGTGTTATAAGAAGAGAAAGAATTGATGAACTTGTCCTACAAAAGACTAGAAATTTTGGGTATTGCAGGCCTTACCTTGTCTACACAATGGTATATTCTATTCCATTCTATTGTATCACGAAAGCAGCCACAAAAAATGCACAAACGAATGAGTGTCGTTTTCAATAAAACCTCGTTTTTGAAAAATGACATTTGCTTTTCAGATGAGTTTCATGTGTCATAATTATTTCTCTTTGTTTTTCAATGATTTGAAAATGTAAAAATCACTCTCAGCTTGTGGGCCATACGAAAACAGGTGGTGGGTTGGAATCAGGACATGGTCTGCCTATGACTGAAATAAAGGATAGCTTAACCATACAATCTGATTTGTAAAATACAGAACTAAACCATATAGTTTTTGATACCTTTTTTTATTTTCATCTGTTAAAACTGAAAGGACTAAAATTGTCTTTGTGGTTTAGTTTTCATCCTACTAGGAAAGCAATGAACAGATTGTTTTAGAAAACAGTGGCTCCTGAAATCTGAATGTGCTATGCTCCCTACATTTCTTTGTGAATGTGGTTTCTCTTTCTACTCCTCACATCCTCTACCCATCTATCCTGTCAGTCATAACTCATACAAACCTCCCACATCCTTATCTTCTCTTATTATTGTTCCCACAAGGGACTTTGCTATCTTTAAAATCACAATGAAGGTAATGTCTTATGGACACATTTAGCATTTTAATATTTTATTTTATATTTATTTCATGGTTTACTAACTTAATAATAGAGAAAATATATTAGTCTATCCTCAATAACTCTCATAATCCTTTCTAAAATTTGTGTTACTATAAACAACAAAATGTGGAATCTCATATCTTAGACTCAGTAAGCAGGCATTGTTGTTATTGTTGTTCAGTCTCTCAGTCATGTTTGACTCTTTGCAATCCATGGACTACAGCATGCCAGGCCTCCCTGTCCCTCACCATCTCCCAGTTTATCCAAGTTTATCTTCATTGCATTGGTGATGCCATCTTATCCTCTGATGCCCTCTTCTCCTTCTGCCCTCAATCTTTCCCAGTATTAGGGACTTTTCCACTTCAAAGTATCAGGCGTCTCAGGAGTTAAAAGGCCCCCACCTCTCTTGGCCACATACGGCTCTGTTGCCCAATTTCTAAAACTCAAAGTTAGGTGACTTGCATGTGACCACATGCCTAGTGGCCAAATGAGGATTACTTCTTATTTTGACAGTAGTATGTCAATAAACTAACTGATCAGAAAATATGTGCTTGGTTTATGAGCTTATGTAAATAGCTAATTCCAAATTTTCAGGGGTGCAATATAACAAAAGTTTTTTTTTCCTTTTCATTCACACAACAGTCCAATGAGGTCATGTGTCTCTCTGGACAGTTCTTCACTAAGCAATAACTCAACAATCCTAGCATTTTCAATATATCTCTATCATCCTCTAGAAGTCTCTTCTGAGTCTTTCACTGCATCTGACAGATGAAGTGGAGAAAGAGCAAGTGGATTCTCATGGAGAGCTTCTGATGGTCAAACATAGGCATGTCATTCATCACAGCTACTCACGTTGCTTTGTCTTGAACCTAAATAACTACATGGTTGATGGGAAATGTGATTGACCAAGAAAGAGAAAAAAGATTGAGAAAGTTTTAACAATGTCAGCTGCTAAGGTTAAGAGGCTTCCCTAATTGAAGTTGACTGATGCCAGTAGTAAAATTCTGTAAAAATTTTGAAATGTTAATTGTTTGGCAGAAACCAACACAATACTGTAAAACAATTATCCTTCAATTAAAAATAAATAAGTTTTAAAAACAAAGCTAGCAAGAAAATTTAAGATGTAAAATTTTAATATATTGAAATCTCTTTAATGTTAACAAGAAAGGCATGTACCCTATATTAAATCTAAAAAATTCATTAGTTTTTACTTTAAAAGGGGAAAAAACTAGAATTTGTTGTTGTTTTTTAGACTCCAAGTCATGTCCAACACTTTGACTCCATGGACGGTAGCCCACCAAGCTCCTCTATCCAAGGAATTTTCCAGGCAAAAACACTGGAGTGGGTTGCCATTTTCTACTCCAGGATATCTTCTGTACCCAGGGACCAAACCTTCAAACCTGCATCTCCTGTATTGGCAGGAGGATTCTTTACCTCTGAGCCACCAGGAAAGCCAAGAATGTATTATTAATAGCTAGCAATAATTGAAACTTTTGCAAGCATCTATACTGTTATTATTTTGCATTTAGAATATAGTATGTTTTAAGGCCAAATCAGTAACTGATAGATCTTTGCTTCTTTAGCTTTCAGCTCTGACAAAGTGTGAGATTCTAAGTTTTATCATCCTTAATGACTGTAATTAACATATTAGGATTTCTTGAAAACAAGATCTGAAGCTCTTTTTTGCCTTTTGTGGGAAAGTGTCAGGAAGCCTTTGAAAGATAACTTTTATCTTTGATTCTTCTCAGCAAATGAGTCCTGACTTTATTTCTGTTTCTTAGTCCTTCTCATTAACACACAACAAAATAAAACAGTTACTGGTGTTTTTAAGAGGAACAAGAGCCTTGATTGACTGAGTTGTAGGGCCTTTTTTAATTTTAAAAGAATACATTTTTAAAAGTTTGTGTCTGGTATTCTTAATAACATTTAACTAACTTTAAGCATAATTATCTTTGCTTTTAGATTCACTTGAATAAAATGCTGCTGGCTTTATGAATATTCATGCATAAGGTATAGAATTGACAATGGTGTTTGTAGCTAAAATGAAAGGCTTGTCTTGGATTTCTGTGGATACTCAATGTTCATTTTACTTTTGAGAAATTCTTTTCTTATGGGACAATCTTTTAATCCTATAAACTGCTCTATGCTGCCCTTGGAAAGGACAAATACAATTCCTTTGAGAATACCATGGAAGAGCAAAGTGAACCCTATCATCTCTCTGACCCCAATTCTTCATGACTTTCTGTTGCAGCTGAAGGATGGTCACCTTTCTATTGTGTTTCACTCAGAGAACAGGACTCCTTGAAACCTTTTAGAATGATGGAATTTGGACAACAGACTGTGAGTAAAAGTTTTTGATGATCTTTATTATATCATAGGCAATCATTCAAATAACCTCCTTATATTTTTTATAGTGTACTGAAGTACTCTAGAAATGTGTTGTGCATTCTTACTAAAATGTATATCCATGTACCTCTTAAACTAGATTGTAAAAGATGAAAATATGGGTAGAAAAAATCCTAAAAATTTGGAACACATATTCAATAATTAAGGTGGAATTTAATTTCTCTCTAGTTTATCTTTACTTGTCAAAACTGGATCTGATATACCACATAAAATATCTTAATTCATCTGAATTCTTCCAAGATTTTCTATTTGCCTTTGGCTTTCTGCTTTCTGCCTCAGATATGCCTATATGTAAGGATTTTTTTTTAAAATATATGTGTATGAGTATATGTGTGTGTATAACTTTGCTATTCAGAATGTGCTTTTCTTGGCTTTTGATATGCCCAATAATTTTTTGATGAAAGCCTGGCATGATGTCTCAGTAACAGGAACTGAGGTAAAAGGCCTAAGGTATAAGTTTTTATGTTAATCTGACTAGAAGTTGAGCTTTTACAATGTTTGCTGTAAGTTTAGATGCAGATGCTCCAAATTCTCTAGTGTTTTATGGGAGACAGTAGATGCTATGCCTTACAGATTGTTCAGCTATAATCTACTGGTTTTTCCAGTAGTCTTGAATGGATGAGAGTTGGACTATAAAGAAAGCTGAGCACTGAAGAATTGACGCTTTTGAACTGTGGTGTTGGAAAAGACTCTTGAGAGTCCCCTGCACAGTAAGGAGATCCAATCAGTCCATCCTAAAGGAAATCAGTCCTGAATATTCATTGGAAGGACTGATGCAGAAGCTGAAACGCCAATAATTTGGCCACCTGATGTGAAGAACTGACGCACTGGAAAAGACCCTGATGCTGGGAAAGATTGAAGGCGGGAGGAGAAGGGGACAACAGAGGATGAGATGGTTGGATGGCATCACCGACTCAATGGACATGAGTTTGAGTAAGCTCCTGGAGTTGGTGATGGACAGGGAAGCAGTCCACGGGGTTGCAAAGAGTTGGACATGACTGAGCGTCTGATCTGAACTGAACTGAATCTACTGGCATTAGACTGGAATCCTGCTAATGTGGTGATAAGAGATATGTACAGGGTGGGGAAGTAAGAGGATGCAATCTATACGGTTATGATTAATTCTTAGTATTTTAGTGGTTGGAGTTGGCTAAATATTCTTCCCCCTAAGCAGAATGAGATTTTGTGAAAGCCTGTTTTTCTTCTGAAGAATACTTTAAAATGGGTACTTTCTCTTCCTCCTATCAGATCCAGGAGAAGATTTTTCTTGAGTTTCAACCATGAGTGTCTGATGGGTTTCCCTGAGCAATGTGTATGAAAATATTAGACTCTTACTAAGATTAAGGCCTCCAGAGTTTTATGATTCATATTAGTCTACTTTCAACCTCCAGCAGTTTGTCAACATTATCACTTAAGGGATTCTAACAGTATGAACTCCAGCAATTTCTGCTTTCAGTAAGCAGATCTCAATTGTGAATGCTTGCATTCACTGGCTTCTCCAGATTTAAGGGTGATGATTAGTCCTGCAATCTTAATTTCTCTCTTAGATCTAAGAAAAGACATTGATTTTGAGTTTGTTCAGATGTTTTCTTACTGTAAGGTTGGAAATGATAAATCCTAAACAGAGATTTGTCTAGTCAAGGCTATGGTTTTTCCAGTAGTCATGTATGGATGTGAGAGTTGAACTGTGAAGAAAGCTGAGCACTGAAGAATTGATGCTTTTGAACTGTGGTGTTGGAGAAGACTTGAGAGTCCCTTGGACTGCAAGGAGATCCAACCAGTCCATCCTAAAGGAGATCAGTCCTGGGTGTTCATTGGAAGGACTGATGCTGAAGCTGAAACTCCAGTACTTTGGCCACTTCATGCCAAGAGTTGACTCATTTGAAAAGACCCTGATGCTGGGAGGGATTAGGGGCAGGAGGAGAAGGGGATGACAGAGGATGAGATGGCTGGATGGCATCACCGACTCAATGGACATGAGTTTGAATAAACTCCAGGAGTTGGTGATGAACAGGGAGGCCTGGCGTGCTGCAATTCATGGGGTCACAAAGAGTCAGACACGACTGAGCAACTGAACTGAACTAACTGAAACTCTTGTTGGAAGTAAAACAGGAAGTCTCCTATTCTTTTTTTGAATGATACCTTTTGATATATTTTTCTCATTAGAATAAACAAGTTTATTTTCATGTACTAACTTCATATTTGCATACTTTTACTTCTATACTCTATAGAGATATAATTTATTTAAATTAATTATTACATGTTCTAAGATTATGGGAGTATATTTCATCAATAAAAAACAAACCAGTGTTAGAAACAAATAATTGTTACTAATTATACTGGTAGCCATCTAGTCAAAGCAATAGTTTTTCCAGTAGTCATCTATGGATGTGAGAGTTGGACTATAAAGAAAGCTGAGTACCAAAGAATTAATGCTTTTGAGCTGTTGTATTGGAGAAGACTCTTGAGAGTCCCTTGGACAAGCAAGGAGATTCACCAGTCCATCCTAAAGGAAATTATTCCTGAATATTCATTGGAAGGACCAATGCTGAAGCTGAAACTCCAATACTTTTACCACCTGATGTGAAGAATTGTCTCATTTGTAAAGACCCTGATGCTGGGAAAGATTGAAGGCAGGAGGAGAAGGGGATGACAGAGGATGAGATGGTTGGATGGCATCACCAACTCAATGGACATGAGTTTGAGTAAACTCCAGAAGTTGGTAATGGACAGAGAGGCCTGGCGTGCTGCAGTCCATGGGGTTGCAAAGAGTCAGACATGGCTGAGTGACTGAACTGAACTGATACTGGTAGCAGCTGCTTTAAACTAGATTAAAAGAGATATTTAAAGCCCACTGTTTGAAATTTGGCTGCCCATAAAGAGTATCTAGAAATATAAAAGATTTGAGTAGCATTAGGATAAGTCTGTGAATACTGAGCTCTTTAGAAGAAATTGATATGAAACGAAGTGGTTTCATATGAGCTTCAAATGGCTTATCTTCAGTGGCAGTCAGCTAATAGAATACCTATAGATATCTTAAATTGTCATTATAAAAAAATTGTCATTATATTCCAGTTTAATAGTAGACAGTAGGTATCAAGAAGTATTATCTGCAATCTATAAAATAGAATCATAATATGGGTAACATTCCTTGGCATAAATCTAAGAAGGGAAAGAACATCAGTTTCTCATTTTTAATGTTTAGCTGGATAATTCATTAAAAAGATTCATTTGTATACCCTAAGACTTTTCCTTCATTCAATTGAAATTCCTGAGTCCTCTTTGGGAATCTACAGTTTGACAGACTTCATATTGAGTAATTTTTGCTATAAGAACTTTTTAGTGCAGTTGTATTTTCCATATTATAATCTATCAAATTTATTCTCTGGAAAGTACATAGCTATTAATTACAAATTAAAAAGGAAAACAGAAGAAGAAAAATCAAGGTCGCTGTTCAGTTTAATTTAAAACTGGAAGTCAAATAGCTTAAATGTCTGTGACTACTTATTATATACTAGTTACTCTTTTAAGATTCTCAATGAAATTATTTTAATGACATGCTTTTTATAAGTCCATTATATAATAAAATTATAAATCTTTCATTGATTTAAAAGATTATGCAACCAAAATAAATAGAACATATTTTTAAAGAGCTCTTCCCTCTTTCAAACTCAACATGTAATGTCATGGTGTTGGTAAAAGTGGTGATTTCCACTCGAGGAAATTATCTTAAAATTGATTAAGAAAAATGTGAGAGCTGACACTATAAAATTTTTCAAGTAAAACATAGGAAAATTCTCCTTGACATTGATCTTGGCAACAATTGTATGCATACAAGCATAAAAAGCACAAGCAACCGAAGCAGAAATAAACTAAGTTTCTGCAAGCAAAAGGAACAATATAATAATTAAAAGGCAACCTATAGAATGAGAGAAAATATTTACAAACCACATATCTGATAAGGGGTTAATATACAAAATATATAAGTAATAGATAATATAGTAATAGATAAAGAACCTGAATGGATATTTTCCCAAAGATATTAAAATGGCCAACAGATACATGATAACTTGCTCAATATCATTGATTATCAGAGAAAGCCACAGTGTTATATCACCTCATGCCTGTTAGAATGACTGTTATCAAAAAAATGAGAGATGACAAGTGCTGACAAGGATGGGGAGAAGAGGGACCCCTTGTACATTGTTGGTGGAAAGGTAAATGGGTATGGCCACAAATAGAAAGTCCTCTAAAATGAAAAATAGAACTACCATATCATCCATCAATTCCACTTTTGGGTACGTATCCCAAGGAAATAAAAGCCCTATCTTACAAGGAAATCTGCACCCACTGTGTTCACTACAGCATTATTTACGATAGCCAACACATGAAAGCAAACTAAGTGTCCATCAGTAGGTGAAAGGATAAAGACAATGTGGTGTGTGTGTGTGTGTGTGTGTGTGTATGTATAATATATAATATGCAATAATAATAATATATATAATATATATAATGGAATATTAATCAGCCATAGAAAGATCATCCTAAAACATGATGCTGTGAAAGCGCTGCACTCAGTATGCCAGCAAATTTGGAAAACTCAGCAGTGGCCACAGGACTAGAAAAAGGTCAATTTTAATTCCAATCCCAAAGAAAGGCAATGCCAAAGAATGCTCAAACTACTGCACAGTTGCACTCATCTCACATGCTAGTACAGTAATGCTCAAAATTCTCCAAGCCAGGCTTCAACAATACATGAACCATGAACTTCCAAATGTTCAAGCTGGTTTCAGAAAAGTCAGAGGAACCAGAGATCAATTGCCAACATCCACTGGGTCATCAAAAAAGCAAGAGTTCCAGAAAAACATCTATTTCTGCTTTATTGACTATGCCAAAGCCTTTGACTGTGTGGATCACAACAAACTGTGGAAAACTCTGAAAGAGGTGGGAATACCAGACCACCTGACCTGCCTCTTAAGAAACCTGTATGCAGGTCAGGAAGTAACAGTTAGAACTGGACATGGAACAACAGACTGGTTCCAAATAGGAAAAGGAGTACGTCAAAGATGTATATTGTCACCCTGCTTATTTAACTTCTATGCAGAGTACATCATGAGAAACCCTGGATTGGAAGAAGCACAAGCTGGAATCAAGATTGCTGGGAGAATATCATAACCTTAGATATGCAGATGACATGACCCTTATGGCAGATAGTGAAGAAGAACCAAAGATCCTCTTGATGGAAGTGAAAGAGGAGAGTGAAAAAGTTGGCTTAAAATTCAACATTCAGAAAACTAAGCTCATGGCATCCGGTCCCATCACTTCATGGCAAATAGTGTGAGGCTGTCACGGCTAACGCCATGGCAGGCAGCCTAGATTAGGAATAGGCCTGGTTTCCCAGGGTAACATAATTATCAGGCCTCCTGGAGCCAGCCAATCAACATATGCCTAGCCAGAGAAAAGGGAACAATCAGGGGAAAGCTGAAAGCCCCACGTTGGGCCAACAAAAATTACCTTGCAACTGTGTAACCAATCAGCTTGCGCCAACTACCCACTGTGTAACCAATCTGATTGCGCCAACTACCTGCTGCTTATTTTGACCTAATAAATACCCGAGAGAACTGGGGCTTGGGGCCTTTCGTCCTCACACACCTGGTGAGGGTGGGAGGCCCTGGCTCAAGTCAGTAATAAATTCCCCTATTGCGAGTTGCATTGTTTCGTGGAGTCTTCTTTCCCAACCGGGGACTCAGACTACGGGCAGAACATTTAGGGGCTCGTCCGGGATCCCTTGACTGGGGAAGAACGCTCTTTGGAACAAAGGGGAAAAAAGACAGGTAATAGCACCAGTACTTAGGCAGGTCTAGAAAAGTCCAGAGTAAAGCCGAGTCCCTGCTGTGAAGCAGGAAGGTGTCTGGCGTTAGGGAAAGCTTTCCATGAGGGAAACGACTGGCCGTTCCGACTGGCCGTTCCGACTGGCGTGAGGCTGAGGCCAGCGAGCATGCTGGGAGGCAGCCAGCTCTGTGGGAAGGAGACCTCCTCTCCTAAGCCCGAATCTGGGGAACAGTGGATGCCATACGGTAAGGTGACCCTTGTTCCAGAGGATCTGTGTCATCGGCCGATGTGTGTCTGTCTGTGTGTTTTTCTGTATAACTGCCGGCATTGTCTCCTGTCTCGTTGTTCTCTGGTGTGTCGTTGTCTACTTTTTCCTATAAAGCCTTGGAGCCTCATTCCTGTTTCTGGGAGTTTCAGTGAACAGGCAGACAGTTGTCGGGGCAACTGATGAGTCCCAGCCAGGGCTACTCCTTGGCGGATTCTGAAGGCCTCCCAACAAGTCAGCCCCAGTAACGGGAGCCCGAGAGGGTGAAACTCTCTCCTTTTTTCTCGTATTCTAAACCGAGAATCTGGCCAAATAAAAACCCGTCTGTGTGGGCACGGGACAGGCACTTAAGAGCCGATAGGGCGCCTGCCACTGGAAGACTCCCGTGAAAGGATAAGGGGGTCACGGAATGGGCTAGAAACCCTTAGGGTGCCCGCCCCCAACAAGAAAACTTCCGTGCAATGACTAAGGCACTCAAATAGTTCCACGAAGCATACCACAAGCCCAACCTCCTGGCCGCCACCACTCCCGATAGGATTTATTGGTGGTAATTCTCGGTGACTTTCTTCTGACTCTCGCTATGGGGCAAAAAAAAATCTACCTCACTCTCTCTCATGACTGATCATTTCTCCGATGTCAAGGCTAGAGCGTATGATCTGTTGCTACTGGTTACAAAGAGTAAATTAATAACCTTTTTCTCTGCAGAGGGGCCTGCCTTCCAAGTTGGATGGCCTCCAGAAGAAACTTTTCAACCTTCTATTATTCGGGCGGTGAAAGAAAAAGTTATGGCTCCTGATCCCTGGGGCCACCTGAGCCAAGTCCCATATGTTATGGTCTGACAAGATCTAGTAAAAGATCTGCCCAAATGGTTAAAACCTTTTGTTCACAAACTCCCTGATTCTCCTAATGTACAGGCCCTGGTTATGGAAACTCCCACTGCCCCAGAGGAAGCCAAGAAGAATAAGGGCCCAAAACCGGTCTTGCAAGAGTCCTCGGACCGAAACCTGATTGACTTGGAGACGAAAATTAGGCCCCCGCCATATGCCCCTCCTCCGTTGCAGGTGCCCCCGGGGGAAAGAGCCCCCCCCCCTGCCCCCGATGAATCAGAAGGGATAAGGGAACCCCGACCCCAGAGAAGGAATAGAGGAAATAGGGGTGAGCAGGATCATGGGGACCCAGAGTTACCTTCATCTACTGTACAGGCACTCCCCATCCGGGTGGGACCAGCTAACCCGGACGGAGAGCGAACCTATCAGTACTGGCCCTTTTCCCATTTTGTTCACTCATAACCCCACCTGAGATGACTGTCAGCAGCTGTTGCAGGTGCTCTTCACCACAGAAGAACGGGAGCGAATCCTGGCAGAGGCGCAAAAACAGGTCCCGGGGGTCAACGGGAGACCAACCGCCCAGCCTCATCTCGTGGACGAGGGGTTTCCTCTGTTGCCGACTAACGGGGATTTTGAGCGAGTGGAAGGTAGGGAGCGTCTCTGAGTGTACCACCAGACTCTAATGGCTGGCCTGCGGGCCGCAGCTAGGAAGCCAACAAATTTGGCAAAGGTAAATTTAGTAAGGCAAGAGCCCACTGAGAGCCCGTCAGCCTTCCTAGAGAGGCTAATGGAAGCCTTTAGGCAACATACACCCATGGACCCCCAGGCTGAGGAATCACACACTGCAGTTCTACTAGTGTTTGCGAATCAGGCAGCCCCAGATATTAGGAGGAAATTAAAAAAGATGGAGGGGTTAGGAGAACAGACAATACAAGACTTACTGAAAGCAGCTGAAAAGGTATTTAATAATAGGGAGACCCCAGAAAAAAGGGAGGAACGACTTCGTCGGGAGGAAAGGGAACTAGCTGAAAAGATCAGGAAAGAAGATAGAGAACATAGGGGGAAGGAAAACCAGAAGAACCAGAGAGAGCTAGCCAAGATTCTTTTTGCAGGGATGAAGGCCGGAACAGAATTGAGGGAGCCTCGAGGCCCCCAGACGGGAGAAACGGACCAAAAAGGCAGGCCCTAAAGAAAGATCAGTGCGCTTACTGCAAAGAATGGGGGCACTGGAAAAAGGAGTGCCCTAAGAGGGACCTGAAGAGAGGAACAACCCAGAGAGAGAGAATTTCCCCTGGAACTCAAGTTCTATATGCGGGGAAAGACAGTGACTAGGGGAGTCAAGACTCGGCACCCTTCCCCGAGTCCTGGGTAACCATACATGTGGAGGGGAAACCCGTTGGCTTCATGGTGGACACTGGCACCCAACACTCTGTTTTAAATAAAAAACCGGGACCAATGTCTAAGAAAACCAGCTTGGTGCAGGGAGCCACAGGGACAAAAAAGATATTGTTGGACCAAGGAACAGAAAGTAAATCTGGGGACCCACCAGGTGTCCCATTCGTTTTTGGTGATACCAGAATGCCCAGCTCCTCTACTTGGATGGGACTTGTTGACTAAAGTTAATGCTCAGATCCATTTTGACCCTGGGGGAATGTCAGTCACGGATGGACTTGGACAGCTGATACATGTCTTGTCTCTAGCTTTAAGAGATGAATACAGACTTTTTGTGCCTAAGTCCTCAGAGGTTATAACACCAGATATACAACCGTGGATCCACAAATACCCGTTGGCATGGGCAGAAACAGCAGGAATGGGACTGGCTAAACAGAGACATCCGGTCGTCATCGAACTAAAAGCCGAGGCGACTCCTGTGAGGGTAAAGCAATATCCTATGAGCCAGGAGGCTCAGCGGGGGATCACTCCCCACATTCGACGGCTCATGGATGCCGGAATTCTCAAGCGGTGCCAATCCCCTTGGAACACCCCCTTACTACCAGTGAAGAAGCCAGGGAGTACAGATTATAGACCTGTCCAGGACCTATGAGAAGTCAACAAGCAGGTGAGTGACATACACCCTACTGTCCCCAACCCGTATACCCTCCTGAGCAGTCTGCTGCCTGAGTACACTTGGTACACTGTGTTGGACTTGAAAGATGCTTTTTTCAGCCTACCCCTGGTGGCCCAGAGCCAGGAAATATTTGCCTTTGAGTGGACTGAGGGGGAAGGCCAACCGGTAGTACAACTAACTTGGACCCGCCTCCCACAAGGGTTCAAAAACTCCCCTACCTTGTTTAACGAGGCTTTGAGTGAGGACCTCTATGAATATCGGACTCGCCACCCAGAGGTCATCCTGCTGCAGTATGTGGATGACCTTATGTTGGCTGGAACCACAGAGGAGGCATGCAGCCGTGCCACCAGTGACCTCTTACAGACTCTAGGCACCTTGGGATATCGTGCTAGCGCAAAGAAGGCGCAAATAGCCTGGCAAGAGGTCACCTATTTGGGGTATAAGATCAGGCTGGGACAAAGGTGGCTAACTCAGGCCATGAAGGAAACAATATTGCAGATACCAGAGCCCAAGACCCCCGCCAGGTGAGAGAGTTTTTGGGGACTGTTAGATATTGTAGACTGTGGATCATGGGGTTTGCTGAGAAGGCCCGGCACTTGTATGAGGGAAGTAAAGAGACCCCAAACTGGACTTGAACTGAGCCAATGAAACAGGCTTTCCAGACACTCAGACGGGCCCTACTAAAAGCAGCCAGCCGGGACTACACCACCCCCATATTAGCCATGGGACTTCCACCTCCTGGTATGGGGACTCTGCCGCCAGTCCCCGACTATTCCCTCCCTGACCTCATTTGGATCAATGAAGAGACCACCCTCCAAAAAGATGACAAAGATGGATGGTACCAAGATCAAAACAACAACCTGATATTGCCTGCCATCCTGGGTCGTCACCTATGTGAACACACTTAGGAGAAAGAAAGACCTTGACTCTTCTCCAGACGGCCTGCCTGAGGTTCCCTCGACAAAATGCAACTGTATGAGAGATAATCCAGGCTTGCAAAGCATGCCAGCTGATGAGGGCAGGGAAAAGGCAGCACATTGGAACGAGGTACCGAGGGAAAGAGCCAGGGCAACACTGGGACATAGATTTTACTGAGGTAAGACCAGGCAAGTACGGGTATTGCTATCTGTTGGTTCTGGTAGATACCTTCTCGGGATGGGTAGAAGCCTTCCCCACTAAGGGAGAGACAGCAACAGTGGTTGCTAAAAAGATCTTAGAAGAGATAGTGCCTAGGTACAGGCTGCCAGTGACTATGGGCTCTGATAACGGACCTGCCTTTGTGAGCCAGATTGTACAAGGGCTGGCCCAAGCTCTGGGGACAAAATGGAAGTTACATTGTAAATATAATCCCCAGAGCTCAGGACAGGTTGAGAGAATGAATCGGACCCTAAAAGAAACTCTGACAAAGTTGGCAATAGAGACTGGCGGGGACTGGGTGACCCTCCTTCCCTTCGCGCTCTTTCGAGTGCGTAACACCCCTTATAAGCTGAATCTTACCCCTTTTGAGATTCTGTAGAGAAGACCCCCTCCTGTGTGTCCTATACTCGAGGGAAAATGCCTACCACCCCGTACCTTGGGACAATTTCAGCAAACACTGATGGCATTAAGTAAGGTACATAGCCATGTTTAAAAATTAATTTGAGAGATACACTAGTGTCCAAGCAAGAGGACCATCCCCTCACATAATATTGGCCCGGGTGATTGGGTTTGGGTAAAATGACACCAATCTAAAGCATTAGAACCTAGATGGAAAGGCCCTTATGTTGTTCTCCTTACCACTCCTACTGCTGTTAAGGTCGACGGGATCGGGCCCTAGGTTCACTGCAATCACGTGCGGCAAGCCACCCCGGAAGAACAGGAGAAGGTGCAAGCAGAATGGAAGGCAAGACCTCACCCGTCAAATCCTTTGAAACTGAAACTCGTACAACGGGAGCCCTCTTAACTCTCCTGCTGATAAGAGTTTTCATCGGCCCAGGAGCAACCAGCCACAACCCCCATCAGCCAGCTAACCTGACTTGGGTGATCTACAATCCTGAGACTGGAGAAGTGCTTAATTCGAGCTCCAACGTGGCCCCCAAAGGGACATGGTGGCCAGTACTGACCTTTGATTTGTGCGTGCTGGCAGCTGACGGTAATGGGTTTGGTCCCCACCAACTGACCAAGTTCTTTGCCCACGGCTCTTTCGGTCTGTTCACCCGTAACTGTGAGCGAAAAGGCCCACAGTACTATGAACAGGTGCCTGTCTATGTCTGCCCAGGGGGAAGAAGGGATTGAAACCAAATTGAAAAATGTGGGGGAGTTGACTCTTTTTATTGTGCTGCTTGGGGTTGCGAAACCACGGGAACAGTCCATTTCGCACCTCCAAGAATCCTTGAGCTCCTTGGCTAAAGTAGTGTTACAGAATAAGAGAGGTTTAGATTTGTTGTTTCTGCAACAAGAAAGATTATGTGCAGCACTGGGAAAAGAATGCTGTTTCTCTATCGACCATTCAGGGGTGGTACAAAAATCTCTCCAGAAAGTAAGAGAGAGACTAGCCCAGCGAAAGAGAGAACGAGAAGCCCAACAAGGCTGGTTTGAATCTTGGTTTCAGCACTCCCCCTGGTTGACCACTTTGATTTCCACCCTCCTGGGTCCACTTATAATATTAATATTGTTACTGACCTTTGGTCCATGCATTTTAAACTGCCTGGTCTCATTTATTAGGGAGCGCCTAAACACCATCCAAATTATGGTATTGTGACAACAATATCAGTCAATTTCACAGGGTGAAGAGAAAGATTTCTCTACAAAAGTACAAAGACAGGGGGGAAATGTGAGGCTGTCACAGCTAACGCCATGGCAGGCAGCCTAGATTAGGAGTAGGCCTGGTTTCCTGGGGTAACATAATTATCAGGCCTCCTGGAGCCAGCCAATCAACATATGCCTAGCCAGAGAAAAGGGAACCTATCAGGGGAAAGCTGAAAGCCCCACGTTGGGCCAACAAAAATTACCTTGCAACTGTGTAACCAATCAGCTTGCACCAACTACCCACTGTGTAACCAATCCGATTGTGCCAACTACCTGCTGCTTATTTTGACCTAATAAATACCCGAGAGAACTGGGGCTTGGGGCCTTTCGTCCTCACACACCTGGTGAGGGCGAGAAGCCCTGGCTCGAGTCAGTAATAAATTCCCCTATTGCGAGTTGCATTGTTTCGAGGAGTCCTCTTTCCCGACCAGGGACTCGGACTACGGGCAGAACAAATAGATGGGGAAACAGTGGAAACAGTGTCAGACTTTATTTTTTGGAGCTCCAAAATCACTGCAGATGGTGATTGCAGCCATGAAATTAAAAGACACTTACTCCTTGGAAGGAAAGTTATGACCAACCTAGACAGCATATTAAAAAGCAGAGACATTACTTTGTCAACAAAAGCCCATCTAGTCAAGGCTATGGTTTTCCCAGTAGTCCTGTGTGGGTGTGAGAGTTGAACTATAAAGAAAGCTGGGAGCCAAAGAATTGATGCTTTTGAACTGTGGTGTTGGAAACGACTCTTGAGAGTCCCTTGGACTGCAAGGAGATCCAACCAGTCCATTCTAAAGGAGATCAGTACTGGGTGTTCATTGGAAGGACTGATGCTGAAGCTGAAACTCCAATACTTTGGCCAGCTGATGTGAAGAGCTGACTCATTTGAAAAGATCCTGATGCTGGGAAAGATTGAAGGTGGTAGGAGAAGAGGACGACATAGGATGAGATGTTTGGATGGCATCAGCAACTCAGTGGACATCAGTTTGGGTAGGCTCCGGGAGTTGGGACAGGGAGGCCTGGCGTGCTGCAGTCCATGGGGTCACAAAGAGTCAGACACGACTGAGTGACTGAACTGAACTGAAGTGATAGAAAGAAATCCTGCTATTTATAGCAACATAGAGAAACTTTGGGGGTATTGTGCTAAGCGAAGTATGCCAGGCAGAGAAAAACAAATACTATATGATCTCAGTTATATGTGGAACAAAAAACAAATACAGGAACAGAACAGAGAACAGATTGGCAATTGCAAGGGATTGGGGTATGAGTGAGGGAAACGGTAGAAAGGACTCAAAGGGTATACATTTCCAGAGACAGATGAGTAAGTTAGTGACAAATGAGTAAGTTCTGAGGATGTGACATACAGCACAACAATCCTGTGTTGTACATTTGAGAAAATAGATCTTAAAATTTCTCATCATATGCACACACATAACACATATGCACACACATAACATGATGGACATGTCAAGTGACTTTATTTTTGTAATCATTTTGCAATATGTACCTATGTAAAATCATACCTCAATTTTACACAATATGTCAGTTACATCTCAGCAAATTTGAAATTTGTTTTTTTAAACAGGTGGTTTAGTTAGATGGGGTTTATATCACAGAAAGCAAGAGGAAACAGGTAAGATATTAAAGAAGCATTCTAGGTGAAGATTAGAGAGCAGATTGAGCACATATGCTTTTTGCCCTTTAGTGTGACATACAAACAAGAGACACTTTATCACTTAACTATTAAGAAGCTTACAGGTGTCATTATCTGCAGCAGTCTTCCCAAGAGAAAAGCATTTTAAGTCCTATTTGCAGATAGCAATCAACTTGAATTGGTAGACTTAGGTAACACAGAATTAGTGAGACCAAACTTTGAGTTCAGTATTATTTGAGAATAGTCACAGGCAATTAGAGTTGAGCAATCATGTTGGACAAGACTACTGATCAAACTAGAGTAGGATATAACATTAGTGAATAAAGAGAGAGGTAATTTAGTTGAAGGAATTTATGGAATGAGGCATCAAATGAATGTCAAGCATTAAATATAATATATAAAGAGCTAGAAAGGTGATTCTATCAATCAGACAAAATGAATGGCTTACCAAAGAAATATTTAACACTTAATTCTAAATATTTGCTGAGAACATTTTCACATGTATAATACATCTAACATGATTTTCAAAATCAAATAGACTTAATTCTTCTGTGTCACTGGAACAGAAAACAGAACTCAAAAACATTCACAAATTTGCAATAAAATAATTTGTGACCATGTCAATATTGTAGTACAGTGGACAAAGGGTATGTTTTTGATCAATGAAGCTTTCTCAACTGGCTATCTATTCAAAGGTATGAATTTTGATCTCTCCTTCCATAGACAAAAAACAAGTTCAGATGGATCATACATTGACATGTGAAAGGTAAAATAATAAAGTTTCCAGAAGGTAGCAGTTAAGTTATCTAAAGTTATCTAAGTTAAGGTATCTAAAATTATGGACTAAGTAGATATTTTTACAGTGATGCAAAGTGAGTAATTGAAGGAAAAATAATACATTTTACTGCATTAATGGTAAGACCATCTTTTCATCAAAAGTTACCTATACAAAAGTGAAAAGGCAACCCATGTTGTGGGAGAAGACATTTCTAACACATAAATCCAATGAAGATTTCATAATATTTAAAGAATTCTAAATATATATGTGGAAACCTCTTCTAAATAAATAAGGAAAATGTCCCCATACATAAGAAAAAAAGAAAAAGAGGAAAAGACTCAAACAAGTCCTTCACAACACACTATATCTAAATGGCCAATAAACAGTAGAAAGCATGCTCAATTTCATTAGTGACCTGGGAAAAGAAAAACCTAAAATTAAAACCTAAAACTGACACCCACCTCATTCTCAGTAGAATACATAAGAAAGACTAAAATGTCCTGTAACAGTGGATATGCGGAGCAAATCAAACTCATATATTCTTTTTGGGGAGTAAATTGGTATAAGCACTTTGGCAAAGAGTTTTGCTGATCTTCTAAAGTTAAATATATTAAACTTTTGAGCCAGCTGTTCTTCTCCGTAGTATGCACCAAGTAGAAATCTGTCCCAAAGTTCTCCAAATATAGATATGACCTTAAAGAACTATTAATAATAGCCAACTATTGGAAACAACATAAATATCTCTCTATGTTGGAATGCATAACTATGCTGCAACATATTCATTCAATGAATGAATAAACCATACAAAAATGAGTGAAGAAACTGCAATTACATGCAATAAAATGAGTGAGCTTCACAAACAAAATGTCAAGCAAACTAAAACAGTCACAGGAGAATGCTGTTTAATTTTATGTATCTAAAGTAACAGTGAGAGAAAGAGAGAACAAGACATATGTAGGAAAAAAAAAGTAGGAAAAAAAAAAAAAAGGCATATGTAGAATTGCCATCCTGCATAAACAGTTAAGTTAGTGGTTATCTTTGGTGGACGGTAGTCTTGGATGGGAACAGAAAGCTTCCGGTTGTGGTCTGTGTTCTATTTTTTCACCTGGTTTCTGTTTACATGGATATTTTTAGAAGAACAAATTCATTAAGCTTTATTGTTTTGATTTGTGCACTTATTCTACATGTGCATTTCATTTGGATAAATTTAAAAAAAAATCCTTATTGGGCATGTCCACAGACATAAATCCCCAGGTTTGCTGATAGAAACTCTTGTTTTACAAGTTCTGTAGTCCATGATTTCTGTTTTCTTTTTATTTAAAATTTCTCAAAGACAAATTTTGCTTGCTACTTTAGTTAACATAAATGAGTTTGAAGTCATATCTGTCCAAGATTAATCATATGAAAAGGAGGCACTTCAGAGAACAGATAATTTAAGATATATTTGAAGAGTAATGAGTAGACTGGTATGTTTAACTCATGCATTCCAGAAAGAAATGATGCAAGTGATGAAGTAGTAAAAATGGAAACATAATTTGGTTTCAAGTGATGAAAATGGAAAGGTAATTTAGATTCCAGTAATTGAGATCTTTGAATGCTATGCTAAAGTATTTGACTGTGTTTTGTATATAATGAGGCACACAGAAGGTTTTTGAAAAGGAAAATGACAGAATGTTACCTGTTTTTGTGACGATAATTAAGATGACAGTGTGAAAAACAGATTAAAAAGATTAGAATCCAGTGGCCTGGAGATTAATTTGATAGATACTGCAACAGATAAAACAGATGATGAATACCTGAACCAAGATATTAACAGAGGCAACTTTAGACGAGAAAGACAGAGAATTTTTAAACATGTACTAATAAGAAAATTAACAGAATTTAGCAGCTGATTGAGTATGGGTAATAGGAACAAAATGTTTGAACTAAAGGTAACTTTAGTATTTCTAATCTGTGAAAAAAAAATTTCTTTAGCCGAAATAGTAAATAGAAAAGAAACACCATTAAACAGGAACTAATGAATTCACCCTAGAATACTGGAGTCTAGTGTAATAGAGTTTGGTACAATGCCAGTATGAACTGGCAATGAAGAGTTGGGGTCTAGAAGGCAGGTTTGGATGAAATCATGTGTTTAGTAGTTTTGGCACAAAGGTCATCTTTGAAGCCATAGAAATAATTTCCCAGAATCTACCTGTCATATTGACTCTTTATTGTCTCTTATTGTATTGATATAATTTTGTTTCAGCCAAATTTATGTGTGTGTTTCTGAAATTCTATGTATGAAAGCAATATTCCATATTCATTTGTATATTCTTTCATATAGTTCTACATGGTACTGGGCCTAGAGTGGTCATTGACTACAAATTTTTTGGTGATTTGATGTTTTGAATATCTGATAGCCTCATGCTGCTATATTCATTATGAATTTTACAACTTTCAAATACTTACAGTATAGAATATATCACTCAGCATCTCAAATGTATGTGTAACAGAACAACCTACATTATGTAATTTATTTTTATAATAGCAAATGTTTCAAAAACAGCTTAAAAATTAATTAGATCTTACAGTCAATTCACATTTGATTACCAGTTGTTTTTTGCTACTAGAGATGCCAGTTAATTTTTGCCTTCATTATTCCCTACATAGATTATTGCATTAGCCTCCAATTCTGGATCCCTTTCTTCAGTCTGATTTTACAATTGCTTTTTCACTTTGTAGCCAGTAATCTCTCGGTCTATAATTTGTATCCTGCTTCAGGGTAGCTGTTAAGAATTTTCTCCAGTCATTCTTGTAATCATTCCACATCAGTGAGCTTTCTGTAGAATCCTACCATTAGGATTTACTGAATCAGTAGTAAAATATAAAAACATAACTTCAACTGAGGGAAAGTGGCTGTATTAGTCCAACTTCTATAGAGAAATAGAACTAATAAAAAGTAGATACAAAGATACATACAAATATAGATGCATAGATGTATAGATAGAGTTTATATATATACACATATCTGTGTGTGTGTAGATACATGAAGGGATCTATTATGAGAAACCGGCTCACACAACATGGAGGCTGACAAGTCCCATGATTGCCATCTGAAGCTGGCTACCCAGGAAAGTCAGTGGTATAATTCAAACTAAGTCCAAAAGCTTGATAAATGGGAGTCAACAGGACAGCAGATCAATGGCCCAGCTTAAGCAAAGAGGTTAAAAAAAAAGGGATCAGATTCTTCCTTTCTCTACCTTTCTGTTCAGTTGAGGAGGCCTACCACGGATTGCAAGGTGCTGGCTACATTGTAGAAGGTAAACAACTTTACTGAATCCAGTCATGCAAATGCTAATTTCATCCAGAAACACCCTTCCAGATATACTCAGAAATCATGTTTAGTCAAATATCTGCATACCCTGGGATCCAGTTAAGTTGACAGTAAAATTAACCACCACAGTGGCTGTGTTTCAGGAGCTCATTATTAGGATGTTGTTTTATTACATGGAAATCCTCTTTTCTCATGATTGTCAGATAATGTACTAATTCTTTTCCCAAAATAGAGACCTAGTCTTTAAAATTAGATATTTAATGTGACCTTCATTTTACCATTTTAGTGGAAATCTTTCTAAAATAGATTTTACACGTTCTCGCCTTTTAAATAACATGTCCTGAATGTAATTTTAACTTTCATTGAATGACTCAGGAACTTCATTTCCAACATCTGTTGACTCTAGCTTCAAAATTGTCAGCATCTACCTCTTCTTATCACCCTTACCAATGCCACTCTGGCCCACACAAAGGCTGTACCTGCAATTTCTTCTGCTCTGAATGATATTTTAATACATTTCCTAACTTGTGCCCCTCACAACTATACACACAAGCACGCATGCAAACACACACACACACACAAACAGAAAGACTTCTAATTTGTTGCTTCTAAAGTGCCACAAACTCAAATAGCAGCTGAAAAAAAAATCACATCAAAATGATGTCTAAAATTAGCATGCATAGGTTCTAAATGGCATCCTGAAGGGCTTTCTTTAAGGAAGTTATATAATTTTTTTGCACATGATTGAATGGCATAAGTTTATTGCTTTTATGTTTTTAGCTGTTCTAAATATTTGACATTATAGGGAAAATCTCAACATAAGTGAGGTATTATTTTCTATGGCATAGATGTCACACTGATTAAAATAGTCAATATAAAAGGGTAGGAGGAAAAAGAGACTCATGTGTCAGTGATTTAATTTTCTAGTTAAATTGCTTCCATTTTCATTTTTTTAAGTAATATACCTGTTGAGCCACTGAAAAATAAATCTGAAGTGCAATCCGAAGCATTTAGCAGGTTATCAACAATTAAAACAGTGGAACTGAGAAAATAACAGAGCAAACACAATAGAAGACATATATCTAACACTATCAGAGTCGATCTTATTGAGAAGGTGAAAACTGAATTTTAAGACTTACGGAAATGACTTTTCATAATGAACATATTTACCTGATTTCCACATAACAGTATTAAATATCAAAATTAGGTTAACTCATCTCTTCACTGGGACTCTAATGAAATGTTAACAATGCAAATGAGTTCCACCATTCGTTGCATGGTTTAGTGTAAGCAACATTTTATTATTCTAACATAATAATAATGTTGATCCATTATATTTACATAGCTCCAACATCCAAAAGAAAATCTCTAAATATGTGATGCAAGCATTTAGAAACTCCTTCAAAACTATAGAAATAAAGACATATAATAACTGAACATACTATTGATTAAACAGAGATTAATAATTCACTGCTTGGGTGATTAACTTAATTAGTCTAATTTACTGCAACTCATTTAGATTGCTTTATAAAATGGAAACCAAGATGATAGCTAGTGAATTGAGCCAAACAAACATTTCATTATATTGGATTCTGAGACAGAGGAACAGTTTTAGAGTGTGAGACTAACTAGTTGGACATTTTCATGTATAATGCTTAGCACTAGTTTATTCAGAGACAATTATATCCCATGAGTAAAAGTTATGACTCTGCAGTAGCCGTATGATACCAATCCATTTTGAGCAATTATAGAGTAACCTCATTTATGGATCACTCACTCTTGAGAGGGACTTTCCAGGTGGCTCAGCAGATAAAGAATCCACCAGGAGACATGAGTTCAATTCTTGGATCAGGAAGGTCCCCTGCAGGAGGGCATGGTAACCCACTCTGGTATTTTTGCCTGGTATTTTGCCTGGTATTTTTGCCTGGAGAATCTCATGGACAGAGGAGGAGCCTGGTAAGCTACAGCGCATAGGGTTGCTAAGAGTAGGATACTACTGAAGTGGCTTAGCATGCATGCAAGCACTTGAGAGTAATTCACAGTAAGATGAAATGAAATTTATCATTTCATCTGAAGAGATTGAGTAACTGAAAGTCTGAGAAAATAACATTTTTTCAGAGTATACCCACAATGTGGCATTATTCATCACTGAAGATAGGCTGTCTTCCTTAGAGCTTTAGTCACAAGTCATATCTATGATATCAAAATGGTATTCCTTGCTGGTATTTTCATATTAAAGTTTAACTATTAAGAACAAAGATTTTTTGTTTTCTATAGAGATGATGAGGTAATTCCCAAAATAGTGATGACAATTCCAATTTTTTCTGTCTACCTATAAATCAGTATGATATTAAAATAATGAAAACCCTATGGAATCCTCATCAAAATAATACTGAATTAAGAAAGTGTGCTGAGTTCCATGTATCTCCTAGATAGACCTTTAAGAACATGACTTTGCAGGCTGAAGAAAATGCTGTCAGATTCTTGTAAGGTTCAGTTCAGTTCCGTCCAGTCACTTAGTCGTGTCCGACTCTTTGTGACCCATGAATCGCAGCATGCCAGGCCTCCCTGTCCATCACCAACTCCTGGAGCTCACTCAAACTCATGCTCATCAAGTCGGTGATGCCATCCAGCCATCTCATCCTCTGTCATCCCCTTCTCCTCCTGCCCCCAATCCCTCCCAGCATAAGGGTCTTTTCCAATGAGTCAACTGTTTGCATGAGGTGGCCAAAGTACTGGAGTTTCAGCTTCAGCATCAGTCCTTCCAATGAACACCCAGGACTGATCTCCTTTAGGATGGACTGGTTGGATCTCCTTGCAGTCCAAGGGACTCTCAAGAGTCTTCTCCAACACCACAGTTCAAAAGCATCAATTTTTCGGCACTCAGCTTTCTTCACAGTCCAACTCTCACATCCATACATGACCACTGGAAAGACCATAGCCTTGACTAGATGGATCTTTGTTGGCAAAGTAATGTCTCTGCTTTTTAATACGCTATCTAGTTTGGTCATAACTTTCCTTCCAAGGAGTAAGTGTCTTTTAATTTCATGGCTGCAGTCACCATCTGCAGTGATTTTGGAGCCCAAAAAATAAAGTCTGACACTGTTTCCACTGTCTCCCCATCTATTTCCCATGAGGTGATGGGACCAGATGCCATGATCTTAGTTTTCTGAATGTTGAGCTTTAAGCCAACTTTTTCACTCTCCTCTTTCACTTTCATCAAGAGGCTCTTTAGTTCTTCTTCACTTTCTGCCATAAGGGTGGTGTCATCTGCATATCTGAGGTTATCAATATTTCTCCTGGCAATCTTGATTCCAGCTTGTGCTTCCTCCAGCCCAGTGTTTCTCATGATGTACTCTGCATATAAGTTAAATAAGCAGGGTGGCAATATACAGCCTTGACGTACTCCTTTTCCTATTTGGAATCAGTCTGTTGGTCCATGTCCAGTTCTGTTGCTTCCTGACCTGCATACAGGTTTCTCAAGAGGCAGGTAGGTGACATTAAACACCTCATATAAATATCTATCATTGGTGCTGTCTAGATGGGGATTTCTTCTATTGTGAATATTCTTAAAAAATCAAAACTCAAATCATGATTGATTACTGTATCTTCCTCCTTATCATAATCAGCATTTATTTCATGTATATGTCAGATCCTGTTTTACATACTTAGTCCATATTAACTCCATGAATCTTTTAATTTAATAACATTATAAAATAAATACAATTGTTATCCTCATTCATGATAAAGATTAGAAATTAAGTACCATGTTCAATGTTGCACATTTGATAAATGGTGGAGTGGAATTTTCAGTACAAGCAGCTGTTTAATTGCTGAAAAAAGATAAAGACCAAGATTTAGTATATCTCATAAATGAGGAAGAATAAACTTAGAAACTTCCAAATTTACAAAATATTTTAACAAAAATATTAACATAGCCAGTATTCAATTTAGTGGCTATTTTTTTTAAATACACATTATAAGTATAACAAAGTAAGTTGTTTCTAAAATAATGCCACTGTTTTATATCTTATTTTGTGTACTTCCTCTTTTTAAAGTAATTATCTGAATTTCACTTCAGTGATATTTTTCCATGTTGTCATTCTTTTTCATTTATTTAACTTAAGCAACAGCATCATTTGCTGCTGTCATTTCTAGTTTCCTGCCCAAAAATCTTTTATTGGGTCACACACACACACACACAATTGGGGACTTTTATTTCATTATTTCACTCTATGTTTGTTGGCAACACATTAAAAAAAATCAAAGACTATTTTTAGAGTAGTCTTGGGTTCAAAGGAAAATTGAAAGGAAGGTACAAAGGTTCCTCATTTATTCCCTACCCACCCACCCCCCACCACACACACAGGGCTCACCCATTATTTAACATCCCACACCAGAAGGTAAATTCACTATCATTCTGGTACATTTTCTATCAATGGATGACCCAACCTGAAACATCATAATCACCCAAACTCCATGGTTTACTTAGGGTTATTGTATGTTTTATGGATTTGGATAAATGCATAATGACATGCATCTATCATCATGTGGTGATGGTGGTCAGTCACTTCAGTCATGTTTGACTCTCTGCAACCCCATGGATTGCCAGACTTCTTTGTCCATTGGGTTTTCCCAGCAGGAATACTGCAGTGGGTTGCCATGCCCTCCTCCAGGGTATCTTCTCAATCCAAGGATCAAACCCAAGTCCCTTGCATTGCAGGCAGATTCTTTACGGCTGAGCCACTGGGGAAACCCTTCCATCATTATAGTATCATACAAAATATTTTCACTGCCCCAACACACTTTATGCTCCATCTTTCCATCCATCCCCTCCAATGTCAAATAAACTCTGATCCTTTTACTGTCTCCATAGTTTTACCTTTTCTAGAATGTCATATTGTTGGAATTACACAGTATTAAACTTTTCAAATTACCTTCATTCACTTGGTAATATGCAGTTCAAGTTTCTCCATATTCTCTCATGGCTTGGTAGCTCATTTCTTATTAGCAAGGGATAATTCCTTTGTTTGGATGTATTGTAGTTTATTTACTGAAGGACCGCTTGATTGCTAACAGGTTTTGGCAATAATAAACAAAGCTGCTTTAAACAACAGTGTACAGGTATTGGTAGAGACATAAGTTTCAGACTTGTTTGGGAAAATACCAAGAAGCACTGTTGCTGGAACCTATTGTAAGAGAACAGGCTCCAGCAATATCTATATATATATTGCTGTGATCATATTTATATGGTTTGGTTTTATAAGAAACCATCAAACCCTCTTCCAAAGTGATTGTACAATTTTGCATGTTTTGATACACAGAAAAGTATAAAATTGAGTATTTGACGTTAGAAAGCATATCTATAAATGATCTTGATGTGATAAATCATTTTAACACTTCTCTTGTTAATTTTATTTCTTTTTACTTGCATTCAATAAAAATAATAGTGCCCATATCTTTTAATTTGTTACCGCACAGGGCATAAAGTATTATGGTGTTGAAAAATTGTTTGATTTTTACTTAAAAGGAAGCTTCTTTTTTAAAAAATTGATTCTTGGGTTATCATAAATGATGCTTTAGTCAATCAGAAAGTGTGTAGCTAAATCAGTTCATGGTACAAATAAATACTGAAACAAAATTTGTAACAGATGTTTTTAATAATTTATTACATGTATATATATATATGGGCTTGAACAAAAAGAAATTTAAAATTTGACTATTATTTTAGTAGAAAGTAACAGTCACATTAAAAAAAAATACCTTTTAACCATGAATTAATTCAGTTATAGAGAGAGTATTTTTATGGTCTTTCATTGAGTCAACAAATACCTATTGTATAAAATTTATTCCATGTCTATGCTTGATATTGGGCTGGCATTGCAGCGGGTAGGGCAACAAACATTGAGAACAACAGGATCTTTTTCCTCATGGAGCTTATTATGCAGATTGTGCTCTTTGTAACTCCTTTTGCCTCTGAACCAATTCAAATTGATGATAACCTATTATAACTTTTCTCTTGGGAGTGAGGAGGAGTCAAAAAGCAAAAACAAGAAAAACCCAAAAAACTCCATTGATACTCTAATGATAGCACACAAAATAAGACTTTTATTTCAAATCTGACAGGAAAAAGTGGTTTTGTATTAGATATAAATTCCGCAAATCAGAAGATATAGGGGATATGGGAAATCTGTTTGTATAATAATTCACTGTCTTACTTTAGTTTTATTTGTCTTAAAGTACTAGCATGTGACCTTTGTGATATTACTATCTACAGATCTGAACTATACTTTCTAGTCATCTTCATACCCCCAATTCTGGCTTCTGTAGTATTTTTTTCCTACTAATATAATTAAGCATTAATACAATATGTTTTTAAAGAAAACATTTTTTCTTACACTTAGAAGATGCTGGGCCCAAAGTGATTAACATCAGTTAAGTGATTGTTGATGTTGTTGTTCAGTTGCTAAGTCGTGTCTGACTCTTTGCGACTCCATGGAGAACAGCATGCCAGGCACCTCTGTCACCCAGAGTGATGCCATCTGGCCATTTCATCCTCTGCTGCCCCTTATCCTTTCACCTTCAGTCTTTCCCAGCATCAGAGGTTTTTCCAATGAATCAGCTCTTTGCATCAGGTGGCTAAAGTATTGGAGCTTCAGCTTCAGCATCAGTCTTATTGAATAATTCCAAGTTGATTTCCTTTAGGATTGACTGGTTTGATCTCCTTGCAGTCCAAGGGACTCTCAAGAGTCTTCTCCAGCACCACAGCTTGACAGCATCAATTCTTCTGCACTCAGCCTTCTTTATGGTCCTACTGTCTCATGCATACATGACCACTGGAAAAATTACAGCTTTGACTATACCGACCTTTGTCGGCAAAATTATGTCTCTGATTTTTAATATGCTGCCTAGGTTTCTCATAGTTTTTCTTCCAAGGAGCAAGTGTCTTTTAATTTCATGGCTGCAGTCACTGTTCACAGTGATTTTGGAGCCCAAGGAAATAAAATCTGTCACTGTTTCCACTTTTTCTCCTTCTATTTACCATGAAGTGATAGGACTGGGTACTATGATATCAGTTTTTTGAATGCTGAGTTTTAAGCCAACTTTTCACTCTCCTCTTTCATCCTCACCAAGAGGCTCTTTAGTTCCTCTTTGCTTTCTGCCATTAGGGTAGTATCTGCATATCTGCGGTTGTTGACATTTCTCCTGGCAATCTTGATTCCAGCTTGTGACTTATCCAGCCCAGCATTTCGTATGATGCACTGTGCATATGAGTTAAATAAGCATGGTGACAATATATAGCTTTGACATACTCTTTTCCCAATTTTGAACCAGTCTGTTGTTCCATGTCCAGTTCTAACTGTTGCTTCTTGACTTGCATACAGGTTTCTCAGGAGACGGGTGAGGTGGTCTGGTTTTCCCATCTCTTTAAGAATTTTCCACAGTTTATTGTGATCCATACAGTCAAAGGTTTTAGCATAGTCAATGAAGCAGAAGCAGATTTTTTTCTGGAATTTCCTTGCTTGCTTCATGATCCAATGTATGTTGGCAATTTGATATGTGGTTCCCCAGCCTTTTATAAATCCAACTTGTGCATCTGAAAGTTCTCAATGTACTGTTGAAGCCTAGCTTGAAGGATTTTGAGCATAACCTTGCTTTCATGTGAAATGAGCGCAACTCTACCGTAGTTTGAACATTCTTTAGCATTGCCCTTCTTTGGTATTGGAATGAAAACTGACCTTTTCCCAGTTAAATGTGTCATATATTTAAGGATATAGCCTGGAGAAGCCAAGTGTGGATTTTATAACTTGGTAAACTTAACTTTAAACCAGTTGTCCATTAGTGGCAACTCTATGAATAAGACCAGTGTATCAGATAATAGTTATCAGACAGATGTATAGAAGTGCTATAGAGTACCATGTATACATTACACTCCCCAAATTTGTACTTAAATACACCCATACAAACAGAAGTCAGCACTTTGCAATTCATTCAAGTTTGGACAACAGTTAAATGGATAAACAGAAAGAGTTTTGACTAAAATGACTCATCTTTGAGGCAAGAGAGGCCCAACTTTTGTACTTGATAGACTTTTCAATACAAACATGTACTGAAAAATCAAAAACATAAGCACTTGCACATGGTTTGATATTGATATAATAATGAAGTAATATCCTATTACGTTTTTATGATTATAATGAAGTAATTTAATAGAGAGGTAAAGGACATTTGGAGAAACTAATCTGATGTGATTATTACTATGGCTCTTTATAGAGTTCTATTTCTCTATCATCTAGATGTAAAGTATCTATTTACTGATACAGGTTAATGAGGACTCTGGTAAAGTGCCTATTTGTGGCTTTAAAATTCTAATGGAAATTTACTGTGTAAGTAATAGCACATAGTTCTTTTCAAATAGTATGCAAGTTTTGGCTTATATGACAACCACAAATCTGCCCACGAGCTTTGTTATTTGGTGATAAAAATTCTACACCAAATGTACAATATGGAAATGTTTTTACTGTAATATTTCTGAAAAGCAGCAGTAGTATTTAGGTTTAATTATTGAACTCATTAAACTAAGGACATAATGGCATTTCA
The DNA here is from genome assembly GCF_033118175.1 of Dama dama. NCBI lineage: Eukaryota > Metazoa > Chordata > Mammalia > Artiodactyla > Cervidae > Dama > Dama dama. The sequence continues at coordinate 60,627,588 of NC_083710.1, read as the reverse complement.
AGATCATAATGCTCAGGAATTCTTGTTCAGAATAACATATACCAGGGACTAATATGCCATTTGCAGGAAAGTTAGCATTGTAGAAAAGAAGGCGGTATCACAGAACTCTGTGTGTGTGTGAGAGAGAGAGATTGAGAGAGAGAGAGATTAAAAAAACAAGGAAACTTATGATCTAAGGTTTGTGCTTGAAATATAGTATTTTTGAGTCATTTCAAGATTAAAAGAAAATATAGACACATACACACAGGTACATATATGTGTATATGAATATGTTGCAAGATTCTTTATGATACATATTAATCTTCCTTTAATTCAGTGATTAAATAGAAATTATTCAGTGATTAAAATTTAGGTGCATAAAGTTTATCTTCTCCTTGAGAAGGGAGTCATTACAATTGTACTTGACAATATAAAAAATACAAATACGTGCTTTAAAGTCATTAACTTATAACTATATAATTACTGCCTACTCTGTGCTAGATACTCTTTAAGTTCTGAGGATACTGTTTTCAGTGAAAAATGTGATCTATGCTCTCATAGAAGTTTGTAGAAGGGAAAATTATTTATATTAGTTACAAAAAGTGACTATTTTATAGTTTAAAAAGTGAAGGTGCTTTGAAAGAAAAATGATGGGACAAAATGAAAAAAAAATAATAATTAGACGTAATGTTAGAATGGGAATAGAGCAGTGATCAGAGAAGGTCTCTTGGAGGACGTAATACTTTAGTTAGAATTTTTTTCTCCAGGCAAAAGTAACAGCATTTTTAATGTCTGGAGGGGACTTCCCTGGGAGTTCAGTTGATAAAGAATCCTCCTGCAGTGAAGGAGACCCCAGTTCCATCCCTGGGTGGGGAAGATCTGCTGGAGAAGGGATAGGTTACCCACTCCAGAATTCTTGGGTTTCCCTTGTGACTCAACTGGTAAAGAATCTGCCTGTAATGAGGAGACCTGAGTTCTATCCCTTGGTTGGGAAGATCCCCTGAAGAAGAGAATGGCTACCCACTCCAGTATTCTGGCCTGGAGAATTCCATGGACTATATAGTCCATAGGGTCGTAAAGAGTCGGGCACAACTGAGCAACTTTCACTTCACTTCAGACCTTGAGAGGACCTAATTTAGGGAACGGGGTGGGGGGTGGGGGGCAGTGAAATCAATGTGACTACTTCAGAGTCCTCACAAGAATGATGAGGTTACACAGGTAAACAGAGTCCAGATTATTAGGCTCTTTGAGTAAGAAATCATGAGAAAGATTTTACGTTTTAGTCAACATGCAATGAGAAACTCAGAGGGTTCTGAGTGGGGAGTGATATGTTTTCATTAGCATATGAAATAAATCACCTCAACTGCTGGGTGAAGAATAGATGGCTGATTTTAAAACTTTCCAATGACTCAACAAGTTCAAAAGGGAAAGTAGCAAATATTTTTCCATGACTACAGCAAATGATTAATGCATTTCTTACAGCTACTTTCCTTCCATCCAAAAACCCCTTTGAAGTGAAATCTTAAAATCTTAAAATTATAAACACAATATTCAGGAGGATGGATGAAGTAGAATCATTAGACAAGAGGTAAGAACAAAATTCTGAATGCTGGGAGCAAATAAAAAGGTGAGAGTGACAAAATGGGGCTGTAATAACTGGAGTTTATAGTACGATGTAAATAGAAACAGCAAAGACTTATCAAAGGAGGACCCAAGGAAAGTAGAAATTTGGGACTCCTACATAAATTGTAAGCCTGATATATGGTTCCAAACAGGAGGACCCATTACGTGAACTGTGTATGAACCATAAAATTCTATCTCCTCTTTTCTTACACGATCGTATAAAATTCTGGAAGCTAGGCACTCAGGCAAAGAATTTAATAATTTTTCTCTGAAGCAATTAAATGTTAAGTATAAATTCTTATTTTTGTTTTATTCATCTTGTAACAAATCTCATCATTGACAAAATCCCACAAGTATGTAAAGTTTGAAACCAACTTTTTATTGTCTCATTTTTAAATATGAAAGGATATTCAAGGATCAATAGAGCAATCAAAAATCGAGATTTAAAAAATGGACTCTAAACCAGGGTTTCTCAAGCATGGCACTATTGACATTTTGGACATGATGCATTGTGTGAGACAACAGCACTGTGTCTTAATCGTGATAACCAAAAGTGACTTCAAGCATTGCCATTGTTCTGTGGGGACTGAATCATCTCCAGCTGAGAACCATTGCTCTATAGGAAATAGACTGAGGAAAAGAAGAAAATTTTAGAATAATTATATTTCAGTTAAATATTGCATTCATAATACAAGAAAGATGTAAAATACCAAGTAGGAAATAATAACTGCTGAAGATTAGCCTCCAACTAATAAAAAAAATAAAATAAAAAAATAAAATTAAATTAAATAAAAACATCTGATAGCTTATAAATGTTAAGATTTATCACAGAAATATAATAAAATAAATCACAGAAATTTATAAAATAAATAAATAAAATAAATATATTTATATAAATATAAAAGGATAAAATTAGGGAAAATCAATAAATGAGATCTGATGTACAACTAAACATGAGCTCTGTACAAGAGAGCAAAGAAAATAAAAACTAATAGACAAGTGTCTTGGCTGCATAAATTTGGCAAGTACTCAAAGAAGTGAATGACAAAAGATTCAGAGTAGATTCTAAACTCTTTCCCAAAGGGTTTACATAGAAATTTATGAAAGTTACATTTGAGTGATGATGGTTTTTCCTGTAGTCATGTATGGATGTGAGAGTTGGACCATAAAGAAAGCTGAGCACTGAAGAATTGATGCTCAATTGCATTTTATAAATTGATGCTCAAAGGGAAGTGGAAAGGTCAAAATATGTAGATAGAAATAAATCTGAATATATTAGGATTGATGAATAAAAACAGTAGTTTGCCAGTTAAGATGTAAAAGTCTGCTGCTGTGTCTTATTTTCTAAAGCCATAATTAAGAAAAGAAAAGGTGACAATAAAAGATATAGCAAATGTATACCAATCAAATATCCACAAAGAAAATTATTATTTTAATATAAAATAGATTGATATCTGATAAATTAAACATAAATATATGAACAAAAAGTAATCTAATTTTGATAAGATTTGGAAAAATCCATCATCATATTTCTAAGGCATTATAATGCCTACATTAATATTTGTATATTCAAATAAACAAAATTATAGATAGAAAATACCTCTACGACAGTATGCAGCAACCAAAATTTAGAGAACACATATTCTCTTCTTAAAATACACAGATAATATCTATTATAATCATGTACTAGACTTTAAAATAAGTTTAACAACTTTAAGATATGATTGTGAGACTGATCAAATGCTTGAACTGTAATGCAATTTAAGTTAGAAATCAATATCAAATACAAAATGTGAGTGAAAATTTTTAATGCATTTCTGAGTATCTCCAAATGATCTTCCATATAACATAAAAATGGAAGGCAATGAAAACACAATTATATTAATAAAATGAACAAGAATATATTGAAGAATGGATTTAATATTAATATTAGACAGCAATAGAAAGATGAAAATAGTGACATGACTAACTTAAGTCTAAAGCAGAGCACTAAGTAAATCTCAAAGAAGGCAGGAGCTAGTTAGCATGAGAGAATTTAATCAATTAGAGAAAGTAGATAAAATAGAGAAGATTAAAGCTGGTAATAAAGAAAAAAATACTGTCTGAAAACAGTAATATAAGACATGTTTTTCTTGAGGATTAATCAGAAAAAAAGAAACATAGATAAACACTAAAATGAAGAGTAAACACTCATATAACCATTGGTTTGGTTTAGTCACTCAGTTGTGTCTGACTCTTTTGCAACCCCATGGACTGTAGCCTGCCAGGCTCCTCTGTCAGTGGGGTTTTCTAGGCAAGAATACTGGAGTGGGTTGTCATTTCTTTTCATTACACATATTTTATAAAGTGTAATATTCTTGAATCTGTTTCAACAGCTTTTAAATTTATATGTTTTTCATATGAACAAAAACAGAACAAACTCTCAGGTCAAGTACACATGATTTCATTATCCATCTCTTAAAATTCAGAATGTGGAAAGTCATATACCATCCAAATTTCTTCCATGGAATTGATGCAATATCTCTGATTTTACCCATCTGTATGTACCAAAGTGTAAAAGCAAGCTATTGTGTAAGAGTTATTGTCCATTTTTCATCACCTTAAAAATCTGAAATCTTTTTCTGTATCTTATATTTGTATTGTGATATACTTGTGTAAATTTAATTGTAAAACATGCTGAATTGATGCTTGCAATATGATTAGCACTGTAGTGTTAGTTAACACCTATAACATATCATATGCTTAATCTTTCTTTTTTGTGGTAAGGACATTTAAGATGTGGTCTCTTAGCGACTTTAAAATATATAATACAGTATTATTAACTATTATCATTATTCATCTTCTAACTACAATTAGAACTTACTCATCTTCTAACTATAATTTGCACCCTTTGAGCAGTATCTCCCCAGTTCCCCTGCCCAAGAGCCTCTGCTAACAGCCACTCTATTCTCTGTTTCTATGAAATTCTCTTTTGGATTCTACATATACATGAGATCATATGGTATTTGTCTTTCTCTGGCTAACTTATTTAAGTTAATTTAATGTCTTCAAAGTCTTAAAATGTTTTTCTTCAAGAATTCTACTGCTAATGTTAACCCACAGATACCTGTATAGATCTTTCTACAATAACAAGGCTGACATAAATATTAAGTGGCTCTGAAAACAGTGTATTTTTCACATAAAGAAGAAATGCAATGTAAAAATGTATGCAAATATCAGTGATTATTCATCTGAAAGACCAAAAAGGTCAAGAACTTTGAGGAAAAATTTGTCAATAATAGTGTATATCACATTTCATTGGAAGGCCCAGAGAATGCTGTACTCTCGGTGGATTTCTGTTGAGTCCCTCAACCCTTCTTCCTGGCTTTGATAAGATACATGCTTCCGCTGCCAAATGGGTATTGTTTCACCTGAAAAAGGGACATGTTCTTTGGATTTAAATAATTATATAAATTATAGACCAATTATTATTGTTTTGCTTTTGAAATAAATGTAGGTTCTAATTTAATTGTACATGACACATCATTTTATTAGGTTGCACAAAAGAAGCATATTCTTTTAATCCTTACAATCAAAACTTGGTGTAAAGCAGAAGTTTCCCTTATCAGCATGCTTGTATTACTTGTAATTACTGCTAGTTTTCTGTTGGCCTTGTTTGACAATTTTGGTGCCTTGCTTTGAAGAATGAATCAATAAATGAATAAACAAAATAGTAGACGTATAGTGTTTCCAGTAGGATTTCATATGTACATGCATAGAAGTATATGAATACTGCTAGACAAATATTCAAAACTCTTCTCAATGCAGCTAAGAGTTGCATACACTGTGTGTCCTGGTGAGGGCAGCAAAACATTCAGCCTTATTTTAAATTAAGGTACTGTTCTATGCAAACTACAAGTTTGTACAAAATCCAGAGTGTAGCTCCTCAGTCCCAAAGAAGGAATTCAAAGATACTATTCTGTTCATCAAATCATTCACTTTATCATCACTTTTTCCTAAATCACAGTAGTTATATTCTTAAATAAGTGAATGTATTCCATTCACTTATTCTTTACCAATACACATATATCACAGTTACAGACCTTCAGGGATCTTAGGAACCACCTGGAAAACCTCAAAAGGTGTAACTATATCAGTAATTGAGAACAAGGAGAAATGCATACTCTATTCCTAGTTCAGTTCAGTTAAGTTCAGTCACTCAGTTGTGTCCGACTCTTTGGGACCCCATGGGCCACAGCATGCCAGTCCTCCCTGTCCATCACCAACTTGCAAAGTCCACCCAAACCCATGTCCATTGAGTCGGTGATGCCATCCAACCACCTCATCTTCTGTCGCCTCCTTCTCCTCCTGCCTTCAATTGTTCCCAGCATCAGGGTCTTTTCAAATGAGTCAGCTCTTCGCATCAGGTGGCCAAAGTATTGGCGTTTCACCTTCAAAATCAGTCCTTCCAATGAACACCCAGGACTTATCTCCTTTAGGATGGACTGGTTGGATTTCCTTGCAATCCAAGGGACTCTCAAGAGTCTTCTACAACACCACAGTTCAAAAGCATCAATTCTTTGACGCTCAGCTTTCTTTATAGTCCAACTCGCACAGCCATATATGACCACTAGAAAAACCATAGCCTTGACTAGATGGACCTTTGTTGGCAAAGTAATGTCTCTTCTTTTTAATATGCTTGTTGGCAAAGTAATGTCTTTGCTTTTTAATATGCTGTCTAGGTTGATCATAACTTTCCTTCCAAGGAGTAAGCATCTTTTAATTTCATGGCTCTAATCACCATCTGCAGTGATTTTGGAGCCCAGAAAAATAAAGTCAGCCAATGTTTCCACTGTTCCCCATCTATCTGCCATGAAGTGATGGGACCAGATGCCATGATCTTAGTTTTCTGAATGTTGAGCTTTAAGCCAACTTTTTTACTCTCCTCTTTCACTTTTGTCAAGAGGCTCTTTAGTTCCTCTTCACTTTCTGCCATAAGGGTGGTGTCATCCGCATATCTGAGGTTATCAATATTTCTCCTGGCAATCTTGATTCCAGCTTGTGCTTCTTCCAGCCCAGAGTTTCTCATGATGTACTCTGCATATAAGTTAAATAAGCAGGGTTACAATATACAGCCTTGACGTACTCCTTTTCCTATTTGGAACCAGTCTGTTGTTCCATGTCCAGTTCTAACTGTTGCTTCCTGACCTGCATACAGGTTTCTCAAGAGGCAGGTCAGGTGGTCTGGTGTTCCCATCTCTTTCAGAATTTTCCACAGTTTATTATGTACATATATACAAACATACATAAATTCAAATAGTTTACAGTTTATAGTGGGAGATAGGACAGGCCTTATAATATAAGCTAGAGTGTGAGAGAAGAATGGAACTATGTCATGTGAATTCTAGTTAGTTTGCACTTACATTTATTGGAGAGTATTCATTAAAAATTACTCATTAAAAAATCCATGGAATGCAAGGAGATCAAACCAGTCAATCCTAGAGGAAATCAATTCTGAATATTCACTGGAAGGACTGATGATGAAGCTGAAGCTCCAATACTTTGGCCGCCTGATGTGAAGAGGCAACTCTTGGAAAAGTTGGGAAAGATTGGGAAAGATGCTGGGAAAGAGTGAGGGCAGGAGGATAAGGAGATGACAGCAGACAAGATGGTTGGATGGCATAACCAACTCAATGGACTGAGTTTGAGCAAGCTCTGGGAGTTGGTGGTGGACAGGGAACCCTGGCATGCTGCAGTCCTTGCGGTCGCTAGAGTCAGAAACAACTAAGCAACTGAACGACAAACCATTAAAAAAGGAGTATCTGTTTTACAAGCTTTCCTATGGGTTTCATACGTGGCTTTTACACACCTCTAACATGTCTTATCCTCCATCTTTATTAAAGTATAATCAATATATACGTTTAATGAGTTTGGACATATGAGTACAGTCATGCTATCATCACTGCAAATCAAACAGGGTAATAAACATACCCATCACCGCCAAAAGTTTCCTTGTGTCCCTTTATTTTTTTTATTATTAATTTATTTCAAGAGGTAAGAACATTTAACATAAGATCTATCTTCTTAAATTTTGAAGTACATAATACCTTACTCCTAACTCTAAGCACTGTGTTTTCATCATCATCTCCAGAATTAATTCTTTATGATAAAAAACTCCATTTAAAGAATCTGATAAAACTTCTAGGTGTGCATCTGGGTTTTGACCAGAAATTTCATATAGTTATTCATTTAAAAATATTTTGTGAACAGTGAAAAGAAAGTAAAATAAGGGTCGCCAAGAAATCTAAGACACAGTGATTTACAGTTTCCAGAGTCCCTTTGCCTCTACCATCTTTTTAACTCTCAGAGAATAGACTTGAAATAGGCAGGATGGAAATTATTGCATAGCTGCTATTTGATATAAATTGTACATCTTTTATTTTTTGAGCTGCAAAATGTAATGATTAACTTTATATTTGAGCATTAACTAGTATCCTATGGAATTTAAACACACTTTGACCTCTTTTGATTGCTTTTGGCATATTTTTACAATGTTTTGGCATCTTGTAACTTTAATTTTCATAGTGTTTTATATTTCACAGCTCAATAGTTGGCTAGTATTGAAAGCTTTTCTGTTCACAGCCTCTTCTAAATTTATTGACATGTGCAGATATTTTGATATATCTCTTATCTCTATAAGAAGAAAAGGAAAAAAAAAGAAGAAAAGAAATAAGAGTGGTCCATACTTGGCTAATATTAAAAAGCCTTCTTTTCTTCTTTTTCTTGCTCACTCTCATTTATTAATACCTATGTATGAGTAAACAAATACAAAAAATGACAATAGACCACATGAAAATATTGTTTCACATAAGTAATGAGAAATGTTTCTCTGAAGTATTATTCTAGAAAGCATTGCCATGTATCTTTTTCATCTAGCTTTTGAAATAATTCAAAGTTATCATTGTTCACTGTGCAAACACTTATGAGCATCTTTTAAGCTTCTTGACCTTTTACAGAAAGCAGACTAACATACCATAATGTTACTTGGAAAGAGTTTATGAAGTATATGGTGTCCATTTATCTTTATAGAAAATTAAGGATTCAAACATGGATTAAGCCATACAATCAAATAGTTTGTATGTAGATTATTCAGTCTTGGCACTCTATCAAATTATTTGAATGCAATGTTGCTGTTTCACCAAAAGATAATAATGGGAACTGCTTTTAAAACTCATTCTTCTATTTTCTCTAAAAAGTTATTGTGTCATTCAAAATATTGACTTTTCTCAATTTCTTCTATATAAAGATCTATGTTGAAAATATTAACTTACATTAAATAATTCTTAAATAAATTGGTTTTCATAAGGAAACAATAGTTACCTCCCCATATTATAAGGTAACCCCCAATATATAATAGTACTTACTACAATACTGCTTACCTCCAGAATTCAGTCACCCACTCATGGATGTTTAAATATGTCCTGTTCCCAGTGGACCTATTAATAAAGTAGACTCTTGACTCATAAAATGTATTTGATTAACAGGACAGCCATAAGATGTGGTGATTAATAACATAAAAATACATTTTTAAAATTATGCTCTTCTTACTAGTAGAGTGTGGAAAGAGAAGACATCACAGCAATTCCATAAGTTTGACATCACATGAGTAATTTCACAAAAGTAGAATACACCCCACTCACCTATAAGCATGCCCTTATAAACTAGCAAATGTGTTATTACCCATTTATTTCAAATACCATAATGCTCAGGAGCACGTGTGTCACCAAATTAAAATGACTCTGAAGACCTTAGAGTCCTGATGGGACCTGATGATCTTTTCCAATTTGAATTCTCCCTAAAAATATGTCTGTATCTAAAATTTGTTGTATTATTGTGTATATTTCCTATATAAGCTACCTCAAATCCTTTGTGAAACCAAACATGCTATTAATTAATTGCTTAATTCCGTGCAGCTGCACTGTGCCAGGCCCTCTGCCAGATACTGGAAATACAAAGGAGAACTTGACACAGTCCTTTTTTTCAAGAAGTTGAAAATGTAGCCAAAGTAGCTCCCATTTTCATGGCACTTTGGAATATAGCAAGTTCTTCTAAGTTATCATATTTGATATACACACATGGGAAATTTAAAAAGTGCATTAGAAGTATGTTTACTCTTCCTGGGTAGTGAACTGCAACAATTATTTCGTTCAATAATAGCTCCACTGGGAAGATGTAGCAAATGTGTGAAATCAAATCTGAATAGATGTGTTATCCTGGGAGAATAACTAAAATTTGGGGGAAGCTGCCTTTGGTTCTGTGTTATCTCACTGGATTTTGATCTTCATGAAACAAAATACTTTCATTGTGACCAGAATCTGAAAATCTCACATTTATTTAGATATTGCCAATTGTGTATACTTCTGCATTGCCTCAGTAAAGGCAGTTGACCTGACCTCAAATAGATTAGAATGCCAAGAATCTAGAGGTAACTATTAAAGGTAAAACCTGATACCATATTAACAAAAGCTTCTACCTTGTTTATATGTCTGTGCTTAGACAATTTGTGTAAAGCAAAATAATTAAATAACCATTGACTATATAAGTAGTGATATATTCATATTATAGTTATTCATCTTTATTTTATTACAGAGGGTAAGCAACAAGCTAAACTACCACCACGATGATTATTGGTTTTGTGTTTTATTTGGTTGCAATTTGAAAATAGGTTTTTAAGTAAGGCTATGTACTTTCTCACTGTTTCTCTCCCATCCTCTTCACCCCGTTAGTGATGGGAAGAGTCCAGCTCTAAGGTAATGGTTTTGGCCAAATACACAACTCCTGACACTAGGTGATTGAGACTGACGGCAGGGCAGACACGGTGCAGCAAGCCATTGCCAGAGGCATGTGAGCCGGTACTGGTTGTAAAAACCCTCACATGGAAAAAAAGAAATCTCCTCTTAACGGAGATTGAGAGAGTGCTTCAACGTGTCTTTTGACTGACGTGTTTGCAGATGTTCAAGTACTGTGAGCAGAACTATAATTTATGGAAACATGATTTTGCATCTGGTTGATTTACCTTAGAGACATCCCATTGAAATATGACATTTGATTTTGATTTTTCAAGACCACTTCAGAGACAAACTGTTTTATGTTATCTCCTAATGCTGTTGACATAAATTATGTGCTGATGGTGACTATTTCAGCAAGCCTTCCTTCAGTAATATCATGAATTGTAAATATGTTACTAAACTAGTGGTAAACTCTGTGGGAATAGACCACAACATTTTCAGTGTGGGGTGATAGCACCAACAGAAGGAAAAAATATTGGCTTGGAGTGGCATAATATTCGCTATTACAATGGTCTGTAAACCTCCAAAGGGCCACCATATATACATGATATACACATGAAATTTTATGGGTGGAAGATTATGGGCAGGGGGAGATGTCGATATAAAAGGCTCTTGACATGGGAAGTGATAAGTAGAAAATTAATAAATTTGAGAAACAATGGTACAAACCAGTTGTATATGGTTCGAAGACATAAAATTGGTTAACCAAGAAATAATTGATCAAGCAAAAGTCAAAATTTAGCTAAACGAGTAAAATTTCAAATGAAATAACAATAATGCTGCAGTAAATAATCACCTTCTAGAGAGTTTCCTATTGAAGTAGGAAATGGCAAAGCACTCCAGTATTCTTGCCTGGGACATTCCATGGACAGAGGAGCCTGGTGGGCTAGAGTCCATGGGGTCCCAAAGATTCAGACATGACTGAGCATGCATGCACACACACACATACACTGAGTTTCCTATAGGTGTTCTTATAATATAAGAGAACTTAAAACAATAACAATTACAAAATTATAATTATAAAATTTCAGATATGCTATTATCACTACTTATTTTTAGATTAATTTAAAAGAAGTAGATAAAAAATTAAAAGAGCAAAATGACTGGCTTTTAATGTTTCATTTTTTAATTAATGAATTTACTTCTAATTTCAGAAGTGATAGAATATTTGAGAATAATTAAGAAATATTTTCAAATTAAAATTAGGAAAAAATTGTGGAAGAGTATGTTAAAATAGTACATCTTCTCAAACATAGTATTAAAAGTGAGATGCATTAAAGTATCAGGAAATTTGTATTGTGTTTCTACTTAATTTTTAAATCAAAGTAACAATATTTACAATTTATGCAGGCAAATGCTTTTCAATGACAAGTATTTTTATTAAGGTTGTATACTAAGATAAAAAATTCAAAAAAGTGAATTGCATAAGCTTTACAAATAGCTGATCACTTCAACTAAATTCAACTAGGTTCAAGTACAACAAAGTCTATTACAACGATATGTTAAAGTGGTTTTAAAAATAGAGGCCTTTTAGAAAGTTATTGTAAAATAAACTTTTGCCAAATTTGCCCCCCTTAATTAAAACCGATTATACAAAAAACTTCATTTAAGAAAAACAGCAAGTTACTGCATGAGTTTAGAATGCAAATCTAGTACCCGTTTAACATATCTGTTGTGAACATAGCTATTAAACTAGTGAATTTTGTTTATTAGATGTTATTCTGAATATTTTCTAGACCAGTCAATGGATTTTTTCTGGGTAACAATTTCAAGCTGTGCCATATTAGAAAAAGGAGGAATACATAAAAATAAGAGGTTAGGCAGATAATATTATAAAGACATAGACAAAAAATATAAATGGTTCATTATCATGTATGTAGAACCTTGTATTCTTTTTTTTTTTTTTCTTAATTTTTTTATTAGTTGGAGGCTAATTACTTCACAACATTTCAGTGGGTTTTGTCATACATTGATATGAATCAGCCATGGATTTACACGTCTTCCCCATCCCAATTCCCGCTCCCACCTCCCTCTCCACCCGATTCCTCTGGGTCTTCCCAGTGCACCAGGCCCGAGCACTTGTCTCATGCATCCAGCCTGGGCTGGTGATCTGTTTCATCCTAGATAATATACATGTTTCGATGCTGTTCTCTTGAAACATCCCACCCTCGCCTTCTCCCACAGAGTCCAAAAGTCTGTTCTGTACATCTGTGTCTCTTTTTCTGTCTTGCATATAGGGTTATCGTTACCATCTTTCTAAATTCCATATATATGTGTTAGTATGCTGTAATGTTCTTTGCCTTTCTGGCTTACTTCACTCTGTATAAGGGGCTCCAGCTTCATCCATCTCATTAGGACTGGTTCAAATGAATTCTTTTTAATGGCTGAGTAATATTCCATGGTGTATATGTACCACAGCTTCCTTATCCATTCATCTGCTGATGGGCATCTAGGTTGCTTCCATGTCCTGGCTATTATGAACAATGCTGCAATGAACATTGGGGTGCACGTGTCTCTTTCAGATCTGGTTTCCTCAGTGTGTATGCCCAGAAGTGGGATTGCTGGGTCATATGGCAGTTCTATTTCCAGTTTTTTAAGAAATCTCCACACTGTTCTCCATAGCAGCTGTACTAGTTTGCATTCCCACCAACAGTGTAAGAGGGTTCCCTTTTCTCCACACCCTCTCCAGCATTTATTGCTTGTAGACTTTTGGATAGCAGCCATCCTGACTGGCATGTAATGGTACCTCATTGTGGTTTTGATTTGCATTTCTCTAATAATGAGTGATGTTGAGCATCTTTTCATGTGTTTGTTAGCCATCTGATGTCTTCTTTGGAGAAATGTCTGTTTAGTTCTTTGGCCCATTTTTTGATTGGGTCATTTATTTTTCTGGAATTGAGCTGCAGGAGTTGCTTGTATATTTTTGAGATTAATCCTTTGTCTGTTTCTTCATTTGCTATTATTTTCTCCCAATCTGAGGGCTGTCTTTTCACCTTACTTATAGTTTCCTTTGTTGTGCAAAAGCTTTTAAGTTTCATTAGGTCCCATTTGTTTAGTTTTGCCTTTATTTCCAATATTCTGGGAGGTGGGTCATAGAGGATCTTGCTGTGATTTATGTCGGAGAGTGTTTTGCCTATGTTCTCCTCTAGGAGTTTTATAGTTTCTGGTCTTACATTTAGACCTTTAATCCATTTTGAGTTTATTTTTGTGTATGGTGTTAGAAAGTGTTCTAGTTTCATTCTTTTACAAGTGGTTGACCAGTTTTCCCAGCACCACTTGTTAAAGAGGTTGTCTTTTTTCCATTGTATATCCTTGCCTCCTTTGTCAAAGATAAGGTGTCCATAGGTTCGTGGATTTATCTCTGGGCTTTCTATTCTGTTCCATTGATCTATATTTCTGTCTTTGTGCCAGTACCATACTGTCTTGATGACTGTGGCTTTGTAGTAGAGTCTGAAGTCAGGCAGGTTCATTCCTCCAGTTCCATTCTTCTTTCTCAAGATTACTTTGGCTATTCGAGGTTTTTTGTATTTCCATACAAATTGTGAAATTCTTTGGTCTAGTTCTGTGAAAAATACCATTGGTAGCTTGATAGGGATTGCATTGAATCTATAGACTGCTTTGGGTAGAATAGCCATTTTGACAATATTGATTCTTCCAATCCATGAACACGGTATGTTTCTCCATCTGTTTGTGTCCTCTTTGATTTCTTTCATCAGTGTTTTATAGTTTTCTATGTATAGGTCTTTTGTTTCTTTAGGTAGATATACTCCTAAGTATTTTATTCTTTTTGTTGCAATGGTGAATGGTATTGTTTCCTTAATTTCTCTTTCTGTTTTTTCATTGTTAGTATATAGGAATGCAAGGGATTTCTGTGTGTTAATTTTATATCCTGCAACTTTACTATATTCATTGATTAGCTCTAGTAATTTTCTAGTAGAGTCTTTAGGGTTTTCTATGTAGAGGATCATGTCATCTGCAAACAGTGAGAGTTTCACTTCTTCTTTTCCTATCTGGATTCCTTTTACTTCTTTTTCTGCTCTGATTGCTGTGGCCAAAACTTCCAACACTATGTTGAATAGTAGTGGTGAGAGTGGGCATCCTTGTCTTGTTCCTGATTTCAGGGGAAATGCTTTCAATTTTTCACCATTGAGGGTGATGCTTGCTGTGGGTTTGTCATATATAGCTTTTATTATGTTGAGGTATGTTCCTTCTATTCCTGCTTTTTGGAGAGTTTTAATCATAAATGAGTGTTGAATTTTGTCAAAGGCTTTCTCTGCATCTATTGAGATAATCATATGGTTTTTATCTTTCAATTTGTTAATGTGGTGTATTACATTGATTGATTTGTGGATATTGAAGAATCCTTGCATCCCTGGGATAAAGCCCACTTGGTCGTGGTGTATGATTTTTTTAATATGTTGTTGGATTCTGTTTGCTAGGATTTTGTTAAGGATTTTTGCATCTATGTTCATCAGTGATATTGGCCTGTAGTTTTCTTTTTTTGTGGCATCTTTGTCTGGTTTTGGAATTAGGGTGATAGTGGCCTCATAGAATGAGTTTGGAAGTTTACCTTCTTCTGCAATTTTCTGGAAGAGTTTGAGTAAGATAGGTGTTAGCTCTTCTCTAAATTTTTGGTAGAATTCAGCTGTGAAGCCATCTGGTCCTGGGCTTTTGTTTGCTGGAAGATTTTTGATGACAGTTTCGATTTCCTTGCTTGTGATGGGTCTGTTAAGATCTTCTATTTCTTCCTGGTTCAGTTTTGGAAAGTTATACTTTTCTAAGAATTTGTCCATTTCATCCAAGTTGTCCATTTTATTGGCATAGAGCTGCTGGTAGTAGTCTCTTATGATCCTTTGTATTTCAGTGTTGTCTGTTGTGATCTCTCCATTTTCATTTCTAATTTTGCTAATTTGGTTCTTCTCTCTTTGTTTCTTAATGAGTCTTGCTAATGGTTTGTCAATTTTGTTTATTTTTTCAAAAAACCAGCTTTTAGCTTTGTTGATTTTTGCTATGGTCTCTTTAGTTTCTATTGCATTTATTTCTGCCTTAATTTTTAAGATTTCTTTCCTTCTGCTAACCCTGGGGTTCTTCATTTCTTCCTTCTCTAATTGCTTTAGGTGTAGAGTTAGGTTATTTATTTGGCTTTTTTCTTGTTTCTTGATGTAAGCCTGTAATGCTATGAACCTTCCCCTTAACACTGCTTTTACAGTGTCCCATAGGGTTTGGGTTGTTGTGTTTTCATTTTCATTCGTTTCTATACATATTTTGATTTCTTTTTTGATTTCTTCTATGATTTGTTGGTTATTCAGAAGCGTGTTATTTAGCCTCCACATGTTTGAAGTTTTAACAATTTTTTTCCTGTAATTGAGATCTAATCTTACTGCACTGTGGTCAGAAAAGATGACTGGAATGATTTCAATTTTTTTGAATTTTCCAAGACTAGATTTATGGCCCAGGAAGTGATCTATCCTGGAGAAGGTTCCGTGTGCACTTGAGAAAAAGGTGAAGTTGATTGTTTTGGGGTGAAATGTCCTATAGATATCAATTAGGTCTAGCTGGTCCATTGTGTCATTTAAGGATTGTGTTTCCTTGTTAATTTTCTGTTTAGTTGATCTATCCATAGTTGTGAGTGGGGTATTAAAGTCTCCCACTATTATTGTGTTACTATTAATTTCCTCTTTCATACTCGTTAGTGTTTGCCGTATATATTGTGGTGCTCCTATGTTGGGTGCATATATATTTATAATTGTTATATCTTCTTCTTGGATTGATCCTTTGATCATTATGTAGTGTCCTTCTTTGTCTCTTTTCACAGCCTTTATTTGAAAGTCTATTTTATCTGATATGAGTATTGCGACTCCTGCTTTCTTTTGGTCTCCATTTGCATGAAATATTTTTTTCCAGCCCTTCACTTTTAGTCTGTATGTGTCTCTTGTTTTGAGGTGGGTCTCTTGTAGACAGCATATATAGGGGTCTTGTTTTTGTATCCATTCAGCCAATCTTTGTCTTTTGGTTGGGGCATTCAACCCATTTACATTTAAGGTAATTATTGATAGGTGTGGTCCCGTTGCCATTTACTTTGTTGTTTTGGGTTCACGTTTATACA
Source organism: Dama dama (assembly GCF_033118175.1). Lineage (NCBI taxonomy): Eukaryota > Metazoa > Chordata > Mammalia > Artiodactyla > Cervidae > Dama > Dama dama. The sequence continues at coordinate 60,611,052 of NC_083710.1, read as the reverse complement.
ACCTTTCTGCATTTCCTGTCTAGAGAAGATCCTTTAGCATTTGTTGAAGAGCTGGTTTGGTGGTGCTGAATTCTCTCAGCTTTTGCTTATCTGTAAAGTTTTTGAATTCTCCTTCATATCTGAATGAGATCCTTGCTGGATACAGTAATCTAGGTTGTAGGTTATTCTCTTTCATTACTTTCAGAACGTCCTGCCATTCCCTTCTGGCCTGGAGGGTTTCTATTGATAGATCAGCTGTTATCCTTATGGGAATCCCTTTGTGTGTTATTTGTTGTTTCTCCCTTGCTGCTTTTAGTATTTGTTCTTTGTGTTTGATCTTTGTTAATTTGATTAATATGTGTCTTGGGGTGTTTCGCCTTGGGTTTATCCTGTTTGGGACTCTCTGGGTTTCTTGGACTTGGGTGGCTATTTCCTTCCCCATTTTAGGGAAGTTTTCAGCTATTATCTCCTCAAGTATTTTCTCATGGCCTTTCTTTTGGTCTTCTTCTTCTGGGACTCCTATGATTCGAATGTTGGGGCGTTTCACAGTGTACCAGAGGTCCCTGAGGTTGTCCTCATTTCTTTTGATCCTTTTTTCTTTTTTCCTCTCTGCTTCATTTATTTCCACTATTTTATCTTCTACCTCACTTATCCTATCTTCTGCCTCCGTTATTCTACTCTTGGTTCCCTCCAAAGTGTTTTTGATCTCATTCATTGCATTGTTCATTTTTAATTGACTCTTTTTTATTTCTTCTAGGTCTTTATTAAACATTTCTTGTATCTTTTCAATCTTTGTTTCCAGGCTATTTATCTGTAACTCCATTTTGTTTTCAAGATTTTGGATCATTTTTATTATCATTATTCTAAATTCTTTTTCAGGTAGATTCCCTATCTCCTCCTCTTTTGTTTGACTTGGTGGGCATTTTTCATGTTCCTTTACCTGTTGGGTATTTCTTTGCCTTTTCATCTTGTTTAGATTACTGTGTCTGGAGTGGGCTTTCTGTATTCTGGAGGTCTGTGGTTCCTTTTTATTGTGGAGTATTTATCCTGTGGGTGGGGTTAGACGATTGGCTTGTCAAGGTTTCCTGGTTAGGGAAGCTTGCGTCAGTGTTCTGGTGCGTGGAACTTGATTTCTTCTCTTTGGAGAGCAATGAGTTTTGAGATGGGTCTATGTGTTAGGTGTGACCTTGGGCAGCCTCTATGTTGACGTTCAGGGCTATGTTCCTGCGTTGCTGGAGAATTTGCGTGGTGTGTCTTGCTCTAAATCTTATTGGCTCTTGGGTGGTGGCTGGTTTCAGTGTAGGTATGGAGGCTTTTGGACGGTCACTTATTACTTAAAGTTCCATGTAGTCAGGAGTTTTCTGGTGTTCTTAGGTTTTGGGCTTAAGTTTCCTGCCTCTGGATTTCAGTTTTATTCTTCCTGTAGTCTCAGGACTTCTCTAACTATACAGCACTGATAATAAAACTTCTAGGTTAATGGCGAAAAGATTCTCCCCCGTTAGGGACACCCAGAGAGGTTCACAGAGTTACATGAAGAGGAGAAAAGGGAGGAGGGAGATAGAGATGAGCAGGAGGAGAAAAAGGGGGACTAAAGAGGAGAGAGACAGATCTACACAGCTGTCTGTTCCCAGAGTGTTCTCCATATCTCAGACACCTACAAAGATTCACAGAATTGGATTGGGAAGAGAAGGGGAAAGGAGGAAATAGAGGTGTTCTGAGGTAGAAAACAGAGAGTCAAGATTGGGAGAGAATAATCTTCGGTTTAAAAATAGGGCTTGTCTTCCTTTTTTTTTTTTTTTTGTAAGGTTATAGTGTATTGAAAATGAAAATTAAGGAGTAGTAGAGGAGTACTAGAGGACTTTAAAAGAAATAAGAGAAAAAGAAAAATAGAAAAAAGAAGAGAAAAAGGAAAGAGGGGGAAAAAAAAGAAGAAAAAAGAAAAAAAAAGAAAAAGAAAAAAAAAAGAGAAAAAAAAATTTTTTTTCCTAATTAAAAAAAATCATAAAAATCTATGAAAATGAAAGTGAAGGAGTAATGGGGGAGTAATAGGGAATTTTAAAGGAAAATAAAAGAGAAAAAAGAAAAAAGAAAAAAAGAAAAAAAAAATTTTTTTTTTTTTTTTTCTTCCTTACTTAGGAAAAAAAAAAAGTAAAAATATATCTAGGAATTTCTCTGGAGCTGTTGTGGTCAGTGTGGGTTCGGCTCAGTTTCAGATAGCTCCTCGTTCCAGCTTACACTTCTCGATATCTATAGGGCCCTTCCGGTGTAGTCCGTGTTTTCTACAGGGATTTTAATCTGTTGCACCAGTCCCTTCTGAAGCGGTTCCCTTTGTTTATTTGGCTTCTGTTTGCCGGTCTCTTCAGAGCCTCATTTCCGCCCTGACACAGGCGGGTGGAGGTGGACTCTTATTCAGGTAGCTAGTTCCGTCGCTCTGCAGGGAGGGGCTTGCGCTGCAGGGAGAGGCTGGCGCTGTGGGGACAGGCTTGCGCTGCGGGGATGGGCTGGGGCTGCCAGGAGGGGCTGACGCTGCTCTCTCCGTCTGCGCTGCTCAGGCTCCCGGCTGTTCTATATGGAGCGTGTCCCGCGCTGCGCGAGGTTCCAGCCCTCGGGTGTTCCACAAAAGCGCGGAAGGAAAAGCTGCGCCTGCTCTCCGTGCCTTCCCCATCAGAGCGGTCCAGGCAGCGAGGGGCTTGGTGGGCGCACTCTCCCCAGGTGTGGCGCGCCCCCTCCCCTCCGCGGACCCAGTCTCAGTTTCCGCTGGCGCCAGTCGGGTGCGCAGGCCTTCTGCCCTCCGCGTCCCCAGCCCCAGTCCCCGCCTGCGCCGGTCGGGTGCCTGCGCCCTGTGTCTCGCCGCGACCTTCCCCTCTCCCCTGCCTCCTGCCTCTGGCAGGGCTGGGTCGGTCCGTAGCCTGCGAGCTCTTCTCTGGACTTTCTCGGTCCCTTTGTTCTGCAAACGCCGGCAGTGTGTTCCGGCCGGTTAATTTTCTCTCTCTCTTTTGGACCCCCACAGTTCAAGTTGGCAACTCACAGAAGCTCCCTCCGATTGTCCTCAGGGCACTCAGGCCCGGACCCTACCCCAAGCAATGCCGCCTAAGACTCCCTTCCCGGGACGGATCTCCGTCCTCAGCTCTTTTGTCTCACTTTTTATCTTTATATTTTGTCCTACCTCCTTTCGAAGACAATGGGCTGCTTTTCTGGGCGCCTGATGACCTCAGCTAGCGATCAGAAGTTGTTTTGTGAAGTTTGTTCTGCGTTCAGTTATTCTTTTGATGAATTTGTAGGAAAGTGGTCTCCCCGTCCTACTCCTCCACCATCTTGGCTCCTCCTCGAACCTTGTATTCTTAAAAGTAAGTTACTAATTTAATTGAAAAACAAATGAAGATGAAGAGTTTGTCACTTACCAAAAAGTCACACAATGAGAGACAATCAAGTTGAGAAGGAAAAACATATTTCAGGAAACATATGCATGTATCCATATGCATATACATCTATTTATATGTGTGTATACCCATGTACAAGTTTACGTGTATATATACGTCTCTGTATATGTGTATGTGTGTATATATATATATATTGTGGCTCAGCTGGTAAAGAATCTGCCTGCAATGGGGAGACCTGGGTTTGATCCCTGGATTGGGAAGATCTCCTGGAGAAGGGAAAGGCCACCCACTCCAGTATTCTGGCCTGGAGAATTCCATGGACTATACAGTCCATGGGGTCACAAAGAGTCAAACACGGCTGAGTGACTTTCACACTTTCACATTAACTTATGTAAATCAGCTACAAGACATGAGATCACATCCTAGACTTCACGGTAGCTATTAGAAGGAGAAAGACTTTTGATAAAAAGAAAAATTCCAGGAAAAGGATATGTCACAGTGATTTAGATATGAACTTCAGCTTGAAATAATTGGGAGCTCAGATAAGCATTGCACTTTTAATCTAAGTGCACATAGCATACTATATGTTCAAAGAAATAAATGGCCTCTTTGTTGGATTGACCATGTAATTTATTGTATGGATCAACTTTTGAAAGTGAAGTTGTATGCTGTGTATATTCACTACTAGAAAGCCCCGCATAAACCAGGACCTTTCTGGGCAAACCAGAATGTTATGTTCACTTTATTCACATTTCAGATCAGTCTGATTTCCTGACTTATTGACATAGAAAAGGGCATTTAGGAGGAGGAAACTGAGTAGCCCCCAAATTCTCTGGAAAGGCCAGAGAATCACACTGGGTGGGTGGACAGAAACATAAGTGGCCCCACCGTCAGAAATGGTTGAAGTCTTGCTGCATCACATTTGTGCGGAGGATGGTGTTGCCAACGTTCTGACCAGTGGTACATACTTTCACGTCAACCTCGCCCTCAGCCGGGGATATCCTGAGAAGACGTTCCCTGCTAGGTTTGTACTGCATGTGCCTCCTTCTGCCAGTACTACCACTGCTAGTGGAAATCCTTCCATTTCTCTTCCCACGAGTCACTAGGTCTAATGTCAAAATCCAGGCATGTGAGTCTAACTGGCCAGGCCAAGTCCTAACATTCTGCTAGATAGAGCCATCATGAGATCTGGGAAAATAGAGAGCTAATATTTTTAACATGTATAATAGTATATATAGCTTATCTCCCAACTAGAGTTAAAAGAAACTGACTAGGGTTATGAAGTAAGATTCCCACACAAACACAGTGTATGGAAATCTATGATTTTTCTGAGTTTGATGCCAAAGTCCTTGATATTTTCAAAGCTCCAGGTAACTGCTCATGTGAGATGATGCTTTTTCATCTAATAATTACCATAAATGTAAGAGCTGCCAGTTCTAACTGATTAGAAAATGACATGTTTTCTGCCTTAACAAGTACTATTTAATCTTTTTCCTTGGGTAATTCAAAGTGCCCAATAGGATTTCCATTTTTCATGATGTTGAAATAAAAATTATACACTAGTACATAGTGCTTATGCCAAAATCTAAAAGAGATGGTGTTGACTTTTTGCATCAGCCGATTAGACATTAGCCATCTACATGTGGTGATTTAATGGCCATCACAAAACCCAATCCACCTCTGTCAAATATATCACTCTACCTGGCCTACAATAGTGCATGTGATAAGGAGATTTATTCCTCCTGATCAAGACATTGCATATTCAAGAAACAAGAATGAAAATGCAAATGGTGGCATTGGCCATCTTACATTTTTATATTCTGGTATCTTACACAGGATAAATATTATATGACATATGATGTCTCCAGTGTATGAATGTTTGTGTGTGGCTTCTTTGTGCATGTAAAGATAAATAATTGATATTAACATCTATCTTTTTTGAAAACTGTTGAAATAGAATATGGGTACAGTACATTTTTAAATTGTTGCATTATTTTGAAATCTCATGAACACCCCACAAAAGAGTCAAATTTTGGCCTAAAATGAGACCCACAGGAGACATTGTAATGTACATGATAAAGATAATAACGTAATTAGTGAACAGAGATTTTTAAAAGACATATTTTTATCAAAGAAAAAAAGGAAAACAGTTTAGCCTCTTTAAAAATTTGTCACAGCTCCTAAAAGACTGGACTTCGCAGGTGGCACTGGTGTTAAAGGATACACCTGCCAATGCAGGAGACACAAAAGTTGCAGGCTAAATCCCTGGGTGGGGAAGATCCCTTGGAAAAGGAAATGGCAAACTCTCCAGTATTCTTGCCTGGAAAATCCCACTTATAGAGGAGCCTGATGGGCTATAGTCCATGGGGCCACAAAGAGTCAGCCATGACTGAGCACACCCAAAACACTAATAGAATAAGAAGTAACATTTTTTATTTTATGCATTTTAAAAGTTTAATCAATAAGCTGAAGAGGTATACTCTCTGGGTTTTAGACTTTCCTATTTTCAGGTCTTTTAGATTCACGACAGTCAATGTGACAATCTATTTTCTCTTGCAAAAGTACCAATTCATCCCTAGCGTCATCATTAGCATCATTACACATTTGTTGGTTGTCAACCAGGTGCATGGTACTGTACTAACTCTTAAGGGATACACAAAATGTAAGTTAGAAACTCATTTTCTGGAGAAAAAAGGAATTTTATGAATATATGCATGAGAAAATATATCTAGTGCACATAATGCATAGAAAACGTGAAACCTTAAAGTCTACCTAAATAATTCATAGATTGTATCTCTTTTCCAAGTTCCTCTTTTGTGAATTAATCTGAGCTTTCTGAGCTTTCTGACTCCTATGGTCTGCTCCACTCAATTTATCACTGTTGGATTATGCATTGTTGTTCAGTTGCTAAGTTGTGTTTGACTCTTTTCATACCATATAATATGCCCAGTACTCTGCTAAGTGACAGATTTAAAAAGATGAAAAGATCTGACTTCTGCCCTCAAGGATGTTACACTCTGGTGAGAAATCAATGCCACAAAACAAATAATTAAAAAAAAAAAAAAAAAACAATTTAGTAGCTATTCCATTGGTGGTATTAAGGTGAAAGGGAGTGAGATGCATAAGTGACTTGGTATGCAAAGGACTCACAGAATTGATGTTAAGTAAAAATTATAGTTTAAAAGTTGAACAGGAATGAAGAAGGCACTTGATCTACTCTATAAACAATTAGATATGAAAATGAATTTGTTCATGTAATAAGGTCAGCATTGGCTTCACTTTAAAAGTCCTGAACTAGTGGGAAATATTTTAAATGATAATAAATAATAGTGGCAGAGGTTTAGGGAAATGGCATATTTCATCTACTGCTCACGGTGTATAAATTGGCAAAAATTTTTGTGTAGGCAATTTGTCAGTTTGATCACCTTTTCCCCAGACTTTGACCTGGCAATCCAACTGCTAGGGATCTGTAATGAGAAGATAAATGATGATGTTTACAATGCCTTATGTACAAGGTTGTTCTTTGCAACATTACTTATGAGAGCAAAATCTTTAGAAAGAACTAAATATCCAACAATGTAGAATTATTTCAATGAATTATGTTACATTGTGCAAGCAAATTCAGCCCCTAACATAATATAGTAATGGATGTTTATTAACACTGAACATTTTCAGAAATAAATGTTAAGTGCAAAAAGTATATTACAAAATGTATAGCTGTGTGTTCACCACATTAATTTCTGAGTGCTGCAATTCTGTGGTTTTAATTTTGTGTTGTTGCTTTCAACATTTTCCCCAAATCTAAACAAGTAATATATATTTCTTTATCTTAAAAGTTTTAGTACATATGCTGTAGGAAACAAAAACAGAGCTATTTTTTGTAAGTGATGATCTGCAAGGTCTTGTAGGATATTTTTTAAAGAATAGAATACTTTCTTAACAGCATGTACTTAATTACCAATTAAAATAATAAACAGTTGTACAACTATATGTCCTTAGTTCAGTATAGTATAGTGTAGCATAGTGCATACATAAGAATAACAAAAAACTTTAGTTGCTTAATTCATGTTAAAATAAAATGGAAAAAGAAAGATTTTCTTACTTACAAACGTATTTTTGGTCAGTGTTCTCCCCAGTAGGTCCAAAATATGAGTTGTATGAGACTTTGTGGGAGAACAGTTTCAATTCCAAGATGGTTGAAATTAAGACATAAACAATATAAATTTAAAGTGGTAGTAAAATGAGAAAATGATGCTTCAGGACATAATGTAAAAATGGGAAAAGTACCTTGATATGTCCTACTGAGTTTATTTGATGATACAGTAGGTACATTTTGAAAATCAACTTACTATAAAAGAAATATTTGTAAAATATTTTATTGTTTTGCCTTTCAGAAGTCATGTAATGTAATAATTATCTTGGCACTCCACTGCTAGAATATTATTTATATGTAAAAAGAAGATGTGGAGAAATAGGGGGAAATCTTACATTCTAAACATATTAGTTTGTAGGTATAATTGATTTATTTCCTTGTCTCATAGTTTTTACAGTTGTTCCCAGAAGCAAGAATTCCAACAACTCCTTTATCTTATGAACCTTAGGAAAGGATAGTATAGATTAAACTCAGAACTAGTGAGTTCTGTTTACAGTGGCTATTACATTTATTCTTGGCCTTAAGCCCTAGTGAATATGCAAATACATGAACAAATATCCTAAAAACAAATATGAAAAGTGTAAAGAATAATGAGACACTAGACCTTTACTGAAATTATTTTTTAGAGAGTTGGATTGAGAAAAAATGTGCTTCAAGAGACCAAAAATCTGCAAGCTCCCACAATTTAATTTAGTAATAAGGAAACTGACTTGGGAGAGCTGAACTAAAGTAACAGCATTGCATATTTAGAATAGATAGGGATTTAGGATTGAGAATAAAAATTTGACTCATGAGGGTGTAGCTTTGTTATCTTTGCCAGTGTCAACAGATGTTATTTAATCTTGGTATATAACCCAATATACTTCAGTTTCAGCTTCTACACATAAAATAGGAGAATGATATCACTATACACCAATAAATTATCAGTGTTTCCCTCTGGAATAAAAAGTAGTATGGATAAGGAAAGATTAAAGATGAACTTCTTATGTATAATTTTCTATTTCTTAAAAATCAAATGGAATACTTTAAAAAATTATTGTAAAGATTATATACTGAGGAATAAAAGGATATAAAATTGTTTGCTATAAATTCTGCTTTTTCATCTTAAATATGCAGTGCACATATGGAAATGTCTGGAAATTTGATGTCATTTGTGAAAAAAAGAGATCATTAACAGATAGCCCCTTTCCGTTAATGACTTTGTGATGTTTACATCATACTTGTGTCACTTGAGAGATGAACCTATTTGAGGAAGAATAAGAAAAAGAGAAGAACATTTAATGATGCAATTGAAGGACTTTTGGCCACAGCATAAAAATGAAACTACAGTCCTGAGCAAATATTATCAATTCTCATCATCATCTGGAGTGTCCTTTATCTCTGGCTCCTGAGATCATCTGTTATAAGAGGCAAAGCAATTGAAGTAGTTCACTTGAACTTAAATAGAGATCGTAGAACCCTTTTACGAAGAGTTCATGCCTAAGAAACGTTCCCCTAAGACATTAGAAATGTTTAGATCACATACACATTCCCTATTTTTTTTTTTTTACTATCCACCAAGAAATGTACTGTTATACTTGAAGAGTTATCCTTCCAGAGAGGTGGGTGTACTTTTCTTGATTGCTTTATTTCTCTGAAATATATTTATTATAAAAATAATTATGAAGACTTTTGTCAATTCATTAACAAGGGTGCATTTTCCATTGATCTATATGCGAGTGACTGCTTTCTGCTTACAAATTTGGTAGTGGATATGTTCATAGAGGTGATAGGTGGCTCAGTGGTAAAGAATCCGCATGCTAATGCAGGAGACACCGGAGACAAGGGTTTGATCCCTGGGTGGGGAAGATCCCTGGCAGAAGAAATGGCAAGTGGTCCATACTGGAGTGGTCCAGTATGACTGCCTGGAAAAATCCTACAGACAGAAGAGCCCGGTGGGTTACAGTCCATGGGGTGACAGAGTCTGAGTCTGACACAACAGAGCATGTACATATTGGGCTGTCCCACACAGGCAGAGGTAAAAAAAAAAAAAGCTATCTGAGGATGGTAGAATTGGACAAAAATTGTGTAACATACTGAAACAGGAAAATCCTGTCCGTAAATTTTCCAATATGATTGGTGCTTTGAGAGGCAAGAAACAATCAGGAGAGGAAAGAAGCAATCAGGAGAGAAAGATACAGAGTTTAATGGGTCGGGGAGGGGTGGATTCTGAATATCAATTGCTTATTATCCTAACACTGTTCATTTAAATACATCCTTTCAGTTTCTTCACATATTCAACAAGTTGAATAAATAAGTAAACAATTAAGTGTTAAAGTGTGATTTTTAGATGGTTATCATCAATATTTCTCCTCCTAAACAGCCAGCATTTTCCTGTCTCCTTCAGAGTCTTGCCACAGATACTGCAGGACTCTGCCCTCCTCTCTCAGGGTGGTTTCTGGGGCCAAGAGGTTTCAGATCTGAGTCCTCTTACAAAGAAACCAATATCCTCCACCCCATCTGTAGTTCTCAACTGCATAGCATTATTTTTGAGAAAAGGTTTCAAATTGATTAAGCTCTTTTCCCTGTTCCTGCAAGTGATAATAGGTTAAGTTAAATAAGAACAGGATTGTTTTTAGAAGCATAATAGGTTGTCTGAAAACAGGCCTTTCAGTCTCTCCCTCTTTCTCTCTCCTCTGTCTCAAACACACACACACACACACACACACACACACACCCCACACAGAGCTGAAGCTTCCTCCATGACTCCCCACTGAATTTCACCAGAAGATAACAACACATTTGATTATATGAAAATATTATATATAGATATGATAACTGTCCCTCCCCAATTATCACCTTCTGGTCCTGGTGAAAGAAATCCCCTCTACATTTCCCTGAATTTTCCCAACCTATTCCTCCTCCTCAAGTCTTTCACTCTTTAGCCTTTTCCAAATGCGTGATCCTTGAATATTTGATCTTTTATGCAGCTTATTAGAAATTTGTAACAGCTGTCCAACTTGTGTAAGACCTAATTAAAAGGGAAACTGACATGAACATAGTATCCCTGCTTAGACTAAAGAAAGGACCAAACAACATTTTTTTAAGTCCTGTAAATTCCAAACACTAAAATGATGCACACAATTTTTAGAAGTGTTGATGAGAAAGGTGTTGACTCTGGTAAGTCAGCAAAGTCTCTCTGAAGGCTTTCAGAGAGAAGCTGCATTTTCATATTCTCTCCCCTCCCAGATGGTAGTAGAACTTGGTTTTTATAAGCTCCATCTAAGTTGAAGAACCTATGGATTCCTTCCCTAGGAAAAGCCTGAGTACATTGCCCTGGCAGCACCACTGACCCAGCAAAGAGGAACTGGCCAGTACCTGAATAATGTTTGCACACAGCCTTGGAGACTGGAGATTTCTATCTCCCTCTAGCAGAATGCAACTGGTTATTTACTTGTATGCATTTTAAATTCCTCCAAATGGATGCAGAAACTTTGTGTGTTTGAGAGATTGAGGGAGTGTGTGTGTGTTTGTGATGTGCATGCATCAGTCTGCCAGTGG